>NC_054477.1:70280280-75080280 GCF_017639515.1 Carcharodon carcharias | reverse complement strand
GCTCCTCGATGCCACACTCCGTCAAACACAGCCTTGATGTCAAGGGCAATCACTCTCACCTCACCTCTGGAGTTCAGCACTTATATCAATGTTTGGACCAAGGCTATAATGAGGTCAGGAGCTTAGTGACCCCGGCAGAGCCCAAAGTGACAATCAGTGAGCAGGTTATCACTAAGCAAGTGCCACTTGATAGCACTGTTGATGATCCCTTCCATTACTTTGCTGATGATCAAGAGTAGACTGATGGGGCAGTTATTTGGCTGGGTTGGATTTCTCCTGTATACAGGACAAACCTGAGCAATTTTCCACATAGCCAGGTAGATGCCACTGTTGTAGCTGTACTGGAACAGCTTAGCTTGGGGCTCAGCAAGTTCTCAAGCACAAATATTCAGTACTGCTGCCGCAATATTGCCGAGACCCACAGTCTTGCCAGTATTCAGCACCTTCAGCTATTTCTTGATACCACATGGAACGAATTGAATTGGCTAAAGACTGGCATCTGTGATGCTGGGGACCTCGGGAGGAGGCCGAGATGTATCATTCATTCGGCACTTCTGGCTGAAGATGGGGTTTTTTTTTTATTCATTCACAGGATATGGGCTTTGCTGACTGGGCCAGCATTTATTGCCCATCCCTAGTTGCCCTTGAGTTGCAAATGCTTTGGCCTTATCTTTTCCATTGGTGTGCTAGACTCCCCTATCATTAAGGATGGGGATATTTGTGGAACCTCCTCCTCCAATGAGTTGTTTAAGTGTCCACCACAATTCAAAACTGGGTGTGGCAGGAGTGCAGAGCCTAAATCTGATCCGTTGATTGTGGAATCCCTTAGCTTTGTTGATCACTTGCTGCTTATGCTGTTTGGCACACAAATAGTCCTGTATTGTTTCACCAGATTGACACCTCATTTTTACGTGTGCCTGGTGCTCCTTCTGGCATGCTCTCTTGCATGCCTCATTGAACCAGGGTTGATCCCCTGGCTTGGTGGTAATGGTAGAGTGGGGGATATGCTGGGCTATGAGGTTACAGATCATGGTTGAGTACCATTCTGCTGCTGCTAATGGCCCACAGTGTCTCATACATGCCCAGTCTTGAGCTGCTAGATCTGTTCGAAATCTATCCCATTCAGCATGGTCGTAGTGCCACACAACACGATGGAATGTATCCTCAATGCGAAGACGGGACTTCGTCTCCACAACAGCTGTACGGTGGTCACTTCTACCGATCTGTCATGGACAGACACATTTGTGGTAGGCAAGTTGGTAAGGATGAGGCCAAGTATGTTTTCCCCTCACCACCTGCCATAGACCCAGCCTAGCAGCTATGTCCTTTAGGACTCGGCCAGCTCAGTCTGTACCGGTGCTACCAAGCCACTCTTGATGATGGATATTGAAGTCACCTACCCAAAGTATATTCTGCGCCCTTGCCACCCTCAGTGATTCCTCCAAGTGGTGTTTAAAATGGAGGAGTGCTGATTCATCAGCTGAGGGAGGGCAGTACGTGATAATCAGCAGGAGGTTTGCTTGCCCACATTTGACTTGATACCGTGTGACTTCATGGGGTCCAGACTTGATGTCGAGGGCTCCCATGGCAACTCCCTCCTGAATATATACCACTGTGCTGCCATCCCGGCTTGGTCTGTCCTGCCACTGGGACAGGACATACCCAGGGATGGTTATGGTGTTGTCTGGGATATTATTTGTAAGGTATGAATCTGACAGTATGATTATGTCAGGCTATTGCTTGACTAGTCTGTGAGTCAGCTCTCCCAATTTTGGCACAAGCCCCCAGATATTAGTAAGGAGGGCTTCACAGGGTTGACTGGACTAAGTTTTCCAATGTTGTTTCTGGTGTCTAAATCAATGCTGGGTGGTCCATCCGGTTTCATTCCTTATCCAATTTTCTGTAGTGGCTTGATACAACTGAGTGGTTTGCTAGGCCATTTCAGAGGGCATTTAAGAGTCAACCACATTACTGTGGATCTGGAGTCACACGTAGGCCAGACCAGGTAAGGACAGCAGATTTGCTTCCCTAAAGGGCATTAGTGGACTAGATGGGTTTTTACAATTGTCAAAGGTTTCATGGTCATCACTAGACTTTTAATACCAGATTTTTATTTAATTTAAATTCCACCATCTGCTGTGTTGGGATTCGAACCCTGGGACAGGATTTTTACCACATTGGGCAGGCATGGCGGGCAGGCTGGGAGCGGCCGCAAAAAAATGACTGCCGCCCAGGATTGGGCCCCGACCACGATTTCATACTGACTGGCCAATTAATGGCCAGCCAGTGTTAAAAGTATGCTGGGAGCCTCAGTGCTGCCGGAGTGGAGGAGGGAGATGCGCGAGCGCTGAAGTATGTGCATGTGCAGGGGTGCGCACAGTGAAAGCTCCCTGGAGGCAGAGTTGCCCCAAGGAGCTGAAGTTTTTTTAACATTAAAAATAAAGAATTAAGAAATAAAGGTAACATGTCCCCTCATGTGACTCTGTCACATGAGCAGTGACAAGTTAAAAATAATTTTTAAAAGTTTTTATTTTTTTTCCAATCACTGGTGGATGAGTTTTTGCAAAAAAATGCAAAGACTGCTTGGCCTATTCGCCCGCCCGTGAATCAAACAGTTTGACGGGCAGCGAAAAATTCAATTTAATTAATTAAGGACCTTAATAGGCTGAGAGCCGCAGTGTGCCCGCTGAGCAAAATATCGCGAGAATGCATGTACACGTCAGGACGCTCGCCCAACATCATCTCGCACTATTTTATTCTCTTTCAGGTCGGGCGCATGCCTGCCCGCGAGAGAAAAATTCTGCCCCGGTCCCCAGAATATTATCCTGGGTCTGTGGATTATTAGTTCAGTGAAATATCACTACGCCATCGCCTCCCCTAGCTGCTGCTGTCAGGCTTCACTTTTTGCCAAAGTTAATTGTGCAGGCAGGAATCATGTCAAGCTTACCCATTCTTTCTAGTTAAGAGGCTGCAAGTAAATAGTTCAAAACCATTCAAGTTGCTTTATTGAGCAGGTCTGGCAGCATCGGCGGAGAAGAAAAGAGTTGACGTTTCGAGTCCTCATGACCCTTTTCTTCTCCGCCGATGCTGCCAGACCTGCTGAGTTTTTCCAGGTAATTCTGTTTTTGTTTTGGATTTCCAGCATCCGCAGTTTTTTGTTTTTATCTAAGTTGCTTTATTGCGTTGTTAAGAGTCTTTTTAATGCACTGAGAAGGCTATTTGCTCTTAATTTTTACTGTCCTGAGAAAGAAGAGTCTAAAGCATCACTAGTGCAAGAGCATTGGGATTGCTTCAGCAAAACTGTCACGAATGTTGCCAAGACCACGAAGCTGCAAGTTTCCTCTGAGGGAGCTCTATATTACTAGACCTTTCATTACTTTCTTGGAGGGATTGGATGCTTAATTTTGATTCATGGAGAGTAAGGAAGCGGTCTTGTGGCTGTCTCTGAGCCAGAAGCTCCAGGTTCAAGTCCTACTTCAGGGCTTGCTGGCCATGGAAGGAGTGTTCGTGATGTGGCCAAACAGATTGATAATCAACCTGCTAATCCTTCCAACACACCGATGGCAGATGGTAAGAGTAGGAGAGATTCCTGATCAGCCATGCTTGGTATGGAGTGGTGCCCCTAAGTCATAACCACTTGCCTCTCTCTAAACAGGGAAAAGATGCCTACAGACACTAGTGGACTATGTCTAATTTTGGACGTACAGAGAAAGGCACTGGTCAGTGCTGCTGATGATACCTTTATAGACATAATTTGTGAACTCTTGGTACAAAAGGTACAAGAAGATCCATGTTGACTGATGTTGGCGCATTTCATCGTCAGCTAAAGTCCTGGATATTTTGGCGCTGATGTGTGCTCAGAGATGATCAACCAGCATGCCTGAATTTCTTAGGCTTACTGCGCTCGCCTATTTTGTTTCAAACATTAGAAACACAGAACAGCTATTTCTTACTTCTGTGAACTCAAGATAAACTTAGCAAGTCACAGTGTCAATTTTAGCTGACAAGCAATTTACAATAGTGTAAATATGAATGAATTGTTGCATCCTGCACATATTGAAAATCTTGGCAGATATTGATGCAGACATAGTGATATACGCTTCTCCTAAAAAATAGCCTAGTATTATAACAACAATCATCAATATAGCTGTAGGAGAGCATGTGCAGAGCCATCTATCATTAATGTCATAATATTTTAATAAGTCCTCACACACAGTTTCAACAAATCATGCTAGAATGTAAGCTATACTTCCACAGTGTCTGGAAGATGCCAGTAAACAGTGAACCTGTTCAAATAGGAACTTTTTTTTTACCCTTTTTTCTGATTCTTTCACATCTGCCAACAAAAGTGACAAGGCCTATGACATCACAAACATAGGTGTCAGGGACAGTATCCAATAGATACCTGAAAATAAAAGATGCTGTTTTATATTTAAGAATAAGAGTTCTTAAACAGACAATATATTTTGTACTTTATTACTTAAATACCCAAGAAAATGTTGAACACCGCTGCCTATTTCAATAGCACAAAATTTTCCATTTCTTCAGTTCCTGCTAAGTATATGAGGAAGAACCACCCCCCCGCCATGTGGGGGGGGATGGGGGGTTGTGCAGGAGCGAGCACGGGCAGGTGCCCCTCCGATCAGTGCTCCCAGTCAGGGGCAAACCGCCATTTACATGGGCGGGCCAATTAAGGCCCGCCCAGCGTGACGTCCATCAGGAAGCGCTATGCGCACCCTGTGCGGGCGGGGGGATTCCCTCAGCCGAGTGTGTGCTCTTTTGCACATGTGCGCGAAAGAGCGCACTCATCTCCCTGACATTAAGTGCTGCCTCAGGGAGATCGGCTCCAAATGTAAAAATGGTAAAGGTACAAAAACAAAATTTCCCTGACATGTCCCCTCATGTCCCAACTTATGTGACAGTGTCACATGTCCATCACTTTAAATCAAACATTTATTAAATTTTTAAAAACCCTCATGCTTTTTCTGAAACTCGCCAGGGCTGCCGGCCTATCTGCCAACCTTAAGGTTGGACAGGCAGGTCCATTAATGAGGTTAATGACTTTGTCAATGGCCTCGATAGGCCTTTGACAGGTCAGTGAGCACGCAGCTGATTTGGCTGCGTCCCTGCCTGACATCATCCCGTGCCATTTTATGCATTGGCAAGCAGGCACCCCCACCCCCCCCCCACCCCCCAACTCGCTGACCTAAAAATCCTGTCCACGGTCATGTATATAACAAAACATAAGCTACTTATTAAATGGACAATGTCAAGAAATTCTTGGAATTCTTTTAATTTATTTTAAATTTTAATTCAATGCTTACAAAATGATGAAGTTAATTTACTGAAGTGCTTTACTTTATAAGTATGACTGTTGCAAACTATAACAATAACTAAAGTTGTCCTTAATGAAAAATAATTTTTGTTAATTAAATCTGTTTTCACACTTGAAACTAAATAATTAACATCTATATAGTGTATATATTATTGAAGCATTGAGTGTTGTTCAACCTATTTTTTGACCTTTTCAGACAACTGGTAGTAGATTTTCAAAAATATTAAGAAGGCAAAACATTAAATTCAGGAGTCCCAGTTCCACAAAGGGAATGATAAACTAACAAAGGCTTCCAAAATATCTTCCTTATAAAGACTGTTGCAAATTTTGGATCTGTACAAGGTATTCTCTCAGGTTCAGCATCACAAATCACTCCTGTAAGTGGAACTTATGTCCCGTATTAATTGTACCATTACTGCCCAATATATCATTAAATGATAGCATTACCCAGGGTTGTAGCAGTAAGACTCTGTCTTAACTGGTAGATAATGTGATATTACCATCTACCACGACATATACGTCTCTCTTTCATCTTCTTATCTCTCTGCTCATATAAACTGCAGGCTGGGGAGAAAGGGCTGAGCATGCAAGTAAGATGGCAAATCCATGAAGCTGAAAGCCACTGACCAAGGTGGCAATAAGGCAAACTGAGTGAATGAAACAACAGAAAAAGAGGGTGGGGATATGCTACTTAAGAGTGGAAAGGTGTGGATGAGTATTCTAACAGCTTGGGAAGGAAGAGCAATCTGTTCAGGGCCATGCGGCATCATAGGGAATGGGTGGGGCCTAGTAGGACTGTTACAAGGCCATGGGGAATGCAATTCCAGCCAAATTTTGCAGGATCTAAAGTGACGCAGGAACATTAAAAAAATCATTGAACATGTACAGCTTTGCTGAGACAATGGGTTTACTGCCCATCATAACAACCTAAGCAGTGCTCTCTTCAATACCAGAACCATTCAATTTGAGTGTAGTTTTAAGAACAAAGCACAAATTTGAAACATAAAACTGGAAAATTTACAACATGAATGTTTGTTAAATAAAGAATCTACCTTTATCACAATTTGAGCAAAATTATGGAGATAAAGAGAAGTACCTGAATCTGCTGCAAGACAGAATTTTAAAAACAGTAAAATCCCTTTTTCAGCTGAATAAAACATCTTCCCTGAAAGAGTTATTGGTTACAGATCCTGTTACTTTGGATTAATGTTCACATCTTCTTTTCCCAGAACTTCATGTCAATGCCTATGGGTTGTGCAGCCTGAAACCAAGCTGCATTAGCCAACAGGAAACAGCTGATGGCTGAAAGCTGTTAAGTTCTTTTAAATTGAAACTTACATCTTAAATTAAACTGGTAAATAGAGATTAGAAAGCATAATCAACATTCTCTATGAAAGTTCAACAGTATCATGACCTTAAAGTTTAAAGCAATATTCATATAAAAAACGGATACCTTCATTCATTGTCAATTCTTTCAGTTCGATGTATGTCTGGAATATTCTCAATCAGAATTTAAAGAAAATGAAAATTTCCGTATGTATTGATAATAGACAGGCCAAGATTGAAAGAGTATTGATTAAAAATGCAGGTATATACATATGTAGAAAGACATGTTATAGATGCAATTTTGCACAGGCTTTTTCTCCAATGAAATTTGGCAGGTACAAACCTGGGAGTGCGGGGGGGTGCAGACCTTGAAGGTGGTGGGTCCTCAGATGGGCCTTAATGGAGGAACCCTCCCCAACAACCTTACCACCGCTAGTCCAAGTGGTACCTGCAGGCTTCAAACTTGGCCTCCGCCTGGCATGGGAAAAATTGTGGAGGAACGGGTAGAGGCCGTTAAGTGGCCATTAAATGGTCAGTGCCAACTCAACTGGCCTAAGGGCAGGTGGGTTGCACAATGCCTTCTCCGCTATATGTAAAATTGCAGTGGGGTCAGGGGAAAGTGGGTAGGTGCTGATAAAGGCACCCATGGCATTAAGCTAAATTTAATGTACCCTGCCTGCCAACCCAACCCCAGGGAGTGTAAAATTCTACCCCATATTTTAGTTCAACCAAAATGACTTATTATCCTACAAATGAGTGAGAGAGTATACATATAGAGAAGCATTGTACTGGTAGGCTACCTTGTAATAAAACGATACGTAATATCAGGAAGCCTCCACTCAGCCTGAACTTGTTTTGGTGGAATAATCTTAATTGCGGCTGCAGATTTCCAAGGGTTCAAAGAAATATCTGAAAGGCAAACAGAATAGCTACAACTAGAATATATGTGGTATTCATCTACTTAATGTTAATACACTGAAATGCAGCATTGCTCACAAATTAATATAAGTGGAAAAACGTGGTGCTCCTCATTCATTGCAGATGGTCAAAATAAATTTATGCCAATTGCAGTTATGTAATTAAGTGTGTCCCTCTTATGAGCCAGTCACTGAAAACATTCACAATATGCATCTTAGAGGCAGAGACAGGAGAAATTATCATGGGGAATGAGGAATTGACAGACATTGAACAAATATTTTATGTCTGTCTTTACAGTAGAAGATACAATTTATATACCAGAAATACAGGGTAACGGAGGAGTTAATAAGAATGAGGAACTTAAGGTAATTAATATCAGCAAAGTTTTGGAAAAACTTAAGGAACTAAAGTCAAACAACTTCCCAGGAGCTGATGGCCTACATCTAGGATCCTAAAAGACACAACTTCAGAGATACTGGGGGGAATCGTCCCACATTTGCACCAAGTGCGGTAGTGGGGGAGAAAAAGGACGTTTCATGCTACAGCCGCAATGGCGGGTTTTCATGCTGTATCGTCCCATTCCCGGCACGCCCCATCTCATGAATAATGCATTCCTAGGAAACGCGCCGGGTCATTGACAGGGCAGCCTCTGATTTGCCCGCCCCGCTGTGACCCCAGGTCTTCAGTAATCTGGGCGCCATATTTAAAGCGCATCCCTGCACAGAGCTAGCTCTAAGGAATCTGAAGCTACTAGAACTCATGGCTGTCAAAGGGAGGGAACATGCTCCCCCAAATTTAGCGTGCCTCCCTTGAGCGCCTACTGGACTCAGTGAAGGCCCGCTGAGAAGTCCTCTACCCCCATTCTGGGTGAAGACCAGCAAACATGGTGACAAGTCCAGCTTGGGAGGCAGTGGCAGAGTGGTCAGTGCCAACGCCCTGCAAAGAGGACAGCCATGCAGTGATGAAAGAAGATGAATGATCTCTTCCGCATCACCAGGGTAGATCATTCTTCTAATCATTCTCAACTCACATGCTCACAAACCCATCACGCATCCACAGGGATGTCACTCATTGCCAGTTCAACGCACATCACCATTCACTCTCCTGCACCACCTTCATCTGCTCTGCAGATCATGTCCTCATCCCATCCATGGCACCACTCACCATGCACACGTCAGGCATCCTTATCATCTGGCCTGGCAGGCATCCTGCTTAGACTTTCTCCATTTGTATTCATGCATGACATGATGGCACACAACAAAAGGGAAAGGTCACAGATTGGTGGAGGAATGCCTGACATCAAGATCTTCAGAGACTTTGAAAATAGAGTCATCCAGCTGGCCAGCGATAATCTGGACCGTTCCTATGCTGACGGTAAGGTCGGTGGTGCTCAACTAAGTGAGGGCCCAGCAGTGCAACATCCATCAGACAACCATGCTGTGAGTTAGTTGCCCTGTTCCACAGTCCCCTGCCATGCACTAATTATCTCTCCTTGCTTTTGCAGGCACATCTGGGAAGCAGCCGAGTGGGTCCACAATCCAGGTCCTCAATTCAAGCCCTGAAGACACCGCGGAAGAAGAATCTCATGACACCCTCATTGAAGACTCACTCACCCACACCCTCCAGAAATACACAACTTGGTGGGACCTAGTTCTAGAGTAACCTCAGGGTCACAATCTGCTGAGAAGTGTTTGGAGTTTAGAAGAATGAGAGGTAATTTCACTGAAACATACAAGACTCTGAAGGGGAATCTAGAACACAGGCACAATCTCAAGATAAGGAGCCAATAATATGGAGTTTAGATGGAGAAATTTCTTCACTCAAAGGGTTGTGAATCTGTGGAATTCTCTACCCCCATGGGTTGCAGATGCTCCACTGTTGAATATATTTAAGTCTGAGATAGGCAGGTTTTAGGTCTCTCAGGGAATCAAGGGAAATGGGGAGCAGGCAAGAAAATGGAGTTGAGGCAGAAGATCAGCAATAATTGTGTTGAATGGTAGAGCAGGCTCAAAAGGACTATTTGGTCTACTCCTGTTCCTATTTCTTATTTTCTTATCTATTAAAAACATCCCAGGTATACCCCACACTTTCTGCCAGCGCCATTTGACTTCATATTGTTACATTTTCATCACATTATCATGTCACTTTTCTGTTATAAATTCTATGACAATTTATCATGGAAAAAAGCTGACATAAGTTCTGATTGGGCTACATGGATACTGAATCTATTATCTTCATCTCCCATTGTCTCCCGCTCAGTAACTGAAATTTTGAGTGGCCAAAAGTAAAGTTTATCCAAATTGAAGAAATGCATATTGATTAAATTTATCAACTGAATTGTCTTTTCCAACCTTTTAATGTCTTAATTAAAACATTGTAATGTGACTAGGGAGAGTTTTCTTCCCCTCCAAGGTCAGGTGCTGAATGAGATGGTGGTTGAAGCAAGAATGACAGAATATGGCTCATGGGAGATAAAAGGAAGTTATAGAGTATGGCCTTGTGAGTGTAATAATCAAGAACATATAGACTGATTAAGTGGCTAACCTATTCAAGTATTTCTATGTGGCAACTGACATTTGTTCAGCAATCCAACTAGAGGTGACCCATTTGCTCTCCTTTAAGTGATATTAATATGGAAGATTCAATGTAAGGTGTCCATCGAAGCAATTTGCTTCCAGCCAGCAGTAAACAAATTAAAGTGGCTACCAACTACCAAAATTCCATAAAAAGTGTATCAAAATATAATTAAAAAGACAGATCTCCAATCTGTCAGATCACTGGCATCATGAAAAAATATCGACAAACGTTATTTATGATGGGAAAATGGCCTCTGGTGTAGTTCTATAATGATTATGTCACATTCAAGCATTTTTTTGCATCATTGTGTCATAAGACTTGTAAACAAAGAAATAAATGTTTATATGCCCCTTTTAATAAACATAATCCTCCTTTAATGTTGTACTATTTATAAACATATGGAAAACTATCACTTTACCTTGTTCTTTATAGATTTTTAAGTTGGGGTAGTACAAAACAGGATGTGTTCTCATCCGAAATGCATCCTTCACAACGTACTGCTGTATAAATATTACTGTTCCAACCTCTAAACTCCTAAAGAATCTTGGGCATAAGGAGTTCCATAGAACCATTGACATCATACCTGAACAGTCACCAACTTCAAAGTAAGCCTAGAAAAAAAAATGATGTAAAGCTTGATCAGAAATATAGCAAAATCAACAACTTGCATTTAAAGGTAGTGCCTTTAAGGCAGTAATGTCCCAAGACACTTCACAGGAGCATTGGAAGACAAAAAAATGATACCAAGCAAAGGGAGGATTTATTAGGTCAAAGAGGTGAGTTTTAAGGGAGAGACAGAAAAGTTTAGAGAGGGAATACGTTCCCTCAAAGAAAAAGGGTGAAACTCCCAAATCTAGATCGCCTCTAGCTACCAAAGAGCACACAGAGTAGAATAAGACAAGAAAAAAGCTCGGACAGAATTTATTGGGATGGCAACCCTGCTGCAGCCATTCCTGTTTCCCCCCCGCAATGACCTAATTTAAAGTCAATCAATCACTTACCTGGATGGTGATGAGGACCTTGGGGTCTTAAGGGTGTATGTACAGCCTCCAAAACCTGCTGGCCAGAGGCCTGAAGGGCTCCAATATCAGCAATACCACCAGCAGCGGTGGCCACTGCCGGTAGTGCAGGAAGCCCAAGCTGAAGATCATCGCTGGAGCCCTAGGGGAAAGATAAGTAAGGCACGATCACTGGAGCCAGTCAGGGAGATCTCACTGAGGGGGAGAAGGAAGTTCAGTTTAAAGAACAGGCAGGGATTTTCCTGTATGTGTGGCCCTTGCCCCATAAGGTTTCTCCATTAGGCACAGGCTGCCCAAGTAGGAGTAATCCTCTGCCAAGCTGCAGGCATACCACAGGCAGGTTTTCTGCATGGCCTTGCCCTTGCAGATGAGGTCCTTAAGTAGCCACTTAAGGGTTTCAATTGGCCTTCAGCCATCCTCAACCCTTCAGCAATGGGACTTCCACCCCACACCTTCCCACCCTATTAAACGCTCCCCGCCCCTCACCGTTCTCCAGCTGCATACAGAGCAAGCATTAAATTTCACCCTTTATGCCAGAAGCCAAAAGCTCAATAATTCAGAAAGCCTGGAGTACTCAAAGGGCAGGGATGAAATTAAAAAGAAAAATACAGAAAGCAAAGAGAAGGCATGAAAAAATATTGGCAAGTAAAATACAGGAAAACTCAAATGTTTCATAAATACATAAAGAGCAAGAGGATAACTAAGGAAAGTGTAGGGCCGGTTAGAGTCGATGTTTGTGGAGGCAGTAGATGGCGGCATCGTTCTTACTGAATACTTGCCGAATGTTTTCACAAAAGAGAGGGACAAAGCAGACATTGTGGTTGAGGAGGAGGAATGTGAAATGTTAGATACAATAAAGATAACAAGGGAGGAGCTATTAAGATGTTCCGCAGCCTTGAAAGTGGATAAGTCACCAGGCCCAGATAAAGTGTATCCCAGGCTGCGAAGGGAAACAAGGGAAGAAATAGAGGAAGCTCCATCATTTTCCCATCCCCTCTGGCTACAGGCATGGTGCCAGAAATCTGGTAAAGTTGTACTGCTATTTAAGAAATGAGGATAGGCCAAGTAATTACAAGCCAATCAATTTAACCTCAGCGGTGGGCAAGTTATTGGAAAAAATTCTGAGATACAGTATAAATTGTCATTTAGTAAGACATGGATTAGTCAAGGACAGCCAGCATGAATTTAATGTCTAACAATTGAATTTTTAAGGGGCTAACAAGAAAGCTTGATGAGAGTAGCACATTTGATGTAGTCTACATAGCAAGGCTTGTCTAGGTCCACATGGCAGACTAGTCAGAAAAGTGACAGTTCATGGGATCCAATGGAAAGTGTCAATTAGGACCAAAATTGGCTTTGTGACAGGAAGCTAAGGGTTATGGTCAACAGCCATTTTTAAGACTGAAAGGCTGCTTCCAGTGAGGTTCCACAGGGCTCAATATTGGGTTCCTTAATGTTCATGGTAGATATCATGATTTAAACTGAGAAATAGGGGGCACAAATTAGAAGTTTGCAGATAATACAAAAATTGGCCATGCGGTTGACAGTGAGGAAAAAAACTAAACCACAGGAAGAGATCACTGAACTGGCCAGGTGAACAGAAAAATAGCAAATTGAATTTAACCCAAAGAAGAGTGAAGAAATGTACTTGAGGAGGACAAACAAGTCAAGGACACACACAGTAAATGGTGGAATTCAGAGAAGTGCAGAGGAACAGAGGAACCTTGTTGTGCATGTCTATAGATCTCTGAAGATAGCAGAATAAGTAGATCAGGTGGTCAAGAAGGCATATGGGATAATTTCCTCTATTGGCCGAGGTCTACAGTATAACAGCAGGGAGGATATGCTGTATAAAAGGCTACTTAGGCCACAGCGAAAATACTACATACCATTCTGATCACCGCATTACAGGGAAGAAGCAATTGCACCAGAGATGGTACAGAGATAATTTATGAGGATGTTACCAAGGACGGAGAACTTAGCTAAGAGGAAAGATTGGATAGGCTGGGTTGTTTGCTTTAGAGCATAGAAGGCTGAAGGGAGATTTGATTCAGGTGCATAAAATTATAAGGGGGCCTAGAAAGAGTGGCTAGGAAGGGCCTATTTCCATTATCAAAGAGGTCAATAATCAGGAGCCATAGATTTAAAGTAATTGGTGGAAGGATTAGAGGGTATTTTCAGCCTGCGGATAATGAGAACCTGGAATTCACAGTCTGAAAAAGTAGTAGGGGCCAAAACCCTCGTCGTATTTAAAAAAAAACACGAGGTGGCATAACCTTCTGGGCTACTGACCAACAGCTGAGATTAGGGCTGGATGGCTCTTTCTCGGCCAGCATGGACACAATGAGATATGTGGCCATCTTCTGTGCTGCAAATCTGTCTACGTTTCTAATTACAGACCTTTAGAGCTTATGGCACATCTGTGCAATGGTAGGGTGAAGGGAGCGGGGAAGCATAAGAATCACCTCAATTTGGTTTTATATTTAATTTGTTAATGGAAAATGCTTGCACCATCTGAAACGCAAAAATGGGATCAGTGGTATGCAATTTAAAAAAGTGTTACATAAACAAAAATGAACAAACTATCTATAAACAAACTAGAATAAAGTACTATCCTCAGGGTAATACTTTAACATTGTCTTAAAGAGAAGCCCTCATTCTCTATGCTGTAACTTTTGGATGAGACATTAAACCAAAGCCCCATTTGCCCTCTCAGGTGGATGTAAGATTACATGACACTGGTTGAACAAGAACAGGGGAGTTATCCCTCATGTCCTGGATGAAAAAAAAAATCTATCCCTCAAACATCATCACCAAACAGATTATCTGGTCATTGCTGTTTAAGAGAGCTTGCTGTGCACAAATCTGCTGCCACATTTCCTGCAACTGTGACTCCACTTGATTGTAAAGTGCTTTGAAATGTTTAGTGGCCATGAAAAGAGCTATATAAGCACAGATCATTCTTTTTTTTCCTCATGTGTCCTAATAGGTTATGTGACTCATTACCAAACAAATTTGACAATGCATCTTTGAAGAGCCTTGGGACATTTTATGACATTAAATATATATAAATGCAAGTTGCTATAGTTATGTCATGTTTCTACCCTGGTATCTGTAAACTTTTAGGTGAAATTTATACAAAAAAAATGTTTAATTGCTGAATCTAATGAAAAAACTTACAGATAATTTAATTTGTTCTTGAATACACCATCACTACCTAAAATTGTTATAATTTGGAACACATACACAGGCCAGTTTATTTTACTTCATATACTGAAACATAAAGACACATCATTTACTGAAATAACATTTTCCATTTTGGTGCAATTATAGTTTTATAGGGTCATGAGGACTCGAAACGTCAACTCTTCTCCGCCGATGCTGCCAGACCTGCTGAGTTTTTCCAGGTAATTCTGTTTTTGTTTTGGATTTCCAGCATCCGCAGTTTTTTGTTTTTATCTTATAGTTTTATAGGTCCTGACCAAGCAGTAAGCACGAATTGAATGCAAAAAGCTCAAGTCACAGCACGTGAATGATAGCATGGTAGTTAATTAACGGGATAGTCATTCTAATACAAGATGTTCTGTATCTCACTCTACAATAAAATTTTTGTTTATTATAATTTACTTTATATATTACTATAAACCATTTGTTTCTTAGCCAGAATGCTCAATATTAATTCCAGCCAACTGAAATCCTCAACTTGGCGGCTTTGGTCCTATCACAAGGTAGCCGTTTCAACAATTTATTCTGGAGCAGCATACTTAATTGGGCCTTGCCTGATAGGGCCAATCAACGTTCTTGCCAGCTCGTCCATAATGCCGTAATCTGGATTTATACATTATTCTCACCAACAGTGGAGCCAATTTCAACCTTCCTCTCCAGGTATTTTCTAACTCCTTTAGTGTAATTATCCTCAGACCTACAGTACAACAAATTTGAAAAATAAGGATAAATTTACACAAATAAATGCTGGTTTATGATGTCAGTGTTGCAACTGATAAATACAGAATGCATCCATGCAAACTTGATTCCTTAATTTCTGTTTGTAAGTGGGTTAATCAAAGTCTATAATCTTGATGTCAACAACACTTCCAGCTGCCTCCCACACCTCGACCCCCCAACACACACACACCGCATGTGCATACTGAGTGGTTAAAATGTAGAAATCAGTCAAATCATCCAAAAACATTCCACATTTGTGCTGATGACATCCAGCTCTATGTCGCCTTTACCCATATCAGCCCCGCTCTGTGCTGTCATACTGCTTGTCCAACATCCAGCCCTGGTTCAACTACAATTTTCTTCAGTTAAACATTGGGAAGACCAATGCCAGTCTTTGGCCCAAACTTTGTAACCTTGCCACTGATTCCATCTGCTTCCATGGCCACTGTATCAGACTGAGCAAGACTGGATGCAGAGGCCGAAAGATATTTGTCTGCAATCTGAGCTTCCCACCTTATATTGCCTCCATCACACAGACCACCAACTTCTTTTTCCATATCATCTGTCTTTGCCTCATTCTCTCCGCTGCTGAAATGCTCATCCATGCCTGTGCCATCTCCAAACTCAAATGTTCCAAAGTTTGCCTTGTTTGCCTCCCATCATCCACACTAACTTTCAACTTATCCAAAACTCTGCTACCTATATTCATCCTGCACTAAGTCCTGCTCATTCATCAACCCTTCACTCATCAAATTATATTGGCTTTCCATTTCCCAATGCAAAAAGTGTAAAATTCTCATCCCCATGTTTAAGTTTCTTTTTGGCCTTGCCTGTTCCTACCGGTATAACCATCCAGCGCTACAAACCTTCCTCCAGATCCCGCAAACTCTCCATTCCTCCTGTTCTGGCCTTGTGCATCCATGTCTTCAGCCTTTTTGGCACCACACTGCAAATCCTTGCCTAAACCTTTCTGCCTCCCTCTCCATCTTTTCAATCAAGCTTTTAGTTACTACTCTTGGTCTAGTGCCCATCTTTGTCTGATTAAACCTCTGTGAATGCAATGGGACATTTTTCTATATGAAAGAAGGTATATAAATGCACACTGTTGTATTCATGTCCGTTAACTGGGAATTGCTGCAAACAGTAGCTTTGTTTCTTGCACAGTAATTATTGGTCAAATAAAACTTGCATTTTTGACAGAAAATCTCTTCCATAAAATATATCAACAGTAAATTTTATCATAAAATGATGAGCACAGAGGAGGTTGTTCAGTAGGTTCTGCCTGTGCATCTCCTTGAAAAAGGTATCCTTTGAGTGGCTCTTAGGGTGTACTTAGTACAAAGCAATTTTTGTTTTGCACAGATGCTGAACTGGCAATGTAAATTGAAAAGGGGCTTGATTTCCTTGTAGGTAGTCAGAGTCATATATGCCCCAAAAGGAGGCCATTTGCCCATCGAGCCCATGCCTGCCTTCCGTGGAACAATCCAATGAGTCCCATTCCCCGATTCAATCCCCATAACCCTGCAAGTTAATTTCTTTCAAGTGCCAATCCAATTTCCTTTTGAAACCATTGACCATCTCTACTTTCTGCAGCCTTGTGGGCAACAAGTTCCAGGTCATTACCACTTGGTGCATAAAAGTTCTCTCTCACATTCCCCCCACATCTCTTGACCAAAACCTTAAATCTGTGTCTCCTAGGCCTTGTACCATCAGCTTATGAGAACAACTTTTCCTGTTTACCTTATTCAAGCCTGTCATAATCCTGTACACCTTTGTCTCCCTTCAATCTTCTTCGCACCAACAGGAACAAAGCCAGCTTCTCCAAACCAACCTTGTAGCAAAAATTTCTCATCTCTAGAACCATTCTGGTAAATATTCTTTGGACCCTCACCATCCTTCCTAAAGTATAGTGACCAGAACTAAACACAATACTCCAATTGTGGCCTAACCAAAGCTTTACAAAGGATTAGTATAAGGTTCCTGCTTTTGTACTCAGTGTGTCTATACTTGTCACTCTCTTTCAATATGTTCTGCCAACTTCAAAGATCTATGCACATGCACCCCTAGATGTGTTGCTCCTTCCTGTGCGGTCAGTTGTCCATTAGTGCCATGGTCTGAATTGCACTTGACAGAATTGTCAAATGCAGAAGGAGGGCATTCAGAGAATTGTGTCTCCAAATGAGCAACTGATCTAGTGCCATTCCCCCACCTTCTCCCTGGCACCCTGCACATTCTTTGTTCACAGATAACAGCCAAATTCTCTTTTGAATGACTCGATTGAACCTACCTCCACCACACTCTCAGGCAGTGCATTCCAGACCCCTACCATGCATTGCATGAAAAAGTTTTCCTCATGTCGCTTTTGTTTCTTTGGGTAATTAATTTAAATCAGTGCCCTCTCATTCTCGATCCTTTCATGAATGGGAACAGTATGTGGGAACATCAGTTCAATCAATGGTATAGCAGACTAGTGCTAAAATACTTCATGCTGACATACCAGCTCAGATGTTGCAGTAGTAATGACGGCAAAACTGTCATGTTCACAGTTGTTACACCTCTCAAACTGAGAGCAACTTCTGGCATGCTCATGCAGTTAAACACAGAAAACAGGAGTTGCTGTCAGTGATTCTATGCCTCTCCAGTTGAGGTCTCCCCAGATTACAGTCAACTGAAAAACATTGAACTGATGAGCATTTCCACTCTTACACTGTTAGTCTCACTGTAAAAACCCGTGGAAAAATTCCTTGTAGAATGAAATGTAACTGGGTTTTTATATGGAGTCCAACATTGATAATTATTGCTAAACAGCCTCACTGGCATTGAAAGTAATTTTACATTTGAATGTTAAATTTTTCCATTATAACAAATAGTCTTTAGTTTGATATTTTAGCTTCCACCTTAATCCATGTCCTATTTATTTTTCTTTATAAAATTTAAGGATTAAAAGTGAACGAAATCAATGGTTTTTACTACTAATTGCTGCTGTGAGAATACTTCAATGTGATTGTCTGCTTATCTTGTTTCTTCCAGTTGTTGCCACTCCCAGCTGTCTCCAATGCTGAGTATCTTTTTGAGTCTGGCACACACTCCAAACTTTCTGCTTCTTCTTGATGGCTACCATCTACTATACTAAACTTCTGTTGTCCATTGGGTGGCTGCCACCTGAACGCAGGAAACTCTCATCCTCCCTGATGGTTCACAGTGACTTCAACTGCCACTAAAGAATAAAAATCCTGAGCCCGAGCTGAAGCAACTGGAGACACATCGTACTCGTGGTACCCCATGACACGTGAAGTGTCCTGAAGTTCCCAAGTACCACAGGAATTGCAAGCACTGGGTCTCAGACAGCCATCCATTATCTTAAAAATAAAACATCGTATTTCCTCTTTAACAATTTAGTTAGTATCTTATTTAAACTATTAATTTTAATCAATGCCTCTAGACCTTCTCTGTTTATATTCTTATTAATTCACTTACTGTTATATTTACCCTGATTGAAATTTTTAACCTCCCAGCTCTTAATTTGAACAAATACCCTAGTTTAGAGAGAGAAAAGAGAATAATACTCATCAACCAAAGACTTAACTGCTTCCCTGTGGCATCACACTTTGATTTATTTTTTGAACGTGGTCAATCAGCTCTGAATCCACACCCACCCCTGCCCTCAACAGCTCCTTTATTCTCCCACTGGTTTCGCTGTGCTTTCACTTTGAGTGCTGCTTTGTGGCCACTCTTAACCTTCTGCTTATCTCGCTGTGTTCGTGTTGCTTCTATCTTTTATCCTCCACTAGTCTTACTGTGCTCCAGCTCTTGGTGCTGCTGCCACCGCTCCTTTATCTCCCCATTGATCTCAGTATGCACTTGCTTTCAGTGCTGCTCTGCCATCACTCTTTTAACCTCCCGCTCATCTCGCGGTGTTCTTAATCTTGATGCTGCTCTTCCCACTCTGATCTCCCTGCTTGTTAAACCATAGTCAAACCAAAATGTTGGTGAGAGCATGCAAAAGCTGAAAATCCAGAGAGGTATCAAATCTAATTAATAATGTAAATCTGCAAATTGTGTTCTCTGAACAATTAAGTTTCCAACTATTGCAAGGACGGTCTGCCCATGTACCTACCCAAGGAGCTGGAGAACTCTCTTGAACAGGTTAAAGTTCCAGCTTCTTGGAACCAAGCAGTGTAAACAGGATTCTGCCTGGCTGAACCACAAATTTCAGCTTACAGCCTCAGTGGGAGGCTGAAGTAAAATTTCAAAAATGTTGTTCCCTGAAAATTTCTGGTTAACTTTAAAATCTACCATTGCTATCACCCTCCTTGCTTGAGCCAGGAGGTTATAGATTCAAATTTCTCTCCAAAGCATCAAGGAGCCCTAGCAAAATTGGAGTCAATGGGGATAAGGGGGAAAATTCTCCACTGGTTGGATTCATACCTAGCACAAAGGAAGTTGGTTGTGGTTGTTGGAGGTCAATCATCTCAGTCCCAGGGCATCACTGCAGGAATTCCTCAGGGTAGTGTCCTAGACCCAACCATCTTCAGCTGCTTCATCAATGACCTTCCCTCCATCATGAGTGGGGATGTTCGCTGATGATTGCACAATGTTCAGCATCATTTGTGACTTCTCAGATACTGAAGCAGCCCATGCCCATATGCAGCAATATCTGGACAACATTCAGGCTTGGGCTGATAAGTGGCAAGTAACATTCATGCCACACAATTGTCAGGCAATGGTCAGCTCCAACAAGAGAGAATCCAACCATCTCCCTTGACGTTCGATGTCATTACCATCACTGAATCCCCCACTAACAACACCCTGGGGTTTAACATTGACCAGAAACAGAACTGGACCAGTATTATAAATAATGTGACTACAAGAGCAGGATAGAGGCTGGGAATTCTGCACCAAGTAATTCATCTCCTGACTCCACAAAACCCATCCGCCATCTACAAGGCACAAGTTAAAAGTGTGATGGAATAGTCTCCACTTGTTTGAATGAGTGCAGCTCTAACACCACAAGAAGTTCTACATCATCCAAGACAAAGCAGCCCACTTTGTCAATCTATCCACCACCTTCAACATTCACTTCCTCCACCACCAATGCACAGTAGCAGCAGCGTGTACCATCCACAAGATGCACTGCAACAACTCACCAAGGCTCTTCAACAGCACCTTCCAAACCCGCAACCTCTACCACCTAGGACAAGGGCAGCAGATGCATGAGAGCACCACCCACCCGCAACTTCCTCTCCAAGCCACACACTATCCTTCCTGACTTAAAACTATACTGCCATTCCTTCATTGTCACTGGGTCAAAATCCTGGAACTTCCTTCCTAATAGCATTTTGGATGTACCTATACCACATATACTGCAGCAGTTCAAGAAGGCAGCTCACTAGCGCCTTCTCAAAGGTAAGTGGGATGGGCAATAAATGCTGGCCCAGCCAGCGATGCCCACGTCCCACAAAAAATGAAAAAAATCCCAGGCAAATAACCTATGACTCTAGGGTGGCACTTATTGCAGTCTGAGGGAATGCTAAAACAGGGCAAGGTTTTAAACCAAGTGCCCATCTGCTTGCTTCACCAGATAACTGGATGTTAAATAGCACTATTCAACGGAAAGCAAGAAAACTTTGCCCTGATAACTTGGCCAACATTCCTCGCTCAATCAATATGCAGAGAAACTATCCCATTATCTCGCTTTGCTTTTCACCATCATCTCTTTTGTCAACTAATCTCTCCTACCTTCCATCTTATCACAGACCTTGCCATTTGTTCTTTCCACCTTACTCCTTTCCTTGCCTGGTTTAAAACCGTTACATCACTAAGCACTTACAGTTCCGGCAAAGGGTCATCAACCTGGAATGTTAATGGTTTCTCTCTCCACAGATGCTGCCAGACCTGCTGAGCATTTCCAGTATTTCTGTTTTTATATGCAGAAAAACTGCTTTATGCGAGATAGTTGTCACATTCATCCACATAATAGTAAACTGTACAATGGAATTCATTATAGGTACAATGTTTCTGATAAGGAACAATGGAAATGCAACTTCTTTCCTATGCTGGAATCAGCACTGGCTTTCAAATAGCCAAACGTAGGCACCTGAAAGAAATATTTGAATATCTGCTCCACTGCTTCATCTCATAATGTGCATTTTTTTTTTGTTGTCTGCTGGCTGTCTGACATACACTGAAATCAATTACCATTATTATCCAAGAGTCTACTAACAAAGTTACTAAATAACTCTATACAATCAGAGTTTGTGTGTGCTGAATGTAGAGTCCACATACACCATTTCCCTAAATCCAGAATATTCAGGCACAGCTCAATAGGGCCAAGGCTTTAGAACCGTCACTGTCACCCCACTCCCCCCTCCCCCAACACCACTCCCCCCACAGTGTAACTGTGAACGGGTAGGGGAAGTTTTTGCTGGAATCTAACTGGCCTAAACATTACAGCCTATTCCTGTGGTTTGTCCACAGGTCGCACATTAGAACA
This sequence comes from Carcharodon carcharias, assembly GCF_017639515.1. Taxonomy (NCBI): domain Eukaryota; kingdom Metazoa; phylum Chordata; class Chondrichthyes; order Lamniformes; family Lamnidae; genus Carcharodon; species Carcharodon carcharias. The sequence continues at coordinate 75,058,667 of NC_054477.1, read as the reverse complement.
TTTCCTCGCAGTGTTCATTATCTGGGGCTAAGTAAGCAGGCCTTCCCTTCAAGTTCTCTCTACTTAGCTCTAGTATTAAATTAGAGCCCACTGCTGATGGCTGAGTTGTTTCTAAACCTCCACGTCCAAACTTTTAACAATAAAGATGATGGCCCAGATATAACTGTGGAAATAACAGTGAAGCAAATGGTGTTCACCATTATTTAGACATTAATTGGACAGCAATTCCTGCCAAGAGGAAATGCGGTGAAACAGGAACACACAGAAGTTACTGTCCAAGTTGTGCTGCTCCTCTGTGAAGCTATGTGAAGACATCACCTTGCCATCTGGCTCCTCACTCAAAAGTTCCAAATGGCATTAAGCTCCTATACTCTCTCTTAATACAAACTTTCCCTCTATGTGTTTTCTACACCTGATTTGACATTGAGTTCACGATTCTATCCCTCTATTTGTTTTACGTACCTGATTTGACATTGAATTCACGATTCTAACATATACATCTTGCGCTGCTCATCAACAATTTGCCAGTTTGATTGGTTAAGGAGATACCCAATTCATGTAGGTCCCAAATGTCCTGTAGAGGACACAACTTTTCAGATGTCCCACTGGCTGCAACTTACCTTGCAAAGCCCCACAGAAAGTCTATGGGCCACTCACAGCAAATATGGCTCTATGTCAGTGTTGTCCAATAGGATTTCAATGCTCACCAAACTTGAGCTGATTGGGTCAGCATATTTGCCACATTACAAAATGTATAAAGTATTAACAAAACCAATGTATAATCTTTTGAAAGTAGGTTTGAGGTTTTAAACAGTCAATATTCAAGACTGATACATTCCCTGCCAGAACAGGGAAAACAGCTTGAGGTTTTGCAATCCAACTGTTAGCAAAGCAAGCCTGCTGTATACAATCTGAAAGGGTGATGACCATTGTTGCAATCCCCATGGGGAAACCACAATCCAAAATAACCAAATAGCCCCCTAAGAAGAAATTACCAAAAAGATTTCATTTTTTGTACTTCTACTTTAACACGAATCAGAATCAGCATAAATTAAACATGAATTAACAGGCGAATGATACTTCAAATAAAGAAGTAAATTTCACTTTAAATAGGTGATACAAGATACATCCTGCAGGACCACAAGCGCCCGCATCACTCCCTGCATAAATGTGGCACAACACAGTTGCACAGTGCCACAAAATGCTGTTCTTTATTCATCCAACAACAGCTTTCATCTTCGAATTTCACGGGTATGATTATCATCATCAGGAAAACACACTTCTATTAACCCTCTGTTCCTCAGGTCATGGCAGCCTTGATGGTGCAGCTTTCCAGAATTCCTTTTCAACCAACCAACCAATAACATCCTGGTTCACAGTTTGGCCAATTCTCGGAAAACACCCAGCTCATTAGCATCTCCAAACTATTCGCAGCTTTCCAGGTCTTAGGCATTTTCAGACAGCTCACATGGTATTTCCAAGGGCGCCTGTCCTTTTTCTGCCAAACAGAAAAATTGACCTTTTCCTGATAATGATTTGTGTTTTCTCCTCACAAGAATTCTCTGTGTTTCTCTTCCCTGTCTGCTTTCTCTTTGTGTCTGCATCTGTCCACTTATAGCCTTCACCCTCCAGCTCCTTTGCTTCAGGTCTGCTACTCTACTTTTTGCCTGCGCATACATGGTTTCTTTAACTCCCTTGCTGTTGGAATTCTTCCAGGTCAAAGGTCACCAGGTCACATGGACCAGTATATCTTATTATCCAAGAAAATTACAATTGACCCCTTTACAATTGATGCAAACTCTTAAAAGTCCTTTTCAAATATTTTTAAAACAATTAGATTCCACAAACCTTTTAAAGAAATTACAAAATGTCCTCACTGTACTGCTTCCGGATCAAAGGTTGTCACTCAATCTGTTAACTGAAATGTTGTTTTTGACAGTGTGCTCCAGTTATTTCAAAAAAGTAAATTTCTTCAAGAGTAAACTGGTCTCAATTTTATCAAAATTGATATATATTAGGAGACTCAGGGCAAGGGAAGAATTGGCAAATCTCTGCATATTGGCTTCTGCGATCTGACACTTGCCTTGCTTATGCTCTATCACCTGCCTTTCCAAACACAGCATCCAGCTATTTAACAGATCTTTGGCTCATGGCCAACCTCCAGTAATCCCTTCTTTCACATCAATAGCACCCTATTCCTTCCAATCATTAATATCAACAGGTCTATTAAGATAAAGGCTGAATATATTTGGATGTCGCTGCACCGCTCATTTGCCAAAATGGTGCATTTCAACACTTTGTGGCACTCACACGCCTCAACTGTTTTGTGACCGCCTACTACCAGCTGAACAAAACCCATTCAGTTAGCATTCCAAAGTCACTGGATTCGCAAGAAAATAGAGCAACCACTATGTTGTCCTTCCAGAGGCTGCCCTGCTTTCACAGTGCTTCACAGCAGTCCCACAGGTCTAAATAGATTGTCATTTAGAGGCACCCAGAGATAACTGGAACAGAGAAGATAGCAAACAGCAGACGGTTCTTCTTGTTTCATTGAGCAAGTGGCCCTTCAGCTTCAGGTCACTAGAAATCTGACACAGGAACTGTAGTCAAATAAACATAGTTGTGGTCTGACCAATATGTGACTCCTGTCTAACAGCAATGTGGCTCATTCTTCCTTGCTCAATTAGGGACTATTGACAAATAGTGGTTGAGCGAGTGATTCATACCCACCACTGCAACTTAAACACAACCGAGTATTGTGCAGCTCTAAAAATTGCCAGCATCAATTTGCCATGTCTTTGGTCAATTCACCACATGTGGCGACTGGCGAGCATACTGAATAACATAGCTTGGCCTAAATAGCCAAGTGGTTATGGTACTGGGTTTGCAACCCCAAGATCAAGAGTTCAAAATCTCACCATGGCAAACTATGAAACAATGTAACTTCATCTGAATAGGAACAGATAAAAACATGTTTGTACTCAAAAGAGTTACTGGATAACACTACTTTGTGTATTAACCATACAGGTTTATTGAATAATCAGTAAATTACATGAGAATAGTTAGTTAATACCAACACAAGGTTGGCCACTCTAGTTGGATGTATTCCTGCAGGTTTCATCACATGAACTGGTGTCTCCAACCACAATGCTTAAGTCAAACAGCCTTCACCCCACCATCTGTGATATTTTTATAATCAAGAAACTGAAGTGTTCAATGACAAAAAAGGACATATCACATTTACTGCCTTTCTGGTCTTTCTCCTGGGTTGCTTCATCAGCCTATTAATCTTTACATCCAGGAGACTTGTTAACCTTACACTGACTAAGTTCTGGATTTTAAATCGAGATGGAACCACACCTTCCAGGTTGACAAGCTCCTGACTGCAGGTTTCCTCAATCCACTCCTCTCCATAATAGTCACTCTCCTCCCAGAGAGGCAGGTAGTACTTGGTGCAGCAGAGCAAAGGGCGCGGGACGGGCAGGACGGCGACACAAACGGTTGGAGGAGCGGCTCCCCTCAGCACCTCAGCTCTCTCCAGCACCCTCAGCCCGTCCGTCAGCACCGAGAAGCGGCTCGCCCTGAGCTGGCAGCCCGAGTGCAGCAAGTTTCTCTGCACCAAACGGTTCAGTTGTGGAGACAGTAAACATTTCAGCGGGGCCCGCTCCCCGTTCCCTTCCCTGCAAAGGGTCAAGTCATAACGGCTGGATCCGGGCTCGCCCAGAAGATACCGTTCCACCGCCAGTACCCAGAACACGGTTCCACCGGGCCCGGTGTGTAAGGAGCCGGACTCAGCTACAGCCATGGGGAACAGTTTTCGCAGCCGGCCAAATGAAATGGCGTCGCCTTACACCGGTTCCCCGAGCTGCGCTCGCGCTTCTTCCTCAACCGTTAAGCGCGCGAGCCCCGGGCGAGGTTCCAATGTCCGCGCGCCCGCCCCCACCACACTTCAGCTTTTGGCGCCAAAAACAACCACCTGCCCGTCAAGGACGCGAACTAACAAACTCCAGACAAATACCACAGGAAAATGCCAATTTGAACAGAAAGTAAACAGAAAATGCCAACTTGAGTTCACAGTTTTAAGAGTCCCAAGGCTCCCGCAGACTTTGAAAGTGGAGGCCTTCAGGCCATCAGTTAGCATCTGGTTTGTGGAGTGAAATAACCCACTACACCAGTCTATAAAAAATTGTATGTAGATTATAACGTAGAATCATAGAATGATGACAGCACATAAGGAGGCCATTCGACCTGTTTTGTCTGTGTCCCTCCCTGCAAGGGCACTTCATCAGGTGGCAGTCCCATGCCTCTTCTCTGTGCCCCTTCAAATTTTCTTTTTCCTCTTCTTGTGGGGAGGTGGTGGCGAAGTGGTATTGTCACTGTACTAGTAATCCAGAAACCCTTGGTAATGCTCTGGGAACCTGGGTTTGAATCCCACCATGACAGATGGTGAAATTTGAATTCAATAAAAGTCTAATGATGCCCATGAACCTTTGTCGATTGTTGTAAAAACCCATCTGGTTCTAATGTCCTTTCTGGACAGACCACCTAGCATCAACAATAGCAAAACTCCTGCAAAGTCATCTTTAAAAGTCATCCTTGGCTAGTGCCAAAACTGGGAGAGTTGTCTCACAGACTAGTCAAGCAACACAAAAACAGAATTACCTGGAAAAACTCAGCAGGTCTGGCAGCATCGGCGGAGAAGAAAAGAGTTGACGTTTCGAGTCCTCATGACCCTTCGACAGAACTTGAGTTCGAGTCCAAGAAAGAGTTGAAATATAAGCTGGTTTAAGGCGTGTGGGGGGGGCGGAGAGAGAGAGAAGTGGAGGGGGTTGGTGTGGTTGTAGGGACAAACAAGCAGTGATAGAAGCAGATCGTCAAAAGATGTCAACAACATTCTGTAGTCAAGCAACAGCCTGACATACCTTACAGATAATGTCCCAGACACCATCCCTGGTGCTGGGTGCAGCAGATGTAGTGGCACAGTGGTATACAGTCAGGAGGGAGTTCCCTTGGGGGTCCTCAACATTGACTCCAGACCCCATGAAGTCTCATGGCATCAGGTCAAACATGGGCAAGGAAACCTCCTGATTACCACATATTGCCCCCAAGGCTGATGAATCAGTACTCCTCCATGCTGAACACTATTTGGAGGAAGCACTGAGGTGGCAAGGGCGCTGAATGTCCTCTGGGTGGGGGACTTCAATGTTCACCAAGAGTGGCTTGGTAGCACCAGCACAGACTGAGCTGGCTGAGTCCTAAAGGACATAGCTGCTAAACTGGGTCTGTGGCAGTTGGTGAGGGAGCCAACAAGTGGGAAAACATTCTTGACCTCATCCTCACCAACCTGTCTGCAGCAGATGACCACCACCCAATCCTTGTGGAGACAAAGTCCCATCTTCACGTTGAGGACACCCTCCACCATGTTGTATGACATTACCACCTTGTTAAATGGAAGAGATTTCAAACAGATCTAGCAACTCAAGACTGGGCATCCATGAGGTGCTGTGGGCCATCAGCAGTAGCAGAATTGTACTCAAACACAATCTGTAGCCTCATAGCCCGGCATATCCCCCACTCTACCATTATTATCAAGCCAGGGGATCAATCCTGGTTCAATGAAGGGTGCAGGAGGGCATGCCAGGAGCAGCACCAGGCATTCCTAAAAATGAGGTGTCAAACTGGTGAAGCTATAACACAGGACTACTTGGATGCCAAATAGCATAAGCAGCAAGTGATAAACAGAGCTAAGCAATTCCAAAACCAAGGGATCAGATCTAAGCTCTGCAGTCCTGCCACATCCAGTTGTGAATGGTGGTGGACAATTAAACAGCTCACTGGAGGAGGAGGCTCCACAAATATCCCCATCCTCAATGACGAAGGAGCCCAGCACATCAGTGCAAAAGACAAGGCTAAAGAATTTGCAACAATCTTTAGCCAGAAGAGCCAAATGGTTGATCCATCTCGGCCCTAGCATCACAAATGTCTGTTTTCAGCCAATTTGATTCACTCCATGTGATGTCAAGAAACAGCTGAAGGCACTAGATACTGCAAAGGCTATGGGCTTGTGCTCCAAAACTTGCCGCGCCCCTAGCTAAGCTGTTCCAGTACAGCTACAGCACTGGCATCCACCTGGCAATGTGGAAAATTACTCAGGTGTGAACTGTGCACAAAAAGGAGGACAACTCCAACTCAGCCAATTAACATCCCATCAGTCTACTCTCGGTCATCAGTGAAGTGATGGAAGGGGCCATCAACAGTACTATCAAGTGGCACTTCCTTAGCAATAGTCTGCTCACTGATGTTCTGATTGGGCCCTGCTAGGGCCACTAAGGTCATGACCTCATTACAGCCTTGGTTCAATCATCGACTAAAGAGCTGAAGTCCAGAGGTGAGGTAACGGTGACATTAAGGCAGCATTTGACCGGAGTGTAGCATCAAGGAGCCCCAGCAAAACTGGAGTCAATGGTAATCGGGGAAAACTCTCCAATGGTTGGAGTCATACCGAGAACAAAGAAAGATGGTTGTGGTTGCTGGTGGTCAGTCATCTCAGTTCCATCTGCAGGATATCACTGTGGGAGTTCCTCAGGGTAATGTTCTAGGCCCAACCATCTTCAGCTGTTTCATCAATGACTTTCCTTCTATCATAAGGTCAGAACAGGGGATGTGCGCTGATGATTGCATGATATTCAGCACCATTCACAATTCTTCAGATACTGAAGCAGTCCATACACAAATGCAGCAAGACCTGGGCAATGTCCAGGCTTGGGCTGACAAGTGGCAAGTAATATTTGCACCACATAAATGCCAGGCATTGATCATCTCCAACAAGAGAGAATCTAACCATTGCCCCTTGACATTCAATAGCATTAACATAGCTGAATCCCCACTATCAAAATCCTGGAGGTTACCATTGACCAGAAACTGAGCTGAACTAGCCATATAAAGACTGTGGCTACAAGAGCAGGTTGGGGGCCAGGGATCCTGCAGCGAATAACACACCTCCTGACTCCACAAAGCCTGTGCATTATCCACAAGGCACAGGTCAGGAGTGCAATGGAATACTCTCCACTTGCCTGGATGGGTGCAGCTCCAACAATACTCAGAAGCTTGACAACACTAAGGAGAAAGCAGTCTGCTTGATTGGCACCCCCATCCACAAACATTCACTCCCTCCAACACTGACGCACAGTGGCAGCAGTGTGTGCTATCTGTAAGATGCACTGCAGGATCCTTAGACAGCACCTTCCAAACCCACTACTGATACCATCTAGAAGGACAAAGGCAGCAGACACATGGGAACACCACCGCCTGGACGTTCCCCTCCAAGCCACGCACCATCATGACTCCAAAATATATCGCTGTTTCTTCACTGTCACTGGATCAAAATCCTGGAACTCCCTCTCTAACAGCACTGTTGGTGTACCAATATCACATGGACTGCATTGATTCAAGACGGCAGCTCCTTCTCAAGACCACCATCTTCTCAAAGACAATTAGGGATGGGCAATAAATGCTGGCCGAGGCAGCAATGCCCACATCCCATGAATGAATTTTAAAAGAAATAATGATCCAGTTCTCTTTTGAAAACCACAATTTAATCTGCCCCCATACTTTCAGGCAATGCATTTCAAATCCTAATCAGTCACTTCATAAAAAAGATTTTCTTCACGTCTACACATTGGGTTTTTTTTGCCAATCACCTTAAATTGGTCTCCTCTGGTTCTCAATCCTTCCACTAAAGAGAAAGATTTCTCCCTATCTGCTTTGTCCAGGCCCCACATGATTTTGAACAATTCTATTAAATCTCTCAACCTTCTCTTCTCCGAGGGAAACAGCTCTCAGTTCTTCAATCTATCCTTGTAACTGAAGTTCTTCATCCCTGGAAGTATTCTCGTGGTTCTTTTCTGCACCCTCTCTACTGCCTTTACATCCTTCAAAAGTGTGGAGCCCTGAACTGGATGCAATACTCCAGGTGAGGCTGAACCAGTGTTTTTTCCTTGTTTATCATAACTTTCTTGCTTTTGTACTCTATGCTCCTATCTATAAAGTCTAGGATCACCCTATGCTTTGTTATCAGCATTCGCAAACAGCCCTGCCACCTTTAATGATTTGTGCTCATATACACCCAGGTACCCCGGCTCCCGCATCCCTTGTAGAATTGTACCCTTTATATTGCCTTTCCCCTTTCATGACAATAATGAATCACTTCAAACTTCTCTACATTAAATTTCATTTCCCAATTGTCCACCCATTCCACCAACCTGTCTATGTCCTTTTGAAGTTTAACACTATCCTCCTCACAGTTCACAATATTTCCAAATTTTGTCTCATCTACAAATTTTGAAATTAAACACTGTACACCAAGGTCTAGATCATCAATATAAGAAGAGCAGGGGTGCTAACACCAATCTCTGGGGAACCTCACCATAAACACCATTCTCCACTGGTCTCTGTTTCCTGTCAGTCATATCCATGTTGCTACGGTCACTTTTATTCCTTGAGCTCTAACGTTGCTTCAGGTCTGTTGTGTGGTACTTTATCAAATGCCTTCTGGAAGTCCATGTACACCACATCAACTACTTTACCTCATCTACCTCATCAAAAACTCAAGCAAGTTAGTTAACACGATTTACCATTAACAATTGAATTTCCTTAATCCACATTTGGCCAAGTATCTATTAACTTTGTCCCGAATTCTCATTTCTAAAAGCTTCCCCACCACTGAGGTTAAACTGACAGGCCTGTAGTTGTTGGGCTAATCCTTACTCTCTTTTGTAAACAAGGGTGTAACATATGCAATTCTTCAGTCCTCTGGCAACACCACTGTAAGTAGGATTTGAAAATTATGGCCAGTGCCTCTGCAAATTCCCTCAGTATCCCTGGATGCATCTCATTCTATCCTGGTGCTTTATCAACTTTAAGTATAGTCAGCTTATCTAATACCTCCTCTTTATCAATTTTTAACCCATAAAGTGCCTCAGCTCCCTGCTTTTTCACTATGACTTGGCAGCATTTTCTCCTTTAGTAAAAATAGATGGGAAGTCTTGTAGCGCACTGGGTAGCGTGCCTACCTCTGAACCAGAAGCTCTGGGATTGAGTCCCACTCCAGGACTTGCTGGCCACGGAAGATCCAAACACGTTGATTATCAAACTGTAAACCCAACCGTGAGTAGGAAAGGTTCCTAGTCAGCCATGTTTGATGTGGATTAGGGTCCCTCAAGCTATAGCCTCTGATGACAAGCTAGCACCTGTTCCAAGAAAATCTACCTATGGAAGCAGACGTAATCTTGTGCTTAGTCTGCCTCATGCATACGAACATGGAGCAGGAGTAGACCACTCAGCCTTTCAAGCTTGCTCCGCCATTCAATAAGATATGGCTGATCTGATTGTTACTTCCCGCCTAACCCCAATAACCTTTCACCCCCTTGTTAATCAAGAATCTAGCTAGCTCTGCCTTATAAGTATTCAAAGACCCTGCTTCCACTGCCTTTTGAGGAAGACAGCTTGAAATACTCACAGCCCTCAGAGAAAAAATTTCTCCTCATCCCTGTCTTAAATGAGTGATCTCTTATTTTTAAACCGTGACTCATAGTTCGAGATTCTCCCACAAGAGGAACCATCCTCTCCACATTCACCCTGTCAAGACCCTTCAGGATCTTAAAGGTTTTGATCAAGATCCCTCTTATTCTTCCAAACTCCAGTGGATACAAGACCAACATGTCCAGTCTTTCCCCATAAGACAACCCACGCATTCCTGGTATTAGTTGAGTAAATCGTCTCTGAACTGCATCTAACGCATTTACATCTTTCCTTAAATAAGGAGACCAATACCATACACAGTACTCCAGATGTGGGGCAGAATCATCCCAGATTTGCACTAAGTATACTAGCGGGTGGGGAACACAACGTTTTATCTGCCGGCCACAATGGCAGCTTCTCACGCTGTATCATCCCAACCCGCCATATTAATTATGCATTTCTGGGAAACATGACATTTCTATGGCAAACGGGCTCTCATTCACGCACCACGCCATCGCCACAGCACTTCTTCATGCCAGGCACCATAATTAAGCCACGCATTCACCTTTCAGTGCTTCCAACCCAGGACTGCTGCATGGAAGACACAGTCCTGAAAGACAAAAAGACTGCAGGCCCCAGGTTCAATGGCACATCCCTTGAGCATCTTTTGGATGCAGTGGAAGCCACTGTGATGTCCTCTAACCCCGTTCTGGCCACATGATGGGCAGCAACATCACCAACCCGGCTTAGGAAGTGGTGGCAGCAGTGGTCAGTACCAATGCCCTGCAAAAGAGGACTGACACTCAGTGCTGCAAGAGGATGAATGATCTCCTTTGTTCCGCCAGGGTAAGTCACTCTTCTCATCACATTCAACTCACACACTCACAAACAGACCACACATCCACAGGGCCCTCACTCACTGCCACCTCAAGGAACATAACCATTCACTCTCTGACACACACCTTCATTGTCCTCATCCTGTCCATGGGACCACTCACCATCCACACATGCCAAGCATACTTACCATCTGGCCTGGCAGGTGTCCTGCTTACACTCTCTCCATCTCTATTCATGCAGGACAAGCTGGCACACAACAAGAGGGAGAGGTTGCAGACTGATGGAAGAATGCCTGAAATCAAGGTCCTCACAGACTTTGAAAACAGAGCCATCCAGCTGGCCGGCGAGGATCTGGACCATTCCTGTGACAACAGTGAGATCGGCGGTTTTCTGCCAAGCGAAGATCCAGCAGTGCAACATCCATCAAACAACCATGCTATGAGTGATGTGCCCTGTTTCGCAGGCCACTGCTATGCACTAATTAGCTGCCCTTGATTTTGCAGGCACATCTGCCAAACAGCCAAGAGAACCCATAACTCAGGGTTCCCAAACAAGCCCCAAGGGAAGCTCAAAAGAGGAATCCACTGAAACCCTCTCTGACAACCGTCACAGCACTCACTCAATCTCTCCACCAACGCAAAGACACACACTTTGGTGGGACCTAGTTCTAGAGTAGCCTTGAGATCACAATCTGGTGAGCACATGGCACTTCCTGATCCACAGCAGGCAGCGGCAGGGACTTCCCAGGTTTCTGGCACTCAGAGGACTGCTGGAGGTCAGACTGTTGCTGAGTCCAAGTAAGATGACAAGCCTCTGGACTTGGTCATGTTACAGTTGCTGGAGCTGCAAAGGCAAGCACGGGAACATCAGGAATGGATGTCTGTTGCACTCCTCAGATTGCAAGGCATGATGGAGGAGTCTGTTCGCATTCAGGCTGAGGTGATAGCGCTGGCATGCCAATGCACCGAGGTCAACACTGGTAGGATGGCAGCTGCCATGGAGACCTTGGTCCAGGACATTGCTCCTGCATTGCTACATGGGCTGAATTCCATCACCGACGCCATAGCTGGCCTCCAACATTGTGTACGTGAGAGAAGCGTGGGCAGCTTGATTTTACTCCAGGTACCCCTTCTCCTCAAGGAGTCAGCCAGGGGCCCTTGGGCACTCATAAGGAGAAGGATCAACAGGTGTTCCCTCCAAGGCCATCCAACCAGGTGATTCCCGGAGTGTCTGGCCCATCAGAATCCTCTCTCCCTGTGACCTCAGCAGCCCCAGCTCCACAGACCAAGGAGGGTGCCACTGCCATTCAGCAGCAGGCCAGGGCCCTCCAGGTCTCGGCCCTCCAGACGACGCCCTGCAAGGTCATCACAGACCGGACATAGCAGTCAGCTCCACTGTGGATGTCCGGGAAGCACTAAAACAGGGTTAGGAAAGTTAAGAAGATGCAGTTGCACAGCCTGGATACAGGTGTTAATCACTTGTACCTACTTTTCACTATTGTAAATAAACTCCCAAGAATGTCTCCCTGCCTATGGCACCTTGTTCTGAGGAGCAGTGTTTGTGTCACTCAGATATGAAACCTTTCTGCACAAGATAAAGACAGGTATCTCAGTCCAGGGCCTCTTCCCTGTGTTTTGTGCAGCCTTCAGACCAAAGTGATGGTCCAGCCTCACACTTCCTGGCCATATTAGTGATGCCTGCACCTCGATGGTGCTTGTCATTGCTGCCAGAATGTCGTGGAAGGCGTCACAGAGTTGCCTCATACTCTCTGTGTGCTCTCAGCACCTTTAAGGTGGGCTGATCCCCATCTCTTCAGCATCTGTGACCACTGATGCTGTGCTCCTGATGGGGCCAGGTACTGAAGGCAGGCAAAGGATTCAGAGCTTTTAAAGTTTCATGGCTACGTCTCCATGATACGAGCCTGATAACAGAGCACAAGCGAGCTGCCTTCGGATAGGCAGGAGTCAGACATTCTTAGAAGCTATGTGAAGATCTATGGATTGTCCTCACTGCATGTCATCATCGTCCTCCACAAATGTAGCAGCTATGAGGGCCTCCCGAGCATGCCTGCCTCATCTGGCCAGTGCGAGGTCATCATTGCTGTCATCATTGCTTTCGAGGACCTCCTCACCCTTATTACCTTCAACATCCTCCTCATCGGAACAGAACTCCAGCTCCTGCATCTCCTCCTCAGCCAGCTCCTCTCCCCGTTGCAGTGCCAGTTGCCAGTTTGTTAAGAGCACAGCAGGCAATGATGATGCATGACACCCTGTGAGGACTATATTGCAAGGCTCCACCAAGTTGCAAGTTGCAACATGAGCTTCATTATGCCTTAACTCTGCTGGAGTATGAGTCTGCTGCACAGGTGTCATCAGCCACATCCTCTGCGAATAGCCCTTGTCCCCTAGTAGCCAACCCTGCAGCCTCTGTGGACCATGGAAGACATCAGGGATCTGTGACCGACAGAGAACATAGAAGTCGTGGACATTCCCTGGAAACAATGCGCAGACCTGCAGGAAACGTTTGTGGTAGTCGCACATCAGTTGCACATTAAGCAAGTGGAAGCCCTTGTGGTTGACATGGTTGGCCTTTTGTTGCGATGGAGATCTGAGCGCCACATGAGTGCAGTCGATCGCACCCTGCACTTGTGGAATATTTGAGATCTAGGCCAATTCAATCTCTCTTGCATCCTGGCTCTCTTGGTCCTGGATGAAATACACAAAGTTGTGTGCCCTCACAAAGCATCTGTGACCTCATGGAAGCATTTGTGGGTGGAGGCTTGTGATATCTTACACAGGTCATCTGTGGAGCTGTGAAAGGAACCATTGGCATAAAAATTGAGCGTCGTGGTCACTTTCACGGCCACTGGCAGTGGATGCCCTCCATGTCCTCATTTTGCCAAATCCTGCAGTATCTGGCAGATGTGACCAACCAGTTCCCTGGACATGTGCAGTCTTCAGCGACACTGCATGTTGGGTCTAGCCAAATGCCGAGCAACGTGACTCTTCAGCAGTGTGTGCAGAAGCCCCAGACGCCCCTTTATCCTGAGGGTGCTGCTCCTCCCTCTGCATAGCCAGGCGTCTCCGTCGCTCTCTTTTCTGTCGTCTTTGCTCTCTGTATGCCACGAATCATACGGATAGTTCACCAGGCTGTATGCTCCTAATGTACTCCTCCGGTGCGATGAAAGAGAGAGACTCGTGGGTTAGCTTAAGTAAACTAAGAACCCCTCTTTGCTAAGTTTGAAGGCCCCTTAACGCATCCTGGATGGCCAGAGTTTAGTGTGTTGCATGGCTGCTCAAAACCCCAACCACCTTAGCCCTCCTCTACCTGACCGATTGGTGGCAGCCTTGCCCATTGGACTGCATGCTGTGCTCTCAGCTCAGGTGCAGGCATTCTTCTAACTCACAGTGCAAGGTTGCACTGTTAGCTTGAACCATGGGGGAGACTGGTCCAAACCAGGATGCTGACATAACAAGGGGCTGTGTGCGTCTCCACCAGTGACTGCTCCATGGCCAGCTTTAGGAAGGAGGTTGTACGATGTGCCCAGTTGTTCAACTGTACTGCAGTCCATGAAAACGCTCATCTGCAGTCTGTAGCCAAGGGGTGAAAAGCTCTGGAGCACTTGGTGGCACCTTTATGCCTCTGCATTGCTTGGGTGGGCAGATAAGCTCGAGGCCCGACTCCATACATGTCAATGTGGCTGTGCCTGAACTGTCTCAGCTGCAGAGGATCGGTCACTTTATACAAGATTTCCCTAATGCGTGGCCCTTCCCTACCCCTTCCCTACCCCCTATCCTACCCCCTACCCTACCCCCTACCCCACATGTACTTGTTCACTATCTTCAACCGCAGGTCAGCCCTTGCTCCCTCCCTCCAACGCCCCTCAACTTCAGGGCAGCCCTTGACCCTGCTCCCCAACATGCCTCAACCTTGAGGTCCAACAAGAGACCCAGGCGAGTGCTTAGTAATGTTATTGTGCACTCACCTCCGAGTTCCTTCAAAGTTCAGCCCACCAAGTGCATACCTTATATATGCTGTTGTGAAACAAGCTGACATGGGTTGACGATCCAGCATGGGGAGAATGATTCCAGCAGGCTGGCCTTATAATGACATGCAGATGTATTACAATGGGGTTCCCGACGTCCAATGGCGGGAAATGCAGCCCGCCATCGACAGGCTGAGTGGATGATCACAAACTGCTTTCATGACATTGTGAAACCGATTTCTGGCTTTTTTGCCATATTTTCTGCTCACTTGGGTTCTCCCCTTGGAAGTTTTCTTTCTCATTGGAATGTATCTACTCTGTGTATTCTGAAATATCCCTTTAAATGTCTGCCGCTGTATCTCTATTCCTTAACCTCATTTGCCAGTTCACTCTAGCTAGCTTTGCTTTCATGCCCTCATAATTGCCCTTATTTAAAGTTTGGAATACTAGTCTTGGACCCACTCTTCTCTCCTTCAAACTGAATGTAAAATTCAATCATATTATGATCACTGCTATCTAGGGGTTCATTATGAGGTTATCAGTTAATCCCTGGCCAGGGATACCCATATCCTGAAAGTGAATAATAATTTTACAAAAAAACCAAAAATACCTGGAAAAACTCAGCAAGTCTGACAGCATCTGCAAAGAGGAATACATGTGACATTTCAAGCCCATATGACCCTTCATCATTCATAATTTTAGAAAGCCTTAAGATGCACGGTGACCACATCTTAAACACGCTGTCCACGAAGCTCTCAAACTCATGGATGCGCCACAATAATGCCAACTGCTGTTCAAGCTCTGAAACACGGTTCATGGTATGGATCTGTAATTTTCCCATGGAAAAAGTGGATGACATGTCCTTGTAACAGCTCATGCAAATAACAAGACCTCCAGTAATGCAGCTTTCACTCAATAATGCTTTGTACTCTCAGTGTAGATTATGGGCTTATGTTCTGCAAGTTGAGTTGAAAGAAAACCCTTCTGATACAAAGCTAGTAATAATTCTAACTAAGCCAAGCTTAAATCTGGTGCTTAATAATGAAATAATTAAATTAAATACTATAGCTCAGCTGAAAGGGATACCGTTTTTGCCTGCGATATTCTGCACACTAATTTCCTGGTTTTAATTATACTATTTGGGGCAAAGGAGTACATTGAGAGGTGAAACATAAACAAAAATTACTGGAAAAACTCAGCAGGTCTGACAGCTTCTGTGGAGAGAAAGACAGAGTTAAAGTTTTGAGTCCGTCTGACTCTTCTTCTCAACTAAAGAGAAGTAGAAGGGGTGTGGACAGGTGAAGCTGGATAGAAGGCCAGGATAGGTGGAGGCAAAGGAGAGATTGCAAAAGATGTCATAAACCAAAGTCGAAGGGGTGTTGATGATGGTGATACTGGCTAAAGGAGCTGCTAATGGTGACACTAAGTGTAGAAAGCAGAATGAGCAAGTGACAGATGGCCCTAGTGGGGGGTGGGGTGGGGGGAGGGAACGCTGTGGGAGATAAGATTGAAATAGGCTAAAAGGTGGGAATGAAACAATGAATGGAAATACATTTTTAAAAATAATAATAGAAATAGGTGGGAAAAGATTTATATGTATATAAAAATTTTTAAAAAATTGAAACAAGGGGACCAAAAAGGGGTAAGGATGTTGGAGAGAGTTCATGATCTGAAGTTATTGAACTCAATGTTCAGCCTGAAAGGCTGTAAAGTGCCTAATCGGAAGATGAGGTGCTGTTCCTCCAGTTTGCGTTGAGCTTCACTGGAACATTGCAGCAGGCCAAGGATGGACATGTGGGCATGAGAGCAGGGTGGTGTGTTGAAATGGCAATCAACAGGAATGTCTGGGTCAAGCTTGCGGACAGATCGAAGGTGTTCTGCAAAGCGGTCACCCAATCTGCGTTTGGTCTCTCCAATGTAGAGGAGACCGCATTGGGAGCAGCGAATGCAGAAGACTAAATTGAGGGAAGTGCAAGTGAAGTGCTGCTTCACTTGAAAGGAGTATTTGGGCCATTGGACGGTGAGGAGGGGGGAAGTAATGGGGCTGGTGTTACACCTTCTGTGATTGCAAGGAAAGGTGCCATGGGAGGGGGTTGAGGTGTAGGGGGTGATGGAGCGTGGACCAGGGTGTCCTGGAGGGAATGGTCCCTACGGAATGCTGACAGGGAGGGGGTGAAGGGAAGATGTGTTTGGTGGTGGCATCATGCTGGAGTTGGTGGAAATGAGGGATGATCCTTTGAATGTGGAGGCTGGTGGGGTGAAAAGTGAGGACATGGGGAACCCTATCATGGTTCTGGGAGGGAGAGGAAGGTGTGAGGGCAGAGGCGTGGGAGATGGGTCGGACACAGTTGAGGGCCCTGTCAGCCACCGTGGGTGGGAAACCTCGGTTAAGGCACAAGGAAGACATGTCAGAAGCACTGTTTTGGAAAGTGGCAACATTGGAACAGATGTGACAGAGGCGAAGGAACTAAGGGAATGGGATGGAGTCCTTACAGGAAGCAGGGTGTGAGGAGTTGTAGTCAAAGTAGCTGAGGGAGTCGGTTGGCTTGTAATGAATATTGGTGGACATTGAGTGGTGATTGTGCACTTCGTAACAGAGGGGGCAAGATCAACAAACAGATCAGCCCAAGTGGCTCTTGTACATGCCTATATAGCCTACTCCAGCTTCTATTTCTTCTGTTCTTATATTTGTGGGTATCAAGGGATATGGGTTTAATACAGGAAAGTGAAGTTGAGGTAGAAGAGCTTCCTGACACCTCGGCCAACTCGAGGAGGCAAAGAACAAAGAGAGAAGAATACTGCAGTTAGTAAACAGACAACAGACTGTCACTTCTAGCTGCAGAGATAGGCTCCATGTGCTCGTTAGTTTTCTAGCATCGGTAAACCACTCTCATCTGTAGTGGGTCGTATGCTTTTCCTATTTAGCTCATGCATCATATCTCAACTGTTGCTTCTTAATAAAATTAATAAACTACCTTAAAATCACATGACGTTTGGCCACCTATTTTAGGTAATCTGTGACTCCAGAACCTTAAAACTTGTAGGCGTGAATGTTACTTGCCACTTATCAGCCCAAGCATGAATGTTGTCCAGGTGTTGGTGGGTGCAGACATGGACTGCTTCAGTATCAGTGGAGTTGCAATTGGTATTGAAAACTATGCAATATCAGTGAACATTCCCACTTCTAACATTATGTGGAGGGGAAGGTTATTGATGAAGCAGCTGAAGGTGGTTGACCGAGGACATTATCCTGACGAATGCTTGCAGCTATGTTCTGGAATTCAGATGATTGACCTCTAACAACCACAACCACCTTCCTTTGTGCTAGGTCTGACTCCAACCACTGGAGAGATTTCCCCCTGATTCCCATTGACTTCCATTTTTCTAGGGCTTCTTAATGCCACGTTCAAGCAACAGTTGCCTTAATGTCAAGGGCAGTCACTTTCACCTGACCTCTGGAATTCAAATCTTTTTTCCATGTTTGGACCAAGGTTGTAATGAGGTCAGGAACCGAATGGCCCTGGCTTCTAAACGGAGCATCAGTGTGCAGGTTGTTGTTGTGTAAGTACTGCTTGATTGCACTGTCAATGATGCCTTCCATTATTTTGCTGATGATTGAAAATCGATGGATGGGGCAGCAAATGGCCAGATTGGATTTGTCCTACCTTATGGGGATAGGACATATCTGTTGGGTAGATACTTATGTTGTAACAGTAATGAAACAGCTTGGCCAAGGATGCAGTTAGTTCTGGAGCACAATTCTTCTGTACTACAGCCTAGATGTTATCAGGGCCATAGCCTTTGTTGTATCCAGCGCCTTCAACCATTTTTTGATATCACATTAAGTGAACCAAATTGGCTGAAGACTGGTATCTATGATGAAGGACCAAAGCATGAAGTCAAGATGATCATCCACTTTGTATTTCTGACAGAGGATGGTTGCAAATGATTCAGTCTTGTCTTTTGCACTGATGGGCTTGGCTCCCCCATCATAGAGGATGGGGATGTTTTTGGAGCTTCCTCTTCTGGTTAGTTGTTTAATTGTCCACCATCATGCACAACTGGATGTGGCAGGACTGCAGAGTTTTGATCTGATCAGTTGTTGTGGGATTGCTAGCTGTATCTCTCTATCAAATGCTGCTTCCACTATTTAGTATGTAGTCTTGTGTTGTAACTTCACCAGGTTGGCACCTAATTTTTAGATATGCCTGGTGATGCTCCTGGCATGCTCTCCTGTACTCCTTATTGAACCAGAGTTGGTCCCTGGCTTTATGGTCATGGCAGAGTGAGGGATATATCTGGGCATCTGTCTACAAGTTGTGGTTGATGGCCACCGGGCCACATGGATGCCCAGTTTTGTGCTGCTAAATCTATTCTGAGCTTATCTCATTTAGCCTGGCATTTAGTGTCACACAACATGATTAAGGGTGTCCTTGGTGTGACCCCAGCACTTCATCTGCACAAGGGCTGTGCAGTAGTCACTTCGATGAATAGTGCCATGTATAGATGCATCTGTTAGTTAAGAAGAAAGCAATAATAAAATGCATTTATACTGTATCTTTTCACTTTTTTGGGACATTCCAGATGCATCACATCCAGTTAAATATTTTAATGAATACAGTTACTGTTGTTATGTCATTAAATTAAATAAAACTCAATAGCACTGCAATATAAAACACACAAATCCATGACCTGTAACATGTAATTGCTGGAACCAGCCATCCACCACTGTCTACAGGTGGCAGAAGGAAATTCTTTAAAATCCCATTGAATATCATTGCACAATGACATAACATTGTAGAATTACAAAATTGTGGTCCAAGCATGCAAATTGGAGAATTGTTTATGAAGATCAGCATTCCCAGTCTTTGGTTCTGACGTAAAAACAGAAAATGCTGGAAATGCTCAGCAGGTCTGGCAGCATCAGTAGAGAGAGAAACAGAGTTAAAGTTTCGAGTCCATGTGACTTATTCAGAACTGAAGAGAGAAATGAGATGGATATTATACTGTTTAAGAGTGGGTGGAGAGATTTGACAAAGATGTCATGGTCACAAGACAAAGGGAGTATTACTGGTGGTGTTAAAGACTAAAGATGCTGATGGTGACATAATGGCAAGGAATCAGAGTATCCTAATAACAGAACAAGGGTCAAAGCGTTCTGTGAAAGCAAAACATAAGAATAAGTGATAAATGGCCTTGTTGGGTGGGGGGGCAGTGGGGGGAAAAAAATTGGATTAAAAAAGGGGTCAAGATGGAGGAGAGAACTCATGGTCTGAAGTTGCCGAACTCAATGCTACAACCAGAAGGCTTAAAGTTTTGTGAAGTTGACTATAAGAAGGATGTAAAGTTTGGCTCTGATGATTTTGCAAGTATTTATTTTAATGGCTAGAAAATTGGGAGTGTTTTAAATCAGATGCACTGATCTCCATGGCTAATTCTCCAATTTTTGCTCCTAGTGACAGAGACTCCAAGTGTGAAGTAGAATTTCACAATTTTGGCTATTCGTAACACAAATTGTGTTTCAAGGTATTAGCACACCTCTAACTTAAGAAAACATTGATAAACCTCACATGCTTTTTAAAGACATGTGAAGTCTTTGATGTTAGACCGTATTACAACATTCTCCAAGCTATGGTGCACTCTTGTGTTTCAAGGGCTCACCTACACTTGGATTTTTGAGGATGCAGTAACCCCAAAAATGGGGAGGACACCTGGGAAGACTGTCGTCGAGTCTCGCAGTCTTACCTGGAGATCCTGCTGTGGGATCTGAGGGGCTGCAATGAGGTGAGCTCTCCCAAGG
Source organism: Carcharodon carcharias (assembly GCF_017639515.1). Classification (NCBI taxonomy): domain Eukaryota; kingdom Metazoa; phylum Chordata; class Chondrichthyes; order Lamniformes; family Lamnidae; genus Carcharodon; species Carcharodon carcharias. The sequence goes on along the minus strand of NC_054477.1, from coordinate 75,038,526 downwards.
TCAGGAGGAAGAGGGCAACCTCTCTAACCAAGCAAGCATAGTTGGAAGTGGCTGAGGAAATCAGCAGCAGAAGTAGGGGCCTTCCAACCTGGAGACAGCACACCAAGAAGATCCAGGGCCTCAGAAGGGCATGATGGGCAAGTGGTATAACACTTTCAGGTGCCAAGCCCCAAACTTTGACCTTCCCCAGCATTCTTCTGCACTCCTCAAAACAACATACCTTGCAGCTCCACTTATTCCTCTGTCTGCAGGAACCTAACATCCCCATCTGAACAGCCAACACTCACACTCAGCCTCAGCCTATTACTCTCTCATAACCATGCCTCACAGTTTTTTTTTATTCAATGTGGGTATTGCTGACTAGGCCAGCAATTATTGCCCATCCCCAATTGTCCTTGAGAAACTGGTGGTGAGCTGCCTTCTTGAACTGCTCAGTCCATGTGATGTTGGTACAGCCACAGTGCTCTTAGGGAGGGATTCCAGGATTTTGACCCAGCCTCCTCAGTCACCGTCCACAAAAGGCGTCCTTCCTCCCTCTCCACACAAAGCATCACAAGAACTCACAACCTCTGCTTTCTCTCCTGGCAGCAAAAGAGAGCACACAAACTCACTGAAAGGCAGAGACACGGGTGAGGCAGAGACGACTGGGAAAGGATGTGGAGGTGCATGGTGGGTAGTTAGGGGCCAGTGATAGACATCTTGTTGACCTTTGGTATTGCATGCTCATCTGGTCCACTGGGAAGGAGAAGATCATGTTCCAGGAGGCTGCAGATGTCAACAGCGATCTGCATGAGAGTCTGAATGTCCTGTGTCACTGGTTCAGACATGTAAAGAGAGTTAATCCCCTTTTCATATGTCATGTGTTAGGGTTCTCTACCTCCAGCTAGATCTCAGTGTCCATCCCATCTGCCCTTTGGAGGGGTATGTAGCTGAGGAAAAGGTAGCTGGTGCTGCTACTGATGTTGCTCCTGCTGCTCCAGATACTACTGGTGGTGATATGTCCTCTGCTCTTGCCCCTCAGCAGAGATGGAAGATGGCACGTTAGGGTTGCCAGCAGGGAAGTGCAGCTGAAGGTGAGTAAAGTGCTAAGTAGGTGAAGTGCCTTTCAAGAAGTTTAATGCCCTCTGAGAGAAGAAGTGCTCTCTTGATGGCCATAGCTGGAGCTCTTCATGTAACTGATCAAAACCTTCCCAGCTTGTCAGTTTCACTGAAGAAGCTCTTCCCACTGTGCACTCATCTTAGTGACAATAGCAAGTTGCTGACATGTTGGGAAAAAGGTTCCCTGGCTGGGAAATTCAAGATTGAGGGTTAAACCTCTTCTTAATTGGGTTCTAACTACCTCAACCACTTCTAAATTACTTATCTGACAGATTCAACAGGGCTGCCCACTCTCCTTCGATCCTGCCCCGAGGGATGCCAGAAGAGGGTAGAAAGATGTCAGAATCCCAACTTGACGTCAGTTTCTGGAACTTTCCCACCTGGAATGCACTGGGACCCACCTTACCTGGTTGGGAAAATTTTGCCCAATGCTTCAGATCGATGGCCTTTTGTCAGAACTGGGAAAAGGTAAATGTGTAACAGATTTAAGCAAGTACAAATGTAGTATCATTTTGGAGGATGATCCACTGACTGGAGGCTGGTGGGGTGGAAGGTGAAGACAAAGGGAACCCTATTGTTGTTCTGGAAGGGAGGGGAAGGGCTGAGAGCAGATCAAGGTTAAGAGCTCAGCCACCCATGGTGAGAGTAGAATCCTCAGTTGAGGAAAAGGAAAACTGGAAGCACTGATATGCTAATTTTGTCACATCCAGCATGGTGCCATCATTAAATAAATCTTACACACCTGTCCCCTTTCAGCATTTCAAAGGGATCATTTCCTCTCAGATACCTTGGTCCACTTCCCTCCCCTTAACATGGCACCTTCCCATGCAATAAAAATGAACTAATCCACAGGAATGGTGTATTTTGATGATACCCAACTTTATGTCTCATATGTACTTCTCTCAAACTCTGAACTACCATTTTTTTATTCGTTCATGGGATATGGGCAACTCTGGCTAAATCAGCATTTATTGCCCATCCCTAATTGCCCTTGAGAAGTTGGCGGGGAGCTGCCTTCTTGAACCGCTGTAGTCCATGTGTTGTAGGAACACCAACAGTGCTGTCAGGGAGGGAGTTCCAGGATTTTGACCCAGCGACAGTGAAGGAACGGCGATATACTTTCAAGTCAGGATGGTGTGTGACTTGAAGGGGAAAATGCAAATAGTGATGTTCTCATGATATCCGCGATGTAAGATCGTAAGATCATAAGACGCAAGAGCATAAGTAGGACATTCGGCCCATTGAGTCTGCTCCACCATTCAATGAGATCATGGCTGATCTGATAACCCTCAACTCCACAGACATGTCAGACTGTTTGTCTAGCATCAAGTTTTGCATGAGTCTTTTTGGAAATAAAATTGCCTTGTGTATCAAAAGGAGCACTAATTTTCACTACCATTAAAATTGGAAGAGATGTCTAACAGGTAGTTGAATCGCTATCTCCTCTTTAGACAATCACCCAATGTCAATATTGATCCCCAAATCCTTTCCATGGGTGGAATTTTATGGCCCCTCTCGCCGGCAGAATTTTCCAGTCCTGCTGAAATCAATGGACTTTTGAATGGCTCATTGCATTTTCTGGCCCCGCTACCGCCATGACGGAACTATAAAATTCCAACCCATGTTTCTAAACTCCACTGCATTGTCCTGCCCTATCCCTGCAGTATGTCATCTATGGCTAGTTGGTCGCACCTTTGCCTCTGACTCAAAAGGTTCTGGCTTCAGGGCTTGAGTACACTGAGGGATTGCTGCACTGACAAAGATGCCATCTTTTGCATGAGGTGTTAAACCGAGGCCCCAACTGCCTACCTGGTTGAATGTAAAAATATCCCATGACATTATTTTAAAAAAGAGCAGGGGAGTTATCCTCAGTTCCTGGCCAATACTTCTGCCTCGACACGACAAAAACAGATTATCTGGGCATTAACTCATTACTGTTTGTGGGAGTTTGCTCTGTGCATATTGCCTGCCTATTTCCGACATTAAATCCGTGACTACATTTCAAAAAGTTCTTCATTGGCTATAAAGTATATTTGAGATATCCATTGGTTGTGAAAAACACTATATAAATGCAAGTCTTTCTTTTCTTTCTTTTGCAGTCTCCTCAAAACCCATATATTCTCAGAAATGATTTGTTCCACTGATTCCAGTTTTGTGTACTTCCTTCTCTCTTTACCAGATAGTTGGCACAGCCTTCAGCTACCTCAGTCAAATTCTGTAGAACTCCTTCCCTAAATCTCTCAAGTCACCAACTATTGGCCTCTTCCTGGCTCAGCATTTTCTCTACATTTATTGGTGAAGTTTCTTTAGATGTTCTTTACATTAATGATGCTTTGGAAATGAAAATTATTGCTCCTATTGATACAGAGGGCCACTTCATTTTGTATTTGGTTATATGTTGCTCTATAACTTTCTATTTAGGCTGCTTACAATTTAAAATTGTTTGGAATTGCAGTTTCTTTTATTTAACTATGATGAAATTATTATAAAACTAGCCCTATAATAAAAGCTGGAAATTCATGCTTCATAAATGTCAGTGACCAAAATTCTAATATTACAAATCACAAATGTTGTGCTCTGTCAATTTTGCAAAATTAAAAGGATTGCAATGACCTAATGAGTTGTTTTAGGTATCAAACCAGCTTAAGCAATTTTTGAGCCTTATAATAGAAATTTGAAACTGTCCTAGGCACTCACACACTTTTGAATTAGTGATGCATTTTTGTGGCAGCACAAATGGCTTGGATACAAAAAAGCTGGAACAATGTACAAAGTTCATCAAAATGTTAACTGCTTGGATGAGTAATAAACTGCCTGACCTTAGTGAGCCTGATATTGGTGGGTGTGGAATTAAGAAGGAGTTAGCTCTGTTGGGTTTCCTTGGAGATACTGTGAAAAAAAATAGTTTTTACTAAATTGGTAACCCTATATGTGTTGATATTCAGCTATGGATAAACCAATGGAAATAACATCTGTACTGGGGCATTAAGGAAAAGATGTGGCTCGTAAGAAATTCTTTTTTGCACTTTAGTATTTTAGCCACTTTCTCTGATGCACTATTGGCTCTGATGCAGAATCCATTGTTCATAGAAAGCACATTAATAGAAAAACTGTGTAAAACTTTAAGCACAACAATCTTGTCAATACAAACCATTTCTTTACAGTTTCAAAATACAGTGTTATGGAGGAGGTGAATTACTTCAGACTATATGAAATATTAAATCAAATAATTGAAATAAGCATTTTAAGTAATAAAAATAAAATATTTCATATACAATGGAATGATTGTCTCTGGTTGTGCCTGTGCTAGCTGCGGCTGACAAAATTAGTTCAATATTGTTTTGGGCCATTCTACAGAATATGAGGGAAAACTTTTAAAAAGTATGTTAAGAAAAAGGATAAAATAGCATAAAGAGCTATTCATATTGTATTCCTAATCTTCCAATTGTATTATTTTTGAACATTTTCCAAGTTGCTACTACAACCCTTAAAGAATTGATGGGCAATGCATCAGAATATTTGTAAACATTAAGGATTACTACTCGGGATGATTGGTGATGATTTCACCAATGACTTAAGCTGGAAATATACTACTGAACATAGACTTTATACATATTACACTAAAATAGTTTTGATACATTACTAGAGGATAATGAATATAAGTGTGTGAATTACAAGGTTGTAATCCAATCTGAGCGTTCAGATTGCTTCATAAATCAAGAGAGCTGAGCCTGAGGAGTTTTAGTGTAATTCAAACTCATGAGATTCGGTTACTGTCTTAAATTAATTTATCCGCGCGCATTATTTATAAAATAACTCAGGTACTTAGTTTTAATTTTAAATTATTGTATTTCTTACTGTTGAAGTGCCTGTTTGTTAATTTGAAGGTTTTCTGATGCCCTTTGAATCTGAAATTATTAATGTGTGACATGGACAAAGGCCATTATTGATCTTGTAATATATAACAATTTGCTTTCATACAGTGCCTTTAGCCTCCAAAAACATCCCAGGATGATTCACAGAAGTTTAATCAGACAAAAATGGATACCAAGCCAAAGAATGAGACTTTAAGAGGAATGACTAAAACCTTGTTTAAAAAGGTGGGTTTAAGGAGGGTCTTAAAGGAGGAGAGCAAGATGAAGAGGTGGCGCGGCTTGCTGAGGGAATTTCAGAGCATGGGCCTAGGAGATGGAAGGTATGGGATCCAATGGTGTAGTGAAGACAATGGGAGATGCCCAAGAGGTCAGAGTTGGAGGAATAAAAAGTTCTTGGAGGGTTGTATGAAACTATTTAAACATGAGCTTGGGAATTTTAAAACTGGAGGACTGAAAATCAACATAGATAAACAAGCATGGGGCTGATTGGTGAGTAAGATGTGGTGCAGGTTAGGGTATATGCAGCAAAGGCTTTGATGAGCTGAAGTTAATAGTGAGTGGAGGTTGGGAGACCATGCAGGAGAACTTTGGAATAGTTCATTATCAATGTGACAAGCATAAGAACAAGTGTGTCAGCAGCAAATGGGCTGAGACAGTAAAGTAGATGATCTTTGTAATGGAGTTTATACAGCATTATATACTCAGCTGATGATCAAATAGGATGACAAGATTGCGAACAGCTTGGTTCAACCTGAAAAATTGGACAGAGAAGGTGAATGAAATTGATGGTGGACAGGGCCAGGAAGAGAAATCATGGACCATAGTGCTTCTCCTGTTTCTGGATCTTAATCACAGATGTTAGGAAACTGACTACAAAGAAATCACTACATTTATAAAACAATTCAACTCTGTAGCTAATACACCCTTATCATTCTTACTTCTCTGGCATCAACCATAATGTTACCATAAATGGCATCTACCCCTTTTTTGCTAATGATGCTATCCCTAGGATTTGACTGAGTGTGGCATCAAGGAACCCTAGCAAAACTGGAGTCAATGGGAATCAGGGGGAAAACTCTGCAGTGGTTGGAGCCATACCTAGCACAAAGGAAGATGGTTGTGGTTGTTGGAGGCCAACCATTTCAGCTCCAGGACATCAATGCAGGGGTTCCTTAGGGTAGTGTCCTAGGCCCAACCATCTTCAGTTGCTTCACCAATGACCTTCCTTACATCTTAAGGTCAGAAGTGGAATGTTTGTTGATGATTGCACAATGTTCAGCACCGTTCGCAACTCCTCAGATACTGAAACCATCTGTATCCAAATGCAATGAGATGTGGCCAGTATTGAGGCTGACAAGTGGCAAGTAACATTCGCACCACACAAGTGTCAGACAATGAACATCTCCAACAAGAGAGAATCCAACCATTGCCCCTTAATGTTCAATGACATTACCATCACTGAATCCCCCACTATCAACATCCTGGGGGGATACCATTGACCAGAAACTGAACTGGACTAGCCATATAAATACAGTGGCTACAAGAGCAGGTCAGAGACTAGGAATAATGTGACGAGTAACTCGCCTCCTGACTCCCCAAAGCCTGTCCACCATCTACAAGGCACAAGTCAGGAGTGTGATGGAATACTCCCCACTTGCCTGGATGAGTACAGCTCCTACAACACTGAAGAAGCTGGACACCATCCAGGACAAAGCAGCCTGCCTGATTGGCACCACATCCACAAACATTCGCTCCCTCCACCACCGATGCACAGTGGCAGCAGTGCGTACCATCTACAAGATGCACTACAGAAATTCACCAAGGCTCCTTAGACAGCACCTTCCAAACCCACTACCACCTAGAAGGACAAGGGCAGCTGATTGACGGGAATACCACCACCTGGAATTTCCCCTCCAAGTCACTCACCATCCTGACTTGGAAATATATTGCCGTTCCTTCACTGTCGCTGGATCAAAATGCTGGACCTCCCTTCCTAACAGTGCTGTGGGTGTACCTACACCATGTGGACTGCAGTGGTTGAAGAAAACAGCTCACCACCATCTTCTCAAGGGCAACTAGGGATGGGCAATAAATGCTGGCCCAGCCAGCAAAGCCCACATCCCGTGAATGAATTTTAAAAAAGTAGTTAAAGTTATTAATAGGAGAGGGAAATGTTAAAACGCAACTTTCTTTTTTATTTTAAATATATAGTTAAAAACCAGAAAGGCAGTTGCAGGTATGTTCCAAAGAAAAGCTGCAGTGTATGAATTCTTGGAAGTACAGTACTTTCATTTACACTGATACTGCTGAAATTGGCTCAGATTAGCAGCGCTAGACTGCATTTTTGGCAGTAGTGCAATAAAACTTGGCAGGGAACTAACACCAAGAACCACAGTACAACAGTAGCATTCTGTAGGAGATTAAAGCCTATTGATATCTGTTTTTCTGTTCTAACACAAGAAATCATGGAAATAAAAAACAGCCTTCTAGCGGGCCAAAATAATAAAACTCTGATTTATTTTATATGTACATGAAAATTTAAAAAAGTATGAACATTTCCAAAAAGATATTCTGTAGTGTGATTCAAAAATTAACAAGTCAAAAATGGAAGATATCAATTTTTTTGTCATTCCACTGTAAAATGTTGCTTGCCATTTGTGAGATCCCTACATTATTGTTAAGCTTGACAAAGGAATAATGTATGTAAAAAAGTAAAGCAAATTATTGAATTAAATACTATATGAGTATTGTGTTTTATTTAAAATCATATTATACAATCATACACTTTATATAGATAAAAAAAACTTATTTAACAATTTGATCAGTAAAGCTTGTCAGCAGTATATTTCACTGCCAGCCACTAGATGGCACTGCCAATCAATAAAGGGATCAGGATACTTTCTGCAGCACGTTAAGTAAATGGCACACTTCACACACTTTAGGAATCTTGAAGAAATTCCCAGGAAACAAAAAGTAAAAACGTGGGGAATTTTAATGGATGGGTTGGGGATAGGTGGGAAGGTAGAAATTTTAAAATTATTCAACTGACCCCAAAATGCCCACTTCCAGAATTAAAGGAGGCAAGTCACGGGCTTGGACAACCACCTCACTCTCAGGAGCTGAGTCAGTCACTGAAATATTTTAAGGGGTCTGCCTGCCTCCATTTTCCAGCATTTTTATTTTTAACTCATGGAAGCTGGAATTCCCAGATTTGAGGATTCTGAGCAATTAAAATGAGCTGGGAAAGGTTGAATTCATGTGGTAAGTGTCTTTATAGCACTGCGTATGGTCCAGGAGGAGCAGGCGTGTTTCCCCTGGCCTCTTCCCAATTATTAACATGTCTCCATATGTTACATTTATTTTGCAATCTATCTAACCATCTCAACTGTATTAATCTAAATCCTCACAATTCCCTTCAATTGATAGCTCTGAAAACATACCACAACTATAACAAATCAGGCAGATGTAATGATTGCAGGTTTTAGTCATAAAAAGAGCACTGAAAAAGGGTTCTTCTGAGTAACAAGAAACACAACAAAGATGAAAAGCAGGAGGCAGAAAACCTCAGATGTGACAGATCTGAAAAGTTATGTGAAGCTGTGTGAAAGATGATGTAAAGAAAATAGTTTTTTTAAATTCATTCACAGGATGTGGGCTTCGCTGGCTTGGCCAGCATCTATTGCCCATCGCTAGTTGTCCCTGAGAAGGTGGTGGTGACAACTGAGTGGCTTGCTAGGCCATTTCAGAGGGCATTTTTAAGAGTCGGACACATTGCTGTGGGTCTGGAGTCACATATAGGCCAGACCAGGCAAGGATGGCAGATTTCCTTCCCTAAGGATATATGTAAACCAGATGGGTTTTTACAACAATCGACAATGGGTTCACAGTAGCGGGCAGGAAAAAAGATGATTTATCCACCGGCCGCAATGGCAGCCACCTCATTAATAATGCATTCCCAGGAAACACACCAGATTGCTCACGGGGAGGCCTCTGATTCGCCTGGTGTCACTTCAGGCCTTCCGGACACCATATTTAAAGGGCACCTGCACAGAGCTAGCACTCTCTAAGGCATCAGAAGGTGCTGAAAAGTTATGACTGCCAAAGGGAGGAAATTTAGTGACACCTCCCTCGGGCGCCTACTGGATTCAGTGGAGATCCTACTGGATTCAGTGGAGATCCTACTGGATTCAGTGGCGATCCGCCATGAAGTCCTCTACCTTCAGCTCCAGAAAAAGTCCAGTAAGATAGGTGACAAATCCAGCATGAGAGGCTGCAGCAGCGGTGGTCAGTGCCATGGCCCTACAAAAGAGGACAGCCTCCCAGTGCCGCAAGAGGATGAATGATCTCCTCCGTTCTGCCAGGGTAAGTCATTCTTCTCATCACTCTCAACTCACACACTCACAACCCATCACACAGGCCCTCACTCACTGCCAGTTCAAGGCACATCACCATTCATTCTCTTACACACACCTTCATTGTCCTCATCCTATCCATGGGATCACTCACCGCCCACACAAGCCAGCCATACTTAACATCTGGTCTGGCAGGCATCCTGCTTACACTCTCTCCATCTCTACTCATGCAGGACAAGCTGGCACACAACACGAGGCAGAGGTCGCAGACCAGTGGAGGAATGCCTGAAATAAAGATCCACACAGACTTTGAATATAAAGTTATCCAGCTGGATCTGGACAATTCCTGTGCTGACAGTGAGGTCGGCAGTGCTCAAACAAGTGAGGATCCAGCAGTGCGACATCCATCAGACCACCACATTAGTTGCCCTGTTCCACAGTCCCCTGCTATGCATTAATTATCTCTCCTTGCTTTTGCAGGCACATCTGGGAAGCAGCCAAGGGGGTTCATGAGCCAGGTCCTCGACTCAAGCCCGAAGGCAGCTCAGAAGAATCTGATGACACCCACATGGAAGACTCGTCATAGCACTCACCCACATCCTCTACCAGCGCAGAGACTAGAGCTTGGTGGGACCTATTTCTAGAGTAGCCTCGGGGTCACAATCTGATGAGCACATCGCACTGTCTGATCCATGCAGGCGGTGGCAGGGACTTCCCAGATTTCCAGGGCTCGGAAGACTGCTGGAGGCCAGAAATTTGCTGAGTCCGAGTCAGATGAGGAGCCTCTGGACTCGGGTCATACGTCAGTTGATGGAGCTGCAAAGACAAGCTTGGGAACATCAGGAAGGCATTTCCACGGCATTCCTCAGATTACAAGGTACGATGGAGAAGTCTGCTCACCTTCAGCCTGAGGTAATATTTGCCAGCATGCCAACACATCGAGGTCAACACTGGTAGAATGGTGGCTGCCATGGAGGCCTTAGTTCAGGGCCTCAGTCCTGCTCTGCTGTGCAGGCTGAACTCCATCGCTGATGCCGTAGTTGGCCTCCAATAATGTCAATGCGAAAGGGGTGCAGGCCAGCTTGATGTCAATCAAACTTCCTTTTCTCCTCAAGGAGTCAGTCAGAGGCCCTCGAGCACCCAAAGGGAGGAGGATCTGCAGGTGCACACCCTGGGGCCATTCAGCCAGACGATGGCATGACAAAATTTAAAGGAAACTTACAAACATTAAATCAAAATGTGATTAAGAGGGTCAAAAAAATACCCCAGTCCCCACAGTGCCCACCGGGCAAGGAAGGCCTCGACGGTGCCGGCAGACACCTCTGCTCCCTCTTCAGGGACTCCCAGTCGCAAACGTAGCCGTGGAAGAGGGGCAGACAGTTGGGTCAGATGACCCCCTTGATCATCCGCTGCCTGGACTTGATAATGACCAACTTGGCCAGGCCCAGGAGGAGGTCCTCCTTCCTCCCGGCCCCCCCACACCGAGTGTCTGTAGATCAGGAGCATGGGGCTGAAGTGGAAACAAAACAACAGTGAAAGGTATTACAAGAATTTAAAAAGGGGTTTCAAGAAGATGTAATGCATGGCCTGGGCATGGGTGGCAGGTTCATTATTGTAAATAAACTCCCAAGAATGTTTCCTGGCCTATGGCTCCTTGTTATGATGAGCAGTGTTCATGTCAGATGTGAAACCTAGACACCTGCCTTTATCTTGTGCAGGAACCAAAGTCCAGAACCTCTTCCCTGTCTGTAACCTTTGGACCAAAGTGATGGTCCACCTTCACGCTCACTGGACGCATTCGTGATGCCTGCACCTCTCTGGTGCTTGTCATTGTTGCCAGAATATCATGGGCAGGGGTCACAGAATTCCATCATTCTCTCTGTGTGCTCTCAGCATCTTTGAGGTGGGGCTGGCCTCAATCTCATCAGCATCTGTGTCCGGTGATGCTGTGCTCCTGAAAGGGTCAGGTGCTTTTAAAGTTCCACGGCTGCATCTCCACAATATGACCCTGATCACAGAGAGCAAGCAAATTGCCTTCAGCCATACAGGAGTCAGACATTCACAGAGGCTATGTAAAGATCTACGGAGTGTCCTCACTGCATGTCCTCATAATCCTCCTGGAATTTAGCTACTATTAGGGCTTCCGCTGCATCTCCATGACCATGAGTCTTAGCACTGAGGGTATATGAGCTGCCATCAGCCCCACAGGAGTCAAATGTTCACAAATGCAAGGTGAGGACATTAGGACTGTCCTCATTGCATCTCATCGTCAACCTCCATGAATCTTGCGGCCATGAGGGCCTCCCAAGCACATCTGCCTCATCCGGCCAGTGCGATGGCCTCATCACTGGCATCCTCGCCTTCGAGGACCTCATCATCATCATCATCCCCTTCGACACCCTCCTCATTGGAGGAGACGTGCAGTTCCTCCACCTGCTCCTCAGCCAGGTCCTCTCCCCACTGCACTGCCAGGTTGTGGAGCGCGCAGCAAGCAACAATGATGTGCGACACCCTCAGGGGACTGTATTACAGTGCTCCACTGGACCTGTTGAGGCATCGGAACCTCATGTTCAAAATGCCTATAGTTTGCTCCACCAAAGTCCAGGTCACGTCATGAGCCTCGTTATAGCATCACTCTGCTGCAGTCTGAGGCCACCGCACGGGCATCATCAGCCACACCATCTATGGGTAATCTTTGTCCCCGAGGAGCCAACCCTGCAGCCTCTCTGGACCCTGGAAGATGTCAGGGATAAAGACCTGCTTAGGATGTGGGAGTCATGGACAGTCCCTGGGAATTGTGCACAGACCTGTAGGATGCATTTGTGGTGGTCGCACTCCAGCTGAACATTCATTTGGTGGAAGCCCTTGCAGTTGACATAATTGACTGCTTGTTGCACAGAGATCTGAGCACCATGTGAGTGCAGTTGATGGCACCCTGCACCTGTGGGAAACCCAAGATCTGGGCAAATCCCAGAGCTCTTTCCTGATCCCGGGCAAAATGCACAAAGTTCTGTACCTTCACAAAAATTGTGTCCATAACCTCCTGTGTGCACTTGTGTGTGGAGGCTTGTGAGATCCCACACAGGTCACCTGTGGAGCTCTGGAAGGAGCCACTGACGTAGAAATTGTGTGACGCGGTCATTTTCACGACCACTGGCAGTGGATGCTCTCTACGTCCACCTGCGCCAAATCCTGCAACAAGTGACATGTGTGACTGACCAGTTCCCAGGAAACGCAGTCTTTGGCGACACTGGCTCTCAGTCATCTGCAGGAATGACAGGCACCATTTACAGACCTTGGGTCTAGCAAAGCACCTACGAGTGACAGCTCACTGTGAATCTTCAGCTGCGTGCTCAGCAGGCCCTGCTGCCCCTTCATCTTGAGGGAGGTCTTCCTCCCTTCGCCAAGCCAAGCACCTCCTCCTCTCTTTTCTTCTTCTTCTCTGTTCTCTGTAAGCCATGAGGCATACGGCTAAATCACCAGGCTCCATGATCTTGATGTTCTTCTCCTGCAGGATCAAAGAGAGAGGCGCGTGGGTTAGCATAGGTGTACTAAGAACCTCTCTTGGTTAAGTCTGAAGGCCCTTTCATGTGTGCAGGAGAGTGCTGGCCACCACTTGGATAGCCAGTGTGTAGTGTGCTCATTGGCTTTCCAAAGCCCCATTCACCTCTGCCCCACTCCATTTGACTGATTGGCTGCAGCTTTGGCCGCTGGACTGCGTGCTTTGCTCTCAGCTCAGGCACAGGCATTCTCCTAACCTGCACTGTTAGCTTGATGTATAATGGATATTGGTCCAAACCTTAATAAAGATATTGCAAGGGGCTGTGAGCGCCTCCACCAGTGACTGCGCCATGGCCACCTTTCGCAAGGGTATTGTATAATTTGCCCGGTTGGCCAATTGCTCTGCTGCCCACTAAATTGAACCTTAATTTGCAGTTTGCGCCCAAGAGGTGAAAGGTTCTGGAGCATTTGGTGCAATTTCATGTTTTTATGTTGTTTGTGTGGTAGAAAATCTTCAGAGACCTGACTCCTAGCATGTCAATGGAGCTGCTGCTGAATAGTCTCAGCTGTGGAAGAATGCTCACTTTTGACAAGTTTTTCCAAGTGCATGACCGCATCCCTCAACCCCACTTCCCTCACCCCCTTGGCGTGTGCTTGAGTATTTCCTTCAATCTGTGCTGCCTGGCCCACCACCACCTACCTCCCCTCCACCCCCACCCAAACCCGCCACCAGGCCACCCGGTATGTGTTTGAGCATTTCATTCAGTCTGTGTTGTCTTGACCCCCACCCAACCCTGCCCTGGGCCTGACCCACACTTGAGCCCTTGCCTCAGCACTGCACTGAAAGCCAGCCAGGAAAAAGTGACTTGCCTGTGCTTCCAGTGAATGCACGGTGCCTCTTCCTTGATGTCCTATGGGCAATGCTTGCGAATGCCGCACAAGGTTGTGTGCACTCACCTTCGAGTTCCTCTCAAAGTTCAACTCACCAGTTGCAAGCCTTTTAAAGGCAATCATGAAGAATGCTGTTCTGAAGTCACGCTGATGTGAACAGTAAATTTGACATGGGGAGGATGATTCCAGCGAGCAGGGTTTATAATTAGATTCAAGTGTTTTAAAATGATGTTCCTGACATGTGGCCGTTGGAAACACGGCCGACCATTAACGGGTGGAGCGGACGATCACAAACTGGTTTCACGGCATCGTGAAACCGATTTTTGACCTTCCTGCCATATTGTCCCCCCCCTCCGCACCCATCATGACGCCCAACGCCAACGGGGCCGGAAAATCCCTGCCTATGTTTCTATTATACACGTCCTGTTTTCTGTCAGTTACTATAAAAGTCCAGGGCAGAGCTCGCATGTGGAATCAGTCATTAGTTCTGCGATGCCCACAGCTGTCGTATTGATGCTTCCAATTTCATTCTCTTCGCTGGTAGTTTTTGTAACACTCCATTTTGGAGGGCTATGTTTTCATGTATATAATTTACCTTATTCAAGTAGAAAAGTTAAAATCGAAAAGACTTAAATGGGGGCAAACAGTTTGACACCATGTTGTAAAGATGGAGTAAAGATGTCTTGCTGCAAATCTATAGAGCCTTAGTGAGGCTGCACCTGGAGTGTTGTGTACAGATTTGGTCTCCTTACCTAAGGAGTCATAAGTAATACTTGCAACAGAGGGAATACAACAAAGTTTACCCAACTGATTCCTGGGATGGCGGAATTGTCCTATGAGGAGTGATTGAGGAGACTGGACCCATGTTCGCTAGAGTTCAGAAGAATGAGGGGTGATCTCATTGAAACTTATAAAATTCTTATAAAAAACTTATAAAAGGATGGGAAAGGTGAGCAGAAATGTGATAACTACCATTTTTCTCAAATCGAAAGTGAGTGGAGCTTTGTGTTAGATGTACACAGGTGCTGTATGTGCGTGTGAACAGTGGGTGGGCTGAGATGCAGGTCAGTGAAGATGGACAACTGAAAGAGAACCCAAGCAGACAGCATTGAAAGTCCTCAGGGCAGTGAGATGAGTGTGATGGAGGAAGGCTCTGCATGTGTAGGGGAGTGCTTGAACGAGGCTTCGAAAGGCCTTCCCCACAAATGCACGCACGAACGCACTTCTCCCTCCAGAATCATAGTCTGGCTGTGTGCAGTTGAACTGCTGGAGGAGGGTGGATACAGGGGGAGGACTCGGGAAACCTGTAAATGAAGCTGAAAGACACCATTACACATTATTCAGTGAAAGCGAATCTATTTTAGATTATAAAGTTACAAAATGTGTTCATCTGTGCAAACACTTGTGATCAAAATTTCTTAACTTTGCTAGGCCTACTACTTCTTCTAGGTGCTGCCCTGACATGTGCAGGAAGGGTGGAGACAGCCTGTCAATGGTTGGCCCTGTTGCCTCTGATGACTTTGGAGTTCATCCTCTGGAAAGCCAAGATCTTGAGGGCCCCAGTGCTTTGGTTGTCCTCTTGTGGGCCAGATGCTCCCTCTGCGATGTCAGAGGATGAGGTTGAGGGGTTCACAGGCAAAGAGGACTCAGAGGGAGAGGACAGCCTCTGAGACTCCCGAGTAGCTGACGCAGGGCTGTCCAGTTGCTGCTCCTCCTCCCTTCGGGTGCCCATGGGTCCAAAGCTGACTCCTTGAGGGGAAGGAGCACCTGGAGGGAGGTCGAGGTGCCCCATTTTGCTCTCACGTTGACACTGCAGGAACTCACACATGGCTACTGTGATGGAGTGCAGGTCTGTACACATCTCCATCTTCTGCTGGACCAGGATCTCCATGGTGTTTGCCATCCTTCCTGTGGAGGCCTCCATGCATGCATATGCGGGCACTGTCTCCTTAGAGAGCAGATGGAGGCACTCGTCCAATTTGCGTGCCACTCTGTTCAGGACTTCCAACAGCTCTGCATGATGTTCCCCCGCCTTCTGCTGACTCTTCATGATGAGCTGGAAGGCCAAATCCAGAGGCTCATCATCTGACTCGGACCTCACACATGCCTCTTCCCCAGCAGTCCTCCCTTTGCCGGGAGGTGGGGGGGGGGGGGGGGGGGGGGGGGGGGGGGGGGGGGGTGGTGCTCGGCTGAATCTTCCTCCTGCTGCGAACACGTCGATGCGATGACTGCCAGATTGTGAACCCGAGCCTGTTCTAGATCCAGATCCCACCAAAGTGCGTGTCTCTGCACTACTGGAGGATGTGGGGTGAGCACTGTGACAGGTCTTCCAGGCTGGTTATTTCCAGCTCTTCAATGGGGAGATGTCCTCTTGGCCGGAGGGAGGTAAGGACCTGGATGGAGCTGAGGGACCTGCTGGCTGAGGGTGCCGGTCACTTGGCAGAGCTCCCTGTGAACCAAAGTAGAGATAATTAGCGCAGGGCAGCAGAGTCAAAAGTAGGAGAGAGACCACTGGTAGTTGCATTGAGAGAGGGATGATGGGGTGCAGGATCCTCACGTGTGTGTTCGCCGCCGACTTCACTGTCACTGCAGGCATGGCCCACATCCTCTCCAGTCAGCACAATGGCACACTCCTCAAAGTTAGTGAGGGGCCTAATGTGGGCCATTCCACCCCCAGTCTGGGACCTCTCCCTCCTTGTAAGCTAGCGTCTCCTGCATGAAAACAAACAGAGAGTGTGAGCAGGACGCATGACACTGTATGAAATGTTTGTGTGATGAGTAGAGCTATGGACAGGGTGAGAATGCTAGCTTCAGAGGATTTGAGTCTTTTGGTGATGTGAGGGTGTGTGTGAGAGTTAATGGTGTTGTCCCTTGGGGTGTGAGATCCCTGTGGGTGTGTGAAGGGTTTGTGAACGTGCGAGTTGAGAGTAATAAAGTGGTTGACTTATCCTGGTGGAACGGAATAAAGCATTTATCCTCTTCCTGCACTGGATGACATAGAGTCATAGAGGTCTACAGCTCAGAAAGAGGCCCATCGGCTCATCGATTCTGTGCCAGTCAAATAAGTACCTAACTATTCTAATCCCATTTTCCAGCACTACGCCCATAGCTTTGTATGCCATGGCATCGCAAGTGCACATCCAAATACTTCTTAAATGCTATGAGGGTTTCTGCTTCTATCACCCTTACAGGCAACAAGTTCCAGATCCCCACCACCCTCTGGGTGAAAAAATTCTTCCTCACATCTCCTCTTAACCTCCTGCTCCTTACCTTAAATCTATGCCCCCTGGTTATTGATTCCTCCACCAAAGGGAAAAGTTCCTTCCTGTCTACCCCTATCTATGCTCCTTGTAATTTTATACACCTCAATCATGTCTCCCCGCAATCTCCTCTGCTCCAGGGAAAATAACCCCAGTATATCCAATCTCTCCTCATAACTAAATCTCTCCAGCCCAGACAACATTCTGGTAAATCTCCTCTGCAATCTCTCTCTAGTGCAATCACATCCTTTCTATAATGTGGATTCCAGAACCGCACACAATACTCTATCTGTGGCCTATTCAGCGTTTTATACAGTTCTAGCATAACCTCCCTGCTCTTAGATCCTATGCCTCGGCTAATAAAGGCAAGTATCCCATATGCCTTCTTAACCACCCTATATACCTGTCTCACTACCTTAAGGGACTGGTGGACATGCACACCAAGGTCCATCTGATCCTCGGTACTTCCCAGGGTCCTACCGTTCATCGTGTATTCCTGTGCCGTGTTTGTCATGCCAAGTGCATCGCCTCACAATTATCTAGTTTAAATTCCATTTGCCACTGATCGGCCCATCTGACCAGCCCGTCTATATCCTCCTGTAATCTAAGGCTATATAAGACTTCTCACTATTTACCACCCCACCAATTTTCGTGTCATCTGCAAACTTACTGATCAACCCGCCTACATTCAAATCTAAATCGTTTATCTATACCACAAACAGCAAGGGACCTAACACCAATCCCTGTGGAACGCCATTGGACACAGGCATCCAGTCACAAAAACACCCCTCGACTATCACCCTCTGCTTCCTGCCACTCAGCCAATTGTGGATCCAATTTGCCAAATTGCCTTGGATCCCATTGGCTCTTATCTTCATTATCAGTCTCCCATGCGGGACCTTATCAAAAGCCTTGCTGAAGTCCAAGTAGACTACGTCAAATGCATTGCCCTCATCTACACAAGTGGTCAACTCTTCAAAAAATTCAATCAAGTTGGTCAGACATGACCTCCCCTTAACAAAACCATGCTGACTGTCCTTGATTAATCCCTGCCTCTCCAAGGGTACATTAATTCTGTCCCTCAGAATTGCTTCCAATAGTTTCCCCACCACTGAGGTTAGACTGACTGGCCTAGTCAATTCCCTGGTTTATCCCTTCCTTCCTTCTTGAATAATGGTACCACATTGGCTGTCCTCCAGCCCTCTGGCACTTCTTCTGTGGCCAGAGATGTATTGAAAATTACTGCCAGCACCACTGCTATCTCCTCCCTCACCTCACTCAAAAGTCTGGGACACATTTCATCCGGGCCTGGAAATTTATCTACTTTTAAGCCTGCCAGACTACATAGAACCTCCTCCCTTTCTATGCTAATTTCTTTAATTATATCACAGTCCTTCTACCTCATTTCCATACCGATGTCGTCCCTCTCACTTGTGAACACTGACACAAAGTATTCATTTAGAACCCTACCTACGTCTTCCAGCTCCACACACAAATTACAACTATGGTCCTTAATGGGCCTTACTCTTTCCCTAGTTATCCTCTTGCTCTTAATGTACTTGTAAAATAACTTTGGATTTTCCTTTATTTCACTTGCCAATATTTTTCCATGCCCCCTTTTTGCTCTCCTAATTTCCTTTTTAAGTTTCCCCCTACACATTCTATACCCCTCTAGGGCTTCCGCTATTTTTAGCCCTCGGTATCTGCCATAAGCCTCCCTTTTTCTCTTTATCCAATCCTGTATATCCCTCGATATCCAGGGTTCCCTGGATTTATTGGTCCAACCCTTTATCTTTAATGGAATATGTTGGCTCTGTACTCTTCCTATTTCCTTCTTGAATGATTCCCACTGCTCTGATGCAGATTTACCTAAAAGTAGCTGCTCCTATCCACTCTGGCCAAATCATATCTGATCTTATTAAAATCGGCTTTCCCCCAATTTAGAACTCTGATTCCTGGCCCATCCTTGCCCTTTTCCATAACAGCCTTGAACCTATTAGAGTTATGATCAGATTAATTATTACTGACCTTCTCTCTGCTCCGGTGGCGCTGACCGCCACTGCCAACACCTTCCAGGCTAGATTGGTGACTCTGGTGGGCCTCCTGCAGCCAGAGCAGGGGTAGAGGACATCGTGGTGTCTTTCCACTGTGTCAAGCAGGCTACAATTGGGGGCTGCTGTCTTCTTTGCTTTCAGGGCCATCTGGAGAAGTCCTGGTCTGAAGACATGAAGTAGGCATATGCTCTGGTGCATTTTAATATGGCGCCCAGAGCAAGGAACACTGAAGTCATAATGCGGTGGGCAAATCTGAGCCTACTTATCAGCGACCTCGTGTGTTTGCCATGAATGCATCATTAATGAGGCGGGGCACGCCAGGATTGGAACGATACAGGGTGAAAAGCTGCCATTGCGGCCGGGAGGTAAAACATCCTTTTTCTTGCCCCCTACAGCACTTTGTGCAAATCTGGGATGATTCCGCCCACAGTGTCCAACATTAGCTGTGATTCCGCAATTGGACAACATTTGCTAAATAATGCTCAGTGTCTTAAGAGTTACACTGACAACCAACTTAATATTGTTAGTCGGGCTCACAGTGTGGAGCATTTGCATGTATTGGAAGCTACATATATTAATGGAGAGGACCCTATTCTTTGCTGACAGAAAGAACATGTACACATATTGCACCTGTTCAGCTAAACAAAGTAATGACAGCCATTCGCTGGTTCATTCCTCAGGACAATGCCTTGATGAATCAGAGTCAAACTGCCTGGCTTAAATTTCAAACAATGCTTGGGAGTTAACTGCCCGTCACCATCAACCAAAGCATTCTCCAAGGCAATGCTTCTACCAATCAGAGTCCACTTGCCAACCAATGAGCATTCTTTTCTCATACAGTATAAAGTGTTGTTCTCTTTACATTTGGTATTCTTCCAAATTATCCCGATGAGTTCAAGATGAAAAGCTTTGAAAAAAGTGTCTTTTTTCGGCAGTAAACTGGAAGCCTGTTGGTAGCAGGCCTTTTAAAAAAGCATTCGAAATAAAGCCCTGTTCACACATAAAACCTGGTATGTGTCATCTCTGCGTATATCTGAGGTCCAAAACATAGTGACTGCTGAAGAGGATGGAGAATAATTTAAATTTACCAGCTCCAGCAACTTTCCTTTTTGAGATTCACCCATGCCATGGGATTGATGGATTTCGGGGTTCAAGACAAACTTGCTTACAATGGATTTGGGTAGTCCATAGGTAGCAGTGACACACAAGAAGGCGATACTTGTCCATTGCCTCAGAGCCAAAGACCAGCGATGATTCAAGCAGTACACAGAAGACACATCAATGTTTGACACAATGGTAAGTGCTCTTGGAAAATACTTCAGGCCAAAGAAAAGTGTAATAATTGAATGATATACATTCCACCATAGATGTCAAGGAAATAGTGAGCCCATAAAACAACATGCGGCAGTGTTGCAGCAGTTGGCTTCCACATGTAAATTCAGCACATTAACCAACTAACGAATTCATGACTAACTCTTGGAAAAAAACTTTCAACTCCATGAATTATGAGATGTCTCCTCATGGAGGATGATGACTTAACCTTGGGAAAAGCCACAGCTGTGGCAGTCCAAATCGAATCCGAGATGTTTGATTCAATGAGGTTATGTGGACTCAAGATTGCAGACACAGTTTTCCCAGCCAGCACAAGTGCAAGTTTACGGACAAAGAGGCCTCAGCAGTCTCATCAACACTTGCCCCAACATGGTCAGATACTGTCAAATGTTTGCCCAAATTATGGAGGTACCTATCGATTCACAACAACATGCCCATGGTATTCCCAAGAGTGAAACATTGCATGTGTATAGTATCCCAGACTGTAAAGCACCCAGGTCATTTTAAGGATTGCTCAGTTGAGATCATGGGTATTTCAGCATCATTCTTCATTGAGGGGTGATGGTGGCCAAGTGGTAATGACACCAGACTAGTAATCCAGAGGCTCAGGCTTATGCTCCCACAATGGCAGTGGGTGGAATTTAAATTCAAGTAGTGAATCTGGAATATAAAGCTTGTCTCAGTAATGATGACCATGACAACTGTTATCAATTGTTGTAAAAACACAGCTGGTTCACTCATGTCCTTCAGGGAAGGAAATCTGCCATCTCTACATGTGACTCCAGACCCAAAGAATTGCGGTTGCCTCTTAACTGCCCTCTACAAAGGCCTTGCAAGTCATTCATTTCAATGGCAATTACAGAGGTGTAACAAATGCTGGCCTTGCATGTGGCACCCACAACTCATGAAAGAATAAAGAAAAAAATTGTTGACGTGTAAGTTTCTGTATTGAGCAACAATCTCTACTATTGGTATTTTTCACAGTTCTCTCTCAGTTCTGCAACAGAAAATGTTCAAGCTTATAATGGTTCAATTATTCCTGTTCTGGGAGTGATTACAGTTCCAGTGCATGACAAAACATGATAGATTGCAGCGGTACAGGAAGGCAGCTCACCAACACCTTCTCAAAGGCAATTAAGAATGGGCAATAAATTTTGGCCTTGCCAATGTTGCTCACATCTGATGAACTGATAAAAGCAAGTTATGGACTCAGGAAAATCGAGAGAAGGGGGTGGAATTTTTACAGGAAGTGGCTGAGAAGGAGTTGTGGGAGTCATTGCACCGTAATATTTGGATAAAGCACATTATCAAGTCCTTGGCGATCACTTGTTTTGCCCCAGTGATCCACTCGTTGACATCAACTAATTTAGTACAGAATCCTATGATTGAACATGGGATTTTTCTGACTCTATATTTCAGTGTAATGTGAATTCAATGTGAATCATTTAACAAAGCACAAGCTGGGGGAACTTAGAGTTGCTAATTACAGTTTTGATTTCATTTACAGGCTTTCTAATGATTGTTATAAAAGAAGGACATTGTTTCTCAATTGCATTTTGGAACTTGGAGAGAGCTTTGTTCAGAGATTAAGAAATTATATTTAGTATAAAACAATGTCATAACAGATCTAAAGATTGAGCATAATAAAAATGATAACAATGTACATAATTGATAGCTTTACACATAGCGCATCACACATTTTATTTGTGGTTGCACATTAAATCTGTTCACAGCAGAAAAATATCTACCATCACAAGTTTCTTATAGTTTCAAATAAGCAATTTAAGCACTGATGACCAAATATCCCAGAGAAAGCCACAGAAAAGTAACCACTTGGAAGTCTGCAATTTCAACCAAAGACATCACTAAATGATTCCAGCTGCCATTTTAATGTTTTATCTAGCTCATGATATAACTGTATAAGCCTCGCAAAAATATCGGTAATTTTGGAAAGAACCACTAAATTAACCTATAAAAAAGCTAATATGTGCTAGAAATGCCTCCAAAAAGTCCCTTCCCCAATTTTGCCTCACTTTGAAGCCCAGGCTTTGACTTCTGCTAATTTCCCCCTGAGACAGCCATATGTGCATTTCTTGGGATAGATTTTGACTTTGTACAATAGCGCAAAATGGGCGATAGCAAATCAGCAGCCCATTTACATCTCTCTCCTGATTTTTAATTCCATTGCTTTACATTATTATACAAAGTCTTCCACTCTTTGCATGTGTCACTGGGCTGCAGCTCCAAGAAGGCACTAGTGTCACTGTTTGTGTCTTATGATAGACAATATCTCCCAGACTGCACCTTAAATTTGATACCTTGTTCTCAGTCTAATACAGTATTGGACAAGGAGTACAGTACAAGCTGATGAACTGAAAGTTGTGATGTGATCAGTTAATGAGTAGTCTTACTCCCAATTGTAAAGCCTTCTGGGACTTTAAACATACATTTCAATTTTCTTATTAACAAACAAAAACTTATTTTGCCACAGAAAATATTTTAACTAAAAATCAGATCTAGAAAAGATTATTCTCTCATAAAAGCACCTATTAAAATTTTCCATGTCCCTGGTACAATTAAACAGACAAGACCTTGGGAAGTAGGCAAGCACTGACAAAATAAAATGTGTAGTAGCTTCATAAAAAACATAACATAAGATAACACCAGCCATTTATTACACGTGTACATGTCCATATACTTTCTGGGGCATTTTGAGCTAGAATTATAGTCAGCCAAATATCCATAAGTGGGTTGTGTTTTCTGCAGGGAATCTAGGTCCTGTGTACACAGGGCAAACAACTGTGCCTCCTTAACCAATCAGATTGAAGAATCATTAACAAGCAGTTCACAGTATGAACAAGGGTATGTCAGTTGGGATAATTAATTCAATGTCAAATCGGGTACATAAAGGTAAATGAACAGAAGGAAAGAAAGATTGGATTAAGAGAGAGAGAGAAAAATAAAAATCCATCAACAATTTTTTAAAAATTTAACAATAATTAAAATCTGAAGGAATGAGGGCTGTGCTTGGAAGAGTTAATTTTCTGTGCCAGATTGGTAGTTTGGCAGTACTTAACACTCACCATGTTGTTAAAAGGGTACTTACACTAAATAGACTAGCCCTAGATTTTTCTTGCATAAATGAAGTAAATACAGTACCATAACGCTGTTCTAGAGTTCAAAGTAAACAAGGGTGTTGGTGAATCCGCCCCTGAAACAGCTCCGGACGCCACCAAAATGTAAAGCTGGAGTGACCTTTCCTGAATTTGTCACCCCCCACCCCCCCACCCACCCCCCACCCCCCTTTTCAAACTTCCATGGACTACGGCTCCTCCAAATTGATTGAATGAATGAAGGTGCAGCAGGCACATGCATAGAAAAACAATGGGTTAAATTTTCCATGCCCATTGGAAGCGGGCGTATTTGGTGGCTTGAGTGGACAATATGGCAAGAAGGCCAAAAATTGGCTTCATGACGTCACAAAACCAGTTTGCAAATGTCCGCTCTCCCATCAATGGCAGGCTAAATTTTCCGTCACCGAACATTGGGAACTTCATGGTAATACACCTATATTTCATTATAATGGGGAGGCGGTGGTGTAGTGGTATTGTCACTGGACTGGTAATTCAGAGTCCCAGGGTAATGCTCTGGAGACCTGGTTTGAATCCCACCATGGCAGATGGTAGAATTTGAATTCAATAGATATCTGGAATTAAAATCCTAATGATAACCATGAACCCATTGTCAATTCTCATACAAATCCATCTGGTTTACTAATATCCTTTAGGGAAGAAAATCTGCTATCCTCACCTGGTCTAGCCTACATGTGACTCCAGACCCACAGCAATGTGGTTGACTTAAAAAAATGCCCTCTGAACAAGGGCAATTAGAGATGGGCAATAAATGCTGGCCTAGCCAGCAATGCCTACATCCCATAAAAGAATTAAAAAAAAATAAGCTCAGCTCGCCAGAATCATCCCCCCAGGTCAAATTTACCACCCACTTTGCTGGGAAACACGCTGGTGCACAACACATCTTTACAAGTGTGATGTGCAGAAATCAGGAATTACCATCAGAGCGTCACTCACATTGCAGGCATCTGAGGAGCAGGAGATGCTGGAACCTGACAGCAGTGGGATTCTCGAGGAACATGGCTCTGCTGTGAAGCAGCTAATGGGAGGTGGGAGATCACCATTGAGGGTCTGCTTTGGGATTTTAGTGCCTTGGCCATGATCTGCAATAGATGATCGTCGAGGGGGTGGAGAGGGAGCTCCATCTGTGAATGGAAGAGGAAGATGTACCAGTAGTTGGGACAGGAAGGACCAGGCTCGATTGGGAGATGAAGGTGTGCTGGGGGGAGGAATAAGTAATGGGGGAGAGTATGGCAACTGGGGAATTAAATATAAGAGGGGAGGAAGGTGTAAGAGAAGGAGTTCGGAGGGGGAAGGAATCCAGGGTGAGGAAGGAGTCTGGGGGAAGGAAGAAGTCTGGGAGAAGGAAGGAGTCTGGAGAGCAGAAGGAGTAAAGCTAGAAGAGGAAGTAAGGGTGAAAGAAGGAGTCTGGATGGGGGAAGGATTAAGGCTGGAGGAAGGAATCAGGCAAACAAAGGACTAAGTGGGGGGTGGTGTGCAGTCCGGTGGGAGGGGTAAGGAGTCTGGGAGGTGGGCAATAGTCCCAAGGGTGGAAGGAATTCCAAAGGGTGAAGGAGTTCTGAGGGAGGAAGAAGTCTGTAGGGGGGGCATGTGCAGGTAAACGTGCAAGGGAGGGGTGTGTGGAACTGATGACTGCCTCTTGGGGAGCGAACTGAGGGTAAGTGTGATAGGAAGGAATGGTGAGAATGACCGAGGGCAGAGTAGGGCGGGAGGGTGAGGGTGCAACAGTATCAGTAGAAGCGACAACAAGGGTGGTTGGAGGGGACTCGGAGGCAGAGGTTAATGTCGATGAGGGTGAAATTTTCAGGAAGGTAGAGGACGTGCACATTCACCTGGACATTCCTGAAAGAAAAGAGTTATGGATGGTGGGGAGGTGGAAGATGAGGCCAGAGGGATCAACAGTGATGGGGGAAAGGAAATGGATGACAGGGGGAGGGTAAAGGACGGGAGACCTGATGAAAAACTGTAGCACAAGAATGCTTGTTAAATAGAAAGTGAAACAAGACTTGTGGTGGGTGAGAACAGGTGTTGCATGGGAGTGTGGTGGGTGGAGATGCAGGTCAGCTCAGATGGACAACCGAAAGCGAACCCCAACAGACAGCATTGAAAATGCTCAGGGCATTGAGATGAGTGTGATGTGGGGAGGCTCCTCATGCCTGGAAAAGTGCTTGCACAAGGCTCTGAAAGGCCCTGCCACACATACACTTCCTTGCAGGCCCAGGCTTGCTTTGGCTGTCCTCTTGTGGGCCCAGCTGCTCCCTCTATGGTGACAGAGGATGAGGTTGAGGAGGTCACAGGCAAAGGGGACTCAGAGGGAGAGGACACCCTCTGAGATTCCTGAGTGGATGTCTCAGGGGTGTCCAGGTGTTTCTCCTCCTTCCTTCGGGTGCCCGAGGGCACCAGCCTGACTCCTTGAAGGGAAGGAGCATCGGGAGGGATGTCAAGGTGCCCCGTTTCCCTCTTGTGTCACCACTGCAGGAATTCACCCATGACTCTTGTGAGAGTGCAGGTCTGTGCTCATCTTTGCAGTCTGCTCGACCAGGGTGTCCATGGCATCCGCCATCCTTCCCATGGAGGCCTCCATACACACACATGTGGGCACCACTTCATCAGAGAGCAAGCGGATGCATTCCTCCAACTCGCATGCCACTCTGTTGAGGGCTTCCAAAAGTTCTGAGTGATGTTCCCCACCTTCTGCTGACTCTCTACAATGAAGCGGAAAGCTCAATCCTGAGGCTCATCATCTGACTTGGACCTCACAGATGCCTCTTCCCCAGCAGTCCTCCAAGTGCCGGAGAGTACAGCTGAACTTCTGCTACGGACACGTGTCTGTGTGGTGACAACCAGATTATGAATCCGGGTCTGCTCTAGATCTACGTCCTGCCGAGGTGTGTATCTCTGTGCTAGTGCAGGGTGTGAGTAAGTGCATGATGATGTGGTGCAGGATCCTCATGTTGGAGTTCATCGCCGACTTCTCCGTTGCTGCAGGCATGGTCCACATCCTCACCAGTCAGTGAGGAGCATAACGTGGGCCACTCCACCACCCTGGTCTGGGACCTTTTACTGCTGCTTTGAGCCAGCTTCTTCTGCATGAAAACAGATGGAGAGATTGTGAACAGGACACATGGCACTGCGTGGAATGTTTGTGTGGTGAGCGGAGCCATGGACAGGATGAGGACGCAAGCTTGAAAGGATATGAGCCTGATGGAGATGTGAGGTTGTGTGTGAGAGTTAGTGGTGTTGTCCCTTGAAGTATGAGATCCCTGTGGATGTGTGATGGGTTTGTGACTGTGAGTTGAGAGTGAAGAGAAGAGCGACATACCCTGGCGAGAGTTAGGGAACTTGTCATTGGAGAAACTGGAGCAGCAGGATAAGACCTTTTTCACTGGAACAAACTACACTCTCCGAAATCAGGATCTTCACTTCCAGTCAAACTTTTGACATCCTCTGGGACTGGGATGAGGCCAACAGAAAAAAAAGGATGGAGCTGGCTGGAAACCTAGAAAGGAGGCTAGGAGCAGGCCCAAAGGACCCCCTAACAAAAACTGATGCAGCAGCCAGTAGAGTAAAGGTCAGTCACATACTAATTCAATGGTGGTGGCTGGGGGTGGGGACTGGGTGGGGCAGGCATTAGGCAACGAGAAATGAAAAGAGAGGATCACGGTCTTTTGGTAGAAGTAGTTTACTAAATTGCCCAAACTACTTATGCCTGTCTGAATTCTGTTTCATCGCAAAAATTTTAGATGAATCTGATAGTTTATCATTGCAAATTGGGAACTGTACTTAGGTGATGAATAAAGACTTTTCAGATGGCAGGGCAGGCAACCTTAGCTCATGGGTGGTGACACTTTGCCTCCTTTTACTGAAGCATTATATACATAATCCAGCAAGGTCACATTCTGTGTTAGTATGGATTGGACCTAACCTGTATTATATCAACTGCATGGAAAGCTGAAATGTTGAAATGCTGAGGTCACTTTGGTGATTTTATAAAAATGCACTGGTCCAGCAAAAACTTAACAGTAATAGAAGGAAAACAAAGATAAAACTAATGTCAACTTCAAATTAAAGCACACCGGAATACTGTATGGAGGGCCTTCTGACTCGGCCAAAACTTGTACAATCCACCATCTTCTCATAAGCTCAGCTTCTGACATGAGGACAATTACATCTATCATCTCTCGCGCGAAGGAAGAAGAAGGCTCTTTCCAATGAAAGCATCATAAACTCCTGTAAACTGGGCTGGATTGTGATGCAACAAACCAGTTACGGTAGGCTGCAAATACACTGCAAGGCTTGCTGTGGTACATCATGCACTGACTCGAAGAGCACCCAGGGAGAATTCAGCTCTGACCCTTTTATCTCTGCAGAGCACAGCCAACCGTAAAGAAGTTTTCGGCATTACGATACAGACAGAGCCTAAGTCATAAAGCAACTTATGATACATGGATAAACCAAACCATTCAAAAGGAGTAGAGAGTCCAGGAGGTTATGAAAATGACTGCACAAACATATGGGAAGATGGTCAAGCTGTTTGCCATAGCTTACCATCTGGCGAAGCATGAGCTTCCATTTACTTACCCTCCTTCTCTTGAACAGTATATCTCAAGAAATGACATGGTGTGGAACTTGGAAACACATATGAGAGCCCAACACAAGCGCGTACCTTCACTCATTTCTCGGCTGAGTATATTCCTCAGGGCTGAACACTTGAGTGCAATCTGCATGCTATATAAGCATTTTGACGGATGGCAGAATTGACAATAGTAGCAAGAGGAAGGAGTTGGTGTACATCAAGTAACTAAACGATTGTAACCCATAAATGAGGTATTTTGGAATCTAAAATGTTGAGACTACAAAAACAAATGGGATCCTGGACTGCATCGACTAAAAGTTCATGGAGAAGGCAACCCAGAATGGAAGAAGAACCTGATTGGTTTTGGTGTGGATGTGGCTAGCATCCGCTTTGGCTGGAGAGATGGGATCTTCACAAAGCTGGCTGCCAAGATACCGTAGCTCATTGGAATCCACTGGGTGGTGCAGCGATTAGAACCTGCCGCCAAAGATGCACACAGACAGTTACTTCACCAGAGAGGTTGATGCTTCTTAATCTTATGCACACCATTCTATAGAAAGTCCCCTAAGCATCTTCAGGAGCTCAGTGAAATGGCTAACTTGGTAGGGGAACTATCCTCAGATCAACACAGGTGGATGGCAGTCATCGTGTTGATCACAGGCAATGAGCACTGGTAACATTGGAGAGGAATTATCCCACTGTTGTTGCCCATCTAAACAACCTAGGTGAGTAGTGGGTTGCGGTCAAGAAAGAAGGTGCTTCTAAAGCAAGGGGAATGATGAAGAATCTCACTCGCTTTAAGTTCCTCCTCCACATGATGCTGTATATGGATGTTTTAGAGAAGCTATCTCAACTCTCTCACCTCTCTCTTTTCTTCCAGAGACAATGTATGTCTACCTGAAGTATTTGGCAATGTTATTATAACACAGAAGTCCATGACACATGAATGTGATGGTCTCAAGCTGCGATCCATCAAAGAAGAGTGTCATGAGAGGACCTACTGAGGTATTGAATTGAAAAGCTGAGGAAGGCAACTGGCTTCTGGCAATCTCGCAGAACTGTGTTAAGCCATTGGTCCACCACCTGCAAGAGCATTGTCAACCAACAAGATCCTTGGAGCTGTGACAAAACTTTATCTGAAAAACTAGCCACAGGAGCTGAAACACTATGGAGATGCCAATGTGAAAATATTGCTGGAACACTTCAAAGATATCCTTGCATCTCATGGATGCAGGGTTGATGGAGCTATGGCTGAGTAGGTCATTTAAAGGGCGGAATTTTCCGAGCCTGCTGGCAGCGGGCGTGATAGGTGGCATGCACGGAAAATATGGCGGAACCCATCTTACGATGGTGTGAAGACAGGTCGCAATCTTCCATTGGTGGGCTACATTTCTCACCATTGGTGGAGAGCTAATTGTAATATATTAGCATATAATTAAAAGTCCATCCCACCAGGTTTTGGAACCCTGCCGTATTGTCCATTCACGTCGGCGGGAAAGCATGCAAACATGTTTCACAACAGCATGCAGGCGATGTGAACTTGGCGGCCTTCACTTTGGGGAAACTGAGGTGAATGAGCACGGTTTGCCTGTTGTTTACAGGCCTCAGGGCCACCAGAGTGTGGGGGAAACTGATGCCTGGCCCCGCATGTGACTGCTGAGGGGTGGGAGTTGTCTGGGGGCAAGTGCTAGCCAGCCTTGGAGGTGACTGCTGAGATGGGGGCGGGGTCAAGTGCTGCCCTGGCGCTGCATCCCACGCACAGGCAACCGAGGTGGGAACCAGGGTAAGTGAGGGAAGTGGCCATGCATTAGAGACACCGATATAAACTGACCAGGCCTCTGCAACCAAGACAGATCAGGCACAGCTACAGTGATATGATTGGGGTCCAGCTCATAGCCTGTCCAGTCATTCAAGCAACGGGGAGGCACCTAAGGGCCACCAAGTGCTCCATACCTTACCCGCCCACCCCACCGTCCCCAGCCCAGACTTCAAGTCCACCACCACTTTATTGGACCGCAGAGCAGTTGGACTGCACACGTTGTACAATCTCCTCGCCAATGCTGGCCATGTAGCAGTCACTGCTGGAGATGCTTACAGCCCCTTGCAATCTCAGCATCCCGGTTTGGACCAGTGTCCCCCATGTTGCAGGTTCACAGGCAGCCATGCAGCGCACTCAGCTCTGATGATAACCATGTCTCTCTCTCTTTCATGCTGCAGGAGGGCCACGTCAGGATCATGGATCCTGGTGACCTAGCTATATGCCTGATGGCTTACAGAGACCATAGCAGATGGAGGAGAGAGTGACTGAGACACCTGGCCGTGCAAAGGCAGGAGCAGCAACCTCATGAAGAAGGGGCAGCAGGGGCTCCTACACATGCTGCCCAGGAGCGACAGTGAGCCCTGGCTGGTCGGCGCCTACCGACACCCAGGGTCTATAGTTGCCACCTGCCATTCCAGCAGATGACTGAGAACCAGTGTTGCTGATGACTGCGCATATCTAGGGACCTGATGGCTCATATCTGCCACTTACTTCAGGACTTGGCGCCAAGGAGACATGGAGGGCATTCACTGCCATTGGCTGTGAAAGTGACAGTGGCGCTGAATTTCTATGCCAGTGGTTCCTTTCAGGGCTCCACAGGTGACCTTTGTGGGATTTCACAATCCGCCACCCACAAATGCATCCATGAGGTCATGGCACCTTCTCCATGGCACATGACTTTGTGCCGGGACAGCCAGGATGCAAGGGCCATTGGATACGCCCTGATCTCAGGATTCCCACACGTGCAGTTGACTGCACTCATGTGGTGCTCAGGTCTCTGTCGCTACACTCAGTGGACTTCATCAATTGCAAGGGCTTCCACTGTCTGAACATGCTGCTGGTATGCAACCACCAGAAACACATCCTGCAGGTATGCGCATGATGTTCAGGGATTGTGCAGGATGCCTACATCCTGAGTCGCTCGCAGATCGCTGCAGTCTTCCAGGGTCCATAGAAGCTGTAGGGTTGGCTCCTTGGGTACAAGGACAGAGGACACGGCTGATGACACCCGTGTGGCGGTCTCAGGCTGCAGCAGAGCGATGCTATAATGAGGCTCATGCACCAGCTCGCAACTTGGTGGAGCAGACCAGCGGGATGCTGAAGATGAGGTTCCAGTGCCTGGACCAGTCTGGTGGAGCCCTGCAATACAGCCCGCAGAGGGTGTCACGCATCTTCGTTGTCTTCTGTTCCCTTTACAACCTGGCACTGCAACGGTGAGACGAGCTGGCTGAGGAGGAGATGGAGGAGCTGCATGCCTCCTCCAATGAGGAGGACGCTGACAGGGATGAGGGTGAGGGGGTCCTCGGTGGTGATGATGACGGGGATAAGGCTCTCGCACTGGCTAGACTAGGCAGGCGCGCTCTTGAGGCCCTCATTGTGGAGGATGATGATGACATGCAGTGAGATGTCCGTTAAATCCTCACATCCCAGTTGTGAATGTTTGACTCCAGTCTGTCTTATCTCAGTGCCAATACCCTCTGAGAGAATGCTCCTGTCAAGGAGAAGCAGTGGAGGCCCTAATAGTCAATTGATCACTGGAGGATGATGACAACATGCAGTGAGGACACTCCATAGAACTTCACATGGCTTCTGAGAATGTCTGACTCCTGTCTGGCTGAGGACAGCTTGCTTACGTTCCATGATCAGGGCCATCTCAGAGATGCAGCCATGAAACTTTAGATGCATCTGATGCTATGTCCACCTTCAGCACCTCAGCCCTTCAGGAGCTGGTGCACAGCATCACTGGTCACAGATGCTGGTGTGATGGGGGCCAGCCCCAACTTAAAGGCACTGAGAGCACACAGAGAGCATGAGTGGTGCCTGCCCACCACATTCTGGCAGCAATGACCAGCACTGCCAAGGTGCAGGCATCAGTAATGTTTCCAGGGAGTGTGAGGCTGGACCATCACTGTGGTCTGCAGGCCGCACAGAGCACAGGGAGGAGGCCCTGGACTGAGACACCTGCCTTTTATCCTGCAGTAAGGTTTCACACCTGAGTGACAAGAACACTGCTCATCAGAACAAGGAGCCATAGGTAAGGAGACATTCTGGCGAGTTTATTGACAATAGTGAACATTATGTACGTGATTAACACCCGTGTCCAGGCTTTGCAACTAATTCTCCTTAACCTTCATAACCCTTTCTTTGTGCTCCCCAGACATCCACAGCGGAGGTGGAGGCAGCCTGCTGACTGTGACGCCCTGTCTGTGATGACTTTGGCGGGCGTCCTCTGGAGGGCCAAGTCTTGGATCTGCTTTCAGGGTCCTGCTGTGTGGCAGTGGCATCCTCCTCGGCCTGTGAAGCTGGATCTTTGGAGGTCACAAGAATAGGGGAGTCA
Organism: Carcharodon carcharias; assembly: GCF_017639515.1. Taxonomy (NCBI): domain Eukaryota; kingdom Metazoa; phylum Chordata; class Chondrichthyes; order Lamniformes; family Lamnidae; genus Carcharodon; species Carcharodon carcharias. Next base: position 75,006,059 of record NC_054477.1, on the reverse strand, counting down.
GATGGGCTGGTCACTCCCAGAGTCACCTGGGTGGATGGCCCTGGAGTGTGCACCTGCTGATCCTTATGGGTGCCCGAGGGCCCCTAGCTGACTCCGTGAGCAGACGGGGTAGCTGGAGTGAGATTGAGCTGCCCAGCACCCATTTCAAATACACACTGTTGCAGGCCAGCCATGGCATCAGTGATGGAGTTAAGTGCAGGAGTGATGTCCTGGACTAAGGTCTCCATGGCGGCTGCCATCCTGCCAGTGTTGACCTCAGTGCATTGCAGTGCCGGCACTGTCACCTCAGCCTGAAGACAGATGGTCTCCTCCATTGTGCTTTGCAATCTGAGGAGTACAATGGACATCCCTTCCTGTTGTTCCCGAGCTTGCCTTTGCAGCTCCAGCAACTGTGCCATAACTGAGTCCAGAAGTTCGTCATATGATTCAGATTCAGCAATGTTCTGGCCTCCAGCAGTCCTCCGAGTGCCAGGGACCTGGAAAGTCCCTGCCGCCGCCTGCTGTGGATCAGAAAATGTGATCTGTTCACCAGATTGTGATCCCGGGGCTACTCTAAAGCTAGGCCCCACCGAGGTATGTGTCTCTGCGCTGTTGGAGGGTGTGGGAGGGTGCCTTCAGATCCCTCTTCAGAGGTTTCTTCGGAGCTTGCTTGGAGGCTCTGGGTCATTGACTCTGTCAGCTGTTTGGCAGATGCGCCTGCGAAAGCAAGGGGAGAAAATTAGTGCATGGCAGTGGCCTGTGAAAGAGGACACATCACTTGCAGCATAGTTGCCTGATGGATGTTGCACTGCTGGATCCTCACTTGGTAGAGCAGTGCTGACCTCACCGTCAGCACAGGACCGGTCCAGCTGGATGGCTCTGTTTTCAAATCCTGTCAGTACTTTGAATTCCGCCATCCCTCCATCTGTCTGCGACCATTTCCTCCTGTTGTAAACCAGTTTGTCCTGCATGAATAGAGATGGGGAGAGTGTATCAGGACGTCTGCCAGGCCAGATGATAAGTATGCCTGGCCTGTGTGGGTGGTGAATGGTCCCATGGATGGGATGAGGACAATGATGGTGTGTGTGAAAGAGCGAATGGTGATGTAACTTGCACTGGCAATGAATGAGGGCCCTGTGAATGTGTGATGGATTTGTGAGTGTGTGAGTTGGGAGTGATGAAAAGAGTGACTTACCCAGGCAGAACGGAGGAGATCATTCATCCTTTTGCAGCACTGGATGGCTGTCCTCTTCCGAAGGACGTTGGCACTGACCAATGCTTCCCAAGCTGGGTTGGTGACATTGCTACCCATCCTGCGGCCAGAGTGGGGGTAGAGCACATCCCGCCAGGCCTCCACGGCATCCAGCAGTCGCTTGAGGGACCCGTCGTTGAAACGGGGGGGGCTGCAGCCTTTTTGCCTTTGCAGCCATGTCTCCCAGGTAATGGTGGTGAGCTGGTGGCGATGAGCACTTTGTGGGTGCTTATCTTTTAAAGATGGCAGCTGGAGTGATGTAACAGTGGGGTGATGGCGAATGGGCGAATGAGAGCCCACCCGCCATGGAAACGGCATGGTTTGCAGGAGGGAATATATAATGAGGCAGGCTCAGGAAGGTACGGCGTGAAAACCCGCCATTTTCATTGGTGGGTAGGACTCCAATTTACTCGCCTGCTACCAGACTTTGTGCAATTCTGGGAAAATTCAGCTGTATGATGCAATGCCATGGCAGAGTTTGTGGGGTAGACACTTCAAACAGAGGCAAGAAGAGCTCTCTAACTTTTTTCATCTAATGAAGATAATGCAAGTAATACCATTGGCCACAGCCAAAATGGAGAGGGCCTTCTCCCTAATGAACAGAATCAAGAGTGACTAGCAAGTCAATCTTAAGACCCAACCCATTGAAAACATCATGATGATCTCCCTGGGGGGCCCTCTGAGGATGACTTCAATGTGGAATCCTATGTAACCAGGCGGTACAAAGCAGTCAAACATTTGAGAAGACCACATGTTCAACCATGTTAGGTTAGCTACCTTGTCTGAAGAAACATCTACCTCTCAGCTTGTACATCCTGCAGATGAGCATGAAGCAGAAGAAAAAAAGAAGAACAAGAAGACCAGGAACAAGAAGAAGATTAAGAAGAAACAGAACATGATTTTGAAAAAGACATGGAAGTTAAGGAACAAGAAGTGATGTAATGTTAGACACTGAGAAAGTGATTGACACAAAGATGTCAGCAAACCATGCTAATTTATTTTATCTTACAAATTGCACTTTGCACAATTATTATGAATAACTTGAATTTTTCATGAGGAGTAAAAGATTTAATAATATAGGCGATAGATAAAAAATTGCAACTTTTGGTTATAATGGAAACTTACATTTCAATCAAAACTGCTGTTACCCACTTCCCATGTGTTTTTTTTCTGTTCTGATTTTGTTTGAACCACTATTGCACAAGCCATGTATTCTGTATTGCCAAATAAATGCATTACTTTGCAAAATAAATTTTTAATCTAGCATTGACACATGGCTAGCATACTATTTTGATCTGATAAATCCTTGGCTTGAGATTGGATGTGCTCATTGAGCTGTAATATATTATGCAGTTTTTCCATTTGGTATTTGTGCTATCTTATTTATGTAAAGAAGGAAGCCCTGAAAAAAAAAATTGACATAAATACAGAAGGTAATGTTATTATGTGACTGCATAAATTCCCTAATAAAGGAGCTAATGACAATGAAAAAGAAGCCCCTGAAAATCAAAAAGTAGCCCTCGAGAGAATTTTGAATGGAGCCCTCAGAGAAAAAAAATATTTTTATTCTTGCACTGTGCGTTGAATTTAAGCAGCATGTTTCTTGATGATACACTATTATCATGTAACTTTTGGAGGTACGGTGCATCTCAGACAACAACTTCCTGATTTCTGCATTTAACTGCACATGTGCTGTCACCAGAAGTTGCTGTCCGATGTCCACATAGATAACATTGGCGCTGCTAACCTTATCATTACTTCTACTCGAAAATCTGGTCCAATAAAAATGAATTAGCCTTTTGGTTTTTCTTTAACATTGATTTTCCTGTTCTGCACCCTTCTACCATTGTGCTTCATTCCATAGCCCTTCGGTGTGCTCTACTCCACGACTTAGAATGGTTGTAGGGAGGCATTGCAACTCTGCTTCAAATAGCAAATTTTCATGAGAAATGCTAGTTGCATTATTAAAGAATGCGCAATCTGGAATATAAAGCTAATTCACAAGGTTGCAAATAATTATCAAATGTTATACTCAATTTGAAATCTATGCCCTTTTCATTCAAAAGACACACTAGCCATATAAATATTGTGGCTATAAGAGCAGATCAGAGGCTAGGAATTGCGCAATGAGTAACTCGCCAGCTGACTTCCCAAAGCCTGTCCACCATCTACAAGGCACAAGTCAAGAGTGTGATGAAATACTCCCCACTTGCCTGGATGAGTGTAGCTCCTACAACACTCAAGAAGCTAGACACTGTCCAGGACAAAGCAGCCCACTTGATTGGCACCACATCCACAAACATTCACTCCTTCCACCACCGACGCACAGTAGCAGCAATGTGTACCATCTACAAGATGCACTGCAGGAATTCACCAAGGTTCCTTAGACAGCACCTTCCAAACCCACTACCACCTAGAAGGACAAGGGCAGCAGATTGAAGGGAACACCACCACCTGGAGGTTCCCCTCCAATTCACTCACCATCCTGTTGTTGAGTCAAAATCCTGGAACTCCCTTCCTAACCGCACTGTGGGTGTACCTACACCACATGGACTGCAGCGGTTCAAGAAGGCAGCTCACCACCATCTTCTCAAGGGCAACCAGGGATGAGCAATAAAGGCTGGCCCAGCCAGCGAAGCCCATGTCCGGTAAATGAATTTAAAAAAAAACTAGATTAAAAAACAAATCAGAGATAGAGTGCCTTTCATTGCCATGCTGACACCGACAGAAGAGGCCATGGAGGTTGGACAGATCATGGCAGGGCAGCCTGTCAATGAGGGTGAGGCAGATGTGGAAGCTACGGAGGGTGATTGAAGGAAGTGTTGTGTCCAAAATTCCCTCAACTTGTGAGAACCTTGGCGCCTGTGTCAGCCTTCAATTCTACTGGAAGGCCATGACCAAGGTGAGACACAGGGCTTGGTTAAAGGAACAGCTGTTTCACTTAAATCATGTTTCTCCACCAGGAAGATGAGGAACAGACTAGGGCTACTGCAACAATGAAAAGCTCAGAGGATACAACTATATGATTTTATTCCAGTGCATCCTCCACCAATGCAGATACACTCAGATTGGTGGGCTCTAATGAGCGTGTAGAACAGATGACATAATCTAGTGAGCACTGCACAGGCAGCGAGAGGAGGTAACAGAGGCAGTGACTGCTGCAGCCACTTCCCCTCAAAGGAGCAAGGAGAGGCCCAGTGATGCTCAGCTCTCTGCAGATGGCAAGCTTCAGGTATCAACAGCAAACTGGTGGATGCTTCAGCAGCAGCAAAAAGTGTGTGAACATCAATCAGAGTTTCCAGAGGCATTGAAGTCTCATGTGCAAATGATGGAGGAGTCCATCCATGCCATGAGTGGCTCTATATCTCAGGCATGTTGCACATGGCATCCTCCATTGAGAGAGTGGCGACCCTCATGGAGAAACACATTAAACATAGCACCCAATGAATGCACAGTGTATGCACAGATCTCCATAGGATGGCCTCATCCATAAGATCTATGAAGCGATGGGTGGGTGTGATAGGCCAGCCATACATCTCCCATTGCCAGGAGCTGATCCACTTGAAGCAACCAAGGGAGCGCATGTTGGGTTAGAAAGGGCAGAGGAGGGGCAGGCTGAAAGCAAAGGGGGCTCCTCTCCAAGGTGCTTTGATAGCTTAAGGCAGATCCTCAGCTGCTTTGAGAGTGACACCAACATTGCATACCGGTTTGATAATTAAGGCGGCTTCTCCACAGATACAGAGATAAAAACAAAAAAACTGCGGATGCTGGAAATCCAAAACAAAAACAGAATTACCTGGAAAAACTCAGCAGGTCTGGCAGCGTCGGCAGAGAAGAAAAGAGTTGACGTTTTGAGTCCTCATGACCCTTCAACAGAACTTGAGTGAGTCCAAGAAAGGGGTGAAATATAAGCTGGTTTAAGGTGTGTTGGGGGGTGGGGGGGGCGGGTTTGGGTGTGGGGAGAGAGAGAGAAGTGGAGGGCTTTGATCTGGTTGTAGGGACAAACAAGCAGTAATAGAAGCAGATCATCAAAAGATGTCACAAACAACAGAACACATAGGTGTTAAAGTTGGTGATATTATCTAAACGAATGTGCTAATTAAGAATGGATGGTAGGGCACTCAAGGTATAGCTCTAGTGGGGGTGGGGGGAGCATAAAAGATTTTCCAATCTATTTCCATTATTTAAAAATATTTTTAAATCTTTTATGCTCCCCCCACCCCCACTAGAGCTATACCTTGAGTGCCCTACCATCCATTCTTAATTAGCACATTCGTTTAGATAATATCTCCAACTTTAACACCTATGTGTTCTTTTGTTCTGTTGTTTGTGACATCTTTTGATGATCTGCTTCTATTACTGCTTGTTTGTCCCTACAACCAGATCAACGCCCTCCACTTCTCTCTCTCTCCCCCCACCCAAACCACCGCCCCCCCCAACAACACACATTAAACCAGCTTATATTTCACCCCTTTCTTGGACTCACTCAAGTTCTGTCAAAGGGTCATGAGGACTCGAAACGTCAACTCTTTTCTTCTCCGCCGATGCTGCCAGACCTGCTGAGTTTTTCCAGGTAATTTTGTTTTTGTTTTGTTCTCCACAGATACAAATGCTCTCGAATGCACTGGCTGTGGTAAAATTAGTCAGCAGCAGGAACATGTCAGGAGCCAGCCCGAAGTGAGCCTACCCCATTTTGCTGCCCACCCACTCTACCCCAGATCTCTGAGTTTTGATGAAAGTTCACAGATCTGAAATGTTAAGTCTGTTTCTCTCTCCACAATAACAATGGTGCTTCTCCCAATTCCTCTGTAAATAAAATGGCTCCTGGTTATAGCAATCATAATGTCCTTTACTATTTTTATTTTTTCCCTCTGTGAAATGCCCCTGGCTGGTTCTCCTTTGTAAAAAGTGCTATTTGGATCCTGGATGTTGATATTGACCTCTCCACTGTCCCCATAAAGTCGTACTAATCTAATGTTAAAATAGAAAATATCAACCATCAAAAACTGGAAGAACATGGTGAACTAGTCACATTGCAAAGAATGTGAACACAAATTGAGGAGATACTGAGAACAAGGATGAGTACAAACAAGAAGAGCAAAAACAAAACTAACAAATTAAAATGATAATAAAACAAATGAAATCTGCTCGCAGGTTTACAATGTAAATTTATTCATATGTCTAAAACTCTCAGTGGAGTTGATTGAATTAATAGAAGTAAGCAAATGGGAAGAAGAGCTGAAACTAAATAGGATAAAACATAACAAAGAAGTGAGAACATTCTGCAAGACTAATTACAACAGATAAGGAAGACAAGGTTAAGCACAATCAGGTTTGATGGGACTTTTAAATGTCTGTCCAATTTGTATGTAATCTATTATGACTATTTATCAAGAAGAACTTGTTACACTGGGAAAATAAGAAGTGAACAAATTATACAATATGTACTATTTAACCTGAATTTTGATTTTTAAAAAAAGGTTAGCTATTATTCACATGTTGTGGAGATTGAAGAGTAGATTTTTCCAATCAGTTATGTGTGGTTAACAACTGTAACAAAGTGGATGTAACTGATTGAGAGATTTGGTGGAGAGACATTATGACAGGTTTCCAATCCATTTAGCACCCCATCCAATTTACTGTTCAGGTTTTCTATCGGCACCAGGTACCAGGTTCAATCAGCGGTTTGCATTTAAGCATATAATATGAAGTCCCAATGATGTAATCTAGGTGTCTGCGTAATTTCCCAATATTTACATCAGAATAGCATTCAGCTGTCTATGTACCCATCTAAAATGGGCATTAAAGGTGGCTAAGTGAACGAGCTGTTTTCAGAAATAAAGAGACCTGAAGTAAGATTTGTAGCAACACTTTGAGGTTCATCTATCACTCCTATCTTTGCTGAGCTACATTGACTCGAATGCTTCAAAGGTAACATTCTCATTAATGTTTTTAAATCCTGCAATGGGCTATCCTCCCATGGCCATGCTCCCTCCTTATCTATGTAATCTCCTCCAATCTGAAACTTTCCCCCGAACCGCCCACCCATGAAACTCTGTTCTTCTGATTGCGACCACTTGTGCATTCTCCCTTCCCTTTGCTCTACCATTGGTTGTTGTGCCTTCTGTGGTGTTGACTTAGATTCTGTAGTTCCATGGTCCACTTCACTCACCTAACTCATCAACTTTAGGATCCCCTGAAAACCCACCATTTTGATCAAGCTTTTTGTCACCCCTTCTAAATTACCCTGGCTCACTGGACTCGGCTTCCATTTTTTGCTTACACTTCTGTGGATTCTCTTGGGATGTTTCCCCAGGATGTGGAGGTTAGTTTTAGTTACCGTGCTGTCCCACCTAAGATCAGCCAACCCAAAATAGATGAAATATTGAATCTTGGATATTACCAACCTCCAAATTCCAACACACAATCTACATGGGAGAACAGTAATCCTTTTTCCAAGTCAAGATTAATGAATGTCAGGATCAGGGATAACAAAATACTCCAGGGGAAAGTTTGGATAAGATTGGATAAGAAAAAAATTGCAGAGATCGACAGTGTGCATAAAACCTAGGCCCATGCATTACAATGCTGGCAGTACATTAAATTTATGTTGCCTGCCGTTTTAAATGATTGTTGCGTACAACCAGCATTCCCTCACTGTTTGTTGGCAGCAAGCATCTGCGAGTGGCTTGAAATCACATGTGGCTAGCACTTCTTAAAGGCAGCTGGGACTTCCTAATGCGAAGGTGCATTATGAACCCAGGGATGGAGTCAGTCCTTTGAAAGTTAAACTGGTTCTGTCAAAGATTGAAAAATAGCTGAACATGGTAGAGAGCGTGCACCAAAGTTTTCTGATAATGTGTTGGAAGCTTTGGTGGAAGAGGTGGATTAGAGGCATGATGCTCTGAATTTGAAATAAATTAAGGCCCACCAGGCACATGCTTAGGCAGCAGTGGGAAGAAATAATGGGTTGTTGTCAATTAGTAATGTGGCCTATTGAACATGGATGCAGTGCACAAAGTAGTTTAATGATCTTTCTCACAAGTGGTCAAAGTGAGTGACTTAATTTTCAAATGTCATAGCAAAACTACTGCACAATAACTTCATTCACTTCTCAATTTCCTACACCCCCATTAGTTACAATCTCTAATATTAATATGCTTTACCTCACCATCATACAAGCCTCACACCCACGCTCAGATTGCATACACACGGTGTTCAACCATGACAAACACATCACCCAAACATACTGCATGACAGTCACTGACAAATTTCCCTCTTTCTTGCAGGAGAGTGTGGCATATAACAGCAGACAGAAGCAAAGGACTGGGGGAGAACAAGTGTCATAGAATCATTTATATCACAGAAGGAGGCCATTAGGTCATCGAGTCGATACTGGCTGTCCGTGGAACAATCCAGTCAGTCCCTTTCCCCTGCTCTATCCCCTAGCCCTGCAAGTTTATTTCCTTCAATTGTACACCCAATTTCCTTTTAAAATCATTGATCATCTGTTTCCACCGCCCTCATGGGTAGCAAGTTCCAGATCATTACACTTGCTGCATAAAAATGTTCTTCCGCATATTCCTCTGCAGCTCTTGCTCCTTATACATGTGTCCCCTCGTCCTGTGCCATCATTTAATAGAAACAGTTTTTCTTTGTCTGCCTTATCACAAATCTCCCACATACATGTGTGCCTGCATGTTTTAACACCCATGCATTGCTGGCAACCATGAGAAGAGGCATTGCTGAGGCCATGGCCACCAGCAGTGCTGAATGATCGAGGATGAGGATATTCACATACTTAATCCTTTTTTTACCCATCACAGCTCTCCCTCATCTCTCAATCTCTTCTGATTTAGAAGCTGCAAAGTGTGTAAGCATGCACCTCTCACTTTCTCCTCTCCCCTCATCACAACCCAACCCTTATCCCTTTTTCATTTCAGATACCCAAAAACTGAAACCTGCCCAAGCATTGGAGGAAGCGGGAGAAAACAATGAAGATGAAGGGACATCATCATTTGATCTGTGGTGAAACACAGGGAACAAGTGTGCCGGAGCTATGGCTAGGGAAAGAATAGTGCAGGTGCCATCTTCCCAGATGGTGACTCTGATGAGGATTTTGATGTTCCAGGCTATGGAAGAGGGCTAGGATATTTCCGGGATTGCTGAGGCACCACATCAGGACAGTGGCAGTGGCTTCATAGAGTACGAATTTGCTGTCTTCCCTCAGGATGACAGCATTCGTCTTCCCTCCCCTGCCACTTTGGATCACTGTCCTACTGACTAATCAGACAGAGTCTGGTTCAATCTACAGTTATCTCTCATTTTTCAGAAATCATTTGATAAAGTGCCACATCAAAGGTTATTGTGGAAAATAAAAGCTCATGGTATAGGGGGTAACATATTGACATGGGTAGAAGATTGGCTGGCTAACGAAGCAGACAGTGGGCATAAATGGATCTTTTTCAGGTTGGCAAGATGTAATGAGTGGCATACCACAGGGATTATTACTGGGACCTCAACTGTTTACAACTTATATAAATGACTTGGATGAAGGGGTTGTTTCCAAATTTACTGATGACCCAAAGATTGGTAGCAAAGTAAGCTGTGAAGAGGACATAAGGAGGCTGCAAACAGATATAGATAGGTTAAGTGAGTGGGCAAAGGTCTGGCAGATGGATTTTAATGTGAGAAAATGTGAAATTGTCCATTTTGGCAGGAAGAATAAAAGAGAAGCTTATTATCTAAATGGTGAGAGTTTGTAGAGCACTGAGGTGCGGAGGGGCCTGGGTGTCCTGGTGCATGTATCACAAAAGGCTAGAATGCAAGTAATTAGGAAAGCTCATAGACTGTTTTCAGTTATTACGAGGTGAATTGAATACAAAAGTAGGGAGGTTATGCTTCAGTTGTACATAGCATTGGTGAGACCACATTTGGAGTACTGTGGAATAGGTGGACACATGGCAGATTAAATTTTATGAAGAGAAGTGTGAAGTGATACATTTTTATATGAAGAATGAGGAGAGGTAATATAAAATAAAGGACACAATTCTAAAAGGGTGCAGGACCAGAGGGATCTGGGAGAGTATGTGTACAAATCGTTGAAAGTTGCAGGGCTGTTTGAGACAGTGAGTAATAAGGCAGGCAGGATCCTGGAATTTATAACTAGAGACAATACGGCTGGATTTTCATCCTCGAGGTTGGTAGCAGAAGTTGGGAGAATTCCCAGCACAGCCCACCCACCTCGGGAGAAAGTGCCCATAAGGACGGAATTTTTATTGTAGCAGCAGGAGGCAGATGTGGGCTGCAGTCAGCAAGCTGACTCGGGAAAAAGTTGGGAGGCAACCACAGAGACTGCCAGGTGTGGAGGTGGACTGTTCAAAAGGCCCACCTTGTTGCTGTGGGACTTCTTCCCAGTTATAATAAAAACAGAAAGGCCCTCACCCCTTAAACCCCCTCATCCCCCCAACCAGTTCCATTGCCTCATCCAAGGAACCTCATGCCCCTCCCACCCGCTCCCTATGGCCCATCATGCCCCCTATGCCAAGCTATGCCCCTCCAGAAAACCATTAACCTGTTGAAACACCTGAGCCCCAGGGAAACCATTGGTTTGCTCTTGCTTTCTGATCTATGCTGTCAATTTCACAATGTTAATTTACACAAGATAAAGTGGTTTCAAGAGCTTGCAGTTTTAGCGATTGATTCCTTAAAGAGTCTGGATGATTGATATTTTTATTGGGTTGTAGTAAAAAGAGGTTTTTGAAGAAAGTGGAAAGTTATCAATGAATGACTTTTTTAAAGCTTTTTTTACATATCCTACTGTTGCTTTCACGTCATTGCTTCTATGCAGTGTTTACTGGATGAATGGGTTTGTAGTGGCATTGCTTGGCAAGGGAGTCATGAGGGGCCATAGGGGTGGGTGGGGGACATATCTTGGCATGGGGGGGGGAGGGGTGGGGGTGCATGAGGAACCTTTGAACTCAAATTTCAAAAGGTTCTCTCATGCAGCCTATGGTTCATAAGACCTCTGAGGTGCTATGAACCAGCATTCTTTGAAAATCTGCATTCCTGAAAAGTATGAAGGAGTCATAGAAGTCTACAGCACAGAAAAAGGCCCTTTGGCCCATCAAGTCTGCGCCAATCAAACAAGCACCTAAATATTCTAGTCTGATTTTCCAGCACTAGACCCATAGTCTTGTATGCCATGGCATTACAAGTGCACATCCAAATACTTCTTAAATTAGGATTAGGACATACTTATGCTCAGAATGGAGCCGGCCAGTTTGGGAGTGCAGGGTGTGGGCTCACAACCCAAACCAGCCTGCACCCTTAAAAGGCACTCCTGAAAATCAGAAACCCCGGAATGGGGTTGGGAATTTTGGAATTGGGACCCACCCGCCATCCCACTGAGTACAAAAGTAAGGAAGTTGTGGTAGACTTTTATAAAACACTGACCTCATCTGAAGTATTGGACTGAATTTTATGGCACCCCACCAGCGTATCTGATGGTGGGGGTGTTGGCTCATAAAATAAAGTAAGGTGGCCAGCCCACCATCTTCCCACCTACCCCTGGCCAGACTCGCATATTAAGGCGGCAAGGTGTCTAGCAATCCACCCACTCTTAGGCCTATTGAGATCTTAATGTGGTCAATTAGCTGCCACTTAAGGACCTCAATCCGCCGCCGTTGCAATGTTTTCAGAACGCGGGGAAATGCGAGGGCAAGGTGAGCAGCCTGGCAGCTTTCACTACACAAGAGGCTGTTGGGCAGGGAGGCAGGCTACCCCTCTTTTGAGGGTCCCCTTTGCCCATTGGAGGCACTCCTCTCAAGGTTGTACCACCCCTCTATCCCTCACCCTTTGGCCTCTGTAACCTGACTTGCCACTGTCTCCCCCTGTAAAAATTCACCCCATTGTGTCCAGTTCTGGCCACTGTTCTTTAAGAAAGATACGAAGATATGAAACATATTAGAGAGATGCAGAAAAGATCCACGAGAATGGTTCCAGAGGTGAGGGACTTCAGGTACATGGATAGATTGGAGAGGATGAGGTTGTTCTCCTTAGAGAAAATTGAGAGGAGATTTGATAGAGATGTTCAAAACACAAGGGCTCTGGACAGAGTAGATAGGGGTAAACTGTTCTTAGTGGTGGAATGTTTAAGAACCAGAGGACACTAATTTAAAGTGAATGGCAAAAGAACCAAGGGCGTCATGTGGAAAAACTTTTTTAGGCAGCATGAGGTTAGAATCTGGAATGCACTGGCTGAGAGTGTGGTGGAGGTAGATTCAATCATGGCTTTCAAAAGGGAATTTGATAAGTACCTGAAGAGAGAAAAAAAATGTAGGGCTATGATGGGGAAGTGGAAATAGCTGAGTTGCTCTTGCAGAGAGTGGGCTTCCTCTGTGCTGTTACCATTCTATGATACTATTCTATGGGTGGAATTTTACAATTCTCCTACTGGTGGGATTTTCTGGTCCCACCAAAGTCAATGGACTTTGGAATGGTTTGCTGCATTTTACTGCCCTGCCCCTGCTGCAATGGGGCCATAAAGTTCTCCCCTATGATTCTATTCTAAGGGCAGGATTTTCCCCTCCAGCCTCCAGCAGGTTTTGTGGTGGGTGGATGGAAATTACAGAGAGAAGCCAAAAATTGAAAACTCACCGGTAGGAAAACAGTTAGGAATTTTCCCTTCACCATGTTCATGATGCTCTGATGGTAGGTTGGGTTTCCCGTTGATCCATGGCGCAACCCGATTTGAGTACATTACCATGTCCTGAATGCTCATTAAAAATGCCACTCACCGGAATCACGTAGTTCCTTCCAATCTAGCGCTACGTTAGTGAGAAATTAGACTAGCCTGAATCACATTTAGAAATAAGTGGCGTGTAGCTGTTGGCCCTCACATCGGGGTGAGTGCAACATGCAAAGCCTACCTCCAACACCGCTGCTCTGGGTTCTCACCAATAACAGTGATGTCACAATGGTGGGGGTGTAGGGTTGCTCTACTCACTGGCTTCCTCTGTTCTATGGGGAGGGTGTCTTCTGAGGGGTCAGGCATGACTGCATATGAGACAGAGACCAGCATTCCAACTGCTGGGGTTGGGGGGAAGGAAGACACAGGGGGCAATAGGCAATGGTGGAGTTGTAGCTATTGGGGGGAGACGATGAAGTGCTGATGGAAGACCAAGGGTGGGGAAGCTGGAGCCCAACATTAAAGACTGGAACGCAGACACAGTAGGGGGTGGAATGGGAACAGAATAGCACAAATTGGAGAGGATGCACGCAGACGGGGATTGTCTTAGTGTAACATAAGAAGGTAAGGCTTGCACAGAGACTCATGGAGGTGGGGGAGTGGAAAGGCTTGCACATGAGGGTCGGTTACACAGAGACTCATGGAGGAGGTGGGGGGGAGTGGAAGGGAAACTGTTTTGTCAGCAGTATAGAAGGAATGGGAGAGATCATTGAAAGGCAGTCATAGTCCCTGGTCTGCGGCCAAAAGAAATCAGGGTGCGAATGTAAAGGCAGTCCTGGGGCTAAGTACACCTCATAGAGTACAAATGTAAAGGCAGTCCTGAGGCTTTGCAGGTCATAATACAGGGCTATGCATGGCACGCACGTCATGCTCCCACTCTGAGAGGTGCAAGGGCTATGTGCTCAATTGGGATAAGGCACAGCTTGATATGCATGCGTGGTCGTGGTCTTGTCTGGCTTGTTACTGGTCTGCAGATGGGATGGTCAGGATTAGGGGAGGCATCTGCAACCTGTAAAGGGGGAAAATGTAATGCAGAGAGAGATATTCAAAACTTCCCTGGGGCAGGGGAGGGGGAGGCCTCCTCTGTACGTGACCATGCACACAGCCTCGAGATGGGCAAGGGTGAGGTCCACAATGGGCATTGGGACATCAACATTTATGGGTTCAGGTGGGAGGGTTGGAATATCAATCGCAATTGCTATGAGATCCAGGATCACTGGGGGAGGCTGGAGAATAATGGGATGGAGCTCTACCTGAACACCGCGGTGTTCCAGGAAGATCGGAAGGATCCAAACACTCACAGAGGGAGGGTTGAAGCTGGTCCCATAATAAAATTTAAACACCACCATCTTGCCTACATGAACTAATGGTGCAGTAACAAATCAAAAGTGGAAAAGAATCTGAACAGGAGCGGTCAGATTCAGTGTGGAATCCCAGACCTCTACTCAGGAACCCATTTCAGGGGGCAGCCTCAACCTGCTTGCAGTCAAAACACTGAAATGGAGTCAGAGCTGATAGAAAAGAGGTACATTTCCTTCAGAATGTTCCATTGGAGCCATTGCCTTTTTTGTGCTTTAAAGAGAGACTGAAGGGGTCACTGGCTTCACAATGCAGTCACTCAATTTGAGCTTCAACAGAGAAGTATGTGAGAATGTAAATGAGGACAAGCATATAGGAAGCACAGCTGCTGCACATGTGCCAGATCATCAATGAAAGCCTGTAATGTGCTTTATCCAACTGGCATAGATCACAGGTCAAAGGGCACTCAGTCATTGCTGAAGTGTAAATTAAGGTTGATCAGTCGACATGAAAATAGATTGCAGGAGTTCCTTTCATTTCATAATGTCCAAAATTCTCACAAGTTTTGTGGGATTGAGATGTACAGTGTCAGGTTTGGTATTGTGGGCACCTAGATATGTGAGTATACGCCTCAGCAGCAACGTTGTATTAGCGAGAAGCTATTAGCATAGACACACCTCTGGGACATGACATTATCCTTCTGCGAGCAAGTGTCCTTCTGTGTGCAAGTGGGAGGTCTACTATATTTGCCCAGTATTCATTAATTTCTTGCATCTATCAGTTACCAGGGAGGAAGATTGAATAATGGAGCCTGTGCTCAATTGCCTTCCTGATGGCAGTGATCTGGTTGACGAGGAGGAAAAGGGCCCAATGCCGTGAAGTCCTGCTTCGAGAGGAGGCCCAGCCTGAGACCCATGGTCCAGGAGAACCCCAGCAACACCCAGAGGATGAGGAGGTTAGATCCATCCCAAGGAGGCGATTTGCATGACCAAGGGCCTACTGAAGAAGGTTGTCCTGTCTGGGGAGGAGCAACAGATAATGCTGCACTTGTCTGTGCTTGTCAAGAGAGGTGGTGAATCACATCTGCCACATTCTGCAGGAAAGTCTAACGCCCCATGGACTGGGAGGACATCCCCTGCCAGTGCCCCTGAAGGGCACTGCCACATTCAATTTTTTTTCCTGTGGATTGTTCCAGGGATCCACAGGTGACCTATGCAGCATCTCACAGTTCTCAGCATATACATGTATCAAGGAGGCGACAGATACCCTTTACCGTAAGGCTCACCATTATGTGAAGTTCATACTCGATGAAGCTAGCCAGGCTGCTAGATTTTGGGGATTTGCAGATATCTCAGGGTTCCTTACAGTATAGGGTGCATCGATTACACACATGTAGCATTGCGATCACCATGATACACACCCCTGATGTTCATTAACAGGACAGGGTTCCACTCCATCAACATTCAACTTATGTGCGATCATCAGAGGCACATCATGCACATTTGTGCCGGGTACCCTGGGAATTGCCACGGCTCATACACCCTAAGTCACTCCCAAGTGCCTCACATATTCGAAGAGCCTCAGTCAATGCAGGGTTGGCTGTTTGAGGGAAGGAGAGACTCGCTGCTCAGCTGGATGGGGGAAGAAGTGACTCGCTCCGGGCTGTGTGAGGGAAGGAAAGACTCATTGCTCAGCCACAAGACCTGCAACCATAATACTCTCTCCAATCATGTGTGCATCTCAGTGTATGCAACCCGCTCAAATGGTGGCTTATGACACCAGTGCATCGTTCTCTGAGTCACTTGGAGCAGAGATACAATGAGGCGCATAAGGCAACACGATCCATCACTGAGCAAACCATTGGCATCCTGAAGATGCGCATCCGATGCTTGGACCACTCTGGTGGGTCTCTGCAGTACTCTCCAGAGAGGGTGTCCCGTATCATCACGGTGTGTTCTGCCCTTCATAATTTGGCGCATCAAAGGGGTGATACCTTGCTAGAAGGAGACATGGAGGAGGCTGAGAGCTCCTCAGACAATGAACAGCAGGACAGGTAGGAACCTGAACTGGGAGATCAGAGTCCACTTCCCTGTAAGGATGCCATTGAAGAATCACGGCATGAAAGACGTAACCGTGACACTCTGATAGCCAAACGATTCCAGGGTGATTAAGGTACAGCCAAGGAGATACATTCAAATTCCCTGCCTGCCATGCCTGTGGACCAAAAGGCCTTTACAAAGGCTAGTGACATCGAGAGCAATCTCAGCATTTGGCCTTGCACCTTCAAACCTCGTGATTCACTAGGCCTTATTCATTGGAAATATCAGCGGCACTGATATTTTCTGGGAAGTGATCATCACTAAAACAGCACAGACGCTGCATCAAAAGTGGTTGTTACCTTTAGGAGAAGCTTTTTGCAGACACTGAGATACACATTTGATTGGAGACAGTATTTTGTTTGCAAGTCTTGTGGCTGAGCAACGAGTGTCTCCTTCCCCCACCCGGCCCAGCAGTGAGTCTCTCCTTTCCCCACCCGGCCCAGCAGGGAGTCTCTCCTTCACCCACCCGGCCCAGCAGCGAGTCTCTCCTTCCCCCACCCGGCCCAGCAGCGAGTCTCTCCTTCACCCACCCGGCCCAGCAGTGAGTCTCTCCTTCCCCCACCCGGCCCAGCAGTGAGTCTCTCCTTTCCCCACCCGGCCCAGCAGGGAGTCTCTCCTTCACCCACCCGGCCCAGCAGCAAGTCTCTCCTTCCCCCACCTGGCCCAGCAGTGAGTCTCTCCTTCCCCCACCCGGCCCAGCAGTGAGTCTCTCCTTTCCCCACCCGGCCCAGCAGCGAGTCTCTCCTTCCCCCACCCGGCCCAGCAGGGAGTCTCTCCTTTCCCCACCCGGCCCAGCAGTGAGTCTCTCCTTCCCCCACCCGGCCCAGCAGCGAGTCTCTCCTTCCCCTACCCGGCCCAGCAGCCAGTGTCCTTTCCCCTCCAAGCACATGGCAGTCTCTCTTTTGCTCTCTCCCCAGTACCTGTTTCCAGAACCACTTGTTGTTGTCACTGTTGCTGTTCCTCCAGTCACAGACTGCTGCTTTCCCACATTTGCTGCTGATGGGCTGAGCCTACACGTGGAAGCAGCAAATGTGGGACAGGAACAGCCTGTGATTAGAGGAGTAGTTTCTTTAAGAATCTCCAACTGCACTTAGCAGCATTTTGAAAACTACCTCCAGTGGCCACATTGTGGGCTTCACGGGCCACATCCAACAATCAGTGCTGATGTTCCCCCCGCTAATACTGTGTGTGATCCTTGAGCAGAGCAACCCTTTGAGTGCATGATGCCTTTACTACAGTGTGAGATTGGAGTGAGGAGAAGGTTTACTTAACTTGGCAGAGTGGATGAAATCATTCATCCTCTTCCTAAAGTGGATGGCGTTTCTAGGGCAGTTGCCTGATAACCACCCATGCATCGGTCTCCCAGGCTGGCGAGGTAAGGTTGGTGGGCTTCCTCACGCCATCCCTTGTATAAAGGATATCCTGGTGTTACTGCACACCATTGACGAGCACCTCCAGAGAGTCACTGTTAAACTTTGGAGCAGCTTTCTTCTTTGGCGCAGCCATTTTGAGATGTATTTTTTTATTCATTTATGGGATGTGGGCTTCGCTGGCTGGGCCAGCATTTATTGCCCTTCCCTAGTTGCCCTTGAGAAGGTGGTGGTGAGCTGCCTTCTTGAACCTTTGCAGTCCATGTGGTGTAGGTACACCCACAGTGCTGTTAGGAAGGGAGTTCCAGGATTTTGACCCAGTGACAGTGAAGGAACGGCGATATATTTCCAAGTCAGGATGGTAAGTGATTTGGAGGGGAACTTCCAGGTGGTGATGTTCCCATCTGTCTGCTGCCCTTCTCCTTCTAGATGGTAGTGGTCATGGGTTTAGAAGGTACTGTCTAAGGAGCCTTGGTGAATTCCTGCAGTGCATATAGTAGATGGTACACACTGCTGCTATTGTGCATCAGTGGTGGAGGGAGTGAATGTTTGTGGATGTGGTGCCAATCAAGTGGGCTGCTTTGTCCTGGACAGTGTCAAGCTTCTTGAGTGTTGTGGGAGCTGCACTCATCCAGGCAAGTGGGGAGTATTCCATCATACTCCTGACTTGTGCCTTGTAGATGATGGACAGGCTGTGGGGAGCCAGGAGCTGAGTTCCTTGTCACAGGATTCCTAGCTCTGACCTGCTCTGGTAGCCACAGTATTTATGTGGCTAGTCCAGTTCAGTTTCTGGTCAATGGTAACCCCCAGGATGTTGATAGTGGGGGATTCAGTGATGGTAATGTCATTGAACATCAAGGGGCGATGGTTAGATTCTCGCTTGTTGTACATGGTCATTACCTGGCACTTGTGTGGCATGAATGTTACTTGCCACTTGTCAGCCCAAGCCTGGAAAATGTCCAGATCTTGTTGCATTTGGACATGGACTACTTCAGTATCTGAGGAGTTGTGAATGATGCTGAAAATTGTGCAATCATCAGCGAACATCTTCACTTCTGACCTTATGATGGAAGGAAGGTCATTGATGAAGCAGCTGAAGATGGTTGGGCTGAGGACACTACCCTGAGGAACTCCTGCAGTGATCTCCTCAAGCTGAGATGACTGACCTCGAACAACCACAACCATCTTTCTTTGTGCTAGGTATAACTCCAATCAGTGGAGAGTTTTCCCCCTGTTTCCAATGACTCCAGTTTTGCTAGGACTCCTTGATGCCACACTTGGTCAAATGCGGCCTTGATGTCAAGGGCAGTCACTCTCACCTCACCTCGGGAGTTCAGCTCTTTTGCCCATGTTTGAACCAAGGCTGTAATGAGGTCAGGAGCTGAGCAGCCCTGGCGAAACCCAAACTGGGCGTCAGTGAGCACGTTATTGCTAAGCAACTGCCACTTGATAGCACTGTTTATGACGCCTTCCATTACTTTACTGATGAACGAGAGCAGATCGATGGGGCGGTAATTGGCTGGGTTGGATTTGTCCTGCTTTTTGTGTACAGGACACACCTGGACAATTTTCCACATGGCTGGGCACATGTCAGTGTTGTAGCTGTACTGGAACAGCTTGGGTAGGGGTGCGGCAAGTCCTGGAGCACAACTCTTCAGTACTATTGTCAGGGCCATAGCCTTTGCACTATCTAGTCCCTTCAGCCATTTCTTGATATCATGTCTTCTTTTCAAAGCTTGGCTGGAGAGAATGAGGGTGGCATTTAAATTTGGCGTCCGGACATTTTAGCACACAGGGTGACAATGGGGCGGGCGAATCAGTTCCCGACCCACCATGTGATTGGGAAAGAAACTCGCTTATGCATAATTAATGAGTTTACATGCATGAAATTGGGCAAATTCCCGCCAGACTGCCTAGCGGGAAACGCAACATGGAACCCACCCATGTAACTATTGTAGATGTCAGTATAAATTGGATTTGTAAGAAAATCAGGCATCATATTTGAAGTATGCAGTATATTTTTCCTCTCTTAAAGTGTTCTAATTAGTAGAACTGAATTGTAAAATCAGTAATATCAATATTTCATGAAATTACAGTTGTTAATAACAATTGCTCAAATTCTGCACGTTCCAACAGCCCTGATATAGCAAATGATGATTAATTGTGCTTGAATTTTTGCATATTCTATTTAGTCAGTGCCTCTGGATCAAGGATGACTTGCTTCCACTCTGGTTCAATGGATTCTGAGGTGGCTGATAAGTCCAATGCATGATCTGTAGACTCTGACACATGCAGGGCAAGTGATGCTTGAAACGTTGGGCAGATGAGTTGCTTGGAGGATTGTGCACTCTTTCCAAAATCTTGACTTCATAAAATCTCTCGATGTGTTTGTGCCTTCCTGAAGAACCTTCTCCATTTTGGTCGGTCACAAGCCAGGGACTCCAATAAGTCGGTGGACATGTGTGACCTCTTCAGGGATGATTTAAGGACATCCCTAAAGTATTTCCGCTGTCCTCCTGGGAGTCTCCTGCTGCAACCGAGTTCTGGGTAGAGCAGTTGCTTTGGGAGTTTGGTGTTAGCCATATGAAGGACATGTGCTGTTCAGCAGAGCTGATTTTGAGTGGTTAGTGCCTTGATGCTGAGTATGTTTGTTGGCTTGGGCAAGTACATTGCTGTTAGACCAACTTTCTTGCCACAGGATTTGGAGGATCTTGCGAAGGCACTGCTACTGGTACTTAACCAATGCTTTGAGGTGCCTACTGTAGGTTGTCCAAGACTCTGGAGCATATAGGAATGTGGGGATTACTGCTACCCAGTAAAAGATGGTCTTAGTCTTGGGTTTGAGACCCTGGCACTCAAATACTCTTTCCTCATTCAGCCAAAGGCTGAGCTAGCTCATTGGAGGTGTTGGCGGATTTTGTCACCTACGTCTGCCCTCGGCATAAGGAGGCTCCTGAGATATGGCAAACGGTCTACATTTTCCAGGATCTCACGTTTGATCTTAGTCAACATGGTGAGGCGTTGTGCTGTTCAAGCTGGTTGAAAGAGGACCTTTTTTTTCCGGGTATTTGGACAAAAGCCCACTTTCTCATATGGTCAGAGAAGGAGTCAACAATGACCTGCTGGTGCTCAGTGGGGAGCGGAAGAATAAATTAGAGGACTTCCCGAGGACTTAACAAAAGCAACAAGCACCTTTCAAGGCCTCAGCACTTCCCAAAGTGTTTGTTAGCCAAGAAACTTTTTTGGAAGGATAATCACTTTACAATATAGGGAAATGCAACAGCCAAATTGTACAAGCAAGTTCCTACAATAGCAATGAGATATTCTTTAATTATATTGATTGATGGATAAATGTTAATATGGGCATAGAGAATGCCCCTGTTCTTTTTTGAATATTGCCGCAGGTTCCTCCATGCCTTCATGAGACAGTAGGTGGGGGAGGGGGATCTTTGTTAAACTGCTAATCGGATGATAGCACATCCCTCAGTATTGCACTAAAGTGCGCCCTCAAACCTTTGAAATGAAGCTTAAACCCATGATCTTCTGACTCAGAGACAAGAAGCTGTCACCGAAAAGCATCTATATTCGTTTGCTTTTCATTCTTTATTTCATTCACTCATTCATTTACACACATTCATTCAAGTATAGACTGTAGATAAAACACAACGGTGTCTTGCTGTGCAGGTAAAGCTGCATCTTGCATTATAAAAATTTTCTTCTGCTCTTCTCAGTGCCTGAAAAGAGGGGTGTCAATCAGCTGCAAATGAGTTGTGCTACAGTGGCAAGCACCAGCATAGTTATGTTCTGAGAGGGAGAGATATCAACAAGGGATTTGTAAGAGGAAGCACCTAGTGAAATACAAAGCATAAATGGAGAGGTTCACTGCACATGGAATTGTAGATGTGCATCCTTTTGGCCAGAGGGTCTGTGTGGCAGCTGCTGATTTCAGAGACTCAGATCTCACAAGGTTTCCCTCCAAACATAGCTTAGTGGTTGAGCGTTGGCAGCGCACGCCCCATATAAGCCAAGCAACTTGTACATTTTAGGGTGTCTACAGAGGGATCTGTAAACTGTGCCTGGACAAGATTGCATGATTGGCTGAGTGTAAATTGTCACAGAGAAAAGCTTATTTTGGGCCTTATGTGGTGGCAGCCTTTATTTTTCCTCTCCCTCCATTCAGTGACATCTTAAATTCTAATTAATTAACTTCTTAGCGTCAGGCTCCTTCTAGACTGGAGCAGGTGACATCTGCAACATCTCACAGTTTGTTGTCTACTGTTGTATAAGGGAGGTCACTGATGCTCTACGTGAAGAGGGGGAATGCAGTGCATTCTCCATTTTCAGAGAGAAGCAGGCGCTGCGAGCACACAACTTCGTCAGGATAGCAGCAGGCTTCCCCATGGTGCACAGCACTATTGACCACACACACATCATTTTGTGGAGACTGCACCTGATTTCAGAGATGCACTATGACCACAATGGGTACAACTCCTTCAATGTTCAGCTCAGTGCATCATGCAGGTCAATGCACAGTATCCTGGCAGCAGCCATGATGCCTTTATTCTGCTCGAGTCAGCCATACCATCAACATTTGAACCATCATAGGAAACCAGAAGGTGGCTACCAGGTGAAAAAGGCTACTCACTGACCACCTGAGTCATGACACCAATCCACAACCCACACATATATGGGCAGCATGAATATAATAAGTCATGCTACCATATGAAATTTTATTGAGCAGGCCGCTGGAGTACTTAATCAATGCTTCCACTCCCTGGACTGCTTTGGAGGAGTCCTGCATGCAGGCCAGAGTCAATGAGACCAAATGCGGAACACCTTCGGTCTGTCTGCAAGCATGACCCAGACCTCCGTGTCATTTGCCTTTTCAACACACCACTCTGCTCTCATGCCCACATGTCCGTCCTTGGCCCACTGCAATGTTCCAGTGAAACTCAACGCAAACTGGAGGAACAGCACCTCATCTTCTGACTAGGCACTTTATAGCCTTCCGGACTGAATATTGAGTTCAACAACTTTAGATCATGAACTCTCTCCTCCATCCCCACCCACTTTCCGATCCCCCTTTTTTCCAATAATTTATATATATTTCTTTTCCCACCTATTTCCATTAATTTTTAATGTATTTCCATCCATTGTTTTATCTCAACTTTTTAGCCTATTTCGATCCCTTCCCCCACCCCACCCCCACTAGGGTTATCTGTACCTTGCTCGTCCTGCTTTCTACCTTTAATGTCCCCATTAGCACATTTCTTAGCTAATATCACCACCGTCAACACCTCTTTGTCCTTTTGTCTATGACATCTTTTGGCAATCTCCACCTATCACTGGCCCTCTATCCAGCTCTACCTATCCCACCCACCCTTAAACAAGCTTATATTTCATCTCTCTTCTATTTTTCCTTAGTTCTGTTGAAGAATCATTTGGACTCAAAACGTTAACTGTATTCCTCTCCGCAGATGCTGTCAGACCTGCTGAGTTTTTCCAGGTATTTTTATTTTTGTTTTGGATTTCCAGCATCAGACGTTTTTTGCTTTTACATTCCCTTTCCAGCCTTGCTGTCTGTGATCAGCTCATCCTACTACAGTACCTGTGAATACAACTCAATTCCTCATTCAACAATAGTCCCACACTTTACATGCCCTCTGTCAGTGATCATCACAGTGTCCACTTAGATAAAAAGCTGGAGCAAAAGCCATGGAAAAGAAACATTTCAAACCAACTTTATTAATTAAACTATCCGATATTCCATACATCACTCTTGTCCATTCCCTCAGTGCCTGTCTTCCATGTGCCTTTGCTTGTCTGTCCTAGTGCTGCAATGCAGTGCTACCCCAGTGGCTGCAACCTGGTTGGTTAAAGGCTGCTGATGTGGTCAAATGATCTTGCAAGATGACTTTGCACAACTCTAGCCCCAGATGGGTTGACTTTGGATTCCACCACCCTGGCATAGCTGGCAGCAGTCTGGGCAGACTGCCTGACTAACAGAGTGGCAGTGGTGGGCTGATGAATGCCGACACCCTGATAGAGGACAGCAGGTTTTTGTTCTACGGTGCCACTGCTACTTCCCCAGGGTGATTCCTCAGCAATCTTTGTCATCTTTGTAGCACAGATTGCTATGCGACTGTCAGACTCTGCAAACCCCTTTGAACATGGTACCTCAACCATGATGGCAGCAATCTCATCTTGTGTGACAACATGATTTCAGTCTGACTTCAACTGCAGCACTTGGGCATTGGTTGGCTTCTGCTGGTGCTGCAACAGAAGCTGAGACATTAGCCTCTTAATGTTGCATTATGTTTGGGCCCATAAGTGTGGTAATGGAGTTCCCCACAATTTCTATGTTGGAAAGGATGAGTTCCATTTCTGAGCAAAGCCCTGTGCAAGGTTGGTGCTGGACTCCACCATTGTCCTTGACAGGCTTGCCAATGAACCAAGCCTTTCCGTGTACATACCCATCAGCCATTTTAGATTTGCTGCCACATCAAAGTCCTGTACAGTAGAACTAGTGTGCAACCTTGCCCTCCTATTAGCTGACACCAGCACTGCCTTTCCCCTGCCTTGCTTATGTTTGTGCTCGATATCTCACAACATTCAAATCCTCCATCTATGCCAACCCTCTAAAGTACATGTAGTGCCAATATTTGAGCTGATGGCTGTGAGTGCGTGATGGTGTTGCACCATCATCAGTTGTTTCTTCCTTTTCCTCTTGCACCACAATTTGCTCAGGTTCCAGATCGTGGATATCTGAAAGGAGGAAGGCACAAGGGTAGGGTTGCGGTTAAGGGAGAGGGAAAAGCAAGAGGTGCATCCGCATCTGCAACTTGGAGATAAAAGAAAAAAAGACTTGCATTTATATAGCATTTTCACAACTATCAGACTTCTCAAAGCATTTTACAGCCAATGTAGTACTTTTTATGTGTAGTCACTATTGTAAATGAAGAAGCAAAGCAGCTTAGTTGCACTCCAAACCCCCGCAAACAGCAATGCAATAATGATCAGAAAATCTGTTTTTTGTGACATTAATTGAAGGATGTTGGCCAGGACACCAGGGATAACAAATATACAACCAACTAAGTCACAACTGACAGAAGATCACAAGTGACTGTGGGATGAGGGGGGAAGTGGGATGTGCGAAGCAGGTTTAATTATGGATATACTATCATCTCTGATGCCCTTAGTCCTGCCACTGGCCACTGCCTCAGCTATGTTCACTCCAATGGTGCCGATCACCATTTCCTCTGTCAATGCGAGAACATGCAGCTTCGCTTGTCCTCTGCTGGTTAGGTGCTCCTGCATCTGGTTATGTGCCTAGGTGGCATATTTGTTTCTGAATCACAAGGTTGTGGGTTCAAGTCCTGCTCTAGTCTGGAGCACAAAAATCAAGACTGACGTCCTAGTGCAGTACTGAGGGAATGCTGTGCTGTTGGGAATGTCAACTTTCAGATGAGATCTTCAAACCTGATCCCATCTGCCAGGTCTGGTGGATGTAAAAGATCCTGTAAAAAAGAGGGAATGAGTATTTGGCTAACGTCCCCCTGCCATGGTTGACTAGATGGCAGTGTGTGCAAGCTGTGAAATCTGAGTGTGAAGGTGAAATTATGAATGTGAAGAATGAGTTGTGGCTGATGGAGATTATTGGTGGGTGAGTGAAAGTGGGATTGGTGAATTGAGCAGTTTGTGGGACTTGTGCAGTGAGTGGGATGTGGTATTTGAAGATGCTTGCCCTGAGTTTGACCACTTGTGTGAGGTCATCGAACTACTTGCAGTACTGCATGCAGGTCTTCAGGGTTGCACTGCTGGCATTGACCACAGTGGCTAACCGCTCCCATGGTGTCTGGAGGGCCTCTTGGTCCCTTGTGAATAGGGAAACTCTCTCCTCCTGTCCACCTCCTCCATCCAGGCCTCTGTGTTGGAGAATCTTAGAGCCTGCTCTCTGCTATGTTGTGTCATTTTTAAGTCTTTCACAGGTCAAACTCACTGCTAGAATGACTTCCAACACCTGCTGCAGTTAAAATGCACCTCCACTCAACACTTAGTGCTAGCAGCATGGTGCAATTATGTAAATGAATAAGCTACACAAAAGTTTGCATCAGAAGGGAGTGGGGTTGAGTTAATTTCTCATTCCAGTTTCATTTTCTGAGGCTATTAATTTTTTCCTCTTAATGTCAGTTGATGTTTTATTATTTATTTATTTATAATGGGTTTATTTATTTTAAAAGCAACTTTTATCGTGGCCAAGGACTGAATTGAGGTGAGTTTTACAATCAATCATTCCAAATAAAATATAGAAATACAAAAAAATGATAGAAAGAACAGAGTAGAATAATGTAATGATCATTAGGTTAGAGTCTTAAAGAGTGTTCAAAGTTTAATAGTCATTAGAGTTTGATTATTTTGCGGATGAGATATAGCATTGAACTATTCTTAAATCTTGTTTTACATCTTAATTCAGGTAGTTTTTTTGAGTTCTGTAACTGATAGCCACTGTAAGATCTGTCTGTGAGTAAAAAGTAGTGAAGTTTGGAGCTCAGCAGCAATCTCATGAAAGAACGGCAGAGTTAATCGTGTCTGTTCTTGAGTGTCTCCAGACCACAATCATGTAAGGTATCTGAGTAACTATGGTAATTTGGCCAAGAATTACTTTTGCAAGCTATCCATAATTTTTGCCAAACCTGGGACATTGAAATAGTGGATGCATTTGCTCAGTTTTCTTTCCAAATCTGAAGGAGAAGAAGGCCACAGGGACAAAATGCGGAAGACATATGAAAGGACTTCATTGTCCCTACCTTCAGAAATGGAATTCTGTTGCATCAACAGGATGTGGATTAGAGCAAATCTTTCTGCACTCTGCACATCACCAGGCATCAACAAATTTAAATAGTGCATTAAATGTTTGCAAGACATATATATCATGTAAGTCACTAACTACATGTGTGCCTGTACCACTGATATGTAAAGTGAAATATTATATTGGACATCAGACATCTCTATTTATATTGCCTTTTTCCACATCCTGTTGATGTAATAGAATTCCTTTCCCTGAGAGGGACAATGAGATCTGTTCACGTGTTTTCCTTATTTTTTTCCCTGTGGCCTTCTTCTCCTTCAGATTTGGAAAGATAGACAACAGATGCTTCCTCATCTAACAACACTATATCCTCTGAAACTGGTGAGGCTTAATTGGTGTAAGGTGCTGTGACATATGCTTTTGCACATTCCCTGGGTTGGCTGTGGGTGCTGGTGCTGTGGTGGACTTTGTGCTTCCAGTCCTTGGTTTGATTCCTTGCAGATGGTGTCCTTTGAAACTGTTCCAAGCTCATCAAAAGACAGAACATTTAAAGTGTTCTAAAAATACAACTATGGAGAATTAACGTTTTTGTACATGTGTATAGTGTTGGAGTCATGTATAATTGCAAATGCAAACAGTTACCAAAAATATAGTAATGCACCTTTTATTTTATGTTGAATATTGTATTTTATATGATATGAAATGAGTAATATGGTTTATAAATCGTTGAATTAAAACAAATATTTTAAGACACATCGGTAAATTTGGCAGTTGTTACTCTTACATATTGATTCAAACTGTTCCTAAGTACTCTACTTAAAAGAACATGAGTATTGGCCTGGATTTTCCAAGAATAACAAGCCCAAAATTGGACGGTACATTGGCAATGGAAAAATGGGGCATAATTTTCTGGCTGACGTGCGGGTGGCGGAGCCCGCCATTAATTAAAAGCCTCATTAACTTGCCAATTGTCGAGGATTTTGAGGGGCCCGAGCGAACTTCGGGTTGGTACACGGGCCCAACAGGCAGGCGGGTAGGAGACTTTTTATTAAAACTCATGCACTAGCGGGATATGTGGACTTAGGGGGGTTATTCATGTTTTCCACGAAGTTTTACTTGCAGAAAGTGTTTTAAAGTTGCCTGTGTGATTGTTAGCAGTTCTCATCAATTTCCAAGAGCTTTTTGTGTACTTTGAAACCAGTCTGCAGACAGTAATCTTTCTCGGGCCTGCATTTTTCCGGAGGCCTCCATTTAGCCTGGGGGTTTGGGTTCTGACATCTCCACTGGAGGCAGCTCCTCTGAGGAGGAGGGGGGAGATAAAATAAGGAGGCCAGGACTGGACAATCAGCCTCCAGGGGAGCCACCTTTGGGAGGCCAGGCGCAGGCACAAGGGGCGCAGGGCCAAGAGGTTGCCAAGGTGGAAGGGGCCGCAGAAGACGCCACTATCCTGCTGCCAGGGTATACAGGCAGCGAAGCAGCTACCTCAATATGACTGAGGTGCAGTGCCAAAGGAGGCTTTGTCTCTCAAGGTGGACAGTCAACTATATCTGTCAGATGATTGGCCCTGAGATCTCCCCTAGCTGTGTGGGTGGACACCCCATGCCAGCGGCTCTGAAGCTCACAGTTGCCCTCCACTTCTATGCTTCAGGCTCCTTCCAGGGCTCGGTGGGTGATCTTTGCGGTGTCTCCCAATCAGCTGTCCACACTTGTGTCAAGCAGGTTACAGATGCTCTGTTCAGGCAGGTATTGACCTTCATCCACTTCCGATGGGACCAGGCAAGTCAGGCACAGTAAGCCAGAGGCTTCGGGGCCATTGCTGGCTTCCCCCATGTCCAGGGTGCTATAGACATGTGGCCATCAAGGCGCCAGCAGGTGAGCCCAGAGCCTTCGTCAACAGGAAGGGCTTCCACTCCATGAACGTGCAGATAGTGTGTGAACACAGGATGCAGATTCTGCAAGTTTGTGCAAGGTACCCAAGCAGCTCCCACAACACCTACATCCTCAGACACTCCCAGGTGCCAGGGCTCTTCAGTGCTCCGGCTCGGTTGGATGGATGACTGCTGGGTGACAAGGGCTGTCCCCTCCGAAGGTGGCTCATGAAGCCTCTCCGCCATCCAAGAACAGAAGCTGAGCAGCGCTACAATAGGAGCCACAGCACCACAAGGGCTGTGGTGGAGAGAGCCATTGGTCTTCTCAAGATGTGCTTCCGATGCCTGGACTGCTCAGGGGGTGCACTCCAGTAACCCCCAGATCACATCTCTGTGATAGTGGTAGCATGCTGTGTTCTGCACAATCTTGCACTGGAAAGGGGGTAATGCAGTTGACGATGAAGACCTTGATGCCCTGGATGAGGCTACACATGATGAATCCAGCAGTGGCTCAGAGGATGAGGAAGCACAGGGCGATGATGAGGGGCAGCACACCGATCCGCTATTACAGCAAGGAGGCAGGGACACCTGGGACAATTTAATCCAATGAACCTTTAGCTAGCTCCACACACATGGATCAGCAGGACCAGCATTGCCTGGCGCTTCCACATGTGGCACCTAGGTGCTACACCTTCCACCTTATCAGCTGCAACTATGGGCTTAGTACAGAAACATCAATGTCCACTCAAACACTCATGATATGTCTGTGACAAAGACAAATGCAGCACAAAGGAAACACCATCAGCCATGGTTAGAAAAGTGGACATTATTTTGTCTAATATATAACAGAAACGTCTCTATTGCAAACATAAGTATATGTTTCCCTAATCTAAGGCCAACACAAAATCACCAGTGACAAATCTGTTGAGTGCCTAACGTGCCTTATGCTTTCATTTGTGGGTGCTACATCTAGGTGCCGCCCCATTGCTCGGAGCGGCTTGTCAGACAGCCTGCTGACTCTGCTGTCCTATTGGCGTCGATACCTTGGTGGGCGTCCTCTGGCCCGTGGAGTCTGTGATGACCCCGCCTGGGAGGGAGTGGCCAGTTCCAGAACTGGCACCTCCCCTGTTGTCACAGCCTCAACGGAAGCCACGTTACTGAGCGCCGGTGCTTGGTACCCACAACATCTCCCACATTGGGAATGACCACCTGTAGCCAGTACTGCTGTGAGGGCTTGCAGGTCAGAGCGTAACCCAATCAGAAGATTCTCGATCTGATTGAACACCCTCTCCATGAGAGTCGCCAATCTCTCAGTGGAGGAAGCATGAAGCTCTTGCCCTGAAGTTCATGCCTTTACTTGCACTCTGCCTGGACGCCTCCATCTCAGAGACCAACTGAAGCATACCCTCATGCAACCCTGCCAGATGCAAATGCGATTCCTGCTGCTTGTCCTGCTGCTGCTGCATTGGTGGCAACTCCAGAGGCACGTCATCAGTGCCAGACTCAGCATTTGCCTCATGCCCTGCAGCCCTCCGGCTGCTAGCACCAGCGGCACTCTCTGTCCCTGCCATCTCCTTCAGCGGTTGTGAAGTGCCCTCTCCACTGTGACCCGGGACACTAGCCAACGGTAAGTGTTTGTGTTTGCACTGGTGCCTGGCTGGCTGGAATGATGTGCCGCCAGTTGCACATCTTGGGCTTCAGGTGTGGAGGGGGTGCTGCGGTGTCTTTGGGCGCGACCATGTGATAGTGATGCTGAAATTAACAACAAGGTCAATGCATCAGTTAGTGTACAGTCAGTTAAACCTATCATCCCTTTCCCCCCCACAGCTTCATAAGTTGCTCACCCTTCAAGTCCCTAAAGAGAAGAACATTGGTGGGGTGGAAAGAGTCAAGAGGAGGCCCAAACATTAGACGCACATACAGACAGGCTGGTCAGATGGTCTCAGGAATGCCACATGGCATGTTATGTGCCATTGGAGTAGGGAGAGCGCAGAGGTACCTGACCTGGATGCATGCTGGCCTGGATAGTTGTGGGGCTGAGGAAACATCGCAAACACTTGCAACACTTGCTGTGGATCACAGGAGATTGACAGGTCACATTATTGACCTTCATTCTGTTAGGAGGGGCATAGACCGGGTGGGCAGAATCCCCTTGGCGCAGGGATGAGTAACGTGATGGCATTTATTTAAGTTGAGTGCCAAGAGGTTCTGAGGACCTTTTGGACAGAGTATTGTGGGGCGCACTGGCTGAAAGGCTGAACGTTCCAACCCCCCTAAGATGCAATAACTCTTTGGCTGTGCAGCAGCGATGCCATGGCATGTTAGGCCATAGGGATAGTGGTCACAAATGAGATAAGGCGACTTTGGAAGGTGGTGGAGACGCAAATCCTCAAGGGGACGAGGGACCTTTATGTATGACCCACACGTCAGAGTGTCTCAGTCTGTGAATGTGCAGTGTTGCAGCATTAATAATTACAGCAGCCATCAGTGGTTTGGATAGTGGGCAGGCAGAGTGGATGGGACTGTGGACCTCAAATACCTGGCCGTTGCACCACAGCATCATCGCCACCTGCTGTCTGCCTCCTCCCCAGCCCCATGGCCTGCTCCTCAAAGGTTGTGAGGCGCTGGACCAGCGTGCGCCCACCGTAAGTCTGGCGCTCCCGCTGATTGTGTTCAGTTTTTGCCTGCAGAACAGAGAAGAGGATTTATTGGGGCTGATCACTCATGTACTCTGCACACGCCTGCCGCACCCCAACCACAGTGGCCCATTTGAGGCCTCCAGCAGCTCCTGTCCACAACTACTGGTGATCAGTCCCCAGAAGATAGTACGGCTGGTCCCAACCCCCTCCCCCAATGGCCACCTTGGACACATTCGGCGTCCATCACTTTGAATAACACACAGGTCTTAGCGCCCATGGCAAGGAGGCGCAACTAGGTGCAGTGCTGAGACTAGCAGATAGCACTTGGCCACAACTCCTTGAGGCTCCCCTTCCTCCATCTCATCACCATCAATAAGACATGTGTTGGAGTTCTGAATACGTGTCTACCGGCCTCCCCTGCAGGTTGCCCCCAGACTACACAAATGCGACAAATACCAACATATGCTGCGGGGAGAACCCATCTTCTCCTCAAGCACTAAGGCTGATGTAAGCATGGTCAGTAACCGTTTGCCCACCCAGCGTGCGCCAAATGCCCAATGCAGTGACGACAGCAAGATGTGGTCGGGGGTCCTCAAAGGCTAAGGCTACCTTCTGGGTCAAATGCCCAAGGCCGACATAATACTCACCCTTCCAGCGTGTTGGATGGTAAAATGTTAGGCAGAGGAAGGCTGCGAATCATTGAATCGCTTGCGACACTGCGTTCCTGTACGCCACACGTCATCATGGGCGCTTACAGCGTCACCCACTCCCTCCCACGCCTGCCTGGTGACATGGGGGGCCCACCTCCTCCCATCCTCCAGATACAATATATCCCGACGGCTGGATACCTCTTGGAGGAGGACAGCAAGGCATGCATCGGAGAAGTGAGGGGCACACTGGCCTCTCCTGCAGCCTGCCCCCCTCATCCTGCTCATGCTCCAGTCCTGTGACAGCTCCCTCCCTCTCTCCCTGAGTGGCCATGGTGCACTGCCTCAAGCAGGCTGCCTGGCCACTCTTTATACAGGCTGCCGACTCCCCATTGGAACCGGCGGTCTGAGGCCACCGGCCCCCGCAACTATTTTCCCATTCTCCATGGGAGTCGCTAACCTGTTGGGCAGGACTTAATTGGCCCGCCCGCGGAAAATAGTGGCGCGGCCCATTTCAGCGGCAGCAATCAGCTACCTGCCCACTGCTGAGTCGGTCGGGCCCACCTGCCCGTCAAGGGTGAAATTCTGGCCATGGTGATGCCCTTTCAACTGTCTCAAAATTGCCTCGGCCTTCTCTGGACATCCCCAGCAACACAGATGCTAGTCTTCTGCCAATTCGATTCACTCCATGTGACATTAAGAAAGGGCTGAAGGCACTAGATATTGTAAAGGCTACTTCATAAAATTATTTTTTCTGCTTTTCAAAATGGACAATTGCTGGGCTGATAAAAATGGCTGCAGATGATCACATGCTGATTTCTGGAAGATTCGAAGCTGTTACAATGGACGAAGGTGATCTCAACATCCTGGAATGTGACTTGTATTATATAAACATTCCAACCAAGCCAACACAAAGGATTGGTAGGTGATAAGTCTGCACCAACAAGCTATGGACAAAGGTAGAGCTATTTGTGACTCCTAATCTCCAATGTTGTGCTAATGGCCCCATTGTCAAAATTGGTTTCAACTAGGCACCTCATTAACTGAATAGCCCAATCCAAAACCACCCTATCACATGACTGAGACTTGAGCTGTTTGAATTTCTTTAATTATATTGCTATTGAATTTTATCTTCAGTCTCAGTTTGACCCCAGAAGAGAAGCAGGACTTCAGGCAAGCAGCCTGCCTCTGCCTATCATTTTACCATCCAACAGGTAGCAGCAGAAAGAGCTCTCTCAGGTCAATGGCCTGGCCCTCATCTACAATGTGAACTGCTGGAACCTTGGAATGTCTGCATCTGTGCCTTCAACACTAATTCATCTCTACGTGCCTTCTTCCATCGTGGAAGTCCTCGCTTCTGGGAAGTCAGAACACCCGGCAACAGTTTCGGCCTGCTAACCTCTGAAGAAATATGACACTGGAATTTTGATTCTGGACTCAGGTGAAACCATAGTGCTCTTATTTTTATTGTGGTCTTGCCCTGTACCCCTTTCGTTCCCTTATCCTTCTTTTATTGCATGAGTGCAAAAAGGGGCAAATATTGTGAAACCCCTTGCCCGTGCTTTGTGTGTGTGTAAAATAAACCAACACTCTTATTTTACATTATCTCAAGTTGGCTGTGAGGTTATTAATAGAGGATTAGATAACTCCAAAACTGAAGGTTTGGAGAAAATCTGCCGCCACTTATAAATGGGAAAATCAAAAATCAAGAACATCTTCCTGTTTATGGATGGGTAGTGAGAAGAGAAATCAGGGCTATTTAAGTTAATCCCCCTCCAGTCCATAACAGCCCTGACAACATTCCAGCAACAGTACTGAAACTTGTGCTCCAGAACATGCCGTGCCCCTAGCCAACCTGTTCCAGGACATCTACAACACTGACATCTACCCGGCAATATAGAAAATTGCCCAGGTATGTCCTGTGCACAAAGAACAGAACAATTCCAACCTGGTCAATAACCACCCCATCAGTCCACTCTTGATAATCAGTAAGGTGATGGAAGGGTTCATCAACAGTGCTTTCAAGCAACACTTGCTTAGCATTAACCTGCTTATTGATGCTCAGTTTGAGTTCCATCAGGGCCATTCAGCTCCTGACCTCATTCTAGCCTTGGTTCAAACATGGACAAATGAGTTAAATTCCAGAGGTGAGGTGAGGGTGACTGTCCTTGACATCAAGGCAGTATTTGCCTGAGTATGGTATCAAGAAGCCCTAGCAAAATTAGAGTCAATGGGAATCAGGGGGAAAGCTCTCTGCTGGTGGAGTCATACCTAGCAGAAAGGAAGATGATTGTGATTGCTGGTGGTCATCATCTCAGGCCCAGGACATCACTGCAGGGATTCCTCAGGGTAGGATAGCCCAACCATCTTTAACCGGTCAACATTATTTCCTTGTGACAACCCTGCCGTTGTCTGCTCCACCATTTGTGGATAAGGTGGACTTGTGCTTCAGTAGCCCATTTTTGCCTGATTACACTTCTATGAAGCACCTTATAATTATTTTTAGTATTAAAGGTACTACAATTGCTGTAGTAGTGGATAACTCTGACATTTCTCTCTGTTTCCACCTAGTTCCCACCTCCTGGGAACATTGTGAAGATCAGAAATCACTGGATACAGTGTAGAGTATTCCTTCAGAACCATGAAATTTGGAAGCAATTTCCATTGGACCATGATACTGAGTTATCAGGTCTTAAAAAGGGTTGCACCATAGGTCAGAATTTTCTGGCCCCTCCGCCAGTGGGATCTTCCAATCCCCCCAAAGTCAATGGACTTTTGAATGGCTGGCTGCATTTTCTGGCACCACCCCATCACAATGGGGTCAGAAAGGTCTGCCTTTAAAGTGGTATTGTGACTAAATATGGGATTTCCTTCTTGAAATTGCATCATTTCTATGTTTTGAGGAAGAATGAATCCAGAGAGGAGAGGTTAAATAGCACAGAGTTTGGCAATATGTACAAAGGAACCATCTGATGATGTACCACATTGACTAATTATGCCTTTGTTGTGAACTATTCCTAGTTATTATCACCACACCTACACCTTCTGCCTAAAACCCTTTTCACATTTAAACCTAATCTCTTACTCCTACATGGTACTACTTCAGTGCTAGGAGATTTTCAGATTGGACTGTAACTATGGACTGAAATGGTGCTTATTTCAGTGTTGATGTGCTTGAAGGAGCTAATTCCAGTGTCATGTTGCTTGCATGTCTATTCTCTATTGGATCCAGTTCAATGGCTCTCTTCTGTGCTGGCATTTGAGATGGCTGTATTGAGGCAGCATAATTAACACTATCATGAAAAGCAGTGATATTTCCGATCACTCCATGTGCCCCACCTATATTGGGCATGGACTCAATTAGGCTGATAGTCTGAGAGAAAACATAAAATAGGCCTAATTAATTCATGAAAGTTTTGAGCTAGAGTTTAGTGTCTCATACCTACTTCATTGTACTGCAGAAGCAGATTATGGTTTCCTTAGATTTATCCATTACCCTCAACACAAGAGGGGAGATTGTCCCCACTGTCTGAATATCAATTCTATGCTTTTTTAAAGACTGGGCCCTAAGATGTTGAGGCCTGGAAAACTTAGTGGAGGGCAATCGTTAATGCTTTCCCCCATCAGGAATATACAGCTGGTTTCTCATTCTCCCCACACAGCAGCTCCTATTAACTTCTATTCATTCTGTAATATACTCTCTGTCTCACAATTTACATCCTCCCAAGTGGGTGTATCTGGCTTGGTGCTTGAATAATTAAAGTGCCATGATGGAGTCAGTGAATTAGGATATGAGAATTGATGCTCTGAAGCTGCCAGAGTCCTGAGAGTCTATTCTTTTCTATACAAACAATAGAAATGAGGGATGCAAGATCATTCATTTTAAGAAGGTTTCACTCTAGAAGAAGTAATAGGCAGTCTTCCAATTAATACAATTACTGTACAGTATATAATCACCATGTGATAATTTACAAAAGTTATTTCTGGTTAAAAGAATAGAAGTACTTGCATTGTTAAGTGCTTTTTATAATCTTAGGACAATCCACAGTACTTCACAGCCAACAAAGCTTAGTAACTATAATAGTGTAGGTTGAGATAGCAGCCAATTTACACACAGCAAGGCCTACATTTCCCAGGGATATTCTGAAGCATTCAACAATTAAAGATTAATCTCCTGGATATTTCTGCAACAAAGAAGAAAAATCAAAGGGACATTATAAAAAATGTTTTCTTTTTTTTTTGAACACTTTCATTCATTTGTTTAAAAAAAAATTTGCAATCAGAAGAAAAGACTGTTTGGCAGACAGGTTGGAGGTGGAATCACTGGCATTGGGCCCTGATCTCAAACTCTGGCCCCATTCCAGCTCTGACTCCTGGCACCAACCCTGAATCTAGATCCAGTTACCTGAGGGCCCCTGAAATGCTAGCGACAGCCCAATCTTGCACTCCTCTTCGTCAAATCTGCACTAAAATAAAGCCTGAGGCCTCAGACCTCATCTTTCAGGTGCAAGAAATGTATCCTGAGCCCTCCATGAACTTCAAAAAGGACTCAGATGAATTTCTGGGCATATTTACTGCCAAATGTGACATAACGCGATATATTTGATGTTTATTATATGCGCATGTTCTATACCTTATAATTCAGGCAAGCTGTCAGTTTCTTCATCTTGGAGGAAGAAAACATTTAACCTATTTAATCTTTCAAAGACTGGTTCCTACCTGCGACTAAGAAAGCTAACGGTATCTCTTCTGACTCTCCGAATCTTTAATAGTTGTAAATCCAACTTGTTATCAGACATTTTGACTCTAACTTGAGTGGTGGCTGTTTTGTTTACACAGCTGGGGTCATTAGGAATTCAGAGTCTTTTGGACTTTAACTTAATTTCTTGACTGCCAAGCAACCTTTGCTTGCTGGTCTATTTTTAGCAAGCTTTTAAATTTACAAGGTTATAAGGGGGAGCTCTGTATTCTCAGTGGAATGTCCCACTAGAGATCTGTTACAAATATAAATATTATTTGCAGCATGATTCATGTAAAAATAACTGGCATATCAACAGAATTCTAATTCACTTTGGAGGCAAATTATAATAACTGTACATTTTGTTTTGAAATTCTTCAGCCTATATAAAGTACAGCAACAAAACATGTTACTTCCGATAGAATTGACAGCTACTCCAGGTGGAAAACAAATCAGTAACATGCCATTATCAGTCGGGCCGGGGGGGGGTGGTGGGTGGAAAATGTAGCTGCAAAACAGTAGACAACGATAAGCTGGTTAATGCATTGAGTCATTCCTTGCTGCCAAATCAATTATGTCATAATGGCTCCCATTTTGATTTTGCTTTGGTCACTAAATCTAATCTTCTCTCAAGAAACAGTTTGATGGTACAGTGACTTAGAACTATAAATCCTGAACCACTGTGTTGAGTGGCATCTGAGGAGGGCTGTCAAACAGAGGTAATTGTATTGTAATGTACTGGCAATGGAAAGAAAACTCGAGGGCTAATCTCTACATTAGTAAGATCTCCACATTTTAGTGAATTCAAAACCAGATTGGGAAGAGGTGCTGGTTTTAAGAAAATAACAAAAACAAATCTATTATAGGAAAGGATTTAAACTATTATGCAACTTTAACCTTCAACTGGTGTTTCGATATATTTATTTCAGCGCTATTCTTTTTGGTATACTGAGCTTTGTTTTAAGGCCCTAGTGGATTAGCAGCTGTAGGAACAGTTGATCACCCCCAATTTTAATATTTCAGTCACAATATTAGAGGGTGATGGTAGCGTAGAGATAATATCACTGGATATATAATCTAGATGTTCAGGCTAATGCTCTGGGGACACAGACTCAAATCTCTCCCCGGCAGCTGATAAGAGTTTAAATTCAATTAATAAAAACTGGAATTGAAAGCTAATCTCAGTGATTGTTACCATGAAACTATCATCAATTGTAACAATCCATCACTAAAGGTAACTTGCCATCCTTACCTGGCCTGAGCTACATGTTACTCCAGACCCAAGGTAATGTGGTTGATTCTTAACTACCCTCTGAAATGGCCTACTAAGCTGATAAGGGCAATTAGGTATGGGCAATGACTGCTGGACTTGCCAGCAATACCCACACCTAGAACAAATTTTTAAAAATGAGGGACACAGTGGGTAGAATTTTTAGCTTGGCGTGCGGGCGTGTGCCCAACCCACTCGAGCGTAAAATAATGCATAATGATGTCGGGCATGCACACGAAAGTCAGAAGCGTGCCCACCGACAATTAAGAGGGCGATGCAGCCCATTAAATTTCTAATTGTCCCTGATTTTTCATGGTCCATCCAACCTTACGATTGGCAGATGGGCAAATCTGCCAGGTGGACTTTGCATTTTTGATGAAATCTCATCCAAGGGAGGGATGAGGTTTCCATTATTAAATAAAAATAAAACGTTGGACAAAAGTTTCATCATCTATATGTTCAGGTGACTGATTCTGATATGTGGACATTTTTTTCTGGATTTTAAAATTTTTCTTGATTGCTTTTAAATTTTTCAGTTCCCTGAGGCAGCTCTCTGCCCTCAGAGAGCTTTCATTCCGCACTCCCCTGCGCCTGCGCTTATGTCAGTGCCCATCTTCCTCCCGCCCCCATCCCGGCAGCGCTGAGCATTTCAGTGCGGTCGGGGGCTGATCGTGGTTGGCAGTCTGTTCCCCAGCTGCTTCCGGGCCCGCTGATTGCACGCGCCCACCGAACTAAAAATTCTGCCCAGTATGAACAAAATCCATTGAGAACAAGAAAAGGAAAAAGTACATTAAATTACATTAAAATGAAAAAGAAAAGAGACAAATGGCTGTTCTCACTCACCACTAAGTGGCCAGCAGCACCAGGCATACTTTAGATTGCACGATCAATTTAGAGAAGTTACGACCCAGGGCTATCTGTATAGTAAACAGCAAAAGCACTAGACTATACACAAAACTTAGCAGTTCCATCATAGCAAAACTCTACAGCTCTAGCACACCCAGTTGAGAAATCAGACAAACAACTAATGAGGGAAGAATCCTTAAAGATCCCCATTCTTAAGCATGGAGGAGCGAAGTACATACATGCAAGAGAAAAGCCTGAAAGGTCAGCAAGTAACTGCAGGCAAAAGTGCCAGTGGGTGCTCTTACTTGGTCTTGTCTTAAGGTCTCCATCATACATACCAATTCAATTCACTCCATGTGAAAGTGCATGGAATTGGAGACAACTTGGTGAAATAGGTCACAGTAGGGAGAGTAGGAACAAAGAATTTCTGATTTATTGGCATGATGAATGGTGTCCCCCAGTTACTTTATTTTGGTGGCTTAGCTTTACACCATACATAACCTTGAATGTTTCACACAAAGGTTAGTGGAAATCTGAAGCCGTCTATCC
Source organism: Carcharodon carcharias (assembly GCF_017639515.1). NCBI lineage: Eukaryota > Metazoa > Chordata > Chondrichthyes > Lamniformes > Lamnidae > Carcharodon > Carcharodon carcharias. The sequence goes on along the minus strand of NC_054477.1, from coordinate 74,966,945 downwards.
TAAAAGTCTATATTTCCAAGGATCACTCAAGACTGAGATAGATTGTTGTTAGGGAGGAGTATCAAGGCAAGGCAAGGCAAGAAAAATGGAGTTGAAATGCTGATCAGCCATGATCTAATTGAATGGTGGAGCAGGCCCAAGGGACTGAATGATCATCCCCGTTCCTAATGTTCCTATGACATCCAAACAGATTGATTTCGCTTAATCTTAACAGGCAAGTGCTTAATTTTGATGTTATCAGCAGAATTTTCTTACATTCACCCAACTGGAAATGTATGTTATGAATATTGTGTGGAGATCCAGCACACAAGAGATTATGCCCATACATCAGGTCAGTTTTGCCTTAATTACAATAATTTATATGGCGTAACCAAGCTGAAATTAACAGTAGTATACTCATTTTAAAAATATTAGTAGTTTTAAATTTTTTTTTTACTAGTTTTTACTAATTTTTTTAAAAAAAACACTGCAGCAGCTAGACTCTTAGTCAATTTACTATTACTGAATAGTTAGAGGATTCTAAGGTGGTCTTTTAATGAAGCTTTTCTGTATCTCAGTGGTTGATGCTGTAAGGCAAGAAAAAGTGGCAGAACCAGTTTCAACCCATAGAAGCACAGCTGTTGCAGAAAATAAAGGAGTGGCAACAATGGCAGCTATGAAGCAATATTCATTCCCCTGTCTGATGGAAGGCAGTTTTTGAAGAGGGCAATAGTAGGAGAATCTAAAAAATGGAACGAGTGAAAAAAGAAGCAACAGAATCACAGAATTTTTACAGCACAGAAGGAGGCCATTTGTCCCATCGTGTCTGTACTACCTCTACGAATGAGCAATTTATTTAGCGCCATTCTTTCACCTTCTCCCTATAACCCTACTCATTGTTCCTCTTCAAAAGATGGTCTAATTCCCTTTTGAACGCCTCGATTGAACCTGCCTCCACCACTCTCAGGCAATCATCCTAGACTTTAACCACTCGCTGCATGAAAAAGTTTTTCTCATATTGATTTAGCTTCTTTTACAAATTACCTTAAATCTGTGCCAGCGTTCTTTTCTCCAAGGAAAACAGTCCCAACTTCTCCAATCTACTTTGATAACTGGTTATGTGTAACTTTGAAAGATCCTTTCATAATTAAACACTCCCCTGTTATAATTTTCAACCACTAGATAGTGCAACACATTTTGCTTATTCTTTGTGTTGTGAATTAAGAAAATTACACGAATGATAAAATTCAGTGTTTAATTTGTTACTGAAATGGCACTATAAACAGATATTGTTGTCATGCAATTGATCTGATGAGTTTCACCTATTCTGTGGCGTATCTCTGGCCATGTGCCATAAAAGAAAGGGTGGGCCATGGTTTAACATTCAAGTTCTGACTAACCTGAAAATTGTCACAATAGGCAATAACATAATTGTGAAATATTGCAACACATGGTGGGGATGAAACTGAGACTGATAATAGCCATAACAAATTACTAGTGCAAATAAAATATGGCCAATTAGGTAACTAGTATGTAAAAGAACGTTTGTATTGAATTGTAATGATTAACATTTTGAGAAATGTCAAAACAAAGGCATGTCTTACTTCCTTACACTCATCGCAATATTGTATTGTTGATAATGGAGATGTTATTTTACTGACATGGACAACTGGTAATGACAATAGAAGAATCTGGAAATAGACAATGGCATCCAATTGTGGGCACTTGTGTTACTTTCATTACTTAATGATCGTCAACATTTTTATGTCTATTTGCTTACATTCTGGCTGCAACATATATTTCAATGCTATGTTCAAAAATTTTAAAAGGGCAATGACCCAACAAGCAAATGTAGCAACTGCAGTAACAATGGCATATTACAGAATTATTGGAAATTTTAATAACATTCACAAAAGCATCAAACCAGTCTGACAGAAATTTCCTTTTTTTCTTACCCATTTTCTCTTCAATTTTATTTCACCGCTTTTGCCTTTCCTGACAAGATTGATTCCTTGATAGTCTACAGATGTGCAGGAACCATGTCCTCTGGTATGTTTCTCTCATGGCCACTTTTGATGCGTGAGTCCAGATATTGTTTGTCAACTGGCAATCTGATCATCACAGCCAAGCAAGATTCTCTCCTTACATAAAAACAGAAAATGCTGGAAAAACTCAGCAGGTCAGACAGCAACTGTGGAGAGAGAAACAGAGTTAACGTTTTGAACCCGTATGATTTCTTCAGAGCTCAGCATTTTTTATATTTATTTCAGATTTCCAGCATCCGCAGTATTTTGCTTTTATCTAAGATTCTCTTCTTGTCTGAATGTGGCAAAAATTCACTCAGTGAGAATCATGGAATCTGACCAATTTCTTCCTTCCTAATGGAGACCAAACATCTGATCACTCTGGGTGTGGTCAGTTGATTCAGAACAAACCATGGATTGACACTTTGGGTGTGATTTTCCCCTCTGTGCATTAAGTGTAGTAGTGGGCATGAAAATTGGCATCTTACCTGCTGACTGCAATGGTGGGTTTTCATCTCATTAATTATGCACACACGGGAAACACACTGGATTGCATTTGGGCAGCTTCTGATTCACCCACCCAGCCATGAGCTCACTGGTTCCTCTCTCCAGGCGCCGTATTTAAATGGCACCCATGTACAGCTTTCTCGATGACTGCAGCCTAGGATGCTACAGATGAGAGAGATGGCCCCAAAAGGAAAGAAGACAGCGGCACCCAAATTCAGTGACACCTCCCTGGAGCGTCTGCTGGATGCAGTCGAGGCCCGCCATGATGTCCTCTATGCCCGTGATTGCCGGAGTAGATCCACCAACCTTACCACCCCAGCCTGGGAGGTGGTGGCAGCAGTGGTCAGCCACCCAGTGCAGAAACAGGATGAATGATCTCATCCATGCCGCCAGGGTACTTCATCACTCTCAACTCACCAGCCCATCACACATTCACTGGCACCTCACTCACTGCTAGCTCAAGGGACATCAGCACTCATTCTCTCACACACACCCTCACATCTCCATCTGGCCTTATCTCCTCTGGAGTTTGCGGCCTTATCCCATCCATGGCTCTACTCCCTTCCCACACATGACAGGCATCCTTATCATCTGCCCTGGCATGCATCCTGCTCACACTCCCCATTTGCCTTTATGCAGGACAACCGCGTACACAATTGGAGGGAGAGGTCTCAGGCCAGGGGTGGAGTGTCCGAAATCAAGGTCCTCACTCCCAATGAGAACTGAGCTATTGAGCTGGCCTGAAAGAACATGGAATATTCCTGTGGCAAAGGTGAGATGGCCTGCGCACACCCAAATAGCGATCCTGCACCAGCTCATCCCTCAGACAACCATACTGTGAATATTTTAGAGCCACCTGCCATGCATTATCTCTCCTTTCTTTCAACAGCACTTCTGGAAAGCACCCAAAGGAATACACAAGCCAGGCCCTCAGCTCCAACCCCAATGACACCTCAGATGAAGAACCTGAGGAGAGCACCATTGAAGACCCATCACAGCGCTCACCTTCAGCCTCCAGCAGCACAGAGACACACAGCTCGGTGGGACCTAGTTCTACAGCAGCCTCGGGGTCACAATGTGATGAGCACAGCACAGAATCTGGAGGCAGGGGCATCTGAGGTTGCTGGCACTCGGAGGACTGCTGGAGTCCAGGAATCTGCGGTGTCTGAGTCGGATGAGGAGCCTTTGGATTCGGTCCTAATTCAGTTGGTGGAGCTGCAGCGACAGTCAGGGGAATATCAGGAAGGGTTGTCAGCTGCATTCCACAGATTGCAACGTACGATGGAGAAGTCCGTTCGCATTCAGTCTGAGATGATAGTGCCAGCATGTTAATTCACCAAGGTCAACCCCACCCCCCAACCCCCTCACAACGTCAGACCACACCCCCTGCCCCCCCCCCCCCCCCCCCCCCCCCCCCCCAACACTGGACACCCCCACCCCCAGAACTTCAAACCCAGCCCTCCTAGACCTTCAACTTCCCCACCCCCCCCACCCCCCACTCCCCCCAGGATCTCAGACCTACCCTTCTAGACCTCTGACACCCTACCCCACCCAGGTCTTTGGACTCCACCCCCCCCCCCACTCCCTGGACCTCCATTCACCACCCCGCTGGACCTCTCTCTGACTTCCCCACACCAGACCTTGGACTCCCCCTGAGGATCTAGGATTCCCCCGCCAACCACCCCCCCAAACCCCCAACAACCCTGGACCTTAGACCCTCACCAACCCCCCAGACCTCTGACCTCCCCACACCAGAAATCTGACCCTTGGCCTCCCCCCAGCCAGCCCCGGACCTCAGCCTCCCCTCATTCCCCTGGACCTCTGCCCCACCCTGGTCCTCCGACTCCCTCCCCTCCCCGGACCTCTGACACCTGCCCCACCCCGGACATCCAACTCCCCCCACAGACTTCCGACAGCCACCCCCCCAACTCCCCACCTATTTCTGACCCCCAGCCCTCCACATGACCTCCGCCCAATCTCCCCTCCCCAACCCCACCCCTACCACCCTGGACCGCTTCCAGACACCCTGGATCCTCCCACCCCCCCCAAATCCTATCCACTTACCTTTTTCCCCAGCCTGTCAATTTCCCTGGCCCTTTAAACTTACCTGCTTTACGGCAGCAAGTGCAGTAAAAAAGGGGGCGTGGCCTCCTTGGATCCGCTGGAGCTGTACTTTGCTGGGGCCTGCGAGGAGCCTTTTGATGCAGGCCTCAAGCAGCTCCGGTGAACAAAAGGATTGGCATAACTTTCAAGACCAGATAAGTGTGCATTTAATTCTTCTAATTCCTGCGGGCCAGCACTTTCTGACACGTGGAAGTTACGGCCCAAGAAGTCAGTCAGGGGTCCTCAAGCACCTTGAGCATTTAGGTCCTCCTCCTCGGGAGGAGGACCAGCAGCTGGGCACCTGAGGCCAGCCAGGTCTCTCTGGGAGTGTCCAAACCCCTCTTCCTAGGACCCCATCACCTCTAGCTCCACAGGCCAGAGGTTCCACCAGCCCCACAGCAGGACACCCAAAGTAGGTCGGGACCCTCCAGGTCTCAGCCCTCCAGAGGATGTCCGCAAAAGTTATCACAGACAACAGAGTGTAGCATTCAGCAGGCTGCCTCCACCTCCGCTGTGGATGTTGGGAATGGACCAAGACTTGGTGGTATGGTTAGGAAAGTTAAAAGATATTAGAAGCACATGTAAATAATGTTCACAAATGTAAACTGAATCACACCCATTTCATGTCTCCCTCTTGTGTATGCTTCCTTTTTACAGTGAGCTGTGTTGCTGTCAGTCAGGTGCAACACCATGGTCCCTCCCCCCACTTAGCGCAGATGTCGCTATCATGGGCCTCACATCAAAGTAATCTGCTTTCAAATCACCACAGTGTGTGCCTGCTCTCAGATCATCCCTGACATCAGTTACAACTCACCCTTATTGTAAAGTGTGCTTATGGAAGGAACCTCGTTCACATGCTTTGTAGGGTCATTCATGTTCATTCTTGCCTGTGTAAGTTTGAGGCAGAGATGTTCTCCTAACTCATCTGCATTATTGAAAGGTGAAGGTGTGGTGTAGAAGGAGAGATGTCTTAACGCATGAAGAAGGGTAACATATCCTGGAACTTCATGTACTCTCTGTCATCTGGCAGTGTTTTCATGCTATGAGCCCATACACAGAGCTCATGTGTGCTCCTGTCTGCCAAGTGCATTCTGACTTTTCAAGTGTACATCTGCTAAGCTCACCAATAAGTGAGAGGGCCTTGCCACCTCAATGTCCCAAAGCTCTGCCCCTCTCAGCCACATTACTGTCCTAGCGCTTGTAACTACAACCTTGAGTGTTTCTCACCATGTAGTTGTCTGTATTACAGCCACCAGGCTCTCATCATATGTAGGGATGCAGCACTGTACATCCCCTCACTAACCATGGTTAGTGATGCTAATTCTAAATGTTGATTTTTGATGGTCAATGGAACCTTTCAGCATGCTCTGGAAGTGCAGATGGTAGCTTTAGACAATACTGAGAGGAGCAATGGGAAAGGAGAGAGGATTGCTGAAGCTTAAGTTTGCTCTTTATTAGCAATGACTTGTGATCTTGAGGGATTCCTGGTGGCTGTGCATTTTGGAGTTCAAATTGAAGTGAATGGTTGAAATGAGAGAAGTAGCATCACAGGTGATCATATTGGTCTATGATGGAGGGCGCTTGTCCAAAAGGAAACTCACTGCAGCTTGTCATCCTCCTTGTGGAATCTGGTGGCAATGAGGACCTCATATGCACGTCTGCCTCATCTGGCCTGTGCTGTGGCCTCTTTCCCCTGCAGCGTCGGCTTCCTTGGCCTCATCCCTTTCAATATCCTCCTCAGCAGAGAAGATGTGCAGCTCCTCCATGTCAGCTTCTGATAAGTCCTCACCCCTTGGTGGTTGTGAAGCGCACAGCAAGCCACGATGATCCAAGAGCCCCTCTGGGAAGTGTACTGGAGTGCTCTGCCATATCTGTCCAGGCATTGGAATAGCATCTTTTAAGATGCCTATGGTGTGCTCCACCAATGTTCAGGTAGCGGCATGAGCATTGTCGTACCTTCTCTCTGCAAGATTCTGAGGCTGCCGCACGGGCATCATCAGCCACGTCCTTTGTGGGTATCCCTTTGTCACCGAGGAGCCAACCCTGGATCCTGTGTGGTCCCTTGAAGATGTCCAGGATCTGCAATCTACTCAAGCTGTATGAGTCATGGCAGCTTCTTGGGTATCTGGCGTAAACTTGCATGATTTGTTTGTTATGGCCACAGACCAGCTGGACATTGAGCGTGTGGAAGCCTTTCCTGTTTATGTTTTGGAGTGCCTGTTGCCAGGGAGCTTTTACAGCCACATGAATGCAGTCGATGGCACCCTGCAGCTGGGGGGAATCTGGAAAGTGCAGCAAAGCCCAATGCTCTGGCGTCCTGGCTAGTTGATCTCTGTTGAAGTTCATGTAATTGTGGGCCTTGGCAAAAAAGGTGTATGTTACGTCTTATATGTACTTATGCGTGGAAGCTTGAGAGATCCTGCAGAGGTCCCCAATGGAGCCCAGGAAAGAGCCACTCGTGTAGAAGTTAAGAGCGGCGGTGACTTTCAGAGCTCCTGGCAATGGATGTCCTCCCAGTCCCCATGGCATCAACTCCAGGAGAATGTGGCAGATGTGAGCCACCAGATCTCTGGAAATGTGGAGGTGTCGGTGACACTGTCTCTGCCATCTGCAGAAAAGACATGCGTGTGCGGTACACCCTCAGACTTGTGAGCCACCTACGCATGGTGTTCCTGTGAGCCTCATCCTCTGTGTCCAGAAGGGGCCCTGCTGCCCTCTGCTCATCAGAGTGAAACTGCTCCCTTTGGCAAGCCTGGCGCCTCTGTCGCAATCTTCTCCTCCTTTTCTCCTGCCTGTATGTGATTATGCAGGTAGCGATAAATACAGGCTCCGTCTTCCTGATAGTCTTCTCCCTGCGGCATCAGTGAGAAACAGACATGAGTCAGCACCAGCCTTCCTAGGCCCTATTTCTGTCATGTGCAGACGACACTAAGGTTGGAGGAGTTGCAGATAGTGAAGAGGATTGTCAAAGGATACAATGGGATATAGATTGGTTGGAGACTTGGGCAGAGAAATGGCAGATGGAGTTTAATCCGGACAAATGCAAGGTAATGCATTTTGGAAGGTCTAATAGAGGCAGGAATTATACAGTGAGGGGAGAAAACTTTAGAGGAGATGTGCCGGGCAAGTTTTTTATGCAGAGGGTAACGAGTGTCTAGAATTCGCTGCCAGAGGAGGTGGTGGAAGCAGGTACAATAGTGGTGTTTAAGATGCAGCTTGACAAATACATAAATAGGATGGGAATAGAGGGATACGGACCCCGGAAGTGCAAGATGTTTTAGTTTGACGGGCAATATGATCAGCGCAGGCTTGGAGGGCTGAAGAGCCTGTTCCTGTGCTGTACTTTTCTTTGTAATCAAGGAGGCTAATGGAATGCTATCCTTTATTACGAGAGGGATTGAACATAAAAGTAATGATGTAATGCTTCAGTTATTCAGGGCATTGGTGAGACTGCACCTTGAATAACGTGTGCAGTTTTGGTCTCCTTATTTAAGGAAGGATGTAAATGCATTGGAGGCAATTCAAAGGAGGTTTACTAGATTGATCCCTGGAATGAGTGGGTCGTGTTATGAGGAAAGGTTGGACAGACTGGGCTTGTTTCCACTGGAATTTAGAAGAATGAGGAGTGATTTGATTTAAGTATACAAGATCCTGAATGGCCTTGACAAGGTGGACGTGGAAAGGATGTTTCCTCTTGTGAGTGAGTCCAGAACTAGGGGGCAGTGTTTTAAAATTAGGGGTCGCCTTTTTAGGACAGAGATGAGGAAACATTTTTTCTCTCAGAGGGTTGTGTGGCTTTGGAATTCACTGCCTCAGAAGGTGGTGGAGGCGGGGTCATTGAATATTTTTAAGGCAAAGATTGATAGACTCTTCTTAGGCAAGGGAATCAAAGGTTATTCGGGTTAGATGGGAATGTGGAAATCGAAACACAAGCAGATCAGCCATGATCTTATTGAATGGCGGATCAGGCTTGAGGGGCTGAAAGGTCTACTCCTGTTCCTATTTCTTATGTTCTTATTCGAGGTAGGCGAACAAACATTGAAGTCACGAGTGAAGAGCAGGTCGCCAGGTGCATGTTACTTATATATTGTGAAATACATCAGTCTAATTGGACCCCGACATGCCCTGTTGATTCTGCATGGTGGGTTGATTCCGGCAAGCAGCCCTTATAAGGTTATGCAAATGTACTAAAATGACCTACTTGATGTGCCACAGCAGGAAATGCAGGCCCCTAATGGAGACTGGAGCGGCTGGTCCCAAACTGGCTTTATGATGACAAAAAAATGATTTTTGGCTTCTCACAATATTTTCCGCTCCCACCTTCCATGACAGCCTCCCAGAAGGGAGCAGAAAATCCCAGCCTTAGATTTTTCTTGTCTGTGTGGCTCAGCTACTCACTGCGTTAACCAATTTAGTAATTGTAGAAGCAAAAATCTTGTAATTTTGCTGACAGTAACTTATGGATAACTTAAGGATAATGGTAGCTGTGTGGTTTCTTGATGATTAAGTCACTTGAAAATGTTTTTAAAGAAAATTCATGCCATTTTTCTCAGCAACTGAACTTTCTGACTTTAAAATAAACTTAATTTTTTTTAAATTAAAAAAAAGCATAATTCATCTCACCAAGATTAAATTTACCCATTGAACTCAATTTTGTGTCTATTTATGCCTTTCTTAACATTTCAGAATGTCTCAAAATTGTGCCGTTGGACCTGATGGCTCCAAAATTGCACAGTTAGAGTGCCTGCCAGTGCCTTCTAGTATGTGAGTTTATACAACAGGAGCTTTAATTGTATGGGGCTGATGACAACCCATACAGGTTGGGAGCTCTGGTACCTGCTTTCTTTCTGGAGACACCATTTGTCAGGGACCAATAATAAAAATGTTTTTAATAACTAAAAGCAAAGTCCTGATCATTATTGGTCCAAACTACTTCCCTGGCCTCCACGTGACCCACTCCCACCTATCTGCAAGTCACTACACCTAATCTTGTTAACGTGTAGTTGATGAATTTAAACAGACCTGCTACTACCATCAACAGAAATTTCTATCCTTCCATTTTAAAACTCCTGAAGCTTTGTTTTTGGAAATCTGCTTACAGGTAAACAATTTGGTTAAAAACTACCCTTTTACTAAGTTTTATTTCTTAAGAAGATACATTAAAATTTAGTAAAGGAAAATGTGTCTTTTTTTCTCCTTAGTGCTTCAGTGGATGATGGTATCAATCTTTGCAGAGACATTTTTATTCTCATCCCTGGAACTCAGCTCTTTGGTTTACATCGTGTGTGTCAGTTGTGGTTTTGTGGACTGCACTCTTACCTTTAATTAGGAGGTTTGTGGGTTTAAGTCCCAGACTTCGAGCACAAAAATCAAGGCTGTCACTCTAGTACAGTACTGAGGGAGTGCTGCGTTGTCAGATATGTTGTCTATCAATTGAGATGTTAAATTGAGATCCTGTCTGCCCTTTCAGGTGGATGTAAAAGGTCCAATAGCACTATTTTGAAGAAAAGCAGGGGATCTATCCACAGTGTCCTTGTCATTATTTATCCGTCAATCAACAAAACAAAAACCAGATTATCTGGTCATTACCACATTGCTATTTGTGGGAGCTTGCTGCACGCAAACTGGCTGTTGCATTTCCTACATTACCACAGTGACCACTGTTATAATTTCAGTGGTGATCAGTAACAAAATCCTGATTATTTACTAAAATAATGAAGCCACAAGATTCCACAATTTAAAACAGATGAATTTTTAAGATACAAGAGTCAACAAAGCAAACACGGAATACTACCTATCCAATACACTAACATCCAGCATTAACATGAGTTAAACATGAATTACCAGGTACATTATAGCCAAATGTAAACTACAAATTGCACATTAAATGGCAAATACAACTAAGGCAGATCTTACAAATTGGTTTAGCAGTCCACTCAGATTTTAGTGATTACACTCAGTCACAAAGTCATTCAAATTCTGTGCTTCTCATAAGGAATTTCAGCTCATCTCCTTCTAGGAGCTAGTCTAATCCCCAGCCGACATCAGCGCACAACCAACCCGAATTTCACAGGCACAGTCTTCACCACCAATGGCACACGCCTGAAGAACCTGCTCTGCTCGGTCTGGATATGGTAGACCCACCAACTTTATCTTCAAGTAACAGAAACAGCTGCAGAAACTTTTTCTTAGCTTCTGGATCTGAACTTTGGCTTCTTCAGTCTTTGTCAGCTTGCTGGTGCTGCACCAATGGACTCATCAACTCTACTGCTCAGCTTGGACTGATTTGTGTCCTTTTGTATCTTTTAAACAGGTTCAGTTTACCAGAAGATTTGGTTTCCAAACCTGTTTGTTTTTGTTCCCTTAGGAACTGGGAGGTCAGTTTCCTTTCTATGTTTACCTGTTCTGTTTCCCTTTCTGTTCCCTTTTCAGTTCAGTTTCTATTTTAGTTAGGGTCTGCCTCAATAAATACAAATTAAATTCAAAGACAGATTCCCTCACACTACAATGTGACATTCACAAAACGTGCTGGAGAAAGGTGTGACTTGAATGCGGTGCCACTGTGGAGGAATGGAAAGCTGGAGGTTCACTCCTGAAAGCAGCAGCAAAGTTTAAAAACCTTCATGCCAGCACAGGGCTTGAACCCATGACCTTGTGATTAAGGGTCTCAGGCTCTATGAACTGAGTCAGCCAGGCATCCACCCCATGGGTTGCTACCTTGATGTGGTGGAGAGGCTTGTGTGCTCAATGATCCCATGGGTGAAGCTATCGGGAGCACCTTGATCTTGGTAGGGCCAGTCATGACAGCAAGGTCGGGGGGACAAGGTGCGGTCCAAAAAGTCCTCAACAGCAGAACAGGTGAAGGAAGACTGTGCATCTTACTGGCGGCGAAAGAGGAAGAAGACAGCAGTGTCAAGGTGGATCCTGTCATCTTGGTTCTACATGTCACAGAAATCTGGCCAGCAATCCATCAAGATCGTGTGGACAATGATGGCTACCCAAAGGCCCCACATTAAACAAGGTCACTGGCAGGCTTCTACCAGGGTCTATTTGCCAAGTCCTGTGGCAAAGGAGAATTGGCGGTGGGGACAGAGCTGTGAACCTGGAAGTCCCTAGTCAAGAACCTGCACACAGGTGGCAGCTACATAAGGGTCACTGAGCGCCTGTGTTAGGACAGAGATGTCTTTGGGCAGCAGCATTTATAACTGAGCAGGATACCCTCTTCAGGAAACGCTCTGCTCACCCCAAATAGGGAGGGGGCTAGAAAAGGTGCCCTAAAAATAGGCTGGCCCACTTTCTCCTGGCTGGGAAGCCACACCCTGTGGGATCACCACTTTTGTGGTCAAAGAAAGAAAACTTTAAACTTTGCAACTTGGAATGTCAGAACACTCATGGATAATCTCAAGCGTGACCATCTGGAAAGAGGAACTGCAATCATATCACGTGAGCTATCAAGGCTCCAAATTGACATCACCGCCAGGGTGACCAACTGTCCCTGTAATTGAGCCCATTGTCTCATGTCCCGGGTTGCATGCATCTAGGATGCTCTTTTTCCTGCAATTTGGACCTTTCAATCTCACATATGCACAGTTACTGCTCTGCTTCTGTTTGCATGCTTTAACAGCTCTGGCAGAACCACCCCGGCTGCTATCACACATCTGGCATCCTACCACCCCCTACCCCACCCATTCTGCTCTTACAGCTTTGGTTGCACCTCCCTTCCTCACTCTAATAGACCCCCATACCAGAGTATCCCTTAATTTTCTCCCCAAGAGTTGGTTATCCTGATTACCACCCTCCTGGGGAGTGGTAGCTGAAGGAATAAGCAGGCAGGGGATACACCTCCTATTGGAAAGGAAAGGCTGACAATGACCCACAGAATTGGTTTTATCATCCGGAATAGGATTTTGGATGCACTGCCAGAACTCCCCAGTTGGAGAAATGAAAGGCTCAAGATGCTGCATTGACATCTCAGCACTAATCAATATGCCACTGTCATCAGCGCTTTTGCTCTAACCTTTGACTCTGATGAAGATGTTAAGGAAATTTTCTATTCTGACCTTGATGAAGTCCTCACTGCCATCCCAAAAGAAGAAGATATCACCCTTCAGGGCACTTTAATGCCAGGGTTGGCCGTGATTCTGATGTCTGGAGAGGGACAATTGGGAAAAACAGGGTAGGAAAGACCAATGTAAATGATGTCCTCCTGCTGACAAAGTGTGCTTAGCGTGGCCTCATTATGACTAACACCCTCTCCCACCAGAAGAACAAGTACAAAACCACAAGGAAGCATCCTTGTTCAAAGCATAGGCACCTCCCGGATTATGTCATTATTCGGGTCAAAGATCCAGGTGATGTCTGTATCGTTTAATTTATGTGTGGGATTGATGTCTGCTGGACAGATCACAACTTCTTTGATCAGTGATGAACATCCATCTAGCACTATGACATTGCAAGACCCAAAAGTCCAAGAGGAAGAAGGTCAATGTCTCAGCCCTAAAGCAACCCAATCAAAGAGAGGAATTCCAAGCGCAGTTCACGACCAATTTGAAAAATCATCACATATCCAACTCAATTCCAGAAAAGTGGGATCAAATAAAGTCAGCCATACTAGACTCCTGTGTCTGGACCATTGTTTTCATCAAACCAGCCCAGGTGATGGCAATGCTCGAACTCAATGTTGAAATATGTGACCTCCTGGAACAAAAACGAGCAGCCTTCACTGCCCAGCAGAACAACCCAGTTAAGAGAACAGCGTTCCAACAGCTCAAGGCTGACATCCAAAGACAAATCCATAAGTTAAATGACATGTGGTGGGAAGAGAAAGCTTGAGAAATCCAAAAATAAGCTGACCATCATGACATGTGAAGCTTTTTTTAAGCCACCCAGGCCAATTATAGATCAAAGCCAAATGGACAAAGTCCCCTTTACTCACTCTCTTAAGGATGAAAATATCATCCATCAATGCTGGAAAGAACATTTCCAACAACTCCTCAACCCTGAATCCACGATGGCAGCCCATACTCTCCAGACTACCCCCAGTGGCCTGTGGTAGAATCCATGGGTGAGCCACCATCAATGGGAGAGCTGCAACAAGCAATCAAATGGATGAAAAACAACAAAGCCTGTGGCCCTGATGGTATTCCAGTTTTTGCTCACAACAAGACTCCATGCACTCATCCTATGGATTTGGGAGGGAAAATAACTAGACCATGTCCTCCGCCCCGACTTCAGGAATGCAACAATTGTAACTATGTTTAAGAAGGGAGTTAAATCATGCTGTGGAAACTATTGAGGTATGTCTCTTTTGTCCATAAGAGGGAAAATCCTGACATGCATTTTCTTGAATCACCTATGTCCTGTGGCTGAGGGAATCCTCCCAGAAACAGTGTGTGGCTTCAGACCTTCCAGAGGAACCTCTGACATGGTTGCGAGACAAATCCAAGAAAAATTTTGAGGACAACATCAGGAACTTTTCATGCATTCATCGACCTGACCAAAGCATTTGATTCAGTAAATCATTAGGCTCTGTGGATTGTGCATCAAAGATTTGGATGTCGAAGAAACTTCAAAACAATCCTGAAATTGCTTCATGATGACATGACTGCCACTCTCTTGAGTGGGAGATCTGAAGCAGACACCTGAAAAATCCAGGCCAGTGTCAAGCAAGGCTGTGTGAAAGCCCCCATACTATTTACAATTTACCTGACAAAGGCTATTCACCTCATCAAAAGTCAACTGCCCTCTACCACTTAGATGGAAAGCTCTTTAACCTCAATTGCCTCCATGCCAAAACTAAACTGACCACCATAGACATACATGACCTACAGTTTGTGGATGACTGCAGTGCCATTGCCCATTCTGCACCGGATTTGCAAGCTGCTCTCGATCTCTTCAATTCTGCACACAAGAAACTCGGCCTCTCCTTGAATGCTGCCAAAACAAAACTCATATATCAACCAACACCTAGGGCTGAATTTTACACTGATCGGCAGGCGTGCGCCCGACGTGACTGGGTGTGAAATCCCTCGAGATGACGTCAGGCAAGCGTCCCAATTTTATCCCGCACATGTGCGATATTTTGATTAGCAGACACGCGCAAAAGTCGGAAGCACGCCTGCTGACAATTAAGAGGACAGATAAGCCCATTAACGGTGCAACTGTATGTCATTTTACGTAGGTCATCCAGTCTTACAGTAGGTGGATGGGTGAATCGGCCATTTTTCATCAAACCTCATCCATGGGTGGGATGAGATTTCCATGACAGAATGAAATATAAATAAATTTCTGTGGACAGCATTTTCATTTGCTAAATTTTGAGGGGACTGATTATGATGTATGGACACTTTATTTCAGCTTTAGCTGTTTCAGGTCTTCAACTCTCTGAGGCAACTCTGCCTTCAGGGAGCTTTCTGTCAGTACTGACCAACGCCTGCGTTGACATCATCGCCTACCCTCTTCCCACCCCCATGCTGAGCTTTTCAGTGCGCGCTTCACTTTGGCTGGCCGTTTAATTGGCCATCCAGCATGAAATCGTGGTCAGTGGGCCGATCACATTCGGCGGTCCATTTCCCAGCCGATCCCGGGGCCGCTGATCGCGCCTGCCTGCCAAGCTGAAAATTCAGGACCTGGTCAACCAAACATTCCACCTCCCATGTATGTTGAAGGAGAGACTCTGGAATATGTTGAGCACATCCCACACCTGGGCACCCACCTCTCCCAGAAGGCCAAAATTGATGAAGAGATCGAACACCGTCAGCAATGCCTCCACCACATCCTCCAGATTTAATGGGAGGATCATCAAACAAACATTACCATCAACTATGATGGACTGGACACTGTCCGGATGGCTGAAAACGTCTCCCCCATCCGGCCCTGTTTCTTCAAACTCTCAAACGCCAACATTCCAGGCGCAGATGAAGAAAATGCTTCAAAGACACTCTGAAGCTCTCCTTGGAATGTGGTAGCATTGACATTCATGACTGGGAGGAGCTTGCTACCAATCATTCAAAATGGCGACAATGTGTCCATCAAGTTGAATCCCGTTTTGAGTCCAAGCACCTTAATGATGTGGTAGAGCGACAGCAGAGAAGGAAGGAAAAGGAAGCAAATCCTCCACTCCTGATGCCACTACACCATAGGATGTCTTACGCCATGTGCCCAAAGATCTGTGGGTCAAGAATCAGCCTGTTCAGTCACATGAAGACCCATGGCAGAAACTCAAGACCCTGAGTAGACATCATCTTTGAATTTTGTGACAGCCGATGACAACAGGGACTACAATTCTAAAAATAATTGGCTGTAAAGTGCTTTGAGATGTCTGGTAGTTGTTAAAGGTGCTATATAAATGCAAATGTTTCTTATGTTTGGGCCAAAGCTATAATGAAGTCTGAAGTTAAGTGGCCTTGGTGGAACCCAAACAGCATTGGTGAGCAGGAGCAAGTATTGCTTGACAGCACTGACGATGTCACCTTCCACCTTTGCTGATGACTGAGAGTAAGCTGATAGGGCAGTAACTGGCCAGATTGGATTTTCCTGCTTTTAGTGGACAGGAATACCTGAGCAATTTTCCACTTTGCAAGGTAGATGCCAATGTTATAGCTGTACTTCAACAGCTTGGCTAGAGGTGCAGCTAGTTCTGGAGGACAGGTCTTCAGCATTATAACCGGATGTTGTCGGTGCTCATAGTCTTTCCTGTATCCAGTGCGGTCAGCTGTTTCTTGATATCTCGTTGAGTGAATTGAATTTGTTGAAGACAGGGATCTGCGATGGTGGGGCTCTCAGGAAAAGGCCAAGGTAGTTTGTCCATTTGCCATTTCTGGCTGAAGATAGTTGCAAATCCTTTAGCTTTGACTCTTGCATTCCTGTGCTGAACTCCACCATTATTGAGGATGGGGATGTCCATGGAGCCTCCTGTTAGCTGTTTAATGTCCCACCACCATTCACAACTGCACGTAGCACCACTGCAAATCTTTGATCTGATCCATTGGTTGTGGGCTTGCTTAGCGCTCTCTATAGCATGCTACTTCTACTGTTTAGCATGTATGTAGCCACGTGTTGTAGCCTCACCAGGTTGACACCTCAATTATTGGTGCTGCCCTGACATGCTCTCCCAATCTCCTCATTGGACCGGGGTTGCTCCCTGGCTTAATGTTAATGCTGGAGTGAGGAATATGCTGGGTAATGAGCTCACAGGTTGTGATGGAATGCAATGCTGCTGCTGGCCCACAGTGCCTCATGGATGCTCAGGATGGAGCTACAAAATCTGTGTTGAATCTATCTCATTTAACCTGCTGGTAGGTACATGATGGAGGGTGTCTTACTGCAAGGAAGGGATGTTGTCTCCACAAAAATGTGTGGTGGTCACTACGACCAATTCTGCCATGAACAGTTACTCAACAACAGGTAGATGGTAAGGCTGCAGTCAAGTAAGCTTTCCTTGTTCTCTCACCACCTGCTGCAACTCAGTCTGGTAGCTCCTTCAGTGCTCAGTCAGCTTGTTAAGTAGTGGTGCTGCTAAGCCATTCTTGGCAGTGGACATTGAAGTCCACCATCCAAAGCACATTTTGTGCTCTTGATATCTTCAGTACTTCTTCCAAGTGGTATTTAGCATCAAGGTAATTAACAAGGTAATCAGCAACAGTCCACGAGGAACTAATGGCATTGCTCTCTGTTAGAGAGGGGTAAGTGGTGATATAGCATGAGGAGCACTACCCCACAGTAAATGTGAGGCAGCCCTCCATGACCTACCAAAGCCGGTACGGGGATGGAACCCTCATTCTGCACCACACTAGCCAACTGAGCTAACTGATCACCTGTTCAGTATCAAGGAGCATTGACTCATTGGCTGAAGGAAAGCGGTTGGTGATAAGCCACAGGAGAGTTCTTTGCCCATTTTCGACCTGGTGCCATGAGATTTCAAGGGGTCCACAGACAACGTTGAGGATTTCCAGGGTCACTCACTCCTGATTTATACCACTGTGCCACCACCTCTGATGCACTTATCCCACTGTTGGGGCATGGCATGGGATGGTGATGAAGGAATGTAGGGCATTGACTGATAGATCTGTTTCTCTGAATATGACTATGTCTGTTCCTTGACTAGTTTGTGTGACAGTCCTTTCAATTTTGGCAAAGCTCCAGGCGTTAATGAGGAAGACTGCAGGATTGACTGGGATGATGTACCTTTCCCTAGGCATCCAATGACTAGGGTGAAGGTGAGTCTCCTGAAATATGGACGGCAAATTAATCACACTTGTTTGCTTCTCCCAGGTTTACTGACACTCAATGGTATTAGCTTTTTTGCTACTAATGTTGCATTACAGCTAGTTTAAAATGGTCTTTCCATTTGTAGTAGCTCTAAAATCTCGATTCGATCAGTAAAAGCTTGACCCCATATAAAGAATTAGCAATAAAACCTGAAGAAACGTTGATTGACATGTGCACGTAGAAAGTAGGATATTGCTGAAATTTTAAAATTAATAAAATACATAAGTAGCAATACCCAATATGAGGTAACTATGCTTTCTGATAAAATATCTAAAATACAGTTACTTTATACAATCTGCAAAAGACACATAATCTATTTTGCAATCTCTTAAAATATGCCAGCAACTAGTAAGATTTTTGTCATTTGTTTACATAAGCAATTTAAGAAATGCTGAAAGACTGCAGCTTTTGGCAGCTTCTTTCTCCTCAGTCAAATTCAGATGAAGTTGGATTTACAAACATAAAACCTTTGATTAACCAATCTTGTTGCTAATCATAAAATAGAGACACATCCTGATAATTCCAACTGGAAAAATATAAAATATTTCTCATGGGTATAGCACCAACTGGAAATCAGATCTACAAATAATATTATCTTGTGTAACAGTTCCCAGTAGATTGCCAGATTCCCCAGTGCAATTAAATAGGGAATCACTCGCTATTTGCAAGAGTCAGAAGTTTTAATTTTAGAATTCTATGCTGGATGCTGGAAATCTGAAATAAAAACAGGAGATGCTGGAAACACTCAGGAAGTTCTTCTAACTACATTCTATTCCACACAAAATTCTGCTCATTGTTCATCCCAGATCTTGCCATCCTCCTATGAAGTGCCTTATCCTTCAGCTCACTGATTTCATGATTCTTATTTTCCCTCTTATCATCCCTCTTAATATTTCCAAAATCTTTCAATCCTATATCCCTACCCATACCCTCTATTCTTCCAACTCTGATCTATTGCACTGTTGGTAACACCTTGCTCCACACTATGAGACATCCCATCTAAACTCTTTCAATTAGCTACATCTCTCCCTGCAACGTTAGGTGATTTAGCAGAAATTTGTCCATTACGTAGCTGAATCATCCTCCATGAATCTGACAGAAAGTTTAGTGTAGACCAAAGCCCTCCTTCAATGCAAAATTTACCTCTTTTTGTAATAAATCTATTTCACATTTTGCACATGGTCCTAAGGAAATCCTTTCACTGCATGGTATTGAGCACTGGAAGGCTGAACTTCGCAGAAATTAGCAATTTTAAAAATTATTTTTTGAACCACAAACTACAGAAAGAAATATTCAACACTATAAGCATAGTTGGGAAGTCAATTTAACATCTGAAACATCAAAATCACCAAGTTTGGAAGGAACGAACAAATCTGTAGTCAGATTGACTCACTACGTCGCATTTTCATCTTCATCATCCTAACTCCCTGCAAAGATTGCAGGCAATTGCAAAGATGCATCCTATTAACACTTACTTAGGAAGAATGGAAAGACTTTACTCTGACAGGAGATGGAAGTGATTTTTTTTAATTGTATGGTAAGCTTACCAGCTCATTAGTTTGTGGAACCAGCAAAAGCTAGACCTTTAAAGTAACTCCTTCCCCAATAGCATAAGATTCTATGACTAAAAGTCATAAAATTGACCAACAAAAACATCCTGAGACAAAACCAATACAATTCTACAGCACTTTAAATAACTTTGCCTTATTTGTTTTGAGACATTGTGTTGAAGTTTCTTTCATTAAAGATAAAAGTTCAGAACTTTAGAGGTGAAGGCCATTCTAGAGAGCAGCCATAGCAAAACAAACATTTGCAAATTCATCAAGAGTACAGCCAGATAAGATCAGCTCTCATATTTCTGGCACTGTCAGCAACTTTTGCAGCTAGACTGGATATACTTAGTTCAGCAAGTTGACATCAAAAATTGATTAATCTATATTAAACCCAACTATAAGACATAACAATGTGCAAAGTTGTCAGGGTTTAATGGGCCAAAGGATCCACTAAAATACTTTTTCTTATTTGTTTACGTTTAATTACTTACTCACAATTAATGAAGTGCTAGTGTACATGGAAGTGAGTGTCCATATAAACACAACATAATAATTTTTGGTTTATACAGTTCAGACCAGTTGAAACAATGGGTTTTACAATACTGGCAAAACTGGGGCTTTGCCATGCATTTGTGTTGGTAGTGTGTGAGATGGGTGCTTGATCCAATTTTCTTATTTAGACTGCTTTTCCTCACTTGAAGGCTCCCTGTGCATGGGAGGTGTGTGCAGGAGTCAGTTCTGGAGGCCATTTGAAGGCAAATCACAAAGTTTGGTCAACCAACTGCTCCTAAAATATACTGCTTACCCTAAAGATTGAAAGGGATGCTGCAATAGGCTGAACGCACAGATGGAGGAGAAATTTTTAGACATTTTTGCAATTATGTTGACTATGTTGACTCTAATGGATGAGAAAGGTTGTTCAAAACATGTAAATTGATCCATCCAATGCAACATCCATTTTTTTCTTAAATGATTTCAGGGTCTTCCCTTCCCTATCTGAAAGTCTATTCCACACATTGATCATTCCCTATCTGAAGAAATTTTTTCTGATATTAATAATAAATATAACTTCTATTAATTTGAACCTTTGAACTCTTCTACTTTTCAATTTAACTTGAAGTGATGTTCCAGATTTACCTTTTCCATTTTCTTAACAATCCTTCATATCTCAATAAGATCGCCTCTCAAATATCTCTCTTCTAAGGTGAATTACCTATGTTTTTCCAGCCCTTCTTCATAAATCCAATTTTTAATACTAAGAAGAAGCCTTGGGGCTCTTTCCTGGACAGCCTCCAGTACTGGAATGTCTCCCTTGAATGTCAGTGATCCAAACTGGATACAGTACTCAAGATGTGGCTTGACCAGAACACTGGCCAGTTTGATGATGATTTCCAATAAATCATTTTGATTGGCATTGGGATAAGAATTATTATGAGAGGATATTGTATTCATTAACCTACCGTTTTCTGCTTTAAATTTTAGGACTGTTGATGCAGAGGACATATTAGTGACCAAAGAGTTAAAATTCTGGGCTACCAAAAGTCCATGGACCACCTACCAACATTGTGTCTGTCAATACTGTGGAGCAGTGAACCATCCAGACCTAGTGGGAGGGCACCACATTTGCATGGAGCAGGTGACTACCCACACCATTTTTGCATTCTTTTACATGCTTGTTAAATTCACTAGGACCTAAGGGAAGCATGTTCTTCTGGATTTTCTGACTGCTTAACTGCCCTACTCCTCTGCTCCCTCCCCACTTCCCCATAAACATTTTGGGCCCATATATCTCTCCCTTGTGGCCCCATGTAAGGGGCTGATCCAATTTATTTCAACAAAGACAAACTCACCAACTTCAGTGGTACAAGCATTCTACTTGCCTGGATATCTTGTTGGACCTACATAACCCCATCTTGATATTGGTATGTTTCATTTCTCTTGGTATGCGATGTTCCAATAACTTGTTCCACATCTGTTCTGAGCTAGGGACACAGAAACCCATGACATAAGGAGCCCCTGCCCACAGTTGGCATCATTGCTGCAGTAAGGGTTAAGCAGAGGATTTATCCATTACTAGGTCAACCAAGTCTCCTGGAGTTAGCAGACACCCAATGTAACCATGCAGTAATGGAACTATGTTGCTGCTTAAAAAAACATCTGCATATGACCTGGTGTTAAAAGTAACGAGTGTCTGAAATTGCTGTGCTAGTAGCCCTTTTCAGATAAGCCAGTATACAGTGCCTTGCTGTATTCAGCAGGACACAGAGGGATAGCTTTAAAGGGAAAACAAATTCATCACATGCTCTAAGAAATTAGCAGGAAGGGTTCAGCACTTTAACAAGGTGGCAGGAATCCAACAAGATTAAGGTCTCATCAATGGCACTCATATGGCCAAACTGGCATCTTACACTAATGCAAGAACATTCATCTGCAGGGAGAGGATTCACTTGATAAATGCCCAACATGCCTACAATTACAGACATTGAATTGTGCAGGCAGATGCCAGGATATCCAGGAAACATTCATTCAATGGATTGCTTCTGGGAGACCGGGGAGGCTTTTGGAGAATTAGCTACTGACATCTGTCCAAAACCCACAGATCGCCACAGAAAGAAGACTCAAAAAGACACTTACTGCCATTAGGACCTAAATCAAGCAGCCTATTGTATTTCTGGTTAAAAGCTGCTATTGCCTGGATTGGTCAGGAGGAATAATGAAGTATCTCCAAAGTCATCAAGTTGATATGGTCTGCTACATGTTTTGCAATTTCCTGTTCAGAGAGGAGGAGGCTCAGGAAGTGGCTGAAGATGATCCTGCCAAGAGCAGAGCCTGCAAATTTAGGATCACCACCTGCAGGTAACACAGTGTGACATCCCATTATATCTAGGGTGAGTTCAAGACATTTGGGGGGAAACATCTCCAATTTTCAGCCTCTCCCTTCAATTCAAAAATATTTGCACAGTAGGATTACTGAGTGTCATGGATAATGAGATGTCCTGTTAACCAATTTTTAGCTAATAACCTTTATTACAAATGCACTGTAGCAACATGGGCCAAGGATGAGGCTGAGGAGAGATGGAACTTCTTCCTTGATCAAATAGGAGTGACTAACACAAGGAGGATGAAGAAGAAGAGGGAGAGTAAATTATTATCAAGCCCAGTCATAAAACCATAGACCAATGTCTTGGAACCTGGCAACATTATAAATATGGACATAAATCCAGAAATTCAGGCTGTAACATCACTGACCTTAATTACAATAGGTACTAATAAAGGTCACAGGAGGAGCTTAAAAGCATGTGGAAATTTGTGTGGTTGATTTTGGAGAGGGAAACAAGCTTTCACCCAAATTTACTTGCAGTTTTGCATTAAAGACACAATGAAAATGCTAGCAAATTGCAGACTCATTGTTTGCAATTATTTCCTAAGTGTTCCCTTTTGGAAAATCACATTGTTGTCCTTGATGTGTGTGTAAGTTCTTCAATCTTTCAGCCTGACAGCAACCAAACACGTGGCTCCCTCTGTCTTTAACAGAAAATTATTCTTCATTTAAGTTACAATGGAGGCAGTTCTACTGTTGGAAATATTAGCCAGAACCATATTTTTAGTATTGTCAGAACCACCCTATATGCTCTCCTGATTTGCTAGTAACTGTGAAGCTGTCATTGTGGTGAAATGGCAAATTAAATGCATAATTTGTGGTTAATACACCAATTAGTTGTTAATAAACTTATTTACAAGCAAATTAATAGTGTGATCTTTTCTGTTTTCATTATAGCAGTAATTCCACTTTGGGACAGCAAGTTTGGACATTGTATCAAAATCAACATTAAAAAGTCATGTGTAACAAGTCTAGCTTTTATTATTTTAATTAACTAGTAGTCTAATTAATGTATATTTGTTTTGTTTAAAAGTCCAATGGCGAGCCAAGTGAAGAGGAGGGGAAAAAGGACCAAAACCAACCACAGTCAACTTTAAATATTTAGCTTTCACATTCTGCTACAACTTTAGATATTGAGTTGATTCTTTAGGCCATGATGGGGCAGGTACTGAAATGGGCACTGAGATGATTACAGGATTCAGTGTTGCTAGCCAGCGTACTAATTCATTGGCTCCAATATGCCCTGAGCCATTTTCCTGGAGATGGGAGGGTGGGAACAGTAGGACTATTTGCCCAGAAGCAGAATCAATCAATTAATGGGTTTTTAAGGCCTATCGTCAAAGGCTGACTGGAATTTTCTAATTGTCCTCCAGTCCCTAAGGGCATCAGGGAACAGTGTAGCTGCCTGGACAGACAGGGAGCCAACGCCCCGGTAGGTTTAGAAAGCAGTGCAGTGCAGATTCACCAGAATCTTACTAGGGCTTTAAAGGTTATTATGAAGAGAAATTACTCAAACTAGGCTTGTATTTCCTGGAGTATAGAAAGTTAAGGGCAGTTTTGATTAAGGGTTTTAGGATTTTGAAAGGAATTGATAGGAGCATTGCCCCTTTAAACAGTACGAACAAACTATCTTCACCTTAATGACTTTTTGCACTGAACATAGGGAAATGACAAGTGCCTCCTCTCACAAATTAAGATTTTCGCAAAAAAAATTCCAAAAGAAGGGAGGGTAGAAATTGTCGAGGCACAGGCCATAATCTTCCAATCCTCCTTAGGTATGGGGTTTGTGTCAGAGGCCAGCAGAATCGCAAATGTTACAACTTTATTCAAAAAGTGTGTAAAGATAAAACCAGTAACTACTAGCCAGTCAGTTTAACCTTGGTGTTGGGAATGCTTTTAAAAATGATAATCAGGGGCAAAATTAAAAGCCACTTAGACAAGTGTAGATTAATGAAGGAAAGCCAGCATAGATTTCTGAAAGGCAAACTGTGGAGGATTGAAGGGGATAATGTGGATAATGTTTTATATGGATTTCCAAAAGGCATTTGATAAAGTGCCACATAATAGGCTTGTCAGCAAAGTTGAAGCCCATGGAATACAAGGGACTGTGGAAGCATGGATAAAGTTGGTTGAGTGACAGGAAACAAAGAGCAGTGGTAAATGGTTGTCTTTTGGATTGGGGGAAGGTATACAGTGGGTTCCCCTGGGGTTAATACTAGGATCACTGCTTTTTTTGATACATACTAATGAACTGGACTTGAGAGTGCAGAGCACAATTTCAAAACTTGCAGATGACTCAAAACGTGGAAGTGTTATGAATTGTGTGCAGGATGGTGATAAACTTCAAGAGGACAAAGAAAGACTGGGGGAATGTGGCAGATGAAATGTAATGTACAGATGTATGAAGTGATAAATTTTGGTAGGAAGAATTAGAACAGGCAATACAAAATAGAGGGTACAATTCTAAAGGGGATGCATGAACAGAGAGTCATGGGAGCATATGTACACAAACCATTGAAAGTGGTAGAATTGGTTGAGAAAGAGGTTGAAAATACACTTGGGGTCCTAAGATTTATAAATAGAGGCATGGAGTACAAAAGAAAGGATGTTATGATGAACCTTTGCAAACAGCTAGTTTGGTACCAAATGGAGTTTAGTCTAATTTTGGGTACCACATTTTAGGAAGGATATGAAAGCTTTAGAGAGGGTGCAGAAAAGATTTATGAGATTAGTTCCAGGGATGAGGGGCTTCAGTTGAATGGGTAGTTTGGAGGAATTTAGACAGAGTAGGTTGAGAAAAACTGTTTCCATTGGTGGAAGGATTGAGAAGCAAAGAATACTGATTTAAGGTGTTTGGCAAAAGAAGCAACAATGACAAGAGGAAATAATCTTTAAGTAGCAAGTGATTAGGGTCTGGAATGTACAGCCCCAGTGTGTGGAGGCAGATTCAATCGTGGTTTTCCAAGAGGAATTGGATAAGCACCATAATGGAAAAGATTAGGAGGGCTACAGGGAAAAGTTAGAGGAATGGGACTAGCTGAATTGCTCTGGCAGAGAGCTGGTAGGTCAAATGAACTCCTTTTGTTCTGTAACCATTCTATGATTCTAAGATAACTATACCAGGGGACACAGTGGGGGTGGACCATTTAGGACTGAGATGAGGAACATAGCAACAGGAGTAGGCCATTTGGCCCCTCGAGCCCACTCTGCTAATCAACTAGTTCATGGCCGATCCTCTTCCTTGATCCATTTTCCTGCAATATCCCAGGATATCTTTAATATCTAGATGTCTATTGATCTCTGTCTTGAACTTAATGACTGAGCCTCCACAGCCCTCTGGGGTCGCGAATTACTAAGGGTTCACTACCCTCTGAGTGAAGAAATTCCTCCTCATTTCAGTCCTAAATGGCCTGCCCTTGTTTTGAGACTATGTACTCTGATTCTAGAACCCCCACAGCCAGGGAAAGCATCCTTCCTGCATTTGCCCTGTTGAACACTGTAAGAATTTTATATGTTTTAATGAGATCATGTCTCATTCTTCTAAACTCTAGAGAATAGCGGCCCAGTCTCCCCGATCTCTCCGCAAAGGACAATCTTGCCATTCTAGGAATCAAAATTGTGAATCTTCATAGCACAGAGGAATTCACTCAGGGTAGTGAATCTTTGGAATTCTCTACCCCAGAGGGCTAAGGAGGCTCAGTCTTTGGTATGTTCAAGACAGAGATCAATCGATTTCTAAATATTAAAGACATCAAGCGATACAGAGATAGTGCAGGAAATGGCATTGAAGTAGAAGATCAGCCATGATCCAGTTGTAAGGCAAAGAAGGCTCAGGGGGTTGAATGGCCTACTCCTGCTCCTATTTCCTATGTTCCTAAACACAGATGAGCTCTCCAATGCAGCTTTTTGACAATGAACTGTTGGTTTCAAATATTTTGCTATTTTACCACTGCTTTACTTGCCTGCTACAGCAACCTTCAGGTAGATAGATATTTAAAGGCTCGACTCCAAGCACCAGGATTTCCAAGCACCAGCTGCTTGGTTCTCCTCTTTTACATGGATTTACAGAGGAGATGATTCAGTGCATATACAACTGCGGTAAATTTAATTCTGCAGACCATCAGCATCTGCTATAAATTCAGTGCAGCTCACCACATGGTCACCACCTCACACACAAGATTGTAAAGAACTGTGTTTTATTTTCTGCAATTACACAGGGCATGTAGCATTCAGGCCAGTGACCCTCTCTCCATTTGTGCTGTGGATAAAAGACATTAATCAAAGCAAAAATCATCATCCAAGTGGTACAGTGTATCTGCCCAAACAATTACTTTTGAAACATGACAGGTTCAGCTCTAGTCTATTTTCAGATTCATAGCTGTCTTCACCTTATATTTCATCTTCTAAGCCTGCAACTGTATTTGATATTGTCTGAATATTATTTATTTATTTTACATGGTTTAGTTTTGTTGAGGTGATCATTTTCATGTTTAAGTTTTTTTAATATTTTCTTCATATTTTCCTTATTTATATACTGTTCTCATATGCACTCCAATAATTGATTGAAACTATCTCCTAATTATTTTTTCATATGTGTACCTGTTTTTCTGCTGAACCCTTCCCTGAAATCTGCTTTCATTGCACTATTATATTGATTTAAAGTTTAGTTCCATTTTTACTAATTTACAAACTCTATCTTTATTTAAGAGTTCAATTTACCATCTGATACTTTTTGAGATGAAAAACCATGATTTGTGCCTTTAACCTGACATCACGGTGTTTTATTTTCCTATGTACTATTACTGTCATAGAAACATAGAAAATAGGAGTAGGAGTAAGCCATTCAGCCCTTCAAGCCTGCTCTGCCAATAATCATGATCATGGCTGATCATCCAACTCAATAGCCTGCTCTCACTTTCTCCCAATATCCTTTGAGCCCTTTTGCCCCAAGAGCTTTATCTAACTCCTTCTTGAAAACATACAATTTGTGGAGAGAGAAACTACTTTCTGTTGCAGTGAATTCCACAGGCTCACCACTCTGGGTGAAGAAATTTCTGCTCATCTCAGTCCTGAATGGTCTACCGCCTATCCTCAGACTGTGACCCCTGGTTCTGGACTCACCCGCCATTGGGAACATCCTTCCTGCATCTTTCCTATCTAGTCCTGTTAGAATTTAATAGATTTCTATGAGATCTCCCCTCATTCTTCTGAACTCCAGCGAATATAATCCTAACCGACTGAATCTCTCCTCATATGTCAGTCCTGCCATCCCAGGAATCAGTCTGGTAAACCTTCGCTGCACACCCTCTATAGCAAGAACATCCTTCTTCAGATAAGGAGACCAAAACTGCACACAATATTCCAGGTGCGGTCTCACCAAGGCCCTGCATAATTGCATGAAGACATCCCTGCTCCTGTACTCGAATCCTCTTGCTCTGAAGGCTAACATACCGTTTGCCTTCTTTACTGCCTGCTGCACCTGCATGCTTACCTTTAGCGACTGGTGTAAGAGGACACCCAGGTCTCATTGCACATTCCCCTCTCTCAATTTTTAGCCATTCAGATAATAATTTGTCTTCCTGTTTTTGCTACCAAAGTGGATAACCTCACAGTTATCCACATTATACTGCATCTGCCATGCATTTGCCCACTCATTCAGCTTGTCCAAATCACACTGAAGCATCTCTGCATCCTCCTCACAGCTCACCCTCCCACCCAGCTTTGTGTCATCTGCAAATTTGGAGATATTACATTTAATTCCCTCATCTAAATCATTAATCTATATTGTGAATAACTGTGATCCCAGTACCGATCCCTGCGGTACCCCACTAGTCACTGCCTGCCATTTGGAAAAACGACTCGTTTATTCCAACTCTTTGTTTCCTGTCTGCCAACTAGTTTTCTATCCATCTCAATACACTACCCCCAATCCCATGCGCTTTAATTTTACACGCTAATCTCTTAAATAGGACTTTGTCGAAAGCCTTCTGAAAGTCCAAATAAACCACATCCACTGGCTCCCCCTCATCAAATCTACTAGTTACATCCTCAAAATATTCCAGTAGATTTGTCTGTGAAACAGCCTTTTATTAAACAGTAATTGAAAGAGATAAAAGCAAAATACTGTGGATGCTGGAAATCTAAAATAAAAACAGAAAATACTGGAAAATCTCAGCAGGTCTGTCAGCATCTGTGGAGAGAGAAACAGAGTTAATGTTTCGAGTCCATATGACTCTTCTTCAGAGCTAAAGAGAAGTAGAAATATGATGCATTTTATACTGTTTAAGAGGGGATGGAGCAGTTGGAACAAGATAGAAGGTCAGCCTTTGCATTTTTCAGGAAACCTCATCCATAGATGGGATGAGGTTTCCTGAAAGTTTTATTAAATAAACAAATAATTTTTTGCTCAATTCATAAACATGTCACATGAGGGGACATGTCTAAATAATTTTTAACTTCATTATTTATGACCTTTTATTATGTACTTAATCTTAGAATGTGCGAAAGAGCACAGACCCCAACTCTCCCTCCTCCCCCCACCTGAGCGTTACTGGCGGTGCGTCACGCTGGGCAGGCCTTAATTAGCCTGCCCACGTAAAATGGCGGATGGGAGCTGATCATGGGCAGCGATCGGCTCCACGCCTGCCAGTGCCCACTCCCAACTGGCCTGCCCGACATTCAGAAAATTCTCCCCTTTAAGATAGCTTTCAGGGCTCCATGCTAATAAAGAAGAAAGTAAGCTAGATACCTTGCTTCTAGTGGTTATCCAGTGATCCCTTTGTTTGTAAAGTGTTTATATATAATCAGGTGAAGAAAGAATTGAACTGCTCTACAATTTGCTGTACACTGGGGAGACCAAACACATATTTGGGGATCGCTTTGCAGAACACCTCCATTCAATCTGCAAGACATTGAGTACAGTCATTTTTAATTCTTCACCTCGCTCTCGTGCTAACCTCTCTGTTCATGACCTCCTGTAATGCTGCAATTAAGCTCAGCATAAGCTTGAGGAACAGTATCTCACCTTTTGATTAGGCACTATACAGCTTTCTGGACTCTACACTGACTTCAACAATTTCAGACCGTAATCTCTGTCCCTATTTTGTTTCCTTTTCTTGTCCAAGTTTTGGTTTTAGCCTTTTCCTCCTTGTTTTTGGTGGCAGCTCCTCATTATCTGCTATTCACACCTCATCTACAGACATCTTTTATTTCTTTACTTGTCCCATTATCACTCCCTTTAGCTCTATACAACCAACTCTTTTGTAGTTTAATCACTCTAGTCTTTCATCCTATTTCAGTCCTACGCTTTTGTTTTTTTCACCTTCCTCTCTTTCGCTTGCTTAAACCTATTACATATCTAACATATCTAACTTTTTCTAGTTCTGATGAAAGGTCATGGATCTGAAATGTTAACTGTTTCTCTCTACACATGTACTGCCTGAGTATTTTGAGCATTTTTTGCTTCATTTCAGATTTCCAGCATCCAGAGTATTTTGCTTTTGTGACAGAATTAAGCATAGTGGCATTGTGCTTCATGTTCAAAGAGCCTACTGATACATACTTTGTAATGGTACTCCTACAAAGACAGTTAGGGCCATGGAAACAGTTCATAATTTAACAGGAAGTTGGAATATTGGGCAAAAGTTATTAGGGCAATTTAATGGATACAGACCATCACTGGGAGCTTTATCACATGTGTCAGGGAAATTTTGGGAGTGCCACTCATTACTTTCTAACCAGTAACTAATTTAACAGCGTATACTTTCATAATCATTACAGAAATTGTGTTTTGAATGTCTTTCATATTTTTCTGGTACACTAAAGTCATTTTTTACAGGATGAGGCACCCCCATAATGGCTCATTGTTAAAGGAACTGTATAATTAAGTATATAATTAGAAATATTGGGTGCTTGTGATAAAGGGATGGCAATAATCATGGGTGACTTTAATCTACATATAAACTAGAAAAACCAGATTGGCAGTTGTAGCCTGGATGAGGAGCTCATAGAATGCTTTTGAGATAGTTTCTTTGAGCAGCACGTTCTGGAACCAACCAGAGTACAGGTTAGATATTAGATTTGCTATTGTGTAATGTGACAGGACTAATTAATGACCTCAGAATAAAGGCATTCCTCAGTAGCAGCGACCACAGTATGATTGAATGGCAGAAAAGTGGGCCTAAGCCTAGTACGTTAAACCTAAATAAGGGCAGTTGTGTGGGCATGAAAGCTGAGCTAGCTGAAGTGAACTGGGATACTAGACTAGGGGATAGATCAATAGGGAAGCAGTGGCAGACATTTAAGGGGATATTTCAGAATACTCAGAATAAGTATATTCCTACTGTAACGAAACATTCTAAATGGAGAACTCACCATCCGTGGTTAACTAAAAAGGTTAGGGAAAGCATCAAACTTTAAGAAAAAGCAAATACCTGCAAGGATATGAGGCAGGTCAGATGATTGGTCAGAGTATAAAGAACGGCAGAGAATGACTAAAAGGTTAATCAGAAGAAAACAATTAGATATGAGAGGAAGCTAGCTACAAATGTAAAAACGGATAGCAAGAGGAAGTAGAATATTTGTTCATTTCATACACCATTTCCTTATTATCTACTATTAACTTCCCATTCTCACTGTCTACAGGTCCTCAAGACAGTGAGAATGGGAAGTTAATAGTAGATAATAAGGAAATGGTGTATGAAATGAACAAATATTCTACTTCTGTCTTCATTATAGAGGATACAAAAAACATTCCAGTAATAGTTGTAAATCAGGAGGTGGAAGGGAGAAGGGAACTTACAATCACTAGGGAAGCAGTACTGGGCAATCTGATGGAGCTGAGGGCTGACAAGTCTCCGGGTCCAGATGGATTTTAGCCTAGGGTCTTAAAAGAGGTGCCTAATGAGGTAGTAGATGCCTTGGTGTTAATTTTACAAAATTCCCTAGATTCTGGAAAGGTACTATCAGACTGGAAAGTAGCAAATATAGACCCCCTGTTCAAGAAGGGAGGGAGGAAACAACAAGTATCTAGAGACCAGTTAGTTTGACGTCTGTCATGGGGGAGGTGTTAGAGTCAATCATTAAAGGAGGTTGTAGCCGGGCACTCAGACAAGCTCAAGTTAATTAGGAAGTGTCAGCATGGGTGTATGAAAGGGAAATCATGCTTAACCAATTTATTAGAGTTCTTTGAAGGATTAACATGTGCTGTGGATAAAGGGGAGCCTGCAGATGTGCTGTGCTTGGATTTCCAGAAAGCATTTGATAAGGTGCCACATCAAAGGTTATCGTGGAAAATGAAAGCTCATGGTGTAGGGGGTAACATATTAACCTGGAGAGAAGATTGGCTGACTGGCAGAAAACAGAAAGTATGCATAAATTAGTCTTTGACGAGTGATCCCTCAGGGGTCTGTACTGGGGCCTCAACCTTTTACAATTTACAACAATGACTTAGTTGAGGGGAGGGAAGGCATGGTAACTAAATTTGTAGATGACACAAAGATAGGTAGGAAAGTATGTTGTGAAGAAGACATAAGGATTTTGCACACGGATATAGATAAGTTGAGTGAGTGGGCAAAGATCTGGCATATTAAAAAATCTGGCAGTATAATGTGGGAAATGTGAATTTGTTCACTTTGGCAGGAAGAATAAAAAAGCAGAGTTATTACTTAAACAGAGAATGACTGCAGAATTCTGAGGTGCAGAAGGATCTAGATGTTCTTGTCCATGAATCACAGAATGTTAGCATGCAAGTACAGAATGTAATCATGAAGGCTAGAGGAATGCTATCCCTTATTATGAGAGGAATTGAACATAAAAGTAAGGATGTTATGCTTCAGTTATACAGGGCATTGATGAGACCACATCTTGAATACAGTGTGCAGTTTTGGTCTCCTTATTTAAGGAAGTGTATAATTGCATTGGAGGAGGTTAAGAGGAAGTTTACTAGATTGATACCTGGAATGAGTGAATTGTCTTATGAGGATAGGTTGGACAGGCTGGACTTGTTTCCACTGGAGTTTAGAAGAGTGAGGGGTGACTTGATTGAAGGTATAAGATCCTGAATGGATTTGACAAGGTGGACATGGAAAGGATGTACCCTCTTGTGGGTGAGTCCAGAACTAGGGGGCACGGTTTTAAAATTAGGGGTCACCCTTATAGGACAGAGATGAAGCGAATTTTTTTCTCTCAGAGAGTTGTGTGACTTTGGAATTCTCTGCCTCAGAAGGCAGTGGTCGCAGGGTCACTTACTTTTAAGGCAGAGGTAAATAGATTCTTGATAGGCAAAGGAAATAAAAGTTATTGGGGGTAGAAGGCAATGTGGAACTCAAAACACAAACAGATCAGCCATGATCTTATTGGATGGTGGTGCAGGCTTGAGGGGCCAAATGGCCTCCTTCTGCTCCTATTTCATATGTTTGTATAATTGACCCATACAGATCATAAGGTCCTAGTTTCAACTGCTGTTCTGTGATGGGCAAAGTGATTTCAGTTGAAATGGCTGTTGGGATGCAAAAGAAATTAATTTTAACAGAGACAGTGAATGTGAGCCACAAAAAAATTCACCATGTAGTGCCAAATTTTAAACTTATTGTCAATCCCACTCAGAGACTCAATACAAATTATTGATTGTTCTGGAAAGTGTAAAACAATCACACTGGCATAGTAAAAGGTACCTTCTTCCTGAGAATTTTAAGGAGAAGGAGGTTTACTTATGTATCCAATTGTATTCTAATTATGTTGAAAATGCTTGAAGCTGAATATAGAAAAGTATTAAATTCTAGAGCAGTAAAATCCTTACTTTGAAGTGCACATAAATGATAACACACTTGCCTCTGAGCCAGAAGGTTCTGTGTTCAAGTCCCTCTCTAGGGTTTAAGCACAAAAATCAAGGCTGACAATCCAGCCCAGTGCTGAGGGAGGTGTCATCTTTCTGATGAGGTGTTAAACTGAGGACCCATCTTCCTGCTAAGATGGATGTAAAAGATCCCATGGCAAAATTTCAAAAATCAAATGAGTTATCCCCGGTGTCCTGGCAAATATTTATCCCTCAGCCAACTTCACAAAAACAGATTGCCTGGTTATTATTACATTGTTGTTTGTGGCAGTTTGCTGAGTGCAAATTTGTTGCCACATTTCCTACAATGGTGATGGAAGGAGTCATCAACAGTGCTATCAAGCGGTACTTGCTTAGCAATAACCTGCTCACTGAAGCTCAGTTTGGGTTCTGCCAGGGCCACTCAGCTCCTGACCTCATTACAGCCTTGGTTCAAACATGAACAAAAGAGTTCAACTCCAGCGATGTGGTGAGTGTGACTGCCCTTGACATCAAGGTATCATTTGACCAAGTGTAGTATCAAGGAGGCTGAGCAAAACTGGAGTCAATTGGAATCAGAGGGAAAGCTCTCCGCTGGTTGGAGTCATACCTAGCACACAAGAAGATGGTTGTGGTTGTTGGAGGTCAATCACCTCAGTTCCAGGACATCACTGCAGGAGTTCCTCAGGGTAGTGTCCCAGGCCCAACCATCTTCAGTTACTTCATCAATGACCTCCCTTCCAAATGTTCAGCGCTATTCGTGACTCCTCAGACACAGAAGCATGCCCAAATGCAGCAAGACCTGCACAATATCCAGACTGACAATTGGCAAGTAAAATTCATGCCACACAAGTGCCAGGCAATGACAATCTCAAACAAGAGAGAATCTAACCATCACCCCTTGACACTCAGTGTCATTACCATCGCTGAATACGCCACTACCAACATTCTGGGAGTTATCATTGACCAGAAACTGATGTGGACTAGCCAAAAGCAGGTCAGAGGCTAGGAATCCTGCGGTGAGAAACATGCCTCCTGACTCCCCAAAGCTTGTCCACTATCTACAAGATGCAAGTCAGGAGCATGATTGAATACTCTCCACTTGCCTGGATGAATGCAGCTCCAACAACACTCAGGAAGCTTTACACCATCCAGGGCAAAGCAGCTCACTTGATTGGCATCCCACCCACAAACATTCACTCCCTCCACCACTGACATACAGTGGCAGCAATGTGCACCATCTACAAGATGCACTGCAGGAACAAAGCAAGGCTCCTTCGGCAGGACCTTCTAAACTCACAACCACTATCATCTAAAAGGACAAGGATGGCGGTCACATGGGAACACACCACCACCTGGAAGTTCCCCTCCAAGTCACTCACCATTCTGACTTGGAAATATATCGCCCTTCTTTCACTTTTGCTGAGTCAAAATCCTGGAACTCCCTCCCCAACAGCAGTGTTGGTGTACCTACACCACACGGACTGCAGCGGTTCAAGAAGGCAGTTCTCCACCATCTTCAAGGGCAGCTAGGGATGGTCTATAAATGATGGCCCAGCCAGCCACGCCCACAACCCATGAATGAATAAAAAAGTGATTACACTTCAAAAGTACTTCATTGGCTGTAAAGCATTTTGAGTCTTTAAATGCTCGTGAAAGGCCCTATAAAAATGCGAGTTTTTATCAGAAAATATAATGTAAATGCATCTTCGTACGTCTCGGTGCTCAATCACTGCACTTCAATCCACAGATTTACCTTAGTTTCCTTAGAAGTGTGCTCCGGGCTGAAGTTTGCACACTCAATTTCGTGTGGCGCTCCTGCACCTTTTTGTATCATCGGGTTTAGCTATTCGGACATACTTTTACAATATTTGGTTGGCCTTCTCACCATCTATGAGTTGTTCATTGCTTTTATCAGTGGTTCAGCTGCAGATCTTGACTGTAGGTTGGTTACAAGTTCCGATTCTCTCCCGCATACTCATCTGTCGGACACACATTACAGCCAGTTGTAACATTTAATATCTGACATTCAATTAACATTCTGGCATGTGCAACTTGTTAAGGCAAAACAAAATGCTTTTAAATGCGTTTTCGATGGACAGAAAGAAACCTTCCCCTCGGGTTTCAAGGAATGATCGCATCTCCTTCATCACACAGTCCCGACAAATATTTCATAAGGCTGATGCATGCAATAATTCCAGTCATTATAGTGTGATTAATCGCTTGGGAACACATTTACGTCCGGGGAAATGCTGTTTTCATTGAATGTGCCGTCTTTGTCAGCTTCGCTTGTTACAACCATAACTTGCGGTCGACAGTCGTACCTTAATATAAGCAGCCGAATATTAGTCGTCTTACTTTGTCCAACATAACGCGCGACGATATGGAATTAATACATTACGAAACAATTCCGTGTTGAACGTGTTGTTGTTACCGCTAATAAATGTACGTGGTGAGCATTGATTGCGAGTCTTTGAAAAACAAAGTTGTTACTCTCATTTTAGAATTTCAAAATATCCCTTACATCCTCTTGTGTATACGCGGTGCAAACTACAAACCGTTTTGCAGTTCTAACATTGAGCTGCATGCAATCTTTGCATTGTAATTTCCCATTTAAATTAACACATGTTCACTAAAATTCTGCGCTTCGCACTGTCAAGAAAATTGCACTGAATGTATGTATTGTTGATTATCTCGCAGTTGTTCTTGTCCCATGATATTTCATGCAGTTGCTTACAATGTATCAAACAACAATTGCCATTTTCCACATGTTTTTACTGGAAAGATAGCTGTTTTAGGCACCTTTAACAATTGCTTCGTTAATCGCCTACCATTTGCCGGCTGATAAATGTATGTTTCTTATTCAGGTGCCGATGGTGCCGATTACAAGATGCTTATTAATACGACCTGCAGTTCGTCATGCTACTGTGGATAGATTTTCCTTCGATGTTTACATTTTATTGAGTTAATGACCAAACGAACTCCTATTTTACTTGCTCATACAAATCTTCTTATAGTCGCGTTACAAATCCTTGCTTGCATTTATATTAAATATATTGGAAAGTTTGGCGAACTCTTGTTTTTCAGTCTCACCACACCCCTTTATGAATATCAATGACCTTTTTGTCTGGCTTTGTGGACAGCCTCTGTGTTGGGGTGGGGAACAGCGCTGGGATGTTACCCAGAAACCAAAAGCTTGCGTGTTTTCCGCTGGTGCTTGACGCGTTGCAAGAGTTCCTCCGCGCGCGCACATATATGAGACATGCACACGCCGCGCGTGCGTGACGGCTGTCTTTGTTTCCGTTGGAATCATCAGCATGCTCAAAAGTCAGCTGCAGCAGCGGGTGAAAGCTGGCAGTCAACAAATAACAAAAAAGCCCGTGCATTAACTGATGTGTCCCGCCACTCGCGGCGCATGTGCTGAGCCTGGAGGAAGGAGAGTGGTGGTGGTAGTGGCGGCGGCCCTGCTCTGGATGCCGCACTCCCCGATTGCCGATCGGAGGCGGCTTGTCGCGAGCTCGCCACCCGGGCGCGGCGCGCGCCAGCTTCTGCGTCCGGTCGCGTGCCTCCCGGGGCGGAGCGGGGCGGGGCGGAGGCGCGGAGCGGAGACTCGCTCTGATGCAAGTTAGTCAGTCAGTCAGTTAGAGAGAGTGAGCCGGGCGGTTTCCTGTGTTTGTGTGTCTCAGGGAGGGGAGAGCTGGGAGCAGCAGCTGCTGCCACTTCGAGCATGGTATAAAGAAGAGAAGGAAGCAACTTCCGAAAGCTCGTATGCACTCCTAAATGCACGAATCCCACCCGATAAGGACAGTAAAGAAGAAAAATTGCCATTAATTTAACGAAAATGGCGAACGACTCTCCTGCTAAAAGTCTAGTGGAGATAGATCTCTCCTCTTTGCGGGTGAGTATAGGCTTGGCTTTGAAGGAGAAAAACAGTTTTACAGAAAGACAATGTGAACTCTCTAGACTCAAATGGACACATTTATTCATGCTTTCAGATTCATTCTCACAGAAGAGTGAAGTCGTTGCATTGAAATCAGTCAGTTGTCAGGATTTTTTGTAGTTTGTTAGGTTCTGATGGGAAGAACAGAGGCAGTTGAGAGCTTTCTTTGTTTGTGCATGTATTGGCATGTGCCTGGAAATAGGGCGCAACAGCTGCATTTCACCATGATCCGGCTAGATCAGATTTGGGATTTACAATATAATTACATCTCAAAATTTTTTTTTTCTTTTCAGGACCCAGCGGGCATATTTGAATTGGTTGAAGTGGTCGGAAACGGCACATATGGGCAAGTGTATAAGGTTTGTGTAATTTCTTTAATTTTTGTGCCCTATTCCAAGGGTTATCTCCTATGTGTGTGAGCATTTGTAACCATATTTATTCCAACTGAATCAAATTTTATGAATTGTGAAATCCAGGTTCTGTTCTTTTAATGTTGCAGTATTAAGGATTGATTAGGTTTGCAGTTGGCAAGGATTCCGATTTCAGGGTAATGTATCTAGGCAGGCACAGCAGTGACAAAACAGGAGAAGCTCAACGTTATTATGAACAGGGATTTGAAGTGTGAAATTCCTTAATTCTGTTACAACTGGGTTGAGATGTTGGTTACGTGTTAGTTTGAAAAGAACTCTCAGACCAATATCTGATCAGCATGTTCGCAAGTAATTCTAAATTGAAGCATCACTCAAATGAAGAGTTCCCTTACTAAAGGTAACCTTTGCTGCTTTGATTCCTGGATTTCCAGGTTGGTACCTGATGTGGTTAAGTTGTGATCTTTTTTCCCTTAATTTCTCCAAGACAGCAATGGCTCTTACTACATCCACTGCACGCTCATGTTGATCTGGGCGTACCAGCCAGCTGGATTGCTTGAAACGAGCAAGCCTTTGTTGACCATCCATGCTTGTACCAATGACTTCACTCTATTGGGCCATTGCCACCACAGCTTAAGCCATAAGGAAAGTGGGGTGCAAAGAATATTTTTAATGTTGCTTTGTATACTTTCATACATTGTTATGGAAGCAAAACATGATCATTTATTCCTTTTTACCATTCAACCAATGTTGCATATGCATAGTGTAAATTTTACAGGAAATGAAAAGAGGGAAGGGTAGTAGAGGAAAGAGGGGTTATTAAAGCTTCTTTAATGCTAATCAGATTCACTGTGCACAAACTTAATGCCAAATCTGATGTGAAAAGATTTATTGCACAGACCTGTTTGAGTGAAAAGGTGGCTTTGTTTTGATTTTTTTTTGCCTAACAGTCTTTTTTGTTTGAAACTTAAAAGGTTTTATTTTACTTGTGTTGGATGTCTAGGCAACTTGGTATCCATTTCTATTCAGAAGTGACATGGGAGATATCCTTAATGAATTTTAAGCAGTTGCTTTCCAGATCCTGTGTTTCTTGCAGTTCGTGGAGATTTTTCAATTGTAGGGTTTATACAGACTTATAGGAGGATTCAACAAGAGGATTATCTTGCATATTTAGTGTGTTGTATCACAACTATTGTAGTTTTAATTTCTTCATGTATTTTGCAACACATTTTATGTAAGTTTAACTTTTTGGCATATGTTATGACAGACACGGCAAATTTGCCAAAGTATGTTTTGCAAGATCTTGATGCTTAATTATGCCCCAGTTTATACTGGATTCATGGAATTTATGGTGCATATCAAAATCTGAAATGATACTTGTGACACACTCTGTATGTATTATAATAGTGTTAAGTAAATGCAGAAACAAGATTTTAGGGGTGATATGGGAATTAAAGGGTACTTAATAAATAATAGCTTCGTTTCATCTGTTTTTTTTGCATTTCCTCAGCTGATTGATTTCACTTGAATTCTTCTTTTGTTTTCCCAATCTATGTTTATATTTGGTCAGACTTTTATTTGACAGAGTACAGTGGATGAATTTTTCAGCTTTGGTTCTTAAATATTTCCCTAATTTTCTTTTACATCCAAAATCATTAACTCCTAGTATGTGGCTCCAAGAGCACTGACAGCCATGTAATGACTCCCAGCTGAACTTATCAATAGTTGATCTTATTGTGTTGGGCATTGCAACAGTCAGATTTCTGCCCTTACCTATCACTATGTGCACTTTCAGGAGGGTGCCACTGAAAAGGAGCAACATCCTCCATTCCTGAGTGCAGAGTTGGTGAATTCAACGAGAAAACCTAGGCCTAGCTGAGGCTGGAAATTGAATTTGAAGCCACACTGGGCAGTATGTTTTTTGTCTCAGATACACATTTATTTTAGTATTAAATTCATACTAAAGATGCAATATCTGAGGAGTTAACCTGATTTCCACTTCCATACTCTATGTAAGTCAACTGGAACTTTAGAAAGCTTAGTTGGGGACATATTTCCATTGAGTGCCATTATGCAGGACACATGAAGATTTGTTTGGTACAAAAGAAGTGCTTTGAAGTTTTGTGCCATAGACTAAAGACATCAATATTTAAAACAATTTCCAATCTTTTATAGTTCTGCACTGTATTATTTTGTCATTGGCACAATTTGTGCCAATAAAAAGCATTTTGAACAAAGCTTTGTTTTACAAGTCTGTCAAATTGCTAAGAAATTTTTCTATGGCCTTTTGAATTAAAGTATGTGTTTCATGGGGCAGTGAGAAGTTTTGACCCCCTACTTATTATTTAAACTTGATACAGCTTGTTGGATATAATTTAATTGACAATTCTATATTTAGTAGTCTAATGAAAAACTCTATGTGATATATGCATTTTCTATTGTTTTACTTAAGTTACCTATCATTTCTGATGTCATCTTCAAAGGATTGAGGGTTACTTCAGTAGTCAAACTTAATGCACTTAGTTTCACTTGTTTCCATGTATCAACTGCTGTAATAATGGCATGAAGCAATCCAATCTCTAATCTAACTATATTTTTATTGTTAATAGCTTGGTATTTAAACAAGTTAAATCAGTAGTGCCAGGATAGTCTTCAGGTGAAGTTGGTTTATAGAGCAGGAGATAAATTAGACCAGGGCATGCAGACATAATTCAGTCTCTGTTTTAAATGTATACAATTTCTTTGTTTTCATATAGTATGTTGTTTCATCGCAAAGCTTAAACCACTGTAAGAAGGAGAGAAGTGGTTAATTTCTATGTAAAGTAGGAGTATTTGCACAGCATGGGCTAAAGGAATTACCACATGCGACTCTGAGATGCTTTGGACAGGATGATGCCATTGCAAATTCACGTAAACAATTTCCATTATAAATGTGAAGATTGTAATTTATATTGGAAAGTTGATGCAAAAGTGTGACAGAATGGCAGCAGGAAGTATGTTTTTATAGACAGGAAGTGCACTCAGACTTACATTGACTTGTGTCTCTGCATACTAGTAGATATGTTGTATTGTTCATCGTAAGACAAAACAGTAGACTGTTTTGCTGTTTGGTTGCTCCATCACTGATGTACCTTAATTTCATTTACCCACCTCTGTTCCACTTGTCTTAATACTCTTACTGAACAAAAAATTACAATTCACTCAACACCAGTCTTTTAGGGGAACTAGTTCTAGATTTCCACTATCTTGTGTGTGAAAACAAACCAGATTTGGTATTTTATATCTATAGATATGTTTATGCTGTGCAGCATGTCACATTGGTGTTACAAATTTACAGTGATCAAATAAGTCAAGTTCCGAGATGTTAGCACTAGGTTTTAATGGTGCTTTCAGGATTCAATTTCACAGCTCTCTCTCTCTATATATCATTCTGTGAAAACTGTCTAAAAATGAGTGAAATGACAAATGCTAAATACACAACATTTGTGCAGCTAAGGATACATGTCAAGATATTGCATAAGATGCACCAGTTGCTGGTAGGTAGCTGTACTGGGAGGGGGGATAGCACTTAGTTACACTAGGGGGCAGTGTTATGTTTAAGTAGAACTGCGGTTGGTCCCTGGCATATGGCAGAACTGAGATGGCCTGCAGTTTGATACTGCATTGGAGCTGCTGGAGTTTGGGTGGTGGTGGTGGCGGTGATGGTGGCAGTGGTGGCGGATTTTTAATCTGGAATCACTGTGCATGGGGAAACCTGATGCATGAGACAATTAGGGGTTGAATATAAGCTTCCAATTCCATACCCTCTGTCACCACTACTTTTGTCCATTAAGATGCTGTTTTAAAGACCTACTTCTTTGGCTGCAGTGTTCAATTTGCTTAGGTTAGGAAGTGGCACATATAGTCTGGCAGGTAACTGGAGTTTCAAGTCAGTATACAGGTGCATGGAACCATTTATATTATTTGATATTATTTTAATTCATTCACTGGGGAGGACAACAATCTGTCTTTTGAGTTTGGTGGCAGTCATAAACAAAGTTGCAGAAAAAATTGTCATGAAGGAACATTTTATAGGGTAAGTTAGTTTTACATTCCAAATTGTTTCAAAAAAATGTTAAAGGTGTATAATTTACGACCAAGATATTGTAGCATTGTGTTACATTAATTGTGTTCCCTCTAAACTGATTTATATCTGTAATATGCTGCTTGGAAGTTGAGCTTTTCATGTATCATGAGGTGCATTTGGCAGTGAACTGAAGTACAAAAAATCACTCTAGGCATCTGAGACTTAAAGTTGTGGACGTTGAAAAAAAAATGAAGGATGCAACTGAAATGAGAACTTTATAAGGCAAAAAGAACAAATATAGGTAAGAGAGCAAGTTGTGAAGAGGACATTAGGATTCTGCAAAAGGATATAGGTTAAGTAAGTGGGCAGAAATTTGGCAGATGGAGTATAATGTAGAAAAATGTGAACTTGTCCACTGTGGCAGGAGGAATAGCAAAGCAGTATGTCATTTAAATGGAGAGCAATTGCACAACTCTGCGGTGCAAAGAGATTTTGGCATCCTGATACATGAATCACAAAGTTAGTATGCAGATACAGCAAGTTATTAGGAAGGCAAATGGACGTTGTTTTATTGCAAGGGGAATTGAGTATAAAAGTAAGTTTTGCTACAGTTATACAGGGTGTTGGTGAAACTGCATCTGGAGTACTGTGTACAGTTTTAGTCTCATTTTTGAAAGAATATAATTGTATTGAAGGCAGTGCAGAGAACGTTCACTATGCTGATTCCTGGGATGAAGGGGTTGTCTTATGAGGGAAGGTTGTACAGGTTGAGCCTGTATCCATTGGACTTTAAAAGAATGAGGTGTGATCTTATTAAAACATGTAAGACCCTGACAGGTTGGATGTTTCCCTTTGTGGGGGAGTCTAGAACTAGGGAACACAATTTAAAACTAAGAGGTCTCCCACTTAAAATGGAGATGAGTAGAGTTTTTTTTATGAGGGCTAGTCTGTGGTATTCTCTTCCCCAGGGAGAAGTGGAGGCAGAGTTGTTGAATATTTTTAAGACTGAGTGAGAGAGATTCTTGACTGGAAGGGAGTCAAAGGGTAT
Source organism: Carcharodon carcharias (assembly GCF_017639515.1). Taxonomy (NCBI): domain Eukaryota; kingdom Metazoa; phylum Chordata; class Chondrichthyes; order Lamniformes; family Lamnidae; genus Carcharodon; species Carcharodon carcharias. Next base: position 74,924,394 of record NC_054477.1, on the reverse strand, counting down.
GGGAGTGGACAGGAAAGTGGAGTTCAGGCCACAATCAGATCACCCATGATCTTATCAAATGATGGAGCAGAATGGCCTACTCCTCCAAATTTGGATGTTTATATATTTTTATTTGGCTACTACAAAAATTTTCAGTAACTAATGACTTTGTTGATTTTATACTGAATCCTATATGACTACTTCTGTTTGAATAAAAACTGAAAGGTAAGTAATTCCTTTTGGGTCCAAATGAAAAACTGCAGCAGTTTCCATCCTGTCCTTGAACATTGAGTTGGCATTGCTATGTCTTGTAGGAGTGCATTTTTATCTATATTAAACACAACACTACATTGGAAGTTTTTGTTTCTGCCTTTTGTTTGTAGAAATGAGACCAGTACAGCTTGTGTTGGTTTTGTATTGCTCCTCTATGGGAGACATGGCAGCTAAAGTCTCAATGGTAAACCGCTTCGTCTGAGGTAATTTTTTTTTCAAAGGAGTTGCGGCTGAAATGTTGCCATGAATCATGTTCATTCTGATGTCCAGAAGCATTTTAATATCTTTGTTAAATCATATTAAACTCAAACTAGGATGCAACAGGTGTATCTGTGCGTATATATGTAATTTGTGGGAGTATTTTTAATTGTGTTATAATGCTGGAAAAATCTATGAACCCAATTGTTCCAAATTCTTGGATTATTTTAAAACTCATTTGGTTTGTGTAGCTAATGCAAACCAACAGTTTTGGTGTATTGTGAATGGTGCATACAAAGGCTGTCGAAAATATGTGACTGAGCAGCAGCAAAAATCTAGTGTTCTAATGGATTTTTACAGTAGAAACAAAACAAAAATGTGAGGAAATGTTAAATATAAATACAGTACAGTTGGAGGGTTTCTTTAAGGCTGGAGAGCTTTGAGATAGCAAGCATTACAAAACTGGTTGTAGAAATGCAGAGTTGCAAAGTCTGCTCAAGCAGTCTGTTAGTGTTTACCCTCATGAGCAAATAGTTCAAATCATATGCACACACCATATTCCTGTATCCCTTCCACCCACTTTTCTTTGTTCACTTATCTAATGTAATCTGGAATTTTAGTTATTAGCCTTTTTGGCCATCTTTCAGTGTCGAATAGTATTTCAATATAGTCTGTTTAAATTGGTGGCAGCCCTGTGTTGGCAAAGTATTAGTGACAATTTCAAACTTTCTTAGAAATGACTATGAACGAATTTTCTTTTTTTTGCCTAGAGTACCATTTGATATTTTGACTGACTTTTTGGCAAAAAAAACCTCGTTTTAATGGATGAAAAACCACATGAACTGTTTATTTAACAATGGTTAAGTGTAAACCCTATTTACAGTAGGAATATTACTTCCGCTTGTTGCAAAGTTAAACCATGCAAACCAGAAGGTTACAGGTTTGAGTTTTCCTGTTCCATGCTAATTCCTGCACACCTGGTTATCCAGAACATTTCATGCATCTTGGGGTACCCAAATAGAACAGGATGTGAAAGGGAAATTTTGTTTGACAAATTTATTAGAGTTCTTTGTGAATGTAACCAGCAGGGTGGATATGGGGGTACCAGTAAATGTGTATTTGGATTTCCAAAAGGCATTTGATAAGATGCACCTTAAAAGGTTACTGCACAAAATGAGAGCTTTTGGTATTGGGGTTAATATATTAGCAATGGATAGAGGATTAGCTAACTAACAAGGAAACAGAGTCAGGATAAATGGGCCATTTTCAGGTTGGCGAACTGTCAATATTGCAGTGCCATAGGGATTAGTGTTGTGGCCTCCACTATTTATGATCTATATTGGTTTGGATGAAGGGATGGAATGTATTATAGCCAAATTTTTGATTGATGTACAGATAGGTGGGAAAGCAAGTTGTGAGGAGGTTAGAAAGAGTCTACAAAGGGATATAGATATGCTAAGTAGGTGGGCAAAAATTGATAGGGTGTAATGTGGGAAATTGTGAGCTTATCCATTTTGGCAGAATGGATAAAAAAATCCAAATATTATTTAAATGTAGCAAAACTGCAGAATGCTGCAGTACAGAGGGATCTGGGTGTCCTTTTAAGTTAGCATGTAGGTGCAGCAAGTAATTAGGAAGGCAAATGAATGTAGGCCTTTATTGCAAGGGGGTTGTAGCATAAAAATAGGGAAGTCTATCTACAATTATACAAGGCATTGGTGAGACAACAGTGTACAACTTAGGTTTCACTTGGGAGAGATACTTACATTGGAAGTAGTTCAGAGAAGGTTTACTAAACTGATTCCTGGGATGAAGGGATTGTCTTATGAGGAAAGGTTGAGTAGGTTGGGTCTGTACTCCATGGAGTTTAGAAGAATAAAAGGTAACTTTATTGAAACATATAAGACCCTCAGGATGCTTGACAGGGTAGATGTTGAAAGGATGTTTTTGATTTACAAGGGAGTCTGGGGTCATGGGGGACAGGCAGGAAGGTCAGCCATGATCTTATTGAATGGCAGAGCAGGCTGAATTGGACCAAATGGCCTACTCCTCCAATTTCTTATGATTTCAGTTTGAGGCTACAATCAGCCAAATGTTAATATTAAATTGACTTCACTGTGCGAACACCAAATAACATGAATTCTCTGTCCATAAAGAGTTTTTGCTAATGACGTTGTTATTGTCATGCCATTTCTTTCTTCATGAATTTCATTTCTGGACAATTGTCATACAATTAGTGTATATTTACTTAAGGTACTGCTTATTTCAAAGGGCCTTAAACACATGCATTTAATTGCGAATTGTTGATATCAAGTCTCGATGAATGAAATATTTGTATGATTTACTAGTGAGTTTTTGGATAATTTGAAGCTCTTACATTTAAATGCGTTAAAAAATCTATACCCATTAAGATACTATTTAACAAAAAGCTAAGTGGGCAATACATTGTGATTTACTGGCAGTTGTTTCTGATCGCTGGCAATGGTATCTATGTTGCCTTCTTCCACAAAGCATGTTGGAGGACATTTGATGAGAATTAATAATTCTGTTGGCATTAGATCATTGGGCTTGAATACTGAAACCAGTGATGGCAGTAATCCAGCGAGAGAGCTTGCTGATGTTGGTAGGGCTTGTATTCTGTTCTTGCTGGACAATAATATTTTTCCTCATATAACCATTATGACTGAGTTAATGTTTATTTGTGTAACATAAGTTACTCACCTGTGCATGTTACCAAGTGTAATTTCCTGTGAAAATATATATGAATGTAGAGGGCCTGTATTATTGGATACATAAATCTTGGCACAGATCTTCTAAATGGGGAGCGACCTCTAACGCAGCTTAAGTCATTGAGTGTCAGGATCCTTTGGAAGCCCCAATGTGCACACATCCATGTACTTGCACAGGAAGTTTAAACTTCCAATTGCCAGTTTTACCCTGTTCCAATTGCTCTGCGATTCCCACGACAGTGGGATGAGATGGCCAGAACCACACAAACTTGGGCTGTTTGCCATATACTTGTGCTGGTTTATGAATGGATTTACTTGGAGCTTTTCATAGCAGGTATAAAGCCAACATAACTCTAAGTAAATCAGCTGGAGTGTCACTGTTAGTGAAGGGAGGTTATGCAGTTTTGAGGTTGGTAGCTTCATTTAAAGCAGTGTAAGTCAGTGAACTGAAGACAGACCTTAAGGGCCATGTCTTCAGTTTACGATGAGGAAAGGGGGCATGGCTGCACTGGAATTATGCTCGACAATTGGCCACCTGACTCTGTTTCTGTATCCCTGTTGGAGCCTACATTGGCATGTGCGAAGGTTCTAGTATGAAACGGTCAGTGGGCAGATTAAATCGCAGTCAGCATTGGAAGTACCCCTCCTGACTGGAAGATCTGGGCCATCATATGTAAAGCAACTGACAGAATTTTAATTGTTTTGCAGCTGATTCAGCCAAAAGAGTAACCAATGTCTGCTAAAGATGTGGAAGCAAATGTAGTGGTACAGCACACCATTATTTGGAAGAATAGAAGACGAGCAAATATACTTAGTTAAATAATGGTTAAGCAACTGAGCAAATACTTGATGGCTTAGGGGTAATGCCTGTGTTTGAGCAATGCAAAGCAGGAAATTTCGAAGTTTGATTCCTGGCTTGTTCAAATTTGGCAATGGCAGGAATGCTACAGTTCACTGAGATAAGAGTAGCCTAGTGTTTCTTCTCCTAACACGAAGATCATCGTCAGCTCTAAGTATAAGTGGTGTGGATGTGTGGTGAAGCATGATTAGACTTAGTTGTGATACAAGATAGTGAGTGCTGGCAAACTGTCTAATTTCAAGCTAAATACTGGAGGGCAACTATTTGTGGAATTGTGCTTTGAGAAGGAGTATGAAAGAATGTTGGAAAGAATAAGAATTGGTGCAAATAATAAAGCACATTTTAATATTCTAAAGGCATTGCCAAAAGAGCACGCCTAGTATTTATTTAGTATTTCCTATACTTATGCCAAAATCCCATTGTTGAAAAGTAAAATGGTTGAAGCACCCTGACTTCACTTTTGGTGCAACAGGACAATTCCAGTGATGATGATGGAGAAGTTTAGTTGTTGGCTGACCAATATGCTTCCGGGTATGACTATGATGAATTCTTTCTTGACTATTCTGTGCTTTCCCAATCTAACATTTTTGTGAAAGGCTTTACAGGGTCGAATGGGCTGCGATATCACCTATCTTGTCCTGATTTGAGGCTGTAGTCTTTGCAGGTTGATCCACCCAGTGTGGCTGGCAAGGCAAGCATTTATTGCCCATCCTAAGTTACCCTTGAAAAGGTGTTGGTGACCTGTGTTCATGAACCAATGCAGTCCATGTGCTGTTCAGGAGAGAATTTCAGGGTTTTGACTCAATAATGAAGGAATGGGTGCTTTGGTTCCAAGTTAGGTTGGTGTGTGCCTTGGAGGGGAACTTGTAGATGGTGGTTTTCCAGTGCACCTGCTGCCTTTGTTCTTCACTGGTTTGGAAGGTACTGTCGAAGGAGCCTTGCCAAGTTGCTGCAGTACATCTAAGAGGTACATGCAACAGCTACAGTGTGCTGATGGTGGAGTGAGTGTTTAATGTGGTAGATAGGGTGCCAAACAAACAAGCAGGCTGCCTTATCCTGGATGATTTTGAACACCTTGTGTTGTTAGAACTGCACTCATTCAGGCACGCTGGGAGTATTCGATGATAATCCTGTGGATCACAAATTGCTGTATATCTGGACGGAGTCACATGTCAGCCAGACCAGGTGAGTGGCAGATTTCCTTCCCTAAAGGGCATTAGTGAACCTCATGGGTTTTTACAACAATCAATGATAGCTTCATGGTCACCATTACTGATACTAGTTTTCAATTCCAGATTTTTAAAAAAATTCCACTCTGGAGGGATTTGAACCCATGTTCCCAGAACACTAAGCTGCGCCTCTGGATTACTAGCCTAGTGACATTAACACTTCACCACCGTGTCTCATTACATAGCCAGTTAGAGGAGCTGAGAACATCTCTTGGCAGTGTTGTCACTTAATTGTGCTTCTAGTAAGTGGAAAGTTATATTTTAACTGAAACACTTTCAAGGAATACTGTATTAAAACTCAGGAGATGTTGAACATGAGTATGGAGCCCTCATGCTGTGATTGTTTTTCTCTCGGCATATGGCCATCTGGTTTTACTTTGACCCAAATGCAGTCGTTATTGTACAAGGTTGTCCCTTAGGCTATATTAGTCTTCCATCTGGATCCTGATGGACTCCACTCGAGAATGCCACAGGACATTATTTCTTGGGTTGATATAAATTTAAGGATTAGCAGCCTAACTAGTATAGCTGGTTTATAGAAACAGAAAAATTTAGAGCACAGAAGGAGGTGACATGGCCCATTCTGTCTGTGTCAGCTGCTATCCAATTTAATCTCATCTTCCAACTTTTAGTCCATAGTTGGTTAGGCTGTGACGCTTCTAGTGCATATCCAAATGTTTCTGAATTTACCATCGTTTCAGGCAGAGTTCCAGAGTTCCAGACCTTTACCACACTCCGGGTGAAAAAAATTACTCTTCATCTCTCCTTTAATCCTTTGAGCAATTATGTTAAATCTATGCTGCCCCCCACCCCCCCACCCCCACCCCCACTGCACTCCGCTGACACAGAAATAGGTCCTTGCTGTCCATTGTATCTTGGCCCCTCAGAATTATATACACTTCAATTAAATACCCCCTGTTCCAAAGAAATCAATCCAGCCTCTCCAATTTTTATCTCAGCTAAAGTTTTCCATTCCTGGCAACATCTTTCTAAATCTCTTCTGTTCCTTCTTCAGTGCGATCACACCCTTCCTCTAACATGTTGACCAGAACTCTCTGCCGTACTCCACCCATGTTCTAGCAAGTGTTTTATACAGTTCCGGCATAATCTCCCTGCTCTTTACTGGTCAAAGTTTACAGTAGAAGGAAAGTGTCCCATATGCCTTCTAGATTATCTTAACTATCTACCTGTCCTACTTTCAAGGATCTGTAGTCAGACATTCCAAGGTGAATCTGTTCCCCTACACTTAGAATCCTACCATTTACTATATATTCCATTGCCTGTTTGTCTTCCCCAAATGCATTTAGTCATATTTTCAAGATTGAATTCCAGTTATTGCTTTTTCTGTCCACCTAGCCAGTCTATTAATATCTTCCTTCAGTCTCCAGTTTCTTCTTAATCAAGCCCCCTACATTTAGGTTTAAATCTTGATATACCGTGAACAACAAGGTACCCAAGACTCAACCTTACAGAACCCCAATGGAAGCAAACTTTCAATCATAAAAAACACCCATTGACCGTAAACCTTAGCTTCCTGCCACAAAACCAATTTTGGATCCTAAATGCCATATTCCCTTGGATCCCATGAGCCTTTAATTTGCTGACAGTCTGCCATGTGGGATTTTGTCAAAAGCCTTGCTAAAATCCATATGGACTGCATCAAATGTGCTACCTCCTTAGAAATTCAACCAAGTTAGTCAAACATAACTTTCTTTTTGTAAATCCATGTTGCCTGTAGTTGATAAATCTGTGCCTCTCTGATAATTTATACTGTATCTTGGAATTTTTGTCCACCAGTGAGATTATGCCTATAATTACTTAAGTTATCCCTTCTTCCCTTTTTAAATAACAGTACAACTTCATCAGTCCTGCAGTCCTCTGGTTACAGCTATAGTACCAGAGAGAATTGAAAAATGCTGGTCAGAGCCTTCAATATTTCTTTCCTTGCTTCCCTTAGCATTCTGGGAGGTGTTTTATCTGGGCCTGGTGGTTTAACCACTTTTGAGGATGCAAAACACTAACATTTGCCCGTATCATGTTTATCCAATTCAATATTTCACATTTCTCTTCCAAAGCTACAATGTCTGCTTTAACTCTCTCTTTTACGAAAGCAGATGCAAAATGTTAATTAAGATCATGCCCATGTCTTCCACCTCAAGACACAAGTTGCCTTTTGGGTCTCTAATTGGCCCTGCTCATTCCATGCTGACCTCCCATCAGACTCTTCAGTCATGTGAGGACCCATAGAAGATGATGAATTCAGTGACAACTTGGATATGCTCGAATAATGAGGAATCTGCCACAACTTTCCTTTATTATCCTTTTTTTATGTATTCATAAAATTTTGTGTTTTCCTTGATGTTTGCTTACCAATTTTTAATGCCTCTTTTTGCTTTCCAAATTTCTTTTTTAATTTCACCCCTGCACTTTCTATACTCCTCTAGGCTTTCTACAGTATTTAATTTCTGTCATCAGACTTTTTTTGCATTATCCTACTCTGTGCTCTTTGACATCCAGGGTGTCTAGATTTGCAAGTCCCACACTTTTTCTTTCTGAGAACATATTTGTTCTGAACCCTTTTTAGCTCTTCCTTGAATGCCTCTCATTGTTTTACCTTCAGATAGCTGTTTTCAGTTCACTTTTGCCAAATCATATCTCAGGTTAGTAAAATAGGTCTTTCTCCAATTTTAAATTTTTCTCTTATGTTTATTCTTTTCAACAATGACTGCAAATCTAACTGAATTATGATTACTACCACTAAAATGCTGTCTCACTGATGCACTTTCCACCTGCCTGGATCCATTCCCTAAAACTAAGTGCTAAACTGCCCCTTGTTGGATCTGCTATGTACTGGCTAAAAACAAAAGTTTCTAATGTATTTTAAGAATCCTGTGCTCTCTATATCTTTGTACACCAAATTTATCTAGTTAACTTTACGGTAGTTGAAATCCCTTACTATTACTGCCCTTTTGTTTCTGCATTTCTCAGCAATTAGCCTACAATTTTGCTCGTCTATCTCCCACTGACTGTATAGGAGTCTTTACTCCCATGTTTGGGGTTGTGGGGGGTGTGCTGTCTGTATTCCCAGCGATATGATTGGCTGCTTTTGTTCTACAGTTCAACCGTATGGCTTGATATGATGTTGCTTCGAGCACATCATTCTGTCTCGCAGCTGTAATTGTTTCTTTAACCCATATGGCAACCACAGTTTCCCCCACCCTCCTATTATAACCTCCTCTCTATCCTGCCTGAAAACCCTATAAGCAGGAATGTTGAGCTACCATTTCGGTCATCCTTTAAACCATGTTTCAGTAATGCCAATATCATGGTGTGTCTATCTGTGTCCTTGGCTCATCTGCTTTATTCACGAGACTCCTTGCATTGGTGTATATACCATTAATCACAGAACATCTCCTTTGTTTGTTTCTTTGATTAAAAATCCAACTTTCCCTTGCATCCTCCCTTCTCGCAACTCAGTAGAAGCAAAATGTTGGATGCAGGTTGAAAAAGGGAAGGGAAGACTCTTCTGTTCCTTGGACCAGTTCATTATCCCTGGATGTGACTCATACACTCTGACTCCAGGAGATTAAGTCCCATCTGTCCCCTGCACCTGAGGGCTGTACTTCACTGGTAGTGCTAACGGAATCATGTGAGAGCTCTGTAGGTATTAAACCCCCAATGGCACTTTCCAGTAAGAATATCTTAGTTATCATCAATGACTATCCTTTCATCAGTAGCTTTTCAAAAGAGAGAGATTTTAGAAATATTTGCCCTAGAATTAACACCAGCCCTTTAAATAGACCAATTTAGCTAACCTGTGCTATTTTTTTGTAAAATTTTTTATCATCGATTGAATTATGTATACATAATAGCTATGACTTGTGAATTTGCCTAAATTGACCACTTAACCTAAATTGTAGACCAGTTGAAGTCAGTTTGTGAGGTTAACTTTGATTCTTTCACTTTGAGTTTTATGTTTTGTTAGAACCTTCCCTCACCTTGTTGAAATCTTGAAGCACCTTCTTTGAAGTCAGTTTTATTGCTAATAGGTTTTAAATATATTTTTGGTATTTTTTTTAGGGGTAAGCACAGTTATTTACACAGCTCACAGGCACCACTTTTATGGGACTCCCCATCAGACTCTCGCTTAATCCCAAGGTAGTCTTGTTAAAAATTAAAAATAAAATTGAAAAAACTGTTTATTGTTGTGATTGTGTCCACTTTTCATGGCTGGGCAAGCAGCTAGAGTTTGATGTCGAGATTAACAAACCATGTGTCAGCTTACCTACCACTATTGTGTGATATTAAAAATTGATGGAGGTTATGCACAGGGGAAGAGTTGTGATCTTGTAATCAGTAAACAATGCAATGGTATGGGATCTGAATCACTTCTGACTAATGATTTCAGTCTTCAGGGGGCTATCAGTTGGTAACTATTGGTGCTTTGATGTCCTTGCACCATACCTAATCAGGAATGAAAGACTGACATTTTCCACAATATTAACATTGTACTGCTTTCTGCAGTACTGAAAGATGGTTCAGGGTCCATCCTTAAGAGGACAAAAAACACCCAATCCAAATTGCAAAGCTTTGGTTCTTTTCTTCTGAAAATCGAAATGGAAATGCACATGCATCATGCCTGCAATCTCAGCACTGCACATAAGACCAGCTCCCACATTGCATGCCTTATGGATGCAATTGGCATGTGAGTTGCTTGACATGATTTTCAACAGGAGAATAATAGAACATTTGAGTGTTTTCTCAGTTTGGATGGAAACTGATTTTATCAATTTACTACCTCAAAAAATCTACGATTTTATTCATGGAATTTGATTAATATCTAATTTTTAAGGCCCCTAGATATTTTGTAAACTTTGATTATGTCTGGAAGTTTTGTTACTTTTCTAGTTATGTTTCTGAAAGTCTGAGCAATTAGAAGACTAACCATTATTTTGGAAAAGTTCCTTTATTTCACCTCTGAGCTGTGAGAAACTGTAGCTACCTGTTTAAAGGCTAGCTGCTCTATTTGTTAGAATAGTTTGAGAAACCTTCCAGTGTGTACATCCCCATGGCTTTCTGCATTGTCCAATCTTGAAATATTAATTATTGGTCTATGTTCCATAATTGAATTCATTGCAAAGAGGTTTCCACAGAGTGAGGAATCAGTTTTGTATCAATGTTTAAGTAAAGACAAGTAGCTGCAGGGGAGGTTATTATTGCATCTTGAGATATCAAATCTATTTTGGAAGGTTAGACAGAAAAACTTAAGGGATATTGCCTTTGCTCCAATTCTAGCCAGTCAGTGCGCTTCATCAGTTCTGAGACCACATGATATGAACAGTAGAGAAAAGCTGTACTATACATGGAGGGAATTATAGATAACTGAGCTAAATTCATATATGGTCCATAACTAGAACTCCATAACCTTGTTGCAGAGAAGTTTTGTTTTAAGAAAGAAGTGAGTTTAGTAATTAGTTTGGGTTTTTAGCTTTTTTTTAGCTTACCCTCTAGTTTGATGTAACACAATTATAGGTAAGATCAATTAGATTGCTTCTCTTTTGGAAAGAGACCGGTATTAATTTTGTTCAGAACATCTCATTTTGAAATTTTGAAACATGTAGCAAAACATTATTTAATATTGGCAATTTTTGGTTTGCTTAGAAAATGCCTATTTCCTAACTCTTTTTCTGATGATTGGAACGTAACTGGCTAGATTAAATCATTCTAGTGGTGAATGAAAGATGTCTTAATTGCAGTTGACTGACACCCATGTTTAATTCAGAGGGTGGGTTCAGGGCAAAGGGAGAGAGGAATAAAAAGAAGCTGCAGAGGAAGAAAACTAATGAATATAGAAATGCAAGCTTTTCTTCATAATAATGGATAATCAAAGTGCTTAATCCTTGTCTAAGGTTCAAGTCTGCATTGTATTACTTTTTGAATATCTGTAATGATTGGGCTAAGTTTAAATTATCAGGTGTTCACAACAGTGTGGGGAAAGTTTTGATGCACCTGTTCCTGGTGATGTTCTGCCTTTAATCATAGTGGAAAAGCAGGGGCTAGGAGTTTGCAATTTTATCATGTATGCACTTTCAATGCATACCAGGTATGGGCATGTTAATTTTTTTATCCATTTGTTTCTTTGCATTAAGGCTGGTAGGTTATCGGTATGACAAAAAGCTTAAATTTTCTATATTGATTTGTAATGGTTAAACCACACGGAATTTTTAATATAATGGATGTTGTAAAAAATTTATGCTGAGAGTATTTTAGTTTTGGTCGTGAGTTTACTGCAGACAGAGGCAGTATTTATCTCATTTTGAGTTTGCTGGTAATTACTGTAGCTTTGAATATGCTATTCTGTCTGTTTTGTGGGTTTATATGAAAATCGATCTTCGCATTGCACGTGAAAGAGAAGTTGCTTGGGTGTAACTTCTAGTTGAAATGCAAACCAAGTTATTTACTGTTCTTCACATTGCTCCAACTCTAATCTCGCAGTCCAACTCTGGAGTATTGGAATATATAAATAAGCCTTTTCCTATCCATCAATCTTCAAACACAGGGCTGTTGTGTGGTGTCTCAGGTATGTTGTAAGACTCGATTTAGACTTTCAACAGAGAACAGATTTGCAGGTAAAGTGAAAAGCCATGTTTTACCTAGCTCACTAATTTAAAATTATTGTCTTCCAAACAATCACATTTTTCAAAGTCAAGGTCCATCAGCTTGTGTTTTTTTTAACAAATTAAAATTTATAAATAACTTGTCTCTTTCTTCAAGTGCATTCAATAGTACACATCATTCTTCAGTAGTTAACTTTCTCTTTCTAGGAGAGCAAAGGAAGAACAGACTACTTCTTTTGTGCAATGGATTTCTTCCCTCCTTCTGGAACAACATGTAGCCTGTACTTTTCACTGCTCCATGATGGCCAGCAGGGTAACTGTGGGCTAGAAGTAGGAATGTAACCTTTAGTGAACAATATTCACATACTTCACAAAAAGATCATCCAATCAATGACTTTTTCTCTTGATCGTTTGGCCTATCCTCACTAATCCATAGAGATTTTTGGTTGTTGGGTTGTGTAAATGTGTCCAAGATTTTTGAAAATGGTTGTATCCTAAGAATTGTAAAGTCTAATGCAGAAGTCATTCCTAGATTGAGGCTTCTGACCTGAAGTGGCAATGTGTCTTACTGAGATTTTATGATTGGAATAAAATGATATGAGTGTCACCCAGAAACTCCGTTTTGTTGTAGTTTTAGTTAAAAAACAGAATTAAACTTTGTGGAATGTTTGGTAACAGTTTAGTCATTCAATTATTGCTGTTTGCATTGTTTGACTTGGGTTCAAAAATTAATCCTTAAGCACATCTAAGATTTACAATGTCCTTTTCTTATTCTAAATTCTAAGTTGCTATGCAATGTTTCAGTTCAGCTATCTGGCTGCCACTGTATCATAATGACTGTGACTTGTAGTTTAAGTTAAACAATTTCTGACTCAAAAATGGAAAAAAAAAATGTTGCCCCACATGGATTTTATTTATGAAAATCCTGAATGAGGACCTTCCCACAAAGTAGTGTAACACAGTCCTATTGATAGGCATAGCACTTTTTTTCTCTTTCTGTTCACCCCCCCCCCCCCCAGAAGGCAAACTGGAAATGAGTGAATTTATTGTTGAATTCTAATATTATGATTCTTAGCAAATGATGTTAACATGGTGGCTGTTTGTAATGCATATTGGTGCTATTGTACTGAAAATGCCAAAACTTGTGATGTAATGCTTTGTATACATTATGTAATACTGCTGAAATTTTCTCCTGCCTCTCACAGAATGGTAATTTTAATGTTGCAGCCCAGTTGTGGAAGGATTCTTTTTTAATGTTCTTATTGAAATCAGTAAACGGACAAAGTCAAAGGACACCAGCTAGTCACCGAGTTTAATTTTGTTTTCCAAATTGACAAATGCTTGCTTGAGATACTATTATCTTGAGCCAAAACTGATAACAGCTATTTTACCAAAAGTTGGTAAGTATGTTCACAACTTTAACTTTTAAGTTAATCAGTTCTGCAAGTTGGTGCTGAACTTGGTATGACTCAGGATTTTCACAAATAGTTCATAATTGTTGGGAAGAGATGCAAAATAGCTTCCATCATTTGAGTCCCTTTAAATATGCCACTGTAAGATGACCATATGGGTGCTGTTAGTACTGGCAGTAGAGAGTGGTGTTTAACAGCTGTTGTTTCTCCCAAAAATCATGTAAAATCAAGATTGAATTGAGATTAATGAAGGGATGGCAGAGAGACTGGTAGTTTGTCAGTGAAGAAATTAACTTCTACACACAATCACGTAAACATATACTGTACTTAAAGGACGTCAGATGATACTTTGGAAGATTTCACTGGATGTGGTGCATAGGTGTATGGACCTTCATGTGCGAGCGTGTGCACACTATATAATTTCACATTGGTGATGCTGCTGTAATAATCATACTGAGGCAGTAGTTCAGTTACAGTACCATACAACTCCATATGTGGTTTGCATCTGTAATTGAAAGATTTCATGGCTAGTGTTTACTCTTTTTGAAGAAAGATGGGGGGGGGGGGGTGGTGGCGGGAAGGAAAAATAATTTCCCAGAATTGCCATTCTACTGCAGAGAATTGGATACAAAATTTAGGCTGACACTCCAGTGCTGTGCTGAGGGAGTGCTGGAAATGCTGTTGTAATATAAAGGCAAAATACTGTGGATGCTGGAAATTTGAAACAAAAACAAAAAAATGCTGGTAAAACTCAGCAGGTCTGACAGCATCTTTAGAGAGGAAGACAGAGTTAACGTTTTGAATTCTTATGACTCTTCAGAACGTGTGCTGGAAATGCTGTTGCTTGATTGAAACGTTAAACTGAGGTCTTCTGCTCTTACATGGGATCATTTTGTAGACAAGCAGGGATGTTATTTCCAGTGTTTTGGCCAGTATCTCTCAATTAACATCACTATAGCAAATAACCTGATTCTTTTAACATTGCTATTTGTGGGAGCTTGCTGTGTGCACATTGGCTGCTGGGTTTCCAACATTACAAAAGTGACTACACTTCACAAGTACTTAATTGGTTGTAAGGTGTTTTGAGATGTACTGAGGACATGAAAGGCACTATATAAAAATCATTTATAGTTGGCAAAAATGCACTAAAATTATGTATTAAAGCGCCTTTGCAAGTAAAGTTTGATCCACAGGGGTTCACGGTAGTAATCAACTTGTCAGGAATTAACATTTCTTCAGGGTACTGTGTGTTTTTCTTTACTATTGCCCTTAACCACTGTCAGTCTCCCATGGCCTCCCCTGCTATTCAGCAGTTATTTCATTAACAAACTCCGTAAATATGTAATAAAAATGCCAACAGTTTTTGCATTTTCCAGAGTATATGCTTTGTGCAGCAATTTATTTTACTAACTTTTCTGAGAACGTGAGGAAAGTCGCAAATTTTTGTCTGGGAAACAAACGTTTTGGAATTTTATGTAACTAAGATGGGAATAGTAGCAGCTCTTTAAATTGGAAAGTAGTACTTTTTTTAGAAACTAACTTTCTTGAAGACATTGATGTCCTGGAGGTCCACTGGTGTATTTTGGCACTTCACCCAAGTAATTGTTATTAGCCATTATATTGGGAGTTGGGGGTGTGATACATCACAGCCAAGCCTAATACACTTCCAGGGGTTACCATAGAGAAGTTAGGAGCTGGATCTGTTACTGATTTTCCTCTCCTTAGTTCCAAGAATCCAAGGACACTCCTGCTAAGTGATTCAGCTGTGTGTTGGAGAAACTGGTTGAGCTATTAGGAAGCCTGAATGAATGTCGAACTTCATAAATACCAGACATGCTAATATTTTACATATTACATTACTGTTATAATATCTAAGCCCTCCTCTACAGGTTTAACTTCCTGAAGTGCATGTCAAACTTGCCTCTCCAGCAAGTCTAGACGCCTAAGAAAATAACTTGTTACCTTGACTCCGTGTCCTTTGCAGCTATCGAAAATTAATTATATATGCCAAAGTTTAATTTTATTTACAAAGCAAAGCAATAGCTGTTAAGTGATTTGATCACTGGGAATACTGGTAATTACATACACTTTGAATTAATTCAATTAGTTAAGTATTTATCCTATTTCAAACCCTGATTATGGCTATTGCAAAGTTGAGTACATGCTATTAAATGCAGCAATTATTTTGATGGTTGTGAAAGCAAGTAGTCAAAGAATTTTGCTTGTGTTTATGTATGATAGCATGGCATTGGCTGTTTTTTATGTAGTAGCATTTCTCAGATGACCATGGCAACGCATTTGTATTGGTGTCACTGTGAAAATTCCAGCGTTTGTTGTTGCAATACGGAATTATTGTAGGACAATAAATTCTCTTCAGATTGTACCTCCAATTTGTATTTTGTGAAAAACTCAGTTCTTGGAGCATGTGTTGAAGCTATTTTGAGTTGAAGATGTGTAACAGAATAAAGTTTTAGGTGCATTAATTGGATTTGCTGCATAGTGTCTGGCTCTTGACTCCATAAATTATTTTCTGAAAGTTCAGAAGTCTATTTAAATTGATAATGTGTATAGACCACTAAATATTTTAAGAATCTTCTAATCATTGTGCATTGTTTATTATTTGCAGAGCTCAGTTAATGGGAGTCTGAGAGTAATTGCATTCAGTTTAGTAGCTAACGCACCTTTCTTTTTGCGGATCTAAATTTAGTTCACATTCTATTTGGCCTTGAAAGTAGTTACATAGTAATTTCTTTAGGGAGTCAATATCACTCCCCTTGTTCTCAGCTTCTGCCTTTAGATCAGTTAGTTTTATGAAGCAGCCTTAATTCCTGTTAGAAAATATTTTTTCTCAAAAGTTGTTTTGATATTAGTCTACAAAAGGGATGATCTGTGTTTAATTCTGAGTGTTGATCTGTCTCTTTAATCCAAGTTCAATAGCATTGTGTTATTAGTTAATTTGGTTCAATTGTTGGTGAATATGTCGATGTTAAGAGTTTATTATGCATTTGCACGAGTGCGTGAAAGTAGTCAAGAGTACAATGGTACATCAATTAAGATGGCAGCAATACTGTAATATAAAGGAGGTGAATTGTGATTATTTATATTGAGCAGCAGTGGCCATAGTAGATTTGTTCAGAAGTTCAGACCTCACAGCTCTGGTTTTAGAGTTTTAATAGATTTTTAAATTCAAAGTTAAAGGTAGGGCAGTTCTTGTAGATGGCATTGGTGTTTAATTCCAGATTTGGTTGTTGTTGATTAGTACACGAAATGGACTGTACATTTCAGGAAGAAGTTGTGACTTTGTAAAACTTTCCTTGGTTCCATATTTTGAAAATTTGAATGTTTTCAGCTCGAGATACTTTGTTTTAGCTACCACATGATATAAATGACCTTTAACCAGCAATCACTTGTACACTAATCTGAAATTTGAAGATTTGTACTGTTCAACTACCACTTGATCCCAAATGGTAATGGTAGGAAAATTGCAAGTTGGTTTGTTAGTCTCTGAAAATTACCCTGTTCCATCCATTATGTTGTGTACTGGTACTTTCATGAAATTTGATGGGATCAATGTAGAGGTGTTTATTGCTGGAAAAAGAGACTTTTTTGTTTTTTTTTGTCTTCCACTCAGGACGATTTGCAGGAAAATACCAATGTTGGGGGAAGTAACAATGGCTGCCATGATCAGATCATTATGCGCTGTACATTGCGCAAGCTCATGAATGAGTCAAGGCCATCACTTTCGGCCTTAAAGTGCCTAGTCTACCTTCAAAAACCCAGACGGGCAAGGTATCTCAAAATTTGAACAACAGGTAAAGCTAGCTGTTTAATGCTGCTACTATGTAGTAGTGACATGTGTTGTTTGCCAATAACAGGATTCTGCTGTCAAGCCATAAAAACATGCTGCCTATCTCACAAATGAATAATGTGGTGTATGAATTTCAGTGCCAGTGTGATGGTAGGTAGGCTGTACATACCAAAGACTGGTGGTATGTATCAAACAGCATATCCCTTCTGCTGTTTGCTACAGGGCATAGTTCGGACCTTACCCAACCAGTCCATTCTTGCAAAACTCAAAACACAGTGTCCGACATTAGATGTGATTCTGCAATTGGACAACATTTGCTAAATAATTTTCAGTTTGCTAATAATTAGACTGACAACGGCTTTAAGATTCAATTGGAATCGTAGCATGGCACGTGGGCGTGCACTGGATAATATACAGCGCCCTGTTCCCTGTAGACACACAGAAATTGTACACACTTTGCATCTGTTTCAGCTAAACAAAATAGGTGACAGCCATTCGCTGGTGCACTCTTCAGGGCAATGCCTTGACCAGTCAGAGTCAAGCTGCCTGGTTTAAATTTTAAACAATGCTTGGCAGTTAACTGTCAGTCAGCATCAACAGGTACATTCTCCATGGCAATCAGAGTCCACTTGCCAACCAGTCAGCAGTCTCTTCTCATACGGCATAAATCTGTTGTTTTCCCTGACATTGGCATTTTCTTGTGAATTGTCCTGATGAGTGCAAGGTGAAAAGCTTCAATAAAAAATGTTTTTTTTATTCAGCAATACTCAAGCTCTATACTTCCAAACGACTAGAGATGATTATTGAGGATTTCTGTAAAACTTGACCTGTGACCTTGAATGTAAAAAATACATAAATGTTTAAAAAACAATATTGTACACTTGTTGCCGGGGTTAAGGACGTGGGCCTTACAGACATGCAGAAGTTTCTAGGTCCACTGTTAGTGCTGAGTTAGCTGATCTTAGTTGGGTCAGTGGTAGGGCAGGTAAATTTTGGCAACATTGGTTGATCACTATTCCGAGTCATGGTAGAAGAAAGCATGAGTGGAAGTCAGTGGGTATTGGAATTGGGTTCAAGTGTAATGTGTCCCTATGATTGGTCCACAGTCAATCTCAAAAGTGGATGAGATACTGGAAGTCACCTAGGTTCTGTGGGGATTGTAGCATGTTCATTATTTTATATAAGTTGAAGACAAGTTGTATCGATTTTAAACTAAGCAAAATCGATTATAACTGATTATCTGTAAGTTAACCTGATGTGAAATCAAGTAGATGAATGATTTGTATCAATCTTCACCTCACTTGTTTATGTTTCAGCCTTTCAGAGCAATTGAAGAAAGACACACATATATGATTTGTATTGCAAGAGGATGTTACTGTTAAATCCCTCGGTTACAAATAAATAGATGTAGGGCATAATGAGACAAGTTAAATAAGCGTATGATGCTTTGGAGTGATCAGTGCTACTAGATCTGTAAAAGGGATACCTGCAGGCACATTACTGCTGCAATTTAGAAGTATGGTTCATATTCAAATTCTCGATGGGGTAGAATAAATTGAAAATTCATATCTTAGGGTTTATAAAGTTCATTTTAAAAATGCCCAAGGTTTGTATATCTGCAGTGCTAGTTAGATGGCTATGCATTGTTTAGTTTTGATCTGTCATATAATGTTGGCTGAAGGCACAAAACTTCTTGTACAAATGTGACAAGAGGAAGTGTGTAGTCATCTACTGGACAAACTGCTGTCTTTGGAAGCTGGCTGAGAGAATTTGCTGGTCTTCAATATCCCCACACCCCTTCCCTGTTGATTTTTAGCACTTCCCCTGCTGTACTAACAGATTTTCTGCAACTCCCCCCTGCTGGGAGTGTTTAATAAACTGATACTTGGATAGGCTGCATGGCAAGAGGGTCTTCCATGGTGTTACAGTTGGGAGGGAGAGTGTGATAACTTTTCCCCTGCTCCTCACTGCTCAGTTGTCTGCAACAAGATGTGTGTTTTTAGAAGAGTGGTTTTGATTGTTGTGACTTTTAGTAATAGGCACAAAGCAGGTTTGGTTAAGTTTAAATCAAGAAAAGATTGTTTATTCACACAATACTCAATTTAAATGCAACAAAAAATACTCTCCCTCGTGTGCAGACACAAACACAAGTAAAGGATGCTAGAGACGAAGCATGCATTTAGGTTATTAACAAAAATAGGAGAAAAAATTGTTCAAATTTTAGTCCTTTCAGATGCATGTGTTGAAGGTTTGGATGGGTTTGTGTTCTCTCATGGTTCTTTGGAGGATTGGAAGTTGGAAGCCCTTGAGTTTCCTGATGAAATCATGGCTGAGGTTGTGTAGAGATGAATCTTTGCAGGTGAAGACAAATAAACCCCCCTCTCTCTCCCTTTGCCTGGGTTGGAATGACCCTGTTAGTTTCCCGATTGTCCTATCTCTGGCTGGTTCTTGGAGTAATAAGATTTGTTATCTGCAGTCAGTTTTTATCATGTGACCAAATGATCAGTACTTCTTTTGGCTATACAAAGGATTTGAAGTTAAAAGCCATTACTGCACAATGGGGAATGAATGGTGGCTGTTTATACCTTGTGATAAACTGGTTTCTCCATATATCTTTGTTAGGTGTTGAGATTGCAGACACTGTCACAGTTGGAAATGGATGGTGGGATAACATTTTCTCCTTTTCTCCTCACCTCATGGTTGTCTGCAAAAAGATGTTTGGGGTGTTTTAAACCTTTTGAGTGTGGTGTTTTTCAAATATAAGCATGATGCATCCCATTAGGCAATGTAAACCAGAAGAAAAAATGTTTATTCTCAGAATACCTCAAGATTTAAACACAACAAAATACACACGCCGCTTCATGCATGCATGCATGCACAGAATGATGGATTCTAGAGGCAAAGTGTGTGTTTAGGTATTAGCAGAAGTACAAGAGATAAATCACATGTTCAATTTTTAGTCCTTTAAGATGCATATGTTGGAGGCCTGGAAGCATGTTCTCTCATGGTTCTTTTTGATGAATGGATATTGGAAGCCTTTGGGTTTCCAGATCAAGTTATGGCCAAGTTTCTGTAGAGATGAATCTTGGCAGGTGAAGACTAGTTAGCACCCCTTCCCCCACTCTCTCACTGTCTGGGTTGACTGGTTGTTCCAGCAAGGTTCTACTTGCTGGTGGAATCGTCCCCCTTGTCCTGTTGGTTTTTAGACTGCCCTGTCTCTGGCTGGTTCTTGGAGTAATAAGATTTGTTACCTGAAGTCAGTTTCAATCACGTGACTGCATAATCAATAATTTTATTGTCCAACAAAGGATTAAAAGTTAGAAGCCAATGCTACACAATGGGATTAAAAAGTGGTTGTTCACACTTGCTTGTGATAAACCGTTTTTTCCAGACCCCTCTTGATTAAATGTCAAGCTCACGGGCATTGCGTCTGGGGAGTTATTGATTTTGAGCCCAGTCAATTGGAGGTGTAAATTCATAAGTGGCTTCGCATTTTGAATGTATTTTCAAGGGAGGGCATCCCACCCATGGTCATTTACGTTTTAAGAACTTTCCAGAGACCTGAGTTAATTCTTTGTGCAGAAATCACAAAAGGTCAACTGACCCTCGGTGGCCATATTTACAGCACATAGTCCACTTTTTTAAAAGTCATTTTCAAAAAGTCCACATTGCATAAAGCCTGTATCTTGGAAGTTAGAAATATTATATCTTTACTGGACATGCCAGTGATGATTGTTGTGGCAGCATCGGCGGAGAAGAAAAGAGTTGACGTTTCGAGTCCTCATGACCCTTCAACAGAAGGGACTCATGAGGACTCGAAACGTCAACTCTTTTCTTCTCCGCCGAAGCTGCCAGACCTGCTGAGTTTTTCCAGGTAATTCTGTTTTTGTTTTGCATTTCCAGCATCCGCAGTTTTGTTTTTATGATTGTTGTGGCTCCACCTCTCTCTTCTACTACCATCCCTGCCCAAGGACTTGTTTTTTTATCCAGTGGCCCACTTCGTTCCTCAGTGGTGGAAATGGGCGATGCCCTGGAAGTGAAAGTAGGCAGTTTTGGTGATGCAGCAAATATGGTATCAGAAGCTCAGCTTGGGGTCAGGTAGGAGGATACCAGGGCATCAGTAATTAACTCATCCTGTTTACACAGCAATTGCAATTCTTCAAACCTTGTTGTTTTATTTGAACATAGTTAATTTGACTAACTGTACACCAGTTAGAATTATGACCATCTGGAACTTCAGATTTGATAATGCTTTTAGAAGTGTTGACCAAAACATTCACTTTGTCAAGGAAAGAAAAGTCCAGTTTAAAAAGAGTTGCACTTGTGATTTACTGCAGGGTAAATATATTCTTGACTGAAGAAGCTGAATTAAGATTCAAGCTCTTTCAGCTCCATCCTTGAGGAAATTAAATTAGTGTCTCCCTGAGAAACTCACTTTATCTCAGTCTCTCTAGAGCAATGCCAATGGTACATGGGCTCAACTTGGTTCTGTTTTCTTGGCCTTAAAATGGTGGATGGCAATGGGGAACTAAAAGGGTGGAAAATGTAGGAAAGAAAGACAGACATGCATTTTTACTGCAATTTCATGTCCTTGGGTGCCTTACAGCCAGTAAATTACTTTTGAGGTGTGGACACATTGTTTTCCAGGCAGTGCAGTAGTAGCTGTTAGTGGACTAGTAAACCAGAGACTGTAAGTTTAGGTCTTCCAATGTCAGTTTGAGAATTTCATTTTGTTTATAAAATAAGCCTTGGAGAGAAAAAAAGTTGGTATTAGTAAAAGTGACCATGAAACTGTAATGTCCTTGTGCTTATTCAAAACTCTGCTGCTTGTATCTTAACTTGCACCATCATAAAATCTTGTTCATCCATCACCCTTAAGCTTGCTGCCCCACACTCGCTCCTGGTTCAACAACACCTGAATTTTAAAATTGTCATTCTTGTTTTGAAATTTCTGTTTATCCTCCACCCCTCCTCCAGCTGAACAAAACTTGGAGATCTTTGCACTATTCCAGTTCTGGCCCCCTTTGCAACCCTGATTTTGTTTTAAATTTGTGTTGGCATTGTGTTTTTGGCTGCCTTGGTCCTAAGCTCCAGAATTCATGCCCTAAGCCCCTTGCCCTCTCAATATCTCTCCCCCCCCGCCACACACACACACACTCCTTTAAGATGCTTTTTAAAGCATACTACTTTGACCAAGCATTTAGTCATCTGTCCTGATGTCTCTCCTGTGGCTTGGTGTCAAAGATGTTTTTATTGATAACCTCCTTGTTAAATGCATGGGATGTTTTGGTCCTTTAGAGGCTATGTATATGCAGGTTGTTGTTTAAGGAAGGAAACCTGGTCTAACCTATTTGTGATTCTAGTCCCATAGCAACTTGGTTGATTCTTAACTACTCTCTGAAGTGGCCTAGCAAGCCATTCAGGTGTAACAAACCTCAGGGCAACTAGGAATGGGCAATAAATGCTGGCTAGTGACCCCCACACTCCAAAAATGAATCAAGACTGACAACTGGGTCCAGAAAGTTGTATTTGATATGAGGCAACTTGATAAATATAATTGTAGAGGAAGCCTATCTCATGATGCAGCTACTTAAACCTTGAATTGTATTGGTTTCCAGTTGTTAAATATTCTAAGGAATTATTGTTGAATTTTCTTTGATCTGTTCTTAAATGCAAAGAAATTGGGCACATTAAACATATGAAAAATACTTTTAACTGATCACTTAAAATAGGTCAGTGGTAAAACTCACTGTTAATTTTAATGGAGGTGTTCCTGTTATATTCAGTATTGCGAGATTTATCAACAGCCAAACGTGTCATGATGTTTCATAATATAAATGCTGTTTTTTATCATCATTGAAATCGGTCCCTCTTTAAACAAAATAAAACAGCAAATTTGCGCTTCACATTTTGAGAAGATGTGAATTTCTTCTCATAGGGTAATCTTGCTGTGTATTTAGAATATTAAAAATTCAAGTTTTCTGAAACTGAAATATTTAAGTATTGCTGAAAAAAGAGACATGCTATAAAAGCTTTTTATCTTACACAACAGGATAGCTGCTCAAGATAAACTAACAGTAAAGGGAACAACAATTGGTACTGCATGAGAAGATAGTGCTGATTGGTTGGCAAGTGGACTCTGGTGGGAACGTGTCATAGGAAATGCAACAGAACGGTTAACTGTTAACTGCCAAGTTTTTGTTTCAAATTCAAACCAGGCAGGTTGACTCTGGCCAAGGCATTTACTGTTCTCTGCTGCATTCTCCATGGCAACACCCCTACCAATCGGAACCCACTTGTCAAAAAATCAGCACTCTCTTCTCATGTAGTATAAATTGTAGTTCCCTTTAAGATTTGTTTATCTTGCATGGTTTTCCTGATGAGTTCAAGATGAAAAGCTTCTATAACATGTCCCTGTTTTTTCAGCAGTACTCTAGCTCTGTACTACTAAACGACTAAAGTATTTACTTGATGCTTAATTTTGGTTGGGGCAATGCTGTTTTTCTTCCTGTGATTAAATTGAGATCCTGTTCTCAGCAATGTCAACCATATAAGTGCATTATTGTAACTTGTTACTTGTTACAGAGAAGTCAGAGGGTGAGTTTGCTATTCAGCTCAGCCACAGATGTTGGAATAGGAAATATGTGGAGAGAGGGAAAAAGAGGGTATTGGGTATAGTTGCAACTCTTCAAGCTAGTTTTTGTATATCAGAGGTAGGTTTTGACTTGCATGAGATATTATCCAACAGGAGCGAAGGCTGCATTGTATTTAAATATGGAATTAGGCTTGATTCAATCTGCTGAGACACAATAGTGAAGCCTTGTGGAGTAATCTAGGCACCAATAATACTGCCCATATTTTCAGTTGCAGCAAAGGGTACATATTTGTAACCTCTGTGTGCAACACATTGTTGGCAATCCTGTTTCAGATGCAAATAATAGAAGAAAAGTTGCATTATTGACTAATAGAGGCTACAGCATTTCCATGTGTTAATTGCTTAACTAGTAAAAGTGAATGAATGCCTTTAAATTGGTTATTTCTTCAAAATTGCATCCGCAAGATACATTAACATTGATTAATTGTGACCTTAAATCTACTGAATTATTAAGCAGTTGAGTTTTTTCAGGTGGTGGTGGGGAGCAACTCGGAGACAGAAAGAGATGCTGAGAAGATTAGCACTTTAAGATTGGGCAACTAATTTTTTTTTGAATAATTGGAAGATTGTTACCATGGAAACCATGGCTAGGAAAACATGAATGCATTTACATACCAGCCAACTGGAGTGGGGTCATTGACATTCTATTTATCCTTGACTAGGTGGAACCTAGGAATCTGGTAGTATTGGTTCCATGGCCTAGTAGTCCAGGATTTTAAATAGTGGGCATTTTCCTGGAAACCACTTCTTAAATTGAAACTACTTATTGCAGCAAATTTTCCCATTTAAATGTATGTGATATCAAGATATGTATTCCCAACCCAAGATTTTTGGCCCCAAAATGTAATGCTAATTTGTTTCATCCCTTGACCAGGATGCCTGTGCTGATTTTTGTTACCACTTATCCTTCAGATATCATAAATCAGAGTTATTCATTAATATTTTGATAAACAGCTACTCTCTGGAACGCTGTGTCACACTCCACCGCAGAGTTTAAGCTGGTGATCTCCACCTATGATTCTTTGAAATATGGTCGGCAGAGGGTGGCATCACTTTGCGTATACTGGACAGTTTCTCGGCCTCCGCCCTCTTTTATCATAAGATCATAAGTAGGGGCAGGAGTAGGCCATTCTGCCATTCGATAGATCACAATTGATTGTGGCTTTAGCTCTACTTTCCTGCTTGATCCCCATTACCCGTGACTCCCTTGTTGATCAAAAATCCACTGCGCCTTGAATATATTGTTCTTGGGGAAACAGTGACTTCGTTCCGGAAGGTGGGGATGCTGGGTGGCGTCGTTTCCCACGCTCTGCTCTGCTTCACTGACTGTCAGTGGCCGTTGGGCACTTTGGTGAACCCCGGGGGATCTGGGTTGCACTGTTGGAGATCTGGGTCAGAGTCGCAGTCTCCTGGTCAACCTTCTTGGGCGAGTGAGAGTGCGAGTGACCGTGGGCCGCTGCTTATTGGAACATGCCGAGACCTTGGCGTGGATCCAGCCTAATGTATTCTTGGCGGTCAACAGGAGGAGCAGAGGCTAGAGGCCTAGCAGAGAATGGGGAAATGGCCCTTCTATTGTTTCACCCAGCTGGTAATTATATAGGTGGTTACAAAAAAGCTTTTGCATCTGTTTCCCAACTAACAGAGTAGCTAGTACTACAGTGAATAAATAGGTAGTAATTTTAAACCACTTAATGAAACTACACTATTCAAGACTAAAATGGGGAATGAGTATAATAGAATTAATACAAATGATTGCTTTTTGAGGCACAAATTATTCATCATAAATTGCAGAATAACTGAAAGATTGGCTTTGTTTAGTTGGAATGTCTTTTGTAACTTTGAAAAGGATTTCATATATTGCAATAAACTCAAGATATAATAATGTACAAGAGTTAATTGATTTCCCTGAGTCATTTTTTTAGATATGCAAACATTCTTCAAGCATGCTTTACATATTAATTGTGATTTAGCAAGCAAGTTTTTGTGCTGTTAAAATAATATATATTTAGTCTAGATGCCAAACAAGACTGATGTAAACTATCTAGCTGGTTTGATGTTTCCCAGCCTTTAATTGCTCTCTGCTTAGTGGCCTTAATGTAGTGAATGTCACAGAACATTAAAGTTTGATTTTTTTTTTTCCAATACAAAAAACCAAGTTGTTTACTACTGATAAAAACGATTGTCTGGAATGTTCTTTAATTAGACTAACTTGCAGTTGAAAACTGTATATAATGCAATAATCTCTATACTGTCTTATTGAAATCTATTTTTCAATACCAAAATAGGACTTTAACCTTTCCATTTTGGCTCTTAAAATATTTGGGAGGTCCTGAGTACATGAAGGCACTATTTAAATGCAAGTTTTCCCCCTTTCATCTTGGTGTTTTATTTTTGTTTACTGTTTTGTGTTAATATTGCAAGATAAAATCAACTGGATGCAAAATGGTCTTGTGCAAAGGAGAATTTGGAGGAAATTAACATGAAATTGTTTGGTGTACCTGTTAATGTTTACTTTCAAGTGACCAGGAAGAGAGTAGGGGCTGAATAGTTCATGGTAACTGACAGGAGAGGCTATTGCATAGCAGTAGCTTGAAACGGCTTACTTAACCTGTTCACATTTTTTAGATACTTTGCCATTCCAAGGTAATTTGAGGTAGACCAGGCACTTTTTAGGTCAGAAGTTTGTGGCCCTTGGCTCGATTGAGAGTCTGTGCAATACTCAGTGAGCAATGATCTGATCAGGATGCTATTGTCCCACAGGATTGCTTTGGTGTGCTGTATTTCTGTGACAAGCTTGCAAGGTGAGCAAATGGCTAGGGCCCTATTTACAAGATTACTGATGGGGCCAATTTTATCACATGCGGAGCTGCACAAATTCCAATGTCTACATTGACCATTTCCACTAGTCTTATTTTCCACAAGCAGGATTCTGCTGTCAGTTCAAAAAGATGTGCTGCCAACCACACAATTGAGCAACATTGTGTATGATTTTCAGTGCTGGTGTAATGCCAGATATATGAGCCGTATGTCCCAACGATTGGCTGATCGAATCAGACAGCATGTTTCTTCCATGTTTGTAATAGACAGAGTGCGGACTGTACCCAACCAGCCCGTTTTTAAAAAACCTAAAATAAAATGCCTACTGTTAGATGTGTTTTGGTGAATGGGCATCCCCTGCTGATCAATCCCAAGGATGCTAATAGCGGCACTAACAATCAATTTAAGATAATCAGTGAAGCTCGCAACTGGCTCATTTATACCTGCTAGAAGTGACATAACATTCATATGCAGGGATCAATTCTTTGCAAATAAAAGGAATATGTTCAAGCCTTGAGCCTTTTTTGAATTACCCGGGAATTCTTTGTTACTTTTTCCATAGCAATGCCTAGGCCAGTCAGTCTACTTGCCAACCAATCTGTATCCTTTTTCCCTTTAGTATAAATTGTTGTGATCATTTCAAATTTAGCATTCTTGCATTTGTTCCAGTGAGTGCAAGATGCAAAGCATTGGCAGCATGTTTTGCTTTTCAACAATACTGTTAAAATAATTGTAATTGCAAGTTTAATTCAAGCAAGTTTAATTCTTTGTTAACACTTTGATGACTTGAAAAAAATTTAGTGAATGCGTTTCTATCACTTGTAAGTTTTAGTGGTTGGGGATTATGAAAGACCAACTTAATATTTTACTTCCCAAACTGGATACAGCAGTATATAGGTTTGGTTATTTATCTTAATTTTGCTCAACAGTGAATAGTGAGCAGAGATAGTGGCCAGAATTTTACGGCCTCGCTGTGACGTGTATGGTGAACCATTTACATTTCCATTCAGTTTGGTGGGACCATCATATCCTGCTGGGTGGGAGGGGGGTGTAAAATCCTGGACAGTGATTCTCATTGTCATGCCCTATCCTCCTCCTTATATTTTTCTATCTTCCCTCATTTATTGTATTTTAATGCTTTATTCAGCAAAACATAATGAAACTTTGGTTCTTTAAAGTTCACTAATGAAAGTTATTATGGGAAAATTGACTTACGATAAATTATAACCATTTACATAACAGTGCTTAAGATCAAAGATTAAATGTGTATAATTTAAATAATTATTTATATTTTTTGAATTTTGGCACACAAAATATTAGTAAAACATCACTGCCTCATATCCAATTCATTTACATCAGGGGATTTAAACTCGTTAGTTCGATTGATATTGTACTGTATGGTTAGGAGCTTGGGGATGGAGGTGACTGGGGGGCTTGCAGTGAAAATATCCAGAAGAGACATGGCCAGTAACCATGAAATGGCTGACTCAAATTCAAGTTCAGCAATTTAATATCATAACCACTGCAGCATTTTTTTTCAGACAGCAGATGCTGGTAATGATTCTGCTGTTGCTATTTACAGCTCCTCTAGATCCATCTTTTGTTTATTTACTTCCATTACCACCTTCCACCTTTCACATTGTCCCATTTTGTCATTTAATATCCCTTCCTTCTACCTTATCACAGACCTTCACTTAAGTCCCATCCTCCCTTTCCCTGTTATCATACTTTCTTAATATATGTTACATCCCTAATTTTTTCCACTTCTAATGAAAGGTCACCAACCTGAAAGGTTAACTTTGTTTCTCTCTCCACAGATGCTGCCTGACCTCCTGAGAATTTGCAGCAGTTTCTGCTTATGTTTCAGATTTTTAGCATTCGGTGTATTTTGCCCTTGCATTACTTGTACGCAAATACTGTTTCAGATTTGGGTTGGGTTGAGCTAGATATTTATGTTGCACAATGTCATTCTTGAAACATTGATTGTAGGTTAATAACTGGTTATACATCACATTTCCTCTGAGTCACAATATTAATGCCTTCAGGTATTTTGGGTGTGGGATCCCAAGGTTTCATAGTACTGTAAATAAGCGTGTTTCATATTTATAAAAAATATGCAATTGAAATAAGGTAAACCAGAGAACAACATGAAATTCATTACTAATGAATTTCATTTTATAAATGTTGCTGTCACATTTTAGTTTTTAAATAAATCTCATTAATCTAAAATGCCTTTCCATGTTTAGAGAATCAAAGCATATATGGTGATGGGAGTCATAACTTGAGAGTCTTGATGCAAGTAAGCCTTACTGTTATCTTGTTAGGTGATTTTACATTAATGCTGAGTTAAAGGTCAATTTAGGACGGGGTCATAGGTGCCAGAGTGCCTCTTTTTCTTATAACCTCCTACAGGCCATCAGTTCAGAGCATTGAGATGTTTTTTGTGTGGCGTACATGCAACATAATGGAGCTATTGATGTCATGATTTCAAATACACTAAATTAGCTCACCCAAACTAAAGTGAGAAATTAAGCCAGAGAATCTTGCAGCCGGTCTCAGGATCCATGAAAAATTGATATCTCATGCCATTAGACTAACATATGTTAAGTATGTTTAGCAAGTGATGATACGGAGGCTTGGACATGATGGGCTGAATGGCCTCCTTTGATGCCATAATGACTGTGACCGGATGTCTGAAATTTGGCTGCACAATGCAACCATATATTTAAAAAAAAAGCAGTCAAACTAAATTATATGAAAATGAAGGTGTGGTGGGAGAGACAATTTTATGTTCTCAGATTTACTACTTCCAGAGTGGGATTTGCAGTCCTTTATTTTCATTAATTGCTCATATTCATGCTTCCCTATGTGTAACAGTGAGTAAGGATAGTGTGAACTTTCTCTCTGATTTACTTCATGGTGACAAAAGGGACCTTCATGAGTGTGCAAATGACTGAAAACTGCTTTTAGAGTTTCACAGTGATGCTGGGCATTAGAATCCAGCTGTGCTCATCATAGACTATAGCAGTATATTGTAGTAAAATCCTAAATATGGGGATTCAGTGTAATTCTCCCCAGTAAAACTCATCCAACCATTCCAATAGATAAAAACAAAAAACTGCGGATGCTGGAAATCCAAAACAAAAACAGAATTGCCTGGAAAAACTCAGCAGGTTTGGCAGCATTGGCGGAGAAGAACAAAGTTGATGTTTCGAGTCCTCATGATCCTTCAACAGAACTGAGTAAAAATAGGAGAGGGGTGAAATATAAGTTGGTTTAAGGTGGGGGAAGAGAAGTGGGGGGGAAGAGAAGTGGGGGTGGGGGTGGGTGGGTTGGGGGGGGGGTGTGGTTGTAGGGACAAGCAGGCAGTGATAGGAGCAGATAATCAAAAGATGTTACAGACAAAAGAACAAAGAGGTGTTGAAGGTGGTGATATTATCTAAAAGAAAACCCCCTGACCTTCTCCTCTCCGACGCTGAATGTTCAGTGCTTAGCAAAAGACTTAGTTTCATACCCTTATGCCCTCATCTCAATGAATTTTGCGCTCGGCATGAGGCTGAACTCTTCTTCCGCCACCTTCGTCTCTGTGCTCACTTCTTTGGGCAGGAGTCCTTCCCCGTTCAACGGATCCTTTTACCCACCTCCAATATTCTCCCTCTACCCTGGACCCCTCCCTCTGGATTCTTACCTTCTCTTGATCTTTTCATTGAGAACTGTCGGCGTGTCTCAATTTCTCTGCTCCTCTCACCCATTCTAACCTGTCTCTCTCTGAACTTACAGCATTCAGTTCTCTCAGGTCCAACCCTAACATTGTCATCAAACTCGCTGACAAGGGTGGTGCTGTTGTTGTCTGGCGCACTGACTTCTACCTCGCGGAGGCTGAGCGTCAACTCGCAGACACTTCCTGCTACCTCTTCCTGGACCATGACCCCACTACTGAACATCAAGCCATTGTTTCCAGGACTGTCACTGACCTCATCTCCTCTGGAGATCTTCCTCCCACAGCTTCCAACCTGATAATTGCCTAACGGCGGACGGCCTACTTCTACCTCCTACCCAAAATCCACAAACAGGACTGTCCTGGCAGACCGATTGTGTCAGCCTGTTCCTGCCCCATGGAACTCATTTATCGTTATCTTGACTCCCTTCTCTCTCCCCTTGTCCAGTCCCTTCCCACCTATATCCGTGATTCCTCTGACACCTTACGTCACATCAACAATTTCCAGTTCCCTGGCCCCAACCGCCTCATCTTCACCATGGACGTCCAAACCCTCTACAGCTCCATCCCCCACCAGGATGGTCTGAGGGCCCTTAGCTTCTTCCTCGAACAGAGGCCCGAACAATCCCCATCCACCAGTACTCTCCTCCATCTGGCTGAACTTGTTCTCACGCTGAACAATTTCTCCTTCAGCTCCTCTCAATTCCTCCAAATAAAAGGTGTGGCTATGGGTACCCGCATGGGCCCCAGCTTTGCCTGTCTCTTTATGGGGTATGTGGAACATTCCTTGTTCCAGTCATACTC
This sequence comes from Carcharodon carcharias, assembly GCF_017639515.1. NCBI lineage: Eukaryota > Metazoa > Chordata > Chondrichthyes > Lamniformes > Lamnidae > Carcharodon > Carcharodon carcharias. The sequence continues at coordinate 74,893,296 of NC_054477.1, read as the reverse complement.
CGGCCCCCTCCCACAACTCTTTCTCCGGTACATCGATGATTACTTCGGTGCTGCTTCATGCTCACGTCGGGACCTGGAAAAATTTATTAATTTTGCTTCCAATCTCCACCCCTCCATCATTTTCACGTGGTTCATCTCTGACACTTCCCTTCCCTTCCTCGACCTCTCTGTCTCAATTTCTGGTGATAGACTGTCCACCAATATTCATTACAAGCCTACTGATTCCCACAGCGACCTCGACTACAGCTCCTCACACCCCACTTCCTGTAAGGACTCCATCCCATTCTCTCAGTTCCTTTGCCAATGTCGCATCTGTTCTGATGATGCTACCTTCAAAAACAGTTCCTCTGACATGTCCTCCTTCTTCCTTAACCGAGGTTTTCCACCCACGGCCATTGACAGGGCCCTCAATCGTGTCCGGCTCATCTCCCGCGCATCCGCCCTCATGCCTTCTCCTCCCTCCCAGAAACATGATAGGGTCTCCCTTGTGCTCACTTATCACCCCACCAGCCTCCGCATTCAAAGGATCATCCTCTGCCATTTCTGCCAACTCCAGCATGATGCCACCACCAAACACATCTTCCCTTCACCCGCCCCCCCCGTCGGCATTCCGTAGGGATTGTTCCCTCCGGGACACCCTGGTCCACGCCTCCATCATCCCCTACTCCTCAACCCCCACCTACGGCACCTCCCCATGCATACGCAAAAGATGTAACACCTGCCCCTTCACTTCCTCTCTCCTCACCGTCCACGGGCCCAAACACTCCTTTCAAGTGAAGCAGCATTTCACTTGCGTTTCCCCCAACTTAGTCTACTGCATTCGTCGCTCCCAATGCTGTCTCCTCTACATTGGAGAGACCAAACGCAAACTGGGTGACCGCTTTGCAGAACACCTTCGGTCTGTCCGCAAGAATGACCCAAACCTCCCTGTCGCTTGCCATTTTAACACTCCACCCTGCTCTCTTGCCCACATGTCTGTCCTTGGCTTGCTGCATTGTTCCAGTGAAGCCCAACGCAAACTGGAGGAACAGCGCCTCATCTTCCGACTAGGTACTTTACAGCCTTCCGGACTGAGTATTGAATTCAACAACTTTAGATCTTGAGCTCCCTCCTCCATCCCCACCTCCTTTCCGTTTCTTCCCCCTTCCTTTTGTTTTTTTCCAATAATTTATATGGAATTTTCTTTTCCCACCTATTCCCATTATTTTTAAATCTATACCTTTTATGTCCTGTTAGTCTTATTTCACCCCACCCCCCCACCAGAGCTGTACCTTGCGTGTCCTGCCATCCACTCTTAATTAGCACATTGTTTTAGACAATATCACCACCTTCAACACCTATTTTGTTCTTTTGTCTGTGACATCTTTTGATTATCTGCTCCTATCACTGCTTGCTTCTCCCTACAACCCCCACCCCCCAACCTTCAACCAGCTTATATTTCACCCCTCTCCTCCTATTTTTACTCAGTTCTGTTGAAGGGTCATGAGGACTCGAAACGTCAACTTTGTTCTTCTCCGCCGATGCTGCTAGATCTGCTGAGTTTTTCCAGGTAATTCTGTTTTTGTTTCCAACCATTCCAACCCTGACTCCTAATTTAGTTTCTAAACATTGCTAATTCAGAGTGCGTGGCAGGAATGTTTAAGTAGCATCAGTTAATGTTTTTCCAAATAAAAACAGAAAATGCTGGAAATACTTAGCAGATCTGTCTGTATCTGTGGAGAGAGAAACAGTTAACATTTCAGGTCGATATCTTTAAATGCTGTTATCAATTAAATAAATGCTGTTTGTTCGAGAAAATGTTAACTGCCTGACACATGGATTGAAAAGCAGGTGGTTAGCATGTATATATAACTTTCAAGCAACATGTTTTGCTGATGTGGCAAGAATATGTGATCATTATTTTGGGTATTTTTACACAATCCTAAATGTACCTTCCTTCAAAAAGCAAGAGTTGCATTGCCACTGTTTTTGCTGTTCCAATTCTATTTGTTACACGTAACAGAATTCTGTTACTGGGTGTACTCATTTTTGAAGCTACTGTATTCTATGTATAGATGCATATGAAAGCCATTATATAATGTAGAATACAGTCATTTATATTTTAAAGTCATTGTACATTTAGAAGCATAATCTCACATTTTGAGTGGACAGTCCCACACACAGACTGGAATTGTATTATTATAGTGTTAATGGTGGTTTCAAAAGCTGCGTATGACCCTGGGATCCTCAGGTGTATTTTGTGGGGGCCTGGAAATTAATTAATTGCCATTTGCACTGCTGTCCCTTTAAAGGGTGGTGGCTGCCAACTCCCAGGAGTTGCTGCCTAATCAGAGCTGGTGGGCTCAGTCACAGCAGTGCCACTAGGACTGGTGGCCAATGCTGGTACTGCACCGGGAAGAAGAGGATGCCATGGAAGGATGCTGCCTCTCAACCAGGTAAGTGGGTCTGGAGTGTGGCAGGCAATTAGGCAGGCCCCTGAAGGGGTACATTTGGTGAGGGCAGGTGATGATGTTACCACATGGATAGCCATTGCAATTGGTGGGGTTCCCTCCATGGGCCACAGGGTGCTTGAATAGCAGGGTCATACCCCTAACCCAGTGGGGTGGTTGCCTCACCAGGTAGCCTTTCCACATAGTGGAGGGACCTCATGCCACTGGTAAAATGCCTGCAGCAGCAGCAACAGGTGATTAATTGACCACTGAAGTGGCTCAATTGGCCCCTGGGTGGGAGGGCAGTTCTCCATCTCTTGCACCACTGATACAGGTGCTGATGGACTTCATCCTAGGGTTTTGACAGAAGTGGCTAGTGAGGTAGTTGATGACTTGGTTTTAATTTTCCAAAACTTCCTAGATTCGGGAAAGGTTCCACTAGGTTGGAAACTAGCAAATGTAACTTCTTTATTCAAAAAGGAAGGGAGACAGGAAGCAGGAAACTACAGGCCAGTTAGCTTAACATCTGTCATAGGGAAAAGTTAGAAGCTATTCACAAAAATGTTATGACAGGGCACTTAGATAAATTCAAGGCAATCAGGCAGAGTCAGTATGGTTTTGTGAAAGGGAAAACATGTTTAACTAATTTATTTGAGTTCTTTGAAGGAGTTACATGTGCCGTTGGTAACAGGGAACTGATGAATGTACTGTATTTAAATTTCCAGAAGGCATTTGATAAGGTGTCACATCAAAGGTTATTGCAGAAACTAAAAGCTCGTAGTGTAGGAGGTAACATATTGGCATGGATGGAATATTGGCTCGCCAACAAAAAGCAGTAGGCATAAATGGGTCTTTTCTGGTTGGCAGGATGTAACGAGTGGTGTGCTACAGGAATCAGGACCGGGGCCTCAACTTTTTACAATTTATATCAATGGCTTGGATGAAGGGACCAAAGGTATGGTTGAAAAATTTGCTGATGAAGATAGGTCAGAAAGTAAATTGTGAAGAGGATGTAAGGAGGCCATTAAGTGACATAGGTTAAATGAGAGGGCGAAGGTCTGGCAGATGTGAAATGGTCCATTTTGGCAGGAAGAATTAAGCCTATTATCGAAAGAGTGAGAGATCACAGAACTTTGCGATTCAGAGGGCTCTGGGTGTCCTGGTGCATGAATCTCAAGGCACATATGCAGGCATAGCAAGTAATTAGGAAAGTTAATAGAATGTTATTGTTTATTGAGGGGAATTGAATACATAAGTAGGGAGGTTATGCTTCAGTTATAGAGGACACTAGTGAGACCACATCTAGAGTTTTGTGTACAGTACTGGTCTCCTTATTTAAGATGTAAATGCATTAGAAGCAGTTCAGAGAAGGTTTACTAGGTTAATACCAGGAATGGGCAGGTTGCCTTATGATGAAAGGTTGGGCATGTATCTATTGGAGTTTAGGAGAGTAAGAGGCAACTTGATTGAAACCTTTAAGATCCTGAGGAGCCTTGACAGAGTGGATGTGGAGAGGATGTTTCCTCTTGTGACAATCTAGAACTAGGGATCACGGTTTAAAAATAAGGGTTCGCTCATTTAGGACAGAAATGAGGAGAGATTTTTTTTCTGAGTCGTGAATCTTCAGAATTCTCTTCCTCAAAAGGCAGTGGAAGCAGAGTCTGAATAAGTTTAAGGCAGAGCTGGATAGATTCTTGATTAACGAGGGTGAAAGGTATTGGGGGTAGACAGGGATGTGGAGTTGAGGTTACAATCACATCAGCCGTGATCTTATTAAATGGTGGAGCAGGTTCGAGGGGCTGAGTGGCCTACTGCTCCTAATTTGTATGTTTGCATGGTGGCTGAAAGATAACTTGTTCTCCACCCCCTGCTTTCTCTCACCACTTTATGGGCTGGCAATGTCCAGCTCATTGTTTGTCAAATCACTACATGCCTTGACTGTATGGTGCCTATTGGAAAAATGCAAAACAACAAGAACCTGTTTGCTCCTGAAGATAAGTTAGGCTCTGGGACTGGGGGAGAGTCCTACATTTTGTTGGTTGTAGTTGGCTCTCCTGACGTGCGTGCGTGTGTGTGTTGCACTTATTTAGCGCTTTTCCACGAACAAGTCCTAGACTGCCTGGTATATTACCAATTTGTTTCAATTACACTTGTTTTAATTAGCACATGTTCACAAAGCATACTTATGTGAGCAAACTGTACTACATAACAGAGGGATTCTGATTCTTGCAGCTAATAATGGAAGTTGTGCTCTCATTGCAAGGGGTTCTTTATCTCTGATTGGTAGGTCTAGAAAGCAGTGCGCTATATCTTCTGAAATGATGACGCTAGTCAAGTTCTTTGTAATCACCTGGATAACTGGGCCATAAGCAGGATATGTGGAGGAGATTGTTCCTCAGGCTGCACTTCTCGCCAGTAGTTGGCTGGTATGGAGGGGTGGAATTGGTGCAGCATGTGTTGGGTGTGTTATTTTGCTGTGTGATTTTTGAGTTGGTCTTGCTGTGTTTGGTGGTGTTTAGGGTTTGATTCCATTTCCTTTGCTACTCCTTTTTCCTTGGTCAACCTATGTTTTCCCCCAAGTTGCTTTCCATCTAGTCATGGAGACAGGAATGACACAGTGGGGGAATGTGGCTGTAAGAGGTTGATTGAGTGTGAAAGAAAAATTCCAATGGGTTTGTTTCAGTCTGAAGTCTGCAGACTTTTGCAGTGTCCTGGAATTGGTGCTTCATCTAAAGGTAATGTTTCAGTCATAATGGGTGAATTAGCCATTAAAATATTCAAAATTTTCCTTTGTCAGGAAAACCATGTGCATCAGATCCACATGTATTTCTCTAACCAATTTTTACTGTGTTATAAACAGTACTTGTTAAGCCCTTTACGTGTTGTTCTCTGTGACACCCTGTATATTTGCTTATAGTAAGTAAGCAGAAAAACATAAAATGAAATTCATGTCTCTTGGGAAGTCAATGGTGGGACATGTTTTCATTCCCTGGCTTCATGGCTCAATGTAAAGTCCTGAGGCAAATTGTTAGTCATCTTGTTAGTTCCACACAGACAAAGCCACAAATACATGTGTGTCTATGAAATGTCATGCAAGGAGGAAAGACAAAGGGTGGGGCTGTTTAAGTGTAGTTGTAAATTTTGAACAGTTTTAAACTGGTTTTGCTTAGCTCACTTTCTGTATAAAATTCTTTCAAAAACCCACAAACAGCTAATGATATATTGCTTGTAGATTTGGTGCTTGTAGAAATGCAGAGCACAACGTAGTTCAAGTGTACTTTAATTTGCATTCAAGGTTCAAGCTACAAAATATTAACATTTTGTAACTATGTAATTGAGAATTTGCGAATTCTGTGCTCTTCCAATCAGCAAGCAAAAAGCCAATGGAGCTGCAGGCAGTAACATGATGTAGATCAAAAACAGAATTACCTGGAAAAACTCAGCAGGTCTGGCAGCATCGGCGAAGAAAAGAGTTGACGTTTCGAGTCCTCATGACCCTTCAACAGAACTAGTTCTGTTGAAGGGTCATGAGGACTCGAAACATCAACTCTTTTCTTCGCCGATGCTGCCAGACCTGCTGAGTTTTTCCAGGTAATTCTGTTTTTGTTTTGGATTTCCAGCATCCGCAGTTTTTTGTTTTTATAACATGATGTAGATGTTGGAATAGCAAAGGGAAGCATTTGCTTGGTGGTCATGTACTGGCGGTGTCATATGAGGCAGGTCTTGAGCTGAACTATAGTATTTTAATGTACTTTTGTGTGCTGTATTGCATGGCATAGTACACTGGAACAATGGCATAATCATTTACAAATATTTACAAATTTGGGTTGTACAAATTTACAGATGACCAAGATATCTTTTTAACGACTTGTTTGCAAGGTCATGGGATGGGGACTCGGTTCTACTGCTGAAGTATAAGTGGCGATTAAGCAAGTTCTATAAATACTACTCTGCCAGACATCAAAAGGTTTTCAAGTTTTGACTGGGTTGTGTATAATTCTATATCAGCCAGCCATGATACAAGTGTTACAGTTTGCACTATTGTATCTGAAGAACAAGCACAAATGATAATTAAGCTGAGGGTTCAAAAAAAATTCTTCAGGTCCAGTAATCAGTTTTGCAACTTCAGAAAATGTCGGCTTTGAAACAAATAGATACAAAATGGGGTAGTACTGTTTTAAGAGTACTGAAGTGCTATCAAGTATTGACATTGTCATTTTTCTACCTGGGGTGGGGGGGGGGGGGGGTGAAATTTTGCTGTGTTTTAAGCAAATGAGAGGTTGGTTTTTCAGGATGCTCATCTGAGGAAAGACATTTTTAGATGGGCATCCCAGCAGGTGGAGTTTACATCGCTTAATAGAATGCAATAATGTCTGACAAACAAACTGCCTACTGTTTTGATGCCTCTATTAAAGAGTTGTTGAGGCTGGTATCCAACTTCACTGACAGATTGGCAAGCAGAATGTTAAAAGGGTATAACTTGGAAATTGATTACTTGTATTGACACTGGAAAATAACTGATCACAAGTCTTATTTTTCACAGTGACCTTGATAATTGTTTAGCTTAAATGATTATAGAAACAGGTTCTCCTTAGTAAAGAGAAGGGTAAATTTGATAGTGTTTCAAATCATGAATAATTTTGATATAGTAAATAAAGAGAAACTGTTTCTGGTTGCTCTAATTGGTTCTCAGGTGGACTTGGAAGCTAGAACAAATACAGTAATTTGGCTCCATTAGAAGTCTTTCAGCTATGTGTTTTGGATGTTTCTCTGCTTGATTTGTTTTGTCCAGGATATTTTAAACTGCAGCCCCTGAAAGTTAGTTTCAGTCAGATAACACTTCTGGGGTCCAGACCACCACGATACAGTAGCAGGTGACAATGATCATTCACTCTTATCTCTGCCCCAACTTGAGCTCAAATGTTTTCCTTTATTCAGTAAGGCACCTGGAGGCGAACAGTCTAGGGATCTGGTCTTTCTCAAATGCTGGCTTATCCTTACACAGTGGGATGTATAAAGTTCACAGGTGGCTGTGAAATAACCTTATTCAGGTCCATGATCTTACAGTCTGTAATATTCAATATCCTCATGCTTGTATTGGACATGACGCATGATTCTATAATAAAAAAAATTTCCTTAAGTTAGAACTTTTTAGGGGAGCATTTCACAACCTCGGTGTAGTATTAAGGTGTTCAGGCAGAACAGGGGTTAATGTGGGACTGGAGAACAGTAGTATCTATGATATGTAGAAAGTCACATTATAGCAGAAGGATGTAGAGTCTTGAAGAAGCCAGTATGGAGACAGCATCCATGCAGGACTGTACCTTGGTGATGTATATGGTTATGGGTTACCAATAAACGGTTTATGTTCAACCATACAAGCCTCCAGACTTCTTAGTGAGACAACTCAGGTACTTCTGAAGTGACTTTACTGTTAATGTATTGAAATGTGGCAACCCATTTGCACAAGGCAAGGCCCCACAAACAGAAATAAAATAATCTGTTTAAATTAGTTGAGGGTTAGATATTGGGTGGGACATCAAGAGAGCTCCCTGCTATTTTTTGAAAAGTGGCATTATGGCCTGGATTTTGTGGTCAGCAGTGAAGCAAGCTCACATGCCACTGTCCACAAAGTAAGTCTTGATGAGAGACCAAGCAGTCTCGCTGGCAAGAATTTTGCCTCTACTGCCATGCAGTGGTTGGCTGATTGCAGCCTTCTTTACCGGGTATTCACTGTGGAACTGGAGTGATGTCATCATGCTGACCAAGCTGCCAGTTGCATTGAAAGGATTTGTTTACAAATGGTAAACAAAGCAGCAAAATAAAATCACTTTAAAATTTTTCTTCCGTAGAGCAAATTAAAGATTGGGACATACATATGGGGTGAAGGTAGAGGTTAAAATATTACGAAAAACCTTTTCCAAAAAATTAAAAATTAGCTTAAAATCTAATTAATCAATTACCAATACCTTAGTTATAAAATTGATTTTTTCGGGGCCTGTTTTCACCAAATTTTATTAGTCATATAGCTGATGAAAAACACAGTGCAGCTACCTCTGATTGAACAAGGTGTAATCTTTTTAAGGGGTTTCAAACGTTGATGTAGGTGTGAGAAAATTGAAATCCTCACTGCATGCTGGCTCTAGGGGAAGGGCCAAAGTGCAGCCTGTGGCGGAGTCCTGAGTGACAGACGGCAATTTAAGATTTCTGCGCTAACCTGCTTATGCCCAACAACCTGAATTTGCAGTCAGTTTCACAGGGGCAACAACAGCGAATGCTGACGGTTTTCCGTCAACTCCCCACCCCTCTACAAAATCTGCCTTGAGATCTTTATGTCCTTTTGAGAGAGCAGAAGGGGCCTCTGTTTACCCTCTCATCTGAAAGACTGCAGTTCCAACAGTAGCGCTCCCTGAGAACTATACTAAAATTTCAGCTTTGATTATGAAGGAAAGAGAGTCGATGTCCTAAAGCACTTTGCAACCAATTGAGTACCTTTGATAGTAGTCATTGTTGCAATGTTGAAAACTTGAGCCTTGAGTTGGGCTTGACTCACATTTTGACTGAGGTGAGAGTAGCACTCGAAGTTAAGATTTGAAGCAAAGATCATATCAGCATTTAGGAATGTGAGATGAGTGGTTGGAGGATTACAGGAGCAGGGTGGATGTATTAAATTAGGGCTACTGTTCATATGGCAGATAAATGTCAACAAAGACTGATTGGGTTAACTGTTTAGTGTTGTTTCAGTGTAATTATTTAGTTCTTTAAAATTGAATTCCACTGTACTTGTAAGGTTCCACTGCTCTCAATTTCCATTTAGTTCTGATTCTTTTTTTAAGCAATATTAGACATTATCGTTATGAGAAAATGTTTTGCAAACCTATTTGGGTTTGCAAAAAATATTGCATTTGCTATGGGAAAAAAACTGGAACACTGTAATTGCTCCACATTACTGCCATAGATTTCCTTGTTTTGACACTCACAGACCTTTAGCATTGGAAGAGAATTTTGAATATCCAGTTACTGAAAAAATGAACTCACAGGATTCAGCAGTTTAAAACAAATGAATTTTACTACATAAGAATTAAGTAAAGCAAACACTACTAAATAAACATTGTCTCAGGTAATTACTTATACTTCACATCGAAAAGCACAATAAAACACCACCACAGGTACTTTAGGCTACATGTGAATTAGGAGCAGGAGTAAGACTGCTTCCACTGCCTTTTGAGGAACAGAGTTCCAAAGACTCGCTACCCTCTGAGAGAAAAAAATGTCTCCTCATCTGTCTTAAATGAGCGACCCCTTTATTTTTAAACAGTGACCCCTAGTTCAAGATTCTCCCGCAAGAGGAGGTAACATCATCTTCAGATCCATCCTGTCAGGTCCCCTCAGGATCTTAAAGGTTTCAATTAAGTCGCCTCTTACTCTTCTAATTTCCAGTGCATACAAGCCCAACCTGTCCAGCCTTTCCTCATAAGGCAACCCGCCCATTCCTGGTATTAATCTAGTAAACCTTTTCTGAACTGTTTCTAATGTATTGACATCTTTCTTTAAATGAGACTGTTTTGACGTGGCAGATGTGTGCCAGGTGGACCAAATCCATGAAGGAAACTTCGTTGTGCTATCACAAAGGGTTTTGCGATTTGTATTTATTACGAGATGTGTGCACTTAATTCAGAAGTAGTAAGTCCACCAGGACATTTTAGAGATTTTTTTAAAAATTAAATTAAAATATTTATTAACAAAATAAAAGATTTCAAGCACCTACATAAGACTATTACTACTATAAGACCTAAAATTCTTAGTTAACCTGAAACCCAGTTACACTCCCTTTAAGGCAATGATCCAAAGATAGATTTTAGATTTTAAACAGATCCAGCAAGTTAACAATACCCTGGACAGTGGAATTCCAAATGGCTTTTCTCCAGCTTCGGTTTCGGGAGACAGCAGATTTATGCACAACTGCTGGAGGCTTCATTAAGGCTTTTTCATGCACTCCTGTTAGATCTTACATGTCCTTCTTCTCTTACATAGTCCTTTATTCTCCTTTATATATGCTTCTCTTCTTTTTAATATGTAAATTCTATTAGTTCAAATGTCTTTGAAACTATGTTTCTCACAATATAAAAACTTTCATGTTGCCACTATTTCCAGTAACCTTTGGGAAATATAAACACATTCCTTAGCCTTGCTTATCTGGCTATTTGTAAACAGACTAAGATCCTTTTGAAATCCAAATATCCCTTCATTTATTTAAAAATGTAGACTCCCATCACACCTTATATGCTAAGCCAGCATCTGTGTTTGCTAATTAGAATGTCAAGCACCTAGTTTCTTTTGCTGAGTTATAGCTTGCAGTCTGACTTTAAATGTAATTAAATTACACAGACCCAACTATCCTCCCCCCCCACCCCCAAATTACTCCACAATAAACCACAAAAATATTATGAAAATGATTTCATGACATAGACCAGTACTTTACGTAATACTCCTGATGTGGTCTCACCAATGCACTGTACAACTGAAACAAAACCCCTCTACTTTTGAAATCTAAAACCCTCAATTGAGCTTTCCCTTTTCCCACTATGACTACCCCCAGAAAGCCTTTGGCTATTTATCAGTTCTTGAAGTTATCCACTTTGTTAGGACTAATTCCAAAATTTTCTGCAATTGTTTTGAGGTCTGGGACTTTTAAGCTCGGACCTGAAATTCCTGCACAGTGACCTCTGCCCTCACCCCTACCCCTCCCTTTCAGAACCATGATAGGGTCACCCTTGTCCTCTCTTTTCACCCCACCAGCCTCTGCATTCAAAGGATCACCCTCTGCCATTTCTGCCAACTCCATGATGCCACCACATCTTCCCCTCAACCCCCGTCGGCATTCTGTAGGGACTGTTCCCTCCATGACACCTTGGTTCACTCCTCCATCAACCCTAACTCATCATCCCCTTCCCACTGCACCTCCCATGCAATCACAGGTGCAATACCTGCCACTTTACCTCCTCCCTCCTCACCTTCCAAGGCCCCAAACACTCCATTTAGGTTATGCAGCACTTCACTTGTACCTCCTTCAATTTGGTCGCTGTTCCCAATGCAGTTTCCTCTACACTGGGGAGACTAACCGTGACTGGGTGACCGCTTTGTGGAACACTTTTACTCAGTCCGCAAGCATGACTCAGACCTTCCTGTCATTTCAACACACCATCTTGCTCTCATGCCCACATACATGTCTGTCTTTGGCCTGCTGTAATGTTCCAGTGAAGCCCACTGCAAACTGGAAGAACAATACCTCATCTTCCTGTTAGGCACTTTACAGCCTTCCAGACTCAACATTAAGTTCAGCAACTTCAGACCATGAACCCTATCCCCTTCTTTATCCCTTTTTAATCTAATTATTTTTACTTTTATTTATTTTTCTTTATTTTATCTATTGTTTATCCTTTCCCGCAACCTCCCCCCACCCCAAAACATGGCCATCTATCACTTGTTTCTATGTTGTGCTTTCACAGAGCTCTGATCCTTGTTCTGCTATTAACCTATTCTGCTCTCTTACCTTTATGCCACTATCAGCACCTCCTTTAGTCTTTAATACTAACATTAACATTCCCTTTGTCTTGTGTCTATGATATCTTTGTCAATTTCTCCTGAGCTCCCACCTATCTCTGACTGTCTATTTTGCTCCACCTGCTCCACCCCCCCTTATACTGTATGAACTTTATCACATTTCTCCTCTTTAGCTCTGAAGAAGTTATTTGGATTTGAAATGTTAACTCTCCATGGATGCTGCCAGACCTGCTGAGTTTTTCCAGATTTTTACTTTTTTATTTTTAAATTTTGTAAATTAATTGACATCTGGTTTCAAAGCCAAAATTTGGATTCTGAGACCCAGATTAATAATTTATACCTCTAATACAGTTAACAATCCTCTCTTCAAACTTGCTCGTGCCCCCAGGAAACCCCCTTGTCTGTAAAGGTACTTTTAACTTGACTAAACTCTAAAATAGTCCATGTTTAGTGTTTTCACACTTGCATCTCTGACTTCTTCATGTAAACGTGGATTATCCTTTGAATAGCAGTTATCTCAGGGGCGTTTACCAATTTCTCAAACCCAGGTTTTTCTACTTAATTTACATTTAACACTTGTAATTCCTAAAACAAAAAGTTATACCTCTAAAACACATGAATTATGAAATTGGATGTTTGCAACCTTGCTGCCATGCAGACAGCCCTTCACTCTTGAAAGGTATAGAACCTTAGCCATCTTCACCCTCTCTGTAGATCCCTCCCTCAATCATTTCTTACTTTTCCATTTACTTTCATGCATCCCTTTGAAGATAAAAATATTTGGCCCTGCTTTTGGTGACTTCTACTCGATCTTGCATCTTGGTACATGTTGTGTAAAATGTTTGTAGCTGTCATTGAAATGGTGCAAATTAAATAGCTTGGCCTCTTCCAGCACTTCTGTGTAATAACAATACATGTCTGAAATATTTCTATGACTACAGTCCCTTGCTTGTATAACATATTTGCATTTTAGAGCAGCTGATTCAACCATTTTGAACAAATGCCCCGAATATGAAGCTTAATGAAATGGTGATGAAAACCTATAAAAGGGCAAGCGACAGGAGAAAGAAAAGCAGCAGCAGCAAAATTATTTTTTTTACCTACTTGGATGTGCAGCTTAATGTCAAAATGTTATAGTAAAAAGTATGCTTTTTTAAATAAAGAGGCTTAATTCAAATTCTAACATCTGTATTCAAATTCCCACTATATAATGTTTACATTGCTTAAGTAAAATGAGGACAATTCAACTTAATTCAGCAATTTTTGCACACATATCAGTGAAGTGTGTGTATCACAGATTTTAAGCAACCAGTCTGTTTTCTTGTCTTGTTGAATGTATGAAAAATTGCTCCCTCGTTTAATCAACTGCAATATGATCCAAACATGAGTGTAAGCTAATTATAGAAAATTTTGCCATTGTCAACTATTTCTGAAATGCACTTCACGTAAGGTTTGCCTGCAATATATGTCCAGCAGGCATACTGAGCAGTTGGCAAGAAACAAACTTTGACCTTGTCACAGAATGATACATCATCGGACCAAGTTTACATCAAGTTCACTATCCTAGCTTGCACTTCCTGGTTCAGATCACGATGTTCATTAACAGTCCTTCATTCTAACTATGGAGATACGTAGTTGCTCGCCCTCCTTAGAGGTCCCAGATACCTTGTGAAGGGTATCTCAAACTTGCAGCATCTGCCAGTGCAACAGGTCATTAAAATTAAATGGGCATGTAAAAGTCACACTACTTGTTTGCTGGCTACAGTAAATGCTGTATGTACAAATAAAAACAAGAAATGCTGGAAATACTCAGATCAAGCAGCATCAATGGAGGAATAAGAAAGTTCATGTTTTGAGTTGATGACCTTCAGCAGAACTGGAAAATGTTAGATCTGCCTAACCTGTTGAGTATTTCTAGCATTTTCTGTTTTCTGATTCCTTAACTTGCATTTTGCTTCTGGAGTTGTTTTCCAGTTGTCTTCCACTTTTCCATGGCAAGAACAAGAGGTACTGCTACTGTAAATTGTTGGAATTGATTATTTGCACCTAGGAGAAAAAAGCTGCTTCTTGGGATTTGTTTCAAAATGTAGAATTGATTGGAAGACATTTTTGGACTTGTGTGCATAAAGATAAATAAACTGAAAGGAGTGGGTGATTTGTAAAGCTGATATAACTCATTTTCTAAGCAAATTGTGTCCTTCAATTCATAGTGCAACGAAGCGACACTGATTTGCACACTTATGCACAGATATGTGGTATAATTTGATCGGGATAATGACCCAGCTTTTGCTACCAGTGACATACAAACGTTACTTGCCATTCATGATGTTTAACCTCCCCACAGACATATTGGGGGCTTGTGAGCAGCCACTTGGCCTTCGGGTGCCTTTTACATGGAATTTGTGACGTTTGGGTACAGGAAAGCAACAGTGTGTCTCATTAATCAATTAAATTAAAGAATCCATAATGAGGCATGCAGGGTTTAAATCAGGAAGTTAAAATATTCTAATTTTATGTAAAATTGTGCACAAAAAGTGAAAGAGAGGGAAAGCTAGTTGTGATTGAGAGATAAGAGACAGAAAAAGGAAAATAAATCATTTCTTTTTAAATCTCAGCAATAATTAAAAGTTGAAGAAATGAGATACCACACATATGCAGTGTGAGAGAAGCTGTTTGTTAGTAACTAAGACTTAGCATGCCATTAAAAATTCAATTACATTTGAATAGACGTGTTGAACACCACTTGGAGGAAGCACTAAGGGTGGCAAGGGCACAGAATGTACTCTGAGTGGGGGACTTCAATGTCCATCACCAAGAGTGGCTTGGTAGGACCACTACAAACACAGCCACCTGAGACCCAAAGGACGTAGCTGCTAGACTGGGTTTGTGGCAGGTGGTGAGGGAACCAACAAGAGGGAAAAACATACTTGACCTCATCCTCGCCAGCTTGCCTGCTGCAGGTGCATCTGTCCATGCCAGTATCCTTGAGGAGACAAGTCTTGCCATCACATTGAGGATGCCCTCCATCGTTTGTGTGTGGCACTACCAGCGCGCTAAATGGGATAGATTTTGAACAGATCTAGCAACTCAAGGCGTGCTGTAGGCCATCAGCAGCAGCAGAATTGTACTCTACCACAATCTGTAATCTCATTGCTTGGCATATTCCTCACTCTTATCATTACCACCAAGCCAGGGGATCAACCCTGATTCAATGAAGAGTGCAGGAGGGCAAGCCAGGAGCAGCACCAGGCATACCTAAAATTGAGGTGTCAACAAGGCGAAGCTACAATACAGGACTACTTGCATGCTAAACAGCAGAAGCAGTATATGATAGACAGAGCTACGTGATCCCGCAATCACTGGACCGGATCAAATTTATTCAGTCCTACTACATCGAGTCGTAAACGGTGGACAATTAAACAACTAACTAAAGGAGGAGGCTCCACAAATAATCCCATTTTCAATGATGGGTGAGCCCAACACAACAGTGCCAAAGACAAGGCTGAAGCATTTGTAAACTTTTTAGCCAGAAATGCTAGGTGGAGATCCATCTTGGCCTCCCCCTGTGGTTCCCAGCATCACAGATGCCAGTCATCTTCCAATTCAATTCACTTCGTGATATCAAGAAATGGCTGAAGGCATTGGATACTGCAGAGGCTATGGCTCCTGACAACGTCCCTGTAGCAGCACTGAAAATCTGTGCTCCAAAACGACATATGCCCGGAGCCAAGCTGATCCAGTATAGCTACAACACCTGGCATCTACTTGACAATGTGAAAAATTGTCCAGGTATGTCCTGTCCGCAAAAAACAGGGCAAATCTAATCTGGCCAATTACCACACAGTCCATCTACTCTTGATCATAAACAGAATGATTGAAGGTGCTGTTGACAATGTTTTCAACTGGCATTTGGATAGCAATAGTAATAAAATAATGGGAGGGGGGGAATCATGTGAGGGGAGATATGGTAATTTAAAGAGGATAAGGCATTAGAGCAGGGCAGTGATATGCATAAAGATAATCAGAGCGAAACAGTGATGGTGTATAAAACTTGAGTGCACCAGCAGATGAGGCCAGAGTTTGCTGCAATGGTAAAAAGACAGAATTAAAGACTCTGAACACATGCAGCATTCATGACAAAATGGATGAATTGATAACACGAATAGAAAGAAGTATGCATGACCTGAGACATGGTTGCCAGAGGTTGGAGCATAAACATTAAAGGATATTTGACATTTTGGAAGGACAAGAAGCTAGGCAAAGGTTGTGGGGTTAATTAAGGATGAGTAGTGAGAGATGAACTTAGTTCTAAAGATCAAGATGTAGAATCAGTTTGGGTGGAGATAAGGAATAACAAATGAAGGAAGCCACTGGTGGGAGTAGCTCTTTGGCCCCCCAACAGTAGCTCTACTGCAGATCAGAATATACAGGAAGAAATCATGGGGGCTTGTAAAAAAGGTTATCATGGATGATTTTAATCTTTAAATAGATTGGACAAAACAGATTAGCAAATGTTGCCTGGAAGATGAGGACATTGTGTTTTCAAGACAGTTTCTTAGAGCAGTAGGTCTAGTTCCAACCAGGGAGCAGGCTATTTTAGATCCGGTAATGTGCAATGAGACAGGATTAATTAATGATCATAGTGAAGGAGCCTCCAAGCAACAGTGATCATAAAAATATAGAATTTAATATTCAGTTTGAGGGTGAGAAGTGTTGGCCTAAGGCTAGTGTCTTAACCTTAACCTTAAAGGTAGTTACAAGGAAACGAAGGCAGAGTTGGCTAAAGTGACTGGGAAAAGTATTTCAAAGGAGAGCAGCTAAAGGAAGTGGCCCCTTTAGCTGCTGAGACTGGGGAATTATTAATGGGAAACAAGGAAATGGCCAAAGCATGAATAGGTATTTTGTCTGCACAAGAAGATACAAAAGAAATCCCAAGATTACTTGAAAATCAAGAGGTAAAAGGCAGGGAGCAACTTGAAACAATCACGATCACTAGGAAGAAGGTACTAAGAAATCTATTCAAACTAAAGGCTCATGATCTGATGCCTGGCATCATAGGATCTTGAAAGAAATGGCTGCAGAGATAATAGATGCATTGGTTGTGATCTTCCAGAATTCCTTGGATTCTGGAAAGGCCTCAGCAGTTTGGAAAATCACAAATGTAACACTTATTTAAGAAAGACATAAAGCAGGAAAATATAGCCAGTTAGTCTAACATCTACATTTGGAAAAGGGGAACCTGTAGATATGGTGTACTTGGATTTCCAAAAGACATTCAATAAGGTGCCTCATACGAAGATTACTACATAAAAAAAGAACTCATGGTGTAGAGGGTAACATATTTTCTTGGATAGCAGATTGGTTAGCCAACAGGAAGCAGTGAGCAGAGATAAATGGGTCATTTTCTGGTTGGCAAGCTGTTACTAGCGGAGTGCCACAGGAATCAGTGCTGTGGCCTCAAATATTTGCAATCTATATGATTTGGATGAAAGGACAGTGTACCTCACCAAAATTTGCTGACAATACAAATTCAGACGGGAAAGCAAATTGTGAGTAGGGCACGGTTTACAAAGGGATACAGGTTAAATGAGTGGGCAAAAATTTGGCAGATGGAGCATAATGTGGGAAAATGTGAACTTGTCTGCTTTGACAGGAGAAATAGAAAAACAGTATATTTAAATGGAGAGAGATTGTGGAACTCACTATACAGAGGGGTCTGGATGTTCTGGTACATGAATCATAAAGTTAGCATGCAGATACAGCAGGTACTTAGGAAAGCAAATGGAATTTTGGTGTTTATTGCAAGGGGAATTGAGTATCAAAGTCGGGAGGTGTTGCTACTGCTGTACAGGCCTTGGTGAGACTGCATCTGGAGTACTGTGTACAGTTATAGGCTCCTTATTTGAGAGAGGATATAATTGCAATAGAAACAGTTTGGAGATGATGGGGTTATATTATGAGGAAAGGTCGAGGAGCTTGGGCCTATATCCACTGGAGTTTAGAATGAGAGGTGATCTTGTTGAAACATATGATATTGAGGGGACTTGACTCCTGCAGGTGGATACTGAGAGGATGTTCCCCCTTCTGGAGGAGTCTAGAACTAAGGGACACAGTTTAAAAATTAGGGGTCTCCCATTTAAGACCGATGAGAAATTTGTTCTGAGGGTCATTAGTTGTGGAGGCTGGGTCATTGAATATATTCAAGGCTGAATTAGATTCTTGACTGACAAGGAAGTCAAAGGGTTATGGTGTTAGAGGGAAAAGTGGAGTTGAGCCCACAATCAGATCAGCCATTATCTTTTTGAATGGCAGAACAGGCCCAAGGGCCCAAATAGCCTTCTTCTGTTCATAGTTCTTATGTTCTTTTGCATTCGTGTATAACCTGCTGCTTGATGTTTGGGTTCTGCCAGGGCCACTCAGCCCCTACCCTAATTACAGCCTTGGTCCAAACATGAACTAAAGAGCTGAATTCCATGAGTGAGGTGAAAGCTACCGCCTTTGACATTAAGACAACATTTAACCGAGTGTGGCATTAAGGAGCCCTGGAAAAATTAAGTCAATGGGAATTGCGGGGGGGCGGAATGGGACCTAACACTGATTCCCATTGACTTAATTTTTGACTGAGATGACAAGTGGTCACACGCAGCATAACAGAAGATGGTTGTGGTGGTTGGCGTCAATCTGTCTCAGGACACCACTTTCTCAGGGTATCTACAGCTGCTTCATCAGTGACCTTCCCTCCATCATAAGGTCAGAGATGGAAATGTTTGCTGCTGATTGCACAGTTTTCAGTAACATTTGTAATTCCTCAGATGCTGAAGCAGTGTGTGTCCATATGCAGCTATACCTGAACAACGTTCAGGTTTGGGCTGGTGAATAGCAAGTAACTTTTGCGACACACAAGTGCTAGGCAATGACCTTCTCCGACAAGAGAGAATCTAAAATGAAAGCAAAATGCTTTTGGATGCTGTAAATTTGAAATAAAAACAAAGTGCTGAAGTACTCGAGACTGGCAGCATCTGTGTAGAGAGAGTTAACATTTCGAGTTGAATGTGACGTTTCGGAACTGGGTATCTAAGAATCTAACCATCTTCTCTTGAAGTTCAGTGGCATTCCCATCGCTGAATCCACCAGCACTTGCGTCCTGGGGGTTACTATTTGACCAGAAACTGAACTGGATCGTCCTTATAAGTACTGTGGCTACAAGAGCAGGTCAGTGGTTGAGAATTCTTTGACAAGTAACTCTCCTCCTGTCTTCCCAAAGCCTGTCCAGCATCTACAAGGTACAAAGCAGAACTGTGTTGGAATACCCAATCACTTGCCTGGACGCTTGCAGCTCTAACTACACTCTAGAAGCTCAACACCATCCAGGACAATGCAGCTCGCTTGATTGGCACCCCATTCACCACCTTTGACCGTTGCTCCCTCTGCCACCGAAGCACAGTGACAGCAGTGTCAAGGTGCACTGCAGTAACTCACCAAGGTGTCATAGGAGCACCCTCCAAACCTGTGACCTCTGCCATCTAGAAGGACAAGGGCAGCAGATGCATGGGACCACCACCAGCTGTAAGTTACCCTTCAAGTCACACACCATTCTGAATTGGAACTGTATCTCCGCTCCTGCCCTGTCACTGGATCAAATCCTGGAACTCCCTTCCTTCCGAATACCACTGGGTGCACCTGCACCATGTGTACTCAGTGGTTCAAGAAGCTCACCACCATCACCTCGATGACAATTAGGGATGGGCAAGAAATGCTAGCCTTGTTAGCTGCACGCACACCCCATGAAAGATTTTTTTTAAAAAGCATAGCAGAACTTTTGGAGTTGCAGGGCAACTTGGGCACCAACTTCCTGAACTCTGCATTTTAACTGCACATGCAAAGGTGCTGGAAGTTGCCATTTGATTTCATCCTTAACAGTGAACGCTGATAGCTTCATTGTTATTCTGATCACAGAATCTTAGCCATTATTTTTAAACTGCTCTCAGCTGAGAAAGTTCAGAAAATCTAAAGTTCAGAAAATCTAAAGTCCAGCTGGACTAGCAGACTGTGATTTTAATGAGATAAAGTCTGACCATTTGAATTAGTACAAAAAGATTTCTCCAGGAAAGAAAAATTGTGGGTAAAGTTTACGTGTTAAAGATTAGCACTTAGAATTCATTAAAATAATGAGATTTAATTGTCAAACTTATTTCCATCCTAAACCAGATCCAAATTATTTAAATCTATTCAAGGAAAGATTTTGCAGAGTATCTTGCTGCACCCAAAGGAAGTATGAAATAATTGTCCTTTCTGCATTATTGATCCTTCTTTGACTTGTGTTAGTGTCTTTGTAATACTGAGGGTGCGGAGGGCCAACAGTGTATCAAGAGTCGCTTCTTATTCACATAAGCCAGGCAGTAGTTACAGTACAAAATGATCACATGCAAGAATGTCCTCAATAGGCACAAGGCTAGATTATCAAAAAAGCTATGCTTGGATTAGAATTTCCATAAACTATGACTTTGATAGCCTATTTTTTAATATGTCAATAAATGAGTGTAAGAAAAATAAATGGTATACAGAATCAGTAAGTATATGTTGATTACAGCAAACCATTTAGGCCAGATGATGTGGAGGAATTTCACATGCAAGCTTTAAAAATATTTAAAAGGAGTAGCAAATGTTAGGGTAAGGCCAGCAAGTTACTGTGAATTATTTTCCATTTGGATAATTGCTTTAGAGAAAGAATGAGGAAATTGGTAAGGAGTCTAAATTAAGAACTGCATCACGGAAAGAGTGGGTTGATAATTTAAAGGACTTTAAATCACCAGTAATGAGTAGTGACTGTGAAGAATTGTTGCAATCCGTACTAAATACTAATGAACCTTTCTAGAGGGTGGGCAAGGTCCAGAAATTAGTCAGGACTGCATCTGCTTAACAAGCGTAAAATGGCCACCTCAGCTTTTAATATGAGGGCAACGCGTTCCAAGCAGAGTGTGCACCACCATCAGGTTCCTCTATAGGTTTCTAAAGTGCACCTTGGTAATTTTAATGTTGAAATAAGGGTCTTGTGCTTGTTTTGTGACAATGATCTGCTCAGCACCTGACTCCCCACATTATAAGCTTGCCCAGCAATTCATAATAATGATTAGCAAGAAGCCTTCAGAAGCACTTCATAAGAGCTCTTCCAGTAAATATAGATTAATTCCTGCTTTATCCTTTAGGCTGCTAGTTAATGGGTGTTTTTTGACCTCTTTTTCTGACTTGTACCATTGATTCCTGACTTCTGCGAAAATATCTTTGCTGGTGCTGGATGCTATACCCTTTCAAATAATTGTGTTGAGCTATGATTAGACTGCTGTTAGAATGTTCTGTTTCATTTTAACACATAATTAAGGAAGGATGTCAAGACTTTGAAAAGTATGTAGAACATACGAACAAGGAGCAAGAGTAGGCCATTCAGCCCTTCGAGCCTGCTCTGCCATTTAATAAGATTACGGCTGATCTGATAGTAACCTGAAATCTGCATCGTACCTACTGTCGATAATCTATCACATCCTTGCTTGCGAAGAATCTATCCACCTCTGCCTTAAAATATTCAAAGACTCTGCTTCCACCACCTTTTTCAGGAAGAGAGTTCCAAAGACTCACGACCCTCTGAGTGAAAAAATTTCGCCTCATCTCTGTTTTAAATGGTCAACCCCTTATTTTTAAACAGTGACCCCTGGTTCTAGATTCTCCCACAAGAGGAAACATCCTCTCCACATCTACCCTGTCAAGATCCCTCAGGATCTTATATGTTTCAATCAATAAACCTCTTACTCTTCTTAACTCCAGCAAATACAAGCCTCGCCTGTCCAACCTTTCCTCATAAGACAACTCGCCCATTCCAGGTATTAGTCTGGTAAGTCTTCTCTGAACTGCTTCCAACGCAAGGGGTTCGAAGTCAGTGTTAAAGAATTCCAGGGCCATTCACTCCTGACTGTATACCACTGTGCTACCGTCTCTGGTGGGTCTAATTTACCAGTGAGAAAGGGCCATGCATGATGATGGAGGATGGGACATTGGCTGATGGCTATAAGGTTTGTTTCTCTGAGTATGATTATGTCAGTTGCTGTTTGGAGTCATACCTAGCACAAAAAAATAGTTGTGGTTGTTGGTGGCCAATCATCTCAGTCCCAGGACCTAGCTGCAGGGGTTTCTCAGGATCATGTCTTAGACACAAACATCTCCAGCTGCTTCTTCAATGACCTTCCCTCCATCATAAGATCAGAAATGGGATGTTCGCTGATGATTGCACGATGGTCAGTACCATTCATAACTCCTCAGATAGTGAAGCAGTCCATGTCCATATGCAGCAAGACCTGGACAACATTGTGCTGATTAAGTGGCAAGTTATATTTGTGCTTTACAAGAACCGGCCAATGATCATCTCCAATAAGAGAGAATCTAACCATTTCCAAACAATATTCAGTAGCATTACCATTGCTGAATCCCCCACCATCAACATTGACCAGAAACTGAACTGGACTAGTCATATAAATACTGTGGCTACAAAAGCAGGTCAGAGGCTGGGAATTCTGTGGCGAGTAACTCACCACCTCACTCCACAAAGCCTGTCCACCGTCTACATTACACAAGCCAGGAGTGTGATGGAATACTCTCCACCTGTCTAAATGAGTGCAGCACCAACAACACTAAAAGTTCAACACTATCCAGGGCAAAGCAGCCAACTTGCTTGGCACCACATCCACCACCTTAAACATTCACTCCCTCCACCATCAAGGTATAGTGGCAGCAGCAGTATGTTCCATCTAGAAGATGCACAGCAGCAACTCACCAAAGCTCCTTAACAAGCACCTTCCAAACTAATGATCTCTACCACCTAAAACAACAAGGGAAGCAGAAGCATGGAAACATTCCCACCTCCAAGCCACACACAATCCTGACTTGGGACTGTATTGCCGCTCTTTATTGTTGCTGGGTCAAAATCCTGGAACTCCTACACCACATGGGCAGCAATCATTCAAGAATGTGGCTCACCGCCATCTTTTCAAGGGTAATGAGGGATGGGCACCGAATGCTGGCCATGCCATCAACACCTGCATCCCATGAAAAATAAAAACGGCTTGTGGGTCAGCTCTCCCAATTTTGGCACAACTCCTCAGAAGTCAGTATGGAGGTATTTGCAGGGTCAGCAGGACATGTGCCTTTTGTCTCTTGCAAATCCTTGATTTTCATCATTACACCTTGGCAGCCTTGTCTTCAGCTGCCAAGTCGTAAAATCTGAATTGCCTCCTGACTCTCCACATTTGTGCCTCTTCACATCTCTCATCTCCATTGAGGCATTCCTTTAAAACCTACCTCTTTGAACATACCTGTCTTAATATTTCCTAATGTGGCTAGGTGTAAAGTTATATCTGATAATACTCCTGCGGAGCAACTGGAACATTTTACTATGTTAAAGGTGAATTTATGTAGTAGATTTTGCATAGAATAGTAATTTACCACAAATT
The DNA here is from genome assembly GCF_017639515.1 of Carcharodon carcharias. NCBI lineage: Eukaryota > Metazoa > Chordata > Chondrichthyes > Lamniformes > Lamnidae > Carcharodon > Carcharodon carcharias. Next base: position 74,869,805 of record NC_054477.1, on the reverse strand, counting down.
TGGCTTGAAACCTCAATGTCCTTGTTGGAAGTAAAGTGCTGAAGAATTCTATTGCCTTTTTCTTCAAAGGGATTAAGAAATACAATGTCATCTATTACTCATGACCAAATAGACAATACATGAAAATGATTATAGAGAATGCTGCTGTGAAAGAGCTAACATGAAAATTGACCCACAGCCATGTTGAAGATCCATGCTTTAGCTTTAAGACAAAGACCTGCGCAATACAATACATAGTAACAAAATAATGTTTTGCTCCATTTTCTTTACCCTGAAACATCTCTTCAGGCTCTTTAAGGTGAGCAGAACTTTTAAATTCAGAGGATGCATAAAATGGACGATATTAGATTGTTTTAAAAGGAAAATTAGGCAGGGTGTATTTACAGGCATCCGATCCAACATTGTCCATTATATAAGGGATTTATTAAAATGATAACAGGAGATGCTTTAGCTATAAGGAGAGATTAGAGATGTAGTTTCTTTTCATTATAAAAGAGCCGGTTATGAGATCCAATTGAGGAAGTTAGGAAATTAATATTTCTACGAAAAATGAGTCAATGGTAGTTCAAATTAGAAACCAAAGAGAGAGGCTAGTTGACTTTTAAAAAAAATATATATAAAAGGCTTTAGGACGCGGAATACTGTCAGAAGCAGGGGAAAAATGTGAATAAAAGAGCAGAGGAGATGGAGCTAAGTGGAAAGCTCTTTCAGAGAGTTGGTGCAAATGGCCTACATAGTTATCCTCTGTGCTGTGAAATTCTGTGGTTCTACTTTCAAATTTTCCCTCCATTTAATCAGAGTAAGTCTATTTTCTCATAGTTGCTTTCTATGGATTATGCTATCGAATCCTTCTCTAAATATCTCTTCAGTGCTGCTCTGAATGCTCCTTTTGTTCCTTTTAATTAATTTGGCACATCTATAGTGTTGAAATTGTTTAATCTTGTGCACACCTAAATCTTTTACAGAACCTCAGAACTGTAGTTTCTTAACTTCTGTCTTTCCTTCATCTCCAACCATCTGGTTTTGCAGAATCCAATCTTGTATCACCTAATCACTGCTTCCTGATTTGTTATTATTTCTTTTAGTCTTCAAATTTGGTGACCTGCACGATAGGCTTTGGCTTTTCGTTTTAATTTCTGAATGGGGGCACATAGTAATGCATTTACTTAAAATGTGAGGTTCAAATTAGTTACTTCAGTTAGCAATATCCAGCTAAACTGTTTTAATGGAGTTGGTGTCTCTCACAATTTCAATTGAACCATATGTAGAGTAGCAGTGTTTATTGTTTATAAGAGCTTGAAGGTAATCACTTTTGTTTTAAGTTTATTAAATTGAAAGGATGCAGGATGATCCAGCTGCAATAATGTTTTGATGACTATTGTCATTATTTACAAAATGTGTAGTCTGGTTAATTTAGTAATATTTTGACCACCCACCCCCATTCAAAAATCACCTTAGATGATCAAAGTAACTTGTTGCATTCTTAGCTTTATTTTAGTAAATTTCTTCTGTAGACTGTCCAATAGTTTTGATAGGGTCAACAACAGTCCTCCTCCAGTGTCTTTCCATTATCCAGTTTAAAGGGACTCCTCTTGCTTGCTTCTACTTTCATTTGTCCACTTATTCTCTGGGCAGCTCCAGCAGAGGCTTCTTTGAAAAAGTGAGGTAACGCATTTGGGGAGCACAAGGAAATGCTCGAAAAACGGAAAGTTATTGAGAGGGGTTGAGGAAGTGAGAGACCTTGGAGTGCATGTTCGCAGGTCCTTGAAGATGGCAGAACAGGTGGACGAGTTGGTCAAGGAACCGTATGGAATACTTTCATTTATTGGGTGCGGTATTGAATACAAAAGCAGGAATGTAATCATGGGACTGTATAAAATGCTGGTAAGGCCACAGCTGGAATTTTTGTGTACAGTTCTGGTCACCACATTATGAGAAGGACATAATTGCTTTGGAGAATGTGCAGAGGAGATTTACAAGAATGTTGCCAGGGCTTTAAATTTGCAGCTATGAGGATAGTTTGGATAGGCTATGGTTGTTTTCCTTAGAACAGAGGAGGCTAAGGGGTGATCTAATTGAGGTGTACAAAATTGAGGGGCTGAGATAGGGTAGACAGGAAAGACTTGTTTCCCTTCACTGAGGGGCCAATTACCAGGGGGCATAAATTTAAGGTGATTGGTAGAAGGATTAGAGAGGACATGAGGGAAGGCTTTTTCACCCAGAGGGTCATGGGCGTCTGGAATTCACTGCCTAAGCTGGTGCATGAGGCTGAAACACTCAACTCATTTAAAAGGTATTTGGATCTACATCTGAAGTGCTGTCACCTGCAAGGCTATGGATCAGGTACAGGAAAGTGGGATTAAAATGAGCGGCTAGTTTCATTTTTCTCTTTTTGGCCGGTGCAGACATGATGGGCTGAATGGCCTCTTTCTGCACCATAACTTTTCTATGGTTCTCCCACCCCTAGAGTGTTGCCTCTGGAGTCTCCAAGTATTTATCCTTAGCCCACTCCTCTTCCTCATCTGAAGACCTGAAATAAAAACAAAATTTTGAAAACACTTTGCTGCCAGCATTAGTGAGAAAGAAACATGGTTTATGTTTTAGTTTGATGACCTTTAAATCCTGATTATATTGTGAAGCATTAACCCTATATTTCTCTGTCAATTAATGCTGCCTGGCTAAGTGTTTCCAGCATTTTTTTCTTTTTTTATATCTTAGGTTGCTGACATCAGTATATTGCTTTTAATCTAAAGACATTGGGTCAGCTTCCACACACAGACACACGCACACACAGTTAATGTCCAGTTCTAGCTCTACATCTTTTTCAAACCCTCCATTGCCTCTGTGCTGTCAACCTGCTTGTCAGGCATTCTATTTTAGATGAGCTGTAATTTCCTTCAGTTAACGCTGGCAAGACATGGGCCATTGTCTTTTGGGGTCCCCACCACAATGCCAGTACCCTTGCCACTATCCATTCTATCCATCTTCTATCATGCCACTGTCTCAGATTATCCAGACTATTTGCAACCGTAATGTTTTATTGGAGCTTGGGGTGATCTTCCAAAACTCTACCTTCTCCAACAGAGAGAACATTTACATCCATCTCTGTAAAACTGCCTACTTCTGCTCCTTGCCCATATTTAAGTTCAAAAGTTGCTGAAGTTTGCATTCATACCTTTAGTGCTTCCAGACTCTAGTTCCTGTGCTTTCCAGGCAGCCTCCTATCCTTTGGAAACAAAGAACTTGCATTTCTATATGTGTCTTTCCAACTTGAGGAAGCTCCAAAATGCTTTATGGCCAAAGAAGGTCTTTTGAATTGGAGGAACTACTATAAGAAAAGGGACAGAGAATTTCCACATGGCAAGGTCCCACAAACAGCAGTGGGATAATGTCCAGATGGTCAATTTTAGTTATATTAGTTGAGTGGTAAATATTAGTGCCCTGCTCTTCAAATAATTTGGTATCTTTTACATCAAACTGAGGGGGCAGGCAGGGCCTCAGTTTTAATGTCTTGTCTGAAGTCGGTGCCCCCAAAAGCATAGCGTGTCCTCTGTACTAAATTGTGTGCAAAATCGTCTTTAATTCTAAAGCAAGGGTGTCATGACTGAGTCTCGGCTCATCCAACAGTCTGCTTCCCATATCCTATCCTGGAGCTGCTCACCCATCATTTCTCGACCTCTAGCTCCAATTTAAAGCTATCATTCTTGTGTTTTAAATCCCTTTATAGTCTTGTCTTTGTACCTTCTATCTTTGTAACTTCTTCCAACCACTGCCCCTAGAATGCTCTCTGTTCCTTCCACCCTGGGCCCTTGAGCATGTCAAGTCCCTTCACTCAACCAATGGTTGTTATGCCTTCAGCCATCTAGGTCCACACGCTGTTGAGTTCCCTGCATAAGCCCCCCCTTCCTTGCTGCCTCCCTGTCCTCCTTTAACTGAACTCCAATGTAAAACTCATCCCCTTGATCAAATTTTTATTCACACATCTAATACATTTATTAATTCTTTTTGGTTGATTAGACCTTTAAGTGTGAAGTGCCTTATAATGCTTTTGCTATATTAAAATGTGGTATATAAATGGAAGTTGTTGTGTGGCTACGAAGTTCAGTTCATTTACTGCAAAACCAATATTTGCCCTGGAAATAATTCTTAGTATGTCTACCTCGCCATTAGTCTTCCTGAAATTTTTATAACAGATTTATGCGGAAACTCCTAAGTATGTTGTGCTGTAGTAAACGCTTTAGTTAGAGATTTTGAGAACTAAGCTGTTTGTATTGTAATTTGCAGGACTACAGTTGCAGAATTTAATCCACACTGTTCAAAGGGAACTGAGATACTGTGGTGGTGTCATTGTGCTGCTTGATCTTGGGTCCCAAGACTGTGTAATTGTATCCTAATGGTCGACGACGTCATTCTAGGGTTATTTCAGGAATAAGAATAGAGTATGAAGTTTCTGGAGATAAAAGTATGGTTGAGCAGAAGGTGATACAAGGTTAAGTGCTCATCAATGCTTTCATATTCTCAAGTATTCTTGTCCAGTGCAGCTAATATATACAGTGGAACTGGCTTTAACTTTTCTCCTTTTTCTCTTCTCTCATCTAACCAATTCCTTTCATTACTATGCATTATAGTGCAAGTTAGCCTGTTTATAACTGCATTTTTGACAGTTTTGAGGCATGCAGTTGAAGAAGTGTATTGTTTTTATTGTAAGGTTGTTCAGACTTATTTAGTACATTTTCATTATGGTGTGCCTAGAGAATTATTTTGGCAAATTATTTCAAATGGTTAAGATATTAATGAATTTTTCCAGATGTTTGATACATTATATAGTGCAGCTCATTTTGAGGGCCTCTGCAGTGGAACTGATTTTAGTTTGTACTGCACAAGATTTGCATGACTGCATATAAGAAGTAAGGGATTTTCAAAAAGGATTTTGGAAATTGATGTGTCTTTATGGAGAATAAAGGAAACAGAGAAATTAAGTGAGACAGTGACTAAGAGGACATTGAATGTGAAGAAAACCTGATATTTTCAGTACAGGGTAAATTTAACATTTTCCACAAGTGACATTTGTCATTGGATACTTAAAATGACATTAGTCTTATTCTGTATAAATAAATGCAAGAGAAGTGAAATAATGCAAGATCTGGTGGTCTTGATGCAATGAGCACATTCCTTTCATGAGTGGGTCTCATTCCTGTTAAATTACAGCTAGGCTCTTATACGAAGCAGATATCAACATCAAAGAATGTTATAAAATTGTTTGTAGAACATAAAATCTAAAAGTAGGTCTTTAAAAAGGATTTTGTCGCACTTTCTTCCCTTCTGAATCACTGTTTTGGGATTCCATTGCAAGGATGACAGTTTTCCAACCAAAATGTCAATTCTTTAAGTCCTGAGACTGAGTAGGGGGACATTGCAATTTTGCTCAGCGTTGTTTTCATATGTTGTCTGCACTTGGGTGTTTCCAACAGAGCAACTGGATATTCTACAGGAATAAGAGAGCCACCTGATTTCCCTTTTTTATAGATGTTGAGAATTGTAGCACTCTGACTAGCTATTTAGGGCAGGAGCAAAATTGTATTGATTTAAAACTGTCTGTCCTTCAGATAAGACAAACTGAGGCCTAACATGCCCTTTCAGATGAACGTAAGATATACCATGTCAAAGTTAGAGGGGAGTAGACCTCTGTGCCCTGGCAAATATTTATCTTAAATCAACAGATATTCTGGACATTATCATATTTCTGTTTGACCTTGCAGTGTGCAAATTGATTGCCAAGCTTCCTATGTTGTTACATATTACAGTGACTATACTTTATGCAGCCAATTAAATATTTTTTACTTAATATTTAGTTGCCCTTGAATGTGTTGTTTCTTCCCAAATCTTGGCTCATTGTTCCCAGAGCTCCATGTTTGAATCCCTCCAATTGGATTTCTGCCCTGCCACTATACTGAAATGACTCTTATCAAAGTCTCAGATGACATCCTGTGTGACTGTGACAATGGTAAAATAGCCATTCTCAATCTGCCTGAAACCTTTGACACAATTGACCACACTCTTTGGCCCTGCACTAAGCTTCTCAACCATATCTTCAAAGTTTGCCTACAAGAACATCAATAATACTGCCTGGTTTTTCACTACCTCAACTTATTGGTTGTTGAAACCTTTATACATGCCTTTGGCACATTCAGGCTTGACTATTGCATTTGTGTCCTGGCCAGCCTCTCTACTTTAATCCACTGTGACCTTCAGCTGACTCCAAAGTGCTGTCTCTATCTTCCTGTCCTGCATATATTTTGCTCCCTCATCACTCCTGATCTACATGGGCTTTTGATACCTGAATGTTTTTCACACTTCCTATATGCATGCTTAAAGCTTTGTTGCTCCCTATTTCTAACCCTCAAATTTTCTGTTCTTCTCACTGTGTTCTTGTACTCTTCCACTGCCTCCCAATAGTCCTTTCTGCCACTGTTGGTGGCAGTGCCTTCAGATGCAAAGATACCACACGCTGGAATTTCCTCTCTTTTCTACTCCTCTGTCGCTCTCTCCTTTTTAACCTGGTCTTTTTTCCCCAATCCTTCTAATAGCTCCTCCTTGGACTGATTGTCCATTTTTAATAACATTTCTATGAAAAACTTTGGAACATGTTTCAATGTTTAAGCAATTATTGAAATGCAAATTGTTTTAAATAAGGTGTAAATATCAAAAACAGGATATTTGTTTTAAGTTAACAGCAGCATCTGAAATTGTTGATTTATTTCGACTTTGCTATGTATAAAGTCTCTTGCTCCATTTATTTATGGTGTTAGGTTTCAGTAGTTGCTGAATACTCAGGAGGTGTTAATAGATTTTTGATTTTTATAAAATAGGATTGGAAGCTTTTAATGTGTATCTTAAGCATGAGGTGCCAAACTCTCTCTGGGGTGAAAATTACATCAGAACACTGAATGGAGCAGACTTTCGTGTAAATCACAAATCTAGTTTTTCAAGATTTATGTAAATATTTCAGCAGCAAATCCACTGGATTTAGTGAAGACTCAGCTGCACTCTACTTACTTGTCTACCAGGCTTGTTTGCATCATGTGTGCAAGTATGGGTCTGCACAAAACTGTTACCAGTGTGGTGCATTTATCTAAAGGTGGAATGGGTGGATGTATGGTTTATACAAACTTCAGTTCTGAAGAAGAGTCATATTGGACTCGAAAGGTTAACTCTGATCCTCTCTCCACAGATGCTGCCAGACTTGCTGAGTTTTTCCAGCACTTTGTTTTCAGTTAAGATTTCTAACATCCACAGTATTTTGCTTTTAGCATAGTTTATTTATGTAACCTTTGAGTTACATACAACCTATGCTTCAGGACCAATGAAGGACAGTAAGGATAGAAGTGATGTGTAATCAGAACTCTGTGCAGACAGCAGAGTTTTGGGTGAGTCTTCTAGAGAGTGTAAGACTAGAAGTCAGCCTGGAGAACATTGGTATAATTGAGGATGGAGACAAAGGTGAGAGTGACGGCATATGGTTGAGGAGGAAGGCAAGCAATATTAGAGGTGGAACATTGACTACTTCTTCGCTCTGCTGCTGAAACATACCTTTTACATGTCTTTCCTTTGCTACTGGACCCAATTAGTCCAGTGTTCTCTTTCAATCCCTATCCTCCACTCTCCTGAACTCTGGCCTGGCCAAAATTCTGCTTCTGTTCTGTTCTACTTGCCTTTCACCCCCATCCTTGCTGACCATGATTAGCTTCTGGTGTCTCACATTTAAAATTATTGTCTTTTGACTTGAAATCCCTACATGTCCTCTCTTCTTCCCCCTCCCCCAAACTAAAACTTTGTTCTTCTCACTCCAGCATCTTGCACTTTGCTCCTTTCTTCAGTCCATTGTTGGCAGCCATGCCTTCAGCTGTTTCATTAAACTTGCTGGAATTCCTGAAGTAAACTCCTCTGTCTTTCTGTGTCTCTTGATCATCTTAAGATCTTAAAACTCACCTCTTTGACCAAAGCATTTTGGTCAACCCTTGACAATTGCCCTTTGGTTCAGTGACTTTGCTCATGCTTCTGTGAAGCAAGTGCCTTGGGATTTTTTTTACATTAAGGCTGCTGTTTGAATGCAAGTTTCTGAAATTTTTACATTGCTCATTTTCAGTTTAAGAATACCCTCTTGTTCTTATGTTGTCCGATTATAATAAGTGCATATAACTCTGTTATTGTCTCTTGGCATAGATACTGGTTAAAGCTACAGTCATGACCGTATTCCCCCTCTCACCTGTTTATATATTAATTAATACTGGTGTTATAGTACGATAAAACACACAATCACAGTTGGATTCTGTTCTGGAATGCTTGAAGGGTTTCTTTTGGGACTCCTACTTGAAGGCCTATTGTTTTCTGCTGATCCATTTCTTCCTGGCACTTTGAACAAAGTGGAATATCTGTGAAAGCAGAAAGCTTTGTTTAACCCTCCCCCAATTAGGTCTGTGACTGTTCCTGTTATAGTCTGTCTCAACAGTTTTTTTGTCCCTACACTGCTAATCTGAAGTCAAGTAGTTTCCACTAAAATGTTTTCGTTTCAATATTTGCTAACGCTGAAACAGAAGTGTCAGCAAATTGAAAGAAATTAAAGGTCACTGTCAAATTTAATAAATGTTCGACACAAAAATATTTTTTGTTACTGGCCACATGCTGGTTACATAGAGAAATTTGTATAATATGACTATAATTTAGACTTGTAAGCATTTGGGGACTATAGCTATTATGAAAATTGCACATACTTCAAGATTAGCCATTATTCTATTGCCAAGGCATTGCAGTGAGTTGTGAGAAGGAATCTTTTTCTGATTATAGTTCTGTGAAGTGCCTTGGGCCTTTTTTCTCAAGTGCCTATATAAATACAGTTGTTCTGGATCATTGATAACTATTTTTACAGTTGCATACATTGTTGCTTTTAATTTAAATTGAATCCTTTTATGGTTAAATATTCTTGAAATCAAGCAAATTGTGTATAAAGAAATACATGGTCACAAAGGTCTGATTAACTTGACATCTCATTGGGATCTATTGTATATATGTGTGACCAGAGACTTATTTGTCAGTGGATGCTTGTTAATATTCTGGAATATCTAAACTAAATTTTGCATTTCTGTCCAGCACGTCGGTCAGCTAGCTCGTTGGTGAAAAAAAACAATGATGTTTGCCTGCTTGCAATTAGAGAGGATGTCTTTCCACTGACCAGTTTGCGTGCTGTGAGCTACTGCTTGGGTGGTAAAGCATTTTCCCTCTGAGCCATTTAAGCTACTATATTTTTCATGTGCACTCTGCTTTTTAAAAGATCATCCATCATATTTGATAAGATTGGTCTATTCATTTAAATTTTCCCCAGCCTCATTTAGTTAATTGGAGGATGCTCAAAAAATGTGATAAATGTCATTGAATCATTAGAATGGTTACAATACAGGGGGAGGTCATTCTGCTCTACCTGTCTGTGCTGGCTGTCTGCAAAAGCAACCCGGCTAGTCCCACTCCCCCATCTTTCCCTGTAGCACTGCAAATCTTTCTCTTCATATCCAATTCCCTTTTAAGCCACAATTGAATCTGCCTCCATCACAATCTCAGGCAGTACATTCCAGAACAAAAACAAAAATAAAAGTACTTGGAAAAACTCAGCAGGTCTGACAGCATCTGCGGAGAGGAATACAGTTAACGTTTCGAATCCGTATGACTCTTCAACAGAACTAAGGAAAAATAGAAGAGAGGTGAAATATAAGGCGGTTTAAGGTTAGGGGGTGGGAGGGGGTGGGTGGGGAGTGGGACAAGTAGATCTGGATAGAAGGCCAGTGATAGGTGGATATTGCCAAAAGATGTCATAGACAAAAGGACAAAGAGGTGTTGATGGTGGTGATATTAGCTAAGAAATGTGCTAATAGATGCTTAAGGGGAGAAAGCAGGACGAGCAAGGTACAGATAGCACTAGTGGGGGTGGAGTGGGGGGAAGGGATCGAAATAGGCTAAAAGGTAGAGATAAAACAATGGATGGAAATACATTTAAAAATAATGGAAATAGGTGGGAAAAGAAAAATCTATAGAAGTTATTGGAAAAAAGGGGGATCAGAAAGGGGGTGGGGATGGAGGAGAGGGTTCATGATCTAAAATTGTTGAACTCAATATTCAGTCCAGAAGACTGTAAAGTGGCTTGTCAAAAGATGAGGTGCTGTTCCTCCAGTTTGCGTTGAGCTTCACTGGAACATTGCAGCAGGCCAAGGACGGACATGTGGGCATGAGAGCAGGGTGGAGTGTTGAAATGGCAAGCGACAGGGAGTTCTCAATTTTAGCCTATTTCGATCCCTACCCCACCCCCACTAGGGTTATCTGTACCTTGCTCGTCCTGCTTTCTATCCTTAATGTCACCTATCAGCACATTTCTTAGCTAATATCACCATTGTCAACACCTCTTTGTCCTTTTGTCTATGGCATATTTTGGCAATCTCCACCTATCATTGGCCCTCTATCCAGCTCTACTTGTCCCCGTTCTCCACCCCCCCCTTTAAACCAGCTTATAATTTCACCTCTCTTCTATTTTTCCTTAGTTCTGTTAAAGAGTCATATGGACTCGAAACGTTAACTGTGTTCCTCTCCGCAGATGCTGTCAGACCTGCTGAGTTTTCCAGGTATTTTTATTTTTGTTTTTGTTTTGGATTTCCAGCATCCGCAGTTTTTTGTTTTTATATTAAGCTGAAGCTTCTTATCCCCTGAACCATTCTTATAAATTCTTTCTGCACCATTCCCAATGCCTTCATATATTTTGTGAAGAATTGTACACAATACTCCAGGAGAGGCCAAACTGGTGCTTTATAAAGGTTCACAATTTTCTTGTTTTTGTACTCTCTGCCTACTTTATAAAGCCCAGGATCCCATATGTTTTATTAAGCTTTTTCTCAAATTGCCCTGCACTCTTCAATGATTTGTGTACATAATATCCCCTTTGGTTCCTGTGCCCTTTATTTCACATTGCCTCTTTCTTCCTTGATCAATTGGAATAGAAATTTTGTGAAAATATGGGTGGTGAATTTTGCTGTTGAGGTATTGGAGTCATTTTTAGCAATGTGCCAATGGAATAGTCTGCTTTCTGATGAGTGGATGTGTAGTTGAGCCAGGCTAATGGTCAGTGGACATGGGTTCAAATCCCACCACAGCAGCTGCGGGAAATTAGCTTCAATTAATAAATCTGGAACATAAAGCTAGCCTCCGTATGATGACTGACAACTATCATTGTTGTAAAAACCTATTTGGTTCACTTGATGTCCTGTCAAGAAGGGAATCTGCCATCCTTGCCTTGTCTGGCTGAAATGACGAGTGCAACAGACACATGGGCACACCACCACCTGGAAGATCCCCTTCAAGCCACTCACCATTTTGACTTGGAAATATATCACTGTTCCTTCACTGTTGCTGGATCAAAATTCTGTAACTCCCTCCTTAACAGCACTGTGAGTGTACCTACACCGCATGGACTGCGGTTCAAGAAGGTGGCTTACTACCACCTTCTCAAGGGCAATTAGGGATGGGTAATAAATGCTGGCTTAGCCAATGACCCCACATCCCATGAATGAATAAATAAAAATGTGATTCCAGATCCACAGGCCATGTGGTTGTTTCCTAACTGCCTTCTGAAATGGCCCAGTGTGCCACTCTGTTCAAGGACAATTAGGAATGGGCAACAAATGCTGGCCTTGCCAGCGGCACCCAACGTTAAATAAAAATAAATATGAGGACTGACTTCACGGGAGGTGGAGATGCACACATCTCATCTTCTGGAGGTGCAACTGCCACTTCAGAGGGAAGATTGCAGACAACAGGAGTGTAGATCACTATCCTCTTGGTGAAAAGCAGAAAGGCACAGGCAAAGGTCAAAAATGCTCATCAATAAGAACTTTATCAAATACTTTGCAACAGAAAGTTTAAATTTGAAGTCTTTTCACAAGCAAGCACAAAAAACTTGCATTTGCATATAGCTTTATCATATCCTTAGAACATCTTAAAACTTCACAGGCAAAAAATTAATTCTGAAAAGCAGCCACTGTTATGTAGACAAATACAGCAACCATTTTGCACACAGCAAGCAAGGTCCCTTGGATAAGGATGAGCTGTTGGGAAGGACCAGGAAAAATTCTTTGCTCTTTAAAAGTTACCATTGGAATTCTTTATCTCTTGAGGTGGCAGATTGGTTATTGTCTGCTGTAAAAGATGGCACCTCTGATGATGCAACACTTCAGTTCTGCACTGAAGTATCAATCTAGTTTGTGCTTGGGTCCTAAAGTGGGGCATTAAATTGAAATTCTTTCACTCTTGAGTTTTTCTAATTGAGTCGAACTAGTACCTATAAACTGAAACTAGATCATAAGTATGATATTTGAAAAGCTAATGGGTTTTGGTTCAAAATGTAAAACATTGCTCCTCATTCCCTTGATATTATCTGTTGAAGAGTCATACGGACCCGAAACGTTAACTGTGTTCCTCTCTGCACATGCTGCCAAATCTGCTGACTTTTTCCAGGTATTTTTACGTTTGTTTTGGATTTCCAGCATCTGCAGTTTTTTGCTTTTATCCTTCTCCATGAACTTTGGGACCCTTCCGCCAGAGCCATGTGGGGATCAGAAGCTTGCAGCAGATGGGGATCAGAAACCTGGCTGTGATTCTGTTTCTGAATTGGCAATTTAATAGTCAGTAATTGAGCTCTCTCAGCTGGAGAGACAATAAGAAGCCCTCCAACTCAGGAGAAGCAACAGGCTGCCTTTTCAGCAAAGTGGGAGAGAAGACTCCACATGATGGAAGCATCCTCTCTCCACCTTAATTTTAACATTTAAAAAAAAAACCCTTGCCATTGTGGAGGGGCAGCTACCCTGTTCCCTGCCGCCTCCCAGGGACCTGGAGGCCAATTGGAAAATACGTCAGCTTCTGGCAATCAGCCTCAGTAGGCTTTTTAAAAAATTGAATTGTCGACTAGCCACTAGACCCTGCATGCTGCACCCCCCCCCCGCCCCTGCCCTTGCCCCAAAACACACCCCACCCACCACCCACCCCCATCATGCCTCCAGCAAAATGGCCTGGGCACATTGGTGCCAGGAAACTGGTATGTCGACTGCACGACACACGTGCGCCACTACCTTCATGCTTGCCTTCATTGGGCCTAGAAATTCAGCTCCCACGTGAAGCATAAATTTAACCCTCTGTATAAAATTATTTCAAATTAAATATTTTGTTATTACTTCTGTTTATTTTGCTTCAGTGTTGAAAAGCTTTAATTTTCCCAGTCTCCTTATCTCATGCTAATAATCAGCCTTGTGACTTGACCCTAAGGAAGCAGTCTGGTTGGGACATGTGAAACCTGGAAGAATCTCCTAACCAAAAAGCTTAATAAAGATAATTTCAATAAGAGTATCTTTATTTCTTGCTCCAATGTAAATTAGCTCCACAAATTGGTTTCATTATATACCATTTTATTATACCTGGCATTGTCGTAAAAATGCTTTCACTTTGTCTTCTAACTGTATGACAATTAGGGTCTATTTCTAAACATTTTTAGATGTGAATTCTCTTGCCATATAATGTGTGGTTTCTGTGTCGTCAAGGTTATTGTACTGACTGTTGTCCTTTAAAAAGCAAAGGTTTCAATTCTGCTAACAAGAATAAGCTTGGTCATAAGGGGGATGAATCAGAAATAAACAGATAATGAGAGCATTCAGCGGAAGAGACGGTCAAAAGCTGACACACACCATTATAGTGTAGGAGGGAGCAGTTACAGGAAGACTGTTTAACTTTTTTGTCTGATCAGTTAGTTTTTAAATAACACTTTTCAGATTAAACCTCTTCCAAAAAATACTGAATTGTACATCCACTGCAATTTTGTGATACAGTCTTGTCATTATGGACTGCTTGCATAGAATCAATTTTTTCACACCGTACACCATTACAGGACTCTCAAATATATTTGTAACAGTGTAGGTATCGTTTGCACGTCTAAATTGAGTTTAATAGATTAGACTTTTGGGACTTTGCTTGGTGTTGGTATGTTAGTAAAAGATGACTCCACACCTCAATACTTAACATAGAGTATGCAGCACAGAAACGAGCCATTTGGCCCAACCTTGAGTGGAGCATAAATGCTGGCATGTTGAGTTTCCACCTATCTTCCTTCATCTATCAGTGTAACCCTCAATTCCCTTCTCCCTTATACTTTATTCATTAATTGAAATAAAAAATATGCCAGTTGATTCATAAACAGGAGAGCCAGGAACAAATATTGTATATTGATTTTTTTTGTTCACTGCAAGTTTAATAAAATTTACCTTTGGTGTTGCACGCTCCCAAGAAAATGATGTTCAGTTTGAAATAGCTAGGAGTGTATAGCTCCAATTCTGTGACTGCCTTATTTTAACAATAAGTCCAAAGATGAGAAGCTCTAGTCTTTTTTTAAAAACAAAAGGATTTAAAACACCTACCATTAAAATCTAAGCTGGCAAGATATTTCTTTTACAAAATGTTTACCAAAACATGTAGAAAATGTCACCACTACATTAATTTCTAAGAACTTGTTTCATTTGTTGTAAAAAAAAGCTGAATAAAGTTCAATCATGTTTGGAAAGATTTAGGAGTTAGAATGGTGATTAAAACGTAATGTTGACACATAAAAGATTTTTTCTTCACAACTGATTTTTGTTGCAATTTTTTCCCCCTTCTCAGATGAAGTGTAACTGGTGTGATATTTAGGGAATTTAGCACAGTTTTGAGAACAAAAGTGTCAGCCAGCAAGCTAAAGTTAGACCGCAACTTATTTGTTTGACAGCTATGTTTGGCATTTTACCATGAAGAGGTAAGTTTAACTGGGCAGCCACCTTAGAAAATGTTGGAGGTAAAGTATATTTGAGGCAGTGCTTTTCAAGAATGTTTCTCTATCAGTAAATAATAAGTGTTCACCAAATGCCAGGTTACATTTTGAGACACCCCTTCCTATTTGAGAGAAATGTTTGAGTTTAACCAGTCACTGTTTTTGTGCTTTCTATAAATATTGACATGTAAAAAGGAATCGTCCTGGTCTCTTTATAGTTTTTATTTCTACTAATTGCATGCATATTGAACTTGCAACTTACATTTACCTTCATTTGTTTCACTTTGCTCTCTAACTGTACTACAATTACGGTCTGTGTTCTCTGTTCATGAGTAGTAATTTGCTGTTTCAATGCAATGCTCCAGCAAATTTTAATAACATTTCTGGCATTAGGGTGTTCTGTTGTTTTTGACTGTTAGAAAAGTGACCTTTTATTCTGCCAGATGCTTAAAGATTGAAGTTGTTGGCCCTACACTTCTAAATTGGAGAATTTCTGGCAGCATTTGGTGTTAAGTACAGATAATAGCCTAACAGTCAAGGTAAGCTTAAGGCCTTAGAAAGGCTTTCATAAGTTTGTGGTATCTCAAAGACATAACTCTTAGTGCATGAGGTTTCCCATTTGATAGCCAAATAGAAGAGAGGAACCAATTGACATTGACAGTTCACCAGGCCTTGGTACCTTCAGTTGAATGGAAGATGCATGATCTAATCGAGGTGAAAATTGATTTATTAGAACTTAAAAAAAAATGGATTCCCAATTCTAAAAAATTCTGCATTTTACCTTTCCCATTTACATTATAGAAAGGCCAGGGTGATTGGCTATATTTTATTGAATTTTAATTTTTTTCTGAGAACCTACGGCCAAAATTAATATAACTCTGTTGGGAGTATATATTAATGAATTATATAAACTGGTTGCTGTGAAATGCTTGGGTGGAAGACATTTCAGTTGGCTTTATATACGTTCAAAGGATCACCTGCCATTGTTTATAAGAACTACTTGCAGTCAGATCCCAGCCAGAGTGGCAATAGTTCAATCAATTCTTCAGATAACACATGCAGTTTACCACTGTAGGGAAGATAGAGAGCCAGCATATATAACAGCTGGCTATAGAGAGGAAACCTGTGGAAACCTTAAAATTAACATTTGTGACAATGAAGGCTACTTTTGGCACAATGGCTTTGCATTAGCTGTTTCTTTGTAGCTCATTGCGGCAAGACAGCCCCATTAGCATTAAGATGTGTGCTGTACTTGCATTAAAAAGCCCTTCAAAACATTTGGAATCAAAAACTTAAGGGAAGGCCTATAAGAATCTTCAATAGTGTTTAGTTTTGCCTGTTATCAAGATAAAGATGCTAGGACTAGTATTGCTATTTTCCATACTATTTAACATGCTACTGGTACATATTTCTCTCTTGTAATAAACAATTTTTAAAAACTATTATAGTAGAGCTTGAAATATATTTTTTCATCTCTTGATCAGGAATTTATAATGGGTACTCTGTTACATCTCCCACATAATACCAGTGATAAAAAAACTAGCTTGCAAACGTTGCATAAATTTCTGCTCAAAGGAGAACTGCTCCCTTCCACAGTAAGCATGAATAAGTGTCAAGAGCAAGCCTGAATTACAGCATACCACCCAAGGTCTTCACTTCTATCCGACAAGAGTGTGAAGATCCAGAAAAGAGACCCTTATAATTGTGTTTCCCCTATCTCCCCCTCCTCAGGCAGATGCTCAGGGTTGAGAATTTCTTCCACTCTGGTTTGATGAGTTCTGAGATTGTGCACTGGGTTTATTAGCTATCTGCAGACTGCTACGTGGGGTAGGTTGTGGCTAACAGATTGAGTAGATAGTTGTTCGGAGGATTGTGTGCTCTCTCGAATGCCTCGATTTCACCTCTGCATGTTCCTGGTGCAGTCTCTTGATGTGTTCAGTGCCTTCCTGACTGAACCTTCTCCATTTTGCTTGGTCAAAAGCCAGGGCCTCCCATGAATTGACAGGTATGTTTGAGCTCTTCAAGGATGTTTTCAGGGCATCCTCCAAAGCATTTCCATTGTTGTCCTGGGAGTCTCCTGTTGTGACAGAATTCCGAGTGGAACTGTTGCTTTGTGAGTCTGGTTCAGGCATATGAATAACGTGTCCTGTTGAGCAAAAATGGTTTTGAGTGATTAGCGTCTTGATGCTGGGCATGTTGGCTTGGGAGAGGATGTAATTTGGGCTTGCTCTTGACAAGGTTGCAATTGCTCAGAAGCAAAGTTTGCAGTTTGGTCTGTTCAACCTGATCAACAGCAGAGGAAGTTGACTGATTTACATTTAATCTGGTTATTAGCCCTAAAGGAGGTATGGGAACTGTTGTCTGCTCCTCTCCTGTGTCTGGTCTGCCTGTCTTCAAGTCATTTTCATCTTAACATCTTTGTTGTCAATGTGTCATGATCTTGTACGTCCAAACGTTCTATTTAACTGCTTTTTTTAAAGACTCTACCCATTCGAGGGTTAGGTTGCACTTCAATAAGTACTGAGGCAGTACTGCATTGTCAGAGGTACTAACTTTCGGATAAGATTTTAAACTGAAGCCTTGCCATGTTTTTAAAATTCTCATCCATGTTTTAAAATTGTTTCATGTCCTTCTCCTTCCCATTCTCTAATCTGTTCACAATGACCTAAGATGTCTATGCTCATTTAATTCTGCTTGAACATCCCTGATCTTAATTGCTCCATCATTGGTAGCTTTACCCTCAACTGCCTGTGCCCTAAGCTCTGGAATTTCTTGTCTAAACTTCCCTGCCTCTCTACCTCTTTTTCTTCCTTTTACAGTGCGTCTTGAAATCTATCTCTTTGACTAAGCTTCTGGCCATGCATCTGTCCTAATATCTCCTTATGTGGCTCAGTATCAAATTTTTGTCTTATTACATTCATTTTGGGGTGTTTGATTATGTTCAAGGTGCTACATAAATGCATGTTTTTAATGAAATAAAATAATTTCTGAGCATTTCACAGGTTTAAAAAGTTGGTGACTGAGCAGGAAAAGAATGAAATCTGCAGTGGGGAGAGCGAATACATGTCAAAAAGACTGCTTTAGTAGGCTTATGAGAGAGAAACAACATGAACTACTGATATGAGAGTTACTGAGGGCAGGAGTTTTGTTTGATTGATGAGCCTGTTAAGAGCAGAGTGGAGGGAATGGGGGTGAGGCTACTACCCATAATGAAAACTGTTTAAGGTTATGGACCTTGATGACAACAACATGGTTTTGAAATTCTGGATTTTGATTCTGAAATCGAGACTTGACCCCACATTCTCCTAATGTGACTAATTATTTTTCAGGGCCTTATTACTGAAATTCATTATCTCTCTGACATTCTTTTATTTTTCCTCCTTTTATGTTCTTCAGGTTTTTAAAATGCAAGTTTGGTGTCACCTAATCACTGATTTCTAACTTATTTTTATATCAGCTTTGCTCTCCAATCTTCAACTTAAGACCCTGTATTATTGACCTTAGCTTGTCACCTTGGTTTCTCAATTTAAAAAAATCTGTTTCATCCACAAGCTTGCAAGGAGCTGTCAGCTTAAGAAAGGCAACAGAAGCTCCTTTCAGAATGAAATGAACAAAAGAAAGAAAGATTTGGATTTATATAGATTATTTCACAATCTCACAGTATCCTAAATGCTTTACAACCAAGTTTTGAAGCGTGGTCACTGTTGTAATGTAGGAAACACAGCAGCCAATTTGCACACAGCTAGCTCCTACCAACAACAATGTTCTAATGACCAGAAAATCTCTGTTTAATTATTTTGATTTGGGAATATATATTGGCCAGGGCACTGAAGATTAATGACTCCTTGTTCTTTGAAATAGTGCCATGTGATCCATCTTGTCCACACAAGGGAGCAGGCAGCACCTCTGATGGTGCCACACCCTCATTATTGCACTTGCATGTCAGCCTAGATTTCTGTGCTCAATCTCTAGCATGGGATTTGAGCGAATGACTTTCAGACTCGGGCAAGAGTGCTACTAACTGAGCTGTGGTTGACCCGTCCATGTGTCCATGAGTTAGCATATTACTAAGATATTATAAATTAAATTGCATGTTTGAGGTAGATTTGGCTAAAATTGATGAATTAAGGTGGATTGGGGTTGCAAATCAGCTGTTCTGAATGTTGTAATTTTCATTGTTGAAATTTGTTTTTGCCTACTGTGAGCATGACTGAAATGTTTAATCTTGCATGCTGAATTTTCTGCATTCATGGGCTTTTCTCTCTTTTGTCTTCTCCCCTTCCCTTATTTATAGGCACACTCCTTTGAACAATGACCAATACAGTGTTACAATTGGAATGGTTAGTAATACAGCGCTCTCTTTCTTGGCATAAAAGGCTGGCGTCTCTTTCACTTTTTAGTCTCCTTTCTTCATTGAAGTGATAAAGCATGACTCCATCCCTGTGGCATTTCCTCAGGAAAGCCTGTTGCACTATGTTTGCTGATATTAACCAGCATATCCTGCTGACGCATATGAAAATGGGTGCCAAGACAGCATCAAAACAATGTTCATTGTCTCTTTGTTAGTGCATTCTTACATTATTACAAATTGCCAATCCTTGATGTTTATGGGAAGAGCACAATTTTAACTGACATTTTTCTGAGGGGGATGATTAATGGATCCTGTAAACCCTATACCCTTGTGCATGGTGTAACTTTTTTCTATTTTGAAAGTAGTTTCTTCCCATTTTTTGAAAACAAGTCCTCATGTTATGTGCAATCAAGAGATAAGAGAAAGGGACAGGCCCCTGTTAACATCAAGTGGTTAGTAAGAGGTATTCAGCTTCATGCTTTTAGTTCTTCTCGCGCTGCCTGCTTCTAAAGTTCTAACCAAGATTACGAACTCTGCTGGAGAAGAATTATACCTGCAAATCTTCTCTTACTGATTTAATTCAAATTTATTTTTTCTACAATAATTGAAAATAAACCTATTTCCAATCCCATTTTATTTTCTATTATTTTCCTTTCTAGTTTGATTAAATACTTTCCCTACTATAGGAGAGAGGATATAGCTATTATTTTTCCACAATGATGGTGGTCTGCTAGCACAACCTGTATGTACCAACAGATGAAGCTTCGTATTTGTTTCCTTTATTGATGTAGCTGATTAACTGGAGATGGTAAAGCACAGTCAAAGTTTCCTTGTAGAGATGTGGTCATGGTGTGGTCAAAGCAAAGAAAAAAATTATATATTAATGGCATAGAAGTAAAGGAAGTGTTATTTATCGAAGCACAATTGTTGGTCAGGATAATAGGACAGCTCCCTTGCTTTTTGCATGCACCCACTTGAGAGGACAGATGAGACCTTGATTTAGTGTCTCATCTGAAATACAGCAGCTGTGACAATGCAGCACTCTTTCCATACTGTACTTAATCTAGACTGACATTTCACATGTGTGTGCTCAAGTTTTTGCAGTGGGACTTAAACTTACTATCTTCTGGCAAGAGTGCTATCACTGAGCCAAAACTAATCTTTGCAAGAAGAAAAGAGTATTCTTATCCCAGGAACTTATATTTTTAGTTGTCCTCAGTCACATGTGCAGTAGCCTTGCTGAGATAGAAGCACTTGCATATGAAACATATATTGAACTATGATCTAGGATTCTAATATTCTCCGCTGGTGTAGTCCAGACCTATTGTGAGGAGCTATAAAATAAATAATTATTAGAAAGGTCTACTTTTTAAGATAAGTTTTTTTGTTCGTAGCCATATTTGTTAATCTGGGATACAAAATTGTAAAATTTCAGACTGATTTCATATTTTAGAATAAAAATTGACTAAATAAATCTTGATCAAATTTCTCATGCGATGAATTCTGTTTAAAAAAAAATTTTGCTTTCTCACCAATTAAATACTTGCGTTTTCACCAACTAAGATGACAATTGGATAGTCTCCAAATATCATCCAAACTTTGAATGTAGGGTTCACTGTTGGGTATTTCTGGGATATATTTAAAGTATAAATTTTCTCTTAAGATTGCGTACCTTTTCTTACCATTTGGTCAAGCAACTTCTGCTTTATTAAAAGTTAAGTTATGGTGAGGTGACTTCGTCAATGGTTTTCTCTTGAGCAGAAGTTTATTGACTTAAGCCTTAAATTTTATGTGAACCCACATTTCTATTAAGCATTAACTTAGCACGCAAAAGGAAATACCCTGTTTAACACTGGCTGTCTATAATATATCAGACATCAATTTGATCCAAAGTTTGTGGCATTGACTTATAATATTGCAGTCCATTTAAGACTATTTTGTTGGTGATTTTCCTGTTCGAGTAAAATATTTTTGTTGAGAATATGAAATCTGGCTTGTGTCTCAGCATTTTCTATCCATGCTCTGTCGAATCAAGCACTTCATATAACTGAGAGCTTTCAGTTTTAAGTTTTCCATTCGGTAATTGATGGGAACTCAGCAACAACTTGCCTTGAATGTTCTCTCAGCATCCCCCTCGTCAGCCCTCTTGTGGCCTCCACCTGGCATCTTTATTAGGCAGCATGACACATCAATTTTTCAGTTGAAGGGGAGGGGATATTTAGCCAAGGTGCAACTCAGGTTTTTTTTTGTGTGGTGTTCTGTGGTGCTCCAAACTAAATTACGTTTGAGTATTGCTGAAAAAAAGAGATGTCTAAGCTTTTCCTCATGCAATCGTCAGGACACTCGCAAGAATACTAATATAAGAGGGGGAAAACATCAATTTATGCTGTGTGAAGAGAGTGCTGATTGATTGGCAGGTGGCGTTGCCATGGAGAATGCACCATTTATGGTGACTGACAGTTAACTGCCAAGCATTGTTTGAAATTTAAACCAGGTAGCTTGACCCTGGTTGGCCTAGGCATTGCCTTGAGGCATGAGCCAGCGAATGGTTGTTTGGTTGCATCATCCAATTGGGTAGTTAGTCTTTTTGCTTTCCATTGGTGTGGGAAAGCAGTACGTCACATATTTGGATGTGTTGGCTAACTAATGGCTGGAGGATGAGGGCAAGTCATGTGATGAAACCTCCAGGAATGCATTTAGTCACAGTTGGCAAATTTATTGCTAGTTAGTGCTACATTTGCTAGTTAGTGTCTCAAAAAAATTCTCAACCATTAGGAAAATATCCCCACCAACTAAATAATTGGAACCTTTCAACTTTACACAATTTTCATGTGGAATCTGTAATTAATGTCATTGAGTGTAATAGAGGTAGTTGCTAAAGCACTAGGATCAGAGACCCCTTAAGGTCTGAAATATAATTGTGCAATAAAACTTTCTGTGTTAAACTAATATTTTGCTTGAGGCTCCTGGAGGATTGTGACTTTTTTAAAATCGATGGTTTTATGTTTTTGGCATGGTTTTAATTGGAGAGTTAATAATTATTTCCTGCCTTCGTGTCCATAAGGTTTAATTAGCTGAAATTGAGCTTTGTCTTGTGTGGAATATTGATGAAATCTCTGTACTATCAAATGGTCACCTTTGCAAGAGGAGCAAGAAATCTTGTGGATATTACTAAACCAGCTCTTGCCCCACCCCAAATCTTTGCCCAGTCTAGGGCTGCTGAGGTCAGTTAAAATGCTCATGATTCCACCCTGGCTGAAATCACATTAAATTCAGCTCCAGCCAGATGAACTGAGGGCCCACTGGACTGAATGACGCAGTAAGGTACTGATCTTAGCAATTGAGGGGACATCTTGCTGACTTGGCATTTGAACTATTTTCTCAAAAGATAGTGCAACATTTTTTTCCCATCATTTTTTCCCCATGTTAAATATGGAACACGAATGCCCACCATAATAGTGGGAATTCCCACCTGATTACAGTTTGTTATTCAAATAGGTAAAATAAAATACCGTGTTGAATGTGAGTCAATTTCTTGCTTATATTGTTCATAATCTAACAGCATCCCCTATTCTGCTAACTTGTGTCATTCAGAAAATCTGAGCCCTGCCTACCAGATGAAAGATTTGACTGAAACTGGGCCCATTTATGTACAGTTCAGTTGGTGTGTATTGGGAATTTGTGCACTTTGGTTATATCTGAGAACCTGACATTTTTTTAATAAGTATGGGAATTTGCTGTGTATCTGACAACTTGGGTTTTCACAAGCTTCAATGAAGCAATAAAATTTGCTGAGAACAGTAGGGATCTTGACATAACTGTATGTGAAAGAATAAAGGCCAACTTCAGATTACACACATCCATTATGATAGAAAGTATATACTTCTACCTAATGAAAGGTCCAAATATTACATTATAACTGGGGAAAAATGCTAACAATATTGATTTTATCTTGTCATAACTCAGTAAGAGGTCCAACACGGCAGTTTTCATGTAACATGCTCTGAGATTTGAACATTGGGTATATCAATTTGAAAATTGAAGTGTTGGGTCTTGTGGCAAAAAGATATGTGATGCACTGTATTCTGACTTGCATCTTATTCCTGCTCCACAATCTTTTCCCTCACTATTGAAGGGAATTTCTACTCAATGATCAGCTCTTTACGCGTCTAATTCAGGTATATAAAGGTTCAGGTCTTAAGAGTAATTAAGAAAATATGCTGAAGTTTGCTGAACTATTAAACTGAAATTATATAACATAAGTAACTTAGCTAATATAAATAATTATGTTCTCACTAAAAGTTATAGTTGCATTCCTGAAAAGTGTGACTAATTGAAACAACTTTAGTAAATCAGATCTTTCTATTTCAGCCAATCTAAAAACAGTACTTGCATTATGTCGGGCTGCTTCTCCCCCACTGACTGTGTCTCTTTCTCTGATCGTGCCTCCCTCCCTCTCTCCGTGCCCCCCATGTCCTAGCTCTCTGGCCTGCCCCCGCGCTGTAAATGTACATACCAACGCTACTGTATCTACAACTCTAAAGCGAAATGATGCTAAATGTGTCGACTGAAAACGGAGATTTAGTATAGGAGCAGGAGAAGACCACCTGGCCCCATGAACCTGTTTTGCCATTCAATAAGACCGTGGCTGATCTGATTGTGGCCTCAACTCCACTTTCCTTTCTGGCCTGCATAACTCTTGACTTCCTCGTAGATCAAAAGCCTGTCTGACTTCTCCCTGAATATATTCAGTGACTCAGCCTACACTGCTCTCTTGGGCTGTGAATTCCAGATAAATAACCTCCTGAGAGAAGAAATTCCTCTCCATCTCCATTTTAAATGGGAGATCACTTATTCTGAAACTGCGTCCCCAGTTCTAGATTCCCCACGAAGAGAAATATCATCCCAGCATTTACCCTTCAAGCTCCCTCAGAGTCTTGCATGTTTCTATAAGATCACCTCTCATTCTTCTAAATGACAGTGAGTATAGACCCAAATTGATCAATCTTTCCTCATAAGACAACACCTTCATCCCTTGAATGAACTTAGTGAATCTTCTCTTGCTGCCTGCAGTGCAAAAATATCCCTCATTTAAATAAGGAGACCAAAACTGTGTGTGTGGTTTTATATTCTAAATATCCTGCTACTGCTTCCTTAATAATGGTTTCCAGCATTTTCCCAACAACAGATGTTAGACTAACTGGTCTATAGTTTCCTGCTTTCTGCTTCCCTCTTCTCTTAAATAGGGGAATTACATTTGCGGTTTTCCAATTTGCTGAGGCCTTTCCAAAATCCTGGGAATTTAGGAAGATCAGTGATAGTAATTATTTGAGTCCCTCCCTCCCCCCTTGATTTTCTACTATTCTTGGGATGCTTTTAGTGTCTTCTATTATGAAGACAGATACAAAATACTTGTTGAAAGCCTTTGCCATTCCCTTGTTTCTCATTATGAATTCCCCAGGCTCATCCTGCACCACTACCTTCTCGAGGGCAACTAGGGATAGGCAATAAATGCTGGCCCAGCTAGCGAAGCCCATATCCCGTGAATGAATTTTTAAAAAAATACCTACGGGACTAATGTTTACTTCAGCTACTTTCTTCTTTTTTATGTACTTGCTGAAGCTCTTGATGTTAGTTTTTATATTTCTTGCTAGTTTACTCTTGAACTCTAATCTCTCCCTCTTCATTGTTTTTGAGTTATCCTTTGCTCGTTTCTAAAATTTCCATAATCTTCTGGGCTACCACTTGCAGCATTCTATGTCCATTTTTTCAATTTGATACTATCCTTAACTAAAGTCACAGATGGTGTATCCTGCTCATGGAGTGTTTCCCAATGGAATATATCTTTGTCGAGAATTGTAACGTCTTCTCAAATGTCTGCCACTGCTTATTTGCCGTCTTATCTTTTAACCTATATTCCCAGTCCACTTTGGCCAACTCTGTCTTCGTAAACTTTCAGGCAATTACAAAAGTAAGAAACTAGTTTCAGATCCAGGTTTCTCAACTTTCTCATTCAGTTTCAGAGTATCATGTTAAGATCACTCTTCCCTAAGGGCTCATACACTATGAGATCACTAATCCTGTCATTTTACACATCACTGGGTCTAAAATAGCCTGGTTGGTTCCAGCTTCTTCCTCCTGGCTAATTCTTGGTCTTGCAAGAGTAACAATGGAGAGAGGAACTAAAGAAAATCAGTTCACTTGTGGGGAATGCACTGCTTTAAAAGTTACTTGTCTGTCATGTCTCTTGAAGTAACTTGTCGATATAAGCTGTTGATCATTAAATCAAAACAGAAAAATTGCTGGGAAAAAGATCTCTTCACACCAGAAAAAGAATAGAGCCAAGTTGAAATTTTAGGTGTAAACCCTTTCTTGATGGACACCAGTGCCGTTTAAGGCTTTAAATTACGTTAAATATATTTCACATTAGAAACTAAGGCCAAGAAGCATTGTTCTGGGATGGTGCAGCAGATATTCATATTTTAATTAACAAGGAGTGAATGTCTAGTTTTTTTAGTATTGGCACATTGGGTGAATGCCGCCCAACTATTTTAATAATAGAACATTAAAATAATTATGTAGAAGATCAATGAACCACTTTCTGGTTAAAATTGCACTTGCTGTCTTGTAATATATTTTGCAGTAACTGCAAGATTAATCAGAATTGTTCTGCAGTATGCTACGTTTCTGGCTGCTCTGGATTCTGACTTCCACTGCAGGTCAGCAATTGAAAAATAATTGTATACGCAAGCTTGTGTGTGTGCAGTTACTTAATAGCTACAAGTAGAGTCAATTTTGGCAGCAGACCTTCCCTGAAGTCTCAGGAACATCTGTTTGGACCAGAATTTATAAAATGACATCACTAGACAATGTGAGCAGCTTGTACTCTCAAAAAAGGGCGTCTAGTGCCATTGATGCTATCTATTTACTATTGATACTGCTAGGAATGCTTCAAGATCAATCTAGAAAATCACTTTTTGAAAGGATTCTATGCTTCTGTGGACCAGTAGTACAGTTTTACTTATACAGGTCGAGTATCCTTTATCCGAATCCCTCCGCGCTGATTTGCGTTTCGGATTTCAGAGAATTTTGGTTTTCGGATACCGCTTATAGGCCTAGGCTTACTTACATTGCAATGGCTAAGCTATAGTCTAAAGTAAATAAAATGGCTAGGAAAGTAGGATGTACCACTGAATAATAAATACAGGAAGAGGATGCCAACAAAATATTGGCAGAAGCGGAGATGGTTGAGATTTTAGAAGGGGTGAAAATTGATAGGGAGATTGTACTGGAAAAACTGACTATCCTTTGAATAGCTAGGTTGCCTGATCTGAATGGCTGCCAGGCTGCTAAAGGAAGTGGGGCTGGAGATAGCGAAAGGGCTCGCCACAATTTTCCAATCTTCACTAGATATGGGGGAGGTGCCAGAGGATTGAAGAGTGGGAAATATGACAACATAATACTATTGAACTATTATTAGCTGAGAAATGCCATCATTGTCCACACAAGCTTGACGGGTTGGTAGTCAAATTTTGGTGGTGTGGAACCACGGTGATTGGGATCACCTTGCCGCTGCAGTTGCCTTCGCAACCGGTGAGACGCACAGTCTTGCTTCTCCTGTTCTGTGGCTTTGTCTGTATCTCTCCTGCCCTGTCATTTAACTATTATAAATGGAAATTTCATAACTCAGATATCCTGTCAATAGATTTCCTTTTCCCAGACAGGACTCTTGTGCAGAAGTTTAAATTTAGAAACAATGGTTACTATCTTGCTGAAGCATGAAGTGGCTATGGAATATCTAACAACTTTTGAGAAGGTCTTTGTATTTTTAAGTTTTTTTTTATTGGACAAGTGGCAACTGAAATTCAATGCAGAGAAGTATGAAATGAATCATTTTGGTAGAAAGAAAGTGGAGAAACAATATCAAATAAAGAGTACAATTTTGAAGGGGGTGTAAGGAGCAGAGGGACTCGGATGTATATGTGCATAAATGAGGTGGTAGGAAAAGTCGAGAGTAATTAATAAAGCATACAGCACCCTAGACTTTATCAATGGGGGCATAGCGTACCAAAGCAAAGAAGTCATGTTAAACTTCTATAATGCACTGGTTCGGCCTCAACTGGAGAATTGCATCCATTTCTGGGCATCATGCTTTAGGAAGGATGTGAAGACAGTGAAGAGGGTGTAGAAAGGGTTCACGGAAATGGTTCCAGAGATGAAGAACTTCAGTTGCGTAGATAGATTGGAGCAGTTGAGGCTGTTCTCCTTAAAAAAAGTGATGGTCAGAGGAGATTTGATCGAAGAATTTAAAATTGAGGGTTCTGGACAGAGTAGGTATGGAGAAACCCTTCCAATGGGTGGAACGATTGAGAACCAGAGAGCACAGATTTACAGTAATTAGCAAAGGAAGTAATGGCGACATGAAAAATTCTCTTGTGAAATGAGTGGTGAGGATCTGGAATACGCTCCCTGAAAGTTTGGTGGAAGCAGGTTCAGTCAAGGCATTTAAAAAGGAATTGGATTATTATCTGAAAAGAAAAAATGTGCAGGGCTACAAGAAGGGCATTGAATGGCACTCAGTGAATTGCTCCTTCACAGAGCCAGCACAAACAGAAAGGCCCCCTCCTGTGCTGTAACCATTCGGTAATTCTGATTCAAAAATGGGGAGGAAATCGGAGGAAAAATAAGAGCTTAACAAACATAGCAAATTTGCAGGAAAACAGTAAAAATTGATTTTTATTGTTAATATTGGTATAAAAGGGTGGAAGTATTTTTCAGTGTTATATCAATTTTCTGGGAGTTACTATTGACCAGAAACTGAACTGAACTAGCCATATAAATACTGTGGCTACAAGAGCAGGTCAGAGATTAGGGATCTTGTGGAGAGTTACTCATCTCCTGACTTCCCAAAGCCTGTCCACATTTTCAAGACACAAGTCAGGAGTGTGATGGAATACTCTCCACTTGCCTGGATGAGTGCAGCTCCAACAACATTCAAGAAGCTTCACACCATCCAGGACAAAGCTCGCTTGATTGGCAACCCTTCCACAAACATTCACTCCCACCACCCTGACAAACAGTGGCAGCGGCGTGTACCATCTACAAGTTGCATTGCAGATACTCACCAAGGCTCCTTAGGCTGCACCTTCCAAACCCACAGCTACCACCATCCAGAAGGACAAGAGCAGCAGATAAATGGGAACACCACCTGGAGGCTCCCCTGTGTCTGAAATTGAGATTGAAGATGGCTGAAGAGAAGAAAGCAGTTGCTAAGAAGGGAGCCAAGAAAGCAGTGAGCAAACCGTCAGCAAAGGGCAGAAAGAAGGTCGAGGAAGGAGAGTTACTCCATCTACATCTACAAAGTGATGAAGCAGGTTCACCCCAACACCAGCATCTCCTCCAAGGCCATAAGCATCATGAACTTGTTCGTGATTGATATTTTCGAGCGCACCGCGGATAAGGCTTCCCGCCTGGCCCATTACAACAAGTGCAGCACCATCAGCTCCCGGGAGATCCAGACCACTATGCGCCTGCTGCTGCCTGGGGAACTAGCCAAGTACACCAGTTCCAAGTGAAAGTCCAAAATGGACTGAGAAAGATCCAAGCCACTTACCATCATGACTTGGAAATGTATCGCTGTTCCTTCACTGTCATTGGATTAAAATCCTGGAACTCCCTTCCAAACAGCACTGTGGGTGTACCTACACCACGTGGACTGCAGCAATTCAAGAAATCAGTTCACCACCACCATCTCGAGGGCAATTAGGGATGGGTAATAAATGTTGGCCTAGCTAGCAATGCCCACATCCCATAAATGAGTTTTAAAAAAAATGCTTCCATGGTCTCAGTACTGGGACTACTTTAGCAGTAAAGTACATTTATTGTATTTTTAAATAGACTGATGCCCAAAATGTTGACTGTTGGAAATTTTTTCCAAAGCCTTAATTTATGTCAAAATTTATTTTTTCTGTATGTGATATGAGTGGTATTCTACAATTGTTATATGCAGTGTATCAATTTTATAAATTGTTGTCATTGTTCAGGCACATTCTATTTTGCTTCAGGTCCTATTGTTCCACAGTATAAAAGTTCCTTTCAACATTTTCATTCTTTTCTCATTCCATTTTCATTATAAATTGAGTTTTCTGATAGCTTGTTGATCAGTGGTATTCTTCAGGCTGATAATTGTGTGACCAATAATCAGTATGTTGCCTGGTAAGTGTGCAGTCTTATTACATTTTATCAGAATGCCTTATTTGAATGTCATCTTCATTTTCTTTTCAGCACCTCAGGTGACACACAGTTTAAGTAGTATCTCATGTCTACTATCTCTCAAATTCTCCTAAGTATTTAAAGAACTTGCATGAAATTACTTTCCTTTCAGAATGCACGTGCATTTCGATAACCTGAATGATGAAATTACTAATTTGAAACATTGTACCATCAGGCCCATTTTTGTTCATGCCAGAGTTGGGTAACGATTGATCCATCAACCTGGAAAAATCTGTGAAATCTTTAGTGAAAATTGGTACAAATTCTGTTAATGTACAATTTCTCCAAGTATGTTACCTCAGATTAAAGTGATGAATTTTGAAAGTATTGACACGGTGTTGTACTCTTGCAATTGCACTACGCTGTTCTGCTTAACTATACCAAACTAAATATCACATTACCTATAATGTGACTTGAAATCAGTTGGGCATCCTTCACAAATTATTGGAAGGTTTAAGTTCTGGATTGTTGTATTTAGAACTGGGTCAGAGATAACCAAATCACTTTAATATTAGGGACGAGGTGAAAGGAAAGGATGCTTTCATTTACCTATTGTTTATGCAGCTGTGCTCTGGTTCTTGAGTGAAAAGTTGGTATTTGGAATATTTTACTACCTACTATGCTAAATATCTGTGTTGGTTTAACACTGAGGGCAATGGCAGTGCAAGTAACACTGATGTTCTGCAGACAAGCTTTCATTATTTTAATTTTTGGCGCATTTTCTTTTCTAATCTGTTTTTTGTTACAGAGATGAAACTCGCCCAAGTGTCTTTCAATTGTGAGCCCTGATATTGAGTGTTATGAGGCAGTTTGATCATCGGGTATCATTGTCCTCATTTCCAAATTCGCACGCATGCACTTTCCAACAGTCTCTGGATGACAATCAGAAGAACTATAATTTCCCCTGTCCCTAACAAAGAGGCACTGAAGCTAGTTTTAACTAATGGTAATGTAGCTGTCACAGACCAAGAATTAATTGCAGAACCTTGTCTCTGCAGTTCAGCTATGTGCTGCTTTTGCTAACTGACCTTTGGGAGAGCTTTCAATTTCTTTGGTACTTGTAGCTAAACAGTGTACTGTCACTTTCCAAGCCAACTTTAAGTGACTGCAGCTAAATTTTCATATGGTGTTGATTTCAAGAATGATTAATTTTGAGTGCAAGGTAATCAACCAGATATATCTATTTTTTGCCATTCATTCACTTAAAACAGTATAGTATCTCACTGAGTCAGTTAGATTCTATCAGTATGATCACCCGTAGGGCAATCTAATGGATTTGCTGTCATTAATACAGATTGTTGACTACAGATGGAGTTTTAGTGTCCAATGAGCTCATCTTGCATCATTTTGCAGGGTTTAGATCATTGTTAAAAGCCTTTGAATAGAAATCAGAGTTTGAAGCAGCTGCCTGATCCTAGTATTCTGGGTTGATGTTGCTAGGGTTTTCAGTTTCAAGTTCTACTGATGGTTTATCAGAACAAACATACCATATTGAAAAATTAATTTCTTGTACAGAAAATTAACCTCTGATTTTCTTTAATTTATTTTTTACTTCATACTTCTCGAGACAACTGAAAAAGTATAACAAAAATACTTGTTTCACAATTCTTGTAAGGGTTAGATTGATGCACATTTCAACAACAGCCACAGAAACCTTTTATTTTAGGGAACATCCCAAAGCAATTCACAGAGGTACAATTAAAATAATAGACACTGAGCCATAGGAATTACTAGAATCAAGAACTGGATTTTAAGGAGGGCCTTGGAGGAGAGGGCAGGAAACAGTTTACAGAGCACATGATCTAGGAGGCTGAATCTTACAATGATGAGTTGAAGGGACCCTTGAGTTTATTTTAATTTTTAAATTTAAATTAAAGCATTCAATACTCAAAAGTTTACATACCTCTCTGATACTTTTTCTATGGGATTTATAGCAACAAGTATTTTTCCATAGATCTATAATTGTTGCTTCATCTTTAGTTTAGGGGCTAAGCTGAGAGTTGACAGTAAGGTCTATTACAGTTCAAAACTGTTTTAAAAATGCACTACACTTTACATGATAATCAAATCAAAAAATGCTTGCCAATTGCTATGGCTATAATTTTCTTGATGAATTCTGAGATTGTACACATTGAAATGGCTGTTGACTGAGATGTTTTGACCGAGGTGCAGGAATATTGAAGAGAGCCAAAGTGTGTAAGATATCCACTAACACTGAAAAAGCTTATTTATATAAATAGTATTTGACTTGGACTCTGACGTTATCAGTGGTTTTATTATACCACATATTTTGAAGGAGAAGTCTCTACATTTTATTGGCCCATAATGCTGCAACGCAAACTTGTATTTAGCACTATTGACATGGGAGAAAAAGTCCTCAGCTGTTCTGTAAATGGATGCAAGTAGGGAAATTGATGCTGAGACATGGAGATAGAAATTAGAAGCGGTGGTCGAAATCTTGCTCAATAAGCATGATTCAAGAAGGCTTTTGAAACTGTAATGAGAAATAGGTGTTAAACCTTTGTTAGGGATTCCAGAAGGAAGACCAAGGTGACTGAAGGTTCTGTAACCGATGATTAAATAGTGAGGGAGGGTGAAATAGACAGAACTTGTGTGACCCCCCTTCCAGTCCAAAATCAGGATGATTGTGTGTATTTCCTTAGCCTCAGTGATTTTTCTTAACATAAAATCAATTAAATCAGCAGGTTTTTTGGTGATTTTAAATATAAAGGAGGTTATTTATTATCACACACTTGCCCCAGATGTTTGAAACACAGTCCCAAATACTTATCACACTCCCACTAATCACAAAGATTAGATACAGATGAAGTGAAGGCTGTAATTATAAAAATTGAATTTATAACTCAGTCTTTATGTTGATGCAGGCCTGATGTTGTGTAAGCTGAATTAATACTTTAGTTGGAATGAAAATCTTTTAGAAACAAAGGATTCTCATGAAGCTGCAAAGCCTCCTGTAGCCAAATAGCCAGGAGATTGGTTCTCAAGTGGACCTGGAAACTGGAACAAGTATAGAAGACTTTGAGTTATGATGGTTCAGTTGTCAGATGTTTCTAGTGTTGCAGATGTTTTTACCCTACCAGATTTGCTTTGTTCAGGTTGTATCATACTGTGGTCCTGAAAGTTAGTTTCAATCACATGACTGCAGGTCAACACTTCTGGTCTCCAGCTCACCACGATACAATGGCAGTTGACAGTGGTCATTCATTCTTGTTCCTGCCTCAACCTGAGCTCAGATTTGTTCAAATATGTCACTCGGATCAGCCTGCTGATCCATATTCCTCAAACACTGTTTTATCCTTAAACAGCAAGATGTTTAAATTTAACAGTGGCTATGAAGCACCCTTATTCAGGGTTATCTTTGACTAAATGTTGGCCACAGAATCTGATACTGTCCACAGTTTAAATGCTCATAGTCACACAAGTTGCAGCTATCTGAACAGGTTTTGTAGCCATTTTCACAAAGTATGATCTTACAGTCTGCAATATCCAATATCCTCATGATTGTACTGAGCATGACACAGGGGATTGTACAAAATGTGTGAGCCAGGCATCTGAGCAGTGCAGTGGAGATAAGGTGGCCAAATGATTTCAATTATGATTTTACATTTAATATTTCAAGAAACAAAGAATCAGTGTACATTTAATGGGTGGCTATGATAGGTATGGCAGATATAAAGGGGATCAAAGGTTGGGTAAAAGTTTCAGCAGTAAAGGACTGAGTTGGAAAGGGAGACAACAGTATGCAACTCTAAATAAATAATCTTGGTGGTGGGTTGAACAGGGCAGCAGGATCTTGCACAGCTGGCTTCAAGTAACCAAGTGGGAAGGTGAAAACATTGGCCATGGAGGGGAATTTATGGCTGTAAATGAAAGGGTCACTCTTCCACATGTTACAGAAAGTTGTTCACTCAATTTGATTGGATAGGAATATGTGGAGGAGGAGGCTAAGACATGGAAAGAAGTGCTGGAACAGTAGAGCAGGGTGTCAACTGCTTGCAGATTGAATTTGACCCACTGACTATGGATCATATTGGAGTTTGTTGATGAAAAAGAAGAGGGGCCAAGGAGTGCAAGTTGGAGGACTTGATGTGATAATGTGGCTGGAAAGAGAAGCCATTGCTGGAGAGATGTTGCATATAGAGGTTGAACCAAGTAAAGCCAGTAACATGGATAAAAGCAAGATACTGGAAATCTGAAATAAAAGCAGATGGTACTGGAAACATTCAGCAGGTCATGCAACATCTGTGCAGAGAGAAAGAGTGTGATTCAGGCCTGTGACCATTTGCCAGTACTATGGAGCTAGATGGTGGAAGAGGGATAACAGGGGAGGATAGCATGGTACACCATATCAAACATAAAGGAATTGAGGAGGATAAAGAGGGATAATGCAGCACTGTCACTGGAGCAGAAGATATTGTTTGTGACTTGGGGTACTTTATCAGTCTTGGTACTTTGAGCAAGGCTGAAACTGCATGGTGGACTTGAATAGAGATTTGAGAGAAATGGATACTCAAGTAGTGATTTATTCAAGAACTTTAGAGAGGGAAGGGAGGCTAGAAATGGGCAGGAGTTGGAGTGTATAAATGGGTCAAGATCTTTTTTAGGCACGGACCTTGATATGTTTTTAATAGGGGCCTAGTGTCTAGGGAAAGGAACTTTGCATCAGTTAACTAGCGTGGGGACTAGGAGATAAGTTGATTGCAGGAGATTCAAAGGACTAAAAAGTGAGCAACATGGAAAAAATGAGTGAAGAGAGCGCTTGAGGTAAATGATAGCGAAACTAATAGAACGAGGACACCAACAAGATTGAAAATAAATAAGGCAAGATGGCTTAATGTAGAGAAATCGTGATCTGGTGATGTGTGGCTTAGATTTTAGAAGGTTAAAATTGAATGGGGTTACAAGTTACAAAGTGTGGGGAAAGAATGACTGAGTAACAAGGCTTAATGAGAACTGAGAGGAAGGATTAAATGTCTGTTGGTCACTGTACTTGAAACTTAGAAGTATCAAGGGAGAAGATTAGAGAAGTACTTGAAGCAACAATATTTATCTAAAACTGAGAATGACAAGGAAGAGTGTAGCAAAGAAACTGGAAGATGGAGGCTTGAATTGAGAGAACAGCGATGTGTCGGGCAACCTTTTTTTGGGATTTTCTCTAGGACCTTCGGAATCTTCCCAGATTTGTGAACAGTCTTGGACATTATGAAGAATTCAGAGTTCTTGAGTGGCAAAGTGTTTGACACAAAGAAACTAAATTTCTGGAAGGCAGCTTCCATGGTGGCCTGATACATGGATGGCTCAGAAAAATTGTCTATCTGCTCTCTGAATATATTCTACATATAAAACTTTTAGATGGAAGTGCTTGTGTGACAGAGGCCAGGAGTATAATTATTCAAATGAAATTAAGCATCTTCACACTACTTTTTGCTTCGTGTCCAGTTTTGAAAATTCTTTTCAAGAGATGTGAACGTCATTGGCTAGACCAGCATTTTCATTCCCATCCCTAATTGCACTTGAGAAGGTGGTAGTAAGCTGTCACCTTGAACTGCTGCAGTCCATGTGGTGTAGGTACATCCACGGTGCTGTTAGGAAGTTCCAGGATTTTGACCCAGCGACAGTGAAGGAGCAGCAATATTTTTCTAAACCAGGATGATGCAAGTCTTGAAAGGGAACTTACAAGTGGTGGTGTTTCCATGCATCTGCTGCTCTTATATTTCTAGGTTATAGAGGTCGCAAGTAAGCAAAGTGCTGTCAAAGGAACCTTAGTGAGTTGCTGCAGTACATCTTGTAAATGGTGCACCTTACTGCCATTGTGTCGTTGATGGAGGGAGTGGATGTTGAAGGTGGTGGATGGGGTGCCAGTCAAATGGGCTGCTTTACCCTGCATGAAGTCTCCTGGGGGAGCTGCTGGGAGTGGTTGCTTCTGCTGGGACTTCGCATTCCCACCACACCAGGGAGCCCAGGTAAGTCCAGGGTCGGTGGTTTCGGTAAATGGGTGAGATGGGTTGGGGGGGGGGGCGGGGTGTGCGTGCAGGTTCTGGAGGCAGGGAGAAGGGTTAAATGGGGCAAATGACCTGTGGTAGGGGATGCTTCCGATGGGCCAAGAGAGCCCACAAAGCAGGTTTCCCCGCTTTGCCTAACATCAACCTACACAGCTAAAGGTGTTGTGCTTCCTACATGACGTGAGCCTTCCCGTCTCCCAACATGGATAAAACATTGAGTGTGTGGGTTGAGGCCCTTAAATGGCAATTAATTGGCCATTTAAGGGCTGCAATAGGCCCAAGTGTGGGCAGGGCACCTGAGACCTGTTAAACAGGTTTGGGGTGGGGCAGGTAGACAGTGAGAAGGCCACCTGCTAGATGTTGCTTGCACCCCCTGCCTTCAAACCTACCAGCAGGGGAGTGTAAAATCTAGCCTTATATTCTCTCCTTCCTTTCAAAGTTGGAAATAATTATACATTTTTGAAAATCCCAGAATGAAGTTCCATTTCCGCTTAGAGCTTAGTTCGTTTGGTTTTTGTTGATATTGTAAAATGCGGTGACGAAAGTAATGTGAACTCCTAGGGTATCTGTTAAAGGTCAGAATACTTCACAAGATGCCATGGGAGGCATCAAAAGTGCACTTTGTATTTAATTGTTATGTGTAAAGTAATAAAAAATGTAGATACAGCAGAAGTAGAATATACAAGGAAATTCTTTCAAACTGTAATATTAAACTTGATCAGTTCTATTCTATTTCATTATCAAAATATAAAGAAAATTGTACGTTTGCTTTTTGTTTTTACCAGTTATTTTGTTGAGATCAAAAGTTGACTATTAAAGCACAATTTGCAAAGCATTCACTCTTAAGGGTATTTGCATTCACATTGCCTGTACTCTAGATCAAAACGTTGAAATGCATCTTTTGTGACATTCCCATGCAAATAAAATACAGTGTGGTATAAGATTTGAAAAGCTTGCGGTGTGTTTATTTTTCTGAAAAATATTTACAAATTTTTTTTTTAACGAAAAAAAAGTTGCTTGATGAGAGACAATCCTGAATGTTTTTGAAATTATTTATTAATTTTAATGGAAATCATTTCTGAAGATGCCAATAATATAAATATTAAGCTATTAAGTGGTATTGATAGTACAAATAATTAAAGCTGTTTCAACAACTGAAATTCTCTAGAGGTTTCTTATAATAAACCATACTGGTTTGGCCCTAATAAGTACAAACAGCTCAGTTTGTTTTCACAGGGTATCTGATTGCTCAAACTACAAAAGTAAATATTACCCAGTGTCCAGATATTCTTTCTTTTGAAAAGATGACATTTGTGCTGATGCCAAATTAGCCTGCTGCCAATTTTACATTGGGTGTAATGGTCTAGCAACCTGGTTAAAATAAAACCATAGTTTACTTCCTTTGGAATGATGTCATTTTCTTGAGGACAAATCAACATTTTTAGAATTGGCCAGTGAATGAAAAATTTAGGAGGAATAGGAGGAAAAAATTGTTGCCTGTCCAACATTAGTCATTATAAATATCATGAAAACTGCACTTCCAAAACCATGTTCTGATTACTGAAGGAAAATACACTCCAACAAAATTTGTATTGTTTTGTTTCCAATGCATCAAATCACAACATTTTAGACTGGAAACACTGGAATTATACAATGTTAGGAACAGTTTAAATGAATATAATGCATTATCTTAGCTAGATCTTTACTTCAGTGTTGATGCTGCCACATTTTTGGCATCTTCATATTGCAGTTTATGTCTATGTATGTATGCTAATATAAACATATGAGTTTTTTACTCATTCATGGGATGTGAGCATCGCTGGGAAAGCCAGCATTTGTTGGCCACCCCTAATTGCCCTTGAGAAGGTGTTGATGAGCTGCTACCTTGAACTGTTGCAGTTCATGTGAAGGTACTCTGCTGTTTAAAATAGATATCAACCAACGTTTGCTATTACAGGTCTTTCTAGGTTCTTCTGACTGCAGGGTTCCATCAGAAAATCTAAAGCACACTGAGATATCTTAACTTATGTTAAGAAACTGATAGTGGTATCATTTCAATTACTTAAAAAATATTAGAATCTTCACTATAGTGCTTTAACAATTCTTTTTTGTGTGCTGGTGCTGATTTGTTCAGGAAATCTCCATTTGTTACGGTTGTAAATTAGCGTTTTGTAAACTAGTCTTCAAAAGTATTCAAATATCATAAACTCCTTTCCTCTCACAAGGTTATTAAAAAGTGTGTTAGCAAATTAATGACCCACAGCAGAGCAAAGCTTAACTGAGATACATCGACAATGTACACTTTACAGAAGTTTTTTGTTTACTTGGAGTTGGAAAGACCTCAAGTGGACTTGTGTGGGCCCTTTGGATTCTTAAAGTAATTATGGCAGTTTTCAGAAAATTTACAAGTATTTTCTT
This sequence comes from Carcharodon carcharias, assembly GCF_017639515.1. Taxonomy (NCBI): domain Eukaryota; kingdom Metazoa; phylum Chordata; class Chondrichthyes; order Lamniformes; family Lamnidae; genus Carcharodon; species Carcharodon carcharias. The sequence continues at coordinate 74,831,860 of NC_054477.1, read as the reverse complement.
TTTGGTTTCAGTGAATGTATTTGCACAAGTTTAAAAAATAAATGCACATTTGTTATAAATTACAGGCTGCCCTTTTGTAAAACTTAAGGCCTTCAGTGTTTATCCTTTAAATGGTTTTTGCTACCATTCTTGCAAGTCACTCTTTGAAGTTGTGTAGTGTATTTATCACAAATTATATAATAGCAAAGCATTTGTAATGTGCAATATTGAAATGTACAATGAAGGAGAAATATGAGGATTTTGAGCAAATGCATACGAGTAGATCAAATTGCTAGAGAGGGAAAAACCAGCTCTCCCATTCACTTGGTGAGTGATTCCTTACTCCTGTGGCACAAAATAGCCTCCTGAAAAAAGATTCAAGGTCAACTTGGGAAAGGAAATCTGGCAAATTCCCCCTGTGTGATCAAATCTAACCCAGGAGATCAAATTTGCCATAAGTTATATTATTTCATATTTGTATGGTTGGTTCCTGGCTGAGTAGATATGACATCAGTAAAGTACATAGTGAATCAACAGTAATGCACAGATTGGCAATTTGTTCCAGAGTTCTCGGGAACTGCTTAACATTTAATTGATTTTACTCCCTTTGTAATTTGTATGTGCAATTCCTGGTCCTCCCCAACCGATCTAATTGAGATTATGAGTAAGCATATCGCACGGTGGCGAGTAACTCACCACCTGACTCCCCAAAGCCTGTCCACCATCTGCAAGGCACAAGTCAGGAATTTCATGGAGTACTCTTTGCTTGCCTGGATGAGTGCAGCTCCAACAACACATAAGCTCGAACCATCTAGGAAAATGCAGCCGGCTTGCTTGGCACCCCATCCACTACCTTCAATATTCACTTCCCTCCACCGCTGACGCACAATAGCAGTAGTGGTACAATCTACAAGATGCACTGCAGCAACTCACCAAGGCTCATTTGATAGCACCTCCAAAACTCATGACTTCCTGAGTCCAGAAGGAGAAGGGCAGCAGATGCATGGGAATGCTGCATGCAAGTTAACCCCCGAGCCCCATACCATCCTGTCTTGGAACTATGTTGCCATTCTTCCGCTGTTGCTGGGTCAAAATCCTGGAACTCCCTTCGTAAAAGCACTCTGAGTGTACCTACACCACGTGGACTGCAGTGGTTCAAGAAAGTGGCTCACCACCACCTCGAGGGCAGTTAGGGATGGGCAATAAAAATGCTGGTCTAGCCAGTGATGCCTACATCCCATGAAATAATAATAAACTTCAGGATCACCCATCATGTGGCTGACTGAAAAAGGACACAGTATTCTAAATGAGACATAACCAAGGCTTTGTGCAAGCATAAAATGGTATGTTTTATTGCACAATGGATAGTGCTGTGAATGCAACTTTAGTTACAGTTTCGTGAAATTGATCATGACTCTGTTATGAGCTGCGCTATGAAGATCTTTTTTCACCACATGAGGATGCTTTTGTTCTGGTAGGATGTTTGCCAAATGTGACCCCATTCCCCAGCAGCTCAAAATTTGTTTGCAGTTGTTAAGTTTTCTCCGCAGTTCTAAAATTTGTCTGGATCTCTATCTGCAAACTTGCAGATCATTCCCTCATCCCTTTACCTAGACCACAAATTTAGATTTAAAGAGCAAAGACCATAACACCAATCCTGTGGGACACCACTGGTAAATGGTCTCCAAGCAGATCTGCAGCATTGATGACAATTTTCTGCAATATGGTATGGGGTAAAATCTTCCTTTATCCACTGTAGCAGCAGCTTTCTGCAAAATTCTATCATCCTTTTTTGAGGTATCGTATCAGAAATTTCTCAAAAGCTGGTAAGACAATATCTGCTTACATCCTAACCTGGTGAATTCTTCAGAAGAGTAATTTTGTTGCACCTAGTTAAACTTCAAGTCTAAAGTTTGTGTCCAGTCAACAAACATAGCTTCTCAAATAGGATTAATTTATGGAGCTGTCTCTGATATCTACCCTGTAGTACTGAAGGATTCTATCTAGAAGGCAGTGGCTTTTTTTAAACCAATGATGTAACAGTGATGGGCTGTCAGTTCAAATGTTGTTAAATCTTAACATTACAAACAATGAAACAATTTCTAGTGATTTATTTTCCCTACTCAACCTATCCCATCTATTTTTGGTTAGTAAGCCATCCTAGAAATCTAATTAGAATGTATTGCTTTTGCATTGATGGGCACTGATATTGAAACTTTGGAAAGGTGTGGATTATTGAATTTTTTTGTAGATATGATGAGGCATGGATCTTGTATAATTATGATAGAGTATAAATACTATTGAGCCCATTTTAGCAATGTAGAGTATGCCTTGTCATTTTGGTGTGCTATTATTAATTTTTCATATTTAAAAATGTTTAGGAAGTGAATTCTGGTGAATTGGAGTAATCTGAAGTCCTACCTACTTAGAAAATTGAACAGCCACATGCTGTGGCAAGCAGTCCTGAAGAGTGATTTGGATGCCAGAAACTGCCTTTTTGGTTTTGAACTGCTTTTATACTGGTACTGATGTTTGTTTGGTGCTTTTCCTGGAGTCTGCAATTGTGCTGTTGGGATAACGTGGGTAGATTTTACTAATAGGATTTGGCTAGCAGATATTAGTTTTCTGGAACCCAAAGTAGTAACATCTATCAAAGCACCCTTAAATTCTTGGTATAGACAAAACTATTTGAGTATGTGCAGAAGGCATTTATAAATTTACCTGTTACTTGTATATAATTTTAGTTCATATTCATGATAAATCAATACTACTGTTATATATTAAGGATGTTCCAAATTGTGATATGGAGGAGTATAGATTGTGTGCAATAATGGCTGATGTTTTCATGGCTTATTTCATGCACTTGTGTTTTTCTTCCATCGGTATTATAGAGAACATTTGAGACACCTAAATAAAAAATATAGTGTGATAAGCTTCAGTTTATTGTCCTTGTTCTTCTGTCTCAGGTTTATGAATGAATAAATAAATGCCACAGTTAAAATATGTAAATCCCTGCTTTTAATAAAGAGCATAACTAATTACCTTTATTTGTCATCTGTTTATGGTTGAAGATTTAGAGTAAAAATTAAAGAATAGATTAAGAATTTATCCTCTTGCTTTTTTAAAATCAAATATCTAGAGAACAGTACTTACCTTTAGGTAGAACATTTTGGTAAAAGTATGTTTAAATCAAAATTTTTATTTGGAACCTCTTCCAACCTTGAGTAATGAATAGTATAGTCTGTCCAGGAGATGCCCTTTATTGATGTGAATGATGCTATTTTTTTCAGTTAGAAATGTAAGGACAGGAGAAGGCCATTCAGCCTGTTGAGCCTGCTCCGCCATTCAACATCATCATGGCTGATCGAACACTTCAATGCCTTTTACCCACACTATCCCCATAACCCTTTGTTATTGTTAATCAGAAACACATCAATCTCCACCTTTAAGTATACTCAATGACTGAGCATCCACAGCCGCTGGGTAGAGAATTCCAAAGATTCACAACTCTCTGAGTAAAGAAATTTCTTCCCATCTCGGTCCTAAGTGGTTTCACCTTTATTTTGAAATTGTGTACCCTGGCTCTAGACTCTTACCTGCATCGACCCTGTCTATTCCTTTAAGTATTTTGTAGGTTTCAATGAGATCACATCTCATTCTTCAAAACTCTAGAGAATACAGGCCCATTTTCCCCAATCGTTCTTCATAAGATAGTCCTGTCATCCCTGGAACAAGTTCTCAGTGTCATAGTAACTAAAAGTGAAGTAGCCACTAACACCACTTTGGGAAAACGCAGAATATGTGGAAACAGCTCGCATTTCCATAGTGCTTCTCAGACCTTCAGGCTAGCCCAAAATACTTCAGCCAATGAATTACACAATATAAAGGCACGGAGTAAAAATACCCCTTATGTTCTCAGCTACATCTTTGTTTCCTTATTTTAGTTCACTGTGTTTATAAAAGACTGCATTTATGTTCACTGTGATATCTTGGTGTGAAAAAGTTGGAGTTCATCTATGCTTTGGCATTTTGTACCAAATTGTATTTAAATTACCCTAAAAGCAATAATTTAATCTCCTGTCAATATGGCATTAAAATACATGGGGGTTCACAGGATAGCAATGTTGCATTGTTTTGTGATTGGGCAGTCTTTTTGTCAGTCAAATTCTAGAAACTCGTGCATACAGGATCTGGAGGCTGCTGCCCTGTTTAGTTTTTGAAGTTGATGTTGATATGTCTGCGTTTCCATGTGGTCTCCTGGTGTATGATAGGTGACCTGGTTAGAAAAATACTTTGAATAATTGAATTTAACTTAGATTTAATTTGAATTGAATTATTGTGTCCTAAATTTTTTTAAAAATTTCCATTATGTAGCAAACCATATTTTAAGGATAATTTCCAGGATAGCCAAATAAAATGTTGAACAATATTTTATGATTTAGATTGGTTTGCTTTTTTTTTATAATTCATAGCTGTTACTGGCCATTTTTGCTACTTTTTGAAAACTGCATTCACTGGTTCACATTACTACTGGCTATGGATCCAATCCTTGTTCTCAGTTATGAGTTGTTAATTTATTAATTCAAAATTTGAGCCAGTTGAATGCAAATAAACATTAACTATTTTATATTTGACAGTTATTATAGCCTATGTGTGATTCACAAAATATATGCCTCTTTTTATAAATTCTGTTTGAGGCCCTAAAAGCCATTTTACTAAGTAAATGCAAGGTGAGGCCAATCAGATTAATTGTTTAATTAGTGAGCTGCTTATTTTCGAATATTCTTGTCAGCTTTAGGTTGGAGCTCAAGCATTGGCACCAAAATGTGCCTTTTATGTGCAGAGAAACTTTATGCACATACCGGTATGTTCTGGCATCATGCTTTGTTATACTTTGAAAAGAAACCTAAAATGTTATATACTTCTGAGCTGGAATCTGAAATGAAACATTTTAATTTACAATGTTGCTGATCACCTGGGGCTCTATTCAAAAAATGTATGTTTTGGTGCGAGGGGGCACAGATCCATTTTACTAGGAGAGTAATGCCTTGTGCATTATGTGGCCTGACAACAGTCATAGAATTGAAAAAACTGATTTATGTCGCATTTTTCACAACAACAGGATATCCTCAAGTGCTTCACAGGCTGCAAAGCACTTTGAAGCATAGTCATTGTTGTAATGTTGGCAAACATGGCAGCCAATTTTCAGTGGCAAGATTCCACAACAATGATGAGGTAAATCACCAAGTAATCTATTTTAGATTTTGAGCGATAAATAACAAGCGTTGGCCAGAACATGGGGTGACTACTCTCATTTTCTTTCAAATTGTACCATTGGATTTTCTACTATGACCTGACTGGGCAAATAGGAGTTGGTTTAATGCCTTTCCTGAAAGATGACACTCCTGACAGTTGCAGCCACTCCCTTAGTACTGAAGTGTCAGGTTAGATTGTATTCAAATCTCTAGAATGGCACCTGAACCCTCTGATCAGGTGGAGAAAGCTACCATTGAACCAAGCCTAACACACCAAACATAACATGAGCAACGCCAAAGGGAGCTAATATCATTAGAAATATCACTGTCACTGATGGTTACTACTATGAGTATTCTATATGATCAAGATATGTTTTTTCTTAGCTTTTTCATGTTTAGCAGATAATCATAATGGATCAAACTGCAAGAGATGGCAAAGATAGTAGAGTTTATTTTACTGACTCTTCCAAAGCAATATTGGAGATTTTATATGCTGTAACCTTGTTTTGCAGTGATATTTCCAAAGCAGCTCTGTAGTAAAGTATATTTGCCTCATGTAAACTGAACAACTATCCGGCGCCTATTTATCCTGAGAACGAGGAACACATGATAATCTTAATTATGTGGCCTGCTTAAAGTGCAATATGTTTGTAAACTGAAATATGTAAATTTTAATGAGAATTATTAAAAGAACAGAAGCTTTAATGTCATTATATAGTTTCATGCTTCTCTGGAGGCCTTTTATTTGGGCTTAAGCACTAGTCCTTTCTATGATCCTCTCAAAAACTTATATTACATCCTTTTAGCGTGACCGGACTCAGGGCATTGGTTAAGGTTCTAAGTTCAAATTCAATGTAAAAATGGAATTCAGTAATTCAATATTTGATCTAGTTGTGCACAGCATTTTGTGTGGATGAAATAAGACTTTTAAATTTATGTACCTGTCTTTCTCCTGCATATGAGAGATAAACTTGCATTTATTTGGTGTCTTAGCACATGGGCTGACCAGGTGCAAGGGTGACATTTTGAATGTGATGACGTGCGTTAATTGAAGGAAATTTATGCTAATACACATGCAACAGCATGTAAAATTTAAGTCAGTTGATGTGCTATGTTCTAATAACAGAAACCTTATGCTTTGTTACAAGCAGTGTAATATTCGGTTCTTATGGAGGAGCTGCGTTTAATATCGCCTATTTCCCTTAAGGCGAATAATCTAATTGCCTGCGCTCAATTAGTTTGAATACTGTTTGGTAAGGAAAATATACAGATTGGAAGATTTGTTATTAGATGAGAGGAAACCAATTAAACTTTGAGCAATTGTAACCACGGCTTTAAAGGAATAGGCCTTTTAAAAGCAGAACCACTTATAAAATATCATATCTGCCTCTGAGAAAGTGCCACAGGTGACCAGCAAGTACGAATGAATGTATCTATATCAATCCAGCTCAATATATTCTGCCGTTATCCCAGTCGAGGTTATCATGAAGGATTTTCCATATCCCAAGGTAGGTGAGGAAGGTGGCTTTGCTCATCTTTGATCATCCATCTAGAATACCCTGATCTCCCTTTCAGCACTCAAATGGTCATTATGGATTTAAAGGCTTTTAGCTTAACTATTTAATCTGGGAGTCTATTCCAAATATTGATCTCCCTTTGTGTGAAGAACAACATTCTGATAGCAATTCTAAATTTGCTCTTTGCTAGCTTAGAACCTGTATGCATATGATAGACTTTCAAATTAATTTGCATAAGATCACCTCTTACCCGTCTTTTCAAAGCTGGAAAAAAACAAATTTCTCGAATCTTTCATCACAAACTCTGACCTTTAACACTAGGGATCAGTCTTAGTGACTCCTTGTTGCATTACCTTCAATGCTTGAATGTTTTCCTTCTGCCTTGGTGACAGGAACTGGGCACCATATTCACTGTTGGTTTGACCAGATTATTATGTAGTTTGATCATGATTACTTCTGGCTCATATTCTACTATTCTTGGCTATACGGCTGAACACTCCATTTGCATATTACTTCGTTGCATAGCGCTGGTTGGGTATGTTTAGCATCTGGTTCATTAAAACTTTTATTCCCCTCTACTTCATCTATTGCTGTTTATGGTGTGCCCATGCTACCCTTATTTTCCTGCTTCTGAGCGCTGTACTTTACATTTCTTTGTATTTGCATGGTGCTTCCACAATAATTGTAAACGTAAGTGGCTGCACCATTTTTCTATATGTATAGTTAAGCTGCATCAGTTTTCACTCATTTCAAATGTGATAAATGGGGGGAATTTAAAATATCCTGCACAATATTTGATATAAATCTGATTAAGTTTAATTACGCATGGGTGAACTTATTGTAGCATAATTTCCTTCTACTTTCACCAGCAACTGAGCAAAAGAGGAATTTTCATAACATTGTTGGAACTTAGTCACAATTGAAACAACTGAGTGAAACCACTCGCCTGGGGAGAAAAATTGTACCTAACCTCAATTAGCCACAATTTGAAGTATCCTCCTCCTCAAGACAAAAATGACACGTTTGTTTTCAACAGAAGATTCAGTCACAGTCCTAATTATGCTTTCCCACATTTTCCATCTTCCCAATAGATACTTACTTGCATGATGCTCCCAATCATGACACAATGATGTTAGATTAAAAGGAAACCCATTTCCTAATTCTAAAGCATGGGTTGTGTAAAACTGAGTAGAATTTAAGCCTTCATCCCAGGTGTCAATATCAGCTAAGAATTGGTAATCTTGGCCTGGTTGTCAAGTGCGGAAACATCTTTCAGATGTGAAGTACAGGGCCAAAGGGACACAAAAAAGCAGGCACTTTATTGGGTGAACAAGGAATGCCATTACTGTAGTTTAATGTACAGCTCTACTGGGCAAGGGGCAGTGAGGTGTAACAGAGGGAAATAAAAGAATTAAATTTTGTTTCAGAAAAGCTTTTTTTCAATTTTCTCCCCCTTCCACCAAATACTAAAGCCTCTCCATTTTAGATTAACTTTCATAGGTGAGTCTGGTTTTGAGTACCATCACTCGCCTTTATAGCTGTATTAAGTTTCTAACAGCAAGCTGAGGATACCTAACAAAGCTTCATGTAAATCACCCTGGCTACTGGAACTATTCTGTGCCGCCACAGGAACTAAACTTTATTGTGGAAAAGTGGTACAAGTATACCACACTGCCTCAGATTTAAACCAGCAATTAATGTACTGAAGAATGGATGAACAGGCAAGTATTTAAAAAAAAAACTTATTCATTCAACAGACTTAGGCATCACTATTAATGCCAGCATTTATTGCATGCCCCTAGGTACCCTTGGGGGAGGGGAGTGGTGGTGCTGTGCTGTGTGGTGCGGGCACAGGCGTGTGGGTTCTTGATCGGCGCCGCCATTTTGCATGGGCGGGCCAATTAAGGCCTGCCCAGCGTGATGTCCGCCAGGAAGTGCTATGCACTCCCTGTGCAGGCGAGGGGGAGGATTCCCTGATCAGGGAGTGTGCTCTATAGCGCATGCACGTGAAAGAGTGCACAGATCTCCGTGAGGCAAAGTAGCACATCAGGGAGATCGGTTCAGGTTTGAAACATTGAATAAAGATTTTTTTAAAAATTACAGACATGTCCCCTCATGTGCCACTGTCCCATGAGCTGGGACATGTCAATTTCCTTTATTTAGACATTTAATACAAATTTTAATACCCTTATGAAACCTCATCCTGCCCGTGGATGAGGTTTCATGTTTTCTCCTAGCCTGCCCGCCAACCATAAGGTTGGACGGGCAGGTCCATTGGTTCAATTACTTTATTAATGGCCTTAAGCGGCTGCCGACCTGAAAATGTAAATGACGCGGGGTGACGCCGGAATGCCCGCTGGACGCCACCCCGGCGAGCGGGCCCTGCCCCCTGCTCGCTGACCGGAAGATGCAACCCTTGAAGGTGATGGTTAACTGCATCCTTGAACTGCTATATTCCATATGGTGGAGGTACTCCTGGAGGTGCTATTGGGTAGGGATTTTGACCCAGCAACAGTAGAGGAAAGATGGTATATTTCCAAGTTAAGATGGTGTGTTACTTGAGGGGAAGCTTGGAGGTGGTGGTATTTCCATATTCCTGCTACACTGTCCTTCTTAGAAGGTGTTGCTGTATAAGCCTTGACCAATTGCTGTGGTGCATCTTGCAGATAATGCAGACTGCAATTGTGGTGTACCAGTGCTTGACGGTGAATGTTTAAGGTGGCGGATGGGGCACTAATCAAGTGAGCTACTTTGTCCTTGATGATGTTGAGCTTCTTGAGTTTTGTTGGCAAGTGGAGATTATTCCATCAATCTCCTGAATTGTACCTTGTAAATGGTGGAAAAGGCTTTGGAGAGTTGGGTGAGTCACTCTACGGAATACTCAGCCTCCAACCTGCTCTTGTAGCTGCAATATGTGACTTGTCTAATTAAGTTTCTGTCCAAATCCAGGATTTGGGGTGGAATTTTGCAATGATAGTGCTGTTGAATGTCAAGGGAGATGGCTAGATTCTTCCATGGTGATGTTCGTTGCCTGGTATTTGGGTGTTGAGAGTGTTACTTGCCATTTTTCAGCCCAAGCCTGAATGTTGTCCAGGTCTTGCTCCAAGCGGGCATGGTCTGCTTCAGTATCTGAGGAGTTATGAATGAAACTGATCACTGCAATCATTGGTGGACATCTTCACTTCTGACCTTATGATAGAGGGAAGGCCATTGATGAAGCTGAGGAATTCCTGCAGCAATGTCCTGGAGCTGAGGTGATTGACTGCCAACAATCACAACCATCTTTCTTTGTGCCAGGTATAACTTTAGCCAGTGGGGAGTTTTCCCCTGAACTCCATTGGATTCAGCTTTACTCAGGCTCCTTGCTGCCACACTCAGTCAAATGTTACCTTCATGTCAAGAACAGTCACTCTCCCCTCAGGGATTTAGCTCTTTTGTTCATGTTTGATGGACACCATTAACATCTTTGGTATCCTCATGGTGGGTACTCTAATCTGTTCAAAGGAAAACAGTCAACACAATGCCTAAACTAAGGTGTTAACTTGTATAAAACTTTTATGTAATATTGCTGCTTTTCTGGCTATGAGGGTTAAGTGCCCTCTTTGAGAGCATCTCCTTGAAAGTTTACAACTTGATAGTATGAGCAGTTCATATTTAATTGTCAATTCATATCAACAGGAGCTGTTCATCACACACACAACTGAACAATCACACTCGATAATTTTTGTTTGAATGTAATTTAGCTGCTCCCCATAAACTTCCTACAGCTTTTGGAGATCGCAAATAAGCCATCGTAACATTTCACCCTATGATTGGTGACCCATCAGCTACCGAAATATTGCTTGGAACGTGCCATTTACATTCAAATTATAGTGCTCTTGGAAGATTTGCTGAGTTTGGAGCAGGGGCTCATTAGTGCGGCCAAATCTAACCATAAGAAATGTTCCAGTAGGAATGCCACTGTAGAGAAAATCCTTAGTCTTTTGGCTGAGCTAAAGAGACTGCTATCAAGTCTCATTTTTGCCAATTTACTTCATAGTTTTAACTGGAGGACCGCTGAACAAAGCTAGATTCAAATTCTCTAAATCTGCAGGTGAAAGTGCAATCTAATTTGCTGTAATAATGTTTGGAAGCAATGAAAAAATCAATACTGTTATATTAGGCCTAGGCTGGGCGTTGGCACCTTCTTCTGTTGCATATTTGAGGGTTTGTATAAAAACTCACTTTGTTCACCATTGTACTTATCGTCAAATAAAGCAAGAACCAATTAATCCAGGATATGCTTTCTGGAAAAACAGAGCAGTGTTTTTAAAAGCCTTATTTCAATCAACTTGTTTGAGTTGACTGTTCTGAAGCTATCTTTTAAAATATAATCTGCTCATTAATGTTTTTATCTAAAGGATGCTTGGAATAATAAATCGTTTATAGACTGAACATTTTCATTTTGATTGGAGCTTTGACATAGATATCCTTCTGAGAAAACCATAATGTCAAATCAATACAAAACCCAACCTTGTAAGCATGCTTCAGCGTGAAAGTAACTTGCAGACTAAATTTATTCATTGGACACATTTTTCAGTTTCAATGCCCACAGAATTTGTGTTTCCCATGATTGAAGTTTTTTTAAAAAAAAGTTTCAAGCATGTTAAATAATGCCTAACAGATGCCAGTAGCATGTGGTCAAAATTCTGTCAAATGGTATGAGGTTACAACTGGAGCAGTGCACAAAACAGAAGGACCAGATATCTTTTCCGAAATTAATGATTTCCACAGTTTTTCACTAGTGGGAAACCTTCATCATAACTAGTAGGTATGGGGTCCGAGTAAGCTGAGATTCCTATTCTCTGTGCGACATATTTCATTTCTATTTGGTAAAGCAACTTCTACTTTCAAACCAGTTTTATACTTGCATTGTGCCCACAACTTTCAATATAGTTCAGAGCGGTTTGCTGCTTCCAAGAATGTATGTTGCATGTCCTTATATAAAGTGTCAATGAAAAAGCCAGATATTAATCATTAGTGAGTATTAGCAGGAGGGTTCCTATTGACTTGGAGTAAAAAGGTTCAGTAACTACTGAGGAATAGTTTTTCACTACATTTTTTGGCCTAATCTTGCTAGCAGAAGCATTTCTGCTTATTTATGCTGATATAGTAACAGCCTAGCTTCATGTCAACTGTAGCCAGAAATGATGGAAAAGTCAAGCAGGATCACACTTCATTATGTATTTACCAAGTAAGGAAGTTTGGTATGGCACCCCTATCCTGATAACAAAAATGTGCTGTGTTGTGACATTGAGTGCATGCAGCTGAACTATTTAGATTTGCCCACACAACACATGTGTACTGTGTTAAAGTACAGAATGAAGAGCATTACAAATGTTGTACTTGAATACAGGATATATGCAAATTTATAAAAGGAATTGTTAATTGTCTGGGTACAGATGCACCTGTGAAGGACTCAATGAAAAGCTGTTTTTCTTTAGATTTCCTTTACCAACACAGTGAATAGCTGAAAATTTGATAAATTGACAAATGTAAAAACATTCTCATGCTATGCTCCCAGCTTCAGCAGTTCTCTAGCAATGCAGCACAAGCACATTTGAAAGCTGTTTATCTGGACACCATTTATCTAAATTGAGCAGCCTCGTATTATTGGATATCTACAGTGTGCGTTTCATTCTAATCTGTTTCCTTGCTAAATTAATGTTCTGTAATGGAAAGCAATATTGGAATAATAATGCAGTCAAATAGCTTAATTATTCATTTATAGTAACAGTTCAGGAAATATTTTTGTTCAGATATCAGAAATACACCCACTGTGTGCTTTGTTTCATTTGTTCATGAACATTTCTTGTATTAGATTCAGTTAAGCACTAATTTGATTAATTTGGATTATTCAATGTTTTTAATTGAAGTTTGAGCTGAATAGGAATATTATTTAACAAAACATCAACTTTGTACTTTTATCTCAAGTTTTTCAAAAGGATAATTGGCAGTCATGTAATCAATACAAATAGGAAATGGGGCTTTTAAGCCTGTCAACCCGAACTGTTTATGCCCTGTAGTACTATATTCCTATGTTCTTGAAGGGAGTATTTGAAGGGAGAGTTAGTGTTGAACAAAGTTATGATTTAGCTAGGTCAACAGTGCAATACTTTTCAACAAAATATTTTGTTTTCTAATATGAAAGAATAACAGTTTTTGTTTCCGAGAGTGTTAAGCTTGTATATTGAGCCATAAATTTGCTAATGTTCTAGCTGTGATGATCTTTTGACATGTTTGAGGCTTGTTTGGCACTTGCAGAGATAGTAGTTATATAGAATATATTGTTTTGTCAGGTATTTACATATCAGTCTGAGATAAAACAAAAGTAGATCTTTGAATTCTAATCCATATCATGACTTAACTAGTTAGAGTTATGAGGGTCGTTACAGCTCAAAAGGAAGCCATTCGTCCTATCGAGTCCTCATGGCACAAAAGGAATCCATTCATCATATTGAGTCTGTAGTGGCTGTCGGCTTTCTGTAAAGCACTGCAGTCAGTCCCATTCCCCTGTTTTATCCTCATAGCCCTGCACATTTATTTCCCTCAAGTAGCCATTCAATTTCATTTTGAAGTCATTCATCATCTCCATTTACACAGCCTCAATGAGTTTCAGGTCATTACTATTTGCTGCTTGAAACAAATTCTTCCTCATATCCCCCCCTGCATATATTGCCAAGTACCTTAAATCTGTGTCCCCTAGTTCTTGTACCATCATCTAATAAGGGCAGCTTTTCTACGTCTACCTTATGCAAACCTGGCATAAGCTTGTACACCTCTGTCAAATCCCCCTGAATCTCCCTTGCTCCAATGAGGACAAGCCCAGCTTCTCCAACCTGACCATGTAGCTAAATTCTCTCATTCCTGGAACCATTCTGGTAAATCTCCTCTACATCCTATTGAGGACCCTCAAGTCCTCCTTTGCAGTGTGGTGACCAGATACAATATTTATTATAATTGTGGCCCAACTAGAGCTTTACATAATTCAGCATAACTTCCCTGCTTTTATAATCAGTGGATTATTTATGAAGGCAAAGACCCTATACGCTTTGCTAATCACCCTCTCAATATGTCTTGCTACCTTCAAGGATCTATGCCATGATCCCCCATGTTCCTCTGTTACTGCACATTCTTTAGAACTGTGCCATTAAATTTACACTGCCTCTTCCACCATCTTACACCTATCTGTATTAAGTTCTATCTGCCACTTGTCTACCCATTCTGCTAGCCTATCTATGCCCTGTTGCAGTCTTTTAATATCATCCTCACTCTTCGCCATACCTCCAAGTTAGTATCATTGGCAAATTTTGAAACTTTATTCTGTTCTCCAGTATCCAGGTTATATATGTATTAAAAAAAAAAATAGTGGCCCTAGCACTGACCATAAGCCAATTTTTAAAATCCAAGATTACACTGATGCTTCTATTTTGTTAACCAACCTTTTTATGTGGTACTTTTGTCTATATAGATTTTAAGGAAGCCTTTGACAACATCCATTACATTCCCTTTATTGACTTTATCTGTTACAAAATTTATTAGATTAAAGGTATAAAGAGCTTGTATAACTATTTTGAAGTTGAGAGTTCACAATTATACCTAGATTTCATTGCATTTGTTTGGCAGAGACAGCTTTTCCAGTAGAGCAGAGTAGGATACTGAGGACAATCTTCTCTAATATGTTTTTTTGTATTGCAAGTCATGCTTCATGGCTACAAGTGAGAGTACAGACATTGGAAGTATTAACACTAATACAGCAGGTTGGAGCAGTGGAGAGTATGCTTTGCTTTGATATCTTCCTATGGTTTTTGCATCATGTTTTATATTTTCTTATGGTACCACCTCCATGGTGTGCCTTCTGTGGCTGAGAACGCAGCCTGGAAATCTGCTCTAGACCTGCTGTGTAATTGGCTTTTCCATTTTTCTCCCTTTCATGCTTTTCTTCCATTGTTTTGGGAAGACCAATGTCTCCCAGTTTAGATGGAGAATTTGCAGTATTCTCTGTGACTTTTGCATTTCACAGCTTAGGGGTAACATGCTAGAATTCCAGTGTCCTGGTACATGTGACCTTAAAAGTCTTCTATATTGGTAATACTGAGCTGTTTTTAAAAAAAGTCAGTTATTTACCATTATCATTCTCATAATTATAAATTCCCTTATCTGAAAATAATGTTAATATACCTAAGGTGTATTCCTGGTACTATACATTTAAACTTCTACAGTTTTAACTTCTGAACTGTACACTTCACAAATGACATTGATCTTTTGGTTTGGATTACTAGTGATGTAGAGATCTGCAACAAAGACCGTTTTCAATCCATGCTTTGGGATCTATCTTCATTAGTAACATGAGGAAGCTTGATGAAGTTCTGTTTGATTTGGGTAGACGTGATGTCCAGAAGATTTTTCAGAGGGTATTTGAGTAAATCCTTGAAAATCAAGATGTATTGAATAAATAACAAGCGGGGCTCAAAAGTGGCATGGCAGTAGAAACTTTGAATTCAACTGCTTCACTAATGCCTTTTAGGGAAAGAAATCTCCCAACCTTACATATGTAGAAATTACATCAGTCAATGTGGTTGACTTTTAGCCATTGTCTTTTAAAAATGACAACTGTTTGTATTTATTTAGCACCTTCAACATAAAACATTAGAGTGCTACACAGGAGCACTATAGAACAAAATTTGACACCTAGCCACATCAGATGCTTGGGCAGATGATCAAAATTTAGAGGTAGGTTTTAAGGAGTATCTTGCAGGAAGAAAGTGAGATAGCGAGGTGGAGAGGTTTAAGGAGGGAATTTCAGAGCTTAGGCCCCTAGCAACTGTAGGCATAGCCATTAATGGTGCAGTGATTAAAATCAGGGATCCTTGAGGCCAGAATTTAAGAAGAGCACATATATTTTGGGCATTTGTAGGGCCAGAGGAGATAACAGAGATAGCAAAGAGTGAGGCAATGTGGAATTTGCAAATAAGATTGAGAATTTTGAAAATGGGCATTGATTAATCAGGAGCCAATGTAGGTCATTATGCATAGAAGTGGTGGGTAAGCGGGGCAAGTTAGGACGTGGACAGCCGAAATTTCAATGGCTTCAAATTTACAGAACATAGAATGTAGAAGGTCAGGAATGCATTGGAATACTCTGAGAAATATCCCAAGCCTGATTGTGAAGAAGACTGAGACTAGGTTGCTTTGGTAGAGACTATTTATTACAGAGCTTACTTCTCCACTCTTAACATCCTCCCACTCAGTGCTGGCTGACTCTTTATAACTCTTTCAAGTACAAACCCATTTCCATCTGTTTCAGATGAAGTTACGTTGTTTCATAGTTTGCCAATGTGAGATTTGAACTCTTGATACTCTTTTGAGTAAACCTGTTTCCATCTGTTTCAGATGAAGTTATATTGTTTCATAGTTTGCCATTGTGAGATTTGAACTCTTGATCGTGGGGTTACAAACCCAGTACCATAACCACTTGGCTATTTAGGCCAAGCCGCTGACTCTTTATATACACATTTTAGCATAACTAATCAATACCCAACACCTGTTAACCTCATTACCTTAAATTACTAGGTATTTAACATCCATCAACAGAACCTATTAGATATTAATATACTCAAGTCTAGAGGTTATAAAGGCATGAATGAGGGTTTTACCAGCAGCTGAGCTGAGGCAGGGGCGGAATTGAATGATATTACAAAGGTCTTAGCAATGGCACAGATATGTGGAGTTTACGTATCTCGGGGTCATATGTGACACTAAGGTTGCAAAGGATCTGGTTCAGCCGTCGACAGTTTTGAGAGGGGGATGGAGTTAGTAATTAGGAAGCAACATTTGTGGCGGGGACTGAAGTTGATGGCTTCAGTCTTCCCAATATTTAGTTAGAACAAATTTCTGGTCATTCAGTGCTACATCTCAGACAAGTAATCTGACCATTTAGAATTTCTGGATGGTCAACTAAGGTGGTGGTGCTGGATGATCTGTTTAAACTGAACAATATGGGGATAAATTTCAGTGATCAAACTGACCTGAGAACTGTTAAGGTCAAAAAATACAACAATGGATAATATATTGGATTGATTTAATGAAAATTTATTTGTGTAGTATTGCCTTTGGAAGTCAAAAAGTGTTAGGATTTTCCCCTGCTAAGTTTTATTTGTAGTCAGTGGTCATCTATCTCTCAAAGTCCCCTATGTATGAAATATTCTCTGATCATGTATTGAACATGGCTATAAGAAGGAATAGACTTAATGGGTTTGACTGCCCTTTTGCAGTTCCATTCTTAAGCAAATATTACTACCACTTGATAACATGGTGCCAGAATTTGCTGGCAAAATAAGGCAAGTTTAATGGTTATTCATGTATATTCGTGATGAGGAAGAACTATGCCCTGACAAGTGAATCATCACAAATTGTTGGATGATTTGCATCTTTCATCATTAGCCTTGTGATAACAGAATCTCATTGACAGCCTCTGTACGAGTTTCAAGAAATTGCTGGGTGGCACCGTAAATAAAAACTAAACACCACAGAAAGTTAGGGTAGGTAATTTGCAATGCAAAAAGCGATTTTGTTCTGAGATTTATGTTCCTGCTACCTCAGAGGCACGAAAAGGGAACAATTGAAACTGGAGTAACAGTCCTGCAGGTAGTAAATAGTTCCTAGAGGGTTTTTTATTTGAATTATTTTTGGCTTTCTTTTCCTCTTAAACCAATCTTTTTTCCCCTCTATTTCTCTTTCTGTATCTAATTCACCTTATTTGCTTCTCCATCACTGTGCTTTCTTTTTCTATCCCTGAATCTCATTGGTTAAGGAAGTAGATTACTGGGCCTGTCATTCACCAAAGTCCCAGATGCCCTGTTGCCCTCACACTTCAAGCAATTTGCAGGACAGAATTAATTGGAGCTGAAGGATGAGGGGAAAAAAAACCTGTGTTCACTGCAAAATGCTCCATTCCAGCAAGGTGCCCCCTCTTTGGGGTGTGGGTGGGTGCAGCAAATTTGGGGGAGATCCTCCTTTGTAGACAGTGCTCTTACATAGATGTAGCTTACAATTTCTGCCTCTGAAATCATGAAATCACCTCTCAAACTTCTTTTGCCCCCTTCTCTGGAAATAAAGGACTAATGTTAGCAAACATAAATAACCACCTCCAGCTGTTGGAACTGCCAGATGCACCATACTATTCTGGCTTCGGGATATGTTTACAGTTCAACCAGCACCAAAGAAGGCCCATAACTAAGTACTGCTTGTGAATGCTACTTCTCGGCACTGTACATGTTCAAATTGTGTTCACATTTTCAGTGTGACTACTTCTATATTCTAAACAGGATGAGTGATAAAAAATTCATACTTGTCACAAGTGTAATGTAAGCTTGTTATGTTTTTGGACTGTCTTCAGGGTAAAATGTGCCCTGGCCTTGGTGGCTCAGTTGTTAAATGTTAAAGGGGGCGGGGGCAACTTGTTTTACTGAGAAGAAGGTACAAGATATTCATACCTGTAAACAATGACCAGGGTAGCTGCGCTGACAGACTGTTGGTCTCCAAGTCCTATGGAGGTGTTAGAGATGTCAGGTTTTGTAGATGGTTATACTTTATACTGTCTATTTAATCCCAAAATATAATGAAGTTTGGGGTCCAGGCGATAGCTAATTAGCAGTTCTACCTGGATACAAGGCCTGGGTGATTCATATTGCCATGGAAATAGGGTTTGAGAGGCGAAGAGCTCATAGGATGCCATTGTAGGATTGGGTTACAGGTTTTCTTAAAAATACCACTGAATCTCTCAGGGCCAGCCTTCAAGAACCTGAGAGGTGGAGGCAGCAAGTCTCTATTGTTTGCTATCATCAGGATGCAGATGGGAGCTCGCACTCAGTTTGAAGAGACCAAGTTCATGAGGGTTTAAATTAAGCTGGAAGATTTGCGTAGCTTTGGCTAAGGGAAAGATCTACAATTTATCCCTCACCATAAAAGTCAGCTGGGGGAGTAGAAGTTATCTGGCTAGAAAAGTAAAAAGGAGCTGAAAATAGCCTTGGACTAGTTCCTGGAGAATTAAGTGCCCTTATAAGGGACAGAATAAAGTATAACTGGCAGGTGATTTTCAGTTGTTGTAAAGTTAAGTGTAGTTTATAGTATAAGTTGCCTACTGAAATGGTGTTTTATCAATATTGCATTTGGTTTGTGTTACAGTAGAAGTCTTAAAACCTCAAGTTATCGGTTTCTATGTGAATCACAACATGCTAGCAATTTTACCGTGTTGCATACCCATTTTGAGTGTAAGTGGTTTGTACAATGTAAACGGGCATAAAATCAATCATATCTACAATATTTTGTATTTTTTTTAAATCAAGGAATGAATCTGGCAGCAATTATCCTAAGGCATCTGTTTTTCTGCAACTTCGTCAGTGATGAACAATTGGTTTAATAGGCCAAATAAATTCCTTGGTTGTGCTAATGTGGAACAAAATTTCAAAAAATAAATGTGGCAAATGATCAATTTTGAATAAAGCTGATTTAAGAATATCAGCACAAGCAATATAATTTTCTAATGTTAGAAATATAAAGGTGAAGGCTAACTTGTCTGCATTAAAGGGAACATCACCTTGTGGCGGTTGCACAAAGAGTTGCCATATATCTAATTTTAAATGCTGAATGGTCTCAGTTTTCTTTAATGCTCCCTGCTTAAAACTGCAATTATAACTGAATATAATTAAAACTAAAATAAAGACAGTGATGTGCATTTGTATACAGTCATTTTCTGGACTTCAGAAATTATGGTTTGACTTAGTTTGCATGCAGCCAATGTTAACTAGGAAAAATAACTTTTAATTATTTAAAATATTTTAAAATTTCAATTTCAATGTTATCCTGTGCAGGTTTGAATACACATTATTTCATGTATGTAAATACCAATAATTATGCTTCAGTGGGAACGGGGGCACTTGTATCTGGAACCCAAGTTGTACAAGTATTTGTTGCTGAATTTTAATTGATGCTTTGTCCAAACAGGATGATTATTTGAAGTGATTGCTAATCCCAACATAAGCAAGATGTTGATAAGCAGAAGTATGGGCTATCTGGGGAAAATAATACTTAAATGGAAATGGAGGAATGTTCAGTTTGTTTTGTTCACTGAAATTATATCCGTTTTGAAATACTCTTTGATGTTGAACAGGAAATGAGAATCTTTCTCTCGGCGTGGCATATTGTTAGAAGTTGAGATCATTCTGCACAGTGTACTCTGCTTTTTTGTGAGAATTTTCAAAAAAATTACTGCCTTTCTTTGGTCCAATGGATAAATTTGTACATGAAGTGATATTGGGCAGTAAGGCATGGGTTGCTGGCCTGTGCTGAGTTAGTCAGCCTCAGTTGGGGCAGAGATGGGGTGAAAAATTAATTCGTTAAACCTATTACTCACTGCTCTTTTTCCTGGATTCCAAATTTAAAACTGGACCTGTCAAACTTCGAATTTGTAATATTAAATAACCTGTTGCAAACTTGTCCTATTGAATGGGAGAAGTAGAAAATTTTTTTTTAGAAAAGTGAGTTTAGCTACAAGGACCTGGCTATATCCCACTCAATCTGAAATCCGTGTTGGGCGTATTTAAGACCATAAGACATAGGAGCAGAAATTAGGCCATTTGGCCCATCGAGTCTGCTCCACCATTCAGTCATGGCTGATAAGTTTCTCAACCGCATTCTCCCCATCTTCTCCCCGTAACCTTTGATCCCCTTACCAGTCAAGAACCTATCTATCTTGGTCTTAAATACACTCAATGACCTGGCCTCCACAGCCTTCTGTGGCAATGAATTCCATAGATTGGATAATGACACAGGCCAAGGGCTTGGACCATATCCTACCACTGTCCTGTACTCCAGTCTTTGTAGTTTAGTTCAGAATTTATCTTTAATTCCTGCATAACTGAATTCAATTTTGGACATGGATGATGCAGATAAATAATATTGCTGGGGTTTAATTGATTATCAGGACTGTAGACATCTTTTTTAAAATTCCAAAGTATAAAGACTGCTCAGCGGGTCTGGCAGCATCGACGGAGAAGAAAAGAGTTGACATTTCGAGTCCTCATGACCCTTCAACAGAACTGAGTGAATCTAAGGAGAGGGGTGAAATATAAGTTGGTTTAAGGTGGGGGGGGGAAGTGGGGGCGGTGGTGTGGTTGTTGGGACAAGCAAGCAGTGATAGGAGCAGATAATCAAAAGATCTCACAGACAAAAGAACAAAGGCGTTGAAGGTGGTGATATTTCTAAACGAATGTGCTAATTAAGAATGGATGGTAGGGCACTCAAGGTACAGCTGTAGTGGGGGTGGGGTGGAAAGGCTAGCAGGGCATAAAAGGTTTAAAAATAATGGAAATAGGTGGGAAAAGAAAAATCTATATGAATTATTGGTAAAAAACAAAAGGAAGGGGGAAGAAACAGAAAGGGGGTGGGGATGGAGGAGGGAGTTCAAAATCTAAAGTTGTTGAATTCAATATTCAGTCCGGAAGGCTGTAAAGTGCCTAGTCAGAAGATGAGGTGCTGTTCCTCCAGTTTGCGTTGGGCTTCACTGGAACAATGCAGCAAGCCAAGGACAGACATGTGGGCAAGAGAGCAGGGTGGAGTGTTAAAATGGCAAGCGACAGGGAGGTTTGGGTCATTCTTGCGGACAGACCGCAGGTGTTCTGCAACGCGGTCGCCCAGTTTACGTTTGGTCTCTCCAATGTAGAGGAGACCGCATTGGGAGCAACGAATGCAGTAGACTAAGTTGGGGGAAATGCAAGTGAAATGCTGCTTCACTTGAAAGGAGTGTTTGGGCCCTTGGACGGTGAGGAGAGAGGAAGTGAAGTGGCAGGTGTTGCATCTTTTGCGTGGGCAAGGGGAGGTCCCCTCGGTTAAGGAAGAAGGAGGACATGTCAGAAGAACTATTTTTGAAGGTAACATCATCAGAACAGAAGCAACGGAGGCAAAGGAACTGAAAGAATGGGATGGAGTCCTTACAGGAAGCGGGGTGTGAGGAGCTGTAGTCGAGGTGGCTGTGGGAGTCGGTAGGCTAGTAATCGATATTGGTGGACAGTCTATCACCAGAGATTGAGACAGAGAGGTCAGGGAAGGGAAGGGAAGTGTCAGTGATGGACCACGTGAAAATGATGGAGGGGTGGAGATTGGAAGCAAAATTAATAAATTTTTCCGGGTCCCGACGAGAGCATGAAGCAGCACCGAAGTAATCATCGATGTACTGGAGAAAGAGTTGTGGAAGGGGGCCGGAGTAGGACTGGAACAAGGAATATTCCACATACCCTATAAAGAGACAGGCATAGCTGGGGCCCATGTGGGTACCCATAGCCAGACCTTTTATTTAGAGGAAGTGAGAGGAGTTGAAGGAGAAATTGTTCAGTGTGAGAACAAGTTCAGCCAGATGGAGGAGAGTAGTGGTGGATGGGGATTGTTTGGCCCTCTGTTCGAGGAAGAAGCTAAGGGCCCTCAGACCATCCTGGTGGGGGATGGAGGTGTAGAGGGAATGGACGTCCATGATGAAGAGGAAGTGATTGGGGCCAGGGAACTGGAAATTGTTGATGTAACGTAAGGTGTCAGAGGAATCACAGATGTAGGTGGGAAGGGACTGGACAAGGGGAGAGAGAAGGGAGTCAAGATAACGAGAAATGAGTTCCGTGGGGCAGGAGCAAGCTGAGACGATCGGTCTACCGGGACAGCTCTGTTTGTGGATTTTGAGTAGGAGGTAGAAGCGGACCGTCCGAGGTTGGGCGACTGTCAGATTGGAAGCTGTGGGAGGAAGATCTCCAGAGGAGATGAGGTCAGTGACAGTCCTGGAAACAATGGCTTGATGTTCAGTGGTGGGGTCATGGTCCAGAGAGAGGTAGGAGGAAATGTCTGCGAGTTGACACTCAGCCTTCGTGAGGTAGATGTCAGTGCGCCAGACAACAACAACACCACCCTTGTCAGTGGGTTTGATGACAATGTTGGGGTTGGACCTGAGAGAACAGAGTGCAGTAAGTTCAGAGAGAGAGAAATTAGAATGGGTGAGAGGAGCAAAGAAATTGAGACGACTAATGTCGCGCCGACAGTTCTCAATGAAAAGATCAAGAGAAGGTAAGAATCCAGAGGGAGGGATCCAGGTGGTGGGAGAATATTGGAGGTGGGTAAAAGGATCCGTTGAACGGGGAGAGGACTCCTACCCAAAGAAGTGAGCACAGAGACGAAGACAAGGGTCATGAAGGGTCATGAGGACTCGAAACGTCAACTCTTTTCTTCTCCGCTGATGCTGCCAGACCCGCTGAGTTTTTCCAGGTAATTCTGTTTTTGTTTTGGATTTCCAGCATCTGCAGTTTTTTGTTTTTATAAAGACTGCTCTCCCATTTAGAAAGCTCTACCTTTGGGTCCATATGATTATTTTGGTATCATGATAAGGTGAAGTTTCACTAGAACATTTCCAAAAATTGCGGTGAGTAAATTTTATGAAAAGATGAGAACTATATCCTCCACCATCTAAGAGATCTTCTCTCCCAGAATTGCAGTGATCTGGTCACAGAGATAGCAGCCCTTGCATTGAGAAAATTTAAACCTTTTTAAATTTGTAGCGATTTTTGATAGTGTAATGATTCAGGAGTTCAATCATTTTTAATTTGCAGAAGAATACTGACTGCTCTATTCATAATCAGTCTTTTATTGCATCATGAGCCAGTGATAGATTCACCTGTTTGAAAAAAACTCTAAACAATACCAAAGAGCATGAGAATTTCCACACTAAGTACAAGTGACCTAACATATGCTTTGTTTGTGCTTCTCGAACTTCCTTTACATATTACTTCCATTGGATAAAATTCTTATGCATGGGGCTAGTGTGATATGTGTGACTATCTAGAAACATCATTGACTCTCTCTACTTTGCTGATGCTAGACTGTCCATCAAGTTGTGAATTGACCCGAACTTTTTCCAGTTTAGATTTGGAAAAATCCAAATCATCAACAGCTTCCAAGAATTCAATATCTTTGCCTCTGACCCCATTCTATTTCAGCAGCAAGTAGTGACTTTCAGTTTCATGTTTTGTTTATTTCCAAGAGTGCTTACTCTTATCCCATCACTATTCAAATTAGCACTTCCCTTTCCTCTAACGGCTGCATAGTTTGCTCACCTTCTGTCCTGTACTTAAACCCCATTCGTCTACACACTGTCCCTCTAAATTTTGCAGACTTGATGCAAATCAAATTCAAAGTTATTGTCCTCCCCAAATGCTTCTGTTACTTAATTTCCCTCTATCTGTACAACCTCTTCCAGTATGTTCTAGCTATGCTCTTTATGTTTTCTGACTTGGGCCTCCTTCAGCTCCACAATCAGTGGTAGGACCTTCAGCTGTTTTGGCCTAATTTCTGGAGCTTACTCCCAAACTCCTTTGACATTCAACTTCCCTTGCCCTCCCTTCTCCCCTACCGCCTCCCCCAACCCCTGCCTCCACTTCAGCCACTATTTCCTTTAAAAGCTTCCTCAAAACATATAGGCCAGAATTTGCCAGTCGGCGATTTGGGGTGCCCGTTTGCTGACGGGAAAATGATGCAGGATGACATCGGGAGGAATCCCCGATGTCATCCCGGTCCATTTAGATTTTTAGAAAAGTGGGCAGACAGCGAAATCAGCTGTTCGCCCGCCGACCTGTCAATTAAGCTCATTGAAAGACCTGCCCATCCAACCTTAAGGCTGGTGGGCAGGCCAGGAGCCCCAATGGGCTTCTGAAAAAAAGATAAAACCTCATCCACCGGCGGGATGAGGTTTCATCTCAGTTTTTAAAATGTTTTTTAAAGATTACGTGTATTTAGTAACATATCCCATCTCGTGTGACAATGTCACATGAGAGGATATGTTAATAATGCTTTTCTTGCTCTATTTTTAAAGCTTTTTAAACATTGTGCTCTCCCTGAGACAGCACTTAGTCTCAGGGAGCACTTTGACAGATGGGGGATCATTCTCCCCCCCCCCCCCCCCCCCCCCCCCCCCACCAACCGCACAAGAAGTGCTATGCGCTTCCTGTTGGGCAGCCAGCTGTGCGGGCCTTAAGAGGCCCGCCCACTCAAAATGGCAGCTGGCCCTGTTTCGGCGACGGAGATCGGCTGCCCGCCCGCTGCTGAGCCGGTGGGGCCCACCTGCCCATCAATGTCAAAATTCTAGCTATAGTTTCAACCTTGCACCCTTGAACAGAAACTCATTTTTCTTTCCTCATTTCCCAGGAGTTTGTTTTGATTGGCCACTCTACAGACGGAACCAAGGTGGGTCTTTATACCCTCCCTCCTTCTCGGCTAAAATAGAATGCCATGGCGGTGGCAACGTGTCTCTTGCTACTGGTATTATACCACTGGCAGGGGAGATGTTGGGCAGTCTGCTTGTCCTTGGGCCAATTTAGACCCTTAAGAGACCAATTAATGGTCTCCTCCCAATGGAAACCGCCTCCATGGTATTTTCCTTGACCCACACTCTGCTCTCTGGGGCCTGCCACCCTGGCCCCAATGAAAACCTCATTCGCCTCTTCATCTAGATCCATGGCTCCTCAGTGTTTGGGAACTGCCTGTAATGCCAGCAGTGGCTACCGCTCCCAGTGGCGCTGCTGGGATGAGAGATGCCAGTCATCTGAATAAGCTGGCAACTCTGAGGTAGGTTGAGGTATAAGTCTCACCCCCTAGCCAATTAACAACTGTAAAATAATCTCAGGATGACCTGGCCAAGCAGAAGTGGGTAAGCTCCGACTTGTAACCCTAGTTAATATTGGCTGCATGCAAACTAAGTTTAAACCATAATTTCTGAAGTCCAGAAAATGACTGTATACAAATGCACATCAATGTCTTTATTTTAGTTTTAATTAAATTCAGTTATAATTGCTACCACTTCTGTGTTAAATTCCCCATGATGTGTTCAGGACTGCTTCAACAATTCAAGAAATCAATCCAACAAATCAAAGGATTGTAAGAACCACAATATATGGGCCATAAGGAAGTGATGCCATTTTTGAATCGTAGTTTATTTGCTTATGATTTAGAACAGTACATTATTGCATTTCAAAGCAAGTGCAGTGTTAATCATGTTTGTGTTATCACACTGAAAATTTTTGTCTACCTTTGCTTTTGATTCTGGGGTAGAGGAGAATGATATGTATTAGAGCTCGCTGTGGTCCTATCAGAACTGGCGATGGATGGCTAAAAACTGTTTGTGTTCCGGGCACTTTAAAAGGTTGTGTCATGTAGATTTAGTGGGAGTGGACATGCTGCTGTACTGGGGAAGAGCAGGGCTGGGAGATGAAGGTTTTGTTGGCAATTAGGGTGTCAAAGATGGAAATAAGGGAGTGGTTAAGAAAGTTGTCATAATTTTGTGGCTAAAGAGTGAAAGGCAAGAGATGCAGTTGAGTTAGGGAATGCAGTAGATAATGAGTTTTTTTAACCCTGGAGTGGATGCGGAAGTAAGTGTGGTTGAGAAGGGGTGGGAGGATGTAGGACTGAGGGTGACAAAGAAGTGGCTGATGTTTGCCTTGTTAGTGATAAGAGTCTGCAGGACATGGTGTGGTCCAGGAGGTGGCTGGAAATGTATTAAAGGGTAGAGAGAATGAAAGACTGATGAATTTAAAGGAATTAGGTCAAAAGGAGCTGAAAAGACTGCATGCACCAAAGATGAAGAATTATTTGGTGGAAAGGTAAAGGAAGAAAGAAGAGAAATTTGTAGGGAGAAATTTGGGTTATGGCATAATAATTTAAATTATCCATTCACTGTTGTTAATAAAATGCAGGTGCCATTTGCATAAAAGGAATTTGAATATCTGCATCCGTTTATATTTGGATTATTGTTTGACAGGAGATTAGAGCAATTACATTTTAATTTGTAGAAGTAGTATGGGTTTAAGCTTCAAGGAAGGAAGGCAAGAGATTTGCACACCTGGGCAAGCTTTTTGAAAAAGAATGGAAATTCTTAATTTAAAATGTTGTAATGAACTTAGCACAGTACCCTATTTGAAGGGAAAAAAAATTTGCATGCAACAGAATAGATTTCAAACTGGTTGCTAAGTGCTAGCAATGAATAAATCTTGTTTTTATTGCTGTTTCCCTTTGCTATACAAAACATATCTGTTTTATGCAATAGCTTGTTTTTTAGACTTTACTGGCATGTGAATTGAACTGGAGAATTGTAGTCAAAGAACAAAGAAAAGTACAGCACAAGAACAGGCCCTTCGACCCTCCAAGCCTGCACCGATCATATTGCCCGTCAACTAAAACATTAAAACGGATTCAGACTGAAGAATATTTTCATTTCGGACAGATAATTATTTGGCTTAATTTTACTAAGCCATCTAAGATTGGCATGTCATTGAAGATTTTTGTGTATTCTAATGCCTTTATTTTTTCTTGTAGGGTCGCCATGTCAAAACAGGTCAACTCGCAGCTATTAAAGTTATGGATGTCACGGAGGTGAGCCAACAGCATTTCTATATAATAGTTCCAATACCTAAATTGCATTTGAGTTATTTAGCTTGCTTCTGCGTTCATAAAACAATGGAAAGCTATATATTCTAATTAAAATTTTGTGTAAAATGTTGACTTTATAGCCTTCATTGTTTAACCTAGCCCTGTCTGGTGGAGGTTTGACATTTCATAGGGCATGACAAAAGTTAAAAGTAGGGGCAGTATTAACATATTGTCCAATGCATTTAGAAGCCACGGATTCTATCATAGCAAGAAATGAACAGAAAAATGCCTGTCGCCGGTGCCTTTCTGGATCTACGGATCCCTCTTATCTGCTCATGTTCTGAATGAATTTTAGGTGCACTAATATCAAGGCGATGTCTGGATGTGCGCCACGAGTATATAAGTTACTAAAGGTCTGGAAGGAGAAGAAGAAAGAATACCACCTCCAGCTGACACAATAACATGCTAGTCCACAAATTACAGGATTTACTAAATTTAAGTTTAAATTTACCACGGCGTTTGAACTCTCAACTTCTAAGTTTTGCGTTCAGTGTGATAACCATGACCTTAACATAAATTATAAATGGAATACAAAATGACATTGGATGGATATTATTTCTGTATCCTTGACAGGCCATAATTAGAGATCGATTTATTCAGCAACATTCTCTTAAGTTTCTTGTTCTCACGGGTTCTTAGGTTATATGTTTTTTCTACAAACGAGAATGCATAATAAAGGGAGATTGTTTTGTTTGTTACAATGCACACAATATGATGGTGGTATTTACAGAAATAAATTCATACACAGTTGACCGAACAAAACCAGTTTTAGAATTTTTATCCAGCAGTGACTTAAAAAGGCTCTTCAATGTGTTTGAAGTGTTGTTTACTGTTTTTTTTTCAATAAGCAATGTTATGATCTTGGTTGAGACCACCAAATATTTTTCAATCTCAGCCACAAAGTCCTTCAAAACTCTGTCTTCCTCTCAAAGAATTTCAGCTCCTCCTCTTCTAGGATTTGCCCTGATCCCAGCTGACAGCAGTGTACAACCAACTGGAGTTCTCTGGACACAGTCTTCACCAAAAATGGCTCACGTCTGCAGAACCTCCTCAGTTCTGCTTATGACGGTCTGGATGGCATAGATCCACAATATTATCATCAAGCTGCAGCAATTATTTTTTGCCTCTTCGCAGCTTCTGGATCTTCATCATCTTCAGCCTGCCTGCACAGTACCACCGGGATCATCATCTGAGCTCTGATAGCTCTGTGTTCTTTTATATGGTTTCAACCAGTTCCGGTCTCCCAGAAGTTTTGGCTTCAAATCTCAGTTTCAGTCTTGGTTTCCAAAGAAACTGGAAGGGTCAGTTTCTCCTGCCTCTGCCACGGATTCTATCATAGCAAGAAATGAACAGAAAAATGCCTGTCACCGGTGCCTTTCTGGATCTACGGATCCCTCTTATCTGCTCATGTTCTGAATGAATTTTAGATGCACTAATATCAAGGCGATGTCTGGATGTGCGCCACGAGTATATAAGTTACTAAAGGTCTGGAAGGAGAAGAAGAAAGAATACCACCTCCAGCTGACACAATAACATGCTAGTCCACAAATTACAGGATTTACTGAATTTAAGTTTAAATTTACCACGGCGTTTGAACTCTCAACTTCTAAGTTTTACGTTCAGTATGATAACCACGACCTTAACATATATGAGAGATACATTTGTTTGTTTTTATATTGTATTTTAAGAATTTGACAGAAGAATTGGTAGCGATGAAGAAGACATGATAAGTATCTTTTTGTTTCATCTTGACAAGATCAAAATAGAAGGAGCTAAGGAGGCTTGTCTTTTGAATTGGTAAAAAATATGGAAAAAGCAACTTTTTTTTCAGCTTAAGTATTTTCTTTTCTTAAAACTGCTATGACTAGTGAGGAAAATAGCGCAGTCATTTCTTCACATCAACAAACATATTCAGGCAGAATTAAAGTGTCTCTGAATTTGGAAAGAGATTGGCTCTTGTGAACTAGAGGGTGAAGGTCGGAGAGACATTGTCCTGTAAATTAAATGATTATTTAAGGGTGAAACTACGTTTGAAAACTGGGCAAGAGAACATTGTGAAGAGAGAATGGAATCCCAGGAGGAAGAATGACCTTTTAGTTCTTGGGACAATAGTTATTCCACCTCCAGCTTTTTTTTAGATTAAAAATCTATGAATTTTGAAGAAATAAACAAGTTCAGAATTTTTAACATAAACTGCCTCTCACATGCAAACAAAAGTGAATTGGAGAGAGGTAGGACGCACAGTTTAAAATGTCCCATGAGTTAACCTTACAGGAACCTTTGCATTTAATTTGGAGATCTGGTATGGGAATCTAAAACTTTTCAGAACTCCCAAGAATTTCCCTTGAATTTAATTTTTAATGGTTGAATGTCTTTGGGATCAATCTTCCTTTAATACTGCAATGCTACAAAACCAGTTGCAGTAGAATGACTGGATCAGTGGGATTACAGGCCCAAAAATGCTCTGAATAATTCTTAACTTAACATCACTTATTAACTTAGTAACTTTCAACTTACTCTTGCTCACCGGTTTCCTCCTCCACCTCTCCTGACTCACCGCTTTCCCCCCCGCCCCTCCCACTTGCTTATCTACTCACCACCTCCAGCACTCCATCCTGCCTCGCCACTTCCAGTTTTCCTCCACCTGCTTGCCCTCTCCCACCCGCCCTCCCACTCGCTGCCACCTGCCATCGCAGCTTCCATTTCTTTGCTCATGGCCTATAGAGTGGCAGTGAAGCTCATTTAACCATCAGAATGTGTGCCTGTAATAGTTTAGTGCATGACACTTGATAGACTGTTGCGTGGCCACGCAGGCACTTAGCAGGAACACAGGTGGTAAGCTTCTGCTGCAGTTTGTACTTTTTTTGCACCCAGGTTTATCTTCCCAGCAATGTAGCCAATATTAAATGCATTCGGCTTCTTAAATATTACATTTGATAGAAAGATTTGGCACTTATATAGGGTCTTTCAGAACCTCAAGATGTCCCTAAGCACTTCTCAGCCGTTGAGTTATTCTTTGAATTGTAGTTGCTGTTGCAATTTAGGAAACGGGGCGGTCAATTTGGGCACAGCCGGTGGACAGACAAAACACTGCTTTGATGCTTAGACTGCAGGCATACCAGCAATTGCTGGATTGTTTCCTATTATGTAGTCAGATAGCAATTGAGTTAAGCTTATTGTTTTTTTTAGCCCCCCTAGTGTGTATTCTTACAGAAAATTGTACTGAATCACTGAATGGCCAACCATACAGGCTATTGTAGCTGTGCTGGTTCTCTGGAAAAGCAACTCTTGTAGTCTCATTTTCCCATCCATTCTGGAAGTCTTGCAAATTTTTTGACTCTTCAGAGCTTATCCAATTTCTTTTTGAAAGCCTCAATTTGTATTTGCTGCCACCATACTCTCAAGAGTGCATTCCAAATTCTAACTACCTGTTGTGTTTAAAAAAAGTTTTTCCTTGTCACTGTTTGGTTCTATTACCAATGCACCTTAAATTGACACTAAAAACAGAAAATACTGGAAATACTCAAGAGGTCTATCGGCATTTGTTAAAGGTCACAGACCTGAAATCATAGCTGTTTTTCTCTCCACAGATGCTGCCAGACCTGCTGAGTATTTCTAGCCTTTTATGTTTTTAGGTCAGATTTCCAGGATCCGCAATAATTTGTTTTTGACATTAAAATTGGTGTCCACTGGTTCTTGGCCCTTCTGCCATTGGGAATGGTTTATCAACTCTGTCTCATGATTTTAAACAGTTCTATCAATAACCTGCTAAGCTTTTTAAGGAGAATAACCCCAGCTTTTCCAATCTAACCTCTTAACTGAAGTCCCTCATCCCTGGAACCATTCTTGTAAATCTGATTTTTACCACATACAATATAATGGACATGGATGACTGCTATGGTATTTGTTTCATTGTGTTTTCATAAACTAATTTTATTTTTGTCAGTTAATTTTATAATCTAGTGTACTTATTTCAGTATTTGAAATAATGCACTTCTGGAAAAATACTTTTTTAAAAATCTTCCTGTAATGCCAATCAAATAATAGCAGGATCATTTGATTTGCATAGAAATTTTGTAGGCGGTTTATGAATCTTGACATCCCAGATCATAGAGTCAGAGAGGTCCACAGCACAGAAAAAGTCCCTTCAGCCCATTAAGTCTGCGCCGGTCAAACAAGTACCTAAGCATTCTAACCCCATTTTCCAGCACTAGGCCCATAGCCTTGTATGCCACGGCATCGCAAGTGCACATCCAAATACTTCTTAATAAAGTCAAGGCTTCTGCGTCAGCTCTACTTTCCCATCCTATCTCAATATCCTTGATTCCCTTAGTGCCTAAAAATTTATTGACCCCTGCCTTGAATGCATTCATTGAGCATCCACAACCCTTGGGTAGAGAATTCCCAAGATTCATAGCCTTCTGAGTGAAAAAGTCTCTCCACATCTCAGTCCTAAATGGCCATCTCCTCATCTAAGACAATGACGCTTAGTTCTGGACTTTCCAGCCAGGGGAAACTTGCCTCTTGTCACCCATCCTGTCAAGCCTGTAAGAATTTTATATATTTCAATGAGATCATCCCTCATTTTTCTAAACTGCAGAGAGTAAAGGTCCATTTTACTTGATCTCCCCCATGAGCAGAGCCCTCTCACCCAGAAATCATTCTAGTGAGTCTTTGTTGCACTCTCTCTCCAAGGCAAGTATATCATTCCTTAGGTAAGGAGACCAAAAATATACACACTAGTCCAAGTGTAGCCTTAACAAAGCCCTATGTAATTGCAACAGGACTTTATCAATCTTAGATTTTATTGCAAGGTTGAGTTATAACATTCCATTTGCTTCTCTGGTCACATGTACCTATGATTCATATACAAGGACCCCAAATACCCCTGAATACCTACACTTATTATTCTCTCCCCTTTTTCAAAAATAAGCGTTTTGCTTTTCAATTTTTCCTACCAAAGTGGATCATTTCACATTTCCCCACATTACACCCATCTGTGATCTTCTCCCAATCATCTAACTGGTCTCTTTGGCTTTGCAGTCTTTTTGTACCCTGTTCACAGCTTAGTTTCTCACCTAACTTTGTATCATGAGCAAATTTAGAAACCTTAAATCATGGCATATAAGTTGACCTGGTGTCTAAGACCACCCCATCAGTATCAATTTTTCACCTCTCAAATGCAAATTTTACTTGGCGGTACTTAGTAACCGGACGCACGGGGTCAAATGGGCTGTGTGGGAGTTTAAGACATGCCCACCCTTTGCATCAGATGCTTGTGACACCCATATCGGCAATTCATTTTTATACTCTGCGTGTAAGTCAACACCCGTTTTGGAGGGATATTTCGAGGCTTCAGAGGTTGATTTGCATGCCAATATCTGTGATACATTATGCTCGGTCCCCTCATCTAATTCATTTGTATAAATTGTAAATAGCTGAGGCCCATGTACTGATCTTTGCGGCACTCTACTAATTACACCCTGCCAACTTGAAAATGACCCATTTATTCCAACTCCCTGTATATTTTGTTCATGAGCCAATTGTCTATTCATGTGAATATATTTCTCCCAATCCCATGATCCCTAATTATGCGTAATAACCTCTTTGTGGCAGCTTAACAAGTGCTATTGAACATCCAATTGCACTACTTCCACTGGTTTCCCTTTATCTACCCTGCTAGTTACACCCTCAACAAACTTATAGATTTGTCAAGCTTGACTTCTTTTTTTTCTAAAATCATGTTGACCCTGGCTAATATTGTGATTTTCCAAGTGTCCCGTTTTATGTCCTTCGTAATCGATTATTGCAATTTTCCTGACTAATGTTATGATCGCCATAGAGACCAACAATGATTTAAAGAAAAATTTGAACTCCCAGTTTTTAGCCGAAAGGATGACACGTTAAGATTTCATGTTTTAAAAGAACTTCCACTGCACCAGTGACTTAATGGTGTTTTGCCTTTAATGAAGCTGTTTTTCTTTTGTAGGCAACTTATACTTCAAACAACTGAACAGAAAATTCCCCTTTCACTTTTACTAACAATTGAAAGCTCCAATTTTATTACGTTACTCAATCTCTTAAGTAGTTTTTACTCTTCTTGGAACAATCCAAAGTGTTCTGCAACTCTTAAGACTTTTACTTATGTTCTTTTCTTTTCCCAATGCTATCTTCCACAGTGAGAGTTTTCCTGGGGACCCTTCCTTTCACTTCAGCAAGCGGGCCTCCAGTGTTGTTTTAGCACCTCACAAACTTAATTTTCAAACTGACTGCAAGCTCCCACCTGCATTTCATATGATGGAACAATAAGAGTCAGCATTTTCTCTGTTTAAGGTGCAGGCCTGGCCAACATCCATCTTTTACTCTTGTTCTCTGTTAGTTGCCCACAGTCACCCAAAATCAAAATGGCGACTGCCTTGTGTCTGTGATACCTCCAGGTTTATGGGGAAGTCTGTAATCTAATCTCAAAATGGCTTCTCCTGCCCTCCCCTTCAAGGCAACGGGAAATACACTAGCCATGTATCCAAGTAGTAATCAGCTATCTAACTACTATTGCTTTTCATCTTAGGAGCAAAGGAACAGGTTCCAGCACAAGTGTTTACAATTTGATGCAGATAACACCTTTCTGGGTTTTAGGAGACTTCAGGTTGTCTTATTGTGGCCTTATAAACTGCTGTCATTGTATCCAGGCATTGACATTTGGCACCTCCCTTTTGATAATGCAGTGTGACTCTCCTTTTTTAATGGAATACACCCAGTTTTTTTGTCAGGCAGATTACACATGACATTACATAATGCAGCATAGGTCACATGAATCTCTTCATTTAACATACATTTAAAAATACAGTCCCAAACCATGGTAATCTTAAACCAAAAGATATAATCCTAAGACACAATAGTCATATAAACCTCATGCTTTTAACAATGTCAGACTAACTGGACTATGATTCCCTGTTTTCTGTCTCCCTGATTGCTTGAACAGCAGTGTTACATTTACTACCTTTCAATCCAGAGGGACAGCCCTAGAATCTAAGATTCTGGAGAATCAAAACAGCGCGTTTACTATTCCTGCAGCCTTTAATTCCCTTCTGCATTGCTATGTCCTGACTTTTATCTTTCTGTGCGTCTTTTGTCTGTTTGTCCCCCTGTTGATGGAAAAGCCTTCAACTGATTTGACTCTAGTTTTTAGAATTCCTTCCTTCAAAAGCCTACTGAAAATACAATTTTCAGGCTTGCGGCCCCTTAACTAATACTCCTACCATGCCTTTAAAAATTGTTATGGATTGTTCTTATGTTAAATCTGTGAATACAAATTCTCATTGTTTTATCTTAGCCAAGAAATGTATTCCCCCAAAAGTCATTGCCGTCTGTCATAAATTTGACAGCTGCTTGGCCATATTAATTTTGTGGTAGTCTTCATCTGCTGTTGACTTAATGCTCAATAATCAATACTGTGCCTTTGTGCTTAATGATGAAATGCTTCATTTGCTAGGACATCTATATTAAATGCATTCTACTAAAGTTTGTGTGATTATTAGCATTGTAGAACATTATACCTATAAAAGGATGATATTCCTGTTCTTTATCCCAAATTGCAAAATTCAAATGCCTGTAGAATTATGTTCAGAATCTATTTCCTTTTCTTCTGTCCATTTCTATCTTTTTGCTTTAATTTCATTTTTAAAAAGTGGGTTTTGTTGGTATCAGGAATTATTGTCTTGAGTTACAAAAGGAGACAAACATATGAATTAAGCATGAGTAAGAATATATTCATGAACTTGGGGCTGATTCAGAATAACTGTTTACTTCAATTTAGCTTCCTCTCACTGTTGGCATCGGTAATGCTTCCAAGCCAATGTGACCGAAGACGTTATTGGCATTATTGCTTAAACAGAACTTTAGTCAGACACAGTTATATGAACTGTCCAGGAAATGCCTTTGTTCAGATAAGGGAATAATGTAATTAACTGATTACATTATTTTTTACAATGTTATTCTGATTTAAAGGATATTAATTCAGCATGGAAATTGATATGCAGAATAAGGAAATAGCTGTCCCCTCTTGGATGTTGGGAGGTCTATTCTGTTCAGCTAATTAGGATAACCACTGTTCAGGTTAACTGCTTATAACTAGTTTTAAAAACATGACTAGAGTGGATGTAATAAAGCAAGAGAATGTTGGTCTTTGTAACTGTTAATTTTAATAAAATTGATCCTAGTAATGAAATGCTCTTTGGAGAGATTCCTTTTTGTTTATTTTTATTTTTATTCATTCATTCATTCATTCATTGCATGTAGGCTTCACTGGCTGGGCCAACATTTATTGCCCATTCCTAGTTGCCCTTGAGAAGGTGGTGGTGAGCTTCCGCCTTGAACCACTGCAGTCCATGTGGTGTAGGTGCACCCATAGTGCTGTTAGGAAGGGAGTTCCAGGATTTTGATCCAGTGACAGTGAAGGAGCAGCGATATATTTCCAAGTCAGGATGGTGAGTGACTTGGAGGGGAACTTCCAGGTGGTGCTATTCCCATCTATCTGCTGCCCTTGTCCTTCTGGATGGTAGTGGTCGTGGGTTTGGAAGATACTGTCTTGGTGAATTCCTGCATTGCACCTTGTAGATGGTATACACTGCTTCTACTGTGCCTCGGTGGTG
Source organism: Carcharodon carcharias (assembly GCF_017639515.1). Lineage (NCBI taxonomy): Eukaryota > Metazoa > Chordata > Chondrichthyes > Lamniformes > Lamnidae > Carcharodon > Carcharodon carcharias. Next base: position 74,795,908 of record NC_054477.1, on the reverse strand, counting down.
GAGGGGAGTGAATGTTTGTGAATGTGGTGCCAATCAAGCAGGCTGCTTTGTGCTGGATGGTGTCCATTTTCTTGAGTGTTGTGGGAGCTGCAGTCATCCAGGCAAGTGGGGAGTATTCCATTACACTCCTGACTTGTGCCTTGTAGATGGTGGACAGGCTTTGGAGAGCCAGGAGGTGAGTTACTCGTTGCATGATTCCTAACCTCCAACCTGCTCTTGTAGCCACAGCATTTATATGGCTAGTGCAGTCCAGTTTCTGGTCAAGGATGTTGATGGTGGGGAATTCAGTGATGGTAGGCGGCTCTTTCAGTTGGACCAATTTTTTCCCTCTCTTCAGGTTGAGCTTTTTCTTTGTCTCTGGTTCTCAAGCAAGTGCATGCACAGAATATTTTTTTCAACCATTGTACATATGAATGCACATTTACATACAGATTTTATGAAGCTTTGCAGGAGAGGGTCATTGATGCATTCAGTGTTTTCTAGATGTCTGTGCTTGAGAACAAAGCAGACTTGGAAGTTGTTTAGCCTTGGTTTCAGCTGGTTAATTAGGCCTGGGAATGGAAGGATGATCCCCTTCATTCTCACGGCCATTTCCATTGAGGTTGTTGCTCTTCAATAGCGGAGGAGGAGCTGCAGGGCTGGCAATTGCTATGCTTGGGTGGGCTAGTATTATGCCAACATCACAGAATGGTTATAGTGCAGAAGGAGGCCATTCAGCCATTGTCTGCACCCACTCTCCAAATGAACAGTTTACCCGAGTGCCATTCCACTGCTTTCTCCTTGTAACCCTACATATTCTTCCTTTTCAGGTAACAGTTTAATGCCCCATTGCCTTGATTGAGCCTGTCTCCACCACACACTCAGGCAGTGCATTCCATACCTTAACCATTTGCATGAAAATGTTTTTCCTCTTTTTGTTAAGCACATTTCCAAAAATGTGCCACTTTGTGTAGAGGTTGAATATGACTTCTTATTGGCATATGATGCTCCACTTGTATTTCAGCAACATGTTTCTGTGGTGGTGCAGGTTGGGAGAGGGTCTTACTTCACCAGAGGGAATGCACCTTCTTGAAACTAATATTGAGACTTGTTTCCCACAACAAGCAAGCTAGCACATTTTTTCCTGTTGGTAGACCCAGGATTTGAAGATCAATCATGGTTTGTACTAGCTATTTCTATGCTGGTAGAATGGCTGAAAGTGGAAACATGTTGAGCATATTGCACAGCCTTTCTGGTCACCCCCAGTCCCTCAAGCAGGCATCAGGTGTGAAGGTTTGAAGTTCCTGAGCCTCATATTGGATCAACTCAACTGGTTGATTTCCTAGTATGAAAACCTTGTGGTGGGATTTAAGAACTTAGTCTTTTGGTTTCCTATACGACTTAGAGGGGAAGACATGCTGGATGGTGGCCTTTGGTGTGAGATGTACATTGAGGTATCTAAAGTCTGCCTCAACTATTCCAAGGGTCAGGATTCTGGTTTTAATGCCTATGACATAACTAACTTTTTTTTTTGAGTAGTTGAGCTTGAAACTGGAGAGTTGCTGATAAAATTTATAAAGCACCTTTTAATGTAGAAAAATGACACAATGTGCCTCACAGACAAAAATGGATGTTGAGCCATTGAAACAGATATTAAGAAAGAAGGGTAAAGGTTTTGTCTCAAAAAAAGCCATGTAGGAGGAGCAAGTAAGTGTTAGAGGGTTTAGGGATTGTATTTCAGAGTATAGAGTCTATGGCCCAGATTTTCAATTGCTGGTGTGGTCGGGAACAGGTACAGGTACGATTTAAAACTCGCATTCCTGGAGAGTGTAATAAAAATAGAAAACGCTGGAAAAACTCAACAGGTCTGGAAGTATCTGTGGAGAGAGAAAAATTCTCTTGACTTGCCTGTAAGGTACCCACATTTGTCTTAGCCAAATGTTTCCTCCTGATGCACCTAAGGAAAGTTTTACCATCCATTTTTGTTTTTTTGATGGTTTATATTCACATTCTATTCTCTCTTTCTTTATCAGTTTCTTGGTCTTCTGATTGTGCTAACAGTATGTGGGCAGCGCAGGAGATCTATGTTTGAGGAATGCAGAGTTCTCGAAGGGATGATTACAGTGCTCCTCGGAGAGGCAAAATCTTTAAAGGATTTGAGCACTAGGGTGGAGACACCGGGGACGAGGAGCTGATGTAGGTCAGTGAGCACAAAGGTGATTGAATGGGATTGGTTCAAGATATGCTATGATAGCAGAGTTTCGGGCAATTAGAGGTTTATGGAGGATGATGGAAGGAAGACCAGCGAGGAAATCATTGGAAGAGTTGAGTCTAGAGTTGACAAAGGCATGAATGAAGTTTGAGGTAGTTGGCTGGGACATGGGTGGAGGTGGGTCATGGTGTAATTGGTATTTGTGATGGGCAGGACAAAAAAAAAATCTTGAATTTATATAATGTCCTTGGTGACCTCAGTGTCTGAAAGCACATTACAGCCAATCAAGTACTTTGACCAGGCCAGACCATGACCAGATAATCAGTTTCAAGTATATTGATTGAGAGATAAATGTTGACTCGGACACTGGGGGAAGAACTACCCCGTTGTTCCACAAAATAGTGCCACGGAGTCTTTTATGTCCAACTTAGAGAGCAGGCAGAGCCTCGATCTCGTCTGAGAGATGGCACTTCCAACAGTATGAAATAATGCACAGGAATATTAACCTGGATTATCTGCTCAAGAACAAGGAGGGAACAAAAAAAAAGGGATGGGTAGAGTTCAGTTCTTTGGCTCCCTGTCCAGCACACAGATACTCTGAGCTGGTAAGGCAGCCAGAGCTAAAGAGAGAAAGCTTTCTTCCTAAGTACAGTGACTAGAGTAGCGTGCTTGTATATGAGCCAGAAGATAGTATATTCATGTCCCATTCTAAGACAAGTGTACTATTGGTTGACATTTATAAAGGAGTGTTGCAATGAGATGTTAAGCTAAGACTCTGTCTTGTTTGTTCAAATGGACATAAAAGATCTTGAGGCACTATTTGAAGAACAGGAGGTGAGTTTTCCCTATTTCTTAGCTAACATTTATCCCTCTGTCGTCACCACAATTGATTTGATCTTTTCTGATTGTCGGACCTTCCTATTTTAAATGGTTGCTGAATTTTCCAGCAAAGCTGCCTTTCAAAATGAGAGAAGTTGTTTTTTGACAGTGAAATACTTTAGCTGTCCCAAGAATATGAAAGATATGATATAATTGCAATTTTTTTTTTACAACTCCCTACTAGAATGGCCTAGTATGGATTAACAGTTGGGCCAATTACCTCATTGGTAAGGGTACTGGTCAAATTATGATTTCTATGGTAGCCTTTTCAATGCCTATTACTCTCTCCCACTTTTCTAGTTGCCTCCTCTTAACACCTTTTTACCTTTTTTCAGTGCTACCATTCTTTTCGTACCTTTTACCGTAGTAGGTTTTTTTTAATCCAGTAGTCCCTTAGTCCATTGCTGAGAATTTTAATATTTAATTTCACTTTGTTCATTTTAGTTTTGTTTTCTCTCATAATCACTCACTGCAACTTTTTCCTTGTGTTTGTACTTCCATCCTGTTCTAATATCTCCACTATTTACTGTTTTTCCTTCTCATCCTGTCATCCCTTGTCCACAGTGTTCAGGCTGCCTTGTATTGGGAGGCTACTTTGGGGGAGGAAGATGATATGTTACTGAGAGGTACAGCTTCTTGGCATGATTGCTTTCTTTTTAAATATTTTCATGGGACACTCTGCAGTGACAATGATTAACAGGGCAGTGGAAGCTGCAGAGCTCACTGCAACCATTAGGGAGCAGGGTGGCTATAGATGAACTGGAGAGTTATCTACTAGAGCTCAGTAAAGACAAAGAAAAGGCTAAAGGAATTTTTAAAAATCTGTCTCAGTAAATGATAGAGCAGAAATTAGATTGGGATGTAAGAGCCAAACTGTGCTCGTAAGAATACAAAACTTTAAATGACCTTGGCTTTCTCAAAAAAAAATTGGGAGCCCTTCAAAAATCGCAGGTGTAAGGGTGATGGTGTCACTAGAAGTATTGTAGCACTTTAATTACTTTTTTTTTCAGGGGTGTCTTACTCTAAGGGTTGCTTTTTATCCTCCTTCAACTTTCATGCCTCTCCAACATTTGGCCAGCTACACTTAATCATTGCATTCATGGATAAAAGACAAATAGGCCAAATCTAGAGATGCCAAGTGCTGGCAGATGCTTACAAGTCAACTTTTCCATTTCACCCCCCTCCCACCCTTGTTCCCTTTCCCCAAGAAATTTGAGTTAAATCACTTCACAAAATTGTGGCAATTTAATTTACTGCAAATGACTGGTTGTCATACACAACTTTTAAATAAAGTCTATGGCAAATCATTTTCCTCCCTCCCTCCCTCCTCCCCACATCCCGCCCCCCCTCCACTCCCCTTAACCTCTCCCATGCCTGCACTCATTGGCTTCTTGGTCTAAGCTAAGCCTTGGTTGGCTTCAACTTAAATATTTTGTGTCCACCATTGGATTTAATTTTCCTTTGCAGCTCTGTATTTTTGCTCCCTGCAGGTGATTTTTGGATGATGGCTCACCTAGTTCTAACTCAATCACTATATTATTGCATGATGAATTGGGGTGAGATATATTAATACAACTAAAGCAACCAAAAGTTTTTTTATTTTTACAATTTAAGCAAGATCATTGTGTATTCATATAAGTTAATCGTGCAAAACACTTTTTCATTTTTCTGAAACTGCAGACAGTTCTTTATAAATCTACTACTTTGTTCATTTGCATTTCTGGCACATGTGAAATCCGTTAAGACTTTGGCTCAGCAAGGAGCTGTATAAATAATAGCCAAGTGGTTATGGTACTGGGTTTGTAACCCCAAGATCAAGAGCTCGAATCTCACAATGGCAAACTATGAAACAATGTAACTTCATCTGAAACAGATGGAAACGGGTTTGTACTCGAAAGAGTTATAAATAATAGGGCATGATTGTCACTCCTGGACCAAATCTTTATTAACTTTGTTCAGTGCTGCTAATTGTATGAGGGACTACACTATATGAACATTTCTAGAAAATTACAGAATATACATGTTGTAGCAACTGTTCTGAGTTTCTTGCTAAAAACTGAGAATTTTTTGTAGCAGGGATACATATATTTGCCTTTAAGTACACAAGAATTTTTTCCTGTGGTCTTGATGGGTGTATTTATGCACCAAAAGTAGATTATCTGCAATGCTAAAGCTGATGTGAACCAAATAAATGAACTACTCTCTTCATTGCCTGGACAGTAATCTAGCAAGACTGATGGCCACTGATTGCAAGGAATGAAAATTGGACGTGTTCTATAATGGGTGATTGATATGCTTCAGCAGATCTCTGGCCAGCCAGTGAAGATGAAAATTTATCCCAAGGTGTCAGATCAGCAATTTGGCCCCCATTGCATTTCGAAGGTCTAAGCAATTAGTTTTATTGAAAATTAGACTTCTGCTCCCTGACTATGGTGTAAATGTGATCTTTCAGAAGTTCAGGTTTTTCAGCCTATGTTGAATTGTCTTTCAACATCATGCAATTTTTGTAAATAGCTAGTTCCATCAAATTACCGCTACTACAATCCCTACTCCCAAATGTAATTGTGCTCTAGATGTATCATCACAAATCAAACTGATGGAGCAAAAGTTGACCTTTCAAAGAGAAATTGAGATCCGGTTTAAGACAACACTTAAAAATACTGCACAAGGTTCTCGTCTCCATATAACAAAAAGCATTAAGTAGTACTGAAATGAGTTGTAAGAATATTAGAACTGAATGGTTATAATCATCAGGAAAAATTGAACAAGTTGTGGCTGCTTTTTTATCTGGATAGAGAAGACTGAAAAGTAACCTGGAAGAAGCCTTCAAAATTATGAAGAGTTTCATTAGGGTTGATGTGGAGATAGTCATTATTAAATCCAATAAGGAATTCTGGAGAAACTTTGTTACTCAATTATGAGAATATGGTACTTGCTACCCTGTGGATTGGTTGAGACCAATGGCATGGATGCATTTGAGGGGAAGCTGGGTAAGTAAGGGGGGAAAAATATAAAAGTGAGATTAAATAAATCGAGTGGAGGAAGCTCACGTACAGCATTGCCAGGTTAACTTGAATGGTCTGCTTCTGTGCTGTAAATTCCAGCTTATAATATTCACCAAAGTTAATACATTGCAGAGAAATATTTCAAGCCTGTCAGTTAAAGTGTGCACAATAAATCTGTTGCACAATTTTCTTTTCCTGTACACTTCTCGTCAGTGTTTTTTCTCTTCATTACCACATGTTTGTTTATCCTTTTCACAAAAAGTACTGTTTTTAAATTTAATTAACTTTTAAAGCTGAATTTATGCTAAGTTTTGGTTTTAACATCTGTAAGGGGCAGGGAAGAGCATTTCACACTAAGGTGCAACTAGTATTTGAATTAGCTTCCTATAAATTGCACATTTTAAGTTGCTAAATTTTGTAATAGATTAAAGGAATATTTTTAAAAGCAGCTGTTTGTAATTTATCTGCAGAACATGAATTATTCATACACAGGATTCAATAAAGAAAATAGTTCATTGGACCACACTCTGTGGCCCCTTCTGCATTGCCTTACCAGAGGAAATAACTTCTCACTATATTCTCCATTTAATCTTAGTGAGCTCACCCCATACCATCTAAAGTTGAGGGATTGCAAGCTCAATTTCTGCAACCTCTTCTCATAGTTGAACTTTTCCACCTGGTATCATTCCACTGAATCTGCACTGTCTTTCCTCCAAGGCCAATATTTACTTAATTGAATACAGGTAGAGTCTGACCAAGACTGTACCATTGAAGCATAACTTCCTTTTGCATTCAAGCTTTCTTGATATGAAGGCCAACATTCCATTAGTGTTTTTGATTACTTGTAGTACCTGTGCACGAGCCAATAGCAGTGTGTGTGCCTGGGCACCTCAATTCCTTTGGTCCTCCATAGTTCCTAGTGTCTCATGATTAATAAAATATTCTGATCTGTCTATCTTGAATTCAATGTGGATAACTTTATGCCTATCCACATTGCACTCCATCTGCCAGTTTTGCCTACTTATTTAATCTGCCAATATCCATTAGTAACCTATCTGTCCCCTCCTACACAATTTATTGTGCTTCCTAATTTAGTGTCATTTGCAAACTTAAATATAAAACAAACTGGGAATACTAGTAACATCTCACTAATCAGACTATATTTCTTTTATCCTTACTCTCTGTCAGCCACCTCGCAACTAATTGCTAACCCATGTTACAAGTTTGCCTTTAATTCCATGTGCTCTAATTTTTATGAAAGCTAATTGAGTGCTAATAATCTCTCTTGCAGTAGTTATTCAGATATCTTTTACAAGTCCAATATGCTGGTGACCCACTCAGTCATCTCAACTATATTAACATAACTGAATTTTTAATGACATGATCCACCTGTAACAAATCTGGCCTAGGTCTCTGATCATTTCATGTTGTTCAATGCACAGACACTATCTCTGATAATTGTTTCCAGTAAGTTCAGCATAACTGACAGGTTGGCAGTTTCCAGATTTCTCATTCACTATTGTCTTGAATAATGGAGTGGTATTTGCGTAACAGACTTGACAGAAACAGTGGATAATTTGCAAGTCAGTTTGTACTGGCAGCAACACACCTCCGAGTTAGATCAACTGCAGAGGTAAATCTTGACCTGTTTAACCATGCTGTGGCAGTTTACAGCAGCACCAACAAAAAAATCTATTTCATATGAACTTGGATTTCCTTTCTAACTGCAAATAAAAAATTTGGCACTATCTCCCTTTCCAGAGTTTCTGAATATCAAAGGATATTTGTCATTTGGAAATGGATGCTTTGCAAAGCTCCTTAGTGTTTGATTTCATTGATGCTTTATTTAGCTGTTACATTAATTTCATGAAAAATCTAATTTATAATATGGGAATCACCTAAAAGCTGTCATTTCAGCCCTCTTCCTATTTTGAGTTTAGGAATATAGAGAAAGTGTCTGTATCCTTTTAGGGATGCTTCACTGAATAAAGTGCACATCTGGAGGGCAGATGGGTGAAGGAGATCAATTTGCTTATGACCTCCCGGCATGCACTGCACATTTAAGTGTAAACAACATTTGCACTGAATTTATAGGGTAAATACGAATGCCTTATTTTCCCTTTGAACAATTTTCCTATTTATTTACCTGTAAGTTTCCATTCCAGCTATCTTGTTGAAGAGTTTTGGTTGACACAGTTCTTTCATTGCTTAATTAGAGGCTGGCAATGTCACTTGGAATTGTAAGCAAGATTAAAATATTTTAAATATACCTACATAAGTAAATTCTGCATCTGGTGCATGTCTGCAGAATGTTTGAAAGTGCATGACGTGCCTTGTGGTTTTTAGTACAAGGGAGTTTTGAACCAGTTGGGAATGGAAGTAACTCAATTGCTTCATTAAATAAAAATCTCTCTCAAAAAAACAACCAATGAACAGCCAATAACTATCAAATCAGTTTTTTTCCATCACCCTAAGTTCTTTAAGGGGCCATGGTGTTCTCGACTCACCACACTATATAACCACTATTTCTTTGTTATATAAAAAAAACAATAAACATACCAAAAATATACAGCAATACTTGGCAATAAACTCAACTACTTATAATAACTCAACTTCACAGACATCCATAAGTCTCCTACTTCTTTGGGAGCTGAAGCTTACCTCTGCTCCAATCTGAGATTTGATTATTCAGCTTCAATTTGGCTCTTGACAATTGAAACCGCTATAGTTTATGGTCGTGATCTTTTAGGCTTCTCATCCCAACCTCTAGCTGAGATCAGAGCCGTACAGCAATCGAGAAACTGGTGGAATGCGAAGAGGCACCCAACAAAGAATTGGTGGAAATAACACATAGCTGGGGAAAGAGATATTCTTTGTGTTCCTCTTTGTGCAAATGCCACAGAAGTTGAACTAATCTATGCAATGTACTAAACTTGAACTTCTCTTTTTAATCATGCTGTTGGCTTGTTTTCAAGATTAAGTAATGTTTTTGTGAAAATGCTATGAGCGTAAGATTAACATCTGATATGACTTTTTAAATAGGTGATACTGATGGCGGCTATTCAGTTGCCCCACCAGTGTTTGTGCTATGGTACCACATCTGCCATTTTCTTTTTCTATGACTTGACAAGCCTTCCCTTCCCACACTACTTCATCACCTCTCCCTCACCTTGCCATTGAATTACCTCTCTGATCTGCTCCTCACACTCCTGCCTTGCTTTTGTTGTCTTTTGCCATGTAGCTTTATTTTGCCACCTGTCATCTTTTCACTACCTCTTGCATTCTATTTCTGCTCTTCCTTCCTGGCTGATTGCATGCTCCTTTTAGGAGATAATTGTGCCCTACATTCTCATTTCCCACTTCTTGGGATCCAAAGCTCAGCTTCCCAACTTGTCATCAATCTCGCAACTTGTGTACTCTTGCTTGTTGGTTATGACTTTGGTTCATTACCTTTTTCAGCTTCCCACTACTTTACGTAGGCTATCTTAATTTAATTGCATAGTGGTACTGTGAAAAATCTGCTCTAAGTCATCAGATCTCTTCTATGTATTATAATCTTTTTTTAATGGGAACCCCACACACCATAATAAAAGAAAAAAAAACAATCATGTCATCACAGTGATTCCAAATGTATTCAAAAAATCTGCAGTAATGATAGTGATCATTCTAAACTATTTATAGATTATTGCAATTTTTATATGAATTTCCTCCTCATAGCTGGCAGCGCTCTATAATGTAAGAACATCACAAAAATATTAATGTCTTACTGCATCTAAATGATATTAAATACTATACACATGATAAATTATAGATGAATTTAATACTTTGTAGTTTAATGTTGTATACTATATATTTGTACCTAGTTAATGTACATCATTTTTTGATCACTCAAAATTCCTATATTTCCCAATTATCTCAGCTTTTTTGTATGTGCACTAATCTCAATTGAATTACTCAATTCCAATTTCTAAATACAATTTATTGTGTACATTCATTAATGTGACATCATGGACAGGGAGTGCTGCTCACAGCCTACCCTCCCCATCCATAGAACCATTGTTACATGGGGAATTCTGCATAAAATATCTGTTCCCAGGATACATCCCATGAGCAGTTTGAAAGCACACAAGGTAACAAAACAGTAACTGAGGCATCACTCACCAAGCAGTTATCTTACCCTATAATAATTATAAATTATGGTACAATTATGTAGAATATACTTCCTCTTCCACCATTAAAACTGAGTCTTTTACTATATTTTATTGCTGAGAAGAATGTGCCTTCATCAATTCAAGTACTCCAGTATTGTGTAAACAACATTAGCACATATCATACAAATTCCCACTGGCAATTCGACTCAATGAAACTTAGCTGGCGGATTCAAAATAAATTCATATTTAAATATAGTCCCATCTAGTTGACAATTGCACTTTTTTGGATATGAATAAGTGAAATAACATTTACATATGTTATGAATGTAGTCAGAAATTTAACCATTTCATGTACAGAACCAAACCCCAATTCTACAGAAAAAAATCAAAGCAGTAACAAAAGCTAGGCTGTAACTTGCTAACTCTGTATAGCCATGTTGCACATTTTGTGCCTCACCCTGCGCTCAAGGCATTCTCAAAACAAAAGGAAGCCTTCCTTCCCTAGCATGCACCTCACTTATCACTAATCATATTGAAAAATCCATAACCCTTGCGCCGTCCTCAATTTAGCTGCAAATAGCCATTTCAAGGAGAAATTGCAGAAAAATACTACAAAGCGCAATCTTAAATTGTAATTAAATAATATGCAAGAATAGCAGAGTTTCAATGTTTATGAAGGCATTTTTATATTAATATTGAATGTCAGTGAACTAGATCTAAATAGATTTCTGAAAGCACCAAGACCTGATCTCACTTTTTTTTACTTTACAAGGCTGTTTACGGTTCCTATTTGGCTCATTGGTAGACCCGTCAGAAAGGAGTTAAGCATTCTGCAATGTCAACAACAACTCTTGAACATAAAAATAGGATAGGCCATTTTCCCCACTTAGCTTTCTCCATTACTTTTTGTTAGCCATGGCACCCTCTCTCCTTAATTGCAATTTTATATGTTCTTTACGTATCATTTAGTACCCTTATTTATTAAGTAAGGGCAAAGGAATACAAATCAAAGGTGATAACCACGCACTTGCAAGTTCTGATCTGATCCTACTGCTCTCACGTCTCTTGCCCTAGAATGTAAACACCCCTGTCCTCAAGAGAGAATTAGTGCTTGCAGGTTAAGTCCTCTTTCAGTCTAAATCTGTTTAGCCTATTGCTTTCTTCAGTAAGCAGTTAGAAAAGGATCTTGTATTGGAATTGGAAAGAGCAGAATGTCTCTTAATTGCACGATTGAGCAGCCATCTTATGTGAATCCATCAAGGTATAGCATAGAGGTTGCCAATGTTGGAAACATAGAAGAGGTTCTAGCTTGCCAGATTCATGAAATAAAAACAGAAATGCTGGAAATGCACAGTTCAGGCAGCATCTGTAGAGAGAAACATAGCTAATATTTCTGGTCAATGATTGCTCTTCATTAAAACGGAGGAAAGATAGATATGTAATAGGATTTGACCAAGTGAAGGTAGGGAATGGAGGGGAGATGGGATGGATGTCAAGAGTGATTAAATGACGTAAGGTTTAGTGACGATGGTTAAAGTAAAGAAACAAAAGCTGTGTCCAAATGGGGTGTGAATAGCTGCATAGAAACCACCTATGTGCAAAGTGAATGAATAAAGAAAGGAACAAGAGGAAATGGAGGCAGAAGTTATGATCTAAAATTGTTGAACTCAGCATTGAGTCCAGAAGGCTGTAGAGTGCTGAGTTGAAAGATGAGTTGCTGTTCTTCATGCTTGCATTGAGCTTCGTTGGGACACAAGCAGGCTAAGGATAATGATGTCAGAGTGGGTGCAAAGTGGAGAATTGAAATGACAAATGACAGGAAGCTGAGGGTTGTTCTTGCAGACTGAACAAGAACTGTTTCACAAAGCAGTCACCCAGACTGCATTTGGTGGCCCAGATGTAAAGGAGGCTACATCATGAGCAATGGATGCAGTATACTAAATTGAAAGAAGTACAAGTAAATCACTGTTTCACTTTGAAAGCATGTTTGGGACCTTGCATGGTGAGAAAGGAAACGGGCAGGTGTTGCATCTTCTACGCTTGCATGGAAAGCTGCAGTGGGACTGGGAGAGGGTTTTGGGGTGACTGAGGAGCGGACCAGGCTGTCATGAAGAGAACAGCCACTTCATATTGCTAGAAGGGGAGAGCAGGGGAAGATTTCGTTTGTGGTGGCATCACATTGGAGATGGCAGAAATCACAGAAGATGAATGCCGAGGCTGGTGGGGTGGAAGTTGAGGACAAGCGGAACCACATGATGGCTGGGGGAGGGAAGGGAAGGCGTGAGAGCAGAAGTGTGTGAAATAGATTGGACACTTGAGGGCCCTGTCAACCAGGCTGGCGGAGGGGGCAGAAAAAGGTAGTCGCATTGGACACTCTAGTATGGAAGGTCGCATTGTCTGAAATGATAGAACTGAGACAGAGAAACATGAAGTGGGTTGTGAGGAAGTGAAGTCATGGTAACTGTGGGAGTTTGTGGACTTGTAGTGAAAGTTAGTTGTTAGCTTATCCCAGCACATGATGATCAGAAAATTACATGCAGCTATGTTGCGCCCAACTTTGGAGCATTTGATGCTGTCAACTGAAAGGGAGAAAATGCACTATTTACTATTGCTGACATCCCCGCACTTCTATTTACTTGTCTGCAGTCTATCAGTTGGCGTGGTTTTTGTGTCAACACTTCCATCTCGCTCCTTGGGCTGTTAATTTGTCAGTCCTTCAATTTGGCTAAGGAAATGTATAGCTGTTTGCCCTGTTCATTCAGGTCCCAGATGCCAGGAAAGGGAAGAGAAGAGTCAGAGCCAGATTTGTGTGTGGGCTGCACCTCCACTGCAAGACCTTCCAGTTTCTTGCAGAGCCAGTCATTGAGTTATGCTTGCCTGCACCAAGTCTGCTCACAAATATGCTGGGCCTGCTTGGCACTTGCAGCTCAAATTGCTTCCTGAGGTCAACGGATGCTTTGGGCGCTCTGCCTGTCTCTTTGCTGTTTGGTGGTAAGCAACTAGTGGGTCCAGGGCTGCCTGGCCAGAGTCTCCTCCCCAAAGTTGCTATTGCTGCCTCAAAGGAGCAGGGAAGCTTGCATCCCTAAAAACCATTGCTACGATTGAGACACAGCCCACAGTTTTGGAGCCCCTGTTCTAGACTCACCCACCAATGAAAGAAGTTTCTCTGTATCTGCATTACAAATCCTTTGTAAAATCCTAAACATCTCAATCAAATTGCTATATACTTTCTAAATTTCAGGAAATATAAGCTCAGTGTCTGTAATCTCTCCTCATCATTTAACCCTTGGGGTCATGATAGCATTCTGGTGAATCTAAGCCTTTAGTTTTTATATGGAGGATTTGGACCAGGAACCCAATTTTGAAATATGCTGATACTTAAACTGGTAGAATTTTAATGGGTAGTTGCTCATATTGGTTAGAGGTGATTTTACCCATGTGTGCAAACTAGTTTCAAAGCTGCTGGTTACAGTATCTTAAGTTCTCCATTTATTTGCTGGGATGGGGGTTAAGTCAGTTGTGTTTACTCACCAAGTACATTTAGTTCTGTTTCTGAAATTCAAATTGAAATAGTAAACGTAAGTTGAATTATTGAAGTGTTTTCTTCAAAGTACAATGTTTTGTTATTTGCCTACATTTAAATGACCTGGTTTACCAAATAAATTAGACATTAGAATTATATAGCACGCTGTGTAAATACTCATTAATAAAGTGTCTCATTTTTGCCTGGGTGTGGGACAATTAAATTAGAAATGAGCTTGCATAAATAAATATATGTATTTTTTTTTTAAAAATGACTACTTAAAAGTAACAGCACTTTTAAGGATGCTGTTTTCCATTGATTTTGTGAACTAGTGCAAGTTATACAATTAAATATAAATGAATGAAAAGTAACTCCAAATATTGGCCAGGAGGTTCTCAGTGTATTGGACTTCAGATTAAACGACAAAAAAGATTTAAGTACTGTGTGCCTGCATTAAAAAATGTGCTTTATTATTTCAGGAATAGATTTTAAATCTGAAAAGCTACCAAAGTAGTCAAAGTTACTTGATCACCTGAAATGAATATGGTTGGAATTTGGTACTAACCAACATGCCGTCACTAACTTCTAGTACATAATTACTTTAAGGGAAATTATTTTGTCTGAGTGACTTGCTACATTTGCAAAGCAAATTTGAGAAACATGTTAATGCATAATTTACGGTGCTGTCACTTTTACTTGAATTTGTGAAAACTGAACTACAAAACTAGAAAAAAATGTTTGCAATGGAACACTTCAGCATTTTGCTGCAGCTTAACAGGAGTAAAATAAGTGTTTTGTAACCAGACTGGGCATGTATTTCTAAAGTTAAAGACAAATAGTTGCAATGAACAGAAAAGTACCTGCATCCAGCTGTGTTGCACCCAACTTTGGAGCATTTGATACTGTCATCTGAAAGGGAGAAATGCACTATTTACTATTGTTGACATCCTCCCACTTTGATTGTCAGGAATTTATCAGTTGGCTTTTGTGTCAACCATGGCTCAGTGATAATACTGAGGCAAGGCTGAAGACCCACTCCAGGAATTGAATACATAATCCTGGCTTGGCACATCAGTGCAGCACTGAGGTGGTACCATCTTTCAAATGAGACAGTGGCCCAGATTTTCCTGTCAAAATGAGTGAGGCGAATGATGCTGACCGTAATTTATAGAATCATAGTGGCCCTTCGGTCCATCGAGTCTGTGCCAGTCAAACAAGTACCTAACTATTCTAATCTCATTTTCCAGCACCAGGCCTATACTCTTGTATGCCATGACATTGCAAGTGCACATCCAAATACTTCTTAAATGTTATGAGCGTTTCTGCCTCTACCACCCTTTCAGTCAGTGAGTTCCAGATTCCCCCCATCCTCTGGGTGAAAAAATTCTTCCTCACATCCCCTCTAAACCTCCTGCCCCTTACCTTAAATCTATGCCCCCTGGTTATTGATCCCTCCACCAAGGGGAAAAGTTCCTCTCTGTCTACCCTATCTATGCCCCTCATAATTTTATACATCTCAATCATGTCCCCACTCTTTAATCTCCTCTGCTCCAGGGAAAATAACCCCAGTCTATCCTCTCTCTCCTCATAACTAAAACTCTCCAGCCCAGGCAACATCCTGATAAATCTCCTCTGCACTCTCTCTGGTGCAGTCACATCCTTCCTATAATGCGGATTCCAGAACTGCATGCAGTACTCTAGCTGTGGCCTAACCAGCACTTCATAAAGTTCCAGCATAACCTCCCTGCTCTTATATTCTATGTCTCGGTTAATAAAGTCAAGTACCCCATATGCCTTCTTAACTACCTTATCTACCTGTCCAGCTACCTTAAGGGACTGGTAAACATATACACCGAAGTCCCTCTGATCCCTGGTACTTCCCAGGGTCCTACTGTTCATCATGTATTCCTGTTCCTTGTTTGCCCTGCATCACCTCACACTTGTCTGGAATAAATTCCATTTGCCACTGATCAGCCCATCTGACCAGTTTGTCCACATCCTCCTGTAATCTAAGGCTATCCTCCTCACTATTTACCACCCCACCAATTTTCATGTCATCCGCAAACTTACTAATCAACCCTCCTACATTCGAGTCTAAGTCGTTTATATATATCACAAACAGCAAGGGACACAACACTGATCCCTGTGGAACCCCACTGGCATCCAGTCACAAAAACACCCCTTGACCATCACCCTCTGCTTCCTGCCACTCAGCCAATTCAGGATCCAATTTGCCAAATTGCCTTGAATCCCATGGGCTCTTACCTTCGTTATCAGTCTCCCATGTGGGACTACATTAAATGCATTGCCTTCATCTATGCACCTGGTCACCTCTTCGAAAAATTTAATCAAATTGGTCAGACATGACCTCCCCTTAACAAAACTATGCTGACTTTCCTTGATTAATCCCTGCCTCTCCAAGTGTTGATTAATTCTGTCCTTCAGAATTGCTTCCAATTGTCTCCCCACCACTGAGGTTAGACTGACTTATGTGCAATAATGCAACAACTCCAAGTGAGGACCAGATGCTCCAATACTCAAATTTCCAAAAGTGGCTGACCGAATTGAGCTGCTCTATTTGTGAGAATGGCATCTCGATATCTGAAAATTAACCATTACAAGTATGGCGTTTTCCTCCTTCAGGGATTTTAAAAATGTAAAGTTTTTTTTACTGTCTCTTCATTCCGTCTTAACGTTAAATCTCTACTTCTGTTTCTGTATCTGATTTGCCATTGAATTCACCAACTCTAATTATACAGTTCCATCTCGGTCCTTGGGCTGTTAATTTGTCAGTCTTTCCATTTGGTTAAGGAGATGCTTAGTTGCTTGCCCTCTTCATTCAGGTCCCAGATGCTTTGTTTTCTTTGTTTGATGCTATCAACTTGAATTTCAGCAGCTTGTCACGCTAACGGCAGATGTAGTTTGCTCTGCTGCAGCAAAATTTGGCTTATTCAAACAGTCAAAATCCAGTTTTCCCTTTTGGCTAGAAAGGAGAGCCGGTGAGTTCTCCAGGTGTTCAGGCTAAGATTATCTTTTAGCGAACATTATTAAAACGAGCAGGTTGACTGTACTGAGTGCAAATTGGCTGCCATGTTACTCTACATTACAATAGTATTTCAAAAGTACTTCAGTGCCTGTGAAGCAGTTTGGAATGCGTGGAGGTTGTTGAAGAGGCTATATAAAACTGCAAGTTCTTTTTGGCTTGCTTTAATTTAGTAGCACAGAGTTTAGCTTGACCGCTTTGGAGTACTGCTTCGACAGTGAACTTGCTTAACTCCAGAAATATGATGAGTGAAGGGGAAGAAGTATTGTTGTGATCTTTTTCAAAACAAGGAACAATCCAAGGGAGGGAGTAGGGATGGATGCATTATGGATGTTAGACAAGTATATTGAGGAAGAAGGAAATAGAGAGTTACAACTATTGTTTTAAATGAGGAAAGATGGGAGAAGGCTTGAATGGAGCACAAACATCTGCATGGATTGGTTGGGCTGAATGGCCTGTTTCTGTGCCATATTCCTTTGTAATCCTATGTTTAAAAAACACAAACTTGCATGTTAAAAAAATCACAGCAGAAGCATAACTCAAATAAAAACAAAATGTTGGCAATGTTTAGCAGGTCTGGCAACATCAATGGAGAGAGAAACCAAGTTAATGGGCAGAATTTTCTGGATGGCGGGGGGGGCGGAGCGGGCGCGGGCCTGATCATCGCTTGCGATCAGGTCCATGCCGCCATTTTGTGCTTGCGGGCCAATTAAGGCCCGCCCAGCGTGCTTCTCGATTCTCGTGCATAGCGGGAGTGGGCAGGCGGTGGCGGGTGCAGTCAGCTCGCTGGGACCAATGACGACTCGGTGAAGGGCTGTGCAGACTGGTAATGGAGGTTATGGAAGTCTGGAGGGTAGGCTATTGGGGCAGGCCAATCCGGAGGATAGGGCGGGAGGGGGGCTAGTGTGCCCATCGTTTTTCTGATGACTGCATTCCTGCCCTCCTCGAGGAGGTGGCAACATGGCAGGAGGTGCTGGTTCCCCAGGATGGGAGGAGGAGCCCCCCCCCCACAACCCAATGACGAAACGTGCCTGAGGGGAGGTGGCGGAGGTGGTGAGCTCCCACGACGTGGTGTGGCACACCTGGATCCAGTGTCGCAAGTGCTTCAATGACTTGTTGCGCTCCAGAAGGGTGAAGGCGATGTTGGCCTTGGCCACTTAACCAGCAGGTCGGCTTTCCCCCCTGCTGCCCTCCCTCTCCTCCGCCAAGTCTGAGTGTAATGACTGCATCGAATCATTGACGGCATGTGTCCTTTGCTGGGTGGGCCAGCAGATATTGCTCATGCCGAGGTCACCCAGAGAGGGTGGTGAAGAGATGGGTTCTGCGCCCGCAGCATGTGATACACTGAGACCAATATGACTGTTTTGGGGGCGACCTGGAGGAGCTGCAGCTTGGTGCTATGCTGGAACTGCAGGACATGTCCAAGTCAGGCTGATGACATGTTGGGAGGTGAGCTTCAAGGTGGCATTGGCACTGAGCCATCTGCTGCCCTCTGCGCTCCACGTGCTTGTGCCTCCTTGCTATGAAAGGATATACCGTGTGCCTAATGTGATTTAGGCAGCATGTGTCCAAAGGGAGGGGTGGGGAGCAAGCCTTGCACCTTTTCTGTGATTGTTCGGCAGCAGCGGGGTGAGGAGGCACTGGAGCCCTGATATATCCCACTCTGGTTGGGGTGGGCTGTGCACAGAGAGTCCATGCACAATGTGCACAAGTCAATACTCTTCTCTCACTTTCAGGAGAAGAGTGCTCATTATGCTGCAGAGCGTGTGAGGACTGGCAGCGGCCAGGCACAGTTAGCCACTCTCAGCTGGTTTGATCAGGAGGCCCTGGATTTGGAGAGGCGCCATGTGCCCAGGTCCACTGGTGTCGGTGAGGCTGGGGTGCCACGGCCAGGTATGTATGCCCAACATTGAGGTCAGCATTGTTCTCCCAACAGCCATAACATTGCTGAATTTTAAGTGATTTAATTTTGTAACATGCTTATGGAAGGATGAGCGCATAATGATCCGGGATGGGGATACACATTGACATTGGATCAGTTAACGTGGGGACAATGTCCTTGTTCTTGCTTTCAGCATCAGTGGAGCAGAGCCAGAAGAATGAGCAGCAGAGGCCTCCTCTCGCACCTGAGGGCCTTGAAGTCTCATCAGTGTGTCACCATCTCTGCCAGGCAGGTACCAGCACACATACTAGCACCTCGGTGGGAAATCAAACATTGGCTAGTGTTCTGGGGCACAGCAGTGAGGGCACTTCACAGTTGCTGGAGGAGCTGGCAGAGACAGAGTGCCCATGGCGCCAGCGGTCGGAGAACTGCAGGGGATCAGGCACATGCTCTGTCGGTGCCTGATGAGTGTCTCTAGAGTCGTCTGCTGCATAGCAGAGGCATGAAATATGGCTGCGTGTGTGGGAGCATCTGGGGGAAGATACATGAGGCTGTGCTTGGCTTGGTGGAGGCATCTACGTGGACGATCGCCGAAGAAATGAGCCTCGTGTCCGAGTGCCATGCGTCCTCCATGGAGAGAGTGGCGACTCTCGTGGAGAGCCTCCTCCAGGAGACCCATCAGGGCTTCCTGGGGATGCGCTCTGACCAACAAGCCCTCACATCGGCATTGACCTCAGCTGGTCAGTGTCAGTGTGAGAGATGTTGTGGGCACCAAGTTTCCCAGCTCGGTGCCCATCCATCCACGGTGAGCAGGGAGGTCCGTAGTGACCTCACGTCGGCGCAGCAGCTGCCTCTCATCTCTGCAGGCACCTCGCGGGGCGCTCCAGATGAGGGCGGCAGCTCCTCCACCCATTTCCCAGTGACCATAGCATCCAGTGAGGCTGCAACGACTGGGGAGATGCCAGCTGTGGAACTGGCAGATCCCCCCTAGGCTCCACGGGCCAGAGGACGACCAACAGGACAGCAGAGCCAGCTGGCTATCTCAGATACCACTCCCAGCGATGGGGCAGCACCAAGACGTAGCAGCCGGAAAAGTAAACATAAGGCACCTTAGGCACACCACAGTTTTATCACTGGTGCTTTTATGTTGGCCGGAGATGAGGTCTTTAATTGGAGCTTTGAATTGGAACACCCTTGTCATTTTGTTTCATTAAGGTTCTTTGCCTGGGATATTAAATTCAGACATGTGGACCATGGTTCAGGATGCCTCATTTCTTCTGCGTGTGTTTGGTTTCCAAAAATGTGAGGAGTGCTTTATGGGACATTTAGCTTTATTAACAAGGCTCTTAGTTACTGTTCCTAACCTGGAAGATTTGGCACTTAGGTATCGAGTATGGAGCCTACATCCCAGGCTTGCCCTGGAGGTCCATCTGTGGTGTGCGATCTGAAGGTTGGTTGGATTAAAGCCTCCTGGGTGTCCCTCCTGCCTCCCTGCAGTATGCCTGGGTCAGCGTCTACCCCCTCAGTATTTCCCTGTGCATCCTCAGCCTCGGACTCACTGCTGGACTCATCGTGTGCAGCTGCAGCCACTGCGTCGACACCTTCATCGTCCACTGCGTCCCCGCCTTTCAGCACAAGATTGTGTAGTGCGCAGCATGCAGCCACTATCACCGAGACATGACCTTGCTGGGGGGGGGTTGTTACTGGAGTGCGCCCCCCGAGCGGTCCAGGCATCAGAAGCGCATCTTGAGAAGACTAATGGTTCTCTCCACCACAGCTCTTGTGAAGGTGTGGCTCCTATTGTACTGCTGCTCAGCTTCTGTTCTTAGGTGGTAGAGAGGCGACATGAGCCACCTTCAGAGGGAATAGCCCTTGTCACCCAGCAGCCACCTATCAAGACGAGCTGGAGCACTGAAGAGCCCCAGCACCTGGGAGTGTCTGAGGAAGTAGGCATCGTGTGAGCTGCCTGGGTACTTTGCAGGGACTTGTAGAATCAGCATCCTGAGATCACACACTATCTGCATGTTCATGGAGTGGAAGCCCTGCCTGTTGATGAAAGCACTGGGCTCACCTGCTGGCACCTTGATGACCACGTGTGCAGTCTATTGCACCCTGGACGCGGGGGAAGCCAGCAATGGCCACGAAGCCTCTGGCTCCCTGTGTCTGACTTGCCTGGTCCCAACGGTAGTAGATGAAATGTCAACGCACGCCTAAACAAAGCATCTGTGACCTGCTTGACACAAGTGTGGACAGCTGATTGGGAGACACCACAAAGATCACCCACCGACCCCTGGAAGGAGCCAGAGTCATAGAAGTTGAGGGCAGCTGTGACCTTTAGATCCACTGGCATGGGGTGTCTACCCACACAGTTAGCGGAGATCTCCGGCCCAATCATCTGACAGATAGAGTTGACTGTCGCCCTTGAGAGATGGAGCCACCTTCGGCACTGCACCACAGACATATCGAGGTAGCTGCTTCGCCACCTGTATACCCTGGCAGCACGTTAGATGTATTCTGCAGCCCCTTCCACCTTGGTCTACCTCTTGGCCCTGCACCCCTTGTGCTTGCACCTGTGTCCCCAAATGTGGCTCCCCTGGAGGCTGAATGTGCACTCTTGGCCTCCTCCCCCTTCTAGCCCTTCCTCCCTTCCTCCTCAGAGAAGGTGCTTCCAGTGGAGAATTCAGCTCCCATTCCCAGCCTATGGGAAAGCTTCCAGAAACCTGCAGGCCCAAAAAAGATTCCCCACTGCAGGGTGCTGACCTGAGGGCTAAGAGTCCAGACAAAGCAGCTGGTTTGCATTTTAAGGTATTGCAGATCACAGGCAAGTTTCAAAAACTTTGAAAAATCAATACTTGAGAGAGCACACGCGCAACCCCAGTGAGCCCTCTTATCCCGCCCGTGGATGAGGTTTATACAAATGTGTCCTACCTGCCTGCCCGTTGTGACCGTGCGCTGACCCGGATATTGCACGAGTGCCAAAAAATCAGTGTCGATTGGTGAGTCGAGGGCCCATTAATTAATGGTGGGCGTGCAGCAGATGATATTGTGCGCCCTCCCAACAAACTATTGCGATGGCGCACGATGACGTCAGGATGCTCGTCCGACGTCATTACGCGCAGACGTGCAGGGCATGCCCCTGCACACCAATGGGAAAATTCAGCCCCATGTTGCAGATTTTTCTGCTTTTATTTCAGATTTCCAGCATCTGCAGGACTTTGCTTTTGTAAGAGCATATCCCATTTGGTCCCTGATGAGCAATGGTTGAAAGGCACCACTTGGTGAGGTACATAGAGAAGACGAGCATGTGTCATGTTAAATTCCTGATCATTGGATTCAACAATTTTGGGGTAAAATTTGGGATGTTGCAGTTGGCTTTAGTGCCCCTTGGTTCAGGGAATAATCAACTATGATTGCTGCGTAGTGCACCTCATGGCGAAGTTGGGGAGGTGGGGAAGGGGTGGCGGGGATGGGGGTGGTGGTGTGTGTGTTGACATTGAGTTCAAGTAGGGAATCTCTGGTCACATAATTTTCCAGTAGTCAGCAATGGCAGCCTGTGATGAATCCTGGGTATCGAAACCCTGTTGACATTC
Source organism: Carcharodon carcharias (assembly GCF_017639515.1). Taxonomy (NCBI): domain Eukaryota; kingdom Metazoa; phylum Chordata; class Chondrichthyes; order Lamniformes; family Lamnidae; genus Carcharodon; species Carcharodon carcharias. The sequence goes on along the minus strand of NC_054477.1, from coordinate 74,773,644 downwards.
ATGTAATTATATCCCAATATTTCTTACTGTCAGAAAATGGGGTGTTGGGGGCAGAGTAACATTCCTCTAATTGCTTAATTAAACTGCTAGTAATTGTGCAAATTATCCCTGTTAAATGCTATTGGGATGCAGGATGTGAGCAGTTTACTATGTTAAAATACAGGGGATCGTGCAGATAGTAACAGCAGCCACCCAAGTTAAAATATTGAGGATGGTTATTTTATTTGCTTTTCCCATGGTTAATAAACATTAAGTAAAATTTGTGCAGTTAAACAACTGGTCAATCTAAATTGTAACAAATGTTAAATTTCTTGAGTGGTTTGGTAAGAGGACAGCTTTAAGTGGAGTCTTTGACAGCTATACAAAACAAACTTCCATCACCATTAAATGCATCTCTCTGTACCAATGTGATCGTCAAAACAAAGATGCTGTTCTCCATTGACTTATGGTTCATCAGTATGTATGTTTACTGGGAGGTACTGAGGGCCACTCTTTTGTACGTAGAGTTATTTACGTTAACCCTTAGGAGGGATCAAAAAGGCAATTTCAACTGAAGAAAATGACACGATGAATGCTCAAATTGTTGGTGCAGCTATGGGATCATCTTTAGGTCCGTCACCTGCTAATGTTTTCTTGTGCTTCCATGAGAAACGCGTTTTTGATGGAATGAGCCCTAATCCCCTACCTTATGCATGTTTCTGATACATAGATGATATGTTTACGATCTTTGAATCCGTGGCCACATGTAAGGATTTCCTTACACCCATTAATACAGTCCACCCTGTGCTCAAATTTACTGTTGAGATGGAGATAAGAAATCTGCTAATGGGTTGTCCAGTACTACCTAGTGGAAACCTACCTTCACCGATCAATATACACGTTGGGACTCGGATAGTCCATGCGCTATAAGATTGGCTTCATCAGCAACCTTGTAAATAGGGCCCTAGCCCTTTGCTCACATTGCACATTTGATGCAGAAATAGAATGCATCAGAGATATCCTGTGGGACAGTAGTTATCTTGATCATTGTTTGCTGTGTATCACAGAAGCTTGCAAATGGGTCCAAGGCTGCCACTTTTGGATCTGAGAAGTCTACCTCAAATTAACCTAGAAAGGGAAAGTATCTCAAAAATTTGAAGAACAGGTCAAGCGAGCTGTTTTTCACTGCTACTATGCACTGACTAAGCGAGTGGTATTTTCCAATAACAGGATGCTGTGTCAGTCAAAGATGTTCCACCTACCACACAAGTGAGCAGCGTCATGTATAACTTGCAGTGCTGGTGCAATGCCAGGTACATAGGCCCAGCAATTGGCTGATGGAATCAAACAGCATGTTCCTTCGGTTGTTCCTAATAGGCAAGATACAGACCATACTCAACTAACCTGTGCTTGAAAAACCCAAAACAAAATGTGGACTGTTAGATGTAATTAGATGTTAGATGGGCAGCACTTGCTGAACATTCCTAAGTGTGCTACACTAGCAACCAATTTTAAGATAATCAGTCAAACTTGGAACGTGACGCATTTACGCTTGCTGGAAGCAAAATATATTCATACACAGGGACCTGTTCTCCCCAAAGTAAAGCAATATGTTCAAGCATTGCACTTTTTGTTTTAATTACCCAGGAGTTGGGAAGCCTATAGTTCCCTGTTGTGTTTGTCCTGATGTGTGCAAGACAAAAAGCTTTGGCAACATGTCTGTCTTTTCAGCAATATTCAAGTTCTGTACTGCCAAGTGACTGTTTGAAGAAAATGCTTTGTTTTGTGCTCTACTGAATTCATGACCATTATATAGCTTGAAATGCTGTGACTGGGCCATGAGCTGGCCTTTGAAACCTAGATGCCAGAACATAAATCATTGACTAGGGAATGTGCTTTACTTTGAGACTGTAACACTTCTGTGCATCATGGGGGAAAAAGATTAATTCAAAATTAATTATTTTTGTGTATATTTATCAACCCATTCAAAGAATACTGTTGGAACTTATCAGTAATGTAAAACAATCCAATGTTATTAATTTCTGCTTAACTTCAAAACTCCTTTGGGACATACATTACATAAGAGCTTGAAATATGAACAATTTAGCACTCTGATTTTTAGGGAAAATTAAATTTTATCCATATGGTTGAGAAGTCCTTAGCAATTTTTGCATATAAAAACCATTCATTTGCTTTTATAAGAGCAAAATACTGTGGATGCTGAAAATCTGAAACAAAAACAAAAGTTGCTGGAAAAACTCAGCAGGTCTGACAACATCTATAGAGAGGAAGACACTCGCAGACACTTGCTCCTTCCACCCCCGGACCATGACCCCACCACTGAACATCAAGCCATTGTTTCCAGGACTGTCACTGATCTCATCTCCTCTGGAGATCTTCCCTCCACAGCTTCCAACCTCATAGTCTACCAAACTCGGACGGCCCACTTCTACTTCCTACCCAACATCCATAAACAGGACAGTCCCGGCAGACCAATCGTGTCAGCCTGTTCTTGCCCTAAGGAACGAATTTCTGCCTATCTTGACTCCATTCTTTCTCCCCTTGTCCAGTCTCTTCTCACCTGCATCTGCGATTCCTCTGATGCCCTACATCATATCAACAATTTCCAGTTCCATGGCCCCAACCGCCGCCTCTTCACCATGGATGTCCAATCCCTCTACACCTCCATCCCCCACCAGGATGGTCTGAGGGCTCTCCGCTTCTTCCTTGAACAGAGGCCCGAACAATCCCGATCCACCACCACCCTCCTCCATCTGGCTGAACTTGTTCTCTCACTGAACAATTTCTCTTTAAACTCGTCTCACTTCCTCCAAATAAAAGATGTGGCTATGGATACCCACATGGGCCCCAGTTATGCCTATCTCTTTATGGGGCATGTGGAACATTCATTGATCCAGTCCTACTCAGGCCCCCTCCCACAAGTCTTTCTCCGGTACATTGATGACTCCTTCGGTGCCGTTTCATGCTCTTGTCTGGACCTGGAAAAATTTATTAATTTTGCTTCCAATTTCCACCCCTCCATCACTATCACATGGTCCATCACTGACACTTCCCTTCCCTTCCTTGACCTCTCTGTCTCAATTTCTGGTAATAGACTATCCACCAGTATTCATTACAAGCCCACCGACTCCCACAGCTACTTTGACTACAGCTCCTCACACCCTGCTTTTTGTAAGGACTCCATCCCATTCTCTCAATTCCTTCACCTCCATCGCATCTGTTCCGATGATGCCACTTTCCAAAGCGGTTCTTCTGACATGTCTTCCTTCTTCCTTAACCGAGGTTTTCCACCCATGGTGGTTGATGGTGTTCTCAACCGTGTCCGGCTCATCTCCCGTGCATCCACCCTCACAGCTTCCTCTCCCTCCTAGAATCATGACAGGGTCCCCCTTGTCCTCACTTTTCACCCCACCAGCCTCTGCATTCAAAGGATCATCCTCCGCCATTTCTGCCAACTCCAGCATGATGCCACCACCAAACATATCTTCCCTTCACCACCCCCCCCTTGTCGGCATTCCATAGGGACTGTTCACTCCAGGACACCCTGGTCAACACCTCAAACCCCTCCTACCGTACCTTCCCATGCAACCGCAGAAGGTGCAACACCTGCCCCTTTACTTCCCCCCTCCTCACCATCCAAGGGCCCAAACACTCCTTTCAAGTGAAGCAGCACTTTACTTGCACATTCCTCAATTTAGTCTACTGCATTCGCTGCTCCCAATGTGGTGTCCTCTACATTGGAGAGACCAAATGCAGACTGGGTGACCACTTTGCGGAACACCTTCGGTCTGTCCGCAAGCATGACCCAGACCTTCCTGTCGCTTGCCATTTCAACACACCACCCTGCTCTCATGCTCACATGTCCGTCCTTGACTTGCTGCAATGTTCCAGTGAAGCTCAATGCAAACTGGAGGAACAGCACCTCATCTTCCAATTGGGCATTTTATAGTATTCTGGACTGAATATTGAGTTGAACAACTTCAGATCATAAAGTCTCTCCTCCATTCTTTTTGATTCCCCTTTTTTATAATAATTATTATATATTTTTATATATATATATATATATACTTTTCCCACCTATTTATTATTTTTAAAATTTATTTCCATCCATTGTTTTATCTCCACCTTTTAGCCTTTTTGATCCCCCCACCCCACCCCCACTAGGGCCATCTGTCACTTGCTCATCCTGCTTTCTGCCCGTAATGTCACCGTTAGCACACCTTTTAGCTAATATCACCACTGTCAACACCCCTTTGACTTTTTGTTTATGACATCTTTGGCAATCTCTCCTTTGCCTCCGCATCTCACTGGCCCTCTATCCAGGTTCACCTGTCCCACCCCCCATAAACAGCTTATATTTCATTACATTTCTATTTCTTTTTAGTTCTGATGAATAGTCATATGGACTTGAAACGTTAATTCTGTCTTCCTCTCCATAGATGCAGTCAGCATTTGTCTTTATACTTTGCCTTATTGCTACCAGCACATCTAGTTTGGCTGGGGACAATCAGTTTAGGTATTTTAAGCACTTCTGATGACAGTTTCATCTGTAGAATGTATCGCACGTGCTAACTTTTGCCATGCATCTCTTTTTTTTGTAGTACTTTTCTGGTGTCACTTGTTACATCTTTGTTTTTAAGCAACCATTTTGTTTCTTTAAATAGCTTCATCACTGTTCCTGTAAATGAACTTGCACCTTCAATTCTGCTGCCAAACTTCAAGGTACACATGGGAACATTTTTCAGAGATAGGATTATAAAACAGTAAGGTCTGCTGTGAGGAGATTGACGTCTTGCAAAATAACCCATATTGTGTAATCTGTTTTTGCCATGTTCTGTGACTTGAGGGATTCACCATTATTCATTCTTACAATTTGTAAGTCTCATGCTGAAATATCAAATTCACTTAGGAATGGCGGCTATTAAACATTAATAAACTACAGAAACTAATAATTATAATAGGAAGAGGGTGCGTAATAGCACAGTGAAACCAAAGTACAAATAAAAAGTTTGTAATGAATAAATTATTCTTAAGAAATGTCATTGTGTATGAAGTTTTTAGCTTTCAAGCTAAGTTCTTGATTAATGTAAACTGAGTTCAGTTGATGTGTTTTCACACCAGCCAGGTGAGCTGCGGTGATATTTTCTGTCCTTTTTATATTCATGTGTTCCTAGTACTGGTAGCTACATCAACATGATGAGCTGTAACTTCCAAGCTCCAGAGTGTACCTGGGGGTACCCCAAAGATGCGCTGGGGACCCCCAACCCCAGACATTCCCAGGTTGCGATTCCACAGCAATTGCCTGGGAAGTTCAAGCTTCCTATGTGCAGTTGCCCTGCACTGGGAACCATCTGAAAATGAGATTTCAATCACAAACTTTGGATGGTTCTGACTGTTGTGCAGCAATAATTACCCATAAAAAGTTAGAAGAATTAAAACCACTTCTAGCTCCTGGGTGACAGCCCGCCAGCCCACCCCCAAAATCCTACCCACTTAGCTAAGACACTTAACTTCTCCCCTGGCTTGTCAAAGACCTTTAAACTTAGCTGGACCTTTAAACTTATCTGGCTTACGGCAGCTAGTGCTGTAAAAAAGGGGCTGTGGTTTACTTACCTATGACTCTACAGCCCTCGGCGGTGGGCCCCAGGAGTGCACTGCACTGCACTGATCTTGCCCCGGCCCAAGTTCGGAAGGTCGGGCGAGTTGTGATAGCCTGAATTTTCAGGTAAGTAATTTCGAGTGGAGTGGCAATCTGACTCAATTGCCACTCCCTCAGAAGTTACTCCCCAATGTAACTTGGAAAGTCTGCTACAACTAGAGTTAAAAATTTCTTAAGTTTGGTGAAGCAACAGAAATTCTTGAATTGTAATATGTTTTCAGTGACTTATTTTTAAGCGTTTATTTATTTTGGAGTCAGGCTCCCAGACAATTGTGATACCGCAATCCATAAGTACAAAAACCATAAGCAGCAGTACAATATTGTGTACATGTGGCACACACGATTCAATCAGCACGAAACTATATTTTGGTCTGTTGTGGACCAATTAATGCACAAATTCACAGATGTTCACAATGGAGAAACATTGTTCATTCAGAAAATGAGAAATTCTGCGACTTATGTTGATTAGGAATTTAATTAGCTACCCATATTGGTGTCTAATCAAGACCTGTTATATCTCTAGAATACAGCCATCATTGATCTCCAATTAATCAGCAAATTCTGTGCACATATATAACACTGACTATGACTCTGTACTTAGTTATGCTGTTTTTGTAGACTTATAACAGAAATTTTTGCCTTATATAAGGCGTGTTATTGTACTAATGATATTACATTGGCAAGATGGCTTTTATAATGGTCAAAAAAAAAAGAATATTAAATCGATCCAAGCAAGCCAGTTGATTCATCACTACTCTGGTGACAACCCTGTGGGCAATTCAGTCTCATGAATCACACTATCATTGGAGCTCGTTTCCTCTTTATTTCTTTTATCTTTGTTTTAAAGGATAGTTGTGCTTATGCAAGCTGGTCAACTTTCATAAAACTCAATAAATAAATAAATACAATGTAAATTACTATTTTCTATAAACATCTGACCACAAATGTTAATTCTACTTCTGGATACCTCACTACAAAATGGAGTATCATTTTCATCTTATTCAGTGTTTTAGAGACATTCACCAAGCAACAGGCTGTACAATAATATTATTCCGTTCTTAACAATAATTTTAAGTAATTTAATGAAAATCCAAAGTTTGAGCTTCCTTCTGACGTTCATTTTTTTCCCCCCACTGACCTGAGTGTCCTTTATACTGCTAATTTTCTTGATTTTTAGCAAACTTTTCCGAAGTATTAGCAGTTGACTATGATACATGATGAGCCACTGGGCTGGAATTTCCCCGGTGGTAGAGCTTACGCTGAAAATGTGTTGGGATTGCCAGTGAGACTGCACTCCGTTCTGTCATTTTTTTTCTGGAGCAGTTTAATTTTGATATTGATGTCAGTTTTTCCTCACTATTTGTGCTCCTCTCTCGTGCTCTCATGGAGCTTGGCTTTGTTGGGGAGAGAAATCCAGTGCTGCTGCAGCACCATAAATGGCAAGTCAGTGATGATTTCAGAGCAACAAAACATACTGATGGGAGTGAAGGAAGTATTTCTAAGGGAGGTGCAGTGCAGCCATGAGCCTGTAAGTTTTCTGACTCTACTGAAATAGCAACAAATAGTTGCATTTATAGAGCACTTTAATGTAGAAAAACATTTGAAGCTGTTTTGTGGGGCCCCAATCAGGTGTTGAGCCAAATAAGAGGATATTAGGAGGGTATGATTCAAAACATCCACTTAGCACCCATTTGTCCAATCAGTACTCTAATAATCCAGTCCTCCCTCCAATATTTTAATATCCCATCCTCCAACACCTGGTGTGACAGAGGCCAACCACTTAGGAGGCTGTAAGCAATCAGAGTCTTCCCAATCTATATTGCCCCACCTCCCCTCCTGTGTTCTCAAGCCTCATTCCCTGAAGAAGAGTCATACGGACGTGAAACATTAACTCTGTTTCTCTCTCCACAAATGCTGCCAGACCTGCTGAGCTTTTCCAGCACTTTGTTTTTATTTAAGGTTTTGGTGCAGTTGAGTTATTGGCATGGTAGCGATTTTAGGTTTAGAGATTGGAGCAAGCATGGTTTGGCAAATTTTCTGATCATAAGCCCAGTTACCTTGTGTAGGCCATTTCGTTTGCAGCAAAGGAGAATTGTCAACCTATTGTAATGCCACAGTTGCTGCCTTCACTGAAAGGAACTCACTCAAAAATTTGATCCTGGAATCTTCTGGTGTGTCTGGTTTAGGATTATTACAGGAAGTGCTGCTGGCCACTAGAGAGTCTACCTCCAATGTCATCAGGGGAATGCATGCACAATTTTTCGTTTGAGGTATACACAAAAGGGTTGTGTGTGTTATGTTGCAATGCAAAAGCTATTTTGCTCAGTATTGTTCTTTTCCATATTTGAACAGGACGTTTTGAACACTTTTGAAAAGCTGAAATGGTGAATAATGAATTAGTAAATTGTTTATTAACGTGACTGGTTAGCAAATTAGCATTTGTAACATTTGGAATTATACCCATTAATCTTATAATGTGTTCACTGTAGGCAACAGTTTAAAACAAAATATAATTTTCTATGTTTACAGTGTTTCCACAAAAATGAACAGAAGAAAATAACTCAATTCAATGTCCAGGAGTTAATTTCAAAAGTACTGAAAAAAGTTTGTGCACAAAAGCAGTTTTGAGAATGACGCTCTTTAGTTTTTAATTAATTGAATGATTCTTATCTAGCCAGTTACAGCCATAAAATCACCTATAATGGCTTCCCTCCTGCTTCTGCACCATTACCATTATCCAAACCTGGTCCTATCCTCTAACCCTTTCTCAGCCACATGTTGCCCCTTCCTCGATGTCATCTGAAAAACATAGCTCAATTTTCACATGTACGCTGGCAGCACCTAGCTTTACCCCATGGCCACCACTTTTCTCTTCTGTAATGCCACTGAATTATTAGACCGGTTGTCTGATGTCGAGTACTGGATCAGCAGACATGTTCTCCAATTAAATATTGGGGAAACTGAGGCCAATGTATTTGGACTCCATTTAAACTCTGTTCCCGAGCCACAGACTCCATCCCTCTCCTGGGCAACTGTCCAGGTCTGACCTGAGCAAACTCTGGCTAAGCTGTCACATTGAGTCTGTGGATCGTCCAATCCAGCCCCTGGCTCCAGCACTGGTGAGTTCTGTGTGCACCTGAGTGTGCATGTGCAACAGCTCCTGGTGCCTGGCATCAGGGACAGTGAAAATAAAATGTAGATCTGATCTATGGAAAACATCAATGAAAATACTTCAAGGCCAAGGAAGTACATCCAGGTAAGCTGGAGCCTTCTAATACCTGAGGCCAGAGGTGGGCTTCTCTGGGGAAGTGCGGCCATCATGTTAAAGGGGTGAGCAAACAAGGCGCAGCAATGAGCAACACTTAAATGTACATTCATGGTTATTTGTTAATTTCAAAACTTCAACAACATTTTCATTTGGGCTTTTATACTCTTTATGAAAAATCAAGTAAACTCTTATACAGTTTGTTTCCCCATTTTCCTCATTCCTTCACGGGAGGAGCTGATTCTTGCTGAGGCCTGGTGGCACGGGTACTGGCAGGCCAGGATTTGTACCTGGGACTTTCAGGTCTGCATTGGCATAGTAATCCACTGAAAAGCGCCTTTACCCACAAGAATCTGGAATCTTACATCTGTGTGTATGTCCTGCAAGTGTTTTACATTATAAATTTTTCTAACCATGTTATGGTTATAATGGTACTAGGGATGTGGAACTTCAGTTATGTGGGGAGATGAGAAGAGCTGGGGTTGTTCTCCTTGTTTCATAGAAAGTTGAGGGTATATTTAATAGTGATGTTCAAAATCATGAAAGGTATTGATTAGGTAAATAAGGAAAACTGGTTTCTGGTGGCTGAAGGATTGGTAACCAGAGGACACAGATTTAAGGTAATTGGCAAAAGAACCAGAGGGTAGCAGATTTGTAGACCCAGCAAATTTAGGGGGAGATGGTGGTGTAGTGATATTGTCACTGGACGAGTAATCCAGAGACCCAGGGTAATACTTTGGGGTCCTGGGTTTGAATCCAGCCAATGTTGGAATCTGAATTCAGTAAAAATCTGGAATTAGAAGTCTAATGATGACCATAAAACCATGCCGAATGTCGTAACAGCCCATCTGGTTCAATTCTGTCCATTAGGGAAGGAAATCTGCCAACCTTACCTGGTCTGGCTTACATGCAACTCCGGACCCACAGCAATGTGGTAACTCTTAAATGCACTTTGAAATGGCCTAGCAAGCCACTCAGTTATATCAAACCGCTAAAAAGTCAACAAGGAATGAAACCTGACAAACCACTTGGCATTGACCTCGGGACCAGTAATGACAATAGCAAAGTCAGCCCTGTCAACCCTGGAAAGCCCTTCTCACTAAGCTGGGGGCTTGTGCCAAAATTGGGCAAACTGTCTCTCAGACTAGTCAAGCAACAGCCTGACATAGTCATACTCACCTTACTTACAATGTCCCATCACCATCTCTCAATATGTTCTGTCCCACTGGCAGGACAGACCCAGCAGAGGTGGTGGCACAGTGGTATGTATTCGGGAAGGAGTTGCCCTGAGAGTCCTCAACATTGACTGTGGACCCCATGAAGTCTCATGGCATTGGGTCAAATATGAACAAGGAACCTTCTCCTGATTACCATGTACCACCCTCCCTCAGTGCTCCACTATGCTAAGCATCATTTGGAGGAAGCACTGAGGGTGGCAAGGGCCCAGAATGTACTCTGGGTGGGGAAATTTGATGTCTGTCACCAAGACTGGCTCAATAGCCTGAACACTGAGTGAGCTGGCTGGTTCCTAATGGACATAGCTGGTAGATTAGGTAGGTGATGAGGGAACTAACAAGAGGGGAGAACATGTTTGACCTCATCCTTACCAACCTGCCTGCTGCAGATGCATCTTGTCCATGACAGTATTGTTAGGAGTAACTACCGCACAGTCTTTGTGGAGACGAAGTCCAGTCTTCACATTGAGGATACCTGCCATAATGTTGTGTGTGCTACCACCGTGCTAAATGGGATAAATCTCAAGCAGTTCTTGCAACTCAAGATGGGGCAGCCATGAGGCACTATGGGCTATCAGCAGCTGCAGAATTGTACTCAACCACGATCTGTAACTTCATAGCCTGGCATTTCCCTCACCTCTACCATTACCACCAAGCCAGGGGACCAACCCTGGTTCAATGAAGAGTGCAGGAGGGCATGCCAGGATCAGTGCCAGGCATACCTAAAAATGAGGTGTCAACCTGGTGAAGCTGCAACAGTATCACTTGCTGCTTCAATTGTTTGGCCTGCGAGCAATAGACAGAGCTAAGTGACTCCACAACTAATGATTCAGATCTAAGCTGTGCAGCCCTGCCACATCCAGTTGTGAATGGTGGTGGACAATTAAACAACTTGCTGGAGCAGGAGGCTCCACAAATATCCCCATCCTCAATGATGGGGGAGCCCAGCACATTAGTCCAAAAGATAAGGGTGAAGCTTTTGCAACAATCTTTAGCCAGAAATGCCAAATGGATGATCCACCTCAGCCTCCTCCTGAGGTCCCCAGCATCACAGATGCCAGTCTTCAGCCAATTCAATTCACTTCGCATGATATCAAGAAATGGCTGAAGGCACTGGATATTGCAAAGCCTATGGGCCCTGGCAATATTCCAGCAGTAGCACTGAAGACTTGCGCTCCAGAACTTGCTGTGCCCCCTAGCCAAGCTGTTTCAGTACAGCTACAACATTGGCATCGATCCGGCAATGTGGAAAATTGCCCAGGTATGCCCTGTGCACAAAAAGCAGGACAAATCCAACCCAGCCAATTACCTTTCCATCAGTGTACTCTCAATCATTGGTAAAGTGATGGAAGGGGTCATCAGTAGTGCTGAGAAGCGGCATTTGCTTAGCAATAGCCCACTCATTGACGCTCAGTTTGGGCTCTGCCAGGATTGCTCCGCTCCTGACCCCATTACAGCCTTGGTTCGAACATGGACAAAAGAGCCGAACTTCCGAGTTGAGGTGGGAATGACTGCCCTTGAGGTCAAGACAGCATTTAACTGAATCTGGCATCAAGGAGCCCTAACAAAACTGGAGTCAATGGGAATCGAGGGGAAAGCTCTCCCCTGGATGGAGTCATACCGAGCACAAAGGAAGATAGTTGTGGTTGTTGGAGGTCAATGTTCTCAGTTCCAGGACATGACTGCAGGAGTTTTCAGGGTAATGTCCTAGACCCAACCATCATCAGCTGCTTCATTAATGACCTTCCTTCTATTATGAGGTCAACTGGTGATTGCACAGTGTTCAGCACCATTCGTGACTCCTCAGGTACTAAACAGTCAATGTCCAAATGCAGCACGACCTAGATGACATCCAGACTTGAGGCTGACAAGTGGCAAGTTACATTCATGCCACACAAGTGCCAGGCAATGATCATTTCCAACAAGAGAGAATCTCACCATCGCCCCTTGACATTGTGTGAAATTACCATTGTTGAATTCTCCACTGTCAACATCCTGGGGGTTACCATTGACCAGAAACTGAACTGGACTAGCCATATAAATACTACAAGAGCAGGTCAGAGCCCAGGAATCCTGTGGCAAGTAACTCATCCCCTGATTCCTCATAGACTGCTCATCGTCTGCAAGGCACAAGTCAGGAGTGTGATGGAATACTCTCCACTTGCCTGGATGAGTGCAGCTCCAACAACACTCAGAAGCTTGGCTATCCAGGACAAAGCAGCCCACTTGATTGCACCCTTTCCACAAACATTCGCTCCCTCCACCATGGATGTACAGTGGCCGTGGTGTGTATCATCTATTAGATGCAGTGCAAGAGCTCACCAAGGCTCCTTAGACAGCATCTTCCAAACTTATGACTGCTTTCACCTAGAAGGACAAGGGCAGCAGACTCGTGGGATCACCACCACCTGGAAGTTCCCTCCCAAACCACTCAACAACCTGACTTGGAAATATATTGCCATTCCTTCACTGTCAAAACTCTGGAACTCCCTCCCTAATAGCATTGTGGGTGTATCTACACCATAGAGGCTGCGGCAGTTCGAGAAGGTAGTTCACCACCACCTTCTCAAGTGCACTTAGGAATGGCAATAAATGCTGGCCTAGCCAGTGAAGCCCACAACCTATGAATAAATAATTTTAAAAAACTTGATCTACAATTTTGCTGGTGTACAGGAAATTGAAATATCGAAGCATAAATGCTGCTACCTACAAACAGTCCCAAGATATATATGACTAAAGGTCTGCACAATTGCACTCGGCTTAATGTTTTGAGATTGGCACCTGAAACGAGAGTTGAAAAAGCATCTTCTGTCCCTCTCAGAGATGCAGCTAAGTTTTAGATTTTTGGAAGAAGGAAATGATGAATGATGAATGTAATTGAAAGTGAAGAGTGAGAGGATTTTAGGTTAGGGTTTTGTGTTCCCTAATAGGTGTGGAACAGGTTACAGATGGACTTGGGAGCATCTCTTATGGAACAATGAGGTAATTAAATACCAGCTCAAGGAATGAGAGGTAGAGGGTGGATCACTGCAATCTCCACAAGATGTGACTGCCTCTGAGATGCCTTTTAGTCTCTACGCTTTCTTTCTCTTTAATGTTTTTCCATTGATGGTTTCTGCAACGCCATATTGTAGATCACAGTGAAGCAGCATTTCTGTTGGCAAGACAGAAACAAAATACTGTGAATACTGGAAATCTGAAATAAAAACAGAAACTGCTAGAAGTACTCAGCAGGTCAAGCAGTATCTTTGCACGGAGAAACAGTGTGATGCTGGACTTTGCCATTGTGAAGATGTAAGGCAGGGTAACTAACTGCATTGTTCATATTAAGCCATGAGGGTTTGAAAAAGATGATAGGCTTGGTTTTGTTTTGTATGTAATACATCACTATGATGGTATAATAATAAAGGTTGCAAGCTTATTTGCACCAAAATTTATCTTCGTTATAATTGTTCGTTTCTTGACTGTTTATGGCCAATCCCTCCTTACAATTTCCATATCCAGATGTGGCCCTCCAGACTGTTCGCAACCATAGTGTCATAGTTGACCCCAAGAGAGCTCCCGTCTACATATTTCCATCATCATCAGAACTGCCTCATTCCACCTCCTGACTCCACCCCTGTCACAGTTCATCTGTTGCTGAAATTTTCATCAATGTGTTTGTTATCTGTATTCCAATGGCTGGCCTCCCATATTCCAGAATCAGTAAACTTAAAGTCATCTAAACCTCTGCTCTACTCACTCCAAGTTCCATTCACCCCTCACCCCCGTTTTTGCTGACCTACATTGGCTTCCAGTTAGGCAGTATTTTGATCATAACATTCTCATCCTTGTTTTTAAATCTGTCCATGACCTCACCCCCTCCCTATCTTTGTAATCTCCTTTAGCCCCACAATCTTCCCAGAAATCTGCACATCTCTAATGCTTATCTCTAGAGTACTCAGTGTAATTGCTTCCCCATTGGTGGACTTGTTTTCACCTCCCTGGACCTTAAGCTCTGGTACTTTCTCCCTAAACCTCGCTGCCCCTCTACCTCCCATTTAAGATGCTCCTTAAAACCTACCTCTTTGAATGAGCTTTTTGTCATCTTCCCCAATATTTCCTTATGTGGCTCAGTATCAAATTTTGCTTTATATTGCTCCTTGGTATCTTAGTGTGTTTTGTAGCATAAAAGGTGCTGTGTAAATACAAGGAGCTGTTCTAAAAATATTGGCGTTGTGAGGATTGTGAAAGACTCAGAAGAAATAAATAACCTAATGCCAACCAAATGTCATCCAATATCGATAAATATGAATGTTGTGTATTGCACTGAGAAAAGACTCGCCATGTGGACTTTCAGTCAGCAGCCATTAGTGAACTTATTTACATCTCACCAACAGAAACAGAGCATCCAGTAGAGAGAGCGGCTCTACACTCTCTCCCCATGGTCTACATTCCCTCTCCACTTAAAAGAACTTGTACATTAAATGTGAAATGATGCATGCATATTTTCCCAGAATACAATATGACTAAACCAATATCAATAATACATGAAATTTTGCAGGTTGGAATGCAAATTTGTTGCTACTGTAATCACAGCTAAAGCTTTTATGACCAATATTTCCAGAGTAACTTGCATGTTTAAAAAAAGTTATTAACTCCAGCATGTCTTTATTTCTTGCCATTTGATATTTTTGTTAATGATTTTTTTTTCTGTTTATTTCTTCCAATATACTTGCAATTAACCTATCTGGCTTCTTTCTCTCTCTTCCTGTCTAGGTACCTTCTTCCAATTCCATTAGCTAGACTCTGCTCTCTCAACATCTCTGATCGTGCCAACCCTGACTACCAACTCCATTCAATGGTTAGGATTATGATATTGATTTGTCTTAATCTGTGAGCCTATAATTCACTTTGCTGTACCAGCGAATTCTATGATACCAACAAACTTTCCGTTTCTTTGACTTTTCACTTTCTTTCTGAGCTTCACTTTGGGCTGTAGGAGGAATTTGGACTATAGGAGGTTTATCATGCTCTCCCTTTGTCAGATTTCCTCTTTCGGGTAAATAACCTACATGACACTGACAGTCTCTTCCAGGCCTTCACTAGATATGTGAATACACCTGGTCTCTTCACAACAACTCCAATCACATACTCCTCCTTACCACCTTGGTGGCATTTCACCATGACCTTCTGACTACTGAATTCTCCAAGTTTCGTGCTTAGTGTATCATGACTCATTACGTTTTGTCTTACTTTTACTTTGCTGTTGATGTCAAGCTTAAGCAAATTAAACCTTGTCCTAGGAGTGTGTTTAAACACTAGCTCAAAGTGAGCAACCTGTTGTCGACTTTGGGGTTATTCTGTAAGAGAACAGAAATTTGCCTGCGTTGAAGAAAAAGATGGAAATTACTGCCTAGTTTGTCATCCAGAAAATACATCTTCAAAGACTTCTTCACTTTCTGCAGCATCATTTGATGTTGGATAACATGGTGATATTAGTGCGTGTTTGACTCCATTCTTACTCAGAAATATTTCAAACTCTTCTGACATAAACTGAGGACCATTGTCTGACCGCAAAACCTCTGGCAACCCATAAATTGCAAACCAACTTCTCAGAACCTCAGTAGCTTTGACACTTGTGATATTGGGCATAGACTCAACATTTATCCACTTAGATAAAAGCAAAAAACTGCGGATGCTGGAAATCCAAAACAAAAACAAAACTCAGCAGGTCTGACAGCATCTGCGGAGAGGGGCACAGTTAACGTTTCGAGTCCAAATGACCCTTCAACAGAACTAAGTAAAAATAGAAGAGAGGTGAAATATAAGCTGGTTTAATTTATCCACTTACTTTAGCCATCGACCAAAACAAGGTACTCTTTCCCTCCCATTTTGTAGAAATAGACATGTACTCATTCTCATGATTTTTTTTTTTCTTTCGTTTGACTATGAAATGAAAGGAACCTTGTGTGGGTCATTTCTCATTCTGAGACACACCTCACAACTTTTCACCAATTCTTCAATATATCTGGCTACCTTAAGATACCAAAAATGACTTTTTGCTACTGTTTTAATATGGACTACCCTTATGTTCTCTTGATAAAATTCCTCCAGCAACCCCTCTCTAAATCTTGCCAGAATAATGACTCTTAAAGCCCAAAGGAGACAACCTTGATCTACACAGTTCATTTGTGTGCGAAATACTCCTGCAATTTCTCATCTCACTGATTAGGTCAGCTATTCGAGATTTTACTGAGCAGCACCTCCTTGCAAGTTTCTTTACTAATTTCTCAGGCAGACACTGGTATGTCATTTGTATATGTGAAATAAGTCACAAGTAACTCAGTAGCTAAGAATGAATCAGTTTCCATGGTAAGTCGAAAGAACATCCACATTTGCATGACTTGCTGACTTAGGATGTCTAATATCATACTGACGGTCCATGAAAATCAATGAAGCTGTGCTGCCACTAGTGATGGTACCTCCTTCTTTGAACCAGTTGTGAATGTAGAGGCTTGGTGGTCAGTTTATAAAGTAAACTTCCTACCATACAGGTACTTATGGAACTTTGTAACACCATATATGATACCTGTTTCTCAACTTATAAGTAATTTTGCTCTTAGTTAAAGTACGTGAAACACATGCTTCAGGCTTCTCCACATCGTTTTCCATTATGTGAGATAACACCACACCTAATTTCTGTGGTGAGGTACTGCATGCTAAAACAAGTTGTTTCATGGGATCATAGTGGTCAAATCAGCATCACTAGTCGTACATTCTTCAGTTCTTAATTTCTTAAATGAAATGTAAAAAGTAAATTTATCTCTGTCTCTTTGCTAAGTTTCTGTTGCATTTTGCACTGAGAAAAGACTCGCAGGAAGCAATCATTATTGAACTAACTTCACTTGCACCTCCTCAACAGAAATGGAGAGGGCAGCTGTACAATATACTACAATGAAGTCATATATTTGGAAGCAAGTTTTATGAAATGGAACGCAGATCCTAACATTTGTTATGTCCTCATTTGACATGAACCGTTGCCTATACAAAACAAATAGTGCTAGGCATTAATCCTCAAAGTCAATGATAGAGTGTTGCATATAATGCATAAGCACGGCTGTTTTGACAGTGTTTCATCCCTTGTTCGGTATTTACTGATGTGTGTTGTTCAGTTTTTATCCCCATAAGAACTCCTGTAAACATTAGTGCTGTTATGCACATCACCTGTTTTTTTTTTGTTGTTGTCTGGCACATACTTTCTGCTAGAAATTCTCCTGTTTAGTACAGGAACTGAATCTGACCAGTCCAGTCTTAACGACCAGTGGACCCTTGGGGATCAGAGCAGCGGAGCAATCCACCACTTACAATGGCTAAATTACTTGAACGACAACATACACTAAGATTTTAGCTGAAATGGATTAGCAGCGGGTCCTTGATTTGCAGCTACATCAGTCATTAAAGGTGAAACTAGAGCAAGTAGATCATTAAAAATAGAAAATTAAATCCTTAATTTACATCAAGAATAATCAAATATGCAAATACAAGGAAGTAACATTGTACAAAACCATAATCAAGTAATAGAGTGCTGTCTGCAGTTTTAGGCTCTCCATTGTAGGATAGAAAAAAAAATGGAAAAGTTGCACCATTGTTTCACCATAATTTTAATGGGGGACAATGAGTTACAGTTTTGGAGAGAGATTTGTGAAGTTAAGGCTTTTTCAGTAGAGGTGAGAAGATTAAATGGTGACAGATTTTCAGGATCACAAATGGGTTTCAGCTGTTATTGAGTGTTTCCACTTGGTGTTGAGATAGTTACAAAGGGTGGAATTATACACCGGGTGGCATGTTACGATCTCATTGAAGTCAGTGGACTTTTGAATAGCTTGCCGCATTTTACGCCCCCACCCTGGCTGTGACGAGGTCATAAAATTCCACCCAAATAGTTGCAACTTTTGGATAATTCTAACAAGAATAAGAAGGTGATGAGAAAATAAACCTCCACACACACGGTGGAATTAGTTTTCACGTAGTACAGGTACAGTGCCTCAACTCTGGCTACCTGAAAACTGGTGGTGTCTGAAAACCGAGCCTTTTTATAATTTCCATACATCAATTTTAATTGTGTAAAATTAAAATAAAAAAACTTGCTTGGATAATATGGCTAGGCACTGCATTGCATGGTGTGGCTTCAGACTAGCTACAGGCTTCACTGATTCTTGTGCTGCTCTGTTGCATGCTCCAAGCAACCCTTGACACCACCCAACCCAGCTTGACCCAAACTGCCCACAGCCTGAAACATCCAATCCACAATCCAACAATATCTGAAATTCTGACACGGCCTTGGTCCTTAGGGTGCCAGATTTGAGGTACTGTACCTGTGATGTTGAAGCAGAAACTATTAAGTTATTTTGAATGGAAGTTGATAGTTGCTTGAAAAGGAATTTTAAAGGACATGGAAAGTGAATAGGAGAGAGATTAAACTAGGTGGTCCTTCGAGAAAAGACTGTTGCAGATTCAGTAGCTTCACTGGTGTAATGTTCCATGATCCTATGCATGAAGGTTATGAAAATAGAATACCTGCAAATTTTCTGTGACCTGTTTTACAGATTTTCTCTTGTATTGAAGGTGCGGACTTCTTTGAAGGGCTGAATGATGATCCCTTCCAGTAGCTCATCGTTAGTTGTGTGCGGGCTCTGAATGTTGACAGGTTATCGGGTGCATTACAACCAAGCCGAATCCTGTGCTCATAACAGGGAGGGCTTTCAACTGCTGGCTGCTCATTTTCCTGCTGAGAAATGACTGACCAGTTGTTTAAAATTTGATGTGCATCTTACGTACTTATTTTCCCACCAGACTCAACCTTCAGGCAGGCCTTATAATGGATGCCCAGTACTTCCACCCAAAGCAAATGAAAGGAACTTTACATATGCAAACTGGACTCCAGTTGCAACTTGCAAACAGAAATGAGTGGAACATGCATGTCAGTCCCATTCCAGGTATTGAGAGGCCTAACTTGTGATCCTTAAAATACCTAAAAAGTAAGTTGCTTCATTTTTAAACTCCGCTGGGTCACAAAAATGTTCCTGCCATTGTGTCTTCAAAGCCTGTGCTCGTTGCACCTCCTGCTGACCAGCTATGTGCAGTAGATGGGTGATTTTTCTCCTGATAAAAACCAGCAAGCTGCACTGGGGTGTCAGTTTAATACCCCTGCCCGCCAAGAAAACTTTAGGCTTATATATGAAAGTGGAATAGAATTCCTGATTATCATGTCTGGCAGGCAGCATGGGCTGATCGTTTATTATGCCAAACTCAAAAGCCTTCCCTAGTATGGCTGCATAATATTTATCCATCTGGAGCCTGAAGGCTGAACTTTGGCTAATTTTTCACTCCTTAACCTATTGGTGTTAAATTCAATTTAACATCTTGACAGCCATTCCAGCTGAGACTGATTAATTCAGCAGAAATTAGCGAACGGACTTTCACGTATTAATGATTTTTAGAGCTACTTGCTCTTAACTCACTAAGCCTTTGGGAAAGCTGTGCTGGAATATTCTATAACACTCTATTTTCAAAATAATGTCTGTTGGTATTGCAGTGTTAACAGTATGCCATGATGTATATTGGTGTGCTCTTGTTTTCTATTGTCCAGTTAGTAAATGATTATAGTTACTTTTTGCATTATCATGGCATATTACCAATTAAAAATATAAGTACTGTCAATGCTACATCATTGAAGCTTGCAGAAACATAAGTGGAAAACTCCGTAGGTGCTGGCATTGAGTATTTTTAACTCGAGTGTGCAACTTTAATACAGTCTTAAGATGTTTTATGAGCACTCCTCCCTCTGATCATTTGAGAGGAAATGTTGGTATTTTGAATGGAATGTTTACACAGAGGATTTTAATGTGGTTTTCTATGCACTTTGATATGTTTTGATCTAAAATAGGAAGAAAGGAGGCATTGGAGTGCTGCAAACAGTGGGCAATGCTAGTTTGTCTCTTGTTTCTGGTGAAAAGAAAGTATAAGTTTTTATTTTAAAACAAGGAGCTTTCAAGATGCTGTAGGAAGCTTTAATCATTTTTCATATGATTTAGCATTTATCTGAATATTTACATTTTTCTTATAGGATGAAGAAGAAGAAATTAAATTGGAGATCAATATGTTGAAAAAATATTCTCACCACAGGAATATAGCAACCTACTATGGTGCTTTCATAAAGAAGAGTCCTCCTGGTCATGATGATCAACTCTGGGTAAGAAGAACAAATATTGTGCTTTGTTGCATCTCTTGGAAAGATCTCAGTGATTCACATTTGATGAATGAATTGTTTTAAAGTGCAATTGACTATTAATTCTAAGTTTTTTTGCGCGCACAAAATTATGATTAATAATTTGAATGAAAATAGAATGAGAATTTAGTAACAAACATGCAATAGAGGGTTTTTTGACACACTAGTGACATTAAATTTGCACACTAGTAACATTAAATTTTTTTGACACACTAGTAACATTAAATTTAAAGTAGCATTAAATTTGCTTTCCTTTACCCATAAAATTTTGAGCCATTCTTAATTATTTTTCTAGTGAAGTATCTGTTAAAAGTTTATAGTCTCGTAGAAATTGGATAATAATGGACAACTCAAAATTATTACAAACCAATACTTCAATTTACAACTCAAAAGCAGATATAGCAGATGGTCACAGCCGCTGGTTTACAGTGCCTCAATAAATTAAATTCCTTTTTATTACATAGAATTGTGGGATTTTTAAGTATCTTTTTGTATCATGAATACATGAATAGGATGGGAATAGAGGGATATGGACCCCGCAAGTGCAAAATGTTTTACTTGACGGGCAATATGATTGGCGCAGGCAAGGAGGGCCGAAGGGCCTGTTCTTGTGCTGCACTCTTCTTTATTCTCTAGGACCATATTTCACAATTCACCTGATTATCTATATAAAACAAACAAGACGACATGTTTTTATATGGAGAATGCAAGGGGACATGTGTTTTTGGTAACTTCAAATGCAGATATACCCACGTTTGTTTGTAGTGTGATAGAAAAACAATTTTGTTTTTGCTATGGCAAATTTAGGCATTTCTGAAGGATATGAACATTGAAGATGGTTTTAATTTCTAAGAGGGATTATACGTGTTCTTTTTTCCCCTTCCCATGGATTTCTGCTTTTGAGGCAAAATTAGATCTAAAGTCCTTGTTACAGGTTACAGTTGGTTTTTGATTTTTGTACAATTGGACAGCAATGCATACTAAGTATTGTACCTGAAGGACTGAGGTCAAGACCGAGAGAAACTGATATGAATCAACAACTGTATTGAATGCTCCCTATGTCTCTGTTAATACCTTAAGGGATACAAAACCATAATACTTTAATTAGGACACCAATACCCATATCCTATTGGTTAACCCATTATTCAAGAAGATGATGCAGTAGATCCCCAAAGGAATCCACCAAAAGACAATATTAACGTTGAGAAGTCATACCACAATTCTTCCTGGAATCCCAGGTGAAGCTGCCCATGTGCAAACCAGCACATTGTTGATGAGGATGAGTGACAATGGATAGCTTTACCTCACTCATTTCTTCAGACATGGATCTACCCATATTCAGATCCTACTGCTGAAATAGATTAACTGTATATCAAGTGTTTAATTATATGCGGGTGGAGTTCATTAATTGGGGTTTCACTTAAGAGTATTTAAAAAAAGCTGAATAAAGGCAACTCCAGAGGCATGAGGGAGGAGCTGGCCCGAATTGACTGGGAGATGAGCCTAGCAGGAAAGACAGTGGAACAGCAATGGCAGGCGTTTCTGGGAGTAATTTGGGAGACACAGCAAAAATTCATCCCTAGGAAGAAGAAGTATACTAAAGGGAGGAGGAGGCAACCATGGCTGACAAGGGAAGTCAGGGACAGCATAAAAGCTAAAGAGAAAGCATACAATGCGGCAAAGCGCAGTGGGAAGCCTACAAAGACCAACAGAGGAAAACTAAAAAAGAAATAAGGAGGGAGAAGATTAAACATGAGGGTAAACTAGCCAGTAATATAAAAGAAGATTGCAAGAGTTTTTTTAAGATATATAAAGGGTAAGAGAGAGGCAAAAGTGGACATTGGGCCGCTGGAAAATGACGCTGGAGAAGTAGTAGTGGGGAACAAAGAACTGGCGGAGGAACTGAATAGGTACTTTGCGTCAGTCTTCACAGTGGAAGACATGAGTAACATCCCCAAAGTTCAAGAGAGTCGGGAGGCAGAGGTGAGTATGGTGGCCATTACCAAGGAGAAGGTGCTAGGAAAACTGAAAGGTCTGAAGGTGGATAAATCACCTGGACCAGATGGATTACCCCCCAGAGTTCTGAAGGAGATAGCTGAAGAGATAGTGGAGGCGTTAGTGGTGATCTTCCAGGAATCACTGGAGTCAGGGAAGGTCCCAGAGGACTGGAAAATCACTAATGTATCCCCTCTGTTTAAGAAGGGAGTGAGGCAAAAGATGGGAAATCACAGGCCAATTAGCCTGACCTCAGTCGTTGGTAAGATTTTAGAATCCATTATTAAGGATGAGATTTCAGAATACTTGGAAGTGCATGGTAAAATAGGGCAAAGTCAGCATGGTTTCATCAAGGGGAGGTCATGCCTGACAAATCTGTTAGAATTCTTTGAGGAGGTAACGAGTAGACAAAGGAGAGCCAATGGATGTTACCTACTTGGATTTCCAGAAGGCCTTTGACAAGGTGCCGCACAGGAGGCTGCTCAGTAAGATAAGACTCCATGGTGTTAGAGGCAAGGTACTAGCATAGATAGAAGATTGGCTGTCTGGCAGGAGGCAGAGAGTGGGGATAAGGGGGTCCTTCTCATGATTGCAGCTTGTGACTAGTGGAGTTCCGCAGAGGTCAGTGTTGGGACCACAACTTTTCACTTAATACATTAATGATCTAGATGAAGGAACTGAGGGCATTCTGGCTAAGTTTGCAGATGATACAAAGATAGGTGGAGGGACAGGTGGTATTGAGGAGGCGGGAAGGTTGCAGAAGGATTTGGACAGGTTAGGAGAATGAGCAAAGAAGTGGCAGATGGAATACAATGTGGGGAAGTGTGAGGTCATGCAATTTGGTAGGAAGAATAGAGGCATAGACTATTTTCTAAATGGGGAGAGAATTCAGAAATCTGGAGTGCAAAGGGACTTGGGAGTCCTAGTCCAGGATTCTCTTAAGGTTAATTTGCAGGTTGAGTCGGTAGTTAGGAAGGCAAATACAATGTTGGCATTTATTTCGAGAGGACTAGAATATAAAATCAGAGATGTGCTGCTGAGGCTTTATAAGGCTCTGGTCAGACCACATTTCGAACATTGTGAGCAATTTTGGGCCCCGTATCTCAGGAAGGATGTGCTGGCCCTAGAGAGGGTCCAGAGGAGGTTCACGAGAATGATCCCAGGAATGAAAGGCTTCACATATGAGGAGCGTTTGAGGACTCTGGGCATTTACTCGATGGAGTTTAGAAGGATGAGGGGGGATCTGATTGAAACTTACGGAATACTGAAAGGCCTGGATAGAATGGACGTGGGGAAGATGTTTCCATTAGTAGGAGAGACCAGGACCTGAGAGCACAGCCTCAGAGTAAAGGGAAGCCCTTTTAGAACAGAGATGAGGAGAAACTTCTTTAACCGGAGAGTGGTGAATCTATGGAATTCATTGCCACAGAAGGCTGTGGAGGCCAGATCATTGAGTTTATTTAGGATGGAGATAGATAGCTTCTTGATTGTTATAGGGATCAAAGGTTACGGGGAAAAGGCGGGAGAATGGGGTTGAGAAACTTATCAGCCATGATTGAATGTCGGAGCAGACTCGATGGGCCGAATGGCCTAATTTCTCCTCCGATGTCTTGTGGTCTTAAGACACTTACTGAAACTGGTGGATGCTTGAGTTAAGAGATGTATGCTTGCAATCTTTTACTCTAAATAATTGTAACACGGAGCAAAGATTGGCTCCAGTATCATCCTTCACCGGCTGACTTTCTGGGAGTAGAACCTAGATATCCTGTGGCGGGGCAGGGGGAGAGTTCTGTGTGCTTTCAGTTTTCAGTTTCTATATGAGGCCACATATGGTATGAAATAGAAAGCTGTGCAAAAATCAATGTGAGTGGGCATCCCTTGAGCCTCTTAACATTCTAATCTCTAATAAAGCCAAAATATTCTGTACACATTTCTCATCAGAGTAATTTGCAGCATGTTCCTTTCTGATTACACTGCGAGATTCTAAAGCATTCAAAATGCATGCCTGAAGAATCCTTTAAAGAACCACTGATATCAGCAATATTGGTAACTTTTAGTCTCACTTGAATCGTGGCAAGCACTAAAACTACAACTGTGTTGTGGACTACTATGCCTCAACGTGTGCCTCAAATGGAGTTTTTTTTGCCTAAGACGTAACTCTAAGGTTGAATCTCCAAGGCCATTGTACCTACTTAGCAAAAACAGCATTGTAAAACTGATGGTATTGCCCCCCTATAATACATTTTTCATCACTTAGTCTGTCCAATACAATTTACGTGAGTTTCTGCAGCATTATATAACTGGCTGAAGGTTTAATGTAGGTGAATGTCACTAGATGCCATTTCATCCCAGGTCATCTGACAGTTCGGATGTGTGAAATCTAATCCACATCAGTGAAGCACTGGTATTTGGCATGAATCTGTTGCACAGCACTAAGAATTCTTTTCGATCCCTTTCCTGCTGTTGTGTACTAATCAGAAACCAGTGCAGATCCACATACACAAAAATGGAACATATGAGCAAGAGTAGAGCATTTAGTCCCTTGACCCTGTTCTGTCATTCAGTGAGATCATGATTTATCTGTGGCCCAACTCCATATACCTGTCTTTGCCCCATATCCTTTAATACCTTTGATTAACAAGAAAAAAATCAGTCTCGGATTTAAAATCAGCAATAGATCCAGCACCAATTGCTGTTTGCAAGAGCAAGTTCCAAACCTCTACCACCATTTGTGTGTAGAAGTGTTTCCTAATTACAATCCGAAACATCAAGCTCTAGTTTGTAGACTAGTCTTACACTCCCCAAACAGCAATGAAGTTTCTATCTACCCTATCAGTTCCTCTTAAATCTTGAAAACATTGATCGAACTAAATCCTTAACCACCTAAATTCCAGGGAATACAACCATCCCATGTAATTTAAATCTTGGAGTCCATTTATCATTCTGAAAAATTCACACTACCCTCCTAAGGTGTGGTGGCCAAAGCTGCTCTGTGCCCAGGGTGTGGCCTGACCATGACTTTGTATAGCTGAAGCATGAATTCCAGCACCTTGTATTCTATTTTTTTCGATGTAAAAGCAAGCGTTCCATTAGCCTCTATGATATTTTTCTTTATCTGTTCATGAAATTGTAATGATCTACGGTTTCTAGCTTTTCAACATTTGGAAAGTACGCTGTTCTATAATTTTTAGGTCCAACTTGGGAGTGAATGACTTCACTTTGCCTATGTTGAAATCCATTTGTCACTGTTTTTCACATTCACTAAACTTGTGAATAACTCTTTATAATTTTATGCTTCCATCTACGTTGCATACACTGCTGCCTATCTTTGAGTTATTGGCAAATTTGATATGTGGCTTACGATTCCATCGTCTAAGTTGACAAATATTGTGGAGTAATTGAAGCCCCAACACAGATCCTTGCGGAACACCACTAGTCATATCTTGCCAATTAGTGTACCTGCCCATTAACCCTATTCTCTGTCTTCTGCCACCCAGCCAGTTTCCTCACCAGTTCAATAATTTGCCTTAAATTCCATGAGCTTAAAGTTCAACTAACTGTCTCTAATGAGAGATTCTATGAGATGCCTTCTGGTAGCCCATATAAATAACATCCATAGATATTTTCTTGTTTGCTGCTTTAGCCACCTTTTCAAAAAATCAATCATGTTTGTCAGGTACGACCAAACCTTTATATGCTGACACTCTGATCAGCTGAAAATTTTCCATGTATTCAATCACCCCATCCCTAATTATAGATTCTAGCAATTTTCCAAGAACCGATATTAGGCTAACTGGCCTATACTCCCCTGGAGTGTTTCTGTTACCTTAAGGAGCAGGGGGATATGTGTAACCTTCCAATATAAAGCAGTGCCAAATTGAGAGAACATTGGAAGATTCTGGTTATGCCATCAGCAATGCTTTCACTTTTGCTTTCCTTTAAAACCCTGGGGTAGAAGTCATTTGATCCTCGGGATTGTCACTCTTTGGTGCCATTATTTTCTTCTTTACTGTTGTTTTGCTTATGCTAATTTTGGAGAGCTCTGCCCTGACTGAAGATTAATTTGGTTGGGATTCCAGAATGTTGGGTTCTTATTCAAATTAGTCAGCATGTCCACCATTTTCTTATTTTCAGTGATGGCATCACTGTGATCAGTTTTCTGCTCCCAACCACCAACTTTTTCCTAATATAATTGTAACATTTTTTTTGTTGATCTTGATATCCTTTCAAGTTTCTTTTCATAGTCCTTTTTGTAGCTTCAACCATCTGTTTTGTCACTCTTTGCTGTTCTTTGCATCTTTTCCCACTAACTAGGATATTGTTATTTATGCATGTTTGTATGTTTTCTCTTTAGTTTTATGTTGTGTCTTATCTTAGTCATCCATGGCTGTCTTTTTGGCAAGTGGTGTTCCTGCCCCTTAGGAATAAAAGCTGATGTAGTTATTTTTTTGAACACCTCCCACTGATCATCTGTCATTTTACAAGATTTTGACAGATTTGCTCAGTTTATTCTGGACAGTCATTGTCTCATTGTATTGATATCAGCCTAGTTTGCATTTTTATCCTGTTCAAGCACCACATTGAACTTAATCAGGTTAAAATTACTATTAGATAAATGTGCATTCACCGTTAAAACTGTAAACACAATCTAGCTCATTACCAAATCAAAATGGCATGCCCCCTTGTCATCTCAAGGATTTATTGCTGAAGAAAATCATCATAGACATATCCAAGAAATCCACTACACTTTTGAGATGTGTTACTCTGCATATGAAAGTTAAAAACCCACTTTAAAACCACACTGCCGTTGCTACATGCTTATCTTATCTCTGCATTTGTACAATCTACCACTTTTACCACAGGGCCTATACACAACTCCCACTAAAGTTTTAAATTATTTTCTATTTCTTAATTCTGCCCATAAAGTCTCCAATTACTGCTTACTTTTTTTGTTATATCTTCTTAGCTTTGAAGCGATTCTATCCTTAATTGCAAAGGCTACTCCTTCCCCTCCACTATTTTACCTTTAGACCTTATAACCTGGTATATGTGGTTTCCAATCCTGAACATCCTGCAGCCGTGCTTCAGTATTGGATGCCATGTCATTCCCTCCAAGTTGAAATCGCAGCTGCAATTCATTCAATTTGCTCCTTATAACATGTTTGCACAGAGTGCTCTTATTTGGGCATATACCCTTACCCGACCTTCAACTCTAAAGGTGTCAGGCAGGTAGTCAGGAAATCTCCAGGTTGCATCTCGCTTGAGAACCGTTTTTCTGTGTTGGAAAACGGTGAGAGTGATGGTTCCTCTGGGTAGTGCAGCCACGCTTGTGGCACCGTGAGTGGCTCACCTGCACGGGGGGAGGGAAAAAAGGGGAAGAGCAGTAGTGATAGGAAACTCAAGTAAGGGGAACAGACAGGTGTTTCTGCAACCGTAGATGTGACTCCAAGATTGTATGTTGCCTCCCTGGTACTAGGGTCAAGGATGGCACTGAACGGCTGCAGGGCATTCTAAAGGGGGAGGGCAAACAGATTGTGGTACGTACTGGTACCAACGACATAGGTAGAAAGAGGGATGAGGTCCTGCAAGCAGAATTTAGCGAGCTAGGAAACAGATGAAAAAACAGGACCTCAAAGGTAGTAATCTCTGGATTACTTCCGGTGTCACGTGCTAGTGAGTATAGAAATAGTTTAGTCTAAATGAATGCATGGCTGGAGAGATGATGCAGGAGGGAAGGCTTTAGATTTCTGGGACATTGGGACCATTTCTGGGGGCAGTGGGACCTGTACAAGGTGTATGGGTTACACCTGATCCGGAATGGGACCAACATCCTATCGGGGAAGTTTGCTATTGCTGTTGGGGAGGGTTTAAACTAACTTGGCAGGGGGATGGGATCCTGAAAGGAGGCTTAGCAGGGGGAGATGCACAGTCAAAATTAGAAGAGAGCAGGTGAGTCTGGAAAGCATAGAAATTATTGGCCAGTTAAGGCACAAGGGAACTTGGCAAGGTTGGATGGTATTTATTTTAATGCAAGGAGTCTGACAAATAAGACAGATAAGTTGAGGGCACAAATTAACACATGGAAATATGATGTCATTGCTGTCACAGAGACATGGTTGAGAGAGGGGCAGGATTGGCAGCTTAATATTCCAGGATGTAGGGTTTTCAAGCAAGACAGGGAAGGAGGTAAAAGAGGAGGGGTATCTCAATATTTATCAAGGAATCAATTTCAGCAGTAAGGAGGGATGACATTTAGAAGGCTCCTCAAATGAAGCCATATGGGTAGAACTGAAAAACAGTGCTGGAGTGTTCTATAGGCCCCCAGACTGTCAGAGAGAAATAGAAGAGCAGATATGTAGGCAAATTTCAGAGAAGTGTAAAAATAATAGGGTAGTAATAATGGGGGATTTCAACTTCCCCAAGATTAACTGGGTTAGTCATAGTGTGATAGGTTCAAAGAGAGCGGAATTCTTAAAATGCATCTAGGAGAGCTTTTTAAGCTAGTATGTAGAAGGTCCTACAAGAAAGGGGGCGATCCTGGACTTAATTTAGGGAATGAAGCCGTGCAACTGGCAGAGGTGTCAGTGGGGGAGCATTTTGCAGATAGTAATCATAACAACCTTGAATCTAACGGATTTGCGGAAAAGGACAAGGATGGTGGGCCAGAAATCAGAGTTCTAAATTGGGGGAAGGCTGATTTTAATAAAATCAGATATGATTTGGCCAGAGTGGACTGGGAGCATCTACTTTTAGGTAAATCTGTGTCAGAGCAGTGGAATTCATTCAAGAAGAAAATAGGGAGATACAGGGCCACTATATACCAGTAAAGACAAAGGGTGGGACCAACAAATCCAGAGAACCCTGGATGCCGACGGATATACAGGATTGGATAAAGAGAAAAAGGGAGGCTTATGGCAGACACTGAGGGCTCAAAACAGCGGAAGCCCTAGTGGAGTATAGAATCTGTAGGGGGGAATTTAAAAAGGAAATTAGGAGAGCAAAAATGGGGCATGAAAAACATTGGCAGGTAAAATAAAGGAAAATCCAAATTTATTTTACAAGTACATTAAGAGTAAGAGGATAACTAGGGAAAGAGTAGGGCTTATTAAGGACCATAGCGGTAATTTGTGTGTGGAACCGGAAGATGTAGGTAGGGTTCTAAATGAATACTTTGTGTCGGTGTTCACAAGTGAGAGGAATGACGTGGATATGGAAATGAGGCAGAAGGACTGTCATATAATTAAAGAGATTAGCATAGAAAGGGAGGAGGTTCTAAGTGGTCTGGCAGGCTTAAAAGTAGATAAAACTCCAGGCCAGGATGAAATGTATCCCAGACTGTTGAGTGAGGCAAGGGAGGAGATAGCAAGGGTGCTGGCAATAATTTTCAATACCTCTCCGGCCACAAGAGAGGTGCCAGAGGACTGGAGGACAGCCAATGTGGTACTGTTATTCAAGAAGGGAGGAAGGGATAAATCAGGGAACTACAGGCTAGTCAGTCTAACATTAGTGGTGGGGAAACTATTGGAAGCAATTCTGAGGGACAGAATTAATCTACACTTGGAGCGGCAGAGATTAATCAAGGACAGTCAGCATGGTTTTGTTCAAGGGAAGTTATGTCTGACCAATTTGATTGAATTTTTCGAAGAGGTGACCAGGTGTGTAAATGAGGGCAATGCATTTGATGTAGTCAACTTGGACTTCAGCATGGCTTTTGATAAGGTCCTGCATGGGAGACTGATAACGAAGGTAAGAGGCCATAGGATCCAAGGCAATTTGGCAAATTGAATCCAGAATTGGTTGCGTGGCAGGAAGCAGAGGGTGATGGTCAAGGGTTTTTTTTGTGACTGGATACTTGTGTCCAGTGGGTCTCCACAGGAATCGGTGTTGGGTCCCTTGCCGTTTGTGGTATATATAAACTGTTTAGATTTGAATATAGGAGGGTTGATAAGTTAGTTTGCGGATGACACGAAAATTGGTGGGGTGGTAAATAGGAGGATAGCCTTAGATTACAGGAGGATATAGACGGGCTGGTCAGATGGGCTGATCAGCGGCAAATGGAATTTAATCCAGATAAGTGTGAGGTGATGCACTTGGGCAGGACAAACAAGGCACGGGAATACATGATGAATGATAGGAAGGACTCTGGGAAGTACTGAAGATCAGAGGGACCTTGGTGTGCATGTTTACCAGTCCCTTAAGGTAGCGAGACTGGTAGTTAAGGTGGTTAAGAAGGCATATGGGATACTTGACTTTATTAGTTGAGGCATAGAATTTAAGTACAGGGAGGTTTATGCTGGAACTGTATAAAACGCTGGCTAGGCTACAGCTCGAGTATTGCATGTAGTTCTGGAGTCCGCGTTATAGGAAGGATGTGATTGCACTAGAGAGTGCGCAGAGGAGATTTACCAGGTTGTTGCCTGGGCTGGAGAGATTGGATAGACTGGGGTTATTTTCCCTGCAGCAGAGGAGATTGAGGGGGGACATGATGGAAGTGTATAAAATTATGAGGGGCATAAGATAGGGTAGACAGGATGGAACTTTTCCCCCTTGGTGGAGGGATCAATAACCAGGGAGCATAGATTTAAGGTAAGGGCAGGAGATTTAGAGGGGATGTGAGGAAGAATATTTTCACCCAGAGGGTGGTGGGAATCTGAAACTCACTGCCTGAAAAGGTGGTAGAGGCAGAAACCCTCATAACATTTAAGAAGTATTTGGATGTGCACTTGCGATGCCATGGCATACAAGGCTATGGGCCTAGTGCTGGAAAATGGGATTAGAACAGTTAGGTACTTGTTTGACCGATGGATACTCGAAGGGCCTGTTTCTGTGTTGTAGACCTCTATGACTCTTAATGTTTTACTCGCTTGTTTCTCTTTCCTAATTACATTACTTTACATTGTTATTTTTCTGTGTACCTGTGGTGCCAAAAGCACAGTTTCTGTTACTCTACTCTCTTCCCTTTGAACTATTTATACCATCTTTCCATCCTGCCATTTAATTCAATTAAAGTTGTAGTAGCTGCCCCATTTATAGTTGCTGCTTGGACCCTGGTCCCAGCCAAGTTCAGGTGGAGTACGTCCCAATGTTACGCCCGGCACTGGTGCCATTGTCCCATTATTGGATTCCAAATGGGATTCCTCTTTCACATGCCACTTCTTAAGCCTTGTGTTCATTTCTGTAATCTGTTCATACCTATGGTTAGCCCTAATAACTGGATCCTCCCCCTGTTTCCAAAATCCTATCAAACTGTTTGTCCTGACAATAGGCAGGCAGCAAACCACGTGGAACACTTGGAACACAAATGAAATGGCCTAGCAAGCCACTCGGTTCTCAAGGGCAATTAGGGATGGGCAATAAATGCTGGCCTTGCCAGCGACGCCCACATCCCATGAACAAATAAAAAAAACTTGATCTTACCTACAAAGGATGCCAAGTGTCTCTCTAATTAATGATTCCCTAAAGCTATCACATAATGTTTCTCCTCCTCTCTCGATTGAGCTGGAGAAATTCAAGACAGAGATATCAACTGCAGATTTGTGTTCTAGGGATAGACTCACTGTCCACAAATTTCCACATAAAAGCCCAGGCACACACATTGCTCTGCCCTATCCTAGCCTAGATTATTTATACTTGAAGGGACAGTGGACAAAAATTTTAAATATACATTGCTGCAAGTTTACATGGATCACTACAGGTATTGGAGGCAAAAAATGACACCTTATTATCATTCTGCGTTCCCACTGTGCCCAAATAACAGTTCTCTGTATAGACGTGTGGAGTATAAGGAACAAATTGAATTTTCACTGTCACCAAACTCTCAGCCTTTGGACTCTATTTACGATGCTTTTCTTGTGTGACTATTCATTGCCTTAGTCAATAATGTTTACTTTATTCACTATTTTGAGCCACACCCAAGTAACAAGCCTTCCTGTTCACTAATTAGCAACTATTCACACAACTACTTTCAGCTTATTGACGATTAACTGCCACTAACAGGTATTTTCTGTTAACTGCCTTACAGTTTCTTTTTGATTTATAAAGTTCTGAGTTAAATTACAATTTTAAACTAAGTTTCAGTTTGAGATGTACACCCCAGTATTACCAGAGAATTCCTACACTCTCCAAATTCCCAATTTTTGCACTCTTCCTATAACAACCCTGTGCAGCCACTATGAACCACCATCACAAAAAGTTAGTGTGCAGGTCCAGCAAGTGATTAGGAAGGCAAATGGAATGATGATGTTGTTTATTGCAAGGGGGATGGAATATCAAAGTAGGAATGTTTTGCTGCAGTTGTACAGGGCATTGGTGAGACCACAACTGGAGTTCTGTGTACAGTTTTAGTCTCTTTATTTAAAAAAGGATATAAATGTTCAGAAAATGTTCACTTGACTGATGCCTGTGATGGAGGATTATCTTATGAGGAACGGTTTTACAGGCTGGGCCTGTATCCATTGGCGTTCAGTACAAGAATGAGAGGTGATCTTATTAAAACATATAAGATCCTGATGAGACTTGACAGGGTGGATGGTGAAAGGATATTTCCACTTGTGGAAGGGACTAGAACTAAGGGGTACAGTTTAAAAATAAGAGTTATAGCATTTAAGATGGAGATGAGAATTTTTTTCTAAGGGTTGAGAGTCTTTGGAACTTTGTTCCCTGGAGAGTGGTGGAGGCAGGCTCATTAAATATTTTTAAGGCAGAGATAGAAAGATTCTTGACTAACAATATAGTCAAAGGTTATTGGCGGTAAGTGGGAATGTGGAGTTGGGGCCATTATCAGTTCAGCCATGATCTTATTGAATGGTGGAGGAGCAGGAGTAGGCCATTCAGCCCCTTATTTATATGTTTGCAAGCTCCACACTTGCACGGTAGAGAATTGTGGGACATTATGGGGAAATATCTAAAGAGGAGCTTGAGACAGGGTGGGAAATTTTGGTTTTATTCATTGACATTGATATGTGCATGAAGCACTAACAGTTGAAATGTATGGGGTTAAGTTGGAAAATTCTTGTTCTGTATGGATCAATACCACATCAGGAACCAGCAATCAGAAAAGTTATGACACAAAAAGAAGCCGTTCAGCCTGTGGTGTCTGCGCCGGCTGAAAAACCTAGCTGCCCATTATAATCCCACCCTCCAGCACCCGGTCTGTAGCCTTGCAGGTCACAGCACTTCAGGTGTAGATTCAGGTACCTTTTAAATGAATTGAGGTTTCTGCCTCAACCACCAATGTGGGCAGTGAATTCCTGACATCTATGACCCTCTGGGTGAAAATGTTTTTCCTAATATCCCCTCTAATCCTTTTACCAACCTTAAATCTGTGCCCCCTGGTAAGTGACTTTTTTATTAGGGACAGTCTTTCCTGTCCACTCTATCTCATAATTTTGTACACCTTGATCAAGTCACCCCTCAGCCTCCTCTGCTGCAAGGTAAACAACCCTAACCTGCCCAATCTTTCCTCATAGCTACAATTTTCGAGCCCTGGCAACATTCTCGTAAATCTCCCCTGTACTCCCTCCAAAGCAATTATGCCCCCCCGTAACGTGGTGAACAGAACTGTACACAGCTGTACTGCAGTTGTGGCCTAACCAGCGTTTTATACAGTTCCAGTATTAAATCCCTGTTTTTGTATTCTATGCCTCATCCAATAAAGAACTGCATACTATATGCTTTTTTACCACCTTATCTACTGGTTTTGCCACCTTCAGGGACCTGCGGACATGTACTCAAAGATCTCTCACTTCCTGTACCTCCCCTCAATATCCTCCTGTTTATTGTGTACTCCCTTGTTCTGTTTGCCCTCCCAAAATGCATTACCTCTCACTTATCCGGATTGAATTCCATTTGCCACTTTTCCACCAACCACTCAACCAAACCATTGATATAATTCTGGAGTCTACAGTTATCTTCTTCACTATCAGCTGCAGATTCCCCATTTGTGCCTCCCATGCTCAAGTCCAAAGGAAGTGTATTTATGCACTGAAACCCCAAAATATTTAATTACCATTCACAATAAAACCATCAATTTTGGCTCTGTTACTTAACAAGGAATTATTTTTGGAATAACTTTATCTTAGATTGTGACCAAATTTGATGTGGCCATAAGATGTAGGAGCAGAAATAGGCCATTCAATGAGTTTGTGGCTGATCTGATAATCCTCAACTCCACTTTCCTGCCCTTTTCCCATAACCTTTGATTTCCTTACTGACTAAAAATCTGTCTATCTCAGCCTTGAATATACTTAATGACCCAGCCTCTTCAGCCCTCTGCAGTAAAGAATTCCATAGATTCACTACTCTCTGAGAGAAGAAATTCCTCCTCATCCCTGCCTTAAATGAGTGACCCCTTAGTCTGAGATTATGCCCTCTGGTCCTAGACTCTCCCATAAGGGGAAACAACTTCTCAGCAGCTAGCCAGTCAAACCCCCTCAGAGTCTTATATGTCTCAATAAGGTTGCCTCTCATTCTTCTAAACACCAATGAGTACAGGCCCAACCTAATCAACCTCTCCTCATAAGAAAATCCCTCCGGTCCTGGGATGAACCTAGTGAACCTTCTCTGGACTGCCTCCAATGCCAGTTTAATCTCCCCTTAGATAAGGGGACCAAAACTGTTCACAGTATTCTTGGTGTGGTCTAACTAGTGCCTTGTATAGTTTTAGCAAGACCTCCCTATTTTTATACTTCATTTCCTTTGACATAAATGCCAACATTCCATTTGCCTTCCCTATTACCTGTTGAACTTGTATATTAGCTATTTGTGATTCATGTGCGGGATTCCCAAATCCCTCTGTGCTGCAGCTTTCTGCAGTCTTTCTCCATTTAAATAATATTCAGCACCTCTATTCTTCCTGCCAAAGTGCATAACTTCACATTTTCCCACATGATATTCCATCTGCCAAGTTTTTCTTACTCACTTAACCTGTCTATATCCCTCTGCAGACTGAGTCATCCTCACCACTTGTCTTCCCACCTATTTTTGTGTCGTCCGCAAACTTGGCGATAGTACATTCACTGCCCTCATCTAAGTCATTGATATATATTATTGATAATTGTGGCCCCAGCACTGATCCCTGTGGCACTCCACTAGTTACATGATGCCATACCTTATCCCAACTCTGTCTTCTATTCATTAACCAATCCTCTATCCATCTTAATATATACCCCCAACACCATGGGCTCTTATCTTATTAAGTAGCCTTGTGTGCGGTGCCTTGTTGAACGCCTTTTGGAAATCCAAATATATCGCACCTCCTGGTTCTCCTTTATCTATCCTGCTTGCTGCTACCTCAAAGAATTCAAATAAATTTGTCAGGCATGATTTCTCCTTCATGAAGCAATGCTGACTCTGCTTGATTATGTTATGCATTTTTAAATGCTCTGATATTACATCCTTTATAATAGACTCAAACATTTTCCCAATGACAGATGTTAAGCTAACTGGCTACTCACTAGAACCAGAATCGCTGCTTTTTGTCAACTGCTGTAGGGGTAAATTCCAGGAATATGTCTGCACAGCATGATTTAAGTTTTTGATTTTCATGCTCATCTTGAGTTTGTTGTTAATTATGACTTCTTAGTTTGTATATACTCAGTGTGCAAACTTCACACATGCACAAGCAATTTATTTTCTGTGGATGACAAAGCACTGTAAATTTAAATCTTGGTATCTATTGTCACTGCATTACTGAATGTAGAAATTAGAGGAAAGACACTTTCATCAGGAAAGACTTGCTATCTGGCTTGGATTTTGGACGTTTTCAAAATTTACTCGTGGACCCTGACTCTCCAATTTGTCATGACAGGAGGCAACTCTAAGCAATCTGTTAATATAGCTGCAGCAGACGGCTACTTCGGCTCTTCTATTGATAATTCTGAATGTGTAAGTTTGGATCTGTCTGATCAATTTATTTCCTAACTGAATTTGACTAGGTCAGCACCTTATTCTATAGTCAGTGCAGAGATGATGAGGAGCTATGCTAATCTGTGATCCATTACCACTGTTCCTTAATCGGACCTTGACAAATTTGTGCCATTTGTTTTTTGTCCCAGCTCATGGTCTGTGATTGAAGAACTGCCTTTCACTGAGAGGAGTCCGTTATCCCAGTTGGGTTTTCTTCATCAGTGCAAATTCTTAAAACTCTTTCTGGGCTTGGTAGTTTATTTAAGTAACTTACCAAGTGTGAAACTATTACTTATCAGTTGAAGATCAATTAACCATTCCTGAACAATGGGTGTTACACATGTTGTCTGATAGGAATAGATTCTGCTGTGCTCCTTTCAAGGTGTCATGACTTGGTGACACTTCTTGAATAGACTCACGTTTGAAGGATGGCAACTTATACAAGATACCAGGGGGGTTTTGAGAGCTGTGAAGCTCTTCTCCTTCAGGAAAGGAGCAAAGTACATTAGAGAAAATTATAAAAAAACTTTTTCAGTTTGTACGCAGCATTCAGTAAAATAGCAAATGAATCTAAAATAAAAAATACCTGGAAAAACTCAGGTCTGGCAGCATCGGCGGAGAAGAGTACAGTTGACGTTTCGAGTCCTCATGACCCTTCAACAGAACTAAGTAAAAATAGAGGAGTGAAATATAAGCTGGTTTAAAGGTTTTGGGGAGGGCGGGGGGGGTGGTGGTTTGTTGGGACAAGCAAGCAGTGATAGAAAGAGATAACCAAAAGAATGAAGGTGGTGATATTATCTAAAAGAATGTATAAAAGGAATCTGTTCCTTCCCATCTGCCTCTGATGTCCAGTTTTTCATTACCGTTGCTTTTTTTAAATGCATCAGAAAGTAAAGATGAATTAACTTTTTCATATTTCTTTCATCTCGAGCAGTGAAAATGATGTTTGAAGTCTATGAATGTAATGTTACAAAGTGAAATATTATGAAAGTCTTATTCGTCACACTGTTGAACTATTTAAAAAAAATCTCCATTGCAGTATGAACATGGAATTAGTGCTCATTTTGTTTTTATTTCTCTGGGTGATAGTTTTCAAAACTATTTTGGCCATATGTAGATGGGTGCACAGGAAATCTGGTTTTGATCCAGGTAAATAGATAGACTACCTTTTTGTGTAGCTATTCTTTAGAAATCATTGCCAGCTATTAAATGTATAAGCAAAAACTCATGCACTGTTTTTGTCAATGTCATCTGCTTCCCAATACCCTGTTGCTTTTTATTGGACAAGCAAAGATTTTCAAGGGCGTCTATCCATCTGCTCTTTCTCAAATTACTCTGTTTTCAGGACATTGTAGCTTTCCATTTTTAGAAACGTTTGTGCAACCCCTTTTTGTTCATTCTGTAGCTACATTTTCACCCCTCAATCTCCTGTCCTTTTTAATTAAAAACTCTTGTGTGGTCTTATATGGGCTTTTAAGTTTAAGAGCAGGATTGGTGTGTACAGATTTTCTGTTGAACTTAATTTATGTGTATTTTTGGACGGTTGTATCCCTTGTCAGTTGAATTAATTATTTTAAAATGAGTGCATTTTTTTGGCACTTTGTGTTCTGAAAGTTTTTAAAAAAAATTATATCAAGACCAAAAGAATTTCCATGCACTTAATATAATTTTATGTTCGTTATCAATAACTGAAACAATTTTAGTCTTTCATTTGAGACTTGTGCTCTCCCAGAACTGTAAGAGGTGTATGTTGCTCAGGGGCTGCAAGTCTGCACTTAAGGATGTTCTCTTACTGAACTAAGAGTCTTATATTTCAGAACAAGCGGCAGTTTTGCATCAGTTCCTCATTGTCCTAGTGGTGTATATGAACCCCACTGTAGTTGCAGGATGATTCATAAGGCAAAGCAAAGAGCTGTTTTAAAGTTGGAATGTACATCTCTCTTTCTGGTGTACTCCATTGGCTGGGGAAGATCCACACAGGTCAATAAGTTCAAAATTGTTTCACTGCAGCTTTTGTACCACTCAGTCTGCTTGAGGGTGGTAGAACGTTTTGTTCCTATGTTGCCTTTGCAGGGCTGCACTTTCAGAATCTGACTCCTTTAATAAAGCTTGAATTCTCTGTGGTGAAGATTCTGTAAATAGGGAAAAACAAATTACGTGGAAAGTGGAATAGAATATGTAGAGAATATAGAAAAAGTAAGCTAAAGTAGACTGCAGTAAAGAAAGACTAAAATAATCATGCTCAGGTGATGAGGATAAAGTCTTCAAAGCTGTATCTTTTCCATATATAAACTCTTTCTAACTGCATACCTGTAGTGTATGAAACTAACCACTCGTCTCATCTGTTGTGTTCTTATCCCAATAATAGTTAACTATTGAAGGAGAAGAACATTGTTAATTAGGCTTGTAAAGAAGGAAAAGGGTCACTTATGGTGAGGAGAGATGAATACTTTCCCATCACAAAAACATGTCAAACATTTAAGTGCTTACCTTCATTGTGTTCTGATGAACTGTGGTGGAACAAGTTATTTAATCTAGGAATAATTTTCTATTTTTTTTGTGCATTTGGGTTATAAAATGAACTAGCATTTACATAACCATTTGTCATCTCCCCAGTTGTACCATGGAATCTTTTGTCATCTTAATAGATAGATGCCTCGATTTAACGTCTCATCCAAAACAAAACAATGCAGCTCTTTTCCCAAAACTATAGTAGAACATTAAACTAGATTATGATCATATCCTGGACAAGTAAAACTGATGCTTTTTATAAAATACATCCAAGTGGGGGAAATTTTTGCCATTTAGCAAAATTGATTAGTAGAGTGCTTGAAAATAATTTAAAGCTTTAACAGCAGCTGAAGGAAGAAAAAGTGTGGGCAAATTCTTTATGCAATGTAACCTGCTCTGCATTCATTGGAGGCCTTGCCACATATGTTATGCCATATGTTGCACTATCAGAACAGATCAGTTCTTCGTGATACAGTCCTGTTTAAAAGATAATTGAGTGACACAGAATGCTGTTTTTTAAAAAGTGTTTTCAAAGCCATTTTTGGTTTTAATTCTTTATATACAGTAATATTGAATGTGTGACAAAATAGGGTTTTCTAGCATTTAAGAACATATGAAATAGGAGTGGGAGTAGGCTATTTGTCCCTTCAAGTCTTCTCCACCATACAGTGAGATTGTGGCTGATTTTCAACCTCAACTTCACATTCCTTCCCAATCCACATTTCCTTGATTCCCTTCGATTCCAAGAATCTATCATTCTCAGTCTTGAATATACTCATTAACTG
The DNA here is from genome assembly GCF_017639515.1 of Carcharodon carcharias. NCBI lineage: Eukaryota > Metazoa > Chordata > Chondrichthyes > Lamniformes > Lamnidae > Carcharodon > Carcharodon carcharias. Next base: position 74,734,019 of record NC_054477.1, on the reverse strand, counting down.
AGCACCCTGAGGCTCTGCAATCGAGAATTCCAAAGATTGACAAACATCAGTGAAGAAATTTCTCATCTTAAGTCCTAAATTTCTGGCCCTTTATCCTGAGACTGTGACCCCTAGTTCTAGAATCTTCAGGCAGGCATACAGCCTGTCAGCATCTACCCTTGCACGCCTTTTAAGAATTTTTTATACTTCAGTGAGATTATCTCTCACTCTTCTAAACTCCAAAACGCACAAGCCTATTTTTACAACCAAGTCTGGAGGGGTGAATAAATCACCCTTTTCCACCCCTGAGGCTGGCTATAACAAGAATTTGAATTTTTAAAAAGTTGATTCTTTCATTTCAGTTTGTACTTGATCATATGAAGAAATAAGCCAGCCAGATCCTTTGAGTTTATAAGTAAGGAGTTAGTTTTATTGTTTGAAATTCACTCAGGTAAAAGAATAAGACTTTTTAAGAAGGTAAAAATGTGTTCTGAATCATGTGGCGCACACGCACACATGCATGCTAAACAGAATAGGCTACAGGGCGGAGGAGGTGGAATTGATAAAGAGTTAAAGTCTGTAAGACAGAAAAAATGTGTGTTCTGATGTTCCTTTTGGTGGTTTTGAAATTCCAGCTGTTGCAGCTGAAGAAAATTGGCTATTTTTCTGGAGACGATCTCTTTTAAACAGTGTTCCATCTTTTTCCAAAGTGGCTGTTATGGCACTTGAAGTTCCTTTCAATTGAAATTCTCTCTCTGTGATGTATTTCCAAAATGTGATTAGAGATGGGGCACCGAACATGACAATAGAGAGAGATGATACTGGTCTATTTTACAGACTCTTATTCTGATTTTTAGCAGCTTGTGCTGCACCTTTCTACACTTGGCAGTAAAAATGGCTGTAGTCATATGACTGTGGCTTTCAAGCTGCACAACCATTGCCCCCTCTGACAGTGGGATTCTCTCTCACCTGTTGTTGGAAGCTTTATAAATCAATGTGGCCTCCAACAGGTCAGCCGATTAATTCCGTGTCCTGTTAACATTGTGATAGTCATAAGGTGATTTGAATATTAATATCTAAGCTCTTAATCCTTGAGTCATCCATTTCCCCCTTGATAATGTGGAAAGGAACTTTTCAACCTCCAAGGGATTGTCTGTCTGACGGTTCTGCAGACTTGTTGACTCCATGATGGGGAATGTGTCTTTCACAAATGCAAATTGGCAGCTATTTTAAAGTCAATGTCTTTGGTTGGCAAAAGCCCTTTCAAAGAAGTTCAATATATACCTGATCATCTGATGAAATTTAAAGATTAATGTTCAACATTAGACACGACACATTGCCATGACACTATTTTCATCTATCTCTACTTGGAGAACAATTCTCTCATCCCAGGAATCAAATCCAGTGAACATTTGTTGCATGGAATAATAATGCAATGGTAGCATAGTGGTAATCTTGTTGGATGAGAGGCCTGGACCAATACCACGAATTCAGATCCACCTAGGCAACAATTAATAAATCCCTGGAAATTTAAAAAAAGGTAGGCCTAGAAATGATGACCATAAAATTACCTGATTATTGTAAAAGTCCTTTGGATTCAATAAAATCTGTTGAGAACAAAATTTACTGTTCTTATCTGTTCTGGTCTATACATGACTGAGATCCACAGCAAAGTAGCTTGACACTTAACTATCCCCTGAAATGCCCACCAAGCCATTTAATTTTATCAAATTGCAATGAAAAAATTGACCTGAATAAAACCAGATGGATAATTCAGCACTGATTTAGACAAAAGAAATAACAAAGTCTTGCCCTACCCAGTTGATCCTGCAAGATCCTCTTCACTAACATCTAGGGATATGTGTCAAAATTGGGAGATCTGTCCCACAGACTAGTTGAGCAACAGCCTGACATAGTCATATTCACTGAATCATATTTAACAGGCAATATCCCAGGCTCCCTCCATCACCATCCCTGGATATGTCCTGTCCCAATGGCAGGACAGACCTACTAGCTGTGGTTGTACAGTGAGGATGGGTGATGCTGGGAGTCCTCACATTGACTTTGGACCCCATCAATTCTCATGGCATTAGCTCAGTCATAGATAAGGAAACCTCCTGCTGATTGCCACCTACTGCTCTCTTTCATTTGCTAAATAGTAAATGGAATGATGCTGTTGTTGTTAATTGCAGGGGGAATTGAATATAAAAGTAGGAATGCTTTGCTACAGTTGTACAGGGCATTGGTTTGACCACATCTGGAGCACTGTGTACAGTTTTGTCTCCTTACTTAAGAAAAGACATTGCATTAGAAGCAGTTCAGAGAAGATTCACTCAACTCATTCCTGGGATGAGGGGCTTATCTTATGAGCAAAGGTTGGACAGGTTGGGTCTGTATCCTTTGGAGTTTAGAAGAGTGAAGCGTATTAAGATCCTGAGGGGGCTTGACAGTGTGGATGCTAAAAGAACGTTTCCCCTTGTGGGGGAGACCAAAATAAGGGGTATCCCATTTGAGTCAGAAATGGGATAAATTTTTTTGAGGGTTGAGAGTCTGGAACTCTTTCTCGGAGAATGGTAGAGGCAGGGTCATTGATTATTTTTAAGACTAAGTTAGATAACCTTGACTAACAAGGGAGCCTGAGGGTATTGGGCGTAGGCAGGATAGTGGCGTTGAGGCCAAAATCAGCTCAGCCATGATCTTATTGAAAGGCGGAGCAGCCTTGAGGGATCGAATGGTGCACTCCTGTTCCTAACTTGTATGTTCATATGAATCATTGCTCCTCCATCTTGAACGCTCCTTGGAAGAAGCATTGAGGGTAGTGTCATGTCGAGAAGGCATAAAAAAATCTTAAATATTTGTTTCTCTTTTATATTTTGTTGTTAAAATTCCGTTTTTAAAAACGGACAAAGGCTAACTTATCATCCTCCTGGAATGTGACACCCCTTGCATTGTATGAACATTCCAGCCAAGCCAACACAAAGAAAGTGTAGATGAGATATCCACACCAGCTAGCCCTGGACAAAATAAAATCTATTGAGTCTTCATCTCCAAACTTGTGCTAATGATTTCAGTTATTTGCTCAAAACACAATGGGTTTTAATGAGTGTCCTTAACATGTTAGCTGAATGGTTCGACCTGAAACCACCCTGTCACATGATTGAGAACTGAGCTGTTTGAATTGTTTTAATTATACAGCTTTTACATTCTGTCTTCAGTTTTGGTTTAACCTCAGAAGAGAAAACCAGACTCCAAGCTAATAGCCTGTCTCTGACCTCCATCTTTCTCAAAGTCGGACATCTAGAAAGAACCCTGTATCTCACCTGTAGAGTGAACTAATTCCCAGAATACAAGAGTACTTTACTACACCTTCAACTGCCTCACCTGAGTTCCTTGGACAACGACCAGGAATTCTGCCACACAAAGAATTTTCATTGGACATTAACTTGCTGGGCTCTCCTCACATGAATTAATGCCAATACTTTTTTGATTTTTTTTACGTAACTTGCAATTTGCAACTTCTATCCTTTTCTTTCTATGCCTTTCTACCTTTTATGCTTTTGAGTGTGAATGTGTGTCACAATCCATTCCTTGGGTTTTGAATGTGTTAATAAATCCTAGTTTTGTTTCACCTTAAAGAATTTGCTGTGGGTTATTTTTCACATTGGACCTCATAAACTGGGATTGGGGAACACACCATGGCACATTTCAACAAGATAAAGGATACTAAGTGAAGCAAATTAAATTAGAAATTAAAACCACCACTGTAATGGGCAGTAATTCAATCCATCTCATCATCGTGTCTGTAACAGAATTGGGAGCTCGTGTCCAGGATTGATCCATTCATGAGCCAAAATTTGACCAAAGTGCACAAAAATCTGACGGGTCCAAATTTTAAAATGAGCCTGAATCAGATGCTGAAGGAAACTGATTGGAAGCCAAAGAGAAAAAATTCAGTGGCTGAAATTATCTGTAAGACAAATACACGTACTGCAGCAAATTCTTTTAATCTCACATTAGAGCAACATGGTAAATTACACTACAAAGATGGGTATGGAAAAGGAAGTACTAACTAGTGAAACTTTAGCCTCCTTAAATCAGGGACAGTTGAGATTTGTAGCTTGGTAAAAGTTTCTCCTGAGGCCAAAAAGCCCGAGGTACTTCAGATACCTTTTGAGACCTTTTTGCCACAGTCCCTATCTAGAACAGATTGAAGACTCAAAACCAAAAACTGATTGGAGACCTCTATTTAAGTTAACTACCCCAGCCACAAAATGGCTGTTGGAGCTGGAAAGGAGAAGACAAGAGAGAGTGTTCTAGGAAAGAGAACAAGGGAGCGAACTGGTTCACCAGCAAATGATGCAGGAGATGAAATTAAAGGCTCAGGAAGCAGAGGGAATTCCAAAAGGAGACGGAAAGGAGACACAGGGAATTAATTATATTACGGACGAGTAACTGGAGAACTCCCAAGCACGGTGTCCTGAGAAGGCAGAACAGCTCAGAGAGGCTGGACAACCCAAACGATTTCAGCAAAACTCTGCAGTGTGGCAGAAGGCTGAAAAAAAATTGAGGCTCTGCAGGGGGTGGTGAAAGAACCCAGCCCCCATCAGCGATAAGGTGGCTCAGGGAAAGCTACCTGGATTTAAGAGGGCTGAGATTAGGTCAGTAAAATTCAAAGGGGCCAGGGAAACGGTTTTCAAAAGAGATGAAGGGACTGAGCCAGCGACAGAGTTGGCCAACACCACCACCTTTGCTAAATTGAACATGGCCATTCCCTGGCAGCAAAGCTGATATTAAGGGAGCTGCCTCACAGAGCCAAAGAGCCACATGAGAAGAGCAGTGGAAGCTAAGCAGCCTCATGTGAGCCAGGGTGTCCTAGAGGACATGGGACCAAACAGGGACCAGCCCATCCCTACGGTAACTACATTGGGGAAGTCATTACCCTGTGAACAGATCCATGCTTGCCACCACCCAAAAGACAGAGCAAGTGTTGCAGTTGACTCCCAGGCATCAAAAATGGGTGGGTGGTACTGAGTTGAGGGGCCAGGGGGAAGCACATGCTGGGATGGGAATAGCAAATGTTGGAGGAGATGCAGCCAAAGAGGGGTTAGTGGAATCCTTCTCCCCAGGGATAAATGGGGATACAAAAATCCCCAGACCCGGCTAGCAAATTTAAAAAGAAGGGAGCCCATACCCCTGCTGGATGAGCAGGAGGTCTGGCTGTTTGAAACCTTCTTTCCAATTTTAGATGCCAGGGAAGTCCCCAAATAGATACTCAGTTGGTGAGAAACTACCTTGCCCAGATTTAAAACAAAAGGAGCCTGCATCCCTGCTGGGTGAACATGTGGTATGGCTACCCAAACCCGCCTTTCCGAATTTGGAGGCAGTCCCGAGAGATTCCCAAACAAACCTGAGAGGTTCCCAAATACCCCTAGAGCTGGTGAGGAAACCCAACCCCTGTGAGTGAAGATATCCCCAAAAATACAGGGCAGAGCAGGGATGCAAAAAGGTCCCAAAACAGGCAGAACGATTTAAGAAGAAAGAAGCACGTACCCCTGCGGGATGAACAGGAGGTCTGGCTAGCTCACATCATCTTTCCAACCTTCGAGGGAGAACAGGGAAAGTCACAAGTAGACGTGCAAATGGTGAGGGAGACACCTCACCTAATTGATGAGCTGCAGGGCAGTGCAGCTGGAGCTGGGCAGTAGTGCCCCAAACAAAATGAGACAGGTTGGGATGCAACGCCTCCCCAAGCTAATGGGTCAGGGGAAGACAGTAACCCTGACCTGCTGCATTTAGGACTACCAAAAGGGAAGGTCAAGTGCACTTCGAACCAAATTGAACCCAGAGCCCAGTCAGCCAGTGAGTGTCCACCAGAGGGTGGACACATCTGAGGGTAGCTAGGAGAGGTCAACTGAGAAGGAGGGATAGGAGGTTTCCCCAGTTGAACCCTCGGCTGCCAGGATGGTAGTCCTCTGAATCTCAGATGCCCGATCAGTAATCCTGACCCAAGAGCATTGGGTGGATGTGGCTCAGGAAATTTAAAGAAATTCAAAGCGATCTGCTGGAGGTACCCTACTAGCGGTCCATGACGTGGATGTTGAAGAACTCCCAACAATAAATCAAGCTGTCCCAGCTGAGCCCCGACCAGCTAGTCCACGTCAGGCAGGAAATTCAGCATATGCTGGACCCTGACCTAGCTGAGCTCCAGAGCCACGGGAGCTCCCCCAATACCTTGGAGTTGTATCTTGGAGCTTCTTAACTGACAAAAGAAGTTGAACATTGACTGACACCCTCTCCTGTGGGTAAAACCTGTGAACACAGCAGGGAGCTGACATTTCCCCTAGTAACATTTTTTTAATAAAAGAGTGAACAAGAGAATGAATGTATGCCTCTTTACTTTTTTCTCTTCTCCTTCAACATCTTTTCTTAAAAAAAGATTGAAATAGAATTCATTTTGCCCCCAATGGTAGAGGTGTGTCAAGCCGAGAAGGCGTGAAGAAAAAAAATCTTAAAAATCTGTTTCTCTCCAATATTCTCTTGTTGAAATTCTGTTTATAAAAATGGGCAAGGGCTAACTCATCATTCTCCTAGAATGTAACACCCCTTGCACTGTATGAACATTCCAGCCAAGCCAACACAAAGGACTCGTAGATGAGATATCCACACCAGCCAGCCCTGAACGAAGGAAGAATTATTGTGACCCCTAATCCCCAGTGTTGTGGCAATGGTTCCACAGTTATCTGCTCAAAATGCAATGGGTTTTAATGAACGTCCTTAAAGTACATCATTAGCTGAACGACCACCTGAAACCACTTTGTCACATGACCGAGAACTGAGCTGTTTGAATTGCTTTCATTTTATATAGAGCTTTTGGATTCTGTCTTCAGTTGTGGTTTAACCTCAAGATAAAATTGGTCTCCAAGTTTGCAGCTTGCTTCTGACATCCGTCTCTCTCAAAGTTGAATCTCCAGAAAGAACCCTGTATTTTTCCTACAGAGTGAACTAATTTCCAGAGTGCAAGAAGACTTTGCTGCATCTTCAACTGCCTCAATCGAGTTCCTAGGACAAAAACCAGGAATTCTGCCTGACAAAGCCATCTGAAAGGATCTCATTAGACATTGACTTACTGGACTCTCCTCATGTGAATTAATGCCAATACGTTTTTGATTTTTTTTTAAGTAATTCGCAATCTGTAACTTCTATCCCTTTCTTTTCTCTCTTGTATGCTCATGAGTGTGAATGTGTCACAATCTATCCCTTGGGTTTTGAATGTGTTAATAAATCCTAGTTTTATTTCACTTTAAAGAATTTGCTGTGGGTTATTTTTAATATTGGACAACATAAACAGGGGTTTGGGAAATGCACCATGGCCCATTCCAACAAGGCAAAGGAAACTAAGGGAAACAAGTTAACTTAGAAATTAAAACTACTGCTGTCACAGGTAGAGGAGGGGAACAGTAGTAATTTAATCCACCTTGTTGTCCTCGTATCTGTAATAGTAGCAAGAGCAGAATGTACTTTGGGTGGAGGACTTCAATGTCCATCACCATGTGTGGCTCGGTAGCATCACTACTGACTGACCTGGCTGAAATGCTGAAGGACACAAAGGGGAAAACTACTTGACCTCATCCTTACCAATTTATCTGTTGTAGATGCATATGTTCACGACAGTATTGGTTTGAGTGATGACAGCACAGTCCTTGAGGTGGAAATCCTGTCTTCGCACTGAGGGCACTTTACACCATGTTATGTGACACTGCCCCTCTCCTTTAGGGGATAGATTCAGAACCGATCCAACAGCTGAAAACTGGGCATCCATTAGGTACTGCGTGCCAACGACATGAGTTGTATTCAGCCACAATCTTTAACCTTGTGGCCTGGCATATCCCTCACTTTACTATTGCCATTAAGCCAGGGAACCAACTCTGGTTCAATTGAATGTGTGGGAGAGGATGCCAGGGGTCGCACCAGGTGTACATAAAAATGAAATACCAACCTGCTGAAGTTACAATGCAGGTTGATGTGCATGCTAAACAGCAGAATTAGTATGCTAGCAACAAGAGTTAAATGATTACACAACCAACGGATCAGAATCAGTGCTGCCACACCCAGTCTTGAATGATGGTGGACAATTAAAGAACTAACTAAAGGAGAAGGCTCCACAAACATCCCATCCTCGATGATGGGGGAGCCCAGCACATCAGTGCAAACGACAAGGCTGAAGCATTTGCAACCATGTTCAGCTAGAAACGATGAGGATGATCCACCTCTGCCTTTTCCTGAGGTCCCTAGCATCACAGTCTTCAGCCTATTTGATTCACTCCATGTGATTTAAAAAACACTTGAAGGCACTAGATATAATAAAGTCCTGACAATGTCCCGGGTGTTATACTGAAGACTTTTTATCCAGAACTAGCAGCACCCCTAGCCAAGCTGTTCCACCACAGCTACAACACTGGCATCTACTCCATAATGTGGAAAATTGCCCAGATATGTCCTGTCCACAAAAAGCAGGAAAAATCCAATCTGGCCAATTACCGCCCTATCAGTCTACTCTCGATCATCAACTCAGTGATGGAGCGTGTAGTCAACAGTGCTATCAAATGGCACTTGCACAGCAATAACTTGCTCAGTTTGGGTTCCACCAGGACCGCTTGGCTTCAGACCTCATTACAGGTCCTCACATGGAAAGAAGAGCTGAATTCCAGGGGTGAGGTGAGAGCGACTGCCTTTGACATCAAGGCAGCATTTGACCAAGTGTGACATCAAGGAACCCTAGTAAAATTAAATGAAAATTGTGGAGGATATCTTTCCACTGGTTGGAGTCATCCCTAGCACAAAGGAAGATGGGAATGTTTTTTTGAGACCAATCATCTCAGCTCCAGGACATTACTGCAGGAGCTTCTCAGGGTGGTGTCTTCAGCTGCTTGATCTATGACCTTCCCTGCGTTATAATGTCATAAGTGAGGATGTTAGCTGATGATTGCAATGTATTCAGTACCATTCCAGCTCTTCATATACTGAGGCAGTTTATTTCTGCATGCCACGAGACATTGTCAACATATTAACTGACAAGTAACATTAATGCCACATGAAAGCCAGGGAATGGCTATCTCCAACAGGAGAGATTGTAACTATCTCCCCCATGACATTCAATGACATTACCATCATTGATTCCCCATACCAACATCTTGGGTGTTACTAATGACCAGAAACTGAACTGGACCAGCCTTATAAATACTGTGGTAATAAGAGCAGGTCAGGGACTGGGAGTCTGCAGCAAGTAACTCACCGCCTGACTCTCCAAAGTTTGCCCACCATCTATAAGGCACAAGTCAGGAGTTGCTGGAATACTATCCACTTGCCTGGATGGGTGCAGTTCCAAGAAAGCTCAAGAAACTTGACACCATGCAGGACAAGCAGCCCGCATGATCGTTACCCTGTTCATCATCTTAAATATTCACTCCCTGTGCCATCGACGCATAGTGAAAGCAGCTTGCCAAGGCTCCTTCGACAGCATCTCTCAAACCCAGAGCCTCTGTCACCTCTAAGAACGAGGGTTACCAGTGCATGGGAACTCCAGCATCTCCAGTTTCCCCTCCAAGTTACACATCTACCTCACTTGAAAATACATTGCCATTCCTTCACTGCTGCATCAAAATCCTTTAATGCCCTCCCAACAGCACTGTGGATGTGCCTACACTGCATGGGCTGCAGCAATTCAAGAAGGTGGCTCACAACCACCACCACCACCACAGACAATTAGAGAATGGTAATAAATGCTGCCCTTGTCAACAACTCCCACAACCCATGAACAAATGAAAATGTGACTCTCTAAGGCAAGCATATCTTTTATTTGGTAAGGAGACAAAAATTGTATACACCATTCCTGGACTGGCTGTACCAATGCGCTGTACAACTGCAGACATTCTTACTCTTGTACTCCAACCTTCCTTAGCCTCAGGGCTGGTGCCAGATGACTGGAGAATTGCAAATGTTACACCCTTGTTCAAAAAGGGGTGCAAGGATAAAGCCAGCAACTACAGACCATTCAGTTTGACTTCAGTGGTAGGGAAACTTGTGAAAAATATAGTTCGGGACAAAATCAATAGTCACTTAGACAAGTGCAGGATAATGAAGGAAAGCCAGCATGAATTCATTAAGGGGAAAATCAGGGGAACTAACTTGCTGGAGTTTTTTGAGGAGGTAACAGACGGTTGATAAGGCAACGCTGTTGATGTGTACATGCATTTTCATAAGGCATTTGACACAGTGCCACAGTGCCACACAACAGACTTGAGCAAAATTCTAGCTCGTGGAATAAAAGGGAAAGTAGGCATTTGGATAACAAATTGGCTGGCTGAGTGACTGGATGTTTTTAAATTGGAGGAAGATTTATAGTGGAGTTCCCCAGGGGTCAGTGTTGGGACCCTTGCTTTTCCTGATGTATATTAATGACCTATACTGTGGTGTTCAGGGCATTATTTCAATTTGTAGATGATGCGAAGACTGGAAATACCAGCTGTGATGAGGATAGTCTTGAACTTCAAAAGAACATAGACATGTTGGTGGATTTATTGGGCAGACAAGTGTCAGATGAAGTTCAATGCAGAGAAGTGTGAGGTGATTCATTTTGCCAGGAAGAATATGGAGAGATTGTATAGTATAGAGGGAGAAACTCTAAAGGAGGTGCAGGAACAAAGGGACCTTGGTGTATATGTACATAAGTCATTGAGGATGGCAGGGCTTGTGGAGAGAGCAAGTTAATATAGTATATCGTATCTTAGGCTTTATTAATAAGGGCATTGAATACAAGAGTTAGGAGGTCATGTTGAGCTTGTATAAGACCTGGAGTACTGTGTCCAGTTCTGGGTGCCATACTTGAGGAAGGATGTGAAGGCATTGGAGAGATTACAGAGGAGATCACGAGAATGATTCCAGGGATGAAGAACTGTAGCTATAAGAATAAATTGGAGAGGATGGAACCATTTTCCTTGGAGAAAAGAAGGCTGAGAGGAGACTTTATGGAGGTATTCAAGATCCTGAGGGGTATGGATAGGGTAAATAGTGAGAAACTGTTCCCATTCGAACAGCACGGACTAGAGAGCACAGATTCAAAATAATTGGCAAAATGGATAATAGTGATTGATGTGAGGAAATTTTTTTTCACCCAAAGGGTGGTTGGAGTCTGCAATGAACTTCCTGAGAGGGTGGTGGAGGCAGGTTTGATAGAGGAATTCAAAAAAATTGGATTACTATCTGAAAAGAGAGAATGTGCAAGGTTGCTGGGTTAAGGCAGGGGAGCGGGACTAGGTCAAATGCCCTTTCAGAGGGCCAGTGCAGACTTGATGGCCAAATGGCCTCCTGCACTGTAAAGATACTCTAAACCTCTTACACTAAAAGGCCAACAAACCATTTGCATTTCTAATTGCTTTGTGTACCTATACGTTAGTTTTTAATATACCTAGACACCAATCCCCCTCAACACCAGCATTTAATAGTTTTTCACTGTTTTTAATAAAGTCCTTTTTTTTCTACTCTTCCCATCTAAATGAATAACCTAAGCAAGTTACAATCCATCTGACACCTACTTGACCCCTCACTTAACTGTCTATCCATTTGCAGACTTTTTGCCCCCTCCTCACAACTTACTTTTCCACCTTGCTTTGTATTGCTGGCAAATTTAAATACATTAGAGTCTGTCATTCACCTAAGTCATTCATGTAAATTGTAAATAGCTGAGGCCCCAGCACTGATCCTTGTGTCATCCCACTGTTTACAGCCTGTCAACCTGAAAATAACCCATTCATTCTCATGTTATGTCAGGATTCTGCTTTTTTTGTCCAACTTTTATCAACTTCTAGAAGATTGGCTACATCTAATGCATAGTGCTTTATAAAGGAATAACAAAAGCAGGAGTTTAATACTTTTCTTATTCTTCACAGGAATTTTGACGGGTAAAAAACTTAAATAAGATCTTAAGATTTGCACAACTGAAGTAATTTACATTTTTTTTTACAATAGCTTGTCATGGAATTCTGTGGTGCAGGATCCATTACAGATTTGGTGAAAAACACAAAAGGAAATTCCTTGAAGGAGGACTGGATTGCATACATCTGCAGAGAGATACTCCGGGTAAGCATGGATCTTGTACAGAATCCAAAGGCTGGATGTTTGCAGGTGTTACAAATGTGAAAGAGCACAGATTATCAAAGTGGATTAAAAGCTATTTCCATTGCTTAAATTTAGCAGAGTTAATATCAACATATCCTTTAGAGAATAAAAACAGAAAATGCTGCAACTATCAGCAGGTCAGGTAGCCTCTGTGGCGAGGGAAACGGCGTAAGGTTTCAGGTCAATCATCATTTATTAGAACATTGACCTGCAATATTAACACTGCTCCTGTCTCCACAGATGTTGCCTGACCTGGTGAGTATTTCCAGTAGTTTGTTTTTATTTCAGATTTCCAGCATCTGTGTTATCCTTTAGACTCTGTTTCAGCACTTTGACTTGTATTCAAATCTTTGAAGGGAGTATGTGTGTTAATTTTGAAGAAATGAACAATTAATAATTGATTAACAATCTAATCTTGCTGTTTCTGGACCTCTGATAATGGAGCATGAACTAAATTGTATGCACCTTTTTGATTTTAAAAAAACATAAACTGTTCATTGTTTTATATCACATTTTTATTCTACCGTTCAAATATTTCAAATTAATACAACCTATCAAAATTACATTCCAAACTATTCCCTTCACAGCAATTTTCTTGGAATACAAGTTGGCACTCTGGGCTAGCTGACATTTGTAATGTCCTTCAGACTCGAAATGTGTTTAAAATGCACAGGTATTGCAGGCTTCGCATAAGATCAGATTGCTTCCTTTCTTAGCTGTTGCGGCTTGTGGAGAATTTTATTATTACTACTCCTTTTGTGGGCAACAGACGAAACTGAGCTCAATTGGAAAAACCTGTGTAACATCTTGGCTTGATATGAAGTCTGCCCTTTTCCATCTCAGCAGTCCCAGACATAGGTGTATAGGTACTGTGGCAGAAATCTACGCTAAACTTACAAGACTAGTTCTGTAGCTGTTATAAAATGCTGCTGCTAGATTCTGCTATCTTAGAAACATCTGGAACTCTCTTCAGTAAAATCTGGTCCCTATTTTTAAAATTTCTATGTCTCCCAGTTTATTATTCTTAATAAGTGGCTTTTAGAATAGTTAATATTCAAAGGCATCCCAAAGCTGGGAATTCTTTGGCAAGTAACTTAGCTCCTGACTCCCCAAAGCCTGTCCACCACCTACAAGGCACAAGTCAGGAATGTGATGGAATACCGTCCATTTGCCTGAATGAATGGATCTCCAACAGTACTCAAGAAGGTTGACACCATTGAGTATAAAGCAGCCCACTTGATCAACACCCCATCCATCACCTTAAGCATTCACTCCCTCCTTCACTGGTAAACAGTGGCAGTAGTGTGTAGCATCTGCAAGAGACACTGTAGCAACTCCCCAAGCCTCCTTTGACTGCATCTTCTAAACCTGTGACTTACTACCACCAAGAAGAACAAGAGCAGCAGACACATGGGGACACCATCACCTACAAATTCTCTCTCACTTGGAATTGTATCGCCGTTCCTTCATTGTTGCTGGGTCAAAACCCTGAAACTCCCTTCCTAATGGTCTGTAGCTTTATTATGCTGCAGGGATTGCAGTAGTACAAGAAGGTAGCTTGCTACTACCCTCTTGAGGGTACTTAAGGCTGGGCAATAAATGCTGACCTTGCCAGTAACACACTCAACCCATGAACCAATTTTTAAAAAGAATTTGGAATCAGGTCGAACTAGAGATACTAGTGTTTCCCCCTTGTATAAATTGCATGTAGACAAGAATATAAATTATCTTCAAATTTTTTTCTTTTGTGTTTAGGGACTGTCGCATCTTCATGTACACCATGTCATTCATCGTGATATCAAAGGGCAAAATGTATTGCTGACAGAAAATGCTGAAGTGAAGTTGGGTATGTAGCTAACAATGGTAACATGAATTACTTTAAATTGAGGCTTCCTGTTACCTATCCCAGTAATTGCATTATATGTTGTAAACTTATGAATTACTTTAAATTGAGGCTTCCTAAGTTTACAACATACAATACAATTACTGGGATAGGTAACACAAGTTCACAAGCAATGAGCAGGATATTTATATATGCACACTTGCATAGAGCTAGTTAAATGAATAGACTACATCCTTACCACTTGCAGTTCAATATGAGTTTACAATGTAGTATCTCTCAATTTCCACTCAATTGTTTTGCCCTCTTGAGTTGTATTCATCATTGCATCCGAAGTCCCCAGACACAACTAACATCATCAAGGCGCACGTCTAACGATCCCTCCCTCACTTGAACCACGACAGTCCTGATGGCGTAGCTATCCTGACTTCCCTTTTATTTGACCAACCAATGCACTCGGTACATGATCCAGTTCTCTGATACAAACATTCAGCTTGTTCGCGGGTTGCCTCACCAAGGATGTCTGGAGTTGTATTTTCTTCTTGCTGCCAAACAGAAAACTGGTCTGTTTGTAGAGAACTCTGCTTGATCCCCTCACACAAATTGTATGTTCTGAACTGTGCCTGTTTTCATCCAACTGATCCTGCTTCAGCAGGGCATGAATTGTAATTCAGTAACCAATTACCTGTCTATTTGCTTTTTGCTTCAACGTTCATCCTCATAACAAACCCAAGTCACATGAGCATTTCTTGGAACCTAACAGATGTCATAACCAAGAAACCAATTATCCCTCTTTGTGAATGCTCTTTTGCATTAAAGGGGAATTCACACAATAAAAAAATACAGGCTTTCCCTCAAAGTGCAAGATTCATCACTTTATGAATATCTGCTCATTTTTAAAGTTATGTCAGTAAAAGAGTTGATTGTTAATTGGTTCTCTAGAGATGTCGGCTATAATTTCATGTAATTTTCCAGTTGAATGGAGCTGCTTGTATTTATATGACAGAAATTTCTGAGATCATTCTTCAAATTATCTGCCATAACTTCAGTGGTAATTCCAGAGAAAAAAATGTAAATGCACATGTGTCATCCCTCTGTGTATCCACTGTTTTTTTTGTAGTTAGTGAGATGGGGGAATTATTTCAGAAATTCAACACTCTTAATGCTGATATATTAGATGAATATGAAGTTTGTGAACACCTATCACACTTCTTATAAGCGTACTGATCCTGCCATTCATTGCATTCTAACTATGCTGCTTACTATGTGCCCTGAATTTTTCATTACAGTCGATTTTGGTGTTAGTGCACAATTGGACAGAACTGTTGGTAGAAGGAATACTTTTATTGGGACACCCTACTGGATGGCACCAGAGGTCATTGCTTGTGATGAGAATCCAGATGCAACATATGATTACAGGGTAGGTTGTTACCTTTCATTACTTCCAGAACCAGCACTTTGGTCTTGCGATATTTTTAATTCATGAGATTCTTTAAAAATCTATTTTTATGCAAATATATGACAAAAAAGATGAGATTGGGCCACCACTTTGTGCAACATCTCTGCTCAGCCCACAAGCATGACCCTGATCTTAAGGCTGCTTGTCATTTTAATTTGGAAAAACTCAGCAGGTCTGGCAGCATCTCCCCCGATGCTGCCGGACCTGCTGAGTTTTTCCAGGTAATTCTGTTTTTGTTTTGGATTTCCAGCATCCGCAGTTTTTTTGTTTTTATGTCATTTTAATTTACTATCTTGCTCACGTTCACATTTCAATCCTCGGCCTGCTTCAGTTTCCCACTGAAGCCCAATGCAAGCTCAAGGAACAGCACCTTATCTTCCAGTTAGGAACTTTACAGCCTTCTGGACTCAGCACTGAGTTCAACAATTGCAGGCCATGAACTCTGTCCTCTGTTTTGATTGGGTTCTTTTTTTGGAAATGAGCTGTATGTCTCTTGTTTTCAATATTTTTGCTTTCAAATAGCGCTGTTCATTATTCTGCCATTAACACTTACTCTGGACCAATGCTTTGTTTCTTTACTATAGCCATTATCTCTCCCTTTGCTTTTTGATCCATGACACTTCGACCTTTCCCTTTTTCACCTGGGGGTTGGGTTGGGGAAGTAACAATCTTCCTCAATCCTGCCTGTGTACACCCTGCCGAATGGAGAGCATCTGTATAGTGAGCAGGAGCAGCAGCTTTGGCTGAGTGTTTTTTTTTAAAAATCCTTACTAGGCCAAGGATACTGACACTAATTATATTTTATATTTTTCTTGGTTATCCCATGCTTTTTCCCCTGAGAAGTCAGACAGATATTCCAGACTCCCTTTGACAATGCTGCTCTGTAACTTGCCCAATGTAGCCTTTGATCTCCAGAACTCCCCCCTGCAATTTCCGCTCAGTTAAGTAAAAAGGAGCAGAGTTAGGAGCTGCACATTTCTCACCCGACCTTCCGACTTGGGCCTGGTGAGAAAGTTGCAACGCAGTGGGTTCCTGTGGCCATCAGTGCAGAGCAGCAGCATCAAGAGAAAGTGAAGCCATGTCCCCTTTCTGTGGCACTAGCTGTTGTATAGCAGGTAAGTTTAAAGATCCCAGCCACTTTGAGAAGCCAGGAGAAGGTAAGTGTGCGAGCTAAGTGGGTGGAGGGTTGGGGTAGGATGGGTCGGGGGTGTTGAGAGGGTAGCCGGGTGGTTATGTGGCTGGGAGGAGGGATTTGGGGTGGGGGGGGTGGGGGTGAGATAGTTAGGGTGGGGGATCCAGTGGTGGAGCGGGGGCTGTATTTGTTCAGGGTTGGGGCGGGGGGGGTGGTGTATGGAGGGTTCTGGCAGAGGTGGGGGGGTCACTAGTATCGTTGCCCAGAAGTTAGTAGCGCTTTGAATCCTTCTAACTTTTCCTGGGTAATTATTCTGCTGAGAGAGTCAAAGGCCTGTAACTTCCGCGCTCTCCAGCATTGGATTTGGAGGCACTCCAAAGAATTGCTAGGGAATCCCTCTGTCAAGTTCCCAGCTAAGGGTTTGCACGGCAATTTCCTGGAAGTGCTAACTTCCTCTGGACAGTTACGCTGAGCTGGGAACTATCCGAAAATGCGATTTAAACCACAAACTTCGGATGGTTCCACTGGGGTTATATCAGTAGTTACCCAGAAACAGTTAGAAGAATTAAAACCTCTTCTAACTTTTGGGTAACTATTGTAAAGGCCCAGACCAACCCCACTGGACTCCCCGTCTCCGCCTGCACAGGAGCCCTCATCCCATCCCGACATTTGACCCCCCCGACCTCGGAACATCCAACTCACCCGCCCCCTCCCGATGTCCGACACCCCCACCCCTTACAGATATCTGACTTTTCTCCCCAGCCCCATAAATGTCTGGCCTGCTGCACACCCCCCAGCACCCCCACCCGACCTCCAAATCCACGCCCCCCCCCAAATCCTTTTCACTTACCTTCTCTCTGACCTGTCAATTTCAATGGGACCTTTAAACTGATCTGTTTAACGGCATCTAGTGCAGTAAATAAGGGGGCGTTTCCTCCTTCAATTTGACGGTGGTGGACTTTGACACTGGACTTCGGAGATAGTTGCGCTGCCTGGAGATCTCTTGGCTCGAGTTGGAAGGTCAGGCGAGATAGGCACGGAGTGGCAATCCAACGCTGATTACCACTTCGAGGAAGATACAGCCTGAAGTCTCCAACATAAGTCAGAGTATCAGTTGGTTCCCAGTGCAGGGTAATTGCTCATCGGAAGTTTGGACTTCCCAGGAAATTGTTGAGCAGTCCTTGGGTTGAGGACTTACAGCCTTGGGGGGGGTGGGGGTCCCAGTGCATCTTCCTGAGAACCCCCCCCAGGTATGAGCCCCTGGAGATTGGAAGTTCTGGGCCAGTGTTTTTTCTAGGCTATAATTTACTTACAACTTTGATATGTTTATTTATAATTTTCAGTATCAACGAGTGGATGAAGAACAAATCAGTAGAAAGTTTGTTACCCTAAAAATCAAAAATATGCATGCAGGTTCTTTTACCAGAGCAACATAAAGTAGATAGACAAGAAATTACCTGTAATATTATTGAAATTATTCCTCCAGTATTTTTGGTGTGGGGGAGTTTTTTTTTCTGATTCTTTTTTCCTCCTCCTTTCCAAATGTGGTCCTAGAATGGTCACCTGTCTGATTTTGAATACTGCGACCCTGTAATATTGGCGAATTAAATTCAGGTAACAAAAGCCCAGATTTTAATTACTCCAATTTTTTTTAGATAATTGACTGCTCATATGTGTTAGCTGACCTGTTGGCCTGCTGGATATGGACCTTTTATTTTTGGTTCCACACTGTACAGTTTTTGTTTGTTTACTATGTAAAAGCTATATTCATTTTCCTTATACAGACACTACCCATATGCAATAGGAAAATGCATGGCATCTGCTTGCCACTTCCACCAAGCTGAATTACTGAGATCTGGAACACAGTGCAGGAGGATTGCTACAAATCAGCATCCTATCCCTCCAATGAAAACCTGGCTCTGTGACAGCAGCTACTGACCTATCTTAAAGACTGCTTTAACCAGCTACATGTTTCACCATGTCTCCTCTCTAAATTGCTATGCAGCCTATGCATTCCAGATGCAAGTTAACCACTCTTTAATCCTCTGTTTTTCAAACATCTCAACCTATTATTCGTGCCTATATTTCAAGTTCATCTGTTTATTGCATTTCCAATTCTGCAGTGACTTCACTGAAATTGTGCCTCTTATCTCCACTGTGCAATGAGTGACAGTGACTTTGGTGACTTAAGCTTGAACCTGGATTCCTGCCTTCTCTCTTTCCTTTAATTTCTTCTCCCTGGTGAGCTGGACCACACTGTCAAAACTGGTTACATACGAACATACGAATTAGGAGCACGAGCAGACTGCTCGTCCCGTTGAGCCTGTTCAATAAGATCATGTCTGATCTGAATGTAACCTCAACTCCATATTTCTGTCTACCCCGATAACATTTCACCCCCTTTTTAATCAAGAATCTATCTAGTTCTGCCTTAAAAATACTCAAGGACTCTGTTTCCACCACCTTTGAGGAAGAGAGTTCCAAAGACACTCAACCCTCAGAAAAAGTTTCTCCTCATCTGTCTTAAGTGAGTGACCCCTTATTTTTAAACCATGACCCCTAGTTCTAGATTCTCCCACGTGAGTAGACATCCTCTCTGCATCCACCCTGTCAAGAACCCTCAACATCTTAAAGGTTTCAATTAAGTCGCCTCTTATTCTTCTAAATTCAAGCCTAACCTGTCCAGCCTTTTCTCATAAGACAACCTGTCCATTCCTGGTATTAGTCTAGTAAACCTTCTCTGAACTCCTCCTAATACATTTATATCTTTCTTTAAATAAAGAGACCAGTACTGTACGCAATACTACAGATATGGTCTCACCAATGCCCTGTACAACTGAAGCATAACCTCCCTAATTCTGTAATCAATTCCCCTCACAATAAATGATAACATTCTATTAGCTTTCTTAATTACCTGCTGTACCTGCGTACTAACCTTTTCTGATTTGTGCATTAGGACATCCAGATCCCTCTGAATCTCAGAGCTCTGCAATCTCTCACCATTTAGATAGTAAGCTTCTTTTTTATTCTTCCTGCCAAAATGAGTGATTTCACATTTGCCCACATTATATTCCATTTGTCAGATCGTTGCCCACTCATTTAACCTATCTATGTCACTTTGTAGCCTCCTTGCGCCCTCTTCACAATTTACTTTCCTACCTGTCTTTGTGTTGTCTGTGAATTTAGCAACCATTCCTTTGGTCCCTTCATCCAAATCATTTATACGAATTATCAAAAGTTGAGGCCCTGGCACTGATCCCTCTGGCACACCACTTGTTACATCCTGCCAACCAGAAAAAAGACCCATTTATGCCAACTCACTGCTTTCTGTTTGATAGCCAATCTTCTATCCATGCCATATGTTACCCCCTATACCATGAGCTTTTATTTTCTGCAATAACCTTTGATGTGGCACCTTACCAAATACCTCCTGGAAATTTAAGTACAGTACATACACTGGTTCCCCTTCATCCACACACATGTGGCTCCTTCAGAGAACTCCCATTAAATTGGTTAAACATGATTTCTTTTTTACAAAACCACGTTGACTCTGCCTGATTATCTTGAACTTTTCTAAGTGTCTTGCTATGACACTTTTAATAATATCTTCTAACATTTTCACTATGATAGATGTTAGGCTAACTGGCCTGTAGTTTCCTGATTTCTGTCTCCCTCCCTTTTTGAATAA
Source organism: Carcharodon carcharias (assembly GCF_017639515.1). Taxonomy (NCBI): domain Eukaryota; kingdom Metazoa; phylum Chordata; class Chondrichthyes; order Lamniformes; family Lamnidae; genus Carcharodon; species Carcharodon carcharias. Next base: position 74,713,747 of record NC_054477.1, on the reverse strand, counting down.
AGGAGTTACATTTGCTATTTTCCAATCTAATGGAACATTCGCTGAATCTAGGGAATTTTAGAAAATTAAAACCAGCACATCAACTATGTCACAAGTCACTTCTTTCGAGATCTTAGGGTGAAGTCCATCCAGGCCTGGGGATTTGTCAGCCCGCAGCCCCAATAACTGGCTTAATTCCACTTCCCTGGTGATTGTAATTTTCCTGAGTTCCTTCATCCCTCCCATTTCCTGTTTTCCAGCTATTTCCGGGATGTTATTTGTGTTCTTGTCAAGACCAAAGCAAAATACCTATTCAATTCATCTGCCATCTCCCTACTTTTCATTATCAATTCCCCAGAATCACTTTCTATAGGGCCAATGCTCACTTTGTTAACTCTTCTTATTTAAGTATCTATAGAAACTTTTACAATCTGAATTTATACTTCTAGCTAGCTTTCTCTCATACTCTAATTTTTCCCTCCTTATTATTCTTTTTGTCATCCTTTGCTGTTCTTTATACTTTTTCCAATCTTCTGACCTGGCACCTGTCTTTGCGTAACTATATGCTTTTTCTTTAAGTTTGATACTGTCTTTATTTTTTTTAGTTAACTACGGATGTTGGGCCACTTTGAATTTTTGTTTCGCATTGGAATATATCTATTCTGTATATTCTGAAATAACCTTTTAAATGTCTGCCACTGAACCTCTATTGACCTATCCCTTACCTCATTTGCTAGTTCACTTTAGCTAACTCCACTTTCATGCCCTCAAAATTGCCCATATTTAAGTTTAAAGTACTAGTTTTGAATGCACTTGTTTCTCCCTCAAGATCTCTGCTACCTAGCCTCAATTTGTCAAGGCTGCTCTAAAGAACCCTGAATTTATAGTTTGCCATTGTGAGATTTGAACTCTTGATACTCTTTTGAGTAAACCTGTTTCCATCTGTTTCAGATGAAGTTACATTGTTTCATAGTTTGCCATTGTGAGATTTGAACTCTTGATACTCTTTCGAGTACAAACCTGTTTCCATCTGTTTCAGATGAAGTCACATTGTTCCATAGTTTGCCATTGTGAGATTTGAACTCTTGATACTCTTTTGAGTAAACCTGTTTCCATCTGTTTCAGATGAAGTTACATTGTTTCATAGTTTGCCATTGTGAGATTTGAACTCTTGATCTTGGGGTTACAAACCCAGTACCATAACCACTTGGCTACTTAGGCCAAGCTAATAATATTTTTAATGGTTTAGCCAGATCTGGTAACTCTTTTGAGTACAAACATGTTTCCATCTATTTCAGATGAAGTTATGTTGTTTCATAGTTTGCCATTGTGAGATGTGAACTCTTGATCTGGGGGTTACAAACCCAGTACCATAACCACTTGGCTATTTAGGCCAAGCTCACCCTGAATTTATAGTAAACTGAACTGGGGCTACAGTAACCAGATTCAACCAGTTAGCTAATGAACTACTCAGCTCCTACAGCTGAGTGAGTTTACTCTGTCTAAACTGCAAGAAAGAAAGCACTTAGCCTGCTTACACAGTTCTTTCCAGTTACGACTAATTACAGACTAGATTAGATTTTAAGAGCAAAATTGATTACCATGTTTCACGACAAAAATGACTGCATTTCTAGGGTAATTCACTGGTTGTGAAGAGCTTAGGACATAAATGCAAGTTCATTCATTCTTTCAGTGTCCGCATGCGTAACTTGGATTATCAGCCTGACAATTGTAGCAGTCATTTTGATTAGTGTTATTTTGAGGATGTAATCAATTAAGGGGAAAAGTAGAAAAGCCAGAAAACTACATATTCAAAGTGTTTTGCATTTTTAACTTCTTAAAACAGCATAATATTTCGAATTGTGGGCAGCCATGTATTCCTGTGTTAGTGACGTCACTAACTTGAGAACCCCTCAGTTGGAAGGCGCATGAGCATAACTTTAAAATGACTTGAGAGCTGTTCCAGAGTCACCTTACCAAGAAAGTCAACATACATAGCACTGACCCAAAAACTTGCTGTTACCATATATGTTGCCAGGCTGGTGAAATGATAATCCTGTTCTTTTAATTGAAGTTTTGCTGAGCATGCCTGTCATGGACCCAAATCTATGGTTCTTCCTGCACCTATTTTTGCGATGCTTCCCACCCCCCCAAAAAAACTTTTCTTCTGTCTTCATCTTCCCACCCTTGCTGGAATAGATTTCTACAGGTTTTGGACACTCTAGTATCACCCAGATGACTGTTAGTCATTTCTGACTCTGGAATGTGCTACTATTTTTAAATATTTGTTCATGGGGTGTGGGTGTCACTGGTTAGGCCAGCATTTATTACCCATCCCTAACTACCTTTGCTCAGAGGGCATTTAAGAGTCAACCACAATGCTGTGGGTCCGGAGTCACATGTAGGCAAGACCAGGTGAGGCTTGCAGATTTCCTCCCCGAAAAGATATTAGTGAACCAGATGGGTTTTTATGACAATTGGCAATGGTTTCATGTTCATCAGACTTTTAATTCCAGATTTCTATTGAATTCAAATTCCACCATCTGCCGTGGATTCCCAGACTGTTACCCTGGGTCTCTGGATTAGCAGTCCAGTGACAATACCACTACGCCCCCTCCTCTCTCCGGCTACTAGTCAATTCTGAAAGACATCAGTCAAATCTGATCTTGTTCACACACATGCACTTCACAGAAGAAGTCATAGGATCATTATCAGGAGTAGGAATATGGACTGATAATTTCTGTAGCCAGGGTGCTTGGACTAATGGTAGTGAATTTTCGGCAGTTCCACTACGATAATTCAACTCCGAGAATTAAATCTGGAACCTTCTGCTCTGATTGGCTCAAAACTGTTAATTCACTTTAAAAAGTCAAAATCATTTTTATAACATTTTTCTTTTAATGAGGGAGAAGACAAGAGAAAAGATAACTCCTCAGCACCTGACTCATGAAGCATTATGAGTTCCTTGTAATACTTAGTTACATACAGCTAACTTCAGGAAATTAAAATGAAGGCATGAACATTGTTCCAAAACTGACATCCGTCTGCTGTATTTTGTAGTGGATTTGTTGTAAGAAAGTGAAGGGACTGTTTCCCATTTTAAATTGAAACCTGGGGATTGATTCCGTTAACCTGTATATGGTGGCAGAGTTCTGTTTTCTTCTTTCGAACGAACATCTGAGAGATTTAATTTCTTACACCTACAGGAAGTCTGGGGAACTAATAGCAAAAAGGTTTTGTTAAGGTGCCAAGTATCATGCAGGAAAGGAAGTTCAGTCACAATTGAATCATTTTTCACTTAAGATTGATGGAGAGAAAAGCTTACATTAAAGGTGATGAATCTGTTTCCCTAAAGTTTGGATAAAACAAATGAAATGTTAATTTCATAGCAATTCTAAAGGATTTTCATACTTTTGGGTTTAACTATTTGTATTTCTGCACTTAAGTACGGCTAGTAGTTAATTATTAGGACAGATGATCTAGGCCGACACCTCAGGGCAATATTTGAGGTAATACTACATGATTTGGTTTGTCACTATTTGCATAAGACCCATTTGCCTGCTGCAGTGGTTCAGATAGACGCTAAAGGTTGCTGTCATTACTTGAAGAAGCACCAGAAATTAACAGATTAATTGGTCTCATTTCATTGTTTGTGGGTTCTTGCTGTGTGAAAAATGACTGCTCTGTCGCGACCAGTGCTCTTCAGTGATTCATTCTATTTGGCATAATTTAGGGAATTTGAGTGATCAACCACTAAATAAATGCAAGTACTTTCTTGGCAGTGGAATCAGATTGTTGAGTCTTTGCTCATTGTGGTATTTAATTTCTATTTGATATTAGGCTTCATAGGGAAAGCACAGTTGCTGGGTGTGTTGTGATTAATTTGTTTCTATTCTTTAACCATAATTGGACCTGACTGGCTACATAGCCTGTTGGTGAATGCATAAGATAAAAGGAAAAAAGTGCGGATGTTGGAAATATGAAATAAAAACAGAAAATGCTGGAAAAACTCAGCCAGATAGCATCTGTGGAGAGAAAAACAGTTGATGTTTCGAGTCCACATGACTCTTCTTTATGCGTGTGGACCCAAAACATTAACTTTGTTTCTCTCTTCATAGATGCTGTCAGACCTGAGTTTTTCCAACATTTTCTGTTTTTATATGGTGAATGCCTAAGTTGTTTATGCAGCTGGGGTTCATCTTTAGGAGAAAATCAGGTACCCTGACTAGATTAACACTGTCTTTTTTTGTTGTTTGCCTTGGTTGAAAACTCTTTATTAGTATCAAACATTCATTTCAAAATTCCATGGACCACAGCTGTAGTGTCAAAGTAGGTGCTGCATTTTTGTGATTAAGTATTGCATCACAGATACACTTTACATAAACAATTCAATCCTGAATCCTGGAACCATAAAGATAAAGAATTGAAAAGAAAATTTACAAACTTTATGGTTTGGCTTAAACCATTTTATGGAAGTTTTTTTTTGATTTTCCATTTGGGCTTCACTTTGTTGATTTGGGGAGATGGTGGTGTATAGGTAATGTCTGGACTAGTAATCCAAAGAACAAGATTAATACTCTGAGGACAGGTTTTCACATCTCACCATGGCAGCTGGTGGAACATAAATTATTAAATCGAGAATTAAAAAGCTAGTCCCAGTAATAGTGACCACGACAACGATCATTGTTGTAAAAACCCATCTGGTTCACTACCGTCCTTTAGGGAAGGAAATCTGCCATCCTTACCTGGTCTTGCCTACATGTGACTCCAGATCTACAGCAATGTGGTTGACTCTTAACTGCCCTCTGAAATGGCCTAGTAAGTCACTCAGTTGAAGGGCAATTAGGGATGGGCCACAAATACTGACCTTGCCAATGCCATCCATACCCAATGAAGGAATAAAGAACAAAAAATCCTATTATAGTTTTAAATTATTTCAATTTGTTTTTGAATGCTGTTAGTCATAGTTTGCATTTTGGCTTTGTAGTAACACCAGAAACAATACACCAAATTAATATAAAATATGCTTATTATACAAAAATGTTGTAGATGGTAAACCTGTGCTACTTATTTGAAACTACCTTGTACAATTTTATTGTAATTGCCATTTTTAATGATGGAATTCTGTTAGGAGCTACAGATGAGAGTTAGGGGTCCCAGACCAGAGGCGATGAAATAGAAGAGTTTAAGGGAGAATATATATCGATTGTGAATTGATACAGAATGCTGTGGTCTACTTCCTGTATCGTTCTGTTCCAGCATAAAGGAGTTGAATTGATATCAGAATTCAGTTATCAACTTTGGGTATTTCTGAACTTCTCATTGTTTCAACTGTGTAAATTTGTTTCCTTTGCACTTTCAGGCATAATAACTTGTTCACACCAGGTCTGAGGGTAATCTTCAAATAGAAACAGCGCAGTCTGTACAAGGAGTTAGCGCACTATAAATGGTCATTCAGCCAATCCATGTATGTGCAAATGCTAGCTCTTCAACTGGAGCTATCGAATCTATTCCCATTTCTCTGCTCTTTCCCTCAATGCTGTTAAGTTTTCTTAATATTCAGATACTTATTCAATTCCCTTTTAAACAGTGCCACAGTCTCTGCCTCAATAGCTACTTGTTATGACACATTCCATGTTTTGATAGCCACCTTTGTGAAAAATTCCATACCACTCCCTCATTCCTCTGATGATGATCTTAAATTTATGCTCCATTATGGATTTCCCACTGAATGGAATCAACCTGTTGCTATTTACATTTATCAAAACCTTTTCTAAACTTAAATTCTCTATTAGAGTGTCCCTTAAAACTTCTTTATTCCAGTGGAAAAATAAAAGAACTTAAGCCTCCTTAAAAATGATATCCTCCCATTTCTGGTATAATTCTCCTGAATTTTCATCATACCTTTCCATGACTGTAGCATCTTTATATTGGGATGCCTAGAACTGCAAGCAACACTGCCAACTGAAGCCTGATCCTTTGTTGTACAAACTCAACAATTTTTCCTCAAAGTACTGTTTCAAGTTTCTGTGCATTGCACTATTCCTTCTATCATTTCCTATCTATTTGTCCATTTCCCTGACATAGCAATGTCCAGGGAAACCTTTCCTAAAATTTGCCATGCTTCTAATATGCCACCCACAGACTTTGCTATCATTCTCATGCTTTATGTATAAAATAAATAGAAATCAAAAGATCCCAGCATAGATCCCTAGGCCATATCATTCTCCAAAAGATCTTTTTTTTGTATTCTTCTGGTGTGTTTTGTATTTGTAATTTTTCTAATGTTACTAATAAAATCGCACCATTTAGTACTGCTCAGATACAGGAGTTTCTGGTTAGGACCTTGATGGTGAATATTTCTTGGCACAGTTGTTAGGTAGGTGGCTTATGGGTTTTTCCAGTTACCAGATCAATGTAAGATTCCATAGATTGTGCGAATCGGAAAACTGATGGTAAATTTCAGTGTGATGTGTGTTAGGGGAAACTCTATGCTTAACACCTGTTGTATTTTGCATATTTAAACAATTGATATATACCTCCTGATTTATATTTGTAATTTAAACTTATTTGGGCATTAATAATTTCATGTATAGAAGAATGGAATCACATTATGTCGTCATTCTGTAACTGTGGAATTGAAAGCTGAATAAGTTGTTAATTTCTTGTTTTCTTGCAGAGTGACTTGTGGTCTTTGGGGATCACAGCTATTGAAATGGCGGAAGGAGCACCTCGTAAGTAATGTGACAAAACATTTAAGTTATGATTAAATGGGCAACTGTGCGATTAAAATGCTGTGATTTACCTAAGATTAAAATTTAAATCCTGTCAACCTGATGAGATGAAATTGTTGTCTTCTGGCTGAAAGTCCTAGATTAAGTGAGTTTGTGGAGCCTCACAAAGCAACTTCTAATTCTCCAGGAATCAGCTGTAAATGGGCAAACTGATGCCAGGCTAGGACAGATTGGAGTTGAGGCACATTGTAGGAGAGTGGTCAGGACTTTCACTGCCTCTCTGACTGCTGCAACTTAACTGAGAGTACCAAATGTTGATCTTAAGTGCATAAAATGAAAGTTTGTTCCATTCCTAGCTTATCTTAATAATTATATCAAAGATAGGAAATGGAAGAACATTGAGTGTCGCAGTTGGTTTGAATACATTGTGATTGTTAGGATTAAACTCTGATTGATGGTGTTGAAAGGTCAACTTAGTGTATAATTGAGTTAATGTGACATCTATTTAATAAGGTAATAAAGGTAGTCTGGGAAAAATAAGTTGATCAATATGGACTATACCTCAGAATTTTGTTGAAATACAGTTATTCTAAATAAACCACAATGCTAAATAGATCAACAAGAGAAATGGGACGCGAGGGGTTGAGGAAGGGAAAGAAAGTTGACCCTCACAACACCTATAGGAAGGATAGGATATTCCACTGGGGAAAAAATACAGGAAGTTCTGGAAGTACATTTAAAAATGTGATCATAAGGGCAGAGAGATAGAATGATTGAACAACAACAATAAATTTTTTCCAGAGCAGCAGGAAGAGAACAGCCTGAGGAGATGAAACTCTTAAAAGAATACCAATAGGAATGAACTGATGATGAATAGAAAACAGCCAATGTACTCTGATTATTCAAAGTATTCAATCGAAGGCAGATACTAATGTCATGCATTCATGGAAATAAACATGCAGATTTACAGGCATCAACATAGCCAAACATGAGGTTCTAGGCAGGCTTAAAGGCCTCAAAATGAACAAATCTGCAGAGACTAATGGCACCTCTTCCCAGACTTTAAGAATATTGGGATGAAATTTGTCAAGTGTTGATGATTATGAATAAATCACTGAAAGTTGGAGAGGTCCCAGTAGACAGAAAGCAAGCTATATTCAGGAAAGGGGGCAAATCCAATTTGGGCAATTGCATTAGTCTAACTTCAGGAACTAGTCAGATAATGGAACAAATTACTAAGAACAAATTTAAGGATTACCAGTCTGAGAGTAAGCTATTAAAATCAACATGACTGTAGAGCCTCCTTGTGTAATTTTTTATTAGAAGTTGACCTCTGAATGGGCAGTGAAAACCATCTATGCACTAATAAATTTCCAGTAAAACATTATTTGTTCAAGGGAAATAGCCCAACCCTATTTGCTGTTGGGAAAGTGATGGTGAGTTCCGTATGAAATACTGTTCCTGAAACCAAGAGTAGCGGGAACTCGGGATAATAACACGTGGCATTTTGGCCGTTCTCTAAATCTTCCCATCCTGGTGAGGCCAGAAAATCCAGGCCATGGTTTGGGATAAAGAATTGATTGAAGGAAGGGAAGCAGCAGGTACTTGTTAGGAGACTGATGTCAGGGTGGCAGGCAGGCGGAGGCACTCAGTGGAGTGCTTCAGAGGTTAGTGCGAGGGCTTACTGTTTTTGAATGAGATCAATGACTTGTGTTCAGAAGCTGAAAATAAATTTGTAGATAAACTGAGGAAGGGTTGGGGAGGGTGATACGTTGGAGGGAGAGATGCATAATAAGTATTGAGGCACCAACAAAAGTAGTCAGATAAGATCTGCAAATGGGCAAACTGTTGGCTGAGAAAGTTCAATACAAAAAAGTAAATGTTGCTAAACATGCAAGGGAAAATGGATGCCATTGTTGATGGCATGGAAATAGCTAAAAATAAAGTGGAAAGGGATCTGAGTGTTAAGATCAGCTCTAGAATCTCCAATCACTGTGGTACAGCCATAAACAAAGCAAATAGAATGTTATATTGATAAGTCAATTAAGTAAAAAATCAGAAAATATTACTCTAAAACTGTACAGACTACATTTTAGTTGAAAGTTTATTCAGTTTTGATCACTGAGACATAAGGAGAACATTTAACTATAGAGGTGTAGAAAAGGGTCAATAATTAGGCTGTATCATAGCAGTTGACTGAGTTATAAGGAAAGGTGGCAGTAAAGGAGAATCCACTGTCTTGAAGGGAGGTAGTTGAGAAGTGACTTCATTGCAGTATGTAAGACATTAAAAAGCACATATGAGGTAAATCTGAACTATTTGCTTCACAGTAAAGCATGATACCACACCAAGGGGATATGTTAAAATTGATGAAAGGAAAATTTAAAACAAATATCTGGGAGAAATTCTCAAAGAATAATCGTTACTTGGAATAGTTTTCTGACACTTTAATGGAATAAAAAACCCATTCCAAGATAAATGATATGATGGAGCATGTATTTACAGATGCAGAAGCAAAGATGGATTGAATACCTTCCATCACTGATCTGCCCAGAAGTCATTGTGATATTGTCAGAGGTGCTGTGTATTTTATATGACTTGGGATTTGTAAGTGTGATTTATTACACATCAGCATCATCTTTTCTCTTCAGTACAGATACATAAAGTATTAATAAAAGCAGAATGCAGTGGATGCCGGAAATATGAAAGAGGAGGATTCATTTCCGACTCAAAATGTTAACTCTATTTCTCTCTCCACAGCTGCTGCCAGATGTGTTGAATTTTACCAGCGCATGGTTTTATCCCATAAAAGTTTTGTCTGTTTTTCATGAAAGTACATTTAGTACATTATTATTAGTACTTAATTATCATTATCAATATACTGCGGTAAAAACCAATGTCATTCAGAGTTCACTTATGAAACAAAGTAAGCATGTAGTATAATGATCAAATGTGGCACACTTGATATGAAAACCAAGTATCAGATTACATTACTGGTTCAAGATAAAATTATAATATGTTTCCTTTTTTATTGTGGAATGTAGATAACCTGCAATGCTTAAAATTCTATTTTTTAAAACATTTTTTGATATTATTGTCATACTACACTACTTAGCTGCCCAAATCATGTTTGGCATATGGCTGCATTGATGTTTTCTTGAGTGCACATGACTTATCATTTAAATACCAAATCACTTTTGATCTGGAGGAAATGAGTTGGTATCATTTTGGGGGGAAAAGAAATCATTTTTTGATAGTGAGATTGAGTTAAACGCACAGATTTGTTCTAAGTGGGACTCAAGGCATTCTCCACTGGCAAGGAGTCATTCCTGAATTAATTTCACACAATGCCTGTTGGCTAATTCATATTCATATCTAGCATTAGATTTCTTTCTCCTCAATACTTCCTTTCCCTACCCCCAAAATATCAATAATGAGAGGTGGTCTAAGAAAGTATAATTTGTGAGATGCTAAAAACATAAATCAAAAAGTGATCGTTGCCTTGAGATATAGTTTCATAATCTCTGGGCTAAAATCTATGCATCCATTTGACTTTTATAGCAGGTTGGAGAAAAGAAGAGTGGGTGGAAGAATTAACAGATGGACCTCAAATTATTTAAATTTCATGAAATAAATCATGAATTTTCATTTTGCTTTGGCTAATTTGTTATATTTATTTGAAGTATTATAGTTCATACAACTGTTCTTTATATTTCTACTTTTAGCCCTCTGCGACATGCACCCAATGAGAGCACTCTTCCTCATTCCCAGGAATCCACCCCCACGACTGAAGTCTAAGAAATGGTTAGTACATTTGTGTCAGTGGGAAAAGTTTGAGCGATTTAATTGCTTGATTCAATTCTTTGACTTTTCAGCTTCTGATGTTAATTTCTCATAGTTGGTCAGATTGCATTTTCAAAGTGAAGATGAAAGGGTGTTGTGAATGAGAGTGAGATCAGCACAACATAAGTGAAAAAACACTGGCTTGATTAATTCATGACAGGTGCTGCTTGAATTAAAGCAACGTCATTTATGTTTACGCAACAGCTGTTTAATTTCTGGTACTTAGTAAAAGATGATTTTTCCTCTGCAATCTATGGTCTTTCACTTTTCTTTTTTACCCTACTTTGTTTCCAACTGAAGTGTTAATGTTTTTTAAATTTGTGTTTTGATTTTTCGTTAATTAGTACTTCTCCACTTGCAAAATCATTTTAAACTTTTATTCTTATTCGTAGCAGTTTTGCACATTATGTAGCAATTTTTAAATTTAAATTAATTTTTGTACTCTAAAGTTGCTGGTATCCCTAACATATTGAATAACTTGGCACTTGGCACTTACCTTCTGCAAAAACTTTCATGAAATAAATAATTTTTATGAAAGAAGATTGTGTTGAAAGCTAATTCTCTTTTCATTTAAAACCTGTGATGCCGATTCTTTTACACATGCATATTTTGAATCGGTCAGTGTTAAATTTAATTTCCCTTTCACAATCCATAAATATACAATTGGTCTAAATACTATAAATTGTATCCTTTGTCCCTATTGTTTTCTTTACTTGTGTTGCCTGTAAATTTGATCAGTTTGCAATGCCATCCTGACTTGGAACCATATCGCCATTCCTTCACTGTCGCTGGGTCAAAATCCTCTGAACTTTGTTCTTACAAGTGCGGTGGGTGTACCGACACCACGTGGACTACAGTGGTTCAAGAAGGTGGCTCACCACCACAACCTCATGGGCAATTGGGGATGGGGATGTTGGCCTGGAAAGCGATGCTCACACCCCATTATCAAATGAAAAAAAAATTGGGTTCAATTTGTGAATCATTTATGTTCATCAGAATCAACAGCATTCTAAGAATCAAACTCTACATCATCAAATCAGCCCCTTCAGCTCCCCCCAACTCTCCATTCAGATGTTGCATCTTGATCCTGCATTAACTGGTCTCCCATGGGTTTTAATGTTTTAGCCCATGACACAGGCTTTCAAAAAATCTGATAAGGGGTTCTATTCTTCACTATATCAATTGAGGTGGGATACATTTGTTTGAAGAAAATACAAGACAGTTCTTTAAACCTCAAGTTTTCTGATGGTTCACATTCTAAAATGTTATCAGCAAATAACCTCTGATGAAGCTAGGGTTCGCACCCTTGCTTTCTTGGTAATGGATTAGCAACTCGTAACCATTTGAATCACTTCGCACTTTTGATCTATACTCTAGAATCACAGAATGGTTACAGCACAAAAAGAGACCATTTGGCTCTTGTTGTCTGTGCTGGCTCTCTGCAAGAGCAACTCAGTCCCACACCCTTTCCTTTCCCTGTAGCCTGCAGATTTTTCCTTTTCAGATCATTACTGAATTCCTTTTTGAAAGTCATCGTTGAATCTGCCTCCACCACACTCTTGGGCAGTGCATTCCGGATCCTAATCTCACGCTGTGTAAAAATGTATTTTCTCATGTTGCCTTTGGTTCTTTCACCATTCACCTTAAATCAGTGCCCTCTGGTTCTCGACCCTTCCGCCAATGGAAATAGTTTCTCCCTTTTCACACTGCCCAGGCCCCTTATGATTTTGAACACCTCTATCAAAACCTCTCAACATCCTCCTCTCTAAGGGAAACAAGCTCAGCTTCAGTCTATCCAAACTCTCCCATCTGCAAAACCATTCCTGTAAATTTTTTCTGCACCCTCTCTAATGCCATTCTGAAGGAAGCCATTTCATTCCTCAAATGTGCTGCCCAAAATTGGGCACAATCTTCCAATTGAGGCCGAACCAATTTTTCTGAAGGTTCACCATAACTTCCTTTTGTCCTTTCTGTACATGTTTATAAAGCCGAGGACTCTGTATACTTTCTCAACATACCCTGCCATCTGCAACAATTTGTATTCATTCATCCCCAGATTCCTCTGTTCCTCCACCACCTTTAGAATTGTTTCCTTTACTTTATATTGCTTTTCCTTATTCTTCCTACAAAAATGTATTATTTTGCATATCTCTACATTAAATTTCATCTGCCACTTGTCCACCCATTCTACTAGTCTGCCTATGTCCATTTGAAGTCTATCACTATCTCCCTCATGTTTCACAATACTTCCAAGTTTTGTGTCATCTGCAAAATTTTGAAATTGTGCCCTGAACGTCCAAGTCTAGACCATTAATACACTTCAAGAAAAGCAGTAGTTCTAGTACTGACACCTGGGGAACTCCACTGTATACCTTCCTCCAGTGAAAAAAACAATCGTTCACCACTACTCTTGTTTCCTGTCACTTCGCCAACTTCTTATCCATGCTACCACTGTCCCTTTTATTCCATAAGCTGTAACTTTGCTGAGAGGCCTATTATGTCACACTTTATTGAGCACCTTTTGGAAGGCCATGTACACCACATCTGCATTACCCTAATCAACCCTCTCTTGTTATCTCATCAAAAAATTCAGTCAAGTTGCTTAAACATAATTTGCTTTTAACAAATTCAGCCTGGCTCTCATTCATTAATCCACATTTGTCCAAGTGATTGCTGATTTTGTCCTGGATTAGCATTTTCTAAAAGCTTTCCCACCATCGAAGTTAAATTAACTTGCCTGTAATTGCTGGATTTCTATTTCTTTTTGAACAGTGTTGTAATATTTGTGATTCTTCAGTCCTCTGGCACCACTCTAATTTGAGCAGGATTGGAAGATTATGGCCAGTGCCTCTGCAATTTGCACTTTTACTTACTTCAGTATTCTTGGATGCTTTGCATTTGGTCCCAGTGACTTGACTTAACTTGAAGTACAGCCAGCCTTTTAATACATTATCTTCATCAATTGTTAGCCTATTAAGTGTCTCAATTACCTCCCCTTTTACTATCATTTTTTCAGCATTTTCTTCCTTGGTAAAGACAGGTGCAAAATATTCATTAACCATCTTAGCCAAGCTTTTGCCTCCTTTCGTCAACCTCCTTTTAGGTCCCTAATCGGCCCCATCCCTCCCTTTACTACCATTTTGCTGTTTATATGCCTATAGAAGACTTTTAGATTATTTTTTTATTTTGGATGCCAGCTTCTTCTCATACTCTTTCTTCCGTTATTTCTGTTTTCACCCCCCCACTGAACGTCCTCTATTCAGACAACCTGACATTTGTTGTTCACCCCATTTTCTGCTTCATTTTACGTTCTATCTCTTTGGTCATCAAAGAAGCTCTGGCTTTGTTTGTCCTACCTTTCTCCTTGGGAATATACCTTGATTATAACTATACTATCTCCTGTTTTAAAGGCAGCCAATTATTCCATTACTGTTTTGCCAGCCATTCATTGATTCCAATTAACTTAGATAAGACCTGTTCACACCCTGTTGAAATTGGCCTTCCTCCAATTAATTACCTTTAATCTGGATTGCTTCTTGTGCTTTTCCATAGCTAACCTAAACCTTATGATATCATAATCACTGTCCCCTGCCTACACTTGGGGCTGCATTTTTTGGTTCCGCAGAGATTGATTTGGGAGTGGGACAGGTGGTGGGGTGGCGGGGGGATATTAGGGAATTTCATGTTGCAGCAGCTCCCAATACAATCCTGCCTCTGAGCGATCTTGTTGGATGTGGGGTCTGACTGGCACCAGCTACCCACCTGGTAGGACTGGGTGCTAATTAGGCTGAATTACTTGAGGTCAGATTGGTGATGCCGTTGAGATTTATCCAATGAAGATTCCCCACCAACCTCTCTCCCTACTGAGGCCCAATCCTACCTGTTGCCTTCAGGTGGTCTTCTGGTGGCAGGCCCAGTAAATTCTCAATTACATTCCCCTTCCAAGACACAGATGTTAGAGGGCAACAGCTGCAGCCAACCTGCGGAGTGAGTCAGCTGTATCAACACTTATTTATTACACATTTATAATCTTTCAGCAGGTGCCTGCATCATCAGGAGCCCTTGTGTTCTCCTGCCTACATCTGCAGTGCCCACATTTCCCGGTAGGGCTGCTGCAGACATCGCTGCAGATCCTCCTGTTGGACCTGCCGGTTCCATTGCCCGCCCGCAGTCCTGAATTGGACAGGGCTTCCAGTAGCAGCCAATTAAGAAGCTGCCTCCGAGAAAATCCAACAGCTGTCTTGCCAGGCTGCCTCTGGGTTTCTGGTCCGGAATTGATCCAAAGATCGGGATCCTGATGATCTACTAAAGAGTACAAAGTATTTAGAATAGTTCTGAACCATCATTTTGAATGATATACATTTGTTATATTGCTTACGCATTAAAAAAAAGTGTTTCCAATTAATTTTCTAGAATGGGTGGTAGGTATTTTTATCTCTCTTACAGCGTTGGGATTGCTATTGATCCTCAAAGGCCTGTCCAATATCCAAATGAATTTTCTTAGCTTCAGATTTATAGGTGAGGTTGACAAACATGTGCACCTTTCTTCCACCTTATGATGCTAGCCTTTATAGAGCTATGGGATTAGGGGGAAAATTGGAGAATTCCATGTTGCATCGGCATCTGATACAATCCCTACTCTGAGCGATCTTGCTGGAGGCAGGGTCAAACTGGCATCAGCTACCCACCTGGTAGATCTGGGTGACTAATTAGGCTCAACTACCTGAGGCCAAATTGGTGATGTCTATTGGTGAGATAAATCTGATGGAGGCTTCCCCCACCATTTCCCCACTGAGGCCAGACCCAACTAATTGCCTGCAGGTGATCTCTTGGTGAGTTCTACATTAAATTCCTCATCCAAGTCACAAGCGTTAGAGGGCAACAACTGTTAAGTGTGTAAACTGCCATGAAATCCTTGTTCAGAGAAGCTGTTTGTTCACATTTATTTGAAAATGTACATGGCCATTTTTTGGTCTTGTGCATGTATTAAATAAACAATCGCCTTGTAGTGCAGAACTTGAACATTGCTGAAAAGAGAGACATGTTGCTGAAGTTTTTTTTGTCTTGCACACATCAGGACAAACCCAAAAATGCCAAATTTCACACCACAACAATTTATACTACAGGAGCAAAGGGGGTGTTGATTGGTTGGCAAGTTGACTCTGGCCAAGATGTTGCCATGGAAAAAGCAGTGGGGAACGAGAGGCTCCCCAAGCCTCGGTAATTAAAAAAAGGTGCAAGGCTTGAACATATTCCTTTTGTTTGGAGAGAATGGGTCCTAGCATATGAAAGTATGTCACTTCTAACAAGCATAAATGAGCCATGTTATGAACTTGACTGATTATCTTAAATAGTTGGTAGTATAGCTATTAGCACACTAAGGATTGTTCAGCAAGTGGAATCATGTCTAACAGTAGGCATTTTGTTTTGGGCTTTGCATTGGGTTGATTATGCTCTGTACTCTACCTGTTACGAGCAGCCAAAGCAAAGTGTTATTTGTTTCGATCAACCAATTGTTGAGATGTATAGTCTATGTACCTGGCATTGCACTGGCACTGAAATTCATACATTACATTTCTCAATTGTGTGGTAGATAGAACGTCTTTTTGGACTGACTGCAGCATCCTATAAGTGGAATATACCACTTGTGTTATCACTGCATAGTAGCAGCGTGAAACGGCTTATTTGGCCCAAATTTTTGAGATACTTTGCTATTCCAGGGTATTTTGAGATAGACCAGGCACTTTTCATGTGGCAGCCTTTAGTCCATTTGTAAGCTTGAGTGATACACAGCGAACAATGGCCTAATCAGGATAACCATTGTCCTACAGGGTAGCTTTAGTGTACTCTATTCCTCTATCAACCTTGCAAGGTGAGCAAATGATTTTTTACAAGATTGCTGATATGGCTAATCCTGGAGCATGTGGAGCAATATGAATCCTATCATGCACATTGCTGGTGAAGGTAGACTTGTGGTAATTAGTAGTGGAGAATTTAAACAAGCATGTTGAGGAAAGGGAGTGCATTACACTAGTCCATTTCAAGTGAATTTGAGTGCAGGATGGAGAGCATTAAGGTGTGTTTTAAAAAAAAAAGTCCTTACATGTGGCAGCAGATCCAAAGATCACAGATGTATCATCTACTTATGGGAAGCATGCACTGGGTAAGAGGTTAGGACTCCAGTTGATGATAATCAGCTGAGTTCATAACATCGCTCATTTATGTGTGCTTGAAGCGACATACCTTCATACATAAGGACCCATTCTCTGCAAACAAAAGGAATATGTTTTCAAGCCATGCGCCTTTTTTGAATTACTGGATGCTCTGGAGCCTCTAGTTCCCCATTGCTTTCTCCATGCCTTGGCCAATCTGAGTCGATTTGTCAATCAGCAAGACAAAAATCTTCAGCAAAAATACTAAATACTGAAATTTTACCAAAGTGCATGCTTCTTTGAAGATAGTGTTTGAAGTAAGTACCTATGCAGATGTAAACAGTCATTTTTAAGTCGAAATGTACTGCCAAACTTTGTTTAGAACTCTGAACAAAGTCAGCTCTGCTGTTCTTAAATTAAAACCCCTGCTAAAATTGGCAAATGAATATAAAGTAATCCTGCCTGAAATTAATTTCCAGATTATTAGCCATTCAAGTAAATCTTTTTTCTACACATTTTTCAGGTCAAAGAAATTTTTTAGTTTTATTGAGAGTTGTTTGGTGAAGAATTACATGCAGCGGCCTTCAACTGAACACCTGTTAAAACATCCATTTATCCGTGACCAGCCAAATGAACGGCAAGTTCGAATCCAGCTGAAAGATCATATTGATAGAACAAGGAAGAAGAGAGGAGAAAAAGGTATGTGGTGCAATATCAATGTAATTATAAAAAACAAATTTTTAATTATTGATCTTAGGCTTCTTCAGTTAACAAATATAAAATAACTTTGTGTTGGAACATTACTTCTTCTGGACCAAGGCAAGAATGTAAACCTACTATTCATACATATGCATTTCGAAATTATGTTCCCACAGGAGGGGAGCACTGAGAAATGTAAAAGCAATCATTATACTGAGTACGCAAGAACTTACAAACCATCAATTTAATACATTCTTTATATTCAAACACTAAATAGTGGAATCTAACCTAGCATCATTCCCCTCGCCTTTTGGCCAGCTCACCTATTGAGTGTTCAGTTCTTAACTTTTCATGAAACTGCTTCTGAAATGTCCCATCTGTATTGAAAAGATGCTTCTGTTTTCTCTATAAAGTGACCTTTCACAGTAAGCATACCTGAAGAAAACATAGCTTATTCTTTTACAGCTAAGGCAACATTGGTTTGTATTTTGGAGTTATATGGCTGGCATATCTGGTGGTACCTTTCTAGTTAGATAATTGACCTGAGGCAGCAATATTATTTCACAGTGATTCATATTTGTGTAGTTTACCACCATTTGAAGCATTTTGCAAGGAAGGATGAGGGGAGGCAATATAAGCTACAATTTTAAAGGAAGTGCAAAAAGAGCAAGATCCCAGGGTTCACATGCATAAGACTTTGAAGATAGCGAGATGAGTTGATAAAGATGTTTTTCTTTAAAAAAAAGACAAAGGACCTGTGGTTTTATAAATAGAGTACAAGTGCAGGAAAGTTGTGCCAAACCTTTATAAGTTATTATTTGATTGTTGTACTTAATTATGGGCATCACACTTTAGCACCTACTCTGTTTCCTGCCACTGAGCCAATTTTTTAACCAGGCCAATAATTTGCCTTCAATTCAATGGGCGTCAACTGAAACTAACAGTTTTTTTTGTGAGGGACTTTATCAAATGCCTTCTGGAAGTCCATATAAATAGTGTCCATAAGCACACCCCTGTTTACTACTTTAATCATAGCTTCATAAGAAACAGAAACAGGAGCAGGAGTAGGCCATTTGGCTCAACAAGACAGTTCCGCCATGGAATAAAATCATGGCTGATCTGATTGTGGCCTTAATTCTACTTTCCTGACTGTCCCCCATAACCCTCAACTCACTTGTCAATCAAAAATCTGTCGAGTTTAGCCTTGAATATATTCAATGACCCAGCCTCACTGCTTTCTATCAGAGAATTCCAAAGTCTAACAGCCCACTGAGAGAATAAATTCCTCCTCATCTCTGTCTTAAATGGGAGACCCCTTATTTTTAAACTGTGCCCCCCCAGTTCTAGATTCCCCCACAAGAAGAAACATCTGCTCAGCATCTACCCTGTCAAGCCCCCTCAGAATCTTTTTTATGTTTCAATAAGATCACCTCTTATTCTTCACTCCAGTGAATATAGGCCCATTCTGTTCAACCTTTCCTCATAAGACAACCCCTTCATCCCAGGAATCAGCATAGTGAATATTTTCTGAACTGCTTCCAATGCCAGTATAGCCTTCCTTAAGTAAGGAGACCAGAACTGTACGCAGTACTCCAATTGTGGTCTCACCAATGCCCTGCATGGCTGTAGCAAGGCTTTCCCACTTTTATACTCCATTCCCCATTCAATAAAGGCCAACATTCCATTTACCTTCCAAATTACACCCTGTATCTGCATGCTAACTTTTTTTGATTCATGGACAGGGACACCCAGGTCCCTCTGCACCATAGCATTCTGAAGTCTCTCTCCATTTAAATAATAATCTGCTTTTCTATTTTACCTGCAAAAGTGGGCAACCTCGTATTTTTTTACATTATACTCCATCTTCCAAATTTTTGTCTACCCATTTAATCTATCTGCATCCTTTGCAGAATCTTTGTATCCTTGCGACTTGCTCTCCTACCTATCTTGGTATCAGCAGCAAATTTGGCTACAATGTAGTTGGCCCCTTTGTCCAAGTCATTAATTTAAATAATTGTGTTGAAGCCCGAGCACTGATCCTTGTGGCACTCCATTGGTTTTCCAACCTGAAAATAACCCATTTATCCTGCTCTCTGTTTCCTGCTAGTTAGCCAATCCTCTACCCATGCTAATATATCACCCCCAACACCTTGAGCTCTTAAGATGTGCAGTAGCCTTTTATGTGGCATCTTATCGAATGTCTTTTGGAGTCCAAATACACTACATCTATTTGTTTCACTTTATCTGCCCTGCTTGTTACATCCTCAAAGATCTAATGAATTTGTCAAACACCATTTCCCTTTCACAAGACCATGTTGTTCCTGCCTTATTGGATTTATGATCTTCTGAATGTCCTGCTGCTACCAATGACTGATGTTGGACTAACCATAGTTTCCTGCTTTCCGTCTCCCCCTTTTCTTGAATGGTAGTGTTAAATTTGTGGTTTCCCAATCCTCTGGGACCTTTCTAGAATCTGGGGAATTTTGGAGGATTACAAACAATGCATCCACTATCTCTGGAGCCACTTCCTTTAAGGCCCTAGGATGCACGCCATCAGGTCCAGGGGACTTGTCAGCCTTTAGTCCTGTTAGTTTTCCTGGTACTTTTCCCTCCAGTAATTCTGATAGTTTTATATCCCTCTCTCCTTTTTTGCTTTTCTATTGTGCTATATTTCTATTTTCTATTCACTGCTTTTCTATTATTCTTAGTATTATTTTTGTCTTCTACTGTGAAGACAGATACAAAACACTTGTTCAAAGTCTCTGCTATTTCTTTGTTTCTCATTAATTCCCCAGTCTCTTCCTCAAAGGGACCAATGCTCACTGTTGATACTCTTCTTTTTTGTATACTTGTAGAAGCTTTTACTGTCTGTTTTTATATTTCTTGCTAGCTTTTTCTCATACTCTAATTTATCCCTCAATGTTACTTTTTAGTCATCCTTTGCTGGTTTCTAAAATTTTTCCAATCTTCTAGCATTACATCCTTTCTTTCAGTTTGATACCACCCTTAACTTCCTTAGTTAACCATTTGCGGCCTTCTCGTAGAGTTTTTCTTTCTCAATGGAATATATTTCTGTTGAGTAATGAAGTATCTCCTTCTATGTCTCCTGCTTTTCTATTGTCTTACCTTTTAACCTAACTAATTCTGTCCTCATACTCTTGTAATTATCTTTATTTAAGTTTAAGGCACTAATTTCAGACCCACATTTCTCAACTTCAAACTGAATGTGAAATTCTATAATGTTATGATTATTCTTACCTAGAGTATCCTTTACTATGAGGTCCTTAATTAATTTTGTCTCATTACACATTACCAGGCCCAAAATAGGCTGTTGCCTGATTGGTTCCAGAATGTATTATTCTAAGAAACTGTCCTGAATACACACTATGAACTCATCCTCCAGGCCACATTTGCCAATTTGATTCACCCAAACTGTATGAAGATGAAAATTTCCTTTTCTTATTGTAGTACCTTTCTAACAAACCTCCATAATTTCTTGATTTATCCTTTGTCCTGCAGTGTGCTACTGCCAGGGGGCCTGCAAACTACTCACACCAATGACTTATTTCCCTTGCTATTTCTCATCTCCACCCAAAATAATTCTACATTTTGGTTCTCTGAACTAAGATAATTTCTCACGACTGTACTGATCTCATCCTTTATTAACAGAGATAGCTGACCCCGTTTTCTTTTGCTCCCATCCTTCCAAAATGTCAAGTACCCTTGCATATTCAGGTCCCAGCCATGGCCACTTTGCAGCCATGTCTCTGTAATGGCTATCCTATCCAACCCACTTATGTCTATTTGTGCTATCAATTCATCCATCTTGTTATGAATAGTGTGTGCGATAAGATAAAGAGCCTTTAATTTTGTCTTTTTATCATTTTTGCTTGCTCTGACCTTTATTTGCTGGTACACACTTATGTTTGTGCACTCTGTCCTTTCCTGTCAGACTCTGGTTATCATTACTTTCATTGCTATCTTGTACTATTGCCTTGTTCTTTTTCTTTAACTTTGCAAATCTGCCCTCACATGGACCCTTCTCCTTCACTATTAGTTTAAAGCCCTCGTTACAGCCCTAGTTATACAATTAGCCATATAATTACCTCTTCAAAAAGTTCAATCAGGCATGATCTACCCTTTACAAAACCATGCTGGCTGTCTCTGATTAGCAGAAAATGTGAAGGTGTTTGGTCACCTTACCTTTAATTATAAACTCGGAATTTTATGACAACAGATGTTAGGTGAACTGGCATATAGTTCCCTGGTTTCCTTCCTTGTGCCTCTTAAGTAGAGTAATTATTAACTAAATGTTAATAACTTTCAATGAGGAATTGGATATAAACGTGAAAAGGATGATTTTGCAGGGCTATGGGGTAGAGGGAGACTAATTAGGTGGCACTTGCAAAGAGCTGGCGCAGCCATGTTTGGCCATTTGGACTCCTATACTGTATGATTCTGAGACCCATAAGTTAAAGTGAGGCCTCTCTTCTCCCATGTCCATCATTTTCCTTCCCTACCAAATCAACGAAAAAGTGGTTTATTGATGACAGACATGATGGCTGTAAAGCATAATGTTTCATTTGATTTAGATGAAACTGAATATGAATACAGTGGGAGTGAAGAAGAAGAGGAGGAGTTGCCTGAGCAAGAAGGAGAACCAAGGTAACAATGTTTTAATTAAAATTTTACACTGTCCTATCTGGATTTATACAAGACAAGATTGGTGAATTATTTGGACAAATAACAAAATATCTTAAGAAAACCCATATGGACCGATGTTTTAATTTTTGCATTTGAGATACTTCCCTTCCCCTTGCAGATTTTAAGTTTTTCTCAGATTTCACTTCTATAATCCTTTGGTCCCTTCCATCTAGTTTTCACTTTTCGTTATAGTTTCTGACACTTTAAAAAAAAAAATCCAGAATTACGCTGTACCCTGACTGAGTAGATAATATTATCACAGGTTCATGTCAGTACCCTTCATCTGAATATTAGTTAGGTGCGCAAGGTTACTTGTCTTCTCTACTGTTTTTATCTTCCCTTCCCTCACTTTTTTTATTTCTCCCCTCTCTCCTCTGGAAAATGTGCCTGTTCTCGATTCTGTACTTCCCTCTGGTGGTAGAGAGTTGGAATTTATCATGTGAGAATTTGTGAACAGCCTCATGCTACTGTTCTGTATCACTGCAGACAGTTACTTTTATAACCTGTAACTAATCATGCTCAGTTGCCACAGGTAATGTGAAAAATGAGAAGATTTAGCTGAAAATTGCATCTTAATGGAGATTTCTCCTTCGCAGCAAAGGACTTTAATCATACAATTGAAGATGGTTTAAAATATAACAGGGGTCAGGGTATGAATAACCTAATATTATGATTGTGACTTGGTGTAAATATCATACAGATATGCAAGAACAGTAAATTAGCTTCTGTGGGAACAGAGTAGTTAAGTACAGAGAGAGAACCCATTACATAATAACATCATGTATGAATGAACTGACAAAATCTGGGTGTTAATTTCAGAGACAATGAAAAGAGACTTTTAACATTGATATAAATAGGCTTCCTGTATCTCATTTTTGACAGTTAACCAATAATTGTCACAAAATAATGGCAAATAATTATTGTGGACAACATGTTTTATATTTGGGGCCAACTTCCATGGGCCTGTAAATATCACTTCGCATAATATTTCATTTACCATTCAGAAGTGAATGTGGAATATTTTACACTTAGCTTGCAATCAGCATGTTTTGTGGGTCCATTTTCTTTGTTTGTTCAGCCCTTGTACTTGTCATCTGATATACTTTGGAACTGTCCGTGGAGATGGCTACCATACTTTTGAATTTCTGATTTTGTTTGGGGCAATGCCTCATAAGAGATTGCATGCCAGCCTGATTGATTTGCCTGAAACAGTCAGCATGAATTAAGTATTGGACTGGCAGAAGAGATTATGTGACCAGCCTCCATTAGCTGTGGACACTTGCCCTCAATTGTCTTTAAGTTTCCAATGTTACATTAAGGGTATGTTCATGTGTTTCTTGTAACTGTTAGGAGTGACCTCTGTTCTGCTTGGTGCCAGTAGTGATGCATAGTGGTATTGTCACTGGACTAGTAATCCAGAGACCCAGGGTAATGCTCTGGGGACCCAGGTTCGAATCCTGCCACGGCAGATGGTGGAATTTGAATTCAATTTAAAAATAATCTGGAATTAAAAGTCTAATACTGACCATGGAACCACTGTCGATTGTTGTAAAAAACCTACCTTGATCACTGATGTCCTTTAGGATGGAAATCTGTCATCTTTACTTGGTCTGGCCTACATGTGACTCCAGATCCACAGCAATGTGGTTGACTCTTACATGTGCTCTGAAATGGCCTAGCAAGCCACTCAGTTATAACAAACCGCTAAAAACTCGCAAAAAAGCAATGAAACTGGACAGACCACCTGGCATTGACCTAGGCACCTGAAATGACAACGGCAATCTCAGCCCTGTTGACCTTGCAAAATCCTCTGTGCTAACATCTGGGAGCTAGCGCCAAAATTGGGAGAACTGTCTTCACAGACTAGTCAAGCAACAGCCTGACATAGTCATCCTCACAGAATCATACCTTACAAATAATAGCCCAGACACCACCATCACCATCCCTGGGTATGTCCTGTTCCACCAGCAGGACAGGCCCAGCAGAGACGGCGGCACAGTGGTATACAGCTGTTATACAGTTGCTCTGGGAACCCTCAACATCGACCCCAGACCCTATGAAGTCTTATGACTTAGAGTCGAACGTGGGCAAGGAAACCTCCTGCTGATTACCATGTACTGCCTTCCCTCAGCTGATGAATCACTCCTCCATGTTGATCACCACTTGGAGGAAGCACTGAGGGTGGCAAGAGTGCAGAATGTACTGTGGGTGGGAGACTTCAATCCCCATCACGAAGAGTGGCTTGGTAGCACCCCTACTGACCAAGCTGGCTGAGTCCTAAATGACATAGCTGCTAGACTGGGTCTGCCGCAGGTGGTGAGGGAAAAATATACTTGATCTCATCCTCACCAACCTGCCTGCTGCAGATGCACCTGTCCATGACAGCATCGGTAGGAGTGACCATCCCATGGAGCTTGTGGAGATGAAGTCCCACCTTCACGTTGAGGATACCCTCCATTGCGTTGTGTGGCGCTACCACCGTGCTAATTGGGATAGATCTAGCAACTCAAGACTGGGCATCCATGAGGCGCTGTGGGCCATCAGCTGCAGCAGAATTGCACTTGAATGCAATCTGTAACTTCATGACCTGGCATATCCCCCACTGTACCATTACCATCAAGCTGGGGATCAACACTGGTTCATTGAAGTGTGCAGGAGGGCATGCCAGGAGCAGCACCAGGCATAATTTAAAATGAGGTGTCAATCCTGGTGAAGCTATAACACAGGATACTTGCATGCCAGACAGCATAAGCAGCAAGTGATATACAGGGCTAAGTGATCTCACAACCAACGAACCAGATCTAAGCTCTGCAGTCCCGCCACATCCAGTCGTGAATGGTGGTGGACAATTAAACAACTCACTGGAGGAGGAGGCTCCTTAAATGTCCCCATCCTCAATTATGGAGGAGCCCATCACAGTGCAAAAGATAAGGCTGAAGCATTTGTTACAATCTTCAGCCAGAAGTGCTGAGTGGATGATCCATCTCACCCTCCTCCGGAGATGCCTAGCACCATAGGTGCCAGTCTTCAGCCAATTCGATTCGCTCCACGTGATATCAAGAAATGGCTGAAGACACTGAATACTGCATAGGCTATGGGCCCTGACAATATTCTGGCAATAGTACTGAAGACTTGTGCTCCAGAATTTGCCGCGCCCCTAGCCAAGCTGTTCGGTACAACTACAACACTGGCAAATACCCGGCTATGTGGAAAATTGCCCGAGTATGTCCTGTACAAACAAAGCAGGATAAATCCAACCTAGCCAATTACCATCCCATCAGTCTACTCACCATTATCAATAAAGTAATGGAAGAGGTCATCAACAATGCTATCAAGCAGCAATTGTTTAGCAATTACTTGCTCGCTGACACTCAGTTTGGGTTCCGGTAGGGCCACTCAGCTTCTGAGCTCATTACAGCCTTGGCTCAAACATGGAGAAAAGAGCTGAACTCCCGAGGTGAACTGAGAGTGACTGCCCTTGACATCATGGCTGCATTTGACAGTGTGGCATCAAGGAGCTCTAGCAAAACTGGAGGCAATGGGAATCGGGGAAACTCTCCACTGGTTGGAGTCACACCTAACATAAAGGAAGATGGTTGTGGTTGTTGGAGGTCAGTCATCTCAGCTACAGGACATCACCGCAGGAGTTCTCAGGGTGGTGTCCTCGGCCCAACCATCTTCAGCTGCTTCAATGACCTTCCTTCTGTCATAAGGTCAGAAATGGGGATGTTTACTGCTGATTGCACAATGCTCAGCACCATTCACAACTCCTCAGATACTGAAGCACTCCTGTCCAAATGCAGCAAACCCTGGGCAATATCCAGTCTTGGGCTGACAAGTGGCAAGTAACATTTGTGCCACACAAGTGTCAGGCAATGACCATCTCCAACAAGAGAGAATCCAACCATCCCCCCTTTGATGTTCTATGGCATTACCATCATTGAATCCCCCACTATCAGCATCCTGGGGGTTACTTTTGACCAGAAACTGAAATGGACTAGCCATATAAATACTGTGGCTACAAGAGCAAGTCAGAGGCTAGGAATTGTGTGATGAGTGACCCACCTCCTGACTTCCCAAAACCTGTTCACCATCCACAAGGCGCAGGTCAGGAGTCTAATGGAATGATGTCCACTTGCCTGGATGACTGCAGCTCCCACAACATTTAAGAAGCTTGACACCATACAGGACAAAGCAGCCTGCTGGATTGGCACCATCCCCACAAACACTCACTCCCTTCACCACCAACGCACAGTGGCAGCAGTGTGTACCATCTACAAGATACACTGCAGGAATTCACCAAGGCTCCTTTGACAACACCTTCAAAACCCATGACCACTACCATCTAGAAGGACAAGGGCAGCAGATGGGTGCGAACAGCACTACCTGGAAGTTCCCCTCCGAGTCACCCACCATCCTGACTTGGAGATACATCGCCGTTCTTTCACTGTCGCTGGGTCAAAATCCTGGAGCTGCCTTCCTAACAGCACTGTAGGTGTACCTATGCCACATAGACTGCAGCGATTCAAGAAGGCAGCACACCACAACCTTCTCAAGGGCAACTAGGAACTGGCAATAAATACTGGCTGAGCATCATCCCTTGAATGAATACATAAAAAATTTACATGCTGATGCAAACAAGTTATGCTTAAATGTGGCCGCGATTATCACATGCTCTGAAAGACAGACCAGGTTTGTAAGACCATAAGATTCAGGAGCAGAAGTAGGCCATTTGGCCCATCGAGTCTGCTCTGCCATTCAATGAGATCATGGCTGATCTGATAATCCTCAACTCCACTATCTTGCCTTTTCCCCATAACCCTTGATTCCCTTACTGATTAAAAATTTGTCTTATCTCTGCCTTGAATATACTTAATGACCCAGTTTCTGCAACCTTCTGCAGCAAAGAATTCCACAGATTCACTACCCTCTGAGAGAAGAAATTCCTCCTCATTTCTGTTTTAAATGGGCACCGCCTTACTCTGAGATGAGGGGAAACAACGTCTCAGCTTCTACCCTGCCCAGCCCCCTAAGAATCTTATATGCTCAATGAGGTTGCCTCTCATTCTTCTCAACTCCAATGAGTACAGGCCCAACCGACTCAACCTCTCATCATAAGAAAATCCCTCTATCCCTCGGGTTAACCTAATGAAACTCCTCTTGTCTGCTTCCAATGCCAGAATATCTTTCCTTAGATAAGGGGACCAAAACTGTCCACAGTATTCTTGGTGTGGTCTAACTAGTGCTTTGTATAGTTTTAGCAAGTCTTCCCTATTTTTATATTTCATTTACTTTGACATAAAGGCCAACATTCCATTTGCCTTCCCTATTACCTGCTGAACTCGTATGCTAGCTTTTTGTGATTCATGCACAAGGACCCCCAAATCCCTCTGTGCTGCTGCTTTCTGCAGTGTTTATCCATTTAAATAATCTTCGCTCCTCTATTCTTCCTGCCAAAGTGCATAACCTCACACTTTCCCACATTATATTTCCATCTGCCACATTTTTAAGTTGAAATAATAAAGATTTGCAAATATGACACCAGAACTGAGTGTTTATAACTATTTTGGTGGTCTGTGCGCTTTTGGGGAAAAAAGAATAAATTTTATATTGGTATAATGGTCTCTTTTAAAAATTAGGTTTCTCTAAAAGCTTATTTCTTGTAAAAAAAAAACAACTTGCTTCAGGAACTGATCATGTGACCAAGCTACCTGGGAGATAAACATTAACAAAAGCAAAGGGTAAATGAGAAGATTATTGCAGGAACATTTTGTTCAAGTAGTTTAGAGCTAGCAGGTTGCAGGAACATCTCTTTCGGCATAATTCAACTGAAATGCTTTGGGTTGGCTAGAAGGGTTTAAAACCAATGATAACTGAAGGATGATATTAACCGTGATTTAGACTTCTGGGATAGCCAAACTGAGAAGAGCGAGTTCCTATAGGCAAGATTCCAGAGCATGATCTGGGTTGGCTGCACTGAAGATGCAAGCGACACATTGAACTGGGACAGTACAGCTGTGGGATAGTTGGAGATTTGAAGGGAAAACCTTGCTGAAAGTAAGCAGAAGCCCAAGAAATCCATCGCCTTATACAAATCTTTGGAACAGTACTCAGACCAAGTGGATAATCTTCCAATTTCTGCTAAATATCTGACTGGAGTTTTTGGAGTGCAAGTCAAATGGGTTTGGAAGCAAATTTGAATCAAGAAGATAAGTTTAGAGTCTTCACTGTACTTTGGATATCTGTAATGTAACTGATTATTTAAAATAGTATTCATGTTTTTGATTTTTGTGTAGCAAAATTCTTCGGTTTTAACAGTAAACCTTGTCGCTTCATTCTTTTAATAAATACTGGAGTTTTCGGATTTTAAAAAAAAAATAACATGACTGTACTGCTGGGACCATAGCACTATCTGGAAAGAGTTAGTAGGCTGGTACTGTTTCCTCTCGAAATGTGAAAGCTGAGGGGTGATCGAATGGAGGCCTTCAAAATTACGATGCTATTGACTGTGACTGGGCAAACTTAGAGATATTGGGGGAGTTGAATACTAGAGAACACATATTATTAATGCAATAAGGAATTTAGGAGAAACTTCGTAACTTAGAGACTGGTCAGGACAAGGAACCTGAGGTGAATAGCATTGATGAATTTAAGGGGAAGTTGGCTAAGTGGCCAAGGAAGGAAGGAATAGAATATGCTGATAGGGTTAGATGAAGTAGGGTGGTAGGAGTCTTATGTTCATGTGGAAACTGCAGACTACTTGGGCCAAATGCTGTTAATTCTGTCTAACCAATATCTCATCACCAGCCAACTTGACTTGTGTGCACAAGAGAAGCATGTGTAACTAACAAAGTAAAATTGTTGAAAAATAAAATTCATACATGTTTTGAGGAAATTACAGACAGTCTTAATACACAAAATGTTTGCTAACACGCATTGTTTGCTTATTTTGTATTTGTATTGAAGTTGAATCTTAAAATTCAAAGCTGGAGGTGTATCAGAAAAAAATCACTTTATAAAATTATTTTACATTAAATCTGTATCAAGATCTAAAAGTGTCTAATTATTTATGAATATTTGCGAAATGACAAGAAAAGACCATCTGGCCCATTGAATCTGTTCCATTCCACACGGTGGAATTAACTGCTTATCATTAAATCTATCCCATCCCACTGTCCTGTCTAAAACCATGGTGCAGCAAAAAATATAGAGGGAAAAAATCTTAGTCCAATTTAGATAAAAGCTCTGTAGAATGCTTTTCAACCACTTCAAGCAAGTTTCAGGAGATGTAATCCTATGCTTTTATAAATTGTGTTGATGTCTCCAAGTGCTCCTCTGTTTACCCAGCTTAATCAACTTCTCCAAATTCCTTCACTATTTTAAATTGTATCCTTTCGAAATCTACAAATCTTTATGATGTAATGTCCCAAAACTCCAGCTCTGTTTCGATATGTAAGAGCTCTTAAACTTGATATCAGTCGAGTAGACCTGCTGTAGACCTTTCTTCAAGGACTGAAATACCCCAAAATGTGAGCGGCAGAAACCAGACGACATTTTCAATATAGCTGGACCAAGCTATTTTTCTAATACTTCTAATTTTATATTTAATTATCCTGGCTATACATCCTAAATGTTCTTCATATCAATAAATTATTCACCATGACTCCTAGTTTTTTCCTTCTGCTCAGCTGCCTTGAATGTGCAATCCTCCATGGTGTATACATGCTTGTACTTGCCACTGTCCAAATGCATGTGCAGCACTTGTCTACATGAAAATCTGTCTTCCAGTCATAGGGCCCATTTCTCGTATTGCATTCAAATTTGTCTACAAACTAATTTATTCATGTAGCTTTCTTACACCTGCACCTATCTTTGTGAAGGAGTACATTGGAAAAAATAATCTCTTATCTTTTAGCTCAATTGTTAACGTGCCTGGAGAATCGACTCTTCGTCGTGACTTCCTGAGATTGCAGCAAGAGAACAAGGAGCGCTCTGAGGCTATGCGCAGGCAACAACTCCTTCAAGAACAACAGCTACGAGAGCAGGAAGAGTATAAAAGACAGCTCCTAGCAGAGCGCCAAAAACGTATCGAGCAACAAAAGGAACAAAGGCGACGACTTGAAGAGGTATGAATTTTTTAAAAACTGGATTTTGTTATTTGGAGAAATTTTTTATTGGAGATATTGGAACGCCTTAAAAGATGCCTAGTTTTTGTTTCAAGAGCATTGTGGCAATAGGCAAGTTTAATCTTGTAGCTTGTAGTAATCGCTAACAAATGTTAGTGTATTACACAATTGAACTGTATATTGACCTAGTTACCAGTTACACTGCGTTGCTTTTAGTCTTAAAATAAAGTTTACTTGACTTTCACATCATGTCATTTTTAAATTAATTTTTTGTTCTTTGTTGTACACATGTGCTCTATTTTTTCAGACCAGGCATGACAGATCAGATGTATTATTAATCATTATGTTGATAGGTATTAGATATAGCAATTACTTTAAAACAGATGCACCATTAATCAACAGAAAAGTGGTTTACATAAAATTACATAGGTATATAATGAATGTCAGTAGCATTGTCTGCATTCTTGAATGTTTCAATTGGCTGTAACGTTTAGTTGATATACTGTGGAGTAAGTATCAGATGCAAGGTGAATGTAATTGAGTTCAGAACTTGTTTTTGGCTTAAATTTTTTTATAGTGTTTACAATTTAAAAGATTTCAAGATTTAAAAAATTTATTCACAGGTTGTGGGCATTACTGGCAAGGCCAGCATTTATTGCCCATCCCTAATTTCCCTTGAGACAATGCTACTGATATTCCATTTGAATTGAAAACGGTAACTGGAATTTTGAGCTCCATTACTTAAATATTGATTTTTAATAGTGAGAAAGAAAGTGAAGGGTTAGTAATACTGGACACCAAATTTCAAAAGAGTAAATAACCAAGCAAAGTAGTAGTGACACAAAGCTTAAGTTTTAAAGCTGTGAAAATTCACATATACTTCAATTAAAATCAAATGTAGAGAGGAGGAGACATTCAGCAGGTATATATATGAAGGGAGCATGAGGTACCACTTTGAACCACTACAGTCCATGTGATGCAGGTACACAGTGCAGTTAGAAAGGGACTTCTAGAATTTCAACACAGTGGCGAAGAAGGAATAGTAAGACATTTCCAAGTCAGAATAATGTTTGACTTGGAGGGGAACGTAGGGGTGGTGGTGTTTCTATTTTCCTGCTGCCCTTGTCCTTCTGGGTGATAGAAGGTTAGTGGGTTTGGGAGAGACTGTCGAAGGAGCCTGGCAAGTTGTTGTTGTATACATTGTAGAGGTACACCTTGCAGCTGATGGAGGAGGGAGTGAATGTTTAAGGTAGTAGATATGGTATGGATCAAGTGGGCTGCTCTGTCTTGGATGGTGTCAAGCTTCTCGAGTGTTGTTGGAGCTGCACTCAGCCAGGCTTGTGGAGAATATTCCATTGCACTCCTGACTTATGCCTTGTAGATGGGAGACACGCTTTGGGGAGCTGGGTTGTGTGTCACCTGACACAGAATTTCCAGCTTCTGACCTCTTGTAGCCATAGTATTTGTTTCTGGTCCAGTTAATTTTTTGGTCCATGTATTCCTCTCCCACCCTGCAGGATGTTGATGGTGGGGATTCGCTGTTGTAATATTAAATGTGAAAGGGAGGTGGTTAGACACACTCTTGTTGCTGGCGGTCATTACCAAGCCCTTGTGTGGCGCAAATATTAGTTGCTAGTTTTCTGTCCAGGTATTGCTGATTGCAGGCATGGCTTCATTAACTGAGGAGTTGAGTGGTACTGAACACTCCAATCATCAGCAAACATCCCCACTTCTGAGCTTGTGGTGGTGGTGGTGGTGGTGGTGGCGGTGGCGGCGGCGGCGGCGGTGGTGTTAGGTTTGTGGTAGTTGTGACTCTAGGCAGTGGAGAGTTTTCCCCCTGACCCCGATTGACTTTAATTTTAATTAGGCTCCTTGATACTACACTCTGACAAATGCTGCCTTGATGTGAAGAATAGTTATTCTTTTGTCACCATTGGAATTCATTTTTTTGCCTATGTTTGGATCAATGTTGTAATGGGTTTGGAGCCGCATCCTGGCAGAAGACAATCTGAGCAATGGCAAGCTGGTTATGTATTGGTCAGTTCATGGCACCGATAACACTGTTAATGACACAGTCTAGCACTTGGATAATTTTGAGAATAGCCTAAGATTCGGTTGTCCAAATTGGATTTGTCCTGCTTTTTATGAAGGAGACATGCTTGGGCAATTTTCCACTTTGTCAGCTAGATGTCAGTGTTGTGTCTATACTGAAACAGCTTAGCTAGATGACAGGTTAGTTTTGGAGCACAAGTTATCAGCACCACGCCAGGATGTTGTCAGGGTACCATGCAGTTGCTGTATATAGTCTACTCAGTCATGCTTTTATCATGTGGGGTGAGTCAAATTGTCTGAATACTGGAGGCTGTGATGCTGTGGACCTCAGGAGGAGGCAGAGATGGATCATCCACTGGGCGTTTCTAGCTGAAGATTGTTCAGCCTTATCTTTTGCACTGACGTGGTGAGTTTGCTGACCATGGAGGTAGGGAGCTTCTCCTCACGTTACTCGTTTGATTGTCAACCACTATTCGTGTCTGGATGTGACAAGACTGTAGATTTTTGCTTTGATCTGTTGGTTGTAGGATTGCTTAGCTCTTTGCATGTTGCTTCTATTGTTTAGCATGCTTATAGCCCTGTGTTGTTTCTCTGGAGTTTGGCACCTCCTTAAGGTATTTCTGGTGCTGCCCATGGCATGCTCTTGTACACTAGTCATTGGAGCAGGTTTTTAACCTGATTTGTTGGTAATGGTAAGAGGGAGGAATATGCTGGGCTGTGAGGTGACATTATTGTGGTGGAATGCAGTTCTACTGCTGATGGTATGCAATGTCTTATGCATGTCTAGTTTTGAGTGGCTTGATAGGTTTTATATCAATGCCATTTATCATGGTAGTCAAGCCATACAAGATAAGGGATTGTGTTCTCAATATGAAGATGGGGCTTCATCTCCACAAGGACTCTATTGGCAGCAGTGACCACCACACAGTTGTGTACAGGTGCATCTGTGACACAGACTGCTGATATTGAGGTCAAGTAGACTTTTCCATCATGTCGGTTCACTGACCACCAGACTAGCAACTGTGTCCTTCAGGACTCAGCCTGCTTGGTCAGTAGTTGTGCTACAAAGCCACTCTTGGCGATGGACATTGAAGTCCTGCACCCAGAGTGCATTCTGTGCCCTTGCCATCTTCAGTGCTTCTTTCAAATTACATCCAACATGGAGAAGTTTTGATTCATTAGTTGAGGGAGGACGGTAGGTGGTAATTCTCAGATTTCCTAGCCCATGTTTTACTTGATGCCATTAGTCTTCCTAGAGTCTGGAGTCAATGTTGATTCCTGGGGCCACTTTCATCTGACATATATCATTCTGCTGCCGCATCGAGTCTACCTGGGGCAGCACATAATCAGGATGGTGATGGAAGAGTCTAGGATGTTGGCTATGATTCAGTGCATATGAATATGTCAGGCTGTTGCTTGACTAATGTTTGGAAAAGCTCCCAATTTTGGCACAAATCCCCAGATGTTAGTGAGGAGAACTTTGCAGTCAATTGGGCTAAGTATGCCTTTGTCATGGGCAAATCCAAAGCCAAGTGGTCCATCTGGCCTTATTATTGTAGCAGTTTTGACACAATTTAATAGCTTGCTGGCCAATTTGGGACAGTTAAGAGTCAACCATATTGCTGTTGGCTCTGGATTCAAATATACGCCAAACTTGATAAGGACAGTAGGTTTTCTTGCCCAAAGTAAGGAAACATATAAGGGATGTTAGTGAAACTGGTTTTTATGACAATCTAATCAAGTGCATTCATGGCCACTATTGCTAATAAGAAATCTATCTTCCTGATTTATTTTATTCACTAAATTTAAATTCCTCAACCCATGAAGTGGGATGTAAACTCTTGTCTCCAAGAATTAGTCCAGGCCTCTGGCTTACTACTCCAGTATCGTCTCCATTACACAAATTGTACCCCTTATTTGCAAACAGCTGCTAAAATAAAGCAATTATTCTAATCTACAAGTGAGAAGAATTGTGACGGCATGATTACAATTTTGCTTTGTTTCTAGATGATGAAACAGATTAAAGTAATAATGGTCTTTTATATAAAATAAAACAAAATGCAGGAAAAACTCAGCAGGTCAGGCAGCACCTGTGGAGAGAGAATTAACGTTTTAAGTCTGAAGAAGAGTTATACGGACTCAAAACGTTAACTCTGTTTATCTCTCCACAGATGCTGCCAGGCCTGCTGAGTTTTTCTAGCATTTTATGTTTTTATTTCAGATTTCCAGCACCCGCAGCATTTTGCTTTTATCTTAATGGTCTTTTATATGGTTATAAAAGCTATACTTCTCTCATTG
The DNA here is from genome assembly GCF_017639515.1 of Carcharodon carcharias. Lineage (NCBI taxonomy): Eukaryota > Metazoa > Chordata > Chondrichthyes > Lamniformes > Lamnidae > Carcharodon > Carcharodon carcharias. The sequence goes on along the minus strand of NC_054477.1, from coordinate 74,679,160 downwards.
GAGAGTGGGAGGTCAGGAACTCCAGGTCCCAATAGACTTCGGAGTATCCGCACATTGGCAGACCAAAACCAGGCTGCACATTCACAGTTCTACATTTTTTGAGTTCTTTGGGCCCAGCACACCTATTCAGGAAGAAATGCCCATGCAAAAACCCATGTCATGTGACATAGAGCGGAGTGCCCGGGAACACTACGTGACAGGGACAGTTGCCAAAAGGAAGTCTTAGGTAGGGGGCAGAGACAGGTTCTTGTTCAGTAAAAGTAAAAGAGAGGAGCAGAGAGACAGGCTCCAAGCAAGAAAAGGGCTGTGGGTGGTAGACTTTAATTGAAAAGGGCTTAGAGAATGCTCTGGTCTTGAAAGAGGGCTCAGATGGAGGGTAATGAAAGAGGGCTTGGAGGGAATCCTGGTAATGGAAGAGGGCTCGGTGGGAGACCTAAAGTTTGAAGAAGGCAGCCAAAGGTTAGTGACTCCATGCTGGGGCAAAGATACCTCTTTAGAGCAGTGGTATTCTGCTTGTGAGTTGGGGCTTTACTGCATACTTGGAAACCCAGGGGTACGGAATCTAGGGAGTCAAGATCGTAACCCTGCATGGTAGGCCATTGATGCCATGCAAGTTGGAGTGAGTTTTGGAGAGAATTCCCAGGTTAGATCTTCAACTGGAATCCCTTGCAAGAGAGAGAGACAGAGTTTGTGAGATTGGTTTACTCTTATGTTTATCGATATCTGGGGGTAGGGTGTTGTTGAGAAATCCATGGACCCCGTTTTGGCCACATCTGCCAATTATTGTGAAGTGTGGTGTGTTTGACCACAGTTTGCCTGCTAATTCATGCGTACCCCTGAATGTTGGGGTATAAGATAGATATAGTAAATTGTTTTATCCTTCTGACCATGTATAGTAAAGTTTATTTACTTTTTGTTCAAAACCTGTGGAATTTTGTGGCTTTATTCACTGAGCAGGTGTCTTGAATCTCAAACCTGGTCTACTTTAAACAAAACCTCATTGGTCCCTGACAAAATCTTATCCAAAGCTTGCAGGTCTAGTCAAGGATCATCATAATGTTGATAGCCCAAAGGCTGAATTGCAGTGTAACTTACATCAAAAAGATCATAAATTTGATATTTAGATTAAGTAATCTTTTTAAAGCAGATAAATTATGTTAAATGTGTATAGAACCTTGGTTACTCCATGCTTGGAGTACTATGAGCCATTCTCATCCCCGTATTAGAAAAATATCTTAGAGGCACAGCAGAAGGTGAAAATAAGTGTGTGGAAGTAATTTCTTTGCTCCTGAGAGTCTGTCCGTAATCAATATATCTGGAAAACTAATGAGCAGATTTCAACAAAACTTGGCACACAGGCTGTGGCCCGAGGAAGAATTGATTAGTTTTTGGCAAAGATGCGGTTTCAAATCTGAATCCTGGAATTTTTTTAAAGGATCCATTAGATCCAGATAGAAGGCGAATTGACTTTTGTTTTAGAATGTTGTTGTTTTAGAGTGTTGTCCCAGCTACTGTGGTGGAATTTATCGCAGCTGTCAAAATCTGAGACGAGTTTTCAGAGCAGGTTGTTGGGTGTGAATGGGCCAGATGCCAGCTCAGTAAGATGGAAACTCTTAAATATAATTTATCCTTTTCAGTTTTGTAGCTACAAAGCATCAATCAGGCAGGGAAAGCCTCAAGGAAGAGCTGTGTAACTGTAACAACATTAATTTGATACAATGTGGTGGAGATGTGCACTCCAGTGAGTGATCTCTTCACTTTTTTTAATTCATTCCTAGGCATCTCTGGCAAAGCAAGGTTACAGTGTTAGCACTGATAAGAGCAGCTATTTGAAAGGTGTGTCATAAAATGTGAAAGAACCAAGACCTGCTGTGATGATGCAGTATGTCCAGGAATGGCTAATTCTACAGAAGTTAGTGTCCTTGTTGCAAAACTCAGGAATTGGTCACAAGACTATTATTGACATTGTGTCTTCATCATGGACACAATTTCAGCTTACTACAAAATCAGCTATGCTTGTATGTATATATTCTCTGACAAAATATCTATCTATCCAAACTTTGTTAAATCAGTACAAATCTAATGTCATTTTCATGCATTGTCTACTTGTATTTGTAATATGGCAGCTATGGAAGCAAATGATTGAAAAACTCAGACCAACGTTTGTGACAAAGTTGATTTAGGGTAAACACAGCAAATCAGTTACATTTTGACCTTAGTGAGCATTTTCTTTAAACGCAGCAACAGAGAAGGGAACGCGAAGCACGAAGGCAACAGGAACGTGAACAAAGAAGGCGTGAACAGGAGGAAAAGAGAAGATTGGAGGAACTGGAGCGTCGAAAGAAGGAAGAGGAGGAAAGAAGAAGGGCAGAAGAAGAAAAGAGGCGAGTGGAGAGAGAGCAGGTGATTTTTATTATCACTCTTCATTTATTAATGTGAGGCCAGGAAAATGGCGTGCACAATTTTCAGTGGTATTTGAGTTGGGTCATTGATGGTTTTAACAAAATTTTGACTTTGGAGTTCTGAATTTCCTCCTCCCCATTTTGCTGTCTCAGCAAATGTTTGGGTCTATAAAGTTTTTCAAGTTTGCCAACAATGCTACTACATGATTGGCTGGCAAGAGAGATCCAAGTAAACTGAGACAAAGAATGCCACTGTCTTTGACTGCTGCTATGGAACAGAACACGCGCCTCATGCAATCTAATAGTACAATTGAGAACATTCAAAAAGTATAATGTGATTAATTTAGTAGCAAATTTGCCCTCTCTCCATTTCTGTTTTGTACTATGTCCTTCACTCCTCCTCTCGTGTGCACGCTCTCACACACATGCTCTCCCCATCTGTTTTGCCAGTTGAGTGCACAGTTGTACACCTTCATCTATAACATGATGTCTATGTTGAGTTGTTCAACATTGAAGATAACATCAGATCTAAAATTTACATTTCTTATAATTAAAGGTCTTGTCCACTGTTTCTTTTGGTTTGAAGTTTAATGAGATATATATGAAATTGTAACACAATGAGTCGATGTGATCAAATTCAAATTTCTGGTCAATTTGGGTAATTTTTACTGATGATGATATCTTAAAGTCTACAATCATCTAAACTCAATGAAGAATTTTTCCACAATAATTTAAAAGTGCACAATTTGAATACTGTCATGCATCATTATATACCAAACATTTCTCATTTACTGAGCCAAATGAAGCTAATACAAGATCCAGAACAGTGTTGCCAATTGTAATTAATAAGCAATTTGCCAGTTCATCTTTTCCTGTTGTTAGTGCAGGCTAGATGTTTTAGTCACTATTTAAGCATGATCCTCTAAGTTCTTTCAGTATTATTTTGGTTTTGAGGACATGTCATTAATTGCTGCCTGAAAGGTGATGTATTCAAAGTGGCAGATCTGATCATGTATTCGGGTGGTTTTATTTGCCTTGTTGTAGATCATAGGCATTGCCACGATAACTTAAATCACACTTATGTGTTTAATTTGTGAAATTGGCTGAGCTTCTGGTCATTACAACACGTCAATTGTTGTTAATTTAGGGAAACAGCATGACTTACAAAACATCTGTTAATAGAATTACAATGATCTTATACACAAGTTGATAATTTCTTGACTGGCAGTTTGTGAAATTTCAGCTTTTTCAAATGCTTTGGGGGAATGGGGAGGAGATGAAAATATGTTAAAGTTTTATTTAAAAATAGTCAAATATGTACCTTTTTGACGAATGAAAACCCAAATGTTTTTCCTAGTTTGTTTGCTAGTGTCTTAGGTATGAGTTCATTGAAGTCCTGTTATACTTTGGTACAGGGAAGCACGCTCTCAGATGCGGTGTAAAAACATAATTTCTATTAAAATGATACTTTGCATATGCATCATTGTGTCATTTTGCAACAGGAGTACATCAGACGTCAACTTGAAGAGGAGCAACGTCATTTGGAAATTCTTCAGCAGCAGTTGCTCCAAGAGCAGGCCATGTTACTGGTAAGTAGTTCACTACCAATGTAATTGGCAGCTTCTGTGCTATCACTACGCTGCAATGCTGATGTTTAACAGCTAGCTAATCAGTCAATTGAAGTTAAAATGGTAGTCTAATGGCACAAGAGAATAGCCTGAGCACAAATTTGTCATTGAATTATGCAATGGGTCAAACATGGGCAAGGAAGTCTCCTGCTGATGCCATGTACTGCCCTCCCTCAGCTGATGAATTGGTACTCCTCCATGTTGAACACCATTTGGAGGAAGTACTGAGGGTAACAAGGGTGCAGAATGTATTCTCGGTAGGGGATTTCAATGTCCATCACCAACAGTGGCTTGGCAGCACCACCACACACACAGCTGGCAAAGTCCTAAATGGCATATCTGCTAGACTGTACCTGCGGCAGATGGTGAGGGAACCAACAAGAGGAAAAATGTACTTGACTTCATCCTCGCTAACCTGTCTGCTGCAGATGCATCTGCCCATGACTGTGTCAGTAAGAGTGACCACTGCACAGTTGTTATGGAGATGAAATCCCGCATTCACATTGAGGATGCTCTCCATTGTGTTATGTGGCACTACCACTGTGCTGAATGGGATAGCTTTCGAACAGATCTAGCAACTCAAGACTGGGTATCCATGAGGCACTGTGGGCCACCAGCAGCAGCAGAATTGTACTTGAGCACAGTCTGTAACCTCATGGCCTGGCAAATCCCACAATCTACCATTACCATCAAGCCAGGAGTTCAGACCTGGCTCAATGAAGAGTGCAGGAGGGCATGCCAGGAGCAGCACCAGGCAAACCTAAAAATGAGATGTCTACCTGGTGAAGCTATAACACAGGACTACATGCGGGCCAAACAGCATAAGCAGCAAGTGATAGACAGAACTAAGCGATCCCACAACCGACTGATCAATTCTAAGTCCTGCCACATCCAGTTGTGAATGGTGGTGGCCAATTAAACAACTCACTGGAGGAGGCTCCACAAATATCCCCATCCTCATGATGGGGGAGCCGAGCACATCAATGCAAAAGAGAAGGCTGAAGCATTTGCTACAATCTTCAGCCAGAAATGCTGAGTGGATGATCCATTTTGATCTCCTCCTGAGGCCCCCAGCATCACAGATGCCAGTCTTCAGCCAATGTGGTTCACTCCACATAATATCAAGAAACGGCTGAAGGCACTGGATAGGGCAAAGGCTAAGGGCCTGAAAATATTCTGGCAATAGTACTGTAGACTTGTGCTCCAGAACTTGCTGCACCCCTGGCCAAGCTGTTCCAGCAGAACTACAACACTGGCATCTAACCGGCTATGTGGAAAATTGCCCAGGTATATCCTGAACAGACAATGCAGGACAAATCTAACCTGGCCAATTACTGCCCCATCAGCCTACTCTTGATCATCAGAAAAGTAATGGAAGGGGTCATCAACAGTACTATCAAACAGCACTTGCTTAGCAATAACCTGCTCACTGATGCCCAGTTTTGGTTCTGGCAGGGCCATTAAGCTCCTGAGCTCATTACAGCCTTGGCTCAAACATGGAGATGAGAGCTGAACCCCCAAGGTGAGGTGAGAGTGACTGCCCTTGACATCAAGGCCACATTTGGCTGAGTGTGGCATCAAGGAGCCTCAGCAAATCTGGAATCAGGGGGAAAACTCTCCACTGGTTGGAGTCATACCTAGCACAAAGGAAGATTGTAGTTGTTGTTGGAGGTCAGTCATCTCATCCATCTCAGCTCCAGGACATCACTGCAGGAGTACCTCAGGGTAGTGTCTTTGGCCCAACCATCTTCAGCTGCTTCATCAATGACCTTCCTTCCATCATAAGGTCAGAAGTGGGAAAAATCGCTGATGATTGCACAATGTTCAGCACCATTCATGACTCCTCAGATACTGAAGCAGTCCAAGTCCAAATGCAGCAAGACCTGGACAGTATTCAGGTTTGGGCTGACAAGTGGCAAGTAACATTTGCGCCACACAAGTGTCAGGCAATGACCATCTCCAAGAAGATAGAATCTAACCATCACCCTTTACATTCAATGGCATTACCATCTCTGAATTCCCCATTATCAACTGGAGGGAGTTACCTTTGACTGGAAACTGACCTGGACTAACCATATAAATACTGCGTCAACAAGAGCAGGTCAGAGGCTAGGAATTCTGCAACAAATAACTCACCCTTTGACACCCCAAACCTTGTCCACCATCTGCAAAGCACAAGTCAAGAGTGTGCTGGAATACTCCCTACTTGCCTGGGTGAGTGCAGCTCCCACAATACTCTGTGCATGACAAAGCAGCCTGCTCAATTGGAACCACATCCACAAACATTCACTCCCTTCTCCACTGATGCACAGTAGCAGCAGTGTGCACCATTTACAAGATGCACTGCAGGAATTCACCACAACTCCTTAGACAACACCTTCCAAACCCATGACCACTGCCATCTAGAATGTCAAGGCTGCAAATAGATGGGAACACCACTGGCAGTTCCCCTCCAATTTACTTAGCATCCTGACTTGGAAATATATCGCCATTCCTTCACTGTCACTGGGTCAAAATCCTGGAACTCCCTTCCTAAAAGCACTGTGGGTGTGCCTACACCAGATGGACTGCAGTGGTTCAAGAAGGCAGCTTACCACCATCTTCCAAAGGGCAACTAGGAATCGGCAATAAATGCTAGCCCAACCAGCGAAGCCCACATCCCATGAATGAATGAAAAAAAGACAATGATATGTCAACTTCTTATACATTTGTGCCACAAACTGCAAATGTTAGCACTATCTGCATTAAATGAGCATTGCTGCTTTGTGCAATTCTTTTCTCAGAAAAACTCAAATAATTAAACATGTAAACTGTTAATATATGATTCAATGCCAATCTTTTTCTCCTAGAAAACCTGGTTTATCATTGTGATATATGAGTAAAATTGTGAACCAAATTTCTCTGTTCTGCCCAAACTAGCAATGCTGTACTTGAGGTTTTTATGGTTGGATATAACTGTGTTCATTTAGGTAACACAGCTGTGTTCTTCACTGGCATTCTTTCAATCATGTCATGCATGTTCACCAAGGTTTAGGGTCTGAAAATTTGTCAGAGAAATGAGAGTAAATGCATTTTATATTGCTACATGAGTCGTATGTCGTATTCTGCAATACTTCTATGAACATACGAATTAGGAGTAGGAGTAGGCCTCTTAGGCTCTTGAGCCTGCTGTGCCATTCAGTAAGATCATGGCTGATCTGATTGTAACTTCAACCCCACATTCCTGCCTAACTCTGATAACCTTTCACCCCCATGTTAATCAACGATCTAGCTCTCTGCTTCCACCGCCTTTTGACAAAGATAGTTCCAAAGGCTCACGACCCTCTGAGTGAATAAGTTTCTCCTCATCTCCGTAAACATATAAGCATTTCTGTGACTAAAGTGATCGTGGTTTAATATTGTAATATGCTTTAAGAATATTAGAAATAGGAGCAGGAAAAGACCATGCGGCCCCTCGAGCCTGCTCCATCATTTAATACAATCTTGGCTGACCTTCAGCCTCAACTCCAATTGTCTGCCTGGTCCCTGAATTACTTGATTGTCTGATAGGCCAGAAATCTGTCGTCTCAGCCTTAAATAAATTCAATATATGTGGAGCAATCACAACTCTCTCGAGTAGAGAATTTCAAAGGCTCGTAAGATTTAAGTAGAGAAATTTCTCCTCATCTTGGTCCTAAACGATCAGTCTCTTATCCTGCAACTGCACACCTGTGTTCTCAACCGTACCGGGAGCAGAAAGAACCTCTGTGTCTATGTACCCTGTCAAACCCCTTCAGAACCTTGTAACTTTCTGCACGAATCACTATGGGAAATACACCAATGTCACATCTTTGATCAAAGTTTTGTAATGAGAATCACTACAGCAGAGGAGGGAGAAAAATAGACTGACCATGCTCTATAAAATATGGAATTGACTGGTGGGAATTGACAGAATTGTCCTCCAGCAATGACAAAACATGAGGTAGCCATCCATACAAACTACGGAAAACATTTGTTTTCAAGACAGTGTACCAACAGTCTTTCTTCCCGAGAACAATCCCACAATGGGACAAGCTGACAAAGTCACAGTCTCATCACTTGAAATCTTCAAGACCCATCTTTAGATTATTTCCATTTTAAGTTTCCATTATCAGAACTACCATTTCAGCAGGTAATGCCTCTTTTAGCTAGCGCTATCCATATAAATTTGGTGGAATACAGATATTAGTCCGTGATGCCAACACAACTAAAGCAGAAGCAGAGATCACCCCTTGATCTTCTGAATTCCAGAGAGTATGGGACCTATTTGCTCAATCTCTCATCATAGGTGCTCTCATCCCAGGAATCAATCTGAGGTGCCTTTGCTGTCCTGCCTCCAATGCAAGTATATCTGTCTTTCAATATGGAGACCAAAATTGCACATGCTACTCCAGGTGTGGTCTCTCCAAAGCCTTGTACAATTGTAGCATGACTTCTTTATTCCCTTACTTCTTAACTTTCCAATCATCTTAGACTAAGGGGTGCTGCTAAAGGACTCAAGAATTGCAAATGCTACAGCCTTGTTCAAAAAAAATTGTAAAGATAAACCCAGCAACTACAGACCGATCACTTTAACTTTGGTGGTGGGGAGGCTTCTAGAAACAATAATTTGGGACAAAAGTAATAGTCACTTGGGCACTCGGGTGGATAGTGGTGTAGTGGTATTGTCCTCCAGCAATGACAAAACATGAGGTAGCCATCCATACAAACTACGGAAAACATTTGTTTTCAAGACAGTGTACCAACGGTCGGTCTTCCGGAGAACAATCCCACAATGGGACAAGCTGACAAAGTCACAGTCTCATCAATACCCCAGGGTACTGATCTAGGTTCAAAATTCACCACGGCAGATGGTGGAATGTGAATTCAATAAAAATCTGGAATTAAAAGTCTAATGATGGCCATGAAACCATTGTCGATTGCTGAGAAACCCATCCAGTTCACTAATGTCGTTTAGAGAAGGAAATCTGCCACCCTTACCTGGACTGGCCTACATGTGACTGCAGATCCACAGCAATGTGGTTGACTCTTAACTGCCCTCTGAAATGGCCTAGCAAACCACTCAGTTGTATCAAACCACTACAGAAGGTTGGGTGAGGAATGAAACCGGGTGGACCACCCAGCATCGACTTAGGCACAGGAAAAGACTACAGTCAGCCCAGCCCTGTCAACCTTGTAAAGTTCTCCTTACTAACATTTGAGAGCTTCTGTCAAAATTAGACAAGTCAGACTAGTCAAGCAAAAGTGTAACATAGTTACACTTATTGAATCATACCTGACAGATAATGCCCCAGCCACCACCATCACCATACCTGGGTATGTCCTGTCCCAACAGCAGGGCAGACCCAGCAGAGGTGGCAGCACAATGATATATAGTTGGGAGGGAGTTGCCCTGGGAGTCCTCAACATTGACTCTGGACCCCATAAAGTCTCATAGCATCAGGTCAAACATGGGCAAGGAAACCTCCTCCTGATTACCACGTACCCTGCCCCCCCCAACTCCCACCTCAACTAATGAAATAGCTGCTCTCCATGTTGAGCACTAAGGATGACAAGGGTGCAGAATGTACTATGGGTGAGGGATTTAATGTCCATCACCAAGAGTGGCTCAGTAGCACCACTACAGATGGAGCTGGCCAAGTCCTAAAGGACAAAGCTATCAGACTGGGTCTGCGGCAGGTGGTGAGGAAACCAACAGAAGGGAAAAATATACTTGACCTCATCCTCACCAACCTGCCAGCCGCAGATGCATCTGTCCATGACAGTATCAGTAGGATTGACCACCACACAGTCCTCGTGGAGGCAAACCCCCACCTTCACATTGAGGACACCCTTCATCGTGTTGTATGGCACTACCATCATGCTAAGTGGGTTAGATTTCGAACAGATCTAGCAACTCAAAACTGGGACAGTCATGAGGTGCTCTGGGCCATCAGCAGCAACAGAATTGTATTCAACCACAATGTGTAACCTCATGGCCTGGCATATCCCCCTATCTAGCATTACCACTATTAGGACCATAGCTACAAGAACTATATTTTCTCTTAAAATTTGGAAGGACTTGGCATTATTTGGACACTTGGAAACTAACCGGGTTTTTTTTTTAAGAGGTCATAAGTTCACCTTCGATTTTAGGCAAGCAGGGCTTTTTTAAGAAATCACATGATGTTAGCTAAATGACCAGCATGGCAATTGTGGAGGAGAGCTATTTGTTTATTTGAGCTGCAAACACTTTGATAGAGAAAAAAACTGTTTTAAAGGCAAAGACCAAGTGATTTACTAGAAATCACCTAATGGAATAGTTTTATGTTTTGAACTTCTTGTTTTGAGCTCAGTTGGGAATGAACTGAGAAGGGGAAAAGCTGCCCAGCTTGCCCACCCGCTGCCTTGCTGGAAACACAATGTGGTTATCAGTACCCAGCTAGAAATCCTCATCTCAGGAGAACTCGTCTGTATTTGGAAACCCAAGAGGCTGAGACAGATAAGATTGATCTAGTCTACACACCTCCATGCGAAGCTCCATTAGTGAGAACCTCCAGGCATGAGGGAGCAGCAGATCGACAGTGCCAAAACCCTGTGAACTTTACCCTTTTTATAAAGATTTTTTTCTTCGACTGCCTATCTCTGCAGAGACCCTATTTGTTTGCCCTTTGTTTGTTTGTGCGTGTGTGTGTTGGTGAATTTTAAAAGTGATTACAAATTGTGTGTTAACCAGTTCTTGCAACTTGCTTGGGAAAAAAAATGTTTTGTTTCACAATAAATCAACCATTCTGAGTCTATTGAAAAAGCCTGATTAAAGTCACTTTTATTCTGGTTCTAAGTAGCAAAGGTAAATAATTGGCCATTTTGGTGAGTGAACTAAGCATCTGAACTAATGGTGTGACCTGTGGAGTAGTGGGGCTAGAGAGACTGCGCACCCCTCCCATCCCAATTGTAACATCACCAAGTCAGGGGATCAATCCTCGTTCAATGAAGAGTGCAGGAGGGCATGTCAGGAGCAGCACCAGGCATACCTAAAAATGAGCTGTCAACCTGGTGGTGCTACCGCACAGGACTACTTGTGTGCCAAACAGCATAAGCAGCAAATGATAGACTGAGCTAAGCGATTCCACAACCAACGGATCAAAACTAAGCTCTTCAGTCCTGCCACATCCAGTTACGAATGGTGGGCACAAATAAACAACTAACTGAAGGAGGGTGCTCCACAAATATCCCCATCCTCAATGATTGGGAAGCCCAGCACATCAGTGTAAAGGATAAGGCTGAAGCATTTGCAACCATCTTCAGCTAAAAGTGTTGAGTAGTTGATCCATCTCAGCCTCCTCCAGAGCTCCCCAGCATCACTGACACTAGTCTTCAGCCAATTCAGTTACTCCACACGATATCAAGAAATGGCTGAAGGCAATTGATACTGCAAAGGCTATGGGCCCTGGCAATATTCCGGCAGTAATACTGAAGACATGCTCCAGAACTTGCTGCACCCCTAGCCAAGCTGTTCCAATATAGCTACAACACTGACATCTACCCAGCAATGTGAAAAATTGCCCAGGTATGTCCTCTACACAAAAAGCAGGACAAATGCACCCCGGCCAATTACCGCCCCTTCAGTCTACTCTCGATCATCAGTAAATTGATGGAAGGGATCATCAACAGTGTTCTCAGGCGGCACTTGCTAACCAATAACCTGCTCATTGACTCTCAGTTTGTGTTCTGCCCAGGTCACACTGTTCCTGACCTCATTACAGCCTTGGTTCAAACATGGACAAAAAAGTTGAACTCCAAAGGTCAGATGAGAGTGATTGCCCTTGACATCAAGGTGGCTTTTGACAAAGTGTGGCATCACAGAGCTCTAGCAAAATGAGTCAATGGGAATGGGGGGGGGGGGGGGGGGGGGGGGGGGGGGGGGGGGGTTGGGGGAACTCTGCATTGGTTGGAATCATACCTAGCACAAAGAAAGTTGGTTGTGGTTGTTGGAGATCAATCATCTTAGTTCCAGGACATCACTGCAGGAGTTCCCCAAGGTAGTGCCCTAGGCTCAACCATCTTCAGCTGCTTCATCAATGACCTTCCTTCCATCATAAGGTCAGAAGCAGGGATCTTTGCTGATGGTTGCACATTGTTCAACACTATTCGTGACTTCTGAGAGCAGTCGATGTCGAAATGGAGCAAGACCTGGACAATATCTAGGTTTAGGCTGACAAGTGGCAAGTAACATTCAAGCCACACAAGTACCAGGCAATGACCATCTCCAACAAGAGAGAATCTAACCATCGCCCTTTGATGTTCAATGGCATTACCATCTCTGAATCCCCCACTATCAAAATCCTGGGGCTTACCAATGACCAGAAACTCAACTGGACTAGCCATATAAATACTGTGGCTACAAGATCAGGTCAGAGGCTCCTGCAGTGAGTAACTCACCTCCTGACTCCCCAAAGCCTGTCTCCCATCTACATGGTACAAGTCAGGAGTGTACTGGTATACCCCCCACTTGCCTGGATGAGTGCAGCTCCAGCAACACTCAAGAAGCTTGACAACATCTTGGACAAAGCAGCCCACTTGATTGGCACTGTTGGAATCCTATTTCTCAAGATTGAATTTTTCCTTTACAAAATGGAAGGACTTGGCATTTGGCTGCTGACCTGGGATTTTTTTTTTTAAAAGGTCATAAGTTCAGTTTGGAGCTGTCAACAGCAGACCTCTTCCAAGAAATCACCTGACCTTTATGGTACTTCAGGAAGATCTGGTTGTTTGTTTTGAACTTTAATTGATGGAGAAAAAACTGAAGAAAAACAAAGGCTTGTAACTTGCTGAAAATCTCGTGGCAGAGAGAAAACAACTTAAGTTTTGAACCTGCTGGTTTTGAAGGCAGTCTTGTTGGGGATCAAGCTGAAGAAGGAAGGCTACCCTAACTGGTGCTCTCTCTCTCTCTCGCCTAAAATTGTGTTTGGCTATCAACCTGTAGCCCGACAACATTCATCCAAGTGCAGCTAGTTTGCATTTGGACCTCCAAAACTGAGACCAGTTGGTAAGAACTTCCAGACGTCAGATGTGACCTGCGGCCCGCCTTCACACGAGGGAGTTCCAGGTTGACCCTGCCAACTTTATCCTTTTTTATAATGCCCATCCTCTAAAGCATATCTCTATATTGTTCATTTGCAGAGTCAGTGCAGACACAGTGGGCTGATTATCCCCCTGTACTGTAACAATTCTGTGATTGATTCTGTGCTCCAATTCCCTTGCAATTAAGGCCAACGTGCCATTTGCCTTCCTAATTTTTTGCTGTACCCGCATGCTAAGTTTATGTATTCCTTGTACAAGTGCACCCAAGTCCCTGTGAACATGAATATTTACAATCTTCATGCCTTTTAAAAAAAAAATTTGCTTTTCTGTTGTCACTACCAAAGTAAATAACCACCTACTTCCCAACGTTATATTTGATCTGCCACCTTGTTACTCACACACCTAACCTGCCTAAATCACTTTGTAGCCTCTGTGTCCCCCTCACAGCTTATATTCCCACCTAGCTTTTGTATCATCAACAAATTTAGATACATTACTCAGGAATTTACTGTGATCTCCCTGATTTGAAATACAACTACTGTACTTACATTAACTTGTCATAAATGACACTTAGTTATTGATGTGTGCCCTGAGTTCTCACCATTTTTTGGATGTTTGATATGAATTTTCTGATTCAGAGCTAATTGCTAGTGTGATGCCACAAGGTTGGAGATTGCAACTTCGGCTGACGCTTAGAATATTTTCTGCAAACCAGCTACACATTCACATTTGTTGTAAATTATGCTTTAGGTGCCTTTTAGATATATAAATTGCCTAATGTGATGCTTCAGCCACTAGGAAGACTTAATTATGTGCTATTTTAATGGAACTTGTCATGCTGTTCATATTGCAAGCTTGATTGTAAGTTATAAAATATAATTATATGAACCATGTTCTTAAAGGAGTACAAATGGCGTGAAATGGAAGAGCAACGACAGGCTGAGAGATTGCAGCGCCAGTTACAGCAGGAGCAAGCTTACCTTCTGTCCCTCCAACATGACCACAGGCAGCAAGAAAGGAATAAACCTTACCATGCACCAGAGCCTAAACCCCACTTTGAAGCAACAGATAGGAGTAGAGAGGTAAGAGAAGTGACGTTCATCAGATGTTTGTCACAAAGGTACGCTGGGATAAAGGAATTTAAACAGTTAATTTTTACTCACTTTGGACTTTACAGTTGCTGTTAGCTTTTTGCTATTATTTAACTCAATTACCTTCCACTTCTCTATTTAGAATAAAGTACAACTGTAAACCCTGTTAACAATAAGGAAGTATAAATTCTTAGGCTAATCGGTGAGTTCCTGATCATACAGTCCTATTCTGTAAGCTGATAGATATTAATTTATCAAGAATTTGCTGAAACCTGGATTAATGGAAAAAATGTTAAGATTTAAGTTTTAGATGAAAGATAATATGTTGTTTTGAAAATAATTCTTCAAAACAACTCCAAAATTTACCTGTATTTACAAGAATTATTAATTCCCCCTTTCCAGTTCCATCCAACGCTTTTTCTTTTTACTTTTTTCCTTTTGAAATTGCCTGCTCAATTTGGGATATTGATGTGAGCCATGGCTCAGCTGGTTCAACACACTCACCTCTGGGATTAGATTTAAACACACAAATGTAGGTTGGCGCTCCAGTGCTACCATCTTTGAGATGAGATGTTGAACCAAAGCCTTAGCTGCCTTCTCATGTGTACATAAAAAAGCCCATGGCACTATCTTGAAGAAGAGGAGGGGAATTATCTATGGTGCCCTGGCAAATATTTATACCTCAATCAGCATCACAAAAACAGATGATCTGTTCATTGTCACATTGCTGTTTGAGGGAGATTGCTGTATAAAAAGTGGCTGCTGTATTTTCTACATCACAACAGTAACTACACATTAAAAAAAAAAGTACTTCATTGCCTGTAAAGCACTTTGCGATGTTCTGGGGCCATGAAAGGCACTATATTAATGGAAGTTTTTCTATTTTATACTTCATCAGGAACTTGCAGGTTGGGGTGTTCCCATGCATCAGCTGCTCTCAGAAACCTGCCCAGTGGATTTTTCTCTCCAGAAATTGAGAGTCAGCAGTCCCTTCAAATAGGAGACTATCACAGCTCTCTGTTGTGTGTACTTTCAGCTTAAACCATTGGAGATTGATCAGGAGCCAGACTCTTCCTTATTTTTTCCTTAGTTCCCACTCCTCTCTACATCAGAAATGCTGAAGCCAATTGGGGTAACCCTGCCAATTCCTTGTCTGAAATCACCGTGGCATAGATTAGGGATTCTGCTGAGCAGTTTGATGCCATGTGAAGGTTTTGTCCTTGCCAGTTTTTTCCTCTTTCCACCCCGCATCTCCTCACCGCCCCCCCCCCCCCACCGCCCTTCTATTTCTTTTTTAAAAATATTGACTCTCGATTGTGGTGGGTTTTCACAGCCACTACTACCAAGGTTTTTATTTGTTCATGGCATGTGAGCAAGGTCAGCATTTGTTGCCCACCCCGAATTGCCCTTGAGCAGGTGGCAGTAAGCGGCCGCCTTGAACTGCTGCAGTTCATTGAGCGTAGGTTCATCCATAGTACTGTAGGTAAGGAGTTCCAGATTTTTTGCCCAGTGACAGTGAAAACTGCAATATACTCCCAAGTCAGGATGGCCTATGAGTTCGAAGGGGATTTGCAGGTTGTGGTGTTCCCATGCATCTGCTGCCCTTGTTGTTCTAGGTATTGGAGGTCACAGGTTTGTAAGGTGCTGTAGAAGCCTTGGCAAGTTGCTGCAGTGCATCTTGTAGAAGATGAACACTGCAGACGCGGTGTGCTGATGTTGGAGCTCCATTGTTAAGGTGGGGTGCTGATCAAGTAGGCTGCTTTGTCCTGAAGGGTGTTGAGATTCTTGAGTGTTGCAGTCATCCAGGCAAGTCGGGAGTATCCATCTCACTCCTGACTTTTCCTTATAGATGGTGGACATGCTTTGGGTGGGTCCGTTGAGTTACTCACTGCGGAATTCCCAGCCTCTGACCTGCTGTTGTAGCCAGAATATTTATGTGGTTATTCCAGTTAAGTTTCTGGTCGTTGGCAACTTCCCAAGATTGATGGTAGGGGATTCAGTGATGGTAATGCCATTAAGCATCAAGGGGAGATAGTTAGATTCTCCTGTTAGAGATGGTCGTTTCCTGGCAGTTGTGTCACATGCATATTACTTGCCACTTATCAGCCTCAGCATGAATCTTGTCTTGCTGCATGCAGGCATGGACTGCTTCAGCAGCTGAGGAATTTCTAATGATATTGAACACTGTGCATTATTCAGTGAAGGTCCCCACTTCTAACCTTATTTTGAAGAGAAGGTCATTGATGAAGCAGCTGAAGGTGGTTGGGCTGAGGAACTCATGCAATGATATTTTAAAAATACTTATTCTTGCGATGCGGATGACACTGGCAAGTTGCATTCATAGTCTATTCCTAGTTATCCTTAGAAGGTACAATGCCCCTTCTCTTTGAACCACTACAGTCTTTGTGATGATAGTGGTCCCATGCCCCTGTTAAGTAGGAAACTCCTAAAGTTTGATCCAGTATCAGTGTGAATGTTAATTTCTGTCCAAATTAGGTGGGTGAGCCTGTTATTTGTGAACAAATGTCACTTGTCAGCACTGTTGATGACTCCTTCCATCACTTTACCAATTGTGAGAAGATTAAAAGCCCAGTAATTAGCTCAGTTAGATTTATCCAGTTGTTTTTTTTGTGGATAGGACGTACCTAAGCAATCCTCACCAGTATCATCACAAGCATGAAGATAGCACATCACTGAGTGCAACTTGAGACTGAGTCTGAGCTTGGGAATTTGGCATGTGAGGCAATTTGGTGCAGAGGGAGGAGATACTGTTCTGACCTTTACGTAGGAGGACAGGGTCGAGAGAGAGAGCTGGAGACCAGTAGCGCAACATGAGAGCTGAAGCCTGGAGGCATTATTTAGCTGAGCACATAGGTGAGTGGTTGGTGTGTTTCAAACAGCTGCTGGAGAAATATAAGTAAACCCACTTGAGTAACTACAGATAATTGCTGAGTGATATTTCTAAATGTAATTAGTTAAATAAAATATGGTAAAAGATGGCAGGGCAGGTTATGTGTTTCAGCTGTAGCATGTGGGAGCTCGTGTACACCTGAATGACCCATATATCTATAGTAAGTGTCTTCAGCTCGAGGAACTTTGGCTCAGAGTTGATGAGCTGGGGTCTGAGCTTCGGACATGCATCAGGGAGAGGGAAAGTTAGCTAGAGTCTTTGATCCGGGAGGCAGTTACACCCCTTAAGCTAGGTACTTCAAATTTGGTCTGTGGTCATGGAGAGGAGGATGTGACTAAAAGGGAAGCAGATATGGGGATCCAGAGGTTGCACTGGAGGAGCCTCAGCCTTGCAATGTCCAACAGATTCAAATTCTTGCAGTTTGTGTGGATGACAGCAAGGACTGCAGGGAGGACGAGTAGACTGACCACGGCACTGTGGTGCAGGAAGCCATTCAAGTGCTTGGAGTTAAAAAGAATAGAGCGGAAGTTTTTGGGGGTGTTAATCTCCAAATCCACTTAATATTAATTTGTTATTTTGAGACTCTGTCTCCTATTGCCTGAATAATCAATCTAGTGATGTAACTCAGGAAAAATTTATTAAGCCACAAAAGTGATACTTAATAAGTTAGGCAGCGATTGTTTTGGCCTAACATAGTTCTTGCTTCTCGATTTGGGATAGGGTGCGAGGCGACACGTAGTCTTCTCTCTTTCTGCCTCTCGAGTGTTGTGAACTTTTGCTCCAGCTGGAAATCAGTCTTCAAATTCAGTGTGCCTGATAACTCAAAGCTGGTGCTTTTCAACTGTTTCCAAACTACAACCCATGCATAATTCGGCCTGTTTTTGGCTTCAGATTGGTTTGGTCAGTGCATGATTAATTTCGTTTAGGTGTTGGATGATCATCTATTAATTATACATAGGACTGTTTCTCTCATGATAGATTGTCCTATTGCCTTATTAAGTTTTGTGACTTCCCACTCAGATAATGAGCCTTAGTTTGTAAAAACAAAAAAACTGCAGATGCTGGAAATCCAAAACAAAAACAGAATTACCTGGAAAAACTCAGCAGGTCTGGCAACATCGGCGGAGAAGAAAAGAGTTGACGTTTCGAGTCCTCATGACCCTTTGACAGAACTTGAGTTCGAGTCCAAGAAAGAGTTGAAATATAAGCTGGTTTAAGGTGTGGGGGGGGTGGGGTGATGAGAGAGAGAGAGAAGTGGAGGGGGTTGGTGTGGTTGTAGGGACAAACAAGCAGTGATAGAAGCAGATCATCAAAAGATGTCACAAACAACAGGACAAAAGAACACATAGGTGTTAAAGTTGGTGATATTATCTAAACGAATGTGCTAATTAAGAATGGATGGTAGGGTACTCAAGGTATAGCTCTAGTGGGGGTGGGGAGAGCATAAAAGATTTAAAAATATTTAAAAATAATGGAAATAGGTGGGAAAGGAAAAATCTATATAATTTATTGGAAAAAAACAAAAGGAAGGGGGAAACAGAAAGGGGGTGGGCATGGAGGGGGGAGCTCAAGACCTAAAGTTGTTGAATTCAATATTCAGTCCGGAAGGCTGTAAAGTGCCTAGTCGGAAGATGAGGTGTTGTTCCTCCAGTTTGCGTTGGGCTTCACTGGAACAATGCAGCAAGCCAAGGACAGACATGTGGGCAAGAGAGCAGGGTGGAGTGTTAAAATGGCAAGCGACAGGGAGGTTTGGGTCATTCTTGCGGACAGACCACAGGTGTTCTGCAAAGCAGTCGCCCAGTTTACGTTTGGTCTCTCCAATGTAGAGGAGACCACATTGGGAGCAACAAATGTAGTAGACTAAGTTGGGAGAAATGCAAGTGAAATGCTGCTTCACTTGAAAAGAGTGTTTGGGCCCTTAGACGGTGAGGAGAGAGGAAGTGAAGGGGCAGGTGTTACATCTTTTGCGTGGGCATGGGGTGGTGCCATAGGAGGGGGTTGAGGAGTAGGGGGTGATGGAGGAGTGGACCAGGGTGTCCTGGAGGGAGCGATCCCTACGGAATGCCGATAGGGGGGGTGAAGGGAAGATGTGTTTGGTGGTGGCATCATGCTGGAGTTGGCGGAAATGGCGGAGGATGATCCTTTGAATGCGGAGGCTGGTGGGGTGATAAGTGAGGACAAGGGGGACCCTATCATGTTTCTGGGAGGGAGGAGAAGGCGTGAGGGTGGATGCCTTAGTTTGTGTTTGCTTTTAGTTTCGGTGTTTGCTTATTCGAGATAAGAGAGTGTGGTGTCTAACACTACTGATTAACATTTAGGCTCGGTAGCCCAAATAGTTAATTGATGTCTAGATGTCTTGTAGAATTTTTATCTGCCTGTGCTTTGTATAAGTTAATTAAAATATAGTAAAGGAGTACAGAGTAGTGCATAGTATTACAGAAATTACAGTTAGAGGTTACATAAAGTCTTCATAAATGCATATAAAAATCGGTGCCTAGAGATGACTAAGGTGACAAAATGCAGTTACAGGATACAGCCTAATGCATTACAGGTTCAAAAAGAATAAAAGTCACAAAAACCATATAGCTACGTAAACTGATTACAGAACTCAACTAAACTTACAAAGCCAAAAATGGTTACATGTTTACAATAGTAGAAGTTAAAAAGATTAAGTTAGTTCTGACTAATTATTTGGAATCTTGCAGTTGTTTTACTTTACATAATTTTAACAGGAGCCTAGTCATGTGACCACCTAGTTCCCATATTGACTGTAATTCAGCAAAATATCACGCTGAATTAATTGATATATTTTTGATTATTTGATCGTTGCCACAACCAAACTACAAACTAATTATTAAACCTAAGCTTTTCTACACTAGATGTAGTAAGGGACAGTAAAGGAGATGAGGTACTCTGTTTATATAGCATAGCAGTGAGAAATGATTTTGGTTCAGAAGATCAAGATGTAGAATCAGTTCAGGTGGAAATAAGAAAGAGCAAAAGAACGAAGTCGTTGGTGGGTGTTGTTTATAGGCTGCCTAACAGCTACGCAATAGGACAGAGTATACATGAAGAAATAATGGGGACTTGTAAAAAAGGTATTGCAATAATTGTGGGCTATTTTAATCTTCACATTGATTGGACAGATCAAATTAGTAATGGTAGCCTGGAGGATGAGTTCATAGAGTGCATTCGGGACAGTTTTTTAGAAAAATACATTCTGGAATCTGCCAGGCTATTGTGTAGTACCTCATAGTAAAGGATCCTCTTGGCAAGAGTGATCGTAACATGATAAAAATTCACATTGAGAGGGAAAAATGTGGGTCCATAACTAATGCCTTAAATAATAAAGGTAATTACAAGGATGTGGAGACAGAGTTGGCTAAAGTGGACTTGGAAAATAGGTTAAAAGGTAAGACAATGGATAAGTAATGGCAGATATTTAAGATATTTCATAACTGTCAACAACGATATATTCCGTTGAGGGAGAAAGAATATCAGAATAAAAGCAAAATACTGCGGATGCTGGAAATCTGAAACAAAAAAAATTACTGGAAAAACTCAGCAGGCCTGACAGCATCAGTGGAGAGGAAGACAGAGTTAATGTTTTGAGTGCGTATGATTCTTCTTCAGAACTATCAGACTCTGAGTTTGCTCCATGTGTGGCTAACTACAGAAGTTAAAGGTGATATCAAATTGAAAGAAAGGGCTTACAATACTGTAAAGATTAGTGGCACAGCAGATGATTGGGAAAGTTTTAGAAACCATCAATGGATGATGAAAAGAATAATAGAGGGAGAAATCAAAGTACTAGAGAAAACTAGCAAGAAATATAAAAACAGACAGTAAAAATTTCTTTAAGTATACAAAAAGGAAAAGTAGCTGAAGTGAATATTGGTCCATGAGAGGGTGAGACTGGAGAATTAATAATGGGAAATGAGGAAATGGCAGAGGTTTTGAACAATTATTTTGTATCTGTCTTTATGGTAGAAAACAAAGTATCCCAAGCATAGTTGAAAATCAAGAGGCAAAAGGGAGGGAGGAACTTAGAACAAGCATGATCACTAGAGAAGAAGGGAATACTAATAGCAATGAAGACTGACATGTGCTCTGGACCTGATGGTCTGTACCGTAGGATCTTAAAAGGAAGTGGCTGCAGAGAGAGTGGATGCATTGGTTGTAATCATCCAAAATTCCCTAGATTCTGTTAAAGTTCCAGCGGATTGGAAAAATGCAAATGCAGCACCTCTGTTCAAGAACTGAAGGAGACAGAAAGCAGGAAGCTATTAGCCTAATATCTCTCTTTGGGGAAATGTTAGAATCCATAATCAAGGAGGTTGTAGCAAGACTTTTAGAAAATTAATAATACAATCGGGCAGAGTCACCATGGTTTGATGAAAGGGAAATAGTGTTTGACAAAAGTTTTTTTTTTAAAGAGTTCCTTGAGGATGTAGCCAAAGGAGTGGATAAAGGGGAACCAGTAGATATAGAGTATTTGGATTTCCAAAAAGGCATTCGGTAAGGTGCCACATAAAAGGTTACTTTGCAAGATAAGAGCGTATGGTGTTGGTGGTGATATATTAGGATGGATAGAGAACTGACTAGCTAACAAAAGACAGAGTCTCAATAAATAGGTCTTTTTCAGTTTGACAAATTGTAACTAGTGGAGTGCTACAGGGATCACTGCTGGGGCCTTAACTATTGGCAACCTATATTAATGTCTGTGATGAGGGTCTGACTGTATTGTAGCCAAATTTGCTGCTGATCTAAAGATACGTAGGAAAGCAAATTGTGAAGAGGTTACAAAAAGTTTGCAAAGAGATTTAGATAGGTTAAGTGAGTGGACATTTTTGCAGAAAGAATAGAAAGCAGAGTATTGTTTAAATGAAGAGACACTGCAAAATGCTGTAGCACCGAAGGACCTTGGTGTCCTTGTACATGAATCACAAAAGCTCAGCATGGTATAGCAAGTAATTCAGATGGCAAACAGAATGTTGGCTTTTATTCCAATGAGGATGGAATTTAAAAGATGGGAAGTCTTGCTACAACTGTATGGGGCATTGGTGAGACCACACTTGGAATACAGTGTGTAGTTTTGGTCACCTTACTTAAAGAGGGACATATTGGAGGGATTTCAGAGAAGATTCACTAATGTGATTCTGGGAATGAAGGTATTGTCTTCAGAAAAAGAGCAGTGCAGTTTGGGCCTATATGCATTGGAGTTTAGAAGAATGAGAGGCGATCTTCTTAAAACATGTAAGATTCTGAGGGGCCTTTACCAAGTAGATGTTGAGAGAATGTTTCCCCTCATAGGGTAATCAAAATAAGGGGTCGAAGCATTTAAGAATGCAAGAAATAGGAGCAGGAGTTGACCACATGGCTTATTGAGATGCTCCGCTATTCATTGTGATCATGGCTGATCTTGGATTTCAACTCCATTTTTCTACCTGCTCCCCATATCCCTTGATTTGCTGAAAGATCAAAAATTTGTCTATCCCAGCCTTAAATGTATTTAACAATGGAGTATCCTCTGGGGTAGATAATTCCAAAGATTCACAACCCTTTAATTGAAGTAATTTCTCCTCGTCTTGGTCCTAAATGATAAGCTACTTATCCTGAGACTGTTTCCCTGTGTTTTAGATTCCCAGAACAGCAGAAACAATCACTCAGCATCCTCTCTATCAAGCCCCTTCAGAATCTTGTATGTTTCAATGTAATTGCCTCTTTGTTCTAAACTCCAGAGAATATAGGCCCAATTTACTCAGCCTGAGGACTTTATTCTGAAGGTCATTAACCTTTGGAATGCTCTCTCCTAGTGAGCAGTGGAGGCTGGGTCATTGAACATATTCAAGGCTGAGCTAGAAAGACTTTTGATTAACAAGGGAGTCACGGGTCGGGGGGGGACAGGCAAGAAAGTGGAGTTAAGGCCACATCACATCAGCCATGATTTTATTGGCTGACAGAGCAGGCTTGAGGGTCAAAATAGCCTACTCCTGCCCCTATTTCTTATGTTTTGTAGCTGTACTGAAGTAGCTTGGCAAGCTGAATAGTTTACTTTTGTGTTCAGGTCAGAAATTGGACAGTCGGCATGTTTTCATGGCCCATAACCTTTTGCCATGTTCAGTGCACTTAGCCACATCCTATTATAAAATGGATTGACCCTGATTTGGCTGAATATTGGCACCCAAGATGGGGATTTCAGGAGAAAGTCTAATGGGGTTGCGAACTTGACGTAATTGGCCTGAAGATGTGCAAGCACTTCAGCCTCATCTCTTGTACTGACATGCTGGTCAGCACTGTAAGGACAGGATTTTTATGAAGCCACCTTGTGTGTGTTGTTCATTTACTAATCTCGAGGGAGGTGGTGGGGCTATAGAGCTTTGTTGAAATCAGTTGGTGTGGCACTGTGTAGTGCTGCTTTAGCCCGTTGTTTCTGATGTTTTACAAGAAGGAAGCCATAGCTTTACTAATGTGGTGTCACCTGCTACGGTTACTTTTTTTCAATTCATTCACGGGACGTGGGAAATGCTGGCTGGGCTGGCATTTATTGCCCATCCCTAGTTGCCCTTGAGAAGGTGTTGGTGAACTGCTTTCTTGACCCGCTGCAGTACATGTGGTGTAGGTACTACACCCACAGTACTGTTAGGGAGTTCCAGGATTTTGACCCAGCGACAGTGAAGGAACGGCGATATATTTCCAAGTCAGGATGGTGAGTGACTTGGAGGGGAACTTCCAGGAGGTGGTGTTCCCATCTATCTGCTACCCTTATCCCTCTAAGTGGTAGTGGTCATGGATTTGGAAGGAGCTGTCTAAGGAACCTTGGTGAATTACTGGCATTATAATCCTTGGTCTCTATTATACGAGGGAATTCTATTTGATTTTTACCCCCCCCCCCCATTCCATTGAGAATAATTGCAGTTCTTGTACCACTTGTCTTATTAAGAACATGAGAAATGGGTATAGAGCATTTTCCCCTTAAGCCTACCGCACCATTCAGTAAGATTATGACTGAAGTTTTACACCACCTCCACTTTCCCCTCCTATCCCCATATCCCTTGATTCCTTGAATGGCCAAAAATATATCAATCTTGGTCTTAATTATACCCAATGACTGAACGTCCACAGCCCTTTGGATAGAAAATTCCACAGATTCACAACCCTCTTTGAAGAAATTTCTCCTTACCCTGAGACTATGGCTCCTAATTCTAGATTCCTGGCAGAGGAAACAAACTCTCAGTTTCTACCTTTTCAAGTCCTCTCAGAAGTGTATATATTTCAATGGGATCACTTCTCATTCTTCTAAACTCCAGAGAAGAAAGCCCATTCTACTTAATTTCTCATTATAGGATGCCCTCTC
The DNA here is from genome assembly GCF_017639515.1 of Carcharodon carcharias. Classification (NCBI taxonomy): domain Eukaryota; kingdom Metazoa; phylum Chordata; class Chondrichthyes; order Lamniformes; family Lamnidae; genus Carcharodon; species Carcharodon carcharias. Next base: position 74,654,690 of record NC_054477.1, on the reverse strand, counting down.
ATCCCAGGAATCAACCTAATAGGCCTTTGTTGCACCCCCTCTAAGGCAAGTATAGAGACCAAAACTGAATACTCCTAGTATGATCTCATCAAAGCCCTATATAATTGCAACATGATTTCTGTACTCTAATACTGTAACCCTCTTACAGTGAAAGCTAGCGTACCATTTGCCTTCCTAATTGTTCATTGTATCTGCATGTGAACTTAGTGATTTGTGCGCAATGACATGCAAATTTTTCTTACCCCAACATTTATTCATCTCTCACTTTTCTTAAAATAAACAATCTGCTTTCCCATTCTCCTTATCAAAATGGATAATTTCACAGTTCCTCACATTATATTCCATCTGCCACCACCTTATCCAATCACTGAACTGGTTTATAATCACTTTACAGACTCCCTGTCTCTCCCTCACAGCTCACTTGGCCTTTTGTGGGCACCTAACTCAAATTTCTCTGGGACCTTCTAGATCTGTGTGTCTGAGCAATACACTTGATAAATGCTGAGCCATCAGGGAAGTTATGCATTCTTAATTACTCTTAACGTGACATTTCTATTTGATAGAAACAGTTTTTCTCTGGGAACGTATGAACTGAATTTTAATCTTGTATCCAGGTTGATGAAAGATTCAAGAAGAGTAACCAGGGCTCACCTCAAGCGCAGTCAAAACAGAATAGCAAAATTTCGGAGCCTCCAGTGCCTTCTAGATCAGAATCATTTTCTAATGGAAGTTCTGAATCCAATCCAGCTGCATTGCACAGGCCCACAGAGTCACAGGTACAGAATCAAAAGCAGTCTGCACATAAAGCGTATTACATACACTATATTGTATGAGGATAATATATTTGTATACATCAGACAAACGATTTGTATTCAAGTGTTTCCCTCCATATCCTATTTAAAGTTATTTATAGAACTCCATGATCTTCTGTCTTAAGTTTATTTGTTCGAATAAAATCACTTATTGATTAAAGTTAGCCTCTCCATTGGACAGTGGATGAAAATGATGTCCCACTTTATTTAAAATATCTGAAAATCACTTCAGTGTTAGGGCCACTTCTGCTTTATGTAGCAAGTAGGATTTTATGTTGAGTTGATTTTCTGACAATCCTTAAAAGTAGATTGTAGCATTATTTTGGCATTGCACCTGTAATTATACACATTGAAAGATGATTTTCACACAAAGTAAGGGAAAATATGCAGGGCTCTGGGTAGATCAGAAAGTGGGAAGATGTCTCTAAGGGTAAGGATTGGATAAAAGGATAGAGGTGTTGATTGCTAAATAGTGACGAGGCAGATTCCTCTTCTTAGTAAAGGACTAATAAAATAAATCCCTGCTACCTATTTTTGTCTCTTATGGAGGCAGAATTTCATCATAAATATAAAGCATGTCAATTCCAATTGCAGTATTCTTGTCTCTCGGGTTAGCATTTTTAATTTTTAAAAATTATTTTAGTGATGTGGGTTTCATATTTTTTCTATTACTGACTTAACATCAAATGCTAGAATTATTTTTCCATTACTATTAAAGTATCTTGGTATTGGGAATGGAGAAAATTTTTCATGCTGATTCCATATGGACAGACAGACAAACCGTAGTAGGTGCGCAACAATGGTGATATTTATTTTGCAATGGATTTGATTGTCTGGCCAGCTCGTAAGTAACTGATCCATTGTGTTTGGTGACTATAGATAAGCAACTTAATTTTACTGTCCATCTCCTACCATACCAGAATTTACTTGAACCAGCATCATTTGAAATAAAATATCTTAAAGTTTGAAATGAGTGAAAACGTATTGAAAATGGTAGGCTGTAGTGCTGGCAAAAATAGTTCATAATGGTTTAGTTTCCAGTTAAACAAGGATATGTAACATTATATAGTTGTGTTTTAATTTTAATGTCAATAGCAAAAGAACGAGAGAACGTTAACAAGAATTTAATCTAGATTATTTTTGTTGAAGAATAATGTAACTGACCTCAGTTACATATTTCTTCTGGCATCCTGTTTGTACCTTTTTGCTGTTGCTGTTGTATGCCACACAAGGTTCACTTAGGGATCTATATTTTTAACTAGTTATCTTTTTCTAGTTTAGTCCCCCCTTTCTCTTACTCAATACTGTCCCTCCCACCAGTGATCACTATCATTTTGCCAAATGTAGTTTGGAACCCTTTTCCTAAATATTAAAGGCAAGAGTTATTTATGTTTTTAATTAAAAGCATTTTTCTAGTATGAATAACTAACTGATATTTTTGTATTGATAAGGTTGCAGTGAGAGCAACACCCAGATCCCCTGTGTTGTCTCGTCGGGATTCTCCATTACAAGGCAGTAATCAACCAAGTGGACAGAGTGGTCCAAAAAGCTCCACAAGGTTTGGGTCTTGGTTATTTTTTGATAGTATGTGCAATTAATTCCTAATAAAGCAGTAACAAATTTGGGAAGAAAGTTACCTATAGACAGCAGACACAAACCTTGTAAAACGCAACCTTGCTGTTCATCAGACACTTGCAAAATGCAGGCCTCACAGTGCTGCAACCAACATCCACTTTGTTCTGAAAAAAAAAGAAAATGAGTTGCTCTAAATAAATTACCTTAATATTATGATGGTAACCTGCAATTTTTACTGATACCTGTTAATTGAGGAAAGGATTTCATAATTCTGGTAATAAGTCACAAAATGCTAATTCCAAGCTGCAGACCCAAGGAAATGAGATAAAATACAAAATTAGCATGCTGAAGCATTAGTATACGCTGACAGAGACAGAGGATTTCATTGATGCCTTTAATTCCCTTCACAGTAAGTTGTCAGAGCCATGTTTGTTGCACATTGGAGGTATTCACTGGGATCAACAACTTTACCTCAAAGGGAAAACCCCCAGAAAATAAGTGTGTGCAACATCTATGTCATTTGCACATTTTATTTTGCTCAGAAGATGTCTGCTGAGGCTAGTCTGTCTAGCCATGTGTCAACCCGCTGCTGGGGAATGCGGTAACACAGGATGACTCCTGGTAGCCAGTCGCAGGGTGATGGTTTTAAACTGCCCACACATCATCCAAAACATGGGAGACCTAAGGAGAAAAGATATATTTACAGCATGAGAAAAAAATGTAACTAGGAAAATTTTAAAAATAAATTTATATTGTTTTTATCACGTCTTGAAGAAAGAATACCTGCATATTAAGGAATCTGGACATTTTGCATTTCAATGCTACACAAAGGACTTTGGCACTTAAATGGAATTTCCTCAGATGCTACCTGACCTCAGTATTTCCAGTGTTTTCTGTTTTTATTTCAGATTTTCAGCATCCACACTATTTTGCTTCTGTCTTATAAAATACTGTATTCGGGATCCCCATTCATGGAGTGTCTGAATTGGCATAAATAGTGCTATGGCAGCAGGTGTTGCCTTAGAGTTTTAGCTGTTACGTAGAACAAACTATCTAAGCATTTCAGTTTCAAATACACAGAGCTTTTCCTTCATTTCTTTTCCACTCCAATTGACCTAAAGATTGCATTCCAAAACTGTGACTGCTTTGTGTCTATTTAATCAATGTGCATTCTGTTACACAGGTCAGCTGTGAAAAGTGAAAGTTCTTTATTTAAATGCTTTCCCTCTTTAGCAATATAGAGCCCAGACTGTTGTGGGAGAGAGTGGAGAAACTTGTACCAAGACCAGGCAGTGGCAGTTCCTCAGGCTCTAGCAACTCTGGCTCGCAGCCAGGATCTCATCCTGGCTCTCAAACTGGCTCTGGTGAACGCTACAGGCTACGATGTGAGATTTTCCTTTTTGAATTATTTAAGTATATTCACTGCTTTGCTCATTGCCCCCTTGAAGAACAGGTTCCCTGGGAGACCATGTTGGTTTGAAAGAAGAGGAGGATGGGAAGTTCACCAAATAAATGTAGATATAGCTTTCAGCTGGTTTGTTTTAATCACACAAACATGAGAAATGCAATTTTAATTTTTAGGAATAAAACATTTAGATGTCTGAGGCCTTAAGTAATCTAATATTTAGATACCCTCATTGCTATCATGTAATATTTGCGTGTCAAGGAAACAAAAGTTCTTTTCAAAATAATTACTCCTTCAAGCAAGATGTATGCCATGTACAGGATAATTAGTGTCACACAATAGATTGTATGAAATTAATGCCACTATCCAGTCTGTGAAGTAAATGTATACAAGTACTCAAGATAAAAATCAAAAAAAGCTTGACTGCATATTGTGACATTGATATTGCCCAGTCTCAAATTAATAAATCAACATAATTTTTAATGTATTCTATTAGAAAGTTAGTTAACTGCATTTTTGTCCCTTTAGCTGTTTGGAATTTACGGTGCTGTGTTCATGTGCTTACTTGGAAATCTTGACTTTTCGTGCTTCAATACTTAGGCTTATGAGCCGATTATTTTGTTCACAGCATCATCAAAGTCTGAGGGTTCACCATCTCAACGCCATGAAAATCTTAACAAAAAACCAGAGGAGAAAAAGGACTTCAGGCCAAGTAGACCAGCTGTAAGCTCCTTAAAGCTTGCTTACTTTCTTGAAAATTTACATTTCATGTTTTCCAAAATGCAGCTCATACTGACTTAAAAGTTCGCTTTCTTGAGCAAACTTTCAATGAAGTTCAATGAAGTACAGTAAAATTTGAATTTTTCAATTAAATTTATATTTAATATACAGCTAGTTCTTTGAACTCCTTATGTGTTTGCATGATCCAATTTGACATTGAAAGTCAATTTACGAAATTAAACTGATCTTTGCTTCAGTGATTTCTAAAATCATAACTCAGTCTGTTCAAGCAGGATTCCAGATGGTTACACAGGTCATTACATATATAGTTTTATTAATCACAGATTGTAGTAAGTGCAATAGTAAATATATTTCCTTTAAAAAAAAATAATATGGTAGAAGTGTATGTTTGTTTATGTTGGTTTTTTTCTTCTCTTTCTCTTTCCCTTTCACCCTGTTGGTATGACCAATGATGGCTCATGACTCAATCACATGACCACTCACATGGGTTGCTGAATGTTGTAGGGGGATGTGGTAAGCTATGCCATTTTAGCAGACTTCCTTTTGTTTGCTTGCGCTTTTAGTTGCATGCATTTATTCCTGTTTAAAAGCTGTGATGTGTGTGTTTTTTTTGTGTTCACGTCCCTATTTTTAACAATAATGTATCCTGAGTGCTTGGAGCATTTTTAGTGTTATGTGAATTGGTTTCTTTCTTTTCAATAAATGTAATTACAATATTACACTTTCAACAATTTACAGTATAAAACAATTGTGCTCTACCCTGTAACTCTAAATGTAACATCAAGTATTTTGGTTCCTGTTGGATGTGATGCTGTTATGTTTGTCAAGGATGACTTCTTATTCAGGACTAAAGTTGCAGAGATACAATGAAACTATTTTATAATAAGTAGAAATATGGAAAATATAAATGTTTTGTATAAATAGAATAGATTGTCCACCTTTTTAGCATTGAAACCTATAATTTTATTTGGTTTGGGATATTGTGTTTAGACCAATAAAAAATTATCACTCGGGAGTTGTAACTTTTGGAATGGTGGAGGGGTTGGAAAAGATGGTAAATTTTCAAAAGTAGTATGATGATCAACGTTCTTTCGCAGCAAAAATGGTATGAAGCTGTGTCCGGTCAGATACTTAATATTATTTTAATGGTATGCTGGGTGACTTGTGGGATAGAATTCATGTAAATCAAGAATGTATTTCTACAAATCACTTTTTAGCATTGAAAAGTAAATTTTGATTTCCTTGTTCCCTAAAACTTAATTAGTTTCATTGGAATTTGCATCTTTTTGAACATTGCAATTTGTGGTTTGACTTTTTAATGAAATAACTTTGGCCTTTTCTTTATATATCTAAACCTGAGTTCAGAATCAATGTTGTTTAGTCATTTGCCTGATCTATCTTTGTTTAGAATGTTTTAACTTGAAATCAAATGGGGTTTCATTTGAACATACTTTTATACCTATGACTGAATGCCCTTATTTCATTTGACCCTTCCCCTTTAAGCTTCACCTCTAGATTTCAATTTCCAAGCTAGTTTACTGCTTACTTAATTTAATAGAAAATGTTAAACTGTCAGATCAGTAGAAATGTTTTTATTTTGATATTTTACCTCACCAACCATATCCACGTTCCTAGTTGTCACTTGAGATGCTAGGATTGCTCATGGCTTGAAAGATATTTTGCAACTTTAGTATTTCACAGGCTGTTGTTTGCTATGTTATTGTTTTGCATCCGTTTTAAACACTGAGCCCAAATACTTGACCTGTGACCTAATTTCTTAGTTTCAGGATCTTGCTGCCTTGGCTAAAGAGCTTCGAGCTGTAGATGATGTCCGACCTCCTCAAAAAGTTACTGATTATTCTTCATCAAGTGATGAATCAGGAACTACTGATGAGGAAGATGAGGATCTGGAACAAGAAGGGACGGATGAAACCGGACCTATGTCAGATGATGCAAGGGCAGTGTATGTAATCTTCATTAATAGTAATGATGAAACTAATTTATTTGTGCTACTCGTGTGTGAATTGGGATCACTTGCAACCCATTTCCTATGACACTTGGCACAGTTGTTACTCTAAGTGTCGCTAAGCCCCCTTTATTGCCTGTTGTGGGAAATTATTCAGAATTCTAACATTTTATAGTACAGAAAAAGGCTATTCAGTCCATTGGCCTGTGCTGGCTCTTTGAAAGAACTGTCCAATTTAGTCCCATGTCCCAGCCTTTTCCCCATAAACTCTGCAAATGAATTCTTTGAAGTACGTGCCCAATTAGTTTTTGAAATTTCCCATGTAACCTGCTTCCACCACCCTTGCAGGTAGTACATTCCAGATCTTAACAACCCTCTGTGTGGAAGAATTTCTCATTTTCACTGTGCTGCTTATGCCCTTTATTTTATTCTGACCTCTGCTTACTGACTCACATGCCAGAGGAAACAGAACCAGTAAGGCGAAACTATCAAAACCCCACAATGTTTAATACCTCTATTAGATCTCTCCTTGATTTTCTCTGCTCCAAGGAGAACAAACTCAGTTCCTGCAGTCTCTCCACATAACTGAAGTCCCTCATCCCTGGTATCCACCTGGTAATTTTCCTCTATACCTTCTATAAGGCCTTGGTGTCTTACATATAGTGTGGTGCCCAGAGTTGCACACGGTACACCAGCTGAGGCCTAGCCATTGATTTATAAATGTTTAGCATGATTTCCTTGTTTTTGTATTCAATACCCCTATATACAAAGCTGAGTACCCCACATTATTACTTAACCACCTTTTAACTTCACTTTCACAATTCCACATCCTTGAAAGATTTGTGAATATGTACTTACAGGTCCCCACTGCACTTGCATCCCCCCCAAAATAGTCACATTTAGATAATACTGCATCTCCATGTTATTCTTCCCAAAATGTATCACCTGACACATACCACATTAAATTGCATTTGCCATCTGTCTGTCCATTTTGCCATTGTTTGTCCTCCTGAAGAAGTTCTGATGAAAATTGGATGCCCACCACAGCTCAGTGTGATTTTCTCTTTCCATGACAATACGATGTGTTACAGATAGGAGGGGTGTTAATTTAAACACTAATTTCTCCTCTCACCACCCGTCTGTAAACTGGAAGGCGTTTTTGATTTGTTCCCCTCTTTTTATATGTGGTGGTGTATTTCCCCAACCCCTTGGTTTTTGTGCGATCCAAGTTTCTCTTAACCCCACAGCAAGCTTGAGATAAGATGAACTCAAAGGATTAGTTTATTTGCACATGTTCAAAACGCAGGAGGAGGGTTGCAATGTCACCCCCACACTCAGACAGTAAAGAGTGAGATAGAGACAAGATAGATTTACTGTAAAGAGGCCACAGAGAAAATAAATATCGGTTCACCTGGGTTCCAGAGTCCAGAATCAAATCCAATGAGGTATTCCTTCACGGAGGTCAGCGGGCTGAAAACCAATGTTGTAGACTTCACTTTTCTGGTGGTGTTGAATTCACAAGATGAGATAGGCATACAGAGATGAAGCAGTTTTGTAGGCGATGGCATTGAACTTCCAACAGAAGCAGTGCAGATGGGGCCAGGTGCTCAACCTGGGCAGAGTTCCTTTCTGTGTGGCTGCTAGTCAGATGTTAAAGAGCGGATTGAACTATTGAGCTCAGCAAGATAATAACTTGTTCAACAAGCCAGAGGCCGAGGTCGTGTGACCCCCACCTCTCCTCCAGATCTTCAAAGGATGTGTATCCATCATCTGGAATTCGGCTGGGTCTCAAAGAATGCTAAACGTCCCAGCCATTATTAGTTAAAAGGAATGCTTGTCTTTGGGTTTAGCAAACCCTCTGTCTCCTGCTGGCAAGCTTGGATTATCAAATGCAAATTACCTTTCTACGGCTCTCTTTGAAGTTGGGCTGTGCAATCCCCAGGTGATCATTAGTGGCTTCTCAGAAATAACGAGGTACGAGTTTCCCTGAAGCTACAAAGTGGCTTATTTTGTTCTGGGGTCACAGATATAGGTTCAGCCATTTTAAGGATCATGTTCAGCCAAGGTTCTGGATCTCAAAAACTGATTACATACAGTATCCATGTGATTTTTTTTTATATCAGGCCTTCAAAGCTGAGCAATGGAGAAACTGAATCAGTGAATACAATGATAGTTCATGATGATCTGGAGCTGCTGACTGAAACTTCTGTTACTCCCTCTAAAGATGGCACTTTAATTGTTCGACAGGTACTGTATTTCAGACAGAAAAATCTGCCTCTCTTCCATTAACTTATTTACCCGGTGTCATTTTTTGCTATGCTTGATGTTAATAGCTTAGTAATTGACTTGAATTTCAGTTCTTGAGTCTAGTTTTCCTTTTTTTTATTAATTAGTGCAAAGGACATTTTGATTTCTTCAATTCACTGCAGTTGTCTTGCATGCGTTACTATGTCCATCGTGAAATTTAATAACTTGAGTTTAGATGGACAGGAAGTGACTGCAGACAAAAATCATAGAGATGCATAATGTTCACTTCTAAAATCTGACACTAGTTCAAAATGTTCTTAAATTAAACTAACCTGTCTGTAAGACACCATTCATGCAACTCTAACCTCAGACTTGTATATTTTTTAAACTAAAACCTCGTATTTGCAGCCGTAGTCAGGTAACTTGCATTTTAACTCCATTGAGCAGCATTGTTGCCCTTCCATAAAAATGGAAAGAGAGAGGTATGTTGACTCTCCATATTAGATTCTATTTTAAATTCCATTACTTTATTTGTTATATAAATTATTCATTACACTACAGCACATCAAAATCAAGCTATAATATTTGTCACTTTTACTGTGAGCATTATAATGCTTCTAATCTAATCAACAACTTCAACTTCCATCTGAAAAGAGCTTTAGAATGTAGATAACATGCATTTTTTTATTGAAAGCACTGCTGAAATTCTAGCTAGTGTTTGTTCTGCTTGGAGTAATGTGAAGTGTTTGTCTACTGAAGTGATTTTGTCAAATTATACCAAATTTAATTGCTTGTTAGAACTAGTCATTGTGCAGAGATAAAAGCTGCACAAGTCCAACTTTACTGCTTTAACTCTTCTGCCAATTAACTGCTAGGGCGATAGGTATTCAAGCAACTCTTAAGCAAGACAAGTATGCCTGTTTTTTCTACAGAGCGCAGGTGAATTAAAGCGTGCCAGCCACCATGAGAGTAATGGCTTTGCAACCCGCATTCACCTCTTGCCAGATCTCATACAGCAAAGCCATTCCTCCACCTCCCCAACCAGCCAGCAGTCTCCCATCATGTCCCCTCAGCTGCCCCAGGACGAGCTTACTACTAACGAGGTATGTTTGACACCATCGCCGGCTGCTGTTCCGGCATACCACTCCTGTAAACTAGTCAGTCACAACAGCACTCCAGTCGATCTCAATGCTTTTCATCTTTAATTCTTGCTGTGTATCACTTCTACACCGCTATAGTAGAAAACACTAAATCCTCTTAGAGTAGAATGTTTTGACTCCAAAACTTGCCAGTTAATGGATATTAAAAGGTTTGATTTGTAAAAAGAAAATTGTTTTAGTAGAACAGACTTTCACTATGCCATAAACATTGTTTTTGCTTCTGAGTTAAAATGCAGATGACCACATGTTCAGAGTTTTGAATTAGATTTTAAAGTTTAAATTTATTCTTTATAAGGACATGAGCATGAAATATAGCCAGAAAAGTTTTTTTAAAAAATCCTATTCCAGCAATATATGCGATTGGTACTCATTGGCACATTGCCATTTATAGAGTCTCTGACTGCAGATTTTCAATTAACTGTAGTGCAATTGTGGACAAAGTCTGTCACTTCAAAATTGTGAAGTTGATGTTTTGATGTTATTCATGTGTACATCTAGATCTTAGTGGGGAAACTAAGCAAGACTTTATTTAGCAGCAGAATGACAAATAGGTGCGTACAGTATATAAAGTTTTCTCCATTCCCTCCCTTCCATTCATTGTCAGATCCTTTCTTGCCCGCTCTCCCTTCCTGCCCCGCCCCCACCTCCTGTCTTTCCCCACTCTTTTTTACTTTTTGACAGGATGTGGGCATCACTGGCTAGGTCAGCATTTGTTGCCCATCCCTAATTTCCCTTGACAATGTGGTGGTGAGCCGCTGCTTTGAACCATTACTGTCCATGTGGTGTAGGTACACCCACAGTGCTGTTAGGAAGGGAGCTCCAGGATTTTGACCCAGCAACAATGAAGGAGTTCCAAGTCAGGATGGTGTGTGACTTGGAGGGGAACTCGCAAGTAGTGCTGGTCCCATGCACCTGTTTCCCTCGTTCTTGACAGTAGAGGTTGCGGGTTTGAAAGATGTTATTGAAGGAGCTTTGGTGAGTTGTTGCAGGGCATCTTATATGCCAGTGTATGTCGGTAATGGAGGGAGTGAATACTTAAGGTCGTGGAAGGGGCACCAATAAAGCAGGCTGCTTTATCCTGGATGGTGTCAAGCTTCTTGAGTGTTCTTGAGAGTATTCCATCACACTCCTTACTTGTGTCTTGTAGATGGTGGACTGGCTTTGGAGAGTGGGGTGGTGAGCTACCAGCCAAATGATTCCCAGCCTCTGATCTACAGTACGTTGGAGCTACAGTACGTAGAGGCTGGTCCAGTTGTTTCTCATCAATGATAATACCCTGAATGTTGATGACGGGGGATTCTCTTTTTATTCATGAGTTTTGGGCGTCTTTGGTTAGACCAGTATTTATTGCCCATCCCTAATTTCCCTTGAGAAAGTGGTGGTGAGCCGCATTCTTGAATCACTGCAGGCCATGTGCTGTAAGTACATTCACAGAATGTTAGTTAGGAAGGGAGTTCTTGGATTTTGAACCAGCGACAGTGAAGAAACAGAGATATGGTTCCAAGCCTGGATAGCTTGAAGGGGAACTTGCAGGCAGAGGTGTCCCCATGCATCTCTTGCTCTGGTCCTTCCACGCGGTATAGGTCATGCGTTGGAAGGTGCTGTTGAAGGAACCCTGGTGAGTTGCTGCAGTGCATCTTGTTCATGGTACACACTGCAGTCACTGTGCATTGGTGGTAGAAGCAGTGAATATTTAAAGTGATGGAAGGAGTGCCAATCAAGCACGCTGGTTTGTCTTGGATGGTGTCAGGTTTCTTGAGTGTTGTTGGAGTTATACTCATCCAGGCAAATGGAGAGTATCCCATCGCACTCCTGACTTGTGTCTTGTAGGTGGTTGATAGGTTTTGGGGAGTCAAGAGGTGAGTTTCTCACTACAGAATTCCCAGCCCCTGACCGGCTCTGGTAACCACAGCATTTATATGGCTGGTTCAGTTCAGTTTTGGTCAATGGTAGGTCATTGATGAAGCAGCTGAAGATGATTGGGTCTATGACACTACCCTGCAGAACTCCCGCAGTGATGTCCTGGGACTGAGATGATTGACCTCCTGCAATCACAACTACCTTTGTGTGAGGTATGACTCCAACCAGTGGCTAATTTTCCCCTGATTCCCGCTTTTAATGTTATGCTCAGTCAAATGCTGCCTTGATGTCACACTCTCCTCACCTCTCGAACTCAGCTCTTCTATCCATGTTTGGACCAAGACTGTAATGAAGTAAGAAGCTGAGTGGGCTTAGTGGAACCTAAACTGAGCATCAGTAAGCAGGTTATTGCTGAATAAGTGCAGTTTGATAGCACTGTTGAAGACACCATCACTTTGCTGAAGATTGAGAGTAGACTATTGGCGCTAACAGTTGGCTAGGAGTGCAGCTAGTTCTGGGGCACAAGTCTTCAGTAGTACTGCTGGCATGTTGTCAGAGCCCATAGCCTTTGTAGTAACCATTGCCTTCGGCCATTTCTTGATGTGATGTGAAATGAACTGAATTGACTGAAGACTGGCATCTGTGATGCTGGGGATGTCTGGAGGAGGCCAAGATGGATCATCCACTCGGCACTCCTGGCTGAAGAATGTTGTGAATACTTCAGCCTTATCTTTTGCACTGATGTGCTGGTCTCCCCCATCATTGAAGATGGGGATATTTGTGGGGCCTCCTCTGCCAGTGGGTTGTTTAATTATCCATCACCATTCACAACTGTATGTGGCAGAACTGCAGAGCTTAGATCTGGTCAGTTGGCTGTGGGTTTGCTGCCTATCGCATGTTGCTTCTGCTATTTGGCACGCAAGTAGTCCTGTGTATAGCTTCACCAGGTTGACATCTAACCTTTAGTTATGGCTCGTGCTGCTCCTGGCATGCTCTCCTGCACTCTTCATTGAACCAGGGTTGATCCCCTGGCTTGGTAATCAGCAGGAGGTTTCTTTTCCCATGTTTGATCTGATGACATGAGACTTCATGGAGTCAATGTTGAGGACTCCCAGGGCAACTCTCTTCCAACTGCATACCACTGCCACCTCTGGTGGGTCTGTCCTGCCAGTGGGACAGGAATACCCAGGGATGGTGATGGCAGTGTCTGCTACATTGTTGTAAAGTGTGATTTGGTGACTATGACTGTCAGGGGCTGTTACTTGATTAGTCTGTGGGACAGCTTACCCAATTTTGGCCTCCAGATGTTAGTATGGCAGACTTTGAAAGGTTGACAGAGCTGCGTGTGCTTTTGTTTTCGGTGCCTAGGTCGGTGCCGGGTGGCCCATCCTATTTCATTCCTTTATGACTTTGTTGCAGTTTTGTACAACTTAGTGGCTTGCCAGGCCATTTCAGAGGGCAGTTAAGGGCCAACCACATTGCTGTGGGTCTGGAGTCACATGTAGGCCAGAACAGGTAAGACTGGCAGATTTCCTTCCCTACAGGACATGATTGAACTAGATGTTTATTGCTGTAAAAACACAATAGTTTCATGGTCACCATTGCTGGGACTAACTTTTAATACCCAATTTTATTACTTAATTGAATTTAATTTCCACTAGCTGTCTCTTGCTCGCTCTCTCTCTCTTTCTCTTCCTCTCTCTCTCTCTCTCTCTTTCTTTCTTCCTCTTATCCCCACTCTTTATCTTTGCACCTTATGCCCCATATCCATTGGGCTGAGTGAAATGTTATTCACAAAAATTGGTGAAGGATTCTGCAATGAAATGAAATGCTTGTGTGGGAAGCACCTAGTGAGAGTTAAATTAGCACTTATAACTTATTGAAAACTAGATTGATAATATTTTCTATCATGTAGCTGAAAAATTCTTAAAATCATTAATTAAAACTTGTTACTTGTACATTTCCCCACTTGGACATACATTGTAATGGAAAAGTAATTGTGGTCATCATATTATAAATGGTTAACATTAATTTTAATGCCATATCTTTTAAAGTGGTGTTTCCCAGGCATATTTCTTTTATTTCTGAAGTGTTGAGCATGTTGCCATGAGTTTTTTTATCCAAATGAGATCATTTGTATAAGGCTACATTTGTTAACATGTTACGTAAATACATAGGAACCTACAGGAGTAAGTTCAGCCTCTTGAAATGTTCCACTATTCAATTAGTTCATGCCTGCTCTGTACCTCAACTCCATTTACTTGCCTTTGACTTGCATCCTTTGATATCCTTAAACTAGTAATTTAATAATGATCTCAGTTTTGAACATTCCAGTTAACCCAGCATCCACAGTCTGTGTGGGGAGAGAATTCCAGATTTCCGTCATCCTGGTTTCACTGCTGAATGGTCTAGCTCTAATTTTAAGATTGTTCCTCTTTTTATGGATTTCCCCATTGGAGGAAATAACTTATTTATATCTGGTTTCTTGGATCCATTTTTCATTTTAAACTCACCAATTAAACTACTACTCAGCCTTCCCAATCCAATAGAATGCATACCATGTTTATGTAACCTCTCCTCATAGTTTATCCCTTAAATCTCTGATATAATTCTAGTGAATCTGTACCTTACGCCTTTCAAAGTCAGTGTATCTTCTTCCTGAGGTTTGGTGTCCAAAACGGAATGCGAATGAGGACTGAATCAAGGCTCTGTATAACTGAAACATGGCTTCCTCACTTTTACATTCCAATCTCCTTGAGATAAAGGCCAACATTCCATTAGTGTTTTTGATTGTATTTTTGTACCTATCCACTAACTTTTAGTGAATTGTATGCATGGACACCCAAAACCCTTTGCTCCTCTTCAGTTCCTGGACCCTTGCCTTCAGGAAGATATTCCGATTTAATTTTCTTGGTTCCAAAGTGGATAACCTTATGTTTCCTTGCATGAATTCTATCTGTGCACAGACAAACTCTGTGTATGTCCCTTTGTAACTTTCTACATCTATCTGTACAACCTCCTAACTGTCATGTGAAAATTTTAGATGTACAAATCTCTTCCTTTATCCAAGTCATTAAATATATGGTGAAAAACTGAGGCCCCAGTACAGATCCTTGGATAAGACAACTTGTCATCCTGCCAATCAGAATACATTTTTTCCCCCCTATCCACTGTCTCCTCCATCTCATTCAGTGGCTAACCTGATAACCCAGATTGCCTCCAATTTGCCCCCTCAATTTTGCTAATAATAAATGGTTTGATTCATTGTGTATTAGGCCAGTTTGTGACTTAAATTTCAACAGTATTTTTAAAATCATTGTGAATCTGTTATCTTTATATATTTTAATTATTGAATATTAAATCAGGATTTTGATTGTGGGATTTTGAGAGCTTGGAGATTCTGGTGACCATTATTTTAAAATGCCAAGTTTATTGAGGAAAAAGTTATTTTGCTTTGGCCTCTATTTTGCCATAATTGGTTTAGAGGTGGGTCTAGTGGCTTGGCACCAATGCCCCTCTCTCCCATGCCTGCATTCTACCCAGCAAATAAAAAGAAAATGACACTATAATATTTAGTCCTGATGAGAAAATTAAATCTCAAATTGTGGTAGATTACAAAATCAACTTTGCATTAATTTGAAGGTGTAGGCACAGTGAAAGCACATTTGACATATAACGGAAGGATGTTTTCTTTTGGCTGAGAAAAGGTGATTTGACAAACCTGCAGTATCGTTTCAGCTACAATCAGCTCTTCCATACTCCATTTTAATCTTGTTGTAATCATCCTAACATTTATAAACATTAAACTGGCAAGTTTTATTTTCTTAAAGTATCATTGTCATTTCATATAATTTCACTAATTTTCCATTTCATGTTTAACCATCGTCCATATTTTCTTGTGCTCCTGCAATTAGACTTGTGTGTTTTGGGTAGAAAAATGCAATATTAACCCTTTGATCACTGCAGTCACATTTCTGCACCACAATTTAGCAGTTTAGACTTTTTATTTCCCCCCCCCAGAAATTGCTGTGAATTATTTGGCTCAATAGACATCACTAAATTCCAATTCTGAAAGATTCCATCAAGTATGAGATGAAATAAGTGGGGAAAGGGGAGATCTCGTGGAGTATAAACGCTGATATAGACCTTTTGGGCTGAATGGTCTGTTTCTGTCCTTTAAATCCTATGTAATTTATTGTTCAATAACTTGTATCATTTTAATGTGTAAGTTTTTCATACTTATTTCCAAAAGTATATTTATTTTATTAGAATGATACTCAGTACTCAGAGGGTTAAATGAAATAAATGGTCAAATTCCCTATAAGTTCACAAAAATAACCCACCATTGTTGAAGAATCTTATACATACACTGGTACTGTGTCTGTCTCACTCCATTCTTCACATTACCTGCCGGTTCACACAAGTATTATCACTTCAGGCTACACCTTTGCTGCCACATGCACATGGCTGCACACCTCCTATCAGTTTCTTCCTGCATTTCTCTCAAATGCTCTCAATGCCTATTCCGCCCACTTTTGCTCTGGCTCTCACTCTGCTTCTTTGCCTCTTTGGCCCTTGCTCTGCCTTTTCTTTCCTCCCACGTCCCCATTTGGCCACTGCTCTGCCTCTTTGCCCGTCTGTCCCTTGCCCTGCCTCTTCACCCAACCCATCTCTGGCCTTCAACTTACTTCTCTTTCCCCCACCCCCGGCCCTTGCTCTGCCCCTTCCCACTTTTGGCCCTAGCCCTGCATCTCCACCGCCCCACCCCCCCCCGTTCCCAAAAATTCTGGCCCTCCATCTCTTTGCTCTTCTCGAGCACGATTTAGAATCCATTTGGATGATGTGATTGGGTTATTTTCGTGAACATGTAGCTGCAAAATAAATATATACAAAATACATATATACATCAGAAATATCAACATTGCAGGACATGGCTTCATAATTCTGTTTTGGGAAAATTAAAGCTAAAGTAAAGCTTAATTGTCATTAGAAATAAGTTTTTTGGTCCAACTGATTTTGCAGTGATGTGTAATGTTCAAAGTGGAGAAATTAACTGGATCGAGGGATCTGAACTTTCACCAGTGCAATCCAGACTGTTTAAGCAATATTGCTGCTTTGAATGTATGTTTCAATTCAGTTCCATCATGCTGTTGGTTCAAGTTCATGCAAAATGCTCCATCCAAGCAGAGACAGCATTCATATGTTGAAATACATTGAAAAATAAGCAACTTAAATTTTAATCAATATTTTTGCAAGCGGCAGTATCTCTTTTAAGACTATCAATAATTTCTTAAATTAGTATTGTAATGTGTTAATGTTCAAAATATCAGTTGGCAAGGTCACTGTTTTAAAGGAGGAATTCTGAACAGTTTGAACTATGTTGTTGCTGTTCAGTTCATACTGTGAACAATCTGCAATAACTGCACACAATCAAAACTAAATCTTTAATTTTATTTATATATGTATGTGTGTGTGTGTGTATATATATATATATATATATATATATATATACACACACACACACCTATACAATATAATTACTACAGTGGCCTTTTTTAATTGCATTGAATATTCATAGTACTAAAATGTAATTTTTATTGTATCCTTTTATGGGATGCAGAGTTTATCTTTTAACACCTTTTTAAAAGTGATGTACAATATATAATCCTTCAATTAAGTCTTCAAAGGACTCATTAATTTTACAGAATTTCATTTTATTGTGAGATGCAAACTTCTAATATGAATTGTCCTGAACATGTTTCTGAACAATTGTGTCTAATTATGCTTGCAAATTTAATTGCACCAAATTATGCAGTTTGCATTGGAAATGAGGTGTAACAATGAATTTCATTAGTCATTCAATATACCTCATCATTAATAGAAGGTTACAAGCAGCTGAACTTCTCTTTTACA
Organism: Carcharodon carcharias; assembly: GCF_017639515.1. Taxonomy (NCBI): domain Eukaryota; kingdom Metazoa; phylum Chordata; class Chondrichthyes; order Lamniformes; family Lamnidae; genus Carcharodon; species Carcharodon carcharias. The sequence goes on along the minus strand of NC_054477.1, from coordinate 74,637,011 downwards.
GAGCTGTTTTTAGTGACTGCAGTTTTAGTCAATTTTTAATTAGTCATCCAATCTGAATAATATGATTTATATGCTATAAGTTTAAATTATTTAATATATAATCATGTGTTCCCTATTAAAAATGAACTGCATCTTTCTCTTGTAAAACCTGTTTGACATAAAGTATAAATTAATTTAGCCTTGGAGATACTCAATTGAGCTAAACTTCTAAAATGCCGCAGGATGTTTTAAAAATTCTTTTATTCACAAAGCATGTGGTTCATAAATAAGCAGCCAAGCAAATATAAATTGCTGAGCAATTGCGTTACCTTTATTAAGATCCTACAAAAGCAAAATACTGCTGGAAATACTCAGCAAATTGGCACCATCTGTGGAGAGAGAAAAACAGAGTTATTGTTAATGTTTATGCGCTTTCATCAGAATTGGGAAAATTTAGAAATGTATTAGACTTTGAGCAAGTAAAAAGGGGGATGCTGAGAAGAAGAAAAGGGGAGGATCTGTGATAGTGGGTGACAGAAGAGATTAAAGGAGAAAGGAATCATGGTGCAAAGCCAAAGGGAGGGGTAATGGGACAAGTAAAGAAACCAAAGATGCATCCAGAGAAGATGAGAATGTCAGTGTCCTGAATAGTTGCTGTCTGAAAGCAAAAGAAAAGGGAACGAAGAGAGAAACAAGGAAGAAAAAAATAAAGCAGCAAAGGAAAAGAGAACAAAATGGGAGCAGACATTAAATCCTATATTGGTTAAACTTCACGTTGAGACCAGAAGGTTGTAAAGTGCTCAGTGAAAGATTAGCTGTGTTTCCTTGAGCTCACGTTGAGCTTCATTGGAACACGGCACGCTGCTAAGAACAGAAAGGTCAGCATGAGAGCAATGTGGAGAATTGAAATAATAATTAACTGGAAGTTCAGGGTCACACTTGTGGACTGAATGGAGGTGTTACGCAAAGCAGTCATATGGTGTGCATTTGCTCTCCCCAGTGTAGAGGAGTGGTGAATACAGCACACTAAATTGAAAGAAGTACAAGGAAATCACTGTTTCATGAGGACGTAGTGTTTGGTGCTCTCCTGTGCTTTTTTTTCATAAGAGTGTCACTGGCAAGGTCAGCATTTGTTACCCATTCCTAATTACTTTGAGAAGGCACCAATGTTTACTTTAGCAACTCTCTATTTATATATAATTGTAGAAGTTCTTACTGTCTGTTTTCATATTTCTTGCTAGTTTACTCTCATCATCTATTTTCTCCTGCTATTATTTTTTTGTCATCCTTTGCTGGTTTCTAAGATTTTCCCAACTTTTTGGCCTACCAGAAGGTAGGAGACTTGCAAATGGTAATACTGCAAGCATCTGCTGCCCTTGTCCTTCTAGGTGGTCGAGGTTACAGCTTTGGAAGGTGCTGTCGAAGGAGGCTTGGTGAGTTCCTGCATTGCATCTTGTAGATGGTACAATCCCAAAGACCTTAAACATTCACTGCCCCCACAACCAATGTACAATGACAAGCAGGCTGCTTTGAAGATGACAGAAGAAGAGCTCAGTGCTTTGTCAAGCTCCTTCAGTGTTGTTGGACTGGCACTCATCCATCAATCTTCTATTCTATCACACTCTGCCTTGTAGATGGTGGACAAGCTTTGGGGAGTCAGGAGGTGAATTACTCTCCACAGGATTCCTAGCCTCTGACCTGTTCATATAGCTACAGCAGTTACATGGCTGGTCCAGTTAAGTTTCAGTGGTAATCCCCAGGATGCTGATGGTGGGGGATTGAGCAATGGTAATGCCATTAATTGGCAAGGGAGGTTGGTTAGATTCTCTCTTGTTGGAGTTGGTCATTGCCTGGACTTGTGTGGTGTGAATGTTACTTGCTGCTTATCAGCCAAAGCCTGAATGTTGTCCAGATTTTGCTGCAAATTATCTGAGAATTCACAAGTGGCACTGAAGACTGCATACATCAGCAAACTCACAATTCCTAACCTTATGATGGAGGGAAGGTCTTTGAATAAGCAGCTAAAGATGGTTGGGTCTAAGGCACTCCCCTTTGGGACTCCTGCAGTGATGTGTATAGGCTGTGATGATTGATCCCCAAACACCACAGTAATCTTCCTTTGTGTGAGGCATGACTCCAACCAGTGGAGAGTTTCCCCCGATTCCATTGACTTTTTAACTAGGGCCTCTTGACAACACATTCAACCAAATGCTATCTTTATGTCAAGGGGAGTCACTCTCAACTCATATTTTCATGGAGAGGTGTCGTAGGAGAGGGAGGGTGTGTTGAACAAGACTGAGGAGTGGACCAGGTCGGAGATGAAACTGTCCCTTTGTAATGCTGAAAAGGGTGGGGAAAATGTTTGGTGGCATCATGCTGGAGGTAGTGGAAATGGTGGAGGATGATTGTTGAAATGGAGGCCGGTGGCATGGAAGAGGAACACTATCTTGCTTCTGGGAGGGGGGTGATTGGGTGTGCAGAAGGAGTGAGGGCAGAAATGCATGAAATAGAATGGACACAGTCGAGGGCCACATCAACACAGTGTGAAGGAATCCTCAAAAAGGAAGACATACAAGAAGCATCTAAGCAGATGACACAGAAATTGGCAGAATGGAATAGAGTCCGATAGGAAGTGGGGTGTGAGGACGTTTTTAAAAATTCCTTTTTGGGATGTGGGTGTCGCTGGCTAGGCCAGCATTTATTGCACATCCCTAATTGCCTTTGAGAAGGTGGGTAGTCAAGTGTAGTCAAAAGAACTATGGGAGTCAGTTGAGCTTACAGTGGATATCGGTTGATAGTCTATCTTTTGCAATGGAGACAAAGAAATTAAGGAAGGAAAGAGTGGTGGTGGATGAGGACTGGTTGGGTTTCCGTTCAGAGAAGAAGTGGAGAGCTCTCATTAGCTTAGTTGGGGGTGGAGTTGTAGAGAGATCTGACTTCCATGATTAAAAGGAGACTATTAGGGTCAGGAAACTGTGATGGACGGCATTGGAAGAGTCTCAGATGTAGATAGGAAGGGACTGGCCATGGGGAGAACAAAGTAGTGATAGGAAGAAAGCATAAAAATGTATGAATTAGGGGCAGATGTTAGCCATTTGCCCCCTTGAGCCTGCTCTGCTAGTTCCACTGGCTGCTGTGGTGGGAATTGAACCCATGTCCCCAGAGTCCAGACCTCTAGATTACTAATTTAGTGAAATTACCTCTACACCACCATCTCCCTGTAACAACTCAGTGGGGCAGTATCAGGTTAAAAGGATGGGTCTCCTAAGGTTGTCCTGTTCATGGAATTTGGGGAGGTAGAAGCGGAATGTTTGAGGTTGGGTGACTGCTAGGATGGATGCTGTGGAGTGAAGATCTCCAGAGGAGATTGAGGTCAGCGATAGTCTTGGAAGTAATGGCTTGATGTTCAATGGTGGGATCATGGTTCGGGGGAGGTAGGAGGAAGTGTCACAGAGTTGGCGTTCAGCCTATGTTAGGTAGAGGTTGGTATGCCAGTCAACAAAAGCATCACCCTTGTCAGCAGGTTTGATGGCAATGTCAGGGTTGGACCCTTGAGCACGGAGTGCAGCAAGTTCAGAGGAACATTGGTTGCATTGAGTGAGGAGAGCAGAGAAATAGAGAGGGTAAAAAGCTAAAGCGAGGGTTCCAGATGGTGGGAGACTTTTAGAGACTGGTGAAAGGGTCTGCTATGCGAAGGGAAAACACCTGGCCAAAGAAGTGAGCACAGAAATGAAGGTGATGGAACAAGGACTCAGCATTGTATCAAGCTCAGTACATTGAGGTGGGTGGGTAAGGAAATGAAACTGAGGTCTTTACTAAGGACAGATGGTTCAGGGATAAAAACAAAAAAACTGCGGAAGCTGGAAATCCAAAACAAAAACAGAATTACCTGGAAAAACTCAGCAGGTCTGGCAGCATCAGCGGAGAAGAAAAGAGTTGACGTTTCGAGTCCTCATGACCCTTCAACAGAACTGTTCTGTTGAAGGGTCATGAGGACTCGAAATGTCAACTCTTTTCTTCTCCGCCAATGCTGCCAGACCTGCTGAGTTTTTCCAGATAATTCTGTTTTTGTTACAGATGGTTCAGGGTTGGGTACTTTTTCATCAACCTAGGATTCCTCCCCACTGTGTTTTATGGAGCAATTGCACTTGTCCAATTTGTTTCATGTACTTCTGCTCTTGCCTCTTCCCTCCCAGAAACATGAGAGAGTTCCCACCTCCCACCCCAACTAGCCTCTACATTCAACAGATTACCCTCCACAATTACCATCACCTCCAGCATGATGCCACCACATTTTCCTTCACTTCTCCTATAGCATTTCCTCTGCATTATCCTGGTTTGCTCCTCAATCAATCTCAACACCACCTCCCATTCCTCTGGCACCTATCTAGAAAATGCAATACCTGCCCTTTTATCTCCTCTCTCTTTCCTTTTCCCCATTCAAGGGGCAAGCTGCTCCTCCTAGGTGAAACAGCGATTTCCTTGTCCTTTCAATTTAGTACATTGTATTCACTGCTTATAATGTGATCTCTATTAGGGAGACCAAACGCAAACTGGGTGACGGCTTTTCAAACACCTCTGTTCAGTCTGCATGTGTGACCCTGAGCTTCCAGTCACCTGTCATTTTAACTCTTCACCTTTGTATATGACCTGCTGCAGTGTTCTAATGAAGTTCAATTCAAGCTTGAGGAAGAGGATTTCATCTTTTGATGTAACTTATTATGACCTTCTGGAATCAACATTGATATACTGGATGCTGGAAATCTGAAATAAAAACAGACAATGTTGGAAAAACTCAGCTGGCCTGGCAGCATCTGTGGAGAGAGAAACAGAGTTAATGTTTCGAGTCCGGATGACTCTTGTTCAGAGTTGAAGAGAGGTAGAAATGTGATGGATTTTATACCGTTGAGGAGAGGGGGGTGGAACAAAATAGAAGGTCATGGATAGGTGGAAGCTCAGGAGAGGTTTGACAAAGATGTCACGGATACAAGACACAGAATGGTAAAGATAGTGTTAAAAACTAAGGCAGGCGCTAATAGTGGCATAACGGTCGGATAACAGTATTATTAATAGAACAAGGGTCAGCGCTTACTGAAAGCGAAACATAAGTTATAGACTGGCCCTGTGGGGGGAAGGGGTTGGGCAAAAAAGTCAAAATGGACGACATAGTTCATGGTCTGAAGTTGTTGAACTTGATGTTCATGTTGGGCTTCACTGGAACATTGTAGCAGGCCAGAGACAGAAATGTGGGCATGAGAGCAAGATGGTGAATTGAAATGTCAAGCGTCAGGAAGATCGGGGTCATGCTTGCGGATTGAGCAAAGGTGTTCCACAAAGTGGTCTCCCAGCCTGTCTCTCCAATATAGAGGAGACCATATTGTGAGCAGTGAATGCTGTAGACTCAGTTGAAAGGAGTGCATGTGAATCACTGCTTCACCTGGAAGGAGTGTTTGGGGGTTTTGGATGGTGAGGAAGGAGGAGATAAAGGGGCAGGTGTTGCACCTCCTGCGATTGAATGGAAAGGTACAATGGGTAGGGAGTGAGGTGTTGGGGGTGATAGAGAAGTGGATCAGGAATGGTCCCTATAGAGTACTGACAGGGGAGGTGAGGGGAAGATGTGTTTGGTGGTACTGATTCCTACAATTTTAGATTGTAACTTCTGCCTCCCATTTTGTTTATTTTTTCTTCATTGGTTTGTTCTTTATCTTATTTCTTATTTACATTTATTTTACTTTCCGAGGCCACTATTCATGACCCTGCTATTTATGTTACCTCTCGACACATCTTTTGTCTCTTTACTTGTCCTATTGTCACTCCCTTTTACATCATGCACCCTTTTATCATTTAATCTCCCCTGTCCTCCTCCCACCTTTCCCTTTTTTATTCTTCTCATCCTCCCTTTTTCCCTTGCTCATAACCTATTACATTTCCAACTTTTCTCAGTTCTGATGAAAGGTCACACTTAGAATGTTAACTCTGTTTCTCTCTTTACATATGTGTCCAGACCTGCTGACTATTTCCAGCATTTCCTATTTTTATATCTAAATTACTGTACACCTTGTTGAAGTTGTGCATTGTTAAAATATTCAGGAACCAAAGATAACACAAAACAGCTGGACAACAAAATGTTACATTTGAGGATAGCAACCACCATTTAATCTAATCTATCAAATCTAATTTACACTAAGCTATTGACTGTGGAGCCATTGGAACATTTGTTTTGTATTAAATATGTTGTTCAGGGTTTATTAATCTTGCCTGCAGCATTTTGATTTGTATGCAATATAGAATTTAAATTTGAAGTTAATATATTTTGAGGTTATAATATGTTCATTTGTGTAGAATTCACTATGTATCCTCATGGATTATTACATTCTTCGACACAGCTTAGGAGTCCAGGCCTGGTTTAGGTGTGGTAAAGTTTGATACATGTCAGATAAACTCAGCACTAGAGAAAAAAAAAATGTAAGTTATGTAACTGTGATCACTTAATACAAAGTTAGTTTCCATTTATAAGTATTTACGTATTTTGGCAAGCATTTATATGTTAAAAAAAACAGATATGCAAATACAATTAACTAAGAAGCTTTCTTGGATGCATTTTGCATTTTCTATTTTGAATTAATTATAAATGAATGTTCCTATTCCAGACCCAGTCAGCAGGAAACACACTCCAGAAACATAAATCTTCTTCATCATTCACACCATTTATAGATCCCAGATTATTGCAAATATCCCCATCTAGTGGGACCACTATATCTTCTATGGGTAAGTGATAAAATGCAGTACGTTTGTCATAATACAAGAATTTGTTATAATACTTTGACTGTCATTCACATTTAAAAGAAATTAAATTGTACAATTTTGCTGCAATACTCATTCTAAAGACCATAGATACATACATTGTTCTCCAGCAGGTTGGGACAAATGAAAGGTATTTTAAGGAGTCTTGGACACACGAATAAGGATTGTAGGCAGTGAGATTACTTCTACTAGACTGTTGTAGTGAAAAAGAGTAAAGGTGCAATAAGACTTATTGGATATCTCCTGTGCTGTATTCAGCCACCTTTCAATACCAGTGTGTCTGCTTAACATTTAGGTGAATTTCAATCCCCATTCTTGCATCTGAAGTGCACTACTTAGCTTTTTTTTACGTTGAACATCTAAAACTTATCTGGTAGTTTACCTGCATCCTCCTGCAGTCTTCCACAGTCTTTACCATAACCACCATACCTGCAAATAGGTGTCATTGGATCATTAAAAAAAAGCAGAATTTTTTTTAAAAAAGGTGAGAAATTTGAAAATGAATATTCAAAGAGACTTGGGTGTGCTTATACAAGGAACAAAATTAGCATGAAGATACAGCAAGCAATTAGGAAAGCAAATGGCATGTTGGCCTTTATTGCAAAGAGATTGAAGTACAAAAATAACCATCTCTGCTACAGTTGTGTAGGGGTTTTTGTGAGACTACATCCGGAGTCATGCGGAGGCGGTATGGCAAAGGATCACTAAATTGGTCCCTGGGTTAAGGGGATTGCTCTATGATAAGAGGCTGAGTAAATTGGGCCTATATTCTGAGTTTAGAAGAATGGGAGATGATCTCGTTGAAATATACAAGATTTGAAAGGGGCTTCACCGGGTGGACACTGAGATTGTTTCCATTGGTTGGGGAATCTGAAACACAGGGACACAGTCTCAAGATAAGGGATCAATTATTTGGGACTGACGTGAGGAGAAATTATTTCACTAAAATGGTTGTGAATCTTGGGAGCTCTCTACCCCAGAAGGTTAAGGATGCTCCATCTTTGTATGTATTCTTACAGCACAGAAGGGACCATTCAGCCTGTTGTACCTGAACCAGCTCTTTGAAAGAACTATCCAATTTAGTTCCACATCCCAGCTTTCTCTCCATCAAAATTGCAAATTTGTCCTGTTACACTGCCTTTGGAAAGTTCCTAAGGATTCTGCTTCCACAACCCTTCCATTACAGATCTTAATCACTGCCTGTGTTGGGGAAAAAAAACATTCTCCTTATTTTCCCCCTAGTTCTTTTGCCAGTCAATTTTGAATCTGTTATCCACCCACTTGCCAAAAGAAGCAGTTTCTCCACTTACTCTTGACCCTTCTGCTTTTGAGAACAATCCCAGCTTCTCCAAAGTCTTCATGTAACTGAAGTCTGGCACCCCTGGTATCATCTTCGTAGGCCTCATCTGTTTATTTCCAAGGCTTGCCATCCTTCCGAAAGTGTTGTACCCAGAATTGTGTACACTATTCTAGCTGAGACTACAACAGTGATTTCTAAAGTTTTAGCACTTATTTGCTTTTGTATTCAGTGCCCTTACCTACAAAGCCAAGTATTCTCTGCATTTTCTTAAATGCCTTACCAGTGTATCCTACAAACTCAAAGATTTATGAATATATACTCCCAACTCATCAGGTCAAAATTGTGTCCCTCCATTCTAAATCCAGGTCATTAATATATAAACAAGCTAAAGTGGCTAACACAGAAAACTTTGGATCACTACTCACAACACATTTTCACTCCAAGAAAGTATCTTTCAATTGTTTTCCAACATTCAGCCTTCAACCATCTTTAGCCACGTGGCCATGTTTTCCTTGATTCCATTTCCATTATCTATGGCTTAGGCTCTTAAATGAAAATTTATCAAATGATTTTTTGAAAATTCATATAACTACATATCCTTTGTATCATTAATTCAAATAGTTATGCTAGGCTGATCGACTGTGACTTGCCTGTTAGAATTCAAACCTGAATTGATGAACTCTCATTTCTCCCAAGTGCTGAATAATTTCATACTGTATTATAAATTCTACTAATTTATCAACTGAACGATGTCTATTCAGTCTATAATTGCCTTGCTTTTCTGACTTTATGACAAGGGTGGTGATACTTGCCACTCTGCAATGTTCTAGCACAATTTTCCTTTCCACAGAATTTTAGAAAATCGTAGTCGAAACCTCTAATTCCTTTGTTAGTTTTACTCATGATACTCAGATGTAAGCCATCAGGCCTCCTTTATTCACCTATCTGATATGTTTGCTATTTTTAGGATTCTAAAGGAGCTAGATAATGTAGGCTACAAAAAAGGTCATATCATCTTGTTCACTACAGTAGAACCAGAGGACATGCATGACTTGTGCATGAAGGTAAAATCAAAGCTAATTTGAAATGTCAGCGAGTGACTGATTAATCTCTGGTAATGGCTCCCTCAACAGCTTTATTACCTATTCCAGTCTAATTTTGAGCAATTAAGATTTCCTTTGATCATAAGATTGTTTATATATACCTGAGTAATTTATATTGGCACAGATCATCCGGCCTCTAGGTTGTCGGAGACCCCAGATGTACTCCCCAAAATATGCTACAGGACCCCTCGGAAGTGCCATTGCAATAACTCTGGGAATTGCCCAGGAAGTTTGAACTTTCAATGGGCAATTCTCCTACTCTTCGGGGCGCTCCAACTCTAACTCACTGTTGGAGATCTTATCGGACACTTGGGCTGGTTCCGAACTACTTGCCTGGATAGTTACCCAGGAAATGTCAGGCAGATTAAAACCTAGTCTTACACTAGTGTAACTACAGAACTGACCCCCCCAATCATTCCCCCCCACCCCCACCCCACCAACCAGCCCTCTGACACCCCGCCCTACCCGACCCTCTGACTTCTCTCACTGAAGAATTTCTCCTTAAACTTGTCTCACTTCCTCTAAATAAAAGGTGTGGCTATGGGTACCTGCATGGGCCCCAGTTATGCCTGTCTCTTTATGGGGTATGTGGAACATTCCTTGTTCCAGTCCTACTCAGGCCCCCTCCCACAACTCGTTTTTCAGTACATCGATAACTGTTTCGGTGTCACTTCATGCTCTCGTCTGGACTTGGAAAAACTTATTAATTTTGCTTCCAATTTCCACCCCTCTATCACCTTCACATGGTCCATCTCTGACAATTCCCTTCCCTTCCTTGACGTGTCTGTCTCCATTTCTGGTAATGGACTATCCACCAATATTCATTACAAGCCCACCGACTCCCACAGCTACCTCGACTGCAGCTCCTCACATCCTGCTTCCTGTAAGGATTCCATCCCATTCTCTCAGTTCCTTCACCTCCAGCGCCTTTTTCCATTGATGCCACTTTCCAAAATGGCACTTCTGACATGTCTTCCTCCTTCCTTAACCGAGGTTTCCCACCCACTGTGGTTTACAGGGCCTTCAACCATGTCTGACCCATATCCTGTGCCTCTGCCCTCCCTCCCAGAATCATAATAGGGTCTCCCTTGTCCTCACTTTTCACCCCACCAGCCTCCGCATTCAAAGGATTATCCTCCGCCAGTTCCACCAACTCCAGCATGATGCCACCACCAAACACATCTTCCCCTCAACCCCCATCAGCATTCCGTAGGGACCGTTCCCACTGGGTCACGCTGGTTGACTCCTCCATCACCCCCAACACCTCATCCCCATCCAATGGCACCTTCCCATACAATCACAGGAGGTGCAACATTTGCCCCTTTTATCTTTTCTCTCCTCAATGTCCAAGGGCCCAAACATTCCTTTCAGGTGAAGCAGAGCTTCACTTGCACCTTCTTCAATTTGGTCTACTGTATTCATTGCTCCGAAAGCGGTCTCCTATTCATTTAGGAGACCAAATGGAGACTGTGTGACTGCTTTGCAGAACACCTTTGGTCTGTTCACAAGCATGACCCAGACCTTTCTGTTGCCTGCCATTTCAACGCACCATCCTGCTGTCATGCCCACATGTCCATCCTTGGCCTGCTGCAATGTTCCAGTGAAGCCCAAGGCAAACTGGAGGAACAGCACCTCATCTTCCGATTAGGCACTGTACAGCTTTCTGGGCTTAACATTGAGTTCAGCAACTTCAAACCATGAACTCTCTCCTCTATCTTCACCCCTTCTTAAATCCCTTTTTTCAAAATTCATTTTTATTTTTTATCCACTTATTTTCATTTTTATTCATTTATTCATTGTTTTATCCCCTTTTATCCCCCCTTTTTATCCCATTTTCTATCTTTTTTTCCCCACCACTGCCCTGTCCTCCAAACCCCACTCCCACAAGGGCCATCTGTTATTTGTTCATGTTGCTCTTTCACATTCTGTTATTATCACATTCTGCTTTCTTACCTTTATGCCACAATCAGCACTTTGTTTTTTTAGCCCTTACCACTACCATTAACACTCCCTTTGCCCTTTTGTTCATGACATCTTTGTCAATCTCCCCTTTACCCCCACCTATCGCTGGCCTTCTATCCAGCTTCACCTGCTCCAACCCCCTTAAGCAGTATAAATTTCATCACATTCCTACTTCTCTTCAGCTCTGAAGAAGGGCCATATGGACTTGAAACGTCAACTCTGTTTCTCCTGTTGTTGTTTTTCCTGCATTTTCTGTTTTTGTTCCTAAATACCAATCTTGTTCTATGACAAAGTCCCTGTTTAAGATTAAGTTCCATAGCAACTTTACGTCTGCTGCTTCCTTGAGTCTAAGTTGGTGCCATGGTATGCCTATTGGAGTTACTGTGTTGAAACTCTGGAGAGTATAGACTATTTATCATCTTCGTCTGCAGAATAAGATCATAAATAGGAGCAGGTGTTGATCACTCAGCCCATCGTTGAACCTACCCTGCCATTAAATAACATTGTGGCTGAACTGATTTTCCTCCCTGCCCTTCCCATAACCATTGACTCCCTTGTAAATTAAAAATCTGTCTAACTCGGCCTTGAATATATTCACAGCCTCCACCATTCTCCATGGAAGAGAACTCCAAAGACTAACAACCCTCTGAGAGAAGAATTCCTCCCATTAAAGGAGACTCCTTATTTTTAAACCGTGCTCCCCAGTTCTAGATTCCCTCACAAGGGGAAACATTCTCTCAGCATCTATGCTGTCAAACCCTCACAGAATCTGTATGTTTCAATAAGATCACTTCTCATTCTTCTAGACTCCAGTGAGTATATTTCCATCCTGTTCAACCTTTACACATAAGACAACACCTTCATGCCAGGAACACCCTAGTAAACTTTCTCTGAGCTGCTTCCAATGAAATAAGGAGACCGAAACTGTACAGAGTACTCTAGGTGCAGTCTCACCAATGCCCTGTGCAGTTCTGGCAAAACTTGCCTACTTTTATACTCCATGCCCCTTGCAATAAAGGCCAACATTCAATTAACCCTCCTAATTAGTCGCTGTACGTGCATGCTAACTTTTTGTGATTCATGTACCAGGACACCCTGGTCCCTCTGTACCACAGAATTCTGCAGTCTTTCTTTAGTTAAACAATATTCTGCTTTTCTGTTTGTCCAGCCAAAGTGGACAACCTCTCATTTCCCCACATTATGTTCCAGTTGCCAAATTTTTGCACACTCACTTAACCTATCTGCATCTCTTTGCAGACTTTTTGTATTCTCCTCACAATTTGCTATCCTACCTATCTATATCATCAGAAAATTTGGTTACAAGACACTTAGTCCTTTCATCTGAGTTATTAATATAGATCATAAATAGTTGAGGCCCAGCACTGATCCTTGTGACACTCCACTAGTTACAGTTTACCAAAGTGAAAGTGATCCATTTATCCCTACTCTCTGTTAGTTAGCCGATCCTCTATCCATGTGAATATACTATGGCTAACATCACCTGGTGCAGAAACCATTTATGTGGCACTTTATCAAATGCTTTTTGGAAATCCAAATGCATTTCATCTACTGGTTCCCCTGTAATTACCTTCCTTGTTAAATCCTCTGAGAACGCTGATAAATTTGTCAAACACAATTTCCCTTTCACCAAACCATGTTGACTCTGCCTGATTGTATTATGATTTTCCAAATGTCCTGCTGCTACTTCCTTGATTATGGATTCTAGCATTTTTCCAATGACAGAGGTTAGGTTAACTGGTCTATAATTTCCTGTTTTGTGTCTCCTTAAATAGAGGGGTTACATTTGCGATTTTTCAATCCAGGAAATTTTGGAAGATTACCACTAATCCATCCACTATCTCAGCAGCTGCTGTTTTTCAGATCCTAGGATACAGGCCATCAGGTCGAGGGGACTTGTCAGCCTTTAGTCGCATTAGTTTTCCAAGCACTTTCTTTCTAGTTGTCGTGATTGTTTAAGGTACTCCGTTTTTCCTCTTAATTAACCCTGATTTACTTTTTTCACCTGACAGCTTTTCTAAAACATTTTCATTCAAATCTAATGAATCCTAATTTTTAGCACAAAGAATAGCTTTTGAACAGTAAGCTTTATCAAATATTATCTGTCATTTTGCCACACTTAACCAATTTCACCATCTCATTCATCCCTCCCATGTCATCATCTCTGTCCCATGCCACCCCTGTCCAATGTCATTCCATTTCTCCCATGCTGTCACTCTCATAACATCCCCATCCCATTACTTACATCCTCCCATGCATCCCCATCATGGTCTTGCCATCCCACTCATCCTAAGCCTCACTGGAGAAAAGAATCCCTTTATCCAGGGTAGCATTGTTGTTGGGTTCCTCTTACCTTATAACTGTTTTTGTTCTCCACTACTGTTGCCCATTCGGCTGCCACCATTACCAACTGTGTTGGCAGCTACATGTGCTTCACATTCTCCAAATCTCTACATGTCCCATGTGTCTCTGCATATAGCAGGCACTGCTCACCCACAGATGTGTCCCTTAAAGCAACTAATCAGACCAGTCCGGATGGGCAAAAACAGTATTATTATAGATGCTTTCTGTATTTCTAAATTTTGAACTTAGTTTGGTACCCTGAAAATGATACCATCATGGTTTGGGTAGTCGCAATGACAGTAACATGGATGAAAGCAAAATACTGCGGATGCTGGAAATCTGAAATAAAAACAGAAAATGCTGGAAAAACTCAGAAGGGTTGGCAGCATCTGTGGAGAGAGGCAGTAACATGGAGTTGTGGCACTATCAGTAGTAGCTGTTGTCCACCTGAGGATATCAGTAGATTTGGGATATCACTTTGTTTTGGTTTATGTTCTTTAGTACTGGTGATATGGGGTTAGTATCAGAGCCTAGGATAGGCAGGCTCAATAGCTAATGAAGTAATATCAATGACTAACCAATTGATCAACTTACAATGCAGTTAGAATCAGTTAGAAGCTCATCTTATCCCTGTCACATCAAAGATTTGCAATCCTGTCACAAAAGTGGCCTACCAAGGGTAGGTAATCTGCTCATTTCTCCACACTTTGTGGTCTTACATTTTCCCTTCAATTGCTCGTAATTTCAATGAGCAATGCAATTAGAGAAAAGTATACGAGGTGGTTTCCTGTTGTCATCTTTGTATGTTTAAAGGAAACACAAGTCCTCTTCCTGAAGAATCCTCCACCTCCAAGCAGCCGTTGTCCCTCAAGGTTCTTGCTCTTGTGCCATCACCACTGAAAGTTTGCTGGTTCTGCTGATGGCCCTGGTTTGTAACCCATCTGCTACCCTATTTAACCAGACAAAAGGGCTTTCAAACAGGCAGTTTAGCTCCAGCTGCAGTTGGTCACAATGGCCACTGAGATATGTAAAGAGCATTACATTAGTGGCAGTTAATTTCATCACTGTCGTTATGGTGGTGAACTGGCAACTCAAAGAACATGCAATCTGATGTCAATTGATGTCCAGCCCATTGTATGATATTTCAAAAAAAAAATTCCCTTAACTATCAAGCTGATTCAAAGACCAAGCATACAATAACCATATATGTGCCTGTAGAAGTGCAGTGTTTCATCTTATCCCTTGAGCTAGCTAAGGAAAAGAAAACTTACTATATGGCTTTTCAACTTTTATTCTAGAGAGTTAAGTTGGTTTAACATTTTCCACTGATCCGCCAAAAGCTGCTGCACAAATCATTGATAGATGGTATAATCTTTGTGGGGGAGGTTGCCGCCACTGGCACTTTCTACCATTCTCGTTAAACTTGAAATTCTACACTTCTTTGCAACTTGCAATATGGCAACTCGGCTGAGAACTTCTGCAGTAAACCAATGCAAGAAAATTTGGAAGGCAGACAGTTTTGTGACAAAAACTTCCTGTGGTAATTTGAATATTCAGCTGCTTGAACTAGTGGTCTGGCAGTATTAAGAATATATGAGAAAATTATCAACACAACAAAAATATTATATTTGTTTTGGGTTTGTCAGCATTATTTAAGATTTTTGGGGGAAATGTGAAAGGGCACCATGTTAAACTGATTTGGAACTCTGATGTTTGTCTTTTGCAGTTGTTTTTTCTAGTGACCAGATTAGACCAGAATCGGTGAAGCAAGATCCAAGTAGAAAAGGATCTGTTGTCAATGTAAATCCAACCAATATAAGGCCACAGAGTGACACACCAGAAATCCGCAAGTACAAGAAGAGATTCAACTCTGAGATTCTTTGCGCTGCCTTATGGGGCAAGTTACTTTCATTAATCAGTCCAATAGTTCTTGTACTTTGAAGTGTGAGAATATAAATTAATGTAAAATTGTGTGTGAATAATGAAGATGACATTGCCCATCAAGCTAATCATTTTATTTTAGTTGAGTACTGATTTAGACAGCATGTACATCTACAAATGTTGTGTAACTGTAGGACAGTTTAATTTTGGACCAACGCAAAAAGATTGTGGAACAAATAGGGACTTGGAGCCTGACCTTACTCTGAAATAAAACAAAATACACAAACTTCAGTTGTTATCACAAAAAAGAACTGCTCTCCACCGATGCTACAATTGTAGTGTAAATGTTCTGAACTGTTAAATGAACAGGGTGTTTATTTTTTGCTGTTATTTTCTTCAGGTGTGAATTTATTAGTGGGTACAGAAAGTGGGCTGATGCTGCTGGACAGGAGTGGCCAAGGGAAAGTGTATCCTCTGATCAATCGTAGGCGTTTTCAGCAGATGGATGTGCTTGAGGGTTTGAATGTGTTGGTAACAATATCAGGTGAGTGTTCTTTGGCATCTAGAAATATCAAATTCTTGTTGTGGTACTTTCTGTTTTGTGACAGTCTTTACTAAATGTATATTTAGGTATAGCTTAATGCTTTTGTCAGGTGATTTGCATACAACTAAAATGGGAAGTTGCCCATTTGAAATCAGGTTGTGCACTTCAATTCAGATTCAGTGTTATGGCAAATTAACATGCATTATTTATGCTACGAGCTTTCAACATAAGAAATAAGAGCAGGGGTAGGCCATGCAGCCCCTATAGCCTGCTCCACTATTCAGTAAGATCACGGCTGATCTGATCTTGGCCTCAACACCACTTTTCTGCCTGTTCTCCAAAACCCTCAACTTCCCTATGATTCAAAACTCTGTATATCTCAGCCTTAAATATATTTAATGACTTGAGCCTCCAGTGCCTGGGGTAGAGAACTCAAAAGATTCACAACCCTCTGAGAAAACAAATTCCTCCTCAACTTCCATCTTAAATAGGAGACCCTTTCTTCTGAAACTATTGTTATGATTCTGGACCAGGCCCCCAAGTTTTTGGTAAAATCTAGTTAGGGACCAATAATGTTTTATTTAAAGTAGACAAAGTTTGAGATTCAAGACACTTGCTAAAAGAATAAAGCCACAAGATTCCATCAGTTTTAGACAAACAGAAATAAACTTTACAAGGTCAGAAAATAAAACAATTTACAATATCTGTCTTCTCCTTTAACATTCAGGGTCAATATGAGGTACATGTGAATTAACAGGCAAACTATGGTTGAACACTCAACGCTGTACAATAAATGGCAGATACGACCAAGACAGATTCCACCCAGATGTCACTAAAAATAGAGTTAACTAATATTGTTAAAACTCTGTCTTTTTCATGAGGGATTCAAGCCTTCACCTTTGAAGATCTCATGGAATTATCTCCAAAGGTCGCTCCAACTCAGACAACCTCAATGATGGCAGAGACACACATCCTAGGGTTTCTTGTCATCTGCAACTCTGTTCCCCTGGATTCCCGAGTGAACATTCCAGCACCAACTTACAATCACAACTTTAGCTCTTCAGCCAAGCTGAGCAGAATACTTCCTGTTCCAAAGGGTTACCTTTGCCCCAGTGGCCCACAGCATGGAGTCAGCAACTTTCTGCTGCCCTCTTGGATTCCCAGAGCTTCTTCTGCATCCTCACTACTTAAAATGGCCAACTGCAGCCCTTTTTCTGCTTAACTGGGAGCTCTCCCTGTCCCCTGTTCCCTGTCTGGGCCTCTGTCTGGCTATGGTGCCTCACTCCTGGTTATGTGACCAGGGTTTTCATGCCACTTCTTTCTTTCCCCCTTCATAGAGGTGCCTGAGAACTCCAAAACACTGTGCAACGCATGCGTAGCCCACTCCCGATCTGCACAAACTTGGAAACTCCCAAGAAATGCTGGGAGTTGTAGCTCCCAGGATCCCGAAGATAAGTCTGGATCTCGTAACTCTACGCACCCTAGTTCTATATTCTTCCAGATGGGGAAACATCCACTCAGCTTCTGCCCAGACAAGCTGTCTCAATCTTTTATGTTTCAAGACAACTTTCTTTCATTCTTTTAAAATTCACTGAGAATAGGTCCTATCTGCTTAATCCTTCCTCAGTACACAGCCCTTCAACCAAGTGAACATTCTCTGAACTACCTCCAATGCAAGTATGCCCCTCCTTAAATAACTGTGCACAGTACTCTAGGGCCAGAATATTACGCTCGTCAGGTGGATGCACACCTGACCCGAATGAGCATAAAATGGCACACAATGATGTCGGGCGAGTGTCCTGACGTCATCGTGCGTTCACGTGATATTTCGGTTAGTGGAGGAGCGCAGGAGTGGGCAGCGTGCCCACGGACAATTAATAGGCCTATTAAGGCTGTTAAATTACCAATTAAATGAAATTTTTCACTGCCCATCCAACCTTACGGTTGGCGGGCAGGTGAAAAGGCCAAGCAGCCCTTGCATTTTTTAGGAAACCTCAACCATGGGTAGGATGAGGTTTCCAACAGCAGTTAAAAATAAAATTAAAATGTTAATATTTCATTAATAACATGTCCCTGCTCATGTGACAGAGTCACATGAGGGGAAATGTTTTTTAACATTTTACAATTTATTTTTAATTTTCAAAACTCTTCATTTCCCTGAGGCAGCTCTGTGACTCAGGGAGCTTTTCTTGCGCGCATGCATGCGAATGCACAAAGCTCCCCACTCGCCCTCCTCCTCCCCTCACCCTACACACAGACAGCACTGAGCGTTGCTGCACGTGTTTCATGCTGGGCAGGCCTTAATTGGCCCACCAGCGTGAAACTGCGGTCGTGGCCTGATCGCGGGTGGCGGTCGGCTTCCCGACTGCTCCTGCTCGCCTCCACCGAGCCCGCCCGACAAGGGAAATATCCTGGCCTAGTCTCACTAATGCCCTGTCCAGCTGTAGCAAGACTTCCCGACTTTTATACTCCATTTCCCTTGCAATAAAGACCAACATTCCATTTGCCTTCCTAATTACCTGCTGTACCTGCATGCTAACCTTTTGTGATTCATGCACAAGGACACCCAGATCCCTTTGTACTGCAGCATTCTGTAGTCTCTATTTAAATAATATTCTGCTTTTGTATTTTCCTGCCAAAGTGGATAACCTCACATTTTTCCACACCATCTATTAACCTGTCAATATCCCCTTGCAGACTCTTTGTGTCGTCCTCACAACTTGCTTACCTGTCTATCTTTTGATCAGCAAATTTGGCTTCAGTACACTCTATCCCTTCATTCAAGGTTGAAAGTAGTTGAGGCCCCAGCACTGATCTCTGTGGCACCCCACTAGTGACAGTTTGCCAATCTGACAATGAGCCATTTATCCCCGACTTTGTTTCCTGTTATTTAACGGACCCTTGTCTGTTCCAATATATCACCCCAGCATCGTGAGCTCTTATCTTATGGAATAACCTTTTATGTGGCACCTTATCGATTGCCTTTTGGAAATATACATGATACATGACATCTACTGGTTCGCCTTTTCACCCTGCTTGTTACACCTTCAGATTTATCAAATATTTTCCTTTCAATCAAACAGAATCAGAATGGCTTTATGAATTATGATTATATAAATATCCTGCTACGAATCCCTTAATAACTGATTGCAGCATTTTCCCAATGACAGATGTGAGGCCAGCTGGCCTATAGTTTCCTGCTGTCTGTCAGCCATGATTGAATGGCGGAGCAGACTCAATGGGCCAAATGGCCTAATTTCTGCTCCTATGTCTTATGGTCTTATGGTTTTCCTCCTGTCTTACACAGAGATATTACATTTGTGGTTTTCCAATCCACTGGAACCTTTCTAGAATCTAGGGAATTTTGGATCATTGCAAACAGTTCATCCACTATCTCTGCAGCCACTTCTTTTAAGACATTAAGATGCAGGCCATCAGATCCAGGGGACTTTGTTAAGTCCCAGTTTCTTCAGTAAATAGTTAAGCTCCTCCCTCCCTTTTGCCCCCTGATTTTTTATTATTGGGGCGTTTTTAGTGTCTTCCACTGTGAAGTTAGATACACACAACTTGTCCAAAGTCGGTGCCCTAGATCTTGAACTCCCTCCTCCATTCCCACCCCCTTTCCGTTTCTACCCCTCCCTTTTGTTTTTTCCAATAATTTATATAGATTTTTCTTTTCCCACCTATTTCCATTATTTTTAAATCTATACCTTTTATGCCCTGTTAGTCTTTTTTCACTTCACCCCACCCCCAGTAGAGCTGTATCTTGTGTGTCCTGCCATCCATTCTTAATTAGCACATTCTTTTAGATAATATCACCACCTTCAACACCTCTTTGTTCTTTTGTCTGTGACATCTTTTGATTATCTGCTCCTATCACTGCTTGCTTGTCCCTACAACCACCCTGCCCCCACTTCTCTCCTCCAACCACACACCCCCCCCCCCACCCCCCACCTTAAACCAGCTTATATTTCACCCCTCTCCTAATTTTACTCAGTTCAGTTGAAGGGTCATGAGGACTCGAAACATCAACTTTATTCTTCTCCGCCGATGCTGCCAGACCTGCTGAGTTTTTCAAGGTAATTCTGTTTTTGTTTTGGATTTCCAGCATCCACAGTTTTTTGATTTATCTCTGTGTTTCATTGACTGACACTTCTCTTCAAGAAATGCCTACCTTGAAGAAGTACTGCTCTTCTCTCTGACAGGATTTCCATATCTCTCTTTTGCCTTGTTCACCTTCATTGCTTTCCATTTCTTTCCTAGTGTTTACTAAAACCCGCTTTCACAGCCATATCTCCTTTCTCAGTGACTGTCTCCGTCTCCAACTTACCCCATGTGGATTTCAAGTGAAATTCCATCCCTCATGTTTCAAACCCACCCAGGATTACAGGTATCTCTGGGACATAAAACGTTTCTCGGACTGCTGTTCCCGTCGCATTCTGAGATCCACACTCAGTGCCATGCGCCGCCATATGAACACACTCGACCTCTCCCTCCAGCAGCACCGCCGCACCCTTTTTCAAAGCTGCATGTGCCCCCAGTTTCATTTTATTCTTCGTCTCATCCGACGCCTCAACAAGAAACTTTTTCTCTTTTCTCTCAAATGCTAAGCAACGCAAGCTCCAACAACTCATTGACACCAACACCCATCCAGGACCCTCCACCCCTGCCTGTCCCTCCGTCCCCACCCCATCTTCCAATCCCAGCCCCGGCCGTGTATTCACTATATCCCCTGACCTTCCCCTCTCCGACGCTGAACGTTCAGGGCTCAGCAAAGGACTTAGTTTCATACCCTTACGCCCTCATCTCAATGAATTTCGGGCTCGGCACGATGCTGAACTCTTCGTCCGCTGCCTTCGTCTCCATGCTCACTTCTTTGGGCAGGAGTCCTCTCCCTGTTCAACGGATCCTTTTACCCACCTCCAATATTCTCCCTCCTCCTGGATCCCTCCCTCTGGATTCTTACCTTCTCTTGATCTTTTCATTGAGAACTGTCGGCGTGACATTAGTCGTCTCAATTTCTCTGCTCTTCTCACCCATTCTAACCTGTCTCTCTCTGAACTTGCTGCACTCTGTTCTCTCAGGTCCAACCCTAACATTGTCATCAAACCCGCTGACAAGGGTGGTGCTGTTGTTGTCTGACGCACTGACCTCTACCTCGCGGAGGCTGAGCGTCAACTCGCAGACACTTCCTCCTACCTCTCCCTGGACCATGACCCCACCACTGAACATCAAGCCATTGTTTCCAGGACTGTCACTGACCTCATCTCCTCTGGAGGTCTTCCTCCCACAGCTTCCAACCTGATAGTCGCCCAACCTCGGACGGCCCGGTTCTACCTCCTACTCAAAATCCAAAAACAGGACTGTCCCGGCAGACCGATCATGTCAGCCTGTTCCTGTCCCATGGAACTCATTTCTCATTATCTTGACTCCCTTCTCTCTCCCCTTGTCCAGTCCCTTCCCACCTACATCCGTGATTCCTCTGACACCTTACGTCATATCAACAATTTCCAGTTCCCTGGCCCCAAACGCCGCCTTTTCACCATGGATGTCCAATCCCTCTACACCTCCATCCCCCACCAGGATGGTCTGAGGGCCCTTAGCTTCTTCCTCGAACAGAGGCCTGAACAATCCCCATCCACCACTACTCTCCTCCGTCTGGCTGAACTTGTTCTCACACTGAACAATTTCTCCTTTAACTCCTCTCACTTCCTCCAAATAAAAGGTGTGGCTATGGGTACCCGCATGGGCCCCAGCTATGCCTGTCTCTTTATGGGGTATGTGGAACATTCCTTGTTCCAGTCCTACTCTGGCCCCCTCCCACAACTCTTTCTCCGGTACATCGATGATTACTTCGGCGCTGCTTTATGCTCTCGTTGGGACCTGGAAAAATTTATTAATTTTGCTTCCAATCTCCACCCCTCCATCATTTTCACATGGTCCATCTCTGACACTTCCCTTCCTTGACCTTTCTGTCTCAATTTCTGATAGACTGTCCACCAATATCCATTACAAGCCCACCGACTCCCACAGCTACCTCGACTACAGCTCCTCACACCCCACTTCCTGGAAGGACTCCATCCCATTCTCTCAGTTCCTTTGCCTCCGTCGCATCTGTTCTGATGATGCTACCTTCAAAAACAATTCCTCTGACATGTCCTCCTCCTTCCTTAACCGAGGTTTTCCACTCGCGGAGGTTGACAGGGCCCTCAACCGTGTCCGGCCCATCTCCCGCGCATCCGCCCTCATGCCTTCTCCTCCCTCCCAGAAACATGATAGGGTCCCCCTTGTCCTCACTTATCACCCCACCAGCCTCCGCATTCAAAGGACCATCCTCCACCATTTCCACCAACTTCAACATGATGCCACCACCAAACACATCTTCCCTTCACCACCCCTGGCGGCATTCTGTAGGGATCGTTCCCTCCGGGACACCCTGGTCCACTCCTCCATCACCCCCTACTCCTCAACCCCCACCTACGGCACCTCCCCATGCAAACGCAAAAGATGCAACATCTGCCCCTTCACTTCTCCTCTCCTCACCGTCCAAGGGCCCAAACACTCCTTTCAAGTGAAGCAGCATTTCACTTGCATTTCCCCCAACTTAGTCTACTGCATTCCTTGCTCCCAATTCAGTCTCCTCTACATTGGAGAGACCAAACGCAAACTGGGCGACCGCTTTGCAAAACACCTGCGGTCTGTCTGCAAGAATGAACCAAACCTCCCTGTCGCTTGCCATTTTAACACTCCACCCTGCTCTCTTGCCTACATGTCTGTCCTTGGCTTACTGCATTGTCCCAGTGAAACTCAATGGAAACTGGAGGAACAGCACCTCATCTTCCGACTAGGCACCTTACAGCCTTCTGGACTGAATATTGAATTCAACAACTTTAGATCTTGAACTCCCTCCTCCATCCCCACCCCCTTTCTGTTTCTTCCCCCTCCCTTTTGTTTTTTTTCCAATAATTTATATGGATTTTTCTTTTCCCAGCTATTTCCATTATTTTTAAATTTATACCTTTTATGCCCTGTTAGTCTTCTTTCACCCCACCCCCACGAGAGCTGTACCTTGTGTGTCCTGCCATCCATTCTTAATTAACACATTCTTTTCGATTTTATCACTGCCTTCAACACCTCTTTGTTCTTTTGTCTGTGACATCTTTTGATGATCTGCTTCTATCACTGCTTGCTTGTCCCTACAACCAACACCCACCACCCCCAAACTCCACTTCTCTCCCCCAACCCACCCCCCCAACCTTAAAGCAGCTTATATTTCACCCCTCTCCTAATTTTACTCAGTTCTGTTGAAGGGTCATGAGGACTCGAAACGTCAACTTTATTCTTCTCTGCCGATGCTACCAGACCTGCTGAGTTTTACCAGGTAATTCTGTTTTTGTTTCCATTTCCTTGTTTCCAATTCCAATTCCTCTGTCTCATCCTGTAAGGGACAAACTTTTACTTTGGCTACTCTCTTCCTTTTTATATACTTACAGAATCTCTAGCTGTTTTGTTTTTATATTTTTTGCTGAGTTACTTCCATAATGTATTTTCTCCCTCATCAATCTTCATTGGTTGCTAGAATTTACCCAATCTTCTGGCCTACCACTAATCTTTGCAACATTGTAGGCCTTTTCTTTCAATCTGATACCATCCTTCACTTCCTTAGTTTGCCAACCTTCTCATAGAACCTTTTTTTCTAAATGAATATTATCTTTGAAAATTATGAAATATCACCTTATATGTATGCCACTTATTATCTACTGTCTTACCATTTAATCTATTTTCCCAGTCCTCTGCCTTTATGCCTTTGTAGTTGCCTTTATTTAAGTTTAAGACACTATATTCCGAACCAAGTTTTTACCATCAAACTGAATGTGAAATTCAACACGTGATCACTCTTTCCAAGAGGGTCTTTTACCATGCGATCATTAATTAATCTTGTCTCATTGCATATTACCTAAAATAGCCTATTCCCTGGATAGTTCCACAACATATTCTAAAAAAATTAGTTACAAATACACTATATGAACTCATTCTTAGGCTTATCTTTACCAGTATGATTTGTCCAATCTATGTGATGATTAAAGTCATCCACGCTTATTGCAGTACCTTTCTTATAAGCTCACATTATTTCTTGAGTTTCACTCTGTCCTACAGTGTAGCTACTGTTAGGGGCCTATAATAATTACTCCCATTAGGATCTGCTTTCCCTTGCTATTTCTTATCACCAGAAGAACTGATTTTGCATCTTGATCATCTGAGCCAAGATCATTTCTCATTATTATATTGATCTTATTAACGGAGCTACCCACATTCTTTTCCTTTCTTCTTATCCTTTCAAAATGTCAAGTACCTTTGAATGGTTGCAACGTCTCTCTAAAAATACCCATTTTGTCCAATTTGTGCCATCAGTTCATCTACCTTGTTCCAAAGCTGCAAGCAGACAGATAGAGTTTTTAATTTTTTTTTTAATCATTCCTCCCTTATCTGACCTGCGCCGTTATGTTTGTACGCTATGTCCTTTCCTGTTGCACTCTGGTTATCATTATCTGTATTGCTGTGCTGCAGTAATGCCTTGTCCTTTCTTTTTAACTTTCTAAATTTCCCCTCACTTGAACCCTACCCCTGCTATTTAGATTAAAACCCTAGCTGCAGCCTGAGTTATTCGATTTGGCAGTATGCTGGTCCCAGCACAGTTCAAGTGAAACCTGCCCCACTGAAAAAAAAACCCTCTTTGCCCAGGACTGATGCCAGTGCCCCATGAATCAAAACCCTTTTCTCCCACTTCGATCTTTGACTTATCACTCCCTGATAATCCTATGCCAATTTGCTCATGGCTCAGCTAGTAATCCAGAGACTATTACCTTTGTAGTTTGCTTTTAAATTTAGCCCCAGCTGTTCATACTCCCTCAGCAGAACCTCTTTCTTTGTTCTGCCTATGTCATCGGTAGCCACATGGAACATGACAGTTGTATCTTTCTCCTTCCCCTCCTAGATCCTCTCCATCCCCAACCAGGCCTGCATCACAGACTTCCGCACTCTCACATGGATGCAGAGAACAGAATGTATCCCACTGACAATACTGCCCCCTACCACTACTATATTCCTTTTCGCTGCTCCAACTTTTCCATGGTGCTGTGGTCAGTTTTCCCATCCTCCCTGAACTTCCTGCTTTTGTCCAAGTAACCTTTTTACTTCTTACATGTTATAAATGTTCCACAAACCCTCTGTGATAGAATGCCCGAAGTGGGCATATCTCTATTAAACCCCTGAAATGGAAGCGTGTATTTGCTACGTTGTTGTTGGGGGTCACTGAGTCGAGTTAATGGCACTGGTTTTGAACATTGAGAACATCAAGGTGGCTTCCAGATAGCCATCAGCTCTGTATATCTCCAGCCATTGGTCTGAAGGCAAGTTGACCTTTTTGGATAGCTAAAGGCGAAATTGAAAATTGGGAGGAGAACCAGTGGAAACATTACCTGACGATGAAATCAGGGAGATCTACCCCTGTGCGATTATATGCTGGGTAAGCTCCAGTCAAGGCCCAGCAGAGGAGGATGAGCAAGGTGCAAAATACCGGGCCCCAATGCCCCACAGTGACCCAGCCTCCAGCAAATACTTTTCTATGCGTCTGACTGACTGCTTCATGACTCGGGCAGCTCCATAATTTCCTGAGTGCCAGGGCAATGCAGGAAGGTTAGGCGCAAAGGGTTTTCTGGGGTTTTGGTTCAATCGCATCAAGATGGGTGGAATTGACTACAGTGCCCAGAATTCCGCAGGCCTCTGTTCCAATGATGGGTCAGTATGAGTGGGGATGGTCCAGTGTGATGCTGAGGTCCAGCCGGGACTTCCGATTATCACCTACCATTACAGACCATCTTGATCTTTAAGGTAAGGCAAATAAATGTGTCAAAAATGAATAGATTTCAATTGAGGGGAGAGTGAAATAAACGCATTTGGCTTCTTGTTGACGAATGTTATAATGAGGTGCAAGATCTCAGTGTAACTGTTAACTGTTGAGTAATTAAATTGTAACACTTTTACATTAGCAGCTCTGTTGTGAATTTTCTCTCAGCCAGCTCATATTGGGAAAGTTTGAGCTGATCTTCAGAGATGGGAAAGATGTGAGGAGTTCCAGGGTGTCCAGGAAGTAATCTGATTTCTGTTAGGGATTGAGCTTACTATGCACTGAAAACACAGGAGGGAAAGTTTTCAATTTGTCAACTTGGTACAAAACTGGTGATGTGAATTGACAGTGTAATGGTTGTCTTACACTGGGCAGTAAGTTGAAAATCTAGAATCCCGCACACATTGCTGTTGCTCAGTGCTAATAAAAGCAGGTTTCCTGAAGTGATAGCAATATTTTCTTTGGGTAGCTAAAACCATCTAGCAGGAATGAGGATAGAAGTCCCCTTGAGGATGTCAATATTTGTAGTGTCTATCCCACACAGGAAACTTCGAAAGCTGCTGTTTTAAGCTGCTACATTTATTCCGGTGTTCAGCATCCACCCTGTAGCACAAAAATAGCTTTTTCTGGGATTGGGTGGCTTAAAGAATGTATAAGGCTAGTTTGAAGTCCCAGTCTCAGCCCCCAAAGCTTTCAGTGGATCTCTTCAGTTACTTTGATTTGGAATGCCACAGAAAGTCCTTGCACATAGTTATTCAACCGTGTACGGTCTCTATCAGAGGTAAAGATTTGAGTTTTCAAAAGTATTTCACTCATATTTTTATAATGATCATTTTTTTCATCAAATGGGAAAGTACCTTAAATTAAAAGTGTTCTTCAAACACTGCTTTCCTTTTAAGCAGAATGGATTAATAGGCTGTGGATTCTAATAGAGATCTCTCTTATTTAAGGCTGGGAAAGCCAGATTTTTAGTCTCTCATGGAATCAAGGGAGCAGGCAGGAAAGTGGTCTTCAAGACCCCAAGATCAGCCATGATCATACTGAATGGCGGAGCAGGCTTGTTGGGCCCTATGGTCTATTCCTGCTCCTATCTCTTGTATTATCGAGAGGTGGTCAGTGAAGGATTTAATCATGGATGTTGAGATTATTGTAACCCTGACATGCTGATTTGTGGGAAGATTTAATGAATTTTCTCACGGACACCTATAACAGTATTAAATGCAGACATGATAAATGATGAAAAAGCATTGTAATAATGCACTTAATAGGTTTAATGATGATGCCTATTGAATTTTGGCAAGGAAAAAATACTGTATTCATGCTATTTTGATTAAAACGATGAGTTTAATCTAAAATAAAAGCAAAATACTGCGGATGCTGGAAATCTGAAATAAAAACTGAACTGGAGAAATTCAGTAGGTTTGGCACCATCTGTGAGTTAACGTTTCGAGTCCAATAGACTTCTTAAGAACTGAAGCACAGTATGAGTTTAATTTATTGTATCCAAATTAACGCAAATCATAATGAGGGACTACGAATGTCTCAAATTTAACGCAAAGTTCTGCAAACTGAATTAAATGTTGTAAATTACTTGACATCTCTATTACAGCTTGTTGCAAATAATGACTTCAGTAGAGTATAGCAGGTGAAAAGTGCACTTAAGAATCTTTAGGTTAACTCTATATATTGAAATTCGGCCAGTGTATCCTGCAAAATAATAAATGCAGAAAGAGGGTGGCATGGAGGTGGAGGTGCCAAAATACCTTTTAGATAGATTAGCTTTAGGCTAAGATGTCATCAGAAATTGAACTCAATTCAAAAATATAATATGCATGATTGAGGGGAAGGGTTAAGTGGGGAAAAGGGGCCCAGAAATAAGAGAAGCACATGGGACCCTGACTCCACTGGGACACTTGGACAGGCCTTTGGTTTTGTCAACATGCACCAAACTTTCTCTAGCCAAATCAATAGAGCCAGTTTGTCAGGGACAGTGTTTGGAATCCATTTCTGTATACTGTCTTTAATTCTTGATGTTAATTTACTGGAATCTCACAGTTGTCTCCCCCCCCCCCCTCCCCCCGCAATGTCTGACTCTAAATGAGTCCAATGGTATGTTTATTGCCAGAGGTCATAAAAGGATTTGAGGAGTTTGAATTCTTGTTTTACTCTCCCTCAACATGCTTCCTTTCTTTGTATGGAGCTGTTCTAAGTATCATGTTACATTTAATATTGATTTCAAGGGGCCTTTGGGATTGAAGGATCTTGTTCCCCTTTTCTTTGTCTTTGGGAGATTGAGCAGTTGTGTGAAAGCGATTTTCATGGCTGTAAATCTCTGTCCTATTGCGGGTATTCTGAAGTGAAGCAGAAAGCATCAGGTGTTACATCGAGACACAATATAAATGCATGAATTTGAGCTACAGTCACGGGACTAGTAATCCAGTGGCCCAGGCTAATGACCCACGGACATGGGTTCAAATCCCACCACAGCAGCTGGTGAAATTTGAATTCAGTTAAGAAGTCCCTAGTCTCACAGAGGTGAACATGACTCTATTATCGATTGTTGCAAAGCCACATCTGGTTCACTAATGTCCTGTAGGGAAGGAAATCTACCATCCTTACCTGGTCCGGCCTACATGTGACTACAGACCCACAATTTGATTCAAACTGCCCTCTAAAATGGCCTAGCAGGCCACTCAGTTCAAGGGCAATTGAGGATGGGTAATGAATGCTGGACTTGCTAGTGATGCCCACATCCCATGAAAGAAGAAAAAAAAAATCTACCTCCTTGTTCACCTGACCCAATTGAAGCCAGAGACTTATGGAAGATTTTTATATTGCAGTTCCTGAGGCAGCCACTGGGTTGCAGCACCATTCTGCATTCTGCTTCGTTGATGTAAAACAAAAACAGAATTACCTGGAAAAACTCAGCAGGTCTGGCAGCATCGGCGGAGAAGAAAAGAGTTGACGTTTCGAGTCCTCATGACCCTTCGACAGAACTTGAGTTCGAGTCCAGGAAAGAGCTGAAATATAAGCTGGTTTAAGGTGTGTGTGTGGGGGGCGGAGAGATAGAGAGACAGAGAGGTGGAGGGGGTTGGTGTGGTTGTAGCGACAAACAAGCAGTGATAGAAGCAGATCATCAAAAGATGTCAACAACAATACTACAATAGAACACATAGGTGTTAAAGTTAAAGTTGGTGATATTATCTAAACGAATGTGCTAATTAAGAATGGATGGTAGGGCACTCAAGGTATAGCTCTAGTGGGTTTTTTTTTTTTTTTATATTTTTTTTTTTATTTTATATAATGGAAATAGGTGGGAAAAGGAAAATCTTTATAATTTATTGGGAAAAAAAAAGAAGGGGGAAACAGAAAGGGGGTGGGGATGGGGGAGGGGACTCACGACCTAAAGTTGTTGAATTCAATATTCAGTCCGGAAGGCTGTAAAGTCCCTAGTCGGAAGATGAGGTGTTGTTCCTCCAGTTTGCGTTGGGCTTCACTGGAACAATGCAGCAAGCCAAGGACAGACATGTGGGCAAGAGAGCAGGGTGGAGTGTTAAAATGGCAAGCGACAGGGAGGTTTGGGTCATTCTTGCGGACAGACCGCAGGTGTTCTGAAAAGCGGTCGCCCAGTTTACGTTTGGTCTCTCCAATGTAGAGGAGACCACATTGGGAGCAACGAATGCAGTAGACTAAGTTGGGGGAAATGCAAGTGAAATGCTGCTTCACTTGAAAGGAGTGTTTGGGTCCTTGGACGGTGAGGAGAGAGGAAGTGAAGGGGCAGGTGTTGCATCTTTTGCGTGGGCAAGGGGTTGTGCCATAGGAGGGGGTTGAGGAGTAGGGGGTGATGGAGGAGTGGACCAGGGTGTCCCGGACTCCCGGACTCCTCCATCACCCCCTACTCCTCAACCCCCTCCTATGGCACAACCCCTTGCCCACGCAAAAGATGCAACACCTGCCCCTTCACTTCCTCTCTCCTCACCGTCCAAGGACCCAAACACTCCTTTCAAGTGAAGCAGCATTTCACTTGCATTTCCCCCAACTTAGTCTACTGCATTCGTTGCTCCCAATGTGGTCTCCTCTACATTGGAGAGACCAAACGTAAACTGGGCGACCGCTTTTCAGAACACCTGCGGTCTGTCCGCAAGAATGACCCAAACCTCCCTGTCGCTTGCCATTTTAACACTCCACCCTGCTCTCTTGCCCACATGTCTGTCCTTGGCTTGCTGCATTGTTCCAGTGAAGCCCAACGCAAACTGGAGGAACAACACCTCATCTTCCGACTAGGGACTTTACAGCCTTCCGGACTGAATATTGAATTCAACAACTTTAGGTCGTGAGTCCCCTCCCCCATCCCCACCCCCTTTCTGTTTCCCCCTTCTTTTTTTTTTTCCCAATAAATTATAAAGATTTTCCTTTTCCCACCTATTTCCATTATATAAAATAAAAAAAAAATAAAAAAAAAAAAAAAACCCACTAGAGCTATACCTTGAGTGCCCTACCATCCATTCTTAATTAGCACATTCGTTTAGATAATATCACCAACTTTAACTTTAACACCTATGTGTTCTATTGTAGTATTGTTGTTGACATCTTTTGATGATCTGCTTCTATCACTGCTTGTTTGTCGCTACAACCACACCAACCCCCTCCACCTCTCTGTCTCTCTATCTCTCCGCCCCCCACACACACACCTTAAACCAGCTTATATTTCAGCTCTTTCCTGGACTCGAACTCAAGTTCTGTCGAAGGGTCATGAGGACTCGAAACGTCAACTCTTTTCTTCTCCGCCGATGCTGCCAGACCTGCTGAGTTTTTCCAGGTAATTCTGTTTTTGTTTTGGATTTCCAGCATCCGCAGTTTTTTTGTTTTTATTTCGTTGATGTAAGCCTGACTAACCTCCCATCTACCGACTGACCTCTGAATCTCTTCCCAACCACCCCAGAATCCCCTCCTGACCCCCTGACTAGTCCTCCCACCCCTTGCCCGATTACCTTCCTGACTCGCCTGACAACCCCCCCCCTTTCCAGAAAACACCTTGGTGTCCCATTCTTCCCTTTTCTCTCTCTCTCTCTCTCTCTCTCTCTCTCTCCCCCCCCCCCCCCCCCCCCCCCACCGCCGCCTCCACCAGCCACCCCCTGACCTTCCTTCCATACTTACTAGTCCCCTAAATAAGGGGGCATGGCTGTTTTTCCCCCAACTCTCCTTCCCATACACCGAGAGGATTCCTGAACACCTGCTCTACACTTTTCTCACCCAGCCTGAAGGTTGGACGAGAAAAGTGAAATTGCATTCTAGTGTAAGGAAAAAAAAATTGGGGTGGTAATCTGACTGTGATCACCACTCCTTGGAATTTCTAGCCCAGAACATGTAACCAGACAAGAAACTGATTTAAGCATCAAAATTTTTAAATTTGAGACCTTCTGCTGTGAAATAATTTTTTCTTCTATGGTGCCCAGTGTGGTGGTGATAAATAATTGAATGCTTAATTAACTTATGTATTGTGAAGAACAAAGATCATGAATATTTGGTGAGCAATGAATTTAGTACAGGAGGGAAAAGTGGTCAGAAAGTAGTTATGCTGCATACTTGTAATTAGGTTGGACTTTTCTTTAAGTGAGCTTGTACATGAACTTTACTGTATGACTTTCCTGAAAATTGTCAAACCTTTGGAGTAAAGGTACTGTGAAATTACTGTCAGTGAAACATTTTGCTGTGAAGTAAACAAAACCATTGTTATTTTATTAGAGTAGGTTCTATTGTTGTTTTAGATTTTAAAAATTCAAAATATTTCTGTTAAATTTTCAGTTTTTAAATTGTAAATGAGACAAATGCTCTGTTTCTGAAACTTGTGCACACTGTCCAGACTTGAGCCAAGTCTGAAATCAGTATACAAACTTTTTGGGCTTTCTTTATCATTGTTAAAAATGGTGAATTACAAATTGATCCAAACTACAGAGATTTATAAGATTTTACTGGACCATGCATCTGTTAAGCATTTTGATAAGTGAGAGCAGCTGAAGTTGATTCCCATTTTTGTTCTCCAGTGGACAGCTTTACAAATCCAATGACAGTATACCCAAGATTGGGGACTCCAATTTGATTAATTAAGAGTGCAAAACTAAACTCTAGTTGATGAGAGAATGCTCTGGAATATTATGCTAACACACTTTCGAGTAGTTGATTATAGAACAGTGGCTGATAACTGAGGGCAAATCATTTCTGTTCCCTTATTCTGGGAAATAATACACTATTGAAATGGAAAATTTAACAGGAAATAGAATAGTACCTTTAATGACTGAGAGTGAAATGTATTGCAAGAATATTTAATGATTTTCTTACTAAATCTCATTGTGAATATAAGTAGTATCCCTATAATCAACAGTTCTTGTTTATTGGGACTGAGCGACCTATGGCAGCTGACTAGAAAAGGCAAATTGATCATTGTGTTTTAAGATTTAAGATGGGCAAACACCAATAAAGGAGAGGTACACGTAGTTACAAAATATTTGTTACATAAACATATATAAAACTACAAAATACTCTGCAAATAAGAATATGAATGCCAACCTTAGAATTACAAAAACAATTATTTTTAGAGAAATGTTTGAAGTACTTCTTTAGTGAGTGATGGATTGTTCATTTCAGACAGAAAATGTGCTTCTTGCAAAAAATGATGGGTTACAAAACTTAGTAACTTAAACTAATAAATTTGAATGGGATGCTATGTTCAAAAGTGATTTCAACTGCATTTTCCCCAACTTATTCAATTAATACATGAAAAATAAATTGCCTTCATCTCATAGCGAAGAGAAACAAATTATCTAGAGGCTTTGATCCTTTAGAACTTCATGTCATGCCATATCTATCTTGCTCATATGATCTTTCCAAACGATATTCTTAGTTCCTTCTCATCTGTCATCAGTAGACAATATGATACTTATACCACAGAATGTTAGCTTTCCGTATCTAATGACACAGGAGGCAGACAAAGCACGTGCTTATGTTTGTTCCCATAGCTAATTTTTCCAAGAATAGGTTGCCAACTTTTTGCCAGAGGCTATAGTTTCACGGATGCCACTCCACATCAAGCACTGCTGACCAGGAGACTCTCCCACTCTTACTGCCTGCCATGGGGATATTGGAAGAATTTATAGGTAGCCACATTATGAACACACCTTCCATAGCCATCACGTCCTAGAGTGGCACTTGAACCCAGAGCCCCTGATTCAGAGGCAGGAACGCTACCCACTGCGTCACAAGAAGACCTCATAGAGAATGTACTATAATTTTATTTTTATTGAACCATGAATATTGTTTTGGCCAAGATAATATTTCCTGTAGAAAATGCTGGATATACACAGCTGGCAGAACCTGTACAGAGAGAAGTAGAGTTAACAGTTCTGACAAAGTCACTGACCTGAAACAATAACTCAACCTGTCAAGTATTTTCAGCGTTTTTTGCTTTTATTTCATATGTCCACCATCTGCAATATTTTGCTTTCATAATAATTGCCTATATATATTGACTCATGCACAGCTTCTAGTTTATAATTCATAGTTTTAAAATCTGTATTGACTATTGTGGATCTTTCCCAGTGATCTATACATACTGTCCTGTCTTTTGTAATTGTGAAACATTTAAAAGTGTTAAGTCTGCTTCAAAACTTTGGAACTCACCTATCTCGTATGTAAACAAATTCAATCTGCAAGCAGTTTGTTTAATTATGATGTCTTAAGGAGCAAGTTTGCAACTGATTGATGAAATTATGATTTGCAATGCACCAGTAGTCCGATACACAATTAATGGAGGAAGGATTATGTTTTAATATCGTGCAAATTTGACATTGGTAGTGTTGAAGCATTACAGGTCTTTCTGTACAGTATATTGCAGGAATGGGAAGAATCTGGTCACCCATTTGCTTTCTGGAATTCTGCGCTCAAGCCATATCATCTCATTTGTGTAACAACTTTGCATCCACTGGTCAAACTGACATGTTCTTAGACCAACTGGAGTTGCTTCTAAATTAATTGACACGCATTTATAATCGTTAAACTCTCACCATTCTGCCACAGTTTCCAAATATCTTCCAGTTTGATTAATTAGTTCCCGAAGGACTGTGTGGAACTCTATGCAACTTCTTAAAGAAAAATCTTTTACCTTTGTACTTCAAGTATTATGTCAAAATTAGCAACAATAGCACATTGTACATTTTCATAGATCCAATAGAGATCGAAAACTATGTGAAGAAATTGAGTGCCTTACTGTTGAGTAATGGTATCCCAATTTCAGTTCCTTATACTTATGGTTGTTTGCTAATAATTTAAAACGGCCCTGCAAAACAAATTATTTCATGATTCTTCAGAAAAATTTGGTATCAGATTGATTTGGTGAAATTATTCCCTGAAAAGTTTTGTGCTCGAATTTGCCTTCGTTATCAGACTTGCTATAAAAATAGCTTTCTCACGTTAAGAAATCATCAGTACTCCTGTTTACCTAATGTCTCCAGTTCTGATGGACAGTGTTCCTTCTCCCCATGTCTTGAGAAGTGGTTCTTCTCTGGTTTCACATTTCATTTTGTTTAACATCTAAATGGGCTAATTCCATTGACTTCTCACTGCTCAAGTCCTTGTGAAATTTGTAAATACTCTTATAGCTCCACTTGCTTTGATTTGGATTGCTGGTCTGTGAGTGCCTGATGCCATTACAATTATATTAGGAAGAAGGGGAAGGGCAATGGTAGATTTGCTCTTCTGTATTTGGAGTTACCTCATTGATCAATGCCATAGGTGAGCTTTATCTTCCATGGAAGTATTTTCACTTTGCTTAGGTATGTTGTCATAAGAATGATGTTTCTAGGTATTAAGCACTGAACCTTCTTCTCTTTTGTTCAGCAGTTTTTGTTGCCCTCTCTAATGATGTTCAGGTGCATTAGCATTATACTACACTAGATTGTGATTTAGGCTTTAATTGTCAAATATGCTTATTATACAGCAAACATTAGGTAAACAGGTGAAATGATTCGACAGAAGATCTCTGGTCTGATCTGCTTCAGGCAATCTCCAAATTTCAGCCAGGCAGGTACATCAACACACAGACTGAAAAAGCTTCAGTGACATGAGGTCAGATATGAATTGTTAAACTGTTAGCTTCAGTTCATCCAAAGTGCTGTTGCCTGCAGATTCATGAGCATGCCTTTACAACTAATACTCTTGTTACAATATTTAGGTATATAGTTTTATTATATTACATTATATAGTTAAACTCTCTTCTAAAATGTAAGCATCAATATCTTTGTATTATCTGCTTAAAGGGAAGAAAAACAAATTGCGAGTATATTACCTGTCCTGGTTAAGAAACAAGATATTGCACAATGATCCTGAAGTAGAAAAAAAGCAAGGCTGGACAACAGTTGGGGACTTGGAAGGATGTGTACACTACAAAGTTGGTGAGAAAATCTTTAAAACATAACCTACAAAAAGTAGCGAAGTTGCAAAAACAATTAACGTGTCCTGCAGCATTACAAATTATGTGAAATATACATTATTTTCATCTGTCATTGACCTGTAGTATTTGTGTGGGTGAAGTCCTTTTATTAAATCAGTTTTTGGCATTATGATACATAATTGAAAATATTATTGACACGAGTGCTGCTGGAAATACTGATGTTGTGGCGAAGGAACATTGTGATGCAGAATTCATGTGCTCAACTTTACCTGGCTGTGCCTAATATATTGTGTGCAATAAGTAAAAATGAGGAAATATACATTAGATTTAGTTCATTGTAAGCTTGGGTACAGAAAACAAAATAATAAACGGGAAAGAAAGGTGGGATTGGACAAGAGACAAAGATAAAGGAAAACCATTTTGTTTTAATATTTAAAAAAAGCTACAGCACTAATTAAATTCTGAAAGAATGAGATTCTGTCACTGAAATTTTCCAACTCTTTCACCCCCTGCCACCCCGACTGTGAGGTGGGGCTGCCGAGCCATTAAAATCTCCATTCACATCAGCGGCACTGGAAGATCCCACCGGCATGAGGGCTGGAAAATACCACCTTGTGTTTGTGAAGTTATATTTTCAGTGTTAGAGAAGTTGTTGATAATTATGGTTTATCACGCCCTTAAAAATTCATTTATACCAGAATGCACAAGCCCTACCTTTTTCTTATATGTTTAGTCGGTAAACATTGGCTAAGTACTCTATACGAACATATGAATTAGTAGCAAGAGTAAGCTATTCAGCCCCTTGGGCCTACGCTACCATTTGATCAAATCATGGCTGATCTGATTGTGACCTCAACTCTACTTTCCTGACTACCCCTTTTGTCTCCCTTGTCAATCAAGAATCTATCTAACTTTTGCCTTAAAAATATTCAATGACCTTGCCTCCACTGCTCCCTGGGGAAGAGAATTCCATAGACTGATTACCCTCTGCGAGAGAAAAAAAAACCTCATCTCCATCTTAAATGGGCAAACACTTATTTTGAACTGTGACCCCCTAGCTCTAGTTTCTCCTACAAAGGGAAACATCCTTTCAGCATCCTCCCTGTGAATTCCCTTTAGAATCTTGTATGCTTCATAAGATCACCTCTTGTTTTTCTAAACTCCAATGGGTATAGATCCAACTTGTCCAATCTTTCCTTTTAAGATAATCTTTTCATCCCAGGACTCAAGTCGAGTGAACCTTCCCTGAACTGCTAATGCAGTTAGGTCCTTTCTTAAATAAGGAGACCAAAACTGTACGCAGTACTCCAGATGTGGTCTCACCAAATCTGTGTAAAACTGTTGCAAAACTTCACTACTTATATATCCCATTCCCTTTCCAATAAACAATAACTTCCTATTTGTCTTCCCAATCACTTGCTATACTTGCAAACTAACTTTTTGTAATTCATGTACCAGGACACCCAGATTTTTGTATTACAGGGTTCTGAATCTCTAAAGAATCTTTTTTTCTTCCTGCCAAAGTGGACAAGTTCACATTTTCCCACATTATATGCCATCTACCAAATTTTTGCCCACTCACTTAACCTCTCTATATCCCTTTGCAGACTCCTTATGTCCTCACAACTTACTCTCCTACCTATCTTTGTTTCTTCAGCAAATTTAGCAACCATACATTCAGTCCGTTCATCCAAGTCAGTGGTACAGATTGTAAATAGTTGAGGCCACGCGCTGATCTCTGTGACACTCCAGAGTTAAAGCTTGCCAAATCAGAGATGGCCCCTTATCCCTACTCTCTGCTTCCTGTTAGCTAACCAATCCTCCACCCGTGCTGTTACAACCAAGTCCAAAGGGATGAATAAATTCGCCTCTCTTTGACTCTTAAAGTTGGTGATAATTTTTAGAAAATTAAGATTTTTCAGTATATGCTTGATTATATGTAAACTATATGAAGTAATAAGCCAGACAGATCTCTTGGGTTAACAAGGAGTTAGTTTTATTGTTTAAAAACTCACTCAGGTAAAAGTATAAGATACCTCTGACGCCGAGTTTGGGTTCCGCCAGGGCCACTTGGTTCCTGACCTCATTACAGACTTGGTTCAAACATGGACAAAAGAGCTGAACTCCCGAGGTGAGGCAAGAGTGACTGCCCTTGATATCAAGGCCGTATTTGACTGAGTGTCACATCAATGAGCTGGAGCAAAACTGGAGTCAGTGGGAATCGGGAAAAAATCTTCGCCGGTTGGAGTCATACCTAGCACAAAGGAAGATGGTTGTGGTTGTTGGAGGACAATCATCTCAGCTCCAGGACATCACTGCAGGAAATCCTCAGGGTAACGTCCTCGGCCCAACTATCTTCAACTGCTTCATCAATGACCTTCCTTCCATCAAAAGGTCAGAAGTGGGGATGTTCCTGATGATTCCACAATATTCACCATTCGCTGTGACTCAGAAACTGAAGCAGTCCATGTCCAAATGCAGCCCGTCCTGGACAATTGCAAGTGGCAAGTAACATTCACGCCACACAAGTGTCAGTCAATGGCCATCTCCAACGAGAGAATCCAACCATCGTCCCTTGATGTTCTATGGCATTACCATCACTGAATCCCCCACTATCAACATCCTGGGGGTTACCATTACCTGAACTGGACGAGCCATATAAATACTATGGCTACACGAGGTTAGGAATTGTGCGACGAGCAACTCACCTGCTGACTCCTCAAAATCTGTCCACCATCTACAAGGCACAAGTCAGGAGTGTGATGGAATACTGTCCACATGCCTCCCACTCAAGAAGCTTGACCCCATCCAGGACAAAGCAACCCACTTGATTGGCACCACATCCACAAACATTCACTCCTTCCAGCACCGACACACATTAGCAGCAGTGTGTACCATCTACAAGATGCACTGCAGGGATTCAGCAAGGCTCCTTCGACAGCACCTTCCAAACCCACGACCACTACCGTCTAGAAGGACAAGGACAACAGATGGATGGTAACGCCACCACCTGGAAGCTCCCCTCCAAGTCACTCACCATCCTGACTTGGAAATATATCACCATTCCTTCACTATCGCTGTGTCAAAATCCTGGAACGTCCTTCCTAACAGCACTGTGGGTGTACCTGCACCACATGGACTGCGGCAGTTCAAGAAGGCAGCTTGCCACCACCTTCTCAAGGGCAGCTAGGGATGGGCAATAAATGCTGGCCCAGCCAGTGAAGCCCACATCCTGTGAATGATTTAAAAAAAAAAGAATCCTGCAACATATATTCACATGCACCCACTAGCAAAACAAACCAAGTTACAGGATGGAGGAAGTGGAATTGATAAGAGTTAAAGTCCATTAAAAAAAATGTTCTGATTGTTCCTTCAGTGATTCTGAAATTCCAGTCATGATGCAGCTGATGTAAGCTGGTTGTTTTTCTGGAATCTCTCTCAAACTATAATCTGTCTTTTTCTAAAGTAGATGATATGACACTTGAAGTTCCTTTAGATTAATATTCTTTCTCTCCCTGATATAGTCCTAAATGCTTTGTCTTCTCCCTTTAATTTATCACATGATCCCTCACTTGATCCCTCGCCACCACTATCTAGTTTAAAGCTCCCCTCTACCACCCTAGTTATATGACTCTCCAGACCACTAGTCCCAGCACAGTTTGGCTAAAGACTGTCCCAACTGTACAACTTCCCCTTTCCCCAGTACTCTTGCCAGTGCCCCATGAATCGAAACTCATTTCTCCCACACCAAAATGATTTACTCTACGCCAATTTGCTCATGGCTCAGGTTATAGTTAAGAGATTAATACCTTTGAGGTTCTGTTTGTTAATTTAGCCCCTTGCTGCTCATAGTCCCTCAGCAGAACCTTTTTCCTAGTTCTTCCTATGTCGTTGTTACCGACTTGGACCACGACAATGGAATTGTTCCCCCTCTCACTGAAAGTTCCTGTCCAGCCCATAGCAGATGTCCTGAACCCTGGCACCAGGCAGGCAGCACAGTCTTCTGGACTCTCGCTCTTGGCTACAGAGAATGGTGTCTATCCCCCTAACTATACTGTCCCTGTTATCATTACATTCCTATTGATTCCCCCCACTTAAATGGCTTCCTGTACTACGGTGCCAAGGTCAGTTCGCTCATCCATCCTGCAGCCATCGCTTTCGTCCATACAAGCTGCAAGAACCTCGAACCTGTTGGACAATTGCAAAGGCTGAGGCTCCTCCCCTCCTACCTTCTTGATCCCCATATCTGCCTCACTTGCAGTTACACCCTCCTGTTCCTGACGATGGGCCAAATTAGAAGACCCTAGTCCAAGAGCTGTGAATGCCTCCTGGAACAAAGTGTCCAGGTACTTTTCCCCCTCCCTGATACATCGCATGTCTGTGGTTCAGACTCCAGCTCATCAACTCTGAGCCAAAGTTCCACGAGCCACAGATACTACAGACATGTTTGCCTTGGATCACACTGGAGTCCATGAGCTCCCACTTGCTGCTGTTGCAACGCTTCGCATGCCCTGCCATCTTTGTAATGTTTTAATTAACTAATTACTTTACTTTAAATTTTAATTGGTGCATCTAGTTCTGCTTATACTCTTCTTATTTCAATTAATGTTCTACTTTCTCCAATTGAAGTTCCCTAGCATAGATAAGAGAAATAGAAAATACTCACCAGCTGACCACTACCTGCTTTCCTGTGATGTCACATCTCGATTTTTCTTTCCGAGTGCGGCTCTGACTGGCTCCTGGTTCGCAACTTTATGCCCCGCTCCTCTTGAAGTCTGGCAGCTTTATGCCCCGCTCCTCTCGAAGTCTGGCTGCTTTCTGCCACGCTCCTCTCGGAGTCTGGCTGCTTTATGCCCTGCTTCCCTCGAAGTCTGGCTGCTTTATGCCACGCTCCGCTCGGAGTCTGGCTGCTTTCTGCCACGCTCCCCTCGGAGTCTGGCTGCTTTCTGCCACGCTCCCCTCGGAGTCTGGCTGCTTTCTGCCACGCTCCCCTCGGAGTCTGGCTGCTTTCTACCACGCTCCCCTCGGAGTCTGGCTGCTTTCTACCACGCTCCCCTCGGAGTCTGGCTGCTTTCTACCACGCTCCCCTCGGAGTCTGGCTGCTTTCTACCACGCTCCCCTCGGAGTCTGGCTGCTTTCTACCACGCTCCCCTCGGAGTCTGGCTGCTTTCTACCACGCTCCCCTCGGAGTCTGGCTGCTTTCTACCACGCTCCCCTCGGAGTCTGGCTGCTTTCTACCACGCTCCCCTCGGAGTCTGGCTGCTTTCTACCACGCTCCCCTCGGAGTCTGGCTGCTTTACGCCCCGCTCCCTTCGGAGTCTGGCTGCTTTACGCCCCGCTCCCTTCGGAGTCTGGCTGCTTTACGCCCCGCTCCCCTCGGAGTCTGGCTGCTTTACGCCCCGCTCCCCTCGGAGTCTGGCTGCTTTACGCTCCGCCCCCCTCGGAGTCTGGTTGCTTTACGCCCCGCTCCCCTAGGAGTCTGGTTGCTTTACGCCCCGCTCCCCTCGGAGTCTGGTTGCTTTACGCCCCGCTCCCCTCGGAGTCTGGCTGCTTTACGCCCCGCTCCCCTCGGAGTCTGGCTGCTTTACGCCCCGCTCCCCTCGGAGTCTGGCTGCTTTACGCCCCGCTCCCCTCGGAGTCTGGCTGCTTTACGCCCCGCTCCCCTCGGAGTCTGGCTGCTTTACGCCCCGCTCCCCTCGGAGTCTGGCTGCTTTACGCCCCGCTCCCCTCGGAGTCTGGCTGCTTTACGCCCCGCTCCCCTTGAAGTGGTGAGGCACTGATGTAGAGCAGTCTCTGGAAGAATAAGGTTACTCAGAGCATTACTCAGATTTTCATGTGCATGTGCTGGCTCTGGAAATTGTGGTCTGATTTACCATCAGCATCACCATTATTCTCAATGCAAAATAAGGACACCTGATTTTGTTGAAAGGCTCTTCTCTCTTTCCCCTCCCACTTCCCCTAAGCTTCATCACATATTTCTCAATGTACAAAAAGATTTTAAAGCAAATTGTCTTTATTTTCCCACCTTTCCTGCAAGAATTGGTTTATG
Source organism: Carcharodon carcharias (assembly GCF_017639515.1). Lineage (NCBI taxonomy): Eukaryota > Metazoa > Chordata > Chondrichthyes > Lamniformes > Lamnidae > Carcharodon > Carcharodon carcharias. The sequence continues at coordinate 74,595,676 of NC_054477.1, read as the reverse complement.
CTGGTAGTCAGTTCCACCCTCTGACACAATCTGGTTTGAGCACCTACTTTTCATGTTTTTTATTAGGGATTAAATATTTTTTGTACAATAATCAGCCCATTGCATTATGAAATTTATAGTGATCAGCTAGAGTGACATTGTAAATTGTGTGTATTGCCATGTAGCTGGGGGAAGAGACTTGAAAGAAATGGAGAAGCAAAAGTGATTTTTAAATATTGTTGAAAACATCACGCTTTCAAAAAGGAAGTTTCTCAACATGATTTCTTCTCTCCTGTCCCATCCCCCTGTTCCACATGCCAAATCTCAACAAACCAAAGCAACTGCTGGAAATACATTACAGTCCATTGGCATCAGAAGAGAAAAAAGATAGGATTACAGCCTTCTAATAAATGCCAGGATGTTTCTTTTGATCTTTGCTTTACAGAGAAAGATCACAACTGAATGACCAAAGAGTCAAACTACCATAAATATGAGACATAGATGGATCTATGATAGAGGTTCTAACCAGATGATGAATATCTGAGGGACGTTTACAATTGAATTTTATTAATATACTTGACTTTTTTGTTTGCTTAATTTCAATGTTTAAATATTTATGTGGATTGGGAAAAGGATTTAGAATTTTTGGTCCGCTAATGTTAAACTGTGGTAGGAAGAATAAGATGTCCAGATACTGCTTGGATAATAAGAATCTAAATGAGGTAGAAGAGTCAGGGTTGCAGATAAAGAAATCACTAAAAGTAGTGATGCAGGTTACTAAGATCTTTTGTAAAAAGGGAAAAAACAAACCAAGTAGTGAGGTTCATTTCTAGAAAGAAAGAATAGAAAAACAGAGAGATTATGTTAAACTTGTACCAAAGCTTGATTAGACCACAGTGGAAGTACTGTGAACCATTCTGGCCCCATATCATAAAAATTATATAGAAGCACTGGAGAAGATGTAAAAGGATTCACAAGGATGATACCAGATCTGAGGGTTTATACTTAACAGGAAAGGCTGAAAAGGCTGGGGCTTCAGTGGAAACGAGAAGGCTGAGAGGCCCTCTTTAAAATTGTGAAGGGATTTGATGAAGTAGATATAGAGAAGATAGCCCCTAATTTTAGCAGAGGTATCGATATAAGATAGCCACCAATAGGGATCATGAGAAGCCGCTTTTACCCAAAGAATAATAAGAATGCTTACTAAGCTATCACTTAAGAAATTGGAGCAGGTGTATACCATGTAACCCATCAAGCCTGCTCTGTCATTCAGTACGATCATGGCTGAACCACTACGTCTACTCCATTTTCCTGTCCCATTCCCATACGCAGGACAAGGGCAGCAGATGCATGGAACACCACCACCTGGAAGTTCCCCTCCAAGGCCCACACCATCCTGACTTGTAACTATATTGCCGTTCCTTCACTGTTGCAGTGTCAAAATCCTGGAACTCCCTCACTCATAGCACTGTGGGTGTACCTACACCACATGGACTGCAGCGACTTAAGAAAGCAGCTCACCACCTTCTCGCGGGCAATTAGGGATGGGCAGTAAATCTTGGCTTAGCCAGATACGCCCACATCCCGTGAAAGAATTTTAAAAAAACATTGATTCCCTTAGTGCCCAAATAACTATCAAACGCAGTTCTGATTATACTTATCAACTGAGCATCTACAACCTTCTGGTCTAGAGAATTCCAAAGATTCACAATCCTCTCAAGTGAAAAAATATTTCCTCAAATTTGTGCTAATGGTGAGGGGGATGTGATTAGCTGGAAATTGCACTCCTCACTGGGGATGAAGTCCACCCCTCTGGAACTGCCAGCCAATCTGAATGGGCAACAGCTCCATCAGTCCCAGCAGCGACAGTAGTGCGTTAGCGGCTGCTGCTAGGACTACAAGAGGAGGAGGAAGAAGGTCCATGGATCCCAGAAATGGGCACATCCAGGGTCTTGGGCTGGGAGGGTTTGAGCAGGTCAGGAAGCGGGGTGGGTGGTGGGTGTAAGGGTGCATGTAGATCGGAAGGTGGGGGGGGTGTGCTTCCTCCTCAAGGAAGCATTGTATTCTCTCTCCCTCATTTTTTTGTCCCGTGGGATTACATTTACTACCTTGTAATCTACAGGGACCATTGTAGCATCTAGGAATTCTGAATCCATCTACTAACTCTCTAACCACCCCTTTTAAAACTCCATAAAGTATTGGCCACCAGGCCCAGGAGATCTGTTAATGTTCCAGTACTTTTTCTTTGCTAATAATTATTTTAAGTTTCTCATTCTCATTATACCCTTTGTTTTCAAGAAGTAGTTGAGGAAAGTAGGATAGGTGCTTTTCAGAGAAAGTGAGATAAACACATGGAGAAAGGAATAGAAGGATATGATGACAGGTTTATATAAAATGGAGTGAAAGGAAACTCGTGTGAACCATAAACTCTGGCATAAACTGCTTGAACTGAATAGCTTGTTTCAGTGCTGTATGTGTATACGCAATAAAAATATTGCTAGATAATGTGAAAAGCATTTCACTACGTTTTAACTGAGATTTGTTGAAATATTTAAGTTCTGTACTACCGAACAATTATTAACTCAGCTTCCTGTCTGACTTCCTCTTACCAGATGTTCAATATCCTTAATAGGCATGCTGGCTTATGTTGAAATTGCTAACCTTTTATTTTGCATTGTACATACCCTCAGAACATTACTAAATTCTAACTGTCAGGAAGTTGTCTTAAATTTTTTCTTTTAACTTATGCTGGATTGTTATTGAGTTATATCCATGACATTGACATATGATATCAATTTTAAAATTGACATAGATAAAATAAGGCTAAAATAAGTCAGGAGTGTAATGCGATCAAACCTAAATAGCTTTGTGACCATTGAAGGGTTAATGAGGCATCTTTGGCTCTTTAGGTTGAAATTTTCATGCTTAAAAGTGAAACCTTTTCTGAGATTTCATTCGTCAAATTTTTGGTTTCCCAAAGTTGTTTAACAATTGATGACAATTTAATTTTCCAAGATATTTGCAGATATTAATGCTTCCTTCCCATGATATTTTCAGTTTTGAGTTACTTCATTCCTTATCCATTCTATCACATTTCTTTGTTTTGTAAACTTTGTTACTGCATCAGTCTAGCTTGGTAGTTGAATTAATAACCCTACTTAAAGCTGCTTAATTAAAATAAGCTGCGGATGTTTTACTTCTGTCTATACAATACTAAAAATTAATTTCCTTTTCCAGTAAAATATGAGAGGATCAAGTTTTTAGTGATTGCTTTGAAGAATTCTGTGGAAGTCTATGCATGGGCACCAAAGCCATACCACAAATTTATGGCCTTTAAGGTAAGTGGTAACTGCGGAAAATATTTGCCATAGTTTTAGTTCGTAGTTGGTGTTTGCCGTGGCCCAGATAAGTAGCGCTCTGGTCCTGAGTCAGAAAGTTGTAGGTTCAAGTCCCACTCTTTGAGACTTGAGCCTAAAAATCTACCCTGACATTCCAGTGCAGTCCTGAGGGAGTGCTGCACTATTGGAGATGCCGTCCTTCAGATGAGATGTTAAGATGAGGCCTCGTCTGCTCCTCAGATATTTAAAAGATCCAATGGCATTTTTTTTGAAGAGGAGCGGGTGTGTTATGCTGGTATTCTGGCCAATATTCACCCCTCGATCAATATCACTAAAACAGATTATCTGGTCATTATCACATTGCTGTTTCTGCAAGCTTGCTGTGTGCAAATTGGCTCCCTCATTTCCTGCATTACCACAGTGACTATACTTTTTAAAAAGGAAACTTAATTGGCTGCAAAGTGAACTACGAAACACTAATTGTGAAATGCACTATTTAAATATAAGTCCATTTATGTTTTTGGAAAATTTATTTCATGTCAACTGTGGTGACAATTTTCTACAAGTACTACCTCTATATTTGGATGACGGGCTAAATTAAAAAGATGAACCATAAAGATGATTATTGCATTACTATCTTTGCCACAAGTTAAATGGCATTGGGTCGTTAAGATCAGAGTTGAATGCATGGTTTAAAAATTGTTGTGGGGAAAATGGGTTTGATTTCAACAGGTGCTGGCACTTGTGCTAAGGAAAGAGGGAGCTGTTTGGTTGGGAAGGACTTCACGAACACCATGCGGGGACCAGTGTCCTGGTGAATCAAGTAACTAAGGCTGGAGATACGACTTTAAACTAAACAATCAGGGGGAGGGTTTAAGTAAAGGAAAACTTAGAAAGTTACTGAAAGGGCAAGGTGCAAGGTCATGGGTAATGATAACCAGAGTGTGGCAGGAAGAGTTAGTGTACCACCATAGCATCGGAGCAGGGAAAATGATAAAAAGACAGAATTACAGATGTCTTATTTAAATGCAAGCAGCATTTGTAACAAGATGGATGAATTGATGGCACATATAGAGATAAGTATCATCTGATTGCCATCTGAGAACCATGGTTGCAAGATGACCAAGGGGTACTAGACATTTTGGAAGAAAAGAAAGAAAGGAAATGGAGGTAAGGTAACTTTGTTTACAGAGGATTAGATAAGTACAGAACTGAGACATGATCTTGGCTCAGAAGATCAGATGTAGAATCAGTGGAGTGGAGATAAGAAATAGCAAGGGAAAGAAGTCACTGGTGGAAGTAGCCTATTTGACCCATAGCAGGACTGCTGGACATAGCATTAATCATGAAATTATGGGGGCTTGTAAGAAAGGTACTGCAATAACCATGGGCAACTTCAATCTTCATACAGATTAGGCAAATGATATTAGCAAAGGTAGCCTTGAAAAACAGTTTTGTGGGAACAGTTTCTTAGAATAATACATTGTGGAATCAAATCAGGCTATCTTACATTTGGGAATGTGTAATAAAATGGGATTACTTAATATTCTAATATTAAATGATCTTCTAGCAAAAAGTGATCATTGCATGAATGCTTGCCTCAATAATTGTTATACCTCCTCGGCCTTCTCTACCTGTCTGCAGCCTTTCACTCGGTTGACCATATCATTCTCCTCCAATGTCTCTACACAATTTTCCAGCTAGTTGGGATTACAACCAATATAGCTGTCCAATTGGCTGAGTGGGCGCAGCACCAAAACCACTCAGTAAGCTCAATGCCATCCAGGACAAAGCAGTTCACTTGATTGGCACTACATCCACCACATTAAATATTTACTCCCTCCACCACTGGTACACCATGACTACAGTGTGTGCCTTCTACAAAATCCACTGCAGCAACATGCTGTGGCTCCTTCGACAGTACCTTTCAAAAGCATGACCCCTACCACTTAAAAGGACAAGGGCAACAAGTGCATGGCAACGCCACCACCTCTTGTGGGAAGAACGTAAGTAGAGGCCATTAATTAGATGATCAACAAGAAACACAATAGGGAATTCTGTCAAAGAATGGTGAAAGTATGGAACTCAGAATCACAGAATTTTCACAGCACAGAAGGAGGCAATTGGGCCAATTGTGCCTGCACTGGCTCTCCAAATGAGCTACTTGCTTAGTACCATTTTTCCGCCATACCGTTTTTCCGCCTTCTCCTTAGAACCCTGCATATTGATCCTTTTCAATTAAGATTCTAATTCCCTTTTGTAAGCCTCAATTCACCTTGCCTCCACTACAATCTCAGGCATTGCATTCCAGACCTTAACCATTGGCTGCGTGAATTATTTTTTCACATATCACTTATGCAAATTACCTTAAGTCTGTACCTTCTCCTTCTCAATCCTTTCACAAGTGGGAACAGTTTCTCCTTACCTCGAGACCCCTCATGATTTTTGAATACCTCTATCCAAATCTCTCTCTGCCTTCTTTTCTTCAAAGAAAACAGTCTCAACATCTCCGAACTGTCTTCATGGCTGAAGTTCGTCATCCCTGGAATCCTTCTCATGAATCTTTTCTGCACTCTCTCCAGTGTGTTCACATCCTTCCTAATGTGCAGCGCCGTGAACTCGATGCAATACTTCAGCTGAGCCCAAGCTAGTGTCTTATACAAGCTCAGCATTATCTCCTTGCTCTTGCACTTCATGCCCCTATTAATTAAACCTAGGATGAAGCATTAACTGCTCTCTATCTGTCTTACCATCTTCAGTTCCTTGTTTTTATTCATTTGTGGGCACCACTGACTTAGCCAGCATTTATTGCCCATCCTTAATTGCCTTTGAGAAGGTGTTGGTGAGCTGCCTTGAACCACTGCATTCCCTACGGTGTAGGTACACCACAGTGCCATTAAGCAGGCAGTTGCATGATTTTGACCCAGCAACAATGAAGGAACAGCAATATATTTTCAAGTCAAGATGGTGAGTGACTTGGAGGGGAACTTCCAGGTGGTGATGATTCATTGTATCTGCTGCCCCTGTCCTTCTACATGGTAGTGGCTATGGGTTAGGAATGCGCTGTCTAAGGAGCCTTGGTGAATTTCTGCAGTGCATCTTGTAGGTGGTACACACTGCTGTCACTGTTCTTCAGTGGTGGAGGGAGTGAATGTCTGTGGATGGGGTGCCAATCAAGTGGGCTGCTTTGTCCTGGATGGTGTCAAGCTTCTTAAGTGTTGTTGGAGCTACACGCATCCAGGCAAGTGGAGAATATTCCATTATACTCCTGACTTGTGCCTTGTAGATTGTGGACAGGCTTTGAGGAGTCAGAAGGTGAGCTACTTGCTGCAGGATTCCTAGCCTCTGACCTGCTCTTGTAGCTACAGTATTTATATGGCTAGTCCAGTTCAGTTCTGGTCAATTGGTAACCCCCAGAATGTTGCTAGTGGGGGATTCAGTGATGGTTAGATTCTCTCTTGTTGGAGATGGTCATTGGCTGGCACTTGTGTGACATGAATGTTACTTGCCACTTGTCAGCCCAACCTGGATGTTGTCCAGGTCTTGCTGTATTTGGACGTGGGCTGCTTCAATATCTGAGGAGTCATGAATGGTGCTGAACATTGTGCAATCATCAGCGAACATCCCCACTTCTGACTTAGTGATGGAAGGAAGGTCATTGATGAAGCGGCTAAGATGGTTGGACCGAGGACACTACCCTGAGGAACTCCTGCCATGATGCCCTGGAACTGAGATGATTGACCTCCAACAACCAACTTCCTTTGCGCTAGGTATTACTCCAACCAGTGGAGAGTTATCCCTCTGATTCCCATTGACTCCAGTTTTGACTCCAGTCTGTTCCTGCACACTCTTCAAATTTGTACCCTTTATTTTATATTGTCTCTCCAAGTTCTTCCTACCAAAATGAATCACTTCACATTGCACCACATTGAACTTCATCTGCCACATGTCCACCCATTCCATCAACTCACTGCTGCAGGGAATGGTTGAAGTGAAAAGTACAGTTGCATTTAAGGGGAAGTTAGGCAATCATATGAGGGAGAAGGAAATAGAGGGTCATTATGGTGGATTTTGAGGAGGAAAGATGGGAGGAACTCAAGTGGAGCATAAATACTGGCATGGACTGGTTTGACTGAATGGCCTGTTCCGTGCAGTGTATCCAATGTAAAGTGAGACAGCCCTTTATCAGTTTGGCTTGCTTCTCTGTTTAAAATTAATTTTCTTAATTAATGTGCTTCAAGACCATAAGACATTGGAGCAGAAATTAGGCCATTCGGCCCATTGGGTCTGCTCTGCCATTCAATCATGGCTGATAAGTTTCTCAACCCCATTCTCCAGCCTTCTCCCTGTAACCTTTGATTCCCTTACCAATCAAGAACCTATCTATCTCAGTCTTAAATACACTCAATGACCTGGCCTCTACAGCCTTCTGTGGCAATGAATTCCATAGATTCACCACTCTCTGGCTAAAGAAGTTTCTCCTCATCTCTGTTCTAAAAGGTCTTCCCTTTACTCCGAGGCAATGCCCTCGGGTCCTAGTCTCTTCTGCTAATGGAAACATCTTCCCCACGTCCATTCTATCCAGGCCTTTCAGTATTCTGTAAGTTTCAATCAGATTCCCCCTCATCCTTCTAAACTCCATCGAGTATAGACCCAGAGCCTCAAACGTTCCTCATATGTTAAGCCTTTCATTCCTGGGATCATTCTCGTGAACCTCCTCTGGGCCCTCTCCAGGGCCAGCACATCCTTCCTGAGATACGGGGCCCAAAATTGCTCACAATATTCTAAATGTGGTCTGACCAGAGCCTTATAAAGCCTCAGCAGCACATCCCTGCTTTTATATTCTAGTCCTCTTGAAATAAATGCCAACATTGCATTTGCCTTCCTAACTATCGACTCAACCTGCAAGTTAACCTTAAGAGAATCCTGGATTAGGACTCCCAAGTCCCTTTGCACTCCAGATTTCTGAATTCTCTCCCCATTTAGAAAATAGTCTATGCCTCTATTCTTCCTACCAAAGTGCATGACCTCACATTTCCCCACGTTGTATTCCATCTGCCACTTCTTTGCTCATTCTCCTAACCTGTCCAAATCCTTCTGCAGCCTCCCTGCCTCCTCAACATTACCTGTCCCTCCACCTATCTTTGTGTCATCTGCAAACTTAGCCAGAATGCCCTCAGTTCCTTTATCTAGATCATTAATGTATAAAGTGAAAAGTTGTGGTCCCAACACTGACCTCTGCGGGACTCCACTAGTCACCGTCCGCCATCCTGAGAAGGACCCCCTTATCCCCACTCTCTGCCTTCTGCCAGACAGCCAATCTTCTATCCATGCTAGTACCTTGCCTCAAATGCCAAGGGCTCTTATCTTACTGAGCAGCCTCCTGTGCGGCACCTTGTCAAAGGCCTTCTGGAAGTCCAAGTAGATAACATCCATTGGCTTTCCTTTGTCTAAACTACTCGTTACCTCCTCAAAGAATTCTAACAGATTTGTCAGGCATGACCTCCCCTTGATGAAACCATGCTGACTTTGCTCGATTTTACCATGCACTTGCAAGTATTCTGAAATCTCATCATTAATAATGGATTCTAACATCTTACCAATGACCGAGGTCAGGCTACTCGGCTTGTAATTTCCCGTCTTTTGCCTCACTCCCTTCTTAAACAGGGGGGTTACATTAGTGATTTTCCAGTCCTCTGGGACCCTCCTTGACTCCAGTGATTCCAGAAAGATCACCACTAATGCTTCCACTATCTCTTCAGCTATCTCCTTCAGAACTCTGGGGTGTAATCCATCTGGTCCAGGTGATTTATCCACCTTCAGACCTTTCAGTTTTCCTAGCACCCTCTCCTTAGTAATGGCCACCATGCTCATCTCTGCCCCCTGACTCTCTTGAACTTTGGGGATGTCACTCGTGTCATCCACTGTGAAGACTGAAGCAAAGTACCTATTCAGTTCCTCCACCATTTCTTTGTTCCCCACTACTACTTCTCCAGCGTTATTTTCCAGCGGCCCAATGTCCATTTTTGCCTCTCTTACCCTTCATATATCTTAAAAAAAACTCTTGCAATCTTCTTTTATATTACTGGCTAGTTTACCCTCATATTTAATCTTCTCCCTCCTTATTTCTTTTTTAGTTGTCCTCTGTTGGTCTTCGTAGGCTTCCGAATCCCCTGGTTTCCCACTGCTCTTCGCCGCATTGTATGCTTTCTCTTTAGCAGTTATGCTGTCCCTGACTTCCCTTGTCAGCCATGGTTGCCTCGTCCTCCCTTTAGTACGCTGCTTCTTCCTAGGGATGAATTTTTGCTGTGTCTCCCAAATTACTCCCAGAAACTCCTGTCATTGCTGTTCCACTGTCTTTCCTGCTAGGCTCATCTCCCAGTCAATTCTGGCCAGCTCCTCTCTAATGCCTCTGTAGTTGCCTTTATTCAACTGTAATACAGTTACATCTGATTCCAGCTTTTTCCTCTCAAATTGCAGGGTAAATTCTATCATATTATGGTCACTTCCTCCTTAGGGTTCCTTCACCTTAAGCTCCCTTATCAAATCTGCCTCATTACACATCACTAAATCTAGAATTGCCTGTTCCCTAGTCGGCTCCACCACAAGCTGCTCCAAAAAGCCATCTCGTAGACATTCCACAAATTCCTTTTCTTGGGATCCACTACCAACCTGATTTTCCCAGTCTACCTGCATATTGAAATCCCCCGTGATCACTGTACCCTTGCCTTTCCTACACGCCTTTTCTATCTCCTGGTGTACCTTGTGCCCCACATCCTGACAACTATTCAGAGGCCTGTACATAACTCCCATTATGGTTTTTTTTTTAGTTTTGCAGTTCCTCAACTCTACCCACACAGATTTTACATCATCTGACCCTACATCATTTCTTGCTATCGATTTAATTTCATTTCTTACTAACAAAGCAACCTCACCCCCTCTGCCAACCTGCTTATCTTTTCAACAGGATGTTTATCCTTGGATATTTAGCTCCAAGTCCTGATCGCCTTGCGTCCATGTCTCCGTAATGCCCACCACATCATACCTGCCAATTTCAATCTGCGCCACAAGCTCATTTACCTTATTTCGTATACTGCATGCATTCAGATACAACACCTTCAGTCCTGTATTTCCCGTCCCCTTTCTCATTGTCGTCCCTTATCTTGAAGTTAGATTCCTAGCCCTTTCCAAACACTCTGTCCTATTTTGTGTTCTGGAGACTTTAATAGCCTCTCCTGACCTCTCCTTTCTTTTCAGTTTTTGCATAATTTTCCATGAAGTTGAATCCCACCCCCCCCACACACACACACCCTAACCTGCTGCTTTGTTTCCCATAAGTCATACTTGGAGTTTACTCTTCCCTCACCGTCCCCGTCCGTCCGTCCCCCCCCCCCCCCGCACACTTTCTAGTTTAAAGTTCTGTTGACCACCCTGTTTACCCTTTTCGCTAGAACAATTGGTCCCACATTGGTTCAGGTGGAGACCGTCCCAACAGTACAGATCTCTCCTCTTCCAATACTGATGCCAGTGCCCCACGAAATGGAACCCCTCTTTCCTGCACTACTCCTTTAGCCACGTGTTTACTTTCCTTATTCTCGCGCCCCTATGCCAACTTGCACTTTCAAGAGCAAGTTATTGATTATATCAGAAGATGTATTTTTTTTATTGACTGTGGGATCTGATTTTTTTTAAAAATGGTGTTTCTTGATCAGGGCTTTTTACTATCCTCTAAGCCTCCTCTCTCTGGTAAACTTTTAGACCACTCTTGTTCTTACCCACCCAATCCCCACCATCATGAAGTTATGATCCCTTTCTTTGTGCTCTTCATCACCATGCTTCTTTTCAACTCCCCCAATAGCCTCGCCTATTCATAGTGCAGCCTATTCTGCTGCCTCTTCTTGTTCTCCTCTCTCTCTCTCTCTCTCTGGTTTCAGCTTCGGGGCACATTCCAAATCAAAGCAATGCTCAAATATATCGTTCACGCAGATAAACTGAAAACCCAGACAACCCAGCCTTCAAAATGAAGAGTTCTAAATCAAAAACACTAATCGCTTCATTCTTTATGTTTAGTTCTCTAGATAGCTGTGGCTAAAGTACAGGACAAATAATAGTGCTTTATGAAAAGTATACCAGCTCTTATTGTCAGACTAGATCACCCATGTTTGCTCTTTGGGTTCATAAATCTTAACTCCAATGGATTGTGGAAGTAAGTTTAGAAGTATATGGTTACATTTGATTCCACAAATGTTTTCTAAAGTATTTTTGACCGTTCAAAATCTCAATAATATCATGTGAATTGCCATTTGCACAGTATAGATTATGTGAATTACACTGTATTTTGTAAAACAGAATAGCATAGTAATTATTTAAATAAATCCATGGATTTACGAAGATTAAGGATAAGCAACAAAGATGAGATGGGATGGTAAAGTGCAAATGTTATTATTTCCCACCTATCCTTCACCCACAGCAATCTCCTGCCATCAGGTTGGTTCCCATTAGGAAAGACAACCTGCCATCCCTTCTAGTCTGGCCTACATATGACGATCATTCCACCCAACATAATTGATTCCTAATTCCTTCAGAGTAATAAAGGTTGCTTCGTCAGTGTCATTCACATCTCAAAACAAGCTTTTTATTGAAAGTTCTTTCAGATCAAGAATGTATTGATCTTCTAATCATACCATTGAAGTAGTATTTATAAATGCAAATTAAAATTGTTTCATACTCCAGTGATGTCACCTTGAGAGAGAATCTATTTTTAAGATGATTACATTAATGAACAATAAACATTTAACAATATTTAGTTAATTTAATTTGTGTTACAACTACAAGTCAGCCTTTGCCTTATTTCATTAGAATACCCAGTATCAACATTAATTCTACATCAATCTGAAGAAGAACACACAATATAGCTATCTTATTCCAGAATACCATTTTCATTAATGTCAAATCCTGAACCATGTGTAATTTTTTGGGAAAATAGTTCAGAGTTTATCTGCACATGGGAAAATATTTGAAGCTAGACAATAGGTTGAAGAGGTTGCTGTAAATGTACCTATGAATTACTAAATCAAATGTGCAGTGATGCCTGATCTTGCATTTTTTTTCCTTGCAGTCATTTACAGACCTGTTGCACAGGCCATTATTGGTAGACCTCACAGTGGAGGAAGGGCAGAGGCTAAAAGTGATCTATGGCTCCTGCGCTGGGTTCCATGCTGTTGATGTGGACTCGGGAACAGTTTACGATATTTATCTGCCAACACATGTAAGATTACATTCACTCCCTTTTCTAGAGAGGCAATATAGAATCTTAAAATTAAATGACTAAAAATTAGCTGCAATGAAAGCATTCAAATGCTTAACAATATTTATGTGAAATTCTTTTATTCAATATTTTAACAGAAGTGCCAAATCATGCACTAATATTGAGTCTAATTTCGTTTAAGACAAGGTGATCAAAATGGCCCTTTGTTTTGTCCCACTATAATTGGGGATTAATAAAAGCTGTAGAGATGTATCTTCTCAAAACACTCTAAATTCTGAATAAACATCTCATAATTTCTAAGAATTAAATCAAAAGAATGGGCTTCTTTTGTAAAAATACAATTTGAACACCCTGATCCAAATCTGAATCTCAGAATATAAATGTGTTTCTTGTAAACTCAGTACCAAAAAGCACCACTGAGCCTTATAGAGTCCTTTGCACAGCAGTGCAAATTAATTTAAAAAAATGTGCATCTTATCTCTCAACACTGTAAACTCCTGACATTACAAGTGACTGCCAAAATGCATTCATACTTGCACAAGATTTAGAAGAGTTTCAAATAGTTGGTTTCTCATTACCAGAAGCTCTAAGGTATCCATAAAAGTAATGCTTTTTATGACAGCCAATTTTCAATCATCCCTTCCTTGCAGATGTATGCTAAATACTAAAAGCAAGCAATGTGTGTAGATGAAGAAAAAATATATATAATATATATGTGTAGATATATTTTTTAAAAATAACTTTATGGATACTTTAGAGCTTCTGGTAGTCAGAAACACACAACCATTTGAAGCTCTTCTAAATTTCGTGCAAGTATCAATGCATTTCAGCAGTCACTTCTAATGCCAGATCTTTACAGTGTTGACAGATAAGATGTACAGTTTTTGAAATTAATATATGCTATTTTTGGCACTGGGTTTACAAGAAACACATTTATATCTGAGGTTCCAATTTGGATCAATGAGTGTTCAAATTACATTTTTACAAAAAGCAGACCATTTTCATAATTTCAAAGAAGTAAATCAAAATGGAGAGTGGCAAAATGTATTTAGTTGTGTGCCCCAGTCGTCTGTGGTGTGACTTGATTTGTTTCCCACCCATTTAAATGATTTCGAACTGTGGGCTATCAGCAGCAACAGAATTGTACTCAACCACAATCTGTAGCCTCATGGCCCAGCATATCCCCCACTCTACCATTACCATCAAGCCAGGGGATCAACCAAGAGTCCAGGGGGGCATGCCAGGAGCAGCACCAGGCATACCTAAAAATGAGGTGTCAACTGTTGAAGCTATAACACAGGACTATTTGCTTGCCAAACAGCATAAGCAGCAAGTGATGGACAGAGCTAAGCAATTCCATAACCAGTGGATCAGATCTAAGCTCTGCAATCCTGTCACATCCGATTGTGAATGGTGGTGGACAATTAAACAACTCACTGGAGGAGGAGGCTCCACAAATATTCCCATCCTCAATGATAGAAGAGCCCAACACATCAGTGCAAAAGATGAGGCTGAAGCATTTGCAACAATCTTCAGCCTGAAGTGCCGAGTGGATGATCCATCTCGGCCTCCCCCAGAGATCACCAGCATCACAGCTGCCAGTCTTCAGCCAATTCAGTTCACTCCACGTGATATCAAGAACTGGCTGAAGGCACTGGATACTGCAAAGGCTATGGGCCCTGACAAGATTCCGGCAATAGTATTGAAGACTTGTGCCCCAGAACTTGCTCTGCCCTTAGCCAAGCTGTTCCAACACTGCTACAGCATAGGCATCTATCCAGCAATGTGGAAAATTGCCCAGGTATGTCCTATACTCAAAAAAAAAAGGACAAATCCAACCTAACCAATTACTGCTCTATCAGTCTACTGTCGATCATCAGTGAAGTGATGGAAGAGATCATCAACAGTGCTATCAAGTGACACTTGCTTATCAATAACCTGCTCACTGACACTCAGTTTGGGTTCCGCCAGGGTCACTCAGTTCTTGACCTCATTACAGCCCTGGTTCAAACATGGACAAAAGAGCTGAACCCCAAAGGTGAGATGAATGTGACTGCCCTTGGCATCAAGGCAACATTTGACTGAGTGAGGTATCAAAGAGCCCAAGCAAAATTGGAGTCAGTGGGACTCAGCATGTAAACTCTCCGCTGGTTAGAACCATACTGAGCACAAAGAAAGATGGCTGTGGTTGTTGGAAGTCAATCATCTCAGTTCCAGGACATCATTGCAGGAGTTCCTCAGGGTAGTGTCCGAGGCCCAACCATCTTCAGCTGCTTCATCAATGACTCTCCTTCCATCATATGGTCAGAAGTGGGGATGTTTACTGATGATTGCACAGTGTTCAGCACCATTCGTGACTCCTCAGATATTGAAGCAGTCCACGTCCAAATGCAGCAAGACCTGGACTATATCCAGGCTTGGGCTGACAAATAACAAGTAACATTCACGTCACAGAAGTGCCAGGCGCTGACCATCTCCAACAGGAGAAAATCTAACCATCGCTGATTTCCCCCACTGTCGATGCCGTAGGGGTTACCATTGACCAGAAACCAAACTGGACTAGTCATATAAATACTGTGGCTACAAGAGCAGGTCAGAGGCTACGAATCCTGCCATGAGTAACTCACCACCTGACTCCCCAAAGCCTGCCCACCATCCACAAGGCACAAGTCAGGAGTGTGATGGAATACTCTCCTGTGCCTGGATGAGTGCAGCTCCAACAACATGTAAGTAGCTTGACACCGAACAGTGGCAGCAGTGTGTACCATCTACAAGATGCACTGCAGAAACTCTCCAAGGCTCCTTAGGCAGCACCTACCAAACCCACGACCACTACCATTGAGGAGGACAAGGGCAGCAGATACATAGGAATACCACCACCTGGAAATTCCCCTCCAAGTCACTCACAATCCTGACTTCACTGTCGCTGGGTCAAAATCCTGGAAATCCCT
Source organism: Carcharodon carcharias (assembly GCF_017639515.1). NCBI lineage: Eukaryota > Metazoa > Chordata > Chondrichthyes > Lamniformes > Lamnidae > Carcharodon > Carcharodon carcharias. The sequence goes on along the minus strand of NC_054477.1, from coordinate 74,580,140 downwards.
GCCTAACAGCACTGTGGGTGTACCCTACACCACAGGGACTGCAGCGAGTTCAAGAAGGCAGCTCACCACTACCTTCTCAAGGGCAATTACAGATGGGCAATAAGTGCTGGCCTCGCCAGTGACACCGACATCCTGTAAATGAGTTTGAAAAAATTTGGAAATGGACAAGCAAGAATCATATTAAAACTTGCTGATATGCAATTGAGGGCACAGCAAACGGTAGGACTGTGAAAGATTTCAAGAGGAATAAGACAGGTTAATTATGTAGGAAGGTAGACTGCAGATGCAGTCCCAATGCAGAGAAATATATATCAGTATATTGTGGGGAAAAGAGCAACAAAAGAACTATGTCTTTAACTGTGGAGAACTAAAATCTTGGGGTATAAGTACAGAGCTCTTTAAAAGTGGGGGTGCATTAAACTATGCATGTATGTGTCAGTAAACTGATGCACCAGTTGCTATTTATAAGGTAGCTGCAGTAAGCATTTAAAATTGGTTATACAGTAAATCTACTAAAAAATATCTAGATGGAGATTGTTATTGAGTACTAAATTGAAAGCTGTTTTCTGGCAGATCCAAAGCAGCATCCAACCACATGCGATTATCATACTTCCAAACACAGACGGAATGGAATTGTTGGTGTGCTATGAGGACGAAGGAGTCTATGTTAACACATATGGGCGAATTACTAAAGATGTGGTTCTACAATGGGGAGAGATGCCTACATCTGTTGGTATGTAAATGATAGATCTTTATAAAATGATGCCCAAGATCACGTGGACTGATTGCCTTCCGAGAAGGACATTTTAAAATGTTAATAACTTAAGTGCTTTTGAACTTACGCCATTTTCTCATTTTACCTTTTGCATTATTGAATATGGTAGTTGCCAACAATTTATGTAATGGTTTATTTGTCATAATACTGTTCCAACCTTCTAAATGGCAAGAGACTGAGAAATTTATGCTTGTTAATTGATCGTGCAGCTTTCAAAAACTGGTCTTCTGTATTTGTGACCCCAGACTTCTGTTACTGCCATTTTGTAATAATTGCTACTAGGAGTCTAAAGGGATTGACCCAGGATAATTTGGTGTCTTTAAATTGCATTATACCTTGAATGGTCCAGTTCAATTTTCACTAATTCATAGGTATGAACGGGCACACTTGGCACTGTAAAAGCAGTTTACTCATTTAGTTGATATTTTAGTTAATTCCATTGCTTTTTAAAAGCTCCTTTATCTCAAGGTTTTTTTAAAATGTACATTTATCTAAAGTTGTGACCTGCATCCCAATTCTTATATTTGCACATGGTCTGTTATGTAGTTCTGGTTCTGATAACAATCTATTACTCTTTCTAGTGTAAATATTTACTTCTTAAACTGAACATCTTCAGTTTTTTTCTACATAAAGATCAATGCATTCTTAAAAAGACTTTACCACATTGGTATTGGACCATCTATTATAATAAAACTTGAGACCCCAACCCTGCAGAACTATTTTTGAATAATATAATTTAAAACTCCATGCAATATATAATTTGAAAAACATTTTTATAAACATCAATAACCAAATAACATTTTTCAACTCTAAGTGTAAATGCTGCCAATTTTTTTTCTTCTCCTTATGTCACTGATTCCAGCCTGGAATGCCTCATTGCTTTCGTTATAACTAAGCTGTTTGTCTGGGGCCATCAAGGTTGGAGTTTAAATCTCGACCTCCCTGGTCTGCCTCAACTATTGCATTGATAAACTTGCTGAGCCATTAGGAAAATCTTTCCATTTTATTTGTATTTAAAACCTTAGGTATGTCTCTCAGCTGAAGTAAACAGATTGTTTTTTCCAGTTTGTCATTATAACTTTTATTTTGACTTGTGTTTTCCAACAACACAAGTTACAAATCATGACAGAGACTACATACTAATGGCTTGCATATATCTTACTGGTATCTATGGGAGTATTAACCAGAATTTTTCAAATTCATAATAGACGGAAGTAGCTCTTTAAATGAAATACTGTGTTAAACTTTTCCAAAATGAAATTGTTGTTCTTAAAGTATGTATTTCCTACTTTTTTTCTTAGGCCTGGCATTGTACTTGTGCTAACTGGGGGAGCAGGATGAACCGTACTACAGAATAATTCATAATCATTAATGTTTCTTTATCAGTTGACACAAGATAGACTTTTGATACTGGACTGATCCTATTATTTTTCCATGCCCAAGGGATTGGGTATCATGCTGTTCAGCTGCTATTGGGCTTCAAAACAAATTATGTAATTTGCTTAATTAGAGTAAATAGGTTTGAATGTCAATTTACACACGGAATTGAACTTGCAAACCTCTTGAGTTTAGAATCCAGCATTCTATAAATATATAGACTGGACTGGCCAAATCCAAACATTTTCACTATTTAGCAGTGCAACCTCTTATCACCAGTGCACTATAATTATACATTACATTATAACTACATGTCAGGGTTTGACCATGTCTAGACTCAAGCCTTTCAGCATCATTGATGAAAGGGTGCTACTAAATACTGGGAGTGATCAAAAGCATTGAAGTAATATCAGAATGTCACAAGTGAAAAAGTCCTTTTATTCACATAAAATAAGCGGGGGGGGGGGGTGGCGGTGAGGGCTTTAAGAAAATTAAACCATTTGTAGTAAGTTTTTATTATGTTTAAATTGCACTTTATTCTTGCTAGTCCTGTAGTTCTCATGAGCTTGTAGTGCTGCTTACAGCAGTGTTGAATCATGTGCCAGCTTTATATCTATCATTGGTGTCCAGAGAAGTTTGACTTTGATTTTGAAATTCTGATACATTTTTCCTTTTTTCAACTCAGCTTATATTCGATCTAATCAGATTATGGGTTGGGGAGAAAAGGCCATTGAAATCCGTTCAGTAGAAACTGGACATTTGGATGGTGTATTTATGCACAAAAGAGCGCAACGACTAAAGTTTCTTTGTGAAAGAAATGACAAGGTATGTGCTTTTTGTGAGTTTTGAGAAATGTGTGTACAGGAAGGCATATACTTGTGTTTGAGCTTAGTCACATAACAATCTCGGTGCTGTCGAAAATGTGTCACATATTCAATTTTCTTTTAAAAGGTCTTCTTTGCTTCAGTCCGTTCTGGTGGAAGCAGCCAGGTTTACTTCATGACTCTTGGTAGGAGTTCACTTCTCAGCTGGTAGGAAAACAAGTCATGCTTTAAGAGCAACCAGAGTCTTCAGAAGATCTTTGAAACCTTGAATTAACTAACAACTGGAGAACAAAACTGCACTGATGTAATGCATTGCCCAAATCTGTCACTGAAATTAAGTGATTCGTAAAAAGGACGCAATGCTACTGGTGCTGTTAGAATTTTACTGTCAGGTGACAACCAGTCTAGAATAGAAGAAAACACCTCATCTCAATTATACAACCCTTGACTTAAGATGACTGCGTTTTGCTTGAGAATAGTGCCCTAAGAATGCAGAAGGTTGGTTCTAATGTGGTCGGGCAAATAGGAAGTGGAAGCAGTGATACGCTGACAGTAGAGAAATATGTAATGTGGGAAGGGGAATTTTTTTTTAATGTATATTATTCTAAGTGACTTTTCTTTTGTAAGGTGACAGAGTGTTAAAGAGAAAGAAAATGCAAGTTAGGAGTTTTTATTGAAATGTGAATGGCAGAATCAGAACAATTAATTGTGTTGGTCTTTGCAAGGGAAGGGTGTTTTTTGGTCATTTTCTGTATATCAGGTTTTGCTTGTGTTCTCCGAAACTACTTTAAAAATAAAAGTCAATTGAAATTTGTGCGGAGGACAAGGTTTTCGGATTTGTATGGCTTTGTGGGACAGACCAGAAACTTGATGTTTGGTTATGTTACAGTATTATAGATGCCTGTCTTCAAGATTTGACTTATTTGTAGCAGTGCAAAAGCAGATTAACAAATCCTGCACTCGTAAATCTCCCAAACTACTTTTTAAAAAAATTTGTTTTGCCTACCTCATTTGTTTAAGAAAGGAAAAAAGAGGTGGTTTAGTCATTTTAATGTTATTTGTATCTAAAATTTACGCATCTTTGTCTAATTTAAAGTTTATTGATACCAAATTTATGGTCAAAATGTTTGTCTACTGTTGGTTAAATTGCAGCTTGTTTTAGCAGGCAAACAGTGTGACTGTTTTTGTAATTGGAAAATGCCAGCTGAGAGCAGAAGCTGACAGACCTGCGGTCAGCTGTTGTGTTTAGAAACAGAAAATGGAGGCAAATAATCAACTGTTCTAAATGTGGTTGACAGAGATTGACGCAATTGTAATCCTCCAGTTATGTGCAGATAGCAACAACTGACTTTTTCTTGTTACTCAGTCGGAATCGGATTCAAGTAGCAGTTTGAAAATAGTTTTACTAAGCTATTCTGTTGCATTAGAGTAAACTGTATATGTAGTAGGGAGCAGGTGGTTGATTTAAGATGCAATGCACTAAAACACTTAATTTCAAGAATGTAGTGAAACTGCTTATCAGTACAATATATCTTCCCAAATTTAGATCCAAAATTTCGCTGTGGAAAGATTTTTTTAATATTGCTGTAAACAGAATTTTATTTTACAAATGTTAGACATTTACACATGTGTCTACAGTAATAATCTGTTGAACTGTCACTCAATTACTTGAGATACCTATAGTGTATAATATACTATACTGGTGATATAATAATGCATAATAGCATTATATTGATCCTATGATATGTTAAACTTTTTTGGTACTTTTTAGACAGCTGCCTTATGCTGTTATGTGCACAGGATCTCAACACTACAGGGCTTAGTTCTCTCAATGGAGACTGTTCATTCTACATTGAAATATTCTCAGTAATGGTACAGTGAAATCAAAGATGTACCATGAGAATTTTTCATTCACTCATGTCACTGATTTTTTTTTCCTCTCGTTGCTCCTGGTCACTGAATAATTTGCAATATTTGTCCTATATCATCTGTTAAGAACTGTAAAAGTAATCATAGAAACTTCCTGACGTAAGTAGGTTTACCATGAGCAGAATATTTTTTGGATTTAATAAAAGCAGTTAAAGGTCCTGATGACAGTTAGAAGTAACCCTCTATCTCAGCAGAGTCTGTGATTAGCATCTCCCACCTATGAGAAGTGCCAAGGTGGTGTAACAGTATTAAAAAACCACTACGTCTATGTTTGAAGAATAATTTCAACACATTAAGTTTTAATACTTCTAGCTTTAGTGAAAATGCCTATAATTACTTTTGAATTTTACTACTTTATTTTAAGTCAAATAACGCTTGTTGTATGACTGCAGTGTCTTTATCTTATGCACGTTACGTTTGAGAAAATGTTTACAAAAATTGTTTTGTTACACTAATGTGCATCACATATTTATGTTTTTTCTGAAATTGTTTGTTATAAGTTTTAGTTTTGTATTATGAGTACACTTGATGTTTATAACCCTGAACTCTGCTGGTAACCTAGAAGCTGATCTAAAACAAAATTGAGGTATTACTGTGTCTAGCTGCAAAGCAGATTGGGAAATATGGTTACAAGTAAACCTCTTCAAACAGTTTTCTGCTATGTGATCTAACTTATGTCCTCTATGTATTATGAAAATTCCTGTATTTTCTCTGACGTTCATCTTTTCTTGAATAAAATCAACTAAATGCACGTTGTGCATAACACAACACTGTGGCTTTGTGAAGCTTATCCACGAAGCTTCAACTTTTTATTTACTTTCAGTCCCAGTCCCAGTGCATGTCCTGTGACTGAGAGGAGACAATCTGTTCCCAAACTGCTTGGGGATGTGTAAAAGCATTTGTAACTCTCCACCAGCACTCCAGTTATCTTTCTGACTTTGACTTGATCCCTCTCCAATACAGTATAGATGAGATCCGAGGGTAAACGTTTTGACTAATGAACATTTTTGTCAGAAACAAAGTTAACAACATCTGAGAAGTGGCATGTTAGTGGGCTAACTCGCCTGCTACTTGCCTGATTAACACAATGTACAACTTCCTTTACTGGTTTCGTTCTGATATTGCTTGCTGTTGCCATAGGCAGTCTGCTGTGCTGGTGATGATGAAACCTATAACTAGATGGAAACTAAACAAGACAGCATGATATGCTCCTGTGAATCATTTTTGACAAAACCAGAACATTGCCTTGAAAGCTCAGTAGCAAAGGTGCTCTAACCTATAAGAGTACCATTTCCATCTTCGTGGCAACACACATTGGCATTCTAGTGTTACTTTTCTGTCATGTACAATCATTTTCAATAAAATAGATGCATTTGAAATCTTGCCAGATATAAAACCAACTCTGCCAAAAGTCAGCCTAAAAAATAATCTTGACCAGAGGCAAAAAAGACATAACACCTAAACAACAAGAGCAATTTTGTCACCTATCTCCAAGCTCCCTTTTGTCTCTCTATGGTCAGAGGACATCAACATGTATTGATGCCTTCTAAATCTGTTTCCATCTTTCCTATCACTCCTTGTTTGATTCTTTTTTTCCAGCCAGGTTGCAGCATTGAAACAGGCTTGATCAAGGTCATAAATAACATCCTCTGTGACTATGGTGCATTTTTCCTCCTTTCATGTGGTTGACATTCTCTTGCAATGCCTCTTTCTCCATTGTCCGACTCAGTGCAACTGCTTGGTTCCATTCTTACCTACTCAATTGTAGCCAGATCATCTCAAGAAATATGTTCTTTTATACTGAAGATATTTCCCTGAGTTTTGCATGGACCTATCCTTGGCATCCTCCTCACTCATCTACATGCTGCTTCTTGGTATAATCATTTGAAGATAATGAGGCCAGCTTCCACATCAACATGCAGTTTTATCTTTTCTTAACCTCCTCAATTGCCACATTTCATACAGTTCCCACTGATTTCACCTTCGCAGCTATTATCACATGGTGAACCAGACAGTTTGCTACCTCAGCATCCTATTCGACCCCAGGCTGAGATACTGACTCCATGTCCCCTCCATCATAATGGCCACTCCTTGCATCCACATAACAGCCCACTTCCACCCTTGCCTCAAGCAACCTGCCACTGGAACTCTCATCAAAGCCTGTGTCATCCCTAGGCTTGACTATTCTAATGCTTTTGTGGCCGATGTTCTATTCTCCTCACTTTATAATCTACACCTTAGTCAAAACTGCATATTGTATCCTGCAACAAATCCTGCTTACACATTACTCCTGTACTTGCAGACCTGCATTTTCTCCTGGTATCCAAAATCTCCTAGTCAACATTTTCATCCTTCTGTTTAAATTCTGATGGCTTTAACCCTTCCTACCTCTGTAACATCTTCCAACACCACTCCCCCCACCAATGCCCCCAAACTTTGTTTCTCCAACTCACATAATGCATGTAGTGTACATTCCCCCTATTTGCTTCACCACTGCCAGCCATGCAATTTGCTGCTTAAATCTTGCTCACTGATTTTCATGCCCACACCTCCTTGCCTCTCCACATCTTTTTCTTTCTTTTAGATCTTCCTTAAAATATACCTCTTTAACTAAGGTATTTTTCACCTCTCATGATATCTCTTCTTTAGCTCTGTCAATTTTCATCTGATTAACTGTCTTTGAACTGTTATGGGCAATTGCCCATGTTTCATCAACTATACAAATGTCAGTTGTCTTCACTTTCATCTCTAAGTTATGGCTACGCTGCAGTGTGCTGTGTATTATTGGACAATTTTATTCAGGTTGGTTGTATAACAGGTATCTGATCTGATAGTGCCCATTTTGCGCCCCAATAGAAGTTGAAAGTTGTGACCTGGATTTCCTTTTAGGAAAAATAAATGGGCATAGCTTGAGCAGCCATATGTGGATGCATCCATGTGTTTTTGGCTCAGCAGTTGGTTAACTCTCACTCCAATTCTCTTTTTCAGCCTCACCCCAATTAGTATCTTATTCATTATGTTTCCCCATGTTTTTCTTTGTGTAATGCCTTGCATTATTATTAAATTTCATCTGCAACAGTTCTGCCCGCTGTCAACTTTTGTCCAGGTCTTTTTTTAGATCCTTGGGTATTAAATCAAATTCTAGCTATTCGCCTAATTTAGTGTTACCTATGAATTTGACCAAATTGATTTTCCTTCTAACTGTTACTAAAAAAAGATTATCTGTCCATTATCATATTGCTGTTGTGGGAACTTGCAATTCTCAAATTGGCTGTCGTTTTCCCTACATTACAACAATGAATACACTTAAAATGCATCATTGGTTGTAAAGCACTTTGGGACATCCTAAGATTATGAAAGACACCATATAAATGCAAGTTTTTATTTTCTGAATCTAACTAAGTTACATAGGTTAGATATAAGAGGGAAGGGGTTACTAATTGGAATGGATGATTCCCTGGGTAATGTTCAAAGTTACTCCCGATCAATTCAGTTAATTCACCTATTAATGCAAGAGTAATTGGTGTATAGTTCCTTGATTTTGTTTGAAAATGAGTACAACATTAACTTCTTTCAATTCAGATGACCTGCCTCTTTCCTATATCCCCTGATGCATCCATGCCTTTTTTTTCCTCAAAGTTTCAACTTTTAATATATTCTGAATATATTTCAATACTCGATTGCCATGTTGCTAATGGCTGTGATATTACTGGATATTTTCAGAGGTGACATTCAAATGATTGTGGCAACTCTTTTCCATGTGGTAAATTTGCCAAATTAGCAAATCTCAGGAATTATAGAAAAGGAGATATTAGAATTAACCTCAGTGTCTCAGGAAACAGAGATGAAACTTAGCTGCTGTTGTTGCTGCTCATCGTTATCATGTTGGCAAGGAAGAATATTAGCCTTGGATCTGATGCTTTCTGTAGGCGGATAGCTTGCTGACTTAGACTCTCCAGGTTCCTACAGGAAGAATGGTCGTGTGAACAAGGTACCTACGGATACCCCAGCAACAGCCAGCGCTAAGAAAAGGAGAAGACAGGAGGAAAAATTAGGACATTCTCAGGTTAACAGTCTAACAGTGAATTTGCTTAGATTTTTCTTAAATTCTGATTCCTGAATTAAATGGGAAATGTATACTTTTATGTAAATATGTGAATATTGTACGAATGTGAATATTTCTAATCTTTAAAATATATATTGTACTTTTCAGATAACTTTGCTTTCATGATGAATAAATATTTAATAATTTTACAAAACTTTTATTTTTACGAAAATTTTAAGAATAGTGCCATTCATTTAAAATTTACCATATGGAATTCTGAGCCCTGCAATTTAGTGCTCAAATTTATTTTTTTTGGCAGCATTGGTGGTAATATCACATTTGACAAGCAATGCAGTCTTGGTAGTTGAAATAAAACTTGTAAACATTCTCTTACTATTGGTTAAAGTATAATGTGATCTTAGTTTTCCCTCATTTATTTTTTGTGAAGTGCAAATTCCCTTTTGTTCTATGAATAAATACTAATGCTGTGTAAATAATTGAGCTCACATCAGTGTCTGCACAGACTGATGTGACCGTGACTAGGAGATTTTTTTCCCCGTTTTTTCAGCGGTACAGTAATTTTCTCTTGGGCAATCATTTTGCTTCTACTTATTTGCATTTCATTATGCAGAATGTAACTCCTCTCTCTTGTCTATGTATCTAGACATTGTTGAGTCATTGTGGTCAGAGATCTTTGTTTAGATAAAATATGTAGAATTATACTAATATCATTTTTATTGTGCATGTCTTGCCTTTGGCCCTTCTTTCGCAATATTTCTACAGCTGCTGATTTACAAACTGTACCTTCATTCTGTCCTCCACCTTTTACACCTTAATCCACAATAAAACCATTCCTCTCTCTCATCCAGTCTGGCCCTTAAGTCCAAGGACACAGGCTTAAAAAGACATGGCAGACAATTGGTTTGGCCATCCACCACTGGATCTGACTGAACCACATAAAGCACTGTTGGGCTTTGCTGTTGCCTGCTAAAATTGCTCACTATTCCAGAATCATGTCCAGCTGCTCTATTTCTTTTCTCTATTGCAAGCTGTCATCCTAAATCCCTCTCTCCTGTCTCCTCCACCCACACCTCCAACAATAAGTTGATGAACAGAAATATCCTCCAGTTAATTGTTGGAAAGAATGAAGCCATTAGTTTTCAATCCCTGTTCCAAACTCCATTCCCTAACAACTGACTCTATCCCTGCTCCTCGCAGCTGTTGTGACAAATATCTAGTTCACGGTTCATGCTAATATTTTAAAGATAATGTTTAGTTCTGTGAAGATTGTCGTTGTGAAGGTAAGGTAGCTAAAATGCTGGGCTTTAGAGATTGCTAGAACAACTAAAAGAAAATGGCTGTTCAGAGGTTATCCATGTCTTTTAGTAGAGTCGGCATAGAAGAGAGGGAGCCATAAAACAGCAAGTGGACTTACTTAGCTGAAGAATTGGAGATGAGATGTCTACACTGCTTACAAGGAAGTGCGGTACAGAGAGATATTTTGTTTTTAGAGATAGAGCTAAATTAGTTGGAGCATTTAGTGAACCTTGAAAGACTACATCATCATGGAGATGAGTGGAGTTGGTTTCAATTTATCTGTGCATTTGCAGGGAGAGGGGTTTGTTTCAATTTGAACGTCATATGATTTGCAGCTCACAGTGAAGCCCTGGGGCTGTTAGGCCCAAGGCAGTTGGGGTTCAAAGGAGTCCTGGGAAACTGAGAAGGTGCCAGAAGATCACTGGTTCCATGCCAGGCATTTAAAGCTCAGAGATGCTTTGGGAGCAATTTATAGCTCGGTGCAACAAGGAGACTGGAGTTCGGAGAAACCCAAGGGCAGCTCCAGCATAGTGAAGCTAACGGCTAGGAAAGAGTTGGAAGTGTACCAGTAATTAGGGGCGGGTGTGCAGCTTTGTGAATCCTGTGGAATACAGTCTCAGGAGGAGAGATTGAATCATCGGGAAGTGAGCAGTCTTTGAGGCAGCCTGAGTTGGAGTGGCTTTTGAGGGATTTCAGAAGCTAGGTCTTCGAAAGTGAAGAGTTGAAATCCCTCATTTGGGAGACAGAGTTTTACCAAGATCTTGTGACGCTTAGTGGTCACTGACATCTGGGTGGGTTGCTGAGAAATCCATGGGATCTGTCTTGGTCACATCTGCCATTCAATGTGCAGAGAGATGTATTCAAACACGGTTTGCCTGTTAATTCATATTTACCTTATGTTAATTCTGAATGTTAGAGTATGAAATATATATTGTCAATTGTTTTATTTTTCTAACATTGTATAGTACAGTTTATTTTATTTGTTTGAAACTCTGGAATCTTGTGGCTTTATTCTTTTCGTGGGTAACTGGGATTTCTAAGCTTGTCTACATTAAACAAAAAGTTACCCTAACTGGATCACAACACTGTCTTGAGATGAAATCAGATTGTCCGCAACCTTGGTGTCATATTCAACCCTGGGATGAGCTTCTGACCACATATTCATGCCATCACTAAGATCATTTGTTTCCACCTCTATTGCATCACCTACCTTTGTTCCTGCCTCAGCTCATTTGCTGCTGAAACACTCATTCATGTTTTCCATGATCCCCATGGAGACCGATAACTTTCAAAAAGAAATTTGAACTTCAGTTAATAGCTGAAGGAATGACACAGATTTCACATTTTAATATGTTTACTATTACAGAAGACTAAGAGCTCTATTGACAAAACACTATTGTTGTACACACATTATACTCAATATATATAACCAAAGAACAGAATACCCCCTTCTCATTTTAGCACAACTGCAAAACAATTCACAGTTGTGTGTTACACTGTCCTTTTAAGTAGATATTCAATTCTCCAAAGTCCAAAGTGACTCTTCGTTCCTGAAGGTTTAATTCTGTTCTTTTCCATTCGCAGCCTGGTAAGTTCTAATCCCAGTACTGTCGTTCATGGCATAAGTGTTATTGGAGATCCTCCCACTAGCGCAAGCTAGACAAATTTCCAGCTTTTGTTTAACTCCTCACGAATTTGGTCTTTTCAATCAGAGCGCAAGCTTCCACCCACAATCCAACGTGGTGAACCATAGAGGCTTTCAGCCTCTAGTTGCTTTCTCTCTGGCAGATTAACCTTTTCTGAGAGTTTTCAGGGATAGCTTAAAAACCCTTCCCACTCAAAGCGCACCTCCATGGCATAGTGAATCACATGGTCTCTGTATCCAGGTAGAAATGCTGATTAGTTATCCTTGAGACCCCAGCACTCTTTTATCTTGGAAGTGAATAAACACTTTAAAGCACAACTGTTTACAACCTCACGTTCTCAATGCTTTTATGAAACTATGGAGACACTCAGTTTATCTAACGTCAGCACATAAGCTGCTGCCTTTGTCTCTAAGTGAAAACACCTTGCACCTTCTTCCCAGTAAAACAATCTGGGCCCCTCATATTTGTAGCACTTATCTCTGGACTTGACTATATGGTGTCCCATATTCTATTTTCCATAAACTTGAGGTCATCTAAAACTCTGCCCATATCTAAATTTGTACCAAGTAACATTCACCTATTGCCCCTTTGCTCATGGACATACATAGGCTCCTAGTCAAGTAATGTCTTGACTGTGGAATGTTTGCCCTTGTTTTCAAAGCTCTTCATGACCTCACCCCTCCTTATCTCTAATCTACTCATGCCCCAGACCCTGTGAGATATCTGAGCTAATCTAATTCTGGTTTCTTGAGAGCAACCTTGTTTTTAATCACTTCACCATTAGCAGCTGTGCTTTCAGTTAGCTAGACCCTATGTTCTGGAATTCCCTCCCTGCACCTCTCCATCTCTACTATGCTTTCTTCTTTTAAGAAACTCTTTAAAATCTACCTCTTTGACCAATCTGCCCTAATATTTCCTTATGTGGCTCTGCCATATATTATTTTATAATGCTTCTGCGAAACACCTATATTATCTTAAATGCACGATATAAATAGTTTGCATGTCCAAAAAGCTCATTATTGCCTCCCACATAGATGAATTTAGCAAGCTACAGTTGTATTAAGTGTGGGGAAAGCAACTCTACTTCACAACTACAAAGCTGAACAATACATTACCTTTAACAAACTAGAAACTTTGAGTCAAAAGAACCAAACCACCTTAGACGTGGTTAGGTTGTCAAAATTCTGACTGCATCCACTCCCAAAATAAACTTCTCATGAAAAGTTCAACTATGTTGAGTATAATTTTTCAGTGAATTTTTAGGTATTATTGCAATCATACTTAGATATTCAAAATTGTGCTTTAACTCAGTAAAGGGCACTGTCGTATTCTGCAGTTTTAAAACAGCTATATTAACACTGTCTCAAAACTTCCATGAAGACAGTGAGAAGATTGGTTCAGTTTGTTCTCAATCATCAAGTTGTTTCCTAGACCTTAGGGCCTGGATATTTGCAGAGTTGAAACGACTCCATAGCCATTTAAAAATGGTGGGTGGGACCCAATTCCGAGATTCCCGCCCCCATTCCCTGTGCCTCCATTTTTGCTGTTGTGAAATATGGGTACAGGTAGCAAGCCCACACTGTGCACTCCTGACTCCAGCTAGCTCCATTGAGAGGTTAGGCATCTTCTAGCCTCCAACAATTTTCATAGAGTCGGGTCAGCTCTGGATGACTCATTGTCTATGGCTCCTCAGCGGAGTTGTGAATCATAGTCTTTTTGAAAGGTAAGTTCAAATTGTTGTACCTGTGCCCCCTACATGCCAACTCATGCCCCCCACCCCCTGTCCATGCCAACTCATGGTCCCCACATACACCCCACAGTCTTACCCTTCTTACCCTTACCCTCCTTACTCTTATCCTTCATGACAACTTGTGGTCCTTCCATGCCTATTCACTCAATGTACACCATTATACATGCTTGACTGAGAGCCCAGACTCTGAAAAGGATCTTCTCATCAGGGGTTCTGTTTTGACAGCTGGAAAGAATTGTTAGCTTTGTTTGATTATCATCTTTAAGTGGTTATAATAAATTGTTTTTTCTGTGATCTGTTTTGACAATGTCTCAATGCTCATTTTCACAAAATTGAGGTGTGAAACATTTGAAGCCTCTTATTGGAACTTGAATGGTCTGTTTGATTAGCATTGGGTGAAAGGACATGGAAAGGTCATGAGACGGCTTGGTTTGTAAGGGGCCATGGGGAGTGGATGAGGGGTGAAGGCTACAGGGCATAACAGCATTTAACACAACTGGGACAAAGTCCTACAGAACTGAGGCAGACCTTTTAACCAGCACGCCTCGGCACTCAGCCGCCCCGGATCTGCTCCCAGGGATGGTGGGGCTGGCTGTATCCTGCACCTGGCCACCACACCCTCCCCAACCCTAGCAAAAAAATGTCATTCGGGGTCTTTCTACAGAGGCGGGCTTGGAAAGTTTGGAATATTCCCAGCTCGAGCTACTTTCCTTAGTAGTGAAAATCCAGGCCTCGGTGATTGTGAATTATAATGGTTCTTCTGGAGAGCTTACAATCATATACAATTTCCTCCATTTTTACACATTGTTACACCAAAAACATTGGATGTCAGTTGAGATGCCAATTTAGTGTCAATGCTTCACAAGGAAGATTTCAATGAATGACTGAGCCATATTCTCACATCTAGGAGTTTGTCTATTTAAAGTCATGGGAACAAGTTTTACCTGACAAGCAATGCATTGAGTAAAAGGACCTGGTGGAAGGGTACCAACGTTTTTTTTTAATTACATTACCAAATCAGTTACAAGTGATGTAAGCAGATATTCTGTGCATCTAGGGAAAATAACCAGGAACAGTTAGGCCATGGTCTGTGTTTTACATCAAAGCAGAAAAATTTGCTTAGAATTGGAATTGTTTGTTTTCTGCTATTAAATATTTAAATGTTTAACCTACAGACTTTGTCCTTTAGTTGCATTATACTCCAGTGATCAGGAATTGGCAGCTAATGGGGGAGGAAAACGGTCATAGTTCCTGCTCCTGATTGCTTCTCAGTGACTGAAGTAAGTTGTGAATGCCTCCACAGTTGTATAAGCTGGTGACACTGATGAGGTGAGCAGTAGTTGTGCTCGAAACATGTTACGTAAAGAGTCACTGAGTGAAGAGTGGAAAAGACCGGCCAACTTTTTTGAACTCAGAGTGCAACTTGTGTAATTCTGAGTTTGTTCCGTGCTCTTGTGAATTGAGAACGTAATTACTGTTTCATTAATAAAAGTTATTTCGATAAACAATCCTTCTGATATACTGGTTATTGTTAAAGTGATTGATTGATTGGTTTAGATCGTCATTTATTACGCCATACAAATCTTTGAGAAGCATGAAAAATGAAGTTAAATTTTCCCTTGGCAAGTATTGTGTTGATAAGCCAAATGTGCTGGAGAGTTTTATACCACAATAGTAAAATCAGATGTAGCATTTGCAGTTCAGAGAAGTTTACCAAATACTAATGAAACAGTGTAATTAATTTCAGAAACAATTTGATATGAATATATCCTGAAAAGTAGAATTGTGAACTACCAAACTCATGTTTCACTCATCATATAAAAATGAAGTTGTAGGTGGTTCATGACATTCTGCATTTTTCCCCCTTCTCATCCTATTGCACATTATCCATTCTTTGACTGGTGGTCATCTCCTCCTTTAGATATGGTAATCAAGAAACAAACAGGAAGAAAATGTATGCATAGCAGGACCTTTTTCTGACACTGACAGTACTTCATGTAGAATGCAGCACTTCATAGAACGCACCATTCAGCCTTAACTTCCCAAGAATGAGCCCAGATATGTTCACCCAAGGGTCATTAAGTAGGAAGAAGTGAATAGGGTGATGTGCATGCTAAGAATGAGCGGGACGAGGTGGGGAAGAAGACTTGACTGGGAGATAATGGAAGTAGGCGATATGACTTACCAGAAGAGCCTCCCCCCAGTCCAAAAAAAAATCACTTGCCTCTATGTTTATGCAGCCAAATTTGTATCCATGAACTCTTAACTTCTCAGAGCCTGTTGTGCACCAATTTATCAAATGTCTTTTGCAAGTCCATGTACACCATATCAACAGCATTAGCCTTTTCTATCCTCTACTGCGTCATCAGAAAACTCAAGCAAGTTAGTTAAATATGATTTGTTCTTAACAAATCCATGCTGGCTTTCCTTAATTAATCTGCATTTGCCCACGTCACAATTAATTTTGTCCTGAGCCATTGTCCTAAAAACTTTCCCACTATTGTAAATTACACTGACTGGCCTGGAGTTGTTGGGTTATCATTACACCCTTTTTTGAACAAGGGTGCAATTTTCCAATCCTCTGGCATCACTGCTGTATCTAAGGAGGATTGAAAAAATTATGGCTAGTGTCTCTGCAATTTCCACACTCGCTTTCCTCAATATCCTGGATACATCTCATCCAATCCTGATACCTTATCAACTTTTAAATGCAGTCACCTATCCAATACCACCACCTTATCAATTGTAAACCCATCTAGTGTCTGCATTACCTTTTCTTTCACCACGACTTGGGGAGCATCATCACCCTTAATACAGACGGATGCAAAGTATTCATTTAGTACCTCAGATATGCCCCCATGGGAAAATTTCCTTTTTTGTCTCTAATTGGCCCCACTCCTTTTACCAACCTTTTATTATTTACATGCCTATTATTGCATTCCTATGATACAAAAAGAAATCCAACACTCTTATGTTCAAAACTTTTAAAAATGGACTTTCTGCTGAACCAAAAAAGATGGCTGCTACAAGTCAGTTGACCATTGGGTTGACAGCCCTTTGTTCTGGGAACTCCCAATAAGAGTTACAAGAATAAAATACTTATTTTCTCAGCCTGTGGAATCTCACACCTCAATGTACAGACCCCTTGTAATCACAAAACCAGGAGACTTGCACATCAAAACTTGTTATGCTTCGAGAGCTGCTAACATACTCCTAATACCCTTGGCACCATCCAGGTCCATTTCAAAAGGGGACCAAGGTGCATCGTTTGCATCTGATAAGCTTGCCCTTCTAGCAGAGTCAGAGGGTCTCCCTAGTGAATGGCTTCCTGACACCAGACCCTTAATATGGGTGGTAACTCTTTCAACAGCTAATGACTGGGACATTATCAGTCCTGAAATCAAAGCCAGTTTCAGACACTGAATAAACAGCCCTTTTGAAGTCATTGTGGTGAAAGAAGGACCCATGACTTCAGTGACCATTTTGAAATCTCTATATGCCTTTGAGGACTGAGCAATATTCATTCTGTATTTAACATCAAACTGGTGAACGACCAAGACGCAGACCTAAAGGCAGAACAGCAGCCTGTTCCTCAAAGCCTGCCTCTGCTGGAAGATCTCCTACCATTGCCTGTGTGTCTGTGTACCTACTTCACCTTGCAGCATCAGCACCAACTATAAAGTGAACACTACAACTCCGGTATAAAAACACAAAATGCTGTTAAAACTCAGGTCTGGCCGCATCTGTGGAAAGTGAAACTACAAGTTTAGTCTTCAGCCAGCTGAAACCCATCTCCGATGTGAAATAATTCCTCATTGGACTCTGATTCTGTAAATCACAAACTAATATTCATTTCTGTGGGGTTTTTTTGTACAGTAAAACTCTGTTTTCTATCACCCCATTTACTGTGTGTGTGTCTGTGTGTTGTTGGATGGGAAGCTGTGAATACTCCCCCTCCAGGTAATGAATGTGAAATAAACTAACCTGAGTTAATCATAATGTGAGATAAAAGCAAAATACTGTGGCTGCTCAAAATTTAAAATAACAAAAATGCTGGAAAAACTCAGGTCTGGCAGCATCTGTGGAGAGGGAAACAGTTAACATTTCAAGTCTGTATGACTTCTTCAGAGTCATACGGACTCAAAACATTAACTCTGTTTCTCTCTCCACAGATGCTGCCAGACCTGCTGAGTTTTTCCAGCATTTTTAGTTTTTATTATTATTAATTGTAATGTAAGTTTGCTATGGATTATTAGTAAATTGGATCTCTCAAACCGAGGAATTGAGAAAACATGCATGCCATGGCATGCATTAAAAATTAACACAAACATCTTCTGCTTACAGACAGGTGGTGAGAGGAAATCAGTGCAATTTGCCCCCCTCACTCCTGTCCATAACACAACAGAAGACTTTTGGATTCTCTTTTACGTTAGCTGCCATAACCCTCCCCCCCCCACCACATTGTTTGTTTCTTCATTTTTGCTTTTTCAATTCCCTTCTGGTACCCTTTATATCGAACCTGGTTCATACCTGTATTATCCATCTGACATCTGTTATTAGCACACTTTTTCTGCTTCATCGTAATTTCTATCTCTTTCATGACCAGGGAACCCTGGATTTGTTTGTCCTACCTTTCCACCTAATGGAAATATATTTTGACAGTACCCTGTCATGAAAGTATAATACTTCTCATAATATTATTGTAAAAGTAGGTTAATAGTGTTTGGATAGTTTCTCTATGTGGGGGATTTAATTGAATTGGAGAAAGCTGGTCTGGAGGCTTTGATTCTTCAAAATAAGCTAGGTTTGAAATGCTAAATACGTAAACGTGGCTGAAATATTGGAGTGTAATGTGAGAATTTGCATTTTAGTTGAATCAGGGCAGTTTGAATTTCAAAGAGATGATAGGATGTTTACATTAGCCAGAGAAGCTAAGCTAAGCACTGTGTTTATTTTTCCCCCAAAGGCTATTGACAATATTAGCACCATGAAAAGATTGACATTGAGAAAGGTAAATTTCCAAAGACATATGGGAACAATGGAATTTACATTAAAAGGAAGAAACATTTATAAAGGGGAATGAGGCTAAGTGTCAGGGAAGGCATTGTAAAATCTAACAGAAATATGAGAAGCCTCCAGTATTTGTGCATTAAACCAGCTGTCCATAGAAACCAAAGTTGGGAAAAGACACTTTGAATTCTACTGTTTCGGGTATTGTGTTGGCTTGCCTGGATCTGTTTAAAATCTTTTTTTTTTACTGTTGCCTTAACTGGAAGCCAGATCAATTAGGGGTTTTAGGAGTTTATGGAGCTGGAATTTGTAGACCAATGTATGTGCTCGAAATCTTGTCTTTTCTCAATAAAGTTTTAATTTAGTTTTCTAAAATAAATCTCTGAAGTCTTGGTGGATTTATTACTTCTGAATTCAGGCCACGTATCTTAAAATAAATACAAATTGCAAAACCATTGTGATAGCATGATTAAGTTTCCCTCGTGGATTTGATCCGCCTGACACACATCATCTGCTGCGTCATAACAAATTGGGGGCTCTTTGCGGGATTACTTAAGTTCATTGATTGGTTTGGAGTTGGTCAATCTTAAGGTTATGAGTATGAGAAGCACTTTGAATTCAGGAGTTGGTGTGAGGGATTTCTAAAGTGGTGAGACTGCAAAAATGGTTGTATCCATGGCTAGAACTTTTTTGGAAGTAGAGGATGTAACTTTGATTGGGTTACAAAAAGTATCTAAGGGTAAGTTAACAAAGTTGGCGGCTAAATTGCAGTTGATGTTACCTGTACGGACAAAGAAAGCCGACACAGGTGAAGTGATAGCACACCATTTACATTTTTTTTTGGAACATTTGGAAGTATACCTGACACTAGTGAGTCAGAGCTGGGGCTAGCAAGACTTCAGTTAGAAATGAAGAAGCTTGAATTTGAACAAGCAAAGGAACTGAAAAAACTTAAATTGGAGGCAAAAGAAAAAGAATTGGAATTGAAAAGGCTAGAGGCAGCAGAAAAAGGGAAATAGATTACTTTAGAAAGAAATGGAAATGCGAAAACTTGATCTCCAGAGGGAAGTTAGCAATGGAGGAGAGAGAGAATGTAAGAAAAAGAGAGTGCCAACTTAAAAAGCTGGACTTTAAAATAGAGACCTCGGATGCCAGGAAAGTAATGATGATGAAAAACCCGTTAACCTAAAACCCAGTGGGGAGATGTTTAAATTTGTGCAAGCTCTACTGCGGTTTGAAGAAAGAGACATGGAGACATTCTTTATATCATTTGAAGAGATAGCTAAACAGATGAAATGGCCACTGGAAAACTGGAAATTGCTGTTACAATCTAGGTCA
This sequence comes from Carcharodon carcharias, assembly GCF_017639515.1. NCBI lineage: Eukaryota > Metazoa > Chordata > Chondrichthyes > Lamniformes > Lamnidae > Carcharodon > Carcharodon carcharias. The sequence continues at coordinate 74,560,129 of NC_054477.1, read as the reverse complement.
GTGGGTAGAGCACATGAGGTTTATGCTTCACTGTCAGAAGAAATGTCAGTGGATTATGATGTGGTAAGAAAGGCTATTTTGAGTGTCTATGAGCTTGTTCCTGAGGCATACAGGCTGAAATTTAGTAATATAAGAAAACAGCCTGAACAAACTTGTATTGAGTTTGAGAGAGTAAAACAGTAATTTTGACCAGTTGATATGGGCATTAAAGATCGAGATAACATATGCAGCTCTTAGAGAAGTAATTTTTTTGGAAAAATTTATAGATTCAATTGCTTCAGTAGTGAGAACTCATGTGGAAGAACAGAGGGTTAAAATGGTAAGAGAAGCAGCAGAAATAGCTGATGATTATGAGTTAGTTCATAGATCTAAACCTTTTTTGTCACCTTTTAAATCAGAGAAGGATAGAAAGTGGGAAGGTGAAAGGAAGGTGGGTAGTCAGAGAAGAGGAGTAGGTGGAAATTCCCAGGAAGTTTTTTCTCAGACTAAAGGAAGGTGCTAAGGGTAGAAGTGACACTCAAAATTGAGGTGTTTTCACGAAGTCAGTGTGATGGAAATTAACAGGGAAAATCTGTTGGAATTATTGGGATGCAGAAAAATTCTGGAAGTAAAAGTACTGTGGGTTGTGAGGTTCAAGCACAGGAAAAACTAGAGGTAAAGAAATGGGAATCTGTTCCCAATTTACCCAAGGGAGTTCTGAAGAGCAGGTTGCAGAAATGTTTAAAGATTTTGTGAGTGAAGGGAAAGTCTTTCCAGGGTGGAGCAGGTAAAGATATTAAAATTTTAAGAGACACAGGCTTGTCATCCTTAATGTTGTGAGATAGTGATATTTGTTGTTCAGAGCGAGTATTGCAGGAACAGGTGGGGTTCATGGAGATGCTAAACCAATTCCATTGTGGAAGGTAAATTTAAAGAGTGAGTGGAAAACAGGTGAGGTGATTGTTGGAGTAGTGGAAAAATTGCCCTTTGCAGAGGTTCAATTTATTTTAGGTAATGATATAGCTGGGTCATAGATATGGGTGATGCCTGTGGTAGTTGAGCAGCCTGTAGAGGTGTTTTCAACAGAAGTATCGCAGAAAGAGCATCCTGGATTGTTTCTAGGTAACAAGATCACAAGCTCAAGTTGAAACAGGAAAAGGAGGAAGTTAAAAGGCAGGGGAAAGATGTTGAAGTTTAATTAGCTGACACTGTCTTTGATAAGATGTTCAGGAAGAAAGAATGAAAGAGAATGCAGCTGAGGCACTTAGCTCAAGGCAGTTGGTAGAGTTACAGAAAAAAGGATCCACAAAACAGTTATATCAGACAGCTTAATCAGAAACAGACAGAATGTTTTCCAGAATGTTATTACCTTAAGGGTAATATGTTGATGAGAAAGTGGTGACTGTATCAAATTTCAGCAGATGAAAACTGGATGGAAGTACATCAGATTATTATACCAGTTGGATACAGAAATGAGATAATAATAGCTCATGAAATTCCAATGGAGGAACATTTAGGAGTTAGAAATACACAGATGAAAATACAAAAACATTTTTTTTTGGCCTGGATTGCATAGACATGTAGTTAAATTCTGTAGAACATCACACGTGTCAGGTGATGGGGAAACCACAAGCAGTGATTAAGCCAGCACCTTTAATTCCAATTCAAGCATTTGAAGAACTTTTTGCTAGGGTTCTGATTGATTGTGTAGGATCCCCTCCTTAAGACTAAAAGTAGAAATCAGTACCTACTGACAATAATAGATGTGTCTACAAGGTTTTCTGAAGCAATACCTTTGAGAAATATTACAAAAAAAAGAATTGTGGAAAAGTTGACTAAATTTTTTACAAGATATGGTTTACCAAAAGAAATACAATCAGATCAGGGTTCAAATTTCATGCCACAGGTGTTTAAGGAAGTAATGAACAGTTTGCGGATAAAACAGTTTACCAACCTGAATCACAAGGGTCTTTGGAAAGGTGGCATCAAACTTTAAGAACAATGAAGTGGGCGTATAAATCAGGATTATCAACAGGATTGGGATAGGTTAATTCCATTCTTGTTAATTGTGTTAAAAGCATCCCTGAAAGCATCGAATGGATTTAGTCCTTTTGAATTGGTCTGTGGTCATGAGGGAAGGGGACCACTGAAATTGATTAATGAGAAATTGGTGGATCAAAATTTGGAAACTACTCTCCTAGATTATGTATCAAATTTCAAAGAAAGATTGGACAAAGCATGTGAGTTAACTGGGGAACATTTAAAAATATCACAGCAAGCATTGGGGCCATATTGCTGCAATAAGATGAAATTGGAATTAAGAATGCAATAGGGTATTTTTCACGGAAGTTGAATGTACAACAGAGAAGATATTCATCGATCGCAAAGGAGATCCTAGGTCTGGTGTGAGAATTGCAGCATTTTCAGATTTACATTGCAAACAATTCATCAGAAACAATTGTTTATAAAGACCACAATCCTTTAAAGATTCTCGATAAATTTTGAGACCGAAGTGCAAGGCTGTTCAGATGGCGTTTATTACTACAACCACTTAATCTACAGATTATGCATGTCGCTGGATGAGAAAATCTAATTGCAGATACATTGTTGAGAGTTTAAAGCTCAAAGGAAAATTGGACATTTAAAAGCTGGACACTGCACTGAAATGATTTCTATTGATACCAAGGATTTGTGTCTGCATGTAATATACATAACTATATAATAAGTATATGTTAATGCATGCATCTGGTATTGTAATAGTGTGAGTATATAGAAAAGAATAGGAGATAGTGTAAGATGGGTTAAGAAAATGAAGTCATCTTTCTAAATTATGATTATTCACTTTCTCGTAATGGGGGTGTAATGAAAGTATAATAATTCTCAATGTTATTGTCATTTATTGTAAAAGTAGGTTAATAGTGGGATTTGAATAGTTTCTCTGTGTGAGAGGGTGGGATTTAATTGAATTGGAGACAGCTGGCCTGGAGGTTTTGATTCATCAATAGAAGCTAGGTTTGAAATGCTAAATATGTAAACATAGCTGAAGTCTTAGAATGTAAGATGAGGAGAATTTGCATTTTTAGATAAATCAGAGCAGTTGAATTTCAAAGAGATGGTAGAGTGTTTATACCTAGCCAGAGAAGCTAGGCCAAGCAGTGTGTTTATTTTTCGCAAAGGTTACTGACAATATTGGCACCATGAAAAGATTGATATTGAGAAAGGTAAAGTTCTAAAGACATATGGGAATAATGAAATCTACATTAAAAGGGAGAAACATGTGTAAAGGAGAATGAAGCTATGTGTCAGGGAAGGCATTGTAAGATCTAACAGAAGTGTGAGAAGCCTCCAGTATTTGTGCATTATGCCTGCTGTCTACAGAAACCAAAGCTGAGAAAAGCCACTTTCAATTCTACTGTCCAAGGTATTGTGTTGACTTGCTTGGATCTGTTTAAAATCTATTTTTTTAACTGTTGCCTTAATGGGGTTGTAACTGAAATCCAGATTAATTAGGAGTTAATCTCATAATAATTTGTAGACCATTGTGTGTGCTTAAAATCTTTTATTTTCTTAATAAATGTTTAATTTAGTTTTGTAAAAGAATCTTTGAAGTCTTGGTGGACTTGGTACTTCTGAATTCAAGGCGTACATCTCGAAATAAATACAAATTGCAAAACTGTTGTGATAGTGTGGTCAAGTTTCAATTGTGGATTTGATCTGCCTGGCATGCATCATCTGCTGTATCATAACAACCCGAACTATGTCCTCTTTAAAGGCTGCCAACATGCTAAAATCCAAGATATTGCATTTTAAAAGAAAAAAAGAAATAAATGGGATCGGAAGCAGCTGAAAGATGTAGGTGCATTTGTTGGTTAATTATATGCCATTAACTGGATGTGAAATAGCAAGAAAGCTCTTGGTCATGTAGAAATGAAATGTTACACATTGTCTGCTTCAGGTTCATTAGACTGTTGCTAGGTGTGCTAAGAAGATCCCAAGAAAATTTTACTGACAGTGAGCTGTAGGAAATTTTAACTTTTGTAAGGCTTGTTTAGCCTACAAGAATTACTTTCTATGTCGAGAGTAAAAATGTAGATTTGTGAAATATTCATTTTCAGCAGCTGATGTAATTGACAACGCAAAAACAGCATTTGAAACTGGGATTTCTCTATTGCATAATTGCCTTGGTTGTGCTGAATTAACTGAAATGTTTAATCCGTGCTTTACTTCCTCTATGTCCTACACGGAAGCCTTTATTTTAACTCCACCACAGGGACTGTTTGAAACTAAAATAAGAGAAGAATCAATCAGTATCATTTTGTGACAGCTATAGGATGATTGTGTCATTGGTTGTGTTTATCTTCATCTGTGAATCCATCAGCAGCAGTAAGGTTTGGACTCTGACAGTGCAGTGCTGTAACACGTCAGGTGAGAGATAAGAGCAGATACCATTTATTTTTTTTAAAGTCTTTAGAGCTTTATCAGCTAATTTTAACACTTTTTGAAATGGAAGGCACAGGTTTCATTATGACTGTTTCAGAGTCAGTGTTTGTAACAGATCTAAGAGTAAGGCTTTTGCTACAATCTATTGAAATAGAAATTAAGTTGAAGCAATTTGGCAATTGAAAATAAAAATTTTATGGCTACAACTTACTCTGAAATATTTCCAAAGTGCACTTAACAGAAATGAGGGATGTTATTTTTATATAAAACTGTGGAATTAATGCTGACATATTAGAGTTTGGGGAGATCAGAAATTTCTCAGTGAAGTTTTGATTTTAAATTATTTCATTTTGGGTAAAGCATTTACTCGATAATGGAGGAAAATAGCATCTGAGAAGAGTAAGATTTTCTTTAAAAGCAGCTCATTTTGCAACCTGGCACTTATTAGGGAAAAGGTTGGGGAAAGAATTGGATCCTTCTACCGTTTATGTCAAAGTTTTACCATTATCACTGTGCCTCCAGTCATAGGTGACTGTTGTTTCCCCATCTGGCATTTCAGAGAATTATATAAGATAAATATAATGTGTATCTCAGTTTAAAAGTTGGACACAATCAAATCTAAATGGCTCTCTTTAAATATTAATCAAGCCAACCATAATGGTCCAGTTGGTGTTACTTTGAATTCAGGTCAATGTTTATTTTATCTGTTTGCACCTCTACTCCCAAAAAATGCTGTGTTTTGCCCCACTCTTATTATTACCACAAATACCTCATATCAGTTCTGATAACAGATTAGGTTTATCCAGATGTGGCATCATCTTGTGCCATTCCCTCAACCACATGCTGCTAGTATTTTGCATTCAATGGATCCCATGGCAATTGCATGAAGGATCTGGATATAATTTAAAAAGGAAATTTATAAAATGTTTATTTCTGCTCAACCAATAGTAATGGATCATTCCTAAATCCGAATAAGTCACATTATTTCCTTCAGAAATACAGAACTAATAACTAACAACGATTATATTTAGAAATCTAGAATTGCTCTTGCAGGATCTATTGCTTGCAAAGGATACTAGCAGTCACTAGGTTGTGCTTTAATTAAGCCTTTTCACAGCGTTTTTTATGGCAGTGAATGATGATTGATTTCATGAGCAAAATTTCAGAAGAATATTTCAAAGAGCTGAAAATAGTATTTTAATATTTCATCCTCAAATATTCTCTCCACCTCTCCTGTTTGTGGCAATTCATCCTATCCTATGGTATCACACACTGCCAATCTCGGCACAGCAGTTCCAAACTTTTGCTACCTCCAGAACCACCATCTTTCATACAGAATTTGATCAGCTTTCTACTTAACTGCATCTCAATCATATTCTTATCTAGATATCATTTCAGTTATTCTTTAAACTTAAAATGAATTGACAGTTTGAACTTCTTTAGCTGAAAGTCTAATCTACATGACCATGCTTGAGAATGATATTTAAGCTGAGGCTTGTTTTTTGCTTGTCATAAATGATATGATCTGTTTTTGTCCTTGCCCTTCCCAACACCTCAATACCATATTAAAGTCAGGGTTTCCATAATGTACATAACGGGCTGAATTTTATGGGGGCGGCAGGGGTCCCATCGCCATGGCCAAAAGCCGGAGGTGAGCCCGCTTCAATGGCCAATGGTACCCGGGGTCACATCTTGTCGGTGGCAGCCAAGTAAATGACTGCAGACCAGGCTGTCATATCTATTAAGCCACTAGCGGTGACCATTTGGGCTGCACCTGCAGGATGAGGGCACATCAATGGGTGTGCACCCTCACAGTCCGGTAAGTGGGGTCTAGGAGTTCCAGGGCCAGTCAAGCAGGCCACAGTTAGGCGGGCAGGCTCGTGTCACTGAGGGCAGATGGTGCTGTTGCTTCCATTGCTGCTGGGGGGGCCCCTCCATGGGGCAAAGAGTGTTCCAGGCAGGTAGTTGGTCTGCAACCTTTCCGCTGCTGGCAAGATGGCATGGCAGCGAGAAGATGACAGGCATGTCATCTACCAGATTCCTGCACCATTTTAACAGCCTTCCTTCTGTCCAGTCTATCCTCAAAGGGTTGGTAAAATCAATATTTTAGATGTAGCCTTGTCAGTAATATATAAAAGATTAGAATAACATGTATCATTTAAAATGAAATGTCCTTTAAATGCATGGTTAGCTTGGTTGATAATTTTCCTTTAAGATACTTGCAGTTAAATCAAAACACATGCATCTCCAAGAAATGTAGTAATTACTCAAAGGCATTTTATTAACCCTATGTAGCTTTAAAGTTTGACATTTGGAAAATTCTGTATAATTAAATTTGAAAGAGTCTGTTGCTGTGCACATTGGTAGGAATCAATTCAAAGTCCTGGATGGTCTTTTCTTCAAGTTTTCTTGCATAGATTTTATTTTTAAGTAAATTTTTGATCAGTCAAAATATATTTCATGAAAGCTTGCAACAGAATTCTTTCTTCTGGAAATTGTTTTGTGGTTTTAAATTCTTAATTTCTAATAAACCATATTTACTGGTGACTTTATTATACTGACATACAAAAAATGTTATTGACATTTTTATAGCTTACCTTTAATTTCAAAACTTCTCTTCACAGAGCATGTTCCCCAGATTTTATATCCATGCAATAATACTGTAGAAGCATTGGTTGGTAAGTGAAGTCAAGTAAAATAAAGCAACAAAATTAACTTTTGTGTCCATTCTGGCTTTTCCTGTCTTCTGCCCGATTATAATGAGCCTTTGAAACCACCAATTCCTCAAATAAATGTTTTGTTTAAGTTTATTCTTGGGATGTAAGAGGCATTGGCAAGGATGGCATTTATTGCCCATTCCTAGTTTCCCTGCGGAGATAATGTTGGGCCAATTTTGTGAACTGCCACAATCCTATGCCACAATATTGTTAGATAGGGAATTCCAGGATTTGGACACATTGAAGATCAAGGATTGGCAATATATGTTCAATCAAGGTGGTGTATGGCATAGGCTTGATGGTGTTCCCATGAGCCTGCTGCCCTTGTTCTAGGTGGTAGAGATTGGACGTTTGGTGTGTTTCTGTAGTGATTCTTGTAGATAATGCACACTGCTGCCAACATATGCTGGTTGTGGAGGGGATGGATGAAAGGCTTTGATGTGTTGAATAGTCTCATTCTGTACATACCCCGTGGTCTTGTAAATAGAGGCAGTAATACATGCATGTTACTGGCTTGGACAGGAAGGAAATAATTCATCAACATAGAGGAAGGAAGGTGTTCAGCAAATACATAGACCTCTAACAAAATCTAAGCTGGACTCTGAGGCATCTTCCACTGATGCAGGATGATACTGCAATGAAGCAAGTGCTGTCCCCATATGGCTTTTTTTGCATTTTTCCTGGGTTTGCTTGGAAAGCAAACTCTACTTAGCTAGACCCAGATTCTATACCCCAGGAACCATCAATGAGATAAATGATAATTGAGGAGCAGACAACATGCAAACTACTGACAGGCCTTCCAAGCACATTGACAGAATTAGTAGAGAAAATGGAGGAGTCCGCCTCAAGAATGAGTAGATAGATGTCATTGAGATGCTGTTCCACCGAGTGGCCAAACAATGGAATATCAAACACTCCAATCAAATAAGCCATGTGCACCATGACCACACCTTGGCTGTGCGGACTCTGGATGCTAATATGTCTGCCATCTTAAATAGGTTGACAGTTGCTTAACGTTGTCCTTACGCTGATCTGCATCAAGGTGTTCTCCAGCATGGTGGTGGCAGTGAGTGAAACTGGGCCATAAGAGGGATTATGGCAAAAAGGGACACGGATGTGGGGACTCCACTCAAAGTGTCTTCCACAACTTACCTGTTGCTCCCCCCACCCACACCCCAAGTCAGTACCAGACTTCATTTTCCATTGGCCAGATTTGCTACTGCACAGGTGCAGATGAAGCAGTCTTTGGCGGGACTTTCACAGTCTCTAAAACCTAAAGGACATTGACCAAGAGCATTTCAGTAGTCAGAACATGGATCTGAGAAACCTGCCTTTACCTTTGCTTAAGTCACAGGGATTGCAGCAAGTAGAAGTGGAAGGAACAGAAAAGGTGAGGTGTTATAGTTGAACAATGGTAACCATGTTGGTATATGATAAAATATAATGCAAGTTTCTGTTTAGTGAAAGCACATGATTTTTATTCTTTTGTATCACTTTCCCATCTCACCCAATCTTGGTTGCTGAGTAGAAAGTCGCCTTCTAACTTGTTTGAGGATGAATGGAATGATGTAATAAATTGACGGGGACCATTGGGAATGTAGATGTGCAATTCGTGGTTGGTTGTTTGCAGGACTGTTTTGTGTCGGTGATGTTGAGGAAAGGATTGCAGGGGATGCATGGTTGCAGAGACAATGGCCATTACATGGGCTACTGATTTCAGTCCACTAGTGCAACCCAAGTGAAGCTTGATTTAATAAGGGCGTCCCATGCAACATTGCCCTCATCACCTTCTTACTCTTCATCATCTTCCTCATCCTTGGAATCATGTTTGTCCTGCCGATCCAAATCTCATTGTTGTGTAATGGTTTGGTGAGTACTGCAGACAATGACCCACTGGATACCTTGGCTGGTATGTACTGAAAGGCACGTCTGAATCTGTCAAGGCACCTGAAGCACATCTTCAGCATGATGATGGCTTATTCAATCATGCATCTGATTGTCATATGGCATTCATTATAGTGCTGTTGGGCTTCATTGGTTGGATTTCTGAGTGTCATCAGCCCAGTTTGAAGTGGATATCCCTTGCCTTCTAGCAACTACCCCTTACTTGTGCTTGGAGACATCAAGGATCCCAGACTGCCACAGGATGAAAGCATAAAGGCAGTTCCCTGAAAATCTTGCATGCACCTACATAAATATTTTTCTTTAGTTGTGCACCAGCTGCATATTGATGAAGTGGAAATGTGCAGTTGACAAATGCTCCTGGTTGATCTGAGGTTGGTCAGATTGCCACATATGCAGCTGATCATGTTGTAAACCTATAGGAAGTCAGTCAAAGATGCAAACTCTTGTGTCAGCTCATTCTGCCTGATGTGATCAGAGGTAAAATTCACAGAATTGTCAGCCCTGGCACACAAGTCACCTGTGTTATGCATTTGTGGGCTGCTGATCAGGAGATTTTGGATATGTCTGCTGCAGAGACCTGGAAGGATTTGGGAGGCTATTAGGTTGAGGGTGGTGGTGACGTTGACAGCCACTGGTAACGTGCAGTTTTTATTCTATGTGGCCGCAGGTGTCTGCCACAGGCTGACACATCAACCTGAGTTTCTTGAAGTACTGCTGTTCTGATATACTAAGGAAAATCTAAATCTGCCTGTACCCTGTGTGTCATGGGTTGTGTCACTGATGAGCTACCTGCAACTCTGCTGCTCTCCTCTTTGCTGTCTAGCTGCAGGTCTCTCAAGTAGGCTGCTGCTGGTCATATTGGACCTAGTTCGAGGTCCAATCCAAGACTGCCAAAATGCCCCCAGTCTGATGCAACTCAGGAACCTCGAAAGCATAGAATCTGCTCTTAGACTTGAGCACAAAAATCAAGGTGACGCTCCAGTGCAGGAAGTGCTGCACTGTCAGAGGTGCCATCCTTCAAATGAGATGTTAAAATGAAGCCCCATCTGCCTACTTGAGTGGATGTAAAAGATCCCAGAGCCAGAGGAGTTATGCTTGATGTCCTGGCTAGTGTTTAACCTTCAATGAACATAAAAACAAGTTATCTGGTCATTATGACCTTGCTGCTTACGGGCTTTTGTGTGCAAAATTGGCTGTTGTGTTTCCTACATAACAATAATAATAATTCAAAAGTACTTCATTGGCTGTAAAGTGCTTTGTGATGTTCAGTGGTCATGAAAAGCCCTGTATAAATATAAGTCTGTCTATTTTTCTTTTATAATCTGCTCGTGGAAGGATTATGAACAAAACCTTTGACACTAGCAAATAAAAAAAACATCGATGAATACTGAGTATTGTAGTATTTCCAAGAGTTTGATTCAGCCCCTCAGTTATTGCTATGTTCTTCCTTCACTGCTGAGTTTCAGGAAGCCCAGGAAATCCATTCATGCACTGGAAATTTAAAAATGCACTGAAATACTGCTCCAATTGAGCAACTATCATACCTTAATAGGCAACCCGACTCTCCCAAGTGTTCAAATTAAACCCTGAAGTTGGTGGATTGGAGTCAGGTTTCTGATTTTTTTTTTGCCAGTTATAACCCCTTGCCTGTACATCAAGCCATATGCTCCTCCCAAGTTAAAATTCTGTATGCCATCTTCCAACTTTCACAACTTTGGGGCTCTTGGATCAGAGTTTAGGATTGTCAATTACCACCTAATTATTACATCTGCTAGTGGATCACATGAGATGCTCACTGTAGTCCCTGCTTCTGTTTAAAGAAAAATGCCAAAGCATCAGACCAGTGCATATAAATTTATTTACTATTGAACAATATGCCAAAGCAATTCAACCTGGCATTTATAAATAAGAATAGAATCAGGCTATGAAGGACTAAAATATCTCTTTTTAGCTGTATTTCTTGCACAGTTTAATAAATGATAAGACTTATAAGGAAGTAGTCTTTAAAGCATTTTACTGATGCAAATTGTATTTTGATATATATTCCTGATACAGCCAGAGTTTGCATCTCCTACCAGAGCTAAATTGGAGCAACTTGAGTTTATACTGTGGGAGTTACTTAATATTATAATTTTTGAAGTCAACAGTTAGACTGAGCATATGTTAACTCCCACACCTGAAGAAATATTAATGAGGAATATGTTATCATATTCCTCCAAGCATGCCCCTTAATGATTCAACAATCTGAAAAAATTGTTCATTCCATTGAAAGTACCTATAGGTTACTTGCACCAGCTATGACACAAAAGTAATACATTTCCTTGGAGATGAAGTTGACTAAAGCCATTTTGAAATTTGTTCTACTCTATTTAAAATCAAACTATAGAATATGGAAATCCCATAATTTTTTTCAGCAAAGTGATGTATTGTATGGGAAGTTTGGTTAGAGGAAAAAGCTCTAACCACTGAGCTAAAACTAAATATTTTCAAATAATAATTTTGGTGTACAACAAATGGAGCTGTTAATTGTGCCAATGTTATTTTGTTTCTCTCCAGATTTCTTTGAAATGTGCATATTTTTACAGGTTCAAAACTAGAAATAACTTGCAGGGTATTGGCTGAACTTCATCCAACAGTTGAAATATTGGTGTACTGGCTAGCCAATCAGAGTTATATTGAAGACTACAGCAAAAGCACTAGAGTTACGGAAGTTCGAACGTATGTATTCTTCAACCTAAAAAAGCTGTTTTTATTCCAATGAAACTTCTGGAAATCTAAGATATATTTGTTGTTGGTGGGCCTTCTGGTTACCGTTTTGAACAGGAAACATACTATTTCATCAAAGACTGAATTGTGACACAAGTTCATTATATCTTCATTTATTTTTGGCAGAAATGTGAAACTCATGAGAATGTAGACAAATGTCCATTGCTAATTGTTCATAGGAAAGTAACTATTGCATTAGTCTCAGTGTAAGATACCTTGGTAATTGTGAATGTACCTATGGTCATTGACTTGCCATTCTTTACAATTTTTGGATCTAACACAATCTAAGAGGCTTATAATTAATAGTCACTTCAGAGCACAGAACTTGAATGTTGCTGAAAATGGAGAAATGTTGCCAAAGCTTTTCATCTTGCACTTATCAGGACAAATGCATGAATGCCAAATTTCAAACAATCACAACAATTTATATGCAGGAGGAAAGGGTGAAAGCTTGATGAAGAAATACAGTGCATCAAAGCTATCGTGTAGGGCAGTGGCTATCATGATCAGATCATTGCTCGTTGTGTATTGCGCAAACTCTCAAATGGACCAAAAACCACCACTTTCAGACCTGAAAAATGCATGGTTTACCTCAAATTACCCTGGAAAGGCAAAGTATCTCAAAAATTTGAACAACAGGTTAAGCAAGCCATTTCTCTCTGCTATTATACAATGGTGATGCAAGTGCTATTTTCCTCCAGTAGGATGCTATCAGCCCAAAAAGACATTCTGTCTACCACACAATTGATCAATGCCAAGAATAAATTTCAGTGCTAGTGCAATGCCAGGTATGTAGACTCTACATCCCAACGATTTGGATGATCAAATCAAATAACATCTTTGACTATTCATAATAAGCAAACTACAGACCGTACTCAACCATTCCACAAAACTTGCTTAAACCAAAAACAAAACACCTACTGTTAGATATGATTTCACAATTGGGCACTTGCTGAACAATCCTAAGTGCACTAATTGCTACACTAACAACCAATTTAAGGTAATCAGTCAAGCTCGTAACATAGAAATGACATAACATTCACACACAGGGACCAGTTCTCTGCCAACAAAAGAAATATATTCAAGCCTTGTGCCTTTTTTGAATTACATGAAACTTGTGGAGCCAATAAGCAGCTCACCACCACCTTCTTAATGGCAATTAGGGATGGGCAATATATGCTGGCCCAGTCAGTGAATCCCATATCCCATGAATGAATTAAAAAAAAAGTTCCCTATGCTTTCACCATGGCCACATCAGAGCCAATCAGAGTTGACTTGCTAACTAATCTCCTGCAGTATAAATTGTTGATTTTGTTTGAAATTTGGCAAATTTACATTTGCCCTGATGCGTGCAAGATGATAAGGCTCAACAACATATCTCTCTTTTCTGCAAAATTCAGGCTTATAACTGTATTCTGACTTCTCACAGTTATCACACATATACAATGATAGACAAAATTAGTGTCATGTTCACGTCCAAAATGTGATAGGCATCCTAATTGAGAAATTAGGGTGAAAGACCAAGGTCCGTAATATAGAAAACCTCCAACGAAGTTGTGAAGAGATAAATCAAGAACTAGTGATTAGATGTTGCCAAGTTTGTGCTTTTAAAATCCTGATGATTACTGGAGGTCAAAAAGACTAAATAAGGAGTTCTGCGGTTTTGAGGTCCTGAGAAAGAATGCATAAAATAGAGATTATTTTGAAATTAAAGCTCATTAAATTGTAAAGATGTGCATGGGAGAAATGGCATGCAAGATGGCATATTTGCATATTAGAGAAAAAAAAGAGCAAACTTCAGGAAGTTTCTTGTTTGTTTAATGTGTGCATAGTCACAGAGGCAAGCAATAGCCTTGTCAGTGGCTAGTTGGAGTTCTTTAAGCCTTCCTTCAAGTTAAGACAACGGACACTCCTTGACAATGTGGGTCATTGTTTGGACTGCAGTCTGGATAGTCTTGGTGATCCCATTGATGTTGGCTGGCTGCACAGAGGCCATGGTCGGTTTGGAAACAATTTAGAAGGGCCTCCTGTCACCATGGGAGATCAAAGCCAGATGGACAAGCAATAGAGTCTATGATGGTTTCTGGTGGATGTTTCCCCATGCTAATCCTCCTGCCATAGCTGTTCCTCTTCTGTGTGGTGGTTTCAACTATATGAGGTTGCATGAGCGTACCGCTGGTGGGTTGAGGAGCTCATACTGGTTGGAGCAGACCTCCTCCAGTAGCTTGCCTGTTGAAATTAACCTCCTGATGTGGGGGGTGGGGAACAGCAATGTTGCTTAGGACTGGGAGCCAGGGGATGTGAGTTGGTCAGGGAGTACCTCTGATAATGTGCATTGTTGAGTTAAGTTGCACATCGATAAGTTTGCTGTGGGCAGATTTTTACCATACTGGGTGCAGTATTCCACAGTTGAGTACATGATGGCAAGAACAGAGGTCCTGAGGGTTTTGGCCTGTGATCTCCATGAGATACTGACCAGTTTACTGAGGAGGTTATTGCGGGTTTTAATTTTTTCTGCAGTCTTGTCTGTCATGAGGGTTCTGTCAAGAATGATGCCTAGATAAATAGGATGGAGATCCTGCTTCACTCTCTGGCCACCCAGGGTGGTATTCAGTCTCCTCATTTAGCAATGGCTTTGTGAAGTTGAAATGAGTTAGAGAAGGTTTTACTAGTGCTTGGTTTTAGGCAACATGTCTTGCAGTAGTCAACCAAGTTTGCAATATCATCATTTAATGAGTCTTCCAGCTCAGGGAAAATCTGAACTGGTATGGCACACCCACATGAAACAACATAGACAAGCTTCTGGGACCAGGTTTTGAGTATGTCATTGGTGTACAAGTTGAATAGGGTTGGGCTAAGGAAGACTCCTGGGGTATCCATTTGCCTGTTTCCTTCATGTCACCCAAATGCACCCTGAACTGTCTGTCTTTGAGTAGCAATTCAGTGGTATCAGTAACCCAGGGAGAGAGAACTCTTGATATTTTGATAAATAAGCCTGTGTGCCAGACTGTATGTACACTGCAGTGAAGTCAAGGAAAATTGCCCATGTTTTGAGATTGCTTTAAAAGCTATTTTCAATGAAAGTGGTTAATATGAGTACCTGAACACATGTGCTTCTTCCTTGTTAAATGCCTGCTTGGTGCGCACCACGAGCAAGAAAGGCAGTCTAACAGCAGTGTCCTCTCCCAAACCATTTCCTCTCTGTACTCAGAACTCAGTCTCAGCAGGACACTCCCTGGAGGTCAGTGGAAACACTTGACAGATGTCCTCCCTGAAGACGTTACACATCCCCAGCAACTCATGGGAGACCCTGGCTTGTGACTGATCAAAATGGAGAAGGTTGATTCGTGAAGGCACTGAGTACATAGATTTTGTTGGGGACAAGGAGAGGTGAAGTTGAAACAAAAACGGAAATGCTGAAAAAACTCAGCAGGTCAAGCAACATCTGTGGAGAGAGAAACAGAGTTAACATTTTGATTCTGTATGACCCTTCTTCAGAGCTGAAGAGAAGTGGAAATGTGATTAAATTTATACTGTTTAAGGTGGGGGGGGTGGTGCGGTGGTGGAGCAGGTGAAGCTGGATAGAAGGCCAGCGATAGGTGGGGACAAAAGAGAGATTGACAAAGATGTCATGAACTAAAGGACAAAGGGAGTGTTAATGGTAGTGGTATGGGCTAAAAAACGTGCTGATAGTGGCAAAGGTAAGAAAGCAGGATGTGATAATAGCAGAACAAGGGCCAGCACTCTGAAGAAAACAACATGAACAAGTAACAGATGACCCTTTTGGGATAGGATAGGAGAGGGGGATGGAAAATGGGATGAAACCACGGATAAATAAATAAAAATGAGTGGGTAAAAAATAAAAATGAATGTAGAAAAACGGGGATTAAAAAAGCGGGTGAGGATAGAGGAAATAGTTCATGGTCTGAAGTTGTTGAACTCCATGTTAAGTCCAGAAGGCTGTAAAGTGCCTAATCAGAAGATGAGGTGCTGTTCCTCCAGTTTGCCTTGGGCTTCACTGGAACATTGCAGCAGGCTAAGGACAGACATGTGGGCATGAGAGCAGGATCAAAAACAGAAAATGCTGGAAAAACTCAGCAGATCTAACAGCATCTGTGGAGAAAAAGACAGAGTTAATGTTTCAAGTCTATATGATTCTTCAGAGTCATACGGACTTGAAACGTAACTCAGTCTTTCTCCCCACAGATGTTGTTAGACCTGTTGAGTTTTTCCAGCATTTTCTGTTTTTGTTTCAGATTTCCAACATCCGTAGTATTTTGCTTTTATATATGAGAGCAGGATGGTGTGTTGAAATGGCAAGTGACAGGAAGGTCTGGGTCATGCTTGCGGACAGACAGAAGGTGTTCTGTGTTTGGTCCCTAATGTAGAGGAGACCGCATTGGGAGCAGCGAATGCAGTAGACTAAATCGAAGGAGTTACAAGTGAAGCACTGCTTTACCTGAAGGGAGTGTTTGGGGCCTTGGACGGTGAAGAGGGAGGAGGTAAAGGGGCAGGTGTTGCACCTTCTGTGATTGCATTGGAAGGGGCCGTGGGAGGGGGATGAGATGTTGGGGGTGATGGAGGAGTGGACCAGGGTGTCCTGGAGGGAACAGTCCCTATGAAATGCTGACAAGGGGGTGAAGGGAAGATGTATTTGGTGGTGGCATCATTCTGGAGTTGGCGGAAATGGCGGAGGATGATCCTTTGAATGCGGAGGCTGAGGACAAGAGGGACCCTATCATGGTTCTGGGAGGGAGAGTAAATGCCAGGTGTGTAGTACACAGCAGACCGTCATGATATGAGACCTTGCTGGGGTATACTGGAAGGTTCCACTGGATTGATCAAGGCACTGAATCTGGTCTTCAGGGAACCAATGGCCTACTTGATGGTCACTTGGGTTTCCCCATGGCATGTGTTCTACCTCTCCTCTGCATCTGTGACTGGGATCCTTACTGGCCTAAGTAGCCATGTCCTCACTGGGTAGCCTTTGTCTCCAAGTATCCATCCCTGAAAATGGGCAGGAGGATGGAAAATCTGAGACATCTGGGCGGGCTGAAGCACGTCTGCACTGTGGCTGCTTCTCGGGAGCCCTGCATACACCTGAGGTATCCATCTGTAGTGGTCACAGAATAGACATACATTGACTGAGTGGAAGCCTTTCCTGTCGATGAAGATTGCTGGATGGTCTTTGACACCTTAACGGCCACATGCATACAGTCGGCCATACCCTGCAACTGGAGAAATCCAGCAATGGTCCCAAACCCAATGGCCCTCAGCTTGACACTCTGGTCTGGTGCAGAAACACACATACTCAGCGGCCCTCTTGAATGGGGCGATGGTTGTCACATTGATGCATCTATGCACCACAGACTGCGAGATCCCACACATCTCCAGTGGATTTATGAAAAGATCTAAAAGTGTCAAAGCTCAACAGCAGGGTGACCTTCAGTGCCACTTTAGATGGGGCTCAGTTCAACCTGCAACATGGCACACAGATTGGAGAGGCTGAGTCTTCGGAGACACTGCTGCTCAGACATTTGAAGGTAGCTGAGCCTCAAATAATACACTCCCTCTGGAAGGTTGTCTCTTTACCATTCAAGAGGCTCTTCGCATGCCTCTCTGCGCCCTTCTCCTGTTTCCCCACCCTGACACAAGCCCTCCATTTGGCCATAGTTTGCTGATCTCCTGCTGCCTGGGGCTGCATCTCCCTCCTTTGTTCTGCTCTTCCTCCTCCTCCTTATGGGAAATCCTAAAGCTTGGGTGAATGAGGCCCATGGCTAGAGGCCTCTGTTTCCAAGGCCTCATATGCAAAGGCCCCCTCCCCCCCTTTCTTGTCCCATTTCGCATGGATTGGTTGGAGCAGCAGTTGGATGCACTTAGGAGCATTCAGGTGGCGGAAAGTGTCATTGACAGGAGTTTTACAAACGTGGTCACACCCAAGGTACAGACAGATAGATGGGTGACCGCTAGAAGGGGCAGGCAGTCAGTGCAGAAATCCCCTGTGGCTATTCCCCTCTCTAACAGGCATACCGTTTTGGATACTGTTGGGGGGATGGCCTATCAGGGGAAATCAACAGCAGTAGTCAGAGTAGTGGCACCACGGCTGTGTCTGGTGTTCAGCGGGGGGGGTCAAAGCACAGAAGAGCAATTGTCATAGGGGACTCTATAGTCAAGGGCTCAGATAGGCGCTTCTGTGGTCATGAAAGAGATACCAGGATGGTATGTTGCCTCCCTGGTGCCAGGGTCCAGGATGTCTCTGATCGGGTATGGGACATTCTGAAGGGAGAGAGAACAGCCAGAGGTCGTGGTACACATTGGTACTAACGACATAGGCAGGAAGAGTGATGAGGTCCTGCAGTGGGAATTCAGGGAGTTAGGCAGAAAGTTAAAAAAAAAAAGGACCTCAAGGGTTGTAATCTCAGGATGGGAACTAGAGCAATAGGTCAGCAGGTGAAATAAAGGACTGGGCACCAGTGAATATGGCCAGGATTTAGATGTTTCAGGCAGGATAGAGAGGTGGGGGAGCTGCACTGCTGGTTAAGGGGAATATCACAGCTGTAAGACAGGATGACACCTCGTTGGCTCATGCAGCGAGGCAATGTGGGTAGAGTTCCGGAATAGGAAGGGTGCAGTCACAATGTTGGGGGTTTACTATAGGCCTCCCAATTGCCGGCGGGAGATTGAGGAACAGTTATGTAGGCAGATTTTGGAAAGATGTAAAAGCAATAGGGTTGTTGTGGTGGGTGATTTTAACTTTCCCTATATTGACTGGGAATCACTTAGTGCAAGGGGTTTGGATGATGCAGAATTTGTAAGGTGCATCCAGGAGGGCTTCCTGAGACAATATATAGATAGTCCAACTAAGGAAGGGGCAATACTGGACCTGGTGTTAGGGAATGAACCCGGCCAGGTGGTCAAAGTTTCAGTAGGAGGGCATTTCGGGATGTGACCATAATTCAGTAAGTTTCAAGGTACTGTTGGATAAGGATAACAGGAGTCCTCAGGTTAAGGTGCTTAATTGGGGTAAGGCTAATTATAACAATATTAGGCTGGAACTGAGGAATCTAGACTGGAGGTGGATGTTTGAGGGCAAATCAACAACTGACGTAGAGGGCTTTCAAACGTCAGTTGATAAGAATTCAGGACCGGCATGTTCCTGCTAGGATGAAGGATAAGCATGGCAAGTTTCAGGAACCTTGGATAATGAAAGATATTGTGAGATTGGTCAAAGAGAAAAGGGAAGCATTCATAAGGGCTAGAAGGCTGGGAACAGATGAAGCCCATGCAGAATACAAAGAAAGTAGGAAGAAACTTAAGCAAGGAGTCAGGAGGGCTAAAAGGGGTCATGAAAAGTCACTGGCAACCAGGATTAAGGCAAATCCAAAGGCCTTTTATACATATGTAAAAAGCAAGAGGGTAGCCGGGGAAAGGGTAGGCCCACTCAGGGACAGAGGTGGGAATCTGTGTGTGGAGCCAGAAGAAATGGGAGAGATACTAAATGAATACTTCTCATCAGTATTCACCAAAGAGAAGGACTTAGCGGTTGATTTGTCTAGGGAAGAGTGTGTAGATAGCCTGGATCATGTTGAGATCAAAAAAGAGGAGGTGTTAGGCATCTTGAAGAATATTAAGGTGGATAAGTCCCCAAGGCCAAATGGGATCTACCCCAGAGTACTGAAGGAAGCAAGGGAGGAGATTGCTGGGGCCTTGACAGAAATCTTTGTATCCTCACTGGCTACAGGTGAGGTCCCAGAGGACTGGAGAAAGGCCAATGTTGTTCCATTGTTTAAGAAGGGTAGCAGGGATAATCCAGGAAATTATAGGCCAGTGAGCCTTACATCAGTGGTAGGGAAATTATTGGAGAAGATTCTCATGACAGAACTTACTATCATTTGGAAGCAAATGGGCATATTAGTGAGAGGCAGCATGGTCTTGTGAAGGGGAGGTCGTGTCTCACTAACTTGATCGAGTTTTTCGAGAAAGTGACAAAGATGATCGATGATGGAAGGGCAGTGGATGTTATATACATGGATTTCAGTAAGGCCTTTGACAAGGTCCCTCATGGTACAGAAGGTAAAGTCGCACGGGATCAGAGGTGAGCTGGCAGGATGGATGCAGAATTGGCTTGGTCTTAGAAAACAGAGGGTAGCAGTGGAAGGATGCTTTTCTGAATGGAGAGCTGTGACTAGTGGAGTTCCACAGGGATCAGTGCTGGGACCTTTGCTGTTTGTAGTATACATAAATGATTTGGAGGAAAATGTAACTCGGCTAATTAGTAAGTTTGCAGACGACACTAAGGTTGGAGGAGTTGCAGATAGTGAAGAGGATTGTCAAAGGATACAATGGGATATAGATTGGTTGGAGACTTGGGCGGAGAAATGGCAGATGGAGTTTAATCCGGACAAATGCGAGGTAATGTATTTTGGAAGGTCTAATACAGGCAGGAATTATACAGTAAATGCCGAACCCTTAAGTGCATCGACGGGCAGAGGGATCTGGGTGTACAGGTCCACAGGTCACTGAAAGTGGCAACGCAGGTGGATAAGGTAGTCAGGAAGGCAAATGGCATGCTTGCCTTCATTGGCAGGGGTATTGAGTATAAAAGCGGGGAAGTCGTGCTGCAGCTGTATAGAACCTTGGTTAGGCCACACCTGGAATATTGCATGCAATTCTGGTCACCACATTACCAGAAGGATATGGAGGCATTGGAGAGGGTGCAGAGGAGGTTTACCAGGATGCTGCCTGGTCTGGAGGTTATTAGCTATGAGGAGAGGTTGGAGAAACTCAGATTGTTCTCACTAGAGCGATGGAGATTGAGAGGCGACTTGATAGAAGTTTACAAAATTATGAGTGGCATGGACAGAGTAGATAGTTAGAAGCTTTTTCCCAGGGTGGAAGAGTCAATTACTAGGAGACATAGATTTAAGGTGAGAGGAGAAAACTATAAAGGAGATGTGCAGGGCAAGTTTTTTACGCAGAGGGTAGTGAGTGTCTGGAATTCGCTGCCAGAGGAGGTGGTGGAAGCAGGTACGATAGTGGTGATTAAGAGGCAGCTTGACAAATACATGAATAGGATGAGAATAGAGGGATACGGACCTCGGAAGTGCAAAATGTTTTAGTTGACGGGCAATGTGATTGGCGCAGGCTTGGAAGGCTGAAGGGCCTGTTCCTGTGCTGTACTTTTCTTTGTTCTTTGTTCTTGTGCTCAAGTGCCAGTGGCCAGATGGGACTCTTGTAGCAAGCCTCTGCAGCGCTGGCACATTCTCCCACACTCTTGCCTTTGTTGCATAGCTCCATTCTCCTTGGGGTGCCACACTGGCTCTCCTGGCTAGTGGATGAAACTAGCACCGAGCTCCTGCTTGTTTGCTGGCTCCTTTTGCCTCTCGTGCACTGTTTGCTAAAGTCAAAAACCTCTGTAGAATTGCTCTTAATTGGCCAATTATTTAACTTAATTACCTTTCCACTGCATTCATGCACAATGTCCTTCCGCCAAGTCGGCCACTGTCGGAAATATCCTGCAGCGATGTGAACTTGCTGGATTTCTTCCAGCTATCACCTGTGCTGATATTCCAACCGCTCCTGCCTCCATGCCTGTCCTCAGAGGGCCTGGAAAATTCAAATTATTGTTCCTGTCCCAATGAATTGACTTCTTCCTCTCTCACCATTTTTTTTCTCCCCTTGCCTAGTCTCTTCTCACCTACATCTGTGACTCTTCCAATTCCCTTCACAGTTTCCAGTTTCCCAATCCTAACCGCCTACTCTTCATCATGGATGCCCAATCTCTGTACACCCCAGCTCCCAGCAGGGCATTCAGAGCTCTCCATTTCTTCCTTTGTTCTCATTATGAGCAACTTCTCTTTTAACTTCATTCACTTCCTCCAAATAAAGGTTGATGCTCTGGGTATCCACATGTGTTCTAGCAGTCCCTGTCTTTTTGTGGAATGTGGGACATTCCTTGTTCCACTTATCTTCACATTCCAACTTGCTCCCACTCTAACCGCTCTGTCCACGGCTTCCAGCCATGCTGTAATGAACTTCACCGCCAGCTCAGGAACAACACCTCATCTTTCGATTAGGCATTTTACAGCCTCCCAGGCTCAATATTAAGTTCAACTATTTCAGACAGCAGCCTCTGCCCCAATTTTATTTTTCCTTGGCGGGTTTGGTTTTACTTTCATTTTTCTCTATTCTTAGCTTTCAGATGGCAGCTGTTCATCATTCTGTCATTAATACCTCATCTAGATACATATTTTTGTTTCCTTAATTGTCCCATTACCACTCACTTTAAAGAAACTGTAATGCAACAATCAGGGCTTTCTGTTTGATCTCTGACTCATGACTTAGGCAGGTAAAGGTACACTCCAACTCATAAAGAGCGGACTATTAATTGGGGGTACTGAACCTGACGAAAAAAACAACTGACAGTTAAAACCTCCAAATGTCATTACCAGTACTTGAGGCACCCAGAGAGAGCTAATTTCAGCATGAGTACCTGTAGGAATCCATCCCATTCTCTGTTCCTTCGCCTCCGTTGCATCTGTTCTTTCAAAAACAGTTCCTCTGACATGTCCTCCTCCTTCCTTAACCAAGGTTTTCCACCCATGGTGGTTGACAGGGCCCTCAACCGTGTCTGGCCCATCTCCTGTGCATCCACCCTCACACCTTCTTCTCCCTCCCAGAAACATGATAGGGTCCCCCTTGTCCTCACTTATCACCCCACCAGCCGTTGCATTCAAAGGATCATCCTCCGCCATTTCCGCCAACTCCAGCATGATGCCATCACCAAACAAATCTTCCCTTTACCCCCCCCCCGGCGGCATTCCGTAGGGATCGTTCCCTCCGTGACACCCTGGTCCACTCCTCCATCACCCCCTACACCTCAACCCCCTCCACGGCACCTTCCCAAGCAACCGCAGAAGGTGCAACACCTGCCCCTTTACTTCCCCTCTCCTCACCATCCAAGGGCCCAAACACTCCTTTCAAGTGAAGCAGCATTTCACTTGCACTTCCCTCAACTTAGTCTACTGCATTCGTTACTCCCAATGCGGTTCCCTCTACATTGGAGAGACCAAATGCAGACTGGGTGACCGCTTTGCAGAACACCTTCGGTCTGTCCACAAGCATTACCCAGACCTCCCTGTCACTTGCCACTTCAACACTCCACCCTGCTCTCATGCCCACATGTCTGTCCTTGGCTTGCTGCATTGTCCCAGTGAAGCTCAACGCAAACTGGAGGAACAGCACCTCATAATCTGACTATGCACTTTACAGCTTTCCGGAGTGAATATTGAGTTCAACAATTTTAGATTATGATCTCTCTCCTCCATCCCCATCCCCTTTCCGATTTTCCCCCTCCTTTTTGTTTTTTCCAATAATTTATATAGATTTTTCTTTTCCCATCTATTTCCATTATTTTTAAATGTATTTCCATCCATTGTTTTATCTCTACCTTTGAGCCTTTTTCGATTCCTTCACCCCACCCCCACTAGGGCTATCTGTACCTTGCTCGTCCTGCTTTCTTCCCTTAATTAGCACATTCCTTTAGATAATATCACCACCTTCAACACCACTTTGTCCTTTTGTCTGTGACATCTTTTGGTCATCTCCACCTATCACTGGCCCTCTATCCAGCTCTTCTTGTCCCACCACCGCACCACCCCCGCCCCGCCTTAAACCAACTTATATTTCACCTCTCTTCAATTTTCTCTTAGTTCTGTTGAAGAGCCATACGGACTCGAAATGTTAACTGTGCTTCTCTCTGCAGATGCTGCCAGACCTGCTGAGTTTTTCCAGGTATTTTTGTTTTTGTTTTGGATTTCCAGCATGCTTTTATCAGCATGAGTACAATCATCTGAGACTGTGCTAAGAAAGGACAAAAAAGTTATTCTTTGCATTCTTATGAAAGGCTTTCTTATCTTTCTCCAAAGTCCGATTGCAGAATAAACTTGCAGCAGCATGTGTCCAAAAAAATTCTCCTGCGTGGTTCAGTTCACTCAAGCGTACAGTGGAATGGTTTCTCCAGGGTCATGTGTGAGACCCAGGACCAAGCACTAAAATGAATTAATGGCAAAAATAAGAAGTGGTACAGAGACGTCACAGGAAAACAGGTATCTCTTCCGTGTCTATTTTGATTGGCCAAGTGGTTTAAGTCAGGAGACGTTATTACGGCTGAGGAGTACAGTTAAGAAATTCACTTTTAAAATATTTAACATCCAAATTAATTAATTAAATATATTGGAGATAGCTGGGCAGGTGATGTGTTGCAGCTGTAATATGTGGGAGATGGTGGACACTGGTTCAATTTACGGTGACCATATCTGCAGGAAATGTTGGCTGCTCGAAGAACCTCAGCTCAGAGTTGATGAGCTGGTGGCCGAGCTGCAGACACCGCGACACATCAGGGAGGGGAAGAGTTACCTGGACACTGTTTCAGGAGGCAGTCACACCCCTTAGATTAATTACATAAAATTTGGTCGGTGGTCAGAGACATAAGGGTGTGACTGCAGATGAGACAGGTATGGGGATCCAGAATTTAGCTTTGGAGGAGCTTCAGCCAGTGCCCTTGTCCCATAGGTATGAGGCTCTTGCTTCCAGTGTGGACGAGGGCACAGGCTGCAGGGAGGATGAGTGAACTGACTACAGCACCATGATACAGAGCACCATTCAAATGGGGGAGAAAAGAGAAATGTAGTAATAATAGGGGATAGCATAATTAGGGAAATAGATACTGTTCTCTGCAGCAAAGACAGAGAGTCCTGAAGGCTATGTTGCCTACCTGGACATCTCTTCTGGGCTGGAGAGGAACTTGGAGTTGGAGGGGAAGGATCCAGTTGTCGTGGCCCACGTAGTTACCAACAACATAGGTAGGACTAGGAAACAGGTTCCACTGAGGGACTATGAGCAGCTCAGGGCTAAATTAAAAAGCAGAACCACAAAGGTAATAATCTCTGGGTTACTACCTGAGCCACCTGCAAATTCGTGTAGGGTAAATAAGATTAGAGCAATAAATGCGTGGCTCAAAGATTGGTGTGGGAGAAATGGGTTCCGATCCATGGGGCACTGGCATCAATACTGGGGAAGGAGAGCTGCTCCTTTGGGACGAGCTTTCTTTGAACCATGCTGGGACCTGTGTCCTGGTGAATTGTATAACTAGGGTTCTAGACAGGACTGTAAACTAATTAGTGGGGGGTAGTGTTCACTTGAAGTAAAGTTTAAAAAATCAAAAACAAACAACAGCGCAGAGGTGCAGTGTAGTGAAGAGGCTAACGATAATGAAAGTGTGACAGGAAGGGGCAGAAAATATAAGCAGCAGAGTGCAGCAGAAATTAGAAACAGAATAAGTAATAATGATAAAAAGTCAAAGCTTAAGGCTCTTTACAAATGCTGCGTGCATTCAGATAACAAGATAGATGAGTTGACGGC
Organism: Carcharodon carcharias; assembly: GCF_017639515.1. NCBI lineage: Eukaryota > Metazoa > Chordata > Chondrichthyes > Lamniformes > Lamnidae > Carcharodon > Carcharodon carcharias. The sequence continues at coordinate 74,534,900 of NC_054477.1, read as the reverse complement.
ACAAATAGAAATCAATGGATATGACTTGACAGCTAGTACAGAGACATGGTTGCAGGGTGACCAAGACTTGGATCTCAATATTCAAGGGTATTCGATGTTCCGGAAAAATAGGCAAAAATAAAAAGGAGGTTGGGTAACTTTGTTAATAAAGGAAGGGATCAGTGAGGTGGTGAGTAGTGATATAGGTGCAATAGATCATGATGTGGAATCAATTTGGGTGGAAATAAGGAATAGCAAGTGGAAGAAGTCATGGGTGGTTGTCTATAGGCCCCTGAAGAGTTGCCTCACTGTAGGACAAAGTATAAATCGGGAACTAATGGAGGCATGTAAGAAGGGTGCTACAATTGTCATGGGCAATTTTAATCTGCATATTGACTGAAGAAATCAGATTGGCAGGGGAACATGGAAGACGAATTTGTAGACTGTATCAGGAGTTATTTCTTAGAGCAATACGTTGCAGAACCTACCTGGGAACAGGCTATTTTAGATCTAGTAATGTGTAATGATGTTGGATTAATAAGAGATCTCATAGTTAAGGATCCTCTAGGGTGTAGTGATCATAACATGGTAGAATTTCAAATTCAGTTTGAAGGTGAGCGACTTGGGTCTCAAACCAGTCCTCAACTTAAATAAGGGCAATTACAGAGGTATGAAGAAAGAACTGTCTAAAGCGAATTAAGAAAATAGACTAAGTGGAAAGTCAATGGATGAGCAATGGCAGCTATTTAAGCAGATATTTCATTACATCAGCAAAGATTTATCCCGGTTAAAAAGGACTCGATGATAAGGATGAACTACCCATGGTTAACAAAGGCATTCAAGGAGAGTATCCAATCAAAAACTAAGGCATACAAAGCAGTGAAAATCAATGGTAGGCCAGAGGATCGGGAATTTTTTAGGAACCAGCAGCAGATGGCTAAAAAGCTAATAAAGAGGGAGAAAATTGATTATGAAAGTATGTTGGCAAGAAATATAAAAACCAACAGCAAGAGCTTCTAGAGGTATATAAAAAGAGAGTAGCTAAAGTAAACGTGGAGGCTCTTGGAGAATGCAACTAGAGAATAGATAATGGGGAACAGGGAAATGGCAAATAATTTAAGCCAATATTTTGCATCAGTCTTCTTGGTGGAGGACACTATAAACATCCCAAAGACATCAGATAAGCAAGGAGCTATTGGGAGCAAAGGTATTGTAACACTGTCTATCACAAGGGACAAAATATTTGACAAACTAATGGGACTAAAGGCAGACAAGGTGCCAGGACCTGATGGCCTGCATCCAAGGGTTTTAAAGGAAGTAGCTGCAAGATAGTGGAGGCATTGGTCGAAATATTCCAGAACTGGATTCCAGGAGTGTCCCAGCGGATTGAAAAACCGCTAATGTGACTCCCCTGTTCAGGAAGGGAGGGAGACAAAAAGTAGGAAACTATAGGCCGGTCAGCCTAAAGTCTGTCATTGGGAAAATGCTGGAGTCCATTATTAAGGAAGAAATAACAGGACATTTAGAAAAGCTTAAAGCAATCAAACCAAGTCAACATAGTTTTGTGAAAAGGAAATCATGTTTGACAAATTTACTAGAATTCTTTGAGGATATAACAAGCAGAGTTGATAAAGAGGAACCACTAGATGTAGTGTATTTGAATTTCCAGAGGGCAGTCGATAAGGTGTTGCATAAAAGGTTATTGCACAAGATAGGAGCTCACAGTATGGGGTTAATGTATTAGCATGGATTTGAGGATTGGTTAATACATAAGACAGAGAGTCAGGATTAATTGGTCTTTTTCAGGTTGGAAAGACGTAACTAGTGGAGTGCCGCAAGGATCAGTCCTGGGGCCTCAGTTATTTACTATCTATATTAATGACTTGGAGGAGGGGGCAGAGTGTAATGTATCCAGATTTGCTGATGATACAAAAATAAGTGGGAGAGCATGTTGTAACGAGGACATAAGGAATCTGCAAGGTGATAAAGATAGGTTGAGTGAGTGGGCAAAAACTTGGCAGATGGAGTTTAATGTAGGAAAGTGTGAGGTCATGCACTTTGGTAGGAAGAATCAAAAGGCAGACTATTATTTAAATGGAGAGAGACTCCAAAAAAGTGCAGCACAGAGGGATCTGGGTGTTCTTGTGCATGAAACGCAAAGTTAACATGTAGGTGCAGCAAGTAATTAAGGCGGCAAATGAATTTTGACCTGTATTGCTAGAGGTTTGGAGTTTGAAAATAGGGAAGTCTTGTTACAACTGTACAGCGTGTTGGTGAGGCCACACCTGGAGTACTGTGTACAGGTTTGGTCCCCATATTTAAGAAAGGATATGCTAGCATTGGAGGCAGTTCAAAAGAGATTCACTAAGCTGATTCTTGGGATGAAGGGCTTGACTTATCAAGAATGGCTAAATAAGTTATGCCTTTATTCATTAGAGTTTAGAAGAAAGAGGGGTGATCTTATTGAAACGTATGTTTCTGAGGGGGCTTGACAGGGTAGACGTTGAGAAGATGTTTCCACTAGTGTGGGAATCTCAAACTAAGGGACATGGTTACAGAATAAAGGGCACTCATTTAAAACTGAGATGCAAAGGAATTTCTTCTCTCAGATGGTAGTGAATGTCTGTAATTTTCTACCCCAAAGAGTTGTGGAGGCTAGGTTACTGAGAGTATTTAAAGAGGAGGTAGATAGTTTTTTTGAAATACTGGGGAATTGAGGGCTATAGGGAGCTGGCACAAAAGAGATGAGGCCTGGGGCAGATCAGCCATGATCTTATTGAATGCCGGGGCAGGCTTGAGGGGCCAAATGGCCTACTCCTGCTCCTATTTCTTATGTTCTTATGTTTGTAATGACTGAGAACTCAGTATATTCTGATCAGTTCCTCTTTAGGAGGGGTTAGCCTCATGGCAGGCAAAAGACTTTTCCAAAGTTCCTCACTTGAATACTTGGATTAAACAATTCATGATGAATAATCCTGAGACATAACACTGCATTTAGACATCTCAAATAAACATGTGGCTGGCACACTACACATCCCTTAGTGTAAGCCCTCATCATTCTGAATACAGGAACTCATAGAGTTTGATGAGAAAACTCAGAGTTGGGCTGGCTAGTGCTGTAAGGCATTATGCATAGTGTTATGATATGGCAGATTGTGATTGCCGAGCTGACCAAATCCCAAAGGGAAACTTGGCCAAACTATCACAATGATTTTCAATTTGTATTTTATTATGAGAAGGTATGTGCACTGAAGCCAGAGGTAAAGATTCCACTACCACTTTTGGAGAATTTAAATATTAAATGAATATGTTTACAAACAAAAGAAAAGACAACTTGAACGCATGAGATTACAGTTATACAGTTACATTTAGTCTTATAACATTTCCCAAAAGATTTCTACTTGGCTAGACTCACATTTAAACACCCTTTTCAGGCAACCTTCCCTTTACATTCTTTAGCTATAAAACATCCAAAAATATTACTGCAAGGCACCCATTGTTGCTGTAAGGGAGGTGTTTCACAAGCTTCTCTCTCCCTCTCACTCGACAATGGAAGTCCAAAGCTTGTAACAAAGCCTTGCTTTCTGGAACATGCAAGTACTTATTTGGGGTGGCTAGAAGCTGCTACTTCACAGTACACTCTTCAAGGTCTCACATGACCACTCACTTCATACAGCTTTCAATATTTCCTTAAACCTGTCTTTCCTTTTTCATCTTTACCTATTGTTCTCACTCCCCTTTGAAACTCAAACCCTTCCAAATATAAGATCTTACATGTTTCCATCTTGCCTTTTCCTTTGGATCAGTAAAAATATGATATCACACTACTTGTTTACCTATGAACTCCTACAAGATGCAAACAATTTCTTTGTTACCTACTAATCCCCCATTGAAATTCAAACAACCTCTCAACATATCTAAAAATGCAAACGTTAGCTCTGACCTATTTACTTGTCCCCACTACTTAACGCCTTTAATGATTTAAATCTTGCAGTCTGACTATCCTAAGTCTAATTAAATTAGTCACACACACCCACATACACACAACCTACACACAGCCCCCACAAGCCTGCTTCACAGTATCCCACAGTAATATTGAAAAAAATAATATTTTCTTTACAGTAGACACCAGGAAAGAAAGCACACTAAAGGTAATCCAGTGTTCTGTATCTAGCATCATTAGTTGTTAACAGGTAAGTAGCTGCTGCTGAAGCTCTACATCTTACATAATTGTTGCTATCTTGGTACTTTGTGTCCATGCTGCGGTGGGACGTACAGTGCCAATGCGTTCCCAAACTCTATTGAATTATGCTATTCACCAAGCTGCTTATGAGGAGCGCATTGTACTTGCTGCTTGCATTACAAGCATCAAGCCAACACTTATAAGTAGTTTAACAATTATCTAGTGATTATCCTCTTTTACGAGGAGGTAAGTAGCCTTTTGAGAGTCAAAATTGCTTCAAAGTGACACCACTGGCAATGGAAGTTCAGAACTAAAGTAGTTCCCTGAAGTAAATTAGGTTATACAATAATCTGAATAAATTAAATCCATAATTCTCCAGGTTTTTGCTGATAACTGACCAAACAGTATGATTCATGATCAGATAGGTAGATTTATCATTGAGAGCTAAGTTTCTTTCTATTTATGTTTAAACACAGTAAGGATAGTTCTAACTGAACAGAATGGAAAGTGATTTTTTTTTTTCTTTGGAAAATCCAGCATTTGTTGCCCTTGGACTGGGTGGCTTACAAGGCTATTTCAGAGGACAGTTAAGAGTCTACTACATTGCTGTAGATCTGGACTCAATATGAAAGCCAGACCAGCTAAGAATGGGAGATTTCCTTCCCTAAAGGGCATTCATGAATCAGATGGGTTTTTACAACAATCAACAATGGTTTCCCATTGAGACCAGCTTTTCAATTCCAGATTTCATTAATTTAACCAGCTACTATAGTGTGATTTGAACCCATGTCCCCAGAGCATTAACTTGGGTCTCTTGATTACTTATCCAGTGACATTACCATTGTGCCACCATCTTCCCAATTTAAATGTCAGTTGTGGAACAGATGGTTGGGTCAGCAGGTTGTGGGTTCAAGTCCTACTTCAGGATTTGAGCACAAAAAAAATCTAGGCTGGCACTCCAGTGTACTTCTCAGTGCTGCACTCTCAGAAGGACTGTCTTTTGGGGGTTGGTGGTGTAGTGGTAATGTCACTGAACTAGTAATCCAGAGGTCCAGGCTAATGCTCTGGGGACACGGTTCAAATCCCACCATGGCAGCTGGTGGAATGGAAAACCATTCTCAGTAATGGTGACTATGAAACTATCATTGATTGTTGAAAAAAACTCATCTGGTTCACTAATGCCTTTTAAGAAAGGAAATCTGCCACCCTTAACTGGTCTGGCCTACATGTGACTCCTGATCCACAGCAGTGTGGTTGAATCTTAAATGCCCTCTGAAATGGCCTAGCAAGTCACTCAGTTCAATGGCAATTAGGAATGAGCAACGAATGCTGGCCTGGCCAGCGACATCCACATCATATGAAAGAATTTTTTAAAAAATATAGTAACAAATTAAAGCAGTGCCTTCATCCAAACTTGGTGGCCTCTAAATTTTGGCTGTGCAAACGTGTGCCCAATCTCTGGAAGTAGGTAAGTATGATTTGACCCTATAGGGAAAGATGTGTACTCTGTTGGGAAAACACAAATTCCACAATTGCTTTCTCAGTAACTTTTGTTTGGAGACTCATAAACATTGTGATGGAGATCTATTAATGTCACAATCTCAAGGCATTGCTCAGGATCATGGTTCTTGATAAGTTGTTGGTCGAACCCTGTTGTGGCTAATGATCTTGATGTCATTGTACAACAGGTTAAGTAGTCGGATCAGTGCAAAATCCATTTTCTCATTACGTAGACAAGTGAAATTCTTCAAAGTTGTTGAAAACTAACTATTCAGAATGATTACTGAGCTAAATCTTCAAAATGTGAATACGTTAGTACGATGTCCTAAAGTTTTGAATACTTCAGTGGTGAAAACCAGTGTGTGAATTTTAATTCTTTCTCATTCTTATTTCTTTGAATTACTAGTGAAAGAAGAGAAAAGAAATCATCTTATATTGAAGTTCAGCTGAGTTTTTCAGAAGTTAAAATAAAGGATTTTGAAATAAGTTTTCTATGTGTTGTTTTAAGTGACGAAATTGATCAAGAAAGATTTGTTTTCATCAGACCAGCAGGTAAGTCCATCCTAATTTAGGATAAATTGAATGGTAATGTCAATCATGATTTATTTTGCAGCTAGAAGAAGAGGTCTGACTCTATATGGGTTATGTAATTAATCACAGTCCAACTGAAAAATAAAAAGGCAATTTATTCATTTAGCTAAAAGGCAGTGCATTGCATCAATTCAGAGGATTTGACTGCTGAATAAAAATTTTCATCTGATTGCCATTACTCTCAATTTTAGCTACTACTTTGCAGAATGAATATATAGTTGTGAATTACTGTTTGTGTGATAGGGTGCATAAACTGGGGAGTATAGTTTGGTCTTGACAAGTATATTCTTCTCAAGTGACCATCAAATGAGAGTGAAGGAGGTTGTGAAAAGTTTTATATAGTTATCTGTTATCAACCATTACTGTAAGATTTCTTTTCCACTATAATCCTACACAATTGTTGGTCTTAAATATTGGCATCTAAGACTTCGTTATGTTTGAGGCTATTTTTCTAAAACTAAGACTGACTATAATGTGTCCTAATTAAAAATTATCCAGAAACTGAAGTTGCCAGCAATAAAATCTTCAGTCCATGATGATATAGTCTGATGAAAATAGCTATTTGAAATCATAAAATCTTACTAAAAACTTTACAAATACTTTAGCAATGTAAATATATTGTTTGAAGGATGTATTTGAGTTGGTGGATCCTGCTGCAGTGGTGATCCCAGTGAAGTCAAAGATACAAAATCTTCCTGGCCTCTAAGCAATATACTTGTTTTATTATAATGTCCAAGGATGTTTTTATTTTCAGTCCCTTCCAATGTGTCCTCCAAGTCCAAATGTTCTACAACTTTGGGAATAAAATTTTTGAGATGATGCTGTTAATCTCTTAAGAGATCTTCTCATTTCACTTTTGGTATTTGCTTATAGAAATCGATTAAAGTCCATTAATGATATAATTCAGTCATGAATGTGTACCTCATTTTTACTTGAGAATTGTTTCCAATTGGTTCAATAAGGTATCGCCCATAAGGCTACTTAATAATATAAAAGCCCATGGTGTTGGGGGTAGTATATTAGCATAGATAGAGGATTGGCTAATAGAAAACAGTGAGTTAGGATAAGAGGGGTATTTTCAGGTAGGCAACCTGTAACTAGCGGAGTGCCACAGGGATCAATGGGGCCACAATTATTTCCAATATATGTCAATGACTTGGATGAGTGAAGTGAACATACTATCGTCACAATTGCGGATGACACAAAAATAGTGGAAAAGCAAGTGTTGAGGATGACAATAAGAGTCTACAGAGTGATTTGGACAGGTTAAGTGAGTTGGGCAAAAACTTGGGTGAAGGAATATAATGTGAGAAAATGTGAGGTTATACACTTTGAAAGGAAGAATAAAGGAGTTGAATATTATTTAAATGGGGAAAGCTGCAGCACAGAGGGATTTGGGAGTCCTCATGCATGAATCACAAAAAGCTAGCATACAAGTTCAGCAGGTAATAGGGAAGGCAAATGAAATGTTGGCCTTCATTTCAAGAGAAATGAAGTATAAAAACAGGGAAATCTTGCTAAAACTATATAAGGCATGAGTTAGACCACACCTAGACTATTGTGAACAGTTTTGGTCCCCTTATCTAAGGAAAGATATATTGGCATTGGAGGCAGCCCAGAGAAGGTTCACTAGGTTGATCCCTGGTATGGAGGGATTTTCTAATGAGGAGAGGTTGAGTAGGTTGTGTCTGTACTCATTGGAGTTTAGAAGAATGAGAGGTGACTTTATTGAAATATATAAGATTCTTAGGGGGCTTGACAGGGTAGATGCTGAGAAGTTGTTTCCCCTTGTGGGAGAATCTAGGACCAGTGGGCATAATCTCAGCGTAAAGGATCACCCACTTAAGACAGAAATGAGGAGGAATTTCTTCTCTCTGAGGGTAGTGAATCTGTGGAATTCTTTACCGCAAATGGCTGTAGAGGCTACTTCATTAAGTATATTTAAGGTTGAGACAGATTTTTAATCTGTAAGGGAATCAAGGGTTATGGGGGAAAGGCAGGAAATTGAAATTGAGGATTATCAGATCAACCATGATCTCATAGAATGGCGAAGCAGACTGGATGGGCTGAATCGCCTACTTCTGCTCGGACGTTTTAAGGTTTTATGATTGCTAACTCAAATCGTTCTGCAATGTATGTCAGATTATTGGCTCTGAATTCTCTGGTTACGTTGCGGGCTGAAACTCAAAAGGATTGGCAGCAAACTGAAACATTTGTGGTTTCAGGTTACTCTGAATCATCATGATTAAGTTTCTGGTCATGCGAGGAAAAAGTATGAGTGGATTAGAAATACGCAAATCTGTATAACTGAGTTCAATTATCCCTGTTCTGATGAAGAGTCATTCGGACTCGAAACGTTAACTGTGTTCCTCTCCGCAGATGCTGTCAGACGTGCTCAGTTTTTCCAGATATTTTTGTTTTTGTTTCAATTATCCCACCATTGGTATGATGGGCTGTGTTGCTGTAGAACACGTTTTTAAAATGTTTTAAAAGTCCACACTCACAAGCAGCGCGCCCTCACGTGCAAACATTTATGAGAGATTTTGAAACCAGTTACATTAGGCAGTCATATCACTAGCTAGGAAATTTTCATTCCAACCAGTTGTTTCAAGAGCATTTCACTATCAGTACGGGGGAGGGGCTGGGGAATCGGAAGTGAAATCGTCTTTCAAAACGTTATGTGCCTTCGAAAATTTTAAGCTGAAGCTTTTGTCAGCATATTTGCCATTGGAAGCAATTTCTTACAATAAATGAAATAAGTATTACTTTAGCCAGAGGCGGATATGCTGTGTAAATATAAATGTTAACCTTTGAGGTCCCTGGCGATCGACGGTGTTGTACGATATCAGCACCATTATACACAGAAACAGCCTTAAAACTGAATGGAGAGGCACCAACCTGAGTACTGAAAATCCCCCAGACCCAGTGCAGTTATTCCAGCAAATGTAAATGGAAATCTTTCCTAAAACAATTGCGAGGATGTGGTTTAAAACGTTTTACTTGCTGTTTTTTTCCGTCACTAGAGAAGTTCTGTGCCAGGGGAGTTGTGGCGAAATTATTTCACTACTAGAGCAGGGATGAGCCATATTATTTAGCTGCCTCGCCACAGTGCATTTTGTCAGTAAATGGGGCACACTTAGCTATTCATGTGCAGAACTACTTCCTGAAATGCTCCTGCCGCTTAAAGGGTTGAAAGTGAAACTTCTCTCTCTCCTACAAGTAAAGATATTTTTCAAACCTACTGTTTAGCAAGAGGATTACAGATTACAGGGAAGCTTATTACATTTTCAGAATAAAATATTGTAATTAAGCATAATAGATTTGCTAACAAATATTGGTTTGTCTTATCTGTAGTAACGTAGATTTGTTTTCTTTGTAGTTTCAAATGTTGCATCAGATTTTGTGGTTGCTCTTTTTGTGCTGATCAGCATCATTTTGGTGAGCACTTGCGTGTACAAATTTGTAAAATCCAAGCATCCACTCAATTATGCGATCCTAAAGTAAACGGAAAATACAGGTAAGGAGAAATCCTTTCATCAGATCTAACTCATCAATGATGTTGCATTACAGTTCTAAAATAAGCCTAAAAAGGCAATACTTAAACAGTTATCCAACACATATTTTAATCAAACTTTTTTAGTTTAACATTCTTATGACTGACTACTCTACAAATATTAAATGATATCAAATCACATTCCAAGTTTAATGGAACCAATAGTTTAAAGCTGGAAGTTTTAATTCTCAGATCCTGAGTAATTGCATTCATAAACATCCACAAATTATGGACGAAGAAATATTTTCTTTTCTCATTTTTATTTTGAACTCCTCTAACACCACCTTGTGACATTGTATGGACCGATAATCTGGAACCACGTGCAGGAATGGATGGAAATGCTGAACTTCTATTCTTTCCCCTCCAGATTTATAATGAAGCATTTTGTCTCCACTTAGCTCTTCACATTATACTGTCTATCTGGGGAATGAATCGTGGGCATGAGTCATTGTCCTATCACTGCACTAAAGTGATTGATGGTACAATGTTATTTTTGTCAAGTTTATGTTGGATTAATGGCTTGACTGGTTTCAATTCTAATTAATGTATAAACTAATGGTGACGATTGTGGCCCTGATGGCAGGCCGAAAAGCCGGGGGCAAATCCACTCTGGCTGTTTCCCAGAGCTCCGACACAATTCCATATCCATCAGGTAAGTAAATGCCTGACACCAGGATTTTCCATCCCATCAAGGGCGAAGATCACACCTCCAAAGGCTGGCAGCTCTTAAGTCACATCTCTCAGCATTGCAGGGAGTACTGGTCCCTGCAGGTACAGCAGCTAGCCAGGACCAGTCACCATGGAGGAGGCTGCAGAAACCTGACGAGGGGCTGGGGGTATTGTCACTGAGGGCAGGGGGCATGTTTAAGGATGGGGGGGGTAGTGGTGGGGGGGTGGCCTTTACATCTGGGAGGCCTCTCTGGGCCATAGAATGCCTGATCAGGAGGCACCCCGGAGCCCATAAGGAGGCTGCCAGCTTTTACTGTGCGGCCTCCCCATATGTTGAAGGGCCACCCTGGTTAGAGCATTAGGGGTGGTGGATGAGGCCTTTTATCAGCCACTTAAGAAGTGGGCTTCTTGGTGGGAATGCTATACTCTACATTCCCCACCTCTGACTGAATTGCAGGGAGTCAGGAAGGCAATGGGCATTTCAATCCCCACATATTCCCTGAAGATTCTACAGCCCCTTCCATGAGTGCCAGTCCATTCCAATAAGCCTGATTAAATTTCACCCTACATGTTTACATGTTTTGTTCTGGGTAGTGAAATAAAATCAGCACATTATGTCCAAACTTCAGTTCAAACGTTATATTTTGTGATGATCTATGATTGTAAAGTCCAGCTGAAAGTTATATTTGAGTCATAACTACAGATCAACTTGTGGTGAACGTTCAATATTTTCTTGTGTAGCTGATGGAGATCGATTCCAATTACTAAAAATTATGGCTCAACTGCTGACACTTTTCCAAACATGTCTTTCAAGGATATTTTATCCTTATATTCCATTTTCTTCTTCAGTTGGTCACACCACATACTATTCCCTTGCCGAGAGAATTAATAAGTAATCTTCACCTAGGCCTTGAATAATTAATTAGGTCTTGCAAGACCGCTGCAGGTTTGGTCATTACCCCCACGCCCCCCAGTGAGAAATAGAATAGTCTTTCACAGAATCATAGAATGTTAAAGCATCGGAACAGGACATTTGGCCCATCAAGTTCTGCCAGTCTTTTTTTATCAACATGGACCAGTCTAATCCTACTTTTCTTATTCTCCATACCTTTTAAAGGTTCTCCTTTTCACACAGCTGACTAATGACCTTTTAAAAGAAATTATGAATTCTGCTTCAAACTGCTTTGTGGTCATTTAATATTCTGACCACCTTCCATGTAAAGAAATAATTTCTCACCACACCACTCCACTGTCAGTGAAACTCTTTTATAATTATCTTAAATAGGTACCTTGTGGATACAATTTCTCCTACCAATTAAAATAACCTAGCACTATTTATCTTGTCATTACCCTTTGTAGTGTTGTGGGCCTCTATCAAATCACCTTTCAATCTTCTCAGTTCTGGTGAAAAATGCCCTAATGATTCAAATCTTTGTTCAGAAAATTCCATATCTTGCAAAATTCACATAACATGGAGAACTATCCTATCCTGATAACTTTTCTAAACTTTGTGTAACTTCTGCTAAACAAAATATATAAAAAATAAACTTGTAGCACAATACAAAAATCTAAAATGATGTGTCGCAATACTAATATAATATTGAAAACTTGTCATGAGGGAAAACCTGAACTTTATACACACAAATCATGGCTCCAACTTAGAGACAACTGCAGTAAAGCCACACTCATAATGACAGTTTAAAGTTAAATCTGAATAGTTCAAGAATTTGAAAAACAAGTACCCTCCCTCTGATTGTACCTTGTTCTAAATGTATCAAATTGGTGTAGTTTGTATTTTAAATGATATAATATCTGATCAATGCACTCTTATAGGTATAACATTGCAATAGCTCAATACTTCTATTAAACAACAATCCTTTTTATTCCACATACCAAGGACCTACAAACTCAACATAAATCTGTTCTTTGTTAAGTGAGTCTTTTCATTTAGTTTCCGATCCTTTATTGTGACCCGAGAAAATCCTAAAACTTTAGTCCACCATATCAAGAGTTTATTGGCGTGGAACCACCGAGTGCCCCTCTGCAGTACACGTGTAAGGTGTTTTGTTTATTGTATTTTAGTACAATAAGCTCCGTTGAAGCTAGTTCCATACAGCTTTTTGAATAAATAAGGGAGAATTTTGTATGTGATCAGCAAGAAGGCAATGGAAGTAATTTTTGACTTCATCAAATGGGCTATAGTTTGCAAAACAGATCATCTCCCTGAAATCAGTGGAATAAAAAATAGGTACTTCCTATAACAAATTAGAGATCTACTCTGGCAGGTTACTGCTCAGGCAATGAAGTTGACAGTTACCTCCAATGTTTCTGCTTTGTTTGGCTATGATTACGAAATCACAATATAAACACTGTTTCCATCGTCACAGGTCCTGCCTGACCTGAGTATTTTCAGCAGTTTTTTGTTTTCCTTTCAATTTCCAGCATCCACAGTATTTTGCTTTTATTTCAGTGTTTAATTCACTGTCATTTCTCTTTCAGGGATGCCAACCTTGAAGAAGTTCTGCCCTTGTGTCTGACAGGATTTCCATTTGTCACTTTTACCTTGTTCATCTTTATTGCTTTCTGGCTCCCTTATAATATTTGATCAAGTATCTTCCAAAACTCACCTTCACACCCACATCTCTTTCCTTAGCAACTGTCTCTGAAAATGCTGGCCAATATACTGGCAATTACGGCCACTTGTGCAAGCTGTATTGTAGGGGTTTGGGAGTATTGACATGAGACAGTGTTGTGAGGATGCATCATTTATTCTGTTTTCACAAATGTTTTTACATTCTATGTTGCTATTTCACAGTAGTCAAAAAAGATTATACTTACATTCCTTGCAGTTGTAAAGGTTTTTTCTCCATAGATATCACAAGAATAAGACCATAGCATCAAACACAAAACTTAACACAATGTGGCTACACTTAATTATTACTTGTACTTATTAAAATGTGTACATTTTATTAGTAATTGGTTTAAATCAATTTTGCTTTCATGTTATGTTTTACCCAAATAATTAATATCATGCTTTTATTAAATTTCTTAGAACATTATGTATATTTGGTACAGCTCCAAATATCATTAGTACCAATTGCAAAGTAATACTTTTTAGTGCCTAGCTACTTTTATTGCAGTTTTATTGCCTTCTGTCGGTCTGGCTCATTGGTAGCACTCACCTCTGAGCCAGATGGTTGAACTAGATCTGAATTAGATCCTCTTTTCACAATTTAAGTATGTTACCAGATCTCAAGGAGGACAGAGAAAATGTTTTAAGAACATCCTGAGAGTGTACAAGATTATGAGCGGCATGGACAGGGTGGATAGGGAGCAGCTGTTCCCCTTAGTTGAAGGGTCAGTCACGAGGAGACACAAGTTCAAGGTGAGGAGCAGAAGGGGGGATGTGAGGACAAACATTTTTATCCAGAGGGTGATGACAGTCTGTAATGCGCTGCCTGGGAGGGTGGTGGAGGCGGGTTGCCTCACACCCTTTAAAAAGTAGCTGGATGAGCACTTGGCACGACATAACATTCAAGGCTATGGGCCAAGTGCTGGTAAATGGGATTAGGTAGGTAGGTCAGGTGTTTCTCACGTGTCGGTGCAGACTCGGTGGGCTTTTTCTGTACCGTGATTCTGTGAACGCCTCATTGAAAAGGGAAAAAAATGACACCAGTGCGTGGGAGGAACTTACCACAAACTGTACCATGTGTTAGCACCTCATCCAACAAGCCACAACACAGTTGGAAACTGTGACCGCATAAAAACCCTGCTGCAGAAAGGCAGCAAAAGCAGATGGAGAGAGAACAGAATCCTGGTTTGGGAATCCCCCTTCATCGGGGTAACTTCTGTCCACTCTGCCCAGGATGCTTCAAGATGAAAACACGCTATAGTGTCCCTGTTCAAGACTTTAGTTTAACCCTATAATGAATCTGAGAATAGTGTTCAGTTTGATCCCCTCACATGGTGGGCGACATTGAGGCCCCAGAAAAACCTCTGAGGAGGAGCACTTGAGTAATACCTAATTTAAAAACCCTGAACTCTTTTGCTAGGCCTGGGGAGATGGATTTTTTTTTATTTTGGAAAAGTGTAGACTTTAGGAAAATTTGATTTAAACATTTAAAATAATGAAAGCACGAGCTTGTTCACATGTGAATAGATCTTTTAAAAATTAGGGAAAACAAGTGGATATGTCACTTTTACCTTGTTCATCTTTATTGCTTTTTGGTTCCCTTCTAATTTTTGTAGCTCCAGGGTTGACTTATTGAGTCACCTGATGACACACAAATCATGAAGCTTGGTTTCGAGGGACTGATGATGACGATGATGTGATGATTGTAGGTTAAAGCCCCTTTCCAGTACTTGAGCACAGACATCTAGACTGTCATTCAGTGCAGTGTTGTGGGAGTGCTGCATATGAAAATACAAAGAAGATAGATAGAGAAAGACCAGCCGGTTAATCAACTCTGTCCCATTCAGCCACGTTCAACTAAGCAAGCCTTCACCCCATCAGCCATGAAATCTCCAGGAGAAGGGGAAAAAAAAGCAAATTAAAAAACTCTAGTTCAATTCCGAAAAAGTCTTTCCCCAAACCCCAAAGATGATCAAAAGTGAATTCCAGGAGATAAAAATGACCACAAGGTAAAATATCCAACTCCCTGCTACTTCTGTATGCAGCAATATAAGCTTTCTCCAGGAATTTGCCCAACTCCTTTATGAATGTTGGCAGCAAATCTGTGCCCACTGCATGAGGCAGCAACCTAATCTAAAGCTGATATTTTTTTGGGCAGAAAAAAACCTCCTCACAACAGACTAAAAGTCTATGCTTAAGTAGCTTATACGCATGTCCACTTGTTTTCCCTAATTTTAAAAACAGATCTATCCATATGTGAACAGGCTAGTCCTTTCATCATTTTAAATACTTAAATCAAATCTTCCTAAAGTCACAATTTTCCAGAGTTAAAATAATCCATCCCCCCAAGCCTAGCAGAAGAGTTCAGGGTTTTTAAATTTAGCTCCTCCCTGGAAGTTTTTCTGGGGCTAAATATCTCCTACTATGCGAAGGGACCAAAACTGAACACTATTCTCAGATTCATCACAGGGCTAAACTAAAGTTTTGTACAGGTACAATATAATGTGTTTCCATGTTGTACCATCCCAGCTATACATCCTGATATTTGCTTTCACTATAGCCATTTGATGCTGGCCATGGACGTTTAGAGATTTAATACTTTTTAAAACTCAGGTCTCTTGCCCTCTCAACAGGTTTTAATTTAAATGCATGATAAACTCCACCGGATTAGATGTCATATTTTCTTCAATGATCCTTCTTACACCAGCACAAATCATGTCACCCGTTAACTTGCACACAATATCACATCCCTTCATCAAGATCAAAAATATGTAATGTGAGTAATGGCCCTAAAACCAAACCCTTCAGGAATGCATTAATAATCAATCTGTGTTGAGCCATTGTCATCAATAACAATCTTCTGCCTATGAGAAAGTAACCAACAACTGATCCAACCCAGAATCTGTCCATCAAACCTACAGAACCCTATCATGTGTAGTAACCTATTGTGAGGCAACTTATCAAGCTTTCTTACAGTCCAAAGCTATCATGCCTACTGTGCTGCCTTCATCCAACAAACTAGTAACCCCTTAAAGAATTCCACCACGTTAGTGAGCCATGACCTTTTCAAGAAGCCATGTTGCATGTCCTTAATATAACCTTCTCTGTCAAGGTAGATATATAGAGCATATCTAATGAACCCTTCTGGCATTTTTCCTACAACTGACCTCTAGCCATTGCATAAATTATTTCCTGGTTCTGACTTTCCTATTGAATGCTGCTAAAACATTTGCCTTCCTCCAATCATCCCCAACACCCGCAAACTACTGAATATATAGGTAAGGGCTTACCTAACACAGCAATCACTTTTTTAAGCACCCTTGGGTAAATACCATCTGGGCCAACTATTTGATTTGTGTTCTGTTTAAGATCCCTTATTCTTTTCAATATCAGATTTGCATCTTCTTTCAACATTCACAACTTCAGTGCCAACAACATACTGCACTATTGGTTAATGAGCACATTCTCTACAACAACAACTTATTTTATAGAGCACATTTAACATAATAAAACATCCCAACTTGCCTCACAAGAGAGTTATAAAAGAAAATATGACACTGAGCCACATAAGGAGATATAGGTCAAATGGCCAAAAGCTTGATTCAAGAGCTAAGTTATAAGCAGTGTCTTAAAGGAGGAAAGTGAGGTGGAGGATTGTAGGAGAGTATTCCAGAGTTAGGGCCTAGACCCCACTGAAGATGCAACCACCAATGGTGGATCGATTAAAATCAGGATTGCTCGAGAGGCCAGAATTAGAGGAGTGCAGATAGCAAAGAGAGTTGTGGTGCTGGAGGAGATTACAGAGATAGGGAGGGGCAAGGCAGTGGAGGAACTTGAAAACAAGGATGAGAATTTTAAAATCAAGATGTGTTTGACAGGGAGCCACTGGAGGTCAGTGAGCGCAGAGTAATAGATGAATGGGATTTTCTGAGTTAAGACATGAGGGTCAGTGTTTTGGATGAGTTCAAGTTTATGGAGGGTAAACTGTGAGACCAGCCAGGAGTGCATTGGAATAGTTGAGTCTAGCGATAATAAAGGCATGAATGATGGTTTCAGTAGCAGACAAGCTGAGAGGGTGAAGGGTGATATTACTAAAGCAGTTTGAGTGGTGGTGTAAATATGAGGTTGGAAGCTCATCTCGGGGTCAAATGTTATACCAAGTTTGCGAACAGACTGGTTTAATTTCAGATAGTTGCTCGGGAGCGGGATGGAGTCAGTAGCTTGAGAAATGGAGTTTGGAGTGGAAACTCAAAACAATGGCCTCGGTCTTCCCAATATTTAATTGGAGGAAATTTCTTCGCATCCAGTACTGGATGTCAGACAAGCAGTCTGGTAATTTAGCAACAGTGGAGGGGTGGAGAGAGGAAGTAATGAGCTAGAGCTGGGTGCTGTCAAATCAACATTGCATTTGCAGATGATGTCATTGAGGGGAAGCATATAAATGAGAAATTGGAGGGAGGCAAGGAAAAATCCTTGAAGGACTCCAGAGGTTACAGTGTGGAAGCAAGAAGAGACAACCCATTGCAAATGATTCTCTGGCACCAATTAGATATATAGGAATAGAACAAGATGAGAGCTGTTCCATTCAGCTGGATGAGAGTGGAGAGATGTTGGAGGAGGACAGTGCCAACTGTGTCAACAATTACAAGCAGATCGAGCAGGATGAGGAAAGAAAGTTTATCTTTGTCACAGTCACATAGGATTTCATTTGTGCCTTTAATAGGAGCTGTTTCTGTACTTTGGCAGGGGAAGAAACCTGATTGGAAAGATTCATAGGTGGAATCCCGGGAAAGATGGGCATGGATTTGGGAGGCAACAACATATTCAAGGACCTTGGAGAGGATAGGAAGTTGGAGTTGGGGCAGTAGATTACAAGGACAGTGAGGTTGTGTTTTTTTGAGGGAAAGGGGTGATGCTGTCAGATTTAAAGGAGGGAGGGTGTAGGAGGAAAGACTGATACAAAGTATTCATTTCAATTCTCTTCCATGTGCTGGGAGTCCATCTGAATCTTCCCTGAGGAATCCTTTAGCAGCCCTACATAGTAATTCTTCATTGTTCTCAAACTTCATAACTGAAACATCTTTTACTATTGCTATCACAATTACCTACAACCATTTTGTCATGCAGATGTGTTATATAAAATATGGTGGACATATATATGTATTGAACTTTTTGAAAGGGACAGTTTTGCTGAGCAAAGGACACTGGCTTACAGCAGCTACTATGTTGTATTTGTAAAGGACACAAGCTGCTTTTATTGGGACATTGAGTCTACGGAGCTTTCGGAGAGAGGTCCAGTTCTTGGGTGTAAAATATATACTGGATTTTTGATAATCAGAGAGAGACTGCCACAGGGGGAACATTCTTGCCCTAACTCTCTCTCTCTTCTGCAAGCTCTCTCATCAAAGCTGCACTGTTTGTGCTTTGGAAAACCTACTAGAAGACCTTATTGCTGCAAACCAAGGGCTCTTAAAGGAGAATTCTGAATCCATCCCCACTGTCCTTTGCACCATCTCCAGTGAGAAACCCACAAGAACCAGCAACTACTGTGGGCAGGACTGTAAGAAAGCATCTGGACACCCCCAAGAATTTTTTTTTCTGACTTGTTACTTGGCCAAGCTTTTAATATCTGATTCTCTGCAGAGTTTCATTCCTTTTTGCATGCTTATGGAGGGGCGGCATTGTGTGTGTTTTTGCATTAGTGGGTAGTTGGACATATTTGTACATTTTGAACCTTTTGGTAATTTCTGCAACTTTACTTTAGCAATAAAACTCTTGTTCACTGAAGGAATCTGGCTGGCCTATTTCTTGCACTGAGGTATACATACTTAAATATTAAATTGGCAAATCACCTTTTTAAAATTCTAACTCAGGAGTGGGACAAAGGGAGAGTCACTTCACCCCTGTTAACCTAGTTGTAACTATCTTTTCCACTGACCTTTTGGTTGCTTTGGTAGCAATTTTTGTTCCCTTAAATCTGGGAAGTTACATTCCCCATTATGAAAATGTTAAATAACTCTGATGTTTCAGAGATGCCATCTTTCAAAGCAAGCATTAAACCAAGTTTCCACCTGTTTGATGAAGTGAGTGTTAAAGTTTCCATGACATTGAAGACAGTAGGGGTGTTCTCCAAGTCAACATTTTCCCCTTAACAAACAGTACCATTTTTCACTTAACCAACACCACCAAAAAGATTGACTGGGCATTTATCTCATGTGTGGGACTCTTCCTTGTGCACTATGCCTCCGCAGTTGCCTACAAAACTACAGAGACTGCATTTGGGGCAGTCTGTTTACAGAACTTGGAAACAATAGAGGCTGTTGCTAATAATGTATCATTTGCCAAAGACACCAAGGTGTAAAATCAAGCAATTAATGTAAGGAAGAGCTGTAGCTGTAAGCAGATCTGGACAAAAATGGCTAACAGCTGATAAATTTTCAATTGAAATATGTGCAAATAAGTGGTGACTTGTACAGGAAACAGTAAATAGGTCATTTTTAGCAAAGGTAGAAAAGCATAAGAATTTGGATCTTATTAAACATTGCAAAAATTATGTGAACCAAGTTTGACTAAAACCTAAACACTTTCTGTCATCACTGCTGATTTACTTGGTTAATGGCACCAGCTTGACTTTTGGATTTTCTAAACTTACTGTAATGACTCGATGAAGCAGACAGGTTTTGACAAAAAAAACAACTAAACTTTATGACAGAGAGCTTTTCAGGTGCTACTCACTCGATCAGGACTCTCGTCAGGAAGCCTCACTCCAGATTGCCTGTGCTTAAGAGTTCACTGGTCGGAGCCTTAAGAGAACATCATGACCCCTGAGAGCAGGAGGGACTATACCCTCAGTTACCACATTTCCTCCACATCTAGTTTTTTAGTTTCTATTAACAGGGAAACATTTGAACATCCAACGACATATACATATATATACGATTTCAGGTGATTAAAGATCAAGTCTCTGAGATTAGAGCGGCATAGCTTTACCATTTGAGGTTACTTAACAGGATTGACAGGGTCTGGAACTGCAGCATGAGACACATCATTGGAATGTGGCAGTTCAGGATTTGGCAACTGTACAGAGACATTCCAGATCAATCAGTCACCCCAGGAATTGATGGTTTGATGTTAATCACAGGCGGAATAGTTGGTTGTTGGAATGTCTCTTCGACATAAATTTGGTTTACGTGCTTCCAGATGATTCTATCTTCCACTTGTGCTTGGAAAAGTAATGGACCAGTCTCTGAAACAATGGTCCCAGGAACCCAATAGGGTCCACAGCCAAATTTTGCTTGAATACTGTGCCACCTACAGTGAATGTGCAAGCTTTGCTGTGTCTATTGTGGTTCAATTTTTGATTACTCTATTTACACTCTACCTTTCTCTCTAACTTTGGAAACACCAGGTGTAACTGTATATAGGTGGCATTTCATCAATAATTCAGATGGTGTTGAATCCATGGTCAAATTTGGTGTCGTACAATAACTGAAAAGAAAGCAGGAAAGTCGAGATTCCAGAGTGCCTTCCGATATGTTTTTCCTACCAGACTTAAAAGTTTGTACTGTCCTCTCAGCTAGGCCGTTTGATGCGGGATGGCAGGGGCTGTTTTAATATGTCTGATCCCATACAGATCCATAAATTTCTGAAACTCTGTGTTGGGAAAAACAGTGCCATTATCTGAAATGATAATTTCAGGTAGGCTATGTGTGCTGAAACTTTGACGTAGCTTCATGATAGTTGCATTTGACATTGACGACTTGACTTCATATACATCTATCCATATCAAATATGCATCTACAATTATCAAGAACATGATACCCAAGAATGGTCCCATGTAATCGAACCCAGGGTCAACCAGGCCACTCCCATGGATGCAAGGGAGCTGAAGCAGGGAACTTCTATTGTTGCTGACAGTGGAAACAGTGCTTGACCAAGTTTTCAATATCTCCATCAATGCCTGGCCACCATAAAAATCTTCATGCACGCATTTTCATTTTTGATATGCTGGGATGGGCACTATGGAGGTCTGTCAAGAGCGGCTCTATGCCTTGTGGCGGCACCACCACTCTTGACCCCCACAACAAAATCTCGCCTTGGCAGCTCAATTCCATCTGTCTGATATGGAATGGTCTCAATTCTTCAGATAAAGACAAGTTGGGCCATCCTTTTAAGACAAAGTCTCCGACTTTCAATAATATTGGATCTCTGTTCATCCAATTTCTAATTTGTTTTGTGCACACAGGTGAAGAACCTAACAAGTTCAATAATAGCACTAATTCCTGTGGAAGGAGAGTGCACAATACTATCTGGCAATGGGAGAAGACTGAGCGCATCTGCATTTGCAATGTGTAGGCCAGGATGGTACATAAAAGTATACCAGTACGCAGATAGTCAGAGCCCATTGTTCTATCCTTGCTGATGCTCTTGGTGGGATGGCCGTGTCTTTGCTGAATAAACCCATTAATGGTTTATGGTCCAATGCAATGGTGAAATGGCGACCATGCAGGTACCAGTGGAATTTCTTCCCCCCGAATACAACCGACAAACCTTCCTTTTTTAGCTGGGTATAACCCTTCTTGGCTATGGAAAGGGTTCTTGAGACATAGACAATGAGCCTTTCAGATCCATTTTCCATTTTATGGGATAATACAGCTCCCACCCCATACGGAAAGGCATCACATGTTAATATCAGCTCTTTTGACAGACCGTGGCGTACCAATAGACATGAAGAATGCGACAATTCCTTTGCTTTCATAAAGACTTCTTCCTGTTATCTCCCCCAAAGGCAACAGTGGTTATTTTTTAGTAACAAGTGTAATGGTACCAACACAGTTGATAGATTTGGTAAGAAGCAGCTATAATAGTTGATCATGCCCAGGAAGGACTTGAGTTCTGTTTACATTGGATGGTTTATTGCTTGAACTTTATCTTCTACTGGGTGTAGTCCCATGGCATCCACCCTGTGTCCTAGATATGTTACTTCTGGTGCCTGCAAAATGCACTTTTCCTTCTTTAACTGTACACCGGCTTCCACGAATCTCCTTAGCACCTCCTTCAGGTTGGTCAAGTGTTCTGTCTCGGTTAACCTCGTGATGAGGATATCAACTAGATATACAGGTACTTGTGGGAGTCCTTACAAAAGACTCTCCGTTGCTCTCTGGAAGATAGCTCATGCCGATGAGACCCCGAAGGATAGATGGGTATATTAGTACAGACCCTTATGTGTGTTCGTGGTTACGTACTCTCTTGCTGTGCTATTAAGCTCTAGTTGGTGGTAAGCATGGTTCATGTCCAATTTTGTATAGGACTTGCCTCCAGCCAGTTTGTTGTATAAATCATCTATCCGGATACGGTACTTGTCTAGTACGGCTACCTTATTTACAGCCAATTTATTATCTCCACAGTTGTGTATGGTGTGGTCGGGCTTAACCGCCAGAACTGTGGATGCAGCCCATTTGGAGAATTGAACAGGTTGGATAATAAACAGCTTTTCTAACCGGCACAGCTCTGCACCAACCTTTTTCAACGTATAAGGCACAGGTCTAGCCCTAAAGAAGCGAGGTGTCACCTGTGGCTCCACATATATCTTGGCCTGCATGTCTTTTAACTTCCCTAGTTCATCCTGAAAAACCATGTTGTATTTTCTTAGAAGTTTTGGAACTCCATCAGATTTTAGGTGAAATATCTCAGACCAGTTGAGCTTGATTTTCTGTAGCCGGTCTCAGCCTGAAAAACTGGGTCCTTCCCCTTTCACAATTATTACAGGCAGCTGGACTGTTGTTTGAGAGAAACTGGTACTTTGCGATGCCCCTTACTTGAATGGATTCTCCCGTGCATGTCTTTAACTTAACGGTCTGCCCCAGCTTTGTTGGCTGCCTACCTTCATTAAGGTACCTAAAAGTGTGCTCTCCTACCACCATAGTTGAGGCACCCATATCCACCTCCATTATTAGTGGCTTCTCATTAACTTGGATTGTGACAGGGTTAGGTTCATTTTTCACAGCAGTTATGTTATACAGGGAATAAACATTGGTGTTGGCAGCTTCAGTCTCTGCTGTATTCTTTAATTCACTCATGTTGGTTTGCTGTTTTGCAGGCTGCTTCAGCTTTGCCAGCATTGTTTTAACACATGACCTTTCTTATGGCCGTAATGACATTCTGCCTCCTTGAGTTTACAGGTGTCCACTCTGCGGTCACCTCCAAATTTATAACAACTTAATCTTGAAATCACTGCTGAGGTGTTTCTACTAGGCTTTTTCATGTTTCTCACAGTGCACATTGCATCTCGCTTCGATGCTGTGGGTCTGGTCTTCACACCACAGTCAGCGGTAGGTTCTCACCCAACATGAAGTATGGTGCCATGTTCTATATGTTGCAAAGCCTGCGAGTCTCTTGCAGCACTTTACATGGTGAGCGAGATTTTAAGGGCATGCTTAAAGCTAATGTCAACCTCAATGAGTAAATGGTGCTGTATCGTGTCGTCCTTAACGCCGCAAACTAATTGGCCCCACAGCATATCATTTAATGTGTCCCTGAAGTCACAGTGCCCTGTTCGCTGCTTGAGGTTCGCAACATAGGTTGTGATGGACTCTCCTGGGGCCCTAATTCTGGAATTACATTTAAAACGCTGCATTATTATGGATGGCTCTTGCTGGAAATGTGTTTCCACAAGGTCCACTAATTCATTATAGGACTTAGAATTGGGAAGCTCAGGGTTGTCAAGTTGCGAATGAGGTTTGCATGTTTTACTGCCATATACACTCAAGAAGATGGCTTTCTGTTTCTCCTCCATGGTAATTTCATTCACGACGAAATAAAATCCAAGGTGCTCTACATACAGGCTCCAGTCTTCCATACTGGCGTCACGGATTGATTCTGCCGAAGAGTAGCATGACTAACGAGTAGTCTTTTTTTTCCCTTAAAATTCGATGTACTCGCAAGGTGAGGTGCTGAGTTGGAGCTAATTTTGTCCTCATCACCAAATGTAATGACTCAACAGAGTGGACAGGTTTCAAAAAGAAACAACTAACAACAAATTTATTGCAGAGAGCTATTCAGGTGCTACATGCTTGATCAGGACTCTCGTCAGGAAGCTCCACCCTCCAGATTGTCTGCACTTAGGGCTCACTGGTCAGAGCCTTAGCAGAACATCACTTCACCCCTGATAGGAGAGGCTATATGCTCAGTTACCACATTTACCCACTCAAGGTTTTATACTTAACTATAATTAAGTAAAGGAATAAATTAGTAAAGGAAAACCATTTGGGTGTGATTATTGACCATTAACTAAAGGTAAAGCAAAAAAACAAAAATTTGCAAATGTTAGAAATCTAAAAATTAAAAGGAAACATGTTAGTAATGCACAGCACAACTGTTAGCATCTGAAAAGGGAAAATGTAGGGCAACATTTTGGATATCAACCCTTTGAGAGAAGTTTTGCAAAGGTCAATTCCCAAAGCTTCAGTTTTATTTGTAGCTATGACTTGATTCCTTTCTTGCCCTTTTTGTTGGTGGTGAGGTTACACAGTGTGCACGTGGATTCAACTACTTTGATGTTCTTGGTGAATTTGCCTAAATAGGTTTATGTGTCAGTAGCAAATATAGATCATTTTTGGCTTTAGAGTGAACTCTAGATTCTGCCAAATATGGCCAGATGGATTTTAAAGAGTAAATTTACACATGACTTTCACAAAACCAAATGAAATTTCATGCCCACTCTAGATGTGAGGTAAATACTTCCCAGATAATATCTCACATCAACATTTGATTGCAATCTGTGGAAATTTTGCTTCAACAAATAACAATCCGCTATATTGACATTTTTACTGTGTGGTTTATAGATAGCATTGTGATAACTGCTGAAGTGATAACAATCTCAAAACCATTTTGATCTATAATTAAAGATTAATTTACAAAATGTGTTTGCTTTGTTGACCCTTTAAAATGTTGAGGTGGGTTTTTGTGTCACAGAGGTATCAACACAAATACATTCATCCATTTTGAAGATAATTTAGTAGCCTATTGGCTGTAATTTTGGGAAACCAATTGACCTGTGAATGTAGTAAATCCTATTTTCTCTTATCTAAAGCTCTTTTATGTCTTTCTTGACCAGCTATGCATTTTGCTTGGTTTATATTTTACACGTGAACAGATTTTTTCCAGCTAAAGTTTACATTTTCCTTATTAGAGTTATGAACTGCAGTAGCGTGTGTCAGTTAGGCAGAAGACTCTAGAGTAGCAGCAGAGTTGTTCTTGTCTATGGTTACACTTATGTTGTGCCATTCGTTGATAGATTTTGGTTACCAAGTGTTGCTTTAATAGTTATTCCTCTAGCCTTGATAATTGCATTGTTTTGGATGGGGCTAATTTCCATAGTTCCCCACCCATATTAATTGTGTTGGAGTCTTCAGTGGGGTGCACCAACAAACTGCAACAAGGAAGAAACCCAAGAACTGACTTCAGTTCATTTCAAAAGTGTCAGAATGGGAAGGACCAGAATCCAGAACAATGTGTCTCGTCATTAGTCATTTTATGTACTGTAGCACCTTCTGCCATGGAATTGCAATTTCTTCTAAAGGAAATCCATGACACATATATGGAACCAAGTGTATTTGATAATAAGCAATGGCAATGCACAAGCCAGCAACTATAACAGCACTTTGTATTTACACTCTCTCTCTTTTTTTGCCTGTTGTGCTATCTTGATAGAACAGTCTTGTATAACCTCTTCCCTTCCCTGAGTTTGGAGAAGCCATTGCTGCACGTTCCCACAGCTGAGATGCTGAGGGTGATTACAGCTGAAATTGTGGAAATTTAAATCTTCTCTTGCAGTTTCTCCAAAGATTTGCCATGACTCTTGCATTCTCTTCATGGAGGTGAAAAGAAGTGTGCTATGTGTGCAAGTTAATTTTAACTTGTTCTTTTAATTTATTATAGGTTCAGATTATGCAGCCTTGCCTTTTTAGCATGATTTTCCATGTGAATCACTTGATATTATAATTGCTCCCCTATGCCTATTTATTCCTTTTCTTTGTCAAGGTTTTCAAATAGTCAATATTTAGGGAGAGAGGAAAGGCTGATCTGTTGTCATTATGCAATATTTTATTCTTACATGTCTCCGCTAACTGCTTGGCTAGATTTTGGCATGAATTTCTGTTCACAAGATGTTTTTTCCTCAAAACAGATTATAAGAATTACTGGAAGCTCTATCTGAGCTAACACTTCCTTTGCCAGAGAACATGGCAGATGATCACCAGGGAGGCTTCCTGTGTAAATCTTGTCAATCAGTCAAAAGCTGACCAATGAAAATCTGAGGAAAATGTGTGAAATTGTCTAGTGCAACTTCAGTGTACAAACACATTAACATGTTCATTACTAAATTTCTTTAGCATTTATTTTACCAAGTGCATTCATGCATAAGAAATCACCAAATATTAGCTCACAGGATTTCGTATAAAATATTATTGTTCTTCTGATCTGTCATGAAGAGATATTAATGTCTATAATGTTATTGAAAATTATTTTTTAAAGTAGAGTTCTAGTGGGGTCTGTGTGTCTTAGTTGGATTAAAGCCGGTGTCCGGGTGCTTTGAAGAATAGTAGTTTTGAGATGGTAATTAGATAAATGTAAGGAGGGTAGAAGGTAAAGTGTAAATTTGCACTTGTTAAAAGAAACCATTCAAGACTGCGGATGAAATCTGAAGCCAAGCAATGGCTTTACTTTTTTCAGCTTACTAATAAAATTGATGGGATGAAAGGATATTATTGTTAGAAGAGGTAAAGTTAAAAGTCTAGTGATACAATGGAAAATTTATATTCAAAGAGAAAGATATGTATAAAGGAGAAAGGAGATTGTGGTGTAAGGGAAAGGCATTTTAAGATCCAACAAGTGTGAGAACCCTCCAGCCTGTTAAGCCTCAAGTCTGTCTGCCAGGACCCAGAGCTGAAAGAAACTTATTTTGAATGTGACTGTCCAGGGTGTGCTTTGCCAGTTGTCTGTTTAAATCTATGAGTTTTACTGTTGCCTTAACAGGGGTGTAACTGAGAGTCAGATTAATTAGAAGATTTTTGCACTTATTATAGTAGTAATTTTTTAGGCATAGGTATGTGTTTACAATCTTTCTTGTATTAATAAATGTTTAATTTAGTTTTATAAAAAAAACCTCTTGAGACTTGGTGGTCATATTATTACTGAATTCAAAGCCTGCATTTCAAAACATAAAAATTGCAAAAATGGGTTATGACAGTTGTTTCAAGTTTCTCTCTGGGCTTTGAACAACACAGCCTTTACCATCAGCTGTGTCACAATATGATCTATTATATAGGCCCACATCTGCATTAACAATAAGATGAAGCTAATGGCATTCATGGTTATTATGGAGTAAATTGGACAGCAACCACTGAAGTCCACGCATGGGCAATTAAATGCAGATTTCTGCAAGTTGCTGTCCAATTTGATCTGTTTCCATTGTAAGCTTTATGACACCTGTACCTTGCTGATGGACGTGACATTAAAGTCCATACAAGGGCCTGAAGTTGCTATGCTTACCTGTGCCAGGTGCACAATGTTTAACTTGTACCCAAGTCAGGTGGCTGCTGATAGAGGAAAACTGGCCCTATAGACTTTCCAGAGCTTCACAGATTAAGTTGATAGTGTTTCCATTTGTAGCTGGTATTAAATGAGTTGCAAATTTATTAGTGACTGGAGCTTTTTTAAAGATCCAGCTAACAACTGATGAGATTTGTCATAGTGTCAGCAAGCAATTTGCAATTAACATGTTGAAATATTTGAATCAATGACAAATGAATCAAATGTACAGCCTGGTAAGAATTTTGGGGTCGATGAGCGGGGGCGAGACCCGTTTGCCGACATGTAAAATGATGCGTGGTGACGTCGGGCGGGTGTCTCAATGTCACCGTGCATTGTTTAGATTTTCAGTTCGGCAGGCATGCAGCCGACTTGGCTGTGCACCTGCCAAACTGTCAAAGGCCTATTAAGGCCATTTAAAGAGTCATTAAAATGATTAACAGGGCTGCCCGTCCAACCTTAAGGTTGGCGGGCAGGCCAAGAGCCCAGGTGGCCTTCACGTTTTTCATGGAACCTCATCCATGGGCGGGATGAGGTTTCATGAAGGTTTCATTAATTAAATAAAAATTTTTATCAAAATTTATGAACATGTCCCAGCTCATATGACACTGTCACATGAGGGGGCATGTCTTAAAATATTTCCTTTTCTTTATTTAAATTTTTAAACCTTAAACTAATCTCCCTGAGGCACCTCTCAGTGCTTCCAGGCGCACGTCGTGCTGGGTGGGTCTTGGTTGGCCCACCCATGTAAAATGGCAGCGGGGCGCCGATCAGGTTCGCGCCCGCCCCTGCACAACCCCCCTAATAGGGGTAAATTTCTGCCCCCTATTGCAATGTTGCTGGACTACATAAAGTAGCACTTGAAAATTTGTGGTACAATCAAGAGTTCAAACCAAAGCAGTTTATGTAATTGGCAGATAAAATTTATTACAAAATTATGCAAGGAATGCATGTTCGATGGAAGAATTACTGTCAAGTAGACTCTGAATTGTGTACGAATAGGTAAACCTGAAATTGAAAGTTACCTAGGCTTATAATAGATTCAGAAGTAATTATGTCATATCTTAACAATGATCAGCATTATGCTAAATGATACCTCTAAAATCAATTCAGTATAATTTAGAAGATGGCATGCACTGTTAGTTTTTTAGGGAGGGTGTTTAACCTCCAAATCTGTGATTCTGCACTAATTTAATATTAATTTGTTCTTTTTAGATTTTCACCATTCTGACAATAGGAGACAATCTAGTGATGTAACTCAGGAAACGTTTATTAAGCAACAAAAGTAATACTTAACAAGCTAGTCAGAGACTTTACTGATTCATCATGGTTCTTGTTGCCCGGTTCAGCCTAGGGCATGAGGTGACACGTGGTCTCTCTTTTTAACTCTCTCTCTCTTTTTCTCACACTCATTATCTCTCCTAACTCTCTCACTCTAAATATCTAACTCTCCAAATCTCTCTCTCTAATTCTAAGTCACAACCCATGTGCATGATCAGATCCTGAACACTGGCTCGGGCAGCACATGATCAGTCCCTGTTTGGTTTAGATGGTGTGTGTTCAGTGTCTGATTGGTTTCTCGAGGGTGATGATCATTTATTGATGTAATTTCCTGTTGTCCCCTGACTGGCCCTCTAATGTGTCATTTACTTGTGGGACCATTCCCCCCCTTTATAGCTCCTGTCAAGTATTACATTTTGTGGCTTTCTGCTGAGGTATTGGGCTACCTTAAGATATTTAAAATATTTCCTTCATTCACATATTTGAAATAAGAGAGCATGTGATGTCAAGCTCTAATTAACATTTGGACTCATTATTCCAAATGTCTAATTGATGTATAGGTATCCTGTCAAATTCTCATTCAGACAGGTGTCCATCAATATGTTTTGGTTATGGGAAATGCTTTGTTGTTACGTTTTTGTAGTAGCTGCCAGTGCTTGGTGCAAATTAATTGAAAATAGTAAAAGAATACAGAAATTACAAAGTTACCACATTCATAAGATCTATATAAAGTGCATATAAAATCAGTGCGTAAAGATGATTGGTGTGTAAAGGTTGAAGTAGCAAGATATACTTATAAAATACAAAATAACACATTGGCCAGAATATTGCCATCCGGGGCGGGCCCAACACACCGACGAGCGATTACATTAGGCATGTGCCCTGACGCCATTGCGCGTCATTTCAATATTTCATTCGGCGGGCGCACACCGGTGACGGCTGTGTGCCTGGCGAACTGTCAAAGGCCATTAGGAAAGTAATTTAGAAAATTAACAGTGCTGCCCGTTCAACCTTAAGGTTGGTGGGCAGGCGAAGAGCCCAAGCGGCCTTTGCATTTTTCAGGAAACCTCATCCAAGGGTGGAATGAGGTTTCCTGAAAGTTTAATTAAATAATTAAATAAAATTTGTGAAATGCTGTCACATAAGGGGACATATTTAAATAATTTTTCAGATAATTTATTCAAAATTTTCATTGCCAACTTAATCTCCCTGAGGCAGCTCCATGCCTAAGGGAGATTGCTGTGCACTTTCACATGCAGGCCCCGACTCTCCCTCCTCCCCCGTCCGCACAGGTAGCGCTGAACACTACCAGCCACGTAATAAGCTGGGTAGACATTAATTGGTCCGCCCACGTAAAATGGCAGCGTGCAGCCGATTGTGGGCGGTGATCGGTTCCACGCCCACCCCTGCCCACTCCCACCCAGCCCGTCTGACATAGGTGAGATGCAGCCCATTCAATTAATCCCCGTTTCTAAGTAATAAAAGTCAAAAGAACTACATAGTTAAAAAAGCTGATTACAGAACTTAACTCTAAGCTTACAGAACCAAGGATGGTTATATATTGCGAAGGAAAGTGATTGCTTTCTTAAAGCATTACTAGTTTAAAAACTACACTAATTTAGGACATAAGACTGAATGTTAAACACTTCACAGTTGTTTTCTTTACACAACAGGCCTTTCTAACTCCCCTCTGGGTCATAGGTATGCGTACCACTAATAAGATTTCATTGCCAGGAAGTATGATGGTTCCAGACTTGACTGCTCCACTTTGATGGCTTCACAGAGCTTGCTCTGGGATACAGACATAAAGCTAAAGCAGTGGGTCTAACAGCATTTGTCCTGTAATTAAATCATAGAAGTACAATTTATACAGCTTGGAGTCATGTGCTGTTTTTCACTTGTCAAGTGAGGGTGTGACTGCAAACAAAGAGCTAATCACATGATTTACTAGTGCCCTGCATTGACTACAAATAAGCAGAATATCATATCGGGGTTAATTGGTTAATATAATTCAATTGCTTGATCATTACACATAACTAAACTATAAACTAAATGATTATTAAACCTAAACTTTTCCACAACGGTTCAATGTTCAGTTGATAATCTGTTGAACAAAGCAAGCTATGTCACTTAATCCTTAGATATTTGCTAGTTACAAGGAAGCACTTATACTTGTATTTTAACTTTTATTTTCATCTCAAACACTATAGCACTCAAATCAATTACAGTAATAAAACTATTCAAACATCAGAGAAAACATTAACTCAAACCTAATAAATGGACAGGAGAACCAGTGGCTTGGGAAAACACGTATTTGTAAGCAATGCTAAAAAAATGCTTTTTGCATTCAAAATGATCTTGATAAAGATTCCTGAATGGAAAAATTGGTCAATAATCTGGCAAGATTTGTTTTCTGAAAGTGTACATACTGACCTTCAGATGTAATGCTTCACCTATTTGAGTTTATTTTATGAGCTGATTCACGGAATATGCCCATTAATACAGAGTGGTTTTGCTGCTTCGGGTACATTCATGTGACTTTCATTTGTATTTCAGATACTCTTTGAATTCAATGAAACTAAAATACTTGCTGCTGGCATATGGCAGGCGTGCATATTGGGAAATCACACACCAGCAGCTCATGAATTTTTGTCCTTTAACAGCAGAAAATATAGCTGATTTCAAGTTGTGCCATATGTTTCTGTTTGAACATGGTTCTTAACTATACTCCCCAAATATTGAACCCCCCTACATTATTTACAGATAAAACTGCCTATTTTTGTCAGTTCATCTTATATTTGTCAATGCTGCATTTAACTGCTGTTGTAGGCACTATAACGAAAACAAAAGTTTGAATCTGAATGAAGTAATTTTGCTTGTCTTTATTGCAGCAGGACACTCACAATAAGACACTACTGTATTAGGCTGATTTGGGGAGTTAGGCAAGAAACCATTACATCAGATATCTACCCATTTTTGCATCAAAGTTTCTGGTGTCACATCCTCCAAGTAATGGAAATGCCCACCAAATACGCACGGGTATATTTAAATTAGGCAGAAATTTCTTGTAATTGCCACATTCATGCTGAACATTAATCACACATATATAAAATGGCAGTTCAATGTTGTTATGCGCAACATAGATTGTGGATTTAAAGGGTTACAACAGATACAGGTACAGTGTCTCAATTCCAACTTTCCAAAAAATGAATATTTTTAGAATATGACATGCATCAATTTTAATTGAGTAAAATAAAAAATATCTTGCCTGGACAATTTGGCTAGGCACTGCATTGGTACAGTGTAGTGCTGGACTAGTTATCTGCTTCACTGTTTGTGCGCTCTGAGTAACCCTTGACCCCACCCAACCCAGCTTGGCCTGAACTGCTCAACCCGAAATCTGGCAAGATCCTAAATCTGGTAGGGTCTTGGTACTGACATTGCCTGTTTAGAGACACTGTACTATATTGTTAAAAGTATTGTAAAACTATTATACTTCAATAATTTTGCTTAGCTTTTTTTCCCCTTGACAACAGCTTCAGCATCCGCATTTGAGTCATCTGCTGTGGGGAACCCATTTTTTTCCCCTTAGCCATTTTAGAGAGGCTGCTATGGGTTTTCCATTGGGGTTATTATATGTGCTGTTCAGAGAAAGAATTGGTGAGAAATACAGGGAGCTCAGGCTGATCAGATGCCACAAGGGATATATGGCACCTATCCATCCAAATTCCCATCACAGAATTTACAGGTTAAGACACTCCAAGGAAAAGAAGCCATTAATAGGTTAAACCACAATTTGAAATCTGGCTTGAAGCATGTGACAGAAGTATATAAGGTGGGCTGGCTATTGTCTTTCTGTACCAGGTGGACCTCATCTCAGTCCAGCAGCCAAGCCATAGAGACATTACTGCACAGAAGGAGACCATTTGACCCATCAATACCATGTCAGCTCTCTGTCCAGTCAGTCCTATTCCACTGCTCTTTCACAGTAGCTTTGCAAGTTTATTTTCCTCAAAGGCCTATCCCATTTCCTTTTGAAACCATTGACTACCTTGCCTTCCAACACCCTCATAGGCAAATAGTTCCAGGTCATTAGCACATGCTGCTTATAAAGTTCTTCTGAACAGCCCCACATCTTTTGCCCAATACCAAATGATCTGCTACAGACATCATCTCTTCTGCATGGATACACTGGCTGTAACACATTTGTACAGACATTTGAAGGGGATGTGGGAGAATACAGATGTGATAGTATTTTGAAAGGCAGTACTCATGCTCACAGACCTGTCATGCCACTAGTAATGGACATGGGCTCAACAAGGCATCTGATCAATGGGAAAGCAGAATGGTACCAATAGATTGGAGACTGGAAGAAATGACCCTCTCCAATTTGACACCCCATGCCTCAATGGTGAGAGTCTATGTTCTTGGAAGAAGTGCATACTGTCCTCAGATAGTGTCACCATGGTCCTAGAGGATCATAGGCTGCTCTCTCATTCGAGAGAGATGACTGGTGGTGAGTTTAACCTGAGGGTCACCACACCTCAGGCAAGAGGGTGAGGCTGAGAAGGCGAGGCCTTCATAGATGATCTCAGCTGGTATGGGAATTGAACCCTGAGCTGGTGACATTAACTGCAGATCTGCTTGGAAGTGTCATGTGTTTCTTAAAAACTGAAATTCTATCTATTGTTGTGCTACAGATGGGGCATGAACTTCTTCAAATGAGCCACTGTCTGCTGAACATTTCTGGAAGACCAGCCCAGTGTCTGTACGTACCCTGCAAGAACCATTCTTTTAAAAGCAGGAATTTTCTGCATCTGGATTTTGAGGCTCTTTTGCAGAGAATATACCTTCTCTTGACCTTTCAACCAACATCATATTCCTTTTCCATTTCCAGATTCCAATGTCCATCCATGCTCTATACATCACCAAATGTATTATTGATTCCCATCTAATACTACAGGATGATATTTGGGAGGGCAGGGTAGAAATTGAAATGCTGGCAGGGGCCTGGCAGATTTTTTTCCTCCTCTGCTTCATCTTTGCATTACACAGTCAGAACATGACAAGGCAAAGGGAAACAAGAATGAATTGCCGAGTGGGTGAGATCACTGGATTTTCAGTACAAGCAATGAAAAGGGGTTTCATTATTTAGTTTATTGAAGACCACGCCTGGTATAGTGGCATAAGAGAGAGGAAAAGCGGAATGTTATGATGAAGCTACAGCAGGTTCCTGCCCCCTGACTTCACTGTCTCTGACTCCCTCTGCCATCTACATCTAGAAGCTCAGGCTACCTTCTCATAGAGGTTGAAAGACTGGAAGTTGAAGGGTCCTCCACTTAAATCCATTCTTTCCCTTTGAATAAGCTGCCTTCTACTTCATGAAGAATGGAGATTGTGGGAATGTACTTTAGTTGTAGCCCTCCACAGGTATTAGCAGTAAGACTATTATTGAAAAGCAAAATACTGGAAATCGGAAATAAAAACAAAATGCTGGAAATATTTAACAGGTTAGGTAGCATGATACTGCCTGGCCTGCTGAGTATTTCCAGACTAGAATGAAGGTGCTTTCTGACCTATGAAATATATAAAAGAGAAATGTGTAACTTTTAGTGATATTTATTCATATAAAGCTGTGAAGGTGAGGACTGGGATATGAAGGCCCCTGCAGTACCTCTTGGACATTAATGGTAAGCTTTTAAAGCACTTCATTGCGGTAATTGTCAAACATGTTTAGTGTATTCCATTATTAGATGTTGCTACCATCTCTAACCTTGCCTGTTCAGGTGAAGTCATTTAACCTCATGTGGCGTTGATTTTTTTTTGGGTACAGACTGTTATGGATGAGGGGAGGTGTGGATAATTCTTTCCCTTTTCTCACCTTTTGGTTGACTGTAACAAGATGTATTTTTGAGAAGGAGCGTTTTAACCCTTTTTCATATTGTGACTTTAAAGAGCTGTAATGAATAGACCTTCTGATGAGTTTAAATCAACAGGAAAGATAAATATTTATTTCCACAAAGTGTAAATGCAAACACCCACTCACCAAAGACACAGATACACACACACAAGAAAAGATGGTTTCTTGTGATGTAACATGTAATTAGGTTATAAACAGAGCAACAAGAAACAAGTCATTTATTTATAGTCCTTAAGATGGCGTTGAAAATGGTGCAGGCATGAAGGATTCTCTCTAGATTCCTTGAAAGCTGGAAGTTTTTGGCTTTTTCAGACAAAATTGTGGTGGAGCTCTTGTCATGAAGGAATGTAATTTTGCAGGTAAAACAAATTAGTCCCTTTTCACTGCTTGAGATGACTACCTTTTCAAGGCAGGGTTCTTTCCTTTTTCTGGGTGTGATCTCTCCCTCTGAGGTGCTGGCCCCAGAATGCCTTTCTGGATTCCCTTGTGGATTAATGAGGCATTGACTCCATTTCCAGCCAGTTTCAGTTATGTGATGACAGTATCAATGTATTCCATTGTCCACATAATCGGTTGGAACTGATGGATTTGACACACAATATCTCATCAAATATTCCAGCTATGATCATCTCACTGTCTTTACTTGAAATCCCATCTTCATGGGGCCAGCAGGTCTAGCAGTCTTTGCCATTTTGAAGCTCTTCCATTGAAATGGTGAGGGATAGCCCATATTTTAAGCAATTTCCCAGACGGATTGTCTCTGTCTGTCCAGAAACCACAATGAAGTCACCTGGCTTTTCCATTTTACGACATTACAGTGTCAGTATTGCTATCTTCTTTTTCTTTAAAAAAAAAAGTGGTATTAATTTCCCAATTAGCTATATGGAGATGACGTGGCTGTCACAAGATTATTGGACCACCTCCTGCTTCTATGTCTTACTGTTTCCTTTGGGAAACTTTCTCTGTTAATTTCCAAACAGTTTCTTCCTCCTCTGCCTTACTTGGAATAACAATTTGTCTGCTGAAGAGTCTGAAAATGTGGGGACTTCTGTGTTTTGCAGCAGGTCATTCACACTTGCTATTCTGAATTGCAGCTATGCACTTCGAAAGAACCATCTGTGCTGATGCCAAGATATTTTACTAGCCGTGGCAGTTGAAATCTTTCAGCTGTACGTCATTTCCATTCTTTGATGATGAGCTGACAAATAGAGTCAGCATTATTGCCAGGAACTCATATTTATTACTGTAGCAGCACAGTTAACACCATGTGGGTATTTCCGATTGCCAGTCAGCATGATATGTGTTCAATAAAATTGGTGATTTTGTTTGATGGCTTCATCACCTTAGGTTAATTAGACTGATCATGAGGGCAATGCCAGGTCATTTGTGAAAGTGGCAAACCAACCACCTCATAATTTCAGTGAAGTTACTGCCAAAAGAGAATACATAGGCTCTCCATCTTTGGAAAACCTCAGGCCTCTTTGTCATTGTGAAACTAGCGGAAGAGACCAAAATAGAGAAGTCCCACCCCTGAACATGACACCTAACATTTTTGTGGGATGGGAATGGGCCCATGTGTTTCATGGAGACAGCTGCCCATGGTTGGTTTCCATTAGCCAAAAGTGGGAAACATGACGTGTGCAGGTTAGACCTGCTAGAAGCAGATCTAAACTTTGCAGAGTCCTTTAGAGAGGTGAGGTACCCTTTTGGAGAGGTAGGGTGGCCCTTTGCATATGGTTCCAGGACACCTTTGGGAGAGGTAAGTTAAGAGATTGTTAAAAGTGGACAGGAATGTATGTAACAAGTGCGTACACTCATTGGAGCTATAAAGAGAGCTGTCAAGAGGAACCGTCAAAAATGTTAAGAGGAACTGTCCAAAGGAACTATCAAAACTGTCAAAAGCAACTGCCAAACTGTCAGGGCATTCAAAATTTCTTCCCTTTGAATCTTTGAAAAAACTATGTGGAGTATTTAAAAAAAAAATCATGCCTGCTATTTCACTCTGCCTGTTGACATAAGCCTGAGAAAAAAAAAGGCTAGTGATCTAAACACAAACTAAGGACCTTACTTTTACTTTAAAGATTAGAAGTACTCACCAATCAGCTGCACTCTCCCTCTTTTCTCTCTCGCGCTCTTTAAGGATCTCACACTCTTCTCTCACTCTCTCACTGTTAAAGGCCTTGCTCCTCTCGAACTCACTCCCTATAAATGACCACACTGCTTCTCTCTCACCATCTCATTGTAAATGATCACGCGGTTCCTCTCACACACTCTCGCTGTACATGACCATGCTACTTCTCTCACACACTCTCGCTGTAAATGACCATGCTGTTTCTCTCTCACTCTCCCGCTGTAAATGACCATACTGTTTCTCTCACACGCTCTTGCTGTAAATGACCACGCTGTTTCACTCTCACTCTCTCGCTGTAAACAGTTTGACTGACATCTCCAAGTGCTTCTAGACTCCTTGAATTCCCATGCTTGTTTATATAAGGGATTAAGCACTTGAATGAAATGTTTGCTCTTATATAGGACTATGTCATTGAAGGAATGTAAATGTAGTGAATGAGTTTGTATGAATGAGAGTGTTTTTTAAGTCTGCAATAGACACTAAGAACTCTATATTTTTATTTAATTTCAGCATAGGTCCTGAAGTCTGCCCATAGTGGATACTAGGCGAGTTTTTATGGTAGGTATAAGGGCAAAGGATAGCGGTGGGCACATGGGTTGGCACTAAGTTGACATAGAGGCCATAAAGGGCTATTGGCTGTGGTAGAGGGCCATAGGTTGGTATGGGGGGCATGAGTGGTTATGAGGGGTGGGTAGAGGGGCATAGGTTGACATGGAGGGTATGAGGTGGCCTGGGCTGGCAATAATCGGGCATGGAGAGTGTGTCTGGGGGTTTAAGGGGTGTGAGTGCTGGAGGGATATTTTTTGTTTTAAAATCTTTGATGAGATGCTGGTATGCTGAAGCAAGCCTTAGACCCAATCCATCTCCCCACCTGGCAGCCTCTGCACTCATTTCGGGGTTGCCTGGTCCAACTCTGAGAACCCCACCACCCTGGTATGAAAGTCCCAACTTCCGGGGCACTTCTTCCCAGGTCAGGTTTGTAGGCCTGGGAAATGTCACAATTCTGCACTCCCAACCAAGGAGCAAAAATTCAGGTCGTTGTCTTGACTGTTTACTGGATGCAGTTAAGAGGATGATATATGTTTTTTCATTAAATGTGTTAGTCTCATCAACGAACTAGAGAAGTTTACAGTCCAAGTGGGGTATGTTTAGTCCATTGTGCCTGTGCTGGATTTTTGCTGCAGCTATTCAACCTAATCCTACTGTCCTGCTCTCTCACCGTAGCCTTGTATCTTTCTCTGCTTCAAACATTTTATGAAATTTTCCCTTAAAAGGTGCAATGGTCATTGCCTTAACCACTCCTGATAGAAAAACATTCCAAGAAGCCTGCTGTATAAACAAATATTTCCTTTTCTCTTGCAGTACTCTTACTCACGGTATCGCTTTCATGACCCATTGTCACTGATTCTAGAGACAGCATTTCCCTATTCACTCTGCCAAAATTCTTGAAAATTTGAAAAATCTTTCTCTTCTCTGTTCCATAGGAAGTAGTCCCAGTATCTCAACATTCTGTCGTAACTCTAGCTTCTTATTACTGATATCATCCTAGTGGATCTACACTGAGTGCCTCTATAGCTTTGTATAATGGGATGCCAAAAACTGCATGCAGCACTCACACAGCCATAAATTCTTCATTACTACTTCCTCTACAAAATTATAAAATCCCAATTATTTTGAGCATTGTGATGATCTACCTGTACACTCAGTTATTAATTTTTCTTATTGGTTCATGAGATGTGGGCATCGCTGGCTGGGCTAGAGATCTGAGTGGCTTGCTAGGCCATTTCAGAGGGCATTTAAGCTCTTTAGCTTCAACTCCACTTTCCCATCCACTCCCTTATCTCATGATCCCCTGAGAATTCAAAAATCTGTCTATCTCAGCCTTAAATATAGTTAATGATGGAGCATCCTCAACCTTCTGAGGCAGTCAATTCCAAAGATTCACAACCCTTTGAGTGAAGAAATTGTCTTTTTAATCTCAGTCTTAAATGGTCAAACACTTATCCTGAGACTGTGTCCTTTTGTTCTAGATTCTCCAACCAAAGGAAGTAACCTCTGTGTCCACCCTGTCAAGATCCTTCAGTATATTGAATGTTTCAATGATATCCCTTCTCATTCTTCTAAACTCCAGGGAACATAGACCCAATTTACTAAGCCTTTCATCATAGGGCAACCCTGTCATTCCAGGAAGCAATCGTTTGAACCTTTGCTGCACTGCCTCCAATGCATGTATATTCTTCCTTAAATATGGAGACCACAACTGCACACAGTATTGCAGGTATGGTCTCATCAAAATCATGTATAACTGTAGCAAGACTTCTTTATCATTGTACTCCAATCCCCTTGCAATCCCCTTCATCCGCTTCCATTGGGACGAGGCAAGCCAGACACAGCGAGCCAGAGGCTTCGCGGCCATTGCTGGCTTCCCCCATGTCCAGGGTGCTATAGACTGCACAGCCGTGGCCATCGAGGCTCCAGCAGGTGAGCCCGGTGCCATCGTCAACAGGAAGGGCTTCCACTCCATGAATGTGCAGATAGTGTGTGATCACAGGATGCTGATTTTACAAGTCTGTGCAAGGTTCCCAGGCAGCTCCCACGATGCCTACATCCTGACACTCCCAGGTGCCGGGGCTCTTCAATGCTCCAGCCCGGCTTGATGGATGGCTGGTGGATGACAAGGCCTATCTGCTCAGAAGGTGGCTCATGATGCCTGTCCACCACCCAAGAACAGAAGCTGAGCAGCGGTGCAATAGGAGCCACGCCTCCACAAGGGCTGTGGTGGAGAGAACCATCAACCTTCTCAAGATGCGCTTCCGACACCGGAACCGCTTGGGGGGCACACTCCAGTACCCCCCAGATCATGTCTCGGTGATAGTGGCTGCATGCTGCACTCTCCACAATCTTGCGCTGGAAAGGGGGATACAGTGGACGATGAAGACATAGACGTTGCGGCTGCATATGATGAGTGCAGCAGTGAGTCCGAGGATGAGCACGCACAGGGAAATGCTGAGGGGGTAGACGCTGACCTGGGCATACTGCAGGGAGGCAAGGACACCCAGGAGGCTTTAATCCAATGAACCTTCAGCTCGCACACCACAGATGGACCATCAGGACAAGCCTAGGCTGTAGGTTCATACTTGATACCTAAGTGGAAATCTTTCAGGTTAGGAACAATAATTAAGGGGCTTGTCAATAAAGCTGAATGTCCCACAAAGCACTCCTCACATTTTTGGAAACCATACACATGCAGGAGAAAAGAGGCACCCTCAGCCATGGTCACACATCTGAATTTAATATCACAGGCAAAGAAACTTAATGAAACAAAATGACAAGGGTGTTCCAGTTCAAAACAAATCATAAAGACCTCATCTCGGGCCAACACAAAAGCACCAGTGAAAAACCTGTGGTGTGCCTAGGGTGCCTTATGTTTACGTTTCCGGCTCCTACATCTTGGTGCTGTCCCATTGCTGGGAGTGGCATCTGAGACAGCCTGCTAGCTCTGCTGTCCTGTTGGCCTTGATGACCTTGACAGTTGTCCTCTGGCCTGTGGAGCCTGTGCTTGCCCTGCCTAGGAGGAAGCTGCCAGTTCCACAGCTAACATCTCCCCAGTCGTTGCAGCCTCACCGGATGCTACGGTCACTGGGGGAAGGGTGGGGGTGCTGCCGCCCTCATCCAGAGCACCCTGAGAGGTGCACGCAGCGACGACAGGCAGCTGCTGCGCAGGCGTGAGGTTACTAAGGACCTCCCTGCTCACCGTGGATGGATGGGCACCGAGCTGGGAAACTTGGTGCCCACAACATCTCTCACACTGACACTGACCAGCTGAGGTCAAAGTCGATGTGAGGGCTTGCTGGTTAGAGCGTATCCTCAGGAAGCCCTGATGGGTCTCCTGGAGGATGCTGTCCATGTGAGTCGCCAGTCTCTCCATGGAGGATGCATGGCGCTCAGATATGTGACTCATTGCTTTGGCAATAGACTGCGTAGACGACTCCACCATGGAGACCAAGCCAAGCATAGCCTCATGTATCTCCCCCAGATGCTCCCACATATCTGGCCACATTTCCTGCACCTGCTGTGTTGCGGATGACTCGAGAGGCACGTCATCAGGAACCGACTGAGCATGTGCCTGGTCCCCTGCAGTCCTCCGACAGCTGGCGCCATGGGCATGCTCTGTCTCTGCCAGCTACTCCAGCAACTGGAAGTGCCCTTACCACTGTGCCCCGGGACACTAGCCGGTGTTCTAACTCTCACCGAGGTGCCAGTATCTATGCTAGTGCCTGCCTGGCAGAGATACTGTGACACTGGTGAGACTTCAGGGCCCTTAGGTGTGAGAGGGGGCCTCCACT
The DNA here is from genome assembly GCF_017639515.1 of Carcharodon carcharias. Classification (NCBI taxonomy): domain Eukaryota; kingdom Metazoa; phylum Chordata; class Chondrichthyes; order Lamniformes; family Lamnidae; genus Carcharodon; species Carcharodon carcharias. The sequence continues at coordinate 74,493,526 of NC_054477.1, read as the reverse complement.
GCTCCTCCTCCTGGCCCTGATCCTCTGATGCTGATAGGAAGAACAAGGACAGTGGATCAGTCAATGTGGAGACAATGTCAAAGTGCATCCCTGTGCCCCGGATCATTATGCGCTCATCCTTCCATAGCCAAAGGTCAAGCCATGTTGCAAAATTAAATCACCTAACACTCAGCACTGCTATGGGTGTTGGGAGAACAATGCTGACCTCACTGCTGGGCATACATACCTCCCTGTGGCACCGCAGCCTCACCAAAACCAGTGGACCTGGGCACATGGCAGCCCTCCAAATCCAAGGCCTCCTGCTCAAACTGGCTGCGAATGGCTAAGTGTGCCTGGCCACCGCCAGTCCTCACACGCTCTGCAGCATTATGAGCACTCTTCTTCTGAAAGTGAGAGAAGAGCATTGGCTTGTGCAAATTGTACATGGACTATCTTCGCGCACGGCCGACCCCAACCAGAGTGGGACACATCAGGGCTCCAGAGCCTTCTCACCCCTCTGCTGCCGAACGCTCACACAATGATACTTGGCTTGTTCCCCAGCCCCCCACCCGCCCCTTGGCCACATGTTGCCTGCATCACATTAGGCACCACACGGTATATCCTTCCATAGCAAGGAGGCGCAAGTACATGGAGCAGAGAGGGCAGCAGATGGTTCGTTGCCACGCCACCTTGAAGTTCCCCTCCCAGCATGTCATCACCCTGACTTGGACATGTCCAGCAGTTCCAGCACAGCGCCTAGGTGTAGCTCCTCCAGGCTGCCCCCAAACTAGTCATGTGGGACTCAGTGTAACACATGCTGCAGGCGCAGGACCCATCTCTTCACCACCCTCTCAGGGTGACTTCGTCATGGGCAATATCTGCCGGCCCAGCCAACAAAAGAAACATGCCGTCAATGATTCAATGCAGTCACTACACTCAGACTTGGGGTGTGTGAGGTGCAGCAGGGGGGAAAGCCGACCTGCTGGGTTAAGTGACCAATGCCAACGTTGTCCTCACCCTTCCTGAGTGCAATAAGTTGTCGAAACGCTTGAGACACTGGATCCAGGTGCATCACACCACATCGCGGGAGCTCCTTACCTCCGACACCTCCTTCCAGGCACGTTTCTTATGTGGTACCCCTCCTCCCATCCTGGGGAATCAGCACCTTCCGCCATGCTACCACCTCCTCGAGGAGGGAAACAAGGCAGTCATTGGAAAAACAACGCCCGCCATACACTCCAGCTTGCCCTACCCCGATGGTCTACCCTCCAGCCTGCCCTGCCCCGATGACCTACCCTCCAGCCTGCCCTGCCCCGATGGCCTACCCTCCAGCGTGCCCTGCCCCGATGACCTACCCTCCAGCCTGCCCTGCCCCGATGGCCTACCCTCCAGCCTGCCCTACCCCAATGGCCTACCCTCCAGCCTGCCCTGCCCCGATGGCCTACCTTCCAGCCTGCCCTGCCCCGATGGCCTACCCCTGTCCTGCCCTACCCCGATGGCCTACCCTCCAGCCTGCCCTGCCCTGATGGCCTACCCTCTGTCCTGCCCTACCCCGATGGCCTACCCTCCGGCCTGGCCTGCCCCGATGGCCTACCCTCTGGCCTGGCCTGCCCCGATGGCCTACCCTCCGGCCTGCCCTGCCCTGCCCCGATGGCCTACCCTCTGTCCTGCCCTACCCCAATGGCCTACCCTCCAGCCTGCCCTGCCCCGATGGCCTACCCTCTGTCCTGCCCTACCCCGATGGCCTACCCTCCAGCCTGCCCTGCCCCGATGGCCTACCCTCTGTCCTGCCCTACCCCGATGGCCTACCCTCCAGCCTGCCCTGCCCTGATGGCCTACCCTCTGTCCTGCCCTACCCCGATGGCCTACCCTCCGGCTGGCCTGCCCCGATGGCCTACCCTCCGGCCTGGCCTGCCCCGATGGCCTACCCTCCGGCCTGGCCTGCCTCGATGGCCTAGCCTCTGGCCTGGCCTGCCTCAATGGCCTAGCCTCTGGACTTGTATAATCTCCATTGCCCCTCTGTGGAGCCCTTCGCCCAGCCATTGCAAGCAGCCTTTCCAAGGCTGCCAGGCCTTCCTTTACACAGGCCGCCGGGTTGCCATTAGACCCGGTGGGCTGAGCGTGCCCGCCGCCACCCGCCCACTCCTGCTATGCTAGGGAGTCATGAAGCACACTGGGTGGGCCTTAATTGGCCCACCCGAATAAAGTGGCGGTGCGGACCCAATCGTGAGCGGCGATCGCGTCCAAGCCAGCCTGCTGCCGCTCCATCACCCTGCGTTCCAAAAAATTCTGCCCCATGAAACCATTGTTGATTATCGTAAAAACCCATCTGGTTAACTAATGTCCTTCAGGGAAAGAAGCTTGGTCTAGTATATAAGTGACTCCAGACCCACAGCAATGTGGTTGACTATTAGATGGCACTCAGTTGTAACAAACCACCATGAAGCTTATAAGGAATAAAACTGGACGGACCACTCAGCATTGAATTAGGCACTGGAAATGACAATGGCAAACTCAGCCCAGTCGACCCTGCAAATTCCTTGTTACTAATATCTGGGGGTTTTTGCCAAAATTGGGAGTTGTCTCACAGACTAGTCAAGCAACAGCCTGACAGAGTCATCCTCACGGAATCAGACCTTCCAGATAATGTCCCAGACACCAGTATCACCATCCCTGGGTATGTCCTGTCCCACTGGCAGGACAGACCCAGCAGAGGTGACGGCACAGGGGTATACAGTTGGGAGGGAGTTGCCTTGGGAGTCCTCAATATTGACTCTGGATCCCATGAAGTTTCATGGCATCAGGTCAAACATGGGCAAGGAAACCTGCTGCTGATTACCATGTACTGCCACTACCCCCCTCAGCTGATGAGTAAGTACTCTGGGTGGGGGACTTCAATGTCCATCACCAAGAGTGGCTCAGTAACACCACTGTTGACTGAGTTGGCTAAGTCCTAAAGGACATAGCTGCTAGACTGCGGCAGTGGTGAGGGATCCAATAAGAGGGAAAAACATACTTGGCCTCATTCTCACCAATCTGCCTGCTGCAGTTGTGTCTGTCTGTGATAGCATCGGTAGGAGTGACCACCATACAGCCCTTGTGGAGATGAAGTCCTGTCTTCAAATTGCCAATACCTTCTATCATGTTGTGTGGCACTACCACCATGCTAAGTGGAATAGATTTCAAACAGATCTAGCAACTCAAGATTGGGCATTCATGAGGGGCTGTTGGCCATCAGCAGCAGCAGAATTGTATTCAAACACAATCTGTAAGCTCATGGCCCAGCATATCCTGCACTCTACCATTACCACCAAGCCAGGGGATCAACCCTGGTTCAATGAAGGGTGCAGGAGGGCATGCCAGGAGCAGCCCAAGGCATACCTAAAAATGTGGTGTCAACTGGTGAAGCTACAACTCAGGAGTACTTGCATGTCAAACAGTAGAAGCAGCAAACGATAGACAGAGCTAAGCAATCCCACAGCTAACGAATCAGATCTAAGCTCTGCAGTCCAACCACATCCAGTTGTGAATGGTGGTGGACAATTATACAACTCACTGGAGGAGGAGGTTCCACAAATATCCCCATCCTCAATGATGGGGGAGCCCAGCAAATCAGCGCAAAAAATAAAGCTGAAGCATTCGCATCCATCTTCAGCCAGAAAGGCCGAGTGGGTGACCCATCTCCTCTGGAGGTCCCCAGCATCACAGCTGCCAATACTCAGCGAATTCAATTCACTTCATGTGGTATCAAGAAACAACTGAAGGCACTGGATACTGCAAAGGCTATGGGCCCTGACAATATTCCGGCAATAGTGCTGAAGACCTGTGCTCCAGAACTTGCCGCACCCCTAGCCAAGCTGTTCCAGTACAGCTACAACAATGGCATCTACCCGGCTATGTGGAAAATTGCCCAGGTATGTCCTGTCCACAAAAAGAACAAATCCAACCTGGCCAATTACCGCCCCATCAGTGTACTCTCGATCATCAGTAAAGTGACAGAAGGTGCTATCAACAGTGCTATCAAGCAGCACTTGCATAGCAATAACCTGCTCCCTGACGCTCAGTTTGGATTCTTCAGGATCACTCAGCTCCTGACGTCATTACAGCCTTGGTTCAATCATAGACTAAAGAGCTGAACTCCAGAGCTGAGAAAAGAGTGACCTGTCCTTGACATCAAGGCAACATTTGGCTGAGTGTGACATCAAAAAGCCCGAGCAAAACGGGAGTCAATGGGAATTGGGGGGGAAACTCTCTGCTGGGCAGAGACATAACTAGCACAAATGAAAATAGTTGTGGTTGTTGAAGGGCAGCCATCTCAGCTCCGGGACATCACTACATTGGTACTTTGGGGTAATGTCCTCGGCCCTGCCATCTCCAGCTGCTTCATCAATGACCTTCTTTCCATCATAAGGTCAGAGTGGGGATGTTCACTGATGATTGCATAATGTTCAGCACCATTCGCGACTCCTCAGATACTGAAGCAGTCCATGTCCAAATGCAGCAAGATCTGGACAATATACAGGCTTGGGCTGACAAGTGGCAAGTAACATTCGTGCCACACAAATGCCAGGCAATGACCAGCTCCAACAAGAGAGAATCTAACCATTGCCCCTTGACACTCAGTCATTGCCATCGTTGAATCCCCCATAATCAACATCCTGGGTGTTACCATTGACCAGAAACTGAACTGGACTAGCCACATAAATACTATGGCTACAAGAGCAGGTCAGAGGCTAGGAATCCTGTGGTGAATAGCTCTCCTCCTGTGTCCCAAAGCCTAACCACCCTCTACAAGCCACAAGTCAGGAGTCTGATGGAATACTCTCCATTTGCCTGGATGAGTGCAGCTCCAACAACACTCAAGAAGCTTGACACCATCCAGGACAAAGCAGCCTGCTTGATTGGCACCCCATCCACAAACATTTATTCCTTCCACCATCAACACACAGTGGCAGCCAGGTGTCTCAACTACAAGATGCACTGCAGAAACTCACCAAGGCCCCTTAGACAGCACATTCCAAACCCACAACTGCTATCATCTAGAAGGACAAGAACAATCCAGAAGATGCATGGGAACACCACCACCTGGAAGTTCCCTTCCAAGCCACACAGCATCCTGACTTGGTGTTATAACACAGCAGTTGATAAAGGCTGAATTATTTAAATCCCAGAGAGAAACTTGAACAACTGTCATTACCTATATTTTCAATTAGTATGTTTAAGATGCAGCTCTGAATTCAGAAATAAAACCACCAAGTCTCAAGAGGTTTTTCATATAAAACTAAATTAAACATTTATTAATTTAACAACAAATTAAAACACATACACATCTGTACAAATTACTACCATAATAACTTTTAAACAAATCCCCAAATTAATCACAGCAAGGTAAATCTTCATCAAGGCAACAGTAACCCATAGACTTTAAACAGACACCAGACAAAGCACATTAGAACCATAGAACTATAGACAAGTTACAGCACAGAAGGAGGCTATTCGGCCCATCTTGTCCATGCCAACCTGAGGACACCCAGGTGCCCTTTCTTATCCCACCTTCCTGCACCCGGCCCATAGCCCTGCAGCTCACAACACTTAAGGTGCAGATTCAGGTACTTTTTAAAAGAGTTTAGAGTTTCTGCCTCTACCGTCAACTTGGGCAGTGAATTCCAGACACCCACTACCCTCTGTGTAAAAAAAGCTCTTCCTCATGTCCCCCTACACCTTCTGCCACTTATCTTGAATCTATGTGCCCTGGTTCTAGAATTCTCCATCAAGGGAAACAATTTTATCCTGTCCACTCTATCTATTCCCCTCATAATTATGTACACATCAATCAAGTCACCTCTCGCCTTTTTTTGTTTTAAGGAAAATAACCCCAACCTATCCAATCTCTCCTCATAGCTCCGCTTTTCTAACTCTGGCAACATTCTTGTAAACCCCCTCTGCACTCTCTCCAGAGCTATTATGTCCTTCCTGTAATGTGGTGACCAGAACTGCACACAATACTCCAGTTGTGGCCTCACTAGTGTTTTATACAATTCCAACATTATATCCTTACTTTTGTATTCTATACCCCTGCCAATGAAGGAGAGCATTCCATATGCCTTCTTTACAACCTTGTCTACTTGAACAGCTGCCTTCAGGGACCTGTGTACTTGTACGCCAAGATCTCTCACTTCATATACCCCTCTTAGCATATTCCCATTTATTGTGTAATCCTGTAACTGTTTGACCTCCCTAAATGTATGATCTCACACTTCTCTATGTTAAAATCCATCTGCCACTTTACTGCCCACTCCACCAACCCATCTTTATCATTTTGGAGATTATAGCTATCCTCTACACTATCCACTACTCGGCCAATCTTTGTGTCATCTGCAAATTTCCCAATCGTGTCCCCCACATTCACTTCCAAATCGTTAATATATAACACAAACAGCAAGGGTCCCAACACCGAGCCCTATGGAACACCACAACTTTCCATTGGCAAGGGCATCCAATGACCACTACCCTTTGTTTCCTGTTGCAAAGCCAACCTTTTATCCAGTTTGCCACATTACCCTAAAACCATGGACTTTTACTTTCCTGACCAATCTGCCATGTGGGACCTTGTCAAATGCCTTGCTAAAATCCATGTACACAACATCCCACTGCACTACCTTCATCAACCCTTCTTGTCACTTCCTCAAAGAATTCAATCAAATTTGTGAGGCAAGACCATCCTTAAACAAATCCATGCTGACCATCCCTTTCCACATGACAGTTAATTCTATCTCTCAGGATTGATTCTACTAATTTGCTCACCACCGATGTAAGACTAACTGGCCTATAATTGTTTGGCATTTCCTTTGATCCCTTTTTAAACAATGGAACTACGTTTGCATTTCTCCAGTCCTCCGGTTCCTCCCCTGTATCTAGTGAAGATTGGAAAATCATCCTCAGAGCATCTGCTATCTCCTCCCTGATTTCCTTCAGCAGCCTCAGAAACAATCCATCTGGCCCTGGTAACTCATCAACTTTCAAGGATTTCAACCTTTCGATTTGACCTTACAAATTCAAAATGAGGTTCCTTTCAAGACACAGTTGTCGGCTTACAGGCTGGTTAGATCTTAAATCCCTCTGACTGACACACAGAAACTTCTTTATGTTATAACTAGCTTCCTCTTTGAATGTAAATTTTCCATTGTATTGCTAAGTTTTTTAATTTTCTCTCTCCTAACAATAATCCTTCCATTCCACCAATTTTATTAGTAATATAAACACATTACTTGGCATCTCCCAGCAAGGTGCAAGATTTTACCCATTCTTTTGAAAGGTTTATTTAACAAATGCAAATTTACACTTTACCTTCTACTCCTTAGGTTTATCTAATTAACATCTCAAAACCACGATACATCAGAACACCCAGACTAGCTGGCTTTAAGACACACACATAGACACAGACCCTACTATAAGTCCAATTTAAAAATAATTTCCAATAACATTATAGACATTAAGATCTCTTCATGACACTTAGAAATATATTGCTGTTCCTTCACTGTTGCTGGGTCAAAATCCTGGAACTCCCTAACAGCACTGTGGGTGTACCTTACACCACATGGACTGCAGCGGTTCAAGAAGGCAGCTCAACACTACCACCATCTCAAGGGCAATTGGGGATGGGCAATAAATGCTGGCCTAGCAAGTGATGCCTACATCCCATGAATCAATTAAAAAAATAGGCCTAAACTATTTACCTCTTTTTGTGCCACTAACTCATCCACCTCAATGCAGATGCCATGTACTTCAGATAAAGAGCATTTCATTTTTCTTTACAACTATTCCCTTCTTGGACTTAATTCACTGATGCGCTTTGACCATTAAGCACCTATCACTTCTTGTCCCACGCCACTTTACTCACACTGCTATGCTTTTCTATTGTCTCTTTGGATTCTAAATCTCCCTTTGTGGGAAACCTCTATCCCCAACACCTACTGCCCTCACCCCCCACCCCCACCCCACCCACCCCGTGCCCCCTCCATTAGTTTAAAGCCCTATCCTTATGTATGACCTCACCCTCTGGTGAGCTGTCATTGTGCTATCCTTGCCTTCTGCTCTGGCTGCAGGCCAGTTAAGCTTGATATCTCTCCATGTGCAAGCCCCACCCCCCCACCCCTGACCAATTCTCTAAGATAAGTGCAGTGTCAGTATCTGAGCTGCTGGCTACATGTGTAAAATAAAATTATGTATTGTGTTTTCACATCATTGTCATCTTCCTGTTCCTTCACTGCCCGGCCAAGTTACAATTCTTGGGTACCCAAAAGGAGAAAGGTACATGGGTAAGGTTGTAGTGCTGTGGGGGTTTGGGGGGGTGGCACTTAGAAGTGCATGCTTACACCATCTGCAATTTGCAATTCAGAACAGAGCGTGGAATGAGAAGGAGGTGGGATGTGAGAACACGGATTAGGTATAAGGATAGTATATATAATCTTTGATGGTTTCATCCCAGCACTGGCCACAGCCTTAGCAATGGGCATTCCAATAATGGCCAGTGCTGTCTTTTGTTGAATAGCTGGCAGTGTGTGCAAGCTGTGGGATATGGGTGTGAGGCTTGCAGAAATGCTAAGTTTGTGAGAGGGTAAGGTGTAGCATATGAATGTCAGATATGAATTTTGATTGATAGAGATCGTTGGTAGGTGAGTGATTGGGCTGTGGTGAATTGAGCAGTATGTGAGGCTAGTGGTGCAGTGGGTAGCAATGACCTTGACCATTCATGTGAGATCATTGAATTTCTTGGGGCACTGCATCTAGGTCTTTGGGGATTGAATTCCTGCACGACTCCAATAGCTATTTGCTCCCCCTGTCCTCTGATTTTGTAACTGGAGTGCCTCCTGGCTCCCGGTGGACACAGGATATCACTCTTCCATACAGGACATCTTTCGACCAAGCCTGCAGTTCAGTATTGGAGAATCTTAGAGCCTGCTTTCTCCCACATTGTACCATTCTTTTGTTTCTTCTTCTTCCCAAAGTCAGGTTCGGCTCCCATCAGACTCCTAGCACCTGCTCCAGCCACAGTTAACCTTTGCTTTAAGAGGTGCAGGCTAGCTTTACTGCTGATCACTCACAGAAGTGGCCCCTGCTTAGGTATCCAGCCAATCAAGTGTGAGGTTGGCACTAGCTGGACGCTGAGATAATTTCAACACTGGCAACATGATAGACGCATGCTGTTGTGTTGCAGTCAAAGGCTTAGGCAGGTTCATCATGCATTGCAAAATCAGCACCTGATTTTGGGGACTAAAGAATTTAGCGCACCAAAGGTTTGTCCATAACTATTATTGGTCCTACTGGTCTAAATATCCGGTTTATCGTTCCTTCTCATTCTGCTGGTGATTATACATTACCAGAAGAAAGACATTCTCATTTTGTGGAATATGTCTATGTATTTCATAACAAAGTGGATATTTATTTTGTAGAGACAATGGTGTGAAACATTCAAATTTGCCACACAAAAGTTCCTTTTGAAGCAATAAGAACACTGACATTATGACAGCATAGGGAGAATTGCTCCAACTTGTACTCTTATCAATTAAGATTAAAATGGGAAACCGCTATATTCCTCACTTCCTCCTTGTCGAGAAATGAGTTCAATCAATGATGACAGTTTGACTGTTTCCTCTTTTGTCTGTTAATTTGCAGAGAAAGATCTTAAGTTTATTTAGTCCAGCTTGGTGAGCTTAATTCACATGACTAATTAAATGTAAAATCTTACTTGTTGCACAGGTATAAGATGAAGTAAGTTAATAGACCTAGGAATTGGTGAAACCCAAAGTCAATTGTTCTCTTGAAAACAGAATTTTTGTTTTTAGACAGTAGGCTACAACAATTGAAATTACATCATGGAAACAGGCTGTTTGGCCTAACCAGTCCATGCTTCTGTTTATCCTTTACGCAAGCAGTAGCCCTAATGCCATATACATACCCTGTTATCATTTGCTTTTATCTCCCATTCCTTTAACCAACAATGATTGTTTATCTTTCTGGTTTCATGCGCATTTTAAAGATTTCCCCAAGTTGTTACAGGGTTCGTAAGTTCTATTCATAGTGGATACTGAGTGAGTATAGAGGATGCATATGGGTCATGGAGGGGGCCTGGGAGATATGAGGGGGCATGCGGTGCATGGACGATGGTATAAGGAGGGGGTAGAGTGTATGGAGATGGCATGGGGGCAGGGGGGTGGATGAGGGCTAGGGGTCCGAACAACCATGAATAAAACTGAGCTCATGTACAGTGAGTGGAGGTGGGCCTTCTAACCTGCTGGCCTTATTATTTGCCCACATCTGTTCCCATCTCGGGCCTGCTTCTAGAGGCAATGGCCCAAACTCCAACCCCACCTTGTTATTTTCCCCATGGGGAGTCGTGTGTACAGTTTATACAGGAGATGGAATCACAATATCAGGAAAGGGTCCAACTCAAGATTCCCAACTCTAACTAAAAATACAAAGCACAAAGACAAAGATGTTACACAAAATCTTTATAAAACACTTTTTAAGCCTCAGTTGGAGTATTGGGTTTAAATCTGGGCATCACACTTTAGAAAGAATGTCAAGGCTTCAAGAGGGTGCATAAGATATTTAAGTGCCAGGGAAAAGGGACTTCAGTTATATGAAGAAACTGGGGCTGTTTTTCTTAGAGCTGAGAAAGTTAAAAGGAGGCCTGTTAGAGGTGTTCAGAAATCACAAATGATTTTGATTGGGTAAATAAGGAAAAACTGTTTCCAGTGGCAAAAAACATATAATTGCTCAAGGATGGGTAGCAGATCAGTAGATTGCAAAGAATATATAAACAGCAAAGAATGACTAAAAGATTAATAAGGAGGGAAAATTAGAGTCTGAGAAAAAGCTAGTTAGAAGTATAAAAACAGTAAGAGTTTCTATAGATATTTAAAAAAGAAGAGTTAACAAAGTGAGCGTTGGTCCTATAGAAAGTGAGTCTGGGAACTAATAATGGAAAATAAGGAAATGACAGATAAATTGAACAGGTGTTTTGCATTGGTCTTCAGTAACATCCCAGAAATAGCTGTAAATCAGGAAATGGAATGGAGGGAGGAACTCAAGAAAATTACTATCACCAGGAAAGTGGTACTGAGCAAATTGTTGGAACTGCAGGCTGACAAGTCCCTAGGTCCTGATTGTCTTCATCCTAGGGCCTTAAAAGAATTGGCTAGTGAGATAGTGAGATGACGTGTTGGTTTTAATTTTCCAAAATTCCCTAGACTCGGGGAAGGTTCCATTAGATTGGGAAATAACAAATGTAACTCCCTTGTTCACAAAGGGAAGGAGACAGAAAGCAGGAAACTATAGTCCAGTTAGCTTAACATCAGCCATAGGGAAAATGTTGAAGCTTTTATTAAAGGCATTACAGCAGGGCACTTAAATAAATTCAAGGTAATCAGGCAGAATAAACATGGTGTTATGAGAGGGAAATCATGTTTAACCAATTTATTGGTGCACTGTGGATAAAGGGGAACTGGTGGATGTACTGTACTTAGATTTCTAGTAGGCATTTGATAAGATGCTACATCAAAGGTTATTGCTGAAAATAAAAGCTCATGGTGTAGGGGGTAACATAGAAACTCTTACTGTTTTTATACTTCTAATTAGCTTTCTCTCAGACTCTAATTTTCCCTCCTTATTAATCTTTTAGTCATTCTTTGCTGTTTATATATTCTTTGCAATCTACTGATCTGCTACCCATCCTTGAGCAATTATATGTTTTTTGCCACTGGAAACAGTTTTTCCTTGTTTACCCAATCAAAATCATTCGTGATTTTTGAACACCTCTAACAGGCCTGGATAGAAGATTGGCTGGCTAACAGGAAGCTGACAGTAGGCATAAATGAGTCTTTTTCTGGTTGGCAAGATGTAACGAGTGGTATGCCACAAGGATCAGTGCTGGAGCCTCCATTTTTTATAATTTATACAGATGACTTGAATGAAGGGACAGATGGTATGGTTGCAAAATTTGTTGATGACACAAAGGTAGGTAGGAAAGTAAGTTGTGAAGAGGACATGAGGAGGCTACAAAGGGACATAGAAAGATTGAGCAAAGATCTGGAAAAAGGAGCATAATGTGAAAAATGCAAAATTGTTCATTTTGGCAGGAAGAATAAAAAATAAGCATATTATCTAAATGGTGAGAGATTGTAGAGCTCTAAGATGCAGAGGAATCAGGGTGTTCTAGTTCATGGATCACAAAGGTTAATAAGCAGGTACATCAAGTAATTAGGAAAGCTAATAGAATGTTATTGTTTATTGCGAGGGGAATTGAACACAAAAGTAGGGAGGTTATGCTTCAGTTGTACAGGGCATTGGTGAGACCACATCTGGAGTACTCTGTACAGGATTGGTCTCCCTATTTAAGAAAGGATATAAATGCGTTGGAAGCAGTTCAGGGAAGGGTTACTAGATTAATACCTGGGAGGGTTGTCTTATGAGGAAAGGTTGGACAGGCTAGGCTTGTATCTGCTGGAGTTTAGAAGAATAAGAGGTGACTTGATTGAAACATATAAGATCCTGAGGGGTCTTGGCAGGTTGGATGTGGAAAGGATGTTTCCTTTTGTGAGAGAATCTAGAACTAGGAGTCACTGTTTAAAAATAAGGGGTTGCCCATTTAAGACAGAGATGAGGAGAAATTTTTTTCTCGTGAGGGTCGAGAGTCTTTGGAACTCTCTTCCGCAAAAGTGGTGGAAGCAGAGTCCTTTAATATTTTTAAGGCAGAACTAGATAGATTCTAGATAAGCAAGGGGGTGAAAGGTTATTGGGGGTAGGTGGGAATGTGGAAGTTACAATCAGGTTAGCCATGATCTTATTGAATGGCAGAGCTGGCCCAAGGGGCCAAGTGGCTTATTCCTGGTCCTAATTCATATGTTCGAAAAGGGGCAGTGACTGGACAATACAGATATAAGAGGATTGGCATAATAAGACCAGAGATGACATTTGGAAACGTTTTTTACAAAGCATAGTATTTTGATCTGGAGTGCAAGGCCTGAAAGGGTGGTAGAAACAGATTCAATGGTAACACTCAAAAGAAAATTGGATACACTTGAAGAGAAAATCTACAGTCTATGGGAAAAGGGTTTGGATTAATTGGATAAAGCCAATCAGAGTTGACATGGATACAATGGGCCAAATGACCACCTTCTGTACTAGAACATTATATGTTGCTGCATCCCTCACCTTGCTCCCACCCAACCAAAGCCTCCAATTTAAAATGCTTATCCTTTTGTTTAAAAACCTTCAAAGCCCTGCCATTCTCTTTGTCTTTAACCTCCTCCAGCCCTACAAGCCCTTCCTCCCAAATTCTCTGTTTGACTGATTCTGGCCTTTGGTATATCCCGTTCGCTTTACAATGTAATATTTTAATTTCCTAAAAAATGCTTTACATCTGTGAAAGTAGGAAAGTGCTTCACACTACTGGATATCCCAAATATATATTCAGAATTGATAAAAATAGTTTTCAAATATAATCATTGTTATGCAGGCAACGGCAGAAGTCAGTTAACGCAAAGCAAGGTCATATAAGCAGTAAATAAAATTAATGACCAGTTCATTTGATTCTGCAATTGTTTTTTTAAAGGAAAAAATTTAGTCAAGGAACTGGGAGAGCTATGTTGTTTTCTGAATAGACCTGTAGGATATGAATCCCATCTGACCAGGCAGCTGGAACATCAGCTTTAATGTCTCATCGAAAAAGCAGCCTAGTATTGCTTTGGTAATGCACACAAGTTTCAACCAAATTTATATGCTCAAGTCCTGGAGCGGAACATAGATCAACTGAGTCAGAGGCTGGAGTATTGCTATCTGAGCCAAACTGTCAATTAAGTCAGTAATGCTCTCGCACACAACACTTCTACTGTACAGCAAGACCATGCTTTACTCTCTTGAATTATTATTGGTTTATGTTGTGTTTTTATAAGGGCTATCATTAGTTCCTGTTTGTCACTGGCTAGTAAGAAAAATTTGTGCGTTGAACAATGTTTCATTCAGCACTTAGCCTCTGATTCAGCAGTTTATAGGTTCAAGAGAGAGATGCCAGCTTTGAGATGAGGCATTATATTGGGATCCCTCTGCCTAGTCAGATAGATGTAAAGGCATTTAGACTTCTTCCACTATTCAGGACAACGTTTCTCCTTAACCAATAGCACCAAAAACAAATTAATTGATCATCCATTTGAATGGTATTTGAGAGACTTTACTGTCATAAATTGGCTGCCACATTTTCCACAACAGTGATTACAATTCAAAAGTAATCCATTGGCTATGGAGTCCTTTGAGATACCCTGAAGATGAACAAACACTATACATAAATACAAATGGTTCTTTTTTAGAACTTAATTTTATTACTGATAAAACACATATTTTAGCCAGGGAGAGTGCATTAGCATAGGGCAATTAATAGAACTATGAATTCCAGCACTCACTAAAATTTTCATTGGTTTTTATGTGGAACATGTTTTTGATGGAATGAACACTAATCTCCTACCCTGTGTATACTTCCGATATGTAGATGACATGTTTGTGATCCTTGAATCGGCAGCTATGTGTAAGGATTTTCTTACACACCTTAAATAAGCACTAACCTGTACTCAAATTCACTTTTGAGATGGAGCAGTCTAACATGATCCCTTTCCTCAATGTGCTAGTTGAGAAATCCACTAATGGGTTCTGCACTAGTGTCTATCGTAAACCTACCTTCACCAGTCAATATATGCATTGGGACTCCTGTAGCTCCATGTGCTATAAGATTGTTCTTATCAGCAACCTTGTAAATAATGCCCTGGATCTTTGCTTACCATGCAAACGTGACACAGAAATAGAATGCATCAAAGATATCCTGAGGGACAATGGCTATCCTGATCAGATAATTGTTCGCTGTGTATTGCGCAAACTTGCAAATGGGCCAAAGGTTGCCACTTTCAGACCTGAAAAATGCCCAGTCCACCTCAAATTACCCTGGAAAGGCAGAGTATCTCAAAAATTTGAACAGATTAAGAAAGTTGTTTCATGCTGCTACTAAGCTGTGGCTTGGTGAGTGGTATTTTTCACCAACAGGATGCGGCTGTCAGTCCAAATAGATTCTCCCACTGCACAATTGAACAACATTATGTGCGAATTTCAGTGCCAGCATGATGCCAAGTATGTAGGCCAGTGATTGGCTGATCAAATCAGACAGCATGTTCCTTTGGTTGTTCATATCAGGCAAAATACCTATTTCCATTATTTAAAAAAAAACAACCCCACTAGAGCTATACCTTGAGTGCCCTACCATCCATTCTTAATTAGCACATTCGTTTAGATAATATCACCAACTTTAACTTTAACACCTATGTGTTCTATTGTACTATTGTCGTTGACATCTTTTGATGATCTGCTTCTATCACTGCTTGTTTGTCCCTACAACCACACCCCCCACCCTCCACCTTTCTCTCTCTCTATCTCTCTGCCCCCCCACACACACACCTTAAACCGGCTTATATTTCAACTCTTTCTTGGACTCAAACTCAAGTTCTGTCGAAGGGTCATGAGGACTCGAAACGTCAACTCTTTTCTTCTCCGCCGATGCTGCCAGACCTGCTGAGTTTTTCCAGGTAATTCTGTTTTTGTTTTGCATTTCCAGCATCCGCAGTTTTTTTGTTTTTATAAAATATGGACTATACTCAACATGCCTGTGTTTGCAAAACCCAAAACTAAATGTCTACTGTTAGATATGATTCTGTGATTGGCAGCACTTGCTGAACGATCCTGTGTGCTAATAGCTACACCAACAACCAATTTAAGATGATCAATTGAGCCTGTAACATGGTTCATTTACATGTGTTAGAAACAACATACCTTCATAGACAAGGACCCCTTCTCTGGAAACAAAGGAATATGTTCAAGCTTTGCGCCTTTTTTGAAATACCTGGAGGCTTGAGGAGCCTTTAGTTCCCCGCTGCTTTCCCCTTGGCAATGCCTTGGCCAATCAAAAGCCAACTTGCCAAACAATCAGCACACTTTGTCTGTATAAATTGTTATGATTGCTGAAATTTGGCATTCTTGCATTTGCCCTGAAGAGGACAGGATGAAAAACTTTGCAACATGACTCTCTCTTCTGCAATGAATATTTTGTCATTAATGTTGTTTTAAATTGACCTCACCAATAGTAGTTGTGGTATATCTGCTACTGACATTTATTGGAAAGCTTTTCTCATTTGATGTAACTTGTTTATATGCTTAAAGAAAAATGTCATTAATCTGGTATGTTGTTTTCCTATCATTCATTCAAATTTCTTTACATGGACTTGGGTACCAAAACTTCTAATCAACCTTGGCACACAAACATTATTGCACCTTGGAGTTATTATAATAAAAACCTAACTTGATTATTTGTAGTTTGCCTCCTCTAGATCTTTCACTCCCCTTGTAAGCCATAATGAGTGAGGTATTGATAGAGTGAGTTTTGCTAAGAGAAGGTTAAAAAAAAAGTGATTTTGGTGCTGAGACAGAATGAGCAGAGTTTGCAAGACTAATTATGGAGACTTAATTCTAAATAATTATGTCGAGAGTAATATAGGAGAATAGTAACATCAGGAGCTGAGCTAGTGATGCATGTGACAGGGATGATGCAGGGTATCCTGAATCTGCACATTTAATGAAGACAGGAATAAACAGCAGAATTAGAACTAAAGAGAGTGATGGAGGTAGTCACATTACAGATTAGGGGCTGGTAAATAGCAAGTTAAGTGCACACCTTATTCATTTTTTAAAATGAGGGGAATATTACTTTGTCTTTACAGAGCATACAGCAAATGTTCTACTTCATCCTATTTTGATAGCAACTTGCATCTATTAGGAATTGGATATTATAAATCTCCAAATAGTCTCTTAGTACTGTCCTGTATAACTACTTTTCTTATATGGAAAGTTAATTGTAATTAAGCAATTTGTCTATGCTGACCTATGGGGTATGAAAATATTGAGAACATGGGATTCTCAGTTTTGACCATGTTTAGAGAAAACCTACCAGTTTTCAAGTTATAAAGGTCTTCCTCAAGAAGTAAATAAATTGAGGATTTCATCTTATTGCATTATGTTTCTATAAGCATGAATGCCCAAACAAAGATTTTCATGGAACTATTAAGAATGTGGAAAGTGCTTTGGTATTCCCTGTTATATTGTTTCAGCATCTTCTTTCTCTTTTCAATTTTGGCATCTTAATTTTTTTTGGAATTTTTTTTTAATTGGTGCTTTTTTTTTAACATGGTGCTGTCTCAGCATTCTACAGTTTATTAAGAGTATTCATTGAACTGGTAAGATGTTTAGCTTGGCACAATATGAGCCCCCCCCCACTATTCATGCTATTTTCAGTTGTGCAGTTGACATGCTGTTCCAAAAGCACTCATCATTCCACTCACAAAGCAAAATGCCAAATCGTGCTATATCAGGCTGAGTTTATATGTGGGACTGACTACTTTAGACTGAAATATTTGACTTCAAACTGAAGTATCACAGTATCTTTATAGTGCAGAAGGAGGCTATTCGGCTCATCAGGTTTGCACTGGCTCCCTGAAAGAGCATTCCACCCAGTCCCACTCCCCTGCCTTATCCCTGTAACCTTGCACATTCTCTCTTTTCAGGTAGCAATCCAATTCCCTTTTGAATACCTCGATCGAATCTGCTTCCACCACCCTTTCAGGAAGTTTGTTCCAGAATCTAACCACCCTCTGGGTGAAAAAAAAATTCCTCACATCACATTTACTCCTTTTACCAATTATTTTGAATCTATGCCCTCTAGTTCTTGATGTTCTCTTGAGTGGGAACAGTTTCTCACTATTAACCCTGTCCATTCCCCTCAGGATCTTGAATACCTCTATCAAGTCTCCTCTCAGCCACCTTTTCTTCAAAATGAGGGATATTTAACCTAAAGGTCTGTTCAAGAACATCCCAGATGGGTGGACCTCGGAGTTTATCTGTTTCAATTTTGCTGTGCGGGTTAGTTGCAGCTTGGACCTGGTGTATGCTGTTTGCAGCTCACTGAGAGCAGATAGTCAAAGTAAATAACAGTTAATAGGCGCTGTAAGCAGAGAAAAAGCTAACTTCACATCAATCACTGTGAAATGCAAGTGAGACATAACTTCAGTTTGAATTTTGCAAGGGAACAGAACCTGGAAGGTTGCCTAGTTTTAAACTAGAGTAAGAGTCTACAGTGGTCCTCGAAGAGTCTTGTAGCAAAAGAAAGCACCTAGCAGATTAGTTTGGAAGTATTGAAAAGTAACCAGAATAAGCAACTGAGCCATCCATAATCAAAGGGTAGTAAATTAAAGTCTTACCTCTAGGAATAGCTGGAGTTGAGGAGAATTTAAGTAGTTTCCAGAGCACTGTGGCATACTTCTGGCAGTGCCGATAGAAGTGAATAATTCTATGAGATCATGAAGTAAAAGAGAATTCTTGGGGTCAGAAATGAGAAGTAACTTACGTAGTTATGAACCGTATTAAGTTAATAGTGCTAATTTTGTTTAAGTCTTTTATATACAGTTAATCCTCGCTTTAAGTTGCCTCACTTAATGTTGTTTGTTTTAAAGTTGTTTATTCTTTAGGGCTTGGTTCTCTGATTTATGTCTCGATTTCCATTTTTGTATAATAATTGCATGTTGTGCATCGTCACTTCCTTTGGCAGAGCAATGGAACAGTGCTGTTGGAGGATTGTCTGCAACCTCAGGAATTGGCTTGAGACATTTTCAAATCAGACCTGCTTCCACCTTGTTTGCTGCCCTGCTCAGTGTCTAACTCCCACCTTGCTTGCTTGCCACCATGCTCCAAATCACCAACGTACTATCAATTCACTCTTTCCACATCCTTGTAACAGAGACTGGGGAGAGACTTGCTGAGGACCAGGGAGGGACTCGCTGGGGATCAGGAGAGAAAAATGCTGTGGAACCTAACTCCAGTTTATACATGAACTCTTATGGGAAAATCTGATTCACTTAACATTTTTTCGTTTCAAATCGCACTTTTAAAGAACACAACCAGGAAGTTAAGTGAGAAATTAATGTACAATAACATTTTTTTTGCTTAAAACATGAAATCTTGTGGCGTAGTTGTATTGGTTAAACAAAGTGTTCAGATTTTTTTTTAACTGTTAACAGTCCCTAACAGGATCATAACAACACTAATGAATTTCCCATGGCATTGTTAATGTAATCAGAGATATGATAGTTGAAAACAGCTGTACAAAGTTTGAATTAAAAAATCTTAGTGGTGCTTAGTACTCATGGGACAGCTCAATAATGGAAACAATTGTTCTCAAGCCTCAAGACAGGTGCAGAGTGGAGGTGGCCACAGGGACCATATATGCGGACGTGGGCTGTTTAAAAAGCCTGCCTTGGTTCTCTGGGATGTCATCCGGTTGTTTTTTAAACATTAGGCCCTCTAGCCCTCACCACTCATACCCCTCAATCCCCCACCCACTCCCCATGCCCATACATGCCAACTCATGCTAACTCTACCCCCCCACCCACCCCCAATAGCCTCTCATACCCTCCATGACAATCCATGACTCCAACAATCCCCATGGGCCCTTATAGCCCTTATGCCAACTTAGTGCTAACTCATGCCACCCCACCTACCACCCTTTGTCCTTACACCCTCCACGCCAACTCACCCAGTATCCACCATAGGCAGAATGCAGGAGCTATGCTGAGATGAAATAAAATAAAGTTTTAAACATCTATTATAGACTTTACTATATAAAAACACTCTCATTCATGAAAACCCATTCATTACATTTAAATATCCTCAAGTAATTAACCCTTTATAAAAACAAACATTTGTATTCATAACCTAACATTAAGACAGCTAATCTTTAATAACCTCTTTGAGCTGTCAATCAAACTGTGATCTTACAGCTACCTATTGCGATGATGACACATTGTAGAAAGCAGCCAAGTATTAATAATGCTGAATTGGTAGCACTTATGGTTATGTCAACACACATCTATTAAAATGTCCAGAACAGATTCTTTTCAGCTCTCACAGCCAAAGGCAGGCAGCTTTTTTTTTTCAAATTTTAAAAGGCTAGCCATTTAAATAACTTGAACAGATTGAGCTTTTTTATACCTCTCTCAGACAGGCAGTTTCTTTCAATTTTTAAGGGGCTGGGCATTTATATAACTTGACAGTTGACAGTGCTACAGAATGTATCTGTTGTAAAAAGCCTTTAAGCAATAGCAGCACACCATCATTAGAAGGGAAGTGTGTCATGTGATCCAGTCTCAGTTTCAATTTGGCCTGTGAGTAGAACACAGCAAACACAGCTCTGCTGCTAATATTGTCAAACCCTCTACCTTTGCATAGCTGTGCTAATGTGCCTAGTCTAAATAGATAAACTCACAGGGTGTTTACACAATTCCTCATGAGTGATTGGTGCCTTTATATCAGGATAAAAACATGACAGTGTCCAACCTTCATGAGCATTAACAACATCTCTAAAGCACTGAGTTCAAATGGCTCTGCTGAGTTCAGGTTTTTGGCAAAAATGTTTCCTGCTGGATATTACCATAAGATGTAGGAGTAGAAGTAGGCCATTTGGCCCTTCGAGTCTGCTCCGCTACCCAACGAAACCACGGCTGATCCGATAATTCTCAACACCACTTTCCTGCCTTTTCCCCATAACCCTTGATTCCCCAACTGCTTAAAAATCTACCTTTCTCAGCCTTGAATATACTTATTGACCCAGCCGCTACAGCTCTCTGCGGTAAAGAATTCAACAGATTCACTACCCTTTGAAGGAAGAAATTCCTCCTCATCTCTGTCTTAAATGAGATTATGTCCGCTGGTCCTAGACTCTCCCGCAAGGGGAAATAACCTTTCAGCATCTACCCTGTCAAGGCCCCTAAGAATCTTATATGTTTCAGTAAGGTCGCCTCTCATTCTTCTAAACTCCAATGAGTACAGTCCCAACCTGTTCAACCTCTCCTCATAAGAAGATCCCTCCATACCTGGGATCAACCTAGTGAACTTGTCTGGACTGCCTCCAATTCCAGGATATCTTTCCTTAGATAAGGGGACCAAAACTGTTCACAGTATTCTAGGTGTGGTCTAACTAGTGCCTTGTATAGTTTTAGCAAGACCTCCCTATTTTTATACTCTATTCCCTTTGAAATACAGGGCAACATTCTTTTTGCCTTCCCTATTACCTGTTGAACTTATATGCTAGCTTTCTGTGATTCAAGCACAAGAACCCCCAAATCCCTGTGTGCTGCAGCTTTCTGCAGTCTTTCTCCATTTAAATAATATTCATCTCCTCTATTCTTCCTGCCAAAGTGCATAACCTCACATTTTCCCGTATGATATTCCATCTCCTAAGTTTTTCAAACTCATTTAACCTGTCTATATCCCTCTGCAGACTGAGTCATTCCCACCACTTGCCTTCCCACCTATTTTTGTGTCATCCGCAAACTTGGCAATAGTACATACACTTCCCTCATCCAAGTCATTAATACATATTGTAAATAATTGTGGCCCCAGCACTGATCCCTGTGGCACTCCACTAGTTGCAGGTTGCCATCCTGAAAATGCCTCCCATATCCCAACTCTGTGAGGCGGGATGCTGACCACCACCCACAATTGAGGCTGGACCGCGATTTCACGCTGGCGGGCCAATTAAGGCCCACCCAACATGAATTGCAAGTGGCAGCGCTCAGTGATGCCCGTGGTGGGGGGGAGAGGAGGGTGAGTGGGGAGCTTTGTGCATGTGCGCCGGTGCACGCTTGAAAATCTCCCTGAGGCACAGAGCTGCCTCAGGGAGATGAAGATATGAAAAATTAAAAACAAAATTAAGTTACGTTATTGGTTAAATTTTTATTTTATTTTTATTTGCTGTTGGAAACCTCATCCCGCCTGTGGATGATGTTTCCATAATAGTGGAAGGCCGGCTTGGCCTTTTTGCCTGCCCACCAACTACAAGATTGGATGGGTAGTGAAAAATTTATTTCAATTACCTTTTTAATGGCCTTAATAGGCTTTTTAATTGTAAATGGGCGTGCTGCTGACTTAGGCGCGTGCCTGCCAACCGAAATATCACGCAAGTGCGTGATGATTTCGGGATGCTCGCCCATCATCATGTGTCATTTTATGCTTGGTCGAGTTGGGCGTGTGCACACCCGATGAGCTAAGAATTCAAGAATTCTACCCCATGTCTTCTATGATTTATCCAATCCTCTATCCATGCAAATATAATACCTCCAACACTACGGGCTTTTATCTTATTAAATAGCCTTATGTGCGGTACCTTGTTGAACGCCTTTTGGAAATCCAAATATATTATATCTATTGGTTCCCCATTATTTATCCAGCTTGTTACCTCCTCAAATAATTCTAATAAATTTATTATTTGCCCTTCATGAAGGCATGCTCACTCTGCTTAATTGTATTTTGTATTTCTAAATGCTCTGCTATTAAATCCTTTATAATAGACTTTATCATTTTCCCAATGATGGATGTTAAGCAAACTGTTTTTTGTCTCCCTTCCCATTTGAATAAGGGCGTTACTTTGGAAACTTTCCAATGCTTGGGGACTTTTCCAGAATCAAAGGATTCTTGGAAGATTACCACCAATGCATCCACAATCTCTGTAGTTACTTCCTTTAATGTCCTAGGATGCAACCCATCAGATCCAAGGGGCCTATTGGCCTTTAGCCCTGTTAGTTTCCCTAGTACTTTTTCTCTAGTGATAGTTATTGTATTTATTTCCTCCCCATTTTGCCCCTTGATTATTTAGTATTTTTGGAATGCTGTTAGTGTCTTCTACCATGAAGACTGATGCAAAGTATTTATTCAACTCCTTTGCCATCTCCTGGTTCCCCATTATTATTTCCCCTGCCTCATTCTTGAAGGGGCCTATGTTCTCTTTAACCCCTCTCTTCCTGGTTGGGACTTCCGGATCAGGTTTCCATCCACCATTTTGGATATGTTGCAGAGTCTCCATGACTTTGCAAATTGGTCAATGGATGACTACAATCCTATGTTATTAAATCACATTGGAAAATAACGTTACACGATAGATACTTATGAACAGCAACGTTTAACTCATCCCCACTCATCCTCCTTGGAAGAACCAGTAGTCGTTATTTTGAAATGGTGAAAATCTAGTGGAGGACTAGAGATTTAGATGACTGTTTACAGAGAATATTAAAATATAATAGCCAGATACAAAAGATAATCAAAAAAAATGGAACATTAGCCTTCATAACCAGAGGGATAGAATATAAAGACCAGGGAGTTGCGCTACTGATTTATAAAGCCTTGATTAGACCTGTAGAGCTGTGTACAGTTCTGGGCACTGCACGTTAGAGATGATGTATTGACCTTGGAATGATTGCAGTGCAGACTCACAGAAAAGTTACCATTGCTCCAAGGTTTAGATTATGAGGAGAGATTACATAAACCAGGTTCAAGGCTCATTGATAATTTGATTGAGGTTTTTCTGATTTTGGTATTCATTAGGATAGATAGAGAAAATGTTTTCCATTGGTGACAGAATCTAGGAAGAAGGAACATAAGTTTAAGAGCAAGATTATTCACAAGATGAGTTAGGAAAAACTCCTTCATGAAATGGGTGGCAAAAATGTGGAACGTTCTCCCACAAAAAGCACCAGATGCTAGCTCAATTAATAATTTGAAATCTGAGATTGTCAGATTTCTGCTAGCCAAGGTAACCAAGGTGAGTAGGTGAAAATAGAATACAGATCAGCCATGATTCCATTGAATGGCAGAGCAGACCCACTCCCATTCCTTTTTCCTGTCTGGCCCCTTCCCCAATCACAACACCCAAACATTTAATTGATTCCAACTAGTTGTCTTGGATAATTGTCATTTTATCCAACATTGGTTATGGTTCACAATGTAACAACATTACTACAAAGCACCTGCCATTCGTAATCAGTTTGTTATCAGTTACCCAAATTTAAAGGCTAAAGTGAATTTGGAACAGTTATTTATTTGCAGCAAGATCCTGAATCCTTTCCAACAGAATAAAATGTATGACAATAGTTCCTGATTAACTTTGCACACATTAAATGTATTCCCATGTCATGTTGAGTGACTTTTCTATGAGATTGAATTTGTATGTTATCAATTTCATCCTTTACATTAAACATTTAATTTGTCTCTGCTTGTTGTTGCATACTGAATACAATTGCAAAAAGAGTCAAAATAAACACTTGTGTGTAACAGATTTTATATGGTTCGTAAACCCAGATAGTTATTTGTTTAAACTTTGATTTCCACCTAACCAGTATAAAGCAACAAGGTATTGTTCGCTCACAGCATTTCAATATTGGTTGCTTCCTGTGAGCCCGAAAGAACAGCCTGCCAGTGGTGTCAGCTGCCCAAAATGAGACAGCACTGCAGTGTCCTGTGCACCTCTCGTCAACATCTTCTAGTGAAGTCATTTCCAATAGGGAACTTCAGGAAGTAACACCAGGTGAGTAACAGAAGAAAAACCTGTTTGTTGAATGACCAAAGCAAACTTTTGCATATGCTGAAAATCTGGGAAAAAAAACAGAAAATGCTGGAAATACCCAGCAGGCTAGGCAGCATCCATGGAGAGAAACAGAATTAAAGGGGTGAAATTTACAGCCTCCCTGGGGCAAGATGGCAAAGAGAGGGCATAAAATTGGCAGTGGCACTATGCCTGCCACCGACTTCCCCCTACACATATCCGCTGCAATTTTACCTGTGGAGGGGAGGCATCAGGTGGCTGGCTCACCCGTGGGCCAACTGAGGCCCTTATGTGACCAATTAGCCAATTAAGGGCCTCCTCCCTCCTGTCACCCCATCTCCTACACTGTCCCAATGAAGTTCAACATAAGCTTGAGGATAGCACTTCATCTTTCAATTAGACAGTTTACAACCTTCCAGACTCAACATTTTCAGATCTTAACTCTGCCCCCCTTTATTTATTTGTTTGTTCATTTTGTTTTTGGACAGCAGCTGTAGAGTTCACTCCTTTTCTCTCCAGATCTGCTGAATATATCCATCATTTTCTGTTTGAGTTGAATTGTTGCCAATGATCACTTGTACTTTTTCAAATGCAGCTAAATCATGCAATTGCCTTCTTACTGTTCACTGGAAAAGGAGACCCAGGTGTTAGTGTTGTGGACCAATAAGAACAGGAGTAGGCCTGTTCCACCAGTCAGTTAGATCATGGTTGATCCATATTTTAACACCAGCTAGCCATCTTGCTTCTGTAACCCATAATACCCTTGTCTAACAGAAATCTGTCAATCTCATTTTTAACATTTTCATTTGACCTTGTCCCTTCAGCTTTTGGAGATCAAATTTGTCTGAGGAAGTACTTCCTGACATAACCCTGAACATCCTAGCTCTTATTTTAAGGTTATAAATTATTTTTCTGTATTTCCCCACCAGAGAATATTATTCATTTCTATCTTATCAAATCCTTTTGATCCAATGCATTGAGCACCTGTTTAATACCTGTGTGGCCAGAATATTGGCTGACACAACAATACCAACTGCATGAGAAGGCAGAAAACCTGAAGTTGGTGGTGGCCTTACTTGCTGCTGACAATGCTGTGCCACGTTATAGTTGGCCACATATATTCTTCTAGTCAGAGCTCCTCAAGTTGCTCTTTGCTGACCCAAAGCCCACCAATGCAGTTGTTCTACGTCATTGGCAGATGAATATACCAGGGTCACACAAAATCGAAGATGTCTTTGCTGGTATATAGTGACCAATTTATTACAATTATTCCAATGTGACTGAATCAGTGCTTTGTAAAACTCACTATTAATACCTGAGATGTATGTATTTTTAGGTCTATATCTTAAATTGTGTTCAACTGCTCCCCTTTTTTTAGGATGGTAGTTGCTGTTGTCATCATTTTCACTTCGCCAAGGCCCATCTTTTGTTGTTTTACTTGTAGCATTGCCATCTTCTTTCGCCTTGCACATCATCCATTATGTCTTTCAATCATCCTGCCTCCCACCCTAGGACAGACCTTTCCTTTAATTCTTTCCTCTCCCCTCCCTTTCTCTGCCTCTGTACTTGCTTAAACCTGTTATATCTCTAACTTTTTCCAGTTCTGATGAAAGGTCATCGATCTGAAACTGTAAATTTGCTTCTCTCCACAGTGTGCGAAACATCGTTTGAAAATGTTACACACTTCAAGAGATGGACCCAGAAGGAACACCAGCAATAACGGAAGCAGCTTTCAATCATCTGCTTCCTGTTCAAAAAAGAACATTAGAAATCTGCCCCCGATTGCTAGAGAGATCCAACAACCGAAATACATTTCTCTGCGCACCAAACAGAAAAAGCACACGGCCGCGCTCCTGCTGTGCATTGGTGAATTGTTTTCTTCGCTTTCGTCTCGCGGGGAATCACGTGGCTGTGCAGCGAGCTGACGTGTTGGGGGAAAAAGTTGCGAAAGTTTTGTTCGTTCCTGAAAGAAAAGCGAGTTGGAATTAGAAAGCTCAGCTGAAGGTAAGTAAAGTATTAATCTCCAGTGCCGATGGCAAGGAGAGAGGTAAACAACAGCTACAGAATGGGGTGGAAATTGATGTATTTTTGCTTTTAAAGAAACTGGGAGACAGTTTATTGACCAGCATGTTGGAAATCTTATATAAATTCCAAGGTCAGCTTGGTCATTGGCCAACTTCGTTATTTCCAGAACTTCAGTGAAATGCTGGGAATGGTCTTCGTTTACGTCAGGAATCTTGACAATGTTCCTGGTAATGGCGATTTTATTGAAAATGGAACTAAGGTTCAGTCACAGGAACTGTGGTGTGTTTAAGTTCCTTATTTCTTTAAGGTTTAAAAAATAATACAATTAAGAATGTAATTGTCGCGGTTTTATGACAGATTGTCCTTGGGTAATTTCATTAGAGCGTTAAACCGGCGTTTCGGATCGGGCACTCGTTTTAGAAGTCGCTGGCTTTTCCTCAATATTGATTTAATTGGAAAGGAAAAAGTGTGTGTTTTCCACAACTGGCGCCTGACCCGCGACGTCTGGCGGTAAATTGAAAATTACCCTGAAAATAGAAATACCTGACTGTTGGAAATGCTAGGTTCTCAGTCTGTAGAAGAGTGACTTAGTTTAGTATGTTATTATGCATCAATTTTGACGGGGTGGTAATGAAGTACTGTACGAATCTAGCATTGCAAAGGTGTGACACTGGGTGAGCAGCAGCAATATGGTGGAGCATTTGTGTTGAGTGAGCATCTTCAGACGATGGCCTTGAACTGCTCTCGCTTCCATACCCCCCCCCCCCCCCCAACATAACTGCGAAAAGGAAAGAGCTCGTATGCTCTGCTGCATTCTAATACTGAATTGTGGTCTCCGCATGTTTTCTTTTCATCCCCTGCTAACTATGGGATTCTGCTTCGCCTTGCTGGAGGATGATGCAAATCTTATAAAGGTACTGCTTCCTTCCACTATTTTACAGGAAGCCCTGTTGTTGATTGGTACCCACAGCAGAGCATGAATACCGTGTCTATATATTTGTGAATTGCACAGTGCAATGCTGTGTTGTATATTGTGTGTAGTCATTGGTTACAAGTTCATTTTAGTCATTGGTGTTTAGTAAATCCCACATGAGTGGGAACTTTGATGCTGTGGAGTAAATTGGTTGCAGATTTGAGAAACTAATGTCTATAGCCTATAGATATGGTATTACCACATGGAAAGATGTTCACATTGAAGGCAAGTTCTTCTCCATTTATGTTATGGCAAAAGTATTGTAATTTGTAAAATAATTTTCTCTTTACTGTCCCTAATTTCCTTGGAATGCACTTCAAAGATAGGAAAAAACTTGTTATTGTGGCATTTCGTTGGTAATCTTTTTCATGGAAGCACCCTGACCAGAAACAAAACTTTGCTTAATGCCAGACTCATGTTAAAGTGTGGAATTGTTTTTTTATTTGTGCATGGGATGTGAGCATCATTGGCACAGCCAGCATTTTGTTGCCCACCCCTAACTCCTTTGAGCTGCAGCCTTGAATCACTGCAGTCCATGTGATGTAGATACACCTACAGTGCTTTTCATAGGGAGTTCCAGGATTTTGACCCAGTGAAAATGAAACAAAGGTGATCTAGTTCAATGTCAGGATGGCGTGTGACTTGGAGGGGATTTTTAAAAAAAATTCATTCTTGGGATGTGGGCTTCGCTGGCTGGACCAGCATTTATTGCCCATTGCTAGTTGCCCTCAAGAAGGTGGTGGTGAGCTGCCTTTTTAAACTGCTGCAGTCCATGTGATGTAGGTACACACACACTGCTGTTAGGAAGGGAGCTCCAGGATTTTGACCCAGTGACGGTGAAGGAGCGGTGATATATTTCCAAGTCAGGATGGTGAATGACATGGAGGGGAAATTTCAGGTGGTGGTGTCCTCATCTATCCTTGTCCTTTCTAGATGGTAGTGGTCATGGGTTTGGAAGGTGCTGTCAAAGCAGCCTTGGTGAATTCCTGCAGCGCATTTTGTAGATGGTGTACACTGCTGCTACTGTGCATCGGTGGTGGAGGGAGTGAATATTTATGGATGTGGTGCCAATCAAGTAGGCTGCTTTGTCCTGGATGGTGTCAAGCTGCTTGAGTGTTGTGGGAGCTGCACTCATCCAGGCAAGTGGAGAGTATTCCATCACACTCCTGACTTGTGCCTTGTAGGTGGTGGACAGGTTTTGGGGAGTCTGGGTGAGTTACTCGCACAGGATTCCTAGCCCCAGACCTGCCCTTGTAGCCACAGTATTTATATAGCTAGTCCAGTTCAGTTTCTAGTTAATGGAACCCCCAGAATTCTGATTTTGGGGATTCAGTGATGGTAATGTCATTGAACATGAAGGGGTGATGGTTAGATTCTCTTTTGTTGGAGATGGTCATTGTCTTGCACTTGTATGATGCGAATGTTACTTGCTAGTTGTCAGCTCAAGCCTGGATATTATCTCATGATATTGAAGGCGAACAGAGCCTTGTAGATGGTGAACAGGCTTTGGGGAGACAAGAGGTGAGTTACTTGCCTCAGAATTCTCAGCCTGCTTTTTGTAATGTGCGATTTAAGCACATGGATTGCACCAAGGTTATAAGATTTTAGGGTTTCGAGGCATAAAACGCTCCTAATTAAAATCTCTATGCGTTCTGAATTCTTAATTTCTGAAACCAGGGTTCTCAGTTGTGCCGGATCTAATAAGGTACGAATAACTAGTATTTATAAATCAAGTAGAATTTATTAAGCAAGATCTTACATATACTTAACAAAAATCAGTGAAAGCAACATGGAAGTATCTCATCCCTCAAGTTCTTAGGATTCCTTGAACATTGTCAGTACAGGCAATGTCTTTCTTTTCTTCTCTGAAGTGATGTTGAACTGTGTCATGCCACAGGAGCTATGGTAAAACTGTGTCAACAAAGACTCCAATTTTCCAACTTTTATCCCCACTTTTCTTTATTTGGAATCCCTTATTTGGAAATAGTCCAAATTCACCTCTACCATTGGCTTAGGGTGCAGGTCATCTGGTGTCACCTCACCTCTGTAATTAAGAGTCATGCAGACTGAAGTCAAATGTCCATCCCTTGTGCCCTGGGGCCCCAGAGTGTACATTCCATTGTGGGCAAATGGCACATTTCCTTTTAGATTCGGAGCAGTTACAAACAATGTCACATCCTCTTCAACATATTTTAACATGAGTCCTATGGATACTAAAGTTTTATGGACAGGAGGGAGTTTAATTTACAACAGCCCTGATTTCTGCACTCACTACCCATTCGTAAACAGGATTTAAAAAATTTCAAATTGGTGGCGTATTTCCTTCACTTTCAATGTCACTGGACAATATACATGTGCTTGGTGGAGCCAGATGCCATGTGGCAATGGAGAAGGTAGCCAGGACAAAAGGTCAGGACTTGAGTGGCAGTGTGGCAGAAATCTAGGGCAGCTTGAAGCCCAAGAGTGGCTAAGGAACCAGGAAGGGAACTGGAAACCGAATCAAACTGAGTGGCATTACCCCTGAGTCAGAGAAGCCCCATGAGAATGAGAGAGAAAAAAAACAGGACTACAGCCAGGAGCTGAACAAGCCTGGTGAGTAACTGCATTCAGGAGCCAAGGCCTGGAATAGGACAGAGTTTGGAGTATCAGCAGTGAGTATTCTCTGTAAATAGTTTGTTCCTTGGAGTTACACTTTCCTTTGAGGGTTGATACTGCTTTGATGCCAGCGGAATAAACAAACCCTGTTTTATAATCTTGTAAGGTTTTGATAATACTATTAATTTTGAGAATTTAATGTTGGTCCGAAGTAACCACTTTTTAAAAGGTTCTGTTTGAATTCCTGCTAGTTGGGATAGTTTACAAGATGGCAGCTATTGCATGTGAGAAACTACATTTAATGGATTTATGACTACGTTGCCTGAGGGTCTAGGTTCAGCAGTTGTATGTTGTCTTTATTGTGGGCAAGTAAGAGTCTTTTTCTCAGTTTTGAAGAGTTAGCTGAAAGGTAGCTTGCTTAGGATGACACGATCTTTAATCAAAACCCATGCTTTAAATGATTAACCATATTTGTAGAGCAGAACATTTGTATTAGAGGAAAATTTTCTTTGCTTTGACATCATGGTAGGAAGTGTTATTAACATTTGTTCTTAATGGCTTTTGTCATGATCAGAAGGCAGGAAGGAAAAAAAATATATATCTCTATCATCCTGGATACTTTATTAACTTATTACTTTTTTAAAAAATGCACAAATGGCTAGACTGAAAATGGCCACAGCTGACCACAGGATGGTAGTTCTGGAAGTTTCTGAGCAGTTTAAATATGGACAACAGCTGACTCATCAAACTCCAGGAATGTAACAGTCCTTGCATTGTATAAAAATTCCAGTCAGGCGAATGCAAAGGGCTAGTTGACGAGGCATCTGCACCAGCCAGTGCTGGACAAAGGCTGGACAATTAGGATCCTCATCTCCAATGTTGCAATAATGGTTCTACTGCTCAAAACACAATGAGCCTTGTTAGGTGAATAGCTCAACCTGAAACCATCCTCCTACATGACCGAGAGTTTAGCTGTTTGAATTCCTTTAATTATACAGTTTTTGAGTTTTATCTGCAGTTGTGGTTTAACTTCCGAAGAGAACTGAAAGCCAGGCTGGCAGCCTGCCTTTGACGACCATCTCTCTCCAAGCCTGATTTCCCGAAGGAACTCTGTATTTCACCTCCAGAGTTAACTAATTTCCATGATGCGAGAATACTTTGCTGCCTCTTCAACAGACTCAGCCTGCAACCAAATTTCCAGGACCAAGAGGAATTCTGCCAGGCAAAGCCACCTAAGGCAGCTTTCATTGGACATTGACTTACCGGACTCTGGACTCACATGAAACCATAATTTCTTATTTTTATCGTGGTCTTTGCTCTGAACCCCCTTCTTTCTCATATCCCCCTTTTATTGTATGAATTCAAAAAGGTGCAGATGTTGCGAAACCCTTCCATGTTTCGTGTATGTAAAATAAACTAACGCTCTTATTTTATCCTATCTCGAGTTTGCTATGGGGCTATTAAGAGAGGATTGGATCACTCCATGATGGAAGGGTTCGGAAAAATATCGTCCAGTGACTATGAAGGCGAAGGAAAAATACACCACCGATTTGAAAGGGGGAAAACAGAAATTTTTTAAATCTCTGTTTACGAATGGGTAGTGAGTGCAGAAATCAGGGCTGTTGTAAATTAAACTTCCTCCTGTCCATAAAACTTTACTATCTATGGGACTCGCGTTAAAATATGTTGAAGAGGATGTGACATTGTTTGTAACTGCTTTGCATCTAAAGGAAATGTGCCATTTGCCCACAATGGAATGTATACCCTGGGGCCCCAGGGCACAAGGGATGGACATTTGTCTTCAGTCTGCATGACTCTTAATTACAGAGGTGAGGTGACACCAGATGACCCGCACCCTAAGCCAATGGTAGAGGTGAATTTGGACTATTTCCAAATAGGGATTCTGAATAAAGAAAAGTGGGGATAAAAGTTGGAAAATTGGAGTCTTTGTTGACACAGTTTTACCATAGCTTCTGTGGCATGGCACATTTCAACATCACTTCAGAGACAAAGAAGAGAAAAACATTGCCTGTGCTGACAATGTTCAAGGAATCCTAAGAACTTGGGGGATGAGATACTTGTCAAAGATACAGCTGCCTGCAGGTGGGGGCCCAAAGGGGTCAACAAGTTCCCTTGCTCGGTGTTTTCCCCCAACAGTGCCATCTGCTGTTGGAGTAAGCAGTAGATGTCTATTACTGCTTGCTTGTCCCTACAACCACACCCCCCTCCACTCCCCCCCCCCCCCCCCACCCCACACACACACACACACACACACACACACACACACACACACACACACACCTTAAACCAGCTTATATTTCACCCCTTCCTTGGATTCACCTAGTTCTGTTGAAGGGTCATGAGGACTCGAAACATCAACTCTTTTCTTCTCCGCCGATGCTGCCAGACCTGCAGAGTTTTTCCAGGTAATTCTGTTTTTGTTTTTGTTTTGGATTTCCAGCATCCGCATTTTTTTGTTTTTATCTGAGTTTTTTTCTGGAGATGCTTATTGCTGGCAGTTGTGTGGCACAAATGCTTGTGGTCACTTATCAGTCCGAGCCTGAATGTTGTTGAGGTCTTTCTGCATGTGGGATGGACTATTTCCGTATCTGAGGGATGGTACTGAACACTGCAATCATCAGCATTGTTACGATCTGTTTAGGGACCATGAGCAGTTAAGGGGAAATCAGTGCCTCATTTTAATCAGTAGAATTATGGCATAAGATTTCATGTTTTTAAACAAATGCAAACTTTATTATATATAAAAGACTTAAGTTAATAGTGCTTATTTCATTTAACAATATGGTTTATAACTACATATCTTATGCACTCAATTTTGCTTCCTACTTTCCCAAAGAACCTTCTGATACTTTATGATATCTTGAGAGTTATTTACTTCTGAGGGGACCACCCAGAGGTATGCCATAGTCGTCTGGAAACTAATTCTCCTCAGTTCCAGCTATTCTCAGAGATAAGACTTTCATTTACTACCTCACTGTGGATGCCTCAGTCCCTTGTTCTCATTGTGTTCTCAATCCTTCCAAGCTAAACTGCTGGTTGCTTTCTTTTGCCAAAAGACTGAGCAACCGCTGCAGCTTTTTCCATTAGCTTCAAACTAGACAATCTTCCAGCTTCTTTTCACTCATGAAATCCAAACTGAGATTAAGCCCTACTTGCATTTGACATGGCAATTGATGAAGTTAGCTTTTCCACTGTTTGCAGTGCAGGCCTAGCTAATTGTCATTTACTTTGTCTATCCTCTGTGAGCTGCAAACTGCACACACCAGGTCCAAGCTGCAACTAACTCTGTCAGCAAACACCCAGATAAATTGAAACCAGAGAACCTCCCTAAGCTCTCCGCATCTCCATGATGACATAGCATGCTCTGTGATGTCCTCAAACAGACCTGTAAGTCAAGTGTTCCTCATTTAAAATTCATTTTTTGACCTGATGAAAGAAATGGATTTTATAGCCTTTTACAAAATGCTTTTAAACTAATTTAGCTCTACCTCTCAAAGCAAAAACATCTCTCAGGACTGCCCTCACTGCAAGATTTGCAGATGTCATGCCTCTAGCTTTTAGCTAAGTGATGACCTGGGGCTGAGATGATTGGATTCCAGCAACCGCACCCATTTTCTTTTGTGTTATATGTGACTCCAACTAGTGGAGAACTTTTCCCCGATTACAATTGACTTTTAGTTTTGCTACGATTCTTTAATGCCACACTTGTTTAAATGCTGCCTTCATATTAAGGGTAGTTACTCTCGTCTCACCTCTTGAATTCAGCGTTTTTGTCCATGTTTGGGCCAAGTGTGTAATGAGACCTGGAGCACTGGTGAACGGGTGGTTACTGTGTAAGTGTTGCTTGATAGCACTGACGGAAACACCTTTCAGCACTTTGATGATGATTGAGAATAGATTGATGGAGAGGTAATTGGCTGCTTTTTTTCCTGCTTTTTGTGGATAATACATTCCTGGGCAATTTTCAACATTGCGGATAGGTGCCAATGTTGCAGCTGTACTGGAGCAGCTTGGTTAGGGCCGCGGAGAGATCTGAAGCACAAGTCTTTAGCACTGCAGTAGGGATGTTGTCAGAGTCCATAGCCTTTGCTGAATCCAGTGTCATCAGCCATTTCTTGATGTCACGTGGAGTGAATCGAATTGGCTGAGAACTGTCATCTATGATGTTGGAGACTTCATGAGGAGGCCAAGATGGATAATCCATTCAACAATTCTGGCTGAAGATGGTTGCAAATGCTTCAGCCTTGTCTTTTGCACTGATATGCTGGGCATCCCCATCATTGAGGATGGGAATGTTTGAGAGGTCTCCTCTTCCGGTTAGTTGTTTACTTGCCCACCACCATTCATGGCTGGATGTGGTAGGACTGCAGATCTTTTACCTGATCTGTTGATTGTGGAATCGTTTTGCTCTGTTGCATGCTACTTCTGTTTAGTATACATGTAATCCTGTGTTGTAGCTTCATCAGATTGGCACCTCATTTTTATGTATGCCTGGTGCTGCTCCTGCCATGCTCTCCTGCACACCTTTGAACCAGGATTAATCCCCTGGCATGATGAGAGAATGAGGGATATTCCTGGTCTTTAGGTAACAGACTGTCGTTGAATACAATTTTGCTATCACTGATGGCCCAGAGTGCTCAATGGGTACCCATATTTGACCTGTTAAGTCTGTTCAGAATCTATCTCGTTTAGCACGTAGTAGTGCCACACAACACGATGGAGGGTATTCTTAGGAGAAAGGTGGGACTTCATCTCCACAAGAACTGTGCACTGATCATTCTTACAAATGCTGTCAAAGATCAGCAAAGGATAAATTGGTGATGATGAAGATTTTCCCCTCTTTTTGATTCTCTTATTTATTGCAAGCCCTGTCTGGCAGATATTTCCTTCAGGACTCAGCTAGCTTGGTGAGTAGTGGAGCCACTGGGCCGCTCTTGGTGATATGCATTGACGTCCCCCACCTGGAAAATATTCTGTAACCTTGCTATCCAAGTGGAATACTTATATTTTACTCCGAGAAGCTGTATATGCACAAATCTGCTATTAAAATATTCCTTAAATGGAAACAATGTGAAATTGTTGCTGCAGAGTGCAAGGCCATTCCTTCCTGTTATCCTACAGCATTTTGTTTGCTGATTCCATTCAACATTTAGCATTTGAACAGACCAAAGTCCTGTTACAAAAGTAAATGGAATAATTAAAACAAAAGGATAGTTTCCCTGATAGTGACACCATTGAGCATTCTTCAAAAGCATAAAAAATTGAATATGTTTTTATTAACTAAAAACAATATTGATGCTTTATAGGATTCCTTTATTTATTATCCTAAAATCAGTAAACCAAACAGATGTTTTAGTAGGATGCTATTCAAAATCTCCCTAAGTTGTCCAGTAGTTTAAGGTAGCACTGTCCAAATCATGAGCCAAATCAACCTGCAAACTGATCTTATCAAATTATTGGAGCTTTTCATCAGCTCATCAGTCCCACCTAAAGTAGCATCTGATGTGTTGGTGAGCTTGTAGAAATTAAAAAAAACTCCTAGTCAGCCTGTTTGTCAGCAGGAGTGTGTTGTAATATGCCTTTAAGGGATTGCAGCATGACATCACTTGAAGGTTGTCATCCGATCGAGTTTTAGTTTTGCTTTTGCTTTCAGCAGAGCGCATGCACACAGCTCTGTTGTCTTCAAGCTTTCTGTCCATGGATATCTGTTCACGGGCCAAGAATTAATAAATGAACCCACGACGTGTTTACCCAATCCCTTATGAGTGATTGTTCCTTTTATGTCATTATAACACACATGATAGAGTGCACTCAATTAACAGCTCCCCCTTTCACCAGTGTTGCTGACCTCCTTCAGTCAGGACCTGGCTTAGCCATTCACGGCGCTGTATTTTCAGTCTTGAAGAAAGAGAAAAGCACTGCCATATGCAGGAATTGCCCATTAATCCAGTGTACATCTACTAACTGAACTGGTAGGCAGCTTGAGAACTTGCTAACTTTTCCACAAACAAGGCTGTTCAACTGCTTTCTACTAGTAGATTTTTTCAGAGGTGAGTGTATTTATTGAATAGTGGTCACTTTGCTTAATCTGGTTCTTTCCTTCATTGCAAGGCAAACAATTGGTTACAGTGGAGCAACTGGCCAACTGACTGAGGTGACCAAAGTCGTGCCAGAGCTTGGCAGAAATCTCTTTCATATTTGGCTGCCAACCAGGCGTCTGTTTGACCCCACCTCCAGTATTTGTCAGTATCATTGTCATTCCTGACTATCATGTCTCAGATACAGTGACCACTCCTAACCTGCCCACTTGGCCCATGGACTAGGGAAAGGCAAAATCAGCCATGTTCCTGTTACTATTTGTTAGCTCATGAACCCCAATGTGTAAATATAAATGTTGGGTAAGAACAGGATTAAGCTGCTCCAAGGTAGAATGACTTAATGATACTTGTTGTATACAGGCCTGTTAGCGCACTTGGCTAGATGGTTAGCGTGTGGTTCAGGATAATGTTAACAGCATGAATTTGGTTCCTGTTCCTGCTATGGCGGACTTGGGACTTGCCTCCTTGCCCTGCTGCTGAGAGTAGAAGACAATAGTAAGTCATTGCTTAAAAAATACCTGCCAAGAAACAGTTCAGGATGAAGCATCAGCCAAGGAACTGCCTTCAGGCAGAGCACACATGACATGACATGACTTGTTGTATAGCTTGTGTGATCAGTTGATTGAGACACTGGAGGGCTGCTGAAAGCCTACCCTAGCATGAATTGGCTCCAAAAGAAGAAGAAGGTGTGAGCAGGAAATTCCTTTATAGTTGGCTGCTTAATTGGTTCTTAATTGATAAATACCTTTACTGTCTTGTTTTTAAATCATCATTTCTCCTATGTATCATTACTTTATTTTATGATTTGTTACATGGTGTTTAAAAAATAATCATTATTCGACATGTACTAAACATCATTGTTTTGAGGATGTTGTTCACATATCTGTGCTAACAGATGAACATCATCTTGGAAAACGACTCTGATGCAGCTTTGCTTCAGCATTCCTACATCCTATGGCTTCTGCCATAAGTGCTGCATGCTGTGGATATTGTTACATAGAAGGTTAAGAGTCCTGCTACCCATGTTCATTGTCATTAGTCACAGAAAGAGCAGGAGGTACTGGCTTGGGTGCTTAAAGTGGGGGATCCAAGGGCACTGCTTTGGGGGAGATGAGATGCCGAGAGCATTTTCTTTTGGTGGGATAGAGGACTACTG
Source organism: Carcharodon carcharias (assembly GCF_017639515.1). Taxonomy (NCBI): domain Eukaryota; kingdom Metazoa; phylum Chordata; class Chondrichthyes; order Lamniformes; family Lamnidae; genus Carcharodon; species Carcharodon carcharias. The sequence goes on along the minus strand of NC_054477.1, from coordinate 74,456,162 downwards.
TTGGCAGGTTGGAGCTGAGAAGGAAAGAAAATGATATGCTTGAGGGAGAAGTTGGAAACAAAACTTTGGAAGGAGAGTTAGTGAAGAAGCTGGGAGCATTGCCGCACTTGACACATTACAGGATGGGAGAAGTGGATTGCACCATTTGAGGGAAAGAAGTGGTGTTCAGTATGAGTAGGGGGTGTGAAAGAGAAGAGTTAACTTGAACTGAGGGTTGGTTGGAAGGGAAGAAAAGTGTAAACTTGAAAAGGGGAAAGGGTATGAACACCACTGTGAAGGTTAGGTAGAGATACTATGTTTGCATAAAATGACTGGGAAGTTGGAGTTGGCACAGCATTTCTTAGCACTGGGTCTAGATGGGGCACTGTAAACTGGTGGCCGTGTGTTTGGAGGGAGGAAAGTGACTAGTGAGGTAGTGTTTTTGTAAGCTGGGACTTTTTGGTCCCCTGAAAATCCAAATGTCACTGTGTTTTCCCTTTTCTCAATTGTGAAGTATAAATATCTTTCACACAAACTTTAATGCATTTCCACACATCTTGGTCCCACAACTAAGAGCCATGCCTTTAATTGTGTAGGACCTAAGCTGTGGAATGCCCTCGCAGCTCCCCACCTTTCCCTCCTCCTTAATACTTGCTTCTTTGACCATGCTTTTAGTTATCTATGTAATATATCTTTCCTTGGTTCAGTCAATTGTTGTCTTATTGTGCCTTGAGATGCTCTATTAAGGACACTATATGTAAATGAAAGTAATTTCTGAGTCTGCAGCTTGAAGATTAATTTTTCAGGTTGGCATTTATGCAGTGTTCCTCTCCCCCACTTTTAGAATGAATTGCTAATTGTTTAATATAGTCACGGAATAAACAGATTACTTTGGAATTGATTCTTTCCATCCATTTTCACACCGCTTCTTGTGGTGAGGGTTATGGTAGCAGTAAGCTGAGCGGGGCTGACCAGAGTTCCCTTTCCTCAGCCACACATTCCAGCTCCTCCTGGGAGAACTCCCAGGTGTTCCCAGGTCAGCAGAGAGATGTACTCCTTCCAGCATGTCCTGGGTCGACCTCGAAGTCTCCTCCCAGTAGGCCCTGCCCTAACTAGCTTGAGCGGGCGCCTACCGGATGCATCCTTATCAGATGCGAGAGTTGTGTCTGCATTCTCGGCGTTAAGTTGAATTTGTTCAAGGTGCGTGTTGCACTCTGCTAAGGCTGCGTCTTGCCTCCACCCCTGTTAGTGTTTATCATGGACAGGATATCAAGGTGCAGCCGAGGTACGGAGAGGATTCAGTTTGGGGTCTTGAGGGTGGCATCTCTGCTGTTTGCAGACGATGATGTGCTTCTTGCCTCATCTGACTGTGATCTCCAACGTGCACTTGAACGTTTTGCTGCCGAGTGTGACATGGCTGGGATGCAGATCACCCCTAAATCTGAAGTTGTGGTTCTTTCTTGAAAAAGAGTGGGCTGCTGTCTCCAGGTGAGGAGGGAACAGCTTCCCTTAGTGGAGGAGTTCAAGTATCTCAGGATCTTGTTCACGAGTGATGGTGGGGGGAGCATGAGGTTGACCAGCAGATTGGTGCGGCGGCTGCAGTTCTGCGGGCGCGTTACCATCTGTGGGGGTGAAGCAGGAGCTGAGTTTTAGGATGAAGCTCTCGGTTTACCGGCCGATCTACATCTCCATCCTCACCAATGGTCCTGAACTGTAGGGAATGACTGAAAGGAAAAGATTGCTGGTACAAGTGGTGGACATGAGGCAGGGTCGCTGGGTATACACTCTGGGACAGGGTGAGGAGCTTGGCAATCCGGGAGTACCTTGGAGTTTGGTCACTGTTTCTCTGGGTCAAGAGGGGCCCGTTGAGGTGGTTCGAGCATCTGATTCTATCCAGACAGGCTTTTTCACAATTTCAACTGTCAATGAATGGCGAGAGATTTGGAAAATTATTCAGTTGTCACGCTTCCCCTCTCTTTCTTTATATTTTAATGTCTGATTCAACCAATCACTTGAAGTCTACTCCATTGAAAGTAAACATTGAATTTCTTATACTTTCCTATACTTGTATGTAACAGACTATGGTTACTATGGTACCGTACACTGTTTCTAATTACTTGTTTCTTTTGATGTTTGATTATATATCTGATTCCTCTTATTAATTTCGGCCCGTCTATTAGTAGCTATCCTTGGAATGTACTTGTCATTTCCCCAAACTCTTATCATTGATTTCATTTCCCCCTTTTGAGTAAGTTGCTCCTGATACTACGTTCTTATATTTTAAGAACATAAAAATTTAAGAATTAGGAACAGGAGTAGGCCATTTGGCCCTCCGAGCCTTCTGCAGAATCCAACAAGATCATGACCAACCTTCTATCCCAACACCACTTTCCTGCATTATTATCCCCATATGTCCTAATTCTCTTAGTCCTTAAATAAATCTTATTGACCTCCGTCTTGAACACTGTTGGCAGCTGAGAATCCACTGCTCGTTGGAGTAAAGAATTTAAAAGATTTCAAAACTCCTTTGAGTGAAGGAGTTTCTCTTCATCCTTGTCCTACATGACCGACCCTTTCTTAGACTGTGACCTCGTGTTTCAGGTTCCCCAGCCAGGGAAACATTTTCTCAACATCTACCTTCTTAAGCCCCTTAAGAATTGTATATGTTTCAATTAGGCCATCCCTTGTTTTTCTAAACTCCAGGGAATATAGACCAAGCCTACTCAATGCCCCTTTGTAGGACAATCCTCTCATCCCAGGAATTATTCTAATGAACCTCTGTTAGAGTTCCTCTAGAGGAATTATGTCCTTTCTTAGGTAAAGACAACAAAATTGCAACCATAGTCCAGGTGTGGCCTCACTAATGCCTTGTCTTGGGTGTAGGGTTCTGTGCAAAACTCTTCCAGTTGCATTTTATTATCATTGAAAAATAGCTGGACACACTACCTGCGGTCTGTCAGCAAGAAAGACCCAAACCTCCCTGTCACTTGCCATTTTAACACTCCACCCTACTCTCTTGCCCACATGTCTGTCCTTGGCTTGCTGCATTGTTCCAGTGAAGCCCAACGCAAATTGGAGGATCTCATCTTCCGACTAGGCACTTTACAGCCTTCTGGACTGAACATTGAATTCAACAACTTTAGATCTTGAACTCCCTCCTCCATCCCCACCCCCTTTCCATTTCTTCCCCCTCCCTTTTGTTTTTTCCAATAATTTATATAGATTTTTCTTTTCCCACCTATTTCCATTATTTTTAAATCTTGTATGCTTTGTTAGTCTTTCCACTCCACTCCCACTAGAGCTGTACCTTGAGTGCCCTGCCATCCATTCTTAATTAGCACATTCGTTTAGATAATATCACCACCTTCAACACCTCTTTGTTCCTTTGTCTGTGACATCTTTTGATTAACTGCTCCTATCACTGCTTGCTCGTCCCTACAACCACCCCCCCCTACTTCTCTCCCCCCACCCCCCTTAAACCAGCTTATGTTTCACCCCTCTCCTAATATTCACTCAGTTATGTTGAAGGTTCATGAGGTCTTTTCTTCTGCACCGATGCTGCCAGACCTGCTGAATTTTTCCAGGTAATTCTGTTTTTGTTTTGGATTTCCAGCATCCGCAGTTTTTTGTTTTTAACACTATCTCTCTTCTGACTACAAAGAGATTGTTACTTGAACACCAATTGTAAAGACCATTGTAAATGCCAGATAACGGTGTCTTTAGCTTAAGGTCAAATCACTAAATATGATAGGATAGAATTTCTAGGGTCTTCTCCTGATCTCTCATCATAAACCCTAGAGAAATGGCTGAATCAGGTGTTAATACCGTTTCACCAGGATTCATCTATGCTGAAGCTGTTCGCTAATTATGTTCACACACTCCTCCCCTCTGGCACACCTGTAAATAAAGAGGTTGAGTTTCTGCTAGTTATGTTAGCACAATCTGGCTAGAATGTGCTGAACCATCACAAAGAATCAGGGAAATTTAAATGTGAGTGAGCTATGCCCAAAACAACTTGTGCTTGTGTTTTGCACAATCCTTTATGCAGGTTCATGAATCAATTCACCCAAATCAGGCCGAACCAATAAAACTGGCCAGGACTTCAGATAGAAAGAGATTTCACTGATTGTGTTGGTTTTGGAAAGAAAGCTCTTCAAATTCTGTTCATTTTTTTTAGATGCACTGACACTAACAGGAACATTTTTCATATCAAGATATATTTAATTTAATAAGAAACTGGCAATGTATGTCAATGAAACTACTCAGTGGTTCTGTATAGTCTTTTATGTTAATTTCAGTGATTTTTAAATTGGGACACTCGCCGGTAGGGCACTGGACACCCTCAAAACTGCTTATCTTTTTTGGTGATAAGCCCATTTTCCATTGCAGTACTGATACTACATCACCAAGGTATTCCTTTTAATGGGCAGAAAGGAAATGAATGATTATGCTGCATGATTGCGCTGGTTCATGAAATCTTGAAGTCTAAGCTAACCAGTGTGGTTTCAGGTGCATTTTTGACAGAATATCACAATTTTCTTTCATGTTCTGTTCTTCCACACTGTTTTGGGCAGTTTTTTGTAGCCCCAATTCCCAATGTGGATGCCCTTAGAGTGTGGATATAATAGATGGAACATAAAAGCAAAATACTGTGGATGCTGGAAATCTGAAACAAAAACAAAAATTGTTGGAAAAACTTAACAGGTCTGACTGCATCTGTAGAGAGGAAGACGGTTAACATTTCGAGTCCGAATGACTGTTCATCAGAAATAAAGAGAAATAGAAATGTAGTGAAATATAAGCTGTTTAATGGGGGTGGGACAGGTGAAGGTGGATAGAAGGCCAGTGATAGGCGGAGACAAAGGAGAGATTGCTAAAGATGTCATAAACAAAAGGTCAAAGGGCTGTTGATGGTGGTGATATTAGCTAAAGGACGTGCTAATGGTGACTTTAAGGATAGAAAGCAGGATGAGCAAGAGTCAGATGGCCCCAGTGGGGGGAGGAGATCGAAAAGGTTAAAAGGTGGGGATAAAACAATATGGAAATAAATTGAAAAAATAATAATAGAAATAGGTGGGAAAAGAAAAAAATATATATTTAAAAAAATATACCATTTATTAGAAAAAAGGGGGAAAAAAAGGGGGTGAGGATGGAGGAGAGAGTTCGTGATCTGACATTGTTGAACTCAATGTTAAGTCTGGAAGGCTGTAAAGTGCCTAATTGGAAGATGAGATGCTGTTCCTCCAGTTTGCATTGAGCTTCACTGGAACATTGCAGCAGGTCAAGGATGGACATGTGGGCATGAGAGCAGGGTGGTGTGTTGAAATGGCAAGCGACAAGAAGGTCTGAGTTATGCTTGTGGACAGACTGAAGGTGTGGCATGGACCACGGCACCTTCCCATGCAATTGCAGAAAGTGCAACACCTGCCCCTTTACTTCCCCCCGCCTCTTCACTGTCCAAGGGCCCAAACACTTCTTTCAAGTGAAGCAGCACTTCACTTGCACTTCCCTCAATTTAGTCTACTGCATTCGCTGCTCACAATGCGGTCTCCTCTACATTGGAGAGACCAAATGCAGACTGGGTGATTGCTTTGCGGAACACCAATAAAATATCATGGAATTTCTGATGATCATTGCAACCTATTTGGTTTATTTAAATTGTTAGCCATGTGATTATTCTTAGAGATTAATGTTTTATGATCAGTTTCAGATATCCATTATTCTCCATGCTAAATGGGAGCAGTGACAATCATAATATTTTAGACAAAAATGAGATATTTTTACTGCCATTAGTTAACAGGGGTAAAAATGGAAGTAAGAGAAGACGATTATGATTTGAAACTTTCTAATTGAGTGGGGCCATACTTTTAAAAAAAGAATTAGTGGGAAGAAAGAGTTACAATATGAATGCTTTGAAATTGCAGATGTCAATTAATGTGGCTTGTTTTTTTACTTTTACCACAGATATCTTAATAACTATAAAATAATACAGATTAGTATTCTATTGTAATTTGAAATTACTTTAGTTGGGGTGAGAAAACAATGAATCTCTAAATTATTTTCACCTTTATCTGCTTCCTCTCCTGCCTCCCACACCATGCTAATTCATCCTGTTTCTCCTCCTGACTTTCCCACTCCCATCACAGATTTGTTTCAACTTCTGCCTAATTACTCCAGGGTATGCAACTCTGAGCCTTTGTCAATTTATTGTGTAATTTTCATGGTCATAACAAAATACATTTTTTCTTCATGAAGTATTTAATGATCAACACTTGCTTTGAAGGTTTAGTCTTGATCTTATTTTTAATCTGACTTTTAACTGCTTTGAACAAAGTTGAATATCACAAAGCACTGACAGGTCAAAAAAATTCATGAGCAAAGTAGAAGTCCTGACTAAAGAAATTTTAGAACAAGAAAATAGCCAAAAAGTTGAGATTTGATCAATTCTTGACTAGTCAGAAAATGCTGCTGGGATGTTCCTCCAACTTAGCATGCATATTGGACGCAGTTCTTTATCCATTTGATATCCCCTTTCCACAACTATGCTCTCCATAATTTACCTTTTTTGTTAGTTTCTATATTAAGTAGAAAGCACAATAGAAATAGTGGGGTGAATAAATGTAATTTTAATCCTCCTCATGTGGGCTTTGCCTTGTTAGCTCTGAACTGTTTTCTCGATCTCAGCAGATTGGTTTTGTTCCTATTTTGTGCTTCAGCTTGTGTTTTATTTTTCTTATTATGAAGCAGAACAAAATTCGTCATGCCCACAGTTTTCTGCTGATCAAGTTCAATGTGAATATTTTTTGTTGTTACTAGTGACAGAATTTTCAGCCCTGCAAATAAGATTGAAGATTCATTTGCTTCAACATTATCAAAACATTGGATTGAAATGTGCCATTGTAACTTTCTCTTGCTAGAAAGCTTTTGTGATTATAATTGCCATGGTTATTCAAATCATGCTGAAATTAAGTGGAATCCATAGAAAAAGATACTATTGTTAGAATTTGAACTGAATGTCCAGACTCTGCTTATGCAAGTTGTAAGAAATAAGATAACATTTCACCTCAACAAAAACAGAATTACCTGGAAAAACTCAGCAGGTCTGGCAGCATCGGCGGAGAAGAAAAGAGTTGACGTTTCGAGTCCTCATGACCCTTCGACAGAACTTGTCGAAGGGTCATGAGGACTCGAAACGTCAACTCTTTTCTTCTCCGCCGATGCTGCCAGACCTGCTGAGTTTTTCCAGGTAATTCTGTTTTTGTTTTGGATTTCCAGCATCCGCAGTTTTTTTGTTTTTATAACATTTCACCTCTCCTGGCTGGACTATTAGCAGAAGAATAGGCATTGAAATTGCTCTGCACTGTATTTGTAATAAACTTATTAATGCATTTGTATAATTGTTCCTTGTCCATTATAATCCTCATATCCCTGAAGAGCCCAGGAATGTTTTACATTTTGTTAAAGGCATAATCTAACGTTATAAATGCAACTTAATTTTTTAAGGAGGGCAATGCATTTGTTAGAATTTTTCCTTGTCCACTATTTTATGTGTAGCTCTCTTCCTCCTCTGATTCAAAACAAAAGAAATCCTTGCATGTATGTTGAACAATTTTGTCACATTCCACTGACAGCTCAGAGCACTGACAGACTGAAGTCTTTGGTATGGTTGAGCAGATGTTACAGGTCAGGATAATTTAATGGCCCCTGTTTGTTCAACTAAATTAGGGAGGTTTCAAAATTCCTGCTTCACAGTGATCTTAAGAGTGGATTATTGCATTTATATGGGACTTTGATCGGAAAAATCAACACGTGTGTCTTGCTATCATGTTCCAATCTGACCCATTCTTTCCTTCTTGTAGGTTAGTCTGGGTGGGGTTACCTGTTTCCAGAGTAAGTTTCCAGGAAAGGATGTTGGAACTTCAGAGTCTGTGCATTACCCATTCTAATTGGCATGTCCTCCAAGTGTTTCATACATAAATTTGTTTTGGGAAATGTTCTCCTCCACAGAGGGTGTGATAACCTGATGTGTAATATACCTTTAAGAAGAATGTTATAATGGAAGATCACGTGATCTTAGTATCCAATAGCAGAGTAGTGCGGGCTACCTCCGTAGTTAATAGTCTGTAGTTAGCAGCAGTAGTGTAAAGATAGAATTTGAAGTGTAAGCACATGTTTAGTTGCTGCTGAGTACCTTTGTAAATAAACAAGTTTCTACCTATGAAATGTCTGCTACTCAATTCTATCATCAGTACCAAATTGGCCACCCCTTCCAACAAGCACGCGAACAGAATTCAACAAATTGGTGACTAGGATCCAATAAACTGGCGACAAGGATTAAACAAGTTAAACCGGAGCAGGCAAGAGAAACGAAATTGGCACTGTACCTCGCACAGCAATTGTAAGTGGAAGTTCTGTTTAAATTGTCTAAGTGACTCCCGAATGCTGTGAGGAAGAATTGATCCTTTCAATCCAGCAGTGGACGATTGGTGCCACTATATTGAGCATCCCTCGGCTTTTTGCCAAGCAAATAAGATTTTGGGGGAAGAGAAGAGGTGGGCGATCCTCTTAAGTACGTGTGGGAGTAAGATTTTTGGCTTGATTCGAAGTTTGATGGCACCCAGTGCCCCAGACTTGAGAAATTTTGATGAATTAGTGGACCTGGCGAAGGGCCGTCACCAACCAAAGCCCTCAGTACTGATCAAAGGCTCAAGTTTCATTCAAGAATTAGAGCCCCCGGGAGATGGTTGTGAACAATGTGGCAAGCTTGAAGCAATTAACAGAGCATTGTGAGTTTGGTACATCCTTAAATGATATGCTTAGAGATCGTTTAGTGTGTGATGTGAATGAGGACATGATTCAGAAGCGATTGTTATCCGAAAGAAGTTTGGATTTTAAGAAGGCGCTAGAGATTGCACTGGCAATGGAAAGTGCTGTTAGTGATTCGAAAGCCATACAGGGCGCACAAAATGGTGCCATCCTCCACATCGGAAGGGAAGCCCCAGCCAAAAAGGGCATGAAAATGCAATACTTTACTGAGAGGCGGGAAACAGCCCCTGCTAGCTGGAAAATTAGAAAAAATGACTTAGCAGCAAAAAGGAGTAATGTCAATCGAGGCGAAAATAAGCAATCTTTTAATGATTGGCACTTTTCAAATTAAAATAGAATGTTTTTATTGTCATAAACAGTCACATAATAATGTAACGAAAGAGTCAAGTAGACTTTTAAACAAAAAGGAAAAAAAAAAGTGAGATCTACAATGTAAAAGAGCAATCAATGTAACAGTGAAAGTGAATGGAAGACCTGTTCGAATGGAAGTGGACGCAGGAGCTTCCACTAAAGTAATTGGGGAACATACTTTCATATGTGAGAGTAATGGGGAACATCAATTAAATTTGGAAGAAACAACTGCCCAATTAAAAACAAATGGGTGAAAACATTCAAGTCAAAGGCATAAGTAATGTAACTGTTAATTATGGGAGCCAATCAATAATGCTACCCTTGATGGTAGCAGCAGGCGAGGGGCCAAGTTTCCTAGGGCAAAACTGGCTAAAAGAGATCAAGTTGGAATGGGCTGAAATTTTCCAATTGAGAGCAAGTGAGTTACCAGAGCTACGACAAAAGTATGCCACAGTCTTTAGGGATGAACTTGGGAAGATCCAGAGCTGCAGGCAAAAAATCATGTGGTTCCAGAGGCCAGCCCCGATTCATGAAGGCGTGACCATTGAGAAAAACAGTCAAAACTGAATTGGACAGACTAGAAAAACTGGGCATTATACAACCTGTGCAGTTCTCAGAATGGGCAACACCCACAGCCCCCATCCTTAAACATGACCAGAGAGCCCGTACTTGTGGAGACTACAAATTGACAGTTAATAAAGTAGCTAAGCTATATAGACACCCCATACCAAAAATCAAAGACCTGTATGCCAAGCTGGCAGGTGGAACCACCTACATGAAACTTGATATAAGTCATGCTTATCAACGATTAGAGTTAGATAATGCCTCCTGGGAATTTGTCACAATTAATATCCACAAAGGGTCGCACCAGTATGCTCGATTGCCTTTTGGCGTCCCTTCAGCTTGTGCTGTCTTCCAGAGAATAATGGAAAGTTTATTGCAGGGTCTGTCCCCAGGTTGTAGACTATTTAGATGATGTTTTGGTGACAGGGTTTATTGGAAAAAAGTACATGGCAAACTTGGAAGAAGTCTTAGTGTTTCTTGCAGGCTAGAGTGCGTTTAAAAAAAGAAAAATGCACGTTCCAAGCAAGGGAGGTAATCCATTTGGGTCACCGGGTAGATTCACAGGGCCTCCACCAAGTTGAGGAGCAAGTGAGAGGCAGCTGTGCCAGAGAACACCTCTGACCTCAAATCATTCCTAGGAATGATCAGTTATTATGGACGGTGATTTCGAAATTTGTCTACAGAACTAGCGCCCCCACATTATCTACTCAAAAAGCACCAACGTTGGTCTTGGGAGGCACCCCAGAAAGAAGCTTTCCAGAAGATCAAAAAATTGTTGCACTCGCCCAACCATATTATGACCAGAGGAAAGAATTAGTGTTGTCTTGTGACGAACCCCCCTACAGAATGGGAGCAGTGCTCTCCCATCGGATGGCCAATGGCTTGGAACGGCCTATTGGTTACGTATCAAGAACACTCATCAAAGCGGAACAAGTTCTCGCAGATAGAAAAAGGCCTGTCAATCATCTTTGGTGTTAAATTTCACCTGTATGTACACAGGCGCCATTTTACTATCGTTTCAGACCACAAGCCATTGCTAGAATTGTTCAGCAAGGGCAAGACTATATGACCCATAGCCTTCGAAAGAATACAACGATGGGCTTTAATCCTGGCAGCATACGAGTAAACTTTCGTTTATAAACTCTGCTTCACTTTGTCTTGTTTGCCTTTACAAGAAAAGGATGTGGAAGTCACAGTTCCAAAATAACTTATTTTGTTGTTACATTTCTTAAATTCATCACCAGTATGTGCTCGACAGATCAGAGACTGGACAAGTAGGGACCCAGTCTTAACTCAAGTATGAGAACAATTACTTCATGGTTGGTCACAGGAGCCTATACCTGATTAAATGAAATGGTACTTTAACAGAAGACACGAAATAACCAGTCAATATGGCATCTTATTGTGGGGAGCTCGAGTGATATTACCTCCAAAGGGTAGAGAGTCACTTTTAATTGAATTGCACAATGCACATGCAGGAATATCCCGAATGAAGACCATAGCATGCAGCTACCTATGGTGGCCTGGGATGAATGGTGAAATAGAGTTTAGTGAAGAGTTGTGCGCAATGTCAGCAACTGCAAAAGTTACCTTCAACAGCTCCGTTACACCCTTGGGAATGGCCAGAAAGACCATGGGGTTACACATTGGTTATGTCGGACCTTTCATGGGAACAATGTTTCTGCTCGTTGTTGATGCCCACTCAAAATCAATGAGGTAAAATCAACGTCTCCTGTTACAATTGAGGAGTTATGTAAAAGTTTTGCCATTACCAGACTACCAGAAGTAGATAATGGCTCACCATTTACAAGTGCTGAGTTTCAGCAGTTTATCAGCCATCACTCATAAAAACTTCACTGTACCATCCTTCCTCAAATGGACTGGCCGAAAGGGCAGCCCAAACATTCAGAGCTGGCAAAAAGAAATTAACTGGAGATTCCTTATCAACCAAGCTAACAAGATTTCTTTTCCATTCTAGGACCACCTCTCACACAGCAACCGGTGTCACACCTGCAGAATTATTGGTGAAATGCTGTCTCAGGTCAAGATTGAGCTTAATAATGGCTAATTTAGCCGGGGAAAGTGGAAAGGAGTCAGGGAAGTCAGAAAACTAGACATGACTGGCATAGTTGTGAGTGGAAATTTCCTGTGGGAGGAAGGGTATACTTGAAGAACCTTGGAGAAGGACGAAAGTGGTTACCGGGTGAAATAAGTGCAGTGACTGGACCTCTGTCTTACCATGTGGAGGTGGAAGGCCAAGTCATACGGTAATGCGGATCATCTAAGGATGAGAGAAACTATGTCCCAAGCAATTTTTCCACTAATGTTCATGACTGGGCTAGCGTTTCCTGTCGAGAGAACTCAACCCAGTACAGACAAGTCTGATGTTCCTTCGAGTGGAGGATACAGATTGCAGGAGCTCACCGAAGCACCTGATGTTCAGACAACTCCAGAAAGGGAGTTTCCTGACAAGGCATCTGAAGAAGTAGAGCTGAGATGATCGCATGAGGAAACCCCCAGAAAGACTGAATTTGTAAATCACTTATTGGTGTAAATATTATGCTGTTTTGATAAAATTGTAATTGTAAATATAAGATGTATTTCTGAATAAAGGGGGAGGGATGTGGTAATCTAATGTGTAATATACCTTTAAGGAGAATGTTACAATGGAAGATCATATGATCTTTAGTATCAAATAGCAGAGTAGTGTGGGCTACCTCTGTAGTTAGTAGTCTATAGTCAGTAGTTAGTAGCAGCAGTAGTGTAGAGATAGAGTTTGAAGTGTAAGCACACGTTTAGTTGCTGCGTAGTACCTTAAATAAACAGAGTTTCTATCTACGAAATGCCTGCTACTCAACTCTATCATCAGTACCAAATTGGCCACCCCTTACAACCAGCGTGCGAACGGGATCCATCAAACTGGCGACCAGGATCCAAAGGAGTTAAAGTATCATTTAGCAATTGTCAATCTCAACTGAATTTCCTATGCTGTTGGGACAGGGTGGGAAATTGTTCTCTGCTGAGTAGGCCGTGGTCAGCAGGGAATTGAGTTATTTCATGTCCTCTGTGGTCTCCCAAACTGAAGTTTTAACTTAAGTTATGCTTGAAAGCTGTGGTATGGTACCAACCTATATATTTCACTTTGAGGTGAGAGTGCTTTAAGTGCAGTCTTGCATCACTAATAGTTCACATGAGATGGTATATCTCCAACCCAAAGCATTACTACATTGGACCCACTGGGGACTTTGAAAACTTTTCCTAAATGTTTTAAGCTTTGGCATACGGCTGACACTCTACTGTGCTTCCCTAAAGAAAAATATTTGTGGTGTTCCTCAAGATCAGAAATCATCTGTTTGTGTCCATGCATGTTCAGTGCAATTTCTTGCTTATTTTATGTAAAGTAAAGCTGTCAGTATAATTCACTCCTGCTAGTTGGGCATCACTTAATTCAGATGGCAGAGCGAGACCCATCTAACTTGAGCAGAATACTTAGTGCTGAGGCTTAATGATCATGACCTCAATACAGCCAGCATGTTTAGTTAAATAGAAAGTAGTACAAATGAGACTACAGCATTTTGAATAAATATAGATAAGTGCCTATTTAGTTTGAGGTGAGTTTTCTTAATGTATAATGTGGCATTGTTTTCTCAGCAAATTGGGTGATGATTAATTAGTCAATCATTTCTTTTCAAAATAGTGTTGTGCTATCCTAACTTGTGTTTACTTTGCATTATGTTTTCATATTGGTGGGAAAATGAAAATTCATGTAACAGTGCGTTACATGAATTGTTTTGGCATGCACAATCATTACTTCTTTCCCACAGGATATGGCTGTGCGCCTATCTTGATCTTGCCAAATGATATACTGCTTTTAAAAAAAAAACTGCATATCCCTTTGAATTTATTTTGCATTCTTAGGAAAGTAGTGACTATTACAGACACCTTAACTATGTTTTTTATGTATTAAATACATTTGACTTCCTAAAATCATTTGTCACAATCCAGTGTTTTAATATCCATAATTTAAAAGTTGTTTAACTTGAGAAGCAGCTGGGAATTTTCAGTCTTTTTCATTGTGAATGTAAGTGTTATGACTTGGTTAAGGACCTTTACCATTTAATTAGAAATCTGAATACTTTGTTTTAGCCAATAGAACTATGCTACAAAATTTCACTATTTTAAACAAAACAAACTTTATTGTATATAAGAGAATTAAATAAAACAATGACTATTAAATTAACAGTATGGTTTATAATGGCCTATGTTATGCACTCAGGCTTATGTCCCCCAAGAATTCTCTTATAAGACACATCAGTTTGCCAGTTATTTGCTTCTGTTGGGACCACCCATAAGTATGCCCAGGTCCTTTGGAAACTTTCTTTAATTCTCCTCAGTTCCAGCTATTATCATACATAAAACTATAATTTACCATCTATTAACTGTTGTTGCCTCAGTACCTTGTTCTGGTTACTTTTCAATTCTTTCAGACTAATTGGCAAAAGACTCTGTAGGGACCATTGTGGATTCTCCCAGTAACTTCAAACTAGGCAATCTTACAGCGTCTGTTCTCTCTCAGAGCTCAAACTGAGATTAACCCTCGCCCGCATTCCACACAGTGTATGTTTGGTTTTTACTCTGCTTATTGTGCACCTGTCATTTACTTTGACTGTCTTCTTTCAGTCAGCTGCAAACCATACAGGTCCAAACTGCAACTAACTGTCTCAGTGAACACCCAGATAAATTGAAACCAGAGAACTCGTCTTAGTTCCACCCATCTTCATGACGACATAGCCTTCTCTGGGCTGTTCTCATATGTCTCATTTACAATTTCTTCTTTGACCTAATGAAGTGAATGGGTTTTACAGTATTTCAGGGTTTACTGAATGCTTTTAAACTAACTTAGCTTTAATTCCCAAAACAAAACCATCGCTCTGGGATCTCTAGTTCTTACAAACACTGCTGACATCGCATCTCCAGCTCCTTAGCTAAGTCCAATGTTTTATGAACTTGCCTTTCCAGCCGTTAACCTCTTAAATCAACATGGTCCCAACCTTCTGAGGGCAATAGCCTCCAAGCTTGCTTTAATTACAATTATGCCATTTTTCAGTTAAGCATTAATTCCTAAAACTAAAAATTATATACCAAAACACGTGAACCACAAACTAAATATTTGCAACAGTGTGTGATTAGAAAAATCAATAATACTATATCTAAATATGGCAGATGGATTAATTTGCTATAACTAGATGAGATCCCAGCTAAATTATAGTTGTAGCAAAACTACCTAACTGTTAAGCTTACGCAGTACCCCATGGAAATTGCATGATGTAGCAATATTATCTGTCGTGTATAGGTGGTTTAGGAAATCGATTCAGTTGCTTATTTTGGAATGCTCAGCAATTTGGATATGATAAAACGAATGTGTGTGTTTATATACATATACTTGCATGTAAGTTGTGCTGTAGGAAGTAGCGTGAGTTCTTTTCCCTCCCCCAATTTCCTGCCCTGAAGGCTCTGGTTTATGTTGAAATATGTGTCCTCAGATGGTGATAGCTCTTGCTGGCGTGCTCAACTGCCCTTGTTTCATGAAAGCTTAGGAAGTGTGGGTGTATCACATTCGAGTCTGATCCTGTCCCTTTTTATTTGTTCAAATGCATTTTTTTTAACAGCAGGATAGCATTCAAAGCATGAACTTTGGCTGATTTATATTTTGTTTTTCAGTTCACCACCTTCCAACTGCCAGATTTCCATTTAGGCACTGACAGCTAAACTTTTCTAATAAGTGTAGCCTTTTTGAACATTGAGTAGAGGCTCCGCTTTGAATGCAATCAGTGATCCTGGTGCCTATTTTAAGTGTTTTTGCCCTTGAATGTCTGCGAAAACTCCAGATTTGAGTTGTTCCTGTCCCTTTGCATCTCACCAAGCTCAGTAATGGAGCCCAGCCCTGTCCCTTCAGTACCCACTTCAATTTTCCCAGCCATTCAACTGGGGAAAATTTCTGCTGGGCTTCCTAGATCTGGGGAAGGTGGGAGAGTGAAATGAAGCAGAACTTTTAACACTAAAATAAAAGCTAAACACTGCAGATGCTGGGAACCTGAAATAAAAACAGAAAATGCTGGAAAAATATCAGATCTGACAGCATCTGTGGAGAGAGAAACAGAGTTAACGTTTAGAGTCTGTATGACTCTTCTGCAGAGCGGAAGAGAGCTGTCTTCAGCTCTGAAGAAGAGAAACGTTAACTCTGTTAACCTCAGATGCTGTCAGACCTGCTGAGTTTTTCCAGCATTTTCTGTTTTTACTTGAGAACTTTTAACAGCTCTGATGAGATTCTGTCTGTACCTTATCTGAATGCATGACTTAGCACCCCACCCACCCCTCATATTGCTGAACTTGTATCAATGTTATACACATGTCTCTGTATATTAGTTAATCATAGGGCATAATTCTGGTTGGGAATGTACTTGAGTAATCTAGCAAACTTTTAAAAATCAAACTCAAAAGTAGCCTTGGCTGAATCTATAGCCTGGTGTGTAATGTACTATTATTGTGTTTTAATAATTGTATAGACCAATAGTTGTGTCTCAACTCTAACTGTATCTCTGACTTAAATACTTTAGAGATTGCTGGGATTCAGTTTTGCAAACTTCTAACTCCTTGTGCCATTTTGATGACATCACCGCCTTCTTTCCACATGTGCACAGTTTGCGCTAATGCAAATAAGATTTTCCAGCTGTGTCAGGAGTTAGTGTTATCACTTTAAAAAGAAGTTGGGGGAAAGAAACTTGAAATTAACAGAACAAAATCAAAGAATGCTGGAGAGTGCTGATTGCTTGCGATTTATTTTTAAAAGGGGCTGCAGATATGAGACTCATTCCCAATAAGTTACCAAGTGCCATGTAATTAGACTTTTCATTTTTGAAATTATGGGAGATTTATTTACAATAAATTAACAGAAGTATCTTATTTATAGATTCTAATTTAAAATATTTAATGCATGTATGCATACAATCTTTGGTATTTGTGCTACCTTATCTATCTAAAGAAGAAAACCAACAAATACAAAACGTAATGTCACTAATGTCTGCATCACCTTACAAAGGAGTTAGTGATAATAAAAATGAAGCCCCTGAAAATCAAAATGCAGCCCTCAGGAAAATCTCATAAAGAGCCTTTGAAAGAAAGGTATCTTGACATCTGGGTTGAATGTCATTTTCCTGGGAACTGTGGGAGTTGATATGAGTTTGAGTGATATCTGTGATTTTTTAAAAATTGATGCATGTTTCTATTCTTTTTGTTTATTAAATGTAGGAAAATGGCTGCTTCATTTTTTGTCACACTCTTTGGATTCTTTGCACTGATGTCAGCCTTACCTCAACAATTGAGTCCCACTAAAGGTAGGTGAAATATTGTAAGAAATGTTTGTATTACATGATTATACTCTGTTTGCTTTCATTACTAAAGAGAGTAACCACAGAAAAATCTAGGTCTAAACTTTCCTATTAATCAAAAATGACAGTGGGTAGATATTAATCATACTCTGTAGATATGAGTGTAAGAAGGCTGTGTGCACATTCAACACCTATAAACTCTTGTGTGTGAGTTGTTAATGGAAAGTTAAGATTTTCCATTTGTGTAGATTTTTAAAAATATAGTTTAACTTTAACTTGTACCTCTTGTATTTTTAAATGGTGACCCAGTAGGATGTTTACAAAATTGATGAAGATTGTTATATTTTTGGATTTTTCAGATATTTTTGTCTTACTAAGCAGCTGCTCCTATGAGTCTGCTTCGCATTGCAAACCAGTGTGTGTCTATATACGCAAAGTATCTAGTATTGTGGTGTCACCTAGGGTTACAGTATAAGCTTCATTAAATTTATGGGAGACTTATTGTATTCTTTGTCCTTGGATAGTGGAAGAATTAACACTCAATTGGATTGTGTAACTTAGTAAACCTTATTGTATTTTATATTCTAAATAATAGCAAGTCAATAAAGCAGATTTCAGTTGGTTCCAAATCTTCTTAAATTGCACCTCTTCTAATATTAGCAAATTTGACTTGCTATCCCTAATACAAACCTATATGCGAGGTAACTTCTGACCAATGTTCCCACTAAATTATACATGTGCATGGCTGCATAGCAAGTTGGATGGTACATAAAAGGCTGTTCAAAAGTTGTTTCCTGACACATACTGCATGCATATAGGGCTACAGAAAAATGTAGAAGTTTCACACATTGACTTAAACAATCTTGCACAACAAAGCAAATTTATGTCAATGAACGCACAAGTATAGAGGAGCTGGGAGTATTTGCCTGAAAACTATCTCTTACTCATTAAGTTCAATTCTGAATGTAAGAAATCAAAAGCTGTGTCATTTGAGTTGAACAAAATGTATCAAGTTAAATTGATGAAGTCCTGAATCTTGGTGAGGTGTTTGGCAGAAATTTATTTGCACATGATAACCAAGTCCTTTACCTTAACTTGATTGATATCAGAGCAAAGCAAATAATCTATTTTAGGTACGGTAGTGTAGTGGCTGTGGTACTGGATTTGTCATTTGGAGGTTGGAGCCAAAAATTTTTTTAATTGAATTTGATGTAAAACTAGTAGTTATGAAAGCATGGGAAGTATAGAAGTTTTGGACAGTTTTCTGATATTTGCAAATTTTAGTTATTTGCAGTTTTGGTGGAACTACCAAGGGCTCAAAGACTAGAAGCACACTCCATATCTAGGAAAATCTAGATAGATTCAAATATTTCCACTAGCATCAAGATATTGAGAAATGTTGGCTATCTCTTATTTAAAAATTCTATAAAGAAATTCCGTTTAAAGGAACTTCACCTGTGGTTTTTCTTATGTTTGTGGTTTGATTCAAAATTACTTTATTTGCGATTTTGAGAGTGATGTCTGCTACTCAAAAACTTTAAAGTAGATTTTCAACTTGTCCAGACACAGAATTGGCATTGTAAGTGGGCTACTTGTAGTAGAAATCACCTGGTTTTCATGGATTTCAATGGTGGCATGTTGAAAACCCACAACATTTTCTGGACATGAATAATATGAATTACCTTTTAAAAATGATGTGGTGCGTAATGACAACCCTATGCATAATACATGTGATTGTTTTCCCAGGGCAGCAGCTTATATTATGTTTGTACTACAAGGAATTCTCTTTTTAATTTCATTCTTGAGATGTGGGCATTCCTGGCAAAGTTTTCATGTATTGCTCATTCTTAACTATCCAGAGAAGGTGGTGTGGACTTTCATTAGTAACTGTTTTCAACTGAGTAGCTTGCTAGGCCACTTCGAAAGGCATTAAGAATAGGACCAGAATCACATTGGTCAGGCTGGGACATTAGGGGACCAAACAGGCTTTGCGCAATACAGCAGCTTTCTTCTGAGCCAGCCAGATGTAAGATCACAAATTACCAGGCCTATTGAATTTATTTTCACAGTTTGATATGGCGGAATTTGAACTTCAGGCTTATGGATTACTATCGCATAACCGCTACACTACCTATTTGACGGAGTAACAGTGCGATTCTTTGTCTCTGGGTGCTGCCTATTTCTATTAACTGAGAAAGACATCTGATGAAAGCTCGAAATATAATAGCCATTTTGCAGAAATTGATTATGCTGTTATTGTTAGCATGCTAATGGATTTTCAAGGGGGTCAAAGAAGTGGCATCTAATGTTCTAAATAAAATTTTAGTTGGTAGCACTGATGCCTCTGAGCCAAATGAAACCTGAGTTTTATCTCCACTCCATAATTTGAGCTCATGATTTAGGCTGACTCTTCAGTATTGAAGGTGTGCCCCATGATTGCACGTGCCATCTTTTGAATGAAATGCTAAATTAGCTCCTGGGTGTATGAGGTCCAAAGGTAACAGTCTTGACACAATTGTAGTGCTCTTGGGCTGGGGATGGGAATGGGAGCAGCCATGATTTGAAACTTGATTCTGGAGGGTGATGCTGGATCCCACCGCCTCCTGAATGCAATGTGATTTTCAATGTGAGGCCCCTCCTGGTAGTCGAGAACCCAAATACCTCCAATTAAGTTCTTGTTAAGTTAGTTGTTCCTAATTAAAAGGACTCAGTAGAGCAGTTTCAGATTTCCAATTGGCAGTCATGAGGAAACGCAGTTCTTTAATGTGTCAGGGTGCACCTAGTATGAGCACAGAGGGAAGCCATTACAGCTAATGGATGCACTGAAGAACTCATTTAAAAGAAAGAGAATAATGCTCAGCTGCTCAACCAGTGATACAGTGTTGCTGTATAAGTGCTGAGAAGCTTTTATTTCTCAACATTCCTCTGTGGGGCATCAGGCTGTGGGCATCACCTGGGCAGAGGTTGGAAGAGGAAGCCCTGGTGAACAGGTGAATGCCAGCTGAGGGAGTCTGGCGTATGGGGTAAATTCATCCATTTTGAGACAGATGAGCCAACAAAAGTGCAGAGGGCATTGGGCTTTGCTGCCATCAGTGGATTCCTTCAGGCCCAGAGGGTAATTGATTGCACCTCTTCATCCACTTCAAGTCAATTTGTATAATCATGTTGTGCAGCACACAACAAACGACTACAATAAGAGATATGGCTTGGCCTAAACAGCCAAGTGGTTATGGTACTGGGTTTGTAACCCCAAGCGCAAGAGTTCAAATCTCACAATGGCAAAACTATCAAGAAAGCAGCTAACACAGTCTACACAGCCAAAAATGGCCACTGTGCAGAAGGATCCATTTAGGGCTTGGCCTAAATAGCCAAGTGGTTATGGTACTGGGTTTGTAATCCCAAGATCAAGAGTTCAAATCTCACAATGGGGAAACAATGTAACTTCATCTGAAACAGATAGAAGTAGGTTTACACTTGGCCTAAATAGCCAAGTGGTTATGGTACTGGGTTTGTAACCCCAAGATCAAGAATTCAAATCTCACAATGGCAAACCATGAAACAATGTAACTTCATCTGAAATAGATGGAAACGGGTTTGTACTCGAATTTAAAAGATTATCAAGAGTTCAAATCTCACAATGGCAAACTATGAAACAATGTAACTTCATCTGAAACAGATGGAAACAGGTTTACTCAAAAGAGTATCAAGAGTTCAAATCTCACAATGGCAAACTATGAAACAATGTAACTTCATCTGAATAGGAACAGATGGAAACGTGTTTGTACTCGAAAGAGTTAGAATAAGAGATACCCTGACTGGCTCATACTGGAGGGCAGCACTTGACCCAATGGATGTAACCACTGACAAATGAGCCAGCCAGATTTCTCAACAAAAAAGGCTTCCACTCATTGAATGCCCAGCTGGCCTATGACCACAGGCAGTGCCACTTGCAGCTCTCTGCTTGGTTCCCTGGCAGCTGTCATGATTCATTCATCCTGCAAGAATCCCAGGTGCTGCATCTCTTCAGGCTCACATCAAGACTCTGAGAGTGGCTGCTGGAGAGTAAAGGTTATGCCCTGAAGAGGTCGCTCCTGATGCCTGTCCGGTACCTAGACATGGATGCAGAGAGACATGACAGCCAGAACCATCTACTAACAAGAATCTGAATTGAACCACTGAAATCTTGAAGATGTGCTTCTATTGTCTTGCTGGGTCAGGTGCTGCCCTCCAGTATGAGCCAGTCAGGGTATCTCTTATTGTGGTCGTTTGTTGCGTGCTGCACAACTTAATTATACAAATTGACTTGAAGTGGATGAAGAGGAGGATCTGGAATGTTCCAACCTCTGAGGAGGAAGATGAGAAGAGGGTGCTCCAGAAGATTCCATATCTAGGTATTGGAGGGAGATTGCTGAGACCCTCCCAAGCCTCTCAGTGATTGACGGGCTGACATGACTGCAAGGGCAATTTTCACTCAGTGATGCTTCATCTGAGTAGCTCCCAACCCTACGGCAGATGACTCCAAAAGTCAGTCTGTATCAGAGAGGCAAATTACCTGGCAACACACACACACACACACATTAATCCCATTACCACCCAGTGACATCAAGCATTGGGTCTCCATGGCCCCACATCACAGGGCATGGAACTGCATCAAGCGCCACCCCCTCCTCTTAGCTTTCATTTCATTCTTCATAGCAAGTTACAAAAACACGAGTCTGATCAATATCATCATACATTATTATTATTGAAATGAGATGGATCAATTAAAAAAACAAACACAGCAAGCTTCACCCAAGTGACCCATCAGGTGGCCTATCAAGGGAGAAGTTGTGGTAATGTCACTGGACTAGCGATCCCGGAGCTCAGGCTTATGCTCCGGGGACATTGGATCAAATACCAGCATGGCAGCTGGTGGCATTTAAATTCAATGAATAAAACTGGAATTAAAAACTAGTCTCAGTAATGGTGACCATGAAACTATTGTCGATTGTTATACAGACCTATTTGATTTACTAATGTCCTTTTAAGGAAGGAACTCTGCCATCCGTACCTGGTCTGGCCCACATGTGGCTCCATATTCTCAGCAATGTGGTTGACTCTTAAACGCCCTCTGAAATGACCTAGCAAGCTACTCAGCTATGATGTCTAGAAGGAGTGAAACCAGGTGGACCACCCAGCATCGGCTTAGGCACCAGAAACGACAAACTCAGCCCTGTAGATCCTGCAAAGTTGTCCCCTCTAACATCTGTGGGGGCTTGTCCCAAAATTGGGAGAGCTGTCCCACACACTAGTCAAGCAACAGCCTGTCATTGTCAATAAGGCATGATTCTATGTATATGACTATGTCCCAGACACCACTTTCACCATCTGCCGTGGAACAGGACATAGCCACCCGTTGTGGCGACACGGTGGTATACAGTTAGGAGGGAGTTGCCTTGGGAGTTCTCAACATCAACTATGGACCCCCTGAAGTCTCATCGCATCAGGTCAAACATGGGCAAGGAAACCTCCTGCTGATTACCACCTACTGTCCCAGTACTCCCCTCAGTACTCCTCAATGTTGATCACCAATTGGAAGGAGCACTGAGTGTAGCAAGGGTACAGAATGTACTCTGGATGGGGGATTTCAACATCTATCAGCAAGAGTGGCTCGGTAGCACCACTACAGACTGAGTTGACTGAGTCCTAAAGGATGTAGCTGCTAAACTGGGTCGGTGGCAGGTAGTGAGGAAACCAAAGAGAGGGAAAAACTCGCTTTACTTTGTCCCTACCAATTACCTGGCAATGTGGAAAATTGCCCTGGAATGTCTTGTCCACAAAAAGTAGGACAAATCCAACCTGGCCAATTACCGCCCCATCAGACTACTTTCAATCATCAGTAAAGCAATGGAAGGTGCTGTCGATAGCACTATGAAGTGGCATGCATTCAGAAATAATCCGCTCATTGCTCAGTTTGGATTCCAACAGGGCCACTCAGCACCTGATGTTATTACAGCCTTGGTCTAAACATGGACGAAAGTGTTGAGCTCCAGAGGTGAGGTGAGAGTGACTGCCCTCGACATCAAGGCAGCATTTGACAGTGTGGCATCAAAGAGCCTTAACAAAACTGGAGTCAGTGGAAATCAGGGGAAAACACTCCACTGGTTGCAGTCACACCTAGCACAAAGGAAGATGGTTGTGGTTGTTGGAGGTCAACCCTCTCAGTCCCAGGACATTGTTGCAGAAATTCCTCGGGGTAGTGTCCTTGGCCCAACCACCTGCTTCATCAAATACTTTCCCTCAATCATAAGGTCAGAAGTGGAGATGTTGGCTGCAATGTTCACTATTTGTGACTCCTCAGATACTGAAGCTGTCTATGTCCAAATGTAGCAAAATCTGGATAACATTTAGGCTTGGACTGATTAATGGCAAGTAACATTCGCACCACACAAGTGCCAGGCAATGACTATCTCCAACAAGAGAGAATCTAACCATCTCTGCTTGACATTCAGTGGTATTCACCATTGCCAAATCCCCCACTATCAACTTCCTGGGGATTACCATTGACCAGAAACTGAATTGGACTAGCCATATTAATACTGTGGCTACAAGAGCAGAACAGATCAGAGACTGGGAGATCTGCGATGAGTAACTCACTTCCTGACTCCCCAATGCTTGCCCACCACCTACAAAGCACAAGTCAGGAGTGTGATGGAAACCCTCCGCTTGCCTGGATGAGTACAGCTCCAGTAGCACTCATGATGCTTGACACCATCCAGGGTAAAGCAGTTGCTTGATTGGCACCCCATCCACAAGCATTCACTCCCTCTACCATTATGCACAGTGGCAGCAGGGTCTACATCTACAAGATGCACTGCAGGAACTCGCCAAAGCTCCTTAGACAGCACCTTCCAAACCCTCGACCTCTATCACCTAGAAGCACATGGGCAGCAGATGCATGGGAATACCATTACCTGGAAGTTCCCCTCCAAGCCACTCACTATCCTGACTTGGAACTATATTACTGTTCCTTCACTGTCTCTGTACCAAAATCCTGGAACTCCCTTCCTAACAGCACTGTGGGTGTACCTACACCATATGGACTGGAGCATTTCAAGAACATGGCTTCATCACCACCTTCTTGAGGGCAATCAGCAGTGGGTAATGGGTGCTGCCCTAGCGCCCATGAACGAATAAAAAATATCCCATGAAGGAATTTTAAAGAGGTGTGGTGCCTTGAGCTCATGCACACTCCTTTGAAGTGCTTTTCCTGTGTCTGAGGATGAGGGTGAGGCAGCTAGTTCCATTGTGTCTGCATCCAGCTGAGATGTCCATAGCTAAGTCTTCATCTTGAATGTGCTCGTGGGCCTCCTTCACAGGCTACAGCACCTATGTCCTTGCAGGGGCGACCTCAGTGGAGGAGCTCATGTGCTCAGATCCCTGAACCGTGATGGAATATATGCTGTGCTTTTCTGATGCTTCAGAAAGGCCTTCTTTGTTTGTGACACCTGAGGTCCAGCATCTTTGCCCCTGAGGATATGGCTGTGCCTGCTCTATGATCTTGGAAGGGGGCTACCTACTGCTGACTCTGCCTCATTCTCTACGTCCTGCTCGCTGGTGATGTGCTGTTCACCCAGTGCTCCCTGCTGTCATCTTGGTCCCACCGAGGTGAACGTGCCTGCACTGGTGGATAATGTGGAAGTATAAAGTGATGCTGTAGGCTCTGTGGTTTCTCCCCCCACACCCTGTACCTCCACCCTGCGCTCCTGCTGAGGAGGCTGGCAACATCTGCACTGGACTACTTTGTTCTGTTGCTGAGGGAGGTCCTGCAAAAAGGTGATGATGAGAATTTGGATGACAAGCCACAGTGTGCATTGGACAGGAGTTATCTCCATTTCCTTCATCTGAAGATGGAGGTACAAAATGGCCCTGCTCTGGGTGGTCACCAGTTTGGCCATCTCTGATAGACTGTACTGATGGCATTGGTACAATGTCCAGCGTTGTTGATTGGGCACCTTCCTTGGCCCAGGTACATTAGGAAATTGTCATGTCAAAATTGTGCCATGTCGCTGATATTGTGAATGATCAGGAACTGGAAATGATCTGGTAGAAAATCCAGCCCTTTGCCCCTCAGAAGGTTGTGGGATAATGCTCTGTTCAGGCCATCTGTGTATAATTTTGGCTGACGTTCCAGTGCAATACTGCGAGACTGTAGTACTGACAAAAATGCTTTCCTTTGGATGAGACATTAAACCAAAATTCTGTCCTCCCTTTCAGGTGGTTGTAAAGTATTCATTTGAAGAAGAGCAAGAGTTCTCTAGTGTCTTGTCAACTAATCTCCCTTAACTTACTACACTAAAGCATTTTAAGTTACAGTTGATCCCATTGCTCTTTGTGGGACCCTGCTGTGTGCAAAGTGGTAATCATGTAAAAACAATATGAATCTGACAAACCTAAATGATTGTAATGGAATCCTTTCATTGTGTTCTGAGATTGTGAAAGGAGCTTATATAACTGAAGGCTTCCCCTTCTTTCAGAAACTGAAGGAAAATGAGAATTGTCCCATTGTTCTGCTCCATATCACGAAAAGAAAACACGCCAGCAGCAGTACTGCTGTGGGCTTTTAAAGTGTTATATAAATATAAACTTTCTTTGAAATCACACTTTTATTTCTCTGAATCTCTTTTGTCTGCTGTGTATCCCACATCGCAAAAGTGACCACATTTCAAAAGTACTTCATTGGTTGTGATGCACTTTGAGACGACCAGTGGTCATGAAAATAGAAGTCGTCCTTTTTGGTCCATTTCTCCTTTCTCTTTTTGTTCCTTTCTTTGTTCCCACACCCGCTTGTTCCAAAACAAAACTTCCATTTTACTCTAAGAACTTAAAAAATAGGATAATTTTTCTGGTAGTTTTCTTTCTGATTAGTTTTCATGGATGAACTTAAGTTGATTTTATTACGATTCAATGAAGATGAGGTGTCTGTGCTTTAAGAAAATTAATAGCCCAGATTTAAGGGCACTGCACTGAAATGGGCCTCTAATTACTGTAAGTTGCCGTGCAAAAGCCCATTTGACAATTGTGTGGGTAAGCGTAAGTGCGGACCTCTCCCCTTTTTATCAGTGCTACATAGAGTTTTGTAATGAATGCAGTTTGATCCTGATTTAGGGCTTCACTGACCAGGAAAGATAATTTTTTGCTTTTAAATGTTTACAAGTAAGGATTAGACAGTTATTGCATTTTATAATAATACATCTGCTTTCCTGTGCCTTTAACTGTTGTTTTATTTTATTTTTGTTTTATAGAATCATGCTTAGACATGGGTGTTGAATTGAACCACTACTTTGTTCTGGAAAGAGAAGGAGTTATTTTTAACTGCCCTGAATTGAATACAAAACAGAACTACAGTGTTATGTGGTATAATAATGAAACATTTGAAGTAATTACAGCAGACAAGGAGAAAAGGATACATGTACAGGATGATTTGCTTTCGTTTCTTCCAGTGTTGTTGGAAGACACTGGACACTATACTTGTGTTGTAAGGTAAGGAACTGCAAACCTAACTTAAAAGTGCTGAGACCATGCAGACTGCAGCTGTGCCTTCTAGGCCCAGAGCTGCTCTAGATTATGCTCCGAGGCCATCTGCAATTTCCTGCACTGAAAGTCAGTAAGTTTTTAACAATCATACTGTAGCCCTTGGAGTAGCACTCTGTAGGAGCACAAGGAAAGGTAAGAACACCCAGGGAACACGCAGGAGTGATTAATTGCCTTTGTAAGCCATATGGCATGATTTCATTTACAAATGCGATTTGAAATGTTTTTGTTTGTCGTGTTTTTATAATGATATAAAGGCACCAATCGCTCATAAGGGATTGTGCATTTTGTGGACTCATTTATTGAGGCGATGCATGTGGGAACATATTTACAAAGTGTTAAAGCTTGAAGATGTCAGAACTGCAGAGCTGTATATGTGCTCTGCTGAAAGCAGAAGCGAAACTAAAACTGGGTGCATGACACATTTTAGTGCCAATTCATGCCCCCCTCCCACCACCCCTTCTTTTCTTTCTAGTGCCCTTAAAGGCATATTGCAACAGTGTTTGCTTTTATATTTCCATTGTAGCCAAGTGGACACTGTGATGGTCAATGACAGAAGGGAGGTCAGGCGTGGGACTGTTAGTGATCAGGGCTTGTCGTTGCTGGTATCACACTTGAATAAGTTCTTTAGATCCAAGCAGAAAGGGACTGTCTATATTGCTTTTTAAGTTCCTCTTCCTCTTTTTCCTTTTGCTGCTCAGCTACTCACTGTACAGCTGGGGGTAAAGATTGTGCCCTCATGATGGTGAGATTGTGTAGTATAGAATGGACCACCACAAATCTTGACATTTGCTGTGCTGAGTACTGCAAGATTCCTCCAGAGTTGTACTGGCAGTAAAAATGGTCTGATCTACCATATTCCGTGTGGCAGCATGGCTTTGATTGTATGTATGCTGTGCACGTATGCATGAGTTGTATACTGGAGTCATCAGCCATGTGGTCAGCAGATAGCCTTTGCTGCCCAGTAGCTGTCTTTTGGTTTGCCATGATGACTCGAACGCTGTTGCAGTGTGGACTGTCATAGAACAAAGACATCATGACTGTTGTTAGAATACTGGGCATTGACCTGCATGATTCGCTGCCTTTGGTCACCTACCAGCTGAGCATTGAGGGAACCCAATCCCTTTTTGGCCCATTGTACAGAAGAATTGCGACAACTGCAAAGCGACGTACATGCAATGAGTTTCATCATGGGGAGACCAGGAACCTTGCTCCATCTGTTAGTCTCTGGTAAGAGAATGGAATGTAGTCAGCTTCCCCATTTGAATAGATGGCCTCACTGACCTCCTTTACAGTAGATCACAAACTGCGAGGTATTATAAACATCTCCAGCTTCAGTCAGAAAAAAGCCAAGCACGTTGAAGTTCCTTGCCAAGGTCACATTCACAGGCACGGGCAATGTGGTCCTTGCAAAAGTGCAGGGATGGTGCTTGGAATTCTAGCAATTCATAAAATATGATAGTGTTTCATCAGTTCTCTCAGGACAGTTTCTTGTTGAAAAATAAATGCAGAGTTTAAATATTTTCTCCTCTCACTATTCAAGTAATATAATTTGTGTGTTGAAAGCATAAATATTTTTATCAGTAATTGTGTATTAAAATCATTCTAACACTTCATTGTACACTGGCAGGTATCCAACATGTAGCCAAAAATTTGCTGTTTCGTTAACAGTTACTGCCTCTACCAGTCCTTCATGTTTCCAAAGTAAATTTTTCTATGGGTCCTCATCATATATGGGGATTTCTAAAAAGATTTCTTGTCCTGATATCGATAACTATGTAACCTCAAATGAAGAATTTGAACTACGTTGGTACAAGGTAAGGAATAGTTTAATGTCTAAAGATTTATGTATAACATTAACCATTTTAGTGATGAAAGTTTCTGTGTTACCTAAAATAATTTAGGTACAAGTCAGGAGTGTGATAGAATACTCTCCAAAGTCTGGGCGAGTGCAACTCCAATAACATTCAAGAACCTCAACACCATCCAGCTTGTCCACCATCATAAACATTTGCTCCCTCCACCACTGGTGCACAGTGGCTGTCGTATGTGTCATCCACAAGATGCACTGAAGCAACTTACCAAGGCTCCTGCAAAAGAATTTTCTAAATCTGTGACCACCACCACCACCTAGGAGAACAGGGGCTGCAGGTGCCTGGGAACACCACCACCAGCAGGCTCTCCTCCAAGCCACGTGCCATCTTGACTTGAAACTATGGCTTGGATCTTCACTCCTGAGGTGGAGTTGCAGAGCTGGTAAATCTCCTGGTTCGCTGCAACCACCTTGGGGAAAATGTGCCCCAAGTGGCAGGATCTTCATTCCAGGGGGGTGGGTGCAAGATGGTGACAGGTCTGCCACCCCCTTGGATTCAGATCAGAGGTGGCCAGAAGGCCACCATTGATGGCTGTGCCTGCAGTTGCCTAGGCCCTAAGCTCTGGAATTCCCTCCCTATACGTCTTTGCCTCTCTAACTCACTTTTCTCCTTCATTTCACTTCTTAAAACCTACCGCCTTGACCACCACCTAATATTTCTTTATGTGGTTCGGTGTCATACTTTGTATTATGATGCTCCTGTGAAATGCCTTGGGACGTTTCATTGCTTTAAAGGTGCTATATAAATATAAGTTATTGTTGTAGATGTATCAGGCATCTTTAGCTGAGGTTCTTTCAGACCAAGTGCAATTTACAATTTCTACTGTTTAACCTTTTTAAGTACAGCAATATCTGCCCTAGCAATAGCAAACATCTAGTGAATAAGGTTTCAGGTTGACTCTAGATCTGCCAAAGATGGATGTAAATTTTGGTCTGTCAATTTTCTACAGTGGTTTTAGCCAGTGCAAAACATCTGACATAGGGTATCCCGACTCTATAATAGTAATTGTGTTTGATTTTTTTTCAGAATTGTGAGCCTGTTGCATATGGAAGAAAATATATCTACCATAAAGGTGACCAGCAACTTACAGTAAAAAATGTGGAGGCATCAGATGCAGGAATCTATGTCTGTGAACTGTGGTTTATATATAATGGTTTACAGTACAGAACAACAAGAACCATTGACTTTGATGTTAAAGGTAGGTTTGTTGTGTTCCAAGACAATAATACAAATGTTTGTCTTGGAAGAACTATGTAGAATTT
This sequence comes from Carcharodon carcharias, assembly GCF_017639515.1. Classification (NCBI taxonomy): domain Eukaryota; kingdom Metazoa; phylum Chordata; class Chondrichthyes; order Lamniformes; family Lamnidae; genus Carcharodon; species Carcharodon carcharias. The sequence continues at coordinate 74,426,345 of NC_054477.1, read as the reverse complement.
ATTAGTGAAAAGATTAATACTGTAATAACTGGTTAAAAAGATGCATGCTGTCAACTTTCAAATTGTTTTTTTTGCCTAGCACAATAAATGCTTTCTGATGGAAAGCAAATCACTAGCATTACCAGGCAGATATAACAGCATTTCTGCATGGCTGTCAATTGCACCAACATGAGGGTCCCTTGAATGGTAACAGAAAAAAACCTGTATGCTCTCCACTTCCATACTCAAATCCTTCACTCTCAGTGTACTTATTAAAATTTCTCTGCTAACAAATTACTATAAAGGCAACAGATAGAACTAATACTTGTTTTTTTTCTAGTTGACAAGATTAGATGATTGAAAATGTCATTTAATCTTTTTTACTTAGGATTATAAATTATTTAACTTAACTCACTTTTTTAAAAGGTGTCTGGATATGCACTCAAGTGCCATAACCTGCAGGGCTATGGACCAAATGTTGGAAAGTAGGACCAAGCTGAGAGGCTCATTTTTTTGCCTGGTACAGACATGATGGGCAGAGTGGCCTCTTTCTGTGCTGTAAACTTTTTTTCTATGATCTGTTGCTACACCAGAAAAGATATACCTGCTATATTTTTCTCATCCTAAAAAGGAACACTTTATGATCTCTTTCCATAGTTTTAAATATACAAGTGAAGGTCCTAACAATTTAATGATTAAATGCACAATTTTTTTTTTCAAAAATCAGATGAATAAATGTATAAATGCTTAACCATTAGAACATACTGAAATGATTGACTCCAGCAGATTAGATGTTTAACGAAAGCAATAACACCACCTAGTCGAATAGATTAGCTTATCATCATCAGTTCATGCCTTTCTGACAGGCTGAATATAGCACAAAGCAATAATGTATGGTAGAGTATTCAAAGATGTACCTTTCATTTATATCTACAGAAAATTGTAATGAAAAGCATTTTTAATATTTGTCTTAAATATACTTAATGTCAATTAAATATAGTTCTCCCAAAATGCCTCACTTTATTATTTCGCTCATAGAAAATGTTTATTTTCACAGGCTGTAAAGCTAGTATCGGCCCAAAAATTATACATCCAAAAAATGGTACAATTGAACTAGAACCTGGTAAGTTTTTTTTTTCTGAGAAATGGGCAAGGTTATTTTTGCCGCACTTTCTGATTATCGGTTCCTGATCTGGCTCCTTTCCTAATGTTTTTTTATCCCACTCTCGAATAAGCTGGGATTGAAAAGTTATTTTAGGTATTAATTACAGCAAACCACAATTTGAACAGCAAACTATTTTGCTTTTGAGGAAATAGAATGGGATTCCACCGTATGTTTCTAATCTCATTGAGCCTGTTGGAAAAAAGCTACATAGCCCTGTAGCAGTACTTGACTTAAATTTTACAGATATGTTTGATTCTTAGTCCAAGTTGAAGAATTGTTTTGAGATGCTTAATCCTCTTATGGATTAGTAAGTGTTGTTGCACGCTAAACACCATGAAGCCCAATGGAAATTTTTTTCAGAAGGAAGTAGTGGTGAAGGATGGTCACGGAATATGGGTGTGGTGAGAAATACAAGAAAGTGGTGATGACCTTATTAATTCACCGAAACATCAGGAGTGGAGACACCATGAGCAAGATCGAGAAAGCTACAAATAGGTGCAGATGAGTTGATATGGATGGAGAATTTTAGAGCAGAAAGAATGATGTACTAAGAGGAGAGAGGATCAGGTTATCTGAAATGGAGATTACAATAATTGAGAATGAGGAATTGCTCCGTACAGAGTCTAAGAAAAGAAAAAAACCAAATAAAGTTAGCTAGTAAAGGGAGCTTGATAAGGATGTCACCAGGATTTATTAAACTTTTTACATTTTGTATTCTGGAGCTTGTCACAGCCAGTCCTGACTATCACGTGTATATTTCAATGTCACTCAGATGACCCCTGTCCCATAATCTGATTAAATATTACCAGTGTCCTCTATCTAATGCAGATCCAGAGTGTGTTGCACATTTACTAAGGTGGGTTCTCTCGTCCTTGCTCTCAACAGGGAGAATGAAGGGGTAGTTCTTGCCTTGAGGAGGTCTTTCAAAAACCCTTCTTTCATTGTTTGAAGTCTGTGGATGTTCTGCATATTGGTTGAACATGTGGTTTTATTCTACCTTTATTGTCCAGTCCTATATTATCCCTCCATAAACCTGCAAGGCCATAACCCAGGACTGGCTGGCTTGCTAAAAGGCTTTTCCATGTCCAGTAACACCATCAGTATACACCTTTTTTTGGTTTGATAGCTGCAGCAAGTTGTTACAGGTGCTTTTTTTTCCTTTCCTGTACCCTGACTGAGCTGAGTTGAAGAAATTAATGCCTTCTAAGTATTGTTTGGAGGTGCTATGCGATGTCTTTTCCAGTAGCCTTTCCAGGTAGCTCAGCAAGCTGGTATGACTAATTGTTGAGCCCTTAAAATCTTTGCTTTGTTTGTGCATCATTGTGACCACAGTTGATTTCCAGCATCTCAAGAAGTAGTTCAGCACCAATGTCTTGGTGAAGACCTCAACTATCACAGTCATTATCTCTTAAGTGCCTCAATGAGTATATTTGGTCATAACTTATGGGTTTTTACTGCTTGACCAGGAAGTTGGTGGCCAGGGATCGATTACTTTCTGCGCACATTAGTTTGCAGGTTTTCAAATTGGAAAGTTTCAGCAGGAGGACCATGTGAAGGTTGCTGTTTCCCTCTGTGATGATAATTATATTTTAATAATATATAATCATTATTTCTGGAATGTTGAGAGCAACATAACTTGAGTGGATTCCTGTGCTAGTACGCATTAAACTTCCTGATGTTCACAGGGAAAATATCCTCTTCAAAGAACACTACCAGCTGAGAACTTAATGAAGCACTCCTACCTCAAAAAAAATTCCATGCATTCATCTGAAATCCTGTAGCTTCTACTGGAACACACTCCAAACTCTACAAACTGACAGCCCCACCTCTTGATGGCGCACCTCCTGGTTAAATGCAAACATCATTAACTGCAACTGAAGTGTATTGAAAATTGCATTGTACTTCTCATCCACTTGAGGCTGCTATACACGCACATACCAGCAGAGGGAACCTGTTGGAAAGGAGTTATAAAATAATCCATGTTTAGCAGCTTGCTTGTGCAGTCCTGAGCCTAGAAGCCTCTGGTTGATTTTATAGCTGTTTCTGCCCCAAGAACTTCACAGTGGTGAGAAGGTGGTGGAAAAATAAGAAGTATTGCTTTCAGGTCACTTGTGGAGGGTTTTACCTACTTTTTACAGACAGCAATTTAAGTTGGAGATTCAGAGATACTGAGGCTGTGTTAGACTCACACATCCTGGGACTCTTTGAACTTACCTGGGAGCCCCCACTCTCTCGACTTAGGCTCCGACATCTTCCACTTCCTCTTCCTCTTCTGTCTACTCAACGCTGTCGCTGCAAGGACTGGAGAGCTGCCAGCGAATCAGATGGGCAAGCAGCTCTCTAGGGCAGGACTTCGAGTGAGGGGCAGAAGTTCCGCCTGCAGCCAGTTAACGTTCATTCAAGCATGAACTGGCTGCAGGGCACTCTGAGTCGGCGGGGACAGATGGTGGGAAGCAAGACCCTGCCATCCAAAAAATTCAGGCCTATGACTCAGCAGTAAAAACACTAACAACCTATTTAATGCCCAAGAAAAATAAAATATTGAAACAATTGTTTTCCGATGTACTAAGCAAGAAGCAAATGAGACAATTGACCAATATTGCACGTTTGAGGCAATTAGAACCATAAAGAAGTTACAGCACAGAAGGAGGCTATTCGGCCCATCTTGTCCATGCCAGCCCGAGGACACCCAGGTGCCCTTTCTAATCCCACCTTCCTGCACCCGGCCCATAGCCCTGGAGCTTACAGCACTTTAGGTGCAGATCCAGATACTTTTTAAAAGAGTTTAAAGTTTCAGCCTTTACCACCAACTTGGGCAGTGAATTCTAGATACCCACTACCCTCTGCGTAAAAAAGTTCTTCCTCATGTCCCCCCCACATCTTCTGCCACTTATCTTGAATCTTTGCCCCCTGGTTCTAGAATTCTCCATCAAGGGAAACAATTTTATCCTGTCCACTCTATCTGTTCTCATAATTTTGTACACCTCAATCAAGTCGCCTCTCAGCCTTCTTTGTTCTAAGGAAAATAACCCCAACCTATCCAATCTCTCCTCGTAGCTATTAGTGATCAAATGTGACTCTGATGATGTTGAACATGTCGAATCAATAATCATAGGCTGTCTCTCTCTAGTCAACTTTGTTTAAAAAAAACACTCAAAAAAAAAGAAAGCTGTCAGAGTAGTTGGATCACTGTTCTTTTCAGAGTCCAGAGCTATTGGGGTAGAGGATGCCAAAAATAACTACCACACTCAACTCTTGTAAACGATGTTCATCGCTCACGTGCCAGGAAACCACCTGCAAAGCAACGACAGTAGTCTCACAAACAGAATTACGACCTGTCCAAACAGTTTTTCTATTGTGGTGATGCTTATCCACGCTGGGCAGAGATTGCTGTTGCTGGTCAACACTGCAAAGACTGTGGAAGACAGAACCATTTTACTTGTGTTTGCCACTCATCAGCCAAATTAATCACCTAAGACCAATATCACCAGAAGAGAGCTACATATGCATACCACTGCAAAAGTTCAAGGTAATATAGCCAATGACACAATATAATTTTGTCTTTTTTGGACATAGGAGCCAGCCACTTGTGACAATGACCTTCGGCTGCTCGGATGTAGATGCTTTCATAGATACAGGAGGATCTGTGAACGTCATGGGAGACAAAACATTTAACAAACTTCAGGGTTACCCCATTCCCTACAAATCAGGGAATACAAAACCTTTCCCGACAACTGGGCAAACCATTGAAAGCTCTTGGAACTTTTGAAATGCCAATCTTGTTCAAAGACACTAGAATGAATGCTGCATTCTATGTCATATCTGGCGAACAGACGTGACACACTTACCAATTTCCATACAGCAACAGACGCACACATGGTTGCAGTTACATACATGATTCCTCTGCATATCAATGACATGCTTGAACTGTATGCAGATTGTTTCACTGTATCGGCAAACTGAAAGGTGTTGCATACAAGCTGCACGTAGACTCCAGTGTGCCTCCATCTGTGCATTAATGACGATGAATACTGTTGCACGTCAGAAGGCTTGTTCAACAATCCAGAGAGCAAACCACCTACTCGAAGAGAGTGTTGGATTCCCAGTCATGGAAATAGTTACATCAACTTCATTGAAAGGACTCATCCCAAAGCTTTACCAGATTTTCGCCTTGTTTCTCACATGGTGAGAAGTGACAATTGACCCCCATTCAACAGTGATCATTTTAGTAAATTTGCGAACTATCCAGGTTTCACTCATTGAAAAATCACACCCCATTTCTCAAGAGCTAATGGAGAAGTTGAGAGATTTAAGCATATCTTGAAAAATGGGATATGTACAGCCACAGCTGAGAGCAATTCATGGAAACGAGCTGCATCTCTTCGCAGTTACAGAATGACACTTCACTTGACTACTGGAAAGCCTCCCAATAGCCAAGTGGTTATGGTACTGGGCTTGTAATCCCAAGATCAAGAGTTCAAATCTCACAATGGCAAACTATGAAACAATGTAACTTCATTTGAATAGGAACAGAGGGAAACGTGTTTGTACTCGAAAGAGTTACAAAGTAGTGGGCCATGACATTGTGGTTACAGATTGCTCATGAACTTAATGTGCAGCTGATGCTTGGCCTAAATAGCCAAGTGGTTATGGTACTGGGCTTGTAACCCCAAGATCCAGAGTTCAAATCTCACAATGGCAAACTATGAAACAATGTAACTTAATCTGAATAACAGATGGAAAACATGTTTGTAGTCAAAAGAGTTACATTCATCTTCACACATCCTATGTGCACACGTCTTCCTGAGCTACCCTGTGGAGCTAAAGATCAACCTGTATGTGAACGTGATTGAGAACGGAAGGATCGAATGAGAGTAAATGCAGAGTGAAATATGAAATTCAGAGCTACACTGCTAAAGTCAGGAGATAAAGTGCTTGTGAAATGTGATGGCCATGTTGGAAAACAAACAACTCCTTACAACATCCAACTACACAAAAGGATCAATGATTACTGCTAAACATGGTTCACAAATCATCACATGAAATGTGTCATTCTTCAAAGCACTGAAAACACCATTTGCATAAGCAGTGAATCCAATTCTGACATAAATATCTCGGATGAGGAATGAGTTAAGTGAGACCACGCTATGTTAACCAATATCCTGTTTGAGGGAAAATGTCCACCATACCAGTGATTATGTTACAAAGTGAACTATTTTCAGTTTGTGAACAAATCTTTCATCTCATTGTATATGCCTGAGTGCATTATTTTACGTGATTAGTTGAATATTCAAATTATGGTTAAGTTTATTGTTTGCACTTTGGAAACAAACCATTGACACATAGTATGTCTCCTGTTAACTGAGAAGAAGGGATGTTGTGTATAGAAAATTGCATTGTACATCTTATCCACTTGAGGCTACCATATACGCGTGTCCGCTGTAAAGCAGTATTAAAGGAATCCACGTTTAACAGCTTGCTCATGGAGCTCTAATTCTGGCTGAATATGTAACTGTTTCTGTCCAAAGAACTTCATGCAACCTGAGGCCTGACCTTCCATGGAGTGGCACTCAGTTGGATTGCCACTCTGTTGCTAGTTACTTACCTGGAAATTTGAGCTGCTCCATTCTTGCCTGATCTTCCAACTCAGGCTGGGCAAGAATTGTGTAGGGCAGCATGCTCCTGAGGCCTTTAGTTGGGGGCTGAGAGTTGGAGGTAAGGAATTCACCTCCACATTTTGACGCACAAGCTGCCATAAAACAGGGAAATTTAAAGGTCCAGCTGCTTTCAGAATCGTGGAGAAGGTAAGTTTGTAAGGTAAGTGGGTAGGATTGAGGGGTTGTTGGTCAGGGAGGGGGAGGGAGTGGATTGGGTGTTCAGGTGGGGAGGGGTTGGGTGGTTGTGAGGGGTGTCAGTGGGAGCATGGTCAGGGGGGTGGTCAGAGAGGTCCTGTGGAGGTTCTGGGGTTGGGGGGAGTCCCATTGGAGGGGTCAGCACAATCAGGAGTTAGAAGAATTAAAACCACTTATTCTGGGTAAGGCAGTCAGAACCATCCGAAGTTTGCCATTTCAATCATTCTTTTGGATGGTTCCAGTTGCAGGGCAATTGTCCAACAGAAGCCTGGACTTTGGGGCAATTGCCGGGCAATCCTTACCCCTAGGGACTTCTGGTGTGGGAGGTGGGGCGGGGCGGGGGGGTGGGGGGGGCGGCGGGGGGTCCGCATTGCATCTTTGGGGTACCCCTAAATTACGACAGTTGGACGTTACGAGCCCTGATATTTGACCTGAATGGTGAAGTCTTAGGTTTCAACCTTCCACAGAACATCTGGACAACCCTGAACTGCTTAAGGACAGGCCAGGGAAGATGTGGTCACTTGCTCCACAGGTGCAACGTGAGGAACAGCTCAAATTGTGACTGTAGTCATGCAAGTTAGACCATCCGCCACATACTGAACTCCTGCCCTGAGATCCATTCCTGGTGGTATCACAATTATTCACACTGCCAGCTGAAGCTATTGAATGGATTGTTAACCCTAACATTGAACTATAACTGCTTCCCCAGACATAGGAACAAAAACAGTTCTTGGGGCCGAATGATTGCCTTGGCTGCAACAATTTAAATGTACTCGGCTTGGAGACTAAATAAAGGTTGATCCCTGATTGGTTCAAGCTAGCAGTCAGTCCAGCAACCTATGAAGTTGAAATGCCTCAGAAGAAATCAACCAATATGGGAGGAGAAGGATAAAGAGAGAAAAATTGGGCTGTGAACAAGATGATGAAGAAATTGGAATTTTCAGTTTCAATGGCTCTACTTCGTGTATCCAGGCTCTCAATGTTTGTGTAGGTTTCAATTTTCTGTATATGGAAGTTCACATTTGGGCAAAAGCCTGCTTGTTGGGTGTTGTTACAAGAATCTGTCCTTAGTTCCAAAGGTTGGATATTCTTGATGTATGCAAATGTTTGTTTTATAAATTGTAACAGTACGACTGCAAGCTTTTTCTAGGTGGAATTGTAGACTTTTATTCAATCCATGAGTTGACTTTTCCTTTGTTTACCAGAGTGTGGTTTTTTTCAGTGAGATGATTTTATTTAATTTTGTTCAGGCCAGGATGCTTGTGGCATTGATGTTATTCCAATTTTACAATGTTGCGGTGACAAAGAATGTTTGTATTTTGTTTGTGCAGGATCAAAATTGAACTTATCTTGCACAGCATATACAGGATATTGTGAACCATCTACAACATTAATTTATTGGACCGTAAATGAAATGTTTATTGAAGACTACTTTGGTAACCATCTTCAAGTTGAATATAGGTATGCAGCTCAAATTTTATCAGGGTTTGCGTGAGTGCATAACTGTCATGAAAATGTGCTGACTACAATAATTTTGGGTTTACGTATATAAATTTTGTTTCCAGTCAGAAGAACGATAAAGAACAAGGAAACTATTATCAGTCAAATATAATTTTTCCTAATTTCAAAGAAGAGTATTATAATGAATCACTTACGTGTGTCTCCAAAAATGGCCTGGGGTATCAAAAAGCAACTGTTAAATTTAGGAAAACAGGCAAGTAATTCATTACAATATTTAAGAAATGGCAATAGCCTTTAATCTAATGATCATTTGCTATAACTTATTCAGGACCTATGGTAACTTCCATTTTTGATGAGAATGCCTTGCATTATCATTAATCAATATTGAAAATTGATTATTGTTAACATTCACTGATAATGTTAATCAGATTAATCAGTCTGCTATCCCTACTGTCATATTCATAAAGTAAAATGCTGATTTCACTTTACTGATCATGTTGCATGACTGCATCAGAGATTCTTAAAATATTTTTGTAAATGAATTTGAGTGAACATTACAAGAGAAAAAAAGTTATAAAATATACACTATAAAATATAGAATATACACTAATCATGTAGTATATTTATACCACATAATTGAAGGGGAATTGTGGCATGCTCCAAAACTGACCAAATCACTTACCATCTCCATTCTTCTTATTCTAACCTTTCTGCTTCCCCATCCCTTCTTCCCAGAATTATTGGCTGTGCCTTAAGATTTCTTGGCTCCACTCTCTTGAATTCCCTCTCTAAACCACTACACCTCCCTCTGCTCCTTTAAAACCTTTCATAAAACCCATTACCTTAATCAGAACTCCTGACACTGGCACAGTGTCTGTTTTCTTTTCTCCTCATGCTTCCATGAAGTGCCCTGGGATGTTTTACTATGTTAAAGGCACAATGTAAATACATTTCTGCCCAACCGTTATATCTCCTTGTTCTGTTTCCATTGTCGCCCCTCAAATCAGAGGTCAACCTGACATTTGTTTTGCTACTTCATGAGTTCAAATTCCAAGGTGGCACGGAATCTAATTTTTAAAAAAAGATATGGCAAATGACCAAATGTCATGCTCTGTGACTCTAGTAGATTATCCCTCCTTTCCCTTCTTAATCTCCCTGAAGTTTTCTCACTGTGAGCCCCATCATGTTCTGTTGTGCAGCTCTGCTAGCTTGCCTTTGTGTAATTCCATTTCTGCCTGCCCAAATGCAGCTAGCACATCTCTAGTAGCAGTTTTTGTTCCCACTTTCACACTGTCATCTCTGTGCAGTTATCCCTGGACCCCCAATGATAAGTCCTTGGCTGTGTCCTCTTCATCTGCATGCTACTTCTTGGTGAGGCTATCTGCAGCCACGTGAAGGCTGATAATTTTCAGCGCTACCCTTCTCCCTCTTCTCTTGACCCCATGGCTATATCTGAGCAGTTAGATTGTCTGTTCAGAAACAAATAGTAGATAAGTCAATATTTTCTTCAACTGAATATGCGAAGAAAAGAATCCATTGTATTTGGCCTCAGCCATCCTTTACCACCAGCTTCATTTTCCTTTGGTTACTCACTTGGTGAACCAGACTTGCAGAACTATTTCCATGTCAATCTTTAATAACATTCTTTAAGCCCATCCTTTGAAACAAATTTTTGAACACCTCTCTGTTAGCTCTTTCACCATGTCTTGCCATCCCTTTTAGTTATTACTTTCAGTAAACAATTTATTTATTTTTCTTCCCTCTACAAAGTGTTTGTGTTTTTTCTCATTAAAAACTCTTGCAGACTGTTGCTAATGTCTTTTCTTTATACCATGATTGATGTTTTGTTTGCAAAATGATATTGTATTTGAGAGTAACTAACACTATCTAAAATAAAACCCATTTTACAGTTGTGAGATCAGAACCACTTTAGAATCCACATATCAATGTACTTAAAAAGTACTTTTGCCATTTTAATTACTTAAGCTACAGAATGGATTACTTTCAGGACAAAATACAAAGCCTATATACATTGCACATTGTGTGACATTTACAGTAGCAACTAAAATAGATGATACACTTTTGACAGACAAGATGAAAAAGCATAGAATAAATCACATATTGTCACAGAAAAGACACCAATCTGGCCCATCAAATTGGCCAGACTTGTTTTTCTCTGTGTGTTGTATGTTGATGGTGTGCGATCCTGCCTAATTTGTTTGTTTTCAATAAACTCTGTTCACTGTTTCCTCCTACCAGAGTTGTGCAAATGCATAGCTGCCTTAGGAATTTCTGATTCTTGTAACTTTTAGTAAAAATATGTTTTGTTTATGTTTAGCTCCAGATTTTACCAGGGAGATAGTAGCTGCATTTGGCGTTTTTGCCTGTGTTTTATTTATCTGCATATGCACTTATAAGTTTTTCAAGATTGATATTGTCCTGTGGTATCGTGATACCTTTCCTGTAAAACATTCTGAAAATGGTAAGTGCAAATTCAAAGTCAGTTTAACCTAATAGCAAATTAAGTGAGACATAGTTAAAAGAACTTCAGTGCTGCATTCTGGTAAATTATACTAATGCTTTGTTCACTTTCAGATGGCAAGAGATATGATGCATATATCATCTATCCACAAAGTTCATGTTCTTCATACACTACTAATATCCTTGTCTTCATTATGGATATGCTGCCTCAAGTTTTAGAATGCCAGTGTGGATATAAATTGTTCATACCTGGAAGAGACGATCTACCCGGAGAAGGTGAGACTAAAATATGGTTCATTAGCCTCTGTAGTCAGTGATCCTCACATATTGCATTGAAAGTAAATATATATGGGGTTGCTTCAGCCAATTTGACTCACCCCAAGGGATTTCAAATGACAGCTGAAGGCATTGGCTACTGCAAAGGCTACAGGCCCTGACAACATTTCAGCAGTGGCATTGAAGACTTGTGCTCCAGAACTAGCCATGCCCAAAGCCAATCTGTTCCAGTACAGCTGCAACACTGACACTTTGCAACGTGGAAAATTGCCCAGTTATGTCCAGTCCACAAAAACCAGGACTAATCCAACCCTGCCAATTGCTGCCCGACCAATTGCTTCTCGATCAGCAGCAAAACGATGGAAGCTATCATCGACAGTGCTATCAAGTGGCACTTACTCAGCCGTAACCTACTCACGAATGCTCAGTTTGCATTCCGCCGGGGCTACTCATCACCTCATCACAGCTTTGGTCCAAAAGCAAATGAAAAAGCCGACTACCGAGGTGAGGTGAGAGTGACTGCCCTTGACATCAAGGCAGTATTTGACTGAGTGTGGCATCAAGGAGCCCTAGCAAAACTGAAGTCAATTGGGAATCATCGAGAAAGCTCTCCACTAGTTGGAGTCATACCTAGCACAAAAGAAGATGGTTGTGATTGCAGGAAGCCAATCATCTCAGCCCTAGGACATTGCTGCAGCAGTTCCGCAGGTCTTCAGCTGCTTCATCAATGATCATCTTTCCATCATAAGGTCAGAATTGGGGATGTTTGCTGATTGCACAATGTTCAGCACCATTCGTGACTCCTCAGATACTGAAGCAGTCCATGTCCATATGCTGCAAGACCTGGGCAGTATCCAGCTTGGGCTGATAAGTGGCAAATGACATTTGCATTGCACAATTGCTAGGTGATGACACCTCCAGCAAGAGAGGATCCAACCATCTCTGCTTGACATTCACTGGCATTACCATCGCTGAATCACTGCAGTGGTTCAAGTAGGCAGCACACCGCCATCGCCTTGCGGGCTATTAGGGATTGGCAATAAATGCTGGCCAACCCAACGATGTTCATATCCCATGAAAGAAATAAAATAAAATTGTTGATATTGGCAGTATTTCTATTCTGCAAGATGAATGAAAATACAAAATATGCAGTCAAAAATGATGAATTTTAAAAATTGTATTTATTCAATCTCAGAATATGGGCACTGCTAGCAAGGCCAGCATTAATTGCACTTGAGAAGGTAATGGTGAGCTGCCACCTTTGAATGTCTGCAGTCTGTGTGGTTTAAGGAATCCTGCACAGCTATTCGGTAAAGAGCTCCAAGATTTTGATCTAGTGTTGACGAAGGAAGAGGGATATATATCTAAGGTTCCTGTGTCATTCTGAGGGGAGTTTGGAGGTGGTTCTCTTCCCAAGCTGCCCTGGTCCTTTTAGATGGTAGCATTGGCAGATTTGGAAGGTGCTGTTGAAGTTTTGGTGCGATGCGCAGTGCATCTTGTAGGCCTACACATTGCTGCCACGGTGTGGCTATGGTGAAAGGAATGAATGTTTAAGGTGGTGAATGAGATGTCAGTGAAGGGGGCTGATTTTTTTCCTGGATTGTGTTGGGTTTTTTGCATGTTGTTGGCATCTCACTCAGCCAGGCAAGTGGGGGGGTACTCTGTCACAGTCCTGACTCATAGCTTGTTGGTTGCAAAACTGCTTTGGGGAGTCAGAAGGTGAGTCACTCATTGTAGGATAACCAACTTCTGACTTGCTGCTGTGGCTGCACTATTTACGAGGCTCGTCCAGTTACATATCTGGACAATTGTGACCCACCAGATGTTGATGGTAAAGCTAGGTGGTTAGACACTCTTGTTGGGGATGGCCATTGTCTGGCATGAAATTTACTTGCTGTCAATCGGCCAAGCCTAGATATTGTAGAGGTCTTTCAGCATGCAGGCGTGGACTGCTTGATTATCTGATAAATTGCAAATGGAAGTGAACGTGGCAATTATTAATGATCATTCCCACTTCTGATCTTATGATGGTGGGAAGGTTATTAATGAAGCATCTGCAGATTGTTGGGCTTGGACAGTGCTCTGCATAGCACCTTTAGTGATGTCCCAGACTGAGATGATTGGACTCTGCTACAACCATTGTCATTTGTGCTAGTTAAGACTGCAACCAATGGAGATCTGTTTTCTCCAATTCCCACAAACTTCCATTTTATTAGGGCTCTTTGGCCAAACTGGGGCCAAATGCTGCCTTGATATCAAGGCCAGTCACTCTCACTCATTTCTGGAGTTCAGCTATTTTATTTTCCCATGTTTGGACCAAAGCTGTAATAAGGTCTGGAGCCAAGTGGTCCTGAGGAACCCAAAATTAGCACTGATTAGCAGGTTATGGGTGATAAAGTGCTGTTTGATAGCACCGGCGATGACATCTTCTAACAATTTGCTGATAATTAAGAATGTGCTGAGGGGGCAGTAATTGGCTAGATTTGCTTTTTCCTGCTCTTTGTAAGGGGGGGTGGGGGGTAGGGGGGTGGAAGGAGTTGTGCTGCGGAATGATATAGCAGGGGAGGAGGGTGGGATTGCATGGGAGGGGGTGAGGGGCAATGGCATTGGGGTTGGAAAAGAGGAATTGAACAGGAGTGGGTGAGGTAGGAGACAGCATGGGAAGGAGAGAGTGAGTGTGGGTGATAGGTTGGCATGGTGGAGGAGAGGGTGGACAATCTGGGAGGTGTGGAATAGGGCTTGGATGGCATAGGCAGAAGTGGTCTGATGGGGAATGATTTGAAAGTGATAAAAAGAATAGAATAGAGATGGCATAGGAAGGAATGGGATGGGGACTTGAAGAAGTACTTTTCCAATAAAGACACATCACACCACAATTGTTTTGCCAGTCTAAGCTAGTTACTAATGCTGACTTATTGCAGATTTTTATTTAATTAACAGAATTCAGATTCACAAACTGTCATGATGGGATGTGAACTTGCATCTCCAGATGGTTAGTTCAAGTCTTTGGAATGCAAGTCCAGTAACATAACCATTATGATGCCATACCCAGCAGTTTCATTCTACCTGAGATATAAGTTGGGTTTTTGTGAACCCTGTCTGTGCCTTTTCATCTTTTTTTAGTGTTAGCTTGGAAACTTGTGTCTCAGAACTAGGTAGTGGGCCTTTTTGGCCAAAAAAGAGTTGGTCCAGTGCGTGGAATCTGCATGTGGTCCTCGGGTATTCCAGATTACCATTGGTGGTGACATTGATTCATTCAACACACTGGTACAGAATGTGAAAGTGAACATGATGCTGAAATTAATTTCAGCTGAGAGGTGCTTTGGTATTACAAATGCAAGGGCTTTCTTTTCTATGTCAGATGTGATTGAAACCAAGAAAGCATTTGCAGTCTGTGTTTAGACAGGGAGGGTCCTGTCATTTGATAAGGGCAGTATTATCTTTGTGGAAAGCTGTATTTTTTTACATTTGTGTGATTGAATTTTCCAAAGTAGCAAGGGTAGAAGTAGTACCATCTCTTTGAAAAAAATGATAGACATTCTAAATTTTTGGGAAAAGTACTACTGTAGATTGTGCTTATAAGTTGACCTTTGAAGCAACCAAAAATGGGGGTTAGCTTATCCACTGAGTTTAAAATGTGAACGCCTGGTGTGGATGGTTGCCATTTTGAAATGCAAAAAGAAACATAACACTGATAATTCATGTTAAATAAATGTGGCATGGTTTATACCATGAATGAATTGTATAAAGGAACCTTCAACCACAATTTAAGCACTTTAAAACCGTCAAATTCATTGTCTTCAACATCTGATGCAATGAATTCATTGAAGCCATTATGAGTGGCTATTACATCATTGACAAAATTCCATCCTGGATTAGTTGTGGCATTTTCACTTATAAGGATCATTCCCGCACAACAAATCATCACCTCCATTCATTGAATCGGATATTCCACATTTTTTGAACAATTTGATGACACTTGGTGAACTAATAGCATCCCATAATTTGTTAATGAAATCATGCAAAGCATCAAGCATATTTACACTCTTTGTGAAGGTTTTTTTCTCCATCAACCATCCCCCTATTCCATTTGGTGCGAATGTGATTCTTGAATGGTTTGTTGAGGCATGCATCCAGAGGTTGAACTATGGATGCTAGACGACCATCACACCCCCCTCCTCCGTCCCCTGCCCCACCCCACCTGATATTCTGTCCTTTGGGATCAAGGATGCCTTGCTTCCACTCCGGTTCAATAAGTTTTGAGGTGGCTGATAAGTCCAATGCGTGATGTGCAGACTCTGCCACATGAGGG
Organism: Carcharodon carcharias; assembly: GCF_017639515.1. Classification (NCBI taxonomy): domain Eukaryota; kingdom Metazoa; phylum Chordata; class Chondrichthyes; order Lamniformes; family Lamnidae; genus Carcharodon; species Carcharodon carcharias. The sequence continues at coordinate 74,410,819 of NC_054477.1, read as the reverse complement.
GCAGGTGGTACTTGATGGGTTGTGTAGATGGTTTGTTTGGAGATTTGTGCGTTCCCCCTGACATCTTGACTTTGCCTCTGCACATTCCCAACGAAGCCTGTTGATGTGTTCGGTGCCTTCCCAGATGAGCCTTCTCCATTTTGGCTGGCCACAAGCCAGGGTTGCCTGTGAGTGGGCGGGGATGCTTTGAAGACATCCATAAAGCGTTTCTGCTGACACCCTGGGAGTTTCCTGCCACAACCAAGTTCCAAGTAGCGCAGTTGCTTTGGGAGTCTGGTGTCAGGCAAACAAATGACATATCCCGCCCAGCGGAGCTGATTTTGAGTGATTAGTGTGTCGATGTTGGGCAGGTAGGCATGGGAGAAGGCACTACTGTTGGACTGCCTTTATTGCCACTGGATTTGGAGGATTTTGTGAAGCACTGCTGCTGGTACTTTTCTGGTGTTTTGAGGTGCTTGCTATAGGTTGTCCAAGTCTCTGAAGTATATTGGAGCGCGGGGGCTTACTGCTGCCCAGTAAGTCATGACCTTCATCTTGGGTTTGAGATCCTTGCCCTCAAATATTCTTCTTCAGATGGCTGAAGGCGAAGCTGGCACATTGGAGGCAATGATACATTTCATCACCTACATTTGTCTTTGTTGAGAGAATCCCAACATGTGCAAAATGGTCCATGTTTTCCAGGAGCTTGCCATTGAGCTTAATTGAAGGAGGGAAGTATTGTTCTGTTGGAACTGATTGGAAGAGGACCTTAGTTTTCTGGATGCTTAGTGAAAAGTCCATTTTCTCATATGTTTCAGAAGAGGAGTTGACAATGACCTGGAGCTCAGTTTCTAAGTGAACGCACACACAAGCATCATCTGCATACTGAAGCTCAGTGACTGAGGGTGGATTGGTTTTGGGTTTGGATTGGAGGTGGTGTAGGTCAAACAGTTTCCAGTCTGTTTTGTTGATTAAATCCAACCTTGTGGCTTGTTCGTTGGTGATGAGGTGCAGTATTACAGCAAAAAAATGGAGAAGAGTTGGTGCAATGACACAACTTGTTTGACCCCAGTCTTCACTAAGATAGGGTTTGTAGTGGTTCTCTTGGTGGGGATCACAGCTTGCATGTCATTATGGAGTATGCTAAGAAAGGTGACACATTTCTGAGGGTAGCCAAATTTGAGGAGGATATCAATAAGCCTTCGCAGTTCTGTGAGGTCAAAAAAGGCCAGGTACAGCAGTTAGCACTGTTCCTTGCACTTTTCTTGAAATTGCTGTGCAGTGAAGATCATGTTTGTGGTACCTCTTAATGGGAACAAACCGCACTGTGACTCTGGAGTTCCTTGGCCACTGGGATAAGGCGATTGAGGAGGATTCTTGCAGTGATCATCCCTGTGGCAGATAGCAGGGAGACATTAGATCCCTGGTGAAACTGCAGTTTGGGTGCCATTTCCTCACAGGCACTTCTTAATCTCATTGTTTATATGGGACCTGAATACGTCCCACAAGCTGCATTCTTTACGTAGGCCACCAAATGCCTATTGCACATATTATCGATCCATGACTTCACTCCACCCTCACCCATCCAACCATTGTAATGGACATGCACAAGAGTATCTGCGGGGAACTTGATGTTCGGCATGGTTTTACACTTGAAAATTACCATAGGCTTTAATTTTGTTCTGTCACCAGGCAGGCTAGTACCACCGTGAATCTTGTTGTCTCATGTCCTGCTGTTTTCACTAGAATTTTTTTGAACCTTTCCAGTCCACACTGGACTGTTTTGTTCCATTAAGTGGCAAAACCAACTAGCTGTTGCACTGAAATCTTTGCTGGCTTCAGGATTTGATTTGGCCCACGTAAGTGCATATATGCGTATTGCATTTCTGGTGATGATGTAACTATTCTGATGATTTTTGAGGTCATATTCTGACACATGCTTCTCAAGATCAGGCTCATGGCTGGTCCCTGTTCAGATGGTGTTTTTGGTCTTGGGCATCTTCCTCAATATGGATTCCTCCTCCTTCCATTCTCGCACCAGCCTTTCACTAACACCAAATTCCCATCCTGCAGCAGTTACTTAATTAGTTAACAAAGGTTACAACCTTTAGTTTGAAAACTAAAGACTGCCTGGGATTTACCTGCAGTGTTTTGGATGCCCTTGCCCATACGTAATGTCCCCTCCTGACTTGGGCACTCTGACCAGGGTTAGTTTGTTAGGGAAGGAAACAGTTAACTGTCAAGGAGTGTTTAAGTGGCAATTGGAAGTTAACAAGCTAAGTGATTCACTTGGTGTGTATTTAAAGGGAAAACAGGTGAGATGATGTGGAGTTTTATGCATCAGAATAAAACTCTGTTTGGAGAAGTCAGTCTTGGTCTCTGCCTTTGTTATCAAGCAGCTATTTTGGAACAGGTGGTAGAGGGCACTGGTGGGTACAGACCAGATGCATTGGTGGCATCACAGACCACTTTTTCAGGTACAGTGTTTTACTAGAAGGCTAATGCTCTGTTTAACTTATGTTTTCTCCATTTCTTCTTCCTTTTAGATTACATTGAGCAAGTAAAAATAAATATCAAAGACAGCAGAAGACTGATTATTTTAATAACAGAATCTTTTGATAAACAGCTGTGCTCTATGTTTGAACAGCAAGTTGGATTGCACGATGCACTGATATCTAATCAAACGGAAGTTATTCTGATTGAGTTGGAGTATGATGATGATTACAGTGACTTTCCAGAATCAATGAGGCATATTATACAAAACAAAGGAACTATTAAGTGGAAAAGTAGTGAATGGGAAAAAGAATCTTCATCGTTAAACTCAAAATTCTGGAAACAAGTGAGATACAACATGCCACCAAAATCTTCTCGGTCCCATTGTAAAATTGAGTATTATGAGACTTAAATGTATTTGATATCCTGTGTTTCAAGAGAGTACAGACATTTAGGTATAGTACAATGAGTAATTAAGTAAACTGCAGAGGTGGATATTTCTGAGCACTTGGTGCACTCAGGTTCTCTCCCACTGTAACTTTGCTGAAAGTTCAGATGAAACTCTGTTTACAGTATTACAAGCCTCAAGGAAATTAAACTCTTTAACCTGTTATCAAAGCCTTTTTATCTTTAATTGTCTGTGCAGTTTTAAAAGTGTATTTTTTACTGACGTTTCCTTATGTCATTTTACAACTGCACAACATATGGGAGTATCCACAAATGATACATAAATGTATGTTGTCCATATATATTGTGTAAATAAAAGTGAATACAGCATGGTCAATAAATACATTCCAAAACCAGATTTATAACAATATAGGGAAGGTGATGGCGTAGTGATATTGTCACTGGACTAGTAATCCAGAGAACCAGGGTAATGCTCAGGGGACCCGGGTTTGAATCCCACCATGGCAAATGATGGAATTTGAATGACTATGAAACCATTGTCGATTGTTGTAAAAACCCATCTGGCCCACTAATGTCCTTTAGGGATGGAAATGTGCTGTCCTTACCTGGCCTGGCCTACATATAACTCCAGACCCAAAGCAATGAGGTTGCCTCTGAAAATTCCCCCTGAACACAGGCAATTAGGAATGGGCAATAAATGTGGGCCAGCGATGCCCACATCCCATGAATTAAAAAAAAATGTAATGGATGTTTTAAAGTCATAATAAAGAATCCTTTTTTGAAAGTTTGACTTCTTCTTTTGTGCAACATATTATTTATAAGTTTTGTGTAACTAAAATCGTACCCAAATCCTAAAAATAAACAGCTTAACTAAATGTTCATAATGAAGCACAGAGTAGAGGCATTTTGCATGAGATAAAATGATGAATTGTAGATGACAAGTTTTCCTAGACATCTAATTGTTCTTATTAGTCTGCTTTTTTTGAAAGGATTCCTTTTTTTGAAAAAATACATTAAACAGCAGATCTAAGATACAAGAAACATGCTTAAAGAAATGTTTTCAAAATGGATTAGGACCTAAAACATGACTCTGGATGATGGAATGAGTTAGAAGCATTGTTAATATAGTTTTTTCATGTAATCTTCAAACCTCTGAACTTACTTTCTTTGTGGCTACTTTTAGTAAATTGTTCCAAAGCATATATACAAAGTAGAGTGGGAAGACTTCTGTGTGCAGTCCTTCTGATCCATTTCCTCTGTAAATCTGCTGAGAATTAGGTCAGGAATAATATATGATGGATCACAGACTTCCCTGCTGGATTCTGCAGAACCAGTACCCTGCAGTGGTTTCCAAACAAGATTACTGCATCAGTGGTAGTGGACCTGCAACTCAGTTTCCTTAACTCCAGCATAATGGAACGGCTGCAGCTGGTGTGCATAGTGAAAGGAGATGCACTAACTGTTGTAAGGGAGGAAAAGAGGCCCATCTGGGGTTCTGATTGGATTGTGGAATGTGTTCGTATTTTTTTCTAAGGTTATTTTCAAGTCACCATCTGATTAGCTACTCTGATGCATGTTTGCAGAGTGGCCTCAGAAGCCCCTCATGAGTGGACAGCCCACACCACACTTGCAGCCAAACTATCTGGTTGGCTTCCAAGATACTCGCATACCAGTGTGGGCACCAGTCACGATGATAAACTATGCTCGAGTCAGTGGTGGAGGGACCTGGCTGGCTGAGCACAGAATTTTAGCCCAACATCTTTACTATTTATTACATGGTTCCAATTTGAAGTTAGTAATGTGCAATTTGATAGGGCTGTGCATTTTTTCAGCTCCTGTTATAATATAGAATTGTATTCTTGATTCCCATAGTTGCTGTTTTAATACAGGCTAGCCATTGCAGTTGTAATACTTCAAAGAAAAAAGTAATGTAAATTTTCACTTTTCAAATAATGGATCTGCTTTTCATATGCAGGTATTTTCCATACATATATCCTCAGCTCTCTTTAGCATTTAGGTCCTCCAAGTTGACTTGCTATGAAAGTTTACTTCCTTTGGTGTACATAGTCAACTGCTTAGATTCTCTCTGTCATCTGTTTACTGTCTAATTAGGTCAAATATACTGAATAAAAAGAGTTGTTGAAATGCAGACTTGTGTTTCCTTGTAACTTTATACTATCTACCCTTCTGTAGTTTATAGGATGAATTCTATACTTTCAACAAGAGATGTGTGGTACATATTCCAACTGCGAAACTAGTGATTTTCTACCTATTAAAGGCAGACTTGACCCTCATGAATTTTTCAATACAGCCATTTCTAGCCTCTTATGTCATTCAATACTTTTTGCTTTTTAGTCTACATATCTCTGGTGGAAATTTGACAACTATGAAATTTATTAGCATATATCTGGGTTTCTCATGTACCAATCAGGACTATACAGTACCAATAATATACCTGATGGGTGGTACTGGCAAGCATATAAAAGCAACTGTAATTATCAGAACCATCAGAAACTCTCAGTAGTTGGACTACAGTACTTGTTTGTACTGCTTTTGAAAAAGACCTCATCCATTTCCTTATGCTGTCAATACTCTGCTTTACCTTGCCACCACCTCTCAACCTCTAGTATCTCTTGTTTAACTGTTTATTTAACATTCAGTGTGAATGGAGATTTCCTCTAATTTAATATTAAGATGACCAAAACCATTGCCTCAGTCCCCGCCACAAACTCAGTTCCTTAACTACCAACTCCATCCCTCTCCCTAGCAAATGCCTTGAGTTGTTTGCAGTCTTGGTGTTATATATGACTCAGAAATTACCTTCCAATCACATAGCCATGTCATCAGTAAGACTGCCTATTCTATTCCATAACATAGTTAGATTCTGCCCTTGTCTCAGCTCATCTGATACTGAAATCCTCAACCATGTCTTTGTTATCTCTGAACTTGACTATTCCATTGCAATCCTGACCATTGTCTCACGTTCTACCCTCTCTAAACTTCACGTCTTCCAATGCTTTGCTGGCCATGTCCTAATTCACATCAAGAGCTGCTCATGTGTCCCGCACTCAGTCACCTACATTGGCTCCCGATGAATGATTCAATTTTTAAAAATTCTTATCCTTGTTTTCAAATCCACCTATGGCCTTGTCCCTCTTTAACTCTGTAAACTTCTCCATTCCTAAAGCAGAAGATATCTGTGCTTCTCCAATTCTGGCCTGTTGCGCATCCAAGACTTTAATTGACCAACCATTGGTGCTTGTGTCTTCAGCTGCCTACACCGTAAGCTCTGGAATACCTTCCTGACACCTCTCTATCTCTCTTACTTCTCTTTTCTCCTATAAGATGCTCATTAAAGCTTACCTCTGTCCATTTGTCCTACTATCTCCTCATGGCTTGGTATCAAATTTTGTTAACAGTCTTTTGAAGTGACTTGGGACGTTTTACTACATTAAAGATGCTATATAAATGCAAGTTAAGAAGCCCATGCTGGTTTCCATTTATTCAATTATTATACTATTTCCTTTTGCAATTGTATTGAAAACGGTGTAGTATTATACATGTCAAACCTTTGGACAATGAGTGCAGTACATTACCTTTATTCTCAACTGTAACATTTAATTGCAGTTGAATTCAAAATATCCAAGTTGCAAAGCATATTTTGAAGTTTCTGCCCGCACCACCTCCCCCTGACCATATGTGAAATTTTATTCTCCTTCCTGTGGTTTGTGACTCATGTTGGGATATAACATCCTTCCAGTTCTTCATCCAAGTGTGGCATTTTTCTTTGAGCTTAATGAGTATAGGTAGATAAGTGGAAACTTAACTTCTCCTGCGAAAAAGTTCAGGCCAATGTTTCTCATTGAAAATAAAGTATTTATTCAGGAATGTAACACCAAATGTATTACATTTAAATGCACTTTACTCATGTGGTATGAGGAACGTTACTATGTGACATGTATTACTGAATTCTGCTGAGCTTAATTCTAATCTTACCTGATCCCCATGTTATACATTTTGAGAAGAAGTCACTCTATAATGCTCATAACTTGATTTCCTTTACTCCAATCCAGGGGAACTTAAGGCAATTGTATGGCTCCATGTGCAGCAATTGACATGGGGCAATCTCTCAGTTCAGCACAATTCAGAAATACATGTCACATAATAATGTTCCTGAACTCTTTCGCAGGAGAAGCTCCCCATCTGTGCAAAAATGCCAGCAGAGATCTGAATCCAAAAGGCCGAGATTCCTTTTTGGGGGTGGGGGGGATTGGGGATGGGTTCTAAATCGCACATTCCTAGTTCCTGAAGGTGGCTGCACGTATAAATCAGCATCTGCCTCCACTCATGACTGCTGAGGTAGGTACCTGAAACCCAAAGTGTGCAGATTAGACTTGGTAGGAGCAAGTCTGACCCTTGTGGATTTGCTTGGATAACCAGTGTACCCTTTTGGAAAGGTAAGGTATCCCTTTGGATATGGTCTTCGGACACCTTTGGGAGAGGTAAGGCATCCTTGGGTAGGTAAGGTGCCCTCTGGGATTGTTAAAAGTAGACATGATTGTGTGTAAAAAGTGCTTAACCTCATTAGAATTGTCAAAGCTATCAAGGGGTTTATCTCTGCTGGACTACATTTTTTAAAAAAGTGTGTTTAAAAAAACAAGTGCTTGATACTCATTCTGTTCATTGGCATAAGCCTGGCGGTTTTCATTATAAGATTTGTGCTGCATGACTGATTTTGCAACCTAACATCACAATGGCGTGTTTGTTAAGTGGGCAGTTTGATTGACAGATCCAAGTGGTTATAGAATAGTCACTCTATAATGCTTTCAAAAGAGATTAATTGAAGGAATTTCAATGTATTGAATGCTTTTAAATCAATGACTTTTTTTAAAAAAAATGGTTTCATTAGTAGACAACTCCCTCAGCATGGCTCCTGAGGCTTCCCTACGGATACTAAGTGAGTTGACATGGAGGGGTTAAGAGCAAAGGGTGGTGGTGGTTCATTGGTTAGTATGGGCTCTAAAGGACAATGGGTTGTCTTAGGGGCTATAAAGGGCCATTGTGATGCTGGGGTCATATGTTGGAGGGGCCTAGAGTGGCATTGGGGGTATGAGAAGGCTATAGGTAGGGGAGCATGAGGTGGCCTGGATGGGGCATTGAGAATATGGGGTGGCGAGGGAGTGTGAGCAGCTTCTTTTTGTTTTGTTCATTTTTCCAGTTAAAGTGCTGGTGCACCGAGGCAGGCCTTCTGCCTCTCCCACTTCCACACCCAGAGCCTCCGCATTCAGGGTGGTGGGCCTGCCTTCTAATGCAGCCTGCCCTCCAATCCGGGATGAAAATCACAACTTCTAGCCCTCCCTTTCCTGTGTTGGGCTTGCCAAAGTGAAAACCTGAGCCATGATGTTTGAACTTTTTCAGGACAGATTGTGCACCAAAATGTTGATAAACTGTAGGGTTCTATACTCAGTTCACGGTGAGTTCTGGGATTTGTTCTAACAGCATAGTTCTCACTTCATAACCATTTATGTATATTAGGGTTTAATTCCAATTCATGCTGAGATTGAAAGGGGATAGTTTAAGTATGGTAGTATAAGAACAGAGAGATGAATAAGCTAGAGTTGCTGAGGTAGGTAGGTAGTATTAGGCATTGAAAGACAGGATCATAAAAGGTTAATAGCAAGCTGAAAATGTAAAACAATACACATGAGCAGGCAGAGATGATCATACCAGGTACAAGGTTGGCCTCTGCTTGAAACAGGGTAAACAAACAGAAGAGTTCCTAAGAAGCTGGGTGATAGTTGTCTTTCAGTTGCTAGGAATGTTATGTTTTCTTGGTTGGGGACATGGGCTAGGGCTTAGAAACAACTACCCTGAAAAAGGGGCCCAGATGGTCAAAAGCAAATGGTGCAAAAGGTTATAAGACTGATATCTAAGCAATTTGTGGTTTGTGTCTTTGGTACCTGATGGGATTTTGGCTAAGTGACAATAATTGCTTCATGAGTATGAGCATTTCTGCCCCATGTAAAAGCTATAAAAATAGGTGATTGTCATTGTGTGTCTGTGTGCATGCTGTAGCTGACCGGCCTCTGCATATGTCTATGTATTTCAGGTTGATTCTGTACTCCAGAGAAATAAAGATCTTTGGAAAAGATGTATTGTGTTTGACATATTTGCCCCAACAGATTCAGGATGGGGTGGCGGGGGGTTGGGGGGGTGGTGGGTGGTGGGTGGGGGGGGGGGGGGGGGGGGGGGGGGTTGGGGGGGGGGCGGGGTTGGTGGGTGGAGATTGTTGGTGGTTGAAAGGGTAGGAGGTGCAGTGAGTGGGTGTCATTAGAGGCCTCAGGCAGCATTTGGTAATCCTAAGACTTTTTGCTCTAGATTTTCCAGTCAGCAGTGATGGAATGTTGTTTGTCATTCATTTAACTTATAGATGCCCACAGACTTTTTGTGGGCTTTTGAGCATCAACTTAGGGTATTTAGAGATTCTTTACAGCAAAGCAACCCCATAGGCAAACTTGGCATTTGTGAGCAGAGCAAGCAGATTGAAGAATTTTAACCTGTGAGGGGCGAGGGTTCGGGCTCGGTGTAGTTGGAGGGTTTAAAACAAAAAGTGCTGGGAGTGTTAAGACCTGGTAGGAACCATCAACTTGCGCATTTAACTAAGATGTGTTTTAAAGTGTGCAAGAAAGCCTCATTGGACCATTGGGTCTGTGATTTAAATGTGCCAAAAACCAATTGACATGATTTTACCCTGGACTCTGGCTTCAACAGGCAGTGCACAGATTTGGCTGTCTGAAACTTGCTAGGATCAACAAGGGAGAGCAGCAGGGATTGATGGGGCTGTGAACTTGACAGGCTGGAAATCTTAATCAAAACAGCAGTTGCCCTTGTTCAGCATTTAAGTTTGCCCATGGGACGACTTCTGCAAGTGCATGTTCACTGATGTTTGCTACCATGGATTGTTTTGACATTGGTCTGCACTTCCCAGCTGTCAGCCTTCACTGCAACAATCATTATCCACTCCACCTTGGCCATCTGATGAGGAACAAAATGAGCAGCACCAGTAGGAGTGGCAGGTGCCTTATCCTCAGCTACCCGTCACTTCACAGCACAAAGGGGATGAACACAGAGCCCCAGCTCACAAGTTACAATGAGTAACTTGAATAGAATATATACTGGTAGAGGATCAGCTTTCTGGATATTACTGAGCACTAGTGCTGCAGGAGACTGAGACTCTCAAGCTGGCCATTTCTGACATCTGCCTCCTGGAACACGACCAGGTGGGCATGCACAGACACTCATTACAGTGGCCATCAAGAGCACCACAGACCTGCATTTCTTTGCATTGGCTCCTTCCAGGGATCTGCTGGTGACATGTACAGATTTTGCAATCTACTCCCAACAAGTTCATCCCCCAGGTACCTGCCATGTTTGACAGCCACCAATTACGTTTACTTTGCAACTGATGAGGTCAGTCAGAATGTGAGCACCCTCAGATTTGCCGAATTCCCACAGGCACAGGGATTCGCTAGTGGCAATAATAGCAGCCCCAGATTGTCCGGGAGAATTGGTCAATCGAAAGGGATTCCTCTCCATTAATAGTTGGTATGTAATCAGTGCAAAATTATCATTCATGTTTGTGCAAGATATCCAGGAAGCTGCCTTGATGACTTTAGTCTGTGCCAGTCAAGTCTCCCACAGATATTTGCATCTCCAAGTAGAGTCAATGGATGTCTCCTTGGAGGGAAGGATTAGCCTTGAAGGAAATGGCTGTTGGCACCTGTGAGGAGCCCTCAAATTCCACACAAGATGTGTCCAACAGAAACCAAATTAGCACAAGTGTGATGACTGAGCAAGCTATTGGGTTGCTGAAGATGCCATTCCAAGTGTCTTGTCAGATATGGAGTTGCTGTTCGGTGTGCACCAGCATGGATGTCCAGGATAGTTGTGGTCTGCTGTGCCTTGTACAACAAAGTGCTACAGAGCGAACTGGAGCTGCAGGAGAATGTAGGTGAAGGAGGAAGAGAAGGAACCTGATTTGACCAGGGCTTCTGCAGCTGCTCACTTAGCTGCCAAGGATTCCCGCAACTGACTTATACGTCCATAATTCAGTTAACCTGAGAAGCCACGAGGCACACCAAAACTGAATCCACTGGGATACACCCATCTCCTCCCAACACGAAGCATTTCCATAGTTAACAATCCTTTCATCTCATATCTGCTGCTCACCTTCTACTCGGTCATACCGTTTTCATCAAGGCTGATAGCCACGGAACAGGGATAAGGCAACAATGGAATGGACCACTTGAAATAAAGTTTATGATTCATAAACAGTGACAGTAAAAATTACTCTCAAAGGCTTTTTGACACCCAATTGATTTCCCTTGTAACAGCATACATTATTTCTTTTCTGTTGCTAATAAAAGAGATATGCTGTTGAAGCTTTTCATCTTGCATGATTTGCAAGAATACCAAATCTCAGAGAACAATTTGTAGAGGTATTGCCATAGAGGATGGACCAAAGAAACGGTTAGCTGCTAAGCTTTTGTTTAAATTCAAACCTGGTAAGTCAGCTCTGATTGTTCAAGGCATTGCCAAAGGGAATGAACCAGGGAATGGCTGAACCCCAAGCTTTAATTTAGTTAAAAAAGACACAACATGTGGACCTGTTCTTTCTGTTTACAAAGGACAGGGCCCTACATGTGAATATATGTAGCTTCTAGCATGCTTAAATGAACTGTACTGTGAGCCTGACTGAATCTTAAATTTATTGTTGGCATAGTTCTTAGCACAATCATGATTGTTCAGTAAATGTTTTCCAAAGGTAGAATCACGTCTAATGTTGGACACTATGTTCTGAGTTTTGCAAGCAAGGGCTGGCTGAGTCTGGTGCGTAGTTTGCCTGTTGCAAACAGCCAAAGGGATGTGCTGTTTGATACGATCCACCAATCGTTAGACTTATGGGCTACATACTTGGTATCACACAGGCACTGAAATTCATATACCACATTACTGAGTTGTTTGGTAGGCACAATGCCTTTTTGGCTTGATGGCAGCATCCTGTTAGTGAAGAATACACTTGTGTTGCTACTACATAATAGCAACGTGAGATGGCTAACTTGTTGCTCAAATATTTGAGACACCTTACATTTCAAGAGTAATCTGAGGTAGATGGGGCACTTTTCAGGATTGAAAGTAGTGGCCTTAGCACCATTCATGAGTTTATGCAATATACAATGAGCAATGATCTGATCTGAGTTTAGCACCCAGGAGGGCCCAGCCAAAGACCGTTATTCCTGCGTTTTTGCAGGGGAAAACTCGGCCACTGAGAGAGGTATTAGTATGTGTGTCTCTGACTGTGTATGGGAGGGGAGGGGGGAGTGGTTGAGGACGGGAATGGTCAAATGGGGAGCACTTTGAACAGATTCCTCATTTCCATCTGTCTTTTTCCTATCTGCCCTCTCGTGGCCACTTGTATTTCCCTACTAGCCAGTAGTTATAGAGCACTTTTGCTTTGCTTCTGTGATGCATTGAACAGGCAGGACATGACTTTCCTCAATCCCATTTAAAGTGACAGACTGATTATGCAGGCCATTGGTCAGGACAAGGATGCACTTGGTTGCCTGTCATGTCTGATTCTGCATGTAGGTGGACAGCAGTGCAAAGACCCTAGACATTATGGCACTCATGATAGAATATGGCTGCATCCAATCCCTCTCCAATGATGCACTATGCCCCTGGAAAGGCTTACAGAATCTCTCTCATTTTCTGCTGCTACTCCAAAATAGTCGTCTTCATGGATGATCCCCAAGGTGCAGCATCTGCTCCATCTAGGTTGTGCTTGGAATGCCCTGCACACTCTGGGGGCTCTCGACTTCTGTTCCTGTCTCCAACAGCTGTTCTAGCTCAATTTGTGATGTGTGCTTCATCATGTGATAACCATAAGCTGTATTGGCAGCCCCACCACCATGTGTTATCTGTGCTAGTGCAGGGGGCTCATGATCATTCCATGGTGCCTCACCAGAGTATGCAACCTCCTCTGAGGATTCCTCAATCTCCTCCTACACCACCCGCTGTGGGATGCCTGCAAGATCTGCAGGAGATGAAAAACATGAATTAGAACTAACAAGGGAAAAGGGTTTCAATCAATATTGTAGCAATTATCATATTTCAGCAACTGGTGGTATTGAGTCAATATGATTGAGTATTGTGTGCCATGTGGCTCTGTGATAGCTAATTCTGTCCCCAGGCATCTGGGAGAGCCCCATCTCTCCATCTCCATGCATTCCAAAACTGTGCTGGTTTCCATTGCTTCTTCCTCCACAGTAGTCAGGGTTGCATTGTCTGGAGGTCCACCCCAGTTATCTGCCTCTCCCTGGTGACATATGCTCTCTTCTGGAATGTTTTGAGAGATTGGAATGAAAACATTAATGGAGGATCAATGTCCAGGAAGGATGTGAGGAGGTCCCTCAAGAGAGTGGAATGGGTGGTGCTGCAAAGTGTGTTGGTCTAAGGTGTATTCAGGAGAAGGTTTTAGATGTCTGAGTGAGGATGTTGACGCTTTAACGTGGCATACTCCCTTGCATACATGATTGAACCTTTTTCAACATTGTACCCATGATCACAGGTCCATACCCCTGCTGCTCACCTTCTCCATGACTTCCAGCTATGCCTGCTTTCTCAGTGGCTGGCCTCTTTCTCGTGTCCATCGGAAATTCCACAATGGATCTTTTCTGAACACAGCTACGGTCCCTTTAAGTATTGACACTTTAACAGTCAGGTGTTGGTCATGATCACAGCTGCCCACTCCAATTGGTTAGGAAACCTCGAAACATAATGCTAATGCTGTGGTTAAGCTAAAAGGTATGGCCAAGCTTGCTTCATTATTTTTTAGGTACCTGATCAATTGCCGCTGTTCTCTCTGTCCACCCCTGTAAGCAGATTCAAAGGTTAAAATTCTGCCTCTGACATCGAAACCAGGAAATGTAATTTGAATATTTAATTCAATGTAAAAATATCTACAGAAAGCAAAATCAAGAATGAAAGAAAAATGGAACCAATTGAGAGACAGATAAAAGAGAGTAGGTAAAAAAAGCGAATCTTTATATGTAAAATGTATCCCCAAAAGTAATTAAATTCTGAAAGAATGATGCTCCATACTTCTAAAATTTAACTTTGAGGGCTAGAGATGTTCCTTGACAATACTTAACACTTATCATCCTGTTAAAAAAAAATTATTTACACCTAAGTGTACCAGCTTAATTTTTTCAGCCATATTTAGTGGACATGTTGTGCATCCTCAAGCTCTTCATGTGTTTTAATGTTGAGTGTCTCTGTGAGATACCAGTGAAATGAAACGGGATAAATTGGACAGCAACTTCCATATTTCTGAATTTTACTCTGCATGTGCCGGTACCAGAGGTTGCTCTTTGATTTACTCCCTATACTGGTGAGTGCTGATAGCCCGATTGTTGTTTCAATTACAATATCCGACCCATTATAAAATGATTTATTTTTAAAAAAAGGTGATTAACCCTTTATAAACTTTGCTTATGTTTAATATTTGTGCTCCATTTCCAGATTTTTCTTTTCTGCTTCATAGTTCTAAATAAGTAAAAGCATGACATAAGTACTGGTAGCTGGAATTAGCCATTTGCCTAGTCAACTCAATCTCTCCTCATAGGCAATCCCCTCATTCCAGGAACCGGTCTAGTGAATCTTTCTTGCAGTTCCTCTAGGTCAATTATACCCTTCTTTGGGTGAGGAGACCAAAATTGCACATATGACTCCAGGTATAGCCTCACCAATTCCCTGTATAATTGTAGGAAGATTTCTTTGCTCCTAATTCAAATCTCTTTGTAACAAAGGCTAACATCCATTTGCCAACTTAATGCTTACTGTGCCTGCATGTTAACTTTCTGTGATTCATGTACCCAAGCCCCTGTGAATGCAAACACTTCCCAGTGCCTTTGCATTCAAAATATATTCTGCTTTGTTATTTTTCCTATCATAATTTCTCACAGCATCATATTGTATTCCATCTGCCATGTTCTTGTCCTCTCACCCACCCTGTCTATATCCCTCTGCAGCCTCTTTACATCCTCCTCTCTGCTTACTTTCCCACCTTACTTGAGCGTTACACTCAGTCCCTTCATTTAAGCCATTAATGTAGATTGTAAATAGCTGAGACTCAAGTACTGATCTTAGCAGTTCTCTGCTAGTTACATCGTGCCAACCTGAAAATGTCAGTTTATTCTTCTGTCTGTTTTTTGCCCATTAACCAATGCTCAATCCATGCTAATACATTACACTGAATCCCATGAGTCCTATTTTGTGTGTACTATATCAGATGGTTTTTGAAAATCCAAATACACTATATCCACTGGTTCCCCCAAATCCATCCTACTAGTTATATGCTAAAATAACTCCAACAGACTTGTCAAACATTTCCCCTTTTCATAAATTCACCTTGGCTGTGCTTAATCATATTATGATTTTCTTAGTATCCTGTTACCATGCCCCTAAGTGTAGATCCTAACTTTTTTGCCTACTATTTACTTGGTTTTGTCTCTTCCTCCTATCTCCCAATCCTTGAGAACTGTTCTAAAGTTTAAGGAATTCTGGAAGGCCAAAAGCAAGGCATCCACTGTTTTGGCAGCTACTGTAATGTCTTTTCAAACTTTAGGATGCAAGTGGCCAGGTCCAGGGGATTGTTGCCTCTTATCCCGTTAATTTTTCTGGTACTATTTCTTTGCTTACACTGATTTATTTAAGTTTCACATTCATGCTAAGTCCATGGCCCCACATTATTTCTACTCTGAAATCAGGTACAAAATATTTGTTTAATGTCGTTGCTATTTTCTGAAGTATAATTTCACCTCTCTCCCTCTAATGGACCCATGCTTACTTTCATTAATCTCTTCCTATTGACATACCTATAGAAATATTTACAATCTGTTTTTTGTCTCTTGCTGGTTTACTCTCATATTCTCTTTCCTCTTCCTTATCAATTTCTTGGTTCTCCTTTGCAGAATTCTAAAACTCCCCCAATCTTCAGGCTTAACACTTTTTAGGCAACATTATAAGCACCTTCCAATGATCTAGTACTATATTAATGCCTCTTGTTAACCACAGTTGGACTACTTTTTCAGTGCTGTTTTTGTATTTTAAAGGAATGTAAATTTGTTGTAAATTATGTATTAATCCTTTCAATGCTAGCCATTGTTTTCTACTATAATATCTTCTAATGCAGTTTCTCAATCTACCTTAGCCAACTCACCCCTCAACCTACATTGCTTGCTATATTTACATTTATGATCCTGGTTTCATACTAAACTAAATCACATTCAAACTCAATATAAAATTCCATCATGTTATGGTCACCCTTCTCTAGAGGCCTCTTTACTACAAGGTTATTAATTAACCATTTCTCATTGCACAACACTAGATCAAAAATAGCCAGTTCTCATAGGTTCCTTAACATACTGATCTACAAAACTATTTTGTTTACATTCCATGAACATGTCCTCCATACTTATACTGCAAATCTGGATTGCCCAGTGTATATGAAGATTAAAGCCCCCCATGATTATTGTATTAACCTTGTTACATGAACCTCTAATTTCCTAATTTATACTCTGCCTTACACTACAACCACTATTAGAGGCCTACAATCAACTCCCACCAATGTTTTTGCCCCTTGTTTTCTAGTTCCACTGAAATTGATTCTATTCCTTGATTTTTCTGACTTCAGATCCTTTCTCACTGCTCCCTTTATCATTAGGGCTAACCCTCTTCCTTTTCCATTTTGTCTATCTCCTCCAAAAGTATCCCAAAATATTTAGTCTCAACCTTGATCACTCTGCAACCATGTCTCTGTAATGGCCATTAAATCAAACCTATTAATTCCTAACTATGTTATTAATTCATCTAATTTGTTGCAAATGTTTCATGCATTCAGACAGTGCTTTTAGCATTGACCTTTCTCTAATTTTCCCTGATGTCACCATAGTAATTAATGCGCTATTAGTTTTGTTACTCCTTCTGTTCCTTTCTGATCCACTTGCCTATTTTTACCGAAAATACTGCTCCGTTCTAGAGATTTGACATTTCCCTTGCTACTTCTGAATTTATCCTACCCTGAATCCTTTCAACCTTCCCTTTATTAGAGTAAAGCCCTGTCTAATGTATTAGTTATTTGATCTGCAAGGATACTGGTCCCAGACTGGTTTACGTGGAACACATCCCAATGGAACAGCTCCCCCTCTCGCAGTGCTGGAGCCAGTGGTCCATGAAATGAAATCCCTGCCTCCCACATTACTCTTTCAGCAACATATTTAACCTTCTGATCCCAATGTCAACCGGTGCATGGCTCAGAAATTGTTACTTTTTAAGTTCTGCTTTTTAATTTGGGCCCTAACTTTTCGAACTCTGTCGGCAGGACATTATTCCTTGTTGAACCAACAGGCAGGATTTTCACTTCATCCAGTGGGTGGTCCTGTGACTGGTTGCGAAACGGATCTCTGCCCACAATTGGGCCTGGCTGCGGTTTCATGCTGGCAAGCCAGTTAAGGCCCGCCCAGTGTGAAATGTGGCTCCGCACTGGTCAGGAATGGCCAAGTGGGGGCGGGGGCCTGTTGGCTGTCGGGTCCAATGGCGACCCAGTGGCTGGCTTAAAAACGGCCCAAGCAGCCCCTGGAAGGCTGCCATGGAGGACGTTCCCTGAGCCGACACTTTGGACCCAAGTGCAGCTGGACATGGCAGAGTGAAGGGCAGGTCGGGTGGGCACTCGGCCCCCTGCTTCTCTGATAAGTGCTTAGCTGCCCTCTTGGAGGAGGTGGCTTCTAGGAGGGACACCATTGGACCCAGGGTGTGGAGGAGGAAGCCCCTGGACCTCACCAAGAGTGGGAGGAGGTGAAATGCTGGTTAGCAACTGTGACATGGTGTGGCACTCCTGGGTGCAGTGCCAGAAGCACTTTAATGACCTGCTACATTCAGGAAGGGTGAATACCATGTTGGTATTGGTCAGTGTGTAGATCTGTTAAGATATGGCTGTCCCCCCATGGACATCAGGGGTGTTAGAGTCTGAGTGCCAACTGTCAATCATGCCCAAGCTGGCCAAGGGGGTGGCTGCTTGGCCTGAGTGCCTTGTGGCTCGTGGGCCACGACTCGGATGTGCCTGCCAGGTGCTCCTCAGCTGGAGTTGGCCAGGCTGCGATGGCGCTGCAGGTACAGAGTGGACTAATCAATGCTCCTCTGTTGATTCAGAGCAGCATAGAAAGGTCAAGGATAAAAACAAAAAAACTGCGGATGCTGGAAATCCAAAACAAAAACAGAATTACCTGGAAAAACTCAGCAGGTCTGGCAGCATTGGCCGAGAAGAAAAGAGTTGACGTTTCGAGTCCTCATGACCCTTCAACAGTTCTGTTGAAGGGTCATGAGGACTCGAAACGTCAACTCTTTTCTTCTCGGCCAATGCTGCCAGACCTGCTGAGTTTTTCCAGGTACTTCTGTTTTTGTTTTAGAAAGGTCAAGGACTCGGCCTCACTAATCCTCTCGAGATATGAGCAAGACAGGAGCTCAAGAGCCGGCACAGACCATGTGCGACTGGGTGTGGATAGGCGGGGGTGCCAGATGAAGGTAAGAGCGCAGTGCACAGAGGTGAGAATTTCAGCTGAGCAACCATTCTAGTGTAGTCTTTTCCTTGGTGTAAGCCTCGAACCTGGAGTCCCCATTGATTATTGGAAGATGAGGCCTCTATGATACGGATCTCCATGGTCTCACTAGGGTGCCAGGGTACCTGGCATGCACAGTGATAGTGTGATGACTTTCATGAATCACATGTCCTTTTTGTCCCTTTTAGGTTCACCAGCAGGCTTTTGCTCTCCATACCTCAAAGGGTCACCCCTGACATGGGAGGACCACTGGGCATCATTTGTACCTGCATCACACCCGCCCTGTGAAGCAGGCACCAGCACAGATACCAGCATGTCAGTGGGCATTAGAGCGGCACATTGGTGAGTGCACTTCACAATCGCTTGAGGTGCAGGCGGAGTACTCAGGGCACCTGCAGTCAGAGGACTGCTGAGGACCAGGGCGATGCTCAGTTGAAGGCAGATGATGAGCCTCTGGAGTCGTCCATTAGGTGGTAAATGCTCGATGTTCAGTGAGATGTGCGGGAGGATCTGGCAGAGAACCATGAGAGTGTGCATGCCATGGCTTCTGTGCTGGAGGGGTCCATGCAGAGCATGAACCGAGCGCACTGCCTCCTCCATTGACAGACTGGCGACTTTCATGAAGAGGCAGCTCCAGGGACAGAATCAGGGGTTCCTGGGGTTGTGCTCGGACCTGCAAACCCTCACACAGACAATGACCTCAGGTGGTCAGTGTTAATGTGGGAGATGGATGAGACACCCAGTATCCCAGCTAGGTGCCCATCCATCAATGGTGAGCAGGGAAGTCCAGAGCGACCTCATGTTGGCGCACAAGCTGCCTGTCATCTCTGTGGGCTTCTCTCAGGGCGTTCTAGATGATGACAGCAGTTCTCCGCCCCTCCACCAGTGACCGTGGCATCTGATGAGGCTGTGGCGACTGGGGAGATGCCAGTCCTGGCACTGGCTGCTTCCACCCAGGTGGGGCCAGCAGAGGCTCCACTGGCCAGAGGATGACTGCCAAGGTCATCAAGGCAAACAGGACAGCAGAGTCAGCAGGCTGTCTCCAATGCCGATACCAGCGAGGGGGTAGGACCTAGGCGTAGCACTTGCAAACATAAGTTAAACTCACCATGAGCACAAAAGGGACAAGTCACGGGTGATTTTGTGTTTGTTTTTGTTTACTTTATGTATACTGATCTGATGTTGAATACCAGAAATGTTCCTGTTAAGGTTATTGAACTGTCAGAGTGACATAAATTGTGTTTTTGTCATCATGGCCTGAGTGTGCTTTACCATTTTATTTCATCGGTGCGGGGAATGCCAGTATGTAATGCTGGACAGAGGTGGCTCTGAACTTTATTGCACGGGCACTGAATGTTCTTTGTGTTCAAATGAAAGGGTTCTTTCAGACATCCAGGATGGAGGCGGCAGGCCTGGCATGCATTTGAAGCTGTTCTTTGGTAGCCTAGTTGAAGGAGCATTGGATCAAGGTGTCCCTGCATCCTGGCTCCACATCCTCAGCGTTCTCCTCACCATGCTCCATTTCAGACTCACTATTGGACTCATCACGTGTGGCCTGTGGAGCTGTGTCAAAATCCTCTTCCTCCAGTGGCAGATTGTGGAGAGTGCAGCAAGGAATCACGATCCAATTTGGGGGGGTATTGTCGAGCTCCCTAGAATGGTCCAGACATTGGAAACGCATCTTGAGAAGACCTATGGTCCTCTCTATCACCGCACTTGTGGAGGCATGACTCGTATTGTAACACTTCTCTGCCTCTGTTCATGGGTGGCGGAGAGGGGTCATGAGCCAAATCTTCAATGGATAGCCCTTGTCACCCAGCAGCCGTCCATCCAGTTGGGCTGGAGTACTGAAGAGCCTCGGCACCTGGGCGTGTCTCAGGATGTAAGCGTCATGGGAGCTGCCAGGGTACCTTGCACAGACTTGCAGAATCTGCATCCTGTGGTCTCACACCATCTGCACATTCATAGAGTGGAATCCCATCCTGTTAACGAAGGCACCCAGCTGACCCACATGTGCCTTGCTGGTCATGTGTGCAGTCGTTTGTACACTGGATGTGGGGGAACCCAACAATCGCTGCAAAGCCTCTGGCTCACTCAGCCTGGCTGGCCTCATCTGTATGGTAAGAATAAAGGTCAGTACCCACCTGAACAGAGCTTCTGTCACCAGCTTGACGCAACTGTGGACAGCTGATTGGGACACTCCACACAGATACCCTACTGAGCCCTGGAAAGAGCTGGAGACATAGACGTTGAGGGCAACTGTGACCTTCAGAGCCATTGGCATGGGGTGTCCACCCACACAGTTGGAGCTGATCTCAGGCCCAATCATCTGGCAAATGGAGGTCACTGTCTCCCTTGAGAGACGGAGCCTCCTTCGGCATTGCACCTCTAACATATTGAGGTTGCTGTGTCGACGCCTGTAAACTCTGGCAGTGGGATAGTGGTGTCTTCTGTGGCCCCTTCTGCCTTGGACTTCCTGCTGCCCCTGCGCCACTTGTGCCTGTGCCTCTCCTCCCACAGGTCCCTCCCCTGGAAGCTGCATAGGGACACCTGGCCTCCTCTCCCTTCTGTCCCTCTCTTCCTCCTCAGAGGAGATCACAATCCCCATTGCCAGGAAAAGGGAAGGCTGTCTGATACCTGGAAGGGTCTATACAGTCTGAATCCAATGAGTCCAGAAATGAAGCCTGGAAATGCTAAGAATGAGGCTGCCAAATACCAATAAGCAACCAGCTGCAAACTATCTCTAAAACTCCTCACTACTCACACTGGTAATGCTGCGGCAAGGGTGGAATAAAATGTGAGCTGGCTGCCTGCCCATTTTGCTCGTGCGACAAGCAGATACATGGGCAGAGGAAAATCAGTCAGTTGGATTGTTAAGGGCCTTAAGTGGCTGCTTAATTAATGGCAGATGCCGATCCGGCACCCGTGTGTGCCCAAGTGAAATTTCGTGCCATGCACTATTTTACTCCCGATCGGGTCTGGCGTACGCCTGCCTGTGGGACGAAAACTTCTGTCCTAAGTCATTGGCTCCTACATGGACTGGCACAACTGGACCCCCTCCCTCCCACTCCAAGTTCTTCTCTAGCTGTGAGGAGATGCCTTTAACTTTGGTACTGGGCAGTCAACATAACCTTGTGACTCCAGGTCATGGCTACAGTGAACCATATCATTCCACCTTGATGATACTGTCCTCTACCACTACCACATTCCTTTTCATTCGCCCCAATTGAATGGCTTCCATGGTGCCTTGTCAGTTTGCCCATCCACCCTGTAGTACCTGTTCTTATCTACACAGGTAGCAAGTATGACTTTGCTGTTGATGAAAGTCAAGGGCCAAGGCTCCTCCATCACTACATCCTGTGTGACCATACCTGCCCGTCTTGAGGTCACACCTTTCTGTCCCTGTCCGTTGACCAACTCAAAAGTTCGATTTCATCATGGGATGTGACTGCCTCCTGGAACAAAGTGTCCAGGTAACTCTCCCCCTCCTTGATGCCCCAATATCTGCAGCTCAGACCCCAGCTCAACAACTCTGGTGAGTTGAAATTCCTCAAGCTGCAGACACTTACTGTAACTGGATTGCAATGTTCTCCATAAAGTCCCGCATGTTACCACTAAAGCACAATACCTCCCATGCCATGTCTATCTTACCTTATTTATTTATTTGATTAGTTAATAAGTGGATTTTTTAGAAGAATTAATTATTTTAGTTTTAGTAATTAATTGGTAAAATTAGTTTAAGTTACTAATTTCGTAAAGCAAGAGCAAGTTTCCCACATTAGCCTTAATAGCCTTTCACTGTATTTCCTACATTACAACAGTGATTACACTTCAAAAATGCTTCATTGTCTGAAAAGTTTTGAGATGTCGGGTGGGCATGGAAGGCATTCTATAAACGCAAGTCTTTCTTTTTTCTTTCAAGTTATAGTTTTCTGGATTAGAAACAAAATTTTTTTTTTGCAAAAATATACTTTATTCATAAATCTTCAAAAACATTTCGAACCATTTCAAATCACCATTACAAAAATACAATCAGGTTCAATTTTTACAACATGACTCACAAGGTGTATCAGAACAAACAATGAATATTTCAATCATTGGCAGACATTCATTTTAAGCTGTACAGCCTGAGGGGCTCTTTACAGTTCCCAGCCCCTCGGTGCACTGTGGTAGAAAGGTCTTAGGCAGCGACCCTTCCCCATTGCGCCTTTGCGGCAGCTGCCCCAAGCTTAACTGTGACCCTCAGCACGTAGTCCTGGACCTTGGAATGTGCCAGTCTGCAACACTCGGTCGGGGACAACTCTTTGCGCTGGTAAACCAAGAAGTTTCGGGCAGACCAAAGAGCGTCTTTCACCGAGTTGATGATCCTCCAGCTGCAGTTGATGTTTGTCTCGGTGAGTGTCCCTGGGAACAGCCTGTAGAGCACAGGGTCCTCTGTCACAGAACTGTTCGGGATGAACCTCGACAGAAACCACTGCATCTCTCTCCAGACCTTCTTCGCAAAGACACAATCTACAAGGAGGTGAACAATGGTCTCTTCCCCACCACAGCCACCTCGAGGGCAACGTGCAGAGGGGGTGAGACTCCTGGTATGTAGGAAGGATCTTACAGGGAGGGCCTTTCTCACCACCAGCCAAGCTACATCTTGGTGTTTGTTGGAAAGTTCTGGCAGTGAAGCATTCTGCCAAATGACTTTGTCAGTCTGCTCAGGGAACCATCCCACAGGATCCACCCTCTCCTTTTCCCTCAGGGCCTTTAAGACGTTACATGCTGACCACTGCCTGATGGACTTGTGGTCAAAGCTGTTTCTCTGCATAAATTTTCCCACGAGGGACAGGTGGTATGGCACGGTCCAACTACTTGGAGCGTTCCGCGGCATCGTGGCCAGACCCATCCTTTGCAACACCGGGGACAGGTAGAACCTCAGCATGTAGTGACACTTAGTGTTTGCGTACTGAGGGTCTATGCACTGCTTGATGCAGCCGCACACAAAGGTGGCCATCAGTATGAGGGCAATGTTGGGCACGTTTTTTCTCCCTTTATCTAGAGGCTTGTACATTGTGTCCCTGCGGACATGATCCATTTTCGACCTCCAAATAAAACGGAAGATGGCTCAGGTGATCGCCTACACACAGGAGTGTGGAATGGGCCAGACCTGCACCACGTACAGCAACAG
The DNA here is from genome assembly GCF_017639515.1 of Carcharodon carcharias. Classification (NCBI taxonomy): domain Eukaryota; kingdom Metazoa; phylum Chordata; class Chondrichthyes; order Lamniformes; family Lamnidae; genus Carcharodon; species Carcharodon carcharias. The sequence continues at coordinate 74,387,089 of NC_054477.1, read as the reverse complement.
CGAGAGTGCCTCACACCTGATGACCAGGTTCTTACCCGCAATGGAGAGGGAGCGTCGCTCCCACATGCCCAGTTTCCTTTTCACCATAGACACTCGCTCCTTCCAGTTTCTAACGCGTGCCCTGGTCCCTCCGAACCATATCCCCAGCACCTTCAGGCCATCAGCCCTGAAAGTGAAGGGGACAAAGGATCGGTCAGCCCATTTCCCAAAGAACATGGCCTCGCTCTTCCCACGGTTTACCTTGGCTCCCGAGGCCAGTTCGAACTGGTCACAGTGCACCGACAGCAGATCCGAGCAGAAGACGGCGACATCGTCCATGTACAGGGAGACTTTGATCTGAGTGCCTCCACTACCTGGGATCATCACTCCTCTTATGCTTGGATCCTTCCTGATGGACTCAGCAAAGGGTTCTATGCAACACACGAAAAGAACAGGCAAGAGAGGGCAGCCCTGCCTGACTCCAGATTTAATAGGAAAGCTATCTGATTCCTACCCATTGATTGAGACTGCACTACTGATGTTAGTGTAGAGCAGTTGGATCCAATTGCGAATTCCCTCCCCAAACCCCATTTTGGAGAGCACATCCACCATGTAGGTGTGCGATATTCTGTCAAAGGCCTTCTCCTGATCCAGGCTGATGAGGCAGGTGTCCACACCCCTGTCCTGTACATAGGCAATCGTATCCCTGAGCAGCACGAGGCTGTCAGAGATCTTCCTGCCTGGCACAGTGCAGGTCTGGTCAGGGTGGATCACCAATTCCAGAGCGGATTTGACCCGATTGGCGATGACCTTGGACAGAATTTTATAGTCTACATTCAACAGTGAAATGGGTCGCCAATTTCTAATTTCATCCCTTTCCCCTTTGTGCTTGTAGATGAGGGTGATAATGCCTTTCCTCATGGATTCTGACATACTGCCGGCCAGGAGCATACTCTCGTACGCTTCTAGCAGGTCTGGGCCAATCCAGTCCCACAGAGCCGAATACAACTCCGCCGGCAAGCCGTCGCTTCCGGGAGTTTTACTCTTCTCGAAGGACTCAAGGGCCTCAGTCAGTTCGTCAGGAGTTAGTGCTTTGTCCAGATTCTCCCGTGTACTGTCGCCTAAGACCTCCGTGATAGAGGACAGGAAGGACTGGGAGGCCGTGCTGTCTGTGGGCTTCACGTCATATAATCCGGCATAGAAGGATTTGCTGATCCTCAAAATGTCGGACTGTGATGACTTTACTGAGCCATCTTCTTCCTTCAGGCTGCTAATAACAGAGCTCTCTCTGTGTACCTTTTGGAAGAAGAAACGTGAGCACGTCTCATCCTGCTCCACGGAGTGGACTCTGGAACGGAAGATGATCTTGGAGGCCTCCGAGGCAAAGAGCGAGGCTTGCTGGCTCTTCACCTCTTGGAGTTCCTCCTTGACATCGACCCCCATCGACCGCAGCCAGAGCAGGTTCTGCATGTTGTTCTGGAGTCGGGACATTTCCCTCTGTTCCTTTCTAGCTTTCTGGGTGCCTTTGAAGATGAAAAACCTCTTGATGTTTCCCTTGATCGCTTCCCACCAGTGTGTCAGTGACTCAAAGTGGGGTTTCATGGTCCTCCAACCTTTGTAATCCCTCTTGAGCTCCTCAATGTTCTCTGGGGTCAGCAGTTTCCCGTTTAGCTTCCATGCCCCCCCTGCCAACCCTCTGGTCCTTCTCTAAGTGACAGTCAGCCAGTAGGAGGCAGTGGTCAGAGAAGAACACAGGCTTGACGTTGATGGATCTGACTGCGAATGCACGGGACACAAACAGGAAATCTATCCTGGAACAGACGGACCCGTCAGGCCGCGACCAGGTGTATCTACGCTGCGCTCCAACTGCAGGGTTGCTGAAGACGTCGTGCAGCTTGGCATCCTTTACTGTTTCCATCAGGGATCTGGACGTAGCGTCCAATCTGCTGTCGGCCCTGCCGGATCGTCCAGCCGCATCGATGATGCAGTTGAAGTCACCGCCCAGAATGACTGGCCTGGAGGTCGCCAGCAGCAGTGGGAGCTGCTGAAAAACCTCCAGCTGCTCAGCCCCTTGTGACGGGGCGCAGATGTTAATTAACCAGAGTGGAGCATTCTTATACATTACGTCTGCTATGAGGAGGCGCCCGCCCACCACCTCCTTAACCTGGGAGACGGTGAAGCTGCCTCCCCGCAGCAGAATCCCCAGGCCGGAGGAACGAGAGTTGTTTCCTCCCGACCAGATCGATGGCCCATGGGACCACCATCGTGACCATTGCCTGTAGGAGCTGAGGTGCGGTATCGCACACTCCTGCAGAAACAACAGGTCGGCTTTGACCGTGGCAAGGTCGTCCAAGGCCGCAACACATCGCGTAGTAGATTTAATGCTACGCACATTTATGGATACAATCTTTACACCCATTTTAAAGCAGTTAGTCTCTTACCAAACCTGTTGTCTCTGAGAGTTCCAGACCATTGGTCTGCTCCTTCATGCCCGTAGTGTGCTCAAATTGCTTCACTTTGGATGGGCTGAGGAAACCGTCCTGAACCTCCCCATTGGCGGTGTTCTGCTCGGGTGGCATCTGGGGATCCGTGCAGAGAGCGGGGTTTGAAATGTCCTCTGTTGGAGAAGCTTCTCCAATCCTCTCCCCCTCTGGAGCGTTGCTGCTCCCAGCTTCCCGGAGCTGGGGTGCGCTGAGCACCTCACTGTTCCCAGATTCCTGGGGTTGTGGTGCACTGGCCCCTTCGGGTTGTGGGCAAAGTTGGGGTGCGCTGGTCTCCTCATTGTCTCCAATGTTCTGGAGCTCGGGTGTCTCATCCTCCAACTCCCTAGCGTTTTGCCGCTTCTTCTGTTGGCGCCGCCCTGGCCCTTCTTCGTCTGAAGAGCTGCTGCTCTTGTTATCCGTGTTGGATAGGAGACGCCTCTTGACTCTTGTCTGGGAAGTGGCTTGGTTTCTTGTTAGCCCCTTCTTCCTTTTTGCTCTCTTCACCAGCTGCCACTCCCCCTGCTGCTTTCCCACTGCTGCCTCCTCCTCCGTTGATTTGCTCTCCTGAGGAGTGGGAGGTTCAGGGGGCTGTCTGTTGCCCCAATCTTTTCCTCCACCTTGTCTCTCTCTTTGTCCTCCTTTGTCCTGTTGTTCTCCCTGGGGGCCTTGGTGGTTGGAGTGACACGAGACATTTCTTCTGCTTCCCCCTCGTTGGCTTTAGCTGCCTGTGCATAAGTACGGCAACGCTTGGGGCAGGTCTTGTAGAGGTGACTTGCCTCGCCACACAGGTTGCAGCACTTAGCCTGCTTACAATCTTTTGTCTGGTGCCCTTCCTTTTTGCAGTTCTTGCAGAGGACAGCACTGCAGTTGGCTGCCATGTGACCAGACTTGCCGCATGAGCGACAAAGTTTGGGTTGCCCAGCGTAGACAAGGTACCCATGGCTTCCCCTGATAGCGAATCTGGAAGGGGGGTGGAAAACGGCTCCCTTACCGTCGGTCTTGAGCGTTACCTTAACTTGGCGTTTACATGTCCAGATCCCCAAATTATCTTTAACCTCAATGCAGCTCCCAACCTTATCGAAGTACCTGGTAAGGAAGGTGAGCACGTCAGCGACAGGGACGTAGGGGTTGTACAGATGCACCGTCGCAACCTGTTCTCGTTGCAACGGTAGAACAAAGAGCGGCTCCGCAGTCAGGATCTTCATTTCTGGCAGGTCTTTCTTTTCCTCAAACACCTTCAGGAGTTTGACACAAGCTGCCACTTGCTTGAAGGTCACATCAAAGAAACCAGCGCTGGGGAAATCCTGTAGGCAGTAGATCTCCGCAGCCTCGAAACCACACAGCTTGAATAGGATCCTCTTGGTGAAGAAGGTCCTAACCATTCCTGTTCCTTGCTCGCTGCCCTTCACCATGACTCGGATGGTGTTAGGTACCCCATGGTAAGGGGTTTGACTGGTTATAGCCATTGCTTTTTCCCTGGCAGAAACGCGATGAAGGTCTCTCCCCTGCCAGGTAAGAAACGAAATAAACTGTAAAATTGTAATACTCAACAATCAATCACCTACCGTCTGCCCTGTGGTTTCACAATTTATCCTCACAGCTGCACTTTACAGTCTCTATGGTACAGCCAATTGTAAAGCATTTTTATGGTTTTAGGCAGAAAATCTCTAGTTTCTTTTTGATTTGCACTGTTTGCTGAAATGTTGTAAAAAATAATTTATTCAGTAAGGGACTAATTGCAAGCTGGATGATTGATTATTTGGCTGGCACAGCTTTTTAAGGGGAAGATTATAGGTACAAATTCAAGAAAATAGAAAATAATATCTGCTTATTTGAAATATCAAGAAATCTTAAAAGAGGAAGTGGTTGCAGTTAATACCTGGAATTGACGTATTGTGACATACACACGACTGCAGAAAGTACACCAAGTAGACAGTAAGATGCAAAGGATAACATTGAGCTTATGAGAACATTCACCATAATGCTATGTCACAAAAATAGCTATTTCCCTTTATAGTGCAGTTTTTCTGGACAGTGCAAAAATACATTCTTTGGAGTATTAGTTTCTCTGCAAACTAATCCTCTTTGCAATGAGAATAATGCACAAAATGCGCAAAACCACTGAAAATAAAAGCATTAGTTAATACAGCTTAAATTTATCTAACTTTGTTACTATGTTATTATTCACACGTCCACAAAGCATTTTTAAAATTTGAAATCTAAAGCCACAATCAGGATATGGATGATTGATTATTTGGCTGACACAGCTTTTTAAGGGAAGATGATGGATACAAATTCAAGAAAATAGAAAATAATATCTGCTTATTTGAAATATCAAGAAATCTTAAAAGAGGAAGTGGTTGCAGTTAATATCTGGAATTGACGTATTGTGACATACACACGACTGCAGAAAGTACACCAAGTAGACAGTAAGATGCAAAGGATAACATTGAGTTTATGAGAACATTCACCATAATGCTATGTCACAAAAATAGCTATTTCCCTTATAGTGCAGTTTTTCTGGACAGTGCAAAAAATACATTCTCTGGAGTATTAGTTTCTCTGCAAACTAATCCTCTTTGCAATGAGAATAATGCACAAAATGCGCAAAACCACTGAAAATAAAAGCATTAGTTAATACAGCTTAAACTTATCCAACTTTGTTACTATGTTATTAATCACACGTCCACAAAGTATTTTTAAAATTTGAAATCTAAAGCCACAGACCTGCTGAGTTTATCCAGATAATTCTGTTTTTGAATCAGAATATTATCCTGTTTATCATTTTAAATGTGTTCCTTCAGTGAGATCATTTCAGATGTAGTTTAAAGTGAAATGGCTATGACTTTAGATGGTGTAGATTATATTAGACTGATTACTCCAAGCATTAAGAAAAACATATCTTGCTTTTGGTGGAAATAAACAGGAAAAAAATGATATAGAAACAGGGGATTAATGTGCAAAGAATGTGGGTCACATATATGCAGATTTAGATGGGAGACTTATTTTAAGTGCAAGGAATTGAAGAAGTTTTGAACAGAGGAAGCCAGATTAGAATCAAATAAATAGGCTGGGAAATATTCACGTAAAGGCATTGCTATAAAGATAAAAACAGTTATGTAGTAGTGCAGCCCTGACATTCTGCAGCATTTAAATGTGGGTGGTGTGGTGTTGGAGGCCTGTGGGAGGGGTAGACATTTATTTCGAGAGGACTAGAATATAAAAGCTGCTGCTGAGGCTTTATAAGGCTCTGGTCATTTAGAATATTGTGAGCAATTTTGGGGCCTGTATCTCAGGAAGGATGTGCTGGCCCTGGAGAGGGTCCAGAGGAGGTACACGAGAATGATCCCAGGAATGAAAGGCTTAATATGTGAAGAACATTTGAGGACTCTGGGTCTATACTTGATGGAGTTTAGAAGGATGAGGGGTGATCTGATTGAAACTTACAGAATACTGAAAGGCTTGGATAGAGTGGACGTGGGGAAGATGTTTCCATTAGCAGGAGAGACTAGAAACCAAGGGCACAGCCTCAGAGGGAAGACCTTTTAGAACAGAGATTAAGAGAATCTTCTTTAGCCAGACAGTGGTGAATCTATGGAATTCATTGCCACAGAAGGCTGTGGAGGCCAGGTCATTGAGTATATTTAAGACGGAGATAGATAGGTTCTTGATTGTTATGGGGAGAATGGGGTTGAGAAACTTATCGGCCGTGATTGAATGGCGGAACAGACACGATGGGCCGAATGGCTTAATTTCTGCTCCTATGTCTTATGGTCTTATGACCAATCAGCCTCTCAATTTTCTTCCCCTAACCCCATTTGTACACCTAAACTGATGACTAGAAGCAAGGCCATTATATAAAATGGCGATCAAATCAGCACAGCAGTATTCCTGAGGCATTGAGATGGCCATTGTTAGAGAACTGCTTTGTAGTCCCAGTATTAAATTGTCCCACTTTATCATTTTACTTTAAGTTCCGCAGATATTAGGGACGGTATATCTGTTTTTCATCTTCAATTTTGATCTGGTGTCATTGTGTTTCATTTCATGCCACTGTCATTGCACATTGCTGTTCCATCATCATTTTGCGATGTTTCCCGCTGATGTGACGTCAGGTCCGGTGACCCAATCAGTGCCACTCTGATACAAACGTGACCACAGGCATTGTTCGCTCTTGAGGGAACTGCAAGTCTTTTTTTCAAAAAGCTTTGAAGCAAAGCTCTGTGAAAAATATCCAAACCAACAGGTTATTTTTTGCAAGGAAGAAGTTGAAGCCTGAGCTGTTCATTTCTGTGCAGAAAAGGTCAATTTCTTGACTCTGCAAGCTGATTTTTAATTTGGAGTCCCAAATGTGCCTGCTGTGGAGCTTCACATCAGGTGAGGCAGAGAGGCCATTTTAAATTTTGTAAGATAGAGGCATTTGCAACTGTACACAGGTAAAATTGCTTTCCTTGTCTCAGGGCTTATTTGGGTGAAAAATACAGAATGCAGTATTTACTCTTCAGGAGCATGCCTCTGCAAACTTCTGATTAATTTTGGTGCTTTTACAACATTGTAGTTGGTGAGGCAGAGGCCATTTAAAGCTGGCTAGAGAGGCAAGCCAACATGCCCAGCATTGAGGTGCTAATCACTCAAAGCCTCATCTCCACTTTAGGGATGTCCTCAACGCAATCCTGAAGAGGTCAAACATCACCACTGACTCATGGTGACCAACCAAAATAGAAGAAGGTTAATTTGGGAAGGCATCGAACACAGAGAGACTTTATCAGGCACATGCAGAGGTAAAGTCAAGGTGGTGGAGACAATGCAAAAACCTCCAAACGACCCATGTAACTGATCGTCCAGGCAACACCTTCCTCACATGTGGCAGAATCTACAAATTACGCATTGGATTTATCAGCCATCTCAGAATCCATTGAACTGAAGCAGAAGCAAGTCATCCCCAAACCCAAGGGACTGCCTAAGAGGAAAGTGAGTCTGGTGAGCATCATCAAATTTGAATTTATATTGTAATTCTTATATCTTTAGTTACTTATTTCATTTTGCAAGTTATGTCAGCTAGGAATGCACAGTAGTGCACGTGTACAGTGCAGTCTGTTAACTTATACATAGGTTCTTTTAGACATTTTGCTTTCAGAAAAACCAAGCTCTGGTTTTAACATTGATTCCTATGGGAACATAAGATTCATTTAAAGTAGCTTCACTTAAAATTGTGATTTTTAGGAACGTAATTACAGCTTTAAGCGAGGACTTATTGTGTAGAATATGTATTTGGGCAGCAATTGTTTGATTTTCTGAGCTCAGGAGCAAGTTCAAAGATTTTCATTTATAGTGTGTTTTGAGGAATTTAAAATTTGGATGGGAATTCGAAATCCTAATTACTTATAATGAGAGTAAAGATTCCATGGTTTTAAACAAACTGAAGAATATCTACTATACAAGAGTCAAAAAAGTAAATCGTCTATCCTATACTCTAACATCAATAATTAACATGGGGTAAACATGAATTAACAGGAAAACTGTGGTTGAACACATACATAAACTGCGCAGCAAGTGGCAGACACAACTAAGACAAGCTCCACAAATTTCTCAGCAACCCATCTAGACATCAGGGATCACTGTGAGTCAAAAAGTCCTTCCAATTCTGTCATTCTATGAGGGATTTCAGTTCCTCTTTCAAAGATTTAGCCCCTGATTTCCCTTCAATGGCAATTCCAGCTCAGCCTGGAGGCCCTCTTGCTTATTCTGCCTGCAATGAGTTGTCAAGCAATAGGATTCCAGCTCACATTGCCCCAATGACTGCTCACCTCCCAAATTGAAGGTATGGTAGCTAAATTTGCTGATGACATAGAGATAGGTAGAAATTAAAGTAAGTTGTCAAGAGGACATAGAAGAGTCTAGATAGGTTAGGTGAGTGGACAAAGTTGAGTTGGCAGATGGAATATAATGTGGGAAAATGTGAACTTGTCCACTTTGGCAAGAAGAATAGAAAAATAGTATATTATTTAAATGGTGAGAGATTGCAGAACTCTACAGTACAGAGTGATCTGGATGTCCTGGTTCTTGGTATGCAGGTTCAGCAAGTGATTAGGAAGGCAAATAGAATGTTGGCATTTATTGTGAGGAATTATGTATAACAGCAGGGAAGTTTTGCTACAGTTGTCCAGGCCTTTGTGAAATGACATCTGGAGTACAGTTTTGGTCTCCTTGCTTAAGGAAGGATATCATTACATTAGAAGCAGTTTAGAGAAGGTTCACTTGACTGATTCCTGGGATGAAAGGGTTATCTTATGATGAAAGGTTGAGTATGTTGGGCCCATACCCATTGAAGTTTAGAAGAATGAGAGGTAATCTTATTGAAACCCACAAGATCTTGAGGGGACTTGGCAGGGTGGATATTGAGAGTGTGTTTCCCCTTGTATTTAAAAATTAGGGGCTTCCCATTTAAGACTAAGGTAAGGAGAAATATTTTTCTCTGAGGGCTGTTAGCCCTTTGAATTCTCTTCCCCAGAGAGCAGTGGATGGTGGATCATTGAATATGTTCAAGGCTGAGTTAGATTTTTGATCACCAAGGGTGTCTAGGGTTATGGGGCAGAGAGAGTGGAGTTGAGGCCACAATCAAAGCAGCCATGATATTATCAAATGGTGGATCAGGCTTGAGGGGCTGAATGGCCAACTCCTGCTTCTAATTACTGTGTTAAGTGGAAGAGCCTTGGCCCTTGCAATTGTCCAATCCGTTCGAGGTTCTTGCAGCTTGTGTGAATGAGAGCCAAGGCTAAAGGGAGGATAAGCAAACTGACCACAGCACCATGATGCAAGGGCTATTCAAGTGGGGGGAGTTAAAAGAAATGTAGTTGTACTAGGGGACAATATAGTTAGAGGAATAGATATGGTTTTCTTCAGCCAAGAGCTTGAGTCCTGAAGGCTGTATTGCCTGCCTGGTGCCAGGATTAAAGACATCTCTTCAGGATTGGAGAGGAACTTGAAGTGAGAGTGGAAGGGCCCAGTTGTCATGATCCACAAGGTTACCAACAGCATAAGTTACACTAAGAAAGACTAAGGGAGTAATGAGCAACTAGAGACTCAGTTAAGAAGCTGAATCACAAGGGGAAACTCTGGATTACTACCTGTGTCATGAGAAAATTGGCATAAGGTAAATAAGATCAGAGAGAATGTATGGCGCAAAGATTGGTGTGGGAAAAATGGGGTTTTGATTCATGGGGCACTGACACCAGTACTGGAGAAAGAGGGAGCTGCACCATTGGGATGGCCTTAATCTGAGCCTTGCTGGCACCAGAGTATTGGTGAATTGTATGACTAGAGATATAGAGAAGTCTTTAAACTAAATAGGGGGGCAGGGGGGAAGGTTCACATGAGGGGTGATTTTAAATTTAAAAAAAAAGAGGACAGGGCAATAGTGCAGGTTGACGATAACAAGATTGTGACAGGATGGGATGGCAAATAAGGTCAGAGTAGGCAAAACAATAAAAAGACAAAATTAAAAGCTGTTAACCTGAGTGCTCACAGCAATCATAACAATATGGATAAATTGATAGTACAAATATAAATAAATGAATATGATATGATAACCATTACAGTGAAATGGCTGCAAGGCTGACACCTGAATATTCAAAGGTGTTTGACATTTCGAAAGGATAGGAGGAAAGGAAAAGCAGATGGGGTAGCTTTTCTAATAGAGGATGAGGTCAATACACTGGTGAGGCAGTACACCATCCATGGCTAACTAAGGAAGTTAAGGGTGGTATCAAATTGAATGAAAAGGTGTACAATGCCGTCAAAATGAATGGTAAGCAAGAAGATTGAGGAAGTTTTAGAAACCAGCAAAGCATAATTTAATAAAGTAAAGAGGGTGGAATTAGAATATTAGAGAAAACTAGCAAGAAATATAAAAAACAGACAGTTAAAGCTCCTACAAGTATATAAAAAGGAAAGGAGCAGCTAACATGAGCATTGGTCCCTTGGAGGGCGAGACTGAGGAATTAATAATGGGAAATGAGAAAATGGCAGAGGCTTTGAATAAGTATTTTATGTCCATCATTAGAGTAGAAGATACAAAAAGCATCCCAGGAACAGTAGAAAATCAAGAGACAAAAGGGAGGGAGGGATTTAAAACAATCATTATCATAAGAGAAAAATTAATGGAAATTAAGTCTGACAAGTCTCTTAGACCTGATGGCCTGCTTTCGGGAGTCTTAAAAGAAGTGGCTGCAGAGATAGTGGATACATTGGTTGTAATCTTACAGAACTCCCTACATTCTTGATAGGTCCCAGTGGACTGGAAAACTGTAAATGTAAGACAGCTGCTCAAGAAAGGAGGGAGACAGGAAACTAAAGGCCAGTTTAGCCTAATGTCTGGCATTGGCATAGTGCTGGAATCCATTATTAAAGAGGTAGTAGTAGGATATTTAGAAATCATAATATTATCAGGCAGAGTCCAGGTGGTCTTGTGAAAGGGAAATTATGTTTGGCAAATTAGAGTTTTTTGAAGATGTAACAAGCAGGGTGGATAAAAGGGAACCAGTAGATGTAGTGTATTTGGATTTCTAAATGGCAGTTGATAAGGTACCACATAAAAGGTTACTATTAGCATGGATAGAGGACTGGTTAACCATCAGGAAACAGAGATTCAGGATAAATGGGTAATTTTCAGGAAGGCAAACTAACTGGTGGAGTGCCACAGGGGTTAGGCTGGGGTCTCGACTATTTGCTATCTATATAAATGACTTAGGTGAAGGGACCAACTGTATTGTAGCCACATTTGCTGATGATACGAAGATAAGTAGGAAAGCATGTTGTGAGAAAGATACAAGGAGTCTGCAAAGAGTTAGCTGAAAAAAGATGCATCTCGTCAAAGCTTTTCATCTTGCACTCATCAGGACAATTTGCAAGAATACCAAATGTAAAGGGAGCAACAATTTATACTTCATGAGAAGAGAGCATTGATTGATTAGCAAGTGGACTCTGATTGTTAGAGGTATTGCCATGGAGGATGCACCAGTTAACTTGTGACTGACAGTTAACTGCCAAGCTTTGTTTAAATTCAAACCAGGTAGGTTGACTCTGGTCGAGGCATTGCCCTGGGGATTGAACCAGAGAATGGCTGTTGCCTATTTTGTTTAGTTGAAACAGGCACAATGTGTGTATGTGTTCTTCCTGTCTGCAAAGAACAGGATCCTGTGTAGTAATATTTGTAGCTCCCAGCACAAGGAAGTGCGCCGCACTGTGAACTTAACTGATAATCTTAAATTGGTTGTCAGTGTAATTCTTAACACACTCCGTATTGTTTAGCAAATGTCCAATCGCAGAGTCACATCTAATGTTAGACACTGTTTTGAGTTTTGCAAGCACAGGCTTGGTGGGTTGGTTGCATTCGGTACCTTGCCTGTTGCGAATAGTCGATGAGACATGCTATTTGATACGATCCACAAGTCTTTAGGATGGACATACCTAGCATCAGACTGGCACTGAAATTCCTATACCACATTACTCATTTGTGTGATAGACAGAATGCCTAAGCAGAGTGTCTCATCAAGTAAGGCAACAGCTACATGAAGCATTACTAAACCGAATAACACAACATAAAAGCAGAAAAATAATTGTTGATATGTGTGTAAAGCTTAAAAATAATGCTATAAGTTGTCCAGCTGGTATCTGTGGCACAGTCAAAGCAATCTTCGGATGAGTAGGTCGTTTTTGAAATTGTCAATCAGCAACTAATTGTTTCAATAAGACGCATACTTTGAAATAAACAAGAAGAGGGTAACAGAATCAGCAAAGGTCTTTTCAACATTTGAAACATAAAAAAAATATACAGAATAGGTTGGATGAGCTTTATTCAATATAAATGATGTAAAATTAAAGCTGCAATAGCAACGAAGGAGAAAATTAAAGTGGTTGGCTTTTTCAATAATTATTTAGGGTTAGCACTAAAGTAACGTTTGAAAGCTTTATTATTGCTTTATTAAGTTTTGTTTCAGTATCATAGTGTGAACTGGCTGGAGTTTGCTGCACCTTTCAGCTGTATAAATGTTAAATCTATTTCATTTCTGACTTTTATTTCACTGAGTCTGTGGCCATATTAATGTAAGAGTCAGAGTAGTGGATTAGCATAGTCAGCTTCATCTACAATAATTGGTTAATTGCTCTGGTGAAGCCAAATCTTTATCTTTATCTTTATCTTTATCTCTATCTCAAAATATATAAGCCACTTCCATAATGAGCAGCTTATTTCTACAAATTGTTGTGCATTTGCATCCTGGTTTTTCATCACGACACCAGTGTCATTACTCTTTTATTGTTAATTGGCTGTAATTACTGACATTTTGTTGTGTTCTCTGAAACTGATGCCCAGAGTCACTCTGTGCTAGGTAAGCTTTGATCTACATGTGTTTCTTTAGAATCATGTAAATTAGTTCTACTATACTTAATTGATATGGTGCTTTTAATTCAGCTAGATTTAGAAGTTGCTGCTTTTTCTTATTTGTTCCTGGTATGTGAGCTAGAAAGGCCAGCAATTGATGCTTATCCCTAATTGCCCTTGAGAAGGTGGTTATCAACTTGAATTGCTGCAGTTCATGTTGCATAGGTACACCACAGTGCTATATGGGAGAGAGTTCTAGATTTTTGATTCAGTGATAGCAAAGGAGCGGAGATATAGTTCTGATTCCAGATGGTGTGTGTTCTGGAGGATAACTTGCAGGCGATGGTGTTCCCATGTATCTACTGCCCTTGTCTTTCTAGGTAGTAGAGAGTCATGGGCTTGGAAGGTGCTGTCAAAAAGCCCTTGGCGAGTTGCTGCAGTGTATCATGTAGATGTACACACTGCTGCCACTGTGCACTGGTGTTGGAGGAAATGAATGTTTAATGTAGTGGATAGCGTGCTGATCAAGTGGGCTGTTTGGCCCTGGATGGTATTGAGCATCTTGATTGTTGTTAGAGCTGTACTCTTCCAGGCAAATTCATCACACTCCTGACTTGTACCTTGTAGATGATGGACAGGCTTTGAGGAATCAGGTGTGAGTTACTCACCACAGAATTCCTACTTGCTAACCTGCTCTTGTTGCCACAGTATTTATATAACTAGCTAACCAAAGGTTCTGATCAAGGGTAACCCCAGATTTTGATAGTGCAGGATTCAACAATGGTAATCTGTTGAATGTTTTGGGCTGGTGGTTAGATTCTCTGTTGTTGGAGATGGTCATAGCCTGGTACTTGTGTGATGTGAATGTTATTTGACGCTCATAAGCCCAAACCTGAATATTATCTCCATTATGATCAAGGACTGTTTTGATATCTGAGGAGTTGTGATAGTAATTGTTCCGCTTTATTTGATATGCACCTCTAAATGTCAATGCATATATGATTTAGGATTTGCAGTTCTGAGTTAACTGATTAGAATCAATCTGTAATATTAGGAGGAGCTAGTGCTCTGGGAATTGATAGTTCAAACCTGTATCCCACATCTCTAGCATATAGCTTCACAGTGCCAACAAACTGGGTCACAATGTTTGCCTAAGTGGGTAACATTTTATTTTATTAAAGTTTCATGGAGATACAGGGCTGGTGTATAACTTTGATATATATTTGTCCCAAAGTATCGAAATATTTTCTATCACGTAAAACAATTCTATTGAATTGCTAAAGTAAAAGTGAAATACTCAATGCTAGAGATCTGAAATAAAAACAGAAAGTGCTGGAAAAGGTCTGGCAGCATCTGTGGAGAGAGAAACAGAATTCATATTTTGAATCCAATATGACTCCGAAGTAGAATCATGTTAGACTCAAAACGCTAACTCTGTTTATCTCTCCACAGATGCTGCCAGACCTGCTGAGTTTTTCCAGTACTTACTGTATCTATTGCATTGCTATCTGTGGAACGTAAATATATTCAGTGGTATAATACTTAGAGTAAGACCCTACTCCTGGTCTAAAGGTTCTACTACCTCTACTCTGGATAACAACAGCACACAACAACTTAGATGAGGTTTCACCACTAAACCACTAAGCAATAGTACATACTCGTGATGGTACTGGTTGCTTAGCTTCCCCGCAAGCTGGAGTCCATCTCAGTGGACAGTCCATTGACCGATTGTCCATGCATGACTTCTGTGACTGGCCAAATCACTCTAACCCTCTGCAGCAAAGATGTGTTTGTGGACTCTTTCTGGATACCTTTTTTTGCTATGGCCATGTGTCATATAAGCTAATACCTGTTTTTAGATCAGTTAATTGTTTTTTAATTACATCAATGCCTTTTCCCTTGTTCTTATGTCCTGGGTGTCTTACAAGGTCATGCTTGAAGGAATAGAGCCAGCCTGACTCCTCTTTGTTATCACTTGCACTGTTATCAATCCCCAGGCTGGTACAGACAGATGTCTTTATTACCTCTAATGAGCACAAAAGGTGTCTATCTTTCTCAGAGTTCGATGCCAGCTCTCTTGCACAATTTAATTCATTTTGCAGCACTTGCTAATTCTGGCAAAGCTTTGACCTGACTAAATTGACCATCATGCTTTGTGTTTTGAGCCCATAGTGCAGTTCAGTACAGTTCTTCAGATACCTTTGGTCTCAGTTCTTCTTTCGCCTCGATGTTCTATGTTACCAACATGAGACAGACTCCACAAACAGGGTTACACCACAACTGTCTACATTAATTAATATAAAAGAAACAGTTACATAGCTAAAAAGTAATTGCACGTTAAAAAAGTAAATTAATAGTTGATGTGGTGTTAAGAAATTCACAGTATGTGCAAGAAAAGAGACCATGAAATATACAATCAGTTTAACTGGCAGATTATACTAAATTTATTAATGCATAAAGAATTGTCTTAGTGCCAGGACATTTTCCTGGAGGAGGGTTGGAGGTGTGACAAGGCTACCTACCTGCAAGCTTAGATGCCCCCCTGTTTGCCTAGGTGCAGCAAAAGTTGCAGACTGCCCTGTAGAGGAGGGGTTTATGTCCCCACACATGACCTCTCTCCCATACCCCACAACAGTAGTCTTTGGCTGCTGAATCTATTTTTTTACATTACATTTTGTGGGGTGCCTACCCACTCATTTTGGGTTGTCTTTTTCCTCACTTACTTTCCATAATATGCTGCTGCTAGGTGTGGCATTTTCAGAAAGGCCATGAAATAAGTGAGATAGGAAAATAATTTACCATAATGAAACAAAAGAGCAAAAGATTTACGTCATCAAGTGCAAACCTCAGTAACTTGACTTCTGCCCTTCAGGACTGCTGTATCCCTGGACAATCTTTCATACCAAGCTCTATCCTATCCACTGGTTTTTGGTAAGAGTGAATTTGCCTTAAATGCTCCATGGAAGTGGTTTGAAAATAAGAGCCAGGTTGTGTGATGCAAAATGTACCCCTGTGATAGGTAGGGTGGATTGGCATTAGCAGAATACCTTCCCAAGGAGTATCGAGTGGAATATTGAGTGAATCTGTTCCAGCAGAGTCTCATTTTCTCATTCGCCAGTCTTTGGTGCAAATAGAGTTTCTTCAGCATCCCAGTTTATGCAGACAGGGTATAAATCAGATACTGACTGCATGACAATGAAATGGTGAATCTGCTAACGATAGTGATTTGCTTTTGCAGTGGTGCCAGTTGGCTTCATCAAGTAAGGAACGAAATTAGTTCTCTTCTAAATCCATGCAATTCCTCTGTTATTCAGTTGTCCCTAGAGACTAGTTTGCCTCTAATTAAAAATGTATTTCTGTGCTGGGACATAATTCCAGAAAAACACAGGCCAGCAAAACTCCCTTTTAGATATGCAATTACTCAACCATAGAATTTGCTGCTTAGAGAATTTTTAATGGAGTCAGTGCAATCAGATCCGGAAAGTAGCGACAAGCATTTCAGAGGCAGAGTGCAAAGCCTATTCTATGATTATAATAATCTCTAATGGAATAGAATAAAAATTGAATCAAATGAACTTTGTGAAGTGATTAATTATCGTTTTGAAATTTGTATGGATCAAATATGCAAATGTGTATACTTTTACAGCTTATTTGTGAATCTGTTAATCATTAACTATCCGGTCTTACTCAAGCAAAAAAGATAAAAAATTTTATCCCGCGTGTAATTTGAAGTTAATATATTTGCCATCTATGCAAATCAAATTGTTTTAACATCGATAAAATCTGTACCTTTACCAAAGCTTTATTATTTATATATACAATATGATTTAAAAGTACTGCAAGTTTTGAAAGTTATAATTAACACATGGTTTTTCAAAGTTCTACAGATATTGAATGGCATCTTTATTGTCAATCATCCTTGCTGCAGCCCATATCCATCAAACCGTGGCTAAACCAGGTAAATTGAGCAAAGGGGATAATTTTAATTACATTTATTTGACATTGATATTGCTAGAAAAAAGAATGATTTTCCATTTAGAAATTCATGCCAAACCTGATCATGTGGTCTCAAAATTGCCTTCAGATTGTTTGTGACTGGCTCTGTGCAGCAATGGGGGGGCACATGACTTCACTAAACACAGACTCTTCTCTGAGATGATGTTATGGTTCAGCAGTCCCTGGAAAATTGATGTCCCATTCCGGAGACACCCGGGCATTTCTGGGAGGTTGACACCTTTTTTGCTCAAAGGCCTAATTCCATTTCATAAATTGAATGTATTTTCAACCAGTAGGTTACGTTTCAAACTGACGTCTGAGATATGAAAAGATACATGTGTGCAACTCAATCCCTCTTTTGATCCCAATTTTGAAATCACTTAAAGCTTAACAAAAAATAATTTGAATGTGCAGATGATTTTTCTGTCCATTCTACTCATGTTGCTCTGGCATTTTGGAGTGGTTTCAGGCTGAGAGCTGATGTAGATCTCATTCAAATTCTGGAATTCCCTCCATAAATCTCTCCACCTCCCGATCTCTCATTCCTCTTTTAAATGCTCCTCAAAATCTACCCCTTTGGCCAAGCTTTTTGACACCTGTCTTAAGATCAGTTTGTCATTCAGTGTCAAATTTTCTTCACTAACACTCCTGTGAAGTGCCTTGAGACATTTTACTTAATTAAAAATGCTATAAAAAATCCAAGTTGATGTTGACCTGATGTAGGACATTTAGTGGAGAGGGGTAATATGCAGCCCATTCCAGAAGAACTAATCGCCTTCAGAAGAACAGGCCTGATGGCTGCCCTTTTAACAAACTGTTTACTCTGTTTGGTAGGAACACTGTTTCTGTACTTCTATAGGTGTGTTCATCCTTCCCCAGTCTTAGCTTTTGAGGATGGGGCAAATGCCAGACAAAGTGGCAGGCTGTAATCCCCTCCCATGTTAGAGATTTTAGGCTACATCTTGTGTCTAAATCTTAAAGAATTTAATGTTACATTCACTCAGGTGGAAGGAGTCTGGCTGAAATTAGGATTTGAATATATTGTTAATGAGTTTCTAGTTCAGCCTAATTCTCTGAACTATAGCAAGCTGACTTCCTGGAACTCAAATATATTTTAACCAACATTGAGAGTCTAAACTTGACTGTAAATGAAGAATATGATGGATATCGTAATAATTTGAGGTTTTCTTCCTATAGATTTGTATGGCTGTTTTGATCCTCAAAATGAAGAAAACAACATACCAATTCTTGAAAATGAGGCATTTAAATTAACAATCTTAATGGAGTTTTTGAGCCCAGATGAAGCTGGTTCCTTTACATTTCAATGCGACAAGAACTCTGTTGAGAATATAACCACTGATCAAAGACAGCAGATTCATTTAAATGGCTTTTACCTTTGGTTTTTACCTGCATCACTGACAGATTCTGGGAGTTACCGTTGCTTTTTGTGGTAAGTTTTGCTTTCTACTTCAAGTGATGAAGAGATACTGAATAGTTGAATTACCCCAGATTAAAAAAAAAGTTCCATAATTCTGGGTTGTTAAATGGAGCTGATATGACTTGTGCTGATAAAATGGAGTAAAGTTGCAGAATAGTAGCTGAGTGCTTTAATTTTGTGACCACCTTCTGTTAACTTAGGCATAAGCAACAGGGCGGAATCGTCCCAGAATTGCACTAAGTTCGGTCATGGGCATGAAAAATGGTGTTTTACCTGTCGGCCGCAATGGTGGGTTTTTGCATTGTATCATCCACTTCCAGCCTCGTTAATTATGCAGCCACAGGAAACACGCTGTCTTGCCAGTGGACAGCTTCTGAATCATCCGCCACACTGTTACCTCACCGTTTCCTCACTCTGGTTGCCATGTCTTAACAGCAGCCACACACACAGTTCTCAATGTTTGCAGCCCAGGACTGCTCCAGGGAAGACATGGCCCTGAAAGCCAAGAAGAGTTCAGTGACCAGTCACTGGAATGTCTTTTGGAGGCCCATCGTGATGTCCTCAAGCCCCACTTTGACCATAGGAGGTCCAGCAATCATAGTTGGGAGGTGGTGGCAGTGGTGGTCAGTGCCAATGCTGCATGAAGAGGTTGGCCATCCACAGCAGGAAGAGGATGAATGATCTCATCCATGCTGCCAGGGTAAGGCAACCATCTCATCACTCTAAACTCACACAATCACCAGGCCATCTCACATTCACTGGCATCTCACTCACTGCCCATTCAATGGGCATCCCCACCCATTCTCACACACATACCCTCACATGTCCATCTGGCCTCATCTCCTTTGGAGACTGCCTTCTCAGCCCTCAATATCTTGAGGCCACTTGCACAGATCAACTTGTGTCCCCACACACACCCTGTGATGTTCCCCTTCCCCAGTATAGCCCTCGTCCTGCAGCCTCTTCCTGTGCCTGAGGCCATTTCCCCACTTCCCCAAGCAAGACCTAGCTCTGCAGCCATTGAAAAGCCAACCCTGCCTTATGGCTGGGCTGCTAAATAAAGACCTGCCCATGAGTCCCCTAAAAGTGATGTGGCGCTGCTTGCGTAGCCTGGCACTGATGACTGTGAGTGCTGCCCGAAACAAGGTAGGCAAAAGAACCTTGAAGTCATGAGCAAAGTGCAGCTCGCCAAGTGCATGTCGCTTATGTACAGTTATGAAACGCGTCACATGCAATCATGCTGATGTGCCTGGATGATCCAGCATGGGGGTATGATTCCAGCGAGCAACATTTATAATGAGATGGTAAAGTATTGAAATTAGGTTCCTGACATGCGGCGGTGGGAAACGCAGACCTCCATTGATGGGCAGAGCAAACAATGGCCAACTTGTTTTACGACAACGTGCAACTGATTTTTGCAATCTCCAGATATTTTCCATTCCCGCTCGCTATGACATCCGCTGCAAACGGGAGCAGACGATTCTGCCCATGGAATTACTGAGATGATTATCCATGTGTTTAATTCCATTGAGCAAGTCCTCCAGCCACTTGATGGAACTAGTGAAAAGAGCAAAAACAGTTTTTATGGTTGCACATCATTCAATTAATCTCAGCGAGCTACCAGTGCTTACCAACAACACCTTACTGTTTAGAGTGGGCACCTTCTCTGCCAAGCTGAGCCAGAGGTAGAGGTAATCCAGAGGTAGGTATGGGTGGACATGCAACCGTTGGGAAGGCTTTTGTGGGCCAAGGGGAGCATTAATACTCTAGTACAAGTATCTAGGCCTAACTGATTTCTGCCTTTAGGGGTTATGATTCATATGAGTATTCGTGACAAGGTGGCAGGGTGCCGGAGAAAAACTCATTTTTTTATAGTGGCTTTTACATGATAAAACATCTCGAGCTGCTTCACAGAAACATTATAAAGTGAAATATGACACTGAGCTACATTAGGAGATATGGGTCAGATGGCCAAATGCTTGGTCAAAGAGGTAGGTTTTGAGGAGTGTCTTAAAGGAGGAAAGTGAGGTAGAGAGGCAGAGAGATGTAGAGACGGTATTCCAGAATTTGAGGCCTAGGCAACTAAAGGTGCAGCCCCCAATGGCAGAGCAATTAAAATTAGGGATACTGAAGAGACCAGAATTAGGTAAGTGCAGATTTCTTAGAGATTTATTGGGCTGGAAGGCATTACTGAGATAGCGAGAGACAAGGGCATGGACGGACTTGAAAACAAGAATGAAAATTTTAAAATCAAAACGTTGCTTGACCAGGGACCAATGTAGGCCAGAGAGCATAGGAGTAATAGGTGAACAGGACTTGAAGTGTGTTAAGATATGGGCAGCAGAGTTTTGAATGAACTCAAGTTTATGGAGGATAGAATGTGGGAGCTTGGCCAAGAGTGCATTGGAATAGTCAAGTTGAGAGGTAATGAAGGCATGAGGGATGGTTTCAGCAATAGTTAAGCTGGCAAGGGCAAAGTCAGCAATGTTATTGAGGCAAGATTGTGAACAGTCTGGTTTAGTTTCAGTTGCCAGGGAGAGGGATTGAGTCAGTAACCAGGAAATGGAGTTTGGGTAGGGACTGTGTTAGAATCTTATCTCTCAACGCTGAAGTTTTCTTTTACAAAATGGAAGGATTTAGCATGATCTGGACATGTGGATGCTAACCTGGGATTTTTTGAAAAGGTTATAAATTCACCTTGGAACTGTAAACAAGCAGGTCTCTTCTAAGAAATCACCTGACCAATATGGTACTTGAGAAGGACTAGTTTCTTTGTGTTGAGCTGCAAAGTGCTTTAATTAATGAAGCTGGGAGGCAGCAGGCAATCACATGGGAGAGAGGGAAAACAACTAAGTTGTGAACCTGCTTATTTTTAAGGCAGTGGTTGGAGAACAAGCTGAGGAGAGGAGGCTACCTTGACTGGCTCCCTCTTCCTTGCCTAAAATTGTGAGTGGCTATCAACCTGTAACCAGAGAACCCTCACTTGAGTGTAATCAGTCTGCATTTGGACCTGCAAAGCTGAGAGCAGAGGTGAGAACTTCCAGATATCCATTGGGACCAGTCTTCACACGAGGGAACTCCAGGTTGACCAGTGTCGAGACTCTGCCGACTTTATCCTTTGTTTTATAACGCCCATCCTTCAAAGCCCATCTCTGCAGAGAGATTCTATCTGTTTGTCCTTTGTTTGTCTGTGTACTGGGGGAATTCTTCAGGAAGAGACAGATAGTTATACTTCCCGATTACAATTGTGTGTTAACCAGCACTTGAAACTTGTTAAAATAAGTTTTGTTTTTAAATAAATTATTCATTCTGTGTTTTTGAAAAAAGCCTGGTCAGAGTCTCTTCTCTTCTGGGTACTAGAGGTATGGGTACACAATTAGCCATTTTGGTGAGAAAATTAAACATTTAAATTAATGGTACGGCCTGCGGAGTAGCGGGGCTTGATAAATCGCGTTCCTCCCATCCCGGTCGTAACAACTGAAAACAATGGCTTTGGTCTCCTCAATATTTAATTGGTGGAAAATTCTGCTCATCCAATACTGGATGTCGGACAAGCAATCCAATAATTTAGGAACAGTGGACGAGTTAAGATAAGTGGTGGTGAGTTTAGGCCGTGTGTCATCAGCATACATATGGAAACTAACACTGCTCTTTCAGATCATGTCACTAAGGGGCAGCATACAGATGAGAAATAGGAAGCTGTTGCAAGTGATAGTCTGACTAGGATTAGATAATTAAGGGTGGAACCAGGTGACAGCAGTCCCATCCAGCTGGACGACAATGAAGAGTCATTGAAGGAGGGGGGTGTGTTCAACAGCTAGTGTCAAAGGCTGCAAACAAGTCAAGAAGTATGAGGTGGGATAGTTTATCTTTGTCATAGTCACTTAGGATATCATTTAAAACTTTGACAAAAACTATTTCAGTACTGAGGCAGTGGCAGCAACCTGATTAGAGGAATTCAAACATAAAGTTCTGGGAAAGAAATCTGCAGTGTACTTACAAGGCAGGCATGATTCCAGTTTGACAACTGCCTTTAAGTTCTTTGCCTTGCATTTTTTTCAAGGTGTCACTGAGATGTCAGTTAGCCTGCAATGTATCTCTGCATAAAGCCAATGCCTTGTTTGCAGGAGCAAATAGGGGTGTCACTTATAGGCAACAGAAAACAGAGGGAAGACGCTTTCTCATAATTGTCCTTTGCATGTTTTCCATTAATAGTGTACTTCATGCCTTGCAATAAGTTACCATTATCAACATTTGCCCTCTCATCCTGCTTATCTTTTAGGGGCATCATTCATCTTCACTGTACAAGTGTGAGGAGCTCATAGACTTCTTTGTCATTAAGATCGAGATTATCCAAGCAGCAATGTGGTTGAATCTTAAATGCCCCCAGAATATAGGCAATTAGGGATGGATGAATTTAATAAAAATCTGGAATTAGAAGTCTAACGATGACCATGGAACCATTGTCGATTGTTGTAAAAACCCATCTGGTTCACTGATGTCCTTTAAGGGAGGAAATCTGCTGTCCTCACCTGGCCTGACCTACATGTGACTGCAGACCCACAGCAATGTGGTTGACTCTTAAGTGCCCTCTGAAATAGCCTAGCAAGCCACTCAGTTGTAACAAACCGCTACAAAGTCACAAAAAAGGAATGAAACCAGACAGACCACCCGGCATTGACCAAGGCACTGGAAGTGACGACGGGAATCTCAGCCCTGTCGACACTGCAAAGTCCTCCTTACTAATATCTGGGGGCTAGTGCCGAAATTGGGAGATCCGTCTCGCAGACTAGTCAAGCAACAGCCTGACATTGTCTTCCTTGGGTATCATACCTTACAGATAAAGTCTCACCACCATCACCATCCCTGAACAGAAGTAGTGGCACAGAAGTATACAGTTGGGAGTAAGTTGTCCTGGCAGTCCTCAACATCCACTCTGGATCCCATGAAGTTTCATGGCATCAGGTCAAACATGGGCAAGGAAACCTCCTGTTGATTATCACGTACCCCCCTCCCTCAGCTGATGAATCAGTGCTCCTCCATGTTGAACATCACTTGGAGGAAGCACTGAGAGTGGCAAGGGTGCAGAATGTACTCTGGGTGGCGGACTTCACTGAGAGTGGCTTGGTAGCACCACTACTAACGGAGCTGGCCAAGTCCTAAATGACATAGCTGCTAGACTGGGTCTGCAGCAGGTGGTGAGGGAACCAAGGGGGAAAAACATACCTAACCTCATCCTCACCAACCTGCCTGTCGCAGATGCATCTGTCCATGACAGGATTGGTAGGAGTGATCACCGCACAGTCGTTGCGGGAACCTTCCGTCATGTTGTGTGGCACTACCATTGTGCTAAATGGAATAGATTTCGAACAGATCTAGCAACTCAAGGCTGGGCATCCATGAGGTGCTGTGGGCATTAGCAGCAGCAGAATTGTACTTGAACACAATCTGTAACCTCATGGCCTGGCATATCCTCACTCTACCATTGCCATCAAGCCAGGGGATCAACCGTGATTCAATGAAGAGTGCAGGAGGGCATGCCAGGATCAACACCAGGCATACCTAAAAATGAGGTGTCAACCTGGTGAAGCTATAACACAGGACTACTTGCATGCCAAACAGCATAAGCTGCAAGTGACAAACAGGGTTAAGCAATTAGACAACCAATGGATCAGATCTAAGCTCTGCAATCCTGCCACATCCGGTCGTGAATGGTGGTGAACAATTAGGCAACTTACTGGAGGAGGAGGCTCCACAAATATCCCCATTCTCAATGATGCAGGAGCCCAGCACATTAGTTCAAAGGAAAGGCTGAATCATTTGCTTCAATCTTCAGCCAGAAGTGCTGAATGGATGATCCATCTTGGCCTCCTCACAGATGCCAGTTTTCATCTAATTTGATTCACTCCACGTGATATCATGAAATGGCAGAAGGCACTGGATACTGCAAAGGCTATGGGCCTTGACAATATTCTGGCAATAGTGCTGAAGACTTGTGCTCCAGAACTTGCCATGCCCCTGGACAAGCTGTTCCAGTACAGCTACAACACTGGTATCTACCTGGCCAGGTATGCCCTGCACACAAAAAGCAGGACAAATCCAACCCGGCCAATTACCGTCCCATCAGTCTACTCTCAATCATCAGTAAAGTAATGGAATAGTCATCAACAGTGCTATCAAGCGGCACTTGCTTAGCAACAACCTGCTCACTGACGCCCAGTTTGGGTTCCACCAGGGCCACTCAGCTTCTGACCTCATTACAGCCTTGGTTCAAAGATGGACCAAAGAGCTGAACTCCTGAGGTGAGGTGAGAGTGACTGTCCTTGACATTAAGACAGCATTTGATCAAGTGTAGCATCAAGGAGCCCTAGCAAAACTACAGTCAATGGGAATCAGGAGGAAAACTCTCCACTGGCTGGAGTCATACCTAGCACAAAGGAAGATGGCTGTGGTTGATGGAGGTCAGACATCTTAGCTCGAGGACATCACTGCAGGAGTTCCTCAGGGTAGTGTCCTCAGCCCAACCGTTTTCAGCTGCTTCATCAATGATCTCCCTTCCATCATAAGGTTGGATGTGGGGATGTTCACTGATGATTCTGCAATGGTCAGTACCATTCGCGACTCCTCAGGTACTGAAGCAGTCCATGTCCAAATGTAGCAAGACCTGGACAATCTGCAGGCTTGGGCTGACTAGTGGCAAGTAACATTCATGCCACACAAGTGCCAGGCAATGACCATCTCGAACAAGAGAGAATCTAGCCATCGCCCTTTGATGCTCAATGGCATTACCATCACTGAATCCCCCACTATCACGATCCTGGGGATTACCATTGACCAGAAACTGAACTGGACTAGCCATATAAATACTGTGGCTACAAGACCAGGTCAGAGACTAGAAATCATGTGATGAGTAACTCACCTCCTGAGTCCCCGAAGCCTGTACACCATCTACAAGGCACAAGTCAGGAGTGTGATGGAATACTCTACACTTGCCTGGATAAGAGCAGCTCCCACAACACTCAAGAAGCTTGATACCGTCCAGAACAAAGTAGCCCACTTGATTGGCACCATATCAACAAACATTCACTCCCTCCATCACCGCTGCACAGTAGCAGCAGTGTGTCCCATCGACAAGATGCATTGCAGGAATTTACCAAGGCTCCTTAGACAGCACATTCCAAACCCATGACCACTACCACCTGGAAGGACAAGGGTAGCAGAGAGATGGGAACACCACCACCTAGAAGTTCTCCTCCAAGTCACTCGCCATTTTGACTTTGAAATATTATTGCAGTTCCTTCACTGTGCTGGGTCAAAATCCTGGAACTCCCTTCCTAACAGCACTGTGGATGTACCTACACCATGTGGACTGCAGCGTTTCAAGAACACAGCTCACCACCACCTTCTCGAGGGCAACTAGGGATGGGCAATAAATGCTGTACCAGCCAGAGAAGCCCACATTCCATGAATGAATATAAAAAAGAGGTCTTCACATAGCCTCTGAGAATGTCTGACCCCTGTCTGGCCAGAGACAGCTCATCCGCGCTCTGTGATCACGGTCATATCATAGCGACACAGCCATGAAATATTAAAAGCATCTGATCCTTTGTCCGCCTTCAGCATCTGACCCTTTCAGGAGCACAGCATCACAGGTCACAGATGCTGAAGAGATGGGAGCCAGCCCCTCCTTAAAGGCTCTGGGAGCACACACACAGAATGATTAAACTCTGTGGCGCCTGCCCACTACATTCTGGCAGCAATGACCAGCACTGCCGAGGTGCAGGCATCAGTAATGTGCCCAGGGAGTGGGAGGCTGGACCATCACTTTGGTCTGAAGGCTGCCCAGAGGACAGGGAAGATGCCCTGGACTGAGGCACTTGCCTTTATCTTGTGCAGAAAGGTTTCTCATCTAAGCGCCATGAACATTGCTCATCAGAGCAAGGAGCCGCAGGCAGGGAGACACTTTTGGGAGTTTATTGATGATGGTGAACATTATGTACAAGTGATTAACACTTGTGCCCAGGCTGTGCAACTACACCACCTTAACTTTCCTAAACCTGCTGCTACGTCTCGGTGCTCCCCGGCCATCCAAGGCTGAGGTGGAGGCAGCCTGCTGACTGCTACACTCTGTCTGAGATCCCTTGGTGGGCGTCCTCTGGAGGGTCGAGACCTGGAGGGCCCTGGCCTGCTTTTGGGTTCCTGCTGTGTGGCAGTTGCACCCTCATTGGTCTGTGAAGCTGGAGCTGCTGAGGTCACAGGAAGAGAGGATTTGGATGGGCTGGACACTCCTGAAGTAACCTGGATGGATGGCCCCAGGGGGTAGCCAAGCCGATCCTCCCCCTTGTGGGTGCCCAACAGCCCCTGGCTGACTCCTTGAGGAGAAGGGGGTAGCTGGAGTGAGATCAAGCTGCCCCACACCCCTCTCATGTACACACTGTTGGAGGCCAATTATGGTGTCAGCAATGGAGTTGAGCCCGTGCAGCAGTTCAGGAACGACACTCTGGACCAAGTTCTCCTTGGTGGCTGCCATCCCTCCAGTTTTGACCCAGTGTCCTGGCATGCCTTCGCTATCACTTCAGTCTAAAGGCGGATGGCTTCCTCCATTGTGCCTTGCAATCTGAGGAGTGCAGCGAGCATCCCTTCCTGATGTTCCCGAGCTTGCCTTTGCAGCTCCGGCAACTATGACATGACCTAGTCCAGAGATTCGTCATCTGATTCGGACTCAGCAAATTTCTGGCCTCCAGCAGTCCTCCGAGTGCCAGACACCTGGGAAGTCCCTGCCCCTGCCTGCTGTTGATCAGAAAGTACAATGTGCTCACCAGATTGTGACCCCAAGGCTACTCTAATGCTAGATCCCACTGAGGTGTGTGTCTCTGCACTGGTGGAGGGTGTGGGTGAGCACTGTGACAGGACTTCAGGGAGGGAGACTTCAGATTCCTCTTCAGAGGTTTCTTTGGGGCTTGATTGGAGGCCCTGGGTCATGGACTCTGTCGGCTATTTCCCAGATGTATCTGTGGAAACAAGGAGAGATAATTAGTGCTTGACAGTGGCCTGTGAAACAGGAGACATCACTCACAGCATGGTTGTTTGATGGATGTTGCACTTCTGGGTCCTCAATTGGTAGAGCAGCGCCAACCTCACCGTCAGCACCGCACCGGTCCAGATCGTCACTGACTAGCTGGATGGCTCTGTTTTCAAAGTCCATGAGGACCTTGATTTCAGGCATTCCTCCATCAGTCTGCAACCTCTCCCTGTTGTTGTGTACCAGCTTGTCCTGCATGAATAGAGATGGAGAAAGCATAAGCGGGATGCCTGTCAGCCCAGATGATAAGTATGTCTGGCATGTGTGGGTAGTGAGATCAATGAGAGTGAATTCTGTTGACCCTTGAACTGACAGTGAGTGAGGGCCCTGTGGATGTGTAATGGGTTTGTGAGTGTGAGAGTTGAGAGTGATGAGAAGAGTGACTTACCCTGGCAGAATGGAGGAGATCATTCATCCTCTTGCAGCAATGGGTGACTGTCCTGTTTTGCAGGGCATTGGTGCTGACCACCGCTGCCAATGCTTCCGAAGCCGGATTAGTGAGGTTGCTGCCCCCCCTGCAGTCTGAGCAGGGTAGAGGACGTCACAGCGCGCCTCCACTGAGTCCAAAAGGCGCTGGAGGGATGCGTCATTGAACCTGGGGGCTGCAGTCTTTTTGCCTTTCGGGGCCATGTCTTCTTTGCAGCAGTCGTGGGCTGGGAGCACTGAGAGGAGTGCGCGCGGCCGCACTTTAAATCTGGTGCCCGGCGTGATGAAGAGGTGATGATGTGGCGAGTGAATGAGAGCTTGCTGCCATGGAAACAGCGTGTTTCCTGGGAATGCATAATTAATGTGGCAGGTTTGAGACAATATGGCGTGAGAAGCAGCCATTGCGACTGGTGGGTATAACAACGTTTTACCCAGCCGCTACCTCACTTAGGACGATTCCTCCCAATATCTTTTTAAATTTTGTTACTGTTCTTTTTCACAGGTATACAAATTAAAATGTCTGCACACTCTGCAACTCTAATGCCAACATTTTTCATGTATTGAATTATCTTTATGCTATTGCCTCACTTCGTAATGGTCTGAATGTGCTGTGATGCTATGCCTCACCTTCTCAGTGCAACCTAGCGATCGTACCAATGTGAGATGCCTGGGTGCTGTGTGCCTCTGAAAGGCAGCTGGGATTGAGTTTGCTTTTGACGATAGCACAGCCTTGCGATAGTCCTGTTGCCAGCTGAGGAGCAACCTAGCTTTGCCCTTTCTCTGGATGCATGTGAAGCCCTCAGCAATGGCAGAATGGAGAGGATGTGTTCCCATTAGGAGAGACTCCAACAGCAATCATGCTCTGCCAATTCTGGCTTGCTAATGGCCTCTATTCTGTGTCAATGTGCGCTTTAAGCATTCCTAGAGCAGACTCCATTGATCCAATGACATTGCTGCATCTGCTACCAGTGGCCCTCTCCATCCTGCTAATCCACTTAATTAACCTAGTGAGATTGAAAGTGACATTGCGTGACCAAGCCAGTGGGCTGCAATGAGCAATGGAGACGTAAAGACTGATGTCACCTGCACCTGACAGACTGGGCATAGAAACAGAACACATGCAGAAAGTGAAATCCTCCACAGTAACTGCCGTGGACTGAAAGCTTCCAATTAAGTCCCAAAATTACTTCAACAATCTATCATACTCCAAAAGTATCAATTTTTAAAAGCTAGGGTTTCAGCAGAATTGGCTGAAATTGAAAAGACACTCTGTTCCGGTGGTGCACGATCCTCTATGTCACCTCCAGTTGCTCCTGTTCAATTTGCTCTGTAATTGTTCCCCAGGGTGCTGCCTTCAAATTCACTAACTAAATTCCACTAGTTAAAGGCTTGTCTCTTTGAATAGAATTTCCTGTTAAAAAGCAAATTTTATAATGCAAGGAAGTTGTTCTGTTTATCTATTCCTAGCTTTATTTTTCATGAAACCGTACCTTCCATTTAGAGCTAAGCTGCCTCAGCTGTTTTATGTACCTTTAATTCTAATCAAATTTACAATGATCCATTTGTATTAAATGTTTGTTTATTCATACACATACATTTCAGTATTTCCACTGACAACTTTTCAGGATTGTTTTCCACCAAAGCTACCCAGTCTAAACTACAGTTAAACTAATAGGATTGAGTATGCATCATATAGCTGAAATTTATAACCTATACTAAATGTAGATGCTCTGAGGGAGGAGCTCATGAGAATTAATAACAGGCATGTTTTGAGGCAAATAAACAGTTTAATAGAATAAAACACTGATTTATTTAAATTTATAGCGTTACTGTGTTGATTTGTCTTATAACTGTGATCAAGATTTTGAGTTTGCTTAATGTATAATAGTGATCAATATTTTCATTTCAGGAATACATCTTACTGTGTGATGGCTGTTTTTCATATACAAGTACTACGACTATCCCATGGCCAGTGTTTTCATGAGCATTTACTTGAGCTGCCTCAGAAAGAATCCCCCAGTTCTATATATATTTATTGCCCTGAATTAGAAGGCTATTTTCAAAGTTTTTCAGTTCTGCAATGGTTCAAGGTATGTTTATCAGGCAATGTATTTATGAAAATTAAACAAAAAATGTAGTGTGGGCAATTTTCCCTGGATACTTAAGTGTTAAGGAGATGGTCTAGATTGGACCTTAAGCCAAAATGCCAGTTTAGCCCACATTTAGTGCAAGGAACCATCTTGGTAAAGGTTTTGGAGCATATTGATTGATAAGGGGATAATTGCCACGTAAATTTCCTGCTTGCACTCATTACTAAGGCTGCACAACATTTTGGCGAATAGAGTTTAATCTAACACCCTATCCTCACGTTGACTAGGTGACTGGGAGTAAACAAGTCATTGCTGAGGATTTTGGCAAATCACCTTTTAATGTTCACTTGCTGCTAGTGATTTGAAGAATTATTGAAACACATCAGCAAAAGATGGCACAGCTTAGTATCTGCCTCTCTGCTGATCTAAAACCTGAGAAGAGTGGCTTTTACGTTCACTGCCAGTTAAATTTATTAGGGTTGCAATAGTCTGCATCTTGCTGGCTGCAATCAAACAGAAGAAGATAAAAAATAGGAGCAGGTGTAGGCCATTCCTGCTTCTTAAGCCTATTCCATCATTTAATAAGAACACCAATATCAATTCCACATCCCTTGATTTCATTAATATCCAAAAATCTATTGATCTCTAACTTGCATATGCTCATTAACTGAGCATCTACAGCTCTCTGGGATAAGGAATTCAGGGGGTGGGTTGGGGTAGTCCTTCATGGGGGTGGTGGTGGAGGGAATCCCATGGAGCGGGGAGTTCCCATAGGGGGAGGGGAAACATTCCATGGGGAGAGAGAATGAGTCCCGATTGGGAGGAGGTGGGGGGAGTCCTGTGGGGGTGGGGAGTTCCATGGGGGCTGTAGTTGGAGAGAGGGAGTCCTGTAGAGGGGTGCGGGGTGGACTAAGTCCTGTGGGGGTGGGGGTGGGGGGAGTCCCATGGCGGGGGGTCGGTGTGGATCTACAATAATTGCCTAGAAGCTAGAAGTGGCTTTAATTCCTCTAACTTTTTCTGGGTTCACAGTGCAGGGTAATTGCAATGGGAAGTTTGCAGTTGGAAGTTACAGCTATATCGAACTGGTGAACCTTTTTTGCACACTCTCTGGGGCAAATATATTCTTCCTTAAATAGCGAGATCAAAACCCCTCATAGTACTCCAGATGAGGTCCCTCCAATGACCGATACAATTCTAGTAAGACTTCTTTACTCATATACTCCAATCCCTTTGTAATAAAGGTTAACATACCATTTGCTTTCCTAATAGCAGGCTGAACCTGCATCACTTTCTGTGATCTGTATGCAAGGACACCAGATCCATTGATGTACAATCATTTTGCAGTCTCTCATCATTTAAAAAATATTATTTTTTTAAATTTTTCCTACTAAAGTGGCAAACTTCACATTTCTTCACTTTTTATATTTCATCTGCCATGTTCCTGCCCACTCACCCAACCCGTCTAAATCCCCCTTACGACTTACTTTACCATGTAATTTTGCATTATCAGCACTCAGTTACACACAGTTCTCTCTTCAAAGGGTTTCCTCATTTTTATAAATAGATTGCCAATAGCTGAGGATCAAACGCTAACCCTTGTGATACCCCATCAGTTACAGCCTCCCAACCAGAAAATTACACATTTGTCCATACTCTATTTTTTACCTATTAACCAATCCTCATTCTGTGCTAATGTATTTCCCTTAATCCCATGAGTTCTAACTTCGTCTGTAATCACCTCTCAATACCTTATTAATGCTTTTTGAAAATCCAAGTACAATACAACCATTAGTTTCACCTTATCCATCCTATTAGTTTCAATCTCAAAAATTCTTGAGATTTGTCAAACATGATTTCCTTTTCATAAATCTATGTTGACTTTGTACAATCATATTCTTATTTTCTAATTGTTCTGTTATCATATCCCAATAATAGAATTTAGCATTTTCCTTATTATTGATGTCAGGTTAACTGGCCTATAGTTCCCTATTTTCCCTCTCTCTTTCTTGAATAGTTGGGTTATATTTGCTACCTTCCTATCCATATTCTACAATCTAGGGAGTTCTGGCAGATCCAATGCATCTACTGTCTTTGCAGCTACACCTTTTAATACCCTAGAGTGTAGGCCGTCAGGTCTAGTGGATTTGTTGGCTTTTCACAGAATCACAGAATCATACAGTGTAGAAGAGGCCCTTCGGCCTCTCGAGTCTGTACCAACACGTGAGAAACACCTGACCTACCTACCTAATCCCATTTACCAGCACTTGGCCCATAGCCTTGAATGTTATGACGTGCCAAGTACTCATCCAGGTACTTTTTAAAGGATGTGAGGCAACCCGCCTCCACCACCCTCCCAGGGAGTGCATTCCAGACCGCCACCAGCCTCTGGGTAAAAAAGCTTTTCCTCACATCCCCCCTAAACCTCCTGCCCCTCACCTTGAACATATGTCCCCTTGTGACTGACCCTTCAACTAAGGGGAACAGCTGCTCCCTATCCACCCTGTCCATGCCCCTCATAATCTTATACACCTCGATCAGATCGTCCCTTAGTCTTTTCTGCTTCAACAAAAACAACCCAAGTCTATCCAACCTCTCTTCATAACTTAAATGTTTCATCCCAGGCAACATCCTGATGAATCTCCTCTGCACCCCCTCCAGTGCACTCACATCCTTCCTATAATGGGGCGACCAGAACTGCACAAAGTACTCCAGCTGTGGCCTCACCAAGGTTCTATACATCTCCAACATGACCTCCCTACTTTTGAAATCTATGCCTCGACTGATAAAGGCAAGTGTCCCATATGCCTTTTTCACCACCCCACTGACATGCCCCTCCGCCTTTAGAAATCTATGGACACACACACCAAGGTCCCTTTGTTCCTCAGATCTTCCTAGTGTCATGTCGTTCATTGAGTACTTCCTTGTCAAATTACTCCTTCCAAAGTGTATCATCTCTCACTTTTCAGGGTTAAATTCCATTTGCCACTTATCTGCCCATTTGACCACCCCGTCAATATCTTCCTGTAGCCCAAGATACTCAATCTCACTGTTAACCACCCGGCCGATCTTTGTGTCATCCACAAACTTACTAATCCTACCCCCCACATAGTCATCTATATATAAATGACAAATAATAGGGGACCCAGCACAGATCCCTGTGGTATGACACTGGCTTCCAGTCACTAAAGCATCCTTCTGTCATCACCCTCTGTCTCCTACAACTAAGCCAACTTTGAATCCACTTTATCAAATTATCCTGTATCCCATGTGCATTTATCTTCTTTATAAGTCTCCCAAGTGGGACCTTGTCAAAGGCTTTGCTGAAATCCATATAAACTACATCAACAGCACTACCCTCATCTACACACCTGGTCACCTCCTCAAAAAATTCAATCAAATTTGTTAGGCATGACCTCCCTCTGACAAAGCCATGCTGACTATCCCTGATCAAACCTTGCCTCTCCAAGTGGAGATTGATTCTCTCCTTCAGAATTTTCTCCAATTGTTTCCCTACCACTGACGTGGGACTCACTGCCTGTAGTTCCCTGGCTTATCTCTACAACCCTTTTTAAATAGCGGAACCATATTAGCTGTTCTCCAGTCCTCTGGCAGCTCCCCCGTGGCTAGGGAGGAATTAAAAATTTTAGTCTCATTAATTTCTCCAGTACTAGTTCTTTACCAATACTCATTATTACATTCTTTATTTTCACTCGTACCTTAATTCCTACTACTTCCAGAATGTTCTTTGTGTCTTCTACCATGAAGACAAAAACAATAGGCTAAATTGCAGTTCCCAGGTCCCAATCCTGATGCTGAACTGGATACTGGGTTGCACTTTTGGACATCTAACCTGCTGCAGGAAGGCCACTACCATTCTACCTTCAGATTCCAACCACACTGGGGGCCCCCCTCATGTGGCATTTTAATTGACTACACTCCCTGGAAATCGGGCAGAAGCAGGAACAGGCTGACAGACTAGTACACTGGTCAGTAGCAAGAAATTGCCAGCACTCCCACCTGCCAGTCTCTATTAAAATTCCCACCAATATATTTATTTAATGTTTTGGACATTTTTTTATTCCCCATTATAATTTCTTCTGTCTGCCTCTAAGAGACACATGTTTACTCTTACTAAACTCTTCCTCTATACATACTTATAGAAACATTTACAGTCTGTTTTTTAATGCCTGTAGCAAGTTTACTTTCATCCTTTGCTGAATTTTAAAATCCTGACAATTTTCAGACCTATAACTCCTTTGGCAACATGAGCCTTTTTCTTTAATCTAACCCTCCAGTGAGTTCCATGTTCTGAACACAGTATCCAGTTCGGCATCAGGTGTTAGTCATGGTTGGACCACTTTTCCCATGGGATTTTTATTTCTTGTGTATTATCAATTAATTCTTTAAAAGTTTGCCTTTGTTCATCTACCGCCATATCTTTTAATCTAGTTTCCAATCTACCTTAGTCAATTCACCTCCCAAAACTATGCAATTTGCTTTGTTTATGTTTAAGACAATGGTTTCAGGCTTAACTGAATTGCTTTCAAACTCAATAGAAAATTCAATTTTATTTTGATCATTTTCCCCAGAGGCTCCTTAACTACGAGCTTCTTAATTAACCTTGTCTCATTATATAATGCTGGATCCAAAATAGCCTTTGATTTCTTGACATAGTGATCTAGAGAACTGCCTTGAATGTAATCCATAAGTTTGTCCCCCAAACTGTTATAGCAAATTTAGTTTTGCTCAGTTGAAATTAAAATTAAAGACACACAAAAGATTACCCTTGTTACATGCATCTCTAATTTCCTGTTTATACTCTGCCCTGCACTACAAGTACTTTTATGGAGGCCTATAAATTACTCCGAGGAGGTCTTGTGGTGCAGTGGATAGTATCCTTGTCTCTGAGCCAGAAGCTCCTGGTTCAAGACCCATCCCAGGACTTGATGACCAAAGAAGGTGTGTTCATAACACAGCCAGACAGGTTGTGTATCAACTTGCAAATCCTTCCAACATGTGCCAGTGTCATACAGTGAGAGTGGGAGAGATTTCTGGTCATCCATGTGATGAGAAGAACATTGGAGCCTCTACCATTACTATCCATAGCTCCAGACTAGAACATGAATCTAAATGGTACATGTTGCCACAGCAATTCAGATTCCCAGAGTGAATGTAATACCAAATAAACTATTCTCATCCATCATTTTCTGTGCCATTTAGTTGTAGCCTGATTCTACATCTTGATTTTCTGAGCTAAGGTGCTTTCTTTCTCCTATCTTTGTCCTATTCTTTATAATCAGGGCAACTCCTCCTTTTTCATTTTACCTATCTCTTCTAATAGTTAAGTATTCTGAAATATTTTGTTTCCAACCCTGGTCATTTTGCAACCATGTCGTCACAATGTCTATGAGATCAAACCCATTAATATCAATTCCAACTATTAATTCATCTATTTTAATGTGAATTCTTTGTGCATTCACTTATGATGCCTTGACCTTTTTTTTTTACTCTTTTTGTCCTAATGTCACCCTATTCTCTCTTATCCCATTATCTTTATTAAGCTCTTTGCCCTTTCCTGATCCACTCTGCTTATTTTTACTCAAGTTGCTACTCTGCTATACAGCCTCAGCAGTTCCATATTTGCTTTTAAATTTACCCTTACCTGAATCCTCCCAAACTTTCTTCATTAGTTTAAAGCCCTATATATCACTCTAGTTAATCAGTTTGCCAGGGTAGCCCAGCTGAAGTGCAGTTCATTCCAATAGACCAGCTTCCTTTTTCCTGAGTACTAGTGCCAGTGCCCCATGAATCAATACCCCTGCCTCCCATACTACTCTTTCAGCTACGCATTTATCCTTGAATCAGTTTATCCCTTTGCCAATTTGCATGTGGTTCAGGTAACAATCTGGAGATTATTATATGTGAAGTTCTACTTTTTAATTTCAACCATAACTCCTTGAGCTCTCACAGTTTCTACATGGACTATGACAATTGGATCCTCCCCATCTATTCCTCCCCACCAAGCTCCTCTTCAGCCAATAAAGTTGTCTGTATCCCTGGCACAAGCAGGCAACACAACCTTTGGAATTTTGTTGTGGCAGCAGAGAACAGTATATATTCCCCTGCTCACCCACACTGCACAATTTTGATCACCTTGCTACGACTTCTCTCTTACAGTACCATGTAAGGTAGGGCATGTGATAATTGAGAAGCTCCTGGAAAATCATCCACCATGCGTTCAAGTGACAGGGAGTGGAGGTGCAGCTGGAGTAACTTTCTTAAGAAAGTGGAACCTCCTACCTTAACCAATGCGAGGCATTTTCACATCTCCATACATAAGTGCATATGTGGGCAAAGCTTGGAGCACCTCTTAGCAGTGTGACCTGTTTGGCATCCCTTTATCCAGCTAGTTCTGTTGACATTGGCCACTCGGTTTCTGCTCGGCTGGTAAGTTTTAAATCACCCCTGGAATTTACTAGCCAAATTTCTCATGGATTCCTAATGAGCTGAAACAAATTGAGTTGCAATGAATGGGAACAATTATTAGAATGTTGTACCATCCAGTATTTTATTAGCACACTGGCTCAAATGCCCTGGCAGAATTCCGATCAAAGTTTCTAAGCCCTTCTGTTTCCTATGAATGTAACCCTAGAAGATTAAATTTAGATCTATAGTAGCATTTTAGCATACACAACACCAAGCCCCACCACCTCGCCACCTCTAGCACCTAATTGCAACATTGGAAGGAATTCCAAAATGAATGTTTTGTAAAACCTTTGGCAGTGTATAGCATAGATCAGAAAAATACTAAGGATGCTGGAAGGCTGAGATAAAAACAAGATATGTTGGATAAACTCATCAGGTCAGGCAGCAATTGTGGAGAAATATAGGCTGGGATTTTCTGATCCCACCAGCAGTGGGCATCATTGTGGGTGGGACAGGAAAGTTTGGGGGAGCAGCCAAAAGTGGCTTTTGGCCACTCCAAATTTTCCCGTCCTGCCTGCGGCAATGCTAGCTGCTAGTGGGGCCAGAAAATCCTGGCCATAGTTAATGGCTGGAAGTTTTACTACCACACCATGGGTCTCACCACTGTAGTGTAATGAATTAATAGATTAGTAATGGTAATGAGTGATATAGGCCATGATGTAACAGTGACATCAGCTGGACGTGCTAGACACTCTGTACAGCAGACAGGATAGGTAACACTTAGGAGAGATGTGCTTATTCAATGAGTCCACCTTGTATATATTGTACGTAGTGTAAATAAAGCAGTTTGAAGTAACTACCTGAGCCAGGCTACAGTCTCTCTAGATAAGATACACCACACTGCCAGTATATGAAACATAGTAGCAGCGGTTGTGATTCCAATCTGACCAAGTGTTGCTGCCATTGAAAGAACACGCAAAGCCAGCAACTGGAACAAAAGCTTCCAGCAGGAGGCGTAGAGTGTTTCTGATGTGAGAGGGCAGGGCAATTCCAGCAGTTCTGTTCTTTCAAGGCCTCTAAAAAGGG
This sequence comes from Carcharodon carcharias, assembly GCF_017639515.1. NCBI lineage: Eukaryota > Metazoa > Chordata > Chondrichthyes > Lamniformes > Lamnidae > Carcharodon > Carcharodon carcharias. Next base: position 74,349,702 of record NC_054477.1, on the reverse strand, counting down.
GAGATAACAACAGAATAAATGTGGTGTACAGCTCACCCTGAATAGGGACCATAAACAAATACCATCTCAGACTTCCTGTGAGAAGTACAGGACCATCAACAAGACTTCTGGTCTGTCACTTTAGAAGTTAAAGGGTTTAAAACCCACTTTAGGCTTGATACTGGTGCTGGTGTTTCCATACTGGCTGGTCATTTAGCATGACTCAACACAGTTCCTGTCCAGCCCATCAAACAATCTTCAAAGTCCAGGGGGAATGAATCTGCTGGTGAAAGATCAGATCACAGTCATTTTATTCCACAAGAAGTGACAGAACTTGGTGCTGTTCTTATCCAACTCCAGATGAATGGCAACAGGAAGCCTGTGTACTTTGTCTCCAGAGCACTGACAGAAACAGAGCAACACAACGCCACCATCAAAAAGGAAGCACTGACTGTCACATGGGCCATTGAGAGGTTCTCTGACTACTCGATGGACCTAACCTTCCACATTGAGACCAATCAGAAACCACTCATTACCTTCTTGAATTCCATGGTGGTCATTAAAATTCCCCTACATATGCAAAGCTTTCACCTTCGCTTAATGCATTATCAATACACAGCTGTCTACGTTCCAGGAAAGTCACCACCACAGTTGATGCTCCCTCCAGATCTACAGTGGACCAAGCACAATGCCCTGGACCTGTCTCAGAAATGGAAGCATACTCTTCGACCATAATGAGCTTATTGCCGATCTCCAGCAGAAAGTTCCAAGACATCCAAGGAACACAAAAAGAGGAGGCGGAATGTGCCCAAATACGAGAATTCAGCTTGAAAAGCTAGTCTAAATTTCATCCTGCAGACCAGCTCCTCTGTAAATACCATGAGCAGCACAGACTCTTAGGCTATGGTGGATGACCTCTTGGTTTTTGATCACTGCCTGGTCATTCCTACGTCCATGTGAAAAGAAATCCTCCACAGGCTCCATGGAGACCACCTAGGGATTGCAAATTACAGAGCATATGCACTGCAATCTGTGTGCTGGCTGGGCATTACACAGGTTGTCCAAGATTTTGTTCTGTCCTGCCACACCTGCAGAATTAACAGCCAGACACCCACAGAATACCTGCTTCCCAGAATGACCTTGGCAGAAACTGGGGCTCGACCTATATGAACATTGCCCCCTATGATTATTGTGCATGGCATAACTTTGTTGTTGTAGATTATTACTTCAGATGGCTGGAACTGCTCAGACTCCACACCACCACAGCTGAGTCATTGATCAGGGCGCTGCAGACCATCTTCTATACACATGGGTTTCCCAATGAAAAATTCTCAGATAGCAGTCCACAATTTGCTAATGGCCACTTCAAGAAATTTGCTGATGACAATGGGATCGCTCATGTCACCAGTTCTCCTCTCCATCAACAAACTGACAGGCAGAATGAGTGTTGAGGACCATCAAGACACTTATATCCAAGAATTTGGACTGGCATTCAGCTCTGTTGCACGACTGAATTACACCTCTAGCTAATGAATTCTCGCCAGCTGAATTTCTCATCGGCCAATGTCTAAGGCTGCAAGTTGCTCTACTACCAAGAATTTCCAATATAATGTTACCCCTGTGGACCACAGGAGAGTGAGAAACAGGGAGAAGGACCTTCGTGAGAAACAACAATGTTGTTACAGCTCCAGACATATGACCAAGACCCTAGCATCCTTAACACCAGGCCAGAGGGTTTGGATCCTGGATCGTAAATCTGAAAGGATGGCCCTTCAAAGAAAGGAGCATCCACTGTCATGCCTGGTCCAAACACCATCTGGTACTTTCCAATGCAACAAGAGAGGCCTGATTTCAATGGTACCCATGAGGACACAGGTCTTCGATTACCATATGATGTGGGATTGGCAGCCCAAGGATATCTTGAGTGGCTTGCAAGATGATGACCCACTTCAGGACCACCTGTCCAAGTAACGGTCACAATAATGCAATATGGGAGAGTGGTGAAGGCACCATATAGACTTACCCTGTGACCAGGGGACTTTGTGGGGAGGAGGTGGCAGATCCAGTGCAGTGTAAATAAAATAAATGCAATGTAAAATGTTGTTAAAACAGTTGATAGTATACTTGGAGGGAAATATAGTGTAATGGGTTAATAGAATAGTTATGGTAATGAGTGATATAGGCCAAGATGTAACAGTGGCATCAGCAGTCATGTGCTAGGGACTCTGTACAGAAGACAGAACAGGCAGCACTCAGGAGAGATGTGCCTATTCAATAGTCCACCTTGTATATATTGTATGTAGTGTAAATAAACCAGTTTGAAGCATTTACCTGAGCCAGACTACAGTCTCTCTAGTTAAGATACACCACACCGTCAGTATATGAAACAACCACCAGAAACAAATGGGTCCTGAGCCCCCATGTGTAAGTGGTAGGATGGTAGAAAGCATTTTACTGGCGGTGACCAATTCAAATGCTGCTACTGGTCACCTCTCCTAACTGCTAGCCCAGTCAGTGGGCCAGAATCTCAGCTGCATCATGGAGAGAGGTGGCCACTGCTGCAAGGAGGAGAGGGTACCTCCACATTGAGAAGCTCTTGAAGGGCAGAGAGAATTTTTTTAATGTGCAGTGGCTGGGCAAGCAGGCCCCAGTGATCGGAGGGACGAATACTTCAGTGGCAGCCTCTGAGCTGTGGGTGGCCATTGCCGCTGGGAGGCCCTGCCATGGCACATAGAACTCCTAGGGAGGAATGCCCCCCCCATCCCCGCAATCCTGGGAAGCCATTGGGAGGCCGCTTTATTGTACTTGCTGATCTCTCCACACAGCAAGGGTCCATTCCAATGCTGGCAAAATGCCAGTAGGGACACAAAATTGCTGCTGATAGGCCAGTTACTTATCTTAATTGGTCACCCACCTCCCAAACCATCTCCAGAGGGCAGGTAAAATATTCCCATTTAATGTTTCCAGTTGATAGCCTTTGTTGCTCTATTTCTCTCTCCACAGATGCTGCATGGCTCCTGTTCCCAGTATTTTCTGATTTCACTATAGAATAGATGCATTTGTGGGTAGTCCAGTTGGCCTGAATGGGCTATTTCTTTGCTGTGAATTCTACATAATTGTACTTGCTGACAGCACATTGGTTTTGTGAAAGTGCATTTGCTTGCTGCACATCTGCTGAGGGCAATTGGTGTTTGACTTTGCTCACTGACATTCAATTGAGTGCTTTGGATGAAAGGGGCTACCAATTACTTCTCCTTTGTCTGCCACCATAGACTACCTGTTATTTTGTCAGATACGTTTCACAGAATTGTTATGGTGCAGAAGGAAGTCATGTCTACACCGGTTCTCCAAATGAGCATTGTGACTTAGTACCATTTTCCTGCTTTCTCCCCAAACCCTTGCACATTGTTTCTATTCAAATAATCATCTAATGCCCTCTTGAATGCCTCGATTGAACCTGTTTCCACCACACTTCCAGGCAGTGCATTCCAGACTCGAACCACTCACTGTGTGAATAAGGTTTTTTCTCACAACGTTTGGTTCATTTGCAAATCACTTTAAGTCTGTGCCCTCTCATTCTTGATCCTTATACAAGCAGGAGCAATTTCTCCCTATCCAATCTATTCAGCTGCCTCAAGATTTTGAGCATCTCTATCAAATCTCCTCTTAGCCTTCTCCTCTCCAAGGAGGACAGTCCCAACCTCTCCAATTCATCTTCGTAACTGAAGTTGCTCATCCCTCGGACCACTCTTATAAACCTCTTCTGCATTTTCTCCAATGCGATCATATCCTTCCTATAGTGTGGCACCCAAAACTGTACACAGTACTCCAGCTGAGCTCCAACTTGTGTCTTATATAAGCTCAGCATAACCTCCCTGCTCTTATACTCTATGCTCCTATTAATGAAGCCCAGGATACCATATGCTTTATTAACTGCTCTCTCCACCTGTCCTGCCAGATTCAATGACCTATGCATATGTTCACCCAAGTCCCTCAGCTCCTGCACCCCCTTAAGAATTGTACCCCTTATTCAGTATTGTCTCTCCATGTTCTTCCTACCAAAATGCATCACCCCACACTTTTCTGCATTGAACTTAGCTGCTCACTCCACCAACTTGTCTATGTCGTTTTGAAGTTCTACATTGTCCGCCTCACTGTTTACAATGCTTCCAAGTTTCATATCATCCACAAACTTTGAAATTATCCCTTGCATATCAAGATCTAGATCATTAATATATATTAGGAAAAGCAATACCAACCCCTGTTGGGCTCCACAAAAATGGGGCATTTCCTGTCTTCCTCCTATTCGACTCAGCCCCGACAAAGTCCCCCAACGGGTGCTGCAGTGTGTGTTTCTATGAAAGCTGGGCTTGGAAGACCATAGTAGAAATGAGCAGCAGTGTCGAATTGGGGGGATTTTTGAGCGCAAACCTTCCTCTAGCCCAAAAAATATCCATTGACCATTACTCTCTGTTTCCTATTACTCAGCCAATTTTTTATCCATGTTTCTACTGTCCCTTTTATTCCATAAACTATAATTTTTCACACAAGTCTGTTGTGTGGCATTATATCAAATGCCTTTTGAACGCTATGTACAGCATTATCAACAGCATTACCCTCATCAACTGTTTCTGTTACTGTTGTAAGGGTGGCCAAGTTGTACTGTTAGTAATAGAGTTGATCTGCAGACACCTCTTGGGTGGAAATGTTAAGTTTATTTACAACATACTCGGCAGTAACTACATGCGTGCTTTCAACTTCAACTCTATCTCAACACTATCTGCTAAGGTAGCCCATGCTGTTCTACTATTGGTTACTACAGGTCTTGTGATATTTCCTAATAAGTATTCTTAAAGGTACATTGCACACTAAACAAAACCATAATTACTACATTCCTCCCTCTTTAACTCGGCTATACATATATTTACAAGTACATATTTTTCAAGCCAACAAAATATTTACACTGGATAAGGAATTTACAAGTTCAGTCTTTCAGATGGTTTTCTGGTACATGTGGAACTTTGCAGCTCCACAACTTCAGATTCTTTGCCAAGAACCTCATTTTCTGGACATGCTAGAACATCAGGTGCTTCGGTGGGCACTTGCAGTCCTGTATCCAGGGACATCAGACATGTCAGTCCTGGATTGAGTATTCTCAATAGGAAACACAGACCTGGTCATGTTCACTGGTGAAACCAAATATTGGTGATTTGTCTCTCTCCTCCTTAAATGGTCTTCATGTTTACGGATGATCCCGCCTTCCACCTCCACGAGGTAAGATAGAGGTCCAGTCCAACGCACTTATTTCACCCGGTAACCACTGTGGTCCTTCCCTGAAGTTTTTCGCGTATATCGGCACTCCCATGGTAAATTTCCTCTCTCTACAATGCCAATGTCTAGTTTTCTGGCGTCCCTGACTCCTCTCCATCCTCCCCTCTAAATTCAGCATTATTAAGCTCAATATTCCTGAGACGGCATTTCAACAATAACTCTGCAGCTATGACGCCTGTTGTTGTGTGAGGGGTAGTCCTGTAATGAAAAGGAAAGCATACTAGCTTGGTTGCCAAGGAATCACCAGTTAGCTTTTTCATGCCTGTCTTGAATGCTTGAACCGCCTTTTCAGCCAGTCTGTTTGAGGCGGTATGGTGCAGTTTTCACATGAGTATACCATTGAGGCTGATAAACCATTGAAACTCAGCACTCGTAAATGCCATACCATCATCAGGAATGACTACTTCTGGTAGTCTGTGAATACGCTGCTGATGTCTGAAGGGAATCAGCCTGTTTCTGTAATCTTTTTACACCAACAGGTCTGCTTTAAGTTCCAAAAGCAATGACTTGTTCTTTTTGTGGATGCCATGTAACAGTGGTTGGTGGACAATGCAATAATCCCATTTCAATCCTCAATGCTAGTTTGGAATTTCTTCTGTCCCATAGCTAAGTCTCCTGCCCTGAGCACAAGAAAGGAAGAGATTCTCGTTGCTTGGGCAGGCAGATTCACACGTCATTGGCCCTGTATGAGCTTGAAAAGAGATCAGCACGGTCTTCTGTTCTAGGTCCCAAATCTTCACACTGCAATCTAGACTGCTGCTAACCTCTTGTATTTCACCAGATATTATGCTCACTTTAGTAACAGTGTTACCGTGCTCATATTTACAGAACTTGCTCATCATCACAGTTTCACTCTCATCAGATACGAGCTCCTGTGACCAACCATGTAGCACTTGTTCTCATTCTTGACATAGGACTGGGTCCCGACTTGTCCAGTCTCTGATCTATAGAGCACACACCGGCGAGGAATCTAAGAAATGTAGCAGTAAAATGAGTTCTTGCGGAACTGGCATGGGCTCATCATTTTCTTGTAAAGGCAAATGACTAAGGGCATTGGCGTTTGCAATTTGATTGCGGGGCCTCTGTACGAAAGTGTATTCGGATGCTGCAGAATTAAAGTCCAATTCATGGCTCTGTTTCTTCTTTCGATGGGCCGCCTTTTTTCCAGTGCAGACTTTAACCTCAGCCTTCTGTTTGGCTTCACTATTGGCCAGACTGCTCTCAGATGTAAGCTCAACATGTCAGAGCTTAGTGTTTGAGTCTCCTAAAATTTTATTATCTGTCTGCTACTTGGGGAATTCTGCGACTTTTGTTTCCAAAGCCACTTTGGCTTCGTTTAACTAATTCTTCAGCACTTACAAATTTTTTTGTATTTGTTTGCTACCTCCTGGAAAATTGAACATTGTTGTGTCTTTTCATCCTTCTGTTTGTTCAGAGAAGTGCTGAATTCTCTCTGGTTCTCTTCATACTTTTCCAGAGGTACAAACTTTGACTCAAGGGAATCTTGTAGGTCGTGAAGGTCTTTCAACAGGTTTTCTTTTTCCCTGCCATGGTTGTTCACCTTGTCTCGAACTCTGTCATCAAGCAAGGTGCCTTCAAGTTTCTTCTGCTTTCTTCCGGATTTTGGCTTAAGACATCCTTCATTTCTTCAGGTTGTTGAATTCTTACACACTCCTTTTCCAAAACAGGAGCACTTCCAGCTTCCTTTTGGAATCTCAGGGGCCAATCAAGGTTGATTTCCCTTAGCCATTTTTGCCTTAGAAGGCTTGGTCCTCTGCCTCTCAATACCAAAACTGGTAGCTTTGCCATTTGGCTCCATAATGGACAGTTACTCTGCTTATGAATTTTACTTGACTGTCTTCACCCATAAGTGTTTTTAGCTTTGCAGCTGTTTGTTCTAAGCTTAATTAATGTTCACCATTATTCAAATATTGGAAAGTCTGTTCCGCAGTTACAGTAGTGGAAGCTCCTGTGTTCACTTCCATTTTAACAGGTTTGCCATTTACTTTCACTGATAAATATGGTTCTGTCATTCCAACTTTCAAATTAAACAACAAGTAAATGTCAGCATTGCTTTTCCAGGCTCTTCTACATTGTAAATCTCATTTGTCTTCTTTTATTTGCAAGCCTGCTTGAATCTTTCCTTGCACTGCCTCATTAAATGTCCATTTCTGTGATAATAGTAGCATTCGATTTTTTTAAACTGTCAATTGCTAAAAGATTGATTATTTCCACCTCTATTAAAATTATTCTTCGATTTCGCTGCTAAGCTACTTTTCTTTATTCTTCGGCTGGTGGGGGCTATTTCCTGCTTCTCGGCAGACTTTCATTTTTTTGCATCACTTTCACTTGAGGCTTCCCACCCGATGTGGAAGATGGTGCCATTTTGCACGCCCTGTATTGCTTTTGAATCTCTTACAGCATTTCCATGGCCAGCAATACCTCTAGCGCTGCCTTGAAATCCAGATTCACTTCAGACAGTAAGCTTTCTGAATAGTGTCCTCTTTCACAGCACACACTAAACAATCTCTAAGCATGTAGTTCAGAGTCGTACCAAACTCTCAATGTTCTGTTGAGTCATTCAAATTTGCCACATAGAATGTAATTGTCTCACCCAGGTCTCTTTTCCATGAATGAAACCTGAACACCTGCATCGTGACTGAGGGCTTAGGTTGAAAGTGACCTTTCACAAGGTCCACCAATTCATCGCAATTCGTCGAATCTGGGGTACTGGGTGCCATCAAATTTTGAATCAAACAATAGGCTTTGCTCCCAAAAGGAGTCAAGAGGATCACTTGCCTCTTCTTTTCCCCGGTAATTTCGCTCGCTTGAAAAAAGAACATGAGGCATTTTATTGATTGAGACCAATCTGTGTCTGGTTCAAAAGGATCACTTCTCCTGAATTGTGGCATTTTGAGAGAGGATAACTTCTTCAATTCTAACGGAGCTTGTTACCTACAATCATTGGGTGATGTATGGTGCCGATTTCTTTCTAACTTAATTTCTTCTGTTCAATCCTGTTTTATCCTCGCTGCCAGTTTGTTGTAAGGATGGCTGAGTTGTACTGTTAGCAATAGAGTTGATCTGCAGACATTTCTTGGATGGAAACAAATTTATTTACAATATACTCAGCAGCAACTACACGTGTGCTTTCAACTCTAGTTCCATCGCTACACTGCCTGCTGAGGTAGCCTGTGCTACTCTCCTAATGGTTGCTACAGATCATATCTTTCCTAACCAGCATTATTCTTAAAGGTATACTACACACTAAACAGAACCATAATTACTTCAGTTATCTCCTCAAAAAATTCCAAGTTAGTTAAACACAATTTCCCCTTTAGAAATTCATGCTGCCTCTTCCTCATTAACCCACATTTTTCCATGTGGCTATTAATTCTATCCACAATAATTATTTCTAGAAGCTTTCCCATTTTTGAAGTTAAACTGCCTGGTTTGTAATTGTTGGGCTTATCCTTACAACCTTTTTTGAACAAGGGCGTAATGTTTGCAATTCACCAGTCCTCTGGCACCTCCCCTGAGTCACTGAAAGATTATAGCGAGTGCCCCTGCAATTTCCACTGTTACTTTCTTCAATATCGTTGGATGCATCTCATCCGGTCCCGGTGCCTTACCCAGATGGAAAAAACGGTTTGGACCAGTATTCTTATTTCCTTGTTTTTACTATTTGTTTCATTCTGGGTTGTCAACTTTAAGAACCAACAACTTCTTCCTTATCAATTTTGAGCACTTCTAGTGACAGAGTTTCCTCCTCTGTCACTGGGGCCTGTGTAGCATCTGCTGCCTTGGTAAAGACAGATGCAAAGAATCCATTTAATATTTCAGCCATGCCCCCTGCCCCCATGTGTAAATCTCCTTTTTGGTCCCTAGTTGGCCCGACTCCTTTTACCACCTTCTCACTATTTATGTACCTGTAGAAGATTTTGGGATTCCCCTTTATGATGTCTGTCTGTCTTTTCTCATAATCCGTCATTGCTTCTCATATTTGGTTTTTCATCTCCCCTTTGACCCTTCTGTATTCTGCTTGGTTTTCAACTGTATTTTCTATTTTGACCATGGAATAAAATTAGTAAATAAAATAAAATAAAAATAAATAAATAAAAATGATACTGAGATTTAAAGTATTAGCCAGGATCATTTAAAGGATCTTGCATTACAATGTAAGCACTATTCCTGCCTCTCCTATATCTCAGCACTTATCATTAAAAACATATTTCAGTTAAAAATGCCATTTAATTAGCATAAGGAAAGTAGCACTCAGGAAAGGGAAATTTCAATTAAAACACTTTGTGTTTTGTGGACATACTGCTATTTAAATGTTGCACTTTACCAAAGCTCTGATTCTCACAGAGCTGCTGACGTGATGGAGCCTGTAATGTGAAATCCTCCAACCCCTTCCTCTGTGAAATTGACTATAGCACGGTAATAAACCAGCGTGTCACATTCATCTTGGGATTGTGGTTTGGTGCCATAAATATCAGTTATTTTTTACATTGAAACATTGTGAGAAAAGCAACAGCAACCTGTGAAACATGGTCCACATTTATATTGGGTGGTGGTAATATATTTGTAAGTCACAAAGCTTTCACTGCTGTTCCGATACTATACTACCAATTTGTTAGAAGTACCCGGTTTCCATTTGACAGATGATCCATATTTGTTTTGTCTTGAAGCGCACCATTTGTGTATGTTGATTGTTTTGCTGCCTTAATGGTGATCCTTTTGTTGTTTCTGTGCCTTTACAGTGTTTTAGAGCAATTCACTATGATCTACACATCAAATTAATGCAGGGAGTCTGTCATAAAGTAGTATTATATTGCACACAAGATGGGGGCCCCTACCAAAGCCTATCGGATAACTAACATATGCACAAGCTCATTCCTTAATTAAAATAGCCACAATGCAGGTAATTTCACAAAATTATCCTTTTAATGTGCAACTGCACAATACTTTTATACACCATGCAAAAATGCTGCTTTAACATAGCCAGTTCGGAGGGGGACAGGGTAGTCAGGCCTGGTCAGTGGGTACTTGGGTTGTTTGGAGTGTAGTTGGATCGAGGGTGCTCAGGTCAGGTAATGGGAGGGTGGAGGCAGTAGTTGGGTGGTGGGAGTGGTTTGGTTGGGGAGTAGTCAGGTGGCCGGGAGGGGTAGTCATGTTTGGAGGGGGTAATCAGGTCAGGTTGGGAGGGTAGTCAGGTCAGATCACAGGTGTGGCCAGGAGGGTAGTTGAGTTGGGTCGGGGGTAGTTGGGGGTCAAGGGGTTAGCTGGGCGGTCAGGGGGTGGTAGTCATGGGGTTGGGGAGCGTGATTGGTGAGTCAGTTGTGTAGTTACCCAGGTGTTAGGCTAGCTTTTATCTGTGTAACATTTCCGGTTTCCTGTGTAACTATAAAAGAATTTCCCACAAAACTGAAGTTTCTGACTAGTTGAAAGTTGAAACTTTCCTGGTAGCTCCATGCATCAAGACTTCCATAGCGTCCCAACATGCATCTTTGGTCATATGTCTGGTCTCGGACAACCTGGAGACTGGAAGATTTATATAAACTCCAAAAAGACAATGGAACAAAAAATACCTTCAAGTTGACTTTTATTGTTTATTGCTACATTTTTATGTGATTGGGAGTCCTCCTCCAGCTGACTTTGTTGCATGGTGGGTGTGTGTAATCTCTTTAATAGTTTTCTTGATTAAAACATTTCCTCACATCATACTAATTTGTCTTGGTGAGAGACATTACATTTATTGTTCCAGTAACCTCATTCCAGAACACACTACGCAAACATGAATTGGGAAGAAATGGTAATATATTCATGAAGATCCATGAACATTTCCCCCTCGACCATATGGTGTTCTCTTGATTCTATAAGCATGAATTTACTGCTAAAGACGCCATTTGGCCTACCAGCATTGTGACAAGGCAATAGATTATAATAGTTAACAGCCTTATTACTTATCATTGATTACTGCCAACATTCAGTGGTTGGATGGTTTAACTTCCCACTGCCAGGAAATTATGTATGAACTGGAAGATTACATTCTACTATCAGGTCAAAATGTCTTTATGACTAATAGTGTAAAGATAGGACAATATACACTTACACCATTGTTTTCCTTTTCAGGACTGTAATCCTATTACAATTGACAATAAAAAATATTTTAATAATGGTGCAAAGCTCTTAATTAATGATGCAAACTCTGAAGATAATGGAATGTACACCTGTAAACTCGAATATGGGCATCTTGGGAAGAAGTATAATGTAACAAGGACAACAGAATTAAAAATGAAAAGTAAGTCAATTGGTAAACATACCAGTCTTCATCTCTTCCTCCTACCAAAATTAAGAATGCAGATTTTTGAATGGTATAATTTGTTTTACCGCGCCATACATGTAAATATTTAGGACCAGTTTATACTTTTATACAATTTTATACAATCAGTAGAAGAGCAGCACTTATAGATACCTGGGTAAAGGATGTCTGTTACTTCAGCTGTAGAATGGATTGGAAAAAGATAACATAAAAGGAATGCAAAAAAATATGGCATATGAGATGAATTGTTATATGCATGGAATCACTTCATTCACTGTTATGGCCTGAGATAGCTGGAAGTATAAAACAAAATTAGTTTTGAACCAGAATTTCTATTTCTCGTATATATTTGATATCTGGATGAGTTGTCTAAACTGCATTACCACACAACTTTATAAATATGATGTTTTGTTAGACAATGTAATCATGCAACTGGTCAACAACCCTAACATCTATTCGGTATCTACAAAGTAATGTAACCTTTAGGAGACAGGTGCTTGAACTTGTACAGACTTGGCAAATCATCCAAACTGCAGTGGCTGATGGAAAGAGAGATAAGCTTTTGAGTTGGACAACAGAGGAGCTACCTTCAAAGCAGCAAGAGAGAAAAAGAGACTCTGTTCAGGGATAGGCTGGAGGAAGACAAGAGGGAGAGAGTTCCTTTCACAGCATTTCATAAAAAGAAAAGGGAAGTTGGGAGAACATGACACAACGCATACATCCACTGATCCTGTTGGGTGGGGAAGGGGAGCAACAGAAATCAGCCCTACTGAGGATCTTAATGCTAGTTATGCCATTGGAGCATGTGTGAAAAAGCCTGCTAAAGAGTAAAGTCTGTCATCAGTCCCTTGAAACAAGATTGACACCTGCCAAATTTCATGATTTGTGTGGCCTCAGGCCAATCCTGGAGGACAGGTCTTTGGGCAGGGAGGACAAGAGTTGCCCTGAGGAAGGGTGGTGGAGGGTGGGGGTGTTCTCGAACGAGGGTTTTGCTCTCAACTTTTCCTTTTGTTGCTTCTCTACAACAGAGTTTATGTAGTCAGTTTCCAACTTTGTTGCAGCATGTTGGATGAGGCACCACCACGTGGCACAGTTTGTGGCAAGTTCCTCCCAGGTACCAATATCAATTTGTCCCCTGTTCAATGAGGCTTTCAGAGTGTCCATAAAACATTTTCTCTGTACTCCCTGAGATCCGGTGCCATCCTTGAGTTAAGAAACGAGAGTCTGCTTCGAAGAAGTAGAATAGCCTGTTGGGGAGCAGGGAAAGGCTCTGTTGAAGTGAAGGAAATGAAGAGAACCTACTGAGAACAGAAGCTGCAGGAATTGGAAAGAAGAGAAAAACTATACTTTCACTATAAACAAACAGCTATTTTGTCATTGGAAATATTTAGCACAGTGCTGTCTATAGAAGTAGCAGGTACCGCAGGCACTTAGAATAGGATAGGCATGTCAGATGTGAGGGAAAAGGTGTGGTGGATTGGATACTGCTATTCTCCAATCTGATTCCATTAGGGTACTTTAATTGTTCCTGGCAGCTGGCTGCACCAATATTTAGCACCCACAGAAGGAAGGGGAGGGACAGAGCAGGGATTGCTTTGGGGGAGATCTGGGTGTCAATCTGGATATTAGCCTCTCAACAGCAAACAGAAAAAGACCGATGAGGATCGTTAGAAAGTGAAAGGAGTGGAATCCAACCTGATCCAATCCAGTGCATGTGCCTGTCACAAATTTTATGGTGGTGGATAACAGGACATCATGGAGAGGCAGAATGCTTATAAATATTAGGCTCCTATAATGCACTTGGGAGCCCAATTTGAAGTTGAGTGTTCCCTCAACCCAGACTCGATCTCCAGCCATTCAGCTTACCCCCAGACTTTATGATTTCCTCCCTGCTCCCCATGATTGCTGACATTGCCACACCATACCCTCACCCAATTTCTAAACTCCACTCTCCCACCTTCCCCATCCCCATGACAATCCTTGGCTGTGGCTTCTCTGTTATTGTTGGGTTGTTGTGAAAGACATTGTGTGTCTTACTCTAGAAAGAGATCTGGCTGGCGGGCTGGAGGCAATGATCTTTCCTTAAAAGTACTTTGATTTATGTGACTAACTATATACAAGATTACAGAATATCAGGACAGAATTTCTGCTCCTCTCTTAGGTCCTTTTCACTCATCTCTCTGTGAGTGACATAATTATGACATGGTTCTTTGTGCACATGCTCAGTTACTATTATTAGAGTAGTGTTAGAGTTAAGCCTTTACTCTACAGCTTCCCCCTGTTCACCAGCCAGGCTGTCCACTTGTCAGGGTGGTAGGCGACAGTGCAATATGTTAATAATGTCCTACTGTTAAGATTGGAACGACTACCACGTGCCTTGTCTTGCTGAGTTCTTGGTCATTTTTGGCTTCACCCACATCCTCTCAACCCCAAGGTAAATATCAGGGACCTGACATTTCTATATCCTGTCTGATTTTCCTCCCTTTCCACTGCACTTTCACCTGATTTACACCAAGAGTGCATCACAGGCCCTAGAAAATTTTGGCTATGTAATCTCCAAACACAAGACAATATATGTACAGTCTATAATATTTCAACAATAATGTTATATTTTACCTAAATCCAACAGCTTCTCTTCCTGTACATTTGTGGTGTGTATAGAATACATTAGACTGTGATACTTACATCCGAAATTGATTGTTTCAGCAACAACAACCAAGACAATACAACCAGAGGTGAGAAATCCTAAAAATAATACAATTGAAGCAAGACTTGGTAAGTACAAGGAAGTTGTCATATTCTATGGTGTTTTCATTCTATGCATTTTTTCTTTATTCATTCATGGGATTTGGGTGTCATTGGCTAGGCCAGAATTTATTGCCCATCCCTAATTGTTCTTGTTCAGAGGGCATTTTAAGAGTCAACCATATTGCTGTGGGAGTCACATGTAGGCCAGACCAGGTAAGGATGGCAGATTTCCTTCCTTAAAGGACATTAGGGAGCCAGGTGGTTTTATACAACAATGGTTTTCATGGTCATCAGTAGACTTTTAATTCAGATTTTTGTTATTGAATTCAAATTTTATCACGGTGGGATTTGAACCCAGGTCCCCAGAGCATTTCTCTGGATCTCTAGAATACCAGTCCAGCGACAATACCACTATGCCACCCCCTCCCCCAGAAGGGGGAAATATTCCATGCGGCACTTCAACATTTATTGTAATACTGAAGCTAAAGGATTGATAATTTTTCACATTACTTTCACCCCATGAATGCTGAAGCCATGTTGATTGAAAGACAATTAATAATTTTCTAGTGAAATAATTTTTCCTTTGACCACAATCACCTTGCCACAAGACTCCCATAAGGAACACTATTCTAGTTCAACTGTGAAGGTTCATTCATTGCCAGGGACATTGTTTGTGAACGTATGATGGATCATGCAGGATAGATTGAAGCAACAATTGCTAATTGCATGAACAATAGCTTGTTGCATTGAGAGAATATTTGCATGTAAATAATTTTATGCACTGCCTCCTATTTTTCTTCTTTCTTTACTTCTTTGATTTATACATTTCTTTTCAGAATGTCAGTGTTAGAATTTGTATGTTTGTGTACTTATTTTTCCTGAACTTTTTATCCATATTTTATTTTAAATTGCTCTTAAAGGAACTTGGAATGGATATCATCCAGGTCATTAGTATGTTGAAAATCATAGATTTGGTAGATTACAGCAGGTTATTTATTTTGATTTATAAGTACATACGTAGGTGGCACCTGGTGAAAAATTCAGAAGCCTTGAACAAAATGCTATAGCATAATACATGTATTTTCATATGTTTAGAGATTTAAATTCTCTTTCTCCAAATTTGTGGATATGTCATACATGTGGAACAGACCTGTGGTTAGAATGATTAATACTATGCACATTAACAATTTAAAACAATATCTAGTTGACTTTCAAAATTATAATAGAATTAAAGACTTTCCTGGTGGCTCAGTTGCTGAATGGTCGTATGGTTTGATATGGAACAATTTGGATCTTGAAAATCATGGGAGTGATTTTAAATATACACCCAAAATAGGTGTGAAATCAGGAAAACTTGAAGACTTCCACCTGGCTGAGCTTGTTCTCACATCGAACAACTTTTCCTCCAAGTGCACTTTTTTCCCCCTAATTTCCCCCAAATGAAAGGTGCCGCTATGGGTCCTAGCCATGTGTCTTTTTGTGGGATGTGTGGAACATTCTTTTTTCCAGTCCTACTTATCTCACCTCCTTTTCCCAGTACATTGACGACTGTTTCGACACTGCTCCCTGTTCTGTCCCTGAACTGGAAAATTTTGTTGTCTTTGTTTCCAATTCCCACTCTTCTCTCACCTTCATCTCGTCCATCTCCGAACCTTCCCTTCCCTTCTGTGACTTCCTTGTCTCCATTTCTGCGGTTAGGCAGACTAATATTCACTGCAAGCACATCAGCTCCCACACTACTCTGACAATACTTTCTCACACTCCACTTCCTGTAAGGACCCTATTCCACTCTCCCAGTTTCTCTATCTCCATCACATCTGTTCAGATGATGCAACCTTCCATAATAGCACTTCCATAATGTCTTCCTTTTTCCTCCACTGAATTCCGACCTATAGTGGTTGACAGGGCCCTCAATCATGTCCAATCTATTTCACACACTTCTGCTCTTACCCCTTTGCCTCCCTCCCAGAACCAAAATAGGGCTTATATTGTCCTCACCTTCCACCCCACCAGTCTCTATATTCAATAGATCATCCTCCGTCATTCCTGCCACTTCCAGCATGATTCTCCCACCATCACATCTTTCCCCACCCTCTCCTTTCAGCATTACAAAGGGACTGTTTCCTCTGGGACATGCTAGCTCACTCCTCAGTCACCCCCAACAACTCTTCCATTTCCTATGGCACCTTGTGCAACACCTGTCCTTTTGCCTCCAGCCTTCTCACCATTCATGATCCCAAGCACTCTGTCCAAGTGAAACAGTGATTTGTTATACTTTCAATTTAGAATATTGTATCACTGCTCATGATGTTATCTTCCCTACACTGGGTAGACCAAAAGGAGACTGGGTGACCGCTTTGTGGAACACCTCCATTCAGTCGGCAAGCTTGGCCCTATGTTTCTTGTTGCCTGTCATTTTAATTCTCTACCTTGCTTCCACTCTGACTTTCCTTTCTCTAGCCTGCTCCAGTGTTCCAATGAAGGTCAATGCAAGCTTGAGAAACAATAACTTGTCTTTCGATTGGGCACTTTACAGCCTCTGGACTCAACATTGAGTTCAAAGATTTTAGATCATAACATCTTCCACCTTTTTTTTTGCTGGTTTTGTTTTCTCTCATTTCTTTCTTAATTCCTTTACTTGGCTGTTGGAACTTGTGGGTCCAAGCTGCATGCTTATTGTAAGTGGTGGCCAAGTTGGTACTATAGATAGAGTCGATCAGCAGACACTTAGGTGAAACATTGTGTTTATTTACAAAGGTACTCAGCAGCAACTACATGTGTGCTTTCACTTTAAACTCTATCTCATACCACTGACTACTAACTACAGAGGTAGCCCATGCTACTCTTCTATTGGTTACTCAACATCATGTGATCTTTCTTTATAACATTCTTCTTAAAGGTATATTACACGTTAGATAAAACCATAATTACAACATACCTTTACTCAGAAATATATTTCATATTTGCAAATACAATTTTCTCAAGATAACAAATTATTTACACTGGTAAGTAATTTACAAATTCAATCTTTCTGGGGGTTTTCTTAGGCATGTAGAATGCCTCAGCTCTACAACTTCAGATGCTTCATCAGGGACCTCCTTTTCTGGCTTGTCTGAACATCAGGTGCTTTAGCAGGCACCTGCAGCTCTGTATCCTTAACTCTTGCAGATACATTAGACATGTCTGTACTAGGCAGGAAACGTTGACCCAGTCATGAACACTGATGGAATCAATTCTTGGTGATTTGTTCCTCACTTCATTAGATGATCCATATGACTCAACCTTCCATCTTCATGTGGTAATATAGAGGCCCAGTCACTGCACTTATTTCACCTGGAAACCACTTTGGTCCTTCTCCAAAGTTCTTCACATATACCGTCTCTCCCACAGTAAATTTCCACTCGCAACTATGCCAGTGATGTATAGTTTTCTGACTTCCCTAACTTCTTTCCACCTTCCCCCCTAAATTCAGCATTATTAAGCCCAACCCCGTCTTGAGACAGCGTTCCATCAATATCTCTGCAGGTGTGACACCTGTTATTGTGCGAGGGGTGGTCCTATAATGAAAAAGAAAGCATGCTAGCTTGGTTATTAAGGAAACTTCTTCATGCCAGCCTTGAACGTTTGAACCAGCCTTTTGGCCAGTCCATTTGAGGAAAGGTGATACAGTGCAGTTTTTACATGAGTGATACTGTTGTGACTGATAAACCGTTGGAGCTCAGCACTCATAAATGCCATGCCATTATTGGAAATGACTACTTCTGATAGTCTGTTAATGGCAAAATTTTGACCTAACTTCTCAATTGTAGCAGAAGACGTTGGTGACTTCACCTCATATATGTCCATCCATTTTGAGTGGGCATCAACAATGAGCATAAACATTGTTTCATGAAAGGTCCCACATAGTCAATTTGTAATCATATCCATGGCCTTCCTGGCTACCTCCAAGGATATAACGGAACTGTTGAAGGTAACTTTTGCAGTTGCTGACATTACACCTATTTCTTCACTAAACTCCACCCCAGGCCATCATAGATAGCTGCATGTTATGGTCTTCATTTGGGAAATTCCTGGATGTGCACTGTGTAGCTCAATTAACAGTGGCTCTCTTAACTTTGAGGTACTATCACTCATGCTCCCCACAATAAGATGCCATCCTGGCTGGCTATTTCATGTCTTCTGTTTCATTTCTTCAGATATGGACTCTTGTGAACAACCATGAAGCACTTGTTCTTGTACTGGGTCCATACTTGTCTAGTCTCTGACCTGTCGAGTACATACCGGCATGGAATCTAAGAAACTTAACAATGAAGCAAGTTCTTGTGGAACTGGGACATCCTCATCATTTTCTTGTAAAGGCAAACAACTAAATGCATTGGCATTTGTGATTTGAGTTTCAGGCCTATGTACAAAAGTATATGTTGCCAGGATTAAAGTCTTATTTGTGTTTCTGTGTCTTCTTTCTACATGCCGCCTTCTTTCTAGCACTGATTTAATCTCAGCCTTCTTTAGGACTTCAATATTGGCTAGACTACTCTCAGGTGTAAGCTTGACTTGAGTGAACTCAGTGGTTAAGTCTCCCAAAATGTCATCATCCGTCTACTTCTTAGAAAATTCCATGACTTTTGCCTCCAAAGTCTCTTTGGCTTCATGCAGTTGATTCTTCAGCCCTTCCATCTCCTTTTTTGTATTTGTTTGCTGCCTCCTGGAAAATTGAGCATTGTTGTATCTTCTCTGCCAACTCATCCTTCAGTTTACTCAGCGAAGTCCTGAATTCTTTGTTTCTTTTCATACTTTTCCAGTGGTACAAAATTTGACCTGAAGGAATCTTGTAATGTATGAAGGTCTTTCAGCAGGTTTTATTTTTCTTTTCAGAGGTTGCTCACCTCGAATCGAAGTCTGTCATGGATCTTCTGTGTTCTACCATGTTTTGGCATAAGATAGCTTGCTTTTCTGCAGGTTGTTGAGACCTTACACATTCATTTTCAAAAACAGGAATGTTTCCAGCTTCCTTTTGGAATCTCAGTGACCAAGGTTGATGTCACTTGGCCAGTTTTGCCCTAGAAGGCTTGGTGCTCTGCCTCTCAGTACCAACACTGGTAGCTTTGCTGATTAGTTTCTGTAATGGACAGTTACCCTACTTATGCCTTGACTTGAATGTCTTCACCCATATGTGTTTTTAGTTTGGCATCAGTTTCTTCTAAACTTAATTGATGTTTACCATAATTCAGATATCTGGAGGCATATTCCCCAATTACATTAGTGGAAGCTCCTGTGTCCGCTTCCATTCTAACAGGTCTGCCCATTTACTTTCACTGTTACATATATTGGTTCTGTCTTTCCAAGCTTCAAATTAAACAACAAATAAATATCTGAATTTGTTGCTTCAGGCTCTTCTACATTGTAGATCGCACTGGATATTTTCTTTCGTTTAAAAGTCTGCCTGGCTCTTTCCTTGCGCTGTCTCATTATGTGTCCATTTCTATGACAATAAAAACATTCAATTTTTTTGAACTGCCAATCGTTATAATAGTTTGTTTCCATGTCTATTGAAATTATTCCTTGTTTTCACTGCTAACTCTTTTCTCATTTTCCGGCTAGCAGGGGCTGATTCCTGCTTCTCAGCAGAGTCCTGCATTTTCCCACCATTTTTGGATGGGGTTTCCTGCCCAATGTGAAGGACAGCGCTGTTTTACACTCCCTGTATGGCTTTTGAATCCCTTACTATGCTTTCCATGGCCAATGCAATCTCTAGCGTCTTTTTAAAATCAAAATGTGTTTTGGACGATAGTCTCTTCTGAATTGTGCCCTTATTCACACCACAGGCTAAACTATGAGCCTGTCATTTAGAGATGCACCAAACTCTCAATGTTCCGCTAACTGCTTCAAACTTGCCACATAACAAGCAACTTTCTCCCTTGGGGCTTTATTCTTGAGTTAAACTTGAACCGTTGCTTCGTTACTGAGGGCTTTGGTTGATAATGACCCTTCATGAGGTCTATCAATTTATCAAAATTTTTCGAATCTGGGGCACTGGGTGCCATCAAACTTTGAATCAAGCCATAGGCTTTATTCCTACATGTTGATAAGAGGATCACTCGTCTCTTCTCTTCACCCGTAATCTCATTCGCTTGGAAAAAGAACGCAAGGTGTCCAATATAATGAGATCAATCATCAGTGGCTGGACCGAAAGGATCAATTCTTCTAAATTGAGGCATTCTGAGAGGGAGTTATTTTGTCGGTTTGAACGGAATTCCTACTTACAATTACTGTTTGAGGTACAGTCCGATTTCGTTTTTCTTGATTTCTTCTATTAACTTGTTTTATCCTCACGTTTTTCTCGCTATCATGTTTCCTGGTACCATGTTGGTAAACCTGTTTTTGTGAAACTATTTGTCGATGTTACTTCAATTTGGAGTATGGTATCTATTAATGAATATTGCTTTGTGCTTAATTCATTTTCTATTGTTCTTTATGATTCAATATTAATTAAATTAAAATGTTAAACACTGAACCATTTAGAGGTATCACTAGTAAATCCTTTAGGTTCCAACAATTTCTCCTGTGTAATTTCAGCCTCAATGTTTGCAGTGAATCTAGAAATGCATGGTGAGAAGGGATTCAATAGATTTATTTAAATTGGCAGTAACCACTTTACTTAAACTTGAAAGTGAACTCTGAAGCATTGTTTTATTAAATACATTATTTTAAGACTGCAAAGGTTTATTTTTATTTCACAGGCTCAGAACTTAATGTTACCTGTGAAGCTCTTGTGGGATTTGGCAAAGTGAACATGATTTTGCTTACCTGGAAAATGAATAACGCTGATATTCCTGAAGATGAATTCAGAATCAAGCAAGGAGATCAAAGGTATGTTTTACTTTTAATCTCGGCTAACATGAAAACTTGACTGTGACACACGGAATGTATGAGAAAAGGAAAAATATTCTGTAAACACACCTAAATGAAAATACATTGCTGGAGTTATACCATATTAAGTACTTGACTCCTGATGTATCGGTCATAACATATTCATGTAAAGGCTACAGATAAATGTTCAGTGATGTCGGTCCTTTCTTTCCCTCTTACCACTATATGGATAGAAGGTTCTGTGTATTTGTGCCCACAGCCAAGTATAATTAGGATGTAAAGGAAACACCCACTGTAAAATGTTGACAAAAGTCAGGCACAAATGTATTATGCATGTCATTACCGTTTTCTTTCGTTTCCTCACTGTTTTACATCCATTTATCAACTATTGTGCCTAAATGCATCTCAGTTCATTTTAATGGATCCACCCCAATTTAAAAAGTACAATGGACAGAATTTGAATGTTAAACACTGAGTCATTTGAAGGTATCATTAGTAAATCCTTTAAGTTCCAACAATCTTACCTGTGTACTTTTAGCCATGAACAGTATAGTTGTAAGAGATGAGTGTTTTCTTATCCTCAGAGTTATTGTCCCAATGAAATAATTCAATCAGCAAGCATTTTCTGAGTTTAAATATAAAGGTTATTTAGTATCACATACTCACCCTGAATTTAATGCAACCTTTCAATCACTCATTCAGCACACACACAGACACAAAGATGAGATATGAAGATAATATACTGTAAAAATATATAATTATCTCAGTCTTGTTCATGGCAGGCATGCCATTTCTTAGATGAAATTGGTACTTTAATTGAAGTGAAAGCCTTGTAAAGCAAAATATTATCAGCAGGCTGTGAGATTTCTTGTAGCCAAATTTCTAGAAGGTTGGTTCTCAGGTGAACTTTAATTGGAACAGGTTGGGGAGTTCTTCTCTTTATTTGAATTTCCTCCTTTGAAGGTATTGTTGTTTATTACCTTGGCTGCTTAGATGACTTGTAGCTAGTTCAATGGCTGTTGCTGAAAAAGAGATATTTTTTATCGAAGCTTTTCATCTTGCACTCAGGACATTTTGCAAGAATACAAATCCAAGGGAGACCACAAATTTATATTGTATGAGAAGAGAGTGCTGATTGGTTGGCAAGTGGATCCTGAGGCATTGCTATGGAGAATGCACTAGCTGATGATGACTGACAATTAACTGCTGAGGATTGATTGAAATTTAAACTAGACAGTTTGACTCTGGCCAAGGCATGTCACTTATTTTGGCTAGCTGAAGCATGTGCAATGTCTGTAGACGCTGCCTTTCATTCCTGTAGATGACTGAGAACCAATGTCACCGAAGACTGCGCATACCAAGGGAACCAGTCAGTCACATCTGCCAGCTACTGCAGGATTTGGTGCTATGTGGATATGGAGGGCATCCACTGCCAGTAGTCATGAAAGTGACAACAGCGCCCAATTTCTACACCAGTGGCTCCTTTCAGGGCTCCACAGGTGACTTCTGTGGGATATTACAAGCCTGCACCCACAAATGCATCCATGAGATCTCAAATGCCATCTTCGCAAGGGCACACAATTATATGAATTTAGCCCGGGGCCAGGAGAGCCAGGATGCAAGAGTGATTGGATTTGCCCAGATCTCAGGTTTCCCTCAGATGCAAGGTGCCATCGACTGTGCTCAGGTGGCACTCAGATCTCCATGGCAACACACAGTCAACTATGTCAGCCAGAAGTGCTTCCATTCACTGAATATTCAGCTGATGTGCGTCCACCACAAACGTATCCTGTGCATGGTTCCCATGGGGTGTTCACAATGCCTACATTCTCAGTAGGCCTCAGATCCCTGACGTCTTCCAGAGTCCACAGCAGCTGCAGGGATGGTTCCTTGGGGACAAAGGCTACCCTCAGAAGATGTGGCTGACGACACCTGTGCGGCAGCCTCAGTGCAACAGACAGATGGTATAACGAGGCTCATGCTGCAACCTGCAATTTGGTAGAGCAGGCCATTGGGATGCTGGAAATAAGCATGCTGTAATGGGGAGAGGATCTGGCTGAGTAGAAGATGCAGGAGCTGGAGGTCTCCTCCAATGAGGAGGACATTGAGGGTGAGGAGGTCCTTGAAGGCGAAAATGGTGGCAACGATGTCTTTGCACTGGCCAGATGAGGCAGGTATGCTTGGGAGGCCCCCATTGCTGCTAGATTTGTGGAGGATGATGACAGCATGTAATGAGGAGACACCTAAGATCCTCACATTGCATCTATGAACATTTGACTCCAGTCTGGCTTTTGGCAGCCCATATACCCTCTGGGAGAATGCTCCTGTCATGAAGACGCAGTGGAGGCCCTAATAGTCACTCAATTGCAGGACGAAGACGATGACATGCAGTGAGGACACTCCATAGATCTTCACGTAGCCCCTGAGAATGTCTGACTCCTATCTGTGCGAGGGCAGCTTGCTTGTGCTCTGTGATCAGGGTCATATTATAGAGATGCAGCCATGAAACTTTAAAATCATCTGATCCTTTGTCAGCCTTCAGCACCTGAGCCCTTCAGGAGCACAGAGTCACTGGTCACAGATGCTGAAGAAATGGGGGCCAGCCCCACCTTAAAGGTACTGAGAGCACACAGAGAGAATGATGGAACTCTGAGGTGAAGACATCAGCAGTGTGTCCAGGGAGTGTAAGGTTGAACTATCAGTTTGGTCTGAAGGCTACACAAAGCACAGGGAAGAGGCCTTGGACTGAGACACCTGCCTTTATCTTGTGCAGAAAGATTTCACATCTGAGTGACACGAACACTGCTCATCAGACAAGGAGTCATAGGCAGTGAGACATTCTTGGGAGTTTATTGACAATAGTGAACATTATATACAAGTGATTAACACAAGTGCCCAGGCTGTACAACTTTTTATTAAATTCATTCATGGCATGTGGGCTTCGCTGGCTGGGCCATCATTTATTGCCCAAGCCTAATTGCCCTTGGGAAGGTGGTGGTGAGCTGCCTCCTTGAGCCGCTGCAGTCCATGTGGTGTAGGTACACCCACAGCGCTTAGGGAGGGGATTTTAGGATTGTGACTCAGCGACAGTGAAGAAACGGTGATATATTTCCAAGTCAGGATGATGAGTGGCTTGGAGGGGAACTTCCATTTGGTGGTGTTCCCATTTGCCTACTGCACTTATCCTTCTAGATGGTAGTGGTCATGGATTTGGAAGATGCTGTCAAAAGAGCCTCGGTGAATTCCTACATCTTCTTAACTTTCCTAACCCTGCCGCTGCATTTTGGTGCTCCCAAGCCATCCACAGCAGAGGTGGAGGCAGCCTGATGACTGCTACGCCCTGTCTATGAGGACCTTGGCTGGCATCCTGTGGAGGGCTGAGACCTGGAGGGCCTCAGCCTGCTTTCGGGGTCCTGCTGTGTGGCAGTTGCACCTCCCATGGCCTGTGGAGCTTGAGCTGCTAGGGTCACAGGAAGGGGCGATTTGGATAGGTCGGACACTCCCGGAGTCACCTGGATGGATGGTCCTGGGGGGTACATTTGCCGATCCTCCTCCCTATGGGCGCCCAAGGCCCCCTGGCTTACTCCTTGAGGAGAAGGGGTAGCTGGAGTGAGATCAAGTTTCCCCACACTCTTCTTGTGTCCATACTGTTGGAGGCCAACTATGGCGTCAGTGATGGAGTTGAGCCCGTGCAGCATTTCAGGAATGATGTCCACGACGAAGGTCTCCATGGCGGCTGCCATCTGACTGGTGTGGACCTTGATGCGTTGCAATGCTGGCGCTATCAGCCTGAATGTAGATGGACTCCTCCATCGTGCCTTGCATCCTGAAGTGCAACAGATACCCCTTCATGATGTTCCCGAGCTTGCCTTTGCAGATCCAGCAACTGTGACATGACCGAGTCCAGAGGCTCGTTATCTGACTCAGACTCAGCAAATTTCTGGCATTCAACAGTCCTTTGAGTGCTGGACACTTGAGAAGTCCCTGCCACCACAGGAACCAGAAAGTGCAATGTGCTCACCAGATAGTGATCCTGAGGCTACTCCAAAGCTAGGTCCTATCAAGGGGTGTGTCTGCACTGGTGGAGGGTGTGGGTGAGCACTGTGACCGATCTTCAAGGAGGGTGTATTCAGATTTCTCTTCAGAGGTTTCTTCAGGGCTTGAATGGAGGCCCTGGATCATGGACTCTGTTGGCTGTTTGGCAGGTGTGCCTGTGAAAGCAAGGAGAGATAATTAGTGCCAGCCAGTGGTCCAAGAAACAGGACACATCACTTACAGCATGATTGTCTGATAGATGTTGCACTGCTGGATCCTCACTTGGTAGATCACCACCGACCTCACCATCAGCACAAGACCAGTCCAGATCGTCACCGGCCAGCTGGATGGCTCTGGTTTCAAAGTCCATTCGGACCTTGATTTCAGGCATTCCTCAGCCAGTCTGCAACCTCTCGCTGTTGTTGTGTGCCAGCTTGTCCTGCATGAATAGAGATGGAGAGCGTGTAAGCAGGACGCCTGCCAGGCCAGATGAGAAGTATGTCTGGCATGTGTGGGTGGTGAGTGGCCCCATGGATGGTATGAAGGCAATGAAGGTGTGTGTGTGAGAGAGTGAATGGTGATGTCCCTTGAAGTGACAGTGAGTGAGGGCCCTGTGGGTGTGTGATGGATTTGTGAGTTGAAAGTGAGTTGAAAGTGATGAGAAGAATGATTTACCCTGGCAGAACGGAGGAGATCATTCATCCTCTTGCAGCACTGTGTGGCTGTCCTCTTTTGCAGGACATTGGTGTTGACCACCACTGCCACCATCTCCCAAGCCGGATTGGCGATGTTGCTGCCCAAGCTGTGGCCAGAGTGGGGGTAAAGGACATCAGGGTGAACTTCCATTGCATCTAAAAGGTGCTGGAGGGTTGCGTCATTGAACCTGGGGGTTGCAATCTGTTTGCCTTTCAGGGCCATGTCTTCTTTGCAGCAATCATGGACTGGAAACTGAGATGGATGTGCGTGGCTGGATTTTAAATATGTTGCCCAGCATGCTGGAGTAGCGCGATAATGGCATGGTGGTGAATGACAGCCCGCTCGCCATGGAAATGGCTTGTTTCCCTGGAATGCATAATTAATACGGTGGTTTTGGGTGATCTGGCATGTAAAGGTACCATTGCGGCTGATGGTTAAAATGATGTTTTACCCGCCTGCTACTGCACTTAAAGCAAATCTATGATTATTCTGGTCGCTGCCTGAAACCAGCTTCTTGCTGGTTTTAAAAGCAGACAACAAAATGGTTCCCTGTCATGTGACTTCCACAAGTTCAGAGTCCTTTTTCTAAAGAATGGATGGTGTGTAAGTTGATTCCAATCATCCTGTGTTGTTTTCTGACAGCTTAAGGTTCACCCAGTCTAGTTTGGATGAGGGAGCCATCATAATAAAATGAAAGGTTGATGGGATCTATTCACAACCATCTTATACATGTTGAATTTTGATGTCCCCTTAACTCAAGGGGGAAACAGTGAGTCAGGTTGGCTGGAATTCTATGGCCTTTTTATGCTGATCTAGCCTTAAAAAATGGATGTGTGAATTCCCAGAAGACAGTGAAAATCCATATTTAATTAGATATTTGCTTGAGACTTAGGGCTGCCTGAAACTCAAAATGTCAATGGTCACATGATTTGTAGCAGCCATTTTAATGGACTGTGAGTGTTCAATTTTTAAAAGTATTGACTGAAAGTTCAAAAGATATGGGGGCTTGACAAAAGTTACATATGTGAATTTCGTACAATCATGCTTGTTCAAAATGGGTGCAAAATTAAACAGGCAAAAATATTTTTTGGTGCTTTATTGCGATTTTTTCTCCTGTTTCTTTGAATGCAATTTTATGCTATCAGTATAATTCCCTTTAAAAATTGAAAAGCTTCTACAATTGTAAGTTCCAAAATGTGCTCTGGCATTTTGTGCATGAATAATAGTTGATTATCTTGAAATTTTGTTATGATGCCTATGGGGGAAAATGTAAACCAAAATAAAAAAAATTTACCAAAAGACCGCAGATGAAGAAATTACCAAAAAAATTTTATTTTTTGCAATTTTTGCTTTAACATGATTCAGAATCAATGCAAATTAAACATGAATTAACAGGCAAATAATAGTTCAAATAAAAAGACAAATTTCACGTTAAATACAAGTTGATACAACAAAAATAGGTCTTACAAAACCACAAGATTCTGCATCATTCTCCACAGGCATGTGATACTACAGATAGTTCCAAAGCTCTTTAACTTGGTTTAACATAGGACCTCTCACTTTCCCACTCAATCAATTCGGCCCTTGAGTTGTATTCACTGGCAGCCGTATTCCATCCCAGGTCACTGGAGATGGTTGTCACCAGAATGGCATACTCCTGCAGAACTTCATTAGCTAGGTTCACAACATTCTTGATGGCACAGATTCCACAGAGACTCCTGTACCTTAATCCTTTAATAGACCCCATTAAATGGTCTGGTTGGCTCTGGCAAAACTGAAGCAGCAGTAATAAAGCAGTCCTATTCACAACCCCTGCTCTAACTCTGTCTTCAACCTTCTGTCCCATTTAACTGCATTACACACAACCCCTTGTAAATTTGCCTTTTCCATTCTCCCTCTGCTGCAGTTCACCTTTATTCTTTACGACAGTGGTCTCTTTGTCTGTCTTCTCTGTGTCTGACCACATGATGTTTTGTATCTTAACTTTCATCCTATTGGATTGCTTCGGGGACAGGGGTCGCCAGGTCACATGGACCAGCATTTCTATTAGTGAAGAAAATTACAATTGATCCCTTTACAACTGATGCAAACACTTAGTCATTTTCAAACATTCTTAAAAACAATTACAAATTCCACAGACGTTTTAAAGAAATTACAAATTTTCCTTACTGTGCTGCTTCTGGGTCAAAGGTCGTCAAAACTTTAATTCTCATTCTTACATAAGGAATATAGGGTTTGAGTTCAGTGCTTTTCTTGGGCCTCATTTGTTTATAGCATGTTTATATTTTGGCACATATCAATGATTTGTCAGGAATTTTGTGTACAAATAGATATTGGCAAAATTGGCACACAAATGGGTGTAATTTTAGGTCTAACTTCCTGATTATGTCCCCACTGGAAATTTAAACCTTGACTGTGCAAATTAAAACATTGGTTTAAATTTCCAGCAGGGAAATTGACAGCAGAGATCAGAGATCCAGAGCTGTCAATCAAGTAATGTTTTCTCTGGGGCTTAGGTGTTTCAAAAGGCTATTGGATTTCTACGCTCTCGGCCAAGTGTACATAATGAGGCTCTGCTGTCGATTTCACAATGTTTATTTAAACAAGAGTAAAAGGTTTTGAGTGCCTGCAGTTTTAGTTATTGAAACTTTTAAGGGTCTGAATGATTGAGGCTTTCATTGTCCTGTAGTAAAAAGAAGTTTTTTTTTAAGAATGTGGAAAGTTATCCTTGAATGACTGTTCTTTTTTTTTAAAGCTTTTTATTTTTTACACATCCTACTATCAGTATAAGGTTCAGTGCTCCTATACATTGTATAGTGGCTGAATGAGCTTGGAAATGCCATAGCTCAGCATGGGGATGCATGAGGAGCTGTAGGCATTGCTTGGGGGACATATCTTGGCATGGGGAATGAAGGGACATGGAGGTGGGTGAAGGGGCAAAGCTTGGCATTGGGGGCATGAGGATCCATAGGTTTTGGGTGGAGGGGTATAACCTGACATAGGGGGCATGAGAGGCCATGGAGGATGGGTGGAGGGGCATAGCCTGGCATGTGGGCATGAGGTGGCATGGGTGGGACAAGAGTGTGTAGGGGCTGAGGGGGTATAAGGGATGAGCTTTACAGGGATTTACTTTTTGCATTGTAATTGCGATGAAGTCTCACAGCATTGAGGTGGGCCTTTTAAACAGTCTGTCTCTGCACCCTGCAACCCCTGTGGTTACCTCCGGCCTCTTTCCTGAGTCGGCTGGCCCAACTCCAGCTCACATCTGCCCCCCCAGAAATGAAGATCCTGCCTTTGCAGGCACTTTCTTCTGATGTGAGTGGGCTGAGCCAGGAATTTTCCCAACTCCTGCTACCCACCTTGAGGATGAAAATCCAGGCCTACAAATATGATTGAGAAAAAGATAATCTTACATTCTATTGTTCATTTGACAAGATTCAATTCCTAATATGGAGCATCATTCAACAGGACCACAGATTGGAGAATTAGACATGGAGTTGAATGTGCTCGACTCAGAATGCTGCCAGCTCTCTGGCGCTTAAAATGAATCAATGAAAAGTTGGGAGTATCGTAAATCATGTGTAGTTTGCAGATTTCTATTGCGAGTACAGGCTCTGCACCAGAGGTAGTGCATCCCAGAAATTATCTTATCAAAATGTCCTTTATTTTATTGCAGAGTCCAACTTTCCTCTGCTTTGTGCCCGGTAAATGAGCCCGGAGTTAAAACGATGGAAAACTAGCGCCTATAATTCAGTCAAATATCATCATACTCAAAGACAATGGCTGGGATTTTCTGTGCCCGCTGGCATTGGGCATGTTTGGTGGCATGAGCAGACAATATGTTGAGAAGGCCAAAAATGGTTTCACAATGTTGTGAAGCCAGTTTGCGATCATCTGCTCACCCGTCGATGGTGTGCCATGTGCTCAGCCATTGGACATTGGGAACCTCATTGTAATACATCAGCATACCATTATAAGGGCAGCCCACCAGACTCATCCCCCCCTCCAGATCATCTGCCAATGTCGGCAGGAAAATACACTGATGTGTTTCACAACAGCATATATAGGGCATGCATTTGGTTGCACTTTTCTTGGGGCTTCAAGGTTTGTTTGCCTACCTTGCTTCGGTCATCACTCACATTCATCAGCGCCAGGCTTCACAGACAGCACCACATCACTTTTAGGGGGGCTCACGGGCAGGTCTCTACCTACCAGATCAGCCATATGTGGGTGGCTTTTCAACGGCTGCAGGGCTAGGGCTTGGGTAAGGGGGAGAAGTGGCCTCAGGCAAGGGAAGAGGTTTCAGGACGAGGACTGTACTGGGGAAGGGGGGGTTTCCCAGTGTGTGTGGGAGGACACATGTTGATCTGTGCAGGCGGCCTCAAGATGGTGAGGGCTGAGGACGCTGTCTTCAGTGGAGATGGGGCCAGATGGAGATTGAGGGCATGTGTGAGCGAATGGGTGATGTCCCTTGAGCTGGCAGTGAATGAGATGCCAGTGAATGTGTGATGGGCTTGAGTGTGAGAGTTTAGAGTGATGAGATGGTTGCCATACTTTGGCTGCGCCAATGAGATCATTCATCCTCCATCTGCATTGGATGGCCAACCTCTTCTGTGTAGCATTGGCACCGATCCCCACTGCCATTGCCTACCCAGCCAGAGTTGTAATGTAGCTGCCCCTCCTATGGCTAGAGCAGGGGTAGAGGACATCACAGCGGGCCTCCATGGCATCCAGAAGGCGCTCGAGAGCTGCAGTCTTCTTTCCTTTCGGGGCCATGCCTTCTTTGCTGCAGCCCTGGGCTGGAAACACTGAGCATAGCTGTACTTTAAATGTGGTGCTTGGCCTGATGAAGAGGCGCGGTGATGGCGTGGCAGGCGAATCGGAACCTGCCCACCATGGAAACGGCGTGTATCCTGGGAATGCATAATTAATGTGGTGGGCTTGGTACTATACGGTGTGAAAAGCCGCCATTGTGATCGGTGGGTAAAACATCGTTTTTCTTGCCCGCTACCGCGCTTAGTGCAAATCTGGGGCCGTTCCGCCCGATGTCTGTCTTCCTGCTCAGTTGTTTTTATTTAATTTGAATTCTCATCAGTTCACCCCAATTAGCACTTGTCATATTTTGGGCCATTTTGCCCCTTTATTCTTGAAACTGAAAATGATATTCAACCATTCCACATCCCTTTCTCCATACTTTAAAGAATGCTTCGAGTGGGAGCTCCAGACAGCTGGCTCCTCCAGACTTGGATGAAATATTGAATGGGATCTCAAGCTGGCATTGGTAGAGCTGAATTCTGACATTTCTCGACTGGCCTGGGGCAGAGATGAAAATCATTTCCCATAATTCCCAATTCACAATGAGCCTGCATACTGTTTTTTGATAAACTCACCCGGCATACAGGGTCTTGGAATTTTCACACACTCCTCACACACTTCAGCTGCCATACTTTCAAAATCTCAACAATATAACAAAAGAAGGTCAATTATTTCTGCTTTTTTTAATCTTCATGCTCTATATTCTCTTCAAATACAGGATGTTGGAGTTTACTATATACAGAAACTTGCCCAATAATTAGTTACTAATTAATCTCTTGATGTACTTGGGCAATATTTTAAAGGCACAGGTCCACTTAAACACAATTCAATCTTAGTAGCTAAACACAAAATATCCATGAGCAACTAACAATTAGTTCCTCTGTTTGCTTCGACTGATATTTTTAAATGCAGTGTTTTTTTTTGAAGAATAATTGAATTTCAAATGAACAGCAATGGAAAGTTGCAACTCCCTGCTTAACATACTTTCTAATTGTGTCGTTTCATACCTTTCACAGTGACAAAAAAGAAGCTAATCATGCGACAATTGCTTTGAGAAACTTGATTATCTCCAAGGTCGTTGAAGAAGACTTTCAAACCACTTTTGAATGTTTTGCATACAGCCCACGAGGCAACAGTTATGGTTTTTTAAAAATTGCACCTCAACGTAAGGCTTAGTTTTTGAATTTACTTTATTAGTGAAATAAAGATATTTTGCTATTTTCTTATTTAGTGTAGCAAACAGTCTATGCGTGTGTAGTTAATTGGTATATAATGCAAAATGTAAGCCTGGAAGCACTGATTAGATTTGTTTATATTTATTGTATAGGTAGGGTAGGATTTAATGTTCCAATGTTGATTTTATAATTAACTCAGAATGAGTGTGAGTTCATAATTTCTTTGGAAGAGTACATGGTTTCTAATGCATGCATGGCTTTCTGGTTAGTTTTCTCAGCAGTTTCGAATTCATATCAATAGTGGGTAATTGCTAATGTGATTGGAAGCTTGTCATCTCTCACCCCCAAAAAACACTTACCGAGAAGCAGGTGATTGAACTAATTCAACATTTATTTTTGTGATAACCTGATGGGTTTGTTCACCCATTCACTCTCTGGCCTGAATGTTATTCCATCCACACTGTTTGTATTACCTTGAGGCAGCTCCTTTACTGCAGTGCTCCCCAAACATTTTCCTGGTGTGATCCCACACCACCCCCCCACCCCCCACCAACCCCCATTGTAATGCAGCAGACTTTGCGTGGCCCTAGAAAATTTGGGGGAGTTGGGGGTGGTGGTGGTATGAGAGTTGTTTAGTGGGAAAGTGGGGCAGTTGGGCTGCTCTTCATGGAACATTCAGGGGTGAAAAGCATCTTCTGATTACTTGTAGGTTTTAGAGGAAAATGGATAGAGAGGTATGCTTCAGGAATATGCACATGTCCACAAAGAACACAAAACCAAACAGCATTGTCTGTACAAAACAGTCACAAAGATGTACAGCTTTAAAACTTTGCTACAAAGACTTAAAGAAGCTTCCCCAAACTCTTTGAGACAAAAACAGTCATTAAAGTCTAAGAGAGCATTGCATTTTTAGTAAGGATGTTTTCTATGGTATAAAAGTTAGATATCACAAATTGTTGTTGACACCATTGTTATTGTCTAGCTCTCATTTTCTCCCTCTAATTTTTGACATTTCCCTTCCTTCTCTTTCATTCATACTTTCATTCATTCACTGGCCTGCTTCTTTCATTTCTTCTCTACATTCTCTCACTCATTCCTCTTTCTTTCTTTCTCTCCTTGTTTCTTCTCTCTCCTCTCTCTCTCTTATGTAGGATATGATATACAATTGAACTTTGCAAGACATTATTAACTTGTTCTCTGAAATCATCATCCAGTACATGGAATAAGAACTAATGTGGGGGTGGATTCCATCTTGAATTTTTTTAAGAAGGGGCTGATTTGCACTTTGTCTTCATTCTTCTGAGTCTAATTATAGTTCTCAATTGGCACCTGTTCCTTCTCAACCAAATCACAACTTTCTGCCATTTAACTGAAAAAATATGATGTGTATTAATTCCATGCTTTAAAAATCCATGCTTTAATCTTGTGATAAGCTGATGGTTACTCCCCCATCAATCTAGCTTGCCTTCTGTTATATATGTAGAGCCTAGAGTGGATGAAGATTTGTACATGTAGCAGTGAGTTAGAGAGAAGGAAGTACTTGTACTTAAATAGCACCTTGCACAAAATCAGGCTGTTCAAAAGTTCTTCACAAATAATGAAGTATTTTTCAAATGTAGTCACTGTTGTGGAAAGGGAAATGCAGCCGCCAATTTAAGCACAGCAAGATCCTGCAAACAGCAATGAGGAAAATGGCCAGATAATCTGATTATGTAATATTGGTGATGCATAAATGTTGGTTATGACATCAGAAGAGCTTTCCTGCTGTTCCTCAAGTTGTGCTATTGGACATTTTGCAGATGCATCATCTAAAAGACAGCACCTCTGACAATGCAGCATTACCTCAGCACTGCACTGAAGACCCACTCTAGATTGTATGCTCAGGGGCAAAATTTTTGCCCCAATCTGAGGATGAGAACAGAGATGGGTGCATAATTTCACACCGCCAGCCAGTATGCCAGTTTGCCAACACTACTCATCTTTCAAGCCATTTTCCTGATTTTCAAGGGGGCACCTCAAGATGGAGGCATCCCATCTCTCCCTTACCTGCAATGGAAGGCTGCAGCTTCTTCCATGCTGAAGGGCTTCTTATTGACCCCACCAGCTTCAAGCGCTGCCTGCCAACCTTAATTGCATGACGAGCACACCTCTGGCCACTATTGACCAATCAAGGGAAAATCACTGCTGGGTAACTGCTTTCCAGAGGGGCAGAATTGGGATCCCCATTTGACTCCAACATTGGTGTACTGACCCAAAATGCAAAATCCTGCTCCAAGTTTCTAGATTAGAGATTGAACTGATGACTTTTGATTCACAAGTGACAACTATCATTAAGCCAAGTTTTGACCATTAACATCAGTTTAATTCCCTGCCTAATCCTTCAACAGGCTCTGAGTGGGATTGAGTTTATGGGAAGTGCTGCTAAACAACATCAAGTAATACTGTAACAAAAGCATTTGGCTGACAAGATGCAAAGTGCCCACTCCTGGCTTAAAGATAAGAATTGCATAATTGCTGGCAGTTAAAAGATCTCATCAGACACTGGGCAGAGAATGTATTCCTTCATGACATTGTAAGCAGGGCTTCCCAAACTATGAGTCACCACCCCCAGTGGGGTCGTGAGATGAGATTCTAGGGTCACAAGCTCCAAGACAGCAATGGCTGCCATGGAGCTCAAACTGAATGTTAACAGCTGTGAGGCCCCTTTAAATCCTCACATTTTTTTTCTATTGGTGAGCTTGGTCTAATGGACAGATTGTTGAGGCCTGATTGCTGCTGCAAAAAAAATGCCTGTAATAAGGTGTTTGTTATATTTTAAAAACCTTGTTCTTTAAACACTCCCTGCCATGCTCAACCTCACTCCACCCACTGCCTCCCCAACCCACAGCAGCTAAATTTCAACCCCCACAACCTGCTTCGCTGCTCAACTACCCATGATCAACCACCATGAAAGTATGACTGACAGAGAAGGAAGGGGAATGTCAAAAACTAGAGGGAGAAAATGAGTGTTATGAGAGCTAGACAATAACAATGGTGTCAACAACAATTTGTGATATCTAACTTTTATAACATGGAAAACGTCCTTATTAAAGGTGCAATGCTCTCTTTTAGGCTTTCTTGACTGTTTTTGTCTCTGATAAAGAGTTTAGGGAAGCTTCTCTGAGTCTTTGTAGCAAGGTTTTAAAGCTGTACATTTTTGTGACTGTTTTGTACAGCCAATGCTGTTTGGTTTTGTGATCTATGTGGACATGTGCATATTCCCAAAGCATACCTCTCTATCCATTTTCCTCTAAAACCTACAAATAATCAGAAGATGCTTTTCACCCCTGAATGTTCCACGAAGAGCTATCTTTCTGCTGCCACTTGAGATGAAGGCCAGCCTCTTGGATCTAAATGATTCCCAAAGAACAAAATAACAGAAACATTCATGTTCTTGCACCTAGATGCACAAGTCAGTCCCAGAGCAGTAGCTGTAAATATTACAACTCTATTAACGTTTATGTGGTGGGCTCCCTCCAAGCAATTGTGGTAGATCATTGTCACATCTTTGAACCTTAGTTGCACACTGCATCATGCAGATCACTGGCGCTTTGTTCACTGTGGTTTAGTCATTCCATTAATTTTCTTTGAATGGCATCTAGGCTGCAAGTAGTAGCCTTCTAATCCTACTGAGGAGCAAAATTTCCATTGGTGCAGGGCATCATTGCACTTGTGGCTGTACACGCCTTGTTGTTTGATTCATTAACCAAATTCAATCCATCAACTCCCATATTATTTCATTCTATGTCAATCAATGGTGCCAATGTTACTTAAAGGTCCAAAAAGAGTTACGGACATAGGAGTTTGGGGACCAAGGGTATGCACTGTAGCCAAGGCTCACAACGCCACTATATCATTCAAAGGTGAGGCCTGAGGAGATGTTCAATGAAGTCCACACTTCTACCAAAGGATGAGTGGAACACAGCTTTGGCATCTAAGGAGAGTGCTACAACGCAGGCCAGCTAATATCGCCAAGACTATTGTAGTTAGCTGACATGTCCTACATGACTGAAAAGTCTTCAATTATGGAGCAGGCAGAGGATAAGAAAAAAGTCACAAACCAAGAAGAAAGCGAAGCATGTCTTGACATAGAGGAAAGAAAGAAAACATAAAGAAAAATTAAATAAACCAACTTGCATTTACTTAGTA
Source organism: Carcharodon carcharias (assembly GCF_017639515.1). NCBI lineage: Eukaryota > Metazoa > Chordata > Chondrichthyes > Lamniformes > Lamnidae > Carcharodon > Carcharodon carcharias. The sequence continues at coordinate 74,313,540 of NC_054477.1, read as the reverse complement.
GGTAAATTCTAAATATTTGACGACCATTGAATTACTTTCACAATGTTTGCCACTGGTGTTATGTAAGCAGATGCATCAGTCAATATTGTACACAGTAACATCCCAGAAATAGCACTGAGGGAAAAGATCATTCAGTCTGTTTTGGTGATGTTGGTTGAGGGATCAATGTGGATGAGACATCAAGAGAACTCCATCCTCTTCTTCAGAAAAGTGCCACACAATCTTTCTCATTGATCAAAACAGGTAGGTCAACCTTGGTTTAACTGCTGAATGCAAACAAAACCATACTTAAGTGCTCTTGAGTACACATAAGGTGGAAGCGTTCCAGATTTGCACTAAGTGTGGTAGTGGGCGGGAAAAAGAGGTTTCACCTGTCAGCTGCAATGGTGGCTTTTCACACTGCATCATCCCAATCCCGCCTCATTAATCATGTAGTCCTGGAAAACAAGCCATTTCTCTGGCAGGCAGCCTCCGATTTGCCTGTCATGCCATCACCTCGCTGCTTCTTCATGCCGGGTGCCTTATTTAAAATGCAGACGCGCGCACACCTCTCAGTGCTTCCAGCACAGGGATGTCCACTCCTCTGATTGCAAGGCACAATGGAAGAGTCTGTCCGCCTTCACTCTGAGATGATAGTGCCGCCATGCCAATGCACTGAGGTCATCACTGGTAGGGTGGCAACTGCTGTGGAGACCTTGGTCCAGGACATTGGTCCTGCAGTGCTGTGTGGGTTGAACTCGGTCGCTCCCGCCATAGTTGGCCTTCAACAGTGTGCATGCGAGAGGACTGCGGGGCAGATCGATCTCACTCCAGCTTCCCCTTCTCCGCAAGGATTCAGCCAGGGGCTCTCAGGCACCCATAGGGAGGAGGATCAGCAGGTGCATACCCTGGAGCCATCCACCCAAGTGACTCCGGGTATGTCCGGCCCATCCGAATCCCCTCTTCCTGTGATCCCAGCAAATCCAGCTCCACTGGCCGAAGAGGGTGCCACTGCCACATAGTAGGACCCTAAAAGCAGGCCGGGGCCCTCCAAGTCTGGGCCCTCCAGAGGATACCTATCACAGTCGTCACTGTCATCACAGACAGAGCGTAGTAGTCAGCAGGCTGCCTCCACCTCCACTGTGGATGTCAGGGGAGCACCAAGATGGAGCGGCAAGGTTAGGAATGTTAAGCAGATGTAACTCTTTCGAGTACAAACCCGTTTCTATCTGTTTCAGATGAAGTTTCATTGTTTGCCATTGTGAGATTTGAACTCTTGATCTTGGGGTTACAAACCCAGTACCATAACCACTTGGCTATTTAGGCCAAGCAGTTTTGCCATTGTGAGATTTGAACTCTTGATCTTGGGGTTACAAACCCAGTACCATAACCACTTGGCTATTTAGGCCAAGCCTTAAGCAGTAGTAACTCTTTCGAGTACAAACCCAGTTCCATCTGTTTCAAATGAAGTTACATAGTTTCATAGTTTGCCATTGTGAGATTTGAACTCTTGATCTTGGGGTTACAAACCCAGTACCATAACCACTTGGCTATTTAGGCCAAGCCAAGTTGCACAGCCTGGGCACGGGTGTTAATCACTTGTACATAATGTTCATTTTGTTAATAAATTCCCAAGAATATCTCCTTGCCTATGACTCCTTGTTCTAATGAAGTGTTCATGTCGCTCAGATGTGAAACCTTGGTCCCTGCATAAGATGTCTCAGTCCAGGGCCTCTTCCTTGTGCTTTGTACAACTTTCCCAGCACACTGATGGTGCGCCTTCACTGTCACTGGTCACATCAGCCATGCCTGCACCTCGATGGGGCTTATCATGGTTGCCAGAATGCCCTCTCTGTGTACCAATAACTCTGAGGTGGGGCGGTCCCCCCATCTTGTCAACACCTGTGTCCAGTGACAGTGTGGTCCTGAAGGGTTCAGCTCACGAAGGATACCATAGAATCAGGAGAAGTTAAAGTTTCCCCGCTGCACCTCCACGATATGAGCATATTCATAGAGCACAAGTGATAGAATTCTTCATCAAGTTGGAGAGTGACGTAGTTGATTCTGTGACTAGGATCCTGAATCTTAATAAAGGAAACTGCGATGGTATGAGACGCGAATTGGCTATGATGGATTAGGAAACATTACTTAAAGGGGTGACGGTGGATAGGCAATGACAAGTGCTCAAAGAGCACATGGGTGAACTGCAACAATTGTTTATTCCTGTTTGGCACTAAAATAAAATAAGAAAGGTGGCCAAACCACGGCTTACAAGGGAAATTAGAGATAGTATTGGATCCAAGGAAGAGGCATACAAATTGGCCTGAAAAAATAACAGACCTGAGGATTGGGAGCAGTTTAGAATTCAGCAAAGGACGACCAAGGGATTGATTAAGAAAGGGAAAATAGAGTACGAGAGTAAGCTTGCGGGAAACATAAAAACTGACTGTAAAAGTTTCTATAGGTATGTGAAGAGAAAAAGATTGGAGAAGAAAAATGTAGGTCCCTTACAGTCTGAAACAGGGGAATTTAAAATGGGGAACAAAGAAATGGCTGACCAACTAAATGCATACTTTGGTTCTGTCTTCACAAAGGAGGACACAAATAACAGCAGAAATGTTGGGGAACACAGGGTTTAGTGAGAGGGAGGAACTGAAAGAAATCAGTATTAGCAGGGAAATGGTGTTGGAGAAATTGATGGGAATGAAGGCCAATAAATCCCCAGGGCCTGATAATCTACATCCCAGAGTACTTAAGGAAGTGGCCCTGGAAATAATGGATGTATTAGTGGTCATCTTCCGAGATTCTACAGACTCTGGAACAGTTCCTACAGATTGGAGGGTAGCTAAAGTAACCCCCACTGCTTAAAAAGCGAAGTAGAGAGAAAACAGGGAATTATAAATCAGTCAGCCTGACATCGGTAGTAAGGAAAATTTGAGGGTCCATTATAAAAGATTTAATAGCTGAGTACTTGGAAAACAGTGGCAGAATCAGACAGAGTCAGCATGGATTTACGAAAGGGAAATCATGCTTGACAAATCAATTGGAATTTTTTGAGAATGTCGCTAATAGAGTTAATGAGGGGGACCCTGTGGATGTGGTTTATTTGGACTTTCAGAAGGCTTTTGACAAAGTCCCACATAAGATATTAGTGTGTAAAATTAAAGCACATGGGATTAGGAGCAGTGTATTGAGATGGATAGAAAACTGGTTGGCAGACAGGAAACAGAGTAGGAAGAAGTGGGTCTTTTTCTGAATGGCAGGCAGTGACTAGTGGGGCACTGCAGGGATCGGTGCTGGGAACCCAGCTATCACAATATATATTAATGATTTAGATGAGGGAACTAAATGTAATATCTCCAAATTTGCAGATGACGCAAAGCTGGGTGGGAGGATGAGCTGTGAGGAGGATGCAGAGATGCTTCAGTGTGATTTGGACAAGCTGAGTGAGTGGGCAAATGCATGGCAGATGCAGTATTATGTGGATAAATGTGAGGTTATCCACTTTGGTAGCAAAAACAGGAAGGCAGATTATCATTTGAATGGCTATAAATTGAGAGAGGGGAATGTGCAATGAGACCTGGATGTCCTCGTTGAAGGTAAGCATGCAGGTGCAGCAGGCGGTAAAGAAGGCAAATGGTATGTTGGCCTTTATAGCCAGAGGATTCAAGTATAGGTGCAGGGATGTCTTGCTGCAATTGTACAGGGCCTTGGTGAGACCACACTTGGAATATTGTGTGCAGTTTTGGTCTCCTTATCTGAGGAAGGAAGTTCTTGTTATAGAGGGAGTGCAGTGAAGGCTTTCCAGACTGAATCCTGGGATGGCGGGACTGACATATGAGGAGAGATTCAGTCGGTTAGGATTATATTTCCTAGAGTTCTGAAGAATGAGGGGGGATCTCATAGAAACCTATAAAATTCTAACAGGACTAGACAGGGTAGATGCAGGAAGGATGTTCCCGATGGTGGGGAAGTCCTGAACCAAGGGTCACAGTCTGAGGATATGGGATAGACCATTCAGGACTGAGATGAGTAGAAATTTCTTCACCCAGAGAACGGTGAGTCTGTGGAATTTGCTACCACAGAAAATAGTTGAGAACAAAACATTGTATGCTTTCAAGAAGGAGTTAGATATAGCTCTTAAGGCAAAAGGGATCAAAAGGTATGGGGAGAAAGCGGGAGCAGGCTATTGAGTTGGATGATCAGCCATGATCATAATGAATGATGGAGCAGGCTCGAAGGGATGAATGGACCACTCCTGCTCTTCTTTTCTATGTTTCTATGCCCATCAACGTCTTCTTCATCAGATGAGACATGCAGATCCTCCATCTTCTCCTCAGCCAGCTCCTCATCCCATTGCAGCATGAGGTTGTGAAGGTCACAGCAGGCGATGATGATGTGTGACACCTTTTGTGGATTGTGTTGCAGGGCTCCACCAGACTGGTCCAGGCACTGAAACCTCATTTTCAGCATCCTGATGCTTTACTCCACCAAGGTGCGAGTTGCAGTATGTGACTCGTTATACCTTTGCTCTGTTGCACTCTAAGGCTGCTGCATGGGTGTCATCAGCCACGTCCTCTGAGCGTAGCCTTTGTCCTCGATAAGCTATCCGTGCAGTCGCCATAGACCCTGGAAGACATCAGGGATCTGAGATCTATTGAGAATGTAGAAGTCATGCGCACTCTGGGAACCGTGCACAGGATATGTATGCGGTGGTCGCACACCAGCTGAATATTCAGTGAATGGAAGCCCTTGTTGACATTGTTGACTGCTTGTGGCCACGGAGATCTGAACACCACTAGTACAGTCGATGGCACCCTGCACCTGTGGGAAACCTGAGATCCGGGCAAATCCCAGCACACTTGCTTCCTGATCCCAGGTGAAATGCACAAAATTGTGTGCCCTTGCGAGGGTGACGTTCGAGACCTCATGCATACATTTACGCGTGGATGCTTGTGATGCCCCATGGAGGTCGCCTGTGAAGCCCTGAAAGGAGCCACTGGTGTAAAAATTGAGCACTGTAGTCACTCTCATGGCCATTGGCAGTGGATGACCTCCCTGTCCATGTGGCACCAAACTTCACAGTAGGTGGCAGATGTGACTGACCAGTTTCCTGAACATGCACAGTCTTCGGTGACACTGGTTCTCGGTCATGAGTGACAAGCACCACTATAGACCTTGGATCTAGCCAGGTGCTGGCCAGCGATGGCTCGCTGTGGCTTTTCAGTGGCCTGTTTGGGAGCCCCAGCTGCCCCTGCTTCCCGAGGGTACAGCTCCTCCCTCTGCGTAGCCACACACCTCCGTCGTCCTCTTCTTTGTCTCTGCTCTCTGTAAGCCATGAGGCATACAGCTTGGTCATTAGGTTCCATGCTCCTCAAGTGGCACTCCTGCAGATTGAAAGAGAGAGAAGTGTGGGTTAGCTTCGGTGTACTAAGAACCTCTCTTGGTTAAATCTGAAGGCCCCTTAATGCATCCCAGAGAATGCTGACCACCACTTGGATGGCCAGAGTTGAGAGCGCTTCATGGCTGCCCAAAACCCCACCCACCTCCAACGAACGATTGGCTGCATCTTTGCCCATTGGATTGCATGCTGTGTTCCCAGGTCAGGCACAGGCATTCTCCCAACCCGTGCTGTATGGCTGCACTGTTAGCTTGAACCATGATGGGTACAAGTCCAAACCTTAATAAAGACATTGCAAAGAGCTCTGAGCACCTCCATCAGTGACTGCTCCATGGCCAGCTTTAGCAAGGAGATTGTACAGCATGCCCAGTTGTCCAACTGTTCTGCAGCCCACTAAAATGCTTCTTAGTTTGCAGTTTGTGTCCAAGGGGTGAAAAGACCTGGAGCACTTGGTGGCACTCTGATGCCTCTGTGTTGCTTGAGTGGGCAGAGAAGCTAGAGGCTCAACTCCAATCACATCAATGTGGCTGCACCTGAACTGTCCCGGCTGCAAAGAAATGGTCACTTAGTGCAAGGTTTCCCTGACGTGTGGCTGCTTTCCTTCCCCCCGCAACACATGCTTGTACATTACCATCAACCGCAGTGCAGCCCTTGCACCCCCACCCCCTCCCCACCAACTCGTCTCATCGGCGGTGCAGCCCTTGCCCCAGCACCGCATTGCCAGTCCGTTGGGAAAATTTGACTTGCCTGTGCCCTCGCCTTAATGTGTGGCACCTCAACAATGTTACTGCACACTCAGCTCTGAGTTCCCCTCAAAACTCACGCAGCTCACCAGGTGCACACCTTATAAATGCTGTTGTGAAACATGTTGGCGTGGCCTGGATGATTCTGGAAAGCAGGGCCTATAATGATATGTAGATGTATTAAAACTAAGTTCCTGATGTGCGGCTGTGAGAAACGTGGCCTGCCATTGATGGTCAGAACGGATGATTTCCAACTGGTTTTGTGAAACTGATTTTTGGCCTTACCACCATATTGTTTGCTCATGCCTGCCATGATGCTGGACGCCAATGGGCATGAAAAGTTCTGTCCATAGTCAGGGTTGAAATTCAAAATCAATTGATAACTTTAGATTGCTTGCATAGATTAATTAATCATCAACGAAATCTATGTACCTCATTAAAACATTATTACAATCTTTATGAATATTTTCTCGATGAGACTTTTTTGAAACATTTTTAAAAATTGTATTAGATCAAACTATACCATATGTTAAAATATAGCCTGAGAATTCAATCTTTTTTGCAGTCACAATTCTTTAATTTTTTTCCTAGCACCAGACTGGACACTTCATGTGATTAAGATCTTTGTTCCACTGATCTTTGTGATTTTGGCTGGAATAATAATGTACCTGATTTTCAAGGTGGACATTATCCTTTGGTATCGTGAAATGTTTGAATTCCACAAGCCCATTAATGGTAAATGCAATATTCTTTCATATGCTTTGATATATACTCTTTAAATTTTATGCAAAAAATAACATTGTTAGAAATTCTAGCTGTTAAGGGGAGTTGGGATATTAAACAGTGTACAATTTCATCCTCAGTTTAAGGTCAAATACATTCTCCTTCTTCTACTTTTCCTAGAGGTTTTGTGACTCAGTATGTAGTCCCCCTGCATCTGAACCTGAAGCTTCACGTTCAAATCCCACTCTAGGACATATCAGGCACAAGAATGTTCGTGACACAGTTCAAACAGGTTGATAATCAGTCTACTAATCCTTCCCAACACTTCTGCAATGTTCCCCAAAGGGAGAAAAAAACGTGTGAAGGCGAAAACAGATAAACTTCAGTTTCCTCCTTTAGTGCCTAGCAGCACATAAGGCACCTCAATTCTTCCACTCCTTAACAACTGGCAGATTGTACCCTGGGCTGGGTCCTTATCTAAGTCTCTTTCTATGTAGACAGATTAGCCTGGCTCACAACTCATTACCAGGAGAACCTACTGGATAAAAGGGGAGTCACCACTACACCTCCATTGGACATGAGTAGCCCACTAGATGTCAGTACAGCATTCAAATGCTGGAGCTCTGGTCTCATGCTCAGTGGGGTGTGAAATATATTAAGAAGTATTTAACACCAGTCTCGATATAAGGTTAAATACATTAAATTTTATGAAATGTCATTTTATGTTTCAGCTCTCCAAATTAAGCAGTAACCAATATCACTTTAGGTCTACAAACATCAAAGAGCTTGTAATATCAGTCTGAGCTTAGTTAATACACATTAAGCAGAATCTAGTTCTATTTTTACTTAGTTCTGTTGAAGAGGCATATGGACCTGAAATGTTAACTGTGTTCCTCTCCAAGATGCTGCTGGACCCGCTGAGTTTTTCCAGGTATTTTTATTTTTGTTAAGCAGAATATAATACTGCTCTCAGCTTATGACTATTCTAAAGCAGTATTGAATAGCTTAATATTATTTCCATCAACCAGTATGTAACATCAATTTGATTTTAAATTAACCAGTTATTTCCCATTTTAGGTTATGTCAAATAGTGTGTATCTCTGTTTCAATTATTATGTCAGCCAATGGTTAATATCATCTAAGGTTAAGAAGATATATATTAATTAGTTTAGTAGTATACATCTGTTTAGAGCTGTAAAGGTTGAGTGTTTTTGCATTACGAACTTAGCACTTTAAATTACACATTTTATTGAATTGTTAAAGATGCTATCATTATTCAGTACAAGCAAATTACTTGGTACCTATTGTTATCATTATGAATAATTGTCTTTGACCATGCAGATGGTAAGATGTTTGATGCATATGTCAGCTATCCAAGATCTGAGAGTAAAGGTTCTCTGGATAACTATGACACAAACCACTTCGCTCTTCATATTTTACCACGCACCCTTGAAGAAAAATATGGTTACAAACTGTTCATACCTGGCAGAGATGAACTTCCTGGTCAGGGTAAGATGAAGGAATTTAATGTTGAGACTCCTTTCCATTGCATATTGAAAGTGACTATGTCCTGATGACAAAGAGCTCATGCTGAATGCTGAACAAAACATAGTGACTAGTACTTTCCATGAAGTATCTTAGTTTCAATGTTATTTGTCTGTCAGTCAATTGGACCAACATAAGAATGAAAGTTAGAAACTTTAATATAAATATTACATTATATTGTAGTCATATTATACTGTTGACAGATCACATTACAAGATGATGACAATTGTTTTAAATTACATGAGATAAAGAAATCCCACAAATTGAATCCTCCCTCTTAAAGCTTAAGACTTATATCACAACCTGTTCTATTTTATTCAATAGTAAAATGTTAATTACTTGTTTTTTAAATTTTCTTAATTATATATAAGAGGCACATATAAATCAATATTTTATTATATGGATTTATTCTTTATGTCTACCTTTTCTTTTGGAGGCAAATGTTGCCGGCCTGGCATTGTGTGGGCACTGTTCTTTGGGTGCTGTGTGCCCTAATGACACTCTAAGCTGACATTGTGCAATAATGCAAAATCAATTAATTTACATGATATTTCAGTGCTCCTGGCACACTATGCTTGGTGTATATTGGGAGAAAGACCAGCTTATAACTGAGAGCCTGTCACCAGAGGTCACCTCTGCACATCATCTTCACCGCCTCCAGCTTTTGAATATCTCCCTTGTTTTCACTGTGCAGTTGGATCACAGCTCCCCCAAACTTTGATACAACTGTTTTGCTTATATAGTACATCATTCAGTTGCTGTTGTTGATGTCTGCTGTGCATTGGATGGACATGTTGAGTATTGAGGCTAGCAAGATTCTTAGATTTCTAAACTTTATTTTATTTTTTTAATCATTTAAGGGGTGTGGCTGTCAATGGCTAGGCCAGCATTTATTGCCCTTGAGAAGATAGTGGTGAGCTACCTTTTCAAACTGTTGCAGTCCATGTGGCGGAGGTACACCCACAGTGCTGTTAGGGAGGGAGTTCCAGGATTTTGACTCAGCAACAGTGAAGGAACAACGATATATTTCCAAGTCAGGATGGTGAGTGGCTTGGAGAGGAACTTACAGGTGGTAGTGTTCCCATGTGTCTGCTGCCTTTGTCCTTCTAGATGGTAGTGGTCATGGGTTTAGAATGTGATGTCTAAGGAACATTGGTGAATTCCTACAGTGCATCTTGTGGATGGTACACATTTCTGCCACCGTGCGTTGGTGACCGGGGGAGTGAATTTTTGTGGATGGGATGTCAATCAAGTGGGCTGCTTTGTCTTGGATGGTGTGAAGCTTCTTGAGTGTGGGAGCTGCACTCCTCCAGGCAAGTGGGGAGTATTCCATCATACTCCTGGCTTGTGCCTTGTAGGTGGTGGGCAGGCTTTGGGGACTCAGGAGGTAAGTTATTCACCTCAGGGTTCAGAGCCTCTGACTTGCTCTTGTGGCTATAGTATTTATATGGCTATTCCACTTCAGTTTCTGGTCGATGGAAACCCCCAGGATGTTGATAGTGGGGATTCAGCAATGGTAATGCCATTGAATGTCAAGAGGGATGGTTAGATTCTCTTTTCTTGGAGATGGGCATTGCCTTGCATGAATGTTACTTGCCACTTGTCAGCCCAAACCTGGATGTTGTTCAGGTCTTGCTGCGTTTGGAGTTGCAAATGCTGCTGAACATGGTGCAGTCATCAGCAAACATCCTCACTCCTGACCTTATGATGGAAGGAAAATGAAGCAGCTGAAGATGTTTGGGGCTAGGGCACTACCCTGAGGAACCTCTGTAGTGATGTCCTGGAACTGAGATGGTTGATTTTCATCAACCACAATCATCTTTCCTTTTGCTAGTTATGATTCCAGTCAGTGGAGAGAATTCCTCTATGATTCTCCAGTTTTGTTAGAGCTCCTTGATGCCACACTCAGTCAAATGCAGCCTTAGTGTCAAGGGCAGTCACTCACCTCACGTCTGGAGTTCAGCTCTTTTATCCATGTTTGAACCAAGTCTGCAATGAGGTCAGGAGCTGAGTGGCCCTGGCAGAACACAAACTGAGCGTCAGTGAGCAGTTTATTGCCAAGCAAGTGCCGCTTGATAATACTGTTGATGACCTCTTCCATTACTTTACTGATGATCGAGAGTAGACTGATGAGGCAGTAATTGGCTGGGTTGGATTTGTCCTGCTTTTTGTGTACAGGACATACCTGGGCAATTTCCCACATTGCTGGGTAGATGCCAGTGTTGTAGCTGTACTGGAACAGCTTGGCTTGGGGCGTGGCAAGTTCTGGAGCACAAGTTTTCAGTACTATTGCTGGGATATTGTCAGGGCCCATAGTCTTTGCTGTATCCAGTGCGTTCAGACATTTCTTGATATCATGTGGAATGAATCGAATCGGCTGAAGGCTGGCATCTGTGATGCTAGGGACCTCTGGAGGAGTCCTAGATTGATTGTCAACTCGGCACTTCTGGCTGAAGATTGTAGCAAACATTTCAACCTTATCTTTTGCACTGCTGGGCTGGGCTCCCCATCAGTGAGGGTGGGGATATTTGTGAAGCCTCCTCCTCCAGTGAGTTGTTTAATTGTCCATTCACAACTGAATGTGGCAGGATTGCAGAACTTCGATCTGATCCATTTGTTTTGGAGTCGCTTAGCTCTGTCTATCACTTGCGGCTTGTGCTCTTTCACATGCAAGTGCTCCTGTGTTGTAGCTTCACCAGGTTGACACCTCATTTTATTCTTAACTATTTCGGCACAATTATGACGTACATATGTTTCTTTCCTATTTCACACTTGTCTGAACTAAGTTTCATCAGCCTTTGTTTGACCTGCTCTCATATTTTGTGCAGTTCAGTGAGCAAATTCCTTAAATTCCCCTGCACCTGGTAGTTTGATATCATCTGCAAATGTAGCTCTTTTGCAGCAACTTTCAGAATCCAAGTCATTGCTGTAGACTTGAAACCATGGTCATCCCAACAATGAGCCCTGAGGCACCCACTCAGCACTTGCCCTTAATGATTGCACTGGAGGGGGTGCAGAGGAGATTCACCAGGATGTTGCCTGGGATAAAACATTTAAGTTATGAAGAGAGGTTGGATAGACTTGGGTTGTTTTCATTGGAGCAGAGAAGTCTGAGGGGCGACCTGATTGAGGTGTACAAGATTATGAGGGGCATGGACAGGGTGGATAGGGAGCAGCTGTTCCCCTTAGTTGAAGGGTCAGTCATGAGGGGACACAAGTTCAAGGTGAGGGGCAGGAGGTTTAGGGGGGATGTGAGGAAAAACTTTTTTACCCAGAGCGTGGTGACGGTCTGGAATGTGCTACCTGGGAGGGTGGTGGAGGCGGATTGCCTCACATCCTTTAAAAAGTACCTGGATGAGCACTTGGCACGACATAACATTCAAGGCTGTGGGCCAAGTGCTGGTAAATGGGATTAGGTAGGTAGGTCAGGTGTTTCTCATGTGTTGGTGCAGATTTGATGGGCCGAAGGGCCTCTTCTGCACTGTGATTCTGTGATTGCACCTCTGTTCAGGTCCAAATCCTCTAAGTAATCACGAGTCTTAAGACAGACAAAAGGCATGTAGCATCTACATGATACAGTGCAGGTTTGGAAAATGAGTAACATCCCCTACTGTTGTTTAAACTGACCTTGTAGAATAAAAATTAAAGACAGTGGTGACTTTGACGTCTACAAATAGAACCATCACTGTTGTTGAAATGTTCAAGATCTGACTGTAGGGTACTGCACAGTTCTGTTACAGCCTCACTGCTAGTTTGTAACCTCTGCAAGCTATTATTTCCAGGTAGCTATGCCTGGACCTATTTACATGTTGGTAACATAAGAATGGCTCATTTTGAACAGCTAAGATGTAAACAAAATTGATTTTCCTGCCTCCTCTGCTCATCTTCCTGTTCAGAGAGACTTGAGGGCACTCATACAAGGAACTCAGAAAGTTAGCATGCAAGTGCAGCAATAAATTAGGAAAGCTAATAGTCTTCACTGTAAGAGGATCGGAGTACAAGAATAAGGAATTCTTGCTACAATTGTACAGGGCTTTGGTGAGACCACACTTGGAGCACTCTGTGCAGTTTTGGTCTCCGTACTCTATATCTGAGGAAGGATATACTTACCTTGGAGGCAGTGCAGCAAAGATTCACTGGAATGAGAGGGTTGTCCTATGATGTGAGTTTGAGTAAATTGGGTCCAAACTGTCTGGAGTTTCGAAGAATGAGATGTGATCTGACTGAAACATATAAGATTCTGAATAGGCTTAGCAGGGTAGACATGCGGAGGTCTTTATTTTCCCCTGGCTGGGAATGCAAGGACACAAACTCTGGATCAGAGGTCAATCACTTAGGACGGAGATGAAATGAGGAGAAATTTCCTCCCTCAAAGAGTTGTAAATCTTTGGAATAATCTACCCCAGAGGGTTGTGAATGCTCCATTGGTGAGTATATTCAAGAATGAGGTTGATAGATTTTTGATCTCTCAAGGAATCAAGTGATATGGGGAGCAGGCAGGAAGGTAGAGCTGAGGCAGAAAATTAGCCATGACTGGATTGAACGGTGGAGCAGGTTCGAGGAGCTGAAGGGTATCCTCCTCCTCCCATTTCTTACGTTCTTATGTTCTCAAGAGCCTGCAGATACTGAGGAATGCCCAGGAGGATATCCACAATGGCTGTGTTAACTTGATGCTATTGGCAAACACCCGACTCAGCCCAACTTGTCTAGGCTGGCACTTATGCTCCACATAAGACTCCTCCTATCCCTTTACATTTAACCCCATCAGCATGTTGTTTTATTGCTTTCTACTTTACCAGCTTATCTAGCTTCCTATTAAATACATCTATGACATTTGCCTCAACATGTGGTAATGCACGTCACATTTTTACCACTCTCTGGGTAAAGAATTCTGCACTGGATTTATTACTGACTACTTGATAGTTATCGGGTCTAGTTTTGAACATCCCGACATTGGGTATGGTTGCTGTGATTTGTGACATAGCCATGCAGTCCAGATCAAGACGCAAAATTTGCCTACCCATTTCACCTGAATGATTTTGGTGCAAGCTCCTGCACCTCCATAGCTGCTGCTCTCTTTCTCAATTCTGCCAGTGAGCTCTGGACACAGCAGGAGCCATTGACAGTGTTGCTGCAGAACACAGAGCACAGACAGCTGCTCTTTCCTAAAGGTAGGCAGCCTCTTAAAGGAAAAGGTTGCTGCAGTGAAAAGTTTTTCAGACAGAGGGATCCAAATTAATGAATGCAGCGCTGGAGACATTAGTGGTGCGTGCGGGCTGGAGGAGAGATCCATTACATGGGGAAAGGAGACCCTATTGGATCATCCTCAGGTGGGAGTGAGAATAGATAACCAGGGAGGTGAACACCTAGAGTCAGGACATGAGGATCTGACAGCAGTGTCACCAGAAGTTAAATGACCTCATTAGGATGGTCAACATCAATGAATACATCATCACATGGTGCTTTCTACCCAATATACAACCAACATTTCACTTTGTCCAACACACCACATTCCCATCACTCTTCCAGCAGCATTCCCTGGCACTCAGGACTCACGGCTGATATCCAGATTCCACTTCACCATCACCCACTTACCAAATCTGCCACCTTCACATCCATCTCTCACTGCCTCCACATTACTTTAGCTATTATGCCATGGCAGGTACATCACCCAAACACAGTGCAACACAACCACTGACATTCTCCTCTCTCTTGCTGGTCAAGGCGGCACACAATAGAAAGGAGTGGAGCAGAGCAGAGCCACCTGGGGACATGGAGGCCACATTTCTTGAGGTCTACAGAGCATCATGGGGCTGGCTGTGATGGGGCCTGCAGCATCTGATGTCACTGAGAACATTGAGGATGATAGCATCTTCCTGCATTAACCGCCTTATCAGCTCCCAGCCCACCCTCACGGTGACATCTTGGGCCTCTTGCTTCCCACCCCAACCCCCCTTCCCTGATACCAACTCCTCTGATTTCTCCTTTTGGCCACCCAAGAGTTGCCATCTTCCCAGGCAGGGGAGTCTCAACAGGAGGAGGAAAGAGAACAACAGTACAGCACGAATGAAAATGCCCTTACCTTGAACTAATACCTCAGTCACCAGCTCAGATACTTGCACTATACTTACCTTGGAGGCTAACATAGAGTTGGGATCAGTAATAAGTGAGCCACTGTGGGCATGATTGGCTGCAACCAGGCTTGGCAAAAGGGCGATTCATTAGCCAACTCACTGGAGGCCAAGCTGATGGATAAGTACCACTGCTGAGGACTCAAAGAAGAACAGCAATGGGGCAACATATAGGGGAGAACTGAATGTGCATGCGTACCAAGATGCTGGGTGCATTGACTAGCCTTCCAGGCGGCCACCTGTCACTGTCAAGGAGCATGGTGGAGTGGTCTCCAACTTGACAAAGGGCATGCCATGAAGATTGCCCTCTCCATAGCCTCTGCTCTATCTCTCTATCATCCTGCAGATCCAGGGACACTCCATGCCTCTTGCAGGCTTTGTGTGAGCTGGTCACTTACTCCGCCGTCCCCATGAGAATGTGGCAACACTATCCAGAAAATGCAGGAACTCATCAAAACATCTCTGAAAACATTATAGACTACATTGAAATGGAAAATGTCCTAAAATATTAACTTAACTGGAACCAGAAAGCCTGACCCTTTAAATAATGCTCCTGCAGGGCCTATCTTGCTCTTTTTCACTGCCTTTTTCAAGAGTTGACAGCACAGGCATTACTATGAGCTGTGTTGTCCAAATTTGTAAACATGGCAACACATCAGGCGGTTAGGCTGTGGACGCAAGGATAATATAAATTCAACATGTTTGGGTGTACCTAGGGGACTTTTGGTGTAACCTGCCCCTGGGGAAGTGGCGTTTATTTAATTTAATTTTGGGCCCACTTTCTCTATGTTTAAACTATCAACTCTTTGGGCAGAATCTTCTGGCTGGCGGGCGGGTGGCGGAGCCCACATGCAGCACTTAAAATGTTGCGCGAGTGTCCTGACGTTAGAGCGCGGCATCGTGATATTTCTGTCGGCAGGTGCACTGTGCAGCAGGACGTGCACCCACCATTAATTAAAGGCCTCGTTAAGGCCCTTAACTTGCCAATTGGTGATGATTTTGAGGGGCCCGTGCGAACTTCGGCTTGGTGCATGGGCCCAACAGGCAGGCGGGTAGGTCATTTTTTCACAAACCTCATCAAGTGGGAGGATAAGGTTTGATAGCGGTTTTAAAAACTTTTAATAAAGTTTTTGTTTATTTCATTGACATGTCCCATCTCGTGTGACATTTTCACATGAGGGAGACATGTTAATGAATCTTTTATTGTTCTATTTTTTATATTTTCCAGCCTTTCAGCAATCTCCCCAAGGCAGCACTTTGCTTCAGGGAGATGTACGCTCTTTCATGTGCATGCTCTAACATTTGGGGAACCCCCCCCCTCCCTTCACAGGAAGCGGATAGTGTTTCCCATCAGGCGGCCCGCTAGTTGGGTCTTAAATGGCCCGCCCACTTAAAATGGCGACGGGGCCTGTTTCGACAGTGGCGATTGGCTGCCCGCCTGCCCATCAAGGGCAAAATTCTGCCCTTTCATTATCTTAAAGACCTCTATCAATTCACCTCTCAGCCTTCTCTTTTCTAGAGAAAGAAGCCTCAGCTGTTTAGCATTTTTTGACACACACAATTTCTCGGTTCTGGTATCATCCTTTTGAATCATGTTTGTACCTTCCTGAATGCCTCTATATCCTTTTTAAGAATACGGAGACACAACTATGCACAGTACTCTGAGTGTGATCTAGCCAAAATTCTGTATAAATCTAATATAACAAGTCACTTAGTTTTGAAAAAGAATGGAAAACTTGTTAGCTTTGTAAAATTATGTGTGAGACAGGATACCATTATTTGAAATGTTAAATGGAATACTGTTTCAAAGAGTGCGGGATTTGGATCCGTAGCACCGCTGAACTGACAATTCAGAAGCCAATCGCCGTCCTGGCCATGCCATCAGCATGGCACCTAATGGGCTATTTTGAGCAGGCCTATATGCACCAGAAACATCTGAAGTGGTGCTATCATGAGGCCACACAGCCCTAATGACAAATGTGACACTAGTTTTCCGAATTTGGGCCATGCAGGTACATTCAATAAATTTGTGTGCCACTCACTAAAGTTCAAATGTTCAGCTGAAAGAGGGCCTGAGCGCTACTTCATTTAAAGGGCGAGGCCCAGGCCCCAACTTACAGGTAAGGTAACTTCTGCTATTGCACAAATTTATAGCTGGCCCCAGAATGTGGAGCACCATTTCCTCCAGAGGGTTCAGGATATGCAGGCATCCTTTCCCCTTCTGGCCTGCTCTCTTCGAATCTGTGCCACGCCATCCTGCAAATGAAAGGGAAGAATGTCAGGGATTATGTTTTAGTGCATTTGGGTGAGGTGCCTGCAATAGATGAGTAGCTCCAGCTTTGTGTAGGCAGCGAGGGGTGGGTGTGAGGCTGGCAGCATCGGTCGGTGTGTGAAAGTGAGGTGGTGTATCTGGATGAGTTCTGAGTGCTAGGAACAGGTACTAGGTGGGTTATTGGACAGTGTTGCATTATGAAACATGAGAGGCTGGTTGAGTGCTGGGTAGGAGGTGTCATATGCAGATGCATTCATTGGCATTGACCACCTATGTGAAGTTACTGGACTTCTTTTGGCATTGCTGCCAGGCCCTTGATTCCAGAATCTGTAATTGACCTCCCTGGTCATCTGCTCTTCAATCTCTTTTGAGGGTCTCCTCCCCCACTCCCTGCAGAACCATAGTTTCACTCTTCTTGTCCACTCTCACCACCACATCTGTGATCCTGGAGCCCCCTCTTTTGTCCTGGTGTTCCTTTTTCCTTGTTTAGAATTGCAGCAACAGTATTCAGCAGCAGCCTCCTGTCATTCAGTGCAACTTTCCTTTAAGAAGGACTGACTGCCTTTAACAACAGAAGGCTGGCTGTACCATATGAGATGAACAAATGCTGCTCGGTCTCCTGTTGAGCACAGAGGCAGCCAACAACATGACAGATGCTCAGCCATATGCTACAATCATGGTAATGAAGTGGCAGTACCATCCAGCTTTTGCTGAATTTGACATTGTGGCACCAAGACAAGCATTAGACCCCTAAGTAGCCGGATGCCTATTTTAAGTGGGCCTTTGGAAGTTGACACACCACCAGTGGGGATTGGGCATAATCAATCACACCTGGATACTACCCGCCCCCTTGTGAATTTTGAACCTAAAAACAGACACAATTGGAGCCAATTTCTTCCCCAATAGTTTCTGCTTGCCGCTATTTAGCCCTTCACAGAACTGCTATCAATAAGAAAACATTTATGGAAAGTTTAATGCCTGGTTTATATTTACAGTTGAAGTTGAAGTTATTGAAGAACACATAAGGAACAGCAGAAGGTTGATAATCATTTTGGCTCAAAAGCCTTCAGCTAATGACCAGGCATACTCTGGATTTGAACATGAGATTGGATTATTTGAAGCTTTAATCTGGAATGAAATGAAAGTAATTCCAATTAAATTGGAGAAAGGTGAATACTTGAATGACTTTCCAGAATCCATAAGACATGTCATTCAAAAAAATGGCATTATTGAATGGAAACCAGATAGAAGAAACAAACCCGAGAAATATTATTCAAGATTTTGGAAACAAGTGAGATACAAAATGCCAGTGAGAAACAAATCTTCAAAATCTACTGTGTATGACTCTCAAAATAAAACTGGAGCTGTGTGATGCAAAAATACTTAGCAAGGAACAAAACTATATCTACTTTGAACTGCTAACATTGACCAAATGGACTTCTGCTGTGCAGGAAAAAAATGCTGAATTTGCATAAGATTCCCGAGTAAGGTTAAGCTTGATTTTCTTTTCTTACTTTACAAATAGCAATTTATACAACATTTTAATGGCTTTTATTTTTTAAACTTGCTCTTTTAAATACAGTCTTTTTCAGGCATTTAACATTGTTGTACATGTTAAAGTAAATTTTCTTCTTGTGGACTCCTGGTGAGGGGACATGGCAAGGAGACTTGCCCACCAGAGGCACTTATTGGACTCTCGTGCGCACAGCCAAGTATTTTTCAATCTGGTAAAGTTAATGGATACAAAACTATGGGCTATGTGCATAATATGTCCCAATAAATGTTAGCAATGTCCTATGCCCTATGTTTATTTGCATTTTTATCCTTTAAGCTTGTTCTCTTGATGTGCTCATAGGCCTCACTCTGATGAATTAAAATTATGTGAAATAAATCATTGCTTTTGGTGACCATTTTTGGAAAAGGTGCTGTTCGAGTGTCTTCCTCTGCAATGTCTCCCTACTTCAGAAGTCAATTGACTCTTTTCACAGTTTTTGATTGACTGACAGAATCAGGCCCATTTTGCCAGTTTATGGAGAAAAAGAGAATAGTCGAGATACTGAATAAGTACGCTGTTCCAGTTTTCAGAGGTGGGGGATTTAGAACACCAGAAGTAGGTGTAAAACAATTCAAAGTGAAATGGTGCAAACTTAAGGTAGACAAATGACAAAAATGTAATGATTTACAATTGATGGACCAAGAAATATGAATTAAGATGAGATAATGAAGTCTCTGACTATAATGTTCCAAACTCTGTGCCAGAGGGTGACAGATCTGTCACATCACTTCAGAAAAAAAATGAGATAAAGGCAAGATATTACGGGCTAATTAATCCTACTTCAATTGTTGGTAAATTACTAAATCTAAAATTTCTGAGGGCACATTGCCAGTGAGGAAACTTGCACACCACCACTGCACATGAGAAAAATCACAGGCCCACCAGCCATGAATCTCCACCTCAGTGGTTCCTTACCATTAGTAGAAATTGTAAAACCTATCTCAAAGGTCTATTACAAGAGAGGATCACAAAGCATTTGGAGAAATATGAAGTAATCCAGCTAGTCAGCATGAATTTCAAAAGGGGAAGTGGTGTCTGATCAACTGTATGAAGTTCTATAAAGAAATAACACAGAAAAATATAGTGGATGGGTTTACAAGAATATACAAAAATCATTTGATAAGGTACTGCTAACAGAATTCTGACAATGATAATACTGCTGGGAATTAAATGCAATGAGGCCATTGTTAAGAAATAGAGATAGTTTAAGCAAGTTACATTTGTATTTGTGGGTATTTGGAATGAGTTTTAGCTTTAAAGTTTAAATTTGATTTGTATTTCTGTATCTCTGTGTTAAGAAAGGTCAAATGGAGTTTTAGTTTTACTTTAAAAGGCTGCTTGCATTTCTAATGGGATGTTTACAATCCCTATAAAGTAAAAGTAAACACACAAAAGTAGAAAGAAGAGTGCTGTTGCCTAGCAACAGGGAGTCAGATAGGTAGGTTCCTCCCAGAGGCACGCGCACACAAGAAGAAAGGCAGCAGTTTGATTAGGAAGCTGTTGGAGTTCAGCTGGTTTTGGAGTTGCTGCCAAGAGAGACTGGAACAAAGGGAACAGATAGAAGCCCCAAGCTAAAGAAAAACCCCAAAAATCCAGGAGAGTGGAAGAGGGGAAAGTCCAAAGGAGACCTTGTAGGCAAAGGAAGGACACAAACCTGGGAAAAGTTCCTGTTATGTCAAGTTAAGAGTGCGAGGCAAAGAGAAAGGCTCCAAGCTTCGGATTTAATGCGAGAACAGCTTGCAAGAAGCAGAAGGTTCAAAGAGTTAACTGAAAGTCTGTAATTCTTTGCTATGGGCATGTGAGGCAATGATGTACTGTTAAGGTTGAGTTGGTGAGAGAGATTGCATGAAAGACAGCATGTGGTGACCCAGGGAAGAGGAACATCAGAAGGAGAGTTCAAAACCCTGGAGGTGAACCCTTGTGGTAGATATGTGAGAGAAAGTGTCAGTTTGGGAGAAAATTCCAAGGTGAGGTTTTGGAGAGTGGAGATTGGAAACCTTTGAGTGAAGGACGGAATTCAGTGAGACTGGTTGGCTCATGGTGTGACAAGCATCTGGGGGAGTTGAAGAGAGATCCATAGCATCTGGTTAAGGTGGCATCTGTCACTTGAGGTCAGAGTGTGGTGTGTCAGACCATTGGGTGCCATAGGTGTACACAGACTGTGTATTTACTGTGAATGTTAAAGTATAGCTTTTGTAATTTGTGCTATCCTTACAAATCTGTATATATCTGTAAAGCTATTGTTGTGGGTGAAGGAGTATCGTAATACAGTTCATCTTTTCTTGTTGAATAAATATTTTATTCTTTTGTAAAAAGCTCAACAGTTGATGCCTGTGACTGTTCAAAAGCTACTCTCCATATATTTAAACAAACAAATGCAAGTTAGGATCTATCAGGCTGGGTTCCACCCTGGGCTCAGGCTTGTCTGAGGCTAATTTCAGCTGGGGATCATAACAGCCATATGATTAGACCAATGGTCAGAGGACAGGAGTCAAAGAGTAGGAATAAAGGCAGCTTGTCAGGCTGGAGAGATGTGAATGATGTTCCTTAGTTGTTTGTGCTGACAATCACTTCTTTATAAATGTTCTGGATTTAGGAATTGAGAAAATAATGCAAAAATGGATGATAATAGATTTTAAAGCCATCCTTCACAAAGTGATCAGGAGCATAAAATGTGCAATGATAGAGCCAATTTTGAGGTCAGCTGTAAATGAATTGCATATGGGTTCACTATGCTTACACCTTCCCATAGAACTTCTGTGGGTTTTTACATTGTGATTTGTGGTTATTGGACAATCAAAGCAGGGATCCGGAACCCATATGAAGAGTGCAAGCAATCATATATCTCCTCAGCCAATCACTCTGAAGAATTCTGACTGAGGCATGCAGAGTTTAAATAAGGTACTGTAAGTTAGTATGTCTAATTCAATGAAAAATCATGTACAGGAAGTGGAATGAAACAACAGAAAGAAAGATGGGATTAAAAGAGAGACATAAAAGAGACCGAAAGAGAAAGTTAAAAAAATGTTTTTAATTGTTTTAACTCTCCAACAATAATTCAAATCTGAAGGAATGAGAAACCACACTTGTAAAAGTAGATTGAGAAAGTGCATTAAAGGTTGTCTGGCATTAATTAAAATGTATCATGCCATTAAAAAATTCACTTACATTTGGATGGAGAAAGCCTACATTTATCTGATGTGTTTAGTAGGTGGGTAAATACCCCAATGTAAGATTGAATTTATTTTATTATAGTATGTTAGGACTTAATTGTCATATCCTTAACTATATTGGTTAAAATTGTATTCTGTATGTAACTTAACCACAAAAGCATGATGAATTAACTCAGTTGAATGTTGGCTGTAGTTCTCTACAAGTTGACATGTTGAGAAGCGATGAAAGGGACAAATTCAGGTCATGTAAAGCTCCTTTGTTTAAAAGTCATTAGAATGTGGATAACCCCAGGGATGCTGTTCGTCTTTTAACCAGTAATGACTAAACATGTCAAGCCAAATAGCTGTGAAATGGGACAAATGTATATTAATCTCGTTAAGTGATCATTGTTGATGAATAAAAGGCAAGGAAACACTAATCTGGAGCCCCCGCCCCCTCCACCCCCCACATCCCACAGCACCCCCCATCCCCTCACTTTGAAGGAAAGGAATTTGTAAGTTACCAAGCACGCACCATCATCAAGAAGTAAAGACAGAATATAAAAGTAATTCATGAGACAAGGCACCCAGTCAACCAAAGGTTGAGGACCGATGTTCCATCATGAATGTGGCTGCTGATCACTGCCCTTTGCTAAGCATCATGATTTTGTGCTTATTGTGGAAAAATTAATAATGTCTGTGAAGCTTGTAAAAATGCTTTCATACCCATTTGGTTTTATATCTCATCTGAGCTGGAAATCAATTTTCATTAGCACTCCCAATTTAGTCTGTAATTGTAATTGACCTAAGCCTTACAATTAAATTAAAGCAAACACCAGATCTTACACCAACTTGTAATTAAATACCAAGTCTCTCAGTGAGGTACTGATATAGCAAAGCATCTGGAGGATCACAACAAATCAGGCAGTAACTTCCTGATTTCCACTTTTAACTGTGGACCCCAAAAGTTGTTGTTTGATTTACTGTTCAATAACAGTGAACCCTGATTGCCTCATTGATATTCTTATTGCATAATCCTTTTTATCATGGGGATAATCTTAGACTGTAATTGTGCTAAATTATTTTCTTTAAACAAATGTTTTTAAGGATAAAATAAATAAACCCCTCATGTTATTCCTACTAACAGGGTGGAGATTTCTTCAAAGGAGTGAATCAGCCTTATCATTGATAATCCCTCCTTATTCATATATTCCAATAAATTGTATTACCCCTAATTTTAGGTTCAGGTTTTTCCAACTTGAAAACTTTACTCATATTTTACAGTTGTTTTATATGTTTTCATTTTATGCTATCACTAGAATGTCAAGCATAAAGGGAATCTTTCTCAATATAAGATTAGGTTTGTTGACAGCATATTCATATTGAATAGATTACATTATCTGATGTTAGTGGATATGAAACTCAGTCTTTCATTTTAACAAACTAAAATCAATATAGACTAAATCTTACTTAACAAGCTACTATGCATCAAACTAAAGAAAAGTTAGTTCCGCATTAGCTAACTAACACAACCAAAATACTTTGTTATTCCACACTCCCAGCAGGTATGTAGCCATGAAGATTAAGTTTCACACTCTTTCTGGCTTTTCAGCAGGCTTCCTGGCATTCCAGATTAAGTCTTCTAGTAACCTTTGAAAGCCATTCCACTCTGTCTTCTGAGTATCCCTGAACCGGCTTCCAACAGTAAGGCATCCGTGGTCCCTAAACCTCCAAAAGTCCTGTTTTTTGAAAAGTTTTCTTATTGGTATCCTGCTTTTTAACTAACACAAAACAATCTTTTCCTCTGCTTTTCATAGCAACAGCTGTTTCTGTCTCCCTCTCCGTGTCTCAGTGTCTATGTGTCTCTGTATCCAGAAGGCCAGTTGCCTCTTTTTTGTGTCAAGGTTTGAAAACTGGCACTTGATTTTCTATGGGTTTCAGTATGGGCCTCTTTCCCTATGCCAGCCGGATTGCATGGGTCTGTTTCCAGGCAGAGTTTAGTGTAATCTCACCATCCCCCTATTCAGGACATTTCATTTCACTTTAAAGGAAGCATTTTAAAATATAACTGTCATATAAAGCCTTACATTTGTAACATTGCATTGTGAAGGAAATATTGGTTTTTCTTAACCTTATTGTGGGATCCTGAAGCAGACTTATAGGGGCTGTATGTGTATGTGTGACTAATTCAATTAAACGGAAGACAGTCAGACTGCAAGGTTTAAATCATCAAAGGAGTTAGGTGTAAAAATAGGCATTCTGAAATGGAGATGGGTGAACTAAAATAAGGCCCCAGTAGATACAGTATGAATGGAATTTGCATCTGTAGATAAGTTGCAACTGGAAACATTGTAGATAAATGAAGTAAGTAAAAAAGTTATTAAGTTTATTTTTCTCGAAAGCGCTGGCCATGAGGACAATGTGAAAGATTTTTATATTCTCAGAAAAGTAACTTCCAAAGCAAGGCTGAAACAATGGGATGTAGAGATCAAAGGGCAGAAATATATTTAAGGAAAAATTGAAAGCTTTTTGTGAGGTGGCCATGTGAGATCATGGAAGGTGGACTGTGTGAAGACAGACGTGAAAAAATAGCCAGTAGCAACCCAGAAAAGTGCTTGCTTGTTCCAGTAAGCAAGGTTTTGTTAAAAGCCTTGGTGTTCCATTGTCGTGAGAGGGAGAGAGAAGCTGTGAAATATCTCTCTTATAGCAACAGTCGTTGCCTTGTAGTAATATTACTGTATGTTTTGTAAATTAAGATTCTGTTTGGACTGTTGACTGGAAGAAGGTGTTTATTTGGGAGCCTAGTTAAGTAGAAAAAAGACTAAATTTAACTGTGTAACTGTAATCTTGTGTATTTAAGTTTGCTTTTCTTTTGTTAATAAATGTTTTAATTTAATATTTAAAATCTCCAAAGGTGCCAGTGGACTCTTTTGACTTTAGTGCAAATAGCTTATCATAATAAATACAAATTGCAAAATCATTGTGATAGCTTGGTCAAGTTTCCCTTTGGGATTTGGTCAGTCTGACAATTACCACCTCCCATATCATAACAGTATTTTGCCTAGAATGGTTTGCAAATCAGTAAGTAATCAAACACACTAAATCAGAAGCCTTTTGAGGCTATTTTCAGACACATTGGGTCTGATAATATGGTTTTCCATCGGCTTGATCATTAAACATTGACTTCATGCATTATGGATACCTGATGGCCTGATCGTTACCTTGTTCACTGGTATGCTTTAAAGTTCACTGACAGTGCCACTATGCTATAGTGTGCTCCCAAAGAACTACCATGTCATTATGTACTGTTGATGGGTCACTACGCTATGATGTGCTCTTGAGGTACTGCCCATGCTATCATGTCCTCTTTGTTATGATAATGTGACTTGTGCATGAATGGTATTAATCTTTAATTTTATTGGTTGATCAAACATATATTGAACTGTTTAAAAATGACGTTTAAAAAGCAAGAAAAGACAATGATATAAGATGGTTGCCACATGTCACCTGCTGATGTCAAGAACTACTTCAAAAGGATTTACTAAAACTGTACTGGACCTGGCATTTGCATTTCTAAAAGGCAGCCTCTCAAGCAGAGACAGGCTACCAGAACAATACCTACATGGAAAGGTATTTTTCCTATCTCATCAAGATGGATAATGATTCATTCAGAAGCTAATGGCTGGGACATTATAGGCCATGTGACAAACATCAGCTGTTCAGATATCAACTAAGTAAATGCCTTCTGAAATCATTATGGGGAGAGGTCATGTAACTGGATTAAACATTTTCTGAATGTCTTTAATTACAGCATGCAAGCTCTTGAGGAGGAGTCTGAAATAACCTGCCAAAGGGGCAGTGATACTTTCACTCTCCCCCTTCTCTCCAAAGTTAAGACCCTGTCTCTGTTACAGTTTAAAAACCCAGCACAGAGATAGTGAATTTCCATCAAAAGGATCCTAAGATACAAAAATCATTGACTTCTGGAAAAGATGCATTGCATTTTAGAAATAAATTGTCTCTGGCAATTGCCATTTTATGTGTGCTTCAACTCCTGGAAAATCAAGGTCACCATGGAGGAAAATCTGCTGCAGCTACAGATACCTGTAAAGGACTCATAAACGGTGAACTCTCTATTTCTTACCTTGTAGCATTGAATTTTAATTTGGCTAAGAAAGCAACCACTATATAACTTGTAATACTGCATGTTTGTGTATGTGCATGTGTATGTTGCGAAAGTCGACACGTGGGCTTACTTCTTTGAATATATTACATCTTTACCTGGGTGGGTTTTTGTGATGACAGGTTTAATCAAGAAACAGTTAACTTCATTACAGAGAGATTTACAGATGCTTTCACACTTGATCAGGCCTCTCATCAGGAAGCTCTGCTACCCCTGGATTGCCAGCACTACAAGCTCACTGGTTGGAGGCTCCACAGAACATCACATGACCCCTGAGACAGCAGTAGGAGCTATACCCTCAGTTATCACATTTTTTCCCTCTAATTTTTTTACAATTTCTATTAGCAGGGAAAAATTTGAACATCCAATAAGATATACACATATACAATTTCAGGTGATTAAAGATCAAGTCTCTGAGATGTTCTCCTTTGATGGCTAGAGCGGCATAGCTTTAACACTTGAGTTCCTCAACTGGATTGACAGGGTCTGGACTGCAGCATGAGGCACATCATTGGAATGTGGCTGTTCAGGGTTTGGCAACTTGACAGAGACATTAGGCATATCTATCCTAGGTCGATCAGTCACCTCGGGAATTGACGGTTCAATGTTAATCACAGGTGGATCAGTTGATTGTTGGAATGTCTCTCTGGCATGAATATGATCTATGTGCTTTTGCGGTATTCTATCTCCCAGTTGTACTTGGTAAGATAGTGGACCAATGTCTGAGACATGGCTCCAGGAGCCCTACAGGGTCCACTGCTGAAATTTCACCTGTATACCGTGTCACCTATGCTGAATGTGCAAGCTTTACAGTGTATGTCATGGTTAAACTTCTGATAACTCTGAGTCTGTACCACCTTCTCCTCTAAGTTTGGAAAGACAAGATGTAGGCTTTCTCACCGATGGTGATTAATAATGCTGGTGTTGAACTCAGAGTTGAATGTGACATTGTGCAATAGCTGAAAAAAAACAGGGGGAAAGTTAAGATTCTAGAGTGCCTTCTGATAGCTTTTTCATACCAGATTTAAAAGTTTGCATCGCGCTCTCAGCCAGGCCATTTGATGAGGGATTCTAAGGGGCTGTTTTAATATGTCTGATTCTATTCGGATCCATAAATTTCAGAAACTCTGTGCTGATAAGAGTGGTGGCATTATCTGAAACGATAATTTCAGGTTGGCTATGTGCGCTGAAACTGTGACTTGTCATCTTGATAGTTACGTTTGAGGCTGGCGACTTGACTTCATATACATCTATCCATTTGGAATGTACATCTACAAATAACAAGAACATGGTACCCGAGAATGGTCCTATGTAATCAAACCCAGGGTTGACCAGGCCACTCCTACAAATGGAGGGGAGTTAGAATAGGCAACTTCTGTTGTTGCTGACAATGGAGACAGTGCTTGACCAAGTTTTAAATATCTCCATCAATGTCTGGCCACCACACATGGCTTTGCGCAAGCATTTTCATTTTTGATACGCCCAGATGGTCAATATCTAGTTCTGACTTGTGGTGGGACCATCACTCCTGACCCCTACAACAAAAACTCACCTTGCTCAATTCTGATGTCTGATATGGAATGGTCTCAATTCTTCAGATAAAGGCAAGTTTGGCCATTCTTTTCAGACAAAGTCTCTGACTTTGTTTTGTGCACACAGGTGAAGAATCTAAGAAGTTCAATAATAGCACTAATTCCTGGGGAACGAGAGTGCACAATACTATCTGGCAACAGGGGATGACTGAGCGCATCTGCATTTGCAATGTGTAGGCCAGGACGGTACATAAAAGTATACTCGTACACAGATAGTCAGAGACCACTGTTGTATCTTTGCTGATGCTATTGGCGGGATGGCTATGTCCTCGCTGAATAAATTCATCAATGGTTTATGGTCTGACACACTGTTGAAATGGTGACCATGCAGGCACCGGTGCAATTCTTTCACCCCAAATACAACTGATAAACCTCCCTTTTCTAGCTGGGAATAGATCTCAGTTGTGGAGAGGGTTCTCAAAACATAGCTAAAGGGCCTTTCAGACCCATTTTCCATTTTATGGGATAATACAGCTCCCATCCTATAGGGAGAGGCATCACATGTTAATACCAGCTCTTTTGACAGGTCATCGTGTACCAATAGACAAGATGAATGTAACAATTATTTTACGTTCTCAATTGGTTCTTCCAATTGTGGCACCCAAAGCAAATATAACGGTGTAATGGTGCCAACACAGTTGATAGATTTGGTAAGAAGCGGCTATAATCGTTGATCATGCCCAGGAAGGATTTGAGTTCTGTTACATTGGATAGTGATGGTGCATATTTTATTGCTTGAACTTTATCTTCTACCGGGCGTAGTCCCATGGCATCCACCCTGTGTCCTGGATAAGTCACTTCTGCTGTCTGAAATGTCCACTTCTCCTTCTTTAACTGTACGCCGGCTTCCATGAATCTCCTTAGCACCTTCTCCTGGTTGGTCAAATGTTCTGTCGTGGTTAACCCCGTGATGAGGACATCATCTAGATATACGGGTGCTTGTGGAGTCCTTACAAAAGGCTCTCTATTGTTCTCTGGAAGATATCACATGCCGACGAGACACCAAAGGTTAGATGGGTACACTGATAGAGGCCCTTGTGTGTGATAATGGTTACGTATCCCTTGCTGTGAATTTAGGCTCTAGTTGCTGGTAAGCGTGGCTCATATCCGATTTCGTATGGGACTTGCCTCCAGCCAGTTTGGTGTATATGTCATCTATTCTTCGGATAGGGTACGTGTCTAGTTTGGCTGCCTTATTTATGGTCAGTTTATAGTCTCCACAGATATGTATGGTATGGTCAGGCTTAAAATTGGAACTATGGGTGCAGCCCATTCCAAGAATTGAATAGGTTGGATAATGCCCAACTTTTCTGGCTGGCACAGCTCCACACCAACCTTTTCTTTCAATGTATAAGGCACAGGTCTTGCCTTAAAAAAGTGCGGTGTTGCCTGTGGCTCCATATGTATCTTGGCCTGCATTCCTTTTACCTTCCCTAGTTCATCCTGAAAAACCATGTAGCATTTTTTTTTAGAAGTTCTGGAACTCCATCGGATTTTAGGTGAAATACCTCGGACCAGTTGAGTTTGACCTTCTGTAGCCAGTCTCAGCCTAAACAACTGGGTCCTTCTCTTTTCACAATTATTACATGCAGCTGGGCTGTCTGTTGCTTGTAAGAGATTGGGACTGTGGCGATGCCCTTTACCTGAGTGGATTCTCCCCTGTATGTCCTTAATTTAGCGTTTGTGTGCTCCAGATTTATTGGCTGTCTTCCTTCATTAAGATACCTGAAAGTGCGCTTTGGTCGAGGCACCTGTGTCCACTTCCATTTTCAGAAGCTTATCATTAACTTGTAATGTTAAATAATAGGTTTGGTCTTCACAGCAGTCACATTAGAAATGGAGTAAACTTCAGGAGCAGCAGCTTCAGCCATTGTTGTACCAATTACTCCTATCGTGTTTGTTTGCTGTTTTGCAGACTGCTTCAACTTTGTCCA
Source organism: Carcharodon carcharias (assembly GCF_017639515.1). NCBI lineage: Eukaryota > Metazoa > Chordata > Chondrichthyes > Lamniformes > Lamnidae > Carcharodon > Carcharodon carcharias. Next base: position 74,284,330 of record NC_054477.1, on the reverse strand, counting down.
ATATTGTCTAACCATGTGACCCATCTTACAAAGGCCTGTGTTACAAAGTCTGAATCTGTTGCAGCACTTTCCATAGTGAGGGAGATTCCTAGGGCATGCTTAAATGCGATGTCGACCTCGGTGAATGAACTCCACAAACCAATTGATCCTGCAGCATATCATTTAACGTGTCCCCAAAGTGTTCTGTTAGCTGCTTGAGGTTCACGACGTAGGTCACGATGGACTCTCGCAGGGCCCTAACTGTTGAAATAAATTTAAAACACTGCATTATTACAGATGCTTTGGCTGGAAGTATGCATTCATGAGGCCCACAAATTCTCACACTGCATTATTACAGATGCTTTGGCTGGAAGTATGCATTCACGAGGCCCGCAAATTCATTATAGGATTTGAAATTGGGCGTGCTCGGGGCTGTCAGGTTATGAATGAGGTTGTATGTTTTACTGCCACATACACTTAAGAAAATCGCTTTCTGCATTTCCTCTGTGGTAATCTCGTCACCTATGAAATAAAATCCAAGGCGCTTTACGTACTGGCTCCAGTCTTCCATAGTTGCATCGTATGGATCAATTCTGCCGAAGAGTGGCATGACTGGTGAGTAGGTTTTTTAAAAAAAAATCAATGTACCCAGAGTAACAGGCTGAGGAGCAGAGTTGAAGCTGAATTTACCCTTGTCGCCAATTGTGATTACTTGACAGGTCTCATCAGGAAACAGTTAACTTCATTACAGAGAGCCTTACAGGTGCTTTCAGACTTGACCAGGATTCTTGTCAGGAAGCTCCCCCCCGCCCCCCGCCACCCTCCACTCCTGGATTGCCTGCTCTACAAGCTCACTGGTTGGAGCCCTTGCAGGACATCATGTGACCCCTGGTAGACAGCAGGAGGGGGTTTACCCTCAGTCACCAGAGTTTGTAACTCAAAAACAAACTGTTTTTTGTTTTAAACTCAAGAAAGCCTGCCAGGCTAGTGTCTTTGCAAACAGAAGGTGAATGGTTAAGCACAGACATTGAGTGAATGCCTTCATCCTTACAAACTCACAAAAAGCCCTATTACGGTCACAACTGGCGTGGTAGGATAGGGGAATCATTCTTACCCTTCCTCATGAGGTCATAACATTTTAAAGTGCTGCCATGCTATAACCTGTTCTGGAAGTGCTACCATGCTGTAATCTGTTCTTGAAGTGCCGCCATGCTGTAATCTGTTCTTGAAGTGCCGCCATGCTGTGATCTGTTCCTGAAGTGCCACCATGCTGTAATCTGTTCCTGAAGTGCCTCCATGCTGTAATCTGTTCCTGAAGTGCCGCCATGCTGTAATCTGTTCCTGAAGTGCCGCCATGCTGTAATCTGTTCCTGAAGTGCCGCCATGCTGTAATCTGTTCCTGAAGTGCCGCCATGCTGTAATCTGTTCCTGAAGTGCCGTCATGCTGTAATCTGTTCCTGAAGTGCCGCCATGCTGTAATCTGTTCCTGAAGTGCCGCCATGCTGTAATCTGTTCCTGAAGTGCCGCCATGCTGTAATCTGTTCCTGAAGTGCCGCCATGCTGTAATCAGTTCCTGAAATGCCGCCATGCTGTAATCATTTCCTGAAGTGCTGCCATGCTGTAATCATTTCCTGAAGTGCTGCCATGCTGTAATCATTTCCTGAAGTGCTGCCATGCTGTAATCATTTCCTGAAGTGCTGCCATGCTGTAATCTGTTCTTGAAATGCTGCCATGCTGTAATCATTTCCTGAAGTTCAGCCATGCTGTAATCTGTTCCTGAAATGCTGCCATGCTGTAATCATTTCCTGAAGTGCTGCCATGCTGTAATCATTTCCTGAAGTGCTGCCATGCTGTAATCATTTCCTGAAGTGCTGCCAAGCTGTAATCATTTCCTGAAGTGCTGCCGCGCTGTAATCATTTCCTGAAGTGCTGCCATGCTGTAATCATTTCCTGAAGTGCTGCCATGCTGTAATCTGTTCCTGGAATGCTACCATTCCCATGCTGCAATCTGTTCTGAAGTGCTGCCATGTTTTATCTGTTCCTGAAGCACTGCTATTCTGTAATGTGTTCTGAAGTGCAGCCATGCTGTAATATGTTACTGAAATGTTACCATTCCCATGCTGTAATCTGTTTTGAATTGCTGCCAGGCTGTAATCTGTTCTGAATTGCTACCACACTGTAATCTATTCCTGGAATGCTGCCCCGCTGTAATCTGATCTGAAGTGCAGCCAGGCTGTAATCTGTTCTGAAGTGCAGCCAGGCTGTAATCTGTTCTGAAGTGCAGCCAGGCTGTAATCTGTTCTGAAGTGCAGCCAGGCTGTAATCTGTTCTGAAGTGCAGCCAGGCTGTAATCTGTTCTGAAGTGCAGCCAAACTGTAATCTGTTCTGAAGTGCAGCCAAACTGTAATCTGTTCTGAAGTGCAGCCAGGCTGTAATCTGTTCTGAAGTGCAGCCAGGCTGTAATCTGTTCTGAAGTGCAGCCAGGCTGTAATCTGTTCTGAAGTGCAGCCAGGCTGTAATCTGTTCTGAAGTGCAGCTAGGCTATAATCTGTTCCTGAAGTCCTGCCAGGCTGTAGTCAGTTCTTGAAGTCCTGCCAGGCTGCAGTCAGTTCTTGAAGTGCTGCCTTGCTGTAGTCAGTTCTTGAAGTGCTGCCTGGCTGTAATCTGTTCAAAAGTGCTGCCAGGCTGTAATCTTTTCAGAAGTGCTGCCAGGCTGTAATCTTTTCAGAAGTGCTGCAAGGCTGTAATCTTTTCCTGAAGTGATGCCATGCTGTATTCTGTTGCTGAACTGCTGCCATGCTATAATCTGTTCTTGAAGAATATGTCATTTTCAGAGTTAGTGTACCTTCCGTGCAACAAGTTATTTATGGATTAATGCCATGTTCTTCCCTTGTTGTGACAGGAGTGCATGAGCACCAGACCATTTAGAATGGGCAGTTTAGGGGAGGGCAAGACTGTTCAGTATGCTGCATCTCTTTCTTAGCTTGCAATGGTTAATCGACTAAATTAGTCCTTTTAGCCTTGGTGCTGTTAGGGTGGCGGTAGCATATGGTATTGTCACTGACTAGTTTCCGGAGACACAGGGTAAAGCTCTGGCGACCCTAGTTCAAGTCCCACCATAGCAGATGGTCAAATTTGAGGTCAGTAAAATAAAAACTGGAATTAAAAAAGTCTGATGATGGCAATGAAACCATTGCCGATTGTTGTAAAAACCCATCTGGTTCACTAATGTCCTTTAGAGAAGGAAATCTGCCATCCTTACCTGGTCTGGCTTACATGTGGCTCCAAACCCACAGCAATGTGGTTGACTCTTAAATGCCCCCTGAGCAAGGGCAGTTAGGGATGGGCAATAAATGCTGACCTAGCCAGCGATGTCCACATCCCATGAACAAATAAATAAAAATTGAGTCCTCTTAGCTTCATTGTGGGACAAATGGTACCAAAGATCTACTCATCAGATCCTTCTGTGCCCAACATTTCAATCACTAGCACTTTTGATGTTCCTTTATGCATGTTATTTCTAAGTGAGAGGAGTGTAGGTTAAACATGTAAGAGAGGTGTCTTCAATTATTGTAGAAGGTCAGCTCTTTTTGGATGGACGGATACAATAAAAAATGATGTCTATTTATATAATGTCTTTTACAACCTCAGGGCATTACAGCCAACTAGAAAACAGAATGTGTACTGTTATTAAAAAGAACATATTAAGTGAAGAATGTCTTCATCACTGTTGGTAAAGAAAAGTGGAAATCTCCAGCAAACTTATGCCCAAACCACTCATATCTTTCATCAAAACAGTAAAACTTTAAAGCTGCATCTGCTGGCAGTACCTGAGGATACAGGGACTGTCACTAAATTCATAGAACTGATATTTGGACATATATGTTATTGCTTCCAGGAACTTAACTCAGATTTTTTGTTTTTTTTATAGGAAGTTAATAAGATGTCAGATGTGCTATTTCAGGAAACAGATGATTCTTGCCACAATGCAATTAAGATACTCAAAGAGATTAGTTAAACTGGAGGTGGAAGCTTGCAAAGTACGGAGAGCAAGAATCATGTCTGCTTCTTAAACAAGAGAATTGCCATGATTTAAGATTTATTATCTCATTTTCAATAAAACTACGTAGCTAAGACTTTGGATTTATTACAGCGCTCAGTATTGTGCAAAAGTGAAAAGTTGGGACACTTTTATTCCCCTTTTCATATTGAGTTTTGGGGATACGTAATATAAAGTATTTTTGGATGACTACATTCCTCCTTCACCTTACCAGAGCATTGGCTGCTTTCTTGAACATTTCTCAGGCCTCCTTTAATACAACTGACTTGGTAGGTTTGTTTGGACTGAGTGGGCTAAAATTGTGTCTTGAGCCTCCCAACCATTTTAATTCACCAGTTTCCTGTCATGGATCAGACAACTGCCTGCCCCGGGTAAGCAGGGTTCCAACTAAATGAAAGTCTATGATGTCATCTTGCCCCACTGCATTTTAATCAATAATCACAGTTGTGCACACCACCACATTCCTTTCCACCAAACCCCCCAAACCCGACAGTTTTGGAGCCTACAGCACAATCTGGCAAGAAGCGTGCCTGAGACCTCTTGAATCAGTACAGAAGAGGGCTCTGAGCTACAGCTCACTCGGTCTAAGATTCTTTTTTAAATCTGGTTTTCTAGGAAAGCTTCCAGCTCTCAGATCGCTACTTCTACACATTTGTTGCCTTACAGCTCTTTAGCCAGCTTTTTCTACTTATTATCAGTGCCATTCTTCTTTGATCGAGCAAGTCTTGAAGAAGGAGGAGGAGCATCAAGCCTTAAGCAACACTATCATCACACTAGGCGTGTGGACAGTGTACACGAGGCCATAGCTAGCACACACAGGCACTTTCCTAGCTCTACTGGGGAACAGTGTAGATTCAGTGGTTTCCTCACTACTTCCTCTCACTGTGCTGCATGTACTGATTCATCTTTGGCCTAGTTTGATGCTCACAGCTGGCCTGATTGCAAACTTGGGATTGTAGTGTGAAACTGGGTGTGACAGGGGAATGGGATAAGAGATAAAGGCCCAGATCTTCCAGTCAGCAGCGATACTGAGCATATTGCTGCTGACTGCAAAGATAATTGCGACCCTACCTTTTTACACCCTTGCTTCATCACAGCCATCCATACAATGCAAAGGCAAAGAGAAATAGTGGAGAAGATGTGCTCCCTTTAGGAGGGTTGGGTATGAAGTCGGCTAGAAGGGGTGGATGGTTAGCAGGTTGGGGGGGCGGGTAGTCGAGTCTGGGTGGGGTTGTTGGGTTGGGCAGGGTTGGTTCATTGGGTGGCAGGGGTATGAGTAGTTGGGTCTGGAGGGGTTGGGCAGTCGGGTCTGGGGGAGTTGATTGGTCATCAGGGGGTTGGGGCATTTGGATGTGTGGGATGGTTGGTGGGATGGGTTACACTATTAATCACTGAGTTACACCAGAAATTAACAGCGGGACAATACTGGGGTTAGTATCTGGTTAAGTATCGTGCATCTAGAACAAAGAACAAAGAAAAGTACAGCACAGGCCCTTCAGCCCTCTAAGCCTGCACCAATCACATTGCCCGTCAACTAAAACATTTTGCACTTCTGGGGTCTGTATCCCTCTATTCCTATCCTATTCATGTATTTGTCAAGCTGCCTCTTAATCACCACTATCGTACCTGCTTCCACCACCTCCTCTGGCAGCGAATTCCAGACACTCACTACCCTCTGCGTAAAAAACTTGCCCCGCACATCTCCTCTATAGTTTTCTCCTCTCACCTTAAATCTATGTCCCCTAGTAATTGACTCTATCACTCTGGGAAAAAGCTTCTGACTATCTACTCTGTCCATCCCACTCATAATTTTGTAAACTTCTATCAACTTGACCCTCAATCTCTGTCACTCTAGTGAGAACAATCCGAGTTTCTCCAACTTCTCCTCAAAGCTAATAACGTCCAGACCAGGCGGCATCCTGGTAAACCTCCTCTGCACCCTCTCCCACGCCTCCATATCCTTTTGGTAATGTGGCGACCAGAATTGCACGCAATATTCCAAGTGTGGCCTAACCAAGGTTCTATACAGCTGCAGCATGACTTCCCAGCTTTTATACTCAATACCCCTGCTGATGAAGGCAAGCATGCCATTTGCCTTCCTGTCTACCTTATCCACCTGTGTTGCACTTTCAGTGACTTGTGGACCTGTACACCCAGATCCCTCTGCCCATCGATACACTTAAAGGTTCTGCCATTTACTGTACAATTCCTACCTGTATTAGACCTTCCAAAATGCATTACCTCGTATTTGTCCGGATTAAACTCCATCTGCCATTTCTCTGCTCAAGTCTCCAACTGATCTATATCCCGTTGTATCCTTTGATAATCCTCTTCACTATCTGCAACTCCTCCAACCTTAGTGTCATCTGCAAACTTATTAATTAGCCCAGTTACATTTTCCTCCAAATTATTTACGTATACTACAAACAGCAAAGGTCCCAGCACTGATCCCTGCGGAACACCAAAAGTCACAGCTCTCCATTCAGAAAAGCACCCTAGCCCAAGTCTCCAACCCTGAGGTCAGTTTGGAGACATTCTCATAGGGCAGAACATTGCCGTCAGTGTGCAGGGGCGGGCCAAACACGCCGACGTTTAAATGATGCGCAATGACGTTGAGCGTGCTTCCCGATGTCATCGCGCATCATTTCGATATTTCGTTCGGCGGGCACACGCCCACTGAACGGTCAACAGCCTAATAACGCCATTGAAAAAGTAATTAAACTTGTTAACAATGCTGCCCGTCCAACCTTAAGGTTGGTGGGCAGGCGAAGAGCCCAAGTGGCCTTCGCGTTTTTCAGGAAACCTCATCCACGGGCGGGATGAGGTTTCCTGAAGCTTTCATAAAATAAATAAATACATTTTCTTAACTTCACAAATGCTCATGCAATACTGCTGCATGAGGGGACATGTTTAAATTCATTTTTACTTTATTTATTAAAAAGTTTTGTAACCCATTCAATCTCCCTGAGGCAGCTCCGTGCATGTGTGAAAGAGCACAGACCCTGGCTCTCCCTCCTCCTCCCCCCACCTGCACTGGCCGTGTGTTACTCTGAGTGGGCCTTAATTGGCCCACCGCGTAAAATGGCAGAGTGCAGTTGATGTGGGCGGCGATCAGCTCCTGCCCAGCCCGCCCACCATGGGAAAAATTCTCCCCATGGTTTCCTGAGCAATGCCAGTCAGCCTATCGGAAATTTAAACTTCGCAGGCAATTATCAAGCATGTGTGCGTGTCAGGACTTCTGACGGGTCCTTAAGCGTAACAGTGGTGGACAGCTCAACATTGGAAGATCCATCCCATTAATTAAAGTATCACAGGCCATGAAAATCTATTTTATCTTGTTCAGAACAGGAGAATTAGAGGACACAGCCTGTGCTTGAAGATGGTTGAATTCCAACCGAAAATAAATCTGTGGAAACAATAGACTGGATTTTAATGCACAAGCTCACTGTGAGTGGGGGATGCCTAACAGCACCTGGTAAACCCGGAAGTATCTGCAACATTCCTATCAGTGGCTTTTAACGCAGCCATTTTATTAACATCTGACTTCCAGGATTCTCATCCAATTATTTTCAGTGGGTGTGATGATGAACTGCATGACCCAATCTCAACCCAAGTGTCAAAAAGGACACCCCTGACGTGCAAGTTGAAGCAGTTGCAGTTGTCATGGAGAGAGAAAGAAGAATTGAGATTGGAAAATGCTGCACCCTGCTTCATCATGCCTTCCTGCATGTGCAGCCGTGGGACTTGCAGGGAGATATTGTTCCTCAGTGATGGGAGTAAGAAGCTTGCCGTTGGGACAAAGAATGAATGATTGGAAGTTGTAGGGTTTTCCTGTTTCCCTAAGAAAGCTGCTATAGATTGTAATTCAGATAAACCACTCTTGCTTATTTATAGCTATATGTACACCTCAGTGACTCTACATGAGGTAATACTTCTGCTTTCCTCTAGATCTTAGTTACTTAACCATGTGATCTTCCATCATATGCTCCCGATAACCTTTTATTTAGGTGTCTTAACAGACATAACAGATGTTGTCATGGAAGTCAGCAGCAGAAGTGTATGTTGCGATCAATACAGGAAGTTCTTCATTGATCTAAGGACAGGAAAGGCGAGGCAGTGGCACATTGCCCCACATCCTGATATGCTTATCAACCAACCACCACACACTCGGCCTTCTCAAGCTTACTCCAGCACATCATTCCTCATACCAACTTAGCTTGCAGGTGCATCCATCCCTTTGCCTATGCACTTCCTCGTATTCCCATCTCGACACCCACCAATGACACCCACCCTCATCCTTATGCAATGATATGTTTATCCTCATAGTCAGAAGCCATAGAAGAAAAGCTTTTATTTACACAGTACTTTACATGACCTCAGGATACCCCAAAATGCTTAACAGCTAATGAAGGGCAATCACTGTTGTAATGTAGAAAACCCAGCAATGAATTTGCACACAGCAAGATCCACAACAGAAATATGATAACAACCAGGTAATATGTTTTAGTGAATGATAGATATTGGCCAGGAGACCTGGAAATATACTGTACAATTCAACTTATAAAAATCCTTCACAGCACACATTTGATTTTAACCACAACAAATAATCATTATTCTCATTTGTAAGTCTCTTCTTCTTCTCCTTGCAGGAAATGAGAGCACAGAACAGCAGGAAGTTGGAGAGGACCAGATGTAACCCTCCGTAGATCTTGCAATCAGCAGCTGCAGAGGAGGGGGCATTGGAGATCTGCAGATTCTTAACTTGCCTAACTGTTGGAGGTAGGAAGCTAGGAGCCAATCCAGCTACCCGGTGACAAAATTAAATCTCAGACAGCCACGTGGTATACAACACTCATTGATGTTCACTTGCTGTCGACAGTGAATGAAATATTATTATGTGCATAACGTTAAAGAACAAAGAGAAGTACAGTGCAGGAACAGGCCCTTCGGCCCTCTAAGCCTGCGCCAATCACATTGCCTGTCAACTAAAACATTTTGCACTTCGGGGTCCGTATCCCTCTATTCCTATCCTATTCATGTATTTGTCAAGCTGCCTCTTAATCACCACTATCGTACCTGCTTCCACCACCTCCTCTGGCAGCGAATTCCAGACACTCACTACCCTCTGCGTAAAAAACTTGCCCCGCACATCTCCTCTATAGTTTTCTCCTCTCACCTTAAATCTATGTCCCCTAGTAATTGACTCTTCCACTCTGGGAAAAAGCTTCTGACTATCTACTCTGTCCATCCCACTCATAATTTTGTAAACTTCTATCAACTTGACCCTCAATCTCTGTCGCTCTAGTGAGAACAATCCGAGTTTCTCCAACTTCTCCTCATATCTAATAACGTCCAGACCAGGCAGCATCCTGGTAAACCTCCTCTGCACCCTCTCCAACGCCTCCATATCCTTCTGGTAATGTGGCGACCAGAATTGCACGCAATATTCCAAGTGTGGCCTAACCAAGGTTCTATACAGCTGCAGCATGACTTCCCAGCTTTTATACTCAATACCCCTGCTGATGAAGGCAAGCATGCTGTAAGCCTTCCTGACTACCTTATCCACCTGCGTTGCTACTTTCAGTGACTTGTGGACCTGTACACCCAGATCCCTCTGCCCGTCAATACACTTAAGGGTTCTGCCATTTACTGTATAATTCCTACCTGTATTAGACCTTCCAAAATGCATTACCTCGCATTTGTCCGGATTAAACTCCATCTGCCATTACTCTGCTCAAGTCTCCAACCGATCTGTATCCCGTTGTATCCTTTGATAATCCTCTTCACTATCTGCAACTCCTCCAACCTTAGTGTGATCTGCAAACTTACTAATTAGCCCAGTTACATTTTCCTCCAAATTATTTACGTATACTACAAACAGCAAAGGTCCCAGCACTGATCCCTGCGGAACACCAAAAGTCACAGCTCTCCTTTCAGAAAAGCACCCTTCCACTGCTTCCCTCTGTCTTCCATGACCAAGCCAATTCTGTATCCATCTTGCCAGCTCACCCGTGCAACTTTACCTTCTGTACCAGTCTGCCATGAGGGACCTTGTCAAAGGCCTTTCTGAAATCCATTTATATAACATCCACTGCTCTTCCATCGTTGATCATCTTTGTCACTTCCTCGAAAAATTCATCAAGTTGGTGAGACACGACCTCCCCTTCACAACCATGCTGCCTCTCTCTAATATGCCCATTTGCTTCCAAATGGTAGTAAATTCTGTCACGAAGTATCTTCTCCAATAATTTCCCTACCACTGACTTAAGGCTCACCAGCCTGTAATTTCCTGGATTATCCCTGCTACCCTTCTTAAACAATGGAACAACATTGGCCATTCTCTAGTCCTTTGGGACCTCACCTGTAGCCAGTGAGGATACAAAGATTTCTGTCAAGGCCCCAGCAATCTCCTCCCTTGCCTCCTTTAGTACTCTGGGGTAGATCCCAACTGGCCCTGGGGACTTATCCACCTTAATATTCTTCAAGCCGCCTAACACCTCTTCTTTTTTGATCTCAACATGATCCAGGCTATCTACACACTCTTCCCTAGACAAATCAACTGCTCAGTCCTTCTCTTTGGTGAATACTGATGAGAAGTATTCATTTAGTATCTCTCCCATTTCTTCTAGCTCCAAATACAGATTCCCACCTCTGTCCCTGAGTGGGCCTACCCTTTCATATGTACAAAAGGCCTTGGGATTTTCCTTAATCCTGGTTGCCAGTGACTTTTCATGACCCCTTTTAGCCCTCCTGACTCCTTGCTTAAGTTTCTTCCTACTTTCTTTATATTCTCCATAGGCTTCATCTGTTCCCAGCCTTCTAACCCTTACGAATGCTTCCCTTTTCTTTTTGACTAATCTCACAATATCCTTCATTATCCAAGGTTCCTGAAACTTGCTATGCTTATCCTTCATCCTAGCAGGAACATGCCGGTCCTGAATTCTTATCAACTGACATTTGAAAGCCCCCCACATGTCAGTTGTTGATTTGCCCTCAACCATCCGCCTCCAGTCTAGATTCCTCAGTTCCAGCCTAGTATTGTTATAATTAGCCTTCCCCCAATTAAGCACCTTAACCCGAGGACTCCTGTTATCCTTATCCACCAGTACCTTGAAACTTACTGAATTATGGTCACTTTTCCCAAAATGCTCCCCTACTGAAACTTCGACCACCAGGCCGGGTTCATTCCCTAATACCAGGTCCAGTATTGCCCCTTCCCTAGTTGGACTATCTACATATTGTTTCAGGAAGCCCTCCTGGATGTACCTTACAAATTCTGCACCATCCAAACCCCTGGCACTAAATGATTCCCAGTCAATATAGGGAAAGTTAAAATCACCCACCACAACAACCCGATTGCTTTTACATCTTTCTAAAATCTGCCTACATAACTGTTCCTTAATTTTCCACCGGCAATTGGGAGGCCTATAGTAAACCCCCAACATTGTGACTGCACCCTTCCTATTCCGGAGCTCTTCCCATATTGCCTCGCTGCATGAGCCCACCGAGGTGTCCTCCTGTCGTACAGCTGTGATATTCCCCTTAACCAGCAGTGCAACTCCCCCACCTCTTCTACATCCCTCTCTATCCTGCCTGAAACATCTAAATCCTGAAACGTTTATCTGACAAACTTGTCCATCCTTCAACCAAGTCTCTGTAATAGCAATAACATCACAGTCCCAAGTACTAATCCGAGCTCTAAGCTCATCTAACAATTTTTGATAACTTCAAAAATTCTTATCTTTTAGTGCCCATTCACGTACTTTCTCTCCTTCAGGACGTTCACACATTCATTGGGAGGTGAGCAAGGCTGAAAATGCTGACTTCTCGGAGAAGTTCACTCCCCATTAGGGCCCACTGTCACAGAACTTATGCACACCATATACTTGCACTTTGGTGGCATTCAAGAGTTGGTTTGGGTTTTCACACGGTGACTCGCCATTGCAGATGGTGGAGTCAGGGCTAGCAGTAGAGAGTTTGCAAGAGAAGGTGTAGGACACTCTAAGCTGTACTCGGCTGGATGCAGATTCTGCACCCTGGAGGCTGTTGATAAAGAAGATTCTTATTGAGTAGCAACAGAGAATGTGCAATATATTGCAGGCATTCCAAGTGCACTGTGAATGATTGCAGAGAATTTGGAGGAGTCTGCATGAGTGGCATGATGTTTCAGGCCTTTGTGATGTCTTCTTCCATTGGAAGAGTGGCCACCTGCACGGAGCATCAAATGTGGCAATTAGACAAATGCCTGCATGCCTTCAACCATGATTGCACACCTGGATTGAATTTAATAGCTGTGGTTGTGGCCCCATCCACTAGCCAGAAAGTCGGTGAAAAGCTCACTGTGGCTGCTTCCAGAAACCCTGACAAAATGAAACAGGTATCAGGCAATTAACTGTCTGTTGTTGGGGTTCTCAGGCCTTTGAAGATGAAGAGCCTATATCCAAGATATAGGTCAATCAAAGTGCCAGCAGCTCTCCGACCCCATTAGGCCCTTGCCGCTGGTGGGTGACCACCATGTGGCACAAGTTGCCCGATTACCACGCTCCCCTCCAAGATTGCTGGTGGCCTCGCCACCTGGCATGGGTCCCTAGCAACTGCAGGATGAGGTACTTAAGTGGCCAATTAAGGACCTCAATTGGCCTAGGGGCTGCAAGGCCAACTTCAACCTCCCCCATCCCTGACTTAATTGGGGGGACCCAGGAAAATGATGGACCTTGTAACTAGGATATACAGGCTCCTACGTCTCCCAGCCCACACCCAGAGTGGGGGTTCATTAAATTCTGCTTTCTGGATGAGACCTTAACTTTGATTATGAATACTCAAAACTTGGCCCTTCATTGTCCCATAATCTGCAGCAAAGTTTTCTCCCGCACAATACCAGGAGGGAAATTCAGCGCAGCCATGAGAGGGATGATGGCAATAGGGCACGTGGTACTGGGAAGTCTTCATCTGTTACCCCTCCCCACAGTACCTGATATACTGCCTCATGTCCTGATGATTGAGCCTGCTCCTGTACTGGTGCAGTTGGAGCAGTCTTTGGTGGGGCCATTATGGGCTCCAAACATGAAAGAGGTCATCCAAGAGTAACTCAACAGACAAAGTACTGCGAAGAACTGCCTCGACCTCTGAAATCACAGGGATTGCCTCACGTAGAAATGCTAGTGAACGGAAGAGGAAAAAGGTGTAGCTGCACAAGGGTATGCACATGGGTGTGTTACACATTGTTATGTTACTAAGTTTCTGTTGTGTATTTGAAGGTCATAAATGTTATTCTTTAGCACCACTTTCCCATCTTGCCCATTCTTGGTTTTTAGATGTGTGATCATGAATAAGAAGTTATGAATTGATCATGAACACTGGGGAGGTACGAAAGGGATGTTTGGTTATTTGCAGTACTGTTTTGAGTTAGTGGCATGGGGGATGGCTGGCAGTGGGGGTGGAGGGGGGATGAGAAAAATGGCTTTTGTGTACGTGGTTTTTAGATGGGTGCACTGGTAGAACCTGGCAATTATTCCTGTAGGTCTAAACCTTGCTGCTGGGCAAACATGTGAAGAGCAAAGCATGTCTCAGCCATTCTGGGATTTCTGACTGGCGCATACTGAAAGCACCTCCAGGTCTGTCCAGGTCCCTCAAGTGTATCTTCTGTATGCTAATGACTTGTTTGATGACACATCTGGTGGTGACTTGGCATTCATTGTAGTGGGTGTCATTTCTTGGGATTCTGAACGATGTTATCAGCCAAGTAGGTATCCCTTGTCTCTGAGCAGCCAGCTGGGATCTCTGCTTCCAGGTGTGGCCTGCTGCAATACTAAAACATTTGGCAGTTTCCTTATAGTCTTGCACATACCTGCATAAACATCTTTTTGTGGTTGCAAATTTTGAGAGGGTGCCTTAATTGCCTCATGTGAGCAGCCAATGACACTTTGCATGTGTGGAAAGTCAACCAGAGCTGCAAACTCACTTACTGTGACCAGCCTCCTCACAGGCGTATTTGACACAATTGTCAATGCTGGGAAACAAGCCATCAGTCACTTATCTTATGCATTTGTCTGTCACCAACTGCAAGATCCTGAAAACGGTTCTGGAAAAGCCCTGGAAGGATCCAGAGACAAAAAGTTGAGGGCGATGGTAACTTTGACAGTGTGGTAATTATGGTTTTATGTAATGTGTAATACACTTAAGAAGGATGTTATAAAGGAAGATCACATGATCTTATGTAACCAATAGAGAAGTAGCAGTGGCTACCTCAGTAGTCAGTAGTCTGTAGTTAGTAGTCAGAAGTATGGAGACAGGGTTTGAGTTGAAAGCACACAAGTGTAGCTGCTGAGTAGCTTTGTAAATAAACAGAATGTGTTCCACCTAAGAAGTATCTGCTGATCAACTCTAGCTATTGTATCAACTTGGCCATCCTGCAACAAGCATGCAACAGGATCCATAAGTCCCAACAAACTGGTGACTAGGATCCAATAGAAAGCCAATGGTAAAGTGAGACTGCCAGGCTACCACTACCTTACGTAACACCAGGAGCCTCCTCAGATACTAAAACAAAAGCAAAATTTCTGTGAATGCTGAAGATCTGAAATAAAAACAAGAACTGCTGGAATAACTCAGCAGATCTGACAGGAAACAGAGTTAACATTTTGAGTCCAATATGTCTCTTCTTTGGAACTGAAGAGTCATATTGGACTTGAAACGTTAACTCTGTTTCTCTCTCCTCCTCAGATACTGGCGTGAAGACATGTTGAGGAAGCTTATTCTCTTCCTGTTGTTCCTTGGTGCCAAGTATGGCATCCTGTGAGTGGCGGCCCTCTGCTGCTTACCTCTGTCCTGTAGAGTTACAGATCTCTGATCAACAGGATGTTTCTGTGGTTGCTGCTGTTTGCTTTGTAAAACTAAGTCAGTCATTATTTTTTGTACAAATTGAATTGCAAGTTTTTTACATTTCTCAATATTAAATTTCATTTGGCATTTGCCAAATATAATTGATCTAAATCGCTAACCCTACCTTCTCTCCTGAGTGCTTTTCCTCTTTTAGTGTTGCTTACAAATTTAACACGTTTTGTTCTTTCAGGTTATTTGTGTAGGTAAGAAGTTGTGGTTCAAACACTAGATAGAAAGATAGGAATTGCTAGACCAAAAACCACCATGGTTCACCTGTTCATCTTCTAGCATCCTGGTAAGCACATGGTAAAAGTATAAAGGAATTGTGGACTAATCACAGTAATCAATTTCTATGAGTTAGTCACAATCAGATATGACATGAGGAAAACCCTAGTGGTGGGGAATTTGGGAAGCATCAATGAAAAATTCAGGACAGTAACGATGCTGCAATTGACTCGTGCCTGGTGACTCACCACGTGCTAATCCCAATCATAGGCTGCAGTGCCAGTATCTGAACTGTTGGCTGTGGTGCCAGTATCTGAACTGGTGGCTGAGAGTGCTAGATGGATGCTTAGCATCAATGCTATGTTGTGGCTCGCTCTCCACTTAGGGTTGCTGTGCTTGGGCAGGCATCAATTCTTGGGTGTCTGAAAGCAGAAAATCAAAAAGCAAGGGAGAATGAGTGGAAAGCTACATATCAGGATGAGGGTGAACTGAGAGTTGAGAAGGGGCAAAAGGCATGAACATACTATCATTCTGAATTTTCTCAGTGACACTGGATGCCATAGGCTTTGTCGCAGCCAATTCGGTGATGCGGAAAAACATCTCCTCAGTCAAGAACACATGTCCTTGTCCTCCATCATCTCTGTTCTGTTTCCTTATATTATGTGGCACCTTGTTCTGCAAGCGAGAGGGAAGAACAAGAATGATTCCATGACACACTTTTGGGTGATGTGCCTGCCATAGCTGAATGGCTGGAGGTGTGTGGAATTAGTGAGAGGTGGGTGTGAGGCTGGCAGCATTGGTAGTTGTGTGAGGGTGAAGGTGGAGTATCAGAAGGTTAGGTCTGAGTCCTAAGTGCCAGGGACTAATGCTGGATGAGTGGTGGGGGCATGGTGCTATTTTTCTGTTTTTATTAATTTATAGGATGTGGACATTGCTGGCTAGGCCAGCTTTATTGCCCTTGAGAAGGTGGTGGTGAGCTGCCTTCTTGAACTACTGCAGTCCATGCGGTGTAGGTACACCCACAATGCTGTTACGAAGGGAGTTCCAGGATTTTGACCCAGCGACAGTGAAGGAACGGCGATATATTTCTAAGTCAGGGTGGTAAGTGGCTTGGAGGGGAACTTCCAGGTGGTGGTGTTCCAATGTAGCTGCTGCCCTTGTCCTTCTAGATGGTAGTGGTCGTGAGTTTGGAAGGTGCTGCCTAAGGAGCATTGGTAAGTTCCTGCAGTGTATTTTGTAGATGGTACACACTGTTGCCACTGTGCGTCGATGGTGGAGAGAGTGAATGTTTGTGGATGGAGCACCAATCAAGCAGGCTGCTTTGTCGTAGATGGTGTTGAGCCTCTTGAGTGTTGTTGGAGGCAACTCATCCAGGCAAGTGGAGAATATTCCATCACATTCTTGAATTGTGCCTTGTAGATGGTGGACAGGCTTAAGGGAGTCAGGAGGTGAGTTATTTGCTGCAGGATTCCTAGCCTCCGACCTGCTCTTGTAGCTACAGTATTTATATGGCTAGTCCAGTTCAGTTTCAAGCCAATGTTGATACTGGGGGATTCAGTGATTGTAATGCCATTGAATTCAAGGAGCGATGGTTAGATTCTCTCTTGTTGGACATGGTCATTGCTTGGCACTTGTGTGGTGTGAATGTTACTTGCTACTTGTCAGCCCAAGCCTGGATATTTTTCAGGTCTTGCTCTTCAGGACATGGACTGCTTCAGTATCTGAGGAGTTGCGAATGGTGCTGAACATTGTGCAATCATCAGCAAATATCCCTACTTCTGACCTAATGATGGAAGGAAGGTCATTGATGAAGCAGCTGAAGATGGTTGGGTTGAGGACACTACCCTGAGGAGCTCCAGCTGTGATACCCCGGAACTGGGATGATTGACCTCCAATATCCACAACCATCTTCTTTTGTGCTAGGTATGACTCCAGCCAGCTACGAGCAACTTGAGAGGCTGCTGAAGGAGTGGGCAGGAGATGTTATATGAAGATGTATTAACTGACCTTACCCACCCACAATACATTACTAGACATTTGTGGCACTGGTCTCAAGTGTTCAAGCCTGAACTCCTTGGCTACCTTCTCAATACTCCTTCTGAGGTCTTGGAAGTCTCCTGGCACCACCCCCCCAACCCATCCCCTCGACTGCAGAATCATGCCATCTCTCCATCTGTCGACTTTCATCACTAAAGCCTCCAGCGCTGCATTCATAACCCTCGAACCCTCTCTCTGCCCTGGGATTCCATTTTCCATTGTTTAGAATTGCAGCAATATTATTCAGCAGCAGCCTTCTCTAATTCGGTGCAGCCTTCCTTTAAGAGTGGGAAGCACTTGAAGAACAGAAGGCGGCTGCACCACATGCTATTAGGACATGTTGTTCATTTCTGCTGAATGCAGAGGCTGCCAGCAGCATGGCCTGAGGCTACAATCATGGAAATGTAGTGGCAGCACCAAATTTGCCTGCTGCCTACTTCCAATGGAACTGATGGAAACAGATAACGAATTGCAACACCCACACCCAAAAACGACATGCATCAATGTTTAGCTCAAGTTGCACTTTGAAATATAATCTTTTTTCTACTCATCATTCAGCATTTTCTGCAAAAGTTTATTTATTTTTTATTCATTCTTGGAATGTAAGCATTGCTGGCTCGGCCAGCATTTATTGACTATCCCTAATTGTCCTTAAGAAGGTAGAGGTAAGCTGTTTTCTTGGACTGCTGCAATCCCTATAGTGTATTTACATTTATAGTGGTGCTGGGAGGAGTTCCAGGATTTTGACACATCGACAATGAAAGGGCAGCAATACAGTTCCAAGCCAGGATGCTGTGTGATTTGGAGGGGAACTTGCAGGTAGTGGTGTTGCCATGCATCTGTCACCTTTCTAGGTGGTAGAGGTCATGGGTTTGGAAAGAGCTGCTGAAGGAGCCTTGGTGAGTTCCTGCAGTGCACCTTGTAGATGGTTTATTCCTTAAACTTTCATTTGACTTTCAAAGTTGTGCTATTGGAAATGGCAGGCAAATGAAAATACTAGTCATCAGGTTGTCATTCATTGTATGCGTACATCCTGGAGACTTGGAACCAATAAATTCAATGAGATTGATTGTAACTTTGTGCACAAAATGAGTGGTTTTGGTTGAGGTGGGTGGGGAGAGCATATGCATCAGGCATATTTAAATGATATAACCTCCCCAACCCCTCAGGGTAAGAGGTAGAGGACATAGGCAGGTGCATCAAGCACTTACGTTGAGATATGCAAGTCTCTGGATTTTTGATTTTCTTGTTAATGTTACTTAATAATTAGCATGCCTTCATGAAATTCCCCTTTAACATCTTTGTAAACATCTTCTCTGTAAACATTCTCTGGTCTTTTCTCATAGCTTTTGTCATTTTTTCATTTTGTTATTGTTGATCATTCACATCACATTTATTGCACCCTTTCTTATAGAGATTTGTCCTTTAGAGCTGTAGTGATCTGAATTGCATGCAGTGGGTTGAATGCAGTTGGGGTGATGGGGTGTGTTGTAAGGGTATTTGGTGTCTCAAAGGGAGGTCTGGGGACTTGTATGGTTGAACAATAAGTATTTATTAACAACTCATAATTATATATATCTCCAAGGTACAGCCTTGCATGGGTGCTGACTCCTTCCAGACACTTCTACACACAGCCTACTATCATGTGACTCTCTTTACATCATACTGTGGGTAGCACTGTTTCCCCAGTCCCACATTAACCTTCGCTCTGCCGAACACACTTATGCTATAGGGGGCATATGACAGGCCCGAAAGCTGGGGACAAGCTCGTCTGGGCCTTTTGGGGTCTCCCCGGCTGCATTTTAGTTTAATCCGGTAACTAATTAGCTGCCGTTGGGGCTCTTGTTTCTTTAAAGAGCAAGAATCCATCTCCAAGAGCTTTTGGCCAATCGAAGGGCTGGCAGCTCTTCCGTCTCAACAGTACCACTGGAATATTTGGCCACTCAAGGGACTGCACAATGGGTGCCCCCTTGTCAATGCCTCGACACAAGGTGAATGGTGTTTGGGGACACCAGGGCCAGTCACGCAGGTACAACTGAAACAGGTGGATATGGGCCTTGGTGAGAATAGCGGAAGTGTTGCGGGCCAGAGAGTGCCCCATTCAGAGAGTGCCACCACTGAGCCCACAGAGAAGCTGCCAGAGTTTACCAGGCAGTTTGCCCAAGCAAGAGGCCCTCCCTCCACTGGCGCCAGCAGTGGTGGGAACAGGCCCTTAACTGGTCACTTACGAGGCTCAGTTGGTTTCTGGGTAGGAAGACCATCTACTACCTTCAGGGCTGCTAGTAAAATGCCATGGCCCCACTTTCCTTTGCCTTTTTACAGGCCCTTGCCTCCCAGCCAATCCCTAGCGGGCTGGTAAAATTGAGCCCTATATACCAGGTGAGAGGTATGACCAATGGATCATAAAACTCTAGAGCAATCTCTGTAAACTTGATTCAGCACTCTTCTGGCTGTTCACTGTTGTTATTGCTTCTCAACATTGAAGCTGATGAGTTTACAAGCACTTTCAAAAACATCTACACTCTCCATGTGCTAATTTGAGTATCTTCATTGTATATCAATGTTGCTTATTATTTTCTTTAATCGCTCTACCATTAATGCCATGTCTTCAGCTGTTAAGACCATAATTTCTGGAATTCCCATTCTAAAGCTTTCCACCTCTCCAGATCTCATTCTTCCTTAAAACCTATCCCTTTGACCAGGCTTTTGGTTATCTTACTTTATATCTCCTTATGCAGCTCAAATTTTGCTTTACAAAATTCCTGTGAAGCATATTGGGATGTTTTATTACATTAAAAGATGCTGTACAAGTTGTTGCCCTTCCAATAGTTATTACTTTGCATTTGTTAGAATTTATAACATTGCTGTACGAAACCTGGGTATTAGTATCTTGACCAATATATGCCGAGGAATCAGATAAATCCTTAATCCCTTCTTTATCTCCTCAGTAATGAACTGTCGGGAGATCTCCCTCCTCGTGTAGATTTAGGGGTGAATGATACCTGATTCGACTTGCTGAGCTGTTTTACTTTTAACCCAGTTTGAATAAAAATGAGTTAAATTTACTGACCCTTGATTATGTCAAGCTGCTGAGTTAGTGCATTAACTCTTTCTTGCCAAATCACCAAAGGAGAAGTCAGATCTCAAGTCATGCACTAAACACAAAGTTTAAATTTGGGTATGTGAGCCCTTAATAAACATGCATAAAAATAATCAGAATTATCTAGCATTTGAGTAGCAAACCATTAATGAACAGAATTACATAACAAAATGAGGACCAAAGGTTGCAGAGACAATTCAGTGCATCATTGTAAATGAGCATTAATGGACATTGAGCATTAATTATACTAGCAACCAGTCTCTGATCTTATAAAATTACTGAGATTACTATAAGCAACTTTGAATAGCTGGTCTATTAAATAGCTTATGTCTACACGTGATTAACAGTGTTCAGAGCTTACACAACCCTAACTTCATGAACATTGCGGTTAAGTCAATCCCCTTCCTTCCTTCCTTCCATCTGTTCTTGGGCTGGAGACATTAACTGCTGCAGTGTTGAGTTGATGAACTGCTTTGCAGCAGTGTTATCTGTTTCCACTATCTCTGACTGAAGCTAGTTTACACACAATTCTATCTGAGCTGGGGTCATTCCCACCTCTCTCTGGTCTTGCATTTTTAGAAACTTAACTGACAACATCAGCCTGCAACTAGCTAGAGCAGCCTAACCATTCTTAATGCTAATGAAATTGATGATTCAACTGGGGAGAGCAGCCAGACCCACGTCCAAGACACCATGGGTGGATCAGCTGTACGGGAAGGCAAGAAGAAGATTGGGAAAGCAATAGCGATAGGGGAACAAATGGACTTTTCTGCAGCTGCAGAGATGAATTCAGATGACATGGTGCCTCCCTGTTTTCAGGGTCAAGGATGTCACTGAGTGGCTACAGATCATTCTGAAGGGGGAGGGTGAACAACAAGAGATCATGGTTCATATCAGTGCCAACAGCTTAGGCAGGAGAAAGTATGAGGCCCTGCAGGCAGATTTTAGGGAGCTAGGAAAAAAACTAGCAAGAGGGATCTCAAAAATAGTAATTTCCAGAAATTCGAGGAGAATGCAGATTCATGCGTGACTGGAGAGAGAGTGCAGAGCCCGGGCTTTAGAATCCTGGGATATTGGGAACAGGTCTGGGGGAGCTGTGACCTATACTGGCTGGACAGGTTGCACCTCAATAGAACTGGACCAATGTCCTTATGGACCAGTTTGCTACTGTTCTTGGAGAGGGTTTAAACTAACTTGGCAGGAGATGGGAACCAGGATGTGGCATACACAAGGTGTATAAAGGATAGGAAGAAACAGATAGCCCTAGAGTAAGAAATAGTACGGTATTAGTCGGGGTCAGACTAAGAGGTAATGCAATAAGGTCTGAATTAGGCTTACAATACATGTGTGTGAATGCACAGTGTGATAAATAAGGTTTGTGAGCTGCAGGCACAAATAGCCATGTGGAAATATGATGCTCTGGTGATAATGGAAACCTGGCTCGAAATACAGAAGAATTTGATACTAAATATTCTTGGATACAACATGTTCAGGAAAGATAGGGTTCAAAAGGAAGGAAGAGTGCAATCTTTAATGATTATAGAGAATACTACAGCGCTGAAGAGAGAGGATGCCTTGGAGGGGTGAAGGAGAAAATTTATTTTGTTAAAGTTAAGGAACAACAATTTCGAAGAAGAGTCATATTGGACTTGAAACGTTACCTGTTTCTCTCTCTTCACAGATGCTACCACACCTGCTGAGCTTTTTACAGCACTTTCTATTTTTATTAAGGAACAATAGATGTGCCTTTACATTGCTGGGTGCAGTGTGTAGGCTGCCAACAAATGAGTAAGATATAGAGAAGCAACCATATCCTGTGAATACATTTTTAAAATAATCATGATATTCATTGTGAACCAATTTCTGATCTGTTTGCAGTTAATTCCTCAAGTCATTAACATCAGAATTATAGGGCAGAATTTTGAGTTCGGCGGGGGGCGGGGAGCACAGTTGGCAGCCCTCAATGTGGCCAGGAAGCAGGCCATCGCTCACAATCGGCCCCTGACTGCAATTTCACGCTGGTGGGCCAATTAAGGCCTGCCCAGTGTGAAACGCGGCTCCTCACTGGTCGGGAAAGACCGTGCAGGAGTGAGAGCCTGTCGGCTGCCAGGTCCAATGGCCGGCTTAAAAATGGCCGAGGCAGCCCCTGGAAGGCTGTCAATGAAGGAGACATCTTTGGTGTTGTCAACAGGAAATTATGGCTTCCAGTGTGATTTCAGACGCCAGATGGGAGGAGAGGTCGGGTGGGCTCTATGCGACCTGGTTTTCTGATAAGTGCCTTGCGGTCCTTCTGGAGGAGATGGCTGCCAGGAGGGACACCCTTGACCCCAGGGATGGAAGGAGGAGGCTACCACACTTTACAAAAAGAGCTTGGTAGCAGGTGGCAGCTCTGGTCAGCAGCCATGATGTTGTGCGGTGCACATAGAAACATAGAAAATAGGAGCAGGAGTAGGCCATTTCGCCCTTTGAGCCTGATTTGCCATTCACTGTGATCATGGCTAATCATCCAACTCAATAGGCTGCTCCCATTTTCTCCCCAAATCCTTTGATCCCTTTCGCCCCAAGAGCTATATCTAACTCCTTGAAAACATGCAATGTTTTGGCCTCAACTACTTTCTGTGGTAGTGAATTCCACAGGCTCACCACTCTGTGTGAAGAAATTTCTCCTCATCTCAGTCCTAAATGGTCTACCCCATATCCTCTGACTGTGACCCCTGGTTCTGGACTCCCCCAACATTAGGGACATCCTTCCTGCATCAACCCTGTCTAGTGCTGTTAGAATTTCATAGGTTTCTAAGAGATCTCCCCTTATTCTTCAGAACTCCAGCGAATATAATCCTAACCGACTCAATCTCTCCTCATATGTCAGTCCCACCATCCCAGGAATCAGTCTGGTAAACATTCGCTGCACTCCCTCTATAACAAGAACTTCCTTCCTCAGATAAGGAGACCAAAACTGCACGCAATATTCCAGGTGTGGTCTCACCAATGCCCTGTACAATTGCAGCAAGACACCTCTGCTCCTGTACTCGAATCCTCTCACTGTGAAGGCCAACATACCATTGCCTTTTTTACCGCCTGCTGCACCTGCATGCTTACCTTCAGCGATTGGTGTACGAGGACACCCAAGTCTCGTTGCACATTTCCCTTTCTCAATTTATAGCCATTCAGATAATAATCTGCCTTCCTGTTTTTGCTACCTAAGTGGATAACTACACATTTATCCACATTATACTGCATCTGCCATGCATTTGCCCACTCACTCAGCTTGTCCAAATCACACTGAAGCATCTCTGCATCCTCCTCACAGCTCACCCTCCCACCCAGCTTTGCGTCATCTGCAAATTTGGAGATATTACATTTAGTTCCCTCATCTAAATCATTAATATATATTGTGAATAACTGGGGTCCCAGCACCAATCCCTGCGGTACCCCACTAGTCACTGCCTGCCATTTGGAAAAAGACCCGTTTATTCCAACTCTTTGCTTCCTGCCTGCCAACCAGTTTTCTATTCATCTCAATACACTACCCCCAATCCCATATGCTTTAATTTTACACGCTAATCTCTTATGTGGGACTTGTCAAAAGCCTTCTGAAAGTCCAAATAAACCACATCCACTGGCTCCCCCTCATTAACTCTACTGGTTACACCCTCGAAAAATTCCAGTAATTTGTCAAGCATGATTTCCCTTTCATAAATCCTTGCTGACTCTGTCCGATTCTGCCACTGTTTCTCAAGTGCTCAGCTATTAAATCGTTTATAATGGACTCTTGAATTTTTCCCCACTACCGACGTCAGGCTGACTGGTCTATCATTCCCTGTTTTCTCTCTACTTCCCTTTTTAAACAGTGGGGTTACATTAGCTACCCTCCAATCTGTAGGAATTGTTGCAGAGTCTATAGAATCTCAGAAGATGACCACCAATGCATCCACTATTTCTAGGGCCACTTCCTTAAGTACTCTGGGATGTAGATTATCAGACCCTGGGGATTTATCGGCCTTCAATCCCATCAATTTCCCCATCACCATTCCCCTACTAATATTGATTTCTTTCAGTTCCTCCCTCTCACTAAACCTTGTGTTCCCCAACATTTCTGGTATGTTATTTGTGTCCTCCTTTGTGAAGACAGAATCAAAGTATGCATTTAGTTGGTCAGCCATTTCTTTGTTCCCCATTATAAATTGCCCTGTTTCAGACTGTAAGGGACCTTAATTTGTCTTCACCAATCTTTTCCTCTTCACATACCCATAGAAACTTTTACAGTCAGTTTTTATGCTCCCCGCGAGCCTACTATCGTACTGTATTTTTCCTTACTCAATCAATCCCTTGGTTATCCTTTGCTGAATTCTAAACTGCTCCCAATCCTCAGGTCTGTGGGTGCACATGGGTCCAGTGCTGCAAGAGATCTAACAACCTGCTGTACTCAGGAAGGGTGAGTACCATGTTGGCATGGATCAATGTGTTTAGGTGTTAGGTCTGGCCCTCCCACAGTGGAGCTCAGGAGTGTTAGAGGCTGAGCGCCAATTGTCAATGATGCCAGAGCTGGCCAAGTGGGTGAGCCCTGGCTGCTTGGACTGAGTGCCTAGTGGCTCGAGGGCTATGACTCGGGTGTGACCAGCAAGGTGTTCCTCAGGTGGGGCTGGTCAGGCCGCAATGGCACTGTGGGTAGAGAGTGGACTATTCAATGCTCCTCTGTCCTTTCAGGAGAAGATCGGCCCATAACAACATTGAAAAGTCACCGACTGGTGGAGGCCCCCAAAACCTCTTAATCCTCATGAGGTATGAATAGGTTGCCTTGGAGGTGGAGAGCACATTGGTCAACTGGCCGTGGAGGGGCTGGGGTATCAGATGAAGGTAAGCCTGCAGTGCACAGAAGTGAGAGTTTCGGATAGTGTGAACATTCTTGTGTAGTCTAATCATTGATGGGAGCCTCAAAACTGGATTCCCCGGGGATCATTGAAAGATGATGGCATCGTGATACAAATCTCCATGTTCTCACCAGGGTGCCTGGCATGCACTGTAACAGTGTGATGACTTAAACTAATGACATGTCATTATTCTCCCTTAGATTTACCACCACACAGCCAATCGCAAGACTCCGAAGACCCACCCCTGACGCCAAATGACCGCCAGGTTCCAGATACACTCAAGTCACATCTGTTCTCTGAACCAGGAACCAGTGCAGATACCAACATCTCAACAGGCATTAGATCAGTGGCTAGTACCTTGCTGCATATTGGTGAGGGCATTTCACACTCGCTTGAGATGCAGGCAGAGGCAGAGAGTGCCCAGGGCGCCGGCAGCTGGAGGACTGCTGGGGACCAGAATGATATGAGTTGAAGGCAGGTGAAGAGCCCCTGGAGTCGTCCATTACTTGGCAGATGCTGGATGTCCAGTGAGATATGTGGGAAGATCTGGTAGAGATCCATGAGGGTACGCGTGCCATGGTCTCCGTTATGGAGGAGTCCATGCGGAGCAAGAGCACTGTGTTGACCCTCATGGCTGAGCGCATTGGCTCCTCCATTGGGAGAGTGGCAACTCTCATGGAGAGGCAACCCCAGGAACAGAATCAGGGGTTCCTGTGGTTGTGCTCGAACCTGCAAATCCTCACACAGGCACTGACCTTAGGTGGTCATTGCCAGTGTGGGAGATGGATGAGGCACCCAGTATCCCAGCTAGGTCCATTAATGATGAGTAGGGAGGTCCAGAGGAACCTCACGTTGGTGCATAAGCTGCCTGTCGTCTCTGTGGGCTCCTGTCAGGGCAGTCTGGATGACGGCAGCTGCTTGAGGTAATCTGATGTGTAATATACCTTTAAGAAGAATGTTATAATGGAAGGTCACATGATCTTAGTATCCAATAGCAGAGTAGCACGGGCTACCCCTGTAGTTAGTCGTTGCAGTAGAGTGTAGAGATAGAGTTTGAAGTGTAAGCATATGTCCAGTTGCTGCTGAGTACCTTTGTAAATAAACCAAGTTTCTTTCTATGAAGTGTCTGCTACTCAACTCTATCATCAGTACCAAATCGGCCACCCCTTACAACAAGCTTGTGAACAGGATCCAACAAACTGGTGACTAGTATCCAACAAACTGGCGACGAGGAGTAAACAAATCAAACAGAAGCAAGCAAGAGAAACAAAATCAGCACTGTACTTCGCACAGCAATTGTAAGTAGAAATTCCGTGCAAATTGTCAAAGTAACTCCCTCACAACATGCCGCAATTTGGAAGAATTGATCCTTTCAATCCGGCAATGGACGATTGGTCCCACTACACTAATCGTCTCCCATTCTTTTTCCAAGCAAATTTGAGATTATGGGAGAAGAGAAGAGGTGGGCGATCCTCTTAAGTAAAACAAAAATACCTGGAAAACCTCAGCAGGTCTGGCAGCATCTGCAGATAGGAGCACATGGCACTGCGGGTAGAGAGTGGACTATTCAATGCTCGTCTGTCCTTTCAGGAGAAGACCGGCCATTGAAAAGTCGCCGACCAGTGGAGGCCCCCAACGTTTCGAGTCCAAATGACCCTTCAACTTTTGCTTTTATTTTGATCCTCTTAAGTAGGTGTGGGAATAAGACTTTTGGCTTGATTCGAAGTTTGATGGCACCCAGTACCCCAGACTCAAGAAATTTTGATGAATTAGTGGACCTGGTGAAGGGCCATTACCAACCAAAGCCCTCAGTATGGATGCAAAGGTTCAAGTTTAATTTAAGAATTAGAGCCCTGGGGAGACGGTTGCAAATTATGTGGCAAGCTTGAGGCAATTAACAGAGCGTTGTGAGTTTGGTACATCCTTAAACAATATGCTTAGGGATCATTTAGTGTGTGATGTGAATGAGGGCACGATTCAGAAGCAATTGTTATCTGAAACAAATTTGGACTTTGAGAAGGTACTAGAGATTGCACTAGCAATGGAAAGTACAGTTAGAGATTCAAAAGCCATACAGGGTGCACAAAATAGCGCCATCCTCCTGAATATCCCGAATGAAGGCCATTGCACACAGTTACTTATGTAGCCTGGGACGGATGGTGAAATAGCGAGTTTAGTGAAAAATTGTGTGCAATGTCAGCAACTGCAAAAGTTAACTTCAACAGCTCCATTACACCCCTGGGAATGGCCAGGAAGACCATAGGTGCATTGACTTTGTGGGAACTTTCATGGGAACAATGTTTCTGCTCATTGTTGATGTCCAGTCAAAATGGATGGACATATATGAGGTGAAATCATCGATGTCTTCTACTACAGTTGAGAAGTTACATCAAAGTTTTGCCATTAACAGACTACTGATAATGGCATGGCATTTATGAGTGCTGAGTTTCAGCGGTTTATCAGCCTCAACGGTATCACCCTTCCTCAAATGGACAGGCTGAAAGGGCAGTTCAAACATTCAAGCCAGGCATGAAGAAATTAATTGGAGAATTCTTAACAACCAAGCTAGCACGCTTTCTTTTCCATTATAGGACCAACCCTCACACAACAACAGGTGTCACACCTGAAGAATTATTGATGAAACACCGTCTCATGACGGGATTGAGCTTAATAATGCCAAATTTAGGGGTGAAGGTGGAAAGGCATCAGGGAAGTCAGAAAACTCGACACGACTGGCTTAACTGCGAGAAGAAATTTATCGTAGGAGAGACAGTATTGTGAAGAACTGTGGAGAAGGACCAAAGTAGTTATCAGGTGAAATAAATGCAGTGACTGGACCTCTATCTTAGCACGTGGTGAGGGAAGGCTGGGTTATACAGAGACATGTGGATCATCTAAGGAAATGAGAAACTGTGCACCAAGCAATGTTTCCACCAGTGTTCATGACCCGGTCAGCGGTTCCTGTTGAAAGAACTCAACCCAGTACAGACACATCTCTTGTTCCTTCAAGAGTGAAAGATACAGATCCACAGGAGTCCACTGAAGCACCTGATGTTCAGACACCTCCAGAATAGTAAGTTCTTGATCAGGCATTTGAAGTTGTAGAGCTGAGATGCACTACATGCATAAGAAAACCCTGAGAAAGACTGAATTAAAAAATTGCTTATCAGTGTATATATTTTGTTATTTTAAGAAAATTGTAATTGTAAATATAAAATGTATTTCTGAGTAAAGGGGGTGGCGGAGGCGGGGGGGTGGATTGTGGTAATCTGATGTGTAATATACCTTTAAGAAGAATGTTAAAATGGAAGATCACATGATTTTCTATATCCAATAGCAGAGTAGCGCAGGCTACCTCTGTAGTTAGCAGTCTGTAGTTAGTAGTTAGCAGTGGAGTGTAGAGATAGAGTTTGAAAGGTAAGCACATGTCTAGTTGTTGCTGAGTACCTTTGTAAATAAACACAATTTCAAACCTAGGAAGTATCTGCTATTCAACTCTATCATCTGTACCAAATCAGCCACTCCTTACAACAAGCGTGCGAACAGGGTTCAACAAATTAATAACTAGGATCCAACACAGCTCCTCTGCCCCTCTGCCATTCACTGTGGCATCTGATGAGGCCGTGGCAACTGGGGAGAAGCCAGTCGTGGCACTGGCCGTTCCCTCCCAGGTGGGGCCAGCACAGGCTCCACTGGCCAGAGGATGACCACCAAGATCTTCAAGGCAGGCTGCCTCCAATGCTGGTGCCAGTGAAGGGGGAGCACCAAGACGTAGCACTCGTAAATGTAAGTTTAAGGCACCACGAGCACAAGAGGGACTGGCCACAGGTGATTTTCTATTGTGTAATGTTTTGTTTATGTGTACTGGTCTGGGGTTGAAGACCAGTGAAGATTCTGTTAATTTGTTTGAACTGTCAAAATGAGATACATTTTTTTTTTGTTGTGATGGTCTGAGCATGCTTCACCTTTTTTATTTAATGTGGTGCAGGGTTCGCCACTACGTAATGCTGGACGTGGGCGGCTGTAAACTTTATTGCACGGGCACTGAATGGACTTTGGGGTGAAAGGAAAGGGTCATTTCAGACATCCGAGATGGAGGTGGCAGCCCTGGCATGAGGTGGTAGCGCTTATTTGGCAGCCTAGCTGAAGAAGCGTTGGGCCGAGGTGTCTGTGGTGTCCCTGCCCCCCTGGAGATTAAAGAGGTCTGCCTCCACACCCTCAGCATTCTCCTCACCGTGCTCCTCTTTTGACTCAATATTGGGTTCATCATCTGTGGGCTGCGGAGCTGCTTCAAGATCCTCTTCCTCCAGTGGGTCCCCCCTTGCCAGTGATTGCATGTGATCATGATCAGTGACACCCACTCTGGGGGGTACTGTAGTGTACCCCCTGAACAGTCCAGGCATCAGAAGCGAATCTTCAGAAGACCTATGGTTCTCTCTATCACTGCCCTTGTGGAGGCATGGCTCCTGTTATGCCGTTGCCCTGCCTCTGTTCTTGGGTGGTGGAGAGACGTCATAAGGGGAGAGCCTTTGACACCCAGCAGCCATCCATCCAGTCGGGCTGGAGAACTGAAGAGCCTCGGCACCAGGGAGTGTCTCAGGATTTACGCATCATGGGAGCTGCCAGGGTACCTTGCACAGACTTGCAGAATCTGCATCCTGTGGTCAGACACTATCTGCACATTTATGGAGTGGAATCCCTTCCTGTTCATGAAGGCACCCGGCTGACCCGCTGGCACCCTGATGGCCACATGTGTGCACCATGGACGCAGAGGAACCCAGCAATCTCTGCCTGGCTGGCCTCGTCTGTATGGAAATGAATGAAAGTCGATACCTGCCTGGACAGAGCTTCTGTCACCAGCTTGATGCAACTCTGGACAAACTGATTGTGAGACTCCACACAGACCCCCAAAGACCCCGGAAAAGAGTCGGAGGCATAGAAGTGGAGGGCCACTGTGACCTTCAATGCCACTGATATGGGGTGTCTACCCACATAGTTGGAGGTGATCTTAGGCCCGATCATATGACAAATGGGGGTCACTGTCTCCCTTAAGAGGCGGAGCCTCCTTCGGTATTGCACCTCAGACATACTGAAATAGCTGTATCGCTGCCTGTAAACCCTGGCAGCAGGATAGTGGCATCTTCTGTGGTTCCTAATTCCTGCTAGCCCTGCACCCCTTGTGCCTGCATCTCTCCTCCCACACAAGCTGCATTGGGACACCTGGCCTCCTTCCCCTTCTGCCCTCCTCTTTCTCCTCAGAGGAGGTGCCTCCAGTGGAGAGCACAATCCCCATTACCAGGGTTACAGAAGGCTGTCTGATACCTGGAAGGATTCACATGGAGACACCAAGGAGACCTGAAATGAAGCCTGGAAATGCTAACAATGAAGCCTCGAACAGAGATGAAGCTGCCACGTACCAATAAGTCACTGGCAGCAAAATATCTACCAACCTCCTCACTACTCATACTGGCAAGGAAAAGGGTTGTGGCTGGTAGGTCACAGAGGGGAGGTGGAAGGTGATGACAGTGGGGGTTCAACAGTGATGGGGGAAAGGAAATGGGTGACTGGGAGAAGGGAAAAGGTGGGAGAGTGCATGAAAATGAAAATCACGGCCATGCTGTAGAAATCGAAAGTGAAATGAGAGTTGTGGCGGGCGAGATCAGGGGCACCATGGGATGCAATCAGTGGGTGGGTGGAGATGCAGGTCAGCTCAGATGGACAACTGAAAGTGAACCCCAGCAGGCAGCATTGGAAATGCTCAGTACATTGAGATGAGTGGATATGGGAAGGATATGCGTGCGTAGGAGAGTGCTTGCATGGGGGTCCGAAAGACCCTGGGGGGACACTTCTCTCTCCAGAATTACTTGTTGGCCAGCTGCTCCCTCTGTGATGATAGAGGATGAGATTGAGGATGCAAAAGGGATGCGGAGGGAGAGGACAGCTTCTGAGTGGATGATCCGGGGTGTCCAGCTGCTGCTTCTCCTCCCTCCAAGTGCCCGAGGACCCCAGCCTGACTTGTTGAGGGTAGAAACACCTGGAGAGGAAGAAGCACCTGGAGAGACATTGAAGTGCCCTGTTTCTCTCTCTCATTGCTACTGCAGGAACTCATCCATGGCTCCCACGGTGGGGTGCAGGTCTGTGCACATCTCCAAGTTCTGCTGGACGAGGGTATCCATGGCGTCTGTCATCCTCCCCATGGAGACCTCCATACGCACACATTTGGGCACCGCTTCATCAGAGAGCAAGCAGATGGACTCCTCCGACACTTGTGCCATTCTGCTGCGGGCTTCCAAAGGCTCTGTGTGATGTTCTCCCGCCTTCTGCTGACTCTCCAGGATGAGTTCGAAGACCAAATCCAGAGGTTCTGACTCAGACCTCACAGATGCCTCTTTTCCAGCAGTCCTGCAAGTGCCAGGGAGCTCGGCTGAACCCGCCCCCATCTGCTGCGGACACATCTCCATGCAGTGACCACCAGATTCCGAGCCTGCTTTAGATCTAGCTCCCACTGAGGTATGTGTGTGTGCCTGCGCTGGTGAAGGGTATGGGTAAGCGCTGTGATGGGTCTTCCAGGCTGCTTTTTCTCCAGCTCTTCTATGGAGGAGATGCCCTCTTGGCTGGAGGTGAGGATGTGGGTGGAGCTGAGGGACTGACTGGCTGAGGGTGTTGGTCACTTGGCAGAGCTCCCTTTGAACCAAAGTAGAGATAATTAGTGCATGTCAGAGAGTCAAAAGCAGGAGAGAGATAGAGTTCACAGTTGTGTTGAGAGGGGGATGATGTGGTGCAGGCTCCTCACGCGGGTGTTCACCACTGACCTCACCATCACCGCAGTTACAGTCGACATCCTCACCAGTCAGTGTGATGGCACAATCCTGAAAGTGTGTGAGGGGCCTAATGTGGGCCACTCCACCCCAGGTCTGGGTCCTCTCCCTGCTGTTGTGAGCAGGCTTCTCCTGCATGAAAACAGATGGAGAGAGTGTGAGCAGGACACATGGCACCGCGTGGAATGTTTGTGTGGTGAGCGGAGATATGGACGGACTGAGGATGCAAGCTCCAGAGGGTATGAGCCTGATGGAGATGTGAGGGTGTGTGTGAGAGTTAGTGGTGTTGTCCCTTGAGGTGTGAGATCCCTGTGGATGTGTGATGGGTTTGTGAGTGTGTGAGTTGAGAGTAATGAGAAGAGTGAGTTACCCTGCCAGAACAGATGTGACCATTCATCCTGTAGTATCACTGGGTGGCTGTCCTCTTTTGCAGGACGTTGACGCTAACCACAGCTGCCCCTGCCTCCCATGCTGATGCAGCTACCTTTCCTGTGGCCAGAATGGGGGTGGGAGCCATCATGGCGAGCTTCCACGGCATCTAAAAGGCACTGGAGGGATGGGTCACTAAACCAGGCGGCTGCAGTCTCTTTGCCTTTCGGGGCCATCCTGTCTTCCATACGGTAGTCCTGGGAGCACTGAAAGGTGTGCACGCAGCTGCATTTTAAATATGGTACCAGGTGTGATGAAATGCTGGGGTTATAGCGTGGTGGGCAAGTGAGAGCCCGCACACCATGGAAACGGTGTGTTTCCCAGAAATGCATAATTAATGTGGTGGGTTTGGGACAACACGGCATGAGAAGCTGCCATTGTTGCCAGTGAGTAAAACTTTGGTATTTTTCCTGCCCACTATCACATTTAGTGCAAATCTGGGACGATTCCGCCCCCAGGATAATGCTCTGGGGACCCAGGTTTGAATCCCACCACAGCAGATGGTGGAATTTGAATTAAATAAAATCTAGAATTAAAAGTCTAACGATGATCGTGAAACCATTGTTGATTGTTGTAAAAACCCATCTAGTTTAGGGAAGGAAATCTGCTGTTCTTACCTGGCCTGGCCTATATGCTATTCCAGACCCACAGCAAACTGGTTGACTCTTAAATGCCCTCTGAAATCACCGCCTAAGTGGCAATTAGGGATGGGCAATAAATGCTGGTCTAGCCAGTGGAGCTCACATTCTATGAATGAATAAAACAAAATCCAGCTTTGTCCTGGATGGTGTCAAGTCTCTTGAGTGTTGTTGGAGCTGCACTCATCCAGGCAAGTGGAGAGTATTCCATCACACTTCTGACTTACGCCTTGTAGATGACAGATAGGCTTTGGGAAGTCAGGAGTTGAATTCCCAGCCTCTGACCTGTTCTTGTAGCCACTACATACGAACATATGAATTAGGAGCAGGAGTCGGCCACTTGGCCCCTCAAGCCTGCTTTGTCATTCCATAAGATCATGGCTGATTTGAATGTAACCTCAGCCCACATTCCTGCCTACCCCTGATAACCTTTCACCCCTTTGTTAACCAAGAATCTATCTCGCTCTGCCTTAAAAATATTCGAAGACAGTGCCTCCACTGTCCTCCTGAGGAAGAGAGTTCCAAAGACCCACAACCCCCTGAGAGAAAAAATTTCCCCTCATCTCTATCTTAAATGAGTGACCCCTAATTTTTAAACAGTGACCCCTTAGTTCTAGATACTCCCACAAGAAGAAACATCTTTTCCACATCCAACCTGTCAAGACCCCTCAGGATCTTAAAGGTTTCAATTAAGTCACCACTTACTCTTCTAAATTCCAGTGGATATGAGCCTAATCTATCCAGCCTTTCCTCATAAGACAACCTGCCCATTCCTGACAGTAAAACTTCACTGAACTCCTTCTAACACGTTTACATCTTTCTTTAAATAAGGAGACCAGTACTGTACACAATACTTCAGACGTGGCCTCGCCAATGCCCTGTACAACTGAAGCATAACCTCCCTATTTTTGTAATCAATTCCCCTCACAATAAATGATAACATTCTATTAACGTTCCTAATTACTTACTGTACCTGCCTACTAACTTTGTGATTCATGCACGAGGACACCCAGATCCCTGTGAATCTCAGAGCTCTGCAATCTCTCACCATTTAGATAATAAGCTTTTTTATCCTTCCTGACAAAATGAGTGATTTCACATTTCGCCTACATTAAACTCCATTTGCCAGATCTTTGCCACTCGCTTAACCTATGTCTCTCTGCAGCCTTATGCCCTCTTCACAATTTACTTTCCTATCTATTTCTGTGTTGTCTGCAAATTTAGCCACCATTCCTTCGGTCCCTTCATCCAAGTCATTTATATAAATTGTAAAAAATTGAAGCCCCAGCACTGATCCCTGTGGCACACCACTCATCACATCTTGCCAACCAGAAAAAGTCCCATTTATGCCAACTCTCAGCTTCCTGTTAGCTAGCCAATCTTCTATCCATGCCAATATATTATGCCCTACACGATGAGCTTTTATTTTCTGCAGTAACCTTTGATGTGGCATTTTATCAAATGCCTTCTGGAAATTTAAGTACAGTACATCCACTTATCCACTGCACATGTGACTCCTTCAAAGAACTCCAATGAATTGGTTAAACATGATTTCCCTTTTACAAAACCATGTTGACTCTACCTGATTGCCTTGAATTTTTTTAAGTGCCCTGATATCACATCTTCAATTATAGTTTCCAATATTTTCCCTATGACAGATGTTAGGCTAACTGGCCTAGGGTTTCCTGCTTTCTGTCTCCCTCCCTTTTTGAATAAAGGAGTTATATTTGTTATTTTCCAAATTAATGGAACCTTCCCCAAATCTAGGGAATTTTGAAAATTAAAACCAGTGCATCAACTCTCTCACTAGCCACTTCTTTCAAGACCTTAGGGCAAAGTCCATCCGGAGCTCCAACTGTTTGCTCAATACCACTTCCCTTGTGCTTGTAATTTTCCCGGGTTCCTCCCTCCCTTCCATTTCCTGACTTACAGATATTTCCATGATGTCACTTGTGTTCTATATGGTGAAAACCAAAGCAAAATACCTGTTTAATTTGTCTTCCACCTCCCTACTTTCCATTACCGATTCCCGAGGCGCACACTTTGTTAACTCTTTTCTTATGTGGGGGAGGTGGTGGCAGAGTGGTATTGTTACTAGACTAGTATTCTAGAGACCCAAGGTGATGCTTTGTGGACCTGCGTTCAAATCCCACCACAGCAGATGGTGAAATTTGAATTCAATAAATATTAAAAGTCTGATTGTTGCAAAAACCCATCTGGTTCACTAATGTCCTTTAGGGAATGAAATCTTTTGTCCTTTCCTGGTTTGGCCTATATGTGATCCCAGATTCATAGCAATGTGGTTGACCCTTAAAGTGCCTTCTGAACAAGGGCAATTATGGATGGACAATAAATGCTGACCCAGGCAGCGGTGTCCACATCCCATGAATGAATAAAAATAATTAAATATCTATAGAAGCTCTTACTATCCACGTTTATCTCACTAGCTAGCTTTCTTTCATACTCTAATTTTTCCCTCCTTACTGATCTTTTTGTCATTCTTTGCTGTTCTTTATATTCTTTCCAATCTTCTGACCTGTTACCCGTCTTTGTGTTTTTATATGCTTTTTCTTTAAGTTTGATACTGTCTTTAACTTTTTTTAGTTAACCATGGATGGTGAGCCCACCCCTTAGAGTTTTTCCTTCTCATTGGAATGTATCTATTCTGTGCATTCTGAAATATCCATTTAGATGTCTGCCACTGAACCTCGATTGACATATTCCTTAACCTCATTTGCCAGGTCACTTTAGCTAGCTCTGCTTTCATGCCCTCATATTTGTCCTTATTTAAGTTTAAAATACTGGTCTTGGACACACTCATTTCTCCCTAAAAATCAGTGTAAAATTCAATCATATTATGATCACTGCTACCCAGAGGTGCCTTCATTAGGAGGTCATCAATTAATTCTATCTCAATGCTTAATACCAGGTCTAGTACAGCCTGCTCTTTGGTTGGCTTCAGAATGTGCTGTTCTAAAGAACTATCCTGAAAACATTCTATGAACTCCTCATCTATGCTATCTTTGCCCATCTGATTTTTCCAGTCTATATGTAGATTAAAATCCCCCATGATTATTGCTGTACCTTTCTGGCAAGCTCCCATTATCTCTTCTTTTACACTCTGTCCTACTGTGTAGTTACAATTAGGAGGCCTGAACGATACTTCCACAAGTGACTTCTTGCCTTTATCATTCCTCATCTCAATCCAAATCACTTCTACATCCAGGCTTCCTAAACTAAGGCCACCCCTCTTTAATGAGCTAATACCATAAATAATTAAGAGCCACCCCTCCACCTTTTCCTCATCCTGCCTATGTTGTTGGTACCTCCATGAACCATGACTACTGAATCCTCTCCCTCCTACTATAATTTCCTCTCTAGTCCTGAGCAGATGACCCAAACCCTGGCACAAAGTTACCTGGACTCTCACTCTTTGCTACAGAGAACGGTGTCAATCTCCCTCCCTATACTGTCCCCTAATGCCACTACATTCTTATTTGCTCCCCCCACTTGGATGGCTTCCTGTACCATGGTATCATGGTCAGTTTGCTCATCCACCCTGCAGCCCCCACTCTCATCCAAACAAGCTGACAGAGCCTCAAACCTGTTGATCAATTGCAGAGGTTCACACTCCTGCCCTCTGGGTCCACTTACCTGCCTCACTCACAGTCACATCCTCCTGTCGCTGGCCACTGACCAATCAGAAGACCCTATCCTAAGTGGTATGACTGCCTCCTGGTATAAAGCATGCAGGTAACTGTCCCCCTCCCTGATGTGTCACAGAATCTGTAGCTCAGCCTCCAGCTCAATGACTCTGAGCTGAAGTTCCTCGAACCGCAAACACTTACGGCAGGTGTGTTTGCCCTGGATCACAGTGTTTTCCAGGAGCTCCCACATGCTGCAGCCTTGATACATCACCTGTCCTGCCATCATTAATGTGTTTTAAATAATTACTTAATTATATTAATCACTTATTTATGTTGCTTTCTTATATATTTGATCAACTTTACCATCAAATTGTGTACTATTTTAAACCTTTGGGATACAATAGAATTACCCACTTACCAGATACTCACCAAACAGCTAGCTCCTTTCCCTGTAGTAAAGCAAGACCAATTTCTATGGGGTGAGGAAGATAGAAAGAGGAAATGAACAACTCCTCTTCCCCCTTAGACAGTACTTTCCAGTCACTGCTAATTAAACTAGATTAGATTTTAAGAGCAAAATTTAAGAACAAAATTAACACTTAAAATTCCCCTCTCACCAAACTCCAAATCTTCACTCAGTTTGCCAGCTGCACTCTGTTTGCCTTAACAGCTATACTATATGTATATAGTTGCTTTAGTTAAGTTTTTGGTTAACGGACACCACAGGATGATGGGGGATTCAGCAATGAAACATTGTTGAACATCAAGGGGAGAGGGTTAGATTTTCTCTGGTTGGGGATGGTCATTTCCTGGCACTTATTTGGTGCGAATGTTACTTGCTACTTATCAGCCCAAGTCTGAATGTTGTCCAGGTATTGCTATATGTAAGCATAAACTGCTTCAGTATCTGAGGAGTTCCAAATGGAACTGAGTACTATGCATTCAGCAACAAACATCCCCCCCCCTTCTGACCTTATGATGCAGGGAAGGTCATTAATGAAGCAGCTGAAAATGTTTGAGCCTACAACGATACCTGAGGACCGCCTGCAGCGATGTAATAGAGCTGAAATGATGAACCTTCCACCAAAGCCCAGGAGAGGGGATGCCCACAGTGCTAATCACTGGGGCCTGTGCCCTTGAGAGGGTCCAGCACTGCTCTCTCAAGTGGCCACCTCACACCTCAATGTGCTCACCCATGAGCATGTGCTGGGTCTGGACAAAATTTCAGCACTTGAGATTCAATTGTCCTGGGGTGGGGGGAGTCCGAATTTCACTCCCCTGCACAGGTGCCAGCCCACTCAAGGACTATAGGAGCAGTGCAGGCTGGGCGGACCATGAGGAATGACAGTTCCAGCAACAGCAAGGCCCAAACCTCCTGGGCCCAGGGATAAGTGAGTGAGTGCCGGTTGCAAAAGACCATAGCGGGACATAGACTATTAGGATATACAAAGGGTCAGAGATTGGGCAGGTGCAAATCAATATAGAAACATGTGAAGTGATTGATTTTTGGAACTAAGATGGAAAAGAAATACAGACCTCAAAAATGTAAGACGTTAAATGGAGCTGAGAAATCTTATTGTGCAGATATATTGGTTCTTAAAAAGATGTAACACAAGTACACGGGGCCATAAACGAATCATTGAGAGTCTGGAAGTACGGAGTACAAAGGAAGTAATATTAGAATTTTATAGGACTGTGATTAGACTGTACTTGGGATTAGTGTGTAGTTTTGAGCATCCTCAAATAGAAAGGATATAAAAATAATAGAGAAGGTGCATTGTTGGGGGGAGATGATGGTGTAATGGTATTGTCGCAGGCCTAGTAATCCAGAGACCCAGTTTCTGGTCAGGGTCAGTCTCTGGGTCGGAGAGAGGTTCACCAGGCACTCGCTCGTCACCGCTGCACATTAATAGCCTGGGCTCTCGAAATAGATGGGGCTTCCAGCCAGTCAATGTGTCCGTGTTCTTGACAGGTGCTGTCTGACTGCTGAGTGCTTTCAAACATTTGCCTGGCCTATAAAACTCTTGCTCTCGAACCAATAATGAAACTTGACAGAAATCCCCAAACGTTTTTATTTCTCTCACCAGCCTTATCGTCCCATTGTTCTTACTGCTGACTCCGTGTTCCACTCTCGGTGAGTGTTTGGTAAGCCTTTGCTGCTTCCTTTCGAAAGGGAGGAGCATGCTATTTTTAAAGAAGGGCCAACTTTGTACGATTTAAATATAACATGACCCTCTAACTAAACATTCGCGGAACTTCAAAGCTTCCACAAAGCTCGAGTGTGGATTTGTCCTCGCAAAACCGGTTTACATAAACCGCAGCAGGAAAACGGGTGCTGATCTGGTGGGTACATGCTTCCCCGTTTCTCATCTGGGTTCTGAGAAGTCAGTCTGAAAACTACAAGTCGGTGCTCGAGGACACGGCTGCCTTTCGGCTAAATTACAGTAAGTGGGGAAATCTGGAGTAGACGCAGTGCTCAGGACTAGAAATGATTTTCCTTGTTTCGATTTCTAAAACGATGTTATTGCAATAGTTTGCCTGGAGAAGTTTTGTAAATTCCTGCCTTAGAAAATTATCATAGGAAATTGTACCTGCAGGACGCCGGCTTTGAAAAGGGACCGGTCCAGCGATGCTGAGCAGAATGGTCCTGGTAAATTCATTCTTCTTGAAAGGATTCTTGAAGTACTAGCTTGGGACATGTCATGCAGCTCTGTTTCAAAGCTCCCTCCACAGAGCAAATTATCACCATGAAATTTCAGAGCGCGCCCCCCCCCCCCCACCCCTATATAGAGTTTTGCTTCCCTGCCCTCTCAACTAAAAATCCATATTTTAAATTATCCGAAACTGAGAGGCAGGTATATGCTGAAATTTTATTATCTTTATGATAAAGGACGTGTACGGTTTTCGAACTTATCTGTTGCGCTAAATATTAATGATATGTCAAAAATAAGAATGTGTAAATAATTCGATTTATTGGACTAAGCAATTGGAGATACAGATGGAAGGATGTAAAGGGGAGGCTGCGCCACCCCTGATGACATAGCGACCTCCTGTTTTGGGGTCTGGCAGAAAGTCCCTGAACATTTTACTGAGGTACTGAGGGGAATGCAGAATGATAGCGGTTCAATGAAATCTTCAGCAACAACAAGAACGACCAGCAAAATGATGGTAAGGAAAAACACAAATCTTCAACTACCTTGAAAGGTGCACAGATCTTTGATGGTGAAAGATCGTGGTAATGAGAGAAGCTGCAGAGACCAACAAACGGTAGGGCAGAGATAGAAGTGAAAAATTGCGAAAATCCAACAAACTACGTTATTGATTCAATCTCCCTGTTTGAAGATTGTCCTCTATTCTCTCTATAGACCTAGAAAGCTAACATTAGCTGAGGTGTTATTTGGTTTAGTTCAAATGCTGTTTTATTCCAGAGCACGTAAAACATACAGAACAATCATACAATCATAATGATGAAAATCACTTGGCATAGTCAATTCAATCTTTGTTTGCATATCGTTAGCATTTGGGGAGAGGGTCCTTAACATTAAGGTAATCTCTCATTGACTAAGGCAGAAGTTCCATACTTGCAGCCTTGCTCATTGGCCTTGGGGATTTGACGTAAAGGGGGAATTTTAATCGCAAAACATGGGTAAATTTGGGTCTGGAGGGGTTAAAATCTTAAAAATTAGATTCCCAATTCAAAGCTGCCTCCAAACTGCTCACTTCTGGCTTTACACACTTCCAGCTTTTTCCTACATTGACGCACTTCAACACTACTTCATAGGCTTAAAAACGCTTTGGGATATCCTGAAGTCCTGAAAGGCACTATATAAATACAAATATTTCAGCCTTTTCTTATTAACAGATGGAGAAAATGGACAGGTGCCCAACCCAGGCCCAGGAAGCGGCTTGACGCTTTAAATGTTATAATGAAGCTGCCAGCCTTATTGTAATTCAGCTTTTTGAATTTTAATTGGTCATTGGCAGCTGCACCCATTTGAGGGGTAAAAACAAAAAAACTGCGGATGCTGGAAATCCAAAACAAAAACAGAATTACCTGGAAAAACTCAGCAGGTCTGGCAGCATCGGCGGAGAAGAAAGGAGTTGACGTTTCGAGTCCTCATGACCCTGTCGAAGGGTCATGAGGACTCGAAACGTCAACTCTTTTCTTCTCCGCCGATGCTGCCAGACCTGCTGAGTTTTTTCAATTGAGGGGTTGATGGATCCAGAAAGTAAGTGCCTTGATGCCTACTTGCTGTATCCTGTATGCCTGCTTGGGCAACCCCATTATTGACAAGCAGCCGCCACCCCCACCCTACCCCCCAACAAATCTTCTCCACATGGCCTCTGGCCCTTAGGCCTCCAACACCCTCTCCAAGCCACTGAGCATACTCCTTGGCCTCTGACTCCTTCCTAGGCCTTCAACTACATCCCTCAGACATCCGATTCCCTCCCCAGTCCTTTGACCTCCCCCTAAGATCTCGTTTGCGCCAACCAAACCTCCAGCATTTCCCTTTCCAAGCAACTGACCACCTCCAGCCCAGCTGTGAACCCTTTAGCTTCCCCTCCTCCAGAACTCCAGGATCTGTAGATCCCAGGATTGCTCATTAACCTTCCCATCGAGATTGCCCACCTTCACTTCCCATCATTCTAACCCCTTCCCCACAGGATTGAAATTCTTCCTCCCACTCCAATTAACAAACCTTCTCTATCTCCCCCTCCCCTCAGGTTCTGCTGAGGACTCACACATACAAAGAAACTTGACAAAGTGATTTTCTTTGCTGAACTTTGCTGTTCTGCTGCGTATGGAATTTTTTTTTTTGCAGAAATGCAGTTATTGAGCAGCAGCAATAACCACATGGGTTAACTATAGAAATTTATGGGACTCGTCATGGGATGTCACGTTATGACAAAGCACTTCCTGCTCACTATGTTCCAGCTTATGTTACTAAAAGTTTTATGCCTGTAAGAATGTAGAAATGTATTATTGGAGAAATTTTCCAATGGATGATCTCAAGTCCAGACCTAGAACCAAAAAAAACCCCAAAACCACCTAGAACCACCAGAAATCTAATTACAGACAGAAAGAAATTAGCTGACATCCCAGATCCTCTCTCTCTGGGCTCCTCTTATGGTATTTAGAGCCAGTGACCTTTTACAGCCTCTTTGCCTCGTGACTTGTGAGGATCCTAGAATTCAAAATCAACCTCATCCCATCATTTGTCATTTCTAATAGATTTCATTTCTCATGGTGTGCATTGCCATTCCTGTTAACCACCTTCATTCCTCAGCTCCTCTCTGTGGCACTGACAATACTTTCAATGATTCAAGATCCAGTTGCCCCTGTGCTTTTTAAAATTATTTTCATGGGATGAATGTGTCATGGGCAAGGCAATACCCATCTCTAATAGCTACAACTAAGTGGCATTTCGGAGGACAGTTAAGAGTCAATGTCATTGCAGTAGGTTTGGAGTCTCAGGTAGCCCAGGTAAGGGTGACTGATTTCTTTTCCTAAAGGGGCGTTAGTGAACAAGATGGGGTTTTATGAGTTTCATGATCACCATTACTGATTTCCAGATTGTTTTATGAATTAATTGAATTCAAATTCAATCAGGAATTTGAACACATGTCCCTAGCCTGGGCCTCTGGATTATTAGTCCAGTGACATTACCAATATGCCACTGGTTCCAGGTCACTCGCTTCCTCTGTGTTGCTTTCACCCCAAATGTGTCATAGGAGATTGAGCTCTATGTTAGTTATCAGGTACATGTGGAGTCCAATGAACAGTACAGTTTAATAATTAAACTAGTCAAAATAGACTCAGCCCAGCCCCAGAAAGCAGTGAAGGAATAAAACTGTTGTCTTGGTTAATCTCCCTGTACCTGATCCTATTATGTGGTTAAAGTTAGACAAGCCTATTGGAGTGGACTAGCTTGCCCATGTTCTTTATTTTTGTAATAGTACATGTACAGATTATATCAAATATTTCTCATTGAACTCAGTGTCCTCTGTGTTCTGCCTACTGTAAAATAAAGCAGCTTATAAATCACATTGAATGGCATCTCCAATGGTGTTTACTCAATCTGTCTTTAGTATGATTGAAGGAGCACTTATATAAGACACAGATCCAGTCCAGAACAAAAAGGAATATGTTTGACACACTCCTATAATGACGATATGCTGACATTTTTTGTGGATTCAGTTGATGCCAAGTCATTACAGGAGCCCACAGTATTTTTCATTCAGGAATGCAGAAGAGATCAGTTTTGATTTCAGTATTGTCAGAAAGATTTTGAAATCAGTTTACTTCTGATTGATGTGGGAAGCAACTTTTGACTTGAGGCTTCAAGATGACATTTTCATTTCTTGGCAGGACTTCAATAATTTATCAAAACTCATTTTTATATAGCACCTTGATGAGGAAAACAAGTTTGTAGAGGAAGACCAGATAAAGGAATAGATGCTGAGCCACAGAAGGAAAAATTAGGAATGACAGAATTCATGGTTTAAGGGTGGAGAGAGGCAAAGGATTTTCAGGAAGCATTTCGAAGGCTGGAGGCTCTGTTGTCAACGATGATGGAAGGGAGGGAAAGATATACTAAAGAGCTGAGCTGGAGGACTGAAGTGTGCAGGAGACTAGGCTCACAACCCTGCTAGATTTTTAAAGAGCTTTCTGGAATGGGACATGGATTTCCGGGTTGCTGCTCCTGGGGCAGAGAGGGAAGCTGGGGGTTGGGAATGGGGAGATTGGAGGTTGGAAAGAGAGGGATACCATTTTTGGCAGAGCCAAGAGCAGCAACATAATAAGTGGGAGCAGCCAGCAAAAGAGTAAGTGGAGCCTGGACTTAATATTGGGGAGACATTAGTGTAGTGGTAGCATCACTGGGCTAGTAATCCAGAGATCCTGGCTAATGCTCTAGGGGCATGGATACAAATCCCCCATGGCAGCTGGTGGAATTTAAATTCAATTAATAAATCTGAAATATGAAGCTAGCTTTAGTAATGGTGATCATCATAGATTGTTGTAAAAACCCATCTAGTTCACTACTGTCCTTTAGGGAGGGGAAATCTGCTGTCCTTACCTGGTGTCTCTATTTGTGACTCCAGGCCCACAGCAATGTGGTTGACTTTTAAATGACCTCTGGCTTAGCAAGCTACTCAGTTTAAGAACAATTAGGGATGGGCGACAAATGATGGTCTTGCCAGTGACAACCACATCCCATGAAAGAATAAAGAAATAAAACTAGTGAAAGATTATTTCCACTATTGGGAGAATGACAAGCAAGAAACACAAGGTGGAACGGGAGACCAAAGGCTCTTGTAAAGGTAAATTTACTTTTTAACTCCTATCCTGACAGGACTAAAACCAATTAAGGCAACAGGATATTTGGATAGTAATTCTGGAAAGTTTATTAGAAAGTCAAATTAGACTTAACTAACTTCAGGCAATGACTTAAGGCACTTCCGGTTGAGCTTTCTAATGCAAAAGCCTCCTC
Organism: Carcharodon carcharias; assembly: GCF_017639515.1. Lineage (NCBI taxonomy): Eukaryota > Metazoa > Chordata > Chondrichthyes > Lamniformes > Lamnidae > Carcharodon > Carcharodon carcharias. The sequence goes on along the minus strand of NC_054477.1, from coordinate 74,240,152 downwards.
TTTTCCTCTAGTTTTGGTCTTTCACACCACGTGGAGAAGTTTTTTGTCCCTCAGCACCTGGTTTTGCCTGTAGGGTCTTCTGTAAAGAGGACCCTGACTTTTAACCCATTCTAACCATCAGACCACCTTGTGCTTGTTCTGATGGTTGGCTCAGACCCTGTGATGTCAGTTTTACTAGACTGTTAATTGGGACTTGAGGTGATATGGCACCCCAGTAACTGAGGGCAGGGAGGGGAGGGGAGTGATGGAGTAGTGGTATTGGAATGGACTAGTATTCCAGTGTAATTCTCTGGGGACCCAGGTTCAAATCCCACCATGGTGAAATTTGAATTCAATAAAAATCTGGAATTAAAAGTTTGGTGATGACCATAAAACAATTGTCATAAAAACCCATCTGGTTCACTAATGTCCTTTAGGGAAGGAAATCTGCCATCCTTACCTGACCTACATGTAACTCTAGACCCATAACAATGTGGCTGACTCTTAAAACACCCGCTAAACAAGGGCAATTAGGGATGGGCAATAAATGCTGGCCTAGCTAGCAATACTCACACCCCATGAATGAATTTTAAAAAAACTGTGAAGGGCTTTATTCATTCTAGTTATCATTCCTTTATGCTGACACCGGCAACATGAACTTTATACAGTTAATTACAGAAACTGATTCTTTGTTAGCATGGCTGCTGTGGGTTGTCAAAGCTTATAAATCTTTTGTGCTGACACAGGCAATATGGAAGTACAAAAACTGATTCTTTGAACATTTCATTCAGATAGAACTCATATAACTCAATCAAGATTTTAGGGTTAATTATGACCTGATTGATTTATTTTAATACATTGGTATAAAATAAACCGACTCCTTTATCTAATATATTTGTATCAGATTTTGAAAAAGGCAAATTCTAACCATGTCAAAACTCTTATACTTGAACTAAGATCTATTAGAACACTGGGGGTGAACTTGAGCTCAGTAGCTCCCATTGTTTGATTACTAACAGTGTGATAAAGGACCAAAAAAGCTGATGACCATGCACACACTTATGTACAAAATGTAATGGACATCATCTTGATGAGTGGATTCACCTGAGTGTGAGCAAGTAACATCTTCCAGGGGTATGCTGGATAGGCATGTCATGACTTCAATCAGCATGCAACACTAGCTTGCAGGAATGTAATTATTTGGAGCTCAATACTCTAATCAATACCCTCTGTTAATCTTGTTCAGCTGAACACATGTTAAGCAGCAGGAAGGACCACCACTCTGAGTGAGGTGCAATCTGTTTGAGCAATGTGGCTGTCATAGTTGATTAACTGGCAGTGCCTGCATGCTATGAGATGTGATTAGGAGGCTTACACCAGGGTGAGTGAGGGCAGGTAGTGAAACTATGAAAGGTATAAGTCCTGACTGATAGAGGTGGGTAAGTTGAACAGTCATTGTGCCAAGTGGTGCAGTTGGTAGGATAAGGCATGTGAAGATGCATTCACATACCTTGACCACTCATGTGAGGTCATTGAACTTCTTGTGGCACTGTATCCAGATCCTTCGGGCTTGGCATCTGGTATTGATCTCCATGATTATCTGCTCCTATTACTTTTAGACCACTGGAGGGCCTCTATCTCCCTTTGAAAACAAGGCATTTCTCCTTCTCTCAACTTCCTCCACTAAGACCTCTAGTGCAATGTCTGAAAATCTTGCAGCTTCCACAAACAGGCAGGACAAATCCAATCCAGCCAATTACTGGCCCATCAATCTATTCTCGATCATCAGCAAGGTGCTGAAAAGTGTCATTGACAGGGCTATAAAGTAGCACTAGACAGCAATAACCTGCTTACTGATGCTCAGTTGGGTTCCACCAGGGGCACTAGGCTCAGGACCTCTTTGCAGTTTTGAGCTAAACATGGGCAAAAGAGGTGAATTCAAGAGATGAGGTGAGAGAGTGACTGCCCTTCACCTGTCAAGGCAGCATTCGATCGAGTGTGTCATCAAAGAGCCCCCTAGAAGAGTTAAGTAAATGTCAATTAGAGAGAAACTCTCCACTGGTTGGAGTCATATCTGACATAAAGGAAGATGCTTGTGGTTATAGGAGGCCAATTGTCTCAGTTCCAGGACATCACTACAGGAGTTCCTCAGGATAATGTCCTAGGCCCAACCATCTTCAGCTGCTTCATTAATTACGTCCCTCCATCATGAAGTCTGTACTGAGGATGTTCACCGATAAAATATTCAGCATCATTTGCAGCTTCTCAGATACAGAAGGTGTCTGTGTCCATATGTGGCCAGACGTAGCCAACATTGAGACTTGGTGCTAATAAGTGGCAAATGACATTCATGCCACATAAATGCAAAGCAATGACCACCACCAACAAGAGAGAATATAAGATAAAAGCAAAATACTGCAGATGCTGGAAATCTGAAACAAAGACAAAAATAGCTGGAAAAACTCAGTAGGTCTGACAGCATCTGCGGAGAGGAACAGAGTTAACGTTTTGAAGAGTCATACGGATTCGAAATATTAACTGTGTTCCTCTCCGCAGATGCTGTCAGACCTACAAGAGAGAATCTAAGCCTTTTCCCTTGATATTCAACGGCATCATTAATCCCCACTATCAACATCATGGGGGTTACCATTTACCAGAAACTGAAGTCGACCAGCTTTATAAATGTTGTAACTACAAGAGCAGGTTAAAGGCTGGAAATTCTGAGGAGACTGACTCATCTGCTGTCTCCCCAATGTCTGTCCAGTATCTCCAAGGCAAAAGTCCAGAATGTGATGGAATTCTCTCCACTTGCATGGATGAGTGTGGCTCCAACAACACCATCAAGGACAAAACAGCCCATTTGATTGGCACCCCATCCACCACATTAAGCATTCATTCACTCCATCAGCAATGCACAAAGGCAACAGTGTATACCAAATATAGGATGCACTGCAGCAACTCATCAAGCCTCCTTTGACAGCACTTTCCAAACCCACAAGCTTTACCACCTAGAAGGACAAGGGCAGCAGACACATGAGAACACCATCACCTGCAAGCTCCCCTCTAAGCCACACACCATCCTGACTTGGAACTATATTGCCATTCCTTCACTGTCACTGGGTAAAAATCCTGGAACTCCTTTCCTAACTGCGCTGTGGGTGTACCTACACCAGATAGACTGCAGGAATTCAAGAAGGTGACTCACCACCACCTTCTCAAGCGCAAAAAATGCTGGCCCAGCTAGTGATGCCCAAATCCTGTGAAAGAAAAAATGTTAATGTCAAATGTTTAACTATCTTGATTAAGTGTTTGGATGAGGTTGATGTCATGTACATATAATTCCAAAAGGTATTTGATAAAGTGGCACACAATAGGTTTGCTTGCAAAGTTGAAGTCCATGGAATACAAGGAACAGTGTTGGTATGGATATGAAACTGGCTGGGTGACAGGAAGCAGAGAATAGTGGTAAAGGGTTGCTTTTCAGACTGGAGAATGATATAAAGTTCCACATATACAGGGCACAATTTCAAAATTTGCTGGTGACACAAAATTTGGAAATATGTGAACTGTGAGGAGGACGCTGATAGACTTCAAGAGCAGATAAACAGATTGATGGGATGGGTAAATACATGACAAATGAAATTTAATTCAGAGAAGCATGAAGTGATACATTTTGGTAGGAAGAATGAGGACAGGCAATGTAAAATAAAGGGTACAATTGTAAAGTGTATATATGTGTGGTAACTATGATTTTATCTAATGCTTGGTATCCCTTTATGAAGAATGTTATAAAGGAAGATCACATGATCTTGTTTAAACAATAGGGGAGTAGTGCGGGCTGCCTCTGTAGTTAATAGTTAGTTGGAAGTCAGTAGTCTGCAAGTGGGCAGCAGAAGTATGTAGATAGTGTTTGGTGTAGAAGCATACATATGTGTAGCTGCTGAGTACTTTGTAAATAAACAGAATGTATTCCATCTAAGAAATATCTGCAGAACTACTCTACCCGGTCACCCTGCAACAAGCGTGCAATTGGGGGACACAAGTCACAACAATATGCATATGCCATTGAAAGTGGCAGGGCAAGTTGACCAAGTGGTTAAAAAGGCAGGATCTTGGGTTTTATAAATAGAAGCAAATGGAGTGCGTAAGCAAGCAAGGGATATGGTGAGCGGGCGGAAAGTGGAGTTGAAGCCTGGGATCAACCATAATCATGTTGAACAGCGGAACAGGCTCAATGGGCCATATGGCCTACTCCTGCTTCTATTTCTTGTGTTCTTGAAGTTATGATGAACCTTGAAAAGCACAGATTCAGCCTCAACTGGAGTATTGTGGGCATATCTGGGCACTGCACTTTAGGAATGATATAAAGGCTTTAGAGAGAGTACAGATAGATTTACAAGAAATGTTCCAGGGAGGAACTTTAATTATATGGTTAGGCTGACAAAGCTGGTATTGCTCTCAGAGAAGAGGCAGTTGAGAGGAGATTTTAGAGAGGTATTCACAGATTTACAAGAAGTGTTCCAGGGAGGAACTTTAATTATATGGTTAGGCTGACAAAGCTGGTATTGCTCTCAGAGAAGAGGCAGTTGAGAGGAGATTTTAGAGAGGTATTCACAATCATGAGTGTAGGCAGCATAGATAGAGAGAAAGTCTTCCTATTAGTGGAAGGGCTGAGAACCAGAGGGCACTGATTAAAGGTGATTGGCAAAAGAACCAACAGCTAGATAAGGAGAAACATTTTTACCCTACATGTGGTTAAGATGTTCTGAGGGTGTGGTGGATGCGAATTCACCCTGCACTCTGTGTTGCTTTCATTGGAACCAAGCCATCAGGTCGCAGGCTGGCCATTTGGTGACAGAGAAATATCCCCGCCAGACATGGCTCATGTCAGGAACTCAGCATAGATGCAAAGCTGGCTTACAGTTAGGGCTATGTTGCCACCATTGAGCAGATCAATGGTGTGTTCAAGTAACGCTTCCACTCTCTGGGCTGTTCTGGAAGATCTCTGCAGTACATCCCTGACTGTGTTTTCAGATTTGTGTGTGTGTGCTGCATAACTTCACGATAATGAGTTACCTACCTTTACCACTAGGCAGCAAGAAGTAGAAGAGGAACAGGAGGGTGGGGACATGTAAAGGAGGAACAGGATTAACAGCATCTACTATCATTGCAAATAGCTGTCAGAGCCCTCAGAGAGCAGATCTGTCACCTGCTAGTTCACCTGAACTATCTCTCCCATTCCCATAATGCACCAACAGTCCCACAATCTCTATTACCACCATCCATATGAGCATCATCCAATTGCCTTCCTGCAATCCAGCCTCATGGGCCTTGAACTAAACTGACTACAAATATGAACACCACCAGTAAGTGCAGAAAAAAGAAACTTATACTTCAACAATTTGCTTTAGATTTGAATAACAATTAAGTGGCATAATTAAAAAAAACTCTTGTACATTTCCCGAGTGCTTTTGTTTTTCGATCATTTTCCTATTCTTCACTCCTATGAGAGGTATCAATAGTTGCTAAAGCTTGTGAGGTGGAAGGCTGCTGAGCTTCATTTGAGGAAGTGTTGATGACCATGGTGGAAGACCTCAAGCAACTCTGGGCCTTTAAGGGCAGCTGCAGTCTGCAGCATCTCAGCCTAGGCCAGGTCAGTGTAGTCTAGTTGGCTGTGTGGAATTAATAAGGGTGCAAGTGGAGTTGGTGCTGGGGGCGCAGGCATGTTGTCATCCTGAGAGAGGACAGCAGGTGCTTCTCTCATGAAGCCAAGGCCACTCTCCTTGGAGTGTATCTCAACACTCCTACAATTCTGTGTGAGAATAGAGTGTTGCTGTGGAAGTCCCTATCAACACTAGCCCCAAAAGCCAGGATAGCAGCTACATGAGCTTCCATTTACTTCCAAATCATACACTATCCTGACTTGTACAAGTGCTGTCTTTCATTTATAAAATTGATAAATTTTCAGATATTAGGGGCATCAATGGGTGGGGAGGGAAAGCGGGAATATGGCTTTGAGATAGGGGATCAGCCATGATCATATTGAATGGTGGAGCAGGGCCAAATGGCCTACTCCTGCTCCTAGTTTCTATGTTTATCATCATTCCAAATTCCCGAATCTTTGAATTCCGAAACAAGCACCATTGTGGAAGAACCATTGATCACAAAGGCTGGTTCTTCGAGAAACCCCCACCATCTTCTCAGGGCAACTAAGAATGGACAATAAATTTGGCCTTGCCAGTGTTGTTCACAAGCTGAAAACAAATGTTAAAAAGAAGACCAAAGAGGAGAGGAAAGTTAATGTTAAAATAAACTGCCCAATATGATTCTAAATAAACAGAAAGAATCTTTTTAGCTCATTGAGGAAACTCTGCTACTTAATAAGCACCAAATCTGCCATCATTCCTAGTAATGCTGTAAACGTTCCCCAATAAAAATGTGTAACCAATGTTAATTATTTTTTGTATTTTTGTTGTGATATAGATATTTATAATAATCCAAATAATAATCTGAACATCTAAAAGGAGGGTCAATAAATTGCAGTTTGTGAAATCTAGCCCAGCTATTTAACCACTTCCAAGTCTGTGTTATTACTAACTGGAACATACCTAGTTATGTAGGTCATTTAAATTTATAGCACAAACGTGTATGGTCTGGAAACAGATGTCTCTGCTCTTGATTATTATCAGGGTTGGCCGATCCTTGTAATAACCACAGACCTCATGCTTTTATATGGTGGCAGCCTGCTACATATTGCTATGGCAGTAATACCAAATTGACATTGATATTTTCAGCAATAATTTACATTTCTATAGTCCTCTTCATACAAAAAGTCATGTCTCAAACTGCTTTACAGAACACAGGAAAACCTGTTTAAATTTCAGCTTCTTAAGATGAATAAAGAAGACCAATAAAGTAAACACAGTAGATTAAAATTCTCAGTAGACTACTTAGTACGAGCACATTCTGGCAAAGGATGTGGGTTTTACATTTGTTTCTCCCCTCTGTACCTGTGTTCAAGTCTCCCTAGACTATTGGGATGGAAAATTCTTCTGTCTGCTGACTGCAAGGATCTTATTTGATTTGAGTTTCAGCAGTTTCAGTCCAGTTCCTAATGGATTCTGGTCATTAGTGCAAAACAACATTTGTTGTGGCATTAAAATGAATGGATGTTTAGGCATGGAAAATGGAAACATGCACCTGGCAAAGTAGGCTAGATATTCGTTCATGGCCAAGGGCACATTGGAGGGGAAAGTATACAGGAGTTTACTCAGCAGCTATCCATGCTAAAACTAGGACACTGATGCTGAATGGCAAATGTATTCCACTCCACAGCATTGCTATATTTCACCTGGATGAGGACTAACTTTACCCTTTGACACTTTGAGAAATGGCTGAACATGCAAGAGGGCATGCACAAAGATTTTCTGACAATACACTGAAGATCTTGATACAAAACATAGAGGGAAGGAGAGACATCCTGCAAGTTGATGCCCTGCCTGCTGTGCAATCAACCAGAAGCGAGTTAATTGTACTTTAAGATTCCTGTGCCCATTTTTAAGGGTTATCCAATCTAATGCCTTCTTATTTTTTGTCCTAGGTTTCCTCAATATTAACTACATACCCCAATTTTGGTGCCATTCACAAATTTTGATTTTGTGTTTCCAATTCTCAAGTTTGTATAAATGGAGGATAGTAGTATCCCCAGCACTGCTTCCTGTGGAACACCACTTCCTGCCTTCTGCATGTCTGAGGAAAGACCTTTAACTCCTATTCCCTGTTTTGTTTTGTAGCCAAACTACCACATTTTCTTCATTACAAGATCTGGCCACTATATGAAGAGTCACAGGTATATTCTCATTATCTTCCTGTCACTAACATGCTATCACCTATGCACTGCAAATTGCAGTTTTATTTATTTCATGAGATGAAAGCAACATTGAATGTTCATCAAATTTTAGTGACTCCAAACTTCTATTATAATGTACTTACTAATTCCTTTCACTGAGCTTCCCCCTTGGAATGTGTGTGTAATATGTAACTTCTAGGGTGTCAGTAATGAATAAAGGACAGCCTTCTGAGTCAATCATGAGACTTTTATGATATAGAATAGCAGCATCATGTCAGTACATGCCTGCGATCATACACTTTGCATGTAGCAAAATATAGCAATTGTATAGGGAACATGCCACGTCTTGAATTCTATTTGTGTGTTATGCAGGGCTGAGACAAATTATGCTGTTTCATTTTAATCTGAATTGCAGAATGTTCTGGATGCTTTTGTTAATATTCACCATATCTGAAATGATTAATGGATGTAGTACCAAAGGTAAGATAACCTAGATTTCTTTTCATGTATCTAAACTGCATGTTAAGTATGTCAGATTTTGTTTACATTGCTTGTTAAACTATTCACTTACTTCTGTTCTTTTCTCATCTTTTGGTGAATATGATTTTTTATTGAGAAAATCCAAGTTTTATGTTTTGCAAAGAAATCCTTTGGCTTAAAATTTTGGACTTTAGAAATATGGGAATGTATGTGGGACTGGATTCCACTCTCACCCATCAAATCGTAGCCACAGCATCTCCAGTAATTGTTTCTTTTCTGACCCTGCACAACTATACCTAAAAACCCTCAAGGGCTTCTTTTCAGTCCCCTTATCTTCTTGATCTACATGTTGCCCCCCTTGGCAATATCACCTGAAGACATGGGCTCAGCTTCCACACGTATGCTGATGCAACTTAGTTCTACCTCTCCACCAGCTTTCTTGGCCTATCCATTCTCTATGTTCTCAGAATTCTTGTCCAACATTTACTCTATAATGAGCCACAATTTCCTTCAGTTAAACATTAGTAGGAACAAAGCATTTCAGTTTTCACCACAAATTCTGTACCCTTAGCATAGATTTCAACCTCTTCAATAACCACCATCTTCAGTTGGATAAAATTAATCATAATCTCAGCATTATACTTTTCCCTGAACTGAACTTATGACCTCCTTTGTTTCATTCATGTCTTTGCCTCATTGATGTCTTTCCCACCTCCAGATCTAAGCCAATGTTTTCTTTCCCCTTGCCACACTTTCTAAAGTCCAGCTCAACCAAAACTTTACTACCTTTATCAGATTCTGCACAAAAGTCCTTCATCCCTAGATTGCTAATCTACATTTTCTCCTGGTCTATCAAAGCCTGAAATTTAAAATTCTCAACTTTGTGTTTAAGCCTATTCATGGCCACAACTTTCCCTATCTTACTATCTTTCTCATGCCCTGCAAAAAACTGAGAATATTTTTTCTAACCCTGGCTTCCTATGCCTCCCCCATTACCCTCACCCCACCATTATCAGCCATGCCTTCAACCATCTAGGCCCTAAGCTCCAGAATTTCCTCTCTAAATCTGTTTCTCTGTCTCCTGTTTTGAGACCACACTTCTTTGACCAAGATTTTAGGAACCCTTCTAATATCTCCTTCTTCATCTCAGCCTTTGTCTCATTATGCCTGAATGGAGAGCTTTGAAAGTTTTTCTGCATTAAAGGTGCTCTATGAATTTATGTAATCTGCTAAATTTCTATCTCTTAAAATAACATTTTGTCATCGTATAAAGTGCTGTTGTATTCTGACAAAATTTAAACAATTTATGTTGTATTTGTAGGAAATCAGATTGACAGATGTCCTCGAGGTGACTGTAAGACATTTGCCCTTGAAGGGGAGCATGCCCGTTTAAGTTGTGGACTGTGTAATGCATCTACTCCTCTTGCCATGAGTGACCTTGAAACACATGGATTTACAATTACTTGGTTTAAGGTCATTCACGAAAATGGCCTTGTGGAACCTTTAGGCAAAACAGGCAGAATTGTTGTTGAAGGACTCACACTAGGATTTTGGCCTGCAATTGTCAATGACAATGGAGGATATTTTTGTTCTCTCTTGTAAGTAAAAATAAAGATAATTATCCATAGTGGTGGGCTGGAGGTGTTGGGTGGGGTCAGACTTCTGAATTGGGTGCCAAATGGGTGTACTACTGGCATTATACTGAAAACCAGCAGAACTAAACACACCCCCTACAAAGCCTGACAAGTAAAGACCTGGCAATTAATTACCTGGCCTTTTAACTTAAACTATAGGACCATGCAACAAACCTTCACTTGTAGGAGAAATATAAAAGCCTGAAGGGGAATGGCAGCTGTTGAAAATATATTTCTAGGGAGTTAAAGAGCATATCACTATGGAAAATGTTGACTTATTACATTTTATGTCCTTTTGTACATAATAAAAGTTTTCGATTCTTAAAATGAATAAGGTGGCATATGGATTTTCAAAGGTCCATGAGACCATCACTTATCCTATAGATTCTTAAATGGTCCCCTGCTGCTTCAGTTTGGAAATATACACAAGCCCTTTGGATTTAGCACCTACCTCTTTCACAGGAACATGCTTCCAAATCTCTTCTGGTTCAAAGCCATTCTTGTCTCTTACCTGTAGGAATGTGAAACCCTTGTATCTCACCAGTGCAATGAAGCTGGTCTTTTCCTTTACTCTGTCCATTCAAAGTGGTACTTTTCTCTCTGCTCTTCCAGTGTCCAGGGCGACCATGTGCGCAGGAAGTGTCTCCAGCTGCAGCTACTTGAAATCCACATTTCAGAGCTGGAGCTGTGTCTGGAGTCACTGTGGAGCATCTGCAAGGATAAGATCTTTGTGGATAGCATGGACAGTGAGGTGGTCACACTGCAGGTAAAGAGTGCACAGGCAGAAAGAGAATGGGTGACCTTCAGACAGAGTAAAAACAAAAGGCAGGTAGTGCAGGATCCCCTGAGTCCATCTCTTTCTCCAACAGATTTTCCACTTCGTATACTGCTGGGGGAGATGATTTTTCAGGGGAATGCAGCAAGAGCCAAGTCCACGGCACCACGAGTGGCTCAGCTGCACAGAGGGGGGAACAAAAGAGTGGGAGAGCGATAGTGATAGGAGATTCTATAATAAGGGGAACAGATAGAGGTTTCTGTGGCTGCAGACGTTCCACCAGGATGGGATGTTGCCTCCCTGGTGCCAGGGTCAAGGATGTCACTGAGTGGCTGCAGGACATTCTGAAGGGGGAGGGTGAACAGTCAGAGGTTGTAGTCCATATGGGTACAACCAACATGGGTAAAAACAGGGATGATGTCCTGAAAGCAGAATATAGGGAGCTAAGAAAAAAATTAAAAGGCAGACCCTCAAAGGTAGTAATCTCAGAATTACTCCCAGTGCCACATGCTAGCAAGATTAGGACTAGGAGAATAGACCAGATGAATGCGTGGCTGGAGAGATGCTGCAGCAGGGAAGGATTCAGATACCTGAGGCATTGGGACCAATTCTAGGGAAGATGGGACCTGTACAAGCTGGGCGGGGTGCACCCCAGCAGGGCTGAGACCAATATCGTCGCGAAGTATTTGCTAATACTGTGGGGGAGAGTTTAAACTAGATTGGCAGGGGGATGGGAACCTGAGCAGGGAGACACAGGAGAAGGAAGCAAAGATAGGAATGAAAGACAGAAAAGTAGAATGTGAAAGTGGAAGGCAGAGGAAACAAGGGTGAGCAGCAAAAGGGCCATAGTACAAAAAAGTTTAAAAATGTTAAAAAGACAAGTCTAAAGGCACTGTATCTGAATGCATCGAGCATTCGCAATAAGGTAGACAAATTAACAGCACAAATAGATGTAAACGGGTATGATATGATTATGATTACGGAGACATGGCTGCAGGGTGACCAAGGCTGGGAACTAAATATCCAAGTGTACTCAATATTTAGGATGGGCAGGAAAAAAGGAAGAGGAGGTGGGGTGGCATTATTAGTTAAGGATGAAATCAGTGCAATAGTGAGAGAGGATATTGGCTCAGAAAATCTAGATGTAGAATCAGTCTGGGTGGAGCTAAGAAGTGACAAGGGTGGAAAACATTAGTGGGAGTTTTCTATAGGCTTCCAAACGTTAGCGATAAGGTATGGGATGGCATTAAACAGGAAATTAGAGATGTGTGTAACAAGGGTGCTATAGTAATCATGGGTAACATCTCGGCTGGACAAACCAAAGTAACAATAATACTGTGGTGGATAAATTCCTGACATGTGTATGAGATTTTTTTTACACAATATGTCAATGAACCGACTAGGGAACAGGCTATCCTAGATTTGGTATTGTGCAATGGGAATGAGTTAATTAATAATCTTGTTGTGTGAGGTCATTTAGGGAACAAGGATAATAACATGATAGAATTCTTCATTAGGATGGAAAGTGAAGTAGTCTGATCTGAAACTAGGGTCCTAAATCTTAACAAAAGAAACTACAAAGGTATGAGGCATGAGTAGGCTAAGATAGATTGGGGTACTTCATTAAAAGGCATGACAGTGGATAGACAATGGCTAATATTTAAGGAACAAATGTATACATTCCTCTCTGGTGCAAAAGCACAACAGGAAAAGCAACCCAACCATGGCTAACAAAATAAATTAAGGATAGTATTAGGTCCAAAGAGGAGTCATATAAAGTCTCTAGAAAAAATAGCAAGCCTGAGGATTGAGAGCAGTTTAGAATTTAACAAAGGAGGACCAAAAGATTGATTAAGAGAGGAAAAATAGAGTATGAGAGTAAACTTGTAAGGAGCATAAAAGCAGACTGTAAATCTTCTATAAGTACATTAAAAAAAGTGATTAGTGAAGACAAATGTAGGTCTCTTCCAGTCCAAAATGGGAGCATTTATAATAGAGAACAAGGAAATGACAGAGCAATTAAACAACTACTTTAGTTCTGTCTTCATGGAGGAAGACATCAATAACTTCCCAGAAATACTAGGGAACCAAGGGTCTAGTGAGAAGGAGGGATTGAAGGAAATGAATATTACTAAAACAATAGTGCTGGAGAAATTAATGGGACTGAAAGCCGATAAATCCCCAGGGCCCGATAATCTATATCCCAGGGTACTAAAAGAGGTGGCCATGGAAATAGTGGGTGCATTGATTGTCATCTTCCAAAATTCTGTAGATTCTGGAACAGTTCTGGCAGATTGGAGGGAAGCAGATGTAACCCCACTATTTAAAAAAGGAGGGAAGGAGAAAATAGCGAATTACAGGCTGGTTAACCTAGTAGGGCAAATGCTGGAGTCTATTATAAAGGATGTGACAACAGGACACTTAGAAAATATCAGCAAGATTAGACAAAGTCAACATGGATTTATGAGAGGGTAATCATGTTTGTCAAACCTACTGGAGTTCTTTGAAGACATCACCAGCAGAATAGATAAGGGAGAACCAGTGGATGTGGTGTATTTGGATTTTCAAGTCCTACATAAGAGGTTAGTGTGCAAAATTAAAGCACATGGGATTAAGGCTGATATATTGGCATGGATTGAGAATTGGTCAGCAGACAGGAGACAGAGAGTAGAATAAATGGGTCTTTTTCGGAGTGGTAGGTGGTGACTAGTGGAGTACCGCAAGGATCAGTCCTTAGGCCCCAGCTATTCACAATATATATCAATGGTTTGGATGAGGGAACCAAATGTAATATTTCCAAGTTTGGACACAACACATGGAAGGAATTTGAGTGATGAGGAGGGTGTTAATAGGTTTCAATGTGATTTAGACAGGTTGAGTGAGTAGGCAAATCCATGGCAGATGCAGTATAATGTGGATAAGTGTGAAATTATCCACTTTGGTAGGAAAAACAGGATAGCAAAGTATTATTTAAATGGCAATAGATTGGGAAATGTTGATGTACAAATGTTGGGTATCCTTACACACTAATTGCTGAAAGCAGGCTTGCAGATGCAGTAAGCAGCTAAGAAGGTAAATGGTATGCTGGCCTTCATTACAAGAGGACTTGAGTACAGGAGCAAAGATGTCTCACTGCAGCTGTACAGGGCCTTGGTGAGACCTCACCTGGAGTATTGTGTGTAGATTTGGTCTCCTTACTCAAGAAAGGATATACGTACTATAGAGGGAGTGCAGTGAAGGTTCAGCAGACTGATTCCTGAGATGGCAGAATTGTCATATGAGGAGAGATTGGGCCGTCTAGGCCTGTATTCACTGCAGTTTAGAAGAATGAGAGGGGATCTCATTGAAATGTATAAAATTCTGACAGGGGTGGAGAGACTGGATGCTGGGGTGATGTTTCCTCTGGCTGGGGTGTCTAGAACAAGGGGTCACAGTATCAGGATATGGGGTAGGTCATTTAGGACTGAGTTGAGGAGAAACTTCTTCACTCAGAGGGTGGTGAACTTATGGAATTCTCTACCACAGAGGGATGTGGAGGCCAAGTCACTGAATATATTTAAGAAGTAAATAGATAGATTTCTGGACTCAGGAGTCACGGGATTTGGGGAGAGTGCGGGAGTACAGCATTCAAATAGATATCAGCCATGGTCATATTGAATGGCAGAGCAGACTCGAAGGACCAAATGACCTTCTCCTGCTCCTATTTTCTATGTTTTGAGATCCATGTGTGCAGTCTTTGCCTTCTCTCAATTCATGCTGACATGCTCCCTCCTCAATCCCCTTCATCTGAAGCTGGCACTTGCTTTCTTGCCATCCTAAAACACAGCTTTTAGTTTTTCTTTTTTGCCCTCCATAGCACCATTCCTTTTCTCTTCCCTGCTATTGGTATTCAGTTCCCTTCTGTAGCCATTTATCTGCCTATCCCTTTATTGTCATTTGCTTCCCACTTACACTGTTAACCACTCTCCCTTTCAATGCTATACGCTCCCCATCACTGCCACCCCTTTTCACTCCCCACTGCCATTTTCACCACTTTTTTCTACCGTTATCGATTTTCCGCTCTCCTTATACTGACATTCATGCTTCTGGTACATCTGGGAGCAGATTTTGAGAGATTGCATGTGCCAGCCTGAGTTTTCATCGATTAAAATTAATGGAGAGAAGACCACGGGTTGAGGATGCTGGATGACCTGGTGTTTAATCCTAGCAAAAACAGGGAACACAAAGCACAAAATTTATACTTCATACTTTCAACTGCAATTTAGCTCAGTTGACAATTTACATAACCAGTGTTCTTGTACTTTGCCAACCAGCACATTCTAATCAGGCTTTCTGAAGCCAAGTTGCTTTAATAAAACACTCTCTGACTATTGCTGTTTCTTGAGATTTACTTTGATTCTTTACCATTAACAGAAAATTTCATTAGATTAATAACCATTAGATTAATAACATAATCATATTGTTATGAAACTTGAAGGCTATAACTGTTATTGTGTTAGGAATTGAGCATTAACCATTTTATATTAATGAGTTTATGTCAAGTGCATTCAACTTTGTATTCAAACTGAGTTAATTAAAAACCTCAGATAGTAAATCTGATTCATGTGAAACATTATTAATTTTATCCTACTTAAGGATAAAATTATTGATCTGTGATCAAACATTACTAGTGTGAAGTTATTATAATTGTTTGATTTGGGCAACACAGGCAAGGCCACAGCAATTACCTATCCTTAGTTCCCTGGGGAAGGTGGCTTTTCTTGAATTGCTGCAGCCATTTTGGTGCTAGATAGATTGATACATGGTTTGGACCCAGTGGCAATAAAAGAACAAAAATATTTGTCCAAGTCAGGTTGGTGTGAAAATTGGAGGTAATGACATACTCCTGATCATCTTGATGGCAATGATCATCTGGTTAGGAAGTGCTTTTGATGAAAGTTGATGAATTGCTCAAGCAAATCCTGTAGATAGTATATGCTACCGCAGTGTGCTCATGTAGAGGGGGTAGATATTGAGTCTAGTGATATAGGTGCCAAAAAAATGTATTGTTTTGACCTGAATCATGTCATGCTTTTTGAATGTTTTGTGGCTGCAATCTTTCAAGCAAGTGGTGAGCATTCCATCACAATTCTGATTTGAGCCTCATAGACGGTGAAGCAGCTTCAAAGATTAACAATCAGTTGCAGAGTATTCAGCATCTACTCTGCTGTATCCATCATGTTGGTCCAAATCATTTTTTGATCAATGGCATGAGATTACCCCCTTTGCTTTGTCTCACCAAACTATGCAACATTAAATGAAATTGAATTTAGCATATTTTGATTGCTGATCTTGTGACAGTGCTGCAGGAAATTGCTTTGCATTGAGATTGAGGTACAGTTTAAGCAGTGCACTAAATGTGTGTTGTATTAACAAAGCACTATGGTATCATTAGAGTTCATGTGCCTTTTGCTTCATTATAATGAATAATCATGAATCCTCTGCAAAAATCTATTGTAAAGAACAATCCTAATCTGGAACTGGCAGCTAAATCAGTTCTGATTATTTATTTTTCCAGGTTTTTGTACAGCAAAATTTGTTCTAACTTACTTTCTGCTTAATAGCAATGGAACTCACAATATTACAGGTCCAGACGAGAATTTGGATGTTACACCAATCAATGAAGGATGTTACAGTGAAGAAATAACATATGATCGTAATGGAGTAATTGGATCATCTATTGAGTTGTATTGTCCATGCATGGAAAAGTACAAGAATAATATAGAAGATTTGAAATGGTATAAGGTAATTACATTCTGCTTAGTCAATTAGCTCACCAAGCTTGGAACTCACACCTTCACTTTGAATAGCACTTTAAAGAGGAAGTGAAACATCAGGAGTGTAATGAAGCACCACTTTACAGCAGCAGGCAAAGTTTTTACACTGGCTAAAGCAACAAGGGCATTAAATGTGAAAGCTTTTAACACTGTAAATAAGCAACTGCAAAAAATCCCAATCCAAACCTGCTGCCAGTTTTCACTGACTGCAGCTGAGGATCCCATTAATGGACACTCAAAATGGTTACCTTCCAACTCCTAACTGCCAAGTTTGGTATGGGAATGGGAACCAACGGCAATCCAATTAGTAGAACTGAAAATGGTGCTGTGGTTGTCATTTGACCGTAATAACCAGATTTTCATGAGGCAGTAGTTTGGGTCAAGATCCCACATGGTAGACTGTTTAAAAAATAAAAGCCCATAGTATCCAAGGGCATGTAGCAAGCTAGATACAAAATTGGCTCAGTGGCAGGTAACAAAGGGTAATTGTTGATGCATGCTTTTGTAACTGGAAGGCTGTTTCCAGTGGGGTTCTGCAGGGCTCAGTACTAGGTCACCTTTCTGTGGTATATATTAATGATTTGGATGCAAATGTAAGGAAATGATCAAGAAGTTTGCACGTGACACAAAAATTGTCCACGCAGTCGATAGCGAGGCGGATTGCTGTAGACTACAGGCAGATATCAATGCAGAAAAGTGGCAAATGGAATTCAACCCAGAGAAATGTGAGGTGATGTATTTGGGGAGGTCAAACAAGGCATTGAATTGCACAATAAATGAGATGATACTGAGAAGTATAGAGGAAGGAATAGACCTTGCAGTGAATGTTGACAGATGCCTGAAGGTGGCAGGACAGGTTGATCATGTGGTGAAGGAGGCATATATCCTTTCATTTATTAGCCGTGGCATAGAATATAAGAGCAGGGAGGTTATGCTGGAACTATATAAAACTTTACTTAGGACACAACTTGAGTACTATGTGTTGTCTGGTAACCTCATTACAGAAAGGATGCAATTGCATTAGAGAGGGTACAGAGGAGATTTACAAGGATGTTGCCAGCACTGGAAAGTTACAGCTATGAGGAAAGATTGGATAGGCTGGCATTGTTCTCCTTGGTAGAGAGGAAGTTGAGGGGAGATTTGATTGACATGCACAAAATTGTGAGGTGTCTGAATAGAGTGGATGGGAAGAGGCTATTTACTTTAGGAGAGAGATCAGTGACTAGGGAGCATAGATTTAAAATGATTTAAAAAAAGATTAGAGGGAAGATGAAGATTTTTTTTTTCACCCGGGGGTCCTAGAGGTCTGGAACTCACTGCCTGAAAGGGTAGAAGAGGCAGAAGCCCTCAATTCATTTAAAAGATGTGTGGATATGCACCTCAAGCGTTGTTACCTGCAGAGTTTGTGGATCAAATGCTGGAAAGTGGGATTAGGCTGGTGGCTCATTTGTGGCCGGTGCAGATGCGATGGGCCAAGTGGCCTCTTTCTGTGCCATAAACATTTTATGATTCTATGAACCTACAAATTATAAATGGAGGAACTTGGCACTAAGTCAATGCTTCTATTTCCCTAACTATTTTGACCTGTCTGCTGCCCTGTTTTAAATAGAAATAGTGCAGTAGGGACACACAAGTCACTTCAGTGATTCTGCCACTGAAGTTAAGTGGTGACAAAAACAGGTGACAATTAAACTGATTCCCCTATAACTGAGCTAGTGAGGTGGTGTTAGACAGTCTGGTGATTCTGCAATGGAGTTTTGGACAAGGTGGAATATACAAAGGAAAACTAATGTTCATTTGGGGCATTGAAGGAGCTAAACTGTTAAAGGCTCTATTTGAGAAATTAATGACCAGTGATATGTCATTTTATTTTATTTAATCTCAATAAAATTGCACAAATCAATTGCTTACTTCATAATTATTTGAAACACGTTAAAATGTTAAAATATATCCCAGAAGCCATTTATATTTACCCAGCAGTGTGGTTTCAGAAAACTGAAATGTTAATGAGTCCACCATAATAGCCTCTGATATACCTTAAATTCAAAAAATATTTACATAGAATAGGAGTAATTTCCTATTGCTAAATATTTTCATCATGACCGATATTTTCCTTTAAGGCAGGTGAAATGCAATTAAAAACTGGATGCATAAACCTCAATAAGAATTAGTTTGTTTTTAATGACCATATTCCAACTTTTGACTACGCTTGTTTAAATATTAGCAACAATTGGTTGATTACATCTTACAGGATTGTCAGGAGAATATTCACACAGGATCATCACTTGTGATTAACATTCAAGGAAAAGAAAATGCTGGATATTACACTTGTAAACTTACATTTGAACATTTTGGAGTACAGTATGATGTTACAAGGACATTATCGTTGATGCTAAAAGGTAGTACTTTTTACTAAAATCTTGGTGATGGGGAGAGGAAATTTTGGTAAACTGGATGCCTCTGATACAGGAGTACAGTATCATCCTGCGCCGGTTTGAAAGCATTGCTAGACTACTTATGAAATATCTATCTACTATTAAATGGCAGGTCAACAAGCATTTTTTGTCACAAGAACTACCACATACTTTTTTAGTGGGTATCTTCGAGAAGATACTCTGTAAAATAGCAAACTTTGATTCAGGTCTTAAGATCAAATCTAGCTTTGACTTTTTAGAAAATGCTATTGCAACAATATCCTAAAATATGTGTAGAGCTCAGAAATGAGGAGGTATATCTACCTATTTTCATGTCCTTCTTGTTCTTGCAATATAGTTTATCCTGCATCCCACTGGTGTTGACTGAACTGTGGGAATGACTGCAGGAACTGTAGCACAGATGAATAATCCAGACCCTTGGATCAGTGATCTGGAGACAAGAAGTCAAATCCCACCACAGAAGCTGGAGAATTTAAATTCAGTTAATTAAATAAATCTGCAATAAAATCGAGCCTCAGTAATGGTGACCATGAATCTACCCCGGGCTGTTGTAAAACCCCATCCAGTTCACTTATGTCCTATAGGGAAGGGAGTTTGCTGTTCGTACATGGTCTGGCCTACATGTGGCTTCAGACCCACAACAATTTGGTTGACTCTTAACTGTTACTGAAATGACCTAGCAAGCCATTCAGTTGTACCAAACCACTTCAGAAAAAGCAGAATCAGAATAAAAATGGACAGACCACCTAGCATTGATCTGGATCCCTTAACAGCACTGTGGGTGTACCTACATCACATGGTCTGTGGTGGTTCAAGAAGGCAACTCACCACCACCTTCTCAAAGGCAATTAGCGAAGGACAATAAGTGCTGGCCCAGCCAACAATGCCCACATCCTGTGAACAAATAAAAAATAATTTAAAAACTCCTTTAAGCCAATGATGTACTTTTAAAGTATAGTCCCTGTCCCAATGCAAGACACATCATAAAAATATATGAAAGCTTTACATTTAAGTTGGATACCATAGGACTTAGCAAGTTTACATAGAATGGCTTGTTGGGAGTAATTTTGAAAACCTGAGCTTCAGGTATGGTGCTCAAGCCTAACAAAGCTCCACACCGGGCACAGAGCTTCACATGGCGGATTCTGGAAATGATGCATTTCACAGAATCAATATACCTAGAAATCAATGTTGGCTATATTGGCAATATATTTGTATAACATTCCTGTCTTCCTTATATTTTTATAGAATATGTTTTTAATACATTAATTCCTCTACTAAATTATTTTTCCCAACTATTTACTTCACACCTCTTTCTCAAAACCCACCTCTTTGATCATGCTTTCGCTTATCACTCCTAATCCTTGTAGCACAGGTTTTTTTTCACCTTGGTAAAGCTCTTGGAGATAGTTAGAAGTTCTATATAAATACAGGTCATTGTGTAGTTACATTAAGTAATTAAATTGCAGAACTTACTTTCATTTACTTTTTAAACAATTTCTTTTAAGAACTTCCTGTTGAACCAAAGTTAATTTACCCATATCAAGAACGTATTGAAGTTGTTCTAGGTGAGTACAGTTTATATTGTATTCTATTTGTACATGATTTTTTTTTACCAGTGTGGATTATCAGAATGGTTTATAATGAATACAACCAGAAGAAGTGACATGCAGTGAGCTTGAAAAGAACACGTCACAGGTTCTTGATTCCAGCATCATAGCACAGGATTCTTGGCTTTAAAACATATAAATTACAATCAGTTTCAAAATGATTTCTGAACTGGACATGGACAAATTAAACTTGGTTTGATCAAACATTTTTGACAAAGGTTTCTAGTGTGCTACATAAACATTACAATTTTCAGGCAGAAATGTACCATTGTCCTATCTCACCTAACAATCCAGTTTTCACAAAATACTTTGATGTATTCCATAATCTAATAACAGTGATTTGCTGATATGAATCTGCCCTTACCTTTTGTGAACTCCATCATATGTTTCTTAGTCCATCAATCTTGCTGGTAATCTGTAGCACATATTCACCCTTTTACTGATTTATCTTTCTTTATAACTTTCTTTTCTTGTCATAGAGGGTATTCGGAATAATTTCTTAGAGTAGTAAGTTCTAGAGCCAACCAAGGAGCAGCCTATTTTCGATCTGGTAATGTGCAATGGAACTGTATTAATTAATGACTTTATAGTAAAGGAGCCTCTAGCCAACAGTGAACATATAATAGAATTTCACATTTAGTTTGACGGTGAGAGCTGTGAGTCTGAGGCTAGTATCTTAAACCTAAATAAAGGCAATTACAAAGGTATGAAGACTAAAGCCAGGATTTTATGGCCTCTCCCACCCAGCAGTATATTCCCGTCCCGCCAAACTGAATGGAGCTTTATATGTTCACCACATCCGCTGGGGAGAGGCACACTGTGGCAGCGTCAAAAAATCTTGGCCTAAATTGGCTAAAGTGAATAGGAAAAATAGGTTAAAAGTTAGAACAGTAGAGGATCAGTGGCAGACATTTAAGGAGATATTTCATAACTCTCAGCAAAAATATATTCCGTTAAGAAAGAAAGACTCTGTGAGACAGATGCACCATCCATGGCTAACTGAGGAAGTTAAGGGTAGTATCAAATTGAAAGAAAAACGATACAATATGGTGAAGGTTAGTGGTAAATCAGAAGATTGGACAGATTTTAGAAATTAGCAAAGAATGTCTAAAGAATTAATAAGGAAGGAGACATTAGAGTATGAGAGAAAGCCAACTAGAAATATATAAATACATAGGGCAGGATTTTCCGCTTGGTGCATGGGAGCGTGCCCGACACACTCAAGCGTGAAATAACGTGCGATGACATCAGCTGAGCATCCCGACTTTATCACACAATCGCGCGATATTTCTTTCAGTCGGCGGACACACACGAGAATCAGCACCGACAATTAAGAGGCCTATTAAGGCCATTAATCAATTAATTAAGCTGTACTTTTCTCTACCGTCCAAAGTTATGGTTGGAGGGTAGGCAAATTGGCCAGGCGGCCTTTGGAGTTTTGAGGACACCTCTTCCATGGGCGGGATGAGGTTTCTGTAATTAAATTTTAAAAAAATGTTTGGGCAGAATTTTTCAAATCTACATGTCAAGGTGAGTGAGTCTGCTATGTGAACATTTTTTCTGGAATTTTTAAAACTTTATTCATTAGTTTAAAATTCTTCAGCTCCCTGAGGCAGCCTTCAGGGTGCTTTCATTGCGCACTCCCCCACGCCTGCGCTGACTTCAGTGCTTGCCCTCCTTCCACCCCCACCCCGGCAATGCTGAGCCTTTCAGCGCACCTTTTATGCTGGTTGGCCATTGATTGGCCAGACAACATGAAATCATGGTTGGGGACCGATTGCGGGTGGCGGGCCATTTCCCAGCCACTCCCAGGCCCGCCCACCCGAAGACCTGAAAATCCTGCCCATAGTAAGGAAAAGAATGTCTAAAGGTGAGCATTTGTCCCTCAGAGGGTGAGACTGGGGAAATAATAATGGGAAACAAGAAAATAGCAGAAGCATTGAACAGGTATTTTGTGTCTATCTTCACTGTAGAAGTCACGTAAACATCCCAGGAATAGTAGAAAATCAAGAGGTAGAAGGGAGGGATGAACTTAAAATAGTCACAATCGCTAAGGAAACGATACTGGGAAAACTATTGGAACTAAAGTCTGACAAGTCCAATGAACGTGATGGCCAAGGGCCTTAAAAGAAGTGCAGAGATAGTTGATGTATTGATCGTGACCTTCCAAATTCCATAGGTTCTTGAAAGGTCCTAGGAGATTGGAAAATCGCAAATGTGACATCTCTATTCAAGAGAGGAGGGAGACAGAAAGCAGGGGTAGAATTATCCCCCCCGTGCAGGGGCAGGCGCAGGCGGGCGTGGACCTGATTGGTGCCCCCAATCAGGCCCACACCCCCATTTTATGTGGGAGGGCTAAATAAGGCCTGCCCAGTGTGATGTGCACGTGGAAGCACTGTGCGCTCCCTGTGCAGGCGGGAGGGTTCCCTGAGTCGGAGTGTGCTCTTTCACGCATGCGTGAGAAAGAATGCAGAAATCTCTCTGAAGCATAGAGGTGCCTCTGGGAGATTACTTTCACTTTTGAAATATTGATTAAAGCTAAACAAAAATTTTAAGGACATGTCCCCTCATGTGAAACTGTCACATGAGCTGGCACATGTCCATTAATTTTATTAAAAACTTTTAAAACACTTCAAAAATGTTCGTGAAACCTCATCCCGCCTGTGGATGAGGTTCCATGAAAAATGCAAAGACCGCCTGGGCTCTTCACCTTCCCACTAACTTTAAGGTGGGATGGGCAGCTCACGCGTGCGGTGACGTCGGGACGCCTGCCTGACATCACTGTGCATCATTTTACGCCTTGACGAGTGGGCCCTGCCCCCGCTTGCCAAGCTGAAGATTCTGCCCTAGGAAACTGTAAGCCAGTTATCCTAATGTCTGTCATAGGGAAAATGGTAGAATCCATTATTATGAGGTAAAAGCAAGAAATTTAGAAAATCATAATACAACCATGCAGAGCCAATATGGTTTTTTGAAAAGGAAATCATGATTCACGAATTTCTCAGAGTTCTTAGAGCAAGTAACAAATGAGGTGGATAAAGGGGAACCTGTTTATGTTGTACGCGTAGATTTCCAAAAGGCATTCGACAAGTTGTCACATCACAGGTTACTACACAAAATTAGAGCTCATGGTGTAGGTGATAATATATTAGCTTGGATAGAGGATTGGTTAGCAAGGTTGGCAAGCTATACATAATGGAGTGCCACAGGGATCAATGCTGGTCAACTACTTATGATCTATGCTAATGACTTGGATGAAGGGACCAAATGTATGGTAAATAAATTTGATGATGGCACAAAGATAAGTAGGAAAGTAACTTGTTAAGAGGACAAAAATACCTGGGGCAGGATTTTCCTGCCCCGTCCTCTACCGGGATTGTCCAGTCCTGCCAAAAGTCAGTTCTGGCTGGGCTGCTGAATCTCCTGTGGCGGGTACCACCATGAGGGGGCTGGAAAACCCTAACCTTGACTTTTTTTGTGCAGACAGAGAATCTCTCCATCTTTGCAAAAGTGGTGGTGGAGGCCCGGATCTAGAAGCTCCATCCTATTTTCATGGGAGGGGAATGTTGGGGAGGTGGGGGAAGGATGTTCTAATTTATGCATTGGTGATTCATGAAATCAGCTGCGCAAGTTAAAGTCCATCTGTCTCAGTCAGGAGTAATTTTGGCTAGTGGGATGCCTGAAACATGAAAGTGTGCACTTTAGACCAAGAAGGAGAAGATCTAAAACTGCCAGAGTTCTTTGGAGGGGAAGGGTACCTTTTGGGGCTGATAAGTGCTCTTTAGGGTTGTTAAAAGTAAAGAAGAATGTGTGTAAAGGTGCACAAACTCGTTGGAGCTGACAAGATAGGAGTCAAGAGAATTGCCCAAAGAACTGTTGAGGAAATTGTCAAGTTAGCTGTCAAGAGAATGTAAAAAAAACTTTCAGGATAGCTGTCAAGAGAACTGTCAAGAGAACTGTCAAGAGAACTGTCAAGAGAACTGTCAAGATAGCTGTTGAGTGAACTCTTAAGATGGCTGTTAAGTGAACTGTCAAGATGCCTATCAAGGGATCTCTCAAATAGCTGTCAAGCTGTCAAAGGACTTAAATTCCCTGACCTTTAAATTAAAAAAAAGTCTGCAGTGTTAAAAAAATCAGTGCTTGTGATTTCACTCTGTGTGTTGACATAAGCCTAAGAGCGACCATTAAAGGATTAGTGCTGCATGACTGCTTTTACAACATTTCATTATCACAATGAGGTGCCTGTCAGATCATAGTTTGATTGACAGCTCCAAGTGGTTATAAACTCTTTGGGACAATAAAAACAAATGTTTGTTGTTTAAAGGATTAAAGTATTTTAAATGTAGTGAATGGGTCTTTATCAATGAGTTTTTTAAAAAATAGTGAATTCATCGATAGACACAACTTCATTTAATCTCAACATGGGACCTGAGGTCTGCCCATAGTGGATACTGGATAAGTTAGCATGATGGGTGTAAGGGCAAAGGGTGGTGGCTGGAAGGGCATAAGTTGGCATAGAGGCTATAAAGTTCCATGGGGGTGTGAGGAGGGACACAGGTTGGCATGGGGGTATGAGGGGTCTTGGAGGGTGGGTGGGGAACATGAGGTGTTACAGGCTGGCATGGATAGGGCATAGGAAGTGTGTGAAGGGTGAGGGGGTGTGCAGGGTGAGGGCTGGGTGACTGTTTTTTGTTTTATTGTTTATTTTCACAGTCTTAACAAAGTGCAAGTGCACTGAGGCTGGCCCTTCGCCCAGCCTGTCTCTGCACCCAGCAGCCTCCAAATCTTTCTGGGGTTGGCTGCCACGACTCCGCAACTACCATTTTCAAGTGCACAGTCGGCTTCCCGACTGCCCCTGCTGGGTCCGCCTGCCAAGGGCAAAATTCTGCCCCTGGTTATGGTAGTTGCTTGTCCTTTTCACTCAGGTCCCAGATGCCTGTTGCCAACTCTCAGTCTCAGAGACTTGCAGGGCAAAATATTATTGAAATTAAGTGGGCAAGAATAAGTTTGAATCCTTGGAATTCTCCAACCCAGAGGGTTTTGGATCTTCAGTCACCAAATATAATCAAGACTGAGACTGAATAAGTTTTGGACACTAAGGAAATCAAGGTGTATAGTAATAGGGTGTGAAAGTGGAGTTGAATGTATCAGACATGATCTTACTAAAGACTCAAAGAGAATTATGACCTAATCTTATTCATTTTTCTTAAGTTCTTACATCTCTAATTCTAACCATTTGTAGGCCTACCAGAGCAATTTTTAGGCCTGTATAACCACAGTGGGTACTGCGCAGTAGAATAGATAAAAAGATAGATTGAGTTGTTACCTTATTCTGCATCCCCTCCAGTGCTAGACAGGAACAGAGTACTCCAAGGGCAGAATTTCTCGCTCAGCATGTGGGTGTGTGCCTGACATGCTCGAGTGTGAAATAGCCTGTGATGACATTGGGCAAGTGGCCTGACATCATCATGCACTCGCATACTATTTCGGTCAACAGAGAGTCAGCAGAGCGCCCGCCTACAAATAAGATTCCTATTAAGGCTATTAACATTGCAATTACTGGGGATTTTTTGTTGCCCGTCCAATGTTACGGTTGGTGGGTGTGCGAATCGGCCAGGCGACTTTTGCCTTTTTGAGCAGAATTTTTCGCTTGGCATGCGGGCGCACGCCCAACACACTCAAAATAACACGTGGTGACGTCAGGTGAGCGTCCCGACATCATTGCGCGCTTGCACAATTTTTCAGGCAGCAGGTGCACAGGCATGAGAGTCGTCCGTCAACAATTAAGAAGCCTATTAAGCACATTAACATTACAAGGCATTTTTCGTTGTCAGTCTAACGTTACATTTGGTGGGTGGGCAAATCGGTCTGGCAGCCTTTGCCTTTTTGAGGAAACCTCATCCAAGGGTAGGATGAGGTTTCCGAGATTAATTAAGAAAAAGATAAAAATATTTGTACAGAATTTTCGCATCCATTTGCTTAGGTGACTCATTCTGATGCATGTACATTTTTTTCAGCATTTCAAAATCTTTATTTTTGGCATTTAAATTCTTCAGCTCCCTGAGGCAGCTCTCTGCCTTCAGGGAGATTTCTGTGAGTGCACCCCCTCGCCCGCGCTGACTTCAGCGCTCACTCTGCCCCTGCCCCCACCCCAGCAGTGCTGAGCCTTTCAGCATGCCTTCCATGCTGACTGGACACTAATTGCATGAAATTGCGGTCGGGGGTCTGCTCCCTGGCCTCTCCTGGGCCTGCCAATCGCGCGCGTATGCCAAACTCAAAACCCTGCCCTAAGCGTGCTGCAAGTATACACCTGCAGGTTCACTGGCATCTTCTATGTTCAGCCATTTACATGGCTTGAGGGCGTTCCCAGGCAAGGCTAACTCATTGGCAAGACCCAGTGCTGTTAGAAAGGATAGGAGAATGTGGCTGAGCTGCTTTTGGGCCCAGAATGAAATAGTAAGTACCTATATTTCATGAATACTTCTGAAAATGCTTTCTGCCTGCCCAATCTCATTTTTAAACATCACTTCAATGCAACTTGTGTCAAGTGAGAGGATGTCTGGGTATTTTTTGTTCACAATATGAGAATAATGTTATAAATGATTGAACCAACAAGAGATTTTACTAAGAAATAGTACAGCACTTTATAAAGGGGCAATACTCTTACATCATGTTAAAATCAATTGCATTCTAACATGCAGCAAGTTGTTGAGAAAAAATATTAATTATTACGTACTTATTTTAATGTTTTAAAATACTTAATTTATTTAGCAAAAGCTTAAACAAAGACTGAAATCATAGATTGTTATATACAATTACAACAAGAATAGATGAAGGCTTAGCACAATTTCTTTAAATGTTGCGTTAATTTAGCTCTGAATTTGTATAATATTCCATGAATCTCTGACCAAACTTTTGCCAAGAAATTGGGGCAACCATTACAGAAATTCAGGGCAATGTGTTTAATGAATGTTCTCTGTTTATGTGTTAATGGCTACGTGAGCTAATGCAAAAGAAAGTTTTAATAAAACTAAAATTGGTCTAATGTTAAATCAAACAAAGAGATCACAAAGCTCATTCTTCCAGCTCCTCTTTCTACAGAAACTTCCAGTCCCTTGCCCTCACAGCATTTGCTTCCTTAACGGCTACAGACTTTTTCCCTCCATTTCGATCATTCGAGGTGTTAATCACCCTGTGTGAAAAAGTACTTCTTTGCATCAGCTCTGGAAGTTGCCTTTATAAGCATCTACCAATGCCCTTTGTAATGTACTCACAGTTTAACTTGAAATGTGTCTCAGAGTTAACCTTTTCCATTCCAATTGCTGTAGTATTTTATTTATCTAAATAAGGTCATTTCTCATACGTGCCATTCCAAGGCTAAAAACTATGGGCAGAATTTTCCCGTTGGCGATTTGGAGGCGGGGCCCGCTTGCCGAAGGGAAAATGACGCGGGATGATGTTGGGAAGGATCCCCAATGTCATCCCGGTCTATTTAAATATTGAGGAAGGCGGGCGGCAGCGAAATCAGCTGTCCGCCCGCTGATCTGTCAATGGCCAATTAAGCCATGACAGGATCATTAAGATAATTAAAGACCCTGCCTGTCCAACCTTAAGACTTGCAGGCAGGCCAGGAGCCCCAGCGGGCTTCTCGTAATTCGTGAAACCTCATCCACTGGCAGGATGAGGTTTCATGTCCATTTTTAAAAACTTTAATAAAGTTTATGTCCTTTTTATTAACATTTCCCATCTCGTGTGACATTGTATATAGTCAAGTATTTAGTATAATAGGCTTTATTAATAGGGGCGATGAGTACAAGAGTGAAGAGGTCATATTGAGCTTGTATAAGACACTAGTTAGGGCTCATCTGGAGTACTGTGTCCAGCCCTGGCTGCAATACTTGAGGAAAGATGTGAAGGCATTGGACAGAGCACTGAGGAGATTCCCAAGAATGATTCCAGGGATAAAGAACTGGAGCTTTAGGATAGATTGAAAAGCTTGGGCCTGCTTTCCTTGGAGAAAAGAAGGCTGAGAGGAGACTTGATAGAGGTATTCAAGATCTTGAGGGGTTTGGACAGGGTCGATAGTGAGAAACTGTTCTCACTCGAGAGCATCAAGAACTGGAGGGCACAGGTTGAAACTAATTGGTAAAAGGAGTAAAAGTGATGTGAGGAAAAGTTTTTTCACCCACAGGGTGGTTGGAGTCTGGAACAAACTTCCCGAGAGGGTGGTGGAGGAAGGTACAAATGAGGTATTCAAAAGGAAATTGGAGTGCTCTCTAAAAAGAGAGAATGTGTAAGGCTACAGGAATAAGGCAGGGGAGTGGGACTTGGTAGAATACTCTTTCAGAGAGCCAGTGCAGATTTGATGGGCCAAATGGCCTCCTTCTGCACAGTAAAGTTTCTGTGACTACAATTTTGGTAACCAGAACAGAAAGTAGTGGTACTGCCTAACCACAGCATTAACCAGCATCAGCAATGTTTGCTTTAGACTTAATCTCTATTGACTTGGCAACATCAGTGTGCAATCTATTTGATTTGCTAATTACTGTTCCATTGGCCAGTGGAGAGTCTACAATCATTCTCCGATCTCTTTCAACCTCTCTTCTAAGTAGCTGGATACCATTCATCAAGATCGATACATGTATTTTTATTCCCAGTTGTGCTTATCCGCACGCACTGAACATCATTTGCCATAGTTCTGACCAGTTATAAATATTGCCTAGTTTCTCTTGTGTTGCTTACACAGTTTCAGCAGTCTCGACTTTCCTTCCTCCCATCAAAATCTTCACTACATTTTTATTATCAGCTTTCATTGACCCTCTGTAATTTATCTGTAATTTATGTCGATTTGAAACAGTAAGGACTCCAGCACAGCATTTAGTACAGCTCCTCAGGCCAATATCACTTCCCTATTGAATATTTTATTTACAGAATTATTTTATGGTAATTCCTAAATAACCTGAAATCAATGTAAAATGCAGCAACCCAAGTATAAGAAAACTATTGTGATCTCTTCAAGTAACTTATTTGAATGCAAGATCTTCAGAAGTTGTGCTACTGCTAGTAATATCTACTGATATCTGATTATTTAAATATTTAGGCGAAAATAGAACAGTTAATTGCACAGCTGTTCTTGGCATTGAAAAGGAGCTGATGTCGCTAAATTGGAATCTTGGTAATTCCTCTGTGACTAGATGTAACCAAACTCAGTCTGTGTGTAAAGATTCTATGAGGTAGGTGATAAATGCTTTTTGTACTTATTATTTGCCTTTATAACAACATTCATTACTATATACTCCAAAATAACTCACTCTTGTATGAAGCATTTTGAGATGGTCCTGAGATATAAGGTGCTATAGATTTTCCTTACACAATTTTTGATGTTAATTTACATATTTGCAGTGAAACTGTTCTGTCTGAAATAGAGGCTAACCCAGGAACCAATAGAAGTGAGAGATTTACGTTGCCGCAAGGATCAGTGCTGGGGCCTCAGCTATTTACAATCTATTTTAACGAACCAAGAGTAATGTATCCAAGTTTGCTGATGATAAAGCAAAGTGGGAATGTAAGCTGTGAGGAGGACACAAAGAGGCTACAAAGAGATATAGACAGGTTAAAGAAATGGGCAACAAAGTGAAAGATGGTGTATAATGTGGGCAAGTGTGAGATTATTCATTTTGCTAGTTAGAATAGAAAAGTAGTATATTGCTTAAAAGTTGTGAAACGTTTAAATGTCGATGTTCAGAGGGACTTGGGTTTACTTGTACATGAAACACAAACAGTTAGCATGCAGGTACATCAAGCAATAAGGAAGGCAAATGACATGTTGCGCTTTTTGCAAAGCGATTGGAGTTTCAGATTAAGGAAGCATTGCTACAATTTTATAGGGCTTTGGTGAAACCACACCGAGAATACTCTGCACAGTTTTAGTCTCCATATCTAAGGAAGGATATACTTGCCTTCGAGGTGATACAGAAAGGCTCAGTAGATTGGTTCCTGGGATAAAAGGGTTGTCCTATGATGAGAGACTGACTAAAATGGGTTTATACTTCCTGGAATTTAGAATGAGAGGTGATTTCATTGAAACATACAAGGTTCAGAAGGAAGGGTCTTGACAGGGTAGACACTGAGAAGTTATTTCCCCTGGCTGTAGAATCTAGAACACAGGAGCACAGTCTCAGGATAAGGGGTTGATCATTTAGGACTGAGATGAGGAGAAATTTATTCACTCGGAGGGTTGTGAATCTATGGAGTGATCTATGCCAGAGGGTTGTGAATGCTCCATCATTGAATATATTTAAGGCTGAGATAGACAGATGTTTGGTCTCCCAAGGAACCAAAGGACATGGGAATGGGCAGGAACATGGAGTCAAGGCCGAAGATCAGCAACGATCATTTCAAGGGAGAATCTACCAATCTCTTGACATTCAATGGCATTACCATCACTTAACCTCCAACCATCAACATCCTGGGGTTTACCATTGACCATAAACTTAACTGGAACATTCATATAAATCCTGTGGCTTTAAGAGCAGGTCAGAGGCTGGGAGTTCTGTATTGAGTAACTCACTTCCTGACTCCCCAAGGTCTGCTGATTAGATGCAGTTCAGAGAAGGTTCACTCGAATGATACCTGGAATAGGTGGATTATTTTATGAAGATAGGTTGGATATGTTGGGCCTATATCCATTAAAGAGTTTAGAAGAATGAGAGCTGATCTTATTGAAACATTTAAGATCCTGAGAGGACTTGACAGGAGGATGCTGAAAGGATGTTTCCCCTTGTGGGAGACTAGAACTAGGGGTCTCCAATTTAAAACAGAGATGAGGAGAATTTTTTTTCTCAGACGGCCATGAGTCTTTGGAACTCTGTTCCCCAGAAAGCAATGGAGGCAAGGTAATTGAATATTTTTAAGGTAGAGGTAGATAGATTCTTGACTAACAAGGGAGTCAAAGGTTATCGGGCATAGGTGGGAATGTGGAGTTGAGGGCACAATTACATTAGCCATGATCTTATTGAATGGCAGAGCAGGCTCAAAGAGCAGAATGGCTTGCTTCTGCTCCTAATTCATATGTTTGTATTATGTTTGTCCACCATCTACAAGGCTCAAGTTAGGACTGTGATGGAATATGCTTCACTTTCCTGGATGAGTGCAGCTCCAACAACACTCAAGAAATTCGACACCATCCAGGATAAAGCAGCCTGCTTGATTGGCACCCAATCCACCATCTTAAATATTCACTCTCTCTACTACTAATGCACCATGAAAGCAGCGTGTACCATATTCAAAATGCACTGCAGTAACTCACCGAGATTTCTTCGACAGCACCCTCCAAACCTGTGCCCTCTACCACCTAGAAGCACAAGGGCAGCAGGTGCATGAGCACACCACCAGCTACAAGTCCCCCCGCCTCCAAAGCCACACACCATCCTGTCTTGGAACTATATCACCATTCCTTCACTGTTGCTAGGTCAAAATCCTGGAACTGCTTTCCTAACTGCACTGTGGGTGGATCTACGCCACATGGACTGCAGCGGTTCAAGAAAGTGGCTCCCCACCACTTTTCAAGGGTAATTATGGACAGGCAACAAATGTTGGCCTAGCCAGTAGTGCCCATATCCCATGAAAGAATGAAAAAAAATTGAATGGTGGAGTAGGTTCATGGCACCAGGACTGCTCCAGTTCCTATTTCTTATGTTCTTGTGTGATGTGCTTGCATTGAATAGAACTAATGGAAATAATTGAAGAATAGCTTTTTAACTTTGGATATTTGTTTCTACAAATTTCATTGCTTGGGTTCAGAACACTTAAATCTGTGGACTGATTTACATTCCCTCTCCCATTCCTAGGCAAAAATCGAGTGAAGTACACCCAAAAGTATTCCAGATGACCTGATCTCACATCTATTGCAGAGATCAGGTTATTACCCTGGGCAGTACATTCCCTGATGCAAGCCTCGAGAAGGAGGGAGAAAACTCAGATCCTCCAATGTGAGCAGAGCTGCATAGATGCCAAAGACTCACTGCTGTGAAACCATTGTTGGTTTCTCTGCCAAGCAGAGATGCAGGAACATGAGATGGGAAATGTCTTGATGTCAGTCCTACCTCATTTCCATATTGTTACCAAAGTAGTATCTGGAACCCATGGGAGTTGGAAGAAAAATCCTGTTCCATTCCGCTTCACGGGAAAGCTTTTAAAATTACAAATGAACAAATATTTACTTTCCTTTGGTGATTGCAGGGTCTCCTGAAGAATTGTACTTGGGCCAGACCTGACATCTGCTCCATTCATCATACAATAATTTTACAGAGGGGTTTTTCAACAGGTGCTTGCCCCTAATTAACATTGACATTTCTCCTTTCTCCACAGATGTTTCCTGGTGTGCTGAGTGGTTCCAGCATTTTTTGTTAATTTGCTCCTCGAATTAGGTCTCTATCACCCTATAGCATTGAAACGATTCTATCTAAAGTCACAAGTGACATTCTCTGTGGCTGTGACCACGGTGCATTTTTCCTCCTTGTCTTATCAAAGCCTTTGATGCATGTAATGTGCAGATTTCAGGGAGTTCGGAAGGAAATTAAAAAGCAGGACCTCAAAAGCAGTAATTTCAGGATTACTCCTAGTGCCATGTGCTAGTGAGCATAGGAATAGGAGGGTTGATTGATTAAATAGGTGGCTGGAGAACTGGTGTAGGCGGGGAGGGTTGGGGGGGTGGGGGGGGGTGGGGGGGTGCAGGGCATCACTTTTCTGAGGCATTGGGACCAGCTCTGGAGCAGGTGGGGACCTGTACAAACTGGATGGATTACATCTTAACAGGACTGGGACTGATATACTTGCAGGGAGATTTGCTAATGCTGTTGGAGTGGGTTTAAACTAGCTTGTCAGGGGGGTGGGAACCTGAGGGGTGGCCCAAATTGGAAGGAAGTAAAGTTGGTAACAGGAAGTAGTAGTGAGACTAGAAGGCAGGAGAAACAAAGCAGAGCATTGAGTATGCTTCGAACGCGGAATGATGTCAAAAAGACAAAGTTAAGGGCACTCTACCTGAATGCGTGCAGCATTCACAATAAGGTAGATGATCTAAAGGCACAAATAGAGGTAAATGGGTATGATATAATTGCCATTATGGAAACATGGCTGCATGGTGACCAAGACTGGGAACTGAATATTCAAGGATATTCAATATTTAAAGAGGATAGACAAGAAGCGAAAGGAGGTGGAGTTGCGCTAACAATAAGGGATGGGATCAATGCATTAGTAAGGGAGGTTCTCAGATCGGAAGAACAATGTGTAGAATCTGTTTGAGTGGAGCTAAGAAACAACAAAGGGCAGCAGATATGGGTTGGAGTTGTTTATAGGCCACCAAATAGTAATGGTAACATAGGGCATGGTATTAATCAGGAGATGAGAGAAGCATGTAGCGTGGACAATACAGTTAACATGGGTGACTTCAATCTGCATATAGGCTGGGTAAACCAAGTGAGCACTAATGCTGTGGAAGACGAGTTTCTGGAGTGTGTTAGGGATGGTTTTCTAGAGCAGTATGTTGAGGAGCTGAACCAGAGGGCAGTCTATTTTAGATCCAGTATTATGTAATGAAAAATAATCTTGTTGTAAAAGAACCTTTAGGGATGAGGGACTACAATATGATAGAATTTTACATATGTTTGAAAGTAAGGTTGTTCACTCTGAAGCAAGGGTGTTAAAAATTGAATAAAGGAAATTATGAAGGCATGAGGGATAAATTGGCTGAGGTGGATTGGGGAAAATATATTAAAAGGTATGACTGTACATAGGCAATGGCTAGTCTTCAAAGAACTATTACATAGCTTATAGCACCTACATATTCCATCAAGGTGCAAAAATCCAAAAAAAGTTAGTCAACTGTGGCTGACAAAGGAAGTTAAAGATTATATAAGATTAAAAGAAAAGGCTTATAAAGTTGCCACAACTAGTAGTAAACCTGAGGATTGTGAGGTTTTTAGAATACAGCAAAGACCAAGAAACTAATAAAGAAAGAGAGAATAGAGTATGAATGCAGCCTAGCAAAAAATATAAAAATGGACTGTCAAAGCTTTTATAGGTATATAAAAAGGAAGCGTTTGGCTAAGGCAGATATGGGTCCATTACAGGCAGAGTCAGGAGAATTCATAATGGGGAATAGTGAAATGGCAGAGAAGCTGAATGATTGCTTTGTGTCTGTTTTCACTGAGAAAGATACAGGAAATCTCCCAGATTCAGAGAGCCAAGGGACTAGGGAGAATGAAGAGTTGAAGGAAATTAGTATAGGTAAGAAGGCTGTATTGGAGAAATTAATGAGACTGTAAGTTGACAAGTCCCCGGGACCTGATATTCCGCATCCCAGAGTGTAGAAGGAAGTTGCTATAGAGATAGTGGATGCATTGGTGATCATTTTCCAAAATTCTATCGATTCTGGAATTGTTCCTGAAGATTGGAAGGTAGCAAATGTCACCCCACTATTTAAGAAGGGATGGAGCCAGAAAACAGGGGACTGCAGACCTGTTAGCCCTACACCAGTAGTAGGGAAAATGCTAGAATATATTATAAAGGATGTGATAAATAGATAATCGTGATCTGATTGGACATAGCATGGATTTGTGAATGGGAAATCAGGTTTGATGAACTTGTTGGAATTTTTTGAGGATGTTGCTAACAAAATTGATAAAGGAGAGTCGATGGACGTAGCATGCTTGGAGTTTCAGAAGGTTTTTGATAAAGTCTCCCACAGGAGGTTGATTAGCAAAATAAAAACACATGGGATAGGAGGCAATATACTGGCATGGATTAAGGATTGGCAAACAGGCAGAAAACAGAGTAGGAATAAATGAGTTATTCTTGAGTTGGCAGGCTGTGACTAATGGGGTACTGCAAAGATCAGTACTTGGGCCCCAGCTGTTCACTATATATATAATTGATTTGGATTTGGGGACCAAATGTAATATTTCCAAGTTCACGGATAAAGCTAGGAGGGAATATGTGTTGTGAGGAAGATGTAGAGCGGCTGCAGGAGGATTTGGACAGACTTAGTGAGTGGGCAAGAACATGGCAGATAGAATATAATGTGGAAAAATGTGAGGTTATCCACTTTGGTAAAAGGACCAGCTGTGCAGGGTATTACTTAAATGGTAAGAGATTAGAAAGTATAGATTTACAAAGAGACCGGGGTGTCCTTGTCCATATGACACTGAAAGCTAATATGCAGATGCAGCAAGCTACTAGGAAACCTAATGGAATGTTAGCCTTTATCACAAGAGGATTGAGTACAGGAGTAGTGAAATCTTGCTTCAATTGTATAGAAGCTTGGTTGTGTGCAGTTTTGGTCCCCTTACCTCAAAAAGGATATTATTGCCATAGACGGAGTGCAATGAAGGTTCACCAGGCTTGTTCCGGGCTTGGAGGGACTGTCTTATGAAGAGAGATTGGGCAAACTGGGCTTGTATTCTCTAGAGTTTTGAAGGAAGAGAGGTGATCTCATTGAAACCTACAAAATACTTAAAGGAATAGACAGGGTAGGTGCAGGTAAGTTGTTTCCCCTGGTTGGTGAGTCTCGAATCAGGGAACACAAGTTCAAAAGAAGGGGGAAGCCACTTAGGACCGAGATGCGGAGAAATTTCTTTACTCAGGGATTGTGAATCTTTGGAATTCTTTATCCCAGAGGGCTGTGGAAGCTCAGTCATTGAGTATGTTTAAGGTAGAGATTGATGGATTTCTGATTAACAATAATGTAAAGGGTTATGGGGATAATGTGGGTAAAAGGCATTGAAGTGTTCGATTGACCATGATGGTATTGAATGGTGGAGCAGGCTCGATGGGCTGAATGGCCTTCTCCTGTTCCTATGTCCGATGTTCCTAATCACAGCAACTTCCTACAAAACCTCTCCTCCATTGTCCAGCTCGATGGAATCATGCTGCCTTGGTTGCGCTGTTTCCTATCCCATCTTAGCCACAGCATCTTGAACAATATCTTTACTTTCCACTCTAATCCACCTTTGGAGCCTTTTCCTGCTTTATATGCTACCCCTTGGAGACATCACCAACCCTTTCCTTTATAATTCATCCTTGGATGATTTTCTATGGTTAGAGAGCTAAATAAAAAAAAGTTTAAAAAAAATTGATTTAATTTTTAAGTTGTTTTTATAGCTCTACAAAGGGAATTTCAAAGCAAATTATTTTTATATTTTATTGATAATATTTTGTAAAAGTATAATTCATTGTACTTTTCAGAGAGGAAACTAAAGACAACAGAATATATATTAAACGTCCGTTGGTATTTACTCAAATTAAAGAAGAGCATCTGAATCAAACCTTTATCTGTGTTTTACAAACTTCCAAACACACGATTTCTGGATACATCATTCTCCAGAAAAAAGGTACTATCCTGTACATTGTTCTCTGCTAACAAGGGCAGGAAATGGGTGGGACGTGGCTGGCAGTCTCTGGGAAACTGGGTGGCCCTTGTCCGCATGACACTCCTGATCCTCCTGGCCCTGCAAAAGAAAAATTACTGAAGGACCATTTCAGCTTCTGATCTCCTTCACATTGACTTTTGCCAACTTTCTTACTCAAGCCAAATTTAAAAGTGCGGTCAGAACCCAAATGGTGTCATAGGACCCTTAATTAGCTTATTGGATTTGGATGGGTGGCTTTTGAGTTTTGGTATTCATGGAATGCCAGACTGCAGATTCAAAAACAAGGCAAAATTTCTGGAATTTCATGATAAAAACAGAATTTAACTCATTTAATCATTGTTAACTAATGGACTTAACCATAACCTGTAAAATGTTTGTTGAAACGTTCCAGTCAAGCATGTTTGCTTTGTTGCTGTGAAGCAAAACAATCTCTTGGAATACTCCAGACACATTTTTGTGGCTTAATAATCCTTTAAAATGTAAGCGTCGTGCGTCAGATCAAAAAGAAATGTTCTTAAATGTAATCTTTAACTGAATGTGTTTATGCCACCTTTCTTACACACTATTAAGGATGTATTTATTATATGAGCTACGGCAGCATAAATGAACATAGTGTTTTTTTCTCTCTTATAGGCAAGAGTGATGTTCATGGAGTTGTTCGATTACTAATTTTCATTATTGTTGTGCTCATCATTATGGCAATTGTATGTGTACGTTTCAATGTAGAAATTGCCCTTTGCTTCAGGAATCTCACTGGTAAAGATGAAACTCTCGAAGGTAAGAATATGAAAAAGTTCCTAAAAATAAAAACTTTTACTTCTGCAAGCTGCAACAGTGATCATACTTTATTCAAGGCATTTCAAAGCCATTTTGGGACAGCTTGAGGATTGAAAGGTACTAAATAAATGCAGTTCATTCTCCTTACTTTCCGGTGGGCATGCCATCACCTGCAAGTTCCCCTCCAATTCTCACACAAGCTTCACCTGGGCATATATCACCATCCTGCCAAAATCCTTCAATACTCAATCGAAGATCACTCTGGGAGCACCACAAGAACTGCAGTGGTTAAAGCAAAAAAAAAAATCACATTCGAAGAGCAAAAAGGGATGGACAATAAAGGCAGCTTGCTTGCACTTCTGGCATTTAGTAAGAAAAAACTTCAATGTTTTGGATGTCGTTGTATCTGTAAGTTGGCCCATCCACTGTGTTCTGCTGTAGGATAGATACTAACTCAACTCTTACAGATGAAATTTATGATCCATTTGCCATATACCAATAGGTGAGGTGGTTTCTCATTATCTTCCTCACAGGTTTTATCTTAGAAGTACATTCTCCTAAGTGGGATACAACCATGGCTAAAGAGTCCCATCAACATTTCGTGAAGTACCACAGCTGTACATCAATTCAATATTAAGAGCCAATGCTCCAGTCTTTCCTTTGAGTGCACCCCAAATCCAACCCTTCTGACTGAGCCAGTGGCCACTCTATCTGTTGAATGTCAACCTGTATATAGGGACCATAAACTAGCTTTTATATTCCTCCACCAGAAGGTTTGAAGGCAGAGTGGCTCATTAAATCCAGTGGGTGGCCTGCCCACGACCCACCTGTTTTCCTCTGCCCCCACCACTATTATACCAGTGGCTGGGATGGTGTTGGATGGTCCGCCCAGCAGTGGACCAATTAAGATTCATTGGCAATTAATTCCCATATTTTAGGCCCTCATCCCACCGTTACTGCCGGGATTTAACTGGTGGCAGAAGGGGCCCACACCAAGTTGCCAGCCTGGCAGGTTTCCCTATGCGGGTGGGTGTTGGGTAAGGGGTAGTCTCTTTTTCATAGGCCAGAGGGCCCATCAGAGAGCCCCCTGCCAACACCCCCCCCCCCCCCCCACGGTTTTATCCCCAAGTTTCCCTCCCCCCTAAACCATAGCCCCTCACTTCCCCCATTGGGGTCTGCTAGCTTAGCACACAGTAAGATCCTCCAAACACTAACCAAGAACCTAATCCAATGCCGCATGCCTCTGTACCGAAGTACTGATTGGCTGCAGCTCACTGAGGCAGGACTTCCTCTCGCTAAGGAGCAGAAATCCTGCCTTCAGTCCATTAATGGCCAATTGACCATTAAAGGACTGCGGGGTTGGCGGTGTCCCACTCGTTGAGCTCACCCCCCTGACACTTTAGCCAGGTGGTGGGGAATCCATCTCTCTTACAATCCTGTTCCATATTCTAGTTTCCACTTGCTGCCTGGAAAATAGTGTGAATCATCACCTCTTTCAGAAACAGAAATGTTACCACTGAGCCAAAGACTCACTTCCTGTAAATAAATAGCAACCCTGATTGAAGCCCTGAATAATCTGAGGGACCATTTAGTGGATGTCACTGCTAGATCACATTCATTGTAGAAGTTTTGCTGATCTAACAAAGTGCACACTGGTTCATGAGTAGTGCAGATGGAAAAAAAACACTCACTAATGTTTTTAGGTGAGTATGTCATGTGGAAAGTTTCCCTTGTGTTTTTCTATATCTAACACCTCATATCATGCACAAATAGTACTGCTTCTCAGGCAATGGATGTTTTTATTGTTCCAAAATTGCACGAGATTTAAAAAGCCACATTGGGCTTCCACAAGAATGTCCAACCCTGTTCTACATGGCTGCAGATAAAAGTAAAACTATTTTCTTCAGTCCTTGGGATGTGAGCATCACTGGCAAGGCCAGCATTTATTGCTCATCCCTAATTGTTCTTGAGAAGGTGGACTTTGTAAGCTTTAAATCAAAAACAAAATCTATGCTGATTGTTGCTAATGCCTTGGATTTAATTTTCAGACGGTAAGGAATATGATGCCTACGTGTTGCTCCTTATGAGTAATGAAACCCTCCTCAGTGCTGAGGAAGAACAACAATTTACTTTAGAATTGTTACCTGCAATTCTAGAAAAACAATTTGGTTACCGACTCTGTATACTTGAACGTGATGTTCCTCCAGGAGGTAAGAATGACATATGCTTGATTTAATTGTTTCACTATTCTACTAAAACTCGGATGGAAAAATGGGGTCTGCTCTATTTTAAGTGTATTCAGTTTATTTGGAGACAAAATAAACACCTGGGCCAGAATTTTACCTTTGGCGTGCAGGCACATGCCTGACACGCCCAAACATAATATGATGTGTGATGACATTCGGCCCACTGATAATTGAAAGGCCTATTAAGGTCATTAACAAGGTAATTAACTTGAAATTTACACTGCCCATCCAACCCAATGGTTGGCGGACAGGCGAAGAGGCCAAGTGGCCATTACATTTTTTAAGAAACCTAATCCATGAGCAGGGTGAGGTTTCCTAAAGCTGATACGCATTAAATAAAAAGTTTATTTTGAAATTATAAACATGCCCCATCTCATGTGACACAGTCATATGAGAGGACATGTTTTATTACATTTTTATCGTCTTTATTAGTTTTTTTAAAAAGCGCTTCAATCTCCCTGAGACAGCTCCATGCTCTCCCACCTCCCACCACCTGCTCACGATCCATGCAGGCCCCGCTGGTGTGAAATCGTGGAGTGGAGCTGATCATGGGCTGTGGTCGTCTTCCTGACTCCCCCCGACCACTCCCGCCGATCCTGCCCGACAAGGGAAAAATTCTGGCCCTGAAGAATAGAAAAGCACAGACTTTTTATTTATTGGTATTAGCATTAACATTAAAGTTACTGACATCTAAATGGATTTCTGTTCACATTGTGCATGACGTTTTGCATTTTGGTAGTTGCTGTTGGGGAGGTTTTAAATTAACTCGGCAGGGGTGTGGGAGCCAGGAGATAATATCAGAGAGCATTACCAAAGAGTAGAGAATCTGGGAAAGATGGATCGCACCAAAGTAGGGAATAGCTAAGTTAATAGGTGGGGTCAGGGTAAAGGAGGAAGTAATAGGGCAGAATTTTGGTGTTGGCATGCAGGTGCAGGCCCAACGCACCATCGTGTAAAATGGTGCACGATGACATTGGGCATGTGTCCCGACGTCACCACGCGCCATCGCGATATTTCGGACGGCGGGCACACAATGAGTTCTGAGGTTTGCACGCTATTAATTAAAGGGCCACTTAAGACCTTTGAGGCAGTAATATACAGAGATTTTCAGAGCGCCGCATGGGCGCAATGGGCAGGCAGGCAGGCCACATTTTTAAAAACCTCATGCATGGGTGGAATAAGAGGAGTGAGTGGGCTCGTGAATACTTTAGAAACTTACTCCTACTTTTTTGTGTGAACAGGAGAACTTCAAATTTCTTCAGAGCTGCTTTGACAGGAATAACAGGCTTCAGGTCAGGACTCTGGAGGAAACATAATTCTTGGGGCCTTGCAGGTTTCAGGCAGCCTTCCCTTACCCTGGGAATAGGCATTGT
This sequence comes from Carcharodon carcharias, assembly GCF_017639515.1. Taxonomy (NCBI): domain Eukaryota; kingdom Metazoa; phylum Chordata; class Chondrichthyes; order Lamniformes; family Lamnidae; genus Carcharodon; species Carcharodon carcharias. The sequence continues at coordinate 74,198,751 of NC_054477.1, read as the reverse complement.
GTTCTCCACCAGAGGCCCCTCCTCTGAGGAGGAAGAGAAAATCAGAAGGGGGAGGAGGCCAGGAGTGCACATCCAACCTCCAGGGGAGCCACCTTTGGGAGGACAGGTGCAGGCACAAGGGGCACAGGGCCAACAGGAAGTGCAAGGCAGAAGAGGCCGCCGAAGACGCCGTTATCCTGCTGCCAGGGTTTACAGGCGCAATCCAGCTACCTCAATATGTCTGAGGAGCAGTGCCGAAGGAGGCTCCATCTCTCAAGGGAGACGGTGACCTCCATCTGTCAGATGATAGGCCCTGAGATCAGCTCCAACTGTGTGGGTGGACACCCCATGCCAGTGGTGTTGAAGGTCACAGCTGCCCTCAACTTCTATGCTTCCGGCTCTTCCTAGGGGTCAGTGGGTGATCTTTGTAGTGTCTCCCAATCAGCTGTCCACACTTGTGTCAAGCTGGTGACAAGTGCTCTGTTCAGGTGTGCATTAACTTTCATCCACTACCTCTCGGATGAGGCCAGCCAGGCGGAGCGAGCCAGAGGCTTCGCAGCGATTGCTGGGTTCTATCTCATGCAGATAGTTTGTGACCACAGGATGCAGATTCTGCAAGTCTGTGCCAGGTACCAAGGCAGCTCCCATGACACCTACATACTGAGACACTCCCATTTGCTGAGGTTCTTCAGTGCGCCAGCCCAGCTGGATGGATGGCTGCTGGGTGACAAGGGCTATCCCCTCAGAAGGTGGCTCATGACGCCTCTCTGCCATCCAAGAACAGAAGCTGAGCAGCAGTATAATAGGTGCCACACCTCCACAATGGCTGTGGTAGAGAGAAACATCGGTCTTCTCAAGATGCTCTTCTGATGCCTGGGTCGTTCAGGGGGCGCATTGCAATATCCCCCAGATTGTGTGTCAGTGGTAGTAGTTGCATGCTATGCTCTCCACAATCTGGTACTGGAAAGGGGGGATGCAGTGGATGATGAATATGTCACGCAGTGGCTCCGGCTGCACACGATGAATCCAGCCAGTGAGTCCGAGGATGAGCACGCACAGGAGAACACTGAGGGGATAGACGCTGACCCAGGCATACTCCAGGGAGGCAGGGACACCTGGCAAGCTTTAATCCAATGATCCTTCAGCTAGTGCACCACAGATGGACCTCCAACACACGCAAGGGCTGCAGGCTCCATATTCGATACCTGAGAGCAACATTTGCCTGGTTAGGAACATTAACTATGTGCCATGTCAATAAAGCTCAACGACAAACAGGTCACTCATACTATCATGGGTTCCCATCCACCTACAGAAGTAATGAAGCACCCAGAGGCTTGTTAAGAACTAAAACATTTAATGATTGCATGCTACAAAACAGAAATGAAAGTGCATTAAAAGGTGTTGAGCAGCACATCGAATGAAAAGCAACTAATACGGGGGCAAAAGAAAACCACCATTGATAAGCCTGTGGTGCCTAAGGTGGTTTACGTTTATGTTTGGGATTCCAAGTCTAGGTGCTCCCCCCTCGCTGGCACTGGCATTGGAGACAGCCTGTTCACTCTGTTGTCCTGTTGGCCTTGGTGACCTTGGCGGTGTCCTCTTGCCTGTGCTGGCCCTGCCTGGGAAGGAGTGGCCAGTGGCATGGCTGGCATCTCCCCAGACGCTGCAGCCTCATCCGATGCCATGGTCATTGGCAGAGAGGTGGAGGAGCTGTTGCCCTCATCCAGAGCTCCATGAGAGGAGCCCACAGAGACGACAGGCAGATCATGCGCCAACATGTGGTCACTTCGGACCTCACTGCTCATCATTGATGGATGGGCACCTAGCTGGGACACTGGGTGCCCAATCCATCTCCTGCACTGACACTGACCAGCTGAGGTCAATGCTGCTGTGAGCACTTCCCCAGGGAGCCCTGCTTGTTCTCCTGGAGGAGCATCTCCATGAGAGTCGCCACTCTGTCCATGGAGGAGGCAGTGCGCTCAGCCATAAGGGTCATTGCATTGCTCATGCTCCACATGTTTTCCTCCATCACGGAGATCATGGCATGCATAACCTCATGTATCTCTGTCAGATCCTCCCGCACACCCTGCTGGACTTCAGCATCGGCTGCCTCAGGGCTGACTCAGCATCATCAGCCACTTACTGAGCATGTCCCTGGTCCCCTGCAGTCCTCTGAGTGCCGGCGCCCTGGGCACTCTCTGTCTCCACCTGCACCTCAAGCCCTCACCCCTGTGCACCGGGAAATTATCCGGTGAACTTATCCCCACCGATGTGATGGTATCTGTGTTGGTGCCTGCCTGGCTGGGATGGTGTGACGCTGGTGCGTTTATATCTTCAGGGCCCTCAGGGGTCAGTGGCAGTCCCTCTGCCTCTTGAGTCCGGGGGTGCTCCAGCGAGGCTGAAAGGAAGAACAAGGACATGTGATTAGTTGAAGTCGTTACCCTGTTAATGTGCATGCCTGGCACCCGGATCAGGATGCGCTCCTCCTTCCCTTATCAATGGGAAACCCATAGTGGATGCTGAAATCAATATACAGTCAACAGTGGAATGTTTGCCCTGACGGACACTGTGACCTCAGTACTTGACACTCTTAATTCGCACTGACACCCCAACCTCACCGCGGCCGGTAGACCTGGGTGCATGGTGCCTCTCCAGCTCGAGAGCCTTCTGCTCATATCTGGTCAGTGTAACTAGGTGGGCCAGTCCGCATTCGTCCAGCATTATTGTGTGCTGTCTTCTCCTGAAAGGAGAGAGGAGCATTGATTAGTCCACCCTTACCTGCATTGCCATTGCAGCCTTGTCACCTCCACCTGAGTGAAACATTGCAGGGCTCATCCGATTCGTAACCCTGGAGCTGCCATACACTCTCCAAGCAGCCAGGGCTGACCCCCTTGCCCAAATGCTGCCTCCATCACATTTGCCACTCACACTGTAAGACCTTCCGAACCAAGGAGCGCTACCACCTAGATGGGCAAAGGCAGCAGATGGATGGCTCCCCCACCACCTGGAAGTTCCCCTCCAAGTCAGTCAGCATCCTGACTTTGAAATGCTTCAGCGTTCCACCATTGCGCCTATGTTCAGGTTCTGGAGCTCGCCCCCAAATCAGTATTGTGGGCATACGTGCAACACATGCAGCGGATACAGAAGCCAGCTTACCCTCTCAGGGGCAACTAGGCATGGCCAATAAATATTAGCCTGCCCAGCGAAGGCCACATGCCATGAATGAATGAATGCAATAACAAAATTACAAGGTGTTCAGGAATGATAGGAAATGAAGAAAAGGTGGAGGGATGGAGGTATTGAATAAGGAAAGCATTGCAGTGCTAGAGAAAAAAGGATGACCCAGAGGGATCAAGGACAGAATCTATTTGGCTAGAGCTAAGGAACAAAAAATATGCAATTACATTGCTTGGTGTAGTCTATAAGCCGCCAATTAGTGTGAAAGATGTAAAGGAACAAATTTACAAGGAAATTACAAAGAGATGCAAAAATTATACAGTACTTATGCTGGGGGACTTTAATTATCCAAATATAGGCTGGTTTAGTATTCGTGTAGAGGGCAGAGAGGCTCAAGAGTTCCTAGAGTGTGTTCAGGAAAACTTCCTACATGAGTATGTTTCCAGTCCAACAAGGAAGGAGGCACTGCTAGACCTGATTCTTGGAAATGAGATGGGCCAATGGGACAAGTAGATCAAGTGTCAGTAGGAGAACATTTAGGGAACAGTGACCATTGTATCATAAGGTTTAGGCTGACTATGGTAAAGGGCAAAGAACAGTCCAGAGTAAGAAAACTTAACTGGGGGAAAGCCAACTTCAATAGAATAAGAACAGGTCTGGACTGAATACATTGGAGCTAAAGGTAGGCAGGAAGGATGGTAGCTGATCAATGGGCTACCTTCAAATGAGAGATCATTTTGGCACAATCAAGGTATATTCCCTTGAAAGGAAAAGGCAGGTCAAAGAAATCCAGAGCTCCCTGGAAGACAAAGAGGATAGAAATTATGATAAAGAAGAATAAGTGTGTTCATGATAGATGTCAGGTGAAGAAGTAAATAAGAGAAGTAAAGAGAGAGTATGAAAAGGGACAGGCAGCTAACATAAAAGGGAATCCCAAAGTCTTCTATAGGTATATAAATAGTAAAAAGGTGGTAAAAGGAGGAGTGAGGATGATGAGGGACCAAACAGTGAATTTATACATGGAAGCAGAAGGCATAGCTGAAGTATTAAATTAATAGTTTGCATCTGTCTTTACAAAAGGAGAAGATGCTACCCAGGCCATGGTAAATGAGGAGGTAATTCAGACACTAGAAGGGATTAAAGTTGAAAAGTGGGAGGTATTGGATAGGTTATCTGTACTTAAAGTTGCTAAGGTACCAGGACCAGATGAAATGCAATCAAGGACACTGTGAGAAATGAGTGTGGAAATTACAGGGGCACTGGCCATAATTTTTCAGTCTTCCTTAGACTCAGGGGTGGTACCAGAAGACTGGAGAATTGCAAACATTACGCCCTTGTTGAAAAAAGAGCGTAAGGATAAGCCCACCAACTATAATTAGGGGGGAAAGTTTAAAAATCATAGGTCTCCCTTTTAAGATGGAGATGGGGAGAATTTTTTTTTCTGTGGGTCCTTAGCCTTTGGAATTCTTTTCCCCAGAAAGCAGTGGAAGCTGGGTTATTGAATTTACCCAAGGCCGAGTTGGATAGATTGTTGATAGACAAGGAATCAATGGTTAGGGGGGTAGATAGGAAAGTGGAGTTAAGACCACAATCGGATCAAGCCATGATCTTAGTGAATGGCAGAGCAGCCTAGAAGATCTGAATAGCCTGCTTCTGCTTCTTAAGTCCTATGTTCCTATGTACAGGCCAGTCAGCTTAACTTTGGTGGTGGAGAAACTTCTTGAAATAGTAGGTCAGGACAAAGTTAATAGTTACATGGACAAATGGGAGTTAATTACATACGAACATACGAATTAGGAGCAGGAATAGGCCTCCCGGCCCTTCAAGCTTGCTTTGCCATTCAACTACATCATGGCTGATCTGATTGTAACCTCAACTCCACATTTCTGCCTTACTTATCAAGAATCTATCTAACTCTGCTTTAAAATATTCAAAGATTCTGCCTCCACCACCTTTTGAGGAAGAGAGTTTCAAAGACTCTGAGAGAAAAAAATTTCCCTCATCTCTGTCTTAAATGGGCAACCTTTATTTTTAAACAGTAACCCCCTTGTTCTAGATTCTCCCATAAGAGGAAAATCCTTTCCACATCCACCCTGTCAATTCCACTCAAAATCCTCGATGTTTCAATCAAGTTGCTTCTTGCTCTTCCGAAATCCAGTGGATACAAGCCTAGCCTGTCCATCCTTTCCTCATAAGACAGCCCACCCATTCCATGTATTAGTCTAGCAAACCTTCCCTGAACTGCTTTCAATTAATTAAGGAAAGCCAGCATGGATTTCTTGAGGGAAAATCATCTTTAACGAACTTGCTGGAGTTTTTTGAAGAGGTAACAGAGAGGGTTAATGAGGGCAATGCTCTTGATGTGGTGTACATGGACTTCCAAAAGGCATTTGATACAGTGCCGTACAACAGACTTGTGAGCAAAGTTACGGCTCATGGAACAAAAAGGACAGTAGCAACGTGGATACAGAATTGGCTGAGCGGCAGGAAACAGAGAATGGTCGTAATGCATGTTTTTCACTCTGGAGGAAAGGTTGTAGTGGAGTGCCTCAGAGGTTGGGACACTTGCTTTTCCTGATATATATTAATGACGTAGACCTTGGTGTGCAGGGCACAATTTCAAAGTTTACGGATGATACAAAACTCGGAAGCATTGTGAACTGTGAAGAGAATATTGTAGAAATTCAAAAGGACATAAACAAGTTGGTGGAATGGGTAGACAGGTGGCAAATGAAGCTCAATGCAGAGAAATGTGATGTGATTCATTTTAGTAGAAAGAACCTGATGAGACAGTATAAAATAGGGGTACAACTCTAAAGGGGGTGCAGGAGCAGAGGGACCTGGGTTTAGTTTTTGTATTCATTCATGGGATGTGGGCATTACTGGCTAGGCCAGCATTTATTGTCCGTCCTTAATTTCCCTTGGTGGTGAGCTGCAGTCCATGTGATGTAGGTACACCCACAGCGTTGTTAGGGAAGGTATTCCGGGATTTCTACCCAGCAACAGTGAAGGAATAGCGATATATTTCCAAGTCAGGATTGTGTGTGGCTTGGAGGGGAACTTCTAGGTGGTGGTGTTCCCATGCATTGGTTGCCCTTGTCCTTCTAGATGGTAGAGGTCACAGGTTGGAAGGTGCTGTCTAAGGAGGCTTGGTAAGTTCCTGCAGTGCATGTTGAGACAGGACTGGATCCGATACGTCCAGCTTCTTACCTGCCGGGCTCAGAGTGGTGAGGAATCTAGGAAATTCACCACTAACACGAGTTCCTGTGGAATTAGGAAATGCTCATAATTTTCTTGCAAAGGAAGGTGACTTAGGGCATGGGCATTTGCTATGTGAATCCCTGGTCTATGTACAAAGCTGTATTCATGTGCTGCCAAAATTAGGGCCCATTTTTGTATTCTTGCAGAAGCTTTGGGAAGTATAGCCTTTTCCTCGCTAAAGAGACCCAAAAGTGGTTTGTGGTCTGATACTGTTGTAAAATTCGTCCATGCACGCATTGGTGGAATTTTTTTTACACCAAAAATAATCAACAGACCTTCCTTCTTGATCTAAGAATATCCTTTTTCAGCTGTGGTAAGTGTCCTGGATACATAGCCTATTGGCCTCTCTGTGCCACTGTCCTTTTTTTGAGATAACACCACTCCCACTCCATAGGGGGCACATCACAGGTTAGCACCAATTCCTTAGTCTGGTCCTAATGCACTAACAAATGTGAAGAATGTAAAAGCTATTTTACTTTCATAAAGGCTTCTTTTTGGGGTGCTTCCCAAAACCAACGCTGGTTTTTCCTTATCAGTGAATGTAGAGCGGCTAGAACTGCTGATAAATTTGGTAGAAATTACCCATAATAATTTACCATCCCTAAAAATGATTTAAGTTTGGAGATGTTCTTAGATGCAGGTGATTTTCTGATTACTTTAACCTTCTCTTCAAAAGGGTGTAACCCTTGGCCCAAATAAATGACTTCATTTGCCTGAAAAGTTCATTTTCCCTTCTTCAGGTGCACCCCTGCTTCTAAAAATGGTTTCAGGGCTTCCTCTAGGTTAGTCGAGTGTTCCTTTTCTGTGAATCCAGTTATCAGTACATCAATCAGGTAGACCACAACCTGAGGTAGTCCCTATAGTAAGTTCTCCATTGTCCTCTGAAAAGTGGTACAGATTGAGGAAACATCGAAGGGCAGGAGTATGTATTAACATAACCCTTTGTGGGTATTTATGGTTGCGAATTCCTGGGAGGCGTCATCTAGCTCCAGTTGCTGAAATGCGTGACTCCTGTCAAGCTTTGTATATGTTGTCCCTCCTGCTAGATCGGCATATAGGTCTTCAATCTTGGGAATAGGGTACCTGTCCAGTTTGGCTGCTCTCTTGACCATTAGTTTATTGTCCCCACAGACCCAGAATGTCTGGTCTGGTTTAAGGACAGGGACTATAGGTGTTGCTCATTCACTCACTCTGAGAGCTGAACCACTTTTATGGCACGCAGCCTCTCTAGCCGGTTCAGCTCAGTATCAATGTTCTCTCTCAGGGCGTTTGGCACTGGTCTTGCTTTCAAGAAGTGAGGGGTTGCTGCTGGGTCCACATAAATCTTGGCCTGTAGACCTTGGATTTTTCGCAGTTCATCCTTGAAGAAGGTGTCCTTTTTTTAAGCTCCTCTGGCAGTCCACACGCTCAGAACTGGAAAATTTCAGACCAGTTTAATTTAATCCCCTTCAACCAATCATGCCCAAGAAGGCTTGGCCCTTCACCTTCTACCCACCATCACTGGTAGCTGTGCTGATTGGTGTCTATAATGAAGTTGTTCTGGTGATACCTTTTACTTAGATTTCTTTGCCTGTGTACGTTTTCAACCTGGCAGATGTTAATCCCAAATTGAATTGTTGATCACCTTTATTTAAATATCTGGAAGATGTTCTCCTATTACAGTAGTAGAAATACCCTTGTCTACTTCCATTTTTAAGCTTTTATCATTCACTTCCACTGTGACAATAATTGGCTCTGTCTTCCCAACTTTCATGTTGAATAATGAATAAATTTCAGAATTGGCTGTTTCTGGCTCTTCTACACTCATTGGACTTTGTTTGTTGTTTGGAGGCGTTTAAATCTCTCTTTGCTCTGTCTCATTATGTGTCCACTTCTGTGACAAAAATAACATTCTACTTTTTAAAATTGCCAATGGTGAGAAGAATGATTGTTTCCACAGTGATGAAAATTAGTTTTCGACTTTGTTGCTAAGCTGTTTCCTCGCATTTTTCGGTTAATGGGGGCTATTTCCCATTTCATGGCGGAGTCCCAGCTTTTCACACCGCTTTCGGCTGACTGTTCCCCCAATTAGGAGAACAGCACTGTTTTGAACCCCTTGAATTGCTTGTGAATCCCTTACAGCGCTTTGCATCGCAAGCGCTATTTCTAACGCTTTCTTAAAATCAAGATTCCACTTCAGCCAGCAATCTTCACTGAATAGTATCTTCCTGTGTGCCACATACTAAATTATCCCTGAGCATGTCATTCAGGGTTTCATTGAAATCACAATATTCTGCTAATGGTTTTAATTTTGCCACATAGGTAGCAATTGTCTCCCCCGGGGTTCTATTCTGTGAATTGAACCTGAACCTCTGCATTGTGACTGAGCACTTGGACTGAAAATGTCCCTTAACAAGGTCTACTAATTCACTAAAAATCTTTGAATCTGAGGCACTGGGGGCCGTCAAGCTTTGAATCAATCAGTAGGTCTTGCTCCCACAAATACTCAGGAGAATAGCTCTCCTCTTTTCCTCCCCCATGATTTCATTGGCTTGAAAGTCCTATATATTGAGACCAATCATCTGTGTCTGGCTCAAAGGCATCGATTCTGCCAAACGGTGGCATTTCGGGTGTGTATATTTTCTTTTATTTTTAATGAACTTAGGTACTCACAATCACTGGGTGAGATACAGCAACAGATCTGATTTATCCTTGTCACCAGTTTGTTATAAAGTTGGCCTTCCAGGCAACTTTTCTTGGTGGACACTGAACTTTATTTACAAGACAGCAGCAGCAACTAAGCTTGTGCATCACACATTATAATTAAAAGAATAACTCTCCTGTAGAGGTTCCCCGCACTGCTAGCTCATTGCTTTACACTGATCATGTGATCTTACAACACAGAATTATTCTTAAAGTTACTGTCCTACGTTCCCAAAACTATAATTACTACAGTATCCTCAATGTGAAGACGGTCCTTTGTCTCCACAAGGACCACCGAGCTGAGTGAGATGCGGTACATGGTAATCAGCAGGAGGTTTCCTTGCCCATGTTTGACGTGATGCCATAAGACATTATAGGGTCCAGAGTTGATGTTGAGGACTCCCAGGATGACTTCCTCCTGATTGTATACCATCGCCACACCTGCTGCGTCTGTCCTGCGTTGGGACAGGAGATATCCAGGGATGGTGATGGTGGTGTCTGGGACATTATCTGTAAGGCATGATTCTGTGAGTATGAATATGTCAGGCTGTTGAGTATGTCAGTTAAACATGATTTTCCCTTAAGAAATCTATGCTGGCTTTCCTTAATGTGCATAAGAATGTGGGAGGACAGGTTGAGAGAGTGGTTAATAAAGCATACAGTATCCTTTTTATCAATAGGGGCATAGAGTACAAGAGAATGGAGGTTACGTTGAACCCGTATAAGTCACTAGTTCAGCCTCAGCTGGAGTACTGTGTACAGTTCTGGGTGCCACACTTTAGGAAAGATGTGAAGGTATTGGAGAGAGTGCAGAAAAGATTCACAAGAATGGTTTCTGGAATGAGGAACTTCAGTTTTAAACATAGATTGGAAATGTAAGACTGTTTTCCTTAGGGAAAAGATGGCTCAGAGGGCATTTGCTAGAGGCATTCAAAATCATGAGGAGTCAGAATAGAATAGAAAGGGAAAAACTGTTCCCAATCATGTTAAGATTGAGAACAAGAGAGCACAGTTTTAAAGTAATTGCAAAAGAAGCAAAAATGACACGAGAAAAAACGCAACAAGTGGTTAGAGCCTAGAATGAACTGATTAAGAGTCTGGTGAAGGCAGTTTGAATTGATGCATTTGAAAGGGAATTAGAATGTTACTTGAAAGGAAAGCAGGTGCAGGGTTGTGGGATGAAAGTGGGAGAATGGAACTAGGTGAGTTGCTCATTCAGAGAGCAGGTGCAGACAAAATGGGCCAAATGGCGGCCTCCTGCGCCATAACTATTGTAATTCTGAGTCAATATTCAATATTTTTCACATTGGCCACTAAATTGCCACTGTTATTAACCATCACTGGCACTGAATGGAACAAGCAATGAAAATTATACCTGTCACTGTACAAAGAATGCAAGATGCCTTCAGCAGTTAAGAAAAAGCAATATACCATATTTTTCTTTCACCTGAAATATATTTTAGATGAGGATTCAACAATGACTGGTAAATCAGCAGTACTTTAATCATAAATCTACTGCTGATAAATAAGAATACTAATTACTTATACTTATTGAAATATATCTAGGTTTCATGAGATAAAGGACCACCAGTGGGAAATATCATGAGACATTTACAAGTAATGTATTGCTCTTTCGTTTCCACCAATTTTAAATCAGTGATACATGGTGAAAGGTTTTTATATAACACAAATAATTTTTTGCTTAAATTTAGGGGATCTGCATAAAGTAAAATGACATTCATTCAGCAATAGACTCATACCCTGAAATAGTCCTAAAACACAGAGAAAAAGAAAAATAATTTTCACAAAATCAGAATTCTACACAATTCCAAATACAGTGATGTAATGTTAGTTTCATCCCATTAAGCACTGGAAATTAGTTAATCTTTGACAATTTTAGCCTAGGTGCTTGAAGTGCCGCATGGTGGTTTGCTTTGGTAATGGTCTTAGGCATATACATTCAACCAAGCAAAATGTGCTTGGAAATAAGGTTAAATATGTCACTTAGGAGAGGTTGGGTCTTTTCTCCTTGGAGAGGAGAGGGCTAAGAGGAGATTTGATCGAGATGTTCAAAATCATGAGGGGACTGGATAGAGTAGATTGGGAGAAACTGCTCCCGCTCATAAAAGGATAGAGAGCAAGAGGGGGCAGATTTAAAATGATTTGCAAAAGAAACAAATGTAATGTGAGAAAAATCTTTTTCACACAGTGAATGGTTCGAGTCTGGAATGCACTGCCTGGAAGTGTGGTGGAGGCAGCTTTGATCAAGGGATTCAAGAGGCTATTAGATGACTATTTGAATAGAAGCAGTGTGCAAGGGTACAGGGAAAATGCAGGAGAATGGCACTAAGTCATAACGCTCATTCAGCGAGCTGGTGCAGACACGGGTGAACTGAATGGTCTCTTTCTGTGCCATAACAATTCTGTGATTCAGTTCTTTTCACTATTGAATCTTCAAATAGAAGCTGGGACATTTGTTACAGTTACAAAAATTTTATTTATAAACCACCATGGCTTTTCAAACTGTCCTATTGATTCTATTGTATTTCTGAATAGTACAGTTAAGTGCATGAAGAAACATTAAATTGTCCTAAAATTTATGTTGATATCCTATTAAAAATTAGAGATTCTGTTTTTGGACCTCAAGCATATAGGCATATCCATAATGCACAGTGGGGATATACTTTCTTCCATTCCATGTCAATCAGTTAATTGGTTTGTACTTTTGTTTTAGCAAAAATGGGGTATCAACATTCATTAATCATACCCAGGAATCTCAGTTAATGTCCCTTAGTTTAATAGTTAACAGATCCATTTGTATTTCTTTCTGATGTTGACATTCTTTAAATCTTTCTGCAAAACTGGTCTCAAAATCTCCAAATGCAAAAGCAAAATATTGTAAGTTCTGGAAACCTGAAATAAAAGCAGAAAATGCTGGAAATACTCAGTAGGCCAGGCAGGATTTGTGGAGAGGAAAATATCTCCATGCCTATGATCAGCATCATGACATGTGTTACAGCATTTGTCATAAGTCTAAGCATTGCACAGGTACTTAAAATAAACTGTTTTCCCCGATTTCAAAAAATCCACTTGATATCTAACCATATTTGTCAGCCACGTTTATGTGTCAAAAGACCAATTTACAAATAAATTCCAGTGTCATACATCCCTGAAAAGTAGGTCAGAATCTCTAATAAAGTACGTTTGGATTTGGCAGTGATAATGACATTCAGCATTTGCCTTCTTAACCCAATGAAACTGATAGCAACTCCTGGAGTGCGCAAATGTGCAGAATAATGTGGAGATTCATAAGTTGGTGTCAGTGATTCCATACTTGTCCAGAAGGTGCACTATTGAGGCATGCTTCCTCCCCCACCAGCCTGCAATCAATGGAATTTGACAAGAACTTCGGCTCTAATGCTGTGAGTCCCACTGTAAAAACTCTTGAAAAGGTTACAGTTTGTGGAATGAGTTGTAACTGGATTTTTAATTGCGTACTAACTTCATATTTATTGCTAACACCCTTACTGATCCCGAAAGCCTAATTTGTGGGATGTTAAATTTCTCCATAATTATAAAACAATCCACATTTTAAAAAAATATACTATTTCTTTTTTTAAATTGTAAAATGTAAAAGTAAATGTAAAAATCTTTATTTTAGCTTACATCTTAATCTAATCATAATTTATTTTCCTAATTTAAATTAAAAATGAAGATTGCTAACTGCTTTTAACTTCCTGGTTTGCTGTGTGTGGTCATAAAATCATTTTGGGAAGGACTAACCATGTGAAATGTGCTAACTAAATGCAAGTTCCTTCTTCTTTCCTTTTTATGGGCAACCCTATCGCCTATAAGTTCCCCTCCAAATTACACACCATCCTAATTTGGATACATATCGCTATTCCTTCGTTCAGTCAAAACCATTTAATAGCCAGCCTAACACCATCATCGTAAAGTCGTCATTTCAAATAGAAAACCCACCAGCATACTCTCAGGGCAAAAGAGAATGGTTCAATGTGATTGTCTGCTTACTTGCTGTCTGATATCACTGCTGCTGCGCTTCAAGAGATCCCAATGACTTGGTGCCAGATTTAAACTGCCATCAGGAAAGGGGAGAACCACAACACAGAGATTGCTAGGTCTTTGCGGGCAGCTGTCTTCAAGGTCAACAGCAAGCACTCTCATTTTACAGGTGACTGCAAGAACACAAGAGATGGAAACGGGAGTACATCACACAGTCCATCAAGCCTGCTTTGTCATTCAATAAGATCATGGCTGATTTTGGACTTCAACTCCACTTTCTCGCCCATTCCCCATATCCTTTGATTCCCTGAAGGACCAAAAATTTGTCTACCCCAAAAGAATGCAGAGATAGGAGCAAAATGCAGACCATTGTATTTGCATTTGACTTACTACTTGGCTTTCTGGGAAAACAGTTTGACTTTGCAGAGGCTTCTCTACACAAATTGATATGTAGAATGTTCAAATTTTTTCCCCAAATGGTATTTTTAATAATTCAATATTTAATTTGTTTTACAGGTTCTGCAGATGACATACTTTTTTATATAAACAAATGCCGAAGATTGATTATAATACTCAGTAAAGAATGTGTAGAAGATGAGTACAGCTACGCGTATGAACTTATGACTGGACTGCATCAAGTATTAGTTGAAAGAAAAATAAAACCAATTCTTATTGAACTTAAACCTATAAAAAGCACTGAGTTACTACCAGAGTCACTTAAACTTGTTCTGAAGTCAAAAAGAACTGTGAAATGGAAAGGAAATAAATCGGTCTTCAAGCATTCATATTTCTGGAAGAAGGTGCGATACTTGATGCCAGCAAATGGTGGCCAACGAACAAAAAATTTACAACGGTTCTGTGAAACAAAGTCTGACTCAAACATGTAAGTTACAGGCTTGCAGTCATTTCCTACCATTGATTTAAACTGTGTCTGTGCTAGATTGGCCAAAATGAGTTTCTGCATCAGTGATAATGGGCTGGATTTTCATCTTTGAGGCAGATAGTGGGCTTGGCACACCTGCCTTGGGCCTCATAAATCTCATTATGTATTCTTGGCTGTGAGCTCAAACATCCATTAGAGTGCTGAAACAGCTTGACCCCAGGGAAAATATTACATGATTGAAAGCTCTTGCCCTCTGATCTATTCTATCAATTTCATATAATGTTTATTTACACAAGACAAAGAGATTTCAAGTGCTTGCCATTTTTGCTATTGATACTTTAAAGGGACTGGATGATTGATGTTTTTATTGGGGTGTAGTAAAAGCAATTTTAATGAATGAATGACTTTATTAAACTTTTTTCTAACACATCCTATTGTCACTATAGGGTTCATTGGTTCTATACAGAGTATATTGTGGGTTAATGGGCATGGAAGTGCCATTGGCTGGCATGGAGGGAATGAGGGGCCATGGGGGGTTGGGTGGGGGATATAGCTTGGCATGGGAGCATGGGTAAGAGCTTTTGAACTTACCTTTTGAAAGGGTCCCTCATCCAGACTATGATTAATGACACCTCTGAAGTACCGTGAGCCGCAGGTCTTTTAAAAGCTGGCCTGACTCCATGAGCTAGGACATGCCTATCCCTGCAATGTAGCTGGCCAGGTTGTGAGTGCAGTGTGTGGGCTCGTAGCCTGAACGGCACTAGTGAAAATCGGCAACCCCAGGAATGGGGTCAGGAATCCTAAAATCTCATCTAGGCTGCCATTTTGCTCACCTCAACAGAGTCTCCTCGACTCCATGAAAATTCAGCCCAACCCATGCTATTAGCTTTTAGTAACTTATGTTCTAGTGGGATTTAGATGAACACCACTGTAAAAGAAGAACCATAAAAGCAGTTGTTTGCACATTTATTTATGTTGCTTAAATTAATCTGCTTTTTATAAGTTTAGGAGGGAAAAAGTAAAAGTTTGGCAACGTTTTATGGAGGCATGTTTGAAGGATGGATATCTGCCAGTAAAGCAATAGTATTCTATTGTAGCTACTAGTCAGTTAACTAGTGCTTGCTCAGTGTGACAAATCCTATAGTATTGTTATTGCATATAGATAGATACAGAAATGACTACATATACAAATGTAAAGTTAATACATATAGTTGTACTCAGTATCTATCGTTTTAGGGATGGCCAACAAATGCCGGCCTAGCCAGAGATGCCCATATCCCATGAAAGAATTTTAAAAAAGACAAAAGTGTCTTTTGATTTTGACTTTCCTAGAGTATTATGGGGAATAATTCATTTCCATTGTGACACTTCAAAGCATTGCTTTGTGGCCAGCATAAATTCCCATGGGCAAACCACACTGCTGGCTGCTACCTACACATCCTGTGGCATCCACCATTGATATCATTGAAGTGGTGCTCCACGAACAAATTTTTAAAGTACCACTTAAGCCATATAGGCCTAGGCCCTGATGTTTTAAACAGCACATGTCCTTTCAATTTGGAAATGAGGGTGACGGCCGGATTTTCACCGTTGTGGTGTAAAGCTCGAGTCGGGAAATTTCCTGATGCGGCAGACCCGCCTCCATAGAATTGGCCACGTATGCACTATTTTTGCTCTGGGGAGGTGCGGGTGGGATTGAATCAGACCTGCCAGCCCAGGAAGCAGTGTGTCTGTGGACAAAGAGATGGGAAAGTCAAGGCAGGCTGCTTAGAAGATTCTATGAAAGGCTATTAGACCTTCTAGCCCTCAACACACACAACCCCTCACCCCCCACCCATTCCCAATGCCACCTCCTGCCACCTATGCCACTTCCATGACCCCATGCCACCCCCAAGGCCCTCTGCATCTTCCTTGCCCATATGCTGCCTCCAAGGCCCTATGCCAACTCTATGCCCCTGTGCCACCTCCAAAGCCCCAAAATCCATCCATAGTCCTCTGCATCCCCCATATTCATTCACCCAGTATGCACTATAGAACTAATGAGCCATAAAATAACAATGGCAAGTCTTGAAATGTACTTCAAACAACCACAAATTCAAAAACCTACTTTGAAAACAATCTGCTCTTCTTAGAACCCTATAAAAGTGTCAGTTAAACAGAACCATTATAGCATTGATAAGAGAAGCTTGATGTCACTTCACACCTCTTAATATTGTCCAAATATTGGCTGGCAAACAGGAAGCAGAGACTAGGCATAAATGGGTATTTTTCATGTTGGCAAGATGTAATAAGTAGCGTGCCACCGGGATCAGTGCTAGGACCTCAACTGTTTACAATTTATATTAATGACTTGGATGAAGGCATTGAAGGGATGGTTGCCAAATTTGCTGATGACCCAAAGATAGGTAGGAATGTAAGTTGTTAAAAGGACAAAAGGAGGCTACAAGCAGATTAGATAAGTTAAGTGAGTGAGCAAAGATCTGGCAGTTGGAGTATAATGTGAGAAAATGTGAAAATTGTCCATTTTGGCAGGAAGAATAAAAGAAGCATATTATCTAGATGGTGAGAGATTGCAGAGCTCTGGGGTGCAAAGGGATCTGGGTGTCCTAGTGCATGAATCACAAATGGCTGGTATGCAAATGTAGTAAGTAATTAGGAAAGCTAATAGAACGTTATTATTTATTACGAGAGGAATTGAAACCAAACGTAGGGAGGTTACGCTTCAGTTGTATGGGGCACTAGTGAGACCACATTTGGAATACTGTGTACAGTATTGGTTACTTTATTTAAGGAAGGATGTAAATGCATTGGAAACAATTCAGTGAAGGTTTACCAGACTAATACCTGGAATGGGCGGATTGTCTTATGGTGAAAGGTTGGACAGACTAGGCTTGTATTCGCCGGAGTTTAGAAGAATAAGAGGTGATTGAAACATGTAAGATCCTGAGGGGTCTTGACAGGGTGGATATGGAGAGGATGTTTCCTCTTGTGGAAGATTCTAGAACTAGGGTTCACTGTTTAAAAATAAGGGGTCGCCCATTTCAGAGATGTGGTGAAATTTTTTCACTCAGAGGACCATGAGCCTTTGGATCGCTTTTCCTGAAAAGATGGTGGAAGCAGAGCCTTTGAATATTTTTAAGGCAGAGTTGGATAGATTTTTGGTAAGTCTTTGTGATGGGTTATTGGCGGTAGTAAGTGATGGGTTATTGGCAGATTTTGGGTTACTGTTAGATCAGCCAAGATCTTATTAAATGGTGAAGCAGGTTCGAGGGGCTGAATGGCCTACTCTACTCCTTGTTCATATGTTCGTAAATAAACATATGAGCATTGAAAGAAACAGTTCAAAGAAGTAACCTCATAAAAATGTCAATCCATCAACACATACTTCAGCCTGTGAAAACAGACCCGCTGCTGAGCTAATCCGTTAGTGAGTCTTGAAGTTCAGCCAAACATTCATAATGAGGCCATCTGTTTCTGTTGATACAGTTCAATGGTTAATGGATCATTTTAACATGTACTCTGAGAGAAATAGAGAGAGAGAGAGAAATGCATATTTTTTGTTGCTCAGCTGAGTGTCTGACACGGAAACCCATCACCATGTTTGAAAGTCTCCAAACCAAGCTGTTGCAAAATCTACAGTTCCATCCCATTACACAAGAGGAGGTCTCCCTTCATCCTACTTAAACATTTCATAAATCTAAAGCACAGGTGACAGAAGCAAGGTTTAGAGAATTTCAGATGTGTATGAGAGTACTGGAAGAGTATAATTACCTGTTACTTGTCAAACTAGGACCACCCTGTCTGTTAGCACATTGTCTTGGAAGGTTACCAGAAGTGATTGGGAAGAATTCCAGCCTCAAGTGATCTAGTCAAACAGAATAAATTTGTGAGTTACATTTGGGTAGTTCGTAGGGAATACAAAATCCATTCAAGTAAAGTATAATGAGACCGTGCAAAAAGGAATACAGTTTAAACTACCTTAATACTGCATGCTGTTTTGTCTTTTTATTTTCATTTTCCCAGAGGCTTTGTTGATGTTTTTTGTTTTGACTTTGGTGCTGGAGAGGTTTCTCTGACTATTTTGGGTGATGCTTGTGTGATTGTGTGTCAGTGTATGAGAAGGTGGACAAGATTTTAACAGGAGCAGGATGGTACTGGTCCAGGGCTCAGTGAAGACTTAAGGCTCCACTTTTTAGTTGAAAACAAATGTACCAAACTTGTTTAGCTCTGGTGTCCCCTTTCCCTACCACCTTTCCATTAAGAAAACATTGATTAAAAAAGGTTTAAATTGTTCTTTTGTTTTCAGGCCTCTATCACGTACCATGAACTAACCACTGAAGATAGCATCAAACTGAAGAAGCCTTTCACTTGTAATTCTGGTAGATGCCTGAATAACCTTGGAATAGCATGCAGTGTCTGCTGTCTGATATATGTACAGTTACACTTAACCTGACGTTTTAATTTGTTATAACTTTGTGAATCACAAAATGCTGATCTGAATTCTCCTATCTCTAAAATGTTTCAGTGACCTCGCTGCAAAAGGGGAACATATGCCGATTGCATTCAGTGGGCACCACACACACACATCGTAGAAAATTTAACTCCTGCCAGAAATGAGCATGGATTTGTAAAAAAAAAGCAAAAAAGACTTAATTTTCTCTTTAGTTCTGATGAAAAGTTATACAGACTTGAAACGTTAACCCTGTCTTCCTCTCCACAGATGCTGTCAGACCTGCTGAGTTTTTCCAGCAATTTTTGATTTTGTTTCAGATTTCCAGTATCCGCAGTATTTTGCTTTTATGCTTTCATTTTAATGGTGTTTGAGACTGGTAAAAATAAGGCCCCTGGGATGAGAGGGTTGTCCTTTGATGAGAGGCTGAGTAAATTGGGTCTATATTTCTGAAGTTTAGAAGAAAGAGAGTTGATCTCATAAGAACATAAGAGCTAGGAGCAGGAGTAGGCAATTCAACCCTTCGAGCCTGCACTGCCATTCAATATGGTCATGGCTGATCTCATTTCGGCCTCAATCCCAATTTCCCGCCCTCTCCCCATAACCTTTCAACCTGTTACTAATTAAAAATCTGTCTATCTCCTCCTTAAATTTATTCAGCATCCACTGCACTCTGTGGTCGTGAATTCCGCAGATTCACGACCCTTTGAGAAAAGTAATTCCTCCTCACCTCTGATTTAAATCTACCACTTCTTAGCCTAAAACTATGGCCTTTCATTCTAGAATGCCCCAGAAGGGGAAACATCTGAGTCTACTTTGGCTATCCCCTTTAGCATCTTATATACCTCAATTAGATCTCCTCTCATCCTTCTAAACTCTAGCGAGTATAGGCCTAAACTGCTCAATCTCTCCTCATAAGACAAGCCCCGCAGCTCTGGGATCAATCTAGTGAACCTCCTCTGAACCGCTTCCAATGCAACTGCATCCTTCTTCAAGTAAGGGGACCAAAACTGTGCACAGTTCTCCAGGTGCGGTCTCACCAATGCCTTGTACAATTGCAACAACACTTCCCTATTTTTATACTCTATTCCTTTAGCAATAAATGCCAAAATTCCATTTGCCTTCCTTATTACCTGCTGTACCTGCCTATTAGCTTTCAGCGATTCATGCACGAGGACACCCAGATCCCTCTGCACTGAAGCAGTCTGAAGTTTCTCTCCATTTAAATAATTAGTCGCCTTTTTATTCTTCTGACCAAAATGGATAACCTCACACTTATCCATGTTAAACTCCATCTACCAAATTTTGGCCCATTCACCTAACCTGTCCATATCCATTTGTAAATTTCTTATTTCTTCATTGCAACTTACTTTCCCACCTATTTTGGTGTCATCTGCAAATTTAGCTATAGTACCTGCTATCCCTGAATCCAAGTCATTAATATAGATTGTAAATAGTTGGGGCCCAAGGACCAAACCCTGTGGCACCCCACAAGTTACAGCTTGCCATCCAGAAAAAGACCCATTTATCCTGGCTCTGCTTTCTGTTGGTTAGCCAGTCCTCTATCCAAGCTAATGTATTAGCCCTAACTCTGTGTGATCTTATCTTGTATACTAATCTTCTGTGCAGCACCTTATCAAAGGCCTTCTGGAAGTCCAGATATACAACATCTACAGGATTCCCTTTATCCACTTTGCTTGTCACATCTTCAAAGAACTCTAGCAAATTAGTCAAACACGATTTACTCTTTATAAAACCATGCTGATGGATTGTATTTTGACTTTCCAAATGCCCCATTACTACTTCCTTAATAATGGATTCCAACAATTTCCCAACGACAGACGTTAAACTAACTGGTCTATAGTTTCCTACTTTCTGCCTCCCCCCCTTTTTGAATAAGGGTGTTATATTAGCATTTTTCCAATCTACTGGAACCTTTCCAGAATCCAAGCAATTTTGGAATATTATACTTTAGCTACTCTTTTTCCTTTTATATACTTGTAGAAGATTTTCCTATCAGTTTTTACATTTTGCGCTAGTTTTCTTTCTTAATTTACCTTTGCACTTTTTATTATTTTTTTAGTAACCTTTTGTTGATCTTTAAAAGCTTCCCAATCTTCCAGCCTGCCATTGACCTTTGCAATTTGGTATGCCTTAGTTTTTGCCTTTATGTTATCTTTATCTTCCTTGCTTAGCCATGGATGCTTTTTCCCCCTTTTACCATCTTTCTTCCTCTTTGGAATATGTTTTACTTGGGGGAATTGAATATCTCCTTAAATATCTGCCACTGTTCATCAACTGTCCTACCTTGTAGTCTTCCTGTCCAGTCCACCAGGGCCAAATCTGCCCTCATGCCTATGTAGTTACCTTTGTTTAACTCCAGAACACTAATGTGGGACTCAAGTTTCTCGCTCTCAAACTGAACTTGAAATTCTAGCATGATATGATCACTCTTCCCTAGAGGATCCTTTACTATGAGATCATTAATTAATCCCATCTCATTACACAAAACAAAATCCAGAATAGCTTGCTCCCTGGTTGGTTCCACAACATATTGCTCCAAGAAACAATTTCTAATACACTCAATGAACTCTCCCTCGAGGATACCCTTGCCAATTTGATTAGTCCAGTCTATATGCATATTAAAATCACCCATGATTATTGCCGTGCCTTTCTTACATGCTCCCAGTATTTCCAGATTTATACTGTGCCCTACTGCTGAACCACTGTTTGGGGACCTATGGATTACTTTCAACAGGGACAACTTTCCTTTGCTATTTCTTATTTCTACCCAGACTGACTCTATGTCTTGCTCTCCAGTGCCAAATCACTCCTCACTATCGCACTGATCTCTTCCTTTACTAACAAAGCTACACCACCTCCTTTTCCTTCCTGCTTATCCTTCTGAAACACTGAGTACTCTTGGGTATTCAACTCCCAAACATTTTTTCCCTGTAACCATGTCTCAGTAATCGCCACCAGATCATACCTATTTATTTCTATTTGCGCTGTTAACTCATTAGTTTTATTCTGAATGCTACGTGCATTCAGATACAAAGCCTTTAAATTTGCCCTTTTGTCAATTTTCCTTACTGTTATATGATGCTTTGGTGCAATATGGTGTTCACACACTCTGTCCCTTCCTTTTACTTTTTGGTAACAATCAGCCTCGTCACTAACCTGCACTCTTACCCTCTCCTTAAACTTTGATTTTTTATATTTCGATGCAACTGAACCCTTCCCTCCACTATTTAGTTTCAAGTCCTTTCTACAACCCTAGCTATATGATTGGCCAGGATACGGGTCCCAGCATGATTCAAGTGAAGCCCTTCCGAATGGAATAGCTCCCTCTTTCCCCAGTACTGGTGCCAATGTCCAATGAATTTGAACCCATTTCTCCCACATCAATCTTTGAGCCACGCATTTACCTCTTTAGTCTTATTGGCCCTGTGCCAATTAGCTCGTGGCTCAGGTAGTAATCCAGAGATTATTACCTTTTTGGTTCTGCTTTTTAATTTAGCCCCTCAGCAGAACCTCTTTCCTCATTCTACCTATATCATTGGTACCTACATGGATCACGAAAACTGGATCTTTCCCCTCCCATTCCAAGTTCTTCTGCAGCCCAGATGAGATATCCTTAACCCTGGCACCAGGTAGGCAACACAGCCTTTGGGACTTCAGGACTCTCGATCCTGGCTACAGAGAACAGTATCTATTCCCCTAACTATACTATCCCCGATTACAACTAGATTTCTCTTTTCTCCCCCCACTTGAATGGCTCCCTGTACCACGGTGCTATGGTCAGTTTGTTCTTCCCCCCTACAGTCCCCGCTCTCGTCCTCACAGGGAGCAATAATCTTGAACCTGTTGGATAAGGGCAAGGGCTGAGGCTCCTGCAGTGCTACTTCCTGGATCCCTCTACCTGCCTCACTCATAGTCACATCCTCCTGTCCCCAACCACTGGCCGAATTTAAGGTAGTTAATCTAAGGGGTGTGACGGTCTCCTGAAACACAGCATCCAGGTAACTCTCCCCCTCCCTGATGTGTTGCGGTGTCCGAAACTCAGACTCCAGCTCATCAACTCTAAGCCAGAGTTCCTTGAACAACCAACAATTGCTCTAGATGTGGTCACTAGGAACCACAATGGGGTTCATCAGCTCCCACATCATGCAGCTACAACACATCGCCTGGCCCTGCATCTCTATTTTATTTAATTAGTTTTTCAATTTGTTTTTAAACTTCCTACTGGTCTTTAGTTTATCAATCTGCAAAATATTTCTCCTATTTACTTTATCTGAAAGTAAGTTAGAATAGAGATTCAAAATACACTTTTTAAAATCAACTGGAACTCGCTTTCTCTGCTGAGGTGAATCTGAAGTGTTAGGCCTCCTTTAATCACCTTTAATCTGAAATCAACTTAGAATATCTAGTTCAAACTAGCAGTTACTTACCAGCCAATGAACTTATGGTTTTCCTGTGATGTCACACTTTTTTTTTCACTCGGCAGTAATGACTGCAGAGGACACTCTGCCCAGGCTGCTTCACGGCGACTGTGACTGCAGAGGACACTCTTCCCAGACTCATTGAAGCATTCAAGGTTATGAAGGGACTTGATAGGGTAGATATTGAGAGGTTGCTTCTCCTGGTTGGGGAGTCTAGAACAAGGGTACACTGTCTCAGGATAAGGGCCCGATCACTTAGGACTCAAATGAGGAGAAAATGTCTTCAAAGGGTTGTGAATCTTTGGAATTCTCTATTCCAGACAGTTGTGGATGCTCCATTATTAAATATATTTAAGGCTGAAATAAAGGGCAGAATTTTCCCCCTGTTGGGGGAAAGTTTGGGAAAGGGCGCATGGAGGCGTGCATCCGATTGGCACCCCCAATTGGGGGTGTGCCGCCATTTTACATAGCATGATGACCACAAGGAAACGCTATGCGCTCCCTGTGTGGGCAGGGGGTGATTCCCTGAGCCGAGAGTGCACTTTTTCATGCGCGCGAAAGAGCGGACTCATCTCCCTGAGCCCAAGTGCTGCCTACGGGAGATCGGCTCCACATTAAAAATGTTAATAACAGAAAAAAACAAAGTTCCCTGACATGTCCCCTCATTTGACACTGTCACATGAGTTAGGACATTTCCATCACTTTTAGTTACACTTTTATTAAATTTTTAAAAACCTACATGAAACCACAACCCCCCCCGTGGATGAGGTTTCATGCTTTTGCTTAAGCCCACCAGGGCTTCCAGCCTGCCTGCCAGTCTTAAGTTTGGATGGGCAGGTCCATTAATTACGTTAATTACCTTGTCAATGGCCTCAATAGGCCACTGACAGGTCGGCGGGCGCACAGCTGATTCGGCTGAGTCCCCGCCAACCTGTAAATTGAAATGATTCGGGGTGACATCGGGAGTTCACCACCCCCCGCTTGCCAACTGGGAAATCCTGGCCAAACAGGTTCCTGGTTGCTCAGGGAATCAAGCGATATGAAGAGTGGGCAGGAAAGTGGAGTTGAAGTCGAAGATCCGCCATGATGGTATTGAATGGCAGAGCAGGCTCGACGGGTTATACTGTCTTCTCCTGCTGCTACTTCTTATGTTCCTCTGATCTCATTCCATTGTTTGCTATTTATATTATTTTTGCTATTTATATTATTTGTTCCTTTTCTCATGTAATTAACATTATTACAGACAAGAAGGCCAACAAATCTGTGGTGTTCCGTGGAATTATTTTTGATATTTCTAGAATAAAGCATGCCTATGTATGTTGACTTCATTTTCTGTAGGATTGTTACAATGTTGGTTTCTGTTCTATAGACCATTTTGTCTTGCTGAAAAGTGCCCAGTGTTGAACGCTAATTACTTTATTCTTTCATGAAGCGTGGGTGTCGATGGCTGGGCCAGCAATTATTGCCCATCCCTAATTGCCCTTGAGAAGATCAATTAGGGATGGGTAGTAAATGCTGGCCTGGCGGCAATGCCCATACCCAATGAAAGAATAAATAAATAAAAGTAATTAGTATCTAAAGCTGAGCACTTTTTGATGAGACAAAATGACTTTTGCTGTACTTTTGAAAGATACGTTTTAACTAATCTCTTGTATATAATATTTACAATTACTGCATTAATTATGTCTTGTTAGTGCTCATAATTTGTTAACTTTCATTAAACAACAGATATATATAAAACAGAATTGCTAGTAATTATTTTAACAAGAAACATCAAACAAGTAGTTAATTTACTAATACAATCAGCAGAAGATTCAAAATTCACATAAGTAAATGGAAACAGTGGAATTGATAATATATAGTGGTATTTGATGCCATTGAAAGTTCAGTTACAGTTGAGATTTGATATAGTTATAAATGTCAGTTGCACTTATTTTTCTTTCCCCTCATTTCTAATATGGTAAAGCCCCAATTTTGTGATCCCAGAAAAATTAGGCTTGCACAAATGTGTGAGTGCCATGTTTTGCCATCTAAGACTGCTAAATTTGCATAGCTGCCTGGTGTTCGTGTGGGAGGACATAAGAACAGAAGAAATAAGAACAGGAGTCAACCATTCGGCCCCTCAAGCCTGCTCCGCCATTCAATAAGATCATCTTGCGTTTCGATATCCACATCCCCACCTAACCTCACTAACCTTTGATTCCCTTGCCTAACAAGAATCTATCTACCTCTGCCTTAAAAATATGCAATGACCCCGCCTCCACCGCCTTCTGAGGCAGAGAATTCCAAAGTCGCACAACCCTCTGAGAGAAAAAAAATCTCCTCATCTCTGCCCTAAAAGGGTGATCCCTAATTTTAAAACAGTGCCCCCTAGTTCTGGACTCACCCACAAGAGGAAACATCCTTTCCACGTCCACTTTCTCAAGGCCTTTCAGGATCTTGTATACTTCAAATCACCCCTCACTCTTCTAAACTTGAGTGGAAACAAGCACAGTCTGTCCAACCTTTCCTCATAAAACAACCCACTCGAGGTATCAATCCAGTAAACCTCCTTTGAACTGCCTCCAATGCACGGGCAGGGGAGGTAGATGTGGTTCACAGTATGCATATGCTGCACAGCAATGACAGTATGGTATAGGCCTAATAAATCATCTAGTCTTTCCTGATCTCTGTGCTTCTGTAGAGCAGGAGAATGTGTATCAAAGAAGGGTGGCCTTATTTGGGACTGAAGGCCAACTACAAATAGGAGTACAGATGCAAACTGGATGAGAGGGGTTGCTGACCAGAATCAACTCAGCAACCTAGTTCCCTCATACTTGGCTGCAAATGAAAGAGAAACAAGCTGGTACCAGGAGTAAGGCTAAGATGTTCATCATGCTTGTACATACTTCTTATAGCCCAGAAGTATTGCACAGATCTAAGTTAGAAACTGTGACACGCTATGGTATCATGCACAATCATTGCCAATCTGAATGAGCACTTTTTGCATGAGCTGCATGTTTTTCGTGAGGATGGAAATGGCAGCATTGAATAGCAAAAAGATGTTGAAGTATCCAGGTCAATGCGCATCTCTGCTGTTATAGGGTTTCTCAGACAGGTAAGGAGCCACTGATGCAGTGGATAGCCCTGCTCTCTGAGCAATACTCTAGGTGATTCTTCACATAATTAGGGCACCATGGAAACACACAATAAATGCATCACACCTTGACAATGACAAAGAAACATTCACGATGTTTCTTTTCTCAGTTAACGCCTGAATGTTAACCCTTTCTCCATGAAGGTCATGGGATGGATATAAAGGTCTTTGATGCCCATGTGGGTGACATATGTGGCTCATCCCACTCAGGAGAACCTTGCTACCCATTCAGACTAGTTGATGCCTCCTTTCCATGTGAAAGTGATGCCCTTTGCAAACAATAGTGGTTGTCACTTGCTTGATAAATATGTGCACTACAGGCTGCCTTATGTAACTGATACCTCATGAATAGCTTGAAAAGATATGGTAACATTAATGCTTTGTGCTGTGGTAACTTTCACATCTACAGATAGAGTTGTTCCTGGTCCAGATGTATGTACAGCAGCTGATACAATTTACTACAGCCTGTATTGTGAAGTAGGGGTGGTGAAGACAGATCCTGAGTCATTGATGGGTATGCAGCTGCTGCAGAGGCTGTCGTATCTCCATTGGTTGGCCCATTATCTCCATGTTGAAATGGATTCGGAACACCTAAAAGAATCAATCATTGTTGTTTTGTATCATGTAACTTGAATATCAGAGCAACCAAGAATAATGATGAAAAATATTGGCAAGGGAATGTATTAATTATCAAAAGATGGAATGCTACCAAGAAAAACAACTGATAGACAGAGGAAATTGCAAGAAGAGGGGGGAAAAGACATAAATATTCTGCTGCATCAAAAACTTTGTGGCTTTAAGAGACCTACTTGAGCGGGCCACGTACCAAAAGTCACTTGGTCAAGTTACGAACTCACTAAAATACCAGATATTTTCCAAACTCCACTTATTCATTTTCCTTGAACCAACCTCATAATCACCCAAACCCGTAAAGCTGCTGCTACCTCTCTCCAAATATTCACAAACAGGACTGCCTTAGTAGATTGATTATTTCAGCCTCTTCCCCCACAGAGCTGATTTCTTCCTATCTCACCTCCATTTTTTTCTCCTTGTGGCCAGTCTCTTCCCATCTATATCCACAACTCTTCCCACACCCTCCGATACTTTAATAGTTTCCAGTTTCCGAGTTCTAGCCATCTCCTTTTCACTGTGGATGTCCAAACCCTCTACACCTCCATCCCCCACCAGAGAGGCCTGAGGGCTCTCTGATTCTTCCCTGAAATGAGGCCCAACCAGTTTCCCTTCATTAACACCCTCCTCCATCTAGCTGAATTTGTTATCAAATTGAACAACTCCACTTACTACCTCCAAATAACAGGTGTTGCCTCAGGAATCTGTTAATCTCCAGCTATAGCTGTCATTTCTTGGGATATCTGGAACATACTTTGTTCCAGTCCTGCTCAAGCCCCTGCCCTAATATATTTTCTGGTACACTGATGACTCTATCAGTGCTATTTTTTGCTCTTAGCCTCAACTGAAATATTTTCAATTCCTTAGTTTCCAATTTCCACCCCTCTCTTGTCTTGACATGGTCCACCTCCAACTCTTCCCTTCCCTTCTCTTCCTTGACTTGTCTGTCTCAATTGCTGGAGATCATCCATTGACAAATATTCATCATAAACCCAATGGTACCTAGATTACACTTCCTTCCATGTACTTCTTGTAAGGGTTTTATTCCATTATCCCAGCTTCCCTGAATCCAATGCATTGTTCTGAGGATCCCACTCTCTGTATCAGTGCTTCTATATGTGTTCCTTTTTCATTACCGAGGACTCCCCTCCCTATGCCCACTTATGGTAGGATACCATTATGCAAATTATTTTCCACCGTGGACTTCTCTCACTTTTTCCCCTCCCTCCCAGAACCACAATGGGGATCCCCTTGACCTCATCCTCCATCTCACCAGTCTCCACATTCACCAGATCATTCTCTGCCATTCCTTCCACCTCTAGCATGATGCCACCATCAAACACAATGCAACCACCCTCCCTTTCAGCATTCCAAAGAGACCCTTCCCTCCAAGACACCTTGGTCCAATTCTCAATCACCCCCCAATGCCTCCTTCCCTTTTCGTGTCAACCTTTCATACAAGCACTGGAGTTGTGTTAGGGGAATATTAAAAATGCTAAAAGAGAACACTAAGAATTTACTGAAGAACCCTTAAAATCTCCAGGCAGACATGGCTGCTAAGTATATTAAGAGTTGATGATTACCAGGTGAACATTGCACAGCCTTGAGAGTCAGGCTGAAGACACAAGCAGAAGATAAAATAGATTAAATGTACTCCCCTCTCAGATAGGGAAGGGGCAGATGGTTTTAGCTTAGATATGGTAAGACATACAATGGACAAAGAGGGGGCTTTGATGAAACACAAACAGTCTTGAGTTGCGAGAACCAAGGTCTTTGAGTACGTGTTTTAATTTTGATTGGATAATATAATTATGTATACACCCTGTATAATAATTGGTTAGCAAAATCACATGTTTATGTACTCAATAGGATAGTGTTAACATGGGACCTGTGTGTTGGTTACTGATTGGATGTATTCAAATGTATTGTGATAAGAAAAAGTACAAAAGTAATGAAATGTAATCAATCTGGGAGCTGGGTCTTCATTCTTAGGAATGATTGCAGCTCCCTTGCATAAGCTTGAATAAAACCGGTTAAAGGAAGCCTGAGTCTCTGTGGCTGCTGTGTGATCGGGGATTGTAACTTCTCCTCTTCAACTGGCCTGGGTGGTAGTTGCTGGATTGGAGGGAGTGCCTTCTTCAAGCTGCAACACCTGCCCTTCCACCTGCTTTCCAGGGACCCAAACAGAGATTTAATTGTACTTTTTTTCCATTTAGAATGATGCATTCAGTGCTCATGGTGTGATCTCCTTTACATTGATGAGGCCAATTGCAGATTGGGTGCCCGTTTTGTGGGGCACCTCCATTCAGAACGTACATGTGCCCCCAAGTTTCTGGTGGCCTATCGTTTTAATTCTCCACTTTGTGCTCTCTGTTCTCAGCCTTCTTTGCTGTTCAAATGAAGCTCAGTGTAACCATGAGGAACAAGGCATTTTGCAGTGTTCCAGACCCAACACTGAGTTTAACAATTTCAGATTATAACATGCACCCCCATTTTTCAAGTGGCAGTTCAAGGCGAAGATTCTGCTATTCCCATTTGCACCTCCTCTAGATCCAGCTTTTGTTTCTTCGCCAGTCCCAGTGCCATCTCTTTTTGCCTTCACCACATTTGTCATTCAATCCTTCTTCCATTCCACTCTATCACAGACCTTGCATTTTGTTCTTTCCCTCTTGCGCCTTTCTCCGTGTCTGTTCTTGCTTAAAACCTGTTGCATTTCTAATTTTTTCCAGTTCTGATGAAAGGTTATCGAACATTAACTCAGTTTCTATTTACACAGATGCTACCTGCTGAGTGATTCCAATATTTTCCATTTTTAATCTCCGATTTCCAATATCGGCAGTATTTTTCTTCTGTGTTCGTTTCTTTCTTTTCTCGATCACATTGAACTGTTTATTGAAAAATGGTTCCTGGGAATTGGACACAATTTGAAAATAAGAATGTGAAGACTCCCAACCTGGTGGCTGAAAAACAAATTTTAAAAATTTTATTCTTGTGCTGGCTCAAAGCTTTTCTTCAAAGTTAGTGTGGCTGTCTAAATGGAAATGACCTACCAATCATGCAAGAAACCATTGTGGATATAAATAAATGATTGTGTGAGACATTCTAAAACAGCAGAAGTGTGACTTCCATGAACACCATAGGAGAAGGCTAGTAAAGATAACGATTGGCATTATCCTTCACTTAAGTATCATGTTACTAATTAAATTTAGGACTAAATCTCTTCTCTGTTGAATATCTCATCTTCAATCTTTTTAAAAAATCTTCAGTTATTTCCTTTCAGAGCTAGGTGGCACTATTTTAGAAGACAATCGGTGACCAGCCTTCCATTGGTTCCTTAAAGTTAAAATTTGACTATCAATTGGAAAAGGGGAGAGAATATTATGTTTGTGGATTTAGTGCTGCATTCCTTTCATTCTAAAGGAAAATATTGCAATAAAAGTAAATGTAAATTGCAGTATTGCCCTTAACTATGTCAGCAGATTTTTTACGTACTCAAGATGGTGCTGAAATAGTGGCTTGGAATGTAAGGGCTCTGGTACAATCACCAGAGCTGTTCTAATATTGCATATGGAGTTACCATTATAATTCCCTGTATGTGCCTTCATACATAAGCTCATTGATATTACAAAGTCAGGTAATTGTAACATTTGTCATCAGATTATACTGACTACAAAACTGGATGATTCAGCATTTATATTGCTTATATGTTTGAAAATATAGGTTGTGTCATTATTGCTGTTTACCAATGTGCAGTATAGGAAATAGAGTGTTTTCGCTCTGGAAATTACATACTGTGCATTTATGTAGCTGCATTGAAATAGGGATGCATTGGGAGAGAAATGTTACAGTAAATGGATGTGTTTTCAGGCTGACAGATATAAACAGTGGTAAAAAAGATCCATGCAAGTTACTTTTATGGTTTTCCAATTACATAGATGATTTGGATGTAGGCAGAAAAAGTATTATGTTAAATTTTGCTAATAATATCAATTTAAAGAAACAGCTTGCGTTTAGATAATGCTTTCTCAGGACCTCAGGATGTTCCAAAGCACTTTATAGCCAATGAAGTATAGTCATTGATGTAACACAGGAAATGTGACAGCAATTTGTGTGCAGCAAGGTCTTACAAACAGCAATGGGATAACAATCTGTTTTTATTGATATTGGCTGAGGGATAATTATTGGCCAAAACACCAGGGAGAGCTTCACAAGAACATAAGAAATAGGAGCAGAAGTAGACCATATGGCTCCTGTATCCTGCTCCACCATTTATGGCTGATCATCAGCTTTAACTCCACTTTCCTGTCCACTCACCACATCCCATGATTCCCTGAGACACCCAAAATTCGTCTATCCCAACCTTAAATATATTCAACTATGGAGCATCCACATGAAATTTCTCCTCATCTCTGTCCTAAATGATCAGTCCCTTATCTTGAAACTGCACCCTCATATTCTAGATTCCCCAGTCAGGGGAAACGATTCCTTATTTGGAAAACCCATTAAATCCCTTCAGGACCTTGCATATTTCAATGAGATCACCTCCCATTCTTCTAATGGGAGAGTACAAGCCCAATTTACTCAGCCTCTTTCACAGCACAGCCCTGCCATCCAGGGACCAATCTAGTGAACCATCATTGTATTGCCTCCAATGGAAGTGTATCTTTCCTAAATATGAAGACCAAAACTGCATACAGTACTGCAGGTGTGGTTTCACCAAAGCCCTGTGAAAGGTCCGAGGGATACCCTGGTCCAAAATTTCAACACTCGGAGTCCAAATACAATATTCAAGTGGTTCCTTTATTACGCATGCGGGGAGCAAACGCTGGGCAATTCAGGTGCTTCTCCACCGAGGTTCAAATGAGCACAGTTTATATATTTTTTACTATCAGTTACAACTTATTGGTATTAATTAGACAGAGGCCACAGCACAATGACCCCCTGGTGGACTGAAAATTGTGTTCTTGTACAGTAATTGCAGTGCAGAGACTGGGTGTTGTGCTTTTGGAGACAGAAAATAATGTATGTTTGTTCTATACAAAAGGTTTTCAGGGGCTGACTGGGTGTGGTTCAAGGCTATCAGATGGTGCAAAATGGCCTTCCCCATTTCTTGATCGAGTCATCCCGTGTCCCCACCCGTGTGTGTGTCTCCCATTTCCTAATTGCAAATTTATAGCTGAGCCTTTTGTACAAGTTTTTAGCTTTCATGTAAGGCTGTGATTGTCTGTGTATGCTTTCACACCCTAGCTGTTGGTCCTGGCTGGCATTTTAAAATAAATCCAAATTTTCCACATCTTCTGTCCCCCCTTTTGGGTGCGTAACCGTTAGGTTAAGCTAGCCAATTAATCTGCGTCCAATGGTTCTGTCATGGTTCCTGTGGTACCGATCCGAGCAAGTCCTATGGGCCATGGCATCATCCGGACGTCTCCCCAAGTTTCTAAGCTTCTTAATGTCCGAGATTCCTGTCTTTCCGGTGGTGCGTGGCCACCAAGACGGGAGGCCGGGACCCTACTACATTACTATTGTGCCCTGCCCCAGCAGCCGTTGTTGCTCCTTTAGCATTATTTTTGTCCTATGTCTAAGGGCTTTCTTCTTACAGGTGCAACATGCTGCAATTCCCCATGCCAATGCTAACACTAGCTGCACTGTGATGAGTATATGAGAGATTATTCTTATCCCAGGGGTGTATATCCACATTCAGACCCCAGTCCCACACTTGCTCCCACCAAGTTGGATTTTTCAATTGCTCTTCCGTATCATTGATTAGCCTTTTAAACATCGTCTGTAACACATAATACTGTTTCATAACCTTTCGTAAGTCACCTTTAATCTTTGTCAGACTTTTGGGAAGGTCGGGAAGTTGGGGAATTGGGGCCTGCTTAGGTTCCTCATACTGTTCCAAGGTATCATGCAGCGTGTCGGAGGCGTTGACTGAGACCTGATTCCTTTGTTGGATGTACACCATTCGTGTGTATCCGATAGTAACTGGGAGCCAGTGTTTAAAGCAGAAGTTGGGGGTGGTGATGTTGCAATGTAGGCTCCCATACCTGTATGACTGCTCAGTCATTTTTACACAGTATTCCCCCTTTCCCTTGTATCCTGAGTGGGTGTGATGGTTTTCTCTGTGGGTTATTTCTAACATACAACCCTCCGTTCGGTTGTACCCGTATATGTTCAGCCCCACCCCCATTCCAACTGCATGGGGGCAAATTGTGAGGCTACCTTTCCTCCTGCACCCGCTCAGTGATACCCCGTGTATGCCCTCATTCTTGCGTACGGCATGCATGTCTATGGAGTAGCACCGGAGGGAGTTGTGCGGGCCTGTGTCTGCTGTGACTGAGGGGATTGCCAATACCATGCCTATCACATTCATTTGGTTTGTGGTGCACTTCTGAATCACTGGATACACCCTGGTCATTCCTTTCAATGTACAGGCATCAATGATGCCTGGGTTCTTGGCCATCCCCCGCAACCGGATACTGTTGATCCAGTTCGGTACCTCCCCCCTTTGGATCTGGACCAGATTGTGTCTTAATTGCCCAATCATTCACTGGCTGTAAGCGTGGCACAGCTGGCTTTTTTGGGTGCTGTCCTCTTGTCATTCCTCCCTTTCTATTAATTGGTTGGTGTTTTTAGCATGAGTCTCTATAAAGTGTATGCTTTCCAATAGAGATGCCACACTTATGCCACCTAGGGCCACTGCTGTTTCACCGCCCCTCGCTGCTCTTATGAGCAGCTGCCTCACGATCCCTTTAAGATTCGTGACCTTGGAGTTGATTCCTTGAATGTCGAGAGAGTTTACCAGGGAAGTCCCTGTGTTCACCCCTGTCAGTATATTGTTAACTAACCCTCTCTTCTGGCGGTGGAAATCAGCATGTCCCCTGAATCTAGTGACGCCCGTGGCATCGGCCGCCTGATTAATCACAGCCTTACTCAATAATTTGTATAGTTTTCGTAGGGGCACTTGGTTACTGCAATACTCAGGCAGTTGTATACTTGCCACATTCACAATTACCAGTACAATTTCATGTTTAACTTTATCATACATTAGTTCACCGTCCATATACAGTGCCAGTCCATTCGGTGGCCCAGGGGTCATGTCTGAGCAAGATAGTCTCTACGGTGTCATTGTGTCCTGTGATAGCGGGGTGGTGTTAGTCAGGGATCTGCCGTTGTAGTCAACTCTGCGTGTTTGGGCCTCAAGATCCAATGCCAGGTATCTGTCATTCCCAAGTCCTCCTCCCTGGGACAGTGACCCCAGTTGTTGTTATCTCGGGGTGTGAAGGTAAATTGTGAAAAATCTCTTACACATCGTATCTGGACCTGTGCTCCCTTTGCATAAGTCCAGGGTTCGTCCGGACCATCACTGATCTGGAAGCATATTGGGCCTTCATTTTTCCATCGGAGTTCCATTCCCATATGCGAGTTCTATCCTAGGCTCTCTCCATCGCTCATTCCAATGGATAGTTGCATAAGCTCGGTGCCACACTTGAAGAGCATTGACCTTTCCGTTGTGATATTCAAACCTCCTTTCACGCAATATCTGTCGCTGACATTCTTGTAGTATAAGCCCTTACTGGCCGCTGCTTCACGGTTCTGTATGCCAGTGGCTGCGATAGCCTGGGCCCTGGTAATGATTATCGACACCCAGCTTTTTTCCATCGTGGCGTGGAGGTTACTCAGTTATTGTTATTTCTGTAATGAAGCTTACTGCTGGTGATCACCAGGGGTTAGGTCATATATAAGAGGCAGCTTTCTCCTTTTCACCCCTCCTTGTGCACAGTCCACAGTGACCCTCCCCGTAGTTGAGGATTCTCCCTTTTTCTTTCGGACGGCCAGTCCTCCAGATCGGGAATGAATCCTAAACCACTTGGCTATTACAGTATGGACTGCTCGTTGCCCGTTTTCCCCCCACTGCCCGGTAATTCAGTCTTTCTTACTTACAGCATACCTTTTCAGCTGTGACCAGTGTTTCCACCTACCTTTTTACCTTTTCCCTTCATATCGACGCTGGCACATGAATCGCTGGTCAAAATAATTTCGTACAGTCCAGTCCATTTTGGGGCAAAACCTAGTTGGCTAGGGGTGATTTGAACAAACACCATGTCTCCAACCTCAGCCGGTGGTGACGGGGGCCCCCCCTTTGTCCTCTCTTCTAAATCCCTGTGAGCTTGTTGGTCCTTCACTTCCTGTTGTAATTCCTTTAGTTGTCCATCCAATTGTTTAATATAGTTTTTAATTTTATCTCTGATGGGTCCCATACCCTCGCTTCTGGTGGCTATGCTCTCTGGCAAGTACATAGCCCTCCCACTCATCAACTCATAAAAGGGTTATTCTAGTTGTCCTGTTAGGGGTAGCCCTCAGTCGCATCAATATGCAGGGGAGCACATCCACCCTTCCCCTACCAGTTGCTGTGATTGCCTTTCCAATAGTGTTTTTTAATGTGCGGTTCATACGTTCTACTATTCCTGAGCTTTGTGGATGGTAAGGTCCGTGAAATTTCTGTTTTACCCCAAGCAGCTCACATGCCCTTTTCATAATACTGCCCGTAAAATGCGTTCCTTGAACTGCATCTATCTGTAAAAGGATTCCCCACCTTGGTACTACTTCAAAAGCGAGGATCTTTGCGACCGTGGTGGTGCTGCAGTCCCTGGTGGGAAAAGCCTCCACCCGAGTGAACTGGTCGATTATGACCAGGCACTATTTCTTTCCCCTGCTGTTGGGAAGGGGGTCCCATAAAATCTATCTGTAGGTTTTCCCATGGGCCCTTGGGGTGCGGCTGGTGTGATAGCCTTACTTTGATCAGTTTGCCAGGGTTATGCTGGGTGCAAATGATGCATCTCTGACAATACTTGGCTACATCCCTGCCAATGCCAGTCCACCACCAGTTCTGAAGCAGTCTACTGAGCATACTGCCCGTCCGCTGTGGTCTGGTTCATGATACAGTTTCAACAGAGTATACTGTATACAATTCAGGGCCATTGCTAACAACCCTTTTCTCCAATTTCCGTCTTTTCCTGTGGTGGCCCATGCCCTTCTCCATTCTTCCTTCTCCTCGGGACCTGTATCTGCCTGTATTTTCTGCACATTCATCTCCTCTGGCCTATATGCAGCCACCCGGACTATGCGCAGTTCCTCTTTCTCGGCTTCCTCTTTGGCCGCTGCATCTGCCAGCATATTACCCCTTTGTTGCTGGTTTTCCACCTTCCTATGCGCTTGTATTTTAATGACTGCCACCTCTGCGGGTGCCCGAGCTGCTTCCACTAACTCTCATACTACATTTTCGTGACTTATGTGCCCCCCTCCTGAGGTGATGAATCCCCTCCTATTCCATGCTGCCATGTAGTCATGTACTACCCTGAATGTATACCGGCTGTCAATATACATGTTCACCCTCTTGCCTTTAGCCGCTTTGAGGGCCACCGTAAGGGCAATCAATTCGTGTACTTGAGCTGACAGGGCGCCTTCTAATCCCCCTTTTAGGATAGCCTCCTCGTTCAGGTCTACGACTGCCCACCCAGTCCGAATTGCCCATTTATGTACCTTCTAGATCCGTCCACATAGAGGGTCAAACCTGGGTTCTCAATTAGTTCATCCGAGATGCCCCTCCACCGCTTGGTCTAATCTCATCTGACATTGGTACGGTTCCCCTTTGGATATCATTCTGTCTGCTGGATTAACTTTAGTATCCCTTATGATCTGTACTGCCTTATCTTTTGGTAGTAACACAGCTTCCCATGCCACCCATCTGGAGACTCTCACTGTTTTCAGTTTCTGTGTTTAACAACTCCACTAAAGTATGCTGGGTGTGCAATATTATTTGTCCAGACATGGTGACAGGTTCACACACCCGATTGCCCACGTGGCACAGTGTAGCGCTGCCACGCACTAGGCCAGTTCCTTCACTACAGGGGACTGCTGTGTGGAATAATATGCTACGGGTCTTGTACTTTTTCCTTGTTGTTGTTTCACTATTGCATTGTAAAAATCCCCAACTATACTGCTGTAAACGTGAAACGGTCAGGACTTTTTGGGTAGCTTGAGGGCTGGTGTTGACATGAGACCGGCCTTCAACTCTGTATACACTGTCTCTTGCTTTTCTCCCCATTTGATTTTTTCTATCCCGGGCTTTCCTCCCTTTACTAACCTCTGTATTGGCGCAGCCATTGCTGCAAACTGGGATAGGAAGTTGTGGCAGTAGTTGAACAGCCCCATGACCTTTTGCATCCTCCTTACTGTAGAGGGGCGAGGCATGTCCGCGATGCCGATTTTCCTGTCCTGTGGTAGGATTTTGTTTCCCTGACTGATCTCATGTCCTAAGTATCTAATCAGTGTCTGCCCTACTTGTGCCTTTTTGAGGTTTATCTTAAATCCAGCATTTTTTAGTGTCCTTAAGACAACCAAGAGAGCTCCGATGTGGCCCCTTTCTGGTTCTGACGCAATTAGGATATCATATACATATTGTAAGATTGTACTGTTGTATGACTCTACATCTCACTGACTCAGCTTCTCACTCATGACCCGATGGAAGATTTTGGGACTGTTGTGGAATCCCTGTGGGAGCCTCGCACTCGTACTGTCTCTCTCCCACTGTGAAAGCGAATTTATCTTGGGATTCCTGGTCCAGTGGTATCGACCAAAATCCATTGGTTACATCTAAAACAGTAAATATTTTATGTTCGGGTTTTTACAATTAAAGCACATCTTGGGTTTAGGGACGGCTGTCACGGTGGCCACCGTCTCAATGGGGTCTGTAACCTGCACTGCCGACACCTTTATCTTAGTTTTCCCTATGTGGTTATCTACCCCGGTGGCCCATCTTTCTAGCTCATCATATGTGTTCTTGTCTACTAACCCAGTGTCTAAGATTGCCTGGTGGGCCCGGCTTAGGCCATCTTTGTACAATTGCATAAACTGTACGTCATCTTGGTTCAGCGTGGCACCTACACCCCTGTAGTTACAATATGCCTCAAACTCCCAATTGCCATATTCATGGGCACCCTCACCCTTTTCTTGTTTTACTCCAGTCACTATATTCCAATTAACTGGGGCTTGCCCTAAGACTTGTACTATTTCTGCTCTAGAGGCTTGGAAATTGGCTTGCTGCTGTGTCTGGTCTGCCAGGTTTTCCGGGCACCAGGGGCATATACTCTATCTTAACTGGGACCAAGGGATATGGGGGTGGTGATTCCCAACCCGCTTCCCGTTGTTCCTCATATCCTGCTGTCTGTTCCGCCAGCCCGTTCCAACCTACATTATCTGCGTATTGTGGAGCTGCTGGTGGCTGTGTTAAAGCTGGCGAAACTGACATGAGATTTTTTGCCTGTACTAGCTCTTCATTTTGGGATTTGTTGGCCAACATTCTATTTACTTTCTTAAACCTACATGTTGTCTTAACATTAGGATACATGCTTTAGCATCACTGTCTTTTTTCCAATTATCCCACCATTTTCTCTGATCAGTGGGTGAGTCAAATGGGTTCACCAACTTCAACACTTATGTGTTCTTTTGTTCTTTTGTCTGTGACACCTTTTGATGATCTGCTTCTATCACTGCTTGCTTGTCCCTACGACAACACCAGCCCCCTCCACTTCTCCTCCTCCCCCCCCCCCCCACCCCTTAAACCAGCTTATATTTCACCCCTTCCTTGGATTCACCTAGTTCTGTTGAAGGGTCATGAGGACTCGAAACGTCAACTCTTTTCTTCTCCGCTGATGCTGCCAGACCTGCTGAGTTTTTCCAGGTAATTCTGTTTTTGTTTTGGATTCCAGCATCCTCAGTTTTTTGTTTTTATCGAATTGTTCTTTATCGTTTTGCCTATCGATTTCTTATTTTGTCAGTTAAATGCTGTGTCAGGGAACCCTCTGGTCCCCACTTGAGTTTGTCGCTACTGGCCATCTCTGGGTAAGATGATCGGGGTATAGTTGTCGTCAGTGGTACAGTTCTTACCTGGGTCCT
Source organism: Carcharodon carcharias (assembly GCF_017639515.1). Classification (NCBI taxonomy): domain Eukaryota; kingdom Metazoa; phylum Chordata; class Chondrichthyes; order Lamniformes; family Lamnidae; genus Carcharodon; species Carcharodon carcharias. The sequence goes on along the minus strand of NC_054477.1, from coordinate 74,160,130 downwards.
TTCTGACTGAACTCGTTACTTGTGACTAATACTGGATGTAATTATAACAATCTTTAATACAACCGTTTCTACTCCACCCTTAACACCCATTGAACTATTGCCTGGAGCCTAACACTTCCTGGGTCCGGCCGGAGTCGGATTTAGTATGAATAAAAATGTACTCACACTGTGACTCGTCCTGTTTCCCCATCGGTGTCCTGCGTCCTTTGTACCTTGCTCGCAGCACCAATTGAAAGGTCCGAGGAATACTCTGGTACAAAATTTCAACACGGAGTCCAGATACAATATTCAAGTGGTTCCTTTATTACGCATGCGGGGAGCAAACACTGGGCAATCCAAGTGCTTCTCCACCGAGGTTCAAATGAGCACAGTTTATATATTTTTTTGCTATCAGTTACAACTTATTGGTATTAGTTAGACAAAGGCCACAGCACAATGACCCCCCGGTGGACTGAAAATTGTGTTCCTGTACAGTAATTGCAGTGCAGAGACTGGGTGTTGTCCTTTTGGAGGCAGCAAAGAATGTATGTTTGTTCTATTCAAAAGGTTTTCAGGGGCTGACTGGATGTGGTTCGAGGCTATCAGGTATCGAGGCCTTCCCCATTTCTTGATCGAGTCATCCTGAGTCCCTGCCCATGTGTGTATCTCCCATTTCCTAATAGCAAATTTACAGCTGATCCCTTTGTACAAGGTTTTAGCTTTCATGTAAGGCTGCAATTGTCTATGTATGCTTTGGCACCCTAGCTGTTGGTCCTGGCTGGCACTTTAAAATAAATCCAAATTTTCTGCATCTTCACCTGTATAATTGAAGCAGACTTATTTATTCTTGTACTTCAAAGCCCTTACACTGAAGGCCAACATGCCAGTTGCCTTCCTGAATGTTTGCTGGACCTGCATATTAACTTTGCTCCTTGTACAGGTACATTCAATTCATCAACATTTACAAGTTTCATGCCTTTTAAAAAAATATTCTGCTTTTCTTTTCTTACTACTGAAGTGAATGACCTCACACTCCCCCACATTATACTCCATCTGCCAACTTGTTGCCTACCCGTCTATATCCCTGCAGCCTCTTTGTGCCCTCCTCACAGTTAACATTCCTGCTAGCTTTGTATGGTCAGCAAACTTGGATACATTACTCTCAGTCTCTTTGCCTAAGTCATTAATATAGGCTGCGAATAGCTGAGGCCCCAGCACTGACCCTTGTGGCACTTCACTAGTCATAGTCTGTCAACTTGAAAATGCCCCAGTTATCCCTACTCTCCACATCCTGTCTGTTAAGCAAACCTCTATTTATGCTAATATATTACCCCAAATGCATGAGACCTTATCTTGTGTATTAACCTTTGTGTGGCACCTTATTGAATGACTTTTGGAAAATCAAGTATACTATATTTACTGGTTCCCATTTATCCACCCTACTAGTTACATCCTCAAAATTACATCCTCTAACAAATGTGTCAAACACAATTCCCCTTTCATAAAACCATATTGACTATGTCTGATCATACAATGATTTTCTAAGTTTGTGAAGATTCCCTTAGTAAGGGATTCTAGCATTTTCCTGATGTCAAGCTTACTGGCCTGTAGTTCCCTGTTTTGTCTCTCCCTTATTTCTTGAATAGCAGAGTTACATCTGCTAACTGCCAATCTGCTGGGATCATTCTGGAATCTAGTGAATTTTGGAAAATCGTAACTAGCGCATCCACTATCTCTTCAGCTACCACTTTTAAAACCAGGGCATCTGGACCTGGAAATGTATTGAATTTTAGTCCTTTAAATTTCTCTGTCAATCCAATGTGCCTTGGTAAATTATTCAATCGTGTCCATATTTGCCAGAGGTGTTATGGTGCAGTTGATAGCATCCCTGCCTCTGAGTCAGGACCTCTGTGTTCAAGCCCAAGTCTAGGACTTGATAGGCAAGGCAGGTGCATTTATAACATGGCCAAACAGGTTGAATATCAATCTGAAAATCCTGCCAACATATGCCAATGGCAGGCGGTGACAGCAGGAGATATTCTTAATCAGCCATGTGTTGGAAAGAAAATTGCAGCCCCTACCATCACTATTCGTAACTCTGGCCTACGACATGCATACAAAAGTGCATGTTGCCATATCAAACTCAGACTCTGTGGGGGACCAGTTGGCTGGATAGCCGGTGTGGATCAGTTGGTGCCAACGGCATGGGGTTCAATCCCCATTCTGGCTAGGGTGGATTTGGGACCTGCTGCCTTGCCCTGCCTATGGAGGAGATTGTGGCCCAGTGAGCTGGACCTGCCTTCAAGCAGAGAACTGCAGAAGAAAAAGTCTATATTTCCATGGAAATTGTAAATCATTGGCTTTATTATGTTTGCTTAGTGATGCACTCACTTATATGACAGGCCTTTTTAAAAAAACTTCCAAGGTACATAGGAAGATGTCCAATGTTTTAGGTAGGTTGGAAGCATGTAGCAGGGCAGACCAGGGATCCGAGAGTACAGTGAGGAGGATGGTGGGGTTTGGGAGCAGCAGCGTTTTTTTAGTTTTGGGGTATATTGACAGGATGTCTTTGGGCCTGGGAGTAATGGAAACGATCTGTTAGCAATATGAAAATAATGAAGGGGATTTTGAAGTTTGTACTGATGGGAAGGTGTTATATTCAACGTCAGTGCTGGGGGAATTGGGGACGGTGTTACAGGGGGTGGGATGGTGTTGACTTGGTGGAAACAGTGACAAGTGAGATTTCAAATACGCGAAAGATAGCTGCTAGGAGTGTTTATAAAAAAACAAAACAGGATGAGGTAAATTTGTCAGGGCTACGAACGGGTTCTACAAAGCAAAATGACTGAAAATCATTAAAGAGAATCGTTGTCTGATCAGGACCATGGTGTGAGGTTGCAAAGGGGCTTGGTTGTAACAATGAAAGCTAACCTTTAGATAAGGTTACCTCTGTCGGCGAGTGCCGTTCTATCTGTAGACTGATGGATAATATAAGTAATGAAAAGGAGATCCCAATTCTCACTTCCAATCTGAAAAGTCACTATAGTGAAACACCTGAACCCGAGTGACAAAATACTGCAAGTCTTGTGACGTATAGCAGTGTCTGTGATCGCGGTCTTCAGAAATGCTGATTTATTACCGAAGCTGCAGCCTTGTGGGATCAATAGACATCCGGCAATAAACGCCATTAAGATTTTCCTTTTACAGTAACCGGCTAATGATCGTCACCCGCTAACCCCCCTAGGAAAAAAACCCTTCCCTTGCTCACTTCGGCTCACGCACTCTTGCCCATTGCTGTTCTGATGTCTGGTAAGTCATTCCGAAAAGTACAGGTCTGTGGCTAAGTTACAGTCGATGAGGAATCGGAAACCCTTCTGGGGATGGCAGGACGCTTTGCCCAGGAGTGAAGTCTTATTTCTATTTCCAAAGCAGTGTTACTGCGATGGTTTCTGTCGATACATTTTGTAAAATAATTGTCAGAAAATTTTAAATTCAAGAATAACCTTTCCCCCGGTAGATCTGACCATGCAACTCTTGGCTCTGCAAGAGCTTGGAATCCAGCAGTTAAACCCATTGGCACCACAGCACTCACTGGAGCTGCCAAAAGCTCCAGCGTAGTACTTTGAGCACCGACAACGTTAAAATTCAAAACAAAAACAAAAACAGAATTACCTGGAAAAACTCAGCAGGTCTGGCAGCATCGGCGGAGAAGAAAAGAGTTGACGTTTCGAGTCCTCATGACCCTTCGACAGAACTCTTCGAAGGGTCATGAGGACTCGAAACGTCAACTCTTTTCTTCTCCGCCGATGCTGCCAGACCTGCTGAGTTTTTCCAGGTAATTCTGTTTTTGTTTTTGTTTTGGATTTCCAGCATCCGCAGTTTTTTGGTTTTATAACGTTAAAATTCAATCTGTCTCTAACTTCCTTAGTCGGGAGGAGAATTGGGGGGTGGGGAGGGGGGGTCTCTGAGGCCACTTTGAAAGAGATCAAACCGTGGCTGCCCTGAATTTAGATACTCAGTAGCTAAGCTATAATCGGCCAATGCATAAAAGAGCCAAGAAGATTCCATGCCAATTCCACATCTGTCTTGAATTAGGTGATCTCAGCTGAGTAATGGTAGGGTCACCAGAATTTGGTTTCAGTGCTCAATAATTATGCAAGAGAGAATTAGTAAAAGCTCTTGACCTTGATTCATCTCCAGTCATCACTGTTGTACATGATGGGCATTATCATCAATGTCCTTGCACTCATAAGCAAGGTAACATCATGTATTTGGAATGTGTTCCCTTGAATGGTTTTGTTTAAGCGTTTGATTCCTATATGCTGAAAACAAACTAATTATTTCTAGAGTGTGACTAAAATGTACCATGTTGACTTCAGATTGTATGTACATTTTCTTTCTTCACAATTTAAAAAAAATAAAAGCTTAGAAGTTTGTATTACTTTGATATGCACTGAAAATATGGAATGCCTATTTTGTATGAAAATATTTCAGATGATAACATTTATTTTGATTGTGTTGAAGCATCATTCATATGGAGTATTCTTTTTAGTGAATGGATTATTTTTAAAAAAAATTGTCTTGTGATTTGTTTATAAAATTTGCTGCTATATTTTGGTTTGTCTGTTACATAACATGTAAGTCTGGATTTTCAGAATACTTATGAAAATGGCATTGTATTTCCTTTATCACTTCCAGCTCCAGCAGAAGTTGCAGTAGATTTGGATCATTTTTAAGCAGGAAAATATATTTTATTAAGAATTGTGATGGACTGAATACCTTCTTTCTGTGCTCTGTGTTTTGGAAAAAGAGAAAGAGAAAGCAGTATTTTGAAGTCTGTGTAATGCCTGCGGAATTCTGATGTATTTTCACCCCAAGTCCTATTTTTAAAACACTTTTGTCTCAAATTTAAAGAACAAAATTTGTTGGACTGGGTTTCTATCCAATGTCATAAAGATGTCAGAAATATAAATGAAGAATATTATATTTTCATGTTGAAGGTGCTTGCAGCCTGCATGGATGAAAGCAGGGCTGGCTGGGTGGATGAGTGAACTGACCTTAGCACCATGGTACAGAAAGCCATTCAAGCAGGACTAATTATTCGGAATGTAATGATAGTATAGGGATAGCATAGTCAGAGGGATGATCATAGTTCTCTGCAGCCCAGAGTGAGAGCCCAGAAGGCTGTGTTACCTGCCTGGTGCCAGGGCTTGGGACATCTGCTTTGGGCTGGAGAGGAACTTCTAGTGGGAATGGGAGTATCGAAGGGTCATGGTCCACGGTGACATAGGTAGGACTAGGAAAAAGGTCCTGTTCCAGGAGTATGAGCAGCTAGGGGCTAAATTAAAAAGTAGAACCTTAAAGGTAAAAATCTCTAGATTATAAACTGAGTCACAAGCACATTGGCATAGGCTGAATAAAATTAGAGAGTTAAATGCGTGGCTCAAAGTTTGGTGTGGGAGAAATGAATTTCAATTCATGGGACACTGGTACCAATACTGGGGCAAGTGGGAACTGTATCACTGGGACGGCTTTCACCTGAATCATGCTGGAACCAGTGTTCTTGCAAGTTGCATAACTAGGGCAGTGGAGAGGACTTTAAACTAATTAGTGGGGGTGAAGGATCAAGTGTGGAAGATATAAGTTAGAGAAGAAAAGGCAATATAGCAATTTGGGAAATGATAGTCAGAGTGTGATAGGAAGGGCAAAGTGTACAAACTTAAGAATGTGCCAACAGATGAGGCTAGAGGTTGCACAAATAGGAAAACAACAGAACTAAAGGCTTTGTGTCTAAATGCTTGTAGCATTCATAACAAGATGGATGAATTGAGATCGCAAATAGAAATAAATATGTATGATCTGATAGCCATTACAGAGACATGGCTGCAAGATGACAATGGCTAGGAACTAAATATTCAAGGGTAGATGACATTTGGGAAGGGCAGGAAGCTAGGGAAAGGTGGAGGGGTAGCGCTGTTTATTAAGGTTAGTATTAGTAGATTAGATAGGAATGACCTTGGTTCTGATGATCAAGATGTAGAATCAGTTTGGGTAAAGATAAAAAATAGTAAAGATAAGAAGTCATTTATGGGAGTAGTTTACAGGCTCCCTTACAGTAGTTACAGTAGAAGACAGGAAGAAATAATGGGGTCTTGTGATAAAAGTACGGCGATAATCATGGGCAATTTTAACCGACATATAGATTGGATGAATCAGATTGGCAAGGGTAGCCTGGAAGATTAGCTCATATGTGTTTTTGGGATGGTTTGTTAGAGCAACACATTTGACAGCCAACCAGAGAGCAGCCTATTCCAGATTTGGTAATGTGCAATGAGACAGGATAAATTAATCTCATTGTACAGGAGCCCAAAAGTTGCAGCAATCATAACATTTCATAATCAGGTTGAGGGAGAGAAAAGTGGGTTGAAGACTAGAGATTTAAGCTTATATAAGGGCAGTTGAAGGTACGAAAACAGAGCTGGTTAAAGTGAGCTGGGAAATTAGATTAAGAGATAGGTTAGTGGAGATGCAGCACAGACATTTTTGGAGATATTTCATAACCCTCGGCAAAGATACAGTCCAGTGAGAAAGAAAGACTCTAGGGGAAGGATGTCCCAGCTGTGGCTATCCAAGGAAGTTAAAGGTAATTTAAAATTGAAAGAAAAAGCGTGCAAATTATCATGAAGAAGAAGTGTGCAGATTAGTGTGAAGATTAGCTGCAGATCAGAAGATTGGACAGAATATGAAAAAAACAAAGAATGACTCAAAATAATAAGGATAAAGAAATTAGAGTATGACAGGAAGCTAGCTAGTAATTATAAAAACTGGATCATAAGAGTTCTACAAGTATTTAAAAAGGAAAAGAGTAAGTAAAGTGAGTGTTGCTCCTCTATGGAGTGAATCCAGGAATTAATAATGGAAGATAAGGAAATGGCAGATGCATTGAACAGATATTTTGGATCCTTCTTCACTGTAGAGGATACAAGTAACAGCCCAGAAATAATTGTGAATTGCGAAGTGAAAGGAGAGAGGAACTTAAATCAATTACAATCACCAGAGAAAGGGTCCTGAGAAAATTTAGCACTAAAATCTAACAAGTTCCCAGGTCCTGATGGACTTCATCCTAGGGTGTTAAAAAAAGTGGTTGCTGAGATAGTGGATGCATTGGTTTTAATTTTCCAAAATTCTCTAGATTCGGGAAAGGTCCCATCAGATTGGAAGATAGTGAAGGTAACTCCATTATTCAAGAAAGGAGGCAGACAGTAAGCAGGCCAGTTAGCTTAATATCTGTCATAGGAAAAATGCTGGAATCTATTATTAAGGATGTTATAGCTGTGCACTTAGAAAATCTCAATGCAATTAGACCGAGTCAACATGGTTTCGTGAAAGGGAAATTATGTTTGACTGATTTATTAGAGCTCTTTAAGAATGTAACAAGCAACGTGGATAAAGGGGAACCTGTGAATGTGGTGTACTTAGATTTCCAGAAAGCATTTGACAAGATGCCATCAAGGGTTACTCCATAAATTAATAGCTCATGGTGTAGGGGATAACATATTAGCCTGGATAGAAGATTGGTTAACTAACAGGAAATAGAGAGCAGGCATAAATGGGTCACTTTCAGCTTTGCAAGATGTAACAAGCGGAGTTCCGAATCGATCAATGCTGTGGCCTCAACTATTCACAATCCATATCAATGCTTTGGATGAAGGCGCCAAATGTCTAGTTGCTAAATTTGCTGATGACACAAAGGTAAGTAGGAAAGTAAATTGTAAAGAGGACATAAGAGGTCTGTAAGGGGAGAAAGATAGGATAAGTGAGTCGGCAAAAATTTGGCAGATAGAGTATAATGTGGGAAAATGTGAACTTGCCCACTTTGACAGGAAGAATAGAAAAGCAGCATATTATCTAAATAGAGAGATTACAGAATTCTGAGATACGGGGGGATCTGGGTGTCCTGGCGCATAAATCGCAAAAAGTTAGCATGCGGGTACAGCAAGTGATTAGGGAGACAAGTGGAATGATGTCATTTCTTGCAAGGAGAACGGAATACAAAAGTAGGGGTTTTTGACTGGCAGAGCAAGCGCAAGAGGACCAATGACCTACTCCTAATTCAAAGTTACATATGTTGAAATTATTTGTATCAATTTTGAGAATCAGACCAACATTAAGGTTTCCTACATTAATTATAACATTGCCAACACTTCAAAAATGCTTCATTGGCTATAAAGCACTTTGGGATGTTCTGAGCTTGTGAAAGGTGTTCTATAACTGAAGCCTCTCTTTATTTTTAAATGTGTATTTCTGTTGAAGAAGTTTGAAAATTTCCATCTGATCCCCTAAAATGTAGGGCAGGAATTTTCAGATGGCGTGGCTTCCTACCCCGCCACCCGAAGAGTCAGCGGAGAATGTATTCTCACTGATCACAGTAGGCAAGACTGATTGGCCGGCAGCTCTCTAGTCCCAGCAGTGCTAATGGCAACAGTGGACACAATGAATACAGCAGTCCCCAGTTCTAAGTCCTAGAGTCCAGGCCAGGTAAGTGCGGGGTTGTCTCATGGTGGACAGGGGATGTGTGAGACAGGGGTTGGAGAGAGGGCTTTGGGGGTCTTGATAAAGAGACCAGGCAGGGGGCAGGGAGAGCAACCATGGGGGGCAGACCTTGAAGGAAGGCCCCAATATAGCAAGGGGACCATGGAGGAAGGAGCCCATTTTCCCAGCACAGTTCCAAGCAGGGTCACCTGCCAGTCTTTCCCCCTGCCCATGAACTTCTCCTACCCACCTCAAAATTGAGACTGGGCAGTAATTGGCCACTTAAGGGTCTCAAATGGGACAAGGGCAGGCAGGTTGCCCTAGGCCTCACCCGCCCCATGTAAAATTAGGGACAGGTCGGGGGTCAGTGGGAGGGTGGCTAGAAAGCCACCCAGGGAATTTTACAGCCTCCACCACCCTGCCTGCAAAACTGCTGACAGAGGACTGTAAAATTCTACCCATTCATCTGTTAATACATGGCAGAATTGATTTGCAGATGGCAGTGTTTTAATTTCAGTTCCTTTTAAAGATGGTATGAAGAATTGGGTAATATGATGTTTGTTCTATTGCTATACAGTTGAGAAACTGTAAAACCACTGGTTATAGAAATGCTATTGGTGTTGAAAACTTGCTTTGTGTGTCTACGTAAAATCACACCTGCAGAAATCTTATGCAAGCACCATTCGATTGCTGTTTAAATTACTGAGAGCCCAAAGTGAAAGATCTCGGTTCATAGTATGAGGCAAAGTTAAATTTGGAAAATGTCGGTGTGAAGTTGTGGTTCAGTGAGATGACACTTTGTTTTAAACATCTGCAGATTGTTAGGCTTGTTAAAGAATGAGTTTGAATGGAAGGTCTTAGAACAAAATAATTATTGGAATATTATTTTCTAACATTAATAGACTGTTTTCATTGATTTTACAGTATTTAGTTAACTGGAGAGTTAATTACACCTAGTCAAAGTTTTCATTACTAAAGTTTCTGAATTAACACATACAATTTCATTGTGGTCTTTTTCACACTTCATTTTCTGCAACTTTACCTAATGCATAGAAGTGGATTTTTGCTTACCCTGACATATTTGGCTTAATTTGCTTTGAAAAAGCAATGACCATGTTATTGTGTTAAAATTGCATTCAGTGCATAGCTTTCTACTTTTCCTGTTCTCGCTAAAGTGGATTCTGAAGTTATGTGTTAAGAAGTTTTGTACATCTGTTTCTAACTGAGAATGTTAAATACCATGGGTAAGGTAAGTTATTCAACTAGCACCATCAAAGCCATACATTCCATGAGTTATCAGATAAGTTCTAATATTTCCTTTATTAACATCCTAAATCAGTTTTAGTTCTCTCTGACCATTAGCATCGGTCACAACACAAGAAATATGTAAAAGGACTACACCTGCACACCTTACTGTTTTCTTAAAGGTTTACAAAGAGATTGATGGTTCCAATATTCATACATCACGACCTGCATTCACATACAGTACAGATTATAGCTGCATAATATCATTTAAGTGCTTCAGTCAGAAAAACTAGAGATGAAAGGCAGGGCAAGCATTTTTCTAAAAGCATCTAATCATCAGCATCGATTGCAATGCTCGTTACAATTTAAAACAATGAAACTGTAGGACAGCTGTTCTTAGAACATGATATTATTCTTTAGCTAGTTAACATATTAATAATTAGTAAAAGTCATCATATGCACCTTTATGATGACTAACAATTTTGACCCCCTTAAAAGCTACACGCAGAATTACTTGTGTAATCTGCAGATTACAATCTCCCTGACAACCTACAGAAAACCAGTTTCAAACCCTCAAATTGCAGACAATGTCAAGAGTACATCTACTGAATTAACAGCATGAGACCCACCAAATTCAGCTATTGACAATACCACATATATTTACACCAATCAGCGATGCCTTTATTTAACTTCCATATAAATCACACAGTTTGCTGAAGCTGGGTTCAACTTTGCACTCGGCAACGGATAAATGGACACTAGCTGGCAGAACCAGAATTATATAACCCTGAATCAATGAAAGAGAAAGATAATGATCAAAAGAATTGAAAGGTACTGGAGATGATTTCTGATTGGGTTCAGCTGATTTATAGCTAGTGTTTCATTAAAATAAACATAAATCAGGTGCACCCAATTGGAAATTGAGGCAGAGATCCCTCATGCTAGATCTGTGACCAATTGCACATGCCATTTTCCGCCTTCATTTCTATTAGTTGCATGAAGTGCCTGTCCAATTTGGGCCAGCCCAGGTGGCTCATTTGCCTTATTCACTCATTTTTGTCTCCTTTACCATATAAAATGACAAGTCTCTTTTGGAGGGCTTTTCTTTCCTGTGGTCAACTACTTTGACATCTACTATTCAGTGTAATACTGCAGTTTCTCCTCTTACAGTCACTTCAGAAGAAATATAATAGGTTTCCTTTAGGAATATCATGTATCTTTCTTCAGACTAATAAGAGGGTGAGAAATGGAAGGATTCCAGGCTTGTCAGGTGGCATCAGTAGAGCATGGCAGCCACTTGCCCTATCCTAACACTCTGATGCACACAAAGTCAGTAAGAAGTGATGGATTTGTATCAAAGTCAATCCATATATCTTAAAAATTATTATTTGAAACTTTAAAAAAGGATGTCCTCCACTAGTAATTTGTCTACAGTCCCAATGCTATTAGGTTACATTGGCAGACAATAATTTTATATGGAAATAGGCATCTAGAATGTTTAAATCAACTTCCATATTCTGTCAGAACTGTGTCTTAGTTCTTGTTGGTTGCTTTTTGTCAGGCACTTAGCTGATCTCATTCAATAAATTTCTTACATAGACGCTTTGTTTTGAAGGAAATAGTTACATAACTTAATGCTAAATCAGTCCCTAACATCAGACTGGAAGATGAATGAACTTGCTTCAGATCAGAAGGTCCATGGGTCTTCTAGAAGACAACCTTTGCTAATTCTGCCAGAGACAAATTTAGGAATAAAAAACAGAAGCTCATAGGAAGGGGAAATGGTAAAGAAAACATAGACATAGTTTATTTTCTTTATTTTGACAACATTGGGGCCTAAGTGTATCTGTGAAGTTAATGTCAGGGAAATTTATGTTGAGCAAAGATTGGCTATGAAACATAAAGTAAAGAATCAACCCAAAATTAGACCAGACTGGTGAGATAAAAAGCGTATTGTATGACAACTATGACCTTGGTGGTTCAATCCTTGACCCCTGAGTGTCTGATCCTGGTATAGTGGAGGGTGGGGGAGGGGCAGAATGGTACGATCCCAAAGCTTGGGGGAGGTGTTTCAATCCATGATCCCAAATGCAGGGCCTGATAATGTGAGGGTGTCAGTTCTTTGCTCACTGGGGAGGGAGTGGGGGTTTGTAGCGGGGTGCAGGGGTTCGTTGGTCGGATGGGAGGGTGGTTCTGATGATGGGACAGAGCCTTGGATTTGGAGTAAGCTCTTCCTAGGCTCTGAGGATGTGATTCCTGCAGCTGTCATGTCTCCCAAGGCCCAGGAAATCCAATTGTCTATAGTTAAACCTGCAAAGCAGATTAAATCCACAGGACTTTAAGCTTCATTACTATGGTTAAAATGCCACCCCATCTCCTGCAAGTGGGATGGCTGCCTGCCATTTAACCAGCTTGAGTAATGGAGGAAATTGCAGGATAGATTCAGCTTCCCAACACACTTCAATTTTCTATCCTTTTAATCCTAACCCCCACCAATGTGTCCAATCTCACCTGCTACCCACTGTTAAAATTTCCCCCCTAGGTCTCCATAGACTCATAGATGTTTACAGCACAGAATGAGACCATTCGACCCATCATGTCCATGCCAGTCAACAAAGATCTGACTACACTAATCCCATTTTCCAACACTTGGCCCACAGCCCTGGAGGCTATGGCAACACAAATTAATATCTAAATACTTCTTAAACGTTACGAGAGTTTCTGACTCAACCACCCTTTCAGGTAGTGGGTTCCAGACTCTCACCCCCCACTGGGTGAAAAAATTTCTCCTCAACTACCTCTTAGCCTTCTACCTTTTACCTTAAATCTATGTCTCTTGGTTATTGACCCCTCTACTAATGGAAAAAGTGCCTTCCTATCCACCATATCTATGCCCCTCATAATCTTATATGCCTCTATCAGGTCCCTTCTCAACCTTTGCTGCTCCAAGAAAAACAGCCCCAGTCTATCCAATCTTTCCTCATAGCTCAGACCCTTCAGCCCAGGCAGCATCCTGGTAAATCTCCTTTGCACCCTCTCCATTACATTCACATCCTTCCTATAATGTGGTGACCAGAACTGCATGCAGTACTCCTGTTTTGGTCAAACTAGTGTTTTATACAGTTCCAGCATAACCTTCCAGCTCTTGTATTCTATGCCTCAGCTAATAAAGGCAAATATCCCATATGCCTTCTTGACCGCCTTATCTACCTGACTTGCTATCTTTAGGGATCTGTGGATATGCACACCAAGGTCCCTCTGATTTTCAGTACTTTCCAGGGTCCTACTGTTCATAGTTCAATTCCTAGCCTTGTTAGCCCTCCCCAGCCTTGTTAGCCCTCCCCAAGTGCATTACCTCACACTTTTCCTAGTTGAATTCCATTTCCCACTGCTGTGCCCACCTGACCAGTCCATTGATATCCTCCTGCAGTTTATGACTATCCTCCTCACTATGTACCACCTTATCAATTTTTTGTGTCATCAACAAACTTCTTGATCATACGCTTTACCCTTAAGTCCAAACCATTTATGTACACCATAAACTGCAAGGGCCCCAGCACTGAGCCCTGTGGAACCCCACTGGAAACAGGCTTCCAGTCATAGAAACATCCCTCTACCATTATCCTCTGCTTCCTGCCTCTCAGCCAATTTTGGATCCAATGTGCCTTTTTGCCTTGGATCCCATGGGCTCTTACTTTCTTGACCAGTCTGCCATGAGGGACATTATCAATAGCCTTGCTAAAATCCATGTAGATCACATCAAATGCATTACCCTCATCAACACTCCTGGTTACCTCCTCAAAAAGTTCAATTAATTTTGTCAAGCGCCACCTTCCCTTAACAATTCCATATTGACTATCCCTGATTAACCCATGTCTCTCCAAGTGCAGATATATTCTGTCTCTCAGAATTCTTTCTAGTAACTTCCCCACCACCAAGGTTAGACTGACTGGCCTGTATTAACCTATCCCTTCCTCCTTTTTTTAATAATGGGACAACGTTAGCAGTCCTCCAGTCCTCTGGCACCTCACCTGCCAGGGCCCTTGATATCTCTTCCCTTGCCTCCCTCAACAGCCTAGGATGTATCTCATCCGGGCCTGCGGATTTATCCACTTTTAAGGCCGCTAAACCATTAGTACGTCCTCCTCTCTCTATGTTAATTTCCTCTAATATTTCACAGTCCCCCACCCTGATGTCTATATCTGCATTGTCCTTTTCCATTGTGAAGACCGACGCAAAGTATTCATTAAGGACTGTACCCAGGTCTTTCGGGTCCACACACACATTACAAAAATGAATTAGAGAAGGTGCAAGATAGATCTACAAAGGTGATATCGGAGGCCTTTAAAATTAAGAACGGGATTGATAGGGTAGACAAAGAGAAAACATTTCCATGTGTGGGAGTCCAAAATTCGGGTCATAAATAATAAATAACCACAAATAAATCCAATAATGAATTCAGGAGAAAACTTTTTACTCAGAGATTGATTAGAATGAGGATACATTGAGTAGGTGAGGCGAATAGCACTGATGTATTTAAGGAGAAGCTAGGTGATGAAATGAGGGAGAAAGGAATAGACAGATATGCTGATAAAGTTAGCTCTTAGTTGGTGGAAACTCATGAGAAGTATAACACTGTCATGGACAAATTGGACCAAATGGCCAAATGTAAAGTTTATGTAGTTATGTATATATAAATAAGAGTTCTAGATGTCATTATTTTTGTTTTTAAGAAACAGAGTTTTCCTAACATTAATAAAATGTCATTACAGTGGTGAAACCTAACCAGAATGTAGTAATGGATGTGAAGTATTTGACACTGATAACATTCATTTGTTTTCTGGGAAGAATTCAAGGTAAGCAAAACAGTAAGCTTCCTAAAGACTATTATTTCTGCTGCTATTTAAAACGTTAACTTTCAGAATAAGAGTAAAGCTTTGGTTCACAATACTTCCTCAGTGCTAACATTAAAAAGAATCTGTCCCAATAAGTTCCAATTGAACTAAATTCATTATTTCACCTAGAGTTTGTTAAAATTAATATTTTTTTCCATTATAACACATGAAATGAGAAAATAGTCATCTGTAGTAAATTTCTGATGCAATGAATAATCTTAAAATGTCTCACAAAATGCAGATGAAGAAATGGATGATTAGCAGAGATTTCCAAAACAGCTAGGAGAGGTGACCTAAAACATAGTCAAAGAGATGGGGTTTGAAGTGGCTTTTTGAAGGTGTGGAAATAACTGAGCAGGAACTAGTATGTGATAACATGTAGGTAGTTTGAGGTGAATTGGGAGTTTATATAGATGGAATTAAGGGGACCATTAAGGATAGTATTGGAGAAATCAACTTGGAGGTGACAAAAGCATGTCTGAAGGTTTCAGAGCCATTGGGGATGAGGTATGGATGCAGATGAGTGAAGTAGCAGAAATGAACATAGGTAGCCTTGTTGAGGGATAGGATAAATGGCATGAAACTCAGTTCAAAATCAAACACAACTCTGGAATGCATCATAAGGTTCACCATGGAGCAAGCAACTGAAGAACAGGCTAAATCAGAGCTAAAGGGCAGGATTTTTGCAGAATCGTGGAGACTCCGCAGACCTTTAAAAATGGCAGGCAGGACCAGATTCCGGGATTCCCGGCCCCATTTCTGGTGCCCCCAGTTTTCGTCAGCATAGGTTAAGTGAGCATGCTGGTGTAGATCACAAGACTGCACCCTGAACTCCTGACCCTGCTGGTTCTATTGCAGGGTTAGGCTTCTCCTAGTCTGCCACAATTTTCATGGGTGTTGGGCCAACTTTTCAAGGATTCGTGTTTAACAGCCCCTCGCAGGTGTTGTGAATCATAGTCTGGATGAGGGCTCCTTTTGAAAGGTAAGTTCTCTTGCCAATCTGTGCCACTTCACCTATCCCAAAAGTCCCTCATACCCTCCATGCTAACTCATACTCCTCCATCCACCCTCAACAGTGCCTCATTACCTTCATGTCAACCTATAGCAAGCACTTCCATGTCCATTCACCTGGTATAAGTTGGGGTGAGGGGAACTGAGGGCTAATGGGCCAGCTATCAAAGAAAACAGAGCACTGAGGTGAGCCTTTTAGCCAGCCCGCTTTGGCGTTCCACAGCCCCTGTGGCTGCCTTCCAATTGTTTCCAGGAGCGGTGGGCCCAACTCTAGGTAATACTGCCCCCACTAGAATGAAGATCCCACCTTTACAGGCACTCTCTCCTGAGGCAGATGCACCGAGCCAGGAAATCTCCCAACTCCAGCTACCTGTCTCTAGGATGAAGATCCAGCCCAAGATGTGAAATGTCTGATTGTGGGTCTAATAGCATGGCTTTGGTTTTGATGCTGTTAATCCAGAGGAAATATAATTTAGTGGTCAGGATCTGAGTTAGAAAGAGATCAAGCAAGGTACTATGAAAGACAAGAATCTCAATTCTCAATATAGAAAGTTGCCACATTATAGATTTCAACTGAGTTCTTCTAATAAGATTACTGTGGCGATGCTTCTTCACTGGAATCTATACACTATATAAGAAGTAAATGGTGGACTCAATAGACTCAAGCAGAATTAATAGCCAATTTTTTTTGCATTTTAATTACATTTTTGGTGACTTTTTTTACTGATTAAAGTACAGTTAGTGTGCTGGAACATAGCTACTTTCTCAGTCCACTGATGGTCAGCAAAAAGGTTCAGTGCAATTAGTAGTAAAACTCCCTGTACTCCCTACTTCAACAATGCACCTAAACCATTGGTGATGGAGACTTCCTTCTGTACTAGTACAGCACTTCCACCTCAAATGCCAATGATATGATGAGCCATTTTAATCTGCCAGGGTGCATAGATGTCTGTGCATGTGGCAGGGAAGCCAGCAGGAGCCCTCTGACATCCACATTTAACTCAAATGCAAGTCAGCTACAAGTAACTCTTTTGAGTACAAACACATTTCCATCTGTTCCTATTCAGATGAAGTTACATTGTTTCATAGTTGGCCATTGTGAGATTTGAACTCTTGATTCATAGTTTGCCATTGTGAGATTTGAACTCTTGATACTCTTTCGAGTACAAACCTGTTTCCATCTGTTTCAGATGAAATTACATTGTTTCATAGTTTGCCATTGTGAGATTTGAACTCTTGATAACTCTTTCGAGAACAAACCCGTTTCCATCTCTTTCAGATGAAGTTACATTGTTTCACAGTTTGCCATTGTGAGATTTGAACTCTTGATCTTGGGGTTACAAACCCAGTACCATAACCACTTGGCTATTTAGGCCAAGCTAGCTGCAAGTACCTAGGCTGAGCTAAAAAGCCACTGACAAGCATTGATTACTTCATTAAAATGATACAGACAGCCAGCACTATGCAAGCTTTCCATTGGCTGTATGCCTAACTATGAGCTGGGCTGGTGTTGCGCTGCCACTGAATGGCAGCCAGAATTTATCTCTTAAAGGGTAGGTGCACTGTAACAGCAAATAACAAGGAAACATATCAGATTAAAGTAGTGGCGGGAAAGAGTCCAAGAATAGAGCTTTTAGCATTCATTTACAATATAATCCATAATTTCTGATGCTCTCTGCACTTATCCAGTGACTATTTTTTTCATATTTATGCTTTCACGGGATGTGGGTTTTGCTGGCTAGACTAGCATTTATTGCCTTTCCCTAATTGCCCTTTAGAAGATGGTGGTGAGCCACCTTCTTGAACTACTGTAGTCTATGTGGTGTACACCCACAGTGCTGTTAGGAAGGGAGTTCCAGGATTTTGACCCAGAAACAGTGAAGGAATGGCAATATATTTCTAGGTCAAGATGGTGAGTGGCTTGGAGGGGAACTTGCAGGTGATGGTGTTCCCATGTATCTGCTGCCCTTGTCCTTCTAGGTGGTAGAGGTTGCAGGTTTGGAAGATGCTGTTGGAGGAGCTTTGGTGAGTTGCTGCAGTGCATCTTGTATATCGTAGACACTACTGCCACTGCATTGTTGGTGGAGGGAGTGAATATTTAAGATGGCAGATGGGATGCCAATCAAGCAGGTTTCTTTGTCCTGGATGGTGTCGAGCTTATTGTGTGTTGTTGGAGCTGCACTCATCCAGGCAAGTGGAGAGTATTCCATCATACTCCTGACTTGTGCCTTGTAGATGGTGGACAGGCTTTCGGGAAACAGGAGGTGAGTTACTTGCCACAGAATTCCCAGCCTCTGACTTGCTCTTGTAGCCACTGTATTTATATGGCTAGTCCAGTTCAGCTTCTGGTCAATGGTAACGTCCAGGATGTTGATAGTGGGAGATTCAGCAATGTTAATGCCATTGAAAGTTAAGAGGCAATGGTTAGGTTCTCTCTTTTTGGAGATGGTCATTGCCCGGTACCCATGTGACATGTATGTTACCTGCCACTTATCAGCCCAAACCTGAATGTTGTCCAGGTCTTGCTGCATATGGACACAACTTCTTCAGTATCTGAGGAATAGCGAATGGTGCTGAACATTGTGCAATCAACATCATTTCTGACTTTATGATGGAAGGATGATCTATATAGCTAACTATATGGATCAGGATGGTCCAGGAACATCCAACTGATTGCGTCCACAGCAGCAGTAGGGGAGCTATAATTAATCTTAAGGAGGGAAATGTACCTTCTTGCTGTTAATCGCATCCAATCCCTCTTGCTCGAAGGGATATCAAATGAGGCATCAGTTGAACTTGGCTGTAACGCCCCTGTCCCCTGTGGTCTAATTGCCCTTGACACTCAATAAAGTAAATTGGTGCCTGTGGAATGCAACAGCAGTAAAGAGCAATTAGCTTCTGGAGGAAATTTACATCAAAAGAAAATAAATCTATGCTATCATACATATTGCATTCGGCACAGCCAAAACTAGCATTGAATGGAAAATCTTTGACTGGCATAATCACACAGTAACAAGTACAAAGAGTGAACCTATATAAACAAGGATCCATTTGCTGCTCATAGCACTTTACTGTAATTTCCCACTAAGATATTCTACTTTTGATTTTAGGAGATCTGATTAAATGTCCTTCGTATAGCTCTACAACAATCGATGCTCTTGAAGGGGAGCACGCACGTATAAGTTGTAAACTGTGCAATGTATCCACTCCAGTTGTCTTGAGTGACCTTCAAACACATGGATTTAACATCACCTGGTTCAAAGACACTTCCAAAGATGGTCCTGTGGAGCTTTTAGGAAAAACAGGCAGAATTACATTGGAAGGAACCTCATTAGGATTTTGGCCTGCATTCGTGAAAGATACTGGAAGATATTCTTGCTCTGCCTCGTAAGTAGCATTGAGAATAATAACCCACACCAGCACTAAAATTTTCCGGCACCAGTTGGAGCAGCTTATGTCAGGTGATTCTAGCAGAATTTAGCAAGTACTCTGTCCCACTGGAGATTCATACATTTTGCAATGCAGTGCAGTTTCTTTTGAGTAGGCAAATGGGCAGATGCTTCATTTAAGTACACATGAGGAGCAGGGTGCTCTGCAATTCAATTTGGATGCCCAGGATGTCGTTTGTAAAGGATGCCAATAGCGGAACTATTTGCAAAATTTTAGGGCATGTGGTGGCAGCTGACCTAAAGGGGAGCATGTAAGTATTTTGAACTTTTTTTGGACTGTTTGAACACATTTTTGTAAGAAGAGGTTCCACTGGCACTTAGATTCAAACTAGTAAGTGGCAAATTCAGCGCTGAAATCAGTAAGTAATTCTTCACACAGGAAGTGATAAATGCCTGGGGTCACCTTTTGGGTAACATAGTGGAAGCAAAAGGTCTGGATTTATTCCAGAGAGTTGGGACAGGATTTTCTCTACAGGCTTCAGGACCCCACCATCAGGCTCAAATGGGAATCAGCCTACTCTATGTGGGGTACAGTCACTCACTTGTGATTTTCCCCGAAGTGGCCAATTAATGGTCAGAGGCCAGACTTGGCATAGGATGGTGGGCAGGCTTTTGAAGCTGAAGGGCAACAGGAGACCCTCCAGCTTGGAAGCAGCATCAGGATGCCATGCCATGCCAGGTAAGTAGGTAAGTGAGGGAGAAGATGCCCCAAGATGGAGGCACCCTCTTTCCAACTTTTTTAAAATTGAAAATACAAAAAGACCTTTGCAGCCAGCCACCAGCCAGAGGGTGGGGGGGGGGGGGAGCCCCTTCACAGAGTGACTGTGGATGCAGCTAAACTGAGACAGCCAGAGAGGGCCTCAAAGCCTGCCTGGAGTGTTGGTTCCCTGATCTACTGCCAGGAGGATTCTTCCAGACTGCTGCGCTCTCTTCTCCCCCAATGTGGGGACCTGGAGGCCGATTGGAAAATTCCAGTCAGCCTCTGACAGCAGGCCTTTTAAATTGCTGCTGCCCCCACCTCTGATCCAGCCTCTGTGAAATGGCCTGGGAGCAAGATGGAACTGGGGAACCGGCATGCTGCCTACAGTGTAAAATCTACACCCATCTACCCCTGTGCCCGCCTCCATTAAGGGCTAAAAATTACATGATGAAAAATGGCAGGTTCCTATGAGAGGATGATGATCGGCAGTGACCCTTGTGATTGTAAACCCATCTTTTGCAGTGCATATCGGGTAAAAGGATTATTGTTATTAGCCAGGGTGTTGTAATATTCTGGTTGTGGGGCTATGACATTGTTTGATTTTACGGTAAATATATTTTTGCTTTTGTGCATCACTTAAATTCAGTGAATTTCTTTTTGCCTTTATTAGTATTTGGGGTGAGGCAGAAATACATAAATTGAAAAATGCCTTCCTTTTCAAGAAAGAGAAGAAGATATTCAGTCGTATGGGTCTAGAATTGTCTTGGAGCATTTTATAGTTTGATGCTTTTTTGATATACAGGTATAAAATATTGCATGCAGACTAGTGAGTTTGTGAAAATTTATTTGCATCCTTTTATTCAAGGTGCCTGGTCACAAAAAATATACTTCAGGAAATTTTAAGGGTGGACACATTTTAAAGCTCTTAAACCTGTCCAATCTGCTCACCTCCTCACTCAACACGCAGGTTGGACAATGGAAACTTTTCTAAGGAGGCTGCCTGCACTTTAACAGCATTTTTAATTTTAATACACGGAGACCAGGATTCCTGGGTCTCAGGAATCCCGGCTGGTAAAAAGAAGCGAGGAATGGCCAGATTCATGAGGTAATTGTCTTTATTGCACTATTGTGGTCCAGGAGGAGCAGGAGTGTTTTCCCTCCAGGCCCAACAAGCTTACCACCACATGACTGGATCCTCGCTGCCCACCCCCTCTGCAAGTCTAACTTTCCTGATGTTTGACCTGAGCTCTCCTTCCCGCCCACCACCTTAATGTCAATCTGATTGGCTTGTAGTTAATTTCTGCAAGACCTCCATGATTCCCAGACCTCTGGGTTTCCTGTGCATAAACTTTGCCCCCATCACCTTGCACTTCTGTTTCAGGCCCTGAGTAAATATTGGGGCCACTGTGCCCAAGTTAAAGCTGTTTTACAGTATTACTTAAACAGGTATAGGCAGAAAAAATACCAAAAATACTTTCAAACAATGGAAGTTAAGTGCTAGCTTTTTTGTGATCGCTGGTTAATAATAAGTATAATTTACTAAATTTATGGTGCTTATTTTCTGTTTATAGGAATGGAACTTATAATATAATGAGTAAAGCTACACCTTTGAATGTACAAAAGAATAAAGGATTGTGCCATGGCAGCAAATATCTTTTTAGTCAATATGTTGGAAGATCCATTACGTTGCCCTGTCCAAAACTAGAAGGTTATAGCAAAAAGGAAGAAAATATTATATGGCTGAAGGTATAAACATTTTCATACTTTTGTGTACATACCTATCTTATGAGTTGGATTTAAATTTTTAAATAGTTTTAAAATGGTTTTAATTAATAATATACATACTGAAGCTTTGCAAAAATGTTTGCTAAATGTTTCAAATAAATACAATAACCTCTAAATAAAAATTTTAAATATATTTTCCATAAAAGAGATGACAATACTTGCAGGTGTAAAAATACTTTTATTAAAGGAGTTCATTGGTACATAACAATATTGACAGCACTTCAAAAATAGTTCATTGACTGTCAAGCAGTTTGGAATACCCTGAGTGCAATATAAATGCAAATTCATTCTTCTTTTCCAATTTTTCACATTTCATTGATGATGATAGGATTGTTATTATTGTAATTAAGACTGTCAAAAAACAAAGGAAATGTAAGCTTTGGGCTCTTGCCACATTATGTAACCTGCCGTGGGAGCAGATGGGCATTGGAAAATGTCGCCTATCAACTGTACCTCTGATTATTTAATATATGATGCATATCTAGGTTGAGCCATTCATAAGAATATTAAGAAAATAATTGGCATAAATTTTTATCTTCACCGCTTCTGTGATAATTTGGCAGAGCAGGTCACTCACTTGTTGCGGAATCAGCTCATTAAAATCAGGTGACTTCTAGAAAGGCCAGAATATCAGCTCCATCAGATGTCTACCCAGAGAGTTCAGGTGAAAAATACAACCAGTGTGTCCTTGTATCTTTCAGGATTGCAAGGATAATGTTCACACAGGGACTGAGTACGTTATTCAGAAAGTGGAAGAAAAGAGTGCTGGATATTACTTGTGTGTACTCCCTCTAGAAAATGGTGGACTTCAATATAATATTACAAGAATGCTGGAACTGACAACCAAAGGTATGGTTTAACATCGATTTTTGTTATTATATTAATAAGTGCCAAATTGACACTTTTAATTATGCAAAATACATTCTGACTTGACCTGGAATGGTTCCAGTGGGAATTGGAAATTTTATAAAAAGAATTATTTTGGTCCATTTGGACCTCGGAAGAACTGTGCTCTTCCTTGGAAGTGTAGATTAGCTTGAGCTAGGACAGGCACACTGAAAGCTCTTGCAGGCATCAGCAGTCCAATCCAGGTGACCTGAATCTACCTGAACAGCCCTGTTTGCATATCTTTATGAGCAGGTAGAAATGAGCTGTGGGGGGATGTGAACCTAAGAGATTGATGCCAATGTAGACGAATATCTCCAGGAGAGATGAGTTCAATAACAGGCTATGAAACAATGGCCTGGATATGATCAGGGGTGGGTTGATGAGGAGACAGAGTTTCGGATGAGTGGTTCAGGTTTCCCTGCATGTTGTGGAGTTTTAATTTCACAGCATATATGTTTTCTCCTAGACAGGTTTCCCACCTGGAAGTCAGCCTGATTGACAAGCTGGGCATCCAGCCTGGCAGAGAGGACTCTGCAGCAGGCCACAGGAACGAACAAGTCTAATCCCCAACCATGCATGAGGAGTGGATGAGAGTTCATTCCTTTACACCAAGTCTTTGTAGGGTTTGGGCAACCACTGTTCCCTCTGGCACACAAACAGTGCAGAAAAAGCACTTACTTTCTCCCTGATGCTGTCATCACCTCCGTTAGCTCCTGCCTCCCTCAGCTACCAGAGGCCTGCAAAACTTAACCAAATTCAGAAGCTCTTTATAATATCTAAATGGTGAATCTGCCTCCTTGGAAGTGGCTGGCTGACAGCCCCTTGCCCCACCTCTATTAAACCTGGCGGTTGGAACTTATTGTGGTCCATTTTGAGTTTTTAAAATTTTAACATCTGACCCAACCTGAATTCATCTGTTTTCAGCCCAGAGACCTGGGGCTGGATTTTGCAAGCTTGCCAGAAGTGGGAATGGAGGTAGGTGGGTCTGGAAATCCCGACACTGGTCAGCATACCCATTTGCTGGCATTCTCCCATTTCTGGGCTATTTTTAAGGATGCAGGTCAGGCAGGATAATGGCTACCGCAAGTGGAGGATAACTTTGTAACACAATTACAGACAATGACCAGAGGCCATCTGGTATTTTCCAGTCAGCATGTGGACCCCCTGTAGCATCTGGAGCCAGGTCAATGCCTGAAGGCGGCCTTCCAGCAGCAGGCCAGGAGGCTAGACCTGCAGGGTCAATTTGAGGTCCCCCCCACTGCTGCCTGTAACTGCCATGCCTACATGGCTGCAGCTGCAACCGCATGATGTACTGTGGAGGCGATCCCTCTCCACATTGGTGTTGGCAGCTGTGGCCATTTATTTTTTAAATGGGTGTAGGATGTACTGAGAAGGCACCTTCATCATGAAGTGGCCTCTCTCTTCTTTAATTGCATCAACAGATTGCTGCTCCTTCAGTGCTGGGAGGCCTCTGATTGAACCACCAGTGTCAGGAGCCTGCCCACTGTCCTTAGTTCAACAGTGAGTGCGCCATCTGTCCGCTAATTGGCCATTCTTTATAAAATCGTGTTGGGTGACTATTTCCGACATAATGCGAGGTTGGGTCCTGAATTTGATCCCGATGTTGAGATTCCAACCCCAAAATGAAAATCCGGCCCCTAGTGTTCGTTTGTGGAGTCTTGCTCTAAAGGGAGATAGATAATCAAAGAGTTTCCACTGGGAGTCAACCAAGTAGATGTCCTTCAAACTTTCAATGGCAGCGCTTCCCTCCTCCCAGGATTGATAATAATGCTGGGTTTAAAACTGAATGAATAAAACTGAATGAAGAAAGGACACAATTGCAATGGAAACAGTTCAGAGAGAGTTCACCCAATTGATTCGTGGAATGAGGGGATTACCCTATGAAGAAACATTGGCATGCTGGGCCTGTATCCATTGGAGTTTTAGAAGAATGAGAGGCAGTTTTATTGAAACATATAAGATCCTGAGGAGACTTGACAGGGTGAATGCTGAAATGATGTTTCCCTTGTGGGATAGACTAGAACTAGGGGATACAGATTAAAAATAAGTGTTCTCCCATGTATGACAGAGATGAGGAGAATTTTTTTCTCTCAGAAGGTCATGAGTCTGAGAAACTCTCTTCCCCAGAGAGTGGTGGAGGCAGGATCATTGAATATTTTCAAGGCAGTGGTAGATAGATTCTTGATCGACAAGGGAGCCAAAGGGTATAGAAGGTAGGTGGGAATATGGAGTTGAGGCCACAATCAGATTAACCATACTCCTAATTTGTATGTCCGTATATTTGTAATGGAGTGCTGCAAACTCAAGAGAATTTGATAACAGTCAGTGAAGGGACTGAAACAGCCAATGTCATGGTCTCAATGTTTGATGATAAGGACTCTGCTGCTTGTATCAAATCTAAAGTTAGAGGGAGCAAAATTGTCTCACAACACTTCAGAGGCCTTGTTCTGCTTTTTCTGCATGGCCTGCATGGCATTGCTGAGGGGAAAGGGTGCACAAGGTGGTTGGGGCTGGGGGCTAGGTGGGGGGAAAATTGGGGACATCTGTGTGTGCTGGAAGATCTTGAATCAATGCATCCTGACGTCACACAAGCCAACTAGTTGATGTGATGCCAGAATTCCAAATTTAGGCAATGTGTATCCAGATACCTCTTCATTGTTCACTCCGCAAACAATAATTGTGAAGCTGCAAATGGGCCTGCACTAGCATTATTTACAGTGCCCGGCCTCCAAATTGCTGCTAATGTCATTTTTTTGGAACTTCTTCTTTTGCAAAATGTCTACAAGTATTATGAACTGATTTTGGAGGTGTTGTGATGAGTTCCTGGTTTAAGCACAACAGCTGGTTGGGCTGTGTGACACATTCTCATGGGGCAGGGCATTTGCAGAGGAATAGGTGAACCGTCCAAGTATGGAGCCAACCATGACATTGCCTCTGAGTCTGCAGTATGACAGGGGGATGCAGACTGTGGCATGGTCAAGCTCTGTGCCATCCCCTTTTCCAAGCTGGAACCAGACTCCTCCACACTGTTGACTGACTGGAGCCTGTTTGGCCAATGCCCCCAGAATCCTGCTGTGTATGCCCTACAGTGCACTCCTGCATGCTGCCCCAGCGAAGGCCTCATCTGAGCCCTCTAGCAGCAGTACTTTTCTGCAACCTTGCTCTCCATTGTCCTGTCCCATGAATCATCCTTTCCTCCTGGCCTACTTGCAGCCCATCCATGCCCACATGACTCACCATGTACTGATCCCAACTCTACTCTAGTCTTCAAAGCACAGTATTTCAGCTGGTGGCTTCCAGTGTCAAATCAAGTGACAGGGCCTCTACATCAGTGCAGCGCTGTTGCTCTCTTTCTTTCTGATGCTGTTGTGTCTAGACAAGCAGCAGCTCTTCAGTGTCTGAAAGGAGGAACACAGAAGTGGAAGCTTGTTTTGAGGGAAGGGGATGAATAAGGAAGTAAGAGATCCATGATCACACCATCTCCAGCCCCGCCATTCTGTCTATCCTGCTGCCTACCTTCAGCACTAATGACTTAGCCTGCATCTGTCACTCTGGAATCCTTTCTGTGTTCTGGTCTTCATTTTGCCATAATTTAAATTGGGCAATATTGCTCAGGGCATCTTCCCTTTAAGAGGGATAGTCTGCCTTTAAGAGAGCGGGATTCGCACCACATGATATGCAACAATGCTGCTGGAGCTCCCTGCTGAGTGTAGAGGCCACAGTTGGCATGGAGTTGTAGGAAGCAGTGCAGGACTCTATTGGTCAGATGCTACAATCACACCAGTGAGGTGGGCACACCCAATTTGTGTGCTTCCCACCTCAATCTGCATGGGCAGAGCTAGGTCACAAATCTTAACCTCCTGCACACCCCTCTTACCCCCACCCCATGCGCAAAGGTGGGGCCATCCAATTAGTAGTCTATTGTTACTTCACTAGTTTTGTGAGTCCATGTTGCCAGATTACAGATGCCCATTCTTGTGGGTGAGATCTTGCAACCCCATTTCTCCTTCTTACAAATGCAGTAAAAATCTGAATGCTCTTTATTGGCACACATAGCTTAAAACAAAATTAATATATTTCTGCCTTTAGAATCCTGCCGTAACAATCACTATAAAACTATATAATTCAACTACATGACAGGGACACGTGATAGCTCCTGCAGAATAAATGTGTGATATTTGTTTTTTTCAGCAGATGCTTGCTGGTGATTTGCTTAGTTTTTCTCCAATAACATTTTGATTCGAGAGAATTTTTGATTTGTGGAAATAAATTATACATGTGGGCTGAAACTTTGGTTGGGACCTAGGGCAGAGATTATCCACTGGGGGCTGGATTTAAAGTGATGCCAGGTTCTGTTGTGGTGGGAACAAGTCAATTTTCCACATGCCCTTTAGAAGAGGGGGTATCTAAGAGAACTCCCATGATACTCCAAGAATTCCACCCATAATGACTTTATAAGGCCTCAGTTAAACATTTTGTTAAAACACGCTGTGAAAGGCTCCACATAGAAGGTCCCTGGTTTTGACCTCCCACTAAGGTCATGGACATCCCTAAACCACTTCCACACAAACCATGGCAGAAGTGGATACCTGATGCACAAATAGAAAATTAAAAATTCTCCTGTGTGCGACTGTGGTCACCCAGAATAGACCATGGACACGTAACAACTCAATGCCCAGCTCATAAATACTTAGGAGGTATTACAGCGATACACACCACCACTCCTAACGTAATATCCTGGCTTGGTCACCATAATGTAAAATTATAGTTGTTGCTCTATACCCAGTCACATGAAAGGCAAAATGAAACATTGTCTAGCTAAGAAACAGTATGAGTTCCATACCCAGTCTAGGATAATTGATGCAAAGATAATTGATTACCTTGCCGGTAGATGCAGAATGGCTCCCCTCAAAGCTAAAAGCTTTATCAAGTATTTTATTTATCCTGGGCGGATCTCTTGTGTTGTGGCTCTGGAGTACCCAACTTCAAAGGGAGAATTGAAGCCCAATTATGCAAATGACTTCCTTGCTGCAGTTTGGGATAGGGTTGGCATCTTGGGGAGGAATTTAATGTCACCCCCCCCATCCTTGCTGTGGGATTGGAGGTGGCAGGGGCATTTAATTAGGTGAGAGAGTGCAGGGTAGGAACCTTGCCACCTACCCGCCGCCTCCTGATTAAATCCCAGACAAGAAGGCTCATGGATGGCCTTCCTGCCTGGATGCTAATTGAGGCCCTTAATTGGGTAGTCACAACAGGGGACCCAATAAAAACAAACCATGTTGGGTTTGCTTGCAGGCTTCTGGCGGGGAGGGGAAGAGGGACCCTCATTCAAAGGCACTTAGTGCCTGATAGAGGGAGCTAGTATCAGAAAGTGGGGCCCACTGAGAGCCATCTCTCTGCCCTTTCTTCTGACCCCTTTCCCAACCCTAGCCAGGGACCTCCTCCCCATGACCTCCAACCTGTCCTCACTCACATGTGGTTTGGGTCCATCCGCGACTCTTAGCTTCTGGCTGGTGTATTACTGGCAACTGCCAACAATCCCATTGGCACCGACTGGCTTTGGAGAGCTGCTGGTCTCTGATTGGCCGGCAGCTCTTCAGGGTGGGGTGGGGGTGCAGGATTTCTGCTCCTGGGTCCTAACTTCTAGGGAGAACCCACCTAATTCTGATTGGCCTTCCCCAACGGTGGCAAAGTGGAGTTCTCGTTGGTTCTCCAGTCATCAGGTGAGACCCCTGTCGCCATTGGTGCATGGGATTCCCCTCCAACACAATTACAGTGGAAGAGTAGATGCCTCAGAATTTGAGACCTTTTGTTTTTTCCCCTGGTGTTCTCTTTTTAATGTACTATTATAGGCTCTGAATTAAAATTAAGATCTGTTAATAATTATCATGTTGCTCTTTCTTTGCAGAATCTGTCGAGCCATTTAAACCAAAATTAATTTATCCTGTTGAAGAACAAATTGAGCTTGAACTTGGTATGTATAATTTAGTGTAGTTTTATAACATACAGTCCTTGACAATTTTCTTTCCTGCTATGCCGTTCAGTAGGTTCCAGAAGCTTACTCAAGTAGCCATTCTTCACGTGTAAGTCAAGGTGGTTGGAGTCAAGCCGGTTCAATTCTGTTGACCTGTGTACAATTGCTACCAGGAATGACTGGAGAGCAATCAGGACAAGAACCCCCAATTCTTATCATTCAATTCCAGGGCAAAAAGGCCAGCTGTAGTACCCTAAACACTGCCCCAGCTGAGATCAGAACACTGATTCAGAATCACACTTGGGAACTTCCAGCCTTTATGATTTAGTAGCATAATTTCCTGCTTGATGTTAGTTAACAGTGGTGCTAATCCATTAATTTTAGAAAACTATTTATTTTAAATGGGTTAGCATCGGCGTTACAATCTCATCATTCAAATTATGTTGGAATTGCCTTTAACCATTTGGTGATCAGGAGAACTGTATATTTGTAAGAAGGAGAAATTACATGCCATACGTAACAAGCAGTTAGATAATTCAGGCCCTGAAATTCTGCACTGTTGTTAGTGTCTTTGTTACTCTTGCTGGTTGGAGCTGAAATCCATGAAAAGTAATCGACTGGAAAAGTTAACTCTGTTTCCCTCACCACAGATCTGCTGAGTATTTCCAGCATTTTCTGTTTTCATTTATGAAATCTACTAATGGTTTGCACATCTCACCCAGCTGAAATTTGTGAGGTCTGTGGTTGAAAGTTAGTAAATGCAACACTGCTATTCAAAAAGGAAGGAAGGGAACTCCAGTATAGTTAATCTAGCATTAATTGTTAGGAAAATAGTGAAATCTATTATTCAGGAAGTGTTAACAATGTATTTAGAAAATCATAGTATGATCAGCCAGAGTCAACATGGTTTTTTGAAATTGTGTTTGACAAAGTTATTAGTGTTTTTGAGAATGTAAATAGCAGGTTTTTTTTTAATTATTTCAGGGATGTGGGCATCACAGGCAAAGCCAGTATTTGTTTTCATCCCTAATTGTGCTTGAGAAGGTGGTGGTGAGCCACCTTCTTGAACCACTGCAGTACATCTGGCGTAAACACCCATAATGCTGTTAGGAAGGGAGTTCCAGGGTTTTGATAAAGGGAGACCAGTAGATGTAGTATACTTGGATTTACAAAATGCAGTTGATAAGGTGCCACACAAAAGGTTAATATGCAAGATAAATGCTCATGGATTTGGGGGTAACATATTAGCACGGAGGAGGGTTGGTTAACAGACAGAAAGTAGGTATGAATGGGACTTTTCCAAGTTGACAGGCTCTGACTAGTCAAGTGCCAAAAGAAACAGTGATGGTGCATCAAACTTACAATCTATGTTAATAACTTAGATGAAGAGACCAAGAGTAATGTATCCAAGTTTGCTGGTATTGCAAAGTTAAGTATGAATGTAAGCTGTGCAGTGGACACAAAATGGCAGCAAAGAGATATAGATAGGTTAAGTAGGTAGGCAATAGGGAGGCAGATGAAGTATAATGTGGGGAAATATGAGGTTATCCACTTTAGACAGAATATAAAAACAGGACATTTTTAAAAACATGAGAAACTTTTAAATGATGTTGTTCAGAGAGGCCTAGGCATACTGATATAAGGAACACAAAAAGTTAGCATGCAGGTACAGTAAACTATTAGGGAGGCAAATAGCATGTTGTCTTTGGAGTACAAGAACAAGGAAGTCTTGCTAAAATTGTTTAGGGCTTTTGTGATAGCACCCCCAGGGTACTGTGCACAGTTTTGGTTTTTGTATCTAAGGAAGGATATAGAGGCTGTACAGTGAAGGTTCACTAGATTGGTTCATGTGATGGAAGGATTATAAGATGCTGAGTAAATTTGGCTTATACTCTGGCGTTTAGGAAAATGTGAGGTGATCTCATTGAAACATAAAAGATTCTCAAGGGGCCTGACAAGTAGATGCTAGGAGGGATTTTCCTCCAGCTGGGGAATCAAGAGCATGGAGGCACATTCTCAAGATAAAGGGTTGACCATTTAGGACTGAGATGAGGAGAAATTTCTTCACTCAGAGGGTTGTGAATCTCTGGAATACTCTATCCCAGAGGATTGTGGATGTTTCATCATTGAATACATTCAAGGTTGGGATAGTTGGATAGATTTCTGATGAAGGGCAGTGGGCAGGAAAGTGGAATTTGAGGCAGATCAGCCATGATTGTATTGAATGTTGGAGCATGCTTGAGGGGCCATATTGTTTTCTCCTGCTCCTATTTCTTCTGTTCTTATTTAAATATGCATTAATGAACCAAGAGCACCCAAAGAAGCTACCAGAGGTATGTGGAACAATTTCTGTGATCCCCAGATAGTGGAACAGCATGTTAAGGTGTTTAATGCATGTTCTGGGCAGTCAAAGTGAGGAAAACAGCCAACTTACCACTTTGGCATGACAAGGCTGATCACGCTTCCTTCTTGAGTAGAATGATACTTTTCATTCACATTGCACAACGGCTCAATCACTCTCTAATTTTTCCACCTGGAATCACTCTTTGGAACCCTCCCTCACAATCCAACCCCTTACATCACTAACCTCCCACCTTACTGCCCTTCTAACTCTGTGCTTCCGATTATATCAGCTGCCTGAAGTCACTGCAATTGTTTTCAAATGTTTGCTTTCACCCCCTGCTGTTCTGGCATGTAATAACTAAACAATGAAAGTCACCAGCAGCTGATAGATTTCAGCTCTGAAAGCAGCAAACCAGGGAAAGTCAATGCCACATTCTTATCAGAAGCACAGATGGTAGGCCTGGAGGTCCTGAGGACAATGCTAAAGTGAATCCTGCATTCTGGCCTTCAGTCATTAGGATGGAGTCAATGGAGAGACTGTCTCAGGATTTTCAGAATTTTGTGGGAGCTATTAGACCTGCCATCCTTTTAATGAGTGGAAACCCAGAATATGTACTCAATACAGTTCTGCTGAAGGGTCATGAGGACTCAAAACGTCAACTCTTTTCTTCTCCGCCAATGCTGCCAGACCTGCTGAGTTTTTCCAGGTAATTCTGTTTTTGTACTCAATACAATGCAGCTGAAGTTACCGGACTTGTGGCTTCTGTTTCTCAGGATAGCAGAACATTTTAATAATGTCTTTGTGAGTTTGGCCATAAATATTGGATTATTAGTCATGGAAGCAAAGAATATACTTTATCTTCTACAATCCATCTTGCCACTCCATTGTCTGCTCTGAATAGAACTGGAAGGCTGGAGTTCCTCAGGGTAGTGTCCTCAGGTCTAACCATCATCAGTTCCTTCAACAATGACCTTCCTTCCATCATAAGGTCAGAAGTGGGGATGTTTGCTGATGAGTGCACAATGTTCAGCACCATTCGCGACTCAGATACTGAAGCAGTCCATGTCCAAATGCAGAAAGACTTGGACAATATCCAGACTTGGGCTGACAAGCATGGTGTGGATGCAATCTATTATTTTCTGAGCTTTAGAGTAGCCACGGAATCACAATCTTGTCAGCACATCGCACTGTCTGATCCACAGCAGGTGGTGGCAGGGACTTCCCAGGTATCCGGCACTCAGAGGACTGCAGGAGGCCAGGAATTTGCAGAGTCCGAGTCAAACGATGAGCCTCTGGACTCGGTCATGTCACAATTGCTAGAGCTGCAAATGCAAGCTCGGGAACATCAGGAAGGGATGTCCGCTGCATTCCTCAGATTGCAAGGCAGGATGGAGAAATCCGTCCGCTTTTAGGCTGAGGTGATAGCGCCGGAATGTCAATGCATCTAGGTCAACACCGGTAGGATCATGGCCACCATGGAGAACTTGGTCCAGAAAGTCACTCCTGCACTGCTGTGTGGGCTGAACTCCATCGCTGATGCCACAGTTGGCCTCCAACAGTGTGTACTCGAGAGGGGTGTGGGGCAGCTTAATCTTATTCCAGCTACCCCTTCTCCTCAAGGAGTCAGCCAGGGGCCCTTGGGCACCCGTGTAGAGGAGGATCAGCAGATGTATGCCCCAGGGCCATCCATCCAGGTGACTCTGGGAGTGTCCAGCCCATCTGAATTCCCTCTTCCTGTGACCTCAGCAGCTCCAGTTCTTTATTGTAAATAAGCTCCCGAGAATGTCTCCCTGCTTATGGCTCCTTGTTCTGATGAGTAGTGTTCTTGTCACTTAGATGTGAGACCTTTCTGCACATGGTGAAGGCAGGTGTCTCAGTCCAGCCCTCGTCCCTGTGCTTTGGCCTTCAGGTGATGGTCCCAGCCTCACACTTCCCGGACACATTACTAATGCCTGCACCTCGCTGGTGCTTGTCATTGCTTCCAGAATGTCATGGGCAGGCATCACAGAGTTCCATCATTCTCTTTGTGTGCTCTCAGCATCTTTTAAGGTGGGGCTGGCCCCCATCTCTTCAGCATCTGTGACCAGTGACTCTGTGCTCCTGAAGGGATCAGGTGCTGAAGGCAGAAAATGGATCAGATGCTTTTAAAGTTTCACGGCTGCGTCTCTATGATGTGACCCTGATCACAGAGTACAAGCGAAGTGCCCTCGGCCAGGCAGGAGTCAGATGTCAGACATTCACAGAGGCTGTGTGAAGATCTATGGAGTGTCCTCACTGCAATCGAGTGATTATTAAGGCCTCGGTGTCTCCATGACAGGAGCATTATCACAGAGGGCATATGCGCTGCCATAAACCAGACTGGAGTCCAAATTCATAGGTACAATGTGAGTATCCATGGTGTTTTCTTGCAACATGCCGTCATCATCCTCCATAAATCTAGAAGCTGTGAGGGCCTCCCGAGTGTGCCTGCCTTGTCTGGCCAGTGTGAGTGCCATCTCCTTCATCGTCACCTTCGAGGACCTCCTCATCCTCATCACCGCCGGCCTCCTCATTGGAGGAGACCTCCAGCTCCTCCATATCCTCCTCAGCCAGCTCCTCACCCCGGTGCAGCCTCAGGTTGTAAAGGGCACAGCAGACAATGATGATGTGTGACACCCACTGTCAATTATATTGCAGGGCTCCACCAGACCGGTCCAGGCACTGGAGCCTCATTTTCAGCATCCCAATGGTTTGCTCCACCAAGTTGTGAGTTGCAGCATAAACTTCGTTATACCTTCGCTCTGCTGCAGTCTGAGGCTGCCGCACAGGTGTCATCAGCCACGTCCTCTCTGGATAGCCCTTGTCCTCAATGAGCCACCCCTGCAGCTTCTGTGGACCCTGGAAGACATCAGGGATCTGTGATCACTGAGAATATAGGAGTTGTGGACACTCCTTTGAAACCATGCACAGAGCCGCAGGATGCATTTCTGGTGGTCGCACACCAGCTACACATTCAGCGAAAGGAATCCCTTGGTGTTGACATAGTTGACCGTGCGTTGTGATGGAGATCTGAGCGCCATGTGAGTGCAGTCGTTGGCACCCTGCACCTGTGGGAAACCCGAGATCTGGGCAAATACAATCGCTCTTGCATCCTGGCTGTCCTGGTCCTGGGTGAAATGCACAAAGTTGTGTGCCCTCGCGAGGGTGGCATCTGTGACTTCATGGATGCATTTGTCGTTGGAGTCTTGAGAGATCCCACAAAGGTCACTGTGGAGCCCTGAAAGGAGCCACTGCCGTGGAAATTGAGGGCCCTTGTCACTTTGACAGTCACTGGCAGTGGATGCCGTCCATGTCCTCGTGGCGCCAAATCCTGCAGCAGGTGGCAGATGTGACCGACCAGTTCCCTAGACATGCACTTTCTTCAGTAACACTAGTCCTCAGTCATCGGCAGGAATGAAAGGTGGCGTCTAAAGTCCCTGGGTCTAGCTAGGCACCGACTAGCGACGGCTCACTGTGGCTCTTCGATGGCATGTGCAGGAGCTCCAGCTGCCCCTTCTTCCAAAGGGTACAGCTCCTCCGTCTGCACAGCCAGGCACCTCAGGCACCCTCTCCTCCGTCGTCTTTCCTCTCTGTAAGCCAAAAGGCATACAGCTAGATCATCAGGCTTCATGATCCTGATGTACTCCTCCTGCAGGATGAAAGAGAGAGACAAGTGGCTTAGCTTGGATGTACTAAGAACCTCTCTTGATTAAGTCTGAAGGCCCCTCAACGCATCCTGGAGAGTGCTGGCCACCCCTTAGATGGCCAGAGATTAGTGCGCTGCATGGCTGCCTGAAACCCCACCCTCCTCTGCCCCACTCCACCTGACCGATTAGAGGCAGCTTTGCCCGTTGGACTGCATGCTGTGCTGTCAGCTCAGGTGCAGGCATTCTCCTATCCCACATTGCAAGGCTGCACTGTTAGCTTGATCCATGGTGGAGACTGGTCCAAACAATGATGATGACATTGAAAGGGGCTGTGAGCACCTGCACCAGTGACTGCTCCATCACCAGCTATAACAAGGAGATTGTACAATGTGTCCAGTTGTCCAACTGTTCTGCAGCCCACTAAACGCTCATTACTTTTCAGTCTGTGCCTGAGGGGTGAAAAGCTCTGGAGCATTTGGGTGGCACTATAGTGCCTCTGCATTGCTTGAGTGGGCAGATAAGCTGGAGGCCTGACTCCAATCATATCAATGTGGCTGCGCCTGAACTGTCTCAACTGCAGAGGAATGGTCACCTTATACAAGGTGTTCCTAATGCATGGCTGCTTCCCTCGCCCAATACCACCCCCTCCCCCCGCACATGCCTGTATGCTACCTTCAACCACAGGGCAACCCATCCTCAACTGCACCCGCACCCCACTTCCCCACCAACCGCAGGGCAGCCCTTGCCTCCTCCCCTCACGCCTCAACCTTGAAGTCCAACAGGTGACCCGGGCGAGTGCTCCAATATGTTACTGTGTATTCATCTCTGAGTTTCCCTAAGTGCAGCCCGCCAAATGCATGCATTTTATATGCTGTTGTGAAACACATTGGCGTGTAATCATACCGATGCGGGCGGACGACTCAGCAGTGCGGACCGATTCCGGCAGGCTGGGCTTATAATGATATGCAGGTGTATTACAATGAAGTTCCCAACATGGGAAATGCGGCCTGCAGTTGGCGGGCAGAATGGATGATCGCAAACTGGCTTCACGACGCTGTGAAGCTGATTTTAGGCCTTCTTGCCATAGTGTCCGTCGACACCACTGAACACATCCGACACCAGCGGGCATGCATGATTCCTCCCCCTCTCTGTTTTTGTTATCTCCTTAATGCCTTCTTTACCCAAGCTGTGAAGTAAGCTGTAGGTTGGTTCCTACAGTACCATCCCATCATACCTATGTGTTGGCTATATTTCCCATCATGCTTAGAAAGAGCTCTTGCATGTACACTTAAGGCTATTAATGCTAATAACTACATTTGTCTATTTTTAAAGTTGTTAATGCACATCTTAATATCAGTTTTAATAGAGTTATTTCATCCCCCCACCTAACCTAAAAGGGTTGTGGAACCAAATTCAATTGCAACTTTCAAAAGAGAGTGGGATATATATTTAATAAGGACACACTTTCAGGGCTGTGAGGAAAAAGCATGGGAAGGGACTAATTGGATAGTTTTTCAAAGAGCTGGCACGGCCACCAGAGAATTCCTGTGCTTTATGATTCTAAAATTGAAAAATAAATGGTTCAATGGTGAAAACAGGCCCCAGTGACAGTTACTAGCTGCAGATTATGTTGTGTTTCAATTAATGTCCAAGAACTGGTCACACCAAAACAAAATTGTTTGTATTACTGAGTTTCCTTTTTTTTATTAGGTGAGAAAAAGGAAATTGAATGCAAAGCTATTGTTGGCTACAGAATGAATGGCTTCTGCATTCTATATTGGATTTTTAACATCAGTGGAAATGATACAGTTTATGAAAATCCTGAAAGGTAAGAGATGTACTAATATGTTTATTATATTTGGTGCATTGTTATCTTATGCTTAACTATTTGCATGAGAAGAATTATTGAAAGTGACAACATTAATCCACAGAGTTCAATAATTGACTCCCTTTATTCTCCAGTATATTGTTTAATTACAGCTCCTGTTTATTTTGTGAGAAGTCATGCTGCATGGTGACAATCACTAAGTGCAAACAGTCAACTTTCATGTTTTTAATTTAAGAAAACACAGAGAAAAGTAGATTTTATTCTTGTTCTTATTGATGCAAAAGCCCATCAAGCCTTTTCCATCTAGAGTAAACATATAATTGTTCTGTCATGGTCTTTGCTCCCACAGCTTTATCTATTGTAAATAACTTAAAATAGGGCCTTCCAGGTTACACATATTTACTGCTACCATGAGCAGGAATTTCTATCCACCAGTGGGGAACAGGTCAGAATTGTTCCGGTTCTGGAACATGAGCCTGCCCACCACCGCCACACACACCCGCACCCCCCCCCACCCCCCCAAAGGGAGAATGCCTGTTCCGATTTTCATGAGGCACTCCCTTGGCCTGGACTTGAGCTCACCATCCAATTAAGGGCAGTTGGCAGGCCCTCGAAGCTGTAAGGCCAATCAGAGGTCTTCCAGTTTGAAAGGTGCAGCAGGCTGCTAAAGAAAATAAGTATGGGAGAGGGCACTAATAACTGAAGGCCCTCTCTGCTCAATTTTTTAAACTTAAATTTAAAAACAGATCTTCAGCCAGGTCACCACTGTGGGGGATACCCTCTGTACAGTGACCTGTAGTTGCTCTTGCACCCAGACAGGCAGGGAGGTCCTTTTGACATGACTGGCTCCCCTTCAGCCAGCCTCCAGGCAGTTAAGCTTGTCCTTGCTGCCTGTGGGGATGTGGCACCGATTGGAAAACCCCCTTTCAGAATTGTCTTCAATAGGATCTTAACAAACTGTTTCGGCTACCCGCAGCATGTGGTTGGGTAGTCCTGCCACCCCTAATTTTATTTCTGTTAAAATGACCGAAGAGTGTGATGGAGCCAGGAACTGGCACATCAGCTGCCAGGACAACTTCTAGATAAAAACAAAAAACTGCGGATGCTGGAAATCCGAAACAAAAACAGAGTTACATGGAAAAACTCAGCAGGTCTGGCAGCATCGGCAGAGAAGAAAAGAGTTGACGTTTTGAGTCCTCGACGGGGGTGGGGGGTGGGTGGGTGGAAGGGGTGGGGGGGCGCAGGGGTGGGAGGTGGTGGTAGTGCTGTAAATCCAGCTACACATATCTTATCCACAATTATCGAATTAAGATTATTTGCCCAGTCTCAACCCATCTACAAAATAGAAGTGATTTTAACTCCCTCTACTTGGTGAAAATAGGGTGGCAGCAGAGTTAAGATCAAGGCAGGGGCTCCCAAGTTAGTTCCTGTACTTCTGCCATTTTATCTCAAGTCTTCCATTGGATCAGAGAGCAGGCTCATTTTACTATGTAGATTGAGGTTAAATGATGCATATGGGATACATATGTAATATATAAGGCATGTTGGACAGATCGCACAAATTTGGATGCTCTGCATTGGGATGACCCCCCAGCCTCCTCCACCTTGGAAACCCAATTGTTGAAATCTAGTCAAGCCATATCTCTCTGAAGATGATCAATTTCATTACCTGCCCAAGAAGAGATGTTATAATAAACACACAATATATTTTCTCTTTACCATCACCTTCTGTCTTCTGCTCTCAAACCTGTTCTCAATCCATCTAGATTATTTGGTATTCATTTGATGAGCCTTAAGACTGTTTCTTTATCTCAGATGAGGAACTTGTCAAACATTTCTTGAAAACCGAATTAAACTTCATTTCTTAATAATAATACCATGGTTGGATTATAAGTGATGATGACAGTAATTTTGGTTTCAGTGATTTTAGTGATGTTTTTCTGCAGATTTCTCTAGTAATGGGAACAGCTGATTGTCCATTATATTCAAGTCTCATATTCATGGCTAATATGACATACTAGTTATGATACATATTCCTCAAGAAGGAGTAGGCAGGTAATTGTAAACCTTAGGCTTTTAAATTCTATTGTCACTAATAATTGTCTTCTCCCATTCCCCTTCTGTACTATTTGCTGAAGTAGAAATTATTTATCTAATTAACATCATTCAGCATTTTCCACTATAAAATGTTCACATCTCTGTGTCCTTTAGGATTGTTCATGAAGATAACAGAATATCTATAATCAGACCACTTGTGTTCACCAGAATTAAAGCACAGCATTTGAATCAACTTTTTGAGTGTGTTTTAAATTGTGCAGAGACTGATCAAATCGGTAACATCATTCTTCTAGAAAGAGGTATTCCATCCTATAGTAATAAGATAGTAAAATCATGATTGCCTAACACTAACACTGTTTCATATCCTTTTACTCATGCTTCTGATGGTCCAAAATGCCGAGTAATACTAACCATATAGATCAGAAAGTTCCAAGTTCAAGTCCAAGTCCATGTGAAGTTAGTTGACCTCAGCTGATGCAATAGTTATAGTGATACAATTATGATTTGTGCTATTGGCTGGGGCAACAATATTCAGGCAAATGTTTTCACTTCTATTCAATAGCTGCTATATGTCTATGGATGTTAGTGAGGATAAAATTGATTTGACTGTGATGCACTCCAAGCTTGATTGGCTTGCCTTTGCTCACTGTTTAGGTTTACATGAGCATCAATTCCCTGTACCTGTGCACCTGGACTACAACTATTAAAAGGGAGCATGAAATTGGAAAAGAAGGGCCAGTCTCCATTTCTTTATGGACTGTACTTTTCTATCTTTAGTGAGTTGAAGTGCCAATTTTCTGTGTGAGCTTCATTCATGTAAAAAATATATGAATGAACAAGAGCAATTCAACCAAATTAATGCTTCAGGAATGGACCATTTGTTACAACTGGAAGGAATTGAAAGTGAGCAGTATTTAATAAGGAACAGTTGAGGAAAAGGGAAGGGAACAAAACATGAACTCACACAGGAAAAGAAATTGAATGACCACAAAAGTGCTTAAATAGAAAACATGAGCTGGTTAAATGGCAGAGGCCTTACACTCATTGCCATTTAGAAGAATGAGAGGAGAACTTATTAAAATATATGTAAGATTTTGAGGGGGCTTGACAGGGTAGGTGCTGAAAAGATGTTTCCCCTCATGGGGGTATTTAGAACTGGGGCGCACAATTTCAAGATGAGGGGACTCACATTTAAGATACAGATGAGGGGGAATTTTTTCTCTTAGACGGTCATCAATCTTTGTAATTCTCTTCCCCAGAAAGCAGTGGAGACTGGATCATTAAATTTATTCAAGGCTGAATTCGGCAGATGTTTGATCTACAAGGGAGTCAGGGGGTGTGGGCAGAGGGGTGGGTAGGGGCAGTCAGGAAAGTAGAATTAGGGCCACAGTCAGATCAGCCATAATCTTATTGAATAGCGGAGCAGACTCAAAGGACGAAATGGTCAACTCCAGTTCCTATTTCTTATGTTCTTAGGTGATGTAGAGATTTGGGAAAATAGAAAGCAAAATGAAAGAAATAAAAGGCATCAACAAGACATTTTGCCATTTAACCATCACCTGTTTTCCACCTAAGTATTTTAAAGGTCATTATACTTTCCTTCCTATCTCTGTATTTGTGTGTTTTCCCTTTCACCTTCCACTGTTCCTTTTTAAATACAGCTTATAGGTAATATCTTCTAGTTCTGATGAAAGGTTAATACTTGAAACATTCACTTGTCTGTTTTTCCCACAGATGCTGTCTGATCTATATAGTATTTCTTGAATTTTCTACTCTTGTTTCAGATTTCCAGCATCTGCAGTATTTTGCACTTCATCCAGAAGAGTTGTGTCAGGTTTAGATCAGTGCAGTTAGTTGTAATTTACTGTTAAAAAATATTGTTTTGGTGGGAATAGGGGTACTTTGCAATCATCATCTTCTATAAATTGACAATTAGTACCAAGTTAAACAGTGTCAGTAAATACAATATTAATGTATTAGTTCCTGCTCACTTCACTTAAGTAAGTAAAAGATGTAAATTATACAATGTCCCTACAACCAATATTGTTGAAGCCTGACCAGTTGCATTACACAAGAGATATTTACTCAGTATCAGCACTAGCAGAAACCATAAGATAAAAGCAAAATACTGCGGATGCTGAAAATCTAGAACAAAAACAAAAATACCTGGAAAGCTGGAGGTGGCGGAAATGGCGGAGGATGATGGAGTGATTGACAGGGCCCTCAATCGTGTCCGGCCCACCTCCCACGCATCCGCCCTCACACCTTCCTCTCCCTCCCAAAACCATGATAGGGTCCCCCTTGTCCTCACTTATCACCCCACCAGCGTTCAAAGGATCATCCCCGCCATTGCCACCAACTCCAGCATGATGCCACTACCAAACGCATCTTCCCTCACCCCACTGGTGGCTTTCCGCAGGGATCATTGCCTCTGGGATACCATGGTCCACTCCTCCATCACCCCCTACACCTCAACCCCCTCCCACGGCACCTTCCCTTGCAACCGCAGAAGGTGCAGCACTTGCCGCTTTACTTTGCCCCTCCTCACCGTCCAAGGGCCCAAACACTCCTTTTCAAGTGAATCAGCCCTTCACTTGCACTTCTCTCAATTTAATCTACTGCATTCGCTGCTCCCAATGCGGTCTCCTCCAAATTGGAGAGACCAAATGCAGACTGGGTGATCACTTTGTGGATCACCTTCAGTCTATAGGCAAACATGACCCAGACCTCCCT
Organism: Carcharodon carcharias; assembly: GCF_017639515.1. Lineage (NCBI taxonomy): Eukaryota > Metazoa > Chordata > Chondrichthyes > Lamniformes > Lamnidae > Carcharodon > Carcharodon carcharias. The sequence continues at coordinate 74,119,023 of NC_054477.1, read as the reverse complement.
GTCACTTGCCATTTCAACACACCACCCTGCTCTCATGCCCACATGTCCATCCTTGGCCTGCTGCATTGTTCCAGTGAAGCTCAACGCAAACTGGAGGAACAGCACCTCATCTTCCGACTCAGCATTTTACAGCCTTCCAGACTTAATATTGAATTCAACAATTTCAGATCATGAACTCTCTCCTCCATCCCCACCCACTTTCTGATCCCCCTTTTTTCCAATAATTTATCATTTTTTTACAACTATATTTTTTTCCCTCCTATTTTAAATTTATTTCAATCTATTGTTTCATCTCCACTTTTGAGCCCATTTTGATCCCTTCCCCCCATCCCACCCGCACTAGAGCCATCTGCCACCAGCTTGCTTCCCGTAATGTCCCCATCTTTTAGATGATATCACCACCGTCAACACCCCTTTGTCCTTTTGTCAATGACATCTTTGGCTGTCTCTTCTTGGCCTCCACCTATCACTGGCCCCCAATCGAGCTCTCCTGTCCCACCCCTTTCTACCAGCTTTTATTTCATCTCATTTCTATATGTCTTAGTTCTGATGAAGGGTCGTACCGACTCGAAATGTCAACTGTATCCCCCTCCGCAGATGCTGTCAGACCTGCTGAGTTTTTCCAGGTATTTTTGCTTTTGTTCTAGCAGAAACCATAGTGTTCTGTAGATTATTTCGATAATACAGGCTGCAATATCAGATTGATATTCTGGAGTTTTGGTAACAACCACAAATGTTATTGAATTTTCTTTTTCACAGGCAAGAGTGATACTTGTCCAGTAGTCCTGTTACTAATCATGACAGTGGCTATTTTCATCATTGTATCAATTGTGTATGTCAGGTTCAAGATTTACTTCATCCTTTGCTTCAGGGACTTCACTTCCAGGGATGAAACTTTAGAAGGTAAGATCATAAAAATAAAATACACATGGAGATTGTATTTTGATGTAATATCAAAGCAAACCAGTTACATCAGACAGGGCTAGGATAGGATCACCTACATCAGTTAGGGCTAGGGTCACCTGTATCTGTCAGGGCTAGGATCACCTGTATCAGACAGTACTAGAAACACTTGTAGCAGGCAGGGCTGGGATCACCCATAACAGGCAATGCTAGGATCACCTGTATCAGACAGGGCTAGGATCACCTGTAACAGACAGTGCTAGGATCACTGTATGAGACACGGCTAGGATCACCTGTATGAGACAGGGCTAGGATCACCTGTAACAGACAGGGCTAAGATCACCTGTAACAGACAGGGCTAGGATAGGAACACCTGTATCAGAAAGTGTTAGGATCACTGGTATCAGACAGGGTTAGTATCACCTGTACCAGGCAGGGCTGGGATCACCTATATCAGACAGGGTTAGGGTCACCTGACAGGGCTAGTGCCATCTGTATCAGACAGGGCCAAGATCATCTGTATGAGACGGGGCTAAGAATACCTGTATCAGACAGGGCTAGGATCACCTATATCGGACAGAACTAGGATAGGATCATCTGTATTCGAAAGTGTTAGGAACACCTCTGTCAGACAGACTTAGGATCTCCTGTACCAGACAGGGCTAAGATCACCTGTGTCAGACGGGGCTAGGATTACATATTACAGACATGGCTAGGATCACCTCTATGGAAAGGGCTAGGATCACCTGTATGAGACAGGGCTAGGATCACCTGTATGAGACAGGGCTAGGATCACCTGTATGAGACAGGGCTAGGATCACCTGTATGATGCAGGGCTCGTGTCACCTGTATCAGACCAAGCTAGGATCATCTGTATCAGACAGGGCTAGGACACATGTATCAGACAGAACTAGGATAGGATCACCTGTATCAGAAAGTGTTAGGATCACCTGTATCAGACAGGGTTAGGATCACCCGTATCAGACAGGGCCAGGATCAGCTGTATCAGGCAGGGCTAGGATGCCTGTATTGGACAGAGCTAGGATAGGATCACCTGTATCAGATGGGGTTAGGATCACCTGTAAAAAGGCAGAGCTCAGATCACCTGTATCAGACTGGGTTAGGATCACCTGTATCAGATAGGGTTAGGATCCCTGTATTATACAGAGTTAAGATCACCTGTATCAGACAGAGCTAGGATCACATGTATCCAACAGGGTTATGATCATCTATATCAGACAGAGCTAGGATCACCTGTATCAGACAGAGCTAGGAACACCTGTAACAGACAGGGTTAGGGCCATCTGTATCAGATAGGGTTAGGATCACCTGTATTCAACAGAATTAGGATCACCTGTATCAGACAAGGCTTGGATCACCTTTATCAGACAGTGCTAGGATCACACCTGTATCAGGGAAGGCTAGGATCACCTGTATCAGACAGGGCTAGAAACACTTGTAGCAGGCAGGGCTGGGATCACCCATAACAGGCAATGCTAGGATCACGTGTATGAGACAGGGCTAGGATCACCCGTAACAGACAGTGCTAGGATCGCTGTATGAGACACGGCTAGGATCACCTGTATGAGACAGGGCTAGGATCACCTGTATGAGACAGGGCTAGGATCACCTGTAACAGACAGGGCTAAGATCACCTGTATCAGACAGGGCTAGGATAGGAACACCTGTATCAGAAAGTGTTAGGATCACTGGTATCAGACAGGGTTAGTATCACCTGTACCAGGCAGGGCTGGGATCACCTATATCAGACAGGGTTAGGGTCACCTGACAGGGCTAGTGCCATCTGTATCAGACAGGGCCAAGATCATCTGTATGAGACAGGGCTAAGAATACCTGTATCAGACAGGGCTAGGATCACTTATATCGGACAGAACTAGGATAGGATCATCTGTATTCGAAAGTGTTAGGATCACCTCTGTCAGACAGACTTAGGATCTCCTGTACCAGACAGGGCTAAGATCACCTGTGTCAGACGGGGCTAGGATTACATATTACAGACATGGCTAGGATCACCTCTATGGAAAGGGCTAGGATCACCTGTATGAGACAGGGCTAGGATCACCTGTATGATGCAGGGCTCGTGTCACCTGTATCAGACCAAGCTAGGATCATCTGTATCAGACAGGGCTAGGACACATGTATCAGACAGAACTAGGATAGGATCACCTGTATCAGAAAGTGTTAGGATCACCTGTATCAGACAGGGTTAGGATCACCCGTATCAGACAGGGCCAGGATCAGCTGTATCAGGCAGGGCTAGGATGCCTGTACTGGACAGAGCTAGGATAGGATCACCTGTATCAGATGGGGTTAGGATCACCTGTAAAAAGGCAGAGCTCAGATCACCTGTATCAGACTGGGTTAGGATCACCTGTATCAGATAGGGTTAGGATCCCTGTATTATACAGAGTTAAGATCACCTGTATCAGACAGAGCTAGGATCACATGTATCCAACAGGGTTATGATCATCTATATCAGACAGAGCTAGGATCACCTGTATCAGACAGAGCTAGGAACACCTGTAACAGACAGGGTTAGGGCCATCTGTATCAGATAGGGTTAGGATCACCTGTATTCAACAGAGTTAGGATCACCTGTATCAGACAAGGCTTGGATCACCTTTATCAGACAGTGCTAGGATCACACCTGTATCAGGGAAGGCTAGGATCACCTGTATCAGACAGGGCTAGGATCACCTGCAACAACAGGGTTAGGACAATCACTTACATTAGATAAGTTCAGGATCACCAACTTGCTAGCACAGACTAAAACATCCTGTTATGAATTTTAATTATCAAGCAGCATTCAGTTGGAAACACAAAAACAAAGTTCTCATATATCCTAAGAAGGATTTCTAAAGCTGCAAAGTGCCTCTGTCTGTTAACAGTTCCATCAAGTTACCTAACTTGTTTGTTCACCATTTCCCCCTTGTTCCCTAAGAAAAAAGTAATATTTACATGTCTGTAAATGCAAAAATAATAGGTGCATTGGAGATGTTTATAGAAAGAGATGATTTTAAACAGCCTCTGTATTCTAGCCAAGGTGCTACCAATCCTGTCATGAGTAGATTAAATGAATTTTCCCAATTAAAAAAAATCTCATAGCAGGTAGGAGAACTGAAAGTGCCAACTATCTGAAACTAAAGCAGGAAGTGGCCAACACTTGAAAGCGAAAAGCTTGTTAATGTTCCAAAGCTGATCCTTCTGATTGATCTAGAGCACATTTCCAGTAGATACACCTTTATTTCACACTGATAATAACCCCTGGGTGTACTACCAGCAACTTGCGATACATCATTGATTTTAATTTTAGTTTGCATCTGTTACGGTAGTCCAGCTGATATAAAAACACTCTTGTGGAGCACTCAAGGTTTTAAACCTTCTTGTGTGGTTCCTCCATGTTGACTTTGGAATGGAAAGTCAGTAGTTCTGGTGTGAGGCCCAATCCATTTTGGGGGGACAGGCCTCAAAAGCATCAGTCAGGTTGGCTTAGAGCAGACATCAAGCACTGGGGCAGCTGGCCTACAAGCCACAGGAAGCTAAGAAAGAAGGAGTTCCTGTGAACTAAAGTGGTTGGTGTGGGGAAACCAGAGAGGCACATGCTCAGTTTGGTCTTGTGGAGCCTGGAGAAGCACTCCTGCTCCTCCTGGTCATACAAAGATGAAGGCAAATATACCTTTGCCATCCCCATCAGCTGGGCAGCAAGCTGATACTAGCCAGAGCGTGCATGGTGTACACCCTGCCCAGTTCAAACCATAAATGGCAACTGGTATGTTTTATATGTCATAGGACCCCTATTAGTATTTTAAGTGAATCTACCATATTACTCAGTGTTGCCTAGCAATAGGTCTAGGGGATTAGTACCATGGCCACAGCAATGGTAAAATTGGGTAGGTCATTTCCATTGTTTTGGAGTTGCCATGGGTCTGTTTACATTGGGTGGCAGAACTAAAAAATTAGGTCAACAACTTTTCATAGCACTCACACTCCTGCAACTAAAATTTTCTATCCAGTACTACACATCCATTTATAAAGAAGAAAACATTACGTTTCATCTTATTGTTCTTTTCCTAACTATACTGATTAATGCTGATACTTTGGACTTAATTTTCAGACAGCAAGGAATATGACGCCTATGTGTTGCTCCTTAAGAGTAGTGAAACTCTCTTCAGTGCTAAGGAAGAAACATTTGCATCAGAAATATTACCTGCAATTCTAGAACAAAAATTTGGTTACCGACTGTGCATTTTTGAACGCGATGTTCTTCCAGGAGGAGGTAGGATGGATTATTTTCTTCCATTTATTACTGGTAATTAATGAATAAATTTATATAATGAAATGTATTTAACAGCAATTCTTGTATTGCAAATTACCTATATCCCCAAAATCTTCCATCAATCTCACTTCACCTTTCATCCTTGGAAAAAAAAAATCATGCTGCAATTTGCTTACAAACTCCTAGCTGCCTAACCTTTGGCCCTCTATTTGATGCTTTTGTAGCTGTTGATCTACTTAACCACACCTTTACCTCTGCTTTCAATGCCTTTGCCCTCAGCAAAACCTTCATTGTTTCCCATTATTTCCTCTGATCTGACCCGCATCTTCATTTGCCCAAGTCCTAGGGATGCAAACTTATACATACCTGGCCCCAACTGTCTTAGCCATTCATGGCTGATCACTTACATTGAATTACATAGCATATACAGTGCTGAAGCAGGCTCAGTAGATACCCATTAAATCATCTATACTATATTTGCTCCCAGTGGTAGTGAATTCCACTCTCTGAGTAAGGAAATTTTTTCTGTATTCCCTATTTGATTTTTTGCTGGTTATCTTATATTGATGGCGTCTTGTTTTGCTCTTCCCTACAAGTGGAAGGAAATATTCTTTATGTGCCTACTCAAATAAAACCCTTCATAATTTTAAAGATCCCTGTTAGGCCATCATCAGCCTTCTCTTTTCAAGAGAAAAGAGATCCAGCCCCTTTTCAAAATATATTTGTGCATGGGATGTGGGCATCGCTAGCTAGGCCAGCATTTATTCCCCAATTCTAATTACCCATGACAAGGTGGTGGTGAATTATCTTTTTGAACGGCTGCAGTCCATGTGGTGCAGGTACACCCACAGTGCTGTTAGGGAGGGAGTTCCAAAATTTTGACCTTGTGACAGTGAAGAAACGACGATATAGTTCCAAGTCAGGATGGTGAATGGCTTGGAGGAGCACTTGCAGGTGGTGGTGTTCCCATGCATTTGCTGCCCTTGTCCTCCTAGGTGGTAGAGGTTATGGTTTGGAAGGGTTTTTCATTTCCTGACAAGTGTAGTCTCACAATTCTGGTATCATTCTTGTAAATCTTTCTTGCATACTCTCCACTGCCACTATATCCTTTTTATAATATGGCAACCAAAACTGTACACAGTACTCCAAGCATAACCTAACCAAGGTTTGATGCAAGATTAGCATGACTTATCTACTTTTCAGTTCTAACCATCAAAAAATAAGCACGTGGTTAGTTTGCTTTCCTTATGGTCTTATTAATCTTCATCCTTACTTTTAGTGATGTCTTTGTATTCCCAGATTCCCTTGCTTCACTAACCCATTAAGTTTCCAAGCAATCTGTGATCTTTTGTTTTGCCAAAATATCATATATCATGCTCATCGATGTTGAAATTAATTTGCCAATATGTTCAGACTACAAGTTTGTTATGTTACAATCCCCATTGAGATCGATAACTTTTAAAAAGAAAGTCAACTTCCAGTTAATAGCTGAACAGACAACCCAACAAGATTTCATGTTTTAAAAGGTTTACAGTAACAAACAGACTAAAAGCCCTATTGAATAAACATTATTTTTATAGGAAACTTATACTTTAAACTACAGAACAGAGCTTTTAGCACAACTGAAAAACCTACTATCAGGTGGGTACACGTCACACTGTCCTTTAAGTAGACATTCAAATTGCCCAGAATTAGCGTAAATTGATTCTTAGCTTCCAGGGGTTAACATCTAATTGTTTACTTTCCCAGCCTGGAAAATTTTAACTCCAGAACTGTCTTTCACAGTGCAATACTTTTCCCTCTAGCTAAAGTGAGGCAAATCTTCAAGTCTTATTTTATCTGCCCATGAGTTTGGTCTTTCCAATCCAAACGTGAGTTTCTACCTGCATTCCAGTGTGATGAACCATAGATACTTTCAGCCTATAGCTGCTCTCCCTCTCCAGGATCCTGCAGACTAACTGTGTCAGGCATATCTTAGAAATCCTTTCCCCCTTAACACCCATATCCATGGAATAACTTGTAACTAGGTCTTGTAACTAGGTAGAAATGCTGATTAGGTATCCTCGAGGACCCAACTCCCTTTCATCTTGGAACTAAATGGATAGTTTAAAGCACAACATGACATTCTCAACATTTTTCTGGGACTTTGGAGACTTACAGTCTATTGATTGTTAACACACAGGTTGCTGCCATGGGGCGGAATTTTGCTGCGGGTGAGCAGGGGGCCGGCCCACTCGCCGATGCGTAAAATGGTGCGTGATGACGTTGGGCGGAACCCCCGAAGTCACCCTGCCCCATTTAAATTTTCAGGAAGGCGGGCCTGCAGCAAAATCAGCTGCGGACCTGCTGACCTGTCAATGACCAATTGAGGAACATGTTAGGAAATTTTTTTTTCTATTTTTAATATTGTTCAAAGTGGAAGCCATCTCCCTAAGACTGCACTTAGCCTCAGGGAGATGTGCGCTCTTTCGTGTGCATGCATGAAAGAGTGCACTCTTGCTGTTAGGGAATCCCCCCACCATCCACAAGGAAGCGCATAGTGCTTCCCGCCAGACGTCACGCTGGGTGGGCCTTAATTGGCCCACCCAGCGTAAAATGGCGGTGTGGCCCGCTTTGCTGGTGGGGATCAGCTCCCCCCCACCGGAGATTAAATTAGGCCCGCCCTCCCAACAAACATAAAATTCTGCCCATGGTCTCCAAGTGTAAACAGCCTGCACCTTCCTTCCAATAAAACAACCTAGGTCCTCTTTAATCCCTAACAATCAAACTACTGAGACTTTGTGAGGCAGACTTCAGAACAGATCACATGATGCCCTTCATTCTGCCTTAAACTAAAGGCACAGTGTCAACAGAGAACAACCTTTTAAACCTCATAATTGTAACATATGGTCTTGTTATTTGTTGCAGCTGTCCTGAGTGTTGGCTATTCCCTGTCAATTTGGTGTTGTTGCAAATTTGGAAATTATGTTTTTATTCCAAAATTTAAATCCCCCATTAGTATAAATTGTAAACAACAGTGGCGCCAGCAGTGATTTTAGTGGGGCCTTACTTCCTACCTTCTTGTGAATAATTACTTTTTACCCCTATTTTCTGTTTTTTTGTCTTGAAGCAAGCTAGCCATCAATTCTGCTAATTATCCTTGACTCTTCATACATTAACCTTATTCATTGTTCTAATCTGTGGTACCTTTTCAAAGGCCTTTTGGAAATCTAGATATACTACACCTATTACATTACCCTTGTCTATTCTCTCTGTGATCTTTTCAGATACTTCAATGAGGCTGGTCCAAGCAAGTCTTTTCCTTTTGAAATCCATGCTGACTATTTATTATTATACTTCTGTTTTATGGATGCATTTGTATTTCCTCCTTTAGTAAGGATTCCATCATCTTTCCTGCAACCTGTATTAAATTGACTAGTCTATATTTTCTTGGACATATTCTATCTCCCTTCCTAAATATAGATATAATGATAGTTAGCCACCAGTTCTCTGGCACCATCTTTATCTAACAAATGATTAAATATATGTAATAGTATCTGTTATCTCTTCCGTAGATTATTTTAAAATGCAAAGCTGCAATCTGTCCAGACCAGCATCTTTATCATCAAAATCTACTGTACCTCACTCCCCAATGTCAAAACAGTCCACCATTCTAGAAGCATTCTAGAGAGCAACTATCAATTGTCTCCTTTATTCTCTTTTCCACTTCCAATCTCACCTCCAACAATGAATGTTATGAATTTCCATGTCTCTGATGCTTCCCCACCTGCTCCTTGTCCACAAAGCCAAACCTTTCCCAGTCCCCTGCCACCTTAGCCTCTAAGCACTTTCTGTATCCCTCTCTTTCTCTAATTTCTCCCACATCTCTTGTTCACCAAGCTGAATTCATCCATGACCCCATTCCTTTTAGATTCATGCCCATCCAATTTTAATTTTAGGGTCTGTGCTTACTTACATTAACATATCTTTATGTGTTGTTCCCATCTCTTTAAGTACTGCCATTATCATGCATGCCAAAAATACAGCTTCCATCTCCGAGCTCCATTTTCTTTTCAGAGTCTTTGGAGCATGCTGTTGAACCCAGGTCCATGCCCATCTCTTCTTAAATACCCTTTTAGAATTTCCTCCAGTAAAGCTTCTGTCTCTACATCAAACACTAATATGCTCCTAAGACAAATCACAAGTGACAGTCTTTGTGGCATAATGTGGCCATGGCTCAATTGGTAGTTCACTTGGCTCTGAGTTAGAAAGGTGTGGGTTCAAGTCACGCTTTAGGACTTGAGCACAAAAATAAAGGAGGTGCCTTCTTTTTGCTGAGTTGGTAAACCAAAGTCTCATCTGCCTCTCAGGTGACCATAAAATATCCCTTGACAATATTTGGAAGAAGAGCAGGGGAGTTATCCCTCATGTCCTGATCTGTGTTTATCCCACAATCAACATCACAAAAGCAGATTATTTAGTCATAATCATGTCGCTGTTTGTGGGACTTTGATGTGTGCATGTTGACTGCCTCATTTCCGTGAGTGGTATTGTCGCTGGACTAGTGACCCAGGGTAATGCTCTGGGACCCGGGTTCGAATCCTGCCCCGGCAGATGGAGGAATTTGAATTCATTAAAAAAATCTGGAATTAAAGTCTAATGATGACCATGAAACCATTGTCCATTGTTGTAAGAACCCATCTGGCTCACTAATGTCCTTTAGGGAAGGAAATATGCTGTCCTTACCTGGCCTGGCCTACAAGTGCCTCCAGACCCACAGCAATGTGGTTGACTCTTAAATGCCCTCTGAAATGGCCTAGCAAGCCACTCAGTTGTAAAAAACCACTACAAACTCACAAAAAGGAATGAAGCCAGATGGGCCACCTGGCATCGACCTAGGCACTGGAAACTACAATGGCAAGGTCAGCCCTGATGACCTTGTAAAGTCCTCCTTACTAGCATCTGGGGGCTTATGCTGAAATTGGGAGAGCTGTCTCACAGACTAATCAAGCAACAGCCTGACATAGTCATCTGCACAGAATCATACCATATAGATAATGTCCCAGACATTACCATTACCATTACACACTACCATCACCATTCCTGGGTATGTCCTGTCCCACTGGCAGAACAGGCCCAGCAGATGTGGTGGCACAGTACTATACAGGCAGGAGGGAGCGGCCCTGGGAGTCCTCAACATCGACTCCAGACCCCATGAAGTCTCATAGCATCAGGGCAAACATGGGCAAGGAAACCTCCTGCTGATTATCACATACCACCCTCCCTCAGCTGACGAATCAGTGCTCCTCCATGTTGAACACCACTTGGAGGAAGCACTGAGGGTGGCGAGGGTGCAGAATGTACTCTGGGTGGGGGACTTCAATGTCCATCACCAATAGTGGCTTGGTAGCACCACTACTGACCGAGCTGGCCAAGTCCTAACTGACATAGCTGCTAGACTGGGTCTGCGGAGGTGGTGAGGGAATGAACAAGAGGGAAATACATACTTGACCTCATCCTCACCAACCTGCCTGCTGCAGATGCATCTGTCCATGACAGTATCGGAAGGAGTGACCACCACGCAGTCGTGTGGAGACAAACTCCCGCCTTCACATTGAGGGTACGCTCCATCGTGTTGTGTGGCACGACCATCGTGCTAAATGGGTTAGATATAGAACAGATCTAGCAACTGAAGGCTGGGCATCCATGGTGCGCTGTGGACCATCAGCAGCAGCAGAATTGAACTCGAGCACAATCTGTAACCTCCTGGCCCAGCATATCCCCCACTCTACCATTACCATCAAGCCAAGGGATCGATCCTGGTTCAATGAAGATTGCAGGAGGGTAAGCCAGAAGCAGCACAGACATACCTAAAAATGAGGTGTCAATCTAGAGAAGCTATAACACAGGACAGCTTGTGTGCCAAACAGCATAAGCAGCAAGCGGTAGACAGGGCTAAGTGATCCCACAACCAACGGATCAGATCTAAGCTCTGCAGTCCTGCCACATCCAATCGTGAATGGTGGTGGACAATTAAACAACACACTGGAGGAGGAGGCTCCACAAATATCCCCATCCTCATTGATGGAGGAGCCCAGCACAGCAGTGCAAAAGATAAAGCTGAAGCATTTGCAACAATCTTCAGCCAGGAAGATTGAAGCGATTTTAAAGACATTAATAAAATCATTGAAAATTTAAAGAAACATGTCCCCTCATGTGACATGTTTTTATATTTCAGAAATGTTAAAAATTTAATTAATAAAAGCTTTTGGAAACCTCATCCCGCTCGTCGATGAAGTTTCCTAAAAAATGTAAAGGCTGCTTGGCATTTTTCCCTGCCCACTAACCGTTAGGTTGAACGGGCAGCATAAACAATGACACTAATTAATTCGTTAATGACCTTAATAGGCCTATCAGTTATCGGCCGTCTCTGGCACGTGCCTGCCAAAAGGAAGATCATGAGGCTGCATGATGATGTTAGGACGCATGCTCGACGTCATTGTGCATCATTTTATGTCCTGGTGTGTTGGGCCCGCCCCCACACGCTGACTGAAAAATTCAGACCCTGGAGTATTGTATACAGTTTTGGTCTCCTTATCTAAGAAAAGATATACTTACCATAGACGGAGTGTAAGGAAGGTTCATCAGACTGATTCCTGGCATGGTAGGGTTGTTCTATGAGGAAAGATTGAGGAGACTGACCCTTATTCTCTAGAACTTAGAAGAATGAGAGGTGATCTCATTGAAATATATAAAATTCTTACGGGTCTCAACAGAGTAGATGCAGGAAGGCTGTTTCCCCTGGCTGGGGGTTCTAGAACCAGGGGGCACAGTCTGAGGATAAAGGGTAGACCATTTAGGACTGAGATGAGGAGGAATTTTTTCACTTAGAAGGTTGTGAATCTTTGGAATTTTCTACCCCAGAGGGCTGTAGAGGCTCAGTCATTGAGTATATTCAAGACATAAATTTCTAGATATTAAAGACATTAAGGATGTGGGGATAGCGTCAAGGTAGAATATCAGCCATGATCTAGTTAAATGGCAGAGCAAGGGCCTGAATAGCTAATCCTCCTCCTATTCCCTATATTCTTTTCAGTTACCTCTGATGACCAGCTCCCCACTCCCACCCTAAGGATCTATCCTTGGCCTCCTCCTGTTTCTCATCAACAAGCTGTCTCTTATTGATGTCATCCAGAAAGACAGCTTCAGTTTTCACATGTATGCTGATAACACTGGGCTCTGCCTCAACCTCTGTCTCTTGACTCCTCCACTGTTATTAAATTGGCAGAGTGCTTATTCATCATTAAGTACTGGATGAGCAGAAATTTTCTCCGACTAAATATTAGGAAGACCAAAGCCATTGTCTTCGGTCCCCACTACAAACTGTAAGCCCTAGCTACTGACTCCACTCCTCGCTCTGGCAATTCCCTGAGGATGAACCACGCCGTTTGCAACCTCGATGTCATAGTTGACTCCGAGATGGGCTTCCAATCACAATTATCAGGCAATCACTAAGAATGTCTATTTAATAATGCCTATTTGCACCTTCGTAATATACCCTGACTGCACCTCTACCTCAGCTCATCTACTGTTAAAACCCTCATCCATACATTTGATATCCCAAAGTTGCCTATTTCAATACATTCCTGGCTGGCCTCACACATTTTACCCTCCGTAAACTTGAGGTTGTCCACAACTTTGCTGCCCGTGTTTATACTTGCACCAAGGCCCATGCTCTCTGCTCATTGACCTCTACTGGTTAAGTCACTCGATTTTAACACTCTAATTCATGTTTTCAAATCCCTCCATGACCTCACTCCGCTCTATCTTTGTAACCTCCTCCAGTCCAACAACCCTCTGAGATACCTGCATTTGTCATTTTCAAGCCTCTTGAGAATCCCCTATTTTAATAGTTTTTAGGGGTTACCACTGACCAGAAACTGAACTGGACCATGGGAACAGATCAGAATCTGGGAATTCTGCAAAGAATGACTCACTTTCTGACTCCCCAGTCTCTGTCCACCATCTACAAGGCACAAGTCAGCAGTATGATGGAATACCCTCCACTTGCCTGGTTGAGTGCAGCTCCAACAACACTCAACAAGCTCAATACAATCTAGGACAAAGCAGCCCACTTTACTGGCACCTCATTCACCATCTTCAACATCCACTCCCTCCACCACCAATGCACAATGGCAGCAGTGTGTACCATCTACAAGATGCAATGCAGCAACTGACCGAGTCTCCTCCAACAGCACCTTCCAAATCCACAACCTCTACCATCTAGAAGGACAAGGGCAGCAGGCACATGGGAATGCCATCACCTTTAAGTTCCCCTTAAGTTACACACCATCCTGACTTGGAACTATATCACTGTTCCTTCGCTAGTGCAGGGTCAAAATCCTAGAAATCCTTCCCTAACAGCACTGTGGGTTTACCTACACCACATGGGCACCAGTGGTTCAAGAAGGCAGCTCACCACCACCTTCTCAAGGCCAATTAAGGTTGGGCAATAAAAATGCTGGCCTAGCCAGTGATGCCCATGGTCCCATGAAAGAATTTTTAAAAATGGGTGACTATGCCATTAGCTGCCTAGGCCCTAACCTCTGGAATTCTTTCCATAAACCTCTCTCCCTCTTTTGTTCTCCTTTAAGTCGCTCCTTAAAACCTACCTCTTTGACCAAGCTTTTGTCCATCTGCTCGAAGATTACATTATGTGGCTCGGTGACAAATTTTACTTTATAACCCTCCTGGCATGTTGCTTGGGACATTTTATTACATTAAAGGCATTATATAAATAAAAGTTTTGGTTGCTTTTTTTATATATTGTTTGTTCATCTAAAATGTTTATTTTGTTTTTCAGCTTCAGCTAATGATATATTATCGTACATTAACAAATGTAGAAGGTTAATTATAGTACTATGTGCTGAATGCATGGCAGACGATAGTTCAATGTACGAACTGATGGCAGGTCTTCATCAAGCTTTAGTTGAGAGGTTAATTAAGCCAATACTTATTGAATATAATCCAGTAAGAGACACTACATTCCTGCCACTGTCACTTCAGCTTATTTTGAGATCAAACAGGAGAGTGAAGTGGAGAAGTGCATCACGATCGCAAAATTCATACTTTTGGAAGAAGATGAGATACCTTATGCCAGCAAAGCATATTAACGCATCTGAATATTCCCAAAATGGAAGAACTATTCTTTGACAGCAGAAACTAATGACCCAGAAATCATATAATTATAGACGGGAGCTCATGCAGACCTCATTGTGTCTATGACCATTGAGAGTATATCGTCAATGTCAGTAGCAAACTTCACGATTCTGAAAAGTACCACATGGTGACTGACTAATATGAGAATCAATCTACATACAAGTGTAAAGAAATAATAATTTAAGGATGGAACAAGAAGTTGTGATTTGGCTCATCCTGCCCTTCCCACAGATTTATCTACAATTTACACCATCATGATCTCTACTCAGTGAATTGGAACTCTTAAGGAGATGAACCAACATGAGGTAAAATTTCAAAAAGGAACATCAAACTTCCGTTTGCTAAACCCTTGACATGGTTCACAAAAATATCCCAAGGTATTTCACGCAGAAACAATAACATTATGTAGTTACTGTTGATTTTTGTATAAACATAACACCATTTTGTCCACAGCAAAGTCCCACCGCAAATGACCAGTTAATCTGTTTTTTGTGGTAGTTGACGGAGGAATGTTGACCATAAAGTGAGGAGAATTTCCTGCTCTTCTTTGAATAATGCCACCAGGTCTTTAATATCCAACTGAACCAATGGACAAATGGGACCTCAACTTTATGTAATCTTATATTTCATTCTTAATCAACTATTTGCCCAGTACCTCATGAAGGGTTTTTTGATTTGATGGAAGTAAAATTACTCCGGATTTTGTTGAAAACCTTCAATCACCGAAGATTAGTTAGATTAACAGAAGGCACTGTTTGGAAATGTGGCTCTCTATCCTGCCACCAAAGTCATAAATAAATAAAGCAAATATTTGAAGCCACAATCCACAATAGTCACATGCTGCCAATTTGAGCACCTGCCTATTATCCACACACACTGTGGGTGAAATCATCCGGTCCCATTGGCAGCAGGGGAGAGAATTTAGTGCGAGGGGCAGAAACTGGTTTCGTGCCGGCGTAAAATCACAGCAGGCTTATTTGATGATGATTGGAGGTTGGGAGAAGGGGGGGTCAAAGGTATCAGGGGGAGGAGGGAGTATGGGAGGAGGAGGACATAACGGGGGAGAATGTTGCAAGCAGGGAGAAAGATGTAAGGGGAGATAAAGGTGTAAGGTAGGGGGTTCAGAGGGGGAAGGTCTCTGGGAGGAGGAGGGAGTTTGGAGAGGGGAAGGTGTCCGGGGGAGGAGGGAGTTCGGAGAGGGGAAGGTGTCTGAGGGAGGAGGGAGTTCGGAGAGGGAAAGGTGTTTGAGGGAGGAGGGAGTTCGGAGAGGGATAGGTGTCTGGCGAGAGAAGGGAATAAGGGTGGAGGAGGGAGTAAGGTGGGGTTGATGTCCAGATGAATGTGCAAGGGAGAAGTCTGTGCAGTTAATGACTGCCTCCAGGGGAGCAAATTGAGGGTGGGCATGGTAGGAGAAAATAGTGATTGTTGGAGGGGTCCGAGGGAACTAGTAAGGTGGAAGGGTGAAGGAGTGTCAGTATCGGTAGAAGGGGCGATGAGGGTGGTTTATGGGGACAGGGAGGCAGACACGGACCCTGGGGGTGGGAAGGAGGATGTCGGGGAGTTCAATGTGGACAGGGATGGGCTCCTCCAGGTGAAAGGAACGTGCACGTTCACCTGGACATCCTGGAATGACAAGGGTTCAGATTGGTAGGTGGCGGTGGGGAGATGGAAGGTGATGCCAAGGGAGTCGACAGTGATGGGGGAAAGGACATGGGTGAGTGGGGGAGGGGAAAGGACAGGGGAGCTAATCAAGAACTTTACCACGACCATGTTTGTCAAATTGAAAGTGAGTGGAGCCTCATATTGGATGGGCACAGGTGCTGCATGGGAGTGTGATCGGTGGGCGGAGATGCAGGTCAGCTCAGATGGATAACTGAAAGAGAACCCCAGCAGGCAGCATTGAAAATGCTCATGACAGTGAGATGTGTGTGATGGATGAAGGCTTTGCGTGCGTGGGAGAATGCTTTCACAAGGGTCTGCAAAGCCCTGCTACACACACACACACACACATTTCTCCCTCCAGAATCACTCGTGGTCCAGCTGCATGCAGCTGCACTGCTAGTTTTTTTTTAATTCGTTCATGGGATGTGGGCTTTGCAGGCTAGGCCAGCATTTATTGTCCAGCTCTAATTGCTCTTGAGAAGGTGTTGGTGAATTGCCTTCTTGAACTGCTATAGTCTACATGGTGTAGGTATACCCACAGTGCTGTTAGGGATGGAGTTCCAGGATTTTGAACCAGCGACAGTGAAGGAACGGCGATATATTTCAAAGTCAGGATGGTGAGTGGTTTGGAGGGGAATTTCCATGTGGTGGTGTTCCCATCTATCTCCTTCCCTTGTCCTTCTAGATGATAGCAGGGGGAGGACTCGTGAAGTCCGTCAATGAAGCTGAAGGACAACATTACACATTATACGGTGAAAGTGAATATATTTTCAGATTATAAAGTGACAAAATGTGTTCACCTGTGCAACCACTTGTAATCACAATTTCTTAACTTTTCTAGGCTTACCACATTTTCTAGGTGCTGCCTTGATATGCACAGCAGGTGTGGCAACAGCCTTGCAATGATTGGCCCCATTGCCTCTCATGACTCGGCGTACAAGCTGAGGCCTTGAGGACCCTGACTTGTTTCGGTTGTCCTCCTGTGGGCCAGCTGCCCCCTATGTGGCGACAGAGAATGAGTTTGAGGATGCCACAGGCATGGGGACTCAGAGGGAACGGACAGCCTCTGAGATTCCTGAGTGGATGACTCAGGGGAGTCCAGATGCTGCTGCTCCTCCCTTTGGGTGCCCAAGGGTCCCAGCTTAACTCCTTGAGGGGAAGGAGCACCTGGAGGGTTGTTGAGGTACCCCATTTTCCCCTTACATTGCTGCTGCAGGAACTCACCCATGGCTACTGCGATGGAGTTCAGGACTGCGCGCAGCTCTGCCTTCTGCAGGACCAGGGCCTCCATGGCGTCCACCATCCTACCCATGGTGACCTCCATACATGCACATGTGGGCATCACTTCATCAGAGAGCACTCCTTTGACTTGCGTGCCACTCTTTGAGGGCTTCCAACAGCTCTGCATGATGTTCTGCTGCCTTCTGCTGACTCTCCACAATGAGTTGGAAGGCTGAATCTAGAGGCTCATCATCTGACTCAGACCTCACAGATACCTCTACCTCGGCAGTCCCCTGTGCTCCAGCGCTTTGCTGAAGTTATTAAGAATGAGGAATTTGAGCAGGCATCCTGCATTTCCCTATAAATAATAAGCAATTTTTTGAGAACCCAATAATTATCAAAGGGGTTAACCAACTTAGTTGGTGCACCTTGAGGCTTAATTACAATTTTTGCATATATATTGCTTTTGGTTAAAGGAATATTTTGTACTGTTTGTTAAATTTAATAAAATGTTTGGTAAACGTATAGTACCTCTGTATTTTTTCACATTATTATAGTCAGCACTAGTACTAGTTCAGCCCAATAATTTATCAAGTCTTACCATTGATGAGATCATTGGTTAGATATTTTTGAAATTTCAGAAATAAGAGCTATTGTTATTTAATACCTGGATATGACTAAATAAATTCTGTTGGGGTTTGTTTGGATAAATATGTCCGAAAGGGTCTCTGATTTGTTTATTTTATGGGTGGAATGATCAGTAGGGTAGATTCTATAAATTTGGACCTATGATGCTGTTGGATCCAGTGCCCTTGGTTTGTTGGGGCTAAAGGGTTGCACGCTTGTTTCGGGGTGACCGAGTTGATACTATGACAGGGAAGATCAGAAGACAAAAACAAAAAAACTGCGGATGCTGGAAATCCAAAACAAAAACAGAATTACCTGGAAAAACTCAGCAGGTCTGGCAGCATCGGCGGAGAAGAAAAGAGTTGACGTTTCGAGTCCTCATGACCCTTCGACAGAACTGGTTCTGTCGAAGGGTCATGAGGACTCGAAACGTCAACTCTTTTCTTCTCCGCCGATGCTGCCAGACCTGCTGAGTTTTTCCAGGTAATTCTGTTTTTGTTTAAGATCAGAAGACAGTTCTTAGAAGAAACACATTCTGTTTATTTACAAAAGGAACTCAGCAGCTACACTAATATGCTTACAATTCAAAACTGTCTTTTCTCTTCAGACTCTAACTCAAGACTACACTACAGAGGTAGCCCGTGCTACTCTGCTATTGGGTATCAAGATCATATGATCTTATATTACAACATTTATCTTAAAGATGTATTATACATCAGATTACTACAGGTGTAGAACTTAGCTGAAAAATTGAGAATTTGGGAGCATTGATCAGAAGGGGAGTATGAATTTTCCATTCATTAATATTTATGTATTATACATGTGTGTGTATATATATATATATATAATATACATATATATATATATATATATGTGTGTGTATATATACAGCTATATCTATGATCTATGAGAAGCCTTGCATCTTGCAATTGCTTCCCGTTCAAGATATGTTGATTGTCATACTTGGTGAATAACACTGTTGCTTGGCTCAAAGTAAACCAGAGAACAGTAAAGGTAAGGAACATAAGATTCAAAAGCAAGGATTGTCTCTAAATAACTGACAATGAGAATTTACTAAGAATTGAAAAAATAACCAATCCTGAAAGACAGATTCAAGAAAATATAAAAGTAACTTTAAAACAAAGCAACAAAAAGAATACAAAAGCAAAATACTGTGGATGCTGGAAATCCAAAATAAAAACAGAAAATGCTGGAAATATTCAGCAGGTCAGGCAGCATCTGCAGAGAGAGAAACCAAGCTGGCTGGCTGGATGTTCCCTATGGGCTTCTGAATGCTGCTTTCAGGCTGGATTTTGGGACCCAATTAAGTCTGGGAACCACAATGGGTAGGCGATAAAACTAGCACCCATGGCCAGTGCGCTAGTTCCCCAAGTTAGTCCTATTCGCCTACTATTTTCCTGGAGACTGAAACCATGTGTTTTAGGGATATCTTAAGAAAAACCCTGTAATCTTATACTACAGTGGCTTTCTATGGGCTCTCGTCCTTTCAAAGCCCTTTCCCTTGGCAATGTGAATCACATGGGCCTTGTATCCAGGTAGAAATGCTAATTAGCTATCCCTTGGACCTTCAACTCCATTCTATTTGGAAATTAAATAGTCAGTTTAAAGTACTAAAAAACTTGACATTCCTAACAACACCCTGTGACTTGGAGACTAGTGCCCATATTTTTGCTCCCGGGTCAGAGAACAGAGGGGGAACATTTCCCAGCTCCACCAACCTGACCTGTGAAAAAGAGGTCCAGAAGGTTGGATTTTCATTCTGGGGGGTGGGCTAGATTAGAGGTCAGGCCCGGCACCCCTGGAATGAGTGCTGAGGCTCCTGGGTGCGGAGGCGAGCTGAATAGGAGGCTGCCTCTGTGCTTCAGTACTTTGTTGAAGTTATTTAAAAACTTAAGTTATTTAAAAACAAAAGCACAATCCTCTGGACCTCAACCCTCAACCCCCTTACACTCCCCATGCCCTATCCATGCCAACCTATTCCACTTTATGCATTTTTACCCACCCCCAAGGCCCCTCATACTCCCATACTACCATATGCCCTTCTACACGCCCCCATGGCCCCTTATACACCCTATGCCAAACTATGCTCCTCTACCCACCCCATTGTCCCTCATACCCCTTCTGCCAGCCCATGCCCCCACTCATCCCCATAGCCCCTCAAACCCCTATGCCAACTTAGCACCAAGTCTTGCCCCCAGCACTGTTTTCCCTTACCCTCTCCATGCCAACTCACCTAGTATTGAATGGGGGAAACCTCAGGAGCCATGATGATATAAAATAAAGTTATGCATCTATAGATGACAACACTATTTACAAATGTCTCGAGTTGATAAAGAAATCCATGCATTGAAATTCATTCAATTAATCTCTTATGAAAACAAACATAATCACTCGGAGTTGTCAATCCAGCTGCTCACTTAACAGGCTCATTGTGCTAATGCTAGGTTGCAAAATCAGTCATGCAGCACAAGTCCTATAATCATAATACTCAGGCTTATGTCAACAGAGTGAAATAGTAGGCACTGAATTTTTAAATTAAAGACCAACAGAGTTAAATCCCTTGACAGTTTTGACATTTCCAATGTGCTCTGACAATTCTTTATCAGCTTAACAGTTCTCTGACAGCTTGACAGGTCTTTGACAGCTTGACAGTTCTCTGACAGCTTGACAGTTCTTCGACAGCTTGACAGTTCTTTGGCAGTTGATTCTCATCTTGACAGTTTTTTGACAACTTTGACAGTTCATTGACAGCTTGATAGTTCCTTGACAGTTTTTTTTGAGAATTCTGACAGTTCTTTGACATCTTGACTGGTCCAATTAGTTTATGCACTTTTTACACACAACTGTGTTTAAATTAACAATTCCAGGGGGCACCTAACCTATTCCGAAGGGTACCTTACCTCTCCCAAAGGGTGCCTCACCTCTCCAAAAGGGTACACTGGTTATCCAAATGAATCCACAAGGTTCAGACCTGCTCCTACCAGGTCTAATCTACATAGTTTGTGTTTCAGACACCTACCTCACTAAAATCACACATGAGTTGGGGCACCTGATAATTCATAAGGACAGTTGCCTCTGTAAACCACAGATGTGTAATATATAACCTGGCCCCATTCCACTCCCATCCCTCTCCCACCACCACCCCCCCCCCCACCCCTTCCCCCCCAACCCTGCAAAAATAGTTGACGCCAAGTTTGGTGTGGAACTTCAGGATTCGGGCCTCTGCTGGCATTTTTGTGCAAATGGAAAGCCACTCCATCCGTATGAAAATTGAAGCATAACAGTCTACCCAGAGTCATCACAGATGGCCTTACCATTGTCCAAAGGTGTGAACATCTTGCATCTTTTTCCCAATAAATCAACCTGGGCTTCACTGTCCTCAAATCACTGAAGACACCCAGCTTTGCTGTCAAGCAGGATTTAGAGCAGGTCACATGTCGCTCTTCACGACTCCATTTTACCTTAAATGAAATAGCCAGTCCCAAACACAACAAACTTATAAGCTTTGTATTTGTAAAAAGTTGCCACGACCCTAAGCTTGGAAATTCCCTCCCTAAACCTCTCCAACTCTCTACACCTCTTTCCTCCTTTAAAATTCCTATAAACCTATCTTTGGCCAAACTTTAGTTATCTGCCTCAATATCTCCTAATGCGGTTCAGTGCCAAATTTTGTTCGATTACATTTCTGTGAAACACCTTCAAATGTTAAAGATGCAACATAAATAAAAATTGTTGTTATGTACCCTGCCTGATTTTCCTTTCCATTCAATTCAATTTTAAATTAACGTCAAAATTAATTTAGATAATTTGAAAGCCATGGATGCTCCTTAAACAAGTGAAATACCCCTCATTAGTAAATACAAGGGGCTTAAGAGCTGGTTAAAGCACCATCACGAATGCCTAAAAAGCATCTGAGCCAATCTGGCATACTGCAGGTGTCTTTCAGCTTCTGACATGAGGTCCGATTTTGCCCCCTGTGAATTTAAGTAAGGCATTCTTATCTAATAAAACCTGCCACATTTTGTATTGCTTTTGTATAATTTTCTTTTGTCAAATGACTTAAAGTTGATTCCTAGTTGTAACCTGAATTATATGATCTGCTAATGTGTTATTTATGACAACAAATGCTGACCTAGCCAACGACCCCACATCCTGTGAAAGAATAAGAAATAATTATCCATCACACGGAGAGACTAAATCAGTAAGAGGTATATTGTATCACTCACATTAAGCCATATAGCAACACATTTGTTCACTGTAGGCATCTTACCTCCAAGGTAATTTCATGTGCTTCATGTTTAGATTTTATTTTGATTCAAAGGAAATCTGGGTTCACTTGTGAAGTTCTGCTTTCCACTGAGCAGCAGAAAAGGTGTCCGAAGAATTCTTGTTTTCTAATAAATGTTAATGAATTTGAAAATTAGGGCTATTAATGCTCATAAAGCCAATATCAGAGAGAATGTTTCATACATCAATATAATAAATGCCTGAGAGCAGAACTAGCTCTTTAAGCAGGTTAGAGCTGGGATCATGGGTGGAATTTAATGCAGGTGATGGGGGTCTTGTCCACTGGCTGGAGAGCTGGTGAGAGCCCCAGATCAGCTACATTCGGGAAGGCCCAGCATATTAAGTGATTGGGCAGCAGCAGGCTTTTCCTGGGATCAAGGGCTCCGGGGCGGAAATCCTGCCCACCCTGAGAGTTGCCAGCCAGTCAGAGGCTGGCAGCTGTGCATTGCTCCGATAAGTAACATTCAAGCCACACAAGTGCCAGGCAATGACCATCTCCAACAGGAGAGAATACAACCATCTCCCCTTGACATTCAATGGCATTACCATTACTAAATCCCCCACTATTAACATCCTGGGGATTACCATTGACCAGAAATTGAACTGGACTAGCCATTAAAATACTGTGGTTGCGAGTGCATGTTAGAAGCTGGGAATTCTGCGGTGGGTAACTCATCTCCTGACATCCCAAACCTTGCCACAAGACACAAGGCAGGAATATAATGGAATACTCCCCACTGACCTGGATAAATCCAGCTCCAACAACATTCAAGAACTCAACGCCATCCAGGACAAATAAGCCTGCTTGACTGGCACCCCATCCACCACCCTCAACATCCACTCCCACCACCACTGACACACAGTGGTAGCAGTGTGTGCCATCTACAAGAAACTTGCCAAGCCTCCTTTGACAACCTCTTTCAAACCTGTGACCTCTACAACCTAGAAGGACAAAGGCCACAGGTGTGTGGGAACACCACCACCAACAAGTTCCCCTCCAAGTCACACATCATCATGACGTAGAACGATATCACCGTTCCTTCACTGTCACTGGATCAAAATCCTGGAACTCCTAACAGCATTGTGGGTATACCATCACCTCAGGAGCTGCAGCAGTTCAAGGAAGTTGTTCACCACCACATTCCCAAGGGCTATTAGAGATGGGCAACAAATGCTGGCCTTCCCAATGATGCCCACATCCCATGAAAGAATTGAAAAAAATTGTTAAATAGGAGGTGAAATTGAGTTGTTTGATAAATCTGTATTTTGTTCTGGCTTTGTTTTTGGTTTTTATATTAACTTAGTTTATGTTGCAAAGGACCTTGATTTGAATCCATATTAGTCCCATATTACTGCCATATTATACTAAGATAATGCCATAGTTCTGGCGTGTGCTCTGTTGATAGGGAGAAGCCCAATCTAATATGATGGGACGAAATAAATAGCACTTTCTGCCCATCATTTTCAAGGCTTTGTGCACCACAGAAGCACTTGATAAACAGGTCTGGCACAATTGAATTTCTAGAACATTAATGGCTGAATTTTCTGGCTGGTTGGGGGGGTGTTGGGGGGGGGTGGTGGGGGGCAGCGTGCAGAGCGGGAGTGGGAGGGCACGGACCTGATAACCACCGTGATCGGGTCCCCGCCGCCATTTTACGTGGGTAGGCCAATTAAGGCCCACCCAGTGTGAATCATGGCTCCTGAGGACAGTGGGAGTGACCGGGCGGCAGCGGGGCTGCAATGACCACTGGGTCCAATGGCGACCCGGGGGGCCTGTTTAAAAAAGCTGCTGTAGCCCTTCCAAGGCTGTGAATCATGGCCAGTAGAAGGGCTCCCCAGGGTGCTGCTGGTGATCAGGCCAGACAGGAGGGTAGGGCAGGGAGGCACTGTGCCCCTTGTTTTTCTGATGATTGCCTTGCTGCCCTCCTCAAGGAGGTGAGAGGTCCCAGGACAGGAGTAGGAGGCCAAATGTGCCTGGGAGGAGGTAGCAGAGGTGGTGAGCTCCTGCAACGTGGTGCAGCGCACCTGAGTCCAGTGTTGCAAGTGCTTCAACGACCTCTTGCACTCAGGAAGGGTGAGGACAATGTTGGCATTGGTCATTTAACCCAGCAGGTCAGTTTTCCCCCCTGGTGCCACCCCCCCCCCCCCCCCCCCCCCACTGCCCCAAGTCTGAGTGTAGTGACTGCATTGAATCATTGATGGCATGGGTCCTTCGCTAGGTGGGCCAGCAGATATTGCCCATGCCGGAGTCACTCTGAGAGGGTGGTGAAGAGATGGGTTCTGCACCCGCAGCATGTGATACACTGAGACCCACATTACTGGTTTGGGGACAACCTGGAGGAGCTGCACCTTGGCGCAGTGCTGGAACTGCAGGAAATGTCCAAGTCAGGGTGATGACATGCTGGGAGGGGAGCTTCAAGGTGGCATTGGCACCGATTGATCTGCTGCCCTCTGTGCTCCACGTGCTTGCGCCTCCTTGCTATGGAAGGTTAGACCATGTGGTGCCTGATGTGATTTAGGCAGCATTTGGCCAAGGGGATGTGGGGGGTGGGGGTGGGGGGGGGGGGGGGGTGGGGGGGGGAGTTGGGGTCAGGCCTAGTATCTTTGTGAGAGTGTTCAACAGCAGCGGGGTGAGGAGGCACTGGAGCCCTGATGTGTCCCACTCTGGTTGGGGTGGGCTGTGTGCGAGGAGAATCCAGGTATAAGTAACACTAATCAATGCTCTTCTCTCCTTTTCTGGAGAAGAACGCACATAATTCTGCTGAGCAGGTGAGGACTGGCACAGGGCCGGCACATTTAACAATTCTCAGTCATTTTGAGCAGGAGGCCCTAGATTTGGAGAGGCACCATGTGCGCAGATCCATCGGTGTCGGTGAGGCTGGGGTGCCATGGGCAGGTATGTTTGCCCAGCAGTGAGGTCAGCATTGTTCTCCCAGTAGCCATGGCAGTGCTGAATATTCAGAGATTGAAGTTTGCAACATGGCTTGACCATTGCTTATGGAAGGATGTGCGTATAATGATCCGGGGGACAGGGATACACATTGACATTGTCTCCAAGTTAACTGATCCAATATCCTTGTTCTTCCTTTCAGCATCAGCAAAGCAGGGCCAGGTGGAGGAGCAGCAGAGGTCCCCTCTCATACCTGAGGGCCCTGAAGTCTCACCAGAGTCACACCATCTCTGACAAGCAGGCACCAGCGCAGATATTAGTACCTCAGTGGGAATTAGAACATCGGCTAGTGTCCCAGGGCACAACAGTCGCTGGAGGAGCTGGCAGAGACTGAACGTGCCCATGGTGTCGGCAGTCAGAGGGCTGCAGAGGACCAGGCACATGCTCAGTCGGTGCCTGATGATGTGCCCCTGGAGTCGTCCGCAATGCAGCTAGCACAGTAAATGCAGCTGGGTGTGCGGGAGCATCTGGGGGTGATACATGAGGCTATGCTTGGCTTAGTCTCTGTGGTGGAGGAGTCCACGTGGACTATTGCTGAAGCATTTTGTCTCATGTCCGAGCGCCATGGGTCCTCCATGGAGAGAGTGGCGACTCTCATGGAGAGGCTCCTCCAGGAGACCTATCAGGACTTCCTGGGATGCGCTCTGACCAGCAAGCCCTCACATCAGCATTGACCTCAGCTGGTCAGTGCCAGTGTGGGAGATGGTCAGGGCACCAAGTTTCCCAGCTCGGTGCCCATCCATCCACGGTGAGCAGGGAGGTCCAAAGCGACCTTACGTCGGTACAGTAGCTGCCTGTTGTCTCTGCGGGCTCCTCTCAGGATGCTCCAGATGAGGGTGACCGCTCCTCTGCCCCTCTCCCAGTGGCCATTGCATCCAGTGAGGCTGCGACAACTGGGGAGATGCCAGCTGTAGAACTGGCAGCTCACTCCTAGGTGGGGCCGGCACAGGCTTCACGGGCCAGAGGATGACCGCGATGGTCATCGGGGCCAACAGGACAACAGAGTCAGCAGGCTGTCTTAGATACCACTCCCAGTGACGGGACAGCACCAAGACGTAGCACCCGAAAATGTAAGCATAAGGCACCTTAGGCACACCACGGTTTTATCACGGGTACTTTTGTGTTGACCCGCAATGAGGTCTTTATGAGTTGGTGTGTGTTTAACATCTTTTTAACTTTGTTTCATTAAGTTTCCTTGGTTGTAATAATAAATTCATACATGTCACCATGACTGAGGGTGCCTCTTTTGTTCTGCAGGTGGATGATTTCCAAAATGTAATATGTGCTTTGTGGGACATTCAGCTTTATTAACAAGGCCCTTAGTTAATGTCTCTAGCCAGGCAGATTTTGCACTTAGGTCTCGAGTATGGAGCATACAGCCCATGCTTGTCCTGGTCCATATGTGTTGTGCTAGCTGAAGGTTCATTTGATTAAAGCCTCCCGGGTGTCCCTGCCTCCCTGGAGTGTACCCAGGTCAGCGTCTACCCCTTCAGCATTTCCCTGTGTGTGCTCATCCTCGGACTCACTGCTGGGCTCATCGTGTGCAGCAGCAGCCACTGTATTGACGTCTTCACCGTCCACTGCGTCCCCCCTTTCCAGCGCAAGATTGTGGAGAGTGCAGCATGCAACCACTATCACCGAGACATGATCTGGGGGGTACTGGAGTGTGCCCCCTGAGTGGTCCAGGCATCGGAAGTGCATCTTGAGAAGGCTGATGGTTCTCTCCACCACTGCCCTTGTGGAGATGTGGCTCCCATTGTATTGCTGCTCAGCTTCTGTTCTTGGGTGGTGGAGAGGCGTCATGAGCCATCTTCTGAGGGGATAGCCCTTGTCACCCAGCAGCCATCCATCAAGCCGGGCTGGAGCACTGAAGAGCCCTGGCCCCTTGGAGTGTCTGAGGATATAGGCGTGGTGGGAGCTGCTTGGGTACCTTGCACAGACTTGTAGAATCAGCATCCTGTGATCACACACTATCCGCACGTTCATGGAGTGGAAGCCCTTCCTGTTGATGAAGGCACCGGGCTCACCTGCTGGCGCCTTGATGGCCACATGTGTACAGTCTATTGTACCCTGGACACGGGGGAAGCCAACAATGGCCACGGAGCCTCTGGCTCGCTGTGTCTGGCTTGCCTGGTCCCAACATAGAAACTAGGAACAAGAGTAGGCTATTTGACCCTTTGAGCCTGCTCCGCCATTAATTATAATCATGGCTGATCATCCAACTCAATAGCCTGCTCCCACTTTCTCCCCATACCCTTTGATCCCTTTCGTCCCAAGGCCTACACCTAACTCCTTCTTGAAAACACACAATGTTTTGTTCTCAACTACTTTCTGTGGTAGCGAAATCCACAGGCTCATCACTGTCTGGGTGAAGAAATTTTTCCTCATCTCAGTCCTAAATGGTCTACCCCATATCCTCAGACTGTGACCCCTGGTTCTGGATTCCCCCACCATTGGGAACATCCTTCTTGCATCTACCCTTTCTAGTCCTGTTAGAATTTTATAGGTTTCAATGAGATGCCCCTCATTCTTCTGAACTCCAGTGAATATAATCCTTATTGACTCAATCTCTCCTCATATGTCAGTCCCGCCATCCCAGGAATCAGTCGGGTAAACCTTCGTTGCATTCCTTCTATAGCAAGTACATCCTTCCTCAGATAAGGAGACCAAAATTGCACACAATATTCCAGATGTGGTCTCACCAGACCCTGCATAATTGCAGCAAGACATCCCTGTTCCTGTACTCGAATCTTCTGGCTATGAAGGCCAACATACCATTTGCCTTCTTTACGGCCTGCTGCACCTGCATACTTATCTTCAGCAACTGGTGTATGAGGACACCCAGGTCTCGTTGCGCATTCCCCTCTCTCAATTTATAGCCATTCAGATAATAATCTGCCTTCCTGTTTTTGCTACCAAAATGGATAACCTCACAATTATCCACATTATACTGCATCTGCCATGCATTTGCGCACTCACTCAGCTTGTCCAAATCACACTGAAGCATCTCTGCATCCTCCTCACAGCTCACCCTCCCACCCAGCTTTGCGTCATCTGCAAATTTGGAGATATTACATTTAATTCCCTATCTAAATCATTAATATATATTGTGAATAACTGGGGTCCCAGCACCGTGCAGTATCCCACTAGTCACTGCCTACCATTTGGAAAAAGACCCATTTATTCCTACTCTTTGTTTCCTGTCTGCCAACCAGTTTTCTATTCATCTCAATACACTACCCCCAATCTCATGCGCTTTAATTTTACACGCTAATCTCTTATGTGGGACTTTGTTGAAAGCCTTCTGAAAGTCCAAAGAAACCACATCCACTGGCTCCCCCTCATCAACTCCACTAGTTACATCCTCGAAAAATTCCAGTAGATTTGTCAAGCATGATTCCCCTTTCATAAATCCGTCCAATTTTGTCACTGCTTTCCACGCGCTCAGCTATTAAATCTTTTATCTTTCAATGGTAGAGGATGAAGGTCAAGCATGCCTGTACAGAGCATCTGTAACCTGCTTGACACAAGTGCGCACAGCTGATTGGGAGACACCGCAAAGATCACCCACCAAGCCCTGGAAGGAGCCAGAGGCAGAGAAGTTGAGGGCAGTTGTGACCTTTACAGACACTGGCATGGGGTGTCACCCAAACAGTTGGCGAAGATCTCAGGCCCAATCATCTAACAGATATTGTTGACTGTCTCCCTTGAGAGACAGAGCTTCCTTTGGCACTGCACCTCAGACAAAATGAGGTAGCTGCTTCGCCACCTGTATACCCTGGCAGCAGGAGAGTGGCATCTTCTGTGGCCCCTTCTGCCTTGGACTACCTCTTGGTCCTGCACCCCTTGTGCCTGACCGTGACCTCCCAAAGGTGGTTCCCCTCGAGGCTGAATGTGCAGTCCTGGCCTCCTCCCCCTTCTAGCTCTCCCTTCCTCCTCAGAGGACCTGCCTCCAGTGGAGAGTTCAGTTCCCATTCCCAGGCTAAGGAAAGGCTTCCAGAAACCTGCAGGCGCAAAAAAGATTCCTCACTGCAGAGTGCTGACCTGAAGGTTGTGAGTCCAGACCAAGCAGCTTGTATGTGTTTTGAAGTATTGCAGATCACACAGGCAAGTATCAGTAACTTTGAAACATCATTATTTGACAGAGTGCACTCGTGACCCCACTGAGCCCTCTTATCCCACCTGTGGATGAGGTTTATACAAATGCGTCCTACCTGCCCATTGTGCTCATGCACCAACCCGAAGATAGCACGGGCGCCGAAAAATTGCGGTCGATTGGCTCCTCAAGGGCTTTAAGTGGCCCGTTAATTAATGGCAGGCACTCATCAGAGAGCATCGTGTACCCACCCAACAAAATATTGCGTTGGCATGTGGTGATGTTTGGATGCTCGCCCGGCATCACCGTGCATCATTTTACACGCGTGCGTGCAGGGCATGACCCCGCATGCCAACGAGGAAATTCTATCCCAAGTGCTGGAAAAAAACTGAAAGTTGCCTGTTAATCTTCGTGTAGAGGTAATGTGCAGCAGGTTCTTGTGGGCTAGGAGATGCAGACTTTTAGTGGACAAACAAATTTGATAATGGCAGGATGTGTCCATTACTGGATGTAGGTCTCAATTACAAGAGGTAAAACTCGACTTCATTGGGGACAAAAATGGGCAACAACGGATCAGCTGCTAGTTATTCATCTGACCTGAATTTCCCTTCCATCGCAGTCAAGCAAGTGGGGAATAATGAGAAATGAAGAATGCCATACCTTGAAGAGACTGCGGATCTCCACTTTCTCTGGAAATTATTATCCCTAAATTTATATATTCATTTTCAGAAATGAAAATAAGGGTATATTTCACAATTTCCTCCATAATACAAAGTTCAGGTAATTATTTGGGTGTTGCATGTTTTGTATTCTTTTAGTTTGCTGATTTTGTTAAACTCCTCTTGAAATAATGCATGTTAGCTGTGTGGAAGATGGAAATCTTGATTGAAAATCAAAAATGAAACAAAAAATTACAGCGATTATGATTCAATATTGATCAAACTTGTGCTAATAAAGTTATTACTATTTAACACTTTTGCAAAATGTTAGGTTTCTCAGCTCTGAAGCTCAGGTTCATCTCTGTCTTATTTCAAACACTGGACTGCAGATTGTATTTTCTAGATGTGCAGTCCTAAAGCAACTGATTTTGATGACAATCCCAGCCATTGTTAGAATTTAGGAATGTGTGCAGAATATATGCAGCTGATATTTAGCTTGGAATAAAATAGAGGATTTGTTGATTGTCTACGTTTCATTTTGCTAGAAATTGCTTAATATAAACAAGTAGAATGAGTATTTTGATATATGACAATTGTCCATGTGCAGGGGAACCAATAACTCAGGAGTTGGGGCATGGTTGGATGATACCTCTGCAATAGTGGAAAAATAACTGGATAGGTGTCTAAATAAACAACCATATTATAAACAAAAACAAAAATACCTGGAGAAACTCAGCAGGTCTGGCAGCATCTGCGGAAAGGGACACAGTTAACGTTTCGAGTCCGAATGACCCTTCAACAGAACTAAGTGAAAATAGAAGAGAGGTGAAATATAAGTTGGTTAAGGGGAGGCTGGGACAAGTAGAGCTGGATAGAGGGCCAGTGATAGGCGGAGATAACCAAAAGATATCACAGACAAAAGGACAAAGAGGTGTTGAAGGGGGTGATATTATCTAAAGAATGTGCTAATTAAGGTTAGAAAGCAGGACAAGCAAGGTACAGATAGCCCTAGTGGGGGTGAGGTGGGGTGAAGAAATCGAAAAAGGCTAAAAGGTAGAGATAAGTCAATGGATGGAAATACATTTAAAAATAATGGAAATAGGTGGGACAAGAAAAATCTATATAAATTATTGGAAAAAAAGGTGGGAGGAATCAGAACGGGGGTGGGGATGGAGGAGAGAGTTCATGATCTAAAATTGTTGAACTCAATATTCAGTCTGGAAGGTTGTAAAGTGCCTAGTCGGAAGATGAGGTGCTGTTACTCCAGTTTGCGTTGAGCTTCACTGGAACAATGCAGCAGGCCAAGGACGGACATATGGGCATGAGAGCAGGGTGGAGTGTTGAAATGGCAAGCGACAGGGAGGGCTGAGTAATGCTTGGGGACAGACTGAAGGTGTTCTGCAAAGCGGTCACCCAGTCAGCGTTTGGTCTCTCCAATGTAGAGGAAACTGCATTGGAAGCAGCAAATGCAGTAGACTAAATTGAGAGAAGTGCAAGTGAAATGCTGCTTCACTTGAAAGGAGTGTTTGGGCCCTTGGACGGTGAGGAGAGGGGAAGTAAAGGGGCAGTGCTGCACCTTCTGCAGATGCATGGGAAGGTGCCGTGGGAGGGGGTTGAGGTGTAGGGGGTGATGGAAGAGTGGACCAGAGTGTCCCGGAGGGAACGATACCTGCGGAATGCTGCCAGGGGGGTGAAGGGAAGATGTGTTTGGTGGTGGCCATCCTCCGCCATTTCCGCCAACTCCAATACTTTATATAGATTTTTCTTTTCCCACCTATTTCCATTATTTTTAAATGTATTTCCATCCATTGATTTATCTCCACTTTTTAGCCTTTTTTGATTCCTTCACCCCACCTCACCCCCACTAGGGCTATCTGTACCTTGCTTGTCCTGCTTTCTACCCTTAATTAGCACATTCTTTAGGTAATATCACCACCTTCAATACCTCTTTGTCCTTTTGTCTGTGACATCTTTTGGTTATCTCCACCTATCACTGGCCCTCTATCCAGCTCTACTTGTCCCACCTCACCTTAAACCAGCTTATATTTTACCTCTCTTCTATTTTTACTTAGTTCTGTTGAAGGGTCATTCGGACTCGAAATGTTAACTGTGTTCCTCTCTGCAGATGCTGCCAGACCTGCTGAGTTTTCCAGGTATATTTTTGTTTTTGTTTTGGATTTCCAGCATCCGCAGTTTTTTGCTTTTATAAAGTTGTATTAAGAGTGTCTTTTAAATTTGTTTAACAAAGCTATTTGAGGTGTAGGGGGTGATGGAAGAGTGGACCAGGGTGTCCCGGAGGGAACGATACCTGTGGAATGCTGCTGAGGGGGTGAAGGGAAGATGTGTTTGGTGGTGGCCATCCTCCGCCATTTCCCCCAACTCCAATAATTTATATAGATTTATATATATGTGTGTGAAAGTAGAATAGGAGGTGTTTTTGTAAACATAGCAAAATTATTTGTTGTAAAATAGCTTGATAAGGGAGTAGAATAGTCAGACTGAATGATTGGCCTCAAAATATAAACTAATGACAACATTCAAAAACAAACAATGGAGATGTTATCCTGTGAAAGGATGGTATCTGGGCAAATTAGCATTGATATCCTTGGACTATAGTTATAAAAGGAAAAAAAAATAAAAGACCCATAATTTTTTTAATAAATAGCTGGAGAGAAAATTGTGCAGAAACTCTTTCACTTGGAATGCTGTGTGATATCATCAATTAATCTATACTGGATCTATTTGAGTTTGTTTGTAATCCAGTGATGTTCTGTGATTGTTTTTGTATTTGTAATGGTACAGCAACAGATTGAAATGTTTAAGGTTGTACTGACTGAATTTTGAAGCTAGGGAGTTGCATATTTAAAATGGTCTTAGTTGTGCTGAAACCAATGTGACAAACCAGCACTTGCGTGAGGTGGTAGAAGAGTGCTGGATACAAGGGAACAAAAGTGAAATCCAAAGCAAGCTGACACTCGCCGTTCCTTTAAAATATTTTGTGCCAATTACATCCCGTTCAATAATGAAGTGCCTTTTAATGTCTATAAACAACCCACAGTAATTCACAGAGGCATAATCAGAGATAAACTGATGTCAAGCCATAGGAGGAGACATTCAGAGCCAGATTTTTGTTACCAAGGTGGGTAGCTCGAGTCAAAACATTTCCTGACTTGGCAGTCTCTTCTCAGTTTAAAGGGTCCCGAATCTTGCGATTTTTGTAATAGGGGCTGTGTTCTGGATGGACTCAGGCCTGCCAATTGCAGAAGCAGATCCTAGGCAGCCATGGAGGCGAGTGAATGCTGAGACGGGCTGGTTAGAAGGCTCACCATGGGACTTTGTCCCAGTTGTATTTAAAACAGTTAGGCCCTCTGGCCCTCACTTCTCACACCTCCTCAAACTCCCCGCCCTCTCGTCATGACTATTCTTACTCACAATGCAAACTATGGCCCGCCAGTCATTCCTCATGTCCTTTCATATCCTCCATGCCAATTCAATGCCAACTCATGCCCCCCAGCCAGACATCTGAGTTTCCACTTGGCCTCCTGATCCTATGAAAATCTGATGGCCCTCAGAGGTTGTCATAACAACAGATCACAGCCCAAGTTACTTTACGACATATCGAACTTTTTTTAGGAAGACGTGTTTTTAAAAAAAGACCTACGAGAAAAATTGGCTAAAAACATAAAGTATCTACTTGCTGGAAAGTTCCTACGAGGATTACACTTGACCAACTAGTCCTGAGAACGGAATGTCGCACCTAAAAAGGTATCATTCCCACTTCAGACAGAGACGCTTGAAAGGGAGAGATGCAATGCAAAAGACTAAACTCTAATCTCCTGTGGTTGCAGAGGCAATGGAGACTAATTACCATCTCCTGTTGCGTTATATATCAGAACGTGGACCTGAGTTGAAAGAAAGCAGATTCTGGGCGAAAGACATGTTTATTTTTTCTTTCCAGGAATATGCAAGGAAAGAGGTAAAAAAAAAACAGCTGCAAACCTGATCTGTGTGTGCTAGTTCTGGTTTTCTAGTTCTGGTGTACTAATGTGTGCTATGAAGGTTCCAGCTGAAGAACATCAACTAGGCATTCCTGCAGCTTGCAGGTAAAAAAGTATTTCTCTGTTGCTGGAGGCAAGTCACATGTCAGCAAAGCCACAGTCAAAAAGGAAACAGGGTAGCTCCTTCAGCTAACCTACAGAACCAAGTGTTTCCAAACCAACTGCTCAACTGTCAAAGTCAGCTCAACCGGAATCACTTCACGGCCACAACATTTCACCATCTATTCCTCACAGACAAGACAAAGACTGATTTGTTTATTTTTTAAACTTTTACTTTTGGACTCAACTTCTCATTTCTAATCTGTATGTATGTGTGTTGCGTTTTTATTATTTTTTCTCGGGTTTTTAGTAACTAATAAACTCATTCTTTCTTTGACTCAAGAAAGCCTGGTTAAATTGGCTCCTTCTAAAACATAAATACATTTGGACTGAGAAGGGTATCCACAAGGGAAGGGATCCTTTTTAAATTAACCTTGTTACAACCAACCAACAGGATTGAGTAAAGAAGGGGAACCAGTTCATCCCTTCTCATCTGGGATCATAACAAATTGGGGGACCTCGCCTGGTGAGCAGTTGTAACAAGGTGGAAAAAGTTATAAAAGCTGGAGTAGGCTGTCTGTGGGATGGAGCAAAATGAAAAAAGAACAGAAATATTTGCATTTATACAGCCTCTGGAGAGGCAATGCCACTGGACTAGTAATCCAGAAACCCAGGGTAATGCTCTGGGGACCCGGGTTCGAATCTTGCCCCAGCAGATGGTGGAATTTGCATTCTGGAATTAAAAGTCCAATGACATGAAACCATTGTGGATTGTTGTAAAAACCTATCTCGCTCACTAATGTCTTTTAGGGAAGGAAATCTGGTGTCCTTACATGGTCTGGCCTACATGTGACTCCAGACCCACAGCAATGTGGTTGACTCTTATAAGCCCTCTGAACTAGGGGGTAACTAGGGATGGGTAATAAATGCTGGCCTGGCCAGTGATACCCACATCCCATGAATGAATAAAACATAACACTTTAACAGTAGAGTGTTTAAGGTAGACTGGGAACAGCTACTTGTGGGGAAGTCTACAGAGGAGCAGCGGGGGGTGTTCAGAAAGGAAATAGGGAGGGTACAGGCCAACATATTTCCTCTAGGGTGATAGGAAGGACTATCAAGCCCAGAAAATCATGGATGACCAGAAATACTCAGTTTACAATGAGAAGACAAAGAGACGCTTTTAGCAGGTACAAGGGAAGCACATCAGCAGAGGTATTAGTGGAGTATAGTCAATGTGGGGTGAAGCTTAAGAAAGCAATTAGGAGAGCAAAGAGGGGATATGAGAAAGCGCCGGCTGGTAAAAGTAGGAAAAGTCCCAAGATATTCTATAAGTATATCAATGGGAAGAGGATAACCATAAGGGATCAAGGGGGCAATCTATGAGTGGAGCCAGAGGATATCACTAGAGTGTTGAATGAATACTTCACATCCGTCTTCACCCAAGAGAATGAGGATGAAGACATCGAACTCGGGGAGAGAGACTGCGAGGTTCTTAAGCAAATTGATATAGGGAGTGACAAGGTATTGGAGGTGTTGGCAGGCTTAAGAGTGGACAAATCTCCAGGTCCAGGTAATTTGTGTTCCAGTCTGCTCAGAGAGGCAAGAGAGGAGATTGCAAAGGCTCTGACTCAACTTTTTAATTCCTCTCTGGCCACGGAGCAGGTGCCAGAGGACTGGAGAACAGCTGATGGGGTTCCGCTATTTAAGAAGGGTTGTAGAGATAAGCCAGTGAACTACAGACCAGTGAGTCTCACGTCAGTGGTAGAGAAACTATTAGAGAAAATTCTGAAAGAGAGAATCTATCTCCAGTTGGCGAGGCAAGGTTTGATCAGGGATAGTCAGCATGACTTTGTCAGAGGGAGGTCATGCCTAACAAATTTGATTGAATTTTTTGAGGAGGTGACCAGGTGTGTAGATGAGGGTAGTGCAGTTGATGTAGTTTATATGGATTTCAGCATAGCCTTTGACAAGATCCCACATGGGAGACCTATAAAGGAGGCAACTTCACATGGGATACAGGGTAATTTGATAAGGTGGATTCAAAATTGGCTTAGTTGTAGGAGACAGAGGGTGATGACAGAAGGATGCTTTAGTGACTGGAAGCCAGTGTCCAGTGGCGTACGAGAGGGATCTGTGCTGGGTCCTCTATTATTTGTCATTTATATAAAAGATATAGATAACTATGTGAGGGGTAGGATTAGTAAGTTTGTGGATGACACAAAGATTGGCCGGGTGGTTAATAGGGAGGTTGAGTGTCTTGGGCTACGGGTAAATATAGACGGGATGGTCAAATGGGCAGATAAGTGGCAGACAGAATTTAACCCTGAAAAGTGTGAGGTGATACACTTTGGAAGGAGTAATTTGACAAGGAAGTATTCAATGAATGGCATGACACTAGGAAGTTCTGAGGAACAAAGGGACCTTGGCGTGTGTCCATAGATCTCTGAAGGTGGAGAGGCATGTCAATGGGGTGGTGAAAAAGGCGTATGGGACACTTGCATTTATCAATCGAGGCATAGATTATAAAAGTAGGGAGGTCATGTTGGAGTTGTATAGAATCTTGGTGAGGCCACAGCTGGAGTACTGTATGCAGTTCTGGTCACCCCATTATAGGAAGGATGTGATTGCACTGGAGGGGATGCAGAGGAGTTTCACCAGGATGTTGCCTGGGATGAAACATTTAAGTTATGAAGAGAGGTTGGATAGACTTGGGTTGTTTTCATTGGAGCAAAGAAGACTGAGGGGCAACCTGATCGAGGTGTACAAGATTATGAAGGGCATGGACAGGGTGGATAGGGAGCAGCTGTTCCCCTTAGTTGAAGGGTCAGTCACAAGGGGACATAAGTTCAAGGGGAGGGGCAGGAGGTTTACGGGGGATGTGAGGAAAAACTTTTTTACCCAAAGGGTGGTGATGGTCTGGAATGCACTGTCTGTGAGGGTGGTGGAGGAGGGTTGCCTCACATCCTTTAAAAAGTACCTGGATGAGTACTTGGCACGGATAACACTCAAGGATATGGGCCAAATGCTGGTAAATGGTGTTAGGTAAGTAGGTCAGGTGTTTCTCATGTGTCGTTGCAGACTCGATGGGCTGAAGGGCCTCTTCTGCACTGTATGATTCTGTGATTCTGTAATAATACCCCAGGGCACTTTACAGCCAATGAAAATGGGGTTAAAATTCAGCTCAGGGTCAAATGAGATTCCAGGGTATTTTGCAGTGATACAGAAATGTCATAGGGGCGGTGGAACACTTCTTTAAATGTTTCACTCAGTCACCCAACATTCCATTACTTTGTGTATGCTGTAAAATCAACCAAAAGCAAGAACAATGTGTTTGATTCTTAACGGCCTTCTAAATTGCAGGACACTTTGTTGTATCAACCACTACAGAAAACTCAAGTAGGAATAAAACCGGATGGGCATCTGACATTGACCTAGGAAATAGAAAAGACAAAGGCACACCCAGTGGAGTCGACCCTGCAATGTCCCTCTCAATAACTTCTGAGGACAGGTGCCAAACTAGAAGGAGCTGTCCTACAGGCCAATCAAGCAACAGCTTAGCACAGTCATTCTCACCAAATCACACCTTACAGCTAATGTCCCAGATTTCTCCATCACTACCCCTGAGTATGTCCTGCCTCACTGTCAGGGGAGATCCACGAGGGGTGGTGGCACTGTGCTATACAGTTGGGAGCAAATTGCCCTGGAGTCATCATCATTGATTCCAGATCCCATGAAGTCTCATGGCATCAGGTTAAAAACAGGCAAAGAAACCTCCAGCTGACTACCACGTACAGCTCTCCCTCAGCTGATGAGTCATTGCTCCCCAATGTTAAATACCATTCAGTAGAAAAACTGTGGGATATCTATCTCCAAGTGTGGCTTGGCTGTACCACTGCTAAGTTTCCCCAGTCCTAAAGGACTTATCTACCAAACTGGACCTTCAGCAGTTGGTGAGAGAACCAGCAATGTTGAAAAACCTACTTGACTTTACTCTCACCAACCTACCTGTTGCAGATGTATCTGTCTATGACCTAATTCCCTGCGGTGGCCATAACTGGCTCCCCTCTTTGTATCCATTTTCTTTAACCTAGTCTGTCCCAGACGCAGCATGCAGCCCCCACTCCCCCACTAAATTTGAAGATGGCCTTGAATGACCTCTTTAGTTTCCTTAATTACTGTCATTACCAGATCAGGGAGATTCTCAGGACTGCCCTCCCCATGCCCTGATGAAACTTGCTGGTGATGGGAAACTGGCATATTGGCTGGTGTCATTATTGTCACCCCCCACCTCCCCCACACACCACCCCCCCCCGCCCATCTACCTCCATTACTGCCCCCAGTGGTACCTAAAAATTCTGCCCTCAGAATCAGTGTCTATGTGCAATGGATTGCCTAGGACAGTGTTATCCACTAGGATTTTGATGTTCATCAAAGTTGTGTTGATCAGGTCACCATATTCATTTGTTACAAAATATATGGATTGTTAATAAACCAAATATACAATATTTTGAAAGTAGGTTTGAGATTTTTAACCAAGACCAATACATTCACTGTCAAAGCCTGAAGAACAGCTTCAAAATGATTTCCCAACCCAACTGTTCCACAAAGCAAGCCTGCTGTATATGCTCACAAAGGGTGGTGACAATCTGTTAACTGAAGTGTTTTGTTGCTGACAGTGCTCTTCAATTATTTTTTTTTTTAAATTTCTTCAAGAAAAAACTGTCTCAATTTTATCAAAATTTATATATATTAGGAACTCAGGGTGAGGAAAGAATTGACAAATCTCTACATGTTGGCTTCTACGATCTGACTCTAATCTTGCTTATGCTTTTTCACCGGCCATTGTTAAACACAGTGTCTGGATATTTAATAGACTTTCAGCTCATAGCCAAACTCCGGTAATCTCTCCTCTTAAGCCAATTGTGCCCTATTATTTTCAATTGTTGCCTTCAACAGATCTATTAATATGAAGGCTGGACATATTTGGATGTTGCTGCACTGCACCGGTTTGCCAAAATTGTTCATTTTCACCACTCATTGGCAACTATGCAGTGCTGCCTGTCACTCAAGTACCTTTGCAAAAACTGCCAACTGTCAGCTAAGCAAAACCAGGGGCAGAATTTTTCTCCCACAGGGGCAGTTCAGGAGCAGGTGCTTGCAGGTGCGCCTCCAATCAGCACCCCTGATTGGGGACATGCCGCCATTTTACATGGGCGGGCCAATTAAGGCCCACCCAGTGTGACATCCACCAGGAAGCGCTATGCGCTCCCTGTGCAGGCAGGATGGGATTCCCTAAGCCGAGAGTGCGCTCTTTTGCACATGTGCGTGAAAGAGTGCACTCATCTCCCTGATGCTAGGTGCTGCCTCAGGGAGATCAGCACCAAATTAAAAAATGCTAACAATAGAAAAATAAAATTTCCCTGACATGTCTCATGTGTGACACTGACACATGAGTAGGGACATGTCCACCACTTTTAGTTAAACTTATATTAAATTTTTAAAAACCTACATGAAGCCTCATCCCACCTGTGGATGGGGTTTCATGCTTTCTCTGAAGCTCGACATGGCTCCCAGCCTGCCCATCAACATTAAGGTTGGATGGGCAGGTCTATTAATGATGTAAGTTACTTTTTCAATGGCCTCAATTGGCCGTTGACAGGTCGGCGGGGGCACAGCTGATTCGTGCTGACCTGAAAATTGAAATGACGCGGAGTGACGTTGGGAGTTCTGCCCGAGATCATCCCACGTCATT
The DNA here is from genome assembly GCF_017639515.1 of Carcharodon carcharias. Classification (NCBI taxonomy): domain Eukaryota; kingdom Metazoa; phylum Chordata; class Chondrichthyes; order Lamniformes; family Lamnidae; genus Carcharodon; species Carcharodon carcharias. The sequence continues at coordinate 74,079,250 of NC_054477.1, read as the reverse complement.
TTACGTGTTGGCGTGCGGGTCCTGGCCCCCACCCCCCACACGCCGACCAGGATATCCTGCCCCAAGTTGTTCAGTTAGCAACCCCTGTATCATTAGATTCCCCAAGAAAATTTTGAGTGAAATTGGACCGCTTTCCTTCCAGGGGCTGGCCCTGCTTTCACAGTGCTTCACAGAGTGGTCCTGAAGATCTAAATGGATTGTCATTTAGAGGCGCCCAGAGAGAGCAGGAGCCGAGAACTATTTTTCTTGTTTCATTGAGCAAGGCGCACTTCAGCTTCCAGGTCACTAGAAACATAACAACTGAACTATATTCTGATAAACATAAGGTGCTCCCATTCGCGGCAGTATCTTAGCGGGCGGGAGCAGAAAATATTGGGAGATCACAAAAATCGGCTTCACATCGTGCATTTTGCTCAGGACTTCATGGTTTGTTTGCCTACCTTGCTTCAGGCAGCACTCATGGTCATCAGCGCCGGGTTTCAAGGCAGCGCCACAATTTTAGGGGGGCCCAAGGGCAGGTCTCTACCTCCCAGACCAGCCATAAGTTGGGGGTGGCTTTTCAATGGCTGCAGGGCTAGAGCTTGCTTGGGGAAGGGAGAGAAGTGGCCTCAGGCAAGGGAAGAGCTGCAGGGATAAAAACAAAAAACTGCGGATGCTGGAAATCCAAAACAAGAACAGAAATACCTGGAAAAACTCAACAGGTCTGGCAGCATCAGTGGAGAAGAACAAAGTTGACGTTTCGAGTTCTGTTGAAGAGTCATGAGGACTTGAAACGTCAACTTTGTTCTTCTCCGCCGATGCTGCCAGACCTGCTGAGTTTTTCCAGGTATGTCTGTTTTTGAAAGAGGTGCAGGGCTGTACTGGGGAAGGGGGGGTATCCCAGGGTGTGCATGGGGGCTCAAGGTGGTGAAGGCTGAAGAGGCAATCCAGAGAGAAGATGAGGTCTGATGGACATGTGAGGGTGTGCGTGAGAGAGTGAATGGTGATGTTCCTTGAGCTGGCAGTGATTGTGTGATGGGCTTGTGAGTGTGAGTTTAGAGTGATGAGATCATTGCCGTACCCTGGAAGCACAGATGAGATCATTCATTTTCTTTCTGCTCTGATGGCCAACCTCTTCTGTGCAGCGTTGGCACTGACCACCACTGCCACCGCTTCCCAAGCCGGAGAGGTGAGATTGCTGGACCTCCTGCAGCTAAAGCCATGGTGGAGAACATCATGGTGGGCCTCCAAAAGGCACTCCAGTGACAGGCCACTGAACTCTTCCTGGCTTTCAGGGCCATATCTACACTGGAACAGTCCTAGGCTATAAGCATTGAGAATTGTGTGCGCAGTTGCAGTTTAGATATGGCACCCATAGTGAGGAAACAGTGACGTAACAGTGTGGTGGGTGATTCAGAGGCTTCCAGTCAGTGAGACGGCTTCTCTCCTGTGGCTGCATAATTAACGAGTCAGGAAGTGGACAGCACAGCGTGAAAACCTGCTGCTGCAGTCAGCTGATACAACGTTGTTTTTCAGGCCCACTACCACACTTAGTGGAATTCTGGAACAATTCCACCCATAGTTGCGATCTCACCGATATGTGATTCCTTTCATTTTTTTATTCATTCATGGGACGTGCACTTCCCTGGCTGAGCCATCATTTGTTGCCCATTCCTAGTTGCCCTTGAGAAGGTGGTGGTGAGCTGCCTTCTTGAACTCCTGCAGTCCTCGTGGTGTAGGTACACCCACAGTGCGATTAGGGAGGGAGTTCCAGGATTTTGACTCAGCAAAAGTGAAGGAATGGTGATATATTTCCAAGTCAGAATGGTGAGTGACTTGGAAGGGAACTTTCAGGTGGTGATGTTCCTATCTATCTGCTGCCCTTGTCCTTCTTGAAGGCAGTGGTCATGGGTTTGGAAGGTGCTATCGAAGGAGACTTGTTGAGTTCTTGCAGTGCATCTTGTAGATGGTACACACTGCTGCCACTGTGCGTCGGTGTTGCAAGGAGTGAATGTTTGTGAATGTGGTGCCAATCAAGTGGACTGCTTTGTCCTGGACGGTGTCAAGCTCCTTGGGTATTGTGGGAGCTGCACACATCCAGGCAAGTGCGGAGTATTCCATCACACTCCTGACTTGTGCCTTGGTGGACAAGCTTTGGGGTGTCAGGAGGTGAATTACTCATCGTAGGATTCTTAGCCTCTGACATGCTTTTGTAGCCATAGTATTTATATGGCTGGTCCAGTTCAGTTTCTGGTCATTGATAACCCCCAGGATGTTGTTAGTGGGGGATTCAGTGATGGTAATGCCACTGAACATCAAGAGGCGATGGTTAGATTCTTTCTTGTTGGAGATAGTCAATGTCTGGCACTTGTGTGGTGAATGTTACTTACCAATTGTCAACCCAAGCCTGGATATTGTCCAGGTTTTGCTGCATTTGGACACGGACATCTTAAGTATCTGAGAAGTCGTGAATGGTGTTGAACATTGTGCAATCATAGTGAACATCCCCACTTCTGACCTTATGATGGAAGGAAGGTCATTGATGAAGCAGCTGAAGATAGTTGGGCTGAGGACACTACCCTGAGGAACTCCTGAAGTGATGTCCTGGAACTGAGATGATTGACCTCCAACAACCACAACCAACTTCCTTTGTGCTAGCTATGACTCCAACCAGTGCAGAGTTTTCCCCATGATTCCCATTGACTCGAGTTTTGCTAGGGCTCCTTGATACCACACTCTGTCAAATGCTGCCTTGATGTCGAGGGCAGTCACTCTCACCTCACCTCAGGAGTTAAGCTCTTTTGTCCATGTTTGAATCAATGTTATAATGAGGTCAGGAGCTGAGTGGCTCTGGCAGAACCCAAGCTGGGCATCAGTGAGCAGGTTATTGCTAAGTAAGTGCAGCTTGATAGCACTGTTCATGACCCCTTTCATTACTTTACTAATGATTGAGAGTCAATTGATGGGGCAGTAATTGGCTGGGTTGGATTTGACCTGCTTTTTGTGTACAGAGCATACCTGGGCAATTTTCCACATAACCGGGTAGATGCCAGTGTTGTAGCTGTACTGGAACAGCTTGGCTATGGGTGCAGCAAGTTCTGGAGCACAAGTCTTCAGTACTATTGCTGGAATATTGTCAGGGCCCATAGCCTTTGTGCTATTGCTGACAATATTTTAACACCATTACGGTTGATGCTTCCATGTTCAATTAAGTATGGATGACAACTAGTGGTCTAGCGAGTGACACCCATATTCATACTGAGTGCTGCAACTTTAATACAACCTTGTATTGTGCAGCTCTAAATATGGACAGCATCAATTCACCACATGTCTGTGGCCAATTCGTCACATGTGGTGAGTAGCAGGCATATTGGATAACACTGATCTAGGAAACCGGCTGGATTAGTCTTCATGCCTGTAAAGAGACCTGTTCAATTCCTTTCCATCAATTTAATGGGAAAGTAAACCGGGCAAGTTCTTTTGCATCTGTATGTTCTGAGCCATCTGAGTTTCCAACATTTAATGTGCCCGACGAATCCTGTGTACATGGGCGCAGAACCAAAAAACCTCCCTGCTCTGCCAAAGAGTTTAACTGCTTCATTGTTCAATTATACAGCACAGCTGAGGTAAACCCTGCTGGTTCATTTTAATTTTTCCCAGCAAATATCTGCTGGCTCTTTCTCTCAGAGTTAATTGCCAAGGTTTCAAGGGCTTCACAAACAACAGGGGGATTTTTAAAATAAGTTTTGCTAAAAATTGCACTTTTTTTTTTCTGAAGAGAATACAAGGTAGGAAGTGCAGAAAGGAAAAGCCCTGGCAGTTTGGTTTGTTGATTGGTTTCCTGACAGTTTAACAGCCCTCTCTGTCACCATTAAACAGTAGTGGCAAACACACCTACATTCTAACTGACATTTGAGGATGGAAAATCCCTGCTCCAATTACAACCATTTTGCTGAAGCCCTTAAATCAAGAACATCAGAGCACTTATTTTCTCAATTACATTGGTCAAAGTGGGAATGGGAAAACGGCTAAGAGGAATGTGGATAATTTTATCACAGGAATGTAGCGGGGAACTAGAGAAATAAATTAGTTTGTCACTGGCGTTAATATTAATTTAACCTTGAGAGAAAGAGTGGGAGTGGAGATTTCATTAGGCATTTATAAGTGGGTAAGGGAATTTCACAGGTAAGTAGAGTTTGAGTAATATGGTTAGACATTTTAAACAAATAAAGTACTAATAGCAACTTTGCTGTGAAAAAACAAACTCATGGCATGTGCTGATGGCAGGTACTGAAGGTTTAAAATCCAAGAAAACGATGTTTTACTCGCTGGTCGTGATGGTGGGTTTTTCACACCATATCAACCCAAACCCGCTGCATTAATTATACATTCCTGGAATACACGCTGGTTCCATGGCAGGTGGGCTCCAATTCGCCAGCCATGGCCTCACCTCACCGCTTCATCACGCCAGACACCATATTTAAAGTACAGCCGCGCTCAGTGCTTCCAGCCCAGGACTGCAGCAAATAAGACATGAACCCGAAAGGTAAGAAGACTGCAGCCCTCAAATGCCTTTTGGACACTGTGGAGGCCCACTGTGATATCCTCTAATCCCGCTCTGGCCATAGGAGGGGCAGCTACATTACCCGGCGAGTAAACCATCACTATCTTGGATTTTAAACCTTCAGTACCTGCCATCAGCACATGCCATGAGTTTGTTTTTTCACAGCAAGAAGTTGCTATCTGTACCGTCTTTACTTGTTTAAAGTGACTAACCATATTACTCAAACTCTACTTACCTGTGAAATTCCCTTACCCACTTATAATTGCCTAATGAAATCTCCACTCCCACTCTTTCTCTCAAGGTTAAATTAATATTTATGCCAGTGACAAACTATTTTTTTTTCTCTAGTTCCCCACTCCAGCTTGGTAGGAGATGGCAGTGGTGATCGGTGTCAATGCTGCACAGAAGAGGTTGGCCATCCAATGAAGGTAGAAGATGAATGATCTCATCCGTGCAGTCCGTGGCAACCATCCCATCAGTCTAAACTCACACCTCAAGTCCATCAGATATTCACTGGCATCTCACTCACTGCCAGCTCAAGGGGCATCACCACCCATTCTCACACACATTCCCTCACATGTCCATCTGACCTCATCTCATCTGGAGACTGCCTCCTCAGTCGTCACCATCTTGAGGCCACTTGCACAGATCAACATGTGTCCCTGCACATACCCTAGGATACCCTCCTGCTCAGCACAGCCCTCGCCCTGCAGCTTCTTCCCTTGCCTGAGGCCACTTCTCTTCCTTCCCCATGCAAGATCTTGCCCTGCAGTTGTTGAAGAGCCACCCATGTGGCTGATCTAGAATGTAGAGACCTACCATGAGCCCCCTAAAAGTCTGTGAAGCCTAGCGCTGATGATTGCAAGTGTTGACCAAAGCCAAGTAGGCAAATAAATCTTGAGTTCGCAAGTGAAATGCAGCCTACCAAATGCATGCCTTATGTAGGCTGTTGCGAAACACATTGGCATGTCTTTTCCCACTGACGTGGGTGGACAATCCAGCAGGGTGGTGGGGTAGGGGGTTGTGGGGGGATGAGTCCAGTGGGCTGGCCTTATAATGCTATGCTGATGTATTGCAATGAGGTCCCTGATGTCTGATGGTGAGGAGCACGGCCCGTCATCAGCAGGCGGCGCAGACGATCGCAAACTAGTTTCACGATGTTGTGAAAACGGTTTTTGACCTTCTCGCCATATTCCCCGTTCACACCAGCGAACACCTGGTGGGCATGAAAAATCCAGGCAGTTATTGGAGCGAATTGTTATCTATTATTGTTTTCTCTCCTGTTACCCTCACTCTTTCAATGAAGATCTGGAACACTACATTATTGCCAAAGAAATTTTTTTGACAAATATTTATTGATGGCTCCTTGTATTGCAAGGGGCAGATGGGCACTAATGTGAATGCGACTGGGTTAATCAGCAATTGGAAAATTGCCTTCTGGCTCTCCTCAGGCCATTAACAAACTCTTCAAGGAGTTCAATGGACAGTTAATTGGGGGGAAAAGGGTTTCTGACTCCTCCTCTCCCTCTGTCCTCGCTTTGAAAATTGAGCATGTTCAGGAGGTGTCAGGGCACTGACACTCCATCTGGAAGTGCTTTTTTCAAAGTGCACCTGTTCCAGACTTTGTTCTCTACAGGCAATTGAAAATCAAGCACACCATCTCTAAGTTACCCTTTCCCCGCACTTCCAAACCTTGGAACTTCTCAGCTGCTTCAGTTTTTCCTCATTCTGCAATATTCAGACTTTTAGAATTCATGCTTGGTGTTATTAAATAACTATCTCTGCATATTTTTTTTGTTCTACTCTGTTCAACCAGTGGTTTCACACACTATGAGACCTGACCCTTCACTAGCAGTCTGCTTTCCATTTGGATAAATGATATGGAATGCACATAATGATGTGTTGCAGTGATAGACCAATTTGTTGGAAATTTCCTCAGCGATTCTCTCAATTAGCTATTATGGCTTTGGCAGAAGATCGATAGACTGAGATATAAATAAGTCAAAGCACAACAGGGAAGCTAACTCTTCATAATGCACCCTTGGGTTTGAATATATAAATCTAACAGAGGAAATTCTGAAGACATCACTTCTGCTGCAGAAATCATCACTGAAACTCTCCACACTCTTCAGGCTCACAAATTCCTCACTCCCACCTGTCTCAACTTATAATTCGTTACAATTCATGTTCTAAAATATCGCTGAGTAATAACTGGAAAATTGGAGTTGCAACAACAGTGTTCCTCATTATACATTGAAGTAACAATAGGAATGGCAAGGAATTTCCAGGTCTCCATCTTCAAGATTTTGGGCGGAATCGTCTGGTCCTATTGGCGCTGGGCCAGTATGGTGGGCATGACCGGACAATTTGGTAGAAAGACCAAAAAGCGGCTTTATGCCGTTGTGAAACCAGTTTGTGATCATTTGATCCAACACGTTTCCCACTGCCGCATGTCGGGAGCCCTATTTCCATACCTTAGCATCTCATTATAAGCCCAGCTTGCTGGAATCTTGCCCCCACACTGGATCATCCAAGCACCAAAACTGAGCACACAATCTGATGAGCTGCACTTCGCTTCAGACTTCGTGGTTTGTTTGTATACCTTGCTTCGGGCAGCTTTCGCAGCCATCAGTGCCAGGATTCACAGGCAGTATTATATCACTTTCAGGGGGGCTCACAGGCAGGTCTCTACCTACCAGACCAGCTGTAAGGTGGGGATGGCTTTTCAATGGCTGCAGGGCTAGGGTTTGCTTGGGGAAGGGGGAGAAGTGGCCTCAGGCAAAGGCAGAGGCTGCAGGGTGAGGGCTGCACTGGGGAAGGGGGGTATCCCAGGGTATGTGTGGGGGGGCACATGCTGATCTATGCTAGTGGCCTCAAGATGATGAGGGCTGAGGATGCAGTCTCCAAAGGAGATGAAGCCAGATGGACATGTGAGAGTATGTATGTGAGAGTGAGTGCTGATGTCCCGTGAGCTAGCAGTGAGTGAGCTGCCAGTGAATGTATGATGGCCTTGGGAGTGAGTGAGTTAGAGGAATGAGATGGTTGCCTTACCCTGGCAGCACAGATGAGATCATTCATTCTCTTTCTGTATTGGGTGGCCAACCGCTTCTGTGCAGTGTTGGCACTGACCATCACCACCACCGCCTCCCAATCTGGAGTGGTATGATTGCTGGACCTCTTGCAGCCAAAGCTGGGGTGGAGGACATCACAGTGGGCCTCCAAAAGGCATCGTAGTGTCGGGTCACTGAGCTCTTCTTGACTTTTAGGGCCATGTCTTCACTGGAGCAGTCCTGGGCTGCAAGCATTGAGAACTATGTGCGCGGCTGCAGTTTAGACATGGCACCCAGAGTGAGGAAACAGTGAAGTAAAGGCATGGCGGGCGATTCAGCTGCTGCCCGTCAGTGAGATGGCGTGTTTCCTGTGGCTGCATAATTAGTGAGTTGGGAAGCGGAGAATGAGGAACAAAAATCCACCATTGCAGCTGGTGGGTAAAACATAATTTTTCACACGCACTTAGTGCAATTCTTGGACGATTCTGCCCTATGTTACTGCAGTGAGAAACAAAAACTGAAAGTTTTGGAGCCACTCAGCAGGTAAGGATGCATCAATTGAGAAAACATGTACCAGTAGTTTTTCAGATTTCAGGCTTTTTAGGTGGCTGGTAGGAAAATAAAACAGGTTGACAACATGAGCACCCAACCAGAGTGGCGGAGGTAGGTTTGGGGTGTTGGTACTGAATACTCTGACATGCCCCATCCCTGGATATGATAGTACACCTTCCTGGAACGGGACTCAAGCCCAAAGTCTTTTGATTCAAAACCAAGAGTGCTCCCAAATTAGCTAAATATGCACAGATTGCCACTGTGCTGTGGGGTCCCACCATAAACTGACCATTTGTGGGCATAGTCAGGTGTGTGGACATTATATAATTTAATTGAACCCCCTCATCAGGTTTGTGGGAAAGGTTGCACCTATTAATCCAGATCAGGGCAAGAATTTTACATTCTGCTGGGGTTCCCGCAACCGCTGCCTCCGGCAAATAAATGGTGGTAAACCTGCCCTCTGCTCAGGTTGGTTGTCCTGCAACCATTTAATGTCCAATCTAATGGCTGGCAGATCTCTGGCCTCAGCAGTACCACCATGACACGTGTCTACTGCTGGAACTACATCCAGTTCCCAATGGCAATCGCCATTGGGTCTGGATGGGGAGGTAAGTTAATGATCTAGTTCTTGGTGCGTAGAAGGCAATTTCAAAGTTTGCAGATGATGTGAAACTGGGAAGCATTTTAAACTGTGAGGAGGATGGTGCGGAACTTCAAGAGGACATAGACAAGTTGGTGGAGTGAGGAGATAGGTGTCAGATTATGTTCAATCGGAGAAGAGTGAGGTGATGCATTTTGGTAAGAAGAACATGGAGAGACAATATAAAATAAGGTGTACAATTCTTAAGGGGGTGCAGGAGCAGACGGACCTGGGCGTATATGTGTATAGATCATTGAAGGAGTAGGATGGATGGAGAGAGCAGTTAATAAAGTATACAGTATCCTGGGCTTTATTAACAGAAGCATAGAGTACAAGAGCAAGGAGGTTATGCTAAGTTATATAAGATACTAATTAGACCTCAGCTGGAGTATTATGTACAGTTCTGGACACCACACTATAGGAAGGATGTGAATGGATTAGAGAAAGTGCAGAAGAGGTTTATAAGAGTGGTTCCAGGGATGAGAAACTTCAGTTATGAAGATAGATGGGAGAGGTTGGGACTGTTTTCCTTGGAGAGGAGAAGGCTAAGAGGAGATTTGATAGAGGTGTTCAAAATCATGAGGGGGCTAGACAGAGTAGATGGGGAGAAACTGTTCACACTCATAAGAGAATCGAGAATGAGAGGGCTCAGATTTAATATGGTTTTCAAAAGAAGCAAATGTGATGTGAGAAAAAACATTTTCACACAGCGAGTGGTTCAAGTCTGGAATGCACTGCCTAGAAGTGTGGTGGAGGCAGGTTCAATCGAGGCATTCAAGAGGGCATTAGACGATTATTTGAACAGAAACAATGTGCAAGGGTATGGGGGGAAAGGCAGGAGAATGGCACTAAGTCACAATGTTCATTTAGAGAGCCAGTGCAGACATGATGGGTCTAATAGCCTTCTTCTGGACCATAACAATTCTGATTCTGTGATTCTGTGACAAGGTGAGTCTAGGTCAGAGGTCAGAGGGGAGTGGGGGCCAGGGAGCACAATTCAGGGGGGGGAAGGAGAAACCGGGTGCCTACAAATATTAGAAGGGGCCAAGGCGGGCCCAGGGGCCATAAAGGTGGAAATCGTGCTTGAAGATTGAGATCTGGTGAACTTTAAATTTGGTTCCGGCCTTCACCTGTCGCAAGAAAAATTGCAGCAGGGCAGGAAGAGGCCCTAAAGTGGGCATGATCTGGTGATTGAATTAGCCCAAGGGTTAGTGGGCCAGCTAATGCCCCTGGCATATGTAACATTGTGGTAGAATCAGGGGCAGGCAGGTAAGCACAAGCAACGGAAACATGGCATTGTGCCCAATTTTATGCCCCCTTACCCATCTGCCAACCATCCCCAGAGAACAGAAAATTTTCCCCCAGACAGGCACTTCATATGCTGCATGTTTGAAAACTGTTGCTAATTATCTGGCAAAGGAGGCCCTCTCATAGGTTATCACAGCTTTGATGACTTTGGGGGTCATCCCCTGGCCACTGGAGCCTGTGCTGGCCCCGGCTGGGAGGGAGTGGCCAGTGCCATGGCTGACCTCTCTCCAGTCATTGCAGCCTCATCAGATGCCATGGCCACTCCAGAGGGGTGGAAGAGCTGCTGCCATCATCCAGAGCACAGAAACGACAAACAGCTCATGCGCCAATGTGGTTGCTCTGGACCTCTCTGCTCACCATTGATGGGCAGGCACATAGCTGAGATACTGGGTGCTTCATCCATCTCCCACACTGGCACTGACACGACTTGAGGTTAGTGCCTGTATGAGTGCTTACAGGTCTGAGCACAACCCCAGGAACCCCTGATTCTGTCCCTGAAGCTACCTCTCCATTAGAGTCACCACTCTGTCAATGGAAGAGGCAGTGTGCTTGGCCATGAGGGTCAATGCAGTGCATATGTTCTGCATGGACTCCCCCATAACTGAGACCATGGCATGCATACCCTCATGGATCTCTGCCAAATCCTCCCGCACAGCCTCCTGGACGTCCAGCATCTGCCACCTAATGAACAACTCCAGAAGCTCATCATCTGCCTTTGGCTCAGCATCGTCCTGGTCTCCAGTAGTCCTCCAACTGCTGGTGCCCTGGGCACTCTTTGCCTCCACCTGCTCCTCAAGTGAATATGAAGTGCCCACACCTGCGTGCACCGACATTCTAGCTGAAGATCTAATGCCCACCAAGGTGCTGGTATATGCACTGGTGCCTGGTTCAGAAAGCGGGTGTGACTCAGGTGCATGTGAACCCTGGTCCTCTGGTGTCAGGGATGGATCTTCAGGGTCCTGCAATCCAGTGTGTGCTGGTGAGTATAAGGGAGAACAACAACATGTCATTAGTTTAAGTCATCACATGTCACTGTGTATGCCAGACACCCTGGTGAGACAGTGGAGATCTGCATCATGGTGCCATCGTCTTTCAATGCTCAATGGGGACTCCAGGTTTGAGGCTCCCATTAATGATGAGGCGACACAAAAATTTTGCACAATCTGAAACTCTCACCTCTGTGCACTGCACTCTTACCTTTGTCTGACACCCTTGCCTCTTCAAGTCCAGCTGAACGAGGTGTTTGACAGCTCTCCAGCTCCAAGGCATCCTACTCAAATCTGGTCAATATTATTAGGCTTGGGGGGCCTCCACCTGTCCTTGACCTCTCAATGTAGTTATGGCTCATCTTCTCCTGAAAGGATAGATGAGCATTGATTAGTCCACTCTCTGCCTGCAGCGCCATTGCAGCCTGACCAACCCCACCTGAGGTACACCTTGCAGGGCACATCCGAGTCGTGGACCTCGAGCCACAAGGTATTCAGGCCAAGCAGTCAAGGCTCACCCCTTTGGCCAGCTTCAGCGGCATTGACAGTTGGCACTCAGACTGTAACACCCCTGATCTCTTTGAGGGGACGGTGAGCCCTTATCACTTCACACAGCTCCATGCCAATATGGTATTCACCTTTACCGAGCACAGCAGGTCATTGAGACTTTTGCAGCGCTTCACCTCCTCCCGAGCTTTTTTAGTCTGGTGCGGTGGCCAATTCCTGCCATCTGTGGGAATGAGGGTGCCCCTCTTGGCAGCCACCCCTTCCAGGAGGACTACAACGCACTCATCCGAAAAATGGGAGGCCGAGTGCCCACTCAACCTGCTCTCCCGCCTGGAGTCTCCAGCCGCTGTTGAGGCCATAGCTTTAGTCTCCAGAATGCAGAATACGATTCTTCCCTGGCAGCCTGCAAGGAGCTGCCTCTGGCGTTTTTAAACCACCCGCTGGTTCACCATTGGATCCGGTGCCTGGCAGGTCCCGGTCACTGCCTGGCCATTCCTGATCATTGGCCAGCCAGCGTGAAATCGTGCCCATGGGCTGATCGCAGTTGGGGGCCTGTTTCCCAACCGCTCCCTGGCTCGCCGATTGCGCAGGCCTGCCAAGGATAAAATTTAGGTCTGGTAGCGGCTGGGAATCAGGCCCCTGACTGCAATTTCACACTGGTCGGCCAATTAACAGCCAGCCAGCATGAAATGCACGTTGAAAAGCTCAGCGTTGCCGGGGTGGGAGCGGGAAGAGGTCAGACAATGATATGTCCATGGGAGCGGGTGAGCGCTGCGAGAAAACTCCCTGAAGGCAAATAGCTGCCTCATGGAGCTGCAGACCTGAAAATCATTAAATAAAGGTTTAAAAAGCTGCAAAAAAATGTCCACGCATCACAATCAGGCACCTGATAAAAATGCTGTCCACAGATATTTATCTTTATTTTATTTCGTAACAGAAATTTCATCCTGCCCTTGGATGAGGTTTGATGAAAAACGTAAGCGTCTGCCAACCGTAAGGTTGGATGTGCCATGAAAAATTGTGCAGTCAATGGACTTAGTTACCTTCTTAATTGTCGGCGGGCGCACTTCTGACTTCTGTGTGCACCTGCCTAGCAAAATATTGCGCAAGTGCACGATGACTTCGGGACGCATCGGGTTGGGCCCAGCGCTGGCCCACCCATGGGATGTAAAACTCCGCCTTATGTTTATTTGGCTAACAAATAAATGAAAAATAAATGTTTTTGCTATCTGTCTGCTTCATTTTATTTTGTTGTTGTTATATCAACAGTAAAGCTAAAGCCATAAAACATTTGGGGTTTTTTTTGCTTAGAATGTGTAAAGTTAGCACAGGAAACTGCAAATGTATGGCTATGACTGTTGTTTTTCTCCTTGGGTCTTATTTTACAAAAAAATAACACCTCACAAATATATCTTATCTTAATGCAGCGACTAGTTTTTTTTCTGATAAGTCAAGAGAAGTACATGCAGCAAGTATTTTACTTGTATTGTTAATGAAGGAAAAGGAAAGCAAGTTTCACTGGCTTGGAATAAAGTGATAGTTATTACCACTATTTAGAAAAGAAATGCCAGATCTAACAGAGCAAAGTTTTGTAGAAATGTTGGTGGTTCCCAGACCTGACTGTACTGTTGAACTGGAAAACACACACAAGCTATTTTAAACATTTGTGGGCTGGAGGCTGGTTTTGTAGATCAAGGTCAGTGTTCACGTAAAGGAAACAGACTTAGATGAAAGTTTGAAATTGTCAGTGTGTTACATGGAAAAACAACAGAAGAAGTAAGTATTCTCCATAATTTGAACATTCTTAAAATCTGTAGATATTCGCTTATGATTCTTTAAAAGCAAGCTGATCAACTGAACCTACAAAAATCCCAAGGCCACAGATATTTTTAATTGGTTAAGTTTAGTTGTTAGCTGTATCAATAACCCATCTACTGTTGTTGTTGAATTTAGAATTATGCTATTCACTGCTCTCAATTCAGTTGGTAACTTATTTTTCTTGGTTGCATCGTCATTTTAATAACAGTCTCATTTTGGTAACGCCAGGTTAAATATTTAAAGGGATACTGTCTTTCGAGAGTAAACTTATTTGATGAATCTATTCTTGTTTATAAAAACTATTGGAAAATGCATTTGAATGCATTGTTGTGTGACTGATATGAGAGGGCATTGTACAAAATTGGTACACAGTGTTTCAGCTGCCGTCTCTGTCCACAAAAAAAGGTTGCTAGATATTTTTAATCTTGATGATGAAGCCCCTTTAAATTAAAGGTTGCCATGAAACTGATAGACGTTGCTCTGGTCCAGTGACGCTGGAATCACAGAGAACTGGTCAAGTCTGCACTCTAGAATGATGAGCTTGCCAGGTAATGTGAGTTGAGTTAACAGTACCAAGCAGGTTACTATGCCTGGGGGCACCTTGGAGTTTAAGGTTGGAATGTCAGGTACCATTACAAGAGGGGCTGCTGGCTGTCCATAAAGAACCATAATTAATTTTTTAAGACTAAAACCCCTTTGATGAATTATCCATCATTCAGATGAAGTGGATTCAATGTGGATCGACCTGTTATATTGACAGCATCACCTAGATAAAGGCGTCATTTTGAAACATCGGCAATGAAATTGGACTTTGCTGTGTGCAAAATGAACAAGAACATATTGACAGTTGATTTTATGCCCCACCTGACTTTCTTTTCCATTGAAAAAAAAAGTGTAAAATTCCTGTCTTGGTTAACTTTAGTAAAGAAACAGATAAAACACAGCTGATCTGATTTAAAAATTGATATAACGGAAAGTGACCCCATGGACAAAGTCCATATCCATTAAAATGAATTTTGTGCGGAACTTTCTTTCCATGACATACTTGATAAGCAAGCCATTTGAAATTTGGAGGTACTTTTAAAATTTCCACTGTCCCTTTTTCATTACTGCAATTAACAGTTCCCTTTAACGTTTGAATGGTTTTGCAATCATTTATTGTGAAAATACATTATAGTTTACATTTTAACAGTTCTTGGGGTTGGTTCCAAGTGTATCCTAACCTTGGTGAAATCTGCCTCACTACTTATTTCCTCCTGACTGTTTTTATGGAAGCAGAACACCCGATTAAAAACCTGTATTGAAATCTGATACCACATTCTTGGTGGTTGATTTAGTACCACTAGTTTCCCCATGTGGGCGAGTCCAAAACTAAAGATCATAGATTTTTTAAAAACAAATAAATCCAAGAGAAATTACCTTGCTCAAAGAGTGGTTAGAATGTGGAACATAATGTCACAAAGAGTGGTCGAGGCAAACAGTGTAGATGCATTTTAGCAAAGCTGGATTAACAAGTGAGGAAGAAAGAAATAGAAGGATATGTTAACATGGTTAGGTGAAGATGGGTCATTGGAGGGTTTTGTAGAGCACAGATTAATTGGGCTGAATGATCTATTCCTTTGCTGTAAACTTGATGTCACCTCCCATGCAATTATTCTGGATTATGCATGCTGTACCCTGGTAGATTGCTGAAAGCTACGTATAGTTGAAATCCATTAGAGGGTGTATTTTCAATGGAGAAAACAGCATCACATTTTCTAGCGTCTTAAGTGTATAGTAACTTTCTGCCTAATTTATGATACATGCACCAGTCCTAGCTTTTACAGTCAGTACCTGAGCCGCTGTTCTGCTTTTGTCTGAAATACAGGATGATTCGGAACTTCTGGACACTCTTTTTTACATTCACCACATTAGAATTGATGAGTGCAAACCCTGTTACATATCCTTTGGATTCTTCAAATTATCCAGGTTAGATATTATTATTTATTAACCTCTCAAATGCCCTTAAATAACAAAATAGAATTTACAAATTTGCACTCCTGGAATGAAGTCTTGACCATCAAGAGAATGTTAGCACAAAGTTCCAGATCCCTGAGAAAATGTCAGCCGGGTTTTCTTCTCCAGATTGCTATACAATGCCCTCATCTGAAAGTGCACATATATGGAATTCAGATGCAGACATGATTAGAGTAGCCATGATGCCTTTGATAGCCAAAGGGTTGCCTTATATTCACTGGCATCTCACCATCACCTTTCAAGGGCAGTTAGGGATAGGCAATGAAAATGCTGGCCTAGCCAGTGGCACCCACATCCTGTGAAAGAATAAAAAGAATCCCGACACATGTTTGAGAAATATTGGGTTGGATGAGGTGCTGGAGGGTGACTGGCTCTAATGGAACCAAAACCCAGTCAACGGTGAGGATTTAAGGCAGGAGGGGTGGTAAAATAATTTCAGAAGGGTTCCGGAGGGAAGGCTGACATCTTCTTCCCGCCACAGGGTATTCTCCAAAGTGGGAATGGAATGACCTATTAACGGCCTTTTCATGATCCCTGCTAGCAATTTACTGGTGTTGGAATGGACATCCCCTCCACATGTGAGGAGTCTGCTAGCTTCAATAGGGTGAATTCCCAGGGGAGGGGTTTGCGGGGAGAGTGGGGACCTTCCTTTCTGGATGCTTGATGCCTACATAGGGGCCCCCATCAGCAATGGGCACCCACATGACTCCGACGACGCCACTGGAGGGCTCACCCTTCCAATTGCTGGGATCTGCCTACCTGGCCCTGACACATTAAAGAAAATCTTTCCAGCCCTTCAGCCTTCTATTTCTCTCTGCAGCCTTAGCAACTCCACTTCTAATTGGGCTGGCAGCTCAAAGAGACGGGCCTCCATCCTTATGGACAGCAGCTCCAGTGGTAGCCTCTTAATTGGCTACCACTGGTAAAATAGCCTCACTGCCTGCTGGCTTGGGACATGCATTTTGTCCTGACATCGGTGACTTCATTCTTGTCTGAAAAGTTCCAGCCAATGTTTATGGAGCTGTAATTTAATAGACTGGAGCTAAATTTGATCTGGCCAAATCAATGTTTCAGGGCGATAACAGGCCCACAATGGGGTTGGCAGACCTGGTAACACCCACTTGAAGGGGCCTTCCACATTCCCAGCTTTAATCATTTCACCATTAATGGCCATGCCTTTAATTGCCTCAGCTCTAAGCTCTTGAATTCTCATCCTAAACTTCTCTGCCTCTCTATCTCTCTTTCCTCCTTTAGGACACTACTTAAAACCTACCTCTTTGACCAAACTTTTGGTCACCAGTCCTAATATCACCTTATATCCCTCGGTGTGAAAGTTTGATTGTTAAAGGTGCATTACAAATGCAAGTTGTTGTTATGAAATTATAACTTTCCTTGATCTCCATGTATGTCCTATGCTACTACTTTACAAGAATATATTGATGTTAAGTTCACAGAATGATAAACTCATAGATTGGTTGCAGTGCAAAAGGAGGCTATTGAGACTTTCGAGTCTGCACCAACTACCTGCAAGAGAAATACAGCAAATCCATTACCTCACCAGCTCCCCAGCTTTTCCTGTAATCTGCAATTTTTTTATCTTTGGGTCCTTAAACAATACCCTTTGAAAATTGTGCAACTTTATACAGGTATCCTCCAGGCAGACACAAAATCTAATAATGAGTTTGCATGCTCTGTGATGTATTGCTTTGCTTATTGTTTCTAGTGAATTTGTTTTATTCATTCATTGGATGTGGATGTCACTGGCTAGGCCAGCATTTATTGCCCATCCTTAATTGCTCTTGAGAAGGTGTTGATGAGCTGCCTTCTTGAATCGCTGCAGTCCATGTGGTGTAGGTAAATCCACACTGCTGTTAGGGAGGGAGATCCAGGATGTTGACCCAGCGACAATGAAGGAACGGTGATATATTTCCAAGTCAGGATGGTGTGTGGCTTGGAGGGGAACTTCCAGGTGGTGGTATTCCCATGTATCTGCTGCATTTGTTCTTCTAGATGGTGGGTTTGAAAATGCTTTCTAAGGAGACTTGGTGAGTTCCTGCAGTGCATCTTGTAGATGGTATATACTGCTGCCGCTGTGTACTGGTGGTGGAGAGAGGGAGTGTTTGTGGATGGAGCGCCAATCAAGTGGGCTGCTTTGTCCTGGAAGGTGTCAAGTTTCTTGAGCGTTGTTGGAGCTGCACTCATCCAGGCAAGTGGTGAGTATTCCACTACATTCCTGACTTGTTCCTTGTATATGGTGGACAGCATCTGGGGAGTCAGGAGGTGAGTTACTTGTCACAGGATTCCTAGCCTCTTAACTGATCTTGTAGCTACTGTATTTATGTGGCTAGTCCAGTTCAGTTTCTGGTCAATGGTAACCCCCAGGATGTTGATGGTGGGGGATTCAGTGATGGTAATGCAATTGAACATCAAGAGGCGATGGTTAGACTCTCTCTTGTTGGAGATGGCCACCTCCTGACTCTTGTGTGACTTGAATTTTACTCGTCACTTGTTATCCCAAGCCTGGATATTGCCCAAGTCTTTCTACATTTGGACATTGACTACTTTAATTTCTGAGAAGTCGCAAATGCGGCTGAACATTGTGCAATCATCAGCGAACATCCACACTTCTGACCTTATGATGGAACGAAGATCATTGGCTTAGCAGCTGAGGATGGTTGGGCCTAGGACATTACCCTGAGGAACTCCTGCAATGATGTCCTGGAACTGAGACGATTGACCTTCAACAACGACAATCGTCTTCCTTTGTGCTAGGTATGTCACCAATCAGTGCAGAGTTTTCCCCCAATTTTCATTGACTCCAGTTTTGCTGGGGCTCCTTGATGCCACACTTAGTCAAATGCTTCCTTGGTGTCAAGGGCAGTCACTCTCACCTCACCTCTGGAGTTCAGCTCTTTGGTCCATGTTTGAACCAAGGCTGTAAACAGGTCAGGAGCTGAGTGATCCTGGTGGAACCCAAACTGAGTTTCAGTGAGCAAGTTATTGTTAAGCAAGTGCTGCTCAATAGCACTGTAATGACCCCTTGCAGCACTTTACCGATGTTGGAGGGTAGACTGATGGGGCAGTAATTGGCCAGTTTGGATTTATCCTGCTTTTTATTACAGGACTTACCTGGGCAATTTTCCACATAGCTGGCTAGGTGATAGCATTGTAGCTGTACTGGAACTGCTTGGCTAGTGGCGCTGCAAGTTCTGGAGCACAAGATTTCTGTACAATTGCTGGAATATTGTTAGGGCCCATAGCCTTTGCAGTATCCAATACCTTCAGCCATTTCTTGATCTCACATGGAGTGAAATGAATTGGCTGAAAACTGGCATCCATGATGCTGGAGACCTCTGGAAGAGGCCAAGATGGATCATTCACTCAGCACTTCTGACTGAAGATTGTTGCAAATGCTTCAACATTACATTTGCACTGATGTACTGGGCTCCCCCATCATAGAGGATAGGGATAACTGTGCAGCCTCTTCCTCCAGTGAGTTATTTAATTGCCCACCACCATTCATGACTGGATGTGGCAGGACTGCAGAACTTAGATCTGGTGCATTGGTTGTGGATTTGCTTGGCTCTGCCTATTGCTTGCTGCTTATGCTGTTTGGCACACAAGTAGTCCTGTGTCGTAGCTTCATCAATTGACACCTCATTTTTAGGTATGCCCGATGCTCCTGGCACACCCTCCTGCTCTCTTCATTGAACCAGGGTTGATCACTTGGCTTGGTGGTCATGGTAGAGTGGAGGTTATGCCAGGCCATAAGGTTGCAGATTATGCTGTTGCTGATGGCCCAGAGCACCTCATGTTCGCCCAGTCTTGAGTTGCTAGATTTGTTAGAAATCTTTCCAAATTAACATGGTGGTAGTGCCACACAGCACAATGGAGGCAATCCTCAATGTGAAGAAGGAACTTTGTTTCCACAAGGACAGTGCAGTGGTCACTCCTCACCAGGTTGGTGAGGATGAGGTTAAGTCTGTTTTCCCCTCTTGTTGGTTACCTCACCAGCTGCTGCAGACCCAGTCTAGCAGCTATGTGATTGTGGACTCGGCCAGCTTGGTCAGTTGTGGTGCTACTGAGTCACTCTTAGTGATGGACATTGAAGTCCCCCGCCCAGAGGGCATTCTGTACCCTCCCCACCTCAATGCTTCCTCCAAGAAGTGTTGAACGTGGAAGAGTACTGATTTATCAGCTGAGGTACATGCTAATTAGCAGGAGGTTTCCTTGCCCATGATGCTATGAGACTTCATAGGATCCTGAGTCAATGTTCAGACTCCCAGGCTGTATACCACTGTGCAGCCACCTCTGCCCAGAGATGTTGATAGTAGTAGCTGGGATATTATCTGTGAGTATGACCATGGTAGGCTGTTGCTTGACTAGTCTGTGAGACAGTTCTCCCAATTTTGGCACTAGCCCCCAGATGTTAGTAAAGAGGACTTTGCAGGGTCGATAGGGCTGAATTTGCTGTTGTAGTTTCTAGTGCTTAGCTTGATGCCAGATGGTCCATCTGGTTTCATTCCTTTTAGGCTTTGTACAATTGGGTGGCTATTTCAGAGGGCAGTTAAGAATCAACCACATTTCTGTGGGTCTGGAGCCACATGTAGGCCACACCAGGTAAGGACAGCAGATTTCCTTCCCTAATTGGCAAAAGCCATCATTAGACTTTTAATTCCAGATATTTATTGGATTCAAATTTCACCATCTGCTGTAGTGGGATTCAAACCTAGGTCCCAACTGTATTAACCTGGGTCTCTGGATTACTAGTCCAGTTAAAATACCACTGCGCCAGCACCTCTCCTTTGACAAAGTGGTCATACCTTTCCTTCCATGTGTAAATGAGAAAGACTTGCAGGACCCAGTCAGTGAAACAGATATAATGAATTAACCACACAGAAATATCATAAAATTCACAGCTGGATTTGTAAACTCTTTATTGTTTCTATTGATTCAAGTGACTCTGCTGAAAGTGCCAAAGGGTACAGAAACATCTCCTAAAAGCTAGCATATGGTATTGAGAATCATTTTTAAATGTTTATCGTTCTACACTATTAAATGCAATGGTTGTTAAAAATGTATTACTTCTCTGAACAGGAAACCTTCAATGTTATTTTTCATGCAGATTGTTTTGCAAAAGCACCACAGAGGTATTACTATGCATTTGTGGGAGACCCTTTTGAATTGGCATGCGAGCCAGAGAATCTCACTAATGACAATTCCATGCCCATTGAAAATGAATCATTATGGTACAGACAAGACAAGGAAGTAAATTCTGAAAAAATAAATGGCTGGAATGAAGTTATTAATCAGAGAGGAAGGAACTTCTCATTTTCTTCAATCAGCAGGGCTGATACTGGCATTTATCTGTGTTTTCTCAGGTATGGGAATTAATCTTAAAATTCAGATGTCCAACCCATCAATACTCACTAATGGATGTATTACATTTGGTTATAAATCATAATTTCTGAGCAGTACAAAGCAATTGCAATTTATATAATACCAAGTGGGAGCTCAAATATATGTTGGGGAAATTAAATGCAACTGGGGACCTTACTCATTAGTGATGATTTCACAGGTGTGTTCCTGTTTGCAGCCTGCACGAAGTATCAACAAAACATTCCCTAGAGGGATGAGACTATAAATGGAAAAAGAATAATCAAACATCATGTCCATATAGAGCTAATGGGGAGTTTGTTGGGAGTTTTCCAGAGGTTTAGAAAAGCAACCAGAGCAATTTACAGAGCCTATGTTGGCTGGAATGGAAGTTTTAACAATGGAGGAAAGTTTTCTAGCTTTTTTTCATGTGACTGAACAGCATTTTCCTTTTTATTGAGGTAGATTTATCAAATCATAGACCTCAATATTTACCGATGCCTGATCTTGGAGCGATAGGTGGGAGAGACCTTATGGTCCAGAAACTTGGAAGTGCCTATTTTCCCAAACACACAATTCTAGGGTATTTTGACCTTTTTTTTTTTGCCAGGACTCAGCCCAGCCTCACTAGCCAGACAGATTGGCAGTCTATCCATCTACTTGGCAAGAGAAAGGGTTGCAGGTAGGTTTTGAGGCAGTGCGGTGGGGAGAGGATTAAGAGATGGGAGGTGAGAAGACATTGTGGATTTTGGAGGGGTGGTAAGCAGACATCATGGAGTTTGGGTGCAGAGATATTGTGGGTTTGGGGAGGACAGGAGACAGCCAGAGATTGGGGAAGTGGAGAATTGTGGAGTTGGGGGGAATGGAGACATTGCAGAGTTGGGGGTGTGTGAAGACGTCAGAGAGTTTGGGTGAGCAGAACTATTACAGGATGGGGGAGCAGGGAGAAGGGTCAGGCAGGTTGCAGACTCAAGGAAGTTTACACTATTATCTTGGTGGACTTGGAAGAAACACTCCTCCTGGCGCACAAGCTGTGCTGTAAAGACATTTGCCTTATGGATGCAGCCCTTTCAGCCTCAATTTACTGGTTGAGTATCCCAAGGACTAGGAAGCATGGTCGATGTGATTTAAAATAGAAACTTCATTAAATGGGGATACATAGCCTCCTAATAAGGTTTTGATGCCTGCCACACCTCCTTTCCTGCCTTATAATGTTCCTGTCAAACAACTTAAGATGTTTTATTACATTAAAGATGTAAATGCAAGTTGTTGTAAATGGAAATAGATAAGTTCAAGACCTGCTTGGGTTGAGATATGAATTTTTAACATTTTGGGTGGAACTTTCCGAGGCAAGGGGAGGTGAGTTTGTGTGTGTATGGGGAGTTAACTTCTCTATAAGTGGCATCAGGTTGGGACTCTGTCATCATCCAGCCGTTTTACAGATATTACCTAAGTGGGTTTGTAGGGAAGAGGGGAGCCCCTTTGGAGCTGTTGGGAAAGTAATTGTTACATGCAATAGGTCATTAACTGTTGGTTAACCGACCATTCCAGGTTTAAAGCCAGTGCGTTTATTTCCCAAGTTGACAACAGCTCCAAGGGTCAAACAGCTAGGCCCACAGCAGGGAGTTTCTTCAGTGAAATTGACAGGCTGGGAATGCTTTGATCAGTGAAACTGAAGAGATCCAGCCATGGCCAGGTGAGAGACTGTGTTACAGCACCCCTTCTCAGAGAGTGCTTTCACTACTTGACAGGTGATTGCCAACTTCATGAAGTCAGTTCATGTGTTTTGCACTTCATTCACCTTCAGCTGCACTTTCCTGCTGTCAGCCTTCACCATGGCATTGGGGCAGCCTTGCACTCCACAGGGTGAAGGGGATGGCTATATAAATCCAACTCCAACACCCCCTAAACCAATACACATGGGCCGGGATTTTCCAAGCCTGCCGGCGTCAGCCATCTCGGTGGCATGAGCAGACAAATGGCATGATTGGTTTTACACCGGTGTGAAATCAATTCGCAATCATCTGCTCAGCATGCCGATGGTGGGCCGTGTTCCTGCCATTGGGCATTGGGAACCTCATTGTAATACATCAGCATATCATTATTAGGTCTGCCCGCCAGAATCGTTAACCCCCTCCCGCTGGAACGTCTGTCCACGTTGGCGGGAAAACATGTCGACGTGCTTCACAACAGCACATAAGCAACATGCACTTGGCAGGCTGCACTTTGCTCGGGACTTCAAGGTTTGTTTGCCTACCATGCTTTGATCAGCACTTGCAGTCATCAGAGCCAGGCTTCACAGACTCACGCAGGTCTCTGCCTACCACATCATCCATATGTAGGTGGCTGTACTGGGGAAGGAGGGTATCCCAGGGTGTTTGGGGGGCACATGTTGATTTGTGCAAGTGGCCGCAAGATGGTGAGGGCTGAGGAGGCAGTCTCCAGAGGAATGAGGTCATATGGAGATGTGAGGGTGTGTGTGTGAGAATGGGTGGTGATGTCCCATGAGCTGGCAGTGAGTGAGATGCCAGCAAATGTGTGATGGGCTTGAGTGTGTGAGTTTAAAGTGATGAGATGGTTGTCATACCCTGGCTGCACAATTGAGATCATGCATCCTCTATCTGCATTGAATGGCCAACCTCTTCTGTGCAGCATTAGCACTGATCACCACTGCCAAGGCCTACCAAGCCATAGTGGTTGCTGACCCTCCTGCAGCCAGACCGGGGGTAGAGGACATCACAGTGGGCCTCCATGGCATCCAAAGGGCGCTCGAGGGTTGCAGTCTTCTTGCCTTTTGGGACCATGTCTTCTTTGCCGCAGTCCTGGGCTGGAAGCACTGAGTGCAGCTATACTTTAAATGTGGTGCCTGGCGTGATGAAGCGGGAAGGTGACAGCCCGTCATGGAAATGGCGTGTTTCCTGGGAATATGTAAGTAACATAGCGGGTTTGGGACAATATGGCATGAAAACCCGCCATTGCAGCCGACTGGTAAAACATTGTATTACGCAACTGCTACTGCACTTATTGCAAATCTGGGATGATTTGGCTCATGGTCTACAGGCAGTGGATTAGATCTCTCGACATGTCAGTGCCCCTGGATGAACAGGCTCTCATGCAGGTCTTTGCCGACATCTGTAGCCTTCTGGTACAAGACCTCCTTCCATGGTGAGCGTGCACTGCAAGTGGCCCACAAGCTGACTGTTACTGGAGGGCACCACCCACCAGGTCTCCCCAAAGCTGTGCCCTCTCTTCTCCCTGCAAGAAGAGAAAGCAGCGAGTGTTAGAAATAGCTTTTGTGAAGAGGTAGAAAGAACAACATTTGTGGAAGTGACTGTAAGAGATGGGCATGAGATAGCACAAAAGTGCACGTGAGTATTGGCTGTTCAGATGGGGATGTGAGGAGGTCCCTTGAGAAAGAAAAATGAATGGAGCTGCAAAGTGTGTTAATCTACGGAGTTCTGATCAGCAGAATGTTGGGGAAGTCAAAATGTAGGGGCTTATACCTGAAAGTGTTATGCCACTCACTTTTCACATTCTTCTGATGTCCTGGATCCTCTTGGTGCACCGTCTCCATGATGAAGGACCCCACTCCTGCTGCTGATTTCCTTGGCTGTTTCCATGTACGTCTGCTTGGTTGCCCTTTTCCTCCTGTCTTTGGGAGAGTTCCTGCAGCAGTACCTCCAGGTGAGAGTGAGAGTCTCAGGGGCTAGCCTTCTCAGTTCTCTTCTCCATTGCTGCAGGAATCCATGTCAAGTTCAGCCTTTCTGCCCATGCTGGAATCCCTTTAATTAGAAATCTTTCCTTTGTCAGAATTGGTGCATCATCCTGCCTGCCCTATTGTAGTTAATTACTCACTAACTATGTTACACAAAAATGAAATATGCCACAGCACTGTTAGTAATGAGTCAGATAATCTGATTCATTGATGAAAGCTGAAAGACCAAGCCTGTCAGTGGGAGCTGGGATCTTTCACACTTTGCTCAGGATAATTACACCCAACTGGTAGGTTGGCCCTGGCTAGAGAAGCAGCAGGAAGCTTACTGCTGCAGGTAAGCTGTACACTCACTTCTGGTTAAAGTCCAATAGCAACCCTATGCACACTCGAGGGTCACTAAACCTTGGTTCTTGCTAACCTGCACCCAATTTCTCAGGGTTTAGGGAAGTAGGATATGCTCCTAAAGAGGGGCCTACTCTCCAAATCAAACAGTTGGAGAGTCTATATTCCTGGACAACTGGATTCCTCAGCAGCTTGAGAACTGTTATGTACAGTGATGGGTTTCTGCATATGTCAGACACTCAAATGATTGGTGAAAAAATAAGAAATTGTTTATACTGATTAAGAAGCTAAAAATAAATTCCAAAAACAGCATAATACTTTGTCTAAACAAAAGCAGAAAATGCTGGATTCATACAGACTCGAAACATTAACTCTGTTTTTCTCTCCACAGATGCTGTTAGACCTGCTGAGTTTTTCCTACATTTTCTGTTTTTGTTTCAGATTTCCAGGATCCACAGTATTTTGCTTTTATTATTATTGTACTTTGTCACTTTGCTGAAATTTATTTGTGTTTAATCAACAGAAATACTGGACTTTGCTTTAAGGTTTATATATTAGTTGTACAAACAGGCTGTCAAGATGCTGGAAATTGTGATGTTCTCCTAATTCAGAGGACTGCAGATATAATATCATGTCCAGGAATTCAACATTTCAATGCTTCAGCAAGCTTTCCTGTAAAATGGTATAAGGTAAGTCATTTTTTTTTCATTCATGGGATGTGAGCTTCGCTAGCTGGGCCAGCATTTATTGCCCATCCCTAGTTGCCCTTGAGAAGATGGTGGTGAGCTGCCTTCTTGAACAACTGCAGTCTATATGATGTAGGTACACCCACAGTGCTGTTAGGTAAGGAGTTCCAGGATTTTGACCCAGCAACAGTGAAGGAACGGTGATATCCTCCAAGTCTGGATGATTTGTGGCTTGGAGGGGAACGTCCAGGTGGTGGTGTTGCCATCTATCTGCTGCCCTTGTCCTTCTAGATGGTAGTGGTCATGGGTTGGAAGGTGCTGTTTAAAGAGGCTGCATCTGGAATATGTGAAAAATATAATGTATTCCGATTATAAATGATTAGGTCTTGTGGGAAGATCTGAGGATGAATTTAGATTTTGGGGGCAGGAATTCAGAGAAATTAAAACCCAACCCAATTAAACAAAATTAAAGTGTAGAGTTTGGAACACTGGTTAGAAATTAAAAGAGATTTGTTTGGCTCCAGTTGCTGAAAATAATGTAGGAAATTCAAAACAGAATGTTAGTTATTGATTAGTTTTGCAAGAAGAGATTTATGGTATTAAGTAATCTCGGCTAGATTAGAAATGCAGCAGTATAATTGACCTTCCTGGATTAAAGAAGGGGAAAGGGTTCAAGCTTAATACGATCCAATAACTTCTACTGAAAACTACAATACAGGATCAGGATCTGCTGTGATGGTTGAAAAACCTGGCACCATTCATTGTCAGGGTCACAATATACATTTGGATAAGGTACTGGATGGCTGTTAATGCGTGTGGAATTATATTCCAGCATAATTTGTCTTCCTGAATGGAGGGAGGAAAATTAGGCAGAAAGCATTGGCAGGACTTTGGGGTTTGGGTCAGTACCCCAATGTCAGGATCAAATGGGGGTCACAATCCTGCACTGTGTAGGAAACAAACAGTCACCTGACAGCGATTTTCCCCGAATTGGCCAATTAATGGCCAGATGGCTAGTTTGCCATCGAATTAAGGATGGTGCTTGGGCTCTTGCAGTTGGAAGGCGAATAGTGGCCCTCCAGCTTGGAAGAAACTTCAGACTGCCATTGCAGGTAAGGGAGAGAGATCGTGAGGCACCTTTTCAGCAACTATTAAAACTTTTTTTAAAAAATGGATACAGCTGCTAAGCAACCATTGTGGAGGGTGTACCCTATCACAGAGCTGCATGCGACTGCAACCATAGCTCAGCAGGTAGGCAGGGCCTGAAATGTTGCCTTGAAAGCTGCCACCAACATACCCCCCATCCACCTGCCCCCGCACCCCCGGCACTGAAGCCGCTGGGAGGCTGCATCCAGGCAGCTGGCCTAGTCCCCAAAGCCTCGAGTGGGCCCACAAAGACTGGAAAGAAAATGACAGTTGACTTCTGACAATTGGCCTTAATAGGCTATTTACCCACTTTAATTGGTTACCCACTGCTTGCAGGCACTTAACCCTAATGCATCGGATCTGGTTTCCAGGTAAATGATCTGAGAGTGGGATTATGCTGGCAAACTAGCATGCCGACCGGTGGTGCAAATTTAAAGCACCTGCCCGCCTCCACACATGTCCCCATGAAAATTCTGCCCCATAGAGGATTCAAATGCACAGAAGCAGAATGAACGCTGTCTTGCCACAAGCAGTTATAAATTCTCCTGCAGTTTATGTTGGAAATTACAGTAGTAGGCAATTGGCATGTTGAAGCCCACCATTCTTCATTTATGAGCAGGCATTTAATGGTAACCATTTAAAATAACTCCAGTCTTAACTAAACTACTAAACACCAGATGCTGAATGATCTTAGGTAAAGTTGAGTACAAATAACTGGAAGGTCAATACTAGACTAAAGGTAGCAAAATGAATGCAGGAATTAAAATGATTATTTGGGAATTAACACCACTGGATGAGAAAGTGAGCCAGAACGTGTCGTGCTTAGCCCTGTGCAGTATTTCAGGCCACTCACCAGTCTGAGTAGCAAGACAAATGGGCCCCAAGACTTGCCCCAACCCTGACTGCTGACTGACACACCCTAGCCCTGATCATGTCTCTGTTCTCAGCTCTCCACTCCTCCCCCCCAACTTGCTGCTACAAACCTGACCAATTGACTGGAAATAGCCCTGCTCCTTTTGTGTTCCTACTTGCTGGCCAGGCTGTCACTCAGGTTGGCTGTCTGCTGGGAGACTGCAGCATTCTATTTAACTCCACATTCCCAGTCTTGCCGGGTTTGCCGTTCACACCCCATTCCTCCACATCCTTCCTACCTTCCCATCAATATCGGGGCCATGGTTTCAGTGACTAATCCAATCATTGTGAAAAAACAGATCAAAGATAAATGTTGGTTGAGCAATACCCAACTGTTGAGAGCAATATTTCTGTCAATTGTCTATATAGGTCATAGGATGTACTCAATGAGCAATTCTGCCATATTTAAGCACAGCATGCTTAAACATCGGGGCCAAAATAACATCCCCTGTTCATGACCTTTCCCACTTTTCAAAGAACATCTTTGTATGAAAATATAAGGTTTAACACAAGATTTAAGCGCAGGGAATGCACAAAAGTTCCAGCATATTTATTGCATATTTAGGTTTGATGCCGATAAAATAAATATTCATGTAAAAGCTTATCTTAAAGAAATAAACATTTTCACAATGGACGATTTTTGCTCATCACTCCAATACATAGAAAACCCATTGAGAGCTCAACCCTGACCCGAAGAGTTCCAAGTTGGCTTGCCATTTACCTTTTGCCAGTCAGGGATTTGTGAATGTGAGGAATGACACCACCACCAGCAATGGTAGCTTTGATTAAAGAATCCAACTCTTCAAGTTGCAAGTGGTGAGAGGTAATGTGCTCTTCAAGTCTTGGACAGATCTGCTGCAAATCTCGTGGCTGAACTTGTCCTGTTCAAACACACAAACTGGATCTTTCCACTCAATCAGCTTGGCCCTATCCACAGCAGCAAACTTCTTTCCTGCAACCACAGTGGTTCTGGTGCCTCTGGCCACTCAGCAGCCCACTCCTCATGACTCTGCTGCTCCTGGCCACACTGTAGCCAGCTCCTTGTGGCCCTGCTGCCTCTCTCCCCTCTCCCCCGTCATTCCTCCTGGTCCCCGGCTCCCACCTCAGCCCATGCTCAGGGCTCTGGCTCTGCCTCCAAAAGACGCCGCTATCACCATCGAAGGGCCCACAAGGGCCGAACAATTCCTCTCCCTGGTGCTCTCTCCCGCCATCACCAGTCTCCGGCTGGGACCCAGTCGATCGCTGCCATGGCAACCATGAGGCCAGGTGCAAGTTGGGGAGATAGCACAACCGTCCCGTTACCAAGGGAATTTTGTTTTCTGTTGTCTGGAAAACAAACTGAATCCTGAAATAATTTTACTGATGACCCATTCCTCTGCATTAAAACAATGATGATATATAAAAATACTTAATTGGTTGTAAAGCACTTAGGAATGTCCTGTGAGGTCATGAAAGGTGCTATATTAATACAAGTTTTTTCTTCTTTCTTCCTGAGGGTTGAACATAGATCTCACAGGTAAAAGGGCACATAGCCAATTTCTTTACAGGATGATAATAATAATTGCAAAATAATATATTAAAATATAACACTGTAGCCTCAAAAAATTTACCATCCACTTTTATTTCCTTCAGAATAAGAAAATATTTCAAGAATATGTTGAACGAATTTCTCTCAAGATAAAAAATGG
The DNA here is from genome assembly GCF_017639515.1 of Carcharodon carcharias. Classification (NCBI taxonomy): domain Eukaryota; kingdom Metazoa; phylum Chordata; class Chondrichthyes; order Lamniformes; family Lamnidae; genus Carcharodon; species Carcharodon carcharias. The sequence goes on along the minus strand of NC_054477.1, from coordinate 74,049,965 downwards.
TCAAATCCATTTAAACACAATATATGAATCAGATTCTGGCAATTACACATGCACCTTTAATTTCATTGAAAATAACATCACGTGGATTGCGAAAAGAACATTTACAGTGAGAGTTATAGGTAAGTGAAAATGCCAATAATCTTGAATTAATTTGTTATGTGCTTTTGTTGTTCTCTGAAGAAGTTTTAATGCACCTACCATTTCAAAAGCTCAGATTCTATACTCATCATCCAAACTCACACACTGGGTGAACAGAAACTATGGGCAGGATTTTTCGGATGGTGGGGCTTCCTACCCTGGCCACTCAAAGAATTGGTGGGGACCCATCCCTGTTGATACCAACTGCCCACAACCATTTAATGTTTAATGGGGCAATCATTGGCTAAGGGCAGGACTTCTGCCCCCATCTCGGGAGGAAGTCCCACCTTAGAGAGCTGCCAGTCAATTGGATGGTCAGCAGCTCTGTAGCCCCAGCAGTGCCAGTTTTGAGCAGTGGCCAATGCTGGGACTACAGCCTGTTCCTGAAGAAGAGAAGCTAGTGGAGGCTGGGCTGAAGGTAAGTCCTGTGTATCGGCAGAGCCTGCCTGGTATCGGGGTTGGGGAACTGTGTTTGAGAGTTAATGGTGGTATGGCCTTGGGAGGGGTGGAGGTGAGGGGGGGTGCATGGGCCACCCCTGCCACACATAGAATAGTGGCAGGAATGGGATGAAGCACTTGCATGGCCATTAGTTAGCCACTTAAAGGTCTCCATAAGGCCAAAGGGCAGGCCAGATGCCTCTGCCACCCTCATAACATGAGAGGCAGTTTGGGAGAAGGCGGGTTGGCAGCACACATGCCACTCGCTGCATTTTACAAGCCCCTCCACCTTCAAGCCCATGAGTGAGGAACCGTGAAATTTCACCCTATAAATTCAAATCCAATTCCAGTGTGAGTCAACACTTTGTGGAGAAAACAGAAAGGGAGGAAATCAGCAATAAAAATAGAAAATGCTGGAAAAACTCATCAGGCCTAACAGCATCTGTGGAGAGAAAGACAGTGTTAATGTTTCAAGTCCATATGGCTCTTCTTCTGAGCTGTTTTTGTTTCAGGTTTCCAGCATCCACAGTATTTTGCTTTTATTTTAGGAAATCAGTAATATGTTTTAAAAATATGAAGATTGATTCAAGATATGAGGAAAAGTCTTCCAATTCTCTACAACCCTTTCAATATTTATTGAGCACAGTGGAGTTTCTATTGTGAAGCTGTATTCTCATGTGTTAAGTACAGTGTAGATTTGTTAAGTGTTCCTGCCTTAGCTAATCCTGAAGGCTGTTTGTTGTGAAGCACAACATACGCTTCTTTAGTCTTTGAGTTGCAGTTATGAAAGGGATTGGACAAGAAAGGAAACCGAGACCTTTGAGCTACATCTTCTCCAACAGCTATAAAGCTTAAGTCCTCTTAACTTTGAGAAAAAGCAGACCTTTTTGCACTTGAGAGAAATGCTTAATTTCCTGGCAATCCAGGATACAGTAATCACTTCTAACCATTCGATTAGGACACAGTTGCAAGTCTAAAAATAAAATGAGAATCAATGTTCAGTCCATGAACTCGAAGACTGAGACCAGATCAACAGAATCTCATTATTCTGTCATTGCATCATCAACTATCAGGCATAATGTTATGTCAATAAGACATAAACATAAATAAAAACTGTATGTATCAAAACTTTATTCTTTTTTGCTATTTTAATTTTTTTATATTTCTGCTGAACTACAAAATGGCTGCTACAGATCACATGATTTAAAAGATTGGCCATCTATTCTGGAAGCTACCAACAGAAATTACAAGGACAAGAGTTCCACTCTCATCCTTGTGAATCTCACACCCCATTGGAAGGCCACATTATAATCATGAAACTAGATGACTAACAGATGAACTGACTCCCCCAGCTGGGATGATGATAAAGACAGAGACATAGAAACTTGTTACACCTGAAGAAGTGTTAACAGCCACGCTTTCGCTCCTAAGGAAAACAATGGATTTTGGCCAGAAGCACAGAAACTGCTTGCAAGGCTGCAATTAGTTCATTAATGGACCACATCACATGACCCCATGCTTCTAGCCTTTTAGATCATTTTACTATTACATTTCTAGTCTCACTGCTCGGACTGCTGATTTAATACCAGCTAGAAAGTACTCCAGCAGCTCCTGGCTAACCAAACAGCCGGCCACCATCTCTCAACTCCACAAAGGATGTTTAATTTTAAAAGTCCCTGACCTAAATGGTCAAGTGGTCTAAGCACAAAAACTCCATCATGCTGCATCACCATTCATTTCAAGGACTCTTGTATTGCTCAAACCAGAAAATCACCTGGACTGAACTCTGCCATGAAGGAAACACTCTCTGGACTTTGACTTCATGGACTCTGAAAATCATGTGAACTAATATTCATTTCTGTTGTTCTTTTACTGTTGCTGCCCATAGTTGTAAATCTTCCTCTTTTCTATCCCCCCTTACTGTATAAATATGTGCATGTGTGAGGTTGAGAACACTACCCCCTCTGTAGGTCTGAATGTGAATAAACTAATCTTCTGAGTTAATCATAACAAGAGTTTGCTGCAGATTTTTAAATTGGATCACACAAACTGAGGGATTAGGGGAACACACTACCGCCTACTTCAAAATTATTCAAAAAACATCTCTGCTTACGGACAGATGGGAGAGGATTAAGAAGTTTAGTTTCTCTCTCTCCTGTCCATTAGCATTTTAATAAATTAGAATTGCAATCCCTGGATACATTTTTGAGGCCTGTTTCCAGGCACGGATTCTCATCTGACAGAAAACTGAAACTGAGATTTGGGTATGGAAGGCAGAGCTCACAACTTTTTGGTGATTAATTTTAGTCACAGACCTCCATGTCCAATTCTCATCTATTCTCTGAACAAGTGAGACTCTGCACCAGGAGCAGAGCCTTTGAAAAGCTGCCCTCTTCCTCGTTTAGTTTGGATTGGAATTAGCTGAAAAAAGCACGAATGGTATGTAGGATAAAAAATATTGCCAGGACCATTTGCCAAAGTCATTGAATAGCATAAGGGCCAAAATTTAATCCTGCTGTGTGCAGTTTGCCAAACTCCAAGCTCCTCTAAATGGGTCACCACCTCGTGCGAGAAGCTTGGAGGGTAGGGGATCTTAATTTAACAGGAGGGCAAAAATGAGATTCCCAATGGCACGATGAACTTTTGCAATTAAGTTACAAAGTGGGTTGAGCTGCCTGGCAAACAGTGTTGGGAAACTCTTTTGCATGTATTTGCATACCCATTAAAAGGGCAGATAACCAGAATTTAAGGGGAGGTGATGGCATAGTGGTATTGTCACTGGAATAAAAATCCAGAGACCCAGGGGTAACGCTCTGGGTACCTAGGTTTGAATTCCACCATGGCAGATGGTGGAATTTGAATCCAATAAAAATCTAGAATAAAAAAAGTCGATGATGACCATGAAACCATTGTTGATTGTTGGAAAAACCCATCGGGTTCACTAATGTCCTTTACGGAAGGAAATCTGCTGTCCTTACCTGGTCTGGCCTATATGTGACTCCAGACCCACAGCAATGTGGTCGGCCCTTAAATATTCTTAAATGTATCAAACCACTACAAAGTCTCAAAAAAGGAATGAAACCAGACGGACCACCCAACAGACCACCTGTCGATCCTGCAAAGTCCTCCTTACCAACATCTCGGGGCTAGTGCCAAAATTGAGAGAGCTGACTCACAGACTAGTTAAGCAACCACCTGACATATTCATCCTCACGGAATCATATCTCACAGATAATGTCCCAAACACCACCATCAGAGGTGGTGACACAGTGGTATACAGTCAGGACGGAGTTCCCCTGGGAGTCCTCAACATTGACTCCAGACCCCATGAAGTCTCATGGCATTAGGTCAAACATGGGCAAGGAAACCTCCTGCTGAGTACCACGTACCACCCTCCTTCAGCTGATGAATCAGTGCTCCTCCACTTGGAGGAAGCACTGAGGATGGCAAGGGCACAGAATGTACTCTGGGTGGGGGAATTCAATGTCCATCACCAAGTGTGGCTCGGTAGCACCACTATTGACCGAGCTGGCCTAGTCCTAAATGGCATAGCTGCTAGACTGGGTCTGCGGCAGGAGGTGAGGGAACCAAAAGATAAAAAAACATACTTGACCTCATCCTCACCAACCTGTCTGCTGCAGATTTATCTGTCCATGACAGTATCGATAGGAGTGACCACCGCACAGTCATTGTGGAGATGAAGTCCCTCCTTCACATTGAGCATACCATCCATTGTGTTGTGTGGCACTAACACCGTGCCAAATGGGATAGATTTTGAAAGGATCTAGCAACTCAAGACTGGTCATCCATGAGGCACTGTGGGCCATTGGCAGCAACAGAATTGTACTCGAACACAATCTATAACCTCATGGCCCGGTACATCCCCCACTCTACCACTACCATCAAGCCAGGGAAGCAACCCCAGACCAATGAAGAGTGCAGGAGGGCATGCCTGGTGTAGCAGCAGGCATACCTAAAAATGAGGGGTCGACCTGGTGAAGGCATAACACAGGACAATTTGCATGCCAAACAGCATAAGCAGCAAATGATAGACAGAGCTAAGCGATCCCACAACCAATGTATCAGATCTAAGATCTGCAGTCCTGTCACTTCCAGTTATGAATGGTGGTGGACAATTAAACGACTCACTGGAGGAGGCTCCACAAATATCCCCATCCTCAATGACAGAGGAGCCCAGCACATCAATGCAAAAGATAAGGCTGAAGCATTTTCTACGTTCATCAGCCAGAGGTGCTGAGTGGATGATCCATCTTGGCCTCCTCCAGAGGTACCCAGCATCACAGGTGCTTGTCTTCAGCCAATTCAATTCACTCCGTGTGATATCAAGAAATGGCTGAAGGCACTGGATACTGCAAAGGCTATGGGCCCTGACAACATTCTGGCAATAGTACTGAAGACTTGTGCTCGAGAACTTACTGCTTCCATAGCCAAGCTATTCCAGTATAGCTACAACACTAGCGTCCACCCGGCTATGTGGAAAATTGCCCAGGTATGTCCTGTTCACAAAAAGCAGGACAAATCCAACACAGCCAATTACCGCCCTATCAGTCTATTCTCTATCATCAGTAAATGATGGAAGGGGTCATCAACAGTGCTATCAAGCAGCGCTTCCTTAGCAATGACCTGCTCACTGACACCCAGTTTGGGTTCTGCCAGGGCCACTCAGCTCCTAACCTCATTACAGCCTTGGTTCAAACATAGACAAAAGAGCTGAACTCCCGAGGTGAGGTGAGAGTGACTGCCCTTGACATCAAGGCCGCATTTGACTGAGTGTGACATCAAGGAGCCTGAGCAAAACCCAAGTCAATGGCGATCAGAGGGAAAACTCTCCACTTGTTGGAGTCATGTCTAGCACAAAGGAAGATGGTTCTGGTTGTTGGAGGTCAGTCATCTTAGCTCCATGACATCACTGCAGGAGTTCCTCAGGGTAGTGTCCTCGGCCCAACCATCTTCAGCTGCTTCATCAATGTCTTCCCTTCTATCATAAGGTCAGAGTGGGATGTTCGCTGATGATTGCACAACGTTCAGCACCATTCACAACTCCTGAGATACTGAAGCAGTCGGTATCCAAAAGCAGCAAGACCTGGACAATATCCAGACTTGGGCTGACAAGTGGCAAGTAACATTCGTGCCACAGAAGTGCCAGGTAATAACCAATTGTAAAAGAGAGAATCTAACCATCGCCCCTTGACATTCAATGGCATTATTGTCACTGAACCCCCGCTATCAACATCTTGGGGATACTATTGACCAGAAACTAAACTGGACTAGCCATATAAATACAATGGCTACAAGAACAGATCAGGGGCTAGGAATCCTGCAACGAGTAACTCATCTCCTGACCGCCTAAAGCCTGTCCACCATCTACAAGGCACAATGATGGAATACTCTGCACTTGCCTGGATGGTACAGCTCCCACAACACTCAAGAAGCTTGACACCATCCAGGACAAAGCTGTTTACTTGATTGGCACCACATCCACAAATATTCACTCCCTCCACCACTGATGCACAGTGGCAGAAGTGTGTACCATCTACAAGATACACTGCAGGAATTCACCAAGGCTCATTGTACAGCACTTTCCAAACCCACCACCACTACCATCAGGAAGGACAAGGGCAGCAGATGGATGGGAGCACTACCACATAGAAGTTCCCCTCCAAGTCACTCACTATCTTGACTTGGAAATATATCGCTGTTCCTTCACTGTCATTGAGTCAAAATCCTGGAACTCCCTTCCTAACAGCACTGTAGGTGTACCTACACCACATGGACTGCAGCGGTTCAAGAAGGCAGCTCACCACCACCTTCTCAAGGGCAACTAGGGATGGGCAATAAATGTTGGCCCAGCCAATGAAGCCCACATCCCATGAATGAATGAATAAAAAATATTAAGTACCCCTGCCAAATTAAGTTCTCCGCCACCGAGAAAGCTATGCATTCACATTTACGATTGCGTATTAACGGTGTGCAGCCTTCTTCCTGCTCCTGGAAGTCAGTAGCCACTGCTTTGGCCTTCATGCGGATGGCTCATAGATGTCAACCTCTTGATGAGATCAGGCGCCGATAGTCAAAGTTACGCAAAAGCTCACCAAGGGAGGCTGGACAAGGGAGGCAGGGCAAGGGAAACAGGATCAGCGGGGAAAAATAAAGTGAAGGCTGGGCACTCTACCACTCCCCACAGAGACAGTCCCAGATCATCTTTGTCTGCTGTGCCCTGCACACCCTCACGCAACAAAGGGGGAATATCTTTGAAGAGGGAGACATGGAGGTCAAAGATTTCTCCTCCAACAATAAGGACAGGGGAAGGAGATGGTTATGACAAGGGCCAGAATGTCACAGAGGCACACTCAGAGGCCTTTACAAGGGTACCACATGGCAGACAGCCCCGTGACAGCCTAACAGCTAACAGATTCCAGGCAGAGTAAGCTGCCAATAGGTATCCTTGACAACTTGGTTTTTAATCCTTTGCTGACTGGCAGGCCATGGCTCCTTATTTATAACACATATAGTTTACTCTAACATACCATGTTTTATGACACCTGAATTAAATTACACTAATTAACATCAGCCCTGCTGCTGATCTTATCCTCTGCATGCACCAAACTGTGCTGATATACGGACCCCTCTGCCAAATGTGAGTATCAGAACCTGCACAACACTCCATTCTCCCATAACCTCAGGAACCTGCAAGCAGAAATGAAATTTTTTCCAAGCCCTTACAAAGTTTGTATGCAGGGCACATTGAAAGCAACATGATTTCTTATGTCAGCAGGAATGCACCCATGTCACCCTCATGCCTGTTCCCAAAGGGGAGTAGACATTGCCGACAGCTATTTCAGGTGGAATCAGAAACATTGGTGCACAGGGAAGAAGAGCATGAGAAGACCATTTAGCTCCTCCATGCACCTTGATCAGGGAAGTTCTTGTAACTGGTCCCCGAACTTCAATTGCTCTCAGTTATCCCATATGCCTTGACATTTTTATCATCCCAAAAAGTATCCAAGTAACTTTGGAGTCCACTCAATGACAGTACCAGATAACTGCACTGTAGGGTGTGGAGGTCCAACCACTCACAACCCTCTAATTGCAGAGTACTACACATCTCAGTCCTAGATGGCTCTAGTGATACTGTAAGACTGTGTTTCATCATTCTGGACTCCCCAGCCAAGTTAAACACCTCTCCTACATGAACCCTGAAGAGTCTTGTAACAACTCTTGATGCTTCACATTGATAGCCTCTTGGTCCTCTGCACAGTCCAGCGCTCAGGCCCATTCTACTTGCTCTTACCTGATGAATTAATATCCCAGTTCTTTCTCCAGTGCCCTTTGGTTGCAATTCCTTTATGTGAGGTCTTATTCCTACCCTTGAAAAGGAGACAAGTAGGCTAAACAATTCTTCAGGTGAGGTCTCACAAAGTTTGCAGTCAATTGCATGCACACCTCTTTAATCATGCACTCAATCCCTCTTGCAGTTAAGGCCAACCTGCCCATTGCCTCCTTGCAGCCTTCACCTGCACGTTAGCTCAAGCAGCTAAACAAGGACAGCCAGGACCGATTGGATGTGCACACCCTGTAAATTTCCTAACATCTAGGAAAGCCTCTGGTTTTTTATTCTTCAGACCACAATGAAGAGCTTCACTCTTTTAATGCTGAAACTTCATCTACAGTGTTCCTTGCCACTCACATAGCCTGGTTAACACCCCTTGAGGACTTTTTGCTTCCATCCACATCTCACATCAGGGCAACAGCAGCAAGAGATGCAATGACCTTGGTGAACACTCTGCGCAGACATTATTCTCAGAGTTCCAAACTTGGTGAGCTGTGTAATAGATTGCATGATGTGTACTCAATCCTCACACTCACAAATGATGGCCAGTGATTAATCATCCTCATGTAGAATATTCAGTAATCACAATGTTAATAATGTGAGAGAAGTGACTCTAGGAGGACATTATCGGACTCTGATGGGGGACCAAGTTCTACGTCTTAAAAGTCTGTGACCATTGAAGCAACTAGTAACAAGATGAGAATCCAGGAAACGTCCAAACATTGCAAGAGAACATATATTTATAAGTGCCAAAACCATATACAATGGTTGTATACCCATGCCACCTATGTGCCTTCAAAACTTCTTTACCTTTCTTTTTCTATGTTACGCTTATGTGCAACACTGACAACCACAGCTGAGGTGGAGGCAGTCTGCTGACTGCTGTGCCCTGTTGACTGTGATGACTTTGGAAGTCGTCCCATGGTGGCCTGAGGTCTAGAGGGCCTCACCCTGCTTAGGATCTCATGCATGGTGCAGATGAACATTCCTTTGCCTGACCTGCTCGAGGCGATGGGGGCACTGGCAGAGGGGAGGTTGAACAGCAGGGCACCATTGGAGTATCCTGGGATGAAGCCCCTGCGGTGCCTGGCTTGCACAATTCCACCCTGTGAGAGACTGATGGCACCTCCCTGACTTCTTAAGAAAATGGGGCACCTGGAGGGAGTTTGAAGTGCCTCGTCCCCCTCTCCCCTGGCCACTGCTACACTGCATCCATGGCTAGAACAGTGGAGTGCAGTCTGAGTGCATATCCAGCAGCCATTGTGTGTTCTGCTGGACCAGAGTCTCCACCCTTCCATGGAGGCAGCCAAGTGCTTGCATGCCAGAGCCATGGCAGCAGACAGAATGTGAACAGACTCCTCCAGCCTTCGGCCCAGTCTGTGCTTGGCTTCTGGCAGCTATGCCTGATGTTCCCATGCCTGTCTCTGCATCTTCATCAGTCTGGGGGTTTGTCGTCTGCTCCCACCACCTAACTTATACTCCAGAACTGCCCAACCTGTCTGCAAAGCCACACCAGGAACAATGGCCTTGAAAGAGAATGGGGGGGCATCTCCTATATCATTAGCAAAGCATCCAGACAGTCACCTTGGTACTCAATTGGGTAAAGACAAACCATTAGACATAATCACTTGCTGAGTGAGGAATTTTCAGCCATGATCTAATTAAGGTAACAAGAATATATTAGTCATGATCATATTTGAGTCACTGGCAGTTGGAGAGAGAATATCATGTGACAAACCTACCATTTGTGTGTGTCTAAGTACCTGTTTTTTCTGAAGAACAGCATAAGCAACTGAAATGTTAAGGGAACAAGACCTTGAGTGGGTTCTTTCCCTCTCTCTCCATCTAACTTGCAAGTTGAACCCTATCTACTGATTTTGACTATCAAGGTGCCACATGCAGAGATTTTAAAAAGAATCCTACCCAGTGCTGTTGTTTCCAGCTACAGCACTGTCAACAGCTCTAATCCACCTTGATGCTGAAAGCAGCAGGACCACCGAATTCAGCCTAAAGCCAGCCAAGTCACCAACCTTCAAAATCCATGTAGCCCTTTAAATTTATTGGACTCTAGATCACTTAATCTAGCCTCCCCACTCTGTACTCTATTTATGTCTGTGTGCGTGAACTTCGAGTGTGTGCATGTGTGAAAGCTAGAGTCTTTATATTACTTTACTTAAACTGGGTTAAGTCCAACAAAACTATCCTCTTTTTTAAAGCTCAAGAAAACCTGTCTTGTACGATCATAGTATGTAAACAGTTAAACAATCATGGATTTGGCTTGTATGTCCCTTTAAACTAAACTGTTATGGTCAAACAAAGAGAGAGAAAAGAGGGGAGACATCCTATCCCTCCTCACCTGGCAGTAACAATACAGTCGGCCATACTATTCTCATCCATTGTCTTGCTCCTTAGTCCACCTATATGGGGCTATCTCTACATAGTTCCACTAATTACACAGCAACAATGATTATAGTACAAAAAGTAATTCACTTAAAACATATCAAGAGCTTGGCCTAAATAGCCAAGTGGTTATGGTACTGGGTTTGTAATCAAAAGTTCAAATCTCACAATGGCAAACTAAAACATATCAAGGATGTGATAAAAAGTTGTATAAGTGCAAGGTTATTCTTTTGAAGTGGAATGAATACTGGAATATAAGTAGCTTAAGTTTCATGGCATGAATCATCAGATGGAGGTACAATTCCTAACCTTCCCACTTTGGGTGCGAGTCTACCAAAATGGCAATCGGTGCAGCTGCTTGCAATTTTGGAGAAATGGTTCTTGAATGTGCAGTTCCCACATTTGCAATGGCTTAAGTATCATGGCTTGAAACTAAATTGTGTTGTCTGAGCATTGCTGGCCCTTCCACTATTTGCAAACACACTGCTTAATTGCCAGTTGTGAAGGGAATTGGCATGCTGCCTAATCAAAGTCATTTTACTCTGAGCATCCTAAGAGGCCAATTGGCGAAGGAGGGAGAGAGAAACACAAACTGGGTAAGGAAAGAAACACAAACGGTGAGGCAGATTGAGAAACACAAACCAGAGAAGGGAGAATTCATGTTGGCTCTTGGATAATTAATTTTCTTCTTGGAGTTGGACAGCTTTGATGCTTCTCACTGAGAACTGATCTCCAGTGGTGGGATATGGGAGCCAGTGAACGGAATATTATTCTTATAACTTGCTGTGTGAAAAGTCATAAAGCTGTACAAGTTTTGAAGTTATTTAGATCAGTTATGTTTTTGTTGAATTATGGGTATTTACTTGGTGTTTCTCATTGCAGTTGACACTGTAGAAACATCAGACATGTACCAGTGATTTTTATTTCAATATGAAACATACTTAAAAACCTTGATTCTTTTGTGTTCTTTGATTTGTAAATTAAGTTATTCATCTCACTGTAAAACATAAAAGTCAAATATTTTATTTGGGGCTAGGTGATACTGAGGCACACAACTAAAGTAAATACGGTAAAATTTGCAAACAGTGGAGAAATATCATGTGATCAAATGTCATATGATTAAGCATCACTTGGGTGGTGTCATATGATTGACTGCCTTATGATCAAATGTCCCATATCAAATCCCCAGAGACATGTTGAAGCAGAATTGGCAACCCTCGATGAAGGGAAAATTTACTTGCATATGTTTTAATATGTGAAAGTTAAATGATTGAACATTGGAATGTTGGGGACGGGGTAGACACCTTCTAACTGCGTCCCATCTGATGGAAGAAGGTATGATGAGTTCATAGAAGGTGGCACGTGCATTATTGCACTCTCAGAAAGGAAAATAATGTAATGGTTGTGATGAAACCATAAATCAGTTTACCAAGAATGAAGAAAGGGTGCTGAAAGGAGGTAAAACTAAAATTGCATCATTTTCTTCCAAAAGCTGAAAAATATCTGCCCAAAATGAACAACATATCTCAGAGCTTTCCACCACACCAGAAAGTTGCCTATTTTTTCTGCCAATGCAGTTCAAATCCTTCTCAACTAGATTGTTTAACGGTATAAAAAATATATTCTGCACATAAATGCATCTCTGCAATGCAAGTGCTGAACTTTATAACAGATGCAGGTATCTTTTACTTATTAAGATAAAAGCAAAAAACTGCAGATGCTAGAACTCCAAAACAAAAATAAAAATACCTAGAAAAACTCAGCAGTTGAACAGTCATATGGACTCAAAACGTTAACTGTCTCCTCTCTGCAGATGCTGCCAGACCTGCTGAGTTTTTCTGAGTATTTTTAGTTTTGATTTTTTATCTTTTACTTATGTTAATTTACTGTGAAAGTCTGGCCAGGGAAATTTGAATATTTGCCCCTAATAATAATAATTTTGCCTCAGCCAAAAATACAGTGTGGACTCTGAAGAGATCTCTATCGCTTGGTTTACATTTACCAGAAGATTGGAAGGCAAAGCTTAGAAAATCTGGAACAAATGTTCCAGTTTAACAGGGCTGCATTTACTTTAGTTGTGTGTCTCAGTATCACATAGCCTCAAAGAACACATTTGACTTTATATTTTACAGTGAGATGAATAACATAATTTGCAAATCAAAGAACACAAAAGAATTAAACTATTTAAGGATATGGGCTTTGGAGAGAATTTCAGCGTTGTTTCCATTCCTTTTGATTTCTGGCATTTCATTGATATTGTTCTGATATTTCAAAGGCATCTTAAATTGTAACAAAAAGTTTAAACCTATGAAGCACAAAACAGCCTGTTGAACCATGACATCTGACAATTTGTGAATGCAATGTTATTATTCATTTCAGCTGCTGACACAAGACAAACTCCAACTGTTATTCACCCTCATGGAGTACAAACAATTGAAGTAGAGCTTGGTAAGTCAGAACAAATTTGCATCTGTATTGAAGTAAATATGCATAATGTTTTAAATTCTGCAATCTGACATTGCCAGTGAGGTGTGGTATTCACAGTGAGCTCACCTTGTAAAACTAGTGAATCCTCATGATTTCCTGAAATGACTTCCCTTTGAGTGTTGCTCCCCACTGGAATGACTGATCACAGATTTCCCTCTATATATTCCAGCCCTCAGCACCAAGAAATTGTGTGGTCTGATTGCTGAACATCGTTGTCCCAAGTTTCCACAGTAGTGCAAGTTGTGCAAAATCTAATAAGTACAGGCCAGTGATCAGATCTCAGCCCATGGCCGTAGGCATCCAATTTATGAGTCTATTTTCAAACTGGCAATTTTTAGCCAAGGCAAGAATGAGGCTTTATCACTGCTATGTGCAAGCTATGTGAATTATTTATTCTACGGTGGCGCCTCTCTGGAAATCCCCTGCAGATGAGTGACCTTCCACCATATATTGTTCACCCATCCCATGCTTTTGGGATCCTGAGGCCTTTTCTGCTGAAATGAGCTCCTTAATGGTGCATGCATATTATGGTTGATGGAGAAGCTAATTTTAATTGGACAGTGTTGCTGTATTTTGCCCAAAGCATTAGTTGTTCTTGCCTTGAACTCTCACCTTTTTTTTGTTGCTAATGCTTTCCTTTAACATTTTTGGTTGTTGTAAGTATGTAAAAGATACTGAAAAGATACTATGCATTGGTATTCCTTGATAGGTTCTGAAATAAAGGAAGGAAGTTTTTGAGGAGCTAACAAATGCTACACTTGTATTAAGCAAATGGTAGGTGCTGTGTTTGTTTGCAAGCAGCAACACCATCATTATCAGTATCTTTTGAATAGGAGTTCCAAATAGACAGGGTATTAAAAACAGATTGTCGGAAATACCCAGCAGGTCTAGCAGCATTTGTGGAGAGAGAAACAGAGTTAATGTTTTGAGTCGAATATGACTCTTCAAAGAAAATATCCCTAGGCTCCCTTGTAGATCAAAAATCCGTTTAACATAACCTTGAACATATACAATGACCCAGCCTCCATTGCTGCCTGGGGAAGAGAATTTCAAAGGCCAACAACCATCTTCATCACAGTCTTAAATGCGAACCCCTTATTTTTAAACCGAGTCCCCTAGTTCTAGATTTTCCCCAAGGGGGAAGCATTTTCTCAGCATTGGTCCTGTCAAGCCCCGTCAGAATCGTATATGTTTCAACAAGGTCAACTCACATTTTTCTAAACTCCAAAGAGTATAGGCCCAACCTGCTCAAACTTTCCTCAAGAGACAACCCCTTCATCCCAGGAATCAGCCAAGTGAACCTTCTCTGAACTGCTTCTGAAGCCAGTATAGTCCCCCTTAAGTAAGGAGACCAAAACTGTCCATGGTGCTTTAGGTGTGTCTCACCAACACCCTGTATAGTTTGCTCCTTTTATATTCAATGCTCTTTGCAGTAAAGTCAGAGAGGTATACAGCTTTGAAGTCAAAAATCATATAGAAAGCTTGAAAATGTACAAGCACAATTATTTCCAATTTAGAATTTGCTATCTTTGATGAACCTCACAAGAATGTGTGCAACAGTGAGGAGTATAGTCACCTTTGCCTTTCTCCAAAAACAAGTAAACTTCTTCCTCATTTGCAGCCAGATGCAGGGGACCTGGGTGATTTCATGGGCTCAGTCAGCATCATTCCACAATGCAGCATGCACTTATGCTTTTAAAGGACATAAATACAAAGTGGGACACACCTCCTGCAACAGGATCTTCAACTATTCAGCATTAAAGGAGATAATTTTGTGTCCTCACCACAACTTCCCTTTACATGGCTGACGGTAACCTTTTAATAGCTGCTGCCTTGTCAAATGTTGCATTTTGCAGCCAAGTGTGCCACAGGCCAAGCTCACGTGGCAAAGTTTTGAAAAATAGAGGCTGTCTAGCATGCTGTATTAACTATACAGGCAAGCCCATGAGCCAGTTTGACCCCTATTATTGAGAAAAACAAAGTCTTTTTGAGTAACAAGAGTTAATTTAGTATTTTTCACTATATACACCATTTCTAACAATTTACACATTTCACTTTAGGACAATCCATACAGTTAACATGCAACGTTTATTTTGGTTATGAAAGAAAATTTTATCCTGTAATCAAATGGTTAATAAATGGGAAAGAAAATATGAGACACCAGCAGGATGAAGATCGGTAAGTATTAGCCACTGAGAGCCAGGCTGTGTCTTTTGATTATCTATATCATAAGTTAATTGGGTGAAAACTGTCAAAAGAATTATTCTTAGCTCACTCCATTCAGATTTAGCTCTTGAAAGCCCAGAGACTTTCGATGAAAAATTCAATAAAGCATGATCAAGTGTTCGGAGATTGCAATATGCGGTTAACCCATGGCCATTCTTTGTGATGCAGCCATCATGCAAACATTGTGCTTCCTTCTCAATATAATGACAATAACACAGCATTAACTGTGTTGCTGAGTGCCTGCACACCAAAGCAGTGGGTCCAAATATTTGCGAGCCTAGCACCACTTAAAGCTAGTGTGCACATTTAAAGACAGCCTGGACCTTTTAAAAGAGATGCGCATTTAGGTTGCAGAAGGCACTGGAAGTGGTTGGGGAAGAGTTTACGAGCAGTGCAAGAACTGTGCAAATAGTGCACCAGGGCTGTGAACATGCTCCAAGGTTCTCTAATGCAATACCGGAAGTCTTGATGCAGGAGGTGGACAGGAGGAGAGGGTTCTTCTGCCCACAGGGAGATTAATGGCCCTCCAAACAAATTCTGAGAAGACAGTGGGAGCAGATTGCCATTGCTTTCAATGACAATTGAATATCAGCAATATCAGCAATCTACCCCTGAGGACCTGTTGTAGTGTTTTAATGACCTCACATAAATGCAACTTCAAATGAACCATGAACCTCATACTGCTCCATTCACCAGCTCACTCTTTATTCACACAACAACAATCTCTATAATCCATGACTCATACCTCACATGCATTGCCTCATCTCACTTAGCACTGTTGCAAGTCTCATACTCAAATCTCACAGCTTGTACGCACTGCCAACTATTCAACCATGAAAGGCACATCACCCAAACACATTACAGCACACTCACTGACATACCTCCCACTCTCTTGCAGGACAAGGTGTTGCATAATTGGAGGCAGCAGCATCTAATCAATGGAGGATAAACATGGCTGCTTGTTCCCACCCCCATTGAGGAGACAGTGGTCACCATCATTGGAGCAGCCATGACTGAGGCTGTAGCCAATCCACCTTGTCAGAATCCATTTTCCCCTCATTGCACAGTGCCTTGTAATATAAAAGCTGCAGATTTCCATGTAACCATGCACCCTTCTCTCAACCGAACCCTAGCCTTGTGCCTTTTTCCTTTAAATGCCCAAGCATGATTAAGAACTAGTGAAGGCACAAGAGTTGCACAAGGAGCAAGAGACTGATGATGAAGAAACATTGTCATTCAATCCCAGACTTGCAACTGCCACTTCAGATATCGGCATTGCACAAACTTTAAAGGGCAGCATTGAGGTAGAATATGCACATGGTGAGTTACTGGGCATGAGTGGTTGCAGCCAAGACAAGGGGAAAGGGTAGAGTTGGTGCCAGCTACCCAGAGGGCGAGGTCACACATGAGTTCTGTCGCAGATGTTTAAGATTAGGACATTGATGAGACAGCGTACAGCAGGTGGCTGATGGGCATGCACAATGAAATGTTTGGTGCATTGGCAAGCTGGCCAGAAAGCCTCTATTACTATCAAGGTACATGAAGTACTCTGGGTCGAATTTTGCAGAGCTTGGAGCCCATTTTTCCAGAGTTTAAATGGTAACCAACTCCATGACAATACATGTGGACCACAACCATGATCCAGTGTGTGGGACAATTGGACAATGGGGATTTTGGGTTGTGTTCAGTGAAACATTACTTGACTGAGATGATCACAGACAGTCCAACCAGAAAGGGAACATGTTAGCTGCCTCTGTCCTTCCTCTTTACTCCCCCTTCCTCCAGATCCTGAGCTCTCATCGTGACCTGGTGACAAGGGCTGTGCTCTCATGATGCTCAGGTTATGCAGAATACAGCAGATCATGATAATTTGGTACCCCCGCTCTGGTGAATACTGCAGAGTGGAACCTTTGCTTCAGCACATCAATGGTATGCATAATGATGTTTTGTGCAGCAGCATGGCTCTCATTGCACTCATGGTGGCTACGTGTGGTTGGGTTGTGCAGCAGAGTCCTAATTCAGGTGGTCAACGTCTTTGCTGCCTTGGAGCCACCCTTTTGTTTGATATCGTGGCTGAAAGATTGAAGGACCAACAGGCTGACACAAAATAAATATTTCATGTTTGCTGCAAGATAGCAGGAATTCGCCTGCATGATGTACTGAGCTTGGTCGCACATTGTAAGAGAAATGCTCTCAGAAGACCCTGGGTGGATAAGACCTCTGTTGAGAGCTCTCCTCTCGCTCCTACACCGTCTGTGAGCAGCTTGTCCTCCTCTGTGCTGTTTCTGCTCCATTTCTCCCTCATGCTGCAAGCCAAGGTGGATGGAAACTCTCTTCCAATACCATGCCCTAAGGGGGCATTGGTGACCATGGACTTCCATGTGTTAGCCCATGGTTTTCCTTGGCAATGTAGTACGCTGATTTTCCATTGCTTTCTGCAGGTTCTGGCTGACCAAGAGACTCTCCCACCCTTACCACCTACCAAATACGTATTAGAAGGATATGCAGGCTGATAATCAACCTTGGCCATATTATGAATGCAGGATGGAAACTACAGCATCCATAACTAGGAGCAGGCAATCTAACTAGAACCCCTGAAGTCAAAACCAAGGCCCTCTCCATATACCGCAGCACCCACTATCGACTTTAACAATTTTAAGCAAATATGAAAACTCCAAGCATTTCTAAAAACTAAGACAGAGCCAGGAGAAATTAGTTAGCCACTAACTCAAGAGTGATCACAGTTTAAATATTGCTGTTGGTAGTGGAGTTAGTGGAGGCAGGGGATGCTTCCTGATGCTGAACCCATGTTCAGCTAGATAAAAGCAAAATACTATGGATGCTGGAAATCTGAAATAAAAACAAAAAAATGCTGGAAAAACTCAGCAGGTCCTCAGCATCTGTGGGGAGAGAAATAGATGTAATGTTTCGAGTCTGTATGATTCTTTTCCAGAGCTCTACAGAGAAGAAGAGTCATATGGACTTGAAATGTTAACTCTGTTTCTTTCTCTATAGATGCTGCCAGACTTGCTGAGTTTTTCTAGCATTTTTTGTTTCTATTCTATGTTCAGCTATGTGTTTAAGAGAGGGTGTAGCTGGAGCAAGGAGGTTGAAAATGGCAGACCGATCTTCAAACCAGAGGTGCATGCTGATCTATCCAATCTACATCATTCTGATGCATGTTTGTAATGTCTGTGCTACCAACCTCCCCAAAATGCTGTCCTGCGTAGGCTGCAATGCAAATTTACATGCAAAATATGGATTTTATTTTGGAACCAAAGCAGCAATGTAGTGCTGAAACCATGGGCTACAGTGCCAAATTTTGCTGCCCTCTTCTTTTGAATTAGCTAAAATGGAAAAATTTGTCACATGCGAATCGGTCCACTGATAATATGGGCTTCTTATACAACACCAATTCTTCTTAAAAATGTCAATAGGTGACTGCATCTCTTCTGATAACATTAGATCAATATCCACCCACCTGTTTTGAATAGATAGTCAATCTTTGATAATCATAAGGCAGTCTAAGATCAAAAACAATTTTTGGGTGAGTTTTTAACTCACTCAAACCCATTCACTTGCACAGAATTAAAATTGGACCTAATTGGTTCTGGCCATTTTCATGATTTTACATCTTAGGCACCCATGGTGCTTGCAATAGAAACTCAAACGTTGTGAAATCTCTGTAATCAGTTTGTCTGTTCCCTAAGTTTATGGCTTTTTATGGTTGAGGAATAGCTGGCAAACCTTTATGATTTTAACTCCTTATGTAAATTAATTCTAGCCATAAGGGTGAATTTTTATGAGTGGAATTGGTACGTTGATGTTAGGGCAAAAGGCAGCTCCTGAACTTACACTTGCCCGCCAGCAGGACCAGCTTGGCAATCTTACCACAAGTAGACAACAGAGCTCCTGTCCAATTAAAGATGGCGGGCAAGCTCCTGATGCTACCAGGTCTGTCACCTCAGCAGTGCCATTAGGAGAGGTGGTTGCAGGCATGAAACCACAG
Organism: Carcharodon carcharias; assembly: GCF_017639515.1. Lineage (NCBI taxonomy): Eukaryota > Metazoa > Chordata > Chondrichthyes > Lamniformes > Lamnidae > Carcharodon > Carcharodon carcharias. The sequence continues at coordinate 74,030,916 of NC_054477.1, read as the reverse complement.
AAGATTAATGAGATAAGGGAAAAAAGAAAAAATTCACAGGGTTGAGGGTCAGTGGGAAGGACCCTTCGGGAAGATTGTTCAGGCAGAAGGGACTGCCTCCCCTGCCCATAGTCTCAGCTTTGTGCTTTGAAGATTCTGCCTTCAATGGCCCTCTGGACTGCTGAGGGAGGCCACCCCCATTAAGCTTGTGGCTTCCCTTCATGACAGGAAGATCACCCTACCATTGACAAAATGCAGGCTGCCCTGTTAATGGTCCTTAATAGGGCCTTTAATTCGGCAAATTGGCTGTTTTCTGCCTTGGAGTGAGCAGCCGATCTGCATTGCAGTCATTAGGAAAATGGCCTGGTGGAGGTGTGGCTTTGGGATCCTGTTCCAACTTGGTTCCCCATTGTCTTACTGGCCTCCCGGATTTCAGTCTGCTGCCCAGAGGCTGGTTAACTTCTGGCCAAAGAATCCAAAATAGAAATGTACTTTTTGTCACAACCACCCTCCCATCACTGCTACACCCCATATCTCTTCCACTTGTGCTCCTACATCCTGGGGACTTATCTTCTACTCCTATCAATCCATTCCCAATAATCCCATAATAAAAACAGAAAGTGCTGGAAAAACTCAGCTGGTCTAGAAACATTTGTGGAGTGAGAAACAGAGTTAACATTTCAAACTTCTTCTACATTGTTCCAAAGAAGAGTCAGTCTAGCTGAAGTTTTCCAGCACTGTTTTTATTTCAGATCTCCAGTATCCAGAGTATTCTGTTTTTATTTTAGTGCCCAATAATTTCATACCCATCACTATCAGCCCTATACTCCCAACTACATCTTTCCACAGCTTCCAAACTCCAACAGTCCTATTCAGTACTTGCAAACTTCAGGACCATGCTAAGATTCTCCCCAACAATCCCATATCTAACACCCCATACTCCCACTAGAATCCTGCGCTCGAATCCCAGTGATGCCACATCTTCTCCTAGTTCTTTCAGACCATATTGGAACCCCCATTGTGGACCACCCATAACCTGCTCACAATATTCCCAGACCCCAGGACCATCTTCCGAATATTATCCGTCAATGTGCCTAACTCACTCCCCAGTGCTGCTACATGTAGTTCCTGCAGCCTCACTCAACCTACTTCTGGCCTTTGCACTTAATCATGGTATTCAAGCCTGAACGTATCATTAACACTCATATAAGCCATTTTAAAAATATGAATATTATGCAGTTACTGCAGCCCTATTAAAATATTGGGACATATTTTGCTTTTATTGCATTTGGACATTTTGGATTAAGTACTTAAACAAATAATCATCAAGCAAACTGCATTACAGTTTGCCTGACCTTTACTTTGTTGTTGCCAAGTGGCATGATATGGCCAAAAACACTAAGAGGAAAATCTGTTCCATTGCGTCTTACCGGTAACAAGACCACATTTCCACTTAGTTACTATGAGCAAGGCTACTGCAGATCATATTCAAAATTGACTGGAATTGAAATTGTGCTATGCATTAATACTAACGAGGAAACTAATGCATTCATATGATTTTACTGTAAATGCTATTTTATTAAAGGTTTTAAAGCATTTAAAATAATGATTCGGTTAAAATCATAGGCAAAGCAATTTCATACAGTACAATATTGTACAGTACAGTTTTAGCATATTTTGTTAATGCTAATTAACCCTACTCAGATTTTAGAATATTAGTGTAAAAACTAGGGTCAAAAAAGCTCCACTGATCAGTCTAATTGTTTTTGCTATGTTGGGGTAACATTACATGCACCTGTTTTTCTTTAAGCAAATTAAACTAGTTCTCATTTATCCTCTTTAGGGAGGCAAAAACAATAGATGGATTTACATTAACTCGAACAGCATATCTGAGTAAAGTTACAGAACAAGACTTTAGTACCAACTTCACATGCTTCTCCCAGAATTCCCAGGGAAATTCATCTGGTGTGCTCAGACTCAAAGAGAAAGGTAAGAAACGAAGAGACAGCGAATACTTCCAGAGTCACGTGTTTGAGGAAACTACAAAATAAGAATTTATTATAGTTTCAGAGAAATCCTTCATTTACTGAAATGGGATGAGACAAGGCAATACATTTGTCACGACATGAGACCAAAGCAACTAGATCCATGAAAAGAAAGTCATACATCTACAATCTATGCGCACATACACACAGTTTTAATTGGCAGGTGGGAATCAGAAAGCTTTCCGATCAAATCTCGAGTAAGGCAAGGCTGGCCTCACTCCTCTGTGTTGTTCAAGTGTTGAGTTGAGCATTTTGCCAAGTCTGTTAGAAAGGATGTGAGATAGAGTGATGTCCCATTTTTGCCTTGACATTTTCACTAAACGTCCGGTGTCCCAGCAGTTTTCTCCAAATTGCTCAAATGTCTGGGTTTTCAGCTGAGTCCCCTCCCCGTTAACCTCAAATTCCACTTAATGTTGGCCGACCCAAAAAACCCTTCTCGTGCTGCGCTACAACTTGGGAATGGGGATTTTAGAGAGATGAGAGAATACTTTCTGGCAGCATTACCTTCACCTTGCAGAAGCACATTAAAGCGACCTTTCCCTTCAAATGAGACTGAAGTGAGGGACTGTCCAGCTGTCTCTCAGGTTGTTGTGCATGATGTTGAAAGGCTAGAGGCACCATGAAGCTACCTTCCCGCCCTCTCACTTATCTTCAGCACTCCGCCGTGGTGCACAGACCGTGGCATAGGATTCACTTTTGGGAGAAATTGATAACACTGACCCCAAGGGAATACTTGATGCCTTGGTACTAATTGTAACGGCAAGTCATTGTTTCTGTCCATATCCTATCACTCATTTCTCAGTGAAACAGGCAAATGCATCAGAAATGGCCCACCAGCCCTTACCTGGGTCAGAAAGGATTTTACAAAACAAAAATAAATGATTTATTATTTTCATGAATTTAAAAAAAAAGTTCTTGCAATGCAGGTCTTGCCCAGAACTAGGTTGGCCACTTCTCCCTGGATCAACCAAAAACTGATCAAATATATCGAGGTCTTTTTTTTTAAAGTCTGCAAATAATAAAAAAAATACTGCGCCAAGGGGCTGGAATTTATTGGTGGCCGTATTTTTAATAATCAGGATTTAATATATATGGAATATACATTGGTCTATGATCAGATGAGATAAGTTGGTTTTATTGGAAGTTTTTCAATAAATGTAGTCTCTTTCTGTGTGAATTATATGGGGAGCAGGGATCGGTGCAAAATGAACCAGAGCCATTGGAGCGTGTGCTGCACCAGTCCAGTTTGAACAGGCACAAAAACAAAAATAACTGGAAAAACTCAGCAGCTCTGACAGCATCTACGGAGAGGAATACACTTAACATTTCGAGTCCGTATGACTCTTCAACAGAACTAAAGAAAAATAGAAATGAGGTGAAATATCAGGTGTTTGAGGGAGGTGGGACAGGTAGAGTTCGATAGAGGGCCAGTGACAGGTGGAGGCAAAGGAGAGATTGCCAAAGATGCGATAGACAAAAGCACAAAGAGGTGTTGACGGTGGTGATATTAGCTAAAGAATATTCTAATTATGACATTAAGGGTAGAAAATAGGATGAGCAAGTGACAGATGGCCCTGGTGGGTGTGGGGTAGGGGGAAGGGATCGAAATGGGCTAAAAGGTGGAGATAAAACAATGGATGTAAATAAATTTTTAAAATAATAATAGAAATATGCGGGAAAAGAAATATATATAAAAATATATATAATAATTATTAGAAAAAAAGGCGATCAAAAAGGGGGAGAAGATGGAAGAGAGAGGTCATGATCTGAAGTTGTTGAACTCAGTGTCAAGTCTGGAAGGCTGTAAAGTGCCTAATCGGAAGATGAGGTGCTGTTCCTCCAGTTTGCGTTGAGCTTCACTGGAAAATTGCAGCAGGCCAAGGACGGACATGTGGGCATGAGAGCAGGGTGATGTGCTGAAATGTCAAGTGACAGGAAGGTCTGGGTCATGCTTGTGGACAGACCGAAGGTGTTCGCAAACCGGTCACCCAGTCTGCGTTTGGTCTCTCCAATGTGGAGGAGATGCATTGGGAGCAGTGAATGCAGTAAACTAAGTTGAGGGAAGTGCAAGTGAAATGCTGCTTCACTTGAAAGGAGTGTTTGGGCCCTTGGACGGTGAGGAGGGGTTAGTAAAGGGGCAGGTATTGCACCTTCTGTTGTTGCATGGGAAGGTACCTTGGGACAGGATTGAGGTGTAGGAGGTGATGGAGGAGTGGACTAGGGTGTCCCGGAGTGAACAGTCCCTATGGAATGTCAACAGGGGGGGTGAAGGGAAGCTGTGTTTGGTGGTGGCATCATGCTGAAGTTGGCGGAAATGGTGGAGGATGATCCTCTGAATGCAGAGGCGGGTGGGGTGCTAAGTGAAGACAAGGGGGACCCGATCATGGTTCTGGGAGGAAGAGGAAGATGTGAGGGCGAATGCATGGGAGATGGGTTGGACACGGCTGAGGGCCCTGTCAACCACCATGGGCGGAAAACCTCCGGTTTTTCTAATAATTATTATATATTTTTATTTTGTTTATATTTTTCTTTTCCCACCTATTTCTATTATTATTTAAAAAATGTATTTCCATCCATTGTTTTATCTCCACCTTTAGCCTATTTTGATCCCCTCCCCCCACCCCACCCCCACTAGGGCCATCTGTCACTTGCTCATTCTGCTTTCTACCCTTAATGTCACCATTAGCACATCCTTTAGCTAATATCACCACCGTCAACACCATTTTGACCTTTTGTTTATGACATCTTTGGCAATCTCTCCTTTGCCTCCACCTATCACTGGCCCTCTATCCAGCTTCACCTGTCCCACCCCCATTAAACAGTTTATATTTCACCACATTTCTATTTCTCTTTAGTCCTGACGAAGAGTTATACAGACTCGAAATGTTAACTCTGTCTTCCTCTCCACAGATGCAGTCAGACCTGCTGAGTTTTTCCAGCAATTTTTGTTGTTATTATTAGAACCCAGTGTGTAAATGAAAGTAAGCAAGGCTTTTAAATAGAAATTGGTCTTACCTTTGTGAAATGCACAGTAAACTTAGAGTGGAATAGAGAATTTTGGCTAGGATCTTGTGACAAGCAAATCCTTAGTTCAGTTTTTTTAAAGAAAATGAGGCAGAAATGTAATTGAAATAAAAGTATGCAGTTCATTGCTGTCTTCAATAATTGGGTGTCTTAACAGGGTTACCAACTCTGGCTGGACATATTTTGTGAGATGTCATCACATGACATCCTACCTTCAACTGCCCCTACCTCAAACTCCTTCCATTGGTCGCGCAACATGTCAATCATCATGGACGCTCCCCCACCACCACCACCACCCCACCGCCCCACCAAGGTTTCTCAATGTGTCCCAGTTTTAACTTTTGAAAATCTGGTCAAACTAACATACGCTTAAGAAGGTTGATGTTCCCAGATAGATCAAGGCTTCCCTGTATGTGGAGGATGTTCCAATCTCCTTGAATCTGCTGTTGGCCTGCAGATTGATGTGCATCTGTGACCAGTTCAAACTGGCCTTGGAAACCAGAGTAAATCACAGAAAAGGCCAGGTCATGTTCTTTGGGAACTGGGCCAACCAAACATTGGTCCCCTTGCCCATCAAGTCAGAATACCTGCAGGCACTGGAAATGTGGTTTGGAGGGGCCAAGCTGTGCACCAAGGATGAGGAGGTGGAGAGAGATAATGCTGAATGGAAAGGTGCCCCTGCTGCATGTCACGGTAACCTCCTCCTGCCATCCTCTGGGAATAGGACCTCCCTCCTCTCACTCAGGGCCTCCAGCATTAGATTCAGGATGGCATTGATGAACTGAGGATCTGTTCTGCCCTGGGTGCGAGGCCTCCCTGTGACATCTTCCTTCCCTCTGCTACAGGGAGACTTTGGCATAAAGCATAGATTTCTACCGTAAGATAACCAGCAGCCTTTATGATGGCTGCCGTTGGGTGTCTAAATGAGTGCCACACTTCATCTGATCCACCTCCATTCCCACCCCCACCAAATCTGTATGGGAAGGAATCTAACTTCTATACCAATTAAAGGTTTTCCTCTGTGAAAATCTTAACTTCAATCAGTTTCCAAGCAGAGGAAGGTTTCTGACTCAAAAACAAACCTGGCTCCTGTTTCCCACTTCTGAGGCCCGTGGACCATACCCACGAGGATACGATGTACAAATCTCAAATAAAGGAGGGAAAAGCTTATCCAGTGTTGCCATCATCCTGATGGCTACCTTTGACATGTGGCTGCATCGGCTATGCTTAGACCTTCAGCCCACTATCACCAAGGCCAGGATTTTCAAAGGGCTGCAGTGTTTGATCACGACGCGGGTGGGTTTTGAAAATCTTGATTCGGGAGGACATATCTGCCCCAGCTGTTGCAAAGGATGAGTCTGCCTGTGTTGCCAGGAAACACTTTTCAAATTTTCAAGGGATTTGAACTTGATAGCAGTGAGTTACAGCAAACGTCTTACTGGCACTCAGCAATGTTTAACACATTAGTGTCTGTACAGGAATTTACCTCTCCACAGGATTGGTTTCAACTGGGGCTGCGGTAATTTCATCTTTGCAGCTCATTCACTGGGCCAGTGAGAAAAGGCATCAATAGCCCGAGGCTGCCGGTGGGAGAGCATCACCAAGTTGCTGACAACCTCCGAACTCAATGCTAGGGGCTAACTGACAGCAGGAAAATGTGATCTGCATTTGAAATAGCCCCTTAGTGGTGCAGTAATTGGCTGCAGCCTTTGTGGAGTGGTTGCCAATTCTCCTGTTAGCCCGCTGCTGGGAAACTCAATGAAGATAGACGTGGGACAGTGTGGGAGCTGTGCCAGTAGGGTTTTATGCTTATTTTCGGCACACCACCTCAAAATCAGCCTCCACTGAGCTCAGAAAATCCCAGCCAATAAGACCAATCCACACCAGCTTAAACTCTGGTTTTCATGCTGACACAGCAAATCTAAACATCTTGATCTCAATTTTATAAAGGTAATTCCTTCTCATATTCAACATTTTGTAAAAACATTCTGCTTTTCCTGCCCCTCGCTGGACTGAACCAAGAACTACAATTAGATTGGGCTGTAACTTCCGGGCTCCAGGGCAGTGTTTCTGGGGATTACCCCAAAGATGCATTGGAGGAACCCTGCACCCCCCATAAGTCCCCAGGTAAGGATTACATGACAATTGCCTGAGAAGTGCAAACTCCCGATGGGCCCTGCACTGGGAACCATCCAAAAATGTGATTTAAATCGCAAAGTTCGGATGGTTCCGACTGTGTTACTGCAATAGTTACCCAGAAAAAGTTAGAAGAATTGGAACCACTTCTAGTTTCTGGGTAACTATTATACAGACCTACACCAAGTCCCTAGAGGACTCCTCCCAGAGCCCAGGAGACCCTCTCCACAGGATTCGCCGCCCCCCGCCCCCCCGGGAATTCCCAGAGGATTCCCTCCACCCCCAACTGCCCCCCGCAAGAGACTCCACCTCCCCCCCGCCCACCCCCCGCATACTTCCCCCAATCCCTGAACCCCACCAGAGACTCCCCCCATGACTGTCAGCCCCCACGCCTGACTGTCCAACCTCCCCCATTGAATGTCCAACCCGTTCCCCGACTGTCCGATCCCCGGCCGCCTTCGACTGCCTGACCACCCCCGCTAGACTGCCCTTCCCCCTCCCCGGTATCCAACCCCCCCTCCAAATTCTAATCACTTACCTGATAACCTACCTTCTCTATGGCTTGAAAGTGCTGGACCTTTAAAAGGTTGTCGCCCGGCCTGAGTTAGAAGGTCAGGAGAGACAGGATTGAGAAGATTTCCAAGTAAGAAAGTAGGAGCAGAGTGGCAGTCCAACTTTAGTTGCCACTCTGTGGAAGTTCAAGCCCATTATCGATGTTTTACAAAGAATAGCAATTGTTGATTCAACTCACAATCTTCAGTTATCAGTCACAGTCATCCCCTTAAGATCATCCTGTTTTGACAGCAAGGGCTGCTCAAACATGCAGCTTTCGTTTTAGAATTATTCAAACCACTGAATTTCTAAAACTATTTTAGTTAGGCACCTTTACAATTTACTCAGATTACTGCATTATTAAAGACAAAATCATATTTTCATAACATACCAGCAAATTAATCAGTAAAGTAATTCTTAGTAAGTTAATCCATGAAAATCTCATACAACATTTTAAGGGAAACACAATGCTTATTGCATCATGTGACTTCAGTGACATTAAATTTGCTGGAACATATCTGAAAATATCTGTTCCTCAGCTCTGCTTTATGTGCACGCATTCACAGTTCAGCAACAATGTGACAATTCGCAAACAACAATTCATTCTTACACATATTGCTGAATATTTTTATTAAAAATTATAGAAAGAGAAAGCTTGTTCTTTTTCCTTATATATTCTGTTCAGTTGGCCTTGCCATCTCACCTGTCTCTTGGGAAAGTTTGTGCAGAAAAACACCTTTAAACACAAATTCCTCAGGCACCGGTCCACATAGTGTCTTTGAAGCCCTGCTAGAAAAGGAAATAATGGATCCTGTCAGATGGTTTGCTAAGCAGACTGTCAGAGCTATTTGGCAGAATGCATCATTGCCAGAATTTTCAAACAAGCACCAAGATATAGCCTGGCTGGTGGTGAGAATAGCCCGCCCTGGCAGATCCTTCTTGCATGCCCGAGCTCTCAATGCCATCGCACGGAGTCGACCATGGTGGGGAATAGCCCTTTGTTGGGATTCAGGTTATCAGAGCCAACTAAAGCATTTGCCCTTTATTCTCATGGTCTGAACTGATTCAAAGTTATAACCTTTATTGGTGATAGTGGTTATATTTTATTCAGTATAGGTCTTTACATGTACTAATATCTGAGCAGTAGTAACAATGTGTCACAGCATTATTATTATGCCCTGGGTAGAAGTGCGATCTCCACATTAATGCTGCCTGGTTGTGCCCTAGGTAACATTGCATTAGTCAAGGCAACACAAAATACCTGTACAATTTCTGTACTCAGGATGATACTTTCATCTGCTACGGACAGGGGAGAGGTGGTAGAATCATTTCCCCCTTTTCCACCTCTTGACTGACCGCAAATAGATGTATTTTAAAGATATGTTTTAACCCATTGAGTGCTGTGGCTGTCAAGAACAGACACAGGCAGGGCTTCTCGTAAGTTTAAAAAAAATAAATATTTATTTCTCAACACATGGGGCAGAATTTTGCTGTCGGTGAGCAGGGGGCGAGGCCCGCTTGCTGACGTGTAAAATGACGCAGGATAACATCGGGCCGAACCCCCAACGTCATCCCGCCCCATTTAAATTTTCAGGAAGGCGGGCCGGCAGCAAAATCAGCTGCAGGCCTGCCGACCTGTCAGTGACCATTGACGGGTCATTTAAACAATTAAAGGACCTGCCCGTCCAACCTTAAGGTTGGTGGGCAGGCCAGGAACCCCGGCGGCTAATAGATAAAACATGAAACCTCATCCACCGGCAGGAGGATCTCCCTGAGGCAGCACTTAACCTTAGGGAGATGTGTGCTCTTTTGTGCACATGCGCGAAAGAGCACTCTCTCGCTTTTGGGGAATCCCCCCCCACCCGCACAGGAAGTGCATAGCGCTTCCCGCCGGACATCACATTGGGCGGGCATTAATTGGCCTGTCCACATAAAATGGCGGCGGGGCCTGCTTCTCCGGCGGGGATCGGCTCCCCGCCCGCTGGAGATTGGGTCAGGCCCGCCCACCCGCCAGGCAGAAAATTCTCCCCATGTATCTGCAACAGCACACACGCACCACAAGATACACACACACATACGCACAAAGTTGTTTACAAAAGGAGGTGGCATGCACTTAGATTCCTTTAAAAAGTCCAAAAATTCACTGTCATGCTTGAGTCTTTTGAGATTGAAGCTTGAAATGTTGCAGGCCTGATAATTCCCTTTTGGATCACTGAAGAAATGAAAGTTGGAAGTTTCTGATGATGAATTCATAGTGGCTTACTACTTGCAGCAGCACGTTTCTGGATTTGCCACAGTCGAGGGGCCATCATGCAAAGATCTGGCTTGGCTCTTCAAATTGGAAGGTAAAAGGCTAGCCCCACTTCTCTGCCTGTTAGTGGATTGTAGACAGGGTCCTTCCCTTGCTGGGTGGGATCTCCTTCCTTTGAGCCTCTTTGTCTCCCAGACAGACTGACATAAGGCTGCTCTCCAAATGTGTATTGACAAATATTCCTTATTTGCAGGTTTCTGTCAGGTGACCATAGTATCTGTTTCTCAATTGCTCGTACAAATGGTCTCTGATGACTGAAGCATTGACACACAGGGGTTTGCATCTCCCTGTGATAGAATGGGTTCTCCTCACGCCCATTCTGTGGAATTCCATTCTGTAGCTAATAAGTCTGTGGAAGCAATGTGAACTAGATTCTGTAGGTATTTGGACAACATCAGCTGTTAAATCCACAGAAAATATCTGCATTTTAATGTCTTTTCAATGGAATGTCCTAAACGGGCATTTGCATTTTAATGTCCTGACCAGACAAGCAGGTTAATATCCAGCCATGGGCAGTTTCATTGTATACTGGCAGACAAGAAAGAAGGTCACCTGCCCTCTCAACTACGCCTTGTCTCAATACAGATTGCCCGTTCTCCACGTTCTTTTAAGAAAGTAAAGTGCTCATTTTCCATAAATCGGCAGCTGTAACTGTATGGGCATGACACTTTACACAGCAAAGCCCATGAAGACCAATTTAATTTAATCATGCCCCCACTATTATTTGAATGGCCCAATTATAAAAGATATAATTGAACTACGTAACCATCCAAGCCAAGTCAAACTTGCAAGATTTCTGGCTTTTTACACTAGACACCTATCATCTCATAAACTTTCCAATGCTATTGCCTGACTAAAGCAAGGAAAACATGGTGTTCTTGGGTCCTTCACTATTTTGTCTTGGCCCTATGCACATCTGAACCTCTGATATCCTGCAAATATGTCTATCTTCTAATTCCCACACAGTAAGCTGTCTGTTTTCATATTGCTGGATTTCTGCTGAAGTTTACTTGTTTACCATTCGTTCCTTTCACACATTTCATACAATAAAACATTTGGTCAATGGAAGCCAAAATTATAGTTTCACATTATGTCACCTTTCAACTGCTTTTGCCCAGGGTATATAACAAGCAGGAATAAAATAGTTCAGTGTAAGAGTAAGCATAACAATGAAAATAAAGAAAAGCACAGCCAGTCAGTTTTCATTAATTAGCAAGACAACCTATTGTCAGACTTCCCAAGGTTCTTAGACTGTCACCCATCTTCTTCTGGAATGTGCATTTGGAAAGAAAATCTGAAGAAAAACATGATAGTTTTTGTCAAGGTTCATCCCAAACATCCCATTAGACTAAAATTTTCAACTGAACCTCCCCCTTTTCCTTATGATTTTGCCTCAAAACGTCTTATCAGGATCTTAAAAGCTCCATCACTTCCTGGGACCAAACCAAAGTGTCACAGCTCTTATTTGGAGTGCCTCTGATTCCTGATAGCCTTTTTGCTTCTGGCCCACTGCTTTTCACCTCTTTGCAGACTCTTTCTTTCTCTGCCTGCTGAACTCAGGGATTTAACCAACCAACTTGGGTACTTTCAGCTCCAATCCCAAAGACCTTCTAGAAAAGCCTGCAAACAACTTCCCAGAATTCCAAGCAAGGCTCCACTCTGAAATACCCACCTCTATGGCAACGGACGTTAGTTGAGATGCCCGGTAGATTTTTAGATGAGCTTTTAACTTTAAAACCAAATCTTTTGTCCTGGAAGTCTGCATGAATAATTCACTTTGCTAACAAAGACAGGGCAATGCAGCTGAAACATCCTGAGTTGGGTTTTCATCCCTGAGGAGGGTAGTGGGAGTTGGGAAAATTCTTGCTTGGACCGTCCACCTCAGGAAAGGTGCCTGAAAGAACGGGGTTTTCATTGTGGGGTGCAGGGGCATGTGGGGGCTGCAGTCAGGCCAGCTGAATAAAAACAGAAAGGCCTTCCAGCCCTCATCCCTCACCTCCCACACATTCCCCATGCCCCATCCATACTGCCTCATGCCCCCAAACAACCCCTATGGCCCGTCATGCCTCCACCATGCAAAGCTATGGCACTTCCACACTCATTCATAGGCTACGTATAAGCAATTAACCCTATTGTGACAGAAGGACACGTAAAAAAGGCTCAACAAAAAACCATCATTCACTGATAACTTTCCACTTTCTTAAAAAAAATTCCTTTTTACCATAGCTCGATAAAAGTGTCTACATCCAGACCCTTTAAAGTATCAATAGCAGAAACTGTGATCACATGAAATCTCTTTATCTTTATCGTTATGTATTCTTGGCTGAGAGCCCAGAACCCCATTAGCCTGTTGAAACACCTGAGCCCCAGGGAAAATATATATTGCTTGATTGACAACTCTGGCTCTCTGATCTATGCTGCCAATTTCACAATGGTTGTTTAGACAAGATAAAGAGGTTTCAAGTGCTTGCAGTTTCAGCTGGTGATATATTAAAAAGTCTGGATGATTGACACTTTTATTGGACTGTGGTTAAAAAGGAGTTTTTCTCAAAAGAAAGTGGAAAGTAACAACTTGGCAGCAGGCAGCAGTGGAGCCTCAGGTGCAGGACACCACCCTGCCGGTATCAAAAGAACAGGGTTGAGCCACAATGTTTTGGAAAGTGGTTTGAGGAAAGCAATAGTTCATACACATAGGAAAATCTACATACAGCAACCAACTGGCTCTTTAATGATTTTCCTCCATTACAATTTGCAGAAGTTTTACCTTTATGCCTCTGTTAACTGATATTCTAACACACTCTGGACAGCCTCCCACATTGTAGCCTCTGTAAACTTGAGATCATCCAAACCTTTGCAGCAAGACTGTTCCCTTATTGCCTCTGCTTTGTTTTCAAGTCGCTCCATGACTTCACCCCTCTCTATCTCTGTGCTCTCATTCTGGCCTCTTGACCATCCTGGATTTTAATTGCTCCACCATTGATGGCTGTAAGTTAACCTAGGTCCTAAATTCTGGAACTTCGACTCCTGTACCTCTCTGCCTTACCTTCCTTCTTGAAGACACTCCTTAGATCTATCTCTTTGACCAAGCTTTTTGTAATGTCAATCAGTGCCAAACTTTGCTTTATATAGCTCTTGTGAGGCATTTTGAAATGTTTTATTATGTCAAAAGAATTGTAGAAATATAAGCAGTTGTTGTTGATTAATCAAATTTCATGGAGACAAACTGTGTCTTTGGTCCTGATTATAAATTTCTCTCATCAGTTTGAACAAGCTCAAGTGTGTTAATTAATTCATTTACAGGATGAGTGCATTGCTGGCTAGGTCAGCATTTATTGCCCATTCCTAATTGCCCTTGAGAAGGAGGTAGCGAGCAGCCTTCTTGAACTGATGCAGTCCATGTGGTGTAGGTACACCCACAATGCTATTAGGGAGAAAGTTCCAGTATTTTGACCCAGCGACAGTGAAGGAATGGCGATATACTTCCAAGTCAGGATGGTGAGTGGCTTGGAGGGGAGAACTTCCAGGTGGCGGTGTTCCCATGTATCTGCTGCCCTTGGCCTTCTAGATGGTCACAATCATGGGTTTGGAAGGTGCTGCCTAAGAAACCTTTGTGAGTTTCTGCAGTGCAATGTGTAGATGGTTCACACTGCTGCCACTGTTCATTGGTGATGGAGGAAGTAAATGTTTGTGGAAGGGGTGCCAATAAAGCAGGCTGCTTTGTCCTGGATGGTGTCAAGCTTCCGAGTGCTGCTGGAGCTGCACTGATCCAGGCAAGTGGAGAGTATTCCATCACACTCCTGACTTGTGCCTTGTAGATGGTGGACAGGGTTTGGAGTGTCAACAGGGGAGTTACTCGCTGCAGGATTCCTAGTCTCTGACCTATTTTTGTAGCCACAGTATTTATATGGCTAGTCCAGTTCAGTTTCTGGTCAATGGTAACCCCCAGGATGTTGATGGTTGGGGATTCAGTGATGGTAATGCCATTGATGGTTAGATTCTCTCTCATTGGAGATGGTTATTGCCTGGAGAAGGAGGCTCTGCATATGTAATAACAACCTGCATTCAAATGTAAAGAATGAAAAAAAATGTCTGTTAAATGAAATTGAATTTCTATATGCTAAAACATGATAATGTTCTTCCTTTCTCATATTACTCTTTCAGAATCCAACATCTTTCAAATAAAAGTGATAACCATATCTACGTCCTTAATATTTGTGACTATTGTTTGTGGATGTGTTACAGTCTACAAATTTTGGATTGAAATTGTTCTTCTTTACCGACACTATTTCTCAAAGGATGAAACCATTGGAGGTAAGATAAATTCCAGGTTAAAAAATATTGATGGAATTCACAATTTCTTAATTGTAAATCATACTGTTTCTAATCTATTTACAAATATACGGTCTCATAATCATTTAGGACTATTATATTGCAGCTCTACTATAATCTTGGATTTGTTTATCCCAAACGTATTCATTAAAATGTTATGGGTTGAATTTTACTGATGGGGACGAGTTACTCACAAGCTGACTGACTTTAAATATGGCTGCCCAGCAGCATTAATACACTTGGGGGGGGGGGGGGGGGGGGGGGGGGGGGTGCGGTAGTGGGGTGGGGGGGGCCTTAATGGTATAATTGTGGGACTTCCACTCCTCAGGGAAAGGAAGTCCTGCCCTCAAGAACTGCCGGCCAATAATGGCCACTGCTGGAACTACAAACAGCTCTGCGGAGAAGATTCATGGTGACCAGATTTAGAGAAAAGTCTGCGGTTCTTGGTCAGGGATTGGGTTCTTAAGGAGTGGTGTGGGGGTGTCAGGTTTTGGAGGCCAGTGGTAGGGCAGGTGGGGGGAGTCACATCTTGGGGGGTGGCCAACGAGCGCAGGGCACCCCACCCCTCCCAAAGGAGGTACAACACTCCCTTTCAAAAGACAACACACTCAGTGGGCGGAATATTCCAGAGCCCCCCACAGTGTGTTTAATGACAGGTGGGGGGAACAAAGCAACGGGAGCTGAAAAATCGGTTTCGCACATCATGAAATGATGGCGGGATCTTTCATTCCTGGCTGACATGGTGGGTTGCAAGTCTCGCCAGAGGCTGCCATGAAACTGATTTACATCCCGCTAATGGGATGCAGTTGAAGGCCCGACTGAAATTGGATCTTCCACCAGCAGGAAATCATGCCAATCCAGAACACATCTAGACTAGCATGGTGTGTACATATCGGCACTTACCTGAAGAATGCCCAGGGCAGCTAACGGAGATGAGGAGAAGATGGAGGCCTCCAGCAATCGGAACCTGGAACACCACGTGCAGCAGTGGGTACATGGAGCATCAACTATGTGGGTCTTCTCTGCGCAGTAGCATCCAGGAGGTGGTTGTTCTCAGTGCAGCAGCTTCTTCGTATTAGATTCCTGTTAGGCAATGGAATCAAAGGTTATTGGGGGTAGATGGGAATGTGGAATTGGAAACACAAACAGATCAGCCATGATCTAACTGAATGGCAGAGCAGGCTCGAGGGGCTGAATGGCCTATTTCTGTTCCTATTTTATATGTCCATATGTTCCTCCCTTTTTGCCTTAGTGGGTGAAATAGTAGGCTTGCCTCCTCCATTCTGCCTTCCCCAGCCACACATATTATTGTGGTGTGGGCAGAAACAGCCCCTTAACTGGCTTTTAAATGGCCAGTTAAGGACTTCCATAGGCCTAAGAGTGGGTGGGCTGGCTGATGCCTTACCCGTCTACAGTAATATGGCTGACGCCTTGGAGGTGGATGTGAAGGCAGTGGGCTAGGTACCTGTTCTATTTTACGTGCCCCCCACCTGCAAATATGCTGGCTGGTGGGGGGATGTTGGGGGGGTGGGGGGTGTAATCCGTAAAATGCTCCTCTAGGTAACTACATTTCTTCAGGTGTATTTTATGATATTTGAAAAAATAGAATATATTTTTGAATAACATTTAATTTGCTATCATTTTTACTTCAATATTCTTGTGACGTGCTACTTCGTATTTTCCAAAAGTTATCATAAATACTTTTAATAACCCTTCTAATGTTATAACATGAGGGTTATTGTTTGTGTTTTCAGTTTTTATTGGACATTAAATGAGAAAATAAGTTAAACCTTTGCCAAAGTAATCCAGCAAGGGATTGAGGATTGACAAAATAATCAGGAAATTTTTGAAAAAATTAACAATGCCTTTATAATTAACAGAAGATTGTAGCCTTCTTTAGGAAATTCTTCAAATGAGTGAGTGATGAAGGGCAGCGTCAGTAATTAGAATACAAGCTAAATTTCCTCATGTTGCATTAACTCATACATGGACAAATTGGGACCTCTTGCACCTAATGTTGTGCTTGTAACTACTGGGAAAGGGATGAGACAAAAGAAAAGCCTTAATCTTGTGTCTGCATACCTATGAGATGAAATTGGACATAGCTCCAGCAGCAAAACGGGTGGAATCGCATTTGCCAAGCATTATACAACATACCTTGTACGTAAATTACATTAAAGTCAATGGAACTGCATGTAGGGTAGATAAAAGCAAAACACTGCGGATGCTAGAAATCTGAAACAAAAACAAAAATAGTTGGAAAAACTCAGCAGGTCTGATAGCATCTGCAGAGAGGAATACAGTTAACATTTCGAGTCTGTATGACTCTTCATCAGAACTAAAGAAAAATAGAAATGAGGTGAAACATAAGCTGTTTGAGGGAGGTGGGACAGGTGAAGCTGGATAGAGGGCCAGTGATAAATGGAGGCAAAGAAGAGATTGCCAAAGATGTCATAAACAAAAGGACAAAGGGGTGTTGGCGGTGGTGATATTAGCTAAAGGATGTGCTAATGGTGACATTAAGGGTAGAAAGCAGGACGAGCAAGTGACAGATGGCCCTGGTGGGGGTGGGGTAAGGGGAAGGGAATGAAATAGGCTAAAAGGTGGAGATAAAACAATGGATGGAAATAAATTTCAAAATAATAATAGAAATAGGTGGGAAAAGAAATATATATTAAAAAGTATATTATTAGAAAAAGGGGGATCGTAAAGGGGGTGGGGATGGAGGAGAGAGTTCATGATTTGAAGTTGTTGATCTCAATGTTAAGTCTGGAAGGCTGTAAAGTGCCTAATCGGAAGATGAGGTGCTGTTCCTCCAGTTTGCGTTGAACTTCACTGGATCGTTGCAGCAGGCCAAGGACGGACATGTGGGCATGACAGCAGGGTGGTGTGTTGAAATGGCAAGTGACAGGAAGGTCTGGGTCATGCTTGCAGACAGACTGAAGGTATTCCACAAAGTGGTCACCCAGTCTGCGTTTGGTTTCTCCAATGTAGAGAAGACTGCATTGGGAGCAGCGAATGCAGTAGACTAAATTGAGGGTAGTGCAAGTGAAGTGCTGTTTCACCTAAAATGAGTGTTTGGGCCCTTGGACGGTGAGAAGGGGGCAAGTAAAGGGGCAAGTGTTGCATCTTCTGCGATAGCTGTGGGAGGGGATTGAGGTGTAGGGGGTGATGGAGGAGTGGACCAGGGGGTCCTGGAGGGAACAGTCCCTATGGAATGACGACGGGGGTGGGGGGGCGGTGGCGGTGGGTGAAGGGAAGATGTGTTTGGTGATAACATCATGTTTGAGTTGGTAGAAATGGCGGAGGATGATCCTTTGAATGCAGAGGATGATCCTTTGAATGCGGAGGCTGGTGGGGTGATAAGTGAGGACAAGGGGGACCCTATCATGGTTCTGGGGGGAGAGGAAGGTGTGAGGGCGGATGTGCAGGAGATGGGCTGGACACGGCTGAGGGCCCTGTCAATCACTGTGGGTGAAAAACCTCGGTTAAGGAAGAAGGAAGACATGTCAGAAGAACTGTTTTGGAAAGTGGCATCATCAGAATAGATATGACGGAGGCGAAGGAACTAAGAGAATGGGATTGAGTCCTTACAGGAAGCAGGGTATGAGGAGCTGCAGTTGAGGTAGCTGTGGGAGTCGGCTTGTAATGAATATTGGTGGACAGTCTATCACCAGAAATTGGGACAAGAGGTCAAGGAAGGGAAGGGATGTGTCAGTGATGGACCATGTGAAAATGATGGAGGGGTGGAAATTGGAAGCAAAAGTAATCCATTTTTTCAGGTCCAGATGAGAGCATGAAATGGCACTGGAACAATCATCGGTGTACCGGAGAAAGAGTTGTGGGAGGGGGCCTGAAGAGGACTGGAACAAGGAATATTCCACATACCCCATAAAGAGACAGGCAGAATGCGGGTACCTATAGCCACATCTTTTATTTGGAGGAAGTGAGATGAGTTTAAGGAGAAATTGTTCAGTGAGAGAACAAGTTCGGCCAGGTGGAGGAGAGTAGTGATGGTTGGGGTTTGTTTGCATCCTCTGCACATGTCCCGTTTAACTCTAATATGCCTAAAATTCCAAATGTGATTTTAAAAAGTGAATTTTATCCAAATTTACTCCTCTTTTGTTTGTAACAAAGATCTTCAGAATGTATTCAAAATGGCTGAAAGATAGTAATCTCTATTTTCTTTGTTTTGTTCTCTCCCATCACCATCACCTCCACTCTGTCACAAATTGCTTGTGACCAGACGGTAAAGAATTTGATGCCTTTGTTTCGTATGCAAATGCTTCCTCCTTGGGGGAGGGTGATGAGAGCAGTAATTATATTATTACTGAGGAAAGGTTTGCTGTGGAGCTCCTTCCATCCATGTTAGAGAAGCAGTATGGATATAAGCTGTGCCTTTTTGAGAGGGATGTACTGCCTGGAGGAGGTGAGTGCTCTTTGCATTTGTTTGGTTTGTTTTAATTTGCACTGTATTTATTTTATGCTGCATATATTGTGAGGATTGCCACAGGAATTCCTCTTTATTATATAAAATGAAAATATAGGAAATGGTCAATTCCATCTTCACATTCTCCTTCATTTCTACATGACCTATGCTTACGTGAAAAATAGCAAATCATTGGTATCACTTTAATGAATGTCAAAATTCCTATACTTCCATTTAGCATTTATATAGCACCTTAACATAGTAAAATATTCCAAGGTGCATCACAGGTGCTTCAAGGTGCATAATAAAACAAAATTTGACACAGAACCGCATAATAAGAAATAGAAATGATATGTCCAGAGTTGTTGCCAGAATGCACATAATAATAAACATATGAATAAATACATAACACATGAAAACAATATTAACACAGCTTAAAGTTGTCTGTAGTTTCTTACAAAGTTAGCCTTTATCTCATTAGCAGTGTCAAGTCCTTAGCATTATACCTTTACCATGTTTCATTGATAAATATTGAATATACAGTTATGTAATCTCAGTGAATATGGTAGATTATATTTTTGTAGATAGAGTGTGTTGTTCTATTTAGTTTCACACTTTTTACCAGTATTTCCTGTTCCTATTTATGTAAATTAATATTAAATAACCTTTTGCACATAAATCTAACTAATAGTGCTCTAATTCATATTAAACCTGTTGAGTCAATTTTAATCAGTATACACCTAAATTTTAAAATGGACAACATTTTAAATATGTTAAAATATATGCAACAGTTTTTGTAACAGACCATACAGTCCAATAAATTAAATAATGCATACATTTATCTAATAAAATGTTGTGTGTATCTTTGGTGGTTGGGCTAGACATTTATCTTTTGGACATGAATTTCAACTCTTATCAAAGAGGTGAGATGAATGTTTCCTCTTTGACAACTGCTTTAAAATGTCTTTAATTTGCACTTAACCATATCACATCCCGTTTTGGAAGAGTGAACTTCACATTCTGTTATTCTGCAGTGGACAGCCAGCCTTCATAGAGCATGTTAGGCTCTACTATTAATATGGAGATAATATACAATTCTGTCAGCTTTTGGATTCTGGGCATGCTTACATTATGAAAGTACTGTCACCAGAAAAGGACCAGGACGTTTGGAGGTAGCTGAAAAAACTGTCAAATTAAATTAAATTTAACTCAAAATGTTGGATTTCAAAGTGAAAACAAATCCATTTTCAATCATTACTAATTTTATTTGCAAGACGTACCTACCAGCTCCTAAAATGCACCTGCAAATCCATCAGGATCTGTGTCAGACATGTTTTATATGTAAGAAGAATATAAAATAAAAACTACATCTTCTGGAAATCTGAAATAAAACCAAAACATGCTGGAAATATTCATATACTTTACCTCCCCAAATAACTCCTTTTCATCAGGTGTCTAAAGTCCACAAGTCATGTTTTGGAAATCTCACTAACGAAAATTGGAGCTGTTTGAAGCTAGCTTCAAGGTACCCTTTTAGAAACCAGGGACCCCTTTGGGATTGTTAAGAATACACACGAATGTGCATAAAAAGTGGATAAACTCTGTGTAACAGTCAAGCTGTTAAATCATTTCACTCCCTTGGCCCTTTAAATTTTTGAAAATAAACATATAGCTTGCAGTTGAAAAAATTGGTGCTCACTATTTCACTGTTTATTGTCATATGCATGAGGGTTGTCATTGTAGGATTAGTGCTGCTTGACTGCTTCCACAGCCTATCATTATCACAGTGGAAAGCCTGTAAGTTCACAGTTTGATTGACAGCCTAAAGTGGTTATAAAGGGATTAGCTATCTTTGATGTGGGGCTATGAGTACAAATGTTTGTTTTCATAATGGAGTAAGTACTTGAAGAAAATATTTGTTTTTATGATGGATTAAGTACCTGAAGAAATTGTTGGCTTTATAAGGAATTAAACACTTGAAGCGATTTAAATGTTGTCAGTGAGAATTTTTTTATATGTATAGTGAAGTCTGCAATAGACAGAACTTATTTTATTTCATCTCACTATGGCTCCTGAGATCTGGCCATGGTGGATACTCAGTGAGTTAGTACAGAGAGTGTAAGGGCAAAGGGTGGTTGGTAGATGGCATGAGTTGGCACTCAAGTGGCATAAGGGCTATAAAGGGCCATGGGGATGATTGGAGGCCATGGTTTGGCCTGGAGGGTATGAGGGGTCATGGGGATGAGTGGAGGAGAATGGGTTGGCATTAGTTGGGAGTAAGTTGGAACAGGGGCTATAAAAGCCACGTGGATGAATGGAGAGCATTGTTTGACATGAAAGGTATGTGGGCCCATGCAGGGTGGGTGTGGGGGGTGGTGCATGAGGTGGCTTGAATGGGGCATGGGGAGTGTATGGGGGTGAGGAGGTGTGAGGGATGAGGGCTACAGGGCTGATTTTTATTTCCTTGTTTTTATTATGATTGGGATCAAGTCCCAGAACATAAAGGCAGGCCTTTTAACAAACCCACCTCAGCACCCAGCAGCCCTTGTGGCTGCCTCTGAACTCTTTCCAGGGTTGGCGGGACTGACTGCTGTTAACATCCTCCCCCAAAACAAAAATCTGAAGATCTGGGGCATTTTCTCTGGAATTTTCCCTACTCTGCACTCCCGAATTGGAACAAAAATTCAGCCCACGTTAACAGTTTCAGAAGATTGGCATGGATTTTCCCATTTTTCTTCCCAGATCTCAATGCAATCTGGGCAGGATTGAATGTAATAGTACTAAACCTAAATGCCTTGTACCCACTGGAGTATCTGTGAGGTGTTATGTTAACTCAAAAATCCATTCACCTGAAAAAGTCCTCACTCACAAAACTGGCCACTCTTCCAAGTTGGATTGGTAAGTTTCTGCTGATTGCACCCAGAATTTCGCAAGAATCTAACATTAATCACCTCTAGCTGGAGTGACTAGCAGTTAACTGAAGCCTGACCCATGTCTGTTCCTTTTACTGTTGCTGCAAATAATGTAAGCAAAGGACTTTAAATTTTGTTTGAATTATTCTAAATTTAGTCAATTCCAGCAGAGTAGGACACACTTGTGTGGATACAATTGACTGCATGTCACAAACCAAGGACAGATCAAAACAATCAATTGAATTGGTGGGCGTGAGGGAAGATGTGATAAATTAAAGAGCGAGGACAAGGCAAGAGAACAAGATGGCAATAAGGGAATTGAGTCATAGAGGCCTACATCACAGAAAAAGGCCCTTCGGCCCATTGAGTCTGTGCCAATCAAACAAGTACCTAACTATTCTAATCCCATTTTCCAGCACCAGGCCCTTAGCCTTGTATGCCATGGCATGGCAAGTGCACATCCAAATACTTCTTAAATATTATAAAGGTTTCTGCCTCTACCACCCTTTCCGGCAGTGAGTTCCAGATTCCCACCACCTTCTGGGTGAAAGAATTCTTCCTCACAGCCCCTCTAAACCTCCTGCCTTTTACCTTAAATCTATGCCCCCGGTTATTGATCCCTCCACCAAGGGGAAAAGTTCCTTCCTGTCTACCCTATCTATGCCCCACATAATTTTATACACCTCAATCATGTCTCCCCTCAATTTCCTATGCTCCAGGGAAAATAACCCCAGTCTATCCTCTCTCTCCTCATAACTAACACTCTCCAGCCCAGGCAACGTCCTGATAAATCTCCTCTGCACTGTCTCTAGTGCAATCACATCCTTCCTATAATGCGGATTCTAGAACTGCACGCAATACTCCTAGCTGTGGCCTAACCAGCGTTTTATATAGTTCCAGCATAACCTCCCGGCTCTCATATTCTATCCCTCAGCTAATAAAGACAAGTATCCCATATGCCTTCTTAACCACCTTATCTACCTGTCTCGCTACCTTAAGGGACCGGTGGACGTGTACACCTAGGTCCCTCTGATCCTCGGTACTTCCCAGGGTCCCACCATTCATCATATATTCCCGTGCCTTGTTTGTCCTGCCCAAGTGCATCACCTCACACTTATTCAGATTAAATTCCATTTGCCACTGATCAGCCCAGCTGACCAGCCCGTCTATATCCTCCTATAATCTAAGGCTATCCCCCTCACTATTTACCACCCCATGAATTTTCGTGTCATCTGTGAATTTACTGATCAACCCTCCTACATGCAAGTCTAAATCGTTTATATATATATATACCACAAACAGAGAGGGACCCAACATCGATCTCTGTGGAACCCCATTGGACACAGGCATCCAGTCACAAAAACACCCCTCGACCATCACCCTCTGCTTCCTGTCAATTCTGGATCCAATTTGCCAAATTGCCTTGGATCCCATGGGCTCTTACCTTCATTATCAGTCTCCCATGCAGGGCCTTATCAAAAGCCTTGCTGAAGTCCAAGTAAACTACGTCAAAAGCCCTCATCTACACACTTGGTCACCTCTTCGAAAAATTCAGTCAAATTGGTCAGACATGATCTCCCCTTAACAAAAACCACGCTGACTGTCCTTGATTAATCCCTGCCTCTCCAAGTGTAGATTAATTCTATCCCTCAGAATTGCATCCAATAGTTTCCCCACCACTGAGGTTAGACTGACTGACCTGTGGTTCCCTGGTTCCCTTCCACCCTCCTTGAATAATGATACCACATTGGCTGTCCTCCAGTCCTCTGGCACCTCTCCTGTGGCCAGAGAGGTATTGAAAATTATTGCTAGCGCCCCTGCTATCTCCTCCCTTGCCTCACTCAACAGCCTGGGATACATTTCATCCAGGCTTGGAGATTTATCTACTTTTAAGCCTGCCAAACCACTTAGAACCTCTTCCCTTTCTATGCTATTTCCTTTAATTATATCACAGTCCTTCTGCCTGATTTCCATACCCACGTTGTCCCTCTCACTTGTGATCACCGACACAAAGTATTCATTTAGAACCCTACCTACGTCTTCCGGCTCCACACACAAATTACCACTATGGTCCTTAATGGGCCATACACTTTTCTTAGTTAACCTTTTACTCTTAATGTACTTGTAAAATAACTTTGGATTTTCCTTTATTTTACCTGCCAATGATTTTCATGCCCCCTTTTTGCTCTCCTAATTTCAGTTTTAGGTTCCCTCCTACACATTATATACTCCTCTAGGGCTTCTGCTGTTTTGAGCCCTCTGTATCTGCCATAAGCCTCCCTTTTTCTCTTTATCCAATCCTGTATATCCCTCGACATCCAGGGTTCCCTGGATTTGTTGGCCCCACCCTTTGTCTTAACTGGAATATGTTGGCCCTGTATTGTGCCGATTTCCTTCTCGAATGAGTCCCACTGTCTGACGCAGATTTACCTAAAAGTAGCTGCTCCCAGTCCACTCTGGCCAAATCATATCTGATCTTATTAAAATCGGCCTTCCCCCAATTTAGAACTCTGATTTCTGGCCTATCCTTGTCCTTTTCCATTACAACCTTGAATCTAACAGAGTTATGATCACTATCTGCAAAATGCTCCCCCACTGATACCTCTAGCACTTGCCCCACTTCATTCCGTAAAATTAAGTCCAGGACCACCCCTCTCTTGTAGGACCTTCTATGTACTGGCTTAAAAAGCTCTCCTGGATGCATTTTAAGAATTCTGCTCCCTCTAAACCTATCACACTATGACTAACCCAGTTAATGTTGGGGAAGTTGAAATCCCCCACTATTACTACCCTATTATTTTTACACTTCTCTGAAATTTGCCTACATATCTGCTCTTCTATTTCTCTCTGACAGTTTGGAGGCCTCAGTGCATCCCAGCAATGTGATTGTTCCTTTTTTGTTTTTAAGTTCTACCCAAATAGCTTCATTTGAGGAGCCTTCTAAGATGTCATCCCTGTAATTGATTCCTTGATCAATATTGCAATACCCCCTCCTCTTTTACCTCCTTCCCTGTCTTGCCTGATGACCCTGTATCCTGGAATATTGAACTGCCAATCCTGTCCCTCTCTCAACCATCTGTCTGTGACAGCAATGACATCATACTTTCTTGTGTTAATTTGTGCCCTCAACTCATCTGCCTTATTTGTCAGACTCCTTGCATTAAAATAAATACCATCCAACCTTGTCAAACTCCCTTGTGCATTAACTGGCCTATAATTTCTATGCCTTCCAGACTCACTTGCTCTCTCTTATAATTTTGGCTGTGCATCTCTCCCTGCTGAACCTCCTCTCAGGATCCCACTCCCCTGCCAAGTTAGTTTAAACCCCAACAGCACTAGCAAATCTCCTCGCAAGGATGTTGGTCCCATTCCAGTTCAGGTGCAACCTGTCCACCTTGTACAGGTCCCACTACCCCCAGAAACGGTCCCAATGTCCCAGAAATCTAAAGCCCTCCCTCCTGCGCCATCTCTCCAGGTACGCATTCATCTGGATTAACCTCCTATTTTTATACTCACTAGCATGTGGCTCCTGGAGGTCCTGTTTTTTAATCTGTTTCCTAGCTCCCTAAATTCTGCTTGCAGGATCTCATCCGTCTTTCTACCTATGTTGTTGGTACCAATATGTGCCACGATCTCTGTCTGTTTGCCTTCGCCCTTTAGAATGCCCTGCAGCCATTCAGTGACATCTTTGACCCTGGCACCAGGGAGGCAACATACCATCCTGGAGTCATGTCTACGGCTGCAGAAACACCTGTCTGTTCCCCTTGCTATCGAGTCTCCTATCACTATTGCTCTTCCCCTCTTTTTGCTCCCCGCTCGTGCAGCTGAGCCACTCACAGTGCCATGAGCGTGGCTGCACTCCTCAGAGGAGCCGTCACTCTCACCACTTTCCAACATAGAGAAACGGCTCTCGAGCGAGATTCACCCTGGGATTTCCTGACCACCTGCCTGACACCTTTGTTCTGACTGATGGTCACCAATTCCCTCCCTGTCTGCATTTCCATAAGCTGTGGGGTGACCAAGTCTAAAAACGTGCTATCCATGAAACTCTCAGCCACACGGATGCACCTCAGTGCCTCCAACTGCTGCTCATGTTCCGAAACCTGAAGCTCAAGTAGCTGCAGCTGATGGCACTTCCTGCACAGGTGGTTTATCAGAGTGCAAGGAGCATCTATGGCTTCCCACATGTTGCAGGCGGTACATAACACAGGACTGAGCTGCCCTGCCATGCCTCTAGTTGAAAAAAACCCTTACTTTATGTTAAATA
The DNA here is from genome assembly GCF_017639515.1 of Carcharodon carcharias. Classification (NCBI taxonomy): domain Eukaryota; kingdom Metazoa; phylum Chordata; class Chondrichthyes; order Lamniformes; family Lamnidae; genus Carcharodon; species Carcharodon carcharias. Next base: position 74,004,932 of record NC_054477.1, on the reverse strand, counting down.
CAGTTAAAAAAAAGTTAAATTATTTATGTACTGTAAATAAAAACTAGAACCCTTATTTTCCTTAGCTTAATCTATTTTAAACTGGTGAAAAATTGGAGAAAAAAACTGGAGAAAAACATGTACCCACTACTCACCAATCAGCTCTCACCTTTGTGCTGATATCACTTTTTGAAGTGACTACTTCACTGTGATGCTGACTGCAGGACACTCTTCCCAGGTTGATAATCAGAGTGTGGCAGGAAGGGACAGAACACACAAACTTAAGAGTGCACCAGCAGATAAGGCTAGAGATTACAAAAATATTAAAAAGACAGAATTAAAGGCACTCTATCTGAATGCACACAGCATTTGCAACAAGGTAGATGAATTGATAGCACAAATGGAAGTAAGCAGATATGATCTAATTGCCATTACAGAGATATGGCTACAGGGTGACCAAGGCTGGAAACTGAATGTTCAAAGGTATTTGAAGCATAGGCAAAAAGGAAAAGGAGGTGGATAGCACTGTTAATAAAGGATGAGATTTGTACATTAGTGAGAGAGGATCTTAGATCATTAGATCAAGACGTAGATCAAGGAGCTAAGAAACAACAAGGGACAGCAAACATTGGTAGGGATTGTTTATAAGCCACCAATATAGTGATTATGTAAGTATAAATCAGGAAATTAGAGGTGCATGTAAAAAAGGGTAATAAAGTTATCACAGGGTCTTTAATCTATGTACACAGTGGGCAAACCTAATTAGCACTAATGCTGTGCAAGTCAAATTCCTGGAATGTATATGAGATGGCTTTTTACAACAGTATTTTGAGGAATCAACTAGAGAACAGGCTATTTTAGATCCAGTATTGTGCAATGAGAAAGGGATAATTAATAAACTTATTGTAAAGGAGCCTCTAGAGAAGAGTGATCATAATATGATGGAATTTTCTATTAAGTTTGAAAGTGATGTAGTTCAACTCAAAACTTGGGTCTTAATTCTTAATAAAGGAAACCATGAAGGTATGAAAGGCTAATTGATTGTGGTGGATTGGGAAACTACATAAAAAGGTATGATGGTAGACAGGCAATGGCTAGCATTTATAGAATACACGGTTTACAACAAATTTACATTTTTTTGAGATGCAAGCAGCCAGCAAGAAAGGTCATGCAACCATGGCTAACAAGAGATATTAAAGATTGTATTAGATCAATGGATGAGGCTTATAAAGTTGCCAAAAAGAAGTAGTAAACCTAAATTGAGTTCAACAATTTTAGATCATGAACTCTCTCCTCCATCCCCACCCCCTTTCTGTTTTTTCCCCCTCCTTTTTGTTTTTTCCAATAATTTATATAGGTTTTTCTTTTCCCACCTATTTCCATTATTTTTAAATGTATTTCCATCCATTGTTTTATCTCTACCTTTTAGCCTATTTCGATCCCTTCCCTTCACCCCGCCCCACCCCCACTAGGGCTATCTGTACCTTGCTTGTCCTGCTTTCTACCATTAACTAGCACATTCCTTAGATAATATCACCTTCAACACCTCTTTGTCTTTTTGTCTATGACATCTTTTGGCTATCTCCACCTATAACTGGCCCTCTATCCAGCTCTACCTGTCCCACACCCCCCTTAAACCAGCTTATATTTCACCTCTTTTCTATTTTTACTTAGTTCTGTTTAAGAGTCATACGGACTTGAAACGTTAACTGTGTTCCTCTCCGCAGATGCTGCCAGACCTGCTGAGTTTTTCCAGGTATTTTTATTTTTGCTTTAGTAAACGTGAGGATTGGGAGTATTTTAGAATTTAGCAATGGAGGACCAATAAACTGATAAAGAAAAAATAGAATATGAACTAAAAAATAGCGAGAAATGTAAAAATTGACTGTAAAAGTTTCTACAGGCATGTAAAAAAGCAGAAATGTGGGCCCATTGCAGGCAGAGGCAGGATAATTTATAGTGAGGAATAAGTAAATGACAGAGAAGTTAAAAAAGTTCTGTCGAAGGGTCATGAGGACTCGAAACGTCAACTCTTTTCTTCTCCAAAAAATACTTTGTGTCTGTCTTCACAGAGGAAGATAAATAAATCTCCCATGAGTACTAGAGAACTGAAGGACTAGTGAAAATGAGGAACTGAAAGAGATTAATACTAGTTAAAAAGCTATACTGGAGAAATTAATGGGACTGAAAGTTGATAAATCACCTGTACCTGATGATCTACATCCCAGAGAGTTAGAAGAGCTGGCTGTAAAGATAATAGATGCATTGGTGATCATTTTCCAAAATTCTATTTAGTTTGGAACGATTCCTGCAGATTGGAAGGTAGCAAATGTAATCCCACTATTTAAGGAAGGAGGGAGAGAGAAAATGGGGAACTACAGACCTGTCTGCCTGACATCAGTAGTAGGGAAAATGTTAGAATCTATTATAAAGGTTGTAATATTTGTACATTTAGAAAATAATGGTAGGATTGGGCAGAGTAAACATGCATTTATGAAAGGGAATCATGATTGACAAAACCTGTTAAGAGTTTTTTGAGGATGTAACCAGCAGAATAGATAAGAGGGAACCAGCGAATGTGGTGCATTTGGACTTTCAGAAGGTTTCCAATAAGGTTTCACACAGGAGATTAGTAAGTAAAATTAGAGAACTTGGGACTGGGGGTAATATACTGATATGGATTGAGAATTGTTTAACAGACAGAAAACAGAGAGTAGCAATAAACAGGTCATTCTCAAGCTGGCAGGCCTGTAAGTGAGGTACTGCAAGGATCAGTACTTGGGGCCCCAGCTATTCAATCTATATCATTGATTTGGATGTGGCAACCAAAAGTCTTGTTTCCAAATTTGCTGATGACACAATACTGGGTGGGAATGAGAGTTGTGAGAAGGATGCAAAGTGGCTTCAAGGGATTTAGACAGGCTAAGTGAGTGGGCAAAAACATGGCAGATGGAATCGGGTGTGAAGAATGTGAAGTTTGGTATGAAAAAGGGAATATAGAGTATTTCTTAAATGGTGAGAGATTGGGAAATGTTGATGTCCAAAGGAATATGGGTGTCCTTGTTCATGAGTCTCTGAAAGCTAATATACAGATGCAGCAAGCAATTAGGAAGGCAAATAATGTGTTGGTCTTTATTGCAAGAGGATTTGAGTACAGGAGTAAAGAAGTATTGTTGCAATTGTATAGATCCTTAGCGAGGCTGCACCTGGAGTATTGTGTACAGATTTGGTCTCCTTACCCAAGAAAGGATATACTTACCATAGAGGGAGTGCAACAAAGATTCACCAGACTGATTTAAGGGACGGTGGGACTGTCCTATGAGGAGATATTGAGGTGACTGGGCCTATGTTCTTGCGAGTTTAGAAGAATGAGAGATGATCTCATTGAAACATATAAAAGTCTAACAGGGTTCAACATGGCAGATGAGGGAAGGATATTTTCGCTGGATGGAGGGTTTAGAACCGGGGACACAGTCTCAGAATAAGGGACAAGTCATTTAGGACTGAGATGAGGAGGAATTTCTTCATTCAGGGGGTGGTGAATCTTTGGAATTCTCTATTCCACAGGGCTGTGGCGATTCAATCGTTGAGCATGTTAAAGACTGAGATTCATAGATTTCTAAATATTAAAGATATCAAAGGATATGGGGATAGTGTAGGGAAATGACATTGAAGTAGAAGATCAGCTATGATCTAGTTAAATGATGGAGCAGGCTTGAGGGGCCAAATGGCCTACTCCTGCTTCTATTTCCGATGTTCCTATGAAGCCAATTAAAATGTAAGGCCAAGAGCCTTAAATCAGTCAATGAAGAATGGCTCATTTCCTGGCAACCCCACTCTTTGTGAAACTAGAGAATGTCATGTTTCAAGGTTGATTATACTGCTTTATTGTATTTTTTATGTGAGATTTTACATTAGGGCTTAATGGGTTTGCAGAGAACTTGAGAACAATCTTATCTTGGCAAAACCAACACAGCAATCAGCACATTCTGGGAGATTTTGCCAATTGTGCCCCTAGTGGAAACTCTACACCACTCTGGTCACCATAGCCGCTTAAACCATTCCAGAATTGTGCTGGAGGGCTCACTATCTTTGGTGCAATTAAAGGAATAACAATTTACTGTTTTAATTAAGAATTTCCTGTGTTATTACGTCCTTTTTTATTGTTCACTAGTGCAGGTCTGACAATGTTGGTCAATGATTCAAAGTGCAATGTCACAGGAAGTATATATAATGAAAAGAAAATGCTAGAAATACTCAACAGGTCAGACAGCATCTGTGGAGAGAGAAATAATGTTAACATTTCAGGCCAAGGACCTTTCATCAGAATTAAGAATTAGATATTTAACATTATTAGCAGTACAGAGCCAGAGAGATGGTGGGATGAAGAGGAAATGTGAAGGAAAGAAAAAGGGTAAGATCTGTGATGGGGTATAGGACAGGAGAGATTAAATGACATAAAGGATGATAGTGTAAGGCAAAAGGAGGTGGTAATATAACTATTAGGAAACAAAAGATAGGTCCAGAGGAAGCATGCATGGTTACAGTAGCACTATGACTAGCACCAGTTCCATGAGAAACTGTGGAATTACATATATCTGGTGGGAGCAATTTTCCAGTTCCTAATCATAAACTACCATCTAAATGTGAGTTTCTTTATGTTTTTTTGGATCATTAATCCTCTGTGTTGTTACGGACCAAACTGTCACGTTTATACATTTTAAAATCCAAATGATAAATTAGAAATAAAAACAGCAATGCTGTAAAACACAACAGGTCAACTCACATCTTCTATTTATATTTCAGTTTTTTAACACTCATGGCATTTTGTTTTTGCTTTGGTAAATTGGAAGTATCTCTGGGATTACAGGCTGCTTGAACAAAAGAAGATTGAAAGCCTCTGATTTTTGTGTTTCCCTTACAAGCTCAATGGGGAGGTGGATTCACACTTTCATCTAATGAACTAATCAAAAAGATATAAAAACAGTACTTAATGTGAATCAATGCTCTTTAATTTAAATTTGTTCTTGTTTTCTTTTATTGGTTCGACCTTAATTTTAAGAAAGACAAATTTAAATCTCTCTGTCTTCATAAGTGTTGATGCCATTTGTTTTATTTTTCTTTTGTATATATTGAACTCTGTAATGAATTCATCCAGTATTTTAGCCTGAAGAATATGGCCTGGCAATGTGGTATTTTTACATCCAGTGGAGATAACAAATGTGCAAGGTAGCATCCCCTGTTGTTCCTGAAGTAAATTATCCCAGTAGGATGTAATTATTAGTCCTTAGACATGTTATTCATATTTGTGGTACGTCTAAGATTAAAAATTATAGGTCAGAAGGCACACAGTTTCACCATTGAACTGTCGTGTGCTGTGAACATGAATGAAATAAGAGAAATTCCTGAATGGTAACACCTCCTTGGTTCTCCAACAAAAAAAAATCAGTAATAGAACTTAACTGTACAATTATCATCTTCTGTAATGCGCATAAACATAGCATAGAAAGTGGGATTATTGTGAGAATAAAACAGACTTTTGTTTTTGTTGGCACCACCAGAGTTTAATTTTGTCCCCTGAAGTTAAAGACATAACAAAATAAGAACATGTGTTGGTGCATTAAGTACTCAAAAATTGTGACCGTTCATCTCATTTAAGGAAGTCATATATATGTATAATTGTTTTTTTTGTGCAGTTTACACAGAAGATGTTATTTCATGTATAAAAAGAAGCAGGAGAGTAATAATTGTCCTCAGCCCAAACTACATTTCACAGAATGGATCAAAGGTTTTTGAACTGCAGACAGGAGTCAACAGTATGCTCGATAATTATAAAACCAAGGTGATTTTGATAAAATTCAGATCTCTGCCTGACATAATGGACCTTCCACAAAATGTTAAAAAGGCCATCACAGTGCTACCAGAGATAACGTGGAAAGGAAATAAGTCTTCTCCCCCATCCTCAAAATTCTGGAAAATGCTCAGATACCATATGCCAGTAAAGAAGAATGAGTTTGTGAGGAAGTCAGAGTTTCAGTTGAAAGCTGCAATCTAATGGACAAACTATGACCTTTTAGTATTGTAACTGTTGTATATCTGCTATTTTTCAATTGACTAGTATTCTGTAGAATATATCGCCAAATGCATATGAAAATCACAAGCTCAGTCCTGTTCTTATTGTGTAAAATACAAAGATGTCAGCTGTGACTCAGTCATGGATATGATAGCATGGTAGCTATCTTATTGGTATAATACTCCAGAGGCCCGGACTAATGATCTGGAGGCTTGAGTTCAAGTCCCACCATGGGAGCTGGGGAATTGAAGTTCAATTAATTAAATTAAAATTTGGCATGAAAACTAGTATCTATAACCATGAAAATACTGGACTGTAGTAAAACCTAATGTCCTATAAGGAAGGAAATCTGTAATCTTTATCCGGTTTGGCCTGTATGTAACTCCAGATCCACAGCAATTTGGTTCACCCTTAATTGCCCTCTGAAATAACCTAGCAGGCCATTCAGTTGTATTCAAGAAATTTTGATGAAATCAGCACATTACAACCTTCTCAAGGATATTTAAGGATTGACAATAAATGTTGGCCTTACCAGTGACCCACACATATTGTGAATGAAATAAAAAAAGTTGATAGTGCTGTTGCCTCTGAATCAAAAGGTTGTGAGTTCAAGTTCCACTCCAGAGACTCCAGTACCAAAATCTAGCTAGGCTGACACTCCAGTGCTGTATTGAGGAAGCTCTGCACTGTCAGACATGCTGTCTTTCGGATGAGATAATAAATCAAGGCCCTGTCTGCTCTGTCAGATGTACCTAAACATCCCGGACACTATTCAAAGAAGAGCAGGGGAGTTATTCCTGGTGTCCTGAAGATTACCTGGTCAATATCACATTGCTGTTTGTGGGAGCTTGCTGTCCACAATTGGTTGCTGTGTTTTTTACACTTCAAAAGTGCTTCATTAGCTGTAAAATGCTTTGGGACGTCCTGAAGTTGTGAATGGTGCTGTATAAATGCAAATCTTTTTTCTTTTCACAAGTTGAGATACTGTTGTAGCTTTAGCTTAGAATAAGTAACAGAACTTCTGATTATGTTTTTCTTGTAGCAAGAACTCGTCTGATTAAATAGTAATACAAAAAACAAGTAAGTTGGCCCAAAAAAGGACAAAGTCATGGTTGATTCCTTTAGTCCATTCTTTTGAGACAGGAAGTGAGATTGAGCTAAATGAATGTAACTTACTTTGGTTATTTTATATGTTCACTTGATGTCTGTGAAATAAAGCAGCTTAACAATTTGGCCTTATCTCACCAAAAGTTTTGGTTCCGTTTTGAGAAGATGGAAGAAATGCATGTGAGAGCGCATTTGAAAGACTTAGTATTTATTTCAGATCACCAAGAAAGCTCTATAGTTCCATTTCTGGGTTATGCTATTGTACAGTTAGTTATCAGGAAGTAGTGACACACTGAACATAAAATGTTCAGTTTGCTTATGGGAGTAATCAGCATTGTTAATGAGAAAATATGCAAGGAAGGTTTGAATTTGTAAAACTTAAAAAAGCTTCAATTTAATTAAGAGTTATTTTACACTATAGCTATGAGGTTGTACCATTTTTTAAAATAAGATTTCAAAAAAAATTATGGATATATAAAAAGAATTAAATGATAATATTTTGCAAATCAAATTCAAGTTTTACTGTAACGTAGAGCATAAAATGTTCGTTTATCAGTGAGTTCTATTTGAAATGTGAACTTGTTTACTTTAAAGTAATAAATCACAACCTAAATCAATCTGTAGTCCAGCTTCAAGTTGACTGAATTGCCTGGATTATTAAAATGCATTGGGGCCAGGATTTTCACCCTGATAAACAGTGGTTAAAAGGCTATTTCAAGCCATGAATCAGAGGCTGACTTGAATTTCCCAGTTGGCCTATGGGGCTCCCGCACATCAGCAGGATTGCAGTTGCCTGGAGGCAGCCTCCCGGCAGCAGACTCGGGTGGGTGAGGGGGTTGAGGGGAGACAGATGTTGAAGCCAAAGATCAGCTTTGATCGTATTGAATGGCGGAGCAGGCTTGATGGGCCATGTGAGCTACTCCTGCTCCAGTTTCTTGTGTTCTTGTGAGGCCCATCCCCAAAAACTATCTTTCCACAGCTGTGGCCACAGACTGCCCAATGGAGGGGTTCTTCCCCACAATGGTGGACTGGAGGCTGTGGCCATTTTTTATTTCAAATTTTTTAAAGTTACTGAGAGTGCACTTCAAGATGGGGGCACCCTTTCTCTCCAATACTTGCAACAGCAAGCTTCAGCTGCTATCATGCTGAAGGGCCTTTTATTGGCCCCACCAGCCTCAAGAACCAACCCAAGGCAGCCTTGGGCCATTAATTGGGACATAGGTTGGATCCTGATGTCAGGGTTCCAACTCAAGCAAGGTGACCAGTTCTGAGGAGGAAATAAAATAAGGGACATTTTGACAGTGGGGGAAGGGTGGGCAGATGGAGTACTGGTGTGAACATATGAATAGGTGCAGAAGTATGCCATTTGTCCCCTTGAACCTGTTCTGCCATTCAATAAGATCATAGCTGATCTAGTTGTGTTTTGATTTCCACATTCCCATCTACACCTGATAACCTTTGATTCCCTTGCTTAACAAGAATGTATTTACCCTTGCCTTAAAAATATTCAATGACCCTGCCTCCATCACCTTTTGAGGCAGAGTTCCAAAGTCACACAACCATCTGAGAGAAAGAATTTCTCATCTCTGTCCCAAAAGGAAAACCCCTAATTTCAAAACAGTGTCCCTATTTCTGGATTCACCCACAAGAGGAAACAAACTTTCCACATCCAACTTGTCAAGACCATTCAGGATCTTATATAATTCAATCAAGTCACCCTTCACTCTTCTAAACTCCAGTGGAAACAATCCCAGTCTGTTCAACCTATCCTCATAAGTCAACCTGATTATTTTAGGTATCAATCTAGTAAACCTACTTTGAACCACCTCCAATGTGTTTTACAATTTTAGATCATGAACTCTCTCCTCCATCCCCACCCCCTTTCCATTTTCTCCCCCTCCTTTTTGTTTTTTCCAATAATTTATATAGATTTTTCTTTTCTCACCTATTTCCATTATTTTTAAATGTATTTCCACCCATTGTTTTATCTTTACCTTTTAGCCTTTTTAGTATTGCTTCACCCCACCCCACTAGAGCTATCTGTACCTTGTTTGTCCTGCTTTCTACCCTTAATTAGCACATTCCTTTAGATAATATCACCACCTTCAACACCTCTTTGTCCTTTTGTCTGTGACATCTTTTGGTTATCTCCACCTATCACTGGCCCTTTACCTAGCCCTTCTTGTCCCAACAACCCCCCACCCCTTAAACCAGCTTACCATTCACCTCTTTCCTATTTTTACTTAGTTCTGTTTAAGGGTCATAAGGACTTGAAACATCAACTGTGCTCTTCTCCACCGATGCTGCCAGACCTGCTGAGATTTTCCAGGTATTTCTGTTTTTGTTTTTCTTTTCCAGCATCCACAGTTCTTTGCTTTTATCTTTGTGTTTAATTGACTGCCACTTCTCTTCAAGGAATGCCTACCTTGAAGAAGTTTTGTTCTACTCTCCGTCAGGATTTTCGTATCTCTCTTTTGCCTTCTTCATCTTCATTGCTTTCCATTTGTCTCCTGGTGTTTGACAAGGTGTTTACTAAAACCCGCTTTCACGGCCATATCTCCTTTCTCAGTGACTGTCTCCGTCTCCGACTTACCCCATGTGGATTTCAACTGAAATTCCATCCTTCATGTTTCGAACCCACCCAGGATTACAGGTATCTCCGGGGCATGTAACGCTCCTTGGACTGCTGTTCTCGTTGCATTCTGAGATCCACACTCAGGGCCATGCGCCGCCATATGAACACACTCGACCTCTCCCTCCAGCAATATTGCAGCACTCTTTTTGAAAGCTACGCATACCCCCAGTTTCATTTTATTCTTCGTCTCATCCGATGCCTCAACAAGAAACTTTTTCTCTTTCTCTCAAGTGCTAAGGAACGCAAGCTCCAACAACTCATTGACACCAACACCCATCTAGGACCCTCCACCCCTGCCTGTCCCTTTGCCCCATCGTGTCTTCCAATCCCAGCCCTGGCCGTGTATTCACCATACCCCCTGACCTTCCCCTCTCCGACGCTGAACGTTCAGTACTCAGCAAAGGACTTAGTTTCATACCCTTACGCCCTCATCTCAATAAATTTTGGGCTTGGCACGATGTTGAACTCTTCTTCCGCCGCCTTCATCTCCGTGCTCACTTCTTTGGGCAGGAGTCCTCTACCCGTTCAACGGATCCTTTTACCCACCTCCAATATTCTCCCTCCACCTGGACCCCTCCCTCCGGATTCTTACCTTCTCTTGATCTTTTCATTGAGAACCGTCGGTGTGACATTAGTCATCACAATTTCTCTGCTCCTCTCACCAATTCTAGCCCGTGTCTCTCTGAACTTGCTGCACTCCATTCTCTCAGGTCCAACCCCAACATTGTCATCAAACTGACAAGGGTGGTGCTGTTGTTGTCTGGCGCACTGACCTCTACCTCGCAGAGGCTGAGCATCAACTCACAGACACTTCCTCCTACTTCTCCCTGGACCATAACCCCACCACCGAACATCAAGCCATTGTTTCCAGGACTGTCACTGACCTCATCTCCTCTGGAGATCTTCCTTCCACAGCTTACAACCTGATAGTCACCTAACTTCGGACGGCCCACTTCTACCTCCTACCCAAAATCGACAAACAGAACTGTCCCGGCAGACCGATAATGTCAACCTGTTCCTGCCCCACGAATTTCATTTCTCATTATCTTGACTCCCTTCTGTCTCCCTTGTCCAGTCCCTTCCCACCTACATCCATGATTCCTCTGACACCCTACGTCACATCAACAATTTCCAGCCCCTGGCCTCAACTGCCTCCTCTTTACCATGGACGTCCAATCCCTCTACACCTCCATCCCCCATCAGGAAGGTCTGGTGGCTCTCTGCTTCTTCCTCGAACAGAGGCCCGAACAATCCCCATCCACCACTACTCTCCTCCGTCTGGCTGAACTTGTACCCACACTGAACAATTTCTCCTTTAACTCCTCTCACTTCCTCCAAATAAAAGGTGTGGCTATGGGTACCCGCATGGGCCCCAGCTATGCCTGTCTCTTTATGGGGTATGTGGAACATTTCTTGTTCCAGTCCAACTCCGGCCACCTCCTGCAACTCTTTCTTTGGTACATCGATGATTATTTCAGTGCTGCTTCATGCCCTTGTCGGGACCTGGAAAAATTTATTAATTTTGATTCCAATTTCCACCCCTCCATCATTTTCACATGGTTCATCTCTGACACTTCCCTTCCCTTCCTTGACCTCTCTGTCTCAATTTCTGGAGATAGACTGTCCACCAATATCCATTACAAGCCTACCGACTCGCACAGCTACCTCGATTACAGCTCCTCACACCCCGCTTCCTGTAAGGACTCCATCCCATTCTCTCAGTTCCTTCACCTCCGTCGCATCTGTTCTGATGATGCCACTTTCAAAAAAAGTTCCTTCTTCCTTAACCGAGGTTTTCCATCCACGGTCGTTGACAGGGCCCTCAACCATGTCCGGCCCATCTCCCGCGCATCCACCCTCACACCTTCTCCTCCCTCCCAGAAACATGATAGGGTCCCCCTTGTCCTCACTTATCACCCCAGCAGCCTCTGCATTCAAAGGATCATTCTCCGCCATTTCCGCCAACTCTAGCATGATGCCACCACCAAACAAATCTTCCCTTCACCCCCCCCCGGCAGCATTCCGTAGGGATCATTCCCTCTGTGACATCCTGGTCCACTCCTCCATCACCCCCTACTCCTCAACCCCTTCCCACGGCACCTTCCCATGCAACTGCAGAAGATGCAACACTTGCTCCTTCTCCTCCCCTCTCCTCACCGTCCAAGGGCCCAAACACTCCTTTCAAGTGAAGCAGCATTTCACTTGCACTTCCCTCAACTTAGTCTACTGCATTCGTTGCTCCCAATGCGGTATCCTCTACATTGGAGAGACCAAATGCAGACTGGGTGACCGCTTTGCAGAACACCTTCGGTCTGTCCGCAAGCATTACCCGGAACTCCCTGTTGCTTGCCATTTCAACACTCCACCCTGCTCTCGTGCCCACATGTCCGTCCTTGACTTGCTGCATTGTTGCAGTGAATCTCAACGCAAACTGGAGGAACAGCACCTCATCTTCCGACTAGGCATTTTACAGTCTTCCGGACTGAATATTGAGTTCAACAATTTTAGATCATGAACTCTCTCCTCCATCCCCAGCCCCTTTCTGATTTCTCCCCCTCCTTTTTGTTTTTTCCAATAATTTATATAGATTTTTCTTTTCCCACCTATTTCCATTATTTTTAAATGTTTTTCCATCCATTGTTTTATCTCTACTTTTTAGCCTTTTTAGTATTCCTTCACCCCACCCCACCCCCACTAGAGCTATCTGTACCTTACTCGTCCTGCTTTCTACCCTTAATTAGCACATTCCTTTAGATAATATCACCACCTTCAACACCTCTTTGTCCTTTTGTCTGTGACAGCTTTTAGTTATCTCTACCTATCAGTAGCCCTTTACCTAGCCCTTCTTGTCCAAACCGCTGCCCCTCCACCCCCCCCCTCCCCCAACTTAAACCAGCTTATATTTCACCCCTTTCCTATTTTTACTTAGTTATGTTGAAGGTTCATGAGGACTGGAAATGTCAACTGTGCTCTTCTCCACCGATGCTGCCAGACCTGCTGAGTTTTTTCAGGTATTTCTGTTTATATTTTTGTTTCCAATGCATTTACATCCTTCCTTAAATAAGGAGATCAAAACTGCACACAGTATTTGAGATGTGGTTTCACCAACGCCCTGTATAAGCAAAGCAAAACAAATTTACTTTTATGTTCAATTCCTCTTGAAATAAAGGATAGCATTCTATTAGCCTTCTTGATTATGTGCTGTACCTACATACTCACTTTTTATGATGAATGCTCTAGAACACTTAAATTCCTCTGCACCTCAGGATTCTGCAGTTGTTCTCCATTTAAGTAATACTCTGTTTATTGATTATTCTTGCCAAAGTGAATAGCTTTACATTTTCCCACACTATACTTCACCTGCCTGATTTTTGCCCACTCACTCAACCTATCGATAACCATCTGCAAACACTTTATTTTCTTCACAACAGACTTTCCAACCTATCTTTGTGTCATCTACAAATTAAGCCAACATGCCTTTGTTCCCCTCATCTAAGTCATTGATGTCAATTGTAAAAAGTTGAGGTTCCAGCACAGATACACATCACATCCTGCCATTCAGAAAAGGCTCCATTTATGCATACTCTCTGTTTTCTGCCAGAAAGCCAATTTTCAATCCATGCTAATATGTTACCCCCTACACCATGAGTTCTTACTTTCTGCAATAACTTTTGATGTGGCACCTTATCAAATGCCTTCTGGAAATTCAAGTACAGTATGTCTACAGGCTCCCCTTTATCCACAGCGCATGTTACTCCTTCAAAGAACTCTAATAAATTGGTTAAATATGATTTCCCTTTCACAAAACAATGCTGACTCTTCTTGATTACCTTGACATTTTCTAAGTGCCCAGCTATAACCTCTTTAATGATCGATTCTAACACCTTCCCCATGACAGACGTCAAGCTAACTGGTCTATAGTTCCCTGTTGCCTGCTTCCCTCCTTTCTTGAATGGAGGTGTTATATTTACTACTTTCTAGTCTGATAAAACCTTTCCAGAATCTAGGGAATTTTGGAAAATTAACACCAATGCATCTACTACCTCATTAGCCACCTCTTTTAAGACACTAGGATGAATTCTGTCTGGACCCGGAGACTTGTCAGCCCTCAGCTCCATCAGTTTGCTCAGCATTGCTTCCCTAGTGATTGCAATTTCACCAAGTTCCCCTCTCCCTTCCACCTCCTGATTTACAGCTATTACTGGAATGTTTTTTGTATCCTCTATCGTGAAGCCAGAAACAAAATATTTGTTCATTTCATTTGCCATTTCCTTATTATCTACTATTAACTCCCCATTGTCACACCCTAGAGGACTAACATTCACTTATCCTTTTTAAGTACTTGTAGAAACTCTTGCTATCCATTTTCACATTTCTAGCTAGCTTCCTCTCACACTCTAATTCCTTCCTCCTGATTAACCTTTTAGCCAATCTCTCCTGTTCTCTATGTTCTGACCAATCATCTGACCTGCTTTGTGCTTTCAAGATGTCGCTCATCTTAGTGCTTTCCCTAACTTTTTAAGATGGTGGGTCTTCCTCTTAGAATTTTTCTTCATAGTCAGAACATGCTTATTCTGAGTATTCTGAAATATCCCCTTAAATGTCTGCCACTGCTTCACTATTGATCTATCCCCTAGCCTAGTATTCCTGTTCACTTCAGCTAGCTCAGCTTTCATGCCCACATATTTGCCCTTATTTAAGTTTAAAATACCAATCTTATACCCATTCTTCTCCCTTTCAAACTGGATGTAAAATTCAATCATATTGTAGTCACTGCTACCTTGGTGTGTCTTTCCTCTCGGGGTCATTAATCAACCCTGTCACATGACACAATACTAACGGCAGGATTTTCTGCACCCACCTGCCACCGGGATCATCCAGTCCTGCCACAAGTCAATGAACTTCTGGCTGGGGCGCCGCCTGACCCGCGGGGGGTCTCATCTGCGGTAGGTCCCACCCATGACTGGGCAGGAAAATCCTGGCCTATGTCTAACATAACCTGCTCTCTGGTTGGTTCCAGAATGTGCTGCTCTAAAAAACTCCCTCAAAAGCATTCTATAAACTCCTTAACCAGGCTACTACTGCCAACCTGATTTTCCTGTTCATATGTAGATTAAAGTCACCCATGATTATTGCCGTCCCTTTACCACAAGCACCCAATATTTCTTCTTGTATACTTTGTCCAACATTGTGGTTACTGTTAGGGGGCCTGCAGACCAGTGGTAACTTCTTTCCTCTAATATGCCTCATCTCCACTCAAACCAATTCTACATCCTGATGCCCTGAACCAAGATCAACTCTAACCATTCCACAAATGCCATCCTTGATTAACAGTGCTACCACTCCGGCTTTACCTATTCTTCTTGAATGTCATATATCCCTCAATATTCAGGATCCAATCCTTGCCATTGTGCAGCCACATCTCCTTAATGGCTATCAGATCATATTTATTTACTTCAATGTATGCTATCAATTTGTTTACCTTGTTATGAATGCTGCACAACATTCAGATACAGAGCCTTTAGTTTTGTCTATTTGCTATCTTTGTAACATCTAGACTTGATTGTTGATACATTCTTAGGCCTTTTCTCTTTGTCCCTTTGGCCCTCATTTCCCATATTACTATTTTACTCTCTTACCTTGTTTCTACTCATTGATAGTCCACATCTTCCCACTTTTGATTCCTTGCCTCCACTATTTAGTTTCAAATTCTCTCCTCTTCTTTAGTTAAATGGTTCACAAGAACACTGGTCCCAGCATGGTTCAGGTGTGGACAGTCCCAATGCCTACAGCCCCCACTTTCCCCAGTATTGGTGCCAGTGCCCCACAAACTAGAACCCATTTCTCCCACACCAGTCTTTGAGCTTTGTATTCCTCTCTCTAATTTTATGTACCCTATGCCAATTTGCACGCTGCTCAGGTAATAATTCAGAGATTATAACCTTTGAAATTCTGTTTTTTAATTTAGTGTCTAGCTCCTCATACTGTTTATGCAGAACCTCTTTCCTAGTTCTAGCTGTGTTGTTGGTACCTATATAGACCACAACAACTGGATTCTCCCCCTCCCACTGCAAGTTCCTCTCCAGCTCTGAGCAGATGTCCCAAACCCTGGCACTGGGTAGGCAACACAGCCATCTGGATTCTTGCCCTTTGCTACAGAGAACATTGTTCATGCCCCTCACTATAATGTCCCCTACTACCACTACATTCCTTTTTGCTCCCCCCACTTGAATGGTTTCCAGTGGTGCCATGTCTGGATTCTTGCTCTTTGCTACAGAGAACATTGTTAATCCCCTCACTATACTGTCCCCTACTAACACTAGATTCCTTTTTGCTCACCCCACTTGAATGGCTTCCATGGTGTCATGGTCAGTTTGCTTATCCACCCTGCAGTCCCCACTCTCATCCAAACAAGATGAGAGAACCTCAAACCTATTGGACAATTGCAGAGGCTGACACTCCTGCACTATTGCCCTCTGGGCCCCCTTACCTTTTCCACTCGCAGTCACCCCCTTCCTGTCTCTGACTACTGACCAAATCAGACTGGGTTAGATTTTAAGACCAGAATTAACACTTTAAACTCCCTCACTCACCAAACTCTCAGGTTTGTACTCAGTTTCCTCAGCTGCACTCCATTTGCCTTGGCTGCATGAAAGAATCCTGAATTTATAGCCATCTGAACTGGTGAGACCAGAGACCAGGAGAAAGGAGAGTCATTGATAATCATTCACTCACCAAAAGAATTAAGTTCTATGTGTAACTGATGATTGCACCCCCAGAAGGATTTGTAGCTTTTTTACTGCAGTTGTGCAGTTGTAGAGGCTGCATTGTAAATAATAATAATGTACACCATTTCCATGCTCCAAAGTTATGGCAGCAAAGATACCACACTTAAAGAACCGTGTTCCTATCTGGAGGAATTGGAGATCACCTCCTACAAAACTAAGTACCTCACAACATCCAAACATAATATATTTTACCTACAGTCTGCCTCCTCGATGCTCCTCACTGTTTCCAATGCTCCACGCTGCTGCCTTTTGTTTATTGACGCTCCATGCTGCTCCTTGATGCACCACGCATCTCCTTAAGGAATGCCTCACCATTCGAGGATCTCACTGCTTCTCAAGGACCTTGCTGTCCCACAATCTCCAAAAAGTCCTTTCCTTAAAATTTCCAAGATGGCAATGTTGGAAATCCACCAAATGAGGGAGATTTCTCATCCCTGAAGATACATTCATTGGAAATCTTTAGATTCGGTTAAAGTTATTATACATTTGACTGCAATAGTTCTGAAATATCTAGCCCCCGTCTCACTTCTTGAGATACTTTTCTTTTGTTCCTACAGCTTTCAGCAGACTATTAGATTGTGCAAAGGTTATAAATTCACTGCATTACATTTGCTGATTACATTTTACTTGAAGTTCAGCCTTAATGAGATCAAAACTGTACATATTCCTACCACCTCTGTCCCATCAGTGAGAACACTCTCTTGACTTGTGCATTTGATGGGGGAATGCTTAAGGCAAATGACACCAGTGTGTACAGGTTTTCAAATTTGTGCATGATCTGAATATCCAATTACATTTACCTGGAACTGAATTCACCTGATCAACATCCTTTAACAGTGATATAAGAATACAATATTCATCATATAGACCATCAACTGACAGTGTGTCTTGAAGCTGGAAACTTTCCATGCTCTCAACTAGGGAGTCTAATTTGAGATCTTCACCATTCAAGTTCAGACATTGCAGGGAAAACAGCAGATTATTGGTTGTCAGGTCAAACCGCTTCTCAAGATATGAACTTGTTGCCTAGATGCATGTGAAGAAGTTGCTTGTTATTTCTTTTCTTTGGTGATCAGGAAGCTGAACCAGTGTTTGCTGTGTTTGAAGCCAAAAAAATGAACCATTGATCTTTTGCAGAGGTGATGACGTGAGAGCTGAATGACATCATTCAGTCAAGTGCAGATGTTTACATGGACTGTAGCTTTAGGTTGGCTCATTCAAATAGTGATAACAAGTTGGCACAGAACATTTGATAGATGGAGACGTTTGTGCTGGCAGATTCCACCATCATGCTGTTCTTCATCCATCATAAGGAGCTTCAGTAAATGCTTTGAATGTTGCTAAAGTATGAAAACAAAGCAGGCCACACTTTCAAAATGCAATCCACAGCTTCTTCCAATGATGATCAGTGTGTAACTAATATGAAGCTCATATGCTTCAACTGACTCCAGATCAACAAATTCCACAAACTCTTGGAGGTCTTTATGTTGCACTGCCAATGAAGAGAAGTGACCACATATTTTCCTCACCACAGCATCTATGTCATTATCTAACTCATGTAGACATGTTTTAAAAGCATTGTTGACAACATGAGCTAAGCAAGCAGCTTTGGAAATCTTTGGGCTCTTTCCAGAATGTATTGGATGTGCAGTGTATTGAATCCCAAAATTGGCATTGGTATTATCAGCTGAAAAAGCTGCCACTTGTTGGAAGTTCAGTGCTTTTTCCAGTGATGTCAGAACATGATCTATAATTACCCCAGAAGCCTCAAATAGATGTTTAGAAAAGTCTAGCAGTTTGGACACACATCCATATTTGGCAATGTAGTACTATACACAAATAGGTGGAGGTGATGGCGCAGTGGTATTGTTGCTAGACTAGTAATATAGAGACCCAGGGTAATACTCTGGGGACCTGGGTTCAAACCCTGCCATGGTTGATGGTGGAATTTGAATTCAATAAAAATCTGGAATGAAAGGTCTGGTGATGACCATGAAACCATTGTCAATTGTTATAAAAACCCATCTGGTTTGCTAATGTCATTTAGGGAAGGAAACCTACTGCCCTTACCTGGTCTGGTCTACATGTGACTCCAGACCCCCACAGCAATGTGGTTGACCCTTAAATGCCTAGCAAGCCACTCAGTTCAAGGGCAATAAATGCCCATGAATGAATAAAAAAGAGATGTGTCTTCCTAATTCCTTTATTAAAGGTGTTTGTTGCAACTAAAACACTCAGATATGAAGTTTGAAATGCTCAACTTCCTAAGAGCATTTGTTACAATTTTCCCTGTTTTTGTCTGTCCAAATGATAAGATATTTTTAGCAAAGAAGGAATCAGAACAGATGGGTTGCCAATTTCAAGGGTCAGTCCATCGTGTGTTATGAGCCACCATGTTTCACTGTTAGGTATATAGTTTCCACTTCTTTTCTGCCTTTGAAGAATATTTGGTGGTGAAAAAAGCTTGGGTTTCTTGCCCTGAACTAGCAATTGCTCTTTTGTTGTTGTCCCACGGCTTGCTGTTTCACATTGATCAGCCCACCATGATTTATTGAGAAGCCTTTGGACCAGTTTATTTTTTTGCTTCATGCTTATTCCCAGCGTGGAATTTCAGCCAGCAGCTTAGTCCCAATCCTGAAGCCTGGATAGTTTTTTTTTAGGTGAGGTGGGTGGGTGACCATATAGAAGACAGGGGGCCAAATTTTTACTCCAAATTGGGGTGCGCAAAGTTGGGAAAATTCCCAGCTCCCCAAACCCAACTCAGGAGAAACTTAACTAAATGCTTGAATTTTTGTTCCCGGGGGCGGGTGCTAACTGGAGTTAGGCCCGCCAGCCCCGGAAACAGTTGGGAGACAGCCACAGGGGCTGCCGGGTGCTGAGGTGGGCTGTTTAAAAGGCCCTGGGACTTTCTCCCAGTTATAAGCAGTAAGGCCCTCTTGCACTCACCCCTCACACTTCTTATGCCTATCCACACCAAGCCCACCACCCATGTCCCCTCCATGCCAACCTATTCCCCTCTACCTACTCCCATGGTCCCTCATTCACCCCATGCCAACCTACACCAGTCCTGAATTTTTCACATCAATTGTCAACCAAATCTGCTCCACAATGGTGGGAAAGTACTGTAGAGTGGCGCAGTATATTGATTCAAACAGTAGTTCCACAATGCTGGAACATGCTTAGAGATGTGGGTTGTGGCCTCAGGAGGAGAGATAGAGTTACTAACTCTGGTTGGAAATATTCCTTGAGGTTTCATTACATGATCTCCTGTTTTCAACTACCCTACCAAGTCAAACAGCCCTTTTTCCTATCTCTAATGTTTTTATTACCAATAGTATACATATATATGTATACACACACACACAGTATTCATTTAGTGCTTTTTGCAACCAATGAGCTTTTCATTCCACTTTACAGCCAATGAAGTCTTTTGAAATGTAGTCACTCTTGGAACATAGAAAGTTTTCAAAGAAAAGCAAGGATGTGCAGTGTTACAGGGAGAAGGCAGGAGAATGGTACTATGTGAACTGCTCATTCGGAGAGCTTGTGCAGACTCAATGAGCCAAATGGCTTCCTCCTGGGCTGTAACAATTCTGTGTTAAAAAAACCCAACTTTTTATAAACACCTCTTGGATTTTTCTCCCGGGTTAATGATAGCACTGTATAGGAGATTCATCGTTAATCACTGAGGACTCCAGGACAATTGTGGATGGTTGACAACCCAATGGGGAGAGTGTGCACTTCAAAACAGGCAAAGGCAAACTCTACTGGGAGTCTTTCAGTAGATTAACCTGGAGACTCCTGAACAGAAGTATGAATTTCCAGATGTGTCAGATATCCGTACAACCTTGAGAAAAAGGAAAAACACTGTGTGTCCTAATTCACAGTGGTAGGGCATCTAACGGTATCTGCCTTATTTATACTAGCCTCGCAGTTTGGGTTTGCTTAAAAAAGTGTCAAATTGCTGAAAGTCCAAGCTGATAACAGTATAGCACTGAAAATCAAGTGCCTGGCACTAGAATGGATAGGGCAAGCAAATGTGCAATAAAAACAAAAAGTGCTGGAAAAACTCAGCAGGTCTGACAGCACCTTTGGAGACAGAAACAAAGTTAATGTTTGGAGTCCAATATGACTTGTCTTCAAAAATGTGCATCTCTGTAACCAATCAGATAGAAGGATTGTGGAATTAATGGGTCTGAGAAGTGTGAACTAGAATGGGTGAATTCAATCGCAAATCAGGCTCAGAAAATTAAAGGGACAAAGAAATATTGGATTAAAAGAAGACCATAAGACTGTAAGACATAGGAGCAGAAATTAGGCCATTTGGCCCATCGAGTCTGCTCTGCCATTCAGTCATGGCTGATAAGTTTCTCAACCCCATTCTCCCGCCTTCCCCCATAACGTTTGATCCCCTTACCAATCAAGAACCTATCTATCTCGGTCTTAAATGCACTCAATGACCTAGCTTCCACAGCCTTCTGTGGCAATGAATTCCATAGATTCATCACTCTCTGGCTAAAGAAGTTTCTCCTCATCTCTGTTCTAAAAGTTCTTCGCTTTACTCTGAGGCTGTGCCCTCGGGTCCTAGTCTCTCCTACTAATGGAAACATCTTCCCCACGTCCACTCTAACCAGGCCTTTCAGTATTCTGTAAGTTTCAATCAGATCCCCCCTCATCCTTCTAAACTCCATCGAGTATAAACCCAGAGTCCTCAAACGTTCCTCATAAGTTAAGCCTTTCATTTCTGGGATCATTCTCGCGAACCTCCTCTGGACCCTCTCCAGGGCCAGAACATCCTTCCTGAGATACGGGGCCCAAAATTGTTCACAATATTCTAAATGTGATCAGACCAGAGCCTTATAAAGCCTCAGCAGCACATCCCTGCTTTTATATTCTAGTCCTCTCGAAATAAATGCCAACATTACATTTGCCTTCCTAACTACCGACTCAACCTGCAAGTTAACCTTAAGAGAATCCTGGACTAGGACTCCCAAGTCCCTTTGCAGTCCAGATTTCTGAATTCTCTCCCCATTTAGAAAATAGTCTCTGCCTCTATTTTTCCTACCAAAGTGAATGACCTCACATTTCCCCACATTGTATTCTATCTGCCACTTCAAAAGAAACCGAATGAAAGAAACAAAAAATAGTTTTAAATTTTACATTTTTAAACTAAACAATTCAAACGTGAAGGAATGAGGCTCCTCACTTGAAATAATTAATTTTCAGTGCTAGAGAGATTGGCTGGCAGTCACCACATATCGCACCATTAAAAGGGGTAGTTAGACTGACATAGACAAGACAACTTTGATGAGTTTAGTTCGTGTTTACTATGCAAATATAGCATCTGCACATCGTTCAATGGTGAGGAAAGATGGCAAGGTGTTACTTACACAAAACGAAAGTTGGAGCAGCAGTACATTCTGGACAGCAACTTTCGGATTTCTGTGTTTAACCTTGTAGCTGTCCTAGCCTGAAGCTGCTGTAACATTTGCACATTTGTCAACAAATTCTGTATTAGCTTTCGTTTAACTGCTGATAATTAATTATGCATTCATCTTGCCATTTCAAAGCACAATATCACAATTTTCATTTAGATTTCTTGATAGAAGCATGATTTTCATTTTGAATCCTGATCAAAACGACATTACTCCTTCAGTTTTTTTTATAGTCCAGCACGTAACAGACCTTTTTTCCACACAAAGTCCTGTAAAAATCACATTCATAATGTTGCTTTCACTAAACGAGAGTAGTATGAATGATAATGTGATCTAAAACTTCAGTTTGATTCGCAAGTGTAGATCGCCTCAGTAAACTGGTTCTGTGTTTATCAACGTCCCTGCATTCTCCCTTTAGCACCTGCTTTCCGAAATCGGGAGGAGTAACAACCGCCACAGGTTGTTGGGAAATCGCTGAGGGTGAAACTCAGTCAGAGGGGAAACTTGTTAAAGCAATTAGGAAAGTGCTATGCAAGATGGAATCGAGCAGCCATGCACAACAAGGATTGTAATTGGGTATGCATCACCCAGTTAGGTGGAGATTGCTGTGCATTCCTGGGATAATTGTACTTGGCAGAGAGAACTTGATATACCTGGTACAGAAGAGAGAGGGTGGCGTTAAGGTATCAATGGAGCTGTAAAAGTAACCGACGAGCACTATGATTGGACGGTTTAAGTTGTTATACCTGTTCGACTTGTTCAGCTGAGTCTTGCTGCTTCTTAAAACAGCCTGTGTTAGGCCTGGAAGTTTTGATTGTAAAACTAAGAAGTCTTTGTAACCTAACATCTGACTGCTACTTTGTAGTAGAGTAGAGAGGTATTTTTTTGTTACCTGTGACCATGGCCGGTGGCAGAGCCAATGGATCATTCCGGGTCACTCGTGAGTGCTGCCGTTTCCTGCTCCTTATTTATTTCATTTTGGTTATTTTTCTTCTAAACAATGTCGAGGCCACTTTTAGAAACAGTTCGACTCTCAATAATGAAGAAACGAAGGATAGTGACCAGCACCAAGATTCTTCCAAACATCACCTTTCCAGAAACTTTGCAAACCAGGATGAGCGGCTGAGTGTCTTCTCTGTGGATTATTATCATGTGCAGGTTCCCTTTGAGATCACCCTCTGGATTCTGTTGGCTTCTTTAGCGAAAATAGGTAAGTTTGAAAGAATCGGAACCTGGCGCCACGAATGGAAGGCAAATATTTACTGTGTGATTTCATTGAATAGATATTGCTCCTGTTATACTATTGATCCCTTTTAATGTTTGGTAAGAATCCCAGTGTACACAATTTAGATCGCGTTTTAAGAGAAAATTAGTTCATTTGTGCATTCATTTTCCATTAGCCAAGGATAGATTCTTGTTTCGTCTGCCTGTTTAAATACAATTTTCCCTCATCAAACCGGTGAACCAGTGGGTGCTCTTTTTATAATGTAGACCATGATCATCATTCGAATGGATCTTTTGACCTTTTTTAGAACGTAGATCTTGGGAGCGTAATGGGTTCCACCCCTGCCTCCAATCCCCCCAAGAATCCAAATACTGTGGATAAATAAAAGCAAAATATTGCAGATGCTGAAAATCTGAAATAAAAACAGAAAATGTTTTTATAGAAACATAAAAAATAGAAGCAGGAGTAGGTAATTCAGCCCTTCAAGCATGCTCCACCATTCAGTGTGATCGTGGCTGATCCTCTATCTCAACACCATACTCCTGCGCTTTCCCCTCACTCCTTGACACCTTTAGGGTCTAGAAATCTAGGGTCTAGAAATCTATCTATTTCCTTCTTAAATATATTCAGTGACTTGGCCTCCACAGCCCTCTGTGGTAGAGAATTCCACAGGTTCACCACCCTCTGAGTGAAGAAGTTTCTCCTCATCACAGCCCTAAATGGTCTACCCCATATCCTGAGACTGTAATGTTATCCCTGTATCTAGTCTGTCCGTCCTGTCAGAATTTTATATGTTTCAATGAGATCCCCTCCCATTCTTCTAAACTCCAGTGAATATAGGCCTAGTTGGCCGAATCTATCCTCATGTGACAATCATGCCATCCCAGGAATCAGCCTGGTGAACCTTTGCTGCATTCCCTCTATGGCAAGTACCTTCTTAGGTAAGAAGACCAAAATTGCACCCAATACTCCAGGTGTGGTCTCACCAAGGCCCTGTTTAGCTGCAGTAAGACATCCTTGCTCTGTACTCAAGCCCTCTTGCAATGAAGGCCAGCATACAATTTGCTGCCTTAACTGCTTTCTGTACCTGCATGCTTTCAGTGACTGATGTACAAGGACATCCAGGTCCCTTTGTACGCCAACATTTCCCAATCTTTCACCATTTAAATAATACCCCGCCATTCTGTTTTCCCTACCAAAATGGATAATCTCATACTTATCCACATTATATTGCATCTGCCATATATTTGCCCATTTACTCAACTTGTCTAAATTGCCTTGAAGCCTCTTAACATCCTCTTCACTGCTTATATTCCCATTTGATTTTGCTGTTGGCAAACCTGGAAATATTACATTTGGTTCCCTCATCCAAATCGTTGATATATATTGTGAACAGCTGGGGTCCAAGCACTGATCCCTACGGTACCTCACTAGTCACAGCCTGCCAATCCGAAAAAGACCCATTTATTCCAACTCTGTTTCTGTCTGCTAACCAATTCTCAATCCATGCTAATATATTATCCCCAATCCCATATGCTTTAATTTTCACATTAACCTCTTATGTGAGACTTTATCAAAACCTTTCTGAAAATCCAATCCACCACATCCACTGGTTCTCCCTTATCTATTCTGCTAGTTATGCCCTCAAAACAGCTCCAGTGGGTTTGTCAAACATGATTTCCCTTTCATAAATCCATGATGACTTAGTCTAACCCTGTTGATATTTTCTAAGTGTCCTGTTATCACATCCTTTATAATAGACTCTAGCATTTTCCCTACTACTGTTGTTAGGCTAACCAGTCTGTAATTTGTTGTTTTCTCCCTCCCTTTTTTAAAAAGTGGGGTTACAATTTCCACCCCCAATCTGCCTGGACAGTTCTTGAATCTACAGAATTTTGGAAGATGACCACCAACGCATCCACTATTTCCATGGCCATCTCCTTTAGTGCCCTGGGATGTAGATTATCAGGCCCTAGGGATTTTTTGGCTTTCAGTTCCATTAATTCCTCCAGCACTGTTTTTTAGTAATACTCATTTCCTTCAATTCCTTCTTCTCACAAGACCCTCGATTCCCTACTATTTCTGAGAAGTTACCTGTGTATTCATCCATGAAGGCAGAACTAAAGTAGTTGTTTAATTGCTCTGCCATTTCCTTGTTCACTATTATAAATGCTCCTGTTTTGGACTGTAAGGGACTTACCTTTGTCTAATCATTTTCTTCTTACATACTTATAGAAACTTTTACAATCCTCTTTTATGTTCCTTGCAAATTTACTCTCATGCTGTATTTATCCCCTCTTAATCAATCTCTTGATTCTCCTTTGCTGAATTCTAAACTTTTCCCAATCCTTAGGCTTGCTACTTTTTCTAGCAACTTTATATGACTCCTCTTTTTTGACCTAATACTACCCATAATTTCTTTTGTTGGTCATGGTTGGGCCACTTTTCCTGTTGCGTTTTTGCTCCAGAAAGGAATGTATAACTGTTACAATGCATACATTCATTCCTTAAATATTAGCCATTGCCTATCCATTATCATGCCTTATAATGAAGTTCCCTAATGTATCTTAGCCAGCCAATGCCTCATACCTTTGTAGTTTCCTTTGTTTAGATTTAGGACCCTAGTTTCAGATCAGAGTACTTCACTTTCTATCCTAATGAAGAAGTTTATCATGTTATGGTCACTGTTCCCTAAAGGACCCCACACAGCAAGATTATTAATTAATCCCTTCTCATTGCACAAAACCAAATCTAGGATAGCCTGTTCCTTCATTGGTTTCTTGACATACTGGTCTAAAAACCATCTTGTGCACATCTTGAAAAACTCAGCAGCTCTGTCTGTATCTTCCGAAGAGTCATACGGAGTCAAAGTGGAACAAAAACGCATGCCAGCAGCAAGGTACCAACCACGTGTGATGAGTGTTACTGGCTAGGCTAGCATTTGTACTTTACAAGGTATTGATGAGCCATCTTGAACTGCTACAGTCCATCTGGTGTAGGTGCACCCACAGTGCTGTTTGGGAGAGAGTTCCAGGATTTTGATCCAGTGACAGTGAAAGAATGATGATTATAGTTTGAAGCCAGGATGGCATGTCCTGCCCCATGTACATATTCAGGAAGGTGGGCGGACAGGATAATTAAGCCAATTAAAGGCTGGCGAGCAGGCCAGGAACCCCACCGGGCTTCTGAAAAACATGAAACCTCATCCACTGGCAGGATGAGGTTTCATGTGTTTTTAAAAAAAGTTTAATAAAGTTTTTGATATTTATTAACATGTCCCATCTCGTGTGACATTGTCACATGAGGAGGACATGTTAATTTTTTTATTATTGTATTTTTGGCGTTTGAAACACTGTCAGTGATCTCCCTGAGGCAGCACTTAGTCTCAGGGAGATGTGCGCTCTTTCGTGCGCATGTGTGAAAGAGCACACTCTGACAGATGGGGAATCCCCCCCACCCCCCACCCCTGCACAGGAAGCACATAGTGCTTCCCGTCGGGCAGCCCGCTGGGCGGGCCTTAATTGGCCCACCCACTTAAAATGGCAGCGGGGCCCGTTTTGGCAGCGATCGGCTGCCTGCCCACCCATCAAGGGCAAAATTCTGCCCTATTTTTCTCTAGTCTGAAAAACAACGGTTCACCACTGCTCTGTTTCCTGTCGTTGACCAACTTCATATGCATTCTGCCACTTTTTCCTTTTGTTCCATGGGCTTTAACTTTGCTGACAAGCCTATTATGTGCACTTTAACAACTAGCTTTTGGAAGTCCATGTACACCCATGTCAACTGCATCATCCTCATCAGCCCTCTGTTACCTCGCCAAGAGGAGCTGTCAAATTAGTTGATCCTGTTATGCCTTTAATAAATCCATACTGGCTTTTCTTAATTAACCCACACCTGTCCAAGTGACTGTTAATTTTGTCCCAGTTTATCATTTCCAAAAGTGTTTCTGCCATTAAGGTTAATCTAACTGACCTGTCTCTGGATTTATCCTTAACACCCTTTTTTGAATGAAGATGTAACATTTGCCATTTTTTTAGGGATGTTGATCTGCTACACAAAATATGCTGATTTGTACTTTCTTTAAAAAAAACATAATATTGAGCTGCTTAAGAATCTTCATGTCAGCTTGAGAGCAATTAATTTAATCAGTTTGGCAACTTGCATGCACCTGTGGCAATTTGAAGAAGCTGCATATGGGATTGAGCTAGTCAAAAGGAAGTAATAGTCTGGCTAGAAAGAGACTTCCTTCCATTGAGGTGTAGGCAACTATATTAGATTGGAGTGGAATTGCCTTTTGCAGATGTGCTGGTGATAACTTTGTTAACTGAATCCAATAGATCGGGGTGGAACTGGGTTTCGTGATGCCACAAATTACATTTATATAGCACGTTAATTAACCATACCAAAGCACTTCAGGAACTTAATCAGATAAGAAATTTAACAACAAGTCTAAGGACAGGACATTAGGACAGGTGGCCTAAAAACTTGGATGAAGTGGTAGGTTTTTGAGCACCACCTTGAAGCAGGGGAGAGAGAGATTTAGCGAGGGAATTGCAGAGGTTAGGGCTTAGTTCTTGGAACAGACTTTGGCATGTGTCACTATATGAGTATCACACTGACTTAACTGCATGCATTTATTAGGCTGGTGTAAGATGTATCTTACTTGGTACTAGATGTCTTATGCTTCGCTGACTTGATTTCTGTGATTTCAACTCCTTTTCACCATGGACCTACAGTCCATTTATACCTACACTGATAATCTTGAGACATTATACATCTTCCTTGACTAGTGGCTTTGCACATACCATTGCACTTTCTCCCTTAAGCAATTTTTCTTCAGCACCATTTACTTTCTCCAAATAAATATCGTTGCAGTAGGAACTGCATACATCTCAGCTATCTTATCTTTTTGGAGGATTTGTGGAACATTCTTCCAGTTTTACTCATGTGGGGTCTGCTTCCTGCTTCTTTATTATGTTGACTGTTTTGATTTTGCATTCTGATATAGGAAATGAAATTTACAATGCTTCTAATCTCCATTCATTCCCCACCGTTACATGTTTCACCTTTGGCATTTTGCTACCTTTCCCTGCTGGACCTTGTCCTGTTTCTGTGGCAATGGACCTTCCAAAAACACATTACAAGCCCTCAGTCTCTCAATTACTTTGATCACTCTTTTGCTGTAAGGATTTCTTCTTTGATGGCTCTGCTTTTCATGAAGCAGAGATTCTAACATCACTTTTGTTTTTACCTAACTGAGCTTCCCCTTGATTGTGTCAGTTTTGTGGGACATAATCTTCGTGTCTTCACATTTCCAGCCTCGCACTTGTCAGTTAATTTTCTGTCACTTTCACCATCTATAATACATACATCCGCATGGGGTTACGGTGGAATGTTATATCTAGAAAGCCAGGTGGTTCTGGTACCAGAGCCAATCTTTAGATAATTTTTTCAGCTCTTATTCATGGAGTTACATATTAGAGGTGAAGAGGGCATTCTGTGGAGCACAAACCTCTGCCATGATAACACTACATTATTATAATTGTGCAGCTGTTCCATCATGCTTTTCCTGCTCTGTTTGATGCTCTGTAATTACAAAGCTGAAGAAAGAAATCTTTTTTTTATTAAGATCACTCATCTCACTGAGGAGACTTCGGGCCAATCGACATCTAGCAATCTGCTCTGAAAACTCTGCTCATGTTTTCGCAGCTGTGACAATTGCACCAGAGTAGCTGAAACAAAGTACAACATTTAAAAATGGTGATTGGTTTAGATAAAATAACCCACAACAATTTTTAATAAGTTAACTCTTCCTATCTCCCAAGGTTAATGGAACCTTTTAAAGAAAAATTCCAGGAACTTGAATGCATCTTTGTCAAAAACTAATCAGTTCTTCCTTGGGCCACATTCTCTTATCTGTTTACCAAGTGCTTTTGAAATCCGTCCATTGGTTTATGTAATATATTGTTTACAGACAAATAGGTTAATAAACAAAGGCAAGAACATTCCTTTCACCCACCTTCAGTGGCAGAGGTAAACCTATATCTTCAAACCCAATAACCACGTTTCAGTCTGCTCCTAGCTAAAGGAGTACAAGTGAATTCCCTGTTTAATGCCCACCACACACAACTAAATAAAATTAATATACAATTAACAGCTCAGTGGATTAGTAATCCAGAGGTCTGAACTAATGATCCAGGCAGAGTTCAAATCCCACCATGGCAACTGGCAAGTTTCAATTCAGTGAATTAAATAATTCTGGAAATTTAAAAAAAAAAGTTAGTATCAGTAATAGTGACCATGAAACAATTAGATTGCTGTTTATTTTTAAATCCCTCTGGTTCACTAATGTCCTTTTAGGGAATAAAATCTGCTGTTCTTACCCAGTCCGACCTGCACGTGACTCCTGACCCACAACAATGTGGCTGACTCTTAATTACTCTCTGAAATGACCCAGCAAGTCCCTAGCCAAGCTGTTCCAGCACAGCTACAACACTGGCATCTACCTGACAATCTATAAAATTGCCGAGGTATGCCCTGTATATAAAAAAAAAAAGGACAAATTCGACCTGGCTAATTACAGCCCCATAAGTATACTCTTGATCATCTGTAAAGTGATGGAAGGGGGAATCAACAGTGCTATCAAACGGTATTTGCTTAGCAATAACCTGCTCAGTTTAGGTTCCTCCAGGGTCACTCGGCTCCTACCTCATTACAGCTTTGATTCAAACATGGACAAAACAGCTGAACGCTAAAGGTGAGATGAGAGTGACTGCCTTTGACATCAAGGCAGCATTTGACTGAGTGTAGTATCAAGGAGCCCTAACTGGAGTCAATGGGAATCAGGGGGAAAACTCTCCACTGGTTGGAGTCATACCTAGCAGAAAAGAAGATGGTTGTGGTTGTAGGAGCTCAGTCATCTCAGCTCCAGGGCATCACTGCAGGAGTTCCTCAGGGTAGTGTCCTCAGCCCAACCATCTTCAGCTGCTTCATCAATGACCTTCCTTCCATCATAAGGTCAGAAATGGGGATGTTTGCTGATGATTGCACAACGTTCAGCACCATTCGCAACTCCATGTCCAAATGCAGCAGACCTGGACAATATGCAGGCTTGGGCTGACAAGTGACAAATAACATTCACACCACACAAGCGTCAGGCAATGACCATCTCCAAAAGAGAAAATTTAAGCAGTGCCCCTTCACAGTCACTGGCATTACCATCACTGAATGTCCCACTATAAACATCCTGGGGGTTACCATTGACACGAAGCAGAACTGGCAAGCCATATAAATACTGTGGCTACAAGAGCAGGTCAGAGCATAGGAATCCTGCAGGTAGTAATTTACCTCCAGACTCCCCAAAGCCTGTCCACCATCTACAAGCCACAAGTTAAGAATGTGATGAAATACTCTCCGCTTTCCTGGATTAGTGCAGTTCCAACAACACTCAAAGCTTGACAGCATCCAGGACAAAGCAGCCCACTTGATTGGCACCCCTTCCACAAACATTCACTCTCTCCATCAATGATGCACAGTAGCAGCAGTGTGTGCCATCTACAAGATGCACTGCAGAAACTCACGAAGGCACTTTGGACGGCACCTTCCAAACCAACGACCACTACTATCTAGAAGGACAAGGGCAGCAGACACATGGGAACACCACCAACTGGAATTTCCCTCCAAGCCACTCACCATCCTGACTTAGAATAATATTGCTGTGCCTTCACTGTCTCTGGGTCAAAATCTTGGAACTCCCTATCTAACAGCACTGTGGGTGTACTATGCTACATGGACTGCGGCGGTTCAAGAAGATAGCTCAGCACCGCCTCAAGGGCAATTAGAGATGGGCAATAAATGCTGGCCTAGCCAGTGATGCCCACATCCCATGAATGAATAAAAAAATTCAAAAAGGAACCTCAGTACCAGCACCTCAAGCAGTTAGGAATGCGGAATAAATGTTGGCTTTGCCAGTGATGGCCACATTCCATGAATGGACAATTTTTTAATGGAAAACCAAGCACATTTTCCAGTCCATGCCCTTCCCTTCTCCTACTTTCTGACATATTATATTGCAACAGTTGGGGGTTTCAACTGCTTTCCCATGAGGCATTGCAATACAGTTGTAGCAGGTGCAATACCTGTCCATTAAACTCTTCCCACACCTCTGGGGCCTCAGGCACCCCATATGTATCTCACTTTAGTTTCTCATTCTATTTATATTGCCGTACGCTGGGGAGACCAAAAGCAGATTGGGTGGCCACTTTACTGAACATGTTCTGTCCACAAGTGTGATCCTGACTACCTGTGGTTTGCTACACCAGTTCCCTTTCCTGTTGGTGTGTGGCCTGTCTTTCACCTCCTGGGCTGATCTAATTCATCACCACGCAAACATTTAGAGTGGGGTATCCTCTTTCTCCTGGGCATGTTATAGCCTTCTGGCATGAACTCTGCCATCAGCTATGGAACTTACAACCTTTATTCCATCAGAGACAATATAGGGCAGCTGATTAATGGCGCCTTATGTTAAGTTTCATTTGTCAATGAAAGCATTCTCCCAAAGAAGAGGAATTATCTTCGACTTGAAACATTAACTCTTGTTTCTCACTCAACAGATGTTGCCAATCCTGCCGAGTATTTCCGGCACTTTGTTTCTATTTCTGATTCCCTGCATCTGCAGTATTTTGCTTTCATTCTAGCTAATGCCAAATGTTTGATTCCTTTGCTGTCACCTTCAGTGTCTTGAGAGAAGTCAAACTTGTGGCAGTAGGAACTCACATTTTGCACATCATGTGAGTGCCACAGATTCAACTTCTTTAAAAAAAAAATTATCTAGTTAGATATTAAAATTTTTATATAAAATCCAGGGTGTTGTCTCGGTTTCAGTATCACTGCGGCTGATTGCAGCCATAAGCAAACCCATTATTCTCTTAGCTTGGATGTTTATCTTTACTGCCTGATATCTAGCTATGTTATAGCACAACCTGGGAGTCATAGCAATTATTAGATTCTCATTATTTGAGCAAGGTAATCTGCTGTGTGGCTCCATATGCTTATTTCCTGTCTTCGGAAGACAAACTGATGAATATCCATCGAGATGTGAACAATTTTTTAAATAATTTGTAGTACCTACGATGATTTTTAGTTTTTGTAATATTTCTCAAAACATTGAAAATAACAGTACAGTAGCCCTGTTAGTGGGATAAATACATTTTTATGTCTAGTAATTCCTCAAGTTAGTGTCAGCTTCACACATCGTGCTCTCTCTTTTACATGTAACTGTTATTCCAGGTTTCTCAGACTTTCTCGGGAGGACAGGAACTTGAAGGTTTGCATGGGCCTTTCCCACAGCTCTCCTGGTTTAGGGACTGGTTGGTTGAGCTGTCAATAAAACCAGCTACTGCTTTCCAAGTGTTACAATTCCTGTGGAGGCCAATAACTAAGATATGATTTTTCTAGCCACTGACACAATCACATGACAAGATTTCATATTTTGGACTTTTACTCTGACAAGCAAACTAAAATGAACATTAACTAAACATTACTTAGTAGGCAACTAATACGCTACAGAAAAGGATACTTTCTCCATTAACTAATTAACAGCCAAAAATGCTTTAAGCCATGTTTGTATGTTATGCCATGCACTCAGCAGATATATAGCCTTGTAGATTAAATCTCAAACTCCTCCTGATTTTTCAAACATATCCCTTCTCCCCGGTACACCAGGGTGAGTCTTCCAGTATCCTTTGAAGGTCCGTTCACTGAATCTTCTGAGTATCTTTGAACTGACTTCCAGCAGCAAGGCTCCTTGTGGTGGCTCCTTGGTTCTTAAATCCCTACAAGTCCCATCTCTTCAAAAAGAGAATCAATTCTCACCAGCAGCCTGCTTGGTGGCTTGCACAACAGTCATTTTCACTGCTTGGCACAGCAGCAGCTGTTTCTAGTCCCTCTCTCCAGATCTGAGTCTGAATCTGAGTGTCTGTGTTCAGCAAGGTCAGCTGCTTCTCCTGTGTCAAGGTGTGAAAACTGGCACTTGAGTTTTTATGGGTTTCAATCTGAGTCTCTGTTCCCTGACAACCAAATCACATGGACTTGTCTCCAGGCAGAGTTCAATATGTTTTCACCATTTCTAGCTGCAAACCCCACACCCCACCCAACTCTTGGACATTCTGTTTTACCTTGAATTAAGTGTATAAAGTTTTGCATCTGTAACACTAGATGTCAGCTACTGACAATGTGCCTTTTCTGGGGTAACACTACATATTATTTTAGAATAATTTAAATTTTTACCAGGATATCTTAGACTTCATTGTCCTAAATTAAGGCCTTTGGCAGCCATCCATCTTGTGAGACAATAGTTTGTGCCTTTGTAGTCAACTGTGTTCAGTGAAACTGCGAATATCCTCTCCAGGGCACAAGACCAAAATTTATGGTGACCCACTTCCCCAAATGTATCAGGATCCTCTTTTTGACCTCCTGGGCTGGGTCCAAAGAAATGTGGAGTATTACATTTGGCATCAGCTTGGTTGCAGGAGTTACTGAAAAAAATGACAGTGTTAGGCATTCATCTGCCTTTGGGCTCCACTTTAGATTTTTTGTCATGGTTGTTACAGACATGAGGCAGGCAAACTGTACTTCTTTCCTTTCACCAATTTCCCATAAGCAGAAAGTGTTTTGAATTATTTTTAAAATATGCTGTGGTGGGTTTCCCCAAATCCTCAGTTTGTGTGATCCAATTTACAAACTCGCTGCAAACTCGTGTTATGATTAACTCGAGGTTAGTTTATTCACATTCAAAAACCAGGGGAGGTGTGTTCACAATGTCCCACTCCACCGCGCGTGCACACAGGGGGCATAGGAAGAAGAAAGTTTTACAACTATGGATAGTAACAATAGCAGAACCACAAGTGAATATTATTTCAGGTGATTTCCAGAGTCCGAGAAGTCAGTCAGAGGGTATTTCCTTTATGACAAGAGTTCAGCCCTGCTGAGTTTCTGGCTGAAGACAGCAACACAAAATTCCTTAGTGATGTGCAGCACAATGGGCTTTCTGTGCTTAGACCACTTGACAGCCATTGATCAGAGACTTTTTAAAACAAGCTGGCTTTGAGAATTTGAGATATGATAACTGGCAGTGAGCTCAACCAGGCTGCTGGAGTCCTTTTCAGTTGGTGTTAGAACAGCAGTCTGAGGGCTTCTCAGTTCTCAAAGGAATATAGAGATTTCAAAGTGGTCACTGAAGTAATGTGGCCTTCTTTCTCCACAATGATTTCAAAAGGGATGTTTATCTAGTGTCTGGAATTGGCTTTGATTTCAGGATTGATAATAACCCAGTGATTCTCTTTTGAAAGAGTTAACAACCATAGTGGGGGGTCTTATGTCAGGAAGCCAATGTCTAGGCAGACCCTCTGACTCTCCTAGCGGGGATAAGATTATCAAGATGCAAATGATGTCTATTGTCCCCTCAATGGTTCCCTTTTGAAATGGACCTGTACAGTCCCAGGTATGAGATATGTGTTCACAGCTCTGCAGGCATAACTAGTTTCAAAGTGTGAGACCCCTGGTTTCATGATTATAATGTCCTTACAATTGAGTGTGAGATTCCACGATGATGAGAGGAGGATTCTTTTCTTCTTGCAACTCCTGTTGGTGTTGTGACTTGTAACAGCTATCTTTTTTGGTTAAGCAGAAAGACCATTCTAAAAATAGCAAAAGAATACATTGGACTTCTTTTCATGTCACATTGACACAAGTGTTTTGCTCCAGGTGGGAGAAATGAATTATTTTTCTTTTGTGGTCTTGCAAAGAGGTGCACATTCATTCTCTCATTCATATTGGAAAATCAAACATAGCTAGCAGGTGTGAAGTCTTCCCTGCTGCATTTCTGAAGTTGAAACTCTGAACAGGGTATCAGCAATGCCATCGTCCTTTCCCATGCTGTGGATAATGTTTAGGTGACCTAGTTATATTCAGAACCTGTATTTATTGGGGAAAGAATACTTGGGTATTTGAGTTCTGATTTTTTTTTCTCCTTTTGTGTTGGGTGTAAGCAAAGATATTGATTTCAGACCTCATTGCCTCATCAAATCCAGATTATGTATTGTCTGACAGGTCTTGCATTTATATGTGGAGGTTAGTACCCAGGTTGTTCCTGACAGTCAAGCTGCTTTGGGTTACCTGTAGGGGTATTCTGGGTTTCTCCCTCTGTAAATGTAAATTCTTTTGACTGTAGGGCTGAACTGCTCTTGTCAAGCTTAACTCTCCCCTGTCCATCTTTGTTACCTGTGAATTCATTTATTCAAACCTAGACACTTCTGTCAATCTGATTGCCAGGAGATTGGTAGGCTATAATTTGATTTTGGCCTCCTGCAGGGATTCCAGTTTAGCCTCCCAAACTGAGCTTGTGCACAAGCCGGTGTTCCAGTTACTGCTGCAAGACTCTATTAATTGATACTGAAATATATGGTTAGTCTTCTCCTGAATCTGTGCTAGCTTTTCTGTATGCAGATGATGGGGATGTTGCCTTATGGAAGGGGTCTCTCCCACATCCATAGAGCTACGTGGCTTACTTCCTTGGCCTTTATCTCTCCTGAAGTATTCATAAGGCAGTGGAGCTATTTTCTTAAAGATGGGATTTAGTTCATGAGTGCCAGGCTGTGTCCATGTGCTGCTGGGCCTGCACACTGCATGTCTGGGGGCCAAACCTTTTCTGACTTCCTCAGAAATTTTAAGCTGAGTCTGTAGGGGTCTATGTTTCTGTGTGTTGCCACAAAGAGATGCAGCTGGGAACTTGCCAATGGAGAGGCTATATACTGATGGGGAGAGACTTGTGCATTTGGCTCCCCTTTTTACAATGCTACTAGCCAGCAGTGTAGGGCTAAAATTAAGTAGTAACCAGCATACAAAAAGCGAGAAGCCTGACTAACTCTCTGCATCCACACACTAAACATATTACATTGACCTGTTGTTGGAAATGCCATTCTGCACAGACACTTTATATTCACAGAAAATGGCTGTTCTGTAGGTTTAATCCCTTGTGAACTAAGTTTTTTTTTTATTTTTTAATAGCAAGATCTTAATGTAAACTATGCTAATTTCCCCCCAGAACAAATAATCCTGGAACATGATGGGAACAAAGAGGCAGAATACAAAGTTCAATATATTTTGTCATGTTACAGACGCTATTGAGCTTCATGCTTGCAATAACACTATACAATATATACTATCTTGAGTGCTTAAGTATGTTACAGTTTGCTCATGTGGCGATTCACAAGAGCCAACATTTTTTGTTTCAGATCAAGCTGAAATTACTGAATCGTTTATTACTGTATTCATATCAGATTTGTGTACTGTCCTTGATCATGTATTAACTGTGCTTTCATTTGGCTTTAGTCCACTTCACAAAACAAAAGGGGTTGTCTTTTTTTCTAATGCTGTATTCAGTTGAGCAATTAATCGTGACTCCTGGATGTTTTGCAAAATTACTTCATCAAAATTTTTATATGGATATTTCTTGTCAGTTGGGATTTGGGTGTGGTAGGTGTGTGTAAGATAACTCTGCTGTCGCAGCCACTCCAACCATTAGAAGGACTGCAGCTGGGCTTTAGAAACAATTCAGCTAATTAAGCCTGTTTTTGTAATCCTCTTTTATTCTTCCTCTATACTCCATCTCCCACTCTACTCCAATGTTACAGCACAACTTAGACTAAATGCTTAGCAGAGCATTGGAAACGGGTTATTTCTTACCTGCCACCCAACCAATCTATATCAATGATTGGAACTGAGTGTAATATGTACAAGATTACTCTTAC
Organism: Carcharodon carcharias; assembly: GCF_017639515.1. Lineage (NCBI taxonomy): Eukaryota > Metazoa > Chordata > Chondrichthyes > Lamniformes > Lamnidae > Carcharodon > Carcharodon carcharias. Next base: position 73,967,882 of record NC_054477.1, on the reverse strand, counting down.
AAAGATAAGTGGGAAAGGTCATGGTCAGGAGGGTGCAAAGAAGCTGCAAAGGAATGTAGCCTAGTTCGGTGCTTGGGTAAGAAGGTGGTGGATGCCCCATACAATGCAGAGAAGTAAAAAAAATTATCCACTTTGATAGGCGGAATGTTAAGGTAGGATTTTTTTTTTAATTAGATGAATAAATGTTGGTACTCAGAGGAATTTGGGGGTCCTTGCATACAAATTACAAAGTTAACATACAGTTACAGCAAGCAGTTAAGAAGGTCGATGGTACATTAACCTTGATTTGCAAGGAGGTTGGAATATAAATGCAAGGAAATCCTTGCTGGTGCAATTGTTTAGGGCTTTGGTAAAACTACACCTGGAGTAACTGTTGTTTTGGTCACTTTCAGAGGTGCCTTCTTTGGATGAGATGTTAAACTGAGGGGCCCGGTCTGCTCTCTCAGGTGGGCATAAAATATCCCACAGCGCAGGCTTGAAATAAAGCGCCAAGCTGGAGAAGTTACAACACAGGACCACATGCATGCTAAATAGATGTATTGGTGTTCTCACTATCTGCCGTTGGCCCAGTCTAGCAGATGTGTTCTTCTGGGTGTGGTCAGTAGTGGTGCCTCTGAGTCACTCTTGGTGATGGAAATTGAAGTATCCTGTCCAGGGTACATTCTGTGTCTTTGTTACCTTCTGCTTCTTCCAAGTGGTGTTCAACATGAAGTACTGATTCTTCAACTGAAAGAGGACAGTAGGTGGTAAGCAGTAGGTTTCCTTGCCCATATTTGACCTGATGGTATGTGACCTCTTGGGGTCCAGAGTCAATGTTAAAGAATCCCAGGGCCACTCACCCCTAACTGTGTGCAACAGAATTCCACTGGATTGAGAATATAATTCAAGGTTTAGTCAGTAGCTTTTTGGACAGTAAGAGAATCAAAAAATTTGAGGATTGGATGGCAAGTGGAATTGTTGTAGATGTTATTGAGTGGCAGGATAGGTCCTATTTCTTGATGATACTTGACACTGCTGCAGAGTATCTAGAAGTGTAAATTGTGTGTTTAGTTAATTAAAGTCACCGTTTGCATGTAAAAAAAAAAACTTCTATAGTATTCTAGCTTAATATGACCCAGAGATTCAAGGATTCTATGCTGGAATATACTGTAGAGATATGCAGGTGAGGATGTTTTCCATGAGGATGCAATACTTCAAGTTCTGTTGAGGTCATGCAAAGGTTATTTGGGTTGAACAATCTGTTCAAAATCAACAACATCTTTAGTATTTGTTGCTGGAGGGGGGGAATTTTCATTGTAGTAACTTGTTCCTCAAAGGTTTAAATAGTATTTACAGCACACAAATGGGTCATTCAGTCTATACTGATGTATGGTGTCCTCCCACTTTCACTTCATCTTGCCCAATCAACAAATCCTTCTCTTTCTTTCTCCCTCATATATTGGCTAGCTTTCTCTGAAAATGCATCTATGCTCCTCAAATCTTCAGTACATTGTCAGACCCAGTATCTCTGAGTAGGGAAGTTACTCATGAATTCTTCATTGGATTTATTAGTGACAATCTTATTTTAAACCCCCATTTTTGGATTCTCCTACAATGTTAAACTTTGCTGCATCTACCTTCTTATTTTTTTAAGACCTTTTCAAATCATAGCCTTCCCTTATTTTTCTGGAGAGAAGAGAGTCCAGCCTGTTTCATCTTTCATGGCTGTGTATTCCCTCCTAGTTTTGGTATCGTCCTTGTAAATCTGGGTGGGGAGAATCAATGGTAGTAAAAACTGAGCACAACTGTAAAGAAAGAATTGAGACAAATGTCCTTTTGTCATTTATTTCCTTTCAAATGTGTTGCAACCTTGATTATCAATCCTGGTGGAAATTGGCAGAGAGCCAAGTTTCTTCAATGAAGTTTTAGTTTTGCATTGATGCAATGTATGTACTGCACTGAAGGTCTCAAAGAGAACATTATTCTTTGCTGTACTTCGCTGCTGTGATTCCCTGCAGTGTCATGAGGGGCTCTGACCCTTGGTTCAGGGTGCAGTTATTTTAGAAATATATCATTGGTGTGACTGTTCAGATGGTTAAAAGTGTTGAACTGTTAACTGCTATGACATAGATAATTTGGTGTTTGAGGACCAGGCTAACATGAAATTACTCTGCTCCTAAACTCTGGCAAAAGAGACTGCTTTGGAATGATGGTCATAGAAACATAGAAAAATAGCAGGAGTAGCTCATTCCACCCTTTGAGCCTGCTCCATCATTCAAGATGATCATAGTTGCTCCTCTATCTCAATGCCATACTCCTGCACTCTCCCCATACCCCCGATGCCTTTAGAATCTAGAAATCTACATATTTCCTTCTTAGATATATTCAGTGACTTGTCCTCCACAGTCCTCTGTGGTAGGGAACTTAACAGGTTCACCATCCTCTGAGTGAAGATGTTTCTCTTCCTCTCAGTCCTAAGTGGCCTACCCTGTATCCTGAAACAGTAAACCCTTGTTCTAGAACCCCCAGCCAGAGGAAGTGTCATCCCTGCATCCAGTCTGTCCATCTGTGTCAGAATTTTATACATTTCGATGAGATCCCCTCTGATTCTCCTAACTCCATACAGGCCTAGTCGGCCCAAACTCTCCTCATTTGACAACCCTGCCATCTCAGGAATCAGTCTGGCAAACCTTCACTGCACTCTGCTCCCTCAATGGCAAGTCTATCCTTTCTTTGGTAAGGAGACCAAAACATTACACAATACTCCAGGTGTGGTCTCACCAAGGCCCTGTACAGCTGCAGTAAGACATCCTTGCTCCTGTACTCAAGTCCTCTTGCAATGAAGGCTAGCATACCAGTTCCCTTATTAACTGCTTGCTGCACCTGCATGTTTGCTTTCAGTGATTGGTGTACAAGGGTATCCAGGTCCCTTTGTATCACCATTTAACTAATGCTCTGCCATTCTGTTTTTCCTACCAACATGGATAACTTCACACTTATCCACGTTATACCGCATCTGCCATGTATTTGTCCTCTCACTCAACTTGTCTAAATTGCCTTCAAGCCTCTTAACATCCTCCTCACCACTCACATTCCCACCTAGTTTTGTGTCGTCAGCAAACTTGGAAATATTACATTTGGTTCCCTCATCCAAATTGTTATATATTGTGAATAGCTGGGGCCTAAGCACTGATCCCACTAGTCACTGCCTGCCATTCCGAAAAAGTCCCATTTATTCCTACTGTTTCCTGTCTGCTAACCAATTCTCAATCGTGTCAATATATTACCCCTAATCTCATGTGCTTTAATTTTGCACACTAACCTCTTATGTGGGACTTTATCAAAAGCTTTCTGAAAATCCAAATACACCACATCCACTGGTTTTCTCTTATCTATTCTGCTGGTTGCATCGATTTGGTCTGGTGTCTGTCATCTTACTGGTGATGACAGCATGGTACTGTACATCTTTCAGACTATCTGTCTATAATTGCCTTACAGAGGTGACTATACTTTCCAAACTGCTTCATTTTTGAAGTACTTATAATGTCCTGTGGTTCTGAAAGGTGCTCCATAAATGCAAGTTTTCACTTTCTATCATTGTGTGTAATATATGGAACAATATACTGTGCAGCTAGGCAATATTGCTTTAATTATAATTGCTTTAATTGGAGTAAGTTTGCTTGCAAATTAACATGAGAATTTAATTTGCGATGGATTGCATTTCTCAGCCACTGAGGCTTACATTAGGTATAATTCATTTGCAGCATATTGTGAAATTGCATTAATAATAGAGCCCAGGCCTTCTGGACATTTTATAGAAGCAGTTTACTTAAAGGTGTATCACTTTTCTTAATACTCCTAGCATTGAACTATTAGTTGTCTGCAGCAGGGTGTCCTGTCTGTTTAAAGATTCTTTTGTACTCTTCAATAGACACTGAAAGGTATAACAAGCAGTATAGCTCTGGAATGCTAACTGTCCATCATGGGCTACAGATTCATATCTCAAGAATGAATAATAAAAAGACAGTCACTGGCATTTATTGGGCATTCCTAGTTGCCCATCCTAGAGGATGGTAATAGAGGTGGTAGAGGACCTTAACCACTGCAATCCATTTGGTGAAACCACCCTCAATGCTGTTAGATGAGGAGTTCCAGGATTTTGGCTCAGTAATTATGAAGCAATGATGATGTATGTCTGATCAGGATGGTATGTGACATTAGAAGGGAACTTTAAGATGAAGCTCTTCCCATGTGCCTGCTGCTTTTCTCCTTCTAGGTGGTAGAGGTCACAGGTTTGAGAGATGCTGTCAGAAGAAGCCTTGAAGATTTGCTACAGTGTATCCTACCTCAGAACATCTATCTAATTCCAGTAGAGACTATAGCCATGCCCTTAGCTACATCATCTTACAGACAGATCTCACAAAGTCAAATTGAATACAATCGCTTTACAATTTCAGTTACAAAACCGCTTCACTTTTCACTTCACTGTGTAGCTTGCATTTTGGTAAATTTCCAAAATAACCTTTGAAAGCTAAAATAGCCCTTCTGAGTCTTAAACCGCAGGCCATAAATTTAAAGGAGCTTTTGGGTGATCCCAAACAACTTGTTCTCCTGTCATCTGTTACATTTGTAAATATTTGTTCTTTCAGGACCACTATGCCAGTGCCTCCCCACTTTATTCAGGTATATCATAGCTGCCAATGCATGCAGTATTCCAATTTCTAAATACAAACTTGCATTTATTTAGCACTTTGTCACTTCAAAGCACTTTGAACGATAAACATGGCAGTGCGCACAAGATCTCTCAAACCAAAATGAAGAATGAGCAGGTCTCTTTGGTGGTGTTGCTGCTTGAAAGAGGAACTATGGTCAGGACATCTCTGCCCTATTCTCAACATCTTCATCTGTCAATGGGGCATAAACAAAATTAAATATAATGAGAGCAATTGCATTTAAAAGCCATTGACTGGTGGAAAAATCTGCAGCATATGAAAAATCTAGAGCTAATAGCAAAATACAGATCACAGTGTAGAGGGGAAGCAAAAAAGATCAGAAAGGCTAAGTGAAGAAGAAAGAGATGGAACATGAAGAGAAATGGTAAACAGTTTTATAAGCATAAAAATATTAAGAGTAATAGTGCTAAATAGAAATGAGAAAGGAGATCTGGAGGCTGAAGGAAAGGTAAAGATACTAAACTGCTCTGCCTCCAGTTTTCATACAAGATTGTGATATTGGGAGTGTTGTGTGCAAAATATTTTGGTTTCATAGGCTTAATATCATGGTACATTTAAAACATTTTAAGTACTAAATAAACATTACATAATTTGCTGGTAGTGTTTACATGATCGCATTTAAAAACCTCCCTGTTCTAGAGACCTGTGGAAACAAAGATAATAAAACTGATTTGCAGACCCACCTTCTTCATACAAATCTGACATGAAAACTGTAATGCATCCATGAGATCACATTTCATCAGTGGTTTCATTTGATTTCAGTCCACTTCCAAAGCCAGAGAATCATTAAAGGTTCTCAAGAAACTAGAGATGACTTCTGGAGGACTTGCAAAACTATTTGAATAATGTATTTTGGGGGTGGGGGGGTGGCGGGTGGTGATGTTGAAAGGTACCTGAGTGTAAGAGAAACATGATCCTCAGCAAAACAATTTTCCTGCTGCTAGGCAGTTTGCAATCACAATTCTGCCTAAAAAATACAGATTTTGTTTTGTCCTTCCTGGCAGGTTCTTGGCCTCCACATCGTGCCTCAATTGCTGAAATTGAGTGTTTGGCTAAGTTCTATATCAAAATGGCATTTAGCCCCTGCCTCTTTCCCAATACAATGTGCTCTTGTTGCTGACAAGAATTTAGTTTTATTCCATCTGCTGTAGAATATTTGAGAAATTTGAAAGTTTAGTTCAATTAGCAAACAATGTGTACAGAATTGTATAGTATTCTGCTTTAAAGAAAATCCTTTTTGTCAGGATATCTACAAATGCTCTTTAGGCAATGAAGTATTCTGCAGCATAGTCGTTGTGAAATAAGGCAACCAGTTTACTTATAGCAAATTTCCACAAAGCAAAGAGGTGTATGACCAGATGATCTGATTTATAGGTGTTGATTTAGGAATAAATGTTGATAATGGCAACGGAAGAACTCCCTGCCCACTTGAATATTCCTAAGGGCCTTTTTACATCTACCTGACAAGGCAGACTTTTCATGTAAATAATGTTTTGAGGCCTCTAAGAAATCTTGCTTTGATTTCCTCCTGTGGCTAGCTGGGCCCTAATTTTGGATTAAGCTTAATTTACACTCCTAATTGCAGAATTAGTTTGAAGTACAGCTTTATTGCAGATAAGGCACAGCAATATTCAAGATACAGATATTAATGCTAATAACCTTTAGATCCAAGGAAATTTTGGCATGTAAACACTAACATGTTCATCCTCTGAATTTATTATTATTTATGATTTTTGGTTTGCCATAGAAACATTTTACTGTCATGTGCTACACTATCTGCGCTTCCAAAGTAAGATTAGTGTTTTTGGCCTAAAAATGGATTAATATGTTTATTTTAAAAAATGTCATGAGCAAAGATTGGTGCATTTAAATGTAAATATATATTGATCAAGGAAAGCTCATAGTGCATTTACTGATGTCATGCCTTCTACGTTTGCAGAAAAATTATTTGTGTTGACTGGTAAAGTAGTAATAGGTTTTTTTAATGTCACTTTTCAGTTTCCACAGGAAGTGAGTTTAGTACTTGTTCAGTCAAAAATTCTCAGAACTGCATCAAGTTCTTTTTGTTTTGCCCATTTGTTTTCATTAGAAATTGTGAAGATACAATATTCACTAACTGTAAATATTTATTACTGAAGACAAGTGAGCATCATATACGCATATATAAATAAAATGCTTGAATAAATTCGTCTCCCCACCCCCCACCAGTGCAAACCCTTTTACATGCATTGATCACATTTAGCCATTTTGTTGCTTGATTTTTAAAATGCACCTGCACAAGCTGGATTTGAGTAGAAGCTTGTCAAGACTCCCAAGTGCTGTTAGATTATTTTACGTATAGAATAGACCTTTGTTGTAATTGTCTATGGAATTCATTGCCACAGAAGGCTGTGGAGGCCAGGTCATTGAGTGTATTTAAGACCGAAATAGATAGGTTCTTGATTGGTAAGGGGATCAAAGGTTATGGGGAGAAGGCGGGCGAATGGGGTTGGAAAACTTATCAGCCATGATTGAATGGCGGAGCAGACTTGATGGGCTGAATGGCCTAATTTCTGCTCCTATGTCTTTTGAGCTGATGCTAGACCATTACCCTACATGACTGAAATAAGTTCTGATGAAAGGTCAGCAAACTGAATGTTAACTCTGTTTCTCTATCCACAGACGCTGTCTGACCTGCTTGAGTGTTTCCAGTACTTTGTTTACATTTCAGATTTCCAGAATCAGTATTTTGCTGTGAAATATTGTTCACCAGACAGCTGATTGTCATGTATAACACAACTTTCCTTATTTGCTTTTTTTCATAGTTTAACATTCTATTCTGCCTTTCTTACAGGATTTCATCTCTTTCATAAGCTCTCTGCATTTGTGCCAGCAAGCTGTCTGCTGATTATCATTGGGCTGTTAGTTGGAGGAATCATCTTTGGAGCTAAAGAGAGATCTCCTCCTGTTATGAGCACAGATGTCTTTTTCCTGTATTTACTGCCACCCATAGTGCTTGATGCTGGTTACTTCATGCCTGGCAGGCCATTCTTTGAAAATATTGGGACTATTTTATGGTATGCAGTGGTTGGAACTCTATGGAATATAACTGGCATCAGTATGTCACTATATGGGATTTGCCAAGTTCAGGCTTTTGCCTTGGGTGACATCACACTATTGCAGATTCTGTTGTTTGGAAGCTTGATCTCAGCTGTGGATCCTGTTGCAGTTCTAGCCGTCTTCGAAGAAATCCATGTAAATGACCAACTTCATATCTTGGTGTTTGGAGAGTCGCTGCTGAATGATGCTGTCACTGTGGTAAGTAGTCCCGTTGTATTCCTTTGACATTCAAATTTTTAATATTATAAAAATAAAATAAAAGACTTGTCAAAGACCTTTCATGACCTCAGTAAGTCCCAAAGTGCTTTATAGCCAATTATGTACTTCTGAAGTGTGAACTGTTAGAAGGTAGAAAACGTGACAACCAATTTTCGCACAGCTAACTCCCCACAGACAGCAGTATGATAGGGGAAGGTGATGGTGTAGTGATATTGTCACAGGATTAGTAATCCAGAGACCTAGGGTAATGCTCTGGGGATGTGGGTTTGAATCCCACCATGGCAAATGGTGGGATTAGCACTTAATTTAAAAAAAAAATCTGGAATTAAAAAGTCTAATGTTCACTAATGTCCTATAGGGAAGGAAATCTGCTGTCCTTACCTGGTCTGCCCTCCATGTGACTCCAGTCCCACAAAAGCCCAAAGCCACACAGCCTCAAAAAAAGTGAAATCAGATAGACCATCTGGCATCGACCGAGGCACTGGAAATGACACCGGCAAACACAGCTGACCCTCCTTACTAACATCATCATGGAATCATATAGATAATGTCCCAGACACCACCATTCCTGGGTATGTCTTGGTGTTTGGAGATAATGTCTCAGATACCGCCATCTCTGGGTATGTCCTGTCCAGCGATGGTGGCGCAATGGTATACGGTCAGGAGGGAGAGAGTTGCCCTGGGAGTTCTCAACATAGAGTCTGGCATCCATGAGACGCTGTGGGGCAGCAGAATTGTACTCTAACACACTCTGCAACCTCATGGCCTGGCATATCCCCCACTCTACCATTATCATCAAGCCAGGGAATCAACCCTGGTTCAACGAAGAGTGCAGGAGGGCATGCCAGGAGCAGCACCAGGCATATCTAAAAATGAGGTGTCAACCTGGTGAAGCTGCAACACAGGATTACTTGCGTGCCAAACAGCATATGCAGCAAGTGATAGAATAAGGGGGATGCCCACTTAAAACAGAGATGAGGAGGAGTTTCTTCTCTGAGGGTTGTCAATCTGTGGAATTCTTTATCGCAGAGGGCTACAGAGGCTGGATCATTAAGTAAATTCAAGGCTGAGGTAGACAGATTTTTAATCAGTCAGGGAATCAAGGGTCATGGGGAAAAGGTGAGAATCGAGGTTCATGGGGGAAAAGGCAGGGAAGCGGAGTTGAGAATTTTCAGATCAGCCATGATCTCGTTGAATGGCTGGGTAGACTTGATGAGCCGAATGGCCTACTTCTGCTCCTATGTTCTATGGTCTTCAGAGGAACAGAGGGATTGCATGTCCTTGTTCATACTTCGCTAAAAGCTAGTGGACAGATAGAAAAAGCAATAAAAAAGGCAAATGAAAAGTTGGTCTTTATCTCCAGGTTGCTAGAATATAAAGCTGGGCAAATTGTCCTTCAGTTTTGCAGAGTTTTAGTCAGACCCCATCTGAGCCTTTTTTAGGCATCATATTTAAGACAGGAGTGGATAGAGTGGAGATTCACCAGAATCATAATGGGGACTAAAAGGTTAAATTAAGAGGCGAGGTTGGATAAATTTGGTTTGTATTTCTTGACTTTGGAAGTTTGAGGGTTAATCTAATTATGGTTAAAATGATGAAACAATTTGAGTACAGTTTAGGAATATTAGTAGGTAACATCCACATTGAGTAAACCAGGATCAGATGTCAGAAACCTTTCTCTATAATCATTAGAAACTGTAGGCTATTTCCAGTCTTTTCTTGAGGAAACTGGTTTACTTCAGTTCGAGCCGACCAGACAAAGTGAGCTTTGGAGGTAGCATGTGAATAAAACAGCTGCTAGGCAAAGGTACACAGTGAACCAAGCCCTCAGTAATTAAAAAGGATAATAACACCGTGCTTTTTATGTACCAACTTTTCAGTTTACCGCTATTAATTCAATGTTTTCGCACTAAATTCCTACCTAGTGTTACAGCGATTAATTCAAATATTTAATCTTTAAAAACCTATGTTTGAGTAAATATATCTAATCTAATTGTGTCTTTTGAATGACCAACTGATTTTTTTGGTATTTGTAGTTCTGGTCTTGACTGGAGACATTATCATTTCGTAAAGACCCTTTTAATGTATTGCCTCACTTGCACTGGCCAGTTATAAAATAATATTGTCCCAGTCAGGTTTGTTTACATACGTTTGGTCACACCCTATGTGTTTTCTCAAATTCATAACACAATTGCTCAGGCACCTCCTCCCATGTTGTGCCTTTTTATATGATGTGCAAACAGTGATGCTGAATTTTGGGCAATGAATGCCAGTCATGTTACCTGTCCCCACATACTATGCTGATGTAATGACATTATCTGCTGACCTCATTGTACTTGAGCTGGTTTGAGACTACCTGCGGTATTGTTTATGATATACATTGGATTATAAGGTAGAATAATCATTCCTGGTGCAACCCCACTGTTGGGCCATTGATATGAGGGACAGTCTTCATGAAGTTGTCTTTGTCTTAGATCCTAAATTTAACTATCACATTTGCGTTCATAAATGCAGTACAAAAATAAAAAGAGAACAATGGCACTAAATGCTGGTTGGCTTGAAGTTTCTGTACAATCCTTACATACTTCACATTCCTCTGTCGTCCCTTTGCATATTGTACAAGATCTTTATTACATCATTGGACAAGAATTATCAGCTGCCCTCATGCAAGATCAAAACAACTGTTGTGTACCCTCCTGTGTAAACATTGCAAAACTATTACCACCTCATCTCAATTCACACTTTACTGCAGAACAGGGTATTTAATATAAAACAAAAACAAAAATAGCTGGAAAAACTCAGCAGGTCTGACAGCATCTGCAGATAGGAACACAGTTAACGTTTCGAGTCCGTATGACTCTTTATCAGAACTTCATATTTAATATAATATCTTCCCCTCCTCCTCTTTCCTACTCTGATTTTATTAAAATGCTTGCTGATCTTTCTTTCCTGCTCTTGAGGATGGGCCTGACCTGAAATGTTGAACCCTCTATTCTTTTTTCACTGCTGCGTTTTTCTTTCCCCAGCTTTTTCTTGGTTTTTAGTTTGTTCACCAGAATTGTTGTTACTGTTAATACGCTGGTTAATTTGTGGTGATCACTTTTTCAAGCCTATAATCCCATCTCCTCCATTCATTTGAGTCTCCTAAACAATCATAGGTCTCCACAGTAACCATAGGCCAGTGCTTCTGGTTGCATATGTTCAGAGCACTGCTTTCTTTTCCTTCTTTCCAGCGCAAAGATAAAATTGACATTTAAAATATGCACTAATATCTTAAACCTTAGCATGTTGAAACATTTCAGTGCTTCACATAGTGAATCAGTTTTTAAATTGATCAGACTGTTATGTTGGCAAGCACTACAGTTCTGGTGCTACATCACTGTAGAGATAACCTTTTATGCTGTAGCATTTAATGCATTACAACATCCCTGTAAGCTGTCATTGTTTGGCTTAACTTCATATCTCTCGGACACTACAGCCCTAATTTTTTTTAAACTACGAATATGGACTGAGTCCTTATTCCATCATGGTGCCTTTTGAGTCCTGGGCCATTTTTAATTCCTGGCTCTCATTAGGGCAGGAGTTCTCCTTCCTACTTGATAATCAGGTAGGAGGAATCAGGTGTCTGGTGCACAAATTGTGCATGTTTCCTAAATTGCATCAGCACTTCAAAAACACTTAATCGGCTGTAAAGTTTCTGTAAAGTATCTTCAGATTGTGTAAGGCACTATGTAAGTGCAAATTCATTATTGGTGGCTTTGATGAGGATGATCCCAATAATGCGGAAGTCTAGCTGAAGGGATGTGAATAGAGAGAGAGATACAGATGTGAAGTTGGGTGAAGGTGCTGCATTCAAGGACTTGGAGAAGTGAGGTAAGAAATGGGGTAAGATGTGTATGAATGTGAACTCTAAGTTTTGAAGGCTGACTGTGCGATAACTGAGGAAAGGGGAGAAACTTGTTCTGTCACTTCTCATGTTGATTCCCTGGACACCTGCAGTGTCATGGGCTGCTCCATACACTGCATTTTCATTGATATCATTTGAAGAGTGCTGTGCAGTTAGTGGCCTTTGGAGCTGCTTGACATAATGAATCTGCTTGACATAATGAATCAACATAAGTCTGCACAAAAATGAGTTTCTCCTGGGCGTCTGCCAGCAGTGTCTGAGGAGAGGCTGTCGAGTTATATGTCAAGTGAAGGGGATGCCCTGTCAAGAGGAGTTTGAGGATGGTGGGGGTGGCGGTTAAGAAAAAAGAGAAGATACTGAGCATACTTCCATAGCAGTGTAAGCAAAAAACTAACACTGCTGCAAGGGATGAATTTGACCTTTGGGATGTTTAAGACTAAAATTAGTGATCAGGATGAATATTAATTCTACCAGGTCACTTGGTCAATCTGCTTAATTTTTGCGGGGTAGAGTATAATTGATAAGATGTAGTGTCACGTAAGCATGAGCTGGACAGAGCTGTGTGAATCGCAATTGGAGTGGATGTCAGAAGGACAGACAGATGGCTGAATGTTTTTCTGGATTGCAGGTTCCAGGAGGTGGTCATTTCAGAACCAGATGAAGCTCAGAATATAAGTGGGCAGCCATCCAGGAAGGTTAATAAGAAGCAGAAAGTGCAGGAACCCTCTGGGAGTGTGACAGCCAAACTGATGATCAGAACTCAATACTGGAAGGGTAATAGCATAGAGTGCTGTCCTGAGCCTAGCAATGTGAAGCCAAGTACTGCACAGGCAGATACAGCAAGGTGTAAAAAAAGTGGTAGTAATTGGGGGGGCGAACAGGTAGTTCAGCTATTGTTGATATGAGACCTGTATGATTTGTTGCCTCTCTGGTGCCAGGATAAAGGACATTACAAAGTATTCTGTTTGGGGGGTTGGGGGAAAGAGCCAGAAGTCATGGTCCATGTTGTTATAATGCAGAAAATCAGTTGTGGAGGGACCAAACTGGAACCAATCTTTAAAATTTTATAACCATTTATTTGTAGAACTGCACATTACAAGAGTGCGCCTCCTAACCCAAGATTCATGGTTTCAGCCTACCTATTTAGGGGCGCAAATGAATTCCCAGTTAATTCCAACCACCTGCATAAAATTAAAGTTTATATAAAAATTAACACATATTGGAATGAACAACACACAGAAAGAGGGTTGAGGTTCTGTAGTCATGGTTTAAGGAATTAAGGATGAAGTTAAAAAGCAAGACCTCAAATGTAATAATCTCTGGAGTATTCCCAGTGCCACACACTAAGAGTAGAAACAGGAGGATGTGGCAGGTTAGTGAATGGTTAGAGACATGGTGCAGGAGGGAGGAATTCAGATTCCTATGACATTGGGACTAGTTCTGTAGCAGGAGAAAGCTGCTTGTACCCGAACAGACTGGGACCAATATCCTTATGGGTAGCTTAACTACTATTGTGGGAGAGTGTTTAAATGAGTTTGGAATGAAGATGTAGTATTCAAAAAGCAGACAAGAGGTGCATGGAGGACTAGAAGAAACGGAGTTAGAAATGATACAAAAATAGGTGGGATCATAGAAAATGCAAACAGTTTGAGAAGTTGTGTTTGGACTGCGTGTGTTGTAAATGTACATAACGTTGAGCTGCAGGCACGAACAGCAATTTGGGAAAATGATGTGGTGATAACTGAGATCTGGCTCAAATGCTGATGCTTAATATTGTTGGGCACGAGGTATTTGGGGAGGGAGATAAAGGAATAAAAACTGAATATGCTAGAAGTACTGACCAGAAGAGGCAGCATCTCTTCTGATGGAAGGTCATCGACCTGAAATGTTAACAGTTTCTCTCTCAGAAAATGCTGACTGATTTGAATATTTAAAACATATTTTGTTCTTGCAGCACTTGTTTTTGTTTTAAGGGGAAAAAAAGAGGAGGATGGGGTAGCAGTTTTGATTAAGGAAAATATTAGTGCTACAAAGAAGATGTCCTTCCAGGTTAAAGACAAAATCTATTTGGTTGTAAATAAGAAACAATCAAGGGGTTATTATGCTACTTAGTTTATTTTATAGGTCACCAAACAGTGGCAATGTAGTGGAGGAGCAGATTTGCCTATAAATTAGAGTTGCAAGAAATATTGAGTAGATATAACAAGAACACCAGCATTGAATGGGGCAGTGATTTCTGTCCAGGGCAGGGAAGGGGATAAATTTCTGAAGCGTGTTCAGGGAAATGACCATTATGTTTCCAGCCTAATAAAGGAGGCATCACTGAATCTAGTCCAGGGGAATGAAATGGTCAGCTAGAGTTGGGGAGAACCATAGGAATAATGATCATAGTATCATAAATTTTAGACTAACTATGGAGACAGATGAGGAATAATTGTATTTAATTTATTCCAACCTGGAGGAGGTCTGATTTCATCAAATTTAGGAGGAGCCTGTACCTGATAAATTAGAGGCAAAGATTAGCAGACCAGTGTAACGGAGCAATGGGTAATCTTAAAAGTCTAGAGAACCATGTATAGTCTAGGTACCTCCCAATGGGGAGGAATGGAGAATAACCAAAGTCGGAGTTTCTTGAATGACAAAGGAGTTAGAGAGTAGGATGGTGCAGAAAAAAATGTGTAAATGACAGATGTTAGCTTGATAACACAATGGAGAATCTGGCTGGGTAGACAAAGTGCAGAGGACAAGTGCAAAAGGCAATTAGAGGGACAAAGTGACAGTATGAAAATAGATTGGCAGGAAAAGTAAAAGGGGTTGCAGAGGTCTTCTATGGGCACATTAATAAAACAATGGTTTGTCACAGGAGGGGTGGATTAGGGACAAAAATGAAGATCTATTGGTGGAGGCAGAAATCATGTCTGAGGTACGAAATGAGAACTTTGCATTGATGCTTACCAAGGATTTTGGCAAACCCATGGTAGATGAAAGAGATTACCAGGATATCGGATGTGTTAAAGGTAGATGAAGAGAAAGTACTAGAAAGGCTGGCAGTACTTAAAAGTAGAAAAGTTACTAGGTCCAAGTGGGATGCATCCTCAGTTGTTGAGGGAACTAAAGGTAGAAATTGTGGAAGTTTGACCACAATCTTCCAACCCTCCATATATATATTTTATAGCTTGGATTTTTAAAAAAAGCAAAGTGATAGAAAACATTTGTGATGAATTGCTGGTTTTCGGACTGGACAGGTGTGTACAGTGGCAATCCCAATGTTTGGCATTGAGACCACTGCTACTGTTGATATATATTTGTGACTTGGAGGTACGGGGTGCAATTTTAAAATTTTCAGATGACACAAAACTTAGAAACGTAGTAAACAGTGAGGAAGAGAGTAAGCAACTTAGAGGCTGGTGGAGTGGGTGAACACGTGGTAGCTGAAATGCAAAGCAGTTAAGTGTGAGGTGATGCGTTTTAGTGGGAAGGATAAGGAGAGATAAACCATGCTAAATGGTAAAATTTTAAGGGGGATATAAGAGTGATCTGGAGGCCCTTGTGTAAAAATCTTTCAAGTGGGCAACACAGGTCAACAGGTGATAAAGCATATAGACCCTGGGCTTTATAAATAGAGGCTTAAGGGTACAAAAGAGCAGAAGTTATGTTAAACTAATGTAAAACACTAATGCGGCCTAGTGGAGGATTGTGTCCAGTTCTGAGCATCACTCTTCAGGAAGGATGTGAAGGCTTCAGAGATGGTACAGAAGAGATTTACTAGAATGGTCCCAGGGCTGAGAGGCAGCAGTTACAGGGAAATGCTGTAGTTCTCTTTAGAGTAGAGAAGACTTAAGTGAAGGACTGAATGAGTTTTTGTTTCAAGTTATGGTGGGTTTAGATTGAGCAACTTTGAGAACTGTTTCCAATGGCTGGAATGTTGATAATCAGAGGGGACAGATTTAGTGATTAATGAACGAACTAGAAGTGGAAATATCCTAAAAATTGGTTGGGGTTTGGAATACTTGATGGATATAGATTCAATAGTAACCTTCAAAAGGGAATTGGATAAATATTTGAAGGAGAAAACATTGGAGGGATATAGGGAAAGAGTGGGAGAGTAGGATTAATCAGATTGTTCCTTGAAAAAGCCGGGGAAGGACTAAGTGGCCATTCAGTCCTTGGAATCTGCACCGGCTCTTTCGAAGAGCAATCTGGTTAATTCCGTTCTCCCATTCTTTCCCTATATCCCGTGCTGTATTATTGTGATTATAGGAAGCATAATTGGGGAGGAGAAGGTAAGAATGGTGTGATGAGGAGGCAAGGATGGTGTGGGGATGGCACTATGTGGTCCAATTTAATCTCTTTTGATTCTAGGTATGATTTAATTTTTTTCCAATCAGCAAATTCCAAATTACTTTTTCTGATTAGTTATATGGGCATTAGTCAGTCTTTTAATGTATAATGTTTTCTGTTGATTTGAATTGACCATAGATTTCAAGGGTCTCTATCTAGTGTGCATGCTATTTCTCTATGTTTAAAACAGTCCAATTGTCCAATAACTATTTGATTTATTAATCTGTTTTTCTTTTGTTCCTCTTAGGCTCTGTACCACTTATTCAAGTCCCTCTGCCAGATGCACACTATTCAAACTGTGGATATCTTTGCTGGAATTGGCCAGTTTTTCGTGGTGGGCATTGGTGGAATAATATTGGGGATTATTTATGGATTTGTTGCCGCTTTCACCACTCGCTTCACTCAGAACGTCCGTATAATTGAGCCATTATTTGTCTTCCTGTACAGTTACCTCTGCTACCTGACAGCAGAAATGTTCCGACTGTCAGGCATCATGTCGTGAGTATTCTACAATTTGTCTATTGAATGTATTGAAGATCAGTTTATTTTTAGAGTAATGTCAGCTGGGTGAGGTTTGGGTGGTAGATCAATGAATCAATGTATGGACTTGAAATGTTAACTTTGTTTTTCTCCCTCCACTATGCGTGCGTGTTTGAAGCATTTCCTTTCTATTGCATTTAGCCTCCTGGTCTCTTGCCGCAATATTACTGCATTGTAAATGTAGGTCACTTTTGTACTCCCGTAGATATGAAGGCAGATTTTTCTCTTTGATCCCAGGGAGTGCTTAGTTCCCATAAACAACAAAAAGGATGTAAGAGCTGTAGGACAAACAACAAATCTACTTCACAGGAATAATATAAAACAAAACATGATAACTGAGCCCCAGAAGGAGATATTAGGTTAGATACCAAAAGCTTGTCAAAGCAGCAGGCTTTAAGTGTTGTAAAGGAAAGTGAGATGGAGAGGCAGAGAGGGTTGCAGAGGAAATTTCAGGTTTTGAGACTTAAGGAATTGAAGGCAAGGCCACCAGTATAGGACAATTAATATCTTGGATGTTCAAGAGACCAGAATCACTTGAATGCCGATCTTGCTGGTGATTATGGGTTTGGAGAAATAGGGAGGGGTGAGGTTTTTGAAAGTGTGGTTGAGGATTTTAAAATCAAGGTGTTGCTTGACATGAAACAATGTAGGTCAGTAAGCTCAGTGGTGATAGTGGAACAAGACCTGGTGTGGGTCACAATATGGGCAGCAGAAGAGTTTTGGATGACCTCGAGCTTAGAGGATAGAATATGGGAGACTAGCCAGGAGTAAGTTGGGATAATCAAGTCTAGATGTAACAAAAGCATGGGTGAAGGTTTCAGAAGCAGATCAGTTGAGGCAGGGGAGAAGCTGGTGCAATGTTGTGGAGATAAAAATAGGTAGTCCCAGTGATGGCTCAAATATGTGATCAGGAGCTCTCCTCGGGCAATTATGATACTAAGGTGGTCAACAGTCAGGTTTATTCTCAGACTGTTGCAAGGGCGAGGATAGTCAGCAGCTAGGGAAGAATAAGCTATGTGAAAATAGAGAGCACTACTTCTTACATGTAGGCCAGGTTTGAGACAAAATGGCAAAGCTCCAATGCACCTTAACTTCCCCATCCTGTATGTTTTTATGAAAATGTACACAACTCTATAAATAGGTTAGTAATTCTGCAGTGCCCTAAAAGACCTTTACCATCCAGGTTATCTTGCTTTGATTCTGCACAGCCCATCTTTGAAGATTGTATCTATGCATTGAAATCCAAACCAACCCATTGGTTAGCTGGTCTATAATTGCTGTTGCTTTGCGTATTTTGAAGCTTTAAAGTTTAGTAAAATAACTTCAAAATATTTTTAGCATCACCTGTTCAAGCACCAACAGGTTGAACCCTGTCATGGAAGGATGTTGGCTTTGGGATGTGATTTCTCAGGCAGTGGGTATTTTTTTACCTCTGCCCAAAAGCCAAACGGATGTTTTTCTTCAAGTTGGGAAGGAAAGCTGATTGGTACTGCATCCTGCTCTCACTGCTCTTGCAGCCAGTCTAAGGAGTGTTGATTTCAATCAAATTTGGTGAAACTAATTTCATTTGTTTGCAAATACATGACCATTAGTCTACATGGCAGAATTAATGCATGACTCCTTCCTAAGTAAACAACTCTTGCTGAATGTTTTTTGTGAAGTTAGTATGTCTCCAAGTGGTAGAAATTATTTGTTAATTGTGCAGCATTTTTATTGGGGTGTCACATGAATTCTGAAACGAGTGTGGGGAAAGCTTCCAAGTTTTAAAACAGCGGAAAATTGGATTGTGTTTTGGCTGCTGTTTGGTGCGATTGAGTCTTGTACCTATACCTGAGAAGCAGATGTGCCCCAACGCTTCCCCAGCTAATGCAACTTTCTTCACTGAGACCATTGAAGAACACCTTGTGAGCTGTGCAGGTATCAGCACAGCCATCCCCAAGGAATTGGAATAGTCTAACAGTACTGATTGATTCAAGCAAGTGGATTTCTGCTCAACAATGTTTTGATGACAGAGTTCTTATATTGGCCATGGGCACAGACAGAAATAAATCATTTGGGGGCTAAAATTTGTGCCGAGCTTTAGCACAAGTTGGCTTGAGTACAAAACAGAATTTCCATTTTCAATTTTGGAGTGTGTGTGTGTGTCACTGGTAAAGCTGACATGCAAACATATGAATCTGGAACAGGAATAGGTCACTTGGCCTCTTGAGCTTGCTCTGCTATTCAATAAGATTATGGCTGATCTGATTGTAATCTCCCACCTACCCATTGGTTACCCATCATTAATTGTCTAACGTTTAGGCTGTCTATCTTGGGAATATTATCTATTAAACAAAGGGAAGAGTGTAAAAAATGCAATTGTTAAATACTATAACAATTTTAAGGTGCAGTCTCGAGTAGCACCAGCACGTTACATTATCTAATGCTTCTGAATTTACTCACGTCCTTTTACAGTCAGTCTTGCTTCCAGTTAATCTATGATTCCTGTTAATGTTCTTGCTAATGAGTAATCTTTTGCTTTTCTAATTACTGCCCTATTATCCTATTGAATGTTTCTAAAGATATGCAAACAAATCATCAAAATCTGTGTTAATTTATGTGCACTGTTGTCTCTTTTAAGGAAAAATAGCTTTGAAAATTGCACTCATGTCTCAAGAGTTAAACAATGCAGATAATTTTTTACTTGTGATATAAATAAAATATATGCATACACTTGGAGTTCTCTGCCTGAAGGGCTGGTCTGACCCACAGTGCGCAATCTCCAACATAGGTAGGGCAAGGAAGCAGGTCCCGAATCCACCTTCATCGGAACAGTGTTCAACCCCCGTGCTATTGGCTCTAATCTGATGTCGGAAGGTTTACAAGTTGATACTCAACCTGTTTGGCCGCATTAAGAATGTGTCTTTCTTGGCCATCAAGTCCTGGATTGGGACTTGAATCTGGAAAGGCTTCCCACTGTGCCACAGGCACTCCGCATTGGCCTTTGGCAGTTCCCATTTTTGTTTTTGAACCTGAATCTATTCTTAAAATGTCCATAATTTGTTTAACTTAACCTTTGTTTAACTTTTCATGATAATTGCTTTCTTCCCCTTTTCAGTAGTTCATAACTCTATGTAACATTTAGCATTTACAATTCTCTCTTTTTCACTTCTGCCCTCATACCCCTTTTCTTGATTTTTTTCAATCTTTCTCTAACATTGTGTTTTGGCATAAAAGCTCAACTGAGGCTCTCTCAGAGCATTCAAGGGAATACGAAAGATTTTATTTTGCTATCCAAAGAAGAGGTTCCTAAACATTAATTCTTTAACCAAGATCATTTGAAACAGATTATTTAAATAATCATTTAAGTACAAAATTCTGCGGATGTTGGAAATCTGAAATTAAAACAGAAAAGGCTAGAAATACTCAGCATGCTTGGCGGCATCTGTGGAGGGAAGTGGTTAACTTATCAGGTCCTGACCTTTTCACCAGTTCTTTCTCCACAGTTGCTGCTAGACTCAAGTTCTTCTAGCATTTTCTGTTCTTAATTTATAATTGCTGTTCGTGGGATTTTGCTGTGCACACATTTATTGATAGACTCGACTACATGAACAGTAAGTGAACTTAAAGTAATTCACATGCTGCTATAGAGCTTGAGTCTGGGGTGCGTTGTCATGGCGATCAAAGGAAATGCCACAAGGATACTCCTGAAGGCTTCACTTAAGAGTTTTGATACCAACTTTGAGTCCCAGGAGAAGCTTGTCCAAGATCACTGTACCTGGTACAACCAAAGAAAACACGGTGCGGCCTCCTTCGAAAGCAAGCACGTATCAGAGGCGGAGAGGAAATCCCGAACCAGTAACTCGTCCAAAATTCAATCAGCTACTGTATCCAGTCCTCCTTGCAGCAAAACCTTCTGGGTGCAGATTGGCCTTGGTGGTCACCTATGTACCCACAGGAACCCTACCAAACACTCTAGTTCACGAAGATGGTTGTCCCGAAAGATGACCAACTGGACGTAATAAATTTCAAATTCTGCTTCATCAGGACTTGTCCCTCCTGTGACATCTAATTTTTGATTGGAGATTTGCTTTAATTGTTTTCCTGAATTTTGTGATTAGCCATGTGATGAGCTGCCTCTCTTTCAATGCTACTGTGTGTGAAGCCATCTACAAATTCCCGTATGCTTTGCAAAGTCCTCTTGATTCTTTTCACACCACCTTTCAATGGGTCTACATAGAACTGTGCCAGAAGTAGGGAAAGCAATACACTGAGGAAGTTACAGTGATGTGGCTAAAGGTTCCAAGAAGTAAGCAATGCTCATAAACTGTGCAGCATTTGGTATAATCAGGTGCTGTGATGCTGCTTGCTCTCTCAAAATTCCACTGGAATAAGTTGGAAGATGCAGTCAAAACATCCAGAAGGTTTATAGTGCTAATAAGAGCTGAAGCCTCGTAACTTCATTCCATACAATATTCTGACAGGGTATTGAATCTGATGCTTTGTGCCTTTTTTTTTTTTGCCCATAGGACAGTTTGTAGAACCAGCATATGCACAATTGTTACAGCACAGGAGGAGGCCACTCAGCTCATTGTATCTGAGCTGGCTCTCCAAATGAGCAGTGCAACTGGGGCCACTCCCACTGCTACCCACCCCTCCGCCTCCACCCCCACCACTCCATAACCCTGCAGATTCTTCCTTTTCCAGATAATAATCCAACTCTCTCTTAATTCTTCGGTTCAACCTGCCTTCACCGCTATCTGAGGTAGCGCATTCCAGATTTTAACCACTCGCTGTGTGAAAAGACTTTTTTTCTCGTGCTGCTTTTGCTTCTTTTGTCAATTCCTTAAACCTGTACCCTCTTGTTCTCAATCCTTCCACCAGTGGGAACAGCTTGTCCCCATCCATTCTGTGCAGGCCCCTCATGATCTTGAATACCTCTATCAAATTCCTTCTCGACCTCCTTTTCTCTCAGAAAACAGTCCTAGCTTCTCCAATCTCTGTCTACATAACTGAAGTTCTTCATCCCTGGGACCATTCTTGTGAATCTTTTTTGCACTTTCTCTGATGCCTTCACATCTTTCCTAAAGTGCGGTACCCAGAACTGGATGCAGTACTCCAGCTGAGGTCGAACCAGTACTTATAATAGTTTAGCATAGCCTCCTTTTTGTCTTGTGCTCTATGCCTTTTTTAATACGAAGATACTCACAATAACTCAGGAATTAAGAGCTAGAGTAGACCATTCAGCCCCTTGAGCCTGATTGTGGCCTCAACTCCACTTTCATATTTTCTCCCCAAAGCCCTTGACCTCCTTGTTGATTTAAAATATATTTCACTCGGCTGTTGAATATATTCAACGCTCAGCCTCCACTGCTTTCTGGGAAGAGAATTTCGCAGTCTAATGACTCTGAGAAAAAAAAATTAACCTTTACCTCAGCCTTAAATGGGAGACCCCTAATTTTTTAAACTGTGTCCCCTAGTTCTCCTCCACAGAGAGAAAGATCCTCCTAGCATTCAGCCCATCAAGTTCCCTCAGGATCTTATATGTTTCATTAAGATCACCTCTCATTCTTCTGAACTCCAATGGATATAAGTTCAACCTGTCCTCATAAGATAACCCCTTCGGTCAAATGAACCTTCATTGAACTGCTAATCTCCGTAATTATGGAGACCAAAACTGTATAATGAAGGTTCACTTGCAGTAAATTGCCTTGCATTCCAACATTCCAGTTGCCTTAATAATTGCTCTCTCGACCTATCCTGCAAATTTCAGAACTGACAGAACAAAACACATTGGCCTTCCCAACTGCCCCTGTTCTGTCATGGCGGATGTGTATCCATATTTTCATACTTTTTAAATAGTCTTATCCTTAAATACATCTTATCATTGAAATACAATTTATTTTTATTTCCTAGGATTTTTTTCTTTTTTGTGGCTGGCTTCGACATCATCTTCTCCATCCCTACCACCGGCTCTTTATAACTAGATATTAAGTGGTATATTAGAGTGGACCAGGGTGAATTTTCTTTGTCACCTTTGTTCTAATTGCCTTTGTGATCATATTAGAAATTATAATCTAGAAATTGCTTATTAGCAGCTAACAGCTCTCCTGTTCTCCAGTTTGCATAGTCTTCAGCTCACTGAGTCAGCCATTCCATTCCTACCTATCCAAACAAAATTAGCGTATCTCTTGCAAGTCACTTCATCCTTAACTACATGCTATCCCCTCGGTGATTATCTTCTGCATGCACTAGACCAACTTTTGCATATGTACCTCAGTTCCTTCGCTCCTGAAACCCTTTTCATCCCAATGTTATTTCCAAATTCAAATAATCAAATGATTTTTTTTGGCCTCCCATCTTCCATATGTATCCTGTATTTATGCTATTTTAAAATAACTTGCTCTAGTCCATCACATCTGGCCTTTAATAGTTGCTCTGTTCCCTCCATATATTCAATGTCCTCTTCTTTTTAGTCCCTCCCTGAATCTGCTTCAAACTATTTCTGCAGTCTCCAGCCCAACTGTATTGTAG
The DNA here is from genome assembly GCF_017639515.1 of Carcharodon carcharias. Lineage (NCBI taxonomy): Eukaryota > Metazoa > Chordata > Chondrichthyes > Lamniformes > Lamnidae > Carcharodon > Carcharodon carcharias. The sequence continues at coordinate 73,944,551 of NC_054477.1, read as the reverse complement.
CCAACTTTGCAGATGATATGAAGAAAGGTAGGAAAGCGAGTTGTAAGGAGGATACAAAGACTCTGCAAAGGGATATAGATAGGTTAAGTAAATGGGCAAAAATGTTGCAGATGGAGTATAATGTGGGAAAATGTGGGGTTGTTCACTTTGGCCGATAGATTAGAAAAGCAGAGCATTATTTAAATGGAGAGACTGCAGAATACTGTAGTACAGAGGGATCTGGGTGTCCTTGTACATGAATCACAAAAATTTAGCATCGAGTTACAGCAAGTAATTAGGAAGGCAAATGGAATGTTGGGCTTTATTGTAAGGGGGAATGGAGTATGAAAGTAGGGTAGTCATACTGCAACTATACAGGACATTGGTGGGACTGCACCTGTGTATGGTTTTGGTCTCCTTACTTAAGGAAGGATTTACTTGCATTGGAAGCACTTCAGAGAAAGCTCACTAGGCTGATTCCTGGCATGAAGGGGTTGTCTTATGAGGAAGGGTGTAGCAGGTTGGGCCTATACTTATTGGGGTTTAGGAGAATGAGAGGTTATTTTATCAAAATATAAAATTCTGAGGGGGCTTAACAGGATAGCTGCTGAGAGGATGTTTCCTCTCATGGAGTAATCTAGAACTAAGGGGTGCAGTTTAAGTATAAGGTGCCTCCCATTTAAGATGGAAGTGAGGAAGAATTTATTCCCTCAAAGGGTCTTTAGTCTTTGGAATTATCTTCCATAGAAAGCAGTGGAGGCTGGGTCATGAATATATTCAAGGCTAAATTGGACAGATTTTTGATTGACAAGGGAGTTGAGAGTTATGGGTGGTAGGTAAGAAATTGCTATCAAGGCTACAATCAGATCAGGCGTGATCTCATTGAATGGTGGAGCAGGCCCAATGGGCTGAATGGCTTACTCCTATTTATTATGATTTAATATCACCAGCTGAACTCTGTTCCTGAATTTGGCCTGCTATGATTTCCACCTATTCCCTTTACCATTATTATTGGCAGAGCCTTTAGCTGCATTTGTCTTGCCATCTCTGGAACTGTATCCATCTTTGTTATTTATAAAAAAAAATTAAAAATCAATCTTTGACCAAAGTTGAGAGTTCAGTCTTGGGTTTTCTCTGCCTGCCTGTGAAGCACTTTTAGGAGTCTCCTTTATGTTAAAGGGACTAGACTACATTATAAAGTATTTTGCCTATTATTCTGTTGTCATTTATTTTGTCAGTCATTCACTGATTTAATATATTTGTCAAAGCCATGGAAAAATTAATATCATGTACCCATACTAAATGTATGTCCACTAATATGGTTACGAGTTTTTATTTGTTTGTGGAAAATATTTGCAATTCATTTAAAATGTAGGTGCTAAATAATGAAATCTGTAACTATAAACTGGTGATTTGTCTTTTAATTCATCTGCTCATGTTCAGTATATTAATGCTTGCTATTTGAGCTGTTGATCACTGGACAATTAGTGAGGCAAATAGTAGGTCAAATGGTTGGAGCTTCCTATTTGTTTCTCTGATGGAGGTTATGGTTTTGGAAAGAAGTCTGTTCAGTTTTAAAGGTTTCTTTTTCAAAGATTTCCTGAAGGACTATCTCTTTTGAGGTCCTCATAGCATTTTTTAAAAAAAAACTTCTCAGAAATGCTCCTTGCAAAAATTAAGCTTGTGCTTATCTCTCATGTCTGGTTAAAAACCACAAACAATTTCCCCGACCCCTCTTACTGGATTACCGACAATTTAATTTCTGTGGTGAAGAAGACAAGGAAGAATGGCTGAGAGGAGGCGTAATATATTTTTAAAAAAGGTCTGCTCTTGATATGTATGGGCATAACATAGAAGTATGACAAAGCATGATTCAGTTAGTAGGTTTTCCTGCTCTTTATCTGCTTATTAACAGGAAACTCTAACCAGCAAGCTCCACAGCATAAGATGATGTCGTTTCCACACACACACATATATCTCAACTATGTGATAGTGGAAATGTTAATTTGATAGAATGCTGCTCGTGGTGAGGGTAGTGAAATGTGAAGGAATATTACTTTGGTTACTGAAATGTGCTTCTTGCGGACAACTTGAAAGCTCTCTTGCATGCTTTTGCATCTCGTATAAAGTTGTGCAGGCAGATTTTTTTTTTTTAGCAAAGTGAAAGGGTGACCAAATATTAACTTACATTAAATTTGGCTACAACTAAATTCCTCTACCAGGCATTCCAAATAGGATTTGTCTACAAACCTATCAGAAACCATTTGTTGCTGGTTGTGCGAAGGATAGTAAAATTCTCTCCTAGAATTATGCACTTTTCTCGGGGTGGGGTGGGGGGTGGTGGGGTGGGGGGTGGTGGGGTGGGGGTGTGGGGGGGGGTGTTGTGGGGGTGTTTGGGGGGGGTGTTGGTGGTGGGGGTGTTTGGGGGGTGGGGGGGGCGGGGGGGGGCGGGGGGTGGGTGGGGGGGGGGGGGGCGCGCTAGCAAGGTCAGCTTTTATTGCCTATGCACTCTAAGGTGATGGTGAGCTGCCATGTTGAACCACTACAATCCATGCAGTGAAGGCACTCTCACAGGTAGGGAGTACTAGGATTTCATTCGTTCATTGTCACTGGGTGGTGATATATTTCCAAATCAGGATGGTAAGTGACCTGTTCCATGCACCTGCTGCCCTTGTTTTTCAAGGTGGTAGAGATTGCATGTTTGGAAGATGCTGCTAATGAAACCTTGGGTTCAGTTGCTGCAGTGCAACATGTAGATGGTAAAGGCTGCAGCCGCAGTGCGCTATTGGTGGAGGGAATGAATGCCTTAAGATGGATGGAGTGCTGACCAATAAGACTGCCTTGTTCTGGTTGGTGTCTAGTTTCTTGTGTGTTGTTGGAGCTATTTTTGTTCAGGCAACTGGTGCCTGTTCTGACTTGTGCCTCCATAGATGCTGGAAAGGCTTTGGGGAGTTGGGAGCTGATTAACTTGCCACAGAAAACTCCGCCTCCAACCTGTTTTTATAGCCACAGTATTTCCGTGATGTGTCTAGTTAAGTTTCTAGCTGTGCATAAATTGGCTGTGTTCATTCTGCTCAACTGTATCTTGATATCACATGGACTGAAAGAATATCCTGAAGACTGGCATCTGTACTAGAGTCCTCATGTTGCCGAGAAGGATCATCCACTCAGCAAGCCCTTCAGCCTTGTCTTTTGTATTTGAGGTGCTGTGCTTTACAATCATTGAGGATGGGAATGCTCATGGAGCCTCCTCCCATTAGTTGCTTAATTGTCCGCCAACACTCAGGATAGGCTGTGGCATTAGACTTCATGGGATTTGGAGTCAATTTTGAGGACTTCCTCCTGTATACTACTGTGCCACCACCCTGGCTGGTCTGCCCTGCCGGTGAGACAGGATGCATCCAGGGATGGTAATGGAGTCTGGAAAATTGGTTGTAAGGTGTGATTTGGTGAGTATGACTGAGGCTATTTCTTCATTTGTCTCTGGATATTAGTGAGGAAGACTGAGTGGGATGTTGTTTCTGGAGCCTAGGGCGATGCCATGTGGTATGTCTGGTTTTACTCTTTTTTGACCTTCCTATAGTGGTTTGATACAACTGGTTGGTTTGCTAAGCCACTTCAGGACAGTTAAGAGTTGACCACATTGCTGTGGGTCTGGATGTTATGTGTAGGCTAGATGAGGTAATGATGGCAGATTTCCTTATATAAAGGACACTAATGAACCCCACAATTTGGTAGTGGCCACCATGACTGAAAAAACTTTTTATTCCAGATGTTTTTTTTAATTGATAGAGCTTAAGTTCCCAATGGTGGGATTTGAGCTCCTATCTCTCGAGTATTTGTCCAGTAACATAACCACTATGCTCCCATTCCATCAACCATGACTCAGTTGGTGACACACACCCTTCTGAGTCACAATGTTCTGAGTTCAAGTCCCAGACTTGCACATGAATATAAAAATCAAGGCAAGCAGTACTGAGGGAGTGCAGCGCTATCAGAGGCACTATATTTCAGACAGATATTAAACCAAGTCTGTCAGCTTGGGTGGAAGTAAAACTCCTGTGATACAAGTTATTCCCAGTGTCCTGGCCAATCTTTATTCCTCATCAACATCACAGATTATCTGATAATTATCACATGTTTGTGGGAGTTTGCTGTGCATAAATTGCTGCCACTTCTACATTACAACAGTGACTATGGGCAGAATTTTGCCCTTGATGGGCGGGCAGGCAGCCAATCGCCGTCGCTGAAATGGGCCCCGCTGCCATTTTGAGGCCCGTCTAGCAGGCCGTCCAACGGGAAGTGCTATGTGCTTTCTGTGCGGGGAGGGGAAGGGGTTCCCCAGCTGTCAGAGTGCGCTCTTTCGCGCATGTGTGCGAAAGAACGCACATCTCCCTGAAACTAAGTGCTGCCTCAGAGAGAGCGCTGACAGTTTTTATAACTTGAAAAATAAAAAAATTATTAACATGTTCCCCTCATGTGACAGTGTCATATGAGATGGGACATGTTAATAAATATCAAATTTTATTAAAGTTTTTTAAAATAGACATGAAACCTCATCCCGCCTGTGGATGAGGTTTCTTGTTTTTTTAATTCCCCGCTGGGTCTCCTGGCCTGCCCACCAACCTTAAGGCTTAATTATCCTGTCAATGTCCTCAATTGGTCATTGACAGGTCAGTGGGCAGACAGCTGATCATGCTGTCTGCCCACCTTCCTGAATATTTAAATGGGGCGGGTTGACGGACCCCCCAACGTCATCCCGCGTCGGTGAGCAGGTCCCGCTCCCAGCTCGCCAACGGAAAAATTCTGCCCTATGCTTCAGAAGTACTTCATTGACAATAAAGTGCTTTGAGATGTCAGGTTGGCATGAAAGGCACAACACTAGCAATACCGATATCTACCTGACAAAAGGCAAAATTACCTGCGTATGTCCTATCAGAAACGTGGACAAAAAAAAGTTGAATTCCAAATGTGAGGTAAGAGTGACTGTCCGTGACATCAAAACAGCATTTGACTGAGTATGGCATCAAGATTCCTGGTAAAATTGAAGTCCATGGGAATGGTGAGGTAGCACATGGGAACACCCCTCCACTGGCTGGAATCATACTTGGCATAAAGGAAGATGGTTATGTTTGTTGGAGGTCAATCGTCTCAGGCCTAGGCATCACTGCAGGAGTTTCTCAGGGTAGTATCCTATGTCCTATCATATTCAGCTACTTCATAAGTTACCTTCTAGGTCAGAAGTGTGCGCTAATAATTACAAAGTGTTCAGTTCCATTTGCAACTCCTCAAATAATGAAGCAGTCCATGCCTACGCATGGCAATATCTGAACAAGATTTGCGTGGGCTCTCAAGTAATTTTTGCATCACAGTGCCAAGCAATGAGCATCTCCAACATGAGAGAATTGAACCATCTCCCCATGACATTCAATGGCATTGCCATCACTGAATTCCACACCATTAATATCCTGAGGGTTACCATTGACCAGAAACTTTACTGGACCTGCCTCAAAAATACTGTGATTTCAAGAGAAGATCAGAGGCTGGGAATTCTGCACGTCTTGACTCTCCAAATCCTGTTCATTATCTACCATACGCAGGTCAGGAGTGTGGTGTAATACTCTCCATTTGCTTGGATGAGAGCAGTTTCAACAACACTTGAAGCTTGACACCATCCAGGACAAAGCAGCCCGTTTTAATTGGCACTCCATCCATCACCTTAAACATTCATTCCCTCCACCAGCGCCACATTAGCAGCAGTGTGTACCATCCACAAGACTCTCTGTAGCAACTTGTCATGGCTCCTTTGACAGCAACTTCCAATTCTGCGACCTATACATCTAGAAGAAAAAAGAGCAATGTGTGCATGTGAACACCACCTCCTGAAAGTTCCCTGCAAGTGACACACCATCCTGACTTGGAAATATATCGCTGTTCCTTTACAGTCACTGGGTTGTAATCCTGTAGCTCCCTCCAAACAACGTTGTTGTGGGTGTACCTACACCACATGGACTCGTTCAAGAAGGCAGCTCACTACCACCTTCTCAAGGGCAATTTGTGATTGGCAATGAGTGCTGGCCTAGCCATTGCTGCCTGCATCCCATGAATGAACTTTTTAGTGTTTAGCACTATGTTCAGATTGTTGTCAGGGTTCATAGCTTTTGCTGTATCTAATTCACTCAACCATTTTTTGATATTACAAGAAATGAATTGAATTGACTGAAAACTGGCACCTGTGCTTCTGGGGACATTGAGAGACTGAGATGGGTCATCCACTTAGCATTTCTGGCTTGAGAAGTTTCAGAATTATCTTTTGCACTGACGTGCTGAGCTGCCCCATTCATTGAGGATGGTATGTTTATAGAACAACCTCCTACTATTAGATGTTTAATTGTCCATCACAACTCATAACTAGATGTAACCAGATTGTAGAGCTTTGATCTGATCCATTGGATGTGAAAGCAGCTTATAGTGTACAGCTTCTGCAATTCAGAACACTGTAGCCTTGTGGTAGCTTCGTGAGGTTGGCACCTCATTTTTCGATATGCCTGCATTGAATATTGTAAGACAAAAACAAAAACAGAATTACCTGGAAAAACTCAGCAGGTCTGGCAGCATCGGCGGAGAAGAAGAGTTGACGTTTCGAGTCCTCATGACCCTTCGACAGAACTTGAGTTCGAGTCCAAGAAAGAGTTGAAACATAAGCTGGTTTAAGGTGTGTGTGTGGGGGGCAGAGAGAGAGAGAGAGAGGTGGAGTGGGGGTGTGGTTGTAGGGACAAACAAGCAGTGATAGAAGCAGATCATCAAAAGATGTCAACAACAATAGTGCAAAAGAACACATACATTAGTTTATCAAGTATTTTTTTAATGGAAAATTTTGACATTTGTATGAGGAAATCTACACACTACACAGCCTACTTAACAATATTTTCTTTCATGTATGTACTTGGAAGATGAAGATGCCATGAGATCCCCTAGTGGTGAAAAACTGCAAAGTTATATCCCAGTTAGTCTGCAGCACATTAGTTTATAATGCAGAGCAAGAGTGTAGAACAAGAAAGGTGTGTGGCTATTAAACCTGCTGTTTCCACAGGTTATGCAAAACTTGTCTCAATGTGACGTTACATTTAGAATTAACGTCTTTTTTAACTTCTTGGTATGAATAGCCACATGTAAAACTTCCAAAAACTCTTTGGGAATTTCTCTGTGCTTTGCCAAGTCAAATTCAAACTTATATTACCCAAGCCTGACCAAATTACATTTTGCCAGCAGTGCACAAACTATTGTTTCATGAAACATTTTGACATCTGGGCCTATGTTTTTTTGCTCATGACTTCAAGTTCATTGTTCAACAGCTTTTCTGTTTCTTCAAAGAAATGATGTAGTGCTAGCTGTTCTTTCTGTGCATGTGGTTGCAGAAGAGATAGAAATTATTATCGGTTCAGTTCTATGCATCATCCTTCTTGTGGAGACCCGTGTCACTCTTTCCTCCTGCTGTCTAGTGCATCAATGTTCCTTTTGAGTCAATCGTAACCCAAACTGCATCCAGTCTTCTAACTGTGCCCTGCCCAATGAGTTTTGTAAGATTTAAATAGGCCCTTGTGTTCTTCTTTTGATATATCACACAAATAAGAGTAACAATCACCAATAAGATATATTTAAAAATTGCAAACATGGATATCCGAAACACAAAAAAAAAGCACTCAGCAAATTGGCAGTATCTGCAGAGTGAAAATACAGGTCACCATTTCAAGAAAGCTCTTGGTATTGACATCTGAAAGATAACTTATTAATGGAATCAGAGAGAGGGACTTGCACTTATATAGTGCCTTTTATGTCCTCAAGGCATTCCATAACACTTTACACCAATGAAGTTCTTTTGAAGTGCAATCCCTGTTGTGAAATAGGAATCATGGCAGCCAATTTGTGCACAGCAGGGTCCCATAAGAGGCAGTTTGACAATGACCAGATAATCTCTGTTAGCTATGTTGGATGAGGGGTAAATATTGGTCAGAACACCAGGGAGAACTTCACTTATCTTCAAAATGCCATGGAATCCTGAGGGTGGATGTTTCCTCTGTTTAACATCTCATCCAAAGGATTGCACTGCAGAGTCAGCCTAGGTTTTATGCACCTTTTAGGGGTGGAGGGTATGGGATAAGGGTAGGGAAAAATATTCAAATATTCTTAAGGGCCTAAGAATTTTGCTCTTAAATTGTGTTACCTCCAAAAGACAATCCTGGAGATTCTTAAAATGTAGAAAATAAAGGCCTTGCTAACCGTATATTTATCTATTTAAAGAAACACTTTTTTACTTTTGAGTCTTGGTTCTGTTTTTACTCCAAACTAGATTTGTTTTCCAGGGCTGTCAGTTGACTGCAACAGGTTTTATTTATTTTGTGCCTTTAACATAATAAAACGTCCCAAAGCACTTCACTGGACCACTATCAAACAAAACTTGGCACTGAGCCACATGTAATTATGGCACATGAGCAAAAGCTTGGACAAAGAAGTTAGTTTTAAGGAGGAAAGAAAGGTTGAGGGAGGGAATTCCAGAGCTCTGAAAACACTGCTGCCAGTGGTGGAATGATTAAAAGCTGGGGGTGCTCAAGGCCAGAATTGGAGGAGCATAGATATATAAGGATTGTGGGGCTAGGTTACAAAGATTGGGAGGGGTGATACCATGGAGGGATTTAAAAATGTGGACAAGAATTTTAGAATGGAGGCATCGCATAACTGGGCACCAATGTAGGTCAGTGAGCAGGAGGGTGATGGGTGAATGAGACCTGCTTTGAGCTGATCCATTGACAGTAGCGTTTTTTTGATAACTTTAAGTTTATAGAAAGTAGATGTTGGTTACCTTCAAGTTACCTTCAAATAAAACCTGTGTGTGTGTGTGTGTGTGTGTGTGTGTGTGTGTGTGTGTGTGTGTGTGTGTGTGTGTGTGTGTGTGTGTGTGTGTGTGTGTGTGTGTGTGTGTGTGTGTGTGTGTGTGTGTGTGTGTGTGTGTGTGTGTGTGTGTGTGTGTGTGTGTGTGTGTGTGTGTGTGTGTGTGTGTGTGTGTGTGTGTGTGTGTGTGTGTGTGTGTGTGTGTGTGTGTGTGTGTGTGTGTGTGTGTGTGTGTGTGTGTGTGTGTGTGTGTGTGTGTGTGTGTGTGTGTGTGTGTGTGTGTGTGTGTGTGTGTGTGTGTGTGTGTGTGTGTGTGTGTGTGTGTGTGTGTGTGTGTGTGTGTGTGTGTGTGTGTGTGTGTGTGTGTGTGTGTGTGTGTGTGTGTGTGTGTGTGTGTGTGTGTGTGTGTGTGTGTGTGTGTGTGTGAGTGTGTGTGTGTGTGTGAGTGTGTGTGTGTGTGTGTGTGTGTGTGTGTGTGTGTGTGTGTGTGTGTGTGTGTGTGTGTGTGTGTGTGTGTGTGTGTGTGTAAGATGCTCTACTATTCTGAACTTTTGATCTTAGAAGAGCTGGTGGGAGGAATAAGAAAACAAGTAGAATTAGGCTGTCCACCATGACCACTTTGATGTACAAGCTGGTGAAAGAGCAGGAGACTTCAACTTCCACTTTGTTTTTTAAAAAAAAATCACATGAGTTTTAATTCCAGGATGCTTGGGAAATGTTTGTTATAGTTATGCTATGACATGAATGAACTCTGTTATTATGTCCCATGTAATTGGTGCTTATTATATAGGCCTATGTGAAGAATGGCCTGAGTCCCACCCAAGTAGACAATGAATGCCACTGGCACTGTACCTTCACAAGGGATCAACATCTGCAAAAAAAAAATGTAAATAGGAAAAGAGAGAGGTTTTTGTAATAAATGAGAGCTTTTACTTTAGGTGAAGATAAACCTTTCCCAAAAATGGGAATTGAATTTAAAAGCTGAATGAAGTCCAGAGAATTTTTTTTCCTATTTCATTTGCTGCACCCTCGGCTGAGATTAGCTAACTTGGCAGAAAGTAGAATATAAACCTTGCATGGATTGATGCAACAGAAAATGTGATATTATCTGCTGAATTTGAAGCTGAAAAAATCTATCATTTAAACAGAGGAGAAAATGCTATCCTTTGTTTCTTCTATGATGCCTGTGTGGTTTTATTTGAAAATGTGTTGATATAAAATACTTTTTCTTCAGATTGATTGCCTGTTCTCTAAGCATGAAGTACTATGTAGAAGAAAACATTTCGATGAAATCTAGCACCACTATTAAATATTTCCTCAAGATGTGGAGCAGCGTCAGTGAAACACTCATATTCATCTTTCTTGGTGTATCAACAATCACAGACACCCACGAATGGAACTGGGCATTCGTTTGCTTCACTCTATTGTTCTGCTTGGTGTGGCGGGCACTAGGTAAAGAATAGTTTATTTGCTAAGCCTTTAAGTTGACTGTCTAACGGAGTTCTTTCTGGTTTTGCACACAAACGGATTAGAATTTTTGGGTGCAGTGAATATAAGAATATTGGGTGCATCTGTAAAGGAATGTGGTTAATTAACTTAAACCAATACAAGGAAAATTGGATGGGTTCCTTTTTAGAGGCATGCACTTTCCCATTTCATTTGGGGTAGCCATAATATTGACTGATCTCTCTTTTTTCCATCTTCTTCTGTCAGTCATCCATTCTTCTTACAATTCAGTTGTGTTAAAGTCTGTTGTCAGTGCATTTTTCCATCTGGTCTTTGGCCTTCCTCTTCTCTTGCTTTCTGCCAGTCCCATCTACATCACTTGTTTCATCATATGTCCTGTTTCTCCCTAACAGATGACCATACCATTCAAACTCTTCTCGGCTACTTTCTTTGCTTCCTCAGTCTTCACTGACCACACCAAACCTTCTCCCCTTTCCCGATGAACTGGTTCCTGATCTTTTCCTTCCTAGTCACTCTACACATCCCATCTCAAATTTGCATTTCATTAGTATCCATCCTCTCTTGCTGTTATATAGTGCAGAAACTTGGTTAACAAGGCTGGTCTCTCAACTGCCTTGTAGATTCTTCTTGAGAGAATGCAATATGAATAACATAGTCAATTTAATTTGGTCTTGTGTAGGCCAGAAAAACCTGTGATTTCATTTGTTCGTTTATTTATAGAAAATATAGAACAATATGCAAATATCATATTGATGGGTTATAATTCACATGGATCCCAGTTTTTAACTTGATAATCTGTTTTACCCTCAGGTGTCATAGTGCTGACTCAGATCATTAACAGATTCCGAAAACTGTTGGTCAGCCGCAAAGATCAGTTTATCATTGCATATGGTGGTCTGCGGGGGGCAATTTGCTTCTCACTTGTGTTTCTACTTCCTTCTCATGTCTTTCCTCGAAAGAATTTGTTCATCACATCAACTATTGTGGTCATATTCTTCACCGTCTTTATTCAGGTTAGAAATATTTCTCTATATATTTTGGTTGTTAAAATGTCTGTTGCAAAACTGTGATTTTTGTATGAAATCATAAATTACTCTAATGATGAGAGTATTGATAACTTACAAGTTTGTCACATAAGTCCTTAATCTGTAACAATTGGACATTTTCACAATGCTGGGTTCCATTTGAATTGCATGCTATTCACAGAATGCATTCATGAAGGCAGTACTAGCTATAAATCTGCTTTTTGCATGTGGAGAGGGCAGAACAAGTTGTAAGTTCTCAATTACACTTAAGTTTGATTTGTCTGTTATTTGGCACTCAAAAAAAACTTTTCACTTAATCTTATTACAACTATTTTAGACAGTCTGTTTTGTATTGTGAAGCTTTTAAAAAGTGAATAGATCAATTAAATCTTTCATTCTAGATAATAAGTATAAATATCTTAGCAAAGTCATAAATAATATGCTTTGTAACTGTGACAAAGGAAAACTATCCCCCCTCATTCTTCCCGACCTGTCTGCAGCCTTTGGCATAGTTGACTACACCATCCTCCAACGTCTCTCCACTGTCATTCAGCTGGGTGGAACTGCTGTTACTGGTTCCCTTCTGCCCTGCCCAAACATAGCCAGAGAATCACAGATAATGACTTCTCTTCCTGCTCCTGCACTGTTAGCTCTGGTGCTCCCCCAGGATCTATCCATGGCCGTCTCCTACCTCTCATCTATGTGCTGTCGCTTCTCATTTCTCTGCTCTAAGGAGAATAGCCCTTATACTTCAGTCTCTCCTCAGCCCTGGTACCATTCTGATAAATCTCCTGTGCATCTCCCCAGTGCCTTCATGTCCTTACTAAAACATGATGCCCAAAAATACACATTCCAGCTAATTTTTGTATAATTGCCAACTTATGCCAAATCTGTGGTGGTGCATTCCCACCAGGAATTAAGCTGAGACTCCCCATTAAGACTCTTGGAGCCAGCAGATCAGTTTGTCACCCAAGCAGGGCCCTTGGGTGAAAGGTGTATTTGCCCGTCTCAATATGCTCGATACCCATGATCCACTTTCTCACTTGCTTAGTTGTTTTGAACATAATTTACCCCTTACGCTGGAGTTTTTTTTTTAAACGCCCTATGGACGATTGCATGTCATAACTGGTATGCATGCTGACATCATTAACAGATAGTGGAAAGTACTGCAGCTCCGATGACCTTTACACTTCTTTTAAAGTGTCAATATTGCTCAAGATGAGAAAACTGCAAAAGTTGTGCAGCAGACCAGCCAGTTCTGTAGAGGAAAAAAAGTGAATATTTGAAATAAAAATTATGCTGAAAATGTGCAAATATTAACTTTGTTTCCTCTTTTCAGAGGAATATTTATATAATAAAAGAGTTCCAGCATATTAAAATTGTCCTGTTTATCCAAATGGACATAACACTAATTTTTGAAAAAAGCAAGATAGATAAACTAAGAAATTAAAGGCCTATTTGTCTAACATCAATTGTGGAGACATTGTTAGAATATGTTACTTGGGTCTGAGTAACTTGAGCACTTGGATAAATGTGGGCCAATCAGAGAAAGCCAAAATGGATTTATAAAGGCTAAATTATGTCTAACGAATCTAGTTGGAATTTTTTTGAGGAGGAAAATAAGAGGCGAATAAGGGAGTTTCTATTGATATTACATATTGACTTCCAGAAAGCATTCAACAAGGTTCCATGTAAGCCTATTAAACAAAATGAAAGCGCTTGAAATTGGATCCAACCTATTGGATTGGGTAGGGAATTGGTCAGACGCTAGGAAGCAAGATAGTTTAATGGGTATGTACTCAGACTGGCGGAATGTGAGTAGTGGTGTCTCCCAAGGATTTGTACTTGGGCCACATTTTATTTAAAAATGGTTTGATGAAGGAATAGACAATGGTATCCAAATTTGCTGATGAAACAAAGGTAGGTGACATAGTAAATAGTGCAGATGAGATCAGAAAGTTGCAATGGGACATTAGATTGTGAGTGGTTAAAATTGGCAGATGAAGTTTCATGTGGCGAAAGTGAGAGGTCATCCACTTTGGACTTGAGAGATATTTCAAAACATTTTCTAAATCGTGAGATACTAGGAATTGTGAATGAGCAAAGGATCCATGTACAGAAACCATTAAAAGCTAGTGGACAGTACAAAAAAATAATCAAAAGGATTCATGGAATGTTGGTCTTTATCTTGAGCAGATCAGAATATTAAGGGGTGAAAGCTATGGTAAAACTGCACAGAGCTCTGGTTAGATCCTATTTGGATTACAGCATTCAGTGCTGGATGCTGCATGGCAGGAAGGATGTATTAGATTTGGGAATTGCTGCACAGATTCATTTGAATGTTATTGTAGCATTTTTTTTTTTAAAGTTAAATTATGAGAACTGTTTGCCTAGAGTAGTCCTGTATTCTCTTGAATGTAGAATACTAAGGGATGATCTAAATTGAAGTGTTTAAGATGACTAAAGGATTTAATATCATAGAGAGAAACTGTTTCTTCTGGTGAGAGTCAAGAGCAAGGGGGAATAATCGTAAAATTAAACTTCAGTTTAATGTTTCATTTATTCCAAAATGCCAAATGAATGTCTGTCTGTTTTGTTAAAAGTGTCTGTTTTGTTAAAAGTAACTGTTGAATGTTGATATTTTAGGGAATGACTATCCGTCCATTGGTTGGCTTTCTGGATGTTAAAAAGTCAAATCAAAAACAGCCAACAGTCAGTGAAGAGATTCATATTCGGGTAAGTGCCCTGGGTGGTACTGTTTAACTGTGTAACAACCTTGCATTTATTAACACTTCTAACATAAGAGTTATCCCAAAAAGAGTCTCAGAAACAGATGTCAATTCAGGAGTGATTAGGAGAGGTAACCAAAAAAATGGGTCAGAAGTGAACACAGGAACATGGGAATTTGGGATTTAGGTGCAGGAGTAGGCCATTTGGCCCTTTTGAGCCTGCTCTGCCATTCAGTAAGATCATGGCTGATCTACTTGTGGTCTCAACTCCACTTTCCTGTCAACTCCCTAACTCTGCTTCGAGTAATTCAATGACCCTGCCTCCACTGCTGTCTGGGGAAGAGAATTCCACATAACTTTACGAGCCTCTGAGAGGAAAAAATGTTTTTCTCATCTCAGTCCTAAAGGGAGACCTCTTGTTCTTGAACTGTGTTCCCTTGCTCTAGTCTCCCCCACAAGTGGAAACATCCTCCTGGTATCCACCCTTTCACGTTTCCTCAGTATCTTGTATGTTTCAATAAGATCACCTCTCGTTCTTCTAAACACCAATGGGTAGAGGCTCAACCTATTCAACCTTTCCTTGTAAGATAAGCCCCTTGTCCCAGGAATGAGTCGAGTGAACCTTCTTTAAACGCTTCTAAAACAATTATATCTTTTTGAGATCAAAACTCTGCACAGTATTCCAGATGTGGTCTCACCAATGCCTTGTACAACAACGGTACAATTCCCTCCCAGAAACATGATCGGGTCCCCCTTGTACTCACTTATCACCCCCACCAGCCTCCGCATTCAAAGGATCATCCTCCGCCATTTCCGCCAACTGCAGTATGATGCCACCACCAAACACATCTTCCCTTCACCCTCCTGGCGGCATTCCGTAGGGATCGTTCCCTCCGGGACACCCTGGTCCACTCCTCCATCACCCCCTACTCCTCAACCCCCACCTATGGCACCTCCCCATGCCCACGCAAAAGATGTAACACCTGCCCCTTCACTTCCTCTCTCCTCACCATCCAAGGGCCCAAACACTCCTTTCAACTGAAGCAGCATTTCACTTGCATTTCCCCCAACTTAGTCTACTGCATTCGTAGCTCCCAATGTGGTCTCCTCTACATTGGAGAGACCAAACATAAACTGGTCGACGCTTTGCAGAACACCTGCGGTCTGTCCGCAAGAATGACCCAAACCTCCCTATCGCTTGCCATTTTAACACTCCATCCTGCTCTTTTCCCCACATGTCTGTCCTTGGCTTGCTGCATTGTTCCAGTGAAGCCCAACGCAAACTGGAGGAACAGCACCTCATCTTCTGACCAAGCACTTTGCAGCCTTCCGGATTGAATATTGAAATCAACAACTTTAGATCTTGAACTCCCTCCTCCATCCCCACCCCCTTTCTGTTTCTTTCCCCTTCCTTATGTGTTTTTTTCCAATAATTTATATAGATTTTTCTTTTCCCACCTATTTCCATTATTTTTAAATCTTTTATGCCCTGCTAGCCTTTCCACCCCACCCCCACTAGAGCTGTACCTTGAGTGCCCTGCCATCCATTCTTAATTAGCACATTTGTTTAGATAATATCACTATCTTCAACACCTGTGTTCTTTTGTCTGTGACATCTTTTGATTATCTGCTCCTATCACTGCTTGCTTGTCCCTACAACCACACCATCCCCCAGCACTTCTCTCCCCCTGCCCACCACCCCCCCACCACACCTTAAACCAGCTTATATTTCACCCCTGTCCTTAGATTCACTCAGTTCTGTTGAAGGGTCATGAGGACTCGAAACATCAACTCTTTTCTTCTCCGCTGATGCTGCCAGACCTGCTGAGCTTTTTCAGGTAATTCTGTTTTTGTTCTGGATTCCCAGCATCTGCAGTTTTTTTGTTTTTAACAGTAAAACATCCCTACTCCTATATTCCATTCCCCTTGCAATAAACACCAACATTCCATTTGCCTTCCGCATCACTTGCTGTACCTGCATATTAACATTTTGTGACTTATATACTGGGATCCTTCTGTACCATCGAGTTCTGCAATCTCTCTTCATTTAAATAGTATACTGCTTTTCCATTCTTCTTACCAAAGTGGACAAGTTCACGTTTTCCCACATTATATTCCATCTGCCAAATTTTTGTCCAGCAACTTTTCCTGTCTATATCTCTTTGCGGACACCCAACCTCCTCTTGACTGCTTATTCTCCTACCTACCTTGGTGCCATCAGCAAATGTAGCTACCATCCATTCAGTCCCTTTACCCAAATCATCGATGTAGATTGTAAACAGTTGGAGCTCCATCACTGATCCCTGTGGTACTCTGCTAGCTACAGCTTGTCAACCCAAAAAAGACCCATTTCTTTCTACTCTCTACTTCCTATTAGCTAACCAATCCTTTATCTATGCTATTATGTTACCCCATACACCATGTTCTTTTATCTTTTGTAATAATCTTTGATGTGGCATCTTATCAGTGCCTTTTGGAAATCAAAGTGCAAAACATCTACAGGTTCCCCTTTAGCCACCTTGCTTGTTACTTTCTTAAAAAATCTTAATAAATTAGTTAAACACTATTTCCCTTTCTCAAAGCCATGTTGATTATGCCTGATCACATTACAATTTTCTAAATATCCTATAACCTCAATATTCTAGAAATTTCCCTATGACAGATGTTAAGCTAACTAGCCTGTTGTTTTCTGCTTTCTGTTTGTCCTTTCTTGAATAAAGTTGTTACATTAGCTATTTTCCAATCCACCAGAACTTTTCTGGAATCTAGTGTGAAGATTTTTAAGGGGCAGAGAAAAGACAAACGAGGATGGGAATTCCAGAATGTAGAAATACGTTTGCTGAAAACTCTACTGGGGTGATAAGAGCAGAGATGCAAAGCCATGCCAGTTAAAGGAGCAGAGGATTTGGGGATATAATGAGCTAGAGGAGCTTGTGAATATATTGAGGGAGGCCGTGGAGCAGTTTTAAAGATGAGGATTTTAAATTTGAGGTTTTGGGAGACATTGGGCCAATCTGGGACAATGAGAAATGGAGGAATGAGCAAGTAGGCCTTAATATGGAAGATGGGTAGGAGAGATTTGGATTAGTTACGGTTCATAGAGAGTGGACAATGGAGATTAGCAAGGAGAGCATTGGAGTAGCTGGGACTGTAATTGACAAAAGCATATACAAGGGTTTCAGTGTTGAAAGAGATGACCTTTGGTTGATGATGGGTGATGTTGCAAAAGTACAAATAATCTTCTTTTATTCATTCATGGGATGTGCATAGAGCTGGCTAGGCCAGCATTTATTGCCCATCGCTAATTGCCCTTGAGAAGGTGGTGGTGAGCTGCCTCGTGAACTATGCAATCCATGTGGTGTAGGTTAAGCCACAGTGCTGTTAGGCAGGGAGGATATGATGGGGAGAATATGGGGAGGTGTAGCCAACATTTAATAGGACACTGAGATAAAAACAAAAAACTGCGGATGCTGGAAATGCAAAACAAAAACAGAATTACCTGGAAAAACTCAGCAGGTCTGGCAGCATCGGCGGAGAAGAAAAGAGTTGACGTTTCGAGTCCTCATGACCCTTCAACAGAACAGACCCTTCTGTTGAAGGGTCATGAGGACTCGAAACGTCAACTCTTTTCTTCGCCGCCGATGCTGCCAGACCTGCTGAGTTTTTCCAGGTAATTCTGTTTTTGTTTTTAATAGGATACCAATGTTGTGAATAATTTGGTTTAGTTAGATGGGGGATAGAATCCGTGGCAATTGAATAGGATTTGCTGCTGGGGCTGAGGGCCTTAACTCTTCTCAGTGTTGAACTGGAGGAAATCACAACTTATCCAAGACAGAACAAATGGGAATGAGACAGTTGAGGAGCTGAGTAATGTTGTGGAAAGAGAGATTTGGGTGCTATCAGCATACATATGGAAACTGAATGTGTCTGCAGAAGATGATGAAGAAGAGGGACAGATTCTTGAGGAACTCCAGAATGACTACTGAACAAGAAGATGAGCCATTGCTGAAATATGTGAGACATATTAGGAGAAGGTGCTGGAGAAGCCGGGGGGGAAGAAGTTAACTTTCCTCATCCTCCTTAACCCCTCTACAGTCTTCAATACTGTTGACTGTACTGCTTTCCCAGAATTTTTCTACTCCAGCATCTCGTTGTGTAGTACTATGCTTGCATACTTTAACTTGTGTATACTGTAACCAAAGCATCTCTATCAGTAACTTTGTTTCCCATTTCTGCACTTTCACTGGGACTTCATCCCAAGTCGCCTCCGCTTCCTCATTTACATACTGCTACTTGGTGACGTTATCTACAGATATGGGAGTATCTCTCAAACCATCCACTGCTTGCTTGACAACCTTGGATGTATCTTGCGTTCCTCCAGCTTGGCATTGGGAATATCAAAATCACTGTCTTTCATCCCAGCACCAACTATTCCGCCTCACCACTGATGATATTCCTCATGCTGGCCATTCTTTGATGGAATCTAACTGTTTCACATTCATTTGATTTTGGAGCTCAACATCTGACCACATAGCCATCACTAAAATCACCTACTTCAATTTCCGTAACATGACCCAACTCCCCGCCTCAGCTCATCTGCCTGTGCAATCTTCATTTATTGTCATCATCTTGAAACTCGATTACTCTTGGCCAGCTTTCTCAACATTTGTCCTGTCCTCACTGACTCCTGAAACAATATAAAGAAGCCTGAATTTCAGCCCTATCTGTAGAAAGCAGTTCCCTAAAAAGTAACATGAAAAGAAGGCCTTAATAAAACCATTACCCTTGCCAGTGGTTGCACAGGGAGTGGAAAGTTTGATCTTTCAGGAGTTCCACGATTCTGGTCCCTTGCTTTGCCATCACTAGAGAAGTGGAAATAATGAAGATGGCTGCTTCACTATGCTCATCAGAGTTAGTTCACAAAATTGCTGCCAATTACATCGGCCACCACTGCATAAGAGCACAGCTCTTCACTTAATATCTTTCCTAAAATATATTAGCTGTTTTTCAATTTAAAATGTCTTTTTTATGTCTAGTTTTTTGACCATCTATTGGCTGGGATTGAAGATATCTGTGGACAGTGGAGTCACTACTATTGGAGAGACAAGTATGAATTCATAGTTTCACATCTAAGTTTTAAGCAATAAATTAAATGCCCCTGATCAATTACCTACTTAGGCAGCCTAGAAATCTAATAAATTAAAAGTTTTTTTTTGTAAAACTAATCTTGATTAAATAATGACTACTATGGAGTGTCACCAAATCCAGCGGCACAATAGTTGCATAATGGTTTTGTGTCTCTGGCAAAGGCCATGAGTCATAATTTACCATGGCCAGGATATTGAGGTTGGCAAGTGGGGGGGGTGGGGCCCACTCACCAATGCATAAAATGACACAGGATGACGTCGGGCGGAACTCCCGATGTCGTCCCGCCTCATTTCATTTTTCAGGTCAGCGGGGAGCAGCCGAATCAGCTGTGCACCTGCCGATCTGTCAACGGCCAATTGAGGCCATTTAAAAAGTAATTCAAGTTGTTAATGGACCTGCCTGTCCAACCTTACGGTTGGCGGGCAGGCCGGGAACCCTGGTGGGCTTCAGAAAAAACATGAAACCCCATCCACGGGCGGGATGAGGTTTCATGAAGGTTTTTAAAAATGTAATAAAAGTTTGAATAAAAGTGATGGATGAGCCCCAACTCATGTGACAGTGTCACATGAGGGAACATGTCAGGCAAATTTTATGTTTGTGCAATGACCATTTTTGAATTTGGCGCTGATCTCCCTGAGGCGGCACCTATCTTCAGGGAGATGAGTGCACTCTTTTGTGCATGTGTGTAAAAGAGTGCACTCTGGCTTAGGGAATCCCCCCGCCCACACAGGGAGTGCATAGCGTTTCCTGGCAGACATCACGCTGGATGGGCCTTAATTGGCCCGCCAATATAAAATGGTGGTGCATCCCCAATCAGGGGCACCGATCGGAGGCATGCCTGCACGCGCCTGGTCCTGCTCTCCCCACCCCCCAAGATGGGGGAAAAATTCTTCCCCATGTTCCACTTTCCAATCACTCAAACACCAGATTAACAGATTTGACTCTAGAAACGCTTTCTACCTTACTGCAGTAAGGGAGAAAGATAAACCCTGCAATGAATAACCCTTCTGCATGTGCAGCAGACCAGAGTTAAGTACATGCTGATGGATGCTCTCCCTGTTTTGCAACTTTGTCATTCAACACCAGCTCTGCCCACTCCTTCCAGTCAGTCAATCCAGTTTGTGCAAACTGCATGATTACTTAATTATAGTGATAAATCTTGCTGGAATAATCTCTTATTGTGCAGTTTTTAAAAAATATATAAATATATTTGGAAAGGTAGTTTTTCCCTGTGCAGTGGTCCAGCACCATTATCTTTCGCTTTCTCAGGTAATGGAGAACGTGGTGAGCAAACCATGTTTCTGCAGTCAGCTATTTAACATAATCAAGATTAATTGCTCAACCTGGGCTACGTTAACCACCCTTCTGCACCTGGTTGAGAATAAAGCTGCAGGAGTCAGTGCATTAGTAACTCTATCTAGAAACTCCAGACTAGTGGTGTATATGAATAGAGAGACCTGACTTGTATACTCCAAAAACAATACTTTTTTTAAAATTTTTTCATGGGATGTGGGCTTCACTGGCTAGGCCAACATTTGTTGCCCATTATTAATTGCACTTGAGAAGGTGGTGGTGAGCCACCTTCTTGAATTGATGCAGTTCATGTGGTCTAGGTACACTCGGTGCTGTTAGGGAGAGAGTTCCACGATTTGACCCAGCAACAGTGAAGCAACGGCAATGTAGTTCCAAGTTAGATTGGTATGTGACTTGGGAGGAAAACTTGCAGGTGGTGTGCCCATGCATCTACTGCCCTTGTCCTTCTAGGTGGTAGAGGTCACGAGTTTATAAGGTGCTGCTGAAGGAGCCTTGATAGTGTATCTTGTAGATGGTACACACTGCTGCCACAGTGTGTTGGTGGTGGAGGGAGTGAATGTTTACTGTGGGGTACAATCAAGAGGGCTGCTTTGTCCTGGATGGTATTAAGCTACTTGAGTGTTGGAGTTGAACTCATCCAGGCAAGTGGAGAGTATTCCCATCACACTCCTGACTTATGCCTTGTTGATGGTGGACTGGCTTTGGGGAGTCGCAAAGTGAATTACTGTTGTTGAAATGCTAACTAAATATTTTTTTCTTACCATAGAGCCAATTGATGTAGGTTTTTTTGGCAAGAACTTAAATTTAAAGTTTAAAAACAGTATTTGGATTTACTGCAGCCAGTGTGTAGCTGAAATGGTGTGAGTCTCCTTAAGAAGATCTTGCTGTTTACTTGAATTTGATGCATAATGGAAATTATGGCTTCAGCCCTTTAGGTGTGCTGTAATATCTACATTGATGCAATGTGCAAACCATAATCAGATCTAAATAACAAACTAATTTTAAGAACTTGGCTGCCTTCGATATTGTATAACTATTGGGAACTAAAGTGCTTTACTGTTTCCTTGGCTGAAATGCTAAATAAAGTAAATTGGGTGAAGAACCATTGCCATCATTATATCATCACTAACTGATGTAAATGGCTAATGGAACAAAGACCTTTTCCATTAGTATTCCAAGGCAAGGCCAAAAACATGAAAATATTTTTTTAAATTGCATTTTAATCCATACATTACATATTGTTTTCTCAACTTAATTTTCAGACTCCCCAGGTGCAAAGTAAGCTTTGTTTTTTGAGTATTATAATATACTCAATCACATCTGAAATGCAGTAAATATTTGTAGACTTTCATCCAGTCCCTTTGCAAAATGTCTTGTGGTGGCACCTGGATTGCCTTGCCCCAGTTCCTGCTGATAAGTCACATCAATTGTTTTCTAAAGTTAATAATTATCCTTGGAGTTAAAGAAATGACTAACAGCAAATGTAAATCTCCAGTGAACTTTGCTCCATTTACAGTACACTTTAGAGGGACTTTGAGGCTAGATTAAAAATATTTTTTTTCACCTGGTTATCAAACTGGATAGACATTTTTAAAGGTCATCAAATGCAAAGACCCCATAAGGCAATCATTTGATTTGATCCACTGTATCTCATAATTTAAACTCAACTTTTGTCCAAACTTCCTTTTCAATTCTTTACATGGTCCATAGGGCTTGTTTATGAAGCTTGTGTCTCAAGACTGAATCTCTCGATTAGCACTGGATATTATAAAAATTTGCATTTTTATTCTTTCATGGGGTGAGAGCACCACTGGCAAGGCCAATGTTTGTTGCCCATCCCTAATTGCCCTTGAGAAGGTAATGGTGAGTTGCCTTTTTGAACCACTACAGTTCATCTGGTGAAGTACTGTTAGGAAGGGAGTTCCAGGATTTTGATCCAGTGACAGTGGACTTGGAAGGGAACTTGGCGGTGTTCCCATCAGTGATAAGTGATGACAGTTGGTGTCTTGATGAGTGAGTTTTCTTGAAGTCAAAATTTAAAATCTAAAAACCAGCAAGTAATACCAATGATTGTACTTTGCCTTGAAGCCAGCTTTGCAAATGTTTAATACTTTTCGAATTACAAAGATAAAGACAATTAATTAGAAATGTTCATTTTAACTTTTCCAGAGAATACCAGATATGTGTTAATGCAAACAATTGAAGGGAATCTTTCTCAAATTAAGTATGTTGACTCTCTTGCACTCTGGATGTGGTACACAGTATTACTATGTTGTTTTAAAAATAAGCAGATAACAGGCGATATTTGCAAAATGTTTCAAATAATTTCTGTTGTATGAAGGGTGGAGGTAGCCCTTTGCTCTGCAAGTGCTGTAAACTTTGCTAGTTATCTTAAACTGGTATTACTTGATAGTGCACCACATGGCCCTGTATAATAAAGTACAACAGGATGATCATTACTGTCATTGGTTCCCTAACCACTTGCTGCAATAATATGAGGACCACACTGAAAATGTTTATATAAGTAGATAAGAATCTTTTGAAATGTAAATGTGCTAAATATCCAACAAAGCATCCCTCAGAGTTTTTAGAACAGGATGTTCCTGAGTGAAAATATCCTGACAACTACTTCTTAGTTACAAGTATTAAGTTGAAACCTTCTGTTTCTCGTCTCTATATCTGTTGTTTTAAAATAGAGCTGTGCAGGAGAAGCCAATGATTTCACATTTATACAGATTATTTAAGAAGGACAGTGTAGCAGTCGATATATTTTGTCTAGGAACATTCTGCTCTTAACACTCCATCACCCTGTATTATTGGTGTGTTGGATCCTGGTCACCAGTTTGTTGTGACTTATGGAACTGGATTGCACGCTTGTTTTAGGATGGCTGAGTTGGTACAATAGACAGAGTTGATCAGCAGACAGTGCTTGGGTGAAACACATTCTGTTTATTTACAAAGGTACTCAACCACTACATTTGTGTGCTTTCAACTCAAACCCTGTTTCCATACTAACTTACTAACTGACTACTGACTACAGAGGTAGTCTGCACTGCTCCCCTATTGGTTACATAAGATCATATGATCTTCCTTTATAACATCCTTTTTTAAATGTATACTACAATGTGTTACAAATTCACTTTGCAAAAAACTTTCTTTAGATGAAAAGGGCAGTTCTGTAGGAACATGAAAGACAAGGATGAGAGATTTTTTGTACAATGATATACTTTACAATCGATCAAACTGGTTTATTCTAGGAAATATTGTAGCTCATTGTACTTCATCATATATGCGCTAAAACAATTTGATCTCTGGCTTTACTTTTAGGGCCAAGAAGTTTGATCGAAAGTATTTGTCAAAGCTTTTGATCAGGGATAAAGAGCCAAAGTCCAGTATTGTTGCTCTTTATAAAAAACTGGAATTAAAACAAGCAATTGAATTGGCTGAATCTGGACAATTTAGTAAGGTGTCATCATCTGCTTCCCTGCTGTAAGTAAAACATTGCTTTCAAAGTATTTTAAATTTTTGATGCAACTTATTAACTAAGCAGTTAGGAACAGGAATCAGAAATGGGCATTGCCTTGTATGTTTTGGATTTGATGTAAGTCTGAAGCTGCATTCATTCACTATATTTGCACAGCAGACACTTACAAACAGTAGATTGCTTTAAAACAGATTTCAGATTAGTACTGTTGAGTTTGTTAGGTTTGAGTTTGAATGCTAGGAATTTTCTTGTCTTCAGAGCAGAAAGAATAATAGTCCTCAATTCCTGAACCTGTTTTCTTTCATTACATCACCCATTTATGCCTCAACTTGCATGTTTTGCTTGCCATTGTTAACTCTAGGCCTGGTTATTCCAAAGGGCATCCTGCATTATACCATCTGCAAAGTTGAGGTCATTTGAAACTCTGTTAACCATTTCTTAATTTTCACCAAGACCTGCTCACCCATCTTCCTGTGCTTGAAGATCTGATTTGGCTCCTGGTGAAGCTGTGTCAAAACTTTAAAATTGTTATGTTTGTTTTCAAATCCCACCATGGTCTTGCCTCTGCCCATCTTTTTCAGCCAAATAACTTTCCTAGATCTCTGCACTCCACTAATTTCTGGCTTCCTAAGCATTCTTGATTTTAATCATTCCACCATTGGGAGCCATGCTTTTAGAAGTCAAGACCTTCCGCTCTGGAATTCGCTCCCTATATCTTTTTTTCCTTTCCTCCTTCGGGATGCTCCTTAAAACCTACCTTTTGGTTAAGCTATTGGCCATCTAGCCTAATATTTCCTTCTGTGGCTCGATGTTGAATGTTACTCCATTAAACCCCTGTAAAGCCCTTTTCTTGCATTTATATAGCAGCTTTTAATGTTAAGTTATTTTTGTTCAGTCTTGATATGCTACTTTATCTGAATTTACAGAAGTAAGAAACCTAGAGAAATAAAGAATCTCTCCTCTGATGAACTGAAGGACATCAAAGAAATCTTAACTAAAAATTTATATCAGATAAGACAGAGGGTAAGATTAACAAACTACTTTGGCTACTACATATTTCATACCCAACACCAAAACAATAAATCTCTTGTATTCCTACTGATTTATTATTTGGTTGCTGACAAAACTCCCTTTTTAACTCTTTTTCATTCATTGGATGTGGATGTCACTGGTTAGGCCAGCATTTACTCCTCATCCCTAATTCCTCTTGAGAAGGTGAGCTGCTTTCTTGAACCACTCTGTAATCCATGTGGTGTAGGTACACCCACAGTGCTGTTAGGAAAGGAGCTCCAGGATTTTGACCAGCAGGGGTGAAGGAACGGCGATATATTTCCAAGTCAGAATGGTGAGTGGCTTGGAGGGAACTTCAGGTGCTGGTGTTCCCGTCTATCCGCTGCCCTTGTCCTTGGGCTGGGTTTTTTGACATGTGTTCTCTTGTAAATTACATATCAAGTTTGCCTGGAAAATCTCTACCATAAAACAGAAGTGTTGGGTTTAATACCCAAGAGGTTAAAAGTAGCTGAAAAATACAATACCGTATTCTTTGAAAAAGTAGTGGCTTCAATTGCAGAAGTCTCTGGGGAGGGGGGTGGTGCAGGAGGTGCATGTGAGACAATGTACTGAAAAAAAACTTTCTGTAAAAAGCAAAGGATTGATTTTGCTATACCAGAAACTAGAACTTTACTGGGACATAAATAGTCTCTTACGATGAATCCAAAGACATTCTTAAAACCAATTACAGATTCCCTCAGGTGTCTTCTGGTATAAGCTGAATAGAAATATGAAGGACAAAGTGGGTTTGAAAGGTGTTGTCTAAGGTGCCTTGGTAAATCCCTGCAGTGCACCTTGTAGATGGTACATGCTGCCAAAATGCTTGGTGGTGGTGGTGGGAGTGAATGTTTGTGGATTTGGTGCCAATCATGTGGGCTTGCTTTGTCCTGGATGGTGTCAAGCTTCTTGAGTGTTATTGGAGCTGCACTCATCCAGGCAAGTGGGGAGCATTCCATCACAATCCTGACTTGTACCTTGTTGATGGTGGACAGACTTTAGAGAGTCAGGAGGTGAGCTACTCACTGCAGGATTCCTAGCTTCTGACCTGCTCTTGCCACCACTGTATTTATATGGCTAGTCCAGTTCAGTTTCTGGTCTATGGTAATCCCCAGGATGTTGCAATTGGACATGGGCTGCTTCAGTATCTGAGGAGTCACGAATGGTGCTGAACATTGTGCAATCATCAGCAAACATCCGCACTTCTGACCTTATAATGGAGGGAAAGTCATTGATGAAGCAGCTGAAGATGGTTGGGCCTAGGATACAGATGTTAAAATTTGGAGGTTTTGGAATTGTTCTTCCAATTGTCTAACAGTGCTTCCTTTAAGTGAATCCCCTATATCCTGGAAGCTGTGCTGTTTCTATATTCTGTTCTTAAGCACATACCCAGTGACATAACAATTATTTTACTTGTTCCCATGATTGATGTTACTGGATTTAACAGAGTCTTGCACTATAACTACCACATTCTTATTAGATGTGCGTGATGCTGGTATTGTTGCATTTGTTGCCCGATCTTATTTGCCCTGAGTAGGTGGTGGGCCTTTTTCCTTGAATTGCTGCACTCCTTGTGCTGATGGTATTTTCTTAATAGTTTTAGGCAAGAGCTTTTGGAATTTTGGCCTGGTATTAATGAAGGAACATTATGCCTAGGTCAAGCTAGTAAGTGACCTGGAGGTGGTGTGGTTCCCATGAACTTGATACTCTTGTCCTTTGGTCTGGAGTTAAAGTAAGTGCTGAGTGCTGAGAGTTAAAGTAAGCTTTGAGTTATTGCAGTAAATCCTAAATTGTATTTCCACATGGACTTGTGGTTTTAAAAACTAAAATAATTAATTGAAACAATTAAAATAACTAAATGATGTTGTTTTACTTGACTTTGTGCTTCATATTACTATTCAGCTTATACCAGAAGACACCTGAGGGAATCTGTAATTGGTTTTAAGAATGTCTTTGGATTCATCGTAAGAGACTATTTACATCCAAATAAAGTTCTAGTTTCTGGTATAGCAAAATCAATCCTTTGTCTTTTTACAGAAAGTTTTATTTCTGCACATCGACTCACATGCACCTCCTGCACCACCCCCCTCCCCGGAGACATCTACAATTCAAGCCACTACTTTTTCAAAGAATACACTACAGTATTTTTCAGCTACTTTTAACCTCTTGGGTTCTGTTTTGTGGTAGAGATTTTCCAGGCAAACTTGATATGTAATTTACAAGAGAACAAATGTCAAAAAATAATATCCAATAACCCACACAATATGAATATTCACAACATAATTGCACACACAGCCTGTGCAATGGAACAACATTTTCTATTTATAAGACAATTTTAAACTAAAAAAAACCCACACAATACTTTTAATCTTGCATATAATGAAGCCAGTTCAAACTTGAAGTGATGGGAATTTTCAAAAACATGGCACATTAATTAGAGAGCATTCAAAATCTTCCCTGTGGCAGCAGGACCTGGCTGATGACTGCATGGCAGAGACTTTAGCCTGATATAGTGGAGTGTGATTGGTTCACTGAGCTTGGAGGGAAAAAATAACTAAAATAAAGCCAGATGTTCAGGGAAGTAGTAAGGAGTGGGAATGACAAGGCGACAGTTAATTCTAGGACTAAGAACAAAATAGAGCAATGACTTGTCCTAATATTTCCTGAAATTTGTTAGTCCAGTTGGTGGAATATATGGCTGGCCTTTATTGCTTCACCTACAGATCTGTTTGCAACTACATTAATTCCACTAGATGAATTGAGCTGCATTTGTACCATAACTTACAAATGATTTAGACCCTATAAAACCATTGAGTATTCAGCATGACTTTATTTTTCCTGCAGTTGAAAATGCACATATAGAAAGTAAACCATCTTCAAGGAAAAAGTGCTTAGCAAAGCTTTTTAAATTTTATAACTGTCTTTACATATATCAGATTGAAACACCTTATCGAATCACTTATATGACATCGCTATGTTGAATAGCACCAGCCTGTTCTTCTAGCTCAAATAGCAAGACTGTTATACGATCCATGAAGGTGCTGCCTCTTTTAAAAGAAACTGCACACCCATTAAACTTTTTTACCAGAGGGTGGTGATGGTCTGGAATGCACTGCCTGGGTGGGTGATGGAGGCGGGTTGCCTCACATCCTTTAAAAAGTAACTGGATGAGCACTTGGCACGTCATAACATTCAAGGATATGGGCCAAGTGCTGGTAAATTGGATTAAATGGGTAGGTCAGATGTTTCTCGTGTCGGTGCAGACTCGATGGGCCGAAGGGCCTCTTCTGCACTCTGTGATTAACATTTCCTGAACACAGCTCATGCAAGATTACAGCACTGCTGATGGTGCGCACCCTGTGTTGAGCAAGCTGCTGGTATACCATACACCGCTCCCTGTACTCATAACATTTAAGACAATCAAATGTTTCCAGTATATAAATATTTGAATTCATGTACCATGAAATGATTTAATCGCAGACACCATCATACAACAGACACAGTCTGCCAAGAGAGGCCAATGAGAATCAGGTCAAGGAAATCCTAATCAGACGACATGGGAGTCTACGGGAAAGTATGCAGAAAACAAGGGCCCAGCAGGTAATTCCCTGAAATTGCCACAGTTTTGTATATATTGCATATAAAACATGAACTTGTGGTGAAACAAGTCAGTCTCATAAATTTAGTATTATTCGTAAACTGCATGAGACTGGAGTACTGATGGGAGTTTTGGTAACTGGGAATCTAAGTATTGAGCACTTAAAATAAACACCAAGTGTATGGTTTCACATATACTTTTGGTGGGGGAAAACTGTACTCGACTAAAATGAGCAATTTTATCAGCGAGTTAATGCCAACCTGTGTAGGGGAGAATGAACGGATATAGTAGGAAGTATGTAGGAGGCAATATCAAAAACCGTTCTTGATCACTAAAAGGCAATCATCTGACTCATCTTCCTTGTATAAATTTTGATAATTTTCTATTTTAACTTCTTCTGTAAGGGGTAGGCCCTTTTACCTTACAGTCACTGGTAGTTTTGGTTTGAGGGACTTAAGGGTGGAATTTAAAATTTTTAAGTAGTTCACCTTCCCCCTACCAGCAGGTAGGATTGAAAATGAGTGAAAGGGGAAAATTATGGTCTTAACCAATCTACACACAAAACTTTGATTCCTTTTGTAAAGTAACTTCAGAATTTGATGCTTTAGACCTGTTACAAAACAAATTTGTTTGGCGAGTATACACAGGTTCTCTGAGGATGTCTGGTTGTGATTATTTGTTTTCTTCCACAGTCTGGTGCTGTAAAGTATCGTCCATTTTCACAATCTCAAAATGCCAGGATTCCTTCCAGGCCCAAAAAAAGGAATGTTGCTTTCACAGGTAACGTGTGGTGTGCTGCAGAAGTTATTTTTAGCCTAATTTTTACTTTTTAGTGGAGAAACCAAATCTATAGAGAAGTGACAGCATAGAAGTAGATTTTGTTTTCATTGGAAGTTAAACACATTACAATGGGGAAATCTTGGCCTTTTAAATTATATCTGCAAGCAATGTTAGCCACCAGGTATACATTGGTGTCCCTAGTGCCCAACATTGTTAAGGGCACTGCTTGGGAATTGTTTTCTGATGTAATTCCTACATTTGTGGGTGGTTATACTGAGGTTGCCCCCAAAAGGACCAGAAACGACAGGCAGTAGTGGCCATGGCCCCATTCCATTCCATCTTCTTCCCCTTGTTGTTATGACGGCAATATGTATCACCCTCTCAAGGGAAAATAGGGCTGGGCAACAAATGCTGGCCTTACCAGAGACACTGGCATCCCATGAAAGAACATTTAAAAAAAAAAGGAAATGGAGTACTGAAACGAATCCAAGTGGTTATTAATCAATACCAAACTTGGATTCCAAGCTCAAGGGAATTGAATGAGGGAAATAATGCTGAAGCAAATGAGGACTTTCCATTTTGAGCTCCTGCAAATAATGGCCAGAATTTTTTCTTTGGCAAGTTGGGGGCGAGGCCCGCTCGCCAACGCTGGATGATGTCGGTGGGAGCCCCCTATGTCATCCTAACCCATTTAAATATTCAGGAAGGTGGGCGGACATCACGATCAGCTGTCTGCCTGCCGACCCATCAATGGCCAATTGAGGCCATTGACAGGGCAGTTAACCCAATTAAAGGCCCCGCCCATCCAACCTTAAGGTTGGTGGGCAGGCCAGGAGCCCCGGCGGGAACAAGACAAAACATGAAACCTCATCCACCGGCGGGATGAGGTTTCATGTCTGTTTTTAAAAAGTTTAATAAAGTTTCTGTCCTTTTTATTAATTTCTCATCTCGTGTGACATTGTCACATGAGGGGGACATGTTAATAATTTTTTTATTTTGATGTTTACAAAGCTTTCAGTGCTCTCCCTGAGGCAGCACTTAGTCTCAGGGAGATGTGCGCTCTTTCATGAGCATGCGCAAAAGAGTGCACTTTGACAGTTGGGGAATCCCTCCCCCTGCCCCCCCACCACTCTCCAAAAGAAGCTTTCCGTCGAGCAGCCTGCTGGCTCAAAATGGCGGCAGGGCCCGTTTTGGCGGCGGCGATTGGCTGCCCGCCCGCCGCCGAGCCAGTCGGGCCTGCCTGCCCATCAAGGGCAAAATTCTGCCCAATGTCTTTCCTCAACAAAGTGAGGTTATGGGGGAGGGGACAGGGCCTTAACCTGTTTCTACGGACTTCAAAAGAAATTGGCCCGGATTTCGCGGTTAGTTGTTAACATCATGTTGACCTTTCACAATCCTCATGGCGATAATTTCAGTCTGGAGGGAGGATTCCCTCCCAGCATTTGCTTTAGTGAGATCCAGCAGTGCTGTGTAGTGTAGGTGAAAATGATAAGCAGTTAATGACGTGGACTTCTAATCAGTGCACCCCAAAAACTATTTTAACTATCCTCCTTACTAACATCTGGGGGGTGCGTGCACCAAAATTGGGAGAGCTGTCTCTCAAACTTGTCAAGCAACAGCCTGACAGTCATACTCACGGAATCATACCTTGCAGAATCATGTCTCACACACCACCATCACCATTCCTGGGTATGTCCTGTCCCACTGGCAGGACAGACCCAGCAGAGGTGGTGGCACAGTGGTATACAGTCAGGAAGGAGTTCCCCTGGGAGTCCTCAACATAGACTCTGGCCCCCATGAAGTTTCATGGCATCAAGTAAAATGTGGGCAAGGAAACCTCCTATTGATTACCATATACTGTCCCCCCCTCTGCTGATGAATCACTGCTCCTCCATGTTGAACACTATTTGGAGGAAGCACTGAGGGTGGCAAGTGCACAGAATATGCTCTGGGTGGTGGACTTTGATGTCCATCATCAACAGTGGCTTGGTAGTATCACCATAGACCAAGCTCACCAAGTCCTCCAGGACATAGCTGTTAGACTCGGTCTGCAGCAGATGGTGAGGGAACCAACAGGGAAAATCATACTTGACCTCATTGTCACCTACCTGCTGACCGCAGATGAATCCGTCCATGACAGTATTGGTGCGAGTGACCACTGCACAGTCATTGTGGAGACGAAGTCTTGCCTTCACATTGGGGCTACCCTCCATTGTGTTGTGTGGCACTACCACCATGCTAAATGGGATAGATTTTGATCAGATCTAGAAACTCAAGACTGGGCAAACATGAGGTGCTGTGAGCCATTAGCAGTAGCAGCAGAATTGTACCCAACCATAATCTGTAACCTGGTATATCCCCCACTCCACCATTACCACCAAGCCAGGGGATCAACCCTGGTTCAATGAAGAGTGTAACAGGGCATGCCAGGAGCAGCACCAGACATACCTAAAAATGAGGTGTCAACCTGGTGAAGCTACAACACAGGACTACATGTGTGCCAAATAATAAGCAGCAGGTGAAAGACTGAGCTAAGTGATTCCACAACCAATGGATCAGATTTAAGCTATGTAGTCCTGCCACATCCAGTCATGAATGGTGGTGGACAATTAAGCAACTCACGGGAGGAGGAGTCTTCACAAATATCCCCATCCTCAATGATGGGGGAGCTCAGCACATCAGTCTGAAGCATTCACAACAATCTTCAGCCAGAAATGCCAAGTGGATATGATCCACGTCTGCCTCTTCCATAGGTCCCCTGCATCACAGATGCCAGTCTTCAGCCAATTTGATTCATTCCACATGATATCAAGAAACGGCTGAAGGCACTAGATACTACAAAGGCTATGGGCCCTGACAATATTCCAGCAATAGTACTAAAGACTCGTGCCCCAAATCTTGCCGCGCGCTCTAGCCAAGCTGTTCCAGTACAGCTCCGACACTGGCATCTACCCGGCTATGTGGAAAGTTGCCCAGGTAAGTCCTGTACACATAAAAAGCAGTACAAATCCAACCTGGCCAATTACTGCCCCATCAGTCTACTCTCCATCAGTAAAATGATGGAAGGGGTCATGAACAGTGCTATCAAGTGGCACTTGCTTAGCAATAATCTGCTCACTGATGCTCAATTTGAGCTCCACCAGCTTCTGCCAGTCAGCTTCTCATTACAGCCTTGGTTCAAAGATGGACAAAAGAGCTGAACTCCCGAGGTGAGGTGAGAGTGACTGCCCTTGACATCAAGGCAGCATTTGACCGAGTGTGGCATCAAGGAGCTCTAGTAAAACTGGAGTCCATGGGAATTTGGGGGTCGGGGTGGAAACTTTTCACTGGTTGGAGTCATACCCAATACAAAGAAAGATAGTTGTAGTTGTCGGAGGTCAATCAGCTCAGTTCTAGGACATCACAGCAGGAGTTCCTTAGGATAATGTCCTGGGCCCAAACATCTTCAGCTGCTTCATCAATGACCTTCCTTCCATCATAAGGTCAGAAGTGGGGATGTTCGCTGATGATTGAATGATATTAAACACCATTTGTGACTCTTCATACTGAAGCAGTTTGTCTATATACGCAGCAAGACCTGGACAACATTCGGACTTGGACTAACAAGTGGCAAGTAACATTCGTGCCACACAAGTGCAGGCAATGACCATCTCCAACAAGAGAATCTAACATCGCCCCTTGATGTTCAATGGCATTAGCTTCACTGATTCCCCCACTATCAACATCCTGGGGGTTACCATTAACCAGAAACTAAACTGGACTAGCCATATAAATACTGTGGCTACAAAAGCAGGTCACAAGCTAGGAATCCTGTGACAAGTAACTCATCTCCCAATTCCCCAAAGCCTGTCCTTCATCTACAAGGCAAGTTGGGAGTGTGATGGAATACTCTCCACTTGCCTGGATGAGTGCAGCTCCAACAACACAAGAAGCCTGACATCATGCAGGACAAAGCAGCCCACTTGATTGGTACCACATCCAAAAACATTCACTCCTTCCACCACTGTGGCAGCAGTGTACAAGTTGTACACCTACAAGATGCACTGCAGAAATTCACCAAAGCTCCTTAGGCAGTACCTTCCAAACCCACAATCACTACCATTTAGAAGGACAAGGACAGCAGATATATGGGAACGCCACCACCTCTAAGTTCTCTTCCAAGTCACTCACCATCCTGACTTGGAAATATATTTCCATTCCTTCACTGTCATTGGGTCAAAATCCTGGAACTGCCTCCCTAACAGCACTGTGGGTGTACCTACACCATATGGACTGCAGAGTTCAAGAAGACAGCTCACCACCATGTTAAGGGCAAATAAGAATGGGCAATAAATCCTCACCTAGCCAGTGACACCCACATCCCATAAATTAATAAAAAAATGTTAAACCAGGCTGGTTCAGTGAAAAGGCATTGGTTCAATGGACTAAATCAGATTTACTTGACATTATTCAGAGTGCAACTGACAAACTTCATGAAGACTTGGAATTTGGTGAGAGGGGAGTTTTAAATGTTAATTTTTTTAAATTTTGCTCTTAAAATCAAATCTCGTCTGTAATTAGCAACAACTGGAAAGTACTGTGTAAGCAGGCTAAGTTCTTTCTTGCAGCTTAGAATAAACTCACTCTCAGCTGTATGAGCCGAGCAGTTAATTGGTTAATTGGTTGAATCTGGTTCCTGTAGCCCCAGTTCAGTTTGCAATAAGTTCAGATTTCTTTAGCGCAGCCTTGGCAAACTGAGCGTGACTGACAAACTGAGTGAGGACTTGGACTCGATGACAGGGGAGTTCAGTGAAGGTGGGGGGAGGAGTTGTTCATTTCCTCTTTCTATCTTTCTCACCCCATAGAAATTGGTTCTTGCTCTAATACAGGGAAAGCAGCTAGCTGCTTGGAGAGTATCTGGCAAGTGGGTAAGTTCTATTCTATCCCTAAGGTCTAAAATAGCACAATTTTGCTGGTAAAGTTAATCAAATATATAAGAAAGCAACATTAAGTAAACGATTAATATAATTAAATAATTATTTAA
This sequence comes from Carcharodon carcharias, assembly GCF_017639515.1. Lineage (NCBI taxonomy): Eukaryota > Metazoa > Chordata > Chondrichthyes > Lamniformes > Lamnidae > Carcharodon > Carcharodon carcharias. Next base: position 73,910,068 of record NC_054477.1, on the reverse strand, counting down.
AACACATTAAGGATGGCAGAACATGTGATGTGTCAAAGCTGTAGCATGTGGAAGCTCCTAGATAACATTGTGATGTTTAGGAAGGGCAGGAAGTTAGGAAAAGGTGGAGGGGTGGCTCTGTTAATTAATGATGGTATTAGCACATTAGAGAGGGATGACTGAAGTTCAGGAAGCCAGGATGTAGAAGTAGCTTGGGCTAAGATGAGCAATGATAAAGGCAAGACTTGGGAGTGGTGTACAGGCCTCCTAATTGGAACAGTAGGACAGAGTATAAAAGAAGAGACAATGGGAGCTTGCCAGGAAGGTATAGCAATAACCATGGCAGATTTTAATGCATAGAGACTGAAAAATTAAATTGGCAAAGGTAGCATAGAAGAGGAGTTCATAGCATGTTTTTGGGATAGTTTCTTAGAACACGTTCTGGAGCCAACCAGGGAGCAGGCTATACTAGACCTGGTATTGAGCAATGAGATAGGATTAATTAACAACCTCCTAGTGAAGGCACCCCTAGGTAGCAGCAATCATAATATGATTGAATTTTACATTCTTTTTGAGGGGAAATTAAGTGTGTCCAAGACTAGTATTTTAAACTTAAATAAGGGCAAATATGAGGGCATGAAGGCAGAGTTAGCTAAAGTGAACTGGCAAATGAGGTTAAGGGATCTGTCAATAGAAGTTCAGTGGCAGACATTTAAAGGGATATTTCCGAATACCTACATCCCAATGAGAGAGAAATTCCAAGGGGAGAGCCCACCATCTGTGGTTAACTTAAAAAAAAAAGTTAAACTCAGTATCAAACTTAAAGAAAAGGCATATAATTACGCAAAGGGTGGCAGGTCAGAAGATTGGAAAGAATATAAAAAACAGCAAAGAATCACAAAAAGATTAATAAGGAGGGAAAAATTAGAATGAGGGGAAGCTATCTAGTGATAGATGCATAGTAAGAGTTTCTGTAAATATTTAAATAAGGAGTTAACAAAATGAATATTGGTCCTATAGAGAAGGCGTCTGGGCAATTGATAATAGAAAGTAGGGAGATGGTGGATAAATTAAACAGGTATTTTGCTTTGTTCCTGACTATAGAGGACACAAGTAACATCATGGATATAGCTGTAAATCAGGAAATGCAAGGGAGGAAACTCAGAAAATCACAGGAAAGTGGTATTGAGCAAATTGTTGGGGCTGTGGCTAACAAATCCCCAGGTCCAGCTGGACTGCACCCTAAGGTCTTGAAAGAAGTGGCTATGAGACAGTTGATGTGCGGGTTTTAATGTTCCAAAGTTCTCTAGATTCAGGGCAGGTTCCATTAGATTGGAAAATAACAAATAACTCCTTTATTCAAAAAGGGAGGGAGACAGAAAGCAGGAAATCATAGGCCAATCAGCCTAGCATCTGACATAGGGAAAATGTTAGAAGCTATTATTAAAGATGTGATAGCAGGGCACTTTAAAAAAAAAAACAAGGCAATCAGGTAGAATCAGCATGGTTTTATAAAAGGGAAATCATGTTTAACCAATTTATTGGAGTTCTTTGAAGGAGTCACATGTGCTGTGGATAAAGGGGAATTAGTGGATGTACTGTACATAGATTTCCAGGAGGCACTCGATAAAGTGCCACATCAAAGGTTATTGCAGAAAATAAAAGCTCATGGTGTAGGGGGTAACATATTGGCTTCGATAGAAGATTGGCTGGCTAACAGGAAGCAGAATTTGGCATAAATAGGTCTCTTTCTAGTTGGCAGGATGTGACGAGTGGTGTGCCACAGGGATCAGAGCTGGGGCCTCAACTTTTTACAATTTATATAAGTGACTTGGGTGAAGGGACCAAAGGAATGGTGGCTAAATTTGCTAACGACATAAAGATAGGTAGGAAAGTAAATTGTGAGGAGGACATGAGGCTACAAAGTGACATAGATAGGTTAAGTGAGTGGGCAGAGATCTGGCAACTGGAGTATAATGTGAGCAAATGTGGTTGGCAGTAAGAATAAAATAAAAAAAGCTTATTATCTAAATGGTGAGAGAGAGATTCAGAGGGATCTGGGTGTCCTATTGCATGAATCACAAAATTAGTATGCAGGTACAGCAGGTAATTAAGAAAGCTAATAGAATGTTAACATTTATTGTGATGGGAATTGATTACAAAAGTAGGGAGGTTATGCTTCAGTTGTACAGGGCATTCATGAGACCACATCTGGAGTCCTGTATACAGCACTGGTTTCCTTATTTAAAGGAATATCTAAATGCATTAGAAGCAATTCAGAGAAGGTTTACTGGATTAATATCAGGAATGGGTGGATTGTTTTATGAGGAAAGGCTGAACAGGTTAGGCTTGTATCCACTGGAATTTCAAAGAGTAAGAGGTGACCTTAATTGAAACCTTTCAAATCCTGAGAGGTCTTGATAGGTGGTTATGGAGAGGATGTTTCCTCTTGTGGGAGAACCTAGAACTTGGGGTCACTGTTTAAAAATAAGGGGTCGCTCATTTAAGACGGAGCTGAGGGGAAATATTTCTGAGGGTTGTGGGTCCTTGGAACTCTCTTCCTCGTGGAGGCAGTCTTAGAATATTTTTAAGGCACAGCTAGATAGATTCTTGATTAACAATGGGGTGAAAGGTTATCGGGGTAAGCAGGAATGTGGGGTTGAGGTTACTATCAGATCAACTATAATCTTATTGAATGGCAGACAGGCTTGAGGGCTGAGTGGCCTACTCCTGCTTCTAATTTGTATGTACGTATACATTTTACAAAATTAAAAATGTAACTTTAAAAGCGCAGTAATTTTGATCAAAACCAATTTGAAGATGCTAGATAATTCATTTAACTAAATGATGTACATTGAAACATTTTAGCATGATTTATATTTTCTAGAAGCCATAGATTTTACTGTTTAAAAAGATTTATCTGACATATAAGATTTCGATTTATTTAAAATGTGATTATTAAAACAAAATGTCTGAAATCTTAAAACATTAAAGTCAGTAATATTCTAATATCTGTTATGAATCCATTTTAACATTTAAAGATCTTTTAAGGTATGGGCCTTCATAAAATGAGAGGAGGCCTTGCAACACCTGAAAATACCAGGTCTAAAATTTTTAGTGCAAATAGTTCATAATTCGTGGGAAATTAGCCCAAATTCACACTGTTTAGATTTAAAACTCAGTGAAAGAAGTAGTGAACCCTAGATAGTAGCATTGGTTAGCCCAATACAACTTTTGGATTTACAAATTATAGGGCAGAATTTTGAGTTGGGGAGCAGGGGTGCGGCCTGCTCACCAACGTGTAAAATGACGCGCAGTGACGTCGGGTGGAACTCCCGACGTCACCACGCCACATTTAAATTTTCAGGAAGGCGGGGGCACAGCAAAATCAGCTGTGCACCCGCCGACCCGTCAATGGTCAATTGAGACTGTTGACAGATCAATTAAAGTAATTAGTGGACCTGCCCGTCCGACCTTAAGGTTGGCAGGCAGGCCCAGAGCCCTGGTGGGAAGGAAAACAAACATGAAACTTCATCCACATGAGGGGACATGTAAGGGAATTTTTTTTCTATTTTTAATATTTTTGAACGTAGAGGCGATCTCCCTGAGGCTCGGAGATGAGTGCGCTCTTTCAGGCACATGTGTGAAAGAGCACACTCTCGATTTTAGGCATTTCCCCCCCGCCTGCACAAGGAGCGCATAGTGTTTCCCTGTGGACGTCGTGCTGGGTGGGCCTTAATTGGCTCGCCCACGTAAAATGGCACCGTGACTCCAATCGGGGGTGCTGATCGGAAGCATGCCCGCCCATCAGCTTCCCCCTACGACAGGGGAAAATTTCAGCCCATAATGTGGACGTATTCCAGAAGTTGCTGGACTGGTCCATCCAATAACAGCAAACACTGAAGGCAGCAGTTATTGATCAAATAGAATTAGTTTGTAAAGGATACTTCAGTCTAAGTTGCCACTCTATTCTAATAATTTTAAGCATAAATTCTCCTTAATGATTCAGTTACAACTCTATATTGTGCTCTTGTTCTTCAGTGGGAGAAGGCAGCAATTTGGAAACAGATTCATTGCAATTAGAAAATCTTTCGCAATCCAGAACAGGTCCATCATCTCATCACCAAGATGAATGCAGAATGGAGTGGAGGAATGAAGTTCAAAGGGAGAACAATAGAAGTCAAAGGCCTAACTCTGTTGGCTACAACAACGATGGTGTAGGCAGTGGAACTGACAGAGGAAGAAGACCTGCATTGATGCCAAGGACCAGATTTGGTACTCTGGGTCAACAGGACCCTCACTATTATGCAAGCGGAAGAAGCCGTCAAGGATTTGTGGAAACTCAGCCAATTAGTTGGAGAGCAGAAGATACACATGGAGACACTGAAAACAGTGATCCTTTGATAAGAAAACCAAAGTAAGTCCAATTGATAGGCTGCACTGTTTAGATCCTTTTAACTGGACTCAAGTTGTGACTTTCAGAAACCAGATCAGTTTTTTATATTGAGTAATTTAACATTGGTTATAAAAATGGGTTCAGAAATTAAGTGACCATTGATTTTTGGGTCCTAGGTTAACCCAAACAGCTTCCTACTTTCAAGTTGGCTTCAGCCTTTGATAACTGGACACTACCAATTATTCATGTACCGTAAAACGCTTTACAAGAACCACTGAAAATGTGGTCTAAGTTGTGGTTTTTAACTGCGGTTTTGTTTTAATGTATAAAGAAATATTTGCATTTATATAGCAACTTTAATGACCTCAGGACATTCCAAAATACTTTACAGCGAAAACACTTTACACTGTAGTCACTATTGTCATGTAGGAAGTACAGCAGTCAACTTTGCTCACAGCAAGCTCCTGCAAACAGCAATATGATCATTATTATGTCATCTGTTTTTAGTGATGCTAATTGAAGGATAAATATTGGCCAGTACATTAGGAATAACCCGCCGCCTTCAAAAACTATTCTAGCGTTTTTATGCCTGAGAGATTTGGCAGGGCTGTAATTTAACATCTCAGCAAAAAGACAGCAAGACAGCACCTCCAACAATACAGCAATCCCTCAGCACTGTACTGGAGAGACAGCCTAGACTTTTGTGCTCCAGTCTTTGGAGTGGGACTTGAACCTACAACCTTCTAACTCAAAAGGAAGTGCTTCCAACTGAGCCATTATTGACTCATAAGACCTTAGGCAGGGGAGGATAATCTGAGCACCTTTTAATGCAAACACATTGATTTGGCATTCTCCAGGCAACGTTATGGCTTTTGCTTCCTCACCCACTCGTGTCTCTCTACATTGCTGAAATGTTTTTTTTCCCTCCCCTCAATTTAAATCTCCTCCCTGCATAATACAGTACTTGCAACCTTATAGGTTCTACTCAACGTGTTGGTCTCTCTGCTCCCTGCTTCCGTTTAATTGACAAAGCTTGACCAGCCCTTTCCTCTTCATCCATCTCCTTTTCCCCGACTAAGACTTCTTTGCTTCCCTCTGCTGCATGGTTCCAATTAGTTCCTGCCCTCTAACCTTGCTTGACTTGGATGCATCTCCAAGTGCAACAACATGAGGTTACTAGTGACCAACATTTTTAATTCAGTTATGAATTACCAGTATAGCTAAAGCTGCAAACTGCATATTTCAATTGTTGGTTCTTTGTCCTTGCCATGTGATAATTGTGAATGTATTTAATAAAAATAAAATCAGTTTAAAGCACTTTTTTCTTCAACCAGTTTTTTTGTACTGAAATTCCCAGCATAATACTGGAACTATTTGTTTTTCTGATTTTCTAGCCTGCACCTAACAGTATTTAACTGGGGATAAATACTTTTGTAGATAGTAAGACTTGTACCTTAGGTAATGGTCATTGGGGCCATTAATATGGTTCCATTAAACCAAAGTCTCTAAAGGTGCAGTAGTTTCTGCTGAGCAGTAGCCATCAAGTCACCACTTGACAATCAAAAGTTAGCTCTTCAAGCAGGAAATCAACCTCTTAAATCTCTTTTAAAAGCCAATTGTTTGGTTGGAAAGCTTTGCCAAGGTTTTTTGAAAATGAGACAAAAGGTGTGCTTTATAGTCAGGAAAATGTTCATTAGTTAGGAACATTGCAGTTTGTCATGGGAGTATATTCTTACCTCAATTGTGGACTTGGAATAAGAGTACAATTGTCATTAATTTAAGCCAATAAAATTGAGAAATTAAAAGTTTCCTTTAATTTAAATGTTAAAGGTCCTCGTGTAATTAAGTTTCAAGTGTTACAACACTGGTGTTTTCCCAGATGATTATTCTTTGTAAACCCTATACAATGCAGTTAAAAATAGTGATGGTTAATCAGGCAACTAATGAAAGGATACTTCATGAACATCCCCATCTTCGAATATGGCACAGCCCACATAGTACAAGAGATAAGACTGAAGTGTTGGAAAGTCTTCAGACAAAAGTGGCAAATGAACAGTCTTATGCTGGCTGCTCTTGACCTGCCCCAGCATCACAGACGTGACAAGTAGCTGAGTACACTGAACAGCAGAGGCCTCTTACATCATCATGGTACAAATGTGTAAAACCTCCATGCCTAGACCTGCCAGTCAAACTATACTAGTGCAACTATGATGGTGACAGTTACCTAACAATGTGGAAAATTGCCCAGGTATTAAGTAAAATTTAATCTGGCTAATTACTGCACTATTGGCCTGCTCAAGTCATCAATGTGATGGAAAGAGTCATCAAGAGTACTAGCAAGTACCATTTCTCATCAATAACCATCTGACATCCTCATATAAAGTTCCACTAGAACCAATTAGCATTTGACCTAGTCACAATCGTGGTCCAAAAATGGGCACAAGGCTTGACTGCAAGGTGACAACCTTACCTATGATAGAAGGCAGCAATTGGTTGAAAATAGCACCTTGGACCCCTAAAAAAGCTGAAATCAATGGGAACACCCTGCAGTGACTAGGATCCTACCTACCATACAGGAAAACAGCTGATGTTGTCAGAGGCTGATCATTGCTCCTCCAGGAAAGCACAGTGGGTATTCTTCACAGTTGCATTCTTGGACCAACTATTTTCAGTTGCATTATTATTATACAAACATATGAATTAGGAGGAGTAGGCCACTTGACCCCTTTGAGTCTCCTCCACCATTCAATAAGTTAATGGCTAATCTAATTTCTCCACATTCCCACCTACCCTGATAACCTTTCACCCCTTATCAAAAATCTATCTAGGTCTGCCTTAGAATATTCAAAGACTTTGCTTCTACCAGCTTTTGAGGAAAAGAGTTCCAGAGGCTCACGACCCTCTGAGAAAAAAATTCTCCTCATTTTTGTCTTAAATGGGCGATCCCTTATTTTTAAACAGTGACCCATGGTTCTAGATTCTCCTCCAAGAGGAAGCATGCTTTCCACATCCACCCCTCGGGATCTTATGTTTCAATTAAGTCACCTCTTCTAAACTCCAGTGGATACAAGCCCAGCCTGTCCAATCTTCCCTTGTAAGACAACCTGCCCATTCAGGTATTAGGCTAGGGAACCTTCCCTGAACTGCTTCCAAGGCATTTACATCCTTTCTTAAATAAAGATGTGTTTTCACCAATGCCCTATAAAACTGAAGCATAATCTCCCTGCCTTTGTATTCAATTCCCCATGCAATAAATGATAATATTCTATTAACCTTAATTACTTGTTATACCTGCATGCTAACCTTTTGCAATTTACACATTAAAACACCCAGATACCTCTGCATCTCAGTGCTCTGCATTTTCTCACTATTTTGATAATATGCTTCTTTATTCTTCCTGCCAAAATGGACAATTTCACATTTTCCCACATTATACTCCATTTGTCAGATCTTTGCCCACTCACTTGTTACACACTCATTGAGTAAGGATGTTCACAATTCCACAATATTTGATTCCATTCATAACTTCTTTGGTAATGCAGCAGCCTATGTCGGTCTGCAACTGGACCGAGTCCATATCCAGACTTGAGTAGACAAATGGCAACTAACGTGTGCCACAAGTGTCAAGCAATGACCATCTCCAATAAATTATTGCCCAACTACCTCCATATTCTGGGGTCACTATCAACCAGAAGCTTAACTAAACCAGCTGTGGAAATATCTAGTATTATGAGCTACCAACATTAGGGAGAGGTGAGGTGATGTTTTCTGGAATAAGTGGTTCCCCTCCTGACCTCTCACTACGTTACCATTTACATGGTTCAACTCAGGTGGAGTGATGGACCACTTATAATCTACCCACTTGGCTGCAGCCACAACAAAACCCAGGGAACTTGGCGCAATTCCAGATAATGCCAATGGCTTGATCAATGCCACATCTATCAAATTCAATGTCCACTCCTGCCACTGGCAGTGTTGTTGTAGTATGTACTAACAGGATGCAATACAGCAATTCACCAAACTTCCTGCTGATCATTCATTGTCCCTGGTTCAAAATGCTGGAATTTGCTATCTAATAGCATTGTGGGAACATCACCTCTACAAGAACTAAACCAATTCAAGAAAGCACTCTACTTTTTCACAACAACTAGGAATGGAAAATAAACTTCGTCTTGCAGAGTCATCCACATCCTGAAAACAAAATAAGTTTATTAGGATAGCCACTTTATTAGCCCCCCTGCACAGATCAGTAATTTACATAGGTTTCAAAATAGTCTTAAAATGTTTTGTGTAAACATTTAACATTTAAAAAACATTATCACAGAACCTTCTGTATAATATTGTCAAACTGAATTCAAATTACTAGTACCTTCCAAATTATTTTTGTAAACTCATACAGTTCTGGCACAGAAATATTGAGCAATATGACCCATACAAAGATATACACATAGCTAAGCTAAAACCTGCCATCAATCAAGTATTTCTGGGAAAACAGTGAAGTGACAATAAATGCATTTTTCCCCCCAAGTTAAATAATTCTATAACGTTTCTGCTATTGAAAATTTATATAAGTAAGTATGACATTGGAGCAGGAGTAGACAAAATGGCCCCAATGAGACCATTCTACCATTCAATAAGATGGCTGATTATCTGCCTCAACTTCAGTTTCCCGCCCACTACCCATATGCCTTGACTTGCTGAGAGATCAAAAATCTTTCTATCTCAGCCTTGAATATATCGAATAATGAAGCATTCACAACCTTCTGGGATGGATAATTCCAAAGATTCACAACCCTGAGTGAAAAATTTCTCCATCTCAGTCCTAAATGATCGACCTTCTTATTTTGAATTTGTGTCCATGTTCTAGATTCCCCATATAAGGGAAACAAGCTCTCACTATCTACCCTGTCAAGCCCCTTCAGAATCTTGTATGTTTCAATGAGATCAACTCTCATTCTTTTGAACTCAGAAGTATTGGCCCAATTTACTCAGCCTCTCATTAGAGGTCAACTATTTCACCTCAGAGACCAATGAAGTGAACCTTTGCTGTACTGCTTCCAAGTCAAGTATTTCCTCCCTTAAATCTGAAGACCAAAACTACACATAGTACTCCAGGTGTGGTCTCACCAAAGCCCTGTATACTTGTAGCAAGACTTCCTTATTTTCGTACTCCAGTCCCTTGCCATAAAGGCCAAGATGCCACATGCTTTCCCAATTGTTTTTGTACCTGCGTGCTAACCTCCTGTGTTCCTTGTGCAAGTACACCCAAGTCTCTTTGATCATCAACATTTAGAAGTTTCACATCTTTTTTAAAAAAAATCTACTTTTCTATTCTTATTAATAGATTTGTTTGTCAATTTGTTAGAGACGTGATGAATATAAAAAGATTTGTATTTATACAGTGTTTTTCACAAGCACTAGACATTTCAAAAAGCGCTTCACAGGCTATGAATTACTTTTGAAGTATAGTCACTATTGTGTAATGTAGGAAATCTTCTTCAGTTCTCTCCCTATAGGCAGGTTCTTGGCGATTATTTGTCGAACCACAGCAAAATACCATGCTTTTCACTGTGGGTAGGAGGAGGAAGGCTGGCCCTAAATCTATCGCAGCTGGAATAGGGATTGAAACTTGTGCTGTGGGTGCTAAATTGATCCATGTTCTAGCTGTCTTCACAACTGAACCAACTGGCCCTCCAATTTAGGAAAATACAGCAGCCAATTTGCACACAGCAAACTCCCATAAACAGCAGGGTGATAATGACCAGAAAATCTGATTTTGTGATGTTGATTGAGGGATAAATATTGGCCAGGACAAATGTCACATTACCTGATCATTAATTAGAGGGATCTGATGGATGATACAATGGGTGAGGGGAAAGAAAGGGATGAGATAATTTACAGAGACAAGAGACAGGAGTCAGAAACACAGTCAGTATAGAAGCATTGAGCAGGGTGTAGTTATCTGGGAGAGTAAGGGGTGAAGGCAGGATATTATGTGATGAGAATATGGGTGCAGAAAGGAGAGGGTTGTTAGGCACAGAAGGTTTGGCTGGACTGTGTAAGGTAGTAAGTTGTGGGACCACTGGGGAGAAAGTTACTGGGCATGACAGGACAGGGAAAGAAAGAGGTGAAGAGCTGCTGACAAAAACTTACCATTTGGGTTTTTTCAGGGCTTTGCAGGGTGGAAGAGAGTGAGTGGTAAAAGCTAGTTGGAATGAGTAGTTTCAGTGAGAGTAGGCACAGCATTGATATCTCAGGAAAGGTGAGGGTGAGGGGGTAGGTGGCTGGGAAGCAATGTCTTAGGCCTAATATGGCAGGGTTGGGGAACATGCAATGGCAAGGCCAGAATGGGTACAGATGAAGACAGCTAACTGAGATCCCATGTGGTTGAAGAGGTAGCAGGTTAGGAAATCAAGAACAGGCAAATGTTTACATTGGAGAATGGGCAAGATAGAGCAAGGCTTGGAATATACTGCCAAAGAGCCACCTTGTTTATCTATACAACAGTGACTGCACTTCACAGAAAGACTAATCCAGTGGTTGACAAGTGCTTTTTGATGTGATATCATATAAATGCAAGTTTGTTCTTAGCTTAGTTTAGAAAGACTGTAATGTAAGCACAATAAGTATATCTCTCATACATATGTCACAACTTAAAACAATCTCACAGTTGTGACAGAAATAGGATGGTATGACCATTTTATAAGTGTAGGAAGACATACTATACATAAAATTTCTATCATAGGATAATAAATAAATATGCATTGTGCAAATTTCTGTCTTCAGTGAATGACTCTTATGGGTTACAGTTTTGCAGGCAGTGGGTGATCTCAAGTACCTTCCTCACATGCATGTTCTTAATCTGCGAATCTAGATGCCGACTGTCAGCAGGCTCTTTGAATGTCTTTATCTGTCATCCACATGCAATTAGTGGCAAACAGAAGTGACTGGAGCATGATCTAGAACAGGAAATATGATTTTAAATTCCCTGTCTCTATACCATTCCAACTACTGTCTTGGCTAAGGCTAGGAAAGTCAGCGCAGACTAAATTTCAAATTCCTGAGATCTATTTTGTGCTTCACAAGATGCAGCAAATTTTGGGTTACTTCATCTGATGTTGGCGTTAAATTTTAATCTTGAGGCTGAAATCTTCTTTCTTTTTATTACATACATACTATGTTTCCTGGAACTAGTCATTGCACAACATTCTTGTTGATGGCACATTTAAATCATGAACCACAGTGGCTGAGGAAATTTATATGGCGAGCAACTTAGCCTTAATTGCCATGAAATTGACAGTTTGTATCCCAGGTCTCTGCTAAGTTTTCTGATTAATCAAGGCAATGGTTAAGATATTAAAACTAGCCTCAGAACTTGCAGCTTAAGGAGGGAAAATCAGCAAGCATTCCCATTTCTGATCTTTTTCCATCGGGATGGTGGGGGGAAACGCAAATGTGTGGATGGCAGTTGAGGCCAGGGTTGGGATGAGCTGCGGTTTCCATCATGGGTGCACACTCATTGTTAAGACTCTGACATTGCAGGTATGAGAGGGGAATCAGCACCCACAAAACTGTAGTCCAACAAAGAGAAGCGTAGGGAGAAATAAAGAATATATACAGCAACTGGCATTAGATATTAATGACACATTATTACACCTTTGCCCATATTCTTTTTCAAAAAGGTCACAACACTTAGCAATGCTTTCTGCAATCTCTTAATGCAACTTGACTTTAGCCTCTGTGGTTTTATTCAGTTTTGAATGCATAGACGTCATAAGGAAGATGGCCATTAAAGCTATGGCTGCTCCAAGTCTCGGTGGACCGCACACGCTGAATTCCTGAACAATCCCAGAAAGCAAGGGGGCAAGTAAACGTGCAACAGCAGTCACTGACTGACCAGCTCCTATCAACGTACCTCTGGCTTGCCCCCCACCTTGGCTCAGTCCCATGTCAATGATGCACATGCGACCAATAGTGGTTGAAAACCTCAAAACAGTTGAGCACAATACAACTACCTGTATGGATGTTGCAACAGAGTACATTGCCATCATGCAGCACGTGAGGATGCTCGAATGTAACAGCAGTAAGATCATTTTGTTATTATAAAGTCTGGTTACAGGGCCAGCTATAAAACTTGATAGAACTCCAATTACTCCACTGTAACTGATGAGATATCCTATTAGTCTGGGTGTCACCTTAAATCTTTCTTCAACGGCAAGAACAAAATTGCTGTAATACAGGAGACTAGCTAAGGCCATCAGAAACCTTACCAGGAAGACATCCCACAGATTAGAATGAATCAGTACTTTTATATTTTCTCTCACTGACAAGCACTGACTCCAGACAGAATTTAATGTTTTGTGCCTTGCCATTCCATTGGTTGCTGTAACCGCTGGGTCAGTGGTGCTATTCCTAATTTTTTCTTTCCATAAAGTAGTGTATTTGGTCTCACAATTCATCTCTGTTGTTAAGTGCAGTTTTTTTGTTGGAATATACAACCACTCTTTGTGAGGCAATCTCCAGGCAACACCTATAACAGTAAAATATAGTTAAACAGTAAATCTACACACAATGCAATATAATCTCTGATATTGGTATTTAACTACAACAATGTATATATCCACAGCAATCCTTATGTGCAGCGTGATGTCTGAGAGCTGGTGGTCAAGGAGCAAGCACAGCAGGAAAGGCAGGCCAAGGCAGGTGACATTTCAGAGGTTCAAAGAATTAAGTTTTTTTTTAAACAGATTAACTGTGGAAGAGGCAGGTTTAGGGTCAAGCAGTAAACAAACATTCTGCATCTTTAGGCGTAACCCGAGTTAGAGATTGATGGAGTCAAAGCAAATGGCTGTGGGAGTTGAGGGTGGGTTCAGTTTGTCAAAATTTGGCTTGAGAATGTTTTGGCTCATATCCTAATTTTGAGTAGATAGACTGAAACATTGCCTGGGGGGATCAATGTAGGAGGCTGAGATATAAATCTGAGTGTATTAAATAGAGGTGATGGCACAGTGGTATTGTCACTGGACCAGTAACCAAGAGACCCAGGGTACTACTCTGGGGACCCGGGTTCGAGGGTTTGAATCCCTCCACAGCAGATGGTGGAATTTGAATTCAATAAAAATCTGGAATTAAAAGTCTAACAATGATCTGGTTCCCTAATGTCCTTTAGAGAAGGAAATCTGCTGTCCTTACCTGGTCCGGCCTACATATGACTCCAGACCTACAGCAATGTGGATGGCTCATAAAAATGCCGTCTGAACAAAGGAAATTAGGGATGGGCAATGTTGCCCACATCCCAGGCATGAATAAAAAAATTATTAAAAAGGATGGTTTATTCACTTCAAATCTGATGTTTTCTTTTCTTTTAAGGCTTCCCTGGTGGCTACTGTAAAACTGAAACCCTTGTATCTTGTCTGTATTGATATAATTATTATAGGAAATGAGCCAGAGTTAAACATGAAGCAGCTAGTGAATGTAGTAAAAATGTTTATATACATTATATCTGTAATTATCTGTATTCATGAGCCATGACCTGACTGAAGTATGGAAAGTTATCACAGTGTCTTTAATTCATATTCTAAAGCATTATTCGCAAATGATTTACCATTTGCAGTTATTCCAAACGGATTAGGAGCAGTTTATAGATGTGAAATACAATTCACTGGGACCTGGACTCTGATCAACACAAAGAACAGAATGCACTGGGCTCCTTCAAAAGTGACATGTTCTATGTCACAAGCCCTATTTTAGTAGGAACCTCTTTTGCAGAGTTATGAATCACATTAGACGAGGAAAAGAAAGAGGTCTCCAAAAGTGGCCTTATGAGAGTACAGGACTGATGGGCTTCACTTGAACAGAAATAGGACCTATGTCAGTCTCGTAAGTGCTAGCAAGGGGAAAAAGGAATGGGTGGCAGAATTAACAAAGGATTCTCTCACAGCACTAAAGAAAAATAATGAGTAATTTTTAAAATTCATTCATGGGATGTGGGCATCGCTGGCTAGGCCGTTGCCCATCCCTAATTGCCCTTGTTCAGGGGACATTTTAAGAGTCAATCACATTGCCGTGGGTCTGGAGTCATATGTAGGCCAGACCAGGTAAGGACAGCAGCTTTCCTTCTCTAAAGGACATTAGTGAACCAAATGGGTTTTTATGACAATCGGCAATGGTTTCATTGTCATCATCAGACTTCTAACTCCAGATTTTTATTGACTTCAAATTTCACCATCTACCGTGATGGGATTCGAACCCGGGTCGCCAGAGCAATACCTGCTGTCTCTGGAATACTAGTCCAGTGACAATACCACTATGCCACCACCTCTCAAGGAGGCAGTTCACCACCATCTTCTCAAGGGCAATTAGGGATGGGCAATAAATGCTGGCCTAACCACCAACGCCCACATCCCGTAAATGAATAAAAAAATTAGGTAGGGAAATGATACAACTCTTCCTATTGTAACAGGCCACCAAAATAATGGGCTCAAATAATGGGAGATTTGCAAGAAAGTTTAACTCAAAATAGACTGGAATAAATGTAATGCATGTGTTAAACTGGGAAACACCTTTCAAATCCATCCAAGACTGCTTCTTGGATCAATATGTTTCTGGACCAAGAAAAAGGAAGCATTGCTGGATTTAGTTCTGGAAATGAAGTGGGACGTGAAAGTAGGAGAAAAAATATGCATTAGTGGCCACACACAATAAAAATAGAAAAGGATAATGAAGAGTTAAAGATAAGGGACCAAGGGACCATTTGGGTCCAAGGACCCAAACACTCCTTTCAAGTGAAGCAGCATTTCACTTGCATTTCCCCCAACTTAGTCTACTGCATTCGTTGCTCCCAATGTGGTCTCCTCTACATTGGAGAGACCAAACGTAAACTGGGCGACCGCTTTGCAGAACACCTGCGGTCTGTCCGCAAGAATGACCCAAACCTCCCTGTCGCTTGCCATTTTAACACTCCACCCTGCTCTCTTGCCCACATGTCTGTCCTTGGCTTGCTGCATTGTTCCAGTGAAGCCCAACGCAAACTGGAGGAACAACACCTCATCTTCCGACTAGGGACTTTACAGCCTTCCGGACTGAAT
This sequence comes from Carcharodon carcharias, assembly GCF_017639515.1. Taxonomy (NCBI): domain Eukaryota; kingdom Metazoa; phylum Chordata; class Chondrichthyes; order Lamniformes; family Lamnidae; genus Carcharodon; species Carcharodon carcharias. The sequence continues at coordinate 73,894,606 of NC_054477.1, read as the reverse complement.
ATTGAATTCAACAACTTTAGGTCGTGAGTCCCCTCCCCCATCCCCACCCCCTTTCTGTTTCCCCCTTCTTTTTTTTTTCCCAATAAATTATAAAGATTTTCCTTTTCCCACCTATTTCCATTATATAAAAAAAAAACCCACTAGAGCTATACCTTGAGTGCCCTACCATCCATTCTTAATTAGCACATTCGTTTAGATAATATCACCAACTTTAACTTTAACACCTATGTGTTCTATTGTACTATTGTTGTTGACATCTTTTGATGATCTGCTTCTATCACTGCTTGTTTGTCGCTACAACCACACCAACCCCCTCCACCTCTCTGTCTCTCTATCTCTCCGCCCCCCACACACACACCTTAAACCAGCTTATATTTCAGCTCTTTCCTGGACTCGAACTCAAGTTCTGTCGAAGGGTCATGAGGACTCGAAACGTCAACTCTTTTCTTCTCCGCCGATGCTGCCAGACCTGCTGAGTTTTTCCAGGTAATTCTGTTTTTGTTAAAGATAAGGGTGTTGGGAAAAGAAGTCCACTGAGATAAAAGGGGGTACAGCTCAAATTAACTAGACAGAAGATTATAGCAAGATGACAAAAACATAGTCAGATGGTCAGGGGAGGCAGTAACCGGGGGGCTCCAGTGGGGAGTCAGTATAGCTACCAGGAGTTAGAACTGGTTTTAATCCTTCTGACTTATCCTGGGTAACTACTTTGCAAAGTAAGTCAAAACTATCTGAGGTCTCCAGCTCTAAATCAGAACTTCAGAAGGCTCCGTACACAGGGTAATTGCTGAATGGAAGTTGAAATGTCCCGGACAATTCCCATGCAGTCAGTGTGTGGGAACTTCCAAAGGCTCCCCAGCCACCTGGGATCTTTCTGGCACAAGTAACTGCAAAGTAGAGGAGGTAAAAAATGAATATTTTAACTGGAAAAGTACTCAATGAAGGTACCCATATTCTGTGCAAAGGAAACGTACCTGCATTCACAAGGAAAATTAAACTGCACATAAAGGAAGCTGTGTGGTAACCTCCATCCAGCTCAACAAGATATCCACTAAGTACAGGGCCCAGGATGAATCCCACACTAGAAGCTGCACTAAGCCTTCCCATCACCTGGGGACGTTCATGCTCAGGAATCAGGTCTGACAGAAGAGCTTTCAAAATAGATTGAGTATGTTTGAAGATACCTGTAGGTACAGAATAAATAAATATACCAATTAAAGAGGATACAGAGATATTAAACGAGGAGATATTAATATAAGGAGACAATTTTATTTGATCATTTTAATTATATGAATATTTGCTAGATAGGATATACAATCGTGCACATCACTGCAGCACTGCAGGGTGGATCTCAGGCAAATCAACAAAGTAGAGAGTGAAATTCAGAGGGAATCTTAACTCCCTGTTTCTTTTGCCTGCCACCAAAGTACATTTGGGAGCTCAGTTGGTTAGAAGGCTAGCGTGTGGATCAGATTAACCTGAACAACATGATTTCGATCCCCATTCTAGCTGAGGCAGATTCAGGGTTTGCCTCCTTGCCTTAGCCATGGTATATAAATCACAGTACTTTGCCGTGGTTCAGCAAATAATCACCAAGGAACTACCTTCAGGCAGAGAACTCAAGAAGAAGAAACCACTTTTATTTTACCATGCCAATGCTGATGCGGCCTTGTTATTAGCAGCACTATCTCCTTGAAGAGAGAGCCAAACTATTACGACATGAGTTTGATTGATACCTCTATGACTAACACTTTCCTAAGCAATAACAAGAACTTGAGTATTGCTTAAGAAAAGGAAACATTATGCTGTATGAGAAAAGAGTGCTGATTGGTTGGCAACTGGACATTGATTGGTAGAAGCATTGCCGTGGAGAATGCACCAGTTCAAGAGGATTAACTGCCAAGCATTGTTTGAAATTTAAACCAGGCAACATGACTCTGGTCAAATCATTGCCCTGAGGAATGAACCAGCGAATGGCTAACACCTATTTTGTTTAGCTAAAACAGGCGCAATGTTTGGACATGTTCTTTCCGTCTGCTCCCCCTGACAGTGGTGTTCTTGCAATTGTCCTGGTGAGTGCAAGATGAAAAGCTTCGACAAAATGTCTTCTTTCAGCAATACTCAAATTCTGCACTACCAAACAACAAAAAATTAATTGGAATTGTTGGCAATGTGGAGGTGCAAAGGTTTTCTGACTGCTGGCAGGTCAAGTGCTTCAGCTCAGCCTTACAGGTCAGTGAAAGGGATTTCCACTCAGAGCATCAGTGGCAGCCTGACAACAGAGCATCCACCTAGCATGATCACAGTTGGAGTGTGGCTTGGGAACATAAATAAAATAGCACAATGATGCACAGAAAACAGTAAATATTCTTATAATGACTAAACACTTTCATTATTCTTTTCTTTAATGCATTTTGAACACGAGAATCACAGAATCACATAGTGCAGAAGAGGCTTTTCAGCCCATCGAGTCTGCACCAACACGTGAGAAACACCTGACCTATCTACCTAATCCCATTTACCAGCACTTGGCCCAGAGCTTTGAATGTTATGACGTGCCAAGTGCTCATCCAGGTTCTTTTTAAAGGACGGAAGGCAACACACCTCCACCACCCTCCCAGGCAGTGCATTCCAGCCCGTCACCACCCACCGGGCAAAAAGGTTTTTCCTCACATCCCCCCTAAACCTCCTGCCCCTCACCTTGAACTTATGTCTCCTTGTGACTGATCCTTCAACTAAGGGGAACAGCTGCTCCCTATCCACCCTGTCCATGCCCTTCATAATCTTGTACACCTTGATCAGGTCACCCCTCAGTCTTCTCTGCTCCAATGAAAACAACCCAAGTCTATTCAACCTCTCTTTGTAACTTAAATGTTTCATCCCAGGCAACATCCTGGTGAATCTCCTCTGCACCCCCTCCAGTGCAATCACGTCCTTCCTATAATGTGGCGACCAGAACTGCACACAGTACTCCAGCTGTGGCCTCACCAAGGTTCTATACAACTCCAACATGACCTCCCTATTTTTGTAATCTATGCCTCGATTGATAAAGGCAATTGATAATGCCTTTTTCACCACCCTTCTAACATGCCCCTCCGCCTTCAGAGATCTATGGACACACACGCCAAGGTCCCTCTGTTCCTCAATTCCTAGTGTCATGCCGTTCATTGAATACTTCCTTGTCAAGTTGCTCCTACCAAAGTGTATCACCTCACACTTTTCAGGGTTAAATTCCATCTGTCACTTATCTGTCCATTTGACCATCCTGTCTATATCTTCCCTGTAGCCCAAGACACTCAACCTCACTGTTAACCACCCGGCCAATCTTTGTGTCATCTGCAAACTTACTAATCCTATTTCCCACATAGCCATCTATGTCATTTATATAAATGACAAATAATAGGGGACCGAGCACAGATCCCTCTCGTATGCCACTGGACACCGGCTTCCAGTCACTAAAGCAGCCTTCTGTCATCACCCTCTGTCTCCTACTACTAAGCCAATTTTGAATCCACCTTATCAAATCACCCTGTATCCCATGTGAATTTGCCTTCTTTATAGGTCTCCCATGTGGGACCTTGTCAAAGGCTTTGCTGAAATCCGTATAAACTACATCAACTGCACTACCCTCATCTACACACCTGGTCACCTCCTCAAAAAATTCAATCAAATTTGTAAGGCATGATCTCCCGCTGACAAAGCCATGCTGACTATCCCTAATCAAACCTTGCCTCTCCAAGTGGAGATAGATTCTCTCCTTCAAAATTAGATTCTCTCCTTCAGAAGCAAAGTTAAACGCAAAAGCCCTAAGAGCTAAAGAAGGCGAGAACAACAAATTAAGTAGAAGTTTTCAAAATTACACATGACCTTTCATACATCTAATAGTTGGATATTGTGACTTTAATAAGTTCTGATGACATAATCAATTCAGTTTTCTGAAACAATGGCCTGAATTTTACAAAGGGGCCATACTGCTCACCCTGCCAGGAAGAAATGTCGATCCCAAAGTGATCCATGCTAAAGAAGGTTGTCTCACAGCAATAACAGGCTCCTGGAGGCCTTAAAGAGATGAGAGTGGGGCCTCTGTCTCTCAGTGGGAGGAAGTCCAGCCCCCGAGAGCTGCTGGCCACTCGAGCAGTACCAGCAGCACCTGAGCTCAGTAGTGGGAGCTGTGGGGACTGCAAGTAGGCCTGGGATGAAGACAGGATGGCCTCCGAAGTGCAGCAAGTCCAGGGTTCTGGATGGGGAGGGATTGGGAAGCCTATGGGGAAGTTGGGGGGTGGGGGAGCGGTGGAGGTGGGGGTGGGGGGGGGAGTGCAAGGGGATGGGATTTGGTGGCCAGGTGGGAACTGACAAAGGTAAAAGTAACTTCTTAGAGGTGGGCGTGCCCCCAGTGCACACACAGCATCCCCAAAGGATGTACCCCCAACTTTCAACCTGCCTTTCAACCAGTTGGGTTAAAAAAGGGCATTTCCCACTCCTGCCTGCCTGCCTGCCCCTACCAACTGAATTATGATGTGAGCAGCACAATTCAGGTCAATTGGCTTGCTACAAGCTCAATTACTCGTTATTTACCCTTTTTAAAAGTGGCAGGCAGCTTGCTGAACTCAGCGCCCACCTGCCTACTGTTTTTCAGGGACAGGGTCGGGGTGGGCGGGAAGCTGATGGGCTAGCCAGCTGTCATAATTTACCTGCCTCCTCTACCGAAAACATGTCCAGCAAGGGGTGTCTGTAAAATCCAGCCCAATACAGTATGCTCCAGAATCAACAAGAGGACAGGCATTAATAGATTTAATAATGAGTAATGAGTCAGACTTGGTTAATAATCTAACAGTAAGGAACATTTATCTAACAGAAATCATAATTTGAGTAAATTTACCATTAAGTTTAAAAATGAAAAACATAACACGCTTAATGAGATTCTGGATTTTGGGAAGAGTTACCTTAGCGGGATATGGGATGAGGCAGAGACTGACAAACTGCAAACTGTTGAAAACTATTATGGGGGAAACTACATAAGAACAATGGGAGCAGGGGAAAGGTGGCTGTCTAAGGCCTTTCAGCCATAGTATACCAAGGGGCTGAGGAATTTGTAGAACCCCTCAGGCTGTATGCCTAACATTGAATAAGAATACATTGAAATTACATTGAAGCACCTCAGAGAGGAAGGCGTTGTATGATGAAAATAGGATTCTATTGTACTTTTTGTAATTTTACAATTTGAAATGTTTTTCCCCCAGGCATTATGCCTGACATGGAAGGTACATTGAAAATATCAGAAGAATTATAATCGGATAGAGGCACCTAAGAGTGGATCACAGTGTATGGAGTCAGGTCAAGTTTTATGGCACTTTGTAATTTTCATGTTGAAATGTTTTGTAATGTACTTTTATAAATGTTATGAGTAAAGTATCTTTTTGGGAAAAAAATAGTTTATTACAGGATCTATACATAACACTAAGGGGAGAGAGCTCTACTTTCAAAACAAAGCAGCCATGGTCCACAAGGGAGGTGAAATATAACTTTAAACTAAAAGAAAGAGCATATAAATGTGCAAGAATAGATTAAATTTAAGGGACTGGAGAGATATAAATGAACGAAGAGGAAAACAAAAAAAGGTAATAAGAGCTGCAAAAAGGGATTATGAAAAGAAACGTGAAATGGATATCAAGATTACCACTGAAGGCTAAAAGTCTCTTCTGTAGCACCACTATGTATTAATATAATTGAGGAAAGCAGCTAACAGTCCACAGCACTGTCTGGCCCAGGGAATTAAAAGTAGTCTGCAGAACAGTGGCGCTATGTGGACAGATTTTCAGCACCAAAAGATATACAAATAGCATCACTGATAAACATCGTGGGAGAGCACCATTCACCAGCAGCTTAATTGGACCAACCACATAAATATTGTGGCTACAAGAGTAGGTCAGAGGTTAGGAATTCTGCAGTGACCAGCTCACCGCCTGACTCCCCAAAGCCTTTCAGCAGTGTGACTGAATACCTTCCACTTGCCTGGATGAGTGCAGCTTCAACATCACTCAAGAAGCTTGACACCATCCAGGACAAAGCAGCTGCTTGACTGGTATCCTATGCATCATTTAAACATTCACTGCCTCCCCCATCGGTACAGCATGGTTGAAATGTGCATTCACCTATAAGATGCACTGCAGCAACTCACCAAGGCTACTTCGACAACATCTTACAAACACATGACCTCTAATCCCTAGAAGGACAAGAGCAGCCAATATATGGGAACACCAACACCTGCAAGTTCCCCTCTAAGTCCCATGCAATTCTGACCTGGAAATGTGTCATCATTACTTTAATGTTATTGGATCAACCACATGCACTGGAATGGTTCAAAAAAGTGACTCTCCACCACTTTCTGGAGAGCAATTAGGGATGGGCAGTAATGCTGGCCCTGTTTTCTCCCCATTTATTCATGTGACGTAAGTGTCACTGGCAAGGCCATTATTTATTGTCCATTCCTATCTGCTCAAGAAGGTGGTGTTGAACTGCCTTCTTGAGCCACTGCAGTCCATGCTGTATGGGGAATTGCTGTCAGGCAAGGAGTTCTAGGATTTTGACCCAATGACATTGAAGCAATGGCAACATATTATCAACCAGAATTGTGAGAGACTTGGAGGGGAACTTGCAGGTGCCGGTTTACCATGCATCTGCTGCCCTTATCCTTCCAGGTGTGGAGCATTTGCAACTATCTTTAGCCATAAGTGCTGAATGGCTGATCCAGCTCGGCCTCCTCTTGAGGTCCCCAGCACACCAGCCTTCAGCCAACTCCATTCACTCCACATGATATCAAGAAACAGCTGAAGGCACTGGATATAATAAAGGCTTTGTCACCGAACAACATCCTGGTGGTTATGCTCCAGAACTAGACATGCCCTAGCCAAGCTGTTCCAGTACATCTGCAACACTGGCATCTACCAGACAATGTGGAATATTACCCAGGTATGCCTTGTCCACAAAAGGCAAGACTAATCCAATCTATTCAATTACCTGCATACAAGAGCAAGTCAGAGGCTGGGAATTTTACAGCAAGTAACTCAACTCCTGTCCACCTCTACATGGCACAAGTCAGGGGTTTGATGCAAAGATCCAAGCATTAGTTTAACAATGAAAAGTTAGGAACAATGGAGGTGCCAGAGATGCCAGGGTCCATGTAAACAGATCACTAAAATCTAGTAATCAGCAACAAAAAATAATTAAATAGGCTAATGGAATGTTAGCTTTTATAGAGCCAGAATATAGAGGAGCAATTTTTGCTGTAGCTATACAAAGCATTAGTGAGACCACATCTGGAGTACCGTATATAGCTCTGGGCATCACAGCTTAGATAGTATATATCGACCTTTGGTTAAGTGCAGTGAAGATTCCCCAGAATCTAACCAGGGTTCTAAGGGTTAGATTAGGAGGAGCGATTGTGTGAACTGAGTTTATATTCCCTGTAATATTGAAAGTTAAGTGATTTGATCGAAGGTTTTATAACTTAGAAAGGAGCTTTTTTCGGGTAGATCAGGACAAACTTTTTCTGCTGGTGATGGAATCTAGGAAAAGGGAAAATAACCTTAAAATCAGAAACAGGCCATCCAAGAGAGAAAATCGTGCTTCTCGCAAAGGGCGGTTGATGTGTGGAGCACTCTCTGACACAAAACATTGGATGCTAGTTCAAATAATAATTTTAAATCTGAGATCAACAGATTGTTGCTGGACAAGAAAGACAAAATAATTTATATTGCATTTATATAGCACCTTTCATGGCCATGAGACGTTCTCAAAGCTCTTTATAGCCAATGAAGTATTTTTGAAGAGTAGTGTTACTGTTGTAACATAGGAAACATGACATGCAATTTGCACTATTACTAAAATGAGCTGGGGAAATTATCCTGATATATATGCTGGCCAACATTTATCCCTCAATCAATGTGACTGAAACTGGTTATCTGGTCATTATCATGCTAATGTTTCTGACAGCTTGCTGTGAGACATGTTTCTGTAAATTACAAATGACTACACCTCAGAAATACTTCATTGACTATAAAGTGCTTTGAGACAATTTGAAGTTGACAAGTAGCAAGTAACATTCGCACCACACAAGTGCCAGAAAATGACCATCTCCAACAAGAGAGAATCTAACCATCGCCCCTTGACATTCAATGGCATTACCATTGCTGAATTCCTCGCTATCAACATCCTGGGGGGTTACCATTGACCAGAAACTGAACTGGGCTAGCCATGTAAATACTCTGGCTACAAGGGCAGGTCAGAGGCCAGGAATTCTGCGATGATTAACTCACCTCCTGACTCCCCAAAGCCTGTCCACCATCTACAAGGCAGATGACAGGTGTGTGATGGAACACTCTCCACTGGCCTGGATGAGTGCAGCTCCCACAACAGTCAAGGAGCTTGACACCATCCTGGACAAAGCAGCCCGCTTAGTTGGCACCACATCCTCAAACATTCACTCCCTTCACCACTGATGCATAGTAGCAGCAGTGTGTACCACCTACAAGATGCACTGCAGGAATTCACCAAGGCTCCTTAGACAGCGCTGTCCAAACCCACGACCACAACCATCTAGAAGGACAAGGGCCGCAGATAGATGGGAACACCACCACCTGGAAGTTTCCCTCCAAGTCACTCACCATCTTGACTAGGAACTATAATCGCTGTTCCTTCATGGTCACAATCCTGGAACACCCTCCCTAACAACACTGTGGATGTACCTATACCACATGGACTGCAGCAGTTCAAGAAGGCAACTCACCACCATCTTCTCAAGGGCAACTAGGGATGGGCAATAAATGCTGGCCCAGCCAGCGATGAATGAAATGAACTTTTTTTTTTTAAAAGTTATGAAAGGTGTTATATTAAGGCAAGTTGTCTGTCTGACCCCCATCCCCCAGGATATGACAGTTTAAGAATTATTATCCCAATAGTATTGGTAGTTTCCAGTTTAAAACCAAAAACAAGAATACCTAATTTCAGCTCACAGGTTGTAGATGAATTAACTTCACATCAGCAGAAAATACAAAGAAATCTGAGGGCTTGAAATGTACAGTGAATAAAATTAATTTATAAAATGAATTCCAACTGAAACCACATCACATTCTTAGCGTGGTGTGCCACACATTTGACATCAAAAGTTTAAAATATTTACAGAAACAGGCAGTTTAAAAACATTTTTTTCTGGTCGTGGGACTCACTGCCAGTAACATGCAGGTTATAAAATCCCTTAAAGTGTTATTTTCAAATCTGTCAAATAGTGCAAACAATTAGGATACCGAAGATAGAGGGGTTTTGTGTGTTCAGGTTACATACTTACCTGTGGGAATCCTAGCCAGTATTAGCAAAGGGATGCTACCAGAGATGCCTAGTAGACTGTAGCTAAATCCACTAAGTATCAAAGTGATCAGTAATGTGTTTCGTCTTCCAACAACATCACTCCAGGAACCCTAGGCAAAAGAAAAAAAAAGTTTAACTGCTTGTAATTTTAGTTACCAGCTTACACTTTAATCACAATGATATCCACATTTTGAATGTGGCTCTAAGCATTCAGGAATGCTAACTCTTGTCGCCAAAACCACTATGTGGTTCTTTCACTAACAGGAATTCTGACCACTATCAAGGGGAAAAAAGATGGATTGATGACAGCATTTTATTGCAGCTCCACATTAGAGAATTAGAAATAACAAGATTAATTTACATTGAATTTTCTCATCTTGTAATGTTTAACAAATGGGATCCCAAATACTTCTTTCAGCAATTTGGCATTGTTTTCCACTCACGAAGTTCATGGTTCCATGAGGCTGGAGACAGCAGCATGCCAAGCCTAGATAATGGGGGACCTCTGCTGGCCAGCTGAGAGTTTACATTATCTAGGTGTAGCAAGCTATGCTAAGAACACTGAAACAGAACAGTAAAGAAGCTAGGTCTCCAAGAAAAATCATCAAAAGCAGCAGCTGGTAATTTTACCATAACCTTAATATTTAGTACAGAAGTTTTGTCAGCTCTATTTTGATTGAATTTTTAGTATTAAATAGCTACACCAATGACAAATTCTAATTCATATCTAGAGGGTATCAGATTGTACATCAGGTTGCACTCAAACTCAGACACAGGTTATAGTACTTCTTAAAAAAACTTACCTGGTGTCTGTTGCCCTGCCCATCACAACATCCAAAATAGGGTTTATAAAGAAGTAATTGATGCCTACTTCATATAGTCATAAAAGAGTTATATAGCACAGAAACAGGCCCTTCGGCCCATCGTGTCTGTGCCGGCCATCAAGCACCTGTCTATTCTAATGGCATTATCCAGCACTTCGCCCTTAGCCCTGTGTGGTATGGTGTTTCAAGTGCTCATCTAAATACTTCTTAAATGTTATGAAGGTTCCTGCCTCTACCACCCCCTCAGGCAATGTGTTCCAGATTCCAACCACCCTCTGGGTGAAAAAAAATTCCTCAAATCCCCTCTAAACCTCCTGCCCCTTACCTTAAATCTATGGCCCTTGTTTACTGACACTCTGTTAAGGGGAAAAGTTTCTTCCTATCTACCTTATCGATGCCCCTTATAATTTTCTATACCTCTATCAGGTCCCCCGTCAGCCTTCTCTGCTCTAAGGAAAACAACCCTAGCCTATCTAGTCTCTCTTCGTAGCTAAAACGCTCCAGCCCAGGCAATATCCTGGTGAATCTCTTCCGTACCCTCTCCAGTGCAGAAAAAATACCATTGTCAAGTGGGTTAAATCTTACCCAAAAACAAGACAGAAGTATTGATACATTTATCAATGATCTGTATAAACTTGCAGACAACAGTGAATATTGTGGATGAACGAATCAGGAACAGAATTGTTGTCGGAGTCTTGGCTGAAGCATTGCTGATCACTTGGAGTCGAGAGATGATTTAACCTTAACAAAGACAATTCAACTGCGCAGACAAGCACAGGAAGCAAAATTGATCAGTGATTTGGGGTGACAGGGAGAATCATATCCCAAAAATGACTGACTCAGTGGGGTATGTTAAACTTAAAAGCAGAGAGGTGGCTGTAAAAGAGGTTAGGTAGGGAAAGCATCCATCAACCGCTCCAGCTAACTGGAATCAGTGTGGCAGGAAAAAACACAGGCGCAAAAAATTGTCCTGCCGAAGAGGAAGAGTGCCATTTTTGCAGAAAAGTACTTCCAAGCTGTGTGCCATAGTAAGAAGCTAGTACAGAATAAGCAAAAAGAAAAGCCTTTGAAAGGTAGCAAGATCCATGAAGTAGAAGACATCAATAATATTGAGATGGCTTTCCTTTGAGAGGTCCAGGAACCAAGCCCAATCTGCTGGAGTGCTGATATCCTAGTAGGGGAAACAAGACACGCTTTAAGTTAGACACAGGTGCAGCAGCTTCAGTTCTTTCTGGTGCTGAATTTTGGTTAGAGCTATCATGCATAAAACTACATGGAACAAGTGGTATAGAACTCAAAGTCATAGGGCAACTTCAGTTATGTAGATAGACTGGAGAAGTTGGGGCTGTTCTGCTCGGAGAAGTGAAGATTGAGAGTAGCTTTAATATCCAAAATGTTTTGTATTCAAAACAGTGAGAACCACTGTTCTCGGACTAGATAAGGATATCTGTGGTAGAAGGATCGAGAACCAGAGGGCACAGATTTAAAGTAATTGGCAAAAGTAGTAATGGTGACATGAAAAAGAAAAACTTTTTCATGCAATGAGCGGTTAGGATCCGGAATACACCACCCGAGAGTGTGGTGCAGGCAGGTTCAAATGAGGTGATCAAGATGTAATTGGATTATTATCTGAAAAGAAAGAATATGCAAGGCTACAGGGAGAAGGCAGAACAATGACACTAGGTGAATTGCTCCTTCAGAAAGCCAGCACAGACATGATGGGCCGAATGGCCTATTCCTGTGCTATAACCATTCTATGGTTCTATGATTCTAAAACTGAAGCTTACTTTCTTAGTTCAGTGTAGAAAACTTAACATAAATGTGATATTTATTATAGGGTTTATCAGTCATATTTTTTAACTGTGTAAAATTGTTTGCTCATGAGGGTGATCATTCCTGATTTCAGAAATTTAATGCAGTGCTCAAATTTACAATAATCAGACAAGGATGGGAAGTGAAATTGGAGAATGCAGCTCACAAATTATAGAAAGAGTTGGACAAAATACCCACTTTTAATGTGATCTGTACAAGTGCTGCTCCCAAGTTCAATGCCTTATACAAAGGACAGCACCTGAGTCAACAACACGCTGGAAAGAAATGGAAAACTCATCTGGCTTGTTGCATAAAGCCATTATATATGGTATTCAGCACAGAAACTGGCCATTTGACACAATCACTCCATGCCATTGTTTATGCTTCACTTGTGTCTCCTCCCATTCTTCCTCATTTAACTTTATCAATATAACCCTCTTTTCTTTCTCCCTCAAATGGCTCTGCTTAATGCATCTATACTATTCGCCTCTGACAACTTGTGGTAAAAGTTTCACTGTCCGGGTAAAAATGTTTCTTCTGAATTCCTTATTCAATTTCTTGTTGACTATCTTATATTGATGACCCCTGGTTTTTCTCCTGTTTGTACGTATCTGTAATTCTCATAGAGTGGAAGGTTGCAGTTTGATTTTTGATCTGTGCTGTGAGCTGTTGACTAGGAGGGCATCACAAACACAAACACAGCTACTCATTAACTTGATGTCCTAGAGACTGGGGGAAGGATTTTCCCTGTTGGTTTCTGAACACCGTCATCAGGCTCAAACATGCATCAGAAACCCGTACTGTGTGGGAAACCGTCACACATTGTGATTTTCCCTGAATTGGTCCATTCAGAGCCAGGGAGCAGGCTCACTATCCAATTAAGGATGGTGGGCAGGCTCTTGAAGCTGGAAGGCCAATTAGAGGTTTTCCACCTTGAAAGCAACAGCAGAATATCTTGGCAGGTAAGTGAGGGAGAGGGTGCTTCAAAATGGGAGGCACACATTCTCCTTTGTTTTTAAATTTAAAATAAAAAGTGACCTTTGTAGCCAGGCCACTACAGTGGGGATTGGGGACTGGGGGACAGCATGGGGAGAGCCCCTCAACAGAGCCCATTGCAGCTGCTTTTGCACCCAGGCAAGGGCTGAAAATCAAGCCCAAGGAGAGGGAATCTTGGATGACTTTCTCCTCTAACTCACTGGCCTGGATTTTGCAATGGGAACAATGATGAAACTGTCAGTAATCACCAACGTTCACCAAAACTGACAGCAGCTTCTGGAGTCTAAGCATGCATAAAATAAAATGAAAATCTAGAAATTTCTGTCAGTTATTCTTCACTTCTGCAGATGGTGCACTCTTGAGTGACAGTCCCAGACTGTAAGAGTGTCAAATTTCTCCATAATGATAAACAAATTCTACAAATTTTAAAATATGTATACTGTTGTAGGGTGGCCGAGTTGTAATATTAATGATAGAGTTGATCAGCAAGCACTTGTTGGGTGGAAACTTAAAAGTTTATTTACATATACTCAGCAGCAACTACACATGCTTTCAACTCAAACTCTATCTCTGCACTGCCTCCTGAGATAGTCCACACTATTCTCCTATTACTTACTACAGATCATGTGATCTCTTAACAAGTATTATTCTTAAAAGTACATTACACACTAAATAAAACCATAATTACTACATTCCTCCCCCTTTAACTCAGCTCTACATATTATATTTACAAGTACATATTTTTCAAGACAACATAACATTTACATTAGGTAAGGAGTTTACAAGTTCAGAATTTCAGGAGCTTTCCTGGTATGTGTGGAGTGTCACAGCTCCACAACTTCAGATTCTTTGTCAGGAACCTCCTTTTCTGGAATTGTCTGGTTCTTCAGTGGGCACTTGCAGTTCTGTATCCTCAAATCTTACAGGAACATCAAACATGTCAGTCCTGGGTTGAGTATCCTCAACTGGAAACACAGACCTGGTCATGGTCACTGGTGGAACCATATCTTGATGATTTGTCTCTCTCTTCCTCAAATGGTCCACATGTTTACAGATGATCCACCTCCACGTGGTAAGTTGGAGCCCAGTCACCTCATTTATTTAATGTGGTAATCACTTTGGTCCTACCCCGAAGTTTTTCACGTATACCGGCTCTCCTACGGTAAATTTCCTCTTGTGACTGCCAGTTGTGTCTAGTTTTCTGGCTTCCACCTTCCCCTCTAAATTTGGCATTATTAAGCTCAATCTTATCCTGAGATGGCGCTTCAGCAATAACTCCGCAGGTGTGACACCTGTTGTTGTGTGAGGGGTAGCCCTGTCATAAAAAAGAATGCTAGCATGGTTGCCAAGGATTCACCAGTTAGCTTTTTTACGCCTGCCTTGAACGTTTGAATTGCCCTTTCGGCCAGTCTGTTTGAGGAAAGGTGGTATGGTGCCGTTTTCATGAGTGATGCCGTTGAGGCTGATAAACTGTTGAAACTCAGCACTCGTAAATGCCATGCTGTTATTGGAAACGGCTACTTCTGGTAGTCCGTAAATGGCAAAACTTTGACATAGTTTCTCAATTGTGGCATTTGACGATGGTGACTTCACCTCATACGTCCAACCATTTTGAATGGGCATAGGCAATGAGCAAAAACATTGACTACATTGGACCTTTCCTGGGAACAAGGTGTAACCGCATCTAGGGTCTACCTGGCCACTCCTATGGGTGCAACGGAGCTGTTAATTGGCAACTTTTGCAGTTGCTGACATTGCACACAGTGCTTTACTAAACTCTGTATTTCGCCATCCATCCCAGGCCACCATAGGTAGCTGCATGCTATGGTCTTCATTCAGGAAATTCCTGGATGGCCACTGTGTAGTTGAATTAAAAGTGGCTCCCTTCCATTTGGGGGAATTATCATTCATGCTCCCCACAATAAGATGCCATCCTGGCTAGTTATTTCATGTCTTCTATTGAAGTACGGTTTCATTTCATCAGATACGGGCTCCTGTGACCAACCATGTAGCACATGTTCTTGTACCTGAGAACTCAGTCTTGACTTGTCCAGTTTCTGATCTGTTGAGCACATACCGGCGAGAAACCTAAGAAATTTAATAGTAAAACAAGTTCCTGTGTAACTGGGAAATGCTCAACATTTTCTTGTGAAGGCAAACGACAAAGGGCTATTTGATTACCCGGCCTACGTATGAAAGTGTATTCGTATGCTGCCAGAATTAAGGTCCATTGTTGTATTCTTGCTGAGGCTATGAGTGGTATAGCCTTGTCTTCACTAAACAATCCTAGCAATGGTTTGTGGTCTGAAATGATTGTAAAACGGCAGCAGTGAATGTACTTGTGAAATTTCTTGACACCAAAGATGATGGACAGGCCTTCTCTTTCTATCTGTAAGTATCCCTTTTCCGCTGTGAGGAACATTCTTGACAGGTAATCAATTAGCCGTTCCGTGCAGTCGCCCATCTGATGAGAGCAATGCTCCCACTCTGAAAGGAGATGCATCACATGTCAGCACCAATTCTTTCATCTGGTCATAATGCACTTATAGATTGTTTCACCTTTATGAAAGCTTCTTTCTGGGGCGCCTCCCAAGACCAACAATGGTTCTTTGAGTAGTGAATGTAAGGGGGCCAGCACTGTGGGCAAATTAGATAAGAACTGCCCATAATAGTTGATCATTCCCAGGAATGATTTGAATTCTGAGGTGTTCTTTGGCGCAGGTGCCTCTCTTATGGCTCTCATTTTCTCCTCAACCGGGTGCAGGCCCCATGAATCTAACTAGTGGCCAAAATAGGTTACCTCCCTCACTTGGAACATGCACTATTCTTTCTAGCACAGATTTTAATCTCGACCTTCTTTTTGACGTCACTGTTAGCCAGATTTCTCTCAGATGCAAGCTCAACATGTCTGAGCTCAGTGGCTGAGTCTCCCAAAATTTCATTATCTGTTTGCTTCTTGGGAAATTCTGCGACTTTTGTTTCCAAAGCTTCTTTGGCTTCATTTAGCTGATTCTTCAGCTCTTCTGTCTCTTTTGTATTTATTTGCTGCCTCCTGGAAAATTGAGCATTGTTGAGTCTTCTCTGTCAACTTATTCTTCAGTTTGTTCAGAGAAGTGCTGAATTCTCAGCTTCCCTTCTTACTTTTCCAGTGGTACAAACTTTGACCTGAGGGAATCTTGTAGTGTGTGGAGATCTTTCAACAGGTTTTATTTTTCCCTGCGAAGACTGTTCATCTTGTCTTGAACTCTGTCATCAAGCAGGGTCCCGGAGTTCCTACCACTGGTCTTCCGGTCTGCATTTCTTCAGGTTGTTGAGTCCACACACACTCCTTTTTCAAAACAGGAATGCTTCCAGCTTCGTTTAGGAATCCCAGTGGCCAATCAAGGTTGATTTCCCTTAGCCAATTTCATCCTAGAAGGCTTGGTCCTCTGCCTCTCAATACTAACACTGGTAGCTTTGCCGATTGGCTTCCATAATGGACGGTTGCTCTGCTTATGCCTTTTACTTGAGTGTCTTCACCCACATGTGTTTTTAGCTTGGCAGCTGTTTCTTCTAAACTTAATTGTGTTCATCGTTATTCAGATATCTGAAGGGATGCTCCCCAGTTACTGTAGTGGAAGTTCCCGTATCTACTTCCATTCTAACAGGTTTCCCATTTGCTTTCACTGTGCCAAATATTGTTTCTGTCTTTCCAACTTTCAGATTAAACAACGAGTAAATGTCAGAATTTGTTGTTTCAGGCTCTTCTACATTGTAGATTTCACTGGGCTGCTTCTTTTGTTTACAAGGCTGCTTGAATCTTTCCTTGCATTGCCTTATCACATGTCTGTTTCTGTAACAATAGTAGCATTTGATTTTTTTAAACTGTCAATCGCTAAAAGACTGATCGTTTCCACCTCTATTAAAATTATTCTTCGATTTCGCTGCTAAGTTATTTTTCTTTATTTTTCAGCTAGTGGGGGCTGTTTCTCGCTTCTTGGCAGAGTCTCACTTTTTCGTGCCTCTTTCAACTGAGGCTTCCCGCCCGCAGTGGCGGACGGCGTCATTTTGCGCACCCTGTATCGCTTTTGAATTTCTTACTGCACTTTCCATGACCAGCGATATCACTAGCGCCTTCTTGAAATCCAGATTCATTTCAAACAATAATGTTTTTTGAATAGTGTCTTCTTTCGCACCACACACTAACAATCAGAGCATGTCGTTTAGGGATGTACTGAACTCAATGTTCCGTTAGCTGCTTAAAATTTGCCACGTAGCATGCAATTGTCTCACGTGAGGCTCTATTTTATGAATTAAACTTGAGCCCCTGCATCATGACTTGGGCTTGGATTGAAAGCGACCCTTTGAGGTCCACCAATTCATTGAAATTTTTCAAATCTGGGGCACTGGGTCAAACTTTGAATCAAGCTGTAGGTTTTGCTCCCACAAGTAGTCATGAGGATCGCTCGCCTCTTCTCTTCTCTTCCCCCATAATCTTGTTCGCTGGAAAAAAGAACATGAGGAATTCTATATATCAAGACCAATCATCTGTGGCTGGTTCAAAAGGATCAATTCTCCCAAAGTGTGGAATTTTGGGAGGGGATAACTTCTTCAATTCTAATGGAGCTTGCTACTTACAATCACTGGGCGAGGTACAGTGCCGATTTCTTTTTAACTTGATTTCTTCTGTTCAATCATGTTTTATCCTCACTGCCAGTTTGTTGTAGGGTGGTTGAGTTGTATTATTAGTGATAGAGTTGATCAGCAGACACTTCTTGGTTGGAAACAAAGTTTATTTACAATATACTCAGCAGCAGCTACATGTGTGCTTTGAACTCCAACTCTACACTGACTGAGGTAGCCTGGGCTACTCTCCTATTGGTTACTACAGATCATGTGATCTCTCTTATCAAGTATTATTCTTAAATGGTACATTACACACTAAATAAAACCACAATTACTACATATACTTTTTTTAAAGGAGTTTGTTTACCTTTAGTTTAAATTCTATCCTAACCCAATCATAATCATTTATTACACTACCTGAAAATTTAAACTTAAACTGTAGGATAGCAAGTGCTTTTAACTTCCTAGTTTGCTGTGTGTGAATGCTTTGATGGTACCTCCCTGCTTGATGACATCATTCAGTTGTCAGTGGACATAAACCGCTGTTGGAAAACGGGAAAACCATGTCACAGGGATCATTAGATTATCGAGAGCAGTTTTCTTTGCGATCAGGGATGAGCACCCTTACTTCATGACTGACTAAAAAATCTGGGCCACTGGATTTTGGGCCAGTTGTACCATGACTGTTTTCTCAATTAACATCTCTAACTCAAACAGAGTGGATATCCAACTGGGACTTTTGGATTTATGTATTTAGTTCTCATCAGCTAATGTCTTATAGACTGTAAATCCAAAATTAACAGAAAACATTACGTGAAGATGAGATTTACTCCAGAAAATGAGAATTAGGAGTGACTGGTTAGAGTAAAATGTCCTCCACATAGTATTCATACTTTAGTAGAAGTTTCAATCAACAGATAATTCAATTAAGTACCTGATATTTTCAAAGTAATTCTTTAAAAGTTCAACCATAGTTAGAGTTATTTTAGCTGTAAGCATAGCACCAACTTCAATCCCACTTCAGATTGGAAACCAATTCTGTTCTATTTAAAGACGTGTCATGTTGAATCAAATGATTTATTTCAGTGAGACAAATTTCAAACATTGCTTCAAACAGCTGCCTGCTGACATGCCAAGAAGAGATAGAACATGTGGTGCAGTGGATTCCTGTGGAATTAATATGCTCATTGCAAGCATTTCTTCCTAAAAGAATTCAGAGACGGTAGTTTTGCTTTGTTAAACACAGTTGCAGTTACGAGAAACTTAATGAAAAATGTGACTGCATAAAGTATTGGATAAAAACATGCTAACTGAAAAATGTCTGTAATATAACCAAAGCAAGATTCCCATTCACTTTATTGTGATAGGACTGAAGTTCCAGCACTAACTTGTGAAAAATTGGTGTGCTAATTGTCATTCCACAATCCAAACTGTGATTGTTCTCATTTGCTCACATTGATTATACTGTTTATGTTTCTCATTAATATCATTCTCAAAGAGCAAGTAAAGTAACAATTGCAGCAGGGGCTTTGATGCATACCACGAAATGTGGATCTCATACAAAGCTTATATTAATTCATTTGCAAATATCTAATGCCAGTTATAATAAAATATCTTGCTGATCAGTATTAGTTGTGGCTCAGTTGGTAACACTCTTGCCTCAGACTCAGAAGAGTCTGGGCTCAAGTCCCACGCCAGTGTTTGAGCATAAAAATCAAGGGCAGAATATTGGCTTGGGCGGGCTCGGCGGGGTGGCTGGGAAGTTGACCGTCGCCCGCGATTGGCACCGCACTGCGATTTCACGCTGGCAGATCAATTAAGGCATGCCCGGCGTAAAAAGTGAGCAACAGTGCTGAGAGCTGCCTATACTGTTGGGTGGGGGGGAGTGCAAGCGGGCCAAGTGCGAACTTTGCACATGCACACAAGTGAGTGCTGCGTAATCTCCCTGAGGCATGGAGCTGCCTTAGGGAGATGAAGAAATATTTAAAAAAAATAAAGAAAATAAAAATGTAATAGAGCATGTCCCCTCATGTCATTGTCACATGATCAGGGACATGTTATTAATGAAAACTTAAAGTTCTTGTTTTATTTTTATTTGCTTTTAGAAATCTCATCCTGTCTGTGGATGAGCTTCCAAAAAATGCAAAGGCTGCTTGGCCTTGTCACCTGCCCGCCAACCGTTAGGTTGGACAGGCAGCAACAAATTTACACTCATCGATTACTTAATGGTCTTAACAGGCCTTTAAAATGTCGGCCAGCTCCGGCCCGCGTTCGGCCAACATCAATGCACGTCATTTCACGCTTAAGCAGATCGGGTGTATGCGTGCGAAAATTTATGCCTCAAGAATGACACACTAGCACAGTCCTGAGGGAGTGCTGCACAGCCAGAAGTGCCATCTTTCAGATGACACATTAAACCTGCCCTCTCAGGCGGAAGTAAAAGATCCCTGGCACTATTATGAAGAAGAGCGAGAGAGTTATCCCTGCTATCCAGGTTAACATTTATTCCTTAATCAACATCACAAAAACAGATTTTCTGGTCATTATCGCATTGCTGTTTGTGGGAGTTTGCCGTGCTCAAATTGGCTGCTGTGTTTTCTACATGTCAAAAGTACTTCATTGGCTGTAAAGTGCTTTGAGACATCTGGTAGTTGTGAAAGGTGCTGTATAAATGCAAGTGTTTCTTTTAATCTGATTTAAGATTCGCCCACCAATCAGGCAACTGCACTAAGAACTACTGCCCAGGCTCATGAAATTCAAACAGCATGGCCTGATCAGTGAGAAAGGCACAAATTGAAATACTTTGCCTTGGCTTCGTGGGCACGATCTTCAGGGCTCAAAGATGGGAAATGGTTTATCAGTCATAGCTTAGACTTCATTTAAATCATGGATGTCCAGCAACATAATGGATTAAAAGCAAAATACTACAGATGCTGAAAATATGAAATAAAAACAGAAAATGCTGGAAAAACTCAGCAGGTCTGGCAGAATCTGTGCAGAGAGAATCAGGGTTAATGTTTCTAGTCCCTATTTCTATTTTATATTATATAATATAATAGATCATGCAGCTGGAACTACAAAAGAAGGCATGCAGTGAAGGAATTCCACAGCATGCCTGGTCATTGGCCTGTATCATTTCATTTCCAGGGGAAGATTTCTGCAACATAGCTCCCAGATCCCCAAAATAATTTATTAAAAGCCCAGAATATTTATCTGGTTTTACATAAATTACTCAGTTTAGATCATTGCTTTACACTGAGGCCACTTTTGTGCTCCCAGCGACAAATGAACCATTGTGTCCTATAGAGTTATTAAAACGTGCAGCTGCTGTTGTAGTGAAACAGTTTTAGCCTAAATGAAGGAGACCAGCAGCTTCCAACATTTACACTGTTTCTAATTCTAGGCAACCAGCTTGGAAGCTGATGAGAAACTGGGTCTATGAGTATGTCGCTGGGATGTGCAGTGCAAAAACCATGATCACTCACCATCCTGACTTGGAAATATAATCTCCGTTCCTTCACTGTCGCTGGGTCAAAATCCTGGAACTCCCTTCCTAACAGCACTGTGTACCTACACCATATGGACTGCAGCAGTTCAAGAAAGCAGCTCACCACCACCTTCTCAAGGGCAACTAGGGATGGGCAATAAATGCTGGCCCAGCCAGCGAAGCCCACATCCCATAAATGAATTTAAAAAAGTAACCAGCAATCAGAACTGAAACAGATTTTACTTCAAATTTCCACAAGGGTTCATACAATTATAGTGGGCAACTGGGAAAACTCCCAAGAAAATTTTCCACTTTATTTCTATACTCATGCTTCATTCCCCCCACCCATACCCACATATTTATTTAGCTACTTTTTAAAGAGTTATTGACACGGCATCTCCTGCTTCAAATTCACATTACTAGCAGGATGGTGCCAAGGTCTTATAAAACTCAGACAGTGACTATGGTCAAGTAAAATCAGTAACACAGCCCTTGTCTATTTAGACTAGCATTTTAACAATACTGTGACATGCTTTGAGCAATGTTTTGCTACATGCAAATGAAAATATTTAAAATCAAAATGAGATAAGTGCTGAAAACAGGATATCATTTAAAGTTCTATGCAGAGATTCCTCAAAGCCTCAGTAAATGCACTATGTGATGTGGGACAGAACAATGCTGAGCATTAATGTCTCAGGTTCAGTCCCTGGTCTGTGCTGGGTTATCTGTCAATGGCCAGGAAAGCATTCGACCTGCTACAATTTGTTTCTATGTCCATGGGTTAAGGAAGGTAGAAACATTCAGCCAAGGTTTCACTTCTGATCACTATCCACTTATTTCTACATATCGAAATTAGGTCATGAGTATTCAATAGGCTACTGATAATTCCACGTGGATAATGGTCATTTGGTGAAGTACTGAAGGGCTTTCAACACTCGTCACAATCTCCAGGAGAAGGGGATGTAGCCAAGAAAAATACATTCGCCTTGGATGAATAATAAAATTTACTTTGTATCATAAATTTCATTTGACTGAGGGATTAAAAACGACAAGATCACTTAAATTTCTAAAATGGTCATCACAATTTTAACAATTATTACAATACGACTGAGTTATGATACTTACAATTACTGTACTGGAAAATAGTTGCAGCAATCCATACACAGAACCTGAAATAAAGATGCATTAACTTAGTATCAATGCAACATGCTATTACTTGTATAAATCTGTCACCCCGCTAACAACTGCAAAGTAGGAAGAGAGCTGGGAGCAAAGGGTGCGGTGGGTTGAGATCCTGCTGCATTTAGTGGCGAGATCTGACTTAATTTTCTCAGATTGGTTCCCCAGCATAGCCAGCCAAATTGAGAGGTTGGGAGATGAGTGGAATATTCAAGGTAGAATATTCAAGATCAGGTGGGGTCATGGAGGTTAGATATCAGTCAGAACATGGAGGGATCGTGGCTGACTGATCCAGGGAAGATTGGATTGCAGGGTGGTTCACAGGGTAGCTTCAGGGCCTGGTGACGTACTCGTGCTCCTCCTGGCCCACAAGCACTTACCTGTTCCATTCAGGCATTCTCGCCTCTCTTCAGATGCTGCGTTTTCGGGGCCCCATGAAACCTAAGCTAGAGATGTTTAATTTAAAAGGTCAGTGAAATTCTATTTAAAAAGACCTCATTAACATATCCCAAGGACATTAATTGCTGTGATGACCAAGCTTCTTCCTGCACTAATTAAGTCCCAATTTTGGCGAGTAGGTTACCCACAATCATTCAAATGCAACTCCCATGTGATAGCTGCAAAAATCTATTATTTTAAGTGCCCGTTCTGGGGGTTATAATTCATCCCTCTTTCTTCCCACCAACATCACAGCAGTCAACGGTACCTTAAAAGTAACCAATTCCATGATTATATCTTAAAATTTAGAAAGCTAAATAGACAAAAAAAGTCATCTGAAAAAAGACAGATGTTCTTTATTTTAGAAGGGATGGGAGAAATTAGGACCAAATATTATATGGCTTACTCTAGTCTTCTGTTTGGACATCCATCAATGACTAAACAAATGAAGTATGTTACAAATTTCTTCATAAAAGGAAATCCAAAAGGAGGAAGGATTTTCCATGCCATAGCAATGGGCCCGAGTTTAACTCACTCAAAACCTATTCACTTACACAGAAAACTGAAAAAGTGAGTCCTATCAATACAGGATCAATACAGTGGCATCTGGGTCAGTGGTAAAGTGAGAACTGTTCAGAAGAATAAAGAAAATAATCAGACAATTGGAATCTTGCCTCACTGAGGATAAGAAATTGAGATGCTCTTTCCCCAAAGAGATAAAAATTACAAGTTCCCAGCTTAAAGCTGCACTCACCATCGTTGCAGAACTAACATCATAAAGTTGGTAGAAGAGGGCAATTACAGCTGTGTACAGCTCAATTGCCATAGAACGCTCAAAAGCACTAAAATGGGAAGTCACTAAAAAAAGACTATTTGAACTTAGGCCTATTAAGACAATCTGAAGAGAGGGCAATAATCAAGTTATTAATCTATAAATTTATCCTTCTCCAAAAATTTAAACATACAAACAAGGGACTCAAAATAGTGACTGAATTAAATATACTTCAAAGCCAGTTGATCTGTTCGGTTAAATTTTTAATATCTTTCTTTCCAAATTTTCCCTTCGTATCTCTTTTTCTGATGGTAGTGCTGTATAACTCCACAATTGATCACAGTTCCCTTGTTGCCCACAAATGTTTATGCTTAAGCCTCAGAAATGAGTGTTGGCAGTCCATTTGAATTTGAAGGATGTCACAATTAAGCTTAACTGCTGTTCTGATAAGGAATCCACTCACACATACAAAGTCACTGATGGCCAATTTCTGTTCCCTTTTATGTGGTATTCTGAGATAACTACACTGCCCTCTTCCCCAGTGCTAGGGCTAATCAGTTAAAGCAGTAAGACGGGCAGTTCAAGATAATAATTACCTAGCAAACACTTTACATCTGCGTGCCCTCATGGAATGGAATGGAACATACTAACCTACTAGTCCTGCTACTGTTGAGCTTCCTCCAAGAAGCTTGATGTGTCGACTTAATAAAGGAACTACCATACTCACGCCAAACAAGTCCTAATAAAAACACACAAAGTAAATTAAATTAATGACAGTTATCTTGATAAATACAAACATAGTCAACATGTATTGTATAGAATGGGGCTTCAATATCACGTTACCCAGTTATCAGGCAATGCAGTTAAGGTGGACAGGATTTGCTTCCTAGCCCATACGTAAAAATCTTACTTCAGTCAAAAATCACTGAAAAGCATTTAACCAAAGCCAACAAATCTGTATAGGAATCATATGGAGTTTCTTACGTACTACAATTCAGCACATCCAACAACATACAGGAAAAGGCAATTAGGCTAAGCAAACTTCTCTTAAGTCTTCCTTGCTCATCATCTAGTTATCCCTTGAACCTACTTATAATCGGAAATGTGAACATGGAGCAGCATGTGAGCCTAGATGTGGAAGGGGGGTGGTTAAGGTGGGTTTAACTTGGGTGTGTTCCACAGCTTGCTTGCAACCCTGTCTGCAAAGACAGAATACCAACTTAAATATGTCAGTCATTTCACTGTAGTGATACTTCAACTTACATTCAAGTTTAAAAGTATATCTATAGATCTCCCAGGCTTCTTAAAACTTCCCATTAAAACCAAAATGGGCATTCTACAGCAATTAAAGTGGCTCTCAAAAGTCAGGCAAATACAGCAATAAATACTCAGCACCCAGCTGCTTCTTTTTTACCTTCCACTGGGAAAGGGTTTGTTCAGAGGATTTGTGGTGAGAGATTATATTCTACATAAAAAGAGTTGTGAGACTTAGATCTGATTGGAGGGTACCTTGTCTGCCATAGATGGACCTCAGGCAAGGAGCAACCTGACTATCAGCTGCAGCTATAGCCTGTGTGGAGAGACCTGCAAGTGGTAAATGGAGAGGGAAGTAGCAGAGAGTGGTTGAGCTCACAGGAGTCTATATCCATGCAACAGGGTACAGAGGCAGAGGTTCAGCTTATTTTTGATTTCTCAGAAGTGCAGTCTCTCCAGACGCTTAGGTTGTGCATCAGGTGATGGCAGCAGACATCTGCAGCCTCCCAGAAGACCTGCCACCCTCTAGACCTATTGGCCACACATTGCCAGTGGTTGTGAAAGTGAACGCCACCCTCAAATGTTTCCCTCTGAATCATTCTGGGCACTGCTGGACACATATTCAGAGTCTCCCAGTTGTCTGCTCACAGATCAGACAAGCCACTGATGGCTTAATTACCAGCTCTGGCAAACATGCTAACTTCATCTGTGATACTGCCAGTCAGAATGAACAGACACTAAGTCAGGATGGTTCCTCACAGGTACGTGGCAATCCACGTTATCCCAGATCAATAATGAACATTCATCAGCCACAGAAGCTTCCTTGCCATCATGTGCAGCTGGTGTGCAACCACAAGAAAAGGTCTACGCAGGTGTGCACCACATTCCCTGGGAGCTGCCATGATGATTTTATCTTGAGGGAGTCTAAGTTTCCTGCTTTCTTTGGACTGGGCAGTATCCTTAAGGGATGGTTGTTAGGAGAGAAAGCATATCCTTTCAATTGGCGATGACAAATATGAGAACTAATGAAACCCAAGAGTGGTACAACAAATGCAATATGACACAATATGACATTCTTTTACAGAAGAAATTAGAGATAGTATTAGATCCAAAGAGGAGACATATAAAATTGCCAGAAAAAGCAGCAAGCCTGAGGATTGGGAGCAGTTTAGAATTCAGCAAAAGTGGACAAAAAGATTGATCAAGAAGGAGAAAATGGAGTACAAGAGTAAACTTGTAAGGAGCATCAGAACTGACTGTAAAAGCTTCTATAAATATGTGAAGAGAAAAAGGTTAGCGAAGACAAATGTAGGGCCCTTACAGTCAGAAACAGGGGAAATTATAATGGGGAACAAAGAAATGGCAGAAGAATTGAACACATATTTTGGTTCTGTCATCACAAAAGAGGACACAAATAATTTCCCAGAAATGTTAGGGAACCAAGGGTTTAGTGAGAGGGAGGAATTGAAGAAAATCAGTATTAGTAAAAAAAAATGATACTAGAGAAATTAATGGGGTTAAAGACTGAAAAATCTCCAGGGCTTCATAATCTACACCCCAGAGTACTAAAAGAAGTGGCCCCGGAAATATTGGATGCATTGGTGGTCATCTTCCAAAATTCTATAGACCCTGGAGCAGTTCCTACAAATTGGAGGGTGGCAAATGTAACTCCACCATTTGAAAAAGGAGGGAGAGAAAAACAGAGAATTACAGACCAGTTAGCCTAACAACCATAGGGGAAAATGCCAGAGTCTATTATAAAAGACATGGTAACAGAATACTTGGAAAACATTAATGGGATTAGACAAAGTGAGCATGGGTTTATGAAAGGGAAATCATGCTTAACTTATGTACTGGAGCTTTTTGAGGATGTAACTAGTAGAATATATAAGGGGGAACCAGAGGATGTGGTGTATTTGGAATTCAAGAAAGCTTTTGATAAAGTCCTACATAAGAGGCTAGTGGGCAGAATTAAAGCACATGAGATTGGGGGTAATATCCAGGCATGGATTGAGAATTGGCGGACAGACTGGAAACAGAGAGTGGGAATAAATGAGTGTTTTTCCGGATTGCAGTTAGTGACTAGTGGTGTACCGCAGGGATCAGCGTTTGGACCCAGCTAGTCATGAAATGACTTGGATGAGGAAACCAAATGCAATATATCCATATATATTTCATTTTATTTCAATATTTCATTTTATTCATCATCTCATCCGATGCCCCAACAAGAAACCTTTTCTCTTCCTCTCAAGTGCTAAGGAATGCAAGCTCCAACAACTCATCGACACCAACTTTGCAGAACACCTTCAGTCTATCCGCAAGCATTACCCAGACCTCCCTGTCGCTTGCTATTTTAACACTCCACCCTGCTCTCATGCTCACATGTCCGTCCTTGGCCTGCTGCATTGTTTCAGTGAAGCTCAATGCAAACTGGAGGAACAGCACCTCATCTTCCGACTAGGCACTTTACAGCCTTCCGGACTGAATATTGAGTTCAACAATTTTAGATCATCAACTCTCTCCTCCATCCCCAACCCCGTTCCGTTTTATCCCCCTCCTTTTTGTTTTTTCCAATAATTTATATAGATTTTTCTTTTCTCACCTATTTCCATTATTTTTAAATGTATTTCCATCCATTGTTTTATCTCTACCTTTTAGCCTTTTTAGGTTCCTTCACCCCACCCCACCCCCACTAGGGCTATCTGTACCTTGTTTATCCTGCTTTCTACCCTTAATTGACCCATTGCTTTAGATAATATCACCACCTTCAACAGCTCTTTGTCCTTTTGTCTGTGACATCTTTTGGTTAACTCCACCTATCACTGGTCCTTTACCTAGCTCTTCTTGTCCCAAACCACCCTCCCCCTTAAACCAGTTTATATTTCACCCCTTTCCTATTTTTACTTAGTTCTGTTGAAAGGTCATGAGGACTCGAAATGTCAACTGTGCTCTTCTCCGCCGATGCTGCCAGACCTCCTGAGTTTTTCCAGGCATTTCTGTTTTTGTTTTTGCAATATTTCCAAGTTTGCTGATGAGACAAAACTGGGCGGAGTTGTGAGTAGGATGCAAGGAGTCTTCAGGTCAATTTAGACAAGTTATGTGTGTGGCAAACACATAACAGATGCAGTGTACTGTGGGTAAATGTGAGGTTATACGCTTCAATATGAAAAACAGAAAGGCAGAATATTACTTAAATGGTGGAATTGGGAAATGTGGATGTGCAAAGGGATCTGGGTGTCCTTGTACACCAGTCAATGAGCAGGCAGGTGCAGCAAAGCAATTAGGAAGGTAAATGGTATGTTGACCTTAATTTCAAGAGGACGTGAGTTCAGAAGTAGGGGATGTCATACTGCAGTTATGTAAGGCCTTGGTGAGACCACACCTGCAGTATTGGTCTCCCTACCTAAGAAAGGATAATACTTGCCAGAGAGGGAGTGCAGCAAAGGTTCACTAGGCTGATAATGGGGGTTGCAGGAATATTGTATACGGAGAGATTGGTTTAACTGAGCCTGTATTCACCAGAGTTTAAAAGAATAAGAGGGGATCTGATTGAAACATATAAAATTCTAACAGGGCTAGACAGACTAGATGCAGGGACGATGCTTCCCCTGGTTGGGAGTCTAGAACTAGGGGCCACAGTCTCAGGATACGGGGCAGCCCATTTAGGACTGAGATGACAAAAAATTTCTTCACTCAGAGGGTGGTCAACCTGTGGAATTCTCTACCATAGAAGGCTGTGGAGGCCAGGTCACTGAGTATATTCAAGAACGCAATTGATTTTTTTTTGGATATTAGGGGCATCAAGGGGTATGGAAAGAAAGCAGGAATATGGCGTTGAGAAAGAGGATCAGCCATGATCCATATTGAATGGTGGAGCAGGCTCATAGGGCTGAATAGTCTACTTCTGCTCCTAGTTTCTATGTTTCTAACCAGATGTGTCATGGAGTAGGTGATCTGCTCAAGATGTTGGTTCCTGGACAGATCGGGAGGTGCCCTTCAGTACTCACCATTGAAGGTCTCTAAAATGATTGTGCTATGCTGCACTCTGTACATTGCATAGCTGTGAGGATTGAGGCTGCAGGAGGAACAAGGCACTGATCGCACATTGTCTGTGCATGGTTCCAAGGAAGAGAAAATTAACAGAGAGAAGGATGGCAACCCCATTATTGCTTTGAATGCCAGATATTTCCTTACAGCTGTGTGGTTCAGTTAGTTATGCTCGTGGACCAATGTAAAAATCAAATCCAATGTCCACTTTCATTTCCACTATAGTACCACCTCCCTCCCATCTCACTGAATAAAGTTCTACTAAAGAATGGAACATTAACAATATTGCAATTTTTCAAACACCCACATGCATTTCACTGTGCAACTACAAAGCTTTACAGTTCCTTTTTCTACCTCTCCTACAAGGTGGCTTCAGCAGAGATAGAAGCAGGCTGCTCAGATCCCCACTCTGACGCCGAGATGTTCTTGACTGTCAAGCTCTGAGATTTGGAGCCTGTCAAAGACTTCTCCACCTGCAGCCCTGCAGGGGAAGACTCAGCCATCAAAATAGGAGGGAGCAGGCCAGGCACTGGCTGAAGGAGATAACCGGCAAGGAGTGGGATTGCTTTGATTTGTGTCCCCAATTTCACATCACCCCTCATCATCATCCCATTCCTGGACCAGTTACTACCACTCTGCAGAGCAGTTTCACGCAGACAATTAAAGCAAGGTGCTGGCCTTTGAATGCCCAAAGTCAATGTTCTGTGATTGCTGTCAACGTGTCAAGCCTCCCAACTCCTCTAAATTCCATCTTTGGATTAGGCCTGGAATTGAGATTGCGTTATATGGATCTGCATAATGCCCACTGCCGTGGAAAGACCTCTAAATGCAGAAGGAAAACTATAATAAGGTGCCTGGATTAAAATGCCACAGATAGATGAGCTGAAATTACTTCCAGGTTTCCTGTGTTATATTGGACACACTGCTCACAACAAGTCTTGAAGTTAACACTAGGCCAGGATTTTCAGCCCTGCTGTGGTGGGACCCACCATGGAGCATGCGGCGGGCCAGCCAAAAGTCCACAGACTTTCGGCAGTACTGGAAGTATTAGGCTTTACTACGGGCAGGGCCGGAAAATCCCATCCATAATGTCCAATCACTTTTCTTTGTAACCTATTTTTATCCTTCAGATGAAGAAGTTTTCTGACTTTGTTCCTTAGTTCAAACTTCCTAAATTTTTTGAACATCTGCCCCTACTATTTCAATTTTTGTTACAGTGAACAAAGTACGAACAGATTTAACTTCAGAACTTCAAAAGTTGGCATAAGCAATGCTAAAATAAAAGACAATATTAATCAGCGAATCACTCTGTACCAACACATTAGCTTATAATTAATGGGTAGTAAAGTATAATACACTATTACCTTACTGTTGCTGTTAGCCTGAATTGTGTACCTACCTCATGTTAAAAATCAATGCATATATTATATCTGTGGCTCAGATGTGGCTGAGACAGGTTATTCAGAGTGAGTATGTGAAAGTCACTTACATAGCCTTCTCTAGCACAAATACCAATGTAAAATATCCTGTAGCTACAGTTAACAACAAATGCCACTGTTGTTACTTGATGCCACCAGATTCTTACTACAAACCTACGCAGTTGACTTGCCAAAGTAGGCTATGTGAATTTTGTTGATAACAAATTGATACCTAGCCATTAATGGGGCTGTTGTAGTAGAGGACTCACATGTGTCACTTTGAATAATGCAAATGGATTACTTCAATGCCACATGAATGTAAGAGAATAAAGCAAATAGGAAGAAAAGGTTGAACAAAAAGTTAAATACTGCTGATGATGGAAATCTGAAACACAAAACAGCATCTGTGGAGGTGCTAACATTGGTTCAGTGGCAATGCTCACATTTTAGCCAGAAAACAGAGTACATAATCTACGCTGACACTTTTGCACAATACTGACTGAATGCTGCAATGTCAGAGGCATCATCTTTCAGATTAGACTTTAAAGCAAGGTCTGACCTGCAGTTCCAAGTGGATATTAAAGATCCCACAGCACCATTCAAATTAAGGCAGAAAGTTCTCCCAGTGTCCAGATCAACATTTACCATTTAACCACCGACAAAACATTGATAATTTCATTAATTATCTCATTGCTGATTGTGGGAACTTGATTGTGCAAATTATCTGCTTCATTTTTCTACATTACATCAGCAACTACGTTTCAAATATTACTTAACTAGCTGTGAAACACCTAAGATGTCCTCAATAAAAACAGAAAATGCTGCAAAAACTCAACAGATCTGACAGCATCTGTGGAGAGAGAAACAGAGTTAAGCTGATTCAGAGCTGATGAAGAAGGGTATACAGACTCAAAACGTTAACTCTGTTTCTCTCTCCACAGATGCAGTCGGACCTGCTGAGTTTTTCCAGCATTTTATGTTTTTATTTCGGCTTCCAGCATCCACAGTATTTTGCTTTTATCTAAGATGTCCTCAAGTTGCGCGAAGCTGGTAAAAAATTAAGATTGAGGAATAGTAAATAACATTAATTCTATTCTTATATTTCAATTTGGATTAGTTAAGTAGTTAAAAAAAGCTACAATTAAAGGAATGCAAGAACAACTAAGAGTACAATGGGGAGCAGATTTTAAAACCCCCATGGTAGGCAAATATGCAAAATCAGACTATAACTCAACATGAATGCACTTACTTCCACTTTAAACACAGTGGATTTGGGAGCATCCAAGTAACCTGCTCTGGAGAAGTGGGGCCACGGTCATAATATGTTAATGAGGCTCCCTTCTTCAGATTTTGGCAGCTATTTGGATTTAACATTAGTTGACCAGATTTTCCAGGGTTCAGGAACCAGCAGCTTGGGGGAGGTGGAAGTAGTTAGGTCAAGCAGGTGTAACAGAAACACTTCCCCACGGCACCTCAAACAATTTTTCTGGCATGATAGGCCAACCCACGCCACCTAACTAGAATCTCACCTGGATCCCCCCTCCATCTGAATGCCAATCCATGCCCTTCCACCACCACCAACCCACAATGCTTCCGCATTGCGAGGAACTGTCTCAATGTTCTTCTACCATTGGCAAGCATCTGGTTATACTCTCAATCAGGCCAGCTGTCCTGCAGGAGACACAGTCATAGCCTCATTCTGGTACTGATGAAGGCCATTTGGCCCATCGAGACAATACGGCTTACTGTAGAGAAAATTGAGTAAAAAAAAAAGAGATCCTACTGTTAAGTTCAACAGGGCTTCTGTGTTCCTGGCACTTACAGGCTTCCCATCACCCCACTCTGCAATCACATGCTCCCACACCCTCCCCACAAATTATCGGGCTTATATGTCGCAACACAGCATTCTATCTGGTATGCTGGTATTTGCTTACATTTGGATTCACTTTGCCACTTTAAATTGGAGAATTGGAGGCTTATATCAGTTCATGCCTTATTAACTCTAGACACCAATAGTTTTTTCATAGTATTGGGACAATAAGACATCAGACTGGAGATTGTGACTATGAGAAGGATGGATACCGAGGACCACAGGCTTGGCACAGCTACAAACAGCATAAATGGAGTGAGAACATGGCCATAGGTGGGAAGAAATCAGAAAAGAAGGGAAGTTGGAAAGAGAAATGTTTGAGCTCAACTGTTTTCTGTGACCACAGGTTATGCAATCTTGATGTTGGATGAGAGGCTGATAATTGCACAATGTTCAGCACCATTCACGACTCCTCAGATACTGAAGCAATTCATGTCCAAATGCAGCAAGACCTGGGCAATATCCAGGCTTAGGCTGACAAGTGGCAAGTAACATTCACACCACACAAGTACCAGGCAATGACCATCTCCAACAAGAGGTAATCTAACCATTGCTCCTTGGCATTCAATGGCATTACCATCACTGAATCTCCGCTATCAACATCCTGGGGGGTTACCATTGACCAGAAACTGAACTGGACTAACCATATAAATACTACGGCTACAAGAGCAAATCAGAAGCTGGAAATCCAGCAACGAGTAACTCATTTCCTGACACACCAAAGCCTGTCCACCATCTACAAGGCACAAGTCAGGAGTGTGACAGAATACTCTACACTTGCCTGGGAGAAGGCAGCTTCCACAATACTCAAGAAGCTTGACACCATCCAGGATAAAGCACCCCAATTGATTGGCATCCCATTCACAAACATTCACTCCCTCGACCACGAATGAACAGTGGCAACAGTGTCTACCATCTACAAGATGCACTGCAGGAACTCACCAAGGCTCCTTAGACAGCACCTTCCAAACCCATAACCACTACCATCTAGAAGGGCAGGAGCAGCAGACACATGGAAATACTACCAACCCAAAATTTCCCTCCAAGTCATTCACCATTCTGACTTGAAAATATTTCACCATTTCTTCACTGTCACTGGGTCAAAATCCTGGAACTCCCTCTCTGACAGTAATGTGGGTGTACCTACTCCACATAGACTGCAGTGGTTCAAGATGGCAGTTCATCACCACCTGTTAAAAGGCAATTAGGGATAGGAAATAAATGCTAGCCTAGCCAGCAATGCCCACCTTCCATAAATCAATAAACCAAAAGTAGCCTACTCCTGCTCCTATTTTTAAGTCCTTATGTTGAGTATGTTGGCTCATTTAACTTTTGATAAACCTTTAAGGGCGGAATTCTCCCCCCGTCGGGAGGGAAGTTAATGGGTAGGCATGTGCGGGTGCTCTTCCGATCGGCGCTCCCGATTGGAGGCGCGGCACTATTTTATGTGGGTGGACCAATGAAAGCCCACCCAGTGTGACGTCCACAGGGAAGTACTATGTGCTCCCTGTGCGGGCGGGGGGAATACCTGAAATCGCAAGTGCGCTCTTTCACGCACGCACACGAAAGAGCGCACTCATCTCCCTGAGCCTAAGTGCTGCCTTAGGGAGATTGCCTCTACTTTCAACAATATTAAAAATAGAAAAAAAATGCCCTTACATGTTCCTTCATGTGACAATATCACATGAGTTGGGACATGTTCACAATTTTCATAACAACTTTATTAAAATTTTGAAAACCCTACATGAAATATCATCCCACCAGTGGATGAGGTTTCATGTTTTTTCTAGTTGCCGCCGGGGCTCCTGGCCTGCCTGGGTTGGACGGGCTGGTCCTTTAATTGATCCTGTCAATGGCCTCAATTGGCCATTGACAGGTTGGTGGGCACGCAGCTGACTTTGCTGCGCTCCTGCCTTTCTGAAAATTTAAATTGGACACGGTGACGTTGGGAGATCCCCCCGTCACCGTGTGTTATTTTATGCATTGGCGAGCTGGCCCTGCCCCAGCTCGCCGACGGTAAAATCCTGCCCCAAGTGTTGACTGCACATTGAATTTATTCGTCTCATGCAGGTGCAGGGCTGCAGCCTTTTTTAAATACTAAAATTAAAATTTTCCTTACAAGACACAATATAAACCTATGTTTTTTTAAAGACTGTTCTTCAGATCAACAGCATTTAAAAAGTAACAGAATAAGGGAAAGAAGTATGGGGTAAATACAAATACCACACGTGCAGGAACAGAAATATGTTGACTTGTAAAATGCTGAGATGATTAAATGACAGAAGACATACCCATGTGTATGAATCCTATTATAAGAGAAATCAAAGAAATGAAAGGCCAATGCAAGACACAGAGGCAGTGTGAATAGCTAAAGGTGGCTAAGTAGGTAAAAAGAGAAGCGTGAAGAAACTGCCAAAGAGAAGCCAGGTTCCAATGGCCCAGGAGTCTGATGGAAGAACAGCACAGTTTGATGCCAAGAATGCAATGCATTCTGCCAGCAGTGTATTGATGGGTGAAAGGTGGCAGGAAGGGTTGGAGTTGGGGGTAGGAAATGAGAAGGCCCCCACTGCTTAACTGTTCCTGATCATAAGGACAGAGGAGCAGGGGCCTTTAAAGTCTGTTGGGTAATCAAGATTTCACACAAAGGCCCAAGTGAAGCATCATTACTTCAGAAACATAGAATCATCTTCAAGTGTGGGAGATTACTAAAGGTGCATCTATAATTTAAACATTTCTAGGGAAGGCAGTTTAGAAGTTAATATAAATCTTGTTTGTCCTTCAAAGACCTGGGCTGTTTGGTAGGGCCCCAGTGGGCACATAGGTGACTGCTAAGGCTGATTTATACCTGTCAAGTTCTGCTGCAATAGAACAGGTTACCGCAGACGATTGAGTTTTGGATGAGTTGCTGGCTTGGGATTTCTTCTGCCTCTCACATGCGCTTGCTTGCAAAAGAGGCTGCAACATTTTTTATTTGGTTGCACCAAGTGCAGCAATCCCAGTAAAGCTTCTCCCAGGACTCTCAGTCTATATCAAAACTCCTAAGTGAAGCCTTCAGAGTATCCTTTTTGCATTTCCTTTGGCTGCCATGAGAGCACAGCCCAGACTCAAGCTCTCCATAAAAGATGTGTTTTGGTAAGCGAGTGTCAGGCATTCTGGCTACATGACCATGCAAATGGAATGTGACAGAGGGACAGGAATTTCTGAATGCTGTATAGGCATCAGAAATGTCACAAATTAGTAGCAGCAGGTGTCCAAACCCCTGTCCATCCAATGGAGATTTAACAAATAGTCAACTTGTGAAATTGAAACTTACATGAAAATCCAGGCTTTTAACTCTTGGAATTCTACTTGTAAATTTATCTAAAAGCTCACTCAGTCCAAATCGGTATCAAGGTGTTCCAGTTTTATTTACTTTATCCAGCTCCTCTAGGGAAAGCTCTTTTTATTTAACTCGTTAGAATTTAAGCCTTCTCGTGCTGTTACATGTAATCATAGCTGGAACAGCTGTGTAAACAATACTTAAGATACTTCAAAATCATGAAGTATATTTTGTCCATTTTTGGTGTAACTCATTAAGTTGGTGGTCCATAGAAAAATTGTAATTCTGTTTTTGTTTTGGATTTCCAGCATCCGCAGTTTTTTGTTTTTATAGAAAAATTGAATTCATTACACCGGGACGTATTTTACGCCAGTCAGGATCCTTACGGCAATGTGATTATACCTCAGTGTTTAAAAAAAATCGGCTAGTAGCTGAAAGGATATTAATGTTCGGGGCTCAAGGTCGGGAGTGTGTTGGGGGGGGGGGGGTGAAATTCACTAAATTTTGGCAGCAGTACAGGGAATTTACAGGCAGAAAATATGAACGATACTGTTCTCTCCGACCAGTGCTTGGACACTATTTTAAAATGGGGGGGATTATAACGTCGCTATTTATACCCCCAATTCCCGTTCGCAGAGCGCAACAGGCTTAGACTCAAATATGCTACTTCCTCAGCCAATGAACAGTCAGTCACATGACCCCACAATGTCACTTACCAGGAATCCCACCAGATACAGGCGAAGCATGAGAGCCCGGCGGCCGGGGTCATGCGAGCTGTGCGAGCTGACGAACCTCATTGTCTGAAAGGCAGCCGCGTGCCGGCTCGCGTTAGCAGCGCTGGACCGCGGGGGGGAGGCGCGCAATCCTCTCGTGCCAACCAAATAGAATTCGGTGTCCGCCCATTCTCCGCAAGTGGAACTGCACATGCGCACACCGCGCAATAGTTCCACTCCCGGAGATTCGGACAAAATTCTGCAGTGGGGGCAAAGGGATGGATCAAATTGACACTTTTGTTCAATCGCCTTTTGCAAGGAAGGTGGCCAGATTTTCAAAAGTCAAAATGGGAACCACTTGAAAAGCATCGCGAAGCCTGGGCTTTACATGTTGGGCAACCAATGGCAGGAGTTTGGGGGAGGGACAGTTGCAGGTCAGAGGTCCTGTGATCTTATTTCCTGGAATATGAAACAAAAACAAAAAATGCTGGAAAAATTCAGCAGGTCTGACGGCACCTGTGGGGAGAAAGACAGAGCTAACGTTACCAGTCCATATGACTCTTCTTCGGAATCTTCTTCCTGGAATATGCAGACACTAGTGTTCCCAACTCAGCAGATCCAAAGCAAATACCTGGAAAAACTCAGCAGGTCTGGCAGCATCGGTGGAGAAGAGCACAGTTGACCTTTCGATCCTCATGACCCTTCAACAGAACTAAGTAAAAATAGGAAAGGGGTGAAATATAAGCTGGTTTAAGAGGAGGGGGGGTTGTTGGGACAAGAAGCCAGTAATAGTTGCAGATAACCAAAAGGTGTCACAGACAAAAGGACAAAGAGCTGTTGAAGGTGGTGATATTATCTAAAGGAATGTGCTAATTAAGGGTAGAAAGCAGGACGAGCAAGGTACGGATAGCTCTAGTTGGGGTGGGGTGAAGCAATACTAAAAAGGCTAAAAGGTAGAGATAAAACAATGGGTGGAAATACATTTAAAAATAATGGAAATAGGTGGGAAAAGAAAAATCTGTATAAATTATTGGAAAAAACAAAAAGGAGGGGGAAGAAACGAAAGGGGGTGGGGATGGAGGAGAGTTGATGATCTAAAATTGTTGAACTCAATATTCAGTCCGGAAGGCTGTAAATGCCGAGTCGGAAGATGAGGTGCTGTTCCTCCAGTTTGGGTTGAGCTTCACTGGAACAATGCAGCAAGCCAAGGACAGACATGTGGGCATGAGAGCAGGGTGGAGTGTTGAAATGGCAAGCGACAGGGAGGTCTGGGTAATGCTTGTGGACAGACCGAAGGTGTTCTGCAAAGCAGTCACCCAGTCTGCGTTTGGTCTCTCCAGTGTAGAGGAAACTGCATTGGGAGCAACAAATGCAGTAAACTAAGTTGAAGGAAGTGCAAATGAAATGCTGCTTCACTTGAAAGGAGTGTTTGGGCCCTTGGACGGTGAGGAGAGAGGAAGTGAAGGGGCAGGTGTTGCATCTTCTGCAGTTGCATGGAAAGGTGCCGTGGGAGGGGGTTGAGGAGTAGGGGGTGATGGAGGAGAGAACCAGGGTGTCACGGAGGGAACGATCCCTGTGGAATGCCACCGGAGGGGGGGTGAAGGGAAGATGTGTTTGGTGGTGGCATCATTCTGGAGTTGGCAGAACTAGCAGAGGATGATCCTTTGAATGCGGAGGCTGGTGGGGTGATAAGTGGGGACAAGGGGGACCCTATCATAATTCTGGGAGGGAGGAGAAGGCGTGAGGGCGGATGCATGGGAGATGGGTCGGACACGTTTGAGGGCCCTGTCAACCACCGTGGGTGGAAAACCTCGGGCATATTTCCTTTCTCAGTGACTGTCTCGGTCTCCGACTTACCCCACTTGGATTTCAACTGAAATTCCATCCCTCATGTTTCGAACCCTCCCAGGATTACAGGTATCTCCGGGACATACAGTGCTCCTCGGACAGCTGTTCCCGTCGTATTCTGAGATCCACACTCAGTGCCATGCGCCGCCATATGAACACACTCGACCTCTCCCTCCAGCAGCACCGCTGCACCCTTTTTCAAAGCTGCGTGTGCCCCCAGTTTCATTTTATTCTTCGTCTCATCCGACGCCTCAACAAGAAACTTTGTCTCTTTCTCTCAAGTGCTAAGGAACGCAAGCTCCAACAACTCATTGACACCACCACCAATCCAGGACCCTCCACCCCTGCCTGTGCCTCTGTCCCCATCCCGTCTTCCAATCCCAGCCCCGGCCGTGTATACACTATACCCCCTAACGTTCCCCTCTCCGACGCTGAACGTTCAGTACTCAGCAAAGGACTTAGTTTCATACCCTTACGCCCTCATCTCAATGAATTTCGGGCTTGGCACGATGATGAACTCTTCTTCCGCCGCCTTCGTCTCTGTGCTAACTTCTTTGGGCAGGAGTCCTCTCCCCTTTTACCCACCTCCAATATTCTCCCTCCACCTGGACCCCTCCCTCTGGATTCTTACCTTCTCTAGATCTTTTCATTGAGAACTGTCGGCGTGATATTAGTCATCTCAATTTCTTTGCTCCTCTTATCCATTCTAACCTGTCTCTCTCTGAACTTGCTGCACTCCGTTCTCTCAGGTCCAACCCTAACATTGTCATCAAACCCGCTGACAAGGGTGGTGCTGTTGTTGTCTGGTGCACTGACCTCTACCTCGCGGAGGCTGAGTGTCAACTCACAGACACTTGCTCCTACCTCTCCCTGGACCATGACCCCATCACTGAACATCAAGCCATTGTTTCCAGGATTGTCACTGACCTCATCTCCTCTGGAGATCTTCCTTCCACAGCTTACAACCTGATAGTTGCCCAACCTCAGACTGCCCGCTTCTACCTCCTACCCAAAATCCACAAACAGGACTGTCCCGGCAGACCGATCGTGTCAGCCTGTTCCTGCCCTACGGAACTCATTTCTCGCTATCTTGACTCCCTTCTCTCTCCCCTTGTCCAGTCCCTTCCCACCTACATCCGTGATTCCTCTGACACCTTACGTCACATCAACAATTTCCAGTTCCATGTCCCCAACCGCCTCCTCTTCACCATGGACGTCCAATCCCTCTACACCTCCATCCCCCACTGGTATGGTCTGGTGGCTCTCCGCTTCTTCCTCGAACAGAGGCCTGAAGAATCCCCATCCACCACTACTCTCCTCCGTCTGGCTGAACTTGTTCTCACACTGAACAATTTCTCCTTAAACTCCTCGCACTTCCTCCAAATAAAAGGTGTGGCTATGGGTACCCGCATGGGCCCCGGCTATTCCTGTCTCTTTATGGGGTATGTGGAACATTCCTTGTTCCAGTCCTACTCCGGCCCCCTTCCACAACTCTTTCTCCGGTCCATCGATGATTACTTTGGTGCTGCTTCATGCTCTTGTCGGGACCTGGAAAAATTTATTAATTTTGCTTCCAATTTCCACCCCTCCATCATTTTCACGTGGTCCATCTCTGACACTTCCCTTCCTTGACCTTTCTGTCTCAATTTCTAGTGATAGACTGTCCACCAATATCCATTACAAGCTTACCGACTCCCACAGCTACCTCGACTACAGCTCCTCACACCCCGCTTCCTATAAGGACTCCATTCCATTCTCTCAGTTCCTTCGCCTCGGTCGCATCTGTTCCGATGATGCTACATTCAAAAACAATTCCTCTGACATGTCCTCCTTCTTCCTTAACCGAGGTTTTCCACCCACGGTGGTTGACAGGGCCCTCAAACGTGGCCGGCCCATATCCCGTATATCCGCCCTCACGCCTCCTCCTCTCTCCCAGAAACATGATAGGGTCCCCCTTGTCCCCACTTATCACCCCACCAGACTGCACGTTCAAGGGATCATCCTCTGCCATTTCTGCCAACTCCAGCATGATGCCACCACCAAACACATCTTCCTTTCACCCCCCTGGTGGCATTCCATTGGGATCATTCCCTCCGTGACACCCTGGTCCACTCCTCCATCACCCCCTACTCCTCAACCCCCTCCCACGGCATCTTCCCATGCAACTGCAGAAACTGCAACACCTGCCCCTCACTTCCTCTCTCCTCACCATCCAAGGGCCCAAACACTCCTTTCAAGTGAAGCAGAATTTCACTTGCACTTCCCTCAACTTAGTCTACTGCATTTGTTGCTCCCAATGCGGTTTCCTCTACATTGGAGAGACCAAACGCAGACTGGGTGACCGCTTTGCAGAACACCTTCGGTCTGTCCACAAGCATTACCCAGACCTCCCTGTCGCTTGCCATTTCAACACTCCATCCTGCTCTCATGCCCACATGTCTGTCCGTGGCTTGCTGCATTGTTCCAGTGAAGCTCAACGCAAACTAGAGGAACAGCACCTCATCTTCCGACTAAGCACTTTACAGCCTTCCGGACTGAATATTGAGTTCAACAATTTTAGATCATGAACTCTCCTCCATCCCCACGCCCTTTCTGTTTCTTCCCTCTCCTTTTTGTTTTTTCCAATAATTTATATAGATTTTTCTTTTCCCACCTATTTCCATTTTATGTATTAAAATGTATTTTAAATGTATCTCCACCCATTGTTTTATCTCTACCTTTTAAGTATTCCTTCATCCCACCCCACCCCCAGTAGAGCTATCTGTACCTTGTTTGTCCTGCTTTCTACCCTTAATTAGCACATTCCTTTAGATAATATCACCACCTTCAACACCTGTTTGTCCTTTTGTCTGTGACATCTTTTGGTTATCTGCACCTATTACTGGCTTCTTGTCCCAACAACCCCACCCCGCCTTAAACTAGCTTATATTTCACCCCTTTCCTATTTTTACTTAGTTCTGTTGAAGGGTCATGAGGACTCAAAATGTCAACTGTGCTCTTCTCCGCCGATGCTGCCAGACCTGCTGAGTTTTTCCAGGTATTTCTGTTTCTGTTTTTGTTTTGGATTTCCAGCATCCGCAGTTCTTTGCTTTTATGTTTCAGGAGATGTTGGCAGAAGTGAAATCATGGTGTGGCGCAAGCAGATTCTAAGGAAAGTTGCCAACTGCGATTAAATGTATTCTTGGTGGATTCATCACATAACTTGCCCTCACACTCCAGCCATTAGTCAGCCAACACAAACATACTTTGGACACACTGCCTTCCTACACCAACTGGAAAGCAAGAACATTCATTACCCAATTGGATGATAAAAACAAAAAAACTGCTTTTTTTTCCCAATAAATTATATAGATTTTCCTTTTCCCACCTATTTCCATTATTTAAAAAAAAATTTTTTTTAAATCTTTTATGCTCTCCCCACCCCCACTAGAGCTATACCTTGAGTGCCCTGCCATCCATTCTTAATTAGCACATTCGTTTAGATAATATCACCAACTTTAACTTTAACACCTATGTGTTCTTTTGTTCTATTGTTGTTGACATCTTTTGATGATCTGCTTCTATCACTGCTTGTTTGTCCCTACAACCACACCCCCACTCCACTTCTCTCTCTCTCTCTCTCTCTCTCCGCCCCCCCACACACACACCTTAAACCAGCTTATATTTCAACTCTTTCTTGGACTCGAACTCAAGTTCTGTCGAAGGGTCATGAGGACTCGAAACGTCAACTCTTTTCTTCTCCGCCGATGCTGCCAGACCAATTGGATGATGCTTGACTCAGCCCAACAGCCTTCCCCACTCCCCCCACCCACATTTTTAATATTTTTACATGTGGAGAATAGAAATGTTCAAAGAAAATGACAAAAAACAATATTTTTTAATGTCCGAGTGAGTTTTTTTTCCAGGATTGCACACAGCAGTGTTCTTCAATTCCTGGAGACTCCAGGCCAATCCTGGAGGGTTGGCAACCCTAGTTCTAAGGGAATGCAAAAGAGGAAAATCAGTCCCTGGGGAAAGTTTCCTATTGTGAATGTCTCTGTTTGTACAGAAGTGGAAAATATATCCCTTTTATACAGATCAGACTTGAGAATTCAACATTATCCAATCACTGCAGTAGTGTAAACCAGCAATAAAACAGGATTTCAATGAACAGTCTTGAGGTTCAACTTGTCCTAAAGTGGAAACCTGAAAAACAAATAAATGCTTCCAAATCCTGCCTGAATTAAAATTTCATGAAGATTGATACTTTCCTCACCCCAAAATGAAATCCCATTAGGGTCAGCTTCCACCAAAAAGATAAAGAGGGAGAAATTCGTTCTGTCGGCTCTGCAGATTTACATTGATTCCCTGGGGACAGACATTTATTGAAGACACCCTGCGGTGCTGTCTGTTTCTGCTCCAAATTCCCATTAAAATTAGACTCTTTCCCCCCAATCCAAAACAATCCCACTAGGATCATCTTTCATCCCATCTCCATCCTGGATCTCACCTGCATTAACTCAGAGCCCCAGCCCTGAAAGGCTGATCTGCTGTGAGTAGCGGGCAATGAGCGAGAAGGGGGAAATGCCCCTGAATTAGCACCAATTCTCCAGCACTGTCCGTGGTTCAGTAGCACCCAGCTCTGGTCTGTGGAGATTGCATGGGGCAGAGACTGAGGAGACCCCACACAGAGCTAAAAACAAACAAAAACCAGTGACGAGTGCTGTAAACTTTCTTCATCAGTGAATCCAGTTAAACTTCTTGGTTATTTTCT
Source organism: Carcharodon carcharias (assembly GCF_017639515.1). Taxonomy (NCBI): domain Eukaryota; kingdom Metazoa; phylum Chordata; class Chondrichthyes; order Lamniformes; family Lamnidae; genus Carcharodon; species Carcharodon carcharias. Next base: position 73,851,908 of record NC_054477.1, on the reverse strand, counting down.
CACATGGTTAAAACCAGGACACCCGATAGAGAAATCAATCAGATTCATGCCAACCCAGCAGGAACAGGAAAATGAGGAGAAAGATCCAGGTCTGATCTGACAAAGCACCCCAGATCATCTCAAGTGGCTTATCTGGACATTAGGGAGGGTACTTTATTCTCTTCCCAATGCCATTAATCAGAATAAGTCATTTCATAATCCAGGGCAATGCACTCCTGATAAATCAAAATCACTTTATATGCTAAAAAGAACCCTAATTGCTTTCAATAGTCATTGCAAGATAATGACTGATAGATTCATGGCCAATCTAGGAGGGTTGACAATCCTATAAGACACCCAGTAATTGAAGGCAACAGAACCACAGGCTCTTGTCTCTATGATAATTTCTGCCTTATTTTCTTAAAAAAATACTGAACAAAGGCTTCATTTGTTACAAGGTTCCAGAATCCTCTATTCTGCTCTAACTTCTTGAGCAATCCACACTGAGTTCTAACAATAAATGTTTTCAGCCAGAAGCTGGATTTTGAACTAGCGAACGTAACATTGAGTGTGGGAGATTTTGTTTGGACCCAGGGCTGCAAGCAGCAAAGCATGCAATCTTTCAATGAGATGTTTCGTTGAATGACCCAAGGCTCAACCGAACTTGTTTGTTGCATTCTTAAACATTGATTGGTGGTTTTCCAATGGCCGCCATGCCACTGACTAGCTACCCATGAGGGCATTACAGCATCCAGCTTATTTTATGGGCCCTTCCTACCCCCACCAGATATCCCTCAAACCAGTCAAATATTCTTCTCAACACCCACTATCACATGTTCAAGGGCAGAATTTTCTCCACATCAGGGGGTAAGTTCAGGAGCGGGCGCGTGGAGGTGCACCTCTGATTGGCGCTCCGGCATGCGTGCAAAAGAGTGCACTCATCTCCCTGAGGCTAAGTGCTGCCTCAGGGATATCGGCTCCAAATATAAATATGCTAAGAATCGAAAAATAAAATTTCCCTGACATGTTCCCTCATGTGACAGTCACATGAGTTGGGACATGTCCATCGCCTTTAGTTAAACTTTTATTAAATTTTTAAAAACCTGCATGAAACCTCATCCCGCCCATGGATGTGGTTTCACGCTTTCTCTGAAGCCCGCCAGGGCTCCTGGCCTGCCTGCCAACCTTAAGATTGGATGGGCAGGTCCATTAATGATGTTAATGAGTTTGTCAATAGCCTCAGTAGGCCGACGGGCACACAGCTGACCTGAAAATTGAAATGACGCGGGGTGACGTTAGGAGTTCCGCCCATTTTACACGTCGGTGAGTCCCGCGCCCCTGCTCGCCAACCGGGAAATCCTGCCCCATGTGTAAAGTGCATGCGTGGGGAGGAACAGGCTGAGCCAGTGGGATTGCGCAACCAGATATGGCTATGCCAGCAGAAGGGCAGGGCAGACTTGCAGTCAGTAGAAAACTGGGAAGGGAGATTACTACAAACAGTTAGCAAATTCCTATTCTGGGAAGGAATTGGTCATGAGATGAAACATGCCATGTGGAAGGGAATATTCCCAGAATTGAGGAATTGTTTGTATTGAAACTCAACAGGCAGAATTCAGTATAGTCAGTTGGTTGGTGCATGTTTGGGGTTTCTTTGCTAGTCCTGCTGTGGAGTTTAAACTGACACCTATCTAAAAATAAAGTCCTGCTGATTTCCCAGTATAAAACACAATTCCTTTCCACTGAATGCCATAACTCATTGCAACCAGGAAATAATAATTAGCACTCCACTGAGACCTGCCGATGACAAGTGAGTGGGACTTTCATCCCACTCATTGAAATTCCCTAAACTGTTCAAGCTATCCCATTTTGTTTTTGTAAACTATTTCTGATACTATTTTCTGGTTGCACTCGGTGAAAAGGAATTGTGTTTTATATCGGGAAATCAACAGGGCTTTATTTTTGGCTTGGTGTCAGCTTACATGTCACAGCAGGACTACCTATTCAAGAGGTAGAACAGTATCAGCTTAAACAGGCCAAGATGAAAGAAGAATGACATTTTGAGGTGAGGAGTGTAGTATATGGATCTGGCACATAAAGGGTTAATGTGGGATTGAGTACAGTACCACCCACACAGCGATGTATGAGAACATGTGACCTACACCTAGGGGTCAGTGTAGTGTTGGACAGACCTGTGTGTAGAAGCAAGCATGGAGACAGCTCCTAGCTCGTTCCTTCACTATACCTATGTATAGTTTCTAGTAGTTAATAAATACTTGCTATTGAACTATCCAAGACTAAAAATACTTTAACAAGACCCACTGAACCATGCCCTACACCTTACAACAAGGGCAATTTTTTTTTATTAGGCAGAGGGTTGTGAGGACATGGAGCATCCTTTCAGAAACATTGGTGGAAACAGATTCTTCAACAAAGGAGAAATGGATAAATATATAAAAAAACAAATTTTAAAAGGGTATGGCAAAGAAACAAGGAAATGAGTCAAAATGGAGAGTTCTTTTAGAAAGCTGCCACAGAAACAGTAGGATGAATGAATACTTTGTGTTGTAAACTTCCATCATTCTATGGGCAGGATTTTACACGTCGGCGAGCTGGGGTGGGGCCCGCACGCTAATGCGTAAAATGACGAGCGGTGACGTAGGGAGGAACTCCTGACGTCGCTATGCCCCATTTAAATTTTCAGGAAGACAGGGCGCATTGAAATCAGCTGCACGCCCGCCGACCTGTCAATGGCCATTTGAGGCCATTGACAGAGCCAATTATGTAATTAAAGGACCTGCCCGTTCGACCTTAAGATTGGCTTCAGGCCAGGAGCCCCAGTGTGAACTAGAAAAAGCATAAAACCTCATCCACAGGCAGGATGAGGTTTCATGTAGGACTTAAAAAATTTTAATAAAATTTTTGTGAAAATTATAGACATGTCCCAACTCATGTGACATTGTCACATGAGGGGACATGTTAGGAAATTTAACTTTTCTATTTTAAGGTTTTGTACATTTTGAGCCAATCTCCTTGAGGCAGCACTTAGCCTCGGGGAGATGAGTGCGCTCTTTCGTGCTCGTTTGCGAAAGAGTGCACTCTTGATTTTGGGAATCCCCCCGCCCGCACAAGGAGGGCAAAGCGCTTCTGTGCAGTGTCACGCTGGGCGGGCCTTAATTGGCCCGTCCACATAAAATGGGACGCACCTCCAATCGGGGGCACCAATTGGAAGCGCCATGTGCGCACCCGCCATTCAACTTCCCCCCCCCCCCCCACATTAATAGGAGGGTTAATAGAAAACTCCCTAGTCCGGAATGCTTGGAACCAAGCCATTTCTGGATTTTGGAGTTTTCTGGATCATAGAATGCCATTAGACTGCCTAACCGCAATTGTATGAACTGGAAATCATCATTTTATATTTAGATATATATATTTACCAGAAGCATAAACAGTGGTAAAACATTATAATGTGTTAATTTTTTAACTCTGTTAATTTTTTTAAAAAGCTGCATTTCCCAAGCAACCAATGGAAATAATCAAAGGACAAGATTTCATGTTTTAAGACTTTTACCAGAACAAACTATAATCAACACAAATCAAACATTACTTAACAGGCAACTAATACATCAAACAGAAGGAAAGATACTTTCACATTAACTAACTAACTCAATCGAGATATTTCTCACAATCCCTTTCGCTGTGCACTGCACTTCTAGCAGATATGTATAAGAACAAGTCCAGTGTTACTCCCAGCTCTCCAGCAGGCTCACTTCTCCCTACCGTGTTAAATTGCAACTTCCGGTGCCCTTTGAAAGTTGTTCCATTTAGTCTGAATCTTCGAAATCTGACTTCCACCAGCAAGACCCACCTCAACAACTCCTTGTTCCTTAAACTCTGCTCTGTTCCCTTCCTTTTGAAAAGAAAACAATTCCTTACAAGCGTCCTGCTTACCCACAGCATTACCTACCTTGTTCCTCCGCACAGCAGTATCTGCCTTTTCTGTTTCTGCCTGTGTCTCACAAAAGCAGCTATCCCTTTACTGGGAGTTACTGTTTACAGGTTTACAAGTGTGTAAACTGCCACTTCATTACCTCAACTACTGAAAGTGGGTGGAGGTAATATTTTCTCTCTTGTTATTTTGTTTGTCTGTAAACCATATATCTCAGAAACCAATGGACGAATCTCAATGAAACTTGGTATATGGAGAAGAATATGACATATGGATAAACTGATTAGTTTTTGCCAAAGATGCGGATCCCAATCCTGGAATTTTTAAAGGGTCCATGAACATTGGGAGATAGAGTGAATTGACTTTTTTTTTTAGAATGTGTGGATTGTTTTATTTAGAATGCTGTTAAATGTTTTGGAATGCATGGCTTGTCTCAGTTGCGTTGGTACAATTTTTCACAGCTGTTAACATGCGAGCAGAGTTTCCAGAGCAGGTTGTTGGATGTGTAATGGTCTGAAGCCATCTCAGTGAGATGGAAACTCTTAATTAAAATATTTCTTTTTTCAACTTTGTAGTTACAGAGCATCAACTCAAGCAGGGAAGAGTCTCAAGGAAGAGATATGTAATTGTAATAATGTTGATTGTAAAAATGTGCATAGCATTGTGGAGGTATGCACTGTACTATGTGCCATTTTCACCTGATTCAATAGGTTTCTGTTTGAGTGTTAAGCACCCCGCCCAACCCCCCACCAGATTACAATTCTCAATTTTACCTTAAGTAAAAGGGAATATTTTAAAACTTTACTGTCTTGCAAAGTCTTGCCTTATAAAGTCTGGCTTCATAACAAAAGCAGTAATAAAAATTATTTCACTTATTCAAATATTCTATCTTTTATGTTTCCGCCCCCAAAGCACTGCATTAAAAAATATAGTGAGTTACTTTGTTCTGTTCAAAAAACGTCCATACAGCTGGTATTTCCGAACAATAGATTTCTGGACTGGAGAAGTTACACATATATACTTGGCTAACAATCAAAATGATGAGCAACTGAAAGCACTTAAATTTATAGATCATTAACTTCTGTAACTGAACAAATAATTGTTAAATTGGCTTGTGGCATTTTATATATCAAAGGCACCATATATCGTTGTTGTTGCTGCTTAAATGTTTTAGATCTAATAGTGCACATTGTATCTACACCCAATGATCTTCACTTACTAATATTAAGAGCAACATTTCATTGTCAATTACAGTTGGAATTCCAGAAGTGGAAACTAGAGACTGAGGAATTCCTAACTATCTTAATGTTAACAGGAATAAAGGCTGGAATTTCCCAGCCCCTCATGCTGACGGGATCTTCTGGTCCTGCCAATGTAAATGGAGATTTCAATGGCTCGCCAGCAAAGCCGTGGTGGAACCTGCCATTGGGGGGGGGGGCTGGAAAATTCTGACCAAAAAATCCATATTTTGGTTAAAGGTACTTATTGCTATCATTGCAAACACTGAATTTTGTTAATTAAAACACATGTATGTTAATTGTTCCTATTGTAAGATCACCTTCAATCATAGGGACGTATCAGAATTCATTGTGGTAATAATACTTTTATAGTTGACAGTAAAGGCAATCACATTCACAATGGAACTGGATATATTGGCATTCACATGTGTCTCTTTGGAGAGTCCACAAGTTCACAAGGGACGGTTAATGAAGGAGATTCAAACATCTTCCTGCTAATTGCAGTATCACTGTTAATTTATTAAGATGTATTGTGGCTATCATGTGTAAAATGTGCCATATTTGTGACAAATATCTTTGAAAATTATGGAATTCTGAGAACTTTAATCATTGATTTTATTACATATTCTTGATTTTCAAATAAAAGGGTATATTCCATTATTAATGGAACTTAAAAGGGATGAGTAATTAGAACTCTCAGTGTATTTATTGCCTATGCAAACAGAAAGTTGGCAGCATACATAAATGTTTCAAGCAGTATGGAAGAAACAACACAGCTGTTACACAAAGGAATTGTCTGGTAAAGTGATATGCCAGATAGTTTACTGGGTTTGGGTTAATAATGTAATCAATGACATAACATGATCATATCATGTCTTTCATTGCCAAATTAAGAAAAAGGAATGCATTATAAATAAAACAGCAAGTGCTGGAAACTCATTGGTTCAGGCATTGGTTCAGCAGCCATTGAGAAAACATGAGTCAGAACTGAAAGATATTGCAAATGAACAGCAGTTAAGAAGGGGAAGAAAGCACTCAATGGCCACAAGCACAGAAAAAGACAGAGTGAAGCGTAAAGGTGCAGTCAGGAAATGGTAAAAGGGACAGAAGCAGTAAGTGCAAAATGAGAGGAATCAAAGAAAGAAAAAAAATATATAAGATGCTGAAGGATGAATTTTCGGTCCCAGATGGGAAGCTTCCAGAAGCTTCTGTAGTGGGTGATATGGTCCATTTTAATGGTCAGCTGCCTGCCCAAAACAGGTATCCATAGACAGTTTCTTGGTTTCGGGCCTACAAATATTAGCAGCAAGAGGCCACCAGACCAGTAATCACTTAAATCTGTGGTGGGAGTGGGGGTGGGTCAGTGGTGGTGGGGATTGAACAGATTTTCATACTTAGGAAAATTGGGAAAAGAGGAGTCTGGGAGGGCAGCTACCATGGAGTCTGAAGGAGTAGAGTGGTGCTCCCAATTTACATTGACAATTTGAATTCAGAAACTCAATGCAAACTAGGAGGGGGTAGCTGCTTAGAAATTACAAAAGGAGTTAGACTAAACTTGTGAGTGGATGACATTTAACATGACCAATTAAAACTACTGTGCATTGGAAGGCTGTAGTGGGGATAAGGAATGGTCGTGCCATAGCTGTGAAAGGGAACAAGAAATCTTAGTAGCCTCATTGCACAACATATCCAAATGATGCAAAGTCAGTTTAGAAACAATTGGATAACACAAGGAAGGCATTTTCGGATCAAAGTACAGTAGATGAGTTACAGTAAACCAACTGCCCTTCCTACATCATGACAAATTATGAAGATGAGTTGAAAAATAACTTTACAACAGAAGGCAGCCATTAACACACGTACAGGGATTTTTTTTTGTATCGTCCATTTCTCATAAGTTATATGGAGGAGGGTCTGACAAAACAGAAACTCGTGTGTTTTATGTTGTAAAATTTTGCATAGGGAGGATAAAACAGATTTTTTAATGTGGCTTAAGCCAACTGTACTTCTAAGAGAATTCCATTGTTTCTATGACATTGATGACCAATACATGACCTAGCACAAAGAAAGATGGTTGTGGTTGTTGGAGGTCAATCATCTAAGTTCCAGGACATCACTGCCGGAGTTCCTCATGGTAGTGTCCTCAGCCCAACCATCTTCAGCTGCTTCATCAATGATCTTCCTTCCATCATAAGGTCAGAACTGGGGATGTTTGCTGATGATTGCACAATGTTCAGCACCATTTGCAACTCCTCAGAGACTGAAGGAATCCATGTCCAAATGCAGCAAGAACTAGACAATATCCAGGCTTGTGCTGACAAGTGGCAAGTAACATTCATGCCACACAATTGCCAGGCAATGAACATCTCCAACAAGAGGAAATACAACCATCACTCCTTGACATTCAATGGCATTACCATCGCTGAATCCCCCACTATCAACATCCTGGCAGATTCCATTGACCAGAAACTGAACTGGACTAGCCATATAAATAATTTGGTTACAAGAACAGGTCAGAGGATAGGAATCCTGTGGGGAATAACTCACCTCCTGATTCTCCAAAGCTTGTCCACCATTTACAAGGCACAAGTCAGGAGTGTGATGGAAGACTCTCTATTTTCTTGGATGAGTGCAGCTCCAACAACACTCAAGAAGCTTGACATCATCCAGCCCACTTGACTGGCAGCCCTTCCACAAACATTCACTCCCTCCGCCACCGATGAACAGTGGCAGCAGTGTGTACCATCAACAAGATGCACTGCAGGAACTCACCAAGGCTCCTGAGACAGCACCTTCCAAACCCACGACTGCCATCATCCAGAAGGACAAGAACAGCAGACAGATGGGAACCGCCACCACCTTGAAGTTCCCCTTCAAGGCACTCACCCTCCTGACTTGGAAATATATCGCCATTCCTTCACTGTTGTTGGGTCAAAATTCTGGAACTCCCCCCCCCACCCCATCCTTCCCTAAGAGCACTGTGGGTGTACTTCCATCACATGGACTGCAGCAGTTCAAGAAGACAGCTCACCACCACCTTCTTAAGGGCATTTAGAGATGGGCAATAAAAGTTGGCCTAGCCGGCGATGCCCACACCCCATAAATGAATAAAAAATGCAACTTGTCAAATCTGTCGACTCATTTAATGAAGAACATCTATTCTGGAGGGGTTTACTTTGTGTCTATGCATTCATTCAGAAATTAAGTCAATAAATGTTAACTTGCAGATTTACAGACTGTAGAACTGACAAGCTTAATGTCTCCTATTGCTGAAGCATTAAGGGAAATGTTTGACAAAGCCAATAATATCCAGACATCTAACCTTGCATGGTGTGAGATCTGCTGGTTTGTAGTTTGATGGTTGACTTCAAAGTAAGTGTTGTAACATAAAAGAATTCCCACAGCGTCATTGACAGCTCAGGTTGCTCATTTCCAGCATTGGTTGGCAATTTTAACACCAAATGTATTGGAAATTCATATCACTGCTTTATGAAGGTCTATGAAAGATTTTTTCATCCAACTTCTGTTAATAATCACTGCTGTATATTTAGTGGGTTCATATCTTCCCACAGCAGCATCACCTCAACTTCCAACCCCCTCAGCCTCTGCCCACCTCATTAACACAGTATCATCCATCTGGGTGATGACATGAACCGGAAGAAATTCAAAGGTCTCTTGTCCTTTTCTCCCCTTCTTCTCCTTCAAGCATTATCCCAATATTTCTGAATAACGATCTGCCTGAAAGGGTGATATAAGCAGATTTAATAGTAATTTTCAAAAAATAATTTGATATATTTTTGAAAAGAAAACCTTTTTAGGGCATGAGGAAAGAGTAAAGTAATGGAAATATATTAGATAGCTCTTTCAAGGAACTATGTGATAACCATGTGCTGGAAAAAGCCTGTATTTTCTTTTGCACAATGTCCCTTTAAGACTAAAGTGGACTAAGAAGTATTCTGAAAGAGGGTTAATTGATTTCCTGATTATGACATCATTAGCTTCTAAGAAATGCCCATGTGACCTGGGATAAACAACTTAGAAGAAAAGAGTAAGTAGAAAGCTAATTGCTGTAGGGTTGGGCTTCAGCACGTGTTTGCTATATGGCAGTTCAAAACACAGAATTCATGTAAAGAGGTAAAAAAACATGGTTCTCTCTGAATAGAACAGTTTTCTGATCTGTTGTTGGTGGTCGTTGAACAGATCATGGTATAAAAACAGGTCTCTGAGAATAAAACAGAAACTATGTTTTTGTGCATGTTATACAGTTGGAAAGAGCAGAGAACTGAAGACAGGAAGGGCAAAGGATTGTGGATTGGCTAAGACCAATTGTTGCTGTTTAGTGCTGCTAGAGCCGACCAGACTGTTTACAGGGGCCAAAGAAGGGAGTCTCTGCAGATTCTGTGCCATCTAGACTGTTGTGACCTGAGTGAGAGAGGATTCATAGATGTGGCCTTGTCAGTGGCAGCCATAATGGGGGACTTCAGATGGAATAAAGCTGCTGGTGAATGTGGCTTAAAGACCAAAATAATTGAGTGGGAAGTGAGAAATCCTACATAGTGAGTTGGAAAGACTGTCAGATTGCACATGTGCCCCATATGTGTGGGATGCAATGCAAATGCTTGTACCTTTGGGGGAGACAGTAACATAGTGGTAATGTCACTGGACCTGTAATCCAGAAGCCTAGGCTAATGCCTGGGGACAAGGACTCAAATCCCATCATAGTAGCTGGTGGAATTTAAATTCAATTAATAATCTGGAATTTTATAGCTAGTCTCAGTAGTGGTAACCATGAAACCATTATCGATTGTAAAGAAATTCATAATATTCACTATTGTCCTTTAGGGAAGAAAACCTGTTGTGTTTACCTGGTCTGGTCTATTTGTGACTCCAGACCCACAGCAATGTGGTTGACTTTTAATGCCCCTCTGAAGTAGTGGCCAAGCCACTTGATTCAAGAGCAACTAGGGAAAGGCAACAAATGCTGGCCTTGCCAGCGATGCCCACATCCCATGAAAAATTAAATTTAAATAAAGAAAACCATGAGGTGTATTTTTGTTGTATCAACTATTTAAAGTGATATTTACTTCCTTGTTTGAAAATACCCTTTGCCTGCTATTACTGTTTGAATTATGTTGATTTCAGTTGATTTATTCAAATAAAGGTTTTTAAAACTGACATCTTGTCCAGCGGTTTGCTTCCCATTGGTGGCATGGGGATTCCTTTCTTTTTTAAAATGTTATCGGTCTCTACGGGGATCTTAACAACTAATAAGATGGATTGAATGGCTGCAAGATGTTATGATTCCAGGAATGAAACTGTGTCAGAAATAGACTCAGCCTTTGTGGATTGATTCTATTTTTTTGGCTTTTTTTAAGTATTCTGATTATCTTGAAATGACTCACAGCTTCTGTGTATTATTTAAGCAGTAAATGAATCAAATAGTTTCAACCTGTGCACATTGGGTCGATAGTGTGTTTTTAAAGCTGTAGAATATGGAGAACATCCCATATAATCTCCAGTGATTAGTATAACAATTGGGGGAAATAGTTAATTCTTAGTTCGCTTTCTTGGGCTTGGTAGTAAAATATGGACTTTGATTATTGTCTTGGAATTTCACTTTCCTCTGATAATTAAATAAGTTAGGGAGTGTTCAGAACAGTGCTTAACATGGTATGTTGTCAGATGTAGGCTCAATGGGCCAAAATACCTGTTTATGCTGCATACTGTATATTAATCTTATCATCTTTTTGTTATGATGATCTTCCCACCTCATATTCATGTCATCACTAAGAATGCCCATTTTCATCTCCATAACATCGCCTGACTTCACCCCTGTTTCATGTCATCTGCTGAGAAAACCCTCATTCATGTCTTTGTTACCTCTAGACATGACTATTCCAACTCACCCCTTCCTGGTCTCCCACATCTTACCTTCCATAAACTTGAGATCATCCAAAACACCGCAGCCTTGTCTTAACTTGCAGCAAGTCCCTTTCCCCTATTACCTTGGTACTCACTAACCTACATTGGCACCTGATTCAGCAACACCTTAATTTTAAAATTCTTGTACTTCCTTTCAAATCCCTCTATGGCCTCTCCCCTATCTATTTCTGTAATCTCCTCCAGCTTTACATCACTTTGAGATTTCTGCAGTCCTTTGATTCTAGCCTCTTGTGCTTACCCTAATTTGTCTTATCAACACTGTGGCTAAAAAAGCAAGTCAGAGGCTGGAAATTCTGCGGTGAGTAACCCATCTCCTGGCTCCCCCAAGCCTGCCCACCGAGTCAGGAATGTGATGGAATACTCTCCACTTGCCTGGATGAGTGCAGCTCCAACAACACTCAAGAAGCTCGATGCCATCCAGGACAAAGCAGTAAAATACATTTTACAATTTTTCAATATATCTAGTTATTTACACAGATTAATAATTTACAAAGTCAGTCTCCCTGGGTGTTTCCTTATGCATATAGGACATCTCAGCTCTACTGCTTCTGAAGTTTGATTTGGAACCTCCTTTACTGTAGTAATCTGAGCATCTGGTTCTTCAGTAGGTACCTGTAAATTTGTTTCTTTGACTCTTTCAGGTACAGTTAGCCCTTCAAACACATTTGTACTTAGTTGAGATCTTTCAACATGAGACGTTGATTCAGTCTCAAACACTGGTGGAATAATTTATGGGCACTTGGTTTTTCCTTTTCCTATATGATCTACATGTCTCTTTATTACTTGATCTTCGATTTTCATGTGGTAGGAAAGAGGTCCCATTACAGCACTTATTTCAATGAACAACCATGCTGTTCCTTGTCTAAAATTTTTCACAAATACTTTCTCTCCTACATTAAATGCTCTGTCCCGACTGTGACAACCATGTCCAATTTTCTGACTTTCCTGCCTTCTTTATACCTTCCCCCAGCAAATTTGACATTATTAGGCTCAGTCTCGATCAGAGACAGTGCTTGATCAACAATTCCCCAGGTGTGACACCTGTTGTCGTATGAGGTGGCTCTATAATAGGAAAGAAATTCCACTAATTTAGTAGCCATAGAATCTCTAGACAATTTCTTCATACCAGATTTGGCGAGTCTGTTTGAAGAAGGCTGGTAAGGAGATGTTGTAACGTGAACAATGCTGTTGTAATTTGTAAATCGGTAAAATTCAGCACTTGTGAATACTGTTCCATTGTCTGATACTAGCACATCAGGTACTCCATTTATAGCAAAACTTTGCCGTAGCTTGTCTCTTGTAGTGGAAAATGTAGGCAGTCTCACTTCATATATGTCCATTCATTTTGAATGAGCGTCAATGATAAGTAGAAACATTGTTCCCATGAAAAGTCCCATATAGTCAATCTGTACTCGTTCCCATGGCCTTCCTGGCCAATCCCAGGGGTGTAACAGACATGTTGCAGGTAACTTTTTGTACTTGTTGACACTGCATACAACTTCTCACTAAGCTTTCAATTTCTCCATCCATTCCCGGCCATCACGTATAGCTGTGTGCTATTGCCTTCATTTTGGAAATTCCAGGATGTGCACTTTGAAGTTCAGATAACAATGGCTTTCGTCCTTTTGCAGGAACAATCACTTGTGCCTCCCACAATAAAATACCTTCTTGGCTGGTTATCTTGTATCTTCTCTGGTAATTCGGTTTCATTTAATCAGATTCTTGTTTTTGTGATCAACCATGAAGAACTTGATTTCTCACTTCATATGAGACTGGGTCTTGGTTTGTCCAATCTTTAATTTGTCTAACACATATCAGTGATGAGTCCAGGAAGTTCAATAACAAAACAAATTCCTGAGGAATTGGAATATCCTCATCTATTACCTGCAAGGGTAAACGATTGAGTGCACCTGCATTTGCAATTTGACTTCTGGGTCTATGAAATAAAAGTATACTTATCTGCTGCCAAGATCAATGCCCATCTTTGTACTCTTGCTGAAGCTATAGTGGGTATAGCCGGTCTTCGCCGAATAGTCCTAATAATGGCTTGTGGTTCATCATGATAGTAAAATGACAGCCATGTATATATTGATTAAATTTCTTAACACTGAAAATGATTGCCAGGCCTTCTTTTTAAATTTGAGAGAACTTTTTCTCTGCAGTACTGAGGGTTCTTTACACACATCCTATAGGTCATTCTGATCTATCATCCATTCGATGAGAAAGCATTGCTCTCACTCCATAGGACAATGCATCACACGTTAATATCAACTCTTTTTTGGTCAAAATGTACTAGAAGTGCAGATAATTTTAACAATTGTTTCACTTTTGTGGAAACTTCTTGTGGTGTTTGCCATGACCATCTCTGGTTCTTCTTGAGCAAGTAATACAGTGGTGCCAACTAAATTAGGCAAGGAGTGTCCATAATGATCATCCCTAAGAATGATTTCAATTCAGATGTATCCTTTGATGTTGGGGCTTCTTTAATAGCTTTCACTTTTTCTTCAACTGGATGTAGGCCTTGTGAATCTACTTTGTGACCTAGGTAAGATACCTCTTTCACCTGGAATGTGCACTTTTCCTTTTTCAATCTCACTCCAACCTGCGAAAAATGTTTCAAAACTTTTTCCAAGTTCATTAAATGTTCCTTTACAGTGAGTCTAGTCACGAGAATGTCATGAAAATAAACTACAACATGGCACAATCCCCGTAGTAAACTTTCCATGGTTCTTTGGAATATGATGCAAGCAATAGATATGCCAAAAGGTAAACGGGTATATTGGTACAATCCCTTATGTGTATTTATGGTGACAAACCTTCAGAATGCCTGCTCTAATTCCAATTGCTGGTAGGCATGACTCAAATCTAGCTACGTGTAAGCCTTTCCAACTGCCAGCTTAGGGTATAAATCTTCAATTTTAGGTATGGGGTGTCTATCCAAGTTTTCCACTTTATTAACTGTTAATTTGTAGTCCCCGCCTATTCGAATGCTTCGGTCAGGTTTGAGAACAGTTACAATTAGAGCTGCCCACTCTAAAAATTGCACTGGTTGTATCAGTCCCAGTTATTCTAATCTGTCCAGTTCAGCGTCTACCTTATCTCACATTACATAAGGTACTGGTCTTGCCTTCATGAATCTTGGTGTTGCCTCTGGATCTACATTAATTTTTGTTTGTAGTCCCTCAATTTTTCCAAGGTCTTCCTTGAAAACTGAGGCATATTTTTGTAGTAGCTCTGATGGCCCATTAGTTTTCAGTTGGAAAATTTCAGTCCATTCCAATTTAATGTCTTTCAGCCAGTTTCGTCTGAGGAGACTAGGTCCCCTGCCTGCTACTACCATCAAGGCTAATCTCACTGGTTGAGCTCTGTAGTGTACTGTGACTTTACATATGCCCTTGACTTGTATGTCTTCTCCTGTGTAAGTTTTTAATTTGGCATCAGTTTCTTCTAAATTCACTTTACGTTCCCCAGGATTCAGGTATTTAAAAGTATGCTCACCAATCACCATAATGGCTGCACCTGTATCCACCTCCATTTTGATAGACTTCTTATTCACTCTCATGGTTACAAAGGCTCTGTTCTTCCTACCTTTAAATTATATAATGAATAGAGTCAGGCTTTTCAACACTGTTAATCTCATTGAGTTTTTGCTTTTGTCTGAAAGTCTGTCTGATTTTATCTTTACAATGTCTCGAGGTATCCATTTCAATGACAGAAGAAACATTCAGTCTTTTTAAACTGTGATTCATTACAAGGTTGACTGCTTCCACCTCTGTTACTATTATGCCATGTTTTTGCTGCCATGTTATCCCTCTTAATTTGTCTGCTAGCGGTGGCTGCTTCCTGCTTTGAAACAAAGCTCTGCACTTTCACGCACTTTTGGTTGAGGTCTGTGCAATTTTGTGTTCTTTGTATGGCTTCCACATCTCGCACTGCACCCTCCATTGCCAGAGCGATTTCCAATGCCTTCTGAAAATCTAAATTTGCTTCAGCCAGTAATCTCTTCTGAATCACATTTTCCTTTACACCACACACCAAACGATCTCTAAACATAGCATTGATAGATGTACCAAACTCATGATATTCAGTTAATTGCCTCAGACTTCCAAATAACAAGTAACTGTATCCCCCACAGCTCTATTTTTTGAGTTAAATTTAAACTGTTGCATTGTCACCGATGGCTTGGGTTGGTAATGATTCTTTATGAGGTTCACTAAGTCATCAAAACTTTTTGAGTCTGGGGCACTGGGCAGCAACAGATTTTGAATTAATGCTTACTCCCACATGTGGACAAAAGGATTGCACGCCTCTTCTCCTTTCCCACAATGTCATGTGAGGCGTTTAATGTAGTGAGACCAGTCGCCCGAGGTCAGATCGAAAGGCTCCACTCTTCATAATTGTGAGATGCTCTGAGGGGATTACTTCGACAATCGAGAAGGAAATTATCTTTTACTTACAACTACTGTGCAAGGTAAGGCCAAATTTTGGCTCTTCTGATTTATTTTGTTCTTCCTTGGTTTTTACCTAGTTTTTTCCATGTTTTTTTGTGCTTTTACTCTCATCACCAGTTTGTTGGATTCAGTGCCCTTGATTTGTTGGGGCTAAAACATCCGGGTTACATGCGTATTCCAGGGTGACTAAGTTGGTACAGAGACAGAGAACATCAGTAGATCGTTGTTAGAATAAACACATGCTGTTTATTTACAAACTAAACTCAGCAGCTACACTCGTGTGCTCACAACTCAAAGCTCTGTCTTTCCTCTTTAGTGTTTAACTCAAGACTCTTTTACAGGGGTACTCTGCTATTGGGTATTAAGATCATGTGATTTTACATTACAACACTTGTCTTTAAGGCATACTATACATCAGATTACTGCAACAAGTTAGGAGTGTCAAATACTTGTAGTTAAAAGTGTGGCTGAATGACCATTTTATAGGGCTGTACAAAAACAGTTTCTTTTAAAGAAAATTATAAATGAATCTTATGAAAGTTACGAAGCTTTTCCACACATGCCATTGTTACTATAGGGTTCATTGGTTCTGTAGAGACTGCTACTGGGTGAATGGGCATGGAAGTGCCATAGTTTGGCTTGGTGGGTGCATGGAGGGGCAGAGGTTGGCATGGGTAAGACCTTTAGCACTTGCCTTTCACATGGTTCTCTCATCCAGGCTATGGTTCATGCCACCTGTAGGGGATCCTGATCCATAAGTCCTTGAAAAGCTGGTTCGACTCCATGAAAAGTGTGGGACACTAGGGGCAGGATTTTATGTCCCATGGCTGGACGTGCGCCCGACCTGATCTGGCATAAAATTGCACATGATGATGGTGGGTGAGCATCACGATGTCATCGTGCACTTATGTGATATTTCGCTCAGCGGGTGCGTTCAGGTGCCAGAGTTGTGCCTGCCATTAATTAACAGGCCACTTAAGGGCGTTAACAGCCCAATTGATGCCGACTTTTCCTTGCCCGTGTGATTTTGCGCTTGTTGCATGGGTAAAACAGGCAGGCAGCCAGCCAACATTTTCAGAAGCCTCATCCATGGAATTAAAAGGGTCAACAGCATTGCCAACGTGAGTAGTGAGGAGTTTTCGAGAGAGTTTGCTGCTGGTTGCTTATTGATCCTTGGCAGCTTCATCTCTGTTCAGGGCTTCATCCTGCGCATTTCCAAGCTTTGTTTCTGGAATTATCGGTGCCTGCAAAGCCCCCAGAGGATTCAAACTGTGTGGACCCTTTCAGGTATCAGACAGCTTTCCTTTACCCTGGTCTCCGCTGAAGGTACCTCCTCTGAGAGGGAAGAGAGGGGCAGAAGGGAGAAAAGGCCAGGTGTCCCAATGCAGCCTCCAGAGGAGGGACCTGTGGGAGGAGAGGTGCAGGCACAAGAGGCGCAGGTCCAACAGGAAGTCCAAGGTGGAAGGGGCCACAGAAGATGCCACTATCCTTCTGCCAGGGTTTACAGGTAGTGAAGCCACTACCTCAATATGTCTGAGATACAATGCTAAAGGAGGCTCCAACTCTCAAGGGAGACTGTGACCTCCATTTGCCAGATGATTAGGCCTGAGATCAGCTCCCACTGTGTGGGTAGACACCCCATGTCAGTGGTTCTCAAAGTCACAGTTGCCCTCAACTTCTATGCCTCTGGCTCTTTCCAGGGGTCAGTGTAGAGTCTCCCAATCGGCTGCCCACAGTTGCGTCAAGCTGGTGACAGAAGCTATGTTCAGGAAGGTTTATTCTTTACTGAATGGACAAGGCCAGCTATGCTAAGCGAGTCAGAGACTTTGCAGTGATTGCTGGGCTCCCCCGCATCCAGGGCGCAATTGACTGCACACGTGACCACCAACGGGTCAACCGAGTGCCTTCGTCAGTGGGAAGGATTCCATTCCATGAACGTGCAGATAGTGTGTGACAACAGGATGCAAATTCTGCAAGTCTGTGCAAGGTACCCTGGCAGCCCCCATGACGCTTACATCCTGAGATACTCCCAGGTGCAGAGGCTCTTCAGTGTTCCAGCCCAACTGGATGGATGGCTGCTGGGTGATGAAGGTGATCCATTGAAAAGGTGGCTCATGATGCCTCTCTGCCACCCAAGAACAAAGGCAGAAAAGAATTACAATATGAGTCATGCCTCCACAAGGGCGGTGGTAGAAAGGATCATAGGTCTTCTCAAGGTGTGCTTCTGAGTCCTGGACCATTTATGGGGAGAACTACGATATCCCCCAGAGCGGGTGTCATGAATAGTGGTTGCTCTGTGCTCTCCACAATCTGGCACTGGCAAGGGGGGACCCACTGGAGGAAGAGGATCTTGACACAGCTACACAGGCCACAGATGATGAGTCCAGTAGTGAGTCAGAACAGGAGCACAGTGGGGAGAACACTGAGGGTGTGGAGGCAGACCTCAGTAACCTGCAGGGAGGCAGGGACACAAGGGATGCCATGATCCAATGCTCATTCAGCTAAGCTACCAAAGATAAGTTTCAACCGCATGCCGGGCTGCCAGCCCAACTCAGATATCTGGAAGGACCCTTTCATATGAACCCAAAGAACGTGCAGTGCCTGTGCAATAAAGTTCAGAGCCACCTCCGTCCAGCATCACATAATGGTATTCCCCGCACCAATGAAATAGAAAGGTGAAGCATACTCAGGCCATGACGACAAAAACACAATTTATCTCATTCTAACAGTTCAATAATATTTACATAAACATTCCTGGTCTTCAATCCCAAACCTCTATACAAGAAGTAAACATAAATGAACATAAAATCACTCATGACTGTCCCTCTTGTGCTCATGGTGCCTTTAACTTAAGTTTGCGAGTGCTATGTCTTGGTCCTCCCCCTTCACTGGCACCAACATTGGAGATAGCCTGCTGATTGTGCTGTCTTGATGGCCTTGATGACCTTGGCGATCATCCCCTGGCCAGTGGAGCCTGTGCTGGCCCTGCACTGGGAGGGAGCAGCCAGTGCCAAGGCTGGCATCTCCCCAGTCACCGCAGTCTCATATGCCACGGTCATTGACAGAAGGGTGAAGGAGCTGCTGTCAACATCCAGAGCATCCTGAGAGGACCCCACAGAGATGACAGGCAGCTCATGCGCCAAAGTGAGGTCGATCTGAACCTCCCTGCTCACCACTGATGTATAGGCACCTAGCTGGGATACTGGGTGCCTCATCCATCTCCCACACAGACACTGGCCACCTGAGGTCAGTGCCTGTGTGAGGCCTTGCAGGTCTGAAAGCAACCCCAGGAACCCCTCATTCTGTCCCTGGAGCTGCCTCTCCATGAGAGTCGCCACTCTTTCAATGAAGGAGGCAGTGCGCTCGGCCATGATGGTCAACGCAGTGCTGATGCTTCACATGGACTCCTCCATTATGAGACCATGGCACACGGACCCTCATGGATCTCATTCAGATCCTCCGCACATCTCGCTGGACATCCAACATCTGCCACCTAATGGATGACTCCAGAGGCTCATCATCATCCTTCGACTGAGCATCATCCTGGTCTCCAGCAATCCTCTGACTGCCGGCACCCTGGGGTCTCAGCCTGCACCTCAAGTGCATGCGAAGTGCTATCACCAACGAGCACCGAGATACTAGTTGCCAATCTAATGCCCACCGAGGTGCTGGTATCTGCGCTGGTGCTTGCTTCAGAAAGCAGGTGTGACCCAGGTACAACAGAAGCTCAGTGGTCCTCTGGTGTCAGGGGTGGCCCCTCAGGGTCCGCAGAGCGCACGCCTGCTGGCGAACATAAAAGGGGGTCCAAGGACATGCCATTAGTTAAGGTCATCATGCTGCCACTGTGCATGCCAGGCATTCTGCTGAGACCATGGAGATCTGCATCACAGTGCCATCATCTTTCAATGATCAATGAGGATTCCAGGTTCAAGGCCCACATCAATGAAGAAACTACACTAGAATGGTTGCACAATCCAAAACTCTCGCCTCTGTGCACTGCACTCTTACTTTCATCTGGCACCCCTGCCTCTCCATGCTTGTGGATGCACAGGGCATTTGCTGGCTCTCAAGCTCCAGGGCATCTTGCTCATTTCTGGAAATGATTAGGAAGCTAGCAAGGCCTCTGTAATCTTTCTACATTGTTGTAGGCCGTCTTCTCCTGAAACAAGAGAGGAGCATTGATTAGTCCACTCTGTACCTGCAGCGCCATTGCAACCTGGCCAACCCCAGCTGAGGAGCACCTTGCAGGGAACATCCAAAATGTGGCCCTCAAACCGCAAGGCGCTCAGCCCAAGCAGCCAGGGCTGATGCCCTTGGCCAGCTCTAATGTGATTGACAGTTGGCACTCAGACTCTAGCACCCCTGAAGTCCACGGGGATGGGGGCAGCCAGACCTTAACACTTCTGCACACAGACCCATGCCAACACGGTATTCACCCTTGCTGAGCACAGCAGGTCATTGAAGCGCTTCTGGCACTGGACCCAGGTACACCGCACCACATCACGGCTGCTCACCATTGCTGCCACCTCCTCCTATGCCCTCTTGGTGAAGTGTAGTGGCCTCCTCCACCCATCCCCTGGGGCCAAGGCTGACTCTCCTGGCAGCCCCCTCCCCCAGGAGGGCAGTGAGACACTTGTCTGAAAAGCAGGGAGGTGGCCGAGTGCCCATCTGACTTGCCCTCCCGCTTGCAGTGTCCAGCCGCAGCCGACTCCATTGTGAAAGTACAAGGAGATGTCCTTCCGTGGCAGCCTTCTAGGGGCTGCCTGGGCTGCTTTTAAACCAGCCGTCAGGTTGCCATTAGACCCAGTGGCCAGCAGGCCCCCCACCCTGCTCGCCCCTTCCTAGCCAGCGTGGAGCCATGTTTCATGCTGGGTGGGCTGTAATTGGCCAGCCAGCATGAAATTGCAGTTGGGGCCCGATCGTAGGGGCGGACTGTTTCCCGGCTGCTCCCGAGCCTGCTCACCACGTCCGCCCGACGACTGGAAAATCCGTCTTATCCTCGTGATATAGCTAGCCAGGTCGGGAGTGCAGGTTGTGGGCTCACAATGCGCACCAGCACACTCACTTACCCCACGCTGACGAAAATTGAGGAGGTTGGAAATGGGGCTGGGAATCTGGATTGGGTCCCTCTGCCATTCTTAAATGTCCGTGGCATTTTGCCAACACCATGAAAATCCAGCCCTTTGTCTTCCATTCAAGCATTTGATCATCTGACCTAATATTGCCTCAGGTGGCTCCAGGTCACACTTTGTTTTATAATGCACCTGCCGAGTGACTTGGAATGTTTCATTATGTTGAAGGCACTATATAAATATAAATTGTTGTTGTTGCTACTCTCCATATCGCGAGCATCTTAGAGAAACATTCAGAAACTGCGGGAAAGGCAAGCGGAGTAAGAAGATCACATATAAGGCTTCCCCGAAATTATTGTGCCACATTTTGGCACAGAGCTCGTCGCAAATGTCCTACGCTGTCCGTAAATAGCTGTTTGCAGAGGTACGATGTAATTTCTCAGCGAATTGCATTCTCCACTATGCCAATACTTCTGAGATCAAAACGAAAAGGGGAGAGGTCAGTAAGTCCTTTCTAAACCCTGCTCTGATATGCACATGGGAATTACAATATATCCCATACACTCGTGGTCACAAGAAGGTCGGTTATTTTTGAATCGCCGCACCCGTGTGCAAAGAGGAGGGAAGCAAGATCAGATTCCAAAAAGAAGGCAAAGACGGAGAGTGAGAGCGAAAGAGGGATCTTCCTGAGGAACTGCCTTCAGTCAATTAGACAGCGGTTAACAATACAGAATAAACTAAGTGGATCACTATGAAGCTCAGTGTGGCCCTCTTCTTCGCCGGGGTATTTGGAGCTCTCGGAGTTCTACTCTTTTTACTGGCTTTCGGCACAGATTACTGGCTGCTGGCCACTGAAACATGTCCCTCCGTCCGAAATAGAACGGCTTCAATCTCTGCAGAGGTCAGTGTCAATCTCCGTAATTTTGCAGACTTCTGCAACCAGAACTAGTGCAGGAGCAGAGAAGAAAATCGTTCAAATAGCTAAGTATACTATAACCTGGATGCATTGATTGCAGTGCATGAAAATTAAAACATGTCGTGGTTTCATTCATTTATGCATTATCTATTCACACAGCCTGAAAGCATGCATTGAATTTTGTTCAGGGAATCTCCAAACCGGTTCTGGCGTATAAAAGTGATCAATTTGAAGAGTGTAACATGTATTCTAGCTTTAAACTCCACGATATGCCGTTCAGAGATCCTAGAGATACTGATAAATGTCGTTCTATGATTTAACGATAATAAATGTTCTTTGTGAAACATTATTAAATGCTGTCAGTTTATAGCAAGTCACCATTATAACTAGCAGTTTTTTTAATAAAATGCATGATGTTACTAGTTATGAATTAGACTTATAGTGTGAATTATTGTACTGGAAGAACAAAAGTAAGTAATACAGTTGTTTTAAAATAAGTTAATATGTTGGGAAAGTAACCCCGTTTTCTTAGCCAGCATCTAATTAGTACATGCCGTTATCAACCATTAAGATTGCAGAATAAAAATTGCAGGTACTCCAGTGCTTCAGCCAGTAGCAATCAAAATTCCATTAAATACTTTCCTGCATTGTGGAAATGGCTTTATTTTCTTTAAAATTGCTGAATAAAACTCATTTGACCACATTTTTGATAGATATAATGAAAAATAATTAAATGAAGAGAGAAGTGTATTACGGCCACCATAATAAAATAGTTTCAAGGCTTAAAGGCTTGAGAATGTCAAAAGCGTAGGTGATCTTTGGAGTGAATGTGAAGTAGGAAGTTTAGTTCAGGTTCTATTGTGACACTGAGATTGCAAACAGCCTGGCTCAGGCAGAAATAAAGGCTGCACAGGGTGATGAAATTTGCCAAAAGACAATAGAGTGTGCATGGAACCAAAGACTTTGGTCTTCCCACTGTTTAACTGGAGGAAATTGCAGCTCATCCAATACTGGCTGTTGGACAAGCAGTCTGACAACATAGAGATAGTGGAAGATTTGAGAGGGGTGGTGGAGCTGGGTGTTGTCAGCATACATATGGGGCAGAATTTTACAGCTCCTCCCACCAATGGAATTTTCTGGTCCCACCTAAGTCAGCGGACTTTTGAATGACTCACTGCATTTTCTGGCCCTATCCCTGCTGTGACGGGGCTGTAAAATTTCAGAATCTCGCCCCATGTTAGTGGATGATGTCAGAAATTTGGTATGTAGACGAGGAAGGGGCCAGAAGTAGACTCATGGCAGACTCCAAAGTTAATGATGCAGGGTTAGAAAGAGAAACCATTTTTGAAGATGCTTTGGCTACAATCAGATCGGTTAAGAGTGGAACCGAGTAAAGGCAGTGCGACTGAGCTGTACAAATGGAGAAGAAGTTTTGGAGGAAGATGATGTGGCAAACATTGCAAAAGGATGCAGAGAAGCCAAGAAAGTTTGATGAACCACTGAGGTACAATGCAAAGAAGTTTCTCAAAGGTCCTCCAAAGTGGTCAGCAGAAGATTGGCAGATACCCAAGAAACCCCCGAGCAAATAACTGGTGTAATAATTGTATGTCACTATAGGAAAAATATAAAAGCAATGAAAAAGGTGCAGCATTGATTCACTAGGATGTTACTAGGGATGAAGCGTTACAATTATAAAGAGATGCTTGAGAAGGATTACTCCTGTTGGTCTGGAATGGGTGTTGGAAGCTTTGACGAAGTAGGAGCTTCGTTACCTTATTATAAAGGGAACATGAGAACTGCTTTAAAAGCACAGTTAGGAAAGCTAGCATCCAGGGTTGCTAGCGGACAAGAGGCCATTTAAAAATAAAGATTTTGAAGATAAAAGTTTTTAGGGTGTTTCTGTGTCTTCATTGTGGATGATTGCATTGACATTGTGACTTTGATGAAAACTTACCTTATGGATAGTGACACTTCGTTCTGTTACTGAGACCACCCTGGCTTGCTGTCCACCATTGGCCCCACTCAGATGGAGATGATGTGGCCTTCTATCACTAATTCACACGTTAATTTCTCCTACTACCCCTCTAACATCTTTTTTTTCTTTAATCACCTCACCTTGTTCCAACCTTCTTGTTTACTTTAACATTCTCATTCTCTATTGCCCACCAAGCCCCATCATGCTGCCTAACATGGCCACTTTAATTCCTTCAACTTCATCAAGGCCAAGGCCATGTTATACCACTTGTATTACTCACCATCTACATCACTCTACATCTTTCCAATCACAGTTCCTTCTGTGTCTATCCCTGGAAAAATAACAATTGTCCCAAGTCACCTACTGAACTTTCAAGGTTGCATCTGGCTCCTTTTTGTGTAACCATCTAAGATGGTTTTTACCCTCCACCGCACAGCCCCATCACCACCATCCTTTCTGCACTCCCCGGCCCCCACAAGCTCTCTCTGCTTACAGACAGATGATTAAACAGGGCCTTGTGATGGCATAGAACTGTTTCTTCTTCTCATGTTTCTAGATATTTTGACAATTGTTTCAAGCATCAACCAAATCATTTAGAAATGTGTTACTAAATTGGTGTTTGGTTTTAAAGCGGTTATTTCTTGAGGTCAGTTCCCATATGAGATGTAAGTCAGAAACCTCATGAAGCTAGATGGTCTTAGACAATAGGTACCCATTAAATACTTTTCAGCATACATTCATACCTTAGAGGTTTGAATGTTTCATTCTTTCAAATTTTGCATGGAGCTAATTTTGAGATAGGTGTCTTGTTTCTTTTTTTAAATGATGCACACAGGCGTCGACATTGTAGCTGAACTATCTTTATTGATAACACATTTTCCTAACATGAACACATATCTGCAATGTCTGAAAGCTATCAAGACAGGTTCCAACATGCGCTATATGACCTTCAACCCCCAGGTCAGGTGACCCCATATATAGTATAGAGCACCGTATAGTATCTAATACTGGAATCCACAACCAAAATCAGCTATTGTCATGACATTTCCCTTTTAAAAAAAAGATACTTTTCTACAACTCAAGCACAAAAAGTCTCTTCTCTATTCTATCTCACTCTGTTTTGATTAGTCTGTTTTGTCTTTTACTCATCTCTGTAACTCTGTGGTATTTTTTCACAATTCTTCTACTGGATGTTCTGAATGGTGACAGAATTGATTTTGAAGGACAAGGGGCTTTCTCCAGCTTTGTGTCACCATCACCCCTTGGATAGTTTTCAGGACTGTTTTGGCACAGCCCATGGTAAATGCTAAGTTGCTCAAATCCTGGAGGGAAACTTGAAACAACTTTTTAAAAATTCATTCACAGGATGTAGGCTTCACTGGCTGGGCCAGCATTTATTGCCCATTCCTAGTTACCCTTGAAAAGGTGGTGGTGAGTGAGCTGCCTTCTTGAACTGCTGCAGTCCATGTGGTGTAGGTATACCCACAGTACTGTTAGACAGGTAGTTCCAGGATTTTGATCCACAATTGTTTTGCAATTTGCATTTTTATTTCCAGATGTGTGCCTTGAATTCAGTAGTAATAAGTCCACCAAGTCTTAGAGGTTTTTAGAAAAAACTAAATTAAACATTTATTAATAAAAATAATTTTAAGCACATACACAGGTCTACAAATTTCTACTATGATAACTCCTAGCTCCCCTAATTAATCTAACCCCCATTAAGGCAACAGTAAAAACAAAATAGATTTTAACAGTCCCAGGCAAAGCACACAATATCCTGGACAGGGAAATTCACAGTGAATTCTCTTAGCTTTGGTTCCTATAGGCAGCAGCTTGGTACATAGAGGGTGGAGGCTTTTCACACTTGTTAGTTCTTAGAATTCCTTCCTCTTATGCATAGCCTTCCCTCCTTTATTAATATATTCCCCTTTGAATACAAATTTCATTGTTTCAATATGTCTTTGGACTTTACCTTTCTAATAATAATAATCTTTCATAGTACCAATTTTATTAGTAAACTTTCGGGAAAAATAAACACACTGTTTGGCTTCTTCTGGCTAAGTGTAACATTTCACCCTCTCTTTTGAAATTCAAACTACTCTGGCTTATCTAAAAATGCAAATTTTCCTTTACACTTCACATTCTAAAAGTTCAGCCATGTTTACCTATTTAGCACTTCAAACCTAACTTCTCTTTTGATACATCAAAGCCTTCAGACCAGCTGTCTTTAATTCAATTAAGTCCCACACACATACAGACACAGACTATCCAGACTCCACTACTTTATAATAAATCCCAATAACTCATTAAAAATTATTATATTTTCATGATACTCTCCTCCTTATTGAAAAATGATCCCTCATAATTTAAAAAGATGACTTCATTTTCTTAACCAATCTTACATTATCTCATATACTTATAACATTATTACAGTACTGAATGCATGCATTAACATAACAATATATGTAAAAATCCTTCATATGAACAGCAATCTTTCCAGTCCAGTGTTCAGGTTTTAAATGTCCAATTTTCCCTTTAGGTTTCAGACTCTTGACAATGCACCTGCAATTAGATTTTCTTGTCCAGCCACATGTATAACCTATAAATTAAATGTTTGCAGTAATAAACTCCATTTAGATAGCCTTGCACTTTTGTGTCAAAATTTGTCCAGAAACTTTAAAGGATTGTGGTCTGTATAAACAATTGCTTTTGACAAATTATTTGCCACATAGATTTCAAAATGCTGCAATGCTAACACCAGACCCATGGTCTCCTTTTCAATCACTGAATATCTTCTCTGTTGTACATTCAATTTCTGTGAAAAGTACCTTATCAGTTTCTTAATTCCAGTCTCATCTTCTCGTAACAATATGGCCCCAATCCCTATATTGCTTATGTCAACAGCCAACTTAAATTGCTTGGCATAATTGGGTACTGCCAAATCTGGTGTTGTAGTCAATACAGTTTTCAAACTGTCAAATGCCTTCTGACACTTCTGTGCCCATCTTGTTCTTTTTTAATAGTTCAGTCAGTGGAGCAACCACACGGCTAAAATTTGGTACAAATTTCCAATAGAACCCACTCATGGCCAGAAATCTCAAAACTTTTCATTTTGTTGTAGACAGTGGGAAATCCACGATAGCCTTGACTTTCACAAGTCTTGGAGCCACCTCACCATGTCCAATGGTCTGGCCTAGATATGCAAGTGGCGCTTTTGCAAATTCACTTTTAGCCAAGTTTATCACCAAGTTAGCTTCTGGTAATCGAGAAAACAATTCTTCCAGATGTTGTAAATACTCCTCCCATATCTGACTGAAAACTATCAAGTCATCAATATAAGCAGCACAATTGCTCAGTCCTGCAATTACTTTATTTGTCAGACTTTGAAATGTTGCAGGTGCATTTTTCAGACCAAACAACATGACTTTAAATGGATATGGTCTATCTGGCATCACAAAAGCCAACATCTCCTTTGCTCTCTCTGATAGCGGAACTTGGCAATATCCTCTTAGCAATTCAACCTGTGATAAATTTTGATTATCCCACTTTCTCAATGCAATCTTACAGCCGTGGTCTAGGATATGAATGCACCTTTGTCACCGCATTCACTTTTCGATAATCCACACGTAGGCCAGAATTTTCAGGTCGTCATGCGGGGGTGGGGTCCACTCGCCAATACCTAACATGACGCGCGGTGACGTCGTGTGTGCATCCCGATATCACCGCATGTCATTCAGATCTTGAGTTTGGCGTGTGTGCACCGGAGTCGGCTGTGGGCCCGCCGAACTGTCAAAGGCCTATTAAGGCCATCTAAACACCAATTAAGCTAATTAATTGGGCTGCCCACCCAACCTTAAGGTTGGTGGGCAGGCGAAGAGCCCAGGCGGCCTCAGCATTTATCATGAAACCTCATCCATGGACGGGATGAGGTTTCATGAAGGCTTTTAAAGTTTAATAAAATTTTTAAATAAAATTTGCTGACATGTCCCAGCTCATGTGACAATGAGGGGACATGTCTTAAAAATGCTTTTTCTTTCTTAAAATTTTCAAATATCAAACTAATCTCCCTGAGGCAGCTCTGTGCCTCAGGGAGATTTCTGTGCTCTTTTGTGCGCATGCGCGAAAGAGCGCAGGCCCCGACTCGGCCTCCTCCCCCTGCCCACACAGGGAGCACACAATGTTTCCGGGTGCGCGTCATGTTGGGCGGGCCTTAATTGGCCCGCCCACATAAAATGGTGGCGCGCAGCTGCTCGCGAGCTGTGATTGGCTATGCGCCCGCACCTGCTCCCGTCCAACCCCCTTGATGGGGAGAAAATTCTCCCCATAGTCTTTGGGTTCCATCTGGTTTCAGTAACAGCCCAGTAGGCGAACTTCAGCTACTGAAACTAGACTCAGTGATGTCAGTTTGAAACATGAATTCAACTTCTTCCTATACTTGTGATGTCTTTACCAGATTTAATCTATAAGGATGTTGGCTTATCAAAGATGAAACTACTACACATATACAATGTGTAGCTAAATTTGTCCTCCCCAGCTTATTCCCACAAATAGCTTTGTGTGACTGTAATAACTTCTCCAAATTGGTTTGATACTTGTCTGGACGGTACCTCAATATTACATTTACATTTTCAAGTACCCCCTCATTATCCAATTTGATTAGAGGAAAATCAATTTCAGAATCCTTCATTTCTATCTCTTCCTCTTTATCTACCACCACTATACCTCCTTTTGGGCCTCTTCCCTGTCAAAGTACTTTTTAAGCATATTTACATGACACACCAATTGCTCATTTCTTCTATCTGGAGTATTTATTAAATAATTTACTTCACTCAATTTCCTTTCAGTCCTGTAAGGCTCACTAAAGCTTGCCTTTAATGAATTACCCAGTACTAGTAACAGGACTAGCACTTCTTCCCCAGCACCAAAACCTATTTTCACCTGTGTCTTTCTAATTCCTAAATGTCTTCCTCGGACCCCTGCCCCCCCCCCCCCCCCCCCAATTGGAATTTCATGAGCAATTCTCAGAATCTCATTTCTTTATCCAAATGGTATAACAATCTGTCTGCCTTCACTTTCATCACTTGCTGTGATATCTTTAAATGCTCCCTAGCTAACTCTCATGCTATATCCAATCTCTCTTTGAAGTTTGATACGTAACTAGGAGAGTAATTTCTGAATTTTGACCCACCAATTTCTCATGAATCAATTTCAGTGGTCCTCTTACCTCATGACTAGAAATTGTTCAAAAGGACTAAAACCAGTCAATGCATTAGGAACATCCCTAATAGTAAATAACAAGAATGAAATTCCCCATCCCGATCCACTAGATAATCCTGACTATACACCCTCATCGTGGTTTTTAAAGTTTGATTCTATCTTTTCAGAGCCCCTTGTGACTCCAGATGATAAACTGTTTTATCCTCAAACTGTTCATTACGTCCTTAAACAGCTGTGACATGAAATTTGAATGCTAATCTGATTGTATTTCTTTTGGTAAACCATATCTTGTAAAAAATGTAGTCAACTCTTCCACAATTCTTTTTGTTGTGATATTTCTCCAAAGTATCGCTTCAAGAAACCTTGTAGACACATCCATTATTGTCAGTAAGTACTGATTTCCACTTTTATTCTTAGGGAGTGGACCTACACAATCAATCATGACCCTAGCAAAAGGTTCTTTAAATGTTGGAATTGGAATTAAAGGTGCCGGCTTAATCACTGCTTGTAGTTTCCCTATCACCTGACATGTGTGACATGTAGAATTTGATGACATCTCTATGCAATCCAGGCTATCAAAAATGTTTTTGTATTTTCACCTGTGTCTTTCTAATTCCTAAATGTCCTCCTCGGACCCCCGCTCCCCCCCAGTTGGAATTTCATGAGCAATTCTCAGAATCTTATTTCTTTATCCAAATGGTATAACAATCTGATGCACTTCCCTCCAGCTTTCATTTGCTGAAACATGATAAAGCTGTCATTTTTTATTAAAATATTACCCTTAAGGTAATTACATTCTGGCTCTGTTTCTGAGTAAGCTGTCTGATATAACTGCCTTATTTGTGTATCACTTTTCTATAACTCCACTAACTGCCTTGAGCTAAACACCTCATTTGCATTGTCCTCCAGTCTTCCTGAGCAATCTTATCAAACACAATGTCAGCTAATTGAACTTCCAGACCTTCTCTCTACCTTTTAACTTCCAGTTCTTCTTGTTTCAATCTATGAGCCTGTGATCTTGTTATCAGACAATCTGGAAACAATCCAGGATGCTCTCTTTGCAACACTTCTGTGGAAAGAACTTCTACAGGCTGCTCAATGACCATAGGCATCACCCACAAAAAGGACCCAATTATATTATTACCTAAAATGATTGAAACCCTGCAATGGACAATTTGTCCACTACTCCAACAATCAACTTGTTTTTCACTGACTCTTTAAATTTACCTTCCACAATGGAATATGTTTAACATCTCCAAGAACCCCATTTATTATCACCTGTTGCTGCAATACTCCATCTGAACAAGAAATGTCATTATCCCACAACATTAAGGATTGCCTAGCCCCTGTGTCTCTTAAAATTTTAATATCTTTACGTACTCCATCATGGAAAGACTTCCCCTTCACATACAATATCTTTAAACATTTCTACAACCTACTCCTGAGAACTCTTGAGTAAATTGTGAACACATTCCCACTTCTTTACCAATCACTGCTTCTTCCTGTTTTACCTGTGCACAAACTACTGTTTTTTTCCTGTGCCTGAACCTCAGAACCCACAGTACTTTTACTTGCAGAACTTTTCTACACCCCAATAATCCCAACAGATTTTCCCTGCAATTTCCAACACACTGACTTTGTGTGTCCAACTTTACTACAATGAAAATACCTCAATTTTTGAGTGTCACCTCTACCCTCAGTATTTTCCTTTTTATTCTGAGAAAAAAATTCCTGGGAATTTCCACATATTCCTTCTCTTCCCTGACTACCCACCCCCCTTTCACCTTCCCATTTTATATCTTTGTCTGATTTAAAAGGATGACAGAAAAATAGGTTTAGGTCTATGAACTAGCTCATAGTCATCAGCTATCTCTGCTGCTTGTCTTACCATTTCAATCATCTGTTTCTCTGCATGAGTTCTCACTACCAAAGGAATTGAATCTTTGGATTCTTCCAAAATAATTACTTCTCTAAGAGCTGCATATGTCATCTCTATTTTTAATGCCCATATCCACCGGACAAAATTATTTTGTTTTGCTGTCTCAAACTCAATATAAATTTGCCCAGGCTGCTTTCTCATATTCCTAAATTTCTAGCTGTATGCCTCAGGAACCAACTCATATGCATTCATAGGAGCCTTTTTTTTAAACACATCATAGTTCACTGACATTTCTTCTGACAATGAGGCATAAACCTCGTGTGCTCAAACCACCAACCTGGATTGTAACAGCAATGTTCAGTTTTCTTGTGGCCATTTCATCTGCTTAGCTATCTTCTCAAATGAAACAAAGAATGTTTTAACATCTCTTTCTTCAAACTTCAGAAGAGCGTGTACAAATTTATATATCTCCCCACTGGGTTCTGATCTGGAACCTTCTGGTGTGTATTTTTAACTGTCAGTATTTCAAGTTGGAATTCCCTCTCTCTCTCCCTCTTTCTGTCTTTCTCTTTCCTGCTTTTCTAACCTGCCATTTTTAATTTTCTTTCCTGTTTTTTTTTTCTCTTTCTCCTGCCTTTCTTCCTATTCCCTTTGGAATGCCTTTCTTTTTCTTTTTCTACCGCCTCTAGTTCCATTTTATCATTTGCAACTGAATTTGAGCCCATTCCAATGGCCCACCCCTTGGAGAACTCGGTCACTTGGGCATTCCTTCGAATTTTAAAGATTGTGATATATCTTCAATTATGTCCGATTTCCTTACCCCTGCAGGTAATCTTAATTGTAACTTCTCTGCCAATTCCATTAACTTAGCTTTATTTAACTATTGTAAACCAACCAAAGTTTTAACTTCCAACTCACAGACAAGTCTTAGAAAATGCCAAAGTCATATTGCAGTCTCACCGCTTTTTAAAAACAAACCTCACACCAACTTCTGAATTCAAAGTGCTTCTCGTACTCGCAGCCTTAAGATTCACCAACTCCAAACCATTCAAGGAATTTCAAATATATCCTGGACGAGTCGCCAATTTTGTAATGGCAGAGTGGATGGTAAATGCTAAGCTGCTCAAATCCCAGAAGGAAGCTTGAAACAACTGCCATAATGGTTTTGCAATTTGTATTTTTATTTCGTGATGCATGCCTTGAATTTAGTAATAACAAGCCCACTAAGTCTTAGAGGTTTTTAGAAAAAACTATATTACACATGTATTAATGAAGGAAATAATTTTAAGCACACATATAGGTCTACAAATTACCACTACGATAACTCCTAGCTCCCCTAATTAATCTAACTCCCAGTTACACCCCCATTATGGCAACAGTAAAAACAAAATAGATTTTAGCAGACCCAGGCAAAGCACACAATGCCTTGGACAGGGATATTCACAGTGAATTCTCTTAGCTTTAGTTCCTATAGGCAGCAGCTTGGTACATAGAGGGTGGAGGCTTTTCACACTTGTTAGATCTTAGAATTCCTCCCTCTTACACATAACCTTCTCTCCTTTATACATATGTTCCCCTTTGAATGCAAATTTCATTGTTCCAATATGTCTTTGGACTTTACCTTTCTAATAATAAAAAAATTTCATTATACCAATTTTATTAGTAAGCTTTGGCAAAATAAACACAGTTTGGCTTCTTCTGGCTAGGCGTAATGTTTCACCTCTTTTGAAATTCAAACTACTCTGGCTTATCTAAAAATGCAAATTTTCCTTTACATCTCACATTCTAAAACTTCAGCCATGTTTACCTATTTAGCACTTCAAACCTAACTTCTCTCTTGATACATCAAAGCCTTCAGACCAGCTATCTTTAATGCAGTTAAGTCCCACAAGCATGCACGCACACGCACACACACACACACACACACACACAAACACGCACAGACTATCCAGACCCACTATTTTTACTTTACAATAAATCCCAATAACGTTATGAAAATTACTATATTTCATGACAGGACTTTCAGGATTTGCCTGGTTATCTGTTGCTCCGCTAATGCATTCTGGTTTTCAATCTTCAGCTACACTTTCTGGTTCAGAACAGGCTTGTGTTTCATTTGTTTTCCATAAGAATTTCCAGCTTCTCCTGTACTGTTGTCCGTTTGGAGTCTGCAGTATGTTAGACTTGGTTCTCTTGTGATTCCTGGGACAACAGCAGGATTCCAGATCCTTTCATGCTGAATCTTCACTGTCTGTCCCATGTTCACGTCAGGCAGAGGTCGGGCATCTCGATCACAGTACTGTTTCTGTTTCTGCTGTCTCAGTTTGAGCAGATCCTGCACACTGTAGCTCACTGGCTGTGGAAATAACAGCTGGGACGCAGTTGGAAGCTTAGTTCTTAGTCTTTGCCCCATCAGGAGCTGTGCTGGAGATGATCCAATGCCCTCTAATGGAGTATTCGTGAAATTCAGCAGAGCCAGGTAGGGGTCTCTTCCATCCGCCTTTGTCTTCTTAAGCAGGTGCTTAAAGGTCTGCACAATATGTTCCACCATTCCGCTGGATTGTGGATATTTGGGACTTGATATAGTGTGGCAAAACTCCCAACCCTGTACAAATTTGCGAAACTAAATGCCTGAGAATTGTGGACTATTAACTGAGATGAGCACTTCAGGTATGCCATGGGGAGCAAAAATTGATTTTAAATGATTTATTACAGTGATGCTCTTACTATCATTTCTCAGCAGCACAGACTGAAAAAAAAACATTGAGTAATAATCTACTGCTAGTAGGTACTCATTGTTGTCAAATGTGAACAAGTCCACTCCAATTTTCTGCCAGGGCCTCTCTGGAACACTGTGTGGCTGAAGTGGTTCTTTTAGTTGTGATTTACTCTACTTTTGGCATTCTACACACGCATTCACCATTTCACCGATTTGTGTTCCCATTCCAGGCCAACACATTACATCTCAAGCTTTTCTCCTGTATGTTTCTATGCCGAGGTGACTTTCATGTGTGCGCTGCAGCATTTTTTTCCTCAGTGTTGCAGGAATTATGATTTTTTCTCCCTTGAAAAGTATTCCTTCTGCTACATGAAGTTCCTCATAAAAGTTCCAGTATTTTTGTACAGCAGAAGGGGCTCCGCTGCGATGTGCAAACTGGCTGGCCCACACAATCTGCTGCTGGTTTCTCAGGGTGACATCATTCTTGGTCTCTTCTCTGATCTCATCCAGCTTAGTTACAGCCACAGGTAAGTTCTTTGTCAGCATTTGAATCTGTACTTCCGTTTCTTTATCCTCTTCCTCCGTGTTGGGTAGATATGCACGTGACAGCGTGTCTGCGATGCACATTTCCTTGCCTGGTTTGTATTTAACTCTGACCTGGTACTTCTGCAGATGTATTAGTAATCTTTGGATTCTTGGTCATGCACAGTTCAGGGGCTTTTTAAGTATAGCTTAAAATTATGATCAGACTCTACTTCCATGTTTTTGCCATAGTGGTGGAAGCATTCTGGGCCAAACACAATTGCTATCATTTCTTTCTCTATTTGGGCATACTGCCACTGTGATTTAGTCATTGTGACTGCTCCCGTTTCATAACTGCTCCCGGGCCCGGCTGTCGCACCCACCCAACAAGGTAAAAATCCTGCCCTTGTCTTTCTTCCATTCTGGGGGTGGCATGTTCACGACTGCTTCGATTTTACTTGGGTCCAGCTTCAGCCTCTCACTTGTCAGCACATGTCCCAAGCACTTGATTTCATGCAGACCTATTTTGCACTTTTCCTTCTTCAACTTGAGGTTCCCTTCTCTTGCTCTGGCCAGCACCTGCCTCAGTCCATGGTTGTGTTCTTCTCGTGAGGCTCCCCAGACCAGCACATAGTCATTATAAGCTTCCACACCCTCCAAACAGCTGCTTCACTGTTCTGTGGAACACCTCCAGAGCTGAATTAATACCAAAAGATGAGTGTAAAAACCTGTATCACCCATATGGTGTGTTGAAAACACAGAGATGGGAGCTGCGTTCATCCAGCTCGACCTGCCAGAAGCCTGAACTCGCATCCAAGACTGAATAGTATTTAGCATCAGCTAGCTTACACGTGATCTCTTCTACTGTGGGCAGCTGGTAAAGCCGTCTTTGTGTTGCCTGCTTTAGGTCTCTGGGATCCAGACAGACTCTCAGATTCCCATCTGATTTTTCACAATTACAATTGGGTTAACCCACTTTGTCAGTTCTTCAATTTTCTTGATGATTTGAAGTTTCTCCATTCTGTACAACTCTGCTTTCAGTCGATCTCTCAGCATTACTGGTATTTTCCTGGGCAGGTATTTTTTGGGTGTCACAGTTTTGTCAATCTTGATGGTGTGTTCTCCTTTTAGGCAGTCAATCCCCTGGATGTCATCAGTGGTGACAGTCATTATTCTCTTAATTAGAAAAAAGCAAAAAACTGCGGATGCTGGACATCCAAAATAAAAATACCTGGAAAAACTCAGCAGGTCTGGCAGCACCTGCGGAGAGGAACACAGTTAAGTCATATGGACTTAAAACGTTAACTGTGTTCCTCTCCACAGATTTTGCCAGACCTGCTGAGTTTTTCCAGGTATTTTTATTTTTATTCTCTTAATTAGCTTCAGATTTTCACAAGCTTTGATTCCAAGAATGTGTTTTGCATCAGTTTTCGTCACTACAAATGGAAGTGCTTGAGACTGTTTTTTGTAGTTCACTTTTAAGTGTGCACGTGCCTTCTACTGCAATTTTTTCACCTTCAGTGAAAGACAGCTTCACTTTTGTTTTAGTTAACTGTTTCTCTTTGCTTATCTTACTATGTAGGCTTATGAGACATTTGCTTGTGCACCTGTGTCAAGCTTGAAATTCACCATCATGTTGGTAATTTTTAAATTAACCTTCCATTCATCTTCTTTGGAATTTGCTGTTACTGCACCAATGAAAAGTTCAGTTTCAGTGTCTGTGTCATCATCTGCAATCGTGTGCACTTTCTTTGATTTAAACGTCTTAGTGAAGTGACTTATTTTATCACAGTTCTTGTACTGATTTCCGCAGGCTGGACAACTACCTGGTAAATGCTCTGTTCCGCATCGGCTGCATTTAAATGTTTTAATAGCAGTTTTGTTCTTTTTACCTTCAGGCTGTCTATTTGTTCTTTCCCAGTGATGTTTCTGTTTAACTGCATATAACTACTTGACCATGTGCGGCTTATCATCTTAAATCATCTGTTCAATCTGATATTTCATTGTCTGTGCTGCTCTAAGATATTTATTGCTTTCTCTAGTGTGAGATCAACTTCTTTCAAAAGCTGTTCTCTCAGAGTGTCATTTGCAATCCTGCAAATTATTCTGTCTTGGATGAGTGATTCTTCATGCTCGCCAAGTTCACATGATTAGCTTGTTTTCTCAGCTCAGTTACATATTGACTAATGTTGTCACTGCCTTGCATGCACGTAAAAAATCGTCTGTCATACATGATATTTTTCTTAGGTCTGCAGTAGGTTTTGAATTTTTCCATTATTTCTTTCAAGTAATTTTGTTTCTCATCACTTTCAAATGTGAATGCGTTGTAGACTTTGAGGGCTTCTTCCCCTGTTATGTGAAGAAAGAAGGAAGACCTTACCTCAGGGTCTTTTTATCACTAACCGTCGCTGTGAGGTATAGCCCGAATCGCTGCCGGAACCTCCTCCAGTTTTTGGCGAGATTGCCCACCAAATTGAGCTCCATTATTTCATTGAGTTTACCCAATCGGGGCTGCGCTGCCATTTTGCGTGGGCAGGCCAATTAAGGCACGCCCATTGTGACGCTTGCCTGGAAGCGCTGAGCAGTCCCTGTGCGGACAGGGGAGTTTCCCTGAGTTGTTTCCTGTGCTCTTTCGAGCATGCACGCGGAAGAGTGCAGAAATCTCCTTAAGGCACGGAGGTGCCTCAGGGAGATTAGTTTGAAAAGTGCAAATTTAAATTAAGGAGAAAAAAAGCTTTTAAAACATGTACCCACATGTGACACTGCCACATGAGCTGGGACATGTCAAAGAATTAATGTAAAAATTTTTATTAGGTTTTAAAACACTTCATGAAACCTCATCCCACCCATGGATGAGGTTTCCTAAAAAATGTGAAGGCCACCTGGGCTCTTTGCCTGCTCACTGATCTTAAGGTTGGACGGGCAGCTCATTTAATTGAGTTAATTAGTTTTTAACAGTCATTGACACTCTGTGCCTGCTGAACTGACAATCTAAATGACATGCGGTGACATTGGGATGCCCGCCCGATGTCAACGTGCGCCATTTTACCCGTCGGTGAGTGGGTCCCACCCCCGCTCACCGCCTGGAGAATTCAGCCCCATGTCTTGTTTCTTTTTTTAATGATGCACATCGACATTGTAACTGAGCTAATTTTATTGATAACACATTTTCCTAACATGAACACATCTCTGGTGTGTGATTCTCGCAAGACAGGCTCCAACATGTGCTATGTGACCTTCAACCCCCAGGTCAGGTGATCCCATGTATAGTATAGAGTACTGTATAATATCTAATACTGGAGTCTGCAACCACAATCAGTTATTATCATTAAAATAGGCAGAATTGATTGATAATTTCACTGGTCATCCTATGGTCCTGAAAGTGTCTGGGAAAAAACAAACTAACTCCCTGTCCAGGACAGCTTTTGAAACAGCAAGGCAACAAGGGCACACAGTTTTTTGTTAAAGAAAAAGGGCCTTCGATGAGCTACATTGATTACAGATATGGGAAGGTTAAGTAGGCTAGGTAAGAGCACCCACCCAAATAGATGGCATGTCTGGTCTTTATTTTCCTTATTTCAGAATTACCGATTGAAGTGTGTGACTTTGATTACATCCAATACTTTTCACCCTACTGTCGGGTAAAGAAACTTATGATTCAAACCAAACTTTGCCTCACCTCCTGTTGGTTAACTTTCAGAGAGATTGAAGAAACACATGGGCAAGACATATGAGCATCCACTTCAAGTTGCATGGACATGCTAATATATTCTTAGGTTATGTCATTCTACGAGTAGATATAGGGCAGTATGAGCCAATTCCCATAAATGTTGATAGGATGAATAAGGAAAAAACTATTTCTTATGGTTGGAGAACCAGTGAAAGCAGCTCCAAGGAAATTCAAGCCAAACTATTAAATACATGTGCACAATCAGTCTGCATGGACATGTTGACATATAGAATATTGTTATATACTTATTGCTCTGTGTACCTTTGCTCATCTCCAACTTCATAAGAACAAAAGAACACAAGAAGTGAGAGCAAGAGTAGACCATATGATCCATCAAGCCCTCTCCACCATGCAGTACAATCATGGTTCTTCTTGGGCTTCAAATCCACTTTCCCACTTGCTCCCAAAAATCAAAATAGACCAAAGATCTATCTATCCCAGCCTTAAATGTATTCAACAACCCTCTGGGGCATTGGATTCCAAAGATTCATAAGCCTTTGAGTGAAGTATTCCCTCTTCATCTCAGTCCTAAATGATCACCCCTTATCGTAAGACTGTGCCCTCATGTTTTAAATCCCTAGACCAGTGGAAACAATTTCTCAGCATCCATCCTGTCAAGCCCCTTCAAAATCTTGTGTGTTTCAATAATATGTCTCATTCTTCTAAGCACTAAAAAAAAAGGCCTAATTTACA
Source organism: Carcharodon carcharias (assembly GCF_017639515.1). Classification (NCBI taxonomy): domain Eukaryota; kingdom Metazoa; phylum Chordata; class Chondrichthyes; order Lamniformes; family Lamnidae; genus Carcharodon; species Carcharodon carcharias. Next base: position 73,813,628 of record NC_054477.1, on the reverse strand, counting down.
CAGTCTCTCATCACAGGACAACCAATCTAGTGAATCCTTGCTGTGCTGCCTCCAAGGCAACTCTATCCTTCATTGAATATGGAAACCCCACAGTACCCCAGGTGTGCTCTCACCAAATAAGACGTTGTTATTCCTGTACTCCAATCCCCTTGCAATAAAGGCAAACCTGTTTTCTGACTTCCTAACTGGTTGCTGTGCCTGCAGGCTAAGTTTCTATAAGTCATTAACATAGATTGTAAATAGCTCAGTACCAGCACTGATCCTTGCGGCACTCCACCAGTCACCACCTGCCAACTTAAAAATGCCCCTTTTATGCCTACTCTTTGCTTCTTAAGTGTTAAACAACCCCCTTATCTATGCTAATGTGTTACCTCCAACTCCACTAGCTCTTACCTTACTTGTTAACCTTTTGTGTGGCATTTATTGAGTACCTTTTGGAAATTAAGGTTGACTACATATACTGGTTCCCCTTTATCTACCCAACTAGTTACATTTTCAAAAACTAATAAATTTGTCAAACATAATTTCCCTTTCATAAGCTTTGTTTGGTCATACTATAATTTTCCGAATGAATTATTAAGACTTCCTTAATTATAGATTCCAGCACTTTCCTGTTGACTGATGAAAAGATAACTGGCCTGTAACTCCTTTTCTTTCTTGAACAGCGGTGTTGCATTTGCTAACTTCCAATCTGCTGGAACCGATCAAGAAACTAGGGAATTTTGAAGAATCATAGCCTGCGTATCTACTATCTCTGCAGCTATCTCTTTTAGAACTCAAGGGTGTAGACCATCAGGTCCTGGGGTTTGTTGGATTTTATTCCCTTAAGTTTCATGAGTACTTTTTCTCTGTGGATATTAATTACCTTAGTTTCCCCACTCTTTTTAGCACCCAGGTTACTCTCTATTTCTGGCACGTTACATCAGCTACATTCAGGTGATGTCCTTCCTATCATCGAAACAAGGCTCTTCTCTAAATTCTTTCCCTGGGAGCCTCCACCAGGTGTCGCGGTCCTTAATATCCCACTGTATGCAACTTTGGCTGATAAAAATAGCAACTGTATGGCTTAAGGCATTGTAAATTGGTACTTGGAACCTCATTAATTTTTAAGACTCAGTAACAATTCATTAGTTTCACACCCACAATGTCTGTAATGTTCCCTCATGGCCTTTTTTGATAATATATTAAAGTACTTGTAACAAATGAGTTCAGAGACATCACATGTGTTTATCAAATTGAATGAGTGCTCATTTCCCATTCACCCTTACTGTATTTGCTAACTATACCTATAGAGGTAGAGGTGGAGTTCTCTGTTTGGTTCCTGATCGCTTGTTGCATGGGATTTAATGGTTGCACGCGGGCTCTCGCCCACTGGCTCGAGAACTGGTGGGAGCCCTGTGTCGCCTCTGCTGGGGAGAGCCCTCTGGAATTAAATCAGGCACTTAAGCATCAGGCTTTCCCTAAGGTTAGATACCCTTAGAGGGTGGAAATCCTGCCCCCCAAGAGTTGCTGGCCAATCAGAGGCCAGCAACTTTCCATTGCATTCAGTGCTGCCTGGGGTAGTTGCTGGCAATTCATCCACTCGTGTCCCAGGATCAATGAGGAATCCCAGGCCAAAGGTGAGTAAGGGCAGGATTGAGGCCATGGGATAGGGGTTGCAGGAGTGTGGTGGGGTGAAGAGGGTCTGCAGAAAGAGCAAAGGGCTGGCTCTCAGCAGGCACTCCCCATTCCCGATGCTGGGCCCCTTGATCACCCACCCACCCCAGGGAAGGCTGCAGGCAAACCCGACAGGGTTTTGCACTTTGGGCTCTCCACGTGGTGACTTCCCCTGCCATTGCCACTTAACTGTCCACTTAAGGGCCCCAACTATTCCGGGCAAGAACGCTGCCCATGAGCATTACCATCCTGGACTTAATTGGGCAAAGAAGGGAAGGCGGCGGGGTCCTGACCCCGAATCCTCCCGCCGGATCAAATGGCCCCATCTGCCTTCACACTTATCACTGGAGAAGGATTAAATTCCACTGATTTTGTTTACTTTCAGATTTATAATGCTGGTGAGTCTCCCCAACTCCTTTTTTGTGAATAAAAAAGGCCTACAGCTCAGCACCATGACAGACACAGGTCAAGTTGTAATTTCTAAACATACCTCTGATGTGATGAGGATTTGCTCTGTGTTTAGCTGCTGTTCATTGACCTATATTCACTATATTTGAATATAAATTATATAAATTAATTACAGCAAATCTACAGGAAATATAGTATCATTATTGCCTTATCTCTGTGATCTTTTTCATAGGATGAAACTATTTGTCCATTTCTTACCAGATTCTGCAAGGAGAATCATAGAATGTAACAGCACAGAAAGGTGCTAATTGGCTCAGTGTGCCTATACCAATCTTTGAAAGACCTATCCAGTTAGTCCCATTCTCCTCCTGTTTAGTATTTCCCTGTTCTCCCCATCAAACATTTATTCAATTATCATTTGAGAGTTACTATTGAATGTTTCCATCACCCTTTCAATCAATGCATTCCAGATCATAATAATATGCTGCATAAAAATAATCCTCCTCATCTCAAGTCTGGCTCTTTGCCAAGTACATTAAATCTATATTCTCTGGTTACCCACCATTCTGCTAGTGGAAATATTTGCACCTTCTTATCTCCATCAAAATGCATTTGAATGCCTCTATTATATCTCCCCTTAACCTTCTCTGCTCTAAGGAGAACAATCCCAGCTTCTCTAATCTCTTTGCATAACTTCAACCCTGGTTTAATTGCAGTCAATCTCCTCTGTGCCTTCACCAAGGGCTTGACATGCTCCCAAATGTATGTAGGATCCTTGCGTGTGTTCTCCGTGGATTGTCACCTTGACATGGTGGAGAGGCCTGTGCATTCTGGCAATCCTTTGAGTGATGCCTTCAGAAGCTACTTGCTCCTGGTAGTCCCATCCACAGCAGCAAAGTCAGGGGAAGGCCTATCCATGGCAGCAAGGTCAGTGGGGAACCAGACAAAGTGTGGTCCAAAAAGTCCCCAAGGGTAAAACAGGTGAAGGAAGAATGTGTATCTCAGCAGAAAAAAGCTGCAGTGGGAATGTGGTCCTGAGCGTCATGGTTTGATACATAACTGAGATCTGATCACCAACCTGTCAAGATTGTGCAGACAATGACAGTGCCACAAGGTCCTCATTTTAAACAAAATCACATGCAGTCTTTTACCAGGGTCTAGCAAACAAGTCCTGTGGCAGCATCATACGATGGCGGATTGATGATGGGGACAGGGCTGTGAATGAGTGAGTCCCTAGTCAAGAATCTGCATGCAGGTGACAGATGGATGAAGGTCATTGGACGTCTTTGTTAGGACATAGGTATCTTTGGACTGTAGCACCTGTGATTGACAGTGGGATCTGAGTTCAGCTGGTCCACACTTGTCTTTCCTCAATATTGGTTAGCAGCCATGTAATACCAAAAAGATTGCTCTTTCCTGCTATACCAATAAAATGTAAAACTGAATTTTTGAATTTAGCAGCCACCAATAAAGTTGTACAGAGTTTATATTGATTGATGTTAGATAGTTGAGAAAACTATTTTGGATAAATCTTGATTGTCAGTTTTCTGCCAGTCCTACTATAAAACTGATATTTCACCAAATATGTTATTTTGTCCATGATTAGGCCAAAGGTGAATGGTGTCTGGAGCCAAGTGGCCCTGGCAGAGCCCAAACTGAGCATTGGTGAGCAGGGTACTGGTGAGACATAACAAAAACAGAAAATGCTGGAAAAACTCAGCAAGTCCAACATCATCTGTGAAGAGAAAAACAGAGTTAATGTTTCGAGTCCGTGTGACTCTTCTTCAGAGCCGTGAGATGTGCCGCTTGATATCACTGTCGACAGCCCCTTCCATCACTTTGCTGTTGATTGCCAATAGATTGATTGGACTGTAATTCATCGATTGGATCTGTTCTACTTTGTGTGGACAGGAAATACCTGGGCAATATCCCACATTGTCAGATATATGCCAGTGTTGTAGCTGTACTGGAATAGCTTGGCTAAAGGTACGGCTAGTTCTGGAACATAAGTCCTCAGCACTACATCTGGGATGCTGTTGTGGCCCACAGCCTTTGCTGTACCTCTGCACTGAGCCATTTCTTGATATGAGGCGGAGTGAATCAAATTGGCGTCTGTGATGATGGACACCTCAGGAGGATGCACTTGGCACCTCTGGATGAAGATGGTTGTAAACACTTCAGCCTTGTTTTTTGCATTCATGCTGGTTTATACCCTCATTAGGGATGAGGATATTCATGAAGTCTCTTTTCCCATTAGCTGTCTATCACCATTCACGACTGGATGTGGCAGGACTGCAAAACTTTGATCTGATTCTTTGGATATAGGATTACATAGCTCGGCCTACAGCATGTCATTCCCACTGTTTAATGTAGGATAATGTAAATAATGTATCTAATAGTCTCAGAGTCTTGGGGGGACTTGTAGTGTAAACGGTTAACATTAAATATGTAAATAGTCTACATCATCAGTGGTGTAAGATCACAAACAGAGATAGTTCTATGTAAAGCCTTGTACTGTACATAGTTAGAAGAATGTTTAATAAAAGTTAAAATTTACCAACAGTGTTGTCTCCAGCAGTCTCTGTTGATCCTGACCAAAGAAAACCTAAGCCCACAATGATTATAACAGATGGTGGCAGCAATAAAGACAACAGAAAAAAAACTCTGAGGAAAAAGCCCAGCAACTGAAAAAGCAGTAAGCAAAATGACTCCAAAGAAAAGACAGTGTGGGAAAAACACCAACAGAACTGGAAGAAAGGCTAGAGTGAAGAAAAGCAAAGGAGAAAATCTTACTCTTCCCAGAGTGCTTTGAATATGTGGAAGACCTGAATCAAGCCAAGAAGTGGCAGAACTGGCATCGTAGGTTTACCAGGTACAGAACCACTTTGGGACTAGCAGAGAAACCTAGTAAGGGACAAGGTCAGGATCCATCTCTACACCATAGGCAATAGTGCAGATGATGTACTGGTCAGACAGGCATAAATGAAGAAACAGCAACATACATAAACATTCTAAAAGCTTTTGATACATAGTTCAGCCTCAGAAGAAACAGAATTAGAAAAGGTGAAGTTCAATAGATGTACCCAAAGACCTTCATTAACGATTTATATATCAACTATCTGGGAATTGCAAATATGGAGCCCTGAAAAATGAATTACTTCAAGATCACATTGTTGTAGGAGTTTTAGTAGTGTAAGTCCCTGGCCTGATTATTATGGTAGAGTGAGGTATATGAAAGGCCATGAGGTTTACAGATTTGGTGGAAAACAGTTCTGTTGTTGTTGGCTCCTGGAGGCCCAGTTTAGAACTGCTAGATCTGTTCTAAATCTATCCCATTTAGCATGGTGGCAGTATCATGCAACATAATGGAGGTGTCTTTAATGGAAAGACCAGACTCTGTCTCTATGCAGTCACAGAAAGATGCATTTGCAATAGGTAGATTGTTGAGGATGAGCTTCGATAATTTTTTTCTCTCATATTGGTTCTCTCAACACCAGCTACAAATCCAGCCTAGCAGCTTTGTCTTTCAGAACTTAGCCAGCTTGGTCAGTGGTAGTGCTACTGAACAGCTGTTGGTGATGAGCATTGAAGTTCCCTGCCCAGAGTTCATTTTGTTCCTGTGCTACCCTCAGTACTTCTTCTAAGTTCTGTCCAACATGGAGGAATATTCATTCATTAGCTGAAGAACGATGGTAGGCGGTAATCAGTAGGGGGTTTCCTTGCCCATGTTTGACCTGAAACAATCAAACATCATGTGATCCAGAGTCAATGTTAAGGACTCCCAGGGCCACTCCCTCCCAATGTGTCAGCACGTCTGCGGAGTCCTCCGGTGGGATAGTCCTAACCAGAGAAAATGAAGGAGAAGCCTGGGATGTGAGATTCAGTTTCAAATTTTTGTCTGTTAATCATTCCTGTGAAGTGCTTTGGGGTGTTGAACTGCATTAAAGGTACTATATAAACGCAAGTTGTCATTGTTTGTCAATGAGGGAAATAGATGCCATTCACAACAGACTCCAAAAGAGCTAAGTATGCAACAAAATCATTTTCATTCTATCTCACTCACGTTTCCATCATTGAGCTGGCAATGATTTCTGCAGATTTGTTCCTGAAATAAGGCATTATGGTGGCACTAACACTAGCAAAGCTTAACTTTGAAAACCGTGATAATTTCACCAGTTATATGTATCATATGTATATATGGTATTGGAGGTAAATGTGAATGTTTCCATAGGCACTGGTTGATATAAGAGTTCACATCGCATTTTAAAATGGAATGTTTTGAGCACTAGTTAATCTTAAAATATAATTGATGCTTTAATACAATTCATTAATTCAAACATAATTTAATTCTAAAATTTTACATGAAATTTTCCACTTTAATAGAAAGTGGTGCAGAAATGTATTTGAAAAGTTTTTGCAATGGTAAAATTGATTTTGTCAGTTTTGTATTCAGTCAACTTTATTGGAAAATCAACCAAAATTGGAGTGTGTAAAATCTTAAAACAATAAAAATGATATTATAAATAATATATTTTTGCATATTATAAGAATATTGCAGATTATGGAATACTTAAACATTTCCTTTCACGTTTAAAAGGGAGATAAAGTTGGTGCCACATTTCATCATGAGGGCTTTTTCTGGAGATGCTGGTTTAATGAAGCAGTAGCCGATAACAACATCTGGAAGTTCTGGTTCAGTGAGTAAAATAATATTTTAATTTAGAAAATAAGAAAAACAGATATATCAAGCCTTCTAAATTTTAGTTGCTGTCTTAGTAATTTTCAAAACTAATGCTAACAGACTAGTTAGCCTAACATCAGTAGTAGGGGAAATGTGAGGGTCTTTATTGACGACATGACAACAAGGGATTTGGAAAATCACAATATGATTAGGCAGAGGTAAAATTGTTTTGTGAGGGGGAAATTGTGTTTTATAAATCAATTAGAGATTTTGAGAGTGTAACTAGCAAGGTAGATAAGGGGGATCCAGTGGATATAGTGTATTTGGATTTTCAAAAAGCATTCAATAAGGTGATTTATGCACGGAGACAAGGGTCATGGCTGAGGTACTGAATGAGTACTTTGCATCTGTCACTCATTATGTCTGCCTTTACTTCCGTTTTTAGCAGGGAAGGAGATGTTGCACAAGTCATAATGATGGAGGAGGTAGTTGAGACACATGATGGGCTAAAAATTGATACAGAGAAGCTATTAGAAAGGCTGGTTATACTTAAAATTGGTAAGTCACCAGAACAGGTTGAGATGCATCCAAGGATACTGAAGGAAGTAAGTGTGGAAATTGCAGAGGCATTGGCCATAGTTTTCCAAACTACCTTCTATACAGGGGTAATGCCAGAACTGCAAATGTTATACCCTTGTTCAAAAAAGGGTGTAAGGATAAGCCCAGAACAAAAGGAAAGGTCAGGGATAGGTTAGCGGAAGGGAGAGATTAAATAACAAAGATGTTATGGAACAAAAGGCAAGGGAGTGATAATGGTTGTAGTAAAGAAACAAAGCATGGATCCAGAGTCGGTGTTAATGGTAGAATAAAAGACAGCTCCGACAGAAAGCAAAAATATGAAACGAGATACAGACTGGCACTTGGCAAAAAATAAAATCCAAACGGAGGACATTGGAGAAGCTGGGGCTGTTCTCCTTAGAAGAGAGAATGGTGATAAAGGTGTTGAAATCATGATAGTAGATAGGGAGAAACTGTTTCCATTGCTGGAAGGATCTAGAACCAGAGGACACCGATTTAACGTGATTGGCAAAAGAAGCAAAAGTGACATGAGGAAATCCTTTTTATACAGCAAGTGATTAGGGCCTGGAATGCACTGCCTGAGAGTGTGGTGGAGCAGATTCTATCGTGGTTTTCAAAACAGAATTGGTTAAGTAGCTGAAGAGAAAAAAATTCAGAGCTATATGGAAAAGGCAGGGTCATGGGACCCTCTTTTTTTGTTTGTGTGCTCGGGAACTTGCAGTTCTGTCTGATTAATGACAGTGGTTGTCTTGATATCTTCTGCCATTTTGAGAAAATTCAGGGCTACGTAGGCATCGCTGCTCAAGAGAGACAGAGGCTGATTATGAATGATTTACATCAGCTTGAATACTTGTTTGCCGCCATACCTTATTTGAAGATAAGACTATACACAGATACAGTTAACTAGGAGACTGTGCATTGTACTTCTAGGGCAGGATTTTCCCATTAGCAAGCGGGGGGCAGAGCCCGCTCACTAACGCGTAAAATGACACGTGGTGACATCGGGTGGAACTCCTGACGTCACCGCGCCCCATTTAAATTTTCCGGTAGGCAGGGGTGCAGCAAAATCAGCTGCGGGCCCGCCAACCCATCAATGGCCAATTGAGGCCATTGACAGAGTACTTAAACTAATTAATGGACCTGCCCGTCCAATCTTAAGGTTGGCGGGCAGGCCAGGAGCCCCAGCGGGGAATAGAAAAAGCATGAAACCTCATCCACGGGCGGGATGAGGTTTCATGTAGGTTTTAAAAAATTTTATTAAAGCTTTTGTAAAAGTTATGGACATGTCCCAACTCATATGACAGTGTCACATGAAGGTACATGCCAGGAATTTTTTTTTCTATTTTTCATATTTGTGACAGAACAGCCGATCCCCCTCAGGCTGCACTCAGCCTCACTGAGATGAGTGTGCACTTTTGTGCGCATGCATGAAAGAGCACACTCTCGATTTTTGGATTCCCCCCACCCACACAGGGAGCGCATAGCACTTCCATGCAGACGGCGCGCTGGGCGGGCCTTAATTGGCCTGTCCACGTAAAATGGCGCCACGCCCCCATTCGGGGGCTCCAATCGGAAGCGCACCTGTGAGCACCCACCCTTCAACTTCGCCCCGGATGGCGGGAAAATCTTGCCCCTAATCTCTGCTCCAGCTGCTTGCAGACTTCAAGTCATGAGATTTTTACATCCAATCCTGTTGATTGATGTAATGATTGACAGCAGTGTAAGGTGTTGTAGACTGTTGCATACATTTCAGTAGGTCTGAAGAAGTCTTCATGGTGACATGTAGGTTAAGTGTAAGTCCTTATTGACTCTTAGAACTATTTACAAATATACGGCAAAGGGTACAAGTTAGGAGCTCTCTCCATACTGTGGGTATACACGGTTCTGTCCAACCCTAGACTGCCCCTGGGTGCTGATCATGTGCCTCTTACAAAACTGTGTGGGTGGTCCTGTACTCAGCCCCGCATTAACCCTATATTCTACACCTCTCCCCAAGTCTTTATCGATGTATTTTAAGTGATTTTGGTTAACCGTATGTCTTACATTGTAATTTCTATCCTACATTTGCATTGTAATTATCACATTATTACTACGCCATCTCCTCCCTTCAAGTCCTTGAATTCAAAGGTTCAGGTGGTTTGGCCACCTTATAACCCTTCCATATTTTGTTCACACAATTGTGGGAGGATTGTTAGGCTCTTTAATTGCTGGTTCTTCCTGTAGATTTGGAGGTTGTTATGGCATCTGGGTATGTTTTCATCCTTTTCTTGCATTCTTTCATATTGAACCGCTCTTGGTCAGTTCGGCTGTTGCGCTGTTCAATGGTTGCAACCCTAACTCGTGTCTTGTGGGGAGGATGAAGATTGTGCTCATCTCCTTGTCATTTATTTTGCTTCTTCCATCGTCATGTGAGTTGTCATGATGTCCTCTGTGGCAGAGGATGAGCATTCCTGTGACTAAAATGAGATTTAGTGGTACGCTCGGCCCTGTGCTTTACTGTCGGCAATGGATGCTGCTACCAGGTTCCAGCATCTCTTGTGACTTTGGCATGCTAGCTGGGAGCTGCAGCATATGTTCAGTGGTTGCAGTGTTGACCTGCTATACTGTTGTCACAGCTGAAGGTTTAGGCTCATTGGATTGCTGGTTGCTCTCTTTTACATCCTGCACTTGAGGCATTGTGGTTATCTCCAGGTCTGACTGGCTGGTCTGAATATAGAAGGTCTTCCAGCACCTCTAACGAGAATGGAGAAACCTGTTCTGCAAAGTGAGAAGACAGTTCAGAGATGAAGTGCCAGTCAGGATATTCTTTTCCTGTTTAAGTACTCAGGAACTAGTCGTTCTGTATGATTAACAACGGTGGTTGTCTTGACATCTTCTGCCATTTTGAGGAGGTCCAGGGCTACACGGCACCCCTGCTCAAGGGAGAGAAAAGCTGGTTATGGATGATGTACATCAGCTTGAAGATTTGTTTGCTGCCACATCTTAATTGTTCCAGAATCATGTCTATGACTGGAAGTCTGGTTCCTCCGGGCCCTAGGACTGGCATTTCTGTTGTTCATACCCAGAGGTGTCTCAGCCACGATTTTTTGCCTGACAGGACTGTTACGCTGGCTCCTGTATCTATTTGTCTTGCACAGTTTGTTGCAGTGTCCAACCCTGTTGCACTGAAAGCATTGGGCTACAATTGCAGGACACTGATCTTGCCTATGGGAGTGCTTTGCTCCACAGCGTTGGCATGGTTGCTCTGCTGGCCAGTTCGGGTATTGCTTTCCTTTGCCTGGAATTTGGCGCCTTTGTTGCTTAATTAGCTGAACTGGGGGTTGGCCTGTGCATCACGGTATATTCTCTCCCCGTAAAATGGCTCTGTGCAGCTCATGGAGTCGCGACTGCCTAACTATCTGGATTGCTTTTTCCTTTGCTTGCATGAGGTCCGAGAGTGCGTCATCTGCTACACCTACCAATATTCTGTCTCTGATGTGTTCAGATTTTAAGTCTCTGTATTTGCAACCTTCAGCCGTTCTATACAGGTCATGAATGAACAATTCAACATGTTCTCCTGGCTGCTGGACTTACCTGTTAAATTTAGCTCTTTCAAGTGTTTTATTGCTTCAAAACATCAGATGATTTTAGTACTTCTTCAAATTTAGCAGATGATTCATTGATTCACAAATGGGCCTAGCGAGGGAAGCAGTGTGTTAACCTGCTTCGCTTCTGACTTTTTGTCTGAACCCAAAGTGATGCTGTATCTTATGAATCTTTTCCTCCAAAGTACCCAATTACGTGGTTGACCCGGGCCTAGGATTAGTCCGAATTGATTTGGAAATGTGGAATCCTGATCCACAGGTAAATTTTTAAAAGTGTAGGATTTCAGGATTTCAAGATGTGTTGCCATTCACTTGGAGACAGAGGGGTTTCCCGCACTTGCCGGTTCTGGTGGACTCTGCTACAAAGACGATCATGCTCAGCTTGAAGGAATTTGAAATAGTGGCTGCTTGATCGACCAGCTGCAGACTTCTTAGTTTCAGTGTTATGCTTTAGGGTCACTAAAATGTCGAATCCTGACCTTTGCTGGTCTTTAAAGCTGATTCTTTTGTCGCAATCCTTCTGCATTAATTTTTTTTCTTTTCAGAGCAAGCATGGATGCAAACTTGGGGACCTGGCTTTTCTGATGGAGTTTTTAAATAGCAATTTCTGACTGCTGAGAGAGGAATGAGTGCTGTTGCACGGTGTGTTGACCTGAGGAATGTTGTGCAAGAGAATGCTGGGAAAGTCTGAGTGTGGGACTTGTACCTGCAAGTGTTTTGTCACTCACACTTCCTACCCGTCCGAGGTCCTGGATTCCCTTGGGCCACTGTTTACGGTTGAAGGGACCACACTTCTGCTGCTGACTTCCTTGGTCACGTGCATTATACCTGCTTGGTTGGATAGGCTGGCCTCACCTGTTCCTCCTGTGCAAACTTCACCTCATTTCAGTCCCTTAGGAGAATTCCCAGTTAAAAGTCAAAGACTGATGTTAACCTTTCCATGTCTTATTTCCATTCCTGTTAAAGCCACAGGAATCAGTGTCCAGTCTGCCATTCTGACCCCAAGGTTCCTCTAACTAGAAACCCTTCCTTTGACAGATTCATCATACCTGTCATGATAATAGTTGATTGTGGAATGGTGGAACATATCGTGCAGACCTTAAAACACCTGTTGAAGAAGACAAATGTGGACGGAAGAGACCCCTACCTGGCACTGCTGAATTTCACGAATACTCCATTAGAGGGCATTGGATCATCTCCAGCACAACTCCTGATGGGGAGAAGATTAAGAACTAAGCTTCCAGCTGCACCCCAACTGTTATTTCCACAGCCAGTGAGCTACAGTGTGCAGGACCTGCTCAAACTGAGACAGCAGAAGCAGAAACAGTACTTTGGTTGAGGTGCCCGACCTTTGCCTGACCTAAACATGGGAGAGACAGTGAAGATTTAGCATGAAGAGACCTGGAATCCTGCTGTTGTCACAGGAATCATAGGAGAACCGAAGTCTTACATAGTGCAGACTCCAAACGGATAACAGTACAGGAGAAACTGGAAATTCTTATGGAAAACAAATGAAACGCAACCCTGCTCTGAACCAGAAAATGTAGCTGAAGATCAAAAACCAGAATGCACCAGTGAAGCAACAGATAACCAGACAAAGCCTGAGAATCCTGAAAATTATCCAAGGGGTGACAGTGACACTGAGCTGGAGAAAGCCTCTTGTCCTTCGAAATCACCTCTGTCACCATTCAGAACATCCAGTGGAAGAATTGTGAAAAAAACCACAGAGATACAGAGATGAGTGAAAGATAAAACTGACTGATCAAACGAATGAGAAAGAACAGATAAGATAACAGCTACAATGTTGATAGCAAAGATCCATTCAAGTGAGAAAGAAAGACTCTAGGGGATGGATGCACCATCATGGCTAACTAAGGAAGTTAAACACAGTTTCAAATTGAAAGGAAATGTATACAATTCGATGGAGATTAGTGGAAGGTGAGAAGATTGGACAGAATATTAAAAAAAACAAAGAATGATGAAAAGAATAATAAAGAGGAAGAAATTAGAGTACAACTGAAATCCAGCTAGAAATAGTAAGAGTTTCTACAGGTATTTAAAAAAGAAAAGAGTAACCAAAGTGAGTGTTGGTCTTCTCGAGAGTGAGCCTGGGGAATTGATAGAAAATAAGCAAATGGCGGAAGAACTGAACAGATATTTTGCACCTGTCTCCCGTGTAAAGAATGCACTTAACTTCCCAGAAATAATTGTGAATCAAGAGTTAAGCAGGAGGGAGGAACATAAAACAATTATGATCATTAGGGAAAGGCCAGGAATTGTGCAACAAGATGAGAATTGTTTTCTCTCAGAGGTTTATGAGTCTTTGGAACTCTCTTCCCCAGAGACTGTAGAGGCAGGGTCATTGAATATTTTTAAGGCAGTGGTAGATACATCCTTGACTGACAAGGGAGTCAAAGGGTATCGGGTGTAAGCAGGAACGTGCCTTTGAGGGTTCAATGTGTTCATCCATGATCCCTGACTTGCCCTTGTAGCCATAGTATTTATATGGCTAGTCCAGTTCAGATTGTGGTCAATGGTAACCCCCAGGTTGTTGATAGTGGAGGATTCAGTGATGGTAATGCCATTGAACATCAAGGGACGATGGTTAGATTCTCTCTTGTTGGAGATGGTCATTGCCTAACACTTGTGGTGCAAATGTTACTTGCCACTTGTCAGCCCAAGCCTGGATTTGTCCATGTCTTGCTGCATTTTGACATGGACTGCTTCAGTACCTGAAGAGTCATGAATGGTGTTGAACAGTGTGCAATCATTAGCGAGCATCCCCACTTCTGACCTTATGATGGAAGGAAGGTCATTGATGAAGTTGCTGAAGATGGTTGGGCTGAGGACACTACCCTGAGGAACCCCTGCAGTGATGTCCTGGAGCTGAGATGACTGACCTCCAACAACCACAACCATCTTCCTTTGTGCTAGGTATGACTCCAACCAGCAGAGAGTTTTCCCCCTGATTCCAGTTTCGCTTGGGCTCCTTGATGCCACACTCGGTCAAATGAAGCCTTGATGTCAAGGACAACCACTCTCATGTCACCTCGGAAGCTCAGCTCTTTTGTCCATATTTGAACCAGGGTTGTAATGAAATCAGGAGCTGAGTGGCCCTGGCGGAGCCCAAACTGGGTGTCAGTGAGCAGGTTATTGTTAAGCAAGTGCCACTTGATAGCACTGTTGCTGATCCCTTCATCAATCTACTGATGATGAAGAGTAGACTTATGGGATGGTAATTGGCCGGGTTGGGTTTGTCCTGCTTTTTGTGTACAAGACATACTTGGGTAATTTTCCACATAGCTGGGTATATGCCAGTGTGGTAGCTGTACAGGATCAGCTTGGCTAGGGGCATGACAAGTTCTGGGGCACAAGTCTTCAGTACTATTGCTGGAATATTGTCAGACCCCATAGCCTTTGCAGTATCCAGTGCCTTCGGCTGTTTCTTGATATCATGTGGCGTGAATCAAATTGGCTGAAGGTTGGCATCTGTGATGCTGGGGACCTCCAGAGGAGGCCAAGATGGATCATCCACTTGGCACTTCTGGCTGAAAATTGTAGCAAATGCTTCAACCTTATCTTTTGCACTGATGTGCTGGGCTCCTCCATCATTGATGATGGGAATGTTTGTGGATGCTTCTCCTCCAGTTCTTTAATTGTCCAGCACTATTCACGACTGGATGTAGCAGGACTGCAGAGCTTAGATCTGATCCATTGGTTGTGGGATTGCTTAGCTATGTCTATAGCTTACTGTTTATGCTGTTTGGCATGCATTAGTGAATGAGATGGGTTTTTACAACAATCAACAGTGGTTTCATGGTCATCATTAGACTTCAGATATTTAGAATTTCAGATATTTTTATTGAATTCAAATCCCACCATCTGCCATGTGTCTCTGGATTACTAGTCCGGCGACAATGCCACTATGCCATTGTCATTGTCAGCCTAAATCTGGATGTTGTCCAGGTCCTGCTGAAAGTATGTAATGACATGGGTTATCTCATTATCGGAGAAGTTGCGAATGGAGTCAAACATTGTAGAATCATTAGCAAACAGTCCACCCAGTATCTTATAATGGAGTGACAGTCATTGATGAAACAGCTGAAGATGGTTTGGCTGAGAACTTTTCTCTAAGGAGTTACTACAGTGTTTTCCTGAGGTTTGTTGACTGGCCTCCAATTACCAGAATCATTTTCCTTTACAGTCATTAGGGAGTTTTCCCTTTGATGCCCTTTGACTATAGTTTTGCTTGGATTCTTTGGTTTCATACCTGGTTGAATGTTGCCTTGATGTCAAGAGCAGCAACTTTCACCTCTCCTCATGTCTTCAGCTTGTGTCCTTGTCTGTATAAAAGCATAGGTGTTCTGATTGGCACAGCTGAGAACTGAAATTGTGTTTGTATGTTGATTCTTGAGTGTACTTGGAAATCCAGGGAAACGTAATCTTGGAAGGTGAGATTGAAACCCTGGGAGGTGGGCCATCATTGAAGCTGTCCGAGTTGGAGTGACTTTTGGAGAGAATTTCAAGATGAGATCTTCAAAGATGAAGATTGGAAAACCTTGAGAGAGGCAGAGTTTCAGTGAGATTGGTTGACTCACAGTGTGACTAACATCTCATTGGGTTGTTGAGAAATTCATGGAATCTGTTTTGATTGCATTTGGCATTTATTGCGTAGTGTGGTATGTTCAACCTCAGTGGGCTTGTTAATTCACATGTACCTCATACTTACCCTGAATATTTTACGTTAAGATAGATATTGTGAATTGTTTTATCTTCCTGAACTCATAAAATTTATTTTTGTTTGTTCAAAATCTGTGGAAACGTGTGACTTTCTTCACTTAGTAAGTTTCTTGGTTATCCAACTTTGTCTAGCTTAAACAAAACGTTATTGATCTCTACTCAGATCTTGCCAACAACTTGGGGTCTGGCCAATGATTGTAACACTATAGTGAACAGATGTATCAAGCTGGTATCTGACTAATTGTTTTCTAAAGTTAGGAAGATTACTTTTACCATTGCCAACACCAGCAACAGCATGAAAAGGCACAAATTATGATATTTTACAAGTTGCAACTACAGGCTTCATCATAAAACACACTATGGGCTGAATTTTGAGGTCGTTGGCTGGGCACAGCGGGGAGGCCCAGGAGCAGCCGGGAAAAGGTCTGCCATCTGTGATCGGCCCCCGACTGCTGGCTGGCAAATTAATGGCCAGCCAGCGTGAAAGACGCGCTGAAATGCTCAGCATTGCTAGGGTCAGGGCGGGATGAGGGCGAGCGCGGTAGTTTGCACATGTGCATGGGAGCATGTGCTGACAGCTTCCTGAGGGCACAGAGCTGTGTCAGGGAGCTGAAGAATTGGAGAAACAAAAATAAAGATTTAAAAGATGATATGAACAAGTCCCCGCATGAGACTCAGTCACATGAAGAGGGATATGTTTAAAATGAAGTTGAAAAATTTTTTCTGGTTTCTATTTACCATCCACAGGTGAGGTCTCATAAAAATTGCAAAGGCCGCCTGGCCTATTCGCCCGCCCGCTAACCAAAAAGTTGAACGGGCAGCGAAAAATACAAGTTAATTATTTGCTTAAGGGACTTATAGGCCTCTTAATTGTCGGCTCTTGCGCGTGCCCACCCACTGAAAGATCACGAGGGAGCACTCACCTGACATCATCGCATGTGATTTAATGCCTGATTGGGTTGGACACTTGCCCACCCAATGAATGTAAAACTCAACCCGGTAGATAAGTTAAACAGACATCCAGATGGATCAACGATGCCCTACAGCACAATCAAAGTCTCCCACATCTTCTTAGCCTGCTAAATGCTATGTAACTTTTACATCTAATGAATTATCAATATGGAGGTGAAAGCTAATAAGAAGCAGCAAAGTGATTATCTAAAGCAGAAGAAAGAGGCTGAAGCTGCAGCTACAAAAGCACTTTTGTGATAGCTGTTTGCCAGACTGCCCCTGATGTGTCCCTGATGAGTCCTGCTGTTAACTAGCCATTCACCAATTGCATAAAAAGTTGTCCCTACATCTTCACCTCACCCTCAACAAAGATGCTTTTACTTAAATTGCCTTTACACACTATTCCAATCACAATATGCAGCACCATAACCAGAACATTCTCTCGTCTCAGTACAACTGTGATGTGCATGTGGCGGAATACTGTTCCACATGCTGCTATTTTCCACTGCTAATAGTGTGCGTCTGATATTTTCCAAGACTTAATCTACTGCTTCTTTTATATGCTGCTTAGTGTTGAGTGTATGTGAGGTAGTTGGCTGCTCTTTGTCCATGGAATAACTCTTGGGACTGTCTCTTGACTGCGATGAGCAAAGGTCTAAGATGGCTTAGCTTAAAAGGGTATGTCACTTTCACTGTTAAATGGTAATCTAGTCTGATCCATTTCCTTGCACTGGTGCATTCGCCAAGGAGGGTGGAAGGGTCTAAATGTGTTGACATCTTGAGATACAGCATCATTTTCTGTTCAGATTTTATTTATGGTCCTACTATTGGACGCGTTTTAACACTTCCACTGATATACATGAAGCAAATCTGATGAATACAATGACATTCGTGAAGTTCTCTCATGGTGAAGTTAGATAGGGATTTCCAGGATTTTGACCTGGCGATGATGAAGGAATGGTGATATAGTTCCAAGTTAGGATGGTGTATGACTTAGAGCGAAACTTTCAGGTGGTGGTGTTCCAAAGTGACTGCTGCCTTTGTCCTTCAATCTAGGTGGTTGATGCCACAGGTTTGGAAGGTACTGTCAAAGAAGCCTTGGAATAATGCTGCAGTGCATCTTGTAGATGGTACACAGTGCAGCTATGGTGTACTTTCCAGTCCAGCCGGAAAATTGCCCCCATAGATTTATGTGGCTGATCCAGTTAAGCTTCTGGTCAAAGGTAACCTTCAGGATGTTGATGGTGGAGCATTTAATGTTGTTGAATATCAAACGGAGTTGGTTAGACTCTCTCTCGGAGACAGTCTTTACTTAGTTCTCATGTAGCACTAAAGTTACTTGCCGCTTCTCAACCCAAGATTGAATATTGTCCAGGTCTTGCTGCATGTGGCTTGGACTGTTTCATTATTTGAGCAGCTACAAATGGATCAGAACACTGCAATTATCACTGCACATGCCCACTTCTGACCTTATAATCTTCTTTTGTGCTGTCTCCAACTTTAGCCAATGGAAATTTTTCCCCCGATCCCCATTGACTTCAATTTTACAAGCTCAAACCTTGATGCCACACTAGCCAAATCTTGCCTTGATGTCAAGGGCAGTCACACTCATTATACCTCTGGATTCAGCTCTTTTGTCTATGATTGAAGTAAGCCTGGAATGAGGTTTGAAGCTGAGTGGCACCGGCGGAACCTAAACTGAGCATTGGTGAGTCGGTTATTGCTGAGTAACTGCTGCTTACTATCACTGTTGATGACCCGTTCCATCACTTTGCTGATGATCGAGAGCAGACTGATGGGACGGTAATTGGCTAGGTTCGATTTGTCTTGCCTTTTGTGTAAAAAATACCTGGACAATTTTCCACTTAAATGGGTAAATGTCAATGTTTTAACATTTGGCTAGAGTCAGGCTGGAGAACAAGTCTTCAATACTACAGCGGGGATATTGGCAGGGCCCAAAGTCTTTACTGTAATCAGTGCACATAGCCATTTCTCGATATCATGTAGAGTGAAATGAATTGGCTGAAGACTGGCTTTTGTGATGCTGGGGACCTCAGGAGGAGGCAGAGATGGAGCAGCTGATCAGCACTTCTGGCTGAAGATAGTTGAAAATGTTCCAAGCTTGTCTTTTGCACTCACATACTGGGCTTAGCCATTATTGAGGATGGGGATGTTCATGGAGCCTACTGCTCCCCAGTTCATTGTTTAGTTGTCCACCATCATTCACGACTGGATGGAGTAGGTCTGCAGAGCTTTAATCTTACCTATTGGTTATGGGATTGTCTAGCTGTGTCTGTAACATGCTGCTTCTGCTGTTTAGCATGCCTGTAGTCCTGTGTTGCAGCTTTACTAGGTTGGCACCTCATTATTAGATACACCAGGTGCTGTTCCTATCATGCTCTCCTACACTCCTCTTTGAATGAATGTTGATCCCCTGACTTGTTGGGAATGATAGGGTGTGGCGTATGCTGGGATATGAGGTTGCAGATTGTGGTGGAATATAATTCAGCTGCTAATGATGTCTCATAGTGCCTCAAGGATGCCCAGTTTTGAGACGGTAGATCTGTTATAGAACTACCAAACTTAGCATGGATGTAGTGCTATGCAACACAATGGAGAGTGTCCTCAGTGTGAAGATGAGACTTTGTCTCCACAAGATCTGTGCAGTGGTCACTCCTTCCAATACTGACATGGACTGATGTACCTGTGACAAATTGGTGAGAATGAGGTCAAGAAGATTTCTCCTTCCTTTTGGTTCTCACACCATCTGCTGCAAAACTCACTCTGCAGCAATGTCCTTCAGGACTTAGTCAACATTGGTGCTTCTGAGTCAGTCTTGGTGGTGGAAACTGAAGATGTCCATCTGTTCTGTGCCCCTGCTACTCTTAGTGATCATTCCAAGTGTGGAGAAGTACTGATTCCGCTGAAGGAAGGCAGTAGGCTGTAATCAACGGGAAGTTTTCTCGCCAGTGTTTGAGCTGATACCATAAGACTTCATATGGTCTGGCTCCAATGTTGAGAACTCCCAGGGTTACTTCCCTGGCTCCAATGTTGAGAACTCCCAGGGTCACTTCCTCCCAGCTCTACACAACCATGTCACCACCTCTGGTAGGTCTGTCCTATAGGTGGGACAGGACATACCCAGGGAAGGCGATGGAGCAGCCTGGGATATTGGCTAAAAGTTATCATTTTGTGAGTATGACTAGGTCAGTCTGTTACTGGACTAGTTGTGGGGCAGTTCTCCCAGTTTTGGCACAAGTCCTCAGATTTTGGCGAATAAGATTTTGCGGGATTTTTTGAGCAAGGTGTTTGCTTTGTCATTGTGTTTTATTCATTCACGGGATGCAAACTTCGCTGGCTGGGCCAGCATTTATTGCCCATCCCTAGTTGCCCTTGAGAAGGTGGTGGTGAGCTGCCTTCCTGAACCGCTGCAGTCCATGTGGTGTAGGTACACCCACAGTGCTGTTAGGAAGGGAGTTCCAGAATTTTGACCCAGTGACAGTGAAGGAACAACGATATATTTCCAAGTCAGGACGTTGAGTGACTTGGAGGGGAACTTCCAGGTGGTGGTGTTCCCATCGATCTATTGCCCTTGTCATGTCTGAATCCATTGCCTAAATTGAGCCATATGGTCTATCTGCTTTTATTCTTATTGTACTCTGTGGTAGCTGTTTGGTACACCTGAGTGGCTTGCTAGGCCTTTTCAAGGGACAGTTAAAGACCACTCAAATTGTTCTGGGTCAAGCATTACTGGTAAGTCACACTTTTACACACGGTTATGAACTTTTGTCCCAAAAGAACCTCAGTGAACCAGATTTTGTGACCTCCAGCTGTTGTGGTGGAATTTGCACTTAGTATCTGGATTATTGGTACAAGCCTCTGGTACTCATTGGTACAGGTACTAATCCAGTAACATTACCGCTAAACTACTTTAGGTCTTTTGAGATCCAAATCTATCATCTCATCAGCCAGGAAAGGATATGAACTGGCTTTCTGGATAGCAGGTTCCTGTTACCATCTGTTACCATCACTTTTGTTGTTCATTCATGCTCTGTGTATCAACTAGAACACCTTCCTCTATCTAAGTACTGAAACCTCATTGAATAGAGGTACCTAGATTAACATAGTTCATTGAAGTTCATAACATACTGTGAGGTCCTGCTTTGCTCAGTATCATTAGGTACATATTGTTCTTATTCTGGTACAAGAGAAGAGAAAGAGAATCAAAAACAAAAATAGCTGGAAAAACTCAGCAGCTCTGACAGCGTCTGCATAGAGGGATACAGTTAACGTTTTGAGTCCATATGACTTTTCATCAGAACTAAGGAATATAGAAATGAGGTGAAGTATAAGCTGGTTGAGGAGGTTGGGACAGGTAGAGCTGGATAGAGGGCCAGTGATAGGTGGTGGCAAAGAAGAGATTGCCAAAGATGTCATAGACAAAATGACAAAGGGGTGTTGATGTTGGTGATATTAGCTAAGGAATGTGCTAATGATGACATTAAAGGTAGAAAGCAGGACGAGCAAGTGACAGATAGCCCTAGTGGGGGTGGGGTGGGGGGAAGGGATCGAGATAAGTGAAAAGGTAGAGATAAAACAATGCATGGAATTACATTTAAAAATAATGGAAATAGGTGGGAAAAGAAAAATATATTTAAAAATATAAATAATTATAAATTATTGGAAAAAGGGGGATTGGAAAGGGGGTGGGGATGGAGGAGAGAGCTCATGATCTGAAGTTGTTGAACTCAATGTTAAATCCGGAAGGCTGCAAAGTGCCTATTCGGAAGATGAGGTGCTGTTCCTCCAGTTTGCGTTGAGCTTCACTGGAACATTGCAGCAGGCCAAGGACGGACATGTGGGCATGAGAGCAGGGTGGTATGTTGAAATGGCAAGCGACAGGAAGGTCTGGGTCATGCTTGCAGACAGACCGAAGGTGTTTCATAAAGCCCAGTCTGCGTTTGGTTTCTCCAATGTAGAGGAGACTGCATTGGGAGCAACGAATGCAGTAGACTAAGTTGCAGGAAGTGCAAGTGAAATGCTGCTTCACTTGAAAGGAGTGTTTGGGCCCTTGGACAGTGAGGAGAGGGGAAGTAAAGGGGCAGGCGTTGCACCTTCTGTGGTTGCATGGGAAGGTGCCATGGGAGGGGGTTGAAGTGTAGGGGGTGATGGAGGAGTGAACCAGGGTGTCCCGGATGGAACGATCCCTGCGGAATGCCGCCGGGGGTGAAAGGAAGATGTGTTTGGTGGTGGCATCATGCTGGAGTTGGCAGAAATGGCGGAGGATGATCCTTTGAATGCGGAGGCTGTTGGGGTGATAAGTGAGGACAAGGGAGACCCTATCATGGTTCTGGGAGGGAGAGAAAGATGTAAGGGCAGATGCGCGGGAGATGGGCCGGACACAGTTGAGGGCCCTATCAACCACTATGGTTAGAAAACCTCGGTTAAGGAAGAAGGAAGACATGTCAGAGGAACTGTTTTGGAAAATGGCATCATCAGAACAGATGCGATGGAGGCGAAGGAACTGAGAGAATGGGATGGAGTCCTTATAGGAGGCGGGGTGTGAGCAACTGTAGTCGAGGTAGCTGTGGGGGTCGGTAGGCTTGTAATAAATATTGGTGGAGAGTATCACCAGAAATTGAGACAGAGAGGTCAAGGAAGGGATGAACTATGTGAAAATGACGGAGGGGTGGAAATTGGAAGCAAAATTAATAAATTTTTCCAGGAACAGACAAGAGCATGAAGCGGTCATCGATGTACTGGAGAAAGAGTTGTGGGAGGGGGCCTGAGTAGGACTGGAACAAGGAATGCTCCACATACCTAACTGACAGACAGACATAACTGGGGCCCATGCGGGCACCCATGGCCGCACCTTTTATTTGGAGGAAGTGAGACGAATTTAAGAAGAAATTGTTCAGTGAGAGAACAAGTTCAGCCAGACGGAGGACAGTGGATGGGGATGGGGATTGTTCGGGCTTCTGTTCGAGGAAGAAGCAAAGAGCCCTCAGACCATCCCGGTGGGGGATGGAGGTGTAGGGGGATTGGATGTCCATGGTGAAGAGGAGGTGGTTAGGGCCAGGGAACTGGAAATTGTTGATATGATGTGGAGCGTCAGAGGAATTGAGGATGTAGGTGGGAAGAGACTGGACAAGGGGAGAGAGAACAGAGTCAAGATAGCAAGAAATGAGTTCTGTGGGGCAGGAACAGGCAGACATGATCGGTCTGCCGGGACAGTCCTGTTTGTGGATTTTGGGTAGGAGGTAGAAGCGGGCCGTCCGAGTTGGGAGACTATGAGGTTGGAAGCTGTGGAAGGAAGATCTCCAGAGGAGATGAGGTCAGTGACAGTCCTGGAAACAATGGCTTGATGTTCAGTGGTGCGGTCATGGTCCAGGGGGAGGTAGGAGGAAGTGTCTGCGAATTGATGCTCAGCCTCCGCGAGGTAGAGGTCAGTGTGCCAGACAACAACAGCACCACCCTTGTCAGCGGGTTTGATGACAAAGTCAGGATTGGACCTGAGAGAATGGAATGCGGCAAGTTCAGAAAGAGACAGGTTAGAATGGGTGAGAGTAGCAGAGAAATTGAGATGACTAATGGTCACGCCAACAGTTCTCAATGAAAAGATCAAGAGAAGGTAAGAACCCAGAGGGAGGGGTCCAGGTGGAGGGAGAATAGTGGAGGTGGGTAAAAGGATCCTTTGAACAGGGAGAGGACTCCTGCCCAAAGAAGTGAGCACGGAGACGAAGGCGGCGGAAGAAGAGTTCAGCATCGTGCCGAGACCGAAATTCATTGAGATGAGGGCGTAAAGGTGTGAAACTGAGTCCTTTGCTGAGCACTGAACGTTCAGCGTCAGAGAGGGGAAGGTTAGGGAGTATGGTGAATACATGGCTGGGGCTGGGATTGGAAGTTGGGATGGGGTCAGAGGGATGGGCAGGGGTAGAGGGCCCTGGATGGGCGTTGGTGTCGATGAGTTGTTGAAGCTTGCGTTCCTTTGCGCCTGAAAGAAAGAGATACAATTTCTTGTTGAGGCGTCGGATGAGATGAAGAATAAAATGAAACTGGGGACAAGGACAGCTTAGAGATAGGGTGAGTCGGTGCTGCTGGAGGGAGAGGTTGAGTGTGTTCATATGGCGGTGCATGGCACTGACTGTGGATCTCAGGATGCGACTAGAACAGCAGTCCAAGGAGCGTTGTATGTCCCGGAGATACCTGTAATCCTGTGTGGATTCGAAACATGAGGGGTGGAACTTGTGTTGGAATCAATGTGGGGTAAGGCAGAGACGGAGACATTCACTGAGGAAGGAAATATAGCTGTGAAAGTGAATTTTAGTAAACACTTGTCAAACACCAGGAGTGAAATGGAAAGCAATGAAGGTGAACAGGGCAAAAGAGACAAGCGGAAATCCTGTTGGAGAGAAGAGCAGTACTTCTTCAAAGTAGGCATTTGTGGAAGAGAAGTGGCAGTCAATTAAACACTAAGATAAAAGCAAAATACTGTGGATGTTGGAAATCTGAAACAAAAACAAAAACAGCTGGAAAAAGTCAGCAGGTCTGACAGCATCTGTGGAGAGGGATACAATTAACGTTTCGAGTTTGTATGACTCTTCATCAGAACTATGGAATATAGAAATGAGGTGAAATATAAGCTGGTAGAGGGGGTGGGACAGGTAGAGCTGGAAAGAGGGCCAGTGATAGGTGGAGGCAAAGAAGAGATTGCCAAAGATGTCATAGACAAAAGGACAAAGGGGTGTTGACGGTGGTGATATTAGCTAAGGAATGTGCTAATAATGATATTAAGGGTAGAAAGCAGGACGAGCAAGTGACAAGAGAAAAAGAATATTGTCCTTATAACAACCCTTCAGTTTTGGCTTTCAGAAGAATGAGTGACATGTTTTGGGTTTCAGTATCAGTGAGGGTGAATGGGCTTAGAATCAAGGCAGGAGAAGACTACTGTAACTATGAACTGTGGCCATTCCTCCTACTTCTTAGTTACTGCTCCTTTGTCCAGTATTTACCTAAACTACCTCCTCGAATGGAATAAGAAGAGATACAATGGGACTGCTCTCTGGTGTCATTTCTCTCAGAACTAAGTGCTATCTTCTGCAAGCAGAGTAAAATTGTTGAAAGATTTAAAATGTCAGTAAGATATATGTGTAACACCATGTACCCTATATTGGGTGTGATAACACGTACACTGATCACACAGCTACGTTACATAGGACAGTTTGTATGGGAAAAATGTAGTCGCAGTTATGAATGAAAGAGCAGTTACTGCAACGATTGCCACAATGCAACGTGCCTTGCTGCATAATTGACGCTCATAATTATCATTTAAAATAATGTCAGACTATGGGAGGGGAAATCAATTCTTGATGCCGTGCAGCTTAGTGAACAGTATTATTATAAGGTTAGAGTGGGGATCTATTTACTTGGTGAACCTGAGAAGATGTTTTAACTATTTTTGACTTTAGGTACAATGCATTTTGTGTTTTTCCACAATCAAGTGCAATAGCCTCTTAATAAATTAAATGTATGATTAACATAATTAACGTTAGCCTGGATCTTTCGAGCAGTGGCAACAATGATTGGATTGCTGCTGTACTTGTAAGCTCCCCAATTCGATGCTGCTGTGCATTTCTGCTGGGACGTTCTCATCCTGGCTTTCACCGAAAGGTAGTGCAGCCTCCCTTGGGGAACTCCGTCGGAACAGAGTAGACTCAGAGGAGATAGGACATGCCCCCTTTTTACGACACTAGCTGCTGTATGGTAAGCTTAAAGGTCCAGTCTTTGAATTTTAGTGAATGGGTAAGTGTATGGGTAAGTAAATGGACAGGTGGGTAGCTGGGGATGGTGGGTGAGGTGGGTAAGTGGGTAAATGGGTAGGTAAGTAAGTGGGTAGGTGGATAAAGGGTAAGTTGGTAAGGTTGGTAGGTGGGTAGAGTGCATAGGTGGGTGAAGTTGTTAGGTAGGTGAGTTGGGTAAATGGGTAGGGTGAGTGAGGTATGTAGGTGGGTAAGTGGGTAGGTGCACAGGATAGGGAGGTGGGTAGAGTTAGGTGGGTGAGGTGGATAGAATGTGTAGGTAGATGAGGTGGTAGGTGGGTTTGGGTGAGGAGGGTAGTTGGGCCGAGGGATGATCAAATTTGGTCTGGCGGGGTAGCCAGGTTTTTGGTGGGGGGGGGGGGGGGGGGCAATAAGGTCTGGTTGCGGGAGTAGTCAGGTTGTCAGGAGGATTAGTTGGGTCGGGTGGTAGTCGGGTTGGGTCAGGGGTGTAAATGTATGGTGGGACGGTGTGGTTGTGTCGGATTGGGGGTTAGATGGGTGGTCGAGGGGTAGTTTGTGGTCTGAGACAGTTGGATCAAGAGGTGTAGTCAGGTTGGGGGTAGTTGGATGGTCGGGGAGTTACTTGGATAGTCGGGCATAGTTGGTTGTGTCTGGGGGATTGTTAGGGGAGGTAGTCGGATCAGGTGGAGGGGGATAGTCAGGGGTAGTTGAGTAGTTGGGGTATCAGGAGGGGGAGGGTTGATGGGGGTGTCAGTTGTGTAGTTCCCAATGTGTCAGACTAGGTTTTTATTTGTCTAACACATCCTGGGTAACTGTACAGATAAGTACTGTGGAACTGTCCAAAATCTTCAACTCTAGCTCAGAATCAGAGACATTCGTGGAAGATCATGGGGAGCAGGAGAATTGCCCATTAAAGGTTGAAACTTCCCGGGCAATTCCTACATATTTCCACATGTCAGGGCTTCCACAGTGTCCTGAGGCACATCTTTAGCCATAGGTCCAATCTCCGACAATCCAGAGACCGGAAGGTTTGGCCCATTATGTTTAATGAATGGAGCCTTTGGATTATCGGCAAGAAGGAACAGGCCTTGAATTATACTGTGGGATATAAATTTACAAATATTTCACCTGTTCTTATGAGGCATATATTAAATGGGTTAGAGCCTCTACTAAAATAACACAAGAGAAATTTGATATATGTGTAAAATGTTCATGTGTTAGTATTTTATAGCATAATTCTATGTCCATAAATCATAAACATGTAGACCTGTTTATCAACAATAGTTACAGAGTTTTTGTGTGGGAGTTTTATGATTACCAAATGCTGATCACAATATTTACTTTCTTTATTACTCAGCTAATCAGCCTCCTTCAAAGTACTGTATGCACACCTACCTCCTCCCTTTCCCTCTGACAACAGAATCATTCAACTCCACTGCTTATGAGACTGCAATTAGTAAGTAAACAATTGTCATTACATATTCCTTCGATGAATGGAGAATATTGGCAACTTGACAGTGGTTATAGAGGATGCAGGGGTTGGGCAATTATAAGCCTCAATAGTAATGTACTTGCTTATCTCTGTCTCTAAAATTTATAATGGGATTACAACCCTGAGGTCATTCCAGGATATTTTAAATTTTCATGAGTTGGTTTTATGCCATCGCTTTTATTAGTTGTTATTGTAGACTCAGATCTTTGATGTATTTATTCTGCTTTCCACATTACAAGTTATTTACAAGTAACCAACAAGTGTATACTAGGAACTAATTTGATCAAAATAACTTTTATAGTATCATCAGTAGGACCATAAGTAAACTTTTTAAAACAAACATTTATGTATTTGGTAAACGTTGCTAATTTTGGCTACTTGTGTTTGTTTACGTAAATTATTGGGAATAAATTGCTGCAGAAACTGCTCATTATGTAATTCTAATGCTAAGAATATGTATTTGAAACTATTTTTACAAAGACTAAAAGATAGAGATGCTGATATTAATATTGGGCTGTAACCTTCGACTCACGCCAGAAAGTGCTGGCCTGCAGAAATTCGGGGAAATAAATACTTACTTACCTGGTCTTGAAAAATTGCGTGGCCACTTCCGTTTGCCAGAGCTGCTTGGGGCCTGCAGTGAAAGACTCCTCGCAGGCCCAAGCGAGGTCTAGATTCAGCGAATTCAAGGAGGCCATGTTCCATCTTTTACAGCGCTTGCTGCTATGAAGCAGGTAAATTTAAAGGGCCAGGGAAATTGACAGGGAGAAAGTACGTGTCTAAAGTAAGTGGGTTGATTTGTGGGTTGGGGGGTGTGTACGGGGCTGGTCCAGGGGTTCGAGGGTGGGGGGAGTTTGGAGGGTCTGGGGGTCCCGAGGTCGGGGGGGTTCTGAGGTCAGGTGGGGGGGGTTTGGGGCAGTCCGAGGGGGTTGTGGTCTGAGGGGAGTGTGGTCTCTGGGGGTTGGAGGTCGAGGGGGGTCAGAGGTCAGGGGGGTTTGGAGGTCGGGGGGGGTTGGAAGTCGGGACAGGGTTGGAGTTTGGGGGGCTGCAGGTCGGGGGGGGGTGGGTGTGGTCCGAAGTTGGGGTGTCCGAGGTCAGGGGTTACAAGGTTGGCTATGGGGGGAGCGGGGTTGGGCGTTCAGAGGTCGGGGGGTTATGTGAAGTCGGGGGCAGGTCTAAGGTCGAGGTCTGGGGGTGGGGTCAGGACGGTCCGAGGTTGGGAGTTCTGAGTTTGGTGGGGAGGGGTGATTGGGGGAAGGAGTTCTGAGGTCGGGGTGGGTTCGAGGTCGGGGGTGTCTGGGTTCGGTGAGGGGGTGCTGGGCGTGTGGGGGAGTCCCTTGAAGTAGGCCTGGTCCTTTACAATAGTTATTCAGTAGTTAGAAGTGGGTTTAATTCTTCTAACCTTTTCTGGGTTACTATTGGTATAACCCCAGCAGAACCATCCGAAGTTTGCAATTTAAACTGAATTTTTGGATGGTTCCCAGAGCAGTGCAACTGTCCAAAGGAAGTTTGCACTTCTGGGCAATTGCCGTGCAGACCTTTACTTGGGAACTTGCCAGAGAGATTCCCCAGCACATCTTTGGGGAACCCCCCAAATTCGATACTGGGGAGCGTGGAAGCTATTGGTCATTATTTTGCTTGGTTAAATCCTGCAGATCTGTGTTACAAATGTTTCAAAATATCTTAACCAGCCTCAATGAAAATAGAGATAAAAACAAAAAAACTGCGGATGCTGGAAATCCAAAACAAAAACAGAATTACCTGGAAAAACTCAGCGGGTCTGGCACAACTCTTTTCTTCTCCGCCGATGCTGCCAGACCCGCTGAGTTTTTCCAGGTAATTCTGTTTTTGTTCAATGAAAATAGGTTGTTTGAAAGCTCATTGTTGCCACAAGTAATCGTGTGTACTTCAGTCAGACACCACAGCTTCTACTGCTTACATTTTCATCCCTTCAGTTTTAAAAAAAATCTCATTTGACTTATTAAGGTAAATTAGTAATATATTCACAACTTATGGAGTCCTTCTATTGTTTAATAGAAATGCATATCCCTTTCAGTAGTAATATTCTCTTTTGGTGGAAATGCCCAGTGTTCGTTTGGCACCTACACGTTGGGAATTAAGCACGTGGAAGATTACCAGCATGCATTTATGCATCACATCTACATGCTGCAGGGCTGCATCATGTTACACCACCTCACAATTCTGTATACTCCTCGATCACTGGCACCCTTTTTAAAACCACACTGAATGCTGGACAAATGAGTACCCAGCAATAAGAATAGTTTAAAAAGATATATTAAAAGGTGCTTAAATCAACTACCAGCTGACAGCAAAATAATATATTTTATGTCATTTTAACATTTTTTTAAAAAAAGCTTTTCACCTGTTTCTTTGCAACAAAATAGGAAATATCGTTGTTTTCTTAATGTGACCTATCTCAATTGCAAGACCTTCTTAGGCTGTTGAAGTAACTCTATCTTTGTGAATTGTTACCTCTTGCTAAATGTTTATGAGCCTATTTCCCTGTATAACATTCATAGTCACATGGATATTTCAGTTTTTTTTTGTCCCTGTGTTTAATGAGACATCACTGATGTTATCTCTGGAAAAAAGTTGTGATTAAATAAAGGGAAAATGCTCCCTACACTGCATATTCCCCGCCTTCCTCAGACTAACACTTTGTTCCCTCCAATTTCCTGCTCTCCTCTCATGAAGACTATTTGTGGAGGGATAGCTTCAGCTACCTTTGTACTGGTTACCTGGAGTCATTACAAAACAGAAGGAGGTCATTTTGTCCATTGAGTCAATGCTGGCTCTCTGGAGAGGAATCCAGCCAGTCCCACTCCCCTGTTCTATCTCCTTGGCCCAGCAAGTTTAATTCCCTAAAGTGCTTATCCAATATCCTTTTGAAATCATTGATTGTCTCTGCTTCCACCACCCTCATAGGCAGTGAGTTCCAGGTCAAGTTCTTCCTCCCATTCCTCCTGCATCTCTTCTCCCAAACCTTAGACTTGTGTCCTCCAGTCCTTGTACCTTTATCCTTGACCAATAGCCAGAAGCCTAGGCTCTTCATCATGGTTATTCAATCATGGAGTATGGGGGGGGTGCCATAGATAAGTGCGAACCTGCCTCATCCAATGGACACATGCAATTTACAGAAGGAGTTACTGAATATTGATTATAAATGGCACTATTGCTGATTTTTCCCCTCCCTAGCTAGGTAAGTTCTCACCAATTATAACATCCCTATCATCAAAATGACAAAGATTAGTTAACCCAGTATAGATCAACAATTAAACTTGGTCTGCATAGATCAATTCCACAGCCAGCTGTGTTATAGCAGGTAACCTTCATGTTACATAATTGCCAGCCAATACTATGTCCAACAAGAGAGTGTCTAACTACCTCCTCCTTATATTCAATGGCATTATCATCATTGAATATCCCACCATCAACATATTGGGTGTCACCTCTGGCCAGAAACTTAATTAGATCAGCCACATAAATACAGTGGCTACATGAACAAGTCAGAGGTTGGGTATTTTGCAACGAGTGACTGACCTCCTTACTCCCCTAAGCTTTTCCACATCTACAAGGCACAAGCCAGGAGTGTAATAGAATATTCTTCCCTTACCTGGGTGGATGCATCCACAAGAAAACTCAAGAATCTCGACACCAATCCAGGACAAAACAACCCGTTTGATTGACATCCAATCTACCACATTAAACACTCACGCCCTCCACTTTTGGCACAACATGGCTGTACCATGTTTCCAGAGGGCTTCTTCAACAGCCCCTCCCAAACGGGGGACCTTTATCACCTCAAAAGACAAGGACAAGTAGTGAATGGGAGCACCACCAACTTTAAGCTCCCTTCCATGTCACACACCATTCTGAATTGGAAATATATTGCTGTTCTTTCGCTGATGCTGGGTCAGAACCCTGTAACTCCCAATCTATCGGCACTGTGGGAGTTCCTCCGCCACACAGATTGCAGCAGCTCAAGACAGCAGCTCACCTCAACCCTCTCAAGGGCAATTCGGGCTGGATAATAAATCCTGACCTACTGTGATCTCTATATCCTGTGAATAAATAATAAAAAAAACAGAAAGGAGAAAATGAAAGTCATTCATGTGTATACTAATGTCTCCCTTGAAAATATTCATCATATGGCGATTCCAGTGCCATCATAGGATGCGGTGCCCATAGCTCATTTTCTCCATTAAAGAAATAAATACATAGGATTCTCAGATTGTGACATTTACAACAATATAGACTCACATAATTCCACTTCTAAACAAACAATATTGGTCTTTACAATCAGATACTGAATTTAACTTTTATTATTTCTATTTTCAGTTTACCGTGGTTTCTGGTCAGTATTCATGATGTTAGGCGTTATTGCTGTCACAGTAGGAGGCTTCGTCATCATCTGTGCAGCTCCATTTTCTAATCATAAGCTCTACAAAGCGGGTGGTGGACTATTCCTGACTGCCGGTAAGTGGAATATTCTGACTGTGAATACTTTGCAGCAGCTAACTGCTTCACGTTTGTAGCAGAATGAACTATCCACTAATGAGGTGGATATTGATTCAGTTGATTGATTCAAAATTAATTGGTTCACTGCCTGGTTTCCTAATGAGTTGAGATATGAGTTCTGGCAAAATAATGACTGATGATGAGATCAGGTCCTGGGTGGGATAATGGGCATTATAATTTTTATATTCATATGTTTATTTTATTGTTTCATGGGATGCGAGTGTCGCTGGATAGGCCAGCATTTATTGCCCACCCCGATTGCTCTCGAGAAGGTGCTGGCTCACCACCTCCTTGAACCACTGCAGCCCATCTGGTGTACTTGCACCCACAGGGCTGATAGGAAGGGAGTTCCAGGATTTTGACTCAGTGACAGTGCAGGAACAACTATATAGTTTCAAGTCAGGATGGTGTGTGGATTGGAGGGAACTTGCAGCTGATGGTGCTCCCAAGCATCTGCTATCCTTGCCTTTTGAGGTGGTAGGGTCGCGGGTTTGGAAGATGCTGTCTAAGGAGCCTTGTGAGTTGCTACAGTACATCTTGTAGATGTTACACACTGCTGCCACTGTGCATTGGTGGTGGAGGGAGTGAATGTGGAAGGTGGTTGGTGGGATACCAGTCAAGGAGGCTGCTTTGTCCCGAATAGTGTTGGGTTTCTTGAGTATTGTTGGAGCTGCATTCATCTAGGCAAGTGGAGAATATTCCATCACATTCCTGACTTGTGCTTTGTAGATGATGGACAGGCTTTGGGGAGTCAGGAGGTGAGTTACTCACCGCAGAATTCTGAGCCTCTGACCTGCTCTTGTAGCTACAGTATTTATATGGCTAGTCCAGTTCAGTTTCTGGTCAATGGTAACCCCCAGATATGATAGTGGGGGATTCAGCGATAGTAATGCCATTGAATGTCATATAATCTTAATGCACCAATATACCCAGATACCTTTGAATAATAAAAAACAAAAACAGAATTACCTGGAAAAACTCAGCAGGTCTGGCAGCATCGGCGGAGAAGAAAAGAGTTGACGTTTCGAGTCCTCATGACCCTTCGACAGAACTTGAGTTCGAGTCCAAGAAAGAGTTGAAATATAAGCTGGTTTAAGGTGTGTGTGTGTGTGTGTGGGGGGTGGGGGGGGGGGGGGGAGAGAGAGAGTGAGAGAGAGAGAGACAAGTGGAGGGGGGGGTGTGGTTGTAGGGACAAACAAGCAGTGATGGAAGCAGATCATCAAAAGATGTCAGCAACAATAGAACAAAAGAACACATAGGTGTTAAAGTTGGTGATATTATCTAAACGAATGTGCTAATTAAGAATGGATGGTAGAGCACTCAAGGTATAGCTCTAGTGGGGGTGGGGAGAGCATAAAAGATTTTAAGATATTTAAAAATAATGGAAATAGGTGGGAAAAGAAAAATCTATATAATTTATTGGAAAAAAAAGGAAGGGGGAAACAGAAAGGGGGTGGGGATGGGGGAGGGAGCTCACGACCTAAAGTTGTTGAATTCAATATTCAGTCCGGAAGGCTGTAAAGTGCCTAGTCGGAAGATGAGGTGTTGTTCCTCCAATTTGCGTTGAGCTTCACTGGAACAATGCAGCAAGCCAAGGACAGACATGTGGGCAAGAGAGCAGGGTGGAGTGTTAAAATGTCAAGCGACAGGGAGGTTTGGGTCATTCTTGCGGACAGACTGCAGGTGTTCTGCAAAGCGGTCGCCCAGTTTACGTTTGGTCTCTAATGTAGAGGAGACCACTACATTGGAGAGACCAAACGTAAACTGGGTGACCGCTTTGCAGAACACCTGCGGTCTGTCCGCAAGAATGACCCAAACCTCCCTGTCGCTTGACATTTTAACACTCCACCCTGCTCTCTTGCCCACATGTCTCTCCTTGGCTTGCTGCATTGTTACAGTGAAGCCCAACACAAACTGGAGGAACAGCACCTCATCTTCCGACTAGGCACTTTACAGCCTTCCGGACTGAATATTGAATTCAACAACTTTAGGTCGTGAGCTCCCTCCCGCATCCCCACCCCCTTTCTGTTTCCCCCTTCCTGTTTTTTCCAATAAATTATATAGATTTTTCTTTTCCCACCTATTTCCATTATTTTTAAATATCTTAAAATCTTTTATGCTCTCCCCACCCCCACTAGAGCTATACCTTGAGTGCTCTACCATCCATTCTTAATTAGCACATTCGTTTAGATAATATCACCAACTTTAACACCTATGTGTTCTTTTGTTCTATTGTTGTTGACATCTTTTGATGATATGCTTCTATCACTGCTTGTTTGTCCCTACAACCACACCCCCCCTCCACTTCTCTCTCTCTCTCTCTCTCTCCGCCCCCCGCACACACCTTAAACCAGCTTATATTTCAACTCTTTCTTGGACTCGAACTCAAGTTCTGTCGAAGGGTCACGAGGACTCGAAACGTCAACTCTTTTCTTCTCCGCCGATGCTGCCAGACCTGCTGAGTTTTTCCAGGTAATTCTGTTTTTGTTTTAGATTTCCAGCATCCGCAGTTTTTTTGTTTTTACCTTTGAATAATAGGTGCTCACATTGCTATCTAGAATGGATAGGAAAACTGAAGAAAAATCCATCTTAATAGTCATCCCCTTTACAATGCATTGCTAAAGTGGAGAATACTCAGTGCTCAGGCATAAAGCAGAAGAAAAGGAGATGGAGAGTTGGTGCCCAGAATTATGGGGAAACTGTACAGAGGAGGCAGCATGCCTTGGTCCTTTCAGGGTTTTCCAGCTTGGTTTCCATCAGGTACATAGGACAGATGCCCAAGGGTGCTCAAAAGAAACCGTTATAAAACCATTTATATTGAAAATGACTTGATTTACTGAGTGGGCTGGAAACACAGGATAAGTTTAAAAAGACTGAGTAACAGCATTTTAAGTGACTTAAACAACAGCTCCTAAGATGGCTGAACATTGACATAGCTGCACCCTGCAAATTACAAAATGATCAGGAAGGAACCGAGCTGTCTAGAAGTAGCTTATCAGAGACAATCAATTTAAATGAGTGCAAATGATCCATCTCCTGAACCATTCGAAGAAGACCAGACATAACCTGTATATTCAGGTGGGCGTGGACCAAGCCATTAGACACAATCACTTTGGACAATGGACCCTGGCTGAGAAGGAGGACTCCACCACCATGTAATCAGCTCACTTTAAACAATGAACCTGGCTTGAGAGTTGCCCCGCATAATGAGCCTATACTTGGTAACTGGTGAGGTTGTGAATAGAGGCCATGTGATGAGCAAGCTAACCTTTGTGCTTAAAGAAGCTGCTTTTCCAGAGAGTTAGACCAGAAAGACCTTGAGTGGGTAATAGCAAGAAGACAACTTGTGATGCCTTTCTCTCCCTCTCCAGCTATTCTGCAAGCTTGTTCCCTGCCTGTGTTCTGATCAGTCAAACCCTGCAGGCAGCATTTTCAACATCAGCTAAGCAGCTGCTGACTCGAGAAGAAAATGACAGGGACCATCCATCAATGTTTTAAATCATCTCAATGTAGAATCCAGCGAGATCAATAAACCTAGCCTGAAATTGTCGAAGTCATCAATCTACAGGATCTGTATATCATTGACTTTATTTTGGGACTCTTAAACCATTTAGCATACCCTCCCTCTTTGTAACTTACTTCAGTATGTGTGTGTTGTGTGAATTCTTGAATGCATGTGTGAGAAATGGAGAATTTTTGTTATTTGTATCAGATTGAGTGTTATGTACAATAAATACTATTTCCTTTTCTTTTAAAACATATAAGAAAAGCTGTCTGTGTGTGTCTTTTACAGTCACAGCGCTTAAACAGTTAAACACTTTCTGAATTGGTAAGCAAATTCCTTTAAAAACACCTTTTGTGATCAACCTAGAGATGGAAAGAGCCATTCTACCGCTCCTTACCTGGCTATAACAGTTCCTTGCAGTTGGCCTAGGTCATGTCTCATCAGTTTATGTACCACATTTTGTGTCATACTTCACAATCACACGTGCATATAAACATTTCTTGCAACTAATTGGGTCAAGTTTTGTTTATGCATAGACACACACAATTTCCCCTTCAGTGGGAGTCTGGTGCCAATCAAGATGTCCAGGCATCCAGCAACAGAGCATGTCATCAAGCAGGATGAGCAGCCAATCACAATGAAGTTTTCTCACAGACAGCAAACATGGAAGTAAGATGTGCTGCATTTTTCATTTTTAATTATAATTTTAGAGAGCTTGAAGTAAATAATTGGAACATACACATGGGATACATGAACTGAAATATAATAAACATTCCTTTTAAAAGTTATTTTAAAAATGTCATTTTTTTATAATGTTGCAGAAATTTGGCATTCCACAAACATAAAATGAGTTTTTCAGGGACAGCGTGACTGCTCAGCATTGGTTATGAATTTATTACACTATTATAGTTATTTACACCTCATTCAACAAGTTATAACCTTTTCAAGAATTCATGGAGTGAAATTAATAACGTAAAAGGCAAGTTTCCAACTGTTCAGTAATTTCTAATTGATTGCAGTCTGACCATTTGCTCAAAATAGCTTAAGTATCCTGGTTTGCAACTTTTCCCTCTTAAATGAGCCAAATCAGAGATTTTCATCAGCACTTCACCCTTTCGCACAGTATCAGCATCTCTTCTCTTCATTTCCACTCCCCGCCTCTACCTCGCATTCCATTTACTGTTGGCAAAACCAAAATAACCCCTCTTGGGATGCTTTGTGCTTCACCCTGGGAATTGGAATGCCACTCACTTGCTGACTGTTAAGCGGCTGTACTGGGATGCCCCCACATGCGGAGGAAACCTTCTCGCTAGCATCCAGAGGCAGGAGTGAACTTTTTTTCCCCAAAATGATCTTCAATGGGACAGCTCTAATTGTGAAACTTTTGTGTTCTTCTCTCTGTTTTCTGGCACTATCTTCAGCTGCATTAACTTTATGTACACCCCGCCTCTTATGTCTTCACCCACACAAAAGAATAGTTTCTCAAGTTGCTTTTTCTCACTGATAAACACTACTCCCAACAACCATCAACCAACCCACGAAGTGAATACCCAGTTCTGATTGGTTAGTTGGAATCTGCGTTCATGTTCTGTGTAGCCCTATGACCTGTCAATCACTCGCTGGGAGTAATGATCACGATTAAACCTGTTAATCAAAGCAGGTCCAGTTTGGTCTCTGAGAATTCAAGTTCTTCTAGCACTTCCATTGTCATCCAATTTAATAGGCAGTGTTGATAGATCTGGCTTGTTCTTAAGATAAACACCTTTTTCAGTGCTTTAATTATTCAAGGCTGTGTTGTCTCTCTGAGGAAACAGGTGGATGTAAGGGTGATTGACAGTGGTAAGGGCCAATCACAAAGGCCCAAGTGGAGCACAGCACCATGACAGACAGCTCAGCAACTTATGAGATCCAAGAATCAAGGGGCACACTCAAGCAATGTCTTAATAGGGTTCCCAATTTTGGCTGGACATATTCCAGGAGCTGCCAGCACATGACCTACTACCTTCAACTGCCCCTCACCCCGCCTCCTGCCATTTGTTGTCCAACATGTGCATCATCATGGAGCCCTGTCTTCTCAAGGTTTTTCAATGTGTCCCAGTTTTGACTTTTGAAAATCTGGTCACCCCAAGTCTGGGGAGACTTCAGCAGCGGACCCTATAGGGCATTGTATGTTCACTGATAGAAACTTATGGATTTCTGCATTTAACCATGCACCTGTCTGTTACTGTGGGTTTTGTCTTGGGATTCCTTGGTTTCTTACTCTAGAAGAGATCTTGTTGGAGGCAATAGTCTTTTGTTCAAAATACATAAATTATGTAATTATTTACATAATTATTTACAAGGTTACAGGAGATAAGGACATAGCTACAGCTCCTCTCTTAGGTGCTTCTCACTCATCATCCCTCAGTAAATGCCATCACTATGATACAGCTCCTTATGCACATGCTCAGTAGCTATTATTAGAATTAACCCTTTACTACACAATACACTGGCTGCATAAGTTGCTGTCATTTTCAGAGGAGAAAAGTTTTGTCATCATTATAATTACAAAATCTGGGCCAAATAAATTGTATATGTAAATAATACACTTATTAATGTAACTCATTTTCTTTACCACTAAAGATGAATGATAACCATTGTAAAGTTACGCATATTCCTTATTAGATATTTTTTTCTAAATGTGTGCTCTCATTATGGAGGCTTTGGGCATGCACATATGTAAATTGCAGGAATCTTCACCATGATTAAAATAAAAGAAAGAGGAATTAAGGGGAGAGGCCTGCATTTGTGCATACGGATTCCTTACAGGTGGGGCTCCAAGTCAGGTGTATATTTGGAAAACAGAGTTAATCATTAATTGGTAAAATATAAGAGGAGTTCTTACTTGCCAATTCAGGAAATTTAGGATTCTCCCACACATTGTGGAGTTGTAATTCTACTGTTTGTCTGTGATGTCAGACAGGAAATTGGTCAATGAAGTCTTCAAGAACAAGAGGTCCATGCCAGAGTTTGGGAGTGCGGCTGGTACCCACACCCCAATTGGTGGTGGTGTGGGGTGGAATCAATCAGGGGGTGGTCGACTGGAGATGGGGGAGGGGTGGTCAATCAGGGCAGGGAAGGAGGACGCTGATAGAGGGAGTATTGCATTGTTTCTGGCCTCAGTTAAAACTGGCAATGGGTCTGTTGGAGGCGGGTTTGGGACAGGAAATAGATTTCGCAGACTTTAACCCCTCATCTAACCTAATCCGCTTGTTGTTTTGGGTTAAATATTCTTCACAGTTGTGGTTGTGTGCATGATATTAATTGATTAGAGTACCTTACAACTACAAAATTCATAGTTATTGAAGAGGAACAATGGCGTAGTGTTAATGTCACTGGACTAGCAATCCCAAGGCCCAGGCTGATGCTTTGGGGTCACAGGTTCAGATCCCACCATGGCAGCTTGTGGAATTTAAGTTCAATTAATTAATCTGGAATTGGAAGCTAGTCTAATGATGACCATGAAACAATTGTTTTTAAAAACCCATCTGGTTCACTAATGCCCTTTAGGGAAGAAAATCTGCCATTTTTCCTTGTTCTGGCCTACATGTGACTCCAGACCGGTTGACTCTTAACTGCCCTGCGAAATGGTGTAGCAAACTACTGAGTTCGATCAAACCGCTACGAAGTCTAAAAGGAAGGAAACTGGACGGACCACCTAGTAACAACCTAGGCACCAGAAATGACAATGGCACACCCAGCCCATGAATGGAGTTTGCAAAGTCATCCTTGCTTGCACCATAATTGGGAGAGCTGTCTCACAGACTAGTCAAGCAACAGCCTGACATAGTCATATTTCGGGAATCATACCTTCCAGACAATGTCCCAGATACCACCATCACCATCCCTGAGGTGGGAGCAGAGTGCTATACATTTGGGAGAATGTTGCCCTCGAGTCCATAAAGTCTCATAGCATCGGGTCAATCATGGGCAGGGAAACCTCCTGCTGATTACCACCTACCACCCTCTGTCCAGCTGATGAATCAGTGCTCCTCCATTGAGCATCATTTGGAAGAAGCACTGAAGGTGGCAAGGGCACAAAATGCACTCAAGGTGGGGGACCTCAATGTCTATCACCAAGAGTGGCTTGTTAGCATCACTACTGACTGAACTGGCCGAGTCCTAAAGGACATAGCTGCCAGACTGGGTCTACAGCAGGTAGTGAAAGAACCAACAAGAGGGAAAAACCTACGATACTCGTCCTCACCAGTCTACCTGTCGCAAATGCAACTGTACATGACAGTATTGTTGGGTGTGACAATCACACTGATCTTCTGGAGACAAAGTCTGGTCTTCATATTGAGGAAACCCTCCATTGTGTTGTGTGTGGTACTACCACTGTGCAAAAGGGGATAGATTTTGAACAGATCTAGCAGCTCAAAACCATGGGCATCCATGAGGTGCTGTGGGTCATCAGCAGCAGAATTGTATACAACCACAACTCTACCATTACCAGCAAGCCAGGGGATCGACCCTGGTTCAATGAAGAGTGCAGGAGGACATGCCAGGAGCAGCACCAGACATACCAAAAAATGGGGTGTCAATCTGGTGAAGTTACAACACAGGACTGCTTGCATGTCAAACAGCAAATGCAATATGTGATAGAGCTAAGCAATTGCACAATCAATGGATCAGATCTAAGCTCTGCAATGCTGCCACATACAGTCGTGAATGGTGGTAGGCAATTAAGGTAGATTCCTTCACAAATAGCACTGTGGGCGTACCTACACCACATGGCCTGCAGTGGTTCAAGAAGGCAGTCACCACCTCCTTTCCAAAGGTAATTAGGGATGGGCAATAAATGCGGGCCTAGCCAGTGACACCCACATTCCATGAATGAATTAAAAAAAAGTCTTTGATTATAAATGCTTCCAAAATGATGGAAGCTGCAGTTACAGTACAAGAAATGTTTGACACACATCCAAGCCACATATTGCCAAGTGCCCATGCCAAATTTACGTCAAAATGCTGCAGCTGCTCAAACATGCTGATGACTAGGACAAGGATTCTTTTTTGATCTAGCTGTAAGACAAAGATTGAATTGCACTGGAGATGAGTGGCATATTGAAAGCCTTCAGTAAATTCTCCAACAACTTCATGGACATGAACCAGAAATAATTGATTAAAGTCAACTGCCTCCCACATACACTGACAAAGTTTAAAGTTCAATAAAGACAAAAGCCTGGGGGGTAAAAGTGCCATTGGCATTGAAGTTTGAATTGATTATTGTAATTTAAGTCTCAGTGCTGATTGTTTTTCACATCATGTGGTCTCATTTGGGATAAACCCAATTCAGTTTTGAATCATACTGCCAGATGGAAGACTTCACGGAGTTATTGGGTGAAATTTAGTGTCCTCACCCAACACCCTCCCGACCGGAGGCAGGTTCAGAAGCAGGGGGTTGTGTGATTTGGCAGGAAGGTGCACTGGGAGATCCTGCCACATTCTCACCTCCCTCTAATTAAGCCCTGGGCAGAAAGGCTTGAGGACAGCCTTCCCAACTGGAGGCCAATTAAAGCCCTATGTGTCCACTTAAGGGCCTCATCCCGCTGCCGCTGGTATATAACCAGTGGTGGGCAGGGGCCAAGCTAGGCAGGCTACCGCCAGGGAAACCCTGGCAGGTAGGCCTAGGGCCTGGTGGGGGGGAGTTGTACCTCCTTGGCAGACACTCAGTGCCTGATAGAAACGCTCACAGGTGGGAACAGAGCGACCTGGAGTAAGAACCCCCTCTGCCCTTTAAATCAACCCTTCCCACTCCACCCCTCACCAGGGTCTTCTTATTTGTCCCTGGTGAACCCAAACCACTCACCAGTTTCCTTGGGCTCCTGTGTTGATCAATGGTTTTGGCCGCATTGCAGTTCTGGCAGAGGCCACCACTCTGGAGAATTGTTGGTCACTGATTGGCTGGCAGCTCTCAGAGATGTGACATCTGCCCCACACCAGGATTTCCAGGGGAAAATTCCCCTCACAGGAGCTAGGAAATCCAATGGAAAGTGCCCAAGTGGAACTGAACCCCATCGGGCTTCCCGAAATGGCCATGGTGGGGTTGTCCCCGATTTTCCAGCTGGTGGATGGTGTCATGGTAATGGTTGATTGTGATAGTGGACTCCAGTATTAGATACTATACGGTACTCTCTTCTAGAGATGGGGTCACCTGACATGGGGATTGGAGGTCAGATAGCACATATTGGAACCAGGCTTGATAGAATTCAGTTAGTGCAGATAGGTGTTTATGTTAGGAAAATGTGTTATCAATA
This sequence comes from Carcharodon carcharias, assembly GCF_017639515.1. Taxonomy (NCBI): domain Eukaryota; kingdom Metazoa; phylum Chordata; class Chondrichthyes; order Lamniformes; family Lamnidae; genus Carcharodon; species Carcharodon carcharias. The sequence continues at coordinate 73,772,417 of NC_054477.1, read as the reverse complement.
AAGTTAGCTCAGCTACAATGTTGACAGCTTGTGTGCATCATTGAAACAAAAAAACAAGACATGGTGTCAGAAGTAAACTAAATACAACAGAGGTTTTGAAACCACCAGCAAAGCTCAGTTTGGAGGGAAATCTCACCGAAAACTGGAGGAGGTTCCAGCGGCTATTCGAGCTGTACATCATAGCGATGGGCAGTGATAAAAAAGACCCTTGGGGCAGTCTTCCATCTTTCTGCACGTAGCAGGGGAAGCAGTCCTAGAAATCTATAGCACATTCATGTTTCAAAGTGATGAGAAACAAAATGACTTGAAAGACATAATGGAAAAATTTGAAATCTGCAGCCCTAAGAAAAACATCACGTATGGTTTTTTATGCGCATGCAAGGCAGTGACAACATTAGTCAGTATGTAACTGAGCTGAGAAAATGAGCTAAATCATATGAATTTGGAGAGATTGAAGAATCACTCATCCGAGATAGAATAATTTGCGGAATCGCAAACGGCTGTCTGAGGGAAGTTGATCTCACGCTGGAAAAAGCAATAAATATCTGCAGAGTAGCAGAGACAATGAAATGCAAGATTAAACAGATGGCAGAAGATGATAAGCCACATATAGGCAGTTAGATACAGTTAAATAGAAACAGCCCTGGGGAAGAACAAATAGACAAAGTGAAGGTAAAAAGAACAAAACTGCCATAAAAACATTTAAATGCAGCCGATACAGGACAGAGCATTTACCACGTAGTTATCCAGCCCATGGTAATCAGTGTAAGAAAAATGATAAACTAAACCACTTCGCTAAGATGTGTAAATTGAAGAAAGTGCACGTGATTGCAGATGACACAGACAGTGAAACTGAACTTTTCATTAGTGCAGTAACAACAAATTCTAAAGAAGATGAATGGAAGGTTAATTTAAAAATTGCCAACATGATGGTGAATTTCAATCTTGACACAGGTGCACAAGCAAATGTCATTCTCATAAGCCTGTATCGTAAGATAAGCAAAGAAAAACAGTTAACTAAAACAAAACTGAAGCTGTCCACTAATACAGGTAAAAAAATTGCAGTAGAAAGCAAGTGCACACTTATAGTGAACTACAAAAAACAGTCTCAAGCACTTCCATTTACAGTGGTGAAAACTGATGCAAAACCCATATTTGAAATCAAAGCTTGTGAAAGTCTGAAGCTAATTAAGAGAATAATGACTCTCACCGCTGATGACATCCAGGGGATTGGCTGCCTAAAAGGAGAACACACCATCAAGATTGACAAAACCGTGACACCCATAATACACCTGCCCAGGAAATTACCGGTAATGCTGAGAGATCAACTGAAAGCAGAGTTGAACAGAATGGAGAAACTTCACATCATCAAGAAAATTGAAGAACTGACAAAGTGATCCAATTGTAATTGTAGAAAAGTCAGATGGGAACCTGCAAGTCTGTCTGGATCCCAGTGACCTAAACCAGTACAAAGAGGGCTTTACCAGCTGCCCACAGTAGAAGAGATCACATGTAAGCTAGCCGATGCTAAATACTATTCAGCCTTGGATGCGAGTTCAGGCTTCTGGCAGGTTGAGCTGGATGAACGCAGCTCCCATCTTTGTACCTTCAACACACCATATGGGTGATACAAGTTTTTAGGCTTACCTTTTGGTATTAATTCAGCTCTGGAGGTGTTCCACAGGACAGTGAAGCAGCTGTTTGAAGGGTTAGAGGGCGTGGAAACCTATATCAATTATGTGCTCACAAGAAGAACATGACCACAGACTGAGGCAGGTGCTGGTCAGAGCAAGAGAAAGGGACCTCAAGTTGAAGAAGGAAAAGTGCAAAATAGGTCTTCATGAAATCAAGTACTTGGGACATGTGCTGACAAGTGAGGGACTGAAGCTGGACCTGAGTAAAATCAAAGAAGTCGTGAACATGCCACCCCCCAGAATGGAAGAGAGACTGGGAGAGGTTTTTGAGAGTAGTGACCTAAATTGGGAAATTCATTCCAAACATGTCAGACCTGATAGCACCTCTCAGAGAACTTCTACAACATAATGTGGAATGGCAGCAAAGTCACCAGGAAGCTTTGACCAGTCTGAACGGAACACTGACCCAGGCGCCACTGTTAAAGTATTACAGTGTCAGTCAGCCAGTCAAGATCTCAGTGGACGCTTCAAATACTGGCCTGGGAGCTGTCCTTTTTCAAAATGAGGCACCAGTCGTATACTTTTCAAAGGCAGTGACTGAATCACAGCAGTGGTATGCCCAAATAGAGAAAGAATGCTAGCAATTGTGTTTGGCCTAGAACACTTCCATCAGTTTGTCTATGGCAAAGACGTAGTGGCAGAGTCTGATCATAAGTCTTTGGGAGCCATACTTAAAAAGCCCCTGAACTATGGACCACCAAGAACCCAAAGGTTACTAATGTGTCTGCAGAAGTACCAGGTCAGAGTTAAATACAAATCGGGCAAGGAAATGTCCATCGCAGATACTCTGTCACAAGCATACCTACCCATCACGGAGGTAGAGGATAAAGAAACAGAAGCACAGGTTCACATGCTGACAAATAACTTACCTGCGGCTGTAACCAAACTGGATGAGATCAGGGAAGCGACCAAGATCGACGCCACCCTGAGAAAACAGCAGCAGATTGTGCAAACTGGCTGGCCCACACATCGGAGCGGAGCCCCTTCTGCTGTACAAGAATACTGGAACTTTCGTGAGGAATGTCATGTAGCAGAAGGAATACTTTTCAAGGGAGAAAAGATCATAATTCGTGTAACACCACTGAGGAAAGGAATGCTGCTGCACATACATGAAAGTCACCTTGGCATAGAAACTTGCAGGAGAAGAGCTCGAGATGTAATGTATTGGCCTGGAATGGGAGCACAAATCAGTGAAATGGTGAATGCGTGTGCAGTGTACCAAAAGTACAGTAAATCACGACAAAAATAACCACTTCAAACACATAGGGCTGAATTTTGCCATCGGTGAGCAGGGGCCGGGGCCCTTTCCCCATCGCGCAAAATGACACAGGATTACATCGGGGGGAACCCCCGACATCATCCCACCCCATTTAAATCTTCAGGAAGGTGGGAGAGCAGCAAAATGAGCTGCGGACCTGCCAACCTGTCAGTGGTCAATTGAGGCCATTGACAGGATAATTAAAACAATTAAAGGACCTGCCCGTCCAACCTTAAGACTGGCGAGAAGGCCAGGAGCCCTGGTGGGCTTCTGAAAAAACATGAAACCTCATTCACCGGCGGGATGAGGTTTCATGTAGGGTTTAAAAAAGTTTATTAAAGTTTCAGCAAAATTTATTAACATGTCCCATCTCATGTGACATTGTCACATGAGGGGGACATGTTAAGGAGTTTTTTTTTATTTTTAAAGTTTATAAAGCTGTTAGTGATCTCCCTGAGGCTGCACTTAGCCTCAGGGAGATGTGCACTCTTTCTTGCACATGTGTGAAAGAGCGCACTCTCGCAGTTGGGGAATCCGCCCCCCGCCAGCATAGCGCTTCCCGCCGGATGTCACACTGGGCGGGCCTTAATTGGCCCGCCCACTTAAAATGGCGGCGGGGCCAGCTTCTCCGGCAGGGATTGGCTCCCCGGAGATTGGGTCAGGCCCGCCCACCCGACAAGCAGAAAATTCTGCCCATAGTATTCCAGAGAGGCCCTGGCAGAAAATTGGAATGGAGTAAGAGCATCATTGTAATAAAGCATTTAAGATCAATATTTTCTCGCCACAGCTTACCTGAAGTGCTCATTTCAGATAACGGTCCACAATTCTCAGGCACTGAGTTTCACAAATTTGCACAGGACTGGGAGTTTTGCCACACTATGTCATGTCTCAAATATCCACAATTAAACGGGATGGTGGAATTTACTGTGCAGACCTTAAAACACCTATTGAAGAAGGCAAAGGCAGATGGAAGAGATCCATTAGAGGGCATTGGATCATCTCCAGCACAGCTGATGGAGAGAAGGCTAAGAACTAAGCTTCCAAATGTGCCCTGTTATTTCCACAGCCAGTGAGCTACAATGTGCAGGACCTGCTCAAACTGAGACAGAAGAAGCAGAAACAGTACTTTGATCGAGTGCCTGACCCCTGCCTGACCTGAACAAGGGAGAGACGGTGAGGATTCAGCATGAAGGGATCTGGAATCCTGCTGTTGTCACAGGAATCACAGGAGAACTAAGGTTTTACATAGTGCAGACTCCAAGCGGACAACTCTACAGGAGAAATGGGAAATTGTTACAGAAAACAAATGAAATGCAACCCCGCTCTGAACCAGAAAGAGTAGCTGAAGACCAAAAACCAGAATGCACCAGTGAAGCAACAGATAACCAGACAAAGCCTGAGAGTCCTGAAAACTATCCAAGGGGTGATATTGACACAGAGCTGGAGAAGGCCCCTTGTCCTTCAAAATCAGCTCTGTCACCATTCAGAACATCCAGGGGAAGAATTGTGAAAAAGCCAGAGATACAGAGATGAGTAAAAGACAAAACAGATGGATCAAAACAGAGTGAGAAAGAATAGACTTGAGACTTTGTGTGCTTGAGTTGTATAAAAGTTTGTTTTTTGAACAAAAGGGAAATATCATGATAGTTGATTATGGTAGTGGACTCCATATTAGAATCTATATGGTATTCTCTACTAAAGATGAGGTCACCTGACCTGGGGATTGAAAGTCAGATAGCACATGTTGGAACCTGTCTTTCTACAATTCAGTTGGTGCAGATATGTGTTTATGTTAGAAAAATTGTAGCTTAGCTACAATGTCGACAGCCTGTGTGCATCATTGAAACAAAAAAACAAGACAGATGGGCCCCCCGCCATGACCATTAAATTCTGCCCTGTGTATCTTACATGAAAAAAAATCCATGTAAGGCGAAACATGATGATCATCCTCTCCAATATGGCTGAGAATGATCAGTTCAAATGCACAATAGAGGAAGAGTCAGGCAAGGTCTGAGAGACCAAGAGGGTAAACTGCCTTTTCAAGTCACCTGCTTCACCTGATTTTACTTTCCATGGGGGGAGTGGAGGAGAGGGCTAAATTCTGCTTTGTAGAAATTGTTTGTACACATGAGTGGTTTACTAAGCCACTAGAGAGGGTATGAAGAGTCAGACATACAGGAATCAATTATGTCCCTCCTTACCCAGCATGAATGCAGTGAGGGAGGAGTTAAGATCAGGCTGAGCCCACTTGCTGACCAGAGGCTACACAATTTATGCCTGATGACATCACCAATTAAGCAACTTTGAAGTCAGCCGAGGTTCCTGCTGCATGCAAGAAAAGGCCTAATTTAAATCCAAAAGTTACGACCTCATTACATCAGCAAGACCTCTCCAGAATCATCACCCGTTACAGGACTTGTGTCCTGCATGGTATAATAATCTTCCTGCTTTGAAATCAGAGCCCCAGGATTGAATTGACTGCAGGTGGCCATAACTCTGACTGAGTCAGAAAGCCAGGGGTAACTCCACATTGGCCCTTTCCAAGAGACTTACTTGATTCTGTGTCCATCAGGCAATTAACTGCCTGGCATTAGGGCTCCCATTCCTTTAAAGGACAAAAACCTGCCTCCTTGAGATGCCAGCCAATTGGAGGGCCGGCAGCTCTTTAGTTCCAGGAGTGCCACAGGGAGTGGTGGCTAATGCTGAGACTGCACCCAACCGGGAACAACCTCATGGTCGCTGCCCTGGAACCCAGGCGGGTGGATTCAGGGTCAGCAGGGTAAGTCAGGCAGGTCTTGGCAAGGTAGGCGAGGGCATTTCCAAGGGGGTTCCTTGCAGCAGGGAGGCTCTCCAAGGGTTTGGGGGTGCCAACAGAACTGCCCTCCAACATTCTTGCCCCAAACCCTTACCACCCAGTGACAGCAGGAAGTAGATTGTAAATGGCCCTTAGTTGATCACTTAAGGGTCTCAGTTGGCCCCTGGGTGGGGAAGCCACCTTCCAGCTTCTCAGTTGCTGAGATAACTGCATGGCATCGGGCAGGTTAAGGGCACTTCACCCCCTGCCTTCCCTCGTGATCCTATGGTCCCCTCCCCTCCTGCACCCCACTCCTGTGGATCACCTTAAATTCCGCCCTCAGTGTGGAAACAGTGTGGACCCCAGATAGGATTCCCTAAAGGACGTTAGTGGACCAGTTGTCATATATAACATTCTAGCTGCTTTCATAGTTAACTTTTCTGATAGAGCAGACATGGCAATTGAACTCAGTTACACCATTTGTTATGGTAAAATTTGAAGTCATCGCTATTGGGTTCCTACTCCCGCCCCAAAACCGAGTCAAATGTTCTGAGAGGAAAAGAGCGAGCGGCTACTGAGTGATAGACCACAACAAAGTCACGAATGGCCTGCAGTGACATAACTGCTGATAAGTGTCACCATCTCTGATGAGGCGCCTCACTCACTCACTCTTTATGAAGATTGGAAACTGGCCGTAACCCACATCCTGTTACTATCTGACCATCTCTAAGACTGAACTTGCCAAAGCTTGAGCAGAAGAGATAAGATCATTGCAAATATTTCAAATGCCTGAGGTAGTTTATTATTTGAAGGCTTGAGATTGCTGGTTGTGGGGGGCGGGGGGGGTGGGGGGGTCATCAGGAGAATGAGCAGGTTGCTCAGCATTCCAGGTAGAGGGGTTGTGGGTTTGGCAGTTTGAGGGGTCAATGAGAAGAAGCCTCAATTGGCAGAAAGTTTGCTTGAGGGAGGTAGGAGAGCACTCCTACTCCTCCTAGCTCACAATCAAGAGCAAAGAACCTTCTGCAGTCAGCAGCTTCTTTCGCTTTTTAGCTACCAGACTTCCTGAACCTTGAGAAACTCAGCCGGTAACTGTTAAGCTTATATCAGGCTCCAAACGGTATCGTGAGAGCCTAATTTAAATATAATAATGATGTGTCGCGCACCTTGAGAGCAGGACAGAGAATGCCATGCAACCTGTAACTGTAAACATGTTGTCAGAATCATATGCGGTGGTGTAAGGTGACATTTTGCAATCTTAATTTTTAATCGCCTCTATGACCATCAGTGTATGATTAATATCCATCCTCTGGTGGCCACTGATTCACATCGTTTACCAAAAACTGATTTAATGTGAATTTATTTAAGGGTTTAATATTGCCATCTACAGACCATATAGTTCACTGCACATATAAATAATGTGTAGAAGTTCCCCAACAACAGTGAAAGAACAAGATTATATTCTGTTGCCTGAACGTTTCCCGCGTGGGGCGTGCTTGGTGGGAACGGGCAGGGGTGGTCCGATTGGCTCCGCAGCACCATTTTACGCGGGTAGGCCAATTAAGGCCTGCCCAGCATAATATGTGAGCGGTAACGCTCAGCGCTACCTGTGCAGGTTGGGGGAGAAGAGAGAGTCAGGGCCAACACATTTTCATGCATGTACGCGAAAGAGCGTTTCAATCCCCCTGAGGCACAGAGCTGCCTGAGGGAGATTGAAGCGCTTTTGAAAATAATAAGTAAAATCACTAAAAATTTAAAGAAACATGTCCCGTCATGTGACTGTGTCACATGAGATGGGACATGTTTTTATTTTTTATGAAACCTTCTTATTTAATTCGTAAAAGCTTTAGGAAACCTCACCCCGCTCATGGATGAGGTTTCCTAAAAAACACAAAGGCTACTTGGCCTTTTTGCCTGCCCGCCAACTGTAAGGTTGGACAGGCAGTGTAAACTTGACATTAGTTAATTCGTTAATGGCCTTAATAGGCCTATAAATTATCGGCTTGCGTACAGCCGACTTTGGCACACACCCACTGAACGAAACATCGCGATGACGTTTGGATGCACGCCCAATGTCATCGCGCGTCATTTTACATGACGGCATGTTGGGCCCGCCCCTGCATGCCAAATGTAAAATCCTGGCCTATGTCTTTATTTTAGCAAAAACTGCTGAAGTAAACTCATTTGACTTAAAGACTTTAGGTAATAGTAAATAAAATCAGTCATTATTAAATTACTCTCAATTTCCTCCTTCTTCAATATCCAAGCTTTATTCCAATGCTCTCCTGGCCAACATTCCCCTACAAACCTCCATAAACTTGAGCTCATCCAAATTACTGCTGCCCATATCCTAACTTACACCATCCCATTTGCCCATTACCACTGTGCTCGCTGACCAAAAAGCATAGGAACATAGGAGCAAGAGTAGGCCATTCGGTCCCTCGAGCCTGCTCCACCATTCAATTCGGTCATGACTGATCTATTACTTTAATGCCTTTTTCCCACACTATGCCTTTGGCCATTGAGATCTTTAATATCTAGAAATCTATCAATCTCTGTCTTGAACAAACTCAATGACTAAGCCTGCACAGCCCGCTGGGGTAGAGAATTCCAAAGTTTCACCAACATCTGATCAAAGAAATTCTACTTCGTCTCAGTTCTAAATGGCCTATCTCTTATTCTGAGACTGTGGTCCTAGTTCTAGACTCCCCAAACACAGATACATCCTTCCTGCATCTGTCAAGCCCTGTAAGAATTGTGTACACTTCAATGAGATCACCCCTCATTTTTCTAGAGAAAACAGGCCATCCCAGGAATCAATCTGGTGAACCTTTGTTGCACTCTCTCTATGGTAAGTATATCCTTCCTTATGTAAGGTGACCAAACTGTACACAATACTCCAGATGTGGTCTCACCAAGGCTCTATACAACTGCAGCAAGATTTCCTTACTCCTGTACTCAAATCCTTTTGCAGTAAAGGCTAACATATCATTTGCCTTCTTACTTGCTTGTTGAAGCTGCACGTTCACTTTCAGGGAATTATGAACAAGGACACTCGGGTCCCTTTTGTCACCAACACTTCCCAGCCCCTCACCATTTAAGAAATACTCTCATTTCCATTTTTACTATCAAAGTAGATAACTTCACATTTGTCCACATTATATTCCATTAAATTAGCCACTGGTCTGGCAACACCTCAAATTTAAAATTCTCTTCCTTGTTTTCAAATCCCTCCATGGCCTCACCCCTTTCACCTCTGTAACTCCCCTTCAGCCCTACAAATCTCCAAGATACCTGTTCTCCTTCAGCACTGACCTCCTGCACATTCCTGCTTTCCATCATGTCACTATTGGTGGACATACCTTAAGTTTTGGAATTCCCTCTGCAAATATCTCTACCACTCCATCTCCCTTTAAGATACTAATTGAAACCACCTCCGATCAAGCTTTAGGCTACCTGCCTTAACATCATTATATGATTCTATCTCAAATTCAGGCATGTCTGATCTTTTGCAATTGCTGGGAAGTATCCCCAATGGCCCCTGGCTGCAGCCTTCTATTAATGGTATTCCCTGGTTAGCCTTGCAATCTGTTTGGCTGCTGGGCAGGAAACAGCATTAAGAAATAATAATATGGTCCTGTCATTTGAATCACAACCCTGGAATTTCCAAGTTCATCCCCCACTCCCTCACTGTCTCTCATAAATATTGGGACCTAGGTGTTTTCCTTTTAAAAGTAGTAATAATAACATCACATTGCCCATTTCCTACAATTTTACGCTGTATTCACTGTTTCCCTCCGGGGTAAAATAGTTTAGTCCAATCTGAAATATAACATCAACTAATTTTCATTAAAATCTTCAGCTCTCTTGGAAATGGAGGAGAATGCAGAGCAATCAATTATTCTGAGCTGGTGGTGGTAACAGGGTAGAGTGAACACAGAGCAAATAATGTTTTAAAATATAACATTAGAAAATAAATGAATAAAATGTTGTTTTAATTGATCTTTTTCTTTTTTGCCTTCCCAGGTATTATATTTACAGTACTTGTTGTTATGTATGTCATCTGGATCGAAACAGTTATTGATATTCAAGCGTACATTCAGAAGCAAAGAATCCAGCTCTGTCCTGATTTTGCACTAAACGTTCAGTATGGATGGTCTTTCATAGTTGCACCTATTGGGATATTCTTCTCGTTGTTCTCAGGCTTGCTGTTCCTCCTCGCAGGCCACACCATTCACATTCATTATGATTAAAAGACAACTTTTGGTTTGCTTTAAATAAGTAGAAATCAATGCTTTTGATGTAAACAGTTTGACAAATATGCACATTGGAAATGAAAGTTCATTCATCTAATGTTTATATTTCCAAACAGTATTTTGGTTATTTTCTTCATATAGTATATAGCTTTTGTCCTGTAATTATTTGGAAGTATGCCTAAAAGTGAAATTGTTGTTTGATGATAAATCAAAAATAACCACAAACCAAATGTTTTAAAGTCTTGCAGTGTTAGGTTTTAACTTGTAATAATTATCCCATCCAACTTGATGCATAAAGAGACAGCATTGTTTTGCTTAGCAATTTTTAATGTATGTACTGCTGCTACCCTAAGGAATTAATTTTTCTTGATTTCTCCTAACACAAATATAATGCAATAACTGCAATAGTTTAAAGAGTTCAGGAAATTTAGGGGTGAGATTCAGAGTGTTGATATTGTCTTTAATGTCTAATGATACCAGGAGCAATGTTGGTGTGCAGATTGAACCAGTTACCCATTGGTTGTGGAGTTTACCAATAATCTATATTGGTTTGTGATGTTGGTAATTAAATTATGAATCAGCCATGAAAGCACCAATTAAACTCATTGACTGATGCCAGATGAAATTAAATGGGCGGTGTTTCACATTTTGATCACTTAATCCTTTTATGTAGGTGTTACCTACATGTAAACCCAAAACTGGTGTTTGTGGAATAAACCAATTGCTAAATTTAGCAAGATGATAGAGCAATGAACTTTTTGCTTTATTGTTTGGTTGACTTGGAGGTTCGAATGGGTGATTGCCACATTTCAAAACAAAGGGAATTTCCTGTGCCAACGCAAGAAATATCAAAGTACAGATCATACATGCAAGCGATCATACAAGCTTGCAGTCACAGAAAGCACGACACAGTTTTGTACATGATGATTGTTGGATACAATAAATGTGTCACAGGACAAGTTTGCTGTTTCCTTTTGTTACATTGGCATACATTCTTATTGCTGGAACTTGCTGTTTCCTAGTTAGAAGTTAATATGGAAGAAGAAGGAAAGTGGAGATGGTGAGCAGGATTTTACGGGTGGCTAGATTTCCTTTCCCGCTGCCAAAGATATCACCGTAAATCTTGCCCCTGCTCCAGCGGTCTGTGCTGTGTTAATGGTCTGCAGAATGTTAATTGGTTTGAGACGAGCCTACTGGCCCATCTGGGGAGGAAGGCCTGCCTCCGAGAGCTGCCGGGCAATCAGATCGGCTGGCAGTTCTCTCCCAGCAGCATCACTGGGAGTGCTGTCCACAGCTGGGACTGCATCAAATCCACAAAGACGAGCCAGGAGCTGGATGACAGGTAAGTTGGGGCGGCAGGGTAACGATAGGAGGCCCCTGGGTAGGGCGTAGTGGGAGGGCCGGGATGCACAGGCCAGGGGGCAATAGAAACCCAGGGAAGGGGACAGACATTTGTATGGAGCCTCTGATTGGAAAATGGTGCTGAGAAAGAGGCATCTCTCCCTCTTCTCTACCCGAGATCCAAGCAGGCTTCCCACCCATCCCTGATGTCCTGCTGGTCAAAAAATTGCAGCCGGGTGGGAGGGGCTGTTTAAGTAGGCATTAACTAGCTATTTAATTGGCCACAAGGACCTCGGTAGGTATGAGGGCAGGAGGCCCGAGGTCTTGCCTGCTGCCCGTTAAATTGCGACCAGACTGGGGGTGGGTGGGGCAGCGGCAGGAAAGGCACCCACGGAATTTTACGGGCTCCCCGCCTCACAGTGGACCATGAAATTCAAAGTGATTGTGACTTTTCCATGACCATGTAATTTGTGAACTTGTGGAACCCATTACTCTGTAGGTCCTTTGTAGGTTCATTCCGGACACAGATTCTGATGAGACCGGGGGCCAGACCTCAAAATTGCTGAGAGCACGCACAAAGAATGACAGAACTTTGTGCTGCCGGCCCAGGACATTCTGGCAACAATGATAAACCCCATCGAGGTGCAGGCATTGCCGATGTGTCCAGTGTCAGTGTGCTGGGAAGGCTGCATGAAGCACAGGGAAGAGACCCTGGACTGAGACAGCTGCCTTTATCTTGTGCAAGAGCCAAGGTTTCACATCTGATTGACATGAACACTGCTCATCATAACAAGGAGCCATAGGCAAGGAGACATTCTTGGGCGTTTATTTACAATAATGAACATTATGTACAAATGATTAACACCCATACCCAGGCTGTGCAACGATACCTTCTTAACCTTCCTAACCTTGCTGCTACGTCTTGTTTCTCCCCTGACATCCACAGCAAAGATGGAGGCAGACTGCTAAGCCCTGTCTGTGATGACCTTGACAGGCGTCCTCTGGGGGGCTGAGACCTGGAGGGCTCCGGCCTGCTTTCAGGGTTCTGCTATGTGGCAGTGGCACCCTGCTTGGCCTGTGGAGCTGGATTCACTGGGGTCACAGGAAGATGGTAATTGGATGGGCCGGAGATTCCCAGAGTCACCTGGGCCGGTGGCCCCAGGGTGTGCACCTACTGATCCTCCTCCCTATGGGTGCCTGAGACCCCCTGGCTAACTCCTTGAGGAGAAGTGGAAGCTGGAGTGAGATTGAGTTGTCCTGCACTCCTCTTGCATTGAACTGTTGGAGGACAACAATGGCATCAGCGATGGAGTTCAGTCTGCGCAATAGTGCAGTAGCAATGTCCTGGATCAAGGTCTTCATGGCAGCTGCCATCCTAGCAGTGTTGACCTCGGTGCATTGCAATGCTGGTGCTATTACCTCAGCCTGAAGACTTACGGACTCCTCTGTTGTGCCTTGCTATCTGAGGAATGCAGCAGACATCCCTTCCTGATGTTCCCAAGCTTGCCTTTGCAGCTCCAGCAACTGTGACATGGCTGAGTGCAGAGGCTCCTCATCTGACTCAGATTCAGCAGATTTCTGGCCTCCGGCAGTCCTCCAAGTGCTGGAAACCTGGCAAGTCCCTGCTGCCGCCTGCTGTGGATCAGACAGTGCGATGTGCTCACCAGATTGTGACCCCGAGGCTACTCTAAAGCCAGGTCCCACCGCGGTGTGTGTCTCTGCACTGGTGGAGGGTGTGGGTGAGCACTGTGATGGGTCTTCAATGAGAGTGACATCAGATACCTCTCAAAGGTGTCTTTGGGGCTTGGGTCGAGGAACTGGGTTTTGGAACCCTTGGCTGTTTCCCAGATGTGCCTGGGAAAGCAAGGGAGATAATTAGTGCATGGCAGTGGCCTGTGAAATAGGATATTTCACTCACAGCATGGTTGACTGATGGCTGTTGCACTGCTGGACCCTCACTTGGTTGAGCACCTCCAACCTCACCGTCAGCACAGGACCGGTCCAGAATGTCGCCAGCCAGCTGGATGACTCCATTTTAAAAGTCTGTGAGGGACTTGATTTCAGGCATCCTCCATCAGTCTGTGACCTCTCCTTTTTGTTAAGTGCCAGCTTGTCCTGCATGAAAAGAGATGAAGAGGGCATAAGCAGGACACCTGCCGGGCTAGATGATACGTATGCCTGGCATGTGTGGATGGTAAGTGGTGCCAATGGCACGATCCACAGGGCAAATGAAGGTGTGTGTGAGAAAGTGAATTGTGATGTCCCTTGAACTGGCAGTCAGTGAGATCCCTGTGGATGTGTGAGTGTGTGAGTTGAGAGTGATGAGATGAGTGACTTATCCTGCTGGAACGGAGGAGAATCATTCATCCTCTTTCTGCACTGAATGCCAGTCCTCGTTTGCAGGGCGCTACTGCTGACTACTGCAGTCACCACCTCCTATGCAGTGGGTAGAGGACAGCGTGGTGGGCCTTGACTGCATCCAGTCGGTGCTCAAGGGAGGCATCACTAAATTTGGGGGCAGCATGCTTCTACCCTTTGTCAGCCATCAGTTCGCAGCAGCTTCCTACCCCTTGAAGAATGCTACCTCTTTGCAGGGAGAGTCTTTAAATATGGTGCCCTGTTTACTAGAGGCCTGATGTGATGGCAGGGCAGGTGAATCAGAGGATGCCCCGCCAGTGATCCGGGAATGCATGATTATTGAGGCAGGATTCGAAAGATACGGCACGAAAACCCACCTTTGTGGTTAAAATGTCCATTTTCCCACCCGCTACTGCACTTAGTGCAGATCTGGGATGATTCTGCCCTCAGTGCTTTGAAATAGGCTTTTAGGGATGGTTGCAATGCCATACCTTGATGTCTATCAACAGCATTTCTGATAGATTGCCATTCTGTTTCTCACAGGAATTGAAATGTTGTATAGTTAAGGCAGTTAAGAGGTTAAACTCTGATAATGATAGCTGTACTCTGGATGGTTTGTCAACTTTCATGAACAACACATAACATTGAGCTATACAGAGGAAATTGTAGTTTACTTGAGGTATTTATCCACATTGTACAGTTAATTGTTCCATCAGAAGCCCATATCCTTAAAATCAACCACGTTTGGAATTCTGGCATTTTGAGAGTGAATTTTGCCTGGGGTTCTCTCGCTCAGGCACTGTAATTTTGGTGGATGATTGGTGGAAATGTCCCACGTGGGAAAACCACCTTGCACCAACCTCCCTACAAGTTAGAACAGCTCATCAGGAGAAAAGTCCCAAGGGAACTTTCCACAAATGAGTTATTAACCTCACAGGAAAAGTAGGAAGGGCTTCTGCCTTTACCATATCTAATAAAATTGTAAAAATGTTTTAACATTCAACCAGTAGAGGAAATATTCCTGCACCGGGGAAAACTAAATTACTCTGGGGGAAATTAAAGAATTTAGAGAACTTACTTTCTTATTTTTAGAATTTACTTACCTAACTTCTCCTAAACTTATCCAATTTTTAACTTTGTCACCTAGATAGTAACCTGGAAAAGCACATCACCCATCTTTTATAGTTCTGGCATGATGGTAGTTCTGTTGAAGACAATGGAAAAAGACTTGAGCAGGTTCTATAAAGAGAGGATACTTTGCTCTTCCAGGTTGCCTGCCTGGTAAAATTGAGGATTAATCCTTCCACCTGTTCTGCTTGTAGCTACTCCTACAAGAAGATCTGCGGTCACGATATGCCACTTCTCGTCTGTCTTGCACCATCCTTGCCTATTCGTTGTAGCTCTGTGAAGTCATCCAACTATGCCTAGGTCAACCCCACTTTCTATTTTAAAGGGCAGCTGAATAATCAAGGTACATGTGTACAGTATCAGTGTGACTCTATCGTTCTCCATGGCATTGTCTAATGCTAAAAAAGACTGTTAGTAATCTTTGCATCCACTTTGATCATGAGCTGTGCTTCCAATTCTGTATCCTGTCCATCACTGGGATCACCTACTTCTATCTCTGTAACTTCACCTGGGCCCACCCTGCCTCAGCTTATCTGTGGCTGAAACCTCATCCATGCCTTTGTTACTTCTAGACACGACTATTCCAATACTCTCCTGGATAGCTTCCCACCTTGCAACCTTCAAAAACTTGAGCTCATCTGAAATTCTGCTGCCTGTATCCTAATTCATGCCAAGTTTCAATCACCATTCACTTCCTCTCAATCTTAAAATTCATATCCTTGTTTTCACATTCCTTCAGGACCTCATCACCACCCTCCCTCCCCTCTACAAACCTCCAAGATATCTGTCCTCCAATTCTGGTGTATTGTGTAACTCTGATTTTCAGCATTAACAGCAACGTCTCCAGCTACTGAGGCCTTGAGCTCTGGAATTTCCTCGCTAAACCTTTCTGCCTCTCTGCATCAGGGCCAGATGAAATACATCCTACACTGTTAAAAGAAGCCAGGGAGGTAATTACAGAGGGCCTGGCCATTATCTTCCAATCCTCACTGGATACAGCTGAGGTGCCAGAGGATTGGAGATTTGCTAATGTCGTACATTTGTTTAAAATGGGAGTGAGGGATGGGCCCACTAATAATTACAGTCCAGTCAGTCTAACATCGATAGTGGGAAAATTATGCAAATCAATTCTGAGGAAAAGGATAAACTGTCACTTAGAAAGGCATGGATTAATCAAGGACAGTCAGCATGAATTTGTTAAGGGAAGGTTGTGTCCGGCTAATTTGATTGAATTTTTTGAGGAAGTAATGAGAGGGATTGATGTGGGCAGTGCAATTGATGTGGTCTACATGGATTTTAACAAGGCTTTTGACAAGGTCCCACATGGCAGACTGGTTTAAAAAATAAAAACCCAAGGGTTCCGGGGAATGTAGCAAACTAAATATAATATTGGCTTAGTGGCAGGATACAAAGGGTAATTGTTGATAAGTGTTTTTGTGACTGGAAGGTTGCTTCCAGTGGAATTCCACAGGGCTCAGTACTTGGTCCCCTGCTTTCTGTGGTATATATTAATGATTTGGACATAATGCAGGGGGAATGATCAGGAAGTTTGCAAATGACACAAGAATTGGCCGCATGGTCGATAGCGAGGAGGATTGCTGTAGATTGCAGGAAGATATCAATTGTCTGGTCAGATGAGCAGAAAAGTGGCAAATGGAATTCAACCCAGAAAAGAGTGAGGTGATGCATTTGGGGAGGTCAAACAAGGCAAAGGATTGCACAATAAATGGGAGGATACTGAGAGGTGTAGAGAAAGTATGAGATCTTGGAATGAATGTCCACAGATCCCTAAAGGTAGCAGGACAGGTTGATAAGGTGGTTAAGGAGGTGTATGGAATCTTTTCATTTATTAGCTAAGGCATAGAATATAAGAGCAGGGAGGTTTTGCTGGGACTACATAAAACATTAGTTAGGCCACAACTTGAGGACTGTGTGTAGTTCTGGTAACCTCGTTAGAAAGGATGTAATTGTACTAGAGAGGGTACAGAGGAGATTTACAAAAATGTTGCCAGGACTGGAAAATTGCAGCTATGAGGAAAGATTAGAAAGACTGGGGCTGTTCCCCTTGGAACAGAGGAGGCTGAGGGGAGATTTACTTCCCTATATTAGTGAACCAGGGAGTTTTCAATGACAGTCAATACCTTTGTGGTCATCATTACTGAGACTGGCTTTTCTTCAATTCCAGATCTGTTAATTAATTGAATTTAAATTCCACCTCCTTCCATGGTAAGATTTGAACTCATACCTCTGGAGCATTAGTCCAGTTCTCTGGATTACTACTCTAGTAACATTATTGCATCAATGTGCGCTAGTGTGCAAACACAAACAGATATTTCCACAAGTGTGCACAAAATTCCCAGGGAGCTTCCAGGAGGCGAGAACCACTTAAAAGGCCACTTAAAATCTGGCTGATGACATCTGCCGGAAATCTGGCCATTGGAGCCTAACAGTGCTCCTA
This sequence comes from Carcharodon carcharias, assembly GCF_017639515.1. Taxonomy (NCBI): domain Eukaryota; kingdom Metazoa; phylum Chordata; class Chondrichthyes; order Lamniformes; family Lamnidae; genus Carcharodon; species Carcharodon carcharias. The sequence goes on along the minus strand of NC_054477.1, from coordinate 73,755,133 downwards.
ACAATGGATCCATATGTGCCATATGATCACCAAATGTGTGATCGACAGGTCATTGGCATGCTGAAGATGCGCCTCAGGTGCCTAGACAGATGAAGACACATTTTAGTATGTAGGTCATTGCATAGAAGAGAGTTTTTGACCTGCAGGAGGAACAAGAGACAGAACTCAGATCCTCTTCAGATGAAATAAAAACGGAAAATGCTGGAAGAACTCAGCAGGTCTATCAGCATTTGTGGAGAGAAAGACAGAGTTAGCGTTTCAAGTCTGTATGACTCCGTTTATGTGGTAGGAGTGTGATGGAATATTCCCCACTTGCCTGGATGAGGGCAGCTCCCACAACACTGAAGAAACTTGACACTGCCCTGGACAAAACAGCCCACTTGATTGGCACCACATCCACAAACATTCACTCCCTCCACCACCGACATACAAGATGCAATGCAGGAATTCACCAAGGCTCCTTAGACAGCACCTTCCAAACACACAACCACTAACATCTGGAAGGATAAGGGCAGCAGATAGATGGGAACACCACCACCTGGAAGTTCCCCTCCAAGTCACTCACCATCCTGACTTGGGAATATATTGTTGTTCTTTCACAGTCACTGGGTCAAAATCCTGGAAATCCCTTCCTAACAGCACTGTGGGTATAACTTCACCACATGGACTGCAGTGGTTCAAGAAGGCAGCTCACCATCACCTTCTCAAGGGCAACTAGGGATGGGCAATAAATGCTGGCCCAGCCAGTGAAGCCCACATCCCATGAATGAATAAAAAATAAGTCTTCCCATTCATTATCAAATGAGTTAGGAGGTGACTTGCCACTCAGTAACCAAGAATGGCAAGATGGAAAAGCAGTGCAAAGAATAACATTTATGTGGCTAATTAAATAACAGAAATTTAACATTATATTTTATCATTCACCCATGTACGTACTGTTGTGCAATTAAGTTTTCCTCTTCCTTTTACTTCTGTTCCTGTGCGGTGCCACCTCTGTGGTAGAGACAAGGGTAGAGACAGGCTACTCTGATCTCTGCTCTGACTGCTGAGATGCTGTGGCTGATGTCCTTTGGACTTTGGAACCCACTGGGGCTTTACCAAAGGCTGCTCTACCTGTACCTGTGCTGCTGTTTGGAACCAATATCTATCATTCTCACAGATCCCAGCAGCACACCAAATGAGGCATCATTGAAATGCAGCACAACATTTGCCAATTTCAACTCCATCCTATAAGTTCCACTTCCCATATTACAAATTCAAATTTCAAATTTGGATTGGCCCTTTAAATACTGGAATTAAGATTGAACCACACAAGTCCATCATGCCCACTGCTGCACATTGAACGCTAAACCTGTAGGTTAATTAAGTGACTGAGCTAAAAAGCCATTGACTAATGTGCTAGCCTCACTTCTGGGTTTCCTGCTGGTATTGGACCCCTCCCTCCTCCACCCACGTCTCCAAGTTAACATTAAGGCCTATGTCTCCTGCACACTTTTCCTACTCACTTGTTGAGTATAACTTGTCCGTGACATACTATCCTCCATAATAGTAGAGAAAATGACTTAAAGAAGAATTGCATTCCTGAAAATGTGATCATTTTGGAGAATCATTTCAATTGTAATCCTTCATCTTGCTTCTTTTTAGAAAACGTGCAGCATTCATTGGCTGTTTCGCTTGTTACAAGTCAGTTGGCAGATGATGCAGCTTTAAGTTACTCTCTGGCAACGTTATGGTCCATGTCTAATCTAATATTAACTGAAGGCATTTTTGGTCTGTTACAATGGTTCAGACTCGATATTTTAAAATCTGACGTGAAGACAATTTGACTATGAAAAGAATCCCAAATGTTCAAAATAATTCCACTACTTTTGAAAATATTAAAATTTTGAGTTCACAAATGGGAGTCAGCTTAATAAAAATAACTACATTAGTCTTATCATGCTTCCAGCAGCAAATTATATTCAAAGGGACTACAGGACAGAGAATCAGGACTGTTGTAGTCCTATCCTTAACCTCTACTTCATTCGCTTACATGGAAAGAATTGCTGGATTTCCTTTTATTTCTTTTCCAGGGAACAACATTAGACAGATATAAGAGACGAAGTGGAATGGCCAGAATCAGTTATGCTGATTCACTGGGAATGTTGATTTGTCCACCTGTCATAACCCCTGCCTGGCAGATATGTCTTCAGGTCTCGGCAGCTCAGTTGATGGTGGTACTACCGAGCCACTCTTGGTGAAGCCCCCCAATGTACATTTTGAGTCCTTGCTGTCCTCAGTGTTTCTCCTAAGTGCTGTAGAAGAGTGAGGAGCACTGAGACAGCTGAGGGAGGGTGGTAGTAGCAGCAGGAGGTTTCCTTGTCCTTGTTGAACCTGATAGCATGTGTCTTCATGGGGTATGGTCTAAAATTGAGGACTTTCAGGGCCATTCATTCCCGGCTGTATAACAGTGTGCTGGCACTTCTGGTGGATCTGTCATGCCAGTTGGACAAGACATACCCAGGGATAATGATTGAAGATTCTGGGACATTGACTGGAAGATGTGATTCTGAGAGTGTGACTATGTCAGGCTGTTGCTTGACTAGCCTGTGGGACAGCACTTCCATCTTTGGCATAAATTTCCAGATTTTAGTGAGGAATGTGCAGGATTGACTGGACTTGGAGTGCCTTTGCCGTACCTGATTCCAATTTCTCAGTTGAAGCTGGGTGGTCCATTCGGTTTAATTTTTCTAGTCACGAATAGGCCAGACTGCATTAGGACTCTCGGTTTCTATTCCTAAAGGAAATTAGTGAAACATTGAGCTGGATCTCCTGAGCAGCAGCAATGATCATCCAATTGCCACTGCTCATGAAAATTCCACAACTTGACACTGCTGTACATTTCTTTTCTACTGATCTGCTGAGGCCGGCTTCCACAGAAACGCAAATGTCCATCAGGGAACTCCGTCAGAGTGGAGTAGAGTCAAGAAGAGATAGGACAGATCCCCTTTTTCCCCCAAAATGCTGATGTATGGTAAGTTTAAAGATCCAGTTTGAGTGTTAGAGAATGAATGAGTTGGTGAATAGTTTAACGGGTGAGTCTGTGAATGGGTAGGGTGGGTAGGGTAGGATAGGGTGGGTAGCTGGATGAGGTGAGCAGGGGGGTGAGGTGGTAGGTCAGTAGGGAGGATGAAGTTGTAAGTGGGTGAGGCGGTAACTGGATGAGGCGGTAGGTGGATAAGTTGGTAGTCGAGCCTAGGATAGTTAGTTGGAGTTGGGGGCTGGTTGGGCGGTTGGGGGGGTAGTTGGGTCGAGTCAGCTGTAGTAGGGTGGTCGAGGATGGGTTGTTTGGTGGTCGGGCAAAGTTAGGTCAGTTTGGGAGGGTACTCAGGTCAGGTCAGAAGGTAGTCGGGTTGGATTGGGGGGTAGCCGGGGTTGCAGGAGTGTGGTTAGACAGGTAGATGGGAGCGTAGTTGGGTGGTTGTCAGCTGATTGGGGGGATAGTCAGGTTGAGCTGGATGGGTGGTCGGGTCAGGTTGGGGAATAGTCTGGTGGTTGGTCTCTGGTTGCGTGGTTGAGGGAATGATTGGATGGGGGTCAGTTTTAAATGGGGGCCATGTTTTAAACTAGGTTTTAATCTGTCTAACATTTCCTGGGTAACTATCCAGTTAAGCACTGTGAATCTGTCCCAAAACTCCAGTTCTAGCTCATGTGCCAAGACTTCCACAGGATCCCAAGGGCATCTTCAGTTTTATGCCAGCTGGAGGCTGGAGGATTGGACTAGTATGTACTAGAGGTGTTGATGCTCAGCATTGGTGGGTGACATGAGACCTCTCTGGCTTCCATGGATCCAAACTGGGGACAGGATTTTCTTGCGGGCTCCTCAACCCTGCCATCAGGCTCAAATGGGGGTCAGAAGCCCTGACTAAGAAGGAAATAGTCACTTACTTGTGATTTTCCCCAAATTGGTCAATTAATGTCCAGAGAGCAAGCTCACCATTCAATTAAGGGTGACAGGAATGCTCTCAAAGCTGGAAGGCATTTAGGAGGCTGTAGATGTAGCAGCAGGATGCTATTGCAGGTATGTGAGGGAAAGGGCGCATCAAAATAATGGAGACACCATCTAAAATACAAAAGGCCTAAAATACAAAATGTAATTTAATTGGTACTTTAATGGCCTTAATGACCTTCTAATTGTTGGCGGGTGCACTGATGATTCCTGCATGTGCCCGCTGACTGAACTATTGTGTGATTGTGTGTTGATGGCGGGATGCTCGCCCGACGTCAACACGTGTCATTTCACGCTTGAGCGGATCGGGCGCACGCCCACCTGCCGAGGTGAAAATTCTGCCCCATATATCATGGAGGTACCTCAACAATGGCCAGAATTTTAAGTTCCACGGGTGGGTGCATGCCCAGCCCAAACGGGCGTGAAATCGTGTGAGATGACATCGGGTGGGCTTTCTGACATCATCGTGCACCATCACAATATTTCGCTTGGCGGCGAGCGCAAAAGTTGGAAGAATGCCCACCAACAATTAAGAGGGCAATTAAGCCCCGTAACAGCCCAATTGTCAGAGATTTTTCATGACCTGATGGCAGGTGGGTCAATCGTCCAGGTGGCTTTTACATTTTTGATGAAACCTCATCCAAGGGCCGGATGAAATCTCCATTAGCATTGAAAATAAAAAGAAATACCTGGAGACTGTATTCATTTACTTGATTGTGCTGCATGGACATTTTTTGCAACATTTCTGGGCTTTATTTTATTATTTGGAGGTCTGCGGCTCCTTGAGGCATCTGTCTGCCACTGGAAGTGCTCACCAGCACCCGCGGTGACATTGGGGCCTGCCCTCTTCCCGCCCCCAACGGTAGTGCTGAGCCTTTTTCTGGGCACTTTTCATGCGGGCTCACTGTTAATTGGCCAGCCAGCGTAAGATTGCGGTTGGGGGCCGATCGCAGGTGGAAATGCATTTCGCGTCCACTTCCGGGCCCGCCGATTGTGCACACCCGACAAGGGAAATATTCAGGCCTATGTCTGCACTCAGGTGAGGAATAATTATGCAGTTTAGAGTGATGCATATTTACAAGAATGACACAGTTTAGCAACTCATTTGAGACCTTCAGACTTGGTATTCTCCATTCCTTTAATGCTTATGATATTCATTCTAACTTTCTTATAGGAAATAAGGACAATAAGTGAGAGGTGAACTTTCACCTGGCATATTGCCCTTTTCTTAGATTTATGTGAGCCTTGCTGTCCTATTCTCACTTATTTGTCGAACATTTTGACCCATGAGCCACAAGGGAAATATTGAATTACCCAAAAGATCTCAAGTTAAATAAAATGTTTATTAAAGGGAAAGGAAAGGCTAATAGATTTAAAAGCATCAGAATGCCCTTCTTAGTCTACTGGCATTATAATGCCCTCCTTACTCTATTCTTATCAATGCTATAGCAATACAATGTCCAAATATGTTCTCAGCAAATTGTCATACCATCACCGTGAAATGGCCAGCTCCTGTTGGTTTCAGCTCTTTTTAGATGATTCATTGGGTTCCCTGCTTTTTGACTGCAGCTCTCAGTTTGACCCCTTTGAATGCAGTAACAGAGTTACTTTAACAGCTTCTTGATATCTTTTCCTTTCAATGATGGACAGGGTGTCACATCATTGAAACCTCATTGACCTATCATGACAGACTTAGATCAGACAACCTTAGGTCATGAAGACCAAAAATAAATTGTGTTCTTAAAGGTAAAGCCCACTTGACGCTGTCTATCGCACTTAAGCTTCCTTTCAATAAATTTCCATGGACGGAATTTTATGCCAGTGGGATTTTATGGTCCCACCGAAGTAAATGGGCTTTTGAATGACTCGCCGCATTTTATGTCCCCGTCCCTACAGTGACAGGGCTGTAAAATTCCGCACCATGGCTCCTTCTTAGGCAGTTACTCAGAATTGCAAATGATTTGCTTCCACTCCAGTTTGATGGGTTCTGTGATGGGTTCTACAATGGCTGATAAATCCAGTGAGTAGCCTGCTGTAGGTGGGGTTGTTGGTGCTTGGAGGGTTGGGTAGATGAGTTGTTAGAAAGCTGTTTGTGCGCTTTCTCCGATGTCTCAATTTCACTTGTGTGTGTTCCTGACGAAGTTACTCAATGTGTTTAGCGCCTTCCCAAATGAATCTTTACCATTTTGGTCAGTCACATGCCAGGGTCTCCCATGAGATGGTGGGTTTGTGTGGCCTCCTCAAGGATGCTTTGAGGACCTCCCTAAAGCATTCCCATTGTCCTCCTGGGAGCCTCCTGCTGTGACCGAGTTCCGAGCAGAGCAGTTGCCTCGGGAATCTGGTATTAGGCATACAGGTGGAGCTGGTTTTGAGTGATTAATGCTCAATGCTGGGTATGTTGGCTTGGAAGAGGGTGCTGCTGTTGGATCACACTGATGTCAATGCAGCGGCAGCCTCTGTCACTGAGCCCTGTTTTACAGGTGGTCTCTGAGTTAAAGGAGCCAATGTTGCTGATGATGATGATGATGATGATGGTGCCCCCTAAGGACTGGCACCATCCTCCTCATTGGGACTGCCTCAGCCCTTTGATGGGGCTCTGGATCGCTGGAGAGGACCATCAGCTGGAGTGCATCTGGCATTCACTCCATGCATCTTTGCACCATCAACACCACTGAAAGGTCAACGTGGCAGAGTGTTGGATGTATTCAGTGCATGTCAATGCGCTATTCTTGCATCCAGTTTGAGTGCTGGTGCATATGTCTTTCCACAAGGCTGGCCATGCCCTCAGTGGAGGAACTCCTGGGTTCATGAGCCATGGTAACGCATAATCATTGAATGTACTCCTCCATTCTCAGCCATGACTCCACACAAATTCAGGGAACTCCAACATGAGGATACCCCATTTCACAGTCCTGGTCAAAGTAGAGCTTTCGTGCCCGTGACTGCAGAGGCTGTGCACCTGTACTTGATGAGCAGGGCTGTCTGTCCTCTATCCTCCAAGGGGGAGTGTCCACAGCTGCCTCTGTCACTTCCTCCTGTTCACTAGTGCCATGCTGTCCACCTGCTGCATCCTGATCTAACCGTACATGAGTATCCACCAATGTATCTGCACTGGTGAATGATGTGAAGGTGCTGGCTCGGAGGTTCAGTTTCTTGAGAGACACCTGTTAATGCAGTTGTATTGTCATGCTCCCACTCCGCGACTGACCCTGTGGAAGACAAAAGAAGGTGACCACAAGAACTCACCTTGAATAGCAGATGTCTCTGCAGAGCTGAGGCTTTCCAATGGAGCTGAGGCTTTGACATGCTGTTGCACAGGAGAAATGTACTCCATTTATCTAATTTAGTATCTTTTCACCCTCTCCTACAGGGATTTCCCCCTTATTCATGCAGAGACACACTGGTAATTTTCATTGCCTCTTCCTCCATAGTTGTCAGGATGATGAGTTGGGCACTCCTCCTCTAATGCAAACCCTTTCCCTGGCGCTATTTGCTATCTTCTCCTGCAAGGAAAAAAGAGGGAGAGAGATAAGGTACTGCTGATATCTCTGACTAATATTGGAAGATGAAGTGTTGTTCCTCCAGTTTGCGTTGGGCTTCACTGGAACAATGCAGCAAGCCAAGGACAGACATGCGGGCAAGAGAGCAGGGTGGAATGTTGAAATGGCAGGCGACAGGGAGGTTTGGGTCATTCTCGCGGACAGACCGCAGGTGTTCTGCAAAGCGGTCGCCCAGTTTACGTTTGGTCTCTCCAATGTAGAGGAGACCCCATAAACAACACCTCATCTTCCGACTAGGCACTTTACAGCCTTCCGGACTGAATATTGAATTCAACAACTTTAGGTCTTGAGCTCCCTCCTCCATCCCCACCCCCTTTCTGTTTTCCCCTTCCTTTTGTTTTTTCCAATAAATTATATAGATTTTTCTTTTCCCACCTATTTCCATTATTTTTAAATATTTTAAAATCTTTTATGCTCTCCCCACCCCCACTAGAGCTATACCTTGAGTGCCCTACCATCCATTCTTAATTAGCACATTTGTTTAGATAATATCACCAATTTAACACCTATGTGTTCTTTTGTTCTGTTGTTTGTGACATCTTTTGATGATCTGCTTCTATCACTGCTTGTTTGTCCCTATAACCACACCAACCCCCTCCACTTGTCTCTCTCTCTCTCTCCCCCCCCACACACACCTTAAACCAGCTTATATTTCAACTCTTTCTTGGACTCGAACTCAAGTTCTGTCGAAGGGTCATGAGGACTCGAAACGTCAACTCTTTTCTTCTCCGTCGATGCTGCCAGACCTGCTGAGTTTTTCCAGGTAATTCTGTTTTTGTTTAGCAGTTCTTAATATGCCTGTATGAAACCATAGTGTCAGATCTTGCATCGAGCCCCTTAAAGCTTTTTTTCCCTCTAAACTTTAATTGTTATTCACTCTGGCTGCAAATTCATCCTGATGGCCTAATTAAAGTTGGTGTATTTTCCTCTTTCCCTCAGAATTCACATGCACCACACTGCTGGCTTTCCATAAAGTCATTTCTACCGACATCTCAGGGAATATGCCCAGCTGGAATTGGGAACCCTACCCGGGTCCTCCGACAGTACTTTGGCTACTGGCATTTTCTGCCGCTTCCAGCCAGGCTTGTTTAATCTGGCTGGATGGCTTTATCCTACCACATTCTGGGAAGAAGACTTATCACCATTTTCTCTTACTGCCTCCAGCAGAACCTCAAGGTCTATGTCAGAAAACCATAGGGTAGCCCTGTCCTGGCTGCTAGGCCTCTGTTTCTCCTCCTGCTCAGCTCAGGCTTCCCTAACAGTGCAAACTTGCTGCCATCATGCCTTTAAATCAAACCTGCCCTTTACAAGTCCCACCTTCATCATATGCTTAACACCACTAATTGGCAGGGAAACCCACCCTCAAACCAATTAGCAGCCCACCAGAGGCAAAATAACAGGATGTTGCTGCTTCCCCTTTGATGCAGTCAGGACCTGGAAAAATTGTAAAATCTTGCCCATTGTTTCTATTGCCAGGCATTTATTTCTCTTCCTGTGACCAATACCAATTTCTGAAAATTTAGCTATAAATATATTCACCCAACTTCCACTACGGGATAGGTGCTGATTTCCTCAAAAAATTCAGCTCAGTTAGTCAAGCATGACCTGACCTTCACAAATCTATGCTTAGTTTCTGATTAGTCCATGCCTTGCTTAACTGTTAACCAATTTCACCCTGAACTTATGGACTATGGACCCTGAATTTTCTTCGCCAGGTATAAGAATGGGGCTGTAGCCTAGGTGAATGCAAGGTAGTGTTGGCACCCCCATTGCAGGTTTTGGGATCAGCTTACTTAGAATAATGTGGTGGGTTCCAGGCATGAGAAACACTTCTCAATGGAAGATTCTGCATTTGAAATGGGGCATAATAGGCAGTTACAGCAGCAGTTTAAAAGGCCAGGCATAATCAAACTAATTTTAGCTGCAAATAGGAAATTCATTTGTGGAAAATGTGAGAACAGGTCTTTTTTTCATATTTGCTCCTGGAATGTGGCTGTCGCTGGCTCGGCCAGCATTCATTGTTCATCCCTAATTGCTGTTGTTCAGAGGGTGTTTAAGAGTCAACCACATTGCTGTGAGTCTGGAGTCACGTGTAAGCCAGACCAGGTAAGGACAGCAGATTTCCTTCCCTAAAGGACATTAGTGTAGAACAGCAGGAGCAGAGAAGAAGATGGCAACAGCAATCCCAATTTCCATCTTTGTATAATGCTCCTAGATGTCAATAAGTTCAAGCACAAAGTTGCTGCATGGCTCTTCCTCCTAATCTTGCCAAAGCAGAAATAATCTTTAAAATAGTCAAACACAAACTCAGCACTTTAGAGATATAATTATTAATAGGCTGAACACCAAAAAGAAAGCCCTGTGCAGGTCAGTAATTTTCAGACTGTCATTATTGATCTAAAAATAGGCAGGGCTAGGCAAAGATCCATCCGGTTACTCTCACTCTTCACTGGGAGCAAAGGCTGAGTGGAGACTCGTTTATTTTCTTCAACCCTTCGTGAAGTCATGAAAACTTCAAAGTCAAAAGTTATAGTTATTGCCAGATTACTTAGTACTCTCGGTGTTATTTTTTCTCTGTTGACTTTCTGCACCAATTGCTGGCTGCTTGCTACCGAGACTTGTACTCGGTCAAAAAATAGCACAGAACTGGATTTTGGACAGGTCAGTGAGTTACGATTTCTCTGTTTCTGCTTGTGATGTACGCCTGTAACTTCTATGAAAGAAAAGCTAAATGGAAAATAACTTCAGTATTAAAAATTTATATTCAGAATGTTTACTCCAAATTCACTCTAAATAACAGAAAACAAATAAATCAGTCCTTAGTTTACAACTGTTTAACTGTAGATCCTGTTCAACTAAAGTTTTTTTTAAAAGCTATCCCAATTCTAGGTGTAAGTTTCCAGTTGCGTCACTGTCTCCTGGAGACATAGCCAAGACAAAGCTTATGATGGTGCTTCATTTTCAGGTCAATATGTTGTTTGTGCTGAGGCAGCTTCTCCCAGTCACTTATTTTCTTCAGCTGTTGCCTCATGTCTCCTAATCTGCCCACCATCCATCAAATCAACTGGAAAGAATGGGAAACTTTTAACATTAAACAGTGCTCATTTTCTGTAACACATGTGTTAATGATTGAAAAGAATTGATTATGTTGCAGTCCCCTACCCCCACCTTATGAGAAACTGCTGGAAGAGCTCAGCAAATCAAAACAACATCTGTGGAAGGAACAGGTATGTTGCACAACTGGAAGATATTCCAGATGAGCAAGACAAAGTGAAAGAAATAATGCACACACAAAGAAATAAATTGATCTATAAAGTTGTAAAAGAAAACTAGAGATTGGAGGTTAAATAATAAGTTAGGAGGCATAATGAGAGAAATTAAAAAAAACATATTTGAGAAATTTTGAAAATGTATGAATACTAAAGAGGTAATGGGTTAAGTGAGAAAAAAATGAAAGAACAAAAAAACTGGTAAATGGAGTGGGCCCTGAAGCCTGGAAGAAGGAAAAAAAAACAGCTAGCTGACACCACGGGTACAGATCACCCCTGACAACACAGGGCTACCACAAATACTCATTAGTTCCAAAGTTTATGACAAATTAATCACCAGAGAGTTTAAGACAGGAATTTCTGATCCAAGTAAAGCTGCTTCTAATTTCGATGACGTTTACCGAGAGGAATTTATTGTGCAATTTGTAAAATGAAACAAAAAAAACCTATCAAGTTAAATCCATGAAAAAATATTGCCGCGTTTTGAAATAGTTGGGGATAAAGTTAATGAATAAAGTTCAAATAATTATTAAACAAACTTGTAGACATGTCTGTTTAAAGTCTCAGAGTAAAATGAAAGTTTCTGAGTGAGAAATTCGCTTTTCTAAATAGAAATGATAGTTATATTGCTACAGATATTATCATGTCAGTATTTGATTTATCTAGATCTAATCATTTCAGTTACCCTGATTAAGGCATTAAAGACTGGTGAGATTTTGCAAATCGGTTCAACTGTTAAATTTTGAGCAAAACAAATACACTCCCCAAAGTATTTTGAGCAACCAATGCAAGTATTAAATTACTCTAGTAAACAAGTTAACAGTAACTTCAGCCCACAATTTAAAGCATGATACTCATGCCGGTTTGAAGAACTGTCCCTGTAAAAGAACTATCCAACCTAGTAACTATATACTCTTATGAATGGAGACAGTGCTAATATTTCAAAGGGTAGATTTTCCAGTCAGCGAGATTGGCACCACTGATGTAGAGTGAGCAAAAGTGGCATATTGGGTCAAACCAGCTTTTAGGAGGTTCTTCAGCAACGTTACACAATCTGGGGCTGATTTCGTAAAGTATGCTATTGGCAAAAATCCAGTTGGCTCACTGGCCAAGCATATAGGAATTGATTTTATGAGTCCATGCTGCTGTTGTTTTGCCTTTTTTAATTACATAGGAGAGGAGACAATGGGACTTGGATTTTCGCTCCCGGGATGGCTGCGCAGAGCTGGGAAATCTCCCAGCTCGCTGCACTTGTCTTGGGAAAAAGTGCCCCAAATAGCAGGATCTTTGGGGAAGGGGATGGGTGGCGGGTATGGGATGAAGTAAGGCTGGCCACCCCCCAGACGCAGATCGGAGGCAGCCACATGGTCTGCCAGGTGCTGAGGCAGTCTGGTTAGGAGGCCCGCCTTGCTTCTTTAGGGCTTTGTCCCAGCTGATCTTTTAATCATTAGGCCCTCCAGCTCTTGCCTCTCACTCCCCTCACACTCCCCCTGCCACCCACTCTCCATGACCATACATACCAACCCATGTCATTTCATGATTACCAACCAACCCCCATGGCCCCTTATAGCCCTATGCCAACTCATGCTCCTGACATCCACCATCCTTTGCCTTTACAGCCTCCATGTCAACTCAGCCAGTATCCACCACGGGTAGACCTCAGGAACTATGCTAAGATGAAATAAAATAAAGTTCTAAGTATCTATTACCGGCTTCACAATATATATAAAAATATTCTCATTCATCAAAGTCCACTTAATACATTTAAATCCCCTTGGGCACTTAATCCCTTATGAAAGCAAATATTTGTATTCATAGCTCCACATCAAAGACAGCTAATTCTCTAATAATCTTTTTGAGATATCAGCCAAACTGCGAACTTACAGCTCTTCATTATGATAATGATAGGCTGTGGAAAGCAATCAAGCAGTGATAATACTATAATCATAGCACTTAAGGTCATGTCAACAAACAATTATTGAAACTACTAGCACAAATCTTTTCAACTCAGGTGCAAGCAGGCAGTTTTTTTTCCCAATTTTTAAAGGACAGGCTATTTAAAATAACTTGGAATTTTGGCAATTCTACAGATCTCATCCCTCTTCCCATCTATTCTAAAAGTTTGTAACTGACACGCTGAAGAATATCACTGTGGGGTCTGTTTGAACTCAGCACTCAACTCAAAAGGCCCTGCTTTCTTTCAGACTTCCCTCATGTCTGAGTCATGACTCACCCTTGTTCCTCTATCGGCAAAAATAAGAAACGTCAGAAATAGGGACAGAACTTCTGGATCTGGGTCCTGCCCACCATTTTTAAGATCCCTGGAGTTTCCATAACTCCACAAAAATCTAGGCCCAGTTTAACTTTACGTCATTAAACATAAGTGCCTCCTTTTAGAGGAGCAGGACTAATAGAAAAAAAATCACAAAGAAAAGGAAATTCATCAAAAATAAATAACAATACTATTACCCTAGTCTACTGTATCTCCAGTTGCTGTGGTACCCACTGATCACAAAAGGTCTCAAGCATATTGGAAGCCACCCTCCTTCAGGGCCAAATGGATGTGGATGAAGCCCTGGCTTGCTGGAACTACAAATCGGATATGGATTTGTAAATTTGATCTTTGTGTGAGAGCTTCATTCTAAATATTAAAATTTATTCAAGTGAATTCACATTTTTTTAATCCATTTAGGCTAAATAAAGATTCTTCAATCTGATTAGTTAAGGAGATAAACATGGCGGAATTTTCAGAGTGGATGTGAGTGGACAATATGGTGGGAAGGCCAAAAATCGGTTTCACGACATCATGAAACCAGTTTGCGATTGTTCACTCCGCCCATCAATGGCGGGCTGTGTTTTCCACCGTCACACATTGGGAATGTCATTTTAATACATCTGCATAGCAATATAAGGCCTGCTCGTTGGAATCAGCTCCCCCCATGCTGAATCATCTGGGCATGACAGTGTGATTGCACACCGACGTGTTTCACAACTGTACATAAGCGACGTGCACCTGGCGAGCTGCACTTCGCTTGGGACTTCAAGGTTTGTTTGCCTACCTTTTTTCGGGCAGCACTTGTACTCCTTAGCACCAAGCTTCAGAAGCAGCAACACATCACTTTTAGGGGAGCTCATGGGCAGGTCTATAAGGTGGATGTGGCTTTTCAATGGCTGCAGGATGAGGGCTTGTTTGGGGAAGGGGGAGAAGTGGCCTCAGGCAAAGGAAGAGGTTGCAGGGGGAGGGCTGTACTAGGGCAGGGGGGTATCCCAGGGTGTGTCTGGGGGACCATGTTGATCTGCGCAAGTGGCCTCAAGATGGTGAGGGCTGAGGAGGCAGTCTCCAGAGGATATGAGGCCAGATAGTGATGAGAGGGTTTGTGTGAGAGAATGAATGGTAATGTCCCTTGAGCTGGCAGTGAGTGAGATACCAGTGAATATGTGCAGGTGTGAGTTTAGAGTGATGAGATGGTTGCCTTACCCTGGCGGCATGGATGAGATCATTCATCCATTTTCTGCACTGGATGGCCGACCTCCTGTGTGCAGCATTTGCACTGACCACCTCTGCCACCATCTCCCAAGCCAGCGTGGTCCTTGTGGCCAGAGTGAGGGTAGAGGAATTGTGGCAGGCCTCCAAGGTGCGCAGGAGGCATCCCAGGGATATGTTACTGAATTGGAGGGCTGCACTCTTCTTTGCTTTTGGGGTCATGTCTTCACCAGCACCCTCCTGGGCTGCAAGCATTGAGAAGTGTGTACACATCTGCAGTTTAAATATGCTGCTCTGTGTGAGGAAATGGTGAGGTAACAGCATAGCGGGCAAATCAGAGGCCACCCAACAGCCAGACAGCATGTTTTCTGTGGCTGCATAATTAACGAGGCAAGAATGGGACCATATGGTGTGAAAAGCTGCCACTGCGGCCAGCGGGTAAAATATACTTTTCCCTGGTTGCAATGCACCTAGTGCAAATCTGGGGTGATTCCACCAACAGTTGCTTGCTCTGTTCACGCAGTCCAAGACCTCCTATAAAAGGCACCACAATATCTTGGATTTCTAATTATGGCTACACCTTGTGCAAAATCCTCTATAAAATTTGTGGGCAATTGTGAGTGCAATGAACACTAGAACTGTTAGCCTGTCACTGACCACAACCCTGGGCCATTGTGTCTGACTCAGCCTGCATCATTGGCCATGGAAGGATTGGAGCCAGTGGTAAGAGTACAGAGTTTATACTGAACCTAAATAAAATAGCTTTAGTCTTCCCAATGTTTAGCCAGAGGAAATTACAGTGAACCTGATGTACTGATAATCTCACCTACTGGATATAGGACAAGTATTCTGACAACTCAGATGCAGTAGATGGATCAAGAGAGGCTGTAGGGAGATAAAGTTTGATGCCATTAGAATAGGTATGAAGCTCCCTCTTTGTCTGCCAATGTTATTGCCAGGAGTCAACATGTAGATGAGGAAGAGGAGAAGGCTGAGGATGGATCCGTGGGAGGCTCTCGAGAGCAGTGGAAGGAAGAGGCAGCATTGCTGGAGATGCTCTGGCTGTGATCAGATAAATAAGAATGGAATCAAGTCAGAGCTGTTCTACCCAGATAAATAACAAACAGACAATGAAGGAGGATGGTAAGATCGACAATGTTAAAGGCTATAGAGAGTCAAGGAGAGGATGTCATTCATGACTTTCAATAGGACTGTTTCAATGCACTTTGTGCTCTGGGCAAATTTATCATTTGGGTAAAAGTGTCAATCGATGTTTAGTAGGCAATCTTGTCACCTAATTCCCTAACGGTAAGCATTTCACTTGGTATTTTAGAGATAAACGTGCTATCTTTGCTCTGTTGATGAATAGGCCATTCATACAGATTCAATGAGGGAGTAGAGAAAAGTAAAACCAAATGCTAAGCTGATATCATCCTGCATTCTGTTATGCCTTATTTCTCCTGTCAGTCACTCACACATATCACACCATATATGGCAAAACAAGCTCACTTGAAGGGATGCAATATTTTATTATTCAAGGTTTTTAAGTCAAAGTGATTGCACAATCACTTCCATATCACCCTGAGATGCAAATACAGTTTGGATTATAAACGGCTTTTTCATATCCGATCTTTTATCACTTTTTTCAGTGTCTTGCTGTTGTCATGTTTCAATATCAAAATAGCCATAAAAAAATTACAGGAAATAGCACCAGAAAATTATAAATCAATGAGAATAAAGAAAATCACAGCAAATAACATTTCCCCTTTTCAGAGCACTCAGCATAAGCTTTGTACTCTTACCTCTGACTCCAATCCTTCCATGGCCAATGTCGCAGGCTGAGTCAGATTGCTTGCAAAGTCCATGATTTGTTTGACTCTGAGCTAAGTTTCCAAATGCTTATCTTTTCCATAGAAAGACTGCCTATTTCCACTTTTTATGCCATCTACCTCCATTCTATCATCTTATCTGCCACTGAAACCATGATTTGTGCCTTTGTCATCTCTATGCTCAATGAAGGCAATGATCGTCTGAGCAATCTCTCATCCTCCACCCTCCCTGAAGTTTACTTTATTCAATTCTCTGCTGCCTACATTCTACCTCACTGACCCATCACCCCAGTATTTCCTGACCTACATTGACTTCCAATATCACTACACCTCACATTTATAATTCTCATTCTTGTTATTAAATCCCAACAAAGGATTTTCCCCCTCTCTACCATCTACAGCCCCTGAAATCCTTGTGGCTCTGGTATGTGCTACCAACCTTCCTTTTGCTGCTTCGGTGGCCATGCTTTTAACCAACCAGGCCCCAAGCTCTGGATTTCCTTACTTAAACTCCTCCAACTCCATTTTCTCCATTTAGACTCTCCATAAAACCCGTGTCTTTGGGCTTATCTTTTTCTCACTGTGATGAGATTTAAGTATACACACTGCAAGAAGATTATAAAACAGGGATACTTTATTCTACTCGCATCAAATCTTTAAAGAACATTAATGTAAAATCTTAACTTAGCGGACAAACAATTCACAAGGTATAATCACGGCCGATGCTCCAGATCCACCAGGATGCAGTTGAGAGCTTAACTCCTGATCTCTAATCAGCTGGATAGCAGAGTTGAGTTGGTGGAACTCCAACTGCTAATTTCCTGTGACCACATGAACCAGATTACCTTGTCTCCCAGACATGAAGGGAATTCCTCTCCTTGAGGCTTCTCGAACACTAGGCCTTCAACAGCTATATGCTCACTCTACTTCCATTTCCCAGTTCTCTAGCCGTCAAGTTTCGAGCTGCCCTATTCATGATGTTGGCTCTTACCACACTGCAACTAACAAGTCCTGCTCCTTTCTGCTTCTACAACCTTTGATTTCTTCTCATGGCATCGGGCTCTGTTCTTCAGCCTGCCAATGACACTGCTCCCTGCACAGAGAGGTGCACAGGGGCCGACCAGTTCCCCAGCTCAGTGCTGGACCCCACAATTGCCACCTACTGGCACGGGCCCTGCTACATCACACTTTATAATCTTTCCTTCTATGGCTTGACATCTGCTTTTTCTTGTACCTATGTGAAATGCCTTGGAATGCATTTTTCAATGTTGAAGGCATAATATGATGCACATTATAGTTGCTCTAAGTGATGTATTTATTCATGCAGCACTATAAGTGAAACATTCACCTACAAAGTACCACGTGACACATTTACGTGCTGTGTCAGTAAATACATGAAGGACATTTCCTGTGTCTGGGAGCTGATCTTTTCCAAGGCAGAAGATTCAGGGAAAAAGACTGGTGACCCAGATTTCACAATGATAACACTTCCTGAGCTTTGAAGGACAGAGAGTCCAGAAAATATTGGCATGATGGCCTGTATCTCAAACCCCAACAGACTAGAGAGTGAGCATGAATTCCTGAAGCAGGCCAACATTCTAAACACAAGTCTTGGTAATTGGAGTTGTGCCATACAGATGTAGAAGGGATAATCAGAACCTTCTGGTTCCAGGATAAGAAATAGTTCAAGCACAGTTCTCCTGCTTAGCACCAGGACTGAGGAGGCCCAGTAAAATAAACACTATTTATTCACTGCTGTGGATAAGATGTTTGTACACCAAGTGTACAAAGCAGCAAGTGACATGTTTCTCCAGAATATTAGTTGGCATATTTAAGGGAGTCTATTTGAAGCAGTTTTTCAAAGTGGTGGGCAGAATTTAATGCCACCACCCCAGAAGCAGTTTTGAAGGTGAAGAGCATTTAATTGGGCAAGAGGGTGTGATGTGGGAACCCAATTAAATCCAAGGTGAGAAGGCTCTTGGGCAGTCATCCCATTTGGTTGCCAATTGAGGCTTTTAAGTGGACAATTAATGTCCACTTAAGGGCCTCATCCTGCCTCAGCTGGCATTCAACCAGTGGCAGCAAGGGCAATTGCTATGGGAGGAAATGCAAACCTTGTCTTGTTGGTTTACAGGCTTTGGGAGGTGCGGGGGGAGGCTCTCTCATTCAAAGGCACTCAATGCCTGATTCAGGAACCCTGAATCTGGAAGAGGGGTGTTTCCTACTGAGAGCCACACCCCTGTCCTTTCTTGTTACCACCTCCACTCCCAGCCAATGACCCTCATCCTATAACTGTCATCCTACCCTCCCTTACCTTTGGCCTAGGGTTCCTCAGAGTTCCTGGGCCTCTGGTGGGTGCATTGCCAGCAGTTGACACTGCTCCCAGTGGCATTGACAGAAATGGAGAGCCTCTGGTCTCTGATTGGGTGGCAGCTCTCAAGGGCAGGACTTATGCCTCCAGGGTCCTTAATCCTGATGCTGACCACTTAAGTGCCTGATGGGCACTTAACATTGGCAGTCCATCCCCAATGGGGGTGATGTGGAATTCCAGCTGGTTCTCCAGTCGGCAGGAAAGACCACCATCGCCAACATGAAATTCCACCCAGAATTGGTTTTGGAAAGCTTTATAACATGCTGTAACTAGAATAAATTCAAGAAGAAACTGAGGATTGAAACTTTGAACTGCATTGAGCAATCAGTTGTGCTTATTCTGTAAACAATTCCCTGGATCCCACTGCCCATATTGTTACAGACATTTCAATCTGTCAGCTTGGTTAAGGGACAATATTCTGTTGTGTAAATATTTCACTTGATTAGGATAACTAGAAGATTGGGAAATTGTCATATGTGTTGCTTTCCTGTGTGCTTTTTCTTTCTCTCAAATCGTGCTTGGTACTAGCTTTTAAAATATCGTTGGGCCATAATTTCCGAGCTCCCCAACATTGGATTTTGGGCATACCCCAAAGATGCACTGGGGAATCCCTCTTGGAAGTTCCCAGGTAAAGATTTGCACAGCAATTCCCCAGAAGTGCAAACTTCCTCTGGACAAATGCGCTGCACTGGGAACCATTGGAAAGTGCGATTTAAGTCACAAACTTCAGATGGTTCCGCCAGGGTTATACCAATAGTTACCCAGAAAAAATTAGAAGAATTAAAACCTCTTCTAACTTCTGGGTAACTATTATAAAGACCAACCCCACGGGACCCCCCCCCCCCCACCACCCCCCCCACCCCCGCCACCGTCGTCCCCCCCCCCCCCCCCCCCCCCCCCCGCCCCCCACCCCCCCACCCCAATGAGACTGCCCCCAAAACCCCGACCCTCCCCCCAACGGGACACCCCCAACAGTTCTGATCATCCCCAATGGGGCTACCTCCATGCCTCCAATCACCCTCATAAGGATTCCTTCCCCCACCAGGCCTGCAAACCACTGACATCTAATCACCCCCAAGTCTGACCTGACCTCTGGTCCCCCCACACCCACCGACCTCTGACTCCTCCACCCCTCTGCCTTCCTACCCCTTCACCCCCTCCATTACCTGACCTCTGATCCCCCCTGCCTCGAAGATGAAAATTTAGCCCTACATTTCTACGATATAGTTTTGGATTAACTTGACCATTGCTCACAAAGATTTTCTCAGTCCCTAGACCATGGTCAAACTCATTTGTAATTGCAACCAACAAATGATTAATTGCAAATAAAGAAGAACATGTAGTAAAGTGCACTTTGCACTTCAAATAAAATCCATTCTTCATTTGTTCCTCAGCATCTAAATAGAATAAGTTGTTTTCCAATGGATAATACATTTGAGAACACAATGATAAATTTTACCAACTCTTAATGCTAGAACGGAGATCTGCCAGCAAGGAATATGCAGGAGAATTTAATGCAGAATCGAATAGACCTCACAGGATTTTCCATCCCTTTAAGAACCATGGGTGGTATTTAATGGGGTGAACAGGGGTATCCACCATTGGCTGGAAAGGCGGCTGTTTTAGGAAGGCCCATAGAATTAAGGGCCACCAGACACGTAACTGGACAATGATAGGCCTTTCCTGGGATAAAGGACACCGGCGGTGGAGGTTCTGCCCACTGAGAGCTCTTGACCAATTAGAAGCCAGGAACTCTATTGAGCAGCAGCACCACTAGAGAGGCAATGCCTGCTGCCAGTACTACACCCACTCAAGGCCTAGGATCATCTGGCTGGATCCCAGACCACATGTGAGTGATAAGTCACGGGAAAGGGGGTTTGGCAGCAAGGGCAGGGGGTTGGCTCACATTGGGCTCCTCCTTCCCAATGATGGGTCCCTCGACCAGATACTGATTGCCTTCGAACGAGGGGTTCCACCCACCCCACCCCACCCCACCCCACCGTCACCCACCTGGTAGCCCAGAAGAAACCCAACAGGATTTGTTTGTCATGCTCCCCACAAGCATCCTGCCTGTGGCTAGGTTAACGCCTCTGGCAGCATGATGATTGACCATTAAAGGGCCTGAAATGGTGTCAGGGTAGGAGGCCATTCATGGGTCTTACCACCATGGACGTAATCAGCATGGAGGCAGAAAGGCAGCAGGGTTCCCACCTGCCACTCTTTCAACTAATTAAATGACTCAGCCGACAAACTTACCACAGGGGGATGGCATTAAATTCCATCCTACATGTCATTGCCCAGCTTGGTAGGTTCCTCTCCTGGACTGTTTATGAAGACCTCAGTCAAGATTGCATTCCAATATCAATGACATCACTTTTAACTATAGTCTATGGACACAGGA
The DNA here is from genome assembly GCF_017639515.1 of Carcharodon carcharias. NCBI lineage: Eukaryota > Metazoa > Chordata > Chondrichthyes > Lamniformes > Lamnidae > Carcharodon > Carcharodon carcharias. The sequence continues at coordinate 73,734,231 of NC_054477.1, read as the reverse complement.
ATCAAGTTTTTTTTCCCTCCATGTTGTTAATGGTTTTGTCACTTTCATTTTCAGAAACTTTGTAAAGGGTTCATAAAATAACAAGGTTTTACTTGGTATTCAATGAAGTAAAGGAAGCAAAGGCCACATTCTTCATTCTGTCATTGTTTTACTTGCTCTTGGAATGTGGACAGTGTAATATTTATTGATCAACTCTACTTTCCTTCAGAACATCATGGTGTGGGAAGTGGTGACATGTTTCCTTTTCAGACAGCTTTTTACAAATAATAATATTGGGGTTGCTTGAGTTCATAAATGACCAGGTTTAGTGTTTTACAAATTGTCATGGTGGTTCTAAACTCACAGCTTCATGGTGGTTAAACATTACCACAATAACCACAATACTGTACTTTGTGAAAGTGTAGACATTTGCTTGTTAGCATAGGAACATTTGATGATGAAACAAAAATAAATTTTAAATCACTTCAAGGTATGTTGCAGCACTGAATGTAGCTAAACAATCACCCACGACAGACTATAGAAAACTTCCTCCCATTTTTCTGAGAATCAGAATTATTCATAAAGTCCAGTTGAAAATCCAATTGAACTTCAGAAGAGCAATGTTCTTTTACTATCAGCTATCCTATTATTGCACTCTTGAGAGTCTGAAAAGCTTAATTCTGTCTCAGTCTTGTTTCAAAATAACATAATCGTCTGATCAGACAAAACCACAAGTAAATATAACTTGAATATATTCAGCATTGACTTTTGCGTTCTGGTTCACTAGGTCTAATGGTGTAGCAGTTGTGTACGTTATTTTGTCAGTGTTTATTACACAATCGATTCATACTCCTGCTATCTGATTGTCATGGTTTACGTTTGCTAAACAATTACATTCAATCATTTCACAAATAGAGCAGTTAGAGGCCTATGATGCATTTCAATGGCAACTACCTGACCTTATGCAAATTATTTGAATCCTTCACAAGCCAAGGTAATGCTCAGTATCTGTTTATTTGTGTATATCTGGTCTTCACATAAATGATTGACTATGACATAGATGTGAAGTTTTGCCACCAATCATTGATGTTTTTCTAACAGCATGTTCCTCATTCCTGTTTTGAGATATACCAGCTGAAATTTTCCATTCATCTTTCAGAATTGGAGGACTTCAGGACTGGCTCTAATATGAAAATTCTAAGTTTTGATATTGCTCCTTCCTGCTCATGATCACAGTTCTGTTCAATAGTCCATTTTAAGATTTCTTCAATGCTTCCACAATCTTCACTGACCCCCTGATGCACTGGTTCCTAGTTATGTCACTCCATTGGGAATCCATCTCAGCATTTGCATTGCATTAGTATCCTGTCATTGTTGCTCTATGCTTGACATTGCCGAAGTCTCTGCACTACATAACAAGGCCAATCTCACAACTGTCTTGTGAATTCTTCTTATCATTTTCAATGATACTTTTCTATCACTTAACACTCCATTGCAATCCCTCCAATTACTCCAACCAGGGCTAATGCATTGAGTAACTTGTCCCTACAACCACACCAACCCCCTCCACTTCTCTCTCTCTCCCCCCACCCAAGCCCCCCCCCCCACCCCCCACAACACACCTTAAACCAGCTTATATTTCACCCCTTTCTTGGACTCCCTCAAGTTCTGTCGAAGCGTCATGAGGACTCGAAACGTCATCTCTTTTCTTCTCCGCCAATGCTGCCAGACCTGCTGAGTTTTTCCAGGTAATTCTGTTTTTGTTTTCTATTTCCATAATTTCATCTTCTGCCATCACTGTCCCCAGGTCTTGAAACTACTCACTTTCTCCAAGTCTTCACCAATAATCTTTACGGCTTCACTCTGATCATCTTCCCTAGGGTCAAATTGACAGTCCATAATTTGGTCTTTGGTATACTGATCTTCATATCCCTGTCTTCCAGTTCTACAGATATCTGGTCATGATCTCATCATCCCCAATGAAGTAGTTATTGACAACAACATGGTAAATTACAAATTTACTTGGATTATTAGCTCAGAATTTAAACACCAGGGATGACTCTCGAGATTCACTTCTGCTCTGCCTCCAGCTTTTGAATATGTTTCTTGTGTCACAATAATCAGGCTCTTCACATTACTCGATGTGTGTTCCAGCCAGAGCACTATAGTTTGATTGGAATTTTCTCTGACTTACATTCTATTGGTTTTTCCATTTTTTAAAAATTAATTCGTGGCATGTGGGCTTCACTGGCTGGGCCAGCATTTATTGCCCATCCCTAGTTGCTCTTGAGAAGGTGCTGGTGAGCTGCCTTCTTGAGTCCATGAGGTGTAGGTACACAAACAATGCTGTTAGGAAGGGAGTTCCAGAATTTTGACCTAGCAACAGTGAAGGAATGGTGATATATTTCCAAACCAGGATAGCGAGTGGCTTAGAGGGGAACTTCCAGGTCATGGTATTCCCATCTATCTGCTGCCCTTGTCCTTCTAGATGGTAGTGCTTGTGGGTTTGGAAGGTGCTGTTTAAGGAGCTTTGGCGAATTCCTATAGTGCATCTTGTAGATGGTACACACTGCTGCGACTATGCATCGATGGTGGAGGGAGTGGATGTTTATGGATGTGGTCACCACTGACCATTATTTTAAGTGGCACAGCTATGTTAATTGCATTATACAGTAACAACACATCAAGATAACTTTGACAACACCCATGCAATGTTTACCACCCAGATGAGCAAGAGAACAAAATCATAGGAACAGCATCACCTCAATACACATACCAGCCAAACCTGGACATACATCACTGTTCCTTCATTACCACTGGTCAAAATCCAGGAATTCCTTATAGCACATATTAGCAGGTGAATTCCTGTTATTAAGTTCCTTCCTGCTGTCGCTTAAATTGTTTCATGTTTTGGACAATTAAGCAACTAACTGGATGAGGAGATTCCACAAACATCCCCATTCACAGTGATGGAGGGATCCAACATGTCAGTGCAAAAGACGGGCTGAAGCATTTTCAGCCATCTTCAGCCAGAAGTGCCGAGTGGATAATCCATTTTGGCCTCCTCCTGAGGTTCCAGCATCACGGATGCCAGTCTTCAGCCAATTTGATTCACTCACACCAGGACCGGATGAGTTGCATCCAAGGATACTGAAGGACGTGAGAGTGGAAATTGTGGAGGCACTTGCCATAATTTTTCAATCTTCATTAGAAGTACTGGTGGTGCCAGAGGACTGGAGAATTGCAAATATTACACTTTTGTCCAAAAAAGGGTGTAAAGGTATGCCCAGCAACCACAGGCCAATCCATTTAACTTCAGTGGTGGAGAAGCTTCTTGATATGGTAATTCAGAACAAGGTTATTAGTTACACAGATTTGTTAAGGGCAAGTTGTGTTTAACTAACTTCTTTGGGCTTTTTGATGAGGTAATGGAGAGAGCCGATGAGGATTATGCTGTTGATGTGGTGTACGTGGACTTCCAAAAGATTCAGTGCTGCACAACACAAGTGTGAGAAAAATTAGAGGTCATGGAATAAAAGGGATAGTAGCAACTTGGATACAAAATTGGCTGAGTGACAGAAAACAGAGTAGCGGTTAATGGTTGTTTTTTGGACTGGGGTAAGGACTACAGTGGAGTTTCACAGGATTTGGTGTTAGGACCCCTACTCTTCCTGATATACATTAATGATCTAGACCTTGGTGTACAGAGCACAATTTCAAACTTTGTGGACAATACAAGACTGGAAGTATTGTGAACAGTGAGGAGGACACTGCAGAACTTCAAAAAGACATATGTAAGTTGGTGGACTGGGCAGACAAGTGGCAGATGAAGTTTAATGCAGAGAAATATAGATTTTGGTAGAAAGAATGTGGAGAGTCAAGGGTACAATTCTAAAGGGGGTGCAGGAGCAGAGGTGCTTATGCGTATAAATGATTGAAGGTGGCAAGACAAGTTGAGAGCATGGTTAATAAAGCATACAGTATCCTAGGCTTTATCAATAGGGACAAAGTACAAAAGCAAGGAAGTTATGTTAAACTTGTGTAAAATACTAGTTGGGCTTCAACTGGAGTTTTGTGTCCAGTTCTGGGCACCACACATTCGGCAGGATGTGAAGGCATTAGATAGATGCAGAAAAGATTCACCTGAATGGTCCTAGTGATGAGGAACATTCAGTTATGAAAATAGATTGAAGAAGTTGGGACTATTTTCCTTGGAGAAGAGAAGATTGAGAGGAGATTTGATAGAGATATTCAAAACCATGAGTGGACTAGACAGAATAGATAGGGATAAACTGTGCCCATTGGTGGAAGGATTGAGAACCAGTGGGCATGTATTTAAAATAATTGGCAAATGAAGCAATGGCGACATGAGGAAAAGCTTTATTAGGCAGCGAGTGGTTAGGATCTAAAATGCACTCCCTGAGAGCATGGTGGAGGCAGAGTCAATCAATGTGTTCAAGAGGGACTCACTGAGCAACTTCTCCTTTAACTTGTCTCACTCCCTCCAAATAAAAGGTGTGGCCATGTGTACCCACATGGGCCCCAGTTATGCCTGTCTTTTCGTGGGGTATGTGGCACATTCCTTGTTCCAGTCCTACTCAGGTCCCTCCCATAAATCTTTTCCAGGTACATCGATGACTGTGTCGGTGCCGCTTCATGTTCTTGTCTGGACCTGAAAAAGCTTATCGATTTTGCTTCCAATTTCCACTCCTCTCTCGCTTTCACATGGTCCATCTCCGACACTTCCCTTCCATTTCTGGACCTCTCTGTCTCCATTTCTGATGATGGACTGTCTACCAATATTCATTACAAGCCTACCGATTCCCACAGCTACCTCGACTACATCTCCGCACACCCTGCTTCCTATAAGGACTCTATTCCATTCTCTCAGTTCCTCTGGCTCCATTGCATCTGTTCCGATGATGTTAGCTTCTAAAAAGGTACTTCTGACATGTCTTCATTTTTCCTTAACCAAGGGCCCCCCCCAACTACAGTTGACAGGGTCCTCAGCCATGTTCAACCCACCTCCTGCACCTCTGCCCTCACCCCTTCCCCTTCCTCCCAGAACCATGATAGAGACTCCCTTGTCCTCACTTTCACCCAACCAGCCTCCACATACAAGGGATCATCATCCGTCATTCCTGCCAAATCCAGCATGATGCCGCCACAAAACAAATCGGCCCCATGCCCCTTCTGTCAGCATTCCGTAAGGGCCTTTTCATCTGGGACACCCTGGTCCACTCCTCCATCACACCCAACTCCTCATCCCCTTCCCACAGAACCTTCCCATGCATTCGCAGAAAGTGAAACACCTGCCCCTTTACCTCCTCCCTACTCACCATCCAAAGCCCCAAACACTCCTTTCAGGTGAAGCAGTGCTTCATCTGCACTTCCTTCAATTTGGTCTACGATATTCGCTGCTCCCAATATGGTGTCCACTACAATGGGGAGATTAAACATAGACTGGGTGACAGCTTTGTAGAACACCTTCGGTCTGTCCCCTAGCATGACCCAGACCTTCCTGTCACTTGCCATTTCAACACACCACCCTGCTCTCATGCCCACATGTCTATCTGTGGCCTGCTGTAATGCTCCAGTGAAGCCCAACGCAAACTGGAGGAACCGCATATCATCTTCCAATTGGGCACCTTGCAACTTTCTGGACTTAACATTGAGTTCAACAACTTCAGACCATGAACTCTCTTCTTCACCTTTACCCCTTTTTTAATCTAATTTTTATTTATCCTTATTTTTAAAATTTATTTTTAGTTATTAATTTAATTGTTTTTTTTATCCTTTTCTGCTGCCCTCCCCCCGCCACCACTACTATCACAGGGTTTCTGCATTGTGCTTTCACAAAGCACTGACACTTGTTCTGCGATCAACACATTCTGCTACCTTATCTATATGCCACTATCAGCACCTTCTTTAATCTTTACCACTACCATTAACACTCCCTGCGTCTTGTGTCCATGACATATTTGTCAATCTCTCTTGAGCTCCCACCTATCTGACCTTTTGTTTTGCTCCATCTGCTCCACTCCCTTATACAGTATAAATTTTATCACATTTCTACTTCTCTTTAGCTCTGAAGAAGAGTCGTATGGACTTGAAACGTTAACTCTGTGTCTCTCTCCACAGATTCTGCCAGACCTGCTGAGTTTTTCTAGCATTTTCTATTTTCGTTCAAGTGGGAATTGGATTATTATCTGAAAAGGAAGAATGTGCAGGGCTGTGGGGAGAAGGCAGGGGAGTGGCACTAAGTGAATTTCTCCTTCAGAGAGCCAGCACAGACATAACAGGCCAAATGACCTCCTTCTGTGTTGTAACTATTCTATGATTCTATGATATGAAGAAACAGCTGAACGCAATGGACACAGCAAAGGCTAGGGACCCTGAAATACTTGGCTGTGGTACTAGCCGCTCCCCTAGCCAAGCTGTTCTAGTACAGCTACAACACTGGCATTTAGCTGATAATGTGGAAAATTTCCTGGTATGGCCTGTCCACTAAAAGAAAGATAAATGCTATGTGGCCAATATTGCCCCATCAGTCTACTCCTGATAATTAGCAAATTGATGGAAGGTATAGTTCACAGTACTATCAAGCTGCATTTACTCAGCAATAACCTGCTCAATGATGCTCAAGTTGGGTTCTGCCAGGGCCACTTGGCTGCAGACTTCATTACAGTCTCTGTCCAAATGTGGACAAAAAAGCTGGATTCAAGAGGTGAGGTGAGAGCGACTGCTCTGGATGTCAAGGTAGCACTTGACGAAGTAAGGCATCAAGAAGCCCCTGGCAAAATTGGAGCAATTGAAAATGGGGGAAATTTCTCCACTGGCTGGAGTCATACCTAGCACAAAGGAAGATGGTTGCAATTTTTGGAACATCCCAACCCAAGGATAATGCTGCAGGAGTTTCTCAGGGTAGTGTTCATGGCCCAACCATCTTCAGTTGCTTCATCAATGATCTACTCTCCAATGTATAGTCTGACCTGGGGATGTTTGCTGATGACTGCAGTGTTCAGTATCAGTCACAACTCCTCAATTCTGAAGCAGTCTGTGCCCGTGTTGTCCAGGTCTTGATGCAGAAAGAGCTGGACAACATTCTGGTTTGGGCTGATTAGTAGCAACTAACATTTATGCCACATAAGTGCCAGGCAATGGCCATCTCCAAAAAGAGAGAAATTAACCATTTTGCCTTGACATTCAACAGCATTACTATCATTGAATCCCCCACCATCAACATCCTGGGGTTACCATTGTCCAGAAACTCAACTGTACCAGCCACATTAATTCTCTGGCTAAAAGAGCATGTCAGAGGCTGGTAATTCTGTGGTGAGTAACTCACCTCCCGACCCCCAAAGCTGTCTTTCATCCACATGGAGTCAGCTGGAATACTCTCCATTTGCCTGGATGAGCGCAGCTTCGACTATCACTCAATAAGCTTGACATCATCCAGGGCAAAACAACCTGTCTGATGGGCACCCTATCCACCATCTTAAACATTCACCCCCTCCGTCACCGGTGCACAGAGGCAGAATTGTGTATATTTGCACTGCAGCAACTGACCATGTCATCCAAACCTCCGACCTCTACCACCTTAATGAACAAAGGGCAGCAGATACATGGGAACACCACCACCTACAAGTTCCCTTCCAAATATCACACCATCCTGACTTGGAACTATATCACTGTTCCTTCACTGTTACTGGATCAAAAACCTGTAACTCCCTTCCTAACATCACTGTGGATGCACCCAACCCACATGGACTCCAGTAATTCACAAAGGTGGCTCATCATGACCTTCTAAAGGGCATTTAAATAATTGCCTTGCTATAACAGTCACATCCCAGGAACAAATAAAATAAATTGACAGTCCACAGTGCCAGCTTTATTTAAGTCACTTGAGAAGAGTTCTATGTTGGCTTCTAAAATACCAACAATATCTTCTAAATGGTGGGTCATGCATAGTACAGTACAATGATATTCATGAAAATAATCAGGATCACCACTGAGCACAGGATAGGCATTCTGAAACAGCACTTCAGATGCCATGGACAGAAACTGGGATATCTTCCAGTACAGCCCATCCAGATCTTCAAGCATAGTTGGATTCTACATGCTGTACAGCTTTGCCATTGAAAGAGGTAAAATCATGGGGCAGATTGAAGAGGAATGTATGCTTCCAGGTTGCTTTGTCTTGGATGATGTCAAGCTTTTTAAGTGATGGTCGAAGCTGCGCTTATCCAGGCAAATGGAGAGTATTCCAGCAGACTCTATGTGGATGAAAGACAGCTTTGGGGGTCGGGAGGTGAGTTACTCGCCACAGAATTCCCAACCTCTGACATGCTCTTTTAGCCAGAGTATTTATGTGGCTGGTCCAGTTGAGTTTCTGGACAATGGTAACCCCAGGATGTTGATGGTGGGAGATTCAATGATAGTAATGCTGTGCAGGGTGAAGGCAAGGAGCCAGGAGAGATTTCTGCTGAATCAACTTTTTGAAGGAAACCAGAACCATACAGCAACTTCTTATAGATAAGTTCATCACTTAATACTTAGAGCAAATTAGACATTTAATAGCCCTTTCCACATCTGTATCATCAGTGGCCAAACATACCATCCAAATTTTATACTACTCAATTGTTTTGGATCGCATCTTTTTATATGCCGAACTTTATATTAGGCCATCTTAAGCAAATTCTGGATAACATTGAAATAATGATATGTAGAAGTGAATAGTGCATGTGACCCCTGTTTCTCTACTCCTGATGATAGTGTGCAATTCATATGCTTTTGAATGTGACTAAGTTCTTCTTCCCCATCCTCATCCAGTGGTAGGAGTAAGAGAGCACACTGTCTGCTTTGTCATAGCGGGAGCTCATTGGGATTAATTTGACTTTGCACTTCCTGGTGCTGGGTCATGTGCTAGACCAGCAACTCTTTGTGGCACATCCACTACTACAGTAGCTGCTTGGTGCTCCTCACCTTCTGGCACGCCGACAGTCATGTGAGGGAGGGATTTATATCAGTCAGAGAGCCTCTTTAGTGTCGGGCACTTTCTCAGCATGTTCACTAATCAGCTAGGACAAGGCCTCTAGGCAGCAATGAGGCTGGTAAAGCCCTACAATATTTTTCTCCAAGCGATTCACCAGCATGTTAAAATTAGAAGAGGGTGTGATTGGTGAATGGACCCAAGTCTTCCATAAAGTTGTCACTATAGTAATATCAACATTGGTTCTGCACTTTTGCCTCCAAACTAATTAGTTGTTGGTTCCCACTTTGGAAACTAGAGCACACTGGAGGGAGAATTCCCCATAAATTGTTTGATGTGTTCTCAAAATGGAGTTTAGCTTAAGGATGCCTACTCCAAATAGAATTAGTCATTGAATTAAATGCTGGGAAATGTCTGGAAAGCAAGCCAATTAAAACCATGCAAGTCCCTAAAGAAATCAACAAAGCCATTAAAATTTGTGTATATAAACAAATCATGCCTTACTAGAGTTAGGAAGCCATTTGGAAGGCTTGTACCCAGGAAAAAACTCCTCTGGGTGACAGAAACATATTGTTCTTTAAGGTCCTGCGTGGGAGCCTTTGTTAAAGAGCAGCCTGGAAAGTAAGGGAGTTAGAATTATAAAATATAGCTGATCCTTTAGACATCATGTTCCATTAATTTGAGATTTCCCAGAGCACTTACTGAGCGCTCACCCACAGCCTCCTGCTGCATAGAGAAACACACACCAGTGGATCCTAGTTCTAGAGTAGCCTCAGAGTCCATCTAAATCCCCTCTTCCTGTGACCCCAGCAGATCCAGCTCCATAGGTGGAGGAGGGTATCAGTACCACACAGCAGGACCTGGAAAACAGGCCGGGGCCCTCCAAGTCTTGGCCCGCTAGAGGATGCCAGTCAAGATCATCACAGACAGGGCTTAGCAGTCAGCAAGCTGCTTCCATCTCTGCTGTGGATGTCAGGGGAGCACCAAGATGTAGTGGCAGGGTTAGAAAGATCAAGACTTTGTAACTCTTTTGGAGTTAAACCAATTATACTAAATTAACAAAATAAAGGATAAATCAAGCACAGCCCCTAAGTTAGGTCAGCCGTAAAACCAAGGACAAAGTTTAAAGGAAACTTACAAACTTTAAACCAAAATGTGATCAAAGGGGTCAATAAAACACCCCAGTCCCCGCGGTGTCCACCGAGCATGGAAGGCCTCGAGAGTGCCAGCAGACACCGCGTGCTCCCTCTCCAGGGACACCCGGCCATGAACATAGCCGCGGAAGAGGGACAAACAATCGGGTGGGACTCCTCCCTCGATTGCCCGCTGCCTGGACCTGTTAATGGCCAACTTGGCCAGGCCCAGGAGCAGGTTCACAAGGAAGTCCTCCTCCTTCCCGACCCCCTTCCGCACCGGGTGTCCATAGATCAGGAGCGTGGGGCTGAAGTGCAAACAAAACATTAATAAAAGGTTTTTTAAATAACTAAAAAGGGAATGCAATCAAGACTATGTAACTCTTTTGGAGTTAAAACAATTAAACTAAATTAACAAAATGAAGGGCAAATCAAGCACAGCCCCTAATTCAGGTCAGCTGTAAAACTAAGGACAAAGTTTAAAGGAAACTTACAAATTTTAAACCAAAATGTGATTAAAGGGGTCAATAAAACATCTCAGTTCCCGTGGTGCCCACCGAGCACGGAAGGCCTCGAGAGTGCCGGCAGACACCGCGTGCTCCCTCTCCAGGGACACCCAGCCGCGAACGTAGCCGCGGAAGAGGGACAAACAATTGGGCAGGACTCCCCCGTCGATCGCCCGCTGCCTGGACCTGTTAATAGTCAACTTGGCCAGGCCCAGGAGCAGGTTCACGAGAAGGTCCTCCTCCTTCCCGACCCCCTTCCGCACCAAGTATCCGTAGATCAGGAGCGTGGGGCTGAAGTGCAAACAAAACATTAATAAAAGGTTTTTTAAATAACTAAAAATGGAGGGCAATCAAGACTATGTAACTCTTAAGAGTTAAAACAAATTAAACCAAATTAACAAAAATGGGATAAATCAGGCACAGCCCCTAATTCAGGTCAGCTGTAAAACCAAGAACAAAGTTTAAAGGAAACTTACAAACATTAAACCAAAATGTGATTAAAGGGGTCAACAAAACACTCCAGTCCCTGCGGTGCCCACCGATCATGGAAGGCCTCAAGTGTGCCAGCAGACACCGCGTGCTCCCTCTCCAGGGACATCCGGCCGTGAACATAGCCTCAGAAGGGGGACAAACAATCAGGCGGGACTCCCCCATCGATCGCCCGCTGCCTGGACCTGTTAATGGCCAACTTGGCCAGGCCCAGGAGCAGGTTCACGAGGAGGTCCTCCTCCTTCCCGACCCCCTTCCGCACCGGGTGTCCATAGATCAGGAGCGTGGGGCTGAAGTGCAAACAAAACATTAATAACAGGTTTTTTAATAACTAAAAAGGGAGTGCAATCAAGACTATGTAACTCTTTCGAGTACAAACATGTTTCCATCTGTTCCTATTCAGATGAAGTAACATTGTTTCAGAGTTTGACATTGTGAGATTTGAACTCTTGATCTTGGGGTTACAAACCCAGTACCATAACCACTTATCAAGACTATGTAGCTCTTATAAAGTCAAAACAATTAAACCAAATCAACAAAATTGGGATAAATCAGGCACAGCCCCTAATTCAGGTCAGCTGTAAAACCAAGAACAAAGTTTAAAGGAACCTTACAAACTTTAAATCAAAATGTGATTAAAGGGGTCAACAAAACACCCCAGTCCCTGCGGTGCCCACCGAGCATGGAAGGCCTCAAGTGTGCCAGCAGACACCGCGTGCTCCCTCTCCAGGGACATCCGGCCGCGAACATAGCCTCAGAAGGGGGACAAACAATCAGGTGGGACTCCCCCATCGATCGCCCACTACCTGGACCTGTTAATGGCCAACTTGGCCAGGCCCAGGAGCAGGTTCACGAGGAGGTCCTCCTCCTTCCCGACCCCCTTCCACACCTGGTGTCCATAGATCAGGAGCGTGGAGCTGAAGTGCAAACAAAACATCAATAAAAGGTTTTTCAAATAACTAAAAAGGGAGTGCAACCTACCACATCCTATAAATGCATGGTCCATGGACTCCACAAGACCGTAAAAAGGGCATGTGTCCTGAGAGTTCGTGAACCTATGCATTCTCCTATTATAGGGGACTGCTGCATGCAACACCCTCCAACCCAGGTCCCCGATAGAAAGGGGGAGGATACCGCCATAGAGGGTCTCCCATCGGGGGCCTCCGCTGCCGGACGGCAACAAGGCACGCCAGGGCGTGTCCGGGCGGTGAAAAGACAGGCAACGCCTGCAAGGAGCCACCGAGGCCCCTCTACAATCCCAGTACCATAACCACTTGGCTATTTAGGCCAAGTTTAAACTCTTTTGAGTACAAACACATTTCCATCTGTTTCAGATGAAGTTACATTGTTTTCATAATTTGCCATGGTGAGATTTGAACTCTTGATCTTGGGGTTACAAGCCCAGTACCATAACCACTTGGCTATTTAGGCTAAGCCATCAAGACTATGTAACTCTTATAGAGTCAAAACAATTAAACCAAATCAACAAAATTGGGATAAATCAGGCACAGCCCCTAATTCAGGTCAGCTGTAAAACCAAGAACAAAGTTTAAAGGAACCTTACAAACTTTAAATCAAAATGTGATTAAAGGGGTCAACAAAACACCCCAGTCCCCGCGGTGCCCACCGAGCATGGAAGGCCTCGAGTGTGCCAGCAGACACCATGTGCTCCCTCTCCAGGTACATCCGGCCGTGAACGTAGCCGTGGAAGAGGGACAAACAATCGGGCGGGACTCCCCCATTGATTGCCCGCTGCCTGGACCTGTTAATGGCCAACTTGGCCAGGCCCAGGAGCAGGTTCACGAGGAGGTCCTCCTCCTTGCCGCCACCCTTCCGCACCGGGTGTCCATAGATCAGGAGCGTGGGGCTGAAGTGCAAACAAAACATCAATAAAAGCTTTTTCAAATAACTAAAAAGGGAGTGCAACCTACCACATCCTATATATGCATGGTCCACAGGCTCCACAAGACTGCAAAAAGGGCATGTGTCCAGAGAGTTCATGAACATATGCATTCTCCTATTATGGGGGACTGCTGCATGCAACACCCTCCAACCCAGGTCCCCGATAGAAAGGGGGAGGATACCTTCATAGAGGGCCTCTCATCGGCAGCCTCCGCCACCGGACGGCAACAAGGCACGCCAGGGCGTGTCCAGGCAGAGAAAAGACGGGCAATGCCTGCAAGAAGCCACCAAGGCCCCTGTAGAAGCCCAGTACCATAACCACGTGGCTATTTAGGACAAGCTTAAACTCTTTTGAGTACAAACACGTTTCCATCTGTTTCAGATGAAGTTACATTGTTTCATAATTTGCCATGGTGAGATTTGAACTGTTGATCTTGGGGTTACAAGCCCAGTACCATAACCACTTGGCTATTTAGGCCAAGCCATCAAGACTATGTAACTCTTTCGAGTACAAACATGTTTCATCTGTTCCTATTCAGATAAAATTACATTGTTTCATAATTTGCCATTGTGAGATTTGAACTCTTGATCTTGGGGTTACAAACCCAGTACCATAACCACTTATCAAGACTATGTAACTCTTTTGAGTACAAACCAGTTTCCATCTGTTTCAGATGAAGTTACATTGTTTCATAGTTTGCCATTGTGAGATTTGAACTGTTGATCTTGGGGTTACAAACCCAGTACCATAAACACTTGGCTATTTAGGCCAAGCCAAAGATGAATTGGTGATGCCAGGGATTGAACCCAGGACCTCATACAGAAGAAGCATGCGCTCTATCACTGAGCTACATCCCTAGGCACAAAAAATTGGAGTGTACTCTGTAACTCTTTCGAGTACATACCCGTTTTCATCTGTTTCAGATGAAGTTACATAGTTTGCAATTGTGAGATTTGAACTCTTGATCTTGGGGTTATAAACCCAGTACCATAACCACTTGGCTATTTAGGCCAAGCCATCAAGACTATGTAACTCTTTTGAGTACAAACACGTTTCCATCTGTTCCTATTCAGATGAAGTTACATTGTTTCATAGTTTGCCATTGTGAGATTTGAACTCTTGATAATCTTTTAAATACCACTTGGCTATTTAGGCTGTGTAACTCTTTCAAGTACAAACCCATTTCCATCTGTTTCAGATGAAGTTACATGGTTTCATAGTTTGCCATTGTGAGCTTTGAACTCTTGATCTTGGGGTTCCAAACCCAGTACCATAACCACTTGGCTATTTAGGCGAAGCAAATCAGCTGTTCCTATTGTGAGTGTAACTCTTTTGAGTACAAACACGTTTCCATCTGTTTTTCAGATGAAGTTACATTGTTTCATAGTTTGCCATTGTGAGATTTGAACTCTTGATAATCTTTTAAATACCACTTGGCTATTTAGGCTGTGTAACTCTTTCGAGTACAAACCCGTTTCCATCTGTTTCAGATGAAGTTACATGGTTTCATAGTTTGCCATTGTGAGATTTGAACTCTTGATCCTGGGGTTACAAACCCAGTACCATAACCACTTGGCTATTTAGGCCAAGCATCAAGACTATGTAACTCTTTCGAGTACAAACCCATTTCCATCTGTTTCAGATGAAGTTACATTGTCTCATAGTTTGCCATTGTGAGATTTGAACTCTTGATCTTGGGGTTCCAAACCCAGTACCATAACCACTTGGCTATTTAGGCGAAGCAAATCAGCTGTTCCTATTGTGAGTGTAACTCTTTTGAGTACAAACCCATTTCCATCTGTTTCAGATGAAGTTACATTGTCTCATAGTTTGCCATTGTGAGATTTGAACTCTTGATCTTGGGGTTCCAAACCCAGTACCATAACCACTTGGCTATTTAGGCCAAGCCCAAATGGGATCATGAATCCATGTAACTCTTTCAAGTACAAACCCGTTTCCATCTGTTTCAGATGAAGTTACATGGTTTCATAGTTTGCCATTGTGAGATTTGAACTCTTGATAATCTTGCAACATTATAACTCTTTCGAGTACAAACGCGTTTCCATCTGTTCCTATTCAGATGAAGTTACATTGTTTCATAATTTGCCATTGTGAGATTTGAATTCTTGATTTTGGGGTTCCAAACCCAGTATCATAACCACTTGGCTATTTAGGCCAAGCATCAAGACTATGTAGCTGCACAGCCTGGGCATGGGTGTTAATCACTAACATCACTAGTGATGTTTACTATTGTACATTAACTCCCAAGAATATCTCCTTGCCTATGGCTCCTTGTTGTGATGAGCAGTGTTCCTGTCACTCAGATGTGAAACCTTGGTTCCTGCACAAGGTAAAGGCAGGTATCTCAGTCCAGGGTTTCTTCCCTGTGCAATGTGCAACCTTCAGACCAAAGCGATGGTCCAGCTTCACACTCACTGGACACAGTAGTGAATCCTGCACCTCAATGGTGCTTGTCATTGCTGCCAGAATGCCGTGGGCAACCGTCACAGAGCTCTTTCATTCTCTTTGTGTGCTCTCAGCACCTTTAAGGTGGGGCTGGCCCCCCATCAATTCAGCAGCTGTAACCAGTGATGCTGTGCTCCTGAAGGGGTCAGGTGCTGAAGGCTGACAAAGGATCAGGTTCATTTAAAGTTTCATGGCTGCCTCTTCATAATATGACGCTGATCACAGAGTGCAAGTAAGCTGACCTCAGCTAGGCAGGAGTCAGACTTTCACAGAGGCAATGCGAAGAGCTACAGTGTGTTCCCGCTGCATGTCATCATCATCCTCTTGCAATCTAGTGACTATTTGGGCCTCCGCTGCATCTCCAGGACATGACAAGCACTGTCTATAGACTTTGAGTCTAGCGAAGTGCCTACCAGCGACAGCTCATTGTGGATCATCAGCTGCATACACAGCAGGCCATGGCTGCCCCTTCATCTTGAGGGAGGTGTTCCTCCCTTTGCCGAGCTAGGCACCTCCGGCAGCCTCTTCTTCTACTTCTCTGGTCTCTGTAAGCCACGAGGGATACGGCTAAATCACCAGTCTCCATGATCCCGATGTTCACCTCCTGCAGGATCAAAGAGGGAGATGCGTGGGTTAGCATATTTGCCCTAAGAAGCTCTCTTTGTTGAGTCTGAAGGCCCCTTCAGGCATGCGGGAGAGTGCTGACCATCACATGGATGACCAGTGCACTCATTGACTGTCCGAAACTGCACCCACCTTCACCCCACTCCACTTGACCGATTGGTGGCAGCTTTGCCCACTGGACTGCATGTTGTGTTCTTATCTCAGGTGCAGGCATTCTCCTAACTCACACTGCAAGACTGCACTGTTAGGTTGAACCATAATGGATACTGGTCCAGACCTTAATAAAGACATTGCAAGGGGCTGTGAGCACCTTCTCCAGTGACTGCACCATGGCCACCTGTCACAAGGGGATTGTACTACTTGCCCAGTCAGCCAATTGTTCTGCTGCCCAAGGGGTGAAAAGCTCTGGAACGTTTGGTGGCACTTTCATGCTTTTTGTTGCTTATGTGGGCAGAAAAGTTCAGGGGCCCGACTCCAAGCATGTCAATGGAGCTGTAGCTGAACGGTCTCAGCTGTCGAAGAATGCTCACTTCTGACAAGCTTTTCCAAGTGTGTAGCTGTTTCCCTCGACCCCCCAACCCCACCCCCTGTCATGTTCTTGAGTATTTCCTTCAGTCTGTTTGTGCTGCTTTGCCCCACAGCACCACCACCCGCCCCCCCGATCTAATCTGCACTGGAGTCCTTGCCCGGCGCCGCATTGAAAGCCAACTGGGAAAAAGTGACTTCCTTGTGCCCTCGTGAATGCGCAGCGCCTCTTCATTGATGTCCTACAGACGATGCCCGCGAGCGCTGTGCAAGGTTGTGTGCACTCACCTCCGAGTTCCCCTCAAAGTTCAGGTCACCAGGTGCACGCCTTTTAAAGGAAGAACGTTGTTCTGAAGCCACACCGACGCGGGCAGTAAGTTTGACGTGGGGGATGATCCCGGCAAGCAGGGCTTATAATTATATGCAACTGTATTAAACTGTTGCTCCCAACGTGTGGTGACTAGAAACGCGGCCCGCCATTGCCAGGTGGAATGGACGATCACAAACTGGTTTCACAATGGCGTAAAACAGATTTTTGGCCTTCTTGCCATATTGTTGTCACTCCCCCCAACCGCCTTTACGCATGATGCCAATGGGGCAAGAAAATTCTGGCCTTAGATTCTCTTAGATTTCCTTTATCTTTCTTAGATGTAGTTTCTCCTGATAAATAACAGAATGTTCTCTTTGGGTTTTTTTGCCTTTTTCTGCGGTATTCTTTGCCTAGCAGATGTTGAAGTACAAATATATGCAGGACAGACAGTAAGAGATTATAGAAGCCAAACTTTATGGCTACATCACCCAAGTACGGATAGAGGTACATGTGCCATTTAATTGTACATGTTGTCTATGATCAAGAAAGGTGAGTTGTGCATATGGTTGTTTCTGTTAGATCGGAGATTCCAGGAGGAACAGATAACACCTACATATTGATTTGATGTTTCAAAAGCTAATGCTGCAATTCCAAGCAAGCAAGTTGCGTCACTCCTAAGGGCAAAGCTGTAAAAGTTCTGGAGACATTGGTGACCACCACATCAAAGCCATTCAATGGATTAACTATCCAATGCTGTTAACTTGGCAGTTTTCTAAGGATTTAACAACAACCAAGCCAATTTGCAATTGTCTCAGATGCTGATCTCAACAATAGTTTAATAGTCAGTGATTCAGTTAATGCTAAACTACAGCGATACACTCAGCTACTTTTACAATCTCTTAACCAATTTAAATAACTATTAATTATTTGTTTAAATTACTAGGTGACCTTAACTACAAGTTTTACATCTATTAACTGTTTTGCATACTCAATATTTCATCTTAAATTATGATTTTAATCAGTAAATAATTGTTAGTGCATGACGTGTTATCTGACTTCTTAATGACTTGACAAGAAAGGGTTAATTAATTCACTCTGTAGCTTCCAGGTATTCTGGTTGAGAGATAAATGCAAATTTGATTGGAACTGGGTGCTGCAAGGCAGTTTGGTGAACCAATTTAGGCATTGTTGATTCCTAGATTTAAACTGGATAGTAAACCAAAATGTTTTGTAGGGAGGAGTTATAGCAAAAGAGCTAAGCAATCTTCTGAAAGCATTCATCTGACTCCTTGACATATACTTGCTGGGATTCCTCAGTGCTCATTTGGTTTAATCTAGCTGGACACTTCAGTGAAGCTGGGGGTGACGTCTTTCGGTTGAGATGTTAAATTGCCGCCAATCTACTCTCCTAGGTGGATGTAAAAGATCCTGTGGAATTATTGAAGACGAGTGAGGGGATCAGGTTCTCTTGATGTTCTGGCTGATAATTATCCCTCAACCAATGCCACCAAAACATTACCCGAACATAAATTTTTCCTACTCTTTGTGGAATCCTGCTATGCGGAAATTGGCTGTTGCATTTCATTACATTTAAACAATGACTGCACTTCAAGAAAACTTCATTGACTGTGAAGTGCTCTAGTGTGACCTGAGGATGGGAAAAGGACTATATAACTGCAAGTTCTTTCCTTTTTTTAAAACAAATTTCCTGGGGTAGAGTGCCTTTAGATAAGTTGTCACGTACAACTGCATTGATGTTGTTAGTAGACTCCTGTGCAATATATGTTAGATCTTGCAAGGTGCTGTAATGGCTGTAAAAATTGTTGGTGATCAGACATCACCTTCTTAATTATAGGCTAAATTGAAGCTGGGATCCAAGGCTGCATAACTGAGGGTAGATGTGAGTTAGCCCTGTAACCCAATACATTTTGCTCAATCTTTGCTGCCACCATCAGCTTCTACTGACTCATGCCCTGTGCTTCACCCAGTGAGCATGGGTCATATTGCCTACCTGGTCTCCCAGGATAGATGTGCCTTCGCTGGCATTTATTGTGACTTTAGTGGATGACATAGAATACTGTGAAATACTGTCTTTGAAGACATTACTTTAATGGCCTTAACAGGGCATTTTAATTGTCAGTGGGTGTGCTGCCAACTCCCGCACACGCACGCCAACCAAAATATCAACATCATTTTACAATCATTCAGATGTCATCTGCTTTCTTATTAAGGACCTGATTCTGCATTGTTGCAACTGATGCATATGTATCTGGTGGTTAAAGTAATGAGAATTGAGTAATCAAGAATTTGAACAAAGAAGCAGTCCCAACAGCATGCTATATTTGCTCTGATAGTTATCTTTCTAGATGATCATGCAGCAGCAAATGTAAAAGAAGTCCAGGATATTGTGCTTGTTGGGCGGGCAGGTGCCCAACCCGAATGATTGTAAAATGATGTTGATATTTTGGTTGGCGGGCATGTGTGGGAGTTGGCAGCACACCCACTGACAATTAAAATGCCTGTTAAGGCCAATAAAGTCCCTATTAAATGTTATTTTCCACTGACCATCCAACCTCATACCTGCATGTAATCTTAATCAATTGGTATCTCCCTTCTAGGAAGTTCAAATTGCAGCAAAAGTGAAACCAACTCCAATCCTCGGTCAAATAAATAATCTGGCACAGAATCAAAGTGAACGTGAAGAGCCACTGGAAAGACATGTTCAAAAACGGAGTATTGCTGAAACAATGAAAAAAATCAAACATTTTCCTGGATCATACAGCTTACTCAACAAAGTAAGAATTAATTAGCATTGCAAAAAATGTTATTACCTGTATCTTGGTGATTTTTATTTTGGAAATGAGTTGCAAATGAATAAACTCTACATACTTAAAGTATTTATGAAATATTTTCCCTCTACTCTATAGAATGGTAAATATCCTGGGATATTAAAATGTATTTTGGAAAATATGAAAACCTAACGTATCACTGCCAACAATAAGCAGTTAAATTACAGCATTGGAGATGACTGAAATGCATGCATTTATCTCAAGAGCTTCATTGTGACAAAATGAAAACACTTCCTAAAGATTGTGTAGAGTAAATTTAAAAGGAGTTCAGCTTGCCTTCTATTTCTGAAAGGAGCGAGTAAGTTGTTTAAAAAACACACAGATCCTGAAATTTTGATGGATCTAGTGGCACAATCTCCTTGTAAGCTGGGGTTGTACTGTGTGACTACAGGGGCTTTACCTGGGACTTGGATATTCCAGGCCCTAGACCAGGCTGCTAGTTTCTGGGTGCCAGCCAGGTATGGCATTTGTACTCTTGGAATTTCTTTGCTTGGCATCAGAGAGGCCAGAGCTATCTGGAAACTTGCATGAATTTGATGTACAGGTTGGTTGAGTAGCAGAAGTGGCATCTCTCTTTGTTGGGGGCTAGAATGATCCAGGCTTGACACAATGAGTAATATTTGACCTGAAATAAAGGACGCCAATTGGCCTAGTAAACAAGACATTAATTGCAGATGCATTGTAAGAAATGTCGCAGCTATATCAATTCTAAAAGGGCAAGCCACATCAGCCAGGTAATCATGCACAAATTTTCTTGTCCAATACTTTCCTGATCATTTTTTTATTCAAATACAATCAATTGTTATCGAAGCTTAGTTCCTGTTATATCGCAGTCATAGATTATACTCAACAAGAACAACTTGCATTTATATAGCACCTTTAGTAATGCATCCCTGTTTCACAGGCGCTTTGTCAGACAAAATTTGATATGTAGCCACTGTATAAGGAGATATTAGGTTAAATGACCAAAAGCATGGGAAGAGGTACATTTTAAGGACTGTCTTAAAGGGGGAAAGACATGTGTAGAGGCAGAGCGGTTTAAGGATGAAATCCCAGGAGTTGGAACGTGGACAGCTAAAGGTATGACTGCCAATATTAGAGTGAAGGAATTTGGGATGCACAACAAAATTAGAGGAGCACAGCATTTTCAGCTAGTTGTAAGGCTGGAGGAGGTTACAGAGAGAGGGTAAGGATATGAACAAATGGATGAGAACTTTAAATCTGAGACATTGCTAGAACAAGAGCCACTGCAGGTCAGCAAGCACATGGATGATAGGCGAATGATGTGAGTTAGGATCTGAGCAGCAGAGTTTGGATGGGCTCAGCATTACATTCAAATTGGGCAAAGTGTAGTTATTTTCTCAAGTTAGTGAATATTGAACTTAATTTTAAGAAGTGTGAATTCTAACCCACGATTTCTTCCAATTGATTTGTTTTCTGGAGGAGCAAGTGCTGGGAGTGGAGTTTCTTCAGCAGTGTACTGGGATTCCTGTAGTTCTAGAGATCTCTTCTGGCTGTGAATTTTGAGATCCTTCTATATGGGCAAGCAACGTTTGCAGTGTGTGATGACTGACTGGAATTCAGTAGCTTTGAAATCTCTCATCCCTTCAAAGATGCCCCTTGGCTTAATTAATTCTTCACTTTTTTGGTGCTGGAGTGTACAGAGTGAAAAGATATTTTTTTTCCACAGGAGTTTTCCTGATTGTCTGTGCTAACTTCAGAAAAAGCCCAGGAAAAGTGGTATAAACAGTGGGGACAACCCACATACGGAAATTATACTGCTCAGTCCCCCACCCTCTCTGTCTGCAAACAGACATATTAGATTTTTAATGCTGTTTTTGGGGATGATTTTTGAACTGGCTTAGCACCACTTTTAAACAATTTAGGTATATGCCATACATACTTTGATCAAAATTCTATTTTGATCATGTTTTACAGTCACTGCAGCCTTTCAATGGCAGAACCATAAATATGATCCGATTTAATTAAAATAGGGCAACAATCGCAAACTGGACTAGAACCAGAAAATCTGCATGTTCTCTCCCTTCAAAACATTAGGTATTATTATTAGTATAATTACTATCATAGCTTTCAAAAGGAATTTGGATAATTATATGAATAGAAAATGTTTGCATTGTTACAGGGAAAAGGTTAGGGAAGTGGGACTAGTGGAGTTGCTCTTGCAGAGAGCTGGGACAGCCATGATGGGATGAATTGACTCTTTTTGGTGCTGTAGCTATTCTATGATTCTATAAAAAATCTATGCCAGCAATCATGACAACCAAAGAAGAGATTTTTATCAATAAATTCAAATACGTATTCATTTAGTATTACAATTCCATTCATGTTTATGGGCAGAATTTGATCAGAAGGCTGGTAGCTCCACTGCCAGGACCAAAAGCGGGACCTAAGCACCCTCGTGGACAGATGGCAGGACCTTGGGTGGCATTTTACAGGTGGTGCCCCATTAAGAGGCTGCGATCCTCAGCCTCCCAGAGCTGGCAGCCCATTCAGAGGACTGGCAGCTCAGCAGCGTTGTCAGCACCACTAATAGAGGGACCACTGCTGAGGCTGCAGGAAGAAAGAAAGGGTGCCTCCATGCTGAGGTACACTCACAGGCAAGGTAGTTGTTTTACATTTACTGTGCCGATGCCAGAAAGGAAGGCCCCGCAATTGGGCAATGGCCCCGCAATTGGGCGGGTGTACCTGCCAGAGGTGGCACTGTAACCACAGGCATGGCCATTTTCAACAAGGGCCTCCATGGATCATAGAGCAGCCATAAAGGAGGGCTCCCCCAGCCACCACAGGAGCTCACTGGGAGGCATGTTTAAATGCTGGCAGGGGTGGGAAGTGGCCTTTAATTAGTCACTGAATTGTTTGAATTGGCCACCTCCATCGAGTCAGTGAGTGACCGTGCCACTAAGGTTCCCGACCCTGGGAATTATGGCTGCAGGAAGACATCAGGCTCTCCTCCTGACACCTTTAGCCACTTTTTTATGAGGTCTTTGGTTTCCTGACCTTGTTGGTAAAATCCAACCCAATTATTCAGCCAGCTTATCTTAAACTGCTTGGATTCTTTCAGAGAGTCCTGTTCTTCAGCTGACTGTAAGAATTGTACAGGAGACCAGTTTTGTTAGTATTAACCTAGTTCTCATTAGGCATGGAGCAAATTGGCAATAAATTTTACTCAAAGTGAGGCAATTTTAAAAGTTTTCAGTGCTCCAGTTTTCACCTAAAGTTAGTGCTTAAGGCATGTTGTTGAATACAAGGCAGGGAACTTTGCCTTTTTCTCTGTCTGTGCCACACCTTCCCTTTACAATACTTGGTAATGATGCTGAGTTGACAAGATATAAAATGTTATACGGTGTTATAAAAAAGGTTCGGCTTCCTGTTCAACTGTAGGTGTATTTTAACCCTATGAAGCCTTTAATTCAAAAGACGATCAAGTGAAAACTGATTTTCATAAATTAAGTAATGGAAAAGAGGCGCAAGAAAAGTTAGCTCCCAATAATTAATATTTATTTTCATTATCTTAAATAAAGTTGCAGTTATTTTTCCTCAGGCATCTGTCAAGACGTTTCACTATGAGGGTTTCTTCTGGAGTTGTGCATTGAAAGTACGACGTGCTGAAGACAGTTTTTCAACATACGTGTTTTGTGAGTGAACTGACCCTTTTAGCATACATTGGGTTTAAACAGTCTCTTACAGATTGATAGATTGCTAAGTGCAGACCCTTTGAAGTGCTGAATCTTTATGGGATATTAATATGAACATTAAGCCATGCAAAGCTGCTTCATTGTGAAATTAATATCTCATTCACCATCTTAGTTGCAACTCCAGTAGGTTTGAAAGGCATGATCTATTATTTCTTAAGCCATGCTTCCTGCTCCTTTATTATAGCAGAACTATTTAAATGCTGCTTTGTAGCATTGACTCTTATGCTTATGTACCAAAAAATGTGGCTGCATCTAAAAGTAATTCTTTAGGTGTGATGCACTGTATAAATGCAAGATATTTATTCTCTGGAATGCTCTTGAGAAAATGGGATATCTGGCTAACTAACTAGTTACTTTTTTTTTAAATGTTGGAACTACGTTTGCTATTCTCCAGTTCTTGGGCATTACTCCAGCATTTAGGGAGCTCTGAAAATAATCAGCTACAACACAATTTACAAATATTGTCCTTTTAATTCCTTAAGATTCCAGGATGCATCCATTTGACTCAGGAGCTTTATGGTTATTTAATCCTTTTATTTATCTTTAACACATTCTTTACTGTGTTATTTTTGTTACATTGACCATTGAGTTCTATTAAACATGATCGGAATTTACGGTTCACATCGGCAGAAACTGATGGAAAGAATCTATCTAGAATCCATCGGCTGTTTCCCAATCTTTGCGATAGTTTTACCCAATTTATCTTTTACATGGCTCAATTGTCCTTTGGCCTTATTCATACTATTAACACAGTTGTAAAATTCGTTTGTGTCCACTACTGCCCATTGTAATTTGACTGTGCCCTCTTTATCTAATAGGAAATACACAAACAATCCAAAACGGGAAATTGCAATATTAGAACCATAGGAAAGTTACCGTGCAGAAAGAGGCCATTCAGCTCATCTTGTCTGCGCTGGCCAAAAAGACCAAAAATAAACTAGTCACTCATTTTAATCCCACTTTCCAGCACCTGGTCCATAGTGTTGCAGGTTACAGCACTTCAGATGCAGATCCAGGTACCTTTTAAATGAGTTGAGCATTTCAGCTTCAACCACCAATTTAGGCAATGAATTCCAGACGCCCACCATCCTCTGAAAAAGTTTTTCCTCATGTCCCCTCTAATCCTTCCACCAATCACCTTAAATCTATGCCCCCTGGTAATTGACCCCCTCAGCTGGGGGAAACAAGACTTTCCTGTCTACTCTATCTATGCCCCTCATAATTTTGTACACTTCAATTAGGTCACCCCTTAGCTCTGTTCTAAGAAAAACATCTAGCCTATCCAATCTCTCTTCACAGTTGCAATTTTCAAGCACTGGAAACATTCTTGTAAACCTCCTCTGCACTGTCTCCAGAGCAATTATGTTCTTCCTGGTAATGTGGTGACTAGAACTGTACACAGCTGTGACCTAACCAGCATTTCATATAGTTCCACCATTACATCTCTGCTTTTGTATTCACTACCTTTCCTAATAAAGAAAAGCATTCCATATGCTTTCTTGACCACCTTTTCCTGCCACCTTCAAGGACCCGTGGACATGCACTCTAAGGTCTCTCACTTCCTCAACCCCTCTCAATAATTTCCCATTTATTGAGTATTCTCTTGCTTTGTTTGCCCCCCTCAAATGCATTACCTCACATTTTTCTGGATTGAATTCCATTTGCCCTTTATCTGCCCACTCAACCAAATCATTGATAAAATTCTGAAGTTGATGGCTATCTTCTTCACTATCAACTGCACAGCCAATTTTTGTGTGATCTGCAAATTTCCCAACCATGCCTCCCACATTTAAGTCCAAATAATTAATATCTACAACCAACAGCAAGGGCCCAAACACTGAGCCCTGTGGAACACCACTGGAAACTGGATAATTATAAACTGGATAATTACAAACAGACTAAAATCCCTTTGAGATCCAACTCTCCCTTCATCAATCTAAAAATACAAATTCCCTTCACACCTTACATGCTAAGCCAGCATCCATGTTTATTCATTAGCACATCAAGCACCTAGCTTCTTTTGATGAGTTAAAGCTTGCAGTCTACTTGATTCAAATGTAATTAAATAACACACACACATAACTATAAACCTACTTTACAATAAACCAGAAAAATATTATGAAAATTATTACACTTTCATGACAGACCACCACACAGTCCTTGTGGAGACAAAGTCCCATCTTCACATTGAGGATCAACACCCTCCATCGTGTTACGTGGCACTACCACCGTGCTAAACAGGATAAATTTCGAACAGATCTAGCAACACAAAACTGGGAATCAGTAGCAGAGAATTATATACAACCAAATCTGTAATCTCATGGTCTGGCACATTCCTCACTCTACCATTGCCATCAAGTCTGGTTCAATGAAAGGTGCAGGAGGGCATGCCAGGAGCAGCACCAGGCATACCTAACAATGAGATGCCAACCTGGTGAAGCTACAACATAGGAATACTTGCATGACAAACAGCGAATGCAGCATGTGATGGAGCTAAGCAATCCCACAACCAACAATCCGATCTAAGCTCTGCAGTCCTGTCACATCCAGTCGTAAATGGTGATGGACAATTAAACAATTAGTAGGAGGAGGCAGTTCCACAGTTACCTCCAACCTTGATAATGGCGAGACCAGCACATCGGTGCAAAAGACAAGTGCCAAGACCATCTTCAGCCAGACGTGCCAAGTGGATGATTCATCTCAGCCTCCTCCTGAGCATCACAGATGTAAATCTCCAACCAATATGATTCAGTCCAAGATATCAAGAAACAGCTGAAGGCACTAGAAACTGCAAAGGCTATAGGTCCGGACAACATTCCAGCAATAGTACTGAAGACTTGTACTCTAGAACTAGCTGTGCCCCTAGCCAATCTGTTCCAATACAGTTACAACAATGGCATCTACCCAATAATGGAGAAAATTATACAGGTATGTCCTGGCTATAAAAAGCAGGACAAATTCGCACTGGCCAATTAGCACCCCATCAGTCTACTCTCGATTATCAACAAAGTGAGAGAAGCTGTTATCAACAGTGCTATCATGGAGCATTTACTCAGCAATAACTTACTAATTGACACTCCATTTGGAGTCCGCCAGGATCACTCAACTCCTCACCTCGTTACAACTTTGCTCCAATCATGGACAAAAGAGCTGAATGTGTGAGGTGAGGTGAGAGTGACTGCCCTTGAAATCAAGGCAGCATTTGACCAAGTGTGACATCAAGGAGTCCTAGCAAAATTTGAAATCAGTCGGAAGACTCTCCACTGGTTGCAGTTATATCTAACGCAAAGGAAGATGTTTATGGTTGTTGGTGGTCAAACACATCAGTCCAAGTACATCACTGCAGGAGTTCTCCAGGGTAATGCCCAACCACCTTCATCAATGACCTTCCCTCCATCATAAGGTCAGAAGTGGGGATTTTCGCTGATGGTTCACTGATTGCATAATCTTCACTATTAATGACTCATCAGATACTGAAGCAGTCCATGCCCATATGCAGCAAGATCTGGACAACATTCAGGCTTAGGCTGGTAAGTGGCAAGTAACATTCATGCCACACAAGTGCCAGGCAATGACTGTCTCCAACAAACACCCAGCCATCTCCCCTCGACAATCAATAACATTATTATCGCTGAATACCCCTTTATCAACATTTGGGGGTTACCATTGACCAGAAACTGAACTGGACTAGCCATACAAATATTTTGGCTACAAGAGCAGGTCAGAGGCTGGGAATTCAGAGAGTAACTCAGCTCTTGACTCCCCAAAGTCTGTCCACAATCTGCAAGGCACAATTCATAAGTGTGATGGAATATTCTCCACTATTCCAAATGAGTACAACTTTAGCAGCAATCAAGAAGCTTGACATCATCCGGGACAAAGCAGCCCGCTTGTTTGGCACTCCATCCATCACCTTAAACATTCACTCCTCCATGCAAAGTGGCAGCAGTGTGTGCTATCTACAAGATGGCAGCAACTCACCAAGGCTCCTTCGACAGCATCCTCTAAGCCCACAATCTCTACCACCTAGAAGGCCAAGAGCAGCAGATGCATGGGAACACCACCACCTGCAAGCTCTCCTCCAACCCACACACCATCCTGTCTTAGAACTATAAGCGCTGTTCCTTTTTGTCACTGGGTCATAATCCTCGAACACCCTCCCTAACAGCACTGTGGGTGTACCTACGTCACATGGACTTCAGCGGTTCAAGAAGGCAGCTCACCACCACCTACTCAAGGGCAATTAGGGATAGGCAATAAATGCTGGCCTAGCCAGTGACACCTACATCCCATGAATGAATGTTAAAAAGATACTCCAACAACCTTACATTAAAGGCTAACATACCATTTGCCATCCTAATTGCTTGCTGTACTTGCATGTTAACTTCCTGTGATTCATGTACAAGGATTCCCAAATCCCCCTGAATGTCAACATTTAGTCGTCTCTCACCAAAATAAACTCTACTTTTCCATTCTTCCTAGAAAAGTGGATCATTACACTCCAATGACCTTTTTGCCCAATTATTTAATCCTTTATATAATTTTTCAGCCTCTTCACATTCTCCTTGCAGCTTATTTTTCCATCTCCCTTTGTATTATCAGTAAACTTAGATATATTATGCCACATATAGATTGTAAATAACTGAGGTCCAAGTACTGATCCTTGTTACACTTCACTGGTTAATTTCTCCAGTACTTTTTCTTTATTATTAATTCTTTAAGTTCCTCATTCTCATTAGAAACTCAGTTCCCTACATTTTCTGATGTGTCTTCTACTGCGAAGATAGACATAAATTATTTGTTTAGTGTCAGTGCCATTTCCTAATTTCCTTTTATAATTTATCTTGTCTCTAACTCTACTCTTTACTTTGATCAATCACTTACTTTTTACAAACTAGTAAAAATTCTTGCTATTTGTTTTTATGCATCTTGCTAGTTTACTCTCATATTTCTCCCTCTTGATTAATTTCTTGGTCATCCTTTGCTGAACCTCAGGCTTACCGCTTTTTGGCAATATTGTAAGCTTCTTTTAGTCCAATATCATCCTATGCTTGAACCACTATTTAAGTGAAGTTTTATTCCTCAAGGAATTGGGATATTCATTGTGAATTATTAATTATTTCATTCATATACATCAGCAGTGAACAGTTAACACATTCATTGGACATTAACCTGTTTATTATTATAATGGATCTGGTAAAATAGTATGTAGTGGATGTCACTTAAATGCATTCTGCATTTGTCCACTGATATCACCCACAGCATTTTTAATTGTACTATACTTGGATTTTGACCTCTTGAGGTGATGAATGTTTATGTCTGATGACCAATTTCATATTTTTAGAAGAGAAGAATTTTGGGCCCAATTTGGTATTTACAAAATTTCTGGTTTGGTCTGGGCGTTTAAAAAAATAGATTTTGAAACTATACTTCACCTCTCTCCTTTTCTTCCCCTTTCCCCCCACCCCTGCCATCTGCTGTCTCCCACACACTATTTCTATACCTACCTTTCTCCCTCTCTAGCTTTGCTCTGTTCACTGCCTCGCCTTCTAAGTTCCACTTAATTTTGCTCTTTCTTCTTAGGTTCTGCTCTGTCCTAATTTACTCTCACTCAAAATTTGACATTGCCTTACTCTCCCTTGTTTGGATTAGCTTTGTCTGAACTTTTCTATTAAGGTATAGTAGCCATTATCAGCTCCCTCTCCAGTTTTCACTTTCCCAGAATTTATTCCATCAGCATGCTTGATCTCTTACTCTAGGCCCTGCTCTATTCTTCCCTCACCACCTCCTTGACTTGACTTTCTCACTCTTCTCTCAAATTGTTTCTTTTCAGTTGTGCTGTAAAAATGCCCATTATTTGGTTGATTGAAGTTTCCCATTCAAATGATTTTCTTGCTCTCACATACAATTTCCATCTCTTTGTAGAGCAAATTGTCCATCATTAGTGCCAGCCTTGATTCAGTGGTTATGCTTTAATGTCTGAGTCAAAAAATTGAGTTCAGTCTCACTGAAGAATTGACCACAAATTCAAGACTGACACTTCAGTGGAGTTGAGGGAGTGCTGCAACTTTGGAGGTGCTGTCTTTCTGATTGGATATTACACTGAGGCCCCATCTGCCTCATCAGGTGGATGTAAAAGATCTGAATAAGATCTCCTAATGTCCTGGTTAATATTTATTGCTCAATCAATATCATTGAAACAGATTATCTAGTCATTTGCTTTCCTACTTTGTTTGGGGCTGTTTTACATTACAACGGTGACTACATTTCAAAAATACTTCATTAGCTGTGAAGTACTTTGGAATCCCTTATGTTATGAGAGATACTATCTACAAGAACATTTTGCATTTATATAGTGCTTTCAATGTAGAAAAAACATCCCACCGCAGTTCACAGAAGCAGAATTAGACAAAAATTGACACCAAGCCATAGTTAGGGGAGGTGACTAAAACCTTGGTTGAAGAGATAGGTTTTAATGATGTTCTTAAGGGGGAAAATTTAATCCAAGTTTTTTCTATTTTGTATAGATCATAAGTTCAATGGCATACTTCTATTGTTAACTCAGGTTTTTTTGTACCATTACAATTGTCTAACCATTTGTACCTTCCTTAAGGGTAGCTCCTTCCCATCCCCCTCACAATCAACACCCCAGCCCACCACCGTCTCCAACCCTACAATTAATTTTACTACCGTCCAGGAGCCCCTGATAGAGTGCCATCATATTTTTGTTTTCTCTAACATTTTTCATCCTCTAGATTTAACTATGTTGCTGTTATTTTCAGTACCTTATAATTCCCTACTGCCACAATAATCTCCAGTTCTGCCATCTTACTTCTAATGTGTTTTGCATTTATGCAGATACAGTTTATAAACCTACACCTTTCATGTACCCCAGTACCTGAATATTTCCAGGCTCTGTTTTACATTCGTCTCACTAGGTAATGTTGTTAAAGTCTATCCGTTGACCAGCTACTGCCCATAGACACAGGCCAATGGAGAGGTGCATGATCCTACTCTGCAAATTAGATTAAAACATAGCAAAATAGAAGCAGGAGTAGGTCTTTTGGCCCTTCGAGCCTGCTCCGCCATCCAATATGATTGTGGCTGATCCTCTATCTCAATGCCATATACCTGGTCTCTTCCCATAGCTCTCCTTAGAGTCTAGAAATCTATCTATTTCCTTCTTAAATATATCCAGTGACTTGGCCTCCACAGTCCTCTGTAGTAGAGAATTCCATAGGTTTACCACCTCTGAGTGAAGAAGTTTCTTCTCATATCTGTCCTAAATAGCCTACCCCGCATCCTGAGACTGAGATCGCCTTGTTCTAGACCACCCAGCCAGAGGAGACATCTTCCCTGCATCTAATCTGTCCAGCTCTGTCAGAGTTTTATATGTTTTAATGAGATCCCCTCTTATTCTTCTAAACTCCAGTGAATACAGGCCTAGTCGGCCCAATCTCTCCACAATAGACAATCCTGCAATCCCAGGAATCAGTCTGGTGAACTCCCTCTATGACAAATATATCCTTACTTAGGTAAGGAGACCGAAACAGTGCATAATATCCAGGTGTGGTCTCACTAATGCCTGTTTAGCTGCAGTAAGACATCCTTGCTCCTGTATGCAAGTCTTTTTGCCATGAATGCCAACATACCATTTGCCTTCTTAACTGCTTGTTGCACCTGCATGCTTGCTTTCAGTGATTGGTGTACTAGGACATTCAAGTCCCTTTGTACATCAACATTTCCCAATCTGTCACAATTTAAATAATACTCTGCCATTCTGTTTTTCCTACCAAAGTGGATAACTTCACACTTATCCACGTTATACTATACTTGCCATGTATTTGCCCACTCACGCAACTTGTCTAAATTGCCTTGAAGCCTCTTAACATCCTCCTCACCACTCACATTCCCACCTAGTTTTGTGTCATTAGCAAATTTGGAAATATTACATTTGGTTCCCTCATTCAAATAATTGATATATATTGTGAATAGCTGGGGCCTAAGCACTGATCCCTGCAGTACCCCATTAGTCACCACCTGCCATTCCGAAAAAGACCCATTTATTCCTACTCTCTGTTTTCTGTCTGCTAACCTAATTCTCAAACCATGTCAATCCCAATCCCAGGTGCTTTAATTTTACACACTAACTTCTTATGTGGGACTTTATCAAAAGCTTCCTGAAAATCCAAATACATCACATCCACTGGTTCTCCTTTATCTATTCTATTAGTTACATCCTCAAAAAAAGTGTTTGTTTGCAACAATGACATTCAAGCAGGATGGAAGTTATTAATTCAGCAATGTTACATCAATCAAATTGACATAGACAAACATTTAAATGTTGGAACAATTTGTCAAAGTGACAGAGTTTAAAAGTGATAGGAAATGGGGGAAAGACTCATGTTGTGTTGCTAAACTATATGGATGACAAGAAGTAGGGAAGGATTTGTTCTATTTTATGTTTTGTCAATTCAATAGATTTTGTTCATATTTGGTGACAAGATGTAGTGTGTAAACATTGAACACGAAGGCAGGGTTCAAAAATATAAAATGTATAATTTTGTCAGCAGTCTATAGTTTAGAATAGTCTGAAGTGCTGTTATATTATGGGATTACATTGGATGAAAACAATTAGTTGGCTGGTTTTGTTCCTCTGAAATTCCCCCTGTCAATCCTCATACTGAGTGATAGTTACATTGATGACAACAGCTTTTGTTACATGTGTGCTTATTCCACTTACCTGAGCCTGGACAGTGAGTGTTTGTGAATTCTTTGATCATCTAGAGGTCTTCCGGACGGCGAGCGGAGACGGGGCCCGCTCGCCGACCCGTAAAATGCTGCGGGGATATGTCAGGCGTGCGTCCTGACGTCACCCCACATCATTTAGATTTGCAGTTCGGCCTATTAAGGCCATTAAAAATCTAATTAAGATAATTAATGGACCTGCCCATCCAACCTTAATGTTGGTGGGCAGGCCGGGAGCCCAGGCGGGCTTCGGAAAAACCATGAAACCTCATCCACGGCGGGATGAGGTTTCATTAGGGTGTTTAAATTTTTATGAAATGTTTCAATAAAAGTTATGGACATGTCCCAACTCATGTGACAGTGTCACATGAGAGGACATGGCAGGGAAATTTTTTTATTGCCTTTATTTTAGTTTTCAATCGGAGCCGATCTCCCTGAGGCAGCACTTTGCCTCAGGGAGATCTGTGCGCTCTTTTGCGCGCATGTATGAAAGAGTGCACTCCCGTCTGAAGGACTGCCCCTCTGCCCACGCAGGGAGCACATAGCACTTCCCAGTGGATGTCACGCTGGGCGGGCCTTATTTGGCCGGCCCATGTAAAATGGCGGCACCGCCCCTGATTGGGGGCGTCGATCGGAAGGCTGCCTGCCCGTGCCTGCTCCTGCATTTCCCCTCCCAACGGGGGGAAAATGTTGCCCCTAAGGTATCATGACTTCATTCTTACCTGATATCAGGCACATACACTCCCATCGAGTGTCTGTGGCTCATTAAGTAATCCTTGTATTCTCAGTCATTATGTGTATGTGCTCAATTGTTCTCCACTCAGCAATAGTGCTGAAATCAGCATATTTAATCCAGAGAAAGGATGGAATCCAGGATCTGCCTGGTATATTTTGCACTGCATTTACCGCTTGGGCCATGAGAGTGAAGGAAACAAGTTAATAGTAGATACATACTTTTGAAATATGTACTACAGATTTGTTATGAACAACTTTTAGAGTTTGTTCTTCTGAAAAATATTGTATTTGATTTGAGTCGATGCAGCTCACGTCTTTCGTCTTCTCTTTTATTTAGTTGAGCAAGCTCCTGCAAAAAGTTGTATAGGAGCTTACCATCTCCCATTTCCAACAAGACTGAACCATAACAGCTCTGCTTATGACTCTGCTACTGGTAAGTATAATATCAGACAGTGTATTGTCACTGAAAACTACTGATAATAATAAAAAACTGCTTTATGATTGTACAGGAAATGTGAAATTTTGGTTAGATAAACATTCAATATGTTTGATAAAGTGGACTTACAAAAGCATTATGAAGCACAGTAGTTACCTGATCTGAGGTAAGCACCTGCTCTCCCTAAAATATGAAAAACACAATGGGTTTGGATTTATCATTTAGTGCTGAATTTGCCTCACGATGAATGGTCTGACTTGCCAGGGAGCCTGCTGTCACTGTCAATGAGCATGGAGGAGCCTGGCTTCAACTCAACACAGAGTTTCGCACACAGCTTGGAGCCCATCCATTCCAGCATGGAAGTGATGGTCAACTGCATGAGAACATTTGGGGATCCAACCGTGAGGCAATACCTGATGACCGATGTCTCAGTTTCCATTACAGCACAGGCAGAAGCCACACAACGTCTGAATGCTGCAGTGGAAGCTCAGACTAAAGTAATGAAATTTTAGATTGTTGCCAGGCAAGTGCAACTTACTACCATGCAGGCTTAGGCTGCTGTCAACATAGCTGCAGGTGCCAGTGCCCAGTGGAGCCTTCAGGGTCCCACGGCAAATCAGCAATCTGTGCTCCAGCAGATTGCAAGGATTGCTGAGATGCCTCTGTGCTGAGGAAGTGACAGTGACTCTGTGGAGCACAGGCTTGCTGTCCTTTCTAAGGATGACAGCATTCACGCTTTGAATCTGCTATTCTACTGGAGCTCCTGCTGTGGCCTGCAGTCAACCAGCCCAGACTGTTGCTGCCCGTGCTAAGGTGGTGCAGTCCAAAACTGGGCTTTCAAGGCTGAGACCAGCTCAAGGCCGTCCTGCGTCTTGTCCACTGAAAATCAGCAGCTTTCCACCAGCCATGCTGCAGCCACAGGGGTAGCATTGCATTGGAGCACTAGGCCAGACAACAACATACAGAAAACAGGCACTAAGAGAAAGTAGAAGGGTAATTAGTTGACTATTGTATGAAGTATTGAATGTATTGGATGAAGTTGTTATAGCATGGTTGTTTGTGGTGGTTTTTACTTAAGAATTGTGTCCAAGAGAAGACAGTGATAGTCCAGAGCAGAGGAATGGAAAGATCAGAAAGTGTTGAATGATGGGGATCTGGAATTTTATTTCAGGGATCCAGAATCTGATGTTGAACTCATGGGCATCAATGGAATATGGATCTGCCAGCTGTCTCCTCTCTTTCCTCCTGTTGAGGTGACAACGGCTGTGCCCTCATGATGGGCAGGTTGTGGAGGGTGCTGCAGACCACTATGAACATCCATGCTGGCCAGTGCTGGACAATCCCCCCCCAAGCAATCCAGGTAGTGGAAATGTTGCTTCAACATTGTGATGATCTGCTCAATGACGTTCCTTAAGGCAACATGGTCATTGTATGGCTGCTGGCCTCATGTAGTGGGGTTGCTGAAGGGAGTCATCAGCCAGGTGTACAGTGAATAATCCTTATAGCTGAGCAACTACCATATGGTTTGTATGCTGGTAGAAAGATTTCTGGAAGAGTGGACTGATGAAGATTAAACAAATCTTGACTGCTGCCAGGGTAGTGGGCATTCACCAGCAATGATGTGCTAGGCGTGGTTATGCACCACAATTAGTGAATGGTATCCTTTGCAGTTTTGGTACTTTTCACTGTTAAGATGATGATCATGAAAAGCAACAAAGGTACGAATACTGATCCTTCCAGTATCCCACTAATTATAGCCTGCTGTGATCTGGTTATTCCTATTCTCTGTTTTGTCCATTAACCGACTGTCAATCAGTGTTAGTATAGTATTCCTAATCCTGTGAGCCCAATTTTGTCCAATAAACTCTTGTGCTTAGCATAAACACTTCCTTCTATACCACTGTACCAAACACTACTTCCAGGTAAGGCAGTGATTTATTTGTACTTCTAGCTTTATTTCCTGTATTTGCTGTGTGTGGATGAAGTCTTCACTACATTGAGGAGACCAAACTGTTGCAATAAAGCTCAGTGCAAGTGATGAGGACCTATGGAAGTGATCTATGGAATTCATTGCCACAGAAGGCTGTGGAGGCCAGGTGATTGAGTGTATTTAAGACCAAGATAGATAGGTTCTTGATTGGTAGGGGGATTAAAGGTTACGGAGAGAATGGGGTTGAGAAACTTATCAGCCATGATTGAATGGCAGAGCAGACTCGATGGGCTGAATGGCCTAATTTCTGCTCCTATGTCTTATGGTCTTATGAGGAATTGCAAATGAAATTTCTAGTAGATATTTTACAGCCCTCTGGCTTTAATATTAAGTGCTTTTTCAACATTTGCTGCCCTTGATGGTAGAGGTCACAGAGGAGGAACATGCTCTTAAAGTAAATATTGTGAGTTGCTCCAATGCCTCTTAGAGATCATACATAATGTAATTGGGCCACTGGGAAGGGGATGAATATTGTGAAGACAGATACAAATTACAATCACTCATTTTTCTCTGTCTTTATCAATTTTTTGGTCTTCCTCTGCTGGCTTCTAAAATCATCTCAATTCTCAGGCTTGCTATCCTTTTTGGCAATGTTATAAGCCTCCTCCTTTGATACTATCATTAACGTTTCTTATTGGCCATATTTGGGTAACTTTTCACACTTTTTCTCAAGAGAATATTTATTTGTTACAAATTATAAATGAATTATTTTTACATACCTATAGGTATGGTGTAACTTCCAAGGCCTGCCAGAAAATGCAAATAACCCTGGAACTTGGGTCAGACGTTGGGAGGGGAAGATGCGCTGAGATTCTGCCAAAGCTTAAAATTCTGCCCTGATTGCCTAGGTCCAAACACAAAGAAGTTTAGATGGGGAATTCCAAGGTATTGACAAGTGACAATGAAGGGATGACCATATTTATCCCAGTCAAGGTGGAGAGAAATTTGGAGATGATGGTGTTTCAAGGTCATTACTATCAAGGGCCGCAAGAGGTGCAGAGGTCACAGAGGAGGAAAACGCTATCAAAGTAAATATTGTGTGTTGCTCCAATGCGTCTTGGAGGTCGTACATAATGTAATTGTGCCACTGGGGGAGGGGATGAATATTGAGTTCAGTAGTAGAGGTGTTGTCCAATCAAACTGTTTTAGTGTGGATAAGGGGAGGCTACTGTGCTTTCTCTTATTATAGATAATACTGGCACATATGTCATATGAACCTTAACTACTTAACCACCCTAGATTTTGTCCAGGACCTGCCGTAGGCTGTCGTATTTGTTTCATTATTGGAGGAGCAGGGAATGTAGTTAATCACTGAGGAATCATCAGTGAACAGCTCAACTGCTAACCTTATGATTGGTGGAAAGCCTTTCCTCCAATTCTCAAACTTTCACTTGACCTTTGTTGTGATATCAAGGAGATAAAACAAAATAGTAAAATATTATATAAATATAAAAATGCAGGCACATCAATAAAAAAGGAAGGCTAAGGTGAGAATAGGACCATTACCATGGGTAACGATGGAGAGATGGAAAAATATTAAATAATTATTTTGCTTCAGTATCTACCAGGGAGATATAATACGTAGGCATGACATTGCATGATGAGATAAGTATATTTAAAATTATAAAGGAAATGTATTGAATAGAATAAATCAGGCTTGTCTAATCTTTTTGTTTGGGCAGGGGGAACATTTCCATTTTAACTCGCTCAAGAGGCTGATGAGCAAATTTCAGAAAGATGAGGATTGGCACTACTTTAAACTGAATTTCAAAAAAAGTATTAAGGAAAGAAACAATTACTGAACAAAAATAAAGCAGTGTCATAGCAATAAATCGTTAAGTTTAAGAAAAGTGTATTTAATAAAATGACCAGAGTGTGAGAGGGTCAGTGTATTTGCCAGGCTCTCTCACACCTCTCAGGGTGCTCACGCACTCACACGCATCAGGTATGTGTTAGAGTGTGGTGGTGAGAGTGAGTGAGAAAGCTGAAACTTGGAGTAAGGCAGGCACACAAACACTCACTCCCACGAACTAACTCACTCCCTCTCCCACTCTCTCATTCTCCCCCCCTCTCTCTCTCTCCCCCCTCTCTCACACACTCTCTCTCACACTTTCTCTCTCTCACTCTTTCTCTCACACTTTCTCTCTCACACGCTCTCTCTCACAACCTCTGTCTCACACTTTCTCACTCTCTCTCACTCACTCACTCTCTCTCTCGCACTCATTCTCTCTCTCGCACTCATTCTCTCTCTCGCACTCTCTCTCTCACACTCTCTCTCTCATACTCTCTCTCTCTCTCTCTTGCACTTTTTCCCACTCCCACTTGGTGTTTTTTTTTGTCAGCTCATGTTGTAGGGTAGACAGCATAGTTAGTTCAGGACTTAAGTGACTAAAGTATGTGATGAGTCCTAGGAGACTCCTAACTTTCTGAATGTTTGTAGAGTCCACAATATTTGCACTGTCTTCAACTTTCCATGGATCAGGTGATATGCCTTCACCACTGAACATATGGCCAAAAAATTTGATTTGTCTTTAATTGAATAAGCACTTGTCTTTGTTCAAGGTGAGGTTGCATTCTCTAAGATGTTGTAGGCAGGTGTGTCTTGAGTTCACTTTCAGTGTGATCATAGATGAGAATGCCATCACTGATGTTCACCCTGCCAAGTACAGATTGAATTGTGCTGAAATACCTCAGCTGTTGAATTGAATCTAAAGTTGAGCTTTTTGTTTCAAAAAAGTTCAAAATGAGTGGAAAATACCATAAGATACCTTGATTCTTCTGCAAGCTCGATTTGATGGTATCTTGCAATGAGGTCAAGTTTAGAGAAGTGTTTAGCACCATGCATTCTCTCTATGATATAATGGACTGATGGTGTCAAGATTGTGTTGGTGACCACATATCAATGCAGATTCTAATCTGGCTCTCACTCTTGGGTTTCTTGATGACTTGTATGGGTGAGACTCAAGGGGTAAGTTTCTCCCCAACTTTCTCAATATGTCAAGGTCAAGTAGACACTGAAGTTCCTTCTCTGTTTGCTTCCTGACATCAAATGGTATTCATCATCTTTGATGTGGGGGCATGATGGGGTCAATATGCAGCTTGCCTGTCAGTTTACCAATACCACTGAAGTGGTCAGTATACAATTTTAGTGTTGTTGGTATGTAGAAGAATCATGGACATAACTGTAATCATGTGCAGATCTGTTGCTATCTGGAAACTGATAAGCGTGTCACATTCTAAAGATGTGACACAGGATACAGCATTTGTCCTAGTATCTGAATGAGACTAGCATTTCAGAACTCTTCAGAATGTTCAGTGGTTGCTGCTGTTGTGAGGGAAAAGTTTTATATTCACTGGCTTGGAGAGAATGGGGCAGCCCTGAAGTCTTTGAACATTTTGTCTCCCATGACATTCCTGTATCTATGAAAGCATCTACATCTGAGCAGCCAGAGGTTACTGTCACAAGTCACTGGTTGCTGTGTCCAAAAAACACAAAATTATATTCAGGGTCATCTGTCTCTACTTTGGCTACATTTTCTTGATCTTTTGCTGTGGTGCACATAGATGACACCCTTCTGTTGGTATTGGTCTTGATAGTTGATTTGAAACATGAGCAAATTGGTTGGATTTTCCACAAGCTGTGCACTGTTCACCAGTAGCAGTCACTGTTCAGTGTGGATAAGCATCATCACAGCGGAAACACGGTTTGGACAAGTCACAGCTCTGTTTCTGAGACTGCTGTTGTTGCTTTGCAGGTAGTTGCCTGGCACATGAGTGATGTGCAGTATTTACAGGAGTTAAACTTGGAGTGTGGTAGTTACTCTTGGCACCCTCAACTTCAGTAGCTCTGGATTCTGAAAGCAATAGTGATCTCACTAACTCCAACAGCTGTGAAAGCTTTCTGTCTCTCTTGAGTGCTTTTCAAGTGGTTGGCTAGAGAGACAACCTTCGATTATTTGTGTTTTGATTTCTTGTTTGACATATTCAACATCACCAAACCCACATTTGGTCTCTAGTTGCCTTAAGCATGTGCAATATTCGTCAATTGTCTCATTTGCTTTTTGCTTAGTACATCAGAAGATAATGGTTTCATATATTGTATTGTTCTTGGGTATAAAATATGTTGCTAGTGCTTTTTTGCTGTCTTGTAATCGTTTTGATCAGGCATAAGTTTCTCAAAAATATCTTCAAGTTCTTCACCTCTATGGTGGAGCAGTAAGGACTTTCTTCTTTTGTCATCCGTGATTTCGAAACTTGCCATCCTGCCTTTTGAATGTCACAGCCACTTTTACCAATGTGGGAATACAGATGGCTCCAAATTCACCACAAAAGATGGCAGATTGGGCATTGACAATGCCATATTGATCAGCAATGCAGAGATGAAGCGTCAATGTAATGATCCATGATTTTTTATTTTGATCAGGATTTTTGTAAGATCAACCATCTTCAGCTACTTCATCAAGGACAGTCCCTCCATCATAAGGTCAGGTGTGGAGATGCTTGCTTCTGATTGGTGCTGAACATTGCGCATTCATGACTCATCAGACACTGAAGCAGTCCGTGTCCATATGCAGCAAGACCACAATGTTCAGGCTTGGGTTGATAAGTGGCAAGTAACATTCACACCACACAAGTGCCAGACAATGACCATCTCCAACAAGAGAGAATCTAACCATCTCCCCTTGACATTCAAAGGTATAACTATCATCCCCCACTATCAATGTCCTGTGGGGGTTACCATTGACCAGGAACTGAACTGGATCAGTTAAATAAATACCGTGGCCACAAGAGCAGGTCACAGGCTGGAAATTCTTCAGTAAGTAACTCACCTCCTGACTCCCTAAAGTCTGTCCACCATCTACAAGGCACAAGTCAGGAATGTGATGGAATGCTCTCCACTTGCCTGGATGAGTGCAGCTCCAACAACACTCAAGCTTTACACCATCCTGGACAAAGCAGCCTGCATGATTGGCAAACCATCCACCGTGATAAACATTCACTCCCTCTGCCACTGATGTACAGTGGTAGCAGTGTGTATAGTGTACAATCTACAAGAAGCATTGCAGCAACTCATCAAGGCTCCTTTGACAGCACCTTCCAAACTTGCAACCTCTAACATCTAGAAGAACAAGGGCAGCAGTTGCATGGAAACACCGCTACCAGCATGTCCCCCCCAAGGCACACGCCATCCTGACTTGGAACTATATCGCCAATTCTTCACTATTGCTAAGTCAAAATCCTGGAACTCTCTTCCTAATGATACTTTGGTTGTAGCTACACCACATGGACTGTAACGGTTCAAGATGGTGGCTCACCATGACCTTCTTGATGGCAATTGGGGATGGGCTATAAATGTTGGCCTAGCCAGTGATGCCCAGATCCGGTGAAGGAATTTTTAAAAAT
Source organism: Carcharodon carcharias (assembly GCF_017639515.1). NCBI lineage: Eukaryota > Metazoa > Chordata > Chondrichthyes > Lamniformes > Lamnidae > Carcharodon > Carcharodon carcharias. The sequence goes on along the minus strand of NC_054477.1, from coordinate 73,693,427 downwards.
GTGTATGTGTACACTATGCAAGCTTTCCTGTTTGTGTTTATTTAACACAGGCTGAGCGTGTCTCTATATTTGCAACGTAAAATGCTGTCTTCCCCGCTGTCTTCCTTGCAGAAAGTAGGCAAAACCTCCCAAAAAGACTCATACCTCGAAGCAAAGCTTCCTATTTATCATTATCCTGGTCATCACTGTGAAGCCCTTGGGATAGAAACAGCCAAAGCCAGTCAGAACTTGTAACTGCACGAGAAAACAATGGTTTCCTTTTTATTTCTCTTCTTGCAGCTCTGTATGCTGGTATAAATGTGTATGGTAGCTTCAGGTGGACAAAATGTACAATGCAATTATCAATGCACCACACTTTTTCACTGTTTGAGGCAGGGTGGTTTAGAGACTTAGTCCATGTGTTGAATTCCATTCAATAAGATAACAAGTTCTGCTCTATTGAGTTAAAGCCGGAGAATCAGGACCAGGACTCCACAACAAAAACAGAATTACCTGGAAAAACTCAGCAGGTCTGGCAGCATCGGCAGAGAAGAAAAGAGTTGACTCATGACCTCAGCCCATTATCCATTACCAAACACCACTTCTTCTAATTTACTATAGGTGGAATTGCCAGTCTTCTGATTTGCCCAGGGATCCCCAGAATGTGGAATAGATTTTCTGGGCATGATAAAAATACTAGAAGAGAGCAAATGGTCCATCAAACTCATCCCATCCAGACTTTATGTATCACATCACTATTGGCCCAGTGATGGAACCAGTGATTCATCCCCCATATAAAGTATCAATGGAGCAAAAAGGAAAGCTTGAAAGAGAGCTCCAAGTGATGGAAGAAATTAAGATAATTGGGGAACGAAAATACAACAAAAATATATCGTAGTTACCTTCAGGCTATGCAAATGCAACCAATTCTCTTTGCAGCTTAAAATCTGCCCACCAGTCTTATACAATTAACTTTTACTTAATGTTCTGTACAGCTCTTGACCAATGACTTCCTGGAAATTGAAATATACAGTGTCCATTTAAGATGCTCAATAAAACTGGCTGCCTTCCAGATGATCTGTGTGATCTCTTCCCATGACAACATAATGGATAAGGTCAGCTATCATGGGACAACATTGGAACCCTTTGAGATTTGCAGTGTGGTTAAATAGGGTTGCATTCTTGTGTTGACACTCTTTGGCTTATTCTTCTTTTTACAGCTGTAATATGCCTTCAGTTAATCTACAGAGTGTCTAGCTAAACACCAGAATGATGGAAAGCTGCCTGTCTGAGATCCAAGAGAGAAGTGTGCCAAGTAATCATCAGAGAGTTGCTCTATATTGACGATGCTGCACCAGCATACCATACTGAGGAACACCTTCAGTGTAAAATGGACAGACTCTCTCACCTGTAAAGAATCTGGTTCCCATCAGCATTAGGAAGACAACATGCATTGTTCAGGATGTTGCCATACTGTTATCTAACAGCATTGACAATGTGATTCTGAAAGTTGCCGCTATCTTCACAGATCTAAGCTGCGCAATCATCAGCAATCCATCACTTGATCAATGCATGCATTGCAAAAGCTGCAGCTGTTATATCAAAGCTGAGCAAGACATTGTGGATCAACAGCAACCTAACTGAGAACACCAAACTGCCAGTCTACCAAGCCTGCATTCTCAGTGTAATCTGCAGTGGTGAGACTTGGACAACATATGCTAGGCAGGAGAAAAGGCTGAATAGGAGATTTGGACAGGCTTGGTGAGTGTGCATGAACATGAAAGGTGAAATATAACGTGGATAAATGTGAGGTTATCTACTTTGGTAGGAGGAAGGGAGGTGCAGAATATTTCTTAAATGGTAAGAGATTGGGAAATGTTGATGTCCAAAGTGACCTGGGTGATCTTGTTCATAAATCAGTGATAGCTAACATGCAGATGCAGCAAGTAATGAGAAGGCAAATGGTATGTTGGCCTTTACCGCAAGAGGATTTGAGTACAGGAATGAAGATGTCTTGCTTCAAATGTATAGACCCTTGGTTAGGCGGCACCTGGAGCATTGTGTACAGTCTTGGTCCCCTTACCTAAGGTAGAATATGCTTGCCAGAGAGGGAGTACAGCAGAGGTTCACCAGACTAATTCCTGGAAAGGTGGGACTGTCCTAAGAGGAGAGATTGAGGAGAGTGGGCCTGTATTCTCTAGAGTTTCAAAGAAAGAGAGGTGATCTCATTGAAATTTACAAAATTTTTATGGGGCTAGACAGATTAGATGCAAAAACGATATTTCCCTTGGGTGAGGGCATCTAGAACGAACGGACACAGGTCTCAGAATAAGGGGTAGGCCACTTAGACTGAGATGAGGAGGAATTTCTTCACTTGGAGAAATTCTCTACCCCAGAGGGCAGTGGAAGCTCAGTCATTAAGTTTGTTCAAGAAAGAGATCAATAGATTTCTAGATATTAAAGACATCAAGGGATATGGAGATAGTGTAGGAAAATGGTGCTGAGGGAGACAGTCGGCCATGATCTAGTTGAATGGGTTGTGGAGATTCAATGGAATCAGCACTAAAAGTTTGCATTTCATGTTCAGGAATCTTCACTCAGTGCTCTAGGCCCAACTATCTTCAACTGCTTCATCAATTATGACTTTTCCGTCATAAGATTAGAAATGGGACTGATGATTGCAAAATGTACAGCACCATTCATGATTCCTCAGATACTGAAGCAGTCCATGTCCATATGCAGCAAGACCTGGACGATATTCAGGCTTGGGCTGATAAGTGGCAAGTAACATTCACACCACACAAGTGCAAGGCAATGACCATCTCCAACAAGGGAGAATCTAACCATCACCCCTTGACATTCAATGGTATTACCATTGCTGAATCCCCCACTAGCAACATCCTGGCGGTTGCCATTGACCAAAAACTGAACTAGACTAGCCAGATAAATACTGTGGGTGCAAGAGCAGGTCAGAGGCTAGGAATCCTGCAGCGAGTAACTCATCCCTGACTCCCCAAAGCCTGTCCACCATCTACAAGGCACAAGTCAGGGGCGTGATGGAATACTCACCACTTGCCTGGATGAGTGCAGCTCCGACAACACTCGAGAAGCTTGACACCATTCAAAACAAAGCAGCCTACTTGATTGGCACCATATCCACAATCATTCACTCCCTCCACCAACGATGCACAGTGGCAGCAAGATGCACTGCAGGAACTCACCAAGGCTCCTTAGACAGCACCGTCTGAACCCACGATTTCACCAGGTGCATGAAAACACCACCACCTGGAAGTTCCCCTCCTGACCTGGAAATATATCACCATTCCTTCACTGTCGCTGGTTCAAAATCCTGGAACTCTCTCTTCCCCACCCCCCCCCCCAAAAGCACTGTGGGTGTGCCTACACCACATGGACTGCAACGGTTCAAGATGGCAGCTCACCGCCACCTTCTCAAGGGCAAACAGGGATGGGCAATAAATACAGGCTAGCATCCCATGAATGATTAAAGAAAAAAACAATTTATATTATTTGAGTACATGCTGTTAGTCATGAATGATTCCACATAACAGAACCCAGATCAAAAATATTTCATATTACTGTGTGTCAGATGTTCAGATACTATCTGTTGCTTATTGTTGCTAACTTCTCTAAAACCTAACCACATGAAACTCTCTCTGGTTCTTATCTTGTCCTACTTCTGATTGCTAGTGCCAATGCTACTTCAAGTTCCGTTGCGAAGCAGACTTGCTTAGTTCTTAGTGTAAAGTAGCCCTAAGAGATGGCAGAGCAGGCTTTGGGACTGAATGGACTGCTTCTGCTCCTATGTTCCACGTTCGCTTCTCAGACGAATCCTCGGCACCTCTTGGCAGGACCAGGTCATCAACTTTCGGAGCATGCTAATTCCATCAGCATTGTGATGAAATAGAGATAGTTTAAGTAAGTTATGTATATTTGGGTGTGTTAGAAATAAGGTTTGTCTTTAAGTTAAGTTTAATTTGTATTTCTGTTAGGAAAAAGGGAAAGTTGAGTTTTAGTTTCACTTTAAAAGACGCCTGCATTTTAATGAAGAACTTATGACTCTTGAAGGAGAGTAAAACAAACACAAGGATAGAAAAAAACTGTGCTGCTGTCTAATAACAGGGATCAAGAGAGGAAGGCCATGCACACGCATACATGCACACACACACACCTAAAAAAGCAGTTTCAGTGCACTTGAAGCCAGGATTCCAGAGAGGCTGGACAGCAGAGGGGCAGATAGCACGTCCCAAACTAAAGTTGAAACCAGCTGCCAAGAGAGACTGGACGGGAGAAGGAGCTGCAAAAGCAGGTTCCAGAAACTAAAGAAGGAAGCTCCCAACTCCAAGGGAGTAGAACAGGAAAGCTCTCAAGAGAACAGTCTAGTCAAAGGACAAGAATCTGGAAAAAGTCCTGTTCGATGGAAAGTAAGGAGCAGAAAGGAAGGCTCCAAGTTTCAAGCTTAAGGAGAAGAAAGCTGCAGGACACAGATTTAAAGCAATGTAAGTGTGCGAGAAGCCTGAAGATCTAAGGAGACAGCCAAAGGTCTGTAGCTCTTTACTGTGGGCATGTGAAGCAGAGGTGTTCTATTGACATGGCTGAGTCAGTGAGAGTGCATAGAAGAAAGCTTGAATACACATGGTGATCCAGGGGAGAGGAACATCAGAAGGAGAGTATGAAACCCTGGAGGTCAATCCTTGTGGAAGGCGTCTGAGAGAAAGCATTGTTTGGGAGAAGATTCCAGAGTGAGTTCTTCGGGAGTGGAGATTGGATACCCTTGTGTGAAAGACGGAATGCAGCGAGACCAGTTGGCTCACAGTGAGACAAGCGTCTGGTTGGGGGGGGAGTTGATGAGAGTGGCATCTATTACTTGGTTGCTAAGTGTGGTATGTCTGACCACAGGTTGCCTAAATACTGTGTATTTACTGTGAACATTAGAGTATTAGATAGCTTTTATAGCTTGGGTAATCCTTACAAATCTGTACATATCTGTAGAGGTATAGTTATGAGTACTGTAGAATAGTTCATCTTTTCATGTTTAATAAATGTTTTATTCTTTTGTTAAGGGTTCATCAGCAGACTCTTGTGACTCTGTTCAGTAGCCACTCTCCACGTATCTAAACAAAAAATAAAAGTTAGAATCTACCTATCAAGCTGGTTCCACCCTGGGATCAGGCTTGTTTAGTAGTAACATCAGCTAGGATAATAACAACATACACTCATTGCTAAACAAATGATATCTGCACTGGCTCAGTCACATTCATTGGATGGATGATGGCCCTATACTCAAAGACCTTCAGTATAGTGAACTGGCCACTGGGTTATGATCAGCTAGATGTCCGCACCTCCACTCCAAGGACACTTGCAAGCGAGATATGAAGATGGCCTTCACTAACACTAACAACTGGGAGATGGTCGCTGATGGCCATGACCACTGGAGGCTGACTGTTTGGAGGGTCATTGTAAGAGGGGAAGAGAAACAGAAAGCTCAGCTGGCCAAGAAGGGGGCCCAGAGAAAACAGAGGCTAGTGAATCATGAACCTTCCCAATGCACTGTCTTTCTCTGCAACAAATGCAGCAGAGACTGTTATGCCAGACTGGGGCTCCAGAGCCACGCCAGGTGATGTTTAACACAGAGTTGATCACCAAGGTGCAAACCATCAACTCGCCAGAAGGAAAACTGACCAAAGGTTGACTTGACTACCATCAACCTCATTACAGTACTTCTTCAAATAATTCAAACAAGTTAGTGAGACAGGACCTCTGTTTCCAAAAATTATGCTGGAATTCCCTATTAATGTCTGTTCTTTTGAAGTGATTCAACAACAGAATTTCAACAAGTTACCTACAGGCCAAATTGATTGGCTATCTACCTAAGCCTCAAAACTCTTTAGACTCCAATACTGATATTGAATCTTTTCGCATTTAAGAATTAGGAGCAAGAATAGACAACTCGGCCCTTCAAGCCTGCTCCACCATTCAATAAGATCATGGTTGACCCGACTTTAACAACCTGCCTACCCCTGATAACCTTTCACCCCCTTGCTTATCAGTAATCTATTTACCTCTGCCTTGAAAATATTCAAAGACAGCTTCCACTCCCTTTTGAGGAAGGGAGTTCCAAACACTCACTACTCTCTAAGAGAGAATTTCTTTTCATCTTTCTTTAAATGAGTGACTCCTCATTTTTAAAACTGACACCTAGTTCTAGATTCTCCCACAAGAGGAAACATCCTTTCCATATTCACCCTGCCAAGACCCCTCAAGACCTTAAATGTTTCAATTAAGTCACCTCTTACTGTTCTAAATTCCAGCAGATATAAGCCTAGCCTGTCTAATCTTTCATCATAAGACAACGTGCCCATTCCTGTTATTAGTTTAGTAAATTTCTCTGAACTGCTTCTAATGTATCTACATTCTTCCCTAAATAAGGAGACCAATATTGTACACAATATTCCAGATGTGGTCTCACGAATGTCCTGTACAACTGAAGCATAACCTTCCTACTTCTATATTTAATTCCCCTCGCAATAAACAGTAACATTCTATTAGCTTTCCAAATTACTTACTGTACCTGCATACCAGCCTTTTGTGATTTAAGCACTAGGACACCTAGATCCCTCTGAATCTCAGACCCCTGCAATCTCTCACCATTTAGATAACATGTTTCTTTTTATTCTTCCTGCCAAAATAGACAGTTTCACATTTTTCCACATTATACTTCATTTGTCAGATCTTTGCCCACTCGCTTAACCTATTTATGTCCCCTTGTAGCCTTCTAATGTCCTCTTCACAACTTACTTTCCTACTTACCTTTGTATTGTCAGCCAATTTAGCAACCATACCTTCGGTCCCTCATCCAAATCTTGTTCAATGGCAGGGCAGACTGAAAACTGTTGTGGAGGTTCAGCTCCTGATTTCCTGACTTTTAATATCAATGGGTTAAAATCTGGGGCATTCTGAATTGGGGTGAATTTTACAGGCGAATGTATCTCCCATCCCCAAGATGAACAGTCAGTTGGCAGCTCACTTGACTTTAAATCTGGCTGCGCTGTCTTGCAGCAATAATACACTTGGGCAGCCTTACTTACCTGAGAGTGGGACATATGCTCCTCAGGGACAGGAGGTCCCATCCTCGAGAGCTGCCGGTTAATCTGATTGTTGGGCAGCTCTTGTAGTCTCAGCAGCGGCAACAGCACTGCAGTTTCAAGGAGAAGGAAGATGTTGCCTGAATTTACCTTTAAGTCTGGGGACTTTGGTCAGGGATGTAGAAGTCTAGTGAGGGAGAGGTGGTGAAATGGAGGGTCTAGAGGCTGGGGACAGACACAAAGGGTGGTACAATCTTGAGGGGTTCCCCTGATGGACACAGGGGATCCCCTAAAGGAGGTACCCCCTGCCCTCCCATCCTGCCTTTATCTATTCTTTGATACTTGCTGGGCTGGCTGCCATCCTTCCGCCTTCCCCAGCTGCATGTGTTATTGTGATGGAGGTGGAATGAGGCCCTTAAGTGACCATTCATTGGCCATTTAAAGGCCTCAATAGGCCTAATGGGTTGCTTGATGCTTACCTGCTCCCTTAATATGGGGCAGAGGTCGGGATGGGTGGGAAGGTGGGTGGTTGGCCATCTGCTTTAAACACTGGCCGGGTGGGGGGGTGCTGTAAAATTCACTCCATATCTAATTCTCTAATCTATGCTTCTGTTAAGCAAGGCTTTGTGTCAGAAGCATTTCTCTCAATTTTGGACCGAGCGTTCCATATGTAAACATGAAATTGAACTCTATGGGCAGGATATTGAGGTCGGTGAGTGGGGCGGGGGAGGGCGGTGGGGGGTGGGGGGTGGGGGTTGTGGGAGGGAGTGCAGAGCCCGCTTTCTGATGCATAAAATGACGCAGGATAACCTTGGGCAGAACTCCCGACGTCACTCCGCGTCATTTCAATTTTCAAGTCGGCGGGGGCGCAGCCGAATCAGCTGTGCGCCCACCGACCTGTCAACGGTCAATTGAGGCCATTTAAAAACTAATTGAACTAGTGAATGGACCTGCCTGTCCAACCTTAATGTTGGCGGGCAAGCCGGGAGCCCTGGCGGGCTTCAGAAAAAGTATGAAACCTCATCCACGGGTGGGATGATGTTTCATGTAGGTTTTTAAAAATTTAATAAAAGTTTAATTAAAAGTAATGGACATGTCCTAGCTCATGTGACAGTGTCACATGAGGGGACATGTCAGGGAAATTTTATTTTTCTACATTTAACGTTTTTAAATTTTGGCGCCGATCTCCTTGAGGCAGCGCTTAGCCTCAGGGAGATGAGTGCACTCTTTCTCGCACATGTGCAAAACAGTGCACTCTCAGCTTAGGGAATCCCACCACCCCCCCACCCCCCCCACCACCACCACCCCCCCACTCGCACAGGGCGCGCATAGCGCTTCCTGTGGACGTCAAGTTGAGTGAGCCTTAATTGGCCCACCCACATAAAATGGCGGCCAGAGGCACGCCCACCCCTGAACTTCTCGAATACCATCCCTCCCCCCCACTGACGGGGGGAAAATACTGCCCTATGTGACTCCCCACATATATATCCTTTCAAATGGGGGCAACTCCTCCAAACAATAAATGCTAATTTCACTGTTAGAACTGAACAAATCTTTTCTCAGGAATGATAGAACATTGAAAGATCTTTGGAGCTTTGTTACTCAATTTTGCCAAAAGTAATTAACGCAGTCTTCAGACAGCTAGTGTGGCACAGCTGACTTGGCTCCTCTCTCATAAAGAATAATGGGTTGTAATCAGTAACAAAAATGAACTTCTAAGGAGATACTTTCTATGATTCCTAAATTATCTATTGCAACTAGATAATATTTATGTTGACTACTTTCAGATTGATGTCATTGGTCATACTTTTGTCTGTGAATTAGACGGCACACCACAGACTTAAGCACATTCTAGGCTGCTACTTTAGTGCAGTACTGAAGGAGTGTTGTTTGGTCAGAGGTGCTATCTTTTGGTTTGGGCATTAAATTGAGGCCCAATTTGACAATGGATGTAAAAGATTCCATGTGACTACTTGAAGAAGAACTGAGCAATATACTAATATCCTGACCAATTTTCCTTCCTCATCCTTTATGGAGAATTTCACATCCCCCAAAGTAACCCCAAAGAGAAACTGACTGGTAAAACACTTAGAAAATTTGGACAAGGCTGTTTATGCTGCTTCCTTTGTCTTGTTTCCTGTCTCTCACCAGAGTTACAACAGCAGATGGGTGGAGCACATACACAACCATTTGCTGGTCATTTATACAATAACAAACAAGTCTCAATGTGCCTCACTGATGGTGTTCATAGGACCTTGCTCTATGTGGGATCCTATTTTGTCCACATATTAACAGCAATGATTCTTCAAAAGAAATCCAATAGTTGTAAAATTCTTTGGTTTATCCAAAGGACATGATAAATGCAAGTTCTGGTTTCCTTTTTCCAGTTAGCAAGAAGCAAAATGCCTTTTCGTTACAGCTTCCACTGTGCAAAGCAGAACTAAATGTGTGGAATGATATCAGTTTGACATTGCACTGAAAACATACAAAATAATATGCATCTTAAAAATAAGCTCAAGATCAGTAATACTTCTCTTTTTTCAGGAGTTCATCTAGTAACTTTAGATTAGATTAGATAAAATTCATCCTTAATAGCTTAAAAACCCTCAAAGATCCGAACTCGGGCCATTTTAGTTTTGGGTGTCTTTTCAATTGCTGCAACCTTTTAATTGATAGAGTTCAACTTCAACCCAAATTTTCCACTCTTTGGGTGGAATTTACTTTCTTCCCCGAGGCAAGTTTGGAGACAGGGTCATTTAATTGGGTGGGAAGGTGCCGGCTGGGGGCTCCAGTGCCTTCTCGTTCTTCAGCAGTTAAGCATGGGGTGGAAAAGTTTGTGGGTAACATTCCTGCCCCAATACCAATTGAAGCCCTTAAGTGGGCAATTAATGTCCATCAATGAGCTCATCCTGCCACCACTAGATGTGGGTGGGGTAGTTAACCACTAGTTGTGGGAGTGGGGTAGGGGAGACCATGAAAAGCAAAAGCAAACCCTGTTGCATTTGCTTGCAGGTTCCCTAGGGGTGGGGGTGGAATTCCTTTGTTCAAAGGTATTCAATAGTTAATTGAGGGACCCGGTATCATGAACTGGGTGGGGGTGGGGGTGGGGGTGGGGGTGGGGGTGGGGGCGGGGGCGGGGGCGGGGGGTCTGTTGAAAGCCTTGCCCTTTCTTCAAAGCCCCCTGTCCCCTCTAACCAGAGACCCCTAACTCTCTCTCTCTCACTGGTGGTCTTTGTCCCTCATTGATCCAGGCCTCTGGTGGGTACATTGCTGGCAGCTACCATTGCTACTGGTGGTGCTGACAGCAATGAAGATCTGCTGGCCTTTGATTGACTGGAAGGTCTCAGTGGACCGGATTTCTACTCCTGGGATCCTTGATCCCGGGGGAAGAGCTGCCACTGTCCACTTAAGTGCCTGACTGACACTCAATATGGCAGGCCTTCCCAAATGACACGATGTGGGGCTCTTGCTGGCTCTCCAGCAGGAGGGCGAGACGACTGTAGTCTGGATTAAATTCTGTCCATTGTGACATAAACTGATGCTTTATTATACAAACTTCATGGTGCCCAAGGCTGGAAAGTGATATGTACAAAGACCTTAGTTTTATTAATGACTAAAAATATTTAGCAAGTAGCTCTAGCTGTTAGCAAACATTCAACAAATACAACTTACTAAAGTGCATCCTATTATTGTTGTGCACAAATCCTTTGTACTATCATTGATTTAAAATTTTGTTATCCTCGAACAATTGAATGTGTTAGTATCTTTTGCTAGCACTATTTGGCTGCAGCCTACTTTTAAGATTAATGCATGTTTCTTCCTGTTCATCAGTTAAGCTCTCATTCCTAAGATTTCTTGGAATGCATGTACAAAAATATGTGAAATGTTGTAAATTTATGGAGTTATGAAATATATCCCCATCGCACACTCCCAGATTAGATAAAAGGATGATTGTACATCTATCTTTTCTACAGGGTTGCCGTAGATGAGTAAGGTTAGGGGCACCAAATGATTTGTATTATGATCTCTTAAAAATGAGTATGAACAATTTCTGTGCAACTGCTGGCCTCTTGCCCGAACTTCAATAACTTTAGAGACTCCATTGTAAAAGTGCACTGTATGGCACTGTATGACAATGTACAGCAGTGGTCACATCACACAAAATACACAATAAAGTTACCACTCCTCTGTTCCAAAAACTTGCCTCATCCTGAAGATTTCTATCATTCCAGCATGAAATTTTTTTTGCTTCTACTCCGGTCATCCTATTGCCTTTCAACATTAAGGCAATACTTGTGGTCAAAGTAGGGATTTTTTTTTTTAGAATGGTTCCTAGATTAGCACATTCTACTTTATCAAAATTAACCATTACAATTTATTTCTGGAAAATTTTATAGAGGAAATAATTGATGCTGTTAAAATGGATGCGGTATTAATTCACTCTTGTTCCCTCTGTTACTTGCTAAATGGAATGAGTACAACCCAGTGCTAAACATGCAGTTGAATGGATGCATGTCTCAACAAGGGAACAGAGCTCATGTAAGGCTATTGCCAATTAAAGTTAACCTGGGGGAAGATGGTAGCATAGTTGTAATGTCACTGGACTGGTAATGCAGAGGCTCAGGAAAATGCTCTGAGGACAAGGGTTTAAATCCCACCATGCTGATGGTCTTTAAAATTTAATTAATAATTCTAGAAGTGAAAGCTAGTCTCAATAATTAACCTATTAGTTTCAGACCATGAGATTATCATCAATTGTGTAAAAACCAATTTGGTTCCCTAATGCCTTTAAGGGAGTCAGCCTTATCTTGTGTGGTCTACATGTGACTCCAGAATCATAGCAATGTGATTGATTCTTAACTGCCTTCTGAAATGGCCTAGCAAGCCACTCAGATCAAGAGCTGTTAGGAATGGGTAACAAATGCTGGCCTTGTCAGCGACACTCACATCCCATGAAATAATAAACTTAACATAAGGTAGTGGAATTAGTTTTGGATTGCTCAATCAAAGAACTGGCACAGATTAAATGGCTTGGTTTTTAAAATTATTCATTCAAAAGATGAGAGCATCTTTGGCTAAGCCAGCACTCATGGCCTGTCCCTAATTGCCCTTGAAAAGATGGTGGTGTGCTACCTTCCTGAACTGCGATAGTCCATGTAGTTTAAAAGTATACCCACAGGAATATTAGGGAGTGAATTGAGGGTATCACCTTTGTAGCAGTGAAGGAACAGTGATTATATTTCCAAGTCAGGATGGTGTGTGGCTTGGAGAAAAACTTGTAGGTTGTGTTACTCCCATTCCTCTGCTGCCCAGGTGGTAGAGATCACAGGTTTAGAAGGTGCTAGCGATAGAGTCTTGTAGAGTTGCTGCAGTGCATCTTGTAGATGGTACACACTGCTGCTACTATGCATTGGTGGTGGAAGGACTGAATGTTTAAGCCAGTGGATTTGTTCTGGATGCTGTCAAACTTCTTGAATGTTGTTGGAGCTGCACTCATTCAGGTAAATGGGGTGTGTTCCATCACAATCTTGACTTGTAACTTTTAAATTATGGACAGGCATTGGGGAGGCAGGAAATGAGCTAGTTACTGCAGAATTTCCAGGCCCTGACCTGCTCTTGTAGCCACAGTGTCTTTATAGTGATCTAATTTAGTTTCTGGTGAATTGTAACCGTCAGGATGTTGATGTTGAGGAATTCAGCCATGTTAAAGATTCCTAACCTCTGACCTGCTGTTGTAGCCATAGTATTTATATGGCTGGTCCAGTTCAGTTTCTGGTCAATGGTAACGCCCAGGATGTTGATAGTGGGGATTCAGTGATAGTAATGCCATTGAATGTCAAGGGGAGATGGTTAGATTCTCTCTTGTTGGATAGGTTCATTGCCTGGCACTTGAGTGGCACAAATGTTACTTTCCATTTTTTTAGCCCAAACCTGAACATTGTCCAGGTCTTGCTGCATGTGGGCACAGATTGCTTCAGTAACCAACCAAGGATCTGCAAGTGGTACAGAACACTGTGCAAACATCAGCAAACATCCCAACTTCTGACTTTATGATAGGGACAAGATTACTGATAAAGATGATGAAGTTATTTGGGCCTAGGATGCTTGCATTGAGGAATTCCTGCAGTGATATCCTGGGGCTGAAATAATTGGCCTCCAACAACCACAACCTTTGTGCTAGGTATGACTCCAACCAGTAAAATGTTTTCCTCCTGATTCCTATTGACTTCAATTTTGCTAAGGTTCTTTGATGCCACATTTGGTCAAATGCTGTTTTGATGCCTCAAACAGTCTCTTCTTACCTCAGTAATTCAGCTCTTTTGTCCATGTATGAGCCAAGGCTATAATGAGGGCTGAAGCTAGTTGACCTGGTAGAACTCAACCTGAGTAAACTATTGGTGTTTAAGTGCTGCATCATAGCAGATACCTTCCAACACTTTGCTGATGATTGAGAATAGACTGATGGGGTGGTAAAAACAAAGATAAAAACAAAAAACTGCGCATGCTGGAAATCCAAAACAAAAACAGAATTACCTGGAAATACTCAGCAGGTCTGGCAGCATCGGCAGAGAAGAAAAGAGTTGACGTTTCGAGTCCTCATGACTCTTCGACAGAACTAGGTGAATCCCAGGAAGGGTTGAAATATAAGCTGGTTTAAGGTGCTGGTGGGGAGGGGGGAGAAGTGGAGGGGGGTGGTGTGGTTGTAGGCAAAAGCAGTGATAGAAGCAGATCATCAAAAGATGTCACAGACGGCAGAACAAAAGAACACATAGGTGTCAAAGTTGGTGATATTATCTAAACGAATGTGCTAATTAAGAATGGATGGTAGAGCACTCAAGGTATAGCTCTAGTGGGGGTGGGGGGAGCATAAAAGATTTAAAAATATTTAAAAATAATGGAAATAGGAGGGAAAAAGAAAAATCTAAATAATTTATTGGAAAAAAACAAAAGGAAGGGGGAAGGAACAGAAGGGGGGTGGGGATGGAGGAGGGAGGTCAAGACCTAAAGTTGTTGAATTCAATATTCAGTCCGGAAGGCTGTAAAGTGCCTAGTCAGAAGATGAGGTGTTGTTCCTCCAGTTTGCGTTGGGCTTCACCGGAACAATGCAGCAAGCCAAGGACAGACATGTGGGCAAGAGAGCAGGGTGGAGTGTTGAAATGGCAAGCGACAGGGAGGTTTGGGTCATTCTTGCGGACAGACCGCAGGTGTTCTGCAAAGCGGTCGCCCAGTTTACGTTTGGTCTCTCCAATGTAGAGGATACCGCATTGGGAGCAATGAATGCAGTAGACTAAGTTGGGGGAAATGCAAGTGAAATGTTGCTTCACTTGAAAGGAGTGTTTGGGCCCTTGGACGGTGAGGAGAGAGGAAGTGAAGGGGCAGGTGTTACATCTTTTGCGTGGGCATGGGGTGATGCCATTGGTGGGGGTTGGGGAGTATGGGGTGATGGAGGAATGGACCAGGGTGTCCCGGAGGGAATGATCCCTACGGAATGCCGACAGTGGGGGTGAAGGGAAGATGTGTTTGGTAGTGGCATCATGCTGGAGTTGGCGGAAATGGCGGAGGATGGTCCTTTGAATATGGAGGCTGGTGGGGTGATAAGTGAGGACAAGGGGGACCCTATCATGTTTCTGGGAGGGAGGAGAAGGCGTGAGGGCGGATGCACGGGAGATGAGCCGAACACGGTTGAGGGCCCTGTCAATGACCGTGGGTGGAAAACCTCGGTTAAGGAAGAAGGAGGACATGTCAGAGGAACTGTTTTTGAAGGTAGCATTGTCGGAACAGATGCGACGGAGGCGAAGGAACTGAGAGAATGGGATGGAGTCCTTACAGGAAGCGGGGTGTGAGGAGCTGTAGTCAAGGTAGCTGTGGGAGTCGGTAGGCTTATAATGGATATTGGTGGACAGTCTATCATCAGAGATTGAGACAGCAAGGTCAAGGAAGGGAAGGGAAGTGTCAGAGATGGACAATGTGAAAATGGAGGGGTGGAGATTGGAAGCAAAATTAATAAATTTTTCCAAGTCCCGACGAGAGCACGAAGCAGCACCGAAGTAATCATTGATGTACCGGAGAAAGAGATGTGGAAGGGGGCCGGAGTAGGACTGGAACAAAGAATGTTCCACATACCCCATAAAGAGACAGGCATAGCTGGGGCCCATGCGGGTACCTATAGCCACACCTTTTATTTGGAGGAAGTGAGAGGAGTTGACGGAGAGGAGTGTGAGAACAAGTTCAGCCAGACGGAGGAGAGTAGTGGTGGATGGGGATTGTTTGGGCCTCTGTTCGAGGAAGAAGCTAAGGGCCCTCAGACCATCCTGGTGGGGGATGGAGGTGTAGATGGATTGGACGTCCATGGTGAAGAGGAAGCGGTTGGGGCCAGGGAACTGGAAATTGTTGATGTGACGTAAGGTGTCAGAGGAATCACGGACGTAGGTGGGAAGGGACTGAACAAGGGGAGAGAGAAGGGAGTCAAGATAACGAGAAATGAGTTCTGTGGGGCAGGAGCAAGCTGACACGATCGGTCTATCGGGACAGTTCTGTTTGTGGATTTTGGGTAGGAGGTAGAAGCGGGCCGTCCGAGGTTGGGCGACTATGAGGTTGGAAGCTGTGGGAGGAAGATCCCCAGAGGAGATGAGGTCAGTGACAGTCCTGGAAACAATGGCTTGATGTTCAGTGGTGGGGTCATGCTCCAGGGAGAGGTAGGAAGAAGTGTCTGTGAGTTGACGCTCAGCCTCCACGAGGTAGAGGTCAGTGCACCAGACAACAACTGCACCACCCTTGTCAGCGGGTTTGATGACGATGTCAGGGTTGGACCTGAGAGAATGGAGTGCAGTAAGTTCAGCGAGAGAGAGATTAGAATGGGGTGGTAATTGGTTAGAATGGATTTGTTGTTGCTTCTTGTGGACAGGACATAGCTGGGTAATTTTCTTCAATGTCAGTCAGATGCCAGTTGCAGCTATACTGGAAGTGCTTGGCTATGGTGCGTGGTTTGCTTTGGAGCATAGGTTTTATGGCTGGCTTGTTGCCAGGGCTGATAGTCTTTGCTGTTTCCAATGCCATCAGCTATTTCTGATATCACATGGAATTAATAAAATTCACTGAAGACTGGCATGTGTGATGCTGGAAATCTCAGGAAGAGGCCAAGGTTGATCATCCATTCGGCACTTCTGGCTGAAGATAGTTGTAAATGCTTCAGCCTTGTCTTTTGCATTAATGTGTTGGGCTATCCCATCATTGAGGATGATGATGTGTTTGGAGCTTCGTTCTTTGATGTTGAATTGTCCACCACCATTCATGACTATATGTGGCAGGACTAGACAGCTTTGATTTGATCTGTTGATTGTGGGATCGCTTAGCTTTGTCTATAGCATGCTGCTTCTGCTCTTTTTTGTATGCATATAGCCCTAAGTTATAGCTTCACCAAGTTGGCACTCCATTTTTAGGTATACCTGGTGCTTCAGCTGCCATGGTCTTCTACACTGCTCATTGAACCAGGGTTGATCCCTGGCTTGATGTTAATGGTAGAGGGATGGACACTCTGTGCCATGAGGTTATAGATTGTGGTCAATTATAATTCTGTTGCTGCTTGTACGTATCATGTATGTCCAGATTTGAGCTGCTAGATCTGTTCTGAATATATCCCATTTAGCACAGTGGTAGTGTCACACAACAAGATGGGTGGTATCCTCAGGCTGAAGATCGGGCTTTGTTTCCTCAAGGACTGTATGGTGGACACTGCTACTGATACTGTCATGGTCAGATGCAAATGACAAAATCCTGTGATGGAAACTTCTATGGTACCCTTGGGAAATTACATTTTTAGATTTGCACTTGTATGTCACAGGTTCCCATTCATAGTGAGAGGACCAAGGGCTGTGTGTCATGTTCTTGTGTTTATACCTTCAGAATAAAAGTAATAATGAAAAAAAGCAGATAAGCAAAAAGTTAATAGAGCAATACCTGATTTTTTACAGTATTTAAACTAATCTTAAAAACATATGCGATATCTTTATAGTATTTTCCGCAATCTTTGACTTCATCCTACGATGAAATGTTACCTCAATAATTACTGCTATGGAACAGCTTTTGGCTGACTGTTGGGGAAAAAGGTGGTGCAAAGCTAAGACCGAAGACACTAAGGAAAACCCACCAACTCCTCTATAGTTTACTGGGATTTTAAAGCAGCTTTTAGCACCCAAAATTAAAGTCCTTATACCAAATTCTAGCAAAGCATATTAATAAACAATCTTATCACATCTTGTCATGTTATCTGACCGACCAAGTCCTAAAAAAATGCATGTTAAAATTTTGACTAGAGAGTGATGGAAGCAGGTTCAATGGAAGCATTCAAGTGGGAGTTGGATTAGTAACTGAAAAGGAAGAATTTGCAGGGCTACTGGGAAAAGGCGGAACGTGGCAAGAGGTGGCTTGCTGCTTCAGAGAGCGAGCACAGAGACAATGAACTGAATGGCCTCCTTCTGCACTGTAACCATTCTATGATCCTATGTTTAGAGGTAATGGAGCATTTTCTGATCGCTTACACTACTGTTGCTAATGCAACCTGGTCCTGAGCAGTTCTTAGGAAATCAGGGTAGAAAGAATTCTGGATAATGTGCTGCAAAATAACCCCCAGTAAGGTGGAATCTGCAGACAAAAATCTCTTGATAAAAGAGGTAAATACTTATGAGCTAGCACTCTTGGTGTAGAACTTCACAAGGCAAGGGCTCAAATGGGGAATTCAGGCATGCAAGTCAGAGTGCCTGATTTGTAGCTGGCACAATATTTCTGTTTTACTTCATGAAAAATCATGCAGGCTACAAATTTGGTTGTTGACTTCTGTCTAAAATCCTGATGTGTACTAAATCCACTCAAGTCCCTGTCACTGTACACGACAACAGATGTGATGGTTTTATAGCGTCTATCTAAGTAATGCACATCAGAACTTTTAAGAAAGGATGGATCTCTGTTCCCATCACAACTTACAGGTAACAGAGAATGAAATTCTTCATTCTTGTTTGAGCTGAATTTGAACAAGGATTGCCAAGTTCAAACGTAAACACATCGCTGTGCTTAGCCACTCAAAAGCTTGCTTCTTTTGTCTTGCACAATCATGCCCATGATCATTCTGGGAAAATGAGCTTTCGTATAATATCTTGAACCACAGAAATATGAGCTGTATTTTGCCCTCACTGGTGAACAAACAGTGCCATAATACATCTCCTATGGGATTTTGCACTGGAACTTATTGGAAGCCAAAGCAGCATGATGCTATGTACTGGGGAATCTGTAATAAGTGTGGAAAGGGGTAAGCAACTGTGTGTTTACTTCATCAATCAGATTGAGGGATCATTAATGAGCAGTGCAGAGTCTGAACTAGGAAGTATAACTCAGAATATAGAATTCAATGTCAAATCAGGTATAAAAAAGAACTAGAGAGCAAAGAAAAGATGGACTTTGGAGAGAATAAGAGATGAAAAGTTTAAAAAAAAACTTTAAAATCTCCAACAATAATTAAAATCTGGGAAAGATGAGATTCCACACTTGTAAAAGTCAATTTTCAATACCAAAGAACTTGTTTGACAGTAAAGAAGACTTATCAGACAGTCAAACATTTATTTACATGGGAATAGACAAGCTCTGACTTTCTGGCAGATTAGTGGGTAAATATTTCTCATATGTATAGCAACTTCATGCTGTTTTCTATATTTCAATGCGAGTCTCTCGGTGAGATACAATTGAAGTGGATCTTCTGGAGGAGCAGGGCAACTACGACATCAGCTTCCTAATTTCTGTATTTAACTATACCTCTACATTCCCCTGAAGTTGCTGTCCGATTTACATATAAATAATGGTGAACTCTGTTAACCTTGTCGTTCTCTACAGCAAAGTCAGGCCCATTGTTACTGTGGGATGATACAGGACTTCATTGTGATTTGTAACATCACTTTGTTAATGCTCTAAGAACTTAAGTCACTATATTGCTTAACTGGTAATTTTTTTTTTAATTCATTCATGAGATGTGAGCTTCGCTGGCTGGACCAGCATTTATTACCCATCCCTAGTTGCCCTTGAGAAGGTGGTAGTGAGCTGCCTTCTTCAACTGCTGCAGTCCATGTGGTGTAGATGCACCCACAGAGCTGTTAGGAAGGGAGTTCCAGGATTTTCATCCAGCGATGGTGAAGGAATGATTATATATTTCCAAGTCAGGATGGTGAGTGACTTGGAGGGGAACATCCAGGTGGAGATGTTCCCATCGATCTGCTGCCCTTGTCCTTCTAGATTATAGTGGTTGTGGGCTTGGAAGGTGCTGTCGAAGGAGCCTTGGTGAATTTCTGCAGTGCATCTTGTAGGTGGTACACACTGCTGGTACTACTGTGCATCAGTGGTGGAGGGATGTGGTGCCAATCAAGCGGGCTGCTTTGTCCTGGTCAGTGTCAAGCTTCTTGAGTGGTGTTAGAGCCACACTCATCCAGGCAAGTGGGGAGTATTCCATTACACTTCTGACTTGTGCCTTGTAGATACTACATAGGCATTGGGGAGTCAGGAGGTGAGTTACTCATCGCAGGATTCCTAGCCTCTGACCTGCCCTTGTAGCCACAGTATTTATATGGCTAGTCCAGTTCAGTTTTTGGTCAATGGTAACCCCCAGAATGTTGATAGTGGGGGATTTAGGGATGGTAATGCCTTTGAACATCAAGGGGTGATGGTTAGATTCTCTCTTGTTGGAGATGGTCATTGCCTGGCATTTGAGTGGTCCAAATGTTACTTTCCATTTATTAGCCCAAGCCTGAATGTTGCTGCATTTGGGCATGGACTGCTTCAGTGTCTGAGGAGTTGTGAATGGTGCTGAACATTGTATTATCATCAGCAAACATCCCCACTTCTGACCTTATGATGGAAAGAAGGTCATTGATGAAGCAGCTGAAGATGGTTGGGCCAAGGACACTACTCTGAGGAACTCCTGTAGTGATGTCCTGGAGCTGAGATGACTGACCTCCAACAACCGCAACCATCTTCCTTTGTGCTAGTTATGACTCCAACCAGTGAAGAGTTTTTCCCCAATTCCCATTGGTTCCAGTTTTGCTTAGGCTCGTTAATACCAAACTCATTCAAATGCAGCCTCGATGTCAAGGGCAGTCAGTCTCACCTCACCTTGGTAGTTCAGCTCTTTTGTCCATCTTTGAGCCAAGACTGTAATGAGGTCAAGAGCTCAGTGGGTCTGATGGAACCCAAACTGAGCCTCAGTGAGCAGGTTATTGCGAAGCAAGCGCTGCTTGATAGCACTGATGATGACTCCTTCCATTACTTTACTGATGATCGAGAGTAGACTGATGGGGCGATAATTGGCTGGGTTGGATTTGTCCTGCTTTTTGTATACAGGACATACCTGGGCAGTTTTCCACATAGTCGGTTAGATGCCAGTGTGGTAGCTGTACTGGAACAGCTTGGCTAGGGGCGTGGCAAGTTCTGGAGCAAAAGCCTTCAGTACTATTGCCGGAATATTGTCAGGGCTCATAGCCTTTACAGTATCCAGTGCCTTCAGCCATTCTTTGATATCACATGGACTGAATTGAATTGGCTGAAGACTGGCATCTGTGATACTGGGGACCTCCAGAGGAGGCCGAGATGGATTATCCACTCGGCACTTTTGGCTTAAGATTGTAGCAAATGCTTCAGCTTTGTCTTTTTCAATGATGTGCTGGGCTTCTCTATCATTGAGACTGGGGATATTTGTGGAGCCTCCTTCTCCAGTGAGTTCTTTAATTATCCACCACCATTCATGGCTGGATGTGACAGGACTGCAGAGCTTAGATTTGATCTGTTGGTGTGGGATTGCTTAGCTTTGTCTATCACTTGCTGCTTATGCTGTTTGGCATGCAAGTAGTCCTGTGTTATAGCTTCACCAGGTTGACACCTCATTTTTAGGAATGCCTGGTGCTGCTCCTGGCATGCTCTCCTGCACTCTTCATTGAACCAGGGTTGATCCCCTGGTTTGATGGTAATGGTAGAGTTGGGGGGCAAAATGCCGTGCCGTGAGGTTACAAATTGTATTTGAGTACAATTTTGTTGCTGATGGCCCACAGTGCATCATGGATGCCCAGTCTTGAGTTCCTATACAGCTACAACACTGGCATCTACCCAGCTATGTGGAAGTTTGCTCAGGCTGAACTCCCGAGATGAGATGAGAGTGACTGCCCTTGACATCAAGGCATCATTTGAATGAGGAACTGTTCGAAATCTATCCTATTTAGCATGGTGATAGTGCCACACAACACGATGGAGGGTATCCGCAATGTGAAGGCGGGGCTTCTTCTCCACAAGGACCGTGTGGTGGTCATTCCTACCGACACTGCCATGGACAGATGCATCTGTGGCAGACAGGTTGGTCAGGATGAGGTCAAGTATGTTTTACCGTC
The DNA here is from genome assembly GCF_017639515.1 of Carcharodon carcharias. NCBI lineage: Eukaryota > Metazoa > Chordata > Chondrichthyes > Lamniformes > Lamnidae > Carcharodon > Carcharodon carcharias. Next base: position 73,671,931 of record NC_054477.1, on the reverse strand, counting down.
GTGTTGGTTCCCTCACCACCTGCTGCAGACCCAGTCTAGCAGCCTCTGATCATTCTGTTTGATACCTACAATGTTAGGTCTAATTGTTGGCTTGATTTTGCAGGTTTCCGTCATTCCTGGAGCGTGCTGATAGTGTTGTCTGTACTCACTATCGGAGTTGGATTTGGGCTCATTGTTTATGAAGCTTTCCAAGGGCGTGACTCCCTGTACCTTCTAGGAGGAGGGTTTTATGTTTTGGCTGGTATGTGAAATTTTGGGTATGTGCTTTGAATAGTAAACAGGAAAAGTAAATTAAAGATCCAGTTCATGAAATGGTTAATTTTGGAAAGAAATGCAGTTTATTTGTTTGAATGTAATTGTTTGTCGTAGAAGGACCCATTCACATAATTCAATGAAGTTCCTTTTGTGTGTGTGAATAAGAATTCTGCTGCATGCTTCAATGCTATTGCACCAAGAGGAAGGAGCCCTGAGCAAATTCTAGGTCTGATTGTTGGACAGATCCTTTACAGAGAATGCATTGCTTATATATTCCCTATTCTTGAGGCATTGATATACTAATGAGATTAGTCATCTATCACAATAAGTTGGAGATGCAACATTCTCAAACAAGTAGATAATCACATTTGGAAACAGGTTCACTGAAAGGGATCGGTAGTATAGTTGCCAAAATACCTCACTAGCTTTGAGAGGAGAGTTGTTGGGGCTGTTTTTCAGGTGAAAAGCATAAAATTGGGCTTCTGACCAACAAATATTTTTGGCTTTCTGTTGGTTTGAACTTTTGTCATCTTTGTTTACTGGGTGAAAGTGTTACTTGCATAGTCTATAAGACTACTATTCTAACCACATTTTTGGCAATGCACCCAATCCAATTTTCTAGATTTTCTGATATAGGCAATCTCAATAGCTGATCTGCAATAAAGGGGGAGGTTTTAAAAAGGAACAATTCAATTATCAGCTCTGCAATGCCTGTACTGTCATAGCTTTTGGCTATTAATGAGGTGCCCACCTAAAACAGACAGGAACCTTACAATATGTATTCAAACTGGGGTCCCATTATGTAAATTGGAGATGGCCTTTGAACTACAGTCTGAGCAGGGCACCCACTACTGCTACCCCATAAGTGTAAGTTGCTCTGAAGACTGCAGAGACCAAAAAAAAAGTGTTTTCTCTATTTATTTACAAAATCCATGAAAAGCTCACCTATAATGTAGACTTATTCAACCTAATAAAAACAGATCACACATGCAGAACCACGTGGTTAAAACATTTTTAAGAGAGATAAGGTAATATTATGACATGCAGTTGTGCAGATATAATCACGGGATCTGTTCAAAGATATAAGGGAAAATAGTGAAAGTTGAATCTTTTCGGTTTTTATGCCATTACAGTAAAACCAGCTAGTTTACACTTGGTGTTGCAGAAATAAATATTTACATGCTGAGTAACGGTTAGAAATCTTGATAAATGAAACATAGAAATACCTTTGTCTTCCTACTGTACTGATTTCAATTGTTTTTGTTTTTAGGTATTTTGTCCACATTTTCCATTATTATGTACACCTATTGGATTCAAGCTCTCGTTGCTGTGGTGGACCAGATTGTCGAACCGAATAAATCATGTCCACATCCAAAGCTCAAAGTTCAATTTGGTTGGTCTTTCATGGCAGCTCCTGCAGGCATATTATTTTCTTTATTTGCAGGTTTACTCTTCTTTCAGGTTGGACGTGCTGCTCAAAATAAAAAAACGAAAGTAGGGTATTCTTTGCCACTTGATAAAGTTGGCGATGAGGAACTCTGATTGTTTCAGTCACATTTAATATTCTTATGCTGTGATTTCCCCTTCGCTCAATTATCTCCCCTTTTCTCCAGGGGTCATGTTGGGTTATCTGCAGTCCTCCTGTTATTCACCATAATTGTCATTCTTCACATTTGAACCTAGATATAGGTTGCTAATGGGCTAAATTTTTTATGACATCCACACAAATACAATTTTGCACAATGAATACTGGACAGCAACCAGGTGCGGGAACCTTGATTCTTTGCCACTGCATAGATCCAGAAGCACAAAGTTAAACCATAAAGTTTTTAGTCGCCAGATTATGCAACATTAACTGTACATCTTAGTCAGCATTTTCTTATTGAGTCACAGGGGGTTAGCTTCCTGCTAGGTTTTAATGCCTTAAAATATGAACGTAACATTTAACATACAGAATATAATCAATATTTTGCTTTATAAATTTAAATTAATTGAAGAAAGAAAATCAGGGCTTTGTGCTCTCCACTTTCCAATATGCACTCTCAGTAGACAAGGATCTGAAGCAGGAATACAAGAATAGAAAATCTACTCAGTAGTTTATGTTGCTAAAAAGCTTTAATACAAGTCTGTGAAATCAGTCACTTTCATATCCAGTATAACTCACAATTGTGCACTGAAAGTAAAAACAAATCTGTTCAAGATTCTAATATAACCTTGAAGTGCTGCTGATGGTCATTAACTAGTATTGGTTTGCTTTGAGAATGTAAAGATGAATTCAGCAATTTTGACATCCCAATGGAAAGCCCCATTTGAAAGTAATGCTGGTCAGAGAATCTGCTCCGTAATGTTGTAGCCCTATCTTGAACCCACATTTTGTTTTAGCATGGATTCCTGATGAGATGGTGGATCATTGAATTTATCACTGCATGATAAGTGGTTCTAATATTAGTAAGGAATGCTAACTTGATATTTCTGATGTGCAGTTTTTAACATGTTAATCCATGTATTTTGAATGGTATTTTAAATGAAAGTTTATTTAAAATAGTGATCAGGGAAATTTCTTAAGAACATATGTCTACTGCTAATGTTGTGCGCTGTTATTTTAATCCAATAGTCCTTTAACTCTTGTGAGCCACATAGTATCTCATATGTTTTCCTCATACCAAGATGAAGTTAATTAGGATACTATTTGGGATTTGTCCTGAATTCAGCTTCAATTAATAAGATAAAAATCTTGTAGATGAAATTGGCCTTGTCCAGCATTGTGGAATAGGCTCGTAGTGAATTGGCAGCTGATTTTTTACTGTACCTAATCTACTTTCTACTCAAGTTCATAGATTGATAGTTTTAACTCTTTTCTGGAGACCAATTTTCTAGACTCACTGGTTGCTTTTATTTGGTTTGAAATTAAAAATCTTGGCAAGATTTTCCAAATCAATAGAAAATAAAAACTGGCATGGTGAAAAATGAGCTGCCAATTCATTACCAGCCTCCACTGCTGGTGGAGGTCAATTTGTCCTCTCTTATATTTCTGTAAATGACTTTGACAATCGCAGCCTCGGTCCTCGCCAATATATGTCATAGTATGGTACAAATTGGAAATCTCACTCCGTGAACCTATAGAGTGGTTTTGTGGAAAATAGAAATGCCATAATAATATTGTAAAAGATGCTCTTCTGAGTGGTCTTCTAAGGTATGTTGTAAAGACCAATAAGAAAGAACTTTATTCATATTTAACTGTGCTACATCTAATCTAGAGTACTTAAGTTTTTATGCAATATCCAGAATAATAAAGCACAGCTGAAATGACATTCTGCATCTTAGTACAGAAAACAAATTCCTCAAAATGAGGAATGGTCTAACATTGTGAATGGGAGCCAATAATGGTCTAATAACAAAGCTTCACCAACACATTTTATTTGCATTCTCTCTTATCATCAAATATTCCACAAGGTGCAATCACTGAAATCTAACAGTGATTCCTGTTAGCCAGTTTAAAGCTTCTATTTCTTTGTTCTGTTCTTATTTGCACATATTTCCTTTCAGCAGTTTCTCAGCCATGCTGTTGCCATTTAATTTATTTTCATCTGATTAAACTTGTCCAAGTCCTTGTCAATTCTGAAAAGCTTGAATTAATTCCATAGAAAGTGTATGGGAGAGATGTATAAAATGTAAGTAATAACAAACAGGTATGATTTGGACTTTCCCACTGGGCTGAATCACCCCAGATTCACACAAAGTGCAGTAGCGGGTGGGAAAAAGGATGTTTGACCCGTCTGCCACAATGGCGAGTTTATGCGCTGTATCGTCCCATTCCTGGCGTGCCCCGCTTCATTACTAATGCATGTCCAGGAAACAAGCAGGATCGCTGGCAGGGTGGCCTCTGATTTGTCCATCCCTGGTGAATCACCCCAGGTCTTTAGTAATCCAGGTGCCATATTTAAAGGGTGCACCTGCACAGAGCTAGCAATCTCTAAGGGATCGGAAGCTGCTCCAAAGTTATGGCTTCCGAAGGAAGGAAACATGCTGCCCCAAAATTTAGTGATGCCTCCCTTGGGTGCCTATTGGATGCAGTGGAGGCCCACTGTGAAGTCTTCTAACCCGCTCTGGGAGAAGACCAGTAAGCAAGGGTCACCAATCTAGCATGGGGGCAGTGGTCAGTGCCAATGCCCTGCAAAAGAGGACAGCCATCCAGTGTTGCAAGAAGAAAAATGGTCTCAACCATTGCACCAGGGTAAGTCGCTCTTCCCATCACTCTCAACTCTCAAAGCCATCACACATCCACAAGGATCTCACTCACTGCCAGTTCAAAGGACATCACATTCACTTCCTCGAGGAAACATTCATCTGTCCTGCAGATTGTGTCCTCATCCTATCCATGGCACCACTCACCACCCACACATGCCAGGCATCAGGGTCATGAGGACTCGAAACGTCAACTTTTTTCTTCTCCGCCGATGCTGCCCAGACCTGCTGAGTTTTTCCAGGTAATTCTGTTTTTGTTTTTGTTTTGGATTTCCAGCATCCACAGTTTTTTTGTTTTCATCCTTCTCATCAGGCCTGGCAGGCACCCTGCTTACACTCTCTTCATCTGTATTCTGGCACACAACAAAAGGGAGAGGTTGCAGACTGGTGAAGGAATGCCTGACATCAACGTCCTGACAGACTTTGAAAATAGAGCCATCCAGCTGGCTGGTGATGATTTGGACCATTCCTGTGCTGGTGGGGAGGTTTGCAGTGCTCAACGAAGTTAGGATCAGCAGTGCAACATCTATCAGACAACCACGCTGTGAGTCAGTTCCCCCGTTCCACAGTGCCCTGCCAAGCACTAATTATTTCTCCTTGCTTTCACAAGCATATCTGGGAAGCAGTCGAGGGGGTCCATGAGCCAGGTCCTCAACACAAGCCTCAAAGACACCTCAGAAGAAGTATCTGATGATGCCCTAACTGAAGACTCATCACAGCTTCATCCGCAACCTCCACCAGTTCACAGACACACAGCTTGGTGGGACCTAGTTCTAGTAGCCTCAGGGTAACAATCTGGTGTGCACATTGCACAACCTGATCCACAGCAGGCGGCGGGTGGCAGGGACTTCCCAGGACTGTTGGAGACCAGAAACCTGCTGAGCCCGAGTCAGATGAGGAACCTCTGGACTTGGTCATACCTCCATTGTTGGAGCTGCAAAGGCAAGCTTGGGAACATCAGGAAGGGATGTCTGCTGTACTTAGATTGTAAGGCACGATAGAGGAGTCTGTCCGCCTTTAGGCTGAGGTGATAGCGCCAGCATGCCAACGCAGTGAGGTCAACAATATTAGGATTGTGGCAACCATGTTGACCTTGGTCCATGACATCGGTTCTGCTTTGCTGCGCAGGCTGAACTCCATCGCTGACGCAATAGCTAGTCTCCAATAGTGTCAATGTGGGAGGGGAGTGGGCCAGCTCAATTTTACTCCAGCTTACCCATCTCCTCAAGGAGTCAACCAGCAGCCTTGGTCATCCATAGGGAGGAGGAACAGCAGCTGCACACCCCAGTGCCATCCACCCAGGTGACTCCGAGAGTGTCCAGCCCATCCAAAACCCCTCTTCCCTGTGACCCCAGCAGCTCCAGCTTTACAGGCTGAGGAGGGTGCCACTGCCACAAGCAGGACCCCAGAAGCAGGCTGGGGCTCTCCAGGTCTTGGCCCTCTAGTGGACGCTGTCAAGATCATCATAGACAGGGCGTAGCAGTCAGCAGGCTGCCTCCATCTCTGCTGTGGTTGTTGGAGGAGCACCAAAATGTAGCAGTAGGGTTAGGAAAATTAAGAAGATGTAGTTGCACAACCTGGGCATGGATGTCAATCACCTGTTTTGACTCCTAAACATCAAGTACATTTAGAGAGGCAATGTGAAGATCTATGGACTGTCCTCACTGCATGTCACCATCATCCTCCTGGAATCCAGTGACCATTAGGACCTCCATTGTGTTTTCTATGACATGAGTCTGATCACTGAGGGGATGTGCGCTGCCATCACCCACATAGGAGTCAAACATTCACAGATGCAAGGTGAGGATGTCAGGACTGTCCTCACAGCATCTCGTCATCATCCTCATGAATCTTGTGGCCATGAGGGCCTCCCAATTGCACCTGCCTCATCTGGCAAGCGCGATAGCCTCATCACCAGCATCCTCGCCATTGAGCACCTCATCATCATCACCCCTTCAACATTCTCCTCATCAAAGGATACGTGGAGCTCCTCCATCTCCTCCTCTGCCAGGTCATCCCCCTATTGCAGCATCAGGTTGTGGAACACATAGCAAGCGTTGATGATGCGCGACACGCTCTGTGGACTGTATTGCAGTGCTCCACTGGACCTGTTGTGGCACCTGGAACCTAATTTTCAAAATGCCCATCATTTGCTCTACCAAAGTCCGGGTTGTGGCATGAGCCTTATTATACCATTGCTCTGCTGCAGTCGGAGGCTGCTGCATGGACGTCATCAGCAACATCATCTGCGGGAAGCATTGTCCCTGAGGAGCCAACCCTGCAGCCTCCCTGGACCCTGAGATCTGCTAAGGATGTAGGAGTCATGGATGCTTCTTGGGAATTGTGCACAGACCTGTAGGATGCGTTTGTGCTGGTCGCACACCAGCTGAACATTTAGTGGGTGGAAGCCCTTGTGATTGACGTAATTGACTGCTTGTTGCCACAGAGATCTAAGCACCGCTAAGCAGTCGATGGCACCCCACACCTGTGGAAATCTGGGACCTGCGCAAATCCCAGTGTTCTTGCTTCCTGGCTTTTTGAATCCCGGGCGAAATGTATAAAGTTCTGTGCCTTCACGAAGGTGGCACCTGTGACTTCCTGGATACACTTGTACATGGAGGCTTGCTAGATCCTGCACAGGTCACCTGTGGAGCCCTAGAAAGAGCCACTAGTGTAAAAATTGAGCTCTGTGGTTGCCTTCACAGCTACTGGCAGTGGATGCCTTCCATGTCCCAGTGGCGCCAAATCCTGCAGCAGGTGGCATATGATTGACCAATTCCCTAGGCATGTGTGGTCTTTGCCAACACTCATTCTTAGCATCTGCAGGAATAACAGGTATTGCCTATAGACCTTGGGTCTAGAAGGTACCTATGAGCGATGGCTCACTGTGGATCTTCAGCACAAACCCTGCCACCGATTCATCTTGAGGGAGGTGCTCCTCCCTTTGCCGAGTCAGGTGCCTCAGCTGCATTCTTCTTCTTCTTCTTCTCTGCTCCCTGTGAGCCATAAGGTATTCCGCCAAATCACCAGACTCCATAGATCCTGACGTTCTCCTCCTGCAGGATCAACGAGAGAGATACGTGGGTCAGTAATGGGTGTCCTAAGAACCTCTCTCTTGGTTAAGTCTGAAGGCCCCTTCACACATGCAGGAGAGTGCTGGTCACCATTTGGATGACCAGTGTGTAGTGTGCTCATTGGCTGTCCGAAACCCCACCCACCTCCGCCCCACTCCATTTCGCCGAATGGAGGCAGCTTCGACCATTAGACTGAAAGTTGTGCTCTCAGTTCAGGTGCAGGCATTCCCCTAATCCGCACTGCAAGGCTGCACTGTTAGCTTGAACCATGAGGGATACTGGTCCAGACCTTAAAAAAGACATTGCAAGGGGCTCTGAGCACCTGCACCAGTGACTGCGCCATGGCTGCCTTTCACAAGGGGAATTTTTAATTTGCCCAGTCGGGCATTGTTCTGCTGCCCCCTAAAACTGACATTAATTTGCAATCTGCGCCTGAGAGGTGAAAAGATCTGGAGCATTTGGTGCCACTTTCATGCTTTTGCGTTGCTTGAGTGGGCAGAAAAGCTTCAGAAGCCTGATTCCAAGCATGTCAATGGAGCTGCAGCTGAGCAGTCTCAGCTGCAGAAGAATGCTCACTTTTGACAAGCTTTTCCAAATGTATGGTTGTTTCCCTCAACCCACAACCACCAACACCCCGCCCCCCCCACCACCCCAATATCTTATTGAGTATTTCCTTCAGTCTGTCCCACCACCAACCCACACTGTGTCCTGGCACTGCACTGAAAGCCAGCTGGGAAAAAAGCAACTTGCCTGTGCCCCCGGCGAATGTCCTACAGGTGATGCTCACAAGTGCTGCGCAAGGTTGTGTGCTCTTGACTCTGGGTTCCCCTTGAAGTCCAGGTCACCAGGTGCAAGTTTTTTAAAGGCATTCGTGAAGCAAACTGTTCTGAAGTCATGCCAGCAAGGGCAGTAAATTTAACGTGGTGAATTATTCCAGTGAGCAGGGTTTATAATTAGATGCAAATGTACTAAAATGACATTCCCAACATGCAGCAGTGGAAAACGTGGGCCACCACTGACTGGTGGAGCGGACAATTGCAAACTGGTTTCATGGCGGCGTGAAACCAATTTTTGGCCTTCTCACCATATTGTCGTTTCCCCACTCTCCATGATGTCCGAGGCCAATGGGGTCGGAAAATTCTGGCCGCTGTTCCAAAAATGAGACCAGGATATTTTACTGTCCAGACTCCATTTAAATCCAGCTGGCTGGTGCCCTGCCAAGAACAATGAAGTGGCAGAAAATCTTAGAGTATGGAGGTCACCCACCGACACCAGGTAAGTGGTGGAATCAACTCTGGGTACCATCTGACAGGAGTGTCACAATTAGGATTGGGTGAGAGGTAAGAACCCACAGCAAGGGAAGCCTTTTACTTAATTTGAAATTAAAAATTCTTGGTAAGGTTTTCCAAATCAATGGAAAATAAAAACAGATGCAGTGAAAAATCAGCTGCCAATTTCGCATGGCTGGTGCAGATCAATTTGACTTCTCATAGCTCTGTAAAGTGACTTTGGCAGTCTAAACCTGTGTCCTCGCCAATATATGTCACAGTTTGATACAAATTGCACACCTATAGTGTGGTTTTGTGGGAAATGGAAATACCAAACTAATATTCTAAAAGATGCTCTTCTGAGTGTGCTTCTGGTATCTGGGGGAGCACTTCTGCTCTTCCTGGCCCACAAGGAAATTAAAAATAACTTGCCTGTTTTGGCGTCTTCTGACCCTGGCTTCTTTTCACATTATCTTCACCTGGTGGGAAGGCTGCAGTGGCTTCCCCACTTAGGCCATTAGTCAAGTCCCATTGATGTGCATGTGTAATGTAAGATCCTGCCAGCCTCGGGTGGGTGCCATTGCTGCCTGCTGGGTAAAAAAAGCTTACAATTCTGAACGGTGAGTTGCTGGTGGATTTCCAAATAACATGGGCAATTTAGGGGGAAAAAAATGGGCAACTCTTCCCTGATCCTTTCAGGTGTTTGGAACTAGTCTAGGAGCTCACACTGGCCTGAATTTGTATGTACCTTTTGTGCAAGGTAATTTCTGGCCAGGAACAAATCTAGCTCTTGCTTGAAGGAATAGAAAATTATTTGCATTAATAGTGTTCATAAAGGCTATTCAAACATTATTATTATAATGATAACCATTAACTTAAGCTAGTAAACAAACCAAAATGTTATATATTAAAAACAAATAACACTTTAGCTATGCACATTCCACTACTTTATTTTTCTCCTATTCTCTCTGCTTTATTCTCCTTCCATTCTGCCTGGTCAAGATGCACCTCCACCACAGGTAGGATCACCTTTCTCAGCCTGTTGCACTAGATCCTAAAAATCCATTGGCCCATTCAGGAGCTTGATACAATACATGAGTGAGAAAAAATCTGAATGTGGGACTGAACAGGAAATGGGTTTTATGCAAGCATGGAGTCAGGGCTTGGTTTAATGGAGTAGGTGAGAGGTTGAGGTTACCACTCGTGTTGGAAGGCCTGTACTTGGATCCTGGAGTTGATACTGAGGATGGATAGCAGGGAAGATTGGGAACTGAAGTTGTAAAGGAATTGGTACAAATTGAAAACCTGAGGGCTGGAGTTGGTACTGAGACTCAGGAGAAGAATGGCCAAAGACAGATTATTTCCAACATAACAACTCTAAGGAGGTAAGGTAGCGAGAAAATGGACACAGCAAGCAGCTGAGAGACAAAATCACTGCCGCATTTGTATAGGTGGCTCCATAAAGGGACTAGCTGGGAAGCAAAGAAGCCTGGAGAAGGCTGAAAACTACAGGTTGATTTCTGTTTAAAATTTAACCTGTAATACACTAAATGACACCTGGTTACCACAAACCAATCAAATTGCAGAAAATGAGCAATGGAGGCCGGACAGATGGAGATGGAAAGCTTACATAACTTTTAAAATTTTATATGTGGAAAAATGGAATCTGTTTCCGTGAAATACATTGAGATTGAAAAAGTAACCTATTTTAAAGAAATACTTAATTCAACATTATTTTGTCTTAGCTTCCAAAATAAACAGTTAACGTTTGAGACATTAATTTTGCATTTCCAAAAGTCAAGCGGATATGGTTTTGATACAAGAATAAAAGTACAGAAGTCACAAGTTCAAATTCTTTCATGGTAAGTTGAGGGGTGAAACTCAATAAATCTTTTATGGGTCAGGCACCAAAATAATGAGCACTAATAATGGTTGTGATTCTGTTGTAAAAATTCTACTGGTGCACTTCACATCCTTCAGGGAGGGGAACCTGCTAGGGAATCACAATAACACAATGCGCTTTATAAAAGCAGTAGAACTAAATATGTATTAACATTTTCTTGCATTTTCAATAAGCTATCACATGTTGTAATTGGTGAAGGAGAGGTCATTTTATAAAAATGTTTCCACCATAAATGAGAAATTCCTGTATTTCATTGTGTATTCATTTGTTTTTCATCATTTTCAAAACTCATTTTCAAAATTCACTTTGCTGTTTCAAATAGTATAGGGCATTTCTTTCCTATGAGATCATATAAATTGTGAAGTTGTACCTTTTTGCTTAATTTTTCCTTTACTATATGTTTGGTAAAAATCACAAATATACACAGAAGTATGTTTAAGGTTTAATTTCACAATAAAGTGGTAAAAGTACCAAAGAGTATTGATGTGTTTTTTTCTAAATAATAAATTAAGGCACTTTTGCAATGTAACCACATATATTTTGCCAGTGTGCATTTCACAAAGGAACATCACGGACAGAAACATTATAAGAAAATCTGTAAGATCCATGCTCTGTAATACAAAACACTCATTATACTTAATGAGGTTTTTTCTTCAAATTTGTCATCCAGATGCATTGTTTAATAGGGTGGCAGACTGCAAAAGTGGACATGGAGTTCAGCATGCCCAATTCGTAGAATTTTTAGTTATCCATGAAAGAAAATTTCTAGTCAGACTTGTATATTAATGCCAAACCATTTTCTTTATTTCTGCAAGCATGTAAAATACACTGCTTGGGCTAGATATTTTGGATTGGACCATGCTCCAGATGTTGACCTTAATTCAAGTTAAGGAACTGAGAAGTGACCCAAACAGAGGACGCATCATAATGTGTGACTAGCAACCCCACTTTGAAAATTGGCATTGCTAAGGCAGGCAGGTGACCATGAGGGTGCAAATTGGAAGAGTCCTCTGCAGCATTGTAAAAAAAGAAATTGAAACTCACACAAGGCCACAGTTGTCAGGGTTTCAGCATACAGAGGGAATTCCTGCATAGGATGGGCTGAAGTTGTGGTTCTGGCCACCCGATCCCAACATGTACTTGATGCCCTCCAGCAATGACAAAGCAAGCAGCTATCTACACAAGCTGCAAAGACCATTCGTTTCCAAGACGGTGTAGCAACAATATTTCTTTCCATGACCAATTCTACAGTGGAACAAGTTGCCTATGGAAATAATCATAGACCCATCACTTGAAAGATCTGGGCAGTGCTATCAACGTTCCCCCACTTGGTCTATTAATGGATCCAATTGGTTACCTGCCATTGCCAAGTGGGTACTCTCTGCTGTATTGACCCTGTCTCCGGCAAGATCGTTTGGAGGCGGGGCCCTTCAGCTAGCTGTCCTGCACACTATGTTCTGACTTTGCTCACAGTGTCACCTCCTAAGCCATGGAAATTTCAGCCCTTTATGTCAGCATCACTCAACATTTTATAGTGCATTTCCACTATGATGGCGCAAAGTGATATGGTTTTGCATCAACACTAAACTTGTCAGTTCATCAGCTTTATTTACACCATGCTGTATTGGAATGAGATTGCTTACTCATTAGTTATCTCCTCAAAGACTTGATCATAATTTCTACAGCAGGAAGTTGACCTGAACACTATACATTGATTTCGCTCCCAACCCCATCTCTTAGCCCACCTCCACAGCAAATTCAGCCTTTGAATTGAATTTACTGCTCCTGGACTAAGAAGGAGAAAACCAACTGAGTTTTCCATTGTCACTTGTTAGAAAATACACATATGCAGATATTAAATGGAAATAGGAATAGACTAAGAAATTATGAGATGAAAGCCAGCAAAAAATTGCCTTGTTAGAAACCATGTTCCTGAGTATCATCTTAAGGAGGTGATTGAACTGAAAGGGAGAAGTGCAAAAATTGCCAAATCTCTCAGTCCATCACAAAAGGCAACTGCCAGTTATATGAGAAAATGTAGCAAGCGAGAGGCAGTGAGTGGAGGCTGAAAGTTGGATGGAAGAGCCACTGAGGCTGACTCAGAGTCTGTGGGAGGTGAAAATCTCAATTCCGTCACAGCACAAGAGGCATGGGGAGTTAAGTCTGCATGTAAGCATTTAATTAAAGTTATTCAACTATTAACATAATCTAGATCACTTAATTAATGTAAACATTAAAAGTAAGCCAATTTGATAACATTTATAAACTCTAACTTCTATTTTATATGTTGCACATTGGATGATTTATAGCATAATTATGATGTGTTTAATTAATTAATCATATCTAGGATAACATAAAAATTAAATAAAGAGGGAAAGTAAAATTAAAGGGCTTCTTTTTTCTATTAAATTAAGATCTGGGGTGTATGGATAATAAGAGGCATTTAAGTAAACCTCACTCTGAAATGCAGTGATCTTAGCACAAGGGAAGGAGCTGATTGCTGAGTACCCGCTGATGTTTGTTTAAGTCTTCAGTTTATTTCTATTAAATTAGTTAATGCTATAATAAATAGAAATGGTGGATGAAATGAACAAATATTTTGCTTCTGTCTTCATTATAGAAGATACAAAAAACATTCAATTATTAGCTGTAAATCAGGAGGTGGAAGGGAGAGAGGAACTTGGTGAAATTACAATCACTAGGGAAGCAGTACTGAGCAAGCTGATGGAGCTGTGGACTGACAAGTCTCCGGATCTGGATGGTCTTCATTCTAGGTTCTTAAAAGAGGTGTCTAATGTGGTGGTAGGTGAGTTGTTGTTAATTTTCCAAAATTCTCCAGATTCTTGAAAGGTTCCATCAGACTGGAATGTAGCAAATATAACCAAGAAGGGAGGGAGACAGAAAGCAGGAACGATAGGCCGGCTAGCTTGATGTCTATTGTGGGGAAGTGTTAGTATTGATCATTAAGGAAGTTATAGCTGGGCACTTAGAAAAACTCAAGCCAATCGGGAAGAAGCAGCATAGTTTTGTGAAAGGGAAATCATTTTTAACCAATTTATTGGAGTTCTTTCAATAAGTAACATATGCTATGGAAAAAGGGAAGCATGCAGATGTACTGTACTTGGATTTCCAGAAGGCATTTGATCCACATAAAAAGTTATTGTGGAAATTAAAAGCTTATAGTGTAGGAAGTAAGATATTAGCATGGATAGAAGATTGGGTGGCTAGCAGAAAAAAGTCTAGGCATAAATGGGTCTTTTTCTGATTGACGGGGTGTGATTACCTGATCCACACCCCGATAGGAGGAAACAGCAAAGGTTACTAGTTAGAAGCATCTTAACCTGCTAAAGAAATATTACAGTCAGAGAGTGGAAATATCTGAAGGTGGACAGGAGGAGTCAGCTGAGGAGGAGGGGCCCTGGTTGAATCCCCAGTTACCAGACTGGCAAACACCAGAGTCTTGGAAGACTTAAATGCCCAGTTAACACACCTGACCAAAGAGCAGAGGGAGATTGTGGCCACACTGCTTGGAAAATTCAAAGAGATCTGTAGGCACCAGAGAGAGCGTACCACCCTAACATGCTGTGAGCGACCCCCCACCGATAAAACAAAACCCCTATAGGCTGAGCCCTGACAAGCTGGCTCAGGTCAGACAGGAAATCCAGCACATACTGGACCATGATATAATTCAGCCTAGCCAGAGTAGTTGGAGCTCCCCCACTGTACTGGTCCCAAAGCCATGTGGATCAAAACAGCTCTCCATTGACTACTGGGAAGTAAATGTAGTAACCAGGGCCGATTCCTGTCCAATCTCACACCTTGAAGATTATGTAGACAAGGTGGACCACTCAGCTACCTTGATAAATTCAATAGTAAAAGAGTAGTTAGAGGAGGAGTGAGACTAATTAAGGACCAAAAGGGGACTTACACATGAAGGCAAAAGGCATGACTGAAGAGTTAAATAAACACTTTGCATCTATCTTTACCAAGGAAAAAGATGCTGCCATAGTGAAAGAGGTGGTAGTTAAGAAGCTGAATGGGCAAAAAGAGAAGATATTAGAAAGGCTGGCTGTGCTTAAAAGTTGATTAGTAGCCAGAACCAGATGCAAAGCATCTGAGGATGTGGGAAATTATGGAGCTACTGCCCATAATTGTCCAACTCTCCTTAGATATGGAGAAGGCGCCACAGGACTAAAGGATTGTAAATGTTACACGCTTGTTCAAAAAGGGTGTGAGGATAAATACAGTAACTACAAGCTAGTCGGTTTCACTTTGGTGGTGGGAAAGCTTTTAGAAGCAACACCTCTGGAACAACATTTATAGCCACTTGGACAAGTTTGGTTTAATTAAGGAAAGCAATCACGTATTTGTTAAAATCAAATTGTGGTAAACCAACTTGATTGAATTTTTTGTTGAGATAACAAAGGATTGGTGAGGATCATGGTGTTTTTATGGATTCCAAAAGGAGTTTGATGAAGTGCCAGCAAAGTTGAAGCTCATGAAATAAAGGGGACAGTGGCAGCATGCAAACAGTGACAGGAAACCCAAGTGACAGGAAACTGACAGTAGTGTTTGTTTTTAGACTGGAGGAAGTTGGGGCCCCCTGGGGAACATACTCGAATCACTGCATTTCTTGAATTTTAATGGCTTAGGGTTAGGTGTGTAAAGCACAATTGCAAAATTTGCAGATCACACAACATTTCAAAGTGTAATGAATTGTGAGGAAGATAGTGATAGGCTTCCAGAGGACATAGACAGGCTCGTGGAATGGGTGGGTGCATGACAAATGAAATCTAATGCAAGAAAATGTAAAGTGATTCAATTCGGTAGGAAGAACCAAGAGAGGCAATATAAACTAAAATAAACAATTTTAAAGGGGGCGGGGGCTGTGCAAGAACAAAGACACCAGGGGCAAAAGAACACAAATCCTTAAAGGTGGCGGGACAGGTTGAGAAAGTGGTTATAAAGGCTTACGGGATCCTGGGCTTTATAAATAGGTGCATACAGTACTGAAGCAAGAAATGATGATGAACCTAGCTAGGTAAATAGGTAAAAGACTAGTTTAACTTTAACTGGAATGTTGTGTCTAATTCTGGCCACTGCACTTTAGGAAGGATGTGAAAGCTCCAGAGAGGGTAGAGAAAAGATGTCCCAGAATGCTTCCAGGGATGAGGGACTTCAGTCATATGGATAGATTGGAGAAGCTGGTGTTGTTCTCCTTAAAGATAAGGTTGAAAGGAGGTTCAAAGTCATGAGAAAAAAATGCAGAGCTATGGAGAAGGGGGTGGGGGGATGGGGCGTTGGTTGCTGCCTGAAGGGAGCTAAATTTCTCTTGCACTGAGGCTACACAGACTGGAGGCCGAAAGGTCTCCTTCTGTATAGTAACAATTCTTATGAGAGCTTTGCAAACACCAGTGGACAGGGTGATATTCCATGCAAGCTCCTTGTATGGAGCTCCTCGTCCTGTCTTACTTCATTTCACTAGCAAAATATCCTTCCATTCCTTTCTCCCTAGTACTTACCTAGGTCCCCTTTAAATTGTTCTCTGCAGTTCACCTCAACCACTCTGTGTGACAGCGAGTCTCTGAATAATAGAGTTTCTCTTGAGTAATTCGTGACTATCATACATTTATGGCAGCATGTGTTTGGTTCTTATCGGGGTGCTAACATTTATTTTGAGGCATAAATTGTACAGATATATAGAAAGCCCTGTCCCACAACTGAAAAATACTTTGGACTTAGTTAAGGAGAAATATTTGCGGGAATTTCCAGGTATTGGCTGGGTGTTGCAAGTTGCCAGTAAGTATCACATAGTACAAAAAGTAGCTGGAAAAATCAGCAGACAGGGAGAGGAAGATAAAGTTAACGTTTCGAGTCCGTATGACTGCATTATAAATGTGAGCGAGACAGTGAGGCGCGTTTCGCGCGCGCACAGAGAGATAGGCGTTTCAAAGCTGTGGTAAACACAGAAGTGCAGTCAACTGCTGGGTTGAGGGAGGGCGGCGATAGTGAGGGACTTTCCACACACACATCGGAGCGACACCATGAAGCAGCTTCGACTGATCTTGAACTGTGCGCGGCTGAGCGCTGCGACCGCCTTGATTCTCTTCTTCTTAACTTCGTGCACCAATTACTGGCTCCACGCGGTGACCCAGCCGTTCCTGAACGACACCGAGACGGTGAGACTCACTCCTCAACCCGGAGCGGGATCAGATTCAACTTCACCCGTTCCCGATCACCGACCCCTCCCTCCCCACTCCCTCCCCTCTAATCTCCCCCTCGTTTTCGCCCCCCGCCCCGCCTTCTTCTCCCCCCCCGCCTTCTTCTTCTCCCCCCCCCGCCGCCCTGTCTTCCCCTTCGCCCCCCCACCTTCTACTTGCCCACTCCCTCGTCTTTCTCCCCCCTCATCTATCCCCTCATCTTCCTCTCCCCCTTGTCTTCCTCCCCTACCTGCCCTTCTCCCCCCCGCCCCATCTTCTCCAAACCCCGTCTTCTCTCCCCCTCTCCTTGTCCAGTCTCGGCCCCCCCTGCCTTGTCTTCGCACCCCCCCCCCCCTGCTGAGTGGCAGTGTCGCTGGCATTGTAACTCTTTTGAGTACAAACCCAGTTCCATCTGTTTCAGATGAAGTTACATTGTTTTGTAGTTTGCCATTGTGGGATTTGAACTCTTGATTTTGGGGTTACAAACCCAGTACCATAACCACTTGGTTGCCGCTAACAACTGGTGTTGGAGAGAAAAGCTGTCGCCTGCAAACCTTTAACTTTCAAACATGAAACGTAATCTTCCTAGAGTTTCAACGATGTGTGCAGGCCTTTTAAAGTTTCTATCAGTTCTTTTTAAAAAGAGACTTACTTTTAACTATCGGATATGTTTTGATGTGTTTTTTTAGTTCATTCATGGGACGTGGGTGTTGCTGGCTTATCCAGCATTTGTTCAGAGGCATTTTAAGAGTCAACCATATTTCGTTCCCTTAATTACATTAGTGAACTAGATGAGGTTTTACAACAATCATTTGACTTTTAATTCCATATTTTTTATTGAGTTCAAATTCCACCATCTGCTTTGGCAGGATTTGAATCCAGGTCTCCAAAGTATTATCCTGGGCCTCTGGATTACTAGTTCAGCAACAATACCACTACACCTTTTAAGAATGTAACGTTGCATTCTGAGGTGGGGCACTGCACCAATTTGTGTGGTGGATGGTGTACCATATTGGATAGGCTGACTGCTCACCATGGTTTCCATACCTCACCATTGGCAGGAAATGGCCCCCGCTAATCGAAAATTTAGAGGAAGCAGCTTTGCACCAAATTCGAAAACTAGTTCTTATTGACATGGAAATAATCAAACTCCTAACGTTTGGCAACTTAAAAAAGTGGTGTTATTTTTGTCACTTAAGTGGGCACATATTGGAATTTTGAAAAGCGAGATTAAAACAGGCTTCCAGGCAACAAACAAAGTCCAATGAAGTATATGGTGTGGAAGAGCCAGGAACAACCAATTCTGACATTTATTCCTTATTCAATATGAAAGTTGGGAAGACAGCCAATGGCCATCACATTGCAACTGAATGATAAACCCTTAAAAATGGAAGTACACACTAGTACTTCTACCACTGTAGTAGGAGAACACAGTTTCAGATATTTAAACAAACAAGAGTACCTGTTTATTATAGACACTAAACAGCACAACTACCAGTGATGGTATAAGAAGGTAGAGGACCAAGCCTTTTGGGTTGAAATTGGTTGAGGAAAATGAACCTTGATTGGCCAGTGAGATTTCAAAAGGAAGCAGGAAGAGTTGAAATTGGAAAAGGAACAAGGCAAGGTAGTTCAGAAAGAGCCTGGAGAGTCCAAGGACCTCAACAGCTTGATAAAGGAGTGTGTAAGCATTCAGCAACCTGCAGAAATGAAGACTGACTTAGACAATGACATAGAAGAACTGCAGAAGAAACCTAAGAAGACTCTGCTGAATTACAGAATTCAAATGAAGCGAGTGAGTTTCTTAAAGAAAAAGAAAGCCTGTTGAAAGGCTTTCACACGTGACAAGGATCCCTCAAGTCAAAGTTTGTACCTCTGGAAAATTATGAAGAGAAACAGGAAGAATTTAACGTCATTCTGATCAAACTGAAGGATCATTTGGCAGAGAAGATGCAACAATGTTCAAGGTTGCAGGAGGAAGCAAACAGATACAAGAAGGAAACAGAAGAGCTGAAGAATGAAGCTAAAGAGGCTTTGAAAGTAAAAGTTGTAGAACTTTCCAAGATGCAAGTAGATAATGAAGTCATGGGTAGCTCAACTACTTAACTAAGACAAGTTGAGATTTCACCTGAGAGAAGTCTAGCCGACAGTGAAGTCAAAAAGAAGCTCGAGACTAAAATCTGGTAGAAAGAAGAAGACAAAAAGGAAGAAGGTTCCAAAAGGACAATAAAAGGTGGGAATGAAAAGGTTAACAGGTGAATCATTGAAAACTAAACTTGCTCGTTCCCTATTTCACGACAGAACCCACACTTCTGGCAATAGTACTGAAGATGTCTGCTCCAGAACTTGCTGCGCCCCTAGCCAAGCTGTTCCAGTACAGCTACAGCACTCGCATCTACCCAGCTATGTGGAAAATTGTCCTAGTATGTCCTGTACACAAAAAGAGGACAAATCCAACCCGGCCAGTTACTGCCCCATCAGTCTACTCTCGATCATCAGTAATGGAAGGGGTCATCAACAGAGCTTTCAAGCAGCACTTGCTTAGCAATAACCTGCTCACTGACACCCAGTTTGGGTTCTGCCAGGGCTGCACAGCTCTTGACCTCATTGCAGCCTTAGCTCTTTTGTCCATATTTGAACTGAACTCGTGAGGTGAGAGTGACTGCCCTTGAAATCAAAGCCGCATTTGACCAAGTGTGGTATCAAGGAGCCCTAGCAAAACTGGAGTCAATGGGAATTGGGGAAAAACTCTCCACTGGTTGGAGTCATACCTAGTACAAAGGAAGATGGTTGTGGTTGTTGAGGTCAGTCATCTCAGCTCCAGGACGTCACTGTGGGAGTTCCTCAGGGTAGTGTCCTCGGACCAACCATCTTCAGCTGTTTCATCATTGACCTTCCTTCCATCATCGTGTAGGCTGATGATTCATTTCAGCACCATTTGCAACTCCTCAGGTACTGAAACAGTCCATGTCCAAATGCAGCAAGACCTGGACAATATCCAGGCTTGGGCTGCCAAGTGGCAAGTAACACTCACGCCACACAAGTGTCAGGCAATGACCATTTCTAACAAAAGAGAATCCAAACATCGCCCCTTGATGTTCAATGGCATTATCATTACTGAATCCCCCACTTACCAACATCCTGGGAGTTACCATGGACCAGAAACTGAATTGGACTAGCCATGCAAATACTGTGCCTATAAGAGCAGTTCAGAGGCTAGGAACTGCGTGTGACGAGTAACTCATGTCCTGACTCCTCAAAGCCTGTCCACCATCTACAAGGCACAAGTCAGGAGTATGATGAAATACTCCCCTCTTGTCTGGATGAATGCAGCTCCCACACACTGAAGAAGCTTGGCACCGTCCATGACAAAGCAGTCCGATTTATTGGCACCACATCCGCAAACATTCACTCTCTCCACCCCTGATGCACAGTAGCAGCAGCGTGTACCATCTACAAGATGCACTGCAGGAATTCACCAAGGGCAGAATTTTCACCTTGGTGGGCAGGAGCACACCTGACCTGTTTGAGCGTGAAATGACACATGTTGACTTTGGGCAAGCATCCCAATGTCAACGTGCAGGCGCGCGATAATTCGATCAACGGGTGTGTGGAGGAATTGACAGCGCGCCCACCAACAATTAAAAGGCCTGTTAAGGCATTAAAGTATCATTTAAGTTAAATCTTTCGCTGCCCATCTGACCTGGGAGCTATCCTCGTGCAAAATGAAGCACCAGTGGCATACGTTTCAAAGGCAGTGACTGAATCACAGCAGTAGTACGCTCAAATAGAGAAGGACGTTTATGTTTGGCCTAGAACACTTCCATCAGTTTGTCTATGGCAAAGACATGGAGGTAGTGTCTGATCATAAGCCTTTGGAAGCTATACTTAAAAAGCCCCTGAACTGTGGACCACCAAGAATCCAAAGATTACTAATGTGTCTGTGGAAGTACCAGGTCAGAGTTAAATACAAATTGGGCAAGGAAATGTCTATCGCAGACATTCTGTTACATGCATACCTACCCATCACGGAGGAAGAGGATAAAGAAATGGAGACACAGGTTCACATGCTGACAAATAACTTACCTGTGACTGTAACCAAATTGGATGAGATCAGGGAAGTGACCAAGATCAACGCCACCCTGAGAAAACAGCAGCAGATTGTGCAAACTGGCTGGCCCACACGTCGGAGCGGAGCCCCTTCTGCTGTACAAGAATACTGGAACTTTCATGAGGAATGTCATGTAGCAGAAGGAATACTTTTCAAGGCAGAAGAGATCATAATTCCTGCAACACTGAGGAAAGAAATGCTGCAGCCCACATGAAAGTCACCTCGGCATAGAAATATGCAGGAGAAGAGATTGAGATTGGCCTGGAATGGGAGCACAAATTGGGTAAATGGCGAATTGCCATTGTACCAAAAGTACAGTAAAGCACTGGGTTTGTAACCCCAAGATCAAGAGTTCAAATCTCTCAGTGGCAAAACTATGAAACAATGTAACTTCATCTGAAACAGATGGAAACGGGTTTGTACTCGAAAGAGTTACATTAGTCTCATCAACTGTCTCTGTTATGCTTGGCCTAAATAGCCAAGTGGTTATGGTACTGGGTTAGTAACCCCAAGATCAAGAGTTCAAATCTCTCAATGGCAAACTATGAAACAATGTAACTTCATCTGAAACAGATGGAAACGGGTTTGTACTCGAAAGAGTTACACAGTGTTCCAAAGAGGCCCTGGCAGAAAATTGGAGTGGACTTGTTCACATTTAACAACAATGAGTACCTATTGGCATTAGATAATTACTCAAAGGCTTTTTCAGTCTGTGCTGCTGAGAAATGATAGTAAGAGCATCACTGTAATAAATCATTTAAAATCAATTTTTGCTCCCCATGGCATACCTGAAGTGCTCATCTCAGTTAATAGTCCACAATTCTCAGGCATTTAGTTTCGCAAATTTGCACAGGACTAGGAGTTTTGCCACACTATATTAAGTCCCAAAAATCCACAATCCAACAGAATAGTGGAACGCACAGTGCAGACCTTAAAACACCTGCTGAAGAAGGCAAAAGCGGATGGAAGAGACCCCTACCAGCTTCTGCAGGAATACTCCATTAGAGGGCATTGGGTCATCTACAGCACAGCCCTGAGGAGAAGGCTAAGGCCTAAGCTTCCAACTGAACTTCAACTGTTATTTATACAGCCAGTGAGCTACAGTGTGCAGGACCTGCTCAAACTGAGACAGCAGAAGCAGAAACAATACTTTGATTGAGGCGCCTGACCTGAACATGGGAGAGACAGTGAGGATTCAGCATGAAGGGATCTGGAATCCTGCTGTTGTCACAGGAATCACAGGAGAACCAAGGTCTAACATACTGCAGAGTCCAAACGGACAATAGTAAGGAGAAACTGAAAATTCTTATGGAAAACAAATGAAACGCAACCCTGCTCTGAACCAGAAAGTGTAGCTGAAGGTTGAAAACCAGAATGTACCAGTGAAGCAACAGATAACCAGACAAGGCCTGAGAATCCTGAAAACTCTCTAAGGGGCGATAGTGACACTGAGCTGGAGAAGGCCCCTTGTCCTTCAAAATCATCTGTCACCATTCAGAACATCCAGCAGAAGAATTGTGAAGAAACCACTAAGATACAGAGATGAGTAAAAGACAAAACAGATGGATCAAAAGAGTGAGAAAGAACCTCTGCGTACTTGAGTTGTTTAAAAACTTTTTTTTTAAAAAAAGGAAATGTCATGATAATAGCTGATTGAGGTTGTGGAATCCAGCATTAGATAGAAACATAGAAAAGAGAAGCAGGAGTAGGTCATTGAGCACTTTGAGCCTGCTCTGCCATTCAGTATGATTATAGCTGATCCTTTACCTCAACGCCATACTCCTGCTCTCTCCCCAGATCTCCTGACGCCTTTAGAGTCTAGAAATTTATTTCCTTAAATATATTCAGTGACTTGGCCTCCTCAGCCCTCTGTGGTAGGGAATTACATAGGTTCACTGCCCTCTGAGTGAAGAAATGTCTCCTCGTCTAAGTTTTAAATGGCCTACCCCATATCCTGAGACTGTGACCCCCTTGTTCTAGACCCCCCCCCAGCCAGAGGAAACATCATCCTGCATCTAGTCTGTCCATCCGTGTCAGAATTTTATATGTTTCAATGGGAACCCCTCTCATTCTTCTAAACTCCAGTGAGTACCAGGCCGAGTCGGCCCAATCTCTCCTCTTACGACAATCCTGCCATCACAGGAATCAGTCTGGTGAACCTTTGTTGCACTCACCCTATGGCAAGTATATCCTTTCTTAGGTAAGGAGAGCAAAACTGTGCACACCGTTCCAGGTGTAGTCTCACCAAGGCCCTGCAGTAAGACACCCTTGCTCCTGTACTCAAGTCTTGCAATGAAGGCCAATGCCATTTGCCTTCTTAACTGCTTGCTGCACCTGCAAGCCTGCTTTCAGTGATTGGGTGTACAAGGACACCCAGGTCCCTTTGTACATCAACATTTTCCAATCTGTCACCATTTAAATTAAGGTCTGACAGCATATACGGAGAGGAATACAGTTAACATTTCGAGTCCGTATGACTCTTCGTCAGAATTGTTCTGATGAAGAGTCATACAGACTCAAAATGTTAACTGTATTCCTCTCCGCATATGCTGTCAGACCTGCTGAGTTTTTTCAGCTATTTTTGTTTTTGTTTCAGATTTCCAGCATCCGCAGTATTTTGCTTTTACCATTTAAATAATATTCTGCCATTCTGTTTTTCCTACCAAAGTGGATAACTTCACACTTATCCACGTTATACTGCTGTGTATTTGCCCACTCACTCAACTTGTCCTCCTCACCACTTACATTCCCACCAAGTTTCGTGTTGTCAGCAAACTTGGAAATATTACATTTGGTTCTCATCCAAATTATTGATATATATTGTGAATAACTGGGCCCAAGCACTGATCCCTGCGGTATCCCACTAGTCACTGCCTGCTATTCTGAAAAAGACCCATTTATTCCTACTTTTTGTTTCTTGCCTGATAACCAATTCTTGTCCATGCGAATATACTACCTGCAGTTCCATGTGCTTTAATTTTGCACACTAACATCTTATGTGGAGCTTTATCAAAAGCTTTCTGAAAATCCAAATACACCACATCACTGGTTCACTCTTATCTATTCTGCTAGCTATGTCCTCAAAAAACTCCAGTAGGTTTGTCAAACATGATTTCCCTTTCATAAATCTATGTTGATTTTGTCTATTCCCGTTGACATTTTCTCAGTGTCCTGTTAGCACATCCTTTATAGTAGACTCTAGCATTTTCCCTACAACTGAGGTTAGGCTAACCAGTCTGTAATTGGCTGTTTTCTCACCCCCCCCCCCCCCCCCCCCCCCCCCCCCAACCACCCCTCCTACCCATCTTTTTTTACATAGTGGGGTTACAATTACTACCCTCCAATCTGCTGGGACTGTTTCAGAATCTATAGAATTTTGGAAGATGACAGTCAATGCATCCATTATTCCCATGGCCACCTCCTTTAGTACCCTGGGATGTAGATTATGAGGCCCAGGGGATTTATCGGCTTTCAGTCCCATTAATTTTTCCAGCACTGTTTTATCAGTAATTCTAACTCCCTTCAATTCCTCCAATTCACTAGACCCTCGATTCCCTAGTACTTCTGGGAAGTTATTTGTGTCTTCCTCCGTGAAGACAGAACTAAAGTAGTTGTTCAATTGATCTGCCATTTACTTGTTCTCTATTATAAATTCTCCCGTTTTGGACAGTAAGGGACTTACATTTGTTTATACATCACTCTGTACTATATATGTGGTCACCTGACCTGGGGGGTTGAAGGTCAGTTAGCACAGGTTGGAGCCTGTCTTGATAGAGTTCAGACACCAGATATTTTTTCATGTTGGGAAAATGTGTTATCAATAAAGTTAGGTCAGCTACAATGTTGACGGCCTGTGTGCATCATTAAAACAAGAAACCAGAAACAAGACATACAGTTCATAGACACTTGAGCAAAAATAATACCGAATATGCAACAGTGTGAAATCCCTTTCCCTGAAAATATATTGTGAGGAGGTCGGAAATGAACCCATTGTGTGTTAAGACTGAGCGAACAGCTGATTCTCAGTTCTACAGTAAATAACAAACCCATCCCTAACCCCACCAGTTTTAATCATTATTTTGTTTCAGTCAGACCTAAGCGCCCTTTTTGTTAAGAATGAAGTGAACAGGGAAGGTAAAAACCATGACCATATTAGAACATCAGGTGAAGAAGAGGTATTTAGAGAAAATTTTGAGAGGATGCAAGTGAAAGAAAACAGAGATAGAAGCAAAATACTGATGATGCTGGAAGTCTGAAGAAAAACGTAGGGCCCGATCTTCTGAGCAGCAGCAATAATGGTCAGATTGCTGCTGCGCTCGGAAATTCTCCTGCTCAATGCTGCTTTACATTTCTGCCAGGATCTTCCAAACCCAGCTTTCACAAAAATGCGCAGCATCCCTCAGGGAAATCCAAGCGGAGTTCAGTAGAGTTGAGGAAGACAGGACATGCCCCTTTTTTATGGCACTAGCTGTATAAGGTAAGTTTAAATGACCAGTCATAATGTTAGAGAATGAATGAGTGAATGGCTGAATGGCTAGGTGGGCAAGTGGGTGAATGGGTAGGTGGGTAAGTAGGCAAGTGAGTAGGTGGTAAAGTGGGTATGTGAGTAGTTGGGTAAGCTGGGCAAGAGGTGAGGTGTAGGTGAATGAGTGGGTGAGTGGGTAGTTGCATTGAGGGTGGTTGAGTTGGGAGGGTAATCAGGTCAGGTCATTTCGGGGTTAGTTGGGTGGTAGTCGGGTTGAGAGGATAGTCAGGGCAGGTAGTTGGGTGGTCGCAGGGTGTAGTTGGTATGTAGACAGATCGACGGATGGGAGGATACTCAGGTTAAGGGGATAGTAGGGTCAGGAGGTTAACTAGGCTGTAGTCAGTACTGGTCTTGGGGGGTGGTGGTGGATGGGTAGTCAGGTGATCAGGGGGCTGTCAGATGAGTGGGGTGGAGCAGTTGAGTCTAGTTGGGGGGTAGTTATGTGTTCAGTGGGGCAGTAAGGTGGTCAGGGGGTGTAGTCAGATTGGGTCTGGTGGAGGCGGGGGTGCAGGGTAATTGTGTCAGAGGGTAATCAGGTGGTTTGTGGGGGTAGTTGGGTTGGATCTGAGGTGAGTGAGGGGTGGTTGGGTGGTCTGAGGTGGTGTAGGGTTGGGTCCGGGGGTGGAGTTAGGAGGTGGTTGGGTCTAGGAGGGTGTAGTTAGGAGGTAGTTGAGTGGCCTGGGTGGTAGTTAGGTTGGGTTTGGGGGATATAGTCGTGTGATTGGATGGGGGCTCAGAAGGGAAGTTTGGAAGAGATTCAGGGTAGGCGATTGGAGGTCAGTTGTGCAGTTACCCAGATGTTAGGCCAAATTTTAATCTGTCTAATGTTTCCTGGGTAACTATCCAATTAAGTCCCGTGGAAATGTCTGAAATCTCCAACTCTAGCTCAGTGTCGGAGACATTCCCGGCAGGTTCCAGGGAGCAGGGGTATTGCCATCAGAGGTTTAAATTTCTCGGGAATTTCCTATAAACTGTTTCCCATAAACAAAGTTGAAAGGGTTTGTGCGCTGGCTAGGGGTGGAGTGAGGGTTTAGGAGCATGGGAGGATGTCCTGAACAGTACTGAATCTGAACTTCCCTTCTGAGCCCCCACCCGATCACACGACTATATCCCCCAAACCCAACCTAACTACTCCCCGGCCACTCAACTACCTCCTAACTACACCCTCCTAGACCCAACCACCTCCTAACTCCATCCCCTGGACCCAACCCTACTACACCTCAGACCACCCAATCACCCCTCACTCACCTCAGATCAAACCCAACTACCCCCCCAAACCCCCTCAAACAAATAGCCGACAGTGAGAGGCCCAGCACATGCCTTCCTTGCTCTTGAACAACTTAACTTCCCACCTCATTCGCTCTGAACCCCCTGGTGGCCCAGGTACTTGTCCCATTTTGCTTCGCACATTTGAATCTCACGTCCGCACCTGCATTGGCTCATTCCACCGCAGTAACATTGCAGGTGATGATACTCTACAGCTCATGGAATCACTGCTCTAAACAGTTGGTTAATTGTTTAAATAAGCTTCTTTTAGTGATCTGCAGAGACATGTTTTATCCGATAAACTCTTATTTAAAAAGGTATTCCCTTTGCGATTTGAAAATAGTATTTCAAAAACAATTTAAATCTATTTGCTAATTAAAATTTACTATTTAAGGTGAATCAGTTGTGTGCCCGTTCTTCAGCTTGTGTCTTTCAACAGTGCAGCCATAGCTTTGCTATTATTGGCTAACTTTTGATGGGCAAAGTGCTGGGAATATACCAAAGCCTTACTGCTGAACCCTGTAAATCCAGAATCGAAGCTGGGATTTTCCAGGTCAGCAGAGCTCAGCACTTATTATCTTAACTAGTTGAGTACTTATGGATTATTTCAATTCACTGTAATACACGTTTCTCCTTCAGGAACACTTGAGTGGGAAAAAGAATTCAGAGGATTACGTTGGATATATAGCACAGAAACAGGCCATTTGATTCACCCAGTCAATACTGGTGTTGATGCTCCATCGAGCTTCTTCCCACTGTAACATTGATTCCCTTCTCCCTCAAATGCTTTTCTGCCTCTTAAATCCATCTGTACTATTTGCTTCAACCAATCCCTCTGGTAGCAAATTTCACTTCCTTACCACTCTTTGGAGAAGAAGTTTCTTCTGAATTCCTGATTTGATTTATTGGTGACTATCTTATATTGATGGCCTCTAGCTATGCTCTTCCCCACAGTGGAAACATTCTCTCTGTCCACTCTGTCAAAACCTTTCATAATTTTAAAGACGAGCCACCTTCAATCAAGAAAAGTGACCTAGCCTGTCAACCTTTCCTGATATGTATACCCACATATTTCTAATATCATCCTGGTAAATTTTCTGCTCACCTTCTCCTTTTTACAATGTGCTGATTAGAACAGCATGCAGTACTCTTAGATAAAAACAAAAAAACTGCGGATGCTGGAAATCCAAAACAAAAACAGAATTACCTGGAAAAACTCAGCAGGTCTGGCAGCATCGGCGGAGAAGAAAAGAGTTGACGTTTCGAGTCCTCATGACCCTTCGACAGAACTAGTTCAGTTCTGTCGAAGGGTCATGAGGACTCGAAACGTCAACTCTTTTCTTCTCCGCCGATGCTGCCAGACCTGCTGAGTTTTTCCAGGTAATTCTGTTTTTGCAGTACTCTTAGCTCTGGTCTAACCAAAGTTCAATACAGATTTAACATAACTTCTTTTCAATTTTAACCCTCGAGAAGTAAAACCTAGTGCTTGGTTTGTTTTTTTTTATCTAGTTAACCTGCGACACAACTTTTAATGAAATCTCTGAAATCCCCTTGTTCCTCTACCTGCCTAGACTTGCAGCTTCTGAATAACAAAGATAGTGCTATTCTTCCTACCAAAATATACTCCCTTACATTTATCTGTGTTGAACTTAATAGTTTGCCCATTCTGCAAGAAAATAATGTCCTTCTGTAATTTGTTGCAGTCCTCCAATTCAACTGGAATTAATCAGCCATTTTCTATGAATAAATCAGCTCCCCAGGAAGAGGAACAATCTTCGACTCATCAAGCGAGACCCAACCTGGACACAGCCTTAGTGATTGTGAGTTCTACGTCTATATAATTTAAAATTACTTTACAATACTTAACCTTTTAATTTACTTATCACTGGTCCCTATAAGCTACCTTATGTTGAGGTTGCTAGTACACGTTCATGAAGGTCCCAGTTAGGGTCTCCCTTTCCTCACTACCTCCCTACTTGTGCACATGTACCTGGTCTGCTTGCTGCCCAAAAGCATCTACACAACTGAAATCAAGCAGAAAGCGGAATTAAGAACAAATCCTATGACTACCTTGACTTCATTCTCTAGTTACTACTCCTGTGCAGTGTGGTACAGTACAATTTGCAAAATGAATAAGAGCATAAGAAATAAGTGCAGGAAAAGACCCTAAGGTCCCTCGAGCCTGCTTCGCCATTCAACATGATCATGGCTGATCATTGGCCTTAATGTCACTTTCCTGCCCACTTTCCATATCCATTGATTCCCTGGGAGACCAAAAATCTGCCTGGACCTAAATATATCCAACAATGGGGTAGATAATTCTAAAGACTCACAAGCCTTTGAGTGAACAATTTCTTCTCATCTCAGTCCAAAACGATCTGCTCCTTATCCTGAGACTTCAATGCATCTTCAATGCATCGCCTCCAATGCAAATATATCCTTCCTTAAACATGGAGACTAAAACTGTGTACAGTGCTCCAGTTGTAGTCCCATCAAAACCCTGTTCAATTGTAGCAAGACTTTCTTATTCATATACTCCAATCCCCTTGCAATAAAGCCATATGCCATTTGCCTTCCTAACTGCCTACTGTACCTGCATGTTAACTTTATATTCCTTGTATGAACTTTAAATATTAACATTTAGAAGTTTCATGCTTTTTAAAAAGTATTCTGCTTTTCTATTTTCACTACCAAGCTGAATCTCACACCTCTCCACATTATACTCCATCTTGTTGTCTACCCACTTAAACTATCTATATCTCTTTACAAACTTTTTGTGTCCTCCTCACAGCTTACATTTCCACTTAGCAAACCAGTGCCAACTTGAAAATGCCCCAGTGATTCTAAGTCTGTTTCCTGTCTGTTTGGCAATCCTTGCTAATATGTTTCCCCCAACTTCATGAGCCGTTATCTTGTGTATTAGCCTTTTGCTTGGCATTTTTCGACAACGTTTTGGAACTCTACATCCACTGGTTCCCCTTTGTCTACACCACTAGTTAAATCCTCAAGATAAACTCCAATCAATTTGTCACACAAGATTTTTCTTTCACAATACCATGTTGACTTTGTCTGATTATACTATGATTTTACACTGTTATGATCTCCAGCTGAGGTTACCACTGGACAAGCCTGATCCCAGGGTGGAGCCCAGTTTGATAGATCATAACTTCTATGTCTGTTTGTTTAGATATGTGGAGAGGGGCTACTGAACAGAATTACTGGAGTCAGCTAATGAACTGTTAACAAAAACATAAAACATTTAAATAAGAAAGAATGAACTCTACTACAATACTCCTTTACCCACAACTATACCTTTACAGATATATGCACATTTGTAAGGATAACACAACCTACAAAAACTATCTTATACTCATGTTCACAGTAAGTACAGTCCATATAAACCAATTGGCAACCTGTGGTCAGACACATCACATTCTGAAACCAAGTGACAGATGCCGCTCCAGACAGATGCTATGGATCTCTCCTCAGCTATATGTATCCCCGCCCCCCCACAGACACTTGTTACACCGTGAGCCAACCAGTCTCACTGACTTCCACATGAGGGTTTCCAATATCCACTTTCCAAGAACTCCCCTTGGAATCTTCTCCTGAACCGACACTTTCTCTCAGACGCCTTCTGCAAAGGTTCACCTCCAGGGTTTTGAACTCTCCTGATGTTCCTCTCCCCTGGGTCACCACATGTGTTCAAGCTTTCTTCCATGCATTCTCTATCATGGGCTTGATTGTCAACAGTACACCACTGCTTCACATACCCTTTGCATTTGGACCTTCCAACTTAAAGCCTTATATCAATTTGACTCTGCTTCCTGCAGCATGGAGCTTTAAGATTGAAGCTTGGAGACTTTTTCTGCCCCTCACTCTTAACTTCACTTAACAGGACCTTTTCCAGGTTCCTGCCCTTCCTTTGACTAGAAGGTCTGCTTGGGACTTTCTCCAGTTCCACTCACCTGGATTCTTGGGGACTTTCTTCTTTAGGTTGCGATTGGCTATTTGTCCCTTTTGCTCCAGTCTCTCTATTGCAGCTACTTTCAACCACATTTAGCTTGGAACAGGCTATCTGAGCCTTCTAGGATGCTTCTGCCTGGCAACTGTCTTCAAAACTGAACTCAAAAACTGCTGTTTCTAGTTTCTTCTGTATGTCTGTAGGAGGGGCCTGCCTCTCTGGATTTCTGTTGCAACAGCCCAGTTTTTCTACTCTTTTTTTGTTTGATTAACTTCCCTCAAAGTTGGAAACTCTCATTAGAAATGCAGGCATCTTTTAAAGTGAAACCGAAACTTAACTTGACCTTTTCTTAACACACTGATACAGAAATACAAGTCTAACTGAAACATTAAAGCTAAAACTTATTTCTAACACCCACAAACACAAATATTACTTAAACAGTCTCTATTTCATAACAATAAGTGCTTTGTTAAGAGTTCCTTCATAATAAATTCTAACATCTCCCAACAACTAATGTCTAACAGGTCTGTAGTTCCCTGTTTTCTCTCTCCTTCCTTTCTTGAATAGCAGAGTTACATTTGCTAACGTGCAATCTGTTGGGACTATCTAGAATCTTTGCAAAATCATAACGGGTGCATCCATTATCTCTGGATCTACCTCTATTAAAAGCCCAAGAATACAGTCCATCATGTCTTGAGAATTTGTCAGATTTTAGTCCTTTATGTTTCTCCAATACTTTTTCTCTGCTGACAATAATTACCTTAATTTCCCCACTCATTTTAGCTCCTACGTTACCCTGTATTTCTGGCTTGTAATTTATGTCTTCTGTGAAGACTGACACAAAATATTTGTTTAATGTCCTTGCCATTTTTTCATGCCCCACGATAATTTCCCCTATCTCTGCTTCTAAGGGACCAATATTTACTTTATGAGAAGCTACTCTTCTTTTTATATACTTGTAAGAGCTCTTACAATCTGTTTTTATATTCCTGGTTGGTTTACTTTTATATCCTACTTTTTCTTTTTTATCAACTTTTTGGTGGTTTGCACTGGTTCCTAAATCATTCTCAATCCTTAGGCTCAGTACTGTTCTTTGCCAGAGTAAAATTCCCTTTTAATCTAAACTATCCTTAACTTCCTTAGGAAGCCACACATGGATTTTTCTTGCTGCATTTTTGCTTTTCAGTGGAATATCTTTGCTAAATGCTTTGAATTGTTTCTTTTTTTTCCTGTTGTATTGTTATAGTGATTTGAAGGCACCAATAGCTAATAAGGGATTGGTAAGTATGTTGTGGGTTCATTTATTTATACTAGGCATATGAGAACAGATATACATGGATAGAAAGCTTGAAGACATCAGAACTGTGCTATGTCTTCTGAGGCAAAAGTGAAACTAAAATTGGATTACTTGACACACTTCTAATGATGTCATGCTGCTGCACCTTAAAGGCATGTTACAACATCCTCCTTTCTTACTAAAGATATTTTCCCCCCTTCCAAAGAAGAATAATTATTTACAACACTTGTTCATGTTTAGCTACAATTACAACGTGTGTAGAGCAGATGAATCTATGAGCATCTAAAGCGTCGAGGTAATTTGTTGGTACACCCAGATTTTGTAATGGTAACCTTGTCTGGAAGTTTCTTTAATTGCTCACAGTGATCTGTGGGATTGTCATTCTTGGATGTTTTTCCTTATTGCATTTGGGACCTTGTCTTTGATACAATAGGATTGTACAGTGGTTGAAGAGCTGAAACGGATCTAATTTGTCCTCAGTTATGCCTCACTGTTGCGCTTTTGTGTGTAATAACTTCATAAGACCTTGATTCTGAACAAATCCTTGTCACCTCGGCTTGTTGCCATGTAACCTCTGTGGGATCCTGGATGCAAACTTTTTGTCCCACCTGTAAACTTGGCAGTTCTGTACTCACATTTATATTGTGCATGTTGGTCATCTTCTCTTGCTGTTTTAAAAGTTGCTTTCAAGTTCCTGAGTGAGTAGATCCAAGAAAAGTAGGCAGATTGGTATAAACTGGTCTGCTAAACACGTGCTCTGCTGCCGATGGAATAGTTGCACTTAGCGGTGTCGGTCTCAGATGCAACAAATGTGTTGATATTGCTTGTTCTGCCTGCATTTCAGAATTAGGGATTTCACCATGTGAATCATTCGTTAGCTAGGCTGTTAGATCTAGGATAATGAGGAGATGAAGTAATGTGATCAATATTCCACTATTCATAGATACCCTGAAATGGTTTAGCAGTAAATTCAGGACCATCATCCATAATGGTCTCACGTGTTTGTGGTCATGCTGAATTGAATCAGGCCATCCTGTGATGATGGTTTTCTATAGTTCTGTAATGTAGAATCTCTTGCTGTTTCTTCTTGTAGCTGCTGGCATTTGCTTTGTGCAAAACGTTCCAGACAAATTGATGGACTTGCATTCTCCTGCAAGTGTAATGTTGCAGCTCGTTTGAAACTGCCAACTTTGTCAAAACCTTCTGTATATTTTGATGTTAGGTCATGAATTGAGGTAACAGGAGTAGCTTCTGAGGCTGATCTGCCATGTAGGGTCTCACTGACTCTATGGATTGTCATTAGTATGAGGTCACGGCATGCTTGTAGACAAGCAGTCACTGGGCCTTTAGTTTCCATGATGTAGAACATCTGTGACATCCAGAAGGATTGATTGTACTTGCACTCCAGGAATATGGAACCTGCACATGGAATTAGTGGACAGGATTTTTCAGTCGGTGTGTGGGACCGGGCCCGACACGCTGCTGTGTAAAATAACGCGCCATGACGTTGGGCTTGCATCCCGGTGTCATCGCATTGAGTTACGAATTTTCGTTCGGCGGGCGTGCACCAGAGTCGGCTGCGGCCCTGCCAATATGTAAGTGGCCTATTAAAGTAGAGTAGTACTGTACAAGTATTATTCGTCAAGAAGTAAGGTTTCTAGCTAACATAAATAAGGCCCCGAGCTAGCATATTTTTTAAGGGAGTAACTAGCTTAATCGAGAGGGATGTCATGGCAGAAGATCTCAGACCCGTGATATGCTCCTCCTGCAGGATGTGGGAAAAGAGGGATACTTCCAGCATCCCTGTTGATCATGTGTGCGGAAGTTGTGTCCAAATGCAGCTTCTAGTTAACCGGATTTCGGAGCTGGAGCTGCGGGTGGACTCATTTTGGAGCATCCGCAATGCTGAGCAAGTCATGGATAGTACGTTTAGTGAGGTGGTCACACTGCAGGTGAAGATTACACAGGCAGAAAGGGAATGGGTGACCATCAGGAACAATAAAAGACTCAGGAAGGTAGTGCAGGAGTCCCCTGTGGTCATCTGCCTCTCTAACAGATATACCGCTTTAGATACTGTTGGGGGGGATGGCCTCTCAGGGGAAAGTGGCAACAGCCAAGTTCACGGCACCATGGGTGGCTCTGCTGCTCAGAGGGGTGGGAGGAAAACAAGTGGCAGGGCTATAGTGATAGGGGATTCAATAGTTAGGGGCACAGACAGACACTTCTGTGTCCGCAAACGTGAATTCTGGATGGTATGTTGTCTCCCTGGTGCCAGGGCCCGAGATGTCATGGAGCAGCTGCAGGACATTCTGGGGAGGGAAGGTAAGCAGCCAGTGGTCGTGGTACACATTGGTACCAACAACATAGGTAAACTAAGGGATGAAGACCTGCAAACTCAGTACAGGGAGTTAGGAGATAAATTAAAATGCAGGACCTCAAATGTAGTAATCTCAGGATTACTCCCAGTTCCACGTGCTAGCGAGAACAGGAATAAGAGGTTAGACCAAATGAGCAGGTGGCTGGAGAGATGGTGTAGCTGGGAGGGATTCAGATTCTTGAAGTATTGGGACCAGTTCTAGGGAAGGTGGGACCTGCACAAACCGAACGGGCTGCATCCAGGCAGAGCTGGGACCAGTGTCCTTGCGGGGGCTTTTGCTAGTTCTGCTGGGGAGTATTTAAACTAGTGTGGCAGGGGGATGGGATCCCAGGAGTAGGATCAGATAGGTCAGAGTCAGATCAGAAAAATGGAGGTAGAACATTAGCTAGGGACGTTGTGATAGGCATGGACTTACAGGAGAAGCAAAGTTTACAAAGTGTCCAGCATGGGAAATTGATGGGGTTAAGCTGTTTATACTTTAAAGCGAGGAGTATTACAAACTAGGTAGATGAGTTAAGGGCACAGGTAGACACATGGCAGCAGGATGTCATTGCTATAACGGAGACCTGGCTAAAGGAGGGACAAAACTGGCAGCTTAATATCCCTGGTTATAGAGTCTTTAGACACGATAGAGTAGGAGATAAAAAAGGAGGGGCGGGGGTAGCACTAATGGTTAAAGAATCAATTCCAGTTGTGAGAAGGAATGATATACTAAATGGGTCAACAAACGAGGCTTTATGGATTGAGCTTAGAAATAAGAAAGGGGCAGTCACACTACTGGGAGTATACTACAGACCCCCAAATAGTGAAAGGGAGATAGAAGAACAAATATTAGGCAAATTTCTGCTTGTAAGAACAAGAGGGCAATAATAGTAAGAGACTTCAACTATCCTAATATCAACTGGGATTCAAATGATACAAGGGGCACTGAGGGAGAAAAATTCATGCAGTGTGTCCAGGAAATTTTTTTCAACCAATTAGTGACAAACCCAACGAGAGGAGATGCAATTCTTAATCTAGTCTTGGGGAACAAAGAAGGGCAAGTGGGTGAATTGACAGTTGGCGACCATATTGGGGACAGTGATCACAATTCAGTTAGATTTAGCATTACCATGGAAAAGGACAGAGATAAGGCAGGAGTAAAAGTCTTGAACTGGGGGAAGGCAAATTTTGTAGAAATGTGAAGGGACTTGGCTGATATGGAGGATAAAACAGTGGAAAACCAGTGGGAAGCACTAAAAAGCGAGATCCTAATTGTACAAAGTAGACATGTCCCCTACAAAAATAAGAGTGGTACTGCCAAATCTAGACCTCCCTGGTTGTCTAGAGGATTACAGGGGAAGATCAAACAGAAAAAGAAAGCGTATGATAGGCACAAAGAACTAAGCACTGCAGACAGCCTAGACGAATATAGGAAGTGCAGGGATGAAGTAAAAAAGGAAATAAGGAAATCATAGAGAGGACATGAAGAAAGATTTAGCAAGTCAAGTTAAAGATAACCCAAAGATGTTTTACCAAAACATTAATGCTAAAAGGTTAGTTAAGGAAAAAGTGGGACCTATCAGAGATGAAGATGGAAACTTTATGTGTAGATGCAGAGGCTGTGGGAAGGGTTTTGAATGAATATTTTGTCTCCGTGTTTACAAAGGAAAGGGAGGATGTAGATATAGTAGTCCAGGAGGAACACTGCGAGATATTGGAGGGGATAGTCATAAAGAGAGAGGAAGTACTCGAAGGGTTGAAATCCTTGAAAGTTGATAAGTCCCCAGGGCCAGATGGATTGTTTCTGAGCTGCTGAAGGAAGTCAGGGAGGAGATAGCAGATGCTCTGAGGATGATTTTCCAATCTTCACTAGATACAGGGGAGGTACTGGCGGACTGGAGAAATGCAAACTTAATTCCATTGTTTAAAAAGGGATGAAAGGAAATGCAAACAATTATAGGCCAGTTAGTCTTACATCGGTGGTGAGCAAATTAGCAGAATCAATCCTGAGAGATAGGATTAACTGTCACGTGGAAAGGCATGGACTAGTGAGGGATGGTCAGCATGGATTTATTAAAGGAAGGTCTTGCCTCACAAATTTGATTGAATTCTTTGAGGAAGTGACAAGAAGGGTTGATGAAGGTAGTGCAGTGGATGTTGTGTACATGGATTTTAGCAAGGCATTTGACAAGGTCCCACATTGCAGATTGGTCAGGAAAGTAAAAGCCTATGGGATTCAGGGTAATGTGGCAAACTGGATAAAAGGTTGGTTTTGTAACAGGAAACAAAGAGTAATGGTCGATGGATGCCCTTGCGAATGGAAAGTTGTCTCAAGTGGTGTTCCACAGGGCTCGGTGTTGGGACCCTTGCTGTTTGTGTTATATATTAATGATTTGGACATGAACGTGGGGGGCACGATTGGGAAATTTGCAGATGACACAAAGATTGGCTGAGTAGTGGATACTGTAGAGGATAGCCGTAATCTCCAAAATGATATAGATGGGTTGGTGGAGTGGGTGGTAAAGTGGCAGATGGATTTTAACATAGAAAAGTGTGAGGTCATACACTTAGGGAGGTCAAGCAGTTACAGCGATTACAAAATAAATGGGAATATACTAAGAGGGGTAGATGAGTGAGAGATCTTGGCGTACAAGTACACAGGTCCCTGAAGGCAGCAGTTCAAGTAGACAAGGTTGTAAAGAAGGCATATGGAATGCTCTCCTTCATTGGCAGAGGTATAGAATATAAAAGTAAGGATATAATGTTGGAATTGTATAAAACACTGGTGAGGCCACAACTGGAGTATTGTGTGCACTTCTGGTCACCACATTACAGGAAGGATGTAATAGCTCTGGAGAGAGTGCAAAGACGGTTTACAAGAATGTTTCCAGGGTTAGAAAAGCATAGCTATGAGGAGAGATTGGATAGGTTGGGGTTATTTTCCTTAGAACAAAGAAGGCTGAGAGGTAACTTGATTGAGGTGTAGAAAATTATGAGGGGAATAGATAGGGTGGACAGGATAAAATTATTTCCCTTGATAGAGAATTCTAGAACCAGGGGACATAGATTCAAGATAATTGGCTGAAGGTATAGGGGAGACATGAGGAAGAAATTTTTTATGCAGAGGGTAGTGGGTGTCTAGAATTTGCTGCCCAAGTTGGTGGTAGAGGCAGAAACTTTAAACCCTTTTAAAAAGTACTTGGATCTGCACCTAAAGTGCTGTAAGCTGCAGGGCTATGAGCTGGGTGCTGGAAGGTGGGATTAGAAAAGGCACCTGGGTTCCTCGGACTGGCATGGACAAGATGGACTGAATGGCCTCCTGTGCTGTAACTTTTCTATGGTTCTCTGGTTCTAAGGCCATTGAGGAACTGATTAAGGTAATTGTAAATGCTGTCTGGCCAACCTTATGGTTGGCGGGCTGGCGAAAAGTGGCCTTCGTGTTTTTTTAGGAAACCTCATCCATGAGTGGGATGAGGTTTCCTTAAGCTTTTATTAAATAAATGAAACATTTTTCATAAATATGAAAACATGTCCCATCTCATGTGACACAGTCACACGAGGAGACATGTTTAAATACATTTTTAAACCTTTTATTTAATCATTCCAAAAGCCCTTCAGTCTCCCTGAGGCAACTCTGTACCTTAGGGAGATTGAATCGCTTTTTCGCGAGCATGTGCAAAAGAGCACTGGCCCCGACTCTCCTTCCTCACCCCGCCCACACAGGTAGCGAGCACTACTCTTCGCGTCTTATGCTGGCAGGCCTTAATTGGCCCACCCATGTTAAATGGCAGCGCGGAGCCGAGCGCTGGCGGCGATCAGCACCACGACTGTCCCCGCCCGCTCCCGCCAAGCCCGCCTGCCGGCTGAAAAATTCAGGCCAGTGAACTGTTGTATGCCGAAAGTATCACAGCAGTAGGCTTCACCGCGGTCTTCCATGTCTGTGGGATACATGATTTTAGAATTTGCAAGGGTGGTATGTTAGCACTTGCCCCTGTGTCAGTCATGGCCAATAACAAGTAGTTTCCAATTTTCTTAGGGCAGATAATTCAAATTTTGGCAAACACTTTGGATGATATGTTTTCCACGAGATTGATGAAACAAGTGACCACCACTCTTTGTCTCATCATGCACATTGTCTTTTTCAGGTTCATCAGCCACCTCATATATATGTTTCTGACGGGATACCGGAATGTCAGTCTTCCTGCTTGAAAGTACCTGTTGTGTAGGTTCTGTTTGGATCGATGCACGGCTCTTCGTATCTGCATCAGTCTTTGCTCTAGTGCACTGCTGCTGCCAATATCCCTTTCTGCCACATGCCTTGCAGAATTGCTGGAAAGCTGAGCACTTCCTTGGTGCACGCAAAAGGCTACACCTTCCACATGTCTTGCTATGTTCAGTTGTTCTAGTGAGTGCATCAACAGTTGGTGTCATACTTAGGACCTGTAAGCTTCGTTGATCTGCGTGGATCACTTTGTACATATGTCCATCCATGTGTAGCTCTTCGATGCTATATGTTTTGGGTCTGTCTGGCAGATCTTTCTGGAATTCTTCCAGGGGAGTGGATGTGATCACTTAACTCAATAATTCTGTCTGCTATCTCTGTGTTTAAAAAAAAACACAGAACGTACCTTTTCTCTGCATCTGATAAAGAAGTGGTCTACAGATTCTGTAGACTATTGTCAAAATGACATGAACTCTAGTCAATCAATACAGAAGTTTAACTTGATTCTGAACTGGTCTTCCAATGTGGTCCTTACCTTTTGTGGTTGCTTTAGCTCTTCTGCTGTTAATCCTAACATATTCACTTTCATTCCCAATTATTAGGTAAATTTTTTTGGCTTGCTTGTCTGTTTCAGACACATCTGAGTCAAGAAACCATAGCTCTGTACGCAGTTCAAACATTTTGAATTCAGATATTAGGTCAGCTGCATCCCAATTCAAAGTGGGAAATTTTGTGGACATTCTGACAATATCACTTTGACCTTCTTTCTCTTATATCACCTGGGATGCATGTTGCTGTCGCTTTTCAGAAATTCCGCCCATTATCATAGTAATCTTCTCTAGCCCGATTTAATGATGGTTTTATTTGTTTTTTTTTTGGTTGACTCTCATGTGCTTACTATCAATCTGGCCCGCACCCCAGTCACTCGCCTCTCCCAATTGGGCAAACCTGTTGCTGCTCCTCTCTCTGTGCTGTGCCACTCACTGAACTGAAAGGCTATGCACTACAATCTCACCACAAGGGATCCGCCTGCTTACCAGCTCTTTATTTGAACACTATCTCTGCATGGTGCCTTCAAAGCTTTTCTGTGCAGTCAGAATGTTGCAGTTTCAACACTCTGGGACACTGTGAACGTATTGTGGTCTGACCAAAATTTTGAAGGACTTCTCATGCCATGTAGCATGATCTAAAATAGTTCACCATGATATACCTGTACTCAAATCTTGCTGCCATGCTGTTTGACCACTGCTGAATATCGTGTTGTGTGGTTATAGTGTAAGAGGTTAGGTAAACACATTGTGTACTAATTTATTGAACTAGGAATTGTTACGACCGATGCAGTTGGTAAAGCGGAGTTATTTAAAAATCCCAGAGGGATGCTTTAAACAATTGTCATAATCAATAATTTTAAGTGTTATGTTTGAGATCCAACTCTAAACTCAGGAATCAGACCACTAGTTCTCAAGGTTTTACGTTAAACTAAATGAAACATTTTATTAATTTACACAGGTTAAAATATATGTACACATAACTACAAATTACTACAGTCATAACTTTTAACAATTTCCCAAACTAATCTCCATTAAGGCAACAATAACCCATAGACTTAACCAAAACACCAGGCAAAGCATTTTCACCTTATGAATTCAAAATGAGGTTCCCTTCACTGTAGAGCCAGTTGGACCAGTTGGAGGCTTGCAGCTGCCTTTTGATCTTACATTGCCTCTGCCTGCACACCCAAAAAACTTCTGAAGTTATACCCACCAGCCCCATTGAATGTTAATTCTCATTGTATCAACCACCTCTCTGAACTTCACCTTTTAACAATGAAACCCCTTTCATAATACCAATTTTATTAGTAATATAAACATATTGCTTAGTCGCTGTTAGAAAGGTGACAATTTTCACCCCACTTCTTGAAAGCTGTATTCAAAAAATGCAAATACATGCTATCTCTGTTTACATCTCAAACTAATACATCAAAGCACCCAGACTCAAAAATAAAAATACCAGGAAAAATTCAGCAGGTCTGACAGCATCTGCAGAGAGGAACACAGTTAACGTTTCGGTCCATATGACTCTTCAACAGAACTAAGTAAAAATAGAAAAGAGGTGAAGTATAAGCTGGTTTAAGGCAAGGGGTGAGAGCTGGATAGAGGGCCAGTGATAGGTGGAGATAGCCAAAAGATGTCATAGACAAAAGGACAAAGAGGTGTTGAAGGTGGTGATATTATCTAAGGAATGTGCTAATTAAGGGTAGAAAGCAGGACAAGCAAGGTACAGATAGTGGGGGTGGGGTGGGGTGAAGGGAAGGGATCGAAATAGGCTAAAAGGTAGAAATAAAACAATGGATGGAAATACATTTAAAAATAATGGAAATGGAGGAGAGAGTTCATGATCTAAAATTGTTGAATTCAATATTCAGTCCGGAAGGCTGTAAAGTGCCTAGTCGGAAGATAAGGTGCTGTTCCTCCAGTTTGCGTTGAGCTTCACTGGAACAATGTGGAACAATGCAGCAGGCCAAGGACGGACATGTGGGCATGAGAGCAGGGTGGAGTGTTGAAATGGGAAGCAACAGGGAGGTCTGGGTCATGCTTACGGACAGACTGAAGGTGTTCTGCAAAGTAGACCCGGTCTGCGTTTGGTCTCTCCAATGTAGAGGAAACCACATTGGGAGCAACGAATGCAGTAGACTAAGTTGAGGGAAGTGCAAGTGAAATGCTGCTTCACTGAAAGGAGTGTTTGGGCCGTTGGATGGTGAGGAGAGGGCAAGTAAAGGGGCAGGTGTT
Source organism: Carcharodon carcharias (assembly GCF_017639515.1). Classification (NCBI taxonomy): domain Eukaryota; kingdom Metazoa; phylum Chordata; class Chondrichthyes; order Lamniformes; family Lamnidae; genus Carcharodon; species Carcharodon carcharias. The sequence goes on along the minus strand of NC_054477.1, from coordinate 73,630,453 downwards.
GCACCTTCTGCGGTTGCATGGGAAGGTGCCATGGGAGGGGGTTGAGGTGTAGGGGGTGATGGAGGAGTGGACCAGGGTGTAGAACTGACAGAAAGTAGAACTGAGTAAACATGGAACATTAGTTTTTACTCAGGTCAATGTTTTTGCAAAATCAACAAAGACAGGAATTTTGAATGTTGAATCTTAGAGAAGTGTGATTCAAATTAATGAAACTATACAACTTTAATGACCCTACAGAGTGTATGTGAGTTAGAAAATTAAGTAGGAACCTATTTCATGTGACCCTGTGTAAATTGGACAAAACATCATCTTATAGCCAGGCTTTTAGTCCAGCCTAAAGCCGAGTTGCGAAGGTGAAATTCTATCCAATTTACCCTTGCCTGAAGATTCATTTTCATTATTCTGCATTGTTGGTAATAGCAATAGAGGAAAAAAAGAGCTTGCATTTACTTATATGAGGTCTTGGAATTCAAATCACCTGGATCTCGTACCAGCTTGGGCAAGTTAATGAAGCCTTTCTGCTCGGGGAACAGTATGTCAATTGCCCATGGGAAAGAAGGAATAAGTCAAGTGGGAGCAGCCCTCTTCCAGGTGGCTAGCCTCCCAAATTACTGGACCTCTTTTATGGTACGCAATAGCCATCAGGCTAATAACCTCAACAATGATCCCATTTGATATATATATCACAAAAGAAAATGTTCCAATATCCAAGTAGTCTCATACCATCAAAACAGCTGGCTGCAGGCTAGCCCTTCATATTATGGTTATAAAACCAGCACCATGACAATTAGACAAGCAGTGGGATACATTCAGTGAACTATTTGGTGCAACACAAGACTAGAACATACTCTTAAAAGGCAAATACCTCACCTGTGTGGTTAGGCAACAAGGGCAACTGATGAGCTAAGCTACAATGTCGATTTAAAAGAAGAGACTTACACAAATTGGAAGGAAAGTGGAAATCCAGCAGGCTTACAGCAGAAGAGTTGTAAAAAGTGACGAAGCGGCACAAAAACAATATTAAGAGCTGCAAAAATGAACACAAGAGACTTGCAATTGTATTAAGGCTAATAGTAATACTTTTTATGAATATATTTAAGAGAAAGAGAGTGATTTTGGGAATCCCATTAAAGAAAGACACATACTACGCTGCAATCAATAACTTGCTAAATGAATACTTTGTATCTACCTTCACAGTAGAGGATGAGTAAAAATACCATTGGTACAGGGTACTTTAAAAACAAATCAAGGGGTGGAGTTTATTGAAGTTAATCTGTTTAAAACATTGTAATGGTAAAAATAAGAAGACTTAAGATACCTCCAGGACCTAATGGTTTCCACACTAGTGTATTAAATGAAGTAGGTTATGGAATTGGAGTTGCATTAGTTTTTCCAAAGCAGTATAGATTCAGGAATGTGACTGCAAAACTATCTAAGAAGGGTGAGGAAGTGAAGCCAGGGACAGAATTTAACATTTGCTGCAAAGGGTCTATTCACTGGCTGGCGAACCGATGGCAACCCCACCACAGCCATTTCTCTAAACCCCATTGGGATTAAATTCCAGTCAGGCAGTCTTCTGGTGTTGGAGTTCTCGGCTCCTACAGGGCAAATTTCCCGCAGGAGTTACTCCTGCAGGGTGGATGTTCTGCCCCGAGAGCTGCTGGCTAATCAGGAGCCACTGCTGGTACTTCAGTAGGCTTGAAGATCATGGTCGTTATGCTGGAATGCAGGTAAGTGGGTGTGATCACCATGGCCATTCCAGGGAAGCCCTGGTGAGGCTGGGAGAGAGGAGCTGATGTTAAGGGCAGTGGGGGTATCTTCCCATGGGTCCTGCTTTGTCATCAGCTGGTCCCTTTGTTGGACACAGGGTGCCCAGGAAGGAGGTGCCCCTACCCCAACATAGGCTTCAGGTGTGCCTGCTAGTGTTTACCACTTAATGTGGCCCCCACCTGGGATGTGGTCTTTATGTGGCCTCTTAAGGGCCTCAATTAGCTCTGGTAACGCTGTTCTCTAATATTCCCACCCCACACTTAATGGATTTCCAAGAGGCAACAGGCCTTCCACCCCAAGCCCCATTATAGCATCTCCCTGCCACCCTGCCTCGCAGCTGTGGGAGCAGTAAATTCCAGCCCAAGTAATTGCAGACTTGTCAGTCTAGCATCAGTAGTGGGGAAGATATTATATTTTGTCATCAGGGACAGAATGGCTGAACACTTGGATACATTTGTGCTGATCAAAAGATCCTCATGGATTTGCAAAGAGCAAGTCATGTTTGGCTAATCCGGTGCACCTTTGAGCTCTCTGCTCTTTGTTTCCTAACTTTCAAACAGTTTCTTTTGTCATCCCAAGGTTTACTGCAACACCATGCACTTTAAGTTTTGCTATCAATTTGTCATGCAAGACCTTATCAATTGCTTTCTTGAAGTTCATGTAGGTCAACATCCATAGATGCTTCCCTATCCATCATTTTAGTGACCTCTTCAAAAGGATGTTGTAAAGGGACAGGCACTTTAAATGAGTGGGCAAACTCAATGTGGTAAAATGTAAATTCATCCAGTTTGGATTTAAGAGAGAAGAATTGGATTATTTACTAAATGGTGAGAAACCAGAAAGTGTGGAGTACGGAAGATTTGAGTGCCTGTCTGTACATAAGAAAATGGCTCATGGAATGTTGATCTTTATTGCATTGTTTTTACAGCACAAAAACAGACCGTTTGGTGCAACATGTCTACATGAGCCTCCTCCTACCTTCATCCCTTATCAACATATCTTTCTATTCCTTGCTCCCTTATGTAATTGTCAACTTTCCTTTCAATTCATCTATTTATTCACCTCCTCTACATCATGTTGTAGCAAGTTCCACATTTGCATCCCTTTCTGAGTAGAGACGTTTCTCCTGAAATCCTTATTGGATTGTTGGAAGGATTAAAACCGCTTCTAACTCCTGGGTGGCTATGGTACTTACACCTACTAACCTCCCACTGGACCCCCTGACTATCACACTGACCACAGACCTTACCCTCCAAACTCCCGACTTACCCTGAGCCCTGCGATCACCCTCCCGTCCACTGACTACATTCCGAGACCATAAGCCCCCGAGCTACCTCCTGAACCCCCTCACCCCCGACTACTCCTACACCTGACTATACCCCCCCACACCCCCCCCCACCGGCTATCCTTCCGACACCTCCCCCACCACCCAACTAACTCAAAACCCCTCGACACTCCTCTTACTACCCACCACCCCGAATACATGCTTACCCCCATGAACCCCAACCTGACCAACCGAACCTCCAATGACCAAATGAGCCCCCCAACACCAATCATCCCATCCATGACCAACCTATCTACCCCCCATGGCTACCCTACCCTGACTCCCGACCACCCTAACCCCCAGTCAGTCAGAGGCCAGCAGCTCTCCAGATCTTTGGACCAGAGGCTGGGGTTGGGGACTGGGGGTTGGCAGGTCATGGGGTGAGGGCAACCTAAGGCTAGTAAAACTTTTAGCTAGGGGGCCTCCCTGGGGCTACTTAAGGAGGGACCCCCCTTTGTCCACCACCAGCCTGCACAGGCTATTCTGCCGGGCTGGCTGCTTGGTGTGGGCCCCCCATTGCTGGTTAAATTCTGGTGGTGGTGGGATGAGGTTCTTAAGTGGGCATTAATTGATTCTCAATTACAGTTGTAGAGAGAACGTTTGGTTTCTTGGGTACTGGGTAAGAAAGGAATCCAGTAGTCATGACAAAATCTGAATTTCCCTTTCCTCACTCACTGCCCCTTTTTGCCAGTTTGCCTGAGGGGTGGGGTGGAGGTGTAGCTGAAGTCGCCTCTGTTTATTATTCTATGTCTTTTACTCATTTTATAGATTTGCCTACTTACTATTTATTCCACCACTTCAATTTTACTGCTCTGTACCCCTGTGAATGTGATCAGTGCCTCTTTTCATTTCCTATAGACATTATGTTATCTCTAACTAGTACAACTGTATAGCTTTCTTTCTTCTTTCAGAATTCTTTCTGAATATGTTTTAGAACATAAGAACAAGAAGCAGGAGTAGGCAATTCAGCCCCTTGAGTCTGCCCTGCCATTCATTACGATCATGGCTGATTTCATTTCGGCCTCAACTCCAATTTCCCGCCCTCTCCCCATAACCTTTCAACCCATTACTAATTAAAAAGTCTATTTCCTCCTTTAATCTTAAATATTTAAAGCCTTTTTTTTGCATTCCATGCACCCTGGTATTACTTTCTAATATTCTCTCCTGGTTCCCACATCCCTGCTGAGTTAGCTTAAACCCTGCCCAACAGCACTAACAAAACAACCCGCAAGTAACTCAGTCCCAGCTCTGTTCAGATGCAACCCATCCAGCTTGTACAGGTGCATCTCCGCCAGAGCCAGTCCCAGTGTCCCAGAAATCTAAAGCCCTCCCTCCTGCACCATTTTTCCAGCTACGCATTCATCTGTCATGTTTTCCTATTTCTGTACTCATTTGCACGTGGCGCTGGGAGAAATCTGGGGATTACTACCTTAGAGGTCCTGCTTGCTAATTTTCTACCATCTCTCTAAATTCCGATTGCAGGACCACATCCCCCTTCCTACCTATGTCATTAGTATCAGTGTGGACCACGACTTCTGGCTGTTCGCCCTCCTCCACAAGAATGTTCTGCAGCCATTCTGTGACATCCTTAACCCTAGCACCAGGGAGGCAACGAACCATCCTGGAGTCACGTTAACGGCCTCAGAAACGCCTAACTAATTTGTCCCATATGAAGCTTTTAAAACTGGGCACAATAGATCTTTATTAGGTAAGGTAGAAAGAATTATGGCTGTTGATCCATGTTCTAACTGACTGATGGAACAGACTTTAGGGGCCTGCTTCTGTATCTATGTTCTGGTTTGTTTGTATATGTCTGAGTGAGCGAATGAGAAACAAAAGTAATAGGGAGGGACCATTCCCTCCCCAGTTCCCTGGTCCCCTCCTCAATCACCCAGACAACCCTTCCCCTTCCCAAGGCAACTTTCCATGGAAGCAAAAGAGATACAACACCTGTGCTTTTACATTAAGGTCCTTGTCATTGGCCAAGCCCAATTCCTCTTTACAAGTGAAACAGCAATTTATGTGTACTTTTTTTTATTTTTTATACTGTATATTCACTGCTCACAATGCAGTCTGCACTAAACTGGGGAGATTGGGTGATGGCTTTCTGGAACAGTTCCATTCAGTCCGCTAGTGTGTCCCTGAGTTTCTAGTGGCCTGTAGTTTTAATTCTCCATCCTGCCCCCTATCTGTCCTTTCTGTCCTCGGCATCATGCAGTGTTCCAAGGCAAATTTGATTTTTTGATTAGGTAATTTACAGCCTTTTGGACTCAGCAGTGAGTTCAACAATTTCAGATTGTAAGCTCTGCCCCTATTTTGTTAGCTTTTGCATTGCTGGTTTTAGATCTACTGTCTTGTTCTCTTTATTTGCTTTCAGATGAAGCTGTTCATCATTCTGCCATTCACACCTCCTCTAACCATATCTTTTGTTCTTTACTTGTCCCATTACCACTTCCTTTGATCTTGAACCACTAACCTCTTGTCATTTAATCTCTCCTGTCTTCCACCCTATAGACTCTTTGTTCTTTTTCCCACCCACCCGCTATTTCACTTGCTTAAAATCTATTACATCTCTTAACTTTTCCCAGTTCTAATGCAAGGCCACCAACCTCAAACATTGGGCCAGACTTTTGTGCGTTCTTACTTGTGCTGGGTTCTACATGGGTATCTTTCTATGTTACACTATTTATCCATGTCATTAGTGCCTGAACAGGTATATGTATGAGATTGATCGGCTCCACAGATTTCTTTCTTCCCTGTTTGCTAATGGTCACTACTCTAATCATTGCAATGTGATGGTGTGATCACCATCCTGAATATCTGCTCCAGAAAAGTTTCTCCCTCCCAAATGACCAGATGGTTCTCAAGCTGTGCAATTTGACTCTTAACTGCCCTTTCAAATGACCTCACAAGCCATTCAGGTGTGTAAAACTGCTGCAGAAATGTTAATTAAGAATAAAATTGAATGGATCACCTAGGCTTCAGAAATGATGAATACACACCTTGCCCAGTTGACTCTGCAAATTCCTCCTCAACAACATCTGGAGATTTGAGCCAAAATTGGGAGATCTTTACAAGGACCAGTCAAGCAGCAGCCTCATATAGTCGCACTCATCAAATCATAACCTATAGCTAAAATCCCAGATTTCGCCATCACCATATCTTGATATTTTACATCCCATCAGCAGGCAGAACCTCCAGAGGTGGTGTCACATTGGAATACAATCTGTCCTCAACATTAACTCTGGACTCCATGAAGTCTCATGGCATCAGGACAAACATGGGCATGAAAACCTCCTGCTGATTGTCACCTGTCAACCTTGCAGCCAATGAATCAGTGCTCTTCAAAATTGAATACCACTTGGAAGAAGCATTGAAGGAAGTAAGAACACGGAATGTACTCTGGGTGGGGGATTTCAATGCCCATCACCAAGGGTGGCTCAGTAGCTCTACTACTGACTGATTTGAATGAGTCCTGGTGGCTGTATCTGCCAGACAAGGCCTGCTACGCGTGATGAGACACAATGGGGGACAAACCTACTTAAGCTCATCCTCACCAATCTATCTGTCACAGATGCAGCTGTCCATGACAGTATTGATAGGACTGACCACAGCACAATCCATGTGGAGACACAACCTCATCATCACACTGAGGATACTCTGCATCGTGTCATTTGACATTACCACTGTGCTAAATGTTAGACTCCGAACAAATCTAGCAGCTCAAAATTGGGCATCATTAAAAAGATGTTGTGGGCCATCAGCATTAGCAGAACTGTATTCAACGAAAACCTGAAATCTCATGTCCTGGCGTATCCCTAACTCTACCATTACCATAGAGCCAGGGGACCAACATTAGTTCAATGAGGAGTGTGGGAACGCATGCCAGGAGCAGCACCAGGCATACTTAACCTGGTGAAGCTACAATGCAGGACTATATGTATCTAAACAATGGAATAAACGGACCTAAGCAATCCCACAATCAATGGATCAGATCTAAGCTCTTCAGTCTTGCCACATCCAGTCGTGAGTGTTGGTGGATAATTAAATAACTAACAGGAGAAGGAGGCTCCAAAAACCCCTCCCCAATGTTGGGGGTGTCCAGCACTTCAGCGCAAAATACAAGGCTGAAGCATTTGCAGTCATCTTCAGCTAGAAGTGCTGAGTGGATGGTCCATCTTGGCCTTCTCCTGAGGGCCTAATTATCATACATGTTATTCTTCATACAATTCAGTTCACTTTATGTGGTGGATAGAAACAGCTGCAGGCAATGATACAGCAAAGATGATGGGTCCTGACAACATCCTGTCAGTAGTACTGACACCATCCAGGACAAAGCATCTCGCAAGATTGATTGGCACCCCCATCCATCACCTTTAACTTTCACTTCCTCCACACAGGTGCACTGTGACTGCAATGCATAGCATTTACAAGATGCGCTTCAGGAACTTAACAAGGCTTCTTCGATGGTGCTTTCAAAATTTGGGAACCTTACTGCTTAGAAGAACAAGAGCGACAGGCTGAAGGGAAACCACCACCCGCACATTTCTATCAAGTCTCACACCATCATGACTTGGAACTGTATAGTCATTGTTTGATTATCACTGTCAAAATCCAGCAACTCCCTCCACCACCTTCACCAACAGCATGGTGGGTGTATCTTCAACAAATGAACTGCAACGGTTCAAGAAGGCAGCTCACCACCACCTCCTGAAGGGCAGTTAGAAATAGCTAGTAAATATTTGCCTTACTAGTGATGCCCAGATTCTGTGAATGAATAGAAAGGTTTTTTTTGCTCTCAAAAATACTGTTTCCTGAGTCAGTAGTGGGAGGATTGTCTGTCTTGTCACCTTCTGAAATCCTTGGCTTATCTCCTGGGAAGTCAGCATGGTTGAATCTTTATCTATAGATGTGTTATTCAACTTTGAAGTATTTTTCTAAGGCATTGCTGAAAAAAGAGATATGCTGTTGAAGCTTTTCGTCTTGCACTCATCAGTACAGATTCACAAGAATACCAAATCTAAAGGGAACAACAATTTATACTGCATGAGAATAGGGTGCTGATTGGTTGGCAAGAGGATTATGATTGGTAGAGATGTTGCCATGAAGAATGCATCAGAAAACAGTTAACTGTCAATTTTTTATTTAAATTCAAGCCAGGCAGGTTCATTCTGGGAAATGAACCAGGGAATAGCTGTCTCCCAAGCTTTTGTTTAGTTGAAAAAGGCACAATACGCGGGCATGCTCTTTTTCCTTGCAAAGGACAGGGCCCTTTGTGTGAATATATGTAGTTTCTAGCCTGAGTAAGTGAGCCACACTGCAAGCCTGACTGGTTATCTTAAATTGGTTGTCACTGTGATTGTTAGCACAGTCAGGGTTGTTTAGCAAATGTTATGTTGCTGTACCAATCTGGCATCCCTTGGACCTTCCTCAATTTCCTTATTGTTATCACCATTCTCTTCCTCCTCCAAATATGCACAAACACCTCTTATAAAGCACCTCTCACAACTTCAGGAGATTCCAAAGTGTTTTACAGCCAATGAAGTTAATTTGAAGTGAAGTCATTGGTTAGAGAGGGATGCCTAATAGTAGGGAATTTGAGAGTTTGGCAGTGGATTCAAGATTCAAGAGATGAGACAAGTAAATGGCATGCTACCAGAAGCAAGCTGTTCTGCAAAAATTCAAGTTTAGCAAACCTTAGAACCAAGAATTTCCATAGCAAATGGATAAATGAATTAAGAAGGTGTGTTTCAAAAATACAGCCATAGCTTTGTTATTACTGGGTAATTTCTGGTAGGCAAAGCACCAGGAAAGTACCAAAACCTTACTGCTGAACCGTATACAATGGGATTGAAGCTGGGATCTTCATGATCTGCAGAACTCAGCCACTTTTACCTTAATGAGCTGAGTATTCATGGATTATTTCAATTCAATGTAATACAGGTTTCTCTTTCAGGAACACTTGAGTGGAAAAATAATTCAGAAGATGACGTTGGATATGTGGCACAGAAATAGGCCATTTGCCTCACCCAGTCAACGCTCGTGTTTATGCTCCGTCGAGCTTCCTCCCATTATAACATCGATTCCCATCTCCCTCAAATGTTTGTCTAACTCGTAAAAGCATCTGTACTATTTGCTTCAACGAATCCCTCTGGTAACAAATTCCACATTTTTACCATACTTGGGGAAAGAAGTTTCTTCTAAATTCCTGATTTGACTTATTGGTGACTATATTACATTGATGGCCTCTAGCTATGCTCTTCCCCACAGTAGAAACATCTGCAGTTTTTTGCTTTTATCTTAGTGTTTAATTGACTGCCACTTCTCTTCAAGGAATGCCTACCTTGAAGAAGTATTACTCTTTTCGCCGTCAGGATTTTCGTATCTCTCTTTTGCTCTACTTGTCCCACCACCCCCCTTAAACCAGCTTATATTTCACCTCTCTTGTATTTTTACTTAGTTCTGTTGAAGGGTCATATAGACTCGAAACGTTAACTGTGTTCCTCTCCGCAGATGCTGCCAGACCTGCTGAGTTTTTCCAGGTATTTTTGTTTTTGTTTTGGATTTCCAGCATCCTCAGTTTTTTGCTTTTATCTTAGTGGAAACATTCTCTCTGTCCACTCTGTCAAAATCTTTCATAATTTTAAAGATCATCACCCTTCAGCTACCTTCTTTCAAGAGAAAAGCAATCCAGTCCATCAATTCTTTCCTGATAGGCATACCCATGGATTTCTAATATCATCCTGGTAACAAACTGTGCACCCTCTCCAGTTCCACATTATCCTTTTTATAATATGCTGACTAGAAGAATACGCAGGACTCTTACCTGTGATCAAACCAAATTTCAATACAGGCTTAGCATGACCTCTTTTTTCAATTTTAACCCTCTGGAAATAAAACCTAGTGATTGGTTTGCTTTTTGTTTTGGCTTTGCTAACCTGTGACACAACTTTTAATGATATATTGGTACTCCCAAAATCCCTTTGTTCCTCTACCCACCTAGACTTGCAGCTTCCATATAATACATAATCTCCCTATTCTTCCTACCAAAATGTACTACCTCACATTTATCTGTGTTGAACTTAATTTGCCAATTATTTGCCGATTGTGCAAGTTTAATAATGTCCTTCTGTAATTTGTTGCAGCCAACCAGTTCAACTGGGACAAACCAGGAACACTTCAATGGGAAAGAAAATTCACTTGGAATGAATCAACCATCTCCTACAAATGAACCAGTTGACTGGGAAAAGGCATATTATCAGGCTCGTAGAAAGCTGAACAAGCACAGAATCTTATTTGTTGTGAGTTCTACATCTAAACAATTTAAGATTTCTTTATATTGCTTAATCTTTTAATTTACTCACCACTGGTCTCCATAAATTTCCTTGTGTTGAGGTTATTAGTACATAAGCATGAGTGCCCCCATTAGTGATCCCCTTCCCTTACTACTTCTCTACTTGTGAACATGTGCCTGGTCTGTTTGTTGCCCACAAACATCAGAAATCAACTGAACAGATGAAATCAAGCAGAAAGAGGAATTAAGACCACACCCTATGACTAACTCAACTTCATTTCCCAGTTACTACTCCTGTGCAATGTGGTACAGCACAATTTGCAAAATGATTAAGAACATAAGAAATAGGAACAGGAGTAGACCATAAGGCCCTTCGAGCCTGCTTTGCCATTCAATGAGATCATGGTTGATCATCGACCTTAACTTTCCTGCCCACTCCCCATATCCCCTGATTCCCTGAGAGACCAAAAATCTATCTCAACCCATATATATCCAATGATGGAGCAACAATGGGTCGAGAATTCCAAAGATTCACAACTCTTCAAGTGAACAAATTTCTTCTCATCTCAGTCCTAAATGATCTACCCCTTATTGAGAGACCATGCCTCATGTTTTAGATTCCCTAACCAGAGGAATCAACCTCTCAGGATATAAGATAGGGTAGACACCATGTTTCAATGAGATTACCTTTCATTCTTCTAAACACTAGACGGTTTAGGCCCAATTTACTCAGCCTCTCGTCATAGGATAATCCTCTTATCCCATTAAGCAATCTAGTGAACATTCAATGCATTGCCTCCAATGCAAATATATTACTCCTTAAAAATGGAGATCAAACCTGTGCACAATACTCCACTTGTGGTCTCATCAAAACCTTGTACAATTGTAGCAAGATTTTCTTATTCTTGTACTCCAATCCCTTTGCAATAAAACCAACATGCAATTTGCCTTCCTAATTGCTTAGTCTACCTGCATGCTAACTTAATGTTCCTTGTATGAGTATACCCAAGTCCCTCTGAATATTAACATTTAGAAGTTGTTTAATGTCCTTTAAAAAGTATTCTGCTTTTCTGTTCTTACTACCGAGGTGAATAACCTCACACCTCTCCACATTATACTTCATCTGTCACCTTGTTGCCCACTCACTTAACCTGTCTTGATCTCTTTGTAGACTCTTTGTGGCCTCTGCCAGCTTATATTTCCACACAGTAAACTTAGATGCATTACACTTGGTCTTTGCATCTAAGTCATTAATATAGTTGGTAAATAGCTGAGGCTGTAACAGTGATCCTTGTAGCACTCCACTAGTTACAGCCTGCCAGCTTGAAAATGCCCCATTTATTTTTAGTCTCTGCTTCCAATCTGTTAGACAATCCTCTATCCATGCTAATGTATTTTCCCCAACTCCATGAGCTCTTATCTTGTGTATTGACCTTTTGCATGGCATCTTTTTGACAGCCTTTTGGAAATCTAAGTGTATTACACCCATTGGTTTCCCGTTATCTATCTCACTGGTTGAATCCTCAAAAAAAAACTCTAATAAATCTGTCAAACACGATTTTCCTTTTGTAAAACCATGTTGATTTTGTTTGATCGTACTATTATTTTGTAAGTGTTAAGATGTCCTTCATAGTAGATGTCAGGATTTTCCTAACCACCAATGTCAGGCTAGCTGGCCTGTAGTTCCCTGTTTTCTTTCTCCTTGCTTCCTTGAATAGCTTCCAATCTGTTGGGACCATCTAGAATCTAGGAAATTTTGCAAAGTCATAACCAGTGCATCTATTATCTCTACATCCACCTCTATTAGAGCCCTAGGATATGGTCCATCATGTCTTGGATATTTGTCAGATTTTAGTCCCTTAAATTTCTCCAATACTTTTTCTCTGTTGACATTAATTACCTTAATTTCCTCACTTGTTTTATTTAGCTCCTAGGTTACCCTGTATTTTTGGTATGTAATTAAGTTTTTTTTCTGTGAAGACAGACACAAAATATTTGTTCAATGTCTCTGCCATTTTTTTAATTCCCCATGATAATTTCCTCTATCTCTGCCTCTAAAGGACCAATATTTACTTTGTGAGGACACACTCTCCTTTTTATACACTTTTGAGAGCTCTTAAATCTGTTTTGATATTCCTGGCTGGTTTAATTTCATATTCTATTTTTTTCACTTTTATCAACATTTTGGTGGTTCTTACTCCTCAATCATCAGACTTAGTACTATTCTTTCCCACAGTAGAATCCTCTTCTATTAATCTAAACTATCCTTAATTTCCATAGTAAGCCACACATGGATCTTGTTGAGTTTTTGCTTTTCAATGGAATGTATTTTTGTTGAGCATTTTGAATTGTTTCTTTAAACATTTTCCATTGTTTATTTATCACTATATCTATAGTCTATTTATCAAACCAAGTTTAACCAGCTCACACCTTTCATTAGATTTCTAGCTTTAGACAAGTATATAAGAAAGTAGAACTAAGTAAATATGGAAAATTAGTTTTTACTCATGTCAGTGTTTTTGCAAAATCGGGGATAGGAATTTTGACTGTTGAATCTTAGAAAAGTGTGATTCAAATGAATGAAACTATACAACTGCAATGACCCTACTGAACATGAAAGCAATGGACATATTTTCTGGTTAACAGGATCATTCTCACCAGTGCATACATTAGTCAGGAAATTAAAAGGAGACATATATCATGCAACCCGGTGTGAATTGGACAGAACATTATCTTTACAGCTAGGCTTTTAGTCCAGCCTAGAACCGAGTTGCAAAGGTGAAATTCTATCCAATTTACCCTTGCCTAAAGATTCATTTCATTATTTTGCATTGTTGGTAATAGCAATAGAGGAAAAAAAGAACTTGCATTTATTCATATAAGGCCTTGGAATTCAAATCACCTGGATCTCGTACCAGCTTGGGCAAGTTAATGAAGCCTTTCTGCTCGGGCAACGGTATGTCAATTGCCCATGGGAAAGAAGGAATAAGTCAAGTGGGAGCAGCCCTCTTCCAGGTGGCTAGCCTCCCAAATTACTGGACCTCTTTTATGGTATGAAATAGCCATCAGGCTAATAACCTCAACAATGATCCCATTTGATATATATGTCGCAAAAGAAAAAGTTCCACCATACAAGTAGTCTCATACCATCAAAACAGCTGGCTGCAGGCTATCTTATAGTTATAAAACCAGTGCCATGACAATCAGACAAACAGTGGGATGCATTCAGTGAAATATTTGGTGCAACATAAGACTTAATAACTACACTTAATAGTCAACCATCCCATTTGTGTGGTAACATATGAGGTAAGCTATAATATCGATCTAAAAGAAGAGACTTACACAAATAGAAAGAAAAGTGGAAATCCAGCAGGCTGGAAGGGGTGTAAAAAGTGACAAAGGGGCAGGAAAACAATATTAAGAGCTACAAAAATGATAACAAACATAAGTTTTGCAAGTGTATTAAGGCTAACAGTAATACTTTTCATAAATACATTAAGAGAAAGAGAGTGATTATGGGAAATATGGTCCCATTAAAACAGATACAGACTACTCTCCAATCAATAATAATGAAATAGCATACTTGCTAAATGAATACATTGCATCTGCCTTCAGAGTAGAAGAAGAAAAATACCATTGGTACAAGGTAAACTAAAAGAAAACCACTACAAAGGGTGGAACATATTGAAGTTAATCTGTTTAAAACATTGTAATGGTGAAAATAACAAGACTTACGATATTTCCAGGACCTAATAGTTTCCACATTAGGGTATTAAAGGAAGTAGGTTATGGAATTGGAGATGCATTAGTTTTTCCAAAGCTATATAGATTCAGGAATGTGACTGGAAAACTATCTAAGAAGGGTGGGGAAGTGAAGCCAGGGACTGTATTTAACGCTTGCTGAGATGGGTCAATGCACTCTCTGGCAAGCTGATGGCAGCCCCACCATGGCCATTTCCAGGATACCCTTCAGGATTAAATTCCAGTTAGGAAGTCTTCCTGCAGGAGCTTCTGCCTCTGAGAGCTGCTGGCCAATTGGAGGCCATTGCTGGTGCTGCAGGAGGCCCCAGGATGAGGATTGTCACTGGAGCCCTGGAGTGCAGGTACATGGGTGTGATCACCAGAGCATGTTCAGCCTTGGTGAGGTTGGGAGAGATGAGTTGGTGTTAAGGGCAGTGAGGGTATCTTCCCACAGGTCCCTCCCTTGCTACTGGATGGTCACTTTGTTGGATACGGGGTGCCTGGGAAGGAGAATTTCCTACCCCAACAGGCTTCAGGCGTGCCTGCCAGTGTTTACCTGGTTATTTGGCCACATGATGTGACCCCTACCAAGGATGCAGTATTTATGTGGCTATTTAAGGGCCTCATTTAGCCACTGGTAAGGCTGTTCTCGATCCTTCCCACCCCAGGATTAATTGGTGGGTGTCAGGCAGGTGACGGGCTCTCCACTCTGAGCCTTTCTGCCCGTTATATAGCCCCCATGCCTCACAGCTGTGGGAGCAGTAAATTCCAGCCCAGGTAATGATCAACCTGTTAGTCCAGCATCAGTAGTGGGGAAGTTACTATATTTTGTCCTCGGGGAGGGAATGACTGAACACTTGGATACATTTGCGCTGATTAATGAGTCCTCATGGATTTTCAAAGAGCAAGTCAGTTTGGCTAATCCAGTGCAACTTTGAGCTCTGCTCTTTGTTTCCTAATTCTCAACCAATTTCTATCGACAACCTAAGGTTTGCTGCAACACTGTGCACTTTAAGTTTTGCTAACAATCTCTCATGCAAAACCTTACCAATTGCTTTCTTGGAGCCCATGTAGGTTAACATCCATAGATGTTATATATCATATGAGTAACCTCTTCAAAAGGATGTTGTAAAGGGACATAAGTACATTAAATGAGTGGGCAAACTTGGCAAATGGAGTTCATTGTGGTTAAAATGTAAGTTTATCCAGTTTGAATTTATGAAAGAAGAATTGGATTATTTACTAAATGTGAGAAAGTGAAGATTTGAGTGCCTGTGTGCATATAAGAAAATGGCTCATGGAGTGTTGATCTTTATTGCATTGTTTTTACAGCACAAAAGGCAGACTATTTGGTGCAACATGCCTACTTTGGTGTTTATATTCCACATGAGCCTCCTTCTACCTTCATTTCATCTTATCAACAGATCCTTATTCCTTGCTCCTTTACGTAGTAATCAACTTTCCCTTTAACTCATCTATGTTGTTCATCCCTTTCTGAGTAGAGAGGTTTCTCCTGAGTTCCTTATTGGATTTGTTAGTGACTATCTTCATTCTCTGTCCACTAGTTTTGGAATTCGCCATGGTGGAAGCAATTTGTCTACGTCTGCACTGCCGGACCCCCCCATTTCTCTCAGGTCACCTCTTGGCCTATTCTAAAGAAAAGAGCTCCATCCTGTATTAGTTAAAACTTTTTAGTTCTAGTATCACCCTTATAAATCTTTATTGCACCTATTTTTAATGCCTCCATATTCTTTTTTTAATATAAGACTAGAGCGAGACCAATACTCTTAAGTCTGGTCTTACCAAGATACATAAGTTTAACAGAAATTCTCTGCTTTTGAATTTCATTCTTCTAGAAATGAACCCTAGTACTGGTTGTTTTTGGCTTGGTTAACCTATGTTGTTACTTTTAGGAACATAGAAACAGGAGCTAGATAGGAAATTAGCAAGCAGGACCTCAAAAGCAGTAATCTCCAGATTACTCCTGGTTCTATGTGCAAGTGAGTGTAGAAATAGGATAAAGCCAACAAATGCATCGCTGTGAGGTGTTGCAGGAGAAAGAGCTTTAAATTTCTGGCATATTGGGAGCAGTTCTGTGGGAATGGGGCTGTACAGGCGAGGCAGGTTGGACCTAAGCAGAGCCAGGACCAATGTTCTTGTGGGGTGATTTGCTTGTGCTATTGGGAAGGGGATAAATGAACTTGGCAGAGGTGCGGGAACCAGGTGGTAACTTTAGAAAGGAATACCAAGATGCAGTGAATACTGGGAGAGACAGATAGCACTAAAGTTGGAAATAGTAAGTATTAGGTGGATTCAGTGTAAGAGGAAAAGTAATAAAGTTTGAATTAAGTTTACTGTGCATGTATATGAATGTGCTGAATGTGATAAATAAGATTTATAACCTGAAGGTGCAGATGGCCAAGTGGAAGTATGGGCCAAGAATTTCCATTCCCTGCCCTGGGTAGGGGCCTTACCCAGAGGTACCCCAGATGATTGGGGACCCCTGGAAAGTTCCCACGCAAAAACAGCATAGGAATTGCTCAGGAAGTTTAAACTTCCGACGGGCAATTACCCTGCACCTGGAACCATCTGAAACTCCGAATAGCTACCCAGGAAAAGTTAGAAGGATTAAAACCACTTATAGCTCCTGTGTCACTATGGCCCTTTCACACCCCACCTGACCCCTCACTGGAGCCCCCTGACTATCACTCCAACCACATCCTCCACCCTCCGACCCCCCTGACTAACCCCAACTCCCCGAGACTACCCTCCCTACCCCCAACTATCCTCATGACACCCCCCACCCCCAATAACCTCCTGCCTCCACGACTACCCCCTCATCCCCTGACTATACCTCACCCTTGGACTACCCTCCTGACCACGCCCCCAACTACCCCACCCACTACCCGACTAACCTGAATCCCCCGACTACTCCCCGAGACCCTGACTACCCCACCCTCAACTACACCCTCAAAACCCCAAATCCCCCCTAACCAACCCCATCCCCCATGTCCAACCGACTACCCCACCATGATCACCCTACCCTGACCCCCAACCACCCTAACACCCTTACACACTTGCCTTCTCAAAATTACTCACCCAGTGTGTGGCAGCTAGTGCTGTAAAAAGGGGTCTTTGCTTTCTCACCAGGCCTGGGTGGGAAGGTCAGGCGAGAAATGTGCAGCTCCTCACCTGGCTAAGTAAAATGGAGTGGAGTGGGAATCTGACGGTGAGTGCTACTCCATGGAATTTCTGATGTGGTAATAACGGAGCTACAAGGTGACCAGGAAAGATGGGGAAGGGAAGAAAAGAGAAGAGGTGGCAATATTGAATATGGAGAACATTGCAGTGCTGCAGAGAGAGGATGTCTAGAGAAGTCAAGGACAGAAATTAATTGGTTGGAGCTAGGAACAAAACTAATGCAATTAAATTGTTCGGTGTAGTCTGTAGGCCAGCAACTAGTTGGAAAGATGTAGAGCAACAAATTTTCAAGAAAATTACAGAGAAGTGCAAGAATTATACAATAGTTACAATAGGGACAACATCAGTGGGATAAGAATGGATCTGGCTCAGATAAATTGGAATCAAAGTTTGGCAGGCAAAATTGTAACTAAACAATGGGCTGCCTTTAAAGAAGAGGTATTTTAGTTACAGTCAAGTTATATTTCCAGGAAGGAAAAAGGTAGGGCTAACAAATTCAGAGCTCCCTTAATGCTGCACAGCTCATGGTGCAGACGCTTGATAAGGAGAAGGTATCACGTAGGCTGTTTGTACTTAAAGTTGATAAGGCAGCAGGATCGGATGAGGTGCATATTGATGGAAATTAGTAGAAACTGTGGAGGCACTGACCATAATTTTCCAATCTTCCTTAGATTCAGGGGTGGTACTAGAGCTCTAGAGAAATGCAAAAGTTACATCCTTGTGCAAAAGTGGTTGTAAAGATCCAGCAACTACAGGCCAGTCAGTTTAATCTTTGTGGTGTGGAAGTTTTTAGAAATAATAATTTGGGATAACATTAATAGTCATTTCGGTAAATGTGGGTTAATTAAGGAAAGCCAGCATGGGTTTGTTAAGGGCAAGTTATGTTTAACTAACTTGCTGGAGTTTTTTGCAGGTACAGGATTGATGAGGATAATGCTATTGTCATTGTGTATGTGGACTTCCAAAAGGCACTTGATAAAGTGCCACACAACGGACTTCTGAACAAAGTTAGAGCTCATGGAATAAAAAGGGACATTGGCAATCTGGATACAAAATTGGATGACTGACAGGAAACATATTAGTGTGATTGGCTGTTTTTTTGACTGGAGGAAGGTTTATAGTGGAGTTCCCCAGGGTTGGTATTAGGACTTCTGCGCTTACTGATACGTACTAATAACGTAGATCTTGGTGTACAGTGCACAATTTAAAAATTTGCAGATGACACAGAACTTGGAAGTATTATGAACTGTGAGAGGAATAGAGGTAGAACTTCAAAGTGACACAGATAGGTCAAGTAGCAGATGAAACTTAATGCAGAGAAGTATGAAGTAATTCATTTTTGGTAGGAATAATGAAAAATGACTATGTAAAATCAAAGGTACATTTCTAAAGTGGGTGCAGGAGCAGAGGGACCTGGGTGTCAATATTTTTAAGGCAGAGGTAGATAGATTCTTGTTAGGCAAGGGAATCAAAGATTATCAGATAAATGGGAATGTGGAAATCAAAACACAAGAAGATTAGCCATAATCTTATTGAATGGCGGAACAGGCTTCAGGGGCGAATGGTCTACTCCTTTTCCAATTTCTTATGTTCTTATGTACACAACTCATTCAATGTAGCAAGAAGGTTGAGAGACCTGTGGTGTTATAAAGATATAAAGGCACCAATCCCTCATAACATGTTGTGTGTTCACTTATTGCGACAAGGCACATGGGAACATATTTACAAAGGTATAAAGCTTGAAGACCTATCAGCGGCAGAGTGATGTCTGTGTGTCTCTACTCAAAAGCAAAAGTAAATCTAAATCTGGATCACATGACACCTTAAATTAATGTTACAACATGACCAGTTAATAAAACATATGGGATCCTGGGCTTTATAAATAAAGGCACAGCATATAAAATCAATGAAGTTATGTTAAACTTGTATAAAACATTGGTTTGGCCTCAACTGGAGTATTGCATCTAGTTCCGGGCAGCACATTTTAGGAAGGATATGAAAGCATTATAAAGGGTGCAGAAAAGGTTCATGGGAATAATTCCAGGGATGATGAACTTCAATTATGTAGATGGATTGGTGAAGCTGGGACTGTTCTCCTTGGAGAAGATAAATTTGAGAGAATATTTAATAAAGGTATTCAAAATCATGAGGAATCTGAACAGAGTAGGTAGGGAGAAACTGTTCCCATTGGTGGAAGGATTGAGAACCAGTGGGCACAGATTTAAGGTCATTGGCAGAAGAAGCAATGGTGACATGAGGAAAAGCTTTTTCACACAATGAATGGTTAGGATCTGGAATGCATTGCCTGAGAGTGTTATGGAAGTAGGTTCAATTGAGGTATTCAAAAGGGAATTGGATCATTTTCTGAAAACGAAAAATGTGCAGGACTTTGGGAAAAAGCGGGGGAGTTACACTAGGTGAATTGCCCCTGTAGAGAGCCAGTATGGACACAACAGGCCGAATGGCCTCCTTTGTGCTGTATCCATTTTGTGGGCAGCATTGTACAAGGTGCTTGACTGCCTGCTCTGCCGGCTAAAATGTCGGTGGGGTGAGGGGGAACTGGTTGCCCTGCAGCCATTTGACGGACAAATGACCATTGGCTGTTAATAGACGAGGGATGGGATTCCCTTGCCTCAGTGACAGCTGGTCCTGCCTCAGAGAGCTGCCAATCAATCAGAGGCCAATAGCTCTCCGGGACTCTGGAACAGAGACACGCTGTATTGGATTGGATTTTGGGTAAGTGTTTGGAGGTCTTGCGTGTGCCAAGCTGGTAGCCCCTGGCAAGAGAAACGGAAGTTGGTGTTTGAGAGGCCATGTGGGGAGGGAATCTTGGGGGCTGTAAAACCTTGGGTGAGGGGCCTCCAGTGTGCCCTGGGGCTGGTTAAGGAGGGAGCCCTCCCCGTCCACTGCAGGGTATCCTGCTCAGCTGATTGCTTGGCATGGCCCTCTCCCACCACTGGTTAAGTTCTGGTGGTGGTGGGATGAGGTCCTTAACTGGGCATTAATTGATTCGCAATTGGAGTTGTAGAGAGAGGCTTGCGTTTCTTGGGCACTGGATAAGAAATGAATCCAGTACACATGACAAAATCTGAATTTCCTTTTGCCTGTCCACTGCCTCTTTTTGTCGGTTTATTTGTGGGTGGGGGGTGGTTGGGGTGGAGATGTAGCCAAAGTTGCCTCTGTTTATTATTCTATGGATGAATCATCCAGTCCCTTTGGCGTTGGGCGTCATGACGGGAGAGGGGGGGGGGCAATTTGGCAAGAAGGGCAGAAATCAGTTTCACGCCAGTGGAAAGCACAATGGGATCATCCGATGGTGTCCACCACTGCGGAACACGAATCCTACTGGAGGCTGAAGTGAACCCAATTTGCAAGGGGATTGCACAGTAAGGCCCGACCAGAATCGTCCCCACATGCCAGATTTACTGTTACGCCGGTGGGAAAACATGGCGGCCCAGAACCCGTCTAGACAAGTGTGATGTGCAGAAGTTGGGACTTGCTGTTAGGGCCTTGCTAGGATTGCAGACATCTGAGGAGAAGCAGATGCTGGAGCCCTACAGCTAATGGACCCTGGAGGAACATGTGCATCTCATGGTGAGTGGATTCTCAAGGACATGGCTCCATCGCGAAGCAGCCCTTGGAAGGTGGGAGGTCTCTGTAGATGCTTCGGGCCTGCTTTGGAACATCACAGCCTTGGCCATGGGCAGCTATGAATGATTGGTAAGGGTTGTGGGGGAGCAACGTCCAGCTGTGGGTGGGAGGGGAAGGTGTACAGGGAGGTGGGGTGGGGTAGGGGTTGGGGAGGAGTGGAGTGGGAGAGGAATTTTTAGGTTTGACTGGAAGAGGAAGATCTACTGGGTTGGGGGGGGTGGTGGTGGGGAATAGAGGTGTTGGGGGGTATGAGGTTGGGAGGGGGAGGAGGGAGTACAGCAGAGATGAGGGTGTAATGGGGAGAATGTGGCAAGTGAGAATGTAGGTGTAATGGAGATGAAGGTATAAGGGAGGGGGTTCAAAGGGGGGAAGGAATTCGAAGGGGGAAATACATCCGGGGGTGGGGTGCGGGTGATGTGAACGGGGGCAGGAGGGAGCTTGGAGGAGGGAAAGGTGTTCCGGGGAAGGAAGGAGTTTGTTAGGGGCAGGAAGGAGGTGTCTGGGGGCTGCGTGCACACCTCTCAGTGCTTCCAGACTAGGACAGCTCCACAGAAGACATGGCCCCGAAAGGCAAGAAGACTGCAACCCCCAGGTTTAGTGACACGTCCCTCGAATGTCTTATGGAAGCTGTGGAGGCCCGCCATGATGTTCTTTACCCCTCGCTCTGGCCGCAGGAGGCCCAGCAATCTCACACTCCTGCTCGGTAGGTGATGGCAATAGTGATCAGTGCCAATGCTGTACAGAAGATGTTGGCCATCCAATGCAGAAAGAGGATGAATGATCTCATCCGTGCAGTCAGGGTATGGCAACCTCTCATCACTGTAAACTCACACACTCAAGCCCATCACACATGCACTGGCATCTCACTCACTGCCAGTTCAAGGGACATCACCGCCCATTCTCACACACATGCTGTCAATCTTCACCTGGTCTCATCTCCTCTGGAGACTGCCTCCTCAGCCCTCACCATCTCGTGGTCACTTGCACAGATCAACATGTGCTCTCACACACACCCTGGTGCCTCCCCTTTCCCAGTACAGCTCTTGCCCTGCAGCCTTTTCCCTTACTTGAAGCCACTTCTCCCCTTTCCCCAAGCAAGCCCCAGCCCAGCAGCCATTGAAAAGCCACCCACATATGGCTGATCTAGTAGGTAGAGACCTGCCCATGAGCTCCCCTAAAAGTGATGTGATGCTGTCTGTGAAGCCTGGCGCTGATGACTGCGAGTGCTACCCGAAGCAAGGTAGGCAAACAAACCTCAAAGTCTTGAATGAAGTGCAGCCCACCAAGTGTTCGCCTTATATAAGCTGTTGTGAAACACAACAGCATGCAATCATGCTGACGTGCTCGGATGATCCAGTGTAGGGAGATGATTCCGTTGAGCTGGGCTTATAATGATATGCAGATGTATTATAATGATGTTCCCGACGTCCAACAGTGAGAAATGCAGCCCGCCATTGACAGGCAGAGCGGACAATAGCAAACTGGTTTCATGATGCCATGAAACTGATTTTTGGCCTTCTTGCCATATTGTCCACTCACGCTGCCAAGCACGCCTGACACCAGTGGGCATAGAAAATTCTGCCCTGTGATGGGGGAAAGGACAAGGATGACTGGGGGAAGGGAAAGGATGGTGGAGCTGATGATAAATTTGACAAATACCATTCTGCCGCAATGGAAAGTGAGCGGAGTCTCATTTTGGATGAGCACAGGTGCTGCATGAGAGTGTGATCAGTGGGTGGATGGAGATGCAGGTCAGCTCAGATGGACAACTGAAAGTGAACCCCAGCAGGCAGCATTGAAAATGCTTGGGACAATGAGATGAGTGTGATGGATGAAGGCTCCATGTGCGTGGGAGAGTGCTTGTTCAAGGCTCCGAAAAACCATGCCCCACACACACTTCTCCCTCCAGAATTGCTCGTGGTCCAGCTGCGTGCAGTTGAACTGCTAGGGTAGGGAATGCAGTGGGAGGACTTGTGAAGCCTGTCAATGAAGCTGAAAGACAACATTACACATTATTCAGTGAAAGTGAATATATTTTCAGATTATAAAGTGGCAAAATGTACAACACATGCAACCACTTGTGATCAGAATTTCTTAACATTTCTAGGTCTACCACTTCTTCTAGGCGTTGCCCTAACACCTGCAGCAGGGGTGGAGACAGCCTGTGCAACGGTTGGCCCTGTTGCCTCTGACAACCTCAGCATACTGGCCCTGGCTTGCTTTGGCTGTCCTCCTGTGGCCCAGCTGCTCCCTCTACGGTGACAGAGGACGAGGTTGAGGGGGGTCACAGGCAAAGGGGACTAGGAGGGAAAGGACAGCTTCTGAGATTCCTGACTGGATGACCTGGGGGTATCCAGTTGCCACTCCTCCCTTCGGGTGCCCTTGGGCCCCGGCCTGACTCCTTGAGCAGAAGGAGCCCCTGGAGGGACATCGAGGTACCCCATTTCCCTCTCATGTTGCCACTGCAGGAACTCACCATGGCTATCGCGATGGAGTGCAGATCTGCATGCATCTCAGCATTCTGCTGGATCAGGGTCTCCATGGCATCCGCCGTTCTTCCCATAGAGACCTTCATGTGTGCACATGTGTGTACCACTTCATCAGTGAACAGGTGGACACACTCCTCTGACTTACGCGCCACTCTGTTGTGGGCTTCCAATGGCTCTGCATGATGTTCCCATGCCTTCTGCTGACTCTCCAGGATGTTGGAAGGCCCGAATCCAGAGGTGCATCATCTGACTCAGACCTCAAAGATGCCTCACAGCAGTCCTCCAAGTGCTCGGCTGAACCTGCCTCCTGCTGCAGAAACATGACCACCAGATTGTGAACCCGAGACTGCTCTAGATCAAGTCCCACCGAGGTGTGTGTCTCTGTGCTGGTGGAGGATGTGGGTAAGCACTGTGATGGGACTTCTAGGCTGTTTTTTTCCAGCTCTTCGATGGAGGAGGTGGCCTCTTGGCTGGAGATGAGGGCTTGGATGGAGCTGAGAAACCGGTGGCTGAGGGTGTCGATTGCTTGGCAGAGCTCCCTGTGAAACAAGGTAGAGATCATTAGTGCAGAGAATCAAAAGCAGGAGAGAGAGCACTCACAGTTGTGCTGAGAGGGGCATGATGTGGTGCAGGATCCTCACATGGTGTTCACAACCAACCTCAGCATCGTCGCAGGCACAGTCCATGTCCTCACTAGTCAGCATGATGGCTCAAAGTGAGTGAGGGGCCGAATGTGGGCCACTTCACCACCACCACCCCCCCCTCCCCACCCCACTGGTCCGGGACCTCTCCTTGCTGTTGTGAGACAGTTTTTCCCTCCTACATGAAAACAGATGGAGGGAATATGAGTAGGGTGCATGGTGTTGTGGAATGTTTGTGTGGTGAACGGAGCCATGGACAGGATGAGGATGCGAGCTTCAGAGGATATGAGTCTGATGAAGATGTGAGAGTGTGTGTGAGAGTCAGTGGTGTTGGCCCTTGAGGTGTGAGATCCCTGTGGATGTATGATGAGTTTGAGAGTGTGTGAGTTGAGAGTGATATGGTGGCTGACTTACCCTGGCGGAGCAGGTGAGAGCATTCATCCTCTTCCTGTACTGGATACCGCCCTCTCTCAGGCCAGATTGGAAACTCTGGTGGAGCTCCTGCAGCTAGTGCTGGGGTAGAGGATTTTGCGGTAGGCTTCCAGTGCGTTCAGAAGGAGCCCCAGGGAGGCATCACTAAATCTGGAGGCTGCTGTCTTCTTTGCTATTGAGGCCATCTGTCACCTGGAGCAGTCCTGGTTTGAAGACATGAAGTAGGCTGTTCTCTGGTGTACTTTAAGTATGGCACCTGGAGCGAGGAAGAGCTGAGATCACAGCGTGGTGGGAAAATCCAAGCCCACCCACCAGTGATCTGGAGTGTTTCCCGTGAATGCATTATTAATGAAGCGGAACGCGCTGGGAATGGGACGATACTGTGCAAAAACCCACCATTGTGGCAGGTGGGTAAACTGTCTTTTTTCATGCCCGCTACTGCACTTAGGGCAGAATCGCCCCAGATTTGCACTATGCCTTTTACTCATTTTATAGATTTGCCTACTTATTTCTTCTACTCTTTGGTTCTGTGCTGTACCCCTGTGTGTATGGTTGGTGTCTGTAGTAATTATAGTTTTGATAAATGTCGGACTGTAGCTCTAAGAATAACCCTGTCTTGTGAGATCAATGATCTGTGTAAGCCAATTTGTAGTGCAGGGAGCCTCTAGGCGGGAGTTCTTCTTTAGTTATAGAGCTTGATGCATGCATGCAGCTGCTGCTGCTGTCTTGTAAATAAAGTTCAATGTTTCCACCAAGAAATTGTTGTCTGGAAAATCAACTCTGTAACAAACTGACGACGAGGATAAATCAGATCTGGCACTGTGCCTCACCCAGCGATTGTGAGTGTCTAAGATAACCAAAAATAAAGGAAGATATACTCATCCGAGATGCCCATTTGGCAGAATTGATCCCTTTGAGCCAGCCACAGACGACTGGTCTCATAATGTAGAACGTCTTGGCTTCTATTTTCAAGCCAACAAAATCGTGGGGGAGGAAAAGAGGAGAACGATTCTCCTAAGTATTTGTGGGAGCAAGACTTAGTTTAATTCGAAGCTTGACAACCCCCAGTGCTCCCAGTTCAAAGACCTTCTGCACTTAGGTTTATTCACAAAACCAATATAACATATGTTGAAGACAGATTGGCTTCAGCTTGCTTTGCCAGATGGATGTTCACCAAATTAACATACATCTAATCTGAATATTTCCAGTATTTTCTGTTTTCCCAGATTTCCAGTGTCCATATTATTTTCTGTTTGTTGGAACAGGATAGTCCTAACTGTGAAAGTGAGGAGGCCTGTTGCTTCATATAATCAATCCCTGCTCTCTGGTCCTCAGATGTTTAGAATACTATCTTCAAAAGCAGTGAAAGTTTTAAAATTGCAGGGCCTTCCTCTCCTGACAGTTTTCTCTTTCCTGGCATATCGTTCTGAAACCATTGCAGTGACATTATGATATTGGAAGTTCAAAGACAACATAGAGTGATGCCCAAGTGTGTACTCTGTTGTAGCTTTTGTGAATAAATCTATGTGCATCATGCAGTTACCCTTTGTTGGAGCATCTTTGAGGGCTCAACTTAATCAGTTCCATTGTGACTAGGTCTGCAGCTAAAATGCTTGGTGTGCTACACCATTCGACTGAATGCTTTGCCTGTATCCTTAATCAGGTTGTAAGAGGTTGAGTATGAGATGACCTCTGCCCAGGAATATTCAGCAGGATTAGTACTCTTAATACAAGGGGGGAAAAATTTAATTGCAGTGGCCCCATAAACTGAACTTCAGATGAAAAAATATTCCCATCTATTGACTAATGAATTCATTTTCTATTATACAGTGCATCAACCTAAGATTTACAATTATAATGTTAAGTTTCAGAAAAGAAACAAAAAGTCTGCAAATAAATTAATTATAATGAGTAAAAGAATTCATATATAAAATAATAATTTTGGTGACTTGAGTTATATATCTGCAAACTAATAAATGCTGTTTTTTTTTTGTTTTGGGTGATCTAACAGAAGCAGCTGAGTCTGACTTACCATCATGAGGGTTTCTTCTGGAGATGCTGGTTCACAGATCAAAAGGTAGAAGCTACAATCTCAAAATTTATATTTGGTGAGTGATAACTTGTTTTTTGATGTTATGATATGCTTTCTGGTCTTATAGGCAAAATTTTCCGCTTGGCATGCGTGTGCGTGCCAGACACCCTCGAGCATGAGATAGCGTGCGATAACTCGGGTGAGTGTCCTAAGATCCTGATATTTCGGTCGATGGGTGCGTGCGAGAATCGGCAGCATGCCCACCGACAATTATGAGGCAGGTTAAGGTAATTAAAGTATCAATTAGCATGGATTTTTCACTGCCTGTCCAACCTTACAGTTGGCGGGCGGGCGAATCGGCCAGGTGGCCTTTGCATTTTTCAGGAAACCTCATCCAAGGGCAGTATGAGGTTTCTATAATTAATTAAAAAACAATAAAAATCTATGAACAGAATTTTTATAATGTCCACACACAGATGACTTATTCTGATGCGTGGGCATTTTTTTCCGGATTTTAAGTTCTGTCTTTATTGATTTTAAATTTGTCAGCTCTCTGCCTTTAGGGAGCTCTCCTTCCCTGCTCCCCCGCACTGACTTCAGTACCCTCCCTCTTCCTGCTTCCACCATGGCAGTGCTGAGCCTTTCAGCGTGCCTTTCACACTGGCTGGCTGTTAATTGGCCCACCAGCGTGAAATCGCGGTCGGGGGCCCATTCCTGGGCCTCTCCTGGGCCCACCGATTGCGGCCGCCTGCCGACTCGTAAATTCTATCCTATATCTTTCAGTTGTTGAGGGGCTGACCACGTGATCAGAATTGTACCATGCCAGCTTCTGTGCTTCCATTTGCGTGAAATCACCTCACCTGTTTTATGAGCTCATGACATTTAATGATTTTAGTTGCGTTTCCAGCTTTTAACATGTGAAGTGCTGGGAGCAGCACGGAAGCTGGTATCTCAGGTAAGAGTTGCCATCATTTTGCTATTGGTCCGCTGCTGGACATCCGTCTTGAAATGCTAATTGGGCCCAGAGTGCAACTCGGATGGAACCAATTTGCATTCAGTATGGAACCTAGGTCTACAGGAATTCTACCCCATTTACTGAGAGCAGCAAAATTCTAGTGGCGCAGAGTGAGTCTTCTGCCTATTCTCCTCCCATTTCAAAGGGACTTGACTGGGATGTAACAAGACTACATTCGGAATTCTGCAAAACATGCCCTCATAAAGCTGAACAGATTTCTTTCCAGCTGAACTTTGGAAGAGGTTCCAAGTTTGCAACTGTATCTAATTATGGAGGGGAGGAATTACCGTCTTCATTCAGCCCCTTTTTAGCCTCTTATGAAGCATGTGGAGTGTCACTTGGTCTGGATGACCCTTCTACATATTTTGTGCATAGACCCTCAGTATGTTGGCCAGCTACATTGTGTGTGCTAAGTGCATTGCGCCTCTGGTAAGGCTCAGGCCTGCATGCCTGATGACATCATCTGTAGTGCCACAGACTATCATTATAATGCCCCATATCTGTTTCTCTTTGGTTGGGTGGGAAAAAGATGAAGAACATTATTTTGTAAGCTGAATATTTTTAAGAATGAGTTAGATAGATTTTTGATTAATACGGAGTCAAATGTTTTTGGGGATAGACAGGAAAGTAGAGTTGAGGCCACAATCAGATCAGCCATGGTCTTATCAAATGGCAAAAAAGGCTCAAGGGGCTGAATGGCCTACTTCTGTTCCTGACTCTTACATTCGTATATATATAAAACATCTATTGATTAAGAAATTGACGTATATGGTTTTTCTTTTGCAGGTCAAGCTCAAAAATTTCAATGCATTTCATGATCATTTTAATCTCTCAATAATTTTGAAATAACATCTGTTGCAGTAGGAAAATATTTCTCTTGTAGATTTCTTTAATTGGTAACAACAATGCAAATTCAGCAAAATTAGATTTGCAGCATGGCTGTTCATTTTGGGGTTGGATTTTCAGTGGGGTTCTCCCAACCATCGGCAGTAACTTGAGTGAAAGTGGAAATCCTGGAAGAATGGTATAATAGTGTGAGGTTAGGAGGGAAATCCCTTTAGCGTGGGCCTTATCCAATTTGAGCAGCTCACAAACTGTTGGATGACGTTTCGAGAAGCTCTAAAATGCAGGCAGGATTTCTGGTTCATTTAAGTTGTGAATTCTCAGTTTAGCAATCTACCTGGTAAATGAGACAGTGGGGTAGACATGCATTGCTACCTTTTGTATCTGCTCACAAGTCCTACTGGTGATGTGCGGAGTGTTAACCCTTCCTGTCAACTCCTGCCAAGCATGCTACCTTGTTGCTCTTTACAGAGGACACAATCAGCTGGCAAGTAGGGCAGGGCACCTCGTACCCATCTCAGGTAGCAGCATCTTCTTTTCAGCAGTCAACAGATAATAGGTCTGGTTGCAGTTGTCCACAGTATTTCCTGCCTTCACATTTGTTCTATCTTTCATCGATTTTATTTTCCCTGTACGCAGGAAAGATTTCAAATAGGCCTAATTTATTACTGCTTTTCGAAAGGCGACAATATATTTTCTGTGTACCTTTTAAGTGGTTGCATTATTTAAACTGTAGGCTTTGGCCCTTTAAGGCTGAAGATGCACAGAACTTTCCACCCATCTTTTTGGTAGGCTCCAATCTACATGCCCAAATTGTGTTTAATGTTAAACAATTTAGTTAAGAAGGTGGTGTCTGACTAACTTGATTGAATGTTTTGAGAAGGCAACAAGGAGAGTTGGTAAAGTGCAGTTAATGTAGTCTATATGGATTTTATCAAAGCTTTTGTAAAGGTCCCACATGGCAGACCGGTTAGAGAAGTAAAAGCCTATAGGATGAAAGGCAATGTGAAAAATTGGATCCAGAATTGGCTCAGTGGCCAGAAACAAAGGGTAATGATTGACTGGTGTTTTCTTAACTGGATGGTAGGTTATGGAGGTCTACAGTGCTGACTACTAGGTTCCTTGCTTTTTGTGCTATTATCAGTGATCATGGAATTTATTATAGGAAGCATGATTAAGAAGTTTGCAGATTTTACAAAAATTGGCTGTGTGTTTGGCAAGGAAGAAACTGTAAACTGCAGGAAATATCAATCGGCTGGTCAGGTGGATAGAAAAGAGGCAAATAGCATTCAATCCAGAGGAAGTGCGATTGGGGAGGATGAAGAAGGCCAAGGGAATGCACAATAAATGGTTGGATATTGAGAAATGTAGAGGACATTAAAACATAAGAAATAGGAGCAAGAGTAGACCATTTGGCCCCTCAAGCCTGTTCCACCATTCAGTAAGATCATGGCTGATCAGATGTGGCCTTAACTCCATTTTCCTGCCTGTCACTCATAACCCTTGTCAATCAAAAGTATGTTTAACTCAGCCTTAAATAAATTCAATGACCCAACCTTCATTGTTCGCTGGGGGAGAGAACCAAACATTAACACCCCTCTGAGAGAAGAAATTCTGCTCCATTTTTGTCTTAAATGGGAGAACCCTTATTTTGAAATTGTGCCCCCTAGTTCTAGATTCTGCCACGAGGGGAGACATTATCTCAGCAGCTATCCTGTCATGCCCCTTCAGAATTTAATATTTCAATAAGATCACCTCTCCAGTCAGCCTAGTGAACCTTCTCTGAACTGGTTCCAATGCAAGTAAATCCCTCCTTGAGTAAGGTGCCCAAAAATGCACACAGTACTCTAGGTGTAGTCTCACCAATGCCCTGCACAGTTGTGGCTCTAAAACTTTTACACTCCATCCCCTTGCAATAAAGAGCAACATTCCAGTTGCCTTCTTAATTCCTTGCTATACCTCCATGCTGACTTTTTGTGATTAATGTACAAGGACACCCAGGTCCCTCTATACGCAGTATTCTGCAGTCTCTCTCCATTTAAATAATGCTCTGCTTTTCTAATATTCCGGCCAAAGTGGACAAACCTCACATTTTCCCATATTCTACTCATCTGCCAAATTTTTGTGCACCCACTTACTCTATCTATATCCCTTTGCAGACTCTTTGTATCCTCCTCACAACTTGCTTCCCCACTTATCTTCATATCATCAGCAAATTTGGCTACAATGCAGTTAATCCCTTCACCAAAGTTATTAATATAGATTGTAAATAGTTGACGTCCCGACACTGATCCCTGCAGCACTCCAATAGTGACAGTTTGCCAAGTTGAAAATGACCCAATTATCCAGACTCTGTTTCCTGTTAGTTAGACAGTTCTCTGTCCATGCTAATATATCACATGCAGTAACCTTTAATGGGGTACCTTTTCAAATGCCTTGTGGAAGCCCAAATACACTACATCTCATGGTTCCCCTTTATCCACACTGCTTGTTATATCCCGAAACTCCCTTCCTAATAGCACTATGTATATACCTACACCACATGGACTGCACTGGTTCAAGAAGGTGGCTCACCCCCACCTCGAGGGTAATTAGGCATGGGCAAGAAAATGCTGGCCTATCCAGCGATGCCCACATCCTGTGAAAGAATAAAAAATAATCTTCAAAGAACTCTAATAAATTTGTCAAACACAATTTCCCTTTCACAAAACTATATTGACCATGCCTGATGGTAGTATGATTTTCTAAATGCCCTGCTACTCGTTCTTTAATAATAGATTCTATCATTTTCCCAATGACAGATGTTAGGTTAGCTGGTCTATTGTTTCCTGCTTTCTGTCCCCCACCGTTCTTGTACAGACGTGTTACATTTGTGGTTTTCCAATCTGCTGGGACCTTTTCAGATCAAAGGAATTTTTGGAAGATTACAATGTATCCACTATCTCTGCAGCCACTTCTTTTAAGACCCTAGGAAGCAGGCAATCAGTCTTAAGTCCCATTACTTTTTCATCTAGTGATAGAGATTATTCTAAGCTCCCACTCTCTTTAGCCTGTTGACTTTTAATTATTTTTGGGATTTTTTTGGGCCCGTGAAGATGGATGCAAAACACTTGTTCAAAGCCCTTGCCATTTCTTTGTTTCCCATCATTAATTCTCCAGTCTCGTTCTCTAAGGGAACTGTGCTCACTTTAGCTACTTTTTTTTTAATGTAGAAGCTTTTACTGCCTGTTTTTACATTTCCTTCTAGTTTTCTCTCATAATCCAATTTCTCCCTCTTTTTCACTCATCCGTTCTAAAACCTTCCTAATCTTCTGGCTTAACACTAATCTTTGCAGCATTGTAAGCTTTATCTTTTAATTTGATATCACCCTTAACATCCTTATTTAGCCATGGATGGTACATTCTTCTGGTAGAATCTTTCTTCCTCAATGGAATATATCTTTGTTGTGAGTTTTGAAGTATCTCCTTAAATATCTTCCAGTGCAACTTCACCGTCTGACCTTTATAACCTTTTTTCCCAGTTCACTTTAGCCAACTCTGGTCCAGATTTTTGCTCGTGGGTCAGGTGCATAGAACAGGAGAAGCCCTGGCTCTGTGAGTTCAACCTTTCAAAATGGTGGCTCGCAATTCTCCCTTTCATTCTGTGGGGGGACGGGCAGGATTGGAAATTGGGCCCACCGGCCTTGGAGCCTGCCAGTTGTGGAGGCAGGCTCGTTAAAGGCTGGCATCTGCGCTCCAGCACTTTGTTGAATGCAATGAAAAAAATAAAAAGTCTACCAGCCCTCACCCCCCTCGACTCCAAGTAAAAATGTGAGGTCATACATTTAGGGAGGTCAAACAGTTACAGGGAATACACAGTAAATGGTAATATACTAAGAGGGATAGATGAAGTGAGTGATCTTGGTGTACAAGTACATAGGTCCCTGAAGGCAGCAGTTCAAGTAGACAAGGTTGTAAAGAAGGCATATGGAATGCTCTCCTTCATTGGCAGAGGTATAGAATATAAAAGTAAGGATATAATGTTGGAATTGTATAAAACACTGGTGTGGCCACAACTGGAATATTTTGTGTAGTTCTGGTCACCACATTACAGGAAGGATGTAATAACTATGGAGAGAGTGCAGAGGAGGTTTACAAGAATGTTGCCAGGGTTAGAAAAGTGTAGCTACGAGGAGAGATTGGATAGGTTGGGGTTATTTTCCTTAGAACAAAGAAGGCTGAGAGGTGACTTGATTGAGGTGTACAAAATTATGAGGGGAATAGATAGAGTGGACAGGATAAAACTGTTTCCCCTGGTGGAGAATTCTAGAACCAGGGGACATAGATTCAAGATAAGTGGCAGAAGGTATAGGGGGGACATGAGGAAGAACTTTTTTACGCAGAGGGTAGTGGGTGTCTGGAATTCGCTGCCCAAGTTGGTGATAGAGGCAGAAACTCTAAACTCTTTTAAAAAGTACCTGGATCTGCACCTAAAGTGCTGCAAGGCTATGGACTGGGTACAGGAAGGTGGGATTAGAAAGGGCACCTGGGTGTCCTCGGGCTGGCATGGAAAAGATGGGCTGAATGGCCTCCTTCTGTGCTGTAACTTTTTTATGGTTCTAACTCTCCAAGCCCCATCCGTGCTAACCCATGCCTCTCTACCCACACTCCGTGGCCCCTCTTACCCACCATGCCCCCCACATCCTTCATAGCCCTTTATAGCCCCTATACCAATTTAGTGCCAACTTATGCTAACCCATGATTCCCATCCACCACCACCCTACCCTATCATGTCAATTAACCTGGTATCCATTTGGGCAAACATTAGGAGCCATGTTGACATAAAGTTATGGGCCTATTGATGATGTAGCTATTTTAAACACAAAACACTCTCATTAATAAAAAAACATTCAATACATAGAAATTCCTTCAACTAATCTCTTATGAAAACAAGCATTTCTATTTCATAACTATTTGAAGCTGCCATTCAAACTGCTCACTTAATAGGTACCCCGCTGTGATAATGTGAATTTGTAAAATCAATCATTGCAGAACAAATCCAAGAATGATAACCCTCAGGCTTATGTCAACAGACAGAATGAAATATCAAGCACTGATTTTTTTAACACCAGACTGATTTGTTTTTTTATTTACAGCCCAGCAGAGTTAAATCCATTGACAGCTTTGACAGTGCTTTGACAGGTCTTGAAAGTTTGATAGTTTTTTGACAGCTTTAACAGTTCCAATGTGTTTTGGCACTTTTTATGGACAATTCCGCTGACTTTTAACAATCACAAAGGAGACTTTATCTCCTAAAGGGTGCTTAACCTCCCCAAAGGTGGTCTGGACCAGTGCCAAATGGGCTCCTTAGCTTTCCAAAGAGGTACCCTGACTATCCAAACAAATCCAAGTTCAGACCAACTCTTATAAAAACAAAAAAACTGTGGATGCTGGAAATGCAAAACAAAAACAGAATGACCTGGGAAAACTCAGCAGGTCTGCCAGCATCGGCTGAGAAGAAGAGTTGACGTTTCGACTCCTCATGACCCTTCGACCGAACTGAGTGAATCCAAGAAAGGGGTGAAATATAAGCTGGTTTAAGGTGTGGGGGTGGTGGTGGGGGGGGGGGCGGGGGGGTGGTTTGGGTGGGGGGAGAGAAGTGGAGGGGGTTGGAGTGGTTGTAGAGACAAACAAGCAGCGATAGAAGCAGATCATCAAAAGATGTCACAGACAACAGAACAAAAGAACACATAGGTGTTAAAGTTGGTGATATTATCTAAACGAATGTGCTAATTAAGAATGGATGGTAGGGCACTCAAGGTATAGCTCTAGTGGGGGTGGGGGGAGCATAAAAGATTTAAAAATATTTAAAAATAATGGAAATAGGTGGGAAAAGAAAAATCTATATAATTTATTGGAAAAAACAACAGGAAGGAAGGGGGAAGAAACAGAAAGGGGGTGGGGATGGAGGAGGGAGTTCAGGACCTAAAGTTGTTGAAATCAATATTCAGTCCGGAAGGCTGTAAAGTACCTAGTTGGAAGATGAGGTGTTGTTCCTCCAGTTTGCGTTGGGCTTCACTGGAACAATGCAGCAAGCCAAGGACAGACATGTGGGCAAGAGAGCAGGGTGGAGTGTTAAAATGGCAAGCGACAGGGAGGTTTGGGTCATTCTTGCGGACAGACCGAAGGTGTTCTGCAAAGCAGTCGCCCAGTTTACATTTGGTCTCTCCAATGTAGAGGAGACCACATTGGGAGCGATGAATGCAGTAGACTAAGTTGGGGGAAATGCAAGTGAAATGCTGCTTCATTTGAAAGGAGTGTTCCCTTGTTCCCTCCGGGACACCCTAGTCCACTGCTCCATCACCCCCTACTCCTCAACCCCCTCCTATGGCACCACCCCATTCCCACGCAAAAGATGTAACACCTGCCCCTTCACTTCCTCTCTCCTCACCGTCCAAGGGCCCAAACACTCCTTTCAAGTGAAGCAGCATTTCACTTGCATTTCCCCCAACTTAGTCTACTGCATTCGTTGCTCCCAATGTGGTCTCCTCTACATTGGAGAGACCAAACGTAAACTGGGCGACCGCTTTGCAGAACACCTGCGGTCTGTCCGCAAGAATGACCCAAACCTCCCTGTCGCTTGCCATTTTAACACTCCACCCTGCTCTCTTGACCACATGTCTGTCCTTGGCTTGCTGCATTGTTCCAATGAAGCCCAACGCAAACTGGAGGAACAACACCTCATCTTCCGACTAGGCACTTTACAGCCTTCCGGACTGAATATTGATTTCAACAACTTTAGGTCTTGAACTCCCTCCTCCATCCCCACCCCCTTTCTGTTTCTTCCCCCTTCCTTCCTGTTGTTTTTTCCAATAAATTATATAGATTTTTCTTTTCCCACCTATTTCCATTATTTTTAAATATTTTTAAATCTTTTATGCTCCCCCCACCCCCACTAGAGCTATACCTTGAGTGCCCTACCATCCATTCTTAATTAGCACATTCGTTTAGATAATATCACCAACTTTAACACCTATGTGTTCTTTTGTTCCGTTGTCTGTGACATCTTTTGATGATCTGCTTCTATCACTGCTTGTTTGTCCCTACAACCACTCCAACCCCCTCCACTTCTCTCCCCCCACCCAAACTGCACCCCCCACACACACCTTAAACCAGCTTATATTTCACCCCTTTCTTGGATTCACTCAGTTCTGTCGAAGGGTCATGAGGACTCGAAACATCAACTCTTTTGTTCTCTGCCGATGCTGCCAGACCTGCTGAGTTTTTCCAGGTAATTCTGTTTTTGTTTCAGACCAACTCTTGCCTGGTTTAATCTGCACACTCTGGGTGTGTCCTTCTGGCCTACCAATGTCCCACTTCAGTGCTTCAGTGGAGGCAACTGAGGACATAAATGGCCAGCTGCCTCTGTAAATCGGAATTGCATGAACCCCAGCCTGACTCCAGTCCTGCCCCTGCAAAAATAGAAAGTGCTGGGGATGGGTGTAGGATTTCCAGGCTCATCCACCTTTCTCGCCATGACAAAAAGGCTCTGTTTTCATAACCTTTTAATTGCCTTTATTTAAGTTTAAGACACTAGATATGGACCCACATTTCTTACTCTCAACTGAATGTGAAATTCTAACATTTTATGATTGGTCTTGCCTAGAGGATCCTTTACTATGAGGTCCTTAATTAATCCAGCAGAGAGACCTTGGTGTATGCACAGATCCCAGAACCTGGCAGAACAGGTAGATAAAGTGGTTAAGAAGGCATCTGGGATACTTTTTTAACTGAGGCATAGAGTATAAGAAGATGGGGATTATGCTAGAACTGTATGGGCAGAATTTTCGGGTTGGTGAGCAGGCATTCGGACATTTGGATGTTTTAATGTCATGTTTTCAAATCTTATGGACATCAGAAAGTCAACAAAGAAGTTGGATGTACCCCTCAGTCTATTATGATATCCAAATATATTAGACTCAAGTGACGGAGGACTATCGAATAGAGTAACAAATGTTTTAAAACCCATTCATTGAAAAAACAACTTTTATTCATTCTTATTGTTTTGGCACTTAAGAAATGATGTCTTTAAAAATATTGTAGAATTAGCAGGCACAGTATTGTGAAAGCCTAGCAGAAGGTCACATGCTTTTTTTTTAAGTCTCTCTTTAGGAAAACAGCAGCCAGGGATGGAAGTAAACAAAGATAATAGACAATGAGAATGGTGCTCTCAAGAGCCTCATGTCGAGGGCTCCTGGCTAAGGCTTCCATGTTGTCTTTCTTAAGACAACAGGACGGCATTTTGTACCCTCTTATCTATACAATTGTCTGGCAGGAGTTAACAAATGGCACCCAGCATGGCACAAGCTAATTTAGATGACCTATAGGCAAATTGTTTGATGGGAGGAGGTGATTCCTTTTGGTCCCTGTCCTTTGATCATTGGCCAGAGCTACTCAAGCAAATGATTGACATAGGTACCCTAGAAGTAAAGTATATTAGCGGATGTTCAGGGGTTGAGGGAACAGCCCTCGCCTCAGGCAGCTGCCATCTTCAGATGGAGGAAGACCGGAGAAGAGTGAAGACCAGGGGGAAGAATTTCCCAATACTTCAGCCAGAGAGCGGAAGACTGCCACCACAAGCTACAGAGATCACAGGCCATATGCTTTTCCTATCCATTTAGCTTGTGCATCATTTTTAAATTATTGTTTCTTAATAAACTACTTTTAAACCACCTATGACATTGACCCCAGTTTTGGGTAATCTGTGACTCTTGAACTCAATCTTACAGCACACACAATGCAGATCATATTTAAGGTGCATCTTGGTACACAGCGAGTTCCAAATAGCTTATTCCACTGGGAGGTAGCTGGTAAAATTAGAATGAAGTTAGCCCCAAAGTTTCTCACCAAACAGCACGGCAACTAAATAAACCCTGCTATTCCCATCTCTTTCTTGGATCCGAAAAGCAATGTTAAGGAATATTATTATATAAGTACACTGACTTCATGTTTCATGGCTTATGTGGGCCATGCTTCAGATAAACTTGTAATGGGTAAAGCATAATTTTTGATTCTTCAGTCTGATTGTCAAAAATATATGTTTATTCAACAAACAAA
Source organism: Carcharodon carcharias (assembly GCF_017639515.1). Classification (NCBI taxonomy): domain Eukaryota; kingdom Metazoa; phylum Chordata; class Chondrichthyes; order Lamniformes; family Lamnidae; genus Carcharodon; species Carcharodon carcharias. The sequence goes on along the minus strand of NC_054477.1, from coordinate 73,592,924 downwards.
AAATAGTAGTGGCAGGAATAGATTTGATTGATTTTTCAGGCTGCAATGTTTCGCCAAAATTTCAGTCAGTGCATCCAAGGACTTGTCATGAATATCATAAGGAATTCCTGGAAAGTCCAATTTGTACTTCAGTGGAGAGGAGGTTTACAAGAATGTTGCCAGGGTTAGAAAAGTGTAGCTACGAGGAGAGATTGGATAGGTTGTAGTTATTTTCCTTCGAACTAGAAAGGCTGAGAGGTGACTTGATTGAGGTGTACAAAATCACGAGGAGAATAGATAGAGTGGACAGGATAAAATTGTTTCCCTTGATGGAGGATTCTCGAACTCTTGTGATAGCCTTATAATGAATAGGAAGGCCGGGCCTACCATGTCAAATTCCAATTTAGTTTTTAAAAAAAATTGATATTCTGCTCATGTTCATGATGCATTGTTCAGTTAAATCAAATATTAATGTGTAATATTTTCTCTGTTTAGTTAACCAACCACCTTCGAAATGCTGCTTACATGCTTATCATTCTCCATTTCCAAGCACCGTAGGGAAAACCTCCTCTGAATTTGAATCTGCGATAGGTAAGCACTTTTTGAGTTGAGTTACCATAGAGCATATTACACAATGAAAGTATTTTATTAAAGTTACCCATTATAGATGTTTGAACTCCAATTTTTGGTCGATGAAACGACATTTCAGGTATTTGTATCGTATGTTCCCGTTTACAACATGAATTTTAAAAATTAGCTTCATTTTGTTGTGATCGCAGTAGAGACCGGTAATTTTTTAAAAAAGAAATTAAATCTCCCAGTTATTGTCTGAAAGGATCATGGCACAAGATTTCACGTTTTAACTGAAAGCTTTTACTGACAAAAGAAAAAGAACAAGCACTGTTAACTTAATACTATGACCGGAATTCCTTGAATTGCACTAAGGATGGTGGCGGACGTGAAAAAAGATATTTTTCCTGTCGGCCTCAATGGCGGACTTTGGCACCGTATCACCCACTTCATGGCGTGTCCCGCCTCATTAATAATGCATGCATGGGAAACGCACCGGATCGCTGGTGGGCAGGCTCAGATTTGCCCGCCACATTGTGACCTCAGTGCTTCCTTGCTCCTGGGCCATAGTTAACACCAGAGCACAGCCTACTTCAAGTCTACAGACCAGGACTGCTCCAGGTGACAGATGGACCCGAAAGCAAAGATGATGGTAGTCCCCAAATTTAGTGATGCCTCTCTGGGCGCCTGCCGGTCGCAGTGGAAGCTTGCTGCAAACTCTTCTACCCCACTCTGGGCGAAGACCAGCCACCAAGCTCACCAATCCAGCATGGGAGGCGGTGGCAGCAGTGGTGAACACCAATGCCCCCCAAAAGAGGACAGCCACCCACTGCAGGAAGAGGATGAATGATCTCCTCCGTTCCACTGGGGTAAGTCATTCTTCTCATCACTCTCAACTCAAAAATTCACAAACCCATCACACATGCACAGGGTTTGCAGTCACTGCCAGCTCAAGGGACATCACCACTCTCTCACAAACACCCTTATCTCCTCAGCCCATTGTGTACTCATGCCGTCCATGGCTCCACCCGCACTCCACACATGCCAGGCATTTGGTCTGGCAGGCATCTTGTTTACACACTCTCCATCTGTCTCCATGCAGGATAGCCCCACAAGTGGGAGATGTCACAGACTGGGGGAGGAATGCCTGGCATCAAGGTCCTATTGTAAATAAACTCCCAAGAATATCTCCTTGTTATGATGAGCAGTGTTCATGTCACTCAGATGTGAAACCTTGGTTCCTGCACAAGATGAAGGCAAGTGTCTCAGTTGAGGGCCTCTTCCCTGTGCAGCATGTGACCTTCAGAGCAAAGTGATTGTGCAGTTTCATAGTCACTCAACACATCAATGATGCCTGTCCCTTGATGTGGTTTGTCATTACTGTCGAATGTCATGGGCAGATGTCACAGAGTTCCATCATTCTCTGTGTGCTCTCAACACAGAGGGGCCTGGCCCCCCATCTCGTCAGCATCTGTGTCTGCTGATGGTGTGGGTACACCCTGCGGGGGATATATAGGTTGTGAACACTTCTGGAATATCATTTGCAGACCTGTAGGATGCATTTATGGTGGTCGAGGACCAGCTGAACATTCAGCGAGTGGAAACCCTTGTGGTTCGCATACTGGACTGCTTGTTGCCACGGAGATCTAAGCGCCGCATGAGCGTAGTCGATGGTCCCCTGCACCTGTGGGAAACCAGGGATCGCTGCAAATCCCAGTGCTTTCGTTTCCTGGCTCGCCTGATCCTGATTGAAATGCACAAAGTTTTGTGCCTTGGGAATATGGAATCCGTTACCTCCACGTCCCCATGGTGTCAAATCCTGCAGAAGGTGGTATATGTGAGTGACCAGTTCCTTAGACATGCGCAGTCTTCGGCGACACTGGTTCTCAGTTATCTGCAGGAATGACAAGCGCCTTCTATAGACCTTGGGTCTAGTGAGGCGCCTACAAGCAATGGCTCTCTGTGGTTCTTCAGCCATGTGCACCTTCAACTTGAGGTTAGTGCTCCTCCCTTTGCTGAGCCAGGCACCTCCGTTGTAATTTTTTTCTTCTCTGTTCCCTGTGAGCCATGAGACATACAGCTAGATCACCAGGCTCCATGATCCTGATGTTCCCCTCCTCCAGAATCAAAGTGAGAGATGCGGCGGTTAGCATTTGTCTCTTAAGGACCTCTCGGCTAAATCTCCAGCTCCAGCTGCATCTCAAGGCCCCTTCACACATGCCGGAGTGTACTTGGCTGGCCAATGTTTAGTGTGCTTCATGGCTGTCCAAAACCCCACCCATCTCAGCCCTACTCCACTTGATCAATTGGCGGCAGCTTCATCCACTTGACTGCATGCTGTGCTCTCAGCTCAGGTGCAGCTATTTATCCTAAGCTGCATTGCAAGGCTGCGCTGTTAGCTTGAGCTGCTTGAGCCATGAGGGTTACTGGTCCAAACCTGAATAAATATATTGCAAGGAGCTCTGAGCGTGTCCGCCATTGACTGCACCATGGCCACCTTTTGAAAGGTCGTCCAATTGTTCTGCAGGCCCCTTAACCTCACATTAATTTGCAGTTTGCGCCTGAGGGGTGAAAAGTCCTGGAGCATTTGGTGGCATATTCATGCCTTTGTGTTGCTTGAGTGGGCAGAAAAGCTTCAGAGGCCCGACTCCAAGCATGTCAATGGAGCTGCTACTGAATGGTCTCAGCGGCAGAAGGATACTCACTTCTGACGAGCTTTGCCCCCACTGTTCCCAACCCGCTCCCCACACCCAGCATGTGCTTCTGTACTTCCATCAGCCTGTGCTGCTGTACCCTCTATTTGGCCCCCACTTGTACTTGAGACCTTGCCTTGGCACCACACTGAAAACCAGCAGGGAAAAAGCAACTTGTACGTGCTGTACCCCTGACGTGTGGCACCTCTTCCTTGATGTCCTACGGGCGATCCTTGCGTGCTGCAAAAGGTTGTGTGCACTGACCTCTGAGTTCCCCTCGAAGTTCAGCTCGCCAGGTGCGCACCTTTTAAACGCAGTCGTAATTCACGCCATTCTGAAGTCACCCCGATGTGGAAATTAAATTTGACATGTGGGATGATTCCGGTGTGCAGGCACAATAATGAGCTGCAAATACATTAACATTAAGTTCCTGATGTTAGATGGTGGGAAACGCAGCCTGCCACTAGTTGCAGGAGGGGACAATCACATCCTAGATTTATGTCACTGGAAAATGCAACTAGGACCATCTTGTGATATTTTCCACTCACATTGCCAAACATGCCTGCTGCAAACGGGAGTGGAAAATTCTGGCTTATATCTCATAAGCACTTATGCTTTAAAACTGAATTCTGAACACAATACAGCCCATTCTACTTTAACTGTCAACCAAGAATCCCCTTTTTATGTTACAGTTTCTTGGATGTTCATTTTACTTTCCTGGTGGTGGTGAACTGTTGCAGTCACTGTGGTGTAGGTACACACACAGTGCTGTTAGGGAGGAATTGTGACAGTGAAGGAACGGTGATATAGCTCCAAGTCAGAATGGTGTGTGACCAGGAGGGGAACTTGCAGGTGATGGTGTTCATGGCTTCATTAACCTACACATTCATCCCCTGCACCATCGATGCACAGTGGCAGCAGTGTGTATCATAGTAAGGTGCACTGCAGCAACTCATCAAGCCTCCTTAGACGGCACGTTCCAAACTCCTGACTTCTATCACTTAGAAGAACAAGGGCAACAGATGTATGGGAATGCCACCATAAGACCTGTGGGTGAGTGAGCAAATGCTGGTTGTGAAAGATTGTAGCAGGACATAGACTGTGTATTTTTGAGCACGCTCAAATAGAAAGGATATCAAGGTAATAGAAAAGGGGCATTGGAGGTTCACCAGGATAGTATAAAGGACAAGGAGTTAGAAAGAGAAACTTAAGTTTGGGCTTTTTCATTAAAATTGCAAAGAGCGTGAGTGTGAATGGGCCCTGAGACTGGAGTGAGCCAGACGTGCACGTGCGCACACACATGTGCGCACACAGACACAGAGAGAAAGACTGAGAGACAGGGACACACAGAGACAGCGAGACAGTGAGACAGAGAGACACAGACGCACAGAGAGACATAGACACACAGACATACAGAAAGACACGCACAATGCTCAGTGCGAGGACACATCCTCTGTCCCCAAAAAGGCAACCTGCTTCTGACCCTCACTTTCAAATGAATTTCGCTGAGGCCAGCTCGGAGTGTGTGCCACCAGTAGCAAATGCAAGGTCGGTGTTAGATAAACCCAACTCCTTAGCTTGGCCCGGTCCCCTCCTCCTTCTCTGATGACCAGGACTTGGAGCCTAGTCTATCTGTCTCTAACTCTGTTTCTTAGGTGAAAAGGCAAAAAGGTTTTATTAGTTAGCTCTGCTGATTGACACTTTTTAATGATTATTTTTATTCATTACTCATTTTTAAATGATCAATTTATTGCTTTGTTTTCTGTTTATGTTTTCTTCATATCTTAGCTTTTTTTTTTGAAGTTCATTTTTAATATTGTGCCAAGTGCTGCTGAGTTTCTTGCTGAAGGGAATGAAAGGCTCACAAGAGTTTGTTTGTTTTTTGCACACCTGGAGTTATTTTTGCTCCACTAAAAACAGGATGTGTTAGAAGTGCTCCAGATATCTGGTGACAATTGTGCAGAGATAAACAGAAGTCAATGACCCTCTGTCAGAAATTATGCTGATCATGGATCTGAAGCGTTAACTTTGTTTCTGTGGTAATCTGTTGTGCAATATACTAATATACCTCTGAGAGGAATGTTATTATTGAAGATCTCATGATCTTAGTATCCAATAGTATAGTAGCACGGGCTACCTCAGTAGTGAGCAGCCTAGAGTTAGAGTCTGTACTGTAGAGACAGGGTTTGAGTTGTAAACACACAAGTGTAGCTGCTGAGTTCCTTTGTAAATAAATAGAATGTGTTCTACATTAGAACTGCTGATGTACTTGGTCTGTGGTACCAATTCGGCCATCCAGAAACAAGTGTGCAACCCGGATCCATTAGTCCAACTAAACTAGTGACCAGGATCCAACAGTTTCTCTCTCTACAGATGCTCCCGGCCTAGCTGAGTATTCCTAGCATTTTCTGCTTATATTTCAGATTTCCAGCACCTGCAGTTCTTCGCTGTCCTATTGTAAGCTCCATGCTGGGCATTTGTAAGTGTGGTTAGTTTCAGTTTAAAATGAGAAGATATTTACCACTCAATGCAAAATGTAATTTACCTGTTAACAAAGCCCACTTGTGCAGATAGAAATAGAACGTTTATAGTAGGCAAATTGGTTGGTGCTAATTTACTGGAAGGTTTTGTCATTTTTAAACTTGGAAGCGAAACCAGAAGTCATGCGCCAACAGAATAAGTCATTGTTAGTTCAAGTTATTCTCATTTTTGCATAGGATTGTTGAACCACTCATGAGGTTCAAGTCTTTTGGACTTTCTGACCGGTATTGCAGATGGCTAGGTTCAAAGAAGCAAAGCTGGTTGCATAATATAAACAATCAAGTTGTGTGTAATTAAAAAATAGGAACAAAGGAACAGGAATTGGCCATTCAATACAATGATGGCTGATCATCCACTTCAATGCCTTTTTCCCACACTATCCCCATATCCCTTTAGGTCATTGGTAGGTAGAACTCTATCAATCTCTACTTTAAATATAGTCAATAACTGGGCTTCCACAACCCTCTAGGGTAGAGAATTCTGAAGATTCAAAACCTTCTGAGCTAAAAAAAATTGTCCTCATCTCAATCCCGAGTGAATTCCCCCTTATTTTGAGATTGTGTCCCCTGGCTCTAGACTTCCCGTTCAGGGCAAACATCTTACCTGCATTTACCCTGTCTATCCCTTTAAGTATTTTGTAGGTTTCAATGAGATCACCTCTCATTCTTTGAACGTCTAGAGAATACAGGCCCAGTTTCCCCAATCTCTCTTCATAGAAAAGTCTCCCCATCCTGACAAGAAGTCTGGTCAACCTTTGTTGCACTCTCTCTGTGGCAATAATATTCTTCCTACTGTAAGGGAACCAAAACTGCACACAGTACTCTTAAGTGTGGTCTAAGCAAGGTCCTATACAATTAACCAAGACTTCACTACTCCTGTACTCAAATACTCTTGCAATAAAGGCTAACATACCACTAGCATTCCTAATTGCTTGCTGCACCTGCTTGTTAGCCTTCAGTGACTTATTGACGAGGACACCCAGGTCCCTTTGTACATCTACACTTTATAACCTCTTACTATTTAAGAAATACTCTACATATTTGTTCCTTCTACCCAAGTGGATAACCTCATATTTTTTCACATAATATTCCAACTGCCATGTTCTTGCCTATTCACTAAGTCTGTCCAAATCCTCTTGAAGCTGCTTTGTATCTTCCTCACAACATGCATTCCCACCTAGCTTTGTGTCATCTGTGAACTTGGAAATATTACATTTGGTCCCACATCCAAATCCTTGATATATATTATGAACAGCTGGGACCCATGTACTGACCCTTGCGGTACCTCATTAATCACATCCTGCCAAGTGCCTATTTATCACTGCTTTCATAACAGATTCCAGCATTTTTCCTATTATTGATGTAAGGCTAACAGGTCTGTAGTTCCCCATTTTCTCTTTCCCTCCCTTCTTAAATAGTGAGGTGACATTTGCTACCTTCCAATCTGCAGGAACCATTTAAGGGCAAGTAGGGATGAGCAATAAATGCTGGCCCAGCCAGCGAAGCCAACATCCCTTTAATGAATAAAAAAAAATCCCAGAATCTATTGAATTTTGGAAGATGATCACCAATGCATCCACTACTTCCATAGCTACCTCTTTCAACACTCTGGGATGTAGAATCTCAGGTCTCAGGGACTTATCAACTTTCAATCCCGTTAATTTCTCCAACACAATCATCTTACTAAGACTAATTTCCTTCAGTTCTTCATTCTCCCTAGTCCCTTGGATCTCTAATTCTGAGAGATTTCTTGTATCTTGCTCAGTGAAGACAGACACAAAGTAATCATTTAGCTTCTCTGCCATTTCTCCATTCCCCATTATAAATTCTTCTGACTCTGCCTGTAATGGACCCACATTTGTCTTAGCCAAATGTTTCCTTTTTACGTACTCTTTTGAAGCTATCACAGTCTATTTCTAGATTTTTCGCCAGTTTACATTCATATTCTATTCTCCCTTTCATTATCAGTTTCTTGGTCTTCCTTTGCTGTATTCTAAAATCCTCCCAATCCTCAGGTTTACTACTATTTCTGGCAACTTTATAGGCCTTTTCTTTTAATCTTACACAATCCGTAACTTCCTTTGTTATCCATGGTTGACTGACTTTTTTGGGTTTTTGTGCCCTGAAGGACTATATACTTGCTGTAAACTATGCAACACTTCTTTAAAGACTATCCACTGCCTATGTATTGTCATGCCTTTTAATATATTTTACCAATCCACCACAGTCAATTTGCCCCTCTTCATAATTTTCTTTGTTCAAATTTAACATCCTGGCTTCAGAATGAACTACCTCACTTTCATACAAAATGTAAAATTCCATCATATTATGGTCACTCATCCCTAAAAGTCCTTTTACAGCAAGATTATTAATTTTTTGTTACATAATACTAGATCTAACATAACCTGTTCTCTAGTCAATTCATCAACATACTGGCCTAGAAAACCATTCTTAACACACTCCAGAAACTCGTCCTCCACAGCATTACTGCTGATTAAGTTTACCCAGTCTAAATGCAGATTGAAGTCACCCATGATCACTGTGTTACCCATGCTATATGCTTCTCTAATCTTCTGATTATTACCATGTGCCACACTACCACTACTGTTTGGTGGCCTATAAACAAGGTCTCCAATGTTTGCTGCATTGTCTGACAAATCCTTGGTTGTAAAGCATATCATATTGAAACTTGAGCTTTCAATGTGCTTTAATAAGTAGAAGCACAGAGTAAAAAAGCTAAGAAGTTTTGCCAAACCTATATAGAACAGGTTGAGCCAATTGTCACTATGGTTCCCGGTTCTGGGCACCTGAAGGATGTGAGGGGAGGGTTAAATGGGGGGTGGAATAAAGGGCCCAGAAACAGGAGAAGCAAAGGGCCTGCTCCCTGGCCCTGATCTCTTGTCACTACCTGCTGAGCAAGTACCTAGAGGGCCTCCAATCACCTTGATGATGCAAGACATCTCTTTTGTTCTGCCTTTTCAACCAAGAGCTCCAATGCAGAGTCAGAAAGCCAATATGCCCTCTCTCACCCATGATTGTTGCACACTACACTATTCCCAAAGATCTCAGCACGTCCAGCAGCCACAATGCACACTCACTTTAAGAAGTTCAAACTATCTTTAAATAGTGCTAGGTACTTGTGATATTGGGACCTCTTCTGATGCAGGCAGCCAATGAAAAATGCAGGGTGGGTTAGCTGCATGCAGAAATCATGGTAATCTGTGGGTAGCACAAAGTTGGAGTCCTTCCTGTGTTTCAATCAATGTGGCTGTGGGTTAATTGCACATTGTACATTTTTTGGGCCTTATCCAGCTTAAATCTTCCTCCACCCATTATCTTTTGTCTATTAAAATTAATGATCAGAAAATCACTTTATTTGCAGCCATGATGTGTTCACTATGAGTGCCCCTCAACACTAGCAGCTTAGTAGTGCAAAATCAGCCCTTAGGTCCGCAACAAGAAACATCCAGTCCATTATTTGAATAGTAGATAGTTGTTTGGTAGTACAAAACCTGAATATTGTTGAAGAAAGAGACATTTCAAAGCTTTTCATCTTGCACTCATCAGGACACTTGGGGAAAACAACAATTTGTAATATATGAGAAGAGAGTGCTGATTGGTTGGCAAGTGGACTCAGATTGGTAGATATATTACCATGGAGAATCCACCAATTGATGGTGACTGTCAGCTAACTGCCAAACATTGTTTGAAATTTAAACCCGGCAGCTTGACCCTGATTGGTCAATGCATTGCCCTAAGGAATGAATCAGCGAATGGTTGTCACTTATTTTGTTTAGCTGGCTTTGAACTGGATGGGGTCTTGAAATTTGTTCCAAAGAAAATTGTCAGAGTGGTTATATTGTGTAGTATGCTGCTGCCAAATATATCCATCAATGAAGACATATGCTTGCTTAAAGGTGGAGGCCAGCTAAAAGTCCCAACAATCTAATGGGAAGGTGATGATAGAAAGATAGCAGAGGCAGAGCAGAAACAGGAAGCAACACTCTTCCTCCGACTATGACATAGGGATATTTTTCCCGAAGTTAGTAATCTAATAAATTGGGTGCTCTTTTCAGGATTTTTTAATATAAAACTAGCTTTCTGTTATTACTGTAAATCTTGAAAACATAAATTTAGAAAGAAAACAATGACTTTAGAGCTTATGGAAATTCATGATATTGTGTGGAATCCTCCCATGTTTGCACTAAGTGCGATAGCGGGCAGGGAAAGGACGTTTTACCTGCCGACCATAATGGTGGCTTTTCACGACATATCATCCAATTCCCGGCATGTCCCGCCTCATTTATAATTCATTCTGGGGAAACACACTGGATTGCTGGCAAGGCAGGCTTTGATTCACCCTTGCCAGCCTCACCTCAGACTTCAGTAATCTGAGAGCCACATTTAAAGCCACCCCTTCACAGAGCTAGCAGTCTTCAAGGGATAGGAAGCTGCTGGGAACTGATGGCTGCCAAAGGGAAGAAGCATGCTGTCCCCAGATTTAGCAAAGCCTCCCTCAAGCACCAACTGGATGCAGCGGAGGCCCATTGTGATGTCCTCTACCCCCAGTCTGGGTGAAGACCACCAAGCAAGGTCAGCAATCCAGCACAGGAGGCAGTGGCAGCGGTGGTCAGCGCCAACACCCTGCAAAAGAGGACAGCCACCCCATGTCAAAAGAGGATGAATGATCTCACCCATTCCGCCAGGGTAAGTCACTCTTCTCATCACTCTCAATTCACACGCTCATAAACTCATCACACGTTCACAGGGATCTCACACCTCAAGGGACAACACCACTAACTCTCACACACACCTTCACATCCCCATCAGGCACCTTTCCTCTGGAGCTTGTGTCCTCATCCTGTCCATGGCTCCGCTCACCACATGAACATTCCATGCAGTGACATGCTTCCTGCTCACACTCTCCCCATCTGTTTCCATGCAGGAAAAGCCTGCTTACATCAGCAGAGAGAGGTCCCAGAGTGGGGGTGGAGTGGCCCACATTAGGCCCCTCACTCACTTTGAAGAGCATGCCATTGTGCTGACTGGTGAGGACATAGACCATTCCTGTGTGATGGTGAGGTCAGCAGCGAGCACCACTGAGGATCCTGCACCACATCATCCTTCTTTCAATGCAACTGTGAGTGCTCTCTGTCCTGCTTTTGATTCTCTGACATGCACAAATTATTTCTACTTTGGTTTACAGGGAGCTCTGCCAAGTGACCGACACCTTCAGCCAGCCAGTCCCTCAGCTCCATCCACATCCTCACCTCCAGCCAAGAGGACACCTCTTCCATTGAGGAGCTAGAAATAAGCAGCATGGAAGACCCATCACAGTGCTTATCCCCACCCTCTACCAGTGCAGAGACATACACCTTGGTGGGACCTCGATCAAGAACAGGCTCAAGTTCACAATCTGGTGGTCACTGCATGGACATGTGCTTCCAGGGGGACATAGGTTCAGCCAAGCTCCCCGGCACTCGGAGGACTGCTGGGGAAGATGCATCTGTGAGGTCCAAGTCAGATGATGAGCCTCTGGATTTGGCCTTCCAACTCATTGTGAAGAGTCAGCAAAAGGCAGGGAACATTATGCAGATCTGTTGGAAGCCCTCAACAGAGTGGTACACAAGTTGGAGGAGTGTGTCTGCCTGCTCTCTGATGAAGTGGTGCCCACATGAGTGCATGTTGAGGTCTCCAAGAGGAGATGGCGGATGCCATGGAGACCGAGGTGCAGCAGAACACAGAAATGCACACAGACCTGTACTCCATCACGGTAGCAATGGGTGAATTCGTACAGTGGCAACGCAAGGGGGAATCGGGGCATCTTGAAGTCCCTCCAGGTGCTCCTTCCCCTCAAGGAGTCAGGCCAAGGACCTCAGGCACCCGAAGGGAGGAGGAGCAGCAGCTGGCTCATCTACTGGGGAATCTCAGAATCTTCCTGTCCCTCCGAGTCCCCTTTGCCTGTGACCCCCCCCCCCTCCACCCAAACTCTCCCTCTGGGGAGGACAGCCTAAGGAAGATGGGCCCTCAAGGCCTTGGTTCTCTGGAGGATGCATGCCAAAGTCATCAGAGGCAACAGGGCCAACCATTGCACAGGCTGTCTCCACCCCTCCTGCAGATGTCAGGGCAGCACCTAGGAAATGTGGCAGGCCTAGAAAAGTTAAGAATTTCTGATCACAGGTGCTTGCACGGGTTGACATTTTGTCACCTTATAAACTGAAAATATATTCAGTTTCACTGAGTTATGCATTATAGTGTCTTTCAGTTTCATTTACATGTTTCACGGTTCTCCCCTACATCCCCTCCAACAACCACTGGCAATTCAGCTGCATGCAGCTGGACCACGAGTGATTCTGGAGGGGAGAAGTGTGTGTCTGGCAGGGCCTTTTGGAGCCTCGTGCAAGCACTCTCCCATGCACGCGGAGCCTTCTTCCATCACACTCATCTCAATGTCCCGTGTGTTTTCAACGCTGCCTGCTGGCGTTCTCTTTCAGTTGTCCATCTGAGCTGACCTGCATCTCTGTCCAACCATTGAATGCACTCCCTTGTAGCACCTGTGCCCATCCAGCATGAGGCTCCACTCATCATGGCCATTGTAAGGTTTGTTTTCAGCTCCCCTGTCCTTTCCCCTCCCCCAGTTACCCATGTCCTTCCCACCAACACTGTTGGCCTCTCCACATCACCCACCAACCCGAACCCTAGTCTTTCCAGGATGTCCAGGTGAACATGCACGTTCCTTATTTTCCTGCGAGTCCCATCCCCCTCCACATTAACCTCCCTGACCACCTCCTTCTCGCCTCCAGGGCACGTGTCTGCCTCCAAGTCTTCAACAACCATCCTCGCCATCCCTGCTACTGTTACTCATACATCCTCACCCTCCCACCCTTCTGGCTCACTCTGCCCCTCTCATTCTCACCTTTCCCTCCTACCATGTCACCCTGAGTTTGCTCCCCAGAAGGCAGCCACCAACTCCACAGACCTCTCCCTTGCACGTTCACCTGGACATCGCCCCCATGACTCCTTCCTCCCCAGGACCTGCTCCGAGCTCCTCCCCCGTTCTGAGCTCCTCCCCCCTGCTCTGAGCTCCCTCCCCTGCTCCAAGCTCCCTCCCCCGCTCCGAGTTCCTTCCCCGCTGCGAGCTCCACCCCCGCTCCGCGCTCTCCCCTTCCTCTGACCTCATCCCCCGGTCACACCTTCCTTCCTCCTTACACCTACCATCCCAGTTACATCCTCATCCCCCTGTACTCTGTCTCCCACGCTCCAATCTCACCATCCTGGCACCTTTGTTCCCTCCTCTTCCAACCACATCCTCGCCCCTCACAATAGCGTTCCCCGCCTCCCAGCCTCACCCTTCCCATCACCCCACTACACCTTTCCCTTCCAGTCAAGCTTAGACCTTCCACTCGCGCCCCCCCCTCCCATCGGCAATCAGCCATAGCAGCCCATGGCCAAGACTGTGATGTCCCAGACATCAACGTCATCTGACCTTCTGTGAGCTGCTTTGTGGCAGAACCATGTCCACCACAATCCACCCAGCATGCGATGCACATGTTCCTCCAGGGTTTGATTGTTGTAGGGCTCCAGCATCTTCTACCTCTTGGATGTCTGTGATGCGTGCAAGGCCCTAACTTCTGCACGTCACACTTGTCAAGATGTGCTCTGCACCGGCATGTTTTCTTGCCAATGTGGGCGATAAATTTGATGTGAGGCAATGATTCCGGCGAGCAGGTTTTATAATTAGATGCAGATGTATTAAAGTGATGTTCCCGACATGTAGTGGCGGGAAAGGCAACCTGGCATTGACGGGTGAAGCAGAAGATTGCAAACTGGTTTCACGATAGCATGAAACCAATTTTTGGCCTTCTTGCCATACTGTCCATGCAAAATTCCAGCCATTATTTTGTGTCTAACAGGAAAATAGCTTAGGTGTTATTTTTATGGTCTTCCAGAAGGCAATTAATAAAGTCCCTCAGAAGAGACTGTTAGCTAAAGTTGAAGCTCTTACAATTGAATGCAAGTTATTGACCTGGTTAGGAAATTGTCTGAGTGGCAGGAGAACGAGAATAGGGATTGTTGGCAGGTGATCTAATTGGATGTGACTAGTAGTATCCCACAGAGATCTGTGTTAAGGCCTTGGGGCTTTGTACTCAGCAGCCTGTCTGCACTTCAGCTGCAGATGTTGGGGTGGTACTACATCATAGTGATCACAAGCATGAGAGAAAGAGCATAAAGGTTCACCATACCTTAATATGATAGTTAATGGTCAGGTGTGATTAAATAGTCTTATTTCCTTTATTCATGCACGTTGGATAATCTGGTTAATAGTGTGAGCGTCTGCATAATAGGTAGCAATCCGGTATGGGGGAAGGCAGTGAAATGCCCTCTCCATGGTTGGGAAGGCAATCACAGAGCGGCTTGCCGATAGGCAATGGTGTGTTGCTCTCAGGAGGACTTGTAGAGGTCCCATGGGTCTAAGGTCTAAAGCAGAAGGTATACTAAAGGCATTATGCCTGCTGGAATGTGGTGTGACTGAGAGACTCATAGTCTTTCCTCACGTGCCTTTCCATTGCCCTTGCATCTCTTGCAGGAACCCCAATTTCTGACCTACCAGCTCTGCTCCCTCCCCCCGACCCTCCTTGTCGGATGGAGAGTTTGGCTCCTCCAGGTCAGTGGTTGGCAATTCCTCCTCCCTCTGCTGTACAAGTTTATGCAGTGCACAGCTGACACGGATAAGTGTGGATACCTTCTGAAGCGCATGTTGCAGAGCTCCACCAGAGTGGTTTAGGCAGTGGAACCGAATTTGCAACAAGCTGGTACTCAGCTCAATCGGCACCCAGGTTGATCTATGGTATTGATTATAATGTTTCACGGCTGGAGCTTCAGGGTGCCTCATTATTGTCATCAGCCAGCTCTTCAGCGGATAACCTGTGAGCCCCAAAAAACAGCGCCACTTGGGTGTGACGTAGCATGTAAACATTATGGGAGCTTCCTGGGAAGCAAGCGCATAGCTGGAGTATACACCTTCTGTGGTCACACACCAATTGGGGTGGAATCAGTAACGCCGCAGACTGGTCCCATGAAGCCCTGATTTCCTCATGTGTGCAATCGATAACTCTCTGCACGTGAAAGGTCTGCAATGGCACCGAAGCTCTCAGATCTTTCAACCTGGCTCTCAGGCTCCATCCTATATCACTCAACTCTCCGGTCCTTTTAAAGAGGACATCTATCACTTTTTACAGCGATGAGTGGCTTCCTGGGCAATGCTCCGCATGGCCCCAGTAGAGCCCTTGAAGGAGCCACTGGCATAGAAGTTTCATACCGCAGCCACCTTCAAAGGCACAGGCATTGGGTTGCTTCTGAGTCCCAAGGCCTCAGGTCAGCCTGCAGCAGAGCACACAGATCACTGTCGACTCCATTAGGCATCTACAATCATCACTGGCATTATCTCCTAGGTATTTGGAGGTAGTTGAGGCTAGACCTTGTCTACTCTGGGACACAGCAATGATCTTTGTCTGACTAGCCCCTGATTGGCTCCATCTTGAACATCTGCAGTATTTGGACCAACCACAGGTTGAGCCCCTCGATGTCCCCCTGCCATTTGTGCATCTGCACCCAGTTCCAGCTTCGCTCTGACCTGCTCCTCCTCTGACCGGGTCTCCAGAAACATTGGGTGGATGAGACCCACGTTGGCTGCTAGTGCTCTACAGATGTAAATAACCGGGCAAGGTTGTATTCTCCCTGGGTCCCTGGCCTTAAGAACCACGTGGTTTCTGTGGCCGAAGCACGTCTTCCACAGCTGTCAGGCTCCTGCACCCAGTTAGATCACCCCCGACCTCCCGAGATCACCCCCGACCTCCCGAGATCACCCTCGACTTCCTGAGATCACCCTTGACCTCCCCACAATGAACCTCGACCTCCCTACAGTAAACCTTGACCTCCCCTATGATGATTCACAGCCTCCTTTCCCCTCTTCAAAGAAAATGTCTGAGTTGTTTCAGACAGCTCCAAGTGGCTTACTGTTTGACTTCAGGTCAGATGTGGCAACCCACTGAATTTAAGCATATTACTAAACAGAGGTAAAGAAACCCCCAACAGGGATCCCCCTAGTAAATATGAGTGAAGAGGGAAGAGCCCAGCGCTGAATCCCCGCTTGCCTGGGAGGCATGGGAAATGTGGTGTATAGAAGACCTTCCCCTCACAGACTGACTTGCCTGCTCAAAGCCAGCTTTAAACAGCCAGGAAACTGAATGCCCATGTTCCACAGGCGTCCCTCACTTAATGCCAAAGGTACCATTTAATCACAAGAAGTCCCATGTTAATAATTTATAATAATATGCAGAGACATTGAAATTACCTTCCCAGTGCATGGAGTAGATATTGCTGACCCCCTAACCATCCCTAATACCCCCGCTGACAGGATAATCGGGCCTTTTATTCCATTGTCAGAGAATTGACACAACACCTGCCCCACAATTCGGCATCCTCCCTGCCTCATATCCTGCTCCCTCTGCCAGCATCAAATTCCGCCCATGGTCTTTGCACTGTGATACTTCTTGACACATCTGCATTTTATTTAGCAACTTGATTAACTCTGCTTAATCTAATTAACAATGTTTATCCCTCAATCAACCTCACAAAATTGTCTGGTCATTATGACATTGCTGTATGTGGGAACATGTACAAATTGGCTGCAATGATTCCTATGTCACAATGGTGATAACACTTTGAAAACATTTAATTGGTTGTAAAGCATTTTGGGACGTCTTGTGGTCATGAAAGGTGTTACATAAATGCACGGCGTCCTTTCTTTAACTTTTGGATTTACACAGATCGTCAGTGTGCTGACTGTCTGAAAACATCTGCCCTTTTTTTTTGCTGTATCACCCGTTTGCTTTCAGGAACTTTTCATCCCCTGTACATAAAGGTGTAGTGGCAACATAACAGGAGCCTAACCATCGACTTGCTTCTGCCTGTTTGCTATTGCTGGAGGCTGAGTTCTCACATGACCACTAAGATATTTGAGGACAGATTTCTCCATTCAGTACTTAGTTTTGAACTTTCATCAACAAGCAAGTCATCTTGGAGCTGCTTCACCCCTATTTAGACCCTCTTCTGTCCCCTCCCACAAGAAGGATTGCCCTTGGCCTTCACCAGGTGAACAGCAGGCACTAGAATCTTCTCATGAACAGCACAACTCACTAACATGTGCAAATGTCCATTAGCCTACTAACCATGGCATGGACACAAACATTATGGCACCCAGCTACCAACATGAATCAACAATTAAGACAATGGCCAAGATTACCTGAGAAACACACTAAGACCGTTAGTGGGCAAAAAAAATGGCATTCCACCCGCCAGCCGCAATGGTGGGTTTTTGTGCCATGTTGTGCGCTTCAGGCTGCATTAATTATTCATTCACAGGGAACATACTATTTCACTGGCAGGCGCATCTAATTCGCTGCCCTGCCATAACCACAGCACTCCTTATCTCCATATTTAAACGACGCCCCTGCAGAGCATTCGCACTTTCTGTAGCCTAGGACACCTCTTTTGAAGACATGGCTTCCAAAGGTAGAAAGAAGTATGTTGTGCCCGGATTCAGTGACGCCTCACTGATGGGCCTGTTGGACGCAGTGAAGACTTGCCATGATGTTCTCTACCCTCGCTCTGGCCTCAGTACTTCCAGCAAGGAGAGTAATCCGGCTTGGGAGGTGGTCACAGTGGTGGTCAGTGAAAAAGCCCTGCAGAAGAGGTCAGCCAACCAGTGCAGGAAGAGGATGAATGATCTTCTCTGTTCTGTCAGAGTAAGTCAATCATTTCATTGCCCTCAACTCGCACACTCGCAAGTCCATCACACGTGCACAAGGATCTCAGGACCCCTATGGTGTGTTTCACCACTGTCCAAGTTGCAGCATGAGCCTCATTGTACCTTCTCTCAGCACGAGTCTGAAGCCTCCGCACTTTTGTCTGACCCCACAATCATTCACACTAACACCCTCCGACTCCCAACTTGACCCCACCCAATTGCCCCACCAACCCAACCTGACCTTCCCTCCTCATCTCACTATCCTTTGACCAGACCTGACTACACCCTAACCAGCCGACTACCCACCCCTGACCCAATCTGACTAGCCCCCAACCTGACTACCTCTCATCACCCAACCTGAAGAACCCCACCCCCGACCCACCTCACTCACCTACAACCTCACCCACCAGCCACCCTACTCACCTACCACCTCACTCCGCTACAACCTCACCCACCTGCACCCTACCCACTTACTACTTACCCACTTACATCACCCCACTGCTACCCTACCCACCTTACTCTCATGCGCACTTATCCACTTAAATATCACCCACCTATCCATACTACCACCCTCCCTATTCACTCATTCACCCATTCTCTAAGATTCACACTTATTAAACTTATCATAGGGCAGCTAGTGCTGTAAAAAGCGATGCTACAGCGCTGCGCTGCAGCTCTTCAATAGACACTGTGCTTCACATTTCTGGAAAAGTCAGGCTTGGAAGACCTGGCAAAAAATGTGGGGCAGTGTTGGAGCAGGCAGAAGTTCGAGTGGAGTGGCAATCTGATGATGGTTGCCGCTTTGCAGAAGACCTGAGCCATTATCATTTTCAAAAAGGAACAAATATGTGCAGAAAAACCTGAAACTGACTCAAGTCTGGAACTTACAATTTTCTCCAACATAGCTGAAAAACTTTGGTCAAACAAGTAGGCTGATACAAACGCAACAGACCAAATAGCACTTTTCCATAATTTTTATGATTTCACACAATCAACGACAGTAGATTGAATGGATGACAGTGAACAACTTAACATCACTCTGCCTGACAGAGGGGCAGGCTCAGTGAGAGCAGGTGTATACATTGTGGGTATAATCGAAGATTTGGCTATATTCTTCTGCAGCTGCTAGCTTTTTCCATAGAGATGATGAGGGTCTGTGCTTAAGATCAATGCAAGTAGATTTCCTATAAACTTCCGTGTTCTTTGTATCAAGCAGCCATAATGTCTTAAGATGCAGCCTGCATGTTGTTTTGATATGGCACACAAAGCTCCTGCTGGTTCCCTTTTTTAGGTTTAAGCAAGCAGTTTAAAATTCCTAGTCATGAAGGATGAGAAAAAGATTTTGACCAATCATGGAATAGCCTTAAGTAGCCCCCAGGTACCCAGCAAGAGGACCAAAGGACAAGAGAATGTGAGGAAAGAGAGAACCCCAGGGAAAGAAAAGGGAGAAAGAGGGAGGACCAGTGGGTGCATAGTTGAAGAATAAAAAGAGAACAGATGAACAAAGCTTTAGAGATGGTGCGATGGTCAAAGGCGTGCATAAGTGATTGGGGGAAAGGAGGGGAGATTGGGAGGAAAATTAGGACATATTACATATTCTTGCTTGTGTTTCACTGACTATTTCTTTCCTTTAAATTGAAGTGCCTTCTGAAATTAGAATAGACCTTTTTGCAGTATTCTGTGATATTTTGTAAAAGTGCAATAAAATAAATATATAGGGGCAAATTTAAATTACCTGACCTACCATGAGCTGGGAGGCCGATAGCACAGCGAACCCAGAATTCAGGCTTTCCAGAATTTATACTTTCCAGCATGAAGGGGAACATTGACTTGCAACCTTTAACTCCACATTATGCCCGTGAGGTCCCCAACTGGTTGCCTGTCTGGCAGCCAACCTGATAACTTTGGCTTCTGATAGGGTGGGTAGTAGTTTGGTGGAGAAAATTCCACATTTCAATTAGGGGAGAGATGAGAGGTTGATTTTGGTGTGTGAGGGAGCCAATGTGAGTGCTTGAGTGGGAAGAGTGGTCGGAGGTGGAGGTTGGAGTGAGGAAGACGGGGGTCAGAGCTGGGGGGAATCGGTGATCTTGGTTTGGGGAGGTTATAAGGGTTGTTGCAGATATCGGAGGCCTTAGGAGATGGGTTTGGAAGATAGAGGGGGAGATCAGAGGCTTCCAAATGAAGGCAGCAGAGATCAGAAGGGGAATGTGTATCCAAGGCTGGGGGGATCGAGCCAGGGATGCTGGATCTATCAGAAAATGGAAGGGCATTTATCCCCTGAATACAGTAGTCCTTGCCTGAGTTTTGCTGGTGGGTTTCCTGAGGCAATAAGGCATACCGCTTCTTTATAATAGCCAAAGTGCCAACCCACCACCTTGGATTGTGTTGGTCAGCCACGGTCCCTGTCCCATCTCTGTTAAAACCAGAAGTGGGTGGCATGGGGACGGGATTCAGACTTCTAACTTTTTAATCCCCCACCTGACCCAAACTCCTCCATTTTTTGAGGTTAAAATTCCCCATAAAATTTGTTTCTCAGTGTAACTTTTTTCCTGAAGCTCTCAAAGGAATTGATGTGCAGAAGGGTCACCCTGAAAGGCGAAAGGCTGTTACATTAAACTGTTGTACATACTGGCAAAACCATTAGAGAGCTGTGCATGAATCTGTGTCTGAATTCACTAGATGTTAGTGCACTTTGCAGAGATTAGCTCCAGCAGCAGTGCTGTCAGATGAGTCCCTTCAGCACTATTAGAATGCGGAATTATATTCACATATGAGAAAAAAATTGTTAAAATTATAAATTTGTGCTCTTTGTTTTTCTAGTCTATCGTCGTTTGTGGAGTACGCTGATGTTTTTGGCAGTAATATTTATTACAATTGGATGCATAATCATTACTTTGAAAGCGTTTTCTGAAACTTACCAGATGTATAAAATTGTGGGGGCCATATTTTTGCTGTCTGGTAAGTGATACATTTTTTGGACAGTGTTGTTTTACTTGCACTATGTAAATTGCACTTAGCTTCTTCCCACTGCTTGTCCTGGGTGGTATGAGAATTTTTCATGGCTGTGTGGAGTTTATAAAGTCAGGGTGGCGAGGAAACCAGCAAAGGGGGAAAACCCTGCTTGACTTACCCTCACCAATCTATACCTATTGTATTGGTAGGAGTGACCACTGCACAGTACTTGTGATACCAAAGCCCCATCTTCACACTGAGAATACTGTCCATCGTGTTGTGTGACACTACCACTTGTGCTAAATGGGATAGATTCAGAACAGATCCAGCAGCTCAAAACTGAACATGAGGCGGTGTGGGCCACCACAATCTGTAACCTTGTGGCTCAACATATTCCTCACTACCGTTACCATCAAGTCAATAAATCAACCCTGGTTCAGTGAGGAGTGCAGGTGAGCCAAACCAAGTATATCTAAAAACAAGGTGCCAACCTGGTGAAGCTACAATGCAGGATTACATGCATGCTAAACAGCAGAAGCAATGTGCAATAGATATAGCTAAGTGATCCCACAATCAACAAATCAGACAAAAGATCTGCAGTCTGACCACATCCAGTCATGAATGTTGGTAGACAATTAACCAGCTAACCAGAGGAGTAGAATCCGGAAACATCCCAATCCTTGACGTTGGGGGAGCCTAGCACGTCAGTGCAAAAGACAAGGCTGAAGGGATTTGGTCAATGCGCTGTGGGTTAATTTATTAATACTAGGTATACTCGAACAGATATACATGAGTATAAAACTTGAAGACATTGGAACTGTGTTCTGCTCACAGGCAAAAGCGAAACAAAAACTGGATTGAATGACACACTCCCCTTCTTGTGATGTCATACTGACATCTCTTAAAGGCATACTGCAACATCCCCCTTTCTTTTTAAAGATACTTTTCCCCCTTCCAAAGAAGTATTACATAAGTGTATAGAACTGATGTATCTATGAGTTTCTAAAGTGTAGAGGTAATCTGTTGGCACGCCCAGCTCTTATAATGGTAACCTTGCCAGGCGGTTTCTTTAATTGCTCACAGTGACCTGTGGGGTTGTCAATCTTGAATGATGGTCCTGGTTGCATTTGGGATCTAATCTGCAATGTAATAGGACTTCATGGTGTTTGAGGAGCTGGAATGGATCTGATTTGTCCTCGGTTACATTGTTGCACCTTTGTGTATAATGATCTCATAGGACCTTGGTTCTGAATAAATCCTTGTCATCTCGATTGGTTGCCACGTAACCTTCTGTACGATCCTGGATGTGAACTTATAATCCCAACTGTAAACTTGGCAATGCTATGCTGGCATTTTCATTGTGCACGTTGGTCATTTTCTCTTGCAGTTTTAAAAGTTGCTGTCTAGTTTCTGAGTGTAGAATGTGTCAGACTGGGTAAATTGGTGCGCGCTAGTCTGCCAAACATGAGCTCTGCTGATGATGGAAAAGTTGTTCTCAGAAGTAACATTGTAGTGTGTAGATCTTGATTGGTCTGTCTACATTTGAGAATTAGGGATTTCATTGTGCGAATCATTCACTTAGCTAGGCTGTTAGATCTAGGATAATGAGAGGAAATAGTGTGATCAATATTCCATTTCTCTCACTTTTCCTGAAAAGGCTTACCAATAAATTGTGGATCGTCATCTGTAATGATCTCTCTCGGTACACCAAATAAACTGAGGGTGCATGGCAGTTTGCTTAGTGTGTTGTGCAGTTGTTGTAAAATGGGATACTTGGTAAAGTAGTGGACGATGACAAAGAAGTCAGTACCATGGACATGAAAGAGATTGGGTGCAGTTTTGGACCAAGGATGGGTAGAAATTTCATGTGGAATCAATGGTTCTTTATGCTGACTTGGCATTTGCTCTTCAAATGCTTCACACTTCCTGATAACTTGAATGTCATTGTTCATATGTGACAAAAAGTCTGTCTCGCTTGTGAGTCTTCTTGTCCGATCCATGCTCATGTGTGAGTGATGAAGTTGCTGAAGAATATCAGGTTGCAACGATTCAGGTATTGTGCCCTACCATGGGAGATGCCTAGCTCGTCCCCATAAGGCAAAAACTGTCTCACATGTTTGTGGACTTGCTGAATTGAATCAAGTCATCCTTCAAAGATGGTTTTTCACAGTTTCTGTCGTGCAGAATCTTTTGCTGCTGCTTCTTTTAGCTGTTGACATTTTCACAATATGTACCAGAACAGTTGATGGACTTGCATTCTCCTGCAAGTGTAACATTGCAGCTCCCTTGAAACTGCTGATTTTGTCAAAACAGCCTGGATGTTTCAATGTTAGGTTGTGAACTGAGATGATAGGAGTTATTTCTGAGGTTGATCTGCCATGTGAGATCTGACTGATTCCATGGATTGTCACTAGTACGAGGTCACGGCATGCCAGTAAACCTACAACACTTGGCCTTTAGTGTTCATGATGTAGAAAATCTGTGACACCTAGGAGGATTGATTGTACTTGTACTCCAGGACTTTGGATCTTGCACATGAAATTTGTGAACTGTGGTACACTGAAAGTTTCAGAGCAGTAAGTTTCTCCATTGCCTTCTATGTCTGTGGAATTCACAGAGGTAGTATGTTGGCACTGGCCCCTGTGTCAATCTTGGCCAGTAAGGAATAGTTAACAACTTTCTTAGGGCAGATAATTCAAATCTTGGTGAATACTTCGGATGGTGAGATGGCACCAATATTTTCCATGAGATTGATGGTGTGAAACATGTGTTCACCGCTTTTTGTCTCATTGTGCACGTCATTGTCGCTTTCTGGTTTGTCAATCACCTCCTGTATAAGTTTCTGACAGGATACCAGATGGTCATTCTTATAGCTTGAAGGTACCTTTTGTGTACAGTCTGTTTGGATGAGTGCACAGTTCTTTGTAGCTGCATCAGCCTTTGCTGTATTGCACTACCACTGCTAATTGCCCTTTCTGCCACATGCCTTATAGAATTGATGAAAATCTAGGTGTTTCCTTGATGCATGCAGAAGGCCACACCTTCCATTTGGCTTCCTAGGTTTGGGTGTCCCAGTGAGTGTGTCAACAATGGGGTTGTACTTAGGACCTGTAAATTTCATTGACCTACGAGGATCACTTTGTACTTGTGTCCATCCTTGAGTAGTTTGTCGTTGCTGTACATTTTGAGGTTGTATACTAGATCTCTCTGGAATGCTTCCATGGGAATGGAGCGATCGCCAACTCAACAATTCTGTCTTAGTCCTATGTCCGATAAAGTCAGTTTGTACCCTTTTCTCTGCATCTGCTGATGAAGTGGTCTATAGATTCTGTAGGCTGATGTCGAAATGACATGAACTATAGTCAATGAATACAGAAGTTTAACCTGATTCTTAACTAGTCTTCCAATGTAGTCCATATCTTTTGGGGATCCTTTACCTCTTCTTAATACTGACATGTTCGGCCTGTGTAGACCTTCAGTCCCAATTGCCAGGCAAATTTTTATGGCTTGTTTTTCTGGCTCAGATACATCTGAATCAAGAAACTATAGCTCTGTACGCTGCTTAAACATTTTGAATTCAGATAATAGGTCAGTCACATTCCAATTCAAACTGGGGAATTTTGTGGACATTTTGAAAATATCTCTTTGACCTTCCTTCTCCTGTAGTAGCTGGGATGAATGTCATTGTGGCCGCTTTCACGCGCTTTTCTGAAGATCTAACCTTTACAGTTGGAAACTTCTTTGGTTCAATCTTTATGATTTTTTTTTGTTTGACTCTCCCTCGCTCACTATCATTCAGGCCCACAACCTGTTCGCTCACCTTTCCTGACTGAGTAAACCCAGTGCTGGTCCTCTTGATGTGCTGTCCTGCTCACCACGAGGGATCTGTCTGCTTACCAGCTCTTTACTTGAGCACTGCATCTTCAAAGTTTATCTGCACAGTCAGCACACTGCATTCCCAACAATCCCTTACGCTTTGTTGACTTTGTTATGGTCAGACCAAAATGTTGAGGGTCATCTCATGCCATGTCGCATGATATAAGGCTTTCACCATGCCATACCTGTATTTAACCTTGCTGCTACCCTGATTGCTGCTGAGTACTATGTTTTGTTTTTACTATGATATAGAGACTCCAATCGCTCATAAGGGATTGAGTAAGCACGTGTGTTCATTTATTAAGACTAGGTACATGTGAACTGTTAATCATAGGTATAAATCTTCAAGATATCAGAGCTGTGCTGTATTCTGCTCACAACCAAAATCGAAACTAAAACTGGATCACATGACGCACTTCCCTTCTAGTGAAATCATGCCGCTGTCTCTTAAAGGCATATTACAACATCTGCAACCATCTTCAGCCAGAAGTGCCAAGTAGATAATCCATCTCAGCCTCCTTCTGAAGTCCCCAGCATTTCACGTGCCTGTCTTCAGCCAATTCAATTCACTCCACATGGTATCAAGAAATGAAGGCACTGGATTCAGCAATGGTTATGGCCCTGATAACATCCCAGCAGTACTACAGAAGGCTTGTGCTTCAGAACTAGCCATTGCCCTAGCAAAGCTGTTCCAGTATAGCTACAACACTGGCATCTATCTGACAATGTGGGAAAATAGCCCAGTTATACCCTGTATATAAAAAGTAGGACAGTTCCAACACAGCCAATTACTAGGACTAGCTTTTAGTTAGCCTGGGTCTCTGGATTACGAACCCCATGAGATTACCACTACGCCACCATCTCCCTAGCAAGTCCTAGAGTTCTCTCTTCCTGTTTGTCAACTTCCATGAAGGACACTATTGAACTGTTGTCACCTCACAAACAGTGCATAAGTGACCTGCTCAGTGAATGTGTGCACAACAACAACTGAGTGGCTGTTGCTGATATAGAGGCACCAATCGCTCAGTTTAGAAGAAGCCTGAGGTATAATGGTTTAGAGTCCCAGTGGCCTGAATGTTATGCTCCTCCGCTGGTGGGTTTTTAGGCAGGGGGGGGAGCATGAAATTGAAGGAATGGGATTCCCTCCAGAGTGAAATGGCTGCGGGCACTCGGAGTCGTTTGGAAGCGAGATCCCGCCATCTGAAAAATTCAGGCCTGTGACTTAATAGGCCATGCGCTGCTCTACATATGCTGATGATAGACTCCAATTCTCACAACGAGTGGCAAGGGTAAATGACCTCCTTGTTGAATCACAGCCACTTTATACACTGTGCCTCTGTGAGGCTCAAGGGTGGTGTTCTGTTTCAGCATACACACATACTGTCATGCTGCTGGCTGGCGCTGTTGCCTCCTTTGCTCTCCTGTAACAGCACAGGCATGTCTTTGCTGTATTCCTAGTCCTGTGCCTGATTTGTTGGGTCCAGGTTCAGTAACTCAGAACCAGAAATTCTTGTGAAACTGTTCTTGCCCTCCAAAAACTCATTATGCAAAAGAATCTCATAAAAAGAAACCTGCCAAAAACATTCTGGAGACCTGCTACAACTAACTGGAGAATTTCCTTAATGGCGATGAGGATCCCTTTAAATGCTACTTCTGAAATCTGCTGCCAAGTGTTCCAGTCGGGAGCAGGAGCTGTGTTAACATTTAAATAATGCCTGCATTTATTGCTGCCAGGAAAACCTGCTGTATACTTGAATATATCTGGTGGCAGGTATACCTCCAACCTCATTCTGATACGGAACATTACACTTCGAATTTGACTTGTGGTGCCCGTTTTGGACATTGCAAATGTGCCAAATACATACCAACTTCTACTTCCATATCTCTGCACCATTCTCCTGGTCAGTGTCGCAGGCTGATCCAAATCATTCTATTCTATTCCATCCCAGCCTGAACTTCTATTTGTAAGCTGTGCATTCTTTCTGTCACCTACTGTGTGACATTGCCTGCTTCAGCTCCTACCTCAACCTATCTGCTTCTGCACTGAAACCTCTAGCTATATTATTGCTGCATTTAAATTCTACTATTCCAATGCTGGCTTGTCATGCTCATATTACGTAAACTTCAGCTGATGCTAAAATACTCTACTGGCCGCACCTTATTCTGTAGCAAATGCTCATCATCTTCTGCCACTGTTCTTGCTGATCTTCATTGGCTCCCAGTCTTCTGAAACCTCTATTTTAAAGTTCTTATCCTTGTGTATAAATCCCTTCCTGTAGCCTCCTCCAGTACTACCACTGAAATGGCTGAAATTGAGATCAATAGATTTTTTGAGGGTGAAACATAGAAAATAGGAGCCGGAGTAGGCCATTCGGTCCTTCGAGCCTGCTCCGCTATTCATTACGGTCATGGCTGATCATCCAACTCAATAGCCTGCTCCTGCTTTCTCCCCATACCCTTTGATCCCTTTCGCCCCAAGAGCTATATCTAACTCCTCCTTGAAAACATACAATGTTTTGACCTGAACTACTTTCTGTGGTAGCGAATTCCACAGGCTCACCTCTCTCTGGGTGAAGAAATTTCTCCTCATCTCAGTCCTAAATGGTCTACCCCGTATCCTCAGACTGTGACCCCAGTTCTGGACTCCCCCACCATCGGGAACATCTTTCCTGCATCTACCCTTTCTAGTCCTGTTAGAATTTTATAGGTTTCTATGAGATCCCCCCTCATTCTTCTGATCTCCAGCGAGCACAATCCTAACCGACTTAACTTCTCCTCATACGTCAGTCCTGCCATCCCAGGAATCAGTCTGGTAAACCTTCGCTGCACTCCCTCTATAGCAAGAACATCCTTCCTCAGATAAGGAGACCAAAATTGCACACAATGTTCCAGGTGTGATCTCACCAAGGCCCTGTATAATTGCAGAAGAAATCCCTGCTCCTGTACTCAAATCCTCTGGCTATGAAGGCCAACATACCATTTGCCTTCTTTACCACCTGCTGCACCTGCATGCTTACCTTCAGCGACTGGTGTACGAGGACACCCAGGTCTCATTGCAAATTCCCCTCTCTCAACTTATAGCTATTCAGATAATAATCTGCCTTCCTGTTTTTGCTACCAAAGTGGATAACCTCACATTTATCCACATTATACTGCATCTGCCATGCATTTGCCCACTCACTCAGCTTGTCCAAATCACACTGAAGCATCTCTGCGTCCTCCTCACAGCTCACCCTCCCACCCAGCTTTGTGTCATCTGCAAATTTGGAGATATTACATTTAGTTCCCTCATCTAAATCATTAAAATATATTGTGAATAACTGGGGTCCCAGCACCGATCCCTGCGGTACCCCACTAGTCACTGCCTGCCATTCGGAAAAAGACCCATTTATTCCTACTCTTTGTTTCCTGAATGCCAACCAGTTTTCTATCCATCTCAATACACTACTGGCAATCCCATGCGCTTTAATTTTACATCTTGAGGGACAAAGGGCAAAGATGGGTTAATGAAGCTGAGGCACAGATCAACCACAATCCACTGGAATAGTGGAAGAAGCTTGAAGGGCTAATTGGCCTAGTCTAGATCCTATATTTCTATCTGCCCCCGGACTTAAATCATCAAACTCTAGCCTCTTGTCGCCACCCTCCCACCCCACCTCAAAACTGCCGTTATCCTAATATTAGCGGCTTTGCAGTAAGCCACTGAGACTCTACACTCTGGAATTCAATATCTAAACCTCACCTCTTTCTCATTCTCTAAGTTCATCCTTAAAATCCATTTCTTCTACCAGGCTTCTCATCACTTCTAATCTTTCCATCTTTGGCGCAGTGTGCATTTTTCCACCTGTCTCTGAAAGTCTATATAATGCAGGTTGTTGTTGTTCTGCAGGAACAAATTAAAAATAACTTCCTGATGTTCCAAATGAACTCTCAAAGATGTAGAAAAATCATTTCTTGTAAATATATTGGACTAATGCAGCTTAATAATGAACAGTCTTCACATTCAACGGAGATGTCAATGGATCAGTCAAAATTATCTATTTAAAGTTTATCTGTAGACACAATGTACTTTTTAAAATCAGTAAATGTTTTGATTTGTAAGCAGGTTTAATAAAGTCTAAAAATGAAACATTTTAATTGAATTCTACCCTTCACTCTTACACTTAGGTACTTTGAATGCACTGTCAATCATCATGTATGCCTATTGGATATCAGCTGTACGTCAAATGATGGCTGCAGATGAAATGACTATACAAGTCAATACAGGTTTAAACATTGGCAAGACTGAAGTGAAATATGGCTGGTCTTTCATGGCAGCTCCTGTTGGAATATTATTCTCTTTGATTGCAGGCTTGTCGTTCTTGAAAGTAACTGGTATTGCTTACAAGGAAAGCAGTAGCATCATTTAAGTGTATATACTACACAACCAAACACAAAACATGAAATGTATCAAGATATTTTATCCTGTTAAAATATAAAAAGATGTTAATGTGATAATCTGACATTTGCTTGTATTCAATAATTATTCTGTAGCTTCTGAATTTTAACTGCATCTTCAGTTTTTAATATTGTATGACATGTTTAATGTTGCTACACAGATATAGCTGGTGTGATTTGCTTCAATTGTCTTATGTAATTTTTAAGATCATGTATTAGGGTCTCATAACATCGTTGTGGGGAGTAAAGAGTTATTATGATTTGCTGGAGAGGAAGTCATTATAGCCGATAAACCCAAGCTGTTTTCGAGTTGTATTTTGTTTTCCTTACCCTGTACTTGCCCACTAAATGGCAGACAAAACACACCTGGCCAGCTGCAGCTGTATTTTGTTTTTCTTTATTTTTTTCATGCTAGGCCAGCATTGATTGCCTATCCCTAATTGCCCTTGAGAAGGTAGAGGTGAGCTGTTACCTTGAACCGCTGCAGTCCATTTGGTGTAGGTACAACCACAGTGATGGGTTATACAAAACATGGAAAAAAAATTCTCTTTGTTTTGTAATTATTTGAGTGTGGTATAAAGATTTTGTTTTAAAAGAAAAAGTTGTACATCATTATATTGAGATACACAGTTGAAAGGCATTGTTTAATTACCTAGAGCATTTGTAAACCTGGGGGTAATAGGTAAATAGCAGACATATGTAATGTTACATTCTGTAAATAAACCCATTATTAAGAAAAATATTTGTGTCTAGTTTCATACTTCAACTGGTGTGGAATCGACTTAATAGAAAGATGCAGTCATATTCCTGAATAACGTCAACAATGGTGAAGGATGGCATTTAGCAATGCATTAAGCATAAATATCAACCCCTGATTGTTTTCAAGTTAGGATTAAGGAAAACAAAGAATGAACTAGATTGGGAATTTTTGAGAATATCTGAAGAAGAATATCTGAAACGTACAACATTGAGCTCTTTGGCCATCTATTTAGTCCTTTGTGCAATTGAAGCATTCAGATGAAGAATTTGGTGGAGTGCTTATTTTAAACTTTTATCTACCTGCTGCTATTGTTTTGTGATCCTATTGTATTACCCCTTGTAGTCTTGAATTGATGGAAAATAGAAAATTCAATATTGCATAGCTGCCAAACAATAATATAGGAAACAAAGTACTCTGGGAAGGAACCATTTGGAATTTCAAGCACAGTTTCGGGAAACTTTTCCACTTTATTTTCAGGAGTGGGTCCAATTCTAGGTCCTGGCCCCACTGTTGTCTGCAATCTGCCTACCAGCATAATCTTATAGGTGGTCATCAATTAACAAACTGCCCCCAAGTTTGCCTTTCAATCAGGGATGGCGGGCAACACTCAGATGGGGGAGGCCCAATTGGAGCAGCAGAAGAGAGGGCCGGCTAGCAGCCCCAGTTTGAAAGATGAGCACTGCTCAGGCAAATGGAGACCAAGCGGCAACACAAGATGGGGTCACTTAAAAGTCCAAATGGCATCCTTTGATTGTGGCCAGAATCACCTCAGAGATCGGTGTGCATGAGGAATGGCTCCATGCAAATGAGGTGCTTACAGTCTTTCTCATTTTTGTTTGATCCTGAAAGATCGTGATTGATGTCCGGACATCAGGCAGCCTTCGACGCATTGCCAGCTCCTGACACAGAGTGGGCCTGCGCACTGTCAATACAATTTCAATGCATTGCCAGAATAGGAGTTATTGGCTTATTAAGTACCTTAATTGGCTACTTGCCTCTGCCAGGCATGTAGCTCACACAGCTGGGAATCCACTTGAGCAGGCCCAACATACTTGGTTCCAAATTTCTATGCCCCCTTCCAAGTCTGGCAGCATCTGTGGAGAGAGAAAGAGTTAATGGGTCATAACCTCCGAGCTCCCCAGCATCCGATTTGGGGGGTACCCCAAAGATGCACTGGGGAACCCCTCTCAGAGCTTCAAAGATCAGGGTCAATTGCCCAGAAGTACATACTTCCTCTGGGGAATTGCCCTGTTCTGGGAACCATCTGAAAATGCAATTTCAATCGCTAATTTTGGATGGTTCTGGCTGTGTTACACAAATAGTTGCTCAGAAAAAGTTAGAAGAATTAAGTTAAGCTATAAAAGTGCCTGATCGAAAGATTATAATTAGAAATGTTATATTGTTTTTCTGGGTGCCCTTGAAGGAGAAATTTCTCCTCACTTGCACTTCACATTTTAATACAGAATACAGTTTTGGAATATGTAGCATGTAATTTTTTTAACTGTTAAAGCTTTTACATTGACTCAATTTCACTACGATTATTTTTTACCCCTTATGACTGTTAATATTCTACAACTAAAATAAACTAACATTAATACTTGTCTTTGTACAGTGCTTTATTAATTTAGAATGTTGCAAATCTGTTTTCACAAAAAAATTATTTTTGAAGTGCAACTGGTTTTGTTGCGTAGACTATCAAAGGCACCCATTCTGTAAGAATGGGTCACAAGATGAGTGATTAGATTTTGAGGTGGTATTGGTTGAGAGAGCAATATTGGCCATGGCCCTAGAGAGCTTCCTGCACTTCTTCAAATAATGCCAGGGAATATTTAATGTCCACCTGGGTAGACAGATGCAATTTTGGTTTAATGTCCATTTCAAAGAATGGTCTGTTCATTAATATAGCACTCCCTCTCTTCTGTACTGAAGTATCAGTCTAGGATATATGTTCAAAGCTCAGTAAAGAACATAGAAACAAGAGTAGGCTATTCAGCCCTCCAAGCTTCATCTGCAATTCAGTTAGCTTATAACTGAACTGAACCTTACCGCACTCTGTCCCATAGCTACTGTTAGCCTTTCCCAGCAAAAATACCAAGTCCTGAAAGTTTCAATTGACTCCGCTTTCACAGACTTCTGGGGGTGGTGTTGTTTTCCAGATCTCCATTATCCATTGAGTGGAACCGTCGATGCCTGCTGGCATCGGGCGTGCTTGGCAGCGTGAGCGGACAATTTGGCGAGAAGGCCAAAAGTCAGTTTCACAATGTTGTGAAACCAGTTTGTGATCATCCGCTCAGCCTGTCGACGGCGTGCCACCTTTTCCACTAATGGACATCGGGAACCTCGTTGTAATATATCTGCATATCATTATAAGGCCAGTCTGCCAGAGTCAGCCCCCACCCCACCGGATTGCCTGCTCGGCCAACGTGTTTCACAACAGCCTATATAAGGCGTGCGCTTGGCGAGCTGCACTTTGAGGAGAACTTGGAGGTGAGTACACAGTAATGTTGTGCAACACTTGCCTGGGTCCCCTGTAGGACTTAAAGGTTGAGACATGTTGGAGGCATGGGGTCAAGGGCTGCCCAGCAGTTTAGGTGACTTGGGGTGGGGCAAGGGCTGCCTGCAGTTGAGGTGACTTGAGGGGGTGCTTTAGGCAACTTGGGGGTAGGGGAAAGGGCTGCCCTACAATTGAAGGTAGTGCACAAACACATGCGAGATGGGGGAGAGGGAAGTGGCCATGCATTAGGGAAACCTTATATAAAGTGACCATTCCTCTACAGCTGAGACAATTCAGATGCAGCCAAATTGACATGTGTGGAATCGGGCTTCGAGCTTATCTGCCCACTTAAGCAATGCAGAGGCCTGAAAGTGCTCTAGAGCTTTTCACCCCTTGGGCTCAGACTTAACCAAGAGAGGTTCTTACTATACCCAAGCTAACTCTCTCTCTTTCATCCTGCAGGAGGAGTACATCAGGATCATGGAACCTGGTGAACTAGTTGTATGCCTCATGGCTTACAGGGAGTGGAAACGATGGAAAAAAGAGCAACAGAGGCACCTGGCTACTTGGAGGGTGGAGTAGCACCCTCAGGACAAAGGGTGGCTGGGACTCCCACACACACTGCTGAAGAGCTACAATGAGCCATCGTTGGTCATCGCCTAGCCAGATGCAGTGTCTATATATGCTGCCTTTCATTCCTGCAGATGACCACAAAACAAGTGTTGCCGAAGACTGCATATGTCTAGAGAACTGATCGGTCACATCTGCAAATTACTGCAGGATTTGGCGCTATGGGGAGATGGAAGGCATCCACTGCCAGTGGCCATGAAAGTGACTGCCACGCTCAATTTTTACGCCAGTGTCTCCTTTCAGGGCTACACAAGTGACCTCTATGGCATATCACAAGCCTCCACCTACAAATGCATCCATGAGGTTACGGATGCCATCTTGTCGAGGCAAGGCAACTTTGTGCATTTCGCCCAGAACCAAGAGAGCCAGGGCGCAGGAGCGATTGGATTTGCCCAGATCTCGGGTTTCCCACAGGCGCAGGGTGAGATCAACTGCACTCACATGGTGCTCAGATCTCTGTTGTAACAAGGGGTCAACTATGTTAACTGCAAGGACTTCCATTTGCTGAATGTGCAGCTGGTGTGTGACCACCACAAACGCATCCTGCAGAGCTGCGTATGGTTTCCATGGAGTGTCCACGGCTCCTACATTCTCAGTCGGTCACAGATCCCTGACATCTTCCAGGGTCCACAGGAGCTGCAGGGATGGCTCCTTGGGGACAAGCATTACCCGCAGAGGACGTGGCTGATGACACCCGTGCGGCGGCCTCAGATTGCAGCAGTGCGACGCTATAATGAGGCTCATGCTGCAACTCGCAACTTCGTGGAGCAAACCATTGGGATGCTGAAAATGAGGTTCCAGTGCCTGGACCAGTCTGGTGGAGCCCTGCAATACAGTCCGCAGAGGGTGTCACGCATCATCGTCGTCTGCTGCACCCTTTACAAGCTGGTGCTGCAACGGGGAGAGGAGCTGACTGAGGAGGAGATGCAGGTGCTGGAGATCATCTACTTGTGCTTGAGTCTCTGAGATAAGTTCTGAGTTCCTGTTTTCTGAGAAGTATTTCATTTGTGCAGCCAACACACTGGAAAATTCACTGTTCATTGCATAAGGCAGTGCTGTTTGTGCCCTTGAACCATATGTGGTTTGAAATCTCTTCTTCATTGAATCAATGAGGAGGATGTTGACTGTGATGAGGGTGAGGAGGCCCTTGATGGCGGCGATGACAGTGATGAGGTCCGCGCACTGGTCAGACGAGGCAGGCGTGCTCGGGAAGCCCTCACAGCTGCTAAATTTGTGCAGGATGAAGGCGACATACAGTGAGGAGACACCATAGATCCTCACATTGTATATATGAACATTTGACTCCGGTCTGGCTTATGGCAGTGCACATACCCTCTGTGATAATGTTCCAGTTATTGGGATGCAGTGGAGGCACTAATAGTCGCTCAATTGCAGGGGTATGATGATGACATGCAGTGAGGACACTCCATAGATCTTCACATAGCTTTTGAGAATGTCTGACTCCTGTCTGATTGAGGGCAGCTCACTTACGCTCTGTGATCAGGGTCATATCATAGAGATGCAGCCATGAAGATCCTTTGTCCACCTTCAGCACTTGAGCCCTTCAGTAGCACAGAGTCACTGGTCACAGATGCTGAAGAGATGGGGGCCAGCCTCGCCTTAAAGGTGCTGAGAGCACACAGAGAGAATGATGGAACTCTGTGACGCCTGCCCACAATAGTCTGGCAGCAATGACAAGCACCGTCAAGGTATAGGCATCACTAATATGTCCAGGGAGTATGAGGCTGGACCACCACTTTGGTCTGAAGGCTGCACAAAGCACAGGGAAAAGTCCCTGGACTGAGATACCTGCTTTTACCTTGTGCAGAAATGTTTCACATCTGAGTGACTCAAACATTGTTCATCAGAGCAAGCAGCCATAGGCAGGGAGATATTCTTGGGAATTTATTTACAATAGTGAACATTATGTACAAGTGATTAACACCCATGCCCAGGCTATGCAATTGCATCTTCTTAACTTTCTTAACCCAGCCACCACATCTTGGTGCACCCCTAACATCCACAGCAGAGGTGGAGGCAGCCTGCTGACTGCTACACCCGGTTGTCTGTAATGAACTTGGCGGGCGTCCTCTGGAGGGCTGAGACCTCGAGGACCCTGGCTTACTTTCGGGGTCCTGCTGTGTGACAGTGGCACCCTCCTCGGTCTGTGGAACTGGAGCTGCTGGGGTTACAGGAAGAGGGGAATCAGGTAGCCGGACGCTCCCCCGTCACCTAATTGGATGGCCCCAGGGAGTGCACTTGCTGATCCTCGTCCCTATGGGTGCCTGAGGGTCCCTAGCTGACTCCTTGAGGAGAAGGGGTAGCTGGAATGAGATCGAGCTGTCCCGCACCCCTCTCGTGTACACACTGTTGGAGACCAACTATGGCATCAGCGCTGGAGTTCAGCCCGTGCTGCAGTGCAGGAGCAACATCCTGGAGCAAGGTCTCCATGTCAGCCGCCATCCTACTGGTGTTGACCTTGGTGCATAGGCATGCCAGTGCTATCACCTCAGGCTGAAGATGGAGGGACTCCTTCATCATGCCTTGAAATCTGAGGAGTGCAGCAGACATCCCTTCCTGATGTTCCCGAGCTTGTCTTTGCAGCTGCAGCAACTGTGACATGATCGAGTCAAGAGACTCGTCATCTGATTCGGATTCAGCAGATTTCTGGCCTCCAGCAGTCCTCCGAGTGCCGGACACCTGGAAAGTTCCTGCTGCTGCCTGCTGTGGATCAGACAGTGCGATGTGCTCACCGGACTGTGATTCCAAGGCTACTCTAAAGCCAGGTCCCACTGACGTGTGTGCCTCTGTGCTGGTGGAGGGTCTGAGTGAGAGGGTCTTCAGGAAGGGTTTCAGCAGATTCCTCTTCTGAGCTTCCCTCACAGCTTGATTGGAGGCCCTGGGACGTGGACTGTCTTGGCTGTTTCCCAGATGCACCTGTGGAAGTAAGGGGAGATAATTAGTGCATAGCAGTGGCCTGTGAAACAGGACACATAACTCATTGCAAAGTTGCCTGATGGATGTTGCATTGCTGGATCCTCACTTGGTAGGGCACCGCCAACCTCACGCTCAGTACAGGAATGGTCCAGAACCTCACTGGCCAGCTGGATGGCTCTGTTTTCAAAGTCTGTGAGGACGTTGATTTCAGGCATTCCTCTGCCAGTCTGCAACCTCTCCCTATTCTTGTTTACCAGCTTGTCTTGCATGAATAGAAATGGAGAGAGTGTAAGCAGGACGCCTGCCAGGCGAGATGGTAAATATGCCTCGTGTGGGTGGTGAGTGGCCCCATGGATGGGATGAGGACAATGAAGGTGTGTGTGAGCGAGCGAATGATGATGCCCCTTGAGCTGGCAGTGAGTGACTTACCCTGGCGGAAGGGAGGAGATCATTCATCCTCTTGTGCCACTGGGTGCTGTCCTCTTTTGCGCTGACCACTGCTACCATGTCACAAGCCCAATTGGCGATGCTGTTGCCTATCCTGCAGCCAGAGCTGGGGTAGAGGACATCACGGCGGGCTTCCACTGCATCCAAAAAGAGCTCGAGAGACATGTCATTGAACCTCGGGGCTGCAGTCTTCTTGCCTTTTGGGGCCATATCTTCCGTGCAGCAGTCCTGGGCTGGAAGCACAGATGTGTGTGCGTGGCCGCACCTTAAATATGGTACCTGGCATGATGAAGCGGTGAGATCATGGCCTGGTGGAAGAATGACAGCCTGCCCACCATGGAAACAGTGTGTTTCCCGGGCAAGCATAATTAATGCGGCGGGTTTGGGACGATACAGTGTGAGATGCCACCATTGTGCACTTAGTGCAAATCTGGGACGATTCCGCTCATTGTGTGGAGAAGTGCCTCCTGATTCCAAAGCTAAATAGCCTAGCTCTAATTTTATGCCTGTCATCTTGACCTGGATTCCCTCATGAGGGGAAATAATGGGCCCCATATTCACACTATTTGTAACTGAGGCAAGTGGACTATTATCTAAGGCAAGGTAATACTAATAATTGTTCACAAATGGCAGTTATGGAACACGCTAGACAGAAATAGGTCATTCAGGCCACCGAGTGTATGGTGGTCTTTTTAATCATGTTTTTCACCTTGCCTAATTTCACAGTTCGGCATGCTCTCTATATCTATTTAACATTCCTGTGTCAAACAAGTGAATCACAGGGTGGAGTTTTACAGCTCCCCTTCCCCCAACCCTACCCTTGCCTGTGGGAGCAGGTTGGCAGGTGGGAATAAAATTGGTATTTTACCTGGGATGGAGGAAGTGTCAGGGGGCCCTTCTGTCCCAGGCCAATTTAGGCCACTTAGGAGCCTCCTCCTGTTGCCACTGGTATTTTATCACTGGCGGTGAGTGCCCTGGCCATGTCTTGAGGGCCTTCTTGCTGACTGGGAGTGTGGAAGGGTGGTGGTGGTGGGAGATGCCTCCTCTTCAGGCATCCTGTGTTCAATGATACAACATAACCTCCACCATGTAGTCTTCCCCACTGCCCTCCTGAATCTGGTCCTCTGTTCCCCTCTCTGGGGTCTGCCAGCAAAACCTCCCATTCACCTTTTAATTGAGCTTTATGGCTCCTTGGTGTTGGGGACTGCCTGCAGTCCCAACAGTGGCCACCAATTGTGATGGTGCTGCTCGGACTTGAGAGCTGATGACCAGATGGAGCGGAGGTCCAGCCCAAGCCAATTAGTTTCAGTTCAGATTGCTTCACTTTCCATCCTAATGAAGAATTGTATTACATTATGTTCCCTAAAGGACCACGCACAACAAGATTATTGATCAAACGCTTCTCATTGGACAATACCAAATCTAGGATAGCCTGTTCCCTAGTCGGTTCCTAGACATACTGGTCTAGAGGAGAGTGCGAGAGGAGGACTCTGGGACAGGCAGCCAGCAGCATCTAGTGGAGAGAGCGAGAGGAGGACTCTGGGACATAAAGTCAGCAGCACCTCGAGGAGAATGTGAGAGGAGGACTCTGGGACAGGCAGTCAGCAGCAGCTAGGGGAGAGAGCGAGAGGAGGACTCGGGACGGGCAGTCAGCAGCAGCTAGAAGAGAGAGCGAGAGGAGTGTCCTCTGCAGTCAATGTCGCCGAGTGAAAAACATAAGTTCATTGGTTGGTAAGTAACTTTTAGTTTGCCCAGGATTGGAGGCCTAACACTTCAGCTTCAACTCAGCAGAGAGTGCGAGTTCTAATTGATTTTAAAAAGTGTATTTCAAATCTCTATTCTAACTTGCTTTCAGATTAAAGGTAAATGGGAGAAATATTTTACAGATTGATAAACTGAAGACCTGTAGGAAATTTAAAAACAAATTTAAAAACTAATTAAATGAAATAGAGATGCAGGGCCAGGCGATGTGTTGTAGCTGTATGATGTGGGAGCAAGTGGACCCCATTGTGGTTCCTAGTGACCACGTCTGTAGCAAATGTTGGTTGCTCAAGGATGAGCTGGAGTCTGCGCTTCGGACACTGCGACACATCAAGGAGGAGGAGAGTTACCTTGACACTGTTTCAGGAGACAGTCACAACCCTTAGATTAATTATCTTAAATTCGGCCAGTGGTCAGGGCAGGAGGGTGTGACTATGAGTGAGGCAGGTAGAGGGATCCAGGAAGTGGCACTGCAGGAGCTTCAGCCCTTGCCCTTATCCAACAGGTTCGAGATTCTTACTCTCTGTGTGGACGAGAGCAGGGACTGTAGGAGAATGAGCAAACTGACCATAGCACCGTGGTACAGGGAGCCATTCACATGGGAGGAGAACTGAGAAATGTAGTTGTAATCGGAGATAGTATAGTTAGGGGAATAGATACTGTTCTCTGTAGCTAGGATCAAGAGTCCCGAAGTCAGTGTTGCCTACCTGGTGCCAGGGTTAAGGATATCTCATTGGGGCTGCAGAGGAACTTGGGGTTGGAAGGGAAAGATCCAGTTGTCGTGGACCAATGATATAGGTAGAAGAAGGAAAGAGGTTCTGCTGAGGGAATACGAGCAGCTAGGGGCTAAATTAAAAAGCAGAACCAAAAAGGTAATAATCTCTGGATTTCTACCTGAGCCACAAGCTAATTGGCACAGGGTCAATAAGATTAAAGAGGTAAATACGTGGCTCAAAGATTGGTGTGGGAGAAGTGGGTTCAAATTCATGGGACATTGGCACCAGTACTGGGGAAAGAAGGAGCTATTCCGTTCGGATGGGCTCCACTTGATTCATGCTGGGACCAGTGTCCTGGCAAATCGCATAATTAGGGCTGTAGATAGGGCTTTAAACTAAATAATGGGTGGAGGGTTCAGTTGCATGGAAATATAAAAAAATCAAAGTTTAAGGAGAGGGTAAGAGTGCAGGTTAGTGACAAGGCTGATTGCTATCAAAAAGTGAAAGGAAGGGCCAGACTGTGTGAATGCCATATTGTACCAAAGAATCATATAAGAGTGGGGAAAATTGACTAAAGGGCAAACTTAAAGGCTTTGTATCTGAATGCACGTAGCATTCAGAATAAAACTAATGAGTTAGCAGTGCAAATAGAGATAAATAGGTATGATTTGGTGGCGATTACTGACACGTGGTTACAGGAGAACAGGTTTGTGAGATGAATATCCAAGGGTACTCAGTGTTTTGGAAGGATAGGCAGGAAAGAAAAGGAGGTGGTGTAGCTTTGTTAGTAAAGGAAGAGATCAGTGCTATAGTGAGGAATGATATAGGCACTGGAGAGCAAGACGTAGAGTCAGTCTGGGTAGAAATAAGAAATAGCAAGGGAAAGCCGTCCCTGGTGGGAGTAATCAATAGGTTCCCAAACAGTAGTTTAGCAGTTGGGCAGAGTATAAACCAGGAAATAATGGGAGCATGTAAGAAAGGCACGGCAATAATCATGGGTGATTTAAATATGCATACAGACTGGACTAATCAAATTGGCAAGGGTAGCCTTGCTCAGTACTTTTTCTCTAGTGATGGTGATTGTTCTAAGTTCCTCCTTCTCTATATCCTCTGCACTACCTGTTACTATTGGGGTGGTAGTAGTGTCCTCCACCGTGAAAACTGAGGCATAATACTGATTAAGCATCTCTGCCATTTCTGCATTCCCCACTATTAACTCCCCAGTCTCGTCCTCCAAGGGAACAACATAGAGTGTATTAGAGATTGTTTCTTGGAGCAATATGTTGTGGAATCAACCAGGGAGCAGGCTATTCTGGATTTGGTTTTGTGTAATGAGATGGGTTTAATTGATGATCTCATAGTAAAGGATCCTCTAGGGAAGAGTGATCAAAGCATGCTAGAATTTCAAGTTCAGTTTGAGAGCGAGAAACTTGAGTCCCAGACTAGTGTTCTAGAGTTAATCAAAGGTAACTACATAGGTATGAGGGCAGATTTGACCCTAGTGAACTGGGCAGGAAGACTACAAGGTAGGACAGTTGATGAACAGTGGCAGATATTTAAGGAGATATTCAATTCCTCCCAAGTTAAATACATCCCAATGAGGAAGAAAGATGGTAAGGGGGGAAAAAGCATCCTTGGCTAAGCAAGGTAGTTAAAAGATATCAAAGGCAAAAACTAAGGCATACCAAATTGTGAAGGTAAGTGGACGGCTGGAAGATTGGGAAGCTTTTTAGGTTCAACAAAGGGTTACTAAAAAAATAATAAAAAGAGCAAAGGTAAATTATGAAAGAAAACTAGCGCAAAATGTAAAAACTGATAGGAAAAGCTTCTACAATTATATAAAAGGAAAGAGAGTAGCTAAAGTGAATGTTGTTCCCTTGGAGTACGAGACTGGGGAGTTAATAGTGGGGAATGCAGAAATGGCAGATCCGCTTAATCAGTATTTTGCCTCAGTTTTCACGGTGGAGGACACTACTACCACCCCAATAGTAACAGATAGTGCAGAGGATATAGAGAAGGAGGAACTTAGAACAATCACCATCACTAGAGAAAAAGTACTGAGCAAACTATTGGGATTAAAGGGTGACAAGTCCCCATGACCTGATGGCCTACATCCCAGGGTCTTAAAGGAAGTGACAGCAGAGATAATGGATGCATTGGCTATAATATTCCAAAATTCCCTGGATTCTGGAAAGGTTGCAGTGGATTGGAAAAATGCTAATATAACGCCCTTATTAAAAAAGGGGGATAGGCAGAAAGTAGGAAACTATAGACCAGTTAGCTTAACGTCTGTCGTTGGGAAATTGTTGGAATCCATTATTAAGGAAGTAGTATTGGGGCATTTGGAAAGTCAAAATGCAATCCATCAGAGTCAGCATGGTTTTATGAAGACTAATTTGCTAGAGTTCTTTGAAGATGTAACAAGCAAAGTGGATAATAGGAATGCCGTAGATGTAGTATATCTGGACTTCCAGAAGGTCTTTGATAAGGTGCTTCACAAAAGATTAATACACAAGATAAGATCACACAGAGTGAGGGGTAAAAAATTAGCTTGGATAGAGGATTGGTTAACCAACAGAAAGCAGAGAGTCGGGATAAATGGGTCTTTTTCTGGATGGCAAGCTGTAACTCTAGTGGGGTGCCACAGGGTTTGGTCCTTGGGCCCCAACTATTTACAATCTATATTAATGGCTTAGATTCAGGGATAGAAGGTACTATAGCTAAAATTGCAGATGACACCAAAATAGGTGGGAAAGTAAATTGCAAGGAAAAAATAAGAAATTTACAAATGGATATGGACAGGTTAGGTGAATGGGCAAAAATTTGGTAGATGGAGTTTAACGTGGATAAGTGTGAGGTTATCCATTTTGGTTGTAAGAATAAAAAGGCGACTTATTGTTTAAATGGAGAGCAACTTCAGAATGCTTCAGTGCAGAGGGATCTGGGTGTCCTCGTGCATGAATCGCTGAAAGCTAGTATGCAGGTACTACAGGTAATAAGGAAGGCAAATGGAATTTTGGCATTTATTGCTAAAGAAATAGAGTATAAAAATAGGGAAGTGTTGTTGCGACTGTACAAGGCATTGGTGAGACCGCACCTGGAGTACTGTGCACAGTTTTAGTCCCCTTGAGGAAGGATGTAGTTGCACTGGAGGTGGTTCAGAGGAGGTTCACTAGATTTATTCCAGAGATGCGGGGCTTGTCTTACGAGGAGAGATTGAGCAGTTTAGGCCTATACTCGCTAGAGTTTAGAAGGATGAGAGGAAATCTAATTGAAGTATATAAGATGCCAAAGGGGATAGACAAAAGTAGATGTGGAGCGGATGTTTCCCCTTCTGGCGCATACTAGAACAAGAGGCCATAGTTTTAGGTTAAGGGGTGGTAGATTTATATCAGAGATGAGGAGGAATTACTTTTCTCAAAGGGTTGTAAATCTGTGGAATTCACTACCTCAGAGTGCAGTGGATGCCAGGACGCTGAATAAACTTAAGGAGGAGATAGACATATTTTTAATTAGTAATGGATTGAAAGGTTATGGGGGGAGGGCAGGAAATTGGAGTTGAGGCCGAAGTGAGATCAGCAGGGCAGGCTCGAGGGGCCGAATTGCCTACTCCTGCTCCTAGTTCTTTTGTTGTTATATTCTTAAAAAAACCATCTCGTACAGAGTCATCCACCACTATTATTGCTAATTTGGTTTGCCCCGTCTATGCAGATTAAAGTCACCCGTGATTACTGTAACACCTTTGTTACATGCATCCCTAATTTCCTGTTTAATGCCATCCCCCAATTTATGACTGCTGTTTGGAGGCCTGTAGACAACTCCCACTAATGTTTGCTGCCCCTTGTTGCTTCTTAGCTCCACCCAGACTGATTCTATATCTAGATTTCCTGAGGCAATATCCTCTCACTATCGCACTGATTTTATCCTTAACTAACGACGCCATGCCACCTCCTTTTCCTTATTGCCTATCTTTCCTAAATATTGAGTACCCTTGAATATTCAATTTCCAGCCTTGGTCACTCTGCAGCCTTGTCTCCGTAATCATAATCATATCGTACCCATTTACATCAATTTGCGCTGGTAATTTGCCTACTTTATTGTGAATGCTCCATGCATTGGATACATTGCCTTTAGACTTGTCTTTTTAGAACTTTTACACATTTCTTTTTGTACTATGACCCTATTTGCTGCCAGCCCTTGGTTCCTCTGCCTTCCACTTCTGTTTTCTACTTTCCGGTCTTTCATTCCTATCTTTGTTTTCCTCTTTTCTGTCTCTCTGCTCAGGTTCCCATCCCCTTGCCAATCTAGTTTAGACCCTCCCGCACAGTACTAGTGAATATCCTTGCGAGGATATTGGTCCTGGTCCTGCTGGGGTGCACCCCGTCCAGCTTGCGCAGGTCCCACCTTCCGCAGAATTGGTCCCAATGCCTTAGGAATCTTAATCCCTCCCTCCCTACACCATCTCTCCAGCCATGCATTCATCTGGTTTATTCTCCTATTCTTGATCTCACTAGCATGTGGCACTGGGAGTAATCCTGAGATTACTGCCTTTGAGGTCCTGCTTTTTAATTTATTTCCTATCTCCCTATATTCTGCTTTCAGG
Source organism: Carcharodon carcharias (assembly GCF_017639515.1). Classification (NCBI taxonomy): domain Eukaryota; kingdom Metazoa; phylum Chordata; class Chondrichthyes; order Lamniformes; family Lamnidae; genus Carcharodon; species Carcharodon carcharias. The sequence goes on along the minus strand of NC_054477.1, from coordinate 73,549,720 downwards.
ACCTCATCCCTGTTTCTACCTCTGTCGTTAGTACCGATATGGACCACAACCTCTGGCTGTTCACCCTCCCCCTTCAGAAAGTCCTGCAGCAGCTCAGTGACACTCTTGACCCTGGCATCAGGGAGGCAACATACTATCCTGGTGTCACGTCTGTGGCCACAGAAAAATCTACCTGTTCCCCTTATGATAGAATCTCCTTTCACTATTAGTCTCCCCCTGCCCCCCCACCCAGTGTTCTGGCATGGTGCAACGGACTTGGCTCTTGCTGCATTTCCTTGAGAAACCATCTCTCCCAGCAGTATCCAAAACTGAAAATCTGTTAGAGAGGGAGATGGACTCAGGGGACTCTCGCACTACCTGCCTAGTGCTTTTACTCTGTCTGGAGGTCACCCATTCCCTTTCTGGCTATGCACGCTTTATCTGCAGTGTGACCACCTCAATGGACATGCTATCCATGAAGATCTCATTCTTGCAGATGCTCCGCAGTGACCCCAGGCACAACACCAGTTCCGAAACACGGATTTCAAGTAGCTGCAGCTGGAGACAATTCCTGCACATCCAGGACACTGGAAGTGTCCCTGACTTCCCATATTGCACAGGAGGAGCATTCCATTTGGCCATCCTTGTCTACCATTGATTTACCCTTAAATTACTCCCTTTAGTTTTACTTCCTCTAGTTTTGAGAATATTAAGTACAGAAGAAATACTTACCAGGTCCGACCTACCAAGGCCGCCACTCTTCTTATTGATGCAAGGCAGAAAATGAAAGGATCACCTCCTTCTCTCTTCAGCGAACTCCTTCTTTCACCAAACTCCAACTGAAGCACTCTAATGCAGCCTAAAGCAGCACTCCAGTGCAGACAAAAGCAGCACTGTGGATGGCTTGCCTTTATACTGTCTGAATCTAGGTTCTGAAAACCTGTTTTAGCCAGTTAACTATTTAACTAGCTGCAGCTACAAGCATAGTCTGTATAACCCATGTTTTAAAGCTGGACTAAAACTCACCTCCCAAACCAAAGAGCAACTTTTATTTAGTTTCTAAATTAAAGAATGATTATACTTTAGATAGAAATTAACCCTTAAAAGTCCCTCTGTCAGCAAACTCCAACTGAAGCACTCTGCTGCAGTCCAGAGCAGCACTCTAGTGCAGACAAAAGCAGCACTGTAGATGGCAACAAAAGGCCTTGCCAGTGATACTCACATTCCATGAAAGAAAAAAGAAGTTATTAGTATCAGAATAGTGTTAATGAAGGGGCTGTAATTATTTTTCAGAATTAACAATATATTTACATGTCCACTTCATTATTACTGTTCTGGATAATTTTGCATCTATGTCATAACTAAAGTGAATAAGTCAGCATCAAATGAGCGTGGCCTGTACAATCATCAAGTTCTACGAATTGCTAAGTGTGATGCAAGTTGATAGTCTGGTTTAATGCATTAAGGAAAAGTGCACACAACCACGCTACTCTTTCCTAACACAACATTTCCTCAGCGTGCTAACATATGCCTATCTATCAATTATTCTGATGCTTCTTCCAACTGTCAACTGAGGGAAGGATCCTGGGAGGTGTTTAGCTCCTTGTGCTATACAGCAGGGGCATCGGATTGAGAGCACCCATGGCTCAAACCAGTTTGCTGCTGAGCACCTTGCCTTGGCCTCTCAGCTTCCACTGGGTTAATGATGTAAGGAGGATGGCTAGGTGTTTGGTCAATGCCACTGTCTTGTCCTGAGAGATGACAGTATCATATTGCTGCAGATCCTGGATGGCTTAATCCTCACCATCTGTGTCATCATCATTGCTGTCTTCCTTCTCCTGCAACTTACGTTTATGTGGGTGGATCTGCACGGAAAGAAGATACCGTCTTTGAATTAAACAGAGAAGGGGGGCTAAGCTTGTGTCAATGTGAAGCTGCACAAAGATGCCAAGGTAACAGTTTAGGAGCTAAGTCAGTAAACTGGCACAGGAAAGATGCTGCCAGCCTCTCCATCTCTCAAGAAATTGTTTCCTGGGGGTTAAGTTAATTCAGGTTGGTGATGCCCCTGGCCTATTGCACAAATTGTTTGCTTATTTCTTATGCAAGATTATAGAGTAAATGAGGTAAGGGTAGCAGTTGTGGAGTGTATACTTAGTGGCATAAGACAGCTGAAGTAAGGGGTGGAATTTTAACTATGGTGTCCCATTCCCAATGGCGGAACCAGATGTGTGCGCCATTTATGCTCTCTTGCTTTTTGCCATTTTTCATACGATTCTAATTAAAAGTTAATGTACCAGCACCGTGCATGTGAGACACATGTGATCCCACAGTGGGAGGAACTTTACATTGGCGAAACCCATCTTCAGTTAATGGTGCAGCAGGTACAGCGGACTATAAAAGAACCTCCTGGATAAACAGGAAGGTTCTGCATTATGGCCACAACTTCCCTGCCTACCTCAATTCTACCAATATTTGTTCCATTTCTTGCTGCACCCCATCAACACCCTCAGCACCCCCACAAACCTCTCACCCCATCAATTCCCCCTAATTATTCCTTCTTGTCTTGGGACCCCTACCTCATGTCTAAGCCCCTTCAACTGCACCATGGAGATGTTGGAGTGTCGACAGAGAGCAGCCCCACGCTTCAGCGATGCCTCCATGTAGGTTCTCCATCAGGAAAAGATGTGGGGTTTGCTCTTTCCTCTAGATGGCATCAGCAGGCTGTCATGCCTGACCAAGGTGGCCTGGATGAAGATGGCAGAGGACGCAGCTTTATAGGTTACTTTGCAAGTGCAGATAACAGGGATAGGTCTACACCCCAGGTAGGCAATAGAGGTCTGGCAATGGAACAACAGTTATGTAAGTGCCTCACTAGTGGGCAAACCATGTGTATGTCTATAAGGCTGTTCTGGGTATCCTGTGCATATCACTCCATGTCCCTCGTATCCAGTAAAAGGTCATTCACATTCATGGCCTCTTTCTCAGGCTCATACGATTCATCCACATCTGAGGAGTGATGCTCCTTATTCTCATCCTGTTGTAACATGCGTCTACATTGCATGGCCAGGTTGTGCAGTGCATAGCAGACCACAATTATTTGTGACACCCTCTGAGGTGCATATTGCAGAGCCCCTACAGACCGGTCAAGGCAACAGACGTGCATTTTCAGCAAGCTAATAATATGTTCAATGATGGCTCTGGTGAAGCGGTGAGCTAGATTGTACCACTCTTCTGTTGGACTCTGGGAATATCAACTATGTTCACAGTGGGTAGCCCTTGTTACTGCCATGTCCATGAGATATGAAAGAGACCATAAACCCTGGAAATCAAACCTTACTTTCAGCTTCTTTAAAAATGGACTTTGGACCAAAAACATGGCTGCTGCAGGTCACATGATTTGTAAATTGGCTACCATTCTGGAAACTTCAAAGAGTAATTACAGGACAAAGCTCAATCCTTATCCTTGTAGAATCTCACACTTCCTATTGTGTGCATCCGTTGCAATAAAGGAAACAAAAGTGCAGCAGACAGTCTGTCTCCCCAGCCTGGACTTATAACAAAGCAAGAGAGCTCGAAAGCCGGTATACTACAGAGGTGCTAACAACCACCATCTATCTTCCAAGGTGAACAATGGATTTTAACCAAAGAAATAGGGATTTTCTGACCCTCTCAGCTGTCTGGATCTCCTAGTCCCGCCAAAAGTCAATGGATTTTTGGCTGGCGCACCACATCCTTTGTGGTGTGTCCTGCCAAGGCAGGACTGGAAAATCCCAGCCATAGACACTGATTGTTAACCTGAAACTGACTCATCAATGGGCAACACACATGACCTAAGCTCCTTTGACCTTTGGAAAGTTTTAATGTTACATTCCTGGACTCCCAGGGCACCACAGAGACTTGGTCTACTCTACAGGCGATGGCAGGAATCTTCCAGAGAACCAGGTTTCAAGGAGGTTGAGACATGAGGCAGGCTTTGTTGTCAGTTTGGAGCCCTGCTTTGGTGTTGACAGGCAGAGTTTGCTGCGAGTTGTTTTAAAAATTGACATCACAAATGGTTTGGGGAAACATGTCACAGCCTCTTTCAAAAATTAAAACACCCCTGCTTATGGACAGACGGTGAGAAAAATAAAGGAGTTCAGTTTGCCCCCGTTCCCCTGTCCATAACATTACCCAGGATTCAGCTGTCCACCTGGGCTCGAGCCTCAAAAAGCTCTGGGAGCTGTGAGTTTCACAAGATGTCTGCACCATGAGAGATCCCTGGAGGTGAGAGGAAATGATCACAGAACTGCATGATTCTTCATCTTGGTCACAAACCAGTTGCACATTCAAAGAGTGAAAGCTTTTGTGAATCATGAATGCAACTGGGAGCTCAACTGGGTGCGTAAGTGCAGGTGATGACCACTTGCACTCTAGTAATGCCCCCAAACCCATTCTCTGTCCTCCCTTGTGTTCCTCTTCACACCTTGATGCCCCAAACCTTCTGTCCTCTTTTGGGTCCCTCCACTCCTCAATGCCCCCGACCACATTCCCTGTCCTCCCTTGAATCCCTCTTCACTCCTCAATGCCCAGGATGACACTCCCACCTTGCCACTCACCACTGACTCACCCTTGCCAGTCCCAAGCCTCCATGCAAGCTGCCATTCTCTGTTTCCCTCCCTTGTGCTGCAGAGTTGAACAAGGAAAACCGCCAACTTCAGACACAACTGCACAAAGTCGAAAGTTGCACACAACCTTTAAATGAAGGTGCCACGAGATTCTCATGTACCACTGACTTTTTCTTGAAGGTAGGGTATATTTACAAAAATAATATAGTGAGCACTCATGCAAATGTATTACACGTAGGAACCTGCCACAGGCCGGTGTGAGGCCTGACCCACCACAAATACACTACTGACTTAATCTCTAAATTTGAACCCGCCATCAGAAAATCAGAATTTAGGCTCCGGTTTAAATTAAGTCCCCCCACCCACTGCGTTTCCTGCTCTTACAGGCTCCATAAAATTTCCCTCAAGATCTGAGATTTTGAGCCTATTAAAGCAGAGGAAAGGATTTCAGGGCTGTTCATGAAAATGCTCTTAAGCAGAAAGCAAATGTCATCAGAGGAATCAGTCAATTCTATAACTGAATAGGCTTTATCTCTAGTTCAAGATTAAGTAATTTTGCTGAGCCTGCGAAGAAGAGATATGATGGAGTCTTTATCTTGTTTTCTTTCCAAACCTGTTGACGGCTAAGAGACTGATCAGAGAAATTTAACCATGTTGAAAAAATAAAATCTTGGTGTAAGAAAAACTATTGACAAGTTTGAAGGAGTTTTAAAGAGGTTGATTCTAAATCTTGGCAATTAGGATTTTCCAATGTATGTTCACAATCCTGGTGAACACTGCCATCTACAGTTTGGCTCTGTCAGGCCTGAATACAGACTCATTCACAGCCGGCCAGTGAAGGATAATTCAGATAGATATTGACAATTTTGACATAGTTGCCCTAACAGCAACAAGTGATGACAAGTTGTCCTCCAGTACTCAAATGTTGGTGTAATGTAAAATTACAATCCATCAATTAAACAGTTGCCAGTTGCCAACAGACATAGCCACTTACGTCGTTCACAATGAAATGGTGACTGACCCAGAAGAAGCCCGCTCATAATTTGCTCATCTATTCACTCACCACTACACACCAGCAATACATTCACAACAAACTTAATTTGTGTTGCATTAAGCCTGTCAGAAATAATTGTTATGTAGCAAGTTAAAAAGAAAGATTAATTTAGGCCAATCAAGATTTAATAATTCAACATGCTGTCAATTAACCTTCAAGTCTTAAGTCTTTGTGATTAAAACAAAAAATCTTGACAAGGAATTCCCGGAGCAGAGAAACGTATGGTTATATTTTCCTCTGTGGGTAAAATGTAACAAAAGAACATGTGATTTACAGGTGAGTAAGACTAATAGAAAATTATAATGTAATGTCTTTGTGCTTTATCACAGCTCAGGAGTCTTGCTCCCATGATCGAGCCTATTCACGAAGCCCACTAAAAAACAAATACTTTTGGTTGTTAAGGACAATTCAGTTGCTGTTGGAAAACAATTTTATCAGAAGTGGATAAATTTGAAGATTGAGTTCATTGTTACAGCCACATTGGCTAAGGCAAGAATGCCTTCGTTTTAATTTTTAAGATGATTTGATGAAAATCCTTAGTACGGCTAGGGATATTTATTTACAATCTACCTTTGGCCTCAGTATTTTATGACTTTTATGTTACAAGTGATCAGATCAGGATTTAGATTTGATTCTGATCGTCTCTTTTATTCGATCCAGAGAAGCAACAAATAGGTTCTCAAAACTCCAGCAGTTAATCTTCAGGTTGGATAACAGCTTCCACCAATTTAGATGAACTAAAACTCAACTCTAATCCTGTACTCCAGACTGTTGCTGCCATCAGGACTTTGCTGTTGTGTGGACACATTTATCAAAATCCATCTGGTTTAAATATTGCAATGGAGTGTTACATAATGATGTATGTTAACAGCAAATTTTAAATTTTACATACTTTGTGTCTTATCTCTACAATTGTTTTTTTATGAGAATTTGTGAAATGTTAGCAACTACTTTGAAAAGAATGTGGATTATATTCTTTATTGCCTGGCCACCGTATTAAAATTATGGTTCACCCTGACGTGGTCTTTCCAGGATTTCAATACTGTGAATCTCTGTATGTCACTTGGGTTTCCCTCTCTTCTACAATCTGCAGGTTAGCAACCCATTTACGGACTGCTCTTGGACCCCACTGAATTTGTGCTGAAATTACAATAGTGGAGCAGGAGAAATACCAAGAAAATTCCAGGTATACTTCCCGATTTACCCCTTCTCTTTTCCTGTCCTTAACAACCTTGGATAATTGACATCTATTCAATTAGATTTCTCAATAAAAACAATTTTTTAGTCTGATTGAATTTTCATCCTAAGGCAGAATAAATAAATATTTACAATAGTTGTGCTGTCCTTGCCCGGTTTGGTTACATAACTCCAGTTCAACAAAAAGTGATTGTCTCTTAATTGCCCTCTGAAAGGTCTAGCAAGCCATTCAGTTAAGGACAATCAGGTTTTGGCCATAAATGCAGTCCTTGCAAATGAGATCCAGGTCCTGTAAATGAATTTAAAAGAAAAGCAGGATTTACCTATTGTAACAATTCTGTTTTTAGCCACTGGATGGCACAGGCTACACATATATATATAAATAACGAGGTAAGGCACGTCATGCATTAAGGCTTAGAAATTTGACAAGACCTAAAAATGTGTGCATGGCAGTATGGACAAAGGACAATGTGAAATTCATCTGGCCAGCTCATTATAATGAGTTAGACATGCTGCTTATTGGCTGCTCATCTGTTTGAGATATGGGAAATCAAGCTTCACTGCCACTTCTTCAAGGCAGCTACCATATTTTAAAAGAGAAATGCATTCTGGCTGCATGCAGCATGACAGCTTCACAATTGGAGAAATGACAGATGTTTTCTGATGCAACCTTGGAAGGCCTGGACCAGGCAGTGGCTTGGAGGAGGGAGAAAGAACTTGTTTTTCATGGTGGAGGGGAACACGTTCTGGGCAACACCATCACCAGTGTGAAGAGTTCACTGAAGAGTTCAATACCAAATGCTTAGCTCCCAGCATGTGGCTACAATGCTAGAAAAAAATTATATTGAAGCAGTCCAATAATTTCACCAGATTTTTTAAGGCGAGTACCACTACTCCTCTTGCGTCACACTTGCACCTTCTGCAATCACACAACTTAGAGCTCTGCCCTTTCCCAATTCTCTTCACTTTGCTACAAGCATTGCAACAAACTTCATTCTAACTCCTGCTCCTCCTACTCACACACTCTGAACTTCCTACTCTCACCACTAGCACTCACCTCCTCACACCTCAAATCGTGTACACAACATATAAATGATGTGATCATGACAGACTTGTTCTCAAAACAGTTGTGGATGACACAAAAATTGGTGGGGTGGTAAAAAGTGAGGAGGATAGCCTTAGATTACCGAAGGATATAGACAGGCTGGTCAGATGGGCTGATCAGTGACAAATGGAATTTAATCCGGATAAGTGTGAGGTGATGTATTTGGGCAGGACAAACAAGGCACGGGAATACACGATGAATGGTAGGACCTTGGGAAGTACCGAGGGTCAGAGGAATATTGGTGTGCATGCCCACTGGTCCCTTAAAGTAGTGGGACAGGTAGATAAGGTGGTTAAGAAGGCATATGGGGTACTTGCCTTTATTAGCCGAGGCATAGAATATAAGAGCAGGGAGGTTATGCTGGAACTGTTTAAAACGCTGGTTAGGCCACAGCTAGAGTATTGCGTGCAGTTCTGGGATCTGCATTATAGGAAAGATATGATTGCACTAGAGATAGTGCAGAGGAGATTTACCAGGATGTTGCCCTGGGCTGGAGAGTTTTAATTACAAGGGGAGATTGGATAGACTGGGGTTATCTTCCCTGGAGCAGAGGAGATTGAGGGGGGACATGATTGAAGTGTATAAAATTACGAGGGGCATAGATAGGGTAGACAGGAAGGAACTTTTCCCCTTGGCGGAGGGATCAATAACCAGGGGGCATAAATTTAAGGTAAGAGGCAGGAGGTTTAGAAGGGATATGAGGAAGAATTTTTTCACCCAGAGGGTGGTGGGAATCTGGAACTCACTGCCTGAAAGGGTGGTAGAGGCAGAAACCCTTATAACTTTTAAGAAGTATTTGGATGTGCACTTGCAATACCGTGGCATACAAGGCTATGGGCCTGGTGCTGGAAAATTGGATTAGAATAATTAGGTACTTGTTTGACTGGTGCAAACTCGATGGGCCGAAGGACCTTTTTATGTGCTATAGACCTCTATGACTATGAGTTCACAGGGTTGTCACTAACAAGTCCTCTTTTGCAGGAGAATGTTGCAAACAAGAGGAGGTGGCAGGAACATTCTAGGTCCACCATTCAAAGTCACCCAGCAATATTTTTTAACATAATGCTAAATATACAGTAGCAGGATGTGGGCTCGCACCCATAATTCTCATAATCTCATTCATTACGTTAAAGGAGATTGAGTAAAAAGTAAAGGGTTCCATACTGAGCTACTCCCATAGAGTTTTGTGACATGACCAGGTGAATCCAAAAGCAAGTTAAAAGTAATTAGATCTTGACAAAATGTGAGATAAGTGTTGTGGCACTGAAGGTTTAATGAAAAAGTGATGACGCTTTCCTCTTTGAATGCCATGTATACTAATCAAAATAATTGACATATAAGTAAACATCAGGAAAAATTGTATCAAATGGCAATACTTGAGAACTATGTTTGTTGCAAGTAGATTTTTGTGCTGTTTGGTGAGGCAGATTTATTAAATGTTGGAGATTTGACACAAATTAGTAAATGCGAATGCCAAGAAGAATTTTGAAAAAATGAGATTAAATGAGAAAGAGTTTGAGAGGTAGTGAGAAAAATAATGCGGGAAGTAGTTCATCCTGCGTGCATTTGCTGTGACATTTGCCGTTACTCAAGAAGTGGGGAAGGGATAAACTAGGGAACTACAGGCCAGTCAGTCTAACCTCAGTGGTGGGGAAACTATTGGAAGCAACTCTGGGGTACAGAATTAGTCTACACTTGGAGAGGCAGGGATTAATCAAGGGCAGTCAGCATGGTTTTGTTAAGAGGAGGTCATGTCTGACCAACTTGATTGAATTTTTCGAAGAGGTGACCAGGTGTGTAGATGAGGGCAATGCATTTGACGTAGTCTACTTGGACTTCAGCAAGGCTTTTGATAAGATCCCTCATGGGAGAATGATAACGAAGGTAAGAGCCCATGGGATCCAAGGTAATTTGGCAAATTGGATCCAGAATTGGCTGAGTGGCAGAAAGCAGAAGGTGATGATCAAGGGGTGTTTTTGTGACTGGATGCCTGTGTCCAGTGAAGTTCCACAGGGATCGGTATTGAGTCCCTTGCTATTTGTGGTATAAATAAATGATTTAGACTTGAATGTAGGAGGATTGATCAGTAGGTTTGCGGATGGCACTAAAATTGGTGGGGTGGTAAATAGTGAGGAGGATAGCCTATGATTACAGAGGTATATAGACGGACTGGTCAGATGGGCTGATCAGTGACAAATGGAATTTAATCTGGAAAAGTGTGAGGTGATGCACTTGGGCATGACAAACAAGGCACGGGAATGCATGATGAATGGTAGGACCCTGGGAAGTACCAAGGATCAGAGGGATCTTAGTGTGGTCCCTTAATGTAGTGGGACAGGTAGAAAAGGTCGTTAAGAAGGCATATGGGGTACTTGCCTTTATTAGCTGAGGCAAAGAATATTAAGAGCAGGGAGGTTATGCTGGAGCTGTTCAAAATGCTGGTTAGGCCACAGCTAGGGTATTGCATGCAGTTCTGGAATCTGCATTATAGGAAGGATGTGATTGCACTAGAGAGAGTGCAGAGAAGATTTATCAGGATGTTGTCTGGGCTGGAGAGTTTTAATTATGAGGAGAGATTGGATAGACTGGGGTTATTTTCCCTGGAGCCGAAGAGATTAAGGGGGGCATGATTGAGGTGTATAAAATTATGCGGTGCGTAGATAGGGTAGACAGGAAGGAACTTTTCCCCTTGGTGGAGGGATCAATAACCACAGGGCATAAATTTAAGGTAAGGGGCAGGAGGTTTAGAGGGGATGTGAAGTGGGATTTCTTTCACCCAGAGGATGGTGAGAATCTGGAACATACTGTCTGAAAGGGTGGTAGAGGCAGAAACCCTCATAACATTGAAGATGTATTTGAATGTGTGTTTGCAATGCCATGGCATACAAGGCTATGGGCCTAGTGCTGGAAAATGGGATTAGAATAGTTTGACCGACACAGCCTTGATCGGCCGAAGGGCCTTTTTCTGCGCTGTAGACCTCTATGGGCAGAATTTTACCCTCATCAGCGGGGGAAGTTCAGGAGCGGGTGCGTGTAAGCGTGCCTCCAATTGCCTCCCCCGATTGGGGGCGCGCTGCCATTTTACGTGGGCGGGCCAATTAATGCAGTACAGAGGGAGTGCTGCATTACCAAAGTTGTCACATTTTGAGCTAAACATTAAACTGAAGTCTTGTCTGCCTGTTTAAGAGTGGATAAACAATCCCATGGTACTGTTACAGGAGTATTTGACAGACAGCAGAGGCAGTGAAAGTCAGATTTACCAGCAAAGATCTGCAGGTGATAGTCAACAGTGTAAAGGCAGGAAGGACCTTTCTGCATAGTGTGGCTGGGCCTCCTGGTTGAGAAGTGAGGCAAGCAGCTGCAGCAGGAGCATGCGCACAAAAGAGTGCACTCATCTCCCTGAAGCTAGGTGTTGCCTCAGGGAGATCGGCTCCAAATTTTAAAATGTCATAAATAGAAAAATAAAATTTCCCTGACATGTCCCCTCATGTCACTGTCACATGAGTTGGGACATGTCCATCACTTTTAATTGAACTTTTATTAAATTTTTAAAAACCTACGTGAAACCTCATCCTGCCCGTGGATGGGGTTTCATGCTTTCTCTGAAGCCTGCCAGGGCTCCCGGCCTGCCCGTGCAACCTTAAGGTTGGACGGGCAGGTCCATTAACTGGTTGAATTAGTTTTTAAATGGCCTCAATAGGCCATTGACAGGACAGCAGGCGCATGGCTGATTCGGCTGAGCCCCAGTTGATCTGAAAATTGAAATGACATGGGGGTGATTTTAGGAGTTCCACCCAACCTCATCCCGTATCAGTGAGGGAGCTCTGCCCCCCACTCACTGACTGGGAAATCCTGCCCTATGACTCTATGACTTGTATTTTCTCTACAGTGACTGTAGTCACTCTCATGTCTTCAGTGCAAATCCTCTGCCAACTTTTGATGTATGCTCATGCAAGTTTCAATGCAAAATTTCACTGGTTGACATGCCCACATTCTGATATATGCAAATCAATAGGAATAAAACTCAGGAGAGATGTAACCTGAGCTGCAGACCTGCTCTTGCCCACTTTACAATATTGCAAACAAAGTCAAGACTTAACTCACTGAGTGCACTTAAATGCCAGCTGTACATGAAAATAATTACAGTTAATCTTTTCCTATTGCATCCTACTACATTATCTTTTTTTGGTTTATGGTACTAGTTCTTAACCATAATTACTTCTCTCTCTACTTGATTTGTAACAGTTACTGGATCAATTCAGATCAAATATACTAAGGAATTCAAGCAAGTTTTTTTGACATCATAACTCATTGTATTGTTATCAATGGTTATGTGTATATAGGCATCCTCTGCATAAGGTGAGCTATGCTTTTCATCATTTTAATTTCTCAATATAGCACTCAAGTTATATCCCTCTGGCCAGATATTGCTGCATGTTTTGCTACTGCTCTTGTTTTAATATACAGGGCAATGGCCTCCTACAGCTGCTTGCCTCACTTCTCAACCAGGAGGCCCAGCCACACTATGCAGAAAGGTCCTTCCTGCCTTTACACTGTTGACTATCACCTGCAGATCTTTGCTGGTAAATCTGACTTTCACTGCCTCTGCTGTCCGTCAAATACTCCTGCAATAGTACCATGGGATTGTTTATACACTCCTAAACAGGAATACAAGACTTCAGTTTAATGTTTAGCTCAAAATGTGACAACTTTGGTAACACAGCACTCCCTCTCTGTACTGCATTGAAATTTCTGCTTATCTTATGCGCTCACATCCAGGAGTGTTACTTAAATCTATGAAATTCTAACTAAGGGATGAGGGTGGTGCTGCTGAACTAAATATTTTAAATGGGTGAGCATTAAATGTTTGTACAACTCTGACCACAATCTTTCAATCCTTCTTAGATTTTGAAGAGAAACCAGAGGACTGGTTGGTTGCAAATGTTATACCCCAATCAAAAGAGGGGAGAGGGATAAACCTGGTAGCTGCAGGCCAGTCAGTCTAACATCAGCAATGGAAAAACTATTAGACCGTTGCCAAGGAAAAGCTAATTTCATTTGGAGGATGTTATAGAAGCAATGGGTTAATAAGGGACAATCAGCAGAGATTTGTTAAAGGAAAAACATGTCTGACTAACCTGTTGTGTTCTTTGATGAAGCAACAGAGGTTTATAAAGGCAGCACAATATATGTTAAATGTATGAACTTTCAAAATGCATTTGATAAAGTATAAGCATAAAGCATAATAGACTTATTAAAACATAGGAGTGTGTGGGTTTAAAGAGTAATATGCATATGCAATTGGTGAAAGGAAAGATAGAAGAGATAAATCATAATCAGTTGTTTTTTCTGACTGGAGGAAAGTCTGAGGTGGGGTCCCATGAGGCTCTGTATTAGGACCATCTCCTTTATTGTTATATATAAATAACTTGAATTTGGGAGTACAATTTTGAAGTTTGTGGATGATATAAAACTTGGGGATAGTGAGGAGGATAGAAAATTACTTTAGAAGGACATATGGATAGACTGATGAATTGGGCAGACAAATAACAAATGTAATTTAATGTGGATAAATATGAAGGGATCCATTTTGATAGAGTAGAAAGAAACTGTTTCCGATGGCACATGGGACCTATTTGAACAGGTCAAGCAACTGTATCTCCTTAAGCAATCAGATTGAAGAATCATTAATGAGCATTACAGAGCCTGAAGCAGGAACTGTCACAGATTTAAAATAATTGGCAAAAGAACTAGTGAGGAAATGAAGAGAAGATTGTTAAGATCTGGAATACATGACCTGAAAGGGTGGTGGAAGCATATTCTGCAGGAACTTTCTAAAAGCAATTGGACATACAGTTGATGAAGACTAATTTACAGAGGTTTGAGAAAAAAGCTATGGTGTGGGACTAAATTGGACAGCTTTTTCAAAAAATGGGCATCAACACAATGGATCGAATGGCCTCATGTGTTATGTAAGATTTATAATTACATAGCGTGAACTCCAGGCTTTAATACTTTAATTACTTAATGAAATAAATATAAACAAATTATGGGATTATGCAGCCGTAAGACAATATGATCTGCATTTTTCCAACACCATGGTGATGGGCTTGGGGCCGGGAGTGGGGAGGGAGGAGGGAAAATAGAGGGGAATCACCTTGGGATGACTTCCCAGTGTATTTCCACCACTGAGGAATATTCCTAGGGCAGTCTGGAATGCAGATCGGCTGTCCACAGTCAATTAAGGGTGATTTTGCAGTGTTGCCAGTATTTTGCCGGAAGTGGAGTGGCACCCTCACCAAGTGTGGAGACTGTCAGCTAAATGCAGATGGCCTCACTGCAGCAGGCCAGAAGGCCATTCCAGCTGGAGGCTCCATGTCGCATTTATAAAAAGCTGCAGTAGTGGCCGACACCAATCCAGCTGAGGGGATTCCCCGCCAGTCCATTTGACTTACCAGTCTAAGTCTTGGTTTTTTTTATTCATTGCTGTGCAGCCTAGCAAGGGCGCCGCCATGTTGAGAAGCCCTCACAGTCCCCAACCTGCCTTAGCTGCGCCTTCATCTCTGCATGGAGATGTCGAAGTTCCAGAGCTGCTGACCCTCTGATTGGGCTGGTGGCATCAAGTTGTGCTTAGTAGGACCGTGAGTGATGAGGCAGCCAATTAGGAGGTCCCCTCCGAGTGCTGGTCTCGCTCCCAGTAAGGGTGGGCTCAGGGTCCCCATTTGGTCCTCATGTCCAGGTCCCGAAGCCCACGACAAAATACAACCCCAGATCCCTGCAGGTTCACTGATCATTGTGATAATACTTGGTTTCACAGAATTTTACAAAATGCTTTCAACCAAAATAAGTGCAGCATGATCTAATAAACTGACTCCTTACCTTAAAACTGACATCCTGCAAACTTTAATATACTGGGATGGATTTTCGCCAAGTCAGGATGACTCGAGAGCCCTTTAAAAATGATGGGTGAGTCCAAATTCTGGGATTCCTGACCATATTCTTGGAATCTCTGATTTTTGGGAGTTACTTTAAGGGTGCGGGCTGCTTCGCAGTTTTTTAAAATTCATTCAGGGGATGTGGGTTTCACTTGCTGGGCCAGCATTTATTGCCCACCTCTAGTTGCCCTTTAAAAGGTGGTGGTGAGCTGCCTTCTTGAACCGCTGCAGTCCATGTGGTGTAGGTACACCCACAGGGCTGTCAGGGAGGGAGTTCCAGGATTTTGACCTAGCGACTGTGAAGGAACGGTGTTATATTTCCAAGTCAGGATGGTGAGTTACTTGGAGGGGAACTTCCAGGTGGTGGTGTTCCCATCTATCCGTTGCCCTTGTCCTTCTAGATATTAGTGGTCCTGGGTTTGGAAGGTGCTGTCGAAGGACCCTTCGTGAATTCCTGCATTGCATCTTGTAGAAGGTACACAGTGCTGCTACTATGTGTCTGTGGTGGAGGGAGTAAATGTCTGTGGATGTGGTGCCAATTAAGCGGGCTGCTTTGTCCTGGATGTTGTCAAGTATTTTGAGTATTGTGGGAGCTGCACTCATCCAGGCAAGTGGAGAGTATTCCATCACACTCCTGACTTGTGCCTTGTAGATGGTGAATAGTCTTTGGGGAGTCAGGAGGTGAGTTTTCCAATGCCTGAAACAATGAGCTCTTGAAACCTCTCTATCTTGTGTAAATAAACATTGTAAAATTGACAGCATAGATCAAAGAGACAGAACTGTCTATCAAGCCATGTTTTCCCTGGGGCTCAGGTGTTTCAACTGGCTAATGGATTCTGGGCTCTCAGCCAAGCCTCATAATATATTTTTAGACCATGGCCGTTGGCTTTTAGCCTGTTGTATAGCGGACCCTCACCACGTGGGGAGGCTGCCAACTTCATGGAGGCAGTCTTTCTACGGCAGCCCAGGCAGCCATCAGAGCCTAAGTCTCCATGGCCAAAAGAAAGGCCATGGGCAGGAAAGGCAGCATCCGCTTTCCCAACAGTACCATTGGTGGGGTTTCCCCTCTAATCAATGGAGCCTTTTGACCTCGGTCATCCTGTAGTTCTTATTATTATTTCTATTTACCTGCCTGAGGACAGCTCCATGTTGATGCATGCCACAGTCGCCTGCCTGCCTCAGCAGTGCCCAACAGTACCCCCATAGGGACTGGTCAGGCTTCAGAGTTGCTGGCCTTCTGGTTGGGTTGGTAGGATCGGGAACCAGCCTGCCATCCTGAATTGGGCACTGGGCCCAGAGGTGGCCAATTAGGAGACAGCCTGAAGTGAAATCGCTAAGTTAGTCCCATTACCTGCAAATGCTGGCTTGGGATCCCTATTTGGTTCTGATGTTGGAGCCCTGAAGCTCATGGTAAAATTCATCCCATTGTGAGAAATTCTGAGAACCGGGAAATCTGCACAAACCACAGATTTCTCTTTCTCTGATATTGTCTACCAATCATCTTCTACTTCTATATTGTCATTCACATCAGGATCTCTTACTTCCCAATTTCTGTGCTGCATTCCCTCAAAACAAAGAATTAGTGACCATAAAACCCTCCCAGTTTGCGTCGGTGACCTAGTTCATCTACAACTCTTAGGTTGTTCACAGCAATGCCATCAAGGGAACATGTATTTTTTCTGTGGCACCTGTGCACAGGCCCTATAAGACCTTGCATGAATTTTGTCTTGATTAATATTAATGGTTGGAAAATTCAATTGGGATAACTGTTAATTAAGGCTTCGTGTCACTTGTGTGGATTATTTTAATTGCTCTTCTTTCAATCGAAAAAGCATACAAAATGCTTTCTAATATACTCTTCTGTAACAACATATTTTTCCATAAAGGATCCATTGCATTGAAGTGTCCCATCAATCAGGTTACAATGTAGATTACAGCAGATAATGATAACATGTATCTATTTTTCTAGATCTTTTCATTTTTTTTGACTAGATTTTGCTAAACACAAGAGATTTGTGGATTTAATTCACCTGCAAGCAATAACCTATTATGTATAAGTAATACGTAAGCAGGAATTAGTGCAACACAAAAGATTTGCCCCTAACAGGCTCTAAGTAAATGTGCCAACATATGATTAAATGCAAGAGACATACACTATGTGTGGCCTTGATTTGGACTGTCTTGCGGTAGATATGGTTAGGAGACCAACATTTTCAATGTTCTATTGAAATTCCACACATTGTTAATAAAAAAACCTAACATTAGCCTGGGGTTTGTCATCCTGTCATTATTACCTCAAATGCCTGGGGCAGGGGTATATTATGCACAGGGGTGGCCACAAGCTACAGGCTGGACTAGCGAGATTAAGACATAATGCATGCTGAGCTGAGAACTCTTGTCTACAGTTTTATTTATTCAAGTAACACAGAGATGTTAAATGTTAAAGTGAAACATTCATCAGCATTATACCAAAAACAACTGAAAAGACAACTAGAAGTTAATTTTATTTCTTGTTGAGTGAGGGACTAAGACCTCACACTATATATTTTTATAAAATATATATAGATATACTCACTGCTATTTCTAAAATTTGGATAAGAACTGAATGAAGGTCCTTAAAATGGCTAAAATTATGTCTGTGACCTCTGAATAAAAGATGATGTTTGGCAGGTTGAGGAAAACTCACACTTCGTTATCTCTGAGGAACCCTGTGGACTGTAGAGCTCAACTTCAGAGAGAGCTGTACAAAGGCCATCTGCATTTAATAACCCAGACTGGCCAGAAGGCGATGAATTGTCTGCTAAGACAAAGGCCCAGCAACCTTTCTCTCAATTCCTAATGGCTGAGACATTTAACAATGTTTGGAATCCAGGTAATGGATACATGTCCTTTGTCAAAGACTTGGTGGAGAGGTGGGAGTCATGTGACATGGGCCTCGGGCTTTTGGAACAAGTAATCTTGCCTTGCTAAACTGCATAGCTCAGTCTGCTGTTTACCATCTGACAAGCTGCTTCACAGACAAGGAGCTCTGCCCAGGTGTAAAACTGGTCCATATCTACACTGCTTCTACTAGAAATCATACAAGATTAATTCATCTCTGCATACCTATCACATCGTATAAAGTCAAAACCACCAGAAAAGTGAGTTATCCAGCATCAGTTTTCAACCCACCCAGCTCTGTGAAGGAATATCTCATTGGACTTTGACTCTGCACTCTGGAATCCACATGAAACAATTTTTATTTATTCTATGGTCTCTGTACTGTAAATCTTTCTTTTCTCTATCCATCTCTTTACTATATGAATGTGAGGGGGATGTTGCAAACTCTGTTTTTGCATCTTGAGTAAGTGCAAATAAATTAACCTTTTGAATTCATCCTATCTCACCAATAGCAGAGACTAACAGGTACCAAAACTGAGGGGTTGGGAAATACGCCACTGCTTGTAAAGAGGAAAACAAATTAAAACACCTTTCTGTTTACAGATGGATGGTTGGAAGAAAAATTAGTGCTGTTTAAATTAGCCCACCTCCTATCTGTAACAGTTGCCTATTTCTTTTGATGCTTGAAAAATGTTAAACAATGAGTGGTAATAGCACTGGCTGGAATGACCTTGATAGTGTGAAGGCTGAATTAACACACACAATTGGAATGATAAATCATTGAGGATTGGTTCCATGGCTGTGTCCGCTTATCTTAATTCAGCTTCCTGACTCTATCTGACTCAATAAATCTTTCCCAGACAATTTCCTTAATACCCTCATCAGGACATGATGTTATACAGCATTGCTTTGAAAATCAGAGAAATATAGGGAATAGTTCCTTCCTGTTAATACCACTTTTACCCAGAGATCTGACAAGGGGCTAGATTTTCATCTTCCATTGGAGATGCGAACCAGGTCGTGAAATGCTGACTAGTATTTATATGCTGGAAAAACAACTTTCGTCTGCCTTCCTGACATCATGCCATTTCTCAGTGGTATTTTGGCAGATCAGGAAGGCCTTGGGTGTAAAACACACATGCATCTCTTCCAAGTTTGGGAGCCCATTGTGAGGACCAGAGGAAAATTTTATTTCCTCCCACACACTATTTTCGTGGGCACGTGTGGGTTTTGGAAGCTCTAAAAATGCACTTCCTTGGAGAGTTTGTGACCATTGAATGAAGCCTGCTGAGAAGTCGAGAACATTCTGAAAGGTAAGTATAAAATGTTTTGACACCTTTAAGTGTCACTATTAGTTGCTGTATTGTAACGTAGATGTGTTTTTAATGCAGAGATTCATCATAGGGATCTGTCCAACAAAATTAGGTTGACCCTTATATTAACCACCATTGTATAAGAGTTGTCACACATTACATTGCTTTTTCCATTGGAGAAAATGCCATGATGCATTTAAAATGTTAAAAAAAAAGTCCTGTTAGCCTCTGCTGTCATGTTTTATGCTGTTATTTAAATCAACTGACAGCTCTGGTTGTTAAAAAAACCCTGTTTTTGAAAGTTGAAAAAAAATCTCTGCACCCTGTTCCTCTCCATTGATTAACAGGCACTCTGCTTTGAAATGGATATGGGATACCTTTCTGTTTTTATCAGTTTCAGGCAATGTAGCTGGAAGCTTTTATTATGACAACAGTAGGCATTATGAATGTTGGCTGTGTTTCAAAAGTTGATAACGGCATCAGCTCAGCAGATGGACTATTGATCCAAAAATGAGTGAAACCTTTAAGAGGGTGTAGAAAGAGAATATTCCTTTGATGTGGTTTCTCGTTTGTTTACAAACTTAGTAGGCACTTAAAGGATTGCATATTTTGCATTGGAGTAGTTTTTTCATTCTAGTATCAATGATAGTGTGTTTGACTTCAGGGTTTTATTAATCTGTTAAAAATTTAATTTTTTTCGAATGATTTTAAAATAATTCCCATTTCTATTGCATGACTCCTGAGGACTGTGTATAGTGCTACTGGATGAGTGACTGTGGAGGATACATAGGGGAATGGAGGTGGCATGGGTGATCTGAGGAGGCATGGGTGGCATGTGCATGGGTGAGGATGAGGTTTAGGGGGCCTTTCAACAATGTTTGGAGCTGGGTTGCTGTTTTGGAGAATATTTTTGTCTTCATGCAATACATATTACAAATAAGAACACTTATTTGAAGTGAACATTTACTGTGGCATTGGTTCACTTTACATCTATGCTGCAATGTTTATTTAAGCATCATTGACTAAGTGGATATTATGGAGCAGTTTATATTGCAGGCATTTTTTTCATATAGGACTACACCAACAAGATTTTTCAAATGAATTTAAATGGCAAAACAACTTCTGGATATATTCTATGTATATGCACTAGAGGGTGGTATTGGATGTATTTCACAGCAGCAGGGGCTCTCCTATTCGCACAGTTCTCTGAAATTCATAATTATTGTGAGGGATGGAGCAACTGTCTTTCAAAGAGGAGGAGTCCAGTTCTAATGAGGATTCTGTGGACTGCACAAGTTATAATCCTAGAGGAAAAGCAATGGAGTATTTCGAGGAATAACCCAGAATTAGACCAAATAATATAAGCAGTTTTGTTTGGGTTTGCAATATATAACTGTTAATGAAAACCCCCATTAAAAAGGGTAATTTAGTCAGGCATTGATTAATTCTTCATTTATTCAATTGTATTTCCTTAATAACCAACAGCTGGATGAAGGAAATATTTTCCTTTTTGCTTGTCACAGCCGTGGGCTTTTGGTGGGGGTGGTTCTGATTAACAGTATTGGTATAATTAAGAACAGACTGGAAGTTGCTAGAAAAATGCATTCAACAATATGCTTTTTTCAGGTCAGTCCTGCCTACAGATCAGAGCTAATGTGCATGTATGTGAATGCACAGAGTATGCATAATAAGACTGATAAACTGTAGGCACAGGCTGACGAATGGAATTATGATATTATTGCTACAGCAGAGATCTGGCTCAAAGAAGCGTATGGCTGGCTGTTTGTACCCAGGAATGTTTAGGAGAGACAGGAATAAGACTGGAGTTTATAACATCAGCCAACAGAACTCTTTTAGTTTTGGGAATACAGGCTTAAGAATTACTGAAAAATCTACCTAAAATGAAACATTTTATGAGTGAGCGAGAATTCAGTTCAGAGCTTTGGGCGATCAGTGGCTTTTAATATGAGTGATAATATATCGAGGAACAAGTTTAGATAAGTAATTGAAAGCAACCTTTCTCATCTCTGTCTCTCTCTAGCTTCATCGTTGCCATTTGGTTTGTAGGAAGACTTTGGGAGAAACTTTCATTTGGCCACCTTGTGCTACCAACATTGTAAATAAAGACGGAGATTTCCCTGGCTGATGTTAACTAGCAAAATCAAAGATACATTCTAAATTATTGCATTCAATATTTCACTAGAAATATCAGTAACTTATAGAGACCTGAGGAAAACTTCCACCCATATAGTCAAAAATCGAATTGATACCATGGCATTTTTGTTGGAATTGTGAGTGTTGGCTTTTTAAATGCAGAGAAACAACTCGATAAAATTGGGAATTCTTGGACTTTCAGAGCTGGAGAGATTCTTTGGCTTTGCATTAACAATTGTCACGTTGTTAAATGTGCATTTAAGCTGGTAGTTTTGAGTCCTAACCTTCTGCGTTGAGTATAACACAACTACTGTGCAAATACAGCAAGTTCCTAAAAATAATAGGGAGGCTATGGATGAGATGCATTTCATGGAAGGTAAAAGGTGAAGTGGTAGAGATCAAGTTGCAAGTTATGGAGATTCACAACTCGTAGCGTGTCTCTTCATTTCCAAAATTTGAAAATTTGTGCATTACTAACTGTGTACATCATTAACATGCTATTATTTTTCCAGGAAGACTTTGTGCATTCAAAATCATTAAATTGTATCTTGATTAAGAAAAGAACAAGAACAAAGATGTAAGCACCTCTAGTCCTTTAAAAGTGTGCATAGCAACCTGTCAGCTAACCTGAAAAGGAAAGTAGCCCTCCATTTTGATTTCACTGTTATTAAGATAACATCTGTGGTTTAAATAAATCATGTGCCTGTGCATTCCTTTTCTTAAGTCAGTAAATTTCAGGGCTCCAGTATTTCACACTACAAGAAACTGCCTAATTGCGAATTCCACTTTCAGTTATAATGCCTAGGGCTATCTGTAGCCAAGAAAAATTAAAATGAGAGTTAAAGATCCTGTTAAACAATATGGCCTGGATTTTTGCCCTGACAGAGAGCCTCTTTGTTGTGGCGAAAATGGTGCAAGAGGCCCAAATCCAGAAATCGTCGACGCAGTGGCTGTGTCTGCACACGATGAGTCCAGAAGTGAGTCCGAGGATGAGCATGCACAGGGAAATGCTGATCTGGGCATACTCTAGGTAGGCAGGGACACCCGGGAGGCTTTAACCCAACAAACCTTCAGCTAGCACATCACAGATGGATCATCAGGACAAATCTGGGCTGTAGGCTTCATACCTGATACTTAATTGCAAAATCTGCCTGGTTAGGAACATTAACTAAGGTCCTTGTTAATAAAGTTGAATAAACACTCATAACATTTTTGGAAACCATCCACCTGCAGAAGAAAAGAGGCAGCCTCAGCCATGCTGACAATCTTTCCAGCGCAAGATTGTGGAGAGCGCAACATGCAGCCACTATCACCAACACATGGGCTGGGGGGTTACTGGAGTCCACCCCCTGAGCAGTCCAGGCATCGGAAGCGCATCTTGAGAATTTAATATTACAACCAAAGAAACTTAATAAAAGGTGTTAAAAATCACACCAACTCATTAAGACCTCATTGCGGGCCAACACAAAAGCACCAGTGATAAACCTGTGGTGTGCCTAAGGTGTCATATGTTTACATTTCCGGGTCTTGGTGCTGCCCCATCGCTGGGAGTGGCATCTGAGACAGCCTGCTCACTCTGCTGTCCTGTTGGCCTCGATGACCTTGGTGGTCGTCCTCTGGCCCATGGAGCCAGTGCTCGCCCTGCCTGGGAGGGAGCTGCCAGTTCCACAGCTGGCACCTCCCCAGTTGTCGCAGCCTCACCAGATGCAACGGCCACTGGCAGAGGGGCGGAGGAGCTGCCACCCTCATCCGGAGCGCCCTGAGAGGAGCCCGCAGAACCAACAGGCAGATGCTGCGCCGACATGAGGTGACTTCGGACCTCCCTGCTCACCGTGGATGGATGGGCACCGAGCTGGGAAACTTGGTGCCCAGACCTTCTCCTACACTGGCACTGACCATCTGAGGTCAATGCCGATGTGCGGGCTTGCTCGTCCGAGTGCATCCCCAGGAAGCCCTGATGGGTCTCCTGGAGGAACCTCTCCATGAGAGTCGCCACTGTCTCCATGGAGGACGCATGGCGCTCAGACATGTGGCTCATTGCTTCAGTGAGTGTGTAGTCTCCTCCACCATGGAGACCAAGTCAAGCATAGCCTCATGTATCTCCACCAGATGCTCTCGCACACCCGGAGGCATTTCCTGCACCTGTTCCGTTGCAGATGGCTCCAGAGGCACATCATCAGAACCCGACTGAGCATGTGCCTGGTCCCCTGCAGCCCTCCGACTGCTGGCGCCATGGGCACTCTGTCTCTGCCAGCTCCTCCAGCAACTGTAAATTGCCCTCACCGCTGTGCCCCGAGGCACTAGTCAATGTTCCAATTCCCACTGAGGTTCTAGTATCTGTGCTGGCGCCTGCCTGGCAGAGATAATGTGATGCAGCAACTTTTTAAAACAGGCTGCCGGATCGCCATTGGACCCAGTGGTCATTGCGGTCCCGCCGCCGCCTGCCCACTCCCACTGTCCTCGGGAGCAGCAATTCATGCTGGGTGGGCCTTAAATGGCCTGTCTGCGTAAAATGGTGGCACAGATCCAATCCGTTCGGGTCCGCGCCCACTCCAGCTCCGCCCACCCGACAGGCAGAAAATTCTGCCCTATGAATTTCAATCCTTGTTTTTATAAGAGATTATGCATTGAATGAAAAGTTTATTGTTGTAAGGAATAAAGTGATTGAAGGAATGTAAATAAATCAGATGGGCATGGAACTCTCCCATTCCCCTGTCGGTGGGATCAAGGGCGGGAGGTCGAAAAATTCGTTTCACGCTGGTGTGAAATGACAGTGGGATCTTCCTATGCTACCTGCCAAGTCAGACCGCAATTTCTGCTAGAGGCCTGCGTGAAACCAATTTGAATTCCGCTAATGGGATGCAGATGAAGGCCCGATTGGAATCTTACCACCCCCCCCACCGCCCCACCTCCAATTCTCCATGATGCCAGCAGGAAAACATGCCAGTTCAGAACACGCTGGGACCAATGTGGAGTGCAAAAGTCGGGACTTAACTTAAGGGCCTTGGTCAGCTTGCGGACATCCAAGAAGATGGAGGACTCCAGCTATGGACCCTGGAGCACCATGCGTGGCACAATGTGGATAGAGCTTCATCCATGTGGCTCCTCTGCGATGTGGCTTCTGGAAGCTGGGCTTTTCCACGCAGCAACTCACTCAGGCTTCAGACCTCCTTCCAGGGACGTTGTTGAGGTTTTGGGCCTTCTTGTAGGGACTTCACCATGGGTTCGGACCTTCTTCCAGGGGCATCACCATGGGTTTGGATCTTTAAGCTGCAGCATGGAAGGCAGCAGGAGGTACTGTTGGGTGGTGAGGGACTGAAGGTGTTGGTGAGGCAGTGGGTGGTATTGTCCATACTTTCCCTTGTACTCTGTGTCTAAAACTTTTTATTGTGCATAAAACTAGAGGGTTTATGTCCAGGTTTGTGAAGTTGGCAGGGGGGTGGGTGCGGTGGGGGTGTTATGTCTAGTTGTGTGAAGTGGGGAGGTTATTTCCAGGTGTGTGAAGTAAGGGGAGGGGGTTATGTCCAGATGTGTGAAGTTGCGTTGCGGGGGGGGGGGGGGGGGGGGGGGGGCTTATGTCCAGGTGTGTTAAGTATATCCAGGTGTGTGAAGTGGCGGGGGGGGGCTTATGTCCAGGTTTGTGAAGTGGCGGGCGGGGCCTTATGTCCAGGTGTGTGAAGTGGCGGTGGGGGCCTTATGTCCAGGTTTGTGAAGTGGCGGTGGGGGCCTTATGTCCAGGTTTGTGAAGTGGCGGGGGGGCCTTATGTCCAGGTGTGTGAAGTGGCAGGGGAGGCCTTATGTCCAGGTGTGTGAAGTGGCAGGGGAGGCCTTATGTCCAGGTGTGTGAAGTGGCAGGGGGGGCCTTATGTCCAGGTGTGTGAAGTGGCAGGGGGGGCCTTATGTCCAGGTGTGTGAAGTGGCAGGGGGGGCCTTATGTCCAGGTGTGTGAAGTGGCAGGGGAGGCCTTATGTCCAGGTGTGTGAAGTGGCAGGGGAGGCCTTATGTCCAGGTGTGTGAAGTGGCAGGGGGGGCCTTATGTCCAGGTGTGTGAAGTGGCAGGGGGCGGGGTTTATGTCCAGGTTTGTGAAGTGGCAGGCGGGGCCTTATGTCCAGGTGTATGAAGTGGCAGGGGGGGCCTTATGTCCAGGTGTGTGAAGTGGCAGGGGGGGCCTTATGTCCAGGTGTGTGAAGTGTGGGCGTTATTTCCAGGTGTGTGAAGTGGGGGCGGGGTGGGGTTTCCAGGTGTGTGGATGGGCTCACAGGGAGGGGTCGGCGGAGTCAATTGTTACCTCCTGGGGAATGAACTCAGGGTAGGCATTGGTACGAGGGAATGGTCAGGGTTACAGGGGACAGAGGGAGCTGGTTGGGTGGGAGAGTGAGGGAGCTACAGTATCACATGAAGGGGCAGCATTTATAAAGTACCTTTAATGGAGAAACACATCCCAAGTATTTCAGAGACGGAAGGGAAAAAATACATACAAAACCAAAGAGGGATCTATTAGGAAGAATGACAAAAGCTTGGTTAAAGAGGCAGGTTTTTAGAAGATTCTTAAGAGGACAGATAGGTGGAGAGTTTAGAGACATTTCACTTTTTCTTTTCAGTTTAAATCCATATAACATCCTTTCTCTAGTGCTCAATGTTTGAGACTTTTTATTGTGCATAAAACTAGGGGCAGAATTTCACGGTCCCCTGCCAGCAGGAGTCCCATAATAATCCCCAAGTGGCCTTCACTGCCCTCCCACCCAACTCTTACCTGTCCTCCATTTTATGGGGGGCTGTCCTCACCCCAATTGAGGCCCTCGTGGCCAATTTGCTTCTTGCATGGCCTCAATTTTGAGGAGGGCCGGGATCGGAGATTGGTAGGAGAAGCCACCAACTTCAAGCCGGGGAAAGGGGGGTTGCCTTCCTCAGAGGTCCCATTTCCTGGTAGGAGCCTCCCTCCAAAGTCTGCTCCCACATAGGCGCTCCCTTTGCACCATCCCCGGCTTCTCTGTCAAAACCCTCACCCCGCCTCTACTCCCCCCACTTCCCAACCCACACCCCTTCCACCCTTGACACTCTGGGTCTTCCACTCAGGTTGGCCAACAGGCCTCTGAGACAAGACTTCTTCCCATGTGAGGGTTGAAAGTCTTGTCTCCAGCCAACTAAAGCACTTGGAGTGTTAAATGACCGAGTGGCAGCCAGCATCGGTGGGAATGTGTTCCCCTCCGACTCTTTGAGTGGTGGGATGGTAATTCTCGTCAACCTTTAAATTCTACCCTAGGAGTAGGAAATGGCACTTAATTGAGTTACTGATATTCAATAGTACGTCTGCTTGACTCAGAATTAACTGTACCTATCAATAGTCACAAACAGCATTGCAATAGTCTGAGACCTAGTCAGTTGCGTGTGCTTATATGATGTTTGGTGTCCAGTCTCCATTACCTAAAGTAGAATCCTAGAGTAGAGAATAAATTAATTGACTTTATAAGCAGACATGTTGTTGAATGGATGTTAGGTTTGATACTGGAACCTATCAAACTCAATTCTAAAGGCAGATCATTAAAATGTCCACCCATTTTTCCTGGTTGTTAAAATATCATAGGTCACAAATATTACCCCCGATTTTGTAGTAGTAATGATAGCAAAACACAGAGCTCACCACTACTACTCATCTCAAACTGACAGCAAATTTTGGAGTCCGTAGAAGTGCAGTAAATTCAGAAATCCAAAAGTTTCTGTCAGTGAATCTGCAATTCCTTTTGCTGTTGAAGTCCCCCCGAGACAGCAATCAATTAAAAATCACTGAACTGACAAGAACCTGCCCTTATACATAAGAATATAAGAACATAAGAACTAGTAGCAGGAGTCGGCAATTCAGCCCCTCAGGCCTGCTCCGCCATTCATTACGATCATGGCTGATCTCATTTTGGTCTCAAATCCAATTTCCCGCCCTCTCCCCATAACCTTTCAATCCATTACTAATTAAAAATATGTCTATCTCCTCCTTAAATTTATTCAGCATCCCGGCATCCACTGCACTCTGAGGTAGTGAATTCCACAGATTCACGACCCTTTGAGAAAAGTAATTCCTCCTCACCTCTGATTTAAATCTACCATCCCTTAACCTTAAACTATGGCCTTTCGTTCTAGAATGCCCCACAAGGGGAAATTTCCACTCCACGTCTGCTTTTGTCTATCCCCTTTAGCATCTTATATACTTCAATTAGATCTCCTCTCATCCTTCTAAACTCTAGCGAGTATAGGCCTAAACTGCTCAATCTCTCCTTGTAAGACAAGCCCCGCATCTCTAAAATCAATCTAGTGAACCTCCTCTGAACCGCCTCCAGTGCAACTACATCCTTCCTCAAGTAAGGGGACCAAAACTGTGCACAGTACTCCAGATGTAGTCTCACCAATGCTTTGTACAGTTGCAACAACACTTCCCTATTTTTATACTCTATTTTTTTAGCAATAAATGCCAAAATTCCATTTGCCTTCCTTATTACCTGTAGTACCTGCATACTAGCTTTCAGCGATTCATACACAAGGACACCCAGATCCCTCTGCACTGAAGCATTCTGAAGTTCCTCTCCATTTAAATAATAAGTCGCCTCTTTATTCTTCCAACCAAAATGGATAACCTCACACTTATCCACGTTAAACTCCATCTGTCAAATTTTGGCCCATTCACCTAACCTGTCCATATCCATTTGTATATTTCTTATTTCTTCATTGCAACTCACTTTCCAACCTATTTTGGTGTCATCTGAAAATTTAGCTATAGTACCTTCTATCCCTGAATTCAAGTCATTAATATAAATTGTAAATATTTGGGGCCCAAGGACCGAACCCTGTGGCACCCCACTAGTTAAAAGCTTGCCGTCCAGAAAAAGACCACTTATTCCGACTCTTTGCTTTCTGTTGGTTAAACAGTCCTCTATCCAAGCTAATGCATTACCCCTAACTCCGTGTGATATTATCTTGTGCATTAATCTTTTGTGCGGCACCTTATCAAAGGCCTGCTGGAAGTCCAAATATACTACATCTACAGGATTCCCATTATCCACTTTGCTTGTCACATCTTCAAAGAGCTCTAGCAAATTAGTCAAACCCAATTTACTCTTCATAAAACCATGCTGACTCTGATGGATTGCATTTTGACTTTCCAAATGCCCCATTACTACTTCCTTAATAATGGATTCCAACAATTTCCCAACGACAGACGTTAAACTAACTGGTCTATAGTTTCCTACTTTCTGCCTCCCTCCCCCCACCCCCCCCCCCCCCCCCCCCCCCACCCCCCCGCCGCTTTTTGAATAAGTGCGTTAGATTAGCATTTACACTATTAGTCTCACTGTATAAACCTTTGAAATAGTTACAGCTTGTTCAATGAGGTGAAATGCATATTTAAAAGTGTACCAAATTCATAATTACTGCTGAAAAGCTTTTCGGGCCCTGAAGAACTAACTTCATATCTGTGGGATTTTACAATCCTTCATTTTGATAAAAACATTTAGATATTTTAATTTTTTTTAAGCCTGTTTATGATATTTCAGCTTCCACCCTAATTCCTTTTGAATGTTACAATCATTTATTTTTTCTCATTAAATTTAATTAGAAATGAAGTGCATTTGAATGCCTGGTTTACTGGCTGTGAGATTACTCCAATGTGATTAGCCGCTTACCTTGCTGTTGATGCGTGGAGATCCCCTTGACTTGGTACCAGACTCAACCTGAGTCAGGAAAGGGAAAACCCATGCTAAAGATGTCACTTGAACTTTTTGAGGAGTTTTCTCTGAGGTAAGTGGAGAGGGCCATTATATAAGCATACGTATTACCAACCCTAAAGTGGCATTCTGAAGTATGTAGCATATCTTGTAGGCTTCAAAAGAAACATTATTCTCCAACAATTACATAAACCAATATTGACGATATTACTTCCGTCCCTGCTCGAGTTCAAGTTCCCCACTCATTCTGTCCACTTTGAATCCTTATCCGTTGTCTGTCAATATAGCATTTGCTTACCTATAAACTAGAAGCATTTGTGTTTGTACTTAGTTTTGAATCTTTATCCTACATACTGAGTTCCAACTTTGGAAGTGTAGTAACACTCTCACCTTTGAGGTAGAAGTTCATGGTTTCAACCTCAAATCCTGAGACTTATGCACCTGAATTGAGTTGCTGTTTAGGTATGGTGCTGAGGGAGAGTCACACTGTTGGAGACGCTCTCTTTCAGATGAGATGTTAAACTAAAGCCCTAGCTGTGCTCCCAAAGTGGATGCACAAAATTCCTTTGCACTATTTGCAGAAAGACAGGGGCATTTTCCTCATGTCCTGGCCAATATTTATTCCTTAACTAGTATTACTATAACAGATTATCTGGTATTTTATCCATTTGCTGTTTGTGGGACTTGGCTGTGTGCAAATTGGCTCAGCATTTTTCTACGTTGAAGCAGTGAAAATGCTTCAAAAGTAATTCATTCATGGGCTGTAACTTCAGAGCTCCCCAGTGTCAGATTTGGGGGGTACCCAAAAACGTGCTGGGGAATCCATCTTGGAAGTTCCCAGGTAAGGGTTTGTATAGCAATTGCCCAGAGGTGCAAACTTCCTGTAGACAATTGCTCTGCCCTGGGAACCATTGGAAAATGCGACTTAAATGCGAACTTTGGATGGTTTCGCCAGGGTTATACCAATAGTTACCCAGGAAACATTGGAAGAATTAAAACCTCTTCTAACTTCTGGGTAAATGCTGTGAACACCCAGACTGACTCCCATGGCACTCCCCTCCCACACCCCTGACCACCCTCCACCAGGTTACCCCCCACACCCTCACCTCCCCAACCTCCGAGCCACCAGCCCCTACCCCGATCTCTGACCCCCCCACTCTCCTGACCTCCAACCCCCCACTCCCCTGATCTCCAGCATCGCACATCTCCTGACCTCGGATACCACCACCCTCGACCTCCGACGCACCCCATCCCTGTCCTCCCGAACCCTCCACAACCTCTCCATCTCCGACACCACACCCCCAACTTCCTACCCTTCCCCCACGATCCAACCACTGATCCTCCACCCCACCGAACTCTGACCCCCTCACCCCTGCCCTCGGACACCCCCGA
Organism: Carcharodon carcharias; assembly: GCF_017639515.1. Taxonomy (NCBI): domain Eukaryota; kingdom Metazoa; phylum Chordata; class Chondrichthyes; order Lamniformes; family Lamnidae; genus Carcharodon; species Carcharodon carcharias. Next base: position 73,519,397 of record NC_054477.1, on the reverse strand, counting down.
ACCCCCCACAACCCCCCTACCTCTGACCAACATAAGATGGAAAACAACAATTTATACTGTATATACTTGCCAACCAATCAGCACTCCCTTCACATGCAGTATAAATTCTTGTTTTCTCCCTTATCTTGGTATTCTTGCGAGTGTCCTGATGAGTGCAAGACAAAACACTTCTAAATGTCTCTTTTTTCAGCAAAACACATGTTCTGCACTACCAAATGACAATCTTCTGTTTTCCGGAGGGCCATACCCCGGAGGTACCCCAGAAGATGCATTGGGGGACCCCTCGGAGATCCCCACGCATGAACTACCTGGAATTGTCCTGGAAATTTGGACTTGAAATGGGTAATTACCCTGTGTCTGAAACCCTTTAAAACTCCCATTTAAAGTTGGAGACTTCAGATAGTTCTGACTTACTTAGCAGAATAGCTAATAGCCCTTGACTATCCCCACAGCTACTGACTACCCCCAACCACCTGACTACTCACACTCTCGCCTAACCGCCTGACTAACCCTTGACCACCTAACTATCCCTTTGACTTACCCCTGACCACCTGACTATCCCCTGACCACCCACCCACCCCCGACTACACTCCACTCCTCCAAGCTCGCACTGTCCTCCGACTACCCCTGCCCACTGAATACCCCCAACACCCGACTACACCCTTACCCCCTTGACCACCCAACTAACCCCATCCCATGACTATCCTCTGATCACCTGACACCCTCATGACCACCTGACCAACTGTCCCTGTGCCATCCGATCCATCCCCGACTACCTCCAAGCATCCCAATCCCTTCTCTTGATGCATCCGACACCCCCGACGTCCACCAAGCTCCTGACCCCCTCCCCACCACAACCCACCTTACCCCTTCACCCACTTGCCTTCTCTCCTGTCAAAGTGGCTGGGACTTTTAAACTTACAGTTTTATGGCAGCTAGTGCCGTAAAGAGGGGGTGTGGCTTTGCTTCCCCCCAATTCTTCTACACTACACTAAAGGACGCTAGGAGAAGCTACGCTCCACATTTCTCTGCAGGCCTGGGATGGAGATCTGGGCGGATGATGTGCACCCTCAGTCTAATATAGGAAAATAGGAGCGGACTGGCAATCTGATGGTGAGTGCCACTGCACAGAAGATTTAAATCATTATTTAACTAAAAAATACCCTCCAAGACCAGTTGATTAATCATCTGTTTCTGTGCGTGACTATTATTGTGACAATATACATTGCCACCATAGCAACATCATACATTGTCGCCATAGTGACATTATGGACAGAATTTTCTGTTTGACGTGAGGGCTGGGGGGTGCCCCGGGCCCCACACATCAGCGAGTAGAATGACGAGCGGTGATGTTGGCCAGCGTCCCGATGGCACTGCGCGCCATCGTGATATTTCAAAGGGCAGGCGCACGATGAAGTTCGTCGCGCGTCCGCCATTAATTAGCGGGCTAGTTGAGGCCCTTAAATCGGCAATCAACAGCAATTTTCAGGTGCCTGTGCGATCTTCAGGTCGGCGCATGGGCACAACAGGCGGGCGGGTAAGAGACTTTTCTATGAACCTCATCCACGGGCGGGATAAGAGGGCTCAGTGGGGTCATCAATCTGCTTTGTGGAGTATTTATTGGAGAAAGTATTAGTAAACTTGCCTGTGTGATCTGTAGCAGGTCAGAACAAATTCCAGCAGCTTTCTGTGTACTTTGAACCTTAAGTCAGCACTCTGCAGTCTGTAATCTTTATTGGGCCTGCAGCTTTCTGGAGGCCTCCCCTTAGCCTGGGTATGGGTTCTGACATGTCCACCGGAGGCAGCTCCTCTGAGGATGAAGGGAGGGATAGAATGAGGAGGAGGCCAGGAGCACACATCTAGCCTCCAGGGGAGCCACCTTTGGGAGGACAGGTGTAGGCACAAGGGGCGCAGGGCCAGGAGGTATTTCAAAATGGAAGGGGCTGCAGAAGACACCACCATCCTGCTTCCAGGGTATACAGACGACGAAGCAACTTCCTCAGTCTGACTGAGGTGCAGTGCTGAAGGAGGCTCTGTCTGTCAAGGGGGACAGTGAACTATATCTGTCAGATGATTGGCCCTGAGATCTCTCCTAACTGTGGGTGGACACCCCATGCCAGCAGCTCTGAAGGTCACAGTTGACCTCCACTTCTATGCCTCTGGCTCCTTCCAGGGCTCGGTGGGTGACCTTTGCGGTGCCTCCCAATCAGCTGTCCACACTTGTGTCAAGCAGGTTACAGATGCTCTGTTCAGACGGGCATTGACCTTCATCCACTCCCACTGGGACCAGGCAAGTCAGACACAGTGAGCCAGAGGCTTTGTGGCCATTGCTGGCTTCCCCTGCGTCCAGGATGCAATAGACTGTACACATGTGGCCATCAAGTCGCCAGCAGGTGAGCCCGGTGCCTTCGTCAACAGGAAGGGCTTCCACTCCATGAACGTGCAGATAGTGTGTGATCACAGGATGCAGATTCTACAAGTCTGTGCAAGGTACCCAGGCAGCTTCCATGACACCTACATCCTCAGACACTCCCAGGTGCCGGCGATCTTCACTGCTCCAGCCCAGCTGGATGGATGGTTGCTGGACGACAAGGGCTATCCCCTCAGAAGGTGGTTCATGATGCCTCTCCACTGTCCAAGAACAGAAGCTGAGCAGCGGTACAATAGGAGCCACGCTTCCATAAGGGCTGTGGTGGAGATGGCCATCGGTCTTCTCAGGATGCACTTCCGATGCCTGGACAGTTCAGGGGGCGCACTCCAGTACCCCCCAGATCATGTCTCGGTGATAGTGGCTGCATGCTGCGCTCTCCACAATCTTGTGCTGGAAAGGGGAGACGCAGTGGACGGTGAAGACGTTGACTCAGTTTCTGTGGCTGCACACGATGAGTCCAGCACTGGTTCTGAGGATGAGGAAGCACAGGGAATGATGAGGGACTGAACACTGACCAGGCACTACACCAAGGAGGCAGGGACACTTTAATCCAATGAACCTTCAGCTAGCTCCACACTAATGGATCAGGAGGACCAGCCTTGCCTGGCGCTTCCATACTCGACACCTAAGTGCTAAATCTACCAGGTCATCAGCAGGAACTAAGGGCTTTGGACATAAACTTGAATGTCCAAACAAACACCCATGACATTTCTCTTAAACGTACACATGCAGAACAAAGGAGCCACCCTCAGCCGTGGTAACACATCTGATGTTTATTTTAAACATCAGATGTTCTCACAAATCCAAAACAAAATGTTAAGCGAGAAGAAAAAAATTATAAGGACCTAATCTTGGGCCAACACAAAAGCACCAGTGAGAAACCCATGGTGTGCCTAATGTGCCTTATGCTTTTGTTTCCAGGTGCTACATCTTGGTGCTGCTCCATCACTCCGAGTGGCGTCTGAGACAGCCTCGATTACCTTGGCAGTCGTCCTCTGGCCCATGGAGCCTGTGCTAGGCTTGCCTGGGAGGGATCTGCCAGTTCCACAACTGACATCTCCCCAGTCGTCACAGCCTCACCAGATGAGGCGGTCAATGAGAGAGAGGCGGAGGAGTTGCCGCCCTCATCTGGAGTGACCTGAGAGGAGACTGCAGAGATGACAGGCAGCTGCTGCACTGACGAAAGGTCATCTTGGACCTCCCTGCTCACCGTGGATGAATGGGCAACGAGATGGGAAGCTTGAAGCCCACACCACCTCTCACATTGGAAATGACCAGCTGTGCCCACTGGCTCTGTGAGGGCTTGCAGTCCGAGCATAACCCCAGGAGGACCTGATTGTTTTCCTGGAGGTGCCTCTCCATGAGAGTTGCCGCTCTCTCCATGGAGGAAGCATGTTGCTTTGCTATGAGGCTCACTGCATCAATGATGCTCTGCATGGACTCCTCCACCACAGATACCAAGTGAAGCATAGTCTCATGCAACACTCCCATATGCTCCCGCACACCCAGCCGCATTTCCTGTAGCTGCTGCGTTGCTGACAACTCCAGAGGCACATCAGCAGGCACCGACTGAGCATGCGCCTGGTCCCCTGTAGTCCTCCGACTGCTGGCGCCATTGGTACTCTCTGTCTCTGCCAGCTCCTCCAGCGATTATGAAGTGCCCTCTCTATTGTGCCTCGGGACACAAACCAATGTTCCAATGCCCACCGAGGTGCTAGTATCTGCGCTAGTGCCTGCCTGGCAGAAATGGTGTGATGCAGGTGACATTTGAGGTCCCTCAGGTGTGAGAGGGGCATCTGCCGTTCCTCCTCCCGGCCATGCTCTGAAGATGCTGATATGAACAATAAGCACAGTGGATCAGTTGGCGTACACACAGTGACGCACTTCATCCCTTTCCCCCTGACTCATTATGCGCTCAACTTTCTAGAACCATTAGACACGAACATCGGCAAATAGTGAGGAGGATAGCCTTACATTATGGGCAGATATTGACGGGCTGGTCAGATGGGCTGATGAATGCCAAATGGAATGTAGTGTGGATAAGTGTGAGGTGATGCACTTGGGCAGAACAAACAAGGTATGGGGATACAGGATGAATGGTAGGACTGTGGAAAGTAACAAGGATCAGAGGGACCTTGGTGTGCATGCTGACTGGTCCCTTAAGGTAGTGGGACAGGTACATAAGGTGTTTAAGAAGGCAAAAGCCATACTTGCCTTTATTAGCCGAGGCATAGAATATAGGAGCAGGGAGGTAATGTTACAAGTGCAGAAAACGCTGCCTAGGCCACAGCTATAGTTCTGCGTGCAGTTCTGAAGTGCGCTTCACGGGAGGGATGTGATTGGAGTGGAGAGAGTGTAGAGGTCATTGACCAGGATCCTGGTTGGGCTGGAGAGTTTGACATATGAGGAGAGACTGGGGTTATTTCCACTGGAGCAGAGAAGATTGAGGGGTTACAAGATTGAGGTGTATAAACTTGTGAGGGACATAGATAGGGTCGACAGAAAGGAACTTTTCTCCTTGGCGGAGGGATCAGTAACCAGAGGGCATAGATTTAAGTTAAGGGGCAGGAGGTTTACAGGGGATATGATGAGCAACTTTTGCACACAGAGTGTCTTGGGAATGTGGAATGCGTTGCCTGAAAGGGCGGTAGACGCAGAAACCCTCCTAACATGTAATAAGTATCTGGATGTGTAGTTGCGATGCCATAGCATACAAGGCCATGGGCATAGTGCTGGGAAATGGGATTAGAATACTTAGGTACATGTTTGACCTGCACATCCTCGAAGGGCCAAAGGACCTTTCTCTATGACCCACACCTCTGACTCTATCACTCTGTGACCGAGCAATGTTGCAACAATAACAAATTAAACAATCGTCGGTGCTATTGATGTTGGGAGGACATTGCGGACCTCACTGTTGGCCTCAAATACCTGGCTGTGCCACCCCAGCCTCACCTGTGGACCTGGGCGCATGGCGCCTCTCAATCTCCAAGGCCTCCTGTTTGAAGCGGCTTAACATCAGGAGGTGAGCCTGGCCACCTTGAGTCCTTGAATGCTCCGACGCATTATCAGCATTCTTCTCCCGAGAAAGAGAGAACACCATTCATTACGGCAAATGGCACATGGACTCTGCATACGCATGCCACAACCCAACCACAGTGGGCCATATCAGGCCCCCAGTGCCTCCTCTTCCCGCTACTGCTGATCATTCACAGAAAGATAGCACGCCTGCTCCCACCCCCGCCAATGACCCCTTGGACACATGATGAGTCCATCACTTTAGGAAACACATGGTATTTGCTCCCATAGCAAGGAAGCGTAACTACGTGCAGTGTCAAGGGCAGCAGATGGTTCTTGGCCACGGCACCTTGAGACTCCCCTTCCACCATCTCATCACCCTGAATAGGGCATCTGTTGGAGTTCTGAGTATGTGCCTAGCTGCATCTCCTGCAGGTTGCCCCAGACTAGTCATGTGCGACTGAGACCAACACATGGTGCGGGGACAACTCATCTCCTCATGAACCACACAGGCTGATCTAGGCATGGGCATTATGTGCTTGCCCACCCAGCGTAGGAAAAATGCCCAATGTGATTCAATGCAGTCACGACAGTAAGACTTGGGCAGAGGCCTCAAAGGCTAAGGCTACCTGCTGGGTTAAATGCCCAATGCCAACATGGTACTCACCCTTCCAGAGTGCAACAAATCATTGACGCGCTTACGGCACTGGATCCAGGTGCACCGTACCATGTCGTGGGAGCTCACCACCTCCGTCACCTCCTCCCAGGCACGTTTGATTATCTGGGGAGGACCTCCTCCTCCCATCCTGGGGGACCAACACCTCCCGCCGTGCTGCCACCTCTTCGAGGAGAGCAGTAAGGAATTCATTGAAAAGCAAGGGGTGCATTGGCCCCCCCTCTGGCCTACCCTGCAGCCTGCCCTGCTCCTGTGGCACACCCTGAGCCTGGTCTGCTCCTCTGCCCTTCCCTCCAGCATGGCCTGCTCAGCTGATCCCCTGTGGTGTGACCTCTGATTGGCCGTTGTGAGCAGCCCACAGGAGGCTGCCAGGCCTTCCTTTAAACAAACTGCCAGGTCGCCATTGGACCCGACAGTCTGTACATGCCCGCCACTGCCTGTGCACTCCCGCTATCCACAGGAGTAGGCAAATATGCTGGATGGGCCTTAATTGGCCCACCTGCATAAAATGGCGACGTGGACCCCATCACGGGCACCAATTGGGTCCGTGCCCATTCCGGCTCCGCCCACCTGATAGGCAGAAAATTCTGCCCTATAGATTGTCACCATTATGACAATATACATTACATCTTGCTTGCTACAAAGAAACAGGTAACATTCAAAGGAAAGAAGGGCTTGCATTTATAAAGCACCTTTCATGAACACTGGACATAAAGCTAATTTACAAACAATGAACTATTTTTGAAGTGTAGTCATTGCTGTAATGTAAGAAACTTGGTAGCCAATTTGTGCACAGCAAACTCCCACAAACAGCAATGTGACAATGACCATTTAACTTGTTTTCTTTTGTGATGTTGATTGAAGGATAAATATTGGTCAGGAATAACTCCCCTACTTTTCTTTGAAATAATGCCATGAAATCTTTTACATCTACCTAAGAGGACCAGTGAGATTTTGATTGAACATCTCATCCAAAAGATAGCACCTCCAACAGTGGAGCATTGGAGATTCAGCCTTGATTTTTGTATTCAAGTCCTGGGCCAGAATTTTCGGCTCAGCCAGCGGGGGTGAGACCCGCTTGCCGAGGCATAAAACGATGCGGGGTGACATCGGGTGTACGTCCTGATGTATTTAGATTTTCAGTTTGGTAGGCACGCAGCCAACTTGGCTGTGTGCCTGCCAAACTGTCAAAGGCCTATTAAGGCCATTTAAAAACTAATAAACCGAGCTGCCTATCCAACTTTAAGTTTGGCTGGCAGGCGAAGAGCCCAGGCGGCCTTCGCAATTTTCATGGAACCTCATCCACGGGCAGGATGAGGTTTCATGAAGTGTTTATAAATTGAATAAAATTTTTTATAAAAATGCATTGACATGTCCCAGCTCATGTGACAATGTCTCATCAGGGGACATGTCTTAAAATGTTTTATTTTTCTTATTTAGATTTTTAAAACTTAAACCGATCTCCCTGAGGCAGCTCTATGCCTCAGGGAGATTTCTGCGCTCTTTTGCATGCATGCACGAAAGAGCTCAGGCCCCGACTCAAGGAACCGCTCCCCGCCTGCATAGGGAGTGCTCAGTGCTTCCGGGTGCACATCATGCTGGGCAGGCCTTCGTTGGCCCACCCACGTAAAATGGCGGCACGGACCCGATTGGGGGCACCGATTGGGTCCGCGCCCACTCCCGCACACCCCACCAACGGGGGCAAAATTCTCCTCCTGGATTAGGACTTGATACCAGAACCTTATTGACCTAGAAGTGAGAGTGCTATCAACTGAGCCATGGTTGACACTTCAAAAATAGTTCATTGTCTGTAAATTAACTTTATGTCCAGTGTTCAACTCTGATAAAAACAAAGTCCTACATAAAATAAGGTGCACTTTTGAGCATGAAAATCTTTACTTTCCAATATGAAGATACTCAATAAAAGTCAATAGACAAAGTTGATAAGATCAGAATTCATGTTATAACCCAAATCCCATTCCTGTCCACTGTGCTGCAATGGAGATAACATATGGTAAGAAGTCACCTTTTTAATCAAAAGTCACCCTCTCCCAACAATGCAATCTCATTTTTTTCTCATACTAAATACAATAATAAATTCCAAAGAAGGGAAGCAAAAATAAAAAGAAGTTCACAGTAATATAGAAATGAATAAAATACAATAATCAAAACTGGATACAAGTATCTTGTGGAATATAATCAGTAAAGAGCATAGTGATTCCTAAGCAACATTGTGTGTGTGTATTGTTAATAGTTTTTAAAAATGTATATATTTATTTTCTGAAATGGACTGTTGACACAATGACAAAAATGGATTGTGGTTCCCCACAAGTTTACAAACCATAGATTATAAGGTGTTTGTCAAATTTGTTTCAATAACGAATTGTTGTTTTAATCTATTCTGTCAGATTTCCTAGTTGCTCTTTAACCTGCAAGAAATAATCAGAATAAATTGATATTTTTAAGGTACCGGTTAATGAATAATCTGGTTTATTCAATCAACACTTCAGGTAAAACGTTATCAGCCTTTGGCAGATTCATTACTATAGAGGCACCTAGTGCATTTTATATAAAGTTCTTTAATTTTTTCTCTTGTACACTTTCAGTATCTGACTGTCTTAGAATCTAATTCTGTGTCCCTGAAACTCTTCTGTCTATTGCAATTACTGACTGAACCTGTAATCTGCATGAACCAAGGCATTTTAATCTTTTCCTTGTGGAAAAAATGTCATTAAATGTACACTCTGTTTTAAAATGTACATTGTCATTTGCTTTAGGCTCACAGCATGAGCTAGTTTTCTACTCTGATAATGAAATAAATCTGGGGATGGGAATGAAATTTATTTAAGCAATGACTGCTCTTCTACATCTGGGTGTATTCTGCAATTGATTCTAGTCATGTACATTCATATTCATTATTAAAGTTGTACTCCCAAAATACAGCGTGAGTATACAGACCTCAGGGGCCCAATTAATAATATAAATATAAGATCTGTGAGGCCAAAAAGAACTTAAAAAAAGTTTAGTTTTCCAACAACCATAGGCTACCCTTGATATAATTCACACATCATTGACTAAGCAATGCACTAAAGTACGTGTTGTAGAAAAAATAAGTCTTATAGTTCGAATTATTCTTTTAAGTGTTATAACCTCATTATTTGTCTTATCATTTAACACTAAGTAAATAGAAGGAAAGAAAAGTGATTTTGTTTTCATCCATCAGTTGATAGATCGTGGTTATCCTGTTACGGATTTGAATCAATATAAGTGCATGGAGATTCTGATTAAACATAGCCTGACCATAAGACTATAAGATGTAGGAGCAGAAATAGGCCATTCAGCCCATCGAGTCTGCTCCTCCATTCAATGAGATCATGGCTGATCTGATAATCCTCAACTCCTTTTTCCTGCCTTTTCCCCATAACCCTTGATTCCCTTACTGATTAAAAATCTGTCTATCTCAGCCTTGAATATACTTCATGACCCAGCCTCTACAGCCCTCTGCGGTAAAGAATTCTACAGATTGACTACCCTCTGAGAGAAAAAATTCCTCCTCATCTCTGTTTTAAATAGGTGCCCCCTTACTCTGAGATTATGCTCTCTGGTCCTAGACTCTTCCACAAGGAGAAACAACCTCTCAGCATCTACTCTGTCATGCCCCCTAAGAATCTTATATGTTTCAATAAGGTCATCTCTCATTCTTCTAAACTCCAATGAGTACAAGCCCAACAACTCAACCTCTCCTCAGAAGAAAATCCCTCCATCCCCGGGATCAACCTAGTGAAAATTTTCCAGAATGCCTCCAATTCCAGTATATATTTCCTTAGATAAGGGGACCAAAATTGTTCACAGTATTCTAGGTGTGGTCTAACTAGTGCCTTGTGTAGGTTTAGCAAGACGTCCCTATTTTTATACTCCATTCCCTTTGAAATAAAGGCCAACATTCCATTTGCCTTCCCTATGAATGCTGAACTTGTTTGCTAGCTTTTTGGGATTCGTGCACAAGGACTCCCAAACCCCTCAGTGCTGCAAATTTCTTCAGTCTTTCTCCATTTAAATAATATTCAGCTCCTCTATTCTTCCTGCCAAAGTTCATAACCTCACACTTTCCCACATCATATTCCATCTGCCATATTTTTGCCCCCTCACTTAATCTGTCTATATCCCTCTGTAGACTCTATGTCATCCTCACTACTTGCCTTCCCACCTACTTTTGTGTCATCTGCAGACTTGGTGATAGTACATTCACTTTCCTCATCCAAGTTATTAATATATATTGTAAATAATTGTGGCCCGAGCACTGATCCTTGTGGCACTCCACTAGTTACAGGTTGCCATTCTGAAAATGCCCCCCATATCCCAACTCTCTGTCATCTAATAGTTAGCCAGACCTCTAGTCATGCTAATATACTACCCCCAACACCATGGGCTCTAATTAAGTAGACTAATGTGTGGTACTTTATCAAATGCCTTTTGGAAATCCAAATATATTACATCTACTGGTTCCCCTTTTTCTATCCTGCTTGTCACCTCCTCAAAGAATCCTAATAAATTTGTCAGGCATGATTCCTCCTTCATGAAGCCATGCTGACTCTGCTTGATTATATTGTGCATTTTTAAACGCTCTGCTATCACAACCTTTATAATAGACTCCAACATTTTCCCAATGACAGATGTTAAGCTAACTGGCCTATAGCTACCTGTTTTTTGTCTCCCTTTTTGAATGAGCGTATTACATTGGCAGTTTTCCAATCCTCTGGGACTTTTCCAGAATCTAAGGATTCTTGGAAGATTACTACCAGTGCATCCACTATCTCTGCGACTATTTCCTTTAATATCCTAGGATGCAACCCATCAGGTCCAGATGCCTTATCGATCTTTAGCTCCATTAGTTTCCTTAGTACTTTTTCTCTAGTGACCCCTTTTGCCTTGTGATTATTTAGTATTTTTGGTATGTTATTCGTGTCTTCTACCCTGAAGACTGATGTAAAGTATTTATTCAACTCCTCTGCCATTTCCTGGTTCCCCATTATTATTTCCCCAGTCTCATTCTCTAAGGGGCCTATATTGACTTTGGCCTCTCTCTTCCTTTTTATATATTTAAAGAAGCTCATACTGTCTGTTTTTATATTACTTGCTAGTTTACCCTCAAAGTTTATTTTCTCCCTTTTTTTTTAATCGTCTTCTGTTGGTTTTTAAAACTTTCCCAATCCCCTGGCTTACCACTAATCTTTGCCACATTGTATGCTTTTTCTTTCACTTTGATACTATCCTTAACTTCCTTGGTTAACCATGGTTGGTTTATCCCCCTCCTACAATCCTTCTTCCTCACTGGGATATATCTTTGTTTTGAGTCATTAGCTATTTTCTTAAACGTCTGCCATAGTTCATCAACTGTCCTTTCTGCTAAATTCCTTTCCCAGTCCACTCCAACCAACTCTGCTCCCATTTCTTTCTAATTACCCTTATTTAAGTTTAGCACAGATGTTTCCAAGTAAAGTTTCTCATTCTCAAACTAAATGCTAAATTCCACCATGTTATGGTCACTGTTTCCTAGGGTTTTTTTTTACTCTGCGATCATTTATTAAAACTGCCTCATTACACACCACCAGATCCAAAATAGCCTGACCCCTTGTTGGATCCACAACATATTGTTCTAGGAAACTGTCCCGAAACACACTATGAATTCTTGCTCATGGCTACCTCTGCCAATTTGATTTTCCCAATTTACATGGAGATTAAAGTCACCCATGATTGATATACTGCTTTTTTTACAAGCCCTCATCATGTCCTGATTTATTCTCTGTCCGACAGCATAGCTACTGTAAAGGGGCCTATAGACTATTCCCACCAATGTTTTCTTCCCCTTGTTATTTCCTACCTCCACCCATATGGATTCCACATCTTCCAATCCAAGATCATTTCTTGCTATTGTACTTATTCCATCTTGTACTAATAAAGCTACCACACTGCCCTTTCCTTCCTGCCTGTCCTTTTGGAAAGTCACAAAACCCTGAATATTTAGTTCCCAGTTTTGATCTCCTTGTAACCATGTCTCTGTAATGGATATAAGACCATTATAATTTTTCCCCCTTTGACCCTATTTGCTGTTTTTTTAATATTAGTACACTCTATCCTTCCTGTCACACTCTGGGTATCATTACCTAAATAGCTGCCTGCAATGCCACCATATCCTTTTGTTTGTAAGCCTACTTGTCCCCTCTCCAGAACCCTCCCCCCATCTATTTAGTTTAAAGTCCTCTCCTACAGCTCTAGTTATTTGATTTGCCAGGACACTTGTGAAGCCAATCCCACTGGAACAGCTCCCTTCGACCCCAGTACTGATGCCAGTGCCCCATGAACTGAAACCCATTACTCCCACACCAATCTTTGAACCACACATTTAACTCCTTGACTTTATTTATTTTATGCTAGTTTGCCCCTGGCTGAGGTAGAAATCCTGAGATTATTACTTTGAAGGTTCTGTTTTTTAATTTAGCTCCTAACTTCAAATTCTTTCAGCAGTGCCTCCTTTCTAGTTCTATAAATGTTGTTGGTATCAATATGGATGATGAAAACTGGATCCCTCCCCTCCCACTCGAAGTTCCTCTCCAGCCCTGAAGAGATGTCCTTCACCCTGGCACCGGGCAGGCAACACAGCCTTCAGGGCTCACGCTCATGGCTGTAAAGAACAGTATCTATCCCCCTAATTATACTGTGCCCTATCACTACTATGTTCCTGTTTCCTCCCCCGACTTGAATGGCTCCCTGTACCACACTGCCGTGATCAGTTTGTTCATCCTCCCTGCAGTCCCCCGCTCTCCTCCACACAGATTGCAAGAACCTCATAATTTTTGGACAAGTTCAGGGGCTGAGGCTCCAGGAAAGGTACCCACTGACTATGAGAGTTGACCGTCCTTTTTAATTAATTCTTAGGACGTGGATGTTCCTGGCAAAGCCGGAATTTCTTGTGACTCTGTAAATAACCTTGAGAAGTTGGAGATGTTCCTTCTCCTTGAACCACTGGGGATCATTTTGGTGAGGGTACTCCCACAATGCTGCCAGGTAGGGAGTTGCAGGATTTTGACTCAATGATGATGGAGGTGTATCAGTATTGTTATGACTGCTAGACTTTATAGGATGGTTATGTTTTAAACTGTCTCTGTTAATTATTTTGAACTGTTGTTTTTCAAACTGGAGGAAGGCATACAATGGGATTCAACAAGTGTCTGGCCTAGGACTACTGCATTTTTAATTTATATTAATGTCCTAGACTTGAGTGTACAGGAAACAATTGCAGATGACATGGAACTTGAAACTGTTGCGAACTGTGAGGAAGATAGTGATGGACTTGAAGAGGCCATAGATAGGCTGGTAGAAAGGGTGGACACGTGGCAAATGAAATTTAATGCTGAGAAATGTGGTGGTACCTTTTAGTAGGAAAATTGAAGTAAGGCAATGTAAAATAAAGGACACAAATTATTGAAGGTGTCAGGGCGGGTTGAGAAAATGGTTAATTTGGCATACGGGATCCTGGGCTTTCTAAATAGGGATATAGAGTAAAAAGTAAGGAAATTATAGTGAACATTTATAAAACACTGTTTCAGCCTCAACTGGAATATTGTGCCCTATTCTGGGTACCAGACTTTAGGAAGGATGTGAAGACTTTATGAGCTTTTAAGAAAAATTCCGAAAACGGCTTCAGGGATGAGGGACAACAGTTGGGTGGTTTGATTGGAGAAGCTGGTGCTTTTCTCCTTGGAGAAGAGAAGACCGAGAGGAGATTTGATAGAGATGTTCCAAACCATGAGAGTAGATAGAGAGAAACTGTTTATGTTGGCGGAAGGGTCAAGAACCAGAGCACTCCAGTTTAAGGCAATTGACTAAAGAAGCAATAGTGTCATGAGTAAAAACTTTTTTATGCAGGATCTGGAATGCACGGCCTGGGAGTGTGGGGGAGGCAGATTCAATTGTTGCTTTAAAAAGAGAATTGTATCATTATGTGAACAAAAATATTGCAGGCCCATGGCAGAGGAGTGGCACTAGATGAGTTGCTCTTGCAGAGAGCATGGACACAAGGGGGTGAATGGCCTCCATGTGTATGGAGGCTGGATTTTCTGTGCCTTCACCGGGCATGATTTCAGTGGGGCCACTGTTACGAGAATATATTTTTTAAGAATACAATTTCTAATTTTTATTTTTCTGGCTGAATTTTTAAAAACATTCTATGGAAAATGGAAAACTGTCCAGACTGTGGCAATCCACACAATCTCACATTCCACCAATAGGATGACAAATAACAGACACTCAGCCTCCTGGGGAACATGAAAGACCCCATCCTCTGTTGGCTTCACATTATCCTTAGACTTTTCAAATGTTTCTGAGACAAAACATCAAAATGTAATTATCTGTTCTGAAACAATAACTGCAGCAGACATGAACCAATAGAATTTCTCTGGAATATGTAGCCAGCAAGGTATTTTTAAGGATTGCTTACAAAGTGTGATAGAGAGAGAGGGAGAGAGATCAAAAAGCAATGCTGTACTGAAAACAGGCTGTGGAAGCCGTGTGTCCGGTTTTGTAAAGTAACCGTCCTGAGAAGAGAAATCTATTGCAAACTGAGACCTTTTGGAATAAAATGTGGAAATCTGCTCCATACAACTACACCCAGGAAAACAACTGAAAAAATTGGCCACAGCGTGGAATCACTATGACACGATTAGCCAAGGAACATCTAGCCATATATTCCTCTGTTTTTTTCATGAACTGTAAAGATCCTATGACCCTATTCTCTTACCCTGCCATCTGTACTGATGTGTGTGGGCCCAGACAAATGTATGTGACATGATTGCGACATACTGAGTTTTGTTTTAAATTTGGGAAATAGTTTCAAAAAACTTATCTTGTCCTTTGTTTAACCAAAGAAAAATGTTACAATACCCATGAGTTTATGTGCTTTCACCTGGGAGAGACAGAATGGTTACACTTGGAGCATTGGGCTGCTATGCAAATCAGGCAGTAGAGTTTCAACCTGCTGCCTCATTTTCCTTCCGTTTTATCAGACAAGTGAAAGCTGCAAAATACCTGACTGAGTATCTCACGGAGTACTTGCTGTGCCCTGTATAACATTGCAGTCCAAAAGGGATGGGCTGGCCCCAGCTGCTTTGGAGGCAGAAGATCTTGAAGTGGAGCATTACAAAGACCATCATTTCAAGGACATGATGGATGTGTTTGTTAATTGTATATTTCTTGTGTTTAATGTATGCAAGTGATGGGCATTAACTGGGGATTCACTTGAGCCCCTATAAATTGACACAGGTTAACAATTCGGTTGTTGTGTTAGGAGGTGTTTGCTTGTAATGTTTAGCCCTGTACATAAACAAAAAAAGCATGTACGGGTCGGCTTCAATTCTATCCTTCACAATTGGTTTTCTGAAATAGAACAGTGATAACTGCAAGGTATATCACATTAAATTTATCAATGAAGTATGTAACAATCTCCTTTTGTGACCAACCCCCCCTACTCCATTTCCCTCACCTTCATGTAAATTCCAATTCCTGCAATGCAGTACACACCACAAAGGATCCCCGCCATTTTGGTCCCACATGAGCATGACAGCCTTTAGAACCTCTATGAATAAATGAGTACAAGATAAATGCACCTTCCCCTTTTTAACAGCAATTCAAAAGTCACTGTAACCTACCCTACTCCATCTTTACTTGTGTTTTCCCCATTTCTCTAAATCTGTTTTACTTTCTTTCATTCTAGTGCATCTTCTGGATGCAACTTGAGACTCAGAATCACAAGATGTGGTTATCTACTGGTGTGGTGTACAAGGTTCATGGGACTCAGGTGCTCTTCTGTGATGGCAGCTTGATGCTGGAATGGAACTAATACTGTGGCTGAATCACTTGTACAGTATACTATGCATGCTAGGGTCACCTATATGCCACTTGAATTGTGCTGTAAAGGGGAAGGTCAGATAGTTGGAATGTGCTGTGATCCTAAGAAATGGGATCATCATGCAAGTGCATTTCATTACCTTGAGCTCTGGACTGGCTTGTCTACTGTCTGGTGAGCTGGCTGGACTGATGGCTGTTATCAGATCATGGGACCAGAAAGCAGTCAATATGTCACCTTTGTTCAGAATAAATTGAGGTAACCATAAACCAGTGAGTCTAACATCAGTTGTGGGCAAACTCCTAACATCCGTAATATGAAATAAAATTACTAAACATTTAGAGATGCAAGATTTAATCAAGGATTGTCAGTACTGATTTATAAAAGGTAAATTTTGTAAAGTTTTTGAGAAGAAGTGACTGCTCAGATAGACAAAATGTATTAAATGCAGCCCATAGGGATTTTCAGAAAGCATTCAATAAGGTCTTTCACAAGAGTGTTGATAGAACACTTCAGCCATATAATGTCGCATTATGGATATAAAGTTGGTTGATTAAAAACTGGAATGAGACCTCAGTGGGGTGCTGGGAGTTTGGTTTGTTCTGACAAATGCAAGACAAAAAGCTTCCACAAAAAATGTCTCTTCTTTTTCAGCAATACTCAAGTTCTGTACTACCAAATATTGGATGCTTGTGATAAAGAGACGGCAATAATCATGGGTGATTTTAATTTACATATAAACTAGAAAAATCAGATTGGCAGTAGTGGCCTGGATGAGGTGCTCATAGAATGCTTTCGAGATAGTTTTTTTAGAGCAGCATGTTCTGGAACCAACCAGAGAGCAGGTTATATTAGATTTGGTATTGTGTAATGTGACAGGATTAATTAATGACCTCAGAGTAAAGATACTCCTAGGTAGCAGCAACCACAATATGATTGAATTTTACATCCAGTTTGAAAGGGAAAAGAGTGGGTCTAAGACTAGTGTTTTAAATGTAAATAAATGCAACTATGTGAGAATGAAAGCTGAGGTAACTGAAGTGAACTGGGATACTAGGCTAGAGGATAGATCAATAGAGAAGCAGTGCAGATATTTAAGAGGATATTTCAGAATATTCAGGATAAGTATATTCTTACTATAAAGTAAAATTCTAAGGGGAAGACCCACCGACCGTGGTTAACTAAAGAAGTTAAGGAAAGCATCAAACTTAAGGAAAAAACATATAACTGTGCAAAGATGAGTGACAGGTCAGATGATTGGTCAGAATATAAAGAACGGCAGAGAATGACTAAAAGGTTAATGAGGGGAATGAAATTAGAGTATGAGAAGAAGCTCGCTAAAAACGTAAAAACAAATGGCAAGAGTTTCTACAGGTATTTAAAAAGGAAAAGTGAGTGTTGGGCCTCTAGAGTGACAATGGGGAGTTAATAGAAGATAGGTGGCAAATGAAATGAAGAAATATTTTGCTTCTGTCTTCAGTATAGAAGATACAAAAAGGATTCCAGTAATAGCTGGAAAGCAGGAGCTGGAAGGGAGAAAGGAACTTGGTGAAATTACAATCACTAGGGAAGTAGTACTGAACAAACTGACAGAGCTGCGAACTGACAAGTCTCCGGATCCAGATGGACTTCATCCTAGGGTCTTATAAGAGGTGGCAAATGTGGTAGTAGGTGCATTGGTGTTAATTTGCCAAAATTGGCTAGATTCTGGAAAGGCTTCATCAGACTAGAAAGTAGCAAATATAATCCCTGTATTCAAGAAGGGAGGGAGGCAGAAAAGAGGAAACTATAGGCTAGTTAGCTTGATGTTGGTCGTGGGGAAGATGTTAGAATTGATCACTAAGGAGGTTATAGCTGGGCACTTAGAAAAACTCAAGGTAATCAGGAAGAGTCAGCATGGTTTTGTGAAAGGGAGATTTGCTTAACCAATTTATTGGAGTTCTTTGAAGCAGTAACATACTCTGTGGATAAAGGGGAGCCTGTAGATGTACGGTACTTGGATTTTCAGAAAGCATTTGATAAGGTGCCTCATCAAAGGTTATTGTGGAAAATAAAAGCTAATGGTGTCAGGAGTAAAGTAATAGCATGAATAGAAGATTGGCTGGCTGGCTTAAAGCAGAGAGTATGTATAAATGGCTCTTTTTCTGATTGGCAAGATGTGGCGAGTGAAGTCCTACAGGGGTCTGTGCTGGGGCCTGAAGTTTTTATCATTTATATCAATGACTTAGAGGAGGGGAGTGCAGGCATGGTAGCTAAATTTGCAGATGACACAAAGATATGTAGGAAAGTATGTTGTGAAGAGGACATAAGGAGGTTGCAGACGGATATAGATAGATCGAGTGAGTGGGTAAAAATCTGGCAGATGGAGTTTAATGTGGGAAAATGTGAAGCAGTTCACTTTGGCATGAAGAATAAAAAAGCAGAGTATTACTTAAATGGAGGATGGATGTAGAATTCTGAGGTGCAGAGGGATCTAGGTGTTCTAGTTTATGGGTCACAAAAAGTTAGTATGTAGGTACAACATGTAATTAAGAAGGCTAATGGAATGCTATCCTTTATTATGAGAGGAATTGAACATAAAAGTAATGATGTTATGCTTCAGTTATACAGGGCATTGGTGAGACCACACATCTTGAATACTGTGTACAGTTTTGCTTTCCTTATTTAAGGAAGGATGTCAGTCCATTGGAGGCACAACAGAGGTGGTTTACTAGATTGATACCTGGAATGAATGGGGTGCCTAATGAGAAAAGGTTGGAGAGCCTGGGCTTGTTTCCATTGGAGTTTAGAAGAGTGAGGGGTGACTAGATTTAAGTAAATAAGATCCTGAATGGCCTTGACAAGGCAGATATGGAAAGGATGTTTCCTCTTGTGGGTGACTCCAGAGCTAGGGGACACTGTATTAAAATTAAGGGTCACCCTTTTAGGATAGAGCTGAGGAGAATTTATTTCTCCCAGAGGGTTTGCAACTTTGGAATTCTTTGCCCCAGAAGGTGGTGGAGGCGGGGTCATTGAATATTGTTAAGGCGGAGGTAGGTAGATTCTTGTTAGGCAAGGGATCAAAAGGATTTATCGGAAGTAGATGGGAATGTGGAATTCAAAACACAAGCAGATCAGCCATGATCTTATCGAATGGCTCCTGTTTTGTATGTTCGTATTTCATATATTTGTAAAACAAAGGGTAGAATTTTCTGGCCCTGCCTGCCGCTGGGATCGTCCAGTCCCACCGAAAGTCAATGGACTTTTGACTGAGCCGATGAAACTCCTGCGGCCGGTCCCGCCATGATGGGGCCAGAAAATCCTGGCCAAAGTGTTAGGATAGATGGGTATTGCTTGGCCTGGTGATGGACAGAAAACAATTTAACACAGAGGTTATTGTTATCTAGTCCACTTTTGTTCACAGTCTTTATAGGGCATTTGAATTTAGGTATAGGGAGCACAATCTCTTAATTTGTTGATGACATAAATTTAGGAGACTTGGCAAACCAGTGATGAACTCCAAAATTCTTCATGAAGAGAGACAGTTTAGCAGAATTGGCAGACAGCATGCAGATGCAATTTAATGTGGATAAGCTTATTGGGACTGTGCACTCAGTGGGAAGATCCTGAAAGGTGTGGACAAACAGAGAATCTGGGAGTTCAAATACATTATTCCCTGAAAACACAAGTGTGGATAGATAAAGCTACAAAAAAGTTATTTGAATTTTTGGTTTTATCAATGAGGTACAAGAGTAAAGAGGTCATGCTGAAATTATACAGACCATTGATTCGGCCATTGTGTGCCATTTCAGGCACTCCATTATCCTAAGGGTATTAAAGCTAGAGAGAGCATATCTTATAGATTCCCAAGGATGAGGCCAGGGATAGGAAAGTAAAGTTATTATGGGAGACTTGAGATAATGGCCAGAATTTTCCATGCCTGTTGGTATCGGGCATGTTTGGCGGCGTGAGCAGACAATATGGGTGAGAAGGCTAAAAATCGGTGTGAAACCAGTTTGTGATCATCCATTCAGCCTGCTGTTAGTGGGCTGCGTTTCCCGCCATCAGACATGGGAGCATCATTGTAATACATCTGCATATCATTATAAGGCCAGCCCACCAGAATCAGCAACCCCTGCTTGAGCGTCAGCCTACGTCGGTGGGAAAACACACCGGTGTAGAACACGTCTTGACAAATGCGACATGCAGAAGTCGGGTCTTACTGCCAAGGCTTTCCTCACATCGGGACATCCGAGGACCAGAAGATGCTGGAACCCGACAGCAACGGCACTGTGGAGGAACGTCCATGGCATACTGGGTGGAATCTCATGGACATGGCTCTGCTGTGAAGCAGCTCACGGAAGTTGGAAGGTCATCAGTGAGGATCTGCTCACAATG
Source organism: Carcharodon carcharias (assembly GCF_017639515.1). Taxonomy (NCBI): domain Eukaryota; kingdom Metazoa; phylum Chordata; class Chondrichthyes; order Lamniformes; family Lamnidae; genus Carcharodon; species Carcharodon carcharias. The sequence continues at coordinate 73,498,994 of NC_054477.1, read as the reverse complement.
GATAATGGTTGAGGGGGCGGAGAGGTAGGTCCAGCTGTGTTTGGGAGAGGAACATGTACCAGGGGGTGTGGGAGATGAAGGTCTAGAATCGATTACGAAAGGAAGAGGTGTTGGCGGGGATGAGGTTGGGAGGGGGGGAATGAAGGTGTCGGATGGGAGGGGATTGTTGGGAGGGCAGGGAGGGAGTACAGGAGAGGAGAGAATACGGGAGAGGAGGGGGAACAGGGGAGAAGATGGCAACTGGGGAGGTAGGTGTAAGGGGGCATAGAAGGTGTAAGGGAAGGGGTTTGGAGGGGGGAAGGAGAGCGGATAGGGGAGGGAGTCCAAGGAGATGAAGAGGTGTGGAGAGGGGAGGGATTAGGGTGGAGGAAGGTGTAAAGGTATCTGAAGGAGCCAGGGAGGGGAAGGAGTGAGGCTGGAGGAAGAATTAAGGCTGGAGGAAAGAGTCGAAGAATTGGGGGGAGGACTAAAGGGCCGAACTAAGTGGGGTGTCTTGGGGTGGAAGGTGTTCCAAGGGGGGAAGGGACTCCAATGGGGGAGGGGGTCCAAAGGGAAAAAGGGGTTCCAAAGGGGGAAGGGGTTCAGAGGGGGGAAGAGGTTCAGAGGGGGAGATGCCCATATGAACATGTAAGGGAGGGCTCTGATGAGTCCATGACTGCCTCCTGGGGAACTGAGGTACGAGGGAATGGTGAGAGTGACTGAGGACAGAGTGAGGCAGTAGGATGGGAGGGTGAGGGTTCAATTGTAGTGGTAGAAGGGAAGGTGAAGGTGGTTGGAGGGGACTCGGAGGCAGACATGGACCCTGGGGTGGGAAGGAGGAAGTTGAGGAGGTGAATGTGGACGGGGGTGGAATTTTCAGGAAGAAAGGGAACGTACACCTGGACATCCTCCAAAGAAAAGAGTTGTGGCTGGCCGGTGACGGTGGGGGGGGGGGGGGGTCAACAGTGACGGGGGAAAGGAAACGGGTGACTAGGGGAGGGGAAAGGACAGGGGAGCGAATGAAATACTGTATCCCCACCATGCTGTCTAAAGTGAAAGTGAAATGAGAGTCGTGGTGAGTGAGAACAGGTGCTGCATGGGAGTGTGATCAGTGGGTGGCGGAGATGCAGGTCAGCTCAGATGGACAACTGAAAGAGAGCCCCAGCAGGCAGCATTGAAAATGCTGAGAATATTGAGGTCAGTGTGATATGGGAAAGGTCCACATGTGTGGGAGAGTACTTGTATGAAGCTCCAAAAAGACCTGACACACACACATTTTTCCCTCCAGAATCACTCGTTGGCCGGCTGCTCCCTCCGCAGTGACAGAGGACGAGGTTGAGGGGCTCACAGGCAGAGGGCACTCGGAGGGAGAGGACAGGCTCTGAGATTCCTGAGTGGATGACCCAGAGGTGTCCAGCTGCTGCTCCTCCTCCTTCGGGTGCCCGAGAGCCCTGGCCTGACTCCTTGAGGGGAAGGAGCACCTGGAGGGATGTTGAGGTGCCCCATTTCCCTCTTGTGTTGCCACTGCAGAAACTCACCCATGACTCTTGCAATGGAGTGCAGGTCTGTGCACATCTCCGCATTCTGCTGGACCAGGTTCTCCATGGCGTCCGCCATCCTTCCCATGCACACACATGTAGGCATCACTTCATCAGAGAGCAGGCAGATGCAGTCTTCCAACTTGCAAGCCACTCAGTTGAGGGCTTCCAAAGGGTCTGTGTGATGTTCTCACGCCTTCTGCCGACTCTCCAGGATGAGTTGGAAGGCGAAACCCAGAGGTTTGCGATCTGACTCGGACCTCACAGATGCCTGTTGCCCAGCAGTTCTCTGAGTGCTGGGGACCTCAACTGAACCTGCCTCTGCCTGCTGTGGACACGTGTCCACGCGGTGACCACCATATTGTGAACCTGAGCCTGCTCTAGATCTAGGTCCTGCCGAGGTCTGTGTCTCTGCGCTGTGGGTAAGTGCTCTGACAGGTCTTCCAGGCTGCTTATTTCCAGCTCTTCAATGGAGGAGGTGTCCTCTTGGTTGCAGGTGAGGACCTGGATGGAGTTGAGGGACTTGCTGGCTGACGGTGTCGGTCGCTTGGCAGATCTCCCTGTAAACCAAAGTAAAGGTAATTAGTGCACTCATAGCGAGAGCACTCATAGTTGTGTTGAGAGAGGGATGATGTGGTGCAGGATCCTCATGAGGGCATTTGCCACTGACCTCACTGTCGCCGCAGGCATGGTCCACGTCCTCACCAGTTAACGTGATGGCACACTCCTCAAAGTGAGTGAGGGGCCTAATGTGGGCCACTCCATCCCTGATCTGGGACCTTGCCCTGCTGATGTGAACCAGCTTCTCCTGCATGAAAACAGATGGAGAGAGTGTGAGCAGGACACATGGCACTGCATGGAGTGTTTGTGTGGTGAGTGAGGATATGGACGGGATCAGAACACGAGGATATGAGCCTGATGGAGATGTGAGGATGTTTGTGAGAATTAGTGGTGTTGTTCTTTGAGGTGTGAGATCCCTGTGGATGTGTGATGGGTTTGTGAGTGTATGAATTGGGAGTGATGAAAAGAGTGAGTTACCCTGGCAGAATGGATGAGACCATTCAACCTATAGCGGCACTGGGTAACTGTCCCCTTTTGCAGGGCATTGGCACTGACCACTGCTGTCACCGCCTCCCATGCTGGATTGGTGATGCCACTGCTTCTTCTGTGGCCAGAGCAGGGGTAGAGGATATCACAGCAGGCCTCCATGGTGCCCTAAAGGTGCTCGAGGGCTGTGTCACTAAACCGGGGGGCTGCAGTCTTGTTGCTTTTCTCTCTTTCGTGCAGCAGTCCTGAGCTAGAAGCACTGAAAGCTGTACGTGCGGCTGCACTTTAAATGTGGCGTCCAGCTTGATGAAGCGGCGAAGTGATGGCCTGGTAGGTGAATGAGATCCCGCCTGCAAGTGAAACAGTGTATTTCCCGGGAATGCATAATTAATGCAGCGGGTTTGGAAAGATACGGCGTGAAAAGCTGCTGTTATACCGGCGTGTAAACCATCGTTTCCCCCGCCCACTAGCGTACTTAGTGCAAAACTGGGACAATTCCGCCCATTGTGACTATCTCCACTTGAACAAAGGAGGTTGTGAAGAGATTTAATGAAGGATTTTAAAATTATGAAAAATTTCAGTTGGGTGAATAGAAAAAGTTATCTCCTTGGATTGGATGAGGGTGGTCATCAATTTGAGATTATCACACAGAGAATGAGGAGAGAGACTAGGTGAAATTTATTTACACAGGAGGGGCAAGGAATGAATGATCATAGCGAATGAATGAAGCAGTAACCTTTACACCTTTTAGAGCCTCTTGGCTAAATATTTAAAGGAGAAGACGAAACAGAGATATGGGAAAGACCAGGACAATGGGATCGACTTTGGATTGCCCGATCAACTTGCTGGCACTGACATAATGGGCTGAATGACCTAATTCTGTGTTGCAGACGTTTATGGTTCTGCAAAGTCTAGCTGAAAAGACATTGGAGTGACTGCTTTTTTTTTGTACCTCCAGTCTCACATCCACACCGATTATCATCATGTTGCTTTCATCAGAATGTTCAGTTAAGCACCTGTCACTCCCTTCCTGGTCATTGATCCGACACAATTGCCATCCCCCACTGTCCTATTTTCACAACCTTGTTAACCCAGCCTGTCAGCATAATGATGTTCTGATTGCACTCTCTCTTCTTTCTCAGTGCACATTGCAGCAGGTTAATGTAGAGTGAGGACACCAAGAAGAAGCTGTTAAATATGTCATTAACGCTGTCCCTGTACCAAATGAAACACTGCCATTGAGATTATTTGATATGTTATATTTTATGTGATGAACTTTGTCACTCACTGTTGGCCTGCTCTATACAGAATGAAACTCATATTAGCTTTCTTTTTTCCCCAAGACTTACTCATCTTTCAAAAAGAATTTACTAGCTGGCTTCAAGGAATAGCGATTACTGGAAAAATATTCTCTCGGGCTATTAATCCAAATTCAGCATTTTTTTTATCTACAAAGTGCAACTCAATCCATATTTCCTGGTGGTAATTACATTAGAAATTGTGTACACTGAGGACTACCATCTGATAATTACTCTTCTGCTGGTTTTGCCATATGACAATAAAGTTCTTATGCTTTGTGTTTTCAGGAAATAATCAACACAGCGTACTTGATGAGTGAGCGGGACAACTTTGAAAGTCAATGTCTGTTCCTTTATTGTACAGTATTAATGATTCTTTCATCTATTTGCTTATGAAGATAAATGTTCAAACATAGGAGATTAAGACTGTAAATTCCAGCAGTAGTTGATGTGAGGGAGTTTGACAAGAAGCTAAAACTTCTTTTACTGGTGTTCAGATACATGGCTAGCTGCAGGTACCTCACAACTGTCATACGTTAGCATCTTTTTACTTTGTTTCATCTATGCTGAAGATTGTAATGGCTTGGTCTAAAAGTGAAGAAAAAACATTGCAAGGCATTATAGATTAATAACATGTGTAGTTTTTACATTAAATATCTTAATATATTTATTAGGCCTGACTATCATCTATTTTCTATTTGCAACACATGAATGAAGGAATAAAGCTGGATGAACAATTACTTAGAGTTGCAAATAAATGTATTGCTCTTTTACTGTCATCTATCAGTATATACCTTAATCATACTGGTTTGAGTGATTTTCGATCCACCTTCCAAAAGGCAGAATTCTAAGCTAAGTGTTCAAACTGCAAACAAATTCAGTTATCCAAGAGAAAACAAACTAATTTAAAAATTATAAGTTGGGCTCCACTGAGTACATTTTGATCTCTTCAGCTATATCCAGAGAATCACCTGCAATTGCTTCTCTCCCTGCTCCTGCCACGTTATCTCTGGTGTCCCCAGGGATCTATCCTTGCATCCATCCTATTTCTTATCAACATGCTGCTTGCATCATCTGAAAACATAGCATCAGTTTTCTCATGTATGTTGGCAACATGCAATTCTACCTCGGGACCACTTCTCTCAACACCACCACTGTCTCTAAAATATCAGATTGTTTGTCCAACATCCAGTACTGGATGAACAGAATTTTTTTCCAGCTAAACATTAGGAAGACAAAACTTGCCACAAACTCAGTTCATTTGCCACTAACTCCATCCCTTCTCTGGCAACTTTCTGAGGCTGAGCTAGACTGTTCATAACCTTGATGTCGTATTTGACTCCAAAATGAGCTTTTGACAACATGCCTGCACCATCACTGAGACTGTCTATTTCCACTCTTGGCTGATGTCTGTTCTAGCCATTCCAGTTGTTAACCAGATATCTAGGGTTGGATTTTCCAGTGGGCTTCAGAACCCCAAAAGCAGGATTAAATGGGGGTCCCGAGCCCACAGTTTCCAGCAGCCAAACTGGCAGCACAATCTTCCCAGAGGGGGCTTCCTAGTTGATCACCTCTGGCTCAGAAAACCGGCAGTTCTATAACCTTGGCCACGCAAGAGGAGAAGCGGGCACTGCTGGGGCATTTGGGGACCTTGAGGGGGCCTCAACATGAAGGTGTCCTTGAAGATGTCGATGCAAATAGAAAATTATGAAACCTAATGCCTTTAGGCTCCCCAGAGTGGAGGGCAAGACCTCAGTGCATCATTTGAGTCGCACGTGCCGCCTTTTCTGTCCATGGAGCCTCCTGCTCATGGCCCCTTGGCCTGCCACAGGGAGGCTGCCTCCATGGAGCTTGAGATCTCTGCATGTGGTGGGGAGGTGCAACTCTTTTGGTAGAGAAAAACTAGTCAGGCTCATAATCTCCTCTAACTGTGGCCTTAACTATTAGCTGTCCACCTCCATGGAGTGGGAGTGAGCAGCTGATCCTACTCCCAACCCACCCTGGGAGGATTCCTCAGTGTCTCCCGCCTTTTTTCCCAACCCCCTGTATAGTAACTGAAGGTATAGCCTCTCCTGCTGTCTATTAGATGTCACGTGATGTTCTTGGAGGCTCCAACCAATGAGCCCTAAGTGCGGGTAATCCTGGGGGCCTTTATTATGAGGGTCCTTAATTGAGCATGTAGCATCTGAAAAGCTCTCTGTAATAAAGTTTATCTGTTTCTTGTTGAAACCTATCTGATCCTTCAAGAAATACATTTGTCAATGAGGGTAAAATAGCTCCAATATTGCACCTCACCTTGTTAATGTGAGTACATTGAATTTTCAGAAAAAAGAAAGACTTCTCACCAGTCATTCGGACATCGACTTGAAGCGCATCCTGGAAATAGCACTCACTATGGAAAGTGCTGCGAGCAACTCACAGGCTTTGCAACACATACAACATGGCACTGTTCTTCAGGTGGGGCAGGAACCTACCGCTGGGTGTGGTGCGAAAACCAGCAGCGAAGCGAGAGGCAATGTCCACGTTAGAAATGCGATAAGGTCTAGTAGAAACACTTCAGCAGCGACTCCAAGGTTAATCTGTTATAGATGTGCAGGTGACCACGTACTGGACACTTGCAGATTCAAGGAGGCAGAATGCCATTATTACCGTAAGAAAGGTCATGTAATAAGGCAATACAGGGCAACGTCAAAACAGCCCATAAAGCAGCAAATCAACATGATTGAATTGAAAAATACAGCAGAACCTGAAGCTGTTGATACTGACATCTATTCCCTGTATAATGTAACTGCTGTAAAAACCAAACCTATCACTGTCACAATCCAAGTTAATGAGAAGCCACTAATAATGGCGGTGGATACAGGAGCTTCAACCACAGTGGTGGGAGAGCACACATTTAAATACCTAAATGAAGGTACCCAGCTACTGAATCTGGAGCAGACAACCACTAAATTGAAGACATACACTGGACAATCTATACAGGTAAAGGGCATTGTGACAGTACCAGTGTTTTATAGGCAACAGACAGCTCAGCTTCCAGTGAAAATACTGACAAGAGAAGGACCTAGTTTTCTGGGCCAACACTGGTTATAGAAAATCAAGCTTGATTGGTTTGAAATATTTTGCCTGAGAACAGGAGTTCTTGAATTGCTAAGGAAATACAACAATGTAGTTTGGGATGAATTAGAGAAGTTAAAAGGCTTGCAAGCAAAGATATATGTGGATCCTCAGGCGACACCACGTTTCTTTAAGGCCAGACCTGTGCCTTATGCATTGAAGGAGAAGGTGGATACAGAACTGTGCCGGTTAGAAAAACTGGGTATCACCCAGCCTGTCCAATTCTCGGAATGGGCAGCACCCATAGGTCCAGTGGGTAAGCCTGACCAAACTATATGCATCTCTGGAGACAATACATTGACTGTGAACAAGGCAACCAAACAAGGTAAATACCCCATTCCAAGAATAGATGACTTATATGCAAAGCCAGCTGGAGACAAGTCCCATACAAAACTGAACATGAGCCATGCTCACCAACAACTAGAGCTGGATAGCATGTTCAAGGATACGTGACTATCAACATACACAAAGTTCTTTATCAGTATACTCGCCTATCCTTTGGAGTATCGTCTGCATGTGCAATCTTCCAAAGGACAATGGAGGCTCTTTTGCAAGGATTTCCCTGAGTGGTAGTGTACCTAGATGATCACAGGGTCAACCGAGTCCGAACACTTGGCCAACCTGAAAGAGATGCTAAGATGATTCATGGAACCCAGTGTACAATTAAAGAAAGAAAAATGTTCATTCCAAGTGCCAGAAGTTACTTACTTGGGTCACAGGGTGGACACCATAGGTTTGCCACTGGTCGAAGAGAAAGTTAGGGCAATCAAAGATGCGCCCTCAATGTCCAATGTTACTGAACTTAAGTCTTTCCTGGGCATGATCACCTATTATAGCTGCTTCTTCCTGAACTTATCAACTGTGTTGGCACCATTACACTTGTTGTTAAAAAAGAATCACCGTTGGTTGTGGAATTCATAACAGTAAGAAGCCTTTGTGAAAGTGAAGAAACTATTGCATTCATCGTGTTTATTGGTACACTACGACCCATCGGAAGAATTGGTATTAACATGTGATACAGCTCCTACACCATATGGAGAAGCATTATCACATTGAATGGAAAATGAATCAGAAAGGCCATTGGCTGTACCTCGAGAACCCTCTCCGCAGCCGAGAAGGGTTATTCCGAGGTTAGAAAAGAAAGGTTTATCGGTGGCATTTGCAGTGAAGAAATTCCACCAGCACTTGCATGGATGACATTTCACCATTGTGTCAGATCATAATCCATTAATGGATTTATTCAGTGAGGATGAAGCCATTCCGTCAATAGCAACAGCAAGAATACAATGTTGGTCTTTGCTATTATCTGCATTTGAGTATACCGTTATACACCACCCTGGCTTACATATTGCAAATGCAGACGCACTCAGTCGTCTCCTGTTACCAGATTGCATTGTACATGCTCTAGTTCCACAAGGAATTGTGCTAGTACTGAATTTCTTCGATTCTTCACCTGTGTGTGTGAAACAAATTAGAAATTGGACTAACAGGGATCCCATTTTGTCAAAAGTCAGAGGCCTTGTTTTGCAAGGATGGTCAGATTCACCTGTATCTGAAGAGATGAGACCATTCCATGCCCAAAAAATAGAGCTAAGTTGTCAAGATGGAATTTTGTTGTGGGGATTAAGAGTTGTCATCCTTTTGCAAGGAAAAGAACCACTGTTGATGGAGTTTCACGGTGCACATCCAGGCATATTGAAGATGAAGATGCTTGCGCGAAGCTATGTCTGGTGGCCAAGTATTAACAGTGACATTGAAAACATGGTCAAGTATTGTCTCCATTGTCAGCAACAACAGAAGTTGCCTGTTTCAGCTCCACCACATCTTTGAGAGTGGCCTGGTCGATCCTGGATTAGACTACATATTGATCATGTAGGACCATTCTTAGGTACCATGTTTTTGTTGATCGTAAATGCACATTCTAAATAGATGGATGTATACGACGTCAGATCACCAACATTGAGTGCAACTATCGAGAAGCCATGTCATTGTTTTAGTATACATGGCCTACCGGAAATCATTGTTTTTGATAATGATACAGTCTTTACCAGTGCAGAGTTTCAGAGATTCATGAATTTAAATAAAATTAGACGTATTAAAACAGCCCCATACCGTCCCTCGTCAAATGGTTTAGCTAAGAGAGCTGCGCAAACTTTCAAATGTGGAATGAAGAGGTTATCAGAAGGTACTCTAGAAACTTGACTTTCCCACTTTCCTCTCAGTTATTGTACAATGCCTCATTCAACTATGTGTTCAACGCAGTCTGAATTATTGATGAAATGACGACTACGTACGAGTTTAAGCCTGGTGTTTCCAAAGTTAGAGGGGAAGGTAGAGAAGAATCAGAGTAATCAAAAATTGAATCACGATATTCATAGCAAAGCTCGCATATTCACTGTAGGAGACAGAGTATTCATGCAGAATTTCGGAAGTGGACCTTGTTGGGTTCCTAGAACCATTGTCTCAGAGACTGATCGCTTATCCTTCCAGATGGAAGGGGAAGACAGAATAGTTCGAAGAAACGTGGACAATATTTGTGATAGAGAGATATTTCAGCAACCAACTATTCCACCTGTGATTGACATTGAACCATTAATCCACATGAGGGGACATATTTCGTTACATTTTTATTTTTTAAATTACAATTTTTCATTTATCTTCATCTCCCTGAGGCAGCTCTCTGCCCCACGGAGATTATGTAGAGCACACGCATGTGCATGGGCAAAGGTCGTGCTCACCCAGCTCACAGTCCTCCCCACCCTGCCTGCACAGGCAGCACTCAGCGCTGCAGCTTGTATTTCACGCTGGCGGACCTTGACTGGCCCATCAGTGTGAAATTGCCTTCCAGGCCTGATAGCGGGCGGCGGAAGGCTTCCTAACCGCCCCTGCCCGCCCCCGCTGAGCCTGCACGCCAAAGGCAAAATTCTGCCCTGTGTTTCATGGAATAGTGTGTAATGGTGTCTTTCAGTTTCATTGACAGGCTTCGCATGTCCTCCCACTGCATCTCCCCCCCACCCCCCACCCCATCACTAGCAGTTCATCTGCATGCAGCTGGCCAATGAGTAATTCTGGAGGGAAAAGTGTATGTGTGTGGCAGGACCTTTCGGAGCCTCATGTAAGCACCCTCCCACACGTGTGGAGCCTTCTTCCATCAAACTCATCTCAATATTCTGAGCATTTTCAAAGCTGCCTGCTGTGGTTCTCTTTCAGTTATCCATCTGAGCTGACCTGCATCTCCGCCCACCCACTGATCACACTCCATGCAGCACCTGTTCCTACCCAACACGAGCCTCCTTTCACTTTAGGTTGTAGAGGCATGGTGCATGTAACATTTGTCTTTGGCTCCCCCGTCCTTTCTCCTCCCCCAGTCACCCATTTCCTTTCCCCAATAACTGTCGACCCCTCCAGCATCACCTTCCACTTCCCTACAATCACCTATCAGCCACAGCCCTTTTCTCTTGGGGATGTCCAGGTGAATGTGCACCTTCTTTACCTTACCGAAAATCCCAACCCCCAACCACATTGAACTCCCCGACCTCCTTCCCAGCCCCAGGGTCCAGGTCTTCCCCCGAGTCCCCACCAACCACCCTCTCCATCCTTCTCCCACCCTGCAAGCTCACACTGCACTCTCTCATTCTCACCATTCCTTCCTACCATGCCCACCCTTATTTCGCTCCCCAGGAAGCAGTCATTGACTCCACAGACCCCTCGCTTGCACATTAACCTGGACATCCCCCTCCATTACTCCTTCCTCCCCCCAGACTCTCTTCTTCCCTGGACTCCTTCCTTCCCCGGGTCTCCTTTCCCTGCTCTGGATTTCTTCCTCTCCCCAGACTTCTTTCTGCCCCTGGCTCCTTCGCCCCTCTGGACTCCTTTCCCCCCCACTCTCAGACTCCTTCCTTGCTCCAGACTCCTTCCCCTCTCCAGACTCCTTCCTCTCTGTAGAATCCTTCCTCCCCCCTGCCAGGTTCCTTCCTCCCCTCCCACTGGGTTCCTTCCTGCCCCCTTAATGCTTCTTCCACCTCTACTCCTTCCCCCCTCCTTACTCATTCCCTCTCTCTTCCTCTCCCTAGACTCCTTCCTCCCCCTGGACTCCTTGCTCCCCAGGACTCCTTGCTCCCCCTGGACTCCTTGCTCCCTCAGAACTCCTTCCTCCTCCCGAAGTCCTGCCCCCTTGGAACTCCTTCTTCTCGTTGAAGTCCTGCCCCGCTGTGAACTCCTTCCTCCACTCAGCCCTTCTCCCCTCTGAACTCCTTTCCCCTTCTGAACTCTATCCCTTACACCTTCCTCCCACCTTATACCTACATCCCCATTACATCCCTCTTCCCCCGTAATTCCTTCCCCCTCAACCTCCCCCTCCCCGACACCATTGTTCACCCTGTCTCAACCTCACCCCCAACACTTTCAATCCCCCCTACCAACCTCCCCCCCATCCATGACACCTTCATTCCCCCAATCCCAACTTCACCACTCCAACACCTTTGTTCCCCCACTCCCAACCTCACCCCCGCAAAGAAGCACCTTTCTCTCCAAGTCAAACCTTGACCTTGCTCTCCACCCCCTTGACAAGACCATGGCCAATTCACTGAAGTCCCGAAGCAGACCACCACCCTTTGTGAGCTGCTTCATGTTGGAACCATGTCCATGTGAATTCACCCAGCATGCCATGGACATCCCTCCAGGGTCCCATTGCTGTCAGGCTCCAGCACCTTCTGCTCCTCAGGTGTCTGCGATGTGAGCAAGGCCCTGACAGCACAATTTCGGCACATCACACTTGTCAAGACATGTTCTGCACTGGCGTGTTTCCCGCCAAAGTGGGTGTTAAATTTGATGTGCTCGGATGATCCAGTGAGGTGGGATGATTCCGGTGAGCTGGGCTCATAATGGTATGCAGATGTCTTACAATGAAATGCCTGAAGTGTGGCAGAGCGGACGATTGCAAACTGGTTTCATGACTCTGTGAAACCGATTTTTGGCCTTCCCACCATATTGTCCGCTTATGCCTGCCATGACGCCCGACATCAGCGAGCACAGAAAATTCAGCCTATAAAATAACAAAAGCTAAATAGAATACAAGTGGTTAGAAACAAACATATACTTAAATAAACTAAATCAATATACCAAAAAGACTTGAAAAAAGGAAGCTCAAGTTATACTATAATTGTTCTGCTTAGATAATATCTGGAGTACTGTGAGCAGTTGTGAGCATTACACCTTAGGAAGAGTATATTGGCCTTGGAGTGGGCACAACACAGACTTACTGAAATGATTTTTTAAGTTCATTCATGGGATGTGAGCATCATTGGCTGAGCCAGCATGCATTGACCATCATTAATTCTTCTTGAGAAGGTGAGGGTGAGCTGCCTTCTTGAACCGTTGGCGTCTTTGTGGTATAAGTACACCCAGAGTACTGTTAGAAAGGGAGTTCAAGGATTTTGACCCAGTGATAGTGAAGGGATGGCAATATAGTTCCAAGATTGTGTATGGTTTGGAGGTGGTGGTGTTCCCATGCACCTGCTGCCCTTGTACTTCCAGTTGGTAGAGGTCATGGGTTTGGAAGGTGCTGTTGAAGGAGCATCGGTGACTTGCTGCAGTGCTTCTTGTAGTTGGTACACCCTGCTGCCACTATGTGTCGGTGGTGGAGGAAATTAATGTTTAAGGTTGTGGGTGGGTTGCGAATCAAGTGGGTTGCTTTGTCTTGGATGATGTAGAGCTTCTAGATTGTTGTTGGAGCTTCACTCATCCAGTCAAGTTGAGAGTATTCTACCACACTCCTGACTTGTGCCTTGTAGATATTGGACAGACTTGGGGGAACCAGGAGGTGAGTTAATCACCACAAAATTCCCAGCCCCTGACCTGTTCTTGTAGCCACAGTATTTATATGGCTGGTCCAGTTCAGCTTCTGGTCAATGGTAACCCCCTGGATGTTGATAGTTAAAGACTCAGCAATGGCAATGCTATTGAATGTCAAAGGGAGATGGTTAGATTCTCTCTTTTTGGAGATGGTCATTATTAGGCATTTGCGTGGTGTGAATTTTACTTGCCATTTGTCAGCCCAAGCCTGAATGTTGTCCAGGTCTTGCTGCATATGGACAAGGAATGCTTCAGTATCTGAGGAGTCACAAAAGGTGCTGAACATTGTGCAATCATCAGTGAACATCCCCACTTCTGACCTTATGATGGAAGGAAGGTCATCGAAGCAGCTGATGATGGTTGGCCAAGGACACTACCCTGAGGAACTCCTGCAGTGATGTCCAGGAATTGAGATGACTGACTTCCAACAACCACAAACATCTTCGTTTGTGCCAAGTATGACTCCATGCAGTGGAGAGTTTTCCCCCTGATTCCCATTGACTTCAGTTTTGCTAGGGCTCCTTGATGCTACACTCGGTCAAATGCTGCCCTGATGTCAAGGGCAGTCACTCGCACCTCACCTCGGGAGTTCAGCTCTTTTGTCCATGTTTGAAACAAGGCTGTAATGAGTTCAGGAGCTGAGTGGCTCTTGTGTAACCCAAACTGAGCATCAAGATGGTGGTAGTGGTAGTTGGAGGTCAATCATCTCAGTTCCAGGAAATCACTGCAGGAGTTCCTCAGGGTAGTGTCCTAGGCCCAAACATCTTCAGCTGTTTCATCAATGATCTGTCTTCCATTATAAGGTTAGCAGTGGGAGTGTTTGCTGATGATAGCGCAATGTTCAGTTCTGTTCACAATTCCTCAGATACTGAAGCAGCCCATGTCCAAATGCAGCAAGACCTGGACAATATCCAGCCTTGTGCTGACAATTGACAAGAAATATTCACACCACACAAGTGCCAGGCAATTACTATTTCCAACAAGAGAGAATCCAACCATCTCCCCTTGATGTTCAATGGCATTACCATCACTGAATTCCCCACTATCAACATCCTGGAGGTTACCATTGACCAGAAACTGAACTGGACTAGCCATATAAATACTGTGGCTACAAAAGCAGGTCAGAGGCTAGGAATCCTGTGACAAGTAATTCACCTCCTGACTTCCCAAAGCCTGTCCGCAATCTACAAGGCACAAGTCAGGAGTGTGATGGAATACTCTCCACTTGCCTGGATGAGTGCAGCTCCCACAACACTCAAGAAGCTTAGCACCACCCAGGACAAAGCAGCCCCTTGATTGGCATCCACCCACAAACATTCACTCCCTCCATCACCGACGCACAGTAGCAGCAGTGTGTACCATCTGCAAGATGCACTGCTGGAACTCACTAAGGCTCCTTCCAAATCCAAGCCACCACTATCTAGAAGGACAAGGGCAGTAGACACATGGGAACACCACCACCTGTAAGTTCCCCTATAAGCCACTCGCCACTCTGACCTGGAAATTTATCATCATTCCTTCAACATCACTGGGTCAAAGTCCTGGAACTCCCTCCCTAACAGCACTGTGGGTGTGCCTAAACCATATGGGCTGCAGCGGTTCAAGGAGGCAGCTCACCACCACCAATAAATGCTGGCACAGCGAGCAACACCCACATCCCATAAATGAATAAATAAAAAGAAGCAGAGTTAATGTTTAACGTCAACAGAATTTCCAGCAATTTATGTTTTCATTTCAGATTCCAGCATCTGCATTCTTTTATTTTCGCTACATCTCCTGAGTTAGACAGATAGGCTTGCCTTTATATAATGTTTCTCATGACTAACATTCACCTCAAAGTACTTTACAGAGATGCACTTTTGAAGTGTAGTCAACTGTTGTAATGTAGGAGACGCAGCAGCCAATATGCACCCGAGTTAGAAATGAATGAAACCAGGTATTCCACTCTCCCTCACTGAGCATCCTAGAAGCATGCAGCACAGTCAAAAAATTCTTGTAATTTTTATGTTGCGACATCAAAATGTATAGCGGAACAAACCTGTCATTTTTAGCTCTCATCGTCATTCATCAATTCTGTATTTTTAAACAAACATGGTCACCTTCTGCTCACCCCTACAGCCTGCATATTATGATATACTAGATCTCAGTAAAGCTGTCAAATTACATCAGAATAAATCTGGTAGAATAAAATAGCAGAGGGACTGGAATGGATTAGGAACAGAATGATAGGTACCTGGGAGGAAGTTATTATAAGGCACA
The DNA here is from genome assembly GCF_017639515.1 of Carcharodon carcharias. NCBI lineage: Eukaryota > Metazoa > Chordata > Chondrichthyes > Lamniformes > Lamnidae > Carcharodon > Carcharodon carcharias. The sequence goes on along the minus strand of NC_054477.1, from coordinate 73,483,903 downwards.
AGCACAATGAAGTGATTCAGATCACATTATAAAACACCCAAGCAGGGCTGTGCCATATAGTTGAACAATTTGAATTATTAATATTTTGCAATATTGATACGAAATGGTATAATTTTAAAATTCCCAGTACTTCATTTATATTTTTATGATAAGATGCCAGTTTAATTATTATTTGGTCTCAAAGCTGTTTGAAGTTTGGTTTTACTGCATGAGCACAATACCAAGTTGGAAACAGATAAGCCTTTAGAAATGTCTGTCTGTCGGTTCATCAGTCATTAGGGGTTGAATTTTCATGGAGTCGAGTGAGTCTGTGGAGGACTCAAAATGGCAGGCGAGAGACTGGTCTGGAAGTCCCACCCCCATTCTTGGCGTTTCCAATATTTACAGCTGTGGGAATGGAAACCGTGAATTTTTGAGTCTATACACCAGGTCTATACAGCAGGTGGCTGGCTACTGGGTGACAAAGGTTACCCATTGAGGAGGTGGCTGCTTACTCCATTGCACCAAGCAGAGATGGTACCAGAATAGCATTACAACAGCATTCAACTTAAAAGCAGGGCAACCATTGAGCAAGCCATTGGCCTTTTAAAAATGCATTTCCTATGGCTTGTGTCATGACCATGGATCATAGCCTCAAGTTACTTACAGATATATTGAACTTTTAAATAAGATGAGTTTTTTTTTTTAAAAAGGGCATACAAGTAAAAGCTGGCTAAGACTGTAAAGTAACCACTTTCTAGGAAATTCCTGTGTGGATTACACTTGACAAACCTGTCCAGTGAATGGAATGTTGCACCTAAAAAGGTGTTAAGGCCTCCTTCAGACAGTGACACTTCAAAGGAAAAGATGCAATGCTGTCATCTCTTGTGATTGCAGAGATAATGATGGCTGATTACCATCAGCAGAAACCATCTCCTGTGAGTTCCATGTGGACATGATGTGAGTTGAAAAGAAAGCAGATCTAGGCGAAAAACATTTTTGTTTTTTTCCCTTCCAGGAATACACAAGAAAAGGGGTTAAAAAGCCAATTGCAACCCTAGTTCTGTGTGCTAAATTTGGTGTTCCAGGCTTGGTGTGCGAGGGTGTATTGTGAAGGTCACAGCTGAAGAACATTAACTAGGCATCCCTGCACTTACAGGTAAAAAAAGTCCCCTCTTTCTGATTGCTGGAGGCGAGTCACAAGTCAGAGAGCCACAATCACAAAGGAAACAGCTAACCTGTAGAACCAAGAATCTCCAAACCAACTGCTCAATTGCATAAAGTCAGCTCTATCGGCATCACCCAATTTAATGGCCACAAGGTTTCATCATCCTCTCCTCGCCAGCCAGCCAAAGACTGATTTGCGTATCATTTTAACTTTTATTTATGGGTCACTTCTCATTTCTAATCAGTGTGTATGTGTGCTACATTTTTATTAACTTTTTCCTCGCGTTTCTATAAGTAATAAACTCACTCTTTCTTTAACTCAAGAAAGCCTGGTTAAATTGGCTCCTTTTAAAACATAAATATATTTGGACTGGGAAATGGTATCCACCTGGGAAGGGATCCTTTTTAAATTAACCTTGTTGCGACTAACCGAAGGGATGAATAAAGAAGGGGAGCCAGTTCATCCCTCCTAATCTGGGAGCATAAATATTTGGGGTACCTCATCTGGGATCATAACAAATTAGGGAACCTCGCCCGGGGACCGATCATAACAATCGACATCTCAGGAGGAGCACTGCAAATATCTCCTGTGAGGGCGTCAAGGATAGTGGTGGCCTCCTGCATGCTGCATAATATGCTGCATATGAAGGGGTGTGCATATGCGCAATCCAGAGCCCAGGGAAATAGACAGCTCATCGGGGAAGAAATGGAGGAAGAGCTGTAACCATCTACCTTAGATGAAGATGTTACCAAGGAGGATGAGCACAAGGATGAGGGGACAAGGGGGAAATGATGAAAGGCTTGCCTAAGTACCTAGAGCTGGCTCAGCACATGTCTGAATAGTAAACAGGGAGGACCTAATACAGAGGCACTTCTCTTAAACAACATTTGGAAGCAAATGGCTGTCCAGCCACTAGATGAGTGCTTTTGATACCGTTACTGCCTCACATCTTCCAGGAGATGCCCAAGAGAGAAAATATAAAATTGTTCTTGAGATGCTCTGACATAACAATGTCTAAAATCTTCACCTTTATAAGTCAGCATCTAGCTGTCTTGAGTGGCTGATCATAAGATGACCTGTGACAAAGGGGCTTTTAAATGCTTCTTGAAGGCTATAACATAGATGGCGAAGAAATCATCTAGCCACTAACCAAAGCCTGGCCCTTATGTCAACAGTGCTCCTATGTCAGATATCATGGATGCCCAACAGGAACACTGTAAATCAAGACTGGGCAGCATAAAATATCTTATCACCATGCAACTGCCAGGCAATGACCATCTCCAACAAGAGAAAATCCAAATATCTCCCTTTCTCATTATCATCACTCAATCCCCCACTATCAACCCTGGGGATTACCATTGACCAGAAACTGAACAAACCATTTCAATACTTTGGCTGCAAGAGCAGGTCAGAGACTGGGAATTCTGAACCGAGTAACTTAGCTCCTGACTCCCCAAAGCCTGTCCACTATCTACAAGGCACAAGTCAGGATTGTGATAGAATACTTGCAACTTGCCCGAATTAGTGCAGCTCCAACAATACTCAAGGTGTTTGACACCATCCAGGACAAAGCAACCCGCTTAATTGGTACCCCATATTGCACCTAAACATTCTCTTATGCACAGTGGCAGCAGTGTGTTCTATCCTCAAGGTGCATGGCAGCAACTCACCAAGGCTCCTTTGACAACACCTTCCAAACCTGTGACATCTACCACCTAGAAGGACAAGGGCATGAGAACACCACCACCTGCAAGGTCCACGCCAAGCCACATACCATCCTGACTGGGAACTATATTCCCTTTTCCTTCAATGTCCCTGGTTCAAAATCCTGGAACTTGCTTGCTAAGGGCACTATGGGTATACCTATTTCACATGGATGGCAATGGTTCAAGATGACACCTCACCACATCTTTTTAAGGGCATTTAGGGATGGGCAACAAATGCTGACCTGTCTGTTGATGCTCAACTCCCATGGCTATCAGCGGAGGACATCATACGGAGCACCCAACTTGACTATGATGGACATGCATGGCATTCACTTCTCAGTTGACTGAAGGATGGGCTTCTGGCTGCAATCTTCAGTGACACTGGTAAGATCATGCATTTGTATATTCACCCAGTTATCGTAAGTGCCACTATGCAAGTACATCCTTTGATTTATATTGTGTATTTGTAGAAAATGGGAAAGATATTTTTTAGAAACAAAGTATAATTTTTAAGTTGAATATATATATATATATATATATGTTTGTGTGCTAAGAAAAGAAAAATGGTTTCAGTTTCATTTTTGGTTGTTTATGAGCCTTGGTGCCAAGAAGTCTGGGTGGACCTATGGCTGAAAGGCTTGTTATTTCTATATAAAAATATACAATTTTAATGAGCTTCTACAACCCCTGAAGTTAAAGAAATGGATTAAAAAGGGATTAGATGTGTAGTGATTTTGGGGAAAAAAACCACAAAGTAGAAAATAACTGGGCTGTTGCCCACCAACAGTGGTCAAGTGACACATAGACACAGAGCTATAAAGAAAAACAGGGAAGAGTTCAGTGTGTGTCAGCGAGTGAAGACGGATTTTTCAGCTCTCTGAGAAGAGAAATGTAAAAGGGGGGACACTAGTTCATTGAATAGTCAGTTGTGGGCTGGAATTCTCCCATCCTGCCTTTGGCGGGTTTCGTGGTGGGCGAGAGCTGAGAATCCAGCGGCAGGCAAGATATTGAAAATCCGCCATCATAAAAACAAGTAACAATTCTCCTGACAGTGTGTTCATCCCACTGACTAGTGACACGAACGCCACTTGCATTCATTAGCATGTCGTGATGGTTCATTAAAATAGCTGCTCGCAGGAAACTTGCAACGCCTTCCAACTTCTGTCACACCAGCTGGAAATTATATCAGCGCCAAACCTGTTTGAAAAAGGGTGGCGTGCAAAGTCAGACCTCAGTTCGCTGGCAACTTTGAGTTGAGTGGAACATATCTGCCATATCGCTGCACCAGTCTTGTTTCAATGAATGCCACTTTGTTGGGGCTGTAGAGTTGGACTGCTCCTGCTCTTTGCTTTCATTGTCCTGAGGAGCACCACTGTGCTATGGTACTCATGCAGGCCTCTGGTTTCAGAGGCTAGAACTTCAACCAGGGCTGGGCTGTGAGGCGAGGGTTGGGTTGACAAACACTAGGGGGGCAATGAGGAGAGAAGCTATGGAATGGCAGTGAGAGAGAAGGGCGAACACTTTCTGGGGTCTCCCTCTAACTGCTTGTTGACACAGGAGTGAGCAGGACCCTGCTTAGAAGGAAAGGAGGAAGACCCCCTTGCGATGAAAGCCACTTATAGCCAATGGCTTCATTAGCACTGTTAAAGAGCTGCTCAGAACTCAGTGGCTTCTCATCACAGTTGCTGCATCTCAAGTGTAACACATAGTAATGTAGAATTTGGGGACGCAGGTAATAGTGAAGGGGGTACAGTCGAATCAGATATGGCATTCCATCAATGAAGGCCTGTTACCTGTTCACCAGATATGATACTGCTAATGGGCCAAAGGTCATCCACTCATTGACAGTGAGAACCTGATTGGTCATTAATATGCCACATCAGAGATTGGAGCACAGAGCTACGTAAGGTCAAACATCTCACTGAAATGTCAGCATCCCATACAGGGCTCAAGATGTTACATCTGCAGTGTCATCTTGGTCACTTCGATGTGTGTGCTAGAGTTTCAGGGTCAAGGCGGCATCAGCCACCATGCAAGTAGGTCAGGAAAACTATGGACCCCTACAGTTTCCAAACATGTCATCTTCTGAGCTTCACTTTCTTTCTTGAATCATTAACATCTTCAATGTTTCCCTTCAGAGAGAAGGCAAAAGCAGATATGGATCCAGGGCTCAATGCTGCCTTGTCAGGGTCCTAAAGCAATGGAGGAGGCAAAGGAGGGAGAGGCGACTCCACACGCAACTCTAGCAGGAGGGACATGGTCAAGTGGAGCCACAACATGAACAGGAGGGTCAGGAGGAGAGACACAGAAAATGGGAGTGACTCACTAGACCTGGGGTTTATTGTCCAAGAGTCTCCTATTTAGAAATGATTGAGAGGCAATACTGTGCATGTGTGTGCTTGTCCCAAGATCTGGTATATCACATATGCCACATTCCTCGTGAAGACCTGATGCCATGTGGAGTTGGAGGGTATCCCCTGCCAGTGGCTTTGAAGGTGACCGCTGCACTCAATTCCTTGGCTTCTGGTTCTTTCCAAGGATCAACAGGGGATCTGTGCGGCATCTCTCGGTCTCATTGATGCATAAAGGAGGTCAAAGATGCCCTTTATAGAAAGGCCCATCATTATTTCAGGTTTGCTCTGGATGAGGATAACCAGGCTGCGAGATTCATTGCCTTCGTCTCCATCTCAGGCTTCCCAAGAGCGCAGGGTAAGACAGACTGTACCCATGTAGCTATACAGGCCCCATGGCAGCAGCCCCTAATGTTTATAGACCGCAAGGGCTATCATTTCATCCATGTACAACTGGTGTGTGATCACCAGAAGCACAAACCACATGTTTGTGCACGGTACCCTGGGAGTTGCCATGACTCCTACATCCTGAGTCACTCCCTGAGATTTTCAAGGGACCATTACGTCTGCAGGGATGACTGCTTGGGGATAAGGGCTACCCAATGAAATGCTGGCTGATGACACCGGTGCATTGCCCTCAGAGTCGTTCTGAGGAGAGATACAATGCTGCTCATGGCTCCACACACTCCCTTATAGAGCAGACCATAGGGGTTCTGAAGATGCATTTCAGATGCTTGGACTGCTCAGGTAGCTCACTCCCATACAATCCCGACAGAGATTCTTGCATCATCGCAGTGTATTGCGCCCTTCACAATCTGGTTATGCAAAGAGATGACACCCCCTGCCAGAGGATGACTTGGAGGAGGTTGAAGGCTCATCAGAGAATGAAGATCCAGGGGCCCAGGTATCTCACTAGGCTGCTGAGGGTCAGTATGAGTGCAATCACACCATGGAGGAATGAAGATGTGAGAGATGTGTCCGTGATATGTTAATCACTGACAAGTTCCAGGAAGAGTAAAGTCAAGTGAGAGGATTTGGCCACATCTCTCCTTGCTCTCAATTCCATTATCTTTCAACTCAGAGTATGTCCATCCACTTGCAGCGAGAACAAGTCCCTCATTCGCGCTTGCCTATTCTGACCTCATGAATCGCCAGGCCACGATCTTTGCTTCGGTGTATGGGGCATTGTGAGTGAGCTTCTTCTGGGAACTGAGAGTCCACCTAGGAACAAGAGCGATGTGAGAGAAGACTTGGAGCCTTCACCGTCATCTAATGATGCAAACAATGCTGCGACTGAGGTGTGGACATGCCTAGGGATCTCCTTGTCCCGTGCATGTCTTTTCTTCTGCCACTACCGCTGAGGAGACATAAATGCTGCTAGAATATTAATGCTGATGAACTGCCCTCGCTCAATGGTGTTCCTTGATGAAGAAGGGTTAGAAACGCTTACATTACACATTTCCAATGAAGATTTAAACACATCTCCCTGACATCACATAAGGGTGTGGAGACTAGTTCGGCTGAGATTGACACCACAGGAATGTGAATCTCACAGTGGGACACTATCACCCTGAGATCTGCCTTGTCCAGTATTAACATCAGCTGGGATTGTAACAATATATTTAACAATATGAGAGATATAACGCCACATGTAAACCGAAAAGTGATTGAAATGCTGTGATGCCTTTTGAGCTGAAACACTCCTAAGTGGTGGCCACCACTCCCCCACTCTTTCCCCGTGTTGCCTCAGAAGAGGTGGCGGCAGGGTGCTCACCTCTCTGTCGAAAGGTATTGGGAAATGAGTGGCCGGCATCTTCATGTGGGGACCCACCTGAGGCTGTGGGACCTGCAATTCTGCAAGGGCAGCCGTGGTCACTGGAGCATTTGCCACAGATGAGGGATCTGGCAGAGGGGCCAGGGAATTTGTGGAAGTTGAGTGTGTGGAACTGCTGACAGCAGGATCGTCTCTGTAACTTCCTCAGCCCTGGGTTGGCTTTCTGAAGGGTTAGCTGATGTGGGATGCTGGGGCACAGGAGTCATTGATTCCAGCATCCGTTGTGCCACCAGTGAAAATGTCCTGTTATGGAGATGCAACTCCTCATGTATTCTATAGAGGCCAGCGCTCATACCTGAACAGACTGCTCCAGACTACTGAGTGAGCCTGGGTCCCTTTGCAGGAATTCAAGCTGCCCTCGCGACCAGTGGGAGTGATGCGGCATGTGACGCTCCATGAGATTGGCCAGTCTCCTATGGTTGGAGTTCATGCAACCGAGCCCCCAAGACAAGGTTGAGCACATCAGCACGATGGACTCCTTCACTCACAATGCATGAGCACGCATTGCCTCATGGAACTCTGCCAGATGTCCACAATCCTGTACTGTACACCAATATGGTGACTCTTGAGGCCCTACCTCTATGCCAGCTGGAGCATCATCATTACTGCCTTTCCTCCTCCATGGGGGGTTGTGCACAAATGTGGCTGACTCTGACACCTCCCCCTTTACTTCAGTATGTAAATGATATAAGAATCCTATTCTTGTAAGTCTGTATTCAATATCTATTGAACACAGATGCGTGAAGGTTAGCCACTTTTACAAACTCATAAATAACTATATGAGTTAATTAAAAATCGAATTGTCTAAATATATTGTTCTATTGGTGCTGTGCCCTTCACCACATACAACTGACTCTAAACGCGCTACTTCCTTCTGCAATGCTCATTTCTGTGCTGGTGGATTGTGGGCTGGTCAGATGGGACTGTGCTTCCTCAGACATCTCTTCATCCTCCCCCTCCTGCTGATGCCAGAGGGAAAGATTTGTAAACCTTGCTGAGTGCAAGCGCACATTCAGTTATCAAAAACCATATGAGCAGAACCTTTGGCCCAGAAACCTTCCTTCAAGCTGTACCATGCTCCAACTGCCCATTATGCTCGGTTCACCTCCCCCAAGCTGAACAACCATCACCTTCACCTGTGAAGCCATGATCGAAGATGCCTTTGACTCCATCTTTTGCATCCGCAGTGGGTGATTCGTGATCACCTACACTGGCCTGGAAAGGCACACAAGCTATCTGCAAGGCCCTCTCCTCCACTGGATGAAAGACCCTGAGGTTCACATGCCCACCTCCTGTCTGGACCATCATTGTAGCATTTTGAGCTCTCTTCTCCTGCAAATGAACAATAAAGCCAAGTTTACGAAACTGAATCCTACATCTATAGAGGAGGATGATCTGTGTGGCCGGGTGTCAATGTCGACTTCAGATGCCACCCCATTTATGCTTTGACATATGAAAGTATCATTTCCATTCAGCCATCCTTGTTGATGGTGATTTACACAGCAATTGTGTCCCATCTGATGTATCAGTCATCTAGACCCAAACCAAAGGCAAAAGTGTGCTTCAGTAAAACAACTCCTCTTGCCTGAGCACAGCAGGTCTTGGAAGTACTTGCAGCACTGAATCCATGTTTGGACATATGCTTCTGATGTGCTCACCAATTGCCTGCCACACTCTCTTTGTGACAGCCAGAGGGTTTCTCCTACCTGCTGGATGCAGGATATCTCTCCTCCTTCGACCTCCTGCACCAGGATCTCCAGGTCCTGGTCGCAGAACCTGGGTGCATTTAATCCATGAGACTCAGACACACTGCTCCTCTGGGACATTCTGTCATGACAATGAATAAAGCACATGGATGAGTCATGATTCTTTCTTTTTGTCACGCTATTCAATACCCATGTGCAACCACCAGCTGGAACCTTCTTCTTGAGTAGTGCATGGATTTATGTTGTTGGGGGGATCCGTTTGTGGGTTGTATGTGCTGTGCCTGTGTGCAAGCCACTCCGGAATATCATAGTGTGGTCTGAAGCTTATAGGATCATGTTGGAATACTGCCATGGGGTTACGCATGCCTGCAAGGACAGTATGCTGATGTCACGGTTATAGCACTTTTGGGTGCCCACATTTGAAAATGTCAGAGATGCCAAGGCATGTGGCTAGACATGAAGGATCTGCAAGCAGGGTCCTGATACTAGCCCGAGGTGCCATGCTCTTTTCACTTGTCGTGACTTGCTGTAGCTGCAAAGATGCTGATATCTCCAATGTAAAAAGTGAATGCCTGCTGTGTAGACTTACTCATTTGCAATAGGCAGACTTCCAGCATCTAAAGTTTCCTGTGGAAGGGTCTTAATGGGCCAACTTTCACAGCAAAAATAATCAGTTGGCCAACGGTGAAAACTTATACTCACATGACAACACAATGAAGTTTCCTTACATGCAAACTTATGACCCCTTCACAATTTCCTTCCTGCCACAGAGTGACTTCCAGGATGGCCCTTTATATAGGGCCTGAGTCGTGAAAAGCTCACCTCCTAAATCGGTCCCGCCTCTGACTCCGAAGCGTTTCCAGGATTGGCTGGCCCAACTTCAACCTGCACCTGCCTCCTGGCAATGATGATCACGCCTCTAGAGTCACTTTCTGATGAAGTGGGCGCATTAAGCTGAGAATTTACGCGACTCCCACGACCAGCCTTGAGGATGCAAATTCAGCTTTACATGCCTCATGAAAGACTAATACAACAAATAGCTTTATGTCTTCTAAATAAATGTTCTGTATGCTTGAATCTTCAACTGAACGTATTTCTAGAAGTGAGGTTTCCATTGAGGGCAGAATTTGGTGGCTGGCACTGGTTTACTTCATGGAAATATACAAGGTATTATTCAAGTAAACTGTTGATTTGTTTTTTTCTCACAACGCTTGCATTAGTAAAAGCTTGTCAGAATTACACAGGGTTTGCCTCGAGCAGTAACATCATTCTTCATGTATAAAAGAAAACAATTTGACTCTCGTGCTAACATAAATGGCAAAATACCAACAAATCAGCTTAAAGGGATTTGATTTTTCTGATGGATATTTGAGGGTTAGAGACATCACATATGCCTGCATACATTGCTTTCCTAACACAATAAACACTGGTGATGGCAAAGGCAAAATCAATCAATATATTGGTGCCACCCAACAATTCCAAATCAGCATGCTCCCATCCGGACAGCACAGTGATTTTTTTATTAAAATGCAAATGTTTGCAATGTTTGGTGGAATTAATTATCAGAATATGTTTTTAAAAACTTTTGGTGTGTCACAGATCATTGCAAAAATTCCAGAGGAAAGACCAAAAAACTGCTGCTAACCACATCACCCAACAACAAAAACAACTTACATTAATAGAGCGCCTTTTATATTGGGGCAGAATTTTCTGTTCTAGAGACTGTCAGGCGGGAAAGCCGGTGTGATTCCCCTGGGCAACAGGGGAAATTTTTGCACTCAATTTTCTGCTTTTCAGCTCGTTAATTATGCATTAATGAGGAGCTCGTCAAATCTCGTGGCAGTGCAAGCAGTGATTTGTCTGCTCCATTGTCACCTCATGGGGTCAAAGAAGGGTTCAGGACAGGCGGGTATAGACAATGAAAAACACTGGGGCCCGAGAGCTCAGGGACCCAGGCTCGGTGTTTTAAACAAAGTTTCTCATCGTCAAATCTGAGCAGTCAAAGATGCAGACATGAAAGAGTGGCTTTAAAAAAATCATAACCATCAGCCTGACAGTTCTGATCTTTTTAAAAGCCAGTCTGTCAGGTCAGTTTCACTGAGTTGCTATGTTGCTGTTTCTGGCCTTTGGGCAGCTTTATGGTTCCAATTTCTTTTTGAAAAGCCTACAAGAAAACAAAGCTGCTGCCTGAAGGTTGGAAGCAGGCCTTATACGGAACTATTGTCAGGAGAGTATTCTCAGTTGAAAATCTGCTTGCAAAATGGTAAGTGAAATCCTGTGATAATTCTAGAACCAATTGTAGGCTGAGATAGGCGGGTGGCAGTGGTAGGTGGGTGAGAGGATGGTGGGTTTAGTGGTGGTGAGAGGGTGGTGGCGGTAATGGGGGTGATGGAGTGAAGGGTTTTGAAGGGGTAGTGGGGTTGGTGGGAGGGTTGGTGGGGTGGTCAGAGTGTGAGGGAGTAGGAGGGTGGTGGGGGCAAGGGATATGATGAGGTGGTCAGGGAGTGTGATGGGGTGAGAGCATGGGGGGTGAGGGAGTGGTGCAAGGATGAGTGGATGGTGGGTGGATGGTGGGGAGTGAGGGCTGGTGTGGAAGTGAGGAGTGGTGTGGAGGTTAGGGCGAGGGAGGTGAAGGTGTGGTGGGGGGTGGTGAGAGTATGGTGGGGTGTTGGTGGGAGGGTGAAGAAGTAGTGGGGGTGATCACATGGGGGAGTGAGGGGGTGGTAGAAGGTGGTGGAGGGGTGAGAGGAGGCTGGGGCTGTGGTGTGGTTGATGAGGGGGTAAAGGGGTGAAGGGATGGTGGGCATGAGGGCCTGAGATGTTGGGGGTTTGAGGGCATCAATTTTAATGTTTAATACCACAAAATACTCTTCCCAAAATCTTGGGCCTCATCAAAATAAATGTAAACAACTAAAAACCAGGAGCAAATCGGGGTGTTGATTCACTATTGTCCATTTTATTACTCTTGTAAAGTCTGGGAATAAAAACCCTATTAGTAATTAGAAGATTACTCAAAGGAAATTTTTACAAATCTCTGGTCCATCCGAGGTTCCCCCCGGATAGGTTATAAATGCACAGCTTGAAACCCAATTCGTATGGCAGGTTCTGAATGAAGGGGAAATAATCCAATCTTAAGGCTGTACTGATTTTTTGTACAATGTATCATCCTCCTCTGAAAAATTCAGATCAACGATTCAATCTACATTTTTCCTGCTCTATGTCTGATTGATAAACCCTGGTGGTAGTGTCATTAGCGCAAAAGAGGCGGATGCCATTTGTTGACGCCAGAGACGTCAGATTGGAAAGGTTGTATTAACTGCAGAGTTGAATTGTTTCGCAAATGTAATGATTACTTTGTAGCCAACTTCCTGATGCCAGTTGATTGCTCTGTGATTAATTATCCTTAGAGAGTCAGCACAGGGCCTACAATTTCACTATTGTTACTGTCACTCTGCCTACTGCAACAGGCGTAATGAAAAAAATAGATAAAATATCTAAACAACACCTTTCACAGCTTTAGAATTGCTTTACAGCCAATTCAGTACTTCTGTGTTGTAGTGATTGGTATAAAGTAAGCAGTTATTAAATGATGAGTCAGGTTTGAGAGGCCAAATGGCTTACTCCTGCTTCTAATATGTATGTTTGTATGTCATTCTGCATGGATGAGATGAGCTAGGCTAGATGGCCTTTGTCATCCATAATTGACTTGTGGACAGAGCATGGAATCATGGATGGAATTCTGTTTATTTTGTTGCTAACGGAAGTTTACTGTGAGCAGGCACTTTGGGGTGTAGTTGCCAAGACAGAAGTGTGTAATGGGCTCATAGTGACCTCATCAGTAACCTATTTTACACTGTTCATGATTCTCAAGAGTGTTTCCCATTGGCTTCAATCTTGTCCTTCTGTATTGTATTGTCCTCATGTATTGAATGGCTAATTGATGCAATGCAACAGCCCGCATTCATTCAAGGGTACAAAATGAACCCCTCTTCCCAATTAGCTCCCATCTTGTCCCTCAGTTTCATTAGGTCTCACTCAATCTCATTTCAATGAATTGCCTTTAGTTCCACATCAGTGATATAAGCAAAGGCATTCTGTATATGAAAATATGGCTGGACAAGACACATCTAACTTGCATCTTAGCCAGACATTATGTGATCTCATGAGAATTTTTCATCAAGGTTCGTGATCATCCTGAAGCTGTTGCACTGAAGTCTGCATTATGTAGATGTTATCGGTATTTATCGCGACCATCGTTAGAGTCTTTTCACCCAATTGCACTTTGCAATGGTGTTTATTTTGTGACTGTGAGGTCTTGATTAAAGCTGTATTCATTGTTGAGCACCATAGCTTTTCATGCCTCCCTGAAATGTGATTTTGTCTCCACATTTAAGGCTGAACGTTATTCTTTTATTAATCCCCAATTTCCCCATGCATAGCACTAAGTAATGGAAGGTTGTTTCACTTGGTGACATTTGAAATGTTTGCTAGACAGAATGAGTGTGTGCTGTCAGAAATGTGTGCTCAACTTGATGAACCCATTCAATTAGCTGTGAGGATCATAGTTTGCTCCTGAGCACTGCCTAGCAGTGCCTCTGAGGTCACAGAACATAAATTGACATGAAATTCATGGCATGACCGTGCATTCGGTGACTTAGGGTTCTGAGAAATGAATGGCCTTTTTGAGATGGACAATGTCGAGGACAGTCATGGTGCGTCAAAACTGACTGGTCACAACTCTTCCAAATGTCAAGGCAATGCAGGACATAAACATGGCAGGCTTCCGATGAATGTAGGGCTATGAGTGTTTGTCAATAATCACAAGATGGTCCTGCTGAACCACTCTCTGTGCAGACAATTTCACTCAGCTCCTAGCTTTGAGTGCATGCTGTTGTGTAACAGATTAATGCGTCCTGATGTCTGATGGCATCTTGGGGCTCAATTTCAAGATGCAGCGTCTGTATGAGAGTTGGCCTTTAAAGAGATGGTGCTGTCCAGATGTAGCTCCTTCTTGAGAAGGTTGTTATGGCACAGCTGATGGTAAATGCTGATCTGTTCAAATCCCAAAGGGAAACTTGAAACAACTGCCACAACTGTTTTGCAATTTGTAAAAATTTTGAGATGCATGCCTTGAATTCAGTAATAAGACCACTGAGTCTTAGAGGTTTCTTACAAAACTAAATTAAGCCTTTATTAATAGAATAAATTATTTTAATCACACACATAGACCTACAAATTACTACTATTATAATTTCTAAATTCCCTAAATCTTCCAGTGACACTTTCATTCAGGCAATAGTAAGACACATAGATTTTAAAAGACCCAGGCAAAGAAACACGATACCCTGAACAATCCAATTCATAGTGAGTTTTCTTAACTTCAGTTCTTTGTAGACAGCAGCTTGAAGCTTAGATGCTGGAGGCTTTTCACACATGTTTTAGATCTTAGAATGCCTACCCTTAGATAAGAACATAAGAACGAGGAGCAGGAGTAGGCAATTCAGCCCGTTGAGCCTGTCCCGCCATTCATTACGATCATGGTTGATCTCATTTCGGCCTAAACTCCAATTTCCCGCCCTCTCCCTATAGCCTTTTAACCCATTACTAATTAAAAATCTGTCTATCTCCTCCTTAAATTTATTCAGCGTCCCAGCATCCACTGCACTCTGAGGTAGTGAATTCCACAGATTCACGACCCTTTGAGAAAAATAATTCCTCCTCATCTCTGATTTAAATCTACCACCACTTAGCCTAAAACTATAGCCTCTCATTCTAGAATGCCCCAGAAGGGGAAACATCCACTCCACGTCTACTTTTGTCTATCCCCTTTAGCATCGTATATACCTCAATTAGATCTCCTCTCATCCTTCTAAACTCCAGCAAGTATAGGCCTAAACTGCTCAATCTCTCCGCATAAGACAAGACCCGCATCTCTGGAATCAATCTAGTGAACCTCCTCTGAACCACCTCCAGTGCAACTACATCCTTCCTCAAGTAAGGGGACCAAAGCTGTGCACAGTACTCCAGGTGTGGTCTCACCAATGCCTTGTAAAGTTGTAATAACACTTTCCTATTTTTATACTCTATTCCTTTAACAATAATTGCCAAAATTCCATTTGCCTTCCTTATTACCTGCTGTACCTGCATACTAGCTTTCAACTGAATTAAAGGCTGCTGGTTTGAAGGCTTTGATGTATCAGAAGATAAGCTAGGTTTGAAATGTTAGGTAGGTAAACATGGGTGGAAGTTTTAGAATATAAGAGGTAAAGGGAGCATTTACATTTTAAATAAACCAGATAGCTTGAAGTCAAAGGAGGGGTGAAATGTTTCACCTAGCCAGGAGAAGTTAAGAAACAGTGAGCAGGATTTTTACCTCGTTGGGCGGGCGCGCCAATGGTGCCCTGCACTTATAGAAAGCCTGAGATCACAGTGATTCCCACAGCTCTGGCAGTCTGGCTTGCTTCATCCATGTGGAACTGGATATAATGGTGAGCTTTAACGAAAAGGGTATCTGTCACCTCCCATATGTATTGTGTGTCGTCGATTGTGAGATTCCACAAAGGTCACGAATGGAGCCCTGGAAAGATCCGCAGGCAAAAAAAGATCATTGTGGCGGTAACCTTCAGAGCGACTGGCATTGGATGCCCTGCCAGTCTGTGCGGCATGAGTTCCTCATGGCAAGTATGAGCTACTACATTCCTAGACAAGCGAAGGTCAGTGGCATTGTCTTTCGCTCATCTCCACATATGAGCTCCATATTCTGTAGACTGTTAGTCATGCCCTTCTTCTCTTCTCATTCTAATCAAAGCTATCACAGAAGCAGTGTTACCTGCAGCCTGTATTCTCAGCTTCTCCTTGTTTCTATGAATGGATACAATTGAACAAACTATGGTAGTTCTCTTGGAATGGTCTCCATCCATATACGAGGCAGGAATGCAGTCTCCAGCCTATGAACATCCCTTAGGCTGCACATTGCATACCAAGGCCACCTCTTGCAGAATGATATCATCCTGGAGAATGCCAACTGGTTGAGATATTCTCTCAAAGGTGACTGCGCATTCACGATGCAGGTATTCATTAGGGTCAAAAGACCCAAATCCTAGGAGCCACAGTCAGCCTTGTGTTGGTTGTCCTCCAGTGGCCTTTACAAAGATTGTAGATACCCAGTCCTAGCGCTTCTCTCCTGACTGCAAACCTGGTGCCTTGAATGCCTTGACCAGTGCACTGGGAACATGGAGGCTTGTAGGGCCTATGTTGCCTCTGCACAGCAGATGTGGCCATTGATTCTTGGAGCCAGCATCCATTCTCACATGTTTTGTGAGGATCAGATGCCATACGCAGCACAGCACCTAAACTTAATGGATTTTCACCTGATTGTGTAGCATTACTAATGGAGCCAAGCTCAATCATTGTGCATGAAACCCCCGGGTCCAGCACTCAGCTGAGCCATGCTCTCCATGGTTTGAGCAGAAAATTTATCGCGTGCCCCCCCCGCCCCAAAAAATTGCTTTGTTCAACTCCTCCCACACCCCTGAGACCCCTCCCTGCAAGATTTTTTTTCTAGCTTGTTTTTCAAACTTTGCTTTTTCTCATTGTTGGGTGAGCTCAAAAATGGTGCTGCAGATCTTCATCTGGGAGACCAGCTTGTAACTTCCCCCTATCACCCACCAAGTCCCTCCCATCCTGCTCCATCCTCACCGCCTCCTAATTCCCTTTCCTCCTGTCACTATGCAGCCTCCCTCGTTACCCTTGAACCTATCATTGTTCATGTGGATATTCCTATTCTCTCCCTGAACCCTTTAATGTTGATGTTGCCAAGCACTTTGTGAGGCTGACCATTCCCCTTCTCAAGGCCATGTGCATGCACCCTGACTTTCCAGGACTTCCTCCATGAGAAAGCCCAATACTGCCCCATGACATTTCAGCTATCGGCTTAAAGGATACAGATGCCTCTGATGACCTTGGCTGTGCCATCTGTCTCACAGTACCATGTCACAAACCCCAAGACCAAATTCCACAGGTGACTGCTCATGCCCTTCACACCACACTATGCATCACTGTCATTGAATGGAGAGGCCTTCACCCGACCAAACCGAGACCAAGACATGCATGTCCTGCAGAGCCCTCTATCATGGCCCGTACAGCCCAAGGACATTCTCTTTAATATGCCCCCGACAGTATGGACTAAGTCCCAGGACAGTCTGTATACTATGCCCCTGACAGCATGGCTGAAGCCCCAGGAAAGTCTCTGACTCTTCCTTGGACAGTCTTATAACTCTTGCCCCAGGAAAGTCTTTCACTACTCCATTCTATTCCTTGAGCACCCACGAGTCCTGCCTCTGTCTTCCCCATTCCCTCCTGTGTTCCATAACCCCTCCCAAATCCAGCCTCTGCCTCCGTCCTCCTGCTGGCATTGCCTCCCATGCTCAGCCTTTGCGTATCTTGTGATACAGGCACCCAAAATCTCACAGCAAGACTCCTAAAGATAGGTGAAAGCAGCATCTACATACCTCAAAGTAGTTGATGAAATGAAGTTCGCCAGGTGCACGTCACTTATATACAGTCAGGGAACATACTGTTCAAATAAGCCGCTGGTGGGGCACTTAATTTGAAGGGTGACAAGTAATTGTCATGAGTTGGCCTTTTAATGAGCATTCATAAGATGCAAATGTGGTTCCCGACATAGATCAGTGGGAACTTGACCTGCCTTTAACCAGCCATCAATGTCAGGAGAAGAAACTTCCAAACTAATTTCCCGCTGGCAGGAGGCTGACTTTTTCCATTATGCCAAATTTTGCGCCCGCCTGCCATGATTCCCATGGCTGGCAGGAGTGGGAAACTCCGCCCATAGTTAAATGCACCAAAGAGCTTCATAAGATTCTTATAAACAAAATTTAACACCAAAATATGGAATTTTACTGTGGGCCTCAGGACCCCGACATTGGTACCAAATGGGGGTCACGAGCCTGAACTTACTGGGAACAAGATCAGTGAAGAACTTTTCCAGAGGCCGCCTTGTAATGGGCCCCACTCTGAACTCATCATCCAATTAACAAGCGTTCTACCAGCCGAATCAAAGCACTGTCAACTCTGAGGTTCCGGCAGTCAAACTGAACCTGCTGAGGCAGGTTGGGACTTGGCATTGAGGCGCCCTCAGAGAGATATTTAAAAACAACAACATTCCAAGGGGCCCAACAGGCAGGCCCCTCTGGTTGGGAGGGAAACTCACCAGATGGGCACAATGTGGTGGATGGTGGTGGCCTTCACTACTCACACATTGCACTAAGTGTGGTAACAGGCGGGAAAAAGAACGTTTTAACTGCCGGCTGCAATGGCGGCTTTTCAGATATATCGTCCCAATCCCACCTCATTAATCATGCATTCCCAGGAAACAAGTAATTTCGCTAGCAGTGGCTTCCGATTCGCCCGCCACACCATCACCTCACCGCTTCCTCATTCCAGGTGCCATATTTAAAGTGCAGCCTAGCGCACACTTCTCAGTGCTTCCAGCCCAGGACTGTTGCACAGGAGACATGGCCCTGAAAAACAAGAAGACTGCAGCCCCCTCATTCAGTGACATGTACCTGGAATGCCTTTTGGATGCCATGGAGGCTGGTCACAATGTCCTCTATCCCTGCTGTGGCGGCAGGAGGGGCAGCAACATCAACAATCTGGCTCAGAAGCAGTGGTCAGTGCCAATGCCCTATAAAAGAGGACAGCCACCCAGTACCACAACAGGATGAACGATCTCCTCTGTTCTGCTAGGGTAAGTCACTCTTCTCATCACTCCCAAGTCACACATTCACAAACCCATCAGATATCCACAGAGACCTCTGTCACCGCCAGTTCAAGGGACGTCACCATTCACTCTCTCACACACACCTTCATCTGCCCTCCGGATTGTGTCCCGTCCATGCGACTACTCAGCACCCACACATGCCATCATAACATTGATGGCTGGTTAAAGGCAGGTCAAGTTTCCCACTGATCCATGTTGGGAACCACATTTGCATCTTATGAATGCTCATTAAAAGGCCAACTCATGACAATTACTTGCCCCCCTCCAAATTAAGTGCCCCACCAGCGGCTTATTTGAACAGTATGTTCCCTGACGGTATATAAGTGGTGTGCACCTGGCGAGCTTCATTTCATCAACGACTTTGAGCTATGTAGATGCTGCTTTCACCTATCTTTAGGAGTCTTGCTGTGAGATTTTGGGTGCCTGTATCAAAAGCTACGCAAAGGCTGAGCATGGGAGGCAAGGGGAGGCAGAGGCTGGACTTGGGAGGGGCTATGGAACACAGGAGGGAATTGGGAAGACAGGAAGGCGATGACAACAAGTAATGAGGAGACACCATAGGTTCTCGCATTGCCATCAGCCAGACAGGAGTCAGACATTCACATAAGCTATGTGAAAATCTATTGAGTACCCTCATTACATTTCGTCATCATCCTCCTGGAACTAAGGGACCATGGGCATCCACTGCATCTTCATGATAGGATCATTATCACAGAGGGTATGTGCACTGCCATCTGCCAGACAGGAGGCAAACGTTCATAGATGCAATATGAGAAGCTATGGTGTCTCCTCATTGTTTGTTGTCATCGTCCTCCACGAACCTAGCAGCTATGAGGGCCTCCCGAGCACGCCTTCCTCGTCTAGCCAGTGCAATGGCCTCATTGCTGCCATCCTTGCCTTCGAGGAACACCTCACCCTCATCCCCATCAACGTGCTCCTCATTGGAGGAGATGTACAGCTCCTCCTTAGCCAGCTCCTCTCCCTATTGCAGTGCCAGGTTGTAAAAGGCGCAGCAGGTGATGATGATGCATGACACCCTCTGTGGACTGTATTGCAGGGCTCCACCAGACCTGTCCAGTCATCGAAACCTCATTTTCTACATTGCGATGGTTTGCTCCAACAAGTTGCGAGTTGCAGCACGAGCCTCATTATACCATTGCTCTGCTGCAGTCTGAGGCCACCACATGGGTGTCATCAGCCACATCCTCTGAGGGTAGCTCTTGTCCCTGAAGAGCCATCACTGCAGCCTCTGTTGACCCTTTAAGATGTCAGGGATCTGTGACCAACTGAGAATGTTGGAGTTGTGCACACTCCCTGGGAACCATGTGCAGATCTGCAGCATGTGTCTGTGGTGGTTGCAGACAAGCAGAACATTCAGCGAATGGAAGTCCTTGCAGTTGATGTAGTTGACCACTTGTTGCCACAGAGGCCTAAGCGCCAAATGAATGCCGTTGGTGGCACCCTGCACCTGTCAGAGACCCGAGATCTGGGCAAATCCAATTACTCTTGCATCCTGGCATTCCTGATCCTGGGCAAAGTGCACAAAGTTGTGTGTCTACACGAGGATGGCGTTTGTGACCTCATGGACACATTTGTGCATGGAGGATTGTGATATCTTACAGAGGTCACTTGTGGAGCCTTGAAAGGAGCCACTTTGTAGAAATTGAGCACCACGGTCACTTTCACTGCCACTGGCAGTGGATGCCTTCCTTGTCCCTATGACACCAAGACCTGAAGCAGGTGGCAGAGGTGGCCAGCCAGTTCCCTGGACATGCACAGTCTTTGGCGATGCTTGCTCCCATCATCTGCAGGAATGAAAGGCGCTGTCTATAGAACCTGGTGGTAGCTAGGTATCAATCAGCAATGACTCGCTGTGGCTCTTCAGCGGCATCTGCAGGAGCCCCAACCGCTTTTTTTCCATGAGGCCGCTGCTCCTCCCTCAACCCAGCCGGGCATCTCCATCACTCTCTTCTCCTTCATCTCTGCTTTCTGTAAGCCATCAGGCACACAGCTAGGTCACAAGGCTCCATGCTCCTCTGGTACGCCTCCTGCAGAATGAAAGAGAGAGAGAGAGACGCATGGGTTAGCATGGGTGTACTAAGAACTTCTCTTGGTTAAGTTTTAAGGCCCCTTAATTAATTCTGGAGACCAGAGTTTAGTGCGAAACCCCACCCTCCACCGCCCCAACTCCACCTGACCGATTGGTTGAAGTTTTGCCCACTGGATTGCATGCTGTGTTCTCAGCTCAGGCACAGGCATCCTCCTGACCCAAGCTGCAAGGCTGCCTTGGACCATAGGGGAGACTGGTCCAAACCTGAATGATGACATTGCAAGGAGCTGTGAGCACCTCCACCAGTGACTGCTCCATGGCCAGCTTTAGCAAGGAGATTGTATAACATGCCCAGTCATCCAATTGTTCTGCAGTCCACTAAAATCCTCAGTAGTTTGCAATCTGTTTTGTGCCCGAGGGGTGAAAAGTTGTGGAGCACTTGATGGCATTTTCAGGCCTCTGCTTTGCTTGAGCGGGCAGATAAGGTAGAGGCCCTTCTCCAAGCATATCAATGTGGCTGCATCTGAACTGTCTCAGCTGCGGAGGAATGGTCACTTTATACAAGGTTTCTCTAATGCATGACCACTTCCCTCACCCTCCCAACCCCCGCTACCACCAACTGCAGTGCAACCCTTGCCCTGGCATCGCTCTGTCAGCCAGCTGGGAAAATGCACCTCAACCTTGACGCCCAATATGTGACCCTCGGAGCACTGCGGATCACTACTGTGCACTAACCTCCGAGTTCCCCTCAAAGTGCAGCATGCCAGCTTCATGCCTTATAAATGTTGTGAAACATGCCAACATGCCCAGATGATCCAGCGTGGGGGGATGAATCCAGCAAGCTGGGCTTATACTGATATGCAGATGTATTACAATGAAGCTCTTGACACGCACTGGTGCGAAATGTGTCCTGCCATTGGCGGATGGAGTGGACATTTGCAAACTTGTTTCACCACGTCATGAAACTGATTTATGCCCTTCCCACCATGCTGTCCGCTCATGCCTGATGCCAGAGGGCACAGAAAATTCTGCTCATTGTGCCTGTTTCAGCTAAACAAAATAAGTGACAGCCATTTGCTGACTCGTTCCTCAGGCCAATATTTTGACCAATAAGGGTCAAGCTGCCTGGTTTAAATCTCAAACAATGCTTGGCAGTTACCTGTCAATCACCATCACTGGTGCATTCTCCATAGCAATGACTCGACCAATGTGGGGGGTTGGGGGGTGGGGGGGGGGGGGGGGGGGGTGTGGAGTGAGGGTGAGGCAGTGGCATAGTGGTATTGTCTCTGACCAGTATTACAGAGACCCAGGGTAATGTTCTGGATATCCAGGTTCAAATCCCACCACAGCAATAAAAATCTGGACTTAGAAGTCTGATGACCATGAAACCATTGTCATAAAAACCCATCTGGTTCACTTAAGTCCTTTAGGGAATGAAATCTGCTGTCCTTACCTGGCCTGGCCAACATGTGACTTCAGGCCCACAGCAATGTGGTTGACTCTTAAATGCCCTCTGAATAATGGGCAATAAATGTTGGCCTAGCCAATGACACCCACTTCCCACAAATGAATACAAAGAAAAATCTGAGTCCATTTGCTAACCTATCAGCACACTCTTCACATACAATGTAAATTGTTGTCTTTCCCCTAGATTTGGTATTCTTGCTAAGTGTCCTGAAGAGTGCAAGATGAAAAGCTTTGAAATGTCTCTTTTTTTCAGTAATATACAAAATTCTTATGGGGTGTGGATGCAGAAAGGATGTTTCCTCTGGCTAGGGTGTCTAGAACCAGGGGACACCGTCTCAGAAAAAGGGGGTGGTCATTTAGAACTGGCGAAGCTACTCATGGCAGACAGCAGATGAGGAAGAGTTGATTTTGCCAACTGAACAGGGAACAGAATGACCATTAGTCCCAGAGATGAACTGCTCCCCAATAAATGTAACAGATCAGCAGCAACACTCACCATGGCAACAACCTTCCCTGGAGAGGCAACATCACCCCAGGAACTAGCAGAGACCAGATGAACAGTCAACAACAACTGGCATGCGCACCCTGAGAAGACCTGAACACTTTGTGTGCAGTGCATGTGTAGAGACGGACAAAAGTGAGACAGACTACAATGAATAGTTTCCTGTTCTTGAGGGCGGTAGGTCTGGAAATTACAAAGGTGAGGTGGTAGCAAAGCCATGGAGGCATTTGGAAAACAAGGATCAGAATTTTAGGATTGATGCACCTAAAGTATTAGCTATATTTCATATTTTCACAAATTGATATTTTACTTAGGAGCTGAGTTTACATAGTTGTCAAATGTATAATAAAAATTAAAACTCTTGGCAGAATTAAGGATAATTGAACCTCAGATGTTAGTGTATGAGCAAATATTGTCTACTTCGTTTTGCTTGTATGAAATCTTCCATGAGACTTCACTTCTCTGATTAAAGTGCCCTGTAAAATACCTCAGCAACCTAATTAAGTTCTATCACACATATCACAATGGATACAATCAAATAAATAATAAATCCTGCTTTGAAATCCTTTTGCTTGCTATTTACAAATCACAGCACAGGAAATCTCCATGCATGGTTAAAATAAATGGGTTGTAGGCTTTAATAAAATAGTAAAGTTATGTCTTACTTAGTCCTTTTCAAACTGGTATTGTATCTTAAAGCATAAAAACAGAAAGGCTGGATATACTCAGCAGGTCAGCCAGTATCTGTAGAGTGGGAGGCAGAGGTAGGATTTCAGGTCAATGATCTTTTGTCAGAATTGGAAAAAGTTTTAGATGTAATAACATTTAAACAAGCACAGAGGCAGAAAACAGGGGAGGGTGAAAAGGACAAAAGGGAAGGCCTATAATAGGGTGGAGGACAGGGGAGATTAAATGATAAAAGCGATGATGATGCAAGACAGAAAGAGATGGTAATGAGACAAGTAAAGGCATAGATGGTTCTCGTAGCATCGTAAATGGGAACTGCAGAATCCTTGCCAACAGCTGCCATCCAAAAATAATGAGGGCCAGTGGTTATGGTCTGAAATTGTTGAATTCAATGTTGTGTCTGAAAGGCTGTAAAGACGTTTGAGCTTCATTGGAACAGTATAGGAGTTAGAGGACAGACAAGTCAGATTGGGAGTGGGGCGGAGGATTAAAATGACATATGACCAAGAGCTCAGGATCACGTTTTTGGACTGAACAGACATATTCTGTAAAGAACTCATCCAATTTGCATTTGGTCTCTCCTATGTAGAGATCGTACTGTAACCAGGGAATGTAGCAGATTAATTTGAATGAAGTGCAGGTGAATCATTATTTCACCTGGGAAGAGTGTTAAGGACCCTTGAGACTGGAAAGGGAGGATGTAAAAGGGCACATGTTGCCTCTCCTGTGCTTGACTGGAAAGTTGCCATAGGAACACCTCAGCACACCTGCTCTGGGTGGACAGTTCTCTGTATCTGCCAATGAGGCCCAGCTGTTAAAATGGACAGAGCTTACTGCATCACTTCCTGGAAGCAGTCAGACTTTTTGAATATTAAATTTTCCCCTTTTATTGTTCATATTTCTGTGAAATGCAATAAAGGCTGTTGTAAATATGATGTTATTGATTTTCAGAAATAATTTTCGGTTCTTCTGTGGCCAGGATTTTCCTTGTCCGCTGGCTTTGGGCATGTTCGGTGGCTGCACGGATGAGGTCATTCATCCTCTATTTGCATTGGATGGCCAACCTCTTCTGTGCAGCATTGGCCCTGACCACTGCTGCCACCACCTGCCATGCTGGATTGGTGATGCCGTTGCCCGTCCTGCGGCCAGAGTGGTGGTAGAGGACATCACGGCAGCCCTCCACCTCATCCAAATTGTATTCCAGTGAGATGTTATTAAACCTGGGGGCTGCAATCTTTTTGTCTTTTGTGGACATCTTCCCTGCAGCAGTTGTGGGCTGGAAGCATTGAGATGTGTGCTTGTAGCTAGACTTTAAATATAGCTCCCAGCATGATGAAGTGGCAAAGTGAGAGCCTGCCTGCCATGGAAACGACGTGTTTCCCGGGAATGAATAACTAATGTGGTGGGTTTGGGACGATACGGCATGAAAACCCACCATCGCGGCCCTGCCACCTCACTTTTAATTCTGCGTGACTGTGCAGACTGTGCAAACTGTGCAAATCTGTGACAACATCTGCCCTGTATCTTCCACTGCTACAAAATTTTACCTTATCCATGTGGGCATTCAAACCAATCATGTCTCTTATGTCAGGTTGTGAGAAAAATCTAATTAAGAGCAACTTTTTAAAGGAGCACAGTGCAAATCATCAGGTTCAAATCTAGCCATTCTGGCAGTAATAGCGATCAAGGAATGTACAGTTGAAGTGATGAATAAAAACAGCTGAAGGAAGCATTCCCAGCACATTAGATGATGTTACATTAAAGCTCAACAATGTTGTCTCTGCTGATATACTCTTGGCTGGCTGGATTAGGAATTTTATAGCTCAGTTAGAGTGGAAAATGATACGTTGGAAGAATGGGCAAGGAGAAACTTAACTATCCCCATACTTCGTTCACATTTATAAGTTTAAGTGATTCCGCAGCGATCATTTCTGAAAGAAATTATTCCATTTTGAATCAAAATACTTTTAAATTTAAGCATTGTTTTTTCTAGATGTAAAAGGCAATAGGAAAATGCTATACAGTCTGTGTTCTTAGCACTAAACACTCTGATAGCAATGAATTAGACCTAGTTTTGTCAATTCATAGTTATAGTACTACTTATTCAAACCCAAAGAACTATAATAAGATCCTTAACATATGGATCCACTGATAACATGCAAACTGTAGTTTAGCATGAATTATATGCTGTCTGCTGATCTATGAAAGCATGTTAACTTTTTCTGAAACTCAATATTGAAAACCTAATTTTACTGACTTGCAAATTATAAAATGTAGAATTTGAAGACAAAAATACTCAATGCTCCCTACCCCCAAGTAAAACTATCACAGTGTAATGTGATAGGTTTTCCATTGCAAAATGGTAATGCCACTGTAAACTTTCCAACAATTCTGCCAGTGTTCGTGTTGAAAAATAATGAATTACTGTCACAGTGTCAGAGCTCAGACCTTTCCTCATTCAGTGACCTGCATTCAGTGGGAATTGTGAAAATTGTGAAAATATCAGAATGTATATATTCACCAATATGACTAATAATTTTTTAGTGTGTTTA
Source organism: Carcharodon carcharias (assembly GCF_017639515.1). Lineage (NCBI taxonomy): Eukaryota > Metazoa > Chordata > Chondrichthyes > Lamniformes > Lamnidae > Carcharodon > Carcharodon carcharias. The sequence goes on along the minus strand of NC_054477.1, from coordinate 73,458,102 downwards.
AGCCTATTCTTAAACATTTCACATCACAGTGTTCTACTGAGGGCTGATGAACATATCTTGATTTTATTTAATGTGGCAGCAACATATGATACATTGATATCAAGGTAGACAGAGCACTCAAGTCATTTTATGATCTTCTGGTAAAGGAGAGCTTTTAAAATCCTCCCTTTTGCCATAAAAATACTCTGGACTGGATGTGTGGCTGTATCAAGGGTTAACCAATTGAACATTATTGAGTGACAGTGTGATCAAGTAGGGAGAGCGCCAAGGTCATTCAATTATAGTAAACTCTCAGCTCAACTTGAAATTGTAATATTCTTCTTTTATTTTGCCAATTCTCTTTTTTCCTGAAGTTATCAACTCCTGCGGGCAAATGGTTCCACAAGCATTGGGTATTTCTCACCAAGGAGTCATTCTTCATCTATGAACCTAGACAGTGAGTGTCATTGGGCTATTCAACTTTTGGCGGCATCGCAGTTGAACCAAATTACACTTTCCAGAAAGGATCCCTGAATAGTGATTTGAAATGGCATTTTTTGTTCCCCTTTGTACTGAAGGTTGGAGCTCACAGTGTCTTTATCAAATAATTTATTGAGGAAGGCCATTATTTAATTCCTGCTGGTAATTATAAGAGAAGTTCCAACTCTTAACTAAAGAAACCTGCATTTATTGCAAACCTGCCCTGAAACCATTACATATTTTGTTAGAAATATGGCCCCAAATAGAAATAGTCCCGAATATACTTTTCTTTAACTATGCTGGAATAAATGTGTAATTAACTGAACCAGCCGTTGCATGGACATCTATTTGGGGATTTCAGACAGATGATTGGCTTTAAATGATTGAAATATTATTGTTATTTTTGGATCAATAATGAAAAAGTAGAACAGCTTTTCAGTGTAAACAGGTAGAAATTCCACTGGAGCTTGAGTTAAGTTCCATTTAGTCAAATGTGAGGTAGATTGGGATTTTAGAATATTTATCACTCAAAATAAATTTCACCCCATAAAGGCTCATAATCGCTATTGTGTATTCATTTTGCTGTCTCGTACAGTCTTTTAAATTGTTTGGTGCAGTACTTTCATAGTTTCATAGGTGCTTTTACTCATATAATATTTTGCCGCATTTTGAAAACCCTAGTATCATTGTGATTATTCTTAATATTTTTATTGACAGATTTCATTATTCATCAGGAAGATGGAAAGAAGTTTCTTCAGAAGGAAGAGTCTCTCAACATATAATCTGCTCAATGCAAGCAAGTGAAAATAACACAACTATCCCACTGTTCAATCAAGAGTGTTTGTTGATTTGAGTTGAGTTTCTATGCTGTGAAATGGGAAAAAGAAAGAAAACCAAATTTCTTCAGCAATCTCGCTGTTCCTGCTTCAGGTGCTAGGCCATTTCACTAAAGCAGCTCAGACGAGAATGTCATTAGTTCCTAAGCCCCAGGTGAATTTGCCACCGTTCCACATGATTAAGCCAGATAATTGTGTGTTGATAGCGAATGTGGCCTGTGAAATACAATTTCTGGGACCTTCCTAAACAAACACAATGTTGAAGGAGTCAAAGTGCTGTCATTACAGTCCTCTATCACAGCCTTCACACTTTTATACATCACTGTTATGGCTGGTTGTACTTTTCCATTGTACTCGGCTGCTCCAGAATATGGCCAGACAAACCCAATTATGTCCAGTGTTTATTAAGCTGTACCTGTTGCTGTGTTCCATAGCAACGATGTAACCTAATGCTGCACAATGTATCTAGGAAATCTATTGAAAATATTCTTTTTAAACTGATGGTTCGTAATTATCAACCATATATTGGTCTCCTTCTGCTGCTGGTACTCCAGGAATGAAGATTGGTCCTTATCATAAGAGAGGGAAGAGGGAGGTAATTTTCAGTGATATCTGTGACAAAATTAATCTGATTGAAATTGCTTATGATTATTTTGCTGAATGCTGAGTGGTGGTACAATCACTTAAGCCCCCCTTTTTTTCCTTGACTAGCCTCTTTAGATGAAAGCTAATTAGAGATCCTCTGAAAGTACTGATGTAGAGCAGTAAGGAAATAGTTTAGATAGCTGAGTACACTGCCAGCTAATTGGGTTTCATGATTACAGAGATTGCTGTTGCTGAGAATGAATAAACTGTCTCTCCCACAAAGCTCCTCATCAAAGGAAGGTAAAAATAGATATTGGATTTGCTATATACCTAATTATCCTTTACTGTTTTCATTTATACCAACCACATCACACCAACTAAATTCAGTGATTGTATTTTGGTTGTGTTTTGATATGGAGTATACAGTAATTGCGAAGTGCTATACGTAGGGCTACCTTACAGCCATTAGAATTATGTGCAGCTAATGGAGCCTTAGGACTAAGTCAGCCAAACTGCCTTGTTGAAATACATCAAATCGGGTCTTGCCTTTCAGTGGCAATGAGTAAATGTAGAGGAATGGTCATCTGTAAGATAAGTGCTGCTAGCTGTGCTTAGGCAATAGAAAAATACTATGCAATAGGTTTCAGGTCAGCTGGTAATCTTCAGAGGGTACAGTTTATATGCAAGATGGCATGTAATCTCCTAACTCAGAGTACAGTCAGTACTTTCAATTTTGTACTGGTCACAGATTTCATAGCTGAAACCATACAAAGTAGTTTACATAATCTGTGTGGTCGACACTCAATGTTTTAAGCTCCAACAAGTGACAACTAAAACATGCTTTTGGACATTAAATCATCACAAGGCCAATCATACGGTCGCCAAACATCAATTACATCAAGAACTCAACGACACTATAGATAGGAAACAGTATAAACAGAAAGTCAAAGACTGAGAAGCAGATTAAACAGTGAAGATTTGTGTTTAATTTTGTGGAAGAATTTGATGGGGTTTGGACCTGAGTCATAGGGGAAGGATTTGGATGATTGATCCACTTAGACAGATTGTCAGTCAAAGTTAGGCTACACAAATTCACTTTCCAAACTTCACTATCAAACTGGTCCTGAAAAGAAATGCATGATTATGGCATGTGACTCACCAATATTTATCACTGCACAGTCAGAACAGTACCCCACCCCACAAAAACAAGAGTCAGCTAACAATCAAAATAATTAAAGTAGCTTAGATACACTACGTAAATAGAATATCAGAAACCAGTGGTTTGTAAAAATAAAGCTTATGTGATATTGCTGTATGAGTTGTATGGCCAGCGCTATTGATATTATTTTTCAGAAACCATCAAACCTGCTTCTTTATTCTCTAATTTGCGAGTTGTTTTTTATTCATTTTCATAATTAAAGGGACAACATTTTAAAGAAATCTAGGGCGATATTTCTTCTGTTTGCCAAAGTTAGCAAAAAAATTAAAGGGTAAGCAAATGGTTTTGTCAGAGAATATGTTTTAGCCATTGGTGGATATATGTGCAGCAGAAAAGACAAGGTCAACAATGAAGCACAGATGTCATAGGAAGTATGGAGGTAAATAACTAATGCAAGCCATTCATTTGCAGCAACTGAATCAGTTACCTAGGCATGATGGAGGAAAATTGCATGAGAAGGCGCAGGCCCAGCAGAGAGGTCACTTGGATGTTTGGTGGCAGACTGCAGTGTTCCTGACCACTCCATATCAGGATGCTGGAGTCCTCAGCATAACCCAGACCACTTCAGCTATTTCAAGATTCTTCAATATATGTTGTCTCCTTGTGAAAGTGGGCACATTAAGGTCTGTATCCACATAGCATTTCTGGCGATTTGGCAATCAATTTCTGAAGAGCACATATCATGTTGCAGTACCTGTACCAGTTACCACTTACCAACATTAAACTCCTTATCAATTCCTCACTGGTGCTCAGTGACACATTCTGTACTTCATGGCTCACCATTTATTGTCGTTATCTAACTCACTGGTACTGCAATACTGAAGGACCATTATTACAGTTAAGTTGTGATTAGTTTTTCTTTCCATTCTGCTAGCAATGTTGTGCTGTCAGAAATCACATCTTAAGCTGATGACCTAATGATTGATTAATGGGTTACTTACTTAGACATAAAAAGGGGTAGATCTTCCACTTATTTTTAACCAAGAATAGTTTAATTATTATAGCTAATCACTGATAAGTTTTTTAAGATAAAATAATTTTGTTCTATTGAAAAGTGAACATTTCTCATCTGATTTGTTGTACCATCTCACGTACCATATCTGTCATGTTGTGCTAGATAATTATGATTGACAGCTATCTAGTTTCATCTAAGAAAAATATTTCCTATCTTGGCAATTAATGGAACAATATCAAAAGACCTCCACCAGAGAACTATGAAAGAGTGGTATTTGATGATAATCTACTTACTCATGGTCCAAATCATTTGCAGAAACGTGTATAAATGCAAAACTATCCTGCGGTTTTAGTAAGTTGGATCATCCATCAAAGCTAAAAATCTGTCATCAAAATGATAATAGTAAAAGAAACCCAGTGCCCAAAGAGTTATTGGGATAACTGCAATGAGGGATGATCAAATGCTCCTCAGAACATAGCATGAAAATATCGCCAAAGAAGCCAACCACTCATAGATAAATAACGCTAGCTCGATGTCATGGTGTTTCAGAAAATTGACCTAGGGTCCAGGAGGATTTTATAGATCTTTTCCTCTTGAGGTCAAATGAGTTAGTTAGAGTCCAAAAAAAATTGCAGATGGTCTATGGTAGCAGCAGACTTGATCTAAATGGTGCATTTTTATGCTCTTAAAGCAACTATGAGCCTCATATAGAAATGTCCCAGAGTATTGACCTGGCTACCCCACCACCTCCAACTACCCCATCAATCCACTCAGCCCCCCAACCACTATACCCTCCCAACCACCTGAACACTGAATTCCCCAAATCCCAACCCCCCAACCACCTTAACCCCTCACTCACTCACTTTACACGTTTACCTTCTTCCCTAACTTGTCAAATCGGATGGAACATTTAAATATACCAAAATAGGGCAGCCAGTGCCAAAAAAATGGGATATGGCTTCATTTCCTCCAGTGCTTCTACACTGCACTGAAGGCCTGCTCCACATTTCTCAGCAGGCCCGGGTCGGAAGTCCGGGCGAGAAATGTGGAGCCCCAGACTCAGGTAAGAAAATAGGAGCAGAGTGGCAATCCGATGGCGATTGCCAATGCACAGAAGATTCAGCCCAGAGTTATGATCCCTGTAGAGACCAATACATTTAAAAAGAGATGTGAATTCTCAGTGACTGACTAAAATGAATCGCACAACAAGATTCCAAGACTTTTATTGTAACAGCCGAACAAAAATCAGCATCGATAAAACATTAGTAGGCAACTATTACTCTAAGCTACAGATAAAGATGTTCTTTATTAATTTCTTAACACAACCAATAATCCAATGCTATGCTTATGTGTTACACTGCACTCTCCACAGAATAACAGGCTGAAATCTTGTGGAAGTGACGGGGTCCTTGGCTGTTGGCTGGAGACCCAGTGAGAGCTCCTCATTTCAGAAAGGCCCGCTGCATCTTGTTCCACTGAGGCACTTGACAGGCCAGAGGCAGGCGTTCCCCTTGGGTCTAGGACACTGGGGGATAGAAGTCTTACCCGTAAAGAGCTGCTGGCTACTCAGAGGCTGGTAGTTCTATTGAATGGCAGTGCCACATGGATGGCAGAGGCTGCCATACAATACCCCCCAGATGACTAGGATTATCACTGGAGTTCAGGCCAGACGTGAATGATGGTGAAAAGGGGGTTCTGAGGTGGGGATCATGGTGTGGGTGTTGGGGGTGGAGGGGTGGTGGGTGGGGAGTGGGTGGGAGGAACATTGTCAGCAAGGGCTGGGGCTGGCTCTCAGCGGCCCCTCCTTCCCAATGTCTGGTCCCTCAATCAGGCATTGAGTAGCTTTTAAAATGGGATCTCCCCCGGGAGCTGGCAAGCAACCCTGCATAAATTTGCTTATCATGCACACAGGACGGTGAGCCCTCCACCCGATGCTAGGTTAATACCAGGGTAGGCGGGCTGAGGCTCTGAAGTGAGCGTTAATGCCCGCTTAAGGCCTCAATTGGCAGCAGGACAGGAAGGCCTTCCCTGCTATGGATTTAGTCAGGGTGGAGACAAGAAGTTGGCGAAGTCTGCCAACTTCCCACCTGATTAAATGTCCCCTCCACCAACTTCGCCATGCGGGGTCGGAATGGTGAGGGGGTCACAAGATTCCAGATTTCATCTCTATAGCAGCAAGTCCACAGTTACTAGCAGCTTCCAATGGGCACACTTCTTCCTGTTTCGTTGAGTCATAGGTCAAAAGTCATTTCCCTCAGTCTTCTGGAAGCCGACTTCCAGCAGCAAGTGATTCCTTCTCCTGCCTCACCAGGGCGGATCAACCAGTGTCCTTAAATCTCTGCAGGTTCCTTCTCTTTAACCAGAGGACAAGCTGCCACCAGCATTCTACCTGGCAGCTAGCAGACAGTTGCCTTTTCCCTGCTGCTCACAATGGCTGCTGGTCTCTTCTCTCTCACTGTCCAGAGTTTTTTTAAAATCAGGCTTCTTGAGAGTCAGTAAGTATACCCATGGTAAAGCTAACTGCTCTGCCCTTTGTTTTTGGTCATTAACCCTGGCACATGGATTTCAATAGCACTTGAGTTGGGGCCCCAGTATCCATGGTAATTAGGTCATATTGGGGCAGGTCTAACAGGTCACATGCTCTTTTTCCATTATGCTATATTATCTGAATTAGAGATAATTAAAACATAACCATCTTCTAAAACCTCACATTTGTAACAACGGGCTGTTTTGGACTCAAGATGTCTGTAGCAGCAGTCTGAGCATTCAAGAAAGATCATGTGGCTTTAGGGCTTGTGTTATTGGGGGCTACAGGTAGCCCTGGAGCTGCCATGTGCTCGATAGTGGGCTGCCATTCTAATAAACAATAATTTATGAAAGGAAAGCCTTCAAGCTTTGTAGCTTTGCACATTGATCAATGATTGCAAAAAATGTTGGTGTCTGGATAGCATCCTTCTTTTCAACGCAGATGCTCTGGGGCCAAAATCTCAAGGTTGGGGAGCTGCTAAAGATGTGAACTGGTCCTCCCTTCAGTTCCTGCTCCTCCTCTTCCTCTAAGAACCTACCTCCTCATTAGTGTTCTGTGCTTCAAATCCCATGGTGTGGATTTACCCTGCCGGTGTTTGCTGCAGGTGGAATAGGTGATGCTGATGGCTGTAGGGTTCTGGTTTTGTGGGTGGTACGTGAGTCTGTGGCTCAGGTTTTTTGGGAGCACCTTCAGAAAGGGAACAAAAACATACATTAGAATGGTATCTGAAAAGGGCCATTTCAAATAAAGCTTAAGATTTTTCATTGTGGCTTGCTTTACAATAGGAGTAAGCAAGTGAAGGAAGAATTACAAGAAAAGGATAATGTTAACCCGCAGCTTCAAGGAGTCCTCCAGCTTTGCCATGGCCCATTCGCTCTTTGTTCTCACGCACCACCATACCCAGCATCACCCATTCATACCCACTGAAGGTTTTAACCAAAGGGAGATTCCCTTCAGTTCAGCATTGTTGCTTCCTGCTCTGCTGCAAGTAAAGGAATTGTGGTACCCAATATGGATTTATTTGCAATTTGAAGAACACAAAGACAACTGAGAACCAAGTGACTGCGCTACTTCCCAGCTTGTAGGTGAAACATGTATCACACAGGTTAGTGATGTGAGAATCTAAATTTGAGGGGTAAACTTTCCAAATGGAATGCAAAGGCAATTGCATTTTGAAATGGTGGCAATAAATTATCCTCTGCTGCAATATTGGCAGGCATGTTAAGCTTGCAAAGAGCTGCTTCTTGAGGACTTATCATGCAATCTTAGTCAGATTTTTTTATTCAGTCATGGGGTGTGGTTGTCACTGGCTGGCCCAGCATTTATTGCCCATTCCTAATTGTCATTAAGAAAGTGAGCTGCCTTCTTAAACAGCTGCAGTCCATGTGGTGTGAAAACACCCACAGTGCGGTGGGAAGTGAGTTCCAGGATTTTGCCCCAGCAACAGTGAAGGAACGGCAATATATTTCCAAGTCAGAATGGCGTGTGACCTGGAGGCAAATTTCCCACGCACCTGCTGATTCCTCCAAATTGGAGAAATTATTTATAATGTCGACACAGAATTCAATTTTTATATTGATGTTCTTAAATCATTTGCTATCAATGGATTATTTGCTATCAGGTCAGAGCATAACAATTTCTAAAAATTAATTTGAAGCAAATTCACAAACTCATTTCTAATTATTGAAGAAATGGTTTTCAGTGTTTGTGCTTTTCTTGATAAAGTGGAATTTTAATGATAAGATGTATGAAGTAGTGCATTAGAAGAATAATGCTCATGCAAGTTAACAAGAACTGTTAGAGGAACAAATTAAAGTATTACCGTGTAGCAGACCTGTTAGGTGTATACCACAAAACTGAAGTAAAAATAATTGAAATTCATTTATTTAAGTCATTTTATCTCCTTCTTCAAGTTATTTGTAGTAAATTTTGGTTCCTTAGCATTTCAGTGCCATGAATAGCATCCGGGCTGCGTGGGCACATGTTGAGTGAGTAGGTCATTCGCCCAGCACTGGGATCATGTGCCAGAAATATACAGGGTAGGCAGAATGTGATGTCAGTCAGTGTGCTGATTTGATGCTAGCATTGACCCTTGTCCTCCGGCTACGGTTCTCTCTTAAACACGCAGAGCTGAGTATGCATTCAGCGGCAGAGAGGAAACATCACCGGTGCTATTTAAAGGGATCATCAACTACTTTCATGTTAGTTGCTGGACTGATTTGTACTGGCTCTGTCTCAGTTTGTACAAGTGCTGTGAGTTTTTGAATGCTAGCTCAAGTTGCTGTTGCAAATGGTGAAAGCCTTGTTCTGACTTCCAGGGTTCTGCAATTGTTCCCTGTCATAGGTCACTGTAGTTAACCCCCCCTCCCCCGCCCCCTGCATTATGAGAGGAAGATTGAGCAGAGGCAGCACTGAGGAGATCAAGAATTAGGAGGGGGAGAAGAGCTCAATGTAGGACCCATATGTATGTGGAACAGCTAGTGTATGGGAGCAGAGCACAGGTAGCTTCATTTCTTGATTACTGAAAATTTGTATTTAAGGTGCAGTTCAAGATTAAGCTATATTTACTAAAACAAGCTGCAAATGAATTCATAAAGTTTTAAATAATCAATGGAAAGTGACCAATACCCAGATAACTCATTCTTTTGACTTGGTGTGCAGAAGGGGAGAAGCTAATGTTTAATGTTTCTGTGCGACAAGCTTTAAAACAATATAAATGATAGTTAAAAGTCAGTTGACCATTAATCTAACATTTTATATTTGTAAGGAAAGTAGATATTTGAATGATTTTAACAGTAATGCTGGACTCCATGTGACATACTTAGTGATGTATATACCATGCAATACTTACTTTACACTTTTTAGTATTTTTTTCATGAATATAACATAATTTACTTTTTGTCAACATCCTTCATGTCAAGCCAACTCAAAGTGATATATGCAACAAATTACTTTTTGCAGTTCAGTGTAATTCAAATTTGAAATTGAAATTGTGACCTTCCTAGAAAACGCAGTATCTGATCTCAGGTGTATTAGTCACATTATGTCCCCACAAATTGTAACAATTTCCTTGCAACTTTCTTTGCCTCCTTCCATTTTTTTCCTCTGTAACAACAATAATGGCACTGTGGCAAAATGTCTGAAGGTGCTTCACAAGTTACTCAGCAGGAATAGGGAATTGGTACAATTTAGGGATTTGATTGAAGCAATAATTTTAGAGAAAATTTTTGGAAGTGAAAGAAATGTGGTAATGGTTTAAAGGGAAATTCCAGCATACAAAGGTATGTAACTGAAGCCTCTGACATCAATGGTGAAAGGAAAATGGGAAAGCACAGCATGTAAAAAGAGTTTTAGAGGTAGGATGGAGTGAGGCTATATATAGGAGACTTTGTAAAGAAGGACAGGAAGTTTGAAGTCAATCTACATGGGGACAGAGAGTGGATGAAGGTTGCTAAGGTCACATGCAATGAGGAATGGGATTTTATATGACATGGAATGTGGGTGGTGAAGCTTTGGATAAATTGGAGTTTGTGAGGAAAGCAATTCAGATGGCTAATGAGGAAAGAAAAGAAGAAAATTTGGAGGTGAGGTAGGAATGGAGGTGTTTGCTATTACAGGGCAAAGTCTTTGATGAACTAAATGTGGGTTTGGAGTTTCTCCTGTCTCTCTTTATCTCTGTTAGTGTCAGGTTCCCTCCAGTATTCCGACCCAAATAACCATTCTTCAGGTGTGACCCTACACAGTGAGTGCCAGTAATCTATCTGACTATGTGTGATCGGACTATAGCAGAGCCCAATGATGTTATTAATGCCTGCACACATGCACTTTCCAGCAGAGGGCAATAGATAATGAGCAAGACTATGAACCTTGGCTGTTTATCCCCTCTCTATAATCCAAGAACTCAAGACCAATTGCAGTGTGTCTACTGCTGGCATAAATAAGGTGAGCTAATTCAACACCTTGAATATTTTTAGCAACAGAAAAATATTTAAAGAGCTGTTTCCATACAACATTTTATTGCAATACTCATTCTATTGAACTATGATCCTAATCTGATTTTATTAAAACAAAACTCTTTCATTCTTGATGTTACATAGAATATAGTATGACATTCTGTCTTAAATGTATTAGTCATAACTATCAGCCTAATTTTAATAGCTATTTGTAAGATTTTAAGATCATGTTTGTGTAAGCACTTAAGGTTCTAATTTTCATTAAACTCAGTGATGCCTCAAGCACATTCATCACTGACTAATACAAATCTGTTACACAGATGTCTAATGTTCAAAGGATTTAGAAATAAAAGCGAAAGAAACCAGATTAGTAAGTGTATAACTCCTTAATGATTTTCCTTTTAATATCTGGCTGTGAATCTCATTCAGAAGTCAATATTAATTTTTTGTTGTTGTCTGTAATCAGTTACCAACTTAGCTCAAGTTACTAGTCTAATAACAATGTGATAGGAGCTGATTTTGTTTTTTTTCTGAATTTCTGTCTAAAATGAATTCCTGATTTCATAAACAAGCCCTATTTCAGTTTTATGCAGTGTAGTGATATAAATTTGCTCAGTGATCTGACAAAACCCACTTTAAACATTACATGATATCAGTATATATTATATTTGCCCTAAAACGTGTAGTAATGTTACAATGATATAAGAGTTATACCTGTGCATTATATGTCAGTTAACCAGTAGAATCAACACCATGTTAAAGCACAAGTTATATCCCCAGCACAAACATCCAAGCTCTACATGGAGTATCATGGTTATTTGAATTAGATGTAATTCTAAGTGGACAAATTGGACGGTTATCTTATTTGGACATACAGTATTGTACTGAAATTTTTACATTTGGGAATTTTCATGCTGTGTCAATTCTTTCAGTTTACAGCAGGTGGTGGTGTTGGTGTATCTATCTAATTCTTTCAGCCAGAAACAAAGGTTCCTGTTATAATTGTTCCAGATCAGTTTTCTTAAAATTAGACCGTTACTGTCAAAAATTGTCTGATAGTAGTCTTGGATTTAATCTGGATTGAAGTGAGGGTATTGCTGATGGAAGTATTTTGTGTTGCTTAACTGTCCCCATCCTTTACTTTCCCATGGTTTATCTAATGTTGTTGAGCTTTCCTGTTTGCAATGCTAAACCTTGTTCTCTGGTGGAATGAATGGGCCATTCATGTCAGTGATAGTGCAACTCCTGTCAGCTTAGTGTAATTGACAGTGTACTTAGTGCCCAGCTCTTTATTAGTCGGTACACAAGCACATTTTTCTACCAGCTCACCTTGCTACCAAAATATTGCAGTGATGCCAACCCTAATGTGTGTTGAAAGACAGTCACCTAATTACACAGTGAAACAGACGAAAGCACCAAGAATGGTGTATAATTTCTGAAAGTGTTCTGAGCCTTAGGCAAAAGGTTTTCAACTGTGTCTCAAACGGAATGATAAAATATGTTCTACAAATTATCTGTGAACAAGAAACACGTGGAAGTGGCAGAGGACCCAAATTTAACACTTGTTATACAAAAAATGAAACGCCACTCATTTTTCCCTCTCAACTCTTCTTAAGTCCCATGGTTGAAATATTTGGTTGCATTAACACCCATATTTTTGGTGCTATGGGTATAGTCGGAGGTCCAAAATGATGTCGACACCGTGTGTGCATAGTTCTAGTGCAGGTCACACCAGACGCTACTTTAGGTAGGTTGATAATGCCTGCAGTAGGAACATGTACTGGAAATATACACAGTAGGCAGAATGTGATACCAGTCAGTATTTATTGTGTATGTAGATATCACTTTAAGAGTCTATGTGGTCAACCGTTAACTATATTGCAACAGCATATGATGGTGGTGGGCGCTGTTTGTTCTGCTTGCGGGGTGGTAGGGGTGTGGGGGTTCTGGTATGTGTATCTGTGGGAGCTGGTTGTGTGATACTTTTTCGGTTCTTGGTAAGCTGCCTTCGAAGCCACCTACAAATTGTTTCCTGTGTCCTTGAAAAGGTACAAACCCAATAGCATGTAATATTGATTTGAATCTAGTGGTGCCAATTTAGATCTCAACCCTCCAGCTAATGCCCTCTCTTAACCTCACACAGCTCAACATTCAGCACAGGAAGAACTCAGTGATATTTAAAGGGATCATCAACCATTTTCAGGTTAGTTGCTGATTGATTTCTATTGGCTGTTGCTTCACTAGTAGAAGTGTGTGATGGTTTGCTGTCATTTACTGTTGGTGAAGTCTATGGGGAGTTGTGTGGCACACAGTGAAAGCCTTGATTTTCACTTCAAGTGTCCTGCTCAGACCACTTGCTTCCAGTCATGGGTACTCTGGTTATCATTCCCCTTTGCCTACAGCATAACAGAGAAATTAAGCAGAGGAGGATGAGCTCCTTGAAGAATGAGGAGGAGGGGGAGAAGGGGTGAAGGGGTCTCAGCATGTGGCCATTTCTATCCAGGTTCTTCAGGGAGCAATTCCACTACCTTAACTTAAGCCAGAAAGAGTGTTTTCAATGTCTCCCTTTCACTAAGGAGATGATGACTGACATCTGCCACCTATTGCAGGCAGACCTGCAGCCCCAGAGCAGGGTGAGGGCAGCATTGCCAGTGGTTGTGAAGGTGACCATGGCCATGAACTTCTTTGCATTGGGTTCCTTTCAGGCTGCAGCAGGCTACACTTCTAACATCTCACAGTTCATTGTTAACGGTTGTATAAAGGAGGTGACCAATTCTCTGTATGCAAAGAAAGGGCAATTGCATTGTCTTTCTTTCTGCTGCATTCAAGCCACCGCAAGAAACCAGAGGGCGGCTACTGGGTGCAAGGGCTACCAGCTGACACACACACACACGCACACACGTGGGCAGCATACATTTGACAAGAGTATTGCTGCACAAAATATGTCATCAAGCAGACCATTGGGCTGCTTAAGCTCTGCCAGGACTGCTTTGGAGGAGTCCTGTGGTACTCACCAGAGAATATGTGCAACCTGCACAACCTCATCATCCTGAGAGCACAGCTTTTGCCAGAAGGTATATGATGAGCAATAGTGGAGGAGTCAACCAATAACTTCCCTTTCTGGCTAGACTGTCTGCAATGAACACAACTCCAATTCCCCATTCAACAACTGTCTTGCACCTTCCCTTCCCCCTGTCAATGCCAAGCATAGCATCCTGTTGGCCCCAGTGCTGAAATAAAATATACCATAAAATGACCGTTCCAAACCAAATCTATAAATCAAACCATCCAATACCCTTACCAAAAGCCAACAAATCACCCTTGCACATTCCCTTAGTGCTTGAATTCCATGTGCCTTTGTCTGTCCTATTGCTTCTACACACTGCTACCCCAGTGGCTGCAGCATGGCTGGCAGAAGGCTGCTGACTTTCAGTGGGAGAGACTGCAGATGCCTTTGCAGGATGACCTCTAGCAGCACTGGCCCTAGAAGGCCTGACTTTGGATTGCATCATCTTGGCATGGATGGCATAAGTCTGGGTTAGCTGACTGACAGGCAAGAGCAAGGAGTGGCAACGTTGGGAAAGCAAATGCTGTCATCCTGAGAGAGAACAGCAGGTTTGTGCTCCATTGCACCATTGCCACCTTCCTAGGGCAGCACCTCAGTAATCTGTTACAGGACAGGTTGCTGAACAGCTGTGAGACTCTGCAAGCCCCTTTGAGCTCTGGAATCCACTGTCATGATGGTATCAGTCTGAGCTTCCATTGTAGCACTCAGCTGTTGGCTGGCCTTTGCTTGTGCTGCAATGGAAACTGAGACATTGTGATGGTCAGTCAGTTACAGACGTGTGTTAATGTGTTGACCATTTCCATGCTGAAAAGGATGGGCTCCAAGCTCTGCACAGTGCTTGGTAGATTGGTAAACCCTCTAGAAAACCTGCATTCACTGTCCAGGAGCATAGGGGAATCTGGTACCGCACTCTGCGTGTAACTATACCAGATAGAATGCAAAGGTTTAAGAAGCAGGCTCACCACTTCCTCTCAAGGGAAATTAGGGACAGCAAAAATTGCAGGCCTAGCAATAAAGCAAATGAAAGGTGCATCCTTAGGATATTTGCAGCTGGTAAATCAGAATATTATGGGTTGAGGAGAAAATGAGATGCTAGATGAAGGATTAGGTATGAGCACTGTGTCATCTTCATTGTTTTCAGCCCTGCTGGTCATAGCCACAGTTATGGTCGCTCCAATGATGGGCTAGCACCATTTCCTCCATCAAGGTGAAGATATGTAGCCATTCCTGTATGCTGATTAAATGCTTCTGCATTGGGTTAAGTGGCACCTCATTCTGAAAGGGAGAGAGAAGTGTGTCAGTGAGCATGAAACAATGTGTTTGGTTGATTTGTTTGTCACGGTTAAATAACTGGCAGTATGTGCGAGATGTGTGATGTGGGTGTGAGGTTTGCAGTAGTGCTATGTGTGTGGGAGTGAGGTGAAGCTATGAATTTGAGGCATGCGTCATGGCTAATAGAGATTGTTGGTAGGTGAATGAGGTGGGTGGCGAATGAAACAGTGTGTGAGACTAGTGGTTCATTTGGATGGATGTGGCATTCGAAGATGCATTTGCTGACCTTGTCCAATCACATGAAGTCATTGAATTTTTAGTGGCACTAAATCAAGGTCCTTGAGGCTACACTGCTGGTATTGGCGTGGTGGCTATCCCACTGCTAGCATAATGTATGTCCGGAAGGACTGCTAGTCCCCTGTGGGTAGAAGACATTTACCTCCTCCACTGAAAGCCTCTGTGCTGCATCAGAGAACCTTGGAGCATGCTCTCTGCCATGTGGCACTGTTTTCTAGTGTTCCTCCAACTTGAACACCCTTCCCTAGTCACTTCCAGCATCTACTACAGCCAGAATGCACTTCCCCTTTAAGATCTGCAGGCTGGCTTTAAGTAGTGCAGGCTAGTTTAAGTGGTGCTAGACTTTCATGATTTTGTGTCCCCTGCTCAAGTGTGTAGCCACTCAGTAGTGTGCTTAGTGCTGGCTGCATGCTACAGTCATAGTAATGAGAAAACAGCACAACATTTGCCTGCTGCCTGCATTGTTAATAACAGGCCTGGGTTAATTGTGTATTACAATTCCCATGCCTGTTTTTGGGCCTTAGTGAATTTCACTGCCAATGAATCTTGACTTGTCGTTGATTTGGTAATATATCTTAAAATTATCTCTAAGTCAGATAGTATCCATTCAAGCTCTGTGGGATGAATCTGCTCTGATTGGGCCAGTAGGGCCAAGGGCATTCCTCTTTGCTATGACTGATCAGTTATACTTTTTCAGCTACATCATAATGAGAACAAGTTTGAAATGATTTGCTATTTAATTGGCTAAAAAAATGATTTCTTTCCCATTCAAATATCAAACTCATTAAGATTGGTTTGGTTGCATCAGAACTGCAACTGTGAATTGAGTCAGATTATTTTACTTGTGGCCCTGGGCAACAAGAACATTTGGGGTTCGGGTACAACCCCTTATCTCCAACAATTAAAACAGAAATGCATAGGTAAGTGCATGAAGAAAAAGGCTTATAAAACGCATACAAACTGCACAATAATGAAGCAATTCATAGCACAATATCGTCTGCTTGACTGAACATATTTGCAGAAGGCTCAGTGACGGGCCCCTACTTTTGATTAGGGCCCCTTGATACAGGCCCCAGAGGCCCATGCCTTAATCTGCACTCGTCCATGACAGATAAAATCAAAGACTAGAATGTATACTGCATTTTTCACAACTTCTGGTTGTGCTTCAAAGTACTTTAGAAGTGAAGTCACTGATGGAACCCCTGTAATGAATAATGTAGGAAAGGCAGCAGCCATTGCACATACGCAGCAAGCTCTCACAAACAACAACGTGTTAATGACCAGAAAATCTATTTTTGGTGGTGTTGGTTGATGGATGTATGTTGGCCAAGACATCAGGAGAACACCTCTGCTCTTCTTTCAACAGTAACACAGGGAGTTTTATGTCCAATTGAGAGGACAAGTGGACCTTATTCTCATTCAAAAGATGGAACTTCCAACATGGCAAAACGTTTTCAGTACTATATGGTCAGCCTAGATTTTGTGGTGAAGTCTCTTGACTTGAACGCACAGCCTACTGACTCAAAAGCTAGAAGACTGCCACTAATTTACCACTGACAGTAGCTAAGGTGGCTGTTCAGCATCCAAAAGGAAAGTTGTTGGTGTTTGAGTATAGCTGATGACATTTTTCACACCAATAGTACACCCAGACAAATAAGCCTGTCCATCTTGGGACAAGGGTTAAAGAATGGTATCGCAATGGCTTCCTTCTTTGGTTTTCAAGAGGAGCTGTTTTCTTTAAAAAAAATCAGCCTATGTTTATGTTGTTTGGAGGAGACAACATCTGGTGTGTCATTTTCACAATGTAATGTTATCTGCAAGTATTTTAAATATGTTTTTAAATTTTATTTATATAATTGCATCATAAAAGTTGAAAAAAGTTTACCAAAGGCATCCCTTTCTGGCAAACAAAAAAATTCAAATAATAACTGTCAATGCCTTATTAATTAGGTTGTGAAGGTTTGTTAATGTCAATTACATTGATAAGGGAAACAGGTGGTGGGTATTTGAACACATAAATGGGGAATAGCTGGGACATTGGGTGGATGTGAAGAGTTTTGACACTGAACAAAGGCAATAAACTGTCTCAGTAAAGAAAGGCTCTGTGTCTTAGTTTTGACTTCATCAACTGTTGTGGATCCTGTTAACAATAACCACAACATCTTTACCTATATTATATACAAACAATTATCAATGCAAGCATTTTGCAATCAAATCTAATGACTTGGTTTTTTATTCAAATGAATCCTTTGAGGATTTCTTTGGAATTCGTGCACTAAAAATAAAAGTATGAAACCAGGCTTCCCCATGAAGTGTTTTCTTAGGACAATCTGGGGTAGGGTGGAACATCTGCTTGACCACAAGTTGTTCCTATGACCCTATCCCATTTTTTGGTGACCATCTCCATTTACATGGATTGGGTAGACATCTGTGCCATTAACAGTGCCTCAGGACACTTGAAGTGAGGCCAAATAAAACACAATGGCATTGGTCTGAAGAAACTTAAAGAAAAAGGATTGTTTTTTCAATAAATTGGTTCTCCTTGATTGATTGATTATAACAGTACGAAAACTTTGTTTGAGCACCCACTTCTAAATGGGCTGGAAATTTTGACAGTTACGAAGAGATAGAATTCCAGGTTAATCAGTCATTGCCTCATTTTGCACCCCTCCCAGTAAAATTACAATTTGCTACAAATCCAAGAATGCTATAAATTACTATTCTTGATATTAGTGGACAAACATTTAATGCGTTTATGTTGCATTACTCTTATTATTTAATGGAAGTGTTAAACAGTGAAAATAAACAAATTACTTTTTGGATTAAAATAGCAAGCAGAATAATATCATATGATCATATTAAGCATTCATCCACTAATATTAATGACAGTATATTCTAGCCTATTGTGATCATGTAAGTACTTTATTTTCAACACAATTATGTAATGTACTTGTAAATATTTGTTCAAATATTAGAAATTTAGCAGAAATCAGCAAGGCAGAATGGTAGAATTTCAGACATTTATTGCATACTGCAAAGGACATTCAAATAGGGATAACATTCAGTAAAGTCTCTGTGAGCACCAGGAAAACAAAGGGCCCCCTTCTTCAGCTATTGTCAGGAAGAACAGGAACTTTGTCTCCAACAAAATCTGGTAGCACTCCTGCAAATCTAATTAATTTGGATTTGTCTAGTAAAAGAACAATGAGTTTTACTAATAAATTTTGTAGTTAATGAAAACTTTGAATCTTTATTAGCGTTTTGGTGATAGAGGCTTTAAATCAACTAGGTATGTTACTAGAGCTATTTTAAGAGATTAAAGAGATTAAATTTACTGTAGCTTTTGTTTACTGTATAATATATTTGTCCCTTATACATAACAGAGGCTAAAAACATTTCTGGTGTTCTCTAACGTCTTGCCATAATTCTGACAGAAGAACTTCCAGGTTGACAATGGACTTACCGTTCTTTCCCAACCTGTTGTCATTGAGATGCCATATTCAGATCCATTATTTCGAGTCAGGTGGGCTCTTTTGATTTTTAGGTGCTTACATTTACAATATGATAAATAAATAAACAATAACTATTTCTGCAACATGTAATTTTTAGATGTTTCTAATAAGCGGTACAAAAACAACAAAAGATTGGAATAAAAATTTTTGAGCAATTTGATTGATTTATATTTATGGTTTGTGAATGGTAGCTTTCAAAATATTGAGAGATTTGATTGATTAGTTTATTGTGATAGCTATTTGTTATTTGACGACTTTTCTTATTTGGCCATTGAATGAAAGGGCAGTTTTGAGTGTCTGGTACTAATTCAATTAAATTTTTGAGCCAATCAGTGTTGTTAATTTATCTACTGGCTCTTTGACTGTCAAGTCACCAAGAATGCAAGTGAGGTAAGACTGTGTAACTGAACGTGAAATGCTATAATTGTTGTTAAATAATTGGACAATTGCCTCTCTACCTTTTCATTCAGCTCTCTACTCTCATTCTTTCCAAGTTTCTCCAGCTTCCTAATCAATTGTTTCAGTGCTGATCTGCACAATTGTGTTTCAGAATTAAATCCCACAGTTTTTTAAAAAATAATTTATTTTCTATATATGGTGTGCTACAGCTGTGTACACTATGCATGTGTGCTAGACTTCAATTTAATAGATTTTATCTGTAGGTGATTTATTGATGTATTTGATTCCGAAACTCTTTGTTGCCAAATATAATTTTTACTTATGTAGTCTGTTGCTGCTTCCCCTTTCATACTTCTCTATTTTTATAAACCTATTTTTAAAACAGAACTGACAAAACACCCAAGCACAATTGTGCAGATCAGCACTGCAACAATTGATTAGGAAGCTGGAAGGACTTGGAAAGAATGAGAGTAGAGAGCTGAATGAAAAGGTAGAGAGGCAATTGTCCAATTATTTAACAACAATTATAGCATTTCATGTTCAGTTACAGTCTTACCTCACTTGCATTCTAGGTGACTAGACAGTACACTAGTTGCAAAACAATTACAATCCTAAATTGTTCTTTGCTTTGCTTGAGTGAGTAATGCATGTGCAATGTGTTTAAGTATGGCTCCTGAACAGGAGTTCAAACTTCCTTAGGGGATTGGGTGGGACTACTCATGTTTGAATCAGGGATGAACATTCGGATACTTTTGAATTTGGGATTAAAAATTGTTTGCAATGAAATGTTGATTAATTACAAGGTTTAAGAATCAAATTCTGGCATAAGAAAGCTTAGAAAGATGAATTCTAATATCCTGTGATCCCAAGCAGGTCAGAAATGGGGCTGTAATATCGGAACCCCAATTAGTTTGCCTTTCAAGTGAGGGTCATGCTGGGTATGTGGGATCTGAGAATTAGCTCTAAAATGTTCACCATGTTACAGACAATGGCAATAGACCCGCTCCCACTCTAACTGAGTTATCCAACTCAATAAAGAATGAGGGCAGAATAGTCCCAGGTTTGCACTAAATGTGGTAGCGGGTGGGAAAAAGAACATTTTACCTGCCAACCGCAAAGGCAGCTTTTTACACTATATTGTCTGCTTCTCATCTCATTAATTATGCAGCTCCAGGAAACACACTGTCTCTCTGGTGGGTATTCTGACTGGCCCACCACACTGTTACCTCACTGTTTCCTCACTCCGGGTGCTATATCTAAACAGCAGCCGTACACACATTTCTCAATGCTTGCAGCCCAGGACTGCTTCAGTGAAGACATGGCCCTGAAAGCCAGGAAGAGTTCAGTGACCCGTCACTGGAATGCCTTTTGGAGGCCCACCATGATGTCCTCCACCCCCACTATGGCTGCAGGAGGCCCAGCAATCTCACCACTCTGGCTTGGGAGGCAGTGGCAATGAGAGGTTGGCCATCCAGTGCAGAAAGAGGGTGAATTATCTCATCTGTGCTGCCAGGGTAAGGCAACCTTCTCATCACTCCAAACTCACATACTCATTGGCATCTCACTCATTGTCAGCTCAAGGGGCATCACCACTCACTCTCTTACGTGTGACCCCACATATCCATCTGGCCTCATCTTCTCTGTGGATTGCCTCCTCAGTCCTCACCATCTTGAGGCCACTTGCACAGATCAACATGTGCCCCCCCCAAACACACACCCTGGGATACCCCACTTCCCCCCTTCTTGCCTGAGGCTTCTTCTCCCCATCCCGAAACAAGCCCTAGATCCGCAGCCATTGAAAAGTGACCCCCGACTTACGTCTGGTCTGGTAGGTGGAGACCTGCCTGTGAGCCCCCCTGAAAGTCACCTACCTGTGAAGCCTGGAGCTGATGACTGCGCGTGCTGCCTGAAGCAAGGTAGACAAACAAACCTCAAAGCCCCAAGCGAAGTGCAGCTAGCCAGGTGCATGTTGTTTATGTTCAGTTGTGAAACACGTTGGCGTGCAACCACATTGACATGCCCGCATGATCCAGCGTAGGGGGCTGATTGCAGTGAGCAGGGTTTATATTTATATGCAGCTGCATTAAAATGACATTCCCAATGTGTGTGGTGGTGGGAAATGCAGCCCACTATTGCTGGGCAGAGAAGATGATCGCAAACTGGTTTCATGATGGCGGGAAACCGATTTTTGGTCTTCCCGCCATATTGTCCGCTCACACCTGCCAATACACCTGACGCTAACAGGGATGGAAAATTCCACCCTGAGAATTGAACCTGGAACCTTTTAGATTGGTGTAGACTGTGTTTTTATTGACTGAGCTAATAGGAATACTTTCAATCTTAATAATACCTACACATAAACAATCTCATTAATATTGAATCTACTTAGAACAAATCTCCACTTATGTTGAATGTATTGATGTGTCCTAGATTAATATGTAACTATGTAATTTATGAAGAGATAACAAATGTATTGCTCATTTGTAACCAGTCACGTTAGAATGCTGGATTTACTTCACTGAATAGCGGTGCAACAATGATTTGAGTATAAGCGTATGAAAATGTACCTCAAGCCTTTTTTAAAATATGACAAATATCACATTTTGATCAAGCAGTAGATTCCAACCAAATGTGAAGGAAAGAGTGAAATCAAAAGTCAGGAGGAAAAGATGGTAAAACATACATAACCTTGAAGGAAAGTTTGTCTACTTAAAAAATAATGACAAGTACCTGCAACCTCTGGGAGTAGTGACAGAGTGGAATGACCAAGGACTAAAACTGGCTGATGAAGCAGGAAGTTTAAACTGAGTTTGGGGAACATAAAGCTACATTTAACAAGTTCACAAAATAGAAAACCAACATCCTAATTCCCATGTTAATTTCAGCATTATCCTTATCCAAAAGCCTCAACATCAATGCAAACTTTGTGAAGGCATTGCCAATCTCCATTCACAAAGTAAAATGAAAGGAAAGCTTCCTCAAGGATTTGCCAAAACGTTCACAGCACTTTCTGATGAAGAGAGCAGTGATGGTAGTGTTTGCTTTCCTTCTGGATTGAATCCTGTTATTGAGTTGAAGACTACCTGTAGCCAGGATCATTTATCTTATGAATGTTGAGACTTTCACAGCTTTAGAAATTGTAAGTGAACAGCTCAGGATTTTCCATTCAACTCCATCTGGATACATCACAAAGGTGATTCCATCATCAGAGGGGAGATTCCACTCTCGGCCAATAAGTTTTACTTGTACAGAGGTGATTCCACAATCAATGAGTTGATTCTGCCATCAGAGAGGTAAGTCAATCATCAGACAGAAGGGTTTAACATCAGGATATCAATCTCACTAGCACTCACTAGCACTTGTGTGATGAGTAACTCACATCCTGACTCCTCAAAGCCTGCCCACCATCTACAAGGCACAAATCAGGAATGTGATGGAATACTCCCCACTTGCCTGTATGAGTGCAGCTCCCACAAGACTCAAGAAGCTGGACAGCAGGACAAGGCAGCCCACTTGACTGGCACCACATCCACAAATTATCACTCCCTCCACCACCGATGCACAGTAGCAGCAGTGTGTACCATCTACAAGATGCACTGCAGGAATTCACCAAGGCTCCTTAGACAGCACCTTCCAAACTCACGACCACTACCACATAGAAAGACAAGGGCAGCAGATAAATGGGAACATCACCATCTGGAAGTTCCCCTCCAAGTCACTCACCATCCTGATTTGGAATATATATTGCTGTTCCTTCACTGTCGCTGGGTCAAAATCCTGGAACCTACACCACATGGACTGCAGCGGTTCAAGAAGCCAGCTCACCACCACTTTCTCAAGGGCAACTAGGGATGGGCAATAATCCAGTGAATATAGGCCTAGTTGGCCCAATCTCTCCTCATACGACAATCCTGCCATCCCAGGAATCGGTCTGGTGAACCTTCGCTGCACTCCCTCTATGGCAAATATATCCTTTCTTAGGTAAGGAGACCAAAACTGTGCACACTATTCCAGGTGTGGTCTCACCAAGGCCCTGTACAGCTGCAGTAAATTATCCTTGCTCTTGTACTCAAGTCCTCTCGCAATGAAGACCAACATACCATTTGCCTTGTAAACTGCACGCTTGCTTTCTTTGATTGGTGTACAAGGACAACCAGGTCCCTTTGTACATCAACATTTCCCAATCTATCATTTGAATAATACGCTGCCATTTTTTTCCTATCAAAGTGGATAACTTCACTCTTATCCACATTATACTGCATCTGCCATGGATTTGCCCACTCACTCAACTTGTCAAAGTTGCCTTGAAGCCTCTTAACATCCTCCTCACCACTCACGTTCCCACCTAGTTTTGTGTCATCAGCAAACTTGGAAATACTATATTTGGTTCCCTCATCCAAATCATTGATATATATTGTGAATAGCTGGGGCCCAATCACTGATCCCTGTGGCACCCCACTAGTCACCGCCTGCCATTCTGAATAGTCATTTATTCCTACTCTCTGTTTCCTGTTTGTTAACCAATTCTCAATCCATGCCAATATATTACCCCCAATCCCAGGTGCATTAATTTTGCACATGTGGTGGGGGAAGCTCTGACATTAGGCAGCCTGCATCACCTGATGGTTGTGCAGGAGCTGGCAATCCATTTAAAGGGTTGTCAGCTCTGTGTTAGAATTGGAAATCATTTTGCAGGCTTTTTAAGGAAGCTCTGCAGTTTAAATTTCCTGCATCTGAATTTCTGTTGCTGCAGCACAAAAAGACATTTCAAAGTCCAGGGAGAAGATTCCTCCATGGCCACACAAAGTTATTTGGAGGCATCAATAGGTTCAATTGAGGTCTGAGATGTCATAGTCTAGCCAACGCTTCCCCTCCAGCACTCAAGGATGAAGGATGGATGATTCCCATGCTGTCACTACCTCCCCGTTTCTTTGTAGGCACCCTCCTAAGTGTCCTCCCCTTAGGGACTCATATTTATGATGCCACTTTAAGGCATGGCCCCTCTGCACCTCAGTTGTGCACTGCCCCTTTAAATTTTGGCCCCACTGCTTCCAGGTTCTGCATTTCCTGCCTGAGGCTCTGTCCCTCAGTGTTAGGTCAGCAAGCTTTTACACAGAAGTCCAAAGGATTTTCACAGTGTATCAAGGAAATCACAAGTTGCCAGCTTTCACTGGGTGGCTTACTGAAGGCACAGGGACATATGTGAGTTTCACTGAATCGGGGAAGCAGCAGGAAATTGCATCAAGTTGCATTTAAATTATATGAAAGTGGGCAATTAAGCATATTGATTGATTTTCCTGTTTTGTTACCTTCCTGCTGCCGACTTAATCACTTATAGTGTTCCCACCACCGGGAGTCTGACGTGTGGCCTCCTGTGCTGCCTGCCATCTTGCCTGCTCCAGCGGGCTGCACAAAATCCAAACTTCAGAGTCAGACAGAGATTTTGGGGGAAGAAGACTCACAACAGGTGCTTCTATGCCAAGCAGGGCAGAAACAGACTGGGTTAAGCTCCAAGTAGAGTGCTGGTGAGGACGGAGCCCCTGTTCAAAGAAGCAAAGCTTGTGGTGGAGACTTTAAGACTAAAGAGTTGCCATTTTTTGCCTTGCTACTGGAAGTCCATTCAAGTGTGCTCAGAAGAAGTGGACTTTAAAAGAATACTGGGAGATTCACTCTTGTGGGGCAGAGAGTAGCCAGGAGGAGTTTGGATATTTTAAACACAAGACTGCATTTCTAATGAGAGAGCAGTATAATATATAAACCTAGTGTGGAGTTTCTGATTGTGTTAAGAAGTTGATAGAGACAACCACTGTCACTAGCCAGCCAGAACAGCAGGGTTCTGAGTATCTCTTTTGCCTTGCTCACCTTCATTGCTTTCCATTTCCCTCCTTGTGTTTGACAAGGTGTTTACTAAAAACACCTATGTGTTCTTTTGTTCTATTGTTGGTGACATCTTTTGATGATCGCTTCTATCACTGCTTGTTTGTCCCTACAACCACACCACCCCCCTCCACTTCTCTCTCTCTCTCTCTCTCTCCCCCACCCCCCACACCTTAAACCAGCTTATATTTCAACTCTTTCTTGGACTCGAACTCAAGTTCTGTCGAAGGGTCATGAGGACTCGAAACGTCAACTCTTTTCTTCTCCGCCGATGCTGCCAGACCTGCTGAGTTTTTCCAGGTAATTCTGTTTTTGTTTTGGATTTCCAGCATCCGCAGTTTTTTTGTTTTTATTTCTGAATATCCAGCTCAGGTTTCACCTTCAACCTCTTTTCCCTTTTTGTGGAGCAGGTTTTTCCATTATCATTTCAGATCTCAGAAAGCCCCCAGTGGTCAGACCTACCTACTACCCACAAGATTACCATGTTGCCTTTAGTGGAAGTGGTACCAGAGAATGCTCGGCAGTCCTCTACTTCCAACTATGATGAAGGTACAGCTGGTTGACATAGCAACTACTGTGCACACACTGCTACTTCCAGCCAGCATACCACAACCACAAGGGATGCTGGAGCCTGCTAGCAGTCTCTCACCATCGACAATGAAAAGCTGAGGTGAGCATCCCACCAAACATTCTTCTCACGACAGGAATGCTTTTCCTCAGCCTCAGAGGGCTTTGAGACAGCCCACACAGAGAAAGGAGGAAAAAACACAGCACCAGGAGATGAATACCATGGTTGTCCAACCCATAAGAAATGACCGAGAGTAACAGCAACCATGGATCAACACAACAGCCAAACCGACCAGGTATGGTTCAGCATGAAGCAATGGAAGAAAAGAATCAAAGCAAATCCAAATGCCAGTCTAACTTCCAAGACAACAGCAAGAACCAGAAACAACAGAGCCTACTACTCCTCTGACTGAATGGTGAACCAGTTGTGTATGGGTTATAAGGCCTCCAAACCACCTGAACCTCTAACATCAATGACTTGAGGGTGGAGATGGGGTAGTGAGAATGTTGTAATAATGTTCATACTGTAATAGCAATAATATTGGAATAGCATTAAGGCAGTGACAATAAGCTAAATGCATAAGACTAATTATAATGTAAGACATGAAGTAAATTATTGTAACTCCATATCCATGGAATAAAGACTTAAGCGGAGCTTTAGTATAAGGATCTGGCACATACAGAGTTAATGTGAGACTGAATACAGTACTGCCCATACAGTGATGTAAGAAGGCACATGATCCAGACCTAGACCAGTGTGGTGTTGAACAGGGATGTGTTAAAACCTAGACTCGGAGATAGCTCCTTGCCTGTCCCCTTTACTGTATATATGTATAGAGTTAAAAGTATGTAGTAAGTGAAGGTATAGCCTCACCTGCTGTCTATAGGGGGCACATGATGTTCTTGGAAGCTCTGGCCAATGAGCCCTAAATGCGGGCAATCCGGAGGGTGGGGTGCAGTGGGGTGGCTTGCTGACAAAAGTCCTGATCGAGTATGTAGCATCTGAAGAGCTCCCTATAACAAAGTTTCTCTGGTTCCTGTTGAAACCTGTCTGGCTCTTCAAGTCATTACATTTGGCGACGAGGGTCAAATAGCTCTGACGCTGCACCTCGAAAAGACTAGTCACCAATCATGCCACTCTTTGGCAGAATCAATCCTTATGCTGCGACCATGGAAGGCTGGAGCCAGTATGTAGAGTGCCGTGGTTTTTATTTTGTGGCGAGCGAAATTACCGAGAGGAAAAGCCGAAAGCCATCCTTTTGAGTGTATGTGGCAGTAAGACATACAGTCTCATCCGCAGCTTGGCAGCCCCAGGCATGCCCAATTCTAAGTCTTTTAATGAATTAGTGGGCCTCGTGAAAAGCATTTCCAGATGAAGCCATCCGTAATACTGCAGCGTTTTTAAAAATCCATTCAAGGGGTGTGGGCTTCACTGGCTGGGCCAGTATTTATTGCCCATCCCTAGTTGCTTTTGAGAAGGTGGTGGTGCACTGCCTCCTTGAACTGCTGCAGTCCATGTGGTGTAGGTACACCCACAGTGCTGTTAGGTAGGGAGTTCCAGGATTTTCACCCAGTGACAGTGAAGGCGATATATTTCCAAGTCAGGATGGTGTGTGATTTGGAGGGGAACTTCCAGGTGCTGGTGTTCCCATCTATCTGTTACCCTTGTCCTTCTAGATGGTAGTGGTCGTGGGTTTGGAAGGTGCTGTCTAAGGAGCCTTGGTGAATTCCTGCAGTGCATTTTGTAGATGGTACACACTGTTGCCACTGTGCGTCGGTGGTGGAGGGAGTGAATGTTTGTGGATGTGGTGCCAATCAAGTGAGCTGCTTTGTTCCAGATGGTGTCCAGTTTCTTCAATGTTGTAGGAGCTGCACTCAACCAGGCAAGTGGGGAGTATTCCATCATAATCCTGACTTGTGCCTTGTAGGTGGTGGACAGGCTTTAGGGGGTCAGGAGGCGAGTTACTTGTCACACAATTCCTAGCCTCTGACCTGCTCTTGTAGCCACAGTATTTATATGGCTAGTCTAGTTCAATTTCTGCTCAATGGTAATCCCCAGGATGTTGATAGTGGGGGATTCAGTGATGGTAATGCCATTGAAGATCAAGGGATGATGGTTGGATTCTCTGTTGTTGGAGATGGTCATTGCCTGACACTTGTGTGGTGATAATGTTACTTGCCACTTGTCAGCCCAAGCCTGGATATTGTTCAGGTCTGGCTGCATTTGGACATGGACTGCTTCAGTATCTGAGGAGTCACAAACGGTGCTGAACATTGTGCAATCATCAGTGAGCATCCCCACTTCTGACCTTATGATGGAAGGAAGGTCATTGGTGAAGCAGCTTAGATGGTTGGGCAGTGAACACTACACTGAGGAACTCCTGCAGTGATGTCCTGGAGCTGAGCTGACTGACCTCCAACAACCACAATCATCTTCCTTTGTGCTCGATATGACTCTAACCAGTGGAGAGTTTTCCCCCTGATTTCCATTGACTCCAATTTTGCTCGGGCTCCTTGATGACACACTCGGTCAAATGCTGCTTTGATGTCAAGGGCAGTCACTCTGATCTTTAATTCCAGAGTTAAGGCCCTGGGAGAGTCCATCGCAACTTATGTAGAGAAACTGAAGCAGTTCAGAGAGCACTGTGACTTCAGGAATGCATTAAATGATTGCTGTGGGACCGATTAGTTTGTGGAGTTCAGGACGACGCCATTCAGCGCTGTTTATTGCTGAGGTCGACATCGACTTGAAGCGCATCCTGGAAATAGCACTCACTATGGAAAGTGCTGCGAGCAACTCGCAGGCTTTGCAACACATACAACATGGCACTGTTCTTCAGGCGGGGCAGGAACCTACCGCTGGGTGTGGTGCGAAAACCAGCAGCGAAGCGAAGGCAACGTCCATGTTAGAAATGCGATAAGGCCTAGTAGAAACACTTCAGCAGCGACTCCAAGGTTAATCTGTTATAGATGTGCAGGTGACCATGTACTAGACACCTGCAGATTCAAGGAGGCAGAATGCCATTACTGTCATAAGGAATGTCAAGTAGTAAGGCAATACAGGGCAAAGTCGAAACAGCCCATACAGCAGCAAACCAACATGATTGATTTGAAAAATACAGCAGAACCTGCAGCTGCTGATACTGACATTTATTCCGTGTGCAAAATCACTGCTGTAAAATCCGAACCTATCACTGTCATAATCCAAGTTAATGAGAAGCCACTCATAATGGAGGTGGATACGGGGGCCTCAACCACAGTGGTGGGAGAACACACATTTAAATAAAGCACCCAGACACTGAACCTGGAGCAGACAACCACTAAATTAAAGACTTACACTGGAGAATCTATACGGGTAAAGGGCATTTTCACAATACCAGGTTCAATTTTTACAGCGATGTTATATATGGAATAGATGTCGGTATTGGCAGCTTCAGGTTCTGCAGTATTTTTCAGTTCAGTCATGTTGGTTTTCTGCTTTATAGGCTGTTTCGACTTCGCCCTGCATTGCCTTATGGCCAAAGGAAACCTGGACATTGCCCGTGCAGAGCAAATTGACAGGTAGAACACAGGAAGTTTATGCCTCCTTGTCAGAGGAGGTTTCTAGAGATTATGATGTGGTGAAAAGGGCCATTTTGAATGCATATGAGTTGGTCCCTGAAGCAAATGGATAAAAGTTTCAAAATTTAAGGAAATGCCCTGAGAAAACTTACATTGAATTCGAAAGGATTAGGCAAAGTAGTTTTGACAGGTGGATATGAGCATTAGGAGTTGAGACTACATATGAAGTACTCAGAGAGACCATCCTCTTGGAAGAATTTAAAAACCCCTTACCTTCTGTAATAAGAACCATGTGGAAGACCAAAGGGTTGCAACAGCTAGACAGGCAGCAGTAATGGCTGATGAACATGAG
The DNA here is from genome assembly GCF_017639515.1 of Carcharodon carcharias. Taxonomy (NCBI): domain Eukaryota; kingdom Metazoa; phylum Chordata; class Chondrichthyes; order Lamniformes; family Lamnidae; genus Carcharodon; species Carcharodon carcharias. Next base: position 73,428,664 of record NC_054477.1, on the reverse strand, counting down.
CTGATCCATAAAACAAAACCTTTTTCCATCACCCCCAAAAATTTGAAAAAGATAGAAAGGAAGAGAGTGGAAGGAAGGCAAGGAGGCAGGATAAAGAATAGATAGCTGGGAATACCTTGATCAGGAAGAAAGATACTGAGGGTGGAGGTGAAATTCAATGGCCTAAGTGTTTCTATTGTAATAAAGGGGGAAACATTTGTTCAGAATGCTGGAAATTGTGAGGGAAGCCAGTAGGACTTATTGGGGTTTGTAAGAGTGAGTCTGAAAATAGAACTCAAAAAGAAAATGCCACGGACCAAATTGTAGCTTTAACTACAAATAAAGGTCTGGAGGTAAACACTGCTGTGAATGCAGGTGAAGAGAATAAGGTAGATGAGAGATATAAAGAGTTTTGTCTAAAGGGAAGATAACCTGTTTTTCATCAAATGATGCAGCTAAACCCATATCTATATTAGGGGACAGAGGAGCTACTCCAACTCTCTTGCTGTAGAAGGACCTAATTTTCCCTCCAGAGAGTTCAATAGAAGCTAAATTATTGGTAAATGGCATAAATGGAGAGTATATCCTGGTTCCAATGTACAAAGTGCAATTGGAGTGTGACTTGTTGTCTGGGTCGGTGGTTGTAGGAGTGGTTAAGCAATTACCTGTGAATGAAATTGATTTACTCCTGGGGAATGATTTGGCAGGAGTGAAGATTATACCTTTGCCAATACGTACAGAAAGTCCGAGAGAGGCTAAAGAGGCGGAGCAATTACAAGAACAAGTTCCTGGTGAAGGGTTCTCAAAATTCCCACATTTTTCGTATCATCAACTAGGATATGACTTTTGGACTTTTATGGCAGAGGACCCAACTGCTGAGTTAAGTGTAGCACCCTGCAGACAGGAGGCTAGGCCATGAAGGCCTGGGACTGGACATGCCCGGGCTTGTTGAGTGCAGTGTGGATTGTTGTCTGGACCCAGACAACGAGAGGAGACAGAATACGCATTCTTCCCTTTAAAACAATTAACCCAGAGAAAGACTTCATCTTACATGAAACTAAAGCCCATCAAAATCTTGCATAAATATTCGCTACTAACTACTAAGGCAAGAAGGCAGCAATCAATGCAATAATGCAAACCAATCAATACTCCACATATACAATGGCTTTCAGTTCAAGACTAGTTACAGGGACAGGAAGACAATGATAAACATCATGCGAGCCCATTAAAAACACTGAGACAGCAATCACCTGAAGAAGCCCACTAAAATCAGACAAAGAACTAACCTTGATTTGGATTTGGATAAGAAATTCGAAAAAACAGTATAACTGGGCCATCAGTTACGAAGGAGGAGGGTGAGCAGTTTTGAAGCGATTGAAGCAGAGTTTAAGCAGGGAGAGGAACAGAGCCAAGTTGAGGGAGGAGATCTGGAGGTTTTCAGGCCTGCAGGCAACATCACAGCAAGGGGCACAGGGTGGCAGGCTCAACTGAAGACAACAAGGCCACAACCGCAGCCCTCCACGAAGATCGACCAACCACAACCGCGCCCTCCACCCAACTGAAGAACCTTTGCAAATTCCACAGACCAGGACCACATGGGGACGACAGGCCCCAGAGGACATAAAGAGCGTACCCCAAAACTACAACCGGCTTACCTGGCTGGATTTCGAACTGTCAAGGAACCCTGGTTGGTGAGCATGATCCCTGACCTCTCCTAGTTCAATTTAGTTAGGTTTTGGGGGTGGGACAAGGGTAAGTGTGATTTTCCCTTGTTATGCCATGTGTTCCCCATTCTTAACTAAGTGTACTTTGTAGGTCTGTATAATCTCTGTGTAATCCTAATGTTATAAGTTCATTTGTGACTTCAATAAACCCTGTTTCTTTTCTTGCACCAAAACCAGTTGTCTGCTGCACTTTGTCACAACCCTGAAATAAGTCCAAGGTCTAGAACCCAGGGAGTGGGAGCGATTCGGATCGTACAGAAGTCAGAGGTGAAGCTGACACACACCATCACCCCCTACATAATGGCGACCGCGGCAGGTCATTGGCAAAAGGGATGTGATGCAGTGGACACTGATTTGGAAGAGAGAACTGTAATGGAAGAGAGGATTTCAAATTATGTGTTCAGTGAGGTGAATATGGAAAAAAAAAAGGGTCACTAATCTCTTAAAGGCCGAGCACCTGGTAGATGCTGCAACTAAATGGACAGAAGGGAAGGATCATAAAAAATCCATAGAAAAGGCCGTCTGGCTGATGTGCTTCAAGAAACAGATCCAGCTTTCGGACAGGCCCGTTGAAGCACAGGCAGCTGAGATTCGGGAGTCAGCCCTGGAAGTCCAAACAAAGGCCCTAGCAGGGGAGAAGTTACTGTTAGCATTGCAGGCTCTGAACCAGGAAAGGGTGCAGTTAGTGGGGGAGCATAAGACCCAGCAGGAATATTTACAGTGTCAGGTCACCGAGGCCAAGAACAATGAGCTGGGGTTGTGGAAAAAGAAAGCCCACCTAGCAAGACAAGTAAGAGAGCAGGAGGAGAAACTAAAAGGCTTACAGGCAGCCTATAAGATAGTGAGCACACAGCAGTTTGAGGATGCAGACCATGGCCCTTGCCAAAAGCAGATAAAGAGGCTGAACCTTGCTCTAAGGACAGCAAAAAGCATGGTGTGCCTCATAAGCCCTAGTGCAGCCCAGGTCGACTTCACTGGGAACCTGCGGAGGACACTTCAGACACCACAGGTAGTGCCAAGGGACTACCCAGTTGAGGAGCAGGAGGGCCCACAACTACCACCCATAGCGCCAAGCTTTAGCAAAATCTGGCCGGGGCGGGTGGAACTCGGGGCAGAAGCTGAGGAGGAAAACCCCCAGCAAGAGAGGCTGGGACCGGGGCCGATATGCCCGGCCCAGCAGCAAAGGTTCGGTCCGTCCGCTGATAATGGGGATGAGGGACCCCTCCAAAACCAGTTCATAGTTCCCCACAGCACCCAACAGCTTAGGGCCATGATAAGCCATTTAACTAAACTTGCGGCAAATGGGGATCCCTCGGTCCACTTCAGGGAAGCAAGCATCAGCAAGTGCAATGATGCTGAACAGGCCAAAATGCTGCTTTTCTCCCTGGAGAGTAAACTCTTCCAGTCCCTCTCTGACCAATGTAAGGTGGGACATTGTGATTATGAGGAGCTCAAGGAGGAAGTCCTTGAGGCCATGGGGATGAATAAGGGAAGTCCTTTCTCCTGGGTGGCAAAAACAGTGCAGCTCATAGGAGAACCCCGCAGGCTTTTGCAAACAGGTGGTGGCCGGTGTATAGGAGCGTATGCAGTGGGACGCGTAAACGGGCTAACCTGGACCAGGATCAGCGGGCCCACTGGCTCCATTGCCTGGTGGCAAACAGCTTGCCACAGTTCAGGGCCGCGGCAGGAATGTGGTTTGACCCTAAGAATCCCCTGACTACCGACCTCACAGCGATCAGACAATTGGTCATAACTTACCGTAATGGTAAAGGAACCGATACACACCCAGCTAAAGGGAAAGTGCATGAAATGAAACCCGGCCAGGGTAGGAAGGAGTGGCATCAGGAAGGGAATAACCCTACCAGTACAAGGCTCGACTGTTATGGGTGTGGGAAGAATGGACACTGGAGGAAGGAGTGTAAGAATCCTTGGAAAAATAACAAGGGAAAGAATTCCTCAACCCCAGCCCAAAAGGCAGAGACAGGAATCCCTCTCGAGTCGCGTCATTTTTGGATGCCATGAGAACCCTATTGTCTGGCCCAGAGAAGGTAGCAGCCACCACCGGCGCGCTGACCCCATCAGCCCCATCTAACCCACAAGCCTGACTAGAGCCAGTGCAGCCTGTTTACCTGTGTTTCCTTACCTACGACTTATGAAAGAGACCCCTCGTTGAGATGGAGGTAGAAGAGCTAAAAGTGACCTATCTGCTGGACACGGGAACATCATGCACCGTGATCCATTCAGCTAACCCCACCACCTCACCTCTATATAACAGGGTCCCATACAGTCTGTCAGGATTCACAGGTAAAGAGCAGGCTGGCTCATTTTCCATCCTGCTGATCGTTCGTTTAGGAACACTCCGCTCTAAGTGGATCTGTCTCCTAATGAAGTGGGAGGTGGAGGGTGGAAAAGGGATCCTGGGAGCTGACCTTATTGCAGGCCACGGGATCCTAATAGATTTAAGGAATCACTGCCTATGGGGGGCAAACACAGGAAAGGAAGGCAGAGTAGTAGTCATCCCAGGGAAACAGGGGAAGGGGACCCTGTGCACTATGAAGCCTAAAGAGGGTTATAACCTCAAACTCATGGTCAGTAATACCCCAAGGGAGTTCCAGGCATTTGTGCGAGCCCACCTAGCCACATTTGCCACACACAAACACGACTGTGGGAGGGTCAACGGGTTCGAGGTCAGTGCAGATGGGGACTCTATGGCCCCACCACAAAAGCAATATAACTTCCCCAGGGAAGTGGAGCCAGACATGGAAGAGGCCATGTCCTCCTTAGTGCAACAGGGGGTCCTGAGACCGATAGCCACCCACGCGAACTCTCCACTGTGGCCGGTTAGAAAACCGAACAACTCCTGGAGGGCCACAGTGGACTATCGGGTGCTCAACAGTAACATCCCAACCTGTGCACCCACAGTAGCAGCAGTTGCCGACCTGATAGGAAGTATCCCAGCATCTGCGACCACTTTCATGGTGCTGGATATCTCCAACGGGTTTTGGACCATCCCTTTAAGGAGAGAGGATCAGTACAAGTTTGCCTTTACCTTTAAAAGGCAACAGTACACCTGGAACTGTCTGCCTCAGGGCTTCCACAATAGCCCCAGCATTTTCCACCAATGCATGGCAAACCGTTTAAAGGGCTTCAGCCAGTCCAGGCGGCTGGTACAATACGTGGATGGCCTGCTCCTATTTACCGATTTGAGAGAGGAGCATGGTCTACTTCTGGCCGAACTGCTGGAACTGCTCGGGCAGGAAGATTTTAAACTGAACCCAAAGAAAGCGCAGATCGGCCAGCAGGAGGTGAAATTCCTGGGCCTGACAATACACACTGGGGAAAGGTCCATAGATAAAGCTTGACGGGAAGCAGTACAGGAGTTACCAGCCCCCAACACAGTCATGGGAGTGAGATCGTTGCTAGGGCTAACTGGGTACTGCAGAGCCTTCACTGAGGACTATGCGGCCACAGCAGCCCCTCTTCTCTGACTCCTGCATAAGGAAGTGGAGTGGGTTTGGGATGAGGGATTACAGGCAGCATTTGTCAGGCTCAAGAAAGATCTGCAGACTGTACCAGCTCTAGGGCCGTAGATGGAGGGAAAGAGTTCTTCCTGGAGGCAGTAGCCAGCGGGGGCAGCCTGAGTGCTGTGCTGCTCCAAGAGCGGCATGGCAAGCTGAGACCGGGGTCTACTCCTCCAGGATACTCACAGATGTGGAGAGGAGCTACTCCAATTGTGAAAGGCACCTCTTGGCCACACATTGGGCTGTGAAAAGATCGCTGATCTTCACAGGCACGTCTCCCATCACCCTCCTCACCCATCACATGCTCACCCAGATGCGCCTAGATGGGAGAATCAAGGATGGGACAGTGAGCAGTGCCCGCATTGCTCGCTGGACCCTGCTTCTCTCACAGATGGACCTAAAAGTAAAAGGGCTCTGCGAGCCAAAGCTTGCAGCTAACCTGGTATATCCTGGAACAGCCCACCAGTGTTCCATAGAAGAGGTTTGGGAAGTAGACATAGGTTTACGGGCTGGGATACACCCCACAGGCCATGAAATCTATGTGGATGGCTCCAGCACAGTATCTGCTGGTGAGAGATTCACGGGGTGTGGAGTTTATGATCCAGCAGCAAACCTTGCCCTGGCAATTAAGCTCCCCAGCACCATGAGCGCCCAGCAGGCTGAACTGTCCGTGGTAGTGTACGTGGTTACACACCCCGAGATCTTCCCCACCCCATACACGATTTGCTCGGACAGCATGTTCACATGCAATTTGTATACGGAGAACCTGGCCATCTGGTCCCGCCGCGGACACACCTCCGCTGACAGGAGACCCCTCACAGTGAAACCCTCGCTGGAGAAAATCTTAGCAGCAGTGGGGGAGAAAGGGGGGGGTTTCATCCATAAGTGAAAGCCCATTCCTCCGCAAAACCCCGGAGCAAGGGCAACTGGCAGGCTGACATGCTAGCTAAGGAGGGTGCCCGCACAGGCATTTTCTGGGACCCATATGGGTCCCGTCCTACAGCAGCAGTCACGGGTAGGAATGGGACATGGGGGAGTGCAGGGGTAGCTTTAACCCCGGACCTTAAGACGGTCCAAACCCAAGACCCCGTCCTCAAGGCAGACCTCAGTGCAGTGGCAGAAGGGAAAAGGGTAGAGGGCCCTTACAGCACAGCAGCCCTCTCTGTAAAGGGAGGCATGCTGTTTAAGGGAGAGCAATGGGTAGTACCTCAGCAGCACAGGAGGGAATTCCTTCAACTGGCCCATGAGGGTCCAGGAGTGGGGCATCCCGGACCTGAGACCACCTGGCAGCGGGTGGAACAGGCAGGATGGTGGCCAGGACTCAGGGAAGATGTCAGCGAGTTCTGTGCCAGCTGTCTGGTGTGTGCTGCTAACAACCCTGACCCACACAAAAGGAAGGTACCTATGGGACACATCAGGAGGGTAGAGGGACCATGGCAGTCGATCCAGGTCGAGTACATCAGGCCCCTACCCACCGCCCAGGGAGGCTATAAGTACTGCCTAGTCCTGGTGGATGTGTTCACAAAGTGGGTGGATGCCTTCCCCTGCCGAACAGCCACAGCTCTTGAGTACAGCCAGGATCCTGGTCAGGGAGGTGTTCTCACGATGGGGGCTACCACAGTATGTGGAGTCCGATCAAGGGAGCCACTCTACCAGGCAGGTCATGCAGAATACCCTTATGGTACTCGGCATAGAGGGGAAATGGCACATTGCACACAACCCACAGTCCTCAGGGATTGTAGAGAGGATGAACAGAACCTTGAGAGAAAGGCTGAGGAAAGAGATGGTAGACTCACTTAGAAAGTGGGTAGTAGTCTTTAGTAGTAGAAAGTTGGTCCTCTTGGGGATCCGAGCCAGCCAGTCAAAAAGCACAGGGTATTCCCCACTCGAGCTCATGACTGGTAGGGTTATGCGGACCCCCACCCATGTGCTAGCCCCAGTGCTCACAGAGGGTCAGCTCAGAGAGGTGAATCGGGACAGCTTCGTCAGGAATCTGTTTGAACACCTTAAATATTTCACTGGCAGGCTGCTAGCAACATGGGAAAACAGCATTGGAGTAACCGACTGCTGCTAGAACCCCGTACGCACCACGAGTGGGAGATAGGTGATCAGGTTATGGTTAGGAATTTTGCTCGGGTAGGCAGTCTAGAACCATTATACATGCGGCCCCACAGCATTGTAGATAAGGCAAACCCCACGGTATACGCCATAAAGCTGCCTCGGCGCACCAAATGGTTCCACATTAACCAATGTAAGTTGTTTAAATCTGAGAGAAGGGAACAGCCAGTTGGAGCAAGTTCTGAGGATAAAAATCCTCAGCCTGCAGCAGGAGCAAACTCACAGACTGCACAAGCAGGTGCAGTGGCTTGTTTTAAGGGAAGGGCCATCCCACCCACTGTTTGGGACACTCCCCCACTCATCTGCGACTCAGACGAGGTGGGACCTGAGGGCAGAGAGTTACCTGCCACTGACACAGAAGAGATACAGTCTGAGGATAGAAATCCCCAGCCAGCGGCAGCGGAGATTCCATAGACCACACAAGAGGGGATAGTGGCTCAGGTTGAAGACCCACCAGCCAGAAAACCCTCACCAGCCAGAGTCCCTAGAAGGTGCCCACGAATGCCACAGCCAAAGAAACCGTGGTCACCGGCTCCCCAGTTTAAAAGGGCAGCCCCTCAAGTCAGGGATCGATCCGAGGACAGAGGTCCCCACTCAGCAGCTGCAGGCTGTGAGGGACCAAAGGTACAGGACAGGGCGGTCACACCAAAGGGAGTAGTGTGCTGTAGCCTGAATGGGGATTAACCTGGCCGCCTGGGGATGGGTGGTGGATGTACATAGCTTCTGTTATTTAATTTTGAGATTGTTAAGTTTGGGTGTTTTAGTTAAATTTTAAATAAGGTGGTTGGTAGTTTAAGTATTATTGTTTAAGAGTATTTGTATTGAGTCAAGGTCGGCACCTGTTTGAAACTTTCATATTTTTTTTTGTGTTCCTGAATAAAGATTGTTTTTAATGTAAAACAAAAACAAAAACAGAATTACCTGGAAAAACTCAGCAGGTCTGGCAGCATCGGCGGAGAAGAAAAGAGTTGACGTTTCGAGTCCTCATGACCCTTCGACAGAACTTGAGTTCGAGTCCAAGAAAGAGTTGAAATATAAGCTGGTTTAAGGTGTGTGTGTGGGGGGGCGGAGAGAGAGAGAGAGAGAGAGAGAGGTGGGGGGGTGTGGTTGTAGGGACAAACAAGCAGTGATAGAAGCAGATCATCAAAAGATGTCAACAACAATGGTACAAAAGAACACATAGGTGTTAAAGTTAAAGTTGGTGATATTATCTAAACGAAATTTTTTAATGTTTTTAATATGTTCGGTTATTTTTAAGAAAGACTTTTATGTGTTGCTTTCTTTTAATAAAGATGTATGTGCACCAAGTGGGGTGTTGGACCCCCTAAATGTTTGGGTGTATCTAAATAACTGTATTTTGCCTATGCATGTTTACGTACGCCACATTTTAAAGAATGGGGAATGTATGTGTCATGAGATCTTAGATAGGTAATTACAGGGAAGATTACTATGGAGGGTCGGGAATTTTGTTTTTGTTTTCTTCCAGTATGATACTTGAAGCAATGCTTAAGTATCACGGGGCGGGGGTGCTGAAGGGTTCTCAAAATTCCCACATTTTTCATATCGTCAACAAGGATATGACTTTTGGACTTTTATGACAAAGGACCCAACTGCTGAGTTAAGTGTAGAAAGCTGCAGACAGGAGGCTAGGCCCATGAAGGCCTGGGACTGGACATGCCCGGGCTTGTTGAGTGCATTGTGGATTGTTGTCTGGAACCAGACAATGAGAGGAGACAGAATACGCATTCTTCCCTTTAAAACAATCAACCCAGAGAAAGACTTCATCTTACACGAAACTAAAGCCCATCAAAATCTTGCATAAATAATCGCTACTAACTACTAAGGCAAGAAGGCAGCAATCAATGTAATTATGCTAATCTATCAATACTCCACATATACAATGGCTTTCAGTTCAAGACTAGTTACAGGGATAGGAAGACAATGATAAACATCATGCGAGCCCATTAAAAACACTGAGACAGCAATCACCTGAAGAAGCCCACTAAAATCAGACAAAGAACTAACCTTGATTTGGATTTGGATAAGAAATTCGAAAAAAAAATGGTATAACTGGGCCACCAGTTACAAAGGAGGAGGTGAGCAGTTTTGGAGTGGTTGAAGCAGAGTTTAAGCAGGGAGAGGGAGCTGAGCCAAGTTGAGGGAGGTGATCTGGAGGTTTTCAGGCCTGCAGGCAACATCACAGTGAGGGGCACGGGGTGGCAGGCTCAACTGAAGACAACAAGGCCGCAACCGCAGCCCTCCACGAAGATCGACCACCCACAACCGCGCCCTCCACCCAACTGAAGAACCTTTGCAGATTCCACAGACCAGGACCACGTGGGGACGACAGGCCCCAGAGGACATAAAGAGCGTACCCCAAAACTACAACCGGCTTACCTGGCTGGATTTTGAACTATCAAGGAACCCTGATTGGTGAGCATGATCCCTGACCTCTCCTAGTTCAATTTAATTAGGTTTTGGGGGTGGGACGAGAGTAAGGGGATTAGTAGCGTGATTTTCCCTCGTTATGCCGTGTGTTCCCCATTCTTAACTAAGTGTACTTTGTAGGTCTGTATAATCTCAGTGTAATCCTAATGTAATACGTTCATTTGTGACTTCAATAAACCCTGTTTCTTTTCTTGCATCAAAACCAGCTGTCTGCTGCACTTTGTCACAACCCCCAAATAAGTCCAAGGTCTAGAACCCAGGGAGTGGGAGCAATTCGGACCGCTTAGAAGTCAGAGGTGAAGCTGACACACACCATCACCCCCTACACTGGTATTTTTCCATTGTGTGTGGTGACCAGAGCAATGGCTGAACAAAGTCCATCACCAGAGGTCAAGGAAATGCCAAAAGCAGATGTTAGCATAGCCAAAACTTTCTTTAAGGATGAGAATAATTCAAAGGAGGTGTTTGGCATGTCTTCATTAATTGAGGTTCAGAAAGCAGATCCAGGGTTAAACAACTTAGCACAGTCAGATCACACTGAAGCTGAGGCTGAAGGAGTTCTGGAGTGCTATTACCTTAAAAATTAAGTTCTGATGAAGTGGAGACACCCTCACAGACCTGCGGGTGAGGAATGGACGGTTATTCGTCAGGTAGTGGTACCACCCAAATATTGTAAGGAGGTATTGCGAGTAGCATACAAAATTCCTGTGGTAGGACATGTAGGAATACGAAAAACCCAAGCATTAATAAATATGCATTTTATCTGGCCAAGACTTCAAAAGGACATAGTGCAATTTTGTAAAACATGTCATACATGTCAGGTAAACCTCAAGACGTAATCAAACTATCACCTTTAATACCCATACCAGTTTTTGAAGAACCATTTAGTCAGGTATTAATAGATTGTGTAGGGTCTTTACTCAAAATAAAAACAGTAGCATGTTAAGTAGCACAAGAGCGGACTAATGGAAAAGAGTTGGAGAAACAAGTCAAGTCAAAATCCAGCACACGTGATCCACACGTAAAGAGGTGAAATCCAGAAGTAGAGATCGTAAACAGAGTAAAAGCAAAGAGAGAGCAAAATGGGCCAAATCAAAATCTAAAAGTCAAGAGCGAAGTAAAAGCAGGGGGCAAGAAAAATGGATCAAATCAAAATCTAGAAGCCGAGTTAGAGAACAGAGTAAAGACAAAGGTAGAGGGAAAAGGGACAAATCTAGAAGTAAAGATAGGATAAAAGAAAAAGTAAAGAAAGGGAAAAAAAATGCAAACTCAAGGAGCAGAGGCAGGAACCAAAACCACAAAGAAAACTAGGTTGAATCCAATAGTAATGATGCAGAACAGGGCAAGAGTAAAGATCAAGAAAAAAGGGTCAAAATCCAAAAGGCAGGAAAGGGATAGAGAATCCGGTGGGGTGCTTTTCCAGGAAACTAAATCAATATCAGAGGAAGTACTCTACAGTAGAAAAAGAAACTCTAGCACTGTTGTTATCCCTTCAACATTTTGAAGTTTATAAAAACAAAAAACTGCGGATGCTGGAAATCCAAAACAAAAACAGAATTACCTGGAAAACTCAGCAGGTCTGGCAGCATCGGCAGAGAAGAAAAGAGTTGATGTTTCGAGTCCTCATGACCCTTCAGCAGAACTGCTGAAGGGTCATGAGGACTCGAAACGTCAGCTCTTTTCTTCTCCGCCAATGCTGCAAGACCTGCTGAGTTTTTCCGGGTAATTCTGTTTTTGTTTTACTTTGAAGTTTATGTCCGACATGATAACAAAGGAACACTAATCTACGCTGAACATAATCTGCTGGCATTCATTGAAAAGTTTAAAACTTGAATTTCGAGACTGTTTAGATGGAATCTATTGTTTCAACCATTCAATGTAAAGATTGTTCACATTGCCGGTAAAGATAATGTGATTGCGGATGCATTGTCCTGGGTGTAAATTACTGAAATAAGTGTAAGGGGGAAGGATGGATGAATGAATGTAAGTCTCGTGTTTTGTTGTCCAAGTGTCACATACCTTGCGATGAAGCACATTTTTAAATGGCGTTTCATCCTTTTTAAGAGAGAAGACATGTAAAGAACCTATTTTTAATTTTTCTTGGACCGTGGCTTTAAAATTAGACTGTGGGTTTAAAAACTGCCATGGCTGCAGTTGAAAGATGTGTTCACTGGAGCAGCATGAAAAATATCTACAATGTTGCTATCCTGGAACATTGGGTGCCATGAGAGAACAGGATGGTGCCAGAAAGGAGTTCTGGACTAAAGGGAACTGCCTGAGGACAGCATTTTAATTGGCTCCTGACCAAGTGACTGAGGTTTTGTGTGGTAACAGTACAGGCAGAACAGCTCCTAGCCTGCAAAGATGGAAGACCTGGAATCTCTCTCTCCTGTGTTTGTAAGATTCCAGCAATTCTGCCATAACAGCTAGCTGGCTATCCCTCATATCTCTGTCACCTGCTTTCTCTGTAAACCCCTGTCAAGAGGAAAAGGGGAAAAATCACTAGTAGAGATATTGAAAAGCAAGTTTTTCAACCAGTGAACTACAGACTGAAAGTGCTGGGAAACCATTTTGTTTCATCAACTACAAACTGCAAAGAATTTGGAAGACATCAATCAAAATCCACCCACCTAATCCTATATCCGGATTGGTGCTGTTGAACAGTTTATCTTACCCCTTAAAACCCACGTTTTGTGTGTTGTATGTGTGTATGTGTGTGTGTTTGTGTATAGGGGTTTAAGAAGGGGTAGAGTTTAAGCTATTGAGTTAGGGGTTAGCAGTTCATATTTCTTTCTTTTGCCACTAGTTAAAGACAATTTGTTCGTTATTTACTTCTTAAGTTTACAAACCTGATGTTCGTATTCTGTTAACCTTAATTAAACCGTTAGGTGGAATTGAGGCAATCTGGTGGCTTGGTCAAACTTTTCACATTACAGTGCACTATCCCCAGTGAGTTGTGACACTATGCATAATGATGGTTTTTACTATTATACCAATCTCTCTTTAACCATAATCCTGAAAGCTCAAGCCACAATTTTTGCTGTTAACTATTTGGACTTGCTATTTATTCAGCAGAAGAGGGGTTAATCATCAAAGAAAACAAAGCAATTTTATTTCAAATCACACATTTTCTTTGAAACTACCGTCATTAAAAGCTTCTAAGATATTTGAGCAATCTTTTTCAAACCTACTCCTGTTCAAAATGAAAGGCAAGTGAATGGATACATGAATATGAATCATTGTTATATGTATTTTCACTTCTTTCAGGCTGTGTTTCAGAGTGATGTAGTGTCCTCTTCAGTTTCACTGAAGCTACCATATGACTTTATTATTCAAAGCTACAGGTGGTCTACAAGTGTGTTACATCAAAGACAGTTGACTTAATCTAATAATGTTTTATCATAAAAACACAGGAGTCTTTGAATACACTATGTACAAAGGTTTACTTACGTGAGATCAGAAGACAGTATAGGATTACTTGATTTCTATCGATCAGTGGTACTGACACTACACTTCTGCAAGGTATCATCAATTTGAATTACATCTACAATTTTTGATGCACATTCCATCTTTATAAAGCATTAGGAAAAAATTGCAACATTGTTACCAAATCTAAAATGTTCCATCATCTTTAACATGCATGAATTACAGCTTTCTATAATTAATTGGCACAATCTGTGTTTTGAATATATAATTCCTGCTGAGAAGATTTTTCATTGCTAAACCTAACATTCTGCCATATTGTGATGAGAAACAATCCTCATTATAGTTTTATTATTGTGAACTATCCTACTCATTTTGTGTCAATACAAAGCTGTTTTAGCTTTGCACTCATGTGAGTTGTGAATCTTAGCTTACATGTGGAGTAGTTTCAACTTTGCAAGTGATGTAAAGAAGAAATTAACTCCCTAGAAGGTGGTCTCACATGTGAGCTTACACATTTGCTTCCTCTGACGGGAGAGTGGTGCGGGCTTGACAGTATCACTCGAATCTACTGACACTGAGCAGTCACATCAAGTTCAAGAGCACTATTAATAATTGTGACATGAAGCTGGTGTTATTTGTTCAATAACCTCCTGACTGTTGACCATACTCTTCTTACTTCTAACTCACTTACAATATAGGATTATTCCTGTCCCTCTCATCAATTTCATGAAAGAAACACTGTGATTGGAATCTTCCATTCTGGAGTCTAAGTGGTGGTGGGTGCGGAAGTGAGAGTGATTCCCGCTGTGGGGCAGGACAGCTGACAGCATGTGATCTTCCACTGTTCAATTCATTACATGTGCATCCGAGGAGCTCGTTGAATCTCATCGCAGGGCTAGGCAGGAAGTCACTGTCCCCACTGTTACCTCATGGGGTTGAAGGTCAGGAGTCATATTTAAAGGGCACCAAGATGGCTATTCATTTACTGCAAGCCAGGAACTGAGACCAGAGTGTCGCAGGCTGGAAAATGTGTGGCCTTACTGTTCAGAGAAGCCTGCCTGCAGGTTCTCCTCCGGAATGCCCAGGGAAGGCGGGTAGTGCTGTTTCCTAGGGATGGCAGCAGGAGGCCCTTCTGTCTGAGCACAGTGGCCTGGTGGAGGTTAATGCCCATGGGGCCCACAGGAGAACTGCCCAGCAGTACAGGAAGAGGATGAACATTCTGCTGTATTCCGTCAGGGTAAGTGGCACCATCTACTCACTACAAAGTGACACTCATAAGGGCAACAGGCAGTGTAAGAGTGCGAGTGCGCAGGAGTTTGGATTACGAACCTCATTAATAGATAGGACATGTGCACCGAATGTGTGCCATCACTTCATGTTCTCAATGTTCTATCAGTTTCAGGATGTCATGCTTGTTAATCACTTACTGGAGAGCTCAGGAGCTGCAGTTGACATGCATAATCCTAAACTGCTCATGCACCCATTGGGATGACACTCAATTCTTCTGTCTGTCTGCAGGACAGGAATGGCCACAATAGGAGGGAGTAGGCTAAGACTGGAGGCGGCATTCCGGACATTCGAGTCCTCACCCTTTTTGAGGAGAAGGCTGCTGAGCTAGCCAGGGAGGAGCAGGACCAGGTCTGTGCTGAAGATGAGGTAGAATTCCCCCAGGAAGCCAGTGAGCATACCATTTGTTCCCATTGCTTTGATTAAGGACCTTGCTTAGGCCTCCACTAACTATTTATTTTCTCCATTCCAGGTACCAGCAGGAAAAGGGGGAGACCCAAAGGGGATACCAGTCATAGATCCACCTCCAACCCCGCTCTGAGAATGATGCCTCGGAAGCCTCAGTGGATGCACCGTCACAGCATTCACCTGCACCCTCCATCAGCGCAGAGACATTCACCTTGGTAGGTGCATGTTCGAGAGCAAGCTTGGGGTCACAAGCTGGCAGTGGAAGTGGCAGCCGCGGTCACTGACACTGGGAGGACTGCTGGAGACCAGGTCCCTGCTCAACCCCACGCAGGTGACGAACCTCTGGTCGCGGCCATAAGAGACATGTTGGAGATGCAGAGAGAGGCATGGGAACATGAGGCAGAGATGTCAGAGGCCATGCACAGACTGGACTGAAGGCTGGAGGAGTCTGTCCAGATTCTGTATTCTGTAATGGCTCCAGCATGCGAGAACTTGGCTATCTCCATGGAAAGGGTGGCAGCCGTCTTTGAGACCCAGGTCCAGCAGGATGCAGAGTGGCTGCTGGATACGTGCTTGGACCTGCTCTCCAATGCTCTAGCTGTGGGAGCAGTGCAGCAGAATCTAGATGAGAGGCGATGGGGCAATTTGAACTCTCGGCTTGGCACCATGGGGGCTTCAGCCCAGGACATTTGAGGGCTGCCCTGCTGCTCCACCTTCCCTCTGAGTGACCCCATCAACTCCAGCAGGTAAGAAGATCCTTAATAGGCTGGGGCCCTCAAGGCCATGGTCCACTGGAATATGTCCAACAAAGTTACTGCAGACAACAGGGTATAGCAGTCAGCAGGCTGCCTCTACCTCAGCTGTGGATGTCAGGACTGTACCTAGGCGTAGCAATAGAAAAAGAAAGATAAAGGCTGGAAACTTCCAGCGCCCCTGTGGCGGGTTCCCTTGTGGTGGGATCGGCAAACTATTGAAATCTTCGTCCACATCGGAGGGACCGGAAGAACCTGCCGGCATGAGGGACTAGAAAATTCCGGCCAAAGAAGTTTTGAAGGCACACAGGTGGCATTGGTGTACAACCATTATATAGGGCAGAATTTCACCCTTGTCGGGCGGGCTCTGCAGGGGTGGGGCTGGGATAGTCGGGAAGCCGACCGCCACCCGTGATCGAGGCTGAAAGGTGATTTTATGCTGGCAGGCCAATTGAGGCCCAACCTGCGTAAAGTGCAAGCGGCAGCGTTCAGCGCTGCCTGTGTGCGCGGGGGTGGAGTGGGGGAGGAGGGGAGGGTGAACGTGAACTTTTCGCATGCACGCGAGCGAGCGCTTGTAAAGTAGAGAAGAGTTTTTTTAAAAATAAAGAAATTTGAAATGTTTTAAAACATGTCCCCTCATGTGACAGATTAATTAAGTTTTAAAATTTTTATTTTATTGTTATTTGCTTTAGGAAACCTCATCCGGCCTGTGGATGAGGTTTCCTTAAAAAGTGCAAAGGCCGTTTGGCCTTTTCGCTTGCCCACCAGCTGTAAGGCAGCAAAAAATTTCTTTTATTACCTTGTTAATGGCCTTAATAGGCCTTTAATTGTCGGCGAGTGCGCTGCCGAGTCTGGCGCACGCCCGCTGACTGAAATATTGCGTGACTGTGCTTTGACGTTGGAATGCTTGCCTGACGTCAATGCGAGTCATTTTACACTCAAGCTGCCGAGCTAAAAATTTTGCCCATATACTTTTTGCACTTCTAAATATATGTTCACTTGCACAGTTTGGAAGCGTCCTGGATTTCACCATGCTGCCAGTTGCTCAGATGGCTGCGGGCACTTAAGGGTGTAGATTTTGTGCCCCCATCAGAGTCTTATAATGAACTCCTTTAGATTCACTTCTGTCACATTATCAACATAGTGATTACGCAATAATTCTACATGTGCATGACTGGTCATCACTTGTGAGTGTGCTGCCTGGCCATGCATCATATAAGCAATGGCTTGCAGCTCACCATGTTCTGGGCTCTGAAAATGTGTTCAGCGAGGTCATTGCATCTCCTGCTGCTGTTGCCCTCCTGTGAGTTGTAGGTGGATGCAAGGAGTACTCAAGGGGGTTAAACCTGCTATGTGAGTGGCAAGGTACGTTGTGGATGCAGTTTCAGAGCTGAGAGAGTGAAGCTAAACTGTCTTCTTAACAGTAGAAAACCAGAGGCTTCCCTAAATGTTTGGAAAAAGCTGCGGAGAGTATGTCCAATCGTTAATGGGCTTTATTGGTGATTTGTAATTTTGAGCTAACACGCAGGTGAAGGCTGCAAGGAGGCAGTGGGCAAGTTAGCCACGTCTACAAGAGAGATTGAGTGCAGGATTAAAGACGTGTGTGTGTAGTTGACTGAAACCTTTGTGAGACCTCACAAGGTGATTTGCTTGGTCTACTTGTCTCCTTATCAAGGGTTGCAGTAGACCTCACATAAAAGGTTTGCAACCAAAGTGCATCGGACCTCATTGAAAGACCAGGGTCTTAGTCCATGTGGTGAGACAGAGTAGAATGTGTGTTGGACTGTGCCAAGGACTGTGAAGCTATCCATGTGAAGCATCAGCATCTCTAAAAGGGCTGTGCAGGCTCCATGCAGGAAAGAAGTTTCACTTGACTGGGTGTCCAGAATGTCAGATCACGGTTTGGCATGAATTCTAAGGTCATTTAGACTTGTAAGTCTCTGCAATTGGAGGGCCCAGTGTGGTTGCTATGCAGCAGAGTAGGCACTCTTAGTGGGTAGACGTGAAAGTAACCTCAAACTTTTTTGGCGAGAAAAATGGATTTACTTTGGGAAGTAGTGATCAGGAGGCCAGAACATGATCTTCCCTAATCAATCTGCATGGAGGAGGAATCTTGAGGGGCAAAATCGTTTTCTCATGCTGTTCTTTCCTGTGGACCCAGATACCTGGTTCCAGCTGAAAGAGTTCTCTGCAAGGCCTGGCCCCCATTGGGACCAGGTGTGAGAGGGACATGAGTGTATCCCTGCTGAAATAAGATTTAATATTGCCCCCAAATTTGCCATGCACACAGACTTTGTTAGGGCGTATGTGGAAAATCTCAATTCTACTTAGAGGTGTCTGAGCTCATGGGAGAATGGAGTGCTTTGCAGGTTCTGATGCGTGCATTCGGTGCTAGCGCTCTGTATATCAGCACGGGTTGGTGCATGCAAAGAATGAAACCATCAGCAAAGCAGATGTTAATAGTGCAATTTAATTCAGCTATCATAACTCAAGGTACATTAGAGCAAAGTATAATGTCTGTTATGAAAAGGAGCTGGGACCTGCAAGCCAACAGAGGATAGAAAACTAAATAGTAAAAGAAATATCTCAGCAGCTTATAATGCCTGGAATCTGTTGGGTATCAGACTGCCACAGGCCTGTCTTCCTTATCGTACCCTTGCAATGGCCTCTCCACAACATCCTAGCCCTCGTCAGCACCATCTCCTTAACTGTCCTCATCATTGGAGAAGACATCTTGGTCCTCATTGTCTCCTTCAGCCAAGCCATCCCTTCTTTGTTGCACGAGGTTGTGCAGGGTGCAGCAGACAATGATGATCGGGATACTCTCTGTGGTGACTATTGGAGAGTGGTCCAAACATCTGAATCTCAGCTTTAGGAACCCTATTGCTTGCTCACTCGTGGACCTGGTGGAAGCATGAATGGCATTGTAGCTCTCCTCAGCAGCACTCTGTGGACAGCGAACTGGAATCATTAACCAGGTCTTCTGGGGGTTTTCCCGTCCTCAGTGAGCCAGCCCTGCGATTGCCAAGGCCTCTAAAACCTGTGGCACCAATGAGTGGGTTAGAATGTAAGTGTTGTGAGAGGTCCCAGGAAACTGAGCACAAACATTCAGGATTTGTCTTCTGTGGTCACATATCAGCTGCATGTTCAAAGAGTTGAAATCTTCCATTTGATGAATGTGCCTATCTGTTGCCAGGAAGCTCTCAAGGCCACATGTGCGCAATCAATAGCCCTTGCACTTGTGGGAAACCTGCAATTGTGCAAATCCCAATGCTCTTGCAGTCTGGCTTTTGGGATCCAGGTGGAATTTTACAAATTGGTGCGCTGTTCCGAACAGGGCATCTGTCACCTCCCAGATGCATTTGTGTGTTGCTGACTGGGAGATGCTGCACAGGACCCTGGTGGAGCCCTGGAAGAAGCTATTGGCAAAGAAGTTTAAAGAGGCGGTGACCTTTAAAACCATCAGCCTCCAGGTCCTTGTGGCCTCAGGTCCTCATGGAGAAGGTGGCAGATGTGAGCAACCAAATTCCAGGACATTCCAAAGGACCTCCAGCATTGCCTTTCGCTCATCTGTAGATAGCTGCACCGCCTGCGATATACCTGCCATTGCACTGGACCTTGGTTGACCTTCTTGTGGCCCACTTCCTCTTGCTGCGCAGGCCATTGCTGCTCTTGGCCCTGTACTGACCTGCACTGGTCTCTCTTCCTCTTCTTCTAGACGAGAGCCAGTAGTAAGGCAGGATACATGGAACCTGCCTCAGTGGATCAGTGAAAGAATTGCAGTAATAAATCTAGTGAGCATATCCTTTGCAGATTTGCCTCCATCTCAGAGCCACCATGCCAGTGCAAAGCCCTGTGCTTGGCTTCCATCAAGACATGGCCAACCCACCCCACCCCTTCCAGGTGAAGAACGTTCTGGAGGAACAGAGATGAGTGCTCCTCTCATTCATACATGGCTGTGCATTGAGACATTGTTCGTTGACCGGGATGATAGTCATGTGTGAGAACCCTCCCTTGGACACTATTCAACTTGCCTACGTTACCTTTGAGACTCTATAATGAGACCATTGCCCTGGCAATTGAAAGTCATACCACATGAGCCCTTGTCAGCCATGGGAGATGGAAGTTTGGAGTCATGAGTTGGCTACCATCCATCAGCTGTGCCCCTTGGAGGCATTCCACCTCCCTCCCTCCCTTCATCTGTTCCTCTGACAGCAGCCAATGGAAAATTGCACAGAATGAATAGCAGCTCCCACCTTGCTGGGATCTCGGTCTTATGAGATCCATAAGTTGGGAACAAACCTGCTGCTGTGTGGGCTTCACCATAGAGAGAACACAACTCAGCATGGTCGACATCCAGTTGCCTCAGGATTATTGGGGTGTCCCTTTAGCCGACCAATTGTGCTCACCTTGATCTCCACCCACCTGAAAGGACCCTCCTCACACTTAGATTTATCGCAGTTCCAGAGACAGCATTTTACAGTTGAGAATCCCAAAATGGTGCACGTGAGATTCGAGACTTACTTCACTACCTCTCCCCTCCCCCTGTGACTTGCCCCCATCGCCCTTGACCCACCCAATATAACCATTCCTCCCCCTGCTGTCACCCTTGAACCTCCCTCTGTTAGTCTTGCACCAAAAACATTCATCCTCCACATGCCTTCTCTCCCCTCTGAGCCTTAGTCACTGCCCCCATGCTCAGTCTGACCCTAACCCCTCCCATTATCTGAGCCACCTGTTTTGTCTGTTTTGTGACTCCCCCCTTCATGAAATCTTCAGCCAATCGACTATCACCCTGGACCTGCCATCCTACATCCTATCACATCCCATTACCCCCTCTCACTATGGCTGTTCTCTCAGTTTCCCAGTACCATCAGTTCTACCCCCAGGTCCCCATCATAGACAATACTGACCCTACCCTCTATGACCATCTCTCTACCACCATGAGTGCCCAGAAACCCCCTCTCTCACCCAACCATAGGGCCCTCCAGGCCGAGCAATCAAGGCCTTTCTTTTCATCCCATGTCCCCGCACCCTTGCACTCCCCCACTGTGTTCCTTCCTCAGACAGCCTTCCTCCCTTGCCTCCTTAGCCCACCTCCCGTGTCCAGCCTCTGCTCCACCCTAGTCCCCTTTCACTCTTAGCCTGTCTCCCATGTCCAGCCTCTAATCCACCCTTCCACCCTTAGCCTGCCTCCTGTGTCCAGCCTTCTTGCAGCTTGTCCTACTGGCACCTGATCTGAGTCAGGAGGCTAGGATATGTGAGTGATCCCCAAGATGGACAAAGCAGCGTCTACTCACTTCAAAGTCCAGGAAGAAGTCAAGCTTGCTAGGTCCATGCCACTTATATCCAGTCGTAAATGTGAGCATTCTAATTCATGACACGCTAATGTTGGGAAGCTTGACCCATCTTTTTAAAAAATCATTCATGGGTTGTGAGCATCACTGGCTAGCCCAGCATTTATTGTCCATCCCCAATCGCCCTTGGAAAAGTACTTGTGAGTTGCCTTCTTGAACCGCTGCAGTCCATGTGGTGTAGGTACACCACAGTCTTTAAAGTCCCAAGAACTTAATTACTAAAGTTCACCCTGCCATTTCTTGGCCACCTGCCAAATTAAGTTCTCCAGTCCATCTAGCTTCCTGCTACTGGTGGGCCTGGAAGATTCCGCCTTACATAGTTGCACACATGATTAATTGCTTACTGGTATAGCCTCTACAGACTTAGGCAATTTAAGTTCAGTTCCAAAAGCAGAAAAGAAAATTTGTAAACATTAATTTCTCACAATGAGTTTTTAGAATATGGAATGCATTACCACAAGTGGCTATTGAATTTCAATCAATAGCAGCATTTGAGAGGGAATTAGATAAACACTTGACGAAGAAAATATTAGAGGTTTAAGGAAAGAGCAAGGAGACAATTCTGGAGTGGATTTAGCCTGGCTTTAGCACAATGGCTTGAGTAACCTCCCCTATGCTCAAATTTCACTGATTCTATGGGCAGAAATTTTTGCTCAGCGGGTGGGTGTATGTCCGACTCGCTCGAGTGTGAAATGATATGCGTTGACATCGGCCAAGTGTGCTAATGTCAACACGCAGTCGCGTGATAGTTCAGTTGATGGGCGTGTGCTGGAGCCAGCAGCATGTCCACCGACAATTAAAAGGCCTGTTAAGGATATTAAGTTATCAATTAAATTAAATGTTTTGCTGCCCGTCCAACCTAACGGTTGGCTGGCAGGCGAAAAGGCCAAGCAGCCTTTGCATTTTTTTGGAAACCTCATCTGCGGGCGAGATGAGGTTTCCAAAAGCAAATAAAAATAAAATGAAAACTTTAATTTTTCATTTATAACATGTCCCTGCTCATGTGACAGAGTAACATGAGCAGGGACATGTTTTGTTACATTTTTATTTTTAAAATTTTAAAAAATATCTCTTCATCTCCCTGAGGCAGCTCAGGGAGATTATACAACGTTCGCTCATGCGCATGCACAAAGTTCGCACTCGGCCCACTCACACTCCTCCCCACCCACCCACACTGCCCCCCCCCCACCGCCCCTCCCCCTCACCCACACCCACCCCCTCACCCACACCCACCCCCCCCCACCCCACCCCGTACAGGCAGCACTCGGCGCTGCTGTTCACGTTTCACACTGGGCGGGCCTTAATTGGCTCAGTGCCGATCGTGGGCAGCAGTCAGCTTCCCAACCGCCCCCACCCATCCCCGCCAAGCCCACCCACCAAGGGCAAAATAAGGCCCTATGATAAACAATTTTTGATTTCAAAATGTAACATTTTCCAGTCCTGACAAAAGGTCATAGGCCTGTAAATTTAACCCAGCCTTGTTAACTGCATATTCATTCTGTTTAATTGCATGCAGGTGGTGGGCATTATCTGGGAATCCACATGCGCTCCCAAAAATAGGAACAGACCAAAACTCGATTTTTTTGGTTCAAAGATGCATCTTTTGTGATGAGTATTGCTGGGCGTAAAAGTGTCCACAAATGTATAAAGGTTGGTTCCATTTCTATCATTTGTTGCTGGGCTTTTGAGATTAGGACAGAGAATTGTTGATTTAAGGAGGGATTTGAAAAAAAATTAGACAGAAGACTGAAAAGTAGAAAATGGCAGAACATGTATTTAAATTGTTGAGTAATGCTCACCATCTGATACTCATGGAGTCTGAACTATATGACCAATGGAAGAATGAACTGGGTATATTAACAGAGGCTGTGACCCTACCAAAGGACAACAAGGTATGCCTGTGGTGTCATTGCTTCCTACAAGAAGTAAAGTTAGAATAAAGTATCTTGCGAGATGGATGTCTTTCAGATATTTGATGAAAGTTTGGATCTTCTTTAAGAATTCCTTGTTGAAATCTGCAAGAAAGATTATCTGTTACATGCCTTTGAGGCATGGTGAGAATTTGATAGATTTTAGAAAACATGGAGGAATATATCATAGACACTAACAGGAAAAAAGCAAAACGCTGCAGATACTGGAAATCTGCAACAAAAAATGAAAATGCTGGAAAAATTCAGCAGGCCTAGCAGCATCTGTGGTGAGAGAAACAGTTAACATTTTGAGTCTGTATGGCCCTTCTTCAGAGCTGAAGAGAAGTGGAAATGTGATTAAATTTATACTGTTTAAGTAGAGGTGGAGCAGCTGAAGCTGGATAGAAGGCCAGCAATAGGTGGAGACAAAGGAGAGATTGACAACGAACTAAAGGACAAAGGGAGTGTCAATGGTAGTGGTAAGGGCTAAAAAAAGTGCTGATAGTGGCAAAGGTAAGACAGCAGGATGTGGTAATAGCAGAACAAGGGTCGGCACTCTGAAAAAAGCAACACAAATAAGTAATAGATGGCCCTTTTGGGGATGAGATGGGGGAGCAGGAGGTAGTGGTGGGGAAAAAAGGATAAAAAATGGGATAGAAGAGTGATTAAAAAAGGGGATTAAAAATGAATAAATGAATTTAAAAAAATAAAGTGGATAAAAAATAAAAATGAATGTAGAGAAAAAGGGGATCAAAAAAGCGATGAGGATAGACGAAAGTGCGCATGATCTGACGTTGTTGAACTCGATGTTAAGTCTGGAAGGCTGTAAAGTGCCTAATCGGAAGATGAGGTGCTGTTCCTCCAGTTTGCGTTGAGCTTCACTGGAACATTGTAGCAGGCCAAGGATGGACATGTGGGCGTGAGAGCAGGATGGTGTGTTGAAATGGCAAACGACAGGGACATCTGGGTCATGCTTGTGGGCAGACTGGAGGTGATCCGCAAAGCGGTCACCCAGTCTGCGTTTGGCCTCTCCAATGTAGAGGAGACCACATTGGGAGCTGTGAATGCAGTAGACTAAATTGAAGGAGTTGCAAGTGAAGCGCTGCTTCACCTGAAGGGAGTGTTTGGGGCCTTGGACGGTGAGAGGTAAAGGGGCAGATGTTGTAGCTTGCATGGGAAGGTGCTGTGGGAAGGGGATGAGGTGTAGGGGGTGACGGAGAAGTGGACCAGGGTGTCCCAGAGGGAACAGTTCCTACAGAATGCTGACAAGAGGGAGTGAGGGGAAGATGTGTTTGGTGGTGGCATCATGCTGGAGCTGGCGGAAATGGCAGAGAATGATCCTTTGAATGAGGAGGCTGGTGGGGTGAAAAGTGAGAACAAGATGGACCCTATCATGGTTCCGGGAGGGAGAGGAAGGTGTGAATGTAGGGGTGCGGGAGATGGGTCGGGCATGGTTGAGGGCCCTGTCAACCACAGTGGCGGGGGGAAGCCTCAGTTAATGAAGAAGGAAGACATTGTGCAAAGTGGCATCATCGTAACAGATGTGACAGAGGCGAAGGAACTGAGAGAATGGGATGGATTCCTACAGGAAGGAGGTTGTGAGGAGCTGTAGTCGAGGTAGCTGAGGGAGTCGGAGGGCTTGTAATGAATATTGGTCTATCACCAGAAATGGAGACAGAGAGGTCAAGGGAGGGAAGGGAAGTGTCAGTGATGGACCATGTGAAGGTGACAGAGGGGTGGAAATTGGAAGCAAACTTGCTAAAATTTTCCAGGTCCAGACAAGATCACGAGGAGGCACCGAAACAGTCGTCAATGTACTGAAAAAAGAGTAGTGGGTGTGGCCTGAGTAGGATTGGAACAAGGAATGTTCCACATACCCCATAAAGAGACAGGGATAACTGGTACCCATGTGGGTACTCATAACAACCCCTTTTATCTGGAGGAAGTGAGACAAGTTTAAGGAGAAATTGTTCAGTGAGAGAACAAGTTCAGCCAGGCAGAGGATAATGGTGGTGGATGGGGACTGTTCAGGCCTGTGTTCAAGGAAGAAGCGTAGATTTTGACCTAGAGAGTGAAGGAACAGCGATATATTTCGAAGTCAGGATGGTGAGTGACTTGGAGGGGAACTTCCAGGTTGTGATGTTCCCATTTACCTGCTGCCCTTGTCCTTCTAGATGGTAGTGGTCGTGGGTTTGGAATGTGGTGTTGAAGGAGCCTTGGTGAATTCCTGCAGTGCATCTTGTAGATGGTACACACTGCTGCTACTGTGTGTCGGTGGTGGAGGGAGTGAATATTTGTGGAAGGAGTGTCACTCAAGCAGGCTGCTTTGTACTGGATGGTGTCAAGCTTCCTGAGTGTTGTGGGAGCTGCACTCATCCTGGCAAGTGGGAAGTATTCCATCACACTCTTGACTTGTGCCTTGTAGATGGTGGACAGACTTTGGGGAGTCAGGGGGTGGGATACTTGTTACACAATTTCTAGCTTCTGATCTGCTCTTGTAGCCACAGTATTTACATGGCGGTTCAGTTTCTGGTCAATGGTAATCCCCAGGGTATTGATAGTGGAGGATTCTGTGATGGTAATGCCATTGAACATCAAGGGGCAATGGTTGGATTCTCTCTTTTTGGAGATGGTCATTGCCTGACACTTGTGTGGTGCGAATGTTACTTGCCACTTGTCAGCCCAAACCTGGATATTGTCCAGGTCTCGCTGCATTTGGACATAGACTGCTTCAGTATCTGAGGAGTCGCAAATGGTGCTGGACATTGTACAATGATGAGCAAACATCCCCACTTCTGAACTTATGATGGAAGGAAAGTGGTTGATGAAGCAGCTGAAAATGGTTGGGCTAGGACCCTACCCTGAGGAACTCCTGCAATGATGTCCTGTAGTGTTAATAGGGGCACAGAGTACAAGAGCAGGGAGGTTATAATGACTTTACATAAGACACTAGTTAGACCTCAGCTGGAGTATTGTCTACAACTCTGGGCGCCACACTATAGGAAGGATGTAAACGCATTGGAGAAAGTGCAGAAGAGGTTTACAAGAATGGTTCCAAGGATGAGACACTTCAGTTATAAGGAAAGTTTGGGAAAGTTGGGACTGTTTTACTTGGAGAGGAGAAGGCTAAGAGGAGACTTGATAGAAGTTTTCAAAATCATAAGGGGTCTGGACAGAGTAGACACCTGTTCCCACTTGTAAGCGGATTGAGAACCTGAGGGCACAGTTTTAAAGTGTTTTGCAAAATAAGCAAATGCGGGGTGAGAGAAACCTTTTCCACTCAGCAAGTGGTCGGGGTTTGGAATGCACTGCCTGGAAGTGTGGTGGAGGCAGATTCAATTGAGACATTCAAGAGGGCATTGGATGATAATTTAAATAGAAACAATGTGCAGGGTTACAAGGAAAATGCAGGAGATTGGCACTAAGTTAAAATGCTCAGCCAGTGCGGATATGATGGGCCGAATGGGCGCCTTCTACATCATAACAATTCTGTGATTCTGTGATTGAGATGAGTGTAATGCAGGAAGGATCCACGTGCATAGGAAAGTGTTAGCATGAGGCTCCAAAAGGCCCTCCCATACACACTTGTCCCTCCAGAGTCACTTGTGGGCCAGCTGCATGGAACTGAGGGCGGAGTTTGTGGGGGGTGGGTGTGGGTGGGTGGAGGGGAAATGCAGAGGGAGGATTCATGAAGCCTATAAATGAAGCTGAAAGTCAACATTACTCATTATTCAGTGACAGTGAATATATTTTCAGGTTATAAAATGATAAAATGTGTTCACCCATGCAACCAGCTGTGATTAGAATTTCTTAACTTTTGAACACCTTAGAATTCTAGTTGCTGCCCTGACATCTGCAGCAGGGGTGGAGACAGCCTGTGCAATGGTTGGCTCTGTTGCCTCTGACTTTTGGCGCGGGTCCTTTGGAGAGCCGAGACCTTGGCTTGTTTTGGATGTCCTCCTGTAGGCCAGCTGCTCCCTCTGAGGTGACAGAGGACATGGCTGAGGAGGCCAAAGGCAAAGGGGACTCGGAAGGAGAGGACAGCCTCTAAGATCCCTCAGTGGAGGACCCAGGGGCCTCCAGCTGCTGGTCCTCCTCCCTCCTCCCGAGGGCTCTGGCCAGACTCCTTGAGGGGAAGGAACACCTGGACCCCGTTTCCCTCTTGCGTTGACACTGCAGAAACTCACCCATGGCTCTCGCGATGGAGTGCAGGTCTGTGCGCATCTCCGCATTCTGCTGGTTCAGGGTCCCCATGGCGCCCACCATCCTTCCCATGGAGACCTCCATATGAGCACGTGTGGGCACCACTTCATCAGAGAACAGTTGGACGCACTCGTCTGACTCGCTTTCCATTCTGTTGAGGGCTTCCAATGTCTCTGCATGAGATTCCCCCACCTTCTGCTGACTCTCCACGATAAGCTGGAAAGCCAAAAACCAGAGGCTTGTCATCTGACTCGGACCTCACAGATGCCTCTTACCCAGCTGTGCTCTGAGTGCCCGAGAGTTCTGCTGAATCTGCCTCCTTCTGCTGTGAACAAATGTCCGTGCAGTGACCACCAGATTGTGAACCCAAGCCTGCTCTGGATCTAGATCCCACTGAGGTGTGTGTCTCTGCACAGGTGCAGGGTGTGGGTAAGCTTGGAGTTTAAAATATCCGTCAAAGACTTTTAATATCTCACAAAATATCATTAAGTATTGATTTATACATTGGCTGTGGAGTATGTCACCCATAAGTTAACCAAACGGGAATAAAAACTTGTACTTCTGATTCCTTATTTAATCCTGTAATTCTCCTGTAAACTAAAAGTTGTCATCTCCACTCTTTGGTCTGGTATAGTCCTTTGCTTAGTCAAAATATGTCTGGCTCTTCTAATTTTCTATCCATGGTCATAATTTCTTGTCGTTACCTCTTTAAGTGTCATTGCTATCAATGCAGTAACTTTGTTTTTCACTCAGGCTATCTGGAGCCTGTTGGTTTTCTTTGTTGTGAGTTTCTCATGCTTTTTTGATTTTTGGCAGGCTCCCTGGTTTTGTGGACCTTTTTAAAAACTTTAAGCCTTCAAAATAGCAACATTTCTTTTCTGTGTGATTTTTCTTTTTACCTCTGCGGTTTCTCTTTATTTTGAAAGTTTCGATGGGCGCATGCTTTTTAAAAAATTACGAGCTGTTAACTCTGCAACACATCTCTTCTATACAAGAAGCCAGGGACCCGATTGAAAAGTGTTCCCTTTCTCTCAAACTCTGCAAGATTTTTCCTTTTTTTTCTTACTGTTCTCTGAAAGCTTCTGTCTTTACTCTGCAGTTTTTTAAACTTTAGCTTCTTTCGACACCATTGCCACAATCTGCTGAGCCCCTGGGACCACCATCTATCCTACAATATAAGTACAGCTTCCTTTTTTAGAAATTTTAATCACTGTCCTGTGAACTGAACAGGTTCTTTGACTCTTCATCACTCAGAGTCTTGCAATTTTTGTTGTTTTGTTCACCGTCTTGTGAACTGACCAGTTTTCTTCACACTTCGTCATTTAGGTCTTGCAATGGATCACTTACTTTGGTGGATTCCTCAACTTCCAAGTCTGTAGCAAAGCTCCTTTAACTTTTTCTTCTCGGGCACATGTCTCTCTAGCCCAGCTTCAGTTTCTTTTAGTTTTTCATATCTTGGGGTTCCGTTCTGGGTTAATTGTTTAAAATGCCACCTTTCATATCACCACTGGTCACCATGTCGTGTACCACTGCTGATCATCATGTTGTGTTGTTGGCTCGTTTGATGTCTCAATGATGAGATCATGAAACTTATGTTTAAACATGAACCACTTATTGACAACATTTAAGTATGTACTGATCCCAGTTAATGTCATGCATGGTGCTGCTACCATGTTAGTAGGCTGCGTCTAGAGTGTTCTCTCTGAGTCTAATACTATGTGACTCTTTACATCATACCGTTCGCAGTACTATTCTCCAGTACCACATTAACCCTTGCTCTGCTGAGCATCTTTACATTACAATGACATGCAGGCACATACAACATCAAACAACATTGTTAAGAGCATCAGTGCGCACAGTCAGCACCTGGAAGTATGCAGAAGAGGCAAATCATGATGTCAATCAGCATTTAAGATTGATTTGATGCCATTTTGGAGCTTAATACTCTAGCTAACCTCCTAAATGCAGAGAGCACAAAATGCACTCAAGAGCAGAAAGGACCCCACACCAGTGCTATTTAAAGAGGTCATCAGCTACTTACAAGTTAGTTGCTGATTGATTGCTGGCTGTTTGCTTTGTGGTGTCCAGAGTCGTTTAAGATTGCTAAAGCCCACTTGAAGTTGTGTGATATGTGCTAAACAGTTTTGTCCTGACTTTGTGGCTTCTGCACAAACCTCTTGCTCCCAGACTTGGATGCAGTAATAGACATTCTGCTTAGGCTACAGCATGAAAAGAAGAATGAGCAGAGATAACACAGTGCAACATAAGCTGCTGCACCAGGGAGGAGGAGGAGTAAGGGAAGAGGGGCTCTCAACAGATATGTCTCCTCTATATTTGGGAGACAAACATAGACTGGTCGACTGCTTTGTAGAACACCTTCGCTCGGTCCGCAAGCATGATCCAAACCTTCCATTTGTTTGCCATTTCAATTCATCATGTTGCTCCCATGCTCATATTTCTGTCCTCGGCCTGCTACAAGATTAAGTTATGACCTCAGAGTGAAGGCACCCTTAGGTAGCAGTGACCACAATATAATTGAATTTTACATTCAGTTTGAAAGGGAAAGAGCGGGTCTAAAACTAATGTTTTAAATTTAAATAAGGGCAACTACGTGGATATGAAAGCTGAGCTAGCTGAAGTGAACTGGAAAACTAGGCTAGGGGATAGATTAATATAGAAGCAGCGGCAGACATTCCGGGGGATGTTTCAGAATCCGCATAATAATTATATTCCAATATAAAGAAAAATTCTAAGGGGAGTACCCACCATCTGTGATTAACTAAAGAAGTTAAGGAAAAAGCATATAACTGCATAAAGATGAGCGGCAGATCAGGCAATTAGTCAGAATATAAAGAACAGTAGAGAATGACTAAAAGGTTAATCAGGAGAAAATAAATTAGAGTATGAGAGGAAGAAATGTAAAAATGGATAGCAAGAGTTTCTTCGGGTATTTAAAACAGAAAAGAGTAAGTTAAGTGGTTAAGTGAGTGTTGGCCCTCTAGAGTGGGGTGTTAAAAGTAGATAATAAGGAAATGGCAGATGAAATGAACAAATATTTTGCTTCTGTCTTCACGATAAAGGATACAAAAAACATTTTAGTAATAGCTGTAAATCAGCAGGTGGAATGGAGAGAGGAACTTGGTGAAATTACAATCACTAGGGAAGCAGTACTGAACAAACTAATGGAGCTGTGGACTGACAAGTCTTCGGGTCTTGAGGTCAGGTCTTAAAAGAGGTGGATAATGAGGTAGTAGATGCGTTGGTATTAATATTCCAAAATTCGCTAAATTCTGGAAAATTTCAAGAAGGGAGGGAGGCAGAAAATGGGAAACTATAAGCCAGTAAGATTGACATCTGTCACGGGAATGTGTTAGAATCAATCACTAACGAGTTTAAAGCTAGGCACTTAGAGAAACTCAAGGCACTCGGGAAGAGTGAACAGGGTTTTGTGGAAGGGAAATCATTTTTAACAAATTTATTGGAGTTCTTTGAAGCAGTACATATGCTGTGGATAAAGGGGAACCTGTAGACGTACTGCACTTGGATTTCCAAAGGCATTTGGGAAGGTGCTACATCAAAGGTTATTGTGAAAAATAAAAGCCCATGGTGTAGGGGGTAACATATTCGCATGGATAGAAGATTGGCTGGCTGGCTGAAAGCAGAGAGTATGCATAAATGGGTCTTTTTCTGATTGGCAGGATATGATGAGTAGAGTCCTGCAGGGAGCCCAACATTTCACCATTTATATCAATGATTTAGATGAGGGGAATGAAGGCACAGTAGCTAAATTTTCAGATGACAAAAAGATAGGTGTGTTGTGAAGAGGCCATAAGGAGTTTACAGACTGATATAAATAGATTGAGTGAGTGGGCAAAAATCTGGCAGATGGAGTATAATGTAGGAAAATGTAAAGTTGTTCACTTTGGCAGGAAGAATAAAAAAACAGAGTATTACTAAAAAGGAGAATTCCAAGGTGCAGAGGGATCTGGGTGTTCTAGTGCATGTGTCACGAAAAGTTCGTATGTAGGTACAGCAAGTAATCAAAAGGCTATCCTTTATTATGAGAGGAATTGAACATAAAATTAAGGATGTTATGCTTCAGCTGTACAGGACATGGATGAGACCACATTTCGAATATTGTGTGCAATTTTGGTCTCCTCATTTAATGAACAATGTAAATGCATCAGAGGCAGTTCTAAGGCAGTTTGCTGGATTAATACCTTGGAATGAGCGGATTGTTTTATGAGGAAAGTTTAGATAAGCTGGGCTTGTTTCCACTAGAGTTTAAAAGAGTGAGTGGTGATTTGATTGAAGTATATAAAATCCTGAATGGTATTGACAAGGTGGACATGGAAAGGATGGTCCCTCTTGTGGGTGAGTTCAGAACTAGGGGGAAGCATTTTAAAATTAAGAGTTGCCCTTTTAGGACAGAGATGAGGAGAATTGTTTTCTCTCAAAGAATGCGCAACTTCGGAACACTCTGCCTGTGGGTCATTGAATATTTTTAAGGCAAAGGTAGATAGATTTACGTATGGCAAGGGAATCAAAGGTTATCAGAGATAGATGGGAATGTGAAATTCGAAACACAAACAGATCAGCCTTGATCTTATCGAATGGTGGAGCAGGCTTAAGGGGTCGAATGGCTTCCTATTTCATATGTTTGCACATAGAATGCTCAAGTGAAGCCCAACACATGTGGAATAAATAGCACCTCACCTTTCAGTTAGGCACTAAACAGCCTTCTGGGCTCCACATTGTGTTCAAGAACTTCAGACCGTGAACCTTTTCCTCCATTTTGATTTTTTCCCCTAAGTGCCGGTCCATGTCTTCTCTTGTTTTTGCTTTCAGATGGTGCTGACCCTTTTTCTGCTATCAACGCGTTCTGCTATTTTGCTTTCAGACAGTGCTGATCCTTAATCTGCTATTAACACTTACTCTGGGCCAAACCTTTGGATTTTAATACTGTTATTACCACTCCCTTTGTCTTGTGTTCCATGACATTGTTGTCATTTAATCTCCCCTGACATCTAACCCAACCCTGACTTTCTATTTTGCTTCACCGGCCCCTCCCCCTTTTTCAACATCATAAACTCCATCACATTTCTACCTTTACTCAGTTCCGAGTAGGAGTCATATTGGACTTGGAGCATTAACTTTGTTTCTCTCTCCACAGATACTGCCAGGCCTGCTGAGTTTTTCCCACATTTTCTGTTTCTATTCAAGATTTGTGATGGTCTGCTGCATGCTGCTCAACCTTGCCACCAAGAGGCCATAACATCTGGTTCAAGCAACCTCTGCTGATAAATGGGATTAGGTAGGTAGGTCAGGTGTTTCTCACGTGTCTCGATGGGCCGAAGGGCCTCTTCTGCACTGTGTGATTCTGTGAACTCTTGCTTCCAGGCTTTTGAGGAGTTGAGAAGGAGGAGGAAAAGTATCCATTGTATTATTATATATTAATAATGTTTAATTGTATGACTGGGGATTCACTTGTGCTCCTATAAGTAGAAACAGGCTGAGACTGTGTTTGGTGGGTTAGGGATGCATGCTTGCAATGTGTATCTCTGCAAATAAAAGCTTCAAGATAGTGTGTGAAGCTTGGCCCCAGTTCTATTCTTCTCCATCTAGCTTTCTGCAACGAGGAAAGAGAAGAGTGAAGGAAACTAATGCAGTCCCCTTCTCTCTGGACTTCTGGGATTGCTTCACTGACTACAACATCAGAAAATAAAATCCAATTCCCCATTCAGAAACAGTCCCATGACTTATTTCACCCCAATTTACTGACCACCACAATGTCTTTGGCTTTGCCACAAGGCAAAAATAAAAACCAGCACAAAATAAGTAGTCCAAATCAATTTTATCAATCAAACTACGGCCGCAATTTCTGGCCCCATTGGCGTCGGGTGTCATGGCGGGCGGCAGGGGAACAATATGGTGAGAAGGCCAAAAATTGGTTTCATGCCGGTGTGAAAGCACAATGGGATCATCCGATGGTGTCTGCCATAGTGGAATGCGAACCCTGCTGGAGGCCAGCGTAAACCCGCTTTGCATCCTGCTAATGGGATGCAAAGCAAGGCCTGACCAAAATCATCCTCCCACGCCAGATTTACCATTACACTGGCATAAAACATGCTGGATCAGAACACATCAGGGCAAGTGTGACATGCAGAATTTGGGACTTACCATTAGGGCCTTGCTCAGATCACGGACATCTGAGGAGCAGAAGATGCGGAGCCTTACAGCTCCCGGACTCTGGAGGAATAAATGTATCTCATGCTGGGTGGATTCTCATTGACATGGCTTTACTGCGAAACAGCTCTTAGAAGTTGGGAGGTCTCCCTTGATGTCTCGGGTCTGCTTCGGAACATCATGGTCATGGGCTTCTATGGATGATTGCGAGGTGGGTGGAGAGGAAGGTCCAGCTGTGAGTGAGTGTAATAAACTTGACGTACTAGACAGGTTTCTTACTTGAAACATAACTTTATTACAGAGCTCTTGGAGAAGTTACACGCTTGAACCAGGTCCATGACGGGAAAGCTCTGCCCTTAAGATTACCTATGTTTAGGGCTCGTTCTTCAGTACAATCATGTGACCCCTAAAGACAGTAGGAAAGGTTATACCTACAATCACTACATTTCCTCCCCCCTTCAGATTTTTTACATATCTTATTTACAAAGAATATCTTATATATATCCATATACATATATACACAGGTCATGCAATTAAAGATTAAATCTCTGAGGTAGTTTTTTAATTCGTTTAGAGTGGAGTAGCTCTACCACTTGAGATTCTCCCATTGGATCGGCATGATCAGGAACTGCAGCAACTGGGACATCCTTAGACAATGGCAGTTCAACAGAGACGTCAGGTATGTCTATTCTAGATCAACCTGTCACCTCAGGGATTAAAGGTTCGACATCAATTACAGGCGGAATAGCTGGTTATTGGATGGCTCTCAATGCCTTAAATGATCCACATGTTTTCTAACAATCTGGTCTTCCACTTCCACTTGGAATGACAAAGGTCCAGTTTCAGGCAATTATACCAGGAACCCAACTAGGACCATTTCCAAAATTCCACACAAAAATTGTATCTCCTACAGTAAATCTTTAAGCTTTGCTGTGAATATTGTGATTCAATTTCTGACTACTCTAGTTCCACTCTACCTTCCCCTTTAAGTTTGGAAACACAAGACTTACCCTTGTATGAAGGCAGTGTTTCATCAGTAACTCAGATGGCGTTGAGCCTGTAGTTGTATGAGGAGCCGCATGATAATTGAGAAGAAAACGTGACATTCGTGTTTGTAAGGTACCTTTGGATAACTTTTGTTCCTGATTTGAATGTTTGCACTGCTCTTTCTGCTAATGAGGCATATCATGGTGCTGTTTTAATGTTTAATTTCATTTAACCTCATGAATCTCTGAAATTCCATACTAGTGAAAGCAGTACCATTATCCAAAACAATGACTTCCGGTAGGCCATGTTTACTAAAACATTGCAGCTTTTCAGCAGTTGCACACAACGTTAGCGATCAAACTTTGTACACATCCATCTACTTAGAATGCGCATCGACGATCAATAAAAACATGGGGCAGGATTTTGAGTTCGGCGTGTGAGCATGGTCTGCGGGCCCAGGATCAGCCAGGAAATGGGCCGCCACATGCGATCAGCCCCTGAATGTGATTTCACGCTGGCGGGCCAATTGAGGCCGGCTGCACGTGAACGGCGGCTCCCCAATGATCAGCTCCTGGAGTCGTCCATTAGGTGACCGAAGCTGGATGTCCAGCAAGTTGTGCGGGAGGATCTGGCAGAGATCCATGAGGGTATGCGTGCCATGGTCTCCGTTATGGAGGAGTCCATGCGGAGCATCAGCACTGCATTGACCCTCACAGCTGAGTGCACTGCCTCATCCATTGAGAGAGTGACAGCTGTCATGGAGAGGCAGCTCCAGGAACAGAATCACAGAATTGTTACGGTGCAAGAGGAAGCCATTTGGCCCATCGTGCCTGCACCGGCTCTGAGCATTTTAATACCAATCTCCTGCCTTTCCCTGTAACTCGGCACATTGTTTCTTTTTAAATAATCATCCAATGCCCTCTTGAATGTCCCAATTGAGCCTCCCTCCACTGAATCTCCAGGCAATGCATTCCAAACCCTAACTATTTGCTGTGTGAAGAAGTTTTTTTTCACCTTGCATTTGCTTCTTTTGCAAAATACTTTAAAACTGTGTCCTCTGCCTGTGTGAGATCTTGCAGCTCCAAGCGCAGCCCCAGAAACCAATGACCTTAGGTGGTCAGTGTCAGTGTGGGAGATGGATGAGGCACCCAGTATCCCAGCTAGGTGCCCGTCCATCAGTGGTGAGCAGGGAGGTCCAGAGTGACCTCACATTGGCACACGAGCTGCCTGTCGTCTCTGTGGGCTCCTCTCAGAGCTCTCTGGATGATGGCAGCAGCTCCTCTTCCTCTCTGCCAGTGACTGTAGCTTCTGATAACGCCACAGCAACTGGGGAGATGCCAGCCATGGGACTGGCTGCTCCCTCCCAGATGGGACCAGCACAGGCTCCATTGGCCAGAGGATGACCACCAAGGCCAACAAGGCAGCAGAGTCAGCAGCTGTCTCCAATGCTGGTGCCAGTGAGGTGGGAGGCACCAAGACATAGCACTCGCAAATGTAAGCTTAAGGCACCATGAGCACAAGAGGGACTGGTCACGGGTGATATTCTGTTGTGCAATGCTTTGTTTATTTTAACTGGTCTGGTGTTGAAGACCAGAGAAGGTCCTGTTAATTTGTTTTGACTGTCAACATGAGATAAATTTTCTTTTGTCATAATGGCCTGAGTATGCTTCACCTTTTTTTATTTAGCAGGGTACATGGTGGCAGCCTAGCTGAATGAGTGTTGGATCAAGGCATCCCTGGTGTCTCTGCCTCCCCGGAAGTTACAGAGGTCTAGCTCCATGCCTTCAGCGTTCTTTTCACCCTTACTCTGGAGTTGAACTTAAACCTCTGCATAATTACCGATGGTTTCTGCTGAAAATGAGTCTTCATGAGTTCTGCCAGCTTGTTAATAGATTTAGAATTGGGATCATTCGGGGCTGTCAGACTGCAGATGAGTTTACATATCTTGCTATCATAGACACTTAAAAGAATTGCACTCTGACTCCTCCACTGGTATTTCATTCACCACAAAATAAAAACTTAGGTGCTTTATGTGTTGGCTCCAGTCTTCCATGGGCAAATCATAAGAGTCGATTCTATCAAAAAGTGGCATGACTACTGAGTATACTTTTCTTTCTTTCCTTAAGAATTGATGTATTCACATTCACAAGGCGAGGTGCCGCGTCAGAGCTATTTATCCTCATCACCAATTGTAATAAACTAGTTGTACTGGACAGGTTTCTTACTTGAAACAGGATAATTTTATTACAAGGCTCTTGTAGAAGCTACATGCTTGAACCACGTCCACACCAGAAAACTCTACCCCTAAGATTACCCGCGCTTAGGGTTCATTCATCAGTACAATCACGTGACCCCCCTAAACGCAGTAGAGAAGGTTTTACCTACAATCACTACAGTGGGAGGGGAAAGTGTACCGGGGTGGGGGTTGTGGGGGGGGGGAGGGGTGTGGTGGGAGAGGAAGGTCTAGGTTTGACTTGGAGGGGAAGGTGTACTGGAGGGGGGTGTGAGGTCGGGAGGGGGCAGGAGGATGTAACAGGGGAAGAATGTGGCAAGGGGAGAGGAAGATGTAAGGGAAGAAAGTTCAGAGTGGGGAAGGAATCTAAAGGGAAGGAAGGAGTTCGGAGCAAGGGTTGAGGAGGGAGTAAGGCATGGGGGAATAAGGTGAACATGCAAGGGAGGGGTCTGTGGAGTTAATGGCTGCCTCCTGGGTAGTGAAATGAGGGTGGCGTGGTAGGAGGGAATGGTGAGTATGAAAGGAGACAGAGTGAGCCAGAAGTGTGAGAGGGTGAGGGTGCGATGGTAGCGGTAGAAGGGATGGCAAGGGTGGTTGGTAGGGACTTGGAGGCAGACACAGACCAAGGGGTGGGAAGGAGGAGTTTGGGGAGGTCAATGTGGATGGTGGGACGCTATTCTCAGGAATGTAGTGAACGTGCACATCCTGGAAAGAAATGGGTTTGGGTTGGTAGGTGGAAGGTGATGCTAGGTGGGGTCAACAGTGATGGGAAAAAAGACATGAGTGACTGGGGGAGGAAAAAAGACTGGGAAGCTCAGCAGAAATATGATGACTGCTATTTTTCTCAAATTGAAAGTGAGCGGAGTCTCCTGTTGGATGGCCACCGGTCCTGCATGGGAGTATGATTAGTGGGTGGGCGGAGATGCAGGTCAGCTCCAGGGGACAGCTGAAAGAGAACCCCAGCAGGCAGCATTGAAAATTCTCAGGACATTGAGAAAAGTATGATGGAGAATGGCTCTGCGTGTGTGGGAGAATGCTTGCACGAGGCTTCAAAAGGTCCTTCCCTACACACACACTTCTTTTTTATAGCTGTAAATGCAACTGACAGGCACCGTTACACATTACTTTATGAAAGTTAATATATTTTCAGATTAGAAATTGACTGACAAAATATGTTCGTCCAACCACTTGTGATCAGAAATTCTTAACATTTTTAGGCCTACCACTTCTGCTATGTGCTGTTCTGACATCCACAGGAGGGGTGGAGACAGCCTGTGTAATGGTTGGCCCTGTCCCCTCTGATCATTTCGAGAACCAAAGTAGAGATAATTAGTGCATGGCAGCACAGTCCAAAACAGGAGAGAGAGCACTCATAGTTACGTTGAGAGAGGGATGATGTGGTGCAGGATCCTCACGTAGGTGTTTGCCGCTGACCTCATTGTTGCCACAGGCACAGACCATGTCCTCAACAGTCAGCGCAATGGCACACTCCTCAAAGCGAGTGAGGGGTCTAATGTGCTCCACTCCACCCCCGGTCTGGGATCTTTCCCTGCTGTTGTGAACCAGCTTCTCCTGCATGAAAACAGGGAGTGTGAGCAGGATGCATGGCACTGCATAGAACGTTTGTGTAGCGAGCAGAGCCATGGGCGGGATGAGGACACGAACTCGAGATGATATGATCCTGACAGAGATGTGAGGATGTACGTGAGAGTTAGTGGTGTTGTCCCTTGTGGTGTGAGGCCTCTTCTGTGCTCCAGTGGGAACTGACCACCACTGCCACTGCCTCTCAGGTTGGTTTGGTGACTCTGGTGGACCTCCTGCGGCCAGAACGGGGTAAAGAACTTCACAGCAATGTTCCACAGTATCCAGATGTCCCAAAGAGGTGTTACTAAATTTGGGTGCTGCCATCTTCTTTGATTTTGGGGCCATATGTCGCCTGGAACAGTCCTGGTCTGTAAACTTGAAGTAGGCATGCGCTCTGGTGCGCTTTATATATGATGCCTGAAGCAAGAAAGCCACAGCAGGCAGGCAAATCCGAGCCTACCCTCCAGCACTCTGGTGTGATCCCCATGAATGCATAATTAATGAGGCGGGACCCACCAGGAATGGGACGATATGGTGTGGAAATCTGCCATCGCAGCCAATGGTTAAAAGGTCCTTTTTCCTGCCTGCTACCACACTTTGTGCAAATCTGGGACAATTCTGCCCTATGGTGTACTGCATACAAGTCTCAATCACCCTTCAACATTCATTAGTGTCTATTTAGGACACTTAAAATGGAGATGGAGAGAAATTTATTCATTACAAGTATTGTGAATATTTGGGATTCTCTATCTCAGAGCTGTGAATGGTCACTTCTTTGAATATACTCAAGTCATAGGTTGATAGAATTTTTTTGAGTACTTAAGGAATATCTGGTTTGTGCAGTAAAAGGTAGATGGGGGTAACTGTGCAGCCATGATCATGTTCAATGGCAAAGCAGACTTGAAGGTCCAAATGGCCTACTCCAGCTCCTATTTCTTTTGTTCTGTTTTAAGCATGCTTTTGCCTGTCTTAGTTGTTTCATGGACATGCTGGGTCGTGCATCTTTAGGAAGAGGTGTAGCTTGGCTCAGGTAGTTACTCCAAATTAGTTTATTTAGACGATGAACAATATAGTCAAGGTGGGTTATTGAGTAGCCATATCTGCCCTGATTGCTGCCTGTGTGTTCTAGCACATGACTGCTGATGTCGTAGATATATCATAGTCTACATTAGGATTGGCCAACATACATCCCACAGGCCACAACATGGCCACCTACCACCCCCCACCACCAAGCACCAACCACCCCGCCCCCCCCCCCCCCCCCCCCCCCCGCCAAGCCTCTGTATCAGGCCCAGAGCCTCTGTTCAAACTGTGGTTAAGTTCAATGAAAGATTCTGCAAGGAGCTGCTCCTCCAATCACAGGCCATTTCTTTCCCGCATTTGCTGCTGATATCAGCAGAAAATTCAGGAGAGAAACAACCTCTGATTGGAGGAGCAGCGAGTAGTGGGAGGATGAGGGGCTTCTTTGTTGCCACAGCATACGTTCTCTCAACTTTTGGCCACGCTCTCTTTCTCGTACTCACAAGCAGGTGCCAGCCCCTAAAGGAGAAAAGAGTCCAAGGTAGCAGAGTGTGCCGGGGAGCCCACAAGGAACAGTGGAATTGCAGCAACACTGCCCATCCAGCTTCCCGCCCAGCCTGGGCAGCTGGACTCTCCAAAAGGGCAGAGTGAGGAAGTGTGTCCCTTCACAGCCTCACGAGTACCTTCACAGTGGTAAGATGTTCAAACTTCACAGGCTTTGACGGTGAATGAGTGAGTCTGACTGAGTTTGGGCGGGTGAGTGAGTGGGTGAGAGTGAGAAACTGAGACTCCATACTCTCTGGCCCGGAGTTAAGAGTGGTAGGGTCTTAGTCATACATCTGGAGTTGCACCACTATTGTTGTTTCTCATGGAGGCTCGTCTCCCTATTTCTCGCGCTCTTGTTGTCAGGAGGGGTAACATTGGGTTGGAGGTTCTTTGGGAGTTGAGGAATGTGTGTCTATAGGCATTGGTCCATGAGCAATTTGGCTGAAGGGAATCAATTAGCTAGAGGTGTGGCTTGATAATGCAGCAGGGCTGAATGCCAATCTAGATTCTTAGATTCTTGCTGGTCCTGACTGCTTGTACAACCTACCCATGAGCTTGGAGGATGAAGAGGGGAACCGGTAATGTTGGTAATCACATTGTTGACAGTGAATTTCCTGAAGAAGTCATTAGCAAAATTGGGAATCATTATCCAAGATGATTTCATTGAGGAAGCCATGTGTGTAGAAGATAGTCTGTAGCACCCTGATCACAGACTTGGCTGGAGTGGCATGAAGTCTGACCACTTCCTGCCATCCAGAGCGGTAATCCACAGTCTTGATGATCAAAGACGTCAAGCCCCATTTTCTGCCAAGGTCATTGTGTAAAGTTGGATGGCACCAGGTGTACAATGGGTGTCTAGCTTTTAATTCACCAGGTGTGACAGGAAAGGTCAAAATCTTGAACAGCCTGTGTGATGCCTGTCCAGCACACAGATTGTGATGCACTTGCTCTGCACTTTGCAGTGCCAAGGTGTCCTGTGGAGGATCTCTGCTCACACAACATCCAGACTTGGAAATATATCGCTGCTCCTTCACTGTTGCTGGATCAAAATCCTGGAACTCCCTTCCTAACAGCACTGTGGGTGTACCTACACCTCATGGACTGCAGTGGTTCAAGAAGGTAGCTCACCACCACCTTCAAGGGCAACTAGAGGTGGGCAGTAAATGTTGGCCCAGCCAGCGAAGCCCACATCCCATGAATGAATTTTTAAAAATGGACCTAGGAATGACCCAGGCAGGGATCAAAAACTAAGAGGTCATCCACTATGGTGAAGTGTCTGTGCTGTTTATGGTATTTACAGAGGAGCTGGTTTGCAGGACTATATCTAGACCATCCTTGCAGGCAGAAATCTTGTACTTGAGTAGATTCCATATCTTCTTTTTGCACTCTTTGGAGCTTTGTCGAGGAGATGGGCTATAAGGTCATTACAGTCAGAGAGAATGCTTTCACTTCTGAGGCAAGTGGGAATTTCAAAGCAATAGCTTGGTCTATTGTAGCTCTGGAGAGAGCATCAGCCGCGGATTACAACTTTCCTGGAACGTAGTCAGTCGTGTATTGATAATGTATCAAGTGAAGGCAAAATGATTGAATGCGTAGGGACATTTTAACAATCTCTGTGGAATTCAAGAGGATAATGAAGGGTTTGTGGTCTGTTTGGAAGGGAAAGCCCATCAGGTAGTCTGAGAACCTCTCAGTAGTCCATGTGACAGCCAGTGCTTCTTTCTCGATGGTGGCATAGTGTCATTCCATTTCTGTTAATGGTCTGGATACAAAGTATACTAGCTTCCTGTGCCATTCCTCTAGACTTGGATAAGAACAGCCCCAAGGCCAGTGGAGGAAACACCGGTAACCACTACGGTGGGCCATGTTGGATTGTGATGTGCCAATGCATCTGAAGAGACTAGCCTTTTTTTAATGCATTGAAAGGCATTGCTGGCCTTTCCATTGGAGATCCTGTAGAGGTTCCATAATGGTGGCTAAGTTTGGTATAAACTTGCCCACTTACCTTAGGAATCGCTGGATGCCTGTGATACATGTCATTTGAGGAAAGTTGGTAATGGCCTTTGGTTTTGTGGGGGTCCACCATGATTTGGATGAAATGGCCTAGAGATTTGGTGGTCTTGGTGAATTCACACTTGTCATTCAACATAAGACCTGCCTCCTGGAGGGCCTTGAGAACTTCTTGACCCTCCTTCCTTTTTGTGGAGCCAGAGAAAAGGACATCATCCATGTGGCAGATGCCTCCTTGTTTGCATTCTATGAACATGGACATGGTGTGCTGGAGTACCACCAGGGCTGATGAGATGTCAAAAGGAAGGTGGTTAAAACAAAAATGGTCAGATGGTGCAACAAAGGTTGTCAGCAGCCTGGACTCAGGATTGAGGTATTTGCCAAAACTCACTATTAGCATTGAATTTGTTGAAGAGGATGCTATTGGCAAGCTTTGCCAGACTGCCGTCGACAGATGCCATTGTGTAGAGTTCCCTCTGGATTGCTTTGTTTAATTGCGTGAGGTCAATGCACAGCCTGATATGACCGTTTGGTTTGAACTGTCACCAGCCCAGAACAGGACTGGCTTGATTGTGTGACCTGTGAAATGACACAGCTGCATGCAGCTTGTGGTCAAACTCCTCTTTGACCTTTGGCAGTAGAGGATGTGGCACCCTCCTGGGGGTGAACAGGCACTCCAGCATGGCAGATGGGAGCAGTGAAACATGATATTCATTTTTTTTAAGCATACCCAGCCCCTGGATGAATCATGGGAATTCCTGGCGGAATTCAGTCCTGTTGCTTGTCGGGTGGAAGAATCTTGTCTACATTTTGTGGGATGTCCAGATGTGTACACACACATCCTGCTGAGTAAAGAGATGCTTTGATTACACAGAAAGGTCTCTGTGATCTGTTGCCCTTGTGGTGGAGAGTACCTGTGGTCTAACCTTTGACCTGGGGATTAGTCCCTCCTGGACCTTTTGGATATTTGATGGCTGAATAGGAACTGTGCTGACCATGCTAAATGATCAGTCAGTATGGACATCCCAGTGCCCATATTAAGATTCAAGTGGGCTTCAAACCCTTTGACTTCTAAAGTGACTGACCAGAAGTCTTGGCATGGTTTGTTCTGCTCCCAGGAAGTCTGGGATGTTGCTTGTCTGTTTCTGGTCTATGTTTTGGGAGATCTGTGCGCTGCAGTGATTCTGTTGTTTTCTTCTCTTATTAGAGGTTTTAAATGAACAAAACTGCTGGAGGTGCTCTCTCCTCCCACGTCAGAAGCACTCCATGCTCCCTGCTGGGCAGTCTCGTCATCTGTGTTGTCTCTTTGCACCGCAATGTAAAAACTTCAAGATGGCCACTGTAAGGTTTCCTGCCTTTTTGGCCAGTTTGGTGCACTTCTCTGTGGGCAGGGCTAAAGCATTTGGGTCTAAACAGTGAGTGGACCTCGCTGGTGTCTTGGTGTGCAAGAGGGCAATAGGCCAAATTTGCGCACTTGGGCCAACTTGGCTAGTGCCAGGAAATGGACGAGCGAGACCGTTATTGTCTGTCGTGGACTTTTGTTTGCAAGGATTAGTTACCATACAAAGTGGTAAGAAGTGATTCGACAGATTCCCTTGGTCTGTGGGACATCTGGTTGAAATGCATTTGCCCAGCAGCAGTATCCTGAGTTGAAGTTAAAAACATGTCAAAAGCTTTTAAAACTGAGTCTAAGTCTGCAGAGGTCTAGTCAAGCCCTGGCTGGGAAGGATGTGGTTGGCAATGAACCCTATGTTGTAAAAGAATGAACTGACCTGGAGTTTTTACTCTTTGGTAAGGGCAGCCGAGGCTGCTCGGTACCTCCAGAAGTTATCACACCACATCTTCCAATGTTAGTCTCTGCGGGCCCTTGAGACTTCTAAATGGGCAGGGTAGGGGCAGTGACTGCTTGTCAAAAGCTGCCATTGCTCCTTTTCCCGGTTAGCCTCTTGCTTAAGCACACTTGCAGGAAGTTGGTCTGACCAACATTTGTTGCCGCCGCTGGCTTTGCACGTTCCGTCAATGGCACCAAGCTATGCTTAGATTGGCATAGCCAATGCTGCTACCATGT
This sequence comes from Carcharodon carcharias, assembly GCF_017639515.1. NCBI lineage: Eukaryota > Metazoa > Chordata > Chondrichthyes > Lamniformes > Lamnidae > Carcharodon > Carcharodon carcharias. The sequence goes on along the minus strand of NC_054477.1, from coordinate 73,384,897 downwards.
TTTATGGGCATACTAGGTTGTGTATCTTATGAAGAAGGACTATAGCCTTACTCAGGTAGTTACTCCAAACTGGCTTATTTACACTATATGCAATGTAATACAAGTGAGTTACTAAATGGACACATCTCCCCTGAGTGCTGCCTGTCTGCTGTACAGAGTTTCTAGCACATGACTGCTGATGTCCCAAGTACATTATCGTCTATGTCGCTCATTAGCATATCTATTCTATTAACCCATGCAGTGCTGCCCCACTGACTAAAGCATGGCAGGTGGAAGGCTGATGTGGGGGGAGACTGCAGATGGCCTTTTTAGGATGGCTTCAAGCAGCTCTGACCATAAAAAACCTGGCTTTGTACTGTAACATCTTAGCGTGGGCAGCAGCTGCCTGGGCCAGCTTTCTGACAGGCGACAGCAAGGGCACTGATGGGTTAGTGACGGTGGGAGGTTGGATGTTGCCATCCATTAGAGACAAAAGCAGGTTCATTTCAAATGGAGCCACTGCCACTCCTTCGGGGTGAAGCTACAACAAGCCTGATAATATGTTGGAGACCAGGGGCAGAACTTTTTGCTGAGTGAGCGGGCATGCACACAACCTATTCGAGCGTAAAATAGTGCGTGATGACGTTGGGCAAGCATCCTGATGTCATCACATAATCACGCAGTATTTCAGTCAGCAGGTGCACGCTAAACACGTCCAAAATTATGGGTGGCAGGTGGGCACATCAACGAGGTGGCCTTTGCAATTTTCATGAAATCTCATCCATAGGTGTATTCTGTAATAAATTAAAATAAAAATAAATTTCTGTTGACAACATTTTCACGACCTACATTTTCAGGTGACTGATTATGAAGTTTGGACATGTTTTTTTTCCAGTTTCTGTGACCTTTAGTTTAGGTTGTTCAGGTCTTCAGCTCCCTGAGGCAGCCCTCTATTAATTGGCCAGCCAGCGTGGGTTTGTGGTTGGGGTCCGATCGCAGTCGGCTGTCCACTCCCTGGCCAGTCCTGGACCCACCGCTCACACCCGCCCACTGACCTAAAAATCCTGTCCTAGGTTATTGGGCTGCTGTCAGACCCTGCAAGCCCCTTTGAACACTGATAGCTGCAGCCATGTTGGAAGCTGTCTGAGCTTTTGTGAAAGCAGTCTGAAACTTGCATTGCAGCACTTGGGTGGCATCAGCTTGTGTTGAAATGGAAGATGAGACATCAACCGTCAGACATTGCATCATGGTCTGGTCCACAAGTGTACCAATGGAATAGACCACCACTTACAAGCTGGAAAGGGATGGGCTCCAAGTCCTGTGCCAATTTGAAGCTGGACTCCTCCATGCCCCTTGGCATTGCACAATTTTCTTTTCTGGCAATGCATCAAGCATTGGTGCATACCCGTCAACCTTCTTTTGTAGCCTGATCCTGCAGCGGAGCTTGTGTGTGACACCGTGCTCTGAGTTGGCATCTGTGCTACTCTTTCACATCCCCCCCAACCAACTACCCTGACTGTAGGCCACTTGTCCCAGTGTCTCACCACATGTAAATCCCACCTGTATACTTGTCCGTAAATTATAAAGGTGAGATGCATTGTGGATAAAAGAGGTGTTGGAACTCATTCTAACAGTGATTTTGATATGGGAACACTCAATGCCACAATATGGGAGTGGGTGCGCTCCAAGTCTTTCCAACATTGCACTGGAGGCCTTGGTAGAGGAGGTGGAGAAGAATCTGCTCTATCCATAAGGGGCTAGGAACTTGAGGAGGCAATGGAATCAGATAGTATCTTAGTTGGCTTTGAGTAGAAAATCAAGTGATGGTGTTGTTCTGAAGAAGAATGATATGGACTTGAAACATTAACTCTGTTTCTCTCTCCACAGATGCTGTCAGACCTGTTACGTTTTTCCAGCATTTTCTGTTTTTATTTCAGATTCCCAGCATCTACACTATTTTGCTTTTACATTCTGATGGTGTTTCTTCATCATTGCTTTCTTCTAGTTCTTCCACCATTGACTGGCCAGGTGGCAGTTCTTGGGTATCTGAGAGGAGAAAGGCACCAGGGAAGATGTGGGGGACACCAAGGTGCTTATATCATCTGCAGCTTGTAAATAAAATTGTGGGATTAGATGGACAATTAGGTATGAGGATTCATCTTGTTCAATGGTTTCAGCTCTGCTATTGGCCATGGCCCCAGATATAGCTGCTCTAACAATGGCAAGCACAGTCTCCTCCATGTGTGTAAAAGTTGTGCCTGTCCTCCACTGGTTAGATGCTGCTGCCTTCAGTTGTGTGCCATCTTGTCCTGCAAGAGAGTGATGCAGGTGCAATTCCTTTGGACAATGTGGTTGTCATTGTTGACTAGCTGAGAGTGTGTGCAAGCTGAGTTGTAGGTGTGAGACTTGGAGGAGCAGTGTGAGGTGACACTATGAATGTTGGGTGTGAGTCATGATTGATAGAAATTATTGGTAGGCAAGTGATGGATGTGTGGTGCAATGAGCAGTGTGTGTGAGGCTAATGGTGCAGTTATTGGGATACGGCATTTGAAGATCCACAGACTGACTCTGTCACTCATAGGAGGTTATACTGCTATTTTGAAGCACTGCATTCAGGTTCTTGGGGCTTGACTCTGGGCTTTGATTGCCTCCTCAAGTTCATAGACCCTTATGGATACAGCAGATTCTTCTCCACCTCCCTTGCCAAGGCCTCCAATGCAATGTTGGAAAGTTTTGGAGCACACCCTTTCCCATGTTGGACATTGAATGTCCCCATGTCAGAGTCACTGTTAGTATGAGTTCCGACACCTGCTTCATCCACAATGCATCTCCCCTTTAAGGGTTGCAAAATGATTTTAAGTAATGAAATCTAGCTTTAATTTGTGTTAGCCTTTTATAATTTTGCTTGCCTTGCCCAGGTATGCAACTGCTCAACAGCACACTTAGTTTGCTGTTATCATTTAAATGCGCAGGCATCATGAAGTTTGCATGCTGTCTGCATTGGAAGCAACACATGCACTATAATCCCACACCTCAATCCCTGTGCCCATTTTTGAGCCCTGTCCAATTTTGCTCCCTCTTTTCTCTGAATGCTAATCAGCACATGACTTGACTCAGTAGTTGCAATTTAATATGAATTGGACCAAGATCTGACCATGGCAACATAGTCAGCGATCCCAAAATGTGACATATACCTTAACCAATGATTTGCACTGCTTTACTTATTTGCTTTTGTACCCTATGCCCCTAATTATCAAATGCTACTGAAATTCTCTATACAATCGGTTACATTCTGCTTATGCCAATTTATGGCGAGCAGCTGACAAAAATCCACACCAAAGTACTTAACATCATCATTAACTCGATAACAATTTTTGCCCTTTTTTCATGTTTGACTCTAAATATTCAGTTTGACTTTATAACTGCATGTTCCTGGTGGGGAGATTCAGAATGCCAATTGGGAATTTATCTGTGATTGGCAAGCATGTGCTCTCAATGGCTGAGGCTTCCCATTGGGAATTTACATTTGTAAAATCATCTCTATTGTTTCCTTGAAGTTTTGTATCTGAATTTGTGATGAGCAATAATTTCATTTTAAATCTGCTACATGGCAATTCATTGTTCAATTCTATTCTAACTACATTACATTTTATATCACATTATCGCAAATTAAACACTTTCAAATCTATTCACAGATTGAATGATTCAGAATATTTTATTAACATAGCTACTAACATAAAAAGCATAATTGTTTTTGCTAAAGATACTATAATTCAACAATCAATGGCAGTCATGTTACAAAATATCTCTTCTAAAGGCTGTACCTTTTTCCTATGGAAATACGATGTGAATAATTGGCAATAAAATTTGGAATGTAGCATTTCTAATTGCCACAAAAGCTCATTTTCTTGAAAGTAAAACCATGTATTTAATGGATCTAATAGAACATTTGTTGCAGTGATATATCATATTCCAGACAATGAGAAAACAAAATAACAGCAACAGAGATCTTTAACCAAGGGGGTCCTTATTATTCAATCGAATGCCACTGATGCAGCGAGTGTTGTCAATATTGGATTGAAACCTACTTGATCTGGAGTTTTGAGAAAGTTCGTAACTGGTCCCTCTGCAGCAGAAGTTGCTTTATGATTGGCAGCCACAGCATAGACTCAACACGTAGGATAACAAATGCATCAAATTCACTTTGAAGTGTTTGCTGTTTATTCTCATTGTACACAGTAACAAATGTTGCAGGATTCCACCAGAATGTTTTAGCTGTGATACAGATTGGAGTAAATACATTTGATACAAAAACAGAATTACCTGGAAAAACTCAGCAGGTCTGGCAGTATCGGCGGAGAAGAGTTGACGTTTCGAGTCCTCATGACCCTTCGATAGAACTTGAGTTCGAGTCCAAGAAAGAGTTGAAATATAAGCTGGTTTAAGGTGTGTGTGTGGGGGGTGGAGAGATAGAGAGAGAGAGAGGTGGGGGGGGGGGTGTGATTGTAGGGACAAACAAGCAGTGATAGAAGCAGATCATCAAAAGATGTCAACGACAATAGTACAATAGAACACCTTGTCAAACACTAGGAGGGAAATGGAAAGCAAGGAAGGTGAGCAAGACAACAGAGAGATACGGAAATCTTGTCGCAGAGAGGAACAGAACTTCTTCAAGGAGGTAGGCATTTCTTGAAGAGCAGTGGCAGTCAATTAAACACAGAGATAAAAACAAAAAAACTGCGGATGCTGGAAATCCGAAACAAAAACAGGATTACCTGGAAAAACTCAGCAGGTCTGGCAGCATCGGCGGAGAAGAAAAGAGTTGATGTTTCGAGTCCTCATGACCCTTCGACAGAACTTGAGTTCGAGTCCAAGAAAGAGTTGAAATATAAGCTGGTTTAAGGTGTGTGTGGGGGGTGGAGAGATAGAGAGAGAGAGGTGGCTGGGCGGGGTGTAGTTGTAGGGACAAACAAGCAGTGATAGAAGCAGATCATCAAAAGATGTCAACGACAATAGTACAATAGAACGCCTTGTCAAACACTAGGAGGGAAATGGAAAGCAAGGAAGGTGAGCAAGACAACAGAGAGATACGGAAATCTTGTCGCAGAGAGGAACAGAACTTCTTCAAGGAGGTAGGCATTTCTTGAAGAGCAGTGGCAGTCAATTAAACACAGAGATAAAAACAAAAAAACTGCGGATGCTGGAAATCCAAAACAAAAACAGAATTACCTGGAAAAACTCAGCAGGTCTGGCAGCATCGGCGGAGAAGAAAAGAGTTGACGTTTCGAGTCCTCATGACCCTTCGACAGAACTTGAGTTCGAGTCCAAGAAAGAGTTGAAATATAAGCTGGTTTAAGGTGTGTGTTTTTATTTTTATCTCTGTGTTTAATTGACTGCCACTGCTCTTCAAGAAATGCCTACCTCCTTGAAGAAGTTCTGTTCCTCTCTGCGACAAGATTTCCGTATCTCTCTGTTGTCTTGCTCACCTTCCTTGCTTTTCATTTCCCTCCTAGTGTTTGACAAGGTGTTCTATTGTACTATTGTCATTGACATCTTTTGATGATCTGCTTCTATCACTGCTTGTTTGTCCCTACAATCACACCCCCCCCACCTCTCTCTCTCTCTATCTCTCCGCCCCCCACACCACACACCTTAAACCAGCTTATATTTCAACTCTTTCTTGGACTCGAACTCAAGTTCTGTCGAAGGGTCATGAGGACTCGAAACGTCAACTCTTTTCTTCTCCGTCGATGCTGCCAGACCTGCTGAGTTTTTCCAGGTAATTCTGTTTTTGTTTTGGATTTCCAGCATCCGCAGTTTTTTTGTTTTTATCTCTTTGTTTTTAAATACATTTGATACCTGTACAGCAAGTTTCTTACGGCCAGTGTGATTTCCAGCTTTGAGCAATAAAGGTCAATTTTCGGGGGACGCCCTGATGGCAGGGAAGTTTGTTTTCTAATACATATCTAAAAGTCATACACGTACTATGATGTTCTGCTCAATAACTTCAATGGCCAGATTTCCATTATACACAGATAAGAAAACATTGCCAGCATATATTTGGAAAACCAATCCCACACTGAAAACAACTCTAATCATTTTTGAGACTTGAAACAGCCCCACCGTTTCTATCCTTTTTATTTTAAAAAATTCACTCTCAGGATATAAGCATCACCAGCAAAGCTGATATTTTGTTGCCCAATCCTAGTTGCCTTTGAGGTGGTAGTGTTGAGCCTCCTTGAACTGCTGGAGTCCTAGTGGTTTTTCCTGTAATGGATTTCCAAGCTTTTGACCTAGAAATGAAGGAATATTGACATGTGTCCATGTCAGGATGATTTGTAAATTGGAGCAGAAAATTGGAAAGTGATGGTTCTCAGCGGAATTCCGAAGTCTGGTGTGAAGAAAAACGCTGAAGGCAAAATCATCCCAGATTTGCACTGAGTGCGGTGGAGGGCGTGAGAAAATGCATTTTACCCACCGGCTGCAATGGCGCGTTTTCATGCTGTATCATCCGCTTCCCACCTCATTAATTATGCAGCCACAGGAAACATGCAGTTTCGCGAGCAGACAACCTCTGAACCACCCACCACACCGTTACCTCACCGTTTCCTCACTCTGGGTGCCATATCTAAATTGCAGCCATGCACACAGTTCTCAATGCTTGCAGCCCAGGATTGCTCCATAAGACCATAAGACATAGGAGCAGAAATTAGGCCATTTGGCCCATCAAGTCTGCTCCGCCATTCAATCATGGTTGATAAGTGTCTCAACCCCATTCTCCCGCCTTCTCCCCTTAACCTTTGATCCCTTTACCAATCAAGAACCTATCTATCTCGGTCTTAAATACACTCAATGACCTGGCCTCCACAGCCTTCTGTGGCAATGAATTCCATAGATTCACCACTCTAGGTCTAAAGAAGTTTCTCCTCATCTCTGTTCTAAAAGGTCTTCCCTTAACTCTGAGGCTGTGCCCTTGGGTCCTAGTCTCTCCTACTAATGGAAACATCTTCCCAACGTCCACTCTATCCAGGCCTTTCAGTATCCATGTGAAGACATGGCCCTGAAAGCCAGGAAAAGTTCAGCGATCTGTCACTGGGATGCCTTTTAGAGGCCCACAACGATGTCCTCCACTCCCACTCTGGCCTCAGGAGGTCCAGCAATCTCACCACTCTGGCTTGGGATGCGGTGGCAATGGTGGGCAGTGCCAATGCTGCACAGAAGAGGTTAGCCATGTAGTGCAGAAAGAGGATGAATGATCTCATCCGTGCTGCCCGGGTAAAGCAACTATCTCATCACTGTAAACTCTCGCCCTCACAAGGCCATCACACATTCACAGGCATCTCACTCACTGCCAGCTCAAGGGACATCACCACTCTCTTGCACACACCCTCACATGTCCATCTGGCCTTATCTCCTCTGTAAACTGCCTCTTCAGCCCTCACCATCTTGAGGCCACTTGCAGAGATCAAATTGTGCCCAACCACACACCCTTTGATACCCCCATTCCCTAGTACAGCCTTTGCCCTGCAGCCTCTTCCCTTGCCTGAAGCTATTTCTCTCCCTTCCCCAAGCAAGCCTCAGCCCTGCAGACCTTACAGCTGGTCTGGCAGATAGAGACCTCCCTGTGAGCCCTCCTAAAGTGATGTGGTGCCGCCTGCGAAGCCCTGGTGCTGATGATAGTGAGTGCTGCCCAAAGCAAGGTAGGCAAACAAACCTCGAAGTACCAAGTGAAGTGCAGCTCACCAGGTGCATGTTCCTTATGGCACAGTTATGAATTGCACACCAACGTGCCCAGATAATCCTGCATAGGGGGGATGATTCCAGCAAGCAAGGTTTATAATGCGATGCGAAGGTGCTGAAATTAAATTCCTGACATACTGCGGTGGGAAACATAGCCTGCCAATGATGGGCAGAGTGGACGATTGCAAACAGATTTCACAGATTTTTGGCCTTCTTGCCATACTGTCTGCTCACGCTCACTATGACGCCCACCGCAAATAAGCAGAAAATTCCAGTATGAGACTAGAATCTCTTTAGTGGAGACTGTTTATTTCTTGTCACAGAGCTTACCTCTCCACTCTAACCCCAGGCACCCAGTGTTTGCTGACTCTTTATGTACAAATCTGAGTATAATTACTCAACATCTCATTACCTTAAACTATTAAGTATTTAACATCCAATAACAGAACCTATTAAATACTAACAGATTCCCCTCTCTTCTTTAAATTAAATTGATATGCAAACAAAAACTATTCATAAAAGATACAAAATTATAATACCTTATCTTACTATACAATCAATCTTTAACATAGGCCATATTCTTCCCTGTCTTGAAAACAAAAATTAATAAGTTTGCAACATGAACATTTCTATGTCCTCATAACCTATTATAAACACAAGGTGTTCTTCTTCAAGGATACCTGATAATTTCTTTGGATAAGCAGTTATTTTTGTGAAACAATCTGACAACTGGTGACTAGTGTTGACCTATTTTAGCTTTTGACATCTCCTTCCTTTCCAACATCACTTTTATACTCATGAGATCAACCCTGGGCCTCTTTTCCATAACACACTTTGCCGAATGGACATTGTCCTAGAGCGAGCAGTTATCTATATCACATTCTGTAGGCACACTTTTCCCTGGTTGCCCCGTAGGTAGGAGTTCCTTCAAAATACTCAATAAATACATAGCCATATCTGTCACTTCTACCAGCTCAAGTGTTTCTGCAGCTAATTTTTTTTTTACTATTCTCTTTATTTTCTTTGATTCTTATGCTAATGGACAGCATTTATTGTTTCTTCCCACTAAAACGAATCCTGCTGTACTTGAATAACCGTCGGGAAGGTTACTGTGTGAGAGGTCACTAAAAATTACTAATTTTTATCCCTTTTGGGTCACCCAGGGCTGGAAATCTGAGCATACATTCTTCTAAACTTAATTTCTTCAATGTCTTTTTTGCTTTTAGCACTTTCCCAACAGTAGCATATTTCAGGATGGTGCTCAATTCTAATACATCATAACATGCATCCAGTCTAGTTTGTGTGCTTAACCAGTTTAATTGTCCATGTAAGTTTCTTAATCGATCTGCTTCTTTCTTGGTTGTCAAATCTTCCTTTTTTGAGCAGCCTATTTGTGTGATCCTATTAACATTCTCTAGGTGAGACTGTCGAGTTAAGGTTATTCCCAACTTAGTCCGCCTCATGTCCAACCCTATATACTTAAAAGCTCCAGAGGCCCAACTTCCAATTTTGAATTCCTTTATAATTTTTTCTATCATTAATTTTGAAAATTATCTATGTGCATTAGGAAGGTGCCTGCTAGTTTTCCTTCATCATTCCAATAAAACGTTGCTAGATCTGCTTTTAGCTGAAGACAACCAGCTTTTAGTAGGATGGGCCTAACTGAAAAATACCATACCCTAGATGTATTGTTTAGCCTGTAAACACACTTATTTAACCTCCATAACTTCCCCCTAATATCTCCAGCTTCTTTTGGAGGCTTTAAGAATACTTCTCTTTGAAATTGTTCCCTTTGCAAAAATGCTGCTTTGACATCAAAGATTTACATTCCCCTGAGTTTGGCACGAAACGTGCTAGGAAGATCCTCAAGCTTACTTTTCCCGCTGTTGGGGAGCCTACCCAAACTTCCTGGTCACCCAATTGTTCCTCAAATCCCCGAGCTACAAGTTTGGCCTTAGCTTTAGATCTACCATTGGGAAGTACTTTCTCCCGTACGTATCCAACCGTGGGATAACACTGGCTGTCCTTTGTCTGGCACCTCTGTGTAAGCTCCAAACACTCTCCAAATGTCAAGTACTTTTCGTTTTGCCTCCTTTACCAATTTACCAAACTTCTTCGCAGCCAATAGAGCTTCTCTCTCATAGAGGCTCCTACTTGTATCGTTTCTCACCTGTTCTTTGGTTCTTGCTCTTGTTAAACTACGTCCCTTACTAGATCTCCTGTCCCTATCTGGATGACTACTACTACTACTACTTGACCTGTCCCTTCTGTGACTAGTCTTCTTTTCACAAGTACATAAGCTTTTCCTTGGGTTGTAATCACTAGTAGATCGACTATCTGAACTTGCACTACATTTCCTAGCTTTCCACATTTTTATTTCCTTCTGATAATCCATAGGTCTGATATTCTGCCCCATGTCTTTTACATTCAACCAGTTTTTGTATTTCCCTGTGGCATTTCCTGCCCTTCCTACTATGGTGGCTTTCCTCCACTCACTAGCCCCTTCTGGCACATGTGGCACCTTAGTTCCAATTTTCGGTGGTTGATCTTTATAATAAATGGCCTTATCATGATCTTCACCATCACTTGGTCTATTGTCAGCCTGTTATCTGCCACAATCTGTTGTTCATAAAGGTCCAGCTTATATGTGTGCAAAGTGCATGGTGCATCTTCAATTTGCCTCCTCTGTTCAGGTTGTCAATGTGTAACACTTGCCAGTACGTGGAATGTACTCTAACAGTTTGGTTACCATGTTGCAAGATTATCATTTTGCCATCAGTGCCTAGAATTTTTTCTGGGCTTTTCCATTCTTTCTGCCCTTCCCTTTTATAATATGTCATGTCCCCGGGCTTAAAATTCATTTGTGACTGTCTGATGCAATACCTTAAAGCTCTCCTGATTTTTTTTTAAACCTCCGTCATAATAAATGTTTTCCTCCCTACATGCACGGCATTCAAATGTTCTGCAAAAATTGAGCTAATCATGAGCCCTTCCAAAGCCGGGAGATGGCCACACCTTATTGAAGGTAGCTTTGGATGCCTGCCATAAACTGATAGGGGCTGTAGCCCGCAGCCATCTGAAGCATGTTTTTTGCCCATGCTAGAGCTGTTCGGTTGGTCAGCTAAAATTTTTGAGCATTTCGTCAATCATGATGTTGTTCCGCTCACATATCCCATTGCTAAAATGGTTTTCTGCTGCTGTGTGCATTGCTACAATATTTAAATTTTCACACTCCTGAATTCCTCATTGGCAAATTCTTCCCCATTATTTAAGAATTTAGCTGGTGCCCCATCCCAGTCTATCAATCTTTCCATTATTTTATCAATAATTACTTTTTTGTCTTTATTAAACGTTACCATTGACAAACTAATTCTAGTGGTTATGTCTATAAAACATAGAATTTATTTTTCCTTTACCTTTACTGAGGTCCATCACTACAGTTTCATTAAGGTCTCTCGCCAATGGAAGACTAATTACTGGTTGCGATGGCATTCTCCTGTACTTTTTACAAATATTGTATTTTTCACGAATATCCTTGACAAGTCGTGTATGCCTCATCCAGTATCATTGCATCCTTTAACAGATTCCTCAACCCACAGCCGGACGAATGTGCAAATTGTCAGTGTGGTTTGGTAACAATTTGCTTCTTCATAAATCCCTATCCCCAGCTGTCATTAATAACGCTAACATTCTTTCTAGAGATGATAGGCCTTAAAGGAATGCAGTAAGGTCCCGACTGTGAATTGCAAATCTACAGACCTACAAAAAAAAATGTTTTATCATGCTCCATGTCCAACTTTATTTAGGCTGTTTTTTTCATTGGAGGCTTACTTAACAGTAAAGGTATTTCACTCAATACCACATCAGTACTGATAAAGTTATTCACCCCTGCTATTTTACACAGAATTACTATTCTTTTTAGTGATTGCACATGTTATCATCACTGAATCTGAAACAAGTCATATTCTTTGATTAAAAACAAAAAAACTGCGGATGCTGGAAATTCAAAACAAAAACAGAATTACCTGGAAAAACTCAGCAGGTCTGGCAGCATCAGCGGAGAAGAAGAGAGTTGACGTTTCGAGTCCTCATGACCCTTCAACAGAACTGAGTGAATCCAAGGAAGGGGTGAAATATAAGCTGGTTTAAGGTGTGTGGGGGGGGTGGGGGGGGGTGCTGGTTTGGGTGGGGGGAGAGAAGTGGAGGGGGTTGGTGTGGTTGTAGGGACAAACAATCAGTGATAGAAGCAGATCATCAAAAGGTGTCACGGACAACAGAACAAAATAACACATAGGTGTTAAAGTTGGTGATATTATCTAAATGAATGTGCTAATTAAGAATGGATGGTAGGGCACTCAAGGTATAGCTCTAGTGGGGGTAGGGGGAGCATAAAAGATTTAAAAATATTTAAAAATAATGGAAATAGGTGGGAAAAGAAAAATCTAAATAATTTATTGGAAAAAACAAAAGGAAGGGGGAAACAGAAAGGGGGTGGGGATGGAGGAGGGAGCTCAAGACCTAAAGTTGTTGAATTCAATATTCAGTCCGGAAGGCTGTAAAGTGCCTAGTCGGAAGATGAGGTGTTGTTCCTCCAGTTTCATATTCTTTGACTTTACTTCAGTCTTCATGACTTAAATAATCTATGTAACATTTTAGCCAGTCCATTTCCACATAGCTTGGACATACACCCAGTATCTAGAACTGCACAATTGAATGACTCTGTGACAAGAATACTCGTTACCAGACTGAAGCTTCTGGTGACCTATATGATTCCTTCTGATTGGTCAGTATCGTCATCTTCACCTTCTGTACCTTCCATGTCATGTGTTGTCTCAAAAACCATGTTTTTCATTTTTGAGCAATTCCACATGTAATGATATTTAGAGTCACATTAGAAGCACCTGTTGACTACCCCTTGGTCATTTCTGGGGTTCATCTCCTTCCACAATTGCCCATCTCCCACCACCTGTTATAGCTCCCAAAAGGGTCTCTGTCCTCATACTTAGTTTATAATTCTTCTTATGTACAGACATTTGGGCCCCATATTCGAATGGTCTTGATGTCACTAGCATTGAATCCTCCATCTCTGGTGCCACTGCTGAAGAGCCATTGTATCATAAAAGCAGCCAGAAATGAATGTTTTCCCCAAATTTTTTTTTAAGGCTTTGGACATTTGATCTAACTCTCACTCTTTGACTTAACTCAGTTAAAATCAAGAGCCTAACCACATTTGATATCCTAGCACAGTCCAATAATTTAAAGACAAGTACTGATTTAGGAATTTCCAAGTGGGATTGCTGCTAACTCATATATAGTTGATTAAACTCCATGATGTATTCTTCAATGGAAGAATCATCCATTAAAAAAAAATGATCACAGTCCAACCAAGCCTCATAGGCATTCAATAAGTCATCTTTCATATAAATTTTGTCCATTAACCTCAAGAGAATGTCCAAACCTTCTTCATTGTACAGTTCTTAAGTATCTAGTTCCCAGAACATTGCAACTGATCTTGCTCCTGGCAGGAAGCAAAAGTGCCAGAGCCATCCCTTGCTTTCTGTTCGGTAGAGCCACAACTAACACCCACACATCAACTTTAGTTTTCCGTTGATCATAAAGTTCCATTCCACAAAACAGTGTGGAAAATCATATCCTGCCACTCAATACCTGGTTTCAGTCATCCTTCTTCAAAGAGTTTCCAATTACAATCTTCTCTTCACAAAAAAAAATTAATACTAGCCTTCTGTCTGGAAGTAAATCTTAGTCTTCAAACTTCACTTTCAAACAACTAGCCAGTACTACTAAATGTTAGTTTGAATTCCCAAGCCTGGTTGTGAAGAAGACACTGATACTAGGATGCCTCGGTGGAGATTGTGTTTGTCACAGGGCTTACTTCTCCACTCTAACCCCAGGCACACCTGGCTGGCTGACTCTTCTCTGTATACACATCTGGGTGCAATCAATACCAAACACCTATTCATCTTATTACCTTATTACCTAGGAGGGCTTTAACCTTCATCAACAGAACCTATTAGAAAATAACAATGGTGCTCTCATACAACTGCTGCCCACAGTGTAGTGGTATTGTTACTGGACTAGTAATCCAGGGACCCAGCGTAATTCTCTGGGGACCTGGGTTTGAATCCCACCATAACAGATAATGGAACTTAAATTTTAAAAAAATCTGCAATGGCTGCCCTTATCCATCTAGGTGATGGAGATCATGGGTTTGGGAAGTGCTGTCAAATATACCCGCCCTAGATATATGCTGCAGTGCAATTGATGGAGAGTAAACAATGCAGTCATGGCATGCTACTGGTGGTGGGAGGAGTGGAAGTTCTAGTTGACGAATGTGATACCAATCAAATGAACTGCTTTGTTTTCGATTGTGTAGCATATGCAGCCAAGTGTTTATAGTTGCATCCATCCAAGTAAGTGAAGAGAGTTCTATCAATTTTCAGTGGAAAAGAACATTGGATGAAATGTAAAATGGAAGGCCCAATCATTGCAACCACACTTTTATACGGTGATAAAAGTTAAAATTATCCATGTAATGTATTCATAGCACTCAAATTTCCCAGATCAGAGTATTTGCATGCTTTTCAAACATCTAAATGTAAATTAGGGCAAGTGGAAGCCACCCATTTGTGTTCTTCCCTCTTGGATAAGCCAACATCTATACACAACCCCCACCCCCAACCAAAGGTTTCATTGAGACACTCAGTGTTGCCTCATTATGAGCAGCAATCCCAACTGTCCCATCCTACTTCATCCATCAGCAAACCTCCTGCCCACCATATCTACTTGCAAATCTCCCCCCCAATTTACTTCCTCCTCTGTTAACACCTATAGACTCTGCCAGTGGATCAGCTCTCAACACCTCTCTGTTCATTCTCTCTAGAATGCCTGTTCACTGGCAAACAAGGCCCTTGCCATCCATGTACTTATTGTGGATGATTATATTGATATTATAGCCTTAGCAGAAACCTGGTTGAGAGATTACATTTTGTCCTCTTGATGTGGCTTCCTCACCTGGCTCTATCTTCCTCCACACCTCATGTCGTGCTGGCAGTGTGGTGCTTATCACCAAATCACATCTTGACCCCTTACTTCTCTGGCACTTTCTGCTCCTTTGAGAAGTTTATTCAACTTCTCAAATCTCTCATTCAAAATCTATGACCTCCACCACCCTCTCAGGTATGATAAATCTTCTCACCTAGTTATCTTCACTGCTTTCCTCCCTCAGTCTTGGCACTCAATGATTTCTCATCCTCTGATTTCAAACTCTATCTGAAACTATTATGCTCTCTCTCCTCTGAATTCATTGCCATTTTATCTTCCCTGAATCTGTTCCTCTATGTAAACTCCCCAACACATTGTGATGGATATCTAGTTTATGGTTCATGGTAATGTTTAGTTCTGGCAAGATTGTTGTTGTGAAGCTAAGGTAATTAAAATGCTGGGCTTTAGAGAATGCCAGAACATCCAAAAGAAAAAGCCAGTTCAGAAAGTCACTCATGTTTGTTTAATAGAGTCATACGAATATAGGTACGAACATAAGAAATAGGAACAGAAGTAGACCATTCGGCCCCTCAAGCCTGCTCTGCCATTCAATAAGATCATGACTGATCTATTTGTGTTTTGAGTTCTACGTTCCCATCTATCCCCAATAATCTTTGACTCCATTGCCTAACAAGAATCTATCTACCTCTAACTTAAAAATATTCAGTGACCTTGCTTCCACTGCCACCTGAGGAAGAGAGTTCGAAAGTCCTCATCTCTGTCCTAGAAGGGTGATCCCTAATTTTGAAAAAGTGCCCCCTAGTTCTGGACTCACCCGCAAGAGGAAACATCCTTTCCACGTCCACCTTGTCAAGACCATTCAGGATCTTACATGCATCAATCAAGTCACCCCCACCCTTCTAAACTTCAGTGGAAACAAGCTCAGACTATCCTCATAGGACAACCAGCTCATTCCGCATATCAATCTAATAAACCTCCTCTGAAGTGCTTCCAACACATTTACATCCTTCCTTAAATAAGGAGACCAAAACTGCACACAGTATTCGAGATGTGGTCTTGCCAATGCCCTGTATAAGTGAAACATAGGGGAGAATTCTCTACATGTTGGGCAGGCCAGTCGGGAGCGGGTGCAGAGCCGATCGCTGCTTGCGATCGGCTCCATGCCCCCATTTTATGTGAGCAGGGCAATTAAGGCCCACCCAGTGTGATGCATGGCCAATAGCACTTCAGCGCTACCTGTGTGGGCAGGGGGAGTCGGAGTATGCGCATGAAAGAGCGCCAAAATCTCCCTGAGGCATGGAGCTGCTTTAGGGAGATTAAGTACATATTGAAATTTTTTAATAAAGGTAAAACTTATTTACACATGTCCCCTCATGTGGGTATCACATGAGCAGGGACATGTTTGTCAATTTAGCAGAATTTATTTATTGATTTTATTAAACCATCAGGAAACCTTATCCTGCACATGGATGAGGTTTCTTGAAAAACACAAAGGCCGCTTGGGCTCTTCGCCTTAAGGTTGGATGGGCAGCATTGACAACTACTTTAATTGGAGTTTTAATGGCCTTAATAGGCCTTTGACAGTTGTGCAGGTGCGCAGCTGCCTCCGGTGCACGCCCCCCCAAACGTAATACTTAAATGATGCGCACTGGCATCAGGACGCACGCCCGAAGTCACCGTGCATTTTAAGCTTCGGCGTGTAGGGGCCACCCCCTCACACCAACGTCAAAATTCTGGCCATAATATCATTATTTTTATGTACAATTCCTCTCCTAATAAAGGGTAGCATTCCATCAGCCTACTTGATTGCACACTGTACCTGCATTCTAACTTTTTGTGACTCATGCACGAGAACACCTAGATCCCTCTGCACCTTAGAATTCTGCAGTTGTCCTCCATTTAAGTAATACTCTGCTTTTTTATTCTTCATTCCAAACTGAACAACTTCACATTTTCCCACATTATACTCCATCGGCCAGATTTTTGCCCACTCACTCAACTTATCTATAACCGTCTGCAAGCTTCTTATGGCTTCTTCACAACATACTTTTTAACCTATCTTTGTGTCACCTGCAAATTTAGCTACATGCCTTTGATCCCCTCATCCACATCATTGATATAAATTGTAAAAAATTGAGACCCCAGCACAGACACCTGCGGGACTCTGCTCTTCACATCCTACCAGTCAGACAAAAACCCATTTATGCATACTCTCTGTTTTCTGCCAGCCAGCCAATCTTCTATCCATGTTACCCCCCACACCATGAGCTTTTATTTTATGCAATAACCTTTGATGTGGCACCTTATCAAGTGCTTTCTGGAAATTCTGATACAGTATGTCTATAGGCTCCCCCCTATCCACCGCACATGTTATTCCTTCAAAGAACTCCAATAAATTGGTTTAACATGATTTCCCTTTCGTAAAACCATGCTGACTCTTCCTGTGTAAGGATAGAAGAGATGGAGCTATAAAACAGCAGGTGAGCTTACTTAGCTGGAGAGCTGAGATATGATATCTGCATTGCCTGAAAAGAAATGCAGTCCAGAGAGATGTTTTATTTTTAGAGTTGGAGACAAATTAGTTTTAAAGCATTCAGTGAACCCTGAAAGGATATCAGCATGGAGATGGGTGGGCTTTAAGGAGGTTTTTTGATTTCAATTTGCCTAAGGGATCTGAAGCAGGGAAAGAGGTCCATACTGAAAAGGTGCTGCTGTAAGCAGGCTCCAGGCAGCTAGGGCTCAGAAAAACCCTGGGAGCCATTAGGTGCAGCTGAGAGTTACAGCTTGGACCTTGCGTGATTTATGTACAAACATACGAACAAGGAGTAGGATTAGGCCATTCAGTCCCTCAAACCTGCTCTGCCATTTCATAACATCATGGCTGATCTGATAGTAACCTTAAATCTGCATCCCACCTACCCCCGATAACCTATCACCCCCTTGCTTATCAAGAGTCTATCCACCTCTGTCTTAAAAATATTCAAAGACTCTGCTTCTACCACCTTTTCAGAAAGAGAGTTCCAAAGACTCATGACCCTCTGAGAGAAAAAAATTCACCTCATCTCTGTTTTAAATGGGTGACCCCTTATTTTTAAATAGTGACCCCAAGTTTTAGATTCTCCCAGAAGAGGAAACATCATCTCCGCATCCACCCTGTCAAGATCCTTCAGGATTTTATAAGTTTCAATCAAGTCACATCTTACTCTTCTAAACTCCAGCAGATACAAGCCTAGCCTGTCCAACCTTTCCTTATAACACAACCCGCCCATTCCAGGTATTAGTCTGGTAACCTTCTCTGAACTGTTTCCAATGCATTTGCAGCTCTGAGAAGCACTGGGAGCTGTTCTGTGCAGTTTGGGTTCAGGAGTCCTGGGGTGCTGAGAAGGCAGCAGAAGGTCAATAGTGCTGTGCTGTAGGAATTTAGGGCTCAGAAAAGTCCTGGCAGCCATTTATAACTCAGTGCAGATGGGAGACTGCAGTTTGGAGAAACAAAGGGGCAGTGCCAGCAAAGTGAAGCTTGCAGTCTGCGAAAGAGTTGGAATTGTTCTTGTAAAATTAGAGGCGATTTTATGAATCTCATGGAATGCAGTCTCGGGAGAAGAGACTGAGTCATCTGGAGGTGAGCAGTCATTGAGGCAGTCTGAGTCATAGCAGCTTTCACGTGAATTCAGAGGCCAGATCTTCAAAGGTAAAAAATTGAAATCTCTCGTAAAGGAGGCAAGATTGTGACTCACAGTGGTCACAGACATCTAGGTGGGTTTCTGAAAGATCTGTGGGACCTGTCTTGGCCGCATCTGCCATTTAATGTGCAGTGTAGCATGTTTGATCAATTTGCATGTTAATTCATATTTACCTCATGTTAATTCTGAATGTTAGAGTATAAGATAGATATTGTGGTTTTATTTTTCTCACTTTGTAATGTTTATCTTGTTTGTTTAAAACCATCGAATCCTGTGGCTTTATTCTCCTAGTGGGTAACTGAGATTTTAAATTTTGTCTACTTTTTCAAATCAATATTCACTGCTACCCCCTTGATTTTGCCATCTCACATGGCCTTGCTAGTCTCATCAAATCAGTTACAGCTAAGTCTATCACTGATCACTTCCTCGTTTATTTTCCACCCACAACTCCCTTCCACACCCCACACCATCTCCTTCTGTATTCGTCCCCAAGAAAGCTAACTAGCAATTCATTTACAACTGTACTCTCAAGATCCAACAGTCTAGCCTTTGGCCCTCTGTTTGCAACAACATTTCTACAGTTTCGGAAATGCTCAATCACATCCTCACATCCATCATTGCCCTAGTCTCCAACAAAAATTGTTCTCTCGCATCCTGGTACAGCCTTCATCTCTGCTCATGTATGTCAAAAGGATATGATGCGTAACTGTTTAGCTATGCACTGCCAGATCTGGCTGGACATGTAAAGCGCTAATGGGTCCTGCTCTCGTCTGCTAAAATTGTTCATTATTGTGAGATCAACCTGAAATGCAAAGGTAACCCCTGCCTTCTGTTCTCTACTGTCTTCTGCAAACTGTCTTCATCCTCACCTCCAAAAATAAGTGTAAGGAACCATGGACTTCTTTGGGCACCTTTCGTTGAGCACCTCCAATCAACTGCCTCTGCAACTTTCCTCGCTTTCTTGAACCCAATGGGCCAAACTTCCTCTAAAACTCCCCCTGCTCTCACCCTAAACTTGAAACCCTTCTATAGATTCTCTCCTATTTTCCCTCATACACCCACCCTGCCCCCCAGCTCATCTTGTCCATGAGACCCACCCTCAACCTGATTTCCACTAAACTGCTGATCATCCAACTTCCTTTCCTGGTTTTCATGTTAGCTGATATTGTTAATGTTTTCTCTCTTCAGGTGTTGTCCTTCCCTCCTTTAAATCTGCAGTCATCACCGCTCTCTCCTTAAAAATCCAAGCTTTGGCTCCACCGTCCTTGCAAACTACCATCTGATTTCCAACCACCCTCTTTTCTCTTCAAAAGTCCTTGAATGTGTTGTTGCCTCCCAAACCCATGTCCACCTTTCAGGGAACTCCATGTTTGAATCCCTCCAATCAGGTTTCCGTCCCTGCCACAGTACCAAAATGGCTCTGATTAAAGTAACAATGTGAATCTGACCAAGGTAAGCCATCCCTTCTTTTCCTTCTCAACCTGCCTGCAGCCTTAGACACAATTGGCCACACAATCCTCCTCCAATGCCTCCCCACTTTTATCCAACTGGATGTGACTGCTCTCACCTGGTTCCATTCTTACTTATCTAGAAATAGCCAAAGTATCACTTGCAATGGCTTTTCTTCCTGCTTTTGCACCATTACTTCTGGTGTCCCCCAAGGATCGAGCCTTTGCCCTCCTTTTTTTCTCATCCAAATGCTGTCCCTTGGCGACATTTGAAAGTGTGGCATTGGTATTCACTTGTACAATGACAACACCCAGCTTTGAGTCACCATCACACTGCTTGACTCCTCCACCGTTGCTAAATTATCTGATTGCTTATTTGACTTCAAGTACTAGATGGATAGAAATTTCCTCCAATTAAAAGTGTAGAAGAATGAAAACATTGGGCAGGATTTTACACGTTGGTGATGGGGGGCAGGGCCCGCTCGTCGATGCATAAAATGACGCACGGTGACATGCTATTAAGAGCCTATTAAGTAATTAAAGGACCTGCCCGTCCAACCTCAAGGTTGGCAGGCAGGCCAGGAGCCCTGGTGCGAATTGGAAAAAGCATGACACCTCATCCACAGGCAAGATGAGGTTTCATGTAGCTTTAAAAAAATTTTAATAAAGCTTTGGTGAAAATTATGGACATGTCCCAACTCATGTGACATTGTCACATGAGGGGACATGTTAGGGAAATTTTATTTTTCTATTTTTATCTTTTTGACATTTACAGCCGATCTCCCTGAGGCTGCACCTCTTGATTTTGGGATACCCCCGCCCGCGCAGGAATGCGGAAGTCACGCTGGACAGGCCTTAACTGGCTTGCCCACGTAAAATGGCGTTGCACCCTCAATCAGGGGCACCGATTGGAAGCGCGCCTGTGTGCGCCCGCCATTCAACATCGCCCCCAACAGAGAGAAAACTCAGCCCATTGTCTTTGGGCCTGTTCCAAACACCAGTCCCAGGCTACCATCTCCATGCATCCTCTCCCTGGCAATTGAGAATAAACTAGATTGTCCATAACCTTAATGTCATACTTAACCGTGAGGTGAGCTTCTGACCACATATGGCATCACTAAGACTGCCTATTTCCAACGTAACATTGCCAGATTTCACCCCGTCTCAGCTCATATGCTCGTGAAACTCTCATTGATGCCTTTGTTACCTCTAGACTTGAGTATTCCAATGCAATTCTGGCTGGTCTGCAAAATTCCATCCTCCATAGTCGCAAGGTCATCCAAAACTCTGCCGCCCATGTCTTTACTTGCATCAAGTCCCGTTTACCTATCACCCCAACTCCGTGTTCACGTGCCTACATTGTCTCCTGGCCAAACAACATCTTAATTTTAAAATTCTCATCCTCCTTTTCCAATCACTCCATAATCAGGCCTCTCCCTATCTCTGATCTTTTCTAGCTCCCAGCCCAAGATCACGAGACTAATTCTGGCCTCTTGCACGTCTGTAATTTTAATCACTCCACCTTTGATGGCTGTTCCTTCAGTTGTCTAGGTCTTAAGCTCTGGAATTCCCTCCCTACACCTCTCTGCCTCACTACCTCACGTTCCTCCTTTAAGACACTCTTTAAAACCTACCTCTTTGACCAAACTTTTGGTCATCTGGCCTAATATCTACTTATGTAACTTGGTTTGACACATTGTTTTATAATGCTTTTGTGTAGTACCTTGGGATGTTTTATTACATAAAAGACACCATATAGATATCAACTGTTGTTGTTACAGGAGGCAAAATTGATGTACAATAAAATTTAAAGGAATGAAAACAGATGGGACTAGCATAGTGAGAGAACAGAATTGTGATAGCCTCTAGAAAAAGATTTTTTCTGAACTTAACACATTGTAACTTTGCCACAGCTAAAGGAGCCGGAGATTAAGGAGTTATGGAAAGGAAGCCCTGTATGCAGGTTTGAGGGCGCAATAGACCAGCTCTGCCTCTGACTGTGCCAGCCTTGTGGTGTATGTTAGCAGCAGATGTCCTTCTAGCAGATGGCACAGCTCTGTAGCTGGCTTTGCAACCCAGATCCTGTGAAGACACTTGCTCACAGCCATTGCCAGTCAGAATTGACAATGCCTTGTTGGATGTAATGTTTGCTAGCTGATGATTACATTGGCATGCCATCTTTCATACATTATCACTGAAATTATGACAGACTGTGGTCAAGCTGCTTCTAAAGAACCATCCAGCATTACATGAGGGCTGAGATCAATGTTTTGTCTCTTCACTGTCTCCAGCAGTTGAGTATCTACCTTTTCACTCTGAAACCAGAACTGGTCACAATACACAAATGGAGACTAATCAGATTGCTGCACAGTTTGTTCATAACTTCCATTGATTTGTAGTCTATTGTGTTGAATATGTAGTATACATTATGCTGACTTTGATTGTTGCTCTGCATTGGTTACACAGGTTGAAAATTGCATCTGCTGAGACTCCAGGGTCTCTTTCAACTTTATCGTTAACAATGAACACTGTTCGTGAAGTAAACATGTGTCACACATTTTTCTTTCCTGCATAAAGTACTTTACATTTCTCTGCATCAAAATAAATTTGCTATTGTTTGGTCCACTTATATTTGTTTCATTCATTCTGTAATTTCTAGGTTGCCTCCATTAATTCCACTTCTTCAAGTTTAGGATTGTTTGCGTTTTTGACAAATTTGTATATGCTACCAGTTGTGTTACTGGGCTAATAATTCAGAGGCCTGAAGTTCAAATCCCACCATGGCAGTTTGTGAATTTGATTTTGGGTAATTTATTAAATCTGGGATAAAAAGAAAATAGTATCAATATGGGCATGAAGTTATCAGATTGTCATAAAAACCCAACTGGCTCACGAATGTCCTTTAGGGAAGGAAACCTAGCATCTGGTCTGGGCTATATGTGACTCCAGTCCCATTGTAATCTGGTCAACTCTTCACTGCACACAGATATGACTTAGTAAAACACTCAGGTAATTTTAAGAAGTAATTAAAAACTGAAAGACTCGACATGCCCAGTCTCACTGGCATCTGGGAACTTTTGCCAGAATTGGGAGAGCTGTCCCAAACACTAATCAAGCAAAGTATGGCATAGTCAAACTCAGAAGCATTCCTTGCGGCCAACGTTCCACACTCCTCCATCATCAACCCTGAGTATATCCTGTTCCACCAGCAGAACAGGCCCACTATCTGCCTTCTGGGAGGGGTGTGTGTGCATGGGGGAGGAGGAAGATGGTGGTATAGTGGCAATGTCACTGGACTGATAATCCAGAGACCCAGGCTAATGCTTTTGGGATATGGGTTCAAATTTCACCGTGGCAGCTGGTGGAATTTAGGGCAGAGTTTTCAGCTCGGCGTGTGGACGCACACCTGACCCACTCGAGCGTAAAATAGTACGTGATGACATTGGGCGAGTGTCCCGATGTCATCCCGTGTTCGCATGATATTTTGATTGGCAGGCACATGCAAAAATCGGAAGCGCGCCCGCCAACAATTAAGAGGCCAATTAAGCCCATTAAAATTCCAATTGTTCCCGATATTTTGTGGTCCATCCACCCTTATGGTTGGCGGACGAGCAAATCTGCCAGGAGGACTTTGCATTTTTGATGAAACCTCATCCAAGGGTGGGATGAGGTTTCCATTATTAAAGAAAAAATAAATTAAAATGTATGGCAAAATTTTCATCATCTATTTGTTCAGGTGACTGATTCTGATGCATGGACATTTGTGTCCTAATTTTAAAATCTTTATTTATTGGTTTTAAATTTTTCAGCTCCCTGAAGCAGCTCTCTGCCTTCAGGGAGCTTTCATTCCACACTCCCCCACGCCCACACTCACTTCAGCACCCACCCACCTCTCACCCCCGCCTCAGCAGCACTGAGCATTTCAGTACATGTTTTACACTGAAATTGGGGTCAGGGCCGATTACAGGTGGTTGTCCGTTCCCTGGCCGCGCCCAGGCCCGCCAATCATGTCAGCTCACCGACATAAAAACCCTGTCCTTAAATTCAATTAATAAACCTGGAATATAAATC
This sequence comes from Carcharodon carcharias, assembly GCF_017639515.1. Taxonomy (NCBI): domain Eukaryota; kingdom Metazoa; phylum Chordata; class Chondrichthyes; order Lamniformes; family Lamnidae; genus Carcharodon; species Carcharodon carcharias. Next base: position 73,360,956 of record NC_054477.1, on the reverse strand, counting down.
TAGCCTCAGTAATGGTGACTATGACAACTATCATCGATTGTTGTAAAAACCATCTGGTTCACTAATGTCCTTTAGGGAAAGAAATCTGCCATCCTTACCTGGTCTGGCCTACATATGACTCCAGGCCTCACAGCAATGTAGTTCCCTCTTAACTGCCCTCTCAAATGGTCTGGCAAGCCAGTCATTTCAAGGGGCAATTAGGGATGGGCAACAAATGCCGATCTTGCCAGCGACATCCACATCCCATGAAAGAATTTTAAAACAGCTTTTCTTAATGGCAGCACCACGTTATATGATCAGGAGGAGTGAGCCTGGGATTCCTCAACATTTGACTTCGGTCCTCATGATGTATTAAGGCACCACATTAAACATTAGCAAGGAACTCTCCTACTGACTACCATCTAATGCCATCACTCCGGCAATGAACCAGAACTCCTCAGTGCTTCTTCCAAATGGTGTTTAACATTGAGTGTAGCAGGTTTATGGAACGTACTCTGAGTGGGGATTTCAATGCCTATCACCAAGAGAAGTTCGGTAGCACCACTACTGACTGAGCTAGTTGACTCCTGAAGGATGTGGCTGGCAGAATGGACCTATGGCAGGAGAACCAATACAAGGAAAAGATCTACTTGACCTCATCCTCAACAATCTACCTTTCTCAGATACATCTATCCATGACTGTTTTGATAGAAATGACCACTACACAGTCCTTTGGAGGCAAAGTCTTATTTCACACTGAAGATACCCTTCATCGTATTATGTGGCACTACCACTGTGCAAATGTGATAGATTCAGAAGGGATCCAACAGCTCAAAACTGGGCATCCATGAGTGTAGGGAGGGGTCTAAGAGACCCTTCCTGAGCCTACCTTAGGTTTGGAGCTGTATTCTGGACATAACATGAATAATTGATAATACAATAATATATATAAAAAAAGAAAAATAAGTAAAAAAAAAGAAAGCTAACTTTATTGAAAGGAAAGCACTTTATATCAGAAGAGAGAAGAAAGACAGATTTTTCTTAAGCACAAAACAATAACTCCAATTTAGTCTGTTCCACAACAGCACCCTAAATTGGTACATATTTTGTCATCTCCTTGGTACATACATTGCTGAGGAACCCCACGGGTGGGCACCAGGGTCCGTCACTCCATTCATGGCCCTTCCTCTTGTCTTCATAGGTGACTATTCCACTACTTCTGCAGCAATGAGTCCTCAAAGCAATGTTCCTCTTAAACCAAATTTCTGGCTCCACTCTAGCCTTTCGAGGTCTGCACAGTCCTTTCCCAAAACAAGTCTCAGTTCTCATCAATTCTCCTCACAGGCACTGCAAGTCCAAACAGACTTCACAATATCCAATTTGCTTACGTATCTTTTGATGGCGTCTTCCCAGCTGTCATCCTTCAAGTATTATGTTCATCAATCAGACTTCTTCTGCTGATGACCATACTAGGTGACTACCATAAGGTTACTCATTACCCCAGCCTGTAGTCCAAGGGTCATGGAAAGCAAAGATGTAGTCTAAATACCAGCTGTGCATGGCCAGTATAGAAAGAAAAGGCCTGGGAAAATAGGTCACTACTGATTATTATTGATTAATTAATCAAAGTACGATCATAGTTGGGTTACGATCAATTTAAACTTTATTACAAAATAACTTTAAATATTAACTTTAGGCTTAAAATAATGAATAAAGCAGAAATAAATTGCGTAAATACAAAATTGCAAACATTAGTGGTTGCTGGCCTGCAGGCCCACAGGCCTACAGCCTCCCCACTTTGAAATACAAGTTACAACAGTATTTTACAACCACTAATGTTTGTAATTTATCCAGCTGTAATGATTTTTTTTATATCTCAGTGGGGTTACAATACTTGTAGAGGTCATAGCTCAAGTTCAGACACTCGTGAGAGCAGTCATTGATTCATCTTATTTATACATTTCTGTATGTAGCAGTTAATGAACAGGAACAGAATGATCAGTAATTGAACAAAGACCAATAAATCTGACATAATCCTAATTCATGGATGAACATTCACATTCATGCCCCAATTCTACAAATCCTCCCATCAGGTGATAATTTTGATATCATCAATCCTTTTATTAATATACTCATTGGTGGGCAGAATTTTTCTCTCGTTGGGCGGGTATGCACCCAATCCAAACAAGTGTAAAATGAAGCTCGATGATGTCGGGCGAACAACCCGACGCCATCGTTCACTCGCGCAATATTTCGGTTGGCGGGCATGCGCAGGAGTCAGCAGCGTGCCCACCAACAATTAAGCAGCATATTAAGGCCCTTAACCAATTAGTTGAGTAGAATTTTTCACTGCCCGTCCTACCATTCGGTCGGCGGGCAAAACGGCCAAACGGCCTACACATTTTTGGCGAAACCTCATCCACAGGCAGGATGAGGTTTCGACCAGTGATTAGAAAATATAAAACCTTTTAACACTCATACTTATCATATCCCTGATCATGTTTTTAGGGGAAAATTAAAAATGCTATAAGAGAACACTGTAAGAATTTACTGAAGAGCACTTAAAATCTCCAAGTAGCCATGGATGTTAAACCTAATGACAGCTGAGGGTAAGCAGATGTATATTGCACACAAAGGAGCATTGAGTTTGTGTGATTTACACAGTTTCAAGAGATGAGCTAATGTCCAGTCACAGGCAGAACTATTCAAGTGGTGCAACCTTGAGAGCTGGACAGGAGATAAAACAATACATAAAGTTAGTTTAGGTATACTCCTCCCTCAGATAGGGACAGGGCAGGACATCTAGCTTAGATATGGGAGGACATACAAAGACAAGAGAGGTCTTTGGTGAAACACAAGCAGTCTTGAGTTGTGAGAACCAAGGTCTTTGCGTACGTGTTTTAATTTTGATTGGATATATAATTATGTATACACCCTTTAGAATAATTGGTTAGCAAAATCACATGTTTATGTACTCAATAGGATAGTTTTAAAATGGTACCTATGTGTAGGTTACTGATTGGATGTATTCAAATGTACTCAAATGTATTGTGATAAGACAAAGTACAAAAGTAATGAAATGTAATCAATCAGGGAGCTGGGCCTTCATTCTTAGCAATGATTGCAGCCCCCTTGCATATACCTGAATAAAGCTGGTAGAGGAAGCCTGAGTCTCTGGTCGTTGTGTGGTCAGGGATTGTAGTTTCTCCTCTTCAACTGGCCTATGTGGTAGTTGCTGGATGGGAGGGAATACCCTCTTCAATGTGACAGAGTTACATGAGGGGACATGGTTTCATTATTTTTAATATCTTTATTTTTTATTTTAAAAATCTTCAGCTCTTTGAGGCAGCTCTGTCCCTCAGGGAGCTGCAGCGCATGATTCACTCTGACTGGCCGTTAATTGGCCAGATTGTGTGAAATCGCGGTTGGGGCCCAATAGTGGGCGGCAGTCGGCTTCCCGACTGCTCCCTGGCCTGTCCGTCAAGCCCGCCCAACGACCGGAAAATCCTGGCCGTTATATTGCTGCTGCAGAAATACACCTTCTGTGATTGAGCAATGTTCTCCGTTAATTCTTTTGGTTGTTCTGGCAGTTGTGGGCCATCATAACCAAATCTTTTCCACAAACTCCAGTATTCGTCCCTTCATCCTATCTTTTACACTAATTTCTGTTATATCGTGATGGTAAATATTCATCCATTCTTGATCACTAAATCAGGTGTTTCTGTGGTAAAACAAAAGTTTGTTTTATGAATAAGGCATGGATTTTTGTAACCATAATTATGTTCCTTTTCTATAGTGGTAACACAGTATTCTCCGTCTCCTACATATGCAGTTTGAGTCAGCTTTAAATCAGCTCTGACAGCTTCCATTGTACAATTTACTTATGTTTGATTAAATCCACATGTTGCTTCTGGGTGGCCCCTTATCTCTTACAGGCGCACAATCGCTTCTCTCCGTGTGTTACACCGTTCCAGCCGAGTCCCTAATACATAATCTTCCAAATTTACTGCATAAGGATCGGTATTGTGATATTGTATATGACTGCCATCCCAAATCAATCCTATGTTTTCTATTCGATATATTGACAATGGCCCAGTCTCACCCATTACTAATGGTAAATACAGAATTAAACGAATCATGGTCCAATTATGAGTTTCACATTTGACCTGGACAGGGTAAGACTGAACCAATCCCCTGGGTTGACAAGCCGTGATGCTATTTTATACTTTGACAGGGATGTTAAACGTTCATTAGTGATCCACAAGGAAACTTCACCCTCACTTATCTGTCTCATATTCTCTTGAGCTTGTTCTGCCAGCCAGGACTCACACATAACATACGCATAATTTTGAATAGCTTCTGTTGAAGCATTAGAGTCTTCCATGATTAATTCATTAATCGTTTTTGAATGATTCTCTAATACACTCACTATATCCTTCGAGTGAATTGTCACTACCTGATCTTTCCGTAACTGAGTGTCCAGATTGGTGTTCCCTTCCCAGAGAATATTTTTCAGCTGTGTTTTAAGATTTTTAATTGCACCATTTAATGTGGCCAGATCTATACTACTTATCACTGAAGCTCCGGTATTAAATCCTGTTGCTAAATCATCTATTAACCTCATCTTACTTTTGGGTGTATTGCTGTTTGGAATATAAATTTATTCCCAGTGATCTGGTCCCTCCATCTTATTTATGCCACACTCAACAACTTGGTGTAACAGATTTTTGTACAGGGCCTGCATTTTTGCCTTGCGCCAACTTGATAATGTAATTTTTTTGTCAAAATTAGTATCACAGGTACCATGTATCATGATGTGCATTATGATACAGAATCTTTCCCGTTGGAATCAATACCAAACCATTTTTTGGTCCCTCCCTATACTTTGGACAATCCGGTTCACTTGCCCTCAGGAGCACTGAACGTGTGTTATTGTTCTTTAGAACACACTGTGGAGCTGCCCACTGTAACATAATCTATGGGTCCCCTTGTTTACAACTACTATCACCGTCAGAGCCATATGGGATAAGCTTGGTCCATAAAATGGGAGTCTCCTTCCTTGGTTTGTTCTCCATCTAGGGATGGTGAGGTCTGTCATACGCTGCCTCACGGATACCCTTTTTTCTGACTCTAATGGAACATCAAACCCCAACCTAAGAGATATATAGTTTCCTGAATGGAATTTACCTTGCCATTTGGACCAACATAACTGGATACAATTATCAAGTGGGCCCGTCATCATTATTCTCGGATAATTTCCTGGGTTATAATGTCCCATCTTTTTCCATTTGCCACCCTCCCCAGCTTGTCTCAAAGCAACAAATATGAAATGTCCAAGGGGCAGAGTCGTTTCAGATTCTGATATATGTATCTTCCATCGAAACTCACAGATTAAACATACTCCTTTTCCTTCCTTTATTCACCATACTCATTGTGTTCCTTGAAGCGAGCAACTGTCTGGACAGTTGTCTTTAATCTCTCCATGAGATCCCCACTCTGGCTTCCCAGGAATTACTTGGGGCTCGGAAAAAACGACATTACGGTCACTAAGGTCGGACCAATCAAAGACATTGCCTTTCCGATCTGGATGACCAAAATACACTGGTATCACTTCTTCAGAATATGGATGGCTATTAACAGGTGACTGATCATTAATGTTTGGGCCCACACCTTCCACTGGTCGTCAATCCAGATTTTTATGAAAGATAAAACAAAACGCATTGAGCTCTGTGGGCGAAAATTTTCCTTTCAGGCACAGGCTAGTAGTTAAGGGTTAACAATATTGCCTTTCTCTTCTGCGGTGTCTGTTAATCCTATCACTTCTGCGTGGGAGTGAATCATCTGACTCCTCTCCTGTTAAACCCTGTCTTTGTAACACATACCTCTGCCGGCATTTTGCCTCCCTGGGCATGGTTGGCTCCCAGCTTGAACTCCTCCTCTGGTGTCCCCTTTGAAGTGGTTCTTCTGGATCCCATACTATTGGGTCCATGGGCCTGATGCTGATTGCTTTCCCTTTCTGCAAATGTTCCCCTTTAAATAGTTTCATCTGATTAATATGAAACCACTTTACCTGCTTAGGAAATTGGGCAGCATGCCCCATTGGGCTGGTTTTATCCACAATGCTGTATGGTATTTATGCAGGGGTTCAAACAGACCAACTCCTGCATAATTTCACACCATAACCTGCTGACCTATATCCTGCTCTTGTGGTTTGGCTGGTTTCAGAAGCAATTTGTTAGAACGATGTGACCTCTCTATGTTTCCCACAGCCTCATAGTGGAGGTCTTGTAAGGTCTGTAGGAGGTTTGATACAAACTGATCCTTAGTAACTTCTCTAACCTGTCTCTCAGTTAAAGTGGGCACTCCCAGGTGTATGGGGTTCTCATAGGTCTTCCTGTAACCATATCATGGAGAGGGTATCTGGTTCCCTTGGACTTTTCTGCTCTGATATTCATAGGCATCAATGGTAGAGTTTTATCCCATTCCCCACCTTGGGACATTAAATCTTTCCTCAGTACTGTCTTAATTGTGTGATTCATGCGCTCTACTAAGCACTTTTTCATACCCTCCCATGTACCCACTCCCATTTTTGCCTCTGTAGGCAGAGCCCGCTAAACGCCTGGAGCTAAAGGAATCAAGAACAATTTGTTCTTTTCATACTCATCTAATCCATGTAATCCTGCAAGCTGATCAATTTCCAGGAAGTGTCCATAAGGCTCTTCCCTTCTTCCCAATTTCTTAATGGCCTGAATTTTTCCCGTGCAGGCGGGCTCGGCGGGAGTGGGGGGACAGTCGGGGGTTTAATCGCCACCTGCGATAGGCTCTGCTCTGTGATTTCACGCAGGTGGGCCAATGAAGGCCCGCCCTGCATGGATTGTGAGTGGCAGGGAGATTGAAGCGCTTTTTGAAAAAATTATTAAAGACAATAAAAATTTAATGAAACATGTCCCTTCATGTGACTGTGTCACATGAGATGAGTCATGTTTTTAACTTCAAAATAAAGTTTTTATTTACATTGTAATAGCTTTAAGAAACCTCATCCCGCTCGTGGAGGTTTCTTAAAAAATGTAAAGGCCGCTTGGCCTTTTCGCCTGTCCAACAACCGTTAGGTTGGACGGGCAGCGTAAATTTCCAGTTAATTATCTCGTTAATGGCCTAAATAGGCCTTTCAATTATGAGCAGGCTCGCAGCCGACTCCGGCGCATGCCCGCCGAATGAAATATCACATGAGTGCGCGATGATGTTGGGATTCGCGCCCAACATCACCGTGCGTCATATTACATTCGTGCGTGTTGGGTGCGCGCCCACACGCCGAACGTAAAATTCTGGCCAATGTTACTAGTCATCCTCTGTAATTCCTCTGAAGTATATGAAACCATAAACTGTTTGTCCAAGAGTCCTAATGCCTCTTCCGATGCACCTGCAGTGGGTGGTTGGTAACTAGGCTGCTGCACAGGTACCATCCTTCCTGGTCTTCCTGTCAGGTGGTCAGTTATTTGTCTGTCACTATTCTCTCCTTCCTCATCAGGGGTTCTGCAATTATCCAATTCATGGGGTCTAATGCCCTTACAGACCATCCCACGCTGCTGTAGCAATTTACTTGTACTGCAGCTGGCTCTCGCTTACAAGCAGTATGATTTGTTTGTTCCTCTGTCTGTCTCCATGCAGCACTCTGAATGCTGCCATCAAATCCTCCTTTTCCCTATCTAATCCCTGACACTCCTGAGGTTCTCATTTGACTTTTCCAAAGTTCCCCACCTTTCACATGCCTCCACATGCTGGCTTTTAATATATATTCCACCTCTCCTGCCCATCGGTCAACTCCTGTGGCACATTTTTCCCAGTCCTTCTTGCTCCCTTCCCTCTCCTCTTGGAGCTGACCCAGAACATATCCTGCAGCTGCACGCTGCCCTTCCTTTTCTCTGAAAAGGTTCACCAATTCATCTTCCTGCTCTATCACTTTGGCTTCTTTATTAGCCAATTTAGTTTTATTCTTGTCCAACTCTTGCTCCTGGTCATTAAACTGCATTTTTATTTCCATCATTTGGCTCTTCAATCTCATGCATTTCTCCCATAGTGTCAACAGCCAGACTACCTTTATCAGCCTTGTTTTACACGTGGATCACCCCATCCAGAACTCCGCCTCAAAGACTGGAACATCCGACAGCTCAATGAGTCAAAATCCATCCCTCCTTCAGGGTAACTTAGCATTAAGATACTTCTCTATAGCCTCATTCCTGTTCAGCTTCAAGCTCCTGGCTGACTCGCCAATAATTTGTAGGGAGGGACCTGACAGTTCCTTTCTGAGTCTCACTTAGGTTCAAAGCTGTACTCTGGAGGTAACAGGAATGAATGACTGACAAGTAATGTGTTAATACAATAACTTTATGAAATATGGAATAATGATTATAATAATCTGACAATTATAATTGATAATACATTAATATATAAAAAAAGAAAAATAAGTAAAAAGAAATAAAGCTAACTTTATTGAAAGGAAAACACTTTATATCAGAAGAAAGACAGATTTTTCCAAAGAATAATCCCAATTTAGTCTGTTCCACAACAGCACCCTAAATTGGTACATACAATATCACCTCCTTGGTACATACATTAACAAGTTGCTGAGGAACCCCACAAGTGGGCACCAGCGCCTGTCACTCCATTCATGGCCCTTCCTCCTGTCTTCAGTGGTGACTATTCCACTACATCAGCAGCAAGTCCTCAAAGCAATGTTCCTCTTAATCCAAATTTCTGGCTCCACTCCAGCCTTCTGAGGTCTGCACAGTCCTTTCCCAAAACATGTCTCAGTTCTCATCAATTCTCCTCACAGGCACTGCAAGTCCAAACAGACTTCACAAAATCAAATTTGCTTACGTATCTTTCAATATTGTCTTCCCATCTGTCATCCTTTAAGTGTTACGTCCATCAATCAGACTTCATCTTCTGATGACCATACTAGGTGACCACCATAAGGTTACTTATTGCACCAACCGGTAGTCCAAGGGTTACTGAATTCAGTAAGAAAAAGGACTTATGATAAACATCAGACAATTTATTTCAGTATTATACCTTGAAAAATGGAAAACAAAGATGTAGTCTAAATACCAGCTGTGCATGGCCAGTATGAAAAAAACAAGGGGCAGAATTTTACCCATGTTGAGCGGGCTTGGTGGGGGAGGGCGGGAGCAGTTGGGAAGCTGCCTGCCACCCACGATCGGGCCCAGAAGGCAATTTCACACTGGTGGGCCAGTTAAGGCCCATTCAGCATGAAATGCGAGCAGCAGCGCTCAGAGCTGCCTGTGCAGACAGGGGGAGGAATGCAAGCCGGGCAAGTGTGACCTTTGCGCATGTGCGCAAGTTGGACAGGCAGCGAAAAATTTATTTCAATTAACTGTTTAATGGCCTTAATAGGCAGGCACGCTGCTGACTCCAGCATGCGCCCGCTGACTGAAATATTGCGCGAGTGCACGATGACAGCAGAACGCATGCCCAACGTCATCGTGTGTCATTTTACCCTTGGTTGGGTCGGGCACGCGCCCACCCGCCAAACTAAAAATTTTACCCAAGGTCTGGGAAAACAAGTCACTGCTGATTATTATTGATTAATTAATCAAAGAACCATCATAGCTGGGTTAAGTTCAACGTAAGATATAATACAAAATTACTTTAAGTATTCACTATTCGGCTTAAAATCAGGAGTAAAGCAGAAATAAAATGCACAAGCACAAAATTGCAAAAATTAGTGGCTGCAGGTCTGCAGGCCTATATGAGCCACTGCAGGCCAGCAGCAGCAGCAGCAGGATTGTATTCCACCACAAAATACATGCAACGCATCCCTCAGTCTACCATTGCCAACAAGCCAGGCAGCCAGTCCTGGTTTACTGAGGGGTGTAGAAGAGCAGCATCAGGGGCACCTGAAATAAGGTCCCAATCTGGTGAAGCTACAAAAGAGGACAACATGCATGCTTCACAAAGGAAGCAGCATACCATAGATCAAGGTCAACTCTCTGAAGTCCTGCTACATCCAGTCATGGCTGAAGCATTTACAACCATCTTCTGTGAGTAATGCCAAGTGGATAATCCATCTCAGCCTCCTCCTGCGGTACCCAGTCTTCAGCCAATTTGCTTAACTAAGTGATATCAAGAAATGGCTGAGTGCACCGGACACAGCATATGGGTTGTAACAATATTCTGGCTGTAGTGTTGAGGACTTTGTAGCAGAATTAGCCAAATTGTTGCAATATAGCTATAATACTGGCATCTACTTAATGTGGAAAAGTGCCCAGGTATGTCCTGTTTACAAAACTCAGTATGAGTCTAATTAAACAATTAATGCCCCATCAGCCTACCCTCAATCATCAGCAAAATGTTGGAAGGTGTCATCAATAGTGTTAACAAGTGGCACTTACTCATCCATAATGTGCTGACAAATGTTCCATTTAGGTCATAGCAGCACCACTCATCTCCACTGCATTTTAGCCTTGATCCAAACATGGACCAAAGAGCTGAATTCTGGAGATGATGTGAGAGTTACTGTCCTTGAAACCAAAGGAGCCCTAGCAGAATTAAAGTCAATGGGAATCAGCAGGAAAACCTAACAGTGGCTGGAGTCATATCAATGCTTGTGGTTGTTGGAGGGCAACTATCTCAACTCCTGGTCTTTGCTGCAGGAGTTCCTCAAGGCAGTATCCTAAGCTCAACCATCTTCAACTGCCTCATCCATGACTTTCCCTCCATCATAAGCTCAAAAGTTGGGGATGTTCACTATGATTGCATAGTGTTCAGTTCAATTCCTTAGATAAGGTACTCATCTGCCCTCCATACAGCAAGACCTGGGCAATATCCTGGCTTGGGCTGAAAAGTGGCAAGTCACGGTTATATCACATAAATGCCAGATAATGGTTATCTCCAACAAAAGGAGAAGCCAACCACCTCCCAATGACATTTTTAAGCATTGCCATCATGAAAACCCCACCATCAACATCCTGGGGGCTTACGATTTACCAGGAACTTTAAATGGACCAACCACATAAATGCCATGGCTACATGAACAGGTCAGAGGTTGAGTATTGCGTGGCAAATAACTCATAACCTGACTCCCCAAAACCTTTCCACCACCTACAGGGCACAGTTCAGGAGTGTGACGGAATACTGTCCACTTACCTGGCTGATTGAAGCTCCAAAAGTAGTCAAGAATCTTAACACCATCCAGGATAAAGGGGCCCATTTGATTGACACCCCTTGCATCACCTTAAACATTAATTCCCTCCACCACCAACACACAGTGGCTACAGTGTGTACCATCTACAAGATGCATTGCAGCAATTTGCTTCTTTGACAGCATCTCATAAGCCCATTATCTCTATGACCTGGTCAAAGAAGGACAATAGATGCATGGGAACACTACAGCATCCAAGATCCATTGCCAGTCACATGCCACCCTGACTGGGAAATACATTGTGTTTCCTTCATTGGCGCTGGGTCAAAATCCTGGATTTTCCTAACAGCATTGTGAGTGTACTCACGCGACACAGGCTGCAACAGTTCTAAGAGGCCGCTCACAGCTACCTTCTCAAGGACAATCAGGAATGGACAATAAATGCTGACCTCACTTATGAATGAGCTGTTAAAAAAAGGTTTTGAATTTAAATCATTTATGTAAACTCAAAACAGAAGCAGCCACGACATTGAACCTTGCCGCATGTTGCTTTGCTTTTTTCCCCCCATTCTGATATAACTCATTCAACAAGTCCTGTCGCTTTTTACCCTTCAGTCAATTACTTATCCACTTCCAAGTTTTATACCTTAATTCCCCAAGCCTTGAGTTTTTTTTTGTTGCAGCTTTTCACATGGAAATTTATCAAATGGTTTTTGCAATTCTAAAGTGCACATCACAAATTCTACTTGGGTTGTCAATCCCTTGAAGTCAAGTTGTCTTCCCTAGCATCAAGTTGTCTGAAATCTATTTAGTTTAAGTGTTATATTGATTCAAAATATTTCTACATGTATTTTCCAGAGCTGGAACCTTCAGTGCTTTAACTCTCTGCTTAGAGGTAATTTATAAATCAGTAAGATTTTATACAAATATGCATTACGGTTTATAAAATGTTTACAGATAAAAGTCGATGCTGGAATTGAGAAAAAAAGGGATAATTTTGATAGACAGCATCTCAGGGTTGCTACACATTTGTAAAAAAATAAGTCTGCAAACTCCATTAATATAAAAGCAAAATACTCCAGAAGCTAGAGATCTGAAATGAAAACAAAGTGCTGTAAATACACTCTGCAGCATCTGTGGAGAGAGGAACAGATTTAATGTTTCGAGTCCAATATGACTTATTCAATTTGAAGCAGATGCTGCCAGACCTGGTAAATTTTTACAGCACTCTGCTTTTGTTGCAAATTTTATTATTGATAAATTGCACTGATACTCATTTTGTTGTTCAACAAAGTTGTTGGTAGATGTCAGATGTTGCCAAAAATTAATATCCAGTATATAAAGGCACGTCATCTTGCCGCTTAGATGTAAAGGATGTGTTCTCATTTGTTCCCAGATTTTGTTAATAGTCACACTTTAAGCTTGGAAAGATCAGAAACCCTTTGTTTAATTTTGCCATGCTGTCTGGTACAATAAGAGGACTAGATAAAGCTGGTTCTGTTCTACTTCACATGAGTCTTTAGTGCAGCCCCCAGAAATGTGGCCCCCAGAACACTTACACACAACACATTAGTTCCTAGTTATGTGGTTTCTAGCTATTTACAGATAATACAACAATATATAATATATATATGATCTCATAATGGATTTAAAGGATATATATTACCTCATAATAGATTTTATCACTTAATTGCATCAAAGGAACTCAAGTCAGTGTCATGAAAGTATTCATAATATTTTTCCAGTTTATTGTAAAGTAGGTTTATGGGGGTAAGTATAGTTGGGCCTGCCTTTGTGTAATTTAATTACATTTGGAGTTAAGTAGGCTGCAAACTAACTCCTCAAAAGAAGCTAAGTGCTTGACGTGCTAATGGGTAAACATGGATGCTGGCTTAGCATGTAAGGTGTAAAAGGGATTTGCATTTTTAGATAGAGGAAGGGAGATTTGGATTTCAAAGGGACCTCAATCTGTTTACAGCTAGACAGATAAGCAAGGCTAAGAAATGTGTTCATTTTCCCTAAAGGTTACTGACAATAAATAATAGCAACATGAAAGTTTCATATTATGAGGGACATATAGTTTCAAAGACATATGAAACAATAGAAGTTACATATTAAAAAGAATGAAACATATATAAAAGAGACTGAAGGGCTATGCTGAGTAGATGTGAGATCTAACAGAAGTGAGTGAAATAGCCTTAATGAACCCTCCAGTATTTGTCTATAAGCCTGCTGTCTACCAAAACTGAAGCTACAGAAAATTTGGAATTCCACTGTCCAGGGTATTGTGTTAATTTACTGGATCTATTTAAAATCTGAGATCTATTTTTGAACCGTTGCCTTAAAAGGCAACTGGGAGTCAGATCAATTAGGAATTTTAGGAATTATTATAGTAGTAATTGTAATCTTATGTATTTGCTTGACATATTTTATTTTGTTAATAAATTCTTTAATTTAATTTTTAAAAAATCTCTAAAAGTTTTAGGGCAAAATTTTCCATTTGGCGGGCGGGCGGAGCAGGGGTGGGCGCGGACCCGAGTGGTGCTCGCCATCGGGGCTGCGCCACCATTGTGCAAGGGCGGGCCAATTAAGGCCCGCCCAGCACATTTCCAACGCCCGTGGAGAGCAGGAGTGTGCCGCTTGTGGCGGGCGTGTACAGGCCGCCAGGTCCAATGGCGACTTGGCAGTCTGTTTAAAATAAGGCCTGGCAGCCTCCTGTAGGCTGTTCACTATGGCCACCTGGAGATTTAACTGCAGGGGGTCTGCTCAGCAGGGCACTCTGGAGGAAAGGGCAGAGGAGGAGGGCAGGCTGCAGGGTCTGCCACAGGAGCAGGGTAGGCCAACGGGTGGCCAATGTGCCCCTCATTTTTCTGACAATTGCCTTGCTGCCCTCCTTGAGGAGGTGGCAGCATGGAGGGAGGCGCTGATCCCCCAGGATGGGAGGAGGAGTTTCCCCCCACATGACGAAGCGTGCCTGGGAGAAGGTGGTGGAGGTGGTGAGCTCCCGTGATGTGCTACAGTGCACCTGGATCCAGTGTTGCAAGCGCTTCAATGATTTGTTGTGCTCTGGCAGGGTGAGTACCATGTTGGTGTTGGGCATTTAACCCAGCAGGTTGGCTTACCGTCTGAGGCCCCCCTTCCCCCCCTCAAAATCTTACTATTGTGACTGCATTAAATCATGTTGGGCATTTGTTGTATGCTGGGTGGGCAAGCAGATAGTGCACATCAGCCTCAGTGGTTCATGAGGAGATGGGTTCTCCCCCACACCATGTGTTGCTCTTAGTCGCACATGACTAGTCTGGGGGCAACCTGCAGGAGATGCAGCTAGGCGCATACTCAGAACTCCAACACATGTCCTATTCACGGTGATGAGATTGTGGAAGGGAAGCCTCATAGTGTCGTGGTCAAGAGCCATCTGCTGCCCTCGACGCCGCACCTAGTTGCGTCTCCTTGCTATGGGAGCTAAGACCATGTGTTTCTTAAAGTGATGGACACAATTTGTGTCCAAGGTGGCCGTTGTTTGGGGCGGGGTGGGGGGGGATTGTTGGGAGCAGTTGTACTATATTTTTGTGACTGATCAGTAGTAGCGTGGACAGGAGGCACTGGAGACCTGAGATGGGCCACTGTGGTTGGGGTGCGGTGTGCACATGCAGACTCCATGTGCAATTAGCTGCAATGAATGGTCTTGTCTGTTTTTCAGGAGAAAAATGCTCATAATGGCTCTGAGCGTTTGTGGACTGGAGGCAGCCAGGGCCAACTGATGATTTTGAACCGTTTTGAATAGGGGCCCTGGGGCTTGGAAGGCGCCATGCACCCAGGTCCACAGGTGTCGGTGAGGCTGGGGTGGAACAGCCAGGTATTTGAGGTCCACAGTCCCTTCCACTCTGTCTTCCCACCATCCAAAGCACTGATGATTGTTTGAATCGTTATTGTTGCAACATTGCTTATTCACAGACTGATAGAGTCAGAGGTGTGGGTCATAGACAAAGGTCCCTCGGCCTTTTGAAGATGCACATGTCAAGTACCTTCCAAAGTCACCTTATCCCATTTCTAACCACTATCCCCATGGCCTTGTATGCTATGGCATCGCAACTGCACATCCAAATACTTATTACATGTTAGGAGGGTTTCTGCTTTCACCACCCTTTCAGGCAGTGAGTTCCACATTCCTAACACGCTCTGTGTGCAAAAGTTGCTCATCATCTCACCTGTCAACCTCATGCCCCTTACCTTAAATCAATGCCACCAGGTTACTCATCCCTCCACCAAGGGGAAATGTTGCTTTGTGTCCACCCGATCTATGCCCCTCATAATGTTATAAAGCTCAATAATGTCACCCCAAAATCTCCTGTGCTCCAGGGGAAATATCCCCAGTCTATGCTATGTTTCCTCATAACTCCAACTCTCCAGCCCAGCATGCATCCTGGTCAATGACCTCTAAACTCTCTCCACTCCAATCACATCCCTCCCGTGAAGTGCAGATCACAACTGCACACAGAACTATAGCTGTGGCCTTGGCAGCGTTTTCTGCACTTGCAACATAACTTCCCTGTTCCTACATTCTATTCCTCAGCTAATAAAGTCAAATATGGCTTTTATCTTCTTAAATGCCTTATATACCTGTCCTGCTACTTTAACGGGCCTGTCGACATGCCCAGCAAGGTCCCCCTGATCCTCCTTACTTTCCACGGTCCTATCATTCCTCATGTATTCCCATACCTTGTTTCTCCTGCCCAAGTGCATCACCTCACACTTATCCGCATAACATTCCACTTGGCATTCCTTAGGCCATCTGACCAGCCTGTCTGTATTTACCTGTAATGTTTCGGGTTCCTCTTGACTATTTGCCACCCCACCAATGTTCGTCTCCTTAGGTTCTGGAAGGTTGAGAGCCGGGGGAAAGGGATGAAGTGTGTCACTGTATGAACACTAACTGATCCACTGTCCTTGTTGTTATTTTCAGCATCATCAGAACTTGTCCACCAGGATTGATTGCAGATGCCCCCTCTCACACCTAAGGGCCATGAACTGTCACCTGCCTCACACCATTTCAGCGAGGCAGGCACCAGTGCAGATATTAGTACATCGGTGGACATTGTAACATCCGCTAGTGTCCCAGTGCACATTGGAGAGGGCACTTCACAATCACTGATGGAGCTGGCAGAGACAGAGAGTGCCGATGGAGCCAGCAGCTGGAGGCTGCAGGAGACCAGGCAAATGCTCAGTCGGTTGCTGATGATGTGCCTCTGGAGTCGTCCGCGATGCAGCAGCTGCAGGAAATGTGGCCAGGTGTTCGGGAGTGTCTCGGACTGTTACATGAGACTATGCTTCGCTTGGTCTCCGTGATGGAGAAATCCACGTGGAGCATGAGTGATGCCACGAGCCTCATGTCAGAGCGTCATGCTTTCTTCATGGAGAGAGTGGCGATTCTCGTGGAGAGGGGCTTCCAGGAGAACAAGCAGTTTCTCCCAGGGATATGCTCGGACCTGCAAGCCCTCACAGCACCAGTGGCCACAGCTGGTCATTACCAATGTGGGAGGTGGTGTGGGCTTCAAGCTTCCCAGCTCATTACCCATCCATCGACGGTGAGCAGGGAGGTCTGGGGCAACCTCACATCGGCGCAGCAGCTGCCTGTTGTCTCTGCAGGTTCCTCTCACGGTGCTCCAGATGAGGGCAACAGCTGCTCCGCCCCTCTCCCAGTGAACGCTTCATTGGGTGAGGCTGCGGCGACTGGAGAAATGCCAGCCATGGACATGACAACTCCCTCCCAGGCGGGGCCAGCACAGGCTTCACGGACCAGAGGGCGGCCGCCAAGGTCATCGAGGCCAACAGGACAGCAGAGTCAGCAGGCTGTCTCACAAGCCACTCCCAGCGATGGGGCAGCACCTAGACGTAGCACCAACAAATATAAGCATAAGGCACCTTAGGCACACCACGGGTTCCTCACTGGTGCTTTTGTGTTGGGAATTATTATTTCTTGATGTTTGAAAAACGTTTTGCTTTTATGGTGTTTGACCATATAATGGGAGAAATTTAAATCCATATGTGTTACCATGACAGAGGGTGGCTCCTTTGTTCTGCATTTGTATGTTTTACATACATTTGATGAGTGTTTGAGTGGACATTGAGGTTTATGTCCAAAGCCTTAGTTGCAGCTGGTAGATTTAGCACTTAGGTGTCGAGTATGGATGCACCAGGCAAGGCTGGTCCTCCTGATCCATTAGTGTGGAGCTAGCTGAAGGTTCATTAGATTAAAGTCTCCCAGGCGTCCCTGCCCCCTTGGTTTAGTAGCGGGTCAGCGTTTAGCCTCTCATCATTCCCCCTGTGCTTCCTCATCCTCAGAATCAGTGCTGGACTCATTGTGTGCAGCTGCGTCAACATCTTCACCGTCCACTGTGTCCCCCCCTTTCCAGCGCAAGATTGTGGAGAGTGCAGCATGCAGCCACTATCACCGAGACACGATCTGGGGGGTACTGGAATGCGCCCCCTGAGCGGTCCAGGCATCGGAAATGCATCCTGAGAAGACCGATGGCTCTCTCCACCACAGCCCTTGTAGAGGCATGGCTCCTATTATACCGCTGCTCAGCTTCTGTTCTTGGATGGCGGAGACGGGTCATGAGCCACCTTCTGAGGGGATGGCCCTTGTCACCCAGTAGCCAGTCATCAAGCCAGGCTGGAACACTGAACAGCCCCTGCACCTGGGAGTGTCTGAGGATGTAGGCATCATGGGAGCTGCCTGGGTACCTTGCACAGACTTGCAGAATCTGCAACCTGTGATCACACACTATCTGCACGTTCATGGAAAGGAAGCCCTTCCTGTTGACGAAGTCACCGGGCTCAACTGCTGGCACCTTGATGGCCACACATGTACAATCTATTGCACCCGGACACAGAGGAAGCTAGCAATGGCTGCGAAGCCTCTGGCTCGCTGTGTCTGACTTGCCTGGTCCCAACGGAAGTGGATGAAGGTCAATGCACATCTGAACAGAGCGTATGTGATCTGCTTGACACAAGTGTGGACAGCTGATTGGGAAACACTGCAAAGATCACCCGGCGAGCCCTGGAAGGAGCCATAGAGGCATAGAAGTTGAAGGTAACTGTGACCTTCAGAGCTGCTGGCATGGGGTGTCCACCCACACAGTTAGGAGAGATCTTAGGGCCAATCATCTGACAGATGTAGTTGACTGTCTCCCTTGACAGTTGGAGCCTCCTTCGACACTGCACCTCAGTCATTTGAGGTAGCTGCTTCTCCGTCTGTATACCCTGGCAGCAGGATAGTGACATCTTCTGTGGCCCCTTCAACCTTGGACTACCTCTTGGCCCAGCTCTCCTTGTGCCTGTGCCTGTACTCCCAAAGGTGGCTCCCCTGGAGGCTGATTGTGTACTCCTGGCCTCCTTGTCATTCTCCCTCCCTTCCTCCTGAGAGGAGCTGCCTCCAGTGGACATGTCAGAACCCATACCTAGGCTAAAGGGAGGCCTCCGGAAAGCTACAGGCCTGATAAAGATTACTGACTGCAGAGTGCTGACTTAAGGTTCAAAGTACACAGAAAGCCGCTGGAATTTGTTCTGAACTGCTACAGATCACACAGGCACATTTAAAAAAACTTTCTGAAATAAATACTGACAGACCAGATTGACAACCCCACTGAGCCCTCTTATCCCACCCATGGATGAGTTTTTTTAAAAAGTCGCTTACCTGGCTGCTTGTTGTGCCCATGCGCCAAGCTGAAGATCACACAGGTGCCTGAAAATCAGCGTCAATTACCGATTTAAGGGCCTTAACCAGCCCATTAATTGATGGCAGGCATATGTTGAACTTCATCAAGCGCCCGCCCAGCGAAATATCGCAATGGCGCGTGGTGACGTCAGAATACTCGCTCGACATCACCGTGCATCATTTTACACGCTAACATGCGGCCCCCCCCCACCCCAGACATCAAGCAGAAAATTCTGCCCCTAGTGGACTTATTACCTCTGAATTCTGTGCATGCATCTCCAAATAAATACAAATTGCAAAACTGTTGTGACCAACCTTTCCTCATGGACTTGGTCCACCTGGCACACATCATCTGCCACATCATAACACCGGCCAATATAAATAGTTTAAATTATGACTGTTTTACTGTCTTTTTCCCCTCAGCAGTTTATTTTCCCTCCTCTCCTATGCTGCAGCCATTGGTTCTTTTCAACAATACTTTCCAGGTACTTTTGGATATTACCCCATCACTATTATTCATGTGTTTGTAGGCTATTTGAGAATAAATAGTATCTTCCCATCTTGTCCACACCTGATGACTGCGCATGGCAAGCAGAATGAATTTTGTTGTCCAATTTTACCCTTCCTAAGACAGGGCATTTAGGGCAATTTTACTGCAACCTACTGTTGCCCATGTTGAACTAATAAACTCAGATCACACATACAGTTTAGCCACACTTTGAGATTACCAACAGAACCATTAGGAGAGATCTCTCTAGAGTGTGTAATACTGAGGCCAGGGCCAGGATTTTACAGCACCTCCTGCCTGGCAGGATATTACAGTCCCACCAAACTGATTGGAGATTTAAACAGCTCGCCGCATTTGCCGGGGGTTGGGGGAGACATGTCATGGGGGGGGGGGTGGGGGGCGGTGGGGGGGAGGGGGTGGTGGGTGTGGAGACATGTCACGGCGGGGCCATAAAATCCTGGACTGGGTCTTTGTGTTTGTAACATGATCAAAGATGTTTGAGATACATTGCAATGTTCTATATCTGTTGTGTGTTTTTTTAAATTGCTAGAATGCAAATAGTAAAACTTTGCACATTACTTTTTTCTACTTGCTACTCTCAGTGCTGGATATGTTGTTGCTTAGAATGCAGATGTTCAAATGCAGGATTATTTTGTGAAGTTGAGCTGCTGTGGCCTACATTAAGCTTTGAGCAATTGCTGATTTGTTGTTGGCACCCTAGTACAATTTTATGGACTCCCATGCATAAATAATAGTTTCTACTTTCACCTTGTTGCTATGTCACTTAGTCTAATAAAATAGTGTTGTTTCTTATAGAATAATAGAATGATACATCACAGAAGGAGGTCGCTCAGGACATCATGCCTGTACCAGCTCTTTGGCAGAGCTGTCCAATTAGTCCCACTCTCGGCTTTTTCCACGCAGGCCTGTATATTTTTCTTACCTTTTGAAAGTAAAGAATTATCTTCCACTTCACTATCAGGCAATGCATTCCTGATTTTATGTTGTCTCTGGTTCTTTTGACAATCACCTTAAATCTTTGTGCCCTGGCCACTGAACCTTCTGCTCCTGGAAATAGTTTCACCTTGTTTACTTTATCAAAAACCATCATGCTTTTGAACACCTCTATCAAATCTTCCCTTGACATTTCTGGATGTCTTTCCTCACCATCCAAGGACCCAAACAGTCCTTTCAAGTGAAGCAGCATTTCACTTGCGTTTTCCGAAACTTAGCAGGGCCCTCAACCGTGTCCGGCCCATCTCCCGTGCATCCACCCTCACGCCTTCTCCCAGAAACATGATAGGGTCCCCCTTGTCCTCACTTATCACCCCACCAGCCTCCGCATTCAAAGGATCATCCTCCGCCACTTCCGCCAACTCCAGCATGATGCCACCACCAAACACATCTTCCCTTCACCCCCCCCTATCGGCATTCCGTAGGGATCGCTCCCTCCGGGACACCCTGGTCCACTCCTCCATCACCCCCTACTCCTCAACCCCCTCCTATGGCACCACCCCATGCCCACGCAAAAGATGCAACACCTGCCCCTTCACTTCCTCTCTCCTCACCGTCCAAGGACCCAAACACTCCTTTCAAGTGAAGCTGCATTTCACTTGCATTTCCCCCAACTTAGTCTACTGCATTCGTTGCTCCCAATGTGGTCTCCTCTACATTGGAGAGACCAAACGTAAACTGGGCGACCGCTTTGCAGAACACCTGCGGTCTGTCCGCAAGAATGACCCAAACCTCCCTGTCGCTTGCCATTTTAACACTCCACCCTGCTCTCTTGCCCACATGTCTGTCCTTGGCTTGCTGCATTGTTCCAGTGAAGCCCAATGCAAACTGGAGGAACAGCACCTCATCTTCCGACTAGGCACTTTACAGCCTTCCGGACTGAATATTGAATTCAACAACTTTGGGTCGTGAGCTCCCTCCCCCATCCCCACCCCCTTTCTGTTTCCCTCTTCCTTTTTTTTTCCAATAAATTATAAAGATTTTCCTTTTCCCACCTATTTCCATTATTTTTATAAAAAAAAATTTTTAAATTTTTAAAAAAAATTTAAAAAAAAATCTTTTATGCTCTCCCCACCCCCACTAGAGCTATACCTTGAGTGCCCTACCATCCATTCTTAATTAGCACATTCGTTTAGATAATATCAACAACTTTAACTTTAACACCTATGTGTTCTTTTGTACTATTGTTGTTGACATCTTTTGATGATCTGCTTCTATCACTGCTTGTTTGTCCCTACAACCACACCCCCACTCCACTTCTCTCTCTCTCTCTCTGCCCCCCCACACACATACCTTAAACCAGCTTATATTTCAACTCTTTCTTGGACTCGAACTC
Organism: Carcharodon carcharias; assembly: GCF_017639515.1. Classification (NCBI taxonomy): domain Eukaryota; kingdom Metazoa; phylum Chordata; class Chondrichthyes; order Lamniformes; family Lamnidae; genus Carcharodon; species Carcharodon carcharias. The sequence continues at coordinate 73,339,241 of NC_054477.1, read as the reverse complement.
AAGTTCTGTCGAAGGGTCATGAGGACTCGAAACATCAACTCTTTTCTTCTCCGCCGATGCTGCCAGACCTGCTGAGTTTTTCCAGGTAATTCTGTTTTTGTTTTTGCTTCCCTTGACATTCTCTGCTCTAAGAACAACCTCAGCTTCTAGTCTGTTCACGTAATTAAAGTCCCTCATCCCTGGTAACGCTTTCATACTTCTTTGAGCTTCTGTGTATTGGGCATGTGTGCTTGGATGCATTAAACAATGTACTCTTTGATCACTGAATTCACATTTCTGCACTACAGTTTAGCAGTGTAGAATTTGTGCTTCCTCCAGAAATCTTTGAGAATTATTTAGCTCAGTAAATATCAATAAAATTCTACTTCAAAATATTCAAACAAAGGTGAGATGAAGTGAGGTGAGAAGAGACTTGTGTGGAGCATAAACACTGGCATTGAACTATCGGGCAGAAAAGCCTGTTTTGTGCTGCAAATTCTTTGTCTACTTTATGTAAAATCTATGGGCAGAATATTGCCGTTGGTGTGCGGGGGCGGCCCCGACACGTATAATGACGCGCGACGACTTCGGGTGCGCGTCCCGACATCATCGCGCATCATTTCAATGTTTTGTTTGGTGGGCACACAACAGAGGTGGCTGCGCAGCCACTGAACTGTCAACAGCCTATTAAGGCCATTAAAACAATTAAAGTAGTTGACAATGCAACCTTAAGGTTGATGGGCAGGAGAAGAGCCCAAGCGGCCTTTGCGTTTTTCAGGAAACCTCATCCACAGGCAGGTTGAGGTTTCCAGAAGGTTTAATAAAATAAATAAATAAATTTTGCTATATTGACAAACATATTCCAATTCATGTGACACTGTCACATGAGGGGACCTGACTAAATAATTTTTCACTTTATTTATTAAAAATTTTCATCAAGTACTTAATCTCCCTGAGGCAGCTCCGTGCCTCAGAGAGATTGCTGAGCCCTTTCGCATGCATGCAATTAGCCTGCCCACATAAAATGGCGGTGCGCAGCCGATCGCGGGTGGTGATTGGCTCCAGGCCTGCCAGCGCTGGCTCCCACCGAGCCTGCCCGACATAGTTAAGATACGTACTCTAGCAGGTCTCTTCTACACCCTTTCTAAGGCCTCAACACTTCTTCTAAAGTATGATGCCCAGAATCGAACACAAACTTCAACTGAGACCTAATCAGTATTTTCTAAAGGTTTAGGATAAGTTCCTTGCTTTTGTACATCACATCTCTATTGATAGAGTGAAGAATCCCACCTGCATTTTAGCAGCCTTCTCAATTTGTCCTATCACTTTCAAAATTTTGTATACATACACCAGGGGCCAAATTCTCAGGAGATGGGAATAATCCTGCTCTTGCAATTTTGTCTCCATCTTGAGATTGTTGGCAGATGGTTCTTCTGGGGGTCCAGGCCCTAAGTGACCTGGAGATGGGCCTACCATAGGCTGAGTCCAGAGTAGACATGTTAAAAGGCCCGCTAAAAAGCCTCAGCCCAGTGCTTCCAAGGAAATCAGCAGCTCATGTTTATACAGTTGAAGTATTTTAAACACCCCCTCACCACCAGAACTCACAAGCCCTATTATAAAAGTTGGAAGCTGTTGAACACCCTAAGAAACTCTGAATAAACAGGCTCTTCAAACTTGTTACATAAACAATGTGGAATACTTGTAAAATGATTAGGCAGTTGGATTGTAACCAAGAGCCCATAAAACTCCCAGAGTAAACAAACAGAATTCAGAATTGCTGTCTCAGTGGATGTCTAGATTGAATAAATAAAAGCAATGGGAAAAGATTAAACATTTACACTCTGTTATCATAGTAGGCTATCATTTCAATAATGTGAAATGTGCTTTGCCTTTTTATCCATTCGATTAATTTTTAAAAAGTCATTTGAAAACTTTTCCATATTGACAATCTTGTTCTTTTACTTGACAGCTTGCCAGCTGACAGAAGTAGCAATCTGGCAAACACATTGTTTAAAGCACAGTCATATCTTCCAATGACAGCACTGTCATAACTCACCTTATTGAACACAGATACAATTCATGCTAGAGCATTTGATCAACTGTAAACAAGGCAAAATCATTTTACTTACTTTTTAAACAATTCCATCTCCAATCCAAGGTCATGCCTCCATGTTAAACCTGGCAATTGCTAAATCTGACTGCCTCCACGAAAATTAAAAAAAACTTACCTGGGGCAGGCTCTCATTGAGCCCACAAAGTTGTCAGTTTCCCCCTCTATGGGGGTGGGCTAGTTCTGGGGCCTGGTCCCTCCCCCACCCTTGTGAAAATGTCCGAGGGTGGAAATTGAAGCGTGACTTCTGGGCACTCAGCTTGTTGGTCATGTTTTTCACTCCTGCCTCTGTTTGCTTGGTCCTGATTGGGACCATGAAAATGCAGTTCCAGGTCTCTCAGTTCCTGCATCCCCTTGAAAATTAGTTTATATAACCTCTCCTCGTTCTTCCTACCAAATAGTATCACTTCACATTTCTGTGTGTTAAGTTTCATCTGCTAGGTAACTGCCCATTTCATTGTTCTCTTGAATTCTGTTACTATTCTTATCATTGTTTATTACATATTTGAGTTCTGTGTCACATACAGACTCTGAAATTGTGCCCTGTAGACCCAAGTCCAGGTCATTGGTATATATGAAAAAAAGCAGTGGCCCTAATATTGACCCTGGGAAACAACACTGTATAGTTATCCAGGCTGAAAACAACACGTTACTGCTATTCCACTTTCATCCCTTAGCCCATAATATATCCATGGTGCCACCATCCCTTTAATCCCATGAATTCTAATTTAATAAACAAACTCTTTGAAGTTCATATACACAACATCAACAACATTACCCCTATCAACCCTCTCTGTTTCTCCAACAAAAAACTCAATCAAGTCGGTCAAATCTGATATTGTCTTTAACAGGTCCATGTTGGCATTTATTTATTCCAAATGTCAATTAATTTTGTTCTGGATTATTATCTTTAAAATTTTACCCATCGCTGGCCTTAGGTCTACTGGTCTATAGTAGCCAAGTTTATCCTTTCACCCATTTTTCAAACAGAGGTGTAACATTTGCATTTCAGCAGCTCGCTAACACCAGCCCATATCTAAACAGCATTAGGAAATTGTGGCTACAGCTTCTGCAGTTTCCACCCTAACTTCCTTCAGTAACCTAGAATATGTCTCATTTAGAATGATGGTGGAATTTTCTGCTCTGGAGACTAAGTGCCGTGGCAGGCTTGAAGACCGGCGCATTTCTGGCCAGCTGGCGTGGCAGATTTCTGCACCAGATCTTCCACTTTTCAGTTCATTATATATGCGTGAATGTGAAGCACATCATATCTCATGGCAGGGCAAGCTAGGATTCGCACGCCCCAGCTATCACCTCATTGGACCATCTTTCTGGGCGCCATATTTAAACTGCGCCTGCACATGTCATTCACTCTCTGCAGCACAGGACTGGCCATTTTCAGTGACAATGTGTTGGGGGTACTTCTTGACACTATTGAGGAATGCCAGGACATTTTTTATCCCTGCGATGGCAGAAAGAGGTCCACCAACCTCACCATGCCAACTTGGGAGTAGATCGCCAGGGTTGTCAGCACTAACGTTCCTCAGAGGAGGACCACCATCCAGTGCAGGAAGAAGATAAGTGATCTCATCCACTCCACCAGGGTAACTCAATCTTCCCCTCACTCTCAACTCGCACTCTCATCAGGCCATCAGGCATTCACAGGGTTACTGTCCACAGGGATGTCACACACTGCCAGCACAAGGAGCATCATCACACTCTCACACACACTTTGACATCTTTTCACATCCTGTACAGCTCACATTCTCAGCCCTTACACAGGTCCACTCAGTACACACACAAGTCAGCCATCCTTATCATGAAGAAGAGTCTGAGGAAGAATCATACGAACTAGAAACCTTAACTCTGTTTTTCTCTCCACAGATGCTGTTAGGCCTGCTGAGTTTTTCCAGCAGTTTCTGTTTTGATCCTTATCATCTGCCTTGGCATCTAACTTACTCACATTCTGTCCATTTGTCTTTATGCAGCACAAGATCACCCAAAACAAAGTAGGTAAAAGTAGGGAAAATCCCAAGATATTCTATAAGTATATCAATGGGAAGAGAATAAACAGGGCAATAGTAGGGCCCATTAGGGACCAAGGGGGCAATCTATGGGTGGAGCCAGAGGACATCGGTAGAGTGTTGAACGAATACTTCACATCCATCTTCACCCAAGAGAATGAGGATGAAGGTATGGAACTCGGGGAGAGATACTGCGAGGTTCTTGAGCAATTTGATATAGGGAGTGACAAGGTATTGGAGGTGTAGACAGGCTTAAAAGTGAACAAATCTCCAGGTCCGGATGATTTGTGTCCCAGACTGCTGAGGGAGGCAAGGGAGGAGATCACAGGGGTATTGACCCAAATGTTTAATTCCTCTCTGGTGATGGGGGAGGTGCCAGAGGACTGGAGAATAGCTAATGTGGTTCCACTATTTAAGAAGGGTTGTAGAGATAAACCAGGGAACTACAGGCTAGTGAGTCTCACGTCAGTGGTAGGGAAACTATTGGAGAAAATTCTGAAGGAGAGAATCTATCTCCACTTGGAGAAGCAAGGTTTGGTCAGGGATAGTCAGCATGGCTTTGTCAGAGGTAGGTCATGCTTAACAAATTTGATTGAATTTTTTGAGGAGGTGACCAGGTGTGTAGATGAGGGTAGCGCAGTTGATGTAGTTTATATGGATTTCAGCAAAGCCTTTGACAAGGTCCCACATGGGAGACTTATAAAGAAGGAAATGCACATGGGATACAGGGTAATTTGATAAGGTGGATTCAAAATTGGATTAGTTGTAGGAGACAGAGGGTGATGACAGAAGGATGCTTTAGTGACTGGAAGCCAGTGTCCAGTGGCGTACCACAGGGATCTATACTCGGTCCCCTATTATTCATCATTTATATAAACGACATAGATGATTATGTTGGGGGGAGGATTAGTAAGTTTGCGGATGACACAAAGATTGGCCGGCTGGTTAACAGTGAGGTTGATTGTCTTGGGCTACAGGAAGATATAGACGGGATGGTCAAATGAGCAGATAAGTGGCAGATAGAATTTAGTCCTGAAAAGTGTGAGGTGATACACTTTGGAAGGAGTAATTTGACAAGGAAGTATTAAATGAAAGGCATGACACTAGGAAGTTCTGAGGAACAAAGGGACATTGACATATGTGTCCATATATCTCTGAAGGCGGAGGGGCATGTTAGAGGGGTGGTGAAAAAGGCATCTGGGAAACTTGCCTTTATCAATCGAGGCATAGATTACAAAAGTAGGGAGGTCATGTTGGCGTTGTATAGAACCTTGGTGAGGCCATAGTTGGACTGTTGTGTGCAGTTCTGGTCGCCACATTATAGGAAGGATGTGATTGCACTGGAGTGGGTGCAGAGGAGATTCATCAGGATGTTGCAAAGTTACAAAGAGAGGTTGGATAGACTTGGGTCGTTTTCGTTGGAGCAGAGAAGGCTGAGGGGTGACCTGATCGAGGTGTACAAGATTATGAGGGGCATGGACAGGGTGGATAGGGAGCAGCTGTTCCCTTTATTTGAAGGGTCAGTCACTAGGGGACCTAAGTTCATGGTGAGGGGCAGGAGGTTTAGTGGGGATGTGAGGAAAAACTTTTTTACCCAGAGGGTGGTGACGGTCTGGAATGCACTGCCTGGGAGGGTGGTGGAGGCGGGTTGCCTCACATCCTTTAAAAAGTACCTGGATGAGCACTTGGCACATCATAGCACTTAAGGCTATGGGCCAAGTACTGGTAAATGGGATTAGGTAGATAGGTCAGGTGTTTCTCACCTGTTGGTGCAGACTCGATGGGCTGAAGGGCCTCTTCTGCACTGTGTGATTCTGTGATTCTGTGACAACAAAAGGGCGAGACCCCAGTCCGGATGGGAGATGCCTGAGATCACACCCCTCACTACCTATGAAGAGCATGCGGCAGAACTGGCTGGCAAGGACCAGGACCGTACCTGTGCTGTGGGCAAGACCAGTGTCTCCCAAGCTAGTAAGGATCCATCAACAGCTCATCCATCACCCGATGAAACTGTGAGTGCTTTGTATGTTGTTGACAATGCAGCCAATCAATCATTATCTCTTCTCTCTTTGACAGGCATGAGCAGAAAATGGAAGAGGCCCACTGGCAGCCAGCCCATCAGCCCCAACCCCTACTCAGATGAGGATCATGAGGACCCACTAGATGTACAACCGTCACAGCATTCACCCACACCCTCTGCCAGCGCAGAGACATACACCTCAGTGGAACCTAGGACTAGAGCAGGCTCAGGATCACAGTCTGGTGAGCACAGCACAGATTTGGGACCACAGCAGGCAGAGGCATTGACATCCAAGGTCACTGGTGGTGGCAGGACTGCTGGAAGCCAGGGTCCCACAGAATCTGAGTCAGACAACGAGCCTCTGGACTCGGCCCTCACATAGATGTTGGAGCTCGAAAGACAGACATGGGAACATCAGGTAGGGTTGTCAGATGCCATCACCAGATTGAAACGGACGATGGAGAAGTCCATAAGCATTCAGTCTTATGTCATAGTGACGGCATGCCGGTGCATCGAGGTCAACTCTGGTAGGATGGCGACCACCATGGAGACCTTTGTCCAAGACATTGTGCCTGATATATGGCAGAACCTGCCTTCCATCGCTCTTGACATAGTTGGGATCTATCAGTGGCTAGGCAAGAGGGCAACAGTGTAATTCAGCCTCATTCCAGGTGACCCTTCTCATCAAGAAGTCAGGGAGGGCCCTCGAACATGCATAGGTAGGGGAACTGTCACCTGGACACCCTGGAGCCATCAACACCGGTGACTCCGAGAGTGTCCAGCCACTCCCAATCCCCTCTGCCTGTGGCCCCATCATCTGCAGCTCCAGAGGCCAAGGAGGGTGCAGTTGCCCCACAGCAGGCAAACTGAAGCAGGCCAGGGCCCTACAAGCCTTGGCCCTCTAGGGGATGTTTAAATGAAGCCCATGCTCACTCATTCTTTGTCTTAAATGAAGTCCATGCTCATTCACTCTTTGTTTTAAATGAAGGTTGTGCTCACCCAATCTTTGTTTTAAGTGAAGTCCATGCTCACTCACTCTTTGTTTCAAATGAAGTCCATGCTCATTCACTCTTTGTTTTAAATGAAGGTTGTGCTCACTCAATCTTTGTTTTAAGTGAAGTCCATGCTCACTCACTCTTTGTTTCAAATGAAGTCCATGCTCATTCACTCTTTGTTTTAAATGAAGGTTGTGCTCACTCACTCTTTGTTTTAAGTGAAGTCCATGCTCACTCACTCTTTGTTTCAAATGAAGTCCATGCTCATTCACTCTTTGTTTTAAATGAAGGTTGTGCTCATTCACTCTTTGCTTTAAATGAAGTCCATGCTCACTCACTCTTTGTTTTAAATGAAGTCCATGCTCACTCACTCTTTGTTTTAAATGAAGATTGTGCTCATTCACTCTTTGTTTCAAATGCAGTCCATGCTCACTCACTCTTTGTTTTAAATGAAGTCCATGCTCATTCACTCTTTGTTTCAAATGAAGTCCATGCTCACTCACTCTTTGTTTTAAATGAAGTCCATGCTCACTCACTCTTTGTTTTAAATGAAGTCCATGCTCATTCACTCTTTGTTTCAAATGAAGTCCATGCTCACTCACTCTTTGTTTTAAATGAAGTCCATGCTCATTCACACTTTGTTTTAAATGCAGTCTGTGCTCATTCACTCTTTGTTTTAAATGCAGTCCATGCTCACTCACTCTTTGTTTTAAATGAAGTCCATGCTCTCTCGCTCTAAATTTAAATTTGTTTTAAATTTAAACACCTTGAAGCACTATTACAGCCTTCTGGACCACCCGTAGGGGACCCATCCCCCAACCACTCCACAAATCGACATAGGTATGACAGGGCTTTGACATAGAGGCTTGGACCTGACTGAGTTTTTCCAAGTGAGAGAAGCCTCAGTCAAGGCACTGTCAGCCTGTAACCTTCAGATTGTACGACAGTCCCAACTTGCAGTTATGTTATGAGAATATTGTGGGGGACGGGGGCCTTCAAAATTGTAAACTGCCAGCTACAAACTTTAGAGGTCTTAGGGCCATTAGGCATGTGAATTTTGACCTTTGGCCCCTTTTCAGTTGGTTTCTTCTGACAGTTGGGATTTCGCATGAGAGGGACAAAGTGTCTTTGGAAGCCAATTCTACAATGGCTCCAATCATTTATACTCTCGCAAGAAATCACAACATGAGTTAAGATGTCACATTCCCTAAATTGGTATTTGATTGATCCTAACATGTCTCAGCTATACCTTCCTCTCCATTTGGATAAGCGGAAATTAGTTGGGAACCCCTTCAATCAGACCACAAGTTCAGCACTCGACTCCTCCCACAAGCATGAAGAGACCTGCCCTGGCAAGTTGTTTCATCAGAGCAGCTTGAAAAATGACGATTTGAGGTATTATTACCAGACCAGCTTCGAAACCCACCGTCACAACTTCCCCACCCCTGTGACCATTGAAAACCCTCCCCTCATGCTGGCGGAGAATCATGCTCAACTTTCCCTCCCTCCAATCACTCTCCTTTTCATCCCCTAATTTTCGATCGCATTGTTAAAGTGCTTGATATCACTGTCTTCCCCGCTGAAGGGTTCCATGTTGATGTCCCAATGTAGACCTGACCCCTCCCCAGTTGAGGCCCATTGTACTTTGTCTTACAGAAACCCCCTCCCAAAGGGACCATCGCGTGCCCCCCCTCACATTACCTGTTCCCTGTCTACAGGATGCAGATGCCTTCCCTGACTATGACTCTGCCTTTTGCAGCCCAGTATTGAGCCACCAACTCCCAGGACCGACATGTGTGAGGGACTGACCATGCCCTGTGTACCATGCTGAGCACAAGTGACACAGGACAGACAGGCCATCCACCTCTCTGGACCAGGACCAGGATAGGTGTGCAAGGCACATCCCTCTAAATGGTGACATAACCACCCAGGACTGTTTCTGCCCTCTGGCCGGGACTAATTCCCCACCGTACCCCTTCATCATGCGCCTGCGTGTGCTCTCATCCCCGGTCACTCCCCGCCAACACCCCCCACACCCCCCCAGTCAAGTCTTTGCCCTCCAGCCCCTTTCACCGCTGCCCCCCCCGCCCCCCACCATCCTGCTGGTCTCACATTGTAAATCTTGGCTCTGGCCCTGCACCATCCTGAGTTCCTGATGGTCTTGCCTGTGCAGCTTGGCATGGAGTCAGAGCAGCCACGAACACAGCGCATTGAAAGGTTGCCAAACATACCTCGAGGTCACAAGTGCTGGTGCTTGCTAGGTGCATGTCACTTATATCCAATTGTGATTCACGCTGGTCTAATTAGCCACTGGCGTGACCATTTGATCTGGATTGGAGGCGTGATTCTGGTAAGCTGCCTCTTTAATGAGTATTCATGATATCTAAATACATTCAAATGTGGTTCCCGACACGGCATGACAGATTACCTAAGCCACCATGAAAGTTGGTAGTGCAAAATTGCAATCTCTTTTAATGCCGGTGGCAAACTGACTTTTGCCCTTCCCCCGCATTGCCCCATCCTGCCCAACTGCCGCTAACAGGACCAGAAAACCCAAACCCTAAGTTTTTTGACTTGAGGACTGACAACATTTCAAGTGCGCCCTTTATTTAATTTTCTCCTATCCAATATCACTACTAGCTCCTCCTGTACGACTACATTATCAGTTTCCTTTTCCCTGATGAAGACAGATGTAAAATACGCATTTAATACCTCAGCTATTTCCTCTGCATCAACAGAGAATAATTCTCTTTTGTTCCCTAATCTGCTCCATCCTCCTTTTTACTATCTTTTTACCATTTATAGGTTTACAAAAGACTTTTGGGTTCCTCTTTATGTCAGCCGTTAACCTGTTCTTTTGCCCTTTATTTGCCCCTCTTATTCCCTTTTATTAACCTTCTTTATACATTGAATATTCAGCTTTGTTTCCTGCTGTATTATGAAACTCACATTTGTCATAAGAGCTCTTTCACTGTCTCACTTTAATCTTTCCATATGTTGTCATGTTTTGGATATCCTTCCTTCCCTCCTCATAAGAATGTGTCTAATCTGGACCTAAACTATTTCCTTTTTAAAGACCTAAATTGGTTAATTACTATTTTACCAGCCGATTTTTGATTCCAATCCACCTGGACTAGATCCTTTTTCAATTCACTGAAGTTAGTCCTCCTCCAGTTTCATACTTTTATACTGGTTCTTGTCCTTTTCCATTGCTATTCTAAACTTGACAATAACATGATCACTGTCTCCCAAATGCTGTCCAACTGAAACATGAATCATTTGCCTACTCCATTTGCCAGAACAAGATCCAATGTTTCTTCCTCCCTCAATGGGCTGGATACAAGCTAATATAGAAAGCTTGTACACACGTCAGGAATTCCTCCTACTCTTTGCCCTTTACCCTGTTACTATCCTAGTCTAAGTTAGGATGATTGAAGTCTCCCATCATAACTACTCTTTAATACCTGCATCTTTTGGTAATTAGTCTGCAAATTTGCTCCTCTATCTCTTTTCCACTATTAGATGGCCTATGTTAAGTGGCCAGAAATATATTAGTTCCAGGATTATTCTTAATTCTAACCAAATAGATCCTGTCTTTTACCCCTCAACTATATGGTTACTTTCTAGTGCTATAATACTTTATTTGATTGGGATTGTCACTCCCCACATTTCTTATGGTCCCAGCTATGTTGAATTGTAACATATCCACCTTGAAAATATCCCTTCTGTCACTGAACTATTCCCATTGCCCAAGGAACCTGATGTCTCTCTCCAGCAGCCTTTCCATCTTATTTCACTATTTCTATACCCACAAGAGTGTGGCATTGGGAGTAATCCAGAGATTTAATTTCCTTCCAAGCTCCTGAAATTCCAACAGCAGGACCTCAACCCTTTTCCTTATGTCATTGGTGCCCACATGGACCAAACTTCTGGCTGCTCCACTTCCCTTCTCAAAATGTTCTGCACACTCTCAGTGATGTACTTTACCCTGGCTTTGGGGAGGCAACACACCATGCAGACTCATACAACAGTCCCAGCAACATCTGTCTACTCCTCTGTGCCTCCCCGCCCACCATGTCATCATGTGCCCCACATTGCAGTGGATGAACTCACGAGTGCACTCCTCCAAAGTGTCATCACTCTCACTGGTGTTTGGTAGTAAAAACTGATTTGAGTGACACACTCCTTGATGATTCCAGCACCGTCTATATCGTCCTACCGTGCAGGATGTCCCCAGTGCCAGGCAATAACCATTTCCAACAAGAGAGAATCTAACCATCACCCCTGCATATTCAATGGCATTACCATCGCTGAATGCCCCACCATCAACATCCTGGGGGTCACCATTAACCAAGAACTGAACTGGACTAGCCATATAAATACTGTGCCTACAAGAGCAGGTCAGAGGCTAGGAATCCTGCAGCAAGTAACTCACCTCCTGACTCCCCAAAGTTTGTCCACTATCTACAAGGCACAAGTCAGGGGTATGATGGAATACTCCCCACTTGCCTAGACGAGTGCAGCTTCCACAACACTCAAGAAGCTTGATATCATCCAGGACGAGCAGCCCGCTTGATCGGCACACCATCCACAAACATTCACTCCTTCTGCCATCAATGAACAGTGACAGCAGTGTGTGCCATCTACAAGATGCACTGTAGAAACTCACCAATGCTCCTCAGGCAAACCCATGACCACTAACATCTAGAAGGACAAGGGCAGCAGAAAGAAGGGAACACCACCATCTGGAAGTTCCCTTCCAAACCACTCACCATCCTGATTTGGAAATATATTGCCATTCCTTCATTGTTGCTGGGTCAAAATCCTGGAACACCCCCTCCCTAACAGTACTGTGGGTGTACCTATACCACAGGGACTGCAGTGGTTCAAGAAGGCCGCTCACCACCACCTTCTCAAGGCAATTAAGGATGGGCAATAAATCCTGGTCTAGCCAGTGGCACCCACATCCCGTAAATGAATTAAAAGAAAACCTCAAAATCTCTAAAATTTATGATTGTTATTTTTTGGGACTGTGTCTTTAATTCAGGACACAATGGAGGAATAAAGGGGGTCATGTGACCTGCTCAGAATTCTGCCCAACAACAAGCTTGGGTGACTTGGTTGTTAAAGGGGGGCCCAGGTTGTTTTACTGGGAAGAAGGTGCAAGATGATCATCCCTGTGGATGATGGCAACTGTATCTGTGAAGACTCCAAGTCTCACAGGGCAGTGTTAGGCATGTCAGGTTTTATAAACAGTTATATTTTGAACTGTGGACTTGATTCCAAAATTGAATGGAGTTGGCATTTAAAAGATAATTAATCAGCATTTCTACCTGAGTACAAGGCCCATGTGATACATATTGTCATGGAGATGGACTTTAAGAGGGGAACAAGCCATATAGCCATTGTAGTATTGGCTTATAGGTCTTTCTTAATATATCCCTTAACTTCACAGACAAGCCAGTCTGCAAGAGTCTGAGAGGGAGAGAGAGAGAGAGACAGAGAGAGAGAGAGAACAGAGAAATTGAGGCTGTCAGTCTCTATTGTTCACTATGCAGGATGTGGGTGGGAGTTCATGCTCAGATTAAAGATTAATGAGGCTGGGATATTAGTCTAGTTTTGGCTGGTGGGAGAGCAGAGGGATCCCCATCATAAATCTCACTGTGAAAGTCAGTTCGGTGATTAGAAGTTTTCTCACTGGAACAGGAAAAAGGAAGAAGGCTGAGAATAGCATTGGACTAGTTCCTGGAGAATGACGTGTCCACTTAAGGGACAGAGTAAAATATAACCATGGAGGGGGATTTTTGGTTGTTTTAAAAGTTAAATGTGGAAACTTTTCTGTAGCTTATAGTATAAGTTATCGACTGAAATAGTGGCCAGAATTTTCCATGCCCGCTGGTGTCAGGCATGTTCGGTGGCATCAGCGGACCATATGGCACGATCAGTTTCACAACGGCGTGAGACCAGTTTGTAATTGTCCACGCAGCCCATCGATAGCAGGCTGCATTTCCCATCATTGGACATTGGGAACCTCATTGTAATACATCTGCATATCATTATTAGGCCAGCCTGTCAGAAACGCTCCCCTCCCCCACTGGATCATCCACCCATATCGGTGGGAAAACATGCACCTGACAGGCTGCACTTCAGTCGGGACTTCGAGGTTTGTTTGCCTACCTTGCTTCAGTCAGTACTCACAGTCATCAACACTAGGCTTCACAGTCAGCACCACATCACTTCTAGGTGGACTCATGGGCAGTTCTCTGCCTACGAGATCAGGCATATATGGGTGGCTTTTCAATGGCTGCAGGGCTAGGGCTTGCTTGGTGAAGGTGGAGAAGTTGTCTCAGGTAAAGGAAGAGGCTGCAGGATGAGGGCTGTACTGGGGAAGGAGGGTAACTCAGGGTGTGTGTGGGGGCACAAGTTGATCCGTGCAAGTGGCCTCAAGATGGTGAGGGCTGAGGAGGCAGTCTCCAGAGGAGATGAGGCCAAATGGAGATGTGAAGGTGTGTGTGAGAGTGGGTGGTGATGTCCCATGAGCTGGCAGTGAGTGAGGTGCCAGTGAATGTGTGATGGGCTTGAGTATGTGAGTTTACAGTGATGAGATGGTTGCTGTACCTTGGCTGCATGGATGAGATCATTCATCCTCGATCTGCATTGCATGGCCAACCTCTTCGTGCAGCATTGGTACTGATCACCACTGCCACTGCCTCCCAATCCTGGTTGGTCCCTCTGCTGCCCATCCTGCAACCAGAGTGAGGGGTAGAGAACATTGCAGTAGGCCTCCACGGTGTCCAAAATGTGTTCCAGTGACACATCAATAAATCTGGGGCTGCAGTCTTTTTGTCTCTTGTGGACACCTTCCCTGCTTTAGTCCTAGGCTGGAAGCAGTGAGATATGTGTACATGCCAGGACTTTAAATATTGCGCCTGGCATGATGAATTGGCGAGGTGGGTGAATGAGAGCCCGCCTGCTATCAAAATGGTGTGTTTCCTGGGAATGCATAACTAATGTGGCTGGTTTGGGATGACACTGCGTGAAAAGCTACCATTGCAGCTGGCAGGTAAAATGTCATTTTAGCTGCCCGCTACCATACTTAGTGCAAACCTTGGACAGTTCCACCCAGTGTTTAGTAAATGTTGCTTTCAGTTTGTTTATTATAGTAAAAGTCTTAATATGTGAAATGTTGTTGTTTGATCTTTTCAGTCAATCAGCAGAATTTGAATATCTTTTGAAAAGTTATTGGTTTCTATGGGGATCATTGCAGTAGCTGCACAATGATCTCCTCCTGGAACATGTTTTTGATGAAATTCTCAGTCTCCCATATGTCCTGTAGTGATTCCAGCTGCTCCCAAGCTCAAAAACCGAGCTTGTTTTCGGCAATGGAGGCACGTATAAAGTGTCCTGTTGTTCCCACATAACAGAGAAATTCCAGGCAAAGGGTCACAGTGTTTCATCTCAATGTTTTGTAAAAAAAAAAATATATTGTTTTTAGTTTACTAACTCCTTACTCTTAATTTTTATTCACTTATTTATGGATGTCAGATTTTTATTTAATGCAATTCAGATCGCTTTAATGTTTAAATTTACTGAATTAATTTTATTTTTATCCCCTTAGATCTAATTAATTGCTTTGATTAATTATATATTGACAGTTGCCTCTTGCTCAAGGTACTCAGCATCTTTCTCCCCTCTGCACTGAAATCTCACTGTCAACAAATTCCTGCCACCACTTTTTAGCAGATTCTCCAAACTCTGTGTGCATAACCTACCTTAGGGTGGTACTAATTAAAAACCAAGCACTTCTCTATAGGGAAGAAATATCATCCCCAAGCAACCCAAGTACATCTAACACTTTGTTATAGTTCGGCACTACCAAAAATCCAGACCTTGCTTCTGGCCTACCATCTTTGACAGCGATTGTGTGCAACAAGAGAAAATGATTAGACAAGAGAAAATGACTGGGAAGGGTTAAATGAATACACATCAAGCATAGGTAAATGTAAGTGCAAACAAAAACATGTGAAGTGAAAACCTATAAAATTTATCGAATGCACCAATCTCCTGGACCCTCTTGAAGTTAAGTTCACTTACCTCCCAGTATCAATGGAGGAACTTGAAAAGAAAACCTCTTGAGGTGGAAATTCATTCGAAGTTCTGACATCATTTGTTGGAAATAGTGCAAACTAAGCACCAAGATTGCTTCATTGTCTGATAGAAGAACAGCATTTACATTATGTTAGCATGCACTTATGCTCATCAAGTTGCACATTTTGCATCATAATGTGAATTATATCCTTACAATGACAGGTCTTGGTAACTGTAACTCGTTAAACTCTGATTGTGCAAGTGTTAATGGTGGTAAAAGCAACTGCAATAGATATTGCTATAGAAGAATTCACATTGAGGATCCAGAGTCTTATGGTGGACCTAAGGCTTCTGGACTCGATGATAGAGGGAGGGGGTACACAATGCCCCCCCCCCAGGACAAGTGACACCTGCCATTGAGCTAGATTTTGTGGTCGGCAGCAAAGCAGCAGTGCTGGTCTTTGACTTTGAAAAAAAACTGCCCATAAGGCACAAATCTTTCCTTTTCTGGCATAAGTATGAATCTTGTGCTAAGTCAAGGGGATCTCCAGACACCCAGCAGCAGTGAAGCCATTAAACAGGATAAGCAGCCAGTCATTGTGATGTATTCTTACTGACAGCAAGCCAGGAAGTAAAAATTCACCAAATTCTTTCACTTCTAATTTTAAAGGTTCAGATAACAAAATAAATGATTGGTACATATATATGGGATTAAGGTGGAAGCTAAAATATCATGGACAGTATTTTACACCCTCAGGCAGTCATGTGTCTGATCCGAATGGGCTTGAAATAGTGCGAGATGACATCGGATGAGCTTCCCAACGTCATCACGCACTCACGCAATATTTCGCTTGGCAGGTGCGCCTGGCAGTCAGAAGCACACCTGCGACAATTAAGTGTGCAATTAAGCCCATTAACGATGCAATTAACAGCGATTTTATGTGGTCCGTCCACATTTATGGTTGGCGGATGGGCCATTCTCCCAATCAGCATTCACATTTTTGCTCAAACCTTGATCCAGGACAGGATGAAATCTCCAAGGGGGATATAAAATAAAAAGAGACATCTGGGTATTGGTTTTTTATGAGGTACGCTTTCAGGTGCTTCATTGTGTAGCTGACTCTGGTGTGCGCCCGCCAAACTATCAACAGCCACTTAAGGCCTTTAAAAAAGTAATTAAATCAATTAATGGACCTGCCTGTCCAACGTTAAGGTTGGCGGGCAGGCGAAGAACCCAGGCAGCCTTCAGAAAAAGCATGAAACCTCATTCACAGCTGCGATGAGGTTTCACGAGGGATTTAAAATGTATATAAAATTTTTAAATAAAAATAATTGACATGTCCCTGCTCATGTGGCAGTGTCACATGAGGGGACACGTAAGGAATATTTTTTCTCCCTTTAATAAAGTTTTCAAACTTGAGCTGAGCTCCCTGAGGCAGCACTCAGGGAATCCCCCCTTGCTTGCACAGGGAGTGCACAGCACTTCTGGGCAGACGTCACGCTGGGTGGGCCTTAATTGGTACGCCCACGTAAAATGGCGGTGCACCTGCACCTGCGCAACCCGACCGACAGGGGGGTAAATGCTGCCCAGTGAGAGTGTTTAGCAGTGATTATGAACTTAGTACACCATTAAAAACTCACCTACACCTCATTCAATAAGGTGTAACTTTTTCAAGGCCACGATTTTACATTCGGCATGCGAGGGTGGGCCTGACACGCCGGAACGTAAAATGACGTGTGATGATGTCAGGTGTGTGTCCCGACGTCATCATGCAGTCTCACGATGTTTCGTTTGGCGGGCACGCGCTGGAGTTGGCTCTGCGACTTCCGACAATTAAAACACCTATTCGGGCCATTAGCAACCTCATTAACCTGAAATTTACGCTGCCCATCCAACCTAGCAGCTGGTGGATAGGTGAAAAGGCCAAGAGGCCTTTACATTTTTTAGGAAACCTCGTCCATGAGTGGAATGAGGTTTCCTAAAGAAAACATTTAAAAAAAATAAAAACATGTCCTATTTCATGTGACACAGTCACATGAGGGGACATGTTTCATTAAATGTTTAATGGTTTTAATAATTTCTTCAAAAAGTGCTTCAAGTTCCTTGAGGCAGCTCTGTGCCTTGGGGAGATTGAAGCGCTCTTTAGCGCGCATGCACGAAAGAGCCCTGGACCTGATTCTCCCTCCTCCCCCAACCTGCACAGATAGTGCTCAGCGCTGCCGCCTGTGGTCCACACTGGGCCGGCCTTAATTGGCCCGCCCATGTGAAATTGCGGTGCCGAACTGATCGTGGGCGGAGGTCGGATCCGCAACCACCTCCATCTGCTCCCGCCGAGCCTGCCTGACGCAGGAACAATTCAGGCCCAAGAGTTTTTATAGCGAGACTAAGAGCATAAAAGTGGAAGTTTGCATTAGTCCAGTGATTTCTAACTGATTGTATTCTGGGGGAAACCTCAGCAGTGCAACCTCTGGATGAATGTAAATCATTGACAGAAACTTCTGAACTTCCACAAGTAGCTGCTTTTGTGCGGACTCCAGAAGTGCTGTGAATTTGCACAAGGGAATTGACAGTGAATGCTAATAGCTTTACTGCAAAATGTGGGCCTTTGTGGTCTTAAAATTAGCTGTGCACTTCATCTCGATGCGTCCTTCACATGAGGTAGTTAACTGCTCTGTGTATAAGGGCCTTCTGGGATTGAAATATTCTTCATCACCCAGAAGCTGAATCTTATATGGACCTGTGGAGGGTGTGGCTCCTTTGTATTGGCTTCTTTCCCTTGTTTGTTCTCTATTGCATATACAGCTAAGATTGATGGGAGTCTCCTGAGAGATTTCACCATCATCTGCCCCTGCTGCTAGGTAGTTTCTTGTTCTGGGCATTGCATTGGCAAGAGAACAATCCAAATGCATCTACTCCTAACACCTAGGCCTAGATTTTCATCCATACGTTGGCTGCGCAGAGACGGGAGAATTCCTGTCTCCGTGAACACGACTTCTAAAAATGTCTGACTGAACCTCAGATTTTCATTCTGGTTTGGGGGTGGGGGCGTTCCCTTGGATTTGGGCTGGGTGACCTTGGAATGAGTGCGGAGGAAGTTGGGTGCGGAGGCAGGCTGGGTGGAGAGCCTGCCTCGGTGCTCCAGCAGAGTGTTGAAGTTCAATAAAAAACAAAAACCTAAAACAGCCCTCACCCCTCATATCTTCCATGCCACCTCATGCCCTCACCCACCTCCAATGACCCCTCATACCCTCGAACCTATGTTTCTCTACCTACACCCATGGCCCTTTATAGCCCTTCTGCCCATCCCATGGTCCTTTATAGTATCAATGCCAGTCCGTGCCCCAGTGCCCCACCCATCATACCCTTTATAACTCCTATGCCCCTCTGACCACCACCCATTGCTGTTAGTGGCTCCTATGCCAACTTACTGCCAACTCATGCCAAACCATGTCACCCACCCTTTGCCCTTACACATACCATGCCAACTTACCCAGTATCCATCAAACTCAGGACCCATGGTGAGATTAAACAAAATAAACTTCCAAGCTCTACTGCAGACTTAATTTTTTAAAAAAACATTCTTATTTATAAAAAAACCCATTGACTATATTTACTTTCCTTCAACCACATTATCCCTTACAAGA
The DNA here is from genome assembly GCF_017639515.1 of Carcharodon carcharias. Taxonomy (NCBI): domain Eukaryota; kingdom Metazoa; phylum Chordata; class Chondrichthyes; order Lamniformes; family Lamnidae; genus Carcharodon; species Carcharodon carcharias. The sequence continues at coordinate 73,320,380 of NC_054477.1, read as the reverse complement.
ATCAGCACTTTATTTCATGGCATAATCCCTTATAAAAACAAGCATTGGAATTCATAGGCCTGAATTTTTTAGAAGGTGAGACAAGAGTCAGCAGGGAACACATCCCTGCTGACTCTAAGTGCCTCACAGCCATTTCACACTCAAATAATTGGCTGGCAACTCTGCAGAACCTGCACCAACATATGACCAAGGAACAGGAGTAGGCCATTCAGCCCCTCGAGCCTGCTCCGCCATTTAATAAGATCATGGCTGATCTGATGGTAACCCGAAATCTGCATCCCACCTACCCCCAGTAGCCTATCACCCCCTTGCTTACCAAGAATCTATCCACGTCTGCATTAAAAATATTAAAAGGCTCTTCTTCCACCACCTTTTCAGGAAGACAGTTGCAGTGGACAGAAGCAGTAAGTTCTGGCAGCGGAGGATGTCGGGGCCTAACTCCGGGAAGAGGGGCCCAGGTAAGTTCAAGGGGTCCCAGGGTGGGGAGGGTAGGAAGGCCTGAGGGGTGTGCTAAAGGAGTTTGGAGGGAGAGATCAGGGGGTGGGAGGGAGGTCTGGATGCCACCAGACCTTAAGCGGGGTGTGCTCTGTCAGAAGGGGGCTTCTGATGGAGGTACCCCCCCCCCCCCCCCCCCCCCCACCTTCCCGCCTAAGATGTAACTCTGTAGATTTTTGATCTTCCCCCATGCCAGCTCAATCATCCCACCAGCCAGGGTGGGAATGGCCCTTAAGTGGCCAATAATTGGCCACTTGAAGGCCTCAACTGGGGCAAGGGTGGGATTCCCATCTGAGGCCTTGCTGACCCCAGCATAAAATTGCTATGTGGTCGGGGTGAGCAGGAACTCAGAGAGAATCCTGTTCTTCAGTTTCACACTACCTCCCCCATCCCGCATCTAAAATCCCACCAGTGGGGGAGCATAAAATTCTGGCCATTGTTCCACACAGATAGTTCATTACCATGTGGAGCTATCAATCAAACTGAAGTAGCAGTGGGACATCAGACAGTTGTGAAGTCAGTCATGCGACAATAATCAGTAATGGAAGACTAAGGTGTTTGTCAAAGTGAAATAGCAAGCAATCTTTTTCTTAACACTCCCCCAGGCAGTTTTTCAAAGAGTAAAGAGCAGGATTTTTTAAATGTCTTTACAGTTTGACAGCTCCCTTTGACAGTTCCTCTTAACAGTTCATCTTGACAGTTTTGACAGTGTTTTTGACAGTTTCAATGAGTTTATGCACTTCTTATGCACATTCATGTCTGCTTTTGGAAATCTGAAAGAGCACCTGACCTCCTCAAAAGGTGTCCTGGACCATTTCCAAAAGGGTATCTTGCATCTCCAAAATGGTCCTCTGGTTCTCCAAATGAATCCACAAAGTTCAGACCTGTTCCTACCAGGTCTAATCTATGCATGTTTTGTTTCACACACTTCTCACACCAAAATGCTGTGGGGAGGCAACTGCTGATCTCTATGGGCAGCTGTCTTCATGAAATGAGCTGCGCGAATCCTGACCCGGGTCCATTCCTGCCCCAGCAAAAATGTTATGTGCCATGTTCTGGGTCAGGACTTCTGGGTTTGGGCCTCTTCCGCTACTTTCACCATGATGGAGAGGCTCTCTATTTTGATTAAAATCTAAGCCCTAGTCTTTCTGATATGTCTTTCTTTTTCCTCATGGAGGATTCTCCCCTCCCACACACCCCCATCCACCCCACAGGGGTTGACAGGGTCCTTGACCATGTCTGATCCATTTCCTGCACTTGCACCCTCACCCCTTCCTTGCCTTTCCAGAACCACAAGAGGGCTCTCTTGGCCTGTCTCCAGTATTCAATGGATTATCCTCCACTATTTCTGCCACCATGGAAGTGACATAAATTTCACAGGGTATTGTACTCTTGTGAAACTATCATAGAAGTTTGCATAACTGCTCCAGGTGGACCCTTCGCCCAAGCTACCATCTAAAGGACATTGCTTGGCATGATCCCCAGTACCTGCAACAAAATGTGGTTTTAGAAGAGAACCCCATTAAAAAAACGACTGATATGCATCATGTGCATCAGTTGAGGCCAGTCCTGCTCACTATGCATGGGTTAAATGCATCTGAGTTAGTGCTTTTGGGAAACATAGAGTGAATGATGGTGATTGCTGTGAAGGGTTGTCATGCCCACATGTACTGGTGCTTTGCACTACTTTCTATAATACACCTAGAGAAACATAAGAGGAAAACAGATTAATACTGTCTATCTCAGCAGCCCTCAATTATAGAATTTAGTAGATACGTTCATTTGCTAATAAGTGAATGAGAGATTAGGATATGAATGAAAGTTATTAGAAGTATAAGGTTATTATAAACTCTGAACTGGTGGCAATCTCCATCACCCTATGATCTTCCTTTCAAGGATTTCTGGGTCTGCTTTTTCACGTGGAGATTGAGGTTGAAAGTTAGAGAGTCCTCCTTTTACAATGCATTTTTTCTGCAAGCAGAGTGCAGAAGTGAGAAATTCCAGTTGTTAAAATGTTGTTAGGTTGTTAATACTCAATGTCAACATGTAGGCCTGGAGGGTGTGATGATATATGCATCACATTCATGCAATATGGACTTATGAGCTGATGGAATATAAATTTGAAATGCACTTGGTTTTAAAACAAAATGGAGAATGGACACTTAAAAACAAAATGAAGTTGAGAGGTCAGGTGACCCTTTGTTTCTTGTGAATACACATGGAATTATACAAGATCCCTGGGCTAACCTTCACGTCTGGACAAGACATTAAAATGCAAATGAACTTTCAGGCGTATCTTCGAAAAATAATTAAAATGCAACAGATCCTTCCTGTGGTTAATGGTTGACCATCTCCAAACTATTAAAAGATTTTCAGATTTGGAGTGGAATCCCAGGGAATGGGTGTAAAAAAACCTTATTTTATCATGCTGATATGTGAACAAATGAATGAAAGAAACTCAGACCCCATTGTTTGAAAATGGCCTAGTCATCAGAATCCATTTGAGGACAATAGACAAAAACTGGTCATATATCAGAAGTTTCAGATAAGGACATTTAAAAAGGCATATTTTTTGGAGCAGCAGGGTAGAAAGATCCAGACCAGTGAAGGAACAGGACCCTACCTAAGAACCATCAGCAGGCAGAGAATTTGGGTTAGCCTTTACCTCTCTTTTTGAGGAACCGAGTCAGGTTTTTACCAAAGGGGTTTGCCTGCACCTCGACTGGAGTGAAGCAAGAGAAATCTGCTACTGCAAGCAACAAACCACAGCAAATTTGTCTTCCTAAACCTGCTACTCTATTCTTCAGTAGCCCAAAAAGGAATCACAAGCTTGTAATGTTTCAAGACTTCATCTCGGGGAAAAGTAAGTGTGACAGAGAGCTTTTGAACATTTAAGTACATGCGACCTTTTGCAATCATAATCTTTTCTTGAGTGTGTGTGTGTGTGTGTGTTTGAGTGGATGTGGTTGCAAATACATTTATATGTTAAACAATAAACATTTATCTTTCTTCTTTAAAACTTACAAAAAAACCTGTCATTTGTCTGTTCTTGACAATTACAGCACTCAGAATAAAAATATACTTTTTCTTTTAAAACACATGTCTTTGGTTAGTCAAGAGGTGGGAAAAAGGGGCACCACCCCATCATCTCTCCCCCGTCTGTACCACATGCATGCAACATCCTACTACATTAGCTGGGTAAATTCTTTTCGTCTGAAAATATATAGGTGTGTCAGTAACGGAACAGATCCAGCTAAGGCTGTGTATGCACTCTGCTGTATAATAGCCATGCATAAAGCATGGAAAGGTTTGAAAAAGAGGGTGAGGTAATTGTACATATTAATAGAAAATGATGGTATTTATATCAACCTTAGCTGATGCAGTCACCTAATTCCTTTCCATGGCTGTCCACATATCCTGGATGTTACCCATAACATTCACATTGGGAAGCCACATCCTCTTATTCCTCCTAAGTGCTCTCAAGGTTTCTACTCCAATGCTTCACTTGCTCCAGGAGTATTTGAATGGCCCTATTATAGGAAAAGGAATACTCTATAATTTTCAACACCCCTTATGTACATTGCTTTTTGAATAAGCTTGTCATATTCCAAATTGTTCAAAGTATGCCTATCTCTTTAAACTGTTGCAGTCCTTTGAACTCTCAGCAGCACATGACTTCTTGCTCATTTTAAGCTCCCAATCTTGTCACTTAAAGCTAGATTGACTCATATTAATCAAATGATGACCCTGGAAATGCAAGGTCAGTGTATTAGTGGCTGGTTGAATATTATCCCTACTTCTGGTTAGGCTTTTCATGCGCCTCCATCATGTTAGTCCATCAGTTCACTCCTTGTAGCTCCAAATACTTTGAGCTCTTAGCACAGGTAAGCAAAACCCTGGAACGCTGGGCTTTTCTGTGTATAATATTAATAGTTCTGTCAGTGCTATTATCCCTTTTTCAGGTTATACCAGTGCATCTCTTTTGAAAATTATTTTTGCAATACACATGGATGAATGATTAAAGTATCTGGAACCATAAATGCCCTAATAGTTGTTTGATTGCTGGAGGATGATGACGACATGCAGTGAGGACACTCCATAGATCTTCACATAGCCTCTGAGAATGTCTGACTCTTGTCTGTCTGAGTGCAGCTCGCTTGCGCTCTGTGATCAGGGTCATATCATAGAGACGCAGCCATGAAACTTTCCAATTACCTGATCCTTTGTCTCTCTTCAGCACCTGAGCCCTTCAGAAGCATAGCGTCACTGGTCACAGATGCTGAAGAGATGGGAGGCCAGCCCCATCTTAATGGTGCTGAGAGCACACAGAGAGTGTGATGGAACTCTGTGACACTTGCCCACGACATTCTGGAAGCAATTACAAGCACCGTTGAGATGCAGGCATCACTAATATGTCCAGTCAGTGTGAGACTGGACCATCACTTTGGTCTGAAGGCTTCACAAAGCACAGGGAAGAGGCCTTGGACTGAGATACCTGCCTTTATCTTGTGCAGAAAGGTTTCACATTTGAATGACACAAACACTGCTCATCAGAACAAGGAGCCATAGGCAGGGAGACATTCTTGGGACTTTATTTACAATAGTGAACAGCATGTGCAAGTGATTAACACCCATGCCCAGGCTGTGAAACTACATCTTCTTAACCTTCCTAACCCTGCTGCTACGTCTTGGTGCTCCCCGGACATCCACAGCAGAAGTGGAGGTGCTGACTGCTATGCCCTGTTGTCTGTGATGACCTTGGCGGGCATCCTCTGGAGGGCTGAGACCTGGCCTGCTTTCGGGATCCTGATGTGTGGCAGCAGCACCCTCCAGGATCTGCTGATTCTCCTCCCTATGGCTGCCCAAGCACCCCCTGTCTGACTCCTTGAGGAGGAGAGGTAGCTGGAATGAGATCAGGCTGCACCGCACCCCTCTTGCGTACACATCGCTGGAGGACAACTCTGGTGTCAGCGATGGAGTTCAGCCCATGCAGCAGTTCAGGAACGATGTCCTGGACCAAGGGCTCCACGGCAGCCACCACCTTACCAGTGTTGACCTCAATGCGTTGGCATGTCGGCGCTCCTCAGCCTGAAGGCAGATGGACTACCCCATCATGCCTTGCAATCTGAGCAGTGCAGCGGACATGCCTTCCTGATGTTCCCGAGCTTGCCTTTGCAGCTCCAGCAACTGTGACATAACCGAGTCCAAAGGCTCCACATCTGACTCGGACTCAGCAAATTTCTGGCCTCCAACAGTCCTCTAAGTGCCAGACACCTGGGAAGTCCATGCTGCCACCTGCTGTGGATCAGAAAGTGCGATGTGCTCACAAGATTGTGATCCTGAGGCTATTCTAAAGCTAGATTCTGCCGAGGTGTGTCTCTGTGCTGGTGGAGGGTGTGTGTGACCTCTGTGACAGGTCTTCAGGGAGGGTTTCAGCTGATTCCTCTTCCTTGATTGGAGACCCTGGGTCGTGGACTCCATTGGTTGTTTGGCAGATGTGCCTGCGAAAGCAAGGAGAGATAATTGAGTGCCCTACCATCCATTCTTAATTAGCACATTCGTTTAGATAATATCACCAACTTTAACTTTAACACCTATGTGTTCTATTGTACTATTGTTGTTGACATCTTTTGATGATCTGCTTCTATCACTGCTTGTTTGTCGCTACAACCACACCAACCCCCTCCACCTCTCTGTCTCTCTATCTCTCCGCCCCCCACACACACACCTTAAACCAGCTTATATTTCAGCTCTTTCCTGGACTCGAACTCAAGTTCTGTCGAAGGGTCATGAGGACTCGAAACGTCAACTCTTTTCTTCTCCGCCGATGCTGCCAGACCTGCTGAGTTTTTCCAGGTAATTCTGTTTTTGTTTTGAGAGATAATTAGTGCCTGGCAGTGGCCTGTGAAAGAGGGCACATCACTCACAGCATGGTTGTCTGATGGATGTTGCACTTGGTAGAACACCACTGCCCTCACCGTCAGCACAGGTCCTGTCCAGATCCTTGCCGGCCAGCTGGATGGCTCTGTTTTCAAAGCCCATGAGAGCCTTGATTTCAGGCATTCCACCACCAGTTTGCGACCTCTCCCCCTTGTTGTGTGCCAGCTTGTCCTGCACGAATAGAGATGGAGAGAGTGTAAACATAATGCCTGCCAGGCCATTTGATAAGTATAGAATTACCTGGAAAAACTCAGCAGGTCTGGCAGCATCGGCGGAGAAGAAAAGAGTTGACGTTTCGAGTCCTCATGACCCTTCGACAGAACTTGGCAAGTTCTGTCGAAGGGTCATGGGGACTCGAAACGTCAACTCTTTTCTTCTCCGCCGATGCTGCCAGACCTGCTGAGTTTTTCCAGGTAATTCTGTTTTTGTTTTGGATTTCCAGCATCCGCAGTTTTTTTGTTTTTATCATTTGATAAGTATGCCTGGATGGTGAGTGGTCCCATGGATGGGATGAGGACAATGACGGTGTGTGTGAGGGAGTGAATGGCGATGTCCCTTGCACTGGCAGTGAGTGAGGGCCCTGTGGATGTGTGATGGGTTTGAGTGTGTGTGAAATGACAGTGATGAGAAGAGTAACTTAACCTGGCAGAACAGAGGAGCTCATTCACCCTCTTGCAGCACTGGGGGGCTGTCCTCTTTTGCAGGGTGATGGTGCTGACCACTGCTGTCCCGCCTCCCAACCCGGATTGGTGAGGTTGCTGCCACTCCTGTGGCCAGAGCAGGGGTAGAAGACATCATGGTGGGCTTCCACTGTGTCCAAAAGGCACTTGAGCACGCCTGGGGTTTGCAGTCTTCTTGCCTTTTGGGGCTATGACTTCCATGCAGCAGTCCTGGGCTGGAAGCACTGAGAGGTGCGCACTTGGCTGCACATCAAATCTGACGCCCGGCATGATGAAGCGGCGAGATGATGGCATGGCGGGTGAATGTGAGTCCACCCGTCGTGGAAACGACGTGTTTCCTGGGAATGTGTAATTAATGCGGCGGGTTTGGGACGATACGGCGTGAGAAGCCCTGATTGCGGCTGGCCCACCACCGCACTTAGTGCAAATCTGGGATGATTCCGCCCATTATTTATTCCTTGCAGCCTTAAAGCAACTCCAAGACATTGTTCATTATATTTTTAACCAACTATTGTCTCATGCATATTAACTTTGCTTTAAACAGACTCATAAATGTAACTTTTTCTCTTAACTTCTTTCTGTGGAAAAATGATCAGGGAGAATCTTTTACAATGTCAGGGACCTCATGGTCTTTGTTCAGTTCCCTGGAAAATTGAGACAAAATGCTAAATCACCTTTATCAATATTTTCAAATACATAATTTTACTTCGCTTGTTTATAATTGTTAACATTTACAATCAATAATGTGCACTTAGAATGTTAAAAATGTCTCAAACCACTTCACAAATGGAAATAGATAGGAGAATAACTCTGAACCATGGATACAGAAGTTAGATGGAGTAACTGAAAGTTTGGCTGAAAAATTTAAAGGTGGAGAAAGATGTTGAGAGGCAGAAAGGTTTAGTGGGGGAGTTCCGGAGAGTAGTTCTGAGAATGCTGCAAGCTTTGACACCAGTGATGGGGTGAAGGGAGAAAGGACACTTAAAAGGTCACAGCAAATGATCAAAGGATTCAAGAGCAAATATAAAACTAGGGGTAAAACTTTTAGCTCAGTGGGCAGGCACGCACCCGACCCGCTCGAATGTAAAATGACGCGTGTTGGCATCGGACGTGCGTCCTGACATCAATGCGCAGTTGTGCGCTATTTTGTTCGGCAGGCATGCGCTAGAGTCGGCAGTGCACCAGCTGACAATTAAAGGGTCTGTTAAGGCCACTAAATTATCAATTAAATAGATTTTTTCACTGCCTGTCCAACCTTATGGTTGGCGGGCAAGCGAAAAGGCCAAGCAGCCTTGTACTTTTTAGGCAACTTCATCCATGGGCGGGATGGGGTTTCATAAAGCAAATAAAAATAAAATAAAAATTTTGAAACTAAATTAATAACTTGTCCCTGCTCATGTGACAGGCCCACCAGCGTGAAATTGCCTTCCGGGCCCAATCGCAGGTGTGGCCTCCCGTCCTCCCCTGTCTGTCCCCGCCGAGCCCGCCCGACATGGGTGAAATTCTGTCCTAGTAGTTTATAGGATAGAATAAGGCCAAGGGGGGAATTGAAGACAAGGATGACGATTTAAAATTGAGTGCTTTGGAGGGCAGGGGGCAAGTTTCAATCTGTGAATGTATGAGTAATTTGCAGATGGTGGAGGATGGATGTATGGCAAGGATTTCATTGGAATAATCAATTTTAAAAGTGACAGAAGTATAGATAAAGATTCAGCAGAAGTTTCATCTAAACAACAACATTTTAATTGTTAATAATCATCAATTAACTCATAAACAATGTCAGTGCTACATGTTTATTTGCAGAACTGACAGCTAAAGGACAGTTCACTTACATCCAGATGGAAGTGAGTTCTGGGAATCTCTACCATGACTTGTGATTGGCAATCAGCCTGGTCCAGTATACAAACATATCCCCATATACTTCTAAAAATTTAAGGTCAATTCAAATAGACAAATTCATTTATGTTTTGAAGCTACATGCAAATGCAATTGTTATCAATTTGTGTCCAGTTCATGGTCTATTTTAGTCAATAAAAGACATAGATAATAGAAATCATGATCTGAGTTTGCAAGTTCAAGGATTAAGGGATTGGATTTCCCTCCACACCCCTGTAAATCTTGCAGCTGAAAGCCAAACTGCATGGTTTAACACCCAAACTGTTGAACTGTTCCCAACATATTGCAACCTCTCTAAAATGAACATAAAACTATATCAACAAATTATTTGTTGTGATATAACAAATAAACTTCATAAAATACAAAGAACAATAATTAATCATTTGTAGCCTAAATTTGATTCTAGAAGGGGCAACTAAAATAGAACTGTAGAATTTAGTTATGCAACTATTTTTGATTTGCAATATGGCAAAGGATTGTGACTTTGATTTCTACTGAATTAATCCATCAGCAGATAACATACACATTGTTCACTTATTAATAGAACATTTGGAGGTTCTCTGTAATAAATGAGCCATTGTATTCTAGCAAACACAAAATTCTGGCTGAATGATCACTGTATTTTCCAGCAGACAATGTGCACGTCCTGGAAAAGATGAGGTAATTTTTCTACATGTCAAGAAATTTTGTGTTGAACATTAACATAATCTGTGACTTCATGCATTTATTACTAATTAATGGAACCTTTATAATTGTCTCTCATTGTCAGGTGGTAATCAGACACTCTGGTGCATTAGAACAGATTAATTACATGGAAGCACATAGAAGCCAAAATAATTACATTTGAAACCAGCAAGCTACATTTTAAAATACAAAAAAAGTGTCTAACTAACATTTATCTATTGGGAATACTTTGCCATTGAGTGTTGTTGAGCTGAGCATTAGCAAAATGTTAGGATGTATGAATTGTCCCCAAGTATGTTAAAATCTCTATGCTGTGATTCTGATGCATGCTGCAATAGCAACATGTTAAATTAATATGTTGAAGTATATTATAATATTTAAGAGTCATGTCTCAGAAGCATAATTAGTTGTAAATCACTTATACAAATAAACAACATACAAAACTTCATAAGACAGCTGAAGCAGAGTCTAAAAGCTGACAATCGGTGTTTATTGGAAATAACGGAACCCAGAAGGCTAGCAGTGCAGAGTAATTGCTCAACAGTGACTACATTTCAAAAGTACTTTATTGGCTGTTAAGTGTTTTAGGATGGTCTGACGTCATGAAAGGTGCTATATAAATGCAAGTATTTCTTTTTACAAAAGCAAAAATACCTGGAAAAACTCAGACAGCATCTGCGGAGAGGAATATGGTTAACGTTTCGAGTCCGTATGACTCTTCATCCGAACTGAGGGAATATAGAAATGAGATGAAGTATAAGCTGGTAGAGGGGGTGGGACAGGTAAAGCTGGATAGAGGGCCAGTGATAGGTGGAGACAAAGGAGAGATTGCCAAAGATGTCATAGATGTTACATTTCACCTCATTTCCATATTCCCTCAGTTCTGATGAAGAGTCATACGGACTCGAAACATTAACTGTATTCCTCTTCGCAGATGCTATCAGACCTGCTGAGTTTTTCCAACTATTTTTGTTTTTATTCAGGTTTCCAGCATCCGCAGTATTTTGCTTTTATTTTATTTCTTTTTACATCTTGGTTCCTAATAAACTCATAAATTAATGTCCTCCTTGTTGCTTAATTAACACATACCTTTTAATTTATTAGCATAAAATTCTATAGCCTAGAAATTGCAAACTCTTAATGTGCATTTGTGACATTCCTCTGCCTATTTTATGGAGCCATTGACCTGTTTAGTGTAAAGAACAGAGGAATGTCATATATTATACCATCCCTGAAAACCAAGGAACCTAGTTGCAAATGTGCAAAGAAGGGCAAGCATAATACAATCTGACAAGGACCTGCATTTTTGCAATGATGAAAAGCATCTTTGTCATAGCGAGAATGGTGAAAGAGGCCAAAAATCATAAGTCCCAGCCTTGAACATGAACCTGCTATTTTGGCAGGGTCAAGAATGGGCCCTGGTCAGGATTTGTGCATGCGCATTTCACAAAGGCAGCTGCCCCTATAAATCAACAGCTGCCTCCACTCCTGTCTAACTTTGGTGGCCCAGATGTGTGAAAAATGATGCGTGCAGGCTATACCTGGTAGGTACAGGCCTGAACTTGTGGAGTCCTTTGGAGGGATAGAGTACCCCTTTGCATATCATCCCACAACACCTTTGGGGGAAGTTAGGTGCCCCTTGGCATTGTTAAAATTAGACATGAATGTGCATAAAAACTGTCAAGCTCATTGCAACTGTTGAAGTGCCAAAATTAAATGTCAGAGGCAACTGTCAAGACATTTAAAAGTCCTGCCCTTTAAATCTTTGAAAAATAAATGTCTGGGGTGTTTTAAAAAAACTGCTTGCTATTTCACTCTGTCGATTAATATAAGACTGAGTGTTTCATTACTGGATTAGTGCTACATAACTGATTTCACAACCTTTCATGAGAGGCAGGCCTTCTGCCCAGCCCACCATCACACCCAGCAGCCTCCATGCTTATTCCAGGGATGGTGGGCCTGACTCCCAGAGAACCCCACCACCCCTGGGAAAATTCCAACCTTCTGGGGCTGAGAAATGTCGTGACTCTACACTCATGACCCAGAAGCAAAAATCTGAGCTAAGGAATGGTTCCCACCAACTAGAAACCCAAGGTATGCATATTTTCCTCATTACCTGTTACTTGTGTATTATTTCTTCACTGAAGGTAAACCAAAGCCTTTGTTTCATCTTTTGAATGCCTACTATGCAAAATCTTAGCATTAAGGTCTGCCATGTTGTATGGAAATAGACTCAAATGTGCCTCAGGCTGGATAGAGGTTGCCATCCCTGAAGAATGCCAGTGAAACAATTGGATTTGGATGACAAGACAGCAACTTTCACCTTTTCTGGTGCCAGCCTGCAAATTACTAGCTTTATTGAATTCATTTTTTTTTCTTTCACTTAATGTGGGCATCACTGACTAGGCCAGCCTTTATTGCCCATCCCTAATTACTGTTGAGAAGTGGTGGTAAGCCACCTTCCTGAACTGCTGCAGGTCATGTGGTGTAGGTACAACCACAGTGCTGCTGGGAAGGGATCTCACAATTTATTACAAGGAGTTATGAACTCAACCTTTGCAGCTCCTGTTCCTCTGTCCATTAATTAAAACGGATAGAATATCCATGTCTTTGGGCCTGCAGTATTTTGTCCTGCAGTCCCTGCATGTGCTGCCCTTTACTGGAAGACCTTGATTGGATATTCAACCCCAAAATATTATCCTGGTTATACAATACCTTAGGCAGACTCTGCTCTGAATTACCCCAGCACCCCCAGTCCACCTCATTCAACTGCACTCAGTCTTGATCCTTTGCACCCACCCCATTTCTCCCACACCCCTCATTTCTATTTCTGAGAACTGTTTCTCTGAGTTTATGCTGGGAACATGAATGAAGCCTGACCCCTGCATCTCCAGCTGCTTCATCAATGACCATCCTTCCACCATAAGGTCAGGAGTGGGGATGTTCACAGATGATTGCACAGTACCATTCACAATTCCTGAATTGCTGAAATAATCTATGCCCACATGTGAGAAGACCTGGACAACATGTAGGCTTGGGCTGGTAAGCACATCATGCAAGTGCCAAGCAAGGCCATCTCCAATAAGGGAGAATCTAACCATCTTCTCTTGACATTCAATGGCATTACCATCACTGGATTCCTCAGCAACCAAAAACTGAACTGGACCAGCCATATAAATACCTTGGCTACTAGAGCAGGTCAGAGGCTAGGAATCTTTGGGTGAATAACTCATCTCCTGACTCCCCAAAGCCTGTTCGCCATCTAGGAGTGTGATGGAATACTCTACAATTGCCTGGATGTGTGTAGCTCAAAGATGTTTGACACCATCCAGGACAAAGCAGCTCGCTTGACTGGTACCACCATAACATTCACTCCTTCCATTGCTGGTGCATCGACATGTATTACCTACAGGGGGCACTGCAGCAACTCACTAAAGTTCCTTTGACAGCACCTTCTAAACCCATGAGCTTCACCACCTAGAAGAACAAGAGCACCAGACACAATGGAACATCATCACTTGAAAGTTCCCCTTCAAGTCACACACCATCTGACCTGGAACTATATCACCTTTTCATCACTGTCATTGGGTCAGAATCCTTGAAGTCCCTTCCTAGGTACACCAGATGGCTACAAAGGTTCAAGAAGGTAGCTCATCAACAACTGTTTAAGGGAAATTAGGGACAGACAACTAATGATGGCTTTGTTAGCAATGCTCACATCCCAAGACTGAATAAAAAGAATCCCAAGGTCATGGGTTTGATTTTTAGCCCCTGATCAGACTGGGATCCTAGAAGGACGGGTGCTAAAGTCGCCCTGCCAGGCAGCATACCAGATCCCCAGCTCCATCCATCTCTAGGGCCATTTTTGCAGAAGCATGACTGAGGGAGGGGTGGCAGGGTGGTGGGGGTGGGGGGGGGGGGGGGTGGGGGGGGGGGGGCGCGGGGGGGTGGCGAAGGGGGAATGAGAGGACTACCTGCCAGACATAGCTCAATAAGACTCTATTGAGGCCAACTGGTAATTGCCAGTTGGCCGCCAGGTCCCGGAGGTGGCAAGGTGAGTTTAACTGCCTGGAGGTGACCTTTTGGCAGCAGACTGGAGAAACAGTGCTCAGAGGTCAGTCAGGCTTAGAGGTCCTCCCTGCTTGCCCAGGTTTGATAGCAGATGGATGCCACCCTGTGGAGGGGCCCTTAACACCCCCACCCAACAGTCATGGTCTAGCTGCAAAATCCTTTCTTTAATTTGTTTAAAACTGTCAGAGAGAGGGCACCTCCATTTTGAAATGTCCTCTCCCATACTTTCCCTCTGTTGCACACTGCAGGGTGTGGGTTGCGAACCCGGAAACAGCCTTGATTTTTATTTTGCACCCAAGCAAGTTATCCTGCTCATTATGAATGAAGAAATAGATGGTTCAATAAAGGTCCACGTTAAATATATGGCATAAAGAAAGCTGGAGTGAATCTACAATGAATACTTTTGTTCTTTACTTACCTTTTGAATACCTTTTGCTTATCATTCTTTTACAAGAATATTTTTGCTACTGCAATGTCTCTTAATTCATTAGCAAGCATAAGTGGCACAAAAAGGTACAACGTGCTGTCCTGTAGTTTAGAGTAAGACTGGTTAAGACAGTAAGGCCTTACTGTAATTGAAAACTAGAATCATTCCACGAATTTCATATCAGATTGGAATCTTAATGGGGCCATGTAGTAATGTTTTCCAAGGAAATTTCCTTCATTTTTAAATTAGGGATAATGAAATTCTAAAAGGGATCAAATGAAGCCAAAAAAGTGCAACATTCAATGTATATATGCCGATATTGACTAATGCTGTGCAGTTTGTAGACATTTAGGAATGTGTTCAATATATCAAATGCAGATTTCTTCCCCTCTTCACAAATTCTCTTTGTTAATGATGTTGCCCAGCTCTAATTCCCTGACAATAAAAAAATTCATTTCAACTTTTCTCACTGTGCTGTGATTTGAGAGTGCACGCTTCTCCCCCTCACCATCAGTAGCCCACCTCCAAGAATCTATGCCTATATAAAGGATGCATTTCTGGGTGCTAGTGTCAGGCAGACAGAAATGCTGCTTAAGGGCCTCATTATTAGCTCTGCCACTAAAGATCGACGGAGGTAGTGTTTTTGCCCCTGTTTGTTAGCCTGTCTGTCTATAATAGTATATCTCAAAAACTAATGGATGGATTTCAATGAAACTTGATACACAGACAGGGGAGCGCCCATCGAAGAACTGATTAGTTTTTAAGATAGATGCAAATCCAGATCCTGGAATTTAAGGATTTGTTAACATTGGGAGATAGGGTGATTTGACCTTTCTTTTTTAGAATGTTGTAGATTGTCTCAGCTGCTGAGCTAGAATTTGTCACAGCTATCAAAATGTGAGCAGAGTTTTTAGAGCAGATTGTTGGATGTGGATTGGCTTGAAGGCTCCTCAGTGAGATGGAAGCTGTTAATAAAAATATTTATCTTTTCAGCTTTGTAATTTGTGTATTAACCAGGCAGGGAAAAGCTTCAAGGAAGAGTTGCATAATTGTGATAACGTTGAGTTAACACAGCATGGTGGATGTTTGTGCCCTACTGAATGCCTTCTTCATTTGTAAATTTAATGCAATAGTTGCAGCTTTGCTACTGGACAATCTTTCTCTTATCATGTTTTACTTTCAGCATTGATCCTAATACTGTGTCCTTTTTGCATTTAAGGAGCTTTGTTATAGGAGAAAATAATAATGTTCCACTTGGGGATTCTACTTCACCTCACTTTCAATGAGGAAGTAAAGAGGGATAAGAAAGAGCTCCACAAGGATGCCAGGGTCATCAGGCATTATGGCAAATGCTAGGTACCAGCTGCAGGTATTCACACACCTGAATCTCATGCCCAAGATGCTCCTGTCTGGACTGCTCATCAATAAACAAAGCTTGAAAGGATTCTATTTCTCTCAAAGAGCTTTTTTAATAATAAAATAAGCTTATGTATAATAAAAAATATATATATATAGCCTCCTATTTATGACAATGGAAATAAAAATCAAGAGAAATAGAAAACAAACTTCTGATTCCTTATCATATGTTTTACACTGTAACATAAAGTCAAAATCTACCCCAAAGAATGGTCAAAACATGGAGTCCTAGATGTTCCCCCTTCAGGTACCATACCCTAAGGCAGCATTGGTGACAATAGACTTCAATTAGATTGGTCTATGCTTATGCTCAGCATTGTACTGCAGTGGTTTGCCGTTGCTTTTGCAGCATGACTGACCAGGCAAGTCTCCCACTCTGCCACCAGGCATATTGGAAGGATTCACAGGTTGATAATCAACCTGTTTGGCTACATCATGAACAGACCTTCCATGGCCATCCAGTCCTAAAGCTCCTGGCCCAGAGGTAGGGCCCCAACCACTGCAGCACAAGACTACCTCGAGTCTTAGATAGAATAGTGGAAGTGAAAACTCAGATAATATACAACTGTTTAATATTCAAGATTTAATGTTAAACATTTTTTCACCTGTTCTAAAAATGTGCTGAAGGATAACGATTCCAAAGTCAACTTTAAAATGAATGCAGGAGAGCACACAAGACAACTGTTTGAATTCAAGATGCT
The DNA here is from genome assembly GCF_017639515.1 of Carcharodon carcharias. NCBI lineage: Eukaryota > Metazoa > Chordata > Chondrichthyes > Lamniformes > Lamnidae > Carcharodon > Carcharodon carcharias. The sequence goes on along the minus strand of NC_054477.1, from coordinate 73,304,070 downwards.
GTTAAAGAGTTATCAAGACTCAGCTAATTCAGATGCAGACACAGTTAAAAGGGTTTTCTCTCAGGATGACTGTTAAGAGAATTTCATTTTAAGTGCACAACATGATGCATTGCTGGAGCTATGTGGGGCTGCCCTCAAAGGGCAACTTGATAAGTAGTGATAGGCTGTGATTTACGATGATTGTGCAGCAGATTGTTTCATTTGGAAAAAGTGTTCTTCCAGATTACTCTCTGTAGAGAGTATAAGCTTTTGGCTTTGACAGTAAATCTATTGGTTTTCTATTTAACATGCACACGTACATAGTGATATCTGTTAATCCTAAAATGTTGGTGTATCAAGAGAAGTAGGCTCTATAGTATTTTAAAGCTCCATGCAATTTAGTAGACTGTGCTTTACAGAAAATGTACTTAAGTTACTATTTAATGCCATATATGCTACTGTGTGATGTTTGTGAATTTAACCATTATATTTTAATATAATTATTGTAATTCTATCTATAAATGAACACTGGTGTTAATTTTAGCATAAGAATATTTTTGCTGAAGATTAATAAACTGGTTACTTCCAAGAAGAACATTTGACTTAATCAAAATTATCACAGTAATTTTGATTATAACAAATAACTTGAATAAAATTATTTGGTTTTTTTTGCTTTTCATTAAAATTGTTAAAACTGCATCTTGTGGGGGACAAGGTGTGGGGAGAAGGTGAGGCATTGTCTGTAAGTTAATTAATATGTAGGACAGGTTCAAGCCAGAGATTCCACTACTGAATTGTTCCCTTATGCTGGTAGAAATGGAAAATTGGTTTAGTTGCAACAGCTAGTTAATATGCTGCAGCAGCTTAAAGAGCCAGGAAGCAATCAATCACCAAAGGAGGTAGAGATAGGGCAACAACACAATGGGAAGGCGGAAGGCAGAAGGTATATCAGTTTTTGGGGTGTCTGCTCTGACAAGGCCCCAAGATCCCCATAAGCTTCCCTGGAGGAGATGTTGGCAAAGATGAGGGCAAGATGAGACAGGCTATTTAGAACCCAAGATAGATATCTGCTGAAAAATGTGGTCCTGACTTAGGCCATATACATTTTTCTGCCATCCCTACTTGTGGACCAGGCAGTCTTATCTGTAAAAAACTTACATGCAGAGATGATGGACAGGATGTTATCATAACTGTGAAGGTGTGGCTGGGAGCAGTACCAGGAACAAAATTTGATAATAGCTCTTCAGATTGATTCCACGACATGTTCCTGCCACTGAACAATCTGCCTCTGAATGATCTATCTCCGAACGGTCTGCCTCTAAATGATTTAGCTATGAATGATCTGCCTCTGAATGCTGAAGGTGGAATCAACGTGACAGTGATAACCCACCCGGCAGCAGCAAATAGGCAATTAGTCCAATTAAAGGACCAATTAGGGGCACGTTCCTGTCATCACTAGGATCTTCCTAATGACAGACGGGCCACCCTCAACTGAGGTTGGAGCATAACAAGTACCTAGAGGTGGCCTCCTGGTAGCAATCAGAGGACCATTAATACCTCCTCTTAATACCCCATCACAGAACTGCTGAGATGAGAATGTCACATCCATGGTTATCAGCAATCCTGTGGAGGTGATTCCCCTCCACACTGATAGCCTGACAGCTATGGCCATAATTTTTATTCAAATGTTCAGAAGGTTTAAGACAGTGAATCATCCGCAGAAAAATTTCAAAGTTGGTAAGATTTCACCTGATGTTTCCCCAAATAAGCATTCATGGAACTGTGCATAATTCTTCTTTGAATCCACATCATTTTTTCCTTTATGCCACTTCTCCAAGATTTCTGTGGATCTTCCACAAAAGCTACTGCAGACAATTGGGAAAACCCCATGGAAATTTTTCATGGCAACAATCCTGACAACCCTTTTAAAACTAGGGCATGTCACTGTACTTGGAAAGTTTAAAACCATATGCCTGAATGTTGGTCAACCTCCCACTGTAATGCTGCACCAGCTTATTGTGCAAGTAGCTTTGTTGAAAGAAACAATTTGACTTGTAGAATTTGCTCGAACCATTTCTTTCTCAGACTAGTTTTGAGCCAACAAGTAGCTATTGTGCTCAATTTCAGTCGCCTGACACCGCTGTACTCCTAGTGTATCACGCACTACAAGCTAGTGGTGCCCAGAAATGAAGCACTGAAGTAACCTCACTTTATGGCTTGATGTTTGCTCATTGTAGTATAGGCACATGTAGCAGCAATCCCTATGTCCTTAGAGTCACCACCAGCAGCATTGCAGGAGGTCAGAATGAGCTTGCACTTCCAAAATCAGCTGCTTTTACCAAGGGCTGGATTTTATGTGGGTGGGGAGGTGGGGGGGCGCAAATTGCTCATCCCCCTTCCGCACTGTTAGAAAAATCACTCACAAACTGACTGACTTTAAGAAAAAAGGCTGCCCCTCAGTGACAATACACAGTGGGCGGCCTAAACTAGCAGAGAGTGGGACCTCCACCCCCTCAGTGGGAGCAAGCAGTCCCACAATGAAGAGAGTGGCAGATCCTGGACTCCAGTAAGTTTGGGACTTTTGGACAAAGAAGGATTGGGCACTTTGGGGTGCGGGGGGTTGGTGGGGGGGAGGGGGGGTGGTGGCGGTAGCTGGGGTGTGGTGCGAGAGGGGTATGGAGTGGGTTTTGGAGCCAGGCAGTGAGGCATAATGGAGGGTATCATCTTGGATGGAGTGCCCCTGATGCACAAAGGGCAGCCCCCCAAAGGATATAGCCTCCTTTCTACCCACTTTTTCACCTCAGATGGAGAAAAAGTGGACCCCCTCCTGCTCCCACCCACCTGCCCACACCAATCACATTATGGCATGAGCAGCGTAATATTCGGGTCAAGTGGCTTGATAACAAGCCCAATTTCCGATTAATGATTTTTTTTTAATGGCAGGTAAGCTGCAGATCTTGGTGCCCGCCTGCTGGCCATATTGTGGAAAGCTAGCGTGTTGACTTCAGGTTTGCAACTGAATTTTATACATGCATGGGGCAGCAGCGGCCCCGATTTGCAAACGTAAAATCCCGGCCAAAGCACCTGAGTGAAATTAAATTGGTAAAATCTGCTGATAATGCACTTAAGTGCAACTTCAAAATTGTCATAGCTAACAACTGTGAGGAAGCTAAACATGTTAGATTTCTCAGGCGGAACCCAATTTGCAGATTGGCTTTAACCGAGAGGATGATTATAATCCTTACAAAAATATCATTAATGTGGAAGTTATTATCTATTAAGAGTTTTATCTCAAAACATACAAAATTACGTTCTTTATTATAATTTACCACTAGCTGCACATATTACAAGTTCATTAACAGTGATGACAAGATTGCTGAGTACATCCACAATCTGTCAGCAAAACACAGCCTCGTGGGATTTCATTTTTGACACTTTAGTTGTGCAACACATTTAATTACTGTACTTGTGGACAGCATAAAAGCATATGGTGAATGCTTTTTATTTGCCACTTATCTGTAATAATTAGCTCACAAACAGGTGAATGACTCCGTAGGTACAGATAGCAGGTGGATATTATATATAAAGTACAGTGACTAATATAGTTAAATAGGTGACTGTTTCCATTACCAGTGTTATAAAATTGACTTCAACCACTTCAATCAACATCAGTCAGGGATTGTTGTTCTAGATATAGAAGCCAAAGATAGTTTTTCTATTATCTATTTCTTCGAACACTGCTGATTCCTTCTCTCACCACATTTGTTCAGGAACTTATGTCAATTCATTCCTCTCCCCTGTAGTGATTCTTAACATTAAGTGATTTCACCCACTCTGGATGATGGGATAATCTATATCTTGGTCTTTTGCGCAACCATCAGTGCTCCCTGACATATGATTGGCAGATGATCTATTTACAATGAGCTCATCTGAAGATTTGTACCTCCTGGTAACTATCCTGGGGCCAAAAATATGGGGCCAAGAATCTCTGGCATAGCCTCTGCCACTGATCTACTGATCTCACCAATGATTTATGGTATTGGAGGTGGGGATGAGGTAGTGGGTTGGGGGGTGGAAGCTGGGTCAAGGGTCTCTTTATTAGCATGTGAATGATAAGCACCTGAGCTACTTGGAGTGCATCAAAGACATCTGCCTACTCCCTTCCTGGTTCTGTGAGTGAGTGGGGATAGGGGAAACATACCAGGTACCCTTACCCAGAAGCACCTTGTTGCCCCTTAACACCCCTCTTTGCAATGGCAACGCATATGAACAATTTTAATAATTACTATTTTACCCTGGGGTGCAGGCCACAACAAGGGGTAGGAGATAAAAGGTACCATTGGTGACATTATCAGGACAGATCCATTGCTAATTTGAGTAGAAAATTATATGAAAATGATCATGAAGCTCAGGAGAAAAATTAACCAAAAAAAGAAAGAGAACTTAGGAATGGAACAATAGCTGAAAAGGGTGACGGGATTGAGGGTACATTTCTATTTGAGGAGGGTGATGATAGCAATGTTGAAGAGCAGGCCTAAGGGGAGGGGGCATTAACAATTTTAAAGGACATAATTCTTGGGCAGGAAGGGGAATAAAAAAATAAGCTTTTTTTAATTTTTCACGAAGTGTGGTCATCACTGGCTAGGCCAGTATTTATTGCCCATCCCCAATTGCCCTTGAGAAGGTGGAAGTGAGCTGCCTTCTTGAACCGCTGCAGTTCATGTGGTGCAGGTACACCCACAGTGCTGTTAGGAAGTTCAGGGTTTTGACCCAGTGATAGTGAAGGAACAGTGATATAATTATAGGTCAGGATGGTGTGTGGTCTGGAAGCGAATTTGCAAGTGGTGCTGTTCTCGTGCATCTGCTGCCCTTGTCCTTCTAGATAGTGGAGGTCGCGGGTTTGGAAGGTGCTGCCGAAAGAGCCTTGGTGAATTATTGCAGTGTATTTTGTAGGTGATACACACCGTGTGTCAAACGTAGAGGGATTGAATGTTTAAGGTGGTGGATGGGTGCCAGTCAAGTGGGCTGCTTTGTCCTGGATGGCATCAAGATTCTTGAATGATGTTGGAGCTGCACTCATCCAGCCAAGTGGGGAATATTCCATCATACTAAGCTAAAAGCAAAATACTGCGGATGCTGGAAATCTGAAACAAAGCCAAAAATAGCTGGAAAAACTCAGCAGGTCTGACAGCATCTGCGGAGAGGAATACAGGTAACGTTTTGCGTCCGTATGACTCTTCATCAGAACGAAGGAAATATGGAAATAAGGTGAAATATAAGCTGGTTGAGGGGGTGGGACAGGTAGAGCTGGATAGAGGGCCAGTGATAGGTGGAGGCAAAGAAGAGATTGCCAAAGATGTCATAGACAAAAGGACAAAGGGGTGTTGACGGTGGTGATATTATTTAAGGAATGTGCTAATGGTGACATTAAGGGTAGAAAGCAGGACAAGCAAATGACAGATAGCCCTAGTGGGGGTGGGGTGAGGGTAAGGGATCGAAATGGGCTGAAAGGTGGAGATAAAACGATAGATTGAAATAAATTTAAAAATGGTGGAAAAGAAAAATATATTTAAAAACTTATAAATTATTGGAAAAAAGGGGATTAGAAAGGGGGTGGGGATGGAGGAGAGAGCTCATGAACTGAAGTTGTTGAACTCAATGCCAGCCCAGAAGGCTGCAAAGTGCCTGGTCGGAAGATGAGGTGCTGTTCCTCCAGTTTGCGTTGATCTTCACTGGAACGGTGCAGCAGGCCAAGGGTGGACATGTGGGCATGAGAGCAGGGTGGTGTGTTGAAATGGCAAGTGACAGGAAGGCCTGGGTCATGCTTGCGGACAGACCGAAGGTGTTCTGCAAAGCAGTCACCCAGTCTGCATTTGTCTCTCCAATGTAGAGGAGACCGCATTGGGAGCAGCGAATGCAGTAGACTAAATTAAGGGAAGTACAAGTGAAATGCTGCTTCACTTGAAAGGAGTGTTTGGGCCCTTGGATGGTGAGGAGGGCAGAAGTAAATGTGCAGGTGTTGCACCTTCTGCAGTTGCATGGGAAGGTGCCGTGGAAGGGGTTGAGGTATGGGGGGTGATGGAGGAGTGGACCAGGGTGTCCTGGAGGGAACAATCCCTGCGGAAAGCCGCCAGGGGGTGAAGGGAAGATGTGTTTGATGGTGGCATCATGCTGGAGTTGGCGGAAATGGCAGAGGATGATCCTTTGAACACGGAGGCTGGTGGGGTGGTAAGAGAGGACAAGGGGGGCACTATCATGATTCTGGGAGAGGAAGGTGTGAGGGCGGATGCGCGGGAGATGGGCCGGACATGGTTGAGGGCCCTGTCAACCACCGTGGGTGGAAAACCTTGGTTAAGGAAGAAAGAAGATATGTCAGAGGAGCTGTTTTGGAAAGTGGCATCATTAGAACAGATGCGACGGAGGCAAAGGAACCAAGAGAATGGGATGGAGTCCTTACAGGAAGCGGGGTGTGAGGAGCTGTAGTTGAGGTAGCTAATATGGCAACAAGGATGGAAAGCCCCACAATGACCTGAGTGTCAGCACAGGGTCTAGGGTCATCCAAGTTCCTCAAGCTGCTTTCCACACACTTCATTGCTGGTTCCAGCTAATAAGATAGGCAGTTCCTGGACTGTACTTACCTGGATAGTTACTCAGGAAATGTTAGAGCGATTAAAACCAAGCCTGGATAACTGCACAGCTGATCTCCCCAAAACATTTACACTGCTCCCACCACCAAACACTCACACGACTCCCCCAACTAACACTCCGACCACCCAACTACCCTCCCTGAACCCCTGACTAACCCCCGAACTGACCGGACTAGCCCCCCCCGACCATTCTACCCCCTGACCAGACCTGACTAGCCCTCCTGACCGGACTACCCCCAACTCACCTATGCACTCACCCATTCAACCATCTACCCATTCACCCACCTATCCAACTCACCCAGCTATCCACCTCACCCATCTCGCCCACTTACCCATCTGCCCCGTCATCCACTTAACCTCCTACCCACTTAACCCAGTCCACTTATCCACCTCACCCAGCTACCCACCCTAATCACCTCACACAGCAACCCAGCTATACCCTCACTTACCCCCTAACCACTCACCCATTTGGTTACTCACCCACCTCACCCTCTTACCCCCTACCCTCTCACTTGCTTCACCCACCTCACCCACTCACCTACCTGGCCCCCTACACACCTTCCATCTCTGTCTCTCTTGGCATTTTCTGAAGAGCCCAGCAAGGCAATCAACGCTGTCACCTCATGAACAGTGAACCCAACACAGATAAAGCCATCTCTGATCATTTCCTTGTATTGTTCTCCACCCACATCCTGCATCAACCATCAAACCCTACATCCTTATGTAAATGTTACTGGAAAACAAAAATCTTTAAATTAATTTACAATTACACACCCAAAACTCCAACTGCCTAGCCTTTGGCTCTGCATTTACATGTCTGCAACTACTGATCTGCTCAACCACAGCCTCACCTCCAACTTTGATGTCCTTATCTCCATCAAAGCCATTACTGTCTGTCATCCAAACCATTCCCTGGTGTGGTCCTCATCTCTGTTCCCTTAAGTCTAATGGTCATAGACTGGAATGGATGTGGAGGACAACTGGTTTAGTTATTCACCGCAGGATCTGTCTGGATCACATAGTGCATTATCATGTCCCTGCTCTCATCAGCAAAAACTGCTCACTATTCCTGGATCATCTGGAATGATAAGCGAACCCCACAGCTACTTTTCTCTACTGCAAGTTTTCTTCTTAAATAATGTTCCTCTGTCTCCTACATACTCAAATCCAACAATAAGTGTGAGGAACTCATGGATTTCTTTGTCACCAAGTTTGAATCCATGCGATCAGCTACCTCTGCCACTTATCTCCATTCCTAATCCACCAGACTGCCTCTTCTGCCCTTACCCTGAACGTGTATCTTTCTCTATTTTCTCTCCTATCTCCCCTCATGCCCTCTCTGACTGCATCTTGTCCATGAGACACATCACCACCTTGCTTGACACTATGGCTACAAAATTACTGACTGCCCAGCTTTTCTTAGTGGCTTCCATGTTAGCTGGCAATATTAATGGTTCTCTCTCTCCTCAGTTTCTGTCCTTCTTTCCTCAAACCTGCATCATCACCTCTATCCTAAAAAAAACAACTCTTGACCCCACCAGCTTTGTAAGTTACCACCCCAACTCCAACCTCCCTTTCCTCTCCAAAGTCTGCGAACATGTTGTCACTTCCCAAATTCATGCCCATCTTTCCCGGAACTCCATGTTAGAAAACCTCCAATTAGGTTTCCAACTCTGCCACAGTACAAACACACAAATGACACCCTAAGTCACTGTGATAAATGTCAACTATCTGTCCTTATCCTTCTCAGCTTGTCTATAGCCTTTGAAACAGTTGATCAAACCATCCTCCTCCAATGCCTCTCCACTGTTGTCCAGCTGGGTGGGTCTTCTCTCACTTGTTCCATTCTTATCTATCTAATTGTATCCAGAGAATCATCACGAATGGCTTCTCTTCCATTCCCAAACAGTAAGCTCTGGCATTCCCCAAGAATCTATCCTCGGCTGCCTCCTATTTCTAAGCTACATGATGCCTGTCAGCAACATCATCTGAAAATACATCAGTTTCCATATGTTTACTGATGACCCCCAGCTTTACCTCATCACCACTTCTTTCAATCCCACCCCTCTGTAAATTGTCAGGCTTCTTATCTGACATCCAGTGCTGGATGAGCAAAATTTTCCTCCAATTAACTATTGGGAAAACTGAAACCATTATCTTCAGTATCCATCACAAACTCCAGTCTGTCACCATCTACTTCCGCCCTCTTCCTGGCAACTATCTGAGGCTGAACCACACTGTTTGCAATCTCCACTTCATGCTTGATGGTGAGATGAGCTTCCAATCACATATCCACACGATCACTAAGACCGCCCATTTCCGCCATTGTAACATTGCCCAACTCCGCCCTGCCTCAAGTCTTCTGCTGCGGAAGCTCTCATCCATGCCCTTGTTACCTTCAGACTTGATTTTTCTAAAGCACTCCTGGCTGGCTTCCCACATTCTACTCTCCAAAGCTTGAGGTCACCCAAAACTCTGCTGCCCTTGTCCTCACTCACACAAAATCCCATTCAACCATTATCCCTGCACTCGCTGACCTCCATTGGTTTTTGGTTAAGCAATGCCTTGTTTTTAAAACTCACATCTTTGTTTTTCAATCCATCCGTGGCCTTACAGCTCCCTATCTTTATAATCCCCTCCAGCCCTACAACCCACTGAGATTTCTGTTCTTCTCGAATTTCGGCCCCAATTTTAATCGCTCCAGTATTGGTGTCTGTGCCTTCAGTTGTTTATGACATTCCTCCCTAAAGCTTTCCACCTTACTTTTCTCTTAAGACGATTCTTAAATCCTACCTCTTCTTCCAATCTTTTCACCATCTGCCCTAATATCTCCTGACGTGACTCAGTGTCATATTTTGTAATGGCTCTGTGAAGCGACTTGGGACATTTTATCACATTAAAGATGCTATATGAATACAATTTGCTGGTAATGAAACCTGGTCAATGCTAAAACTGCCTGCCTTGTGTGGGAAAGTCTAACCTGCCAACAAAGTCATAAATGTGTGCATACACTTCAGGCCATTCATTTGAATGATTGCCAAATTGTGGGTAGCGCTCAAATTTTCAGTTGGACAGCTGATCATTAAGGCCCCTATTTCTTACAGTGACTGAGTAGTAGAACCAAAAATCAAAACTGTATTTCCTTTAGCGGTGATAGGCTTGTTGATGTTGAAGAGCTATAATGTGTGACCCATTTTTATACATATGAATCATTGCTCAGAGTCCTGAACATTTAATCTGGAGGCTTTCTGCAGCTCTTGCACTATATGATGCTTTATTTTTGCATGGTGCCACCAACTTTTGAAATCCTTTGTGATAATGTCTATATGTATACATGATTACAATTTAAGAATTAAAAATATATATTATTTCAAAATTAAGATTATTCTCTAGTCGGTTTTGTTTGCTTATAGAATACAAGTGAATTCTGAAGCAATTTGGAGTAAATTAATCTTTTCCTGAAAAGAAGGCAGCAAAATTTTTGTCAGGGGAAGGGAATGAACTGCATACCAATGTCACATTTTAACCTCAAAAGCAAGGGATGTGTTTACATTTTTGAATGCAATTTTATTTTTGTATTGTGTGCTTATAAATAAGCAAAGCGATTTTCTAATCACATTTTTATGAAGAAAATGCCTTAGAAATTGATATTGTCCAAATGATACCCCACTCAGCTTCAAAAGGAAGATATATTGCTCATAATATTTAGAGTAGTACAGATGAGGAAGGTCATTCAGTCTACCTAGCTCATTCTTCCAAACTTATTGCTCTGTCGCAATGTTCAACAAGTTCTTGAATGAGAGATCTTGCCTCCACCAGATCATCTCAGGTATTAATCATCCTGCGTGAAGAAATAAATGCCAGATCCATTTCTGAGTTTTCCCATCACCAATTTGTACTATTGTCACTTTATTATTCAGTCATAAATTAACTTAAAATAGTAATAAAAACAAAAAACTGCGGATGCTGGAAATCCAAAACAAAAACAGAATTACCTGGAAAAACTCAGCAGATCTGGCAGCAATGGCAGAGAAGAAAAGAGTTGACGTTTTGAGTCCTCATGACCCTTCAACAGAACTAGGTGAATCCAAGGAAAGGGGTGAAATGTAAGCTGGTTTAAGGTGTGTGTGTGTGTCTGTGTGTGTGGTGGGGGGGGTGTTGGGTGGGGGGAGAGAAGTGGAGGGGGGTGGTGTGGTTGTAGGGGCAAGCAAGCAGTGATAGAAGCAGATCATCAAAAGATGTCACAGACAAAAGAATAAAAGAACACATAGGTGTTGAAGTTGGTGATATTATCTAAACGAATGTGCTAATTAAGAATGGATGATAGGGCACTCAAGTTATAGCTCTAGTGGGGGTAGGGGAAGCATAAAAGATTTAAAAATATTTTAAAATAATGGAAATAGGTGGGAAAAGAAAAACCTATATAATTTATTGGAAAAAACAAAAGGAAGGGGGAAGAAACAGAAAGGGGGTGGGGTTGGAGGAGGGAGTTCAAGACCTAAAGTTGTTGAATTCAATATTCAGTCCGGAAGGCTGTAAAGTGCCTAGTCGGAAGATGAGGTGCTGTTCCTCCAGTTTGCATTGGGCTTCACTGGAACAATGTAGCAAGCCAAGGAGAGACATGTGGGCAAGAGAGCAGGGTGGAGTGTTAAAATGGCAAGCGACAGGGAGGTTTGGGTCATTCTTCCCGACAGACCGCAGGTCTTCTGCTAAGCGGTCGCCCAGTTTACATTTGGTCTCTCCAATGTAGAGGAGACCGCATTGGGTGCAATGAATACAGTAGACTAAGTTGGGGGAAATGCAAGTGAAATGCTGCTTCACTTGAAAAGAGTGTTTGGGCCCTTGGACAGTGAGGAGAGAGGAAGTGAAGGGGCAGGTGTTACATCTTTTGCGTGGGCATGGAGAAGTACCATAGGTGGGGGTTGAGGAGTAGGGGGTGATGGAGGAGTGGACCAGGGTGTCCCGGAGGGAACGATCCCTATGTAATGCCGACAGGGGGGGGTGAAGGGAAGATGTGTTTGGTGGTGGCATCATGCTGGAGTTGGCGGAAATGGCGGAGGATGATCCTTTGAATGCGGAGGCTGGTGGGGTGATAAGTGAGGACAAGGGATACCCTATCATGTTTCTGGGAGGGAGGAGAAGGCGTGAGGGCGGCTGTGCGGGAGATGGGCCGGACACGGTTGAGGGCCCTGTCAACGACCATGGGTGGAAATCCTCGGTTAAGGAAGAAGGAGGACTGAGGAACTGTCAGAGGAACTGTTTTTGAAAGTAGCATCATTGGAACAGATGCGATGGAGGTGAAGGACCTGAGAGAATGGGATGGAGTCCTTACAGGAAGCGGGGTGTGAGGAGCTGTAGTCAAGGTAGCTGTGGGAGTCAGTAGGCTTGTAATAGATATTGGTGGACAGTCTATCACCAGAGATTGAGACAGAGAGGTCAAGGAAGGGAAGGGAAGTGTCAGAGATGGAGGGGTGGAGATTGGAAGCAAAATTAATAAATTTTTCCAAGTCCTGACGAGAGCGTGAAGCAGCACCGAAGTAATCATTGATGTACCGGAGAAAGAGTTGTGGAAGGGGGCTGGAGTAGGACTGGAACAAGGAATGTTCCACATACCCCATAAAGAGACAGGCATAGCTGGGGCCCATGCGGGTACCCATAGCCACACCTTTTATTTGGAGGAACTGAGGGGAGTTGAAGGAGAAATTGTTCAGTGTGAAAACAAGTTAAGCCAGACGGAGGAGATTAGTGGTGGATGGGGATTGTTCGGGCCTCTGTTCGAGGAAGAATCTAAGGGCCCTCAGACCATCCTGGTGGGGGATGGAGGTGTAGATGGATTGGACGTCCATGGTGAAGAGGAAGCGGTAGGGGCCAGGGAACTGGAAATTGTTGATGTGACGTAAGGTGTCAGAGGAATCACAGATCTAGGTGGGAAGGGACTGGACAAGGGGAGAGAGAAGGGAGTCAAGATAACGAGAAATGAGTTCTGTGGGGCAGGAGCAAGCTGACACGACCGGTCTACCGGGACAGTTCTGTTTGTGGATTTTGGGTAGGAGGTAAAAGCGGGCCGTCCGAGATTGAGCGACTATGAGGTTGGAAGCTGTGGGAGGAAGATCCCCAGAGGAGATGAGTTCAGTGACAGTCCTGGAAACAATGGCTTGATGTTCAGTGGTGGGGTCATGGTCCAGGGAGAGGTAGGAGGAAGTGTCTGTGAGTTGACACTCAGCCTTCGCGAGGTAGAGATCAGTTTGCCAGACAACAACAGCACCACCCTTGTCAGCGGGTTTGATGACAATGTCAGGGCTGGACCTGAGAGAACGGAGTGCAGTAAGTTCAGAGAGAGAGATTAGAATGGGTGAGAGGAGCAGAGAAATTGAGACGACTAATGTCGCGCCGACAGTTCTCAATGAAAAGATCAAGAGAAGGTAAGAATCCAGAGGGAGGGGTCCAGGTGGAGGGACAATATTGGAGGTGGGTAAAAGGATCCGTTGAACGGGGAGAGGACTTCTGCCCAAAGAAGTGAGCCTGGAGACGAAGACGGCGGAAGAAGAGTTCAATATCGTGCCGAGCCCGAAATTCATTGAGGTGAGGGCGTAAGGGTATGAAACGAAGTATGAAACTTAGTCTACCTTATTCGTTGCTCCAAGTGCGGTCTCCTCTACATTGGAGAGACCAAACGTAAACTGGGCGACCGCTTTGCAGAACACCTGCGGTCTGTCCGCAAGAATGACCCAAACCTCCCTGTCGCTTGCCATTTTAACACTCCACCCTGCTCTCTTGCCCACATGTCTCTTCTTGGCTTGCTGCATTGTTCCAGTGAAGCCCAATGCAAACTGGAGGAACAGCACCTCATCTTCCGACTAGGCACTTTACAGCCTTCCGGACTGAATATTGAATTCAGCAACTTTAGGTCTTGAACTCCCTCCTCCATCCCCACCCCCTTTCTGTTTCTTCCCCCTTCCTTTTGTTTTTTCCAATAAATTATATAGATTTTTCTTTTCCCACCTATTTCCATTGTTTTAAAATATTTTTAAATCTTTTATGCTCCCCCCACCCCCACTAGAGCTATACCTTGAGTGCCCTATCATCCATTCTTAATTAGCACATTCGTTTAGATAATATCACCAACTTCAACACCTATGTGTTCTTTTGTTCTTTTGTCTGTGACATCTTTTGATGATCTGCTTCTATCACTGCTTGCTTGTCCCTACAACCACACCACCCCACTCCACTTCTCTCCCCCCATCCAACCCCGCCGCTCCCCTCCCACCCCACACACACACACACACCTTAAACCAGCTTATATTTCACCCCTTTCCTTGGATTCACCTAGTTCTGTTGAAGGGTCATGAGGACTCGAAACGTCAACTCTTTTCTTTTCCGCCGTTGCTGCCAGACCTGCTGAGTTTTTCCAGGTAATTCTGTTTTTGTTAACTTAAAATAATGTCTGGGTTGAACGTTTTCTATCCCACTTAGAAACTTAAATACTTCAATAAAGGTATGTTCTTCAATTTCCTCCATTCTGGACCAAAGACTCTTAGGTTATCTATCCTTTCCTCACAATTATACTCCCTGACAGCAATCAGTCGCAAGGTTTCCAGAGCTTGAAGGATTCCCCTTGTAACCAGAAAAGACCAAATGGCCAAACAAGCAGATGAGACCAATACTGCATTTCTCTCAGTCAGGCAACATTTTTGAAAAAGACTAACTTCTACTCTTTTGAAATGTACCTTAAACCAAAATGTTGTAAGAATATTTAGGTAGGAATGGGTTGAAATAAAGAATAATTGCAGAGATGGCTAACAGTGACTTCAACGCGGTATGTAACATGCTGGTTCCTGAGCTGCAAAGGAGCATGGACATCTTATACCAAGAAGAGTGATTAGTCTGCGGTTGTATAAAGTTGTATGGAGGGTCATTAGATTGGCCTGATCTTCCATTTGGGAGATTGGGAGAAAGTTACTTCAGTGATTATGTGATTGGGCAGTTGATCAAGCCGCACTGTGAGTCTGCTCAGATTGGGTATCTTATGACTCTATGTGATATTTGCTTAAAGTGCTCACACATTATGGGAGCATTAACCTACTTGAGTGGGAATATTGGATAACATGGGTGTTACAGCTCCCTGAAAGACACTTGCCTTGTCTGTACCAACTCCTGCTATACCCCTGTTGCTGGGCATTTCCTCAACATGTTGAGTAATTTTTTTTGACACTACAACAAGTTCACAGAGGTGCTGTAGATGAAGTCTTGGTGCTTTCTCATCTGGCCCCATCTTTTGTTTCTTTACTTGCCCCATTACCCTCTCCTTTTGCCTTGCATCATCATCCCTTTTGTAATTTAATCTCTCCTGCTTCCCAGCCTATCATATGCCTTCTCTTTTGATCTTCCCATGCTCCCTCCCCTGCCATCCCCTCATCCTTTCTCTGCCTCTGTACTTACTCAAACCTGTTACATCTCTAACTTTTTCCAATTACGATGAAAGGTCATTGACCTGCAATGATGGGAAGAATATTATTCTGCACAGGGAGGTGGCCTGAGAGTCGAGGGAGGGGATTTTGCTTAATTGGATGGGAAGAGACTCCCACCGATTAAGCCTGGGCAGGAAGGCTAGAACATGGCCAATTGCGACCCTTAAGTGACCACTTATGGGCCACTTCAGGGCCTCATCCTACCACTACTGGTATTCAACCAGAGGCAGGAGGGATTCACACCATGTGGCAACCCACCAGGTAAACCGTGGTGGAAATGCCTTTGGCCTGGTGGGAAGGTGTCCACTCTACTTGGGAAGCCCATATCCATTGGGGATAGCTGCCGGTGGCATGGGCTACCCACAAGTAGAGATCCTAGCTACCTAAATATTAACACCACCGCCTCCCACGCCACCTTGATAGGCCTTCCTGACTGGTGCTGGCAGCCTACTTCCCTTACCTTCACTCCAGGCTCCATTGGTGATTCCGCAGCCTGGGCCTCCTAGAGTACCAGCAGTGTCCACTGCTTCTGGTGGCACTGCTCGTATTGGAGAGTTGTTGGCTTCGGATTGGCTGGCAGCACACAGAGATGTGACATCTGCCCTTAGGAAAATGAGGACCCTGGCTCTAACCAGGTAAGTGCCTAAATTGGGTCAGGTGGAGGGAAGGGGCAGAATGGCCATGGTGTAAGCTCCCACTGCCAGAATTATCCCAACCATTAACTCCATTTCTCTCTACAGTAAGGGCTGCTGAGTATTTCCAACATTTTCCATTTTAATTTCAGATTTCAAGCATCCACACTATTTTTCTTTTGTATAATAGGGGCACTTGGTACTGTGGTAACAGCGCACTATCTCACAATTTTAACTTGCCAGTACAGTGGCGAGCTGAGGTACCTGCGATATTTCTGAATGTCTGGAACTGTGAATGATTTGGGGAAGAAAGGCTCAGCGGAAATAAGGAACATTATCTTGTTGCTGATGGAACTTTCCTGTAATGACCTTCTCCAATTGATTCCAATGAATCTGGACCTACTATTTTGAGAGTCATACCTTCAAGGTGAATAAAGGGCTTTAGGTCAAAGGAACTATGACCTCTTTGCCTCTCCCTTCTATTATGTGCTTCTCTTTTCCAGCAATGGAAAACAAATTAGTGAAGTGCTTGAAATTTGAAAAGACATTGCAATCCCAATGACCATCCTGCCTCACAAATTAAGTATGAGTCAATGCACAAGCACAATGTATGTGGCTGTTGGTGGAAGCCACATTCATGGGTTTAATCTTTATGATAAATGAGCCATATTATTTGAAAACTGGATGGTATGCCTTGCATTTGGATAGACTACCTTATAATTGCACAAGAGGCTGAAGGATTTCCAAATATTATTCATGTTGCCATGGCCAAGGTGTGGCTGATTGAGATGGAAGCCTTTGTTCCGGACATTACACTATATTTGAAGCAGCTACATTTACCTAGACCTCATTGTTCAAAACATCACCTGCATCTGTGGTAAAAACAAAAAAACTGCGGATGCTGGAAATCCAAAACAAAAACAGAATTACCTGGAAAAACTCAGCAGGTCTGGCAGCATCGGCGGAGAAGAAAAGAGTTGACGTTTCGAGTCCTCATGACCCTTCGACAGAACTTGAGTTCGAGTCCAGGAAAGAGCTGAAATATAAGCTGGTTTAAGGTGTGTGTGTGGGGGGCGGAGAGATAGAGAGACAGAGAGGTGGAGGGGGTTGGTGTGGTTGTAGGGACAAACAAGCAGTGATAGAAGCAGATCATCAAAAGATGTCAACGACAATAGTACAATAGAACACATAGGTGTTAAAGTTAAAGTTGGTGATATTATCTAAACGAATGTGCTAATTAAGAATGGATGGTAGGGCACTCAAGGTATAGATCTAGTGGGTTTTTTTTAATAATGGAAATAGGTGGGAAAAGGAAAAACTTTATAATTTATTGGAAAAAAAAAGAAGGGGGAAACAGAAAGGGGGTGGGGATGGGGGAGGGAGCTCACGACCTAAAGTTGTTGAATTCAATATTCAGTCCGGAAGGCTGTAAAGTCCCTAGTCGGAAGATGAGGTGTTGTTCCTCCAGTTTGCGTTGGGCTTCACTGGAACAATGCAGCAAGCCAAGGACAGACATGTGGGCAAGAGAGCAGGGGGGAGTGTTAAAATGGCAAGCGACAGGGAGGTTTGGGTCATTCTTGCGGACAGACCGCAGGTGTCTGTTCCTCTCTGCGACAAGATTTCCGGATCTCTCTGTTGCCTTGTTCACCTTCATTGCTTTCCATTTCTCTCCTAGTGTTTGACAAGGTGTTTACTAAAACCCGCTTTCACAGCCATATCTCCTTTCTCAGTGACTGTCTCCGTCTCCGACTTACCCCACGTGGATTTCAACTGAAATTCCACCCCTCATGTTTCGAACCCACCCAGGATTACAGGTATCTCCGGGACATAAAACATTTCTCGGACTGCTGTTCCCGTCACATTCTGAAATCCACTCTCAGTGCCATGCGCCGCCATATGAACACACTCGACCTCTCCCTCCAGCAGCACCGCCGTACCCTTTTTCAAAGCTGCGCTTGCCCCCAGTTTCATTTTATCCTTCGGCTCATCCGACGCCTCAACAAGAAACTTTTTCTCTTTCTCTCAAGTGCTAAGGAACGCAAGCTCCAACAACTCATCGACACCAACACCCATCTAGGACCCTCCACCCCTGCCTGTCCCTCCGTCCCCACCCTTTCTTCCAGTTCCAACCCCAGCCGTGTATTCACTATACCCCCTGACCTTCCCCTCTCCAATGCTGAACGTTCAGTGCTCAGCAAAGGACTTAGTTTCATACCCTTACGCCCTCACCTCAATGAATTTCGGGCTCGGCATGATACTGAACTCTTCTTCCGCCGTCTTTGTCTCCGGGCTCACTTCTTTGGGCAGGAGTCCTCTCCCAGTTCAACGGATCCTTTTACCCATCTCCAATATTCTCCCTCCACCTGGACCCCTCCCTCTGGATTCTTACCTTCTCTCGATCTTTTCATTGAGAACTGTCGGCGCGACATTAGTCGTCTCAATTTCTCTGCTCCTCTCACCCGTTCTAACCTGTCTCTCTCTGAACTTACTGCACTCCATTCTCTCAGGTCCAACCCTGACATTGTCATCAAACCCACTGACAAGGGTGGTGCTGTTGTTGTCTGGCACACTGACCTCTACCTCGCGGAGGCTGAGCGTCAACTCGCAGACACTTCCTCCTACCTCTCCCTGGACCATGACCCCACCACTGAACATCAAGCCACTGTTTCCAGGACTGTCACTGACCTCAGCTCCTCTGGGGATCTCCCTCCCACAGCTTCCAACCTGATAGTCGCCCAACCTCGGACGGCCCGCTTCTATCTCCTACCCAAAATCCACAAACAGAACTGCCCCGGTAGACCGATCGTCTCAGCTTGCTCCTGCCCCACAGAACTCATTTCTCGTTATCTTGACTCCCTTCTCTCTCCCCTTGTCCAGTCCCTTCCCACCTACATCCGTGATTCCTCTGACACCTTACATCACATCAACAATTTCCAGTTCCCTGGCCCCTACCGCTTCCTCTTCACCATGGATGTCCAATCCATCTACACCTCCATCCCCCACCAGGATGGTCTGAGGGCCCTTAGCTTCTTCCTCGAACAGAAGCCCGAACACTCCCCATCCACCACTACTCTCCTCCGTCTGGCTGAACTTGTTCTCACGCTGAACAATTTCTCCTTCAACTCCTCTCACTTCCTCCAAATAAAAGGTGTGGCTATGGGTACCCGCATGGGCCCCAGCTATGCCTGTTTTTATGGGGTATGTGGAACATTCCTTGTTGCAGTCCTACTCCGGCCCCCTTCCACAACTCTTTCTCCGGTACATCGATGATTATTTCGGTGCCGCTTCATGCTCTCGTCAGGACTTGGAAAAATTTCTTAATTTTGCTTCCAATCTCCACCCCTCCATCATTTTCACGTGGTCCATCTCTGACACCTCCCTTCCCTTCCTTGGCCTCTCTGTCTCAATCTCTGGTGATAGACTGTCCACCAATATCCATTACAAACCCACCGACTCCCACAGCTATCTCGACTACAGCTCCTCACACCCCACTTCCTGTAAGGACTCCATCCCATTCTCTCAGTTCGTTCGCCTCCGTCGCATCTGTTCCGATGTTGCTACATTCAAAAACAGTTCCTCTGACATGTCCTCCTTCTTCCTTAACCGAGGTTTTCCACTCACGGTCGTTGACAGGGCCCTCAACCGTGTCCGGCCCATCTCCCGCGCATCCGCCCTTGCTCCTTCTCCTCCCTCCCAGAAACATGATAGGGTCCCCCTTGTCCTCACTTATCACCCCACCAGCCTCCGCATTCAAAGGATCATCCTCCGCCATTTCCGCCAACTCCAGCATGATGCCACCACCAAACACATCTTCCCTTCACCCCTCTTATCGGCATTCCGTAGGGATCGCTCCCTCCGGGACACCCTGGTCCACTCCTCCATCACCCCCT
This sequence comes from Carcharodon carcharias, assembly GCF_017639515.1. Lineage (NCBI taxonomy): Eukaryota > Metazoa > Chordata > Chondrichthyes > Lamniformes > Lamnidae > Carcharodon > Carcharodon carcharias. The sequence goes on along the minus strand of NC_054477.1, from coordinate 73,284,454 downwards.
ACTCCTCAACCCCCTCCTATGGCACAACCCCATGCCCACGCAAAAGATGCAACACCTGCCCCTTCACTTCCTCTCTCCTGTCCGTCCAAGGACCCAAACACTCCTTTCAAGTGAAGCAGCATTTCACTTGCATTTCCCCCAACTTAGTCTACTGCATTCGTTGCTCCCAATGTGGTCTCCTCTACATTGGAGAGACCAAACGTAAGCTGGTCGACCGCTTTGCAGAACACCTGCGGTCTGTCCGCAAGAATGACCCAAACCTCCCTGTCGCTTGCCATTTTAACACTCCACCCTGCTCTCTTGCCCACATGTCTGTCCTTGGCTTGCTGCATTGTTCCAGTGAAGCCCAACGCAAACTGGAGGAACAACACCTCATCTTCCGACTAGGGACTTTACAGCCTTCCGGACTGAATATTGAATTCAACAACTTTAGGTCGTGAGCTCCCTCCCCCATCCCCACCCCCTTTCTGTTTCCCCCTTCTTTTTTTTTCCAATAAATTATAAAGTTTTTCCTTTTCCCACCTATTTCCATTATTAAAAAAAAACCCACTAGAGCTATACCTTGAGTGCCCTACCATCCATTCTTAATTAGCACATTCGTTTAGATAATATCACCAACTTTAACTTTAACACCTATGTGTTCTATTGTACTATTGTCGTTGACATCTTTTGATGATCTGCTTCTATCACTGCTTGTTTGTCCCTACAACCACACCAACCCCCTCCACCTCTCTGTCTCTCTATCTCTCCGCCCCCCACACACACACCTTAAACCAGCTTATATTTCAGCTCTTTCCTGGACTCGAACTCAAGTTCTGTCGAAGGGTCATGAGGAGTCGAAACGTCAACTCTTTTCTTCTCCGCCGATGCTGCCAGACCTGCTGAGTTTTTCCAGGTAATTCTGTTTTTGACCTGCATCTGTGGAGCAGTCCTCCAGAAATGTGAAACTACATTTGCCTAATCCAGAACTTTGAAGAAGGTTTGCTGCATCTTAAGCAAAACACCATCCAGTGCTATTATAGTAAAGAGGGCCGTTCTTTCTCTTCCCTGGTAATCCAATCAATAGGATCCTGAAACCAACTTCAAAATCATCAACATTTGTGAATGTTCCTTTAAGGCACTGCAGGGGCTCTTTAAATCTGGTGCGTGCTAGAAAGTGTGTCCAGTGGCTTACAAGATCCTTGTACAGCTCTAAGCTGCACATGCAAAACAAATAATTTTGTTAACGAAAGGGGTTCACAAATTTATGCAAAGTCGGCCGAGTCCACTTGGGCCGAGAGTTATGTTTGCATCTTTTTAGCCGCAGCACCACATTGATGGGAATGAAAACACAGCCAGTATTATTCTACCAGCATTCAAATAATGTGTGATCGCCACCACAAAATAATTCAGGTGAATGTATGCTTCTTGGAAATTACTTAAAATATTTTTATTGTGAGACAATCAAACATAACATATTTCCCTGAAAGAGTAGAATAGTTACATGGCTGGCTCTTTCAAGATATGGATTAGGCAATGCAACTATGGTTGATGAAACCTCATGCCTAAACCTTGTACTGCACCAGAGAACAGATACAATGTGTTAGGTGGGCAAACCAAGGTCTTCAATGAGCAGGCCTTCCAGGCACTAATCCATATGCTTAGATCAGTTAAGGGAGGCCTAATAAAGTACCCCAGAGAAACTCAGGAAATTGCTGCGTATAATATGCTTTGTGCTGCAAAATATTGTCATGGATAGAGGCGTGGCCATGGACTTTAAAAAGTAGTAGCCATGAAGGGCAGGAGAATGATTGTTTGCACCAGTGTTGTATTACCAACTGTCTGCAAATGGCTATTACTTGTTTTTAATAGTTATGTTTTTAACATTGTCGTTGATGGTTGTTTTTGTTCTGCTACATTTTTCCTATGAATTGAATGTTCAGTTCGTTTTACTTTTGGAGAAATTATATTTTAGTTTTTAAACATCAGTCTGTAAGATATTCAGGGTAATTTTAAACTAACCGCTTGGTGGGAAACTGATCTTTTATACCCTGTCTGATTTTACTTCTCTTTGGAATCAGTGAAAAAATTACTGTGAAGTGGGTGGGGGAGATGGTATAAAGTAGATGGCTGATCCCAAACCCATTAGACGGGTTAGGTTAAAATTATTCCCATTCATTTCATGTGATATGTGTGTGTGTGGTCTTTGCATGTTCATAAGAACATGTAGGAGCTGGAGTAGACCATACAGCCCATTGTACACGTTTACATGTTTAGCGTGTTTTTCCAATGGACTTCTTATTATTTGAGTTGTGAACTTCTTTATGTTCATTTTCCAGGTTCCCCATTCCTGAATCTTCTCCTGTCTGTGGATGGTAGCTTCTCAACTACTTGACCAGATATGTTCAACTTTCTATTGTGTACCAGCATTAAGTAATTGAGGTTGGGAGCTCTACTTGAACCACTGTTAGTTTCAGTGCTTTCGAATGCGATGCCTCATCATTTGTATATGGCTACATTGTTACACTGAACTGCTGCTGACATGAAAGGGAATCAGATATTCATTTGTGAAAGCCAGCAGAGCAAGAAATTTTCTTTTTTGCCCAACAGGTTTTCTCTTCCATTCTTTTCTCCTTCTATCTTAACTGTATAATTTTTTTCTTACAACTCATTTCATTTTCTTTTAACAGATTCTCCCTCTTCAAGTCCTTACATTTCTCTCTTTCATGCATGCTAAAAAAACATCTGCCTGTCTCTCTTTCTCTACATGACAAACCCAAAAGGTATTTGTATCCTCATGCCTCCCTCCATTGGGTCTCTCTCCTTCCCCACCATGAGGCTATATCTTTCTGCTGTTTTCTCCTATCACTTATAATTTTTGTCTCCTTTATGGCACAGGCTACAGCACTGCTGAAGTTACTAAAGCCCGGGGTGTGTATGTCAAACTTTTGGACATGCCTTTTTTGGGTTATCATTGGTTATATCACTGGTTCTCAAGTTTTCTGTGGTGTTCCTTGCCAAAAAGACCTGAGCTCTTTAGTAAGGAATTTTCTCCCTCTCACTAAAGTCACATTAATTTTGTGCCTTTTCCTTCTGCATCACTCTTTCCTGAGATAAATATATTTCCTAAACTCCCTATTACCACTATTATTAGTCGTTCTCTATATTTTTCATCAATGAACTCTCCCCCTTCAGTAATTTTTTTTCCTGTCATTACTTCTCTCTCTCTTTTCTTCATGTTATTTAATTTTCCTTTATTAGATAACACAATTCTGACTGCAGAGCATTTACCCCACAGGTCTCTTGTGCCTCACCAGAATGAACTGATCTCAACAACTGAAGCAAGGTCAGCTCGTAATCAATGACAAAGTAATGGCAATCACTGCTGACCTTGAAGAAAGCTCCTGCCAAAGATCTAGCAATCTCCGTAGTATGAATTTCCCTTTCCTGATGTCAGTTTGAATCTGCTGCAAATGAATTGGATCTCTAGGTATCCAGCAACAGTAATGTAATCAAGCAAGTTAAACAGCCAATCAGATTGATGAATTCTCACTGACAGCAAACTAAGAAGTAAAATGCATATATATTTTTCACTTACAATTAAATTTCACAGGGAGTAAAATAAATGATTGAGACATACATGTGGGCCAGAATCTCTGGGTCGGTGAGCGGGGACGGGCATACATCCCAACATCACCGCGTGTCATTCAGATCCTTAGTTTGGCGGGAGTGCACTGGAGTCAGCTGTGCACCCGCTGAACTGTCAAAGGCCTATTAAGGCCATTTAAAAACCAATTAAAACAATTAACTGAGCTGATATTAAGGTTGTTGGGTAGGCGAGGAGCCCAAGTGGCCTTCGCATTTATCATGAAACCTCATCCACGGGCAGGATGAGGTTTCATGAAGGTTTTTAAAGTTTAATAATAATTATTAATAAAATTCATTGACATGTCCCAGCTCATGTGACATTGTCACATGAGGGGAGATGTCTTAAATTTTTTTTTCTTTATTAAAATTTTTAAAATTCAAACTAATTTCCCCATGATAGCTGTGTGCCTCAGGGAGATTTCTGCGCTCTTTCGCATGCATGCGCGAAAGAGTGCAGGCCCTGACTCAGCCTGCTCCCCCCACTCGCACAGGGAGCACTGAGCGCTTCCAGGTGTGTGTCACACTGGGCAGGCCTTAATTGGCCCGCCCACATAAAATGGCAGCATGCAGCCGATCGCAGGCGGCAATTGGCTGTGCGCCAGCCTGCGCCCACTTTCACCCAACCCCCTCGTCGCGGAGAAAATTCTCTCCATGGGATTAAGGTAGAAACTGAAATATCATAAACATTTTAAAAAATGTGAATTTTTTATCATAATGAAGAAATTTGACATCCCACGCCTCAATCAGAAAGGTGTAACTTTCTTAGGTCTTTTACTTTGGGACTAATAGCGTAAGAGGGCAAGTTTTTATCAGTTCCATGATTTCTACTTGATTACAGTCTGGGGGCACTTGAACAGCACATGCTATGGCAAAGCATAAAATCATTGAAGAGAACATCTGAATTTCTGCATCTAACTGTGCGTGTGCAGATTCCAGAAGTTGCTGTGGATTCGGAGGAGGAATGACAGCAACAATTTATTTCATCACCATTACTGCAAAATCCAGGTCAGCATAATAGTTTTGTTCAACCCACCAGTGTATAACGGGGCTGGCACAAGGGTTCATGGAGGGACAATTTTAAGTTCATTTAAGTAGATGGTCATATCTCCATTTTGAATGGATAGTTTCTGGGACAAGAAATTAAGGAGCCAGGTGCCAACCTCCAAGGAAAATTGGCCTATTGAGGATCTTTTTAAAAATTCGTTTACAGGATATGGACGTCACTGGTTTGGCCAGCATTTATTGCCCATCCCTAACTGCCCTTGTTCAGAGGGCATTTAAGAGCCAACCACATTGCTCTTAAGAACAGCAGATTTCCTTCCCTAAAGGGCATTAATGAACCGGATGGGTTTTTACAACAATTGGCAATGATTTCATGGCCATCATTAGACTTTTAATTCCAGATTTTTATTCAATTCAAATTCCACTATCTGCTATGGTGGGATTCAAATCCAGGGCCCCAGAGCATTACCCTGGATCTCTGGATTACTAGTCCAGCAACAATACCACTACATCACTGCCTCCCCAATCTAATGAATGTTGGCTGAGTGCCTCTGGTGGCTATTGTCAACAGTTTGTGCACATGTTTCCCAGCTCAGCTGCACCGTGGAGGGATTATCACCTCATACATAGCAGATTTTGAGTCTCAATAACTGATAATACAAGCTGTGAGACCCCAATCACATTATATTCATCTATGTCCCTCTGTCAATATCTTTTTCCCTCAGTAATGATGAGTTAGGGCGGAATCGTCCCAGATTTGCACTAAGTACGGAGCAGGTGGGTAAAAAAGCATTTTAACCACCTGCCACAATGGCAGCTTTTCATGCCATATCGTTCCAATCCCGCCTCATTAATCGAGTGTTCCTGGGAAAAATGCCATTTTGATGGCGTGCAGGCTCTCATTCACCCGCCACACCATCATCTCTCTGCTCCCTCACACTGGGTGCTATATTTAAAGTGCAGCCATGTGCAGACCTCTCAGTGCTTCCAGCCCAGGACTGCTGCACAGAAGACATCACTCTGAAAGGCAAGAAGACAGCAGCCCCCTGATTCAGTGATTTGACCATTGAACACCTTTTGGATGCTGTGGAGGCCCACTGTGATGTCTGTACCTCTGCTCTGGGCAAAGACCAGCAAGCAAGGTCACCAATTCAGCATGGGAGGCAGTGGCAGTGGCGGTCAGTGCCAATGCCCTGCAGAAGAGGACAGCCAACGAGTGATGCAGGAGGGTGAATGGTCTCATCCTTTCCGCCAGGTTAAGTCACTCTTCTCATCACTCTAAATTCACACACTGTCATGAAACTAACATTTTTTAAACAATATTTTTCTGGCTTATTGTGAAGTAGGTTTACGGGGGTGAGTATAGTTGGGTCTGTGTGTTTGATTACATTTTGTAGTCAAGCAGACTGCAAGCTTTACATCATCAAAGAAGCTAGGTGCTTGACATGCTAATGAGTAAACATGGATGCTGGCTCATCATGGAAGATGTGAAGGGAATTTGCTTTTTCAGATAAATGAAGGGATATTTGGATTTCAAAGGGACCTTAGCCTGTTTACAACTAGCCAGACAAGCAAGGCAAAGGAATGTGTTTATTTTTCCCAAAGGTTGCAAGGAAGATACAGTTTCAAAGACATATAAAACAATAGAATTTACATATTAAAAAGAGAGAAACATATATAAAGGAGAATGAAAGGTAATGTGAGAGCAGAAGGCTATGTAAGATCTAACAGGAATGTGTGAAATAGCCTTAATGAAGCCTCCAGTATTTGTGCATAAGTCTGCTGTCGAACTAAAGTGGAGCTAGAGAAAAGCCATTTGGAATTGCGCTGCCCAGGGTTTTGTGTTAAGTTGTTGAGTTTGTTTTAAATCTAAAATCTATTGTGGACCGTTGCCTTAAAGGGAGTGTAACTGGGAATCAGCTTAATTAGCAAGTTTAGGAGTTATTATAATAGTAATTGTAATCTTATGTATGTACTTGACATCTTTTTTTTTAAGAAATACTTTGATTTAATTTCTTAAAATCTCTAAAGGCATTGGTGGATTTATTTCTTGTGAATTCAGTGCACACATCTCGTAATATTGGTTTGCCTGGCACACATCATCTGTCATGTCATAAGACACACTCACAAACCCATCTCATATCCGCAGGGATCTCACACCCCAAGGGAAAACACCACTAACTCTCACAAACACTCTCACATCTCCATCAGGCTCAAATCCTCTGGAGCTTGCATCCTCATCCTGTCCATGGCTCTGCTCACTACACAAACATTCCATGCAGTGACATGTGTCCTGCTCACACTCTCTAATTTTTTTCATGCAGCAGGAACTAGCTTAAATCAGCAGGGAGAAGTCCCACATCAGGGGTAGAGTGGCCCACATTATGCCCCTCACTCACTTTAAGGAGTGTGCCATTGTGCTAGCTGATGAGGACATGGACCATGCCTGCAGTGATGGTGAGGTTGACGGCAAACACCCATGTGAGGATCCTACACCACATCATCCCTCTCTCAATGCAACTGTGAGTGCTCTCTCTCCTGCTTTTGACTCTGCTGCCATGCACTAATTATCTCTACTTTGGTTCACAGGGAGCTCTGCCAAGTGACAGATGCCTCTTCCACAGATAGACAGCTAGACAGTCCCTCAGCTCCAGCCAAGAGCCCTCCATCTCGATTGAGGAACTGGAAAGAAACAGCCTGGAAGACCCATCACAGTGCTTAACCACATCATCCACCAGCGCAGAGACAAACACCTTGGTGGGACCTAGGTCTAGAGCAGGCACGGGTTCATAATCTGGTGGTCACTGCACAGACACATGTCCACAGTAGAAGGTGGCAAGTTCAACTAAGCTCCCCGGCACTCTTAAGTCTGCTGGGGAAGAGGCATCTGTGCTGTGTGATGATGAGCCTCTAGATTCAGCCCTTTAACTCTTCATGAAGAGTTAGTAGAAGGGGGAACATCCAGCAGAGTTGTTGAAAACCCTCAACAGAGTGGCACGTGAGTCAAAGGAGTGCATCCACCTGCTCTCTGATGAAGTGGTGCCCACATTGAGGTCTCCATGGAGAGGATGGTGGATGCCATGGAGACCCTGGTCTAGCAGACTGCGTAGATGTACGCAGGCCTGCACCCCATTGCGGTAGGTATGGGTGAATTCCTGCAATGGCAATGCGAGGGGGAAATGGGGCACCTTGATGACCCTCTAGGTGCTCCTTCCCCTCGAGGAGTCAGCTACCAAAGGGAGGAGGAGCAGCAGCTGAACACACTGGGTTATTCACTCAGGAATCTCAGAGGCTGTCTGCTCTCTCTGTCCTCTGTCATTACAGAGGGAGCAGCTGTCCCACAGGAGGACAGCCAAAGCAAGTCAGGGCCCTCAAGGCCTTAGCTCTCCAGAGGACCCCAAAGTTATCAAAGACAAAATGGCCAAACATTGGACAGGTTGACTCCACCCCTGGTTTGGATGTCAGGGAAGCACCTAGAAGTCAAAGACCTAGAAAAGTTAAGAAATTCTCATCACTGTTGGTTGCGTTAACACATTTTGTCATTTTAAAATCTGAAAATATATTCACTTTCACTGAATAATGTGCAATGGTGTCTTTCAGCCTCATTAACAGGCTTCACAAGTCGCCCCCCTGCTTTCCCCACCGTCCCCCCCTCCCACTAGCAGTTCAGCTGCGCGCAACTAGCCTACAAGTGATTCTGGAGGGAGAAGAGTGTGTGTGTGGCAGGGCCTTTTGGAGCCACATGCAAGTATCCCCCCATGCACGTGGATCCTTCACGTATCACACTCATCTCAATGTCCTGAGCATTTCCATTGGTGCCTGCTGAGAGTCTCTTTTAGTTGTCTATCTGAGCTGACCTGCATCTCCACCCACACACTGATCACACTCCCATGCAGCATCTGTTCTCACCCACCATGATTCTCGTTTCACTTTTGGATTTGCAAGTATGGTGCGTCTACCATTCTTCTTCATGTCCCCCATCCTTTCCCCTCCCCCAGTCACCCATGTCCTTTCCCCCATCAGTGTTGGCCGCCCAGCATCACCTTCCACCTCCCACCATCACCTACCAGCCACAACCCTTTTCTTTTAGGGATGCCCAGGTGAATGTGCACATTCCCTTCCTTCCCGGAAATCCCATCCCCATCCACTTTAACCTCCCCGACTTCCTCCTTCCCACCCCCAGGGTCCTTGTCTGCCTTCGAGTCCCCATCAACCACTCTCACCCTCCCTTACACCGATACCATCACACCTCACCCTCCCACCCTACTGCCTCACTCTCACCTCAGTCATTCTCATCATTCCCTCTGATCACGCCCATCCTCAGTTTGCTCCCCAGGAGGCAGACATAGACTCCACAGATCTCTCCCTCGCACATTCACCTGGACACCTCCCCCCCCAGCCCCCAGGTCCTTCCCTGCCTTGGAACTCCTTCTCCCCCCTGGACTCCTCCCCCTTCCATAAGTCCTTCCCATTTCCTGACTCCTTCATCCAACCTTACTCCTTCCTCCATCCTCACTCCTTCCCATCTCCAGACTCCTTCCTCTCACTGGAGTCCTTCCCCTCTCCAGGCTTCTTCCCCGCACCAGCCCTCCCAAACTCCTTCCCTTACACCTTTCTGCCCCCTTACACCTACCTACCCAGTTGCTGTTTTCCCCCGTTACTCCCTCCTCCCTCCTGTACTTCCCCACAAACCTCACCTCCTGCCCCAACAACTTTGTTCACCCCCTCCCAACCTCACCTCCTGACATACCTTCCTCTCTCAATCAAACCTAGACCTTCCTCTCCCACCCACTCCAGTACATCTTCCTCTCCCACTCATAGCTAGACCTTCCTCTCCACCCACTCAATGATCATCCATTGCAGATCATGGCCAAGACACTGAAGTTCCAAAGCAGACCCTCATCAGTGACTTTCCAACTTCCGTGAGCTGCTTCGTGGTGGAGCCATGTCCATGAGAGTCCACCCAGCATGAAATGGACATTCCTTCAGGGTCCCATTGCTTTTGGGCTCCAGTATCTTCTGCTCCTCGGATGCCCGTGATGTGAGCAAGGCCCTGATGGTAAGTCCTGATTTCTGCCTGTCACTCTTGTCAAGACATGTTGTGCACTGGCGTGACTTCCCACCAATGTGGGTGATAAATTTGATGTGGGGGGATGATTCCAGTGAGCTGGGCTTATAATAATATGCTGATGTATTACAACAAAGTTCCTGACATTCAACGGCAGGAAGCGAGGCCCATCATTGACAGGCAGAGTGAATGATTGCAAACTGATTTCACAACGTTGTGAAACTGATTTTTGGCCTTCTTGCCATATTGACCATTCCTGCTGCCAATCAGGCCTGATGCTAGTGGGCATGGAAAAATTCCCCCTTAGTCTCAAGCTAGTTGTGTTAAAAATATCCACAAAGCAAAACTTTCTCCCTAAGCACTATTTCATTATTTATACTACCTTCTGAATTTTTGTCTTCTTCACTGATTTCTGACAAATGGCCATGGCCCTTTAGTTTACTGACACAATTTTACAAAATACCCTCTTCATTGTTTATCTGAATCACCAGGACAGATAGTATGTACTCTGCACGGGCTCTATAAGCTGATCACACTGAATAACTCAAAATCAGTGTGGATTTGACTGTGTATCTCATGACATACTGAGAATGTCAGGGTCACAAAGTTGTACGCCAGTGAGGAAAGATTATTTATTCACCGGAATTTAGAAGAATGAGAGGTGGTCTCATTCAAATATACAAAATTCTTACAGGGCTCGACAGGGTAGATGTAGATAGGGTGTTTCCTCTGGCTGGAGGTTCTAGAGCCAGGGCAGCCCATGAGATGAGGAGGAATTTCTTCACTCAGAGAGTGGTGAATCTTTGGAATTGTCTGCACCAGGGGGCTGTGGAGGCTCAGTTGTTGAGTATATTCAAGTCTGGGATCGATTTCTACTTATTAAAAACATCAAGGGATATGGGGATGATCCAGGGAAATGGTGGTGAAATAGAAGATCAGCCATGATCTCTTTGAATGACGGGGCAGGCTTCGAAGGGTTGAATGACCTACTCCAGCTCCTATTTCTTATGTACTTATATTCTTATCCACTGGAAACTGTTGCAATTGCTCAAATGTGAATTAAGGGTGTCAAAAAAGTAAAACGTTCCATGCAGCAGATTTGTCAGCTGTACAATATTAAGAAGGAACATGATAACATATTTGTATGAAATTCCTATCTGCTGTTATAACAAAGGCAACAACAAATTTGCTATTTTTAAAATGTATTCATTCACAGGATCTGGCCATCATTGGCGAGGCAGCATTTATTGCCCATCCCCAATTGCCCTTGAGAAGGTGATAGTGAGCTGTCTTCTTGAACTGCTGTACTTGGCTGAATGGTTTTGACAGGCCATTTCAGGGTGCAGTTAAGAGTCAACCATATTGCTGTGGATATGGAGTCACATGTAGGCCAGACAAGTTAGTGAACCAGATGTGTTTCTACAACAATCAACAATGGTTGAATTGTCACTATTATCAAGACCAACTTTGAATTCTAGATTTATTAATTGAATTTAAATTCCACCACCTGCCATGCTGGGATTTGAACCCATGTCTCCAGAACATTAGCCTGGGCCCCTTGATTATTAATCTAGCGACATTACATCATCATCTACTAATAATACACAGCACAACTTCAGCTTGGAGATGAACATTTGTACAAGAGACAATAGCACAACTAACCAAATCCTGCTCCAGTTGGTTTATATTTCCTAATGGCTGATAAACACGAGAGAAAAATTTTCTGCAATTATCCATTTTTTCCAAAGTTCTAAATTGTATGCATTCTGTTTTTTGCATAGGGTCTAATCTACTTAATACTATCACAAGCTGCAGAGTACAAATAAACTCACTTTCAAACATTAACCAACCTTTCACTTTAATAAGCATCAGAAAGCTCACACATCTGTCCCCTTTTTGTAAAGTATTATTTTATTATTGCATGAAAACCTCCAGCGACACGCTGAAAAAAAATAAAATATTTGGCAACTTCAGCGGACAAAGTGTTACCACAAATGATTGCAGGTCTTTTGATTTTAATTGCAATCCCATTTTACTCAAGGCTCAAATGCATCACTTAAAATCTAGTGGAGAAGTGATTTTTTTTCCCTTTTTCCTGAAGACCGACAAGGCCACTTAAAGCTCATGATACATTGAAAGGAGCAATCCAACTCAAATATAAATCATAAGTTCTTGAAAGCAAATTACAAATGAAGATAATAGGGCATTGCTCTGCAACTAAAGCATCAGCCAATCCATCTCAGGCAGTTTCTTTTCAGACAAAATTGCTGCAGCTCTGTTATCATCAGTAATAGTGCAGCTTGATTACAAGGTTACAGTAAATAATCCTTTTACATGACATCACTGAATAGAAGAGTACAAACAAGGCTCATCCACTGAAGTCAAACAGAAACACAAGGCAGAATACTTGGCCTTTCCTGTTTCTTTAACGATTGGTCCAGTGCTTATTTATTTTCTCTTTGTCGATACTTCATAATCACGAGCAGCTCTGCTAAAGCCTTAAATTGCTTTTGTCATTATGAGCAAATAGCTCATTGTACATGATTACAAGTTTGACATGTTAATGATAACTACAACACAAATTACAACTGAAGAAAGCTAGGGCGGAACATACTCCTAATTTATAGCATGAACACAAGCATTTCCATAAGGATAGTCTCTCCTTTGGTCGCTCACTTCTCCTCACTCACAAAGAAACATGGGTATGATTAAAGTAAAAAAAGCTGATTTTTCTCTGGCCTGCTCCCAACTGATGCTCAAAAATGGATACAGCGCAGATGGAAAATGGCCAGTAATCATTATCTCCCATTCTGCTCATGAATAACACTGCACTGAACTTTGCTTATGACTTGTTTTGTGTCAGCACTTGACTGTGCCTGAAGAAGGTATAAAAATGTAAGTTGAATGCAAGGACAGGTTTGAGGGCTTTGCAGTCAGACTTCATCAAAACACAACGGATGTAAATCAGGAGCAAACAAGAAGCCCCAATAAAAACAGAGTGTAGGATCAGGCCACATGGACTCCTGCCTGGGGCACTGCTGCCATCCCATCCAGGGCAGACCAGCATGAAATCAAGCAACAACTACAATTGGCATTTATATAGTAAAATGTCCCAAGGCACTTCACAGTAGCATTATCAAACAAAGATTGGCACTGAACTACATTAGGGGATATTAGGACAAGAAAAGAGGCAGCTTTTAAGGAGTATCTCCAAGGAGAAAAGAGAGCTAATGAAGCAGAGAAGTTTATTGAGGTAATTTCAGAGCTTAGGGATTCTTCAGCTGAAAGCATGGAGTAAAGAAAACATTGGCGGAGTGTAAACATTGTGGAGGGCTGTAGGGTTGGAGGAGGCACAGAGATAGGGAGGTAAGAGCCTTGGAGGAATTTGAAAACATGGATGAGAGTTTTAAAATTGAGACGTTGCTGAACTGGATGACAATGTAGGTCAGCGAGCACAAGGGTGATAGGTGAATGGGACTCGGTGTGATCTAGGAGAGAACAGAGTTTTGAATGAGACCTCAGTATGTGATGTCAGCTAGAAGAGTGATTCCAGAAGTAACAAAGGCCTGGAGGAGAATTTCAGGCCAGATGATCTGAGGCAGGAGCGATAATTGGGGAACGTTATGGAGGTGGGAGTAGCAGTCTTGATGATGAAGTGGATGTGGTTGGAAGCTCGGTTCAGGATCACATAAGGTGCCAAGGATGCAAATAGCCTAGTTCAGCCTCAGAGAGTTGCTAAAGAGAGAGTTGGAGGTGATGGTGAGAAAATGGAATTTCTGCTCGGGACCAATGACTAAAGGGGATAATATTGAGTAAGGCAGGAAAATGGGCATGGGGATTATAATGCATGATTCACCTGCACCTGTTTGTTCTGATGCAGGCAGCACACAAACTTTTACATGTTTGCAATGTGTAGCCAGTGCTAAGTGCGCTGTTGAGTGCTTACATGCCTGAGTAAGGAGCACAAAATCATGAGAAGCTAACACAAGTTCATACTAGCCTGCCTTCAGAAAGAAGAGATCCATTTTAGTTGGTACAGGAATTGGAATTCATTGCACAAGTGACTTTGTCCTGAGAAAGCTACATGAATAGCACAACATGCTCTCTAAGTTTTCAGGTGCAGTACTAGAAACTTTGGTGCAGGAGGTGGACAGGAGAAGAAGAATCCTCTGTCCAAAGGGAGCCAGGAGGCCCTCCAGATCAACTCTGAGATGGCAGTGGAAGCAGATAGCCATGCAGCTCAATGCCAGAGTATAGTTCCAAGGACCTGGAATCAGTGCTACAAAAGTTCAATGACCTCACATGAGTGGTCAAGGTCAGTGAATGCATCTTCAAATGTCACATTCCACCAACTACATCAATAGCCACACACAAAGCTCAATGCACCATATCCCTATCACTCAACTACCAACAATTTTCATCAATCACAAACTAACATTCATAGCTCTACCTCACCCTCACACACTTAGCATTGCTGCAAGCCTCAGACCCATAACTCACAACTTGCACATACTGTCACTTATTCAACCATGACAGCCAGATCACTCAACACATTTCACAACTCTCACTGACACACTAACTTCTCTTTTGCAGGAGAAGGAGGCACAGAACTGGAGCTAATCACTGGGGAACAGATTTGTCAGCATGACATTATCGCCACAGAGAAGATGGTGCTTGCTATCATTAGAGCAGTCATAACTGAGACAGTGGCCAGCTGTGGAGCTGAAATCATTGAAGGTGATGGTATGCTCCTACATAATCCACCTTCTCAAATCCCAATTCCCCTCTTTGAGCCAATCTCTTCTGCTTCCCAGGCTGCAGTTGGTGTAAGCATGCGCCTTGTGCCTTCCCACCTCCCCCTCACCACAAACCTACCCTTGTACCTTTATTCCTTTCAGGTACCCAAAAACTGCCACAAGTCCATGCCGAAGTGCAGCAGCATAAAGAGCAGGAGATTGATGACAATGAAACATCCTCACTTGATCTCACACTTATAGCCACTAGCTCAGATACTGCCATGGTGTGTGCCTTGTAAGGTAGCATACAGGTAAAATATATGGTGAGTGACTGGGCACAAGTGGCCTGTAGCCCCATCCGGGGAAAAGGTTAGTGCCCACATTATCAGAGAGTGCGATTGCACACATGTTCTGCTGCAAAGCACTCAGATGAGGACTTTGATCAGGCAGCATACAGGAAAAAGCTGACGGGTATGCGTACAGAAATGGATGTACATTGGTTGGTCTGCCAGAATGCCTGAGGTCAAGGAGCTAGCAGAAGACAGTGCCAATTTAGCGCAGGGCTTTGTGCAAAACTTGGAATTCATCTTTCCCAGTGTGGAACTGGTGGTCACACTTAGGAATCCAACCATGATGGCTGATGTCTCAGCTTCCACTACATCATAAGCAGAAGCCACCCAGCTTCTGAGCACTGAAGAGGAAGCTCAGATTGAATTTGTGCAATTTCATCTTGCTGCCACACAAGCTTAGACTGCTACCATCTTGGATGTAAATACAAGTGTACAAAAGAGCTTACAGAACCTCTCAGCAATCCAATAACCTGTTGTCCAACAGCTTACCATGATTGTTGAGGCACCGACCAAAGGTGTAGCAGTGGCTCTATGGAGCATGAACCTGCTGTCCAACCTCAGGATGAAAGCATTCCTCCTCCCACTGTCACAAAACGATCATATTTTTCATAATATTATTGTGACATATTGTAAGGTAGACTTATGTTTGTGTGTATGTCGTTCTGTGTGTGGCTGATTTAATTAAATAGAGACAATTAGACTGCAAGGTTGAAATTATCAAAAGAGTTAGCTGTAAAAGGGCATTTGAAATGTTAATGAGTGAGCTAGGGTAAAGTCAGCAGATAAGGTGTGAATAAAATTTGAATTTGAAGATAAATGGAGAGATGTTTGGTTTTCAAAGAGACATGATAAGGGTTTTATAAGTGACAAGATAAATTGGGTAAGGTTATTACATTGAATTTTCCCAAAAGTGCTGACTATAATGATGACATAAAAAAATTATATTATGGGAAAGTAAATCCAAAGACATGGGGGAAAAATGGGATTTACAAATCAAAGAAAGGGAATATATTTAAGGAAAGATGGAAGGTTGTGTGAGGTGTGGCCATGTCAGATCTGAAAGGCACGCCATGTGAAACAGACTTGGGGAAAAGCCCTTAAGCACTTCACAGAAATCTGCTGTTCCAGTGACCAAAGTTATATTAAGAGCCTTTTGAATTCCACTATCAAGAGGGTGCTTGTGATAACCTTGCTGGATTATCTCTATAAATTTAAAATCTATTTTGGAATGTTGCCTTAAAGAGGGTTTTGGGAGTTTGGTTAAGCAGGAATTTTGGGGAATTGTTATAATGTTAAGCAACTGTGTAACTGTAATCTTTTTTGTGTGTTGTTTATTATTTTCTTTTGTTAATAAATGATTTAATTTTATTGTTTAAATCTCTAAAGGTGTTAGTGGGCTCATTACTTCTGATTTCAGTGTAGAAACCTTCTTGTAATAAATACAAATTGCAAAACCATTGTGATAGCATAGCCAAGTTTCCCTTGCGGATTTGGTCAGTCAGTCAAATACTACCTGCTGTATCATAACACCACCCCTACCCTCTATAAGTGTCCTTGCTGATGTCAGTCAGCCAGTCAGTCCTGTTGCCAGTCTGCTCCAACCATGCTGAGGTGGTGTAGTCCTCTGCTGGGCTTTCTAGGGCCAGAGCTACTTGAGGTCATTCTGCAAGGCCATCTGCAGTCTTCCCCACTGATAGTTAGCAGCCTTCTACCAGCCATGCTCCAGCCAGTGGGAATAGCGCTGCATAGGAGCATTAGGCCAGGCAAAGGCACACAGAAAACAGGCACTGAGAGAATGCACAAGGGCGATAATTTGACATTTATACATAACATTGGATTATTTGTTTAATTAAGTTGGTTTGGAATGGCACAGTTGTGTGCTTGCCCTGTCTGTTTCTCTCTGGCGAGAAAGAATGCAATATATTTCCCTCTTCTGGCATATAGCAGTGGCTTCTTTATACAGCAATGGATGGTGAACTGTAAGACTTTGGAAGGATTCAGATGTGAAGATGTTCATAGACACAATGCCTTTGCCACCACTAACAGCATTACCCTTGCCCTGCTCTGAGGTTACTGATCTGCCTGCCAGAGGTGGCAGATTTCAGTGACCACCTCTTAAAATGGAAGCATTTCACACACTACTCTTCTTTGAGGTTGAGGGAAGAGAATTGCTCCTTGAAAACCCTAGGTGGAAAGACCCCCTGCTGAGCATCCTTCCATCACCCTGCCTCTTCCTTCAGGTCAAGGGGGATGGTGATTATTGCACGCCATGCTGGGAGCAAGTGATCTGAGCAGGCACTTTGAAGAGAAAACAAGGCCATCAATATTACCACACCACTCCCTCTGAACTTCGCCAAATTCAGGTAGCAGTACAACCTCCAAACATTACTACTAATTCAACAAGAGCCAGGAGAAATCAATCAGAGACTAAGCTGAAAGGAACTGATGTTCCCTTTAAACAGCACAAGTGGAAGGGCCTTCCTGCTGCTCAATACATGTTTAACTGTGTGCTGTTAAGAGAGGGCATTAGTTGGGACATTGAGGTTGCAAATAGCATTGCTAAAATCAAGTCAGCACTA
This sequence comes from Carcharodon carcharias, assembly GCF_017639515.1. Lineage (NCBI taxonomy): Eukaryota > Metazoa > Chordata > Chondrichthyes > Lamniformes > Lamnidae > Carcharodon > Carcharodon carcharias. Next base: position 73,267,092 of record NC_054477.1, on the reverse strand, counting down.
CATGCAGACTGACATCATCACCTGCCTACTTTGCTTATGTCTGGTGCACGCTTCTAATGCCCACACTAACCTCCTCATCAGAATGGCATCTGGCACAACTGGCACCAGAAGGGAAACATGGACGTCATTGTGCACTCAAGGTGGCACTCAGTGCCTCCCGTCTTTCTAATCCTTAATGGAGAAAATTTCTGCTCACCAATACTAGATATTGGATAAGAGCAGTGTGCCAAAATCATAGACAATTGAACGGTTGAGAGAGGTGATGTTCAGGTAGAATTGGATGTCTTCAGCATACATGTCATGGACCTGTCATTATGTTTTCAGATGATGTTGCTGAGTGGCAGCAAGTAAATATGAATGCAATCCCACTCACCTGGACAGAAGAGGAAGGAAGGATGGTGTGGTCAACCATGTCAAAAGCTGCAGCTTACCGGAAAAGTGCTGTAAATTAACATAAGCATCACTGACAGCACACAAATCACAGCTCCTGGTATATGTTAATTAAATGTTGATCCTTATCTATTGTTATGATCCCTATAGAGGCAAATAACTTTCAAGAAGTATCTGAATTTTTAGTGACTGAAAGGATCATACAACAAGATTTCAAGTTTTAAGACATTTATTGAATAAACAAACCAAAAGCAACATTGTCTAAACATTATTTTAGTAGGCAACTTAAACTCTAAGCTACAGAAAAGATCCATCATTTAATTTTTAATACAACAGAAAACCCTCCTCCTTGGTTATTCTTTATTCTGTCCCTTAAATGGGCACTTTATTTGCAGGAACCAGACCAAAGTCATTCATAGCTCCCAAAGACTTGCTCTCTTTCTTTTCCTTTCGCATCCGGGCAACTCCCAATCCCAAAACTGACTTTCATGGTGAGGCACAAACTAGAAGAGTCTTCCAGCCTTGTTTAAATCCTCACAAACATTGTCTCTTCAATCTGAGCATGAGCTTCCATCTGTGATTCATGTGGTAACTGACAGGGCTGGCATTTTCATGCTCAAGTCACAGGACTTTCTGCCTCTATCTTTCTCCACTCTCTTTCTCTCTCTTGGGTCCTTGCAGACAGATCTGTCTATGAGGTTCAGTGATTCCTTAAGATAAACCTATAAGCTGATACTACAATTGCTTTCTATGGCCTGTTCTTCTATCAAAGCCCATCTCCATGGCAATGTGAATCACATGGACCTAGTCTCTGGGTAGAAATACTGATCAACTATCTTCTAATCCCCCAACTCCATTCTATCTTGGAATTCAATAGACAGCGTAAATTATAATCATTTAAAAAACCTGACACCTAACACCTCCTTGTGAACTTGGAGACTAACAGTCTACCCAAAGTCATCAAGCCCTAACCATTGTCTACAGGTGTGAACGTCTTGAATCTTCTTCCCAGTAAAACAAGCCTCCCTTTAACCTTTAACATCCAAGCCACTCAGGCTTGTTGTCAGCGGAACTCATAGCAAGTCACATGACATCTTCATTCCTCCATTTTACCCTAAATTAAAGACACAGTGTGAAAACATAAGAATCTTATATTCTTTGTATTTGTTACACTATCAGTTGTCCAATATAATAATTCTGACCCATTAAGTACAGAAATAACATCGTTCTCGTTGGTCTCATTGTGCTTTCTCTATACCTACCCCTTTAATGTATGGCATTGGTTTAAATCTCTGGAAGTAGCAGGATTTCCACTTCTCTTGGCAGTTGCCACCATTACTGGAATATACCCTAAGCATACCCATGTGGCAATTCTTTTATTTTAATAAGCCTGAAAGCAAGACCAAACATTTAGGGCAGGATCACCCCAGATTTGCACAAACTGCGGTAGCCATTGGGAAAAAAATTTTCTCCTGCCGGCCATAATGGCAGATTTTTGCGCCATATCATCCCATTCATGCTTCATTAATTATACAGCCACAGGAAACACATCATGGGCGGCCTTCGATTTGCCTGCCACATCATTATCTTGCCGCTTCCTCACGCAGGGCGCCATATTTAAATTGCAGTTGCGTGCTCTCAATGCTTGCAGCCCATGATTGCTCTGGTGAAGACATGGCCCCAAAAGCCAAGAAGACTGCAGCCCCCAGATTCAGTGACGCAAGCCTGATTGTCTTCTGGATGCTATTAATGCCCGCCATAATGTCCTCTACCTCCGCTGTGGCTGCAGGAGGCCCATCAGTCTTACCACTCCAGCTTGTGAGGCAGTGACAGAGGTGGTCAGTGCCAAAACTGCACACATGAGGTCGGCCATCCAGTGCAGATGAATGATCTTATCAGTGCTGCTAGGATAACGCAACCATCTCATGACTCTAAATTCACACACTCACAAAGCCATCACACATTCACTGGCAATTCACTCACTGCCAGCTCAAGGGACATCACCACTCATTCTCTCACACACACTCTCACATCTCCCTCTGATCTCATCTCCTCTGGACACTGCCTCCTCAGCTCTCACCATTTTGAGGTTACTTGCACAAATCAGCATTGTCCCCCATGCACACTCTGGGATACCCACCTTCACCAGTACAGCCCTCACCCTGCAGCCACTTCCCTTGCCTGAGGCCACTTCTCCCCTTTCCCCAAGCAAAACCTAGGCCTACAACCATTGAAAAGTCACCACTGCCTTGCGGCTGGTAGGTAGAGACCTGCCCGTGAGCCCCCTGCAAAAAGTGATGTTGTGCTGTCTGTGAATCCTGGCGCTGATAACCGTGAGTGCTACCCAAAGCAAGGTAGGCAAACAAACCACAAAGTCCCAAGAGAAGTGCAGCTCATCAGATGCACAACACTTATGTAAAGTTGTGAATCACATCAGCATGCCCAGATGATCCAGCATGGGGAGATGATTCCGGCAAACAGGACTTATAATGGGATGCTGAAGAATTGAAATTAGGTTCTTGATGTGTGGCGGTGGAAAAACTGGCCCACCATTGACGAGTGGAGCGGACGATCACAAACGGTTTCACAACGACGTTTTTTGGCCACCTCGCCATATAACCCCACCCCCTAACTGCCTGCCATGATGCTTGATGCCAATAGGGCTGGACAATTCTGGCCTTAGTGTTGGCTTCCTTTGAAGTGTGCTTCCAGTCCATTCCATACTAGTTGCTAGAGAAGAAAGTTAGCTTTATATCAGCATGCCAGCATATGAAAATTGTCAGATAAAAAAAACAGCTGATTCATTGGACAGCATTTTTACACCAGGAGAAGGACAACTTCCAATCCACCTCCCACTTCTGGGTGACTAATCCTGCTGTTAAGAAGTGGGTTAATCATTTAAGTATTTTAATGAGGCTGCACATCATAAATTTTACCTGATGTTACCATTTAATGGCTGTCGGCCAGTTTCTAAGGACTTGAAAACTGCAGCAGGTGGAGGGAGGCTAGGATGGCTGGATCCCATGGGTAAGTGCCTTTCCAGCACTGTTTGCGGGCCATGAGGGGCAGGAAGATATCCCTCCAAATTTCCTCCTGTAACAGGGGAAAGAACAGATTTACGAGTGACTGTAATGGCATGTGTTCGTCCAAGGGATGCAGTGCATTTGGTGAGAGTGCCTAACAGGGAGAGGTATGAAAGTTCATAAGGACGAGAATGAGTCCGGTGGTGGATAGATGGGATGTGAGGAAACGTATACAAAGAGAAGGATGGATGCACTTCTAAGATAAGTGGGAATGAGGAGTGATATGATGGAGTAGGCTTAACAAAGCAGACTGAGCGGGTCTGGTGAAATGGACAGCCAGATGGAGGTGAATGTGCAATTATACTCATCTTTCCTGACCTGGTTAGGTCATTAAAGCACTTCCTGCACTGAACCCAGAAGTATGGTTCAACGCCGCTACTGCTAATCTCTTTGATCAACTCCAGCCATTGCTTCTTTGTGTCAGTAGTAGGTTTCTTCACCCCATTGCTGGGGAAGAGAACATTGCTCTGATTTCTCACTGACCCCAATAGCGCACTGTGATGCATCGAGTGATGCATTGTTCAATCATGGTGGAACTCTTTACCATCTTGAATCTATGATGAAACTTCTCCCTCTCTTCGTACAAACACTTCACTTCTCCAAATTCTTTCTTTGGATTGGCCCTTTAAATACTCGAGTTGAGATCACAGCACATGGATCCTCATCCAGACTGCTGCTGTGCAATCAATGCTAAACCAAAAGTAAAATATTGATGATGTAGCTGCATTAATCAGACACAGTCAAGAGCACTGAAACTCCTTCTGGGTTTCGTAGACAATACCAAACTTCTGCTCTACCCCACCCTATTGCCAATGCACCTCCGAATTAATATTAGGATTGATGTTACTACATCAATCATTAACAATTCCAAATAACAAATGGCTCAGTGTTCCACAGCCCATTTTCATGGACGCACGCTGCAACTGCTGTTGGAGGAGCATCAACTCAGTGAGAGATGCCCTTTGGTCTGCCTGGAACCTGTTGATCTTCCAGTGCAAAGAGCTGTCCCAAGGCTGAGTGTTGCAGACTGGTAGGTTCCAAGATCCAGGACAATCTGCTGAGGGGCGAACTGAAGCTTGGGACAGCAACCACAAAGGCTGAAGTGGGGAGTTCAAAACTAGGGACATTTTGATAAAATATTAACCAATAAATCCAATAAGGTATTAAGGAGAAACATCTTCATTCAGAGATTTGTTGGAATGTGGAACCCAGCTGCCCTAAGGATTAGCTCTTAATAGCACAGATGCATTTACAGGGAAACTATATAAGTACTTGAGGGACAAAGGAGTGTTAAGGATATGCTGATAGTGTTAGATGAAGTAATGTTAAAGGAAGCTTATGTAGAGCATAATCATAGTATAGACTAATTGGGCTAAATGGCCAGTATCTGATGTAAATTCTATGTAACTTTAACAGATCAGACACAGCCCAAAATGGCTGATAAACACTCCCCTTGGTATTACTGTGCCCTTTAAATGAACTTCCACTTGACTTATCAATCCCTTGCAACCCTGTATGTCTGGTTTTATCAACACTGTTTACATTGGATGTCTGCATACACAAAGGTCAGAGAATTGCAGAAAGAACATTTCTAGCCCAATTGGCATTTATAATGGAGCTCCTGCACGCTTAGTTCACGCCAAGCCCTATCAGGAAAACAAATGGCATATATCCAATGAAGAGTGAAATCAACCCAGTAATATTGAATGACCAGGTTTATTGAATAGTTGGATATTGCAACTCAGTAATTACTCTCGCACAAACTCTTTGTTCAAAATGTGTTGTTTTGTTATATAAAGATGGCCTCTTCAGGTCTTGCTGAACTTCTGCTTAGTTCCCTTTCATAAATCCATTCTGCTGATTCCACTCCCCCTTTTTGTTCAAATTTGAAGCATAATTTTGGCCATGAGCAGGGTGAAGGAAATGTAGGGGTTCAGAGGAAGGGGTTCCGTTTAGGGAGGCCCAATCCTTTTGAGGCCCTGGGTGCCTCCTTTAGATCCACAAGGAAACTTAATTTAAAAAAAAATATTGAATTTATGAAATTTGTAGAAATGCATTACATAACAGTTCAAATTTGACATTAAGAGTGCTATCCAGTTACAATTCTTTCAATACAGTATTTGACACTTGCAGGTGCCTCACCACATTTAGAATTATGCATTATCTATTAATATATATATTTCATATCAAACATTTTTGGGTGTTTATAACCAAAGGGGTTTTACACAATTTCCAGCCCCTCGATGGACTATGTCGGGAGGGTCTTAGACTGTGGCCTTTCCCAATTCAGCCTTTGTGGTTGCTGTCCCAAGCTTCAGTTCGCCCCTCAGCAGATTGTCCTGGATCTTGGAACCTACCAGTCTGCAACACTCAGCCTTGGGACAGCTCTTTGCACTGGAAGATCAACAGGTTCCAGGCAGACCAAAGGGCATCTCTCACTGAGTTGATGCTCCTCCAACAGCAGTTGCAGCGTGCGTCCATGAAAATGGGCTGTGGAACACTGAGCCATTTGTTATTTGGAATTGTTAATGATGAATGATTTGACAAAACCCGCTCTCTCATTCCAGGCCTTCTTTGCAAAGGCACATTCCAGAACGACGGTCTTTCCCCACATTATGGGGACAGGATCATCCAACAGGATCCATCATCTTCTTTTTCTGTTGAGCCTTGACGAACCTAAAATTTTGAAACTTAACCTGTTCAGGCCCATGATTTGAGACCTGTCATGGATGGCTTGACAGGGAAGCCATCACTGCTCCCTCACACAGCCTATCAACTAAAATTGCAGGAAAATCAGAAACTGCTGGAATTATTCAGCAGGTCAGGCAACATCTATGGAAGGTGAAATAGAATTAACTTTTCAGATCAATGATCCTTCACCATTAAAATTGCAAATCAAGTCATGATGACATCATTTGATCCTATCTGCATATTTAAAGAGGTATCCTACTGTTTTCCTTTCAAAAGAGCAGGTAAAATAGGAACACAGCAGGGAGGCAGTGGAAATGGACAGCCTAAGTCACTGCTCTCATTTTAACACACACCCTGCCTGGTTAAAATCAAAGCCAAATTGTCTCTGCCCCGTCCCCCATTTTTCCTTGCCCTTCTTTGTTTCTGCTTCTCACTTCCACTTCAAATATTTCTAAATCTAGCATTCCAAAACCTTATAGTTTTATGTACTTAAGTTTGCATTACCCCAACGTCTGCCATAGTAGGACTGAAGGAATATCGGGCATACCTTCAGTTTAAACGATAATAAAGCCCTCAGCACTCCCATTGTAATTTCTTCTTTTCATTTGTCATGCATAAGGACATTGAACTGCAGGGTTCAAGTTTTCACCAGTTTTTCTGAGTTGGCATGTGTGATTCTGCTTCATGTACAGTTACATCTAAATTTACTGGCAGAGCAATTGGTTGTTTCTGACAGAAGTAAGAATGTATTGGAATGAGAGAGACTGGCATATACTACTGATGCTGCATGAGGAGGTTTTGTGGTGTGGTGGATAGTGTCTCAACCTCTGAGCTAGAAGCTCTGGGTTCTTCCGGTCAGCAAGCGGGAGGGAGACCCACTCGCCAACGTGTGGGATGATGTTGGGTGGAACTCCCAACGTCACCCCGCGTCATTTCCATTTTCAGGTCAGCAGGGGCGCAGCCGAGTCAACTGTGCGTCCGCCAACCTGTCAACGGCCTATTGAGGCCATTGAAAAGCTAATTAAAGTCATTAATGGACCTGCCCATCCAACCTTAAGGTTGGCGGGCAGGCTGGGAGCCCTGGTGGGCTTTGGAAAAAGCATGAAACCTCATCCACGGGCAGGATGAGTTTTCATGAGGGTATTTAAAATTTTATTAAAGGTTTCAATAAAAGTTATGGACATATCACAACTCACATGAGGGGACATGTCAGGGAAATTTTTTTATCGTTTGTATAACAAATTTTGATTCCGAGCCAATCTCCCTGAGGCAGCACTTAGCCTCTTGGAGATCTGTGCACTCTTTCACACGCATATGTAGAAGAGTGCACTCCTAGCTGAGGTAACCTCCCCACCGTCTGCACAGGGAGCGCATAGCGCTTCCGAGCGGACGTCATGTTGGGCTAGCCTTAATTGGCCCGCCCACATAAAATGGTGGCATGCCCCCAATCGGGGGCGCTGAGTGGAGGTGCGCCCACCCGCGTCTGCTCCCATGCTTCCCCTCTGACAGGGGGAAAATGTTTCACTGGGACTTAATAACTAAGGAAAGTGTGCTCATAACATGGTCAAACAGGTTGAACATCAATCTGAAAATCCTTCCAACATACCAATGACAGGTGGAGGAGAGGAGAAGAGTTTCCTGGTCAGCCATGTGCTCGAGAAGAAATTGGACACTTTATCCATTCCTCTAAACTGCAACATACATGTTATCACAGTAACTTGGAATCCCTGAGTGAACTATAACATACCACCAGCGCTACTGAGCTCTGTTGAGCTCAAATCATTTATATAAACACACCTTAAGGCTCCATGTAGTTTGAAATCACAGGCATCATTGAAATAGCAGATTGCTTGCTCCAAGTAGCCTTTTAATGTGCAAAGTGTGTTTATTAGTTACATAATTGTAACAAAAATGTTAAACATCTTATTCGTTGTTCATAAGGCTATTAAAATATTTTAGAATCATAGAATGGTTACAGCACAGAAGGTCATTTGGCTATCTAGCTGCAAGTACAACTCAATCTCATTTCCTTGCTCTCTCCCTGTAACCCTGCAAATTTGATCTCTTCAGGACCTTATTCAATTCTCTTCAGAAAGCCACAATTGAATATGCCTCCACTACACTCTCAGGCGGTACATTCCAAATCCCAACCACTTGCTGTATAAAAAGGCTTTTCCTCATGCTGCTGCTGGGTCTTTGCCATTCATCTTAAAATGGTATTCTCTAGTTCTCGACACTTCTGCCAATGAGAACTGTTTCTATCTATTCTGTCAACCCCCCATGGTTTTGAACATCACCACCAAATCTTCTCTCAATCTTCTTCTTCTCTAAGGAGAGCACACGAGCTTCTCCAATCCACCTGCACAACTGAAGTCCCTCATCCCTGGAACCATTCTCAGAAATCTTTTCTGCACCCTCATGAAAGCTTCATATCCTTCCTAAAGTGCAGTGCTCAGAATTGTTTTATAACATTCATCCATAACATAATTTCCTTGCTTTTCTACACTATGCCTCTACTTATAAAACCCAGGAACCCATATACCTTCTTAACCACATTTTCAACTTGCTCTACTACCTTCAGTGATTTGTGTACATATCCCTCCAGCTCCCTCTTTTCTTGCACCCTCTTCAGGAATGTACACTTCACTTTATATTGGCACTCTTTGTTTATCACATCAAAATGTATCGCTTCAAACTTCTCTGCATTAAATTTCATTTGTACTTGTCCAGCCTGTTTTGGCCGGAATTTTTTGGCGCCGTTGGCATTGGGGGTAATGGTAGGCTGGTGGGGGGAAGGCACAATATGGCAAGAAGGCCAAAAATTGGTTTCACACCGTCATGAAACCAGTTTGCAATCGTCCGCTCCACCCATCAATGGCAGGCCGCGTTTCCTGCCGCAGCACTTCGGGAACCTAATTTCAATATTTTAGCATTTTTAGCAGGCTTTGCTTGCTGGAATCATCCATCCCCTAGACATGTTGGCATGGTTGCATGCCAACGTTTCACAACTGTACATAAGCAATGTGCACCTGCCGAGCTGCACGTCCCTCGAGACTTCGAGGGTTGTTTGCCTACCTTGCTTCAGGCAGCATCCACGGTCATCAGAGCCAGGCTTCACAGGCAGCGCAACAATTTGAGGAGGGGTCACAGGCAGGTTTCTGCCTACCAGGTCAGGCATAAGGCAGGGGTGGCTTTTCAATGGCTGTGGGGCAAAGGTTTTCTTGGGGAAGGGGGAGAAGTGGCCTCAGAAAATGGAAGAGGCTGAAGGGTGAGGGCTGTACTGGGGAAGGGGGTAGTCCAGGGTGTGTGGGGGTACATCTTGATCTTTGCAAGTACCTCAAGATGGTGAGGGCTGAGGGGGCAGTCTCCAGAGAAGATGAGACCAGATGGAGATGTGAGGGGGTGTGTGAGAGAGTGAGCGGTGATGTCCCTTGAGCTGGCAGTGAGTGAGATACCAGTGAATGTGTGATGGCTTTTTGAGTGTGTGAGCTTAGAGTGATAAGGTGGTTGCCTTACCCTAGCGGCACTGATGAGATTATTCATCCGTTCTCTGTACTGGATGGCTGACCTTTTGTGTGCAGAATTGGCACTGGCCACCTCTGCCACTGCCTCCCAAGCTGAAGTGGTGAATCTGATGGGCCTCCTGCGGCCAGAGTGGGGGTAGAGGACATCACGGCGTCCAGAAAGTATGCTGGGGATGTGTCACTGTATGAGGGGGGCTGCACTTTGCTTGGCTTTTGGCTGGGGCCATGTCTCCACTAGAGAAATCCTAGGCTGCAAGCATTGAGAGGTGTGCATGCAGCTGCAGTTTAAATATGGCACCCTGCGTGAGGAAGTGTCAAGGTAACGGCGTGGCGGGCAAATCGGAGCTCGCCCACCAGCAAGACGGTGTGTTTATTGTGGCTACAAAAATAATGAGGCGGGAATTGGATAATATGTCAAAATCCTGGAACAGCCTTCCTAACAGCACAATGGGTGTACCTACACCACATGGACTGCAGCGGTTCAAGAAAGGAGCTCACCACCACCATCTCAAGGGCAGCTAGGGATGGGCAATAATGCTGACCCAGTCAACAAAGCCCACAGCCTGTGAATGAATTTTTTAAAAAGTGGCTTGCAAAGCCACCATTGTGGTCAATGGGTAAAATATCCTCTTTCCCTCTCGCTACCGCATTTAGTGCACATCTGGGATGATCCCACCCTATGTCCTCTTGAAGTATCTCATTATCGTCCTCACAGTTCGCAATACTTCCAAGTTTTATGTCATCTACAAATTTTGAAATTGTGCCCTGTATGTGAAAGTCTAGGTCATCAAACTACATTTAGAAAACTATTGGTTCTAATACTATCCCCACTATATAGCTTCATCCAGATTGAAAAACTATCTTTTGGGATTTGGGCTCCAAATTAAACCCCAGAATAAGGAAATTCTTGTCAGGGAACAACCTTATTTTCAAAAAGGACAATCACTATTTTGGAATGCAAACTAAAATGTTTTATTGGACAACATAGATTAACACTAAATATTCCACTAGATGAGGCATAGCACAATATGCTGTATTTCCCATGGATCCTGGGACACCTGGGGTCTTCTCCTCTTCTTGGTTCCTTGAACATGGTCTCTTGATTCATGATGTTCTTTTGAGGATTTAACTTAGTCAATTTAACTTTAACATACATGCAAAATCCATTTTCAGCTTTAAGACTTCAACTATAATTTCCCAGTCTGTCTTAACTGCTGTACCTGCATGTTTCACAGCTACTTGCTGAGTGCTTCTCTCTCTCTCTCTTTCTGTCTCTCCCTCTCTCTCAAGCTGAAAGCAGCTTTCTAAAAAAGACTGTTCACTTTTTCTTAAGGCAATTACTTTAGTCCTAATACTGGCTTCTAATGCTGACCTGCATTTCTTACAGCAAACCCTGAGCTGGTGGCATATGGCAATCCCCAGCCTATGACAATTACCCATCCAACGGCAATGCCTTTTGCAGACACTGACTTCCTAGCAAGGGCCCCACTATTAACTCCTAGCTTTCTCTCTTGGCATGAGCCCCTTAGCAAGTATCCTGACATGAATGCTATCTCCTGGCAAGTGCAAAGACCCTAGTGCTGCTCCCCTATTTTTATACCCTTTTGCAGGCAGTTTTCCAGCATTCATCCCAAATTGTGCACCTGTGCCAACACAACTAATAACTTCCATCCAAATGTTTGCAATTCTTGACCAATAGAAAGAGTATTTCTGGCTTCCCTACAAAAACTTAACCTGAGCTTGTACCCTATATATTTAATTCTTGACCAATGGAAAGCGTGCTCCTGGCTTCCTTATAACAAACTAACCTTAACTTGTACCCTTTACTAACAATTCTAGACCTCAGGTCATCCTTCTAGCCAATCAGCATCCCTGTTTTGGCTTTTCTTTACTGCTAATGTTAGACTCACTGGAACTCAAATGTGCATGTGTGCCCCATCTATAACACCACATATTCTTTCTTAAAGCTACATTACAGCAATTTGGCACTTATAAAGTTGCCAGTAATACAAACAAATTAAGGCTTTTCATCATTAAGCTTATGTATAGTAAAGGTTGGTAACTTAAGTCTTACTAATTACACAAACGTGTCAATAAGGCTAAGTCTAACAAACCGTTCACCACTACTCTCTGATTCTTTCACTCAGCCACTTCCTAACCATGCTGTCACTGACCATTTTATTCCATGGGCTTCAACTTTGCTAGCAAGCTTATTATGTGATGTTTTATCAAACATCTTTCAGAAATCCACAGCAATCACAGTGGATGCATTACCTTCATCAACCCTCCTGTTACCTCACCAAAAACTCAATCATTGGTAGAGTGTCTCTGTCTGATTTGCAGTGATATTTGCAAAATGTTTATCTTAAGTATTGAGTGTGACTCCTCCTTTGTGCTCTCTTTAACATGAGAGTCATTGGCCCCAGAAGCCAGCATCTTTCAGGGACCAGCATTGACCTCTGAGGATGGGGAGGGGACCTCAGAGGGTTCACTGTTCCATCATTGCTCTGCACCTTCCACTAGCTTAGCTATTTACACCTTAGTTGTCTTACCTCCTTTGGCTGATATAGTTGCACCAACTGGCTTGAGCCACTGGACCAGCTGTCGGAGGCAGTAAATGCCAGGCCTTGTGAGGAGTGAGAGAGACCAGGAAGATTCTAAGCCCCAGGCAGATGCCCAGCCTCTGGAGCCATCCGTGAGACAGCAGATGTTAGAAATCCAATGGAATTTAGGTAAAATTTGATGTTACGGAGGGTGTGTGTGTGCCCTGGCAAGGGCAGTGGCACTCATCCAAGCCATGAATGCTGGGAAGAGTGTTCTGCAGTCAGCATTGCGGTGAAGCAGTCTAGGAAGCGTGTCCTGCAGTTAGCATTGCGGTGAAGCAGTCTGGGAAGAGCGTCCTGCAGTCAGTTCTTGTTGAAAATAACAAGAGTGACATCACAAGACAGCACGAGAGAGTGGCAGAGAGATCAGAACCAGCAGGAGTGCAGGGAAGCTTCAAAAAGTGACGTCAGCACAAAGGTGAGAGCTGATTGGTGAGTAGTGGGTAAGTGTTTTTCTCCAGTTTTTCTCCAGTTTAAAATAGATTAAGCTAAGGAAAGGTAAGAGTTCTAGATTTTACTTAAGGTACATAAATAATTTAACTTTTTTTACTGTATTTAACTTAAAGTTGGGTTTTCTTTCAACTAGAGGCATGGCAGGGCAGCTCAGTCCTGTGTTATGTACTGCCTGCAACATGTTGGAAGTCCTAGATGCTCCTTGCATTCTGACTGATCACGTATGCAGGAAGTGCCACCAGCTGCAGCTACTCGAGCCCTGAGTTTCGGGGGTTGAGCAACATTTGGCAAAGATTTTCATGGATAGCACATTTTTAGATGTGGTCACCCCACAGCTTACTGAAGGACAGACAGAGAGGAAATGGGTGACCATCAGTCAGAAGAAAGGTGTCAGGCAGGTAGTCAGGAAATCCCCAGGGTGCATCTGGCTTGAGAACCGCTTTTCTGCGTTGAAAAACAGTGAGGGTGACGGTTCCTCTGGGGAGTGCAGCCACGCTCATGGCACTGTGAGTGGCTCAGCTGCACAGGGGGGAGGAAAAAGAGGGGAAGAGCAATAGTGATTGGAGGCTCGATAATAAGGGGAACAGGCAGGTGTTTCTGTGGCCATAGACGTGACTCCAGGATGGTATGTTGCCTCCCTGGTGCCAGGCTCAAGGATATCACTGAACAGCTGCAGGGCAGTCTAAAGGGGGAGAGCAAACAGACAGAGATCGTGGTACATGTTGTTACCAATGACATAGGTAGAAAGCGAGATGAGGTCCTGCAAGCTGAATTTAGGGAGCTAGGAAGATAGTAATGTCTGGACTACTTCCAGTGCCACGCATGAGTGAATATAGAAATAGGAGGTTAGTCCAAATGAATGCATTGCTGCAGAGATGGTGTAGGAGGGAGGGCTTTAGATTTCTGGGACATTGGGACCATTTCTGGGGGTGATGGGACTAGTACAAGGTGGACGGGTTGCACCTGAACCAGATTGGGACCAACTTCCTTGCGGGGAGGTTTGCTAGTACTGGTGGGGAGTGTTTAAACTAACTTGGCAAGGGATGGGATTCTGAGAGGAGGTTCAGCAGGGGGAGATGCACAGCCAAAATTACAAGAGAGAGCAAGTGAGTTTGGAAGGCATAGAAATTATAGGCCAGTTAAGGCACAAGGGAGTTTAGCAAGCTTGGATGGTATTTATTTTAATGCAAGGAGTCTTACGAATAAGACAGATGAGTTGAAGGCACATGGAAGTATGATGTCATTGCTGTCACAGAGACATGTTTGAGAGAGGGGCAGGATCGGCAGCTCAATATTCCAGGATATAGGGTCTTCAGGCGAGACAGGGAAGGAGTTAAAAGAGGAGGGGGTATTGCAATATTGATCAAAGAATCAATTACAACAGAAAGGGGGGACGAAGTGAGCAGCTATCTGTTTCTCTCTCTTTCTCTTTTTCTCTCTCACTCTCTACAATAGTCCACCTAAGCTTTGAACCCCATTTGCTGAGTTAAAAGTGTGTCTAATTCCTAAAGCAGAGACTCTCTACTGTAAGCCATTGGATTTCTACAATATTTCCAGGAGAAAAGGGACATACCAGGTATGATTTTAAACCAATGGGCTCAGCTGAAGAATCAATACCTCCAGATACAATCAGTGAATCTTTATTGATTCCTTTTTTTTTCAAGCTGCACTTTAACTTAACCAACTTTAACATCTGATACCCTGTAAAATTTTATTTTTTTCTGCATGCTTGGGATTTGAGTGCATGTTTGCAAGATTAGTGGGAAATAGGACATATTTGTACACTTCTAACATTTTTAGTATTTTTATCAGAGTGGATTTTAGTGCAATAAAACTAACCCCTTATGTGTTTAACTCAAGAATACCTGTCTGGCTCAATTCTTACAAACTGCGTACAGTGAAGTACATGCTGAATTGACAATACAGCAGCCTTTTTTAAAATTCAAAACCCCTGCCATAACAAATGGGGAGTAGGAAAAGAGGAAAACCGAGTCTATCCCTCCTCACCTGGTCATAACAGCTGTAACATTTGTGCCTGAAATTTTCTTGTCTGTTTTGTCATTTCAGATGATGACTGTAGAGTTTACAAGCATTGTTTTCTTCAGTTTTAAATGTATAAATAGGAAAAATACTCCAATGTATCCCAATACTTAAACAATGCTGATCAATGCAATAGTCAATGTACCTTTGCAGGATACAATTTAATGATCAATCACTGCAGTAAATAAACATTTATAAAGTACATATTAATGACATTTAAAGCTGTCAAACCACTTAACACTTAGCTGTCAGAATGTTCTCGACTCCTCAGTAGGCTTCTTCCAAAGTTTCTGAGTTCTCAAACAAGGCAGCTTTTCAAGAGCCTGCCAAAACCCACCCTACCTGATTAACATAAAGGGGGGACATGAAAAACAAATTTCCCCTGATTCAGAGGACATGCATGCGGGGATGCAACCCAAGCCTGACCCAAGCCTGACCCAAACCTCTTCCCTACTATGGGAAGTTTGTCTGGGCTACTTTTCCGATGGAAAACTCAAATTATGGTCCCAGAGGCTCACTGTTTGCTCAACCCACACCCATTCCCAACTTTCTCGGACATGAAAATTTGGGCCATTAACTCTCTTCCTCTCCCCACAGATGCTGCCTGACCTGTTCAGTACCAGCAGCATGTTCTGCTTTTATTTCAGATTTCCAGCATCTGCGATATTTTACTTTTTTATTCTTTTAGATTCTGTCTGTCAGTTTGGGGTGCACAGAGTAGCATCGAGCCAGGAACCTTGAGTTAGCTCACCCACATTTAAATTTCAACATAAAAAATGAGCCAGTGGGACATTTGGGGAAAGTGAAACGGTAGGATAAATATTGCTTTATATTGGAACAGACTCTGTTGTATAATTGGTCTATTTGACCCCAAAACCAGTTATACTTTAAGACAATACTACAGCAGCAGCTGACAGCATGCAATTTTCTAGTTTACCTCATATATAGAATTTTGTACAAGTAGGAGAAAAGAATGCTAAAAGTAAGGTAGGAAAGTTATCATTAAAGAATTCACCAGGTGTGGTTCTGGGTGTCAGCTATAACTAAGTGATAGCACTCTTGCTTCTAAGTCAGAAAGTTGTAGGTTCAATTACCACTGTAGAGATTTGAGAATGTAATCTAGGCTGACACTTCAGTGTGGTATTGATGGGTCCCTTCAGATGATATATTAAATGTCTGTTTCTCAATTAGATGTAAAAGAGTCTGTAATACTATTTGAAATTCTTAGGGAAATTCTCCCAATATTCTGACTAACATTTATCCATCAACCAATTCTTAAAAGAGATGATCTGTTCATTCATTTCAGTGCTGATTGTGGGACTTTGTTATGTGCAAGTTTGGCTGCTGCACATACTGTGAGGCAACAGTGACTCCACTTCAAAAGTACTTCTTCAGGACTTGCTCAGGATGTGAAAGGCACTATAGAAATATATGTTTTTCTTTTTATTCTTGCAAGTTTCTCAGCTCTGGTATTTTGTTAATAAACAACATGAAAAATATCTTCAATACAATGAGCTAAGTGGATAAAAATCAGTTTTTAATTACATGTCTGCTGTAAACTCGTTTCACTGGAGGAAACTGGTCAAATCCTGAAATATTTCAGTTAAGGTATGAGAAACAAATCCAACACTGAGGCAGTCTCTCAGCAATTGAGACCAAGCTGCATGATAAGATGTAGCAGGATGAAATATGCCAATTCAAAATAAGAGGTAAAATGAAAGCATTACCATCAGAACAGATCCTGTGCAAATACATATTGAAATTTTGTTCACATCCACAAGGCTGAATTTGAAAACTGATAAGCAGAGAGTCAAAGTTCCTTTGACAGAATTCAGAATACAGAAACTTTCAGACAAATTCAAATCCAAAATGACAAACTTTGGGCTCAGACAGGGGCGGATTTATAATGAAACACACTGTTCCATGGAATAGGCTCCCAATTGATAGGAGGCCCAAAATTAATGAGTTTCAAAACATTCAAACTGGGTGCAAACTGATGCTGCATTTGCAAAGTTAAAAAGGGAAGCACCCAATAAATTAGTTATTTTTGGGACTCAGTACCATGACAAGCACCCAGAGTGGTCTTGGCAACACCTCTGCCTCTGATCAACTACAAAAAAATATCTGAAGAAAACAATTTTCAGATGCACTCGCTTTACTGACAAATGATCATTTTGCAAAGCGGGTCTGTCTCAGTCTCTGTTAAACCTTTGCAGAGTAAATAGCAAGACTCTACTATTCCACCAGGAAGAAGTTTGAAAAGAGATTGAAATGTTCAAAAATGATATTAAGAAATAGCTAGCAATTGCTCCGTTTCCAACCAGCAATTATATTTCCCCTCTTTTTTTGATAAATCCCTCTCCCCTCACATACACTTATACAAGGCGTGCCACTTTCTAACAAGCCTAGAGCAGACTGCTAAGGGCACACAGTGAGCCAACTCACTTTACTCAACAATAGTGAATTCTGCCTGCTCCCCTCAGCTCATAGTCATCAATGCAAATAGGGAGGGATCTCACTCACTGGTTGATTGAATGAATAGCCAGAGCCACAGGTTAAAGGTGTCAGCGGAGGCTCTGGTGCTGGCAGGTTGGCCCTTGGGTCAAATGGTGTGGGTTCAAGTCCCACTCCCCTCCAGGCAGACACTCTCGGGAAGTGCTGACCTGTCAGAGATGCCACTTTTTTTTGTAAACGATCCCATGAGGCTATTTTGAAGATGAGCAGGTGAGCTCCCCTTAGTCTCCTGGCCAATATATATCCCTCAATCAATAACACACAAACAGATTCTGGTCATCATCACATTGTTTGTGGGACCTTACTGGGTGCAAACTGAGGGTGGTATTTCCCACATTCCCACTTCAGAAGTACTTCATTGGCTGTACAGCTTTGGGACTTCTGGTGATTGTGAAAAGCGCTATATAATTGCAAGACTTTAAATTTTGGTATGGCTACGAGGTGGTTTTAAAAATATCAGCCCACCATGCTGGGACAGGAGGAATTGTAGTTCACACACACACACTTACGGCTAGCTTCTTACCTCAACAATACCAAGTTAGACTCAATGACAGGAAATAAATAGAGGCAGATTCACCTGGCACTGCTCTGGGCTACATCCTTTCAGCTGGTTTCATAGTCACATCTTCAGAATCATTCCTTGGCTGTCACTCCAGACATCATGTCCAGCATGACAGACACCAGGAACTGGATCAGAAAATGGACCATGGTCCGATGTTGGAGGGAAGATGCTGGGCAGTCCCAGAGCCTCACTTCACATATTCTCATTCTCTCCTAATAATCAGCAAGCTTTGATGGGGAGAAGAGTTTCAGTCAAGCCTCGGCCAGTTTGGTCAGAGGTTGAAACATTGATCATGAGCCGAGTTTTAATTTGATTTCAATTTAAATGATTGCAATGCGGGCTGGCCTGAAACCGCAACGGCAGCTCATGCTGTTCCACTGAGCCACGCTGTTGTGAGATTTTCCAGTGAGTGATGAGATCTCAGTAAAGTGCAATGTTTCTTGGGTTTCCTAAGTAACAGGTGTGTTGTCAGCGCTGTTTTGCCTCAGAAAACTGTCGGCACTGGAACAGTGCTCCAATCTGCTAGCTCCATCTTTCAATAAAATTATACCAACAGACTGACATATCGATGTTCAAGTGGGCATCTAGTCAGTTTCCCTCCCCTACCTGCAGATTCTCTCTCTCCCTCTCTCTCTCCATTCATAACTTTCCTTGGTTTTTGACCTTTCTTGTCAGCAAGTTCCATGCTGCTTGTCTCGTGTCGTAATATTTATCATCTTTACCATCATTCAGACCAGAGGTAAGCTTGGATTGCAACAAGACAATTATTCATTCAGGTATGTCTTTACAAGTGAAGAAGCACTGAGCAATTTGTGTATTTTCTTGGCTTCGCCTTTCAGGTCCTGGGGGGTTGGGGTTGGGGGGAAAACCCCAAAAATGAAGCTGAGCACAGAGCCCCATTAACTGTAAATCAGTTACTGGGTTCAGCTCAGGCGAGAAATTTGCACCTGCTCTTGGAACTAATTTCTTGCCTATTTGATGATTTTATTTTCAGCACAGGTTGAAGTTTCTGATCAAATTGTCTGAAAGATGACAGCTATTTATGGGGTTAGCATTTATGGTTAGAAGAATAGAGGAACAAAGCAAAGAACCAAACACACCACAATAGATCTCTAACTCTCAATCATTTCAAACTTTGTACAATGTTATTGCCAAAAAGTTGTTTCTGTGAGGCGGTTATGCACCTTTAAAAGAGGTCAAAAAGTCACTGAAAGGTCGGCAGGAGGTGTCCATACACTTACAGAAACGAAACTCAATTTTGTCATTAGAATTTAATTCACAAAACTTTTTTATTTGAAGATTTTTAAACGATAAAATTAAGTGGAGACTGGGAAAACCAGAACAAAGAAAGGAAAGCCTGATCTATCAGCAAATCCCAGATGATGACAAGAGCTGTGATCATAAAATACCAGTATTGGCAGTAGCAACTTACGATATGAATGTTGATTAAATTAGACACAAAATCATTCTGAAAAGAGACAGATTTATAGATGAGTTGGTAATGAAAGCCAGATAATTTTTGATAAAAGAAAACTTTTTGAAAAAAAAGCAAACCTTGACTAACTTACAAAATGATGCTGGAATCTAGAAAACAGTGGAATTAAAATTTAACTTTGTTGATGACCTCTACCTCCATGGTCAGCTGAATGGCTCCCTCTTACACTGTAAGTTCTACGAATCTATAATAAAACAGTTTGACTGGAAGGAAACATTCACACTCTGCAGTTTAAAGTTCTTTTCTATGCCTGGACATTACCCAGCTTACTAGGAGTCAGAATTTCTACTTGGTGAAATCTTGCTGTGCAATATTGATACCAAATCTATTAATACATGTTTATCCTGTGTTAGCAAAAACATTTACCCGTTTCAAATACATTGATTAAAGCAATAAAATAGTGGGTCTTGTTTTGGTTATACAGTATTCCATATGGTTCATGGTGAATCCCATTTTGTATTGATAGAGTTGATTGAAGGTTAATATGTTGACTGTTTGAATTACAGATTCTTTTTGTAATAGCTTTTCATCCTTGATGAGCAAGTGATAACATCATTATCAATTGTGTAAAAAATAGTATAAAAAAAGATAGGAAGGGGGAAAGATCATTTTGTTCAGCTTGCTTCTTCAGCTTCCAGCTCTTGTTTCAGGACTGGAAAGTGTCATTTTTCTCCCAAATTCATATTCTTGAACCCTCAGGAATTGATCCAATTCTATTACAAGTGCTTCAGTTGAGCTAGCATCTCTGCACTATATGCCAGACTATTCCACAAACTGATGACTCTAAATGTGAAAGTTATTCCTTGAGTTAAGTTTAACTTATTTTCATGCCATCTGATCCTTCCATATTAATTTAGTATGAAAATCTCTCTCTCTCTTTATCCATATTTTCAAATTGCCTTGAATTTTCAGTTTTCGAAAAAGAATAAATTTAGGTTTCTTCACCTCTCTTCAAAGTTTTAATCGCATGACCTCACTCTTGATGAAAAATGATGGCGAACAGTCACAAGATTTATTTTGATATAGAGCGCCTATAAACCAGAATGAACAGGAACATTGCAGTGGTCATACAGCTAATTTAAAGTGCTTTTTGGAGCTACTGTGCTCAAAGTCACAACCCCAAACCTTAGCCTAGCCCAAGCTTGATCCTGAATGACAGACTGAGACACAGACAGTACTTAGTTGTAAACTGCTAATGAGCTGATATGCATCTTTAATAGTCAGCTGCAGTTAGCAACATATGGCTGTTATAGAAGCTATATTTTACCAAGAACAGTATTATGTAAAATATAAAAATAAGCACCAGAAACTAAGCAGGCCAGGTTTTTGTAAACTTATTTTAAATGTTTTATTTTTATCTCAGAAACTGATTCCACATAAACACAGGAGGCTCAGCTATTGTCATCTGTCATTAGCAATGAAATTAAAATGTCAGTAGAAAGAAGGCACATCTGATTCTGCTTCAACTAGTAAATAGGAAATCTTCTCCCTGCCCTACTCCCACAACTTTAATGGTTGCCATAATGGTTGTGGTACAAGCATTTCAGAATATCAGTTTATAAAGCATGAAACTGGTTATAATTTTGTCTTGATTCATTGTGCTTACGGAATCAGGCTCTCAGGAATATACTTTTAACAATTAGGCTCCTTATGCAGTAACTCTTTTTGCAACTAGTTGAAATAGATCAGCCTTAAAGTAGATTAAATGCTCACAATGGTTAAAACTCCCCCATACCTCTGAAACCCAGCAGTTAGACTGTCTCAGTCAAGGTTCTAGAAAGCCTGGGCTTTCTTGGAGTATACAGTAGCTGATGTCAGAGGTAAAACTGCTTTAATAGTGCAATGGTGCAGTGGGTGGTGGTGGTGCGGTGCTGGGTGGGAGATGGTGGGTGCTGTGGGGTACTCTCTAAAGGTTTGGATTTGAGGTACATTACCGGGGTAAAGTGGAAAAGGAATTGCACTCTGACTGTGCAATGCTTCACTGCCAGACACTGACATTTGGGGCCTGAATTTGGAAAGTTTTCATTCAATTGCATTGTTATTCTTCATTTTAACGGGAAGAGCATTTATATTAAAAAGTAAAGAAAAAACTCTCTGCACAAGCCATAGCCTATTATGAGTCAGTCACATCTTTAGATCACATAAGCAATGGAAGAGATACTCTCCTTGCTAACAAAATGCTTTTTGACTATCGCCATAACATATAGAATACATTACAGAATTAGTTCCATTCTAACACATAACTAATTCTGTGAAGAAATGGTCATTACCTTGCAGTGAGAAGTGGGTTGTTCATCTTTTCACAGAATTTAGTAATTCAACAAAGAGATACAAAGTGCTTATAAGAACAATGTTATGCACTGTTGAACTAAACACAATTGCCTTCCTTGGAACATATGTTAAAATACATTAGACAAAAATTTAATTATACCTCACTATCTTCCTGGATATTACTGTAATGTTGATATAATATTTTCTCTGCTATAAATAGCAAATTAGGAGAATGGCCAGAATCAGGGACACACAGGCTGAACCTGTTAGCTTATGCCCTAGTGATTTTTGGCATATTTGAGATAGTGGAAACACAAGAATAAGCTGGATGCAGCCATTTTCCAGGAGTTCATTTCTTGAAAGCACAATACATCCACATGTATGGGCTGGCATATATCAGCAATATATATGCCTGCTTTCAAGATTGAGGCTGATAATTTTTCATTAAGTAAGGAAATCCGAGCTACTGCCCACCCAAGTGCCCTTTCTGGCTCTTGTTAATGGTGACTCATAATAGGCTATGGCTTGTGTAGAGAGTTTTTTTTCACTTTTTAATATAAATGCTCTTCCCGTTAAAATGAAGAATAGCAATGCAATGGAATGAAAACTTTCCAAATTCAGGCCCCAAATGTCAGTATCTGGCAGTGAAGCATTGCACAGCGTGCAAATCCTTTTCCACTTTACCCCGGTAATGTACCTCAAATCCAAACCTTAAGAGAGTACTCTCTCCTTAGGTTCTGTTCCTCTTGCCTTCAAATCTGCCTTCACCACCCTACTCCTCAAAAAAAGCACTTGACCCCTCTATCCTTGCAATCTACCACCCACTTTCAACCTTCTTTTTTCTCCAAACTCATTGAATGTGTTGGCGCTGACAAAATTCGTGCCCACCTTTCCCTGAACTCCATGTTTGAATTCTTCCATCACGTTTTCACCTCTACCACAGTATCAAAATGGCTTATCGATGTCACAAGTTGTATCCTATGTGACTTTGATAAAGGAAAATTATCCCTCTTTGTCCTACTTAACCTTCTTGCAGTCTTTGACACAATTGGTCACACCATATTGTTCCAATGCGTCTCCACCATCGTGGAGCGATTGTATTCACTTCGCTCTTTTCTTATCCAACTAATCATACTCAGAGGGTCACCATGAATGGTTTCTCTTCCCACTCTTGCACAGTTACCTCTGGTTTTTGCCCAAGGATTTATTCTTGGTACCATTCTATTTTTTTTATCTACATACTGCTCCTCATGCTATCATCAAAAACAGATCAGCTTTCATAGGTATGAGGATGACACCCATCTCTACCGGCTCTCTTGACCCCTCCCCTATCAGATTGCATGTTCGATATCCAGCAAATATTTGTCCGGTTAAGCCATTGTCTTCAGTCTCCACTCTACACTCCATTCCCTAACTATGGACTCTATCTTTCCCTGACAACTGTCTGAGGCTGTGTCTGTTCACAGCCTCAGTATCATTTTTGACCTGAAAAGAGCTTACAACCACAAAACCACACTGTCACTAATACCATCTATTTCCATCTTCGAAACATAAAATGACTTTGCTCCTACCTCAGCTCTTTCTCTGCTGAAAGGCTGATTCAGGCCTTAGTTACCTCCAGGCTTGACTATTGTAACACACGCCTGACCAACCTCTCACATTCTGACCTCCATAAACCTGAGGTCATTCAAAACTTTGCTGCTGTGTCTTACGCCAAATCCAGTTCACCCATCACCGGTCTACTCCATGACCTAAACTGGCTGTCGATTAAGCAACACCTTGGCCAGGATTTAATGATCCTGCTATGGCGACATCCACCGTGGGAGATTCTACAGCCCAGCCAAAAGTCCATTGACTTTTGGTGGGACCAGATGATCTCGGCAGTGGGTGGGGCTGGAAAATCCTGCCCCTTGATTTTAAATTCTCACCCTCATTTTCAAATTCCTCCATGGCCTCTTTCTTCCCTGTGTCTATCATCTTTTCCAGCCCTACAACTCTGAGATATCTGCACCTCTCTAATTCCGCCCTCTTGAGCATTCCAGATTTTAATCACCCCACAATTGGTGGCCATACTTTTAGCTCCTTAAGCCCTAAGTTCTGGAATTCCCTCCCTAAACATCTTTGCCTCCCTATCTCACTTTCCTCCTTTAAGACACGCCTTAAAACCAACCACTTTGACCAAATTTTTGATCATCTGCTTTATGTGGCATTGTGTCATATTTGTTTTATAACCCCTTTGCAAAGTGCTTGGGATGTTTTATTTGTTAAGTGCACTGTATAAATATAAGTTCTTGTTGCTGCAAGGAGCTAAGGTGAATAAATGGAGTTGCAGTACAGATCAACCTCAAGGGACTGGATAGCCTATGCCTGTTTCTATCATCCTATGTAATATGCAAAAGAAGGAAGGATGAATTCCACAATGCTTCCCGTACTGCATCTTTAGAACACTAGAAGCAGAGGCCATCTTACAGGCCGCAATGTTCAGAGATCAACAGAACTGGTCACTAGGTCATGAAGAGGAGAGCCTATAGCACTCACAGGGTACAGCTGTGTACAAACCTCAGCATTAAAATAAAAAGGATTCTTTCCTTTTTTTTAGAGGCAGCTTTTGCGCAAGGCCCTTGACAACCATCATATAGGAAGATAAGCATAGGATTAGGCCAATCAGCTCCTACAGCCTGTCAACCATTTTATTAGATTATGGCCGAACTATACCTTAACCCCACCAACCTGCTTCTTCCCTATATCAATTGATGCAATTAACTAGAAAAAAATGATCTAAGTCTTGAAAATTTCAATTGGCCTAACATCCACAGCTTTTCAGCAGAATCACACATTTCCATCACCATTTATGTAAAAAAAAGTGTCTCATTCGTGCATTTAAGATTATGCTGACTTTTTCAGGACTCCTCCACCAGAGGAAATAATTTCTTTGGGCTGAATTTTAACATGTGAATATAGATGGGGGTGGGGTTTAAATATGCTGAAATCAATAGCTCGTCCAAAACTTTGGCCCAACCAACCAATGTCCACAATTAAATTTTTTAAAATTTGTTCATGGCATGTGGGCGTCCCTGGCTCGGCCAGCATTTATTGCCCTTGTTCAGAGGGCATCTAAGAGTCAACCACATTGCAGTGGCCCACACTGACAGCTGATTTCTTTCTCTAAAGGCTATTACTGAAAGCAATAGGATGCAATTTGTGACATCGATAATCCATTTTGATGCGGCAGAGGTGAAAATGTGATTGGAAGGATTCAAACATGGAATTCAGGGAAAGATGGGCACAAATGTGGTCAGTGCCAACACATTCAATGAAACAGATCAGATTTTACAACAACTGACAATGGTTTCATGGCCATCATTAGACTTTTAATTCCAAATTTTTATTGAATTCAAATTCCACCATCTGCCGTGGCAGGATTGGAACCCAGGTCCCCAGAGTATTACCCTGGGTCTCTGGATTATTAATCCAGCTACAATAACACTATGCCATTGCCTCCCCCTTAAACTAGAGCATGTCAGGCTGTGTGCGCATAATCCCTTTAGGATCAGGGGGCTTGCCAAATATCAAATGTTAATCACCCATTTCATGTGAAATTAGCACATACCTTTGACTTTTAACTTTGGGTTTCCTGGCTTCCTGAAACTCACCTGTAAGATGGAGTCATGGCTACTGAAGGAGCTGAGACAATCCCAGGAAAATATGCCAACAAATGCTCAGTACACATAGCTGCTTTCTTACTTGCTTTTGGGAAAGGGTTTGTCCACAATACTTTTGCTGAGAGGTCACTTCCTACACATTGCAGGTTTGTTCTATCATGTCGTGATGGCTGCTACTTAGACCGCTTCAGATTGGACCCCAATCAGGACCAAGATATCCAGCACCAGCAAAGGCACCTGCAGCAGCCAACTAATCACAGGCCTAGGTTCACAGCAGAGAGGGGAACAGTGGAGAAGACAAAAGTAGAGAGTGGAACAGTGGAACGGGAACAGCAGAGAGGGGATCAGTGGAGGGGAAACAGCAGAGAAAGGAAAAGCGGAGAGGGAAACAGCAGGGGGGAACAGCAGAGAGTGGAACAGTGGGAGGGGGAACAGCAGAGAAGGGAACAGTGGAGGGGGAAGAGCGGAGCAGGGAACAGCGGAGTGGGGAACAGCAGAGAGGGGATCAGCAGGGGAGGAACAGCAGAGAGGGGATCAGCAGAGGGCGGAAGAGTGGAGTGGGGGACAGCAGAGGTGGGAACAGCGGAGGGGGAAAAGCAGGGAGGGGAACAGCAGGAGGGGAGAGGGGAACAGCAGAGGGGGGACAGCAGAGGGGTGAACAGCGGTGGGGGGGACCGCAGAGTGGGGAACAGTGGAGAGGGGAGCAGCAGGGGGGGAGCAGCGGAGGGGGGAGCAGCAGAGGGGGAACAGCAGAGGGGGGAACAGTGGGAACAGAGGAGAGGGGAACAGTGGGAGGGAGAACAGCAGAGAGGGGAACAGCGAACAGGGCAAGAGCAGAGTGGGGAACAGCAGAGAGGGGGACAGCGGAGAGGTGCAGCTGCAGGAGGTAATAGGTTGAAACAGGATCTAGTTTGAGGCAGGGGCTGGGTTTCCTTGACATGCCTGAACATTTATCTCAATCAACTCAGGATGTCATGTCAGGTGGCAGGAAATATCTGCAGGATCCTAGTGGAAGACTTACCACCGTTCAATCTGGTGACTACACAAGACAGTCACTGTCAAAGTCACCACTGCCCACATCTTTATTGTCTCCGGATCTCTCCAGGGCTCTGCTGGAGCAGAAGACTAATGACTGCTGGCTCGTTTGCCTAGGTCAGCAATTGCCAGACAGCAATGATGCCAGTTGAAATATCTGGGCATTTGGATTTGGATCTCTGGTGTCTTCCTATAACTGCAGCCTGGTTTTGATCAGACCTATATGACAATCCGAAAACCTCCAGAAGAACCAGGTGTATTAACAGCAAAGCCTTCCATTCTGTCAATGTGTATGTAGTGATTGTAGGTAAAACCTTTCCTACTGCCTTTAGGGGTCACGTGATTGTACTGATGAATCAGTCCTAAGCGCGGGTAATCTTAGGGATGGAATTTTCTACTTGTGCACCTGGTTCAAGCATGTAACTTCTAATTGAACTCTGTAATAAAGTTAGCTGTTTCAAGTAAGAAACCTGTCTGGTGCATCAAATTTATTACAATTGGCAATAAGGATAAATAGCTCTGACGCTGCACCTCACCTTGTGAATGTGAATACATCAATTCTTAAGGAAAGAAAGAAAAGTATACTTGTATACTTAGCAGTCATGCCTCTTTTTGGCAGAATCGACCATTGTGATTCATCCATGGAAGACTGGAGCCAGCACATAGAGTGTCTAGGCTTTTATTTTGTGGCAAATAAAGTAACAGCAGAGGAGAAGCAGAAAGCAATTATTTTAAGTGTCTGTGATAGCAAGACATGTAACCTAATTTGTAGTCTGATAGCCCCAAATGTGCCCAATTCTAAATTTTTTAATGAGCTGGTAGACATCATGAAGACATATTTTCAACCGAAACCATTGGTAATTATGCAGAGATTTAGGTTCAACTCCAGAGTAAGAGCCCTGGCTGAGTCCATTGCAACTTATATCATAAAGCTGAAACAGCTGACTGAGCACTGCGACTTCAGAGATACACTCAATGACACTTTGCAGGACCGGTTGGTTTGTGACATACACGACGATGTCATTCAGTACCGTTTACTTGGAGAAATTAATACTGATTTGAAGTGCGCCATGCAAATATCGCGACAGCAATGCAGAGTGCTGAGAGGGCCTCACAAGCTTTGCAAAATGTGCAGCATGGCACCATTTTTCATAGTGGGGGAGAACCTACCACTGGTCATGGCGCGAAAACCAGAAAGACAGCCGCAAGGCGGGAAACAGTCTCTGCTGCTCGATAAATGAAAAGGCATAGCGGAAGCATCTCATCAGCATTTCAGAAATTAATCTGCTACCGATATAGGGGGTAACCATGCACCAGAAACCTGCAGATTTAAAGAGGCAGAATGTCACCACTGCCACAAAAAATGGCATGTAATAAAGCGATGCAGGGCGAAATTGAGACAGCCAATCAGTCAGCAGACCGAGATGATTGAAGTTCACAATATAAATGAACCAGAAGCTGCTGATACTGATATCTATTCCCTATACAATGTCAAAGCAGTAAAAACTGAACCAATAATCGTCACCCTTCAAGAGAATGGGAAGCCTCTGGTCATGGAGGTAGACAAGGGAGCCATGACCATAGTAGTGGGAGAAAACAGTACCTGCGTCCTATAGGCAACAGGCAGCCCAGCTTCCAGTGATCATAGTGACAGAAGAAGGACCTAGACTTCTAGGCCGTGATTGGTTTCAAAACATTAAGCTCAACTGGTCAAAAATATTTCAAGTGAGAACAGGAGGAATTCCTGAGCTGTTAAAGAAGTACAACAGCATATTTCATGATGAATTGGGAAAGATAATAGGTTTACAAACAAAAAAATATGTAGATTTGGAGGTGACATCCCGGTTCTTTAAGGTCAGACCTGTGCCCTATGCCCTAATGGAGAAGGTGGATGCAGAATTGTGCCACTTAGAGAAGCTAGGCATCAGCCTGCCAGTCCAATTTTCGTAATGAGCAGTGCCCATAGTCCCTGTGATGAAACAAGGGCAATCTATCCCCATTTGCAGAGACTACAAATTAACTGTGAACAAGGCTGCTACATTGGATAAATATCCTATCCCAAAGATTGAGGATTGGTACACTAAGCTGGCTGGAGGAATATTCTACACCAAACTGGACATGATTCATGCATACCAACAGCTAGAGCTGGACAACACACCTATAGGGTATGCACAAGGGCCTGTACCAATATACATGCCCACCCTATGATGCATCATCTGCCTACAATCTTCCAAAGAACTATGGAAAGCTTATTGTAAGGACTTCCCTGAGTAGTACTTTACTTAGATGATGTCCTGATCACAGGATCAATGGAAGCCAAACATTTGGCCAACCTAAAAGAGGTTTTAAGAAGATCTTTGGAAGCTGGTGTATGATTGAAGAAAGAGAAGTGTTCTTTCCAAGCGACTGAAGTCACTTACTTGGGTCACCGAGTGGTGCCCAGGGGTTGCATCCAGTAGATGAGAAAGTCAGGGTGATCACGGAGGCTCCCTCTCCTATCAGTATCACTGAACTCAAGACTTTTTTGGGCATGGTAATTTATTATGGTCGCTTCTTGCCAAACTTGTCAACAGTGTTAGCATGTTTACACTTACTATTGAAAAAGATCCACCATTGGTCATGGAAGGCAAAAGAAGAAGTCTTTGTAAAAGTCAAGGAACTATTACACGCATCAAGTCTTCTCGTACATTATGACCCATCGAAAGAATTAATACTGACCTGTGTGTGATGCATCTCCTTATGGTGTGAGAGCTGTGCTGTCTCACAGGATGGAAGATGGTTCCAAAAGGCCAATAGGCTTTGTCTCCAGAAACCCTCTCTGCAGCTGAGAAGGGTTATTCACAACTTCAAAAAGGAGATTTATCGGTGATATTTGGAGTGAAGAAATTCTATCAGTATCTGCATGGTCTTCATTTCACCATAGTGTCAGATCATAAGCCAGTAATGGGTTTATTTAGAGAAGATAAAGCCATTCCGCCGATAGCCTCAGCCAGAATTCAACATTGGGCTTTGATTTTATCAGCGTATGAGTATATTTTTATGCACCGTCCAGGTGTGCATATAGCAAATGCAGAGGCACTCAGCCATTTTCCATTACCAGATAGCACTGTACTTGCTCCAGTGCCACAAGAAGTTGTACTTCTGTTGTATTTCTTGGACTCTTTGCCGGTCTGTGCGAAGCAAATAAAGAATTGGACAAACCGCGATCCAATTTTGTCAAAAGTCCGAGACCAAGTATTGCAAAGACAGTCAATTCATCAGTTTCTGAAGAGATAAGACCACTCTGTGCTTGTAAAACTAGGTAAAGTTGTCAAGATGGAATCTTGTGGGGATCAAGAGTCGTCAACCCTTCACAAGGAAGAGAGCCACTCTTGACAGAGCTTCACAGTCAGTATCCAGGCATTTCTAAGATGAAGATATATCATGCAGCTATGTCTGGTGGCCAAGTACAGACATTATAACACAGAACGAATGATCAAGCACTGTCTCCAGTGTCAGCAACAACAGAAGTTGACCGTTTTAGCTTCAGTGCATCCATGGGAGTGGCCTGGTCGACCTTGGGTTAAACTACATATAGACTGTGTAAGTCCATTTTCAGGTAACATGTTTTTATTGATCATCGATGCACATTCTAAGTGGATGAACGTGTATGACGTTAGATCACCGACATTGTGTAAGCCAATGAAAAGCTGTACCAATGTTTTAGTATACATGGCCTACCGGAAGTCATTGTTTCGGATAATGGTACTGCTTTCACTAGTATGGAATTTCAGAGATTCATGAGTTTAAACGGAATCAAACATATTAAAACAGCGCCATATCATCCCTCATCAAATGGGTTAGTAGGAAGAGTAGTGCAAACTTTCAAATCAGGAATGAAGAAGTTATCTGAAGGTACATTAGAAACTCGAATTTTACATTTTCTTCTCGATTATCATACGACTCCTCATATAACTACGGGTTCAACACCGTCTGATTTACTGATGAAATGCTGCGTACAAGGGTAAGTCTGGTGTTTCTAAACTTAGAGAGAAAGGTAGAGAAGAACCAGAGTAGTCAGAAAACGAATCATGATATTCATAGCAAAGCTAAAAGATTTACTGTGGGAGATACAGTTTTCGTGCAGAAATTTGGAAATAGTCCTAGTTGGGTTCCTGGTATATTGCTTCTAAAACTGGACCTTTGTCATACAAAGTGGAAGTGGAAGGCCAGATTGTTAGAAAACATTTAAGGGGTAATGAGACATTCCAACAACCAGCTATTCTGCTTGTAATTGATGTCGGACCTTTAATCCCTGAGGTGACAGATTGACCTAGAATAGACATACCTGACGTCTCTGTTGAATTACCTAATCCTGAGCTGCTATTGTCTAAGGATGTCCCTGGTGTTGCAGTTCCTGATCATGGCAATCCAGTAGGAGAATCTCAAGTGGTAGAGCTACGTCACTCTAACCGAATTGGAAAACCACCTCAGAGACTTAATCTATAATCGCATGACTTGTGCAATATGTATATGTTGTGGATTAAAATATTCTTTGTAAATAAGAAATGTAAAAAAAACTTTTTTCTTCATTCACGGGATGTGGGCTTCACTTGCTGGGCCAGCATTTATTGCCCATCCCCAGCTGCCCTGGAGAAGGTGATGGTGAGCTGCCTTCTTGAACGGTTGCAGTCACATCTGGTATTCACTGTAGTACTTGGGTTTCTGAAAAGGGAAGGAAATGTAGTGATTGTAGATAAAACCTTTCCTGCTGACTTTAGGGGTCATGTGATTGTACTGACCAATCAGCCCTAAACACGAGTAATCTTAGGGGTGGCCGCTAGGCGACTAGGGGTGTTGTAGCTTGGTGGTAATGTTACTGGACCAGTAAACCAGAGGTCGTGGGCAGAATTTTTTGCTCGGTGTGTGGGCATGCACTCAGCCTGCTTGAGCATAAAATAGTGCATGATGAGGTTGGGTGATCATCCCGATATCGGTCAATGGGCACAAGCAGGAATTGGAGCCGTGTCTGCCATTAATTGAGAGGCCAGTTAAAGGCCATTAAAAAAGCAATTGACGCCGATTTTACATTGCCCTTGTGATTTTGCACTCATCGCAAGGGCAAAACGGGCAGGCGGCCAGCCGACAATTTGAAAAACCTTATCGACAGGCAGATTAAAAAGGGTCGCCAGTATTGGAGTGTGGGTAGTGGGGACAGATGGGAGATAGTTTGCTGCTGGTGACTTATTGGTACTCAGCAGCTTTACCTCTGTTTGGGGCTTCATTGTTAGCATTTCCAGGCTGCATTTCAGGTCTCCCTGGTGCCTCTAGGACCCTGGAGGATTCAGACAATGTGGACCCTTCCTGGTATCAGACAGCCTTCTGTAACCCTGGTAATGGAGATTGTGGACTCCGCTGGAGGCACCTCCTCTGTGGAGAAAGAGAGAGACAGGAGGGAGAGGAAGGCCAGCGGTTCCAATGCAGCCTCCAGGGGAGCGACCTGTGGGAGGAAAGGCATAAGGGACGCAGGGCCAGCAAGTAGCCCAAGGCATTAGGGGCTGCAGAAGATGCCACCATCCTGCTGCCAGGGTTTACAGGCAGCGATGCTGCTACCTCAAAATGTCAGAGGTGCAATGCCGAAGGAGGCTCCACCTCTCAAGTGAGACAGTGACCTCCATTTGTCAGACGATTGAGCCGGAGATCACCAACTGTGTGGGTGGACATCCCATGCTAGTGGCTCCTAAGGTTACAAAGGCCCTCAACTTCTATGTCTCTGACTCTTTCCAGGGATCAGTGGGGGATCTGTGTGGAGTCTCCCAAACAGCTGTCCACAGTTGTATCGAGCTGGTGACAGAAGCTCTGTTCAGGCGGGTTTTGAGTTTCATTCATTTCCGCATGGCTGAGGCCAGCCAGGCTGTGATTTTGCAATGATTGCTGGCTTCCCCACGTGCAAGGTGCAATTGACTGCACACATGTGGCCATCAAGGCGCCAATATGTCAGCTGGGTGCCTTTGTTAACAGGAAGAGCTTCCACTCCGTGAACATGCAGATAGTATGTGACTACAGGATGCTGATCCTACAATCTGTGCAAGGTAGCCAGGCAGCTCCCATGACACTTACATCCTCAGACACTCCCAGGTGCTGAGGGTCTTCAGTGCTCCGGCCTGATTAGATAGATGGCTGCTGGTTGACAAGGGCTATCCATTGAAACGATGGCTCATGATGCCTCTTCACCATCCAAGAACAGAGCAATGGTATAACAGGAGCCATGTCTCCATAAAGGTGGTGGTATAGAGTGAACTATAGGTCTTTTGACGATTCACTTCTGATGCCTGGACCATTCAGCGGGAGTGCTACCATAGCCCCCCAGAGCGGGTGTCACTGATAGTGGTTGTATGCAGTGTTCTTCGCAATCTGGCATTGGCAAAGGGGGACCCACTGGAGGAAGAGGATCTTGGCGAAGCTGCACAGGCCACAGGTGATGAATCAGTAGTGAGTCAGAGGGAGAGCACGGTGAGGAGAACACTGAGGGCATGGAGGCAGACCTCAGTAACTTCCAGGGAGGCAGGGACACCAGAGATGCCTTGATCCAATGGTCCTTCAGCTAGGCTGCCAAATAAGCACTACCACCTCATGCCAGGGCTTCCACCTCCATTCCGATGTCTAGAATCAACATTTCCTTTGACCCCAAAGCCCACTCAGTGCCTGTGCAATAAAGTTTAGAGCCACCCACGTCCAGCATTACATAGTGGCATACCTTGCAGGTGAAGCATACTGAGGCAATTACGATAAAAGAAAATGTATCTCATCTGACAGTCCAAACAACCCCAACCATTACACATAACCAAAACATTACACAACAGAAGATCACCTGTGACAAATCTCTCTTGTGCTCATGGTGCTTTAAATTTACATTTACAAGTGTTATGTCTAGGTGCTCCCCCTTCGCTGGCAATGGCATCGAAGACAGCCTGCTGACTCTGCTGTCTTGTTGGCCTTGATGACCTTGGAGCTGTCCACTGGCCAGTGGAGTCTGGGCTGGCCCCAACAAGGAGGGGGAGGCCAGTGCCATGGCTGGCATCTCCCCAGTCGTCACATCCCCATCAAATGCCATAATCACTTACAGAGGTGTGGAGCTGCTGCTGTCATCCAGACTGCCCTGAGAGGAGTCCACAGAGACAAAAGGCAGATTGTGCACCAAAATGAGATCACTCTGGACCTCGCTGCTTGCTATTGATGGACGGGCACCTAGCTGGGATACTGAGTGCCTCATCCATCTCCCACGCGGACCACCTGAGGTCAATGCCTGTGTGAGGGCTTTCAGGTCTGAGCGCAACCCCAGGAACCTCTCATTCTGTTCTTGGAGCTGCCTCTCCATGAGAGTCACCACTCTGTCAATGGAGGAGGCAGTGCACTCAACCATTAGGGTCAGTGCAGCGCTGATGCTCCACATGGACTCCACCATAACGGAGACCATGGCACGCATACCCTCATGGATCTCTGCCAGATCCTCCCACACATCTCACTGGACATCCAACATCTGCCACCTAATGAATGACTCCAGAAGCTCATCAACTGCCTTCAACTGAGCATGGTCCAGGTCCCCAGCTGACTGCCAGTGCCCTGGGCACTCTTCTGCCTCTGCATGCACCTCAATGTGCTTCAACATTCTAGCCACCGACCTAACACCCACCAAGGTGCTGGTATCTGCGCTGGTGTCAGAGAGTGGGTGGGACGCAGGTGTTTCGGGAGCCTTGGGGATCCTCTGGCGTCAGGGGTGACTATTCAGGGTCCTGTGAATGGGTGTGTGGTGGTAAATCTAAGAGGGAACAATGACATGTCATTAGTTTAAGTCATCACAGTGTCACAGTGCATGCCAGGCACCTTGGTGAGAACATGGAGATCTGCATCATGATGCCATCATCTTTCAATGATCAATGGGAAATCCAGTTTTGAGGCTCCTATCAATGATGAGATTACTTAAGAATGTTTGCACCATCTCAAACTCTCACCTCTGTGCACTGCACTCTTACCTTCGTCTGATACCCCAGCCTCTCTGCGGCCGGTGGACCAATGTATGTATCAGTTCTCCACCTCCAAGGCATCCTGCTCCTACCTCGTGAGATTAGGAGGTTTTGGGGGCCTCTGCCAGTCCGCGACCTTTCAATGCTGTTATGGGCCGTCTTCTCCTGAAAGGACAGAGGAGCATTGATTAGTCCACTCTCTACCTGCAGCACCATTGCAGCCTGGCCAACCCCACCTGAGGGGTAACTTGCAGGAGACATCTGAATCGTGGCCCTCGAGCTACAAGGCACTCAGTCCAAACAGCCAGGGCTCCCCACCTTGGCCAGCCACGGCATCATTGGCAGTTGGCGCTCAGACTCTAACACCCCTGATCTCCATGGGGGGCACGGCCAGCCCTTAACATTTCAACATGCTGATCTATGCCAACACAATACTCGCCCTTCCTGAGCACAGCAGGTTGTTAAACCTTTTGCAGCACTGCACCTATGTGTGCTGCACAACATCATGGCTGCTGACCTGTGCTGCTTCCTCCTCCCAAGCTCTTTTTGAAAGGTACGGTGGCCTCCTCCTTCCATCCCTGGGGGGAAGGGTAGCCCTCCTGGCAGCCACCTTTTCCAGGAGGACCACAAGGCACTTATCGGAAAACCAGGGGGTTGTTGGGGGGCGGGGGGGATGCGGAGCTGAGTGCCCACATGGCCTGCCTTCCTGCCTGATGTCTGTAGTCGCACTGGAAGCCACAGATGTCTTCTTCACTGGCTGCCTTCCAGGGGCTGCCTGGGCCATTTTTAAACCGGCCTTGTGTCGCTATTGGACCCGGCGGCTGACAGGCCCCCACTTGGCCCTTCCTGACCAGTGAGGGTCATGCTTCATGCTGGGTGGGCCTTAATTGGCCCGCCAGTGTGAAATCGCGGTCGGGGGCCGATAGTGAATGGCAGCCTGTTTCCTGGCTGCTCCCGGGCCTGCCAAACTCAAAATTCTGCCCATGAGTTCAAGTCCCACCATGACAGCTGGGAGAATTTAAAACTAATTAATTAATTAATCTGGAAGAAAATGCTAGTCCCATTAATAATGATCATGAAATTATCAGATTGTCATAAAAATCCATTTAGTTCAATGATGTTCTTCAGGAGAGGAAATCTGTCATCTTTATCTGGAGTGGCCTACATGTGACTCCAGACCCACAAAATGTGTTTGACTCTTAACTGCCCTCTGAAATGGCCTAGCAAGATACTTAGTTGTATCAAACCACTGCACAGAAAAATTAAATAAGAATAAAACTGAACAGACCAAGCAACATTAACCTAGGCATCTGAAATGACAAAAGCATGGCTAGCCGATCCTGCAAAGTCTTTCTCACTAACATCTGGGACTTGTGAAGGACAAGGACAGCGGACGCATGGGAACACCACCACAAGTTCCCTTCCAAGTTACTCACCATCCTGACTTGGAAATATATCATCACTTCCTTCACTATCGCTGGGTCAAAGTTCTGGAACTCCCTAACAATAATATGGTTATACCTACACTACATGGATGGCAGCAGTTAGAAAAGGCGGCTTGTCACCACCTTCTAAAGGGCAATTAGCGATGGGCAATAAATGCCGGCCTTACCAGAGATGCTCAACTAAGAACAAATAAAATTGAAACCACTGCAAACTTGGCTAATGACACCTTTCAGGAACCCAAGTGTTACAATGAATGCCATATGTGATTGAATGGGCCATGAGCATGCTGAAAATGCTTCTCAGGTGCCTGGCAATTCTGGTGGTGCACTTCTTGTGATTGGTACAAACCAACAGAGTGACCAAATGGTCATGGTCTGCTGTACTTTGCACAACACTGCACAACAGTGAGGCTTGGACCTTCAGGAGGAACATGGCAGAGTTCAGATCATCCTCGGATAATTCAGATGGAAAGGAGGAAGAAAAAGGGGAGGAAGAAGGTGATAACAATGATGGACACCTGAGCTGTTCACATTGCTGCCAGGATGCCAGTTGTGACATCCATCAGACTGCACTAATGGATCCATGTGACAGAAAAATTAAATGCCTCCCTTTGGCTTCCACCTGCCCAACCAATGGCACAGTCACAAAGCAGTTCTGCAACCAATCGACCACCCCTTCAATAATCCCAATAGGGCCCATTGATTCTCTCTTATTCATCATCAAACAACTTAGAAGGCCCCTTAACACCCAAACTCAAGAATGGATGAAGAAGCAATGATAAAGAATAACACTTATGCAATGTAAATAAAGAACATAAACTTAACAAAGTTAATACCAGTACCATTGTTCCTGCCCTGCAGAGTCAGTAAACTGCTCACTGGATTGAATCCAGGAGTAAGATACCACACTCTTGCTGCTAACCCCCTTGGCAACCTCCAATCATGCCTTTGTTGTGTCAGCAGCAGACTTCTTCTTCCCATTGTTAGGGAAGAATATCTCCCTCCTGCTGCTGATAGCCCGCAACAGCATATCCAGAGAGATGTCCATGAAGTGTGGTGCAGCCTTTGCTCATCTCGACTACATTGCAACACCACTTGCTGTCTGAAAGTCAACTCCATTTCCATCAACTTGCCTGTCTGAATTGTCCCTTTAAATAATGGAGTTGAAATCATGCCATTTGGGTCCACATCACACCCGCTGCTTCTGAATGGAAAGGAAACCTGGAAGTAAAATGATAGTGAGGTGGCTGAGCCACTGAAAGAAGTGTTTAAGATATTTCTGAGTTTTCCATGGGTTATTGGGCACCACATCTACCTGAACCATTCCTTTCCCAGTGTACCTGCACATTAAAATCCAGTCCTTTTTCATATCCAAATGAATTCCTTTATCATCTTAAACATCTTGAATAGATCACCATCAATCTTCTAAACTCAAGGGAATACAAACCAAGTTTATGCAAACTGTCCTCATAATTTAACCCTTTAACTCCCAGCATCATTCTGATTAATCTATCTGGTACCGCTTCCAAGGTGCATATACCTTTCTAAGATTTCATGCCCAAAACTGAATGCAATGCTCCAGGTGGGAAATAAGGCTCTGTACAACTGAAGCACAACCTCCTCACTTTTGTTTTCCAATTTCCTTGGGATAAAAGCATTATTGATTAGGTTTTTGTACCTGTCTACTACCTTTCAGTGGTTTTCGTACATGGATACCTAGGGCAGAATTTTGAGGTTGGCAGGCTGGAACGGTCGATGGGGCCGGGAGCAGCCAGGAAACAGACCACCGCCTGCAATTGGCTCCCGACAGCGATTTCATGCTGGCGAGCCAATTAACGCCCGTCCAGTGTGAAATGTGGCCCTTCACTGGTCAGGAAGGGCTGAGTGGGGGCGAGGGCCTGTTGGCCACTGGGTTCAATGGTGACTTGGCGGACAGTTTAAAAATGGCCCAGGCAATCCCAGAAAGGCTGCCATGGAAGGACGTCTGTTCTCTGTTATCTTGATGGAGTCAAGAGCGCCTGGAGATGCCAGGTGGGAGGGCATGTCGGGTGGGCACTCGGCTTCCCCGCTTTTCGGATGAGTTCCTCATGGTCCTGCTGGAGGAGGTGACTGCCAGGAGGGATACCCTTGTCCCCAGAGTTGGGAGAAAAAGGCCACTGCACCTCAAAAAGAGAGCATGGGAGGAGGTGGCAGCACTGGTGAACAATCGTGATGTGGTGCAGCGCACATGGGTGCAGTACTGCTGCACTCAGGAAGGATGAGTACCGTATTGGCAATGGGCCAATGTGTAGGTGTGGCAGTCCCACCATGTACCTCAGGGGTGCTAGAGTCTGAGTGTCAACTGTCAATGATACCGGAGCTGGTCAAGGAGGTGAGCTCTGGCTGCTTGGACTGAGTGCCTTGTGACTCAGATGTGCCCTATGAAGTGTTCCTCAGCTGGGGTTGGCCAGGCTGCAATGGTGCTGCAAGTACATAGTGGACTAATCAATGCTCCTCTGTTCTTTCAGGAGAAGCCATAACCAAGCAGAGAGGTCATGTACAGGTGGAGGTCTGCCCAACTTGCTGCTGCTTGAGCTCAAGGGCCGACACGTTTCCCGTGCAAGCGGGCATGGAGAGGCAGGGTGCCAGATGAAGGTAAGAGCGCAGTGCACAGGGGTGAGATTTTTGGCTTGTGCAACCATTTTAGCGCAGTCTCTTCATTGATGTGAGCCTCAAACCTAGAGTCCCCATTGATCATTGGAAGATAATGGCACCGTGATGCTGATCTCCACTGTCTCACCAGGGCCCTGGCATGCACAGTGACAGTGTAATGACTTTAAATAATGACATATCCTTGTTCTCCCTTTTAGGGTCACCAGCATGCACTCGCTCTCTGGACCCCAAAGGGCCACCGCTGACACTGGAGGACCACCGGGCTTCACTTGAACCTGCGTCATACCTGCTCTCTGAAGCAGGCACCAGCGCAGATACCAGCATCTCAGTGGGCATTAGATTGACAGCTAGAATGTTGGTGTACATTGGTGAGAGCACTTCACATTCGCTGGAAGTGCAGGTGTGCCCAGGACGCCAGCAGTCAGAGCACAGCTGGGGACCAGGACGACGTTGATTCAAAGGCAGATGATGAGCCTCGGGAGTCGCCCATTAGGCGGCAGATGCTGGATGTCCAGCGGGATGTGCGGGACGGAGATTCATGAGGATATGCGTGCCATGGTCTCCGATATGGAGGGGTCTATGCAAAGCGCAAGCACTGCGTTGACCCTCATGGCTGAGCGCACTGCCTCCTCCATTGAGAGACTAGCGACTCTCATGGAGAGGCAGCTCCAGGAACAGAATCAGGGGTTCCTGGGGTTGCACTTGGACCTGCAAGCCCTCACACAGACACTGACCTCAGGTGGTCAGTGCCAGTGTGTGAGATTGATGAAGCACCCAGTATTCCAGCTAGGTGCCCATCCATCAATGGTGAGCAGGGAGGTCCAGAGCAACCTCATGTTGGCGCACGAGATGCTTGTCATCTCTGCGGGCTCCTCTCAGGGCGCTCTGGATGACCGCAGCAACTGCTCTGCCCCTCTGCCAGTGACCGTCGCATCTGATGAGGCTGCAGTGACAGGGGAGATGCCAGCCCTGGCACTGGTTGCTCCCTCCCAGGTGGTGCCAGCACAGGCTCCACTAGCCAGAGGACAACCGCCAAGGTCATCAAGGCCAACAAGGCAGCAGAGTCAGCAGGCTGTCTCCAATGCCAGTGCCAGCGAGTTGGGGCACCAAGACGTAGCACTCACAAATGTAAGTTTAAGGCACCATGAGCATGAGGGGGACAGATCACAGGTGATTTTCTGTTCATTTATGTTTGGTTTACATGTCTGCTAGTGTGGACATCAACACCAATAATTATAATTTCATAATGATTTCAACATGACGATAACATCAAATTTGCTTTGGTTCTGATGACCTGAGTATGCTTCACATATTTTCTTTCTGGTGCAGGGTACGTCAGTATGTAATGTTGCACATTAATAGCTGGATACCTTATTGCAGAGACACTGAGTGGACTTTGGGTGCAAATATAAGGGTCATTTCAGACATCCGGGATGGTGGTGGCAGCCCTGGCATCTGGTTGGAACTGATTGTTGGTAGCCTAGCTAAAGGAGCATTGGATCAAGGCGGCCTTGGTGTCCCTGCCTCTCTGGAGGTTACCGAGGTCTGCATCCACGCCCTCAGCACTCTCCTCACCGTGGTCCTCTTCTGACTCTCTACTGGATTCATCATATTTGGCCTGTGCAGCTGCGCCAATATCCCCCCTTGCCAGTGCCAGATTGTGAAGAGCGCAGAATGCAACCATGATCATTGACACTTGCTCTGGGGGGTATTATAGTGCACCCTGGAATGATCCAGGCATCAGAAGCTCATATTCAGAAGATCCATAGTCCTCTCGATCACTGCCATTGTGGAGGCATGAGTCCTATTATAACACTTCTCTGCCTATGTTCTTGGGCGGTGAAGAGGCATCATAAGCCACCTTTTCAATGGATAGCCCTTGTCACCCAGCATCCATCCATCTAGTCGGGCTGGAGCACTGAAGAACCTCGGCACCTGGGAGTGTCTCAGGATATAAGTGTCATGGGAGCTGCCAGGCTACCTTGCACAGACTTGAAGAACCTGCATCACAAACTATCTGTACATTCATGGAGTGGAATCATTTCCTGTTGATGAAGGTACCTGGCTGACCCGCTGGCGCCTTGATGGCCACATGTGTGCAGTCATTTGCACCCTGGATGAGGGAGAACCCAGCAATCATTGCAAAGTTTCTGGCTCGCTCAGCCTGGCTGGCCGCGTCTGTACAGTAAGAAGAAAGATCAGTACCTGCCTGAACAGAGCTTTTGTCACCAGTTTGACACAACCATGGACAGCTGATTGGGAGACTCCACACAGACCCCCTAATGACCTCTGTAAAGAGCCAATGGCATAGAAGTTGAGGACCACTGTGACCTACAGAGCCGCTAGCATGGGGTGTCCACCCATAAAGTTGGATCTGATCTCAGGCCCGATCATCTGACAAACGTAGATCGTTGTCTCCCTTGAGAGGCGGAGCCTCCTTCAGCATTGTACCTCAGACATATTGAGGTAGCTGCATCGTTGCCTGTAAACCCTGGCAGCAGGATAGTGGTGTTTTCTGCAGCCCCTTTTGCCTTGGACTTACTGCTGGCACTGCGCCCCTTGTGCCTGCGCCTCTCCTACCACAGGTCCCTCCCCTGGAGGTGCATTGTGACCCCTGGCCTCCTCTCCCTTCTGCCCCTCCCTTTCTCCTCAGAGGAGGTGACCCAGTGGAGACCACAATCCTCATTACCAGGGTAAGGGAAGGCTGTCTGATACCTGGAAGGATCCACATGGTCTGAATTATCCCAGGTCCTTGGAGACACCAAGGAGACCTGAAATGAAGCCTGGAAATGCTAACAATGAAGCCCTGAACAGTGATGAAGCTGCCAAGTGCCAATATGTCAGCAGCAGCAAACTATGCACCAAACTCCCCTTTACTGACACTGACAATGCTGCTCACCCGTTTTAATCCCGCCCATGGATAGGTTTTTAAAATTGTCAGCTGGCCGCCTGCCCATTTTGCCCATGCGACGAGTGCAAAATTGCATGGGAATGAGAAATCGCTGTCATGTGGCTTTTTAATAGCCTTAAGTGGCCTCTTAATTAATGGCGGACGCAGCTCGGCACCCCCTAATGCTTGCCGAACGAAATATCACGCAAGTGTGCGATGACGTTGAGATATTCACCTGATGTCATCGTGCACTCTTTTATGCCCAATCAGGTCAGGCATGCGCCCGCCCGCGGGATTCTAAAGCCTTTTGTTCTAATGCAGCTCCTAATGCCTCACCATTAAGGCAACATAATGATTTGTTTTTCTCAGATTCAAAATGGATAACTTTATGTTTCTCCACATTGGACTTATCTCCCTCAATTTCTCTCCCTCAGCTGGGGTAATTTGTCTGTTGGTGATAGTGTAAACAGACCATCTATATGTTAGCTTTGCTACTGGTTAAGTACATCTCCTGAATTTTGTTTCACTTGACCTCAATGAGATCAAAAGTTGGGAGAGGTGATTAACAAGTGGTTCTGTCAATATCGGACATTAAACATTGTCATTCAAGGTCAAAATTATCTCTAATTAATCCATCTGTGTCCCTTTGAAACTTCCTTCTCCAAACTACACAGATTAATTGTGCCTCCTTAGCAGGCAGAATTTTATGCCAGTGGGATTTTACAGTCACACTGAAGTCAATGGGCTTTTGAACAGCTCAATTTTTTTGACCCTACCACTGTCATGACAGGGCCATAAAATTTCACCCAGTGTCATCTGCAGGCTTTGTTGCACAACTCTCTATTCCTTCATCCAAATTATGAGGTCCCACATAATTTCCTGTAGAACACCGCTTCTCACATCCTGACAATTTATTCCTATTATCAGTCTCAAGTAATAATCTAACCACGATATACCTTCAATTCTGCTTTTGTTCAGTTTTGCTGATAATCTCTTATGCGGGACTTTATCAAATGCCTTCTGGGAGTCCATATAGAAAGCAGCCATATACATTTCCCTATCTGCCATGTTAGTAACTTCCTCAAAAACGTGAACTGATTACTCAGATATAACCTACTCTTCGCAATCCATGTTGGCTCTCTGATCAGTTCATACTTCTCCAAGTGCTCCATCATTCTGCTACGAATGACATATTTCAGTAACTTTTCTACAACTGATATTAATCTGGCGCGGCTGTAGTTCCATGGTTTTTCAACCTTCCCCTTCAATTCAAACACATTCCTGAATCTAAAGAGTTTTGAAAGTTATGGCAAATGTATCAGCAGTTTGCTCACATACTTCTTTTAAAATTGGTGTGGAAAACGTTAGGTCCTGGACCCGATTTTTCGCAAAGCTGGAGGGGCTCCGCACTTTGACCAAAATGGCGCCTGAGCCCAGAATCCAGAAGTCTCGCCCCCACATCTGACACCCACCATTTTTGCCCAGGGTTGTGGTGGAGGTGGGGCGAAACATGGATAGGACATATTTCACACATATGCTGTTCACGGAGGCAGTGGCACATTTAAGAGTGCAGCTGCCTTCAAACATAGCAATTTTAGTTACTCAGATTTCTGGAACACAACTCATGGGCTTTACGGATTGGATTGAAAGGTCTAAACCTACCAGAGTTATTTGGAGAGGTAAGGTACCCTTTTGAGAGAGGTCAGGTTTGGAATTGTTAAGAATAGACATGAATGTGTGTAAAACATGGGCAAAGTCTGCAAAACCCCTGCTCTTTAA
Organism: Carcharodon carcharias; assembly: GCF_017639515.1. Classification (NCBI taxonomy): domain Eukaryota; kingdom Metazoa; phylum Chordata; class Chondrichthyes; order Lamniformes; family Lamnidae; genus Carcharodon; species Carcharodon carcharias. Next base: position 73,224,000 of record NC_054477.1, on the reverse strand, counting down.
CTTTTGAAAGAAAAAGATATGCACCAGTTGAAACAACTGGTGCATACAATTTCAACAGATGTTTGTTGACATAAGCCTAAGGGTTATCATTATAGTATGAGACCAAATTCAGAGGTGGGTCTTTTAAACAGCTGGCCTCAACACCCGGCAGCACCTATGGCTGCGTCCATACTGTTTCCAGGGGCTTTGGGCCCGACTCCAGTTAGCACCCTCTTGGGCACAGGATGAAAATCCGACCAATCTTTGTACTTTCTCCCAAGTTGGGTCGATGTACTTGAACTGGGAGCAAGAAATTCAGTGCCTGGAAATTTGTCCATTTTAAGTCCAATTATTTTCTCCAAACCCTTTTTTTAAAAACTTATATTATATCTACTAAGCATCTCTCTATGTGTTCCAGCAGAGGCAAGAGCATGTAAATGACCTTGGATCTGAAATGTGTCTTGATCAGTAAAGTATTTCTGAGCTAGGCAAAAACTGTTGACAGAAATCATAAAATCATACAGCATACAAGGAAGCCATTCAGCCCAAAGTGCCTGTGCTCGTTATTTGAAAGAGAAAGCCAATTAATCCCAATGCATTGCTTTTCCCCATGTCCCTGCAATTTTCTCCTTTTCAAGTATATATCTAATTCTCTTTTGAAAGTTACTCTTGAATCTGCTTCTACTACCTTTTCACACAGTCCATCCCAGATTACAAGTCATCATGTAAAACAATTTACATCTCCTCTCTGGCCCTTTTGTCAATCATCTTAAATCTGTGTCCTTTGGTTACTGACCCTCAGGACGGTGAAAACAATTTTACCTTATTTACTGGATCCAAACCTCTCCATCATTATTTCTTAATTTGCTCTTCCATTAACTCCCTTAATTTGTTCTTCAATGAGGAAAACAATCCCAGCTTCTCCAGTCTCTCCATTTAACTAAAGTCTGTTAATCTGGTACGATTTTAGTAAAAATCCTCTGCAGCCTCTCCCAAAACCTTGACATTCTCCTTAACAAGTGTCCCAATTAACGATAGGGGAGGACAGAAAGCCTCGGCCATAGATTCAGAAATCTCAGAATTAATATCACACTATACAAAATTAGTTATGAACTAGTGATGCAGTTACATGAAGGTATCTGTCAACTATCTTATCAAGGTTAATCTGTTCTTACAGATCCCGGTGTTAAAATAGCAAATAGAATAACCATGTACAGTCAATTTCAGTCCATATTCTATGAGCTCTGTATTTTCAAAACAAACTCAGCAGTTTGCAATGTTTCCTATATATTCCCTTCCACCACTTAACTTCCTCACTCAGCTCCCCCAACCCCCGCACACTCCACCTAATGTGGGTATCAGTAGATATATCACAGGAGTAATTATTTCTGCTGCAAATACACAAGAAGTACACTATTTATTGTTGTTTTGTTTAATTACTGCACATTGTTCTCAAATTGATTAAATAAATTGTTTTCTATTTGGATGTATAGCAGGCTGCTTTTACAAATTTATAACAAATTGAACATTGGAACTGTACTAGATAAGAAGTGCTAAAAAAATCCAGGCAATATTTGGTAGAAATGGAGTTGATAAATGCTCTTTTTGTTTTCAATGGACCCTACTGATGATTCACCTGAGCTGGAAGATAAGACCTGCTTTCTTGGTTTATATCCATTAGGAACAAATTGCCCATTGATGCACTGCCTGTGATAAAGTTGCAAATGGAAACATTTTTCAGAGAACAATGATACTGGAATAATTTAGTGCAACCCTATACCTTGACAGGTGCCACTCTTCGACAGTCTAATTGATCTGAGCCATACTTATCCCTCTAAATCTAACTGTTATCATCACAGCTCCAGCAAAAAGGAGCCCACAATGTGTCAGTGACATAAGACAGTTGAACAAGCGCTAAATGGACTCCATGGGATAGGCTTACTGTTTGAATTGGAGCACAATAATTCCCATTGAACTGAGAGGTCTGGAAATATTCCAGTTATATGAGTCCTCTGGTATAATTGTTCATTATTTTGCTACATGACAAATCAGTTACCAATGGTTGTCCTCATAAGGCTCTGCAAGACAGGCGCACTATAGAAAATTCTTACAGTTGTCATTAGTTGTTAGAGGGACAATGATTACGGGACGAATGTTCATAATAAAACTGATATGTGTATGGCCTTGTGTTTTCATGAGTAGACCTGGTGAATATGATTAAAAACAGATAGGGTTCTTCAGTAAAATTGGTGATTAATATTCATGCTTTCTGAGAAAATCAGGCCAAAAATGAACACCTTGAACTGCTGTGAATTGTGAAAACCAATAACAGTTTTTACAAACTCTATTTGTTCCACATTAAAATAATACTGCTTTCTCATTCTCACTGAACCCATTTCATAATAGAAAGTTATGTTTTATAATCTGTTATCCACTGCTTTCCTTGTTATCTTTCATGAACTTGATTCATTCATGGAATAGTGGCAGATGAATGGCAGTCATATTTGTGTGCATTAAGTGAGATACACACAGAATCCTGAATCAAAAATACTGTTGTCCAATTTGAACTACTTTCCTGAAAAGCAAATCATACCTCGTGGTGGCAGCCAATGTGCAACTCATCAAAGAGGCTGGTGATATGGACTTTGAACTTAAACATAAGAAAGTACCTCATCTAAATTTAAAAATAAATAAGTAACAGGGTGTTAGAGCTAATAGCATTCAGTTAATTCAAATTAATAGGCCAAACTGCTACACATGGAGTATATTTAACTAACATGGTTTATAATATATCAAATATCAGTCCCTTTTGTGATGGCAGGATATCCAAAAGTGCTTTGCAGCCAATGAAATACTTTTGAAGTGTTGTCACTGTTGTAATTAGGAAACTTGCTAATGCAAACTCAGTACATTTCCCTATGAGTCCTTCATTAAAACAAATCCTGCTGCTATAGCCTATCTGTGTCATGCATTGCATTCCCGATGAAATAGGAAATAATTGAAAATTTTACCTAATTGTTCATACAGATAGCTTAGGACTCTGAGTGTAGAAGAATCTGATCAAATGGCTTCCATGACACATATAGAAGACAACTCGAGCTAAAGATTCATCAGATATCATCAAACTACCTATGCCAGTGCCACACTGAATTGTTGGTGGCTTGAATCCTGACCACGTTACAAAAGCACCTTTTAAAATCCTATGAAAAATGACCAGAATTTTTTACAGAAATAATTTATACAAAAGGGAAATTTAAGATAAAGAAAACAACTTGATTTATAGAGGACAGCATACAGAAGTGCAAAAGCTGTTAATGTCCTGCAAAGTTCCTGTGATTTAATTGCCCAGGACCTCTGAAGTCTTCACTTGAGCAATGTTCTCTGTATCCCAATCCTCTGTTTTTAGTGTATCCCAGCTTTAACTTGATCTTTGGAAATAAATGTCAATGACATTTTTGATTCCAGTAAATCTGGATATGGCACACAGTAATTTACTTCATCTGCTCAATGGGAGGGAGAATAAGATAGAATAAATCATTTAAGTCTAGGAAATGTTCAATTACTGTTAAGGAATAATACTAAAATAGTTTTTGGAATAATTAGCAAAGGTTTTTACACTTATTCTCCTCGATGGCCTGTGGCTTTCCAGGAGTTGAAAAATAAAATTAAAGGTCAAAAATAAATAAGATAGATATCCATGCTAACAACAATTTGTTAAATTAAATTGAAAAAAAAGGAGAAAAGTCAAGAGGCATTTTTGTAAACATATTGGCAAGAAATAGTTTTAGAAGTGTATAGTACTCAAAAATTCCATTTCAGTGCAATATTTACATTAATTGTGGCATACATTGACATATTTTAGAAATGCATAATTATTCCATGGCATTCATTAGCAGTTTGGTCAATGCCTGTATGATATTTAAAACCAGTATTGCTACTAATCAGCATTGTAACGTGTTAGTTGATGTCTGCTTAAATTTAAATTGAATGACATGCACAGAGTTGCAATGCCATAGGTGTCATAGGCAGCAATGCCCCCAGTGAGCTTGTGTCTATCAGTTTACTCCCTTGTGGAGTTTGAGAATTTCACCTTCTCCATGGCAGCTTGACAACAAAAGCCTGCAAGCATTTGCGATCCCAAGACAGGTCTTTATACATCTTTGACTTAAGATGCAACAGTTGGTTTCTGACATAGTGCTGTCTCTTAAACTTAGCCTAAAGTACCAAGAAATGAAAAACGGAAATGATCTTTCAGAGATTTCAACAAAATGTATTGGAAACTCTTTGCCTGTGAAAGTTTCAGGAAAACCACTACAAAATATCACCAATCCTTACAGACAAAAGATATTTCCTAATGGAACTAATGTCACCCTGCTTATGTTGTCTGTTCCATTTGGACATTGCTTTACTTCTGCCAGTTAATTCAAGTTTATTTTTCATCATTAGGATTTTCCAATTAATCTCATCTCTGTTTACTCCTCATCCATCACCAATGCCAGTGCCTCAAAGTAAAAACTGAAATGAATAATCGAGGCCTATGGCACCAGTATTGGCGCAAGTATAGCATGTTTCAACTGTCGAGTAGAATCTGCATTGTCCATTCTTTGTCAGTGGTAAAGGAAATGAAATTAGACTAATATGAACCTAATTTTTGCCCTGATTAAAGGACTGCAATTTCCTTAGGCATTGCCTGACCAGGTCTTGACTTGTGAGATATTTCATGTTCTGGGAATGTCAGTCACTGGGAGTGCGCCTGTCTCCTTAGGTCATCATTCTTCAGATTCACTTGTTTTACACAGAGCATAGGCTAAAAAATCTAGACTTCCTTTGGGGTGTTAATTAAGATGAGCATCAAAAATTAATCAGCAAATTCACTAGGGCGAAGGGGAACTGTCTGAAGGCCTCAATATAAAACACGCTTACCGAGAGGAGAAATGAGCCTTCAGCTATTGACAAAGAGGAAACAACCATCCAGACCACAATATGACACAAAAATTCATATAAGTATAACATTTTACATTCATTTTACTTGTCAGCTTGTCACGTTTAATTATAAAGGTTGATTCGCTATTTGGTAGAATGGAAAATCATGAAACCCCGGTCTTTTGAATCTCATCATATGGCCAATATCTTTAGAAAAGGATGCATCTATGGAACAAAATTAGCAGGAAAAGGGTGGAAACTATTACTTTAGAGGTTAAGATATTATTTGAATATTATTATTGACAGAAATTCTTGTTCCCATGATACAGTTGCAACACATTAGTAGTTCTTGATGTGCATGGACTTTGTTTTTCCAGAGGAACACCAATCTTCATTTCTCTGTCTTCCATTATCCATATGTCTTGCTTGATACAACATGACAAATGCCTATTTTTGTTTTAGTTTCTTTTCTTACTAAGTGCATCTGGGATATATGTTCTAATGCAAAAAATATAACATTTGGCAATGACACTATTGCAGGTAATGACCTCAGGTTATAGCTATTTACTCCCCCAAAACTCACCGAAAACAAAAGACTAAATACCAGTACACTTGATTCATTCCATCACTACGGCAACATTAAAAAGTTATTTTTCAAATGATCTTCATAAAGATATTAGCTCCCATGTATGAGACACTGTAGAATATGTGTGATAATGCATGGTTTTGAACTCTCTTTTACTTTTTACAGCATGTATAAACCAAGCCCTTTACACTTCATGGAAAGACTAAAAGGCACTTTGCATTTAACATCAGCTCAATTCAATAAAGTGAATCAGAATATCAACCTGCTTGTTGTCATGTTTTTAAAAGGTTGTGTGACAGCCCGGTGGCAGGGTTTCCACAAGCAGATTTTTTTTTGAAAGCGTTTCCAAATCTGGAATGGCTAAAAAGAAGCACAATTACGAGATTCTTTTATGCTCACAAAGCTTGATAGTGGGATGCCAATGATGTAGGTGACACAAACTGACTGTATGAATTAATGTGGTGCACATATGCACAAACTTACCGCACTGAACTTTTATTCAAGCTGCAAAAATATTTTTGTTGCCAGTAGAAATAAAGGACATATGAGCAACATAACTGTGAGCAGAAAGATAAAGATCTTGGATAAAGTTTTGCTAACATGCATTTCACTTTATAATTTGTATTCTTCAGTTTTCATAAAACTGATCAAGCTTTGGAAAAAATATTTTAAATGTGCCAAAGACAACAAAAGATAATATTGCCACTCTGCATGCAATGCAAGTCCCAGAAAATTGAATGTAACTACCAGTGTTTAATTGTTCATACAATGGAATCTGTGCATGCAAGAGTCCTGGACAGCGTATTGTCAGATAACTCATAAAGAAGGCTGGTGGGATCAGGCAAAATTACAAGTAAATTGAGACTTAAAAAGCATTGGTATCCAGCTTGGGTAGATGTGGATTTGTTGTGCAGTAACCTAACAAAAGTTGAACATTAGAGGCGTTGATATTCTAGGGCATTGTCATGTTACAGGTAGCAATTTTAAACGGTGATGTGGAATGCCAGGTCTGATCTAAACTGCTGATTCCATGCAGCTCATTGGCTGAGAAATAGAATGCTGTGCAACCCCTCTGCCATCTGAGCATCAATTCAATTTTAGTGCCTTGTCAGATCTTTCTTAAACATCCATAAACATCCCCATCCTCAATGACTTGGGAGCCCAGCACATCAGTGCAAAAGACAAGGCTGAAGCATTTGCAACCATTTTCACCCAGGAGTGCCAAGTGGAAGATCCATCTCAGGCTCCTCCTGAGGTCCCCAGCATCATAAATGCCAGTCTTCAGTCAATTTGATTTACTCCACGTGATACTAATAAATGCTGAAGGCTTTGGATGCATCAAAGGTTATGAGCCCTGACAATATCTCAATAGCAGTACTAAAGACCTGCGCTCCAGAACTAGCTGTGACCCTAACCAAGCTGCTCCAGTGCAGCTATAGCACTATAACCCAGCATTGTGGAAAACTGTCTAGGTGCATCCTGTCCACAAAAAGCAGGACAAAACAAATCCAGCCAATTACTGCCCCATTCTACTATCCATCATCAGCAAAGTGATGGAAGGTGTCATCAACAGTGCTATCAAGAGGCACTTATACAGCAATAATCTGCTTACTGATGCTCAGCTTGTGTTCTGCCAGGACTACTTGGCTCATGACCTCTACAGCCTTCATCTAAACATGGACAAAATAACTTAATTACAGAGGCAAGGTGAGAGGGACTGCCCTTGACATCAAGGTAGCATTTGACCAAGTGTGGCATCAAGCAGCCCTAGCATAATTAAAGTCAATGGGAATCACGAGCAAAACTCTCAACTGTTTTCAGTCATATCTAGCACAAAGGAAGATGGTTGTGGTTGTTGATGGCCATTCATCTCAGCCCCAAGACATTACTGCAGGAGTTCCTCAGGGTAGAGTCTTAGGCCCAACCATCTTAAGTTTCCTCATCAATGACCTTCTCTCCATCATAAGGTCAGAAGTGGGAATGTTTGCTGATGAATGTACAATGTGCATCACCATTCACGAAGCAATCTGTGTCCAGGTGCAAGAAGACTTGGATAATATTCAGACTTGAGATGATAAGTGACATTCATGCCACACAGATGTCAGGCAATGGCCATCGGCAACAATTGAGAATCTAATCATCTATCCTTGACATTGCTGCTATTATCATAGCTGAAATCCCCAATATCAACATCCTGGGGTTCACCATTGACCAGAAATGTAACTGGACTAGCCACAGAAATACATTGGCTACAAGAGCAGGTCAGAGACTGGGAATTCTGAGGTGAGTAACTCCCTACCACCATCTACAAGGCACAAGTCAGGAGTATGATGGAATACTTTCCACTTGCCTGGATGCGCACAGCTCCAACAACACTCACACCATCCTGGACAAAACAGCCTGCTTGATCAGCGCTCCATCCACCTACTTAATATTCACTCCCTTCTCCATTGACGCACAGTGGCAACAGTGTATACCATCTACAAGATACACTGGAGCAACTTGCTAAGTTTCCTTCAACAGTATGTTTCAAACCTTGACCTCTACCACCTAGAAGGTCAAGAGCAGCAGGTGCATGGGAATAGCACTGCCTACAAATTTGCATCCAGGGCACACAGCATCCTGACTGGAACTATATCAGCATTCCCGCAATGTCACTGGGTTAAAAACCTGGAACTCCCTATCTACACCAGGTGGGCTGCAACAGCTCCACCACAACCTTCTCAAGGGCAATTAGTGATGGGCAACAAAGGCTGGCCTTGCCAGTTACATGCACATCCCATGAAAGAATAAAACCATCCTGTCTATATACTATGCTGTATTTGGGAACATAGAAACACAAGTAGGGCATTTAGCCCCTCAAACCCATTCCACCATACAAAGAGAGCATGACTGAACTGTGACAAAACTGCATATAATTTGCCTTTTCTCAATATCACTTAATACCTTTGGTTAACAAGAAACTATCAACTCTTGATTTTATGTTAACAATTGACCCAACATCAATTGCCGTTTGTAGAATAAAGTTCCAAACTTTTACTTATCTTTGCACAGTGAAGTACTTCCTAAATTAACTCCTGAAAGGCCATGCTCTAATTTTTAGGCCATATCCCCAGTTCTAATAACCCAACCAGCAGAAATAGTTTGGGGGATAAATCTGATTGTGATGTTCAATTAACCCTGTTGATTCAATATAGGCAGCATGTCAACCTTGCGCTGACTGCTCATTTCTATAACATTAGCATCCAGCCAACATTCACCATGCTGCTAATTAGATGCATTCACAGGAGACCAATATAGTGAGTGGTTAGCACTACTTAACACTAGCCTGCACTGCTTAAAAGGGGAGGTGCATTGTGCTTGTAGCAAGTGCTGGTAGAGAGTGACTCAAGGACTGACTCAGGCCTGGGAAAGAATAAGGAATGGCACAACATGTAGAGAGTGGGCTCCAAGGTTTTCAGACATTGTACTGGAAGTCTTGGTGGAAGAGGTGGAAAGGAAGAGAGGTGTCTCATATCACACAGAGGTCCAAGACTCCCCCACTCTCACACTCAGAAAGCAGTGGGAGCAAGTAGCTATGGAGGTCATTGCTAGAAGTCAATCCCTGAGAATTTGGATTCATTACTGCAACAAGTTCAATGGGCATGGTCAGTGAATGCATCCTCAGATGCCATACCCTACCAACCATTCGCCTCACATACTGCTCAATTCACCATACCCACATCACTCACCTAGCCACAATCTCTATCAATCAAGAATCATATCTTACATTCACATTCTTCACTGCACTCTCACACACAGAGCTTTGCAGCTGGCCTCAACCCTACATCTCGCTGCTTGCTCATGCCACCAGCTATTCAGGATATTCACTTTTGCACTTCCCTCACTCTCACTTGCAGGATGTGGTGGCACAAAACCAAAGGCAGTAAGAGCTAAATGGAGGGGGACAAGCATGTCTGCAAGTCCTAAAAACCATGAAGGAGACAGTGATCAGCCTAATTGGGACAGCCATTCCTGAGGCTGTGGCCAGTGATGGGGCAAAACCAAAGATATTGGCACCTACAAACCTAGTTCTCCTTTACACATGGCACCTCCCCCATCATGCCACAATCCTTTTTGATTTACAAGCTGCAGATGGAGTAAGAATGTACTTTGTAATTTCCCCCATCCCCCCCGCCCCACCATCCACGTCCATGTCAAGGAGTAGGAGGATACCCACACCAACTTGGCACAGAGCTTTGTGCATTGGTTGCAGCCTTCCTTTCCAGCACAGAAATGTTCACACACTTGTTGACCCACACATGATGCATTGTAGGTGACCAAAGTCACAGCTTCCATTGCAGCACAAGCAACAGTACCCAACATATAAGTGCTACAGTGGAAGTTCAGACTGCTGTGATGCAAGCTTAGACTGCTATGGATTACTACAGCTTTCAGGATGTCATAGCAGTCCCAAAATCTAGGATTCCTGAGGTGCTACCTTGGGTGAGTGTCAGTGGTTCCATGGAGTAAGACCAGCTGTGTTCCATTTCACAGGGTGACTGCATTCATTCTCCCACTCCTGCCACTCTGCCAATTTCCTTGCTGTTGTTTGTCCGCCAGCCAGCCCAGACTGCTGCTGCCCTTGCAGAGATGGTGCAATCTGCATCCAGGCCTTCTAGACCTAAAGCTGCTCGAGGTCATCCTGTAAGTCCATCTGCAGTCTCCCCTACTAAAAGTCAGCATCCTTCCACCAGCCATGCTGCACCTGCTGGAGTAGCAACTCTAGGAGAAAAAGGACAGGCAAAAGCACATAGGAAATAGGCACTAAGAGAATTAAGAGTGATTAATTGACTTTTGTACGCAGTAGCGCATTATTTGATTTATACATTTGGTTTGGAAGGCTAACTTTGTTGTGATTTTTATTTTTGCACTGTGGCCAAGCAGATGATATGATGGTTAGTGGCAAAGCTAGGGAAGGTGAATCTTGTTGTTGGAAGGGGAATTGAGATTGTGTTTATTAGTACTACACTGAAATGATTCTTCGTGGACTTCCTGGGCAAAAATGAAATGTCCAGGGTGCTTCTTTCCATTCTCTTCCTCCTCAAGCTCCCACTCCTGAGCTGCTCACCATATTGCTGGATGTTCCCTGGTAATAGTGAGATTATGCAGCATGCAAAGACAACTACCAATATTGACAACCTGCTTTGCTGGGTGCCATATCATCAGCAGATAGCCCTTGTCACCCAGTAATCACCCTTTAGTTTGTCAGGATGGCTCAAGAGCAGTTGGCATAATGGACTGTTACAGAATAAAGCCATCATGACACTGCCAGGATGCCAGACATTGACCTGTATGACTCATTGCCTATAAAACATCAGCTGGATTTTAAAAGAGTGGTATCCCTTTTGGTTCCAGTATAGGACAGAGTTGACATACAGCTCTCACAAAGCAATATGCATGCTGTCAACGGCACCCTGCACCACAGGCAAGCCTACAATCCAAATGGAGCTGCAAGTTTTTTTCCATCTGCTTCTCTCTGGCAGGAGAGAATGAAAAGCTCTCTGAGCACTCAGTGACCTCTCGTTTTCAACTGCTGATGTCAAACTGAGAGTGCTGTCTAGAGGGAGTGAATGTTTAACTTGGTAGATGGAGTGCTTTGTCCAGGATGGTGTTGAGCTTCCCAAATGTTGCCAAAGCCGCACTCATCTAGGCAAGTGGGGAGCATTCCATCACAGTCTTGACTTGTGCCTTGTAGATGGTGGTCAGGCTTTGGGGAGGCAGGAGTTGAGGGTCATTGAATTTATTCAAGGCAGAGTTAGGCAGATTTTTGATAGAAAAGGGAGTCAAATGTTATGGGATGTGGGGAGAGGGGGGAGTGCAGTAGAGTGGCAGACAGGAAAGTGGAATTAAGACCACAACTGGATCAGCCATGATCTTAATAATAAAAACAAAAAACTGCGGATGCTGGAAATCCAAAACAAAAACAGAAATACCTGGAAAATCTCAGCAGGTCAGTGATAGCTGCTTGCTTGTCCCAACAACCCCGCCCCCCCCCCCCACCCCCCCACCTTAAACCAGCGTATATTTCACCCCTTTCCTATTTCTACTTAGTTCTGTTGAAGGGTCATGAGGACTCGAAACGTCAACTTTGCTCTACTCTGTCAATGCTGCCAGACCTGCAGAGTTTTTCCAGGTGTTTCTGTTTTTGTTTCAGCCATGATCTTATTGAGTTGTGGAGCAGGCTTGAAGGACTAAATGGCCTAATCCTGCCCCTAAGTTCTATGATCCTATGCTCTTATGTTCAAGTATCTTTAGCTCCAGCCTGGCAACTGCCAGACTTACAGAAGTTCATTGCCTTGGTCATCTCCACAGCCACTGTTAATGTAGCCCTTGGCTTACTCTGAGGTTGCAGTTGTGACTGCAGCAGGTGGCAGATGTCTGGTGAGAACTTGAAACCCACTTGTCGAAGACTCTTTCCCTTGCCGACATGCAGGTGGAAGAATTGCTCCTTGAGCACCCTAGGCAGCTGAGAGTTCTTTCCATCTTGCTTGCCCACCCACCTCCCTCCACCATCTGCTAACACTTTTTCCAGCTCTGCATGGCCTCTGCTCATCCTCATGCTTTATTGCAAGTGTAATGCTTACTACTACTGTGTGAGAACAACAGGTTTATGCAGGAGATTTGGAGTCAGGAACAAGTCCTTCAGCACCTGTCACACCATTTCCAAACTTTAGCCACTGTAGAAAATAAACTCTTGTAGAATCAAAATAACATCCAGAAGATATCAACCAGCAAGTAACCTGTAAATTATTGATGATTCCATTAAATAGTGCTGATGGGGATGGCGGGATGGAGGGTTGAGGGGGACCCCCTTCCTGCTGCTGAACACGTGTTCAGATACGCAGGGTTAAGAGAGGGAGACAGGATGCCAGCTGGAGCACTGAGCTCCAAAATGGCACTGCTGGTGTCATATCAGCACGGCACACTGATTAACGTCATGAATATATCTGCTCTGAATATTTCCAGTGGACATTCACTATGTGTAAACTAAGACCCTCACTAACATGATGCCTGGCATGAATCATGTCACAAGTATGAGTGTGCAGTGCTGCAGATGCCCATTTTGGAACTCTAAGGGCTTTTATAGCAACCCAAAAATTAATCAGTGCACATAGTTCCAATTTCTTGCCTCTCCTCTCTAGCAAACTTCTCAGTTCCCCTTAATATAAAGTCAACTCATCAATCTTGAATCTTCTGAATTCCAGGGAGTACACCTGTTTTTTGTAATGTCATGATTTAACCCTTAAAATCCACATATAATTCTAATAAATCTATGCTGCATATCTGCCAAGGCCAATGTACCCTTAAGATGTGTGTCCACAACTGAACACATTACTGCAAGTTGGACTTTGTGTAACTGCATTATGGCTTCTAACTAGGTTTCTAAATATAAAGGGCAAAATTCTATTCACTGCTTTTGATTTTTTTTTGTATCTGTTCAGGACATTTTAATTATCTATGTACATGGGACCCTAAATCTCTTTGTACCTCCATTGCTTTTAGCTTTTTACCTTTTATAAAGTGTTCAAATATCTTGTTCTTGCTGATGCTGAACTCCATTTCCAACAGTTTTGCTCATTCTATTAATCTATTAATATCTTTGTAATTTTATGCTTTCGCTTGCAGTGCTTACAATGCAGCCTAGCAAACTTAGATCTTTATCCCATAATTTAAATCATTGGACGGAATCGTCTGGTCCTGTTGGCGGCTGGCGTCATGGTGGTCTTGAGCAGACAATATGGTGAGGAGGACAAAAATTGTTTTCACGTTGTCATCAAACCAGTTTGCAGTCATCCCCTCCACCCATCATTGGCAGGTCGTGTTTCCCACCACTGCACGTTGGGAACCTAATTTCAATACATTATGAGCCCTGCTCACCAGAATAATCCACCTGCCTCAAATTTACCACCCACATCGTCATAACTTCAGAACAGCGTGATTCACAACTGCCTTTAAAAGGCGTGCACCTGGAGACCTGAGCTGCGAGGGGAACTTGGAGATGAGCGCACACAACCTTGTGCAACACTCACAAGCATTGCCCGTAGGACATCAAACAAGAGGCGCTGCTCATTCGGGGAGAAGGCACAGGCAAGTTGCCTTTTCCTGGCTGGTTTTCAGTGCGGTGCTGAGGTAATGGCTCCAGTGCGGGTAAGGCCAGGGTGCGGGAAAGCAGGGGCAAGGCAGCACTGACTGAGGCAAGTACACAAGCACATGCCGGTGGTGGGGTGGGGGGACAGTGAGGGAAGCAGCCAAACACTTGGAAAGGTTTGTCAAAAGTAAGCATTTTAACATTCTTCCGCAGCTGAGACCGTTCAGCCGGAGCTCCATTGACATGCTTGGAGCCAATTCTCTGAAACTTTTCTGCCTGCTTAAGCAACGCAAAAGCATATGAAAGTGCCAAGAAATGCTCCAGACCTTTTCACCCCTTGGGCATAGACTACAAATTATTGTGGATTTTAGTGAGCAGCAGAGCAATTGGCCAACTGGGCAAGTCGAACAATCGCCTGCAAAAGGTGGCCATGGCACAGTCACTGGAGGAGGCACTCACAGTCCCTTGCAATGCCTTTATTAAGGTTTGGGCAAGTACCTCTCATGGTTCAAACTAATCCCGCAGCCTTGCAGTGCGGGTTAGGAGAATGCCTGTGCCTGAGCTAAAAGCATAGCATGCAGTCCAATGGGCAATGCTGCTGCCAATTGGTCAAGTGGAGAGGAGCAGAGGTGGGTGGGGTTTCGGGCAGTGATGAAGCACACTCACACTGGCCATCCAAGTGGTGGCCAGCACTCTCCTGCATGCATAAAGGGGACTTCAGATTTAACCAAGAGAGGTTCTTAGGACACATGTGCTAACCAACGCATCTCTCTTTTTGATCCTGCAGGAGGAGAACATCAGGACCATGGAGCCTGGTAATTTAACTGCATGCCCTGTGGCTTACAGAGACTAGAGAAGTAAAAGAGAGTGGCAGAGGCAGCTGGCTTAGCAAAGGGAGGAGCACGTCCCTCAAGATGAAGGGGCAGCAGAGCCTGCTGCACATACAGTGGAAGATCCCCAGCTACTGCTCGTAGGTGCCTCGCTAGATCCAGGATCTATGGATGGCACTTGTCATTCCTAGAAATGATTGCAAACCCGTGTCGCCAAATGCGCAAGTCTAGGGAACTGGTCAATCACATATGCCACCTGTGGCAGGATTTGGCACAATGGGGACATGGAGGGCATCCACTGCCAATGGCCGTGAAAGTAGCCGGGGCGCTCAATTTTTATGTCAGTAGCTCCTCCCAGGGCTCCACAGGTGACCTGTATGGGATCGCACAAGCCTCCATGCACAAGTGCATCCAGGAGGTTACGGACGCCATCTTTGTGAAGGCACAGAACTTTGTGTATTTTGCCTAGGGTAAGGAAAGCCAGGAAGCAGGAGCTCTGGGATTTGCGCAGATCTCGGGTAATCAAAAGTATCATCGACTGCACTCATGCGGCGCTTAGATCTCTGTGGCAATAAGCAGTCAATTACATCAACCACAAGGGCTTCCACTCACTGAATGTTCAGCTGGTCTGCGACCACCACAAACGCATCCTACAGATCTGCACACAATTCCCAGCGAACGTCCACAACTCCTATATCCTTAGCAGATCTCAGATCCCTGACATCCTTAGGAGTCCAGAAAGGCTGCAGGGTTGGCTCCTCAGGGACAAGGGCTACCCACAGAGGACATGGCTGCTGACGCCTGTGTAGCGGCCTCAGACTGCTGCAGAGCGATGGGATAACGAGGCTCATGCTGTGACCCAGACTTTGGTGGAGCAAATGATGGTCATTTTGAAAATGAGGTTCCAGCCCTGAAGGAAAAAAACAGTTCGGACCAGTACTCTTATTTCCCAGTTTACACTGGTGTTCCATTTTAGAGGTATACAAGACCAGTTTGGACTAGTATTCTTATTTCCCAGTTTTTAGTGTTTTTTCCTTCTGGGGGTGCTTCATCAGGTCCAGTGGAGCACTGCAATACAGTTCCCAGAGCGTGTTGCGCATCATTGTATCTTGCTGCACGCTACACACTCTGGCGCTGCAGTGGTGGGGGTGGGGGGGGGGTGGAGAGATCTGGCCGAGGAGGAGATGGAAGAGCTGCACATCTCCTCTGATGAGGAGGACATCAAAGCGGATGAGGAAGAGGAAGTCCTGGAAGGCGGGGGTGCCGACGATGAGGCCAACACACTGGCCAGACGAGGCAGGCACCCTCAGGAGGCCCTCATAGCCGCAAGATTCATGGAGGATGATGACAAGAGGCAATAATGACAGTCCTGACATCCTCACCTTGCATCTGTGAACATTTGATTCCTGTGTGGCTGATGGCAGCACACATACCCTCAGTGATCAGGCTCATGTCATGGAGATGCAGTGGAGGCCCTAATAGTTGCTAGATTCCGGGAGGATGATGATAACATGAAGTGAGGACACTCCATGGATCTTCACATAGCCTCTGTGAATGTCTGAATCCTGTCTGTCTGAGGGCTTCTCCCTTGCACTCTGTGATCAGGGTCATATCATGGAGACGCAGCCATTAAACTTTAAATGTCCCTGACCCTTTGTCAGTCTTCAGTACCTGACCCCTTTAGGAACACAGCGTCACTGGTCACAGATGCTGAAGAGATGGGGGCCAGCCCCACCTCAAAGGTGCTGAGAGCACACAGAGAGAATGATGGAACTCTGTGATGCCTGCCCACGATATT
Source organism: Carcharodon carcharias (assembly GCF_017639515.1). Taxonomy (NCBI): domain Eukaryota; kingdom Metazoa; phylum Chordata; class Chondrichthyes; order Lamniformes; family Lamnidae; genus Carcharodon; species Carcharodon carcharias. The sequence goes on along the minus strand of NC_054477.1, from coordinate 73,207,753 downwards.
CTGGCAGCAATAATGAGCACCATCGAGATGCAGGCATCACTAATGTGTCCAGTGAGTGTGAAGCTGGACCATCACTTTGGTCTGAAGGTTACACACTGCACAGGGAAGAAGCCCTGGACTGAGTCGCCTGCCTTTATCTTGTGCAGCTACCAAGGTTTCACATCTGAGTGACTTGAACACTGCTCAACAGAACAAGGAGCCATAGGCAGGAAGACATTCTTGAGAGTTTATTTACAATAGTGAACATTATGTACAAGTGGTTAACACCTGTGCCCAGGTTGTGCAACTACATTTTCTTAACCCTCCTAATCCTGCCGCTACATCTTGGTGCTCCCCTGACATCCACAGCAGAGATGGAGGCAGCCTGCTGACTGCAATGCCTGTCTGTGATGACCCTGATGGCATCCTCTGGAGGGCCGAGACCTGAAGGGCCCCGGCCTGCTTTGGGTGTCCTACTGTGGGCCACTTGCACCATCCTCAGCCTGCAGAGCTGGAGCTGTAGGGGTTAGAGTACGAAGGGATTTGGATCGACCGGACTTTCCTGGAGACACCTGGATGGGTGGCTGTATGGTATCGAGATGCTGGTCCTCCTCCCTGTGGGTGCCCAATGGCCCCTGGCTGACTCCTTGAGAAGAAGGGCAAGATGCAGTAAGATTGAGCTACCCCACACCCCTCTCATATTGACACTGTTGGAGGCCAATTATGGCATCAGCAATGGAATTCAGCTCGTGCAACAGTGCAGGGCCAACGTCCTGGAACAAGGACTCCATGCAGCAGCCATCCTGTCAGTGTTGACCTTGATGCATCAGCATACCAGCGCTATCACTTCAGACTGAAGGCAAACAGGCTCCTCGCCCTTGCAATCTGAGGCATCCCTTCTGAATGTTCCCATGATTGTCTTTGCAGCTCCAACAGTTGATTGGGAGCTAAGTCCAGAGGCTCATCATCTGACTCAGACTCAGCAGATTCCTTGTGTCCAGCAGTTCTCCAAGTGCCAGCGACCAAGGATGTCCCTGTCTCCGCCTACTGTGGAACAGATTGCGTGGTGTGCTCACCAGATTATGATCCTGAGGCTACTTTACATCTAGGTCCCACTGAAGTGTGTGTCGCTGAGCTGATGGAGGGTCTGGGTGAGCACCGCGATGAGTCTTCAATGGTACTGCCCTCAGTGTCCTCATCTGAGGTGGTCTCAGCGCTGGGGTCATGGGTCAAGTTTTCCTGAGGATGACGTGTCAGATGTGCCTAGGACAGAAAGTGGAAATTATTAGTGCTTGGTAGCTGTGTTGAACACAGAATAGTAGACTGAGTGGTGTTGATTGAGGGATCATGTGGTGCAGGATTCTCATGTGGGTGTTCTCCACTGACCTCACCATCACTGCTGGAACGGCTCATGTCCTCTCCGACTAGCTCCAATGCACAACTCTCGAATGGAGCAAGGGCATTGATGTCTGGCATTCCACCCCTGGTCTGGGACTTCTCCCGTTGATTGTGTGCATAAAGACAGATGGAGAGAGTGTGAGCAAGGTGCATGCCAGGCCAAATGAGAAGGACCCTAGGCATGTGTGTGTGCTGAGTGAAGCCATGGACAGGATAAGGAGGCAGTGTCCAGAGAAGATGAGGCCAGATGGAGATGTGAGGGTGTGTGTGTGTGAGAGAGTGAGTGGTGATGTCCCTTGAGCTGGCAGTGAGTGTAATGCCAGTGAATGTGTTATGGGCTTGTGAGTGTGAGAGTTTAGGGTGATGAGATGGTTGCCATCCCCTGGCGGCACGGATGAGGTCATTCATCTGCTTTCTGCACTGGATGGCGAACATCTTGTGTGCAGCTTGGCACTGACCACCTCTGCCACTGCCTCCCAAACCGGAATGGTGACACTGATGGGCTTCCTGCGACCATAGCGGGGGAAGAGGACATTGCGGTTGGCCTCCACAGTGTCCAGAAGGTATCCCAGGGATGCATCACTGTATCAGGGGGCTTCAATCTTCCTAGCCTTTGGAGTCATGTTTTCACCAGTGCAGTCCTGGGCTGCAAGCATTGAGAAGTGTGTGCATGGCTGCATTTTAAATATGGCATCCGGTGTGAGGAAACAGTGAGGTAATGGTCTGGCAGGCCAATCGGAGGCCACCTGCCAGTAATCTGGCACGTTTCCCGCGACTGCATGATTTATGAGGCTGGAGGAGGACGATATGATGCGAAAACACACCATTGTGACCCACGGGGAAACATCTTTTTTCACGCCCGCTTGCGCAATTCAAAGAAATCTGGGGGCGATTCCGCCCTTTAATAAATACCGATAGTGAATAACATGGATAGTTGAGATCCCACATGGATCCCTACAGGTGTTATTGGTGACAACCTGCCAATTAAAGTACCTGCTCATTATCCCCACTGTCTGTCTTCTGCTGCGCAGCCAATCTCCTAACCAGGTCAATAATTTGCCTTCAATTTCATGTCCTTCAACCTTAGCTAACAGTCTTCCATGGGGGACTTTATCAAATGCATTCTGAAAGTCCAGATAAATACTATCCATTGACATTCCCCTATTCACTAGTTTAGTCACCTCTTCAAAAACTCAATCTGGTTTATCAGAAATGACCTACCCTTTACAAATCCATGCTAGGTCTCTCTGATAAACTGAAAACTTTTGACGGTGTTTGGTAGGTCCATCCTTACTCTAGTAATTTTCCAACAATGGAAATGGGGAGGCGATGGTGTAGTGGTATTATCGCTGGATTAGTAATCCAGGGTGATGCTCTAGGGACCCACAGCTGATGGTGGAATTTGAATTCAATTAAAATCTGGAATTAAAACCATCATCGTGTTGTAAATGCCCCTTTTAGGGAAAGAAGTCTCCCATCTCCCTGGCCTGGCCTTCAGAAATGCCCTCTGAAATGTAAGCCACTGAATTGTATCAAACTGCTACAAAGGAATGAAACTGGATGGACCACCCGGCAGCAACCTAGGCACCGGAAACGAAAACAGCAAATTCAGCCCTGTTGACCCTGTAAAGTCCTCCTTACTAACATCTGGGGGCCAGTGCCAAAATTGGGAGAGCTGTCTTGAAGACTAGTCAAGCAACAGTCTGACATAGTCATCCTCATGGAATCATACCTTACAAATAATGTCCCAGGTATCACCATCACCATCCCTGTGTACGTCCTGTCCCATCGGCTGGACAGACACAGCAGAGGTGGCAGCACAGTGGTATACAGTTGGGATGAAGTTGCCCTGGGATTCCTCAACATTGACTCTGGACCCCATGAAGTCTCATCAGTTCAAATATTGGCAAGGGAACCTGCTGATTTCCATGTATAGCCCTCCCTCTGCAGATGAATCAGTGCTCCTCCATGTTGAACACCACTTGGAGGAAGCACTAAGGGTGGCAAAAATGCACTCTGGATTTCTTTCACCAAAATTGGCTTGGTAGCACCACTACTGACTGGGCTGGCCAAGTCCTAAAGGACATAGCTGCTAGACTGGGTCTGGTGAGGGAACTGAGAAGAGGGGAAAAACATACTTGACCTCTTCCTCACCAACCTGACTGCCGCAAATGCATCTGTCCATGATAGCATTGGTAGGAGTGACCACTGCACAGTTGTTGTAGAGATGAAGTCCCGCCTTCACATTGAGGACACCCTGCATCATGTTGCGGCACTACCATCGTGCTAAATGGGATAGATTTTGAACAAAGTTTGGGCATCCATGAGACACTGTGGACCATCAGCAACAGCAGAATTGTACTCATACACAATCTGTAACCACATGGCCCGGCATATCCCCCACTTTACCATTACCATCAAGCTAAGGGATCAATCCTGGTTCAATAAAGAGTGGAAGAGGCCATGCCAGGAGCAGCACCAGGCATACCTAAAAATGAGGTGTCAACCTGGTGAAGCTATGACACAGGACTACTTGTGTGACAAGCAGCATAAGCAGCAAGTGATAGGCAGAGCCAAGTGGACCCACAACCAAAGCATAAGATTTAAGCTCTGCAGTCCTGTCACATCCAGTTGTGAATGGTGGTGGGCAGTTAAACAACTCACTGGAGGAGGTGGCTTCACAAATACTCCTATCCTCAATGATGGGGGAGCCCAGTAAATCAGTGCAAAAGATAAGGCTGAAACATTTGCTATCATCTTCGGCCAGAAATGCCGAGTGGATGATTCATCTTGGCCTCCTCTGGAGGTCTTCAACATCACAGAGGCCAATCTCCAGCCAATTTGATTCACTCCACGTGATATCAAGAAATGGCTGAAGGCACTGGATAGTGCAAAGGCTATGGGCACTGACAATATTCTGGCAATAGTACTGAAGACTTGTGCTCCAGAACTTGCTGTGCACCTAGCCAAGCTGTACAGCCACAACACTGGTATCTACCCAACTGTATGGAAAATTTCCAGGTACGTCCTACGCACAAAAGGTAGAACAAATCCAACCAGGCCAATTACCGCCCCATCAGTGTACTCTTGATCATCAGTAAAGTAATGAAAGGGGTCATCAACTAAACAAGTAGCACTTGCTTAGCAATAACCTGCTCAATGACACCCAGTTTTGGCTCCACCAGGGCCAATTAGCTCCTGACCTCATTACAGCCTTGGTTCAAAAATGGACAAAAGAGCTTAACACCCGAGATGAGGTGAAAGTGACTGCCCTTGACATCAAGGCCGCGTTTGATTGAGTGTGGCATCAAGGGGCCCTAGCAAAACTGGGGTCAATGGGAATCAGGGGGAAAACTCTCCACTGGTTGGAGTTATACCCAGCACAAAGAAAGGTGGCTCTGGTTGTTGGAAGTCAATCATCTCAGCTCCAGGACATCATTGAAGAAGTTCTTCAGGATAGTCTCCTAGGTACAACCATCTTCAGCTGCTTCATCAATGACTTTCCTTCCATCATAAGGTCAGATGTTCGCTGATTATTGTACAATGTTCAGCATCATTCACGACTCCTCAGATGCTGCAGCAGTCCAAGTCACTCACCATCCTGACTTGGAAATATATTGCCATTCCCCCCACCACCCACCCCAAACCCAGCCACCAGCACAGGCATTGCCGAGTGCTGCCACTCGCGTTTCATGCTGGGCGGACCTTGATTGGCTCGCCAGCGTGAAATCGACTTCCAGCCTCTATCATGGATGGCGGCAGTGGTCGGCTTCCCAAGCGCCCCCACCCACCCAACAAGGGCAAAATTCTGCCCAATAGGCCAGTCAACTTGACGTCTGTCATGGGGAAAATGTTGGAGTCGATGATTAAAGAGGTTATTGCTGGGCACTTGGAAAAATTAAAGGTAATCAGGAATAGTTAGCATGGTTTTATGAAAGGGAAATCATGTTTAACCAATTTATTAGAGTTATTTGAAGGAGTAACATGTGTGGTGAATAGAGGGAAGTCTGTAGACATACTGTACTAGGATTTCCAGAAAGCATTTGATAAAGTGCTACATCAAAGGCCATTGCATAAAATAAAAGCTCATGGTGTAGGGGTTAACATATTAGGATGGATAGAAGATTGGCTGGCTGGCAGAAAACAGAGAGTATGCATAAATGTGTCTTTTTCTGATTGGCAGGATGTGACGATTGATCCTGCAGGGGTCTGTGCTGGGGCCTCAACCTTTTACAATTTATATCAATGACTTAGATGAGGGAAGCGAAAGCATGGTGGTTAAATTTGCAGATGACACAAAGATAGGTAGGAAAGTATGTTGTGAAGAAGATGTAAGGAGTTTAGAGGTATATAAAGATAAGTTGAGTAAGTGGGCAAAAATCTGGCAGATGGAGTGGTTTAACTTGAAGTTATTCACTTTGGCAGGAAGAATAAAAAAGCAGAGTATCACTTAAATGGCAAATGACTGCAGAATTGTGAGGTGCAGAGGCACCTAGGTGCTCTTGTGCATGAGTCACAAAAGTTAGTATACAGATACAGCAAGTAATCAAGAAGGCTAATGGAATGCTATCCTTTATTTCGAGAGGAATTGAACATAAAAGTAAGGATGTTATGCCTCACTTATAAAGGGCATTGCTGAGACCGCATTTCAAGTACTGTGTGCTGTTTTGGTCTCTTTATTTAAGGAAGGATGTAAATACATTGGAGGTGGTTCAAAGGAGGCTTACTAGATTGATACCTGAATTGAGTGGGTTGTCTTATGAGGATTGGTTGGACAGACTGGGCTTCTTTCCACGGGAGTTTAGAAGAGTGAGGGGTGACTTAATGGAAGTATATAAGATCCTGAATGGTCTTGACAAGGTGGATGTGGAAAGGATGTTTCCTCTTGTGGGTGAGTCCAGAACTAGGGGACACTTTTTAAATTAGGGGTCACTCTTATAGGGCAGAGATGAGGAGAAATTTTTCCTCTCAGAGGGTTGTGTGACTTTGGAACTCTCTGCTTCAGAAGGTGGTGGAAGCGGGGTCTTTGGATATTTTTAAGGCAGGGGTAGATATATTCTTGTAAGGCAAGGGACTCAAAGGTTATCAGAGGTAGATGGGAATGTGGAACACGAAACACAAACAGATCAGCCATGGTCGTATTGAATGGTGGAGCAGGCTCAAGGGACCGAATGGCCTACTTCTGCTCCTATTTCATATGTTCATATTTATGTGGCTGGACCAGTTAAGTTTCTGGTCAATGGTAAGAATCAAGGTGTTGATGATTGATGGTGATGGTGTTGGATTCAGCAATCATAATGCCACTGAACATCAAAGGGAGTTGGATAGATTCTCCCTTGTTAGAGATGGTCATTGCCTGGAAATTATGTGGCGCACAATTGAGAGTAGTCTGATGGGACAGTAATTTATCAGATTGGATTTGTCTTGCTTTGTGCACAGTACATACTTGAGCAACTTTCCACATTGTTGGATAAATGCCATTATTGTAGCTGTACTGGAACAGCTTGGTTCAGGGTGCAGCAACTTTTAGATGTTTACAGGAGCCCTAGCTTTTGTTGTATCCAGTGCCTTCAGCCATTTCTTGATAACAGATGGAGTGAAGCGAATTGTCTAAAGTCTGGCATCTATAATTGTGGAAACCTTAGGAAGGCCCTGAGATGGATCAATCCCTCGGCACTTCTGGCTGAAGGTGCTTGCAAATGCTTCTGCCTCCTGCTCCAGTTAATTATTTATTTGTTCACTACCATTCACGATTCAATGTGGCAGGGCTGCGCGGCTTTGATCTGATCCACTGGTTGTAGGATTACTTAGCTCTGTTTACAGAATGTTGCTTCTACTGTTAAGCAAGCATGTCGTCATGTGTTTAGCTTCACCACATTGGCAAGACATTTCTAGATATGCCTGGTGCTGCTCCTGGCATGATCTCCTGCATTCCTCATTGGCTCGATGGTAATAGTAGAATGAGTGACATGTTTGGTTATGAGGTTACAGATTGTAGTTCAATATAATTCTGTTGCTGCTGATGGCCCACATTGCCTCATGGATGATGTTTTGAACTGCTAGATCTTTCTGAATCTATCCAGCACAATTGAGGGTACCCTCAGTGCGAAGTTGTGATTTTGTCTCTACAAGGACTGTGTGGTGATCACTCCTATCAATACTGTTATGGATAGATGCATCTGTCACAGGCAGACTTTTGAGGATGAGGTCAAGTAGATTTTTCCCTCTGTTGGTTCTCTCACTATCTGCTGTAGGCCCAGTGCGACAGGTATGTCCTTCATGATTCAGCCAACTCGATCAGTAGTGATGCTACTGAACCACTCTTGATGATAGACATGTAAGGCCCCACCCGAAGTACATTCTGTGTCTTTGCCACCCTCAGTGATTCTTCCATTTGGTGTTCAGTATGGCAAGCACTGATTCATCAGCTAAGAGAGGGCAGTAGGTAGTTATCAGCAGGATATTTGCTTGCCCATTTTTGACCTCATGCCATGAGATTTCATGGGTCTAGAATTTTTTAAAAATTTATTCTCTCATGGGATGAAGGCATTGCTGGCAAGACCAGCATTTATTAGCCTATCCTTAGTTGCTCTTGAACTGAGTGGCTTGCTGGGCCATTTCAGAGGGCAGTTAAGAGGCAATCATATTGCTGTGGGTCTGGAATTACATGTAGCCCAGACCAAGCAAGAACAGCAGATTTACTTCCCTAAAGGGCATTAGTGAACCAGATGGGTTTTTACTACAGTAAATGAAAGCATAATGTTCATCATTATTGAAACTAGCTTTCAGTTCCAGATTTTTTATGAATTGAATTTAAATTCCACCAGCAGCCATGGTGGGATTTGAACTCATGTCCCAAGAGAATTAGCCTGGGTGTCTGGATTTGTAGACTAGTTACATTACTATTATGCCACTACCTCCCCTAAATCAATCTTGAGGAATCCCTGGACTGCTTTCTCCTGACTGTGTATCACTATGCTGCCACTATTTGTGGGTCCTCCATGCCAGTGGGAAGGACATATCCAGGTATGGTGATGGAGGAGATTGGGACATTGGCTGTAAGGTACGATTCTGTGATTATGAATATTTCAATCTGATGCTTGACTAGCCTGTGGGACAGTTCTCCCAACTTTGGCATGAGTCCCCACATGTTGGTGAGAAGGGCTTTGCAAGTGTAATTGGCCAGGGTGTTTATACCAGATAAGTGAACTGATGTCTCTCTTTTTTTTCACAATATCGCCCAAAGTCAAAATGCCCATGTAATCTTTTAGATGAGAGGTTTAACCATAATCCCCAGTGTTTTCTAAAGTGACAAGCAAGATCCTATTAACAGCTGTCATGGTGGAATTGGAATTGGAGCATTAGCCTGGGCCTCTGGAGTACTATCCAATCACATTATCACTACATTACAGCCTCTGTCATCTTCAAGTATTCCTAATGCTGCCCCTGAAATCTTCTTCTACACTCCTCATTGATTCATGCTTGGTCATCTGGCTGGATGGTAATGCAGAAACAGGGGATATGCCAGGCCATGAAGTTACAGTTTGTCCTGATCTACCATTCTGCTGTTCCTGATGCCCCACAGAACCTATTGGATGCCCCGTTTTGAGGTGTTAGATCTACTCTGAATCTATCCCATTTAGCAGAGTGGTAGTGCCACTATAGAGGGTGACCTCAATATGAGGATGGTATTTGGTCTTCAACAGAAATGTCTAGTGACCATCCTCCCAAATAAAAAATTGATGCATCCACAACAGGTTGTCTGGTGAGAATGAGGCCAAGTAAGTTCATTCTTTCTTGGGATGTGGGTGTCACTGGCAGGACAATCATTTATTTCCCATCCCTAATTACCCTTGAGGAGGAAGTGGTGAGCTGCTTTCTTGAAATTCTGGAGTCCATCTGGTGTAGGTACACCTATAGAGACTGATAACTTTTAAAAAGAGATTTGAATTCTCAGTGGAGAAGGATCACACAACAAGATTTTACGTTTTAAGACTTTTACTGTAACAAACAAACTAAAAACCACTTGAATACACATGGGGCAGACATTTACAATCCTTGCCAAAGGGTTTGAAGGCAGGAGGAGCCCAGAAAATTTATTGTATGGCCTTCCCACCAAGCTTCCACCCATCCTGATCTCTCTGCAATTTTACAGTAGGACGGCAAAGCTTAGGCAGGCCCACCAGCCCTTGCCCCAATTGAGGCCCTTAAATGACCAGTCAATGACCACTTAAGGGCCGTTTCCTGCCCAGCCTCAATTTTCAGGCTGGTGGGAGGAGTTCAGGGGCATGGGGGAAAACCTAAAAAGTAACCCTGCTCAGGCCTCAGGCAGGAAATGGGGTGTGCCTCCATCAACAGCCTCCTTTCAATATTGGACTCCCAACCGCACCCCACCCACCCCACCCCTACAAGTTCTGCCCCCTGTGGGTGCTCCCTTCCCCCAGATCTCTCCACCAATACCCCCACCGCCCCTCTGCCCACTACTGCCAGGCCTCACCTCCCATCTTACACCCCCACACTTACCTGGTCCTGGACTCCCGGGACTTAGGGCAGGATCTCCTTCTCTTGTTAGTGATGAGCTTGGAGGCAGGAAGGGCATTTAATTAGGTGGTATGGTGGCGTACCAGAACCCCATCACTTTCCAACCTCTGCCAGCATTAAGTTCTGATAGGAAGGCCCATGTTCGACCTTCCCCTCCCACCCTGCTGCCTACTGAAGTTCTTGGATGGTGAATTAATAACTACTTAAGGACCTCACCCTGCTACTGCTTGTATTAACCCAGCTGCAGTTGGGCCTGTCATCATGCAGTACACATGGCAGTTAAAACTGTGTGGTCAGCTGGGTCACCTTTGTGGGGGTGGGGGACAGATGGTCCCTCCAGCAAAGGCACTCAGTGCCTGATCGAGGAACTTGACATAGGCAAAGGAGTGGGTCTGCTGAGAGCCCAGCTGAGGTGCCCCCCCACACCCCTCTCTTCGGAGCCCCACTCCATGAAAGCCCCCAAGCACTATCTGCCTGGTCTAGGTCACTTCATGATTCTGGGACTCCAATATGTGTTTTTCCTGCAGCAGCCACCACTTCCCCCGTGGTCCTGGTGAGCAAAAGAGCTGCCGGCCTCTGATTGGTCAGCGTCTCTTGGTAGGCAGGACTTCTGCCCCCGGGGTCTTGATTCCAGGGGAAGGCCTGCCGCTGGCCTCGCTACTGCCTGATTGGCCTGCAGTTTGGCAGGCACTCCTGAAAGAGACAACGTGAGTCTCTCACCAGCTCTCCAGCAGCTGGCTAGGCCCCAACACCTCAACGAGATTCTGCCCTTAGATTCTGGGGACAATTGCAGTCCAATTCTTGCCCACTGCAGCTTCTGGTGCTTCTGGGACTAGGTTGGCCGGTAACTCTCTGAGGCTGGACTTCCACCTGACTGAGGGGCAGAATTCCCACCTTCAGTCAGTTAACACTTGTTGGGGTCATAAATGGCTGCAGGGCAGCCAGTAATGGTAGGAATGCACTCACTACCGACTCTTTGGAAGTTGGGAAGGGAAACCCTGCCATCGTAAAAATCCTGGTCATTTTTGAATAGGCAGATAATATGCTAAACTACAGAAAATACATCCCTTATTATTTCCTTAACATACCTGATAACCCCACATCACATTTATACATTATGCTGCACTTTCAGCAGAAATGTGCTCTTGTTTGAACATCCTGAATCCCTCCAGGGGTTTTCACAGGCTCTCTTCTTCCTTTTGTACCAGCACAAGTCTTCTAGCGTCCTTTTAAAAGTCTTTTCATTCAACCACCTTGAGCACAATCAAATAGGCTTCCAGTATCAAGGCACCCACTAGCAACTTCGCGGTCTTTAAATTCCTACAAGGTCTATCTCTTCAAATGGGGGAATCTGTTCTCACTTTCATTCTGCTCTCTCAGACATAGATTCACTGCTTTTCACTCTCTCTATCTCTGTCTCTCTCTCTCTCCAGGTTCTTTGGAACTAGCTGACTAAGAGTTTGTAAGTCTACCAATGGCAAAGCCAGCTGTGTTCAGGTGTTAAACCGGGCACCTGACTTTCAATCGGGCTTGATCTGGGCCCCACAGTCAGACGAGACAGGCTTCCCATTGGCTGGCACGTCACATGTTCCTTTTTATTACACCTTTTTACCTTGAATTAAAGAGGCAATTTAAAATGTAACCATCTTATAACGTCTAGTGACATAACAGAAGGGGGTTTCAGGATTTGGACCCAATGACAGTGAAGGAATGGCAATATAGTTCCAAGTTAGGTTGTTGAGTGACTTGGAGGGGAACTTGTAGGTGTTCCCATGTTTCTGCTGCCCTTGTTCTTCTAGGTAGTAGCAGGTTTGGAAGGTGCTTTTGAAGGACCCTTGGCGAGTTGCTCCAGCACATTTTATAGATGGTACACACTGCTGCCGCTGATGTTGGAGGGATTGAATGTTAAATGTTGTGGATGGGGTGCAGATCAAGTAGGCTGCTTTGTCTTGGATAGTGTCGAGTTTCTTGAGTGTTGTTGGAGCTGCACTTATCCAGGCAAGAGGAGGGTATTCCATCACACTTCTGACATGTGCGTTGTAGATGGCGGACAGGCTTTGAGGAGTCAGGAGGTGAGTTACTTGCTGCAGAATCCCAAGTCACTGACCTATCCTAGTAGCCACAGGGTTTATATGGCTTCTTCAGTTAAGTTTTTGGTTAATGGAAACCCTGAGGCTGTAGGTATACATTTAAATACGTTTACTAAAAAACTTCTTCCATCAATTAGGAGAAGCCTGGAGCACATTTCCTACATAGGTACCCAGCCTCAGGAATCTCTATTCTCAAGTTCCTTTCAGTATAACTAAGAAAATGACACTCAGATTTGTGCCTTGTACATTCTGGTTATTGTTCCCACCAACCATGACAAGATGACCAGACTTGCAGCTGCAAACCACCTCTGTTCCTGACCACAATTCCAGAAGATATCAATAGAGTGCCTGAGTCATTCAGATGATTGCGCTTACCAAATTCCTGCAGTAATATGAAAGGAGCTGAAGACATAAATGCACTCCTGTTCACCCTCCAGCATTAAATCCTGCTAAACCTCATCTGCACACAAGTTAATGTCCTTTCCCCTCTCATGTTGGTTATGGCCAAGCCTTCATGTTGCACTTAATAGTTTGCAGTGCATAAATTAAATAAGAGAAGTTAACAGGTTCATAACATTTATCAACATTGTCCAAAGCCAATAATGTGCGGGTTCTGCAATAGTACAAATACAAAATGAATAATTGCATAACTTTCACTGAAAATGCAACTTCTGAACTGCCCTCTGTCAACATAAGCACTGTAATGTTTGCTAAAGGAGCAAACATGCTAAAAGTTTTATATTGGGTCACTTTCCATTTTTGTGTCAACAAAATAATATCTTCACTGTTAGAGAAATCAGTAATGGAGGACACAAGCACAAAGTAGTCAAGTTGGGAAAAAATAGAAATTGAGATAGATAGGTGTAGAGAATGACCTACAACACAGCAAGACAAAAAGTAAGAGCTTATAAGTGACAGCCTATAAGAAATATTCATAAACGTAGAGCAGAGCTGGGCAAAAATACAATATAATGAACAGGATGTTGTCAGACTGGTATCAATGTTTCCAGTGCTACATAGCCTGTTATTTTGGGACAGAAGTGCAACTGCAGTCTTCAAAGGATCAACTATCTCTACCAGAGCTTGCCAGTTTTTAGCATAGAATGACTGAATGAGGAGCAAGCTCTTCATAGGGGAGAAAATAATGTGCTTCCACTTTTCTCACTTAAATACTGAGCTAAAAACCAAGGGTATGACACAGGTTCTGTTGGGAAGCCACTGAAAACCAATACTAATTGATGAGAAATGGGCCTGACTCTTAACACACATCTTACACTATGTGAGCCCACAGTGCTTCAAGTCAGGAATATCAATGACTAAAGCATTTTAATGCAGTAAAATATACCAAAGACTTTCACAAAGATAAGCACATATACTGTGCATTGGGAGGTAGTTAGGGGAAGTGACCAAAGGCAATAAAAACGTGTCTTTTAAAAGCTGGAGGGAGGTAGTAAAACAAAAGGGCTTAGAAAGAGAATTCCATATTGTAGTGTTAATATAGATGCAGCCACCCTTATTAAAGATTGAATGGGGGAAATTGAGTGCAAAGGAGGAACAGTGGGGAGTGGGGAGAATGGTGGCACATTTGGAATGAGCTTATCAGAATGGATATAGTTTTTCCAACGTTAACTTGAGAAATTTCTTGCTTACCCAAGATAAGCAGACAGAAGTTGGGGTGGGGATACAGAGTTAGGTACCATTTGTATAAATATGGAATCCAATCCTATGCCTATGATATTGTTGGAGGCATCATGTGGATAAGGGGGCCAAGAATGGAACCTTGGGACATGCATTAGCTGACTGTAAGCACAGAAGGAGAATCTATTTCAGGAGATGTGCTGACCTGTGTTGGAGTAGAGCAAAACCATGCAACGGTGAGATGCCTCTGCAATGTCCGCTTTGGGGAGTATCTGTAAATGTCAGCCTATGCTTGAGACCAGGTGGTGGCAGTGCAACTTGTGTGCGGATGACCAAGGAAGGGAAAAAGGGTCAGTGGGGAAGGGTGGAACAGTGGCTGAGCAAAAGGTGGAAGGGGTAGTGCAGGCTGTCTGGGTGCCCTTTAAATATGGCGCCTGGACCTTCAACACCAAGAGGTAAAGACAGGGACAGAGACTTCCTATCTTCCCCCACTGCGAGAATTGGCGAGCTCCTCTTTGATGCATATTTAATGAGCTGAGCAGCGCAAGATCGTGCATGGTCAATTGTCACACCCCCCAGTGGAAATCGCTCCCACTTCCATGCCCTCTGCCAAAAACTTAGATTCCAGAACAGAAGATTGCAGCCAATATTTGTATTTTAGTTCGGGTATTATTGGAGTTAGCGAGCATGGGACAGAACAAAAGATCTATTGTGCAATACTTGTTACAATTTTAATGTTTTAGTTAAGCTCAAAAGGAAGTACTTAAGAGTATCTGGGGATTTGCATGCCTTTGGCATATGACTTGAGGTAAAGTAAATGATCAGGTTAGGAAAACATTGCAGGAGAAGTTCCCAAAAAATCTAAGGAAATAGCATTACCAGAGGCAGGAGTAACTTATGAAAGCAAATGATTGGGTCAAGCTTTGCAAGAAAAATGTTTATGACTGCCAGTAACAAATCTCAACAATGACGCTGTATTTCACACTGTTTTTAGTCGTTCTTTAATCAATTATAAAAGTAATATTTGTGGCTCCATTTTCCGTGAATCTCTCTTTAGGGATTATCCAAGGGACAGAAAAGCTATGTGTATTGTATATATATTCTGTACATGTAGCGCTCCCTGTTAAAATTAAATGAAAAGTAGTTTTGGCCAGAATTTTATGTACCCACACCAGCAGGTTTTAAGCAGGGTGGCAGGGGGAGTGTGAAATTGAAGGGACGAGATTCCCCTTGGGTTCCCAACTGCCACATCCACACAGCGACATTACGCTGAGGTGGGCAAGGCCTCGGGCAGGAATCAGGCCCTTGCTCCAATTGAGGACCATGAATGGCCAATTAATGGCCACAAAGGCCATTTCCCGCCCAGTCTCCTCCACAGGGGAAGGCCAAAATACAGCAAAGTTACATCCCAGGCTGGAAGGGGTTGGTGTTGGGGGGGTACCTCCATCAGAAGCCCCTGTCTGAAGTTAGCCGTCGCCTCGCACCCCCGCTAAGGTCCAGTGACCTCCAGTCCTCCCTACCCACCTGGCCTCGACCCTGAGACCCCAATCACAACCCTTGTGCCTTGCCTCAGGCCTTCCCTGCCCTCCCCGCTCTGGGACCCCTGAACTTGCCCGGGCCTCTGGTTCCCGGGCTCAGTCTCCGATGTCTTCATACACTTCCTTTTCTGTCCACTGCAACACAGTCGCTGCAGGGACTGGAGAGCTGCTGACCAATCAGATTGGCCGGCAGCTCTCTAAAGCGGGACTTCCTCCTGAGTTCGGGATCGAAGTCTCGCCTGCAGCCAACTAATGCTTATTGAAGCGTCAGTTGGCTGCGGGGCTGTCACAGACAGTGGAGTTTGTTCTCCACTGACTGTTCAGATGCTGTTAAGCAAGATCCCAGCATCCTAAAAATTCAGGCCATGGGGTCCCTTATAATGGTGTCTGAAAAGGAAAGCCTCCATGACTCATGCTCCTACTTATCAAGGATGAAACTATATTGAAATAAGCTGTCCAGGCTGATATTACAGGGAAGTACAACATTTTGATTTGATAAAAGTTTGACTCTTTATCCCTGAAGGCAGGAATTTAAAGCATTAGTTATGTTATTCAGAAGCCCTCCCTATTTTTTCAGCATGGTAATATTTATCAGTGAACTTCTGCAACTTAGACAGAAGCTGCATGCAAAGTGTTTTTTAATTTTTTATTCATTTTATGGGATGTAGGCTTCGCTGGCTGGGCCAGCATTTATTACCCATTCCTAGTTGCCCTTGAGAAGGTGCTGGTGAGCTGCCTTCTTGAACCGCTGCAGTCCATGTGGTGTAAGTACACCCACAGTGCTGTTAGGAAGAGAGTTCCAAGATATTAACCCAGCGACAATGAAGGAATGGTGACATATTTCCAAGTCAGGATGATGTGTGGCTTGGAGAGGAACCTCCAGGTGATTGTATTCCCATCTATCTGCTGCCCTTGTCCTTCTAGATGGTAGTGGTCATAGGTTTGGAAGATGCTGTCTAAGGAGGCTTGGTGAGTTTCTGCAGTGTATCTTGTACACTGTTCATCGCCGGTAGAGGGAGTGAACGTTTGTGGATGTGGTGCCAATCAAGTGGGCTGCTTTGTTTTGGATGGTGTCAAGTTTCTTGAGTGTTGTGGAAGCTGCACTCATCCAGGCAAGTGGAGAGTATTCCATCACACTCCTGACTTGTTCTTAGTAGATAGTGGACAGGCTTTAGGGAGCCAGGAGATAAGTTTCTCACCACAGGATTCTTAGCCTCTGACCTGCTCTTGTAGCCACAGTTATTATGTGTCTAGGCCAGTTCAGTTTCTGGTCAATGGTAACCCCCAGGATGTTGATAGTGGGAGATTCTGTGATGGTAATGCCATTGAGCATCAAGGGGTGATGATTAGATTCTCTCCTGTTGGAGATGGTCATTTTCTGACACTTGTGTGGCGTGAATGTTACTTGCCACTCATCAGCCCAAGCCTGGATATTGTCCAGGTCTTGATGCATTTGGACATGGACTGCTTCAGTACCTGAGGAGATGTGAATGGTGCTGAACATTGTGCAATCATCAGCAAATATCTACACTTCTGACCTGAGAATGGAAGGAAGGTCATTGATGAAGCAGCTGAAGATGGTTGGGCCTAGGACACTACCCTGAGGAACTCCTGCAGTGATGTTCTGGAACTGAGATGACTGACCTCCAACAGCCACAACCGCCTTCCTTTGTGCTAGGTATGACTTCAACCAGCAGAGAGTCTTCCCCCTGATTCCTATTGACTCCAGTTTTGCTAGGGCTCCTTGATGCCACACTTGATCAAATGCAGCCTTGATGTCATGCAGTCACTCTCACCTCACCTCTGGAATTCAGCTCTTTTGTCCATGTTTGAACCAATGCTGTAATGAGGTCAGATGCTGAGTGACCCTGGTGGGACCCAAACTGAGTCTCACTGAGCAAGTTATTGCTAACAAGTGCCACTTGATAGCAGTGTTGGTGACTCCTTCCATCACTTTACTGATGATCGAGAGTAGACTGATGGGGTAGTAATTAATTGGGTTGAACTTGTCCTGCTCTTGTGTACAGGACATACCTGGGCAACTTTGCACATTGTTGGGTAATTGCCAGTGTTGTAGCTGTACTGGAACAGCTTGGCTAGGGGTGCAGCATGTTCTGGAGCACAAGTCTTCAGCACTGCTGCAGGAATATTGTCAAGACCCATAGCTTTTGCAGTATCCAGTGCCTTCAGCCATTTCTTGATATCACGTGGAGTGAGTTGAATTGGCTGAAGACTGGCATCTGTGATGCTGTTTACCTCCGGAGGAGGCTGAGATGAATCATCCATTCGTCACTTCTGGCTGAAGATTGTTGCAAATGTTTCAGCCTTAACTTTTACACTGATGTGTTGGGCTTCTCCATCATTGAGGATGGGGATCTTTAATTGTCCACCACCATTTATGACTGGATGTGGCAGGTCTGCAGAGTTTAGATCTAATGCATTGGTTGTGGAATTGTTTAGCTCTGTTTATCACTTGCTGCTTATGCTGTTTGGCATACAAATAGCCCTGTGTTGTAGCTTCACCAGGTTGACAACTCACTTTTGACTGCTTATTGATCTAGGGTTGATCGCCTGGCTTGCCGTTAATGGTAGAGTAGGGGATATGCCAAGCCATGAGGTTACAGATTGTAGTTCAGTACAATTCAGCTGCTGTTGATGGTCCACAGTGTCTCATGGATGCCCAATCTTGAATTGCTAGATCCTTTTAAAATCTATCCCAGTTAGCACGGTGGTGGTGTCACACAACATGATAGAGGTTATCCACAATATCCAAGACAGGACTTCATCTCCACAAGGGCTTGTGCGGTGGTCATGGACAGATACATTTGTGCCAGACAGGTTGGTGAGGGTGAGGTCAATTGTGTTTTTCCCTCTTGTTGGTTTCCTGACCACCTGCTGCAGTGTAGCAGCTTTGTCGTTTAGGACTTGACCAGCTTGGTCTGTGGTGGTGCTACTGAGCCACTCTTGGTGATGGACCTTGAAGTCCCCCACTCAGAGTGCAATCTGTGAATTTGCCACCCTCAGTGCTTCCTCCAAGTGATGTTCAACATGGAGGAGCACTGATTCATCATGAGGGTGGGGTGGGGTGGGGGGGTGGTGGGGGGCATGTTGTATGTGGTAATCAGCAGGAGGTTTTCCTGCCCAAGTTTGACCAGATGTTATGAGACTTCATGGGGGCCGGGGTCGACATTGAGGACACCCTGGGCAACTCCTTCCTGACTGTATACCACTGTGCCACCGCCTCTGCTGGGTCTGTCCTGCCAGTGGGACAGGACATATCCAGGGATGTTGATGGTGGTGTCTGGGATATGATCTGCAAGCTATGATTCCATGAATATGACTATGAGAGAGCTCCCACAATTTTGGTACAAACCCCCAGATGTTAGCAAGGTGACTTTGCAGGGTCAATAAGGCTGCGATTGCCATTGTTGTTTCTGGTGCCTAGGTCGATGCCGGGTGGTCCGTCTGGTTTCATTCCTTTTTAATGGCTTTTTAGCAATTTGATACACTGAGTGGCTTGCTAGGCCATTTCAGAGGACAATTAAGGGTCAACCACATTACCTCGGATCTGAAGTCACATGCAGGCTGGACTAGGTGAGGAAGGCAGATTTCCTTCCCTAAAGGGCATTAGTGAACTAAATGGGTTTTTACAACAATCAACAATGGTTTCATTAGACTTTTAATTCCAGATTTCTACTGAATTTAAATTTCACCATCTGGGTCCCCAGAGCATTACCCTGAGACTCTGGATTACCAGTCCAGTGACAAAACCACTACGCTACAGCCAACTGTGCAATGAAGAGACTAATAATCCCAAAGTTTGTTTTTTAAATTCTTTCATGGAATGTGGGCATCACTGGCAAGGCCATCATTTGTTGCCCATCCCTAATTGCCCTTCAAAGGTAGCAGTAAGCTGCCTTCTTGAACTGCTGCAGTCCAGCTGGTGCAGATGCTCCCACAGTGCTGGTAGGGAGGGTTTTCCAGGACTTTGATCCAATGATAATGAAGGAATGGTGTGTAGCTTGGAGGGGAACTTGCAGATGATGCTGTTCCAATGCATCTGTTGCCCTAGTCCTTCCAGGTGGTTGAGGTCTCAGATTTGGAAGGTGCAGTTGAAGGAAACTTGGTGAGTTACTGCAGTGCATCTTGTATATAGTACACAGTGCTGCCACTGTCAGTTGGTGGCAGAGGAAGTGAATGTTTAAGTTGGTGGATGGGGTGCCAATCTGTTGGTTGTGGGATTGTTTACCTCTGTCTACTGCATTGCTTGCTTCCATTGTTTGGCATGCAAGTAGTCCTGTGTTGTAGCTTCACTAGGCTGATACATCATTTTTAGGTATGCTTGATGCTGCTCCTGGCATGCCTCCCACACTCTTCATTGAACGAGTGTTGATCCCCTGGCTTGATAGTAATGGTAGAGTGAGGGATGTGCTAGGCCATGAGGTTACAGATTGTGGTTGAAAACAATGCTACTGCTGATAGCCCACAGTGCCTGATAGATGCCCAGTTTTGAGCAGCTAGGTCTTTTCTGAGTCTACACTATTTAGCACAGTGGTAGTGCCATACAACACGGTGGAGGGTATGCTCAGTGTGTAGACTGGGCTTGTCTTCACAAGGACTGTGCAGTGGTCACTCCTACCTATGCCGTCATGGACAGATGCATCTGTAACAGGTAGATTGGTGAGGATGGGATCATGTAGGTTTCTCCCTGTTGCTGGTTCCCTCACCACCTGCTGCATGTCCAGTGTGGCTCATATGTCCTTCAGGACCCAATCAGCTTGGTTAGTAGTGCTGTTACTGAGACATTATTGGTGATGGACATTGAAGTACCCCACCCAGAGTAAATTCTGTGCCCTTGAGACTAAGTGCTTCCTCGAAGTGGTGGAGACTGATTCATCAGCTGAGGGGAACTTGATGCAATGGGATTTCATGGGACCCATAGGCATGCTGAGGATTTCCTGGGCAAATCCCTCCCGACTCTATGCCACTGTGCTGCCACCCTCTGCTGGGTCTATCCTGCCGGTGAGACAGGATACACCCAGGGATGGCGATGGAGGAGTCTGGGCCATTGTAAGGTGTGACTCTATGAGTATGACTATGGCCAGAGTTTTCATGCCTGCCAGCGACGGGTATGTTTGGTTGCGTGAACGGACAATATGGCACAATCTGTTTCACGACGGCATGAGCCAGTTTGCACTCCCGCTGGCCAAAAGCGGGCTGTGTTTCCCACCGTCGGACATTGGGAACCTCATTATAACACATCTGCATATCATTATTAGGAAAGCCCATCAGAATCGTCCCCCTCCCTTCCAGCTGGATCGTCCGCCCATGTTGGCAGGAAAACATGCCAATGTGTTTCACAACAGCACATAAGCAACGTACACCTGGTGGTCTACACTTCACTTGGGACTTCAAGATTCGTTTGCCTACCTTGCTTCAGTCAGCACTCGCAGTCATCAGCTCCAGGCTTCACAGACAGCATCACATCACTTCAAGAGGGCGTCACGGGTAGGTCTCTACATACCAGATCAACCATGTGTGGGTGGCTTTTCAATGGTGCAGGGCTAGGGCTTGCTTGGTGAATGGGGAGAAGTGGCCTCAGGCAAGGGAGGAGGCTGCAGGATGAGGACTGTACTGGGAAGGAGGGTAACCCAGGGTGTGTGTGGAGGCACAAGTTGAGCTGTGCAAGTGGCCTCAAGATGGGTGAGGACTGAGGATACAGTCTCCAGAGGAGATGAGACCAGATGGAGATGTGAGGGCTTGTGAGAGAGAGTGAGTGATGTCGTCCCTTGAGCTGGCAGTGAGTGAGGTGCCAGTGAATGCGTGATGGTCTTGAGTGTGTCAGATTAGAGTGATGAGATGCTTTCCCTACCCTGGCTGCATGAATGAGGTCATTCATCCTCTTTCTGCAGCATTGGCACTGATCACCACTGCCGCCGCTTCCAAAGCCTGGTTGGTCATGCCTCTACCCACCCTGTGGCCAGAGCCGAGGACATTGAGGCAGGCTTTCACGATGTCCAAAAGATGTTCCAGTGACATGTCACTAAACCTGGGGGCTGCACTCATTTTGCCTTCGTGGACATCTTCCCTGCAGCAGTCCTGGGCTGGAAGCACTGAGATGTGTGCGCATGTCTGGGCTTTAAATATGGCGCCTGGCATGAAGAAGTGGCAAGGTGATGGCGTGGTGGGCGAATGAGAGCCTGCCCGCCATCGAAACAGTGTGTTTCCGGGCAATACATGAATTATGCGGCGGGTCTGAGACGATACGGTGTTAAAACCCGCCATTGCGGCTGGCGGGTAAAACCGCACTTAGTGCAAATCTGGGATGATTCCACCCTATGTCAGACTGTTGCTTTACCATCTGTGTGACAACTCTCCCTATTTCGGTACTAGCCCCCAGATGTTAGTAAAGAATACTTTGTAGGTTTGAGTGTGCCTTTGACATATCTGATGCCTAAGGTGATACCAGGTGTCCGGTTTAATTCCTTTTTGACTTTTCTATAGCAGTTTGGTACAAATGAGTGGCTTGCTAGGTCAGTTAAGAGTCAACCACATTGCTGTGGACCTAGAGTCACATGTAGGCCAGACAAAGTAAGGATGGCAGGTTCACTTCCCTTAAAGCGCATTCACGAACGAGATGGGTTTTGATGACTATCACTGATCGTTTTAGGGCACCAATACTGAGACTACCTTTCAATTCCACGGCCAGAATTTTATATTCGGGCACGCGGGCTCAGTGGGTGTGGGTGGGAGCAGTTGGTAAGCAGACCACCGCCCAGGATCAGCGCCACACTGCCATTTTACGTGGGAAGGGGGCAATTAAGGCCCGCCCAATGTAAGACACGATAGCGGCAACAGCGAAAAGGGGGCAGGCGGGAGTGGGAGCTCAATGTCTGCCGATTCCAGTGGCAATTTGGCAGCCGATTAAAAAGCAGTCGCTGCAGCCATGTGAAGGCTAGCAGAGAAGCACAAGCACCCCGGCATGGAGCTGGTTACTGGTGAACACGGCAGGTAGGAGGGCAGGTCGGTGGGGCTGTCGGCCCCGCATTTTTCTGATGCAGTTCTCGCTGCCCTCCTAGAGGAGGTGGCAGCATGGAGAGATCCTTGTCCCCAGAGACGGGAGGAGGAGGACCCCCACCTCACCAAAAATGCCTGGGAGGAGATGGCATCCAGGGTCAGCAGCCACAAAATGGTGAGGTGCACATGGGCGCAGTGCCGTGAGCGGTTCAATGATCTCCAGCGATTGGGAAGGGTGAGTACTGTGTTGGCACGGGTCAGTTAGCACAGCAGTTAGAAGCTGCCCACCCCCCCTTGGAGCTCAGAGGTCTTAAAGTGTGAATGGCAAATGTCATTGAGGCAGCATCTGTGGAAGGGGGTGAGCCCTGGATGCTTCAAATGAGTGTCTTGCGGCTCCAGGGTCACAAATCAGCTGAGCCCTGCAAGGTGTTCCTCAGGTGGGGATGGCCAGACTGCAATGGCAATGCAGGTAAAGGGCGGATTAATCAAAGCTCCTCTGTCCTTTCAGCAGAAGACATCCCATAACAATGCAGAGAGGTTGCGGACTGGCGGTAGACCACCTCACCTACTCATCCTCACTCCATATAAGCAGGAGGCCCTGGAGCTGGAGAGGCACCATGTGCCTAGGTCAACCAGCCGCAGTGAGGTTGGGGTGCCACAGGGAGGTAAGAGTGCAGTGCACTGAGATCAGAATGTCTGTAATAGCAACCATTCCACTGTTGTCTCTATATTGATGTGAGTCTCGAATGTGGAATCCCCATTTATAATGGAAAGACGAGGGCACCCTGATTGGGATGCCAGGCATGCGCAGCAATAGTGTAATGACTTCAACTAATGACATGTCCTTGTTCTTCTTTTCAGGCTTACCAGCAGCCCATTGAGATGAGGAGCTTAAAGGCCCACCACTAACCCTAGAGGACAGCAACTGTCGAAATGCACCTTCTATCACACCCTCTCAGCCAAGCGGGCACCAGCGTAGATACCAGCACCTCAGTGGGCATTACATCAGCGGTTAGTATCTTGATGCACATCCGAAAGGGCACTTCACACTCACTTGAGGTGCAGGTGGAGGCAGATAGTGCTCAGCTGCCTGCAATTGGAGTACTGCTGAGGACCAGGAACATGCTCAGTCGGTGGCTGATGATGAGCCTCTGGAGTTGTACCTGAGGCAGCAGATGCTGGAAGTCCAGCAGGGTGTGCAGGAGGATCTGGTGAAGATACATGAGGTAATGTGTGGTGTGGTCTCCGTTGTGGAGGTGTCCTCGCAAAGCATGAGCAATGCAATGACCCTCATGGCCGAGCGCACTGCCTCCTCCATGGAGAGAGTGGCGACTCTCATGGAGAGGCTCCTCCAGGAGCTGAATCAGGGGTTCCTGGGGATGCATTTGGGCCTGCAAGCCCTCACACCGGCAATGACCTCGGCTGGCCAGTGTCTGTGGGAGATGGATTGGCCCCCCAGTATCCCAGCTAGGTGCTCGTCCAACAGTGGTGAGCAGGGAGGTCCAAAGTGATCTCACATTGCCGCACAAGCTGCCTGTTGTCTCTGTCGGCTTCTCTCAGGGCGCTCCAAATGATGGCAGCAACTCCTCCATCCCTCTGCCAGTGACCGTGGCATCCGATGAGGCTGCAGTGACTGGGGATGTGCCAGCTGTGGCACTGGCCGCTCCTTCCCAGGCGGGGTCAGCACATGATCCATGGGCCAGAGGATGCCTGCCAAGGTTATCAAGGCCAACAGGACAGCAGAGTGAGCAGGCTGTCTCGAATGCCAGTGCCAGCAAAGGGGGAGCACCTAGACATAGCATCCACAAGCGTAAACATAAATCACCATAGGCACAACATGGGCTTATCATTGGGGATAGTTTTTTTCCCTGCTTTTACATTAAATGTTATTTGATGTGATGGAAAACAGTGATCAATTTCATTTGTACTATGTATGCCAGACACCACACCAGTAAATTCAACAAGCCTCTGGGTGCTTCATTAGTTCTGCAGGCGAAGGGTAACCCATGATGTTACGAGTGACTTGTTTGTTTTTGTACTTCATTGAAATGGCACATAGTGCATGTTGTTCACCAAGCAAATGTTCCTGTCAAGGATCGATATGGAGCCTGCAGCCCTTGCAGGTAGTGGTGGTTCTTATTTGAAAGTTACGTGAAGGGAGGTTAGATCAAAGCCTCCCGGGTGTCCCTACCTCCCTGGAGGTTGCCCAGGTCAACATCTATCCACTCAGCGTTCTCCTGACAGTGCTCATTCTCAGACTCATTACTGGACTCATCATCTGTTGCCAGAGCAGCTGTGTCAACATCTTTTTCTTCCACTGGGTCCCCCTTTCCAGTGTCAGATTGTGGAGAGTGCAGTATGCAACCACTATCAGTGACACATGATCTGAGGGTATTGCAGTACACCCCATGAATGGGCCAGGCATCGGAAGCTTATCTTGAGAAGACCTATGGCTTTCTCTGCCACCGCCCTTGTGGAGGCATGGCTCCCATTGTGCTGCTGCTAGGCCTCTTGTTCTTGGATGGCAGAGAGGCGTCTAGAGCCAACTTTTGAGGGGATAGTCCTTGTCGCCCAGCAGTCATCCATCCAGTCAGGCTGGAGCACGGAAGAGCCCTGGCACCCCCGGGAATGTCTCAGGATGTAAGTGTCATGGGAGCTGCCGGGGAACCTTGCACAGACTTGCTGAACCTGCATCCTATGGTCACACACTATCTGCACGTTTACGGAGTGGAAGCCCTTCCTGTTGACGAAGGCACCCGGCTCCCCCGCTGGCACCTTTTTGGTCACATGTGTACAGTCGATTGCACCCTGAACATGGAGGAACCCAGCAATCTCTGGGTCACTCTGCCTGGCTGGCCTCATCCGAGAGGTAGTGAATGAAAGTTAATGCACGCCTGAACAAAGCATCTGTCACCAACTTGACACAACTGTGAGAGCTGATTGGGAGACTCTACAAAGATCACCCACTGACCATTGGAAAGAGCCGGAGGCATAGAAGTTGAGGGCCACTGTGACTTTCAGCACCGCTGGCAAGAGGTGTCCACCCACACTGTCGGAGCTGATCTCAGGGCCGATCATCTGACAGATGGAGATTACTGTCTCCCTTGAGAGGTGGACCCTCCTTCGGCACTGCTCCTCAGACATATTGAGGTAACTGCACTGCTGCCTGTAAACCCTGGCAGTAGGATGGTGATGTCTTCTGCGGCCCCATCTGCCTTGGACTTCCTGTTGGCCTGCGCCCCTTGTGCCTGCACCTGTCCTCCCACAGGTTGCTCCCCTAGAGGCTGAATAGGGACACCTGGCCTCCTCCCCCTTCTGGCCTTCTTTCCCTTTCAGAGGAGGTGCCTCCAGTGGAGACCACATGTAAGGGAAGGCTGGCTGATACCTGAAAGGACCCAAGTGGTATGATTCCTCTGGAGTCCTGAACTGAAGCCTGTTATTTCTGTCAAAGCAGCTCTGAAGCAAAATGAAGATGCCCTGTTCACGCAAGCAAGCAGCAGCAACCTATAAGCTAAAGTACAAACAACTCGTATTAACCAGCCCACTCACCCCTCTTATCCCGCCCGTGGATGAGGTTTTTGAAACTGTGGCCTACCCACCTGCCCATGCCACGCCCTGAAAATTGCACAGGTTACGTAAAATCTGAGACAATTGGTGTCTCAAGGGCCTTAACTGGCCCGTTAGTTAATGGCAGGCACGCCTCTGTGTTCATCGCGCACCCGCCTAGCGAAATATTGCAAGGGTGCGTGGTGAAGTCGGGACGCACGCCCGATGCCATCACGCGTCATATTACGCTCGGGCATGTCGGACACGTGCCTGTACGCCCAACGTAAAATTTTCCATATTTTCTTTTTTATTAGTCCATTGAATTTAATAATTAATTGAATTTAAATTCCACCAATGACTGTGGTGAGATTTGAATCCATGCTCAGGCCTCTAGATCACTAGCCCAGTGATATTACCACTATGCCACTGTCTCCACCCCATTAACTGATCATATGAGTAACATTTAAACTTATGTCATAGAGGAAATAAATCAGCCAAGTAAATGTGCTTATTTATGAAAATATTACACACATTTCTGTAAACACTGTTATAAACAAATGCTGATATGATTCAATAGCATGAGGTCACATCTTCATGTTTTTATTTAATTCTTTTCATCTTCATCAGATTTACACAAGCCACATTTCAGCCATCCTGATTGTAATGTGCTATCCTTTAATGTTAAATGCTGAAAGAAATCTTGCAATGTGAATATGCTTTACATGACCTCAGGATATTCCAAATCACTTTACAGCTAATTGAGTCCTTGTTGGAGTGTAGTGTAACAATCCCAGACCAGACTCCCAAATTTTGTTACGACCTGGTTAGGGACCAGTAAACACTTGCTGTAAAGTAAACAAGAGCTGAAATCCCAGTTAAGAAAATAAAGCTACCATATTCCACATTTTAAAACAAACAGAAGAGATTTTGCTATGCAAAAGTCAGCAAAGCAAACAGTCAACACTATCAATCTCATACTCTAACATACAGAATTGATATGATGTAAACATGAATTAACAGGCAAACTGTAGTTGAACACACTACAAACTGCAGGTAAAATGGCAGATGCAACCGAGACAGGTCCCACAAATTTCTCAGCAACTTATCCAAATGTTAGTGATCACCGTGAGTCACAAAATCCTTTAAAACTCTGTCTTCCTCAGAGGGATGTCAGCTCCTCGCTTTCGAGGATATAGCTTCTAATTTCCCTGAACAGCCATTTCAACTCAGACTCTCTCAATGACTGCTTGCCTCCTAGTTGCTCAATCTCTTCTCCCAAGATTCCATCCCGCTGGATTGCCAAGGCTGCACCACAGCATCTAATTACCGGTACAATTCGAGCTCTCTAGCTTCCCTGAGAAGACCATTGCTCCCGCGCTTTCCTTTGCCCCAACAACCTGTATCACTGAGCTGGTATTACCCCTAGGTTTCTCTGAGCCCCAAACTCTCCACTGCACTGAGCAAATACCATTCCTGGGCTTCCCTGAGCCCCAACTCTTAGCAGCATGGAGCTACCACTGGCTCCCGGGACCTCTCTAAGCCCCAGCACCCTCAGTAGTATGGAGCTACTGGCAGCACTTCTGCTGCATGAAGCCCACTCTCCTCTCCATCTGTTCCTGACTGCCTGTCATGTGGGCTACCTTTCACGCCGAACTGCAGTCCTGTGGTTATTGTTTTCACACCATTTTTCACACATGTGCGCTGCTGTCAGGATGGTCAAGCACTTCAGCTTCTGTTCTGAGGCAGTGCCAGGAGGCCGATGCCCTCCGACTGTCACCAGAACCAAACACGATGTGAACCAGACTCTCAAATATTCAAGTCACCCCTGAATTGCTGTCAAAGAAAAACTAGAATGGAGCTTGTGTGACCCATCCCCCTTCCGCTCTCTGCGCTGGTGCCTCAACTCACAGGCATGCTGGGAATTGTAGTCTTTAGCATCCACCCAGAAAACCCACAAACCCAACAATACAGATTCCCTCAGGGTAGTCACTGTTGTGGTGTAGAAATATACAGTAGCTGCTTTGTATACAACTTCCCACAAGCAGCAATAAGATAATCTGTTTTAGTAACGTCAATTGAGGAATAAATGTTAGCCAGGAACCTGAGGATAACTCCCTAGTCATCTTCAAATGGTGCCATAGAATCTTTTCCATGTACCTGAGAAAGCAGACAGGGTCTTGGTTATAATATATCATCCAATAGATGGCACGTCTGTCAGTGCAGCATTCCCTCAGTATTGTGCTGGAGTGTCAGCCTTGATTTTTGTGCTCAAGTCTCTGGAATGGGACTTAAACCCACAACTTTCTGACTCAGAAACAAAAGTGGCATCCACTGAGCCACAGCTGCCACTGGGGTGATTAGTCAAGCCAAGTACTTTGTAAGGAGGAATAAAAATACAATCTTAGTTCTGCACAACAAATCCGATACTTAGCTACTGCAAAGATTAGAAATGAACCGAATGTAAATTCAAGATTACTATAACAATTTTGAAAGGTACATTACTTTTTTACACTAATAGCAAAATACTGCATAAATATATCATTTAGGTCACATTAGCATTAATGATATTAGAAAACAGAAAACAAAAGGAATGGCATAGAGATATATTGTGCTGAATAATATTACCAGTCAATTTATCATCAGTTTTGACTGGTGACTTGCACAAATTAACACATGCAACAAAGACTAAAGCAAGAAGCTTAATTCAACATGCAATATTTCACTCACAAGATGTGATGATTGCAAGTTTGCAATCATGTGAAAGTGTTAATTAATATCAACCAAATCTTTGCAAATGAATGACTGTTTGACACTCCACGATTTTTATTCTCCATAATTTTGTTTGCTGGAGCATTATGAACATATAAGACTTTTCTTTATCACCATCCATGAATTCACATGAATAGGAATTGATATAATTTATTTAATTTGGAAGCTTTCCTTCCACAGCAGGTGGAGGCTGTGAGCTGTGACTGTCAAATCCTGCCAAGGGTGCAGGGCATGACCTGGGAGACAGAGCTAAGGAACTGACCTTGTCACACTTGAACACACACAGCTGCTAACCTACTGTTTGGTCACATTATCTAGTGCAGTGCAATGTCGTCTTCCAATTAACTTAGGATAAGAATTATATTGAACCCTAATTTGTAATAATGAATTGTGATGGTTTAGCATGAAAGACAAAGTGAACTGATTCCTTATTCACAACCAATGAACAAAACTAAAAGCCTTAGGAGTAGCAAAAAAAAAAACATTAAATGTCAAGAGACGTTTTATGGTTCTATTTAAGTATTAATTTATATTCGGTGCAAGTTGTCTATCAAAAAATAAGGTAAGTTTTCTTAAAATTGTTCAATTATGATATTAGACAGCACTCTCTTCTTAAATATCTTAATTTATGTTTTGTTTTTCTTCTTGCTTATGGGTAAACTTTCCCAATCAAAGATCTGTTCAATTCTGTAGGACTTTGAATCCATAAAAGTTTAGTCTCAAAATGGAAAAGTGTTCTTCTTGAGCATGTTTTTCAGAAAGATTAATATTATTATTCAGTTTGTAACTAATACTGGAACCAAGGGTTGGGAGATAGAGTCAGAAGTATATCCAGAAACTCAAAAATATATACTTTCCATTGCAACATTAGAGAACATGTGTGATCCATTAATCAGTCAAGTAACTAATTTTCACATCATAAAGTAATAAATATTCTAATAAATAGAACAACAATCACACTGTCTGAGTGATGAATGAATAAATGATAACGTTGATTAGTGTATTATCACATTGGTTTCTGTACTGTTAAAAGATTTTGCTGTACAGCTCAATCATCTAGCATTTCCCGAACAACTAATGCTGAAATTCAGACAATGATTTTTAAATGTTTTATTGAAATTTACACTGAAATTAAAACTATACATTTTTATATAACAATGACCCAAAACAATCAAATGAAAACAAAGGCCTTGGGCTGCCCTAAGTTATAGAAGCTAGGAAGATCCCAATTTTGAACCTCAGTCTGTGTTGAATTAGCTAATTTCATACAGGGCAGTGGTAGATGTGCTACAACTGGCATCTGTGACTGTGGAACAGGGAGGGTAAAGATGTCTCTTGACTTATCTAGTAACAACTGCTGGAAATGCCATTTGTGTTGATATCAGCTGAGGAAAGGGCCTGGCTTGGCTGTGGTGCTAACACCCCCATAGGCCATCGCACAGCTATGGAATTATACCTGGATAACTCTTTCAGAAGAGAGGGGAGAAAAAAATATAAGGTACATAGAGGAAAGGCAGTGACATTGCTTTTGAGATGTTTCCATTTAGCAGGCGGCAGTTGGAACAAACATGCCTAATGAAAGTGGTTCAACGTCCAAAAAATGTTCTTGGCCAGGTTGGGCAGGGCCACGTTATGATTCCTTTGGCAAGCTGCCCACACATTAGCAAAATAGAAACATTTAGGATGAGAATTCTGTGGGCTAAGGGCTAATGGTGTTCCTCCAACTATGCAGTGGAAAGACACAGGTTAAGATAAGGATGAATCCAGAGGCTGAAGAATGCAAGATGGGGGATCCTTAAACTCTGCTGAGCTTTGCAGTACTAACATTAAATACTTCTCATAAAAATCAGTACTAATGTAGGTTAAAAAAAGCCTTGAATGATATTAGACTGACATGAAATGAGTAACAGAGTTGAACAAATAGATTCCAATATCTATATCAACTTAAAGACAATAGTTTATAAGAATCTGATTTTTTTCATTAATATGTAATTTGCTGTTGTATTTATATTATTTCGTATAAAAGTTGAGATTTTTGCAAAAGGCACAATTAAAACTGAAATGTAACTATTAACGTTCACTGCTAATGAATAATAACACTTAATAGTTTGTTGATGTGTTTCAGCTCTTTGGCAATCAAGGAACATAGAATTGATATGAATTTTCTATCTACTATGCCTTGGGAGGTTTGATTCTCAAGACCCTGTTCTGAAGAGAAGCAGAAGGTAAAAGGAGGAAAATACTTTTGTAAAGTTTGAAATGGATTTGATACCTTCTTTTGTTCTGAAAAGTCATTAGCATTGTCAACAACACAAGTTCCTTCCAATCATGCCAGGAAGTTAAAATGGCATTTCTGTTCAGCACTTGGTATCATTTTTAATGACATTTTAGTTAGGAAGTAGCACAAGGCACAGGTACTTCTCTTTTTAGCTTCGATTTTGTGACTTTACTAACTAGTAGATTAGCCTTAGAAGGTGGCGGAGGTGGGGTGATTGACTATTTATAAGGCAGGGGTAGATAGACTCTCGTTTGGCAAGGAAATCAAAGGTTATCGGGGTGGATAGGAATGTGGAAATTGAAACACTAGGAGATTAGCCATGATCTTATTGAATGGTGGAGCAGGCTCCAGGGTGCGGAATGGTCTACTCCGGTTCCTATTTCTTACATTCTTTTGGATGCAAACATGTACCATCGTTACAATGTTTCAATCTTTTATTTTCTTGTTTATTTGGTCAGAATCAGGAAGTTATTTTATGGACTGTAGGCAGAAAAAACTTGCAAATGGTTTGCTGTTTTGAAAAATTAAAGTAAGTACACCAATAATAACTCATGAAAATAGATTAACCATTGCAGGTCACTGTGAACTTTACTGCAAGTTGTAGAGACACCATTAACAGCATGATTGCTGAAGTACAGTTTTATTTAAAAAAGACTCATAAGTGAGATTCAGTTATATTAATGAGGTTTATGGATGAGTTACCTAGAATTTCACATTGTTCAAAAGTTTGAGTTTATAAATATCATCTAATCATATGTGCATGTTTAATATCAAATGCATAAGTCCATCCTAAACTTAGGCCTCATCAGCCTGATCAGGTGGATGTTAAAGATTCCAGGAAGCACTTTTTGAGGCCTAATATCACCAATGCAGTCTTACACATAAAAGGTGACAAGTAGAAAAATAGCTGATGCATTAACCACAACCTTCGTTAATATTAATTAACATTAACCTTGTTAATGGATGGAAAAATATCAGTGAATTTTTCATTAAGTTACTTGCTGTGTGCAAAGCCCTGCAGTTGGCTTGGGGCTTCAAAAAGTTTCATTTCCTGTAGGGAGTAACACAGGAAATTCTCCTACTGTCCTATCCAAATATTTTTTATCAACCAATCACACCTAAAATCATAGGTGAGGTGATTATTCAATTCAGTATGGTGTCGCTGGTCCAAGATGGTTGCTGTGCTTGCCTACATAACATAGTCACTGCACTGCGAAGTGACTCTTTATAAGTGCTTTGAGACATTCTAAAAATATGGTAAAATAGTAATGAGTGCAAATATATTAAATTATCCCTGTATTTTATAAATACAGGCTATTCATGCATAAATATTTCATATATAATCTAATTGACAACTGAAATATGTTGAATTATCATATTTAATAGTTCTCATTTCAAATTTGCAGAATCACATTGAGCATGGATACAAGATATGATAATTTGTCCATCATGTTTCCTCATCGGAAACCAATGAATGCACATTAACCAATTTCAACCTTCCACTTTTTACTTTAATAAGAGATTACAGTAAAGACAAAATATGATTGAAATGTAATACTACTACTACTACTACTGCAAAATGTAGGCATTAAAGCGAAAAGGGTTATTTAAAACATTGAACAGGTTATTCTTCAAACTCTCATTCTAACATAAATGATAAAGATTTATATGGGGGTTATTCTACCGTATCCAGGAAATCAATTGCTTTTACAAATTCAATGATCCATTTGATGCCAACAATGGTATATATAAGATTTCAACAGATGTTACTGTTGGGTAGCTGAACTTTTTCCAGTAGTTTCCTGTACTTTATGTGGATTTATGCTGTGTAGAATTACATTACAATGCATGGACTGGGTAATTTCTGAGGTAATTCTCTGGAGTCTTCACAGCAGCTTACATTATCTCAGCCACAGTATATCCCTGACTGTCAGCAACTGCTCTGTCCACTAGTTATACAATATAACTGGATAGGTCAAATCATTTGCTCAGAATTCTTTTCTACAGCAGTGATGTGATACCCAGGCTTATACTTAATGCTTCTGTAAAAATATCATTTCTTTGCTTCTTTTTATATATTCCTCACTTAATGGGCTGGCTTACTGTAAGCCTGTAGACTAAGGGAAGGACTAGAAATAAATTGCACAATACACAACAGTAACACTGGAATACACAGAAAATTATTCTTGCACATTTGATCCTAAAAGAATAACTAATCCTATGCTTGCCTCATGTGTAGCTGTTCTTAGAATGGGAGAAATACTAAGATCATGGTTGAAACAACTATCAAAATTAAAAGATGCTACTTAAATTCACATGAATAGCAATTGTACAAAAGCATTTCTCCTGCAGATAAGAACAGAATGTATAGGCATTTGACTGATTTTAAACAGACAAATAAATATTATGTTGAAGAAACAAAATAGTTTGGACTTTGAGTGATTGCCTCTTTCATACTCAAGCAGAAACTTTTAATTTGTTGTAGGTGTTGAATTTATATCAGAGGTGAAATCTATGTTAATTATGGATAAATACCCAAGGAAAGCAAAAATAATTAAATTTTAATTTATGATGTTGGTATTTTCTATTAAGGGCATGCATCTTCTGAAGAAAAGCAAAGTTAAAAATTCACATAACATTTTTAAATTCATCAAATTAAGCTAACATTAATTAGTATGTGATATTAAAATTTGGTTTAAAATTATTCTTTTAGCATCTAATAGCATCTCATATTCTCTAAATGTGTCAATCTAATCAAGTCTAGAGTTTGCAGTGGATGAACAATGGAAAACTATTAGACAAAAAGTACTGGGAAAATGAATAAGCTAAGTAAAGACTGTTATCAATTAATGAAGTTGGTATCTGTAATATTCTTCATTTTCTTTTATATTATCTTATTAACATGACTTTAATTTGAGTGATGACAGATAAGAAGGTTTGTAAAATAATGAAGTACGTGCATGTGTATTATCTAGCACCATTCAGTACTTGGCTTCAATAAAGATAACAATCCTTTGTATTGTTAGAACCTGTCTGACTCCCAACTATCAGACACTTCCTACTGCTCTGCTTACATACAAACACTCCAAATTAGCAATTCAACTCCTTATTTTGGTTTTTGATTCCCCTCTGGCTACTAATTAAAGCTTAATCAAAACCGTTGAACTGATGTTGTAAAGAATTCATTAATATTAAAATTAGCCCCAACAATTTTTTTGGCAGGGTGGGTGGGAGGAAGAGAAATTGGTAAAATTCTATTGTCAGACAAATGTTTGAAACTCAGAAGTTCATGTTATTTGAGATTAATGTGTAAAAAGATTGTTAAATATTTCTGATATAAATGTTGCTTTTCTTAATTATTAGTGCAACAAAATGTGTAAGATATGCTTAATTCCTGTACAATATTCACAGCAACAAAAAGTTGAACTCATGATTTTTCTTAAATCTTCGAGCAGAGTTTTAAAAATATATTAAATTTAAATAGTAATTAACATTGTATTATGGAAAATAGTGGTAATCTGATGTAAAACATAGTTTTCTTAGGACTAGTAGCTAATTATCAGCTAAGAATCCAATAATATTTATAAATATAGTTTATTTGAATGGTTTTACTGTAAGAAATTTTAAACATATCAGGAATCGTCTGTACACCAAAGAGACATAGTTCTTAACTATTTCTCTCTGATTTGTTCTTTAGAAAATTATTTTTCTGTCATTATAATTTCCAGTAATCAGGATAGATCCGATCATTCTATACAAATTTCTAATTTCTGAACTACTTTAATAAATGTATACAACAGCAGACCATGCATAAATACCCCTTTTGCTGCTACTTATCATTAGCGTTTGTGTTTTAAATTTATCTGACAACCTTCAATAACTAAAATTAATCTTTTTAAAAATAATCAGCAAAATAATATCTCTCCAAGTTAGATTTTTGTTGGTTCCAGAAAACAAACATTAACATTGACATTTTTGACTACATTTTTGAAATCATTTGAAATTACTTTTTCTCAGTACAACATTCTATGCAAGATATATATGTCCATTGTTTAAAAAATATTTTTATTATATGCAGTAACAGCTATTCTTACTCATTCATTCTTCCTAGATTATGATAAGGCTGACACTTAAAATAGGACATTGTTCTTAGTTTTTCTGTTCCAACTTAATATGTCAATTCATTAACATTAACAGAGTTGATTTGTTTCCTAAATTATATTTTGAGCAACTATTGATATTTTGACAACAGCAAATCTCTTGCCAACGTACTATTTTGTTTTTCCTCAAATATTAGTATTCATGCATTAACCTTTTTGTTCAAAATCAAGCCCAACATTAACTGCCATTTTATTTTAATTATTAGTTGTTTTTAATTATCTTTTGATGTTGAATTGAATGGAGAATTAGTTTATTTAAAAGGTGAAGTTATCAATTAAAAAAAAACAGAACGCTTTCCAGAATAAGTATACACATTTTGTACAAAGTAATACTATCTGATGGATGTTACTAAAGCCTAAAAATTAAGATGTATTTAAACACTGTGAAAATTGCAAAAAAGAAAGTAAGTATCAACAGATAATGATAAATAAGATATGCATCTAGGCCACATGTAAATAGATTTTGTGACATAGAAATCTTGCATGCATATCCAAAGGAAAACAACATATGTCTACTTTTTCTTTCACTGACCAAATCAACAATGGCACGCATTGTACACAATTCGAAAATCTTGGTGACAATTTCTTTGCTGTTATTCAAATACATTTTGACTCATGACAAGGGGATGTAATTTACAAAACAGAACATGCCTATCAGTGGAACTTGAATTTGCATAATGAGGATACTTTCATTTCTGCGAGCACTTTCCTTTTTTGACGTACCAACTTGAAGCCAGGCAAGAACCCAGTGAAAAAAATGTCAATATACATAAGTAGGGAAATGATGAATAAAGCAACCGTTTGTTTCCGAGCTCTAACATTTATCAGAACTTGAGTAAACAGAACAAGTTTCGCTTTCAGCATACAATTATAGCCCTGCCAGGACCTGCTGTTATAAAGTATTGTATCAAATTAGAAAACTCCAACAATGCCTTAAGCAGTAGTCATCACAGGATGAGGAAAACATAAAGAAGTATTTTAAGGCTATGGTGAGATGTCGAAGAACAACATTTTGACACTAATTTAATTCAGTTGTTAATTTGATTACAATTTTGATCTAATTATTTCTGAAGTGTCTATGGATAATGCACTTTTCCATTCACTATACACTTACAACTTACTAATCACTGTTTCCCTTGTATTAGAATCTGCTTTTCCATAGGACATAAGCTGATGGATATCAGTTAACAGCAATGATTAAAAAATAAGAAGAAATTTGTATTTATATAACATCTTTCCCAACCTTAGGACATCCCAAAGTGCTTTGCAGCCAATGAAGTCCTTTTGAAGTCAGTGTTGTAAGGAAATGCAGTAACCAAATTGCACACAGCAAGGCCCAACAATGACATAATGACCAGACAATCTCTTTCTATTGAGACCGGTTGAGGAAAAATGTTGATCATGACAACTCTCCTGCATTTCTTCAAATAGTGTCACAGGATCTTTGATGTTCACTTGAAAGGCCGAACATAGTCTCAGTTTAATATTTGTCTGAAAGTTAGCACCTCTGACAATGCAGCACTCCCTTAGTAATACACTGAAATGCCAATTGAAAATTATGTACTTAAGTACCTGGATATAAACTTGATCCCACAACCTTTGAATTTAGAGGTGAGAATACTACCACTGAGTCAAAATTGAAAATGTTGGCCTGAACATTTGAGTTCTGCTAGCTTTCTTTAGTAACTGTGATTGAAATATTAACTGCAACTCAGGGAGGCTGAATTTAAAAAGGCTCTGACTATTTGTAGTCCTAAGGGAGAATATAGAGTAACTATCTCACTTTTTCCCAGTAATAAGAAAATGCCTTAATCTGTTGAGATTAGCCTAAAAATGGATTGATGTGGAAACGTGTTTATTTATTTTGTAACAAAAAATAATATTAGTTAACCCTAATATTTTTTGAACCTTGCAACATATCTATATGACTCATCATATGAAGTTGCAGTTAATATAAACAAATGAGAAGAAGGTGAATATAGTGTATTTAATTGATAGAATTTTTCACAAAAATATACTTAAAAAGAATAATCAGAAAATATTTGCCAATCAAATAAGTATTTGTTACTTTTCTGTACAAAAATAGTTAGTAGTAAAATTACATGGCTGGAGTTTGTATTTAGCTACTGTGATTTTTGCAATTTATACAGTAGTATGGTAATGTTTAAAATAAACCAGGTAAAGCAATCAGTTTTCAGTGCAAAGATGTACTTTAACGTAAAGATCATATAAATAATGTGTGCATATATATATAATATATTGTGCTTTTTTTAAACACACATTAATGTAAGAATATAAAATTTAAAAAATGCATGACCTAGCAATTAATTATCAGATATTATTTAAAAATTGGCTACATTTTTCATTCAATTTCTTTTCCATTTGAAGTAAATTATGCAACATAATCTCATGCTAATTAACACAGCATGGGAGAAAAATTCCTCTGGCTGTTATTTCTAGTGATATCGTAAATGCATCTGTGAAGATTCTTCAGTTCAGTATCTGCAATAAACTTAGAAAGCTTACAATGTAAAGAGCGCATTTATCCTTTCGTTAGGAATACAGATATTGAAGGGGAAAACTTCATGAACATATTTAGAATGTTGCTACACATACTGACCAAACGAATTCTTACCCCATATCATTAATTTTATTACACTTGAGATCTGAACAACAATTAATTGAGAAGTAATAATTAGCTGTGTTCAATTAATCACAGAGTAGATGGCACTCCTACTGAGGATAGTGTAGCTTGTTATTATGCTTTAGGTTTTGTTGTCAGCTTCTATAAAGCACACTGTAAAATAATTAACAATGCAAATCTTTGATTAAAGGAACCCAGCTTCATTTAAAAGATGTTACTTTGATAATCGTAAGCTCAGTGCTCTGATTTTTGTCTTCCTTGGAAACAAATGACCCAGTCGGTAACAGAGACACTGCTACTTCTTGTACATTTAGTGAACTTTGGTATTTTTTTAACAATATTGTGATTACTTCACACAGTCTGCATTGTTTTTCTAACATAACTTTTCATGAAACGTTGGTGAGTTAGAAATTGATATATGAATCAAAGTATAAGTCAAACAGGACCAGAATGATATCGTGCTGATCCCAATTACCCATAATACTTTGAATGTCTTTTGACGATAATTTGATAATCATATGATTTTCACTACAAGTTACAAGTGAATTTTGAGATGCCAGTTATTCAAATCCATTTGCTAGACTTCCCCTATTAGAAGATTGTGAAGCTCAATTTGCTTTTATAGATCAAGAAGATCAACACCATGCAGAAAAGCAACCTATCTAATCAGCACCTTAAGCATTCACTCCCTCCACCACTGGCGTACCATAGCAGTAGTGTGTATCATCTATAAGATGTATTACAGTAACTTCCAAGGTTCCTTCAACAGAACCTCCTAAGCCCGTGACCTCTATCACCTAGAAAGATAAGAGCAATCGGCATATGGAACACCACCCATGTCTTGAAAATACACCACCATTCCTTCATTATTGTGTAGCTTCATACCTAATAGCACCGTGGGAATCCCTTGTACTACAACAGTTCATGAGGCAGCTCACTACCAACTTCAAAAGGGTAATTAGGGGTGGTCATTTAATACTGGTCTTGCTAGCAATTCCTATATCCAATGAATGAATAAATTATAATCAAAAAAATTACTTTGATCAGGTAGTTTCATATTGTCTTAGTTTTGATTCATTTTCTAC
Organism: Carcharodon carcharias; assembly: GCF_017639515.1. NCBI lineage: Eukaryota > Metazoa > Chordata > Chondrichthyes > Lamniformes > Lamnidae > Carcharodon > Carcharodon carcharias. Next base: position 73,169,070 of record NC_054477.1, on the reverse strand, counting down.
TTAACTAAGCTCATGTAAAACAAATTTTAAAACTGTTATTGTTTGGGAGATTTAAAACAACTAATGAAGCTTGTTCTATTTTTTGCCAAAAGTGACTATCTTTCCATAATATTCAAAATTGAACAGGAATTCTGGTGACTAAAACTCCAGTGGCTGAACTTCCTTTAAACTATCCCAGTCAGTTGCCTGCTATAGAGAGCATTACTAATATAATTGTGTTCAATTGCAGAACAATTGACATTTGTCCCAAATTGCTTGTGTCCTCTCCGGTAAACTGGATTTTATAGGAGGCAATTATTTTTTCCTTAATCATTCCTTGTAGAAAATAGGAAAATGATTCCAATGGAACTTATTTGCTAAAGTTTCCTGTTAATAAGATCATGTTTTGCAACTAATTGTGTAGCTTGTCCATTATCTCAAACCTGGAATAATTAATTAGTGATTAAGTTCATTAGCTAAACAAAATACATGATCATATTTCACTGCTGGCTACCACATAATCCAGAACTTTATGCTCCCCCCACCACCAACCCCCTGGCGGGTTCTAAGGTGGGGGGCAGGAGCGTGAATTTTCATGGACGGGATTCCCTCCAGGATACCACCCGCCCCTACCTGGTCACTGTTTTATGCTGGGGCCATTTAATGGCCACTTTATGGCCACTTTTGGTCTTTTCCCACCGAGCCTCAATTTTTAAGCTGGCGGGCGGATGATAGATCTAGGGGGCAAACCCAAAAACAAACAGAGTTCGATCTTCGGCGGGAGGGTGGGGGGAGCCTCCATCAGAAGCTCCCTTCTGACTGGGGATGTCCTCTCCTGAAGGCCCAGTGACCTCCAGACCTCCATCTCCACCCAGCCTATCCTCTGGGACCATGATTGCCTCCCTCATGAGCCCCCAGGCCTTCCCTACCCTCCCCATCCTGGGACCCCTACCACTTACCTCTCCTCCGGTTCCCAGCACTTAATTCCAGGCAGCTCCCTGCAGTGTCTCCTCTGACCACTGCAGCACTGTTCCTGGAGGAACTGGGGAACTACTGGCCAATCAGCCAGTTAAAAAATATTGCTCCTCCTAAAAGCTCATGAAACTGTCAATCAAAACACAGCCATGGAAACTCTCCTCTTTTTAAAAATTCATTCATGGGATGTTGGCTTCGTTGTCTGGGGCAGCATTTATTTCCCATCACTAGTTGCCCTTAAGAAGGCAGTGGTGAGCTACATTCTTGAACTGCTGAAGCCCATGTGATGTAAGTATACCCACAGTGCTGTTAGGAAGGGAGTTCCAGGATTTTAACCCAGCGGCAGAGAAGGAGAGGCGATAGATTTCCAAGTCAGGATGGTGAGTGACTTTCATGGGGTGTGAGGTTCAGTTGCTAAACCAGCATTTATTGCCCATTCCTAATTGTACTTAAGAATGTATTGGTGAGCTGCCTCCTTGAACTGCTGCAGTCTGTGGTGTAGGTACACCCATAGTGCTGTTAGGAAGGGAAAGCTATCTCTCATCTCAAGTTCTCATTAATCTGCCAGATAAACAAAAAAACAGTCAAAAACCTCTTCAAAGCATTTAATCATATTAACTGCTCATAAAACTGTCAATCAAGCAAACACACAGTCCCCTTCTTCGCCATGTCAACAACTCCTGTAGAGTTGAATCTATTACAAGCCCTACGGAGCTCAATACAATACTTTATTTGAATTGTCTGACCAGGTGTCCAGCTAGCTGCTTCTCTTTTTTCCAAAGACATCATAGAGTTTCAAACAATGAAGTCAGGCATCTTTTTAGTTTTTTTTTAGTTTTTTTCCCCCCAAAGTTTCAATAGATCTCTGGACTTTAAATCAATTTAAAACTCAAACCACAGTGTCTAGATGATGCATTTGAATCAGATTTCCAATACTGCTGAATGCATAAGAAGACTTTATTCACTATGTAAATTGATTTACCTGGTGTGGTTCCCACGGCTTTCAGGAACCCAGCTACCTTGATGATAATACTGATATCAAGGAAAATTGCTTTTTCAGAATTTAAGGCATTTAAATGGTGACCCTGATGTCACTTTATGTGAGCGCAGGTTGTGACTTATCACGTTTCCTGCTATGGGGAAAATGGTGTCTATTGGGAATGACCTAATTTAGCTTAAAATTACAGCCCAACATGCCTCCAGTCTTGGCCTCCCAATGTGGATTCACTCAGCGAAAACCTGGCCCAATGCCTTTGATTTTTCACCCATTGATTTCAATTTACTGCTAAGTAACAGTGAGCTGGATGGCATCTTACCCAGTGAGAAAGCCAAATCAAAAATATTATTTCAATCTTTCCTATGGATGGATCTCTCTGATCTGGTGAGTGAGAGAGAGGACAGTGAACAGGATGGGGGAAGTCCTGCTCTGTGGGTGGATCAAAAAGCCCATCAGGTAACACCTCCATTGCCAGTGGGAAGAGGTCACTGACAAGGTCAATGCAAGGGTCTTAGCTCTCATAAAAACACAACTGCAATGCTATATAAAGTTTTAACGATCTGAGCAAAGTTGTAAATGTAAGAATCCTACGTCTCACTTTCAGCTCACACACCTCATCTTTATTCTCAGCACTGGAGCAACCCTCATTTCTCCAAAACTCATGCTTTGCACCCAACATTGCCACTATTTGGCTATGGCAGGCACATCCTTCAAGCAGCTTACAAGGCTGTCACTAGCACATTTCTTTCTTTCTTACAGGATGAGTCTGTCTACATCTAATTCTTTCTCATCTTACAGACTGCAGACTGCAATTGATTTCAACAGCCACTTATCTTGCTCTGCTCTCCTTTCATGTTAATAACTAACCCTTATCCTTCTCTCTCACTTCAGGTGCTGAAAATGTTATGATCCCTGTGCTCATGCAGTAAGAATGCAGCATGCAGTAGCAATTCAGGCACCTTCCTGAAGATGCAGTGCCACTCAATCTGACCATGGCAAGCACCAGTGCTAGACTAGCACCGCATGCACTTTAGAGGCTGACTATTGAGAACTGCTTTCAGGCTCCATGAATATGTCAATAAGGGTCTTAACACTTGTTGAAGGATCCCACTGCTGTCAGATGCTGGGAGTGGGATGAGAGAAAATGTAAACGAGCCAGACAAGTTTTTCTTTTGAATTAGAAACAGAAAATGCTATAAGTACTCGGCAGATCAGGAAGAATCTATGGAGAGAAAAATATTTCAGGTTGATGACCTTTCATCGGAACATTAAATATTTACCGTTCCAGGTTGAAACAATGGAGGTTATTTAGTCTTTCTTCTGAACAATCCAGGCTCATTGTTTTGGGGTGGATCCATTCATTTTAGAATGCAGCAGGAAATACCTTTAAAGGATTTCCATTTGGGGAGGAACAGTATCTGGTTAAGTGGCAGAGCTACTTGACAACTCTTGGGCAGGAGGTGTATCAGAGGTCAGAATGTTGCTTTCCTATTCAGGTATGAGACAAAAAGAAGAAACACATGGTAGATACTCAGATGTGGAAAGTTAGTAAAGGAGCCAGGGAACAAACAGCTAGCTCCTGCTTAATAGAAGGACAGTCAGATTCACATAAAACAGAGAATGATGCTAGGTCACAAGCAGAATTAAGGAGAGACTGAATTGTGGAAATGTGAGATTTGTTGTAGCTATTATTTGTTAAATCACACCTGACTTTATCTCACCACAGTGCTAATCAGTCCAACCTTTGGAAGGCATATGCAAGACTGTAACAAGGGGGCTTCATCATTATGCCCTTGGGTCACACTATAATACATCTAGATATTGGGCAGTAAAGGTAAACTCCTGATCGTAATCTTCATGCGATTAAGTTATAAAAGAGACTTCTATTGAACCAGAAAGAATATCCAAAGCAGGTGCAAACCTTGAAACACCTGAGAGGACAACATAGCAGGCATTAGTCATAAATCCTCTGTAGATGTGACTATGGTGCACTACCTATATACATCCAACTTGACTTCGGTACAACCTTGGACAAAGCCAACCACATCACCCCTATCAATAGCTTCCCTTTCCATGCTCCAGAAACCCTCAAGGATCCATCCTTGATCCTTAGCTGCCTCCAATTCCCCATCATCAAGCTTATCTCTGTGAAATCATTCATAGACATAGAATTGGCTTCCAAATGTATGGTGATGAAACCAGCTCTTCTTCTCCATCACCCGCCTTAATTCTTCCAATTCCTCTGTGTGTCCATATTGTTTCTCAATATGCAGCCTTGGATGAGCTGTAATTTCTTCCAGCCGTGCCTCCTTGAAGGTAGCTGAACGGGTAGATATGATGGTCAAAAAGATGTATGGGATACTTGCCTTTTTTAGTAGAATGTAAATGCTAAGAGCTTGTGTTGGAACTGTATAAAACACATCTTGAATGCTGCTTGCATTGTGGCCACTGCACCATTGGAAAGATGTACTTGCACTAGAGGGTACAGAGGAGATTTATGAGGATGCTGCTTGGAATGGAGAGTTTTTGTTATGAGGAAAGATTGGATTGGAACAGAGAAGGATGAGGGGAGACATAATTGAATTGTAAAAAAAATTACGAGGGAACTAGATAGAGTGGATAGGAGGATCCTAACCCCCTTGGTAGATGGATCCATAACCAGTGGGCATAAATTTAGGTTAAGAGGTAGGAGGTTTAGAAGGGATTTGAGGGGATATGTTTTCACCCAAAGGCTGGTGGGTGTCAGGAACTCATTGCCCGAAAGGACAGCAGAGGCAGAAACCTACATAAGATTTAAATAATATAGATATGCACTTGATATGCCATATACAAGGCTACGGGGCCAAGTGTTGTAAAGTGGGATTAGGCTGGATGGCTACTTGTTGGCCGACATGGACATCATGAGCCGAAAAGCCCCCTTCTGTGCTGTAAATCTCTATGACACACACTGAGAAGACAGAAGCCATCATCTTCATTCCCTATCACAGCCTCATATTGTTTCTATCTAAAAAATGCCCATTTACCTCTCTATGGCATTACCTGCTTCCAACCTGCCTTATTCCCACTGTTATTAAAACCCACATTCATGTCTTTCATTCATTTCTTCCAGCTTCATCCTCCATCAACCTTATCTCATCTAAAACTATTTTGCCAATGTCCAGTCCTATGCCAATTCTGCTCACCCATCACGCCCAACTTTCTGATCAGTTCCTCAATGTTTCTACTTTAAAATTTGTGTTTCTCACGCGTCAGTGCAGACTCGATGGGCTGAAGGGCCTCATGATTCTGTGAAAATTCTTATTCTCATGTTTGAATCCTTTCATGGTTTTGCCCCTCCCTACCTCTCCTTTCAGCTCTAAAACCACCTTGAATTCTCCATTTAAAATCTTGTGAATTGCCCCCTATTTTCACCCCATCAATGGTGACTGTGGCTTCAGCTACCCTGGCCTCCTGTTCTGGAATTCCCTACCATTTTCAATAGAGAAGGAAAATGCGCATTGTGTGGAATGGACTGTTGATTCACTATTGTCTTATTTTGTGTTATTACCCAAGATCAATGACACCCTCATGTTCTTACAGAACAATTTACAATTTTACCAAATAGAGCAAGCACAGTAAATCTTCCACTTATATTTATGCTAAAACATTACAGTCAGCGGAAATCCTCCTCTCTGATATGGTGGCTTTTTGAAAGTCCCACACACATCCTGCCTTCATCTTAAATATTTTGTCATTTCTGTCCTTTCAACTAGTTTTTAATAATTTATATACAAGAAAAACATCCTGAAATTAACACATTTTAAATAAATGAATTGCAATTTCTTAAAAGTAAAAATAGTGATGAGGGTGGAGTTAATGCACTTGTTTTTAGTTATGGTATTTTTAATACGTTTTTAAGGGGTAGAAATTGACTTAAAAAAGGTTTAAAGTGAGGTGGTAGAATGATCTCTGAATGTGTCAGAGCAGGAACATCATTCTATTCTTCCATTTCTATTGAACAAAACACAGAATTACAGTACAGAATCCGTGTACCAGTTGCTGGGAATCCTCCTGGATTTACAGGACCCCTGTAATTTGATGTAACTTTACACCCAAAATAAGTGGGTCTAAAAACTTCTCCTAGCACTTCAGTGAAGTGTAAGTTGGTGAAGTCAAGAGGGTACCATCATCATTTACTGAAAGGAAGACCCAGAAATGTGAGATTTCAGCATTTTGTCTCTCAGAGGAGGTCTGCCAACCACTCAGCAAGCCTTGTTTCTTCACTTGACTCACACAAGGAACTTTGTCAAACATATTTGAAAATTCAAGTGAACTACGTATAATGGATTACTCTTGGACTCCAGCGTAATCCCACCCCCCACCCCAACAAATTCCAATCAGTTTATAATTCATGACCTATTATTTCTAAAACCACACTGCTCCCTATGATACCTGAGGTCATTCTATGCTCATCCATTGTATGCTGTAGAATACAAGCCTAAGTTTCAGCTTTACTGCCTGGGAATTAATATGGCACAATCCTGTTATAGAATTTATATGAAATTAGTTGGGTTGACAAAAGGCTGGCATCTTGCTCCACCAGCTTCCCACCTAAGCAATGATGTTGAAAATTGCACCTTACATTTGATGTTAACTTTTCGAAGCTGTGGTCAAGCCAAAACCTAAGTTGGAATCCCTTGCATGCAGTCCCTGACCGTTTGTTATTTTACATGTAAATTTAAGCCTAAAACTTGCTGTTTTAGCTAATAGCTCTCGCCATTATTTAAGTGCAAGTGCCACAGCAACTTCAGATGGGGCAATATGCACAATAAACTGCCAAAGCCATCGGAAACGTGCCACTTCACTGTCTGACAACCTATTCAACTGCATTGGGAAGCATGAATATCCTGTATTTGTACTGTAGACATGAGACAAACTCACTTTAGAAAGTTAAGTAATATCAAGTCTAAGTAACCTTTAAACAATGCGATAAATGTGATTCCCTACCGGTCAACTTCTTTGCAGCCAAAAACTATTACAAGTGTGAAATCTCATTCCTTCAGGTTTTAATTATTGTTGGTGATATTTTATTAATTTGTTTTTTAAAAAAATTTTCTTCTCTTGCTTTCTCTCCTAACCCAGTCTTTCTTTCCCTCTCTTCTGCAACACTGAATTCACCATTCTAATTTATACATCCTTCATAGTCCTTCTGATGTTAATTTTGCAACCCTTCAATCTATTTGGTTAAGATTCATTCAGATCCCAGATCCACGCTGCTTCCATCTTGCACTTCAGTAATTTGCAGCGCAAAGATAATGTTTCCCAACAAAGGCCCCTATTCACAAACATTTAATAATATGATTTTCTATAATTTTCTGCAAGTAGTAAAAAGGATATATTTTTACAAAATAATCATGTCAAGAGTTCTAGATAGCCATGGTTGATAACAAGCTATTAACAGAGGCCACCGATTGGCCTGCCACAGGAAACTTTGGGCCAATAAATTGAAAATTACAAATTCAATTCGTTTTGCATAAGAAAACCATGTCGACCTTGAAATTAATGTATAAACATGATTTTCACAAAATTAATCACTTTAAATTAAATTATAAATATATCAAATGTAACAACGTGCTTTTAATGAGCTAATGTTTCAGAACGTACATAATGTTCAACAGTCTTTATTAAATGATAATCACAAATTTATTTACAATTCTTTAATAAGATTGTAATTCCAATTACAATGAGAGATTACATTGTAGTCTTTGATGTTACAGCTAAAGGCCACTATGACATTATTACGAATAACCCATTTTTTAATTGTATGAATTGTAGTAAAGAAGATATCTTTAGTAGGCCCTAACCTTTTTATATTCAAAATGTAATGAGAGAATTATGAAGGGCAATATTTATTAATATTAATATAGAATCCAGCTGCAACCCATTCTAGAATTCAGGAATTGGTATTAGAGAATGAAAACAGTTTGGTTGTTATATAATAGTATTTCCTGGTCCCAAAATTATGTAAGTTTTGTATAAACTAAATGGCAGATGTTTCCCAACAAAGGGCCCTATTCACAATCTTTTACTAATCTGCAAAAATATGGTTTTCTGCAATTTTCTGCAAAAAGTGAAAAAAGCTGATTATATTTTTACAGAATATTAATGAAATGAATTCTAGATAGCCATATTTTTTGATGATGCATAAAACCTAAGGAAACATTACGAATGAACTTAATTCTGAAGCATAATGGACAGATTTATTTTGCAATAGTGAGGTTTAATCATTGATATATTTGTTTTCCTGAAGCATTTATGGGAACACTTTCAGATCTTGAAAATGTTGCATTGTATTATACAAACAAAAATATGAAATGGTCTGTGTAAAATATATTGTCTAATTCAAATATTCTTTTCAAAGGAAAATAGTCTGGGCTGTGTTTTTGACTCTAATTACCTTGGCCAAATTCCCATATTCATAAACCAAGCATAACAGGATGTCAAACTAATTTGTTAATATTTAAATATAAAGTGAAACCATATGTTCAGTCCATTGAGTTTTATGAAAATTAAACTTAAAAACAACCCAATGCCTTACTGAAAACATACATAATCTTGATGGGTACCTCATCTCGATTTATTTAGGAAACCCATCCTGTTCCATACAAATTTTACCATTCTTTACCTTCATTTCTGTTTTATTTTATCATGCATCAGCAAGTTTAGGAATTTTTTTTTAGGGAAAAATAGAACGTCAGTTACCATGGAACTGTTTGTGACAATATATCGGAAATGTCTGTTATAAACACTGGGGGGAGCTGCAGGTTTAAAAAGTATCTTAAAGAAAATTTGGCTGCCATAGATAAGAACACCATTCCTGTTTCAATCTTCAGTATGGTTTTCACAAGAGAAAATTATTTTCAGCTTTTAAACTGTAAGCCAATACAGTTAAATAATTTGAATATTTAACTAACCATTAGTTTGTGCAATCTATGCAAGTTTCTGATAATTATTTTATTTAAACAACCATACTTCATTTTGAAACATCAGTCAAATATTCAATCCCACTGTAATGAAAACTGTGCATAATTACAGTCTGTGTGACATACTTGCATTGAAGACTCCATAACAGCAGTTCGAACCTGTCCCTAGGTCTGGTGAACTGTTTGTGAACCTCTTGTGGCTGTTGGTAAATCATTCACTAGTCTGAACACTAAGACACTTACACGTCTCCACCTACAAGCACAGCTTTGTTACATAAATCCTTCACTGCGTATATAATGTCATGATTAGTGGAAACAACTGAAAATAAATTTCTCACCTTTAGACAATCCTGGCCTTAACAGCAGCAACTTTATCATTTTAAACACTGTAAAGTGCACAATGGATTAGATTGAAGAATTAGAAATGTTAAAGCAACATACAGGTTTGCACTGTACTGACTTATGTTTTCTGTTTACTAACACAGTAAAGTAAATCTCCTAATTCACAGAATTCAAGAGGTTCTGTTTTGTCCTACATCATGAAAACTTTCCTTAGTGAAGTCTTGCATCAAGTTGCATTGATTTAATAATGCCATCAAATGGCTAATACCCAATGTCATTTATTAAAAATCCTTAAATGATAAAGAATATTCATCAGGGAAAAAGGAAATAGCCCTCAGTAATTAGTGAGCGGGCATATGAAACTAGACTAAGTGGCACATCTGGACAAAAATGGAGGTATAACCATGATTGACGAAATGGGATGGTTCTGTGCTGTAATATTCTACAGTTCGGGTGATAAACAGAAATTACCTGATCTTTGCCTTTATGGGGATTTAAAACAAACTATTGAGGTTGAAATTCCTTTTCTGCACTTGCCAACGTGTAACTTCTCGCACCTTCACTTTAACGGAGGGCAAGTTCTGAAATGGAATTCCTGTCCCTTTATCATTTCCTTTTCCATTTGATCCCCTTTTGGAGTCATTGTTGGGGTGGGGGGAGGGGGGGGGGCGCATAGTGAGGATGGGAATCACAGTGCAAGATTGCTTCCAATGCAGTTGACATACCGACCTTGTACAGCCTTCTTATTTACATAATCGCAGCATGCAGCCAGTGCTAACGGCACCGTATACCCGCCTCTTAAAGGACAGGTACATATTGACTGAAACAGGTACTGTAATTCATTCTACAATTCATTCTACAACTGATTCTTATCTGAGAAGGGCACAATAATGTCTCAACATGGGAGAGAGTGGCTTCAAGAATTTCCAATGCTGCACTAAGGCCTTGATCTAGGAGGTGACGAGGAGGAGTAATGTGGTCAATCCACAGCCAGCCAGATGGCCCTCCAAATAAACTCTACACCGTGGGGGCAGATAGCTGTGGCAGTCAATGCCAGGAATACCCAAGGATCTGGATGAAATGCCACAAAATTTCAATTACCTCACATGAGTGGTCAAGGTCAGTAAATGCATCTTCAAATGCCATGCCCTACCAACTGCACCACAGCCCCATCACTCATCTACCTACAATCTCTATCAATTGCGACTCACAGCTAACATTCATAGCTGCACCTCACCCACTTACATTGCTATAAACATCACAACCACATCTCACAGTTCGCACACACTGCCAAATATCCAACCATGACAACCACATCACCCAAAAAGGCTGCATGGCACCCACTGTCATATTTCCCTGTCTCATTTAGGCCAAGGTGGTGCACAACTGTAGGCAGCAGATACAAACTAACAGAAGATGGGCATGGAATCATGTCCTTGCCTGAATGGAGGAGATGCTGCTTTCCATCACTGGGTTAGTCATTTCTGAGGTTGAAGTTGTGCCCAGCGATGGGGCTAAAACAACTAAAGATGACAATGGAATATTCTTATGCCCCACTGCCCTTTAATCCCACATTCTCATCTGGTTTCAAAGATGCAGATGGTCTAAGAATGCACTGCTTAGTTTTCCTTCCTCCTCTTAACACAGCCTTACTCTTGTGTCTCTCTGCTTTCAAATACACAAGGGCAAGAGTAGGCAGTGGTGGAAGATCCACAGATAAAAGAGAAAGTAAACAGTGAAGATAAAGTAAAACCATCACTCATTCATACACTTGCTGACACCAGCTCAACCACACTGCTCCTCAATTACTTACCATATACCGACGGCCAGGGCTGTCCTCTCATGGTGACAGGCTGTGCAACATACAGCAGACAACCACCAATTCTGACACATTCTCTGCTGAGTACTGCAGGGCAACTTTAGAGCAGTCCAGACAGCAGAATCATTAGTTCAAAATGCCAATGGTCCACTCCATTATATTTTGTGTGGCAACATGTTCCTTGTTATATGCTTGCCTCCTGTATGTGCATGAGTTGTGCACTGGAGTCATCAGCCAGTTGGTCAGCATATAGTCCTCATTACCCAGAAGCCACCCTTTGGTTTCTTGGGGTAGCTGCATTGCAAATAATGCTGTGGAGTGCCACAGAATGAAGGCATTGTGACTGCTGGCAGTATATGAGGCATGATTCGCTGCTTTTGGTTGCACACCAATTGAACACTCTGGAAGTGAAATCCTTTTTGGTTGCAGTTCATTTCCGAGCTGACAAGGGGCACGTGCAAAGAGCTGTGTGCTTACAGGCATCATGCAGCATGGGGAGGCCTGCAACCTTCATAAAGTCACTCAATTTGCTGCAGTCTGGCAAGAAAATACGGAATCTCTCTTTGTATAGAGAGCATCAGCGACTGCCATTATACAACAATAAATGGCAAACTGTGAGATGTTGCAAGTATCTTCAGAATCTACATTCTGATTGAAGTCCAATGCACAAGAGTTCATGGCTATGGTCAGCTTCCCAGCCACTGACAATGTGGTCCTCAGCCCTGCTCTGAGGCTACACTTGCGGTTGCAACGGGTGGCAGATTTTGGTGAGAACGTCCTTAGTGAAGCAAAAAAGGCTGACACACTGCTCCTCACTGATCTTCAGGTAGGAGCATTGCTGCTTGAATACCTGATATGGCCTCCTGATGAGAGCCCTTTCTCTTCCAGGAGCTTGCCCTCCTCTGTATGGCCTCTGCAGTGCCCCCATGTCTGGGAGCAATTAGTTTGTGAAGAATCCATGATGCCAGGCCCAAGCCCTTTAGAACCTACCATACCATTCCCCATAGGCTTGAGTAACTTTGAATAACTATAGAAAGCACCAAAAGCTTTTACAATCACAGCCAAGAGAAATCCACCAGCAACTAACCTGAAAGTGGTTGATGTTGCTATTAAAAAGCACTGGTTGGGGTGGAGGGAGGATGTCCTTCCTGCTGCTGAACACATGTTCAGACACGGAAGGTTGAGAGGGAGTTGGCTGGAACATTGAGCTCCGATGGTGTCAAATTAATATTGCATGCTGATTGACAGTCTGCCATTGCTGCACGCTCACTACAAGCACACTAATCCTTAGCAAAATGGCCTCCAGCACAACTTGGACCAGAAGAGTGTGTATGTGCTGAGGACGTCATTTTGAACTTCTAAAAATGGGTGTTACTCATCCGAATCTTGTGCCCATTGTTTTTGCTTGGTTACAGTTCGCAAATGTTGTTGGCATTTTTCTTCATCAACACTGCTGAGCCTGCCCCTGCTCTCACCCGAAGACCCCACTGGACACTTCAAGCAGAGGTCAGCGCATAGTGATCCTGACCAACTTTCCCCTCCCTCACCCAGGGGTGCTAAAGCTAATTGTAGTATCTGTATTACCACCCTGACTGACATCATCTAACTCAGCACAAGCAGGGGCTTGAATATAGGGCGTCACTAATCAACTACTCACTGAATAAACTCGGAGATACTGCAGGGGAGCCATTCTTGTGGTGAATGGTGTCATTTGAACCATTCGATTGGATTAGTGCCTTGCAGCTCACCCAGTTAGCCATTGGCCACTGCACCTGTTAGCCTCCTTTGGGCTGAATCAACTGCACTTTCATGTTCTACTTGGATTTAATGCATAAATCCTGTGAAATAAGTCCAGAAAAAGTAGAAATTTAGGGAAAATAAAAAAAACTAAGGTCCCGTTTTCAAATAGCAATTTTGAACAGCAACGCTTGTCCCTTTTTATTGCACACACGCACTGCTTTCAATTTATAGCTTTTCCAGATGTAGGGACTGTGCATAAACCTGGCTTTTGAATTTGTTTGATTAAATGTGACTTGAACAGAACCCAATTTAGCAAACTAGAGCTACTGGATCAGACCTCTGAATCTGTATAAGTATTGCAATTGCAGACAGTGCGGCGGCAATATCTTTTCCCTCCTTTAGCCTGAGATCCATTCTCCACAGAGAAAACAATTATTCGGAGGAAAAGGAAACAGTATAAAAGATGGAAATCTGATTTTTAAAAAAAAAAAAGAATAGATCTGCCGTACACCTCCGGCATGTTTTTGAGAAAGCAATCTGTATTAATTTTAATTTTTCTAAAGTTTGGTCGGCTAATAAACTGAACAGTAAAGCCTTTCTACCCTGTCACTGGGAAGTGCAAATCCAACAATTCCGAATACAGCCACTGTTCCTGTGCGGAGCGTCTCAACTCTACTGAATGCTTAATGGTCTATCTGAGATCAGAAACTCAGTGTTGGAACTCCAGGTGTGAATGGCCGTCCGACTGTTGAGCTTTAATCTGTTAAAAGTGTGGAGCAGTATTTAGTTTCACCCCTCCCCCGGCCGCCGCGCAGCATGACACGCAGGCTTTCAGTAAGTGTCCTTATTCAGAAAGTTAGAGACGGTTTTGTTTTTTAAAAAAATGTTGCTTCACGTGTTGAATCTGATTATTTTTTGTCCAGTTACAAATGTTGCTCATTACCAGGTCTTAGCAAACAGGTTATTTCAGGGGAGGTGTGGTATCAAATTTAGATTGGCAAAAGGAAAACACAATTTTTCTCGATTACACAATGTATATGGTGCTTTGCAGCACAAAGTTATTGTAGATTAAATGTTTCATTCGTTTTTATTTACGTCGTTACCTGGATTTGCTTCTGAAACACTGAAATTCTGTGTGGTTTACAGATTTCTGTAACAAAAAGAGAAAAGGGATAAAAGTGTGGGTGGAGTGGGAGGAGTCAGATGATTTATTCACTAGAATATATGTCGGCACCTCAATGTGTCACTGAGCAAACATCAGCTTCAGCCTGGCGTATGTGATAGAATCGAATCGGGCACTTTCACCCTGGTTATGGTATCTTAAAAATATAAAAAGTGTGAACAAGTAGAGTCTCAAATATCAGATATCTGTTGGTGCTGCGTGCCTTGGAATGAGGCCCTTCCAATTTTAAATAACGAAAACTCAAAATTTCCGCAACACACTCTCTCGCTTCAACCCAGTTTGGTTTCAAATCTCGTCAATTTACTGATTATACTGAGACACACGTTAAGACCACTTCATTCGCAGTCCCTGTCTTGGTTTAGACACCAATGTATGTAAAAACACGTTGATGGAAAACTTAGTCGTGCTGCAGTGTTAACGTCATTGCGAAATTGAGTGTTGCGCAAGTCCGGAGAGGAATAGTGCGAGATTCCCTGGAGGGGTCAGTCTCTCACCATTTGAGTTTGGCACCGCATAGGATGTAACTGGATGTAACCGAGTCTACATGGTGCTCCGATGGTGGGTGCGAAGGGGTTTAGATATCTCAGGGGCAAAAAGAATATTTCTTAAGTTGGTTGCAATGCTGAGAAAGCAAAGATTCTAAAATTAAACTTTTAATGGCCTGGTGGCTAAACCTGGCTAAGTCTGTACGTGTGTGTACCTGTATGTAACATGTGTGTGTAAAACCTTGCATGCACGTGACTTTCTCCTTGACAAGTTAAGCTATGCAGTATAAACTAGGTCATACCTGGCCAGAATCTGGCTAATAGTCCAGCTACTAGTCTTAGATCAGTACATCATAAAGGTCATTCCAGAACAAGATATTATTTGTTTAAAATAAAATCTTTCACAAATCTAAAAATGTTTTAAGTTCACTATTGGAAATAGATCATGTAAAATGTTTTAAACTACAGTTTATTTCAAGGAGAAATAGAAATTGTTGATCCACATTACAATATATTTGTTTTGGAGTAATTTCATATTTTCCCAGAAACTCGTATTTAGCTGAAAGCTTATGCTATTATCTTGTTATATTTAATCTAGTTCTAATTTATCACATCTTGCAAATAGCTGATATAGATCGAAATGTAACTAAAATACAGGAAATACCTGCAAGCACATCAAAAGATGTGGCCTGCAATCTTTTACTGAAATACTTTCTATTATATTACAACCTGTGATCTACCAGTGTTTATAGTGTTGTTATTAATATAGCATCCATTTAAAACTATCTCTTTGAAAGATATCTCTGGTAAGAACATGCTTTTCCATGACTCCCTAGTCATGACTGGTATATATTGTACAGATAGATTTTGATTTGAGAGGCACTATATTCTATATTACATCGCATTAATCATGACAGTAACTTCTCTATCCATGCCAGTGCCCTTTTGGTGAAAATATATAAACAATAGAAAACAGTTACATTTTCTTCAGAAATGCAATCACTTCAATTCCCTTCATAAGGTGCATAATAATTGCAATGGTGGTTGCTGCTTTTGCTGCTATTGTTCCACCATGACTTTAAACTGTGCATGGATTATTTTAATCTTTAGTATTATTGAGGCATGTGTAAGACTTAATCCTAGAAATATTTCATTCAGGACATTTCAAACTAGTCCTTCGCATGTTTGAGCTTGTCTTTAATGACAGGTCATTTACTCTACTCTGAGTTAGATTTGACATATCTTAAGCTAGTTAGGTAAACAACCCATACTGGTTAGCGTATTGTCTGGTTTTAATCAGAACAGCAACCGAAGATAAATATGTGGTTGCTTTTAATTAGCCTTACTTAATTAAAAAGCACCAGAAGTATTGTAGTCATTATGAACCCTTGTAAAGGAGCAGGCACCTAGTCTGTTGGCTGTCTGTTCCAGAAAATGAGATTTTTTGAGGGGAGCAGGTTTTGGGGGTATCTGGGGTGTATATACCTCATAAGAAATATATCTTAGTGTGTGTGTATCATAGTTTATTACATTTTATCTGAGTGAGATGGTTGTGCATCTTGTGAGTGTTAGACCAATGCTGGGCTGTATTAGCCATCATTAGCACCCCGGTATGGATCCAATTCACTAATTACTTATGCTGTCCTGGTTCACTGAGATTTAAGTACCAAGTCAATCCCATTATCTGCAGTCTCCCAAGCTTGCCGGAGTCATCAGTCTTTTGTGGAAAAGAAGCACAAGGGTTATCAATAGCCCCAAAATGCTCAGGATTTCCCTGCTTCATGAGAAAGTGAGATTATCCCTGACCAAAGTCGCAGCTTTTGTGAGCTGCCGCTCTGGATGTGATAAAAGAGAAGGGTGACAAATATCCATGAAGCCACAGAGAGGAGAAAATGCTGTGTTCCTGCAGCTGTTCCAGGGTTTCAGGCAGCTTTTCAATCTCCTCAGAGCTGTGAATTACAATTCATCTGTTAAAGACATAAGATAATATAGTCAGAAGTCAGAATAAAATATTCTAAAGGCCTGAGGCTTCCTTGCAGAGGATAAGCTGAACCTCTCAGCTGCCAGTGTTATTTCTGCCCTCCCTTTATATCCCGCACATTTGGCGTCTGCGGTGTTTGGGCCTTGTCTGCTTGGGACGCTTGATTGACATCTGCTCTGCCAAGAGGAAAGCTTTGGCAGCTATTGGCAGCGTCTTCACATTCATATACCCGATGCATGTTGCTGAAGCACAGTTAGTGCTGGAAAGACATTTTGTCTAAACAGCGTGACACCTCTTGGAATGGAGTATGTCAATGCCAACATTCACAGTTTTGTTTTTGACAAGGTATAACCTTAGTTGGTAGACCCTAGCTTAATGCGGGGGAGGGGAAGGAGTTGCTAGTTAGAGGGGACAATCAAGAACTATGTATTTTCCTACATTATAATGCATTTTAAGGTCTTTATAGAATGACGATAGAGACAAATTTAACACAAAGCTCACAGAAATAGAAAGCGAGAAATGTATTGTCTAGGCTAATGTGGAAATATTGAATAGATATGTGAACAGCTGCACATTTAGAAATAATATACCAGAAAAGTTGATCAATGATGAATATAAACTGATATTAAAATAGTAATCAATAGCTGAAATAGTTTTATTTTCAAATTCTAAGCCATCCCCACTAGCTAAATCCTCACCCTACAACTTCACAAAAGAGATCGACTAGCCGGCTATATTGTGTGTGAATAATTTAATTAAACTTGGAGACATGAATACTACCAAACATAGCTAAATATCCCTGATGTGTTTGTTGTAGTATCTGTGAAATGTACTGCAATATCACACGGTGCTAGCACACCAAAAAGAATCTGGGCCTGGGAAGTAGAATTCTCAAAATCATCAACACCCTCTTGGCATTTGACACAAGGGGGATATTTCAACTGGATTAACATGATGCAGATATGTAATGCCTTGTCCTATAGGCGGTGCTGTTGTCAGTATCTTCACTGTCTGGTTCCAGAAATATTAAAAGTAGATCAGAGCCCAGAGTGACATTTAATCATCGACATATTAACAAACCTACTGTTCATCACCAATATCCAAGAATTGGGGGGAATATGAGGGAAGAGTGTCAGGTCTTGACAAATTCAATAAGGTGTTATGGAAAATGATGGATAATTTAGAAATACTGAATTGGGATCTAGAATGACCATGCAAAGCTGTAACTAATCTGAGTATATCACAGAATCAGCCTCCATCTAGCCTATGCTGTACATAGCCTATACATAAGTTCACATCTGACCAGGTCAGTGACCTGACAAGAAAAACCAGGAGCAGTGGTGATCCGGAGGTGAATTAAACAGGATAACAAAATTCCAGTGAAAGACATCTTGAAGCATCAATTTTCAATTGACAGGTTTCACGTTAAATATTAAGCAGTGCTTTTTAAAATGTAATTATTCCCACTTTCGGATGGTCCAGACACAGATTCAAATCCTATTTTTAATATGCATTGAAAAACAGCAGGGATCTATCATGTAATCCAAGCCCAGGGTTGAAATTCTTTTTCCCTTTGGAATTTTTCCTTTCTGAAGTAATAAATGAAAGGGAGCAGCACTAACTTAAAACTTTCATTTGAAGTGGGGAGATTACTTTTCTGGACCGTCTCTCCCCCCCCCCTCCCCCCCACCACCCAGAATATTTCATTACAGTATGAATCACTAGCTTCTTACATATGGAAACATTATTGTGTTCAGGGCAGCAAAATAAACTTGACTCAATTATCAGGTTGTAAATTGATTTCGAGAAATCTGATAGATGAATGCAAAATTAGCATCTACACTCTGACCTCACTTCTCCCCGTCAGCACTGCTCAGTCACCACTTGCACATGATTGACAGGCCTGGCAATGAACAGTGGCTTTGGTCCTGTAACAATTTTAACTGTAAAGACAAGCAGTGGCACCTATACTTCCACCTCACAGTGGAAGCAACATTCTAGGAAAGAGATGAAAGTCGAAGGGTCACAATACAAGCTTTGCAAGGGTGCAGATTTTACGAGACACTTTAAAAAGTGTTTCAGTTCTATGTTGATTTTTACAACACTGATTTTTAATAAGAACACTTCACAGTGAAGTAAGTATTTTAAAATGCCCTGTTGTTATATGGAAAACCTGGCAGCCAATTTGCAGACCGCAAGGTTGTAGACAGCAAGGAGATAAATAACCAGTTAACCTTCTTTGGTGGTTTCAGTGTTAAATATTATTTAATGTAATTTTGTTTAAAGACTCTGAGAATATCAAGGCACATGGAAGAATTAAATTGCAGATAACATTAAAAAGTGTGTACATTTATATATGGTACCCTTTCATTCACTTCGTAACCTTAACATACTCTGATTTCAATAAATTAGGTTTGGCTGCTTTTGACTGAGAACTTTTAATTAAAGCCAAAATATAATGTCACAGATTATATTATTTACTTGGAAAAACTGCAAGCTGTTCTAATCAAATTAATTTGTAAGTTTAAAGTGCTTTTTGCCTTTATTTTAATTTAGGGGATGGAGGGATCTACGCATTCTATCCAATGAATGATCCCGTCAACATAATTTTTTCCCTGCCTTATAGGGGTTTGCTGGTCTACTGTGTATTTCCTGTTTTTTTATTCTGATTTCCTGCATTTGCAGTTTTTCTTTTTACCTCTATATATTTTTTATAATGTTTTCTGCTAGTTACAAAATTCTTCAACTGGCAAACGTGGGCCTAAGATGGAGTCTGTAATGTCATAATTAAAACACTCATTGTAATTTTGGAATAATCATAAATAGATTCGGCTGCAGGATTATGTTTGTTCTCTTTAGTTCCCCCCTCCCTTGATGGAATTGGAGTGGAGGTTGTTGAGAGGGCCATGCAAGATCTGAAGCTTGGAGCTGTGAAAGAAGAAAATACTCAGCAAACAAAACAGCCTACCACACAAGAAACTTCATCTGTTCTTACAAAACCCTCCTTTCTTTACATCTTTTCTTCCCTAATAACAGCTGCCCTCTCGTTCACTGTTACTCAGCAGAGAAGAACAAAACCTCCCTCTGACTATCTGTTTTTCTTTTCTTCCCCAGAGTAGGTCTCATTACTGGTGATTAGCAGATGATTAAAAACAATTCAGCTTTCCCCAGTAGATATTTTCTCCCAGTTTGTGACTAAAGCGTCAGTCTTCAATGAACGTGCTCCTAAGCTTATTACCAGGCTCAGCGGATTAAGTGCCAGTGAGCGGCAGGCTCTGATATGGTGATGCAGTGAGTGACATGATGCTGCTCAGAGGTGTGGACTAGTGGAAATAACAGTATAAATATAGCATGGAAAAGATGGATGCTGTTTCATCCTGCATTCTCTGCACTTAGGACAAAGTTCCTTCATCCCGAGATGACTATCATCTGCCCATTATGCAGGATTGAGACCTTTTACTAGCTGCCTCCACAATGATTAGAACTGAATGCTTTTTTTCCCATGCCTATCCTTTGTATGTACATGAAAGTTCATTTAGCATTGCACAGGCAAGATTGACAGCTCCACAAACATGTGAATCTGTAATTAACAAAATAAAGAATATGAATTTCAAAAGATTAGGAGTTAAGTGAATAAGACCCAATGGAATACATATCCGTTTAACTTTACAAGCAGGGCTGATGCAACTTGAGTGATAAAGCCTAAACATTTTACTACCTAACTCTAAACGCAGATTTTTAAAAACATATGATGTGCTTTTTATTTTTTTTTATTTCTTTTTAAACATTGACAATATAACATGGCTTAGAAATTGCATCATGTAATTCCCAGATTTCAGGTGCTAAGTGGCTTCTTAAGGTCCAAAAATGGCAAGCAGGAAATATGTCTGCACTTCCAGCCAAACATGTGTTACTTGTGTTATGGGTTCGTTTGATGCTCAATGATGAGATCTTGAGATTTGTATGTTTAAACATGAATTATTTATTGTTATTCTTTAACTATGTACAGATCCCAGCTAATTTCATGCATGGTGCTGCAGCCATGCAGGTGGACTGCTTCTAGATTATTCTCTGAGTCTAATACCATGTGACTCTATACATCATACTGCGAGCAGTGCTATTCTCCAGCCCCATGTTAACCCTTGCTCTGCCGAGCACCTTTACATTACAATGGCTTGCAGGTATATACAACATCATACAACATTACTCACCATAATGGATAAGAACAGTCAAGACGTGTCCCTTACACATGCTTGAAAAGGGTGTGATAATGTTTGCAAATGCAAATAAGGGGCGTGCATCAGGTCCCCACTGCAATATTAATTTACCTTGCACTCAGGGAAAGCAAAAAAGAATAAATAAATTGTTACTTTCCAAGTAAGCATCTACTGCGGTTGCTGCTGAACCTGCCACCTCCAACTTTCAGGTCCTAATTCAGTCCTTCAGTCTCTACTCACCCAACCTAAACCTCTAGGTTCCCCAGCCCTGACTTCTAGGCTGCCAGATTCATGATCTGCTACTCCAGAAACTACAGACCAGTTAGTCTAACATCTATCATGGAGAAAATGCTCAAATCTATTATTAAGGAGGTGATAACAGGCCACATAAAAAATCTTAATACAATCAGGAAGAGTCAAAATGATTTTGAGAAAGGGAAATCATGCTTGACTAATTTATTAGAGTTCTTTGAGGAAGTAACAAACAATGTGGATAAAGGGCAAGCTTGTAAATGTGATGTACCTGGATTTCCAAAAGGCATTTGATACAGTGCCACATCAAAGGTTCCTACACAAAATAAAAGCTCATGATGTAGGAGGTAACATATTAATATGGATAGAGGATTGGTTAGCTAACAGCCACAGAGATCAATGCTGGGCCCTCCACTATTTACAATCCACATCAATGACTTGGATGAAGGAACCAAATATATGGTTGCTAAATTTTCTGATGACACAAAGATAGGCAAATTGAATGTTGTTGTTTATTGCAAGGGGAATTGAATATAAAGTAGAGGTGTTTTGCTACAGTTTTACAGGATCTTGGTAAGAGCATATCTGGAATACTGTGTACTGTTTTGGTTTCCTTACTTAAAAAAGGATATAATTGCATTATAAGCAGTTGAGAGAAGGTTCACTTGACCGATTCCTGGGATGAAGGAGTTATGATGATAGGTTGGGCCTGTATCTATTGGAAATCTTATTGAAACATAAGATCCTGAGGGGACTTGACAGGGCAGGTGTTGAGAGGATGTTTCCCCTTATGGGATAGACTAGACAAAGGAACACAGTTTAAAAATAAGGGGTCTCCCATTTAAGACTGAGATGAGAATTTTTTTTCTCTCGGTAGTTTGTCTGTGGAATTCTCTTCCCCAGAAAGCAGTGGAGGCAGGTTCATTGAATATTTTTTTAAGGCTGATTTGATTGACAAGGGATTCAAAAGCTATAGGGAGCAGACAGGAAAATAGGGTTGAGGCCACAATTAGATCAGTAATTTTCTTATCAATGGCACAGCAGGCTCAAGGGGCCAAATGGCCTCCTCCTGTTCATAATTCATATGTTTGTATGTCCGTATGTTCCCTCCAATCCTGATCTGGCAGTTGCTCTACACATTGCTGCCACCCAGGTACCAATAAAGCCCCAGGAGGGCCATAATCCACATCCATTGAAGCCAGTAGCCCCTCTGGAGCCAACCAATTCCCACCCCATCCTACCAAGGCCTGTGATCCCCTCTCCGAACTCCAAGAAACTGCATGATAGGAAATGAAAAAGTTCTGACAATGCGATAGATTTAACTGAACTTTAGCTATTGTGCACTCTATTTAAGGTATACTCAGAGCATGCTATAAAAATAATTTAATGTAGATAGAGAACAGCTTTGTGGCAATATAGGAAGCAAATATATGGCAATTTATCCAGAATGCATCTGGTTTCTATAATGCTTTATTTGAAATGGTTTGTAAAATTGACCCTGGTACAAAACTTGCACAGGTTTTACATATCCTGAAAACCAATCATGTTTGGGAGGGTGTGGGGGGTGGGGGGTTTGGGGGTGGTGGTGGTGGGGGGGGTAGGTGGTGGTGGTCTAGAATGTCACAATAATATGTTGACAGAATTATAGAAAATGTTGACAAATTTAAATTGTAGGAAGAATAGTATCAATTCTTTCAAGGTGTTTGATTCAGATCAGATAATATAATTATGAAAATATTGCTCACTCACATATTATTTTGTATTTATTAAATAAATCCAGGAATTACAGCTGGCAATATTAGCAAAATAATGGCTACACTGCTCCTAGAACGTTTGCTTGTTCACTATTTCAACATTGGCTTTGATCCATTCATTATAACTGGATTGCAAATATAGGTCCATTCATTTTGCCAACTAGGCTAAAATTTTTAAGTGTCAATCAGTATAGCTATTAAATAAAACAAAAATAAAATCAGTCATAATCTGTTTGAATATGAGAAAATATAGGTGACACATAAGTTGCACATCATTTTTGGTGGCTGTTGAGATTAAGCCCTAATTTATTATTTAAATTCTTACTACTTCCTATAATATAATTTATAATATGCTTACTAATCCTTACTGTTGCATTGCATGGTAATGAATTTAAAGATAACACTTGAAACAAAATTTGCTTTGTATAGTCATAATGGTTGTGTTTGCATTTATTATGAGAATGTAAGAACTATTCTCAGGGTTGTGTGGAGCGAAATGCAACATATTGAAAAACATTTGTAAAAATAGCGATGTGCATTCTATTTTATTGGTACTGTGTCAAGTTTGGATAGAATCTCAAGTAGATTGGAGCATGCTATGAATTAGTAACACATCAAGATATTAAAATAAAGCTATAAACCACGAGAGAAAAGCTTTTTTCAAATTTGTTCTCTGGTTGTGGGTGTTGATGACAAGGCTGTATGAATTACTTTGAGAAGGCGAACGTTATTATTGAAGCACTGGCCTGGATTTTTGTTCGCGACTCGGGTGCACAGAGTCTGGAGAAATCCCAGCTCTGCGGAGACGACTTTTATAAATCTGGCCACAACTGTCGGATTTTCAGTCCAGGGATAGGGAGTGAGCTATATTAGGAGTTGGGGTGGGTGACCCAGGAAGCAGTGAGGGGTCAGAGGCGGGTTGGGCAACTCTGGCATGTGTAAATAGTGGGCTTTCAGGAATATCCATTGACTTTTGGCTGGACCGTATGATCCTGGCAGCAGGCGGGGCCAGAAAATCCCACACATAGAATGGATTCTCAAGACACAGCCATGGAGATGGCATCGTCTTGGCACCATCACCTGACGAAGATATCTATTGTAATGTAGCTAGCTGCCATGCCTCAGTGGGTGAATGATGAACAGTGCAGTGGTCATTATCCCATCCATTTGCCCTCTTGCTATCATCAGGATGCACCCACACTGTTGACCCTTGACCAGATCCCTCACATCTGCTCAATGTCACAGCATAACAGTGTGATTAAGAGGGAGGAAACCAATAGGGTTGCCAGTGGTCATGAAGCACAGCATGCTAACCTTGGAGTGATAGTCGCTACATCCATGGTGCCAAGCATTTGTGCAGAGCAATTTTCTCACCTCACCTTGACAGTATTTATTATTGATATGTTGAAGGTGGTTAGTATCTGTAAGCATGCGAATGTGAATGTCAGCATTGTAACCTGCATGGCTCATGACCTTTTCAGCCTTATATTTGCATTGTTAGAATGTCACACACAGACGACAATTGGAGATGGAACGGGTCCAGCTGCCCCACGCTTCTCAGACAAGGACCTACAAGTTTTTGTTGAAGAGATCCAGAGGAGGAGAACAGTTCTGTAAATTGCTGGCCAGAGTAATCCACCAGCCACCACAAAAAAGGCCTGGATTCAAATTATGGATGTGGTGAGCGCAGCAGGAGACCATCAGCACTCATGGATTCAGCGTGGGAAAAGGTTCAATGATCTGCGTTCTGTCAAGGGTTCTGGCTCATCCACACACAGCCCCATACTGCATCTAAGATGAGAGACATGGCACATACCCCTGCTTTAGTATTTAGACTTGTATGTGTAAGCAGTTAATGTTGGTGCACACAGACACATGTGAATGAGCACTGTGATGCACAGACACAGTAAAAAGCGAGATCCTTGCAAGCACAATATATCAAACTCACATGAAATCATGGCATCATTGCAGTCAAAAGAAGGTGAAAAAAGCCAAGGTAATGGCTCAGACTGGGGGTGGCTCAGCCTGGCTGTATCCGATTCTCTCAGTGGAACAGATGGCAATGGAAATAGCCAGGGTGCCAGAGCAGTCGCCTGTTGGTAATGGTGAATCACCTGTAACAGGTGATAAAGGCACCCTGGAACATGGTGGTAATGATGGAGATCATGCTGTCACTTTGTTGAGCACAATGGGATGTTGGCATGAGAGGGAGTGCAAGGATAGGGTTGTGTCATAAGGGCAGCGCAAGCATGAGTAAGGCAATTCCTTACACCACAGCGTGATTTCACAATGAGAATGGCTATACCTAAATAACTCCTTTTGTGTTTCACACAGTTCCCAGCTCTGTTCCCTCACCACACCCCACCCCCACCCTCATCTTTTGGTCATCAGGAGGAGGAAAAGATGTCCGACTAGGCAGCATCATATCAAACAATGCTGCACTCCGCTAACTCAGATACTAGCACATTTGAGGGATGTAGGGTGTGTATAGAATCAGTGGCACAGGAGGAGGTGTCAGAGTCAGAGGGACCTGTGCACAGTCCCCCTCAAAGAAGGGAGGAAAGTCACAATGATGCTCCAGTGGGCAGGAACATGGAGCCACAGGAATCACCTTTTGCAGCACAGTATTTAGAAAATCGGTAGCGGATATGGGGACATCTGGCAGAGTTCCTTGACATAGTAGGAGCTCTGGGAGTGCAAATGGAGGAATGGTTGCAAATGGTTGAGCTGCATGTTATTGAGCACTCAGATGCTCCTTGCTTCTTTTGTTGTCCATCCATGCTTAACTTGAAGGGAGACTCAATGAGAAGAGCCCATGAACAGATGCAGGTCAGCAGGTGCATCTCAAACATGAGTGTTGGGTGCCAGGTGCTCAACCACATGGCAATGTTATGCATTGGCCTAGATGTAAGCATTGCAAGTTGAGATGTCACGTATACTCTGGCGAATATTGCTAGTCTCTTGTCCCCACTGTTTTGGCAGCATTTACATTGCAGGTGGCAGAGGATGTGCTTCGTTTGGAAAGCTAAGGAATGTTGCATATGCCACCCACTGCAGAAACTGGACCATTGGCCTGAATGGATGTTGCACAAGTTCATTCAAAGAGATTTTGTTGCACAGTTGTGGGGTCATCCTGTGCTATATGCCTTATCTGCATGTAAGTTGACATATACAACCATAGCATGTATTGAGTGTAAAATCTTAAGTCATAATGGCACTCTCAGCACTGTGACCATGGTTTGAGTATATGCCCAGAGTGGAGGCTTTCACATTTCATTTACAGGCACTGACATTTATGTGAGGGGACCTGGCTGTGAAGGACTTCTTACCATGTGTGTTTACAATATGTTGAGGCTCCAAGTTATGATGGTGAGAGTCAAGCTCATTGATGTTGTTTTTCTCCCTTGCCAAAGTGGACATTACCCTGCATAATTATGGAATCAACGTAAAATGATTCTTCATTGGAAGTTGCTCACCAGGGACTGGCTGATGGCAAAATCTGAGATCGGGTACCCTATAAGAACCTATTCTGCACTATGGTTTTTATTTTACTGTGGGATCTGTCATGATATTTCTGGAGGTTGATGTTTCAAAAATGGAATCTTCCTTTCCACTTGTTTCAGAATTTCACCCAAATATTTATTTACTCTCCAATACTTTTTCAAGTTCATGAATATTTTCGTTTAGCTCAGCAACAACTCTGGTGAGTTCGGTTGTCTTTGGTTCAGAGTTATCTGCAGAACTCTTATGCAAGCTAACAACTTCACCTGGATATTCAATTCCTTTCAGAATCTTTTTTTTTCCATGGTCACTGAGTGTTCTTTAGACTCTTGCAATTCATTTGTTAGATCCTAGATCTGTTTCTTAGAATTTTCCTTATCTGTTATCAAAGTTTGGATTTGCTCATCCATAGTGCACTTCTCATCCTTTATGTTGTTCAGATTGGATCAAAGTTCAAGAATTTCACCAGTTTTGGTTGTTAATTCTGCATTCAAGCAACTGTTCTGCTACTTCAGCAATTCCTTCTCACCATTCAACCTGTTTCTTTCAAAGCCTCTTTGTACCTTTGTGACACCTCAGAAATTTGTTTGTTCAGATCTTGAACAGTTTGGCTCACTGAAGACTTTAGGTTATCGTGCATTTTCAAAGATACATACTCAGTTTGGATCTTGTGTTTCAAGTCTCCCAATCCAGCTTTGATACAAACATTTTCCAAAAATATTCCTGTCTTTTCTTCCTCCGTCTGCAGCAGGGCTTTGTCCTTCAGTTCAGTTTCACTATTAGCCAGGTCTCTCTCCAGTGAAGTCTTGTTTCAATTCTGTAATCATGCGACTCCTGGCTTCGTTATCTGCTCACAGTTTGGAAAGCTCCATGAGTTTCCCTTCAAATGTAGTCAGCTTGATCAGCACTGCCACCTACTGTTGCAGTTTGGGAAACGTGTCGGCATTTTCAAAAAGATTCATCTTTAATAATTCCTGCGCAATTTGTGAAATCAACAATTTGGGCCTTCCCTGTGATATTCCAAGATTTTCGGGCATCTTATGATCAGTTCTCAGTTTTGGCTAAGGTCTTTAAACCTTACGCTTTTTTTTCTTACAACGAGCTCGCCCACCATGTGGTATGGCACCAATCCTGAACCCAGGCTGGATGCGGTGCTTTCAGAAACCGGCTTCTCTGGCTTTTTTATAGCATTGAAGCTTTTTAAACTAGTCCTGGTTTAGAGCTGAATTTTTTTTGGCTTACCCCTGCTCCCTTCTTATGCACTCTGGGCATTTACAATAGATCTCCACAAGATATTGTGGAGTCCTCAGCTGCACAGCAGAGTTTTTTTCTTCTGCCTCTCTCCTTCTAATTCTGCAGTGGAGCTTCTTCCAAGTGATTTCCCTCTGTGTCTTCATTTCAGGTGCTTTCGCTCAGACCAGAATGTTGCTCCTTTAATTTTCCAGCTTTTAAATTTCTGCTCCAGCTTCTCTGAGGTTCTGGGTATTTCATTAGCTGCTACCATGTTGTATGTCAGTTCACTATATCTCACAAAGAGGCTCTGGGTCTTATATGGTTGGACATTAAGTATTTATTGATAGCAAAAAACTATTTACTTAGCTTGGGCTATACCCTGTATATATCAGCTAACCCCATGCTTGCTTCTACTCAGATCTCTGTCCAGTATACAACTGACTCTAGTCTCCAGTCATGTGTCACTTTACATCACACTGTGCATGCCACTGTTTCCCAGTCTCACGTTAACTCTTGCTGTGCCAGCCTCCCAGCTTCTTCTGCCATTGGTGGTCTCCTCCTCCTTATCCATTTCAGAATCATCTGATTGGACAGGAGCTTCCTCCTCCTCATCATGCTCATGATCCTTCCTAGAGGTTCAACTCTGCCCAAGGCATCTTCCTCTTTGAGTTGTAAGCCCCTCTGCTGTGCGATACTGTGCAGCATGCAGCACACCACTACTATTCTTGATACCCTTGGTGAAGAAAATTGCAGAGATTCACCTGAGCAACTGAAGCACCTGAATCACATTTTTAGAATGCCAGTGGCCTGCTCGATTATACTTTTTGTGATGACATGGCTGCTGTTGTAGTTGTGCTCTCCGTTTGTTTGAGGGTTCCTACAGAGGTCATTAGCCAGATTCTTGAGGAGCAGCTCTTGTTCCCTAGAAGCCAACCATGGATCTGTGAAGGTGGTTGGAGGAGCAGTCCTTGCTTCCTAGAAGCCAACCATGGATCTGTGAAGGTGGTTGAAATAGCTGAGGGCTTTGGGAACTCTTCATTACAAAGGAGTTGTGGCAGCCGCCAGGGAACCTTGCACACATGAAGGAAGACCTTGTTGTGGTCACAAACTACCTGGGCATTGATTTAGTGGAAGCCTTTCAGTTGACAAAAGT
Source organism: Carcharodon carcharias (assembly GCF_017639515.1). Lineage (NCBI taxonomy): Eukaryota > Metazoa > Chordata > Chondrichthyes > Lamniformes > Lamnidae > Carcharodon > Carcharodon carcharias. The sequence continues at coordinate 73,140,497 of NC_054477.1, read as the reverse complement.
TTGAGTTGAGTTGGAGCCTTTATGGCAATCAGTAACACCCTGCACTTAAAGGAAGCCTGCTAATTGATCAAATGCCGTGGCTATATGTGTCTAAGACACCAAATCTACAAGGAAATTAATGTGATCCCCTACATGAGCAAAACAAAACATTGTTTACAGCCTTAATGCAACTGTGTGTGCTGCTGACTGGGATATATCAGACAAGTCTTCTAATGATCCCTAAGGCAAATAAAAATTGAGAGCGATGGTTACTTTTACAGCCACTGGCCGGGCACGGGTTGGATAGAGTATGGTTTGATTTGTCGGTGGACTATGGGACTTATATCTGTCACCACTTCATGGCTTAACCTCATACACCTTTGGCAATGGTTCTTTGTCATATTGAGGTAGGATTCCGGAGTTGGTTCACCCTTCCCTCCTGGTCCTCCCTCTCCTCCTCCTCCTTCCTGATGCATGTGGTACTCCCTCATGCTCCTGACCTTGTGCCCTCCATCTGTCCTTTGGTTACTTGTGTTTAGTGCCTTCTATGGCATCTGTGTTCTATGGTGCCATGCCCATCTTCTATCTTCCTTCACACACAGCGCAATGCAGCCTTCTCAGGCACACGGTGCTTCCTGGTATCTGGATGCACAAGTCAGTAGAGGCAAATAATATTACTCTGTCAAATCCAGCAGCCTCACCCTCCTGCACCCTTGGGTTTAAGCCAAGTTGATATTTGAGCTTTTGCTATTTCTGAGGCAGTAAATACAACTTTAAAGCAAATTCCAAAGCAATTCACCTCTCCAAAAGGGTATCCTAGCTATCCAAAAAAATTCACAACATTCAGACCAGCTGTAACCTGTACACACCTTGTTGCACATTCCTAGTTCACTAAAATCACACATGAGAGTGGAGGCAGCTGCTGATTTAAATGGGCAGCTGCTTCCACAAAATGTGCACGTGTGATACATGACACGCCCCCATTCCTGCCCCGCAAAAATGTAGGTGGCGTGTTTGGGGGTGGGACTTCCAATTTCACGGCTTGTCCACCATTTTCATAATGATAGAGAGCCTCCAGGCCTTGACTTTCGTTGCATGGATAGCGTCAGGGAGAGAACTCCAGGACTTTTAAACAGGAATGATGTTGGAATGGCAGCATGGGGGCAAATGTCTGCAAGTTTTCTCCTCATCATCCATGGAAACACTGGCAGAAGAACTGTAAAACCCAGAAGAAATAGTGTAAATTCTGATAACGGTGCTTTAATGGGGTTTCTCTGCCTCTTTCTCCAAATGTACAGCAGAGGAGTGGAAGAGCCCCCCCCATGGAAAAATCACCCCCATCATATCCAAGTCAGGACCCTGTGTGGCAATGGTACAGACAGTCCTGTGACAAAAACAACCTTCTAGACTGTTTATTCGGCACTCCTTTGTCCCTTCCAGCTTCTTCCTTTTTCTAGAAATCCCTCTTTATTTGTTCTTCACTTTAGCTCTCTTTCCCTGTTACAAAAGACACTCTTCCTGCCCTTCATCATTTTTCTCTTATTCAGCTATGCAGAACCCTCTCCCCAACTCTCCACCTCTCCTTCAATTCTTGTGGAAGAAAATGCCCAGTCTCCAGGCTCCTCTTTCTTTCTTCATTTCCCTGTAGGCCCTCTCCCCAGCATTTTTCTTGTTCGCTCTCCTCAACGTATTGAGTTTTCTCTCCAGGTTCCCCTCTCTTGCCTGTGCAAATCTGTTTTAATGTGACTGTTAGCCAACCACTCCTCCCCCTGACCTATCTGAAACGCAGATAAAGTGCCTCACTGATACAGCAGCAAGTTTGAATGCTGTTTTCCACTGTGTAAAGCTCAAAGCCGTGAAGATTGAACTATTAAAAGAGCAGCCTACTGCTTTACTATAGAGCTGCTATACACCCAGTCGATTTTTATGCCTTTGCATCGATCTGTCAACCAGCAACAGAAGACACTCAAGTCCTAACATGTGATGAATCCACAGGAACACCGGCTTTCAAGAAATGTAATTAAAATATTCAATATAATACTTTAGAAACATGGCATTTCTTTCGTCTTTTAACTTTGGCTTTCATTATCTGGCTTTAATGGAATTTTCAGTTTTTATTGGATTGTTTATTATATTTCGTTTTGATTATCGAAAATCAAAGCAATGCAATGTGGGAAGGCTTTTTTAAATGGGAAGTCACGTATTTGTTGTTTTTTTTAATGAGGTTATAGCCTGGGAATTGCAGCACCTGTTCTTATGAAGCAACCATGCAACATTTACCAGCCCTAAGCAGCTATTTAAACCACAGCATTTATATAAAAAAAAGGGATTAATATGCTGAATTTTCTGAAAAATTTAGGCTGCTTCAGTGAGAACCAGTCAATTTGGTGTTGCGTGGGACAGAAGGGCTCTTGTTACCTCAAAGCAACTGGTGCAATAATCCTAGAAGGTGATAGCAGTCAAGATCATTGCTGCCTCCACAACCCAACAGACTGGATACAGCTCACAAAGAAGATGACCAACATCAAGAAAGGCAAGACTTTAAAACCACTCTCTGTCAACTTCAAGTCACTGTCATGAAAATATAATTATTCTCACAATACTATGAGAAGATATTTATTGTAAAAGGTAGGTTAATAATGGGGTTTGGATAGTTTGTGTGTGTGTGTGTGTGATTTAATTGAATTGGATATAGCTGGTCTGGAGGCTTTGAGTCATCAACAAGAAGCTAGGTGTTGCATGGGACAGAAGGGCTCTTGTTATAAATGCTGAAGTTTTAGAATGTGAGCTGTAAGGAAAATTTGCAATTTTTAGATGAATTAGAGTTGTTTGAATTTCAAAGAGATGGTAGTACACCTAGCCAGAAGAAGCTAAGCCAAATAGTGTGTTTATTTTTCCCAAAGGTTACTGATAAAATTAGTACTGTGAAAATATTTATATTATGAGAAAGGTAAAGTTCCAAAGACATATCAGATCATTAAAAAGGGAGAAACATGTATAAAGGAGATGAGGCTATGAATCAGAGAAGAAGGCAATCTAAGGTCTAACACAAATGTGAAAAGCCTCCAGCCTCTGTGCATCAAGTTGCTGTCTACAGGAACCAAAGCTGAAAAATCTCACTTTGAATTCTCTCATCCAGGGTATTGTGTTATTTTGCCTGGGTCTGTTTAAGTCTATTTGTTTTTACTGTTGCCTTAAGAGATTTAACTGTGAGCCACATTAGTTGGGGGGGTTTAGGAGTTATTATAGTTGTAATTTGCGGACCTATGCATGTGCTTGAAATCTTTTCTTTTGTTAATAAATGTTTAATTTAGTTTTTAAAAAAAACTTTGAAGTTATAGTAGCCTTGTTACTTCTGAATTTAGGGCATGCATCTCGAAATAAAATACAAATTTCAAAACACTTGTGACCACATGATTAAGCTTTCCTCGTGGATTTGATCTGCCTGGCACACATCATCTGCCACATCATAACATCACAATACCCCTCAAAATCTGCAGTGCTACTGCATTCTAATCATAAAAGCTTATCCTGTGCAGACTTGTCAGGAGACCGACAGCTCACTGAATGCTTACTATGCATAGCCATACTGCAGCATGGCACAAAGACATAAAATCTTAAAAGGGATTGACCAAAGGAAAACCTTGCAATTCCTTTCCTAAACCCACATCCACCCCTCTCCACACACTTAAAACCAACTTTGGCCTCTTCTGCATTCTCCTTCCTTTACCACCCACCATTGGTGGCTGTATCTTCAGTTATTTAAGTTCTGTAGTCTGGAATTCTCTCCCTCAACTTCTGAGCTCTCTTCTGTTAAGACCCTCCTGAAAATCCACCTCTTTTGCCAAGCTCTCAGTCACCCCTCCTAATAGCTCTTCTTTTGTCAGCATCAATTATTGACTGTGTTTCAGTGAAGTACATTGGGGCATTTTTCTACATTAAAGGTGCTTTATAAAAAGTTATTATTCTCGAGCTTTTGTTGACCCGTTTCTAATCTCTCCCTCCTGGTTCAGTGTCTGATTCCTATTTCAAAAGTGAGTTTCTTTATGTTAAAAGTAAAAAAGCAAACCATGTTATTGTTGTAAATAAACAGATTGTGGTTTGTTATTTGTGCGCTCTCTAAATCTCAAAACTGGTCCCTGTGTGCACACCAAGATGATGAAAGATTGGAGCATACAGCTCTGGACTCTATTTGAGATAGTCACTAACATGAAGGAGTAGAGGAGGGTAAAGCAAGAAGCCTCCCTCAAGCTTTTGACATGCCTTGTCACCCTAGCCTGATATAACAACATACGTTCAATGACAAGAACATCACACACAGCATATTGCAATGCCAATACATTTTGAAAGTGCTTCCTTGAGAGAGCACGTTGACCCATGTTTCATTTCTGTATTTCTAGGCCTACATCCACAATGATAACTTATCCATTCCCTCTCATTCTCTCCACATATGCTGACTGGCCCATTGAGCGTTTTAAACACTTCTCTATCCTAGTCCTAGATTTCCAGCATCTGAAGTTTTTTTTTTTGCCTTTTGCTTATTTAGCACAAGTAACTTAGGAATTAGATGGTGCAGCTGATTAGCTCTAAGGGGAAGTATTCTGGTAAAACTTACACATACACACCGCACATGACAAAATGACAGTAAATTATTTGCCCAGGAGTTTGTTCTAATGACGTAGGCTCTGCTACAACAAAGTATGGGTAATGAAGGCGTTGAGGAAGTTCAGAGAATAGACAGTGGGCAGAATTTTGTGGAGGCGGAAGGGGTCCCACTGCTGGGTATGAAAGTGGGGAATTGACACCTCAGCAGTGCTACCACTGGCGGTGGATATTGCTGTGTATGCATCTGGGAGAAGACAGCGCATCAAGGACCATGTGCCTTCAAAGTCCAGTACATAGGGTCTTGGGGTGCTGTGGCCAGTAAGGTAGGCCCCAGTTGTTATTGATGGGGTGGTGTTAGTGTTGCTGAGGGCAGGCAGCGCGGTTGCCACAGCTTCACCCATTGCCATGAGGGGTAGCCCCCCCCCTCTGGATGATGGAGTGACCAAAAAGTCCCCTTGAAGCCCACTGTGAGGCTACCACACTGTCTCCCCATTTGGCAGCAGGTGCTCCCCAGCCCTGGTAAAATGCCAGTGGAGGCAGGAAGAGGCCCATAACTGGCCAATTTAAGTGGTTCATTTGGGTTCCCACTGGTCGGCTCGTTTGCCATCTTTCCCACTGCTGGCAAGATGGCAAGGTGGCGGGAAGCTGTCAGGCACACACCGACACATTCCCAGGTCATTTTGCCAGCCCTCTCACCTCCCAGCCATTGGAAGGGCTCCAAAAAAAAATTGTGGCCAATGCTTTGAAATAAAAAACAGAAATGCTGTAAATACTCAGCAGGTCTGACAGCAACTGTGGAAAGAAAAACAGAGTTAATGTTTTGAGTTGAATATGACTCTTCTTCACTTTCTGTTTTTGTTTCTTACTTTATTTCAGATTTTCAGCATCTGCAGAATGTTGCTTTGAACTACTTGGTTTAAGAAGGGTTCCTTCACAGAAATATAAAGTCTTAGAAACTTACATCATAAAAGGAGGCCATGTGGTCCATTGAATCAGCTCTGTCATTCATTAACGGCCTGGCTGAACTTTTACATCATCTCCACTTTCCTGCCCTATCCCTTTATCCCTTGATTCTCCTAGTGTCCTGATTTCTATCAATTTGAGTCTGGAATTATACTGAGCATTGATAAACTTTATCTGTTATCAAAGAATTCAATCAAGTTTGACACAATTTACCATTAATAAATCCTTGCTGGCTTTCCTTGATTGATCCATGCCTTTCCAAATCAAAGTTTATTTTGCCCCGATAATGGTTTCTCATAACTTTACCATCACTGATGTTAGGCTGATTTACCTATAGTTACTTGATTTATCCCTCTCCCTTTTCTTGAGTAATAATGTGATATTAGTAACCTCCAATTCTCTGACACATATCCCGTGTTTAGTGAGGATTGAAAGTTTATGACCAATGCCTCTACTATTTCCATCTTTGCTTCTTTCAGTAACTTGGAATGCAATCCATCTGGTGTAGGTGACTTAACATCCTTCAGTAATGCTAATCTTTTTAGCAATCTTCTTTGTCTATTGTTATCCTGTTCATAAATTCCCTTTCCTCTTTTAGTCGAACCTTCAAATTATCCACTTCCTTTGTGTACAGATGCAAAGTATTCATTAAATGCTTTTGCCATATCTATTGGCGCTACATGAAAAATTTCCTTTAGGCCTTTAATAGGCCCAACTTTTCCCTAGCAAACTGCTTATACTTTATAGGCTAATACTTCAATTAGGTCCTAGTCAGGAATGTATCATAATTATATACATATATTCTTCATGAAGCAACACACAACCTTACAGCATGAAATATGCTTCTGACTGGTTGCATGCTCTGCAGCGGCCCTCGGTGCAGGCAGCAAGCACAACATACAGCTGCCCTTCACTTCTTAAAGGCAGACTGTTCCTCTTAAGGGAAAGGCGCATTCAGAGTTGCAGCAGCTGGAGTAATTGTTTAAGGAAGCCTTTGATGGAAGGCAGAAGATTGTGCACGAGTTTAACAGGGACTTATAGGTAAACAGGATTTCTTAGTAGTAAAACCAAAAATCAGCAGAGTTCTCCAGGTGAATCTTGCACACCAGATAGCCAATATTAGCAGAACTCTCCAGAAAGACCTTGGGGTTGATAAGGGATTAACTGGATAGGAGAAAGAAGGGAGGGTGAGGATAAACAGATAAGGTAGAGCCAAACAGTGCTGGGCCAGAGCCAGGCTAGAATGAGATCAAGAGGCCCTTCTTGGGTAAGTAAAAGATACACACCTGGGACTGGAGACATCCGCTTATTATGCGATTATGCACTGATAAGATTGGAATTTGAATAACACAATGTGTATGTGACTTGTTGTATATAAAAGGATGTTTTTCCTGTAATTGATAGAGTTCTGTTTTAGCTAGCCTAAGGCAGACTCTCCCCATGTTCACTTGAATAAAACGATCGTTAGCCTGTATCTCAGTCTCTAATTGTCGATTTGTAAAGGCACCACAACAATTGCCACTGGAGTAACAGGCCAGAGAGAGGATTCCCAGGTTCCCTAATGTGGTGCTGAACGACTTAGCACAGGATGTCGAAAGGAGGAGAGAGGGCATGTTTCCTCAGGAAGCTAGAGGCCCTTAATGCATACCTTGCGAAGGGAATGGTAGCAGAAGGCCAGGGCAGTAAATTCCAGGAGTCTTGCCCTAAGAACCTGGCTGTAATGCTGCAAAAAGTTCAATGATTTTACATGACTGGTCAAACTTAGTAAATGTATCTTTGAATGACATCTCCTACCACCAAAGCACCAAATCCTCCCAAATGTCAATGTACCACAGCCCCATCACTCACCCATCAGCACTCAGGACTTCAGCTAATGTTAAGATGCCCCATCTCGCCTTCACACATTTAGCAATGCTGCCAGCCTCACATTCATGTTTCAAAGCACCCCCATATTCTTAGCTATCCGGCTATGACAGGTACATTATCCAAGCACACTCACTGACACTTTTCCCTCTTTCTTGCAGAGCAAGGTCACACGTGACAGGAGGGAAACAACAGAAATGGTGGGGAACAGGCCTGCCTGAATCTTCTCAAGATACGGTATTCTGTATTATGGGGGCAGCAGTGACTCCAAGGCTGTTTCATTCTTTATTGCTGAGGACGTTCAAGATGAAGGTATGATCTCAACTTGTGCATCTTCTCAAATGCACCTCATCTTCATCGTGCTATCTAGCAAGCTGCAGATTGTGTGCCTGTGAACTTTTTTGTGTTCTATCCCCATCCTGACCTTCCCCTTATGCATTTATGCTTTCAATTTTAAAAGCACCATCATATAATCTGAAGCTCACAGCCACCTGCTCAGATGCTGGTGCAGCACATGCTTTAGAGGGTAGTATTGAGGTGGGATCAGCATGTGTGGACTCACTGGGCATGGCATGAGTGGGCTGCAGCCAAGACAGGGTGCAAAGATCATAGGCGTCAGCTCCTTGCAGGTCACGGTCATTGACAAGTCCTGCTGTTGAGGACTCAGGTAAGGACTTTGATGGGTGGAAAACAGGAGAATGTTGATATGAATGGAGACGAGATGCTTATGCACTGACAGGCCCATCAGAGAGCCTATTGACACTGTCGAGGAGCATAGAAGCGCCTTGTTCCAACTTGGTACAGGGTTTTGCACAGAACTTTGAGCCCATCCTTTCTAGAATGCAGGTGGTGACCAACTCTATGACAGCACTGGTGAATCCAATAATGATGCAGCGTCTGATGGCCTATGACACAACTTCCGCTGCAACACAGGCAGAAGCCACTCAACAGGTGGAATTGTGTTGAGGCATCAGGCATTTTGTCTGCTGGCTAGAGAGCCGGTGAGAGACCCGTGCTGCTCTTTTCGGGAAGGCCTGCTGAACCACATGCCAATCAGGCAGTGGAGAAGCCAATGGTGGGCCTTCCCCCCGGGTTAGACCCAGGGGTAGAAGTGTTGACTACTGACAGCTGCCGGCCAATCAGAGGTCAGCAGTTCTTGAGCTCAGCAGCACCGCAGGCAAGGCAAGGCTGCTGGTGGAAGGACAGGCACCAGAGTCCCAGGATCACTGAGTGTGCCAGGCCACAGGTTTGTAGTGTGGGGAGGGGGGCAATGGTGGTAGTTTGCAGAGAGGGAGTTGCAGGGAGAGGGGCACAGGGGGTCATTAGCTGAGTGCCTTTGATCGAGGACCACCCTGACCCCTCTCTCCATCCAGATTGACAAGCTGGCTGCAGTCTGTGATTCTGTGTTGTGCATGTTGCATGGCGACAGACCTGTCTGCAGCTAGGTTAATCCCAGCAGGAGTGGGATGAGGCCCTTAAATGGTCATTAATTGGCCACGTAAGGGCCTCAATTGATGATGGGATGGAAAGGTCGACCATGGGCCTTCCCACCCAGAGTTTAATTCTGGTGGAGGCAGAAAGGCAGCAGGGTTGCAGTACACCACCAACCCACCTCCGTAAATGCCCTTTCCACCTCCAAGCTCTTCACCAGCGAAAGCAGAAGTTTCTGGCCAGCATCTCAGTCCTGCAGTGGAAGCCCAGACTGAAGTCACATGATCCATGCTTGTTCAGACTGCTACCATCATGGCTGTGGAGACAAGTGTTTAATGGAGCATATAGGCTCTTGCAGCAGTCCAACAATCTGTGCTCAAGTAGGGTACTAGGATTGCTGAGGCGCTGCCCCGGGGAGAGGAAGTGGCTTTATGAAGCACAAACTTACTGTCCTTTCTCAGGGTGAGAGTATTCAGTGGCCATGTTGTTGCCATTCATCCAGCCAGCCCAAGTTCCTGTCACCCCATGCCAAGGCGATGTAGTCTAAAGTCAGGCTGTCAGCACCCAGAGCTAGTCAATGTCATCCTGTAAAGCCATTTGCAGTAACCCCGACTGAATGTCAGCAATATTTCACTAGCCATGCTGCAGCCACTTGGATAAAGCACTATATAGGAGCACAAGGCCAGGCACAGGCAGCATGCACAAGAGTGAATACTTCAGTTTGTGTATGTATTATTGGGCATGTGGCTGGACAAAGATGTCCTGGAATTTTCTTTGTGCCATCTTTTAAATCAGCATTTTTTGCCAAGAGGGCCCTGTGACAATCCATAGCAGATGGATGGAAAGGTGGGGAATTGTGGAACAGTGTTGATGTGAGGCTGAGAGATTCCCTGATGCCTCTTCCTTTCCTCCTGCACCTCACCCTCTCCTCACGTCCTCCTTTTCCTAATCCTTCCTTTTTTTCCTCTTCCTCCTGCCGCGGCACCTGACAAAGGTCTGGTGGCAGCAGCTGCACCCTCATGTGAGTGGGATTGCATAGAATGCAGCAGACTGGACCATGATTTTGGAGAGAACGGATGCTGGAATGCTCCATTGTGGAGGCAGCAGAATCATTGTTTCATAACGCTGATGATTTGCTCCATGTTTTTGGTGGTGTCATGGCTCTCATTTTACGTGCACTGTCCATGCATAGTCAGCTGATGGAAGGGAGTCAGGAGCAATGCTCCTCTCATGTTTTTGTCTTGTGCACGGCCTCTTCATTTACATGTACAGAGTCTTCCTTTTTTGCGCACGCCTGCTAACTTAAAGAAGATGACTTGTGCTTGGCCGGAGCAGGAATTCCCAGGTTGCTGCACAGCCATGCAGCTTAGAGGCAACATTGGTCATGAGCCAGGTTTGAGTGAGTAGTCTTTTTCATCAAGCAGTCGCCAGCTTCTTGTTCTTCATGGTAGCCTAAGTATGGTGGGAACAGCAGACCGGCACAGAATGAAAGCATCATGACTGCTGCCAGGATAGCAAGCATTCACTGACGTGATGTTCTGTGCATGGTTGCACACCAACTGCATTCTTAGGAAAGGGAAACCCTTGTGTTTGTGTTTACCCCACCCCCCGCCCCACCCCCTGTTTTCATGTAGGCCAGTAGAGCCATCTGCAGACAGTTCATAGCTCCCTGCACTATTGGGAAACCTGCTAATCTGGCAAATCCATGTGCCAGTTCCTCATGCTTCCCTCTGGTTCGAGAGAAGACTATGAAGTCCCCTCTCCTGGAGTACAGGGCTTTTGTTACCTCTCTAATGCAGCAAAGGACAGTGAACTGTGAAATATTGGCAATGTCACTTGCTCCTGCCTGGAGTGATCCCCTTGCATAGAAATTCAGGATGGTGGTTACCTTTATGGCCACTGGCAGCAATATCCTCACCCTGTTGTGTGACAAGAGGTCCAGTTGGAGGTGTTGGCCCAATTCAGTGATCACCTCCTTGGTGAAATGGAGTTGCTTCAGACACTGTTCATGATGGAGTTAGAGGTATGAGAGTGCTTCCTGAAGACCCTTGGTGGTGACATCTTCTATTGAGAGCCCACTTTTTCATTCCTCTGTGCATAATTTCCCCTCTCTGCTGTCTGTGCTCCATCTCCATCATGCTGCAGCCCAGGGGTGACTGAAACTATAGCCCCCATTAGTAATAGGCTTTTTCTGACAGGCCTGAAAACACTTCGACCTTCTTGATCAAAGTTCAACATCACTTCCTCCTGAATCCAACAACTTTTTCAAACTCCTCCAACGACAACGAACACAGTACTTCCACTCACTATTGTTACAACTGGGATTGGAGGTTTGCGCAGTTTCTGTAGCCCCATACTCCACAGGCCAGACCAGAAGTGTAAATGTTTAATTCACTCACCAAAATGGTCAAATGTTTACTTTTGCTGCTGTTAGAACCAAAATAAGAGACTTTAAACAGGCGTATTTTTTCAATATACTCAGAACGATTGATTTATTATGAAACAAAACTTCTTTTTAAAAGCAAATTGCAAAAACAATTTGTAATCAGGAAGTCTAACTACATACCTCTTTAAATCCCAGGGTCTCTGCAGAGATTGGCCAATGGGAAAATTTTATGAAGCAGGATAAATTTAGAAAAGTTTTGAGGCTGTCGTTCCTGTGTTCTTGTGTGCGAAGACGGATCATTGGTCACAATAGTTATCTGGAAGTTCCTTCCAAAGGAGCTTTGGTGAATCACTGTCTTTGGGATCTCTGTCTCATTTCAGCTTCTCAGGCTTCCAAATACAGCCGAGTTATACTGTGATGAAGTTTCTCTAGCCAGAGGTTGATAACCACACTGAATTTCAGGCAAGGCAGGGATAGTTGGACAACCTTCCTTTTCGATTTACTCCCAAAACTCTAGAGTCTAACACAAAGTTCCCAAAGAGAAACCCCTCTTATAGTCAGGTGGTTCTCAGTAAATCAGCAGGGTTTTCCAGCCTCTGATAACAGTGTTTTTTCCCCAGCAATTACAGTTCAAGTAAACAAGTGACCCTTATCTCCCTATGTGTATGGCTGTTCATTTAGTTGAAATCATGTGATTTCTTGGAAAAAGCAGCTTGCTCACAGACCAAAGTGAACTTGTAATCTTAAAAAAAAACCCAGATCAGCTCCCAAGAAAATGTCCAGATAATTCAATGTCCTTCTTGGAGCTATGTATTTCTAACACTATGCAGCAGCAAAATAATGTCAGAATCACCTAAATTGAAAGTTTCATGCTGATCTCTCTAAATAATGCTAGAGTGGGGGTCCCTCATGCAGCTGAATGTCTTCAGCTGAGAATATTTAAGAAAGACTGTCATCAGGACCTGCAAAGCCCAAACTGGCAGGCTGGTGCTAAATCAGCATAGGACACTGGCATCATGATCTGCCCACTCTGCATGCTTCTGCTGCACACCCAGCATATATTTTACCTTTTTTATAAAATCAAATTATGTTGTGGCCACTGTTAGCTAGATGATCTCCTATTGTAATATACTCCACTTGTCCTATTTTATTTCTCAGAAGCAGATCCAACACTCCTCCTTTCATTATTGGACTGGAGGCATTTGATTGAGAAAATCTTCCTGTATACAAATCAGACATTATTCTCTTCCCTACTCTTCAGTTCTGCTTTTTTCCCCAGGCTGTATTAGGGTAAAAAAAGTCTCTTACTATTGCTATCCTATTTTTGATACTTGACTTTGAAATTTTCGAGCAAAGTTGCTCGCTGTACCTCTCACTGTTTGGAGCCCTATTTAAAAAAAATCTCTCATCAACACAACAGCTCCATCGCTGTTCTTCAACTCTCAGATTTCCTAGGACCATCTAGTAACTCCTTTTATATTTTGAAGAATAACATCACCCTTAATTGTCACTGGTGTAGTCCCTCCTCTTCTTCCTTCTGTATGTAATACTTGTCAGCCAGGAACCATCCCTGGCCTTGTTGGAGTCCTGTCACTCTGGTTTCCCTCTAGCTGCCAAATTAGTTTAACCCTCCCCAACGCTAATTGTTAATATCTCAGTGGCGACATTGGTCCTGCATCTGTTTAGGTACGACCTGCATTGTGTACAAGTGCACCTTCTCTTTAAAACCTATCACAATGCAGCAGGAATCTAAAACCCTCACTCCTGCACCATTTCTCCAGCCAAAGATTTACCAGCACTATTATCCTGTTTCTAAACCCACTAGCATATAGCACTGGGAGCAATCCTGAGATTATTATCTATGAGACCCTGTTGTTTCTTTAAAAATCTTTTGCTTGCTCCTGAAACTGCACCTGAAAGACCTCAAGACTTTTTCTACCTATGTCACTGGCTCCAATATGGACCACAACCTCTGGCTGGCCTCCTTTTCGGGTAGAATGTTCCAGGGTAGATTGATATCCTTTATCCCAGGCACCAGAGAAGCAACATACCATTCAGGAATCAACGATTGCAGTTACAGAAGCGTCTGTCTTTACCACTAACTATTGAATCTTCCATGACTGCTGCATTCCTACTATTTTTCTCATGCATGCAGCCAAATCAGCCATGGTGTCAGGTTGGTACTGCTTTTCTCCTAGGAGTTGTCACCCTCCGCTGTATTCAAAACTGTAAATTGGTCAACGAGTGTCACTGGCTTGGGTAGATTCCTGAACTACCTGTGTGTTCTGCCTACCCTGCCTGGTAGATATTCATTCCCTCACCATCAGCACCTTCTGTAGCTGTGGGCTGAGTGCATATGGTTTCCAGGAAAGTCTCAGACTCCTGGAGCTGGACGATATGAAACTTGTAAACTGTAAGGAGGTTGGTGTCGAACTTCAAAAGAACATAAGACAGGTTGGTGGAGTAGGCAGACAGTGGTGAATGAAATTCATTGCACAGAAGTGTGAATTGATTCATTTTGGTAGGAAGAACACAGAGAGAAAATATAAAATAAAGTGTCCAATTCTAAAGGAAGTGCAGGAGCAGAGCATAACTTATAGAAGATGGCAGGATAGGTTGAGAGTGTGGTTAATAAAACATGCATCCTAGGCTTAACTCAACTGTGTCCAGTTCTGGATGCCACACTTTAGGATGGATGTGAAGACATTAAAGAGAATACAGGAAAGATTCATGAGAATGGTTTCAGGGATGAGGAACTTCAGTTACTTAGATCAGAGAAGTTAGGACTGTTTCCCTTGGAGAAAAGAAGGTTGAGAGGAGATTTGATAGAGGCATTCAAAGCAGAAAGCAGAGAGTCAGGATAAATCGGTCTTTTTCTGGATGGTAAGCTGTAACTAGTGGGGTACCACAGGGTTCGGTTCTTGGGCCCCAACTATTTACAATCTATATTAATCACTTGGATACAGGGATAGTAAATACTATAGCTAAATTTGCAGATGACACCAAAATCGGTGGGAAAGTAAGTTGCAATGAAGAAATAAAAAATTTACAAATGGCTAGGGACAGGTTAGGTGAATGGGCCAAAATTTGGCAGATGGAGTTTAATGTGGATAAGTGTGAGGTTATCCATTTTGGTTGGAAGAATAAAAAGGCAACTTACTTTTTAAATGGAGAGAAACTTCAGAATGCTTCAGTGCAGAGGGATCTTGAGGAATGATGTAGTTGCATTGGAGGCAGTTCAAAGGAGGTTCACTAGATTGATTCCAGAGATGTGGGGCTTGTCTTATGAGGAGAGATCGAGCAGTTTAGGCCTGCACTCGCTAGAGTTTAGAAGGATTAGAGGAGACCTAATTGAGGTATATAAGACAGTAAAGGGAATAGACAAAGTAGACGTGGAGCAGATGTTTCCCCTTGTGGGGCATTCTAGAATGAGAGGCCATAGTTTTAGGCTAAGTGGTGGTAGATTTAAATTAGAGATGAGGAGGAATTACTTTTCTCAAAGAGTCATGAATCTGTGGAATTCATTACCTCAGAGTGCAGTGGATGCTGGGACGCTGAATAAATTTAAGGAGGAGATAGACAGATTTTTAATTAGTAATGTGTGAAAAGGTTATGGGGAGAGGGCGGGAAATTAGAGTTGAGGCCGAAATGAGATCAGCCATGATTATAATGAATGGCGGGACAGGCTCGAGGGGCTGAATCACCTACTCCTGCTCCTAGTTCTTATGTTCTTATGTTCAAAATCATGAGGGGTCTGGACAGAGTAGATAGGGAGAAACTGTTCCCATTGATGGAAGGATTGAAAACAGGAGGACACAGAGTTAAGGTAATTGGCAAAAGTAGCAATGGTGAATTGGGGGGAAATTTTTTCATACAGCAAGTGGTTAGGACCTGGAATGCACTACCTGAGTGTGTGGAGGAGGCAGGTTCAATGGAGGTATTCAAGAGGGAATTGGGTTATATTTGAAAAGGAAGAATATGCAGGTTTATATGGCAAAGTGGGGGAATGGCACAAAGTGAATTGCTCATTATGAAGAGCTGTCACTGATATGGGCTGAATGGCCTCCTCTTGTGCTGTAACAATTCTGTGGTTCTATGATGTTGAAATCTCAAATTTGAAGAAACCCTGATTGTTGAAAAAATAATGCTAAAATAGTAAAAAATTAACTAAAAGCGCTAGAAATTATATCTATGAATCCAAAACACAATATAAGCATCTATCAAGTGAATTTCAACAGGGAAAAATGAATAATTTAATAAAACAAACTAACACTTGCCTTTTACTCACCAATCCACTTGCTCAGCAGCAATGTCATCACCTTTGAACTTCATTCTCTGGGTCGTTCACCGGGTGTTTTATAATATATAATAGCCTGTTAGCCCATCCAGGTCATGCTCTGACTTGTTCTCACGGACTGTATCATTGGGTCTCCCACTTTTACCTATTGTCCTCTTGCATTGTTTCCCCTCAGTCTTGCTCCATACCCCTTACTGAGTCTACACCATCAGTTCTCCCACTTTGATAGTGTTGTCCCCTGCAATGTTTCCCCCAGGGCTTGTTCTTTCACCTCTCACTGCCTCTACTGTTACAGACCCCAGAAGAAGAAGAGAAAAACTTACCGTTTAAAATCAATATTCGGACCCTCGGAAACTGGGAACTACAGTTTCCAGTAAGCCTTAGCAATTGCTGTGCATGTGCTGGCCCTGGAATGGCCATTCATGAGCAGATCGTTCCTTTTTGCGATCTTCAGCTTTTCTGTGCATGTGCCATATGGAGAATGGCCGCGCAAGCGCAGTTGGGGCATGTTCACATTTTCAGACTAGTAGATCTCACATGCACAGTTCAGTGAAGTTAAAGTAAGGAGCCAGGGAAAAGGCTTCGAATTAAAGCAGGAAAGCTGTGGGGAGCAGAATTAAAGCAAAGTGGGCTTGTGAGAAGCCAAAAGATCCGAGGAGACAGCCAAAAGCTGGTGACTCCTTACTATGGGCCTGTGAAGCAGTGGTGTCCTGTTGGCATAGCTGAGAGAGTGCGTGGAAGGCGAAGCTTGAATGTATATAGTGATCCAGGGGAGAGGAACAACGGAAGGAGAACCTGGATGTTCAAGAGAAAGCTTCATGTGAGAGAAGATTCCAAGGTGTGTTCTTTGAGAGTGGTGATTGGAAACCCTCGTGTGAAAGACAGTGGGCATAATCGTCCATGCCCGCAGGTGTCAGGTGTGCTCCGTGGCACAAACGGACAATTGGTGAGAAGGACAAAAATCTGTTTCACGATGTCGTGAAACCAGTTTGAGATCGTTCGCTCAGCTTGTCGATGGCCACGTTTCCTGCCATCGGACATGTGGAACTACATTGCAGTACATCAGCATATCATTATAAGGGTAGCCCGCTAGACTCATCATCTGAGCAACATATAAAAGGTGTGCACTCGGCAGACTGCACTTTGAAGGGAACTCGGAGGTGAGTGCACAGTATCGTTATGGAGCATTCACGAGGGACGCCTGTTGGACTTCAAGGTTGAGGCGAAATTGGAGGGTTGGGGGCAAAGGCTGCCCTGTGGTTGCAGCGACCTGGGGGGGGGAGGGGGAGAAACAAAGGCTGCCCTGCAGATAAGGCAACCTTGGGTGGTGGGCAAAGGCTGCTCTGCAGTTGAAGGTAGCACACAAGCACATGTCGGATGGGGGGTGTGTGGTGGCCAAGGGAAGCTGCCACACATTAGGGACATCTTGTATAAAGTGACCATTCCTCTGCAGCTGAGACAGTTCAGGTGCAGCCACATTGATATGATTGACCTAGGACCTGTAGCTTCTCTGCCCACTCAAGCAATGCAGAGGCATCAAAGTGCCAACAAGTGCTCCAGAGCTTTTCAACCCTCAAGCACAGACTGCAAATTAATAAGCGTTCTAGTGCACTGCCAAACAGGTGGATTACTGGGCACAGTGAACAGTCTTCTTGCGAAAGCTGGCCATGGAGCAGTCACTGGTGGAAGCGCTGACAGCCCCTTGCAATGTTATCATCCCGGTTTGGACCAATCTCCCCCATGGCTCAAGCTAACAGTGCAGCCTTGCAACGCAGGTTAGGAGAATGCCTGAGCTGAGAGCACAGTATGCAGTCCAATGGGCAAAGCTGCCACCATCAGTCAGCTGGAATGAGACAGAAGAAGGTGGGGTTTCGGGCAACCACGCAGCGCACTAATCTCTGGCCATCCAAGTGGTGGCCAGCACTCTTGGGGATGTGCTAAAGGGCTTAAGACTTAACCAAAAGAGGTTCTTAGTTCACCCATGCTAACCCACCCTCTCTCTCTTTCATCCTGCAGGATCATTAAGCCTGGTGAACTAGGCTGGTAGGCCTCGTGGTGTACAGAGAGCGAAGATGACAGAAAAGAGTAAATGATGTGCCTAGCTGCCTAGAGGGAGGGGCAGCACCTTCTGGAAGAAGGGGTGGCTGGGGTTCTAGCATACATCACCGAAGAACCACAGCGAGCCGTCACTGTTCAGTACCTGGCTAGACCCAGGGTGTGTAGACAACGCCTTTCATTCCTGCAGATGACTGAGAACCAGTCTTGCTGAAGATTGTGTATGTTCAGGGAACTGGTTGGCCACATCTGCCAGCTACTGCAGGATTTGGTGGCATGGGGACATGGAGGGCATCTACTACCAGTGGCCGTGAAGGTAACAGTGGTGCTCAATTTCTAAGCCAGTGTCTCCTTTCAGGGCTCCATAGCTGACCTCTATGGGATCTCACAAACCTCCACCCACAAATGCATCCATTAGGTCATGGATGCCATCTTTGTAAAGGCACACAACTTTGTGCATTTCACCTGGAACCAGGATGCAAGAGCAATTGGATTTGCCCAGATCTCCAGTTTCCCACAGGTGCAGGGTGCCATCGACTGTACTCACGTGGAGCTTAGGTCTCCATCACAACATGCGGTCAACTATGTCAACCACAAGGAATTCCATTCACTGAATGTGCAACCACCACAAACGCATCCTGCAGGTCTGTGCACAGTTTCCAGGGAGTGTCCACAACTCCTACATTCTCAGTCAGTCACAGATCCCTGACATCTTTCAGGGTCCAGCGAGGCTGCAGGGATGGCTCCTCAGAGACAAAGGCTACCCACAGAGGGCGTGGCTGATGACACCCATGCGGTGGCCTCAGACTGCAGCAGAGTGACGCTATAACGAGGCTCATGCTGCAGCTCACAATTTGGTGGAGCAGGCCATTGGGATGCCGCAGATGAGGTTCCGGTGCCTGGACAAGTCTGATGGAGCCCTGCAATACAGCCCACAGAGGGTGTCATGCATTGTTATCACCTGCTGTGCCCTTTACAACCTGGCGCTGCAATGGGGAGAGAAGACTGGCTGAGGAGGAAATGCAGGAGTGCAGGCGTGCTCTGGAGGCCCCCACAGCTGCCATATTTGTGGAGTATGATGACGACATGCAGTGAGGAGACACCATAGATCCTCATGTTGCATCTATGAATGTTTGACTTCAGTCTGGCCTATGGCATCGCACATATCCTCTGTGAGAATGGTCCTGTCATAGATATGCAGTGCAGGCCCTAATAGTTGCTCAATTGCAGGAAAATGATGACGACATGCAGTGAGGACACTTCATAGATCTTCACATAGCCTCTGAGAATGTCTGACTCCTGTCTGGCTAAGGGCAGCTCGCTTGTGCTCTGTGATCAGGGTTACATCATTGATATGCTGCCATGAAACTTTAAAAGCATCTGATCATTGTCAGTCTTCAGCACCTGACCCCTTCAGGGGCACAGCTTCACTGGTCACAAATGCTGACGAGTTGGGGGCCAGCCCCGCCTTTAACAGGTGCTGGAAGCATACAGAGAGAATGACGGAACTCTATGATGCCTGCCCACAACATTCTGGCAGCAATGAGAAGCGCCATCAAGGTGCAGGCATCACTAATGTGTTTAGGGAGTGTGAGGCCAGATCATCACTTTGGTCTGAGGGCTGCACAAAGCACAGAGAAGAGACGCTGGACTGCGACACCTGCCTTTTATCTTGTGCAGAAAGGTTTCACATCTGAGTTGCAAGAACACTGCTCATCAGAGCAAGGAGCCATAGGCAGGGAGACATTCTTGGGAGTTTCTTGACAATAGTGAACATTATGTACAAGTGATTGACACTTGTGCTCAGGATGTGCAACTACATCTTCTTAACTGGTCTTGTGGAGTCCGTGGACCATGCTTATATAGGGTGTGGTAGGCTGCACTCCCTTTTTAGTTATCTGAAAAACCTTTTATTAATGCTTTGTTTGCACTTCAGCCCCACGCTCCTGATCTATGGACACCCGGTGCGGAAGGTGTTCGAGAAGGAGGAGGACCTCCTCGTGAACCTGCTCCTGGGCCTGGCCAAGTTGGCCATTAACAGGTCCAGGCAGCGGGCGATCGATGGGGGAGGCCCGCCCGATTGTTTGTCCCTCCTCCGTGGCTATGTTCGCAGCCGGATGTCCTTGGAGAGGGAGCACGTGGTGTCGGCCGGCACTCCCGAGGCCTTCCGTGCTCGGTGGGCACCACAGGGACTGGGGTGCTTTATTGACCCCTTTAATCACATTTTGGTTTAAAGTTCGTAAGGTTCCTTTAAACTTTGTCCTTAGTTTTACAGCTGACCTGAATTAGGGGCTGTGCTTGATTTATCCCTAATTTTGTTAATTTAGTTTAATTGTTTGACTCAAGAAAGAGTTACATCTTCTTAACTTTCCTAATCCTGCCGCTATGCCTTGGTGCTCCCCAGGTGTCCACAGCGGAGGTGGAGGCAGCCTGTTGACTGCCGAACCCTGTCTGTGAGGATCTTGACCCATCCTCTGGATGGCTGACACCTGGAGGGCCCACCAGCAGTCCTCCGAGTGCTGGAAACCTGTGAAGTCCCTGCCACCGCCTGCTGTGGATCAGAAAGTGTGATGGGTTCACCAGATTGTGATCTCAAGGCTACTTTAAAGCTAGGTCCCACCGAGGTTTGTGTCTCTGCACTGGTGGAGGGTGTGGGTGTGTGCTGTGATGGGACTTCAAGGAGAGTGCCTTCAGATTCTTCTTCAGAGGTTTCTTCGGGGCTTGATTGGAGGCCCTGGGTCGTGGACTCCATCGGCTGATTGACAGACATGCCTGTGAAAGCAAGGGGAGATAATTAGTGCATGGCAGTGGCCTGTGAAACAGGGCACATCACTCACAGCATGGTTGTCTAATGGGTCTTGCACTGCTGGATCTTCAATTGGTAGAGCACTGCCGACTTCACTGCCAGCACAGGAATGGTCCAGATCCCCACCAGCCAGCTGGACGACTTTGTTTTCAAAGCCCTTGAGGACCTTGATTTCAGGCATTCCTCCACCAGTCTGTGACCTCTCCCTCTTGTTGTGTGCCAGCTTGTCCTGCATAAATAGAGATGGGAGAGTGTAAGCAGGATGCCTGCTAGGCCAGATGATAAGTATGCCTGGCATGTGTGGATGTGAGTGGTCCTATGGACGGAATGAGGACAATGAAGGTGTGTATGAGAGAATAAATGGTGATGTCCCTTGAACTGGCAGGGAGTGAGGACCCTGTGAATGTGTGATGGGTTTGGGACTGCATCAGTTGAGAGTGATGAGAAAAGTGAGTTACCCTGTTGAATGGAGGTTGTCCTCTTTTGCAGGGCGTCATTGCTGACCACCACTGCCAGATCAGATTAGTGTGGCGGCTGCCCATCCTGCAGCCAGAAGGTGCTTGAGGGACGTGTCATTGAACCTGGGGGTTACATTTCAGGGCCATGACTTCTTTGCAGCACCCATGGACTGAAAGCACTAAGAGGTGTGCGTGTGGCTGCACTTTAAATATCGTGTCTGGTGTGATGAAGCAGCGAGATGATGGCGTGGCAGCATGTTTGCATAATCAGTGTGGCGGGTTTGGCATGATACAGTGTGCAAAGCTGCCATTGGGGTTGATGGGTAAAACATCTTCCATCCACTACTTAACTTAGTGCAAATCTGGGACAATTCTGTCCAGTATTTCCATGAAATCAGTAGGCTCACAGTGTGATGAGCGTATGGGGGCAGTTGATGAGAGATCCATAGCATCTCCTTTGGGTGGCAGCTGTCACTTGATTTTGGAGTGTGGTGTGTCCAACCACAGGTTGCCTATTGGCTTACATGGACCATATACTTACTGTGAACATTAGGGTAAATAATAGATTTTGTAACTTGTGTTGTCCTTATCTGTAAAAGTATGGTTGTGGGTGAAGGAGTAGTGTCATATAGTTCATCTTTTTCTTATTTAATAAATGTTTTATTCTTTTGTTAAACGTTCATCAGCTGACTCCTGTGATTCTGTTCAGTAGCTGCCCTCCGTGTTTCTAAACAAAAGATAAAAGTTAGGATCTCTCAAACCAGGTTCCATCCAGGGATCTGACTTGTCCAGTAGTAACATTAGCTGGGATCATAACTATACCATCAGTTCTCATGTTTTTATCCATTTTCCTCTTGCACTGTTTGCTCCCTCCACTCTCACTGAAGAAGCAGCTAAGCTCAGTTGATTGTTTTTGGATGCCAGCTTGGTTCATTAGCAGTCTTTCTGGCATCAGCTTGGCTCAGTTGATCGTATATCTACCTCTGAGTGGTTGTGACTTTAAACCCCACTCCAAGACTTGAACACAACATCAAATCTGTAACTGAGGGAGTATTGCCAACCGACTCCCTTTCTGTGGGAATATTTAAAAAAAACATATGCTTCAAATAAAGCAGTTTAGTGGACTGGATGTTGTAATGCCTTATATCCTTTCTATTTTCAAAAGCCTCACTTTTTAAGCCAGTCCCCACAAATCACTGATCAGGCATGCAATACTCCTGCTAAATCCATTCCGCAACCAGCTACTCTTTTACCAAGTTAATACTCTTTGGGATTGTTGTTGTTGCTTTCCTTCTGAACAAGTTTCTTTAGCTCAGTTAGAATCTCACGTGGATTACCTTTCTGAAACTAGAAATTCAGAGTGGGGAAATAGCATTAAAATTAGATGGACCCTTGGCCTACTATGGCATACTCTGCCAACATACCGCATCTTAGCTACTTTTCTCACATTTTCTAAAAATAGGAACCAATTTGATTTACTATAGCACAACTAATCTCTAATCTCTGTCCAGGGCACTACCTTTAATTTTTAGTTTGAGTGCTGAATCACTTTTAGCGTGTGGGAAAACTTATGATCATTGCTGGATGTAGAGGCACTCCATTTGTTTTTTTTAGAACATTGTTTCAATGAGACCTTTTTTAAAAAAGTACTGGAGACCTATTGCAGCATTGTATAGTGTCAGTCAAATGGCTTAAACAGCCTGAGAAATGGTCTGCAGGAGTGTGAAAGCTCAATATTTTAACTATATCTGAGCTATTAATTGGGCAGAAAGGCCATCGGCAGGGGCCACAGAAGTCATACATTGTGTGAAATGATGCAGTAAAAGGTCAGTTAGTGCATATAGATCCAGGGACATCACGTCCAAAATACTACTCCAAGGAGTTAATGAAGAGGAACCACAAGTGATGGAATGTCTTCTTATCAAGCTGTAAAAAGTAAAATACATTCTCAAGGGAACAATCCTGTGAACAATGGAGAGAGAGTGGGAGCTGTCCAATTGGATATAATAAACTTTCTATCCATATATTTCGGTTTATAAATCCATTGCAGTCTCATACAGAAGTGCAAGTAGTAAGTGTAGAAAATCCAGTTTGTTTGGTTTCAGGTATCTCACATAATAGTGCAATCATAATCCCAGAGGAACTTCTGGAGACAAAATGAATTTATATCGTGCAGAGATGTACTGAACTCTTATTTCTTCATCTGGACTGCAGTGCATAATAAAAAGCCGCCATTGACTTTACTGAAACAAAAGGGATAAAGGTATTACTCAATAAACTACCATCTTCTTCCAACATAACATTCAGAGCAGTAACCAATTGTGTGAAATTTCCATTTCAGAATCATGTTGCCAGTGTTTAGACTAAAACCACTTACCAGGTAAATCAGTGATTCAGAGGTTTTCTTTCTTTTTCCAGATGGGATAAAATGGTGTTCTAAATGAAAATTGATGCAATCATGTTAGTAGGAGATTTTATTTTATTTTATTACAGTAAAATACCAAAGCCGGCCTTCCCCAGATCAATTCACACATTGATCTAACAAGCAACATGCTTCTGTTACATTGAATGGAGTGAAAATGCAAAGCCACATCATTATAAGGAGTACAAAGTGTGACACAATCTCCAATGTAAACTATAAAATGTTGTTACCTAACCAATTTCTTAAATGGTTTATTTGTAATAAATACTGTGCTCTTTAATAATTCCCCTTCCCTTCAAAAAGAGACCAATAAAGTGCTGAGGCTACTAACAGATTTTGATGACAGTAATCCAGATACAGCATGATGTAAAACTGAATCATCAGATTGTCTTCTCTATCAATCCCCAGTAAATTACTTCTTTCTTATACTATTTTTATTCCAATTTATGTTCCATCAGCCACAGGTTCTCTTTCAGGATGATGAGTGGGAAGATTTGGTAGTAGTGTCAATTTGGGTCAGATGGCATCACACTCGCTTCTGAATGTTGTGAGTTCAAGCTCCGCTCCAGGACTGGGCTGATACTTTAATTCAATAGTGAGGGGCTGCTGCATTGTTAGGGGTACTAACCTTCCCATGACCTTAAATCAAGTCTGGGACTGATTGGTCCAGCGGTTAAATATCCAAGCTACTATTTCTCCCTCAACCAGAATCAACAAAAGCAGATTGACTAGCTAGTCATTTCCTTGTTGTGGGATCTTACTGTACAAAAGACAAAGCAGAACAAATCAGGACAAAGCAGCCCGTTTGATTGGCACTCCATTCACAAACATTCGCTCCCTCCACCACCAATGAACAGTGGCACCAGTGCTCCAAATGCACTGCAGGAAATCACCTTTCAAACACATGAACGCTACCATCTAGTAGGACAAGGGCAGCAGATACATGGGAACACCACCACCTGGAAGTTCCCATCCAAGACACTCACCATCCTGACTTGGAACTATGTAGCTGCTCCATCACTTGTTGCTGGATCAAAATCCTGGAACTCCCTCCCTAACAGCACCTCACCATATGGACTGCAGTGGTTCAAGAAGACAGCTCACCACCATCTTCTGAAGAGCAATTAGGGATGGGCAATAAATACTGTCCTAGCCAGTGACGCTCACATCCCATGAATGAATAAGAAAATAGTTTCCATGTTTTGAAGTAGTCATTTATTGTATGTGAAATGATTTGAAACAGTTCTGAGATATGATAAAGTGCTCTATAAATGTAAATCATTCTAGAATTCCATTTTTATGACTGTTGTTAATGTTCACAAGCATTGAAAAGAAGATTGACATTATCCTTATTAATCCCATTGAAGATACTAGAATGAATGTGACATAGAATAGTGCCACACAGATACAGAACATTTGCCTTGTCAAATCCGTGTTGATATTTTTTCTACATGGGCTAGCTAATCTGATCCCACTCTCCAGCATGCTCACAATATTTTGAATATTCTTTTTTTGAACCATTATCTAATTAAAATAATTCAATAGATTCTGTTCCAACAATGGCTTGTGGCAGAGAATTCCACATTTTAAACAATTTCTCCAGAGATTTTTTTTAACCTCCTCAGAAATTGGTTTTATTATGTTAAATCTTTGCCTCTGATCAACATCACACCGACAAGTGGTAACAGTATCTCATTTGTTATCATAATCCTTCACAACATTGAAACGTTTTGGGCCGAATTTTCATCTGGGCTTGTTTGACTCTGAGAGATTTTGTCTTTTCACTGGGCTTGGGTTCACAGTGAATTTTGCAAGCCATAATGTAATGCTTGAGGACTGTGGGTGAGGAGGGGGGTGGATAGAAGGTCCACTACAGTTCTCCAACACAGCAGCCCAGCTCCCAACATTGTTTAAAGTCTTCCTAAATGTCACCCCCTCATCCCTTCACCCCCACCTACTCCATTCCTTCTCACATTACCCATGCCACCTCACATACTAGCATGCCATTTTGATGCCTCCATGCATCTTCCATTGCCACTCAACCACTATGCGTAATGCACAATTCTCAGGAATCATGCAATAGCAATGACATTATTTAAAAATCATTGCAAAACTCTTAAACCTTTAACAATCTAAGTAAACCCTAAAATCATATGCACTATCATTGATATTAGATTTAAAAAAAACAAAGGAAAAAAAGCTGTCGTCCTATTAGTGCCTATCAGGTTTGTAAAAAAAACAAACAAGAAGCCACATCAAAAGTATAACTGGCTTCTAAAAGGTTCTCTAGTTCTTGGATCAATAAGACTAGCTGCTGAGTTAAGCTTTTGAAACCCAGCCAAGCATTCAAAATGGAATAGCTGTCATAACAAAAGCTTCAAACTTTACGGACTGAACAGGTATCCATATCCATTTCAAAGCAGAATACCTATCAATCAATGTAAGGGGAGCAGGTGCATACCATTTTTTCTGCCTTCAGAAGCAGGGTCTTTTTTCAAAATAGCCAGATCTCCCAGTCCTATTAAATCAGATCACGAAAACATGACAGCAGAGGACATTTTACATTTTTCTTTAAATGTTATATTTCTCCATTGATAAAGTATTGTAATGCATGTGAATAAGTACACAATGCTGGTCAATGTAAGGATCAACTTACCTTTTCAGGACAGATCTCTATAATGAATCACAGCATTAAAAACACATCTATATTACAGTACATCATCTAATAGTGACATTTGAAGGTGTCAAAACATTTTACATTTATTTTCAGAATGTTCCCTCTCCTCAGAAGGTTTTATTTTCTTCATGAAGCTTCAAACCTGGCATGTCTTTAATGGGCTTCCAAACCCCACACCACCAGATGAAAATGGTGAGTGGAAGGAAATCCAATTTTCCTCTCCTAATCAAAATGGGGAACCTAACCCCAGCAGGAGTGTGAGTTTTGCATACTACATATTGCCAACTTGCAAAAAGGGCCAGAGGAAAATGGCACAGGTTTGGGAATGCAGAGAGAAAGTTGGATTTCTTCCAAAATAAATCAGTATGACCATTCTCACACTAAAACTTGTCTCCACAATCAGACAAAAATTTGGCCTCTTAACTCTGGTAATAAAAATTCAACTTCCCGAAAATCATCTTACTGATGTAACATTACATCCCTGATAATATCCTGGTGAATCTATGCTGTACCCTTTCCAACTCTTTAGTATCCTTCCTATGAAGAGCCTTGGTGAGACCACACGTGGAGTATTGTGTGCAGTTTTGGACTCCCAATCTAAGAAAGGATATACCTGCCATAGAGGGAGTGCAGCAAAGGTTCACCAGGCTGATAGCAGGGATAGCAGGACTATCGTATGAGGAGAGATTGGTTCGACTGAGATGAATTCACTGGAGTTTAGAAGAGTGAGAGGGGATCTGACTGAAGCATATAAAATTTTAATTCAGGGCTAGACAGACTGGATGCAGGGAGGATGTTTCCCCTGGTTGGGCAGTCTAGAACCAGGGGCCACAGTCTCATGATACGGGGCAGGCCATTTAGGACTGAGATAAGGAAACATTTCTTCACAGAGGGTGGTCAACCTGTGGAACTCTGTACCACAGGAGGCTGTAAAGGCTGGGTCACTGAGTATATTCAAAAAAGAAATTGATAAATTTTTGGATATTAGGGGCATCAAGGGATATGAAGAGAAAATAGGAATATGGCGTTGAGATAGAGGATCAGCCATTATCATATTGAATGGCAAAGCAGGCTCAAAGGGCCGAATGATCTACTTCTGCTCTTGGTTTTTATGTTTCTATGATGGGTTGCCCAAGTCCACATACAATACTCAAACTGCAGCCTAATGCCTTTACAAGTTTAATCTTAATATTCCGTGCTTGTGCAAAGCCAAAAGTTGATTTTCCCTTTTTGTGGCCTTATTGACTTAGGCTGCCATCTTAAATGACCAGCGGTGCCTCTTTTAATTGCCTGTGGCCAAGGTCTCACTGCCCTTCAATTCCATTTAAAAACTTCCAATTCAAAGAGCATTTCCTTCGCCTTTTCTTGTCTCCAAAATCCATTGCTTCGCAATTTTCTGCTTTTAACTTCATTTGCCACCAATCTTCACATCTTTAAGTTTATCAATGTCATCCTGCAGTCTTCTACAATCCTCACCACAATTTACCATAACCCCAGTTAGATTCCTAAGCAGTCAACAATATTATTTCTTCAAGTTATAGATGACTCAGCATCATAAGATTGACCCCTACATAGTCACTTGTGGAGGACCACTCACCATAACTGTTCAGTCCAAGAAATCACCTATTACTGTTACTCTCTGCCTCCAAACGTCTGTAGCCATGTGATTACATCTGAATTAATTCCATATGCCATTATCTTTTCATAATTATCATTATATAGTACTCTATGAAATATTTTTGAAAATCTTTATGAACTACATTCATTGCATTTCCTTTATTGACGCTGTCTGTTATTTCTTCAAAGACTTCTATAAGATTGGCTAAGTAGAAATTTCCTTTTAGAAATCTGTGCTGACTGGCCCCACAATTAACTCATGATTTTCCAAATGCTTAGTAATTTCATTCCGTGCCTCCAGTGACTCCAATTGTTTACCAAGGTGAGCAATGGCCTATAATTTCCTGCCTATTCCTGTCTCCCTTTTTGAGGATTGTCATGACATTTGTGACTCACTAGTCCATGGGCACAATTTTGGAAATTTGCTATCATAGTCTTTGTTATTTCCTGTATAGCATGTCTCAGGACCCTTAGATACAAATCACCAGGTCTCTGTGATTTATTTGCCTTAAGTTGAAGTCACTTCCTTAGTACCATTCCACACTGAATAATAACCTCCAGTAGCTGTTCTATGTGATTTTCTGCATCTATCTCTCATGGCTGATATAGTGTATTGAAAATTGCATTGTGCATCTTGTCCACTTAAAGCTATCATACACACAAATACCAGTAGAGGGAATATAGTAGGAAGAGACAATAGTAAGTGATCCATGTTTTAACAACATGTGCAGTTCTGATTCTGAATACTTCTGGCTGAATATCTTATTCTTCCTTCCCAAGACTTTTGAAGCTGTACATTCCTAAAATCTCCTTTGAGTAAACTGAGTAAACTGAGCTTATTTAGTATCTGTCACTCCCTACTATAAACTTCAGCACCTGTTCACAGCTTTAGCCATCCTTCTAGAACTATTGTGCTTACAGAAAATCGTATATGCCCTTTCTGCTTTTGTTAATATTCTTCACTTCAGTTTAAGTTTCAAATTTGACCTAGTTTCTCAGTTCATCCAGAGGATCCTTCTCATCAGTACGTTTCCCTTTTTCCATTGTGGAATTTAATTAATCTGGAAGTTTGATTTTCCTTCTTCTTGAGAGAAAGAAGATTCACCCCTGTTGTCCTTCATCAGAAAATGACTGGGCTTAAAAATAAGGAGCGCCAACTCATGTATATTCTAGTTTTGCCCAGACTTTATGGTACCATGACAAGGGATCCAACCCAGTTACACCTTGGCCCTGACCCAAAACTTGGGTCAGGATCTCGTTCACATTTGCAATGTTATCTTCTGACAGGAGGTGTGATTCGTAGTCCATAAAATATGTCATGTATTGTGAGCTTTACTTCATGCTTTTCAGCTACTGACTCAGACTACTGGAGCAATGCAGCCTAAGTATGATTTTACAAAAACTTATGTAGTGTTAAGGACTTGGTTTTTCTAAATATTTCCCTGCGGTATTAGATCAAAAAACTGCTTCTGTTATATTTGCTTTGGCAGCTGGTGCTCGTGTAACAGATTCTTTAACATTTAATCAAATAACACACCATTTTAATGGCAGAGCTCTGATGGTTTAATCATATTTGTTATGCTTTGAACTATAGACAATATGTTTTTCAATATGAAACTCCATTTGCTGTACCCAGATGCTATTGCTGCATTTATGGATTTCTTTCAATATTTCTTTCCTTGGAACATGAAGGTAGAATTTCTGTTCCCTGTGGACTTGGTGTACTGCAAACATTGTGTTCACCTGTAATGAAAACAGCCAACCCTGCCAAATCTATTGGGACCAGCCCAGATTAATTATGCAGAGTGACAAAGGGCAGATCAGAATATCCAAGTCAGCGGTGCATGAATGCATTGAAAAATGATTAGGCAACATCTGCAGAGAACCCCCGTTGTGGAACTGCTCCTTCACAAAGTCAAACGAAGGAGGGCTGCCCTGTTTAGCTCTGACCAACATCCTGCCTCCGGACAGCCATCCACACTTTATGAAGGGATATAGAAGCACAGGTCAACAGGAAGTCTAATTTAACCCAGCTCACCTGCCATGGAGGAAAGGTCACATTTGGGATCTTCCTTCACTCCCATGGTTTTAATTCAACAGTTTCAGGCTGCATGTCAAATATTCACCTCAGGCAAACAGACTTGTAATTAAAAGGAAAAATACACACTCTGGTGATGTCATAGCCGTCCCAATTGTATTTTAACTCAAATCGCATATTTCCTACTGGTCAATGACCTGCCAGCAAAACCTAACAGCACTGGTGTTTCAGAACTCCTGAAGTATTACGAAAGTGCGCTTTCATCTGCTGCTCATTGGATCACAGGACCTTTTGCCTTTTGTTTTGACAAAACAGAGTCCAGCATCCAGGGGTTGAATTTTCAAAAGCCCGTGAGGGCAAGGTTGGCTGGGGGCGTGTATTGAAAATTGTGACTTCAAATAGTGTCACTGGATCCTGATGCCTCCAGTTTGCAACACAAATTTTCAAAGTGGGGTAGAAAGGGAGCCGGCCAGCGGCATGCACCAACTTAACATTCGGCTCTTTGTGGAGCTCGTTTAACAGTCTTTATATCAGCAGTCTGAGATCTTCAATTGAGGACAGAGGGTTTGGGACGTGATAAAGTATGGCCATTGTGAACATAATGGGGAGCCGCCATGAGGGATAATAATGTTCAACAGTTGTGAGGAATGGGAGATAAATTCAGCTGCTCAACCAGTGACATAGAGTTATCATCGCTGGTATAGAGAGGCTTCAATTTTTGGACAGTAACTGGTTGGGCTCTTGAGGGGTCGTGAGGCTGCTGGCATCACTCGGACAGTAGGTATTGGTAGAGGAAGTCCTGGTGAATGAACAAGTACTAGCTGACTGTTGGAATGGGAGCAGGCTAGTTTGACATAGGACAGAGTAACAAGGAGGAGCTTCAGCAGATGCATCCTCCCGGTCAGGACAATGGAGGAGCTGCAAGAAGAAGGCAGTGCTACCCAAGACATCAGGTGAACTGCCCAAGAGTCAGCTTTATTCAAATGACAGAACATCAGTGCTATAGGCATCTATCTAGGCAGCTGGTATCAAACATTTACGCTTTGGCCCACAGTGACCTGAGGCCTTGTGTCCCTGCCCCCTCATGGCAGTCCCTTACCCGCAACCATCAAGGTTACCATGGCACTGAAGTTTTACACTTCTGGGTCATTCCACTTATCAGCTACAGATCTGGGTGGCATCTCAGTCAGCACATCACACCATCAGGCAGGTCAAGAATACCCTCTT
Organism: Carcharodon carcharias; assembly: GCF_017639515.1. Classification (NCBI taxonomy): domain Eukaryota; kingdom Metazoa; phylum Chordata; class Chondrichthyes; order Lamniformes; family Lamnidae; genus Carcharodon; species Carcharodon carcharias. The sequence continues at coordinate 73,109,673 of NC_054477.1, read as the reverse complement.
CTAGAGGATGCAGGAATGCATCCATTTGTGTACAGAGGGGCTAGCACAAGCTTAGAAGGTATTGGGTTTTGTTGCTGTTGATGGATTCCCACATGTTTAGGAGGTCATTAATTGTATCTATGTTACCATCAAGGCACTGACATGCCTCCCAGCCAGATTCATGAAGAGAAAATGCTTCCACTCAAAGAACGTCCAGCTGGTCTGCGATCATAAGAAGCACAAGACGCGGGTCTGTGCATGGTTCCCAGGAAATTGTCATGATTCATTCATCCTATGAAAGTCCAGTGCAGAACTCTTCTGGATAACATCCAGACCCTGTGGATGGCTGCTGGGGTAATAAGGGTTATTGTCATGATGATGTGATGTGTACATGTATGATAGTAATCTTTACTTTCATTGGCTGGTCAAATATATATTGAACCACTTTAAAATGAGGTTAAAAAACAAGCACAGACAATGGCTTAAGATGACTGCCACAGGTCACCTGACATGTCTGATTTAACAAGTAGGCCAGTTTCTGGAAATCTCCAATGTGCCAAGACAAACTCCTATGGGGTTTCATACCTGCTGAAGTGCTTTGAAGTATTTCAGTACTTCAAGGATGTACTGAAACTATACTGGCCTTCAGCATTTGCATTTCTATAAAGCTACCTTTCAGGCAGAGACAGAAGGTCTACTGGGACAATGGTTCTTCCTAGCTCAACACAGAGAAAAATAGTCTATTCAGAAGTGATATTGCAGGGCCTTGCAGCATGGTTGGTTCACCTCTCATAGGGGCCGAGGTGGTGTGGGATGACACCAATGCTCCCTGACGGGACCCTCATCAGACTCTTCAACTTCATCAGCCCTTTCATGGTGCCTTTGCATGCTGGATGAGGCCACAGCTGGGATGCAGCTGGCACCCACCTCAAACATCGCTGCACCATCAGCAATACTGAGCGGCCAAAGCTACAGAGAGATTCATTCTTTCTGTGCATGTCTGCACACTGGTCTTTCATCTACTCAAGAGTGATGCTGTGTGTGGTGTGGGAGAAGCTATATTTTTGGATTTTTGTCTGTGTCTTGTTCTAAATTAGCATCTGTAGCAGTGGCCTTTGGTTGACTGTTGCAGAATGTACCAAGGGTTAATACATTTGATCCTGCCTCAGGATCAGGAGATATTAGCAGGTCTCACAGATCAGTTCAAGGGGCAGGGGGACCAGCAGCCAGTGGTGAGCAGTGGTTGCTCAGATGAGTCTGGAAATGAAGGAGGCAGCAGAAGATTGCAAGTTTCATGCTGCTGGGGAGATTGGTGTTAAGAGAAGCCCAGGGCAGTTATCAGCCCAGTGAAGCTGAAGTGAACAACAGTTGTTGGCTGCATGAAGCTGAGAGCTGGACCAAAGGAAAGCCTGTGAGCAGTGGTGTTCTGCTTAGAGTAGCTGGAGAGCTGGAATCATGCCAATAAGTAAATCTTGGGGCACAACCTTGTGAATCCAGTGGGACACAGTCTTAGGAGAAGAGATTGAGCAACTTGGAGGCAAGCAGTCATTGGGGCAGTCAGAGATGGAGCAGCTTTTGAGAGAAATGAGAGGCCAGATCTCTGAAGCAAGGAGCTGAAGCATCTCAGGAGGAAGACAGCATTTTAAAGAAGCTTTGTGATTCATTGACATATGGGTAGGTTACTGAGAAAATTCAGGAGACCTGTCTTGGTTGTGTGTGCCATTTGACTTGTAGTTTGTGGTGTGTATGACCTCAGTTTGCCTGTAAATTCATGTTAATTCTGGATGTTAGAGTAAAGATAGATAGTGTTGACTGTTTGCTTTGCTGACTTTTGTATAATAAAATATCTTCTATTTGTTTTAAAAATATGGAATCTGGCAGCTTTATTCTCTTAGTACATAATTGGGATTCCTAATTTTGTCTATTTTAAAACAAAAGTTACTGGTCCCTAACAGGATCAGAACCAAATTTGGGGGTCTAGTCTGGGACAGTAACAATGGCCCTCCAAGAAACTGGCCACCCTCTCAATAGAGAAGCTTATGTGCTCAAATCCCTGAGTCATCAAGGAGCACATGTGCTGTCCATGGGCTCCGCAATAACCTTCGTGAACTCATCTGCCTCTGATATTCCAGAAAGACCCACCTTGTTTGTGACACCTGGGGCCCAGCATCTTCTCCCAGCAAAGCATGGTTGTGTCTGTCCTCCATGATCCCAAGGGGACTGCTCACAGCTGACTATGGCTGCTCCTCCTTCCCCTGCTCATTCATGACGCGCAGTTCACCCTGTGCTCCTTGTGGCCTAATCAAGAGGAGTGTGTTTGCACTGGTGGAAGGTGTGACAGAATGATGTGACGATGCTGGCTCAGGAGCATCTATCGCTGCCGAGGAGCCCAGCAACAACTGGGCTGGAACATTCTACTTTCCCATCCATTACTAGCCCTGTGGGAGACACAAGGTAGCGATAAGAACTTTGGGCTACACAGGTCGCTTAGCGCAACCAACCCAATTGATGACAGCAGTTATATAACTACTGTATATATTGGGCCAAGTGACCTCCACCTGTAGATTGAGCTATCATATGACCCAGTTCTAGATCATACCATCACCCATGGCCTGATGTGATAGCACCCTCCAGTGTTGCCTTGAAACTACTGTTGCTCCATTTTGGACAATTTACCACAACAATATTTCAAATCATATCTGAAACACATGTTTATTATTCCCTGGGCATTCATGGGTTCATCCTTCATTCCTGTTGACTGCCATATCTGCCAAAAACATCTCCATCCTCATTTCTTTTGACTGTGATTCCCCTGGTCATATTGATGCTTCAAAATACCACAAGCATTGAATCCTCCATCTTTTGTGACACCGCCAAATATCTCATTTATGCCAGGAAGGCAACTGGAATGACTGCTTTCCCAGGAATTTTTTAAAGCCTTAGGAATCTGATCAAAAAGTATGTCTCTTCCTGAGAATCTAACTCCAGTTAAGACCAGGAATCCGTCATCATGCGGCACTTTAGTTCTTTCCAACAATTTGAAGGCAAGCACTGAGCCAAGAATTTTCAAATAGGATTTCTGCAATCTTGTATATAGTCTGTTAAGTTCCACGACATATTCTTCCATGGAATAACCATCCACCTTTCCCAAATTCATCAAAGGCTGACCACGCCTCATATGCATCTAATAGATCATATTTCTTATAAATGATATCCATAAAGCTTAATAGTTTGTCCAAACCTTCCTCTGTGTTCAACTGACAAGCCTCTAGCTCCAGAAATACCCTGCACCTTATCCTGCTTTTGTTCAGAACATCTACACCCAAGGGTACTAAAGGAGTTGGCCATGGAAATAATGGATGCGTTAGTTGTCATCTTCCAAAATTCTGTAGATTCTGGAACAGTTTTGGCAGATTGGAGGGTAGCAAATAACAACCGACTCTTTAAAAAAAGAGGGAGGGAGAAAACAGTGAATTACAGACCAGCTAGCCTAACCTCAGGGTAGGGAAAATGCTAAAGCCTTTATTTATAAAAGATGTGATAACAGGACACCAAGAAAATATCAACAGGATTAGACAAAGTCAACATGGATCTATGAAAGGGAAATCATGTTTGACAAACATACTGGAGCTTTTTGAGGACGTGGCAGAATAGATAAAGGAGAACCAGTGGATGTGGTGTATTTGGATTTTCAGAAAGCTTTTGATAAAGTCTCACATAAGAGGTTAGTGTGAAAAATTAAAGCACATGGGATTGGGGGTAATATACTGGCATGGTTTGAGAATTGGTTAACAGACAAGAAACAGAGAGTAGGGATAGATGGGTCTTTTTCAGAGCAGCAGGCAGTGACTAGTGGGCTACTGCAGGGTTCAGTGCTTGGGTCCTAATTACAATATATATTGATGATTTGGATGAGGGAACCAAATATGAAATTTCCAAGTTCGCTGATGACTTGACATTTGGTGAAAATGTGAGCAGTGAGGAGGGTATTAAGCGACTTTAAGGTGATTTAGATAAGTTGAGTGAGTGTGCAAATATATGGCAGATGCAGTATAATGTGGATAAGTGTGAAGTTATCCATTTTGGTAGGAAAAACAGAATGGCAGAGTATTATTTAAATGGATAGATTGAGAAATGTTAATGTTCAAAGAGACCTGGATGTCCATGCACACCAATCACTGAAAGTAAGTATGCAGGTGCAACAAGCAGTTAAGGAAGTAAATGGTATGCTGGCCTTCATTGCGAGAGGACTTGAGTACAGGAGCAAGGATGTCTTTCTGCAGCTGTACAGGGCCTTGATGAGACCACACCTGCAGTATTGTGTGCAGTTTTGGCCTCCTTACCTAAGAAAAGATACACTTGCCATAGAGGGAGTGCAGTGAAGGTTCACTAGACTGATTCCTGGGATGGCAGGATTGTTGTATGAGGAGAGATTGGGCCAACTAGGCATGTATCCAGAGTTTGGAAGAGTGAGAGTGAGCGAGAGGTCTCATTGAAACATATAAAATTCTGACAGGGCTGGACAGACTGGATGCAGGTATGATATTTCCTCTGGCTAGAACAAGGGGCCACAGCCCCAGGATACAGGGTAAGCAATTTAGGACTGAGATGAGAAGAAACTTCTTCACTCAGCGAGTGGTGAACCTATGGAATTCTCTACCACAGAAGGCTGTGAAGGCCAAGTCACTGAATATATTTAAGAAGGAAATAGAAAGACTTCCGAAATCTAAAGTTGTCAAGAGGTATGGGGAGAGCGCAGGAGTACGGTGTTGAGATACAGGATCAGCCATGATCATATTGAATGGCCGAGCAGGCTTGAAGGGTCCAATAACCTACACCTGCTCCTGTTTTCTGTGTTTCTATGTTTCTATGGAAGTGATAGTGTGAAGGCTCTACCTGGTTTCTCTGCAGTAAAGATGTAACCCATGTCCATATATCTCATCATTTTTCCATGGGTCATATGGTTCAGATTCAGAGAACATCAGTGGGAACTCATACCCTGACACTTTATACTTGGCTTCAGCCATTTTTCTCAAAACTAACTCCTGCTACAATCTTCTGCCTGAAAGAAAAATCTTTAGTTTCCAATCTTCATCTTTAGGCAACCATCCTCTGCTACCATGTTAAGTGTATCCAAGCCAGATGGTGAAGTAAACAACAGGACACAGGTACTTTCCTTGTTAATAGGTTTATTCACAGGATGCAGCATTACAGATCTCTGCACCTGAAAGATTATTACAGATCTCTGCCTCCTAACTACTAATGCAGTGTTCCAACTGACTCTATTTATACTCTATTGAGTAAATCAATAAAAACAAATGACTAATTAACAAATAATAAACAAATGGGCAAGTTAACAGCCCTTTAAAGGGGGCACTATAACAAACAAAATCAAAACTTCAACAGAAACTTATTTAATTTAAAACAATTTTTCGTGGGAAGATGATGCACTCCAGCAGCTGCAGTGTCCACCAGTTGTGGAACGCCCTTATGCTCTTTTGTAAAACAAATTAAATATAAACTGATTAACTGATTGAAAGTTTGTTACAGTGTAACAAAAAGATAACATTTTAAAGAAAACTAATCAAATTAAATTAAAATAATGTTCTAGGGCAGATGATGAACTCCAGCTCCTGCAGTGCCCACCAGCTGCAGAAGGCCTCAAGCGCATCGACAGACACCGTGCGCTCCCTCTCTGGGGACACTCAGGTCCGAACTTAGTTGCGGAGGTGCGGCAGACAGTAGGGTCAGATGACTCCCTCAAACACCCTCTGCCTGGACCTGTTAATATCCATCTTGGCCTGGCCCAGATGCTGGCTAACAAGGAGGTCCTCCACCCTGCAACCAAAACTTGAGGTCGCAGAAAAAGACAGGCAGCCTGGGAGTCTGTGAACCATCTTAATCTTTCATTGCACAGGACTGCTGAATGCATCACCCTCTACCCCAAATCCCCGACGGTAAAGGGTGGGACCCCCATGTAGAGAGCCACCCACTGGGGGCCCTCGCCACTTCCAGACAACATGCCACAGTGTGATGACTCTCTTTGAATGCTCTTTCTATAAACCAAAAGAGCCAATAAAATAAGCTACTTAACCAATTAACAAAGGAGGCAGCCCCTTAAAGGGGCACTATAACAAAAAACAAAACTTTCAAAGGAACCTTAGCTAATTAAACCTCAGCTCCTGTGGTGTCCACCAGTCGGAGAAGACCTCAAGCGTACCGGCGGAATGATTCTCTTTATGTGCTGTTTCAAATGACCCATCAATCAATAAAATAAACTAATTAACAAACTGACAAATCAACAGTCCTTAAAAGGGCACTGTAACAAAAACAAGACTTTGAAAAGAAACTTAGCATCACAAATTAAAATGGTGTTCCCGGGGCTGATCTATTTTTTCCTGATCTCGCCCCTTTAGGCATAAACCTTGCTGGGATGGCCGGTTTTCTTGGGCAGCAGCACAGCCTGGATTTTGGGGACCCCACCCTGGGCTATGGTGACCCCTCCCAGCAGCTTGTTGAGCTCCTCGTTGCAGATGGTGAGCTGCAGATAGCAGGTGATGATGCGGGTCTTCTTGTTGTCCCAGGCCACATTGCTGGCCAGTTTGAGGATCTCAGCTGTGAGGTACTCGAGGAAGGCAGCCAAGTACACCGGGGTTCCGGCCCCAACACGCTCGCATAGTGTCCCTTGCGCAGAAGCCGGTGGATATGGCCGATGGGGACTTGGAGACCGGCTCTGGAGGAGCGAGCCTTGGCTTCGGCATACCCTTTGCCTCCAGTTTTACTGTGAGTGAACATCTTATTGCTTCCCCTGCTGAAAATCTTCACCAGTGCTCAATAAAGCTTCTGCCTGTTTTTGAATCGGGGACCTTTCGTGTGTGAGGCAAACGTGATAACCACGGCACTACAGAAACGATGCATCTGGTTCTCTTTATATGTGTTCTCAGTCCTTAATCAAACAATACCCATCACTTGTGTATCTTTAACAATGCAATCGACCAACCATTAACTGTCCTGGTATATGAATCACAAAAAGCGACTTTGCAGGTACAGAAAGTGACTGAGGAGGCAAATGGAATGTTGATCTTTATTGTAAAGGGGAATGGTAAATTAAAGTAGCGAAGTGTTGCTATAACTGTACAGGGCCTCAGTGATTACTGTGCACAGTTTTGGTCTCCTTACTTAAGAAGAGGTATAATTATATCGGAAGCAGTTCAGGGAAGGTTCACCCACCTGATTCCTGGGATTAAGGGGTTGCCTTATGAGGAAAGGTCGGGCCTATACTCATTGAAATTTAGAAGAACAAGAGACAATATTATTGAAACATATAAGATTCCGAGGGGTTTTGACAGGGTGGATACTAGGAGAATGTTTCCACTTGTGGGGGCAGGGGTAGTCTACTAGGGGGCACAGTTTAAAAATAAGGGGTCTCCTATTTATGGCAGGGTTGAGGAGGAACTTTTTCTCTCAGAGAGTAGTGGAGGCTGGGTCATTGAATATATTCAGTACTGAGTTAGACAGATTGTTGATCAACATGGTAGTTAAGGGTTAAAATTGGGACCCCCTTGAAATATTGCTTTGCACAACAACACATGGCAGTGTGTTGCGCTAAAGTGCTGCATTCTCTGCCTGTATGTGGGGCAATGAATGAGAGATTACATTAGGGAAGAAAAACATTGACTGTTAGCTGTGAACCTCAACCGTGGCTATTCCCTTTATTGACCCTTGTCCATAATCTCAGTGAGTCTCTCCTCAAAAGGATTCACGATTCATAAATGCATGTGCGGCACAAGAGCCCTGACATCATTGGGACCACAAGATTGGCTCTAATATGAACGGCTAGACTGCCTGAGCTAATTGTAGTAAAATTGCATTCAAATACAAGACCTGGCAGGTGAGGCAGCAAAAATGGTTCTCCAAACCTAACTAGGGAAAGGATAGAACACTTCTAAATGGACAGAAAGAAAGATAAACACTTCGATTACAACCTTCATGACCAAGTGCATTACGAGTAAAGGATTTTCATCTGTTTTAGATGTTGGTCTAGGGATAAAGATTGCCTAGGAGGCTGGGAAACATGACCTACTCCTCTATACTTCAAACAGTTCCAGAAAATCTTTTAAATCCACCTGAGAGGGCAGAAGGAGCCTCAGTTTAACATATCATACAAAAAACACCATCCCCAACAGTGTAGTGCCAAGGGCCTTGGTTATGCTCAGTTCCCTGGTGTGCAAACTGGGAGAAGATGGTGGGGTAGCGGTAATGTCACTGAGCGAGTAAACCAGAGGCCCAGGACAATGCATGGGTTCAAAATCCACCATGGCAGCTGGTAGACCTTAAATTCAATGAATAAATCTGGAATTGAAATCCAGTCTCGGTAATGTTGACCATGAAACCATTACCAACTGTTGTAAAAATCCATCTGGTTCAGTAGTGCCCTTGAGGGAAGGAAATCTGCCATCCTTACCTGGTCTGGTCTACATGTGACTCTAGACCCACAGCAATGTGGTTGACCCTTAACTTCCGTCTGAAATGGTGTCGCAAGTAACTTAGTTGTATTGAAATAGCCACGGAGTCTAAAAGAAATGAAACCAACAGAACCATCTCCCCTTGACATACAACACCATAGGGATTATCATTGACCATAAAGTGAACTGGGTTAGCCATATAAATGCTGTGATACTATTGTATGGCTATTTGCAGAAGCTGAAATGTAATGGTCATCCCAGACTTGGTATGTGCAAACTTGAAATCTAACAAAGTGGGGTGTGAAGGAACCATTTTAGCACAAACAGCCGCCATTCATTCCCCATTGTGTGACAATGGCTTTTGACATTGAATTATTTGTGTAGACAATGGAAGTAGACCAGGTAAGGATGGCAGATTTCCTTCCCTCAGGGGCATTCCTGAACGAGATGGATTTTTACAACAGTTGGCAATGGTTTCATGGTCAGGTGATCAAAACTGTCTTGAGATAGCAAATATCTTATTATTCTGAGCACAGCCCAAAAGCTGTGTCAGCCTGGCATACAAAAACTAAAGAGAAGCCATCTTTCACCCAGCAAAAGGGAGGACCATGCTCAAAAGTCACATTCGAAGAGTATTAGGGCTTATTCATTTTATTTGCTAGGTTATAGCCCTTCACTCCCTGGGCTCAACAAACTTCAACTGGAAAGCCAGAAACATCTTGTATTTTGGGGTAAACCAATGCAAACTCATCAATCAAGCAAGGTGAACTCACCACTCTCCAACATTCATTTTTCTCCAGTTCATCAAGGCCTGCAACATTTCGAATGCCACTTGTGGACTAATTAGAAATGAATATTTTTTTTTACTCTTTAAGGTAATTAAGTGTGTGCTATGTCTTTAAAAATCATCTTTTCCTGTGTGTGTATATTTAGTGTGAATAAAGAGTGTGTGCTTGTTGTGATTACATTACATTTCAGGTATTGTGAGAAATAAACGTTTATACTTTCTTTTGATTTAAACTTACAAGAAAGCCTGTTTTATGTCTGTTCTTTAAAGTCACAGCACTTGAGGGGTTAAAACATTCCCCCAGCTTTCCGGATATCTTTTATTTTTTTTTCTTTCTCAGACATTTTTTCATTTCCCTGTTAGAAGGGATCATAGAATCTGTTTCTAACACTATTTCTGGCAGATCATTCAAACACCCTTTGTGAAAAAACAATTTACCTGAACTCTCCCTTCATTCTCCTGATAATGAAGATCATATGCTCTAGTTACCCTCCTCTTTTGGTAAATTCATCCCCATATTTATATAACTTAGACTCCCATGGAACTGAATTCCCTCATCTGTTCTGCCAGATGTCTACTGAAGGTCTGTTGGAACTCAGTCCATAAGGAGGAGAATTCCATATTCTTTCCATCTCCTGTGACCCCCCACCTTAGTCTCAATTAACTTTGACACCGGTTCCCCATTCTGGGATGAACATTTCAGTCTGGAAAAGATTAAAATAAGGTTAACCGCTCTTTATGCAAAGAAGAATTTCCTAAATTAACCTCTTACTAGCCTGAACCTGAGCCCTTGTATCCTGCTCTAGCTATTTAATTTAAAATACATTGTGTTGTAGTCAGCCGAGAGGTGAGAAAAGGAGGAAAATTATCCCATATCTCTCCCCAACTGTAACAAAGGCACAGAAGGAGATATTAGGTCTGATGACCAAAGGTTCCGCTAAAGAGATAGATTTTAAGAAGTGTCTTAAAAGAAAATAGGCAGGTAGAAAGGTAGAGTGGTTTAGGGAGGAAATTCTGGAATTTAGGGCCTAGATAACTGAAGGCGCAGCTGCCAATGGTGTGGCAAAGAAAATTGGGGATACGGCAAGAGTCCAGAATTGAGAGATTGCATGGATCTCGGAGGGCTGTAGGACTATGAAGGTTACATTGATAGGATTGGCTGAGGTGATGGAGGGAGTTGTAAAAAAGGATGAGAATTTTAAAATTGAAGCATTGCTGGACTTGGAGCCAATGTAGTTCAATAAACGTGGGGTAATGGGCAAATGGGACTTGGTGTGAATTAGAAAATGGGCAGGAGAATTTTAGATGAGCAAAGTAAGCAAGAGACTGGCCAGGAGAGCATTGGAGCAGTTGAGTGTAAAGGTAACAAAAATAGATAAATGGAAGAGAGATATTGGAGGAGGGTGATGTGGTTGAGACAGATGGAAGTAAATGCAGTACAGTCATAGTCATAAATGATATCATTTATGACCATGATTAGAACTGTTTCAATGCTTTGGGAGAACTGGAATTCTCATTGGTTTCTTCAAGCAAAGAATTGTGGGTAAGATGTACCTACAACAGTGTCATGATTCAATGGCTTTGAACAACTAAATGGGCTCAAAAACTACAATGGAAAAAAAGTTCAAAACCACTTACAAATCACTTCTTTGCTTTCCTCTGGCTCTTTAAATCTTACTTTGGCATAAAACTACTAGCAACTTGGACACCTGTTGTACATGGTCTTATGCATTTAAAGTCCAGAACCAAGATAAAGGCCAGAAAATATTCAGAACTTACAAATGATATCATCATACCCTAGTTAAAACATTGGAACAAAGTTTCCATCTGTCTAAGCTTTAATTCATTAGTCATAACACCCTCTGGAAACGCATGTAGAACATATTGGGTGGAAACATAGAGTTATAGAATTTTACAGCACAGCAGGAACCCATTGAAGCCATCATCCCTGAACGAGCTTGGTGATAGAACTATCCACTTACTTCCACTCCCCCAGCTTTCCGGATATCTTTTAATTTTTTTCTTTCTCAGACATTTTTTTCATTTCCCTGTTAGAACAGGTAATCTGTTTCTAACACTATTTCTGGCAAGTATTCAAACATCCTTTGTAAAAAAAACAATTCACCTGAACTCTCCCTTCATTCTCCTGATAATGAAGATCACATGCTCTAGTTTCCCTCCTTTTCAGGTAAATTCATTCCCAAATTTATATAACTTATACTCCCATGGAACTGAATTCCCTCATCTGTTCTGCCAGATGTCTACTGTAGGTCTGTTGGAACTCAGTTCCCAAAGAGGAGGATTCCATACTCTTTCCATTCCCCGTGACCCCATCTTAGTCTCAATTAACTTTGACACCATTCTGGAATGAAGATTTCAGTCTGGAAAAGGTTAAAATAAGGTTGACCGCTCTTTGTGCAAAGAAGAACTTCCTGAATTAATCTTTTACTAGCTTGAACCTAAGACCTTGTATCCTACTCTAGCTATTTAATTTAAAGTAATATTCTGGATTTACCTTTTCCATTCCCCTGTCTACATACAAAGTTACAATCCAGAAATTGGTTCACAACAGCTTGCCAATGCGAGCTGGGTGCAGGGAATGCTCTCCGCGTCAAAATGGTTAGACACACGGGATATCGTATATTGTGACTCAAGCCCCATATACAAACTGCAGATACCTGCTGGGTGTCTCTAGGCAGCTAGTCATGCAGCAAGATAATTTCAGTTTCAGGCTGCTGCATCTCTGGCAGTGGCCTTCAAGTAATCCCTGGGAGGAATAGGAAGCATCCTAGAGGGAGGGAGGTAATCGGTTGGCAGGGAAGAAGTGATTGGCAGAGGGAGGGAAGCTATTGGGAGCAGTTTATACATGTCTGCCTTAAATTTTGCCAGCCAATTTGCATTTTTAATTCAACCCACTGTATAATTCTAAACTGGCTCTTTTGAAGCCACTTTGCTTGTTATGAGACCACACTTGGAATATTGTGTGCAATTTTGGTCTCCTTACCTGAGGAAGGATGTTCTTGCTATAGAAAGAGTGAAGTGAAGGTTTACCAGACTGATTCATGGGATAGCGGGACTGATATATGAGGAGAGATTGCGTCGGTTAGGATTATATTCGCTGGAGTTCAGAAGAATGAGGGAGGATCTCATAGAAACCTATAAAATTCTAACAGGACTAGACAGGGTAGATGCAGGAAGGATGTTCCCGGTGGTGGGGGAGTCCAGAACCAGGGGTCACAGCCTGAGGATATGGGGTAGACCATTTAGTACTGAGATGAGGAGAAATTTCTTCACCCAGAGAGTGGTGAGCCTGTGGAATTCGCTACCACAGAAAGTAGTTGAGGCCAAAACATTGTATGTTTTCAAGAAGGAGCTAGTTATAGCTCTTGGGGTGAAAGGGATCAAAGGATATGGGGAGAAAGCAGGAGCAGGCTATTGAGTTGGATGATCAGCCATGATCATAATGAATGACGGAGCAGGCTTGAAAGGCTGAATTGTCTACTCCTGCTCCTATTTTCCATGTTTCTATTGAATTTGACCACTTCTGCATTGAATGTTTGGGTTCAAACTCTGATCCCTGGGACACTGTGCTTACCCCATCCCAACTTAATTTCCTCTAACAACTATTTATTGTTTTCTACTCTTCAGGCATTCCCATGATATACCCAGAATTCACAGCTTTAAATTTAAATGTTAGCCTTCATTTTGGAATGATGTCCAGTGCCTTTAGGAAGTCGAAATATACCACATTGTAGAGCTTAATGTGGTCTTCTTGAGAGGTCATTCCCAAAAGAAGTTGGTCAGGCAGAATCTTCCCCAGTTGAATCTGTGTTACATACTAAATACATACTTTGGTTCTGTCTTCACAAAGGAGGACACAAATAACATACCAGAAGTGTTGGGTTTAGTGAGAGGGAGGAACTGAAAGAAATCAGTATTAGTAGGGAAATGGTGTTGGGGAAATTGATGGGATTGAAGGCCGACAAATCCCCAGGGCCTGATAATCTACATCCCAGAGTACTTAAGGAAGTGGCCCTAGAAATAGTGGATGCATTGGTGGTCATCTTCCGAGATTCTATAGACTCTGGAATAGTTCCTACAGTTTGGAGGGAAGCTAATGTAACCCCACTATTTAAAAAGGGATGCAGAGAGAAAGCAGGGAATTATATACCAGTCAGCCTGACATTGGCAGTGGGGAAAATTCTAAAGTCCATTATAAAAGATTTAATAGCTGAGCAGATGGAAAACAATGGCAGAATCAGACAGAGTCAGCATGGATTTATGAATGGGGAATCATGCTTGACAAATCTACTGGAATTTTTCAAGGATGTAACTAGTAGAGTTGATGAGGGGGAGCCAGTGGATATGGTTTATTTGGACTTATAGAAGGCTTTTGACAAAGTCCCACATAAGAGATTGGCGTGTAAAATTAAAGTGCATGGGATTGGGGGTAGTGTATTGAGATAGATAGAAAACTGGTTGGCAGACAGGAAGCAAAGAGTAGGAATAAACGGGTCTTTTTCCGAGTGGCAGGCAGTGACCGCAGGGATCGGTGCTGGAACCCCAGTTATTCACAATATGTATTAATGATTTAGATGAGGGAATTAAATGTAATATCTCCAAATTTGCAGATGACACAAAGCTGGGTGGGAGGGTGAGCTGTGAGGAGGATGCAGAGATGCTTCAATGTGATTTGGACAAGCTGAGTGAGAGGGCAAATGCATGGCAGATGCCGTATAATGTGAATAAATGTGAGGTTATTGATTTTGGTAGCAAAAACAAGAAGGCAGATTGTTATCTGAATGGCTATAAATTGAGAGAGGGGAATGTGCATTGAGACCTCGTACACCAGTCGCTGAAGGTAAGCATGCAGATGCAGCAGGCAGTAAAGAAGGCCAATGATATGTTGGCCTTCATAGCCAGAGGATTCGAGTACAGGTGCAGGGATGTCTTGCTGCAATTATACAGGACCTTGGTGAGGCCACACTTGGAATATTGTGTGCAGTTTTGGTCTCCTTATCAGAGGAAGGATGTATTTTCTATAGACGGAGTGCAGTGAAGGTTTACCAGACGGATTCCTGGGATGGTGGGACTGACATATGAGAGATTGAGTCGATTAGGATTATATTTGCTGGAGTTCAGAAGAATGAGGGGGGATCTCACAGAAACCTATAAAATTCTAACAGGACTAGACAGGATAGATGCAGGAAGGATGTTCCAGATGGTGGGGGAGACTAGAACCAAGGATCACAGTCTGAGGATATGTAGACCATTTAGGACTGAGATGAGGAGAAATTTCTTCACCCAGAGAGTGGTGAGCCTGTGGAATTCGTTACCACAGAAAATAGTTGAGACCAAATCATTATATGTTTTCAAGGAGTTAGATATAGCTCTTGGGGCGAAAGTGATCAAAGGGTATGGGGAGAAAGCGGGAGCAAGCTATTGATTTGGATGATCAGCCATGATCATAATGAATAGCGGAGCAGGCTCGAAGGGCTGAATGGCCTACTCCTGCTCCTAGTTTCTATACTAACATATGATTTAGGAGCAGGAGTAGGCCATTTGGCCCCTTGAGCCTACTCCGCTATTCACTAAGTTCATGGATGATCTAATTTTAACCTCCACATTCCTGTCATCCCCTTGTTTATCAAAAATCTATCTACCCCTATCTTAAAGATATTCAAAGACTCTACCTCAACCACCTTTTGAGGAAGAGAATTCCAAAGTCTCATAATTCTCTGAGAGAAAAAAATGTCCTCTTCTCTGTCTTAAGTGAGTAACCCCTTAATTAAACAGTGACTCCTAGTTCTACATTCTCCCACAAGAGGAAACATCCTTTCCACATCCACCCTGTCAAGACCCCTCAGGATCTTATATGTTTCAGTGAAGTCACCTCTTACTGTTATAAAGTCCAGTGTGTACAAGCCTAGCCTATCCAGCCTTTCTTCATAAAACAACCCACCCATTCCAGGTATTAATCTAGTAAACCTTCTCAGAACTGCTTCCAACATATTTCCATCTTCCCTTAAATAGGGAGGCCAATATTGTACACAGTACTCTGGATGTGGCCTCACCGATGCCCTGTACAACTGAAACATAACCTCCCCACTCTTGTATTCAATTCCCTTCACAATAAGCGATAACATTCTATTAGCTTTGCTAACTACCTGCTGTACCTGCATACTAACCTTTTGTGATACACGCACTAGGAAACCCAGAGCCCTGTTTTTTCTAGATTATTATACATATTATTGCAGGCCATTCCTGACTGCCTGAGTCAAAGGCCACCCCGTAGAGGCTGCCCAATCCCCTCCCCCTCCACAGTGGTGGTTCTGGGTATATTTTATGTTATTTTAATTAAAGTTTTTGAAAAGTTGCTGAGAGGGCAGCTTCTTTTTGAAGTGTCCTCCCAGTTACTTACCTTGTACAGTAGCTGAGTGTTTCTTTGAAGACAGAAGACTCCTGATCCTCAAGCTTTCAGTCTGCACGTCACCCTTAATTAGATGGGAATCTATCTTCATGCCAATTAAATGATCACCCAAATGAAAATCCTGACTTTAATCAGTCTCTCACTGAAGACAGGTTCAGGACCTGAAAACAACTTTGTGGGGAAAATCCAGGCCAATGTGTCAGACCTCTCTCTTTCACCAAGAATGTCCTCACTGGAATCTGCTATCTGCTGCAACCATGACTGCAGCCTCAGTACATGGTGAGGATGGCAATGCTAATGACTGTGAAGGTAACCATTGCCACTAACTTTTATGTCTGGGCTCCTTCCAGACTGTAACTGGCAATGTCTCCCAGTTTGCTGTCCACTGTTGTTCAAGGGAAGTCACTGATGCTGCATTTTCCAAGAGGGCTGAGTACACTTCATTCTCTCTTGCTAGAGAGAAGTAGGCAGAACGAGCATGTGTCCTCACAGAGATTGCATGTTTCCCCATGGAGCACTATGGTATTGACTACGCACATGTAGTTTTGTGGGCACCGCTGATCAACTCTGAGGTGTATTGCAACCAAAAGGGATTGCACACCCTCACCTTCCAGCTGGTATGCAATGACACCCAGTGAATTGTGTGCCCCATTACCTGGCAGCAGTCATGATGCTTCCCTTCTTTGACAGTTCACTGGCCTATCTTGTTAGAGTCACCACAACAAACCTGGGTAGCTACTGGATGCCAAGAGCTATCCTTTGATAACATGGCTCATGACTCTGGTGTGCAACTCATGTACACATGGGCAGCATGCATATCACGAAAGCCATGCTGCCATATGAAATGTGATAGTGAAGATCGTTAGTGTGTTTAAACAATGGCTGTTTCAACAATGTTTATGGTGCCTGAACTGCTATGGAGGTGCCCTGCATTACTCAACAGTGTGCAAGTCATGGTGGCCTGCTGCATGCTGCACAACCATACCATCATGAGAGCTCAGCCCTTGCCACCAGTTATTTGGAACCCAACTGAGACAGAGGAAGAGAAAGAGGAAGAGGAATAGGAGGAGCTGGAGGAAGAGAAGAGACAAATAATACAGCCTCTTTCTGGACAGGCTATTAGTGGTCAACTCATCTGAGTGTGATGCTATTAAGCTTAAGTTTCCCTATTCAGCAACAGTCACCACATATAGAGCAGAATTTAATGACACCCTGCTCCCCCAAAGTTGAGTTCGGCAGAGGGACATAGAGTTTTTGATTGGGCAGCAAGTTGGGGGCCCCACCATTTACCTGGCTCACTCTGATCAAGCTCAGGGTGAAAAGGGTGGGGGAGGGCCTTCCTGCCCAGAGGCCAATTAAGAATCTTAAGTAGTCACTTAAGGGCCTCATCCTGCCACCTATAGTATTTAACCAGCAGCGAGTGGGGCACTCAGCATCTGGGGAGGTCACACAGCAAACCCTGTTGGTCTGCCAGCAGCCTACCGGGGTGGGACTTGGGGATGGTGGGGGGTGGGGGGGGGCGGGGGTGCGGGGGGGTGGAGGTTGTCCATCATCTATGGGCACTCTGTGCCCAATCAAGGGACCTGGCAACAGGAAGGAGTTGGGGTAGGCTGCCCTCCACACAACGTGCCTGTATTCCACCCACAATCATCAGAGTGTAATATTAGCAGTGGCCACCACTCCCAGTGATGCTGCTGCTACTGGAGAACTGCCAGCTTCTGACTGGCCAGCAGCCAAGGTACGGGATTTCCTACTGGAGCTTAATTGAGTGGAAGGCCTGACGCTGTCCAGGCAAAATGCCTGATTAAGTGGTATTACATCGGACCTCCCAGAGAAAAGCGATGAAGGGTGCCACTGGTTCGGCAACTAGTAGGCAAGAACACCATTATACTCACTAAATTACAACCCCTTACCTTCCCTCCACTACTGACCATCACAGCATCTGCCTGACCACAATGCAAAGATAAAATCCATCACAAAATTAACATTCTAAACTAAATTTATAAACCAAAACATGCCATATTGCATTCAAATATCAACTAATTACACTTGTTCCTTCCCTTAGTGCCTGCCTTCTGTATGCCTTCCTTGTCTGTCCTAATGCTCCTACTCAGTGTGATCCCAGTGGCTGCAACATGGCTGGTGAAAGACTGCTGACTGCCACTCCTCTGGGTGGCTCCTCAGCAATTGGAGGACAGATTCCTGGACTGCTGTGCGAGCTTGCAGCCCCTGATATCCACAGTCATGATGACAGCAATCTGAGCTTGTGTGACAATAAGCTGGGCTTGTATGAGAGTGCTATGAGTTTCTGAGCTGCAAAGTGACTTTGCATGACTTTTGCTTGTGTTTCAGTGGTAAGAAAGGTATCCGTAGCCACCTAGCTGGAGTTAACTAGACTTCTTTAGGCACATTTCACACCAACTTGTTCAGGAATTTCCCCAACATGGTGAATTCCACAGACTGTGTGTCCTTCATCAATGACCATGACCATCTCCGCGATCATCCAGTGGCTTTGTCAACTTTCCTTCTTAACAGCCAGAATGGTTTGGACTTGCCCGGTGGATCTCCTGGTTGAAGAATTTAATTATCAGCTGCTGCTGGTCACTATCCAAATGAGCCCTCAACACAATGCTTCAAATCGTGTCCAGGTCCTCATCTTCATAACATCAGCTGATCCTTCTCCCAACATTATTTGTACAAATTGTAAATAAATATTGATTGTCTTGTAAATAAGTAAATATTCTGTTTTTACTGTAAAAAAAACTGTTGTACTCTTATTGGATCTCCAAATGATGCATGTTGTCCTGACATATATATGCATGCATGCAGGCACACACACACACGCCGGACAGACCAATTTTCTCCAATTTGTCATAAGGGATACCCCTCATTCATAAGCTCGTTTGTGGCAATATGTAACATTTAGAAAAGATCAAGAGGGAAAAAATTGAAGTATCAGTATTTATTAGGGATAACATAATGGCAGTAGAAAAAAGGTTTGCAGCTGTCAGCAGGACAAAAATAGAATCTACATAGATAGAAATAAAAGATAACTAAGCTAACTGATTGGTCTACTGTTTATCCAATAGTGGAAAGGAACTAGAGAAAAAAATATGCAGACAAATTAGGGAATTTAGAAAAAAAACAAAATAATAATCATGGGGATTTCTACCCTGATATTAATTGAACAGACGGAGATAGGGGTGTGGAGTTCAATGTAAACATAACTCCATTTTCAACCAATCTGTAAAAAGCCCAACAAGGGATGATTCACTACTGGATCCAGTAATGGGGAATGACCCTGAGCAAATAAGAGAAATTAAAGTAGGCAAACATCAAGGCAATAGTGATTATAATACACAATAAGATGATGATAGACAAGGACAACCGTATAATGAAAAACAGGTTAACTGATTGGAGAAAAGCTGATTTTGGCAATAGAGTTTGGGAAAATAAAACGGAAAACAATACTGGCATACAGCAATGTTAGAGCAACAATGAGAAATATTTAAAATAGTGTTCAACAAAGTCTAGGGAAAATATATTCTACTAAAAGGAAAGAACAAACTAAATATGAGTGGGACTTCATGGATAAATGAAGACTTAAGGGAACAATTGAGGGTTAATAAAGAACCATACATTAAGTACACATACAGCAGAGGGGTGCACAACAAGAGAGAATTTGAAGAGATTAGAGGAGAAGCAAAAAAAAGAACAATTAGGAAGACAATGAGGAACAATAACATTAAATTATCAAGGAACATAAAAAAGTACAGGCATATCAATAAAAAATAGACATCTGTGATGGCAATAGGACAATGAATGAATGTACAGGATAATATCAGAGGTAACACTAGAGAGATGGCAGACATATTAAACTAGTATTCCATTTTGGTGCTTACAGAGGAGATGGAACAGATTGACATTTTTAAAATTCATTCATGGGATCTGGGCATCGTTGGCTGGGCCAGCATTTATTGCCCATCCCTAATTGCCTTTGTTCAGAGGGCATTTAAAGTCAACCACATTGCTGTAGGTCTGGAGTCACGTGTAGGCCAGACCAGGTAAGGACAGCAGATTTCCTTCCCTAAAGGACATTAGTGAACCAGATGGGTTTTTACAACAATCAGCAATGGTTTCATTAGACTTTTAATTCTAGATGGTTATTGAATTTAAATTCCACCATTTGCCATGGCAGGATTCAAACCTAGGTACCCAGAGCATTACTCTGGGGTCTCTTGGGTTACTAGTCCAGCAACAATACCACTCTGCCATCGCCTCCCTTGATATGACATGATATTGAATAATGAACTAAGCAATGAGATAGTGCATTTAAAATAAAATTGGGTTGTACTGAATAAATTAATCAAACTCAATGATGATAAAAGCCTAGGTCCAGATGGATAGCATGCATCTATTTTAAAAGAACCTAGGAGAGAAACAGAAGAGACAGCTGCATATATCTAATGATTTCTTAGAAATGGAAGCAGGAGGATAGCTAATGCAATTCCTATATTTAAGAGGGGAGACAGAACATGCCCAAGGAATTATAGACCAATCAGTTTAACATCAGTGGTAGGAAGAACAATGGAATCTATATTAGAGAATAGAAGAACGTCAAAAGATGAAAAATATTATAATGAATGGTCAGCATGGATTTCAAAAGGGAAAATCTTGCTTGATCAACTTTATTGAACTCTTTGAGGTAATAGAGAGTAGACAATGGGAATACTGTAGATGTAATATATCTGGATTTTTGAAAGGCCTTCGATAAGATGCCCCATAATAGGCTAATGAATAAGGTCAGAGAATGTGGAGTCAGGTGACAAGTGACAGAAAGGGCTGCTAGTTGGCTTCAAGACAGAAAGTGCAGAATGGATGTAAAGGGTGGTCCTTCAGAGTGGCACAAGATAGCAAGTGGTATTCCATGAGGACCAATGCTGTTCACAATTTGCATTAACAACCTGGACTTTAGAATCCAAAATACAATTTGTAAATTTGCAGATGACACAAATTGGTGGAGATAGTTAATGCTGTAGGACTGTAACAAATAATAAGAGAACATTAATAAGCTTGCAGTTTGGGAAAATAGCTGGCAAATGAAGTTCAACAGAGAAAAATGTAAGGTAGTGTAATTTGGTTGGAAAAGTGGGGAAGGTCATTTATCACTTGTGCAAGTATCAGGGGGATAGATGATCAAATGGAAGACAGATACACCAATCACTAAACATTATGCCACAAGTTACCAAGGCCACAAAACAAATTTTAAAAAAGCACTAAGTATTATATCTAAAGGAACAGAAATGAAAATTAGTCCTGCTAAATCTGTATGAAACCTTGGTTAAACCGTACTTTACAGTACTGAATGCAGTTCTGGTCGCTATATTATAGAAAAGATATAGAACCACTGAAGGGGGTGCAGAGAAAATTTACAAGGAGAACATCAGAAATGTGTTGGTATACACATCATGAAAGAAGAACTAAAAAGCTAGATCTCTTCTTGTTTTTTGAAAAAGAAGGCTGAAGGGTGACCTACTAGAGGTCTTTAAAATTCTGAATTCTTATAGAATGCATGAAGAGAGAATGCTTCCACTTATGGGGAAGAGTATAACTTGAGGCCACCAATATAAAATAGTCACCAATAAATTCTGGAGGGAGTTCAGAACAAACTATTTTTTTTTACCTAAGGAGTAATGAGTATATGGAACTTGCTGACACAGGGAGAGGTTGAAGCAAATTGAATAGATGCACTTAAGGGGAAATGAGAAAAGTATCTGGGGGAGAAGGGAGTAGAGGGTTCCGATGACAGATTTAGATGAGAAAAGATGGGAGGAGGTGTTAGTGGGCAATAAACATGGACAATTTAAAACAAAAAAATGCTTTTGTAGCGAGGCCACCAATGTGGGGGGAGGGGCGTTGAAGTCAATTGAAAGGCAACCCCCAGCTGCTACATCATCCAAGCAGGTCGGCAGGGCCTCCAGGCTTACTTGGAGTGTTGTCACCACCCCCCCCCCCCCCCACTCCCCCCACGCTGCCACTTGGAGGCCACTTTCAGAGGGTAAACTGGACCTCACCACCTGCGGGGACCAGGAGGCTGACTGGAAAATCCCATTGGTCTCCATTAACTAGGCTTTAATAGGTCATTAAAGACTTTAATCAACTACCCACTGCTAGCAGGTAAGTGACACACTTCCTTCTTCCCATCCTGCCACCAGAAAAATTGTCCTGGGATGGAATATAGCCAGGGACCAGCATGTAGTCCAGCAGTGTTATTTTAGTGCCAGGCTGCCTCCATTCCAGTCTCCAGTAAAGCCTGAAAATAAATCCCATGATGTTAGTGCTGGAGATATGTCAGATTGATGTCGGATGATAGCAAGACACTGCAGTCAAACAAGGAATTCTTCCCAGTGTACTCAAACTTACTGGAATGTGCCACATGCCATCATGCAATTTTCCTTATCCTTGGTGTCTTTGATGATCTGGCTTTATTGGTTCTTCTGCACAGTCACTGAGTACCAGTGGTATATATTCCTGTAGAATCATAGAATCTTAGAGTATAAAGAAGGCCATTCATCCCATTGTGTGTGTGCCATCTCTTTCAAAGAGCTATCCTATTTCTCTAACTCTGCTGTTCTTTCCACCATAGTCCAGCAATGTTCTATCCTTCAAGTATTTATCCAATTCCCTTTTCAAGTGTATTATTGAATCAGCTCCCAACACCTTTTGAGACAGTGCATTCCAAATCACAATAACTTGCATATAAAAAATTCTCATCTCACCTCTGTCTCCTTTGCCAATCTCCTTAAATCATGTGTCCTCTACTTAGAGAATTTTTTTTAGAACAACATTTATGTAGTTATTTAATGAGGTTCTTTGACGGGCTTGACGATCCAGACAAAAAGGGCCTGAATATCAAGGAAACCAGCAATGACGTTGCAGATTTGGGCCAGATTTTGTGGCGGGTTGGTTGTTGATTGTGAACTATCAGCATTTGTTGTCATTTTACCTCATAAACTGATTGTAGCTTCAGGATGTTGAGCTTCCGCAAATTAGCGTAGAAATCCTGAAGTTGTGGTCTGTCACTTGGGGCTCCGACACAGGCTGAGGTATGGATCCTGCCCCAGAGTGAGCAAACATTTACATCAGTGAGAAAGTCATGTTTCACACTCCCTCATCACTGTTAGAAAGCACATAAAAAAGTTCTACCTTGTTCAATCAGGTGCGACTGGGTTTTTAAGTGATGTGATTAGTCAACTTTGATGATCAACGGAACTTTGATGAACAGAAAAATTAATTCATGGAGCTTTGTTAAATGATTAGTTAGTAGATTCTTTAAACTATTTTTTAAAATGCTTTTTTTAAGTTTATGTAATATTATAGTTTCTACCTTCACCCCATGTGTATGCCCTAATTAAATTAATCCATGTAAATTTTTTTAAAAGTATTTTCTTTTGCTGCTTTTTATTCCCTGTTTGTGTGTCTGGTAAAATCCTCTAATGTGATTGGTTCTTTTGGGCAGCTTTATGACATCACTACAGCCCCATCCTGGGGGTTGCTGGTATCTAACTCTTGGATCAGTTGCAGTATTATTGTAGGGTGATAGAAGGGAATTTCTCACCAGGGAGATCATAAGATTAATCGCTGAGACTTCAAGGACAACAGCAAGTACCCTTTGCAGCTAACTGACAATTCCAGGCCAAAATGAATGGAAAATATTGCGGATGCTGGAAATATTCAACAAGCCAGGCAGCATCTGTGGAGAGAAACAGAGTTAATGTTTCAGGCCGATGGCCTTCCAGGAGAACTGGGAGAAATTAGAAATGTAATAGGCTTTGAGCAAGCAAAGTGGGTGAAGTTGGGAAGAAGAACAAAAGGGAAGGTCTGCAATGGAGTGGATGGCAGGACATTAAATGCCAGAAGATTTCATGAGGGCAGGCATTCACCAAGACAGAGGCAAGTCAGTAGACAAGAAAACTTTTATCAAAGTTAGTGGCATGTTATCTAATAGGTGAAAGGGCTCACTCACTGGAATGAAAAGTTACTGGAGCACATCATGGTACAGGGGGAGAGGCAGTAGTCAGATCCTTGCCAATCTGAAGACATATCACCCTCTTGCATCACCTGGGCACCACTCATTGACCCAGGCTGCATGGATCTCACCTGATCAACTGGAAGTATGCAGCTGAAAATGGGTGCTGCGCCCTCAGAAATAGAGGACATTGAGCTGCGGAGCATCAGGAGGTCATAGGAGAGGGAGCACCAAAGTAGGTTGTGACTCTATAGGGAGATGGTCACAGATCTGTACCCTTCTCATTGAGCAGCTCACACCTTGCTCCACTCATAGATAAGCCCTGCCTGTAACGGTCCAGGTAACTGCCCTGGCCTTGAATTTCTTCACCGTTGGATCCTTTAAGGGCTCACCAGTGGATTTCTGTGGCATCTCTCAATTGGCTGCACACACTGCATCACCCTAGTGACAGATGCCCTCTTTTCCAAAGCTGGAGACTATAAGATCATAAAAAACAGGAGCAGGAGCAGGCCATTAGACCCCTCAAGCCTGCTCCATCATTCAGTAAGATCATGGCTAACCTGATTGTGGCCTTAGCTCCACTTTCCTGCCTGCCTACTCTCTGACTTCCTTGATGATCAAAAATTTGCCGAACTCAGCCTTGAATATATTCAATGACCCAGCCTCCACTGCTCCCTGGGTTACAAAATTGCCCACAATTGCAGTAGCTTTCTTACAAATTCCTATTATGTATTCACTTGATAGTGCAGAATTTGAGTATTGTTATAAAAAGAGAGATGCTGTTGAAGCTTTTTATCTTGCACTCATCAGGATAGACACAAGAGTGCCAAATTTCAAAGGGAACAACAATTTATATTGCCTGAGAAAGGGGGTTCTGATTGGTTGTCAAGTTAGCTCTGATTGGTTGAGGGGTGTCATGGTGAACACGCAAAGGAGCTTTTGTCCCCATGCTATTGTTTATTCCAAGGTCTGGACGTGTTTCTTGTGCCTGCTGAGGACAGGTCCCTGCATATGAATACATGTAGCTTCTAGCAAGTATAAGTAAGCTGAATTGCAAGCCCGACTGATAATCTTAAATTAGGCTGTGGTGAGTAACTCACCTTAAGCCTGTCCACCAAGGCACAAGTCAGGGGTGTGATGGAATGGCCTTTACTTGCCTGGATGAGTGCAGCTCCAACAACACAACAACACAAAAAATTTGACACCATCCAGGAGAAAGCAGCCCGCTTAATTGGCACCCCTTCCACAAACATTCACTCCCTCCACCACCGACGAACAGTAGCAGCAGTGTATACCATCTACAAGATGCAGTGCAGAATCTCGCCAAGGCTCCTTAGGCAGTACCTTCCAAACCCACGACCACTACCACCTAGAAGGACAAGGACAGCAGATACATAGGAACACCACCACCTGGAAGTTTCCCTCCAAGCCACATAGTCTCCTGACTTGGAAATATATCGCCGTTCTTTCACTATCGCTGGGTCAAAATCCTGGAACTCCCTCCCTAACAGCACTTTGGGTGTACCGACACCACATGGATTGCAGCAGTTCAAGGAGGCAGCTCATCACCACCTTCTCAAGGGCAACTAGGGATGGGCAATAAATGCTGACCTTGCCAGCGACACCCACATCATGTCAATGAATAAAAAAATTAGAAAACTTGGGATTATTCAGCAAGTTTTGCCAAATTGCAGAATCGTACCTAACGTTAAACATTATGTTATGAGTTTTGAAAACATGGTTGAGCATGGTCAGTACAGGTTGAGCATACCCAAAACACTTGGGGCTGATTGCATCTTGGATTTCAGATCATTTTGATTTTCAGATACTGCACATAAACTTACATGCGAACAGCCTAAGCCTAGGCTAACTATAGTCTAAAGTATATAAAATGAGTAGGAAATTAAGATGCATCATTGAAGAATAAATACAAGGTACTTGTAATACGTTTCTTTTTGACATGTTCACCATAAAAATCACAAGGTAAATAGTACAGACAAACAACTAGACATCCCGCACTAAGGGTCAATGAGGTTCAAAGAAATTGCAGTTTTTGGATGTGTTGGATTTACTGATAAAGGACACCGGGTCTGTACTCTGCTTATTGTGGACAGCCGAAGGGACATGCTGTTTGATACGACCTGTCAGTCATTAGGACGTATGGCCTATATACATAACATCACACTGGCAGTGAAATTCATATACCACATTGCTCATTTGTGTAGTAGGCAGAACTTTTTTTGGCTTGACGGCAACACCCTGTTAGCAGAAAACACCACTCATATTGCGACTGCATAGTAGCAGCGTGGAACAACGAGCTTCACCTATTGCTCAAATGGTAACCCCCAGGATGTTGATCGTGGGGCATTTAGCGATGGTAATGCCATTGAATGTCAAGAGGTGATGGTTAGATATTCTCTTGTTGGAGATGGTCATTGCGTGGCACTTGTATGGCGTGCAAGTTACTTGCCACTTATCAGCCCAAACCTGAATATTGTCCAGGTCTTGCTGCATATGGGCACGGACTGCTTCAATATTTGAGGAGTTGCGAATGGTGCAGAATATTGTGCAATCATCAGCAAACATCCCCACTTCTGACCTTATGATGGAGGGAAGGTCATTGATGAAGCAGCTGAAGATGGTTGGGCCTAGGACAATATCCTGAGGAGCTCCTGCGGTGATGTCCTGGGACCGAGAAGATTGACCTCCAGCAACAACAACCATCTTCTTTTGTGTTAGGAAATAGAGAAGTTTACGTAAGTTATATTTGTATTTGTGGGTTGTAGGAATGAGTTTTAGCTTTAATGTTTAAGTTTGATTTTCATTTCTGTATCTGTGTGTTAAGAAAGGTCAAATTGAGTTTTAGTTTCACTTTAAAAAGGTGCCTGCATTTCTAATGAGTTTTACAACTCCTAAAGAAATGTTAAGCAAACACAAGCATAAAAAAAGGGTTGTTGCCTAGCAACAGGGGTCCAGCGAGGCAGATCCCTCCCACAGAGAGACACACACAGAAAAGCTAGAGATAGCTGATTTTGGAAGCTGTTTGAGTTCAGTTTGCTTTGAAAGTAGCTGCCAGAGAGAGACTGGAGCAAAGGGACAGATAGCCAATCCCAACCTAAAGAAAAGACGCCAAAATGCAGGGTTATGGAACAGGGGAAACTTCCAAGTAGACCATCAAGGCAAAGGAAGGACAGGAACCTGGAGAGGGTCTATTAAGTGAAGTTAAGAGTGAAGGGCAGGAAGAAAGGCTCTAAGCTTCAGATTTAAAGAGACAATAGCTGTAGAAAGCAGATTTAAAGCGATAGTGTAATGGTATTGTCTGAACTAATAATCCAGAGACTCAGGGTAAAGTTCTGGGGAGCAGAAGGCGGAATTTGAATTCAATAAAAATCTGGAATTAAAAATCTAATGATGACTATGAACCATTGTTGATTGTCAGGAAAAAACCCATCTAGTTCACTAATGCCCTTTAGGGAAGGAAATCTGCCATCCTTGCCTGGTCTAGCCTACATCTAACTCTACACCCACATCAATGTGGTTGACTCTGAAATGGCCTAGCAAGCCACTCAGTTGTATCAAAACTGCTAAAAAGCCTCAAAAAAAGAATGAAACCAAACAGATCACCCGGCATCGACCTAGGCACTGGGAATGACAACGGTAAACTAAGCCCTGTCGATCCTGCAACGTTCTCCTTATTAACATGTGGTGGTTAGTGCCAAAATTGGGAGAGCTGTCTCTTAGACGAGTCAGGCAACACAGGAATCCCAAACAAAAATAAAAATACCTGGAAAAACTCAGCAGGTCTGGCAGCATCTTCAGAGAGGAACACAGTTAACGTTTCAAGTCCATGTGACGCTTCAATAGAACTAAGTAAAAATAGATAAGAGGTGAAATATAAGCTGGTTTAAGGAGGGGGTGGGATAGAGGGCCAGTGTTAGGTGGAGATTGCCAAAAGATGTCATAGACAAATGGACAAAGAGGTGTTGAAGGTGGTAATATCTAAGGAATGTGCTAATTAAGGGTAGAAAGCAGGATAAGCAAGATACAAATAGCCCTAGTGGGGGTGGGGTGAAGGGAAGGGATTGAAATACGCTAAAAGGTAGAGGTAAAACAATGAATGGAAATACATTTAAAAATAATGGAAATAGGTGGGAAAAGAAAACTCGATATAAATTATTGGAAAAAAAAGGGGGGTCGGAAAGAGGGTGGGGATGGAGGAGAGAGTTCATGATCTAAAATTGTTGAACTCAATATTCAATCCGGAAGGCTGTAAAGTGCCTAGTCGGAAGATGAGGTGCTGTTCCTCCAGTTTGTGTTCCAGTGAAGCTCAATGCAAACTCGAGGAACAGCACCTCATCTTCCGACTAGGCATTTTACAGCCTTCCGGACTGGATATTGAGTTCAACAATTTTAGATCATGAACTCTCTTCTTCATCCCCACCCCCTTTCCAATCCCCCTTTTTTTCCAATAATTTATATTGATTTTTCTTTTCCCACCTATTTCCATTATTTTTAAATATATTTCCATCCATTGTTTTATCTCTACCTTTTAGCCTATTTCGATCCCTTCCCTTCACCCCACCCCACCCCCACTAGGGCTATCTGTACCTTGCTTGTCCTGTTTTCTACCCTTAATTAGCACATTCCTTGGATAATATCAACACCTTCAACACCTCTTTGTCTTTTTGTCTATGACATCTTTTGGCTATCTCCACCTAACACTGGCCCTCTATCCAGCTCTACTTGTCCCACCCCCCTTAAACCAGTTTATATTTCACCTCTTTTCTATATTTACTTAGTTCTGTTGAAGCATCATATGTAATCGAAACGTTAACTGTGTTCCCCTCTGCAGATGCTGCCAGACCTGCTGAGTTTTTCCAGGTATTTTTATTTTTGTTTTGGATTTCCAGCATCTGCAGTTTTTTGCTTTTAACACAGGAATCTTCATGGAATCATATTGTTCTAGAGGCCACCATCACCATCCTTGGGTATATCCTGTTCCACTGGCAGGACAGATCCAGCAGAGGTGGCGGCACTGTAGTATACAGTTGGGAGGGTCAACATTGACGATGGACCCCATGAAGTCTCATCAGGCCAAACATGGACAAGGAAACCTCTTGCTGATTACCATGTACCACCCTCCCTCAGCTGATGAATCAGAGCTCCTCCACGTTGAACAACACTTGGAAGAAACACTGAGGGTGGCCAGGACACAGAATGTAATCTGGGTGGGGAACTTCAATGTCCAGCACCAAGAGTGGCTCAGTAGCACCATTACTGGCCAAGTCCTAAAGGACATAGCTGCTAGGCTGGGTTGGCGGCAGGTGGTGAGGTAACCAACAAGAGGGAAAAACACATCCTCACCAACCTCTTGCCGCAGATGCATCTGTCCAAGACAGTATCAGTAGGAGCACAGTCGTTGTGGAGACAAAGCCCCACCTTCACATTGAGGGTACCCTCCATCCTGTTGTGTAGCGCTACCAATGTGCTAAATGGGTTAGATTTTGGACAGATCTAGCATGTCAAGTCTGGGCCACCATGAGGTGCTATGGGCCATCAGTAGCAGCAGAATTGTACTCAGCCACAATCTGTAACCTCATAGCCTGTCATATTCTCCCACTCTACTATTACCATCAAGCCAGGGGTCCAAACTGGTTCAATGAAGAATGCAGGAAGGCATGCCAGGAGCAGCCCCAGGCATATCTAAAAATGAGGTGTCAACCTGATGGAGCTTTAACACAACCAATGGATCAGATTTAAGCTCTGCAGTCCTGCCACATCCGTTGTTAATGGTGGTGGACAATTAAACAACTCACTGGAGGAGAAGGCTCCACAAATATCCCCATCCTCAATGATGGAGGAGCCCAGCACAACAGTGCAAAAGATAAGGCTGAGGAACTTGCTACAACCTTGGCCTCCTCCAGAGGTTCCCAGCATCACAGATGCCAGCCTTCAGCCTATTCGATTCACTCCACTTGATATCAAGAAATGGTAGAGGGCACTGGATACTGCAAAGGTTATGGGCCCTGACAATATTCCGGCAATAGTACTGAAGACTTGTGCTCCAGAACTTGCCGCGCCCCTAGCCAAGCTGTTCCAGTACAGCTACAACACAGGCTTCTATTAGGCTATGTGTAAAATTACCCAGGTATGTGACCGTCCCATCAGTCTACTCTCAATCATCAGAAAAGTAATGGAAGTGAGGATCAACAGTGTTATCAAGTGGCACTCGCTTAGTAATAACCTGCTCACTGACGCCCAGTTTGGGTTCAGCCAGGGCCACTCAGCTCCTGACCTCATTACAGCCTTGTTTCAAACATAGACAAAAGAGCTGAACTACCGAGATGAGGTGAGAGTGATTGCCTATGACAACAAGGCCACATTTGACCGAATGTGGCATCAAGGAGTCCTAGCAAAACTGGAGTCAATAGGAATCAGGGGGAAAACTCTCCTCTGGTTGGAGTCATACCTAACACAAAGGAGAATGGTCGTGGTTGTTGGACATCAGTCATCTCAGCTCCAGGACATTACTGCAGGAGTTCCTCAGGGTAGTTTCCCCAGTTCCTCAGGGTAGTTTCCCCAGGCCCAACCATCTTCAGCTGCTTCATCAATGACTTCCCCTCCATTATAAAGTCAGAAGTGGGATATTCGCTGATGATTGCACAATGTTCAGCACCATTCGCGACTCCTCAGATACTGAAGCAGTCCATGTCCAAAAGAAACAAGGTCTGGACAATATCCAGGCTTGGGCTCACAAGTGGCAAGTAACATTCACATTACACACGTGTCATTCAACGACCATCTCCAACAAGAGAGAATCTACCCATCGCCCCTTGATGTTCAATGGCTTTACCATCACTGATTCCCCCACTATCAACATCCTGGAAGTTAACATTGACCAGAAACTGAACTGGACAAGCCATATAAATACTGTGGCTACAAGAGCAGCTCAGAGGCTAGGAATCCTGCGACAAGTAACCCACCTCCTGGCTCCCCAAAGCCTACCAACTGCAAGGCACAGGTCAGGAGTGTGATGGAATACTCCCCACTTAAATGGATGAGTGTAGCTCCCACAACATTCAAGTAGCTTGACACTGTCCAGGACAAAGCAGCCTCTTGATTGGTGCCACATCCACAAACATTCACTCCCTCCAACACTGATGAACAGTAACAGCAGTGTCTACCATCTACAAGATTCACTGTAGGAATTCACCAAGGCACCTTAGACAGCACCTTCCAAACCCACGCCCACTACCATCTAGAAGGACAAGGGCAGCTGATAGATGGGAACACCACTACCTGGAAGTTCCCTCCAAGTCACTGACCAACCTGACTTGGAAATATATCATTGTTCCCTCACTCTCATTGGGCCCATATCCTGGAACTCCCTTCCTAATAGCATCTACACCTCATGGACTGCAGCGCTTCAAGAAGGCAGCTTACCACACCTTTTCAAGGGCAACTAAGGATGGGCAATAAATGCTGGCCCAGCTTTTGAAGCCCACATCCCCTGAATCAATAAAAATAAAAAAAACAGCTCACATGAGGCAAGAAGGTCCAAAGAGACAACTGAAGATCTGTAACACTTGGCTATGGACATGTGAAGCAGTGGTGTACTGTTGATGACTGAATCAGTGAGAGAGAGAGTGTGTGGACGACAGCTTGAGTGACAGCATGCAGTGACCCAGGGAAGAGGAACATCAGAAGGAGAGTTTGAAACCCTGGAGATGAACCATTACGGAAGGCATCTGAGAGAAAACATTGGTTTGGGAGAAGATTCTAAAGGGAGGCTTTGGAGAATGGATATTGGAAACCCTCGTGTGAAAGACAAAGTTCAGTGAGATTGGTTGGCTCACCGTGTGGCAAGCGTTTGGGGGGAGTTGAGGAGAGATCCATAGCATCTGGTTGAGGTGGTATCAGTCACTTAGTTTCAGAATGTGGTGCGTCTGACCAAAGGTCACAATTGGCTTACATGGCCTGTGTACTTATTGTGGATAATAGATTCTTAGATAGCTTTTATAACTTGTGTTACCCTTACAAATCTGTTTATACCTGTAAAGTTATCATTGGGAATGAGGGAGTATTGTGATATAGTTCATCTTTTCTTTTTTAATAAATGTTTCATGCTTTTGTTAAAAGTTCATTAGCTGATTCCAGTGACTCTGTTCAGTGGCCCCTTTCCATGTATCTAAACAAACAAATGATAAATGAACTTCTTGGGCAATATAATATAAAAGCTAAATGTGGATGCTGGAAATCTGCAACAATTCTTGGGCAATATGTTTAGATCCTCATGACTAGTTATCTGACATTTATTAACACGGCTATTTGATTCCACTGCCTTCTGAGAGTTGTTCTGGAGGGTCTTCAATACCCAGTAGATTGATGCCATCTTTCTACCTCACCACCTCCTGCACCAATGTCTCTAATGTCATGCAGGTGATTTTTAGAGTTCGCTCGCTGCCATTTTGTGCCTTTCTTGTGTCTTGCAGGTCAGAATCAGTTATAGAATGATTCCAACATCTGGTCCAGTCACAACACAGCTCTGGTTTAAGTAGTGCAGGCTAACTTTAAGTAGTGCAGGTTAGCTTTCACCTCCACTAGTCTCTCTCAGATTAGCTCTACCTGCTCAGGAGTGCAGCTAGTCAAGAGCATGGCTTGGCCTAAGTAGCCAAGTGGTTATGGTACTGGGTTTGTAACCCCAAGATCAAGAGTTCAAATCTCACAATGGCAAACAATGTAACTTCATTGGAAACGTGTTGGTACTCAAAAGAGCAAGTTGCAATCATTTAAATCAGCGGGTAGCACAAACTTTTAAGCTTGGCCTAATAGCCAAGTGGTTATGGTACTGGGTTTGTAACCCGAAGATCAAGAGTTCAAATCTCACAATGGCAAACTATGAAACAATGTAACTTCATCTGAAACAGGTTTACTCAAAAGAGTATCAAGAGTTTAAATCTCACAATGGCAAACAATGTAACTTCATCTGAATAGGAACAGATGGAAATGTGTTTAGCTTGGCCTAAATAGCCAAGTGGTTATGGTACTGGGTTTGTAACCCCAAGAACAAGAGTTCAAATCTCACAATGGCAAACTATGAAACAACGTAACTTCATCTGAATAGGAACAGATGGAAACGTGTTTGTACTCGAAAGAGTTACAAGTGTTGAGCTTGGCCTAAATAGCCAAGTGGTTATGGTACTGGGTTTGTAACCTCAAGAGTTCAAATCTCACAATGGCAAACTATGAAACAATGTAACTTCATCTGAAACAGATGGAAACGTGTTTGTACTCGAAAGAGTTACAAGGAAGAAAACCTTCATTTAAAAGATTATCAAGAGTTCAAATCTCACAATGGCAAACTATGAAACAATGTAACTTCATCTGAAACAAACGGAAATGGGTTTGTACTTGAAAGAGTTACTCAAGAGCATGGCTTAGCCTAAATGGCCAAGTGGTTATGGTACTGGGTTTGTAACCCCAAGATCAAGAGTTCAAATCTCACAATGGCAAACAATGTAACTTCATTGGAAACGTGTTGGTACTCAAAAGAGCAAGTTGCAATCATTTAAATCAGCGGGTAGCACAAACTTTTTATGCTGCCTGCATCAGGAGTGAAAGACACAGGATAATTTCATGTTGTTATGCCTGAGTCTGTTTTGGAACCCTGTTCAGTTTTGTGGCCTTTGTCTTTGCTGGGCTAGTTTGTCTTATTGAGGAATGAGTAACAAATTTGTTGATCTTGCAAAAGGGCCCTGTGATTCACTGAAATGAGCCTGTGGCATAAAAGCTTAAAGCTGAGACCACTTTCTCTACCACAGCCGGAGCTGTAAATGCCATGCACCTTGAAAGGATAAGCCTGGCCTTTATCTATTCCAGGCCATGGGGTCTTGAGAGAAGGATGGCTTTAATCCCAAGAGGATCACCTCAAAGCCCAGGCCTTCGCGTAGCATGTAGAAGTGTTAGAATAGGGCAGGAGAAAGTATAAAAGCATCATTACTGCTTCAAGCATGTTCTGAATTTGCTAGAATCTGTGTGCGCCTGTCATTGCAAATGAGTTGCACATTTTGGGAATAGAGAGCATTTTTTCTTTTTTTATTTATTCACAGGATATGGGCATCGTTGGCTGGGCCAGCATTTATTGCCCATCCCAAGTTGCCCTTGAGAAGGTGGTGGGGAGCTGCCTTTTTGCACTGCTGCAGGCCAAGTGATATAGATACACCCATAATGTTGTAAGTAAGGGAGTTCCAGGATTTTGACCCAGTGACCGTGAAGGAACGCCGATATATTTCCAAGTCTGGATGGCAAGTGACTTGAAGGGGAATTTCCAGCTGGTGGTGTTCCTACCTATCTGCTGCCCTTGTCCTTCTAGATAGTCTTGGGTTTAGAAGGTGCTGTCTAAGGAGTTTTGGTGGATTCCTGCAGTGCACCTTGTAGATGGTACACACTGCTGTTACTGTGTGTCGGTGGTGGAGGGACTGAATGTTTGTGGATGTGGTACCAATCAAGTAGGCTGCTTTGTCCTGGATGGTGTCAATATTCTTGAGTCTTGTGGGAGCTGCACTCATCCAGGCAAGCGGGAAGTATTCCATCACACTCCTGACTTGTGCCTGGTAAATGGTGGTCAGCCTTAGGGGAGTCAGGAAGTGAGTTACTTGTTGCAGGATTCCTAGCCTCTGGCCTGTTCTTATAGACACAGTATTTTTATGGCTTCTCCAGTTCAGTTTCTGGTCAATGGTAACCCCCTGGATGTTGAGTGGGAGATTCAATGACGGCAATGCCATTGAATGTCAAGGAGCGATGGACAGATTCTCTTTTGTTGGAGATGATCATTGCCTGACACTTGTGTGTTGCCAATGTTACTTGCCACTTGTCAGCCCAAACCTGAATACTGTCCAGGTCTTGCTGCTTTTGGACATGGACTGCTCCAGTATCTGAGGAGTTGCGAATGGTGCAGAACATGGTGCAGTCATTGGCAAACATCTCCACTTCTGACCTTATGATGGAGGGAAGGTCATTGATGGAGCAGCTGAAGATGGTTGGGCTGACTGAGGAACTCCAGCAGTGCTGTCCTGGAGCTGGGATGATTGACCTCCAACAACCACACCATCTCCCTTTGTGCTAGCTATGACTACAATCAGTGAAGAGTTTTCGCACTGATTCCCATTGACTCTGGTTTTACTAAGGATCCTTGACACCATACTTGGTCAAATGCGGCCTTGATGTCAAGGGCAGTCACTCTCACCTCACCTTGGGAGCTCAGCTCTTTTGTTCAAGTTTGAACAAGAGTTGTAATGAGGTCAGGAGCTGAGTAGTCCTGGTTGAACCCAAACTGGGCGTCAGTGAGCAGGTTATTGTTAAGCAAGTACTGCTTGATAACACTGTTGATGACCCCTTCCATTACTTTACTGATGTTCGAGAGGAGACTGATGGGACGGTAATTGGCCAGATTGGATTTGTCCTGCTTTTTGTGTGCAGGACATACCTGGGAAATTTCCCACATAGCTGGGTAGATGCCAGTGCTTTAGCTGTACTGGAACAATTTGGAAAGGGGCACACTGGTCGTGCCACACAAGATGATGGAGGTTATCCTCAATGTGAAGGCGGATGTCGTCTTCACAACGACTGTGCGGTGATCACTCCTACCGATACTGTCATGGGAAAATGCATCTCTGGCAGGCAAGTTAGTGAGGATGATGTCAAGTATTTTTTTACCTCTTGTTTGTTCCCTCACAACCTGCTGCAGACCCAGTCTAGCAGCTATGTCATTTAGGACTTGGCCAGCTTGGTCAGCTGTGGTGCTACCGAGCCACTGTTGTTGATGGGCATTGAAGTCCCCTGCCCAGAGTATATTCTGCGCCTATGCCACCCTCAGTGCTTCCTCCAAGTGGTGTTCAACATGGAGGAGCACTAATTCATCAGCTAAGGGAGGGTGGTATGTGGTAATCAGCAGGAGGTTTCCTTAACCATGTTTGACCTGATGCCAAGAAACTTCATAGGATCCGGAGCTGATGTTGAGGACTCCCAAGGCAACTCCTTCCTGACTGAATACCATTGTGCCGCCATGTCTGCTGGGTCTGTCCTGCCATCTGATAATGACCATGAAACCATTGCCGATTGTCACAAAAACCCATCTGGTTCACTAATGTCCTTACCTGGTCTGGGCTACATGTAACTCCAGACTCACAGCAATGTGGTTGACTCTTAAAATGTCCTTTAAACAAGGGCAATCAGAGATGGGTAATAAATGCTGGCCTAGGCAGTGATGCCCACATCTCATAAACGAATAAATAAAAAGAAATAAGAGTGCACATTCACCTGGACGTCCCCAAAGGAAAAGGGTTGCAGCTGGTAAGTCACAGAGGGAAGATGGAAGGTGATGCCAGGAGGGTCAGCAGTGGTGAGGGAAAGAAAATAGATGCCTTGGAGAGGGGAAAAGACGAGGGAGCACACAAAAAAATGAATCAAGACCATGCTGTCTAAATCGAAAGTGAAATGGCAGTTATGGTGGGCGAGGATCCGGTACTGCATGGGAGTGTGATCATTGGGTGGGCAGAGATGCAGGTCAGCTCAGATGGACAACTGAAAGCGAACCCCAGCAGGCAGCATTGAAAATTCTCAGGGCATTGAGATGAGTGTGTAGGGGGAAGGATCCACCTGCATGGGAGAATACTTGTACCAGTCTCCAAAAGGCCCTGCCACACACTTCTCTCTCCACACTCACTCAGTGGCCAACTCCTGCCTCTGCGGGAGGTTGAGGGATTCACAGGCAAAGGGGACTCGGAGGGAGAGGACAGCCTCTGAGATTCCTGAGTGGATGACCCAGGGGTGTCCCGCTGCCGCTCCTCCTACCTTTGGGTGCCTGGGGGCCCCGGCCTGACTCCTTGAGGGGATGGAGTACCTGGAGGGACATTGATGTGCCCCGTTTCTCTCTCACTTTGCCACTGCAGGAACTTACCCATAGCTCCCGCGATGAGGTGCAGGTGTACACACATCTCTACGTTCTGCTGGACCAAGGTCTCCATGACATCTGCCATCCTTTCCATGGAGAACTCTAAACACGCACATGTGGGCACCACTTTATCAGAGAGCAGGAGGATGCACTCCTCCAACTCGCATGCCACTCTGTCGAGGGCTTCCAACAGCTCTGCGTGATGTTCCAGGATAAGTTGGAAAACCAAATCCAGAGGCTCGTCATCTGACTGGGACCTCACAGATGCCTCTTCCCCACCAGTCCTGCAAGTGTTGGGGAGCTCAGCCAAACCTGCCTCCACCTGCTGCAGATATATGTCCATGCAGTGACCACCAGATTGTGAACCCAGGCCTGCTCTAGATCTAGGTCCCACTGAGGTTTGTGTCTGTGTTGGTGGAGGGTGTGGATAAGCACCGTGACGGGTCTTCCAGGCTGCTTATTTCCAGTGGTGTTGTCCCTTGAGGTGTGAGATCCCTGTGGATGTGTGATGAGTTTGTGAACGCATGAGTTAAGAGTGATGAGAAGAGTGACTTCTCCTGGCGGAACAGATCAGACCATTCAATCGGTAGTGGCACTGGGTGGCTGGCTGTCCTCTTTTGCAGGGCATTGGCGCTAACCACTGCTGCCACCACCTCCCATGCTGGATTGGTGATGCAGTTGCCTATCCTACAGCCAGAGCTGGAGTAGAAGACATTATGGCGGGCCTCCATGGCATTCAAAATATGCTCGAGGAACATGTCACTGAAGTTGGGGACTGGAGTCTTTTTGCCTTTTGGGGCCATCCTGTCTTCCATGCAGCAGCTGTGGGCTGGAAGCACTGAGAGGTGTGCGCGCGGCTGCACTTTAAATATGGTGCCCGACATGATGACGCAGTGAGGTGATGGTGTGGCAGCAAAAGAAAGCCTGCCCACCATGGAAACAGCGTGTTTCCTGGGAAAGCATAATTAATACGGTAGGTTTGGGATGATACGGCGTGAGAAGCCACCTCCGATTCTACCCATTGTCAATGATGGATGGAAGGTGGAAATCAGGGAATTCATGATGGGTGATGTCATTCTTTCCCACCTCTGTTATCTTATGTGGTTTTCTCTGGGAGGGTGGGCAATTCTTCAGTGAGCCCAAAAGCTAAGTGGAATTAATACCAGGATGCTTTTCCAATGAAATACCACTCTCCATCGGCACCTTCAGAAATTCAACAAATGTAATTATTGCTGACCTACACCCTCGTAAAATCCAGATGATTCTCTAACTTGTTTCCACTTGGGATGAGTGTGTTGCTCATGTCTTCTATATGTGAATACTGGTAGGAACTAATCATAGAAAATATTTACTATCTTGCCATTTGTCAAACATATTTGCATTTTTTATGGTTTTCCCTTCTTCTCCGACTCCCTTCTTACTAATATCATACTGAAAGGAATTTTTACTGCTCCATTTATCTTCCAATGCTTTGCCTTTGGTCTCTCCCTACCCCACTGATTTCCCTTTTGATATGTTATTGCATTATTTTATATACATTCCATTGAACTCTTTTCTTAGTCTCTCTGTGGATTTTACAGATTGTTTTTCCTCTTTAATTCACTTGTAATTAAACATTTATTTGATGTTGGATCTTCCCTGCCTTCCAACTGAGTGTAAATACATGGCAATAAGTGTACCAAGGGGAAAATCATTAGGCTAAACAATGTCAAATACAGCAATTTGAACTAGCAAGGATAAAACATTTCACTACTGGGGCCTAGTAACAAAATGGCATTGCTGTAATATGCACCTGAAAAATTGATGATAATAATGATAATACAATATGGTGGTTCACATTTACTGTGTAAATAGGATAGACAAAAAGCTTACTTACCAGCTATCTTACTGGAAAGATTAGAAAATCAGGTGAATGGGGGAACTAGTATAAAAGCAAAGCAAGTTCAATTTTATTGTCTGAAAATGAAATGATGCTGTTAGCATATTAAAAAGAAAATAATCAGACTAGCATTAAGACCAATCTGCCTCTGAGCATCTGAAGACATATTCAGAACATACTGCAATTCTGAACCCACAGCGAAGGACTGCCTAATTGCACTTCCTCCAACTGATGATATTGCCACACAGCACACAGAGATGACAGGAAATGAAGTAGCCATTTGATCTGCAGACATATCAGCAGGTTGGGAGAGTTGTTATTCTCTCCTTTCACACCTCCATGAGACATGACAGTTTGAGTTATGCCAAGTAATGAGCATCAAAAGAAACGGACTAATATCTTGCGAACCAGCAAGAAATAATTTACAGAAAATCAGTCAAACCTTTCAAATACACCCACTGTAATCTTCTGATTACATTTGGAACCATTTAATTATAATTAATGTCTCTAATTAACACATAAGTTATCGTTAATTTTCATAAAAAGGATTTTGAAAAAAAAGAATTTTAACACCCAAGTTATAATTGTTAAGTAAAAATATTTTGCTGCATATTTATTCGGAATATATATTATTGCCAAAGTTTAATATGCACTTTTGACAGCTACATTATTTAATTTGGGAACAGACAGTTTCAAAGTGCGAAATAGCCTGATGAAGTCATTTTTAGAACTGCAGAGCAACACAGTTGCTTTCAGTCCTACTACAGTCCTCTAATGGCTCACTAATTGATGTTGTCCACAACAGTCCTACTCATCTCACTCCATTCTGTCTAGTTGCCAACATTTCTTCATCTAATCCATTAATTTTACCCTTAGCTTGTTTCTTTCTTCACTACTTATCTTGCCACCTGGGGAACAATTCTAAGTGAGAAGCATTGAATTTATATGCTGTAACCTGCTCCAGTTGACCACACAATTCTCTAAGAAGCCTTGCCATCTGTCTATATCTGTCACAGATTGAGAAATAAATTATTTTGCGAGCTTGATGCCATTCACTGACTAATTGGTGTTAACTGAAAAAGCTGAAAAAGCACAATTTATTATTCCAAATTGTGACATGCAAAACTGATTGTATGGTAAACTGTTAATAGTTAACAGTTCTGTAGTATTTGTTAGGTGACATTCCCATGAGGTGCATGATCTTGGTTACTGGTGCATTGTGCTGGGCCACTAGCCATTTATAGTTTCATGTTTCATGGACTGTCTCATTTCATATGATTTGTTACAGTGCCAGTGAAACAGTTCAAAAATTATTCTTACTAAGTTTACAGTAGCAATATTGTTCATTTAAATAACATATATGATAATACTGATTCTTTCAAGAATATGTTCCATTGTGTATTACTGCTGTGCCCATT
This sequence comes from Carcharodon carcharias, assembly GCF_017639515.1. Taxonomy (NCBI): domain Eukaryota; kingdom Metazoa; phylum Chordata; class Chondrichthyes; order Lamniformes; family Lamnidae; genus Carcharodon; species Carcharodon carcharias. The sequence continues at coordinate 73,069,734 of NC_054477.1, read as the reverse complement.
TTAACTCATAAGTTGCTTAATCACTGCAAATTGATTTGAATCCATCGATACTTCCTAAATGGCAGAAACTGAAAGAAAGTTAACACCAAAACTTAGAAATTAGTATCATAATGTTAGTGATAGAATGCGTAAATGTTCATAAGACGTTCCTCTGTTTGTAGGGTGGTTGAGTTGTATTATTAATGATAGAGTTGATTAGCAGACAATTCTTGGGTAGAAACATTAAGTTTATTTACAATATACTCAGCAGCAACTACACATGTGCTTTCAGCTCCAATTCTATCTCCGCACTGACTGTTGAGGTAGCCCCTGCTACTCTCCTATTGATTACTACAGATCATGTGATCAAGCCTAACAACTATTATTCTTAAAGGTGCATTTCACACTAAATAAAGCCATAATTACTACATTCCTCCCCCTTTAACTCAGCTATACATATTATATTGACAAGTACATATTTTTCAAGATAACATATTATTTACACTGGATAAGGAGTTTACAAGTTCAGTCTTCCCTAGTACATGTGGAACATCACAGCTCCACAACTTCAGATTCTTTGTCAGGAACCTCCTTTTCCGGCATTGCCTGACCATCAAGTGCTTCGGTGGGCACTTGCAGTTCTGTATCCTCAACTCTCACAGGAACATCAGACATGTCAGCCCTGGGTTGAGTATCTACAACAGGAAACGCAGACCCTTCATGATCACTGGTGGAACCAAATTTTGGTGATTTTTCTCTCTCTTCCTTAAATGGTCCACATGTTTACAGATGATCCAGCCTACCACCTCCAAGTGGTAAGATAGAGGTCCAGTCACCGCACTTATTTCATCCAATAACCACTTTGGTCCTTCCCCGAAGTTTTTCACGTATACCAGCTCTCTCATGGTACATTTCCTCTCGCGACTGTGCCAGTCATGTCTAGTTTTCTGGCTTCCCTGACTCCTTTCCACCTTTCCCTCTAAATTCAGCATTATTAAACTCAATCTCTTCATGATACGGCATTTCAACAATAACTCCGCAGGTGTGACACCCATCATTGTATGAGGGGTAGTCCTGTAATGAAAAAGAAAACATGTTAGTTTGGTTGCCAAGGAATCAGCAGTTAGCTTTTTCATGCCTGCCTTGAATGTTTGAACCACTCTTTCAGCCAATCCATTTGAGGAAGGGTGGTATGTTGCAGTTTTCACATGAGTGATATCATTGAGGTTGATAAACCATTGAAACTCAGCACTTGTAAATGTTGTGCCATTATCAGAAATGACTACTTCTGGTAGTCCGTGAATGGCAAAACTCTGACATAGTTTCTCAATTATAGCGATCGACATTGGTGACTTCACCTTATATACATCCAACTATTTTGAATGGCATCAACAATCAGAAACTTACCAGAAACATTGATTCCAGGAAAGGTCCAATGTAGTCAATGTTTAACTGAACTCAGGGTCTACCTGGCCACTCCCATGGGTGTAATGGAGCTGTCACTGGCAAATTTTGCTGTTGCTGACATTGCACACAGTGTTTTACTAACCTCTCTATTTCGCCATCCATCCTAGGCCACCATAGATAGTTGCATGCTATGGTTTTCATTCAGGAAATTCCTGGATGGGCACTGTGTAGTTTAATTAAAAATGGTTCTCCTCCCTTTGGAGGAGCTATCACTCATGCTCCCCACAATAAGAAGCCATTCTGGCTGGTTATTTCATGTCTCCTGTTGAAGTACGGTTTAATTTAGTCAGATACGGGCTCCTGTGACCAACCATCTAGCACTTGTTCTCATACCTGAGATAGGACTAGGTCCTGACTTGTCCAGTCTCTGATCTGTCGAGCACATACCGGTGAGGAACCTAAGAAATTTAACAATAAAACAAGTTACTGTGTAACTGGGACATGCTCATCAATTTCTTGTAAAGGCAAACGGCTAAGGGCATTGGTGTTTGTGATTTGATTGCCAGGCTTATGTACAAAAGTGTATTTGTATGCTGCCAAAATTAAGGCACATCATTGTATTCTTGCTGAGGCTATGGGTGGTACAGGCTTGTCCTCATTAAATAACCCAGCAATGGCTTGTGGTCTGAAATGATTGTAAAATGGCGGCCGTGTTCACACTGGTGAAGTATCTTGACACCAAAGATGATGGGCAGGCTTTCTTTTTCTATCTGCGAGTATCCCTTTTTTGCGTTCAATATGTAACCTATTGGCTGTTCCGTGCCATCATCCATCTGATGAGACAGCACTGCTCGCACTCCGTAGGGAGATGTGTCACATGTCCAACTTAACCTCCTTTAACCTGTTCTATCATCTGGTCATAATGCACTTTTAGATTGGAGGAGTACAACAATTGTTTCACCTTTATGAAAGCTTATTTTTGGGGTGCCTCCCAAGACCAACAACATAGGTTCTTTTTGAGTAGAGAATGTGGGGGGGCCAGTACTATAGACAAATTGGGTAAGAATCATCCATAATAACTGCTCATTCCTAGGAATGTTTTGAGCTCTGAGGCATTCTTTGGAGCAGGTGCCTCTTATATGGCTCCCCTATTCTCCTCAGCCAGGTGGAGGCACTGTGAATCTATCTGGTAACCCAAATAGATTATCTTCCTTGCTTGGAACATGCAGTTTTCTCTTTTTTAACCACACCCAAGCTTGCAAGAAACGTTTTAAGATTTCTAAGTTTGCCAATACTCTTTTTCAGTGAATCCTGCTATCAATACATTGTCTAAGTAGATGACAACCTGGGGCAGTCCCTACAGTGAGCTTTCCATTGTTTTCTGAAAAGATGGTACAAGCAGAGGAGACACTGAAAGGCAATCATGTATATTGGTACAACCCTTTGTGGGTATTAATTGTGACAGATTCCCCAGAGGCATTATCCAACTCTAGTTGTTAATAAGCATGACTCATGTCCAGGTTTGTGCACATTGTTCCCTCCCCGCCCCCCCCCCCCCCCCCCCCCCTGCCAGCTTGGCATACAGGTCTTTGATTTTTGGAATGGGGTGCCTGTCTAGCTTAGCCACTTTATTAACTGTCAGTTTGTAGTCTCCACAAATTTGGATGCCTTGGTTGGGTTTAAGGACAGGGACTACGGGTGCTGCTCATTCTGAGAAGTGAACAGCTTGTATGACGTCCAGTTTCTCTAACCTGTTTAGTTCAATGTCAACTTTTCCACGCAGGGCGTATGGCACTGGTCTCAGCTTCATGAAGCGAGGGGTTGCTTCCCGGATTTACAAGAATCTTGGCCTACAGGCCCTGGATTTTTCCTAGTTCGTCCTTAAAGATGGTGGTGAATTTTCTAAGTAGCTCTGGTAGCCCACTTGCACTCAACTGGAAAATTTCAGCCCATTCCAACTTAACCTCCTTTAACCAATTTCACCCCAGGAGGCCTGGCCCTTCATCTGCTACCACCAACAAGGATAGCTTTGCCAATTGGCTTCCCTAATGGACAGTTACTTTGCTTATGCCTCCCCATATGTCTTCACCCATATATGTTTTTAGCTTGGCATCTGTTTATTCTAAGCTTAATTGATGTTCACCATTACTCAAATATCTGAAAGTATGTTCCCCAGTTACTGTATTGGAAGCTCCTGTGTCCACTTCCATTCTAACAAGTTTGCCACTTACTTTCACTGTGACAAAGATTGGTTCTGTCTTTCCAACTTTCAGGTTAAACAACGAGTGAATGTCAGAATTTGTTGTTTCAAGCTCTTCTACATTGTAGATTTCATTGGGCTTCTTCTTTTGTTTATAAGCCTGCTTGAATCTTTCCTGGCACTGCCTCACCATATGTCCATCCCTATGACATTATTAGCATTCGATTTTTTTAAACTGCCAATCAAAAAGACTGATTGTTTCCACCTCTATTAAAATTATTCTTTGATTTTGCTGCTAACCTATTTTTCTTTATTCGTTAGTTATTGTGGGCTGATTCCTGCTTCTCAGCAGAGTCTTGCTTTTTCGCGCCACTTTCAATTGAGATTTCCCACCTGATGTGGAGGAAGACACCATTTTGTACACCCTGTATTGCTTTTGAATCTCATATTGCACTTTCCATGGCCAGCATTATCTCTAGCACTTTCTTGAAATCTAGATTCACTTCGGACAATAATCTTTGCTGAATAATGTCCTCTTTCACACCACGCACTAAATGATCCCTGGGCATGTCATTCAGAGTTATACTGGACTCACAGTGTTCTGTTAGCTGCTTCAAATGTGCCAGGTAGCATGCAATTGTCTCACCCGGTGCTCTATTTCGTGAATTAAACCTGAACCTCTGCATCATAACTGAGATCTTTAGTTGAAAATGACCCTCCAAGAGGTCCACCAATTCATCAACATTTTTTGAATCTGGGGCACTGGGTGCCATCAAAATTCAAATCAAGCTGTAGTTTCTGCTCCCACAAACATTCAAGAGGATCGCTCGCCTCTTCTCTTCTCCCATAATCTTGTTAATTGAAAAAAGAGCATGAGGTGTTCTATGTATTTTTTTATTCATTCAGGGGATGTGGGCTTCACTGGCTGGGTCAGCATTTATTGCCCATCCCTAGTTACCCTTGAGAAGGTGGTGGTGAGCTGCCTTTGTGAATCAATCATCTGTGGCTGGTTCAAAAGGATCAATTCTCCCAAACTGTGGCATTCTGAGAGGAGATAACTTCTTCAAATCTAAGGCAGCTCGCTACTTACAATCAATGGGCGAGGTACAGTGCTGATTTCTTTTTAACTTGATTTCTTCTGTTCAATCCTGTTTCATGCTCATTGCCAGTTTGTTGTAGAGTGGCCAAGTTGTGCTTTTAATGACAGAGTTGATCAGCACACAATATACTCAGCAGCAACTACACATGTGCTTTCAACTCCAACTCTACCTCTGTACTGACTGTTGAGGTAGCCCTTGCTACTCGCCTATTGGTTACTACAGATCATGTGATCTTGCCTCACATGTATTATTCTTAAAGGTACATTGCACACTAAATAAAACCAAAATTACTGCACTCTGCTTGTTGTTTTAATATCTATTTGCTTTCGATTAATATATACATATGCTAAAACAACGATAAGAAGAACGCAAAAAATGCCCACTAATATCACTAATAGCCATTTTGGAGTTTAGAAGATTAAAATATTGTCAGTACTCCCATTTCTGATGCAAAACACATATAGCTTCTCTAATTAAAATAATACCATAATTATAATTAACTATTTACTTAAGAAGTTGCCGTATTTTTTGTCCTGTGCTCAGTGATTTACAGATGGAGCAATACTGTATATTTATTTATGAGAAGCACGACTAGACCTGTATTATCAGTGATCACCATCTTGATTAAAGGTTAAACAGTACAATTCATAATTAAATGATCAAACCAACACTGCGTCTGCAGTGAATAATTGTAGGGAAAATAAAATATCTACAATCATCATTAAATGAGATACCAGAAATATTGTTCTTTCTCACATATGTTTTTCTGGTTTGTTATAGACATCAGGTTAAAAATACTTTAGTCGTTAGCATATTGTCTTAGTATAACAAGTTTCTTGGTTTATAGCTATTTCAGATTAAGGTTAAGGGATGGTTCAGCCTCATCGCTCTGTTGAATAAATCATTGTGCTCTCTGTGTGATTTCATCTTGGCCACTCAATTTGCCTATGTACCATGTGCAATCTATTTCTTTCAATTCAAAGTTGCTTAAGTTAAATGATCTGGCAATTCCTTTTAGCACTAACTTCCCACTCTACTGTGTTATTTGCATTACTTAATTAAAATTATTGAATAATTCAATTTTTTAGTGCAAATATTAACATCAATTTACTGGGCGTAGACTGCATACTATCATGGCAGTATGCTGTGCCACACATGCTACTTTTTTTTCAAATGTTTAATCTTCCCTTGGCTTAAATTTTAGGTGCTGGCTACACTTAAAAAAAACCCTCATTATCAGTTTAGGTCCTTCTCCAGTGCTTTGCATCAGCTCTTAGTTGAGAAGCTGGACAGGAAATCTTGCTTAAGTGTCTGCTGCAGATCATTTTCATTGTTCATCACTTGGTGGTAAACAGAGTTCATTGGCAGCTTGTTACAGAACTTGCTGGGTTCCCATGTGAAGATTAGGTAGACTCAATACAGAAAAAAACAGAAAATGTTGTAAATACTCAGCAGGTCAGGCAGCATCTGTGAAGAGAGAAACAGAGATAATGAATGGAATTTAGTTCTCCGGGAGGGAGACAGTGGTGGTTAGGGGAGGGGAGGGTGGGATCTGGGGCTAGTTGTGGGGGACACATAATCCCTTGACTAAGTCCAGGGTGGAAAGGGTTGAGGATGGCCTTCCTGCTTGGAATCAAATTTAGGTCCTTAAGTGGCCACTAAGGATCGCATCCTACCCCCACTGGTATTCAATCAGTGGTAGGCTAGGGCCACATCATATGGACAACCCCACAGATAAACCATGGCAGGCATACATACAGACTGGTGAGTGGAGGGCGCTCCTACTCAGGAAGCCCATGCCCTTCGGAGAGATCCACCAGAGACATGGGTCACCCATGGGTGAAGATCCTCATCTGCCTTTAAAATGAACACACCTTGCCATCTCCCCCATCCCTGCCTCCCTTGCCAGGGCCTCCCCAACTCCCAACCACAGCAGCCCGCCTTACCTACCTTCACGCCAGGTGCTAGCAGCAACCCCCTACAGCCTGGACCTTCCGCAGTACCAGCAATGGCCACCGCTCCAAGTGGGGCTGCCAGTACTAGAGACCTGTTAGTCTCTGATTGGATGTCAGTTCTCAGAGGTGGGATATCCGACCTGAACATGGTGAGGACACTGATTCCGACCTGTGAAGAGGAAGGACAGGTAGGGTGCCTGAGTGGCAAAATAAATGGGAATGCACAGGTAGTGGAAATGTTAGAATAGTGTTGTTTGAATGATGTTGGAGCAAGGTTAGGTCAGGGGATCACTATCTTAATATGATATCTTATCTCTAAATGCAGTGGATCACTCCTACAACATCAACATGAGGCATTTTTTTTTGCAAACAGTCAGTCTGCTCATCTCTCTGAATGAGAACTTAATAGCAATTCTGTTGAGTTGTTTTGTGCAACCACAAGAACCTAGGCTGATCATCCATCAGTCCAGGTTGGATTGATGCTCTGCTCATTGTGTTACACTTTGCATCCATTGTTGATTTCTTTCTTCTTGTCAACTTTATCCTTTTGCTACTTCCCCCTCCTGATGCAATTAATTTCTGGTTGGGCTACAGTTCCATAGGCACTGGTTTTCTCCTGTGCATTGCCTAAATGAACATTGTTTGTGTGTGATAGAAAATAGTTCTGTTGAAGGGTCGTGAAGACTCGAAACATCAACTGTGCTCTTCTCCGCCAATGCTGCTAGACCTGCTGAGTTTTTCCAGGTATTTCTGTTTCTGTTTTTGTTTTGGATTTTCAGCATCCTCAGTTTTTTGCTTTTATCTCTGTATGTGTGTAAGCCTTGACAGCAGAACTTTCAATTGTCAGCAGACTTTTCAACCACACAACATCACAATCAATCCCAAACCAGCTCTTACTGAAAGTCCATGCAGATATATTTGCAGCAGGGAATACTCCGTACAATTTCCCCTCCAGAATACAGGGCATTAATGTAAACTGCATTGCCTCACCACCATTTCAGGTAACTGAACACAGACTGATATAAAAAATTGGGATCTTGCTGATGTGCATAACTCATGGATTTTATGATCTCAGTAGAGACCAGTAGCTTTTAAAAAAAAGTAGACAGAATTCAGGATCCCAGTTATTTTCTAAGCGAATAAAGCCACAAGATTCCACAGTTTAAAACAAAATATTTTTAACTATAAAAGAGTCAACAAAGCAAACACTAAATACTATATATTCTATACTCTAACATCCAGAATTAACCTGGATGAAACATGAATTAACAGACTAATTGTGGTCAAATATGAATTATAAATTGCTAATTATTTGGCAGATACAACTAAGAAAGATCTTACGAATTAGCTCAGCAGTCCACTCAGATTTTGGCGATAACACTCATTCACAAAGTCCTTCAAACTCTGTCTTCCCCATGAGAAATTTCAGCTCTTTTCCTTCTAGAAGTAGCCTGAACTCCAGCCGACAGCAGGGCACACCCAACCTCAGTTCCAAGACATGATCTTCACCACAAATGACACACATTTGCAGAACCTGCTTAATTCAGTCTGGTTGGGGTAGACCCTTCAATGTCATCGTCCAATAAAATAAACAGCTGCAGCAACATATTCTCACCTATTCTCAGTTGAAGACTGTCTTCTTCAGTCTTCTTCAGCTTGCTTGTACTGAACAACTGTTACTGCTTGGAGTGACCTGTGTATTTTTATATCTTTCCGGTTTCAGTTCCAATTTCCCAACCTCAGCTTGCTCCTGATTTCCTTAAAGACTGAAAAGTCAAGCTACATTTCTAGATTTACTTTTTCCCGTTCCCTTCAGTTGCATTTGCAGTTCAACTTCTATTTTGAGATGGGGTCTGCCTCAAAGGCATACAAATTAAATTTAAAAATATAGATTCCCTCACACAGGATTACTAAAGAAGCCATTAGGTGAAAGAAATGAGGTCAGTGGTTGGCGCTGTCACAAAACCCGGGTCATATTTCTTACAGAACACACACCAAGATTTGTACAAAATTAAAAAGATCTAGCAATCTTTGTGATGTGGATTTCTCCTTTCCCAATATTAATATAAAACTGGCGCCGAATCAAGACGATCTCCAGGCAACCAACAGCCCTGATATCATCAAGCATGGTAAGTAGGCATTCATATTGGAGAATTCTCACAGACAGCAAACCAGGAAGTGAAATGCACTGCTATCCATTAGCTTTTATATAAATATAGAGGGAGCAACATAAAGATTGGGTCATGCAAGTTAGAAACTGAAATATCATAAACAAACTTAAAACCATTATAGTAACCTATTTGTTTATTTAATTAATTGTTAAACATATATTAACACTATATTACAAACATTATTATACAGAATTTTTATCACAATGGAAAATATTCACATTGCACAAATACATAATAGTTTTCCAGAGGCAAAGAAGTTGTTCAGCAATAGTCATGGCTTAGACCATCGTTAAAAACCTCATTAATAACGCATGACATTTTCAGGGGTTATGAATGAAAATATTGCAGTGTAGAAGGGGAACTTCATATCAGTTCAGAGATTCCTAAAAGTTTGCTGTTTGCAGGCAATTAACAGGGCACCCTATAGAGGAGTGGGGAATCACTGATAACAACTTTCAGATTTCTGCATTTAACTGCATGTGCAGATGCAGAAACTGCTGTTGGGATCATAGGGTAATGACTGCAAATGCTGACAGTTTCACCATCAATTCAGCCACAAAATCCCGGGGGCTACTATAATATTTCATTCACACTGTGACATCAGTGTTTTCATGTAACATGCTTCTTAATGAGACAGATTGTACAGTATTTTCACCTCTTACAGCATAGGAATTTAATACATGTGTTATATTTTCTTCCTGGGTTCTCTCTTCAAAGCCACCTCAGTTTCCACCTAATCTTGAAAGAGGATAAATATGTGGGATGCGAAGATCCATGACCAACAGAACATAGTGTGATAAGATAAAAAATGGGTAAGCCATTCAACGATATTAGCTCTGGTCACTGGGTTTAAGTATAGTATTAGGATGAAAAGTTGAACTCAGATGAGATTTTGTTTCAGAGTTTTTCTGTTTGTGGAATAATCTGAAACACAGTTCAAGCAGATGTATTTGGAATTGAGCCAAGATTTCACTTGTACAATTAACTGTGTCTCAGCAATTTCAGTGCTTTAGATATGGGCTCCAGTGTAATGGTCTGAGAGAAGGGATCAGTTTGGTTTAAGGAACAGAAAGCTCAAACAAAGGCTTGTTCCATCTTATACTGGAGTAAAATTGACAACTCAAGCTGAATATACGTAATAAAAAAGTATACTCTGCCACTTTTAAAAAACACAAATAGCTCAGAATCACCCTTTTTTGAGCTCTACAAGTGCCGTTAGGGAACCAAAATGGTGCCTGTGATCTTCTGATGTGAAGGGGCATAATGCCATCTTGGTAGGCACAGTTATCATATAGCACTGATTTGACACCAGCACTGCCATTTTGGAGCTCAACATTCCAGCTGACACCCTTCCTTAAGCTTAAACAGCCGAACACACAATAAGCAGCATGAAGAAACCCCCTACCAATGCTATTTAAATAGATCATCAACTACTTTCTTCTGGCTGTTGATACAATTCTATAGGCTGTTGGTGGGCTTTCCATTCTTATTTCAAATTTCAAGGGAGTGTTATAGCTGGTGCTGAAGTACTTTTTGCTGACTTCAAAGCCTCTGCACAAACCAGTTGCTTCCAGGTATAGGTGCACTACTAGGGTTTCTTCTTGGAATCATACATGACTGTGAGAATAAACAGAAGCCATGCAGAGGAGGGCAAGCCGCTAGAAGAGGAAGGAGGAGGAGGAGGAAGAGGAGGAGGGAAGGGGAGAAGTGTTTTCAGCAAGAGGCCGATCTGCCAAGGCTGTTCAAGGAGAAATTTGTCTACCTGAACCTCAGTGACAAACTTTGCTATGATGGACCTCACTGAACTTTGCCACTACTGCAACAAACTCCTGGCCTCAGAGCAATAATAGAAACAGTTTCCAGTTTGCAGTGCACTGCTGCATAAGGAAGGTCAATAAGGCTGTCAAATCAAAGGGAGGTAATTTCATCTCATTCCTTCTTCCCAGAAAACATCATCGTCATTGTCAGCTGTTCATTGAGGGTGACATTCACTCAGAGTCATGAGTTTCTGCCATGGGTCTTCATGTGACTAAAAAGGATGTTACTCGACCCACAGATCTTTGGGCATATGAGACAGAATGTACCACAAGGTAGTGGTATTAGAGTGCAGTATTTGCTTATTTTTCCTTCCTTTTCTACCACTGCTCTGCCTAATTATTAAGACATTATGACTCAAAGCGGGATACAGCTTGATGGATAAGCTGTCGTCATTTTGAAGATTGGTAGCAAGACCCTCCCAGTTTTAATGTCAATGCTGCCACACTTCAGGGAGAGCTTCAGAATGTCTTTGAAGCATTTTCTTTATCTTCCTCTAGGTTGGCCATTTGAGAGTTGAGAAAACAGGATGCTTTTTGGCCATCTGGACACAGCATCTAGGCAATCAAACTTGAGTTTGCAGGAGTTTTGCTTGAATGCTTGTGGAGCTGGCTTCATTAGCATTTGTTCAATGGTCCTCCCATTGAATCCAGAGGATGTGGTGGAGGCATTGCTGATGGAGTTTCTCTAGCTCTCTTATGTGTCACTGAGAAGGTTTACCAGACTAATACCTGGAATGGATGGTTTGTCTTATAAGGAAAGGTCAGACAGGCTAAACTTGTATCCGCTGGAGTTTAGAAGAGTAAGACGTGACTTGATTGAAACATATAAGATTCTGCGGGGTCGTCACAGGGTGGATATTTCCTCTTGTAGAAAAAGCTAGAACTAGGGGTCACTGTTTAAAACTAAGGGGTCTCCTATTTAAAAGATATGAAGTGAATTTTTTTCTCTCAGAGGGTTATGAGTCTTTGGAACTCTCTTCCTAAAAAGATGGTGGAAGCAGAGTCTTTGAATATTTTTAAGGCAGAGCTAGATAGATTCTTGGCAAGCAAGGGGGTGATAGGTTATTGGAGTAGGCGGGATGCAGATTTCAGGTTACTATCAGATCAGCCATGATCTTATTAAATGGTGGAGCAGGCTCGAGGGACTGAATGGCCTACTCCTGCTCCTTGTTCGTATGTTCGATACACAGTCCAGGTCTCACTGCAGTACAGGAGTGTGGTGACGACAACTGCTCTGTACACTAGGATTTTTGTTGTATATGGAGTGTCAAACACTCACTGCTGTGGTTTGTAGAAGGCTAAACTGGCACAGCTGATCCAGCGTTGGATCTCCTCGTCAAAGGTGGCCTTCTGAGAGAGTTGACTGCCAAGGTATGAGAAGTGCTCAACATATTCCAGAGTCTCACCTTCAATGTATATGGGAGGTGAAATATTTGGCTGACCAGGTGTGAGTTGATATATAAGTTTTGTTTTGGCAAAATTCAAGGGCATGCTGAGTTTTTTGTATGCAGAATTGATAAGATCATGAGTAGATTGCAAGTTTGATGCAGAATGTACAACGATACTGTGGTCATTCATAAGCTGTAGGTCACATATGCTTATAATGGTTAGTTCAGTTTTAGAAAGGAGGTGATGAGATTAAACAGTTTTCTACCTAGATGATATTTACAATTTACCTGACAGTGGCTATCTATCTCATCAAAGATCAGCTGCTCACTGGTGTCAGTATTAAATAGTATAAGGGCTATAATACAGCCTTGTTTCAACCCGGTCCAGATTTTGAAGGCATCTATTTCAGAAGCCCCCACTCCAGACAGTTGTAGTCGCATCACCATGAAGCAATTGCAGGATTGTGATGAAGTGTCTTGGATATCCAAATCTCTAGAGTATATCCCACAGATCCTCACGATTTACTATTTGGTCAGGTCGATCAATGCAATGAAAAGTTCCTAGTATTGTTCTTTCATTTTTCTTGGATTTGTCTGGCAACAAAGGCCATGTCAAAGGTCCACACTCTGTCTCTAGGAGGATTTCCTCAGCCACAGGAAGTAGGCCATTCAGGAGATTGGGTGTCAGGATTTTCCCTGCTGTGGACAAGAGGGAAATATCTCAATAATTTCCACAGTGTGATTTATCTTCTTTCTGGAAGATAGTTGCAATTGTCACATTCCTGAAGTCAGGGTTGGGTTATAGTTCCTTTTCCTCCCAAATCCATAGGATAAGTCTTAATGTGAGCAAAAGCCCACCAGCTTTGAAGACCTCAGCTGGAATATCATCGGGGCCACAGGCTTTGTTGTTTTTCATCTGTTTGATTGCTTGTCGCAGTTCTCTCATCGATGCTGGTTCACCCATGAATTCCACCACAGGCTACTGAGGGATAACCTAGAGAGTATTAGCTGCCACTGTGGTTTCAAGGCTGAGGAGTTGTTGAAAATGTTCTTCCCAGGGTTGCCTTATGACATTGTCATCCTTAAGAAAAGAAACACCATCCTGTACATGAAGGGGATTTTGTCTATTTGATCTTGCTCTATAGATGGCCCTGGTCGCTTCAAAATGCTTCACCTGTCATGATAGTCAGGATATTGTTGGATCTCTCAGGATTCTCAGGATAATGTCTTTATCTTCTGAATTTATCTTTGAGTATTAGCCTTGAGCTGTTGAAATGCTGCCTTCTTGACCTGAGACTTCATGTTGTCCTGACAGGCAATTAAGGCTGCTTGATTTTTTTCTAGGAGGTCACATATTTCAGCATTGTTTTCATCGAACCTGTCCTGCTGATGATGATGCTCAAATCCAATTGTTTGGATGTGCGAGTCTAGTACAGCTGACTTTATTTGATCCCACTGAGGTGGATGTGCAAAGATTTTCCAGGTTGGTTGTGAGCTGTGCATGGAATTCCTCTCTTTGGCTGCTTTAGGGCTGAGTCTTTGATCTTCTTCCTCTTGGACTTTTGGGTCTTGCGATATCTTGGTGCTAGGTTCATCATTGATCGAACAAGTCTATGATCTGTCCAGCAGGCATCAGTCCCCCTCATGAATTGAGTGATACACACGTCATTTAGATCTTTGAGCTGACCAATGACATAATCCAGGAGGTGCCAGTGCTTTGATCTAGGATAACTTCATGTGGATTTTTATTTGCCCTCTGGCAGAAGAGGGTGTTTGTTACAATGAGGCCATGCTGAGCACACTTTTTCAGGAGGAGGATGCCATTGCATTGGTTTCTTCCACCCCGGTTTTCCCGGTGGTTCAACTCCAGGCATTAGAGTCACAGCCAACCCTGGCATTAAAGACCCCCAGATGGATGATCTTTTCTTCTTTTGGAATTGCAGTGAGGACTTCATCAAGGTCAGAATAAAATATTTGCTTAACAGCTTCATTAGAGTTAAGGATCAGGGCAGAAGCGCTGATGATGATGACATATTGGTTATAGCTGAACTGCAGGTGAAGTGTCATACGTCTTTCATTTATACAATGGGACAGTTTTGGCAAAACCGATTCTGCGGATACGAGAGTCACTGTCAGTCTTTCCTTTCCAGTAGAGGGCGAATCCCCCTATTTGCTCCTTCAGCTGAATCTCCCCAGGAAGGTTAGTCTCACTGAGGATGGTGATACCAATTTGGAGACCTGATAGCTCAATTGCAGTTCTTCATTCTGGACAGTCACTCCTGGGATGATCCATGAGTGTTCTAAATCTTCTTCTTCTGACTTTCCCCATGTCACTTAGGGTTGCCACAATGCTGGTTGAGCACTCTTCTCCATCTCCTCCTGTCAGCTAACCATTTTTCTTCCAATCTCACTGCATTTACATCTTGGGTCACTGCTTTAGACCTTCTGCTTCTCCTGCTTCCTATCTGGTTGTAAAACCACTCACCAAATCCAAATGATGAATGATATGAATGCAAATGGCCCCCCTGTTAGGGCTTAGCCTGCAAGTAATTTGCAGGGTTCCTAACCAAACCCTATGAAGAATGGCCAAGGATTACCATCCAATGAACAAGGATGGCTAAAGAAGAAAGCCTGAAGGAGTGGTGAAAAGATGACCAAACTCAAAATAGCAAACCTAAATGTTGGGAGCCTGACAGGGAGAAGCAGTGAAGTAACTGACCTGATGGTGAGAAAAGGAATACAAATCACGTGTTTCCAGGAAACAAAGTGGAAGAGTAGCAAAGCAAGAGAAATTGATAGTTGGTACAAGCTTTCTTACCACGGACAGGATGGGAAAGGAAATGTTGTTGGAATAGTACTAAGCAAAGAATTGAAGAACAAGGCGCTGGCAGTGGACAAAGTTGGTGGCAGAATCATCAACGTAAAGCTAGAAATTGGGGGTGAGATATGGAATCCTGTGAGTTATCATGCACCACAGTGTAGGTGTGGACCAGAGGAGAAAGAAGAATTCTGGGAACAGATGGATAACACAATCCAAATAATACTAAGCAGTGACATGCTAGTGATGGAAGATGACCTAATTGACATATGCAGGGTGAAAGAGCAGGAAACAAGGATATCTGTGGCGGGCATGATTTTAGAGAAGCAAGTGAAGATGGAGCCAAGATCCTGGAGTTTGCTGTGTCATACTGTAATACTAAACAGCTGGTACCAAAAATGCAGAAACTTCCTTTGTGCAGAAACACAGCTGGACTACGTCATGGTTAGAAAAACACATGCAAAGGAAGCAAAGAACCTCAAAGTCTTCTCAAGTGAGGCACTGACCACCTGACATAGAGTGCTGATGTTGGAGCTGACTGCGAAATACACAAAATAGCAGCAGGCAAAAGGTAGACACGTGGTGTAAGTTCAAAGGTCCACAAGTTAAGGGCAAGTTCATGGAGGGTACTTATCAGGGCAGATACAAGAATGCCAAATTTCAAAGGGAGCAACAATTTATACTGCATGAGAAAAGGATGTTGATCGGCTGGAAGGTCAGCTCTGATTGGACGAGGTGTTGCCATGGGGAATGCTTCAGGGAACTATTGTCCCCCATGCTTTTGTTTAATTCAAAAAAGACACAATGCCTGGACATGTTCTTTTGAATATGTGTACATAGTCTGAATGTCCCAAAGATAGTGGATTATGTCAAACAGCACATCCCTTTGGCTGTTTGCAAATGTCAGAGCACTGACTGTACTCAACCAGTCCGTACTTGCAAAACTCAAAACCTAATTTTTAATGTTAGATGTGATTTCATGATTGGGCAGCATTTGCTGAACAATACCAAGTGTGCTAAGAATTACACTAACAACCAATTTACGATTATCAGTTGGGCTTGTAAAGTAGCTCACTTATGCTTGCTAGAATCTACATATATTATATACATATCCAGACATTGCACCGCTTTTGAATTAAACAAAAGTGTGGAGGACAGTAGCTCCCTGGTGCATTCTCCAATCACATCAATCAGAGCCAACTTGTCAACCAATCAGCACCCTTTTCTCATCCAGTATAAACTATTGCTCCCTTTGAAATTTGGAATTTTTTATATCTGTCCTGATGAGTGCAAGACAAAAAGTTTCAACAGCATGTCTCTTTTTACAGTAATACTCACAGAATTTTGTTTTATGTTGTTATATATTTGACTCAACCTAGTTAGAAAGAAGATCAGTTTAAATCTAACAAACTGAAGATCTGGAAAGAAAATAATATTTAAATTACTTTTCAATAAGCACCTCATCTATGATGAGTATTCTACCATAAAAAATTCTTTGTACAAAATTTATCAAAACAACTGAACTGTATTTCCTATAGAAAATAATACTAATCATGTTATATAGTCTTTTCTCATACTCATTGCAAATGTACATTTTTAATAGATAAATCCGATAATATCCTGAACTTTATAAAAGTTTCAAGAATATTTATAAGCACTGAAGGCAATGGCATTTGTCAGAGTAATTGCCAGAGACTTGGCAGTAAATTGACCCCTCTCCCATTCCCAGCAAGGACCCATGTATAAGAAGAGTATTGGTCAGAGAGTGCAGTATTGTCCAGCTCTCATTGATTCAAGCTCCATTCAAAGTTGGATCCAAAATTTATATTATTTTAATAATAAGTAGTAAACTCATTAGGACATAAAAAAATAGTACAAGAGAAACCATTTGGCCGTCTAGCCTATTCCTTCCAGCAGACCCATACACTGTACGTTTTACATTCTCATGAAATTACCCCATTTTATTCAATCCCTTTAGTGGGATTATTACCTCAGATGAAAGTACTAAGGGGATGAATTTCATTTTCATTATTTGGTGCTTTCTATTGCCAATCAAATTATTGAACTAGTTATGCAATATATATTGCAAAAAATATTTTTGTGGTAAAGCATAATATGAGCACACTCTTTTCTTTGGGAAGGAGGTAACTAGACATTTTAACTAACTATTTCTTCATAATAAGGATGAGAAAAGATCATACATGCTGACTTTCCTGGTTGACTTTCAAGGACTAGTCTGAACACTATTCATCTTTCTCTAATTTCAACCCACAACCCGCTTCTCCCTGCTGAATCAAGAATCAATCCCATTCCTCTAAAGTATTTATTCCATTAAGTGGGAAACTATCGTTCATATAGCGCCGCTTCTGACATTGATTTAATTGAATAATGCCGCACAGATCACTACCTGCCACCCCCTGGGGAAGCAGTGACGCCTGTATAGCACAGCTTACAAAGGTGGATTTTTCCCCCCCTAGAGTCAACAACTAGAGATAAAGAGAAGAGTTATTTATTGATTTATATTTATTTAATTATTCATTTATTGATTTTAGCTCCTCTGTTAACACTTCAGTTCCTTTATCATAAATATTTGCTTTTGCTACATTTAGTTCACAACACATTTTTTCATT
Organism: Carcharodon carcharias; assembly: GCF_017639515.1. Lineage (NCBI taxonomy): Eukaryota > Metazoa > Chordata > Chondrichthyes > Lamniformes > Lamnidae > Carcharodon > Carcharodon carcharias. The sequence continues at coordinate 73,052,269 of NC_054477.1, read as the reverse complement.
TTGAATTCTATTTCTCACTTACTTCTAATTTAAGAACTTCTAATTGCTTGAGATAAAGTCTAGCTCATTTTACCTATTTCTTGCTTACGTGGATGTACCCTCCTCTTATTAAGAAGTCCAGCCCTTCGCTAAATCCCATCATGTTCCTCGTACATGATACATACCTTCTCCACACAATGGGTCAAGTTTTGCTGGAAAATAAATAATGTCATTATCAATGTGCAACTCTGACAGTTTGTTAGGAAACTGTCTATTGAGTGTATAAAAGGCAAAGTAATTTCGAAACACTTGGTGTGAGATAAGTTTCTGACTCCATATCAGCTCCATCAACAAAACTTTCTAATTCCACCTCAATATCATGCCTCAGCTCATCCACTGCCAAAGCCCTCATCCATGCCTTTGTTACCTCCAGATCTGACTAATATAGTTCTCTCCTGGTCAGCCTCCCATTTTCCACTTTTCATAAATTCTGCTGCCCAAAACCTAACTGACACCAAGTAATGTTTACCCATCACCCCTATGCTCACTGATCCATAATGACTCCTTGGTCTGGCCACACCTTCATTTTAAAGTTCTAATCCTTGCTTTCAAATCCTTTCAGACCTCACCCGCCCATCTCTGTAACCTCTTGCAGACCGATAGCACTCTGAACTCAAACTTTTTGTGTTTCCTCAAATTTTATCACTCCACCGTTGGCAGCTGTGTATTCTGCTGCTTAGGTTCTAAACTCTGGAATTTTCTTTTTAAATCTCTCTAGCTTTCTCTCCTCTAAGTTGCACTATAAAGTCTATCTCTTTGACCAGGCTTTTGGCCACCTGTCCTAATATCTTTTTGTGGGAACAAAGGAAGAGGTGTACGTCATTTAGCTCCTCAACTATGTTCTGCCATTCAATGAGATCAAAACTGATCTGTGACCTGACTCCATACCCTACCTATGCCACATATTGCTTAACAATTTTAGTTATCAGGAATCTATCAATCCCCCTCCACCCAACTCCTTCCCAACCTGACTAGCCCCCGACCTGACAGCCCCTCCTGATCCAACCTGACTATTCCCCCACCCACCTATCCACTCACCCACCTCACCCACCCGTCCCAACTTCCACCATACCACCTCATTCACCTTCCACCTTGCTCTCTCACCAAACTGCCACCCTACCCACCTACCATCCTCCCACCAGCTGCCCTACCACCTCATTCACCTGCCACCTTACCACCTCGCCCACCTGCCACCCTACCCACCTTACCCACCTGTAACCCTACCCACTTACCTCACCCATCCTATCCAATTACCCACTTATCTCTACCACCCCAGCCATTCATTCATACAGCCTATCGCGCACTCATCCAATCACTAACATTCATCCATCACCCATTCACTAACATTCACACTGGACATTTAAACTTACCTTACAGCAGTTAGTGCTGTAAAGTGCGGGTGTGTCCTCTGCATTGATTCTCTTTGCTGCTGTCTATGGGGATTCCTGCACTGAAGGAATTCTTCTGCTTTGTGGGTTAGAGGTCAGGACCTTTTCAATGTATGCAGTTAAGTGGCCAGTTTTCTGTCTGATCAGCATCAGACACAAGGGTTCTGACTCTGATTGAAACCTTTGGGCCGTTATTTTCTTCATTGCTGCTAATTTGCTTATATCAAGTTTGTTGAGTCCCTGCCCTTGATTCAATATTAGTTTCCTAAGATTATCTGACATTCTGGCCTCATTCTCTGTAATACTGACACAAAGTAATTATTTAACATATCTGCCATTTCATCATTTTCACTTAAAACATCACCATTGTCAGGTTGTAAGGGATTCACATTGCTCTTAACCATCCTCGTTTTGCTGATATAATTGTAAAGTTTTTTTGTATTGATGTTTATATCTCTTACAAGTTTCTTTTTAGTCCCCTTTTTTGCAGCTCTTATTCTCCATTTTGTCACCCTTTGCTATACTTAGTATCTCTCCCATTTGCCAGGATCTTTGCTGGATTTTGCATTTTTGTATGTCTTTTTCTTATGTTGCCCCTTTCCTGTCCAGTTGTCCATGCTTGTTTTTTCGGCCGTTAGGGCTCTTGCCCCTTAGGAGTATAAATTGGTTTGTATTACATTAAATTCACCTCCCATTGATCTTCTTTCATCGTCCCATTAACAGAGTTGCCCAGTTTATTGTAGATAGACACTAGGGGCAGGATTTTCCTGTTGGCGAGTGGGGGGCAGGGCCCACTCGCCGATGCATAAAATGACGCGCGGTGACGTTGGGCGGAATTGCCAAAGCCACCGCACCCCATTTAAATTTTCAGGAAGGCGGGGGCGCAGCAAAATCAGCTGTGCACCTGCTGACCTGTCAATGGCCAATTGAGGACATTGACAGAGTCATTAAACTAATTAATGGACCTACCCATCCAACTTACAGGTTGGCGGGCGTTAGAAAAAGCATGAAACCTCATCCACGGGCGGGATGAGGTTTCATGTAGGTTTTTAAAAATTTAATTAAAGCTTTTTAAAAAGTTATGGACATGTCCCAACTCATGTGACAGTGTTATTTGAGGGGACATGTCAAGGAATTTTTTTTTTCTATTTTTAATAATTTGTACTTTAGAGCCAATCTCCCTGAGGCAGCACTTAGCCTCAGGGAGATGAGTGCACTTTTCCATGCGCGTGCGTGAAAGAGCGCACTCTCAGGGTTAGGGATTCCCCTCCGCCCGCACAGAGAGCACATAGTGCTTCCATGCAACAGTCACGCTGGGTGGGCCTTAATTGGCCCGCCCACTTAAAATGGTGGTGTGGCCCCGGTTGGGGGCGCCAATCGGAGGGGCATCTCCTCGTGCCCACACTTCAACCTCCCTCCCCTACGGGAGGAAATTCCTGCTGTAGATGTTAATTATGGGCATGGCAATTGTGGTGCACAATTAACCTGTGCCCTTTGCTTCCAATATAGGTAAGACGCAAACTTAGTGCTACCTGCAAATTTAAATGATTGTGGTGAGCAATTCACTTTTGAGTGGCTGCATGTCTGAGCAGGTGGCAGTTAAAACCAGCCTGCATACTTAAAGTCAGTCTGCACCCCTTCAAAGGAAAGTGCATTTTGGTTGGAGCAGGTGCTGCAAGTTATTCTGAAAATGAGTTCCCTTGGGAATGATACAAAAATGGTGCACCAGGGCAGAAAGCAGGCTCCAATATTTTCCAAAGTTGCACTGGAGGGCTTGGTCAGAGGAGGAGAGATATCGTGTATCCACAGGAGGCCATCCAGACAAATGCTTAGAAGGCAGTGATACCAGATAGCTGTTTTGGTCAGTATCAGGAGCCTAGACCAGAGGGCCTGGATGCAATGCTGCAAGAAGTTCAATGACCTCACACGTGTAGTCAAAGGCAGAAATGCAGCTTCAAATTACATATCCTATCAACTTCACCACCAGCACCAGCTACTGCTCAACTCACCACACTCTTACCATGCACCTAGCAGCAATCTCCATCAATCAGCTTTGATACTTCACATTCTTGGCTTCACCTCAGTCTTACACGTGCATCTCACAGCTTCGCTACCAGATATTCAATCAGACAACTACATAACGTCAATATATTCCAGCACACTGACACATTTCCTTCTCTCTTGCAGGACTTGATGGTGTATAACCCAAGTCAGCAGTGCCTAACTGGCAGGGTTAGGTACATCTGGATGTCTTTAGCTCCACGGAGCAGATGGTTCTCACCGCTGAGTGGCTTGACTGAGGCTGTGGTTAGTGGCAAGGCGGAAATCATCCAAGATGATGTTTTCCTCATACCTAACCCTTCTTCTAACATCTGTCTTCCCCCTCATTCCATAATCTCTTCTGGTTTGCAACCTACAAATGGTGTAAGCGTGAACTTCTTGCTATTCTCTCTCTCCCTTCACCATATTCCCACCTTTCTCATTTCAGGTATTCAAGGACTGCAATCTGTCCGGGCAGTGATGGAATAGAAAGCAATGGAAAAGCAGTAAGTCTCTGATGAAGAAGAAACACCATCTTATACTCGCAACCAGCAGCTTAGATACTGGCATGGTGCATACATTAGTGGGTACTCTAGGTTAGGACCTGCAAGTGCATGGTGAGACACTGGGCATGAGTGGGCTGCAGCCAGAGCAGTAGGCAAGGGTAGCACATGCCAGCTTCCTAGAGGGTATGGTTGCAGGTGGGTTCTGCTGTTGAGGATTCAAACGAGGACTTCAGTAAGGCGACGTATAGAAGGAGCGTGATGTGTATACACACTGAAATACTTGGTGCATGGGGAAGTCTGCCAGACTATCTAAGTCAATGTCAAGGAGCATGGAGCCTGACACCAGGTTGGTGCAGGGCTTTGCACAAAGCTTGGAGCCCATCCTCTTCAGTGTGGAAATGATGGCCAACTCCATTGGCACATTTTTGGACCCAACAATGATGCAGTGTCTAACGGCCAATGGCTCAGTTTCCATTGCAGCACAACAGAAGCCACCAATGTCTGAGTGCTGCATGGACCAATGTCTCAGTACTGCAGTGGATACTCAGACTGAATTCATGCAAGTTTGACTTGCTGCCACAAATACTCAGACTGTTGCCATCGTAGATATGGCTATCAATGTTTAAAGGAGCTTTCAGGGTCTTACAGCAGTCCTCTAACACATTGGTAGGATTGCTGAGGTGCTGCACCACGTGAGTTGCAGTGACGCTATGGAACACAAAACTGTTATCCTCTCTCAAGATAAAAGCATTCATCCTGCTACTACTGCTACTTCTACAATGAATTTGCTGTTACTTGTCAGCAGACAGGTCAGACTGTTACTGCCCACATTGAGAGGTACACTGGCAACAATGTACTGACACTGCTCTGAGGCTGCAGCCGTGGCATTTTTCATTGAGGACCTCCTTAGTGAAGGAGAAATTATCTGATGTATTGTACCCCACTGATGTTCATGTAGGGGAGTTGCTTTCTGAACTCTGTGGGAAGATATTGATCCAAGCTCATGGTGCTTTCCTCTTCCTACTCCTTCCTCTTCCTACTCCTTCCTCTTCCAGCAGCTTGTTCTACTCTGTGTCTATTCTGTTCATTCTTCCTGTCATGCTGTAGGCCAAGAGGGATTGGAAGTTATGCACCCATTTCTGGGAGCAAGTGGTCTTAACAGTCAGTGCCAGTTAAACTGACCATGGCCCATGAGCTTTTATGCCGGAGCAGACGATATTTGTAACACTTCCATTTTTTCATTTGCTGGTGCGTACACTGAGGCTCTGTATTCCAAAAGAGCTGAATAAATTTCATTCTCTCCTGCCAAAGAGCAGTAGGTAGAGCAAGCATGCATTTTTGGAAGAATTGCAGGCTTCCCCATGGTACACAGTGCCATTGATTGCATGCACACCGCTTTTCAGGTGCTGCATGTCAAATTTGATATATACCAAAACTGGAAAGGGTTTCACTCCCTCAATGCAACTATAAGCAGCATATCATGAAGGTCAATGCCTGGTATCCTGGCAGCAGTGATGCCTTCATTCTGTGACAATCCCGTAGCTCTGGCCCTAGAAGGCCCAACTTCAAACTGTATCCCTCAATGTGGGCAGTGACAGTCTGGGCTGTCTACTGACAGGTAATAGGAAATTCACTGTAGAAGTAGCAGTAGCGGCAGGATGAATGCTCTTATCTTGAGAGAGGGCAACAGTTTTGTGTCTTATGGTGCCATTGCCACTCATATGGTGGGGCACCTTAGCAATTCTACCAATATATTAGAGGACTGCTCTAAGACCCTGCAAGCTCCTTTAAACATTGATATCCATAACTATGATAGCAGTAGTCTGACTCTTTGTGGCAGTAAGTTGAACTTGTATGATAAACTTGTATTCATACATACTGATTGCCGTCATCATCTGCCTACTCTGCATACTTTTGGCAGACGTTCCCTGTACCCGTGCTAACACCCTCACTAAAAGGGATTCTGGTGTAGCTAGTACAGAAGTGTACGCCTGTACCATGGATACCATTTTGGAATCAATACGGCCTCTATATTCCTAATAAATGAGCACTACGTTCTGAATTATGTGGCCTCAGCCTTGTCCCATGTCAATTGTCCGTACCTAAATCTAGAATCTTTGTAGCTATTTTGTGTGTCATGCTTTCATACACAACATGGAACTCAATCATATCATGATGACTAATAGATGAATGTTTATGTGTTGTTAGGCTGCTAACTAAACTTGGCACATTGCTCATTGTTAAATCTAATATGTATTGCCCCTTCTAGGCCACACTATTGCAGAAAACTATCCTCAATACACTCAAGAAATTCACTGCCTTTTTGACATGAACTTGTTTACTTATCCCAAGCTAGATGGAATTCAAAATCGCTCATTAAAACTGTTCTGCCTTTACTACATGCTTATCCAACTCCACCTTAATGCATTCTGCCACATCTGCTCCCAGGTGAACAAAGTGAATATGCTGTGAGTTGCAATTTTCCAATACTGCTCTGCCATTTACTATGTATAACAGCAACTTGCCATTAGTCTCTCAAGTTATTTTTTAAGGACTTGCTAGATTTGTAATTTAATTCCTCTTTAAACTCACCACAGAAATTTTGGACTATTTAGGAGCATAAGCACCCTTTTAACAATATTATAATTGCTATTGAAATGTCCATCAAATCTCAAATGGTCAAACTCATCCCTGCATGTAGTCAATTGTTGTTTGAGATTTCAAACAATGACAAATATAAAATGTTGTACTAGTTTCCTATTATTTCTGCTGAATCTTAGCTCTATCTCTCAAATTAATCTTTCTTTCCCTGTCTTTGGTTTTCTTTCTGTACCTGATTTGACTCAATTCACCCTCCTTCTGAATCATTTCTGTTTCATTCTCAATCCTTAAATTCCTTGGGTTAATGAGGTTCACTGTTGCTCCCACCATTCACTAAGATTCCTTTGTTGCCCTCACCATACACTCACATTTCCAGTAAGTTATGGTGCAATTTTTTTCAGAGCTGTTTGGTGAAATAAGATCTCACTAGCAGTGTATGCTGTGAGATGCCCTGCCCCAGCAAGATCTGGACCAGTCTCTTCAATTCTAAAGGCTATTTCTAGATGCTAATTTTATCTATGAAATATATTTTAAAATCAATCCATTTTTGTTCCTTGTTTGTTTCCGTGTTTTGCTTTGCATTAACAGAGCTCAAATAGTGGTCAGATCTAAATGCTGGTTATGAATTCTGTCATACCACAGAAAAAATGTGTTCACTGCCGGTTGGATTGGACTGTTTATTTCACTCTTGCTCCAAATCAATTACTGAGAAGCAATTTACAGACGCGAATAGTAATTTCCAAGCTATCATTTTTCAGAATTAGCTTTTTAGTTCAATATGTACTACAGTTAAATTCAAGATGAAAATGGAGATCTACTGATGTTTTCAAAACCCCCAGATTCAGAATACTCTCACATATTGCACTTCTCTTGATCAACAAAGCTTGTGATTAGAGTTTCATGCAACATGTTTAAACTACAATGAAATTAAAGATATCATGAACTCATAGAAATAAAACAATTTATGTGTTGAATTGGCTATGATTGATTGAACTTGAAGTGGGTAACTACTCCAATGCTTCCATGCTTGTATTGTTTAATTATTGTTCCAGTTGTTCCAGTCCATCTCCAACTGTGGGTTTGACTACAACTTAAATGAAACAATTCCCCACTAATAGTCCAGTTATACTGCAGGTACCAGTACTGCCTTGAAAGATATATAAGAAGATAGCACCAGGCTATGCTGATCTGCTCACTTCGTCCTACTGTTAGGGACATCTGAGCTGTTTACTAGCATTTAAAACTAAGAGGTTAATCAACCAACTTCCTGTATGTTATTGTAAACTTGGTTTCTAGTAATGCTAGTTAGGTTTCTGAAAATCCTGTAGGTCTGCTGCAACAATGAAACTATGGGGGAGGAGATCCCTTTAAGCAAACAAGCCAGAACGCATCCTACATTATGGGCATTGGGTCATCAACAGATCTGGGATAAATACATTATGCCAACTTCAATGAAGTCCCTCTGAACTGCAGAAGGAAAATGTTTAAACAATGCCATGCTTTTTAGATGGTGCTTCTAATAACCTCTGGGGAAGATAGTCGGTCCCTTCCACCATTTCTTTCATATGAACTTGGAGCAGGAGTAGGCCACTTGGCCCTTCAAACCTGCTCTGCCATTCAATAAGATCATGGCTGATTTGATTGTAACCTCCCATCTATCCCTGATAACCTTTCACCCCCATGTTAATCAAGAATCTATCTAGCTCTGCCTTAAAAATATTCAAAGACTCTGCTTCCACCGCCTTTTGAAGAAAAGAGTTCCAAAGACGGTGCAATAGTGGCATTGTCACTGACTAGTATTCCAGAAACCCAGGGGTAGTGCTCTGGGAGCCCAGGTTCTAATCCCAACACTGCAGATGGTGAAATTTGAATTCACTAAATATCTGGAGTTAAGAATCTGATGATGGCCATGAAACCATTGCCGATTGTTGTAAAAAGCCATCCGGTTCACTGATGTCCTTGAAGGAAGGAAATCTGCTGTCCTTACCTGGTCTGACCTACATATGACTCCAGACCAACAGCAATGTAGTCGACTCTTAAATGCCCTCTGAAGGGCAATTAGGGATGGGCAATAAATGATGGCTTAGCCAGTGATGCCCATCCCATGAATGAATTAAAAAAACTCACGACTCTCTGAGAGAAAAAAAATTCTGCTCATCTCTGTCTTAAATGAGCGATCCCTTATTTTTAAAGCATGACCCCTAGTTCTAGATTCTCCTACAAGAGGAAACATCCTCTCCACATCCACCCTGTCAAGACCCCTCAGGATCTTAAAGGTTTTGATCAAGTCGCCTCTTACTCCAGTGGATACAATCCTAACCCGTCTAACCTTTCCTCATTAGACAACCTTCCCATTCCAGGTATTAGCCTAGTAAACCTTCTCTGAACTACTTTTAACACATTTATATCTTTCCTTAAATAAGGAGACCAATACTGCACACAGTACTCCAGATGTGGTCCCACCAATGCCCTCCATAACTGAAGCATAACCTTCCTACTTTTGTATTCAATTCCCCTTGCAATAAATTATAATATCCTATTAGCTTTCCTAATTACTTGCTGTACCTGCACACTAGCCTTTTGTAATTCATGCACTATGAAACCCAGGTCCCTCTGAATTTCAGAGCTCTGCAATCTCTTACCTTTTAGACAACATGTCTCTTTTTTATTCTTCCTGCCAAAATGGACAATGTCACATCTGGCCACATTATACTCCATTTGTCAGGTCTTTGCCCACTCACTTAACCTATCTATGTCACTTTGTAGCCTCCTTACATCCCCCTCACGACTTATTTTCCTACCCATCAGCAAATTTAGCAACCATACCATCTGTCCCTTCATCCAAGTTATTTCTATAAATTGTAAAACGTTGAGGTTCCAGCACTGATCCCTCCGGGACACCTCTTGTTACATCCCGCCAACCAGAAAAAGATCAAGATATGGCTACCCTCTGTTTCCTGTCAGCAAACTAAACTTCTACCTTTGCCAATATATTACACCCTTACACCATGAGCTCTTATTTTCTGCAATGACCCTTGATGTGGCACCTTATCAAATGCCTTCGGGAAATCTAAGTACAATACATCTACTTGTTTCCCTTTATCCACAGCACATGTGACTCCTTCAAAGAACTCCAATAAATTGGTTAAACATGATTTCCCTTTCACAAAACCATGTTGACACTGCCTGATTGTCTTGCTTTTTTTCTAAGTGCCCTGCTATAACATCTCTAATAATAACTTCTAACATTTTGCCTATGACAGATGTCAAGCTAACTGGCTTGTATCTTCCTGCTTTCTGTCTCCCTCCCTTTTTGAATAAAGGAGTTACATTTGCTATTTTCCAATTCAATGGAACTATCCCCTAATCTAAGGAATTTTGGAAAATTCAAATTAATACATCAACTATCTCACTAGCCACTCTTTTTTGAGACCCTAGGATGAAGTCCATCAGGACCTCAGGATTTGTCAGCCCGCAACTCCAACAATTTGCTCAATACCACCTCCCTGGTGATTGTAATTTTCCTGAGCTCCTCCCTCCCTTTCATTCCCTGATTTACAGTTATTTCTGGGATGTTACTCATGTCCTCTGTAGTGAAAGCTTATGCAAAATACCTGTTCAATCCATCTGCCATCTCCTTACTTTCCATTATTAATACCCCAGACTCACTTTCTAAAAGACCAACACTCCCTTTGTTAACTATTTTCTTATTTCAATACCTAAAGAAACCTTTACTAGCCATCTTATGTTTCCAGCTAGCTTTCTCTCATACTCAAATTTTTCTCTCCTTATTAATCCATAAGTCATTCTTTGTTGTTCTTTATATTCTGTCCAATCTTCTGACCTGCCACCCATCTTTGCTTTTTCTTTAACTTTGATACTGTCTTTAGCTTTTTTTAGTTAACTACGGATGGTGGGTTCTCCCCCTTCTCATTAGAATGTATCTATTCTGTGTATTCTGAAATATCCCTTTAAAAGTCTGCCACTGCATTTCTATGAACCTATCTCTTAACCTAATTTGCTAGTTCACTTTAGATACTCTGGTTTTGTGCTCTCATATTGCCCTCATTTAAGTTTAAAATACTAGTCCTGGACCCACTCTTCTCTCCCCCAAACTGAGTGTAAAATTCATTGTATTATGATTGCTGCTATCTAGGGGTGCTTTTACTATGAAATTATTAATTAATCCCATCTCGTTGCACAGCACCAAGTTCAGTACAACCTGCTCTCTGGTTTGCTCCAGAACATGCTGTCCCAAGAAAATATTCTGAAAACATTCTATGACCTTTGCCCATGTGATTTTTCTAGGCTATAAGTAGATTAAAATCCCCCATGATTATCGCTGTGCTCCCATTATTGCTGTACCTTTCTGATGTGCTCCCATTATCTCTTTATATTCTATCCTACCATGCAGTTACAATTAGGGGGCCTGTACACCACTCCCACAAGTGACATTTTGCCTTTATTGTTTCTCATCTCAACCCAAACTGCTTCTACATTCTTGTTTCCTGAACTTAGGCCATCCCTGTCAATACCATCATTAACTAACAGAGCCACCTCTCCACTTTTTTCTAAATTCCTGTCCTCCCTAACAGCCACATACCCTTCAACATTCGGGCCCCAATCCATGTCATCCTGTAGCCATGTCTCTGTAATGGTTAACAAATCATAATTATTTCTATTTGCGCTATCAGTTCATCTGTTTTCTTTTGAATGCTATGTGCATTTAGTTACAGAGCCTTTAATTATCCCTCTATTATTTTTGTTATGTTTGCGTTATCTGCTGACTTACTCTTAGATTTGTACTCTCTGTTCATTCCTGTCACATTCTGTTTATCATTTTCCATATTAGTACCTTTCTTTCTTGCCTTGTCTCTACTCTTTTGTTTACCACAACTTCCCAAATCTGATCCCTTGCCCTCACTATTTAGTTTAAAGCCCTCTCCACTTCCCTAGTGATGTGGCTTGCTAGAATATCAGTCCCAGCATGGGAAGAATTTGGGACTTCCAAAAGTCTCAACAGGACTCATGCTAGCTCGCACAACTTATAAAGTAAAAATGGTTGCAATTCCTGGAGTAGGCGTGGGATTCCTACAGATTTTCCTCTTCAATGTGAGCAAGGAGGAAAATTCACTTGCTTACCCCTCAAACGAGAAAAGAATACTAAGACTTAAGAAATTGGTTAGCATGCTGGTGGAATCAGATTCCACCATATTTTCTGCATATGCTCTCTAGTGCTAACCCTGCCAGATTACCAAGAGGAGGGCAACAAATTTACATGGGGCTGCTACTACGTACCTATCTTGGTGCCTGCATGACCATGTTTCTGCAGTGTTCAATTGTTCTGTGTTTGATTATGTGAGTCAATTTGCTATTGATGCTCACTGTGTTTTGTATGATTTAAGGTTTGGGAGTCACATATTACCCAAAGTAGGCAGTCGAGAATTCATAAGTGATTTTAAAGTAGTTTATTAAGAAGCAACAGTTTAGATATGATACATACTCTAATTAGGGAGAAAAGACATAGACCTGTGACAGGTGAGAACAGTTTACTGGTCCCAGATCAGACAAATTGTTGGGGGAAGCTGATCTCCATGGTTGATGGTGGCAGTCTTCTCAGAGTGCTTTACTGGGTCTGGATCAGACAAATTGATGGGGGGAGCTGATCTCCATGGTTGATGGTGGCAGTCTTCTCAGAGTGCTTTACTGGGTCTGGATCAGACAAACAATGGAAGAAGCTGATCCCCCATGTCTGGAAGTATCAATTTCTTCTGTTTTCTTCAGTTTTCTTGAGCTAGCCAAAGTGCTAAGTCGAAGCCAGCATGAATAGCTTTGAAATGTTCTCCTCTGTCTAAAGTCACCTTGAGCTGACCAAGGTGTTAGGCTGGAACCAGCATTGGTTCAGCTGGAGAAGCTCTCTTCTGTCCAAAGTGATTTTTCCTTTTTGGGAGTTCATTTATAAATCTTATTTCCGGGAGGTTTATGCCAATCATTTATTCAATTGTCCAACAGCAAGGGAATCTCTTCAAGGGAATCACAAGCCCGTGAAGTCATCTTGTGGCTCACTGCTTGCTAGGACATCCTGTTTAACCTTCAGAAAGTTGATTCACTTATGGGTCATAAAGTGACCTCTCACCACCCCCTCCGCCACCGCCTCCCTGGAAGCTGGATAATCAGGAATCTAGCAGTAAGTACTCAAAAACTATTTAACCACCAGTCTATGCCCATCCTTGTTAGGGAGACAGAGTTAAAATCTAAGCCATTTACAACTCTAATGTGTTAAGTAACTAATATCACATAACCACACCATAGATTATTTTTCTACAGCACACTTACATCTTCTATGGAATACCATGGCAGTGAACCTGCTTACAAAGTTTGGATACAGAAGGAAGTTGCATAAGAAAATATGACATGTGAAGAAAAGAAAGTTAGCAACCACTGTTTTTAAATGAGCAAAAGCAAGCATTTATAAAGAAAATGTTTTAAAATCCCCATGCCCCTGAGAAGATTTATTATCTAATTTATTTTCCTTTGCAGAACTTCAACTGTATTTTGGCATGATATTAACTGCAGGAGAGATTGGGGCAGATGGGTCCAATATTGTTTGGAAAACCTGGAAGTAATTTCAGTACCTCTGTCTGTGGCATTTGCAATCACTATATTATTGGAGTTTTACTTTTTGGTTTGGCATTGAATGTGAAGTGGTGGGCATAATGAGGACACACATGACTGGAGCTCAACAGAGCAATCCGAAGAATGTATTTGAAGGAGTTGGGAAGTAATCTCCTGATTACCGATTCTCCACCTGCACAGGTCTAAGTAGAATCATCTAAAATGTCTTGCTTTGTAACACTCCCCCATGTTGCTCATTCTTGGTTGCCAATGGCAATTTGCCTTTTCAATTGTTTGTTGATGAATGGAAAGTTGTGAATTGGCGGGGGCCAATGGAGGGATGTGCAACAGGTAATTATTTAGCCACAGGATTGCTTTTTGTGTCAGTGGGATTGGTGGGGCAGGGGCGGTGGGAACAGATGACATTTGCTGTTAAATGTTATTGTAACATGTTTCCAGTGCTTGCACAGCTCAAAGGAAATCCCTGCATCCAGGGCAGTAATATGAGCAACTAGTCCTGTGTTGGGGGTTACCAATTTCCTCCTCCACCTCCTCCTTGGATTCATCTGTAGATGTTTGTTTAGCATCTTAATCCTCCTGCAGATCCACTGCTGAGCAATTTTGAGCGCGCCATGATCAACCTAGAGACCCTGGCTGGTGAATACTGAAGGGCACCTCCAGATTTATCCAGGCATTTTCAGCATGGCAATCAATAATTCATTGATACAGCTGATTGTCTCATGGCTTTGTTGTACTATTCTTGAGTTTCATTGGTTGGGTTCCCTATGCATGTCATCAGCCAAATTTGAAGGGGGTATCCTTTGTCTCCTAGCAACTACATCTTAAGTCTGCCTGCAGGTCCAAAGAGTTTGTACTGATACAGGATGAAAGCATCATTGCAGCTCTCTGGGCATGTGACGCACACCTCCAGGACACTTTCCATTGTGGTTGCACAACAGCAGCTGCACATTAATGGAATGGATTCCCTTGCAATTAAGGAATATGAATTGGGATGCCTGAATCACCATGTGCTTGTACTCGATAATATTTGAAACACCATAGCATACAAGGCTACGGGCCAAGTGCTGGAAAATAGGTTTAGAGTAGATAGGGGCTTGATGAGCAGTGCAGATACAAAGGGTTGTAGAGCCTCTTGCTGTGCTGTGAACTCTATGATACTATGATGACACCCTGTACCTTTGGGAAGTCTATCAGAGATGCGAATCTGAGCATCACTCATCATGACTGTTGTCGTTATAGGCAAAGTTGACATACTTGTCTGATTGGCAAATGACCCATCAGTTAGCTGTTTTATGTATTTATGTACAGCCAGCTGGGAGATCCTGGATATGTATCCATCAGAGGGCGATAGTCAGTTTCACAAACATTGGCTGTGCATGGCCACCATATCCATTAGGGAGCAGATTTTCTTCTTGAGGCCTACAGATTATTGTCACCACCCGACAGCCTCAGCCTTCGGAGGCACTAATCTTCAGAGACATTGGCAAGCTGAGCTTTTGCGTATACACAAGGGTACCCCCTGCAAGCTTGACACATCGGCTGCTCTACTCACTGCTTACCACTTGCCGGTCTCCCAGCAGCTGTTGCTGTTGCTAATTTTGATCCTTGCCTGAGGTCCAATTTCAGGCAGTCAAGGTACTACCCATTGTGATCTAAATCTCAAAAGGTCCAAACCGTAGAAACTAACCCCTACACCAAATGTTTTGAATGAATCCTTTCCAAGTGGCGGGTGAGAAAGCAGCAATAAGCAGAGTATTGATTGCACTATTTGTCTGATTTTGAATAGCGCCCGATGATTTTGTTTTGAGCTCTCACTTTGATTTTGATAACAAGTTTCTGGAAGGCTGGGAGACCTGTAGATGCACTGTGAAATCTGAAAGGAGGCTGAAATATTTCTGCAATCCAATGATTTGCATATTCAAAGTGCTAACCCACCGCTTCCAAGGAGGTCACATGCAAACATGCTTGAATTAAACACCAAAGTCGGTGAGTTGGAGCTGACTTCTAGACACACACATTTTCCATGAACTTGAAATCCCTTCCACATCTCAGCGTGGTCTCCTCTACATTGGAGAGACCAAACGTAAACTGGGCGATCGCTTTGCAGAACACCTGCGGTCTGTCTGCAAGAATGACCCAAACCTCCCTGTCGCTTGCCATTTCAACACTCCACCCTGCTCTCTTGCCCACATGTCTGTCCTTGGCTTGCTGCATTGTTCCAGTGAAGCCCAACGCAAACTGGAGGAACAACACCTCATCTTCCGACTAGGGACTTTACAGCCTTCTGGACTGAATATTGAATTCAACAACTTTAGGTCGTAAGCTCCCTCCCCCATCCCCACTCCCTTTCTGTTTCCCCCTTCCCTTTTTTTTCCAATAAATTATAAAGATTTTCCTTTTCCCACCTATTCCCATTATATATTAAAATTAAAAAAAAAACCCACTAGAGCTATACCTTGAGTGCCCTACCATCCATTCTTAATTAGCACATTCGTTTAGATAATATCACCAACTTTAATTTTAACACCTATGTGTTCTATTGTACTATTGTCGTTGACATCTTTTGATGATCTGCTTCTATCACTGCTTGTTTGTCCCTACAACCACACACCCCCACCCCCCCCCTCCACCTCTTTGTCTCTCTATCTCTCCGCCCCCCACACACACACCTTAAACCAGCTTATATTTCAACTCTTTCTTGGACTCGAACGCAAGTTCTGTCGAAGGGTCATGAGGACTCGAAACGTCAACTCTTTTCTTCTCCGCCGATGCTGCCAGACCTGCTGAGTTTTTTCCAGGTAATTCTGTTTTTGTATGGGATGACAGTATTGATCCAGTGTCATGGGAATGCAAATCCACATGGTTAGCAGGTAACGTATTGTATTGGTCTATCACAAAAAAGCATGACAGTGTTACAGTCATATTCAATTAATTTTTGCAGCCAGTAATCCTTGTTGCTGTTTCGGCCACTATATTCATATCGTTGTGTCAGGGATGTTAGTTTGGTAAAACATAGCTACCCTTTTGTCCGTACATCTCTGACACACATGTAATTTGAAAGCTCCTTAGCTTATTTATGTGTAAAATTAAGCATTACTACATAAATGACATGCCTGATATCAGTTTTAGCTATTGTCATAATATCATTCATGTATTAATAGGGTGAAGCCGATATTATTCCTGAAGCATTTTGAGCTAATCATTGCAGGATGCCTACACTGAGGAAGGAAATTGTTATCAATAAAAACCTTACAAAATCCGTTTTTAAAAAGATAAGGATTTAGATAAAGTGTTAATGCATGACATATAAAATTGAGCTTCCAAGCAACTGAGATTCATCTTTGTACACATTTGGATGTGTGGGGATCATATTAAAAAGTCTGCACAAAACAACATTGAGAGATTGGAGAAAATTATTAAAAAGCCTGTTGGCAATTTTATTTTCCACAATTTATTCTATTACACAAACAAATACTACACGGATACCTTATTGCATATGTTCCAGATTTTAATGCTGAATAACAAAGATTTCTGTCTTTTTGGTGCAAGCATGGTGTGGTCTGGCAGAGGGGACTAGAATTTGGGGTGTAAATCAGAGGCAACAGATTATCTCCCCTAAACTGCATGCTAAATTCTGGTAGAATTGGTTGTTGGTAGAAAATGCAACAACCCTCAGGGCGGAATTTTCCCAGATCTGCAAGTGTGGTAGAGGACAGGTAAAACGACGGAGATGGCGGGTTTACATACTGTATCGTCCCAAACCCGCCAAATTATTTATGCATTCCAAAGAAACATGCCATTTCCATGGCGGGCGGGCTCTCATTTGCCTTCCCACTATCACCTCGCCGTTGCATCATGCCAGGCGCCATACTTAAAGTCCAGCCATATGCACACATCTCTGTGCTTCCAAACCACGACTGCTGCAAATAAGACATGAGCCTGAAAGGCAGAAAGACTGCAGTCCCCCGGTTCAACGACGCATTACGGGAATAACTTGTGGATGCGGTGGAGTCCTACTGGGATGTCCTCTACCTCTGCACTGGCTGCAGGATTGGCAGCAACCTAACTGATCCAGCTTGGGAGGCAGTGGCAGAGGTGGTCAGTGCCAACACCTTTCAAAAGAGTTCAGCCACTCAGTGCCACAAGAGGATGAATGATCTTTTCTGTTCCTCCAGGGTAAGCCACTCTTTTCATCACTCTCAACTCACACACTCACAAACCCATCACACATTCACAGTGATTGCATTCACTGCCAGTTCAAGGGACATCACCATTCACTCTCTCACACCTTCATTATCCTCATCCCATTCATGGCACCACTCACCACCCCCACATGCCAGGCCTACTTATCAACTGGGTTGGCAGGCATGCTGCTTACACTCTCTCCATCTTTATTCATGCAGGACAAGCTGGCACACAACAACAGGGAGAGGTTTCAGACCACCTGAAATCAAGGTCCTCACTGACTTTGAAAACAGTCATTCAGCTGGCCAGCAGTGACCAGGACCGGTCCTGTGCTGATGGTGAGGTCGGTGATGCTCTACCAAGTGAAGCTCCAGCAGTGCAACATCCATCAGACAACCATGCTGTGAGTGATGTCTCCTGTTTCACAGGCTACTGCCAAGCACTAATTATTACTCCTTGCTTTCGCAGGTGCATCCGAGAAACAGCCGATGGAGTCAATGATCCAGGGCCTCCAATCAAGCCCCAAAGAGGAATCTGGAGGTAGCCTTATTGAAGTCCCATCACAGCGCTCACCCATTACCTCCACCAGCGCAGAGACACACACTTCGGTGGGGCCTAGTTTTAGAGTAGCCTTGGGGTCACAACCTGGTGAGCACATCACACTGTCTGATTCACAGCAGGCAGAGGCAGGGACTTCCCAGCTCCCCAGCACTTGGGGGACTGCTGGAGAAATTTTCTGATTCCGAGACAGATAACGAGCCTCTGGACTCGGTCATGTCACGATTGCTGGAGCTGCAAAGGGAAGCTCGGGAACATCAGGAAGGGATGTCCACTGCATTCCTCAGATTGCAAGGCACAATGGAGGACCCTGTCCGCCTTCAGGCTGTGGTGATAGTACTGGTATGCCAATGCACTGAGGTCAATACTGGTAGAATGGCGGCTACCATGGAGACTTTGGTCCAGGACATCACTCCTGCACTGCTGCGCAGGCTCAACTCCATTGCTGATGCCATAGTTGGCCTCCAACAGTGTATACGTGAGAGGGCTGCTGGGCAGCTCGATCTCACACAAGCTACCCCATCTCCTCAAGGAGTCAGCCTGGGGCCCTCAAGCACGCATAGGCAGGTGCCCACTCCAGGGCCATTCACCCAGAGTGTCCAGCCCTTCTGAATCCAATCTTGCTGTGACAGTCAGCGGTCTGCCTCCACCTCCACTGTGGATGTCTGGGGAGCACCAAGACATAGCAGCAGGGTTAGGAAAGTTAAGGATTAGCTGCACAGCCTGGTCATGGGTGTTAATCACTTGTACATACTGTTCATTATTGTCAGTAAACTCCCAAGAATGTTTCACTGCTTATGGCTCCCTGTTCTGATGAGCAGTGTTCTTGTCATCAGATATGAAACCTTTCTGCACAAGGTAAAGGCAGGTGTCTCAGTCCAGGGCCTCTTCCTTGCGCTTTGTGCAGCCTTTGGACCAAAGTGATGGTCCGGCCTCACATTCACTGGACACATTAGTGATGCCTGCACCTCGGCGGTGCTGGTCATTGCTGCCAGAATGTCGTGGGCAGGCACCACAAGGTCCTCTCATTCTCTCAGCACCTTTAAGGTGGGGCTGGCCCCCATCTCTTCAGCATCTATGACCACTGATGCTGTGCTCTGGAAGGGCTCAGGTGCTGAAGGCGGACATAAGATGAGATGCTTCTAAAGTTTCATGACTGCGTCTCTATGATGTGACCTTGATCACAGAGCACAAGTGAGCTGCCCTCAGCCAAACAGGGGTCAGACATTCTCAGAGGCTATGTGATGATCTATGGAGTGTCCTCACTGCATGTTGTCATTATCTTCCTCCAATTGAGTGACTATTAGGGCCTCCACTGCATCTCCATGACAGGAGCATTATCACAGAGGGTATGTGTGCTGCCATAAGCCAGAATGGAATCAAATATTTATAGATGCAATGTGAGGATCCACCGGGACACCTCACTGCATGTCATCATCATCCTCCACAAATCTAGCAGATATGAGAGCCTCCCGAGTGCACCTGCATTGTCTAGCCATTGTGAGGGCCTCATCCCCATCAGTGTCACCTCCGAGGGCCCCCCTCACCCTCATCACCATCAGCATCCTCATTGGAGGAGACTTCCAGCTCCTCCATCACCTCCTCAGCCAGCCCCTCTCCCCGTTGCAGCACCAGGTTGTAAAGGGCACAGCAGGTGATAACGATGCATGACACCCTCTGCAGACTGTATTGCAGGGCTCCATCAGACTGGTCCAGGTACTGGACCGCATTTTCAGCATCCCAGTGGTTTGTTCCACCAAGTTGTGAGTTGCACCATGAGCCAAGTTATACCTTCACTCTACTGCAGCCTGAGGCCACTGCACGGGTGTCATCAGCCATGTCCTCTGCGGGTAGCCCTTATCATCGAAGAGCCATCCCTGCATCTTCTGTGGACCCTGGAAGACTTCAGGGATCTGTGACTGACTGAGGATGTAGGCATCATGCATACTCCCTGTAAACTGTGCGCACACCTGCAGGACGAGTTTCTGGTGGTCGCATACCAGCTGCACGTTCAGCGAGTGGAACCCCTTGTGGTTGATGTAGTTCACTGCGTGTTGTGACAGAGGTCAAAGCACCACATGAGTGCAGTCGATTGCACCCTGCACTTGTAGGAAACCTGAGATCTGGGTGAATCCAATCGCTTTGCATCCTAAACAAAAACAGAATTACCTGGAAAAACTCAGCAGGTCTGGCAGCATCGGCGAAGAAGAAAAGAGTTGACCTTTCGAGTCCTAATGACCCTTCAACAGAACTAGGTGAATCCAAGGAGAGGGGTGAAATATAAGCGGGTTTAAGGTGGGGCGGGGGTTGGGGGTGGGGTGGGGGGGGGGGGCGCTGCTGGGGAGAGAAGTGGAGGGGGGTGGTGTGGTTTATCGCTCTTGCATCCTGGCTGTCCTGGCCCAGAGAGAAATGCACAATGTTGTGTGCCCTCACAAAGATGCATCTGTGAGCTCATGGTTGCATTTGTGGGTGGAGGCTTGTGATATCCCATCGAGGTCACCTGTGGAGTTCTGAAAGGAGCCACTGGCATAGAAAGTGAGTGCCGCCATCACTTCCACAGCCATGGGCAGTGGATGCCCTCCATGTCTCCGTCAAATCCTGCAGTAGCTGGCAGATGTGACCGACCAGTTCCCTTGACATGCGCAGTCTTCAGCGCCACTGGTTCTCCGTCATCTGCAGGAGTGACAGGCGGTGTCTATAGACCTTGGATGTTGCTAGGTGCTGACCAGCGACGGCTCGTTGTGGCTCTTGGGCGGCGTGTGTGGGAGCCCCAGCCGCCCCTTCTTCTTGAAGTTGCTGTTCCTGCCTCTGTGCAGCCAGGAGCCTCAGTCGCTCTCTCCTCCATCGTCTTTGCTCTCTGTAGGCCATCAGTCATACAGCTAGATCACCAGGCTCCACAATGTATTCTTCTGCAGGATGCAAGTCAGAGACACGTGGTTAGCATGGATATACTAAGAACCTTTCTTGGTTAAGTCTGAAGGCCCCTTAATCCTTCCCGGAGAGTGCTGGCCACCATTTGGATGACCAGAGATTAGCACGTTGCATGGCTGCCCGAAAACCCCATCCACTTCTGCCCCACTCTGCCTGACTAACTGGCGGTAGCTTTGCCCATCGGACTGCATGTTGTGCTCTCAGCTCAGGCATAAGCACTTTCCTAACTCACACCGCAAGGCTGCACTGTTACTTTGAACCATGGGGGAAACTAGTCCAAACCAGGGTGCAGACATTGCAAGGGCCTGTGAGTGCCTCCAGCAGTAACTACTCCATGACCAGCTTTAGCAAGGAGATTGTAGAATATGTGCAATCATCCAACTGTTCTGAAGTCCACAAAAGTGCTCATGACATTGCAGTCTGTGCTAGGGTGGGGGGTGGGAGTGGGTGGTGGAGGGGAGTATGAAAAGCTCTGGAGCACTTGGTGGCACTTTGATGCTTCTGCATTGCTTGAGTATGGAGATAAGCTAGAGGCCCGACTTCAATCACATCAATGTGGCTGCGCTTGAACTGTCTCAGTTCCAGCGGAACGGTCACCTTCTATAGGTTTCCCTCATCACTTCTCTCGGCTGCCCTAACCCCATCCTAAATGCTTAAGCGCTATATTCAACAGCTGGGCTGTCCTTAACCTCCCACCGCAGGTCGCCTCAATGGCTGGCCTGCCCTTACCATGACTCCCCCAATGCCCCTCAAAATTGAAGCCCAACAGGTGACCCTGGCGAGCGCTGCACAACATTATTCTGCACTCACCTCCAAGTTCCCCTTAAAGTGCAGCCTGCCAAGTGCACACCTTTTATGTGCTGCTGTGAAACACGTTAGCAAGCTTTCCTGCTGACCTGGATGAGCGATCCAGTGGGGAGGAGGGGACACTTCTGGCATGCTGGCCTGATAATTAAATGCTGATGCATTACAATGAGATTCCTGACGTCTGATGGCAGGAAACGTGGCCTACCATCGGTGGACTGAGTGGACAATCGCGAACGGTTTCACACCGTCGTGAAACCAATCGCGCCATATTGTCTGCTCATTCCACCGATCACACCCGATGCCAGTGGGCACGGTAAGCTCCATCCTCAGAATGGTGAATGGCCTGAAACTTGCTGTTCTTAGCATTTCTGGGCCATTCAACCATGGCAATTTATTTGATGGCCTGAAAATTGAGGAGGAAACCATTGGCTTTCTGTCCAAAAAATGATTCACTGGACGCAACTATCTATTTAGCCCATCGCTTCTACCAAATTTTCATATAGCTGATTTTAATACATGTTAATGAGGGCCAGTAGTGCTGGGACCCCAGTTTTCTGGAAATTACCTTCACAATGCACAATCAGAAATCTGTTCCAGGAACAGCTGTGATTAGCAGAATTTACTAGCTACTAAGACTGAAGTCTCCTGAAAGTTCAAAGTGAGATTATTATAGCTCAGAATAAGTTTTACCAGAAGTTTTTGTATTTTTTGCTTTGAATCTAGCCAGGTTTGGAGTGGCCAAAAAGGAGAAACTGCACCCCACCCCTGCCCCCACCCCAACCCTTCACTCCTCCAGCCCCCAGGACTGGGATATCTCACAGGATGGTTTCCCCAAGCAATGAATGGCCATCCAGCATAAGAACATAAGAACACAAGGAATAGAAGCAGGAGTAGACCATACGGCCCATTGAGCCTGCTCTGCCATTCAATACGATCATGGCTCATTTTGGGCTTCAATTCCATTTTCCTGCCCCCTCCCCATGTCCTTTAATTCCCTGGGAGACCAATATATGTCTATCCCAACCTTAAATGTATTCAATGATGGAGCATTCATAAACGTCTGGGGTAGAGAATACCAAAGAGTCACAACCGTTTGAGTGAAGAAATTTTTCCTCACCTCAGTTGTAAGGAAACATCTTTTCATTTTTGTTGGACTGTTGTAAAGAACATGTCTTTTTCTTTTCTGTTGGACTGTGGGTTAAAATAACAATAGCTGCAGGCTGAAAGACATGTCCACTGGAACAGGATAAAATATACAATTTTGCAGCCCTGGAACAGAGTGTGCCATGAAAGACAGGATGGTGCCAGAAAGGAGTCCTGGACCAAGAGATCTGTCTGACAACAGCATTTTAATTGGCTCTTGACCAGGTGACCAAGGTTTGTGTGAAGAGCAGTGCAGCTGAATAGCTCCTAGCCTGAAAGGAAGAAGACCCAAACCTCTTTCTCCTGTGTGTGGAAGGTTCCAGTAATTCCACAATAATAGCTAGCTGGCTTTTCTTCTCATATCTCTATAAGCTGCTTTCTCTCTGAAAACCCCTGTCGAGAGGCAAAGGAGAAAATCAGTGTTGGAGACATCGAAAAGCAAGTGCTCAACTTGTGAACTAAATACTGAAAGTGCTGGAAGACTACATCATATCATCAACAAGAACTGAAAGGAATTTGGAAGACATCGATCAAAATCAAACCATCCAATCCTGTACTCCAGATTGGTGCTATTGAACTGTTTTATCCCACCCTTAAAATCCATTTTTTGCATGTCTTATGTCTCTTGAATGGATGCATATAGGGATTTAAGAAGGGGGTAGAGCTTAAGTTATAATGTTAGAAACTAGCAGTTCATGTTTCTTTCTTTTGCCACTGGTTAATGACAATTTAGTCAATAAACAGTTGTCTACTTATTAAGTTTGCAAACCTGGTGCTTGTATTCTGTTAAATTAAACAGTTAGGTAGAATTGGGGCAACCTGGTGGTTTGATCAAACTTTTTTCACATTTGTCATGGCTTGGGGAACAGTGGGACTGGATATTACAATGCACCAAATGATTGGCCCCTTATCCTGAAACTGTGCCCTTGTGTTTTATATTACCTGACCAATGGAAACAATCTCTGAGCCCACCCTATCAAGCCCCAATGGAACTTTGTAGGTTTCAATGAGATCACCTCTCATTCCTCTAAACTCCAGAGAATATAAGCCCAATTTAATCAGCATCTCATCATAGGACAACCCCCTGATCTCAGGGACCAATTTAGTGAACCTTCACAGTACCACCCCAATGCAATTATATCCTTTCTTAAATGTGGAGACCAAAATTGCACGCAGTACTCCAGATGCGCAGCACTTCAACAGCTGGTAAAATGTCTGCTGAGGTAGAAAGAGGTCCTTAATTAGCTACTTAAGTGGCTCAATTGTGTTCCAGGCAGACAGTCCATCTACCATCTTTCCCAGCCCTGGAAAAATGACATGACAGTGGGAGGACGACAGGCACATGAACTGCTGCCTACTGCACTGTTTTGCCTTCTTGCCTGCCTCCTAGTCCAACCTCGAAGGGCTATAAAATGAAGCTCCAGTTTTAGAATGTGGGCCTAATAAGCCCCAAAACTAATTGTTATTTCTGCTCCCAGCAGTATCAGAGTTAGCTTGTCTCCCTTTAGAAGAGTATTGTAATATGCCTTTATGTGATATCAGCATGGCATCACTAGAAAGGAAGTGTGTCATGTGATTCAACCTTAGCACAGAATCATCCCAGATTTGTACAAGGTGCCATAGCGAGCAGGAAAAAAAGAATTTTGCGCACCAGGTGCAATGGTGGGTTTTCACACCGTATCATCCCATTCCCGCCTCATTAATTACGCAGCCACAGGAAACGTGCCATCTCACTGGTGGGCAGCCTTCAATTTGCCCATAATGCTGTTACCTTGCTTCCTCAAGCAGGGTGCCATATTTAAACTGCAGCCACGTGCACACTGCCTAATGCTTGCAGCTCAGGACTGCTCTGGTGAAAACATGGCTCCAAAAACCAAGAAGAAGGATCCACAAAAATATGGACTACATTAGAAGACTGGTGCAGAATCAGGTTAAACTTTCACATTCATCGAATGGAGTTCATATTATTTCGACAACAGCCTACAGATTCCATTGAGCACTTCAGCATACAGAGAAAAGGGTACATGCTATGATTTTTCAAAGCAGAGCTAGCAGACAGTTGGTGATCGCATCCACTCCCATGGAAGCATTCCAGACAGATCTGCTAGACAAGCCCAAAACATATGGCATTGAAGAGCTACGCAAAGATGAATGTAAGTATGAAATGATCTTTGTAGGTCGCCAAAACTTACAGTTCCTAAGTACAACCCCAATTGTTGATGCACTCACTAGGACACCCAAATCTAGCAAGACATGTGAAAAGTGTGGCCTTCTCCATATGCCAAAAAAATGCCCAGTTTTTCATCAATTCTGCAAGGCATGTGGCAGAAAGGGCCATTGTCAGTGGCAGCACGCTAGAGTGAAGTCCGGCGCATCTACAAAAAGCCGCGATCCAAACAAACCATACACAAAGGGCACCTTCAAGCAATAAGAATGACCATCCAGTATCCAATCAGAAGCATATTCATGAGTTCCTGGATAAATCAGGAAATGACAATAACATGCAAGATGAGATGAAAAGTGGTGAGCACGTTTCACACCATGAATCTTGTGGAAAACGTCGATGCCATCACATCGTCTGAAGTCTTTACAAAGCTTCAAATTATCTACCCTAAGAAAGATGGTAACTTCATTATTAGCCAGGATTGACATGGGGCAAGTACCAACGTATCATCTCTGTGAATTCTAAAAGACATGCATCAACAGACATGAAGGCCGTGGCAAAACCTACTGTTGTGAAACTTCCAGCATCACTAATCCTATGTATAGGATCCATAGTCCTGGAGTTCAAGTATAATCAATCCTCCTGGGTGTCACAGATGTTCTACATCATGGAAATTAAAGGCCCAGTGCTTGCAGGCACAAGTCAGGAATGTGATGGAATACTCTCCACTTGCCTGGACAAGTGCAGCTCCAACAGCACCAAGAAGCTTGACACCATCCAGGACAAAGCAACCTGCTTGATTGGCACCACATTTACAAACATTTGCTCCCTCCTCCACTGACGCAGAGTAGCAGCAGAGTGTACCATCAATGAGATGCGCTACAGAAACTCACCAAGGTTCCTTAGACGCACCTTCCAAATCCACAATCACTGCCATCTAGAAGGACAAGGGCAGCAGACACATGGGAACACCACCACCTGGAACTTCTTCCCGAAGTCACTCACCATCCTGACTTAAAAATATATCACTGTCCCTTCACTGTCACTGGGTCAAAATCCTGGAACTCCCTCCCTAACAGTACTGTGGGTCTACCTAAATCACATGGACTGCAGCAGTTCAAGAAGGGGTGAGCAATAAATGCTGGCCCAGACAATGAAGCCCTCATCCCATCAATGAATTAAAAAAGTCTATCTGCATGTCTGACCCCACACTAGTAGCAATCCATGGAATCGGCAAGACATCATAAGGTGGGTCTATCTCAGTTCATGACCTAACCTCAAAATATCCAGAATGTCTTAACAAAATTGGCAGTTTCAAGGGAGCTTCATTGCTCTGGCAGGATAATACAAGTCCATCAATTGATCTACCAGATAAATGCAGCATCCACATACAAGGCAAATTGAAGTTAGAAATAGACAGAACAGAGAAAGATGGAAACATTAGAAGAGTGCAAGAGCACGCCAATTCGGTGCAGCTCAATCATAAATGCCATGAAGAAAAATGGATCATTGAGAGTATGCCTCGATCCATGATATTTAAACACAGCTTTGAAATGTTGTCCTTACAAAATGCCAACATTAGAAAAGTTAAGTCTGATTTGCAGGTGCAAAATTTTCTCGAAGCTTAATGCCAACTATGGTTACTGGTCAGTACATCTCGTGGAGAAGTCCCAAGAGCTTATTACATTATGTACCCCATTTGGACAATGCTCTTTTCAATTACTTCCTTTCAGGCTATCTGTTAGCCAGTTTTTTGCTTGTATCTGTTAGCCAGGATCTTTTTTGAGCTCACATGGACCACATTACATGCACTGTGCCTGGATACATCTGTATCACCGATCACATTGCTGTTGTGGGAAGAAAAAAGCAAGAGCATGACCGCAATCTGCATTTACTGATGCTAGTGGCAAGTAATGAAGGATTGGTATTCAACTGGTTGAAATCAACATGCAGCAGATTCATTTCTTCAGTTCTATTTATTCCAGTGCTGGCATGTGTCTTGATCCAAATAAAATAGAGGATATTGAGGCCGTGCCAACTCCTCAAGATAAGGACACTCTTCAAAGATATCTGGGTTTCTTTAGTTTCTTGTCTCCATACATTCCCAATTTTATTCAAAAATTGTCATTGTTAGGAGAATTTTTGAGAAAGGATGTGCCTTTCCCATGGCACGAAAACCACCAACACCTCTTCGAGGCACTGAAACAGTCATTATCAGAAGCATCAACAGTGCAATTTTAAAACTCTTGAGAGACAACTACCCTGGAGGTAGATGCCTCACAGAAAGGTCTGGGAGCATGTATACTACAAAAAGACAAACCGATTGTAATTGCTTCAAAATCTCTGTCCGTAAAGCAATCCAACTACTCCAACATTGAGCCGGAAATATTAGCTTTAGTGTTTGGAATTGTGCATTTTCATACTTATCTATTTGGCAAAAGTTTTGTGGTTGAGACTGACCACAAGTCACTGGAGGTGATTTGGCGAAAACCATTGACCAGTGCATGGCCAAGATTACAAGGTCTCCTGATAAAGATTAAAGGTTATGACTGTGAGATTAGGTAGAAACCAGTTAACCTGATAGTCACATCAGATACAGTTAGCAGCCTGCCTAACCCAGTGAACACAGAAGATATGTTCTGTTGAAGAGTCATACAGACTCGAAATGTTAACTGTGTTCCTCTCCGCAGATGCTGTCAGACCTGCTGAGTTTTTCCAGGTATTTTTATTTTTGTTTTTGTTTTGGATTTCCAGCATCCTCAGTTTTTTTCTTTTATTACAGAAGATATATCTTTTGATCTATAAATTGATTTCATTGACATTGACCTTGAAGACGTTCTCCAAATTGATCTGGTATATTTTGCGTAATGCAAATGCCAACAGCTACAAGAAGAAATGACAAGGTATTCTATAATACAGAAAATGTGGAAAACCATCATTGATGGGTGGCCTGATTCATTTCAGTATGTCCACGAACATATGAGACCATTTTGGTCTTATCAGGATGAGCTAAGCATCTCCCGGGGAGGCATTTTGAAAGGCAGGCAGGCCATCATAATGGAATCTTTGCAACCTGATGCTCTTCAACAACTTCATCACTCACACATGGTCATAAATCAGCTGAGAAGACTCTCAACAGAGACAGTCTATTGGCTGGGTATGAACAATGACATTGAAGTCATTGTCAAGAAGCGAAAAGCATGCCGAGAGCATATGCCAAGTCAACACAAAGCACCACTGATTCCACATGAAGTTTCTACCTATCCTTGGTCCAAAATCACACCCGACCTCCTTCATCTCCATCATCATTGTTGACTACTTTACCAAATACCCCATTAATTATTCAACAATTGCACAAAACATGTTTGGCAGATGAGTGCATACCAATTTATCTACTCTCGTCCACTCTACTCTCTCATAAGCGTTTAAAACTACAAGAGAAGGTGACCAATGTGCATAATAAACAAGCAGATACAGAACTAATAAATTTACAGGATAACAAGTTCCCATTCAAGATCCCACAGAAGGTCCGTGGCAACCAGCCGAGGTGACAATCATTTGTTCAGAACCAAGATCCTATGAAGTCATTACACACAAAGGGTCAATTGTGAGGCATAACCTGGGACAAATCAGATCCATTCTAGCACCTCAACCACAAAACTGTCCTATTGCATCTAGGACAAGATATCAAATGCAGCCAGGAGCAACATCTAAGAACGACAATCCCACAGATCACTGTGAGCAATTAAAGAAACCTCCAAACCAGGTTACTATTACAAGATCTGGGTGTACCAGCAGATTACCTTTATGCTTTAGAGACTCATAGATTCATCAGTCCTATGTGCACTTTGTAATGGTAACTAAACATGAACATGTGTTGTAACTAGTTATACTTCTTTGAAAAGGAAGAATGTACCTTTGAAAAGAAAGGGGGATGTTGTATAATGTCTTTAACTGATATCAACATGACATCACTAGAAGGGAAATGTGTCATGTGATCCAGTCTTAGTTTCACTTTTGCTTTGAGTAGAGCATACCTCTGATGCCTTCAAGCTTTATATCAATCTATAACTGTTCTCCTGTGCCCAGTCTTAATAACTGAACTCACAATGTGTTTACCCAATCCGTTATGAGTGATGGGCACTTTATGAATTGAACAGTAAATATGCCCAAGGATTATATCATTATAATAACACAACAAGAAGTGCTTCTCTTTTTCTCTCAAGGTATCTTTCTTTTTCCTTTAATGAGTCCCTCTGCTTACCTCTACAGTTCTCTTTCTTCACTCTCCTGCCATCCCACCCCATTACAGGGTATCCCTCATTCTATCTTTCTCTACGTTGAAAGGTATTTTCTTTCTCTCCTTTTCTCTTCTCTTCTCCCTTCCTGGGTCATGTCATTTCTCTCGCTAATACATTGAAGCTTCCTGAACAGTAATTAACCATATAAATAGTCATATGTCATAATTGATGGCTTATTATATTTTTCCTACAGTTGCTTTTATGGCTGAAATAAAAACAGAAAATGCTGGAAATACTCAGCAGGTCTGGTAGCTTCTGTGGAGAGAGAAATAGAGTTAATGTTTCATGTTGTGATGTTTCATCAGAATTGGAAAAAGTTAGTCATGTAACTGCTTTTAAGGATGTGTAATGGGGAATGGTGGAAAAAAACTGTAAGGGAATGTCTGTGATAGGGTGGAAGATGGGAATCATTAAATGACAGAAGTGTTGGTGGAACAAAGCCAAAGGAAGTCCTAGTGGAGCAAGTAAAGAAGCAAAAGATGGGGTCCAGAGGAGATGTGAATGGCAGAAAATGAACTGCTGCCATCTGAAAGCAAAAATGAGAAAAAAGTTAAGACTGACACATGCAAAGAAAAGGAGATAAAATGAAGGAGCAGAGATTACATTCTGAAATTGTTGAACTCAATGTTGAGTATGGCAGCTTTAAAGTGCCTAACTGAAAAATTAGATTGTTACTCTCGAGCTTGCTTTGAGCTTCCCTAGAACATTACAGCAGTTCAAGGACAGAGATGTCAGCATGAGAGAAAGATGGTGAATTAAAATGATAGGCCACTGAAAGCTCAGGTCATGCTTGTGGACTGAAAGTAGGTATTCCACAAAACAGTCATCCTATATGTGTTTGGTCTCCCCAGTGTAGAGGAGACCACATTGTGAGCAGAGAATACAATATACTAAATTGAAAGAAGCACATGTAAACAGGAATGCTTGGAGCCTTGAACATTGAGGAGAGTGGAGGTAAACGAGCAGGTGTTGCATTTCCTGTTCTTGCATGGAAAGGTGCTGTGGGAAGGAAATCAGGTGTTAGGGGTGATTAAGGAATGGACCAGGGCATTATAGAGGGGACATAACTTTTGGAATGCTGAAAGGGGAGGGGGTGATGCATTTGGTGGTGGCAGCATGGAGGTATCAGAAATGGCAGACAATGACCCATTGAATACTGGCTGGTGGGGTGGAAGATGGACCAAGGGGACTCCTTTTGTGGTTCTGGGAGGGAAGAGAAGGGGTGAGAGCAAAAGTGGGTGGAATGGGTGAGATACGATCGAGGGCCCTGTCAACACAGTTGGGGGGATTCCATGGTTGAGGGAAAAGGAAGGCACATCAGTGGAGCTGTTATGGAAGGTTGTATCATCAGAACAGATTTAATGGAGACGAGAAACCGGGACAACAGAATAAAATCCTTACAGAGTACGGGGTGTGAGAAGGTGTAGCTGAGGTAGCTGTGGGAGTCTATGGACATATGATGAATAATTGTTGATAGCCTATGTTCAGAAATAGAGACAGAAAGGTCAAGGAAGGGTCGGAGATAGACCATGTAAAAGTAATCGATGGTGGAAAATGGAAGCAAAGCTGATGAAATTTTCCAATTCATTTAAGAGCAGAAAATGGCAGCAACACAGTCATTAGTGTATTGGAAAAAGTGTTGAGGGAGAGGGCCAGAACAGGATTGGGACAAGAAATGTTCCATATAGCCCACAAAAAAATGAGCATAAATAGGACACATACAAGAATTCATAGCAACACCTTTTATTTGGAGGAAGTGAGGTGAGTTAAAAGAGAAGTTGTTCAATGGGAGAACAAGTTTAGGCAGGCAGAGGAGTGTGCTGGTGTTGGAAACTGGGCCTCTGTTCAAGGAAAAAGTGGAGAGCTAAGGGTTTTTGCAAATTTTTTCAAGCCAAAACTGAAAAACTTAGCTGAATTAATATATAAATTGGTAATTAGCAAATAAACAAACCAACTACATAATGAGAATAACCAAATAAGCTGTTTTTGTGATGTTAACTGAGAGATACAAATTGACCAGAAACCCAGGATAACTTCCCTGCTCTTCATCAAAATAATGCCATGGGATCTTTTACATTCCGATGCTTAGTTTAACATTTCATCTGAATGACAGCATCTCTGGCTGGGCAGCACCCCCTCAATGCTACACTGGAGAGTCAGCCTGGATTTTTTTACTCAAGTACTATGAAGTGGGACTTAAACCTTTCAAGTCAGAGCTGAGTGTATTACCAACTGAGCCACAAAGCTGACAGTTGACTTAAGATGGTTAATAAAAACAATGGGGTAGATCTTGACATTGTGCAATAAAGTAAATTGGTTAATGGTGAATCTGCAGCCAATTTGACACCTCTCCTGATTTTTACTTCCATTGGGTCAGGATCTACTTCAATGAAAGGTCAAAACATGCGTTATGTTTAATGAGTAGAAGTAATTATTTTCCTATTGTGAAGATGTCTGTTCCAGGTGCTTCTTCTAAGCATTCCTACCATTGATTACAGTAAGGGAAATGATTTTCTCTCTTAATTAGCATCAGCCAATCATCTTCTTGCTATCATGCATTTCCTTTCAAAGCTCAAACAGGTTATTTAATGACCTATTATTTGCTGAAGCAGAAAAGAGCTTGCTAATAAACACATGGAGAATAAAACTAGCAGTGTCAATGAAAAATGTGTCGTGAAATAATGGGGAAAGATGTTTTGTTCAGATGGGCTTTGCTAGCATTTTGTTCTATGGAAGAACACTGCTCCAATTACTGCCAACAATGGAAGGAGAGATACAGATAGTTTCATTACCTTCAACGGCACTAACAGTCTTCTCGTGAATTTGCTTATCTACTCCTTTTTTCTCTCAAAGAAATATCACGTGGAAGGAGGAATAAATAAAGTGCTGACTGGCATGAATGTGTCACAAATTGCCACAATCACACTTTGACTCAATGCACTTTTCATTTCTCTTCTCATTAACTGTGTCTTTCTCAAAATGAGAGACTGGGCCTAAACATAATCAAGTTCACAGATAACAATTGTTGTGACTGCTGGGGCAGTCATCACCTTCCAGCTACCAAGGAATAAATTTAGAAATAAAATGAGTTAAAATAAAATTCATTCTGCTTTCTTTTACTCTGCTCAGATAATTTGAAGACCATCAGGCCCCCAGAAACAATCCATCTCTCTGAAGGGGAAACCAGCCAGTGCCAGTACCAATAAGGCATGTCTGTGGCGTTATCAAGAGTAAGTATAATTACATAGAGGAAAGGCCATCAGAGCGTCTTGGGCTTTGGTATTTTTTCCTGAGGTCTTCATCAATAGTGCTGTCTGAATGTAGAGAATATGAGCAAAGGAATGAAAATAATATCCTCCAGATTGGTGTGACTGACCTGTAATCTACTGAAAGCACATTATAATTTGAGCGCTGCAGGCGGATTCAATAAAAATTTGCTCTGTCCCAGTTTTTAAACTGGGGAGGATTAATTCTGTGGTGCTATCTGCTTGTTATTAAATTTACTATTTTATTTCATGGGCTCATCACCACAACACTGGAATCAAACAAATAGCAGTGTTACACTGCACACGATGAGCACAGAATAAGGAAACAATTACCATTAGCCCTGTTTCAGTTTCTGTCTGGCTACATTTTGAACAGTTTCAATCTATTTTTACATTTGTTTTTTCATCTTTTATCCAGAGTATGGCAACCATTTACACATTATCTTGGTATCAGAATTTTAAAAGACTAACATGGGAACATAAGTTTCCTATGTACTGATTACCTGAATTACAGATTATATGCTATGTTATCCGAATGCTGTTAAATAGATCTCAAAACCTAGTTGGGAGTAACTCTTTTAGTATATTAATTATCCTAGTACCTAATGCTTAGTGCCTTGTCCTGGTGATGCTTGTTAGTTCAGCATTTGTTTAAATAATCAAATACAGTAACGAAACCTGTCAATTTGTTTTATTGTATATGTTAATAGAATTGCTCTTTAATTTTTCTAACATCCATTGGAATAAAATTATGTAACAAATGTAATTTTATGACAAACCCGTTCCTCCAACAAACTTGTTTTTGGATCTTATCTAAAGCTCTGTTCATAGAAATAACAGATAATTTAAGCCTAAATAAATCTAATTTTTTGTATTCTTCACTACAGATGAATTGCACCTAAATCATTGCTTTGCTTCAGTGTCACTAATTTTATGTATTGTTTTTAAATATGTGAAATGCAATATGTACTGAACTAGACGTTTCAGCAATATAAGTATAGTTTTTTTTATATTTGTGGCTTCCACGTTTCTCCAGAGTCAGATATAGTGCACTTTTTTGCTTAAGTTATTCTAATCCAAGATATTACCTAACAGAGATGCTTCCTGCTTTGTCTAACTAGCTTTTTCTCCTCACTCTCCATCATCTTCCAAGAAGTTCAGCCAGCTTCTTAGAAAACAGTTTGATTGTTCCAGAAAATAGATTATTCGCTTAGATGGGCATACTTATATATGTCCATGAGTCTTATTCCTTTGTCTGGCCAAGGCTTGACTTCAAAAATTAATGATAATAGCAAGCAGAGCAGAAACTGAGCCTGCAGAAGCCAGTAGGAGCAGGCCAGCTAATGGAGGGGGTGGATGGCTGGGCATGGTACAAGAAGCAATCCTGTTGTGGACCTCCTGCTACTCTTGGTTCCATTAAAAATCTCAATCCAAACCCAACAGCATGAAGACAGAGACCAATCTGCCTCCAGGGTTGGTCAGTGAAATCTTTTAAGAAGGATGCATGACCCCATTTTCATAAGCTTTCCACTTTTAGCACATGCTGCCGATTTTTTAAAGGCCTCAGGGAAACCTGACAACTTAAAGAAAGCTACAAGGGCTGGGCCCAGAACGTTAATGCCTTTTCAGCACTTCCTGTGGACCAGGAGTAGCAGGAATCTTTCCTTTTTCCTACTGTAACCTCTATTGCTGCAGCAGATGATCTAGGGGCCTTTGGATCAAGTCACGATGTTATTGAAAATACCTTTTCATAAACCACCATCCGAGTGCGCATCTCTGTTTTAAAATGCTATTGGCTGAATTTAAGTAGCAGCTGGATTTCCCAACCTCTCAATTGCCAAATTGTTTACAGGGAGAGCAATTGGCATGGACACCTAACCTATTATAAAATTGCATTACCCTCCTGCCAGCTGCATCTAGTGGACAGAAGGAGGCCCCACCCACTGCCCATTCAATCTTTGAAAATTGCTGCTCACCATGTGTTTCACCATATCTTCAAACTCACCATGGACAACACACTGCAGCAGACCCACTAGTATTTCATAAGATTACAAGAAACATCTTAATTTATATCATTGATAAATTGTATGAACAGCAGGAGATGCTGCACAAACATTTGTAGAACTCCACTAATTTCTGTCCTCCCTATCACTTTTCTCCCAATGTATTGCAATTAT
Source organism: Carcharodon carcharias (assembly GCF_017639515.1). Lineage (NCBI taxonomy): Eukaryota > Metazoa > Chordata > Chondrichthyes > Lamniformes > Lamnidae > Carcharodon > Carcharodon carcharias. Next base: position 73,017,527 of record NC_054477.1, on the reverse strand, counting down.
CTGTTTCCTATTACTAAACTAAGTTTGCAATTCGTTGCATGAGCCTTTGAGCTGTTAAGATTTTTATATGTGGAATGCTTTCAAATGTCAATGCACAGCCTTCATCTACTGCACTTCCCCTATCAGAGAATTCCTGCAGGTTCACGAAGTCCAATTTGTATCGTGTGCATTCCCAGCGCATAGTCTTGGCAATCAGAAACACATTTGAAAATACCATGGGCGTGCTCCCCACAATTTGCTAACCATTATTTTTAACCAAAGAAAATTCACAAGGATCCTGCCAATGTTTTCCAGATGTGTGTTGCTGGTGGTTAAAGCTAAGTACTGGCAGCACACATTCAGGAAATTAAGCTTCATGGGCGATATTTTACGGCAACAGGATTTTATGTTCCCGCCAAAACCAATGAGGTTTAGAATATCTCACTGTATTTTATGGCCCCATCCCCACCAAAACGGGGCCGTGAAATTCTGCCCCATGTGTAAATCCATAACAAAAACAGAATTACCTGGAAAAACTCAGCAGGTCTGGCAGCATCGGCGGAGAAGAAAAGAGTTGACGTTTCGAGTCCTCATGACCCTTCGACAGAACCATGTTGCGCAGCAAAGTTAATTACTAGGATACTTCAACAGCAAGTTTGATTACTTACTTAATAAATTATTCTAACCTTGGTTAGATACTTAATGAGCTTACTTTTAAAATAATGCTTGTGTACAATGTGGCACCTAGCTTCAAAGGGCAATTGATGTGATGCGTAGAATTTCATAGAATCATAGAATGTTTACAACACAGGGTAGGCAGTTTGGCCCATTGATCTGAATTTTCATAAAGACAGAAGGATTCTGTGCCTTAGGCAAAATGGTCCTGGATCCCTGATTCTGGAAGTCCCATCCCTGAACCCAGCACCCATCATTTTTGCTGAGAGATGGGGGGGAACAGGGGCAGGTTGCATATTGCACATCTGTGGTTCACAGAGAAAGCTGCATATGTAAAAGTGCAGCTACATTCAAACAAAAGCAATTTTAGTTACTGGGAATTCCAAAACACAAGTCATGGGCTTTGGACATTTGAAGGAAAGGTTAAAAGCTGCCAAAGTTATTTGGTGAGGTAAAATATCTTTTTTTTGGACAGTTAAGGTACTCTTTTGGAGAGGTCAGGTTCCCTTTGGGAAAGATCAGGTGCCCTTTTGGGATTGTTAAGATGATTGTGCATAAAAAGTGGATCAGCTCTGTGGAACTGTCAAATCGTTTAATTTAAATAAAAAACATTTAGCTTGTGATTGAAAAAAATCAGTGCTTGCTATTTCACTGTTTGTTGACATAACCTTGAGAGCTATCATTATAGAATTAGCACCGCTTCACTGCTTACACAACCTATCATTATCACAGTGGGAAAGCAAGGGATGTACCTTCACCATTTGATTGACAGCTCCAAGTGGTTACAAAGAGATTAGCTGTTTTTAATGTGGGACTATGAATACAATTGTTTGCTTTCATGGAGGATTAAGCACTTGAAGCAAGTGTTTGTTTTCAGAAGGATTTAAGTACTTCAAGGAAGCGTTTGTTTTTATGCAGGGCTTAAGTACTTGAGGGAAGTTAAATCTTATCATTGATTTTTAAAAATATATCTATAATGGACTCTGAATTGGATACTTAAAGCTTAATTTTATTTAATCTCACGATGACTCCTGAGGTCTTCCCATGGTGGATACTGGGTGATCTGGCATGGAGGATATAAGAGCAAAAAGTAGTGGATGGGGGTCATGGGTTGGCATGAGTTGGAACTAAGTGGCATAGGGGCTATAATGGGCCATGAGGATGAATGGGGGGCATGGCTTGGCATGCAGGATATGAAGGACCTTGGGGTTGGGTGGAAGGCATAGGTTGGTATGGAGGATATGAGGGACGATGGGGTTGGGTAGAGGCATGAGGTGGCATGAGTTGGCATGGATGGGAAGAGTATAGGTGGTGAGGGGGTGTGAGGAATGAAGGCTATGCTTTGTTTTATTGCTTTTAGCATAACTGGGACAAAGTCCCAGGGCACCCAGGTGGGCCTTTTAACCAGCCCACCTGGGCATCCAGCAGCACCTGTGGTTGGCTGCCTCTGAACTGTTTTCTCGGACAACTGGGCCCCAGTCTTGTTAGCACCAGTTTTCCCAACCGTGCATACCTGACTCGGGAGCAAATATTCATCCTATTGGGTTTGTGCTGTCTCTCTACTGTAACTTAGCTAGTTCCACTCCTCGGCCCTATTCCCTTAACCCCGTAAACTCTTTTCTTTGAGATGTTTGTCCAATTCCCTTTTGAAAGCCATGATTGAAGTTATTCCTACCACTCACTCTGGCAGTGCATTCCAAATCATAACCAAACACTGTCTAAAACTATTTTTCCTCATGTCATCTTTAGTTCTTTTGTCAATCATTTTAAATCTGTGCTCTCTGTTGCCTGACCCATCTTCCAATCAGACAGTTTATTTCTATCTATTCTCTCTAGACCCATCATTCTTTTGATCATCTTCTGATGGAGCCTCAGCTGTTGACCAAGGGGAAAGCTTCCATGTTTGTTTTGGTTGGATTTCCAAGAGGCATTTAGAAAGGATAGGGAGACTGAGCAAGTTATTGATCAGTCATTGGTCAGAAAAATTGTGGCAGGCTGACACCACTGTGAAGAAGTGTACAGCCGAGTTCGATTTTGATTTGCTTTGTGCGGGTTTGTTTTGTTTCCCCAAGGGAAACAGGGCAGAGTAAATCCAACACCATCGAACGACAGTGACAAAAATGACAACACCCGGTAAGCAGAACAGTTGGCAGTGCATCCACAAAGTCCCTAAAGCATCCTGCCCTAGTGCAAGCCAATGGACCATCAATAAGAAGGAACTGAAATATTCCAGGTTTTCTAATAGCCCATGTTAATCAAAAGGGTGCCATCATGTGACCCTGGGGGCAGCAGGAAAACAGGCCCTGTGTGACCAGAGTCTTCTGGAGAAGAGGAGAAGAAGGAGTTTGTTGGAGCTGGGAAACGAAGACCCTGAAGACTGGACCCAGGAACAGATTTGAGAGGGGTCTGGAAAAGTGCGCCTTTAGGTGAAAATTATACCCCTGGAACGGAGATGGAGTAAAGCTCCTGTCTGATGGGAATTGGTGTCTAAATTCTTGAAAAGAAGGAGCAGGAATTTTACTGGAGGAATTTCTGAGCTGTGAAGGACCTTGTGCCTGGAATTAGCGTCAGATATGCTGAGTGGACTGCCCAGTAAATCCATGAGATCTATCTTTGTTGTAACTGCTATTTAAAGTTTAATTTACATATTATATCAATCACAATTTGCCTGTTAATTCAAATTTATGTAGATTTTCAAAGTCAAAGTTATGAAATGTGAAATCCTGTGTTCATCAGTTTCTCTTTGAGGTCACTTGGTAAATTTGTTTCCTTTAGCTTGTTGTCCTGCATGGGTATCATAACAACATTTATCAAATCTCCTCTCAACCTTCTCTTCTCTAAGGGCAGCAACCACAATTTCTCCAATCTATCCATATAACTGAAGCTCCTCAATCCCTGAGCCATGCTTGTAAATCTTTTCTGCACCCTCTCTAAAGCCTTCAGATCCTTAATGAAGTGCAATGTCCAGAACTGGGACATGATGCTCCAATTGAAGCCAAACTAGTGTTTTATAAAGGTAACTTCCTTGCTTTTCTTCTAAAAAGCTAAGAATACCATATGTCTTTTGAACCATTTCCTCAACATGTACTGCCACATTCAATGATTTGTGCATATATAGGCCCCAGCTCTCTCCATTCCACTGCACAAGAGGAGAGCAATATGGGCAATTTTGGACTTAGCGTTCAAAGACTTGCAATGTGGAAGTTTGGAAAAGAACAGAAGATGGCGAGGAGAAATAGGAGGGCTGGGCGTGTTCGGAAAAAGCTCATGAGAAGGCCCTAGTATCTTTACTTGGCGACATAAATCCAGGACGTGATTGTTCCCTCCCCCCGTCAATGGCGGGCTGCGTTTCCTGCCATTAAACATTGGGAACTTAATTTTAATAAATTTGCATCTCATTATTCTGGCCGGAATCAACCCCCCATAGCAAGGCAGCACAGAATGAAGGAAATACACAAACTCATGACAGGTGATTTGGGGGCAGTTTGGCGTTGGTGGTAGAAATTGGACAGCTGCTTGGAAAAGCATTTCAAGATGAAGCATTCTTCCGCAGCTAAGGCCGTTCAGCATCAGCTCCATTGGCAATGTTTGGAGTCTGGCTTCTGAAACAATTATGCCCGCTCAAGAAACTCAAATTCTTGATAGTGCCACTCATTGAGTTTTATGGGGCTGCAGAACAATTGGGTGAGTGGGCAAGTTAGAGGATCCCCTTTCGAGAGATGGGCATAGAACCATCACTGAGGGAGGTACTCAGAACCCCTTGCTTTATAGCCATTCAGGCTTTGAGCAGTAACCCTCATGGTCCAAGGCAACTGTGCAGCCTTGGAGTGCAGATTAGGATAATACCTGTGCCTGAGCTACGAGCACAGGATGCAGTCGAGCGGCTGAAGCTGCTGCCATTGGTCATGTGGTGTGGGGCGGACATGGTTGGGGCTTTGGTCAGGCATCAAGCAAACGAGGCATTGGCCATCCAAGTGGTGCCCAGGACTCCCTGGCATGCATGAAGTGGCCTTGAGATGCAGCCAGAGCCAGAAGGTTAATCAAGGCCAGGATTTTACAGTCAGCATGCGGGGGCGGGCCCGACACACCGACACATAAAATGAGGTGCAATGACATTGGGCGTGTGTCCCGATGTCATCGTGCTGTCTTGCAATATTTCATTTGGCGGGCGTGTGCCAGAGTCAGCTGCGTGCCCGCTGATAATTAAAAGGCCTATTATGGCCATTAAGGAACTAATTAATTTCAAATTTACACTGCCTGTCCAACCTAATGGCTGGCGGGCAGGCAAAAAGGCCAAGTGGTCTCTATGTTTTTTTAGGAAATCTCATTCACGAGGGGGATGAGGTTTCCTAAAGCTTTTACAAATTGAATAAAAACTTTTTGTGAAAAATAAAAACATGTCCCATCTCATGTGACACAGACATATGAGGGGATGTGTTTCACTAAATTTTTATTGCATGTATTTATTTCTTTCAAAAGCACTTCAATCTCCCTGAGGCACGGAGCTGCCTCAGGGAGATTGAAGGGCTCTTTCTACCCATGATTATGAGTGAATTTACATCAGTGAACATTATATACAAGTGATTAACACCCCTGTCCATGTTGTGCACCTACATCTTCTTGACTTTTCTAACCCTGCCAGTATGTCTCATCCCTGACATACACAGCAGAGGTGGAGGTGGTCTGCTGACTGCTATGCCCTGTGGTCTATGATGACCTTAGGAGGTGCCCCCTGGAGGGCTGAGACCTGGAGGGACCCAGGCTGCTTTCTGGGTCCTGCTCTAAGGCAGTGTCAACCTCCTCACCCTGCAGAGCTGGAGCTGCTGGTGTCACACGACTACATGAAATAGGAGCAGAACTAGGCCGTTTTGCCCCTTGAGCTTGCTCCACTATTCAATAAGACCATGGCTGATCTGTCTGTGTTTCAAATTCCACATTCCCACCTACCTTTGATAACCTTTGTTCACCTTGCCTAGCAAGAATCTATCTACCTCTGACTAAAAATATTCGGTTACTCCGCCTCCACTGCCTTCTGAGGCAGAGTTCCGAAGTCACACAACCCTCTGAGAGAAAAAAATTCTCCTCATCCCTGTCCTAAAAGACCAAGCCCTAGTTTTAAAGTGGCACTTCCTAGTTCTGGACTCACCCACAAGAGGAAACATCCATGTTCCCCTTGCCAATACTGTTCAAGACCTTACATATTTCAGTCAAGGAAGAGTGGACTCGGATGGGCTGGTCACTCCCGGAGCCACTGGATGGATGGCCCTTGGTATACCTACTGATCCTCCTCCCTGTGGCTACCCGAGGGTCACTGGCTGGCTCCTTGAGAGGAACGGGCAGCTGGAGTGAGCTCAAGATTCCCTGCCCCCCTCTCATTGTGACACTGATGGATGCCTCAAATTCCTCAGCAATGGAATGCAGCTCCTGGTGCATTGCAGGGTAGATGTCCTGGACCAAGGTCTCCATGGTGGCCGCCACCCCACTAGTGTTGACCTTGGTGCACTGGCATGCTGGCGCTCTCACCTCAGTCTGAAGGTGGATGAATTCCTCCTTCGTGCCTTGCAATCTGAGGAGTGCAACAGAATTCCCTTCCCAATGTTCTTGAGTTTGGCTTTGAAGCTCCTGCAACTGAAGTAGAACCAAATCCGAGGCTCACCCTCTGGCTCTGTAATGACCCGACAGAGTTGACAGATTTCAACAAGGAACAGACAAATTTTATTGCAGAGAGGTGCTACATGCTCGATTAAAACTCTCGTCAGGAAGATCCACCCCCAGATTGCCGAAGGCTTAGGGCTCATTGCTTGGAACCTCTCAGAACATCACAAGGCCCCTGACAGATGGCAGGAGAGGCTAATGTTCAGTTACTGCAGGCTCAGGCTCAGCAGATTCCTGGCCTCCAGCTGTCCTCCTAGTGCCTGCACCCTGAGACGTCCCTGCCTCCACCTGCTGTGGATCAGACAGTGCATTGTTCTCACCAGATTGTGACCCCAAGGCTTCTCTATAGCAAGGTTCCAACGAGGTCGGTGCCCCTGTGCTGGTAGAGGGTATGGGTGAGCACTGTGCTAAGTCTTCATTTAGGATGCCATCAGGTTCCTCTTCTGAGGTGTCTTCGGGGCTTGAGTGAAAGCCTGGCTAGTGGAAGCCCTCAGATGCTTCCCAGATGTGCCTGCAAAAGAAAGGAGAGGTCATTAGCACATGCAGAGGCAGCAGAGCAGGAGACATCACTCACAGTCTGGTTGCCTGATGGATATTATAGTGCAGGATCCTCACTTTGTTAAGCGCCACTGAACTCACCGTCAGCACAGGAACGGTCCACATCCTCACCAGCCAGGCGGATGGCTCTATTCTCAAAATTGGTCAGGACCTTCAACTGAGGCCTTCCAGCCCTGGACAGGGACCTTTCCCTTTTCTTATGAGCCAGCTTATCTTGCATGAAGACAGATGGAGAGTGTGTAAGCAGGGCACCTGCCAGGCCAGATGAGAAGGATGCCTGGCATGTGTGGGTGGTGAGTGACGCCATGGACAGGATAAGGACACAATGTACAGAGGAGATGACGGTGCATGAGAGAGTGAGTGGCGATGTCCCTTGATCTGGCAGTGAGTGAGATCCCTGTGGATGTGTCATGGGTTTGTAAGTGTGTGAGATGAAAGTGATGGGAAGGGTAACTTACCCTGCTGGAACAGAGGAGGTCATTCACCCTCTTCCTGCATTGGATGGCTGACCTCTTTTGTAGGACATTGGTGCTCACCACTGCTGCCACCGCCTCCCATGCTGGATTTGTCACCTTGGATAAGGTTCCTTGCCCACCGTGGGGGTAAAGGGCTTTGCTGTGGGCCTCCAATGCGTCCAGTAGGCACTCGAGTGTAATTTTGAGAATAGAGCCATCCGCCTGGCTGGTGAGGATGTGGACCGTTCCTGTGCTGACGGTGAGTTCAGTGGCGCTTAACAAAGTGAGGATCCTGCACTATAATATCCATCAGGCAACCGGACTGTGAGTGATGTCTCCTGCTCTGCAGCCTCTGCCATGTGCTAATGACCTCTCCTTTCTTTTGCAGGCACATCTGGGAAGCATCTGAGGGCTTCCACTAGCCAGGCTTTCACTCAAGCCCCGAAGACACCTCAGAAGAGGAACCTGATGGCATCCTAAATGAAGACTTAGCACAGTGCTCACCCATACCCTCTACCAGCACAGGGGCACCGAGTGTAGTCCAGTAGGAGGTGTCACAGGAAGCCATGACCTTCCATCAGCTTCCGATCCCTTTGTGAGTGCTATCTCTGTGCAGGGGCACCCTTTAAATACAGCACCCGGATTACAGAAGGCCTGATGAGATGGCTGGGCAGGCAAATCAGAGGCCGCCCCACCTGCAATCTGACATGAAAGTCAATTTTTTCAATAAAATGGTGCATGAAACAATGGAAAAAGCTGCTATTACCGTCGGTGGCTCAAATGCTGATTTCCCTACCCACTTTTGGACTTTGCCAATCTAGCCTTTAAAATGCTGAGGTGTGTAGTTATCATGGTTGTAAGCAGGTACTTGCATTATGAGCTGAAGCTGGGAAAGCATAAGCAAAAACACAGTGACAAACCTCAAGGAATATGAGAGATGGGAAGAATTTCCTTACGAATAGTAGCCATGTGCAACAAGCACACAGTAAAAGCAACTAATCCAGTTAATTAAATCCCTTAAAAAAAACTGGATTGATATCTGTTTTAAAATGGGATTAAAGATTATGCGTGTATGTATAAATAGATACTCTTTAGCGCATTATATCATCACTGAATCATGCTGTTGAAAATGCTGGCACAAAGAATTAAAGTAGGTTATAAGGTTAGGTAGATCTTCTGGAACTTTATTCAAGTAGTTCCTGAGGACAAAAAAAAACTTTCTTTAAGAGCTTTGCAAAGCCCATGATAGGACAGATAGTGTATGTTCTTTGGAAGCAATGGCTTTGATGTTTTCTTGTGTACTTATAATCAGTTGACAACTGACAGCATGTAGGTTGATTGCAGTGTCATTTCGAAAGGAAGCAACAGCAATTTTAAAATTCTGAGGTAAATTCATTTATTTTTATACATAAGTATCAGTGTAATTGTTTGTAATCTAACATATTAATGAATTATGTTAATTGAAGTTAATTTATTTATGCAAATCAGGTTGATTGGAAAATAAAATTTGCCCGTATGACTGTAAAGAAATCACAAAAGATGGAGGGTATAATTTGTATGCTGAGAGATACTGAGAATAAATGATGTATGTGAGTGTGCAACACCCTCAAGGGGTTTAGATGATCTCATAAACTGTGAGAACAAAATGCAAGCCTGGTATGAAGAAATATAAATACAAAGAAAGACATGAAAAATTGAGTTGTTTTCTTATAACAGCACAGATTTGGGGAAATATAATAGAATTGTTTAAAATTATGAATGGTTGGGACAGTGTTGCTAAAAGCAAACTGTTTTCAGCAGCTGAGGTCGAGAACAAGGAGCCACAGACACAAGATTAAATCTAAGAGATTCAGATCAGAGGGCAGGAGAAACATCTTTGCACAGAGTTCTGAAGCTTCGGATTCACTTGCAGTGTTGGTGACTGAAGCAGAAACTACATCAACATTCAACATTAGATTGGATAGGTGAATGAAAAAAAAGAGGTAGAAGGGAAAAGGATGGAGAAATGTGACTGGAAATATTTGCTTATGTGGAAGGTAAGTATCAACACCGGTTGGGTCAAATGCCCTGCTTGTGTATTGTAATTTCAAATTACTTCTATGAATTTCTATGTACAAGTTGTTTACCGCGTCCAGGTCTTCATGCATCTTGCAATGTTAGACATATGTGCAAATTTCACTTAAATACATACAGAGGATGAATTTTCTCATGAGGGTGAGTGTCATGATGGTGGCACTGGAAGTGGTTGAAATTTTTGTTTGGACATTAGGAGGCAGGCCGCATGCGATCTCATAGGACTAGCCAATTCAGGGCCATGCAATGTGGGGGCTATCCAATTAAACAGCGCAAGGGCCATCCAGTCCTGGGCCCAAGGCGGCAATGCAGCCATCAAGATTGGTGTCAGCTGAAGCCACAACAGGTGCAGGCACTTTACTTAAGGGCTGCCAGCCCTGCGTTCGGTGCTGCCTGAATGAAGGATTCCTTCCTATATCTGCCTTGAGCCCTCCTGCCTTGACACATTCTACTATTGCTCCCATCACTGAAGACTCAAAGCAACCAAGGAACTCACTGGAAAGCAACACCAACAATGACAGAAGGAAGACCCTGGGTGGCCCCATAGTTTAGCAATGCCTCCCTGCATGTTCTTCTCCATGCTGCAAGGGCAAGGTCAGATGTCCTCTTTCCAAAGAACGGGAGGAGGAGAGAACCCTGCCTGACCAAACAAGCCTGGATGGAGATCACAGAGGAGGTCAGCAGCTGTGGGGTCAGCCCACTAAGCTGGATCCATTGTTGAGAGCTTGTTAATGACCTCATGGTGTCCACCAATCATTCCATGAAGATGAGTACTCCATATATTTTTCCCTAAGGGGTTTGCCTGTTGGCAACAAGGCTGTGGGGGTGGGGGGTGGAGGGGTGGGGGTGAAGGCGGTTTTGGTGTCAGACAGACATAGTTGCATCTTGGTGAGAAGTGGCCCCACATATGTCTGCTGACCCCTACAAGATTTCTCAAGAGTGACAAAGGCAGGTGGCATTTTTGTTCCCTAATCATGGGCTACAACCAGTCAAGGCATTGTGCCTGTATCCAATAATGGGACACCCATAGAGGCATTGTGTCTGTGTCCAATCATGGAAAACCCAAAGAGGCATTGTGCCTGTGCCCAATCATGGAACACCCAAAGAGGCATTGTGCCTGTGTCCAAACATGGAACACACAAAGAGGCATTGTGCCTGTGCCCAATCATGGAACACTTAAAGAGGCATTGTGCCTGTGTCCAATCATGGAACACCCAAAGAAGCATTGTGCCTGTGTCCAATCATGGGCCACCACCCACAGAGGTATTGTGCCTGTGTCCAAAATTGGGCCCCCACCCGCAGTAGAAGATTTTGAGAGACTGGGGGCCAACAACCATCTGGAGCATAACATCATTCCCCCACACCCGTCGCCAGCACAGATACTCTCAAGTTGGTGGGGATATTTTTATGATTGGATTTACGGCCATTAGGCTGAGCACATCTCAGACATGTCCAGACAGCTGACAGAGGCTGTGACTGCCTAAGCCATTGACAGTTGGAGAACTATAGGAGACTAGTGTGCTGCTGAGCCCCAAGCTGATGCCATACCTCTGGAGTTACCTGCAACATGCACATGCTGTAGCTACAGTGAGAGGTTTGTGAACATTTGGTCAAGTTTCCAGAGACTTTGGGCAGCCATGCACAGACAATGGAGGAGTCCATTCAGGCCATGAGTACTGCCATTCTTTAATGGGTGGTGCATGGCTTCCTCCATGAAGAAATTGGTGGCTGAATTTGGAGAGCCAGATCCAGCAGACCACTGAGTGGATGCCTTATACTATCTCCTTGTCCATCAGCTCTACGCAGTAGTGACAAGAGGAGGCAAGGCACCAGGTCAGACAAAGGTATCTTGCTGTCGTGATCCCAGCTGAGGTTACCCCGGACAAAACTGATCCCAGAGTGGAACCCAGTTTGATAGATCCTAACTTTTAATTTGTTGTTTAGATACATGGAAAGTAGCTACTGAACAGGGGCACAGAGGTCGACTAATGAACTTTTAACAAAAGATTAAACATTTATTAAACAAGAAAAGATGAACTATATCACAATACTCCATCACCTACAACTATACCTTTGCAGATATATACAGATTTGTAAGGATTACATAAGTTACAAAAGCTATCCTATACCCGAATGTACACAGTAAGTACACAGTCCATGTAAATCTATGGGACACTGTGGTCAAACACACCACACTCTGAAGCCAAGATGCCACCTCAAACGGATGCTATGGATCGCTCAACTCCTCCCTGACGCTTGTCACACCATGAGCTAATCAGTCTCATTGAACTCCATCTTTCACATGAGAGTTTCCAATCCCCACTCTCCAAGAACTCGCTTTGGAATCTTCTCCAAATCAATACTTTCTCTCAGACGCCTTTTGCAAGGTTCCACCTCCAGGGTCTTAAACTCTCCTTCTGATGTCCCTCTTCCCTGAGTCACCATATCCTTCAAGTTGTCTTCCACACACTTTGTCTCTCTGACTCAGTTGAAAAACAGTACCACTGCTTGACATGCCCATAGCAAAGAGTTACAGACCTTCAGTTGTCTCTTTGGGCCTTCTCGCCTCTTGCAAGCTGGTCTCATCTTAAATCTGCTTTCTGTAGCTTTTATCTCTTTAAATCTGAAGCATGGAGTCTTTCTATCTGCCCCTCACTCTTCACTTCACTTAACAGGGCCTTTTCCCAGGTTCCTATCCTTCCTTTGACTATAAGGTCCTCTTTGGACTTTCTCCTCTTCCATTCCCCTGGATTTTTGGGGTTTTTCTTTAGCTTGGGACTGGCTGTCTGTCCCCTTTTGCTCCAGTCTCTCTCTGGCAGCTACTTTCAACCAACTTTAGCTTGCAGCTGGTACAGGCTGCTTATCTGACAGCTATCTTCAAAATCAACTGAACTCCAACAGCTTCCAAAACAAATTGCTGTTTCTCTTCTTCTGTGTATGTGTCTGTGAGTGGGACGTGTCTCTCTGGGCCCCTGTTGCTATGCAACAGTCCAATCCTTCTGCCCTTGTATGTTTACTTTCTCTTTAGGGGTCATAAAACTCCTCATTAGAAATGCAAGCACCTTTTTACAGTGAAGCTAAAACTCCATTTGACCTTTCTTAACACACAGATACAGAAATATAAATCAAACTTAAACTTTAAAGCTAAAACCCATTCCTAACACCCACAAATACCAATATAACTTATTTAAACTATCTCTATTTCCTAACACTTGCAAGGTAGAAAAAATGTCCACCTTTCACATCTGGGGGTTCCTCTTAGGGCAGCTCCAAGGACAGCGGCTCTTGCACAGCTGGAAAGATAGAGAAGGGCCTTGTGCCTGTGCAGGAACCAATCAGCCTGCCAGGGCTCCCCAGACCACAGACGTTCAGAGGTTCACTGCCAAAATCATCTTAAGCCACAAGCAGCAGCCTGTCTCCACTGCAATTACAGGAGCCAGGTTTACACCTTGTAAGAGCACTCATAAGAGAGTTAAGAAGCGCACCAAGCTCCACTTGGGGTTTATGTGAGATTTAAATATCGAGACGTCAAGTTTCCTTTCTGTTGTACACATCAATAAATATTTCACTCACTTTTCCAGCTTCTCATTCTAATTCTTGCTGCCCTGGGAGATTGCATTTACACCCTTACTCTCTCAGTGGGGTGCAGATGATGCACTAAGGTGTATCTGTTCCGCTCCTATTGCCATTGTGCTCTGCGCACCTGGGCACTAGGTGATGGAGTGTAGAATAAAGAGGGTGACAGCAGGGCTGATTAATGGTAAGGCTCTATTGAAATCTTTCGGACAGAGGGTGAGTGTCACAAATGGCTATGTATTAGCACTACCAATGTTGATCTTGCGCTCTTGTGGTCCAAGGGTTCCTCATCTTTCCTCACCTGGTCAGCTGGCTCCTCTATATCCTCATTATTGGAGGAGGCATCACAATCAGCGATGTCCTCATTGCTCAACACCTCCCCCTTCTGTCGTGCTAGACTGTGTAGAGCACAGCAGACTACCATGATACACGAGACCCACACTACAGCCTACATAAGGGGGCCACTAGATTGATCAAGGCGCCTAAATGGCATTTTCAGAAGACCAGTGGCCTGTTTGAGCATCACCTGAGTTGACTTGCAGCAGGTGTTTCTCCCCTGAATACGTGCGTGGTTTCTCACAGTGGTGAGTAGCCACGTCCTCAATGAGTAGCCCTTGTCTCTGTATCTACCCCTGAAGGCAAGCAAGGGATGGTGGGGGAAGGCGAGGTGGAACTAACTTTGGCACCTGGGACTGTAAAAGTATGTAAGCAGCATGGCTGCTTCTTGGGAATTGTGCACAAGGCTGAAGGATCTGACTGCAGCGGTTGCAGGCCAGTTGGACATTGATGGGATGGAAGCCCTTCCTATTAATAATGGCCTTTAGCTGGTCCATGGGCGCCTTAATGGCCACATGTGTACAGTCGATAACAGCTTGCACCTAGGAGAATCCAGGGATGGCCCTGAACCCAATAGCCCTCTCCACCTGATTTTCCATATTGGTGTGGCAGTGCATATTGTCACCAGCCTTCTTGAACAGGGCAATGGTCATCTCCTTGATGCAGCAATGGGCTGCAGACTGAGAGATCCCACACATATCCTCAGTGGATCAATGTCAGACGTCCACCCTCCGTGGTTTCCACCACTGGTAAAATACGGAACAACTTCAAGACATCACACTTCCAGACAAATGCAATCCACTCCAATTTTACTTGCCTCTACCCCACCTTCAAACTTGTTCTTTATGGTGCCGTAATATTACGGCCTCTGTTTCATTTTGGCTTTCTCTTTTTAAGATTTCTTCTCGCAATTATGCCATTCAGTTTTTTTGCAGCTTTATGACATCAGACCAAAAATGCAATGAAGTTGGCTGGCAGAATTATGGATTTTATCGAAACTTAAAACACCCATTCTACTTATAGAACAGTACATGTTGCAAGCCAGTATACCAGTTTAGATCACATTATAAAGGATGAGAGTAAATCTCAACGTTTATCAATATCTTTGAATCCTGAGATGTATGACTGCTTTTAAATATACTTTATTTCTGTGTTATTGTTCAAAATACATATGGAAAAAAAGCATACAATTTTGAACACAATAGGACAGAATATTATAATCAGCAGAGTGAAAATAGACTAATTTCAAACGTACAACAGACTGTGGCACAATTCAAACTGAACATGCCATGTGATTTATACCACCTAATAATGAGTTTTATTTCACAGCGTGTTACAGATAGATACCAGACCTTGTGTACGTATATATTTGATAGCAGTATTGGCTCCATATATATAACTTGAAATGCAATAATCCTTTATTGCACTCCAGTGTTATGTAATCTATTGCTTTCAAGGTGGGCAGTATCCATGCAGCAGTATAGCAGGTATGAGCTGATTTTCCAAATGTAAGCTGTCATAGGGGAGCCTCAACATTTGGGAGCACATCATAGAAAATCGTAGGCTTGAATCACAAGATTAATGGATGAGAAGCAATATGTTCACAGTGATCTTCAACATTGAACATTGAGAAAATTAGCCATGTAGTGTATGTTTAAAATCAGCTTGTGGATAACCTTGCAGCCAGCTCTGATAAGTAATAATTGTACCTAGAGCCCTCTGTTTTTAACCAGGTCTTGCCTTGGTCTAAATGTTGTAACTCTGGAGGTTTTCTCACACATGTATTCTGTTTTGGGGTGACAATAGGTGTAACATATTAATGAATATGCCATTCATGCAATAATTGTATATACACAATAGTTGCCTTGAAAGTCAGAACATAAGATCTTTTAGGAATATGAAAAGGTCATTTAACCAAACAATCCCATCTCTTCATAGGACAACCAATATCTGTCCACCTTCTCAGCAACCCTCACCTGCTCAAAATACACAAATCCTCTTGTTATGAATCTCAGGGCACGTATTTGTTATATTATTGGCGTGAACATATTAATGTTATGATAATTGAACTCAATTTACAAACCAAGTAACGTCTGTTAGAAAGTAGACTTCTATATGTCAGGAACTGTAAATCTATTTTATGAAATTTTGGAAGTATAATTAGTATGCCATTAGCACATATTGAATTATACTAATTAAATGTCATTTACATACCAAAGTAGGTTATTTAAAATACTTTCTCCATTAACTCACAAGCTCAAGTCAGTCTGTCAAACAGGAACAATCCTGTTAAAATGTCTCTTCTACAGGCAGGCTACGATGTGTCTCGGTGACACTCTCATAAAGAAGGTCTGTTCATGTGCCTGTGTTCCTACTGCAAATATTGGTGTGAACCTACCACTTAAATAGACTGTCCCATGTTAATCAAACTCCTCACATATTATTTACTTAAGGTCTCAAGTACCTTTTATCTGTTTAAATAGAGATTTATTTCTTTCCCATTAATCAAATTGTCTGAAAAACCAGCAACAGGCAGCTTCTGTGCAATAGCAACATCAAGGAAATGCTTTCTTGTACATAGCTTAGAGGTTCTGCTATGCTTGGTCAGAGTTTTAGTTTAACTTGAGACTGCACTTATCTCTTCCACACCAATAAATCAAGGAAAATCAACCAAGAAGGCTCACTGGCAAACTACTGCTCCAATTTGGACTCTTCTTCTTCTGTCCCAGCAGGGAAGGCTGCCAGTTGCACATTCGCTGCCTCGCTTCATGTCATTGTCAAGCAGCGACATCGGGCTGACAGCAAAGGTTATTTCATTGCTTTTTGCTGAAAAGGGTGGTGCTTGTCCCTTGGGCAACAACGAAAGACTTAATGCCCATTCCAGAGGAAGAAGACCTAGTGGAGACCCCTCAACCTTTTCCGACTGCATTGACTGTTGTTAGACCTCCACTAATCCTGAGCTTTAACACCAAAGTCTTTGTTGTGCACATACCCTCTTAAATCCAGCCATCTCTTCTTTTGGCCCTGCAGCAGAAACCCCACTGCAGCATTGCCCACATTTTCCTCCCTGATATTGGCAAGATCCATCTTGCTGTTGAAGATCCAGCCAAGGGCTTGCCTGACATAAATAAACAGGTCTGATTTAGGATAATGAATCGAGTCGCAATGTGAGGAATTTGGCCTATAATCAGATTACAACTTTTAACATCCACATAGCGAACTTCACAATGGCACAGTTTTAGAAGTAAACATATAGCCATAATGGTTTTTAAAAAATCAATTGTAAAGAGAGGCTTTTTTTGACATTATCAAAATGTTACATTAAAGATGGGCATCATACCATGCCTGCTTCTGACTGTTATAATGCCTTTCTTTGATTTATACTATACAAATAAGTTGTACTCTTTAAGTAAATCATTGAACGTGTCTTCCAATATGGCCAGCTAAATCATCAATGGATTGTTCAGAAATTTCTCCCTTATCTTCTCTTGTTTTCACTGAGTGTGAAAGGCACTTGACCAAATATAGCATAAGGCCTGCCATTGTAGGGTGGCCAAGTTGTACTATTAATGATAGAGTTGATCTGCAGACACTTCTCAGGTGGAAACATTAAGTTTATTGGGTTTGTAACCCCAAGATCAAGAGTTCAAATCTCTCAATGGCAAACTATGAAACAATGTAACTTCATCTGAAATAGATGGAAACGGGTTTGTATTCGAAAGAGTTACAATATAGTCAGCACATATGCTTTCAATTCCAACTCTATCTCCATACTGATTGCTGAGGTAGCCCGCACTACTCTCCTATTGGTTACAATAGATCATGTGATCTTGCCTAAAAGGTATAATGAACACACCAAATAAAACCATAATTACTACGTTCCTCCCCCTTTAACTTGGCAATACACATTATATTTACAAATACGTATTTTTCAAGACAACATAATATTTACACTGGGGAAGGAATTTACAAGTTCAGTCTTTTAGGTGATTTCCTGGTATGTGTGGAATGTTGCAGCTTCACAACTTCAGATTCTTTTTCAGGAACCTCCTTTTCCAGAGTTGCCTGAATATCAAGTACTTCAGTATTGCAATTCTGTATCCTCAACTCTTATGGGAACATCAGACATATCAAACCTGGGTTGAGTATTCTCAACAGGAAATGCAGACCCGGTCATGATCACTGGTGGAACCAAATCATGGTGATTTGTCTCTCTCTTCCTTAAATGGTCCAAATGTCTACAGATGATCTAGCCTTCCACCTCCATGTGGTAAGACAGAGATCCAGTCACTGCACTTAGTTCACCTGGTCCTTCCCTGAAGTTCTTCATGTGTATCGGCTCTCCTACAGTAAATTTCCTCTCTCTACAACGCCAGTCGTGTCTAGTTTTCTGGCTTCCCTGATTCTTTTCCATCTTCCCCTCTAAATTCAGCATTATTAAGCTCAATCTCATCCTGAGCTGGCGTTTCAACAATAACTCTGTAGGTGTGACACCTGTTGTTGTATGAGCAGTAGTCCTGTAATGAAAAAGAAAGTATGCCAGTCTATTTGAGGAAGGGTGGTATGGTGCCGTTTTTACATGAGTGATACCATTGAGGCTGCTAAACCATTGAAACTCAGCACATGTAAATGCTGGGCCATTATCAGAAGTGACTACTTCTCATAGTCCATGAATGGCAAACTCGGATGTAGTTTCTCAACTGTAGTAGCCGACATTGGTGACTTCACCTCATATAATTCCAACCATTTGAATGGGTATTGACAATGAGCAGAAATATTGTTCCCAGGTAAGGTCGAATGTAGTCAATGTGTAACAGCACGCTGGGCATTCCCATGGGTGTAATGGAGCTGTCACTGGCAACGTTTGCAGTTGCTGACATTGCACATAGTGCTTTACTAAACTCTCTATTTCGCCATCTGTCCCAGGCCACCATAGATAGCTGCATGCTATGGTCTACATTTGGGAAATTCCTCGATTGGCACTGGGTAGTTCAATTAAAAGTGACTCTCTTCCCTTTGGAGGAACTATCACTTGTGCTCCCCACAATAAATTGCCATCCTGGCTGGTTACTTCATGTCTTCTGTTGAAATGCAGTTTCATTTCATCAGATACGGGCTCCTGTGACCAACCTAGCACTTGTTCTCATACCTGAGATAGGACTGGGTCCCGACTTGTCCAGTCTCTAATCTGTCGAGCACATACCAGTGAAGAATCTAAGAAATTTAACAGTAAAACAAGTTGCTACGGAACTGTAATGCTCTCATCATTTTCTTGTAAAGGTAAACGACTAAGGGCATCGGTGTTTGCGATTTGATAGCCAGACCTACGTAAGAAAGTGTTTCATATGCTGCCAGAATTAAGGCTGAAGCTATGGGTGGTATAGCCTTGTCCTCCATAAGCAATCCTAGTAATGGTTTGTGGTCTGAAATGAATCAGCACCAACTCTTTCTTCTGGTCATAATGCACTAATAGATTGGATGATTGCAACAATTGTTTCATCTTTGTGAAAGCTTCTTTCTGGGGCACCTCCCAAGACCAACGTTGGTTCTTTTTGAGTAGAGAATACAGTGGGGGCAAGCATTGTAGACAAATTAGGTAAGAACTGCCTATGATAGTTGATTAATGCTAGGAATGATTTGAGCTCAGAGATGTTCTTTGGTGCAGCTATCATTCTTGTGGCTCTCACTTTCTCCTCAACTGGGTGGAGGCCCTGTGAATTTATCCGGTGATCCAAATAGATTAACTCCCTCGCTTGGAACATGCACTTTTCTTTTTTTAAACACACTCCAGCTTGTAAGAAACATTTTAAGACTTGTTCTTAGTTTGCCAAATGCTTTTTTTCAGAGAATCCTATCACCATTACATTGTCTAAATAGACCACAACCTGGGGCAGCCCCTGCAGTATTCCATTGTTCTCTGAAACATGGCACAAGCAGAGGAGACACCAAAAGGCAATCATCTATATTGGTACAACCCTTTGTGGGTATTAATTGTGACAAATTCTTTCGATGCATTATCCAATTCTAGTTGTTGATAAGCATGACTCACATGTAGGTTTGTGCACATTGTCCCTCCTATCAGCTTAGCATACAGATCTTTGATTTTTGGAATGGGGTGCCTGTCTGGCTTAGCCACTTATTAACCGTCATTTTGTAGTCTCCAAAAATTCGGACGCTTTGGTCGGATTTAAGGACAGGGGCTATGGGTGCTGCCCATTCTGAGAAGTGAACAGGATGTATAATGCCCAGTTTCTCTAATCTATTCAGTTCAATGCCAACTTTTTCTCACAGGGCATATGGCACTGGTCTCGCCTTCATGAAGTGAGAGGGTGCTTCCGGATCCGCATGAATCTTGCCCTACAGGCCCTGGATATTCTCCAGTTCATCCTTAAAGATGGTGGTATACTTTCTAAGTAGCTCTGGTTGCCCATTTGCTCTCAACTGGAAAATTTCAGTCCATTCTAACTTAATCTCCTTGAACAAGTTTCATCCCAGGAGGCCTGGCTTTTTACCTGCTGCCACCATCAGGGTAGCTTTGCCGATTGGCTTCCATAATAGATGGTTACTCTGCTTGTGCCTTTTACTTGAATATCTTCATCCGTATGTGTTTTTAGCTTGGCAGCTATTTCTTCTAAACTTAATTGATGTTCACCATTATTCAAATATCTGAAGGTATGTTCCTCAATTACTGTAGTGGAAGCTCCTATGTCCATTTCCATTCTAACAGGTTTGCCATTTACTTTCACTGTAAATTACTACACCATGTCTACATTGTATCCAATTAAAACAACGAATGTCACTTACTGAAAGAGATATACTGGTTCAATCTCCTTCTCACACCTCCTCCCCCAAAAAGAAATGAAAGGAAATGAACGGGAGGAGGTGGTGGAAGTGGTGAGCTCCCGCGATGTGGTTCAGCACACCTGGATCCAGTGCTGCAAGCGCTTCAACGATTTGTTGCGCTCTGGCAGAGTCAGCACCATCTTGGCATTGGGCGTTTAACCCAACAGGTAGCCTACCCTCTGAGGCCCTGCATAAGCAGAATCCATGTGCAATTTGCCCTAATGAATGGTTCTCTCTCTTTTTCAGGAGAAGAATGCTCATAATGTGCCCAAGCATGCGAAGACTGGAGGCAGCCAGCCACAGCTCTCCATATTAAACCGCTTCGAGCAGGAGACCCTTGGGCTGGAGAGGCACCATGCACTCAGGTCTACTGGTGTCAGGAAACCTGGGGTGGCACGGCCAGGTATTTAAGGCCAACAGAGAGGTCCGCATTGTCCTCCCAACAGCCATAGCACTGAAGATTGTTAAATTAGTTATTGCAACATTGTAGAGCCATTGGTTCTGGAATGTTGAACGCATAATGAGCCGAGGGGACAGGCATGAAGTTTGTCAGTGTGTGCACGCTAACTGATCCACTGTCCTTGTTCTCCCTTTCAGCATCATCACAGCACGGCCAGGAGAAGGAGCAGCAGATGCCCCCCTCACACCTGAGGGCCCTGAAGTCTCACCAGCTTCACACCATTTCTGCGAAGCAGGCAGATACTAGCATCTCGATGCGTATTCGAACATCGGCTGATGTCCTGGGGCAAAGTAGTGAGGGCATTTCACAATCACTGGAGGAGTTGGCAGAGACAGAGAGTGCCCATGGTGCCAGCAGTCGTGGGACTGCAGGAGACCAGGTACATGCTTAGACGGTGCCTGATAATGTGCTTCTGGAGTCGTCCGTGACGTAGCAGGGGCATGAAATGCGGCCGGGTATGCGGGAGCATCTGGGGGAGATACATGAGGCTATGCTTGGCTTGGTCTCCATGATGGAGGATTCTACGTGGACAATTGCTGAAGCAATGAGCCACATGTCCAAGCACCATGTGTCCTCCATGGAGAGAGTGTCAACTCTCGTGGAGAGGTTCCTCCAGGAGACCCATCAGGGCTTCCTGGGGATGCGCTCTGACCAGGAAGCCCTCACATTGGCATTGACCTCAGCTGGTCAGTGCCAGTGTGGGAGGTGGTGTGGGCATCAAGCTTCCCAGCTTGTTGCACATCCAATCACGGTGAGCAGGGAGGTCCGAGGCGACCTCATGTTGGCGCAGCAGTTATCTGTCGTCTCTGTGGGCTCCTCTCAGGGCACTCCAGATGAGGTCACCAGCTCCTCTGCCCCTCTCCCAGTGACCGTATCATCCGGTGAGGCTGCGATGATTGGGGAAATGCCAGCTGTGGAACTGGCAGCTTCCTCCCAGGCGGGGCCAGCACAGGCTTCACGGGCCAAAGGATGTCCGCCAAGGTCATCAAGGCCAACAGGACAGCAGAGTGAGCAGGCTGTCTTAGATGCCACTCCGAGCGATGGGGCAGCACCAAGATGTAGCACCTGGAAACAAAAGCATAAGGCACATTAGGCACACCATGGATTTTTCACTGGTGCTTTAGTGTTGGCCCGAGAATAGGTCCTTATGATTTATTTTGGATTGTTTACACTACTGTTTAATAATTCTGAGAACTTCTGATTCATACATTAAATGCCAGGTGTGTGACCATGGCTGAGGGTGGTTCATTTCTTCTGCATGTGTGTGTTTAAGAAAAGTGTCATGAGTGTTTATTTGGACATTCATCTTTATGTACAAGGCCTGAGTTACTGCTGATGACCTGGCAGATTTTGCACTCAGGTGTCGAGGATCGAGGCGCCAGCCCAGGCTTGTCCTGGTGACCCATCTGTGTTGTGCTAGCTGAAGGTTCATTGGATTAAAGCCTCCTGGGTGTCCCTGCCTCCCTGGAGTATGCCCGGGTCAGCATCTATCCCCTCAGCATTTCCCTGTGCCTGCTTATCCTCGGAATCACTACTGGACTCATCGTGTCAGCCGCAGACACTGTGTCGATGTCTTCGTCATCCATTTCTGACCCCCTCTTTCCAGCGTGAGATTGTGGAGAGCGCAGCATTCAACCACAATCACCAAGACACGATCTGGGGGTTACTGGAGTGCACCCCCCCCCGGGTGGTCCAGGCATCAGAAGTGCATCTTGAGAAGACTGATGGTTCTCTCGGCCACAGCCCTTGTGGAGGCGTGGCTCATATTGTATCACTGCTCAGCTTCTGTTCTTGGATGGCAGAGAGGCGTCATGAGCCACCTGCTGAGGGGATAGCCCTTGTCCCCCAGCAGCCACCCATCCAGCCGGGCTGGAGAACTGAAGAGCCTCGGCGCCTGGGAGTGTCTGAGGATGTAGGCATCATGGGAGCTGCCTGGGTACCTTGCACAGACCTGTAGAATCAGCATTCTGTGAAAACACACTATCTGCACATTCATGGAGTGGAATCCCTTCCTGTTGACAAAGTCACCGGGCTCACCTGCTGGCGCCTTGATGTCCACATGTGTGCAGTCTATTGCACCCTGATGCGGGGGAAGCCAGCAATGGCCGCGAAGCCTCTGGCTCACTGTGACTGACTTGCCTGGTCACAGTGGAAGTTGATGTAGGTCAATCCCCATCTGAACAGATCGTCTGTAACCTGCTTGACACAAGTGTGGACAGCTGATTGGGAGACACTGCAAAGATCACTCGCCAACCCCTGGAAGGAGCCAGAGGCATAGAAGTTCAGGGCAGCTGTGACCTTCACAGCCACTGACATGAGGTGTCCACCCACACAGTTAGGGGAGATCTCAGGCCCAATAATCTGAGAGATATAGTTCACTGCCTCCCTTGACAGTTGGAGCCTCCTTCGGCACTGCACCTCAGACATATTGAGGTAACTGCTTCGCCACCTGTACAGCATGGCAGCAGGATAGTGGCATCTTCTGTGGCCCCTTCCACCTTGAACTACCTCTTGGCCCTGTGCCCCTTGTGCCTGCACCTGTACCCCCAAAGGTGGTTCCCCTGGAGGCTGAATGTGCCCTCCTGTTCTCCTCCTCCTTCTAGCCCTCCCTTCATCCTCGGAGGAGCTGCCTCCAGTGGACAGTTCGGCTCCCATTCCCAGGCTAAGTGAAGACTTCCTGAAAGCTACAGGCTTGGAATGGATTCCTCACTGCACAGTGCTGACCTGAAGGTTAAGAGTCCAGGAAAAGCTGCTGGGGTGCGTTCTGAAGTATTGCAGATCATACAGGCAAGTTTAAAAAACTTTCTCCAATAAATATTTCACTGACCAGATTCACGACCCCAGTGAGCCCTCTTATCTCGCCTGTGGATGAGGTTAATGGAAATGTCTCCTACCCGCCTGCGTGTTGCACCCATGCGCCGACCTGCAGATCACAGGCGCTAAAAAATCGGTGTCAGTTGAAGACTAAAGGGCCTTAAGTGGCTTATTAATTAATGGCCGGCGCATGTCAGCCTTCCTTGCACACCCGCCCAGTGAAATATCGCGATAGCGCGTGGTGACATCGGGACGCTCACCCCTCCACCCCGTATGTCAAACAAAAAATTCTGCCCATATGTTGTCTTGAAAAATATGTACCTGTAAATATAATATGTATAGGTGAGTTAAAGGGGGAGGAATGTAGTAATTATGGTTTTATTTAGTGTGTAATGTATCTTTAAGAATAATACTTGTTAAGGAAGAACACATGATCTGTAGTAACCTATAGGAGAGTAGCATGAGCTACCTCAGCAGTTAGTGTAGAGATAGAGTTGGAAGTGAAAGCCCACATGTCATTGCTGCTGAGTATATGTAAATAAACTTAAAGATTCCTACACAAGAAGTGTCTGCAGTTCAACTCTATCATTAGCAGACAACTCGGCCACCCTACAACATATGGCAATTTTATTTCCTTCTCTTTTGTACATGAGTTGCTGAGGGTGGGCATCAGCACTTATGTATAATTCTGATTTTCTGTCTGCAGTCCAGAAGGCAATGATCATATGGTCAGTGGACTCAGGTCCTAATCTCCTATTTGCGGGTTCCTGATTGGCCATGCGCTCCCTGTGCAGGCAGGGGGTGAGTTCCCTGAGCCAGGAGTGCGCTCTTTCGCGCATGCACATGAAAGAGGGCACAGATCTCCCTGAGGCAAAGTGCTGCCTCAGGGAGATGGTCTCAGGTTTGAAAGGTTCAATAAAGAAGGGGAAAAAAATTATTGACATGTCCACTCATGTGCCACTGTCACATGAGCTGAGACATGTCAATTTCTTTTATTTAAACATTTTATAAAAAATTTAATACCCTCATGAAACCTCATCCCGCCTGTGGATGAGGTTTTATGTTTTTTCAGAAGCCCGTCTGGGCTCCTGGCCTCCCGACCAGCCTTAAGGTTGGATGGGCAGGTCCATTAATCATCTTAATTACTTTTTTAATGGCCTTGATAGGCCTTTGACAGTTCTGACAAATTGAAAATCTAAATGACGCACGGTGATGCCGGGATGTATGCCTGACGTCACCCCACATCATTTTACGGATCAGCGAGCAGACCCCGGCAACCCCCCTGCTCGCCCAACAGAAGATTCTGCCCCAGGATCTGAGCACAAAAATCAAGTTTGACATCTCCCTGGAATTCTGTATTGTTGGACGCGCTGTCTTTTGGATGAGATGAGCCCTGCTTGGGTGCATGTAAAAGATCCCGTGGCGTTATTTCAAAGATGAGCGGGAGAATTCTCCCTAGTGTCTTGGCCAATGTTTATCTCTCATTCAATATCCCATAAAAGATTAGCTGGTCATTATCATATTGCTGTTTGTGAGAGTTTGCTGTGTGCATATTGGTTGCTGTGTTTCCTACATTACAGCAGTGACTACATTTCAAAATGTACTTCATTGACTGTAAAGTGCTTAGAGACGTCCGATGGTCTTGAAAAGCGCCATATAAATTCAAGCCTTTCTTTTTGAATGGGAACATACCCCAGACTCCCTGGGAGATAAATGTTGTGCCCTCATCATTTGTAATCTTTTTCAGCCTTTTGTGCACTTGGGATTTTTTTCATCCTATTTGAATGAATATTAGGCATACCTACATCTTAAGTTACAAACCCCTGTTACACTGTAATTTCAGTGTAGTTACATGTTTTCACAATGCTATAACCTTATATAGAAAGGGGTTTTGTAGCTGTCAGTGACCTTGCCTTCAGTTGTCTTGGTCCTAAGCTTTGGAATTCCCACCCTAACCCTCCCTTCTTCTCCACTTGTTTCTAGTCCTTTAGGACCCACCTTAAAACCCATATCTTTGACCAAGCTTTTAGTCCCCCTTCTTAATATCTCTTTTGTTGTCTTGGTGTCAATTTGAGCCAGACTATATCTCTGTGAATAACCTTAGGACATGTTTCCACATCATGGGTGCCATAGAACTGTGATTGCTGATTCTGTAACATGATGCAATTCAGTATCGTGGTGACCATTCCCTGGAGTGCCAAACACCTTGCACCCCTGTCATGTAGCATTTACCTTCATATTTATATTTTAGCCCCTTAAAAGCACAAAGCCTTTCAGGTCCTCAGGGTATCTCAAACCACTTTACAGCCAATGAATTACTTTTAAACTGTACTCACTGCTGTTTTGTGAGCAGATTCAGCAGTCAATTTGTGAGCAACATTGTCCCACAGACAGCAATGATCATTTAATCTATTTCTCATACTACTGATTGAGAGATAAATGTGGCCAGGAAACCAGGAAATGCCTCTGCTATTCCTCCAATGAGGGCATAGTATCTTTTACATGTACCTGAATAGCCAGATGGGGCCTTGCTTTAATGTCTCATCGGAATGACAACTGTATGAACAAAGCAGCACTTCCTCAATACATCATTGAATTGTTACCCTATGTTATGTATTTAGCTCCTGAAGTGGAGTTTGAAAACAAGAGTGATATGTAACTTGTGGATGTTCCGATACCATCCCATCTACACTATTGCCAAAAGTTAAACTGACTTCCACGATCTACTGTCTCAGAGCCAAGACTGCTACTATAAGTGGAACTTAATCTTATTAATTATGATATAGGTACATTAATTCATATATTTATTTAAATTGTTGAATTTTCAAAAGAATAAACTAAGTATTAGAACCGAAGCAATGTTTAAGCCTATTGTGAGAATGGATGTATTTTAGAAAAATATTTTGGGGAATGTTGTATTATTCTGAGAAGAAGGTTGTGTGTGTGTGTGTGTAAATAATTTAATTAAGCTGGGGATAGGTTACCAGAGACAGGTTGTCTGGGAGGTTTAAGGCATGAAAGGATAGAGGCATTGGGTTTGCGTGTTTGTAATAAGATATTATGGTGGGTTTGAGGTACAGGTAAATAGGTTGGATCTAACATTTGCATTTTAGATAAGTTGAGAGTTTGTTTCAATATCTAAGGGAAAATCAAAGGTGTCAAGAAACATGCTTATATCTTACAGGAGTTTCATGGGTGAACAGAAAAGTGTATATTACATTTCTTTGACCGAAAAGCAGCAACAAAATAAAAACATGAAAGGTTTTATATTTAGAAGGATTTGAGTTTCAAAGCGATGTGAGAACAATGGAACCTGAGATGAAAAGGGGGAAAATGTATTTTAGAGTTACTGTGGAGAACTTAGGGGTTGGCTGTTGGTTGTTGGCTATCTGAGGATGATCTCCTGGAAACAGCTCTAGACTGGGAGAAGATGCGCTTTTAATCAAACATCCAGTCAAGGCAGAAAAGCCTTGGGCTGCAGAAAGCATTCTTGTTCTGAAGTCTTGGATTTCCACAGCAGAGTGGGAGAGAGTTTAAGAGGTCATGTGGAATGCCTTTATTAAAGTTACAGCTGTTTGCCTTGGGTAATATTATTGAATTTTTATAGTTAAACATCTATAAGGGAGTTAAAAACAAAAAAACTGCGGATGCTGGAAATCCAAAACAAAAACAGAATTACCTGGAAAAACTCAGCAGGTCTGGCAGCATCGGCGGAGAAGAAAAGAGTTGACGTTTCGAGTCCTCATGACCCTTCGACAGAACTTGAGCTCGAGTCCAGGAAAGAGCTGAAATATAAGCTGGTTTAAGGTGTGTGTGTGGGGGGCGGAGAGATAGAGAGACAGAGAGGTGGAGGGGGTTGGTGTGGTTGTAGGGACAAACAAGCAGTGATAAATATCACCAACTTTAACTTTAACACCTATGTGTTCTATTGTACTATTGTCGTTGACATCTTTTGATGATCTGCTTCTATCACTGCTTGTTTGTCCCTACAACCACACCAACCCCCTCCACCTCTCTGTCTCTCTATCTCTCCGCCCCCCACACACACACCTTAAATCAGCTTATATTTCAGCTCTTTCCTGGACTCGAACTCAAGTTCTGTCGAAGGGTCATGAGGACTCGAAACGTCAACTCTTTTCTTCTCCGCCGATGCTGCCAGACCTGCTGAGTTTTTCCAGGTAATTCTGTTTTTGTTTTTGATCTATAAGGGAGTGTTGCCTGGAAGATGTAACTGTAATCTTGTGTGCTTAAGTTTTCTTTCCCTCATGTTAACAAAACTTTTCCTTTTAATTTTTAAAACCCCAGAAGTGTCACTGGGATTCTTGCTGCTGAGATCAGTATGTTTTCTTCTTGTTTTCAGAATACAAAAAAAGGTATAAGCTAAGTTTCCCTCTGAGATTTGGTTTACTCAGCAATGGCCATGGTCATAATTCTAAGCTCCCCAATCTTTCATATGTTCAGTTTTGCATTTGGCAAATAGTATCAACTCTGAAATTACAATAGCCTGGATTTTGCAGTCAACAATGAAGGGGTGATGCTTGCCACTAACCTTAAAAAAAGCTACTCACAAAGACTTAGGCCTAGATTTCCATCATGATGGAGAACCTCTCCATCATGGCAAACATTCCAGAAATGGCCAGAAATTCTAAGTGCTGCCCCCAAACACAACCTGTTTCATTATCATAGGAATGGGAGTGGAGTTGGGCCAGGGTTCACTCATGCACAATTTACAGAGGCAGCTGACCATGTAAATCACCAGCTGCCTCCACTAAAGTCGGATTTTGTAACCCAGGAGTGTGGAACCCAGAGTGTGCAGATTAGACCAAGTAAGAGCAGGTTTGAACTTGATGGATTTGTCTGGATAGCCAGGGTATCTTTGGAGAGGTAGGAAACCCCTTTGGATTTGGTCCTGGGACAACTTTGGGAAAGTAAGACATCTTTTGAATGGGTAAGACACCCTTTGGGAGAGTTAAGGCATCCTTTTGGATTGTTAAAAGTAAACATGAGTTTGTGTAAAAAGTACATAAACTCATTGGAACTGTCAAGCTGTCGAACAACTGTCAAGGAACTGTCAAAGGTTAATAGCTGAGTTGGCATGGAGGGGTAAGGGCAAAGGGTGGTGGGTGGGGCATGGGTTAGCATGAGTTAGCACTAAGTTGGCATAATGGATATGAGGGGTCATGGGCATGGTTGGGGACATGAGGTGGCATAGGTTGGCATGAATAGGGCATGGGAGTGTGTAGGTTGTTAAGGAGTGAGGGATGAGTGCTAGAGTCCTGTTTTTGTTCTTTTAACTTAATCCAACACCGTGCCACAGCACAGAGGCAGGCCTTCAACAGAGCCTGCCTCCTAACCCAGCAGCCTCTGCATTCATTCCGGGAGATGGCGGGTCTGACTTCTAACCCAGCCCCACCCTAGAACAAAAATTTGACCTGTGGCCAGCCATTTTTAAAGGTTGGGTTTGCAGAGCCAGAAATTCTCCCATCCCTGTGTACCTGACCAGAGAAAAAATCTGGGTCTTAGTCCGCCCTAAAGTAGATATTTTCCCTCTGTCAGGTTGCTTTGGAGTTGACATAGTTTATAGGGGTTCCTCGGCACCCAAAGTGGCAAGTTGCAGGCAGGCTGATCAGCCAATCAGATTGAAGAATTATCACAGACAGCGAATTTGTCAGTAAAAAGCATGGAATATAATAGACATTTTAATCATTGTGCAGAAAGTGAAAAGAAAGATTTGGGCATATATTTTGGATTAAGGGGGAAGTTTAATTGTCATAAGCAAACTTCAAAAGTTAAAATAAAAGTATTTTTATTTAAAAATCATGAAATTTTATGATGTAAGTACTTTGTTAAAACTCAGTTACTCCTTATCAAACAGAATTTAACATTTTTATTGCTTTTTACAAAAAGAATAGTCCATAAAATATTAAAGTTCACATCAGATAAATAATCCCATGTTAAGCGTCAGCTTTGGTTCAGTTGGTGGCACTTTCACTTCTGAATCACAAGGTTCTGGGCTTTAGTCCCACTCCAGGGTTTGGACACAAAGATAAAAACTGACACTGCATTGTAGGACTGACGGAGTACTTCACTGTTGAAGGTGCTGTCTTTTGGATGAGACCCCAAATTAAACTGAGGCCCCATCTGCCGACTCATATTGATGTAAAAGATCCCCTAGCACTATTTCAAAGAAGAGCATGAGTTATCCTCAGTGTCCTGGCCAATATTTATCCCTCAATCAACATCACAAAAACAGACTATCTGGTCCATTATCACATTGCTATTTGTGGGAGCTTGCTGAGCACATATTGGCTGCCATGTTTCTTACATTACAACAATGACCACACTCTAAAAAGTACTTCATTGATTGTAAAGCTCTTTGAGATGTTGGGTGTTCATGAAGAGTGCCATATAAATGCAAGTCTTCTGTTCTTTAATTGCTAGGGTCAATGTGGTAACACCACACACTGTAGGGGAGCATGATGCCACTGATAATAAATTTTGGATCTCCACATTTAACTGCGCATATGCAGAGGCCAGAAGTTGCTGTTATTTTTATACAGCAATGCCAGTTTCACTATTTCAGGCCAGTGGACTGTATGTAGTTTATGGAAGAAGTGAGCTTGATGTTTCAAAGGTCTTTTTCAACTTAATGTTCTTTTGTGCAGAATGTAATTAGAAATAAGAAGACAACTTAATGTGGTAACATAGGACTTCATCGATTTCACAGTCCCTTTACTACAAGATTGTACCATGCCCCAGCTTCCATGCATCATAATTGATTAATTATGTTTAGCCTACTACACAGCTAGATCAGAACAGTGCCTTTGTTTTGGAATCTATAGCTGACCGTTTTTTTTTTGTCATTAAATACCATCGCTTGTTCTCAATTAAAAATGTCTGAGATCACCTTGCTTTCTTAGCTCATCTTGTTACATTTAGCATTGCTGTCACATGCAAATTGCTGAAAATCAGGTAGCAGTTTTACCTGGAAAACTTGGAGAATTTAAACATAGCCTGGTAAAATGCAGCTCTGGAAATGTTTAGTTACTGTGAGCTCAGCTGATTGAATTCAGAGCCTTCAGAAAGGTTAAAGAAACCCAATATGTGCACCGCCGTGGTAATATGCACAACTGACTTTGCTACAAATTATTTACTATACCTTGGTCAGGTATAGTAAAAAAAATCATCTGCAACACTTGGAAACAGAGGGTTTCCAAAGACTTACATTGCAGTACAGATGTGGAAATGATGAAAATACATTGATTTCTCTGGCTTGTTTCCAACCTCTTACAACTGTCCCATTCAACATTAACTGTCCAGGGTTTGCTGAGCAGTCTGTGCTGACAGTGATTTGAGGTTTTACCTTTTATTTTGTTAAAAATGCAAATGAGAAATTGTCACTAGCGAGCAGTCAAATTGTGGCAAAAATAAGTAAATGACAGTCTAACAATGATTCATGGGTTACATGGTTAATTTGAATTTAGTTGCTTAAAATTAATGATTTTCTGGCATAAAATAAATAAATTCCTTGGTGCTTCACAGGATTTTTGTTTCTGGTATAAACTAAAAACTTCCAGTTGACCATGGTTGACTGGATGCTGTCTAGAATTTGAATATTTAAATTGTTAAAATTGTATAAAAAATCAAAATGGCAAAATTGAATGCTTCTGAGCATGGGACAGTTTTAAGATTTGTACTCAATCCATGCAGGTTTTCTATTTCTCTTACCAATTTTCTCTCGTCCTCTCGTACAGGTATTGATTCCTCACAAGTGTACAATTTCTTGAGCACCAGTCCCTCACCAGTACTTTACCTAGTTGTCCATAATTCACCTTCAGGCTTTTATAGAGTATATAGCTCAGGAACATTAAGATCAATTGTAGCACCACGCTACTGTTCTGCTGGGAACAATTTAATCAGCACAGACTGAATTCTGAATCTTGGCCCATTCTGGTCCATAGGGTTTGCTGCTCACTGAGCAAACTCACTGAGACATCAGAAGTTAAAAGCACATCTTTCCCTTATAACATTTGGGCTATATGGAGCAAATCTTTATTATGCTTTAAAGCTAAATCGATGAAGAAAATAAATTATCATTTAAGATTAGTAAATTGGGAATCAATTTTCATTCAAATTATATTTCTTTAAATTAATTTAAATATTGGATTGTAAATTGCTGAAATCTCGTCCTTTTTTTAAAGGTTTTCTTTAATATATCTGTATGGACAACCATGATCATACTTCAGAGTGTGATGTGAGTCTCTTCGATTGACTGCCGCCCGAGGGGAGAAACTAACAAATCGCTCAGCTGGTGGCTGACACCGTTCTTGAAGACAGCTAGCAAGGAACACTTTGCAGTCTTTTAGAAACTCCACACCAGCTGTCACCCAGCCCTGAGTGCTGAAAAGCTCCTGTCACTTTGTCCAAAGGGATTTAGCTGGTCAGAGGGAAAAAATTTAAATACAAAGAAACTAGCTAAGAAGCTGGTGAAAGGGATTAAGAGTGCACAAGAGCACATGTGTATGAGACACTAATACATCTTTAGGAAATTTCAGATCCCTAAAGCCAGGATTACTGCCAGAGGCAGGGTGGTATACGTACGCAGGGACCTGCACCATCACAGTTATTATCTGCTCACTATTCAAGTTATTAGCTCTTTCATCATCAACAATTTCAGATTCTTCATTTTCTGAGCTTTTCCCATCTGTAGAGGAAAAAAGACAGTTTTTTTTTAAAATTCTATTTGCTTAAAGAATCACCTGCATGCAAATATGACATTATATTTCATTTTGTTGAATTATATTGTTCACATTTATCAAAAACTGAGATGTACTGAAAACATAAGGGGACAAAGATCTCTTTAAAAAAAAACATCTATTATCTTAAAATGATTCTGTTTTTAAAATTCATTCTCTGTGCTGCAAATTGATTCTTTTTAAATGTGTTTCCCCAGATGATTTACCCTGGCATTACACTATTTGCACTATGATTGCCATCAGACATTTTCTGCAGATTTTGGCTCTTTGTAAAAACTGATGAAAGGCTAGCTCAAATTTAGCACAACTATTAGGGGTCTGGAGTAGCACGTTAGCTTCCTGCTTTAACTTTTGTATGCTGGAAACATCCATTTGAAGGCACCAAATCATCATTTGGCATGTTAAGAATTGCTATAAATTGAAGTAAAATTTCTGGAAGTCTGTCCAGTTTTAAGGTTAGAGATCTGATGCTAGAATAAAATATTCAAAGATATATAAAATACAGTGTAGGTCCTAATGAGAAAAATTCAAAAATCAAATAAACAAACCCCCGGAAAAGTTTGGGGCCTAATCCAAGGCTGAAAATTCTCAGATACGTGGAATCTGCTTTGGGTGGGGCCATTTTGCACCTTTATTTTTTGAGTGCACATTTCCGTTCAAAACTGGTGTAAATGCAAGCAACCTGAGTTCTCTAGCCTTCTGTATATTCTGTATAGACCGGGTAAATCTATGTTAACAGACAATGTAGGATTATGATGTAACTTGGGAACAGCTCAAGTGGCGGGGGAAATTCACATGTAGTGAAGTTCCAGTGTAAAACTGGCATGTCACTTACATGCAAATCTCTTCGCAAACCCTGGAGCGACTCTGTTCTTATACTGTTGTTAGGTCAGAAATCACAAAGAAACTCAAGGCTAATATATTTTAAACATATATAAACATATATTTTTCCTTTTAGTATTATATGTCACCATTATTTGGTCAATCTTATACAATATTTACAAGACTGTAATTTCTCTGTAAACAGTAGATTTCCTCCCACTTCATGAACACTAATACCATTTGTCCCCAGCTCAGTCCTAAATGATTGGCCCCTTATCGTGAGACTGTGCCCCAATGTTTTACACTCCCCAGCCAATGGAAATAATCTCTCAGTTTCTACTCTATGAAGCCCCTTCAGAATGTTGTATGTTTCAATGAGATCACCTCTCATTCTTCTAAACCCCAGAGAATATAGGCCCATTTTACTCAGCCTGACATCATAGGACAACCTTAACAACCTAAGTCTATAATCAGTTCTTTTGGTTAAAGGAGTGTATGCTCAAGTGAAATAACCAGCAGCAAGCTTTTGTATGTTTAAATAAAGAGGATTATTTATTCACACATTCATCCTGAAAATGTAAATGCTACATCACTCACTCAAACACACACACACACACTCAGGAAAGATAAAGTTCAAGAAGATAGTGAAATTTTACTGATTACAAACAAAGGAACGGTTCATAAATCAGTTTTGGCTTGTCTTAGGATGATGTACATGGTGGATCCGTTGAAGAAGATGTTTTCACTCCTGATGGAGTAGCCTAGGTGGATTCAAATAGCCAGAGTACGATGTCAGAGTTGTTGCAGGACTCCCTCAAAGAGATGGATTTTTCAGCAGGTCACACAATTACTCGTGCTTTTCTTACCAGGAAGTCTGGATTCTGTAAGGATTCTTAACTGAGCTGATGAAATCAAGAGAGGCCTCACTGTTCCTTCTCCTCACCAGGTTCCTGTGACCATGGCTCGCTCTTCGCTCTCAGGAAATCCTGGCTGGAAGGATGGTAAAAGGCAAGGCCGTACTTTTTACTGCAGTTAGTGGTGAGTGCCATGGCATTGCCACTGACCGGAAGAGCTTTAGCATTGGCACTTGTAACATCAGTCTGCACACCCATTAGAATGAAGGAAACACCAATCACAGGCCAGAGAGAAAGATAATTAGTAAGTTACTCTTTTTTGTGCATCTCCTACCGGATGGTTTCAGATACCTGGGCTGGACCTCCAGTCTGTCCTCTCAGCCATTGATGGCATGTGGTGCTAGAAACCTAATTCAAAAGTAGAGAGAAAATAATTTGCAAAGCAATAAGCCTTCCCTTTATATTTGATCAGGAAGTTCTTTCCTGTTGATGACTGTTGCCTCTGTGCTTCCTAACATATATTCAAAGACGACATATTTAAACAACACAAGCATGTCACAATAAATGTTACAATATTTTTACAGACTGTTATTCTGTTCCTTCCTCAGTCAAGAAATTTATTTTTCTTGGTGCATTTAAATCATCTTCCACCACCGCCTCTTCCATGCTAAATGGATGGAACTGTTTTGAACTTGCAGATGTTGAGATGATGCCTAGTTTGTTGCTAAGCAACCAAGCACGCACCCAATGACATTGAGAGTGTGTCTTCCTTTTACTGAGCATTTTTTTTAAGCATCTGTCAATGACTTTTGAGCTTGTCATGTGGCAAGGTTCTTCTTGATTAGGCAAGTCTGAAAACAAACACAGGATATGAAATGACCTGGCAGTTTATGGCAAAATATCAGACAACATTGTTTGTACAAATTTGTCCTTAAGCTGGATAAAAACGCTGGAAAATGGAACACTTTCCATCTTCAGCTCCCAATTCAGCAGCAACCATTTCCTCATCTTTACAATGCAACTACACCAACAACAAATTGCAATTACAAAACACTTTTAACATAATAAACTTCAAGGACACATAGGCACTTCACAAGGTGGGTGGGTTGTGGGGGGAGGGGCTTAGCAATAAAAAAGATATCTAAACCACATAATGAGATTGTAGGACAGGTAATCAAAAGTTTGGTCACAGATGTAGGTTAAAGGTGTGTCTTAAAGGAGGAGAGAGATAGAGAGAGGCAGAGAAATTTATGAAAGGAATTCCAGTGTTTAAAGCTGAGGCAGTTGAAGGCATGAGCACCAATGATGGAGCAATTAAAATCAAGATGCCTAAGAGGCCAGACTTGGAGGAGCACTAATAACTCCTAGGGTTGTAGGGCAAGAGAAGGTTTCAGAGAGACGGAGCGACAAAACCATGGAGGGATTTGAATGGAGGATGAGAAATTTAGGATCAAATTTAGAATAGAGGCTTTGCCAGACCAGGAGCTAATGTAGATCAGTGAGCACAGGGGTGATGGGTGAATGGGAATTTGTGAAATCTTAAAAACAGGCAGCAAAGTTTTAGATGAGTTCAAGATTCTGTAGGGTGGAGAATGGGAACTTGGCCAAGACAGCATTGGAACAGTTGATTTTTGAGCTGCCTGAGGCATGGATGAATGCTTCAGCAGCCCATGCCCACTCGGGCAATGTTACCCTGGCGGAAGCAGGCAGGCTTGGTGATGGAGTGAATACGTGGTCAAAAGTTCATATCAGGATCAAATAATGCACCAAGGTTGTTGATTTTGTACCAGGAAACACTGTGACTAGTTTGACAAAAAGAAGCAAGAGATACAGGAGCTATGCGAGTGTAAGTACAAAGTTTCGCAGAGTAGAAATTCACCACACCTCACGAGAAAAGCAGCAGTCCTACTTGTGCCTGAGGGCATTAGTACAGCATAAAACCCATGACATGAAGAAGTAAAAGTGGGTAGAAAGAGAGCAAGAAATCCAACAACATGCGACACAAACAACATGTGCAGTTTCTTCAGTGACATGAAGAAAATCTATGGTCTAAACACTTGCTGTCCACCCTGCTGAGAGCCAAGTATTGAGGGGAGTTCATCAAGACCAGAGAGGCAGTCAATGCTCGCTGGACAGAACGTTTGAAGAGCTCCTCAACTGAGATTCTGTCTTCAACTAGATCACTCCCAACTTGATTCCTTAATACCCCATCTGACTCACTCTCAGCACGTCCGGTCTAGGGTGAAATTGAAGATGCCATATGACAGCTGAAAAGCAAAAAAACCTCTGGAGCAGCTGGAA
Source organism: Carcharodon carcharias (assembly GCF_017639515.1). Classification (NCBI taxonomy): domain Eukaryota; kingdom Metazoa; phylum Chordata; class Chondrichthyes; order Lamniformes; family Lamnidae; genus Carcharodon; species Carcharodon carcharias. The sequence goes on along the minus strand of NC_054477.1, from coordinate 72,981,370 downwards.
TCCCTTCTGAAACACAGAAAGGGTACAGTCCTGGTGCAGCTGTGCAGCCTTATATTCCTTATCTGGAAAGAGGAGTACATACAAGGGGATCATGGAACATTGTGATTGCGACTTTATTCAATAAGGGAGACAAATCCGATTGTGGTAACCACATGGAGTCTCCCTGCTGTCTGCCACAGGGAAGATCATTGCAAGGATCCTCCTCAATTGCCTCCTCCCAGTGACCAAAGAGCACCTTCCAAAGTCATAGTGGTGTTTTCGTCCACTTAGAGGCACACCAGACATGATCGCCACTATGTGACAAATCCAAGAAAAATTCAAGGAATAGCACCAACTCAGCAACTCACCTCTCAAAAGCCTTTGACCCTGTCAATCGTCAAGGCTTATGGAGTATCCTCCTCGAATTTGTCTGCCCTCAGAAATTTGTTACCATCCTGCGTCTATCCACAGTGACATACAAGTTGTGATCCTCACCAACAGAACCACCACAAAGCCTCTCCCGATGATGACTTGTGCCAACTCTCTTCTCCATTTTTCTCACTGCAGTATTGTATCTCACCCCCTGAAAACTGCCCACAAGCATTGAGACAATCAATAGGTGGGAAACCATTTAACCTTCACTGCCTTCCATCCAAATCTAAAATCACTCCAACTCAGTCATTGAGCTTCAGCATGCAGATGACACTTGTGTGTGTGCTCACTCATAAACTGAGGTCCAGGTCACTGTTGACTCTTTCTCCAAAGCATGTGAGAAAATAGGCCTTTCACTAAACACCCAGAAACTAAGGTTATTTTCCAACCAGGTGCCATAGCACACAAACGACACCCCCATCACAGTCAGTTAAGATTAACGGCAAAATCCTGAAAAATGTGGACCATTCCCTATATCGATGTTTACAGCATGGAAGGAGGCCATTCGACCCATTGCGTCTGTGCCAGTCGACATATCTCGGAAGCCGCCTCTCAACGAAGGCAGTCATGGGCGATGAAATTCATCATCACCTCCAATGTGCCAACTCAGCCTTTGGCCAACTGAGGTAGAGTATTTGAGGTCTGGGGTCTTAAACCCAAAACTACGGCCATGGTTTACATGGTAGCAGTGATCCCTGGCCTCCAAATGCTTTGGAAACTTGGACAACCTACACCAGGCACCTCAAAGCACTGGAGAAATACCACCAGCAGTGCCTATGCAAGGTTCTCCAAATCCGGTGGAAAGAAAGGCGGTCCAATAGCAGTGTTAGTCTCCCAAGACAAACTGCCCAGCATTGAGGCACTAATCACACAAAACCAGCTCTGCTGAGTGATGCATGTCATTCGTATGCCTGACACCAGACTCTTGAGGCCACTGCTTTTAATGCTTTTAATTCAGCCATGGCTGAAGAATCTCAGGAGGAGAGTGGAAATGCTTTAAGGATGTCCTCAAAGGATGTTGTTTTTAATTCATTCACAGGATGTGGGCTTCGCTGGCTGGGCCAGCATTTGTTGCCCATCCCTAGTTGCCCTTGAGAAGGTGGTGGTGAGATGCCTTCTTGAACCGCTGCAGTCCATATAGTGTAGGTACACCCATAGTGCTGTTAGGAAGGGAGTTCAAGGATTTTGACCCAGTGACAGTGAAAGAATGGCAATATGTTTCCAAGTCAGGACAGTGAGTGGCTTGGAGGGGAACTTCCAGCTGGTGGTGTTCCCGTCTATCTGCTGCCTTTGTCCTTCTAGATGGTAGTGGTTGTGGGTTTGGAAAGTGCTGTCTAAGGAGCTTTGGTGAATACCTGAAGAGATCAAACATCCCCGCCAACACATGGGAGCGCCTGGCTTATGACCAGCTAAAATGGAGGAGGTCCATTTGGGAAGACGCCAAGCACATCAAGGGACTTTGTCAGGAACATGCAGAAGCAAAGCTGAGGCATCAGAGAGCACACAAACTTCCAAATACCTCATCCGCCTGACCCTTCAAACACCATCTGCCCTGCATTTGGCAGAGTATGTAGATCATGCATTGGACTTAGCAGCTTATCAACCATCACAGATCTCATTGACCCAGAATGGAAACAAATCATCCTTGATCCTGAGGGAGAGAGAGGAAAGATGAGAAGGTCATAGCAGGGCACCAAGGTTGTGGGTGGTCTAGTGAAGTTCTCTATTACACTGCAACAATGTGCCTCAATCTCATTTTCCACATTAAGCATAGTGGCTTCTAAATTTGTTGTTGACAAACCATTTTTCAGGCACAAAAGGAGTGCCAAAGCATTTAAAGTAGTGGGTGGCATACCCATGACCTTTGTGCACCAAGAGGCTTGCTGCTTGCCATATTTGATCAGGCTGCTCTGTGGGCATCCATGGAAAGGACCAGAAATATAGTAAACAATGATCAAAATAGATAGATAAAGGGCCCTATGTTCAACAACACAACAGGGAGAAAAACCCTTCAGCAGTGTTTTTTAAAGGGCAGGTTAGTTGCTCTTTTGTATTTTTAGGCTGCTGGTTAATTTCTAAAATCTTTTGGCCTTCTTTCTGTCATAAAATTGAATTCTGATTTCTGAGAAGTTTTTTGGTGCCACTGCACTGTTTTTGGCTTTCTTCAAAACAGTTTTACTGCCATCATGGTTAGTCAGTAGGGCAGCATCTGGGGCACCTCAGGATGAGGGGGAACAATGAAGAATTGGAAAGAGAGCAAGGGAAGCTGGGAGTAGAGAAGGTTGAACGCACTGCAGGAGGCTGTACCCACAGCGGGGCAGAATTTGTCCTATCTGAGCAGCAGGTGCAGTAGGTTATCTAAAGAGGCCATTATTGAGCTCCGTCATCTGCTGCAGACACAGCTCAAGTCTCAAACCAAGAAATGGTCAGCAATCCCTGTGACTGTCAGTCATTCTGAACCTAACTGTTAACCAACACATTTAAGCTGCAGCAGCTGGGATCAGCATTATCTTCCAGTTTACTGCTGGTTCAGGGAGATAACTCGGGCTCTCTCCACCGAAAGGAGCACCTACATCTCTTTCCCCATGGAGAAAAGTAGGACGTGATACCGTTCTAGGTTTCACCTGCCATTTCAGGTGTCCACAGGGTGCAAGGTCCCATACACTGCTCCCACATTACCTTAATATAAAAACAAAAAAACTGCGGATGCTGGAAATCCAAAACAAAAACAGAATTACCTGGAAAAACTCAGCAGGTCTGGCAGCATCGGCGTAGAAGAAAAGAGTTGACGTTTCGAGTCCTCATGACCCTTCGACAGAACTTGAGTTCGGGTCCAAGAAAGAGTTGAAATATAAGCTGGTTTAAGGTGTGTGGGGGGTGGGGGGGCGGAGAGAGAGAGAGAGAGAAGTGGATGGGGGGTGTGGTTGTAGGGACAAACAAGCAGTGATAGAAGCAGATCATCAAAAGATGTCAACAACAATAGAACAAAAGAACACATAGGTGATAAAGTTGGTGATATTAACTAAATGAATGTGCTAATTAAGAATGGATGGTAGGGCACTCAAGGTATAGCTCTAGTGGGGGTGGAGGGAGCATAAAAGATTTTAAAATATTTAAAAATAATGGAAATAGGTGGGAAAAGAAAAATCTATATCATTTATTGGAAAAAAAAGGAAGGGGGAAACAGAAAGGGGGTGGGGATGGAGGAGGGAGCTCAAGACCTAAAGTTGTTGAATTCAATATTCAGTCCGGAAGGTTGTAAAGTGCCTAGTCGGAAGATGAGGTGTTGTTCCTCCAGTTTGCGTTGGGCTTCACTGGAACAATGCAGCAAGCCAAGGAGAGACATGTGGGCAAGAGAGCAGGGTGGAGTGTTAAAATGGCAAGCGACAGGGAGGTTTGGGTCATTCTTGCGGACAGACCGCAGGTGTTCTGCAAAGCGGTCGCCCAGTTTACGTTTGGTCTCTCCAATGTAGAGGAGCCCACATTACCTTCCCTGCTGCCCATTAGCATTCTGGTATCTTTCTGAATCGAGAAGGATTCTCGATGGACTCTTATCGAGGACTCTCTCAATGCCCAACTGCTTTAGGGCCATAGACAATGTTTCTTGTAGACCTGTTCCCATTTCCCAGCAGCCATTCTGTCACATCCCAAATCCATGCCCACCTTTCTGGGAACTCCATGCTGAAATACCTCCAATAATGTTCCCACCCTTGCCACTTTACAGAAACGGCTCTTATCAAAGGCATAAATGATATCCTATGTAACTGTCACAAAGGTAAACTAATTCTCCTCATCCTTCTCAACCTGCCTGCAGCCTATGATACAGTTGAACACAGGTTCCTCCTCCACAGTCTTTCCAGGGTCATCCTGCTGGATAGCTCTGCTCTTAACTGGTTCCATTCTTATATATCTAATCATAGACAAAGTGTCATGTGCAATGATTTCTCTTCCCTCTCCCACACTATGTCCCCCTAGTGTCCCCCAAGGATTCATCCTTGGCCCCTTCCTATTTCTCATCTACATGCATGCATTCATTCTGCGCTGGTCCTCCATGCTGCCTTTGTTCCAAACAGGTGGTCAAGTTATAGGATGGCTATTAGGCTACGAGGGCTATTCCCTTTACACTTGGCTCATGAATCCAGTTGAAACCCAGGCACAACTGCAAAGCTGGCCTATAACGAGAGCCAGGCCACTATGAGAAACATCATAAAGCAGGCAGCTTCTCTGTTTAAGCATCACTTCTCCTGCCACTTCATAGTTTTGTGATAATATGGTACCAAGCCTTATCATCACCTGGACAAAAAGAATTGCAGCAGGACGAGGAACAGCAACGTAAAGAGGAGAATGTGGAGGAACAGAAAGAGGTGGAAGTGCAGCAGTGGTGGTGATCATCAGTATCTGTAGCTAGTTGGCTCTCAGACAACAGCTCACTCAAGATCTCTTCAGGTGAACCAACCATCTATCCTCAATTCACCAACAATTCTGTAAACCTTAACCCCACTGTCTTTACTACCTGCGTTCAGTTGCAATTATTCAGCCCATTCAAGCCATCACATTACTACAAATATAAACACCAACACCATTATAAACACTAACACCAAATTCAGAACAATTAACCAAACAATACAATTCGACCTGTATCTAATGATCAGCAGAAACACTGAAGAAATTCCCCTGAGAAACAGTTTGGTGCTTCTGTACTCAGTTACTTATCCTGGTGCTCATACAAAGTATTCCCCTGGCAGCTTCTGTCTGGGAGGCTGAAGGTTGTTGAACTTCCATTGAGAACACTTCAGATGGCTATCTATGGTAGGTGACCTCGTGTAGCTCATTATAGATAAATAAACATAATTCAACAGCATGCATAAACACAATGTTCAATGTTGGACCACAAAATGCATTGTTTATTCCATTTGTGATGAATCCTTGACCATTCACCTGTGGCTTTGTTACTCATAAATGATTAGGTCGTCCTCGTACAGATTCTGTATTCCACAGTCTCCCATTATATAATTAGCCCCTTAAAATGAATTGCCCAGTACAAAGAAAAGTTTTAAAAGTTGTCAAACAGTCTTAATTATTCAGAATCATGCCCTTTTCCTGAATTGTTGATTTGGGGAATAAACCAGATCAAATTAAGACTTTCAGTGAGTTATTAAATAGCAAAACCAAATTCAGGAATCATCTCCTATTGTTTATATGAACATATGAAACATTACAGGAAATGATTATCATGTCTGACCATCTCACATCGTCCAACCTGAACTCCCCCACCCCTCACCAGTCTTTAGGTCAATTAATCAAGTTAGGTAAAAATCTGTGGGAAATTCCTTCTTCAATCTTGAAGGCGATCAAGTAAGTTCTAAGAAACCATAGTGACCTATATCACTAGCCTCCATTAACCACCTAACTTCTGAAATTCGAGATTTCTAATACTGAAAGCAACTCATTCACCTCCCCTTTTGTACCCTTGGAGTAAATCCACGGTTACCCCATTTATTTATTCCAGAGGCTGACAACTCTCTGCAAAAAGAAGTTTTTTTGCTTGCATCTTGCCTTACTCTATGCTTTTGTAACATGTACTGATGCTCCCTTAATCCTTCTCTGTCTATTTAGTTTCAATAACCTCTTCAAGTGAACAGATTCTAATCCCTTCATAATTATAAAGACTTCAATCATAACCCTCAAAGTCTCTACTATTCCACAATACAAAGCCTCAGTTCTCTAAGCCTGTCCTGATAATTAAGGGCCCTTAAACTAGGGATCAATTGAGTAGCCCTCCTCTGAACTTTTTCTGAGGGCTTCGATATCTCTCACCATGAGAGGGAATCAAAACTGGATTCAGATTCTAGATGCAGACAGAATAAGGAAATTATTGTTTTATTGAAAAGCAAATTTGATACCTGATTGTTTTACCTAGAATTTCTATTTACTTTACCAAAGGCCCCATGATACTGGTCATGGACCTTCATGAATATTAATCCCTTGGCACTTGGCATACTTGAGCATGCAACCCTGTTTGTTGTGTACATTCCTGGAATTGTCCCTACTCCTTTGCATCATTCTGCACTTGTATATATTTGGAAAATGCTGTCCAGACATGGGCCAATTTCCTCATCACATTTAAATTGTCTACAATCTATATTTTTCAAGATAGGTATTACTTTTCACACGTGTCTATCTTCTGCAAATTTGCACACCTGTTCCTTCCGCCCCCTTCCCCCACACCCCACACCAGCACTTCCATCCAGATCATTAATAAAGCTGTTGAAGAGCAACTGACTCAATATTTATCCATTTGTGCCTGTGCCCCATGCAGGGTTGATGTCTCAAATTAGAGAATGCAACCAATTCTCTAACCAACTTAACATCGATCTCTTAATCCTATAAGACGCAGCCTTACTGGGCAAGTTTTTGTCAGAACATCAACTGGACTGTCATCATGCAGCTACTGCATAACCTCAAAAAATTCAATCAAGTTACTGAGACAGGGCTTCCCTTTCCTAAAGTCATGCTGCAATTCCCTAACAGCTCTGCTGTCCCCTTGGGATCACAGAATTGCTGTGTAAAGATAGACTCACATAGAACCTACAGCACAGAAACAGGCCATTCAGCCCAATTGGTCTAGGTTAGTGTTTATATCCCACAAAAAACTGTCCCACTCTAATTACCTCTTACCACCCAGCCCTCATAACCCTCTTTTCCTTTCTAATAATAGTGTGCACCAACTTGCCTTTAATTAGATAAACTAATTATCTTATAGCTTCCTATTTCAGACTTACTGCTGTTTTAAAATAAAGATAACTCTCTCCAGTCTACAGGAATGATCCCAAACATCACTGAGCTATTATAGATATAAGCCAGTAATTTACGTCACAAGGCCCTCACAGCATTCTCAGCTAAATACCATCAGATCCAATGGCATAATTTGCTTTAAGGGCTCAAATTCTAGCAAGGGCCATCCACTATTACACATTCAATTTTAGCCTAACTCTATGCTGCAGAACCGGGAATTCAACATCATCTGCAGCAGTGGAGACTGGTACAAAGTAGCTATTTAAAACATCAGCTGCATCTTGGCCACTCAAATCAACCCTTTAGAATCCATCAATAGCTCTATACATTCCTTAATGGCCTATGACACCTTACAAAGCTGAAGGAACTTGATATCTCTACAACATCTATCAAACTCCATTCCACCGTTAACCAATCTCATAACAGATTTTGTTGCCACAGCTGAGATTAACAGTTACCCTATCCTCTTCACTATTATTTATTTTATGATTAATATGCTTCCATTTGAGTAATTTGGTCTTAGGCAAGGCCAGACAGCCATTTTGTTTTTTTACCATGTGCTATTCTTTTGACTGTTAGGACACACATGGCTTCTTTATATATATATATGTGTATATATATATATATATATATATGAATGGTTGTAAAAGTATTCCACTTATCCTCACTTAGTGAGACCCTCCAATTAACCGTCCTCATCACCTGCTTTCTTTGTAAATTTAGTTCTCTTATAATCCGGCATGAGCAATAAATTTGCAGCAGTATTAGCTTAACTAATCAAGTCAAATTCATTAATGATTGTCATTCCTGCCCAGTATTATCTATACTGTACAATAAACTATCTCCCAGTAATAAACACTTCTGAAAATGAAATCAACTATTTATCTCCATCACTTTTCAGTCTGGGTCATTCATTCATCAAAATTGTTTTCAAGCAGTCATAATTATTGGGGTGAAGTATTGTATAATTTATTGATCTTCTTCAAGGCACCAGTAGGGCTTGCTCATAGATTTTTACTGCTTAATAACAATTGAGAAAGAAAAATAGAATTGTATATTAAATTTGTTTTATTTAATTATAACATTTTTGCTGTTTGATATTTATAAATTTTGAACAATAGGAAACAGAAATTAAGTTAAGTTGTTAAAGGTTAACAGCAGATTAACATTGAACACATTCATTGGACGTTCCTTCATTTGCTCTTTTAAATTGGTTAAAGCATGTCATAGTGCACAGAGGAATGTTATATGAATAGGCGAAGAATTCACTGGTAGAATTACCAACAGTTATTTTAAGGTTGCAATCTATGTCTGTGGGTTTAAAAGTAATAAACTAAAATGTTTTACAATTTGTTTATCTGTGAAATGTAATATTTAAATCATTGACCACTTTGTTTAATCTGGGCCTTACATTTTCATGAAACAGTAAAAATTAACTAAAAAATTTTCATATATGTTCCCCATAATTTTCTTTCAATCTATAGTAGAATGAAATACAGTCAGTAAATCTGCCCATAGGGGTCACTAATAGCTCATTGAATAAAGACTAACATTTCTCGAAGATTACTGAGTTTCAGGCAAGTATAGATTTTGTACAAATCTGTTTCTTGCTGTGTACTGTTTTCAAAATATCTCTTCTGCACCATGTCCAGATAGGATTTCTTATTTGGCACAGCACAGCTGATTAGTGAAGCAGCTTGATTCTGGCACATTCATATTGGCAGCCACAAGCTGCCTTCTGCAGCCCACCATTCACTGCTGAGACAGGCCTGAAGCAAGATCTCAAAACAGCAAAAATGCAAATGAGCTGCAGCTTGCATCACTGAAACTGAGACGGCTGCAGTGCACTGCAGTTTAACATGCCCATGGGAATGGATGATGCCAGACTTGATTCGCCAGTAGCATCTCTTAGACTCACTAACTGACACACAGGACTTAGCACCCAGGTATGTTGTAATACTCAAAGCATGGCAGATTATGCTGGAGTGTTAACTACCAATCATAGACAGTCAAGTACCTTTAAAAACAAATTGCAGTGAAAGGACACATTCCACTTTGTTGACAATCATACTATAAGGACATTTATCAAATGAATAGAAAGTGGGAATTTTATAAGATAAATTAGTATAATTAGTTCATTATTTATGGTGATGAAATATAATATAAATATCAAAAGGAGGGGATTCTGTGCATTTTAATGCCAAAGTGACCATTCCCACTACTACTGGGGCATACGAAATGTAGATCTGACTGGAATTTCGTGTAATTGCAAAGTGAGATATAAAAATGCTTAATGTGCGCACCCAAAATTCTTTCTGCTCTTTTTCGCAGAAGCTTTAACTGATTAGAAATAAATGGGTTAACTACTTTGCTTAAAATGGTGGCAAGAGAAAATTTGGTGAACTGGGCTAAGAGTCTGCATACTTGTATTTTATGAGATAATTTCAACATCTTTACGCTGACAGAAAACCCCCAAAATTTATTAACTAAGTAAACAGGTGGACATAGGTCGGACTGGCTCCCCAGAGTGAGCTTGGGACTCTAATAGAAAAAGGGAGTTGCTGATAATAGAGAGCTGTGGAGACATTCACAGGGATATTCAGGAAAACTCCTGATTTCCCGTACGGCCAGTGTAAGACACACACATGCACATACATGTGCACCTCATAACCATTTGCCCCCTGGTTTGAACCCTGTGCAGGCTTTAATCTACTTTCAGTTCTCAAGATACAACATGAATAAAATAAATTAAAAGAACATATCTTTTTCCACATCAGCTGTAAGACTGATGACAATTTGAAAAGCAGGTACATTATTGAAGCCGTTTAATTGATCAGTATCATCATTTTTCTGATCCAGTGAATAAATAATAGATAACAATAATTTATTGCAGAAGTAAAGCATGAAGTGCTCAGAGCAATTTGATGCAAATGTGTTGCCCAATGTATTCAAATTCAGATTGATTCAACATGGTTGCAATTAGAGCAATACTTAACATTTCACACTTTTATTTTAACAGAGCAAACTTTTACTGTGATTCTTTTATTTTCTTCTTCTTTTACTTTATTTTAGTTGTGTAAATGTGTAGATTTATATAATAGATAATATATAATGAGACCAAAAAGTGCTAGAAATATTCAGCAGATCTGGCACCATCTGTGGAGAGAGAAACAAAGTTGATGTTACAGGTTGATGGCCTCGCATCAGAATTAGGAATAGTTAGAGATGTGTAGCTATGAGGAAAGATTGGATAGGTTGGGGTTATTTTCCTTAGAACAAAGAAGGCTGAGAGGTGATTTGATGGAGGTGTATAAAATTATGAGGGAAATAGATAGAGTGGACAGGATAAAATTGTTTCCCTTGGTGGAGAATTCTAGAACCAGGGGACATAGATTCAAGATAAGTGGCAGAAGGTGTAGGGGGGACATGAGGAAGAACTTTTTTATGCAGAGGGTAGTGGGTGTCTGGAATTCGCTGCCCAAGTTGATGGTAGAGGCAGAAACTCTAAACTCTTTTAAAAAGTACCTGGATCTGCACCTTAAGTGCTGTAAGCTGCAGGGCTACGGGCTGGGTGCAGGAAGATGGGATTAGAATGGGCACCTGCGTGTCCTCGGGCTGGCATGAACAAGATGGGCCGAATGGTCTCCTGTGCTGTAACTTTTCTATGGTTCTATGGTTCTATGTTATAGGTTTTAAGTACATGATAGGGATGAGGTTTAAAAAATAGAATAAAACAGAAGGACTGTGACAGGATGGAGGGCAGGAAAGATTAAATGCCAAAAGAGTTGGTGGCGCAGAGCCAAAGGAAGTGGTAATGAGACACATAAAGAAACAAAAGATGTGTCCAGAGGTGGTGTGAATGGCAGAATCATGAACAGCTGCCATCGAAAAGCAAAAAAAGGATGTGAAAAAAAATTGAATAAAATTAAAATCAGCAAAGAGAAAGGAAACAAAATGGGGACAGAGGTTATGGTATGAAATTGCTGAACACCATGTTGAATCCAGAAGGTTGTAAAGTGCCTAGCTGAAAGGTGAGGTGCTGGTTCCTTCAGCTTAGGTTGAGTCTCATTAGAACATTGCAGCAAACTGTGGACTGAGAAATCAGAGTGGGAGAAAGGTGAAAAATTAAAATGATAGGCAACTGGAAGTTCCAGGTCATGTTTGTGGACTGAATGGATGTGTTCTCTGAGTCAGCATTTGCTCTCCCCAATGTAAAGTAGATCACGTTGTGAGCATCAAATACAGTATATTTCACTTAGAAGGAATGTTTGAGGCCTTGAATGGTGAAAAGTGAGTAAATAAAAGGGGAGGGGTTGCAATAGTTTAGAAAGCTGCTGTGGGATGTGGAGGCGTATTGGGGGTGACTGATGAATAGGCCATGGTCACAAAAGTAATAGGGCCTTTGAAATGCTGGAAGGGAATGGAAGGAGATCTGCTTGGTGGTGGCACCATGCTGAATGTGGCCAAAATGGCAGACGATAATCCATCAAATACACGAGCATGTGGGATGGAGGTTAAGGACAACAGGAACTCTACTGTGGTTCTGGGAGGGGGTAGAAGGGGTAGGAGCAGTAGAAAGATATATCTGAAGTGCTAGTATGGAAGTCATAACATGGGCAACAGAGATGAAGAAGCTGGGAGAATGGAATGGAGTCTTTTCAAGTAACAGAATGTGAGGAAGTGTAGTTGAGATAGATCTGGGAATTAGTGGGCTTATAGCAAATATTGGATGCCTGCCCCCAAAATAGAAACACTGAGGAAGGGAAGAGTCAGAGATGGACCATGGGAAGGCAAAGGAAAGGCAGAGCACAGAGGGAGGCCATTCAGCCCATTGTACCAGGGGAAGCTAACTGCAAGGGCAACTCAGCTAGACCCGGTCCCTTACCCTTTTTTTATGGGCCTGCAAATATTTTCTCTTTGGGAGCCTATATTGTTCTGGGAAATTGGAAGTAAGGTTGATGACAGTTTCCAGTTCAAGCCAAGAGCAAGAAACAGCTTTTTAAAAATTATTTTGTAGGATGTGAGCATCACTGGTAAGGCCAACACTTATTACCCATCCCTAAGTGCCCTTGAGAAGCTGATGGTGAACCACCTTCTTGAAGCCCTGCAATCCATCTAGTCCATCCACAGTGCTATTCAGAAGGGAGTTAAAGACTTTGATCCAGAAACAGTGAAGGAATGGTGACATATTTCCAAATCAGGTTGGTGTGTTGCTTCGAGGGGAACTTGCAGGTGGTGGTGTTCCCATGTGCCTGCTACCCTTGTCCTTCTAGGTTGTAGAGGTCATGGGTTTGGAAGGAACATTGGTGAGTTGATGCAGTGCATCTTGTTTATTGGGCACATTGCTGCCACAGTGCATTGGTGAGTGAATGTTTAGGTTGGTGGAGGGGATGCCAATCAAGCAGACTGCTTTGTCCTGGATTGTGTTGTGCTTCGTGAGCGTTAATGGAGCCGCACTCATCCAGGCAAGTGGAGAGTATTCCACTACATTCCTGACTAGTGCCATGTTCATGGTGGACAGGCTGTAGTGAGTCAACAGCTGAGTTACTCACCTCAGAATTCCCAGTCTTTGACCTGCTCTTGTAGCCACAGTATTTATATGTGTGGTCCAATTCTAGTCTTACTCAGCCCCCCTCCCTCACTTCTTTTTACAGGAAACAGTGACACAGTGGTAATGTCACCGGACTATAATCCAGGTGACCAGACTAATTTCCTGGGGACACAAGTTCAAATCCCATCAAGGCAGTTGGTGTACTTTAAATCCAAATATGGATAAAGCTGAATTCAAGAGATGAGGTGAGACCAACAGTCCTAGCAGCAAAGCAGCATATGACCAATTGTGGCATCAAGGAGCCTCAGCAAAATTGAGCTCAATGGGAAGCGGGAACATATTCTCCTAGTTGGAGTCATACCTAGCACAATGAAAGATGGTTGCATTGTTGGAAGGCTGATCATCTCAGTCCCAGGACATCCCCCAGGATGTTGATGGTGGGGGATCAGTGATGGTAATGCCATTGAATGTCAAGGGGAGATGGAGATGGTTAAGTTCTCTCCTTTGAAGATAGTCATTGCCTGGCCCTTGTAGACATGAGTGTTATTTGCCACTTATCAGCCCAAGCCTGAATGTTGCCCAGGTCTTCCTGCATTTGGACACGGACTGCTTTAGTATCTGAGGAGTCGCAAATGGTGCTGAACATTGTACAATGATTACCGAACATCCCCACTTCTGACCTTATGATGGAAAGAAGGTCATTGATGAAGCAGTTGAAGATGGTTGGGCCTGGGACACTACCCTGAGGAACTCCTGCAGTGATGTCCTGGGACTGAGATGATTGGCCTTCCAAAACCACAACCATCTTTTATTATGCTAGGTATGACTCCAACTTGTAGAGTGTTTTCCTGATTCCCATTGAGTTCAATTTTGCTGAGGCTGCTTGATGCCACACTTGGTCATATGCTGCTTTCCTGCTAGGGCTGTCATTCTCACCTCACCTCTTGAATTCAGCTTTATCCATTTTTGGATTTAAATTACACCAGCTACCTTGGCGGGATTTGAACCTGTATCCCCAGGAAATTAGCCTGGTCACCTGGATTACTAGACCGGTGACATTACCACTGCTCCACTGTTTCCTGTAAAAAAAAGTGAGGGGGGGGGTTGCTGAGTAAGACTAGGACAAAGAATGTTCCATATATCCAATAAAAAAACAAGCATAACTAGAACCTATTCAGGTTCTTTAATTTGGAAAAAGTGAGTGGAGAAGTTGTTCAATGTCAGAAGAGGTTCAGCCAGGTAGAGATGAAGACTGTTAGGGCCTCCATTCAAGGAAGAGGTGGAGAGCCCTCCAACCATACTGCTGTGGGATGGAGGTGTAGAGAGATTGGAAGTCCATGGTGAAAAGGAAATATTTAAAGCCAGAAAACTGAAGCTGCTAAAGTGATGGAGGACATTGGAAGAGTCCTGGATGTAGGTGATAAGATAATAGACAAGGAAAAGGAAAATAGAGTTGAGATAGGATAAAAATCAATTCAGTGCAGCAGGAGCAGGCTGAAACGATGGGTCTAACAGAACAATCCTGTTTGTAGATCTTGGAAAGGAGCTAGATGCGTGCTGTTTGGTGTTGGGGGCTATGAGGTTAGAGACTGTGAATAGAAGATCTCCAGAGGAGATTATGCCAGTGACAGTCTTGGACCTAATGGCTTAATATCAAAGATTATTACTGAAAATAAAAGCTCAGGAAGTAGGGGGTAATATATTATCATGGATAGAAGATTGGTTGGGTCATGATCTGACGGGAGTTACGAGGAAGTATCTGAGAGTTGACATTTGGTCTCTGCTAGGAAGAGGTTAATACGCAAAACCAGTGCCCCATCCTTTCAGCATGTTTGATGTCAATATTAGAGTTGGATCTGAGAGCATGGCATGGTGCACATTCAGAGGAAGATATGTTAGAGTGAGTGAGGACAGCAGCAACATTAAGATAGCTGATGTCATGCCACAACTTCCCAATGAAAAGATAAAGAAAGAGTCAGAGGCCAGAGGGAGGATTCTAGCTGGAGGGAGAATACTGCAAACCACTGTGAGGGGACACGATTCCAGGTCAAAGAATTGTGCACCTTTGTGTACAAATCCTCTGTGACATGTAAACATTATTCCAACATTCTAATTACCTTTCATAACCTCCCTTTTCACGCTTATTGTAGAAATTCCATTTTCCATAGACTCAATGAGTTAAATGGCCTCCTTCTGTGCCATTATGACTCTATGGCTATTTCTTGCAGGGCAGTACCAATGGAAAACTAATCATGAAGAAGTGGTCATGGAAATTATCATTGCCTTCCTCACCTAAAACCTTAGACACTGTAATGATTATATTGCATTGCCAGTTCCTCTGGCTGTGCCTGTCTTACACTCATCCACAAAGTCTAGCCAATCTGCTATTCATTAAAATAATAATGATTTACACCAGGAAAAAAATTTACATGTGCTATGCATCAGTGATATCATAAGATAACAGAAAGATTTCATTTATTTGCCTTTTCTAGCAATATCAGGAAAGCAGTTTAAACTAACATGTTAATGATTTCATGGAAACAGAGACACAGCAAATGCTCCAGATTTGTTCATGATGTCACAACACATAATGATTAAATAGAATAAAGACCCCCAAATCAATTAGTGAATTAAATTAACACCAATTATTTGAGCTTTCCTGCTAAGAATTGCTGTTTATTAATATTTGTAAGTGCTAATAGCTTCCATACACTATAAAGATTTCGGCAAAATAGATTATCAATCTATGTAAAAATGAGCTGCTGCTAAATTGAGAAACTGGATAGCACAATTATCAATAATACTGCCCTTCAAGTTCTGGGACTTGGGGTTGAATTCAGCCCAGGCAATTGGGATGAAAGTCTTATCTCTTCGATGGCTTTTCCAGTTCCCAGTGGGCATGAGTGCACAGTACATTCAGATATGCATACACACATGAAAAGCTTCATACAATTCAATACTAGCTGGCACTAATGCACCAAAGATGGCTATAATATTGGCCGATGTGTGAACTGGGAATTTCACAATGGTGCAGCAGGTGTGATATTGTTCTGAAACTAATGTTAGACGCATATTGTTGACACTCAAGAATGAGTACTCTACTGCTAATCCAGGCTGTACATGACCTGGGAGTAACTTGCATGGATAATGTCGAAGTACTAAATAAGCTTTCTGAGATCCAAATGATCAAATCACTGAAAATCTGTTAGTATTAAGAGTGGAATGCATGTTTTGCTATGTATTATTAATTATCCTCCATTTCATAAATTTTAATTATTGCAGCAAACATGAATACAGAAACATAGAATAATTTGTTCTCGATTTATGGTGATAAATGTGGCTCTTATTTATCTAATATAAAAACTATAAGGAACATTATGTACAAAAGTTCTAATAAGCATGGGCTTTTTAACAGCTGTACACTTTGTCAGATTTCCTTGCTTTTCTCCTCTATGGTGAATCTCGGTTTAAATCTTGCTGTTCACCTAGTCAGAAGAGAAGGAGCCCACCTTAGCACAGGAGCAGCTAGAGCTGCTGCAGGATGATTCTTACCTGCATCTGAAAAGCAAAAACATTTTATTACATCTGGCAGACTAATAAGCCTAGTGCCTTTGGGTTATTTATTATTTGATTACCAATGGCTGCAACCGCGCACAATTACAACTTGTAAAATATTTTAAACTATTGCCACAATCACATTTCAAAACATGTTTTCAGAAGTTTCCAATTACCATTAGCAGTATGACATTAAGTATCACTAGGACAGGGATTTAAAAAGGGAGAACAACAGGTTCAGACTGCTATCGATTCTTCACTAGCATTGCAGCAGTCAAGATTCGATTCCATGACAAGGTTTCTAAGTTTTGCATATAAAACTAATTGCTTTTTCATCCTTTACCAGGAAGACCAGAAACCAGCTGGTGAAAAGTGTCCAGGCTCCAACTGGAGATGATGCCTTCAATTTGCTACCTCTTACCACAAACAGGTGAAAATAGTAGATAAGGATTTTTGATGTTGCCTACTGCTATTTTACCACCCAACTTTACTTTTTCTCCAAGGCCTTCTTCAAAAGAAGTACTTCAAAGGCTTCCTTGCTTTACGCTTTAATCCACAGTGCTGAAGCCTGCAGTCCAAACGAACTTTCCTTAAACCATCTCCTCAAAATACAACCTAAACTTTTGTTCCTGTTGACAAAGTAGCAATTACAGCTCTGTTGCCCAATGATTGGGCTCGGGCCGATCTGCTCCTGCTATTAATTAATCTCACAAAAGGAGCTCATTTCCTGGTATTCAGATTGACAAGAGACTGGAGAACAGAAAGCTCTTTCAAAACAGCTTCAGCTTAACTGAGGAAAGAGGTAACAGAAGAAAGAGAGCCAAAGCATTTGAGAGGGAGAGCACATTTGATACAGCCCGCTTCTCAGTGATTGAATGCTTTGTTAAAGAGAGCTCTTCACTAATCTTTACCTGTAAAAGCTTAGGCATGAGTAAATTTAGCACAAGTGCTGCTAAGGTGAGCCATTCACAGGCCAGCAATTTTATTTATTTTTATAAATGCATCTTCTCCCTTATTTTATTTGTTCTTTAATACATTAAGTGTGCATTTTACTTAAATAGACAAGCACTTGGAAGAGAAGGAAGATGAAGAGAGGCAAAAAAGCAGAGCAATAGAGAAAAGATTAAAGCATCTTACTTAGTATCTCTTTCGTATTCAAATCATGCTAAGGGATCCATGAAAGTTAGAAGCAGGATTGTTCAGGAAGGCTTCTAAAGTGTGTATACGTGGATTTCATGGGATAAAACAAGCCATGGACGAAGTGATGAAAGGAAGATAAGATGCCCTGTGTACAGCAACTGAAGAGTGGTTCAATTACTTCAGCAATCACCACACACACTTTGATGCTCGAGAGAAGCAACCTCAAAATAATAAAAAATGAAAACAGTCAAATTTTTAATGACTATCGCCTGAATGTTTAGACTTAAAAGTAAGTTTAAATGTAATGCATGCTAAGGTTTCAATAACCACTAGGATGTTGTAAATTGAGGAAAATATATTTATTTATACTGCTGATGTGCATCTGTGTTTCCTGGTGTTTGATGTGCCAGTTTCAACGACAATGGGATATTTGAGGGGCTGCATAAAATGAGCCTTAGTTCTACCAGTGTCCCATCCTCATGCAGTTTTACAATCTTTCTGTCGATTATTTTTAGTTTGACCAATCTGTCAGCTTTTCTGGTGTAATTAATTGCTCTCCCACAAGCACCTTAACCAAACCTTCACCCTTAGATTCATCTATTTGCCAGTAATTCCTCTAGTTTTTATCAAAAGCACCTGATGCTATTTTCTTCATTTTTTAAACTCCGTGTTTCCTCTATTTTTAAAATAAATGTTATTTTTCTAGCTTCCACTTTTCTTCTATTTTCTCCTGCAGGTGTTTGCTCAGGCTGACTTTGACTTATAAATAGTGGGATATTTGCTGCCTCCAATACTCCACTCAAACAACTATTCTCTATGTATGAGTCCAGGCAGTATGTTTTGATAAGCTATTCAACTATGGGTTGGCATCATATTTGAACCAGATTCTGTCCTCATATAACATCCACATATAAACAGTTCCTGGTAGAAGTTACTGTATACCGCAGGGTTAACACGAATGAGATGCTTGAATGACTATTTTCCCATAAAGTTCATGGGCACCAATGCCAACTGACCTGCATCTTCTTCCTTCCTGAGCTCAGCTCTGAACACAGGGGAAATCAGATCTGAGAGTTTGTTAGGCTTTGTGACTCAATTCTACATTAGAGAAATGGGATCCTGCTTTCATTAACTTCCAAATCCAAGTTAACAATTTATTTACACAGCAATAAGAAATCTTGAATTACCTTACTAGGCACAATAGCAAAACTTCAGAATTCTGAGACAAATAAGTTCTGATATTAACCTATTATATGCAACTACTAAAGGATCAATTTTAATCTTACCCGTCTGACTGAAACCAGGTGGGCAGATAGTTAACTTCAATTTGGTGACATTTACTTTGATGTTCCTCCTGTATCTCACTGTCTTCCATTTTAAGCAAGTGGCAACTGATGCCAGCTTGGGCTGTCTTTAAATATGCAAATTGGAATCCAATGACATAACTAACAACCAACATTTTAACCGTGATCTGAATTGGAAAGCTGCTGTGACTTTACTGACAAGTAAACTTTAGTCAGAAGCAGAAGATGTTACTCGAGGTAAATTTTTACTCTCCTTTTTGGGGTGCAGAGGTGCAGGATTGCTCCTACAGGCCACAAAGGAAAACTTTAGGCTTCTCCTGCTCAGAGTACTGTGCCCTACTTCATCAAGAGATGCCACCCTTGCCACTGCCAGCACCCCTGGAAAAGAAGCCAACCAGTGGCTTGTTAATGAGGCAATTGAAATTGTTGTGATAAAAATCTGCAACGACAATCTAGCTGAAATTATAAGGCTCCCATCTGATAATCCCTGGAAATTAAAATGTATACCCTATTGTCCCAGTTTTCCTTTCTACATGGTAATGCAGCCAATCTTGTTGTACATTGGTCTACTTATTTACAACTTTTTATGTTTAGTATAATCTGTTGTACTGATATAGTGACACTTGCTTGTCCAGAATGTATATTGGTCTCAATATTGCTGTAAAAATAATGCTGAGTCTAACAACTTCTGATAAGTATTTCTGCACAACTAAAAGCAAAAACCTGGAAATTGCTATTCAAGAAGTGCTGATCCACCACAAGCTGCGTGAAAGCTCCATCTCACCATTTGGCTCCCCCTTCACATGTGTTGAATGGCACAAATTCCGGTACTGGTGACATAGATATGGACTAAATTCACCACTAAAAGTTAGGGCTTGCTGACTTCAGTCTAACTAGCCTTTTAATAGCATGGTAGGTCTTAATGACAATGCATCTGGCACTGAAAATTAACATTTGTAAGTTTGTAGAATCATTCCTCCAAATATTATCATTAGAGATTTTTTTTAAAAAATGTTTTGCTTTTTCTTTCTGCCTCTCTTATATCTCTCTTAATCCAACCTTTCTTTCCCTCTCTATTTTGTTTTTGGTACCTGATTTGACATTGATTCACTATTGCAGCTTACACTTCCTGTGCTACTCACTAATTATTTTTCACTCTGACTGGTTAAGGAGATATATATAGTTGTTTACCCTGTTCTAATAGATCCCGAATGCCTTGCGGAAGATGCTGCACTGCTTGGATGTCCAGCTGACAGCAGCTTGCCCCATGGAAAGTCTATGGGCAACTGCAAGTCCAAATGATGGTTGGCACCATTTGCCACTCAAAGAAAAACATGATCATAGTTTGATCATAGTGAAAAATATGGTTCACACTAACATTTACACAAGCTTTAGTACTCATTTACTGTGAAATTATGTTCATGTGAAGCATAAACAAGATGTAGATTAAGGCTTGTTTGACCAATTTGGCCAAATGGCCTGAATCTGATTTGTATATTTTATGTAATTCTTTGTTAAATATATTTTGGTTTGCTGAGCGCAGGATGCAAACAGATGTTAGTGTCAACCAGGATTTTCACTGCAGGGCTTCAGTCAAATATTCCATTTCCTGTGAACTCATCTCTTTTTTAGCAATAGAATAACATAACAGGTCAAACAAAAGTCAAAGGTCAGAATTAGATATTTCTGCTCATTCTGGGCAAGAATGTATAATGGGCTCTTGAGAAACTAAAGCAAACAAGGTAAATGGGAACCTCCGATGAAGTGTGACTTGTGTTTTTTTTTGTGTGGTCCATATTGTGTAATCAAGTAGTTTTGGTCTAGAATGTGTGTCTTTCCTAAACATCTTTCACATGTTCTTAATAGGCCTGGACGTTCATCCTACAGGTGGGTAGAGGGAGTCGGGATAATTCCTGGCTTGGCCCACCCGCTTCTGGAGAAAGTGCCCGCAAAAGCGGGATCTTCATTGGTGGGGGGCAGGTTTTCATCAGGAAGCAGCCCGCACCATTTAAAGGCACTAGCGAAAATTGGACAGGAATGGGGTTGGGAATCCCGGAATTGGGACCTGCTCGCCATTTTTAAAGGACTCCCAACTCATCCCGCCATGGTGAAAATCCGGGTCTTCGTATCAGTCAAGATGAATATAAACTGGATTGCAATATTACTTCACCTGCAATATGCAGTCAAATGAAAATCCCCCAGGAAAGCTTCCTAAGAAATCAAAACTCTTTGTGAACCTTTTCTAACATGGTATTTTGAGATATGACTTTATAGTTGGAATCTTTGACTAATAATTCCTGCCTCCTCTGCATTCTAATCTGGTGACCTTGTAATTCATGCCTTATTTTGTACAAGAATAATTGGAAATAGCAGGCAGCTGTGGTGAAGGTCTACACATTGCCATGCTCTACTCATTAACTTAATTGTATTCATAAACTTTAGCAGGGAGCAATGAGAGGTGACTTGTGCGTCTCAGTGCAGGGACTTCAGAGAGAAAGAGCAATAAATGACTTTGACCACTGTATCATCTGCCACCTTAACTAATCTATGAGTTTTAAGCTCCTGATGTGAACTCATTACAAGCTAGTAAGGTTATAGAAGATGCGATTATTTAGTCTTGCTTGGGGTTGGTGTCACCCAGCTAAATAATTCAGTAGAGTCCTACAATTGTCTGCATTATGCTCACTGCAGCCTCATAATCAACTTTATTTAATAGCTGACTGGCACTAAATTTCCTCAGAATCTTCAGCACTTATATCATTGTTTCACTATTACTTCACCAAAAAGATTGAGAAAATTTGTGTTTTAGTGATTTGTGCAGTTATTGTGCTGAACACATATTTACTCATTTTTTTTTAATGGCGGGAATCTTACAACCATCAAAGCCTTTCAGGACTCATTCACAAAGCAGCAATGTTCAAGTGCACAGACGTTTCCTCGGTTTATGTCAATCCTGCAATGGGTATAACTTTACATCCATAATAAATTGGTCTGACAGCTCCCCCGTGCACTTCAGGCAACTGTAAATGAAATGTTGGTCAGCTGAACAGGACACTGACTTCACTTACCAATGCAGATTTCTGAGGAACATTTTTTAGTCCTTCACATTTTTTAATCACTGACACCTGCACTTCGTTTTAACTATCGTGCTTTCCCCTCTTTTCAGAAACCTCTTTTGCGTCCTTGGACTCCCCTCCCCACCTCACCACTAAATTAACACTCAGATTGATTTAGGACAAGGAATGTGTTTTCTACCTGCAGGGCATACTGCATTATGTCATCATATTGGAGGGTGTGTTGCAGCAGCACAAAGCTCATCAGAAATGCCCCTTCCCAATGCAGGTTCAGGCTGTACCCATCCTACCAGGACCTCCCTGAGGAATTGTGCACTTCTGATGGCTGTGCATCCCCAAGGATGGCACTGGGCATCTCTGCCACCTTCATCACCAAGACTTGCAGACTCACCCCATTGCCAGAAGTACTCCATCTGCAGTAAATAAAGTGATAACAGTTCTCGTGACAGAAGCCTTTAACTTTTATGGCTTCACATTTTTCCAGGCTGTGCATGGCCAGAGAAAGAAATCATGGGCCCTGATGCTTGTCCTCTTTCTGGGCCCCTTATTCCATCCCCCATCATCACCACCCCCCACCCCCCACCCCCCCACCTTTAACCCTCAACCTCCCCCTCAATCATGCATGATAGTTTTTCCCCTTTCAACATTCACCAATCAATTCACCAAACAATCACAGAAAGGTCCTAGCAAAATGATAGTGCTCATTGTTGGCATCCGGTTGCAAATATCACCCAATATATATGCATCATGGGCCATTAATATTAAGAGCAGCAAATATATAATGCAGTGTTAGTTTGTGTGCACCCTGTAGGTGATCCCACTGCAATATTAAACAAACCAGAGAGTACAAATTTTACTTTAATATCATCATGCAATATTATTAATTTGATAGGAAAATATCCCATTAGTTATTTGTAACACTGTGCAGATGCTAACACTGATTTTGGTGACTGCCTCAGCCCTCACTAACATGTTCTGCACCATTGCACCATATGGACACAGTGACAATAAATTGGTATTGGGGGGATGCTTGCAACCCAGGTAAACTGCACAAGATATTTTCCATTTTGTAGAAGAAATTGAAGACTTTCCCCTGCCTGGGTGCATGATATTATTCAATATATTTATTTCATACAAGGGGTGTAATTAAATTCTATTTTATCAGTAATCTCACAGGATAAAAAGATCAAATGACTACTGAGCAGCAAAATGGACTGATTGAACAACATAGGTCTTCACTGTCATTGAGAAGCATTGGAGCCCTCAGGTGTCTCTATGCAACATAATTTTTAAGAGGCCAGAGAACAAAGACTGAATGGTTCATAACTGCACCTGTGTTTTATTGATTAGCAAGTATGAAGACTCTGCTGATTGCTGCTTCTCGCCTCAATATATTTTCAATATCTACAATGTAACACAACTTTGTCATGATATTTCAATACCTCAAAAAACTCATAAAAGTACCAAGATAGAGTGGGATAGTAGGTAAAGAGACAAAGGACAAGATTGGAATCAATGGAAAATGGCATGAATGGAGAATCGTGTGCAGTGTAAAACAGGTTACTGATTTATTATGAGCCCATTATACGTTCCTGCCCTGGCAGTTACACCCCACAAAACCTGTTCACAGTAAACTTCCATTAGCAACAAAATAAACAGAACTCCAGCCATGATTCCAACCTCTGTTCACAAGATAATTATAGATGACAATGGCCATCTAGCCCAGCTCATCTCATCCATCCAGACTGACATACTAACGTACATATTAGGAGCAAGAGTAGGCCATTTGGCCTCTGGAGCCTGCTCCACCATTTGATAACATTGTCTACATTATGCTGGTGACTACAAGTCAAAAGTACTGAATTAGCTGTAAAGTGATTTGACACATCATGAAAGGAGCTGTACAAATGTAGCTTTTGTCTTTCTTTCATTACACCTGCATGCAGTAGGCAGAGTGACTGTAGCAAGGTGAAATTGGAGGCCCAATGCTGATTTTCTAAGGATAATTAATCACAGAGCAATTAACTGATGTTCGGAAAGTGCTACAAAGAAATCACTGCATTTACAAAACAATTCAACTCTGTAGCTAATACAACATTATGATTCTGACTTCTCTGGCTCCAACCCACAATATACCATAAATGGCATCTGCCCTTTTTACACTAATAACACTATTTCCAGGATTTGTCAATTAGTCATGTACCAGCAGTACAGGAAAAATATAGATTGAATTATTGATCTGAATTTTTCAGAGAAGAATGATACATGGTACAAAAATTCAGTGTAGCCTTAAATTAAGAATTAAGTTGTTTCCCCTTTGCCCAGAAGCTGCCATACAAATTGTGTTGTACACTGTGAATTTACAATCTATCTGAGGTGAACCTAGGATGGAGTAGAGATTTGTGAAACCTTTCTTTAAGCGATCTCCTCGGGACAAATAGGGATTTCATGCCCAGGCTTTGAAAGAATAATAAAGCGGGCGATAGTGAGTCCACACCCTGGCCTGTGTCACTCTCAGTTTTTAGTTTCTTACATATATTTTGATGAGGCCCAAGGTTGTGAAGCCTCTGGTATGTCAACATTGCAAGTCATCAGAATTGTGCGTACCTACTTGAGGGCATAATGTTGGTTTAAATTCAAAACAGAATTTTGGGAAGAGTACAGTATTAATTTCGTGGTGTTAAACCTTAAAATTGATTCTCCCCAACCCACACCACCGCAACCCCCACCAGCCTCTCACTCTACCACCCCTCATCCCCCGCACCAACCCTCACCACACCCCCACCATCCCCTCATTCCCCCACCATTCCCTCACTCCTATGCCTCCTCATCTCCCCTTGCCCTCACTCTCACACCACTCTCCACTCCCTCACACCACCACCACGCTCCCCTCACTCCCCACCACCCCATCACACCCCCAAACCCCCTCGGCAGCTTCATGGTTTTCTGGAGAGATTCTCAAAAAAATTGTTGGAACCACGAAGCTGCCCAAAGGTCAGAAACAGCAGCACAGCCACTCCATGAAACTGACCTCACAGGCTGCCTTTAAAAAACTAAAACTGTCAGGTTGGCAGTTCCGATTTTTTTTAAAGCTGGTCTTTCACGTCTGCATCACTGGCTGCTCAGTCTGGATGATGAGAAACTCCATTTAAAACACCAAGCCCTGCTCCCTCATGTTTGACAGCACCTGCAACCCCTCTCCCAGGCCCTGGCCAAGGGGCATCAATGTACGTTAGCCAGTGTGTTGTCAGGAGTGCATTGTTCAGATGATGAATGTCTCTATCATTGGCCAGGCATCAAACCTTAGACTTTCTCCAACCTGTGTGGTTTATCTACTCAATGGGCCGCTAGGAAAGCCCCAACAGGTTTTTTTGAAGATTTAGATGCCTGACAGTATGGTGCCTAAAGTAGGAGGAGATATCTGGGAGGAAAAGTTGATGTTATGCACGTGCAGTTATTATGATGACTCTTGGAGATGTTTACCTCAGAAACAACTGCATCTCACTCAACTTCCTCCCACAGCCTAGAGCTGTGAATCAATTGTTAAGTAGCACTAACATGCAGGAAGGATTCCCACAAAGGGACTCTTAATGCTGAGCTAAGTACTTCTAAGTATTATCATAATAATAATTTAATAAATTGGCCCTGAGACTGTTACGGAAATAGTATAAGAAATGATACACTAGGTCAGAATTTTTTCTGAGAATGCATATTCTTATCAGTTTGCAAGGTCAACTTATAATGATATAAATGCTTTACAAAAAGAATTATCTGCTTTTAAAAAAAGCATTTTGTTAAAAAGATGTTATGAGAACTCTATTCATTACAGCACAAACAGCTAGAACTGATAGAAAATTGACAGTAATGTGCCTAAAGCTGAATGCATATTTCAATACTTTGATAGTTACCTTCCGAGTCTGCATTTTAAAAGCAATGCCAGTATTGTATGGTATATTTCTCTTTTTACGCATGCATTTTAAAACCAACTCTAGTTCTACAAAATAGTACATTGACTTTATTTTAAGCACACGTTGAGTAATGTGACACAACAGGAAAAACTGACACAGAAAATAAACATGAAAACTTCAAAGAAGAGACTCGCAAATATTTGCATAAATACCTGAGTCATTGGGAGAAGGGTACAAGTCAGTGGTGATCGCAAACATAATGCATTATTCATGCGATTGGGGACTTGAACCTGATGCTAAGGTTTGAACAAAGCTTTGAAATTTGCAAAATTGGTATTAATATTCAAAGATATAGCAATGCGGGTTGTCATATTTTCATTCTCTATCCATCTATTTTCCCAGAAAACTACTACAGCAGTGTGTAGGCAGCCATTTGCAAAGCCTGTCAATTTTCATTGCTGTTCATCAACATTGAAACACTTACACAGACCTGAAGAAAATTCAATTCACACCAAACTGGAGTCAATTTCAGTTGACAAGGTCTGCATATTAAAACAAAACAAATAAATAAATCACTTTAAATTACCTGAATGACCTTGTGGGTAAAAACTCCACCTAAAGTGCCAGTGAAACATATGGTGCAGGTATTTCAAGCTTTGATTCCCAGTCTCTGCAGAGCTGATCAAGGCAGCATCTCCAATGGGATCCATCATTCCTGCACTGGGGAAGGATAAAATCAGCCAAGATTATGGGCGGAATTTTCTGTGCTCACTGGTGTCGGGGGTGATCGGTGGCATGAGCAGACAATATGGCGTGCTCGGTTTTACGATGGTGGGAGACCAGTTTGCGATCGTCCGCTCAGCCAGCCGATGGCGGGCCGCATTTCCCACTATCGGATGTCGGGAACCTCATTGTAACACATCAGCATATTATCAGGTCAGCCCACTGGAATTGGCCCCCTCTGCTGGATCGCCCATCCACATCAATGGGAAAGCATGCCGACGTGCTTCACAACAGTACATCAAAGGTGTGCACTTGGCGGCCTGCGCTTTGAGGGGAGCTTGGAGGAGAGTGCACAGCAACGTTGTGCAATGCTCACCAGGATTACCTGTTAGACATCAAGTTGGAGTTAAGGGCAGCCCTGACATTGAGGCAACTGGTGGTGGGGTGGTGGGGGGGGGTGGTGGTTGGTGGGGGTACTAGGGCAGCCCTGCCATTGAGACGACTGGTGGCAGGTGTGGGGACAAGAAGAGCCCTGCCCTTGAATATAGCGCACAAGTGTTCAGATTAGCGAGGATGGTTGGGTAAGGGAAGTGACCATGCATTCGGGAAACCTGTAGAAAGTGACCATTTCACTGCAACTGAGGCAGTTCAGGTGCAGCCACTTTAATATGATTGGAGTTGGGCCTCTCGCTTCTCTGCCCACTTGAGCAATGCAAAAGCATCAAAATGCCACCAAGTGCTCTAGAGCTTCCCCTCCCAAACCCCCAAACCCCTGGTGCAGACTGTAAATTCATTAGGATTTTGGTGGGCTGCACATTGTACAATCTCCTTGCTAAACCTGGCCATGTAGCAGTCACTGCTGGAGGCACTCATAGCCCCTTGCAATGTCAGCATCCCAGTTTGGATCAGTCTCCCCCATGGTTCAAGCTAACAGGGCAGCCATGCAGTACACTAATCTCTGGCCATCCAAGTGGTGGCCAGCACTCTCCAGGAAGCATTAAGGTACTGTCACACTTAACCAGGACAGGTTGTTAGTGCACCAATGCTAACCACGTGTCTTTAATCCTGCAGGAGAAGTGCATCAGGAACCTGGAGCCTGGTGAACTAGCTGTATTCCTGATGGGCTACAGAGCATGAAGCCGATGGAGGAGAGAGCGATTGAGGGTCCTGGCTGCTCAGAGGCAGGACCAGCAACTTAAGGAAGAGGGGGCATCTGGGGCTCTTGCACATGCCGCCCAAGAGCCACAGCAAGCCTTTGCAGGCCGATGCCTAGCAACATCCAGGGTCTATAGACGCAGCCTTTCATTCCTGCAGATGACCAAGAAACAGTGCCGCCAAAGACTGCGCATGTCTAGGAAACTGGGCAGTCACATCTGCCAACTACTGGAGGATTTGGCATCACGAGGACATGGAGGGCATCCACTGCCAGTGGCCGTGAAAGTGACAGCGGCACTCAATTTCTACGCCAGTGGCTCTTTCAGGGCTCCACAGGTGACATCTGTGGGATATCACAAGCCTCCATCTACAAATGCATCTGAGGTCACATATGCCATCTTTGTGAGGGCACACAACCTTGTGCATTTCGCCCAGGACCAGGACCGCCAAGATGCAAGAGTGATCCGATTTGCCCACATCTTGGGTTTCCCCTAGGTGCAGGGTCCGATCGACTTCACGTGGAACTCAGATCTCCGCCGCAACACACGGTGAACTACATCAACCGCAAGGGTTTCTATTCACTGAATGTGCAGCTGCTGTGCGACCACCAGAAATGCAACCTGCAGGTCTGTGCAAGGTTTCCAGGGAGCATGCATAATGCCTACATCCTCAGTTGGTTACAGGTCCCTGATGCCTTCCACGAAGCTGCAGAGTTGGCTCTTTGGGGCTGGGGCCATCTGCAGAAGCTGTGGCTGATGACACCCATGTGGCGGCCTCAGACTGCAGCAGAGCGACGCTATAATGAGTCTCATGCTGCAACTCACAAGTTGGTGGAGCAAACCATTGGGATGCTGAAGATGAGGTTCCAGTACCTAGCCCGGCCTGGCCCTGCAATATAGTCCACAGAGAGTGTCACGCATCATTGTCGCCTGCTGTGCCCTTTACAACCTGGTGCTGCAACAGGGAGAGGAGCTGGCTGAGGAGGAGATGGAGAAGCTGGAGGTCTCATCTGATGAAGAGGACGCCAATGGGGATGAGGTTGAGGGGGTCCTCAAAAGCGATGATGATGGGGATGAGGCCTTCGCACTGGCCAGATGAGGCAGGTTCGCTTGGGAGGTTCTCATAGCTGCTAGATTTGCGGAGGGTGATGACAACATGCAGTGAGGAGACCCCATAGATCCTCACATTGCATCTGTGAACGCTTGACTCCAGTCTGGCTTATGGCTGCCCAAATACCTTCTGTGATAATGATCCTGTCATGGAGACACAGTGGAGGCCGTAATAGTCACTCAGTTGCAGGAGAATGATGACGACATGCAGTGAGGACACTCCATAGATCTTCACATAGCCTCTGTGAATGTCTGACTTCTGTCTGGCCGAGGGCAGCTCGCTTGTGCTCTGTGATCAGGATCATATCATAGAGATGCAGCCATAAAATGTTAGAGGCATCTGATCCTTTGTCTGCCTTCAGCACCTGACCCCTTCAGAAGCACAGTGTCAGTGGTCACAGATGCTGTAGAAATGGGGGTCAGCCCCACCTTAAAGGTGCTGAGAGCACACAGAAAGAATGACAGAACTCTGTGGCACCTGCCCACTACATTCTGGTAGCAATGACAAGCACCACTGAGGTGCAGACGTCAGTAATGTGTCCAGTGAATGTTAAACCGGACCATCACTTTGGTCTGAAGGCTGCACAAAGCACAGGGAAGAGGCCCTGGACTGAGACACCTGCCTTTATCTTGTGCAGAAAGGTTTCACAACTGAGTGACAAGAACACTGCTCATCAGAACAAGGAGCCATAGGCAGGGAGACATTCTTGGGAGTTTATTGACAATAGTGAACATTATGTACAAGTGATTAACACCTGTGCCCAGGCTGTGCAACTTTCCTGACTCCGCTGCCAAGTCTTGGTGCCCCCCAGCCGTCCACAGCAGAGGCGGAGGCAGCTGCTGACTGCTATGCACTGTCTGTGATGGCCTTGGCGGGGTTCCTCTGGAGGGCCGAGGCTTGGAGGGCCACAGCCTGCTTTAGGGGCCCTGCTGAGTGGCAGTGGCACCCTCCTTGGCCGGTGGAGCTGGATCTGTGGAGGTCAGAGGAAGATTGGAATCAGATGGGCCGGATACTCTCAGAGTCATCTGCATGGATGGGCCTGGAGTGTGCACCTGCTGATCCTCCTCCCTATGGGTGCTTGGACCAAGGTCTCCATGGCAGCCGCCATCCTACAAGCGTTAACCTCAGTGCGTTGACATGCCGTTGCTATCACCTCCGGTTGAAGGCAGATGGACTCCTCCACGTGCCTTGCAATCTGAGGAGTGCGGTGAACATCCCTTCCTGATGTTCCTGAGCTTGCCTTTGCAGCTCTAGCAACAATGACACAACCGAGTCCAGAGGCTCATCCTCTGACTCGGACTCATCAAATTTCTGGCCCAGCAGTCGTCCGGGTGCCAGAAACCTAAGAAGTCCCTGCCTCCACCTGCTATGGATTAGAAGGTGCGATGTGCTTGCCAGATTATGATCCCGGGATGATTCTAAAGCTAGGTCCCACTGAGGTGTGTGTCTCTCTGCTGGTGGAGGGTGTGGGTGAGCGCTGTGATGGGACTTTAGGGAGGGTGCCCCAGATTCCTCTTCAGAGGTTTCTTTGGAACTTGATTGGAGGCCCTGGGTCATGGACTCTGTTGGCTGTTTGGCAGATGTGCCTGAGAAAGCAAGGGGAGATAATTAGTGCCTGGCAGTGGCCTGTGAAAGAGGACACATCACTCACGGCATGGTTGTCTGATGGATGTTGCACTGCTGGATCCTCACTTGGTAGAGCAGCGCCGACCTCACAAACAGCACAGGTACGGCCTAGATCCTTGCTGGCCAGCTGGATAGCTCTATTTTCAAAGTCCATGAGGACCTTGATTTCAGGCATTCCACAACCAGTTTGCGACCTCTCCCTGTTGTTGTGTGCCAGCTTGTCCTGCATGAACAGAGATGGAGAAAGTGTAAGCAGGATGCCTGCCAGCCCAGATGATAAGTATGCCTGGCATGTGTGGGTGGCGAGTGGTCTCATGAATGGGATGGGGTCAATGAAGGTGTGTGTGAGAGAGTGAATGGTGATGTCCCTTGCACTGGCAGTGAGTGAGGGCTTTTATGGATATGTGATGGATATGTGAGTGTGTGAGTTGAGACTGTTGAGAAGATAGACTTACCCTGGCGGAACGGAGGCGATCATTCATCCTCTTATGGCACTGGATGGATGTCTTGTTTTGAAGGGTATTGGCTGACCACTGCTGCCACTGTCTCTCAAGCTGGGTTAGCACTGTTACTGCCCATCCTGCGGCCAGAGTGGGTGTAGAGGATATCCCAGTGAGCCTCCACGGCATCCAAAAGGTGCTCGAGGGACACGTCGCTGAACCTGGGGGCTGCAGTCTTCTTCAGTTTCAGGCCATGTCTTCCATGCAGCAGTGGTGGTCTGGAAGTCTGCTTGCGGCTGGCCTTTAAACATGGCGCCTGGCATGAAGCAGTGGCAAGGTGATGGCGGGTGGACGAATGAAAGCCCACCCGCCATGGGAGCAGCATGTTTCCCGGAAGTGCATAAATAACATGGCGGCTTTGGGATGATATGATGTGAAAACCCATCGTCACGCCTAGCGGGTAAAATGCCGTTCTACCCGCCCGGTACCGCATTTAGTGAAAATCTGGGACAATTCCGCCCTATATCTCTGAACTACAATCTTCAATGGAAAATAAGTACACATGGACATAGAATGAGAACAGGACTAAGCTGGAATGTGAAGCTGCCACAGCCAAATAGTTTGCCAACAATTATGACCTGGGCTTGTACATGAATAATGGCTTGGGCGTGATTCTGGAAGACTTGTTTTCGGAATCATACCACAGGAAGCACATTCAGTGCATGGGTAAATTGTGTAGAACAAATCCCAAACTATCTTGTGTGGTTCTTGCCTTTAAGTGTCTTGCTGGTACTGCATAAATTCCTTGCTGCACAGGGACCATTGTTACTACAAAGGTGGAATGTCTGGCTCTGCAGCAAAATTTAAGCAGTGTTGCTGTGCCTTTCAGGAAAAGTCACCACTGTAAACAGGCTCAGCAACTCAGACCAAACTTGAAAGGTACACAGGCCTGAAAGAATTGAAAGTAACAGGCAGATAGAGAACTGCTTACTTTACCAAGACAGGTCTGCAGGAGATACTGTAGGCGATGCACCAAATGAACACCTTTGGATCCAGATGCACCATTGTCTGAAGGCTAAACAAGTTACAAAAAGGCTGGTGTGTTGCTCCTGATAAGGGAATCCATAAGGTATATCCAACCCAAAAGAACCTTGCCAAAATGAGTATATCCAACATTTGGCTGTATTAGGTTAAGTGGTATGTCATGCCTGCAACAAACACTTCCAAGTCAAATCATTGCTCTTTGATTTTGTGCGAACATTTTTCTCAGTTGAAAAATCCAGCCTTAGTCATGCTGTCCCAAGGCAGCCTAAAATAATGCTGGACACAATTTTCATCATTCATGAAAATCTTGCATTACTGTAGCTCACTTATCTACACATTAAGGCCTACAGCAACTTTTATTCTGAGGTCGATTTTCATATCCTCTGCTGGGCAGAGATAAGAAGGCAGTGCATTGGAAGCACCTTGGAATGTTTCATAATGATAGAAGGGGTCATCAACAGAGCTATCAGGCAGCACTTGCTTAGCAATAACTTACTCACTGATGCTCAGTTTGGATTCCACCAGGATCACTCAGCTCCTGACCTCGATACAGCCTTGATTCAGACATGGACAAAAGAGCTGAACTCCAGAGGGGAGGTGAGAGTGACTGCCCTTGACATCAAGGCAGCATTTGGCTGAGTGTAGCATCAAGGAGCCTTGGCAAAAATGGGAATCAAGAGAAAAATCTCCACTCGTTGAAGTCATGTCTAGCACAAAGGAAGATGGTTGTGATTGTTGGAGGTCAGTCACCTCAGTTCCAGGACATCACTTCAGCTACTTCATCAATGACCCTCCTTCCATCATAAGGTCAGAAGTCAGGATGTTCACTGATGTTTGCACAATGTTCAACACCATTCATGGCTCCTCAGACACTGAAGCAGTCCATGTCCAAATGCAGCAAGACCTGGACAATATCCAGGTTTGGGCTGACAAGTGGCAATTTGCATTTGCATTTGCCAAGCAATGACCATCTCCAACAAGAAAGAATCTAACCATTGTCCTTTCACATTAAATGGCATTACCATCACTGAATCCCCCACTATCAACATTCTGGGGGGTTACCATTGAACAGAAACTAAACTGTACTAGCCATATAAATACTATAGCTACAAGAACGGCTCAGAGGCTGGGAATCCTGTGGCAAGTAACTCACCTCCTGACTCCCCAAAGTCTGTCCACTGCCTACAAGGCACAAGTCAGGAGTGTGATGAAATACTCTCCTGTTGCCTGGATGAGTGCAGCTCCAACAACATTCAAGAAGCTTGACACCATCCCGGACAAAGCAGCCTGCTTGATTGGTACCACATCCACAAATATTCACTCCCTTCACCACTGACACACAGTAGCAGCAGTGTGTACCATCTACAAGATGCATTGCAGGAACTAACCAAGGCTCCTTAGACAGTACCTTCCAAACCAATGACCACTACTATCTAGAAGGACAAGGGCAACAGACACATGGGAACACCACCACCTGGAAGTTCCCCTGCAAGCCACTCACCATCCTGACTTGGGAAATATATCACTGGTCCTTCATTGTCACTGGTTCAAAATCCTGGAACTCCATCCCTAACAGCACTGTGGGTGTACCTACACCACATGGACTGCAGCGGTTCAAGAAGGCAGCTCCCCACCACCTTTCAAAGGCAATTAGGGATGGGCAATAAATGCTGGCCCAGCTAGTGATGCCCATATCGCCTGAATGAATAAAAAAAGAAAAAAAATTGTGTTAAAGGTATTCTCTATGTATAAGTAGCTGTTGTTGTTTATTTGCAGAAATCGTAATGCAGCATTTACTGTCCCATTCCCAGTTTCTGGGCTACATGAGTGTGTTGGGCTCCTGCATTTGAGCAGTCAAGGTGCCTTCTGACGCAGCTGGGTGCATCATTGGCCTGCACAAGTTGGGATTCATTGCAATTATGTGTTTTAACTGAGCAGAATACATGCTTCATGGAACTGTTCATAGATCAACCTAACCAGCAGCTCACATAGGGATTGCTGGAGGACGCCCCTCAAAAAGGTAAGGTAAATTTTTGAAATTACTTGTGTGGGCCTTGGAAGAATCTAAATTCTCTTCTTGCCTCCACAGAAAAATGCCACATCCATTTCTGCCCATTGTATCCCCGATCATCACAACCACCCTCACTGTGTTTGCTGCACCTGCCCCACCCTGATCAGCCAGCACCCTGTCCATTCTCCAAATGTGAATCCAGCTCATTGTAGGCTTGTTAACGAGTCCTGACCATGAAAATTGGTTGAGCTTTTTACCAGTAAAATTGGCAGATGACAGGGACCCTCCACCTTTTTGCTTGGAAAATGCCTACTCAAACAGATTGGAAAAGATCTCAGATGTGTTTCAGGAGGCAGGATGAGTACATGCAGTGAAATGTTAGGGCTCTACAATCTTCACTACTTCACCAAGTAATTTTTGATTGCAAAAAAGGGAGCACATATTCGAGGTGAAAGATCCGAATAATTGAAGTTGGTCCAGCCAGCTTGATGCCCTAAAGAAGTGACCCTGGAAACAGTGAGGCTGACAATTGGCAAGAGTCATTCAGGGGTGTTCATTCACCTACAGGCTAAGAGTCATCACAAGTGCTTACTCTACTGTACCCCAATCCTTCACATGTTTGAACATTTCGCTATTCATTAATTTGAACTTTATCATCATGTCATGTCACACCATGTATTAACAAATCACACTTCTTACAAAGGCCCTGAATTTCCTCATTGTCTTCAACTTACAAGGCTGTTATGGTGTCATGCATCCCAAAGGATTGAGGAAATTTGCATCTTAGCACCTTATATCAGTATGCGCCAATACTGCTCTAAATACACCATCTTTTTAATTGTCAAAATCTTATGCTTGTTGAAGCACCTCAGGGGTTATTTACATAACTGCAATGTTCAAGAAGATGGAACTTTTCTGGGTTTATGCTATTCTTGCATTCTGTGTAACTTTACAGCTTAAAAATAGTCCAACACCTCACCCTTGCATTTCCAAGACATACGAGTGATGAGTTGATGATCTAAGAAGGGACCCGACGACACTTACTGATTAGAGATTTCTGGGAAAACTTCCTTTTAAACTCTTCCTCCACATTTGGTAATTACTGGCAGCTGCACTTCATTTTACTCTGGTGCTTTCCTTTTTTCCTAGAAAGGATTTCAGGATCATTGACTTTCCTCATCCCCAACTCACACTCAGTATAACTTCAGACAAGGGATGATTTTCCCCATTAGGATATGACAATATACCATCATAATAAAGGAGATGTTACAGGAACAGTATGCTCAGGACTGGAGAATTATTCACCATTCCTCAGGATAGAAGCTACAACCCTCCCAATGTGTGTACAGGACACAAAAGACATATCGGGGCTTCCTGGAGGAACTGCATCCAACTGCTGTACCTCTCCAAGAATGCCATCTTTATTATTAAGATTTGCAGACTCATTCCGCTGTTATGACTATTTTGTCTGTGGCAATTAAAGGGACAGCATCTTATCCCCAGCTTTTATGTCTCACATTTCAGACTGCCACAGGGAATCTTTCCAGTTATTATCTAGGGAGCTTTCAGGGCATGTATTGTACGGGAGATGAGTGCCCTCTTGTAGAAAGCAGCTGAATTCATCCACTTCGGTCTAGCTTCAGACAGCAGAGGCACAGAGCCAGGGAGTTCTACAGGATAATTGGATCCCCCAGTGTGCAGGGTGCCACAATGACCTGAACATGGCACTGAAGGTGCTAAATGAGCAGCTGCTGACATATGTGAATAAGCAGGGGTTCCATTCTCAGGACTTTCAGCTTGTCTGTGATGCAAACCAGGCCGTGTTTTCACTCACCACTGCAAGGGCATCTGATCTAATTAAGGACAAATTTTGCACAACATCTTCAGCAGTGACAGTTCCTTCGACACAACCTACCATTCGACACTAAGTCAGATCTCTTCGTTCTAGCAACACCTTACTAGAAATTTTTACCTGTGTGAAGATGTATGAATCTATTTCCCGACTTACTGTAATGTTCGTAAATAACAAATCACAAGACAAGTTGCCAGCTTATTTCAAAGCACAAATTTCGTTTTATGCAAGCTAAGGGAACATAGGAAGAGGAATAAAGCATTCAGACCTTGAACCTGCTCTGCTATTCAGTCAGATCCTGGCTGATCTCTACCTCAGCTCCATTTACTTACCTTTGCTCCATATCCTTTGATATCCTTACCTAACAAAAATCTATCGATCTCAGTCTTCAATTGATCTAGCTTTTTGGGAAAGAGAACTTTAAGTTTCCATGACCCTTTGTGTGAAAAAGTGATCCCTGCTTTCACGCTTAAATTGCCAAGATCTATTTTTAGGTTTTTGCTCTCTTATCCTTTCTTATCCCACCAGAGGAAATAGCTTTTCTCGATTTACCCTATCAAATCCCTTTATCATGATAAGCACCTTTTAGATCACCCCTCAATCTTCTAAAATTGAGCAAATGCAAGTCACATTTATGCAACTTGTTCTTATAATTTAATTGTTTAAATTCTAGTATCATTCTGGTGAATCTGCACTGTATTCCTTCCAAGGCCAATACAACTTTCCTGAGGTTTGTTGCCCAAAACTGAACACAGTACACAGGGTGAGATCTGACCAAGGCTCTGTACAACTGAAGCATAAATTCCTCACTTTTGTATTCTTATCCCCTTGGTACAAAGGCCAATATTGCATTAGTCTTTTTGAGTTCTTTTCCTACTTGTGTACTTTTTAGCAATTTGTTTACATGGTCACTTAAATATCTTTGCTCTTCCTCAGCTCCTACTTTCTCATCATTAATGAAATATTCCAACTTGTGTTGTTCAGATACAAAATGGATGAACTGGTACATGAATCATGAAAAAGGCAGTATGGAGGTACTGCAACTGATTAGGTAGGCAGATGGAATATTAGCATTTATTTCAAGGGGAATGGAATACCCAAGTAGGGAGGATTAACTGCAACTATACAGGGCCTTGGTGAAATCACATCTGGAGTACTGTGTACAGTTTTGGTCTCCTTATTTGAAGAAAAGCTATAATTGCATTAGAAGCAGGTCAGAGAAGGTTAGACAGGTTGGGCCTATACCCATTGAAGTTTAGAAGAATGAGAGGTGATCCTATTGAAACATATAAGATCCTGAGGGCATTTGATAGGATGGATACGGGGAGGATTTTTCCACTTGTGAGAGAGACTAGAACCAGGGGATACAGTTAAAGAAGAGGGAGTCTACCATTTAAGATGGAGATGAGGAGAATTATTTTCTCTCAAAGGATAGTTAGTCTGTGGAAGTCTCTTCCCCAGAAAGCAGTGGAGGCTGAGTCA
The DNA here is from genome assembly GCF_017639515.1 of Carcharodon carcharias. Classification (NCBI taxonomy): domain Eukaryota; kingdom Metazoa; phylum Chordata; class Chondrichthyes; order Lamniformes; family Lamnidae; genus Carcharodon; species Carcharodon carcharias. The sequence continues at coordinate 72,944,189 of NC_054477.1, read as the reverse complement.
TTGAATTTATTCAAGGTAGCATTAGGCAGATTTTTGATAGACAAGGGAGTCAAGGGTTATGGAGGGATGGGGGGTAGATGGCAAAGTGGAGCTGAGACACAACCAGGTCAGCAATGATCTTATTTAATGATGGAAAAGGTTCAACGGGCTGAATGGCTTACTCCTGCTCCTAAGTCCAATGTCACTGACTCGCATTTCAGAACAAATTGGAAGCTGCATTCATAAGGGTAAAGTTGTCAGTTAAGGAGTGCATTTTAATTGTGAAAGGAGAGGTGAAGTAAGCGATGTGTTGTTATAGGGATGCTGGGATGGAGGATGCCATTTTGGAGTCATGGATGGCAGTTGGTGGCTGTTAGTGGAGTTGAAGATGTCCTTTGTCAGAATGTAAAGTCAAGATTTAGCCATGTGAATGTTGTTTTAAGAGGGTGAAGAGCGGGACATAGAGCGGGCAGGGAGTCAAGGGTAAGTGTGGTGACATGTGACCTTTGCCTGAAATATTTTCACTTCTACCTGCACAGTTGATCAGTCCTGTGTGTAAGGAATTGGAAGTGAGTGCCAGTGCTAGCTTCCTGTAGATGTTGATATTGGCACCTGGCTTGCTAAAAGGAAGACCCAGGAGTGTCAGGTTCTCATCTTGCATTTCTTGGAGGAGGGCTTGAAGGTCTTCATCAGAGAAACCGATTGTGCTTTCTATGCCTGCTGCCCTGGCTTGCTGCCCAGTGGGCACATCTGGCACCTAAGAAGGAAGGATGGTGCCAATCTGGACTGTGTTGTGGGTGAGAGATGCCATCAAATAATTTGATGGAAATTGCTAAGAAAACCACTTGTGCACTGTGTACCTTGCTGCTGCTACTGGGTTTCTGCAGAGTACTTTGAAATAGTTATGTTATTGCTGCCGCTGTGGGGCTCAGGAACTAGACACAGGGTATTATTAACTTTGGGCTCTGGAAGAGAAAATTGGGAGAGTTGTAAAATGAGCTGCTGATTTGCCACGAAGCTGCAAAGCAAGCTGTCGATTCGCCATGTGGAGCATCAATGTGGCGGTGATGTGGGGGGTGGGTAGGCTGAGAAATACAGCAGCAACAACATGTAATTACATCACACCTTTAATGCAGTAAAACATCCTCAGGCAATTCACTGAAAAGTTATCTAACAAGATTTTACACTGAGCCACTTAAGAACTGATGACAAAGCTTGGTCAAAGAAGTAGGTTTTAAGGAGTGAATTAAAGAAGGAAAGTAAGGTGGCGAGCTAGAGAGATTTGGGGAGGGAATTCCAGAGCTTAGGACCTAGGCAGCTGAAGGCACAGCCACCATTAGCGCAACAACTAAAATCAGGGGATGCCCAAGAGACCAGAATTGGAGAGGCACAGATATCTCAGAGGGTTGTAGGGCTGGAAAAAATTACAGAAATAGGGTGGTGAGGGTGGAGGAGGCATAGGGGGATTTGAAAACAAGGAAGAGAATTTTAAAATCGAGGCATTGCAAGTCAGCAAGGGCGAGACCTGGTACAAGTTAGAACACGAGAAACAGAGCTTTGGATTACCTCAAGCTTATGGAGGGTATGACATGGGAGGCTGCCCAAAAGTGCATTAGAATAGTCAAGTCTGGAGGTAACAAAGGCATGAATGAAGGTTTCAGCAGTAAATGGGCGAAGGCGGAGGTGGAGCTGGGTGATGCTGCAGAGGTGGAAATTGATGCTTGTCAACAATGAGGTCAAATACAACACCGAGGTTCCGAATGATCTGGTTCAGCCTCAGATAGTTGCCAGGGAGAGGGACGATCACTATGGGTAAGGAATGGAGCAGGGACTGAAGATATTGGCTTTGGTCTTCCCAATATCTAATTGGAAGAAATTTGTTCATCCAGTACGGGGTGGTGGACAAGGGGAAGATGATGTTGGGGTGGTAAAGTCAGTGGGCTAGTAATTCAAAGGCCCAGACTAATACTCTGGGGAACATGAGTTCAAATCCCACCATGACAGCTGGTGGAATTTAAATTTAGTTAATCAATCTGGAATGTAAAGCTAGTCCTATTAATAGTGAGCATGAAACTATCATTGATTTTTGTAGAAACCCATCAGGTTCATGAATGCCCTTTAGGGAAGGAAATCTTCCATCCTTACCTGATCTGGCCTACATGTGACTCCAGATTCACAGCAATGTTGTGGACTCTTAATGGCCCTCTGAAATGGCCTAGCAAGCCATTTTTTTTCAAGGGCATTTAGGGATAGGCAACAAATGCTGGCTGTGCCTGCAATGCCCACATCTTATGAAAGAATAAGAAAGAAGTCTGAAAATTTAGAGACAGTGAAGCGATCAAGAGAAAAGGTGGTGAGGTACATGTGAGTGTCGTCAGCTGCATGTGGAAACCGATGCTGCGTCTTTGGATGATGTCACCGAGGGGTAGCAAGTCGAAGAGAAATAGGGGGCAAAGGATGGATTTTTGAGACTATGAGAGTTAACAGTGTGGGAGCAGGAAGAGAAACTATTACAAGTGAGTCTCCAGCTACACCTCGATGGGTGAGGATGGATAAGCTGAAAATCAACTGGTGGACAGATGGCACTGTTTGAAGGCTTGCACTGTCACCCTCTCATATCTGCTCCATCCTTCTTGTTGTCATCATATGTCTTCTTGCTGTGCTGGCTACATACGCTCATCCCACTGCACCCCCACAGAATGCAGCAGACAAGCACAATGTGCAAGAGACTCCCTTTGGGTTGCATTCCGAAACCTGTCCAGGCAGAGTGAATAGTCTGATATGTCTGTGGTGACTGTAGTGGAATTCTGGTTGTATGTGGTTGTTTTGCAAGCAAGCATGGCTTGCACACAGGTTTCATGATCTATGTGCACAGATAGCCTAAGTTTGAACAGCCAGCCGCTGGCATGCTGAGCATGGTCAATTATCGAGGGGATATTGGACTGGTACAGCGTGGTGATCTTGACGGCAGTCAAGAAATCAGGCACAAACCTGCATGACTTGTTGGCGATTATCACTCATCAACTGAACATTGATAGAGTGATGGCCTTTCCTACACATGAAGGCTGCTGGTTGATTAGACGTGCCCTCACAGCTATATGTGTACAGTCATTGACAGCCCATAATGTAAGCCTATTGTGCTAACAAATCCCACAGCCCTTTCCTGCTGACTGCTGCTGTCTGTGCAGAATATAACACAGTGCAAAAGAGTGCTTGATGCAAATGTTAGATTTAGTGTGTGACTGAAGTTCCCTGCTACAGTTGGACACAATCCTGAAGCAAAATAACTAAGCGACCATAGTTATTTTGACTACCACAAGCAAGCTAGTTTGGAGAGTGGGTTGCAGGCCTTGTTGTAAGAGGCTGCACAGGTCTGTAGTAGCCTCTATCTGGAGAAGCATAGACTCTTGCTGAACTGTTCTGCAGAAAATTAGAGGTAACTAACTCTGTGCCCATAGATCCCCCTGGAAGAGAAAGGATGCTTGTGAGCAGCTCTCCTCACATATAAATCCTGATTGCAGTTCCTTAAGGTTCCTCCACTGTGCTCCTGTTTCTGTTGCTCCTCTTCCCTTTTCTTCCTCAAACCACACCAGTGTGTCCAAGCTGATTCACATCTGGAGCCCTTGTGCTTCTTGAGGGTGCAGAAGCAGAATCATTGTGGGAAACAGAAAATCCCAATGGAAAGACTCATAAAGAAATCCAGTCATGTGAAATGCAAAAAAAATGCCAAAGACCTGCATGGTTGCTCTAATTCCGGTATCAGGCCTGTACATCTCTGCCCTTTCCAGCCATTCAAGATACTTCTGCTTTGGATTTTAATTATTTATGGGATTTGTGCATCGCTGGCTAGGCCAGCATTTATTGCCCATCCCTAATTGCCCTTGAGAAAGTGGTGGTGAGCTGCCTTCTTGAGCTGCTGCAGTCCATGTGGTGTAGGATTACCCACAGTGCTGTTAGGGAGGGAGTTCCAGGATGTTGATCCAGTAACAATGAAGGAATGGCGAAATATATCTACGTCAGGATGTTGAATGGCTTGGAGGGGAACTAATAGGTGGTGGTGTTCCCATGTATCTGCAGCCCTTGTCCTTTTAGATGGTAGAGGTCGTGGTTTTGGAAGGCACTGTCTAAGGACCATTGGTGAGTTCTTGCAGTGCACACTGTAGATTGTACACACTGCCTCCATTTTGCGTTAGTGTTGGAGGGAGTGAATGATTGTGGATGAGGTACCAAGCAGGTTGCTTTGCCCTGAATGGTGTCAAGCTTCTTGAGTGTTGTTGGAGTTGCACTCATCCAGGCAACAGGAGGGTATTCCATCATACTCCTGACTTGTGCCTTGTAGATGGCGGACAGGCTTTGGGGAGTCAGGAGTGAGTTACTCGCTGAAGGATTCCCAGTCTCTGAACCGTTCTTGTAGCCATAGTATTTATATGGCTAGTACAGTTTAGTTTCTGGTCAATGGTAACCCCCCAGGATCTTGATAGTGGGGGATTCAGTGATGGTAATGCCATTGAATGTCAAGGGGCAATGGTTAGATTCTCTCTTATTGAAGATGGTCAATGCCTGGCACTTGTGTGGCGTGAATGTTATTTGCTACTTATCAGCACAAACCTGGATATTGTCCAGGTCTTGCTGCACTTGGACATGGACTGCTTCAGTATCTGAGGAGTCACAAATGGTGCTGAACATTGTGCGATCATCGGCGAACATCCCCACTTCTGACTTTAGGATGGAAGGAAGGTTACATATGAAGCAGCTGAAGATGGTTGGGTCTAGAACACTACTCTAAGGAACTCCTGCAGTGATGTCCTGGAACTGAGATGATTGGCCCCCAACAACCACGACCATCTTCCTTTGTGCTAGGTATGACTCCAACCAGCAAAGAGTTTTCCCCCTGATTCCCATTGACTTCATTTTTACTCGCCTCCTTGATGCCACACTCAGTCAAATGCTGCATTTATTTCAAGGGCAGTCACTCTCGCTTCACCTCTGGAGTTCATGATTGAACCAAGGCTGTAATGAGGTCAGGAGCTGAGTGGCCCTGGCTCAACCAAACTGAGCATCAGTGAGCAGGTTATTCCTAAGCAGGTGTCACTTGATGGCACTGTTGATGACCCCTTCCATCACTTAATGATAATCGAGAGCAGGCTAATGGGGCAGTAATTGGTTGGGTTGAATTTGTCCTGTTTTTTGTGCACAGGACATACTGGGCAATTTTCCATGTTGCTGGGTAGATGCCAGTGTTGTAGCTGCACTGGAACAGGTTTTTCAGCTTAAACAATATCATAGGACTCTGAGTTATATACTTTAATGAGGTTTCTGCCTGCCTCAAGCAGGCAAACTAGGCCATACTTGTGAAAGTCTCTGGCAAATTGGCAGTGAGTGTGATCGGACCAGTAATAGAGTGATGTGCAGTAATCCGATTTTAGGGCTTCTGCCACTCCATTTCTGCCAAGCAGTGTGAGCTAAGATTGGCCGCACCATCTGGGAGTTCAGCAGGTCTTGCTTTTACTGAGATCAGGTGATCAACTGAGACCACCAATTTAATCCAAAACCTCTATGCTCTTAAACTCAATCACATTTAAAGCTCAATGGTGTTTTGCAGGACTCCTTCAGTCCATAAGGCTAAGATCCTGGGGATTTTAGGGTTACCTCCTACTATCACTAAGAAAAACAGTAAGTCTGGAATTTTCAGAAACACAAAGCTAGAATGTATAGCAAAATAAGTCAAGAATCTCCTTCGGAAGAGAAGCTTCACAGCTCCAGGATTCTTTGTTTTCCCTTTATAGCAAGCTTATCCAACCTTTTCGTGCAAGTGGCCACAGTTCATTTCTTTTCTCACTCAGGGGGCCAATGAGTAATTTTTGAAAGGTCAAGTTTGGTGTAACATTAAACATGAATTTCAATAAAATGTTGTGGCATGAAGAAAATAAACAACTTGCTAAGAAAAAATAAAGCAATGTAAGAGCAATAAATTGATAATTTAAAAAAAAATAATTAATAAAGATGACCATTAAAGTGTGAGAGAGTCAGATTGTGTGCGTCCGGCTCACTCCCAGTCTCAGGGTGCTCACTCACTCATGCTCACGCACACCCGCTGTGTGAGTGTGTTGATGTGTGGGGATGAGGGTGAGTGCTAACTGGGAGCGAGCCAGACGCACTTACACACACACATACACACACTCTGTCTCTCTCTCTCCTTCTCTCACATACCAGTGAGCCTATCAACAGCAAATGTCAGAGAGAAATGGCTTATGATTGGAGGAGCAGCTCCACACAAAATCTTCAAATTCATTTACTGGTATTTTGAACACCGGGTCCACGGGCTGGATAGAGAGGCACGGCGGGACAGATAGTGGCTCGCAGGCTGTGTGTTGGACAAGCTTTCTTTATAGGGATTCTTTGCCATGGCTGTTAGTTGGAGTATGATTTGAATGAAATAGTGCAGAAGTCCTGGTAGCGGACATTAGACTATGATCTATTCTCATTTCTGCTTCTTTTAAAAAAACAGCAAGATAATTTTCCTAAATGTGTCACAGGCCTTGCAATGCAGAGGAAGACAAAACCAGCAGCTTGCATATTTTATTTACGCTTATTATTGTTCTTTAAAAAGTAAATCAGAAGGAACTAGAATCAATGTTTTCTTCCAATTTTTTTTAATAACAGGGTTCATTAGTTTCAGGAACTGGATGCTGTTGGATACCAACACAAGACCCATGTGTGTTTACTATTTTGTTTAGATACCTAGCAAAACAGAAAGCAGAAAACTGCAGGTAAATAGGTCAGTGAAGGTTTGTTATATTCTTGCAGACCTGACCCCTAAAACTAATTGGTTTGCTACTTATGGTGATACATGAATTATTTCATAATTGTGGATGGGTGAATTGCAGTACACAGGGGCTTGTTGCAAAACTATCCAAATGACTGACATGATTGGATGTGCTTTCAATGAACCGGTGAGTTTGCAAAATGGTATGAAATCTAGTTCACCAGTATTAATGTATTTCTTTCCACTCCCTGGCCACCCATTTTGATTAATAGTACAAGGAATCCAATATCCAACCTGTCCTAGTTGAAAGGCTAGGGAGTTTAATTTAAGGTCAAACTCAGTGGGACGGAAAATTTAGTTACTCGCTATTTATGAATGATTATTTTAGGTTGCATAACAACATTCCTCAGGAGTTAGGTTCAATGAGTAAACAAGGTTTGGAAGAAATGTGTAGAGGGAGTGAAGACTGGCTGTTATTGTAGGATTTAACCAACTTCTCTTTTTAATGATATTAGCCTTTTTTCTAGATAGATGATAGATTCCATTTATTGTGCTAAATTCCTATGTTAATTGTCCTAAAATAGCTCTGCTTGTTTAAATTCAAATTGCAAAGATATAGACATAGCTATTTTCATGAGTCTGGCAAAAGATCATTAATCTGAAAAGTTATTCCTCTCTGTGCAGTGTTGTAATATGCCTTTAAGGGATTGGAGCATGACATCACAAGAAAAGAAGCATGTCATGTGATCCAATTTTAGGTTTGCTTTTGCTTTTCAACAAAGCACACACACACACAGCTCTGCAGCTTTGATGTCTTCAGGTGTTATTCCTCTGTATAAATGTTCCCATGTGCCTAGTCTCAAAAAGTGAACCCACAACGTGTTTACCCAATCCCTTGTGAATGATTGGTGCCTTTATATCATTATAAACACACATCAGAGTGTGTAGCAGTGGTTCCTTCTAACCAACAGTGTGCTCAACTTGGCAGCAAGATTCAGTACAGGTATGGCATGGTGAACAGTCTTAGATTGTGCAACATGTCATGAGATGACCCTTGACATTCTGGTCAGGCTGTAATGGAGTTGCAGCATTGGAGAGTGTTGAAATTGCATCGCAGTGACTGCACCGAGAAGCTTTGAAGATACAGTGCAGAGATAATGCTCAGACAAAGAGCTGGTAAGCAGACAGATCCCTCGTGGTGAGATTGCAGCGCAAAGCCTGTCAGTTCCTTGATTGGGACAACATGGCGAGAGGACCAGCAGCAGGTCAGCACAGTCAGGCAGGGCAAGTGATCAAGACATGGGTCAGATTGATAGTGAGCGAGGGAGAGTCAAACAAAAAAAAGTTATAAAAATTGGGTAGAGAAAGTTGCGATTTTAATGGGCAGAGCTTCAGAAAAGTGCACAAAAGCGGCTACAGTGACACTCATTCCAGGCACTATAGAAGAAGGAAGGTCAAAGAGATATTGTCAAAATGTCCACAGAATTTCCCAGTTTCAATTGGAATGCAGCTGACCTACTATCTGAATTCAAAATGTTCAAACAACATACAGAGCTATGGTTTCTTGATACAGATATGTCTGATTCAGACAAACATAAAACTTTGCCTAGCAATTAGTAATGAAAATGTACACAGGCTGAACATGTCATTAACAGAAGAAGAGGTAAAGGACCCCCAAAAAATATGGACTACATTGGAATACTGGTTCAGTACACAGGCTAAACATCTGTAATCATCGACTAGAGTTCATGTCATTTTGACAGCAGCCTACAGAATCCATAGACCACTTCGTCAGCAGATGCAGAGAAAAGTTGGTGATTGCATTCACTCCTATGGAAGAATTCCAGAAAGGTCTGCTAGACAAGGCTAAAACATTTAACATCGAAGAGCTACTCAAGGGTGGACATAAGTATAAAATGATCCTCACAGATTGACAAAGCTCCCAGGTCATAAGCACAACTGCAATTGTTGATGCACTCACTAGAACATCTAAACGTAGCAAGACTGTGGAAGGTGTGGCCTTCTGTGTGCACCAAGGAAATGTCCAGCTTTCCAGCAATTCTGCAAGGCATGTGGCAGAAAGGGCCATTGGCAGCAAAGGCTGATGCAGCTGCAAAGAACCATGCACTGATCTAAACAGACCGTATACAAATGGCACCTTCAAGCACTAAGAATGACCATCCATTATCCTATCAGAAACATATACATGAGGTGATTAACAAACTAGAAAAAGGCGATGTTGTGCACAATGAGACAAAGAGCAGTGAACTCTTGTTTCATGCTGTCAATCTCTGGAAAACAGAGGTGCCATCACACCACCTGAAATGTTTGCTAAGATTCAAATTATCTGCCATAATAAAGTTGGTAACTAATCGTTATTGGCCATGATTAACACAGGGTTGAGTGGCACCATACTACCCCTGTGAATTCTAAAAGACATGTATCCAGACATGGATGGTCATGGCAAAACCTACTGCTGTGAAACTCTCAGTGTACAATGGTTCATTGAATTCCATGTGCAGGTCCATAGTCCTGGAGTGCAAGTACATTCAATACCCATGGAGACTAAAGGGCTAGCAATCACAGGGCTACTGGCATGCCATGTCCTTACACTAGTGACAATGCATGAAATTAATCAGATATCACAAGGCAGATCAACCTGAACAATTACTCATAGCACCTCAGTTCATGCTAATCTTGAAATATCCAGAATATTTCGACAAAAGTGGCAGTCTCAAGGGAGCTGCAACATTACACTTGCAGGGGAATGCAGGTCCATCAATTGATCTGGTACATTTTGCACAATGCAAATGCCAGCAGCTACAAGAAGAAACAGTGAAAGATTTTACACTACAATAACAATGGAAAATGATCTTTGAAGGATGGTCTGATTCAATTCAGCATGTCCATGAACATGCAAGACTATTTGGATTTACCAGGATGAGCTTGACATTTCCCAGGGAGTTATCTTTAAAGGCAATCGTCATATCAAAATCCTTGTGACCTGATATTCTTCAACAAATTCATCGGTCACAGATAGGCAGAAATTAGGTGAGAAGACTTGCAAGGCAGACAATCTAGTGGCTAGATATGAACAATGACATTGATGTCATCATCAAGAAGTGTGAGGTACATCAAGAGCATATCTCACGTCAGCACAAAGCACCACTGATTTCACATGAAGTTACTACCCATTGTTGGTCCACAATTGCATCCGGCCTCTTTCACATCCATAGCATTGACTTCATCGTCATTGTTGACTACAATACCAAGTACCCCATTATTCAACAATTACACAATATATCGAGTAAAACTGTTGCACATGCATTAAGTGCTATTTTCAGTTTATTTGGTGCACCTGGAGAGATCAATATGTATAATGGTCGGCAATGTATTGGTAAGCCATTTCAGGGTGCGAGTGAGAAGTGAAATACTGATCACACTACTTCTTCTCCTCATTTCGCAAGATCTAATAGCCTAGCTGAACGAATAATTCACATGGTGAAATTTCTAATTCTCAAATGTAGACAGACCAAGCAAGGTCTACACATTGCAATGTCACATCTGAGATGACACCTTTAAGTGTAACTATTCGATGATTAGCTGGGCTTGTGTTTGGCAGACTGGTGTGTACTAATCTACCTACTCTTAACCATTCTAGTGTCTCATAAACTGGAGAGAAATGTTTAAAGCTGCAAGAAAAGATGACCAACATGCACAATAAAAATGCAGGTACAGAATTGCCAAGTTTACAGTTGGGACAACAGGTTTGGACCCAGGATCTCACAAAAGGTATGTGGCAAACAGCTGAGGTGACAAGGATTTGTTCAAAATCATGGTCCTAGGAAGTCATTACACACAAAGGCACAATGCTGAGGCATAACCAAGGACAAATCAGATCCATTCCAGTTCCTCAACCTCCATTAAGTCCTATTGCATCTAGGACAAGATTCCAAATGAAACCAGGAACAACATCCAAGAATGACAATCACACATATCACCGTGAGCAATTGAGGAAACACCCAGGCCAGGTTACCATTATAAGATCTGGCAAAGCAGATTATCATTACACTTTAGAGACTCATAGATTCATCTGTTCTATACACTTATGTAATTGTATCTATAGATAAACATTTATTGTAAATAGTTATACTTCATTGGAAGGGGGGAACATATCTGTAAAAAGAAAGAGGAATGCGGTAATATGCATTTAAGGGATTGCAGCATGACATCACTAGAAAGGAAGCATGCCATGCAATCCAGTTTTAGTTTCACTTTTTTAATTCATTCACAGGGTATGGGCCTCGCTGGCTGGACCAGCATTTATTGCCCATCCCTTGTTGCCGTTGAGAACGTGGTGCTGATCTGCCTTCTTGAACTGCTGCAGTCCATATGGTGAAGGTACATCCACAGAGCTGTTAGGAAGGGAGTTCCAGGATTTTGAACCAGCGACATTGAAAGAACGGCGATATATTTCCAAGTCAAGATGATGAGTGACTTGGAGGGGAACTTCCAAATGGTGGTGTTCCCATCCATCAGCTGGCCTTGTCTTTCTAGATGGTAGTGGTCATGGGTTTGGAAGCTGCTGTCGAAGGAGCCTTGGTGAATTCCTGCAGTGCATCTTGGAGATGATACACTCTGCAGCTACTGTGCTTTGGTGATGGAGGGAGTGAATATTTATGGAGGTGGCACCAGTTAAGTGGGCTGCTTCATCCTGGATCGTGTCAAGCTTCTTGAGTGTTATGGGAGCTGCACTCATCCAGACAAGTGAGGAGTATTCCATCACACTCCTGACTTGTGCCTTGAAGATGGTGGACAGGCTTTGGGGCATCAGGAGGTGAGTTAGTCAATGCAAGATTCCTAGCCTCTGACCTGCTTCTGTAGCCGCAGCATTTATATGGCTAGCCCGGTTCAGTTTCTGGTCAATGGTAACCTCCAGGATGTTGATAGTGGGGGATTCAGTGATGGTAATGCCATTGAACATCAAGGGATGATCGTTGGATTCTCCCTTGTTGGAGATGTTCCTTGCCTGACACTTGTATGGTGCAATTGTTACTTACCACTTGTCAGCCCAAGCCTTGATATTGTCCAGGTCTTGTTGCATTTGGACATGGATTGCTTCAGTATCTGAGGAGTCACAAATGGTGTTTAATATCATTCAATCATCAGCGAACATCCCCACTTCTGATATTATGATGGAAGGAAGGTCATTGAAGAAGCAGCTGAAAATGGTTGGGCCGAGGACACTACTCTGAGGAACTTCTGCAGTAATGCCCTGGAGCTGAGATGACAGACCTTCAACAACTACAACCATCTTCCTTTGTGCTAGGTATGACTCCAACCAGCAGAGAGTTTTCCCCCTGATTCCCATTGACTTCAGTTTTGGTAGGACTCCTTGATGCCACACTCTGTCAAATGCTGCCTTGATGTCAAGTGCAGTCACTCTCACCTCACCTTGGGAGTTCAGCTCTTTTGTCCATGTTTGAACCAAGGCTGGATTGAGGTCAGAAACTGAGTGACCCTGGCAGAAACCAAGCTGAGCCTCAGTGAGCAAGTTATTGCTAAGCAAGTGCCACTTGATAACACTGTTGATGACTCTTTCCATTACTTTACCAATGATTGAGAGTAGACTGATGGGGCGGTAATTGTCTGGGATGGATTTGTCCTGCTTTTTGTGTATATGACATACCTGGGCAATTTTCCACATAGCTGGGTAGATGCCAGTGCTGTAGCTGTACTGGAACAGCTTGGCTAGGGGTGCAGCAAGTTCTGGAGCACAAGTCTTCAATACTATTGCCAGAATATTGTCAGGGCCCATAGCCTTTGCAGTATCCAGTGCCTTCAGCCATTTCTAGATATCATGTGGAGTGAATTTAATTGGCTGAAGACTGACATCTGTGATGCTGGTGACCTCTGGAGGAGGCAGAGATGGATCATCCATTCAGCACTTGTGGCTGAAGGTTGTAGTAAATGCTTCAGCCTTATCTTTTGCACTCATGTGCTGGGCTCCTCCATCATTGACAATAGGGATATTTGTGGAACCTCCTCCTCCAATGAGTTGTTTAATTTTCCACCACCATTCACAACTAGATGTGGCAGGACTGCAGACCTTAGTTCTGATCCATTGGTTGTGGGATCGCTTAGCTCTGTCTATCACTTACTGCTTATGCTGTTTGGAACGCATGTAGTCCTGTGTTATATCTTCACCAAGTTTCACCTCATTTTTAGGTATGCTTGGTGCCAGGTTGTTCCCCTGGCTTGATGGTAATAGTAGAGTGAGGGATATGCCATTCCATGAGTCTACAAATTGTGTTCGAGTACAATGCTGCTGCTATTGATGGCCCACAGTACCTCATGGATGCCCAGCCTTGAGTTGCTAGATCTGTTCAAAATCTATCCCATTTAGCATGGTGGTAGTGCCACACAACACGATGGAGAGTGTCCTCAATTTGAAGGCAGACTTTGTCTCCACAACAACTGCACGGTGGTCACTCCTACCGATACTGTCATGGACAGATGCATCTGCAGCAGGCAGGTTGGTGAGGATGAGATCAAGTCTGTTTATCCCTCTCCACATGCCACAGACCCAGACTAGCAGCTATGTCATTTATTTAGGACTCAGCCAGCAGTGGTACTACCAAGCCACCCTTCATGAAGGATATTGAAGTCCGCCACCCAGAGTACATTCTGTGCCCTTGCAACCCTCAGTGCTTCCTCCAAGTGGTGTTCAACATGGAGGAGCACTGATTCATCAGCTGAGGGAGGGTAGTACATGGTATTCAATAGGAAGTTTCCTTGCCCATGTTTGGGCTGATGCCAAGACACTTCATGGGATCCAGAGTTGATGTTGAGGACTCCCAGTGCAACTCCCTCCCAACTGTATACTACCTCTGCTGGGCCTATCCTGCCAATGGGACAAGACATACCCAGGTATGGTGATAGTGGTGTCTGGGACAATATCCATGAGGATGACTATGTCAGGCTGTTGCTTGACTAGTCTGTGAGACAGCTAGCCCCCAGATTTTAGTAACGAGGGCTCTGCAGTGTCATCAGGGCTGAGATTGCTGTTGTTTCTTTATGATGCCTAAGTCAATGCTGGGTGGTCGGTTAGACCATTTCAGAGTCAACCATGCAGGCCAGACCAGGTAAGGGCAACAGATTTCCTTCCCTAAAGGGCATTTGTGATTAGTGATTCAGATGGATTTTTACAACAATGGTTTTATGGTCATCATTAGACTTTAATTCCAGATTTTTATTGAATTCAAATTCCACCATCTGCTGTGATGGGATTTGAACTCAGGTCCCCAAAGCATTATCCTGGGTCCCTGGATTACTAGTTCAGCAACAATACCATTATGCCATCACCTCCCCCATTTGCTTTTCAACAAAACACACACAAACACACACAGTTCTGCAGCTGTGCAGTCTTCAGGCTTTACACCTCTGTATAAATGTTCCCATGTGCCTAGTGTCAACAAATGAACACACAACGTGTTTACCTAATCCCTTAAGAGTGATTGGTGCTTTTATATCATCATAACAAACATGACACCCAGATGCTGGCTGACCTGCTGAGTGTTTCTGTTTGTATTTCAGATATTTTCACTGCTAGTGTAGAATAACACAAATATATTTTGCTCTGTGTCTAAAATTAAAATCTAAATTTACTAACCTGTCATTGGTTTATAATGACAGCTTAGTAGATATATTTTTCATTAACTTTACACATAGAGAAAAACATACTTCAATAAATAATAGCACAAATACATTATGAGTTGAACTGAGCTTTCAGTACATCAACATGATTATAGTAATTAATGCAGCAAATAGAGCCATTAGTCTAACTGCCCATGTTAACTTTGCCCTTACAGACTCACTCTTAATTGTCTAGCATTGTGATCCTGGATGCATACTCACGAATACATTGTAGAAATAAGAAAATAAGCTTTCATAAAAATTACAGTAGCTACAACAATGGCCTTATACTCCTCTTATATTTTAAACAGCTAGAAATGCAAAGCAGGTTTGCCAAAGAACCTGAAAAATAAAGAAGGAAATAATTTGGCACCATTATGTCAACCAATGAGTTGCAGATGGGTTGGGACTTATGACTGAGTTTAGCATAGTTTATTTTACAGAAAATATAATCTCAATTATATTTACTCAACAGGGCCCACTTAAAAATAATCTCTTTGAACTACAGCAAACAAAATTCAAGACTGAAATTACTGCAATGTCTCCCAATAAAAACAAGGTTACATTTCCAGCAATTTGCAGTGAGTGGAGGATAGTTACGTAGTACAAATTATGTACATAATATCAATCTCAGTCACTTACTCAGTCTTTAGGTGTGATTAATGGGGGAATTAGCAATTAAGTTCCATTCTGGCTGGAAATAGCGGTATCACTAATAAAGAAAATAAAGTTGAAGGTGTGACCTGTCATCACAACTTTATTCTAGTTTGTGTTCTTTAAGTAGAAGGAAAATATAAACCTTCATGTTGAAGGAATAAAAGGACAGTCTCCCATTTTTAAATTCAAATGGCAAATCCTGCCTGTGAAAATTGAAGCATTCTGAGGAACAATTTTAGACAGAATCTTCCGTTCTTGAGAATAAGTCAGCAGGCGGGGGCAGAAATGAGAGTCCATCTGACCAAGGCGACCTGGATGGAGGTGGACGGAATGAGAGTACTTAAATTGGAGTTTGGTGAGAGAAGGATTTTTAAGGGTTCATTTCTATCTAAAGTCCAGTCTTTTTTTATTTAACAATTAACTAAAAGCATCTCTTTGGGTTGGGAGAAGGTGAGTCCAGCTTTAAAACAGGGGTTATACTGGCTCTACTTGCAGCTGCAGCTAGTTGTTTAGAAAACTGGTTTAAACAGGTTTTCAGAAGTTAGATTCAGACAGCAGAAAAGCAGCTATCTTACAGTGCTATTTTTATCTGCACTGGAGTGTTGTCTGGGGCTGCATTAGAGTGCTTAAGTTGGAGTTTATTGAGAGAGGGAGTTTGCTGGAGAGGGAATGTGGTGTCCCTTTCATTTTCTAGCTTTCCCCAGAAAGAAGAGCAGTGGTCTTGGTAAGTAGGACCTGGTGAGCATATCTTCTGTCTTTAATGTTCTCTAAACTAAATGCAGTAAACCTAAAGGGAGCAATTTAGGGGTAAGTCATAGTAGGGAAGCTCAACCGAGTGGAATGTTCTTCCTGTGCGATGTGGGAAGTCAGGGACTTCAAATTTCCAGGGTGACCACATGTGCAGGAAGTATCTCAAACTGCAGCTACTTGAAATCCACATTTCAGAGCTGAAGCTGCAGCTGGAGTCATTGTGGAGCATCCACAAAGATGAGATCTTCATGAATAGTAAGTATAGTGGTCACACCGCAGGTAAAGAGTGGATAGGCAGAAAGGGAATGGGTGGCTGCCATTCAGAGTAAAAGTATTAGGCAGGTAGTGCAGGAGTCCCCTGGGTCCATATTGCTCTTTAACGGATTTTCAGTTGAGGGAGATGATTTCTCAGGGGAGTGCAGCAAAAGCCAAGTCCATGGCACCATGGATGTCTCAGCTGCATTGGCGGGGGGTGGTTGGGGGGTGGGGGGTAGAAAATAGAGTGAGGGAGCAACGGTGGTAGGGCTATTTGCTAGTACTGTGGGGGAAGGTTTAAACTAGAGTGGCGGGGGATGGGAACCTGAGCGGCAAGACACAAGAGAGCCAAACAAAGATAGGAATGAAAGACAGAAAAATAGAAAGCAAAAGTGGAAGGCACAGGAAACTAGGGCTGGCAGCAAACAGGGCCATAGTACAAAAAAAATGTTTAAAAATGTTAAAAAGTCAAGCCTAAAGGCATTGTATCTGAATGCACACAGCATTACCAATAAGGTAGACAAATTAACAACACAAATAGATGCAAACAGGTATGATATAATTGCAATTACGGAGACATTGCTGTAGGGTGACCAAGGCTAGGAACTGAATATCCAAGGGTACTCAATATTTAGGAAGGACAGGCAAAAAGGAAAAGGAGGTGGGGTGGTATTATTAGTTAAGAATGAAATCAGTGCAATAGTGAGAGAGGATATTGGCTCAGAAAATCTAGATGTAGAATCAGTTTGGGAAGAATTAAGAAACAACAAGGGGTGGGAAACATTTTGGTGTTATCTATAGGCCTCCAAACAGTAGTGATAAGGTAGGGGACAGAATTAAACAGGAAATTAGAGATGCATGTAACAAGGGTGCTACAGCAATCATGGGTAACTTTAATATACATATAGACTGGGCAAAGCAAAATAGCAAAACAAATTAGCAATAATACTGTGCTGGATGAATTCCTGAAGTGTGTGTGAGATAGTGATTTTAGACCAGTATTTTAAGGAACTGACTAGAGAACAGGTTATCCTAGATTTGGTATTGTGCAATGAGAAGGGGTTAATTAATAATCTTGTTGTGCAGTGTCCTTTAGGGAACAGTGACCATAACATGATAGAATTTTTCATTAGGACAGAAAGTTAAGTAGTCCAATCCGAAACTAGAGTCCTAAACCTAAACAAAAGAAACTACGAAGGTATGAGGTGTGAGTTAGCTAAGTTAGATTGGGGAACTTCATTAAAAGGCATGACTGTGGACAGGCAATGGGTAATATTTAAGAAACAAATGTATAGATTGCAACAGTTATACATTCCCTTCTGGCGCAAAAACACAACAAGAAAAGCAGCCCAACCATGGCTAACAAAAGAAATTAAGGATAGTATTAGATCCAAAGAGGAGTTAAATAATGTTGGTGGAAAAAGTAGAAAGCCTGAGGATTGGGAGCAGTTTAGAATTCAGCAAAGGAGGACCAAGAGATTGATTGATTAAGAGGGGAAAAATAGAGTATGAGAGTAAACTTGCAAGGAGCATAAAAGCAAACTGTAAAAGCTCCTATTAATATGTAAAAAGAAAATGATTTGTGAAGATAAATGTAGGTCTCTTATAGGCCAAAATGTGAGAATTTATAATAGAGAACATGGAATTGGCAGAGCAATTAAACAATTACTTTAGTTCTGTCTTCACAGAAATGCTAGGGAACCAAGGGTCGAGTGAGAAGGAGGAATTGAAGGAAATTTGTATTACTAAAAAAATAGTGCTGGGGAAATTAATGGGACTAAAAGCCAATAAATCCCCAGGGCCTGATAATCTATATCCTAGGGTACTAAAGGAGGTGACTATCGAAATAATGGATGTGTTGGCTGTCATCTTCCAAAATTCTATAGATTCTGGAACAGTCCTGGCAGATTTGAGGGTGGCAAATGTAGCCTGACTATTTAAAAAAGGATGGAGGGAGAAAACAGGGAATTACAGACTGGATAGCCTAACATCAGTTATAGGGAAATTGCTAGAGTCTATTATAAAGGATGTGGTATCAGGACACTTAGAAAATATCAACAGGACTAGACAAAGTCAATATGGGTTTATGAAAGGGAAATCATGTTTGACAAACCTATTCTTGTTTTTTGAGGATCTAAGTAGCAGAATAGATAAGGGAGAACCAGTGGATGTGGTGTATTTGGATTTTCAGAAAGCTTTTGATAAAGCCCCACATAAGAGGTTAGTGTGTAGAATTAAAGCACATAGGATTGGGGGTAATATTGGCATGGATTGAGAATTGGTTAGCAGACAGGAAGCAGAGAGTAAGAATAATTGGGTCTTCTTTGAATGGGCAGGCGGTGACCAGTGGAGTACCACAGGGATCAGTGCTTGGGCCCCAGCTATTCATAATATATATCAATGATTTGGATGAAGGAACCAAATTTAATATATCCAAGTTTGCTGACAACATGAACCTTGGTGGGAATGTGAGTGGCAGGGAGGATTTAAGAGGCTTCAAGGCAATTTTGACAAGTTGAGTGAGTGGCCATATACATGGCAGATGCAGTATATTGTGGATAAATGTGAAGTTTTTCACTTCAGTTGGAAAAACAGAATGGCAGAGTATTATTTAAATGGTGACAGATTAGGAAATGTTGATGTACAAAGGGATCTAGGTGCCCTTGTATACCAATCACTGAAAGCAAACATGCAGGTGCAACAAGCAGTTAAGAAGGCAAATGCTTATGCTGGCCTTCATTGCAAAAGGACTTGAGTACAGGAGCAAGGATGTCTTACTGCATCTGTACAGGATGTTGGTGAGACCACACCTGGAATAATGTGTGCAGTTTTGGTCTCCTTACCTAAGAAAGGATATACTTGCCATAGAGGGAGTGCAGCGAAGGTTCACCAGACAGACTCCTGGATAGCAGAATTGTCATATGAGGAGAGATAGGGCCAACTAGACCTGTATTCACTGGAGTTTCATTGAAACATATAAAATCCTGACAGGGGTGGACAGACTGGATGCAGGGATTATGTTTCCTCTGGCTGTGGGGTCTAGAACAAAGGGTCACAATCTCAGGATATGGGGACTGAGATCAGGAGTAACTTCTTCACTCAGAGGGTGGCGAACTGTTGGAGTTCTCTACCATGGAAGCCTATAGAGACCAAGTCACTGAATATATTTAAGAAGGAAATAGATAGATTTCTGGACTCTAACGGCATCAAGGGGTATGAGGAGAGAGCGGGACTATGGTGTTAAGATAGAGGGTGAGCCATGATCGTATTGAATGACGGAGCAGGTTTGGAAGGCTGAATGACCTACTCCTCCTCCTATTTTTTATGTTTCTGTTTTTACTAGTGTAGGTTAACGCCAGTGCAACCCACAAATGAACCTGGGTGCAGTGCCAAAAAATGCTGAATGATCTGCCTCAAGGGTAAGTGGCTCTGTCCAGTCTCTGCAAAGTGACACTTGTAGGGGCATCAGGTAGTGTAAATGTGTGAGAAGGGCATCAGATTGGAACATCATGTGCAGGATTTAGCAGCAGATGGAATTTGTGAACTGAATGTATGGCAGCCACTTCATGCTGCCAATGTTGTACCAGTTGCAGGACAGTGTGCTTGTTAATCACTTACTGGGGAAGTCTCAGGAGCTGGCATAGATGTGCATTCTCCCAACTGCTCATGCACCCATTGGGATGACACTCAATCCTTCTAGCTGGCTGTCAGAGAAAAATGCTCACAACAATAGGGAGTGATCCCAGATTGTTGGTGGAGTGCCGGATACTTGGATCCTCACTCCATTCGAGGAGGAGGCCGCAGAACTAGCTGGGGAGGACCAGGACTGTGCCTGCATGGATGTTAATAAAGAACTTTTGCAGGAAGCCAGTGAAGATGCCTCCAGTCTGCAGTTGTCCGATGTGCCAGCAGAGAGAGACATTTCTTAAATAAGGGAGCATGCATAACCATCAGTTAATTATTTCACTTCTCCACCCCAGGTCCCAGCAAGCAGGCCAAACAGATGCAGTGGTGGCAACTCACCCCCCAGTTCCACCTCCAGCTCCACCCCAAACCCCACCTCTGAGGATGATGATTCTCAATCCTTAGAGGAAGCATATCACAGCATTCACCTGCACCCTCCACCAGCATAGAGATATTTACCTCTGGGTACACATTCTAGAGTAGCAGGGTCACAATCACTGGCATGAGCCCACAGCGGGTGGAGGAAGTGACATCCAAGGTCTCTGACACAGGGAGGACTGCTGGAGACCAGGCCCCTGCTCAGCCCAGATAACGGGTCTCTGAACTCGGCCATAAGAGACATGTTGGAGATGCAGGGCCAAGCAGGGGAACATCAGGCAGAAATGCTATGTACAGACGGGACCAAAGGCTGGAGGAGTCTGTCCAGATTTTGTCTGCTGTCATGAGTCTGGCGTGCAAGCATTTGGAGGTCTCCATTGCAACGATGGCAGCTGCCTGGGAGACCTAGATCCAGCAGAACACACAGCGGCTACTGGATAAACCTGCACTCCATCATTGTGTCCGTGGGTACAATGCAGCAGTGACGAGGCAAGAGGTGGGCAGGGCACCTCGACCTCCCTCCAGGTGCCCCTTCTCCTCATGGAGTCAGGGAGGTGCCATCGGGCACCCGCATGGAGGAGCAGTGCCAGTTAAGCACCCTGGGGGCATCATCCCAGGACACTCCAAGAGTGCTCTGTCGCTCCACCTCCCCTCTGCCAGTGACCCCATTACCCCCAACAGGCTGGGGTGCATGCACCTACACCTTTGCAGGAGACCCTCAGCAGGCCAGAGCCCTCTAGACCTCAGACTACCAGAGGATGCCCACCAAGGTCATCACCGTCAACAGGGCCGAGCAGTCAGCAGGCTGTCTTCACCTCAGCTGCACCTAGACGTAGTAATAGATAAAGAAAGATGAAGAAATTTTGAAGGCAGATAGGTGACACAAGTGTCCAATCACTGTGTATATGATTCACACTTCTAACTAAATGTTACATTGCCCTTAGTTTAGGTTTTCTGTATTCTCATTCTGCTGTTAGTTGCTGCAATGCTCACAGGGATTTAAGGGCGTTGCACTTCGTTCCTCATCAGATTATGATGATGTGGTTTTACTGATGCGCTAGTTAGTGCCTCACATTATCAGTTGTATCATCATTGAGTATTCTGACATGAGTATGTTTAAGTCTTGGCCATCATTCATGAATTTGCAGCCTTGGTACACATCAGGCAAACCAGCAGGTATTGCTCACCCGGTTTTGAGCTCTCTGAGAATGTCCTCTGCGCAGTGTTTGCAGCCAAGTCATTGCATGTCCTTCTGGTGTCCTTATGTGACATGTGAGGAGGATATAAAGAGACCTCAAGTAGAGTGAGTGGCCAGGAACATGGCAGATGGAGTATGATGATCACAAGCTTGAGGCTTTCCACTGTGGGCTGAGGAATAGAAAAACAGTCTTCTCTAGTTGTTGAGATAATGAGAAGTGTGGGCAGCCAAACATACCTGGCTGTCCTTGTTCATAAATAACTGTGAGCTAACATGCAGGTGCAGGCAGCAAGTAAGGAGGCAACTGACAAGTTTCCCTTGATTGCAAGAGGGGTTGACTGTAGGATTACAGAGGTCTGACTGGAGTCTTGCTGAGACCTCACCTGAAGTATTGTGTGTCCTGTTCATCACCTTACGTAAGGGAGGATAGCCCTTCCACAAGGAATTGCAGCCAAGGTTTACCTCATTTATTCCAGGGAATGTGGGATTGTCCAATGAGGTGAGAGTGAGGAGAATGGGTCTGTATTCTCAAGAATGCATAGGACTGAGAGGCTATATATGTGAAGCACAAAGACTTTAGACAGGACTCTGCAGGGTAGATGCAGGAAGGATGTTTTCGATGGCTGGGGTGTTGAGAACAAGAGGACACAGTCTCCGAGTAAGAGGTTGGTCAACTAAGAATGAGATGTGTGAGAATTTCAACATTCAGCGGGCGGTGAGTGTTTGGAAATCTCCACCCCAGAGGGCAGTGGAGGCCCTGTCATTGTGTATGCTCAAGTAGTAGATCGATAGATTTGTAGCTAAAGACCTGGGACTTTCGAGGATATAAATTAGAACATTGTTGTCGTTCCCCCAGGCCCTCCAAGCCCCAGAGAGCTAACTACTGCCCCCATTCCTCCATCCTTCCTTCACACACAACTCCTCGACACCTAGCCCCCACCTCCCAACCACTGGCCTTGGTCAACACTTGTTGCTCTTTAGCACAGGGTTTACTGCAGTCCCTGACCTTGCTGAGATCTCTGTTATGAGAGCAATGAGTCAGGGAGAAACCTGCTGTCGTGTGGGTTTCACCATTGAGAGGCCACAACTCAGCATGGTCGACATCCAGTTGCCTCATGATTATTAGGGTGCTCCTTTAGTCAGCCATTTGTGCTCACCATTAACTCCAGCCACCCAAAACGACCCACCTCCCACTTGGAAGGATTGCACTTTCAGAATGTCTGCATTCCGACGAACACTTTTAAAAATGGTGCGCGTAACATTTCAGATCCAACCCACCACCTTCCACCCTCCCCCTGTAACCCACCAACCTTCCCCCATTAACCTTGACCCAATATGACCATTCCTCTCCCCTATGTTACGCTTCAACTTCCCTAAAATTACCCTTGAGCCCATAACCATCAGTCTCCACATGCCTTCTCTACCTTCTGCACCTACACCTCTTACCATCCCCAAACTCACCCGACCCCTCTCATTATCCATGCCACCTGTTTTGTTTGTTTCTTTGACCCCCTCCCACCATGAAACCACCTGCTATTCGACCATGACCCTGGACTTGCCGCCCTACCACATCCCCTTGTCACAGTGACTGTTCCCTCCGCTGCCTAGTATACTCAGTTCAACCCACAGGGCCCAAACATAAACAGCACTGACCCCACCCTTTAGGACAATCTCTACACCACCATCCCTGCCTGGAAACCTGCTCGTCCACCCAACCATGGGACTCCCACACCCAACATGCAAGGCCCTTCCCTCCATTCCACATCCCTGTAGCCCCGTATTCCCTTGCTGCCTTGGACAGTCTGCCTCCCTCACTCGCTGCATGCCCCAGAGACCCTGACTACCTTCCCCAGACACCATTTCTGCTCTGTACAGTGGCTTCCTTCCCTGGACACCATCCCAATCTGTCCCACTGAACCTTGCACCTTTGCCTTGCCCCAATCCCACTTTTCCCTGCTAACTCTGCCTCCCTTGTCTAACCTCCTTCACCCTTGCCTAGTGAACTCCATTCTCAATCCCTTGGACATCCTCTGTGCACCTTGGGACAACCAACGCCCAAACTCAATCATATCCTGCCAAAGAACGATGCTCCTGAAGGAGTGTGGGGTGAGGGGTGGGATAAGGGGGGGGGGAAAGGAGGGTGGATTCCAGAGATGACATGTGTCATGCTGGCAGTGGATCAGGAATTTTAGTGAACCCAGGTGAAGCACATTTCTAGGTCCCCATTCAAAAATAATTAACACTTCCTGCACATGATAGGAACCTGATTTGCTTATTACAAACAGGTTCACAGCAAAAACAGGCAGGAGCTCTGACTGTTAATCTCAGTGCCCTAACTAAGATAGTGACTGTAAGAGCAGTAGAGCAAATGGGGCAGTAAATTGTCAATGCAATTGTTAGGGGACTATCAACCTGCCACACCAGATGAAAAAAAAAAACAGATATGGGTCTCCATATGTAGCCAGATAGGTAAAAACACAAAATGTACCACTAACTGAATATAACAGCTACAAAATCTGCTGTTGCTCCCCTTAACTTATGAAGCATTTGTGAAATTTTAAAATGATTATTTTTCTTCTCTGCAACCTATATATGGAAAAGAGATGATGGTAGCAAACTGACACCATAGTTGTAACTTGGAGCTGCGTTTCCAAGGCAAGGGAGCCAGTGACTTTCCTTGTGGCCTCAGAAAGGAAAATTACTGAATTACCTTTTGGGCTACTTCATTCTTCCAGACACAATTGCCAGCTTGCTTTCACCTGACATGAAAGCTGTGGTGGGATATCATTCGGCCTCTCAATTTTAACTGACCATTCAGGTGAGGGGGGTTAATATCAAACCCCATGTTTTTCCATTAACTGTCCAGCTGGTTGGATGCATCCACTCAAGACTAGCCAAGTTCCTGGTGTTATTTGCTTACACAGAAGTATCCCACCAACAGTCCAGCTGAGAGCTGATTAAATTTATCAAAGGGTTAGCAGATAGGCTGAAAAACTGATGGTGTCAAGAATAAATGTAGTAACAATCATCCAGTCAAACATTTTGCTGCCTATTCCAGGCAATCCAAAGCAAAGCTTAAACATATTCATGGGTTTTCACAATGGTCTACTACTCACTACCTCTGTCAGCCTGACAATGAAAGCAATCCAGTCGGTTGTTCATAAGGTTTCTATTTGTCAATGTATAATACCGTAACAGGCTGAATTAACCTTTACATGTGAGGTGCAATGTTTCTTTAAATGACTGGACAGTCACAGAACATTTGTTTAGTGAGTGCACAGGCAGGAACTCAATAAGAAGGAGTCATCCAACATAAATAACTTGCATTGAAAGTTGTCACGACTCACTGGGGATAGTGTGCTGTTATATCAAGTCCCCCATTCTCCGAGCCATGACAAATGTGAAACATTTGACCAAACAACCAGATTGCTCCAATTCTGCCTAACTGTTTAATTTAGGTTAACAGAATACGGGTACCAGCTTTGTAAACTTAAAAGTAAAGAACTGTTTATTGAACAAATTGTCTTTAACTAGTGGCAAGAGAAAGAAATATGAACTGCTAACTTCTAACACTATAACTTAAACTCTAGCCCCCTCTTAAATTCCTACTCAAGACATACCAAACATGGATTTTAAGGGTGGGATAAAACAGTTCAATAGCACCAATCTGGAGTACAGGATTCGATGGGTTGATTTTGATCGATGCCTTCCAAATTCCTTTCAGTTCTTGTTGCTGACATGAGGTGGTCTTCCAGTACTTTCAGTATTCAGTTCACTGGCTGAGAAATTGCTTTTCAATGTCTCTAACAGTGTTTTTCCCCTTTTCCTTTTTACAGGGGTTTCCTCTGAGAGAGAGCAGGTTTTATGGATATGAAGAAGAGAGGTTTTAGATGTTTTCTCTTTACAGGCCAGAAGCTTTCTGCTGCTGTGGAATTACTGGAATCTTCCACACACAGGAGGGAGAGGTTTTAGGTCTCGTTATTTTCAGGCTAGGAGCTATTCAGCTGCACTGCTTCTCATATCAAACCTGGTCATCTGGTCTGGAGCCAATAAAAATGCTGTTATCAAGCAGATCCCTTGGTCTAGGACTCCTTTCTGGCACCATCCTGTCTTTCATGGCACACTCCATTCCAGGACTGCAGCATTGTATATATTTCTCATCCTGTTCCAGTGGACATGCCTTTCAAACTGCAGCCATTGCAATTCCGATCCACAACCCAACAGAAAATAAAGAGCTATGTTCTTTACAACAGTTGAACAGAAATAAAAAGATATCTTCCTTACATGCCTCCACCCTTAAAGGAGATGAAACACAATTTCAAAAATGCCTTTCATCACAAGGTATGTGACACATGGGTCAGGGTTTTTCGCTGAGCCATGGTTGCGTCCCTGACCTGCTCGAGCATAAAATGACACGTGATAACATCGGGCGAGCATCCTAAAGTCATCGCGCACTTGCATGATATTTTGGCGAACCGGCGTGCACAGGAATTGGCAGCCTGCTGACAATTAAAAGGCCTTTTAAGGCCATTAACAATCCAATTGATTTAAGTTTTTTGCTGCCTGTCCAATCTTATGGTTGGCGGGTAGGTGAAAGGGCCAGGTGTCCTTTGAATTTTTTGCGAAACCTCATACACTGTGGGATGAGGTTTCAATCCGTCATTAAAAAAACTGTTTTAAATTTCATCCTAATTTCTAACATGTCCCTTCATGTGACAGAGTCACATGAGGGGACATGTTTGTTTACATTTTAAAAAATCTTTACTTTTTATTTCAAAACTGTCCACCTACCTGGGGCAGCTCTGTGCCTCATGGAGCTTTTCCAGCGCACGCATGTGCTAAGTTCACACTCGCCCTCCTATCCTGCCATACATGCAGCGCTGAGCGCTGCAGCACACGATTCACGCTGGGCGGGCCTTAATTGGCCTGCCAGAGTGAAATCGCAGTCCAGCCCCATTCGTGGGCAGGGGCAGTTGACACTGGTTCATTTATTAAGATTGCCTTCAGCTTTTCAGAGGCTGCTTGGCATTCTGCTGACCATACCACTTTTGCCTGTTTTCTTAACAAACTGGTGAGAGGTACAGCTATTGTGCTGAAGTTAGGCATTAACTTCCTAAGTAACCTTGTTAGATCTTTCCTTGGTCCTTCCTCTAAATAGGAGAACACAGTTCTAACTGTCCCTGTACTGTTGTATTGGCTAGTCAAATTGCTTTGGGCACTGTCTACTTCTCTGTGACGATATTGCTTCAGCAGGTTTATGTGACTTAGCCATTTCTTCTTCCTACGCTCTGGAGTATCTATCAGATAAGTCACTTTACTAATTCTCCTAATGATCTTGTAGGGGCCACTGAATTTCACTTTCAGGGTTCACCCTGCAAAGGTAATAATACCAATTGTTCATCTCCTACTTGGAACGTTCTAGTTATGGCATGTTTGCCTGCCCATTCTTTCATTTTGGCTTGGGAAATTTTTAAGTGCTCTCATGTTACTTTACATGCTCCTGTGAATCTTTCTAGAAACCTGGACATGTAATCCAACATGGAGGATTCGTCTTTCTGCTTTAGAAACTTTTCCTTAATCACTTTTAATGGATCTCTTATTTCATGACCATACATCAATTCGAATGGACTAAATCCAGTAGATTCATTCGGAGAATCTCTGGCAGGAAATAGTAAGAAATCTAATCCTTTGTCCCAATTCTTTGGGTATGCATGGTAACAGGCCTTAATCATGGTTTTGAGAGTCTGATGGTATCTCTCCAAAGTTCCCTGTATCTATGGGTGATAGGCGGTAGACTTTACTTGTTTGATACCCAAATTGCTGATTATTTCCTGGAAAATTTTAGACATGAAGTTAGAACCTTAGTCAGATTGTATTTCAATTGGTAGGCCATAACAAGTGAAAAACTGAGTTAACTTTTCCATCACCAACTTAACTGTAATTGTCTTTTAAGGAATAGCTTCCGGAAATCGGGTTGTCATATCCATGATTGTAAGGAAATACTGATGTCCTGCTTTCGTTTTGGGTAATGGTCCTACACAATTTACTAATACCCAATTGAATGGCTCTGAAAAAACTGGTATGGGTATCAAAGGTGCTAGTTTGATTAAATGTTGAGGTTTACTGACTGCCTGACATATATATGACATGTTTTACAAAGTTGCACTACATCCTTATGAAGTCTTGGCCAGGTAAAATGCCTGTTTATGAATGCTTGAGTTTCCTGTATTCCTACATGTCCTGCCATAAGGATTTCATGTGCTATTTGCAATATCGCCTTAAAGTATTTGGGTGGTACCACCATCTGATGAACACCCGTGCATTTTTCATCCGCAGATCTGTGAGGGCGGCTCCACTTGCTCATCAGAAATTCATTTTTAAAGTAATAGCACTCCAGAATTCCTTCAGCCTCAGCTTCAGTGTGAGCTGACTGTGCTAACTTGTCTAACCCTGGATCTACTTTCTGAGCCTCAATTAATGAAGACATGCCAAACACCTCCTTTGAATTACCCTCATCCTTAAAGAAATTTTTGGCTACTCAAACACCTGTTGATGGTTTTACTTTGACCTCTGGTGATGGACTTTGTTTAGCCATTACTCTGGTCACCACAGACAATGGAAAAATACCAGGAACTTGTTCTTGTAACTGTTCCGTCTCTTTAGCCTCTATTGGACTTTCCATAATTATGGACGAAGGTATAACCTTCACTCCTGCCAAATCATTCCCGAGGAGTAAATCAACTCCATCCACTGGTAATTTCTTAACTACTCCTACAACCACTGATCCAGATTACAAATCACACTCCAATTGCACTTTGTACAATGTAACCAGGATATGCTCTCCACTTATCCCATTTACCAATTCTTTAGCTTTTACTGAACTCTCTGGAGAGAAAACAAGGTCCTTCTCCAGCAAGAGAGTTTGAGTAGCTCCTGTGTCCCTTAATATAGTTATGGGTTTAGCTGTATCATTTGATGAAAAGGAGATTATCTTTCCTTTAGGTAAAAAAACCTTTATATTTCTCATCTACCTTATTCACGTCACCTGCATTCAGAGCAGTGTTTACCTCTACACTCTTATTTGTAGTTAAAGCTACAATTTGATCTGTGGCATTTCCTTTTTGAGTTCCCTTTTCGGACTCACTCTTACAAACTCTTAAGTCCCATGGGCTTCCTTTGCAAACTTCCAGCATTCTGAATGAATGTGTCCCACTTTATTTCAATAGAAACACTTAGGCCTTCGAGATTCACCTGCACCTTCAATACCTTCCTTCCTGATCTGGGGAGAAGATCTCAAGGTGTTCCCAGCTATCCATTCTTTACCCTGGCTACTCACCTTCCTTTCACTCTCCCACTTTCTATCCTTTTCAAATTTATGGGGTGATGGAAAAAAGCTTTAGTTTTATGGATCAGCTCATATTCATCAGCCATTACTGCTGCCTGTCTAGCAGTAGCAACCCTTTGGTCTCCAACATGGGTTCTTATTACAGAAGGTAGGGTTTTTAAATTCTTCCAAGAGAATGGTCTCTCTGAGAACTTCATATGTAATCTCAACTCCTAATGCTCGTATCCAACGATCAAAATTACTTTGCCTAATCCTTTCAAATTCAATGTGTTTGCCTAGGCTGTTTCCTTAAATTTTGAATTTTTGTCTGTATGCTTCAAGGACCAATTCATATGTACTTAAAATGGCTTTTTTCACCATATCATAATCCTTAAAAACCTCCTCTGACAGTGAAGTATACATTTCCTGTACTCTAGCTGTCAATTTGCTCTGCATGGGCAATGTCTGGTTTTCCTTTGGCCAGTTCATCTGTTTAGCTATTTTCTCAAATGAAACAAAGAATGCTTCAACATCCCTTTCCTCAAACTTCGGAAGTGCCTGCACAAATTTAAACGTCTCCCCACTGGGTTCAGATCTGGAAATAAGCCCTGCTTCACCTATTGGTATCGCTTTCTTAATTGCCAGCATTCTAAACTGGAATTCTCTGTCTCTCTCTCTTTTTCTCTTTCCTCCTTTTTTAACCTCACCATTTCTAATTCCGTTCCTAGTTTTCTTTATCTCTCCTGCCTTTCCTGTTCTCTTTGAAATGCTCTTTCTTTTTCTGCTGCTTGTAGTTCCATTTTTTTCATTTGTAACTGGATATGAGCCCATTCCAATGAATCACCCCACCAGACCACCACTGCCCGCCCCCCCACCCCTTGAAGAACTCGGTCTCTCTGGTATTCCTTCCAATTTGAAAAGCTATGCCATCTCTTTGATTAACGCTGCCTTCCTAGCTTTAGCAGGCAATCCTACTCTTAATTTACTTACCAATTTTATTAAACTGGCATTTTGGGATCCCTTGTAAAATCATCAGGGACATCTCTCCCACTTGCAGGAAAGCTTTAGCATTTTCCAGTGCCATCTTATTTTTGATAGTACAAACTTGTTGTTTCCTTTTAGATTTTATTACTTACTAAATTTATGCACAGATCATCATTGTCTTTTGCTTCAAAATATCCCAGACCCAAGCCCCCAAACTTTGTCACGACTCACTGGGGATAGCATGCAGTAATATCGAGCCCCACTGGTCCCTGAGCTATGACAAATGTGAAAAGTTTGACCAATCCAGATTGTCCCCAATTCTACCTAACTGTTTAATTTAGGTTAACAGAATACGGGCACCAGGTTTGCAAACTTAATAAGTAAATAACTGTTTATTGAACAAATTGTCTTTAACTAGTGGCAAGAGAAAGAAATATGAACTGCTAACTTCTAACACTATAACTTAAACTCTACCTCCTTCTTAAATTCCCGCACAGGACACACCAAACATGGATTTTAAGGGTGGGATAAAAAAGTTCAATAGCACCAATCTGGAGTACAGGATTCTATGGGTTGATCGATGCCTTCCAAATTCCTTTCAGTTCTTGTTGCTGACATGAGGTGGTCTTCCAGTACTTTCTGTATTCAGTTCACTGGTTGAGAAATTGCTTTTCAATGTCTCTAACAGTGGTTTTCCCCTTTTCCTTTTTACAGGGGTTTCCTCCGAGAGAGAGCAGGTTTTATGGATATGAGGAAGAGAGGTTTTAGATGTTTTCTCTTTGCAGGCCAGGAGCTTTCTGTTGCTGTGGAATTACTGGAATCTTCCACACACAGGAGAGATAGGCTTTAAGTTTTGTTCTTTTCAGGCTAGGAGCTATTCACCTGCAGTGCTTCTCACATCAAACCTGGTCACCTGGCCAGGAGCCAATGAAAATGCTGTTGTCAGGCAGCTCCTTTGGTCCAGAATTCCTTTCCAGCACCATCCTGTCCTTCATGGCACACTCTATTCCAGGACTGCAATATTGTATATATCTCTCATCCCGTTCCAGTGGGCATGTCCTTCAAACTTCAGCCATTACAATTCCAATCCACAGTCCAGCAGAAAATAAAAGGATATGTTCTTTACAACAGTCCAACAGAAATTAAAAGATATCTTCCTTAAAAAGTGTATTTTACAGTTGTAAGGAATCTGGGCCTTGATATTCTGCTTTAACGGCATTCGGGTGCATCTTTGGAGAGCGAGGCAGCTACCTGACCAAAAAGTTCTCTGGACTCATGTTATTCAAATTGCTTTGTGGAATCGCTACTCCTGCCAGGCAATCTGCCAGAAGCAAGGGAGGAGATTTTGTTGCCACAGGCCTCAGGAGGTGTGAGCACTGTCAGCCTGTCCAACTATGTGCATGAGGCCCAAGGACTAATTTCTAGTGATTCTTGGACCTCTTAGTTCAGGGTCACACAGTGCTGAATCGAGGCCCAAAAATGTGTCCAGACTAATCTGTGCCTTGTAATTTTTTGACAGTGTGAGTACAGGTAACGAAAAGAATACAAAAAAAAACAATAGCTTTTCAGGTAATGGAAAATTTGGATAAAACAATAGTTAGGCCACAATTAGAATAGAGGGTGCAGTACCGAATTATTAAAAAGTCATAGAAAGCATGCACCATTGATGTACCAGAATGATGCCAAAGGGTGTGAAACTAGTTTGGGGGAAAGTTTTGAGACAACAAAATAATTTCCATTGAGGCAGAAAATGTGAGGAGGAGATGAAATAAAGTTTTTAAAAATAGATTAAATAGAAAAAGTTTTTCTCCTCTGTTTAGGGAGTCAAGGGTGAAGGGCCATCAATTTTAACTTGTCAAGGAGGGAATGCGGAAGGCAGGAAATGTTGGAAATACTGCGCATCTGTGGAAAGAGAAAGAGTTGGAGGTAGAAAAGGAGTGTAAGAAAGGCAAGGTTACAGTGATCATGGGGGATTTCAATATGCAGGCAGACTGGGAAAATCAGGTTGGTAGTGGATCCCAAGAAAAGGAATTTGTGGAATGTCTACGAGATGGCTTTTTGGAGCAGCTTGTGGTGGAGCCGACTAGGGAACAGGCAATTCTAGATTTAGTGATGTGTAATGAGGCAGATTTGATAAGGGAGCTTAAGGTGAAGGAACCCTTAGGAGGAAGTGACCATAATATGATAGAATTTACATTGCAATTTGAGAGGAAAAAGCTGCAATCAGATGTAACTGTATTACAGTTGAATAAAGGCAACTACAGAGGCATGGGGGAGGAGCTGGCCAGAATTGACTGGGAGATGAGCCTAGCAAGAAAGACAGTGGAACAGCAATGGCAGGAGTTTCTGGGAGTAATTTGGGAGACACAGCAAAAATTCATCCCTAGGAAGAAGCAGCGTACTAAAGGGAGCACAAGGCAACCATGGCTGACAAGGGAAGTCAGGAACAGCATAAAAGCTAAAGAGAAAACATACAATGCGGTGAACAGCAGTGGGAAACCAGGGGATTGGTTGGGAAGCCTACAAAGACCAACAGAGGACAACTAAAAAAGAAATAAGGAGGGAGAAGATTAAATATGAGGGTAAACTAGCCAGTAGTATAAAAGAAGATTGCAAGAGTTTTTTTTAGATATATAAAGGGTAAGAGAGAGGCAAAAGTGGACATTGGACCGCTGAAAAATGACGCTGGAGAAGTAGTAGTGGGGAACAAAGAAATGGCGGAGGAACTGAATAGGTACTTTGTGTCAGTCTTTACGGTGGAAGACACGTTCAAAAGAGTCGGGGGGGCAGAGGTGAATACGGTGGCCATTACCAAGGAGAAGGTGCTAGGAAAACTGAAAGGTCTGAAGGTGGATAAATCACTTGGACCAGATGGATTACACCCCAGAGTTCTGAAGGAGATAGCTGAAGAGATAGTGGAGGCGTTAGTGGTGATCTTTCAGGAATCACTGGAGTCAGGGAGGGTCCCAGAGGACTGGAAAATCGCTAATGTAAGCCCCCTGTTTAAGAAGGGAGTGAGGCAAAAGGCTGGAAATTACAGGCCAATTAGCCTGACCTCGGTCGTTGGTAAGATTTTAGAGTCCATTATTAAGGATGAGATTTCAGAATACTTGGAAGTGCATGGTAAAAATAGGGTAAAGTCAGCATGGTTTCATCAAGGGGAGGTCATACCTGACAAATCTGTTAGCATTCTTTGAGGAGGTAACAAGTTGGTTAGGCAAAGGAGAGCCAATGGATGGTATCTACTTGGACTTCCAGAAGGCCTTTGACAAGGTGCCGCACATAATGCTGCTCAGTAAGATAAGAGCCCATGGTGTTAGAGGCAAGGTACTAACATGGATAGAAGATTGGCTGTCTGGCAAGAGGCAGAGAGTGGGGATAAGGGGGTCCTTCTCAGGATGGTGGCTGGTGACTAGTGGAGTTCCGCAGGGGTCAGTGTTGGGACCACAACTTTTCACTTTATACATTAATGATCTAGATGAAGGAACTGAGGGTATCCTGGCAAAGTTTGCAGATGATACAAAGATAGGTGGAGGGACAGGTAGTATTGAGGTGGCGGGGAGGCTGTAGAAGGATTTGGACAGGTTAGGAGAATGGGCAAAGAAGTGGCAGATGGAATACAACGTGGAGAAGTGTGAGGTCATGCACTTTGGTAGGAAGAATAGAGGCATAGACTATTTTCTAAATGGGGAGAGAATTCAGAAATCTGGAGTGCAAAGGGACTTGGGAGTCCTAGTCCAAGATTCTCTTAAGGTTAACTTGCAGGTTGAGTCAGTAGTTAGGAAGGCAAATGCAATGTTGGCATTTATTTCGAGAGGACTACAATATAATAGCAGGGATGTGCTGCTGAGGCTTTATAAGGCTCTGGTCAGACCACATTTAGAATATTGTGAGCAATTTTGGGCCCCGTATCTCAGGAAGGATGTGCTAGCCCTGGAGAGGGTCCAGAGGAGGTTCACGAGAATGATCCTAGGAATGAAAGGCTTAACAAATGAGGAATGTTTGAGGACTCTGGGTCTATACTCGATGCAGTTTAGAATGATGAGGGGGATCTGATTGAAACTTACAGAATACTGAAAGGCCTGGATAGAGTGGACGTGGGGAAGATGTTTCCATTAGTAGGAGAGACTAGGACCCGAGGGCACAGCCTCAGTGTAAAGGGAAGACATTTTAGAACAGAGATGAGGAGAAACTTCATTAGCCAGAGAGTGGTGAATCTATGGAATTCATTGCCACAGAAGGTTGTGGAGGCCAGGTCACTGAGTGTATTTAAGACTGAGATTGATAGGTTTTTGATTGGTAAGGGTATCAAAGGTTACGGGGAGAAGGTGGGAGAATGGGGTTGAGAAACTTATCAAGCATGATTGAATGGCGGAGCAGACTCGATGGGCCGAATAGCCTAATTTCTGCTCCTATTTCTTATAGTCTTATGGTCTTAATCTTTCAGATCAATGAATTTTCATCAGAACTGGGAAAAGTTAGAAGTAACAGCTTTTAAGCAAGTAGACAAGCAGGGAGGGGCGGACAGAAGAACAAAGGGAAGGTCTACAATGGAGTGGAAGACAGGAAAGATTAAAATAAAAAAGGAATGATGGTGCAGAGCAAAAGAAGATGGTGATGGGGTGAGTAAAGAAGCAAAAGTTGTGTCCAGGGAAGGTGTAAATGGAAAAGTAGAATCAGCATTAAGAGCTGACATCTGAAAAAATGAAATTGCTAAAAGCGGCCTTGAAGCCAGAAAGCTTTAAAGTGTCTAATCAAGAGATGAGTTGTTGTGCCTCAAGCTTTCATGAGCTTTATTGGAAGAGTGTGGGGGACCATGAATAGGGAGATCAGAGTAGGGTAGAGAATTAAAATAATTGGTGACTAGAAGTTCAAGGTCACACATGTGGAGTGAACAGAGGTGTTCTACAAAGCAGTTCACCAAATCTGCATTTAGTTTCCCCAATATAAAGCAGACTGCATTATGAACAGTGAATAAGGATTACTAATGAGAGAGATAGATCGCTGTTTCACCCGGAGGAAATGTTTGGGACCCTGGATGTTGAGGATGTAAAAGGAAAAGTGTTGTATCTACAACAAAAACAGAATTACCTGGAAAAACTCAGCAGGTCTGGCAGCATCGGCGGAGAAGAAAAGAGTTGATGTTTCGTGTCCTCATGACCCTTTGACAGAACTTGAGTTCGAGTCCAAGAAAGAGTTGAAATATAAGCTGGTTTAAGATGTGTGGGGGGGTGCGGAGAGAGAGAGAGAGAGAAGTGGAGTGGGTTAGTGTGGTTGTAGGGACAAACAAGCAGTGATAGAAGCAGATCATCAAAAGATGTCAACAACAATAGAACAAAAGAACACATAGGTGTTAAAGTTGGTGATATTATCTAAACGAATGTGCTAATTAAGAATGGATGGTAGGGCACTCAAGGTATAGCTCTAGTGGGGGTGGGGAGAGCATAAAAGATTTTAAAATATTTAAAAATAATGGAAATAGGTGGGAAAAGAAAAATCTATATAATTTATTGGAAAAAAAAACAAAAGGAAGGGGAAAACAGAAAGGGGGTGGAGATGGGGGAGGGAGCTCAAGATCTAAAGTTGTTGAATTCAATATTCAGTCCGGAAGGCTGTAAAGTGCCTAGTCGGAAGATGAGGTGTTGTTCCTCCAGTTTGCGTTGGGCTTCACTGGAACAATGCAGCAAGCCAAGGACAGATATGTGGGCAAGAGAGCAGGGTGGAGTGTTAAAATGGCAAGCGACAGGGAGGTCATAGAACACCTATGTGTTCTTTTGTTCTATTGTTGGTGACATCTTTTGATGATCTGCTTCTATCACTGCTTGTTTGTCCCTACAACCACACTAACCCCCACCACTTCTCTCTCTCTCTCTCTCTCCGCCCCCCCCCACACACCTTAAACCAGCTTATATTTCAACTCTTTCTTGGACTTGAACTCAAGTTCTGTCGAAGGGTCATGAGGACTCGAAACGTCAACTCTTTTCTTCTCCGCCGATGCTGCCAGACCTGCTGAGTTTTTCCAGGTAATTCTGTTTTTGTTTTGGATTTCCAGCATCTGCAGTTTTTTTGTTTTTATCAAGGTGTTGCATCTCTTGTGTTTGCATGGGAAGGTGCTGTGGAAAAGGGAGGGGTGTTGTGGTGATTGAGAAATAGGTCAGGGTTTCTTAGAGGGAATGATCTCTTTAGAATGCCGAAAGGGGAGGGCAAAATTTGTTTGGTGATGCATCACATTGGTGGTGGCAAAAATATTAGAAGATGATCCATTGAATGTGGCTGGGGCCTGGGTGAAGGAGAATGTGAGGTAAAGGGGCACCACATTGTGGTCCTGGCAGGGAGGGGAAGGGCTCAGAGCAGAAGTGTCACAGTTGAGGGTCCTCTTGACCACAATAGGGAGGAATCCTCAGATGAGGATAAAGGAATCAAAAGCATTCGTGGAATCAGGAAACTAGGAGAAAGGAATGGATTCCTTACAGGAAGTGGAGTGGGAGGAAGCGGACTCAAGATATCTGTGGGAGTCAGTGAGTTTATAATGGATATTGATCGATAATTTGTTCCCAGAAATAGTGAAGGAGAAGTTGAGTAAGAAAAGGGATGAGCCAGGGATGGACCATGTGAAGACGAGGGAAGGTTGGATATTGGAAGTAAATTTGATCAAATTTTCCAGCTCTGGCTGAGAACAGGATATATGCTGGCACAGTCAACAATGTATTCAGAAAAGAGGTGAGAGAAGGGACTTCAGTAGGACTGCATTTGTTCTGCATATCCCATAAAAAGGCAAGCATAGCTAGGACCCATACAGATTCCCATAGCAACACCTTTTATTTGGAGGAGATGAGTGAAGTCAAAGGAGAAGTTGCTCAACGTGAGAATAAATTCAGCCAGGCGGAGGAAGGTGGTGGTGCTGACTGGGGACTAGTTGGAAGGAAAAACAATTCAAAGCAGAAACAAAGAGCTCTTGGACCATGCAGGTCTCATTATCATGTAGATGGTGTGGCAGTGAACACCTGCTCAAATTTGTGCACCAATGTTCAAGTAAGTGATACATTGCAGGAATCTAGAAGGTGGATGGCTGGGCTTTGGAGTGCAATTGGTGGATTGTAAGGGATCGGCAAAGAATATAATGGTAGTCTGTAGTTTTGGTGGAAGGTCAGGTATGTGATCGGGGTGGGCGGGAAGATAGGGCCTGGGCTGGGATTAGCCTGATATGGGGTGCCTGGAGGTCAGAGGTCAGAGGTCAGGGGAGTGAGGCCAAAGATATTGGGATTGGGAGCAGTGATGATTAAGATGAGTACTGACCTTTTCATTTCATGCTGCTTAGCATGGGTTTTCCCAGAGGCAATAACACTGGTACTGGCTGCCTCAGGCACCGCAAGAGGGAGCAGAAACAGGTGCTGGGCCCTTTATTTGCATATGTTAAAGGCCTAATGCCTGTTTCTGGCATGGGTAAAGGGCAGCTCGTGTTTGACCTTTATCAAAATAGAATCTGCTGCAGCCCATGCCAGGATTGTACATGCAACGCGGACTCCACTTTGGATGTAAAGTGACATGCATAGCGATGAACGCCTGATCACTACTGATTCAAATTTCTAATCCAAGGTCTAAGGAGGACAGAGATGATAAAAATTAATATTAACCATATAGAACAAAGAAATCATAGAAATTCCAAAAACATGAAGAGAAGTAAAATCAGTTAGAAGGTTTAAGAGAAAGTGCTAAACAAAACTAGCAGTCATGATAAAGAGGAAAGGATATGCTTCTATAAGCATATCATAGGCAAAGGAGTTATCTAAGATGGTATGGAGTTAGCAAAGGCCAAAAAAGACTCCATATTCACAGTGAAGAATGAAGTAAAGGGCTGAAGAAGCTTCAGAGGAAGATGTGAAGGAGTTACCAATAGGTATAATTATTTTAAAAACCGGACTAAGGGATAGTCGTATTTAAAGTTGCTACATCGCTAGGCCGAGATGCTTTGCACACGATGGGTAGAATTTTACCTTCTGGGATCGGATGTGCAGCCAACCTGAACAAGCACGGAACTGTGCGAGATTACATAGAGTGGGCATCACATAGAGCAGGTGTGAGCAGAAGTTGGAAGCGTGCCCGCCAACAATTAATCTGGCAATTAAGCCACTTTGATACTCATTTTTACGATTTTACGTTGCCAGTGTGATTTAGTGATCAGCGCATACGGGTATGTGGCCATCCGCTTTTATTGGTTTCTCCATCCAGGGCATAAAAGTCATCTGGAGCCTTGGCAATGTGAGTAGTTAAGAGTTTAGGTGAAAGTTTGCTGTTGGTAGATTCCTGATAGTTCATAACATTTTCAGTATTTTCTGGAGAAATCTTTGCCTTACAAACTTTCTTGGAGTCTTTGGCAATGTGAGTAGTTAAGAGTTTAGGTGAAAGTTTGCTGTTGGTAGATTCCTGATAGTTCAAAACATTTTCAGTATTTTCTGGAGAAATCTTTGCCTTACAAACTTTCTTGGAGTCTTTCTGCCAAGAGTACCCTTCAGTGCCATCTGCATTTCTGCAAATGGAGATTGTATACTCAACTGGTGGGACCTCCTCTGAAGAGGATGAGAGGGCCAGAAGGGAAGGATGGCCAGGTTTTCGCAGGCAACGGCCCAGCGGATGACCTGAGGGAAGAGAGACGCAACCACAGGGGGTGCAGGGCCAGCAGGAAGGGTCTGCAGAAGACGGCACTATCCTGCATCTAGGGTCAACATGCAGCATTCTAGCTACCTCAACATGTCTGAGATAAAATGCCAAAGGAGGCTCTGCCTCCCTAGGGAAACTGTAACCTTCACAAGCCAGATGATTTGGCTAGTGATTGCCCCCAACTGTATAGGTAGCCACCCTATGCCAGTGGCTCCAAAGGTTACAGTAGCCCTCAACTTTCTTGCCTCCAGTTCTTTCTAGGGGTCATTGCGAATCTGTGTGGAGTACCCTAATCTGCTGTCCACAGTAGTGTCAAGCTGGACACTGATGCTTTCAGATGGGTCATGACCTTCATTCATTTCAGGACTGACAAAGCCAGCCACACTGAACAAGCCAGTGGCTTCACAGCAATTCCTGGGTTCCCCAGCACCCAGGGTGCCATAGATTGTATCCATGTGGCCACCAAGACACCAACAGGTGTTTGTGTGGGGGATCACATTAATTTCCTTATAAACTTGGTGTCTCAGACACAGAAAGCTACGGCGTTTGCTCAGTTAGCAGGCTTCCCTCAGGTGCAGGCAGTTATTGATTGCATCCCTGTTGCCATAAAGGCCCCAACTCAATATATCACTTAATGCCCAGGTAGCTTCCTTCATGTGTGTGCAAGGCTCCCTGACAGCTGCCACAACTCTTTCATACTAAGGAGTTCCCAAATGCCTCAGCTATTTCAGCCACCAACACAGATCTGTGGTTGGCTTCTAGGGGTCAAATGCTATACCTTAAGAACCTGGATAATCACCCCTTTTAGGAGCCCATAATTGGAGGCACAGTGTAACTCCAACAGCAGCCAAGTAATCACCAGGAGTATCATTGAGAAGACCATAGGTATTTTAAAGATATGCTTCAAGTGCCTCAATCTCTCAGATGGAGTTCTGCAATTTTCCCTAGCCAGGGTATCTAGAATAGAGGTGGTATGCTGCATTCTGCACAACCTTGCACAGGGAAAGGACCTACAACTTGGTGATCATGACACCATGAGCACAGCTCCAACCTCTGAGGACGAATATGAGGGGAAAGATAAAGCCCTGTCCATTTGGAAGATTCCAGAATGGATGAGAATGAGGAAGCTGCCACTGGCAGAGCAGCTGGGAGGCATGGTCATGTAGCCAGGGCGGACTCTGTGCAGAAGGGGATCATTGCCAAATTGGTCCTTGTGCAAAATAGGTTTTCATAGGTATTCCAATATCACAACTGCCATCAGCCAGTCCCTGCTAACATACTTCCACCTAAAGTACCTGTACATTGACTCCACAATTACTTAAGGGGCAGCCCATTCTCCACGAGGAATAAAATAATCATCAATGAGTTTGACTCAGAAACATTCATATGGTTGAAACACTCACCATCATCACCAGGGGCCTCATCATCTCATCATCTTGCAAACACGCATGGTAATAAGTCATTCACAACCTAGCCCCTTCACATGAATGCCAATGATTGTTCATGAGGGACCCATGCTGTCAAATTGTCCATAATCAAACCATGCGCACAATTCTGAACATTATGATTTCAGATTTCAAACCCTATACATGCTGATAGGATTATATATTATAACATACATCCAGATCAGGCTTCTCGTGCATGAGGAGCACATAACTGTGCAACAGCATTTCTTTAAAAGAACCTATGCACCATCCATTCCAGCCAATGGTCCTGTTTCTGACCTGGGAACCACATGCAACATTTCTGGCTTCCATATGCCTCTGCATACCACACAAAGCACACCCTGTGACACGTGCAATACCAAAGCAGCCAAGAGCACAGCAGACAACAAATATCACCTGCATGATGCATGGCCTCTTAAGCTGCAATGCCTGCACCTAGGTCAATGTGTAACACTGCAGTGCAGATGTTTTTTATTCGTTCATAGGATGTGGGTGTCGCTGGCTGGGCCAGCATTTATTGCCCATCCCTAATTGCCCTTGAAAACTGAATGGCATGGTGGGCCATTTCAGAACGCATTTAAGAGTCAACCACATTGCTGTGGACCTGGAGTCAAATGTAGGCCAGCCCAGGTAAGGACAGCAGATGCCCTAAACGGCATGACAATCGACAATGGTTTCATGGTCATCATTAAACACTTAATTCCAGATTTTTTATTGAATTCAAATTTCACCTTCTGCATGGTGGGATTCAAACTCGGGTATCTGGACACTAGTCCAATGACAATACCACAACACCACCACCTGCCCCAGTACTCATGCTGGAGATGCACCCACCACCCAGCATCTCTTTGTGGAGTCTGATCATTGAGCCTCACTTTAAGTCAGCTTGGATGGACAATGCAAGATACAAGGGGCAGCTCAGTGCTTTAGCTTTTGAAAACTGGAATCATATGTGATACAGCAGAGAGGAAAGAAGCCCTCAATGAGTGCTCAAGGTGAGTTGGTCCCCTTCGCTCTTACACATTCTTACAAAGTGCCCCCCCCCCCCACCGAATCCCGGTGTTTCCTAAGAGGAGCTGGAGGCAGGCCACGCCGATGGCTAAATGGCAATGAGCAGCATGATGACCAGCCATGTTGTGCAGACACCTGTTGGGGACCTCCTTCAGACTTTGGTCACTTGCACATGTGCAGCAGGCAAAAGGTCTGGCAGAGGGGATGGGAGGTGGGGGATGATGAAGGAGCTGAGGAGCTCTCAGTACCTTCACCCTCCTCATTGATCTGCACAACTCTGGGTTGGCCTTCAGGTGGGGTTGATGGGGCTGTAGGTTGGAATGCAGCAGGTCATCCATTCTAGCAAACATTGTGTCAATATTGTGACCATCCTGTTACGAGTACACAGCTCCTCACTCTCTGAGCCAACTGATCCAGGCTACTGAGGGAGGCTTGCACCCTTTCATGGCCGAGATGCAGCTTTTGCATCCACTCCGAGTGTTGCTGCATGTGGCTCTCCAT
This sequence comes from Carcharodon carcharias, assembly GCF_017639515.1. Lineage (NCBI taxonomy): Eukaryota > Metazoa > Chordata > Chondrichthyes > Lamniformes > Lamnidae > Carcharodon > Carcharodon carcharias. The sequence continues at coordinate 72,902,904 of NC_054477.1, read as the reverse complement.
GAGATTGGCCAATCTCTCATGGTCATAGCTCATGTACTTGAACCCGTGGGACAATATGGAGCTCATGACATTGGAACTTAGGAAGATAGGAGTTAGGAGCAGGAGTAGGCCATTCAGCCCTTCAGGTCTGCTCCACCATTCAATAAGATTATTGCTGATGTGGTTGTTTCTCAACTCTCAACTGTCTGCCCCCGTAACCCTTCACTCCCTTGTCTATCAAAAATCTGTCTATGATGGCAGTGGACTCCTCTATTCGCACTCCTAAAGCCCCCAGCAGTCCAAACATCTGCTGCTGATTGTCTAAATGCTGTGCATCCGAAAGGTGACTCCTGAGTCTCCACATTCCTGCCCACTGGAGCATGATCATAATTTTCATCCCTCCTCTAAAGGGAATGGTGCATAAATGTCTCTAACTCTGACTCCTCCTCCTCCTGCATTCTGGTGCTATGACCTTCACCCAATGCCACCGACTCTACACGCACGCTACATCCCTCCAATGTGCTTGTGTCTGAGTTGGTGGAGTGTGCGCTAGTATAAAATGATGCTACCTCCTCGGACATCTCTTCCTCCCCTTGATGCCTGAGGGATGATCTGTCCTGGGGTGGTGAGGGAGCAGAGCTGGGATCTGTGGGAGACACAGAAGGCCATTCTCATTGTGAAATCAAGCCCTGATGCATGCCATTGTCTTACTCCTGCTCCCTCTACCCTTATGATGCAACCCCATCCTTCCATCCCTCTCATGCTAACGTCCCAGTGAAGTGAAGTGACAGCATGACCTCACCATTACCTCCATGAGACATAATGATTCCAACACCTGCTAACAGTGATTCACCATCACCAACGGACGGCATCTTTTCAGGTACCCTGGCAATCTCCATGGCCATCTGTTCCACAGGATGGATGTGTCTCAGCCAGGCTGACCCAACCCCAGTCCAGGCCATCTCCATGGCATACTTCACCCTTTTGGTCTTAATTTATTTTAGAGATATGTGTATATATATATATATATATATAGTACATGGAGGGATATTGCTCTTCACTGTGCCTGTGTATGACAGTGCTTATTCACATACGTTCTGTGCACACCTACATGACCAGCTTACACACACAAGCCTCAGTGCTGAATCAGAGGTAAGTGCCATGCCTCGCACCTAAGCTGCAGCATGCATATCTGACCCTTGCCGTGCAGCATTGTGGGGATAAGCCAAATTACTCACCTTATGGAACACAGCAGGTAATTGAATCCATGAACACTGATGGCCTCCTGCTGCACTCACTGCAGCCACAATCAGAATCCAGGCCTTCCTGGTTGCTGCAGGTGGATAACGCTAGCCAGCAGGGTACAGGGCTGGTCTCCTCTTCTGGAACTTGTCCACCAAAAAGGTGAAGGTCCTGGTCAGAAAAGCATGGGGCAGTTGGATCCATCCCTTCCCCCACATCTCCTCTGGGTGATATTCTATCATTAAAAATGTAAGGAGGAAAGGGTTGTGAGCCATTCAGATTATAATGCACTCATTCGTTTTTCTATGCTTCCATGCACTAACCATTTTCACCACATCATCAATGTAGAGAAACTGGCTCTGCACAAATATTTGATGGCATGGATGTTGCAGCTGCGATTCCAAGGTAGCATGCTGTGCTTTGCGACCACTGACAGCCCTACTGGTGTTCCCCCCTTAGTCACACTGTCACGCAGTGACAGGTTGCAGATATGAGGGACCTGACCAGGGGTCAATGGTGTGGGCACATCCTGATAGATGTATGGCAAGAGGGCAAGTGAGTGGATAATGAACATAGAACTGTTCATCATTCATCCACCCGCTGAGTCTTGACATGGCTGCATAATATCTGTACCAGGTAGTGGTGGTGGCAAAATGATGCCATCTTCATGGTTTTGTCTGGAGAATTCACTCCATGTTTTCAGTGATTCAGTGGAGAACACTCTGATCAGGCAGCTACAATAACAATTCTCCCATTGGGAAAGCCCATTATTGGCCATTCGCTCAATTTTATGTAATGGTTGGACATCATTTACAGCTTGGACACTCACCTGGCAAGGCAATGATTTCTCTTGCAAGGTACAAGGACTTCACTATTGACTACCCAACTCTCCAATGGTTGTTTCTGAAGGCTCACTTTTTATCTGTGCCTGAGTTGCCCACCCTACTCCAGGCCTGCCTCCAACCCCTTACTACACCCTGGGTCGCCCATCCTGACTCCTATTCTAACCCATCCCCTCGAAACAAAAATCGGAAGTTCAGGCAGCCATTTTTAAAGGTCGGGTTCGTGGAGCAAGGAATTCTTCTGGCTCTGCTCGCCCAACCCAGGAGCAAAAATCTGGGCCTAGATCTACTTGCATAATTTTCCAATCTTATTTCAAAACAGGAACAGTACCAACGCACTAGAGGCTGGCGAATGTTCTACCTATTCAAAAAAGTGATAACTGCATACTGATGTGCTCTATATTAGTGGAAAATGGCTAAGGACAATAATTAGGGATATCTGAATGCAGGACTAAGTTGAGCTTCACTGGAACATTGCAATGCAAACTGGAGGAACAGCACCTCATTTTCCGATTAGGCACTTTACAGCCTTCCGGACTTAACACTGAGTTTAACAACTTCAGACTATTAATTCTCTCCTCCATCCTCATCCCACTTTTCATTCCCCTTTTTTCCATATTCATTTTTATTGTATTTTATTTAAATTTTTCTTTAAATTTTCATTAATTTTTTTTCTCTTTCCCACTTATTTTCATTATTATTATTTTTCCCATTTTCATTCACTATTTTATCCCCAGCTTTTAGCCTATTTTCGATCTTTCTTCCGCCACCCCATCCCCACTAGCGGCATCTGTCACTTTCCATAGTGCTTTCCCCGCTCTGGCCAATATTATATCTTTCTTCCTTAATGTCACCATTAGCACCTCCTTCAGCCAATATTAACACCATTAGCAACTCTTTAACTTTTGTCTATGATATCTTTTGCCATCTCTCCTTTGCCTCCACCTTACTGGCCCTCTATCCAGCTACATCAGTTCCACACCCCTTAATCAGTATATATTTCACCTCATCTCTACTTCCCTTTAGATCTGAAGAAGTCACACAGACTCGTAACGTTATCTCTGTCCCTCTCTCCACAGATGCTGTCAGACCTGCTGAATTTTTCCAGCATTTTTTGTTTTTGTTTCAGATTTCCAGCATCCGTGGTATTTTGCCTTTATTTTAAGTTAAAGTTTTTGCTGCCTGCCCAATCTTATGGTTGGCTGGCAGGCGAAAAGGCCAAGTGGCCTTTGCATTTTTTTGGAAACCTCATCCAAGTAAAAATATAAGTTTTAAAAGTTAATTAATAACACGTCTCTGCTCATGTGACAGGGGACATATTTTATTACATTTCTCAATTCTTTATTTAAAAAAAACCTCTTCATCTCCCTGAGGCAGCTCTGTGCCTCAGGGAGATTCTCAAGAACGCACTTGCATGCATGCCCCGCTTGCACTCCACAACCCCCCACAACACCCCCCCCTCCCACACCACCCCCCACTCCTGCCCCCACAGGCAGTGCTGAGTGCTGCCGCTCACATTTCTCGCTGGACCATAATTGGCTCACCAGCGTGAAACCATCTTCCGGCCTTGATCATGGGCAGCAGTCGGCTTCCCAATGGCCCTAGTCCTCCTCTGCCAATCCCGCCCAACAAGGGTTAAATTCTGCTCATATTCCCAATGACATTTCTCCATGAGTTCAGCAACTTCTTAAATAAATCTTCTCAATTTTGATTGATCAGAAGCCAAGGGCTCCCATGAGTCAACGGGAATGTTTGATCTCTGCAGGGATGCTTTGAAGCCATCCCTAAAACGTTTCTGCTGTGCTCCTGGGAGTCTCCTGCTGCAACCAAGTTCCAAGTAGAACAGTTGTTTCAGGAGTCTGGTGTGAGGCATGCAAACAATATGTCCTGCCCAGCAGAGCAGGTTTTGAGTGGTTAGTGCTTTAAAGCTGAGCATGTTGGCTTGGGAGAGGACACTGCTGTTGACCCACCTTCCTTGTCACTGGATTTGGAGAATCTTGTGAAGGCACCACTTAACCAATGCTTTGAGGTATCTGCTGTAGGTTGTCCAAGCCTTTGGAACAGTCTTGGGAAATATGTTGACCCTGATATTTATGGGAGACAGGGTTAGAGTGGTGGGGTGAAGGGTTGTGGTAGTGTGGGGGAACCTAGTCATGGCAGGGATCACGGAAGTCCCTCTGAATTTAACAGCAGGACTTCATTATAATTTTCCCCCCATCTGAGAATGGTCATATTGATAGGCTGGCCAGCTGCCAGGCAGGAAAGTAAGTGGCAGGAGATAGCAGCCAGGATCCTTGGAGATGATCCCTGGCAATCGGGAGGGGCCAGACGGGAAAACGGTGACTTGGGCGTAGGAGGTCGGCCAACATATGAGTGGAGGAGCATGAAATCGGGGCTTGGAAGGGATGCCATCCATCATAGGAGAAAGGAAGATCTTTGATCAGGGCTGGAAAAGGTCGGGGGGTGGTCTGTGATCACAGTAGGTTTGAGGGAGGGACGTCAGATGAAGAAAGACTCCATTATTCACAACGACCTCCTTGAGGGATGGGTGGGAGCACTCCTCTTCCTCCTGACCCACAAGGAGTGCTGTAAAAGACAATGACATTCTAGAACTGACAGCCCCCACCTCCATTTTTGCTGCCAGGATTCCCAGCCCCTGGGAAACCCAGGCTGCAACTTTTAAATTTAATTCAGCCTTCATAGCACTGTGAGAGTCTGATTTGAATATCTTAATGGTATGTCCTGCCCGGGACATCATACAACATGAACCTGCCTAGATGCATTCTCCATTTTATCATTTGTATCCCCTCTCCTGCCCATTGTGGTGGGGTTAATATCAAGGCCAATTGTGGAAAACAATATTGGAAGAAGTGCAACATAGATTAATTCAGATGACAACAGGAATCAAAAGATATATTTATTTTAAAAACTCAGACTGTATTCACTAGACAAGAGAATATTAAGAGAAATATATTTGAAATGTTTAAAATTATGAAGTGATAGTGAAAGTTTATTTTTGCTGGCCAATAATCAGCAATAAGAGGCCATTGGCTCAAATTTAGTGTGAAACCATAAAGGGTGGGGTTTAGAAAACAATCATTGGAAAAAACTTCATTTTTTAAAGGAAATGGCTTCTACTAGGAAAAAATAGACAGTTGGTGCCAAAAATATGAAATATCAGTACAATAACAGATCATATCTAAGTAATCTCTTATGATTTCAATTAAACTAGGTCACGTGAATGGTCAAGTTCAAGAACAAGCCGACTCATTCTACAAAAACACAGATTTTGATTTTAAAATTTAACACCTCAATGTAGAGCTTTCCAGGATGGGACTATGTATCAGCCACTTCAGGGTGGAGGTTAACATAGCCTGCATATTTTCCATCCAGTCATTTTAATGGATAGAAAATTGTGTAGAAAGGTCTGACCTCCATGTCTGAGGCCAGAATATGAGCTCCCGTTTGGAGAAGCTCTGAGATAGGAGTATTAATCTGTAACATCAACCTTCTAGTTGTTAACTAAATTTACAGTCATGAGAATTTCACTTTTCTGCTATTGCTCACCACTCAAAGAAACCGGATTGAGGATTGTAGAACAAATGGAGTCAAAATACAAATCAGCCATGATCTAATTAAATAGCAAAGCATGTTTGAGGGACTGAATGGTGTACTCCTGTTCCTATGTTCCTATAATGCATTAAGGTAAATTGTTTTCAAACAGAAGTTGCTCTTACATTATCCACTGTGAACAAGGAGAGTCTTTGGGCCTGAGCCTGAATTTGGATTAGCTGCAGTAGCTGGGAGGATTGAGTTGTCTCATGGGCTAACACGCTGCCCTTTGGTCTCTGGGCAAGCCTTACAATTAAACTCAAATTGTTAGGATGAAAATAATCTTATACCAGCTGAAATGATCTCAAGTAAAATTAGTTTTTGTAGTCAGATTCTAGCAGCTAATTAACTGTAATTTAATATAATTTGGGAGATCTGCTGAAGGATGACTGGGATGGCATTTGAAAAATTCACATTGATGGAATAGTATAGGCTGTTCTGAAATTTTAGAGCTAACATATTGCTGGGAAAAAAGTGAAGATGTAATTTTCACTTTAGACACAGGTGAAAAACTGGCACTTGCGAATCTGTTGAATGTTATGCACAGTGTCCAACTTTTCTCTTCACAGAAGTTGATAATTAACCCCAAAACTCTGCACTTGACCAGTGCATTACCTGATTGTATCTAATAGAGGATACATTCACTCACTCTGCTCTCCCTTGGAGCCTCACCCATGGGAGTCAAGATCGAGAAATCATTGGCTCAATATGCATCATTTCCTCTAAGTCCTACAAGCAGGAGACATTCCATTTCAAGAGTACTCAATCAGAAAATTTACCCTGTGGAAAAAGTGTTCCAATTCTAACTGTGAATCCTAACTGTGATCTCCCCTTGGGCTTTACGTGACCTATTTAATCCCAGGGATGTATAAATACATAGTGATCTCAAATGTAGCCTAGAATATTTGTTGATTAACACACCTCCATGATTATCCATTGGTTGATCGCTCTCCACATATGTCAGCATCCCAGAGGTTCTGAAGGGAACCATTGTGTTCCACGGATTTTTGAAGTATCTTGGGTTGTACAAGTTATAGCTTCCCATTTGTTTCTAAGCACATTTATCTACCCAGATGGAATTAATTAACATAACATGAATTGCTTTTGCTGGGGCTCTGATCTACAAATTTACCACTGCACGGAAGAAGAATTCCTCTAATCTGTAGTGTATGTTTATTTTGAACCATTCCTCTAGTTCTGGGCTAAAAATCCAAGTCAAAGAGCTTGTTTACATCTATATGATCTATGCCTCTAGCACTTTGGCTTCATGAACATCCAAACTGCACAGGCTTTGAACTTAAAACCTGAAACAAACAAGAGATTCCAGAAGCAACAGATCACTGTGAGCCAGTAGCCTTCAACATCATTGAACAATTTTAGGCAACTGTCAAAATGCTCTTCCAAACCTCCCCAGGCAGCTGTCCACTGGTGTTTTAACTCACTGCATCAAAGTGGGTAAATGATTGTGCCTGCAACTATCAAACAATGAGCTTCTAACCTTGACTCTGTCACCATGGAGAGGCGGCAGGCAAAGAGGAACTGCTTCCCAACAATGATAGGAGAAAGAGAATACTGGACAGGTTATCACTGTAAATTTATCTGTGATGCTCTTTGCAGCTTAGCTCAGCTCAAGCCTCAGATTAAACCTCCAGCTCATTTCAATTGAGGGCAATGTGTGGTGCATTAAGGCTTGATGAGAAAAATGCCAAACTAATCTACAAAAATGAATTTGTTTTTTAAGTTTTCTCAACTGGTTGATTAGTGAGAAGGTATGTTGTAAAGAATAGGGATTTACTACAAACCTTAATTTGGAAAGTTGATACCACCTGGGGAATGTGCTATAGTGTGGGAGAAACTCCCGATCAGTTTTTTTTAAAGTTTATATATATGTGCACAGTGTTCTCTGTCCCCACCCCACCCAAGCCTATGCTTTGTCATCATATTGAGTTTTGTTCTATAATTTGCCATTGTTTGACAGGCAAGTGTGCATTTTTCTAGGTGTGACCCTCCCACAAACTGCAGGTGTTGTTCCCTGCAGTCTCTTGAGATGAGGGCAAGTTAAACTTGGGACCTTTATCAGCAAACAAACAGACTGTGGAACTGAAAGAATTTAGTAACAGAACTGGTTCCACACAGATAGGAACAGAAAGCACCACATCTCAGAATCTTTTTCAAAACAGCCACATGAAAGTGGTGACATCTTTAAGTATGGATGGAAGTGTCTAAGTATAGCCTAGAAACAATACATTCCTTCAACTTTCAAAAGATACATTTTTGAACTTATCAAAAGATCAATGAAGAGGGAAAAACCTTAACATGTACCTACAAAATAATATACCCTTTAATGTCACAGTAAACATTTTAGCTTTGAAGGAAAGCTTGAAGGAATGCACATTTCCAGATGGGGATCAACTTGATGTCTACTGAAATCTTTACTTTGGCACTTGATTTGAATCATTTAATCTATGAAATCTTGAAGTATATTTGAAGAGTTTGGCTAATACTTCCAATCCTTTGCTGTTGAAAAGACTTGTGTAAGAACTGAGGTTGACATATTGGACTTCAGGAATTAGAATTTTTCTTTGAACCAGGCAACCTTTTCTCCCCAACAGGAATCAGTTTTAAATCCCACACTGCTGTCATTCTGATTAAGCCTTTCACCCAACATTTTTATCAATTGCTCCCAGAAAAGAACAGTGGTTACTATAAACAGACCCTGGGGGGCAAAATTGGCCTTTGCCAGTCATGCCTGTAGCAAATCAGCAGTCTGTTTTACACTATACCTGATTTATTCTTTCATTAAAGCCAATAAAAAAGTAAATTGAGTGAAAGTTACACAAGCTGCCAATTCGCTATGGGCCCATTGCATGTCACTGGCATGGAACAATTTCATCCCCAAGGCTCCTAAGAACAAAGCCTGTGTCCTTTATACTTGTCATGAGTAGGACTGTGTGCCACGGGACTAATAATTATACATTGATTACAGTGAAACCTACTCAAAACTTCATGGAGTACCTGCTATGAACTTCTCACTACTCCAAACAGTGGCTATTACTATAATAATTATAGTAAATATATGAATAATAAACAGTGGCTATTTCTACACTGAAGGATAATTATATTGAGACAATTAATTGTTCACTAGTCTTTGCTGGAAATAGGTAATGCATAGAAAATTGTTCAAGAAAAAAAGTATTGAACTGTATGAACTATAGCTAACAGCTGTGGATCAGTTGGAAGCACACTTATCTCTGAGTCAGCAAAGTCTGGTTTCAAGTCCCAATCCACAATGTTGCAGTAATAGGATGTTCAGGATTGTAAGGGGGTAATGTGGGAATGGGAAAATAGTACCACCCATAGTAGAGAGTCACATGGATGTAGTAAAGAGCAGTAGTGAGTCTGGTCGGAGTTGGCAAGAAGACAGAATCTAGTCAGGACTGTATCCTATATCTATGTATGTAGTTATGTGTTATTAATAAACAGTTATTGTTTAACCATAGAGGCCTCTAGACCTCTTCCTGAGCCAACATGAGATAACAACCTCACAACATGGTGGCAGCAGATGAAGGACCCCAAATTTCCTAAGAATGAAAAAGTAAAGAAACTGCAGCCTGATGAGAGAAGTGTGCCTAACATGAAGACCTCGAATACACAGCTTGAGATTGCCTAAGGAGCTCCATTACAGGCGTGGAGGCTGAAGGGCAGAAGAAAGATCCACTGTGCAGCACAAGAGGACTCCATCAGAGCACGCAGAGGTCCATTGTGAGACCCAATCGAAAGCAGAATCAAAGGACCAAGTCAGATTGTAAAAGGGTGAGCAAGCGCAAAACAATGTCTGGAATAAGCTTTTAAATTCAGTGCAATAATGAGGCAGCACTGGCACACCAATTGTTTTAACGAGCACAACTTGAAGAACGCTGCCCAGAACTAGAGTCGGTAACATAACACGTGGCAACCATGTGGAAATGGGAAAAACAATTTAAAGAGAAGACAAAGCAAGGAATTGGCTTCAATTCAATTCTTCAAGCTTAGGAAAGCAACTAACTGGCCAAAACGATTGTTTAAAAGATTTTCTGCAGAACTGCTGAAGTTTAAAATGGCTCCTTAACCACGACGGGAGCCAGTCAAATCCCAAAAAGTGCGGGAAGAGGAAAGAGAATTACTGCAGCACCATTTGAAAAAAATATTGAAGCTGCATTCCCCTGTGCAGCAAACAGTCATAGATGGTAAATCAACACTGCCAAACCAATTAAGGCAATGAGAAGACGAGACCAGGTGCAAAATTGGGTGTTATGGAGAAGAAGATTTTTAAGATACACGATAGCATCAGTCTTGGATAAGAAAACAAAGGTCGAACAAGTTAATACGTTATTGTGTTCAGTCGGTTCAATTGCCAATGACATAATTGTCAGACAAGAAATAAATGAATCTTCCAATAACTTTGAAGAGGTCATGTCCTTTGACATGTACTCTAACCTAAGAAACAATAACATTTTGGGGCATGCAAAATTTAACAATCGAATCCAAAAGCCATAGACGTTCATAAATGAATTATACAGGTTGGCTGATGGCTGTGTCTATGGTGACCCTAATTTGGAGCTCATAAGAGACCGAATGGAAGTGGGGTTGGCTGATGATACTCTTTCAGATGTACTCCAATTTAAAAAAGATCTGACTTTGGGAAAAGCCATCCAAATCGTCAGACAATTGGAAGTCAGGCAGCAAAACCCATTCATTTTGCATGGCGATGTTAAACCATGGTACCGAGCAATCCCAACAGTCCAGCTCATAAAACAGTAAAGGGACAAGGAGACTTCCTGGTCAAGGAAAGCAACACCCAAGCAAACCACAAGATAGTGGCAAACCTTGTTAGCGCTGTGGCACCAAAAGACCTCACAGGCGCAAGTAGTGTCCAGCAATCATCATGAAATGCTTTCACTGTAATCGCCTGAGACTCTATGGAAAGATATGTAAGTCTGAAACCTCGAGATATGCAGAGGATCCCAAGCGAATCCATGAGATAGATGAGCCACCCCCAGAAGAAGTCCAATAATGCTTCTTGGGAGAAATTAAGGATCCCAGATTCACATTTTGGAATGCTGACATATCTATAAATGCTCACCTCACGAACTTCAATTTAGACACAAGAGTGAGTGTGATGGCCCTGTCAGATCAGGAACCATGGCTTAAAGACCTCTGGCTACAGACATCAGACACACCACTGCATGGTCCCAGAGGAACCCAACTGCTGGTCATAGGCATGATTCAAGAGCTGCTCCAGTATGGCAACAAGCAAATCATCAAAATTCTGTATTTCATCTGCAATCAACTCTTTTCTCTCCTGAGCAGAGAAGCCAGTGTTGCCCTCAATCTCCTCAAAATGGCAGAAGATATCAAAATAACTACCTGTAATCAACTACACTGAACTGGAGACTCCCGAGTGGTCCACCAGTGCTGATGATCTCCTATGGCACTTCAGTTCGGAATTGTCCATTGCAGGGGCAGTTATTCCAGCTCCTTTGAAGATGGCAGAAAATACTCTTCAACTGTCAGACCAGCCAAACCTCCAGATGAACACCAACATACTTAAAACAGAAGATACAGAGGAGAAGGAGTAGCAGCAGGAGGTTGAGATTAACATCAGAATCAAACAGTTGCTGTCATGGCACCAGGAAAAACTACAGCAACAAAGCTGGAGCTTCAAGCTCACATGCACAACATGAAGTCAATCCTGGAGCAGGAGAGAAGCAACCAATAACTCATCAAGACAAAACACAGGGGCCCAAATTTATTGCTACCCCCCATCCCCACCCGTAGCGGGTTCTGAGATGGGGGGGAGCAGGGTGAAATTGCATGGACGGGATTCCCTATGTGTTCTCACCTGCCTTGACCTGGTAGTGATTTTGGGGGGGGGAGGGTGGATGCCTCCATCAGAAGCCCCCTTCTGAATGGGGGCACCCTCCCCTTAAGGCCTAGTGATTTCTGGACATCCATCCCACCCTGGCTTATCCCCCGAGAACCCAATAGCCACTGCCCCACACCCTGAGATGCTCCCCCAGGCCTTCCCTGCCTTGGGACCCCTGCCACATACCTGTCCTCCAGTTCCTGGGTCTTCGTGCCAGGCAGCTACCTGCAGTGCCTCTTCTAGCCACTGCAGCGCTGTGTCTGGAGGGACTGGAGAGCTGCAGGCCAACAGCAGCTCTTCAAGGTGGGACTTCGTCCTGAGTGAGGAAATCCCACCTGATGCCAATAAATGCTCATTCGAGCATAACATGGCATCGGTGCTGCTGGAGTCGCCGGGGGATGTGTTCCCTGCCAAATTTTCGGATGGTGGGCCAGGGAGGTACAAGTGTCCATGAAGAAACAAAAGCCCAGCTTTAGAAGCCAAACTGCAGGTTGAGCTTAAGGATGAGGAACATTAAAAGCTAAGGGAAGTAAATCTTCAACTTTCAGGAAAAAGAAAACCTAAGTCCACTCTATGAATGAATAGAGCAAACATTCCCTCCAGAACGAGAGGTATAAACCCATGGTATCCAACCAAGGAAGACAGATTGGCGACAAAGAAAAATACAACATTTAAGAGTGCAAGAAACGAACCAAATGTTGACGCCCGAGTATTGAAACACCAAGCACTATAACTTCAACTCCACCAAAGTCAGCCTAAAGTAGTTGAGACTACAACTTCTCCAAACTTGAAAAGAAAGAGATCTTGAAGAGTTGTAAAGCCTCCAGACTGTCTGAATCTGTAAAATCAGGGATTTGAAGGGAAAAGGGGTAGCATGTACATATTATTGTAAATACATTTGGATAAAGACTTGGGGGAAATGTTTAGTATTAGGGCGTTGGGGGCTGGGAGGGTTAATATGGGACTGGGGAAACAGTACCAACCACACTAAGATGTAAAGAGTCACACTGGAGTAGTAGAGGTAGTAGTGAGACTGGTAGGAGTTGGCAAGAAGATAGCGCCTAGTCAGGACTGAATCCTATATATATGTATTTGGTTATGTCTTATTAATAAGCACTTATTGTTCAACCAGACAAGCCTCTGGACCTCTTCATGCGACAACATGCAATCTTACAACAGATGTGACCACAGAAAATTGAGGCTGGCACTTGGTTGCAGTGCTGAGGCATTGCCTTTAGGATGAGATATGACACTGAGGCCCTGACTGTCCTGTCAGCTGATATACATGATCCTATTAAACTATTTTGTAGAAGAGAGGGGATTTATCCATGATGTCCTGGTCAATAGTTACCCCTCAATGAATAGCATAGAAACAGATTATATAGTTATTATCACATTGCTGTTTGTGGGAGCTTGCTGGGCACTAATTGGCTGCTACATTTCCTACATCACATGAGTGACTACATTTCAAAGGTATTTAATTAGTTATAAAGTGCTTTGAAATGCCTGGTAGTTGTGATAGGTGCTAAATAAATGCAGGTCAATTTTGTTTTTTTTTAACAAAGTCACAAATAGATGTCACAGAGGTATTTTTTAATAATCTGACCAGTAAATATTCCATTCATACCATAGCGGCTAATTCTTAGAAATATTAAAATCCTTTTTCCTATAAGCACATGTTTACTTCCATAGGATTGATGTAGTATCTAGGAATGCAACTGGCTGTTGCAATAAAACTTCTACCTGGCCAGGTAGCTAAAACTCCTGCTGTATCAAAGGCTGGCACACAACAGTGCAAAAGGCAAAACAAAAACAGAATTACCTGGAAAAACTCAGCAGGTCTGGCAGCATCGGCGGAGAAGAAAAGAGTTGACGTTTCAAGTCCTCACGACCCTTCAACAGAACTGGGTGAATCCAAGGAGAGGGGTGAAATATAAGCTGGTTTAAGGTCAGGGGGTTGGGTGGGGGGAGAGAAGTAGGTGGTGTGGTCGTAGGGACAAGCAAGCAGTGATAGGAGCAGATAATCAAAAGATGTCACAGACAAAAGAACACAGAGGTGTTGAAGGTGGTGATATTATCTAAACGAATGTGCTAATTAAGAATGGATGGCAGGGCACTCAAGGTACAGCTCTAGTGGGGATGGGGTGGAAAGACTAGCAGGACATAAAAGATTTTAAAATAATGGAAATAGGTGGGAAAAGAAAAATCTATATAAATTATTAGAAAAAACAAAAGGAAGAGGGAAGAAATGGAAAGGGGGTAGAAATGGAGGAGGGAGTTCAAAATCTAAAGTTGCTGAATTCAATATTCAGTCTGGAAGGCTGTAAAGTGCCTAGTCGGAAGATGAGGTGCTATTCCTCCAGTTTACGTTGGGCTTCACTGGAACAATGCAGCAAGCCAAGGACAGACATGTGGGCAAGAGAGCAGGGTGGAGTGTTAAAATGGCAAGCCACAGGGAGGTTTGGGTCATTCTTGCGGACAGACCGCAGGTGTTCTGCAAAGCGGTCGCCCAGTTTACATTTGGTCTCTCCAATGTAGAGGAGACCGCATTGGGAGCAACGAATGCAGTAGACTAAGTTGAGTGAAATGCAAATGAAATGCTGCTTCTCTTGAAAGGAGTGTTTGGACCCTTGTACGGTGAGGAAAGAGGAAGTGAAGGGGCAGGTGTTACATCTTTTGCGTGGCATGGGAAGGTGCCATAGGTGGGGGTTGAGGGGTAGGGAGTGATGGAGGAGTGGATCAGGATGTCCTGGAGGGAATGATCCCTACGGAATGCCGCCAGAGAGGGTTAAGGGAAGATGTGTTTGGTGGTGGCATCATGCTGGAGTTGGCGGAAATGTCGGAGGATGATCCTTTGAATGCGGAGGCTGGTGGGGTGATAAGTGAGGACAAGGGGGACCCTATCATGTTTCTGGGAGGGAGGAGAATGCGTGAGGGCAGATGCGCGGGAGATGGGCCGGACACGGTTGAGGGCCCTGTTAACGGCAGAGCAAAAGGCAACCTTCCTGTCAAATGGCACAAAGTTACATGGGTATTAAGCAATAGCTCCAGGTATAACTAATATGGTATTAAGGGTGAAAAATTTGATAGCAGCTGAAAAGAGGCATGGGCATCTCATCACACACTTAACCTATACCTGTTACTTTCAATGTGAGCATGGCACAAATTTCATGCTGCCTACTCATTTAAATGTTTGCAACATCTTGCTACGCTAAGTGAGCTGCAGATTGACTGCACACCCGAGCAGAGCTTGCAAAATTATGAGAGGCTAGCACAAACTTTAAGTAGTCTACACTACTTAAAGCCAGCCTGCATCTCATAAGGGTACATATTGACTAGAGCAGGTGGCAGAAGACCTTCTAGGAGTGAGTTTGAGCTGGGAAAGACAAAGGAATGGCATAAGATTGCAGAGAACATGCTACAACAGTTTCTGATCCAGCACTAAAGACCTGGGTGTACAGGAGGTGAGGTCCTCTATCTGCAGCAGAGGTGGGGGGGGCTGGGGGGGGGCGGGTGTGGTCGGGGTGGTGCGGGGTGGGTGGGTGGGTGCGGGGCACAGGCATCCCCACAATAAACTCTGACAAGGCAAAGGCAATGGGAGCAGGAAGCCCTGCTGGTCAATGTCAGCAGTGTAGCCTTGAAGGCCTTCAAGCAATTCTGAAAGATGTTCAATGACCTCACATGAATGTTCAAGGTCAGTGAACATATCTTCAAATGCAATATTTTTAAAACTTCAACACTAGCCCCATAGACCCAATGCAGCGCCTCACCTTCTCTCATCAACCAATATTCTCGATCAATCACAATTCACAGCTCACGTTCATAGCTTTACCCCACACACTTATCACTGCTGTAAGCCTTATACTCACATCTTGAATGCACTGTCAACTATTCAGCCATGACAGTCATATCGCCCAAACATATTGCATCACATTTACTCACAAACTTCCTCTCTCTTTCAGGACAAGGTGGTGCACAGCTGCAGGCAGCAGCATCTAACTGGTTAGGGACAGGCATGGCAGCATGTCCTCTCCACTACGGAAGAAACAACCTTGTCATCGTAAGAGCCGCAGTAGCTGTGGCCATGGCCAGAGGTTGGGCTGGAAGCATTGATGTTGCTCAAGATGTTCCTACTTAATCCTCTTTCTCACATTTTACTTCCCTCCCCTTCCACAATCTTTTCTGATTTATAAACTGCAGATGATTTGCTCCACTTGCTTCCTCACACCCCACCCATCAATATGTCCCTACACTTGTATCTTTCTTTTTTCAGATATTCAAGAACAGCAACCTGGCCAGAATGGTGCAAGAGCAAGAAGTGACACAGGAAGAAGAGACTGATGATCACTCGCTCTCATTCT
This sequence comes from Carcharodon carcharias, assembly GCF_017639515.1. Taxonomy (NCBI): domain Eukaryota; kingdom Metazoa; phylum Chordata; class Chondrichthyes; order Lamniformes; family Lamnidae; genus Carcharodon; species Carcharodon carcharias. The sequence goes on along the minus strand of NC_054477.1, from coordinate 72,886,963 downwards.
CACAACCACCAGTTACTTACAATGCGCGTAGAGCACAGCTTAGATGCAGAATCTGCCCATTGCGAGAGATGAGGCATGAATGTCCAACTAGGGAAACACAGGTATCAGCTCAGTGGAGAGTGAAGTCACATACAAGTCCTGCTGCAGAGGACACAGATGAGGATGGGCATGGGATGGCAGACAGGAGAAGGCTGACGGGTGTGCACATAGAAATGATTAGTGCATTGGATGGCCTGCCAGAGTGGGATCGATCACGATCAAGGAGCATGGAGACGTGTCCAGCACCAATGTAGCAGAGGGTTTAGCATAAAGCTTGGAGTGCATCCTTTCTAGTGTGGGAGTGGCGACCAACTCCATTAACATACTTGTGGACCCAACCATGATGCAACATCCAATGACAAATGCTTCAGCTTTTATTGCAGCTCAAGGAGAAGCCACACAAAGTTTGAGTGCTGTAATGGAAGCTCAGACTTAAGTCATGCAAGCTCAGATTGTTGCCATACAAGTGTATTTTGCTACCATGAAGGTTCAGACTGCTGCCATCATGGCTACGAATATTAGTATTCAGGGTGCTTGTAGGATGTCCAGCATTCTAACAATCTGTCCTCCAGAAGATTACTAGGATTGCCGAGGTACTGCCCTGTGGAACTGGCAGTGACTCCATGGAGCAGGAACCTGTTGTCCTCTCTCAGAATGACAGCATTCCTTCTCCCACCACTATCTCTCCCAATGCCCTTACTGTTTTCTGTCAGCTAACCCAGGCTGCTGTTGCCCATACCAAGGTGGTTCAGTCCAAACTGGGTCTTTCTGGTCCAGAGTTGCACAAAGTCCTGCAAGGCCTCCTGCAGTCTCCCACTGAAAGTCAGAAACCTTCCAGCAGCCGTGCTGCAACCACTGGGAGCACACTGTGTGGGCAAAATGGGCCAGGCAAGCATATGGAGGACAGGGACTAAGGGATGGGTAATTATTTGGCCTTCGTATGGAATATTTGATGTCAACGTTTGTTTGGAATGTGTGTTTTGTAGTGGCTTTTATTTCATCATTGTGGATAAGAAGACTTTGTGATATGACAGAGGGAAGGGAATGTGTGCAAGTCATGGTGAGTGGGAATCAGGGTTTTTGATCCCTGGTACCATAGTTGGAAGAGACAATCACAGACAAGCCACCTAGGAAGGGAGTATGTTGGTTACTTTGTCCCTCCTCCTCTGCCTCCTCAGGTACTCACCATATGCCTCTCATCACAGTTCCAATGGTTGCAATGGTTGCACCCTGCTTCATGGAGAAAGCTACAATCTTAGTAAAGCCAAGTTCTGTCAGTTTCCCGCCGTGATGGGAAATGTTAATGCATTCCCAGCCTGTTTTTTTGCTCCTGAGGGGTGTGCAGGGTCAGCAAATTTCCCAGTTTGGCGGGCCTGTCTCAAGAGAAACAACCTCGAATGGCCAGATTTTCATTCCAGGGGGAGCAGTGGAGGTGGTATGTTGGAGTCAGGCGCACCACTCTGGAAACAGTGTGGAAGCAGCGACCGGGGCTGCCAAGTGCAGAAGCAAGCTGTTTAAAAGGCCTGCCTCAGTGTTCTGGGACTTTTCACATTGATGTGACTTGTACATAAGTAATGAATCTGTAATTTCATCAGCTGAACAAACATATACTGAACTGTTTAAAAAGGGCATTTTAAAGACAAGAAAATACACTGACTAAAGATGGCTGCCACAATTCACCTGACATCTGGTATTGCCAGTTGACCAGCTTCTGGAAAGTTCCAACGTTCCAAAGTTCCAAACATTGCAATTTGAACTGAGACAGTGAAAACTGCTTTAAAATGCCAGGCAACATAGGTGAAGGTGAAAAAATAAATAAACCTTCAGATCCATTAAAACTCATCACTGTTTAAAGAAGGGGCAATAAAGTGTAAAGTGATGGATATTGAAACAATGGCTGTCACAGACAGACCCACACAAAACCCCTTGGAAATACACAATGGGTGAAGTATAATATGCCAGTTTGCAGTCGCTGCAGAGAGATTGTAAGTGACACAGGGTGTGTCAAGAACGTTTTCAGCTCTCTCCTTTCTCTTTTGGAAAAAGTGTGTGCCACCAGTCTGAAAAGCCAGCTATCATAAACCTGCCAGTGAACTGAGATCTTATAATAATTACAACATCTTCTACATCTGACCACATCCAAGAAACCAGCTAAACTAAATCAGCCACACTGTTTAACAATCTATGCTTCAGAGACAAGCAAAGGACACTTAACCATTTATTCTTTTAACTTTTATTTTAATGTACTTTCCTTATTTCTGATACCTGCATGTATGAAATTGCATTATTATTATTATTTCCTCAGGTTTAGTGGTCAATAAATTTGCTCATTCTTTTTTGATTGGCTCTTTATTGATCGTTGCATAGATAATTAAATACATTCTGATTTGAAAAAAGGCACATCCTCATGAGAAAATGACTTAGAACTTTTGTTGTGGCCAACCAAGGAGGTTGAATAGAGGGGAGCCAGTTCACTCTTTCTCACTTAGTCATAATTACAACACCCCAGTTGTAATTAAAGCAGTTAGGCCCTTTGGCACTCAGCTCTCATACTCCTCAGTACCCCCCACCCACTCCACATGCCCCTTACTTGCCAACACATGCCCTTACCCACACCCAATGGCCCCTCACACCCTCCATGCCAACAAATGCCCCTCTATCCCCTGCCCATGTCCTGTTATAGACTTTTTGCCAACTCATGCCAGCGCATGGCCCCCACTCATCCCCAAGGCCCCCTATAGCCACTATGCCAATTTAATGCCTACTCATGCCGACCCATGATACGCCACCCACCACCCTTTGCCCTTAACTCTCCATGCCAACTCACCTATCCATCAAGGGCAGATCTCAGTAGCCATGCTGAGATGAAATATAATAAAGGTCTAAGTATCTATTACACACTTCAGTTTATAAAAATCAACTCTCATTCATAAAAAAGCTTATTCAATACATTTAAATCACTTCAAGTACTTAGCCTATTATAAAACGCAAACTTTTGTATTCATAGCCTGACATCAAAGATAGTTAATCCTTTTATAACATCTTGGACCTGTCTATCAAACAGTGAACTGCAGGCCCTCCACTGATATAATGATAGGCTATGGAAGCAGTTAAGCAGTAATAATACGATCATGATAGCCCTCAGGCTTATGTCAACAAACAACTTTTGAAATTATAAACTCCATTTTTTCAACTCAGACGCAGCAGCCTGTTTCTTTTTACAAAATTTAAAGAGCAGGGAATTGAACTAACTTGACAGCTTGATAGTTCCACTAATCTTATTCACCTCCTGTGCACATTCATGCCCACTCTTAAAAATCATAAGTGACACATTGTGGGAAACAACATTTGTTCTAGTGAAAATGGGATCTCCTAGGTTCGGGTTTCCCATATGTTTGAATCACATCCAACCCCTTTCCCTTCCCCGTCGAAAGTAGGCCCTGTTGGAAATGGGTGGCTTCCAGATCCTGGGCTCTGGCACCATCTTGGACAGGGTGAGGAATCACTATGATGCTATTAAAGCCTGGACCTCGCTCTCCTTGTATACACAGCATCATTCATCTATCTCCCTTGTACAATAGTGGGCAGCGAGCTGCAGGATGTTGGCAATATCCCTGCTCCAGCCTGGATTGAGCCTGATGCAAGGAAGTTCATGGCCACAGTGAAACTTATGCCATTGACAATTCCCTGCTCATCCTGCTTTGAGGTTGCAGGTCTGCCTGCAATATATGACAGATTTCAGTAAGCAACTGCTTCATGAAACAGAGACATCGCAGGAACTTTTCCAAGCTTAGGATAATGTCGAAGATTTGTTCCCCGTAGACTTACAGTGGACATGGTCTCCTGCTGAGGGCCCTTCTCTCCCTCCTCTTCTTCCCTCTTCCAGTTGTTTGTTCTTCTCTGTGCTGTTTCCACTCATTCTCCCTGCCATACTGCAGGTCAAGGGGAGGGGTTGGGTGGGGAGTGGTGCTGCATAAAAACTATAGCACTCATGACTAGAAGCAAGCAATCTGCAAGAACCCTTGAAGTGAGAAGCAAGGTCTTCACACAGTCCACTCAATGTAGACTTAAACTTTAAACAGTAGTAGAGACCACCAAACACTTCTATTAACTCAACAACGGCAGCTATTGGAAATCATCAACCACTTGCCTGAAAGTGGTTGATGATCCTTTTAAATAGCACTGGTGTGAGATGCATATTCTGGCGAATGCATGTTCATCTGTGCAAGGCTAAGAGCACTGAGGTCAAAAATGGCACTGATAAGAGTCAAATTAGCATTAAACTCTGACTGACATCACAGTCTGCTAACTTTGTGTTTTTCACACCAGTGCTTTCATTCCCGTGCTAACAGCCCCTTTAAAATGACACCTAGAGTGACCCATACCAGAAGATTGCGCAGACAGCATATTGCCACTTTTAGACCCATCACAGCACTGTAGCACCAAAAATACAAGTGTTATGCAACCAAGCTTTGTAGCTTCAGTACCTATAAAGTATTCTTTTACTCATTCCAAAATTTTGAAGATCTATGAACTGTTTCACATGGGGACAAAGGACCTCAAATGTGGTGCTGTTCTCATTTATATCCTCATTTGATCCTACATTAGGCATATCAGTCACTGTCAAAAATTAGGAAACATTCTTCAAACTCCATTAAAATTTTGGCTAAAGCATTTGATTAGTATATCAAAAGAAAGAATAAAATGATCTTGGTCAATGTACATTTTCAGGTGGGATCAAGATCAGGAAACAATTGTCAAGCCAATGCTTCTTATGGACTTTCAACCATTAGGGAATATTTAAAATGAGTAACGACTGCCTAGTTTGAAAAAATAGCATTGGTTTATCCCAGCAATGTTCTCCCTTATTACAAAGACACTTGAAAATCAACCAATGTGCCAGAGGGATAATGTTAAAGTATTAAAAGGTAACTGTTGGAGATAATCATGAATCAGGAAGAGTTGTGCTATGGTTTAACTCTTTCCATTCTTGACTTGGTCTTCCATTATTAACTCTCAGACAGGGGCTGCTTATTGTCAATATTTTGCAACAACTTTGAGTTATGTAGAGCCTTTAATGTAATAACATGTCCCAAGGCACTTCACAGGAGCAATATCAACAAAATTTGACACCAAGCTACATAATGAGATATTGACCTAGATTTTGCCATGGTAATGATAGTGAAATGTTCAGTGTTCATTGTCATTACTCATCTAAAACTGACAATGACATCTTGGGTGGAATTTTCAAGACTTGGTCCATACCAACTTAATAATGAGTCATCAGCCCAAATCGTGAAGTATAGGGGTTTATTACCCTGCTTCGCTGGCCAATCAGAAAGGGAGGGTAGGGTCAGACACCGGTATTGCCAAAGGCAGGATTTCTAGTTCAAGAAATCTTGGCATAGGTTACATTGAACTGTACATTGATTCCTGACGCTACAACATCCATAGGAATGAAGGAAACATAGGGGTGGCTCTGCCCCTGGTCTCTCATTCTTACCTGAAGTTTCTGATGTTCCATCAGATCTGAGGAATTGCAGTGCGGTAATTTTCCCAGGAGAAATATGACAGACTCTCCAACCAAGCAGGCATGCAGGGAAGTGTCCAAGGAAGTTTGCAGCAGGAATGTCCTCCCTCCAACCTGGAGACAGTACACCAAGAGGATCCAAGACCTCAGGAGGGTACGACAGGGATGAGTGGCATTACTTTCAAGTGCCAAGGTGCACACTGACTTGCCTAGCATTCTTGTACTGTTCTTATTCTTATTTTTTTTCTTTATTCTTATTTACTCTAAGATTTGTTACTCATGCTAAGCCCCATTTTTGGAAGGGTCATTGCTGAGGCCGTAGCCAGCAGTGGGGCTGAATCTTCTGAAGGTGATGTTATCCTCATACTTAATTCTTTTTCTAAAACACTGCTTCCCCTGCTCCCGCAATCTCATTTGCCTTACAATCCACAGATGGTGTAAGAATGCACCTCTTACTTTCCTGTCCCCTCGCCATAACTTTACCCTTGTCCCTTTTCTCTTCAGGTACCCAAGAAGTTCAAACTGCCCAGGTGGTGGAGGAAGAGCAAGAGCAGAATGATCGAAGAGAAACACTATCACTTGATTTCATACTCACAGCCACCAGCACGTATTGACACCGCATATAACTTACTGGATACATTAGAGATGGGATCTGCTTGAACACAAGTATGCTGCAGCCAGGTCATGGGACAATGATAGCACAGTTAGCAGCTCCCTGGAGTGTTCTGCTGCAGAGCACTCTGATGAGGACTTTGATGGACCGGGATACAGGAGAAGGCTGATGGATGTACACAATAAAATGCTTGGTGCATTGGGAAGCCTGCCAGAAAGTTTATATTCAATGGCAAGGAACAGGGATGAGTTCAGAACTGAATTTCAGATGAGGTCCAACCCCATCCTTTTGAGCATGGAATTGGTGACCAACTCCACCAATCCATTTGTGCACATGCCTATGGTATCTGAGCTTCCATTGCAAGCAAAAGCAGCTTCCATCAAATGTCTAAATACTCTGGTGGAAGTTCAGGCTGCCGTTATTCAGAGTCAGCTTGCTGCCCAGACTGCTGCCATCGTAGTTGTGGGTACCATTGTGCAAAGGGACTTACAGAGTTTCATAGCTGACCAGCAATCTGTCTTCCAACAGGTTAGTAGGATTGTTGATCCCCTGGGGCAGTGGTTATGTTTCCATGGAGCACCTGAGTAACAATATTTATGCTGCCATCCCCATCACTCTAGCAGTGCCCGTTGCCTGTCAGCCAGCTGCTGCTATCTGTGCTAAGATAGTGAAGTCTAAAGCTGGGCCTGGAGCTGCTTTAGGCTATGCTGTAAGGCTATCTTCAACCTCGTCCCTTGAAAGTCAGCAAGTCTTCCCCAGCCATGCAGAAGTCACTTGGGTCATACTGCATAGGAACAATAAAATAGGCAAATACTTACAGAAAACAAGCACTAAGGGAGTGCAAGTTTGATGCAATATGGCATAATTCCACTTATAAATTTGGAATGACTATTTTGAGTTGATTTTTACTTTTGTATTGTGGTCAAGAGGACAATGTATTGGTCAGTAGTGGCGGGAAGGAGAGGAGCTTGGGGTTGTGGGCAAAATGGGAAATTGGGTTTGAGGACAAATTGTATTGCACAAGAATTAGTTCTTTCTGTACAGCCCAGGAAGAAAGAGGCTGCCTAGGATGCTGCCTCTCTCCCTCTTCCTCCTCTTCCACCTCCTCCTCTTATCTTCCTCTTCCTTCTTCTCCTCCTCATGCTCCTACTCCTCAGCTTCTCACCCAATAGCTGGTTGCAAGGGCTGCCCCTCCAATGGCGACAAGGTTGTGCAGCATGCAGCAGACCACCACCGATCTTGCGGTTCACTCAGTCAAGTAGTGCAGAGCTCTTCCAGAACAGTTCAGGCAGCAGAATAATTTCTTCCATTTGCCAATGGCCTGTTCCATCACATATCTTGTGACAGCACGGCTCTCATTGTATTTTCATGCTGCATATTTTGCATGGGTTGAGAAATAGAAGCATGAATTGTGTTGAAATCAGATAGCCCTTGACACCCAATATCTACTCTTTGGCCTGCCATGGTGGTCGAAATATAGCTGGCACAGCAGACTGGCATGGAATGAAAGCATCTTGACCACTCTCAGGATCATGGATTTGATCTGCACGATGCATTGCCCATGGTCATACCCCAGCTGGACATCAAGAAAATGGAATTCCTTTTGGTTTTGGTACATGGCAGAGATGACATGCAGCGTCCACAAAAATGTGCTTGCAGTCAATCTCACCCTATATCATGAGGAAGCCTGCAAAAGTTGCAAATGCTCATGTCCATTTATCTACTTGCCTCTGGCAAGAGAAAATGAAATAGTTAACTTTCTCTTACCAAAGAGCTTCACTGACTTCTCTTGTGCAGCAATGAATGGCAGACTGTTAGATCTTATTAATATACCAACACCAGCCTGGAAGGAGCCAGGCACACATAAATCCATTGCCATGGTCACCTTCATAGCCACGAGAAATGTGTTCCTTGCACTGTTTTGAGATTTAAGTTGTGGTTGCACCAGGTGTTAGATTTCAGTGAATACTTCTTCGATGGATTGGGGATGCCTCACATATTGTTTATCACTGAGATACAGGTAGGAGAAATGCTCTCTGAGCACCCCGGATAGATGTGGCCTCCCGCTGAGAGATCTTACCCCCCACCTCTTCCTGCTTCTTCTAGCAGATTGTCCTGCTCTGCATGGCCACTGCCCATTCTCCCAGTCATATCTATTCCAAGAGGAGGGTGTACTAATGCTCCTATATCTGGCAGCATCTGATTATTACAGAATCCTTGAGGTCCTTCAGGACCTGCATACCACTCCATGTAGAATTTTGATACTTGAATCAACCAAAAATGTGTAGAATTAAAGCAACAATCAGAAGAAATTGATCAGAGATTAACCTGTAAGTAGTTGATCAGTTTAAGTGGGTGGGGGGCCCTTCCTGCTGCCTGGATAAAGGAGTGCGAGGAGAGCAGAGGCGCAGGATAAAAGAGCGCAAGGAGAGTGGCGGAGACACAGGATAAAAGAGAACAAGGAGAGCGGAGAAACAGGATAAAAGAGTATGAGCAGAGTTGTGGAGACACAGGATAAAAGAGCGTGAGGAGAGTTGAGAAACAGGATTAAAGAGCACGAGGAGAGTGGAGAAACAGGATAAAATAGCGTGAGGAGAGTGGTGGAGGCACGGGTTAAAAGAGCGCGAGGAGAGCGGCGGAGATACAGGCTAAATGAGCACGAGGAGAGCAGCGGAGAAGCAGGATAAAAGAGCACAAGGAGAGTTGAGAAACAGGATAAAACATAACAAGGAGAGCAATGGAGATACAGGATAAGATAGTGTGAGGAGAGCAGAGATACTGTATATCAGAGTACGAGCAAAGTGGCGGAGAAACAAGATAAAAGAGCGTGAGGAGAGAGGAAACACAGGATAAAAGAGTGCAAGGAGAGTGGAGACACAGGATAAAAGATCGTGAGGAGAGTGGAGGCAAAGAATGAACGAGTGTGAAGAGAGAGGAGATACAGGATAAAAGGTCATGAGGAGAGCGGAGATAAAGAATAAAAGATCGCGTGGAGAGTGGAAATACCGGTTAAAAGAGCGCGAGGAGAGAAGAAACACATGATTAGTGTGCAAGGAGAGTGGAGACACAGGATAAAAGACCGTGTGCAGGACAGCAGAGAAGCAAGGTAAAAGAGCGTGAGGAGAGCAGAGACGCAGAATATAAGAGTACGAGCAGAGCAGCAGACAATGGGATAAAAGAACACAAGGAGAGTGGAGAAACAGAATAAAAGATTATGACGAGAGCAGTGGAAATACAGGATAAATAGTGTGAGGAGAGCAGAGATGCAGGATATAAGAGTACGAGCAGAGCAGCGGAGAAATGAAATAAAAGAGCATGAAGAGAGTGGTGAAAAAGGATAAAAGAGCGTGAGGAGGGAGGAAACACAGGATAAAAGAGTGAAAGGAGATTGGAGACACAGAATAAAAGATCATGAGGAGAGAGGAGACAAAGAATGAAAGAATGTGAAGAGAGAGGAAACGCAGGATAAAAGACCAAGAGGAGAGTGGAGATGAAGTATAAAAGAGCATGAGGAGAGTGGAGACACAGGATAAAAGAGCGTGAGGAGAGCTGGGGAGAAGCAGGATAAAAGAGCATGAGGAGAATGGTGGAGAAACAGGATAAAAGAGAATGAGGAGCGCGGTGGAGATACAGGATAAAAGAGCGTGAGGACAGTAGTGGAGGCGCAAGTTAAAATAGCAGCGGAGACACAGATTAAAATAGGGCGAGGAGAGCGGCAGAGAAGCAGGTAAGAGCGTGAGGAGAGCGGCGGAGACACAGGATGAAAGAGAACGAGGAGAGTGGAGATACAGGATAAAAGAATGTGAGGAGAGTGGAGACACAACAAAAGATCGTGAGGAGAGCAGAAACAAAGAATGAAAGAGTGGGAGGAGAGAAGTAACACAGGATTAAAAAGCTCAAGGAGAGTGGAGACACAGGATAAAAGATCATGAGGAGAGTGGAGACAAAGGATAAAAGAGCTTGAGGAGAGCGGCAAAGATACAGGATAAAAGAGGGCGAGGAGAGTGGAGAAACAGGATAAAAGATAATGAGAGCATTGGAGATACAGGATAAAAGAATGTGAGGAGAGCGGAGAAACAGGTTAAAAGAGCGCAAGGAAAGCAGCGGAGAAGCAGGTTAAAAGAGCGCGAAGAGAATGGAGACACAGCATAAAAGAGCACGAGGAGAGCAGTGGAGAAACAGGATAAATGAGTGCAAGGAGAGTTGAGAAACAGGATAAAAGAGCATGAGGATGTCGGAGAAACAGGATAAAATAGCATGAGAAGAGTGGTGGAGGCACGGGTTAAAAGAGCGCGAGGAGAGCCGCGGAGATACAGGCTAAATGAGCATGAGGAGAGCAGCGGAGAAGCAGGATAAAAGAGCATGAGAAGAGTGACAGAAACACAGAATAAGAGAGAACAAGGAGAGTGGAGAAACAGGATAAAAGAGCACAAGAAAAGCGGAGAAACGGGATAAAAGATAATGAGGAGCGCAGTGGAGATAGAGGATAAAGGAGTGTGAGGAAAGTGGGGACACAGGTTAAAAGAGCAAGAGGAGAGTGGAGACACAGGATAAAACATAACAAGGAGAGCGATGGAGATATAGGATAAAATAGTGTGAGGAGAGCAGAGACACAGGATATCAGAGTACGAGCAGAGCAGCGGAGAAACAAGATAAAAGAGCATGACGAGAGCGGTGAAAAAGGATAAAATAGTGTGAGGAGAGAGGAAACACAGGATAAAAGAGTGCAAGGAGAGTGGAGACACAGGATAAAAGATCATGAGGAGAGTGGAGACAAAGAATGAACGAGTGTGAAGAGAGAGGATACATAGAACAAAAGATCGCGTGGAGAGTGGAGATACAGGATAAAAAACGCGAGGAGACCAGAGACAAAGATTAAAAGATCACGTGGAGAATGGAGATACAGGATAAAAGAAAATGAGCAGAATGGCGGAGAAGCAGGGTAAAAGTGTGAGGAGAGCAGAGACATAGCATATAAGGGTACGAGCAGAGCAGCAGAGAAACAGGATAAAAGAGCACAAGGAGAGTGGCGAAACAGGATAAAAGATAATGAGGAGAGCGATGGAGATACAGGATAAGATAGTGTGAGGACAGCAGAAACGCAGGATATCAGAATACGAGCAGAGCGGCGGAGAAACAAGATAAAAGAGCGTGAGGAGAGCGGTGAAAAAGGATAAAAGAGCGTGAGGAGAGAGAAAACACAGGATAAAAGAGTGCAAGGAGAGTGGAGACACAGGATAAAAGAATGCGGGGAGAGTGGAGACACAACAAAAGATCGTGAGGAGAGCAGAAACAAAGAATGAAAGAATGGGAGGAGAGAAGTAACACAGGATTAAAAAGCGCAAGGAGAGTGGAGACACAAGATAAAAGATCATGAGGAGAGTGGAGACAAAGGATAAAAGAGCGCAAGGTGAGCAGCGGAGAAGCAGGATAAAAGAGCTTGAGGAGAGCAGCAGAGATACAGGATAAAAGAGGGCGAGGAGAGTGTTGGAGACACAATAAAAGAGCACGAGGAGAGCGGAGAAACAGGTTAAAAGATAACGAGGAGAGCGTTGGAGATACAGGATAAAAGAGTGTGAGGAGAGCAGACACACGGTTAAAAGACTGCGAGGAGAGCAGCGGAGAAGCAGGATAAAAGAGCACAAGGAGATTGGAGAAACAGGATAAAAGAGCGTAAGGAGAGTTGAGAAACAGGAAAAAGAGCGCGAGGAGAGTGGAGACACAGGACAAAAGAGTGCGAGGTGAGCAGCGGAGAAGCAGGATAAAAGAGCGTGAGGAGAGCGGTGGAGATACAGGATAAAAGAGGGTGAGGAGAGTGGTGGAGACAAAATAAAAGAGCACGAGGAGAGCGGAGAAACAGAATAAAAGATAACGAGGAGAGCATTGGAGATACAGGATAAAAGAGTGTGAGGAGAGCAGAGACACAGGTTAAAAGAGCATGAGGAGAGCAGGGGAGAAGCAGGATAAAAGAGCGCAAGGAGAGTTGAGAAACAGGATAAAAGAGCGCGAGGAGAGTTGAGAAACAGGATAAAAGAGTGCGAGGAGAGTTGATAAACAGGATAAAAGAGCACAAGGAGAGTTGAGAAACAGGATAAAAGAGTGCGAGGAGAGTTGAGAAACAGGATAAAAGAGCGTGAGGAGAGTGGAGAAACAGGATAAAATAGCATGAGGAGAGTGGTGGAGGTACGGGTTAAAAGAGCGCGAGGAGAGCGGCGGAGATACAGGCTAAATGAGCACGAGGAGAGCAGCGGAGAAGCAGGATAAAAGAGCATGAGAAGAGCTACAGAGACACAGAATAAAAGAGAACAAGGAGAGTGGAGAAACAGGATAAAAGAGCACGAGGAGCGCAGCGGAGAAGCAGGGTAAAAGAGCATGAGAAGAACAGCGGAGAAGCAGGATAAAAGAGCATGAGAAGAACAGCGGAGAAGCAGGATAAAAGAGCATTAGAAGAGCTACAGAGACACAGAACAAAAGAGAACAAGGAAAGCGGAGAAACAGGATAAAAAATAACAAGGAGAGCAGTGGAGATAGAGGATAAAAGAGTGTGAGGAGAACGGAGACACAGGTTAAAAGAGCAAGAGGAGAGTGGAGACACGGGATAAAAGTGCCTGAGGAGAGCACTGAAGAAGCAGGATAAAAGAGCACAAGGAGAGTTGAGAAACAGGATAAAAGAGCGTGAGGAGAGTGGAGCAACAGGATAAAAGAACGCGAGGAGAGTGGAGATACAGGATAGAAGAGCATGAGGAGAGAAGAAACACATGATTAAAGTGCGCAAGGAGAGTGGAGACACAGGATAAAAGAGCTCGAGGAGAGTGGAGCCAAAGAATGAAAGAATGTGAAGAGAGGGGAAACGCAGGATAAAAGACCATGAGGAGAGTGGAGATGAAGTATAAAAGACCATGAGGAGAGCAGAGACAAAGAATAAAAGATTGCATGGAGAGTGGAGACACAGGATAAAAGAGCGCAAGGAGAGTGGGGGAGAAACAGGTTAAAAGAGCATGAGGAGAGCGGGGGAGAAGCAGGATAAAAGAGCGTGAGGAGAATGGCAGAGAAACAGGATAAAAGAGAATGAGGAGCACGGTGGAGATACAGGATAAAAGAATGTGAGGAGCGTGGAGACACAGGATAAAAGAGAGCGAGGAGAGCAGCGGCACAGGATAAAAGAGTGTGAGGAGTGTGGCGGAGGCACAGGTTAAAAGAGCTCGAGGAGAGCGGCAGAGAAGCAGGATTAAAGAAAGTGAGGTGAATGGAGACACAGGATAAAAGAGCTTGAGAGAGTGGTGGAGAAGCAGGATAAAAGAAAACGAGGGGAGCAGAGACACAGAATTAAAGAGCGTGAGGAAAGTGGCAGAGACGCAGGATAAAGGAGTGCAAGGAAAGCAAAGACATACTTTGTAGTTAAGCAGCAAATAACCTTAGTTGTCAGTTGTACTAGGATTCAATAAACAGAAATTGTAGCATACATAGTAAGAGAGTAATTAAAGTAAATTAAATAATATAAATTATAATGGCGCGACAGGTGTTATGTTGCAGCTGTGAGATGTGGGAACTTTTGGACACCAAGGCGATCCATGACAAACACATCTGCAGGAAGTGTAAGTAGCTTGAGGAATTCTGGGTCAGGATTATTGACCTGGAAGCCGAAATGCAGACACTGCGCAACATAAGGAAGGGGGAGAAATACCTGGATACTTTGTTCCAGAAGACAGTCACACCTCTTAGAAGAGGGTCTTCTGTTTTGGTCAGCAGTGAGGGACAGGAGGATGTGACTGTTAGTGAGGCAGATAATGGGACTGAGCAGACAGTGGTGGAGGAGCTTCAGACTTTGCAATTGTCAAACAGCTTTGAGGTGCTCACAACCTGTGTGGATGAAAGCGAAGTCTACAAGGTGGATGAGCTGGCTGGCCATGGCACTGAGGTACAGGAAACCATTCAACGGGGGGAGCAAAAAGGAATGTAATGGTATTGGGGATAGTATAGTGAAGGGGATTGACCCTGTTCTCTGCAGCAAAGAGCGAGGGTCCAGACGGCTTTGTTGTCTGCCTGGTGCCAGGGTTTGGGACAGCTGCTCAGGGCTGGAGACGAACTTGCAGTGGGAGAGGGAGGATCCAGTTGCCTTGGTCCACATAGGTACCAATGACATAGGTGGAACTGGGAAAGAGGTTCTGCAAAGTCAGTCTAAGGAGCTAGGTACCAAATTAAGAAGCAGAATCTCAAAGGTTATAATCTCTGGATTATTACCTGAGCCATGTGCAAATTGGAATCGGGGAAATAAGAATAGAGAGACGAATGCATGACTCAAAGACTGGTGTGGGAGAAGTGAGTTCCAGTTTGTGGGGCAATGGCCTCAGTACTGGAGAAAGTGGAAGTGGGGGCTGTACCATTGGGATGGTTTACACCTGAACCAGTATCTTCACAAATCTAGGGAAGAAGAGATGGCTTTAAACTAAACAAGAAGGGTGAGGGACCAAGCTTGGATAGAGGAAGCAATTCAAGGTGTAGAGTCAAGACAGGGGAGCAAAATAGTAATATGAGAAATGAGGGTCAGAAAATGGCAGGTAGGGACAGAGAGAAAAAAACCTACAAATACATCACCAGTCAAGGCTAGATGTTACAAAGGTAACAAAAAGACAAAACTGAAGGCTCTCTATCTGAATGCACATAGCATTCATAAAAAAGTAAATAAATTGATGGCCCATATTGAAGTAAATGAATATGATCTGATAGCAATTACAGAGATGTGGGTTCAGGGCAACAAAGGTTATGTCCTTAATATTTAAGGGTACATGACATTCAAGAAGGATAAGAAGATGGGTAGCACTGTTAATTAAAGATGGCATTGGTGCAATAGTTAGAGATGACTGGTTCAGGAGATCAGGATATAGAATTGGTTTGGGTGGAGATGAGGAACAGTAGGGGGAAAAAGTCATTAGTATGAGTGGTCTACAGACCCCCTAACATAGCTACAGTGTAGGACAAAGTATTCATGAGAAAATATTGTTTGTTTGTGATGAAAAGATGGCAATAATCATGGGTAATTTTAATCTACACATAAACTGAAAAAAATCAGATTGCCAGTAGTAGCCTGGATGAGGAGTTATTAGAATGCTTTTGAGATAGTTTCTTAGAGTAGTATGTTCTGGAACCAACCAGAGAGCAGATGATATTAGACTTGGTATTGTGTAACGTGACAGGATTAATTAATTACCTCAAAGTAAAGGCACCGCTAGGTAGCAGTGACCACAATATGATTGAATTTTACATCCGGTTTGAAAGGGAGAAGAGTGGATCTAAGACTAGTATCCTAAACTTAAATAAGGGCAACCACGTGGGGATGAAAGCTGAGCTAGCTGAAGTGAACTGGGAAACTAGTCTAGAGGATAGATCAATAGAAAAACAGTAGCAGACATTTAAGGGGATATTTCAGAGCATTCAGAATAAGTACATTCCTACTATAAAGCAAAATTCTAAGGGGAAGACCCACCGACCGTGGTTAACTAAAAATGTTAAGGAAAGTATCAAATTTAAGGAAAAAGCGTACAACTCCGCAAAGATGAGTGGCAGGACAGATGATTGGACAGAATATAAAGAACGGCAGATTAACAGGGTTAATCAGGAGAAAGAAATTAGGGTATGAGAGGAAGCTAGCTAGAAATGTAAAAACGGATAGCAAGACTTTCTACCAGTATTTAAAAAGGAAAAAAGTAAGTAAAGTGAGTGTTGGTCCTCCAGTGAGTGACAGTGAGAAGTTAATAGTAGATAATAAGGAAATGGCGGAAGAAATTAACAAATATTTTGCTTCTGTGTTCATTATAGAGGATACAAAAAACATTCCAGTAATAAATGCAAATCAGGACGTGAATAGGAGGAAGGAACTTCGTAAAATTGAAATCATTAGGTAAACGGTGCTGAGCAAATTGATGGAGCTGAGGGCTGGCAAGTCTCTGGGTCACAAAGGACTACATCCTAGGGCCTTAAAAGAGGTGGCTAATGAGGTAGTTGATGCGCTGGTGTTAATTTTCCAAAATTCACCAGATTCTGCAAAGGTTCCATCAGATTGGAAAGTAGCAAATATAACCCCTCTATTCAAGAAGGGAGAGAGGCAGAAAACAGGAAACTATAGGCCAGTTAGCTTGACATGTGCCGTTGGGAAGTTATTGGAATTAATCATTAAGGAGGTTGTAGCCGGGCACTTAGAAGAGCTCAAGGCAATCTGGAAGAGCCATCATGGTTTTATGAAAGGAAAATCATGTTTAACCAATTTATTGGGGGTTTTTGAAGGAGTAACATGCGCAGTGGATATATGGGAGGCTGTAGACATACTGTACTTGGATTTCCAGAAGGCATTTGATAAGATGCCACATCAAAGATTATTTCAGAAAATAAAAGGACATGGTGTAGTTGGTAACATATTAACATGGACAGAAGATTGGCTGGCTGGCAGAATGCAGAGAGTATGCATAAATGGGTCTTTTTCTGATTGACAGGATGTGACGAGTGGAGTCCCACAGGGGCCTGTACTGGGGCCTCAAATTTTTATGATTTACATCAATGACTTACATGAGGGGAGTGAAGACATGGTAGCTAAATTTGCAGATGACACAAAGGTAGGTAGGAAAGTGTGTTGTGAAGAGGACATGAGGAGGTTGCAGATAGATAAAGATAGGTTGAGTGAGTGGGCAAAGATCTGGCAAATGGAGTTTAATGTGGAAAAATGTGAAGTGGTTCACTTTGGCATGAAGAACAAGAGAGCAGACCATTATTTAAATGGAGAACGGCTGCATAGTTCTGAGGTGCAGAGGAATCTAGATGTTCTAGTATATGAGCCATAAAAAGGCAGTGTGCAGGTATAGCAAGTAATTGTGAAGGCTAATGGAATGCTATCCTTTATTATGAGAGGGGTTGAATATAAAAGTAAGGATGTTAGGTTTCAGTTATACAGGGCATTGGTGAGACTGCACCTCGAATACTATGTGCAGTTTTGGTCTCCTTATTTAAGGAAGGGTGTAAATGCATTAGAGGTGGTTCAATGGAGGCTTATTGGAAAGATACCTGGAATGAGTGGGTTGTCTTATGAGGAAAGATTGGACAGACTGGGTTTGTTTCCACTGGGGTTTAGAAGAGTGAGAGTGATTTGATTTGTATACAAGATCCTGACAAGGTGGACATCGAAAGTATGTTTCCTCTTGTGGGTGAATCCAGAACTAGGGGGCACTGTTTTAAAATTAGAGGTCGCCCTTTTAGGACAGAGATGAGGAGATCTTTTTTCTCTCAGTGGGTTGCGGGACTTTGGAATTTTCTGCCTCAGAAGGTGAGGCGGGGTCTAGATAACCTGCAAGTTGTTGATGATTCCATTAAGTAGTGCTGGTGGGTGGGGTGGAGGATCCTTTATGCTACTGAATGCATGTTCAGTTGTGCGAGTGTAAGAGTGGGTGGTAACTAAAGCAGCAAGGCCCAACTGGGAAATCTAGCATCAAATCTATGTTCATTAAATGATGTCACAATCTGCCTACTTTACATATTTTCAACGCACGTTCCTAACACCCACACTAACGCACTCACCATGATAGCATTCAGCTGGATGGAAGCAAGCAGACACCATTATAGTACTGAATTGCTCCAGTATATTGATCACTTTCTTTGATCATCTTTTGTTACCATTGTGTGTTATGGTTGAGAGATCCAATGTTTATTGCAGTTGATGTGTGATAAACTATAGACTGACAGAGTAATAGTTGTGACCTTATCAAGTAACAATTAATTGATTGTTGAGAAATGACAGTCTATGTATATCATAACACATTAATATTTCTTTTCTCAGCCGACTTAATATTACCATATATCTTATTATTTGTGAGACACCACAATATGTTTTGATAATTCACATCACAAACCTGTCATCCTATAATCCATATAACAAGCCTGAAATCCTCTAGGATCTTATATCATCACCCTGATTTCTTTATATTCACCCGTCCAGTACTATCCTTTATCCACTTTGTCTGAAGATGCTCAGGGCATTATATCAAATTGCAATATGGCATAGGTTTTAATATATATCTTTTTAATAACATCACAATTGTGAAATTATTATTTTATGATGTTTTTAAAGAAATTATAATCAAAACCCGTTACACCTCATGGAGACTATCATAATTATCATGAGGATTTTAGCATATTGAGCTTTGAGCTCATCTATCAGTTTTAGTAGGGAGTCAATTGAAAATAGCTATAGTATTTATATCAAGAGATTTATAACAACAGTTCATTATTGTGAGATTTGGGACATGTACTGTGTCATAGGAACATAGGACTTAGGAGCAGGTGTAGGCCATTCAGCCCTTCAAGCCTTCTCTGCCAGTCAATAAGATCATGGCTGACCTGGTTGTGTCTCAACTCCACTTTGCCATCTGCCCCCCACCCCTCCATAACCCTTGACTCACTTGTCTATCAAAAATCTGTCTAACTCTGCCTTGAATAAATTCAATGACCCAGTCTCCACTGCTTTCTGGGAAAGAGAATTTCACATGCCAACAAATCTTTGAGAGAAAAGAAATTCCCCTCATCTCCATCCTAAATGGTAGACCTATTATTCTTAAATTGTGTCCCCTGGTTCTAGTCTCTGCCACATGTGGAAACATTCTCCCTGTATCCACCCTATCAAAATCACCTCTCATTCTTCTAAACACCAATGGGTATAGGCTCAACCTGTCCAACCTTTCTTCATAAGATAAGCTCTTCATCCCAGGAATGAGTCAAGTGACCCTTCTCTCTACTGCTTCTAACACAATTATATAAAATTTCAAATAAAAAGACAAAAACTATACACAATCTACCAGATGTGGTCTCACCTAGGCCCTGTCCAACTACAGTAAAACTTCACTACCTTTATTTTCCATTCCCCTTGCAATAGAGCCAACATTCCATTTGCCTTCCTAATCAGTTGCTATACCTGAGTACTAACTTTTTATGATTCATGGGCCAACACCCAGATCCCTCGATACCACCGAGTTCTGCAGTATTTCTCTATTCAAATAGTATACTGCTTTTCTATACTTCCTGCCAAAGTGGACAAATTCACATTTTCCCACATTATACTCCATCTGCCAAATTTTTGCCCACTAGCTTAAACTGTCTATATCCCTTTGGCGACACTTTTCTACCTATCTTGGCGTCATCAGCAAATTTAGCTACCATACATTTGGTCCATTCTTCCAATTCATTGACAGAGATTGTAAATAGTTGAGGACCCAGCACTGTTCCCTATGGAACTCCACTTGTCACAGCTTGCCAACCCAAAAAATACCCATTTTTCCCTACTCTCTGTTTCTTGTTAGCCAACAAATTCTTTATCCATGCAAATATGTTACCCCCCTACACCATGTAATTTTATTTTGTGTAGCAACTGTTGTTGTGGCACCTTGTCAAATGCCTTCTGGAAATCCAAGTACACCAGATGTACAGGTTCCCCTATATCCACCTTGTTTGTTACTTCAAAAAACTCCAATAAATTAGTTAGAAATGATTTCTCTTTCACAAACACATGTTGAATCCACCTGACCAAATTATGATTTTCTAAGTATCCTGCTATGACCTCCTTAATAATGGACTCTATCAAATGCCCTATGACAAATGTTAGGCTAACTGGCCTGTTGTTTCCTGCTTTCTGTCTCCTTCCTTTCTTGAATAAAGGTGTTACATTAGCTATTTTCCAGTCCACTGGGACCCTGCAGCAGAAGGGCACGTGCCAAACCCAGTCAGGAGTAAAATAGCACGTGATGACGTCGGGAACGCATTCTGACATCATCGCACATTTGCACGATATTTCATTCAGTGGGCGCACGCGGGTGCCGGAGTGGCACCTGCCATTAATTAACAGGCAACTTAAGGCCCTTAGCAGTCTAGCTGCCTGCAGTTTTACCTTGCCCGTGCAGATTTCTGCTCGTCACACAGGCAAAACGAGCAGGCCACCACCCGGCATTTTCGCAATCATCTTCCAAGGGCAGGATGAAAAGGGCCAGCAGCATTGCCAGTGTGAGTAGTGAGCAGTTTTGGATATGGTTTGCAGCTGGTTGCTTATTGGTACAAGTCCCTGTTTGAGACATCATTCTTAGCATTTCCAGGTCTCATTTCAGGGCTCATTGCAGTCTGCCAGGACACCGGAGGATTCAGACTGTGTTGACCCTACCAGATATCAGGCAGCCTTCTGTTACCCTGGTAATGGGGATTGTGGTCTCCACTGGAGGCACCTCTTCTGAGGAGGAAGAGAGGGGCAGAAGGGGGAGGAGGCCAGGTGTCTCAATGCAGCTTCCAGGGAAGGGACCTGTGGGAGGAGAGATACAGGCACAATGGGTGCAGGGCCAGCAGGTAGTCCAAAGTGGAAGGGGCCGCAGAAGACTCCACTATCCTGCTGCCAGGCGAAGCAGCTACCTCAATATGTCAGAGGTGTAATGCCGAAGGAGACTCCGCCTCTCAAGGAAGACCGTGACCTCCATTTGTCAGATGATTGGGTCTGAGATCAGCTCCAACTATATGGGTGGACACCCCATGTCAGCGGCTCTGAAGGTCACAGTGGCTCTCAATGTCAATGCCTCTGGCTCTTTCCAGCGCTCAGTGGGGTATCTGTGTGGAGTGTCCCAATCAGCTGCCCACAGTTGCGTCAAGCTGGTGGCAGAATCTCTGTTCAGGTGGGTACTGACCTTCATTCCTTCCAATATGGACAAGGCCAGCCAGGCTGAGCAAGCCAGAGGCTTTACAGCATTTGCTGGGTTCCCCCGCATCCAGGGTGTCTTCGAATGCACACGTGTGGCCATCAAGGTGCCAGCGGGACAGCTGGGTGCCTTTGTTGGGGGATTTCTCAATTACACTTCTTGGGCTCTATTAATTTGCTGAGGGCTTCCTGTCGAATTAGTGTGGCCTAGAGAAAACAAGAGGAAGCCATGAGACCCTGGCTGGAGGCAAAGACACAGTTGATTTTATTATCATTGCAATGAGAGATGTTACAATCAAGTACACAGTCAAGTTCATGTTACAATGCAGCCGGAAGTAAACTCTGATAAGTATTGATAGCCTGTTAACGATCAGAGGTGAACTCCGATGAATATTGATAGTCTACTATTGTCTACTTACAGACAGCCATCTCTCTTTAACTGCCCTCCCGTAACAAGGTTATGGGTGTTCACAATGCCCAAATGATTCCTATTATTTTTAACACACAAAATACACATATAACCCATGTCAACATCTGCCCCTATCTTACACAGATTTACATTATTAATTAGCTCAGCCTATTGCCTTTGTTCTCAACTGACCCAGGTTGGCTCACGAGCAGCAGGGGTCTGAGCACCGGCACCAAGGAGTTGTCCCTAAATACCTCTACGTCTAGCTAATTTCAGGGGGGACCACCGCACAGCAAAGAAACCATGTTCCCTGACTGAAGATTCCTCACAACACCTTCATGAACAGGAAGGGATTCCATTGCATGAACGTGCAGATGGTGTGTGACCACAGGATACAGATTCTGCAAATCTGTTAAGGTACCCTGGCAATTCCCATGTCGCATACATCCTGAGACATTCCCAGGTGCCAAGGCTCTTCAGTGCTCCAGTCCGACTGGATGGATGGCTCCTGGGTGACAACAGCTATCCGTTGAAAAGCTGGCTCATGATGGCTCTCCACCATCCAAGAAAAGAGGCAGAGATGTGTTACAATATGAGTCATGCCTCCCGAAGGGTGGTGGTAGAGAGGATCAGAGGCCTTCTCAAGATGCGCTTCTGATACCTGGACCATTCAGGGGGTGCACTCCAATAACCCACAGAGCAGGTGTCACTGATTGCATGCTACACTCTCCACAAACTGACACTGGCAAGGGGCGACCCACTGGAGGAAGAGGATCTTGACACAGCTGCACTGGCCAAGATGATGAGTCCAGTAGTCGTTCCAAAGATGAGGATGGTGAGGGGAACACAGAGGGTGTGGATCCAGGTCTCGGTAACCTCCAGGGAGGCAGGAACACCAGGGATGCCTTGATCCAATGCTCCTTCAATTTGGCTACCAAAGATCAGCTTCAAATGCATGCCAGGGCTGCTGCCTCCATCCTGGATGTCTGAAAGGACACTTTCATTTGAACACAAAGAACACTCAGTGCCTGTGTAATGAAGTTCAGAGCCACTTACATCCAACATTACATACTGGTGTACCCTGTACCAATAAAATAAAAAGGTGAAGCATACACAGGCCATGATGACAAAAACAAAATTTTTCTCCTTGTGACACTTCAAAAACTACCTAGATAAGCTTTTCTAGTCTTCAGTCCCACACTAGTATAGATAAAATAAACAGAAATGAACATAAAATTACCTGAGACCTGTCCCTCTTGTGCTCATGATGCCATCAACTTATGTTTGCGAGTGCTATGTCTAGGTGCTACCCCCTCGCTGGCACCGACATTGGAGACAGCCTGCTCACTCTGCTGTCTTGTTGGCTTTGATGACCTTGGGCAATCGTCTTCTGGCCAGTGGAGCCTATGCTGGCCCCACCTGGGAGGCCAGAGGCCAGTGACACGCTTAGCATCTCCCCAGTTGCCGCAGCCTCATCAGATGCCATGGTCACTGGCGGAGGGGTGGAGGAGCTGCAGCCATCATCCAGAGTGCCCTGAGAGGAGCCCACAGAGACAACAGGCAGCTCATGCAGTAATGTTTGGTTGCTGTGGACCTCCCTGCTCACCACTGATGGACGGGCACCAAGCTAGGATACTGAGTGCCTCATCCATCTTCCAAACTGACACTGAGCACCTGAGGTCATTGCCTGTGTGACAATCCTAGGAGTGCAATCCTAGGAACCCTTCATTCTGCCTCTGGAGCTGCCTCTCCACGAGAGCCGCCACTCTCTCAATGGAGGAGATAGTGCGCTTACCCATGACGGTCAACACAGTGCTCATGCTCCACATGGGCTCCTCCATCACGGTGACCATGGCACACAGACCCTCATGGATCTCCGCCAGATCCTCCTGCACTTCTCGCTGGACATCCAGTACCTGCTGCCTAATGCATGACTCAAGAGGCTCATCCTCAGCCTTCAATTGAGCATTGCCCTGGTCCCTAGCAGTACTCTGACTGCCAGTGCCCTGGGCACTCTCTGCCTTCATCTGCAGCTCAAGTGACTGTGAAGTGCCCTCATTAATGTGCTTCAAGATACTAGCTGCTGCTCTAATACCCACCAAGGTGCTGGTACCTGCGCTGATACCTGCTTCATAAAGCAGCTGATACTCCGGTGTCAGGGGTCACCCTTCGGGGTCTGCAGATCGAAAGCCTGCTGGCGAACCTAAAAAGAAGAAGGACATGTCATTAGTTAAAGTCATCACACTGTCACTGTGCATGCCCGGCACCCTGGTCAGACAATGGAGATCTGCATCACGGTGCCATCGTATTTCAATGATCAATGGGGACTCCAGGTTCGATGCTCGCATCAAGGATGAGACTGCGCTAGAATTGTTACACAATCCAAAACTGTCACCTCTGTGCACTGCGCTCTTACCTTCATCTAGCACCCCCACCTCTCCACGCCCAGTTGCACAGGGACCGTGCCGGCTCTGGAGCTCAAGGGCATCTTGCTTGAACCTCCTCTGTCCTTTCAGGGGAAGACCCTTGGTTATGGCTTGTCTTCTCCTGAAAGGACAGAGGAGCATTCTTCAGCCTCTACCTGAAGCACCATTGCAGCTTGGCCAACCCCAGCTGAAGAAGACCTTGCTGGGCACATTCGAGTCGCGGCCCTCAAGCTGCAAGGCACTCAGTCCAAACAGCCAGGTCTCACCCCCTTGGCCAACTCTGGCGTGATTGGCAGTTGCCACTCAGGCTCTAGCATTCCTGAGGTCTATGGGGGGGACGGCCAGACCTTAACGCTTCTGCACACTGACCCATGCCAGCAGGGTAGTCACCCTCCTGAGCGCAGCAGGTCAGTGAAGCGCTTCAGGCACTGGGCTCATGGCTGTTTACCTGGGCTGCCACCTTCTCCCACACCCTCTTGTTGAGGTGCGGTGGCCACTTCCTGCCATCTCTGGGGATAAGGGTGTCCGTCCTTGCAGCCACCTCCTCCAGGAGGATGGCGAGGCACTCATCAGAAAAGCGGGAGGCCAAGAGCACACCCGGCCTGCCCTCCCACCTGGCATTTGCAGCCGCACTCAAGTCCACTGTTAGAACGGCAGACAGAATTCCTTCCCTGGCAGCCTTTCTGGGGCTGCCTGGACTATTTTTAAACTGGCTGCCGGACTGCCATTGGACCATGCCCCTGACAGGCCCCTGCCCTGCTCGGCCCTTCCTGGCCAGTGCAGTCACGTTTCACGCTGGGCTGGCTGTAATTAACCTGCCAGTGTGAAATCGTGGTCAGGGCCCAATCGTGGACAGCGGTTGGTTTTGCGGCTGCCCCCAGACCTGTCTACTGTGCCTGCCTGATGAGGGGAAAATCATGCACCTGAAATTTTGCAAGTGTCTAACCAATGTATCTCCTATCTCTGCATCAATATCTTTTTAAGTCCCTAGGATGCATGCCACCTGAACCTAGGGACTTTCAACCTCTAAGTTCAACAGTTTTACCAGCAGCTTTTCCCTGGTGGTGGTGATTGTTTTAAGCTCCTCCTTCTTGTCCACCTCTTGAGTTTCAAGTATCTTTGGGAAGTTTTCTAAGTCTTCTACCATGAAGACAGTCACAAAATACATGTTCAATTCCTCCGCCATTTCTTTGTTTTCCATTATCAATTCCCCAAACTCACTCTCTAGAGAACCAAGACTAGCTTTAGTTACTCTTTTCCTATTTAAATACTTGTAGAAACTGTTACTATCTGCTTTTATATTACTAGCTAGCTTTCTCTCATATTCTTCTTTCTCGCTCTTTATTATTTTTTAGCCATTCTTTGTTGATTCTTAAAATTTGACCATCTTCAAACCTACAACTATTCTTTGCAGATTTGTACAGTGATTTTTTTTTAACTGATGCCATCCTTAACTTCCTTATTCAGCCATGAATAATGCATTCTTCTCAAAGAGTCTTTCTTTCTCACTGGAATAAATCTTTACTAAGGGTTATTAACTATCTTCTTAAAAGTCTGCCACTGCATCTCCGTTGTCCTACCTTTTAACCTAGTTTCTCAATTCACTTTCACTAGATCTGCTTTCATATCCTTTGTTCAGGTGTCATGGAGTGCTTGGGCATGGGATTGTGCTCATGCTTCCTCACATATGTCAAGTTCTTACCAATGCCATCAAGTGGAATCTTTAAATGGATGCAAGGTGCCTTGCGAAAGGCATGAGTTGCAGCAGCCATTTTTATTTCCTGCACCTAGTTACACAATGATATTGAATGCAGTTACTTGCTCGCCCACTTGATGCATGGGAAACCTAAAGAAAGGAAAATTGAAGAATAAAAGTTGCCAAGATGCTGTGCATTGTATTACAGCTGTAAAAATCAACTATCAATATCAGGTTCTTCTATAATATACTATCAGCAAACTTATTAGCACAACTAAATGTGTACGTTTGGAAAGCATGGCGTGTAGACAGCTTAATGCCAGCAAGGTAAACCTGCACACTGCATTTCCAGCATCATTACAAAATAATCTTTTCCCTGCCCCAATGCCAAATGTACAACCTAACAACAATCTTTGTTAAATTAGCAGTCTGGTATAATATGACCAGAAAGAGATGATGTTATACTATTAATGCTTTATCCAGCTGTCTGCTGTGTGGCCTTAAATATCTAATATTACAAAGGAGCTAACTAACTTAACAACTCCTTTCTAACATTTCCAACCCAACTGGCATCATGATATCTTACCTGCTGGCAAAGCTCTCAGAAATATTCCAAATGCAGTGCCCCAACATTGCTTTGAGATGGCTATAAGAAGGAACTTACCGCAAAAACTGCCAACCATTTCTTGATTTTGTCATTAAACTGCTTCAAAACCATACAGGCTTATTACAAGCAGTTTAATATTATTTCACCATCTTTAACTGGTTCGTATTTTCACATGACTTTTGCTTTATGACTAATACATTATAGGACTGGATGTATACTTTAGATCTTTCAGATCTGACCTGTCATTCCTCAATCATTTGCAGAGATTTATTGACTTTGTAACCTATTCTGATGTACCTCGCTCTGAAATATAAATGTAGCTCCAAATCCTTTATGGTCAATTAAGCTTTCTATGGTTGGAATTTGGAATTCTAGGCATTGCTCCCATTAAAATTTATATGCAAAGTTCCAGTTATCACAAAGCTTATTACCGATCTAATAATATGATAATAGCATTCTTAACTTTTTATTTTTAACCAATCATCCTCCATGTAGCCACTTGATCTATATTGCTTGACGGGGGGATAAGAAAGGCTATGCCATACTTCTTTGAAATTGTCCCTGCAAGTTGACTAACAAGGGGGTATCATGGAAAATGGAGCAAAGGAGGGAACATAGAGTTCAGGTACAGATCAACCATGAGTTAATTGAATGGCAGCACAGACCCAAGGACTGAATGGCCTACATCAGTTCCTCTGGTCTTCAAGTTCCACTTTACAGGGTGTAATAGGTCTATACTGTGGTTTCCTTCCTTCTTGTCCCAAATGCCAGCAAAAGCTGATATTTAAAGATCAATCTGTTATGATCCTGGAGCAGATACCCAAGTTATTGGTACGATCCGGTTAGGGATCAGTAACCTTTGTTTAAAGTAGACAAAGTCTGCAATTCAAGACAATTACTAAGAGAAAAAAGCCACAGTTTTTGAACAAACAAGATAAACTGTACTTTACAAAGTTAGAAAAGTAAAACAATTTACAATATCTATCTTATGTTTTAACATTCAGAAGCAACATGAGGAATGTGTGAATTAATTGGAAAAGTGTGGTTGAACACACTACATTGAGCAATAAATGGTAAATGCGACCAAGACAGCTTTCTCAGCAATCCACCCAGACGTCAGTAATCACTGTCAGTCAACCAATCTCATTAAAACTCTGGACGGAATCTTACGGGAAGCTTGGTGAGCAGGGGAACTTAATTTGGAATGAGGCAAACAGTCAGTTTCCCAACAGTGGAATGAACTTGCAATTATGTCCTCAGTACTTTAAAGGTGAGTCAAGCTTCCTGATGAACAATGTCAGGAAGCCCTTTAGCATGCATTAGCATTTCAGGCATATGCGTCAAAAGGCCACCTCGCCAAAATTAAATTCCCCCTCCAAATTAATTTCCCCGCCAGTCAGAAATTGGAACGTTTACGACTATATATAAGTGACTTGCACTTGGCAAGGTTGAGCTCTTCCATGATTTTGAATTGAGTAGCCGCTCCTTTGGCTTTCGTGGGGACCACTCACAAACTTCAGACTCTTGATTGATATTAGGTGCAGGTTGGTCAAGATGCGCAAAGGCTGGACATGGGAGGTAAGACCAATGGCAAAGGCTGGAGCAGAGATTGGACACTGGAGACAGGCTAAGGGGGGAAGGGTGGAGCAGAGGCTGGACATGGGAGACAGGTTTAGGGGGAATGGGTGAAAGGTAGTCAGGGAAGGAAGACAGAATTTCTGAGGCAGGGATCAAGGCTGTCCGGGAAAGGAAGACAGACTGTCCAGGTCAAGGAACAAGGCTGGCTGGGGAAGGAGGAAAGACTGTCCGAGGCAGGGAACAATGTTGGCTGGGGGAGGACGACAGACTGTCCAGGGCAGGCAGGGAATTGCAATGGAAGGAAGGGCCTTGTTTGTTGGATCTCAGGATCATCTGCTTGGATGGGGGGGGTGGTGGGTTTATGGGCAGGGATAGTGGCAGAGAGATGGTCCTAGAGGGTGGGGTCGGTGCTGTCTATGGCAGGATCCTGGAGGTTGAACTGAGAGTACTGGGCATGCAGGGAGCAGTCACAATGAGAGGGGGGTGTGGGATGCCATGGGGTGGCAGGTCCAGGGTGTAGTCAGGTAGCTGAAGGTTTCATTGGGGGAGGGTTGTCATTGAAATGGATGAAACAAGTGGCTTGGATAATGGGAGCGGTCGAGGTCAGGGTGGGCATGGGGATGATAATTGGTGTAGACTTGACATGGAGAGAAGGCATGTGGAGGGCGATGGTTATAGGTGCAAGGCTAACAGGTGAAGGTTCAAGGGCAACAGAGGGGAGAGGAATTGACCCACTGAGTGGGTCAACGGTGATGGGGAAAAGTTGGTGGGTGACAGGGGAGGGTGGGTGGTTGTGGAGTGAGTCTGGAACATGATGTGCATCATTGTTATTTTCTCTGCTATACAGCACTATCTCTCTGAAACTGCAACACATCGAAGTGGGAGGAGGGTCCTTTCAGGTGGGTGGAGTTCAAGATGAGCACAACTGTCCGGCTAAAAGGACACCCCAATAGCCATGAGGCAACTGGATGTCAACCATGCTGAGTTGTGTTCTCTTTATGGCGAAGCCCATAGGCAGCAGGTTTGTTCCTGATTCATGGGTCTCATAACATCGAGATCCCAGCAAGGTCGGGAGCTGCTCTTCATTCTGTGCAATTTTCCATCTGCTGCTGTTAGAAGAACAGATGAAGGGAGGGAGGGAGGTGGATGCCTCCAAGGGGCACGGCTGATGGATGGCAGCCAACTCGTGACTCCAAACATTCATCCTCCTGGATGAATAGCCATGGCTGACAAAGGCTCATGTGGTTAGTCTTTCAATGCTGCCAGAGCTATGGTCTCACCATAGAGTCTCAAGGGTAATTGAGGCAAACTGAATGTTGCTTCAGGCAGGGTATCACCTGCTTCCATCACCCCGGTCAAAGTGCAATGTCTAACCAAAAGTAAAACAGAAATGCTGGAAAAACACAACAGGTCTGACAGCATCTGTGGAGAGAAAAACAGAGTTGATGTTTCAAGTCCCTTCGGGTCACACAGACTAGAAACGTTAACTCTGTTTTTCCCTCCACAGATGCTATCAGGCCTGCTGAGTTTTTCCAGCATTTTCCATTTTTTTTTCAGATTTCCAGCATCTGCAGTATTTTACTTTTATATAGCAATGTCTAACCATCACCCCTTGACATTCAATAGCATTACCATCACTGAATCCCCCACTATCAACATCCGGGGGGTTATCATTGACCAGAAACTGAACTGGACTAGCCATATAAATACTGTGGCTACAAGAGCAGGTCAGAGGTTAGGAGTCATGTAGTGAATAACTCACCTCCTGACTCCCCAAAGCCAGTCCACCATCTACAAGGCATAAGTCAGGATTGTGATAGAATACTCCTCAATTGTCTGGATAAGTGCAGCTCCAATGGCACTCTAGAAACTTGACACCATTCAGGATAAAGTAGCCCCTTGATTGGCAACCCTTCCACAAAGATTCACTCCCTCAGCCACCAAAGAATAGTAGCAGCAGTGTGTACCATCTATAAGATGTATTGCAGAACCTCACCAAGGGTCCTTGGGCAACACCTCCTAAACCCACAACCACTATTATCTAGAAGGACAAGGGCAGTAGATAGATGGAAACAGCTCCACCTGGAAGTTCCGCTCCAAGCCACTCACCATCCTGAATTGGAAATATCGCCGTTCCTTCACTGTCGCTGACTCAAAATCCTGGAACTCCCTTCCTAACAGCACTGTGGGTGTACCTACACCATAGGGACTGCAGAGGTTCAAAAAAGCAGCTCACCACCACCTTCTCAAGGGCAATTAGGGATGGAAAATAAACGCTGGCCTAGTCAGTGACGCCCAACTCCAGAAATGAACAAATAAAAAAAACGCAGTCATGTATGAATGGGAGGAACACTCATCTCTGTTACTCCAGCATGTCCTTCACCTTGAAGGGGTGGGGGGGGTTGGCCATGTCTAGACTGAAGCCAGGCACGGAGCTTAGCACTGGCTTGGTGGCTCTGAGATGGAGGCAAATCTACAAAGGATCTGCACATTAAATTTATTTCTGCAATTCGTTCACTGATCCACTGAGGCCTAGATGATGCAGGCTCCATGAAATCTTGCCTTTCTACTGCCTCTTGTCCAGATGAGGAAGAGGAGGGACCAGCATGGGTTGTCACAGGGCCAAGAGAAGCAACGGCCTAGGCAGCAAGAGGCAGAATGTCAGGATGCTGGCAACCAAGGGCCAATGCAATGGTGAGTGTTAGCCCAACCACGGGTATGTCGCAGGCGATGCAATTGCCTGCAGATGAGAGAAAGGCAATGCTGGAAGCATCTTAGGATGTCCCGGAATATGGTTACATCTGCCAGCTTCTCCTTGAGGACCTGAGGCCACAAGGACCTGGAGGCAACCCAACGCCAGTGGCATTAAAGGTCTATGCCGCCTTGAGCTTCTTTGCCAGTGGCTTCTTCCAGGGCTCCCAGTCAGTGACACATAAGTTCATCCAGGAGGTGACAGGTTCCCTGTTCGGGCAAGCACCCCAATTTATCCAACTGCACCTGGTTTGTGAAAACCAGGCTGTAACAGCGTTGGGTTTTGCAGCAATTGCAGGTTTCCTGCAAGTGCAAGGGGCTATTGACTGCGCACATGTGGCCTTGAGAGATTCCTGGCAACAGCCAGTCATGTTCATCAATAGGAAAGTTCCATTCTTTGAACATGCAGCTGCTATGTGATCACAGAACACAAATTCTGCATTATGGGGAGAATTTTCTCCCTATCCGGGGGTGGGGGGGGAGCGGGGTGTTGGGCTGGGTGCCGCCATTTTACGTGGGGGGGCCAATTAAGGCCCACCAAACGTGACGCGCGACTGGAAGCGCTGAGGGCTCCCTGTGCGGGCGGGGGGAGGGGGTGCGTGGGTGTTGCCTGAGCATACACGCAAAAGAATACAGAAGTCTCACTGAGGCACGGAGCTGCCTCAGGGAGATTAGTTTAAGTTCAAAAAAATTTAATAAAAGAAAAAAAAAATTAAGACATGCTCCCTCGTGAAACTATCACATGATTGGGACATATCTAATAATTTTATTAAAAATTTTTACAAGACTTCCAAAACCTTCATGAAACCTCATCCCGCCTGAAGGTTGGATGGGCAGTTCAGTGAATTATTTCAATTGATAATTAATTGGTTTAATGGGCCTTTGACAGTTCGGTGGGCACATCACCAACTTGACTGTGAGCCTGCCGAACTGAAAATCTGACTGGCGCGTGGTGACATCCGGACGCACGCCCGACATCACCGCACCCCATTTTCCGCCTTGGTGAGCAGGGCCCGCCCCCTCTCACCAAGCCGAAGATTGTGCCCTATGAGTTGTTGTTGAGTAGCAACCATGCTGGACCATTCATTTGCAGAGTCTCCTACAATTCTCAGCCTTAGATTGCCAAAGTATTAGTGTGAGACTGTGATCTGTCACTCTGGACACCCCAGTCAAGGTAAACATCTCGCCTGCATGGACCGTGCAGAACCTTGTTGGAACTGCTGATGCTTTACACAGATAGCCTCACAATCCATGCAGGTCCATTCTACTCTCTCTTGCCACATGGACTAATACCCCAGTTTTTCAACGAGGTCTGGTACACTTTTCTTGCAAACCCTTTATGCAAGGTCTACTGCAACCCCTGATAAGGAGACAAGCAGGCCAAATAAATCACCGTGTGAGGTCTTACAAAGGCTTCAATCAACTGTACACACACGTCTTTAATCCTGCACTCAATCCCTCTTGCAGTCACGGCTAAATTGCCCATTGCCACATTACTTGCAGCCTTCACCTGCATGTTAGCTCAAAGTGACAAATCAATTAAGGAAGGCCAAGAAAGAATGGGTGTACCCACCACAGCTTTCTCCAAACATTTGGGGAAGCTTCTGCTTTTCTATTTTTAAGAAGGCAGTTTAGAGCTTCACTCTCTCAGCCCTGAATCTGCAGTATTCCTTGCTACTCGCCTTGAGTACTTCTTGCATCCACCCACATCTCACAACAGGGAAACAGCAGCAGGAGATGCAATAACTTTGCTGAATACTCTGAAGATGGTGAGCTGCAAGTAATGGCTTGCATGATGCATGCCCAGGCAGCACACTCACAAAGGATGGCCAGCCATGCACATGTAGGATTATTGAGTAATCACTAAGTTGATAATGTGAGAGGAGTGAATCTATAGAAGGTAATTATTGGACTCTTATGGAGGCCCCTTAAATGCCTGCGATCATTGAAGCAACTGGCAGCAAGATGGAATCCAGGATGCTTCCAAACACCGCCACTGAAACGGGGCCTGCCGCCATTTTAAGTGCACGGGCCAATTAAGGCCCGCCTAACGGCATTCCCAACAGGAAGCGCTATGCATGGGGAGGAGGGAATTCCCATTTGTCAAAATGCGCTCTTTCGCGCATGCGCACGAAAGAACGCACTTCTCCCTGAGACAAAGTCCTGTCTCAGCGAGACCAGTGACAGTCCAAAAAACTTTAAAAATACAAAAATTGAAAAATTATTAACATGTCCCCCTCATTTGACAATGTCACACGAGATGAAACATGTTAATAAATTACAGGTAAGCTTTATAACTTTTTAACAAAACGAATATGAAACTTCATCAGTGGATGAAGTTTTATGAATAATCAGAAGCTTGCTGGGGCTCCTGGCCTGCCCAGCAGCCTTAAGGTTGGACGGGCAGGTCTTTAATTACTTTAACTAGCCTGTCAGTGGCCTCAATTGGCCATTGACAGGTCAGCAGGCGGAAGCTGATTTCGCTGTCTGCCCACCTTCCTAAAAATTTAAAGAGACCGGGATGATGTCGGGGATTCCTCCCAGCATCATCCTGTGTCATTTTCCCCTCAGCGAGCAGGCCCTGCCCCCAAATCGCCAAAGGGAAAATCCTGGCCAGTGGTTGTACACCTGTGCCACCTCCTTGGCTTCAAAACTTCTTTATCTTTCTTCTTCTATTACTGTGCCTAGGTGCAGCTCCAACAGTCACAGTTGAGGTACAGGCAGCCTGCTGACAGCTATTTCCTAAGGTAAAAACAAAATACTGTGGAAGCAGGAAATCTGAAACAACAGCAGAAAATGTCTAACAGCATTTGCAGAGAGAGAAGCAGAGTTAACGTTTTGAGTCTGTATGACTCTTCTTCAGAGCTCTGAAGAAGAGTCATATGGACTTGAAGTGGCAGCTGTGCCCTATTGACTGTGATGACTTTAGCAGGTGTCCTCTGGTGGCCTGAGGCCTAGAAGGGCACAGCCTGCTAAGGCTCTCCTGCTCAAGTGCCGAAGTACCCTCCTCAGCCTGACCTGCTGGAGGTGATGGGGTCGCTAGCAGAGGAGAGGTTGATCAGCAGGACACTCTTGGAGTGTCCTGGGATGAAGCCCTCAGGGTGCCTGGCTGGTGCTCCTCCTCCCTGTGGGTGTCTGATGGCACCTCCCTGACTCCTTGAAGAGAAGGGCCACCTGGAAGGAAGTTGAGGTGTTCCATCCCCGTCTCCTCTAGCCACTGCTGCATGGCTAGAATATTGGAGTGCAGGTCCGAGTGCATATCCGGCAGCTACTATGTGTTCTGCTGAACCTGGGTCTCCAAGGCGGTAACCACCCTTTCCATGGAGGCAGCCAAGGGCTCGCATGCTGAAGCTACAACAGCAGACAGAATCTGGAAAGATTCCTCCAGCCTTCAGTCCAGTCTGTGCATGGCCTCTGGCATCTCTGCCTGATGTCCCCATGCCTGTCCCTGCATCTCCAACATGCCTCTTATGGCCGCGTCCAGAGATTCATCATCTGCAAGGGGCTGAGCAGGGATTTGGTCTCCAGCAGTCCTCCCAGTGTCAGAGGCTTTGGCTGTCACTTCTTCCATTGGCTGTGGGCCCATGTCAATGATGTGCTCACCTGAGCCTACTCTAGAATGTGTACCCGCCGAGGTGAATCGATCTGCGCTGCTGGAGGCTGCAGGTATATGCTGTGACAGAGCATTTGCTGAGGCTTCTGAGGCACCATTCTCAGAGTTGGGGTTAGGGCTGTATCTGTGACTGGTCTCCCTTGTGAGCTTCCCACTTTTCTTGCTGGTACCTGGAATGGAGAAGAGAAAGATTTATTGGATGCCTAAGCAGGCTTCTTGGCTCGTTCATTAAAACAATGTCTCACTCAGTGGGTACATCTAACAACTGCAGACTGGAGACATCTTCGCTGGCTTGCTGGGGAGGGGGTTTGGTTCCTATCTCACCTTCAATGCAGATACGGTCCTGTTCCTCCCCAGTTAGTTCAACAGCCTCCTCCTCAAAAGGAGATGAGAAGGAATTTCTTCTCTCAGAGGGTAGTGAATCTGTGAAATTCTTTACTGCAGAGGGCTGTAGAGGCTGGGACATTAAGTATATTCAAAGCTGAGATAGACAGATTTTTAATTAAAAAGGGAATCAAAGATTATGGGAAAAAGGCAGGAAAGTACAGTTGAGGATTATCAAATCAGCCATGATCTCATTGAATGGCAGAGCAGGCTCAATGGGCCAAATGGCCTACTTCTGCTCCTACGTCTTATGGTCTTATGACATTCTGGGTAAGGATTCTCGTGTTGGGTAGGCCGCCTTCGGTCTTGGCCTGCTCCCTCCTGTTGTGCAGAAAGACAGAAGAATTGAGTGTCATCCCAATGAGTGCATGAGAAGTGTAGGAGTATGCATGCCTATGCCTGCTCTTGAGCCATCCCTTTTACGGCAGAGCCGCTTGTAAAGGCTGAGTTATTTAAAACCCCAGAGGGAAACTTTAAACAATTGTCATAACCTATATTTTCAATTGGTATGTTTTGAGTTGCAGCTCTAAATTCAGGAGTAAGACCATCAGTTCTTGAGAGGTTTTTATGTCAAATTAAATGAAACATTTAAGTTACAATAAATTAAACACATACACATGGCTACAAATTACTACTATCATAACTTTTAACAAATTCCCAAATTAATCTCCATTAAGGCAACAATAACCAATAGACTTAAACAGACACCAGGCAAAGCATTTTTCACCTTATGAATTCAAAATGAAGTTCCTTTCAATTTGGTTCCTTTGCAGACAGTTGTAGGCTTACAGGCCTAGATCTCACATGCCTTTGACCTGTGCAAACAAACTCCTTTCTGTTACACCCAGCATTTCTCTTTGAATGTAAATTCTCATTGTATCATTAGGCCCTTTGAACCCCTTTCATGGTACCAATTTTATTAGTAATATAAACATTGCTTGGTGTCTCCTAGCTAGGTGCAAGATTTCATTTCCACTTTTGAATGCTCTCTTCAACAAAATGCAAAGACAGAATTTTCTTCTTGTCGGGCGGGCGTAGCGGGAGCAGGTGCGGGCATACGCAGACCTGATCGCCGCCCGGGATTGGGTCCATGTCACCATTTTATGCGGGTGGGCCAATTAAGGCTCGCCCAGCGTGAAACGCAGCTCCCAAGGACAGCGGGAGTGGCCGGTGGCGGTGGGACTGCTATGACGGCCGGATCCAATGGTGACCCGATGGACTGTTTTAAAAAGTTGCTGCAGCCTTGCAAAGGCTGTCAAACATGGCGAGCAGAAGGGCACCCCAGAACGCTGCTGGTGAGCAAGCCAGGCAGGAGGGTAGGGCAGGGTCCACTGTGCCCATTATTTCTCAGACGAGTGCCTTGCTGCCCTTCTCCTGGAGGTGGCAGCATGGTCGGAGGTCCTCGTTCCCAGGGACGGGAGGAGGAGACACCCCCACGTGGCCAAACGTGCCTGGAAGGAGGTGGGCAGAGATAATGAGCTCCCACGACGTGGTGCAACACACCTGGATCTAGTGCCACATGCATTTCAACTACCTTTTACAATCAGGAAGGGTGAGTACCCTGTTGACATTGGTCACTTAACCCAGCAGGTAGGCTTTCTCCCCTGGCCGCCCCCCCGCCCCGACCCCCCCCCCCCCCCCCCTCCCCCCCCCCGCCCCCCGCCCCGACTCTGAATGCAGTTACTGCATTGAATCATTGATGGCATGTGTCCTTTGCTGGGTAGGCCAGCAGATATTGGCCATGCTGAGGTCATGGGTTCTGCACCCGCAGCATGTGGTACAATGACACCCACATTACTGTTTTGGGGGCAACCTGGAGGATCTGTACCTAGGCGCAGTGCTGGAACTCCAGGACATGTCAAAGTCACGATGCTGACATACTGGGAATAATGTGATGGCGCACGGTGACGTCGGGACGCTTGCCATTTTACGTGCCAACAGGAAAACTCTGCCCCAAATATATCCTCTACTCAACTGTTTACATCTCAAAACTACTATACATCAAAGCATCCAGACTAACTGGCTTTAATCCAATTAACACACGCACAGACTAAGCCTCTATTTTTAAAAAAATCCAATAACATTATATACATTAATATCTTTTCATGACACTCCCCAGTAAGTGATTAAGAAGCAGGATGTCCTGCAACTGATAGAACATTGAGAACATGAAGTGATTGGTACACATTCAGTGTACACGTCCCATCTGCTGCTGAGCAGGAGTAGGCCATTCTGGTGCCTAATGAGTGTCACTTTGCAATGAGTACACTGTGCCACTCATCCTGGCAGAGTACAGCAGATCATGTATCCTTCTGCTGCATTGTTGGGCACTTCTCTTGTGAGCTCGGTGGGTGCTCAGCTCTGCTGTGACCTCCACCCAGGCTGCTGTGGTCAGATGGAAGGAAACATCCCTGGGGAAACATGACCTCCTGTCTCCCCTGGATAGCCAGGATAAGAGTCTGCAGGGAGGCTTCACTGAACCATGAGGCCTCAGGTTGTTTTTCCTGTGACATTTTGGCCTTGGCAGAACCTTGCATGACTGCCAAACTGATGCTCCTGGCCTGCAGTGAGTGAGTGACTGTCCAGATGCTCTGCACCCCTTCAGGTAATGGCAGAGATGATGACTTCCTGCCCATTCCTGCCACGTGAATTAGCGAACTCCTCGCAGATGCATATGTAATGAGATGAATAGCGCAAGATCACATGTTGTCAGCTATTCCACCTTCACAGAAGAAATCACCCTCACTTCCACATCTGCCACCAAACGTGGGCTCCAGAATGGAAGGTTCCGGTCTCTATCTCTCTCTCACGAGAGATCCCAATCTTCACATTCAAGATCTAACATCTGAATTCTCTCTAAAAGTTACTCTGACTAGGACTGCCACAATGACTGCTCACCTCCCAGGTTTTCTATTTTGTCACCCAAAGCTCCATTTCCCTGGATTCCCAAGTCTGTATCCAAGCACCGACTCACAAGCACAACCTCAGCTCTTCAGCCACGCTGAGCAGAACACCACAGCTCTAAGCGATTACCTTTGCCCCAACAGTCCTCAGAGCTGAATTACCAAAGGCCTGCTGCCTCCTCAGATCTCCAGGGTTATTTCAAGATCTCACTGCTTGAAGCCTTCCAACTGCAGCCCTTTTACTCTCTTTCTTTGCCCCTCTCCCTGGTGGCTCCTACTGGTGGTCTCCACCTCCCAGTGGTTCCTTCCCCGGTTCTCTCTTTTGGGGACCTCTCCCTGTCCTCTCCCCCCGGGTTCCCTCTCTCGGTCCTCTCCCTGTCCTCTGTCCTGGGTCTCTGACCACAACTGCTCCTCACTGGCCCTTGAACTGATCTGGATGACCTATCATAGGAACATAGGAGCAGTAGTAGGCCATTCACCCCATCGAGCCAGATCATGGCTGATTATCTACCTTAACACCACTTACTTGTACTATCTCCATATCCCTTGATGCCATTAGTTTTCAGAAATCTATCGAATTTTGTCTCGAACATGCTCAATGATTGAGCTTTCACAGCTCCCTGGGATAGACAATTCCAAAGGTACGCCACCCTCTGAGTGAAGGAATTCCTCCTCACCTCAGTCTAAAATGGCCTGCCCCCTTATCCTGAGATTATGTCCCCAGGTTTTAGACTCACCAGCCAGGAGAAACATCTTATCTACATCTGCCCTGTCATGTCTTGTAATTATTTTGTAAGCTTCAATGAAGTCACCCCTCATTCTTCAAAACTCTAGGGAAACCGACCCATTGTCCTCAATCTCTACTCATAAAACTATCCCGCCATCCCAGGGATTAATCTGGTGAGCCTCTATTGCACTTGCTCTATGGCAAGCGTATCCCTCCTTAGATAAGGGGACCAAACTGTACACAATAGGTCTCACCAAGACTCTACACAACTTCATCAAAACACTCCCCAAGTGTCCCACCCTTGTTACTAGGCAGGAACAAATGTAACAGCATTGGAACATTCTGAACTTTAAATATTACAATCTCTACAGGCTGCTAGCTTGCATAGCACACGGGGACACAGGAAAATGGATTTTATCACAAGTCTCACACGTAAAAGCCCAGTGCTGTATTGCTGGGGCTCATGGGCCATCTCTGTTTTCAATTTTTCTTTATCTTTGATTTGGTTAAAGGCTGAGATAGGCAATTTGATAGGATGAGAAAATAGGATGAATCTTGTTAATTCCACTATATTAAACATTTCTAGCTCCTGTTCATATATCGTGGACTGTATAAGTTTCTTGTTGATGGTTCTACTTCTTTTGAACACTCTATTACTGACTTCCCTTCCTTATTCTTAAAGTTCCTTATTATGAGCAATAGAATTTTAAGCTGAGTCACTCTGAATAACATTTTTTGATTAGAACCAGGTTATTTAAAAATCCTTTAGCTTACACTGCTAATTTATTCAATAGAGATAAAAACAAAAAAACTGCGGAATTTATTCAATGCTGTTTCAACTCTGAGAATCAAGCTTATCTATTACAGCTCCTTGGTTTAAAACATCTGATACCCCAGCAAAATGTTTACCACAGCATACAAATAATGCCACTTATTTCACAGCATTTATTAATTTATCTTTTAATCCATGCCAATCAGCTTTAGCTTTAGTTCTGTCGAAGGGTCATGAGGACTTGAAACGTCAACTCTTTTCTTCTCCGCCGATGCTGCCAGACCTGCTGAGTTTTTCCAGGTAATTCTGTTTTAGCTTTAGCTGGCTGCTGTTTATTAGCAGTGGCAGCCAATTGTTAATACACATTCCAAGGGTGAGGTATTGTTCTAATCAATGACTCTCTTTTGCAGGAGTTTTAACCCCAAAACATTGATGAGTTAGGGTGGAGTGAAATGCCAAAATTTATTATGTTTCAAACCAAACCTCAGCCACTTCCAAAACACACATACCTAATTTTAATGAAGGCAGGATGGGGATGGCGGGTAGGGGTAATGGGATGGGAGACAGGTGAGAAACTCATAAGCTAAATGGAGCCAAAAGCTCAAATATGGAAATAGTGCTTTTCAGCATTGCTTGTGGTTCAGCTGGAGCAACAGTGCTTCCTCCCAGGCCCTCAAATAAACCTTCTCCCTCTCCAAGATCCAACCTCCTCTGCCTAACACTATATCACTGAACTCCTGCCCCAGAATCTTCATCTGACTGTGCAGTAATTGTAGCTTTAAGGAAAGTGGTGACAGTAGCTTTAAAACTTATTGTGTTGTATTGTCACGTGACAGTGTGAACGAATCAGCTCTAAGCGTGGGAAACCTTAGAATGGATGTTCTTTTTCTAGCTGTGGAACTTGATAGGAGCATGTAACTGCTGCAGCAGCATGTAAATAAAGTCCGATGTTTCTAATCAGAAACCTGTCTGGAAAATCAAGTCCATACCAGACTCCTTCCTCAAGATTTGACCCGCCGCACCCCCACCCCCCAACAAACTTAGGTCATACCGTCTCCAGAAACAAACCCCTCTCCCCCAGGAACAAACTCCAGCCAGAATCAGATCACTCCCAGAGATTCCAGCCCCACCACTGCCCTGCCCCAACACTATCACTACTCCAGCTGTAGGCTCCCTACCTGCTTCTTGACTGGAGCCACCTTCAGTGTATTCCTTGCCAGACAGGGATCTAAGCCTGCCAATCTGTGTGAAGAACCTGCCAGGAAAATAAGGCGCAAGCCGATGAGACCACAACACTCCACCCCCACCCCCAACCCCCCTCTTCCCTCATATAACCTGTCCTTGGCAAGATTGCAGCTTTTGACTCAAAGGGCAGAATTTTATTGTCATCGGTCAGGCACAGTTGATGGGCCCAGGAGTGGCTGGGAAACAGCCCGCCACCCACGATCGGCCCCCGAATGCAATTTTATGCCGGCTGACCAATTAATGAAAATGCTGAAGAATTTAAAACCATCAAATAAATGTTTTAAATAGTGAAAAAAAAGTCCACGTATTGGACTCACTCACCTAAACATAAAGATTATAAAAATTCTGCCGATACACTTTTTAAAATTAATATCGGAAACCTCATTTCTTGGATGAGGCTTCCTCAAAAATCCAAAGACCACCTGGCCGATTCCCCCCATTCCCCCCTCCCCAAAAAAATCCAGGTTAGTTAATACATTAATGGCCTAAGTAGGCCTCTTAATTGTCAGCAGGCGTGCTGCTGACTCTCGCATGTGCCCGCCGACCAAAATATCACGCGAGTGTATGATGACATCAGGACGCTCACCTTACGTTATCGTGAACTATTTTATGCTCGGGCATGTTGGGCAAACGTCCACATGTCAAACGAAAATTCCTGTCCAAAATTGCTGATTTCCTTCCTTTCTGCTCTTCTTTCATATTCCCATTCTGTCTGGCTGTCTCATTTACTCTGTTGGACACTTGCACTAGCACTTCAATAATTTTTACACTAAGATTGATTTATCCAATGAATCAAATTAAGCAACAGCTGCATAGTAGGAATTTAGTGTTAGAAAGTTATAATATTTGAATTAAACAATTCAGTTTAGGAGAAGTCTGTATTTTCTACTGTTGTCCACTATTACTTGTGTTTCACAAATACTTGAATAACTGTTTTGAAAAAAATTTTTCCACCATTATCTAACTAATGTTCAGTTAAGCTCTTTGAACTTATCAAGCACATAATGATCGGTCATAATTTAAATGGAATAAAATGCAGAGATAACAAAAACAGAAAGCTAAAACATTAACTTTTTTCTTTCTCCATAAAAGCTGCCTGACTTGCTGAGTGCTTTTCAGAATTTTCTGTTTTTATTTCGGATTTCCAGCATCTACAGTATTTTGCATTTATAATCAAAATGATGAAATCTACTTTAAGACACTGACTTGGATCTTTATATATTTCAACTTACATTTTTTTCTACTGTTGTTATTAAGTACATTATTGAAGCTTATTATTTAACTTGTAGGTGACTGCTAAGTTATGTGGTAAATTGTTTGAGGTCAAGCCAAAAGCCTCCATTTATCATGTTTGTTATTTCAAAGCCATGATGCACCAAAACTTTGATTACATGATGGCCGTGTCCAACCTATCTTCCGCACCTCTGTCCTCACACCTTCCTCTCCTTCCCAGAACCATGATAGGGTCCCCCTTGTCCTCACTTTTCACCCCACCAGCCTCCGCATTCAAAGGATCATCCTCCGCCAGTTCCCTCAATTCCAGCATGATGCCACCACCCAACACATCTTCCCTTCAGCCGCCCCTGTCGGCATTCTGTAGGGACCATTCCTTCCGGGACACCCTGGTCCACTCCTCCATCACCCCCAACATCTCATCCCCCTCCCATGGCACCTTCCCATGCAATCGCAGAAGATGCAACACCTGCCCCTTTATCTCCACCCTCTTTGCCATCCAAGGGCCCAAACAGTCCTTCCAGATGAAGCAGTGCTTCACTTGCACCAACTTCAATTTGGTCTATTGCATTCGCTGCTCCCAATGCGGTCTCCTCTACATTGGAGAGACCAAACACAGCCTGGGTTACCTCTTTGCTGTACACCTTCAGTCTGTTCGCAAGCATAACCCAGACCTTCCTGTCGCTAGCTATTTCAACACACCACCCTGCTCTCATGCCCACATGTCTGTCCTTGGCCTGCTGCAATGTTCCAGTGAATCTCAACACAAACTGGAGGAACAGCACCTCATCTTCTGACGAGGCACTTAACAGCCTTCCAGACTTAATATTGAGTTCAACAACTTCAGATCATGAACGCTCTCCTCCATCCTCGCCCCTTTTTTATCCCCTTTATTCAACATTCATTTTTATTTTTTATTTTTATTTTTTATTCACTTATTTTTATTTATATTTATTTTCATTTTTAATCACTTTTTTAAATTCGTTGTTTTATCCCCACCTATTTTCGATTTTGTTTCCCACAACTGTCCCCTCCTTGCCAAGAATGCTGACATCCCATCAATGCATAATAGAAAAAAAACTACTTCTGTCCACAGTAGTGGTTGCAACTAGAAGAGCTCCAGTGATCTGAAATGACCAATTCTATTATAGCAAAGGTGGAGGGTACCTAGAGATTGCACAACTTTATACTGAGGATTAAGGTAGGAGGTTGGAAGCTATCAGAAACTTGAAATAAGAAAAATCCCATAATCATAATTTAAATGCTCCAAAGCTTTGAGAATGGCACCAAACAGCACAGAGCTTTTCAGAAAATAAGTTTGGTAAGGGGATTGGATTAA
This sequence comes from Carcharodon carcharias, assembly GCF_017639515.1. Lineage (NCBI taxonomy): Eukaryota > Metazoa > Chordata > Chondrichthyes > Lamniformes > Lamnidae > Carcharodon > Carcharodon carcharias. Next base: position 72,844,388 of record NC_054477.1, on the reverse strand, counting down.
CTAACATGAGATGATTAAGCTAAATAAGTCTAAAAAAGAGCAGCACATGAAGAAGCACGTAAAAAAGAGCACCTGAGTGACTTCAAAGGCAAAGGGAACAGCTAAAAAAGAGCACTAAAGGGAAATTATAATTAAGTCAAACAGAACAATAACAATTCACATTTATATCCTGACTTTAATGTAGTAAAATCCTCCAAGGTGCCTCAGAAGCAGAATTTGACATTGAGTCACATTAGGAGACAATAGGACAGGTGACCAAACAACAGGCAAGTTAGAATTTCCATACAGTAATAATAGATAATTCAGTCACTGATTCGGGAAGTGATGGTTTCTCAGGAGTACCTTGAAGGAGGATACAAAGGCAGAGAGGTTTAGGGAAGGAATTCCAGACCATTAGACCTAGACAGCTAAAGGCACAAATAATATCAGAAGGAAATGCTAGAAATAAAAATTAATTAATTAAAAGGAGACAATAGGAGAATTTTAATGAAAAAGGGAAATGGCTGAATAAAGGTATAACTAAGATGAAGACCATGGCGTGTTTGCCGTGAGGTGTTCACAAATGAGATAGCCAAGTCACAATCGAGAGGTGAAGATATACAAAAACTAATTGATAATTAGTAGTCTCAAAGAAGCAATAAAACAAAAGTTATAGCCTAACAGAGAAAATTGCATGAACTTATATGAGCTGGCAGAAATGTTAGAATTTTTGAGGGTGAGTGGCTAGTGTTGCATTCAGTAAGTGAGTCAGTGGAGATAATTGATATTGACAGGCAAACAATCGCCCTCCAGAGTGACCCTCCATGAATTCGTACAATCAGGAAGAGTGTTGTCATGTCAGAGAAAAGTGCTGAAGGCAGCCAAGAAAATTTCGATATTGGGTGTATGATAAAAGAAGCAAGAAAAGTAGGAGATCCTGTAAGTTACTGAAAAGACCACATTGGGGAACAGATACCAACAAAAACCAACAAAAAATGACCAAAAGAATAATAAAGAGGGGGAAAATAAACTTTGAGGGTAAACAAGCAAGTAATATAAAAATGGACGGTAAGAGTTTCTTTAAATATATAAAAAGGAAGACAGAGCCCAAAGTGAACATAGGCCCTTTAGGGAATGAGGCTGTGGAAATAATAATGGGGAACCAGGAAATGGCAGAGGAGTTGAATAAGCACCTTGCTTCAGTCTTCATGGTAGAAGATGCTAATAGCATTCCAAAAATACTAAATAATCAAGTGGAAAAAGTGAGGGAGGACATACATTCAATAACTATCACTAGAGAAAATGTACTAGGGAAACTAATAGGGCTAAAAGCTGATAAGTCCCCTGGACCTGATGGGTTGCATCCTAGGATATTAAAGGAAGTAGCTACAGAGATAGTGGATGCACTTGTAGTGATCTTCCAAGGATCCTTAGATTCTGGAAAAGTCCCAGTGGAGAATGGCCAATGTAACACCCTTATTCAAAAAGGGAGGGAGACAGAATACGAGTAACCCTAAGCCAGTTAGCTTAACATCTGTCATTGAGAAAATGTTAGAGTCCATTATAAAGGGTGTAATAGCAGAGCATTTAGAAATATATAATCTAATCAGGCAGAGTCAGCATGGCTTCATGAAGGGGAAATCATGCCTAACAAATTTATTAGAATTATTTGGGGAGGTAACAATCATGATAGATAAAAGGGAACTAGTAGATGTAATATATGTGGTTTTCCAAAAGGTGTTCGATAAGGTACCGCACATAAGGCTACTTAATAAGATAAGAGCCCATGGTGTTGGGGTTAATACATTAGCATGGATGGAGGATTGGCTAACTAATCGAAGGCAGAGAGTTGGGATAAGGGGGGCATTTTCGGGATGGCAAGCTGTAACTAGTGGAGTGCTACAGGGATCAGTGCTGGGTCCTCAATTATTTACAATATATATATTAATGACTTAGATGAGGGAAGTGAATGTACAATCACCAATTAATGGTGACACAAAAATAGGTGGGAAGGCAAGTGGTGAGGATGACACAAGGAATCTGCAGAGGGATATAGACAAGTTAATTTCATGGGCAAAAACTTGGCAAATGGAATATAATGTGGGAAAATGTGATGTTATGTACTTTGGCAGGAAGGATAGAGGAGCTGAATATTATTTAAATGGATAAAGATTGCAGAAGGCTGCAGCAGAGAGGGATTTAGGAGTCCTTGAATCCCAAAAAGCTAACATACAAGTTCACCATGTATTGGTAAGGCAAATGGAATGTTGGCCTTTATTTCAAAAGGAATGGAGTATAAAAATAGACAAGTTTTGCTAAAACTATATAAGGCACTAGTTAGACCACACCTAGAATACTGTGAACAGTTTTGGTCCACTTATCTAAGGAAAGATAAGTTAGTACTGGAGGCAGTCCAGAGAAGGTTCACTAGGTTGATCTCGGGTATGGAGGGATTTTCTTATGAGGAGAAGTTGAGTAGTTTGGGTCTGTATTCCTTGGAGTTTAGAAAAATGAGAGACAACCTTTCTGAAACATTAGATTCTTAGGGGGCTAGATGCTGAAAAGTTGTTTCCCCTTGTGGGAGTGTCTAGGATCAGACAGCATAATCTCAGAGTAAGGGGGCACCAATTTAAAATAGAGAAGAGGAGGAATTTCTTCTCTAAGAAGGTAGTCAAGCTATGGAATTCTTCACTGCAGAGGGTTGTAGTAGCTGGGTCATTAAGTATATTCAAGGCTGCAATAAACAGATTTTTAATCAGCAAAGGAATCATGTGTTATGGGGAAAAAGCAGGAAAGCGGAGTTGGGTATTGTCATACATGGTCTCATTGAATGGCAGAGCAGACTCGATGGGCTGAATGGCCTACTTCTGCTCTCACTTATTATGGTCTTATATCAGGCACTGTCCAGCATAATGAAAGATAATAAGGATCCTGAAAAGCAGAGAGGTCAGCCTGAATAAAGGTGCAATTTACAGATTGAGTCAAATGGTTATACCCCAAAGTGTAGAGACTATGGATGGGATTTAATGGCCAGTGGAGGTTTCACCCACTGGTTAGAGAAGCAGTGGGGAATCCCTGTCAGTTCCGCGGGGGAGGCCCGATGGAATTAAGTGCCCATCAGGCACCAACCTGGACACCATAAGGCCTTCCCAGGATTGAGGTCCCCCAGGGGCAGAAATCTCACCAGTGGAGGTCTGCTGGCCAATGAGAGGCCAGCAGCTCCTCAATGCTGTCAGCACCACTGGGAGCAGTGCAGCTATCAGTAATGCACCCACCAGAGGCCCAAGATCAATGAGGGACCCCAGGCTAAAGGTGAGTGAGGGCGGGGTTGCCATCACAGTACAGGAGGGTGGGGCAGGTGGTTGGAGGCAAGGGCATGGAGTGGCTTTCAGCAGCCATCCTGCTGCCCCCGATGCCATGTCTCTCCATTGGGCACTAAGCGCCTTTGAAAGAGGGACCCCCCCCCCCACCCCCTCCAAACCAAAAAGGCCACAGGCAAATCCACGCCATTCACACTTAATCGCTGAGCCACCATGAATTCCCGCCCCAGCCACCCCCACTAGAGCTGTACCTTGAGTGCCCTACCATCCATTCTTAAGTAGCACATTCGTTTAGATAATATCACCAACTTTAACACCTATGTGTTCTTTTGTTCAAAAACAGAATTACCTGGAAAAACTCAGCAGGTCTGGCAGCATCAGCGGGGAAGAAAAGAGTTGACGTTTCGAGTCCTCATGACCCTTCGACAGAGTTTCCAGGTAATTCTGTTTTTGTTTTGGATTTCCAGCATCCGCAGATTTTTGTTTTTTGTTCTTTTGTTCTGTTGTCTGTGACAGCTTCTATCACTGCTTGTTTGTCCCTACAACCACACCAACCCCTCCACTTCTCTCCCCCCACCCAAACGCCCCCCCCCATACACACACCTTAAACCAGCTTATATTTCACCCCTTTCTTGGATTCACTCAGTTCTATCGAAGGGTCATGAGGACTCGAAAGGTCAACTCTTTTCTTCTCCACCGATGCTGCCAGACCTGCTGAGTTTTTCCAGGTAATTCTGTTTTTGTTTTGGATTTCCAGCATCCGCAGTTTTTTTGTTTTTATCACCATTAATTTCTGGTGGGTTCAGGGTTCAGGGATCACTGGTATCAGTTGGATCACTAATGAGCCTGACTGACATCCCGCCTCACACAGGCAAGTTTCCATCATGGGCCCACTCCTTCCTCCAACTTAATCGTCAGAGGTTTTCCTGTCTCCAGGAATCTAGCTTGCAGCGTCCCCTGTGATTAATTGGGCCAGGCTGCCATGTTTCCCACACGATGAGCTGCATTAAATCCAACCCAAGACTTCCAAATGGAGACATAGAGAGAAACTCCCAGGAATTATTGCATACGACAAAGGGGGGATTTTAAGATCTGATAGATTATTTAAAATAGGCCAAGTAATCTTTCTCATCCATAATTATCTTTTATTGGGAAAGCAAGATCTGCTACAGTTTGCCTCAACCTGTAAAGAAAGCAGATAACAAGGCTGCTCACATTCCTAATTGTGGAACTTTCTTCCAGACAGAGCTGTTGTCTGAAATTCAATCCTCCTACACAGAATTGCAAAAGCAATGTTAGCCATCACTTCTCAAATCACGGTTGTTGAATTATGTAGTATTAGGATGTGGGAAATCAAACTTGCCTGTTGTTTACTCCAAGTCTCTGTGATTCTGGCAATTGCCAACAGGATCAATTTTGTAAGAGATCAGTACTTGTTACATTATCCAGCTGCTTGTTATACCACCCAATATATACTAACATTTCAATTCATTCTCATCCACCCAAAATAAGCAAATTTGTGCTGATTCAATTAGATTATTTTCAAAAAGCACTAATACAACTAACTGTTTATATTTTATTTTGTCCTTTATTTATCAAAAAATTGATATAAGTATCAGCCAGGATTGACTTCTTTGTTACAGTTAATAAAGGATTTAAAGTAGATAAGTCAACATTCACAACAGAAAAAGGCAATTTACAGGGAACAGGTGACATTCCCTGCTAAGAACAATGGGGTTGATTTTTAACTCGCTGCCCAAGTGTAAAACTTGCATTGCAGCTCAGCGGCTCATTATAGATACCACTGATTACAATGGAGAGCTAAACCAGACTGTTGCTATAACAAAAGGCTGATGTGTCAAACCAGTATTATACCTGGGTGGCAAGCTGAGAATCATATCGTTGCTTATTTCACCATGTACCTTGGCTGCCTTCAGGAAATGGAAAGGCCTGTCAGATTTTAGTAAACAGCTACACTGTAATGTTACAGCAAATAAATCATCGTTGGAAGAACAGAAATTAATATTTAAAAACAGTTACTTGTGGGCGGATTCCCAATGGGGTTTTCAAATAGCAAGTTGGCCAACATGCCACTGCTGTAAAATTATTGTAAATCACACTCTCCACATTCATACTGTTTGAAAAATTAATGGTGTGTGGGACAAGCAGATTAGAATACTGTTCAACCAGCCTAGAAATTATACTGCCTAAGGAGAATAGGGGGCTGGGAATTCCTATGTGTTGCCTGTCCCATGCACTATTGACAGAATCATATGGTGTTAGCTATATGCATTTGCCTGACATTATGACAGTGGACATGAATCCTTTGAAGATTTTTTAAAACAAAAAGCTTAATTTTGAGACACATTTGTTGAATATCACTATAATTTTAACAGCTAATTCTAGATATTTGAGATCAAGTTTTCTTTTTAGGTGTGCTTGACAGGCCTATTTCACTTTCTGGTACCATCACGGCACATGGTGGACCTCATCGTGCCAGCTTTCCATGTGGATAACTGCTCCAAAAAAACCACATCCCATACCCCAAGGACACCTGATAAACATCTAACCCCTTGGGTTTATCAGGAGTGTAACATCTGTATTAGGGCCTATTTCAGATAAGTGTCCACCCTCTTCTACTCAGGATTAAATGGTCTATATGTATCCTAACCAGAGTCCTTCAAGGACTGGAGGCTGTCAACAATAAGTTATTTTTTTCCATGTTAGGCAGCCAGTACAATTTCAATGGCACTAACAATGTACCTGTAACAGCTCCAGAGGCAGCTCAACCAAACTAAATGACATGCAGGACCAGTTTCAGATGGCCCTTCAACCAGCTCTTCTGGTATATACAATGTAGGCGTCATCCAATTCATACCGAAAATGGGCAGAAAAGAACTAATCTCTCATGAACTTGAATTGGTTCCCCAATCACTTTTACTTTGCATGCTTATCTCTTCTGAGCTTCGGGAATTTTCATAATTGTCAACTAAAAATTCATATTCCCTTTCTTTTGGTTGCATTCATACAGGCGCATTGGCCTGTCATCAGGCAACAACAATTCTAGTCTACAATAGAATGGATGAAAAGATAGAGGGTTAGAAATCAACCTGCCTTGCTTTTTCAGGTGGGATTGTCAGGGTTTGCAATTTGCCTCTGTTGAAATTGAGGTGGGTATGATGCAATTTTGGTTTAGCCACTTGATTTCCCTGATTGTAGTGTTGGGCTGAATGGCAGCCTCACTGCTCCCATGCTGCTTCTTTGGTCTTCAAGTTGCCAGCAGCCTCTTTGCAAGGCAGGAGGACCCCAGCAGTGTTGTTTACTGATTACATGGTACAGACAGCCTGCTCTTTCTTAAAGGTCAGCTGTCTTTTAACGAGAAGCTTGACAAAAACTTTGCTACAATGGAAATTCTTGGAAAGTGAACGACAAGGCAAGCAGAGGGTTAATAGAGATGGATGCAGCACTGGAGACGTTAGTGTGGTGCAAGTGAGCATGAGGAGAAAGACCTTGGTCCCGCAGGAGCTGCCAGGAGACCCTCAAGGACCAGTGTCAGGAGGGAGTTAGAGTAAATGGCAAGGAAATTCAACTACTGGGATCTGGACCCGAAGATCCGACAGTAGTGCCACAAGGAGTCTCATGACCTCACGCAGATGATCAACATCAGTAAAAGGATTTTCACACGACATCTCATTCCCACCACTCCACCAGCCTCTCATGCTGTGCAATGCCCCATATCACCATCACTCACTCAGCAGCACTCTCTGGCACTCAGGACTCACATTTAACATTCAGGTACTCCACCTCATCCTCACACACTTATTAATGCTGCCACCCTCACACCGACCTCCACATATCTCCAGTTATTCAATATGTCACCCAAACACAGAGCTACAAAATCACTGACATTCTGCACTTCTCTTGCAGGAGAGGGTGACACACAATAGAAGGCAACAGAGCAGAGCCAGTGAAGGACAAGGGCACCTGCATTTCCTGAGCAGTACAGAGGAGATTGTTTCTGCATCATGGGCCCATGGTATACAAATTTACTGACAACATTAAGGATGATGCCATATTTCTGCCTTACAACCCTTCTCCCTCATCTTTGCTCTCTTGCTTCCCACTCCAAACCCCTTCTTTCGCCTCCTGAGTTCCTGCTTGACACCCAAGAACTCCTACCTGCCTAACCACAGGAGCCGCAAGAGGGGGAGAGAGAGCAACAACACAGCACCGATGTAGAGACCCCATCATTTGATCTGACATTAGCAGCTGAGATACTGGCAGATACCAGCACTGCACTTAGCTTGTTGAACAGCACAGGGTGAGTCACCACGCAAGTGAGGGCTGAAATGGGACAGCATAGAGGGAAATGTTGATGGGCATGCAACAGAATTGCTAGGTACATTGGCAGGCCTGCAGGGGAGCCTGTGGTCAGTGTTGAAGAACATGGAGGAGCTCCTTCCAACAGGGTTTAGGCTTTGCCCAGAGCTTGGAACTCATCCCTTCTAATGTGGAAGTGGTGGCTAATTCCATTAGAACACCTGTATGTCCAACCATCTTGCAGTGTGTGATGGCTGATGTCTCCACTTCTGTTGCAGCACTGGCAGAAAGATGCAACGTCTGAATGATGCAGCAGAAACTCAGGCTGAGGTATTGAGGCCTCTGCTTGTTGTCATGCAAGCTCAATTTGTTGCCCTGCAGGTTCAGATTGCTGCCTTCATTGCTGCAGATACCAGTGGCCAAAGGGGCTTGCAGGGTGTCACAGCAGTCCAGTAACCTGTTCTCCAGCAGATTACAAGGATCATTGAGACACCACCCTGGTGGGGGCAGGGTTGGGGTAGTGTAGTGCGAGTGGCACTATAGTGCACACATCTGTTGCCCTCTCTCAGGATGACAGCATGTGTGCTCCCACCACTGCCAATCTGCCAGTGCCCTTGTTATCACCTGTCAGGCAGCCAACCCAGATTGCTGTCTCTTTGGTCAAGGGGGAACAGCCTGACACCAGTCCACAAGGCCCAGTGATGCATAAGGTCATCTGCAAGGCAATTTGCAGTCTCCCTTTTTGAAAGTCAGGAGCCTTCCATCAGCCATGAAACAGCCACTGAAGCTAGGCAAATGCATCTGCAAGACAGGCACCAAGGCAAAGAAAAAGTATGAATAGTTGAGTATTGTGTGATATTTCAAGTGTTCTTGGATAAAGTTGTAGAATCGTTGCTTTGTGGTGGCTCTCTGAAGTTTGAAATGGGTAAGGCCTCCTGCTTAGAGCCCTTCTCCTCTTCCTTCTGTGAGCAACCTCTCCTCTCTGCTGCCTCTGCTCCATCTCACTGTGATGCTGCAGTATGAAAAAAAGGTGCCACTATAGCTCTCATAGCTGCGAGCAAGCACTCAAGGGATCTTCCAAATCAATCAGCCCTTCCAAAAATGGCGCGCCATCATTTCCAGCTGAAAGAATTTATGTTAACTCCTGCAACAGCACTTCCTCTAATTCTGCAGCAGCAAGTAAATAGTCTAAGTACACAGAAGCCACAGGTCTAATCCTTGGTCTTAGTTAGGATCAGCGATCACAACCAGGGTGATGGTTTGGAAAGCCATAGTTTGTCTCAGGACATATAAACTAGGAAAAAGGAAACAAGGAGAGAAGTGGGTGGGGTGGGGTTGTAGGGACGAGCAAGCAGTGATAGGAGCAGATAATCAAAAGATGTCACAGACAAAAGAACAAAGAGGTGTTAAAGGTGGTGATATTATTTAAAAGAATGCGCTAATTAAGAATGGATGGCAGGACACACAAGGTACAGTTCTAGTTGGGGTGGGGTGAAAGAAGACTAACAGGGCATAAAAGGAATAGATTTAAAAATAATGGAAATAGGTGGAAAAAGAAAAATCTATATTAATTATTGGAAAAAACAAAAGGGAGGGGGAAGAAACAGAAAGGGGGTGGGGATGGAGGAGGGAGTTCAAGATCTAAAGTTGTTGAATGCAATATTCAGTCTGGAAGGCTGCAAGGTGTCTAGTCAGAAGATGAGGTGCTGTTCCTCCAGTTTGCGTTGAGCTTCACTGGAACAATGCAGCAAGCCAAGGACGGACATGTGGGCAAGAGAGCAGGGTGGAGTGTTAAAATGGCAAGCGACAGGGAGGTTTGGGTCATTCTTGCGGACGGACCGCAGGTGTTCTGCAAAGCGGTCGCCCAGTTTACATTTAGTCTCTCCAATGTAGAGAAGACCGCATTGGAAGCAACGAATGCAGTAGACTAAGTTGGGGGAAATGCAAGTGAAATGCTGCTTCACTTGAAAGGAGTGTTTGGGCCCTTGGACGATGAGGAGAGAGGAAGTGAAGGGGCAGGTGTTGCACCTTTTGCGTATGCATGGGGAGGTGCCATAGGGGAGGGTTGAGGAGTAGTGGGTGATGGAGGAGTGGACCAGGGTGTCCCAGAGGGAACGATTCCTATGGAGTGCTGCCGGGGGGGGGGTGGTGAAGGGAAGATGTGTTTTGTGGTGGCATCATGCTGGAGTTGGCGGAAATGGTGGAGGATGATCCTTTGAATGTGGAGGCTGGTGGGGTGATAAGTGAGGACAAGGGGGACCCTATCATGTTTCTGGGAGGGAGGAGAAGGCGTGAGGGCGGATGCGCAGGAGATGGGTCGGACATGGTTGAGGGCCCTGTCAATGACCGTGGGTGGAAAACCTCAGTTAAGGAAGAAGGAGGACATGTCAGAGGAACTGTTTTTGAAGGTAGCATCATCAGAACAGATGCAACGGAGGCGAAGGAACTGAGAGAATGGGATGGAGTCCTTACAGGCAGCGGGGTGTGAGGAGCTGTAGTTGAGGTAGCTGTGGGAGTTGGTAGGCTTGTAATGGATATTGGTGGACAGTCTATCACCAGAAATTGAGACAGAGAGGTCAAGGAAGGGAAGGAAAGTGTCAGAGATGGACCATGTGAAAATGATGGAGGGATGGAGATTGGAAGCAAAATTAATAAATTTTCCCAGGTCCCGACGAGACTTGATACTGCTTTCTTGTCCCTACAACCACCCCTCCCACCACTTCTCTCCCCCCACCCCCCACCTTAAACCAGCTTATATTTCACCCCTCTTCTATTTTTACTCAGTTCTGTTGAAGGGTCATGAGGACTCGAAACGTCAGCTTTGTTCTTCTCCGCCGATGCTGCCAGACCTGCTGAGTTTTTCCAGGTAATTCTGTTTTTGTCAATGGAATCATAAGTCACTGCGTTTGGGAGAAAAGAGAAGAAAATTGGAATCAACGTTAGGTGACAATGAAATACGGTTTGGTTTATATTTGATTTTCTTCTCTCTGTTTCTGGTAAACTATTGAACAAATCAGTGGACAAAGATTATCCAGTGGATAGAATTTTCTTGGAGTTTTAGAAGACATTTAATAATCAAAGTTTTACATGCAGTGTACAAACGTGTAAACTCTTATAGATTTTAAGGAGAACAGTTTTAAAGGAACATTTCTGTTTTCGAACCTTTACATTGAGTTCAAAAGCCTTTTTCAAAATGGAAGCGTGGGCAGACAACATGGTACCTTCTGATGTTTATTAAAACCTCGTCGGACTCATATCTCTAGAGCTGGCTACGAAGAGTCATTAAAATGCAAAGACTCTTCCAGGGATGTCTTTTGAATTCTAAAAGGTGTGAAAAACCTTCTTACTTCTGGGGGAACAGGAGACAGGAAAGGACTTCAAAGGACCTCAACATAACTAACTCCTTTGCCTGGTGGAAAAATGTTTTGTCAAAATTAACATAGCAGCCATTTTAAGTTTTGGAACTGTATAAAGTCTGCTTGAGAACAGTCATTTTTGAGTGCTGAAACCCAGGACGAACTCTGAGAAACAATTTCAAAGTTTTTGACCAAAGGGAGACAAAGGGGAAGATATTAAGAAATCAACTGCTATTCTGCCGAAAGACTCCAGACAATCTGCAAGTGCCGTAACTACAGAACTAATGAGGAATAAGAAACCTTCTCTCTCTCTCCCAAAAACCTGCTGACCTGCTGAGTCCACTTGAAAAACCAAACCTCTGAATAGTCAACTGCAGAAGCCATCACAACTGCGAAATCGAACCTCAAGTTTCAACCCCTTCACATTGGAAGGAAGGATTTCAATTAATGGGCCTGTAATGATATCTCACAGAGATTGATTTGAAATCTCATTTTTAAGTGTCTTTTTTTCCTTTATCTGCTTTTTAATCTTTGTATTGGTATTTTAGTTAATGACTTTATCATTTTTACCTAACTACCTTTCATCCATAGCTTTTCGCAATAAACTAACCTTTATCTTGTTTAAGATAACTGCTGGGCTATTTTCAAATTGAACCACATATATTAAAAGGAGGCCACACGCACAAATTCTAAGCTCATGTGCCATTTTAAGGAAGCACCTTTTATGTCGTCATGGCAACAGGTTACAATATGGATAATATATGAGCTAGTTGAATTGAAAACAGACCCAGCAAAATATAACTGAAAGTGATGACAAATGGAGAAAGTTTTGGCTGCTGGGCAATGAAGTTCCACAGCATCTCTCCTATTCGTTCATAGCCCCTCATAAACAATATATTAAAGGGCACTTCCTATGATGTAAAATTTGGCAATACTGCCAAGTTGTGTGACCATGTAGCAAGCAGAAGGAAGGCACACAGCCATTAAAGAAATTGAGAGTTAATTAGAAGCACTAATGTTTGTCAAATAGAATTTATTGTGGATAAATGAGAATTGTGCCGTGTAAGTAAGAGATGTAAAAAATGGGAGATTATTGAAAACTTACTAAACGTACATCCAATCAATGTAAAGTTGCTACAAACAAAGGGGTGGATTGGTTTCAATGGCATTTGATTAAAATTAGAACAAACTTGCATTGAGAACATCAGTGAAGCCATAACTGGAACACTCCACAGTTTCGGGCATCGAGAAAATAGATGCAATAAAAGTAGTTAAGATAAATATGAGACAAATGGCTCTGGGACTGTGTATTCTAAATTTAAACATGTGACTCACAGAGTTGGAGACTGGAAGAATTGCAAAATGACTGTAGGAGAGCCAGGTCTTTCAATGCTGAGAAGGATAGAGAAAAACAGATGTCAGAATTGGAGGATACGATTCACATATGTTAAGCATGAATAGAGGTTAGAAGAGTTTTTACCCTACCCACAAAAAAAGAGCACATGTAGAGACTGCCACCAAAAGAAGTTGATAATGTAAACTAAATTAAAAAAAAACACAGTTTGATTGATATTTAGTTCTGAATGTGATTGTAGGATTTCAAACTAAGTGTAGACCAAGGTAAGTGGCATGCATATTGTTGAAAGCATGGAAGTCATCTATCAAATACAACTGGACAAGACTTCTAATCGAGATGTAGAGATAGGTAGGTAGGTATTTGGAAATTCTATTAGATTGCCTTTGCAATAATAACCTGTATTTGTCTAGAGCCTAGATGTCCTAAGGCACTTCACAAGTGTGTTATGGAACAGAATTTGACACTGAGCCACTTAAGGAGATAAGAAGGTAGGTGACCAAAAGCTTAGCCAAAGAATTAGGTTTTAAGTAGCATCTTAAAGAAGGAGAGAGTGGTAGAAATTTGGAGAGGTTTAGGGAGAGAAATCAAGAATTTAGAGCCTTGATCACTGAAGGCATGGTCATCAATGCTTGAGTAGTTAGATCTGACATGCTCGAAAACTAGAATTAAAGGATATCTCAGAGGGTTGTGGGTCTGCAGGAGGATACAGAAATAGGGAGGGGCAAGGCTATGGAGGAATTTGAAATCAAGCGTGAGCACTTTAACATGAAGATGTTTGTTAACCAGGAATTAATGCAAGCACAGGGCTGATGGCTAAATGTGACAAGGTGTGACTTAAGGCATGGGCAACATAGTTTGGATGACCTCAAGTTTATGGAGGAAAGAATGAGCAAGGCCGGCCAGGCGTGCATTTAAATAGCCAGGTCTAGAGGTAACAAAGACATGAATGAGGATTTCAGCAGTGGATAAGCTAAGGTTAGTTGGAATCGGGCAGTACCCCAGAAGTGGATAAAGGTGATCATGGTGGTGCGGATATGTGATTGAAAACTCATTTTGGGGTCAGATATGGCACTGATGGTGAGAAAAGTCCGGCTCAGCCTTAGATCTGAAATGAGAAGGATGGAATCGTGGCTAGGGAACAGAGTATATGATGGGGACTGAAAACAAAGGCTTTGATCTTCCCAATATTTAATTGGAGGAAATTTTCAGTACCACATGTCAGGTAAGCAGCCTGGTAATTTAACAACAGCGGAGGAGTGGAAACAAGTGGTTGTGAGGTAGGGTTGAGTGTCATCTGCATGCAAGGAAAGGCTAACGCTGTGGCCCAGATTTTTGCTCAAGGTTCGGTTACACAGAGATGGAAGAATCCTGGGCTCTTCGAAACTGACATTTGAAATTTGCTGCCTGGACATCAGATTTTTGATCCAGGGGTACAGGCTGGATTACAAGTCAGGCATCCTACAAAGGAAGAAGTAAGGAGGCTGCCTGGTGTGGAGGCAGGCTGGGTGGAAGGCCTGCATCAGCGCTCCAGCATTGGCCCAGCTTTTTGCTCCCTGGTGCACAGAGACAAGGAGAACTCCTGGTTCTGCAAACCCGGCAACTAAAACGGTTTGCCCAAACTTCCAATTTTTAGTCATGGGTGGGGGTGGGGGATGCAGTGTGGGCTAGAACAGGAGTTGGGGCAGAAAACCCTGGAAGTAGAGGTCAGAGTCAGGCCCAAAACGGGTTGGGTGACTCTGGCGCAAGTGAAAAATGGGCTCTCGGAAAGGCCCATTTGAGAGGTAGGTCGTCAATGGTGAAGTCCCCGTGCCTGACAGGAAATGTCATTGCCTTTGTGTCCAAACTGTAAATGCTGTCCAACTGTTAGCTGGCCCTGGAAAGGCTGGCCTATCCATGAGCTTTCCCTATGGGAAGATTGTCATTGATGCTGCCTCATCAAAGTGTGCTCCACTGAACTACTGAAAGTGTGGGGTGGATTCTTAAGACTTAGCCGTGGAGATGGCATCATCTTGCTACTGCTACCTAGTACAGATATTCTGCAGTCATGCAGTTAGCTGCCAAAACTCAGTGGGTGGATGAATGATGAACAGTGCCATGCTCATTATCCAATCCACTTGCCCTCTTGCCACCCATCTATCAGGACATACCCATACAGATGACCCTTGACTTGATCCCTCACAGCTGCTGCATAACGTTGTGAATAAGAGGGAGGAAACCAGTGGTTGCATGCTGCCTTGGAGTCACAGCCCATTTCTTCACCAAACTTTACCCATAATCATTGATGATGTGGTGATAATGGTTAGTGCACGTAAGCATAGAAAAGTGGATTAGTGCATTGTAATCTGAATGGCTTTTTTATCTTACATTTTTATTGATAGAATGTCACAGTGTGGGGGAGGGATGGGTCCAGCTTTTCTGACCAGGGCCTTCACATTTTGATGGAAAAGGTCCAGAAGAGCAGACCAGCCCTGTACCCTGCTGGCTGGCGTTATCCACCTGCAGCAACCAGGAAGGCCTGGATTCCGATTGCGGCTGCAGTGAGTGCAGCAGGAGGCCATCAGTATTCTTGGATTCAATGACCTGCTATGTTCTGTAAGGTGAGGAGCTTGGCTTATCCACACAGAGTTCCACGGAAAGGGTCATTGCAGCATGCTGCACAGAACAAACGTGAATGAGCACTGTGATCCACAGATGTAGTGAAGAGCAATATCCTTGCATGCACTTTATATATATCAGGCTAACATAAATTCATGTTGCTGTTGCAGTTGAAAAGGATGAAGTGAGCCATGGAGATGGCCTGGACTGGGGTTGGGTCAGCCTGGCTGAGAAACATCCATCCTGTGGAACAGATGACCATGGAGATTGCCAGGGTGCCTGAATAGCTGTCTGTTGGTGATGGTGAATCACTGTTAGCAGGTGTTGGAATCACTATGGCACTTGGTGGTAATGATGGAGATCATGCTGTCACTTCACTTCACTGGGACATTAGCGTGAGAGGGAGTGCAAGGGTGGGGTTGCATCATAAGGGTAGCGGAATCATGGTTAATATACCTATTTAACTCCTTAATAACTCCTTTTATGTCTCCCACAGGTCTCAGCTCTGCTCCCTCACCGCCCCAGGACTGATCATCCCTCAAGCATCAAGGGGAGGAAGAGATGTCGGAGGTGGCAGCATCACATCATACTAGCGCACACTCCACCAACTAAGACACAAGCACATTGGAGGAATGTAGCGTGTGTGTAGAGTCGGTGGTATTGGGTGAAGGTCATAGCATCAGAATGCAGGAGGAGGAGGAGGAGTCAGAGACATCTGTGCACAATTCCCCTCAGAAGAGGGATGAAAGTCATGATCATGCTCCAATTGGGCAGGAATGTGGAGACTCAGGAGTCACCTTTTGATCTTTTTTGATTTCACCCTTCAGGCATAAACCTTGCTGGAGTGGCCAGTTTTCTTGGGCAGCAGCACAGCCTGGATATTGGGCAGGACCCTGCCCTGGGCTATGGTGACCCCTCCCAGCAGCTTGTTGAGCTCCTCATTGTTGTGGATGGTGAGCTGCAGGTAGCGGGGGATCATGCGGACCTTCTTGTTGCCCCAGGCCGCATTGCCGACCAACTTGAGGATCTTGGCCGTCAAGTAATCGAGGGCAGTGGCTAAGTAGATGGGAGCCTCGGCCCCAACATGCTTGGCATAGTGACCCTTGCACAGCAGTTGGTGGATGCAGGCGAAAGGGAACTGAAGACCGGCTCTGAATGAGCGAGTTGTGACCTTGGCACGCCCTTTGCCTCCAGCTTTACCACAACCAGCCATCTCTCCCCCAGAACAACCTTCTCCAATGCACAGTATTTAGACAATCAGCAGCAGATGTTTGGACACCTGGCAGAGTTCCCTGAGGCACTTGGAGCTCTAGGAGTGTGAATGGAGGAGTCCGTTGCCGTCATAGACAGATTTTTGAAAGGCAAGGAAGTCAAGGGTCATGGGGGCAGACAGCAAAGTGGAGTTGAGAAACAATCACATCAGCAATGATCTTATTGAATGGTGGAGCAGGCCCGAAGGGCTGAATGGCCTACTTCTGCTTTTAACTCCTATATTTCTATGTTCCAATGTCAAAGCTCCATATTGTCCCAGGGGTTTAACTGTATGAGCTCTGACCATGAGCGATTGGCCAATCTCATGGAGAGACACACGCAGCAACACTTGGAGTGGATGCAAGAGCAGCATCTCGGCCAGGAAAGGGGCAAGCCTCCCTTGATAGCCTAGATCAGTCAGCTCAGAGAGTGACCGCTGACACCCATGGAATACTTGAGGAGCTGTGTACTCATAACAGGATGTTATAATGGCTACAGTGTTGGCATAGCATTTGCTGGAATGGACGACCGGCTGCATTCCAACATACAGCCCCATTAACCCCACCTGAAGGCCAACCCAGAGCTGTGCAGATCGGCTGTGGAGGGTGAAGGTACTGAGAGCTCCTCAGCACCTTCATCATCCCCCACCCTCACATCCCCTCTGCCAGACCCCTTGCCTGCTGCACATGTGCAAGTGACCAAGGCTGCCCATGGAGAGATGCAGAGACCATAGTCTGAAGGAGGTCCCCAGTGGGTACTTGTACAATGTGGCCATCTACAATGCTCCTCATTGCCATTTAGCCATAGAAGAGAGCAGCCTGACTCCGCCTCTTAGGCAACATTGGGGGCGGGGGTGGGGGGCATTTCACAAGAACATGCGCAAATGTCTTCTCGTCTTGAGCGCTCATGGGTTCACCATGAATACATTTTTCACATTGTATATAGCACATTTGAGCACTCCTTTAATATACTCACTTACACTTGTACAAATAGAGCCCAAAAAGAATGGTAAAGCTATGAAGGCCGTTCTCAACTGTAGGACTGAGTGTGGCATGCTGAGGTCCATCTCGACGTGCCTTCAACAATTCCAAAGGGCACCTGGCCTACCCCAAAGAGCAACTGACCTCCACTTCAGTGCACCTTATCTCCCGAAAGGATCCAGGGACCATATCCAAAGAGATTTCTTACCTTGTCGAAGCTATCCAGATTAATCCACAAAGTTCAGACCTGCTCTTATCTGGTCTAGTCCACACACGTTGGGCTTCATACTGCTCAGCTACCAAAGTCCCACTTCAGTGGAGGCAGCTGATGATTTAAATGGCCAGCTGCCTCCATAAACCTCATATGCCTGAATCGTGGCCCAACCTCCCCCCCCCCACCCCCCCCCACAAACCCCAACCTCACCACCAGCCCCGCCAATCCAGCCTCCTCCTCCAAATATGGGAATTGCCATGTTCAGGGTTTGGAATTACAATTTTCAGCCATTTCCTCTATTTTTGCCTTGACGGAGAACCTCTCCATCGTGGCAAAAACCTGGCCTGTGTTTTCAGACGATGTGGCTGTGGGGCAGCATGTGGATGAGAAGTAGCAAGGGACCAGCAGCCCCACCCAGCTGGATGATGGTGAGGGGGGCATTGGAAGAGGATGGTGTGGTCAACCTTGTAAAAGGCTGCAGACAGGTTGAGAAGGACAAGATGAGCTGATTTACTTTTGTCACAGGCCACATAGGACTTCGGCTTTGATAATAGCCATTTCTGCACTGTGGCTAGAATGGAAACCTGATTGGAGGGATTCAAACATGGAGTTCCTGGAAAGTAGGTACAGATTTTGGAGGCAACAACAAGTTCAAGAATTTTAGAGAGGAAGGAGAGGCTGGAGATGGGATGGTAGTTTGCAAGGACGGCCTATGTTTGTCTCCTTGAGGAGATGGTTGATCCAAGCAGATTTGAAGGAGAGGGGAATGGTAGAGAGGAGACTCTTTAACAATATCTCTTAACATGAGAGAACATGAGGGAATTAGGAGGGAAGCTAGAAAAAGATGTAGTTTGAGGTTTTAGATTAAGGCAAAATTTTGGCTGCATACTTGAGGTAAATAAATGCAGTATAGTCAAATATGTGGTAAGCTGCATGTGATCCGTGAAAGAAGCGCCTTGATTTTCCAAAAGCTGTCTTCTCATTTCATGCTTTCTTATGAATGTTAGTGTTTCCACAGTGAGTGTTTATGGCATTAGAAAGAGATTGCATAATAAGAGTTTAATTACCATGCACAGCTGTAATGACAAAACAGCTGAGGCTTCACAAGTTAATGGATGTATCGTTTTTGGTTTAGCTTTTACACTCATTGTTTAAAGATGAATTTTTGCAATTTTTAGTAGCAGTTAAAACATAAGAAACATCATCATAATTAGTCATAATTCATTATTTAAAGGGATGTCAATGGTGAGACTTCCTCTTAAATTACTTTGGTATATTATGTAATTGGAACAGAATATCTACACTAATGTGCCTCTTTGAAAGTGTAAGTAATAACTTGTATTTATATATTGCCTTTAACATAGTAAAATGCCTTAAGGTACTTCACAAAAATGTTCTTAGACAAAATTTGACACTGAGCCACATGAAGAGATATACCAACAGGTTACTAAAACCTTCATCAAAGAGGTTGGTTTTATGTTTGGTCATATTTTGCTTCTGTGTAAGTGTTTAATTCATTCCCATTTCTCCAATGGGAATGCCTGCCTTGAAGAAGTTCTGCTCTTCTTTCTGACACGGTTTCCATTTGTCACTTTTATTTTGTTTGTCATCATTGCTTCTCACATTGGATCAGGAATCTACCAAATCTCATTTTCACAGTCCCGACTCATGCCATGGGAATTCCAACTGAAAGTTCAACCTCCATGGTGCCAATCTACCCACGGTTACAGATATCTCTAAAACATTCAGCATTCCACAAACCACTGTCCTTGCTCTATCCTGAGATTCACACTCAATGCACACTCTCAACCTTTCTCTTCAGCAGCCCCCCACTGGTTCTATCAAAGCTGCCATGGTCCACAGTTTCATTTCATCCTTCATCCCATGTGGTGCGTTAACAGAGACATTTTTCCTTTCTTTCAGGTGTCAAGGAATGCAAGCTTCAACAACTCATGGATACTAATGTCCCTCCCTTCTTCCCCTTTTAATTTTCACTAACGCAATCTATTCCTCCAATCTCACCCCATGCCATGTTTTCATGGCCGCCTCTGACCTTCCCCTTCCTGACCCTGAATGATCTGTCCTCAGCAATGGCCTCGGCCTCACCCTGTTACACATCTACCTCAAAGAATTTCAAGCCTAACATGACATTATGTTCTTCTTGTGTCCCCTTTGCCTCAGTGCCCGCTTCTTTGGCCAGTATTCCTCCAGCACAATGGATCCTTATTACTGTCTACGGATTTCTTGTTACATCTTGACATCTCCCTCTGGCTGATGAGACTTCCCTTGGTCTTACCATCCATCTCAGCAGCCACCAAAGTCAACGTATCATCCTCCATCATTTTTGCCTCCACCAAAAACCATCTTCTCCTCCCCTTTCAGCATTCAAAGTGGACTGTTCCTGCCGCAACACCCTGGTCCACTCCTCAATCATCCGCCCAATACCTTCTTCCCTTCCCATGCAAGCGTAAGAGATGCAACATCTGCCATTTTATCACCTCCATTCTCCCCATCCAGAGCCCCAACACCAGTTTTGGGAAAACAGTGATTTACCTGTCCTTTTCAATTTAGTATACCTTCTTCCCCGCTCATGATACAGTTTGTTTTACATTGGGGAGACCAAAGATATATTAAGTGACCACTCTGTAGAATTTCTCTGTTCAGTCCACAAGTGTGAAGCTGAACTTTTGGTCACATGACATTTTAATCCTCCACTGACTCACCTTTCTTTCCTCTGCCTCCTACACTCTTCCACTGAAGCTTAGGGCAAGCTTGAGAAACAGCACATCATCACTTTATTAGGCACTGTGCAACTTTCTGGACTGAACTTTAAGGTCAATCTGTCACCTTTTGTTGTTGTTTGTGGATAGCAATTGTTGATGATAACTCTTTACACCTCCCCTAGACTCATTTTTATGTCTTTATTTGCCCCATCACTATATCCTTTCGCCTTGCATCACATCCCTTTTGTCATTTAATTTCTCCTGTCTTTCACCTTTTCACAGACCTTCCTTGTCGCCCTTTCCCTTCCACCTCCCCTCCCCCATCCATGACTCGACATTTGCTTAAAATCTGTTACATCCCTGGCTTTTGCAAGTCCTGATAAAAGGCCATAAACTTGAAATGTTAATTCTGTTTCTCTCTCCACAAATGGTGCCAGACTTGCCTAGTATTTCCAGCATTTTCGGTTTTTATTTCAGATTTCAGCACCTGCAGTATTTTACATTTGTAAATAGGTTTAAGTAGGCTAAGGAAGGAGAGAGGTAGAAATGTGGAGACGTTTGGGAGGGAATTCAAAGGCTAGAGCCTAGGAACTGAAGATAGAGCTGCCAGTGGTAGAGCAATGGAAATTGGTGATTTGGAACCATTTTTCTTTTGTATGACATATTTGTCCCACTTTAATTATTTCATGTTGGATGCACAGAAACAGGAAAAATCATAAATCAAACACAGATTTGTTGCATTCATTGGAATCAAAAGTGTGAAATAGCTCAACACAAATGAAATGTAAAAAGATAGCTTGGGGCCAGTTCCCTGATCCTATGCATCAGAAGAAAAACTGCAGAGCCAGCACATTTGGAGAGTAGAACAGGAAGGGCACAGGCCTTGCACCAAATTCTTTCTGTCCTGTGATTCTCTATTTTTCTATTTCTAGTAAGTTACACTGCTTGAATCCATTTCTATTTGAGCCTCATCATGTACCGGTTTCAATGAAAAGTTATTGAAATGAACACCAAGTACAATTCAGCAATCATAATGATAGGTTTGCTCCACAGAAGAGTTCTTAAATAGAGTTTATAAGGCATCATTTTCCTATCTTTTCAGTGTAATATATTCTGCAAGACATTTTCCATACTTAAGAAATTTTAATTAGTGTATCTTGTTTTGAGAAAAAAGTACATTTGATAGTCATTTGGTTTCTTCTTAAGGTCAGTTGAGGTGAGCTTACTTTAAGGTGTTATGGACAAGAGAGAAAAGGCAAACTAAACTCCTTCATTCTCTTGCCACCTGTCTGTAGGCAGAGGTATTTCTTAGTTGTTTTAAAAATGGGCAGTGCTCTGTTTTCCCAAACCCTCAGTTTGTGAAGTCCAGTTTTTACAGTGACTTGTGGCAAACTCTCTTTATGATTAAACAGAATATTAGTTTATTCAGACATTCAAACCCGGGAAGATGATTGCAACTTCACACACACACACACACACGCACACACTCACATACAATAAGGGGGATAAAAAAAGGAGTTTTACAACAATAAATATCTTAACAATAAAAGAACCATAGAAATTAACACCAGTTCACATTTTGTCCAGAGCCCAGGAAGACAGTGGTGGAGAAACTGTTGGAAGTAATTCTGAGGGACAGAATTAATCTACACTTGGAGAGGCAGGGATTAATCAAGGACAGTCAGCATGATTTTGTTAAGGGGACATCATGTCTGACCAATTTGATTGAAGTATTCGAAGGGGTGGCCAGGTGTGTAGATGAGGGCAATGCATTTGACATAGTCTACTTGGGCTTCAGCAAGGCTTTTGATAAGGCCCTGCATGGGAGACTGATAACGAAGGTAAGAGCCCATGGGATCCGATTTGGCAAATTAGATCCAGAATTGGCTGAATGGCAGGAAGCAGAGGGTAATGATCAAGGGGTGTTTTTGCGACTGGATGCCTGTGTCCAGTGGGGTTCCACAGGGATTGATGTTGGGTCCCTTGATGTTTGTGGTATATATAAATGATTTAGACTTGAATGTAGGAGGGTTGATCAGTAAGTTCGCAGATGACACGAAAATTGGTGGGTTGCTAAATAGTGAGGAGGATAGCCTTAGATTACAGAAGGATATAGATGGGCTGGTCAGATGGACTGGTCAGTGGCAAATGGAATTTTATCTGGATATGTGTGAGGTGGTGCACTTGGGCGGGACAAACAAGGCACGGGAATACACAATGAATGATAGAACCCTGGGAAGTACCGAGGATCAGACGGACCTTGGTGTGCATGTCCACCAGTCCCTTAAGGTAGCGGGACAGGTAGATAAGGTGGTTAAGAAGGCATATGGAGTATTTGCCTTTATTAACTGAGACATAGAATATAAGAGCAGGGAGGTTATGCTGGAACTGTATAAAACGCTGGTTAGGCCACAGCTGGAATATTGCGTGCAGTTCTGAAATCTGCCTTATAGGAAGGATGTGATTGCACTAGAAAGGGTGCAGAGGAGATTTACCAGGTTGTTGCCTGGGCTGGAGAGTTTTAGTTATGAGGAGAGTTTGGATAGACTGGGGTTATTTTCCCTGGAGCAGAGGAGATTGAGGGGGGACATGATTGAGGTGTATAAAATTATGAAGGGCATAGATAGGGTAGAGAGGAAGGAAATTTTACCTTTGGTGGAGGGATCAATAACCGGGGGCATAGATTTAAGGTAAGGGGCAGGAGGTTTAGAGGGAACATGAGGAAGAATTTTTTCACCCAGAGGGTGGTGGGAATCTGGAACCCACTACCTGAAATGGTGGTGGAAGCAGAAACCCTCATAACATTTAAGAAGTATTTGGATGTGCACTTGTGATGCCATGGCATACAAGGCTATGGGCCTACTGCTGGAAAAGGGAATTAGAATAGTTAGGTACTTGTTTGACTGGCGCAGACGTGATGGGCCGAAGTGCCTTTTTCAGTGCTGTAGAGGTTTGTGACTCTATGACTATGATTCTATGACTCAAAGTCCAGAGGTGCAGTGTCCCTTCTTGGAGAATTTAGTTCTAGGTAAAGACAACAGCACAGACTTTCTTTAAAATGGATATTGATGCAGCGATATGAGATTGCTGTACATAGACTTGGTTTGTTTTGCAGGTGATGATCAGAGGTTTCTAGTGAAACAGGCTTCCAGTGGCTGACACTTGTTGTAGGTTGCTTCGTCAACCTGGAGTCCTGCTGTTGAATCTTGCACATTGGAGGTACATCAGCAGACTGAGTTAAGAATCTCAAAATGTAATATTAAAAATGTTCCAAAGGTCAGAGGCTTGGATCATGTGGTGTGGCCCATTAACGAGGCAATTGCAGGTTCTGTGCCTCTAATTAAATCCATTGTCCACCTTATGAGATAAACGGTGGCTCTTAGCTCCTCTGCACACATAACGGGTTTTGATGGTTCTCCCTTTGTTATAGTTTAGGATGGAGAGATCGACCGCCTGCTGCTCCCCTGATTTCAATTATTGTAAGGTCCTCACAAAGAGAAGTATGGGATTCCACACCAATAAGGGTTGTTTTGTCTTGCAACTGCTGTTTGAACATTTCCAGAAGTTGTAGCAAATGTTGTGCATCATGTGTCCTGTAAGAACCAACTTTTGGTTCAGCATTGTCCATTTTAAGTAAGGTTTTAAACAGTTTATGATCCCTTTCATGTCTTAGGGGCAAGACAAAGATAAGCACCACAGATCTAGTCATCAGTGAAGTGGTACACAATGGAAGAAGTCTTGGCAGGCAAATCAGCAGCCACTAGACATTCTCAAACCTGGATAAGTGCATCAGCTTACTACAAGTCAAAAGGACAGAGCTGTAACATCTCTAGCAAGGAACTCTGCTCCTAACATCTAACACAGAGATATAGGGCTATGTTTTGCCTGCCCCCTCGAGGTGTATTTTTGGTAGGTGGTGGCAGGTAAAATAGGGCAGGTCCCCACCCACCACCTTCCTTCCCAACCCTGAGCTCACCCCCATCATATGGTGGTGGGCAGGTGCCAAACTGGGTAATTTAATAGGTAATTAGGCTTGTCACCAAGCCAATTGATCTTGATAACATGCTGCCTATGCCATAAAACAGTTGGCGTGAGCAGCTGGATGGGAGTGTGAAGTCTGATTTTTAAAAATAAGATCTTCAAAGGGCAGCAAAGAAAAGAGGTTCTCTTTTTGGATCGGGGGCAGCCACCTTAAAAAAGAACACCCACTTTCTTCCTACCCACCTGCTACCTTAAACATACATCTTGTCCTCCTCCCCAACCTGCCCAAACCCCCACTGCCCAAGAGCCCAGACCTGTTTCCAAGGATCCATGGGCCTTCTTCTATTTCCTCATTGTAATTCCAGCAGCACCCACTAATGCGCCTTTGGCGCTGCCGGGGCTGCTGGCCAATCAGATTGTCCGGCAGTTCCCAAAGGCGGGGCTTTCACTCCATTGAGAGGAAGATGTCCCACTCTGCCTCTGTTTAGTCCACCCACAGTGCTCTATGGCTGTGGGTTGGGCTGGTATGGAGTGGGTAGGCTCCATGCTGACTTTGCTTCTGAAGGTGGGGAGAGGGTGTGAGGAGGGGTGAGACATCCTCTCCCATGTAATTGGTCTGATCACCATTGCCGTGTACTTTATAAAGGCAACTTATGCTTAGCATTGATATCATTCCCTTGTTGAGCGGTATGATAGGCAGGTTTACTATTTATACACTGGTACATTTTCAAAAATATAGGACGTCAGTAATTGCTGCTGTGTGTTGACAGGTATGGATTGGTTGGGCTGAATGGCCTGTTTCTGTGCCCTCGATTTATCCTGAAACCTTTGAAATGCTTGAGTGTCACAAAGCTTTCAACTATATTGGAGGCAGTGGCGTAGTGGTATTGTCATTGGACTAGTATTCCAGAGACCCAGAGAAATGCTCTAGGGGTAGATGGTGAAATTTGAATCCAATAAAAATCTGGGATTATAAGTCTAATGATGACCATGAAACTATTGTTGATTGCCATAAAAACCCATCTTTTCACTAATGCCCTTTAGGGAAGGAAATCTGCTGCCCTTACCTGGTCTGGCCTACATGTGACTCCAGACCCACAGAAATGTGGTTGACTCTTAAATGCCCTCTGAACAGGGTAATTAATAAATGCTGACCTAGCCCACATCCAAATAAAATAATGGTTCATCTTGATGTTTGCCCTGCTAAGATATGGGTATGCATAAGACTCAATGCAAGAACTGTAGGGTTATGTGAAAGCTTGGTAGGGACAAACAGTAGAAGTGGAACCAGTTGACAGGCTAGAGTTTGTGCCATCCACCTGGTGTCTGATACAGTTGTTTAATCTTAGCTTGTCTGATTCCTTCAAATATATTGTCTATTCCCACATCAGTTGGCTGATACAACAGGTACTCTAGATTATATTCAATTCATTCACTATCTTCTGACAAACATGATGAATCACAGTGCCTTGGAGAAGATGCCTTGGAGTGCCTCGGACTCACCTCATACGGCAAATATTCACTTCATCCATCAAGTAAAGTGGAGAATGAGAGCTGTGTTGTTTAGCCATGTGAACATCTCTACATTTTAGCTGACCTTTTGACTTTGCCCACCAATTCTTCCCCTTCAGATAGCCTTTTAAAAAGCTGAAAACTGCTTATGCCATTTTTGAGCTTTGGAAAATTCTCCACCATTTTTCTTTGGCCTTTAATTTTGAGCAGCAGCCCTTTAAGGTCGCCATGCACCTAATTTGGCAGGCCTGCCTTTGTTAAAGTTCCAGCGCAAGACTGAAGATTACCAGGGAGTATATTTGACAAAGCTGACCCCACCTCCACTAAGTCTGGTGTAATCAGCTCCTCATTCCAACAGTCCAGTTGTGCACACAACTGCCATATCACAGCTGCATTTTCCCCTTGATTGAGAAATCAGTCCTGTTGATTTATTAAAATATACAAACAAGCCTTTTCTTTGATAGAAGTATTTACATATCAGCTTCAAACTTTCCTTCTTTGTTCAGATAACATTAAGAATGAAGACAGCATTTATCTATTATTTATCCAGGCTTTGAAAGTGTAAGGAAACCTTGGATAAACTGATATCCATGCTTTTAGTTATTTAACATTAAGCTATTGCATCCACTATGGCCTAAGCATATTTAATAAACTGGAGGTGAAAAAGCATTCAGTAGAAAAAGAACCTTATTATTAAACAATCACTCAATCAAAATGAATTTGGTTTTAGTATTGTGTTTATTCATAATCCCACACCGAACATGGATGGAGCTCAATACCACAGTGGAGCTTCATTAGCAAATCACCAAACACCCAGGGCAAACTATTTTTATTCTGACACAACACACTGAAGAAAAGGATAGTATTATATACAATCTGTTTAGGAGTCATTATTAATGAATTGTCCTGGTCTCACAAGAGTTAGTAGTGGGTAGCTTATTAGGCTATTCAAGCACATATTGTGAAAAGATAAATATTATTTGCTGGCAATTAATTTGTACTGGCTATTGTCCAGGGATAATCAGTATTTACAGTCAAATGCCTGTAATTCATTGGTTTGAAGTCCTAATATGCTAAGCTAGAACTATCAGAAATAAAATTGACGTTCAAATAGAGGAATGGGTACAAAAATATATCGATATAACAATTTGTTTTTTGCCAAATCACTTCAGTCTCCAAGAAAGTTAATATTTATAGTTGCTTAAAATAGGCCCTGAAAAATTTCCTACTTCGTGGAAGCTGTATCATTCAGAGAGAATTTAAAACACGTTAGAACCACAGATTTATTTTGTGCATTTAGACCTTTATAATCTTGGCTCTTTCAAAACCTGTTCTGAAAATGTGATGTTCTACAAGACTGAGAGGCCCTAGATGTCAAGTCGTGCACATCACAGTTAACCTATGAGATGTCCAGATTCTCACTGCTTATCACAGCAATCAAGCCATCAGGATACTCCGGAGCTTTGGCCTATACACAAACTAGGGAAATCAAGCTTCTGTTACACTTTGTTGCTCATTCTTTTGTGCTAACAGTGCAATCCATGTAAGATATTGTTGTCCTTCTAAAGATTATGTGCCAAGACATGAAACAAAAGCATTAATGCTCAGAGAGGTTCCACTCCCAAAGTGTCAGCACTCAGCAGGGGCAGTGACTGCTTGAATAAATGAATATTATAGCAATATCAACATTTTTAATCTCTGTATGTCATCCACTGTGGTGTTTATAGGTGGCATCTGCAAAACTGAATTATTTTGGGGGAATCATTAAAACATATTTGAATTGGTAATGATCTCTACAGAAAGGAAAGTTTAACAAAACAAGTTTGTCATGCGAATTGTTCTTCACCAAGATGCAAAACTAAATGTATTCTATTTGCAGAGCAAATAAATTACCTTTTTAATCTCTGGTGGTGGAAATGATCATTTGCTGTTTGCTGCAGTGAGATGATGCCTACATAGAGAAACATGAAATACATTATCCTGAGCATTTGAATCTTTGGTAAACAGAGGTGTACTCATTCCCTTCTTTTGCCATCAACAAATTGCTGCATTTACTGAATGTTGATTTGAAAGTCAACGCACCTTCCAACAACATTAAATTACCTACTGTATTCAAAGCATTTCTGAGCATAAATCAAGCATTCCCAATCAGTTCCACTCAAACTACACAAACATTAAACTCTTATCATTTGATATTCCCACTTTGTGAAGAGTTCTGAATAATTTATTCTTTGAAAAATTACCATGGAAAAGAAAGCAATAGATAGTTATAATTACAAGACTAATGAACAAATTTACCTTTCTGGAAAGCTTTTTTTCCTTATTGCAAGCCAGAAGTAACATAATGGTTGGAGTATCAAAAGGGATTTTGGGGCATAATGGCATCATTGATTTGCCAGTAATTAGAATATTGTGTTCAGCTTTCAGCACTTTTATTTTAGGAGGAGATCAAGGACCATCAAGTGGGTGAAGAAGAGATTCATGTAGATGACACCAGTGATAAATGGCTTTAGTTATGAGGAGAGACGAGAGAAATTAGTGCTCTTTTTATTAGGACAGAGAAAATTTCAAAAAGATTTGAAAGGTGTGTACAGAATTTAAAGGTGTTTTGATAAGGTAAATATGGAAAAAGTACTTCCAGTGAGTGGGTAACTAGAATAGATACATTTAAAATCATTACCAAAGGATAGAAAGGGGTGGATGAAGAGAATGGCCCCGCTGCGCCGTGTCTCTCTCCCTTACCCTCGGTGGATGTGGCGAGCCATTTAAATCTCCATTCAGTTTGGCGGGGCGTAATATTCCACCAGGAGGGAGGAGCTGTAAAATCCTGGCCAATGACTTTTTGAGAACAGTTATTAGGACATTAAATCACCTACCAGAAACTAGGGTGGAAGGAACTGTACAATGGGCTCAAATTTGCTGAAAGAATTACAGGGATAAATTTTGTGTGAATGGTGCATGGTGGTACCAGAAGTGGGTGTCGTTGCTGAATGTGTGAAATGTGGCCAGCCGACTACGATTATGCAGTGCCAGCCAATAATGGCCTGGAGGTGCAGAACCCATCTAATGGGTGGGTGGGGATAGGCCATGAGTCACCAATCTTCAGGTCACCTGATGGAAAGGACACGCAGAGGGAAGACATTGGGTGGTCCCACGGTTTAGCAATGCCTCCGAGCCGAGTCTCCTCTAGGCTGCAAGGGAAAAACTGGTACTTCTCTTCCAAGGAGATGACCAGAATAAAGCCTTCCTCCTGACCAAGCAATCTTGGGCAGAGCTTACAGAGGAGGTCATTGTGTCACCGCCCTGATCTGGAGTGGAGAGTCACAAACAGATCAATGACTTCCTTCTCTGTGCCAGGGTAATCCCACATTCCTCTTTGGGGCTTGCATGTGGCAACATGGAACAATGCACTACATAGAGAGGAGATGGCCATTCAGGTAGTAGCAAAAGGTTGTGGCAGCAACAGATCCCTTCTGATGCATTGTTGCATCTCAACTACAATCAGCCATTTCTTTGCTGGCTCCCACCAAATCCCTGGGAGGGAACGTATGGAGGAGGTGCTCAAGAGCCCCCATCAAAAGCCTAAGACTGCTACCTGCATAAGTCTTGAACTCGTCTTCACGGGAAAACTAACAGTGTCCCTCATTCTGCTTGCAGGAATAGTTGGCCCACAACATCAAGGAGTGGATCAAGATTGATGGGGGCACCCCCAATATTCGTTCTTTGATGTTGGCTGTGAAGGAGGCCCTGGAACAGGTTGGCTGCGCAATTGCAGATGGTGAGGCAGTGGAGCTAATTCAAGAGAGTGAGGAGGCATAGTGCTCATGTGGATGCATGGAGCTCCACCTTAGGCATGGATGGGATGAGATATGAAGCCCTTAAGCCCTAATTGTTTGTGTTTTTTCATGCAGGTCTCGATACTCCAGAATGATGGTCAACCACTGAGACTGGGACCCTGCAGTCTGCCTCCAAGGAAGGTTAGGAGGAATCTTCAGAGGGTGGATTGTCACAACATTCCTCGGCACCCTCCACATGTACAGACACTGTCACATTGATGAGTCTACACTCATGATTACATTCAGGGTCACAAGCTGGTGAACACATCACAGATGCGCCTGAGCAGCTGATGGAGGCTGTGAAAGCCAAAGCCGCTAACAGTCGGGTGCCAGGCTAGTGCTGAATCCCAGGTTGTTGATGTGCCCCTGAAGTCATCAGCAAAAGGGAATCGGCTGGAGCTGCAGTGAGAAATGAGGGAACACCTGGTGCAGCTGCCACAGGCTATGTGTAGCCATGCACGGATGATGAAGGAGTCCATTCAGGCTGTGAGTGCTGCCAAGTCTCAGACATGTGTGCACATGACTTCCTCAACTGGGAGTTTGGTGACCCTCACAGATAGCCAGATTCAGCAGGCCAGTCAGCCAGTGCGGGAAATATGTATAGACCTATATGCCATTGCCTTGTCCAGGAACTCAATACATTAGCAAAACAAGAGGGGAGAAGGCACCTGGAGTCACCACCAGGTCCTCGTCCTTCTCAGGTCAGCAGAGAGGTATAGGTGTGCCTTACAAGGGAGGAGGCGCAGCTGACTTCTGTTTCTGGGGGCTCCTCTCAGCATTCTCCGAGTATAGGCAGCAAATCCTCAGACCTTCAACCAGTAACTCTAACTTCAGTAGCCACAGTGACAGAAAGGGTTCCTACAACCTTCCATTGTCCACCCTATCAAATCCCCTCAGGGTCTTATATGGTTCAATAAGATCACCTCTCCTATTTCTAAACTGCAATGGGTATAGACCCAACCTGTTCAACCTTTCTTCATAAGATAAGCCCCTCATCCAGGAATGAGTTGAGTGAACCTTCTCCGAAATTATTCTAACACAATTACATCTTTTCCCAATAAGGAGACCTAAACTGCACACATGTAAATGTAAAATGTAAATGTAAACATGCAGGATTTGCCTTCTGTGATCACATATGAGCTGCATGTTCAAAGAGTGGAATACTTTTCTATTCATGAATGTGATTGGCTGTTGCCAGGCCACATGTGTGCAGTCGATAGTGCCCTACACTTGCAAGGAATCTGAGATTGCTGCAATTCCCACTGCTCTTGTAACCTGACATTCAGGATCCAGGAGGAATTAGACAAATTGGTGTGTTCTCCTGAACAGGGCATCTGTCACTTTCTGGATGCATTTGTGTGTCACTGACTAGGAAATGTCACGCAGGTCCCCAGTGGAACCCTGGTAGGAGTCGCTGTCAAAGAAATTTAAGGCAGTGGTGACTTTTAATGCCACCGGCATGGGATTGCCTCCAGGTCCTTGAGGCCACAGGTCCTCATAGATAAGCTAAAAGCAAAATACTGTGGATGCTGGAAATCTGAAACAAAAACAGAAAATGCTAGAAAAACTCAGCAGTTCTAGCAGCATCTGTGGAGAGAGGAACAGAGTTAATGTTTTGAGTCCGTATGACCCTTCTTCAGAGTTGAAGAGAAGTGGAAATGTGATTAAATTTATACTGTTTAAATTTAGCGGAGCAGGTGAAGCTGGATAGAAGGCTAGCAATAGTTGGGGACAAAGGAGAGATTGACAATGAATATTCTCCCTCCACCTGGACCCCTCCCTCTGGATTCTTACCTTCTCTCGATCTTTTCATTGAGAACTGTCGGCGCGACATTAGTCGTCTCAATTTCTCTGCTCCTCTCACCCATTCTAACCTGTCTCTCTCTGAACTTACTGCACTCCATTCTCTCAGGTCCAACCCTGACATTGTCATCAAACCCGCTGACAAGGGTGGTGCTGTTGTTGTCTGGCGCACTGACCTCTACCACGCGGAGGCTGAGCGTCAACTCGCAGACACTTCCTCCTACCTCTCCCTGGACCATGACCCCACCACTGAACATCAAGCCATTGTTTCCAGGACTGTCACTGACCTCATCTCCTCTGGGGATCTCCCTCCCACAGCTTCCAACCTGATAGTTGCCCAACCTCGGACGGCCCGCTTCTATCTCCTACCCAAAATCCACAAACAGAACTGCCCCGGTAGACCGATCGTCTCAGCTTGCTCCTGCCCCACAGAACTCATTTCTCGTTATCTTGACTCCCTTCTCTCTCCCCTTGTCCAGTCCCTTCCCACCTACATCCGTGATTCCTCTGACACCTTACGTCACATCAACAATTTCCAGTTCCCTGGCCCCTACCGCTTCCTCTTCACCATGGACGTCCAATCCCTCTACACCTCCATCCCCCACCAGGATGGTCTGAGGGCCCTTAGCTTCTTCCTCGAACAGAGGCCCGAACAATCCCCATCCACCACTACTCTCCTCCGTCTGGCTGAACTTGTTCTCACGCTGAACAATTTCTCCTTCAACTCCTCTCACTTCCTCCAAATAAAAGGTGTGGCTATGGGTACCCGCATGGGCCCCAGCTATGCCTGTCTCTTTATGGGGTATGTGGAACATTCCTTGTTGCAGTCCTACTCCGGCCCCCTTCCACAACTCTTTCTCCGGTACATCGATGATTATTTCGGTGCTGCTTCATGCTCTCGTCAGGACTTGGAAAAATTTATTAATTTTGCTTCCAATCTCCACCCCTCCATCATTTTCACGTGGTCCATCTCTGACACTTCCCTTCCCTTCCTTGACCTCTCTGTCTCAATCTCTGGTGATAGACTGTCCACCAATATCCATTACAAACCCACCGACACCCACAGCTATCTCGACTACAGCTCCTCACACCCCACTTCCTGTAAGGACTCCATCCCATTCTCTCAGTTCCTTCGCCTCCGTCGCATCTGTTCCGATGATGCTACATTCAAAAACAGTTCCTCTGACATGTCCTCCTTCTTCCTTAACCGAGGTTTTCCACCCACGGTCGTTGACAGGGCCCTCAACCGTGTCCGGCCCATCTCCCGCGCATCCGCCCTCACTCCTTCTCCTCCCTCCCAGAAACATGATAGGGTCCCCCTTGTCCTCACTTATCACCCCACCAGCCTCCGCATTCAAAGGATCATCCTCCGCCATTTCCGCCAACTCCAGCATGATGCCACTACCAAACACATCTTCCCTTCACCCCCCTTATCGGCATTCCGTAGGGATCGCTCCCTCCGGGACACCCTGGTCCACTCCTCCATCACCCCCTACTCCTCAACCCCCTCCTATGGCACAACCCCTTGCCCACGCAAAAGATGCAACACCTGCCCCTTCACTTCCTCTCTCCTCACCGTCCAAGGACCCAAACACTCCTTTCAAGTGAAGCAGCATTTCACTTGCATTTCCCCCAACTTAGTCTACTGCATTCGTTGCTCCCAATGTGGTCTCCTCTACATTGGAGAGACCAAACGTAAACTGGGCGACCGCTTTGCAGAACACCTGCGGTCTGTCCGCAAGAATGACCCAAACCTCCCTGTCGCTTGCCATTTTAACACTCCACCCTGCTCTCTTGCCCACATGTCTGTCCTTGGCTTGCTGCATTGTTCCAGTGAAGCCCAACGCAAACTGGAGGAACAACACCTCATCTTCCGACTAGGGACTTTACAGCCTTCCGGACTGAATATTGAATTCAACAACTTTAGGTCGTGAGTCCCCTCCCCCATCCCCACCCCCTTTCTGTTTCCCCCTTCTCTTTTTTTTTTTCCCAATAAATTATAAAGATTTTCCTTTTCCCACCTATTTCCATTATATAAAATAAAAAAAAAAAACCCACTAGAGCTATACCTTGAGTGCCCTACCATCCATTCTTAATTAGCACATTCGTTTAGATAATATCACCAACTTTATCTTTAACACCTATGTGTTCTATTGTACTATTGTTGTTGACATCTTTTGATATTCTGCTTCTATCACTGCTTGTTTGTCGCTACAACCACACCAACCCCCTCCACCTCTCTGTCTCTCTATCTCTCCGCCCCCCACACACACACCTTAAACCAGCTTATATTTCAGCTCTTTCCTGGACTCGAACTCAAGTTCTGTCGAAGGGTCATGAGGACTCGAAACGTCAACTCTTTTCTTCTCCGCCGATGCTGTCAGACCTGCTGAGTTTTTCCAGGTAATTCTGTTTTTGTTTTGTTTTGGATTTCCAGCATCCGCAGTTTTTTTGTTTTTATATATATATATATAAAGGACAAAGGGAGTGTTAATGGTAGTGGTGAGGATGAAAAAAGGTGCTGATAGTGGCAAAGGTAAGAAAGCAGAATGTGATAATAGCAGAACAAGGGCCAGCACTCTGAAAACAACAACATGAACAAGTAACAGATGGCCCTTTTGGGGAGGGGGCAGTGGTGGGGAAAAAAAAAGATAGAAAATGGGATAGAGGGTGGTAGAAAAGGAGATAAAACCATGGATAAATGAATAAAAATAAAAGTGGATAGAAAATAAAAATGAATGCAGAAAAAAGGGGGTAAAAAAGGGGGTGAGGATAGAGGGAAGAGGTCATGGTCTAAATTGTTGAACTCAGTGTTAAATCCAGAAGGCTGTAAAGTTCTCATAGTGGAGCTGACAGATGTGTGCAACCACACTCCAGAACCTCTGAAGGCACCTCTCGCATTGCCTTTCGCTCATCTGTAGATAGCCGCACTGTCTGCGATATACCTGTGGTTGGGCCAATGTTCGCCGTCACACTGGCCCCTGGTCACCAGCATCTTGACTTTTTTGTGGCCTCACTGCCTCTTACTGCTCAGGCCATTGCTCCTCCTGGCCCTGTGCCAACTTGAGACAGGTCCTCCTTCTTCTCTTCTGGATGAGAGCCAACAGAAAGGTAGGGTTGCCTGGACCCTGAATCATCTAGGCCATTGTCAACTGTGAACAAATTGAAGTAATTAATCTAGTGAGCATATTCTTTACAGGTTTTCCTCCATCTCAGAGCCACCGAGCCAGTGCAAAGCCCTGTACCTGTCTTCCGTTCAGACATGGCTCCCCACCTACTCACCCCTTCCAGGTGAAGGACATCCTGGAGGAACAGAGATGAGTGTTCCTCTCATTCATAGATTACTGTGCATAGAGACATTGCTCTTTGATGGCTGTGATGAAAGCCACGTGTAAGAACCCTCCCTCAAGCAATATTCAGTTTACCTCCATTACCCTCGAGACTCTATGGTGAGTCCATTGTCCTGGCAGCATAGAAGGACTAACCACATGAATCCCTGGTCAGCCATGACCATTCACCTGGGAGGATGAAGGTTTGGAGTCAGGAGTTGGCTGCCATCCATCAGCCGTGCCCCTTGGAGGCATCCACCTCCCTCCCGCCCTTCATCCCTGCCTCTGACTGCAGCACATGGCAAATCGCACAGAATGAACAGCAGCTCCTGATCTTGCGGGATCTCAATGTCATGAGACCCATGAGTCAAGAACAAACCTGCACCCGTGTGGGCTTCATCATGGGGAAGAGGACACAACTGAGCATGATTGTCATCCAATTGCCTCATGATCATTAGTCAGCCAATTGTGCTGTCCTTGAACTCCACCACCTGAAAAGACCTTCCTCCCACTATGAGGCATTGTAATTTTAAACCAACTGTGTTGCATTGTTGTTACTCAAAAAATGCTGTACGTTAATTTTCAGGCTCGCAACCACTATCTTCTACCCTTCCCCTTTCACCATCCCAACCTCCCCACCCCCATCATCTTTAACTCATTCAGTGTCACCACTCCTCTCCCCTCTGTCACCCTTGGACCACCCTTGTTACCCTGGGCCCTATATCCATCTCTGTCAACTTGCCTTCTCTTCCCTCTGAGCCAACACCCATGACCTTCCCTATGCCCACACTGACCCTGACCCCTCCTATTATCCACCTTATAGTCCACCTCTGTAATCCAACTATCAGTCAGGACCTGTCACCCTACCTCATCACACTCCTCTCTCTGACTGTGACTGTCCAACTTCCAGGACCCCACTGTGGACAGGATTGAACCCGCCCTATGGAACCATCTCTCTCCAACCATCCTCCCCCTCTCCCACCCAGCCACAGGGTCCCACACCCACCACAAAAGACCCTTACCTCAATCCCACATTGCTGCACCCGCACATTCCCTCGCTGCCTCACCTCTTCCCTGGACATTCTCTCCTGCTTTCCATCCTTTGGCTGCCTGTCATGTCCAGACTCCACTCCCCCCTCTCCCCAGTTCCATCTTTAGCCTGCCTCCTGTTTCCAGCCTCCACTCCACCCTAGCTTCCTTCCACCCATAGCCTGCCTCCCACGTCCAGCCTTTGTGCTGCTTTTCCTATTGGCACCTAATATAAGTCAAGTTGGGTGAGTGGTCCCCAAAGAGGTGAAAACAGCTTCTACTCACCTCAAAGTCATGGAAGAAGTCAGGCTAGCCAGGTGCAGGCCACTTAGACACAGTTGTAAATGTGAACGTCCTAATCTCTCGCTGGTGGGGAACTTAATTCAGACAAGGTGGCCTTTAATAAGCATGCATGACATGATATGTGCATGGAAAATGTCTTCCTGACATTGTCCATCAGGAAGTTCAACCCACCTTTAAAGTCCTGAGAACAGAATTCTTATAGTGCACCGTGCCGTCAGGAAACTGATTTTTGACCTCGTGCCAAATTAAATTGCCCTGCCAGCCAAGCTTCCCACTGCTGGTGAGACTGGAACCTTCCACCCACGGTCTGTAGACCCTCTCCGGTGGGTAACTTCTTTGCTGCGCAGGAAGCTGGTTAATTGCCCCTCTTCACCCTTCCCCTCTGTCCCCTCCCTCCCCCGAGGCTGGCGTACTTGCTGCTCTTGCTGGTGCCCCACTGCCCATTACAGCAACTCTCTCCTCTTTGGCTGCTTCATCCTTACACAAAAACTTAGCAAAACCAACAAATTTAACTACCTGCCCAACTCGTGAATGCACAATATCCTCCCACTGTACCTACAACCCTTCTCAATATCTGGATCCAAGGGAGGGTGTTGGGCTTTTGTATCAACATCTTTCCATCTGATATTCCAATCCCTCCCACCTCCAACCTGTCTCTAGTGGGCTGGGAAAACTCAGCTTGTGGAGTCTTTTTCCATCAAGTAGTCAATTGTTGTTGGAGATATTAAAAAATGTCAATTTTTTTCCCCTATGTCTTTTTTACTCTCTCCTAATCCAGTCTTTCTTTCCCTTTATTTATTTATTTTTCTGTATCAGGTATGACTTTGAATTCACCCACTTCTTCATCCCCCCTTTATTTCATTCTCAATCCTTAATTGGTTAATCAGCATTGCTGTTGGTCCTACCATTCACTGAGGTTCCAGATGCTCTGCTATCTTCATCATACCGGTATCAACTAACATTTCCAATCACTTTTGAACTGAATGATACAGGAGAAAAATCTTAGTATCCAGATAGACTGTGAGCTCTTAGATACCGTGAGCTTCCCTGCTATATCTAACTCAGGTCCAATGGCTTTTAAAAAGGAAGAAAATAAATAATTAAGTAGGTTTTTAAACAGCAAGGGAAAAGGAAATCAGTGGTACCTCTTTCAGAAAGTCAACAAGGGCTCAAATGAGTCAAGTGGCTGGAACTTTTAATGAGTCCATGGGACCAATTTTTACTTTATGCATACATTAGGTAATGGCCAGTTCAACTGACGAGAGGCCCGAGCCAATATAGGGGTCAAGCCTCACTCTGCAACCAATCAAGGAGCAGTGAGCGCTGATAAAGATAGGCAGAAATTCCAGCAACTCCTCCATGGAACTGAGCCAGAGTAATGAATTAAAGAGATGGAGCTGATTGTTAGGACGACAAGGTTTTTAGATCAGCAAGCAGAGAGTTACAAGGGCCTGAATTTTTCATTCCTCAGGTGTGTGCGATTGGTGTGCCCAGAAGCGGTCAGGGAATGGATGCCCGGTTGTGATTGGCCCCCGACCGCGACCTCACAGTGGCTATCCAATTAACGGCCAGCCAGTGTGAAACGTGTGCTGAGAAATGCTCAGCGCTGCCTGGGTGGGGGCGGAAAGAGGGCAGGCACCGACCTAACTGAGGGTGCAGGTGAGCGCTTCCTGTGAGCTCCCCTGAAGGCAGACAGCTGCCCCAGGGAGCTGCAGACGTCCACAGAATAAAGCAAACAACAAAAATGCTGCAAAATATGTCCGTGCAACGCAATCAAGCACCTGAAAGCATACCTCATTAAAAACCAATCCTCAGGTATCCCTTTTTATTTCTCCACGGAGATTTCATCTCACCTTGGATCGAGCTTTGAGCAAAACTATGAATGCCAATTGGGAGAATGGCCCGCCTGCCAACTGTAAATGTGTGTTTTGTGGATTTGATCTGTTCCCAGTGTCTCCCCTTCAGGCGTAAACCTTGCTGGGGTGCCCGGTTTTCTTGGGCAGCAGCACAGCCTGGATGTTGGGCAGGACCCCACCCTGGGCTATGGTGACCCCGCCCAGCAGCTTATTGAGCTCCTCATCGTTGCGGATGGCGAGCTGCAGGTGGCGGGGGATGATGAGGGTCTTCTTGTTGTCCCGGGCCGCGTTGCCGGCCAGCTTGAGGATCTCGGCCGTCAGGTACTCAAGGACGGCAGCCAGGTAGACGGGGGCTCCGGCCCCGACCCGCTCGGCATAGTGGCCCTTGCGCAGCAGCCGGTGGATACGGCCGACGGGGAACTGGAGCCCGACTCTGGAGGAGCGAGTCTTGGCCTTGGCGAGCCCTTTGCCTCCGGTTTTACCGCGACCGGACATTCTGCTCTCACCCTCGCTGAAGGTCTGGACCAATGTTAGATCAATTGTAATTGTGGACAGGCCATGTAAAATCGCTGTTAATTGCATCATTAATGGGCTTAATTGTGGGCAGGTGCATTACTGTCACGCGCACCCGCCGAGCAAAATATCATGCAAGTGTGCAATGCGGTCAGGATGTTTGCCTGATGTCATCTCGCATTATTTCACGCCCTTTTGGATCGGGCGCGCGCCTGCCCACGGAATGTGAATTTCAAGCCAAGGCTTTTGCTAAATCTGTCCACAGAAAAATCAGTGCTATTTTGCTTCTGGCCACATTTTCTGTTGGCTGCAGGGGTCCCCTAAAAGAATTTTGATAAGATTTGGCGCAACTGGGCAGAACTTGTATGATACACACTGGGAAAAATTTTCTGGATGGCGAGGAGCGGAGCGGAGTGGGAATGGGTGCAGCCGGGCATGGACCTGATCGCCGCTTGCGATTGGGTCTGTGCCACCATTTCAAGTGGGCGGGCCGATTAAGGCCCGTCCAGCGTGCTTCATGACTCCAGTGCATAGCGGGAGTGGGCAGGTGGCAGCGGGCGCACTCAGTCCACCGGGTCCAATGCCGACCCAGCAGCCTGTATAAAGGAAGGCCTGGCAGCTTTGGAAAGGTTGCTCACAATAGCTGGGCAAAGGGCTCTGCAGAGGGGCGATGGAGGTTATGCAAGTCTGGAGGCTAAGCCATCAGGGCAGGACAGACCGGAGGGTAGAGCGGGAGGGCCATGTGCCCCTCATTTTTCTGATGATTACCTTGCTGCCCTCCTTTAGGAGGTGGCAGCATGGCGGGAGGTGCTGGTTCCCCAGGGGGGAAGGAGGAGGACCCCCCCATATGATGAAACGTGCCTGAGAGGAGGTAGTGGAGGTGGCGGAGGTGGTGAGCTCCCGTGACGTGGTGCGGTGCACCTGATCCAGTGTCGCAAGCGCTTCAACGACTTGTTGCTCTCTGGAAGGGTGAAGGCGATGTTGGCATTGGTCACTTAACCCAGCAGGTTGGCTTTCCCCCCTGCTGCACCCCACCCACCCCAAGTCTGAGTGTAGTGACTGCATTGAATCATTGACGACATGCGTCCTTCGCTGAGTGGGCCGGCAGATATTGCCCATGTCGAGGTAACCCTGAGAGATGGGTTCTGTGCCCTCAGCATGTGGTACACTGAGACCCACATGACTGGTTTGGGGGCAACCTGGAGGAGTACATCTAGGCGCTGTGCTGGAACTGCTGGACATGTCCAAGTCAGGGTGATGACATGCTGGGAGGGGAACTTCAAGGTGGCGTGGCAATGAACCATCTGCTGCCCTCTGCGCTCCATGTACTTGCGCCTCCTTGCTATGGAAGGATATACCATGTGGTGCCTAACGTGATGTAGGCAGCATGTGGCCAAGGGAGTGGTGGGGGGGTTTTGGAGCAGGTCAAGTATCGTTGTGTGAGCGTTCGGCAGCAGAGGGGTAAGGAGGCTCTGGAGCCCTGATGTGTCCCACTCAGGTTGGGGTCGGCCGTGCGCGAAGAGAGTCCATGTACAATTTGCATAAATCAATGCTCGTCTCTAATTTTCATGAGAAGAATGCTCATTATACTGCAGATCATGTGAGGACTGGTGGTGGCCAAGCACAGTTAACCATTCTCAGAGCAGGAGGCTTTGGATTTGGAGAGGTGCCATGTGCCCAGGTCCACCGGTGTCAGTGAGGTTGGGTGCCACGGCCAGGTATGAATGCCCAGCAGTGAGATCAGCATCATTCTCCCAACAGCCATGACAGTGCTGAATGTTAAAGCAACATGGCTTGATCATTGATAAAAACAAAAAAACTGCGGATGCTGGAAATCCAAAACAAAAACAGAATTACCTGGAAAAACTCAGCAGGTCTGGCAGCATCGGCGGAGAAGAAAAGAGTTGACGTTTCGAGTCCTCATGACCCTTCGACAGAACTTGAGTTCGAGTCCAGGAATCACTGCTTGTTTGTCGCTACAACCACACCAACCCCCTCCACCTCTCTGTCTCTCTATCTCTCCGCCCCCCACACACACACCTTAAACCAGCTTATATTTCAGCTCTTTCCTGGACTCGAACTCAAGTTCTGTCGAAGGGTCATGAGGACTCGAAACGTCAACTCTTTTCTTCTCCGCCGATGCTGCCAGACCTGCTGAGTTTTTCCAGGTAATTCTGTTTTTGTTATGGCTTGATCATTGCTTACAGAAGGATGAGCGCATAATGATCCGGGGGACAGGGATACACTTTGTCATTGTCTCAACATTAACTGATCCAATGTCCTTCTTCTTCCTTTCAGCATCAGCGGAGCAGGGTCAGGAGGAGGAGCAGCAGAAGCCCCCTCTCACACCTGAGGGCCCTGAAGTCTCACCAGCATCACACCAGTTAGATCATCGGCTAGTTTCCTGGGCCACAGTGGTGACGGCACTTCACAGTCGCTGGAGGAGCTGGCAGAGACAGAGAGTGCCAATAGCGCCAGCAGTTGAAGGACTGCAGGAGACCAGGCACATGCCCAGTCAGTGCCCGATGATGTGCCTCTGGAGTCATCCATGACGCAGCAGCTGCAGGAAATGCAGCCGGGTGTGTGGGAGCATCTGGGGGAGATACATGAGGCTATGCTTGGCTTGGACTCCATGGTGAAGGAGTCTATGCAGACAATCGCCGAAGTAATGAGCCTCGTGGTCGAGCACCATGCGTCCTCCATGGAGAGGTTCCTCCAGGAGACCCATCAGAGCTTCCTGGGGATGCGCTCTGACCAACAAGCCCTCACATTGGCATTGAACTCAGCTGGTCAGTGCCAATTTGGGAGATGGTGTGGGCACCAATTTTCCCAGCTCGGTGCCCATCCATCCACAGTGAGCAGGGAGGTCCGAACCGCCAACACATTGGCACAGCAGCTGCCTGTCGTCTTTGCGGGTACCTCTCAGGGTGACAGTAGCATCCAGTGAGGCTGCGATGACTGGGAAGATGCCAGTTGTGGAACTGGCAGTTCCCTCCCAGGCAGGGGCAGCACAGGCTCCATGGGCCAGAGGACGACCGCCAAGGTAATCGAGGTGAACAGGACAGTCAAGTGAGCAGGCTGTCTTAGATGCCACTCCCAGCGATGGGGCAGCACCAAGACGTTGCACCTGGAAATGTAAACATAAGGCACCTTAGGCACACCATGGGTTTATCACTGGTGATTTTGTGTTGACCCGAGATGAGGTCTTTATGATTTGCTTTGAATTGAAACACCCTTGTCTTTTTGTTTCATTAAGGTTCTTTGCCTGTGATGTTAAATTCAGACTTGTGACCATGGCTCAGGGTGCCTCTTTTCTTCTGCATGTGTATGGCTTCCAAAAATGTGAAGAGTGCTTTATGGGACATTCAGCTTTATTAACAAGACCTCTTAGTTACTGTTCCTAACCTGGAAGATTTGGCACTTAGGTATTGAGTATGGAGTCGACAGCCAAGGCTTGTCCTGGAGGTCCATCTGTGGTGTGCTAGCTGAAGGTTTGTTGGATTAAAGCCTCCTGGGTGTCCCTGCCAGCCTGCAGTATGCCCGGGTCAGCATCTACCGCCTCATCATTTCCCTGTGCATCCTCATCCTCGGACTCACTGCTGGATTCATCATCCACTTCATCCCCCCTTTCCAGCGCAAGATTGTGGAGAGTGCAGCATGCAACCACCATCACTGAGACACGATCTGGGGGGTACTGGAGTGTGGCCCCCCAAGCGGTCCAGGCATCGGAAGTGCATCTTGAGAAGACCGATGGCTCTCTCCACCACAGCCCTTGTGGAGGTGTGGCTCCTACTGTACCACTGCTCAGCTTCTGTTCTTGGATGGCGGAGACATCATAAGCCACCTTCTGAGGGGATAGCCCTTGTCACCCAGCAGCCATCCATCCAGCGGGTTGGAGCAGTGAAGATCTTCGACACTTGGGAGTTTCTGAGGATGTAGGCACCATGGGAACTACCTTGCACAGACTTGTAGAATCAGCATCCTGTGATCACACACCATCTGCACGTTCATGGAGTGGAAGCCCTTCCTGTTGACAAAGGCACCGGGCTCACCTGCTGGCGCCTTGATGGCCACATGTGTACAGTCTATTGCACCCTGGACGTGAGGGAAGCCAGCAATAGCCACGAAGCCTCTGGCTTGCTGTGTCCGGCTTGCCTGTTCTCAGCGGTACTGGATGAAGGTTAATGCAAGCCTAAACAGAGCATCTGTAACCTGCTTGACACAAGTGTGGACAACTGATTGGGAGACACCGCAAAGATCACCCACCAAGCCCTGGATGGAGCCAAAGGCGTAGAAGTGGAGGGCAAATGTGAGCTTCAGAGCCGCTGGCATGAGGTGTCCACCCAGACAATTAGCGGCGATCTCAGGCCCAATCATCTGACAGACTGTCTCCCTTGAGAGATGGATCCTCCTTCGGCACTGCACCACAGACATATTGAGGTGGCTGCTTCGCCGCCTGTATGCCCTGGCAGCATGATAGTGGCGTCTTCTGTGGCCCCTTCTACCTTGGTCTACCAATTGGCCCTGTGACCCTTGTGCCTGTGCCTGTCCTCCCAAAGGTGGCTCCCCTGGAGGCTAAATGTGTACCCCTGGCCTCCTCCCCCTTCTAGCCCTCCTGTCCTCCTCAGAGGAGGTGCCTCCAGTGGAGAGTTCAGCTCCCATTCCCAGGCTATGGGAAGGCTTCCAGAAACCTGCAGGCCCAAAAAAGATTCCTTACTGCAGATTCAAACCTCAGGTCAGCTATCAATGGATACGGTGGGAAGAATTTTTGCATGTCCACACATAAGATGACGCGCAGTGATGTCGGGCAAGTGTCCTGACGTCACCGCGCACCATTGCAATTTGCGGAATAAAAATTCCTCACTGTATCCATTGATAGCTGGCCTGAGGTTTAGGAGTCCAGACAAAGCAGCTGGTATGTGTTTTGAAGTATTGCAGATTACACAGGCAAGTTTCAAAAACTTTGAGAAATGAATATTTGAGAGAGCACACTCGTGACCTCAGTGAGCCCTCTTATCCCACCCGTGGATGAGATTTATACAAATGTGTCCTACCCGCCTGCTCAATGCGCCCATGTGCCAACCCAAATATTGCATGAGTGCCAAAAAATCAGCATCGATTGGTGAGTCAAGGGCCTTAAGTGGCCCGTTAATTAATGGTGGGTTCGCAGCAGATATCATCAGGCGCCCACCCATCCAAATATCGCAATGTCGCGCGACGGCACCACGTGTCATTTTAGGCATGGACGTGCGAAAATTCTGCCCATTGTATCCATTGATAGCTCAAAATTGTAATGGGGTCCTACATTTGGGGTTTGTAGGCTCCCACCAGCCTGGGCTATCCTTTTTTGTGAAGGCCTTTTGCAAAATGGTGGTGGGCAGATCATAACAAGAAAGGAAAATAAAGGCCCTGTGCCAAGATATTGGTGAGTGCCCCATTCCTGCACACAGCTGCCTTCAAAATCGGAGCCAATGTGTGAGAAAAAGTCATGCATTCATATAGTGCATTGCCATGTCTCTGAAAAACAGTTCAAGGGTTTCATGCATTCAATCTTGGTTTTCAAAAGGGAATTGGGTAACCATCTGAAGGAAAAATATATGCAGGGCTATGGTGATAGGATGGAGGAGTGGGAGTAGCTAAATCGTTCTTGCAGAAAGCCATCACCAGCTTGATGGGCTCAATGGGATTCTTCTGCGCTGCATGTAGCTATTATATGGTTGGGATTTTCTTGTCCCACCCA
This sequence comes from Carcharodon carcharias, assembly GCF_017639515.1. NCBI lineage: Eukaryota > Metazoa > Chordata > Chondrichthyes > Lamniformes > Lamnidae > Carcharodon > Carcharodon carcharias. The sequence continues at coordinate 72,800,391 of NC_054477.1, read as the reverse complement.
CTGCTGGACTGAAAATTCCTGCTTAAAGTCAACGGACCTTTTACTTGTCCGTCAAATTTTCCATTCCGCCTGCGACGATTCCTGCCACATGTGGGTCCAGAAAATCCCTGCCCATGATTCTATGATGATTTACTTGAAGTGCAGTAAATTATAGCATACATAATTATGGTAGCCAGCTTGTGCACAGCGAGGTCCCAACAATGGTAACGGAATGGTTGACCATAATCTATTTTTGATGTTATTGGTTGAGGGATGAATATCAATGAGGTAGCAGAAAAATTCCCTGAAAACAGCCACTAGAAGCACTGTGACAGGCCAACAACAGGGCCTTGGTTTAATGTCTGGTTCTTCATAAAGTCTCTGCTTGAAAAATACCCTGCCTTTTCTGTTTGCCGATGTTGATGTTCATTTCCAGTGTTTTTTTGCGCTGGTTTAGCATTTATATTTTTATCTATAAATTAAAAGTGGCTGAACTAATGAAATGGACAAGTTACCTGCACTTAATGGTTCCTAAAATTTACAGAATGAAATTCACACTGTTAATTGGCTATAATCAAATTTTCAATTCCTGTTAACACCGCACAATCCTTATTTATTACACCCACAAATAGACCAAAAGAAATGTCATGAATTTTCCTAAGACTTAGTGGCTATTTAACTTCATTCATAGGTAGCACTATTACTTTCAGGAGAATATCTGTCTTCCGAGATAGTCAAAGTCAAGTGACTGTCTTTGATTCTGGATAGGCCCAAAGCCTAGGATTTACTGTAATCGTTAGCGTTCAAAACACTGACAAGATTTATTTCTATTTCTATCAGTATGGCAATCCATTGATTGAAGTTTCTGTGTGAATTCATGCTTCACATTTAGTCCAAACGTCAGAGGCCTAAGAAATCACTAGCTTGAGGATTTTGATGTCCTTTTTTTCAATTTTATTTTTCTAGATAAATCTGGAGAATAATAACATTTCTTATGACAGTGATAATGCCATGATGAAAAGTAGCTATTGACTTAAAATTTCAGTCATAATGTAAAATACCCAGGTAATAAGTTTATCTCTGTAAAAAGATGCACTAGTACTGTATTAAAAATTCATCAAGGCTTCTTTAGATTTAAAGGGCAACTGGTAGATATTCTGGGGAGGGAAAAGGTCCAAGTATCGCTAGACATATGGAAATAATGCAGTGAGGTCTTTTAACGTGAATTACATCATTGCAATAAATCAAAAAATACTTTTGCCAGAACAGCTCCTTTAATTATGTGCCACTCTATAAACCCTTAAGTTATAACATTGCCTCTGTTACAAGGCTGCTAGATCATGCCTGTTGAATTTTTCATACTAGATTTTAATTTAGTGTTATAGGACATTCACGCAACAGCTATCTGATCATAACATGCACAATTCTTGGCTCTTGAGGGCTGTGCTATAACGAAGAGTCACATGTGTAAAATGTTATTGTTAGAAATAATGCCAGGGCATATGGTGACTAGTCTTGAATATTAAACCATGAAGCAGAACTTGCAAGCTACAAGAGCACAGTATAAACTCTAATAGCCTATACAGAGAGGACCATAGAAAAACTAAACCAAATTTATTAATTGGCAGCAAGACACTGCCTAATTAGTGTCCCTGCACACAATTCTGTTCATTGAATGTTGTTTGTTCTCCCATTGGTTTAGTTACAGGCAAAAGTTTCTTGTGAAGTTTCTTTTTAACAATTAGAGCCAGATCTTCAAGTTTCAGGGGCTGCCTTCCTTCAGGCTGTCTTTGCTCCTGTCAATTTAATTCTTCCAGGGAATCATTCCTCTTTGAAATGCATATTGCAGGCTTGAAATGCTGTGTATATACACTGTAGAGTAATTGTGTGGGCTAAATGTTTAATTACACATGACAGCTGGAGCTACAGGAGTTCGAGGCAAGCATGAAAACAACTCATGCCCTGTGCAATAATAATAAAGTCAACAGATACTCTGTACTTAGTGGGTGGACCACACTTTTTTGCAATGCCACCACACTGCCAGAATTAAGACAGAAATGAATGTTTCTGTGCAAAAAAGGATTTCCTATCAGTATCAATTCTGATTAGAAAATTTGCACTCTGCTTTAATTATAATGAATTACATTTGTACAGACATAACTTTGTTTAATTTGAATGTTTATTCTATTGGCTATAAAAATAGTTTAAATGTGATTTTGAACTGGCTGTTTTCTGGCTTCCAGCATAAGAAGAATGTATCATTTTTACAAATAGAACAGATAGTTCCAAGGTAATCTTTGAACACTGTGGGATATATGTCACTGGCTACTTGCCAGTTTCCAGATCAACTTTGAAGATTTTTTCAACTGGCAATAGCAATGTCTGTATTGTCATTTGCATTTATTTTATTTGCTGATTTGAAGCATATAGCCGTATTGACTTCAGCAATATCGTTCTTGATACATAGACTGTACACAACTGTAGGTGAGGGGAAACTGGGACTTAATGCAGGTTGGATACAGGCAGCAGAGTTTTGAATGAGTCATTTTGGATGAGTCTTTAATGGCACAAAAGGAGGCCATTTGGCTCAACAAATCCAGGCCTGCAGGCTTATTTCCTTTAAGTGCCCATGCAATGCCTTTTGAAATCATTGGTTATTTCCACTTCCACCACCCTCATGGGCAGCGATTTCCAGGTCATGTCACTTGCTGTGTAAAAATATTTTCCTCACATTCCCTCTGCATCTCTTGCCCAGAACCTTAAACCTGTGTCCTCTCATCCTTGCACTATTAGCTAATGGGAACCAATTTTCCTTGTCTACCTTATCCAAATCTGTCATAACCTTGTACATTTCTATCAATTCTCCTCTCTGTCTCCTTTGCTCCAAGGAGAACAATCTCAGATTTTCCACCTTAACCTTGTAACAAAAATTCCCCGTCTGCACTCTCTCAAGGACCCTCACATTCATTCTAAAGTGACCCGAACTGCATGCAACACTCTAGTTGGGACCTTATCAGGGGTTTATAAAGGTTCAATATAACTTCCATGCTTATGTACTCAATGCCTCTACTTATGAAGCCAAAATCCCACATTCTTTGCTAACCACTCTCTCTAGATGTCCTACCACCTTCAAAGATCAATGGGTATGCACTCCCAGGTCTCTTTGTGCCTGCACACCCTTTTGAACTATGTTCTAGGATACACTGAAATTTACAAAATATGGAGGATGAGAAGGTGGTCCAATCTGGAGATGACAAAGGCATGGTTGGTAACCATGGAGTTGGAAGTAGATAATCTTTGTGATAGAGAGGATTATGGGTCAGAATTTTAGTTCAAGGTCAAATTGGACACTGATGTTACAGATTGTAACAAACTGAAATAGTTGCTAAATTGGTGAAAAATTTAGGGGCAAGGGTAGAGAGTTGGTGGTGGGTGCTCATGAGCCGTGGAAGCTCCCATCCTTGCTTCTTCCACCTCCAGTCCTAGCAGTCCTGACCCCCTGCCTCCATGCTTTATGCCAAAGATTGTAGCTTTGTTCTTATCAATGTTTAACTAGAGGAAATTGTGGCTTATCCATGACCGGACATTGGGCAAGCGGTTGAGCAGTACAGAGTTAGTGAAAAGGTTGAGGCAGGTGGTAGAAATGTAGACTTGGGTGTCATCGGTGTAGATGTGCACATCTGGCCCCATGCCTTTGAAAGATGTTACCAAGAGGCAGGATGTACAAAAGAAAGAGAAGGGAGGCAAGGTTAGATCTGCAAGATTTATGCGGGTGCAGGAAGAGAGACCATAGGTGAGGTCATTCTTGCTTTGATTGGACATGTAAGAGTGGAAACAAGCAAGAGTGGTCCATCTGAGTAAAAGAACCCAGGAGAGTCATTAGCAGAGGTTGGTGTGATCAACAAAGGCAGCAGGGAGGTTGAGGAGGATAAGGAGGATATTGTCATTTATATCTTTGAGCAAGGCCACTTCAGTGCTATGACAATACCTGAAGACTAATTCCAGGAATATAAACATAGAGTGTTGAAAATGATGGCACCAACTTTGGGTGTGACAAAACATTCAAGGATTTTGGAGAGGACAGTGTTTGAGGGTTTTTTTTCACATTGGAGAAGAGTGATGATGACAGTTTTGAAAGAGGTGATTACATCAGGAGAGGGCAACTAATGTGTGGCCAGAAAGGGAAGTTGGATGACTATCAGTTTAGTGGAAATGGGGTCAAGAGAGAAGAAAGTGGTCCTCATAGGTGAAAGGATCTCTGAGAAGGGTATTTGAGGGAAAAGAGCAAAAGACGCCAGTAAAGAGCTATGGCAGGGGAATCCTGGAAGGAAGTTTAGCTTGATTGTTCATAAACATGTCACAATTTTTAGGGGAGGTGAAGATGGAAGAGGCAGGTGATTGGGGGTTAAATTCATTATTGATAGTGAAAGGAAAGGTGCCAGAGGTTATCTTTGCACATCTGGATGATCCTGAAATAGTGACTGATATTTGGAGGAGATTGACCCCGACAGTTTGATGTGGTCCAGCCAGATGTGGTGTGAATGGCTAAGCCAGTTGTGCACCACATACCCTCAAGTCCTAACCCTTTGGATTTGTGGAAGCAAAGGTAGACACGATAAAGGGTAAACAACCAGAATGGGACAGTTCAACTTTTACTGGAGATTAGAGCATTGCAGTTGGAGGAAAAGGAATTGTTAGGCAAATCAACAGCTGCAGAAATATTTTGATGAATGATAGGCCAAAGAGTAGGAAGTTGTAAGTCTGAAAGTGGAGTTGTGATTATGGAAAAGCATTTTAGAGACAAACTCTAGAGGTGGGCTGGTGGTGAGGCATATAAAGAAATGGTCAGATATAACCTTACCTATAATCAAGATCAAAGGAGTAGAAAGATCATTTGAGATAGTAACTTGGGAACAGGAGTAGGCGATTTAGTCCATCAAACCTGCTCCACCATTCAGTTAGATCATGGCTGATCGTCTACCTCAATGCCACTTTCCCGCGCTATCTCCCTATCCCTTGATGTATTTAGTCTCCAGAAATTTATTGATCTCTGTCTTGAACATACTCAATGATTGAGCTTCCACAGCCCTCTGGGGTAGGGAATTCCAAAGATTCACCACCCTCTGAGTGAAGAAATTCCTCCTCATCTCAGTCTTATATGGCTTATCCCTTATCCTGAGATTATGGGCAGGATTTTCCCGTTGGTGAGCGGGGGGGGGCGAGGCCTGCTCACTGACGCATAAAATGATGCGCGCCAACGTCAGGCGGAACTCACATCGTCACCGCACCCCATTTAAATTTTCAGATAGGTGGGGGCACAGCAGAATCAGCTGTCCGCCCGCCAACCTATCAATGGCCAATTGACGCCATTGACAGATGTTGGCAGGCAGACCAGGAGCCCTGGCAGAGAATAGAAAAAGGATGAAACCTCATCCACAGGCGGGATGAGGTTTCATGTAGATTTTTAAAAGTTCATTTAAAGTTTTTTTTTAAAATTAAGGATATGTCCCCACTTATGTGACAGTGTCACATGAGGGGACATGTCAGGGAATTTTTTTTTTCTATTTTTAATATTTTTGACAGGAGAGCCGATCTCCCTGAGGCAGCACTTAGCCTCAGGGAGATGAGTGCACTCTTTTGTGCGCGTGCGTGAAAGAGCACACTCTCGGGTTTAGGGATTCCCCCCACCCGCACAGGGAGTGCATAGCACTTCCTGGTGGACGTCACACTGGGCAGGCCTTAATTGGCCCGCCCACCTAAAATGGGGGCACCGATCAGAGGTGAGCCTCCAAGCGTCCGCACTTCAACCTGACCCCTGACGGGGTGGGGGGGGAACATCCTGCCCTATGTCCCCTGGTTTTAGACTCACCAGCTAGGGGAAGCATTTTATCTACATCCACACTGCCATGTCCTGTCAGAATTTGATAAGTTTCAATTAGGTCACCCCTCATTCTTCGAAACTCTAGGGAATACAAACTCAATTTTCTCAATCTCTCCTCATAAGACAATCCCACCATCCTAGGGGTTAACCTGGTGAACCTCCATTGCAAGTTTATGGCAAGTTTATCCTTCCTTAGATAAGGGGACCAAACTATGCACAATACTCCAGGTGGATCTCACCAAGGCTTTATATAACTGCAGCAGGACATCCTTACTCCTGAACTCAAATCCCTTCACAATCAAGGCAAACATACCATTTGCCTTCCTAATTGCTTTCCATACCTGCATGCTAGCATTTAGTGACTCATGAACAAGGACACCCAAGTCCCTATGGACACCTGCACTTCCCAACCTCTCACCATTTAAAAAATATTCTGCCTTTCTGTTTTTTTCAACCAAAGTACATAACTCCACACCTATTCACCTACCATGTTCTAGCCCATTTACTTCACCTGTCCAAGTCCTCTTGAAGCCTCCTTGCATCCTTCTCACAATTTACATCCCTATCCAGTTTGGTGTCATCAGCAAATTTAGAAATGTTACAATTTGTTCCCACATCCAAATCATTTATATAGATTGTGAACAACTGTGGACCTAGCACTGACGCTTGCAGTACCCCACTAGTAACAGCCTACCATCCTGAGAATGAGCCATTTATTCCTACTCTCTGCTTTCTGTCCGATAACCAACTCTCAATCGATAGTAGTATATTTTCCTAAATCCCATGTGCTCTTATTTTATTTACTAACCTCCTGTGTGAGACCTTATCAAAAGTCTTCTGAAAATCCAAATACATCATATCCACTGGTTCTCCTTTATCTATGCTACAGGTAACTTCCTTAAAAAAACTCCAACAAGTTTGTTAAACGTGGTTTTCCTTTCATAAAGCCGTGTCGACTCTGCCCAATTTTACCATTATTTTCTAAATGTCCAGTTATCACTTCCTTTATAATAGATTCAAACATTTTCCCTACTACTGATCTCAAACTAACAAGTCAGTCTATTTTCCCTCTTCCTCCTTCCTTGAATAGCGGGATTACATTTGTTACTTTGCAGTCTGCAGAAACCTTTCCAGAATCTACAGAATTTTGAAAGATAACCACATTACCCATTATCTCTCCAGCCTTCAATGAAGATGAAGCTCATCTGGTCCGGGCAGTTTATCAACCTTCAACTCAGTTAACTTTTCAAGTACCATCTCTTTATTAATACTAGTTTCTTTTATTTCCTCCATTTCACAAGTCCCTTGGATGCCTAGTATTTCTGAGAGATTTTCTGTATCTTCTTCCATGAAGACAGACATAAAGTAACTGTTTAGTTTCTTCACTATTTCCCTGTTCTCCATTATAAATTCTCCTTCCCCACCTGTAATGGGCCCACATTTGTCCTAGCTAATCTTTTCCTTTTCACGTACCTAAAGAAGCTTTTACAGTCTGCCTTTATGTTCCTCACTAGTTTGCATTCATAATCTCTTTTCCCTTTCTTAATTAGTTTCTTGAGTCCTTATTTGCTGGGTTCCAAATTGCTCCCAATCCTCAGGCATACCACTTTTTCTGGCATCCCTATAAACCACTTCCTTTGATAAAATACAATCTTTAACTCATTTCATTAACCACAGTTGATTTAACTTACTTTTGGGTGTTTGTGCCTTAGACGGATCTATATCTGTTGTAGATCACATAGTATTTCTTTAAATACCATCCATTGCCTGTCCACCACCAAATCTTTTGGTGTATTTTCCAAATCCAACATAGCTAACTTGCCCCTCTTACCTTCATAATGTCCTTTCTTCAGGTTTAAGATCCTAGTTTCAGAATGAACTATAATGCTTTCAAACTTCATGTGAAATGTTATCATATTATGGTCATTATTTCCCAAAGGCTCCTTTGTAGTAAGGTTATTAATTAGTCCTTTCTCATTACACAACACAAAATTGAAAATAGCCTGATCCCTAATTGAATCCTCAATATACTACTCCAGAAATCCACCTCGTACACACTCCAGGTATTCATCTTCCACAGCATTAGTGCTTATTTGGTTAAGCCAGTCTATGTGTAAATTGAAGTTGCCCATTATTACTGTATTACCCACATTACATGCATCTCTAATTTCTTGATTTATACTGTGCCCAACATTACACTACAGTTTGGTGGCCTATAAATAAATCCTACCAATGTTTGGTGGCCTTTGTTGTTTATTAGCTCCACCCAAACTATTCTACATCTTGACCCTTTGATCTAAGATCCTCTCTTACCAATGTACTGATCTTGTCTCCTATTAAAAGAGCTATCCCACCTTCCCTTCCTTATTGTCTATCCCTCCTAAATGCCAACTACCCTTGGATATTTAGTTCCCAATCTTGGTCGCCAAGTAGCCACATCTCCATACTAGCAATTAAATCATACCCATTTACCTCAATTTGTGCATTCAAATCATCAGCCTTATTGTGAATGCTACGTGCCTTCAGATAGAGTGCCTTTAGTTCTGCTCTTTTAACTTTAAGCATAGACAAGCATCAAATAGGATCAGAATAGAGAATAGTCTGTCTTCTCTTTTTGCTTTCTACTTTTCAATTTCCTTTTACCAGTTTTAATTCCCTCAAATCTGAGTTCACTCTCAGGTTCCCATCCCTCTCTCAACCTAGTTTAAACCCTCCCCAACAGCACTACTGAATCTCCCTGCGAGGATGTTAGTCCCAGTCCTGCTAAGATGCAGCCCATACCTCTTCTACAGATCTCACCTACCCCAGAACTGATCCCAATGCCTCAGAAATCTAATGCCCTCCCTCCTACACCAGTTCTCCAGCCACTTGTTCAATTGCTCAATTCTCCTATTTCTATGCTCAATTGCATGTGAGATTGGAAGTGACCCTGAGGTTACTGCATTTGAGGTCCTGCTTTTCAATCTGCTTCCCAGCTCACTGAAATCTGTCTTTAGGACCTCACACCCTCTTCCTGCCTAAGTCATTTTTACGTATGTGGACCATGACTTCTGGCTATTCACCCTCCCCCCAGCAGAATGTTCTGCAGCCATTCCGTAACATCCTTGATCCTTGCACCAGGGAGGCAACATACCATCCTGGAGTTATGTCTACGACCACAGAAATGCCTGTCTGTTCCTCTATCTAATGAATCCACAATCACTACTGCTTTTCCCCTTTTCTTCCTCCCTTCCTGTACAGCTGAACCGCAAGTGGTAGCATGAACATGGCCCTGACTGCACTCTGTTGAGGAACCGATGCCCCCGCTAGCATCCAAAACGAAAAATCAATTAGCAATTGGGACCTCAGGAGAGTCCTGCACTACCTGCTTGGTTCTCTTGGGCTGCCTGACATTCACCCATTCCCTTTCTGCCTCCTTGCTTCTAACCTGCAGTGCGATGGTGCAGTGGTATTGTTGCTGGACTAGTAATCCAGAGACCCAGCATAATATTCTGGAGACCCAGGTTTAAATCCTGCCATGACAGATGCTGGAATTTGAATTCAGTAAAAGTCTGGAATTAAAAGTCTAATGTTGTCATTGTCGATTGTTGTAAAAACCCATCTTGTTCGCTAATGTCCTTTAGGGAAGGAAATCTGCTGTCCTTACCTGGTCTGGCCTACATGTGACTCCAGACCCACAGCAATCTTAAATGCCCTCTGAACAAGGGCATTAAATGCTGGCCTATCCAGCAATGCCTACATCCCATGAATTAAAAAAAACCACCTCTCTGAATGTACTATACATGCAGCTCTCAGCCTTGCAGATGCACCACAATGACTCCAGTAGCCACTCAAGCTCCGATACCCAGAATGATCATTTAGGTCACTGGTTCTGTCCATGACTTCTCACATACAGGCGTTCAATATAACCGAACTGCCCTGCCATGATTTTACTTATATTTACATTAACTATATTTTGGTTACTTATATTAAGTCATTTTACGTTTTTCTAATTTCCAGCTATTTCCATACCCAACTTAAGAGCAGTTACTCATCAGCCAATTACCTTACAGCTTTCGTGAGACATCACTGTTTGTGTTTTTTTTTAAACTCAGTGCGTTCCCAGATTCTCAGAATCTCCTCTCCCTGCTCCGTGACTATCTTCCGCAGGTCCACCTCTCTGCTCCTCTTCCTGCAGGTCAGTGATGTTGGCCATGATTCCCGGGCTGGATTTATCCTGTCCCCACTCTGTGAGCATCTCCCGCAGGTCTGCTTCTCCGCTCCTCTTTCTGAAGGTGAGATGATAAGGTTAAGTAGGTGACTGTGAATGACTGTGTCTTTTTTATTCAGGTGTGGATTGGCCATGTAAGTTTTCAGCAGTTATATTTGTATTACTGTTACTTATTTATTTTGGATAATTACATATTATTTAAGTCGTATAGTGACTGTCCATAGTTTTACACCCCCATGTTCGGAATCAATTTGTTAAATGTTTCCAGTTGCTCTATAACCTTTTTGATGTGGGTATGGTTGCTTTTACATTGTCAAAAATTACAGCCATATTAGATCTTGCTTGATGTAATAGTCTGATGTTCATTGATTATTACTACTTTGTAAAATATTTGGTATTTTTGATCAGAACATTTTTTTTGCATTTTAATTGTTCTGTCCATGTGAATTGTGTTCCCATTGCCTATGTCACTGTAACTGATAGCTCAATATTTGGTATATATTCTAGTTTTCATTTGGTCTAATACAGGTTGATTTATTGACTGATCTAATGGCAATCTTAAACTCCAAGATGCATATTTATCAGAGATTGTTTCCAATTTGGTGATTGATTTAATACTCAGCTTCAACTCATGTCAAAACATTCGATGATGATTGACAAATGTGCTAAAACCCCTGTTAAATGTACACTTTGTCATTTATTTTTGTACACTTGATAACACTTCCATTTTGCAGATGATGAGATGCACTGTAAGATGTTCTTGAATGTAAATCACACCCCTATAAGATGTCCAGTATGTGTTAAATTCTATATATTAACTTACATTTACACCACTTCTAGACATCAGACACGACCCTTTCCAATGCTATTTTTAACCCCATACACAAGTAATACCGGAATGATTTTATAACATGTCAGGTTATCTATGTTCCCAAAAAGACATTCCCTTCAATAGGCCTCAAGTACTTGTTCCCATTGGTACAACAACAATGTTCCTCCTTTGTATGCGAAGAATTTGGTAGGCTCATAAACAAATAAGTAAAATAATTCTTCATTCGCTTCTGCATAGGGTCCTTACAGTACGAACTAACTCACAGCTACAAAGAAACTCAATAACTTGAAGTTAATAAACAGTAAGCATACAGAGATGCTCATAATGTTTTCCCCAAGTGAATACAACATCATTGCCTACTCTCAATTTTGCTACTCATTGTTGCTCAATTGGGTTCAGGTGAACACCCCTCCCCCTCATTACTGTTCTCCATTTATAGAGCTGCTTTAATTTTAATGAAAACACCAAGCAGCACTTGTACTGTACAGCGTGGGAGGCATTATTTGTTCTCTGGATGTTGGCAAAGCTGCATTTATTGTCCACCCCATGTTATACTGAGAAGTTCATGGTTGGGCTTCCCAATATCCTGAGCATAAATAATTTTTTTAAACCCTAAAGCTTTTTGCAGATGTCTTTTTTTCAGATGTAACAATAATTAAACACAGAGCAATGGTGGGAAGAGTGTTGTGGTGGCTACTGAAGACAAGATTGAAGGAGAGGACCTGAACTTTGAAATTAATGTGTTAGCAAGTGGGGAGTCAATCAAAGTTAGAGAGGTTTAGATGATAAGGGACTGGGACATGGTGTTGGTAGGAGATTGGTGACGGAGTATTGGAAGTTGTGAATGGCAATACTTGGGAGCTTGATAAGAGCAGCATTGGAGTAATCAGGTATGGGCTGGCAAGCATTTAGCTAAAGATTTCAATGGCAGTGTGGGTGGGAGTAAAGTTGGGATGGAGGCTGACAATGTTGCAGGTCAAGCAAAGCTCCTGGTCAAACTGGATAATTTGGCTGAGACCCTACAGGGTCTCCTTGAGCAAGCTACCAATCAGAGGGTGGTTTCAGGGCCTAAGCTGTGATAGTTTCATTGGGAGCTGAACAGAGTTTCAATCTTGAAATTATAGGGTTGCTGAAATTTTCCAGGACTTGTCAAAGCAATCATACAACACACGAGTGCTTAAGGAATTAAATACGGTGGTAGAATGATAAAGCTGAGTATCATCAGAAAACATGTCAAGGCTGACAATCCGCCTATGGATTATGGCACCAAGGCATAGCATGTCGCTGAAGGAAGTTTGAATCACATTGATATGACTGTTCAAGCTGGAAGCAGAAATGATTTCAGGAGTTGTTCTGAGATTGTCGGTAACGGCTTGGGCAGGACCAATTTGATGGAGGTGGGATGGTCGAGGAGGAGGGTTAGGAACAGGCACAAAGCAAAGGGCAGAAAAGGCTAATATATTTTGAAAATGAATGAGACTAATTGATAGCAAAGAACTGTCAGAGCATGCAGGCAACTCCAATTCATTCTCTCCAGGGGTCTCTAAACTCCTTTGATTGTATTTTTCTTCCTCCTGGTTTAGAATCTTGGCATCATTTAACTATTATTAATTAATCTCATCTTCCCTATTCTTTTCAACCTTTGTAATGTTCTATATAATTTGAAGATAATTGCTTGAGTTTTCAAATATTAACAAAGTGAAAGGAAACCGTTCTCCATTTTTTTCTATTTCTATCAATGTTTTCATGGGGGAGAATTTAGTCTGCTGCGTGCCGCCATTTTATGTGGGTGGGCCAACTAAGGCCCGCCCAGCGTGACATGCACCCGGAAGCGCTCAGCACCCACTGTGCAGGTGGGGGGAGGAGGGAGAGCTGAGGCCTGTGCTCTCGCGCAAAAGAGCGCAGAAATTTCCCAGAGGCACAGAGCTGCCTCAGAGAGATTAAAATATTTATGGAAAACTGAGAAAAAGATTTGAAAGAATTATTCGGACATGTTACCTCATGTGACAGTGTCACATGAGCTGGGATATATCTATGAGTTTTATTAAATTTTTTTATTAAAGTTATAAACACTTCATGAAACCTCACCCTGCCCGTGGATGATGTTTCATGAAAAATGCGAAAGCCAAATGGGCTCTTCGCCTGCCAGTCAACCTTAAGGTTGGATGGGCAGCCCAGACAATCAGCTCAATTGGTTTTTAGATGGTCTTAATAGGCCCTTGACAGATTGGCGGGCATGCAGCCGACTAAGTGCGCACCCACCGAACCAAAGCTTGGAATGACGTGCAATGACATCGGGACGCACGCCCGACGTCACCATGGGTCATTTTATGCGTCGGCACACCTGCCCCCTCACGCTGACCAGAAGATTTAGGCCATGATGTTTTAAAATGTGCTTAAGGATGAAATCGTCCTTGTAAAGCACTTTACTATATCAGATCCATTGTGATACGATACATTTTACAAAGTGATTAGGAAAAATCACTGCACGTACACATAGATGTGTCATGTGAACATACAAAGCAGGAGCAGGAGCGTACCTATTGGCACATGGGCCTACTCTGCCATTTAATAAGATCATAGTTGATCTGATTTTGGCCTCAACTCCACTTTCCTGACCATCCAAAATACCCTTTGACTCTGTTGTCAATCAAGAACCTATCTAACTTAGCCTTAAAAATATTCAACAACACTGTCTCCACAGGTCTCTGGGAAGACAATTTCACAGGCTAACAGCCCTCAGAGAAAAAAAATTCTGCTCACCTCTGTAGTAAATGGGAGACCCCTTATTTTTAAACTGTCTCCTAGTCCTAGTCTTTCCCACAAGGGGAAACATCCTCTCAGCATCCATTCTATCAATTTCCCCTCAGGATTTTACGTGTTTCAATAAGACCACCTCCTATTCTTCTAAACTCTAATGGATACATGCCTAACCTGTCTAGCCTTTCCTCATAGAATAACTCCATCTCAGAAATCAGTTCAGTGAACCTTCTCAGAATTGCTTCTAATGCAATTATGTCCTTTTTATAAATAAAGAGACCATGTATTACTCCAGATGTGATCTCACCCACGTCCTATATAATTGTAACAAAACTTCCACACTCTTGGTCACAACCAACACGAGAAGCAGTTCTGAAAACTGAGCTGTTTGTTAGCCTTAAACTGTTTGATTACCTGCAATTAAAAAAAAGGAAACACTAACTACAGCAAGGAATAAAAAAGATTCAACATTAAAATGTTAAAACATGCAGAGCACAGTCAGATTGTAAAACTTTGCTCACATTTTTATTCATTCATGGAACATAGGCATTACTGATTAGGCCATCATTTATTGCCCATCCCTAATTGTCCTTGAGAAACTGAGTAGCTTGCTTGCTAGGCAATTCAGGAGTCAACCACATTGCTATGGATCTGGAATCACATGTAGGCCAGACCACATAAGGACAGCAGGTTTCCTTCTTTAAGGGACGTTAGTGAACCAGATGAGTTTTTATGGCAATTGACAATTGTTTTATGGTCATCATCAGACTTTTAATTCCAGACTTTTTTTGAATTCAAAATCCACCATCTGCTTTGTTGGGATTCAAACCCTGATGCCCAGAGTATTACTCTGCGTTCTTGGATTACTAGTCCAGTGACAATACTACCACTTCCACCAATACACAAAGATGTTTCAATTTCTAATCATTTTGCCTCAGTACTACCATTATTGTAGCACAGCACAACAATTTTCAATTGATGAAATTGTCCTTTGCTTGTTTTCCAATTAAGCAAGGCCAAATTAAGACAGCATCAAATATTTTTATTATTCCAGTAATAATGGATCACAACAGTATTCAACGAAACATTTACCAAAATAATCACTCTTGCCAATTCATGCATAAGTAAAACTGTCCTTCCTTTGCCGAAGATGCTGAAACACATTTGATGTGAGGTTCACTCTGTCTATGAAAATAAATCTGATTAAGTGCACTTCTCACTATCATTAATGCACATTTTGTGATTCTATGTATGTCAGTCAAATATGTTAGTTATTTATTGTACTACAAGATGGATATACCTAGTGTGCTTAACAATCGATCAGATATAGTCTAAGTAGTAACATATTCCACATCACTCAACTGTATTAATGTTATAAATAAAGGCATTGCTGATAACTGTTGTATAGCAAGCGTGACATTAAGCTGTATTCCTTTCAATTTTTCTTGGCTTGTTGCACAATATTTTTACTTCATTTGAATCAAGTAACTGAAACTTAAAATGCCATCAGGAATCTATCACTATAACATGTTTAAAAAGTAACATGTTGTTTTAATGTAATAAAACATTAATTTCTCAATCTGCCTTTTCAAAATGATACTGTAAGCCCCCTCATAAACCAGCTCCCCTCAAATTATACAAGTGACTGATCTGTTCCTAAGGTTGCATCATGCAGAAAATACTCATATTTCAGCAAAGCATCATTTTTAAAAATTCTGGTCATTAGCAGCATTTTGCTTTCTATTCAAAACCTTTGCTGTCTAACAGAAATATAATTGCAATGGAAGATTCCATCAAGATTGAAAAGAGTGAAAGAGAATTGATGCAAATCGGATGGTAGGAACAAAGTGAAGGGATTGTGAAGTGAAGGGATTCCAAAATTGTGAAGGGATTCAATATGGATCATAATTTCAAATTGAGGTCAAAAAAGAAAATTCAAAATTGGGAATCCCAGTTAGTGGCATTACCATCGCTGAATCCCCCACCATCAACATCCTGGAGGTTACCATTGACCAGAAACTGAACTGGACCAGCCACATAAATACTGTGGCTACAAGAGCAGTCAGAGGCTAGGAATTCAGCGGAGAGTAACTCACCTTAAAGCCTGTCCACCATCTACAAGGAGTGTGATGGAATACTTTCCATTTGCAGCTCCAACAACACTCAAAAAGCTTGACACTATCCAGAGCAAAGCAGCCCACTTGATTGACATCCCATCCACAAACATTTACTCCTTCCACCACTGTCGCACAGTGGCAGCAGTGTGTACCATCCACAAGATGGACTGCAGGAACTCACCAACCCCCCTTAGACAGCACCTTCCAAAACCACAATTGCTACCATCTAGAAGGACAAGGGCAGGAGATGCAAGGGAACACCACCACCTGGAAGTTCCCCTCCATGACACTTACCAGCCTGACTTGGAAATATATCGCCATTCCACCACTGTTGCTGTGTCCCAATCCTGGAGCTCCCCCACCCCCACTATCCAACAGCATTGTGGGTGTACTTACACCACATGGACTGCAGCGGTTCAACAGGGCAGCCCACCACCACATTCTCAAGGGCAATTAGGGATGGGTAATAAATGTTGGCCTTGCCAGCAACACCCACATCTCAGAAATGAATTTTTAAAAATCTTTTTCAGTAGAAGGGTGACAAACATGTGGAATAGGATACTAGCAAGAGTGTTACAGACTGGTATAAGCTTGCCTTTATTTTTCCTGATACATTGGATCCTATTTCACTTTTGCCACATTTTTCTGGTTCCATCCCTCCATTATTTCAGCTATTTTAAATGGGTTTAATTTGGTTTATTATGCTTCCCCCTATTATCAGCCGTCTTCCTTTTATAATGCCAGCTGTGACTTAGCGTCAATGCTCTTGCCTCTTAACTTCCAAGGTTCCAGGTCCACCTCCCATGCCTAAGCTTGAGTATGAAAGTCAAGGCTGATATTCTAGTGCAGTAGTGAGGGAACCTGCACTGTCGGAGGCACTGCCTTTTGGATGACATATTACACTAAGGCACAATCTGCTTGCTCAAGTGGGTGTAAGTGACCCCATGGCACTATTCCAAAGAAGAGGAGGGGAGTTACCCCTGCTGTCTTGGCCAATATTTATATCTAAATCAACATAACAAAAACAGATTAATTAGTCATTATCACTTTGCTGTTTGTTTACATTTGTGTGTGCAAATTGGTTGTTGTGTTTCCTGTACAGTACAACAGTGACTACACAAATGTGAGTCATTGGCTGTCAAGTGCATTGAGACATCTCATGGCCGTGAAAAGTGCTATATAAGTGCAAGCCTTTCTTTTTCTTTTTATCTCATTGGTGTAGCGTGGCCCAGATGTACTACTATTCATAGAGTTTATCTACAGACACTTCTTGAGTGGAACATTAAGTTTATTTACAATTTGCTCAGCAGCAACTACACATATGCTTTCAACTTCAACTCTACCTTTACACTGCCTCCTGAGGTAACCTGCACTACTCTCCTATTAGTTATTATGGATCCTGTGATCTCTCCTAACATGTATTATTCTTAACGGTACATTACACACTAAATAAAGCCATAATTATTACATTCCTCCCCCTTTAACTCGGCTATACATATTATATTTACAAGTACATATTTTTCAAGACAACATAATATTTACACTGGGTAAGGAATTTACAAGTTCAGTATTTCAGGTGGTTTCCTGGTACGTGTGGAGTGTCACAGCTCCACAACTTCAGATTCTTTGTCAGATACCTCCTTTTCTGGAGTTGCCTGAACATCAGGTGCTCTGATGGCCACTTGTAGCTCTGTATCCTCAACTCTTACAGGAACATCAGACATGTCAGTCCTGGATTGAGTAACTCCAGCAGGAAACCCAGACCCGGTCATGGTCACTGGTAGAATAATATCTTGATGATTTGTCTCTCTCCTCCTTAAATGGTCCACATGTTTATGGAAGATCTGGCCTTCCACCTCCACGTGGTAAAATAGAGGTCCAGTCACCACACTTATTTTACCCGGTAACCATTTTGGTCCTAACCCGAAGTTTTTCATGTATACCAGCTCTCCCATGGTAAATTTCCTCTCTCTACAATGCCTGTCATGTCAAGTTTTCTGGCTTCCCTGACTCCTTTCCATTCTCCCCTCTAAATTCAGCATTATTAAGCTCAATCTCCTGAGATGGCGTTTCAACAATAAATCCACAGGTATGATACCTGTTGTTGTGTGAGAGGTAGTCCTGTAATGAAAGAGAAAGCATGCTAGCTTGATTGCCAAGAAATTGACAGTTGGTTTTTTCATGCCTGCCTTGAATGTTTGAACCACCCGTTTAGCCAGTCCATTTGAGGAAGAATGGTATGGTGCAGTTTTCACATGAGTGATACCATTGAGGCTGATAACCCGTTAAAACTCAACACTTGTAAATGCTGTGCTGTTATCAGAAATGACTACTTCTGGTAGTCAGTGAATGGCAAAACTCTGACATAGTTTCTCATTTGTAGCAGCTGATGTTGGTGACTTCACCTCATATAAGTCCAACCATTTTGAATGGGCATCATCAATGAGCAGGAACATTGTTCCCAGGAAAGGTCCAATGTAGTCAATGTGTAACTGCACCAGTCACCTGGCCACTCCCATGGGTGTAATGGAGCTGTTACTGGCAACGTTTGCAGCTGCTGACATTGTACACAATGATATACTAAACTCTCTATTTTGCCATCCATTCCTGGCCACCATAGATAGCTGTGTTCTATGGTCTTCATTCGGGAACGTCTTGGATGGGCACTGTGTAGATCAATTGGAAGTAGCTCCCTTCCCTTTGGAGGAACTATCTTTCATGCTCCCCACAATAAGATGCCATCCTGGCTGGTTATTTCATGTCTCCTGTTGAAGTAGCATTTCATTTCATCAGATTCGGGCTCCTGTGACCAACCATGTCACACTTGTTCTCATACCTGAGATAGGACTGGGTCCCGACTTGTCCAGTCTCTGATCTGTCGAGCACATACTGGCAAGGAATCTAAGAAATTTAACAGTAAAACAAGTTCCTCTGGAACTGGGACATGCTCATTTTCTTGTAAAGACAGCAATTGTGATTTGAATGCCAGGCCTATGCACAAAAGTGTATTTGGTATGCTGCCAGAATTAAGGCCCAGGTAATATTTCTGTATCTTCTTGCTACATGCCTTCTTCTTTCTAGCACAGACTTTAATCTCAGCCTTCTTTTTGACTTCGCTGTTGGCCAGACTTCTCTCAGATGCAAGCTCAACTTCTCTGAGCTCAGTGTTTAAGTCTCCCAAAATTTCATTGTCTGTCTGCTACTTGGGAAATTTCTGTGACTTTTGATTTCAGACCCTCTTTGGCTTCATTTAGCTGATTCTCCAGTTCTTCTGTCTCTTTTGTATTTATTTGCTGCCTCCTAGAAAATTGAACATTGTTGTGCCTTCTCTGACAATTCACTCTTCAGTTTGTTCAGAGAAGTACCGAATTCTTTCTGTTTCTCTTCATACTTTTCCAGAGGTACAGACTTTGACCTGAGGGAATCTTGTAGTGTGTGAAGGTCTTTCAACAGGTTTTCTTTTTCCCTGCAAAGGTTGCTCACCTCGTCTTGAACTCTGTCATCAAGCAGGGTCTCTTCGAATTTCTTTTGCTGTTCTTCCAGGTTTTGGTTTAAGACAGTCTGCACTTCTTCAGTTGCTGAGTCCTCACACACTCCTTTTTCAAAACAGGAATGCTTCCAGCTTCCCTTTGGAATCTCAGTGGCCAATCAAGGTTGATTTCCCTTAGTCAATTTTGCCCTAGGAGGCTTGGTCCTCTGCCTCTCAATACCAACACTGGTACCTTTGCTGACTCGCTCCATAATGGACAGTTACTCTGCTTATGCCTTTTATTTGAATTTCTTCACCTGTATAAGCTTTTAACTTGGCCGCTGTTCACTCCAAGCTTAATTGAATTTCGCCATTATTCAGATACCTAAAGGTATGTTCCCCGACTACTGTAGTGGAAGCTCCAGTGTCCACTTCCGTTCTAAAAGGTTTGCCATTTACTTTCACTGTGACAAATATTGGTTCTGTCTTTCCAACTTTCAGCTTAAACAACAAGTAAATGTCAGAATTTGTTGTTTCAGGCTCTTCTACATTATAGATTTCATTGGGCTTCTTCTTTTGCTTACAAGCCTGCTTGAATCTTTCCTTGCACTGCCTCATTGTATGTCCATTTCTGCGATAATAATAGCATTCGATTTTTTAAAAACTGCCGATTGGTAAAATACTGAACAAAAACAGAATTACCTGGAAAAACTCGGCAGGTACTGCTTGTTTCCATCTCTATTCCGCCGCTAAGTTATTTTTCTTTATTCTTCAGCTACCAGGGGCTGTTTCCCACTTCTCAGTGGAGTCTTGCTTTTTCATGCCACTTTCGGCTGAGCTTTCTTGCCCGATGTGGAGAACGGTGCCATTTTGCACACCCTGCATTGCATTTAAATCTCTTACAGCACATTCCATGGCCAGCACTATCTCTAGAGCCTTCTTGAAATCCAGATTTACTTCAGACAATAATCTTTTCTGAATAGTGTCCTCTTACACACCACACATTAAACAATCCCTGAGTATGTCATTCAGAGTCATACCAAACTACAGTGTTTCGGTAGCTGCTTCAAATGTGCCACATAGCATACAATTATCTCACCTGGGTCTCTTTTTGATGAATTAAACCTGAACCTCTGCATCATGACTGAGGTCTTAGGTTGAAAGTGACCATTCATGAGGTCCGCCAATTCTTCAAAATTCTTTGATTCTGGGGCACTAGGTGCCATCAAACTTTGAATCAAACTGTAGGTTTTGCTCCCACAAGTACTCAAGATTGGGTGAGGTTGGGAGGAGTGGAATGAAGCTGTCAGGATTGTGTGAGGTAGGGAGGGGGGAATGAAGGTGTCGGGGGGAGGTTGGTGGGGAGGGAGAATGGGGGGAGGAAAGGATAACAGGGGAGAAAACAGCAATTGGGGAGATAGGTGTAAGGGAGTATGGAAGGTATAAGGGAAAAAGTTCGGAGGGGGGATGGAGTGCGGAGAGGGGAGGGAGTCTGGGGAGAGGAAGGAGTGCAAAGAGTGGAGGCAGTCTAGGAGGAGGGAGTGCAGAGAGAGGAGGGATTAAGGCATGAGGGAGCTGTAAGAGTGTCTGAAGGAGTCAAGGAGGGAGAGGGACTAAGCTGGGCCAGTGGGGGGTGGGGGGGAGACTGAGGTGGTTGAGGACTAAGAGTGGAAGGAGTCCTGGGGTGGTCAGGGAGTGAAGGCGTTCTAAGGGGGAAGAGGTCCAGAGAGGGGATGTCCAGATGAATGTGGAAGGGAGGGCTTTGGTGAGTCCATGACTGCCTCCTGGGGAATGTACTAAGGATGGGCGTGGAACGAGGGAGTGTTGAGAATGACTGAGGGCAGAGTGAGGCAGTCGAGTGAGGATCCAACAATAGTGATAGAATGGACGGCGAGGATGGTTGATGGGGACCCAGAGGAACATACATACCCTGGAAGTGGAAGGAGGAGGTCAGGGCGGTTAATATGGATGGGATGGGATTTTGGGGGAGGAGGAGGGGAACGCGCACATTCACCTGGACATCACTGAAGGAAAAGGCTTGTGGCTGGTAGGTCACAGAAGGGAGGTGATGCCAGGAGGGGTCAACTGTGATGGAGGAAAGGAAATGGGTGAATGGGGGAGGGAAAAAGAAGGGGGAGTGAATGAAAATCTGAATCATGACCATGCTGTCTAAATCAAAAATGAAACAAGAGTCCTGGTGGACAAGATCAGGTGCTGCATGGGATTGCAATTAGTGGGTAGGCGGAGAAGCAGGTCACTCAGATGGACAACTGAAAGCGAACTCTAGCAGGCAGAAATGAAATTACTCAGGACAGTGAGATGAGTGTGATAGGGAAGAATCTGTGTTTGTGGAAGAGTGCTTGCATGAAGCTCCAGAAGGCCCTGCCACACACACACACATACACTTCTCCCTCCAGAATCACTCGTTGGCCAGCTGCTACATCTGTGGTGACAGAGGATGAGGTTGAGGGGCTCACAGGCAAAGGGCACTCAGAGGGAGAGGGCAGCCTCTGAGATTACTGACTGGAAAACCAAGGGATGTCCAGCTGCTGCTCCTCCTCCCTTTGGGTGCCCATGGGCCCTGACCTGACCTCATCAAAGAGTGGAGGGACTGGAGGGATGTCGAGGTGCCCTGTTTCCCTCTCGCGTTGCCACTGCAGGAACTCATCCATGGCTCCCGCGATTGGGTGCAGGTCTGCGTACCTCTCCATGTTCTGCTGGACAAGGGTCTCCATGGCGTCTCCATCCTTCCCATGGAGACCTCCATACGTGCATATGCGGGTACCACTTCATCAGAGAGCATGCAGGTGCACTCCTTTGACTCATGAACCGCTCTGTTGAGGGCTTCCAACAGTTCTGCGTGATGTTCCCACACCTTCTGCTGACTCTCCAGGGTGAGTTGGAAGGCCAACTCCAGAGGCTCATCATCTGACTCCGATCTCACGGCTACCTGTTCCCCAGCAGTCCTCCAAGTGCCAGGGAGCTCGGCCAAACTTGCCTCCTCCTGCTGTGCACACGTACCAGTGCAGTGACCACCAGATTGTGAATCTGAGCCTGCTCTAGATCTAGGTCACACTGAGGTGTGTGTCTCTGTGCTGGTGGAGGGTGTGGGTAAGTGCTGTTCCAGGCTGCTTATTTCCAGTTCTTCAATGGAGGAAGTGTCCTCTTTGCTGGGTGTGAGGATGTGGATGGAGCTGAGGGAATGGCTGGCTGAGGGCATCTGTTGTTTGGCAAAGCTCCCTGTGAGCCAATGTAGAGATTATTAGTGTGTGTCAATAGGGTCAAAAGCAGAAGAGAGAGCACTTGCATTGAGAGAGGAATGATGGGGTGCAGGATCCTCACAAGGGTGTTCACTGCCAACCCCACTGTCACCGCATGGAAGGTCCATGTCCTTACCAGTCAGTGCGATGACACACTCCTCAAAGTGAGAGGGGCCTAATGTGGGCCACTCCATCCCTGGATTGGGACCTCTCCCTGCTGATGTGAGCAGCCTTCTCCTGCGTGGAAACAAATGGAGAGAGTGCGAGCAGGACACATGGCACTGCATGGAATGTCTGTGTGGTGAGTGGAGCCATAGACAGGATGAGGACGCGAGCTCCAGAGGGTATGAGCCTGATGGAGATGTGAGGGTGTGTGTGAGAACTAGTGATGTTGTCCCTTCTGGTGTGAGATCCCTGTGGATGTGTGATGGGTTTGTGAGTGTGTGAGTTAAGAGTGATGAGAAGAGTGAGTTACCCTGGCAGAATGGGTGAGACCATTCACTCTGTAGTGGCTGTCCTCTTCTGCAAGACATTGGCCCTAAGCACTGCTGCCACTGCTTCCCATGCTGGATTGGTAATGCAGCTGCCCCTCCTGTGGCCCGAGTGGGGGTAGACGACATCAGGATGGGCCTCCATGGCACTCAAAAGGCACTTGAGGGACACATCACTGAAACAGGGGGCCACAGTCTTTTTGCCTTACAGGGCTATCCTGTCTTCCATGCAGCAACACTGGGCTGGAAGCACTGAGAGGATAGCGCGTGGCTGCACTTTAAATATGGTGCACAGCATGATAAAGTGGCGAGATGATGGCATGGCAGGTGAATGAGAGCCCACCCACCATCAAAACAGTGTTTCCCGGGAATGCGTAATTAATAAGACCAATTTAGGATGATATGGAGTGAGAAGCTGCCATTGCAGCTGGAAGGTGAAACGTCATTTTTCACTACTGCACTTAATGAAAATCTGGAACAATTCCACCCTGTCTGTTTTCATCTCAGCACCCTCCCTTTGTCCTGTTCATTTTTAAATGGCATTCATGTACATTTTTTTAGCAGCTCTGACAAAGGGTTACAACTGCAAAGCTAACCAATCTGTCGCTTCACAGGTGCAGTCTGAATTATGAGCACTCTTTGATTTATTGATTTCAGATATTGTAACCTTGCAAGAAATTGAATGGGTAGGCAATATGAATCAATGGACTACTTCTGTCAGAGAATGTCGACTTGCTTTAAACACGTTGTTAAGCTCAAAGGAAAAGCTGAAAGCTGTAAGGGATTCCATAGTTTCAAGGCTCAGGGAAAGAATGAGTAAGACATTGCAATGGGTTTTGATTTCAAAATACCAAAGATATCGAGAGGACAAAGACAAAAGAGGGCAGAGAATTTGAACACTAGGAGGAACAACGGGGCAAAGTTCAGAGGAGCAAAGACAACCGCCGTGTCCATAAAATAGAGAAAGACAAGAAAGGGTGCAATAAATGAGAAGATTAGAGATCAGAGAAGCATTAGTCAACAGGCGACAAGCCTCTTTTGTAGCCTGCCCAGGGAGAACAGGCCTCTTGCATTTTGTAGGAAAATTCAAAACAAACAGACATAATTTGGCAACTAGAACTATGCTTGCAATACAATTTACGTTAAGAATGTAGAATTGTTGGAATGCAATTTTGTTTCTTACAGCTAAAGTGTAAATCCAGTCTTGGGGCCTGAGCAGATTGTGCAGTAAGATTTGCTCCTCCAGGAAATGCGTAACTGCTTAACAAATATGCTACCATTGCCATGTTAATGTTTCAAACTATCCATCTAAGTATTTTCACAAATTGTCATATCGTTCAATGAATAAACATGAGGGCAAAGGAAATAGAGCTATGGGAGCAGGTTGGGAGATGGTAATTAAGTAGGAGGAGGCACATGTTGAGTATAAACACCAGTATAGGACACTTCGACCAAACAGCTTGTTGCTGTGCTAAAGATTCTAAGTAATTAAAATAAGTAGCGTGCAAGTTCAGTAGACAATGAAATGTAATTCTTTAATCATTATAAAAGACCACTTAAAAGTTTGCAGATCAGCATTAATGACTATCGATTACCTATTTATTTCTCACACTAGTTATATGTGCCTACATCCCAATAGTTGCATAATGCTCTAATGCTAAATATAATTAGCACATCATGATTATGTGAACATTGTCCAATAAATATTGCCACACAAGGTCACATGGCTGTGAACAGGTAAGATGGTCTGTCGTTTTGTTGGCACAATCTCTACACTTACTGTGTATGAGAGCTACAATAGTGAGAGACACCACCAAGTTGCAACTGCAAGCTATTTTAGATGAGAGCAGGAGGTCATTTCATTTATGCTACACATGAGTGTTTGCTGAAAAAAATATGTTGATGTACATAGAGTCCAGAAATGCCATGGTTCTTGTGTATTATTTGAACCAATGAGTATAATCAGAGATAAATTGCCTCCAAATATCTATGATTAATTTATTATTCTTCTAATTTCAGAAGTTCAGTATCTATCTAAAACATTGGCCTGAATTTTTAGCTTGGTGGGTGGGCACAATTGGCAGGCCGGGGGTCGGACGGGAAATGGACCACCAATCACAATCGGCCCCAACTGCAATTTCACACTGGCTGGCCAATTAACGGCTAGCTAGCGTGAAGTGCATGCTGAACAGCTGAGCGATGGTGGGGTGGGGGTGAGAGGAGAGTAGGAGATGACGTCAACATGGGCATGGGCAAGCGCTGAGAGAAAGCTCCCTGAAGGCAGAGAGCTACTTCAGGCAACTACAAACCTGAAAATGTCCCAAAAAAGTTTTAAAAAGCGGGAAAGAATGTCCGAGCATCACAATCAGGCACCTGCAAATATAGATGATAAAAATGCTGCCCACAGATTTTTATTTTTATTTTATTTCATGACGGAAACCTCGTCCTGCCCTTGGATGTGGTTTCATGAAAAATGTAAAGGCCTGGCTGATTTGCCCGCCCGCCAACCATAAGGTTGGATGGATGATGAAAAATAGCAAACAATTGCGCCATTAATGGGCTTAATTGCCCTCTTAATTGTCAGTGGATGCACTTCTGACTTTAGCGCACACCCACCGAGTGATATATCGCCTGAGTGTACAACGACGTTGAGACGCTCGCCCAACGTCATCTCGCGCGATTTCACACCCGATCGGGTGGAGCGCGTGCCTGCCCGATCAATGTAAAACTCAGCCCATTATGTTTGATATGCATTTGAACTACAACAATTAGTGTCAATCTAATATATTAATAAATACTCAAAAGAAAACGTACAGGAAATAGGCTCTAATTTGTTTTAATATAAGTTTTTTTATATAACTTTCACAGGCCTTTGTTGGGCAGTTAGCCAGACCCATCGCATTATCTCTTGTCTCACCACAAGAGTCATTTCAACTAATAGAATTTTGCCCCATGTTTGTCGTTGCCATGGTAATGGAATATTATCAGGCATGTCATGTACACAGATCAGTAGCAGCAGTGCTGCTGCTGACACACAACAGCTATCAGCCTTTGACCACAAATGGGAATGTGTTCTGTCAAAAAGGAAGTTGACTGTCTCTGCGAAACCCTGGTACCCATAGTGCTGGCCATTTGTTTCCGCCTATAGTCTGCATGGCCCCATTATCATAATAATAAACTAGGACGATCGTGGGCTCTTTCACTGTTAGCCATACAAAAAAAAAATTCAATGAAGCTATAAGAGCTTTGAGGAAAGCCAAAGGGTGAAATGTCAAAGAGCACTGCCTAGTTTAAATCCATGACTGTTCAACCTGAAAGTGACACCTAGTCCACCGGATAAAATCTTATTCTTCCTAGGAACAAATCTGACTGTGTTGACTGACACCAAAGTCAAAGTGAATTCAAAGTTCTGAAAGGTGATGGGGATGGGCAGATTTTGCTCTTTATAACACCACTTCCGAAAATAATTTAAAACAATAGCACAAAAGGAGTGTGCACATAAACAAAAAGTGCACTTTGACAATACTGTGTATCGAGTACCAATAACGGTGGGAATCTCTTCTGAAAGATGTAACAATGGAATATAGCTGGCAGTTAGTAATAGCAGTGAGGTCTAGTTCCTTTTGGTAACTGGCATCAAGCATGGGATCTTGTGACATGAATGACATCACATCCATGTTTGAGTTTGACAGTATAATGCATGAATGGTGCTGAGAAAAAGATACTGTCTGGCACTTGTCAAAGTAGAGCTTTTTCCTCAGCACATTCTCTCATATCCAATGGAATAATAATATAGAAAATAATTAAAATATTATATAAATATATTACTTGATTCAGAGCCACAGAACAGAAACAAGCAGCAAAAGACTGCTATTAAATGCGGAACTGAATTTGTTTCAGTTATTAGCGGTACACCAGGTTCGAGCACAAATGAAAGTTTAAACAAACACAAACTGAATTGCTTAAAATCATTTTGCCATGTGCAACAGTCTTAACTGAATCCAAGTAACCTTTTTATGACCTTTAATTTGCAGGAAAGGTTTGATAATGCAAGCAATTAGGCTTAGTCATCACAGCAAACGCTTTGTCCACGGATATGCCCTTCTTCTCATTGTAGCTCTGCCTCCTTGCTGATAAAATGTGGGCTATATTACTGTCAGTATTTTAAATGTCAATGGCATTCCTACTTTATCATGCAAAAGAAACATCAAAAATATAGTAAGCCAACTCAAGTGTTGCAAGGTCTGATTTTAATTCAAAGCATAAATGCAGTGTGCAAGGGCGGAGACCCGGCACTCCCCTGCCCCCGCTCCCCTGAGCATTTAAATGATGGAACTCTGACTGCTGTCCAAAACCGCAGAATCACTACCTGGTCAGTGAATTCAAACAGCCATATGAGGATATTGTCAGGGGCTCATATGATAGTGGGGCCACTAAGACTCATTGGTGCCCCGGCATAAAGCAATTGGTCAGGGAATGGATCTAGAGGCAATCAAAGTCAGGGCAAGGAGGCCCAGGGCATCAAAGTCAGGGCAAGGAGGACCAGGGCATCAAAGTCAGGGCAAGGAGGCCCAGGGCAGCAGAGGCCTAAAGTTCCATTATTTCCTAATCCCAAACTAACCATGGATTCCCACCCCACAAGACAATCTAAATAAATTAAAG
This sequence comes from Carcharodon carcharias, assembly GCF_017639515.1. NCBI lineage: Eukaryota > Metazoa > Chordata > Chondrichthyes > Lamniformes > Lamnidae > Carcharodon > Carcharodon carcharias. The sequence continues at coordinate 72,772,730 of NC_054477.1, read as the reverse complement.
ATAATTAAATTTTGTTGGCCTCTTCGCACTCTGCTCTTGCTTTTTCTGGCTGCTCCAGCACTAAGGTACACAATGGGTGGGTCTGGTGCTGCCTGAAATCCAACAGTTAAAATGGCAACATATTCCAGTAAAGACAAAGAGTGGGACCAACAAATCCAGGGAATCCTGGATATCGAGGGATATACAGGATTGGATGAAGAAAAAAAGGGAGGCTTATGGCAGATACCGATGGCTCAAAACAGTGGAAGCCCAAGAGGAGTTTAGAATGTGTCGGGGGGAACTTAAAAAGGAAATTAGGAGAGCAAAGAGGGAGCATGAAAAAACATTGGCAGGTAAAATAAAGGAAAATCCAAAGTTATTTTACAAGTACATTAAAAGTAAGAGGATAACTAGGGAAAGAGTAGGGCCATTAAGGACCATAGTGGTAATTTGTGTGTGGAGCCAGAAGACATAGGTAGGGTTCTAAATGGGCTGAATTTTCAGTTTGGCGGGGGTCGGGGGGGGGGTGTGGAGCGGGAGTGGACACAGGCGGGCGCGATCGCCGCCTGCGATTGGGTCCGCACTGCCATTTTATGCGGGCAGGCCAATTAAGGCCTGCCCAGAAAATGCGCAACTCCCAAGGATAGCGGGAGTGGGTGGGCAGTGGCAGGAGTGCATTGTCCGCTGGGTCTAATGGCGACCTGGCAGCCTGTTTATCAGAAGCGCTGGCAGCCTTTGTAAGGCTGCTCACAATGGCAAGTGAAAGGGCTCACCAGAGGGCTTCTGGTGAGCAGGCCAGTCCAGAGGGCAAAACTAAAACAGAATTACCTGGAAAAACTCAGCAGGTCTGGCAGCATCTGCGGAGAAGAAAAGAGTTGACGTTTCGAGTCCTCATGACCCTTCAACAGAAAAAGGTTAGCGGAGCAGGTGAGGCTGGAAGGTAGGGTAGGGGGGCCAATGTGCCTCTCACTTCTCGGATGACTTGCCGTGTTTCCATCCTCGAGGAGGTGGCAGAACTGCGGGAGGTACTGGTTCCCCAGGATGGGAGGAGGAGGCCCCCCAACATGATGAAACATTGAAACGTGCCTGAGAGGAGGTGGCAGAGGTGGCAAGCTCCCTTGACGTGGTGCAGCGCACCTGGATCCAGTGTCACAAGCATTTCAATGACTTGTTGCGTTCTGGCAGGGTGAGTACCATGTTAGCATTGGTCATTTAACCCAGCAGGTCGGCTTACCTTCCTGCTCCCTGCGCACTCCACGAGTCTGAGTGTAGGGACTGCGTTGAATCATTGATGGCATTCGTCCTTTGCTGGTTGGGCAAGCAGATACTGCTCATGCTGAGGTCAGCCTGAGAGGGTGGTGAAGAGATGTGTTTTGCCCCTGCAGCATGAGGTACACTGAGACCCACATTACTGTTTTGGGGGCGACCTGGAGGAGCTGCACCTAGACGCAGTGCTGGAACTGCAGGACATGTCCGAGTCAGGATGATGACGTGCACTCCACATGCTTGCTCCTCCTTGTGATGCAAGGATATACCGTGTGCTGCCTAAAGTGATGCAGGAAGCATGTGTCCAAGGGAGGAGTTGGGGGTGTGGAGCAGGCCAAGCATCTTTGTGTGAGTGTTAGGCAGCAGTGGGGTGAGGAGGCTCTGGAGCCTTTATATGTCCCACTCTGGTTGGGGTGGGCCGTGTGCGAAGAGAGTTCAGGTGTAATTTTCACTTATCAAAGCTCGTCTCTCATTTTCAGGAGAAGAATGCTCATAACGTGGCACAGCGTGTGAGGACTGGCAGTGGCCAGGCGCAGATTGCCATTCTTAGCTGCTTCGAGCAGGAAGCCCTGGATCTGGCGAGGCACCATGCGCCAAGGTCCACTAGTGTTGGTGAGGTTGGGGTGCCTGGGCCAGGTTTTTATACCCAACAGTGAGGTCAGCATTGTTCTCCCAACAACCATAGCAGTGCTGAATGTTAATTGATTTAATTTTGTAACATGGCTTGACCATTGGCTATGGAAGGATGAGCACGTAATGATCAGGGGGACAGGGATGCATATTGACATTGTCTCCACGTTAACTGATCTACTGTCCTTGTTCTTCCTTTCAGCATCATCAGAGCAGGGCTGGGAGGAGGAGCATCACAGGCTCCCTCTCACACCTGAGAAGTCTCACCAGCCTCACACCATCTCTGCCAGGCAGGCACCTGCGCAGATACTAGCACCTCGGTGGGAATTCGAACATTGGCTAGTGTCCAGGGGCACAGTGGTGAGGGCAATTCACAGTCGCTGGAGGAGCTGGCAGAGACAGAGAGTGCTGATGGCACCAGCAGTCGGAGGACTGCAAAGAACCAGGCATATGCTCATCACCAGTGCCTGATGATGTGCCTCTGGAGTCATCCATGATGTAGCAGGGGCAGGAAATGCAGCTGGGTGTGCGGGAGCATCTGGGGGAGATACATGAGGCTATGCTTGGCTTGGTCTCCGTGGTGGAGGAGTCTATGCGGACAATCGCTGTAGCAATATGTCGAATGCCATGTGTCCTCCATGGAGAGAGTGGCGACTCGTGTGGAGAGGCTCCTCCAGGGAAATGCTCTCTGACCAGCAAGCCCTCACATCGCATTGACCTCAGCTGGTCAGTACCAGTATGGGAAATGGTCAGAGCATCAACTTTCCCAGCTCGGAGCTCATCCATCCACGGTGAATCCAAAGCAACCTCACGTTGGCACAGCAGCTGCCTGTCGACTCTGCGGGCACCTCTCAGGGTGCTCCAAATGAGGGCAGCAGCTCCTCCGCCCCACTCCCAGCGACGTAGCATCTGGTGAGGCTATGAAGGCTGGGTAGATGCCAGCTGTGGAACTGGCAGCTTCCTCCCAGGCAGGGCCAGCACTGGCTCCACGGGCCAGAGGACAACCACCAAGGTCATTGAGGCCAACAGGACAGCAGAATCAGCAGGCTGTCTCAGATGCCACTCCCAGTGAGGGGTCAGCGCCAAGACGGAAACAAAAATATAAGGCACCTTAGGCACACCACGGGTTTTTCACTGGTGCTTTTGTGTTGGCCCGAGATGAGGTCCTTATGATTTGCTTTTTTTTGGAATAAGTTGGTTTGCTTGACACAATAAGTTCAGATATGTTACCATGACTGAGGATGCCTTTTTCCTTCTGCAAGTGGATGGTTTCCAAAACTGTAATGAGTGCTTTGTTGGACATTCAGCTTTATTAACAAGGCCCTTAGTGACTGTTCCTAACCTGGCAGATTTTGCACTTAGGTGCTAAGTATCGAGCCCACAGCCCAGGCTTCTCCTGGTCCATCTGTGGTGCGCTAGCTGAAGGTTCATTGGATTAAAGCCTCCTGGGCGTCCCTGCCTCCCTGGAGTATGCCCAGGTCAGCGTCGACCCCTTCAGCATTTCCCTGTGCATGCTCATCCTCGGACTCACTGCTGGACTCATCATGTGCAGCCACAGCCACTGCGTCGACATCTTCATTGTCCACTGCGTCCACCCTTTCCAGCGCAAGATTGTGGAGAGCGCAGCATGCAACCACTATCACCAAGACACGATCTGGGGGGTACTGGAGGGCGCCCCCTGAGCGGTCCAGGCATCAAAAGTGCATCTTGAGAAGAACGATGCTTCTCTCCACCACAGCCCTTATGGAGGCGTGGCTCATATTGTACCGCTGCTCAGCTTCTGTTCTTGGATGGCGGAGAAGTGTCATGAGCCACCTTCTGAGGGGATAGCCCTTGTTACCCAGCAGCCATCCATCAAGCCAGGCTGGAGCACTGAAGAAAGCCGGCACCTGGGAGTGTCTGAGGATGTAGGTGTCTTGGGAGCTGCCTGGGTACCTTGCACAGACTTGTAAACTCAGCATCCTATGATCACACACTATCTGCACGTTCATGGAGTGGAATCCCTTCCTGTTGACGAAGGCACCGGGCTCACCGGCTGGTGCCTTGCTGGCCATATGTGTGCAGTCTATTGCACCATGGATGTGGGAAAAGCCAGCAATGGCTGCAAAGCCTCTGGCTCGCTGTGTCTGGCTTGCCTGGTCTCAGCGGTACTGGATGAAGGTTAATGCAAGCCTGAACAGAGCGTCTGTAACCTGCTTGATACAAGTGTGGACAGCTAATTGGGAAACACTGCAAAGATCACCCACAGACCCCTGGAAGGAGTCAGAGGCATAGAAGTTGAGGACAGCTGTGACCTTCAGAGCCAGTTGCATGGGGTGCCCACCCACACAGTTAGCGGAGATCTCAGGCCCAATCATCTGACAGATACAGTTGAGAGATGGATCCTCCTTCGGCACTGCACCTCAGACATATTGAGGTAGCTGCTTCGTCGCCTGTATACTCTGGCAGCAGGATAGTGGCATCTTCTGTGGCCCCTTCCACCTCTGTCTACCACTTGGTCCTGCGCCCCTTCTGCCTGCGATTGTACTCCAAAAGCTGGCTCCCCTGGAGGCTGAATGTGCACTCCTGACCTCCTCTTTCTTCTAGCCCTCCCTTCCTTCTCAGAGGAGCTGCCTCCAATGGACAGTTCAGCTCCCATTCCCAGGCTAACGGAAGGCTTCCTGAAAACTGCAGGCCCAGATAAGATTCCTCACTGCAGAGTGCTGACCTGAAGGTTAAGAATCCAGAAAAAGCAGCTGGTACGCATTTTGAAGTACTGCAGATCAAACATCAAGTTTCAAAAACTTTCATAAATAAATTCTTGACTGTGCACACTCACGACCCCACTGAGCCCTCTTACCCGCCTGTGGATGAGGTTTATACAAATGTGTCCTACCCGCATACCTGTTGTGCCCATGCGCCAACCCAAAGATTGCACAGGTGCCGAAAAATCGGCATCAATTGGCTCATCAAGGGCCTTAATTGACCCATTAATTAATGGTGGGCGAGCGTCGAACATCATTGCGTGCTTGCCAAATGAAATATCGTGATGGCGCGCGGTGACGTTGGGGCACTCGCTCAATGTCACTGGGCCATTTTATGTGTGGTCATGTCGGGCTCACCGCCGTACGTCAAAGGGAAGATTCTGCCCAATGAATACTTTGTGTCGGTGTTCACAAGTGAGAGGGACAACGTGGGTATGGAAATCAAGCAGAAGGACTGTGATATAATTAAAGAAATTAGCATAGAAAGGGAGGAGGTTCTAAGTGGTCTGGCAGGCTTAAAAGTAGATAAGTCTCCAGGCCCGGATGACATGTATCCCAGGCTGATGAGTGAGGCAAGGGAAGTGATAGCAGGGGTACTGGCAATAATTTTCAATACCTCTCTGGCCACAGGAGGGGTGCCAGAGGACTAGAGGACAGCCAATGTGCTACCATTATTCAAGAAGGGAGGAAGAGATGAACCAGGGAACTACAGGCCAGTCAGTCTCACCTCAGTGGTGGGGAAACTACTAGAAGCAATTCTGAGGGACAGAATTAATCTATACTTGGAGAGGCAGAGATGAATCAAGGACAGTCAGCATGGTTTTGTCATGGGAGGTCATGTCTGACCAATTTGTTTGAATTTTTCAAAGAGGTGACCATTTGTGCAGATGAGGGCAATGCATTTGACGTAGTCTACTTAGACTTCAGCAAGGCTTTTGATAAGGCCCCCATGGGAGACTGATAATGAGGATAAGAGCCCATGGGATCCAAGGCAATTTGGCAAATTGGACCCAGAATTAGCTGAGTGGCAGGAAGCAGAGGGTAATGGTTGAGGGGTGTTTTTGTGACTGGATGCCTGTGTCCAGTGGGGTTCCACAGGGATTGGTGTTGGGTCCCTTGCTATTTGTGATATATATAAACGATTTAAACTTGAGAGTAGGAGGGTTGATCAGTAAGTTCACAGATGACAGGAAAATTGGTGGGCTGGTAAATAGTGAGGAGGATAGCCTTAGATTAAAGAAGGATATAGATGGGCTGGTCAGATGGGCTGATCAGTGGCGAATGGAACTTAATCTGGATAAGTATGATGTGATGCACTTGGGCAGGACAAACAAGGCACAGGAATACTTGATGAATGGTAGGACCCCGGGAAGCACCGAGGGTCAGAGGGACATTGGTGTGCATGTCCACTGGTCCCTTAAGGCAGTGGGACAGGTAGATAAGGTGGTTAAGAAGGCACATGAGATACTTGCCTTTATTAGCTGAGGCATAGAATATAAGAGCAGGAAGGTTATGCTGGAACTGTATAAAATATTGGTTAGGCCGCAGCTAGGGCATTGTGTGCAGTTCTGGAATCCGCATTATAGGAAGGATGTGATTGCACTAGAGAGAGTGCAGAGGAGATTTACCAGGATGTTGCCCTGGGCTGGAGAGTTTTAGTTATGAGGAGAGATTGGATAGACTGGGGTTAATTTCCCTGGAGCAGAGGAGGTTGAGGAGGGACATGATTGAGGTGTATAAAATTATGAGGGGCATAGATAGGGTAGACAGGAAGGAACTTTTCCCCTTGGTGGAGGGATCAATACCTAAGGGGCATAGATTTAATGTAAGAGGCTGGAGGTTTAGAGGGGATTTGAGGAAGAATTTTTTCACCCAGAGGGTGCTGGGAGTCTGGAACTCACTGCTTGAAAGGGTGATAGAGGCAGAAACCCTGATAACATTTAAGAAGTATTTGGATGCGCACTTGCGATGCCATGTCATACAAGGCTATGTCGGAAAATGGGATTAGAATAGGCACTTGTTTGACAGGCGCAGACTTGTCGGGCTGAAGGGCCTTTTTCTGTGCTGGAGACCTCTATAACTCTATGACTATGACTCTATGGCAGTGCACAGTGGTCTTGGGACACAGTGGAGAGCTTCCACCTGCCATTTTTACAAGCTGTCCGGTCCGTCCAGTAAACAGTTGGGTCAAAATCAGCCTTCTAGTCTTTTCTAACTTGCCGCTTTTTGTTTTCTGAAGTTCATGAGTGATGGTGCATATTTTAGTGCTGATACATGCATTTACATTTTACTTAAAAGTTTAAACCACAAAGTATGTCTCAAAGAGTTACATACTTGATTATTTTAAAGGAACATTGGCTATATTTTTGTGAATTCCATATAGATTCTGTGTTGGATGATTAAAACTAGTAATGCTGAAAAAATTCTGGACGTTGAGCTATAACACAGAATGGAATGCATTTAAATTGTAACACGAAGAAGAAACAAACCTGAGAAACAAGTATCTAATATTTAGGGTTTCATTCATTACCTTTCCCTGGACCAAATTTTTAAATGGCTGCGGAGGTGGGACAGGAGGTGGATGGGGCCAGAATTTCCCAAGCTCGTTTGGCGTGCTGGTCTCCCGCCATGGTTCCACCTCTGGGTCATTTTCATTCTGCAAGGAGCCAGGGAAAACACTTTCCACCCGGAAGTAGCGGTTAGCCTCCTTGGCCAATTAAATGGCCTGTTAAGGCCACTCTGCAGAAGCTGACTGGAATTTTCCAGTTGGCCCAGGGCCCCTCCATTGAGGCAAAAAGATGGCTGGGGATGGAGGCAAGCCAGGGCGAGAGGCCAGTACTCCATCCGACTAGGGGATATCCCCGTGGCTGCCATAGCTATTGGCTCACAGCAGCAGCCACTGGCCAACCAGTGGAGTGGTTACCATCCACAATGACAGCCTCTGGAAGCTGTGTCCTTTTTAATGGTGCCAAATTTAAAAATCACTTCAGAGGACATCTCCACTGGGAGGCGCACTCTTTCTTTCTCTTACATGCGTTGGCAGCTCCCACCTTAGGTTTTGGAACCGCCGATGTGTCTTTGAGACACCCTTCAGCCTCAGGAGCCTAAATACCATCCTTCATTTGGAATCCTAGTTAAGAGTAACCTACCTCAAAGCTTAAGGTTATGTTAACTGCTTGGCTCTAATTATAATGTACTAATCAAAAAGAATGGATACAGAGCCAAAGGAGACCTTAGAAAGGATGACCAAAAGCTTGGCCAAAGAAATGGGTGGGTCCTAAAGGAAAAGAGGGAAGTGGAGAAGCGGAAGGTTTGGGGAGGAAATTTTAGAGAGTGGGACCTGGGCATTTAATGGGAATGGTTGCTAATGGGAAGGGATGTGGGTAGGAATAGGACTGAGGAATTTATTATGGAGGATCTGGGTAGCACAAAGGTGATAGAGTAGAAAGTGGAGTAGGAGAAAGGAATGAAAGGAAGCATAAGTGATTGGGAGAGTAGATGGGAAAGGAGCCACTGACATATTTAGCTGGTAACCCATAACCTAAATTCAGCCTGTAGTCATTGCTGGTTCTTCTCCTCATTTTGCATGTCACAGCAAGCCACACACCACCCAAAAGAGAGCTGAACAGCAGAAGAGGCAAAAAGAATTAAGGTGAGACTGACAGCAGCAAAGAGACACAGCTAGACAAATGCAGGACAGGAAATACAAGGGAATTAGGAATACAAATACTCCAGGCCACAGAAAGAGATTGACTTATTTTCTGACTGACTATATGTTACACACAGACACAGACACATACACACACAGATACACACACAGATACACACACACACATACACATACACACACACACACCCACATATATATGATATATACATACAATTAAACAGTAGGGGGAGCTTTAACAATAGGGTTGCAGGAGAAACTGCTGTGATATGAGTTTCACAATTTTGATTCTCTTTTATTGCCAAGTTTGTGAGATTTGATATATTTGCTAGATGTGTGTGCCTTTGTTACAAACTTATATTGAATGTCTTTGGACGTTAGATGTGAACTTTATTTACGTTTCACACGTTTGCCCAAATTGATGGAAAGTAAAATTACCAGTGTAGCTCACGTAACATGAGGATATAATTTAAAAAATAACAATAATATAAAATATCTCCATACACACAACTTCATGCCAGCTTCCTAAACACCTGCACATCTACTACAGCTTATTAACATGCATACAACTCACCAACCACATACAAATATCCACTGACATTGCAAAAATGCAGGTACTCACACACACGCATGTACTCACACACACTCTCGCACACATACCTGGATAATGTCACTCAGTGAGAAGACTTGATGGTAACATCTAGTGTTAAATGAAGCAGCCCTTCAACTCTTCATGTGCAGGTTTTTGAAAACACTGGCCAGGATTTTCCATGCCCGCTGGTGCAGGTGTGTTTGGTGGCGTGAGCAGACAACATGGTGAGAAGGCTAAAAATCTGTTTCATGATGTTGTGAAACCAGTTTGCGACGGTCCGCTCAGCTCATCAATGGGGGTCACATTCCCAGCCATTGAATATCGGGAACTTCACTTTAATACATCAACATATCATTATAAGGCCAGCCCACCAGAATCATCACCCCACTCCCCACTGGATTATCAGCCCAGGTGGCAGGAAAACACACTGGTGCAGAACACGTCTTGACAAGTCAGAATCCAGGACTTACCGCCAGGGCCTTGCTCACATCACAGGCATCTGAGGAGCAGAGGATGCTGGAGCCCAACAGCCACTTGTTGGGTTGCTGGATCCTGGAGGAATGCCCATGGCATGCTGGATGGATTCTCATGGACATGGCTATGCTGAGAAGCAGCTCATGGAAGTTGGAAAGCTATTGCTGATGTTCACAATGGATGATGGTCGAGAGGGTGGGAGAGGAAGGTCTAGGATCGATTGGGAGAGGAAGAGATGGTGGGGGTTAAGTTTGGGAGGGGTGAATGAAGGTGGTGAGGTTGCAGGGGGAATGAAAGTGTTGGTGGGTAAAGTTAGGAGGGGGGAATGGGATACTGGGGGAAGAGGGAGTAATGGGGAAGAAGACAGCAACTGAGGAGGTAGGTGTAAGTGGGGGGAGGGGTGGAAGGTGTAAGGGAAGGAGTTTTGGGGGGAAAAGTAGTACAGAGAGGGGAAGGAGTCCAAGAGGAGAAAGGAGTTCAGAGAGGGGAGGGAGACCAAGAGGAGGAGGGCTATGGAGAGGGGAAGGAGTAAGGGTGGAGGAAGAAGTGGGGCTAGAGGAGAGGTAAGGCTGGAGGAATGGAGAAGGACTAAGGGTGGCAGAAGAAGTAAGGTCTGAGGAAGTCAAGAGAGGGAAGGGTCTAAGCGGGGGGTTGTCCAGCGTGGTGGGAGGACGAAGTGGGGGAAGGAATTCCAGGGGAGAAGATGTTTTGGGGGGATGGGGGCCAGAAGGGAGAATGGGTTCCAGAAAGGGAAGGATTGCAGAGGGGTGAAGGGGTTCGAGTGGGGAAGGAGTCTGAAAAGGGGCAGAGGTTCAACAGGGGAAGGGGTCCTGAGGGGGAAGGGGTTCTTGGGGTAGGGTCCGGAGAGGGGAAGAGGTTCCGGGCGGACGGGGTCCTAAGGGGGTGATGTCCAAGTGCAGAGGGGTCAGATGGGTCCATGACTGCCCCCTGTGGAGCGAACTGAGGGTGGCCATGGTATGAGGGAATGGTGAGAGGGGCAGAGTGAGGTGGTAGGGCGGGAGGGTGAGGGTTCGAAGGTAGCGATAGAAGGGACGGCGAAGGTGGTTTGTGGGGACCCGCAGGCAGACACGGACCCTGGGGATGGGAAGAAGGAGGTCAATGTGGATGGGTGTGGGATTTTTGGGAAGGAGGTGAATGTGCACGTTCACCTGGATAACACCAAAGGAAAGGTGTCACGGAGGGGAGGTGGAAGGTGATACCAGGGGGTTCAACATTGATGAGGGGAAGGAAATGGGTGACTGGGAGAGGGGAAAAGATGGGGGAGCTGACGAAAAAGTGAATCCAGGCCATGCTGTCCAAATCGAATGTGAAAAGACAATCATGTGGGCAAGATCGGCTGCTGCATGGGAGTGTGATCTTTGGGTGGGTGGAGATGCAGGTCAACTCAGATGGACAACTGAAAGTGAACCCCAGGAGGCAGCATTCAAAATGCTCAGGTCATCGAGGTGAGTGTGATACGTAAAGGATCCATGTGTGTGAGAGAATACTTGCACAAGGCTCTGAAAGGCACACTTCTTTCTCCAGAATCGCTTCCTCTGTGGTGACAGGGGACGAGGTTGAGGGACTCACAAGCAAAGGGGGCTCAGTGAGAGAGGACAGCCACTGAGATTCCTGAGTGGATGACCTAGGGGTGTTAGTTGCCGCTCTTCCCCACTTCAGGTGCCTGGGGGCCCCGGCCTGACTCCTTGAGGAGAAGGAGCACCTGGAGGGATGTTGAGGTGCCTCTTTTCCCTCTCGCATTGCCACTGTAGGAACCCACCCATGGCTCCCACGATGGAGTGCAGGCCTGTACACATCTCCGCTTTCTACTGGGCTAGGGTCTCCATGGCATCAGCCGTCCTTTCCATGGAGACTTCCATATGCACATATGTGGGCACCGTTTCATCAGAAAACAGGCACTCCTCCAACTCGCATGCCATTCTGTTCAGGGCTTCCAACAGCTGTGCCTGATGATCCTCCACCTGCTGCTAACTCTCCAGAGTAAATTGGAAGGCCAAATCCAGAGACTCGTCATCCGAGTCGGACTTTATAGATGCCTGATCCCCAGCAATCCTCCAGGTGCCGGGGAGCTTGCATGAACCTGCCTCCTCCTGCTGCAGACACGTGGCTGTACAGTGACCACCAAAGTATGAACCCGAGCCTGCTCTGGACCTAGCTCCCACTGCGGTGCATGTCTGTGCTGGTGGATGATGTGGTTAAGCACTGTGATGAATCTCCAGCTCTTCAATGGAGGAGTTGTCCTCTTGGCTGGAGGTGAGGACGTGGATGGAGTTGAGGGTCCGGCTGGCTGAGGGTGTCGGTCGCCTGGCAGAGCTCCCTGTGAACCAAAGTAGAGATAAGCAGTGAAAGGTAGTGGAGTCAAAAGCAGGAGAGAGAGCACTCACATTTGAATTGAGAGAGGAATGATGTGGTACAGGATCCTTACAAGGGTAAAAATAAAAACAAAGATAAAAACCAAAAACTGCAGATGCTGGAAATCCAAAACAAAAACAGAATTACCTGGAAAAACTCAGCAGGTCTGGCAGCATCGGCGGAGAAGAGTTGACGTTTCGAGTCCTCATGACCCTTCAATAGAACTGAGTGAATATTAGAAGAGGGGTGAATTATAAGCTGGTTTAAGATGGGGGGGAGAGAGAAGTGAAGGGGGGTGGTGTGGTTGTAGGGACAAGCAAGCAATGATAGGAGCAGATAATCAAAAGATGTCACAGACAAAGGAACAAAGAAGTGTTGAAGGTGGTGATATTAACAAATGTGCTAATTAAGAATGGATGGCAGGGCACTCAAGGTACAGCTCTAGTGGGGGTGGGGTGGAAAGACTAGCAGGGCATACAAGAGTTAAAAATAATGGAAGTAGGTGGGAAAAGAAAAAGCTATATAAATTATTGGAAAAAACAAAAGGAAGGGGGAAGAAACTGAAAGGGGGTGGGGATGGAGGAGGGAGTTCAAGATTTAAAGTTGTTGAATTCAATATTCAGTCTGGAAGGCTGTAAAGTGCCTAGTCGGAAGATGAGGTGCTGTTCCTCCAGTTTGCGTTGGGCTTCACTGGAACAATGCAGCAAGCCAAGGACAGACAAGTGGGCAAGAGAGCAGGGTGGAGTGTTAAAATGGCAAGCGACAGGGAGGTTTGGGTCTTTCTTGCAGACAGACCACAGGTGTTCTGCAAAGCGGTCGCCCAGTTTATGTTTGGTCTCTCCAATGTAGAGAAGACCGCATTGGGAGCAATGAATGCAGTAGATTTAAGTTGGGTGAAATGCTGCTTCACTTGAATGGAGTGCTTGGGCCCTTGGACAGTGAGGAGAGAGGAAGTGAAGGGGCAGGTGATGCATCTTTTGCGTGGGCATGGGGAGGTGCCATAGGTAGGGGTTGAGGAGTAGGGGGTGATGGAGGAGTGGACCAGGGTGTCCCAGAGGGAATGATCCCTATGGAATGCCGCCGGGGGGGGTGAAGGGAAGATGTGTTTGGTGGTGGCATCATGCTGGAGTTGGCGGAAATGGCGGAGGATGATCCTTTGAATGCGGAGGCTGGTGGGGTGATAAGTGAGGACAAGGGGGACCCTATCATGTTTCTGGGAGGGAGGAGAAGGCATGAGGGCGGATGCGCGGGAGATGAGCCGGACACGGTTGAGGGCCCTGTCAACAACCGTGGGTGGAAAACCTCGGTTAAGGAAGAAGGAGGACACGTCAGAGGAACTGTTTTTGAAGGCAGCATCATTTGAACAGATGCGACAGAGGTGAAGGAACTGAGAGAATGGGATGGAGTCCTTACAGGAAGCGGGGTGTGAGGAGCTGTAGTCGAGGTAGCTGTGGGAGTCGGTAGGCTTGTAATGGATATTGGTGGACAGTCTATCATCAGAAATTGAGACAAAGAGGTCAAGGAAGGGAAGGGAATTGTCAGAGATGGACCATGTGAAAATGATGGAGGGGTGGAGATTGGAAGCAACATTAATAAATTTTTCCAAGTCCCGACGAGAGCATGAAGCAGCACCGAAGTAATCATCGATGTACCGGAGAAAGAGTTGTGGGAGGAGGCCGGAGGACGACTGGAACAAGGAATGTTCCATGTACCCCATAAAGAGACAGGCATAGCTGGGACCCATGCAGGTACCCATAGCCATACCTTTTATTTGGAGGAAGTGGGAGGAGTTAAAGGAGAAATTGTTCAGTGTGAGAACAAGTTCAGCCAGACGGAGGAGACTAGTGGTGGATGATGATTGTTCGGGCCTCTGTTCGAGGAAGAAGCTAAGGGCCCTCAGACCATCTTGATGGGGGATGGAGGTGTAGAGGGATTGGACATCTCCAGAGGGAGGACAGAGGGTTTGATTCCTCTGACACCTTACGTCATATCAACAATTTCCAGCTCCCTGGCCCCAACCGCTTCCTCTTCACCATGGATGTGCAATCCCTCTACACCTCCATCCCCCACCAGGATGGTCTGAGGGCCCTTAGCTTCTTCCTTGAACAGAGGCCCGAACAATCCCCATCCACCACTACTCTCCTCCATCTGGCTGAACTTGTTCTCACACTGAACAATTTTTCCTTTAACTCCTCCAACTTCCTCCAAATAAAAGATGTGGCTATGGATACCCGCATGGGCTCCAGCTATGCCTGTCTCTTTATGGGGTACGTGGAACATTCCTTGTTCCAGTCGTCCTCTGGCCCCCTCCCACAACTCTTTCTCCGGTACATTGATGATTACTTCGGTGCTGCTTCATGCTCTCGTCGGGACTTGGAAAAATTTATTAATTTTGCTTCCAATTTCCACCCCTCCATCATTTTCACATGGTCCATCTCTGACACTTCCCTTCCCTACCTTGACCTCTCTGTCTCAATTTCTGGTGATAGACTGTCCACCAATATCCATTACAAGCCTACCGACTCCCACAGCTACCTCGACTACAGCTCCTCACACCCCGCTTCCTGTAAGGACTCCATCCCATTCTCTCAGTTCCTTCACCTCCGTCGCATCTGCTCTGATGATGCTACCTTCAAAAACAGTTCCTCTGACATGTCCTCGTTCTTCCTTAATCGAGGTTTTCCACCCACGGTCGTTGACTGGGCCCTCAACCGTGTCCGGCCCAAGTCCCGCGCATCCGCCCTCATGCCTTCTCCTCCCTCCCAGAAACATGATAGGGTCCCCCTTGTCCTCACTTATCACCCCACCAGCCTCCGCATTCAAAGGATCATCCTCCGCCATTTCCGCCAACTCCAGCATGATGCCACCACCAAACACATCTTCCCTTCACCCCCCCGGCGGCATTCCGTAGGGATTGTTCCCTCTGGGACACCCTGGTCCACTCCTCCATCACCCCCTACTCCTCAACCCTTACCTATGGCACCTCTCCATGCCCACGCAAAAGATGCAACACCTGCCCCTTCACTTCCTCTCTCTTCACTGTCCAAGGGCCCAAGCACTCCATTCAAGTGAAGCAGCATTTCACCCAACTTAATCTACTGCATTCATTGTTCCCAATGTGGTCTCCTCTACATTGGAGAGAACAAACGTAAACTGGGCGACCGCTTTGCAGAACACCTGTGGTCTGTCTGCAAGAAAGACCCAAACCTCCCTGTCGCTTGCCATTTTAACACTCCACCCTGCTCGCTTGCCCACATGTCTGACTTGGCTTGCTGCATTGTTCCAGTGAAGCCCAACGCAAACTGGAGGACAGCACCTCATCTTCCGACTAGGCACTTTACAGCCTTCCAGACTGAATATTGAATTCAACAACTTTAAATCTTGAACACCCTCCTCCATCCCCACCCCCTTTCCATTTCTTCCCCCTTCCTTTTGTTTTTTCCAATAATTTATATAGATTTTTCTTTTCCCGCCTATTTCCATTATTTTTAAATCTTGTACACCCTACTAGTCTTTCACCCCACCCCTACTAGAGCTGTACCTTGAGTGCCCTGCCATCCATTCTTAATTAGCACATTCGTTTAGATAATATCACCACCTTTCAACACTCCTCACAAGGGTGTTCGCCACTGACCTCACTGTCACCGCAGGCATGGTACATGTCCTCACCAGTCAGCATGATGGCACACTCCTCAAAGTGAATGGGGGGCCTAATGTGGGCCACTTCACCCCCTGGTCTGGGACCCTCTCCCTGCTGATGTGAGCAGGCTTCTCTTTTGTGGAAACAGATGGAGAGAGTGTTAGCAGGATGCATGGCACTGCATGGAATGTTTGTGTGGTGAGCGGAGACATGGACGGGATGAGGATGCGAGCTCCAGAGGGTATGAGCCTGATGGAGATGTATGGGTATGTGTGAGAGTTAGTGGTGTTGTCCCTTGAGGTGTGAGATCCCTGTGGATGTGTGACGGGTTTGTGAGTGTGTGAGTTGAGAGTGATGAAAATAGTGAGTTACCCTTGCGGAACAGCTAAGACCATTCATCCTTTTGTGGCATTGGGTGGCTGTCCTCTTTTGCAGGGCATTGGCACTGACCACCACTGCCACCGCCTCCCATGCTGGATTAGTGAGGTTGCTGACCATCCTGCAGCCAGAGCGGTGGTAGACGATATTACAGCGAGCCCCCACTACAGCCAAAAGGTGCTCAAGGGATGTGTCATTCCTGGGGGCTGCAGTCTTTTTGCCTTTCGGGGCCATGTCTTCTTTGCAGTAGTCGTGGGCTGGGAGCACTGAGAGGAGTGCGCGCGGCTGCACTTTAAATCTGGTGCCCGGCATGATGAAGTGCCAAGGTGATGGTGTGGTGGGCAAATTAGAGATTGCCCACCATGGAAGTGCCTCCCGGGCATGCATAATTAATGCGGCTGGTTTGGGTCATTACGACGTAAAGAGCTGCCATTGTGGTTGGTGGGTAAAACATTATTTTACTCACCTGCCACCGCACTTAATGCAAATCTGGGATGCTTCTTCCCAGTATTTCCACAATAGAAAGCTCCATTTACAGGGAATGTATGTAAAAAGTGCATAAACTCATTAACTCTCAAGAATTTCAAGAAGCATTGTCAAAGGCAACTGTCAAAAGTGTCAAAAATTAACTGTTAACAGCCACTGTCAAAAGTGTCAAAATGAACTGTCAAAGGCAGCTATCAAGCTGTCAAGGCAGTTAAAACTACTGCCCTTCAAATGTTTCAAAAAACATGCCTGGGGTGTTTAAAAAAATATTGCTTGCTATTTCACTCTATCTGTTGACATAAGCCTGAGGGCTTCCATACTGGATTAATGCTGCATGATTGATTTCACAACCTTCCATAATCACATCAGAATGCTTGCCATTTCACAGTTTGATTTGAGAGCTCTTAGTAGTTATAGACTCTATGGCCAGATTTGCACTAAGTACGGTAACGGGCAGCTTCTCACAGCGTATTGTCCCAAACCCACTGCAGTTATTATGCGTTCCCAGGAAACACAACTTTTCCATGGTGGGCAGGCTCTGATTCGCCCACCATGCCATTGCCTCACTGCTTCATCATGCCTGGTGCCAAATTTAAAGCACAACCATGCACACAACTCCCAGTGCCTCCAGCCCAGGACTGCTGCAGAGAAGACATGGCCCCCCAAAGGCAAGAAGACTGCAGCCCCCAGATTTAGTGACACATCCTTTGAGTGCCTTTTGGACATCATGGAGGCCCGCCATGATGTCCTTGGTCTGGCCGCAGGAGGGGCAGCAACATTACGACTTGGTAGGTGATGGCAGTGGTGATCAGTGCCAATGCTGCACAGAAGTGGTTGGCCATCTAATGCAGATAGAGGATGGATGATCTCATCCGTGCTGCCTGGGTAACACAACCAGCTCATCACTCTAAACGCACCCAAACGCATCAGACATTCACTGGCATCTCACTCACTGCCAGCTCAAGGGACATCACCACTCAATCTATCACACACAGCCTCACATCTCCATCTAGTCTCATCTGCTCTGGAGGCTGCTTCCTCGCCATCTTGAGGCCACTTGCACAGATCAACTTGTGCTCTCACACAAACCTTGGGATACCCCCCCTTCCCCAGTGCAACCCTTACCCTGCAGCCTCTTCCCTTGCCTGAGGCCACTTCTCCCCATTCCCCAAGCAAGCCCTAGCTCTGCAGCTGTACAAAGCCACCCCCGCCTTATGGCTGGTCTGGTAGGTAGAGACCTGTCTGTGAGCCCCCCTAGAAGTGATGTGGTGCTGTCTGTGAAGCCTGGCACTGGTGGCTGCGAGTGCTGACCATAGCAAGGTAGGCAAACAATCCTTGAAGTCCCAAGCAAAGTGCAGCTCGCCAGCTGCATGTCACTTATGTGCAATTGTGAAACACATTGGTGTGCAATCACGCCAATGTGGGCAGACAGTCCAGCATGGGCGGATGAGTCCGGCAGGCTAGCCTTATAATGATATGCAGATGTATTACAATGAGGTTCCCAATGTCCAATAGTGGGAAACGCAGCCCACCATTGACAGGCTGAGTGGATGATTGCAAACTGTTTTCACAACTTCGTGAAACCAATTTTTGACCTTCTCACTATATTGTCCACTCTCACTGCCAAGCATGCCCGACGCCACAGGACATGGAAAATTCCACCCGTTGAAGTAGGACTATGAATTCCAATGCTTGTTGCAATAAATGATTACGCACTTGAATGGAATGTTTGTTCCTATAAGGGATTACGTAGCTGAAGGGATGTAAATGTAGTGAATTTCTTATATGAATGTGATTTTTTAAAATAAACTTTGCAATAGGCACCGAACTTTATATTACTTCATCTCAGCATGGCTCCTGAGATCTACCCATGGTGCATACCAGGTGAGTTGGCATGGTAGGTGTAAGGGCAAAGGGTGATTGGTTGGCATCAGTTGGCAGAAAGTTGGTACAGAGGCTATATCAGGCCATGGGAGGTGGGCAGAGGGGCATTAAGTGGCATGGAGGGTATGAGATGGGTGGAGGCCATGGGTTGACATGGACGGGGCATGTAGAGTCTGTCGGGCAGTGAGGGGTTGTGAGGGATGAGGGCTGTTTATGTTTTTTTTAACTTCAACACAGTGCTGGAGCACTGAGGCAGGCCTTCCGCCTAACCCACCTCTGCACCCGGCAGCCCCCACACACATTCTGGGGTCGCCTGGCCTGATTCCTAGAGAATGCCTCCATCCCGGAATGAAAATCCCAACTTCCAGGACACTTTCTCCTGGGTCAGGTTTGTGTCACCGGGAAATATCCCGAACCTGCACACCTGACCCTGCATGAAAATTCAAGTCTAAATTTTTGTGTTCCATGTTCTTATTGTGTGATAACATTCACACAATGGGAATTAATAATTGCAATGTTTACTATAAAAATGTTTTTAAATCATATGCAATTGATCACTGGAAATTTCTGTTAACTATATAACCAAAATCAGAGCTGTTCAAGCAGTTTATTTTAGCTTCAAGATACAGTGACTGCCTTACAAAATTTTTGCCTTTGGAATCTCTCAACAGTCAATCGTATTTAATGTCTGAATAAACTTGCCATGATTCTGTCATAATAATTAATCCTTTAGCATGATCATCATCACATGTCAATAGCTGGGAGTGCGTTAGCAGCTACTGACAAACAATAGGTGCAGTTGCAAAGTACATAATTAAAATTATATATACAATTTAAATGATATATAGCATTCATTGTAACAGATATCAGAATTTTACAGCAGCAATCTAATTTTGAGTGTTAAATAATTATAGAAGTTTACACTTAGAAGAAGGCCATTCAACCCTTTGAGTCTACCCAGCTCTTTGCAAGAGCAATCTATGATAAATTCTGTTGTTCTGCTCCCTGCCCTTGGCTGATTAATGCTATAAAAATCCATGGGGTTTGAAAAGATGTTTGATAATGTGCCACAAATCAAAGCCCGTTGAATGAAAGGGACAGCGACAGCATGGATACGAAGTTAGCTGAATGACAGGAAACTGAGAGTAGTGGTGAACAGTTGCTTTTTGGACTGGAGAAAGGCATACAGTGGGGTTCCACAGGGCTCGATATTAAGACCACTGCTTTTCTTGATTTATATTAGTGACTTTGACTTGGGCATGCAGGGCACAATTTCAAAATTTGCTGATGACATCAACCTTTGAAGTATTGTGAACTGTGAGGATAGGGATGGACTTCAAGAGGACATAGGCAGGCTGGTGGCATGGGGCAGACACATGGCAGATGAAATTTAATGCAGAGAAGTTGAAGTGATACATTTTGGTAGGAAGAAAGGAGAGGCAACATAAAATAAAGGGAACAAATCTAAATGGGAACGAAGGGGCCTGGGTGTACATGTGCACAAATTGTTGAAGATGGCAGGGCAGGTTGAGAAAGTGGTTAATAAAGATCATAGGCTTTATAAATAGAGGGATAGAGTATAAAAACAAGGAGGTTATGGTGAGTGTTTATAAAACACTAGTTCAGTCTCAACGAGAGCATTGTGCTCAAATCTGGGCACCACACATTATGAAGGATATGAAGGCAGTGGAGGGATCCCAGAAAATATTTTTTTTATATTCTTTCGTGGGATGTGGGCATTATTGGCAGGGCCAGCATATGTTGCCCATTCTTTAGTGTCCTTGAACTGAGTGGCATGCTTGGCCACTTCAGAGTTCAGAGTCAACCACATTGCCATTGTTACTATAACTGAAACCAGCTTTCAATTCCAGATTAATTAATTGAATTTTAAATTCCACCAGCTGCCATTGTGGGATTTGAACCTGTGTCACCTAAGCGTTAGCCTGGGCCTCTGGATTATTAGTCCAGTGATACCACTGCAACACTGTCACTGGTGAAGGGCTTCAGTTGCATGGATTGGAGAAGTTGGGGTTGTTCTCTTTCAAGGAGAGAAAGTTGAGAGGAGGTTTGATAAAGGCATTCAAAATCATGAAGGATCTGGACAGAGTAGATAGAGAAAAATTATTCCCAACTGCTTAACGGTCAGAAGCCACTGATTTAAAGTGAATAGAAAAAGGACATCAATGGGAAAATGAGGTTAAACTGTTTTACACTGAGAATGGTTAGGATCTGAATCTGTCTAAGAGTGTGGCGGTGTTAGAATCATGGAGTTAAAATAGAATTGCATAATTATCTGAAATGAAAAAAATTGTAGGGCTACAGGGAAAGAACAGGGGAGCAGGGCTAGCTGAGTTGCTATTGCAGAGAGCCAGCAGGGACTGAAGGGTCGAACGGCCTACTTCTGTGCTGTAACTGTTCCCTGATTCAATGATAACTTGCAGTCAATCACTCTTTCAGTTTACCCAGTGAAAACAAAAGCCTACTTTCTGACTCCTGTGTCATTAAGATACATGTGAATGCTGGAAAGTTTCTCTAGCCAATGCAAATTATTGTTTTCTTTTCTCTTTTACTTTTACTCCTATTTATTTGCAGTGTGGCCCAAACAATAGCGTACAGATTGGTATGAAGAACATATGTGCTATGTGTACCATTTTAATATCTATAATAATATGGATATTATTCTCATTTTTCTCTATGAATGCTTCAAAGTCCTAGTGACTGACTGGATTTAAATTACATTAAGTTCATTGATTGCTCATTCTGGTATGGAAGGTAAATGATATTACAAGCATTTTTGTAAGATTATGTAATTGATTTGTTGGCCAAGGAATTCAGGAGCACTCCTTTATGGAAGCTTGGGAATTGTAGGGTAAATGCCCTATACCAGAAAGGTGATGTCTGAGGTGCCCTGATGTTGGGCCATGGGCCTGACTGCCAGAGAGCCAATGGGACCTTGAAGCCATCAACAAAGAATGGAGAGGACTGGTAAGGAATCAGACTGCTGCTAACACTACAGTAGCCTTCAGATAAGTGGATTGTAGGTCAGATTCAATTGGAAGCGCGAGATAATGTAGTGTCATGGGTCGGGCCAGATGACGAGATCGGGTTGAAAAGCTAAAGATGTGGAGACTGGGGCAAAGCCATTGGGGAACAATGCTGCGGGTCACAGGGACAGTGAAAGGGAGACCTAGGGTAGAATTTTAAGTTTATCGGATGGCCGGGCCTGACCCAATTGGCGGCGGGCACGTAGCCAATCTCCGCCGGCGAAACGGGCCATGCCGCCATTTTGCGCGGGCAGGCCGATTAAGGCCCACCCAGCACATTTCAGACTTCCGTGTAAAGCAGGAAATTCAAATGTGTGGCGGGCATGTTCAGACCGCTGGTTCCAATGGGGAACCAACAGTCTGTACAAAGGTAGCCTCCTTTAGGCTGTTCACCACGGCCAGTGACTGGGCTCCAGAGGAGGTCAAGCCTGGGGAGGCTGCAGGATAGGCCAGCGGGGGGCCAATGTGCCCCTCGGTTCTCTGATGCCTGCCTTGCTGCCCTCCTCGAAGAGGTGTCAAATCGTCGGGAGGTGTTGTTTCACGAGGATAGGAGGAGGAGGGCCCCCCACATGACCAGGCAGATGTGGCAGGAGGTGGCAGAGGTAGTAAGCTCTCAAGATGCTGTGCAGCGCACAGGAACACAGTACCGCAAACTCTTTGATAATTTGTTGCGCTCTGAGAGGGTGAGTACCATGTCGGCCTTGGCCAATTTACCCAGCAGGTAGCCTTAGCCTTTGAGGGCCCCCCACCCCACGTCTTAGTGTCGTTACTGCATTGGGAATTTCGTGCATGCTGGGAGGGCAAACAGATAGTGACCATGCTTACATCAGCCTTAGTGGTTGAGGAGAAGATGGGTTCTCCCTGCAGCATATTTTGGTGTTTGTCGCATTTGAGTAGTCTGGGGGCAACCTGCAGGGAAGGCAGCTAGACACATACTCAGAACTCCAACACATGTCTTATTGATGGTGATGAGATGGTGGAAGGGGAGCCTCAAGGTGTCGTGGCCAAGAGCCATCAGAAGGACTCAGAACTGCACCTAGTTGCACCTCATTGCCATGGGCGCTAAGACCCGTGTGTTATTCAAAGTAATGGACGCCGAATGTGTCCAAGGTGTCCATTGGGAGAGGGGGTTGGGAGCAGCCGTACTATCTTCTGATGACTGATCACCAGTAGCGTGGACAGGAGCTGCTGGAGGCCTCAGATGGGCCACTGTGGCTGGGGTGCAGCGTGCGCGTGCAGAGTACATGAGCGAACAGCCCCAATAAATCCTCTTCTCTGTTCTGCAGGCAAAAACTGAACACAATAGCCGGGAGCATTTGCCGACTGGTGGTGGGCACGCCATGCTGCAGCCCCTCACTACATATGAGGAGCAGGCCATGGAGCTGGGGAGGAGGCAGATGGCCAGGTCGGCAGGTGTCGGTGAGGCTGGGGTGCGGCGGCCAGGTATTTGAGGGCCACAGTCCCATCCGCTCTGTCTCCCCACCATCCAAAGCACTGATGATTGCTACAATCGTTAATGCTGCAACACTGCTCATTCACAGACTGATACAGTCAGACGTGTGGGTCATACACAAAGGTCCCTCAGCCCCTTTGAGCTTGCGCATCTCTAACACCTTCCAAAGTCACCTTATACCATTTCTGACCACTATCCCCATGGCCTAATATGCCATGGCATCACTGCTGCACTTCCAAAGACTTATATCATCTTAGGAGGGTTTGTACCTCCACCACCCTTTCAGCCAGTGCGTCCCACATTACTCTGTCCAGAAGGTCCTCAGCACCTCACCTGTCAACCTCATGGCACTCAACTTAAATAAATGCCACCATGTTA
This sequence comes from Carcharodon carcharias, assembly GCF_017639515.1. Lineage (NCBI taxonomy): Eukaryota > Metazoa > Chordata > Chondrichthyes > Lamniformes > Lamnidae > Carcharodon > Carcharodon carcharias. The sequence goes on along the minus strand of NC_054477.1, from coordinate 72,749,742 downwards.
CTCATCCCTGCGCCAAGGGGAAATGTTGCCTTCTGTCCACCATTCTATGCCCCTCATAATGGTATGAAGGTCAATAATGTGACCTGTCAATCTCCTGTGCTCCACGGCAAATGTCACAAGTGTTTACAATGTTTCCTCATCACTCCAACTCCCCAGGCCAGCAAGCATCCAGGTCAGGAACCTTTGCACTCTCCCCACTCCAATGCCATCCCTCCCATGAAGCGCAGGTCACAACTGAACGCAGAAGTGTAGATGTGGCCTCGACAGCGTTTTCTCACTTGCAACATGACCTCCCTTTTCCTACATTCTATTCCTCGGCTAATAAAGGCAAGTCTGGCTTTGACCTTGTTAAACGCCTTATATTCCTGTTCTGCGACCTTAATGGGTCTGCTCAGCAAGGTCCCTGCAATCGTCGTGACTTTCCACGGTCCTACCATTACTCGTATACCCGTACCTTGCTTGTCTTGCCCAAGTGCTTAACTGCACACTTATCCACATAACATTCCATGTGGCATTCCTTAGGCCATCTGACCAGCCCGTCTGTATGCGTGTGTAATGTTTGGGCTTCCTCTTGACTTTTTATCACCCCACCAATGTTCGTCTCCTTAGGGTCTAGAAGGTCGAGTGCATTATTAGCCTGGGAGGGAATGGATGAATGGTGTTACTGACTGAATGCTAACTGATGCATTGTCCTTGTTGTTAATTTCAGCATCACCACCGCATGGCCGCTAGGAGCTAGTCCAGGGCCCCCCTCCACATCTGAGGAGCATCAATTGCAACTTGCGTTGCATTTCAGTGAGCCAGGCACCAGTGCAGCGACTACCACATCGGTGGGGAATATAACATCGGCTAGTGCCCCGGGGCACAGTGGAGAGGGCACTTCACAATCGCTGGAGGAGATGACACAGACAGAGAGTGCCAATGACGCCAGCAGCCAGAGGACTACAGGGGACCAGGCACATGCTGAGTCCGCAGTGATGATGTGCCTCTGGAGATGTCACCAATGCAGCAGCTGCAGGGCAAGTGGCTGGGTGCATGGGAGCATCTGGCAGGGTTGCATGAGGGTGTGCTTCACTTGGTCTCTGTGGTGGAAGAATCCAGGCAGAGTGTCAATGATGGCATGAACCTCAGGACAGATCTTCAGGCTTCCTCCATTGACAGATTGGCGACTCTCATGGAGAGGGGCTTCTAACAGATTGAGAATCATCTGATTGGATTACGCTCTGACCTGCAAGCCCTCACAGCAAGACTGGCCACAGGTAGTCATTGGCAATGTGGGAGATGTTCTGGGCACCAAGTGTCGCTGCTCGGTGCCCATCCATCTGCGATGAGCAGGGAGGTACAATGTGACCTCACGTCAGAGGAGCAGCTGCCTGTCGTCGCTGCGAGCTCCTCTCAGGGCGCTCCGGATGAGGGCAGCAGCTCCTCCGCCCCTCTGCCAGTGACTGTTGCATCTGTTGAGGCTGCGACAACTGGGGAGGTGCCAGTTCTGGAACTGGTCACTCCCTCCCAGGTGGGGCTAGCACAGGCTCCACAGGCCAGAGGACAGCCACCAAGGTCATCAAGGCCAACAGGACAGCAGAGTCAGCAGGCTGTCTCACAAGTCACTCCGAGCAATGGGGCGGCACCAAGGCGTAGCACCCACAAACGTAAGCATAAGGCCCATTAGGCACTCCACGAGTTTGTCACTGGTAATTTTGTGTTGGCCCAAGATTAGGGAATGTTTCATTATCTGCGTCAGAGTGACGTTTATTGTTTATTTTGGTGGCAATAAAGTCCACATTTCCGACCAAGGCTGAGGGTGTTTCCTTTGTGCTGCGTTTGTATGTTTCACAAACATATCATGAGTGTTTGAGTGGACATTGATGTTTCTGCACTAAGCCCTTAGTTGCAGCTGATGAGGTAGAAGACGTAGCACCTAAGGGCTGCATATGGATGCGCCAGGCAATGCTGGTCCTGCAGATCCATGTGTGTGGAGTTAGCTGAAGGCTTGTTGGATTAAAGTGTCCCGGGTGTCCCTGCCTCCTTGGTCGTAGCGGATCGGTGTGCTGCCTCTCATCATCGCCCTGTGCTTCCTCATCCTCTGAGCCACTTCTGGATTCATCATGTGCAGCCTCATCCACTGTGTCAAGGTCTTCATCATCAACTGCGTCCCCCCTTTCAGGCGCAAGATTGTGCAGAGCGCAACGTGCTACCACTATCACAGAGACGTGATCTGGGGGGTACTGGAGTGCGGCCCCTGAGCGGTCTAGGCAACGGAAGCGCATCTTGAGAAAACCGATGGCTCTCTTCACCACAACACTTGTAGTGCCATGGCTCCTATTGTAGCGCTCCTCAACTTCTGTTCTTGGATGGTGGAGAGATGTCATGAGCTACCTTCTGAGGGGATAGCCCTTGTCACCCACCAGCCATCCATTTAGCTGGGCTAGAGCACTGAAGAGACCCAGCACCTGGGAGTGTCTGAGGATGTAGGCATCGTGGGAGCTGCCTGGGTATCTTGCACCGACTTGTAAAATCTGCATTCTGTGATCACACACTACCTGTACGTTCATGGAGTGGAAGTCCTTCCTGTTGACAAAGGCCCCGGGCTCACCTTCTGACACCTCAATGGCCACATGTGTGCAGCCTATAGCACCCTGGACGCAGAGGAAGCCAGCAATGGCCATGAAGCCTCTGGCTCACTGTGCCTGACTTGCCTGGTCCCAGTGGGAGTGGATGAAGGTCAATGCCTGTCTGAACAGAGCATCTGTAACCTGCTTGACACAAGTGTGGACAGCTGATTGGGAGACACGCAAAGATCACCCACCGAGCCCTGGAAGGAGCCAGAGGCATAAAAGTTGGGGACAACTGTGACCTTCAGAGCCACTGGCATGGGGTGTCCACCCACACCGCTAGGGGAGATCTCAGGGCCAATCATCAGACAGATATAGTTCACTGTCCCCTTAATAGTCGGAGCCTCCTTCGGCACTGCACCTCAGTCATATTGAGGTAGCTGCTTCACCACCTATATGAAAAACAAAAATAAAAACAAAAAACTGCGGATGCTGGAAATCCAAAACAAAAACAGAATTACCTGGAAAAACTCAGCAGGTCTGGCAGCATCGGCGGAGAAGAAAAGAGAACAGTTCTGTTGAAGGGTCATGAGGACTCGAAACATCAACTCTTTTCTTCTCCGCCGATACTGCCAGACCTGTTGAGTTTTTCCAGGTAATTCTGTTTTTGTTCACCACCTGCATACCCTGGCAGCAGGATAATGGCATCTTCTGCAGCTCTTTCCACCTTGGACAACATCTTGGCTCTGTGCACCTTGTGTCTGCACCTGGCCTCCCAAAGGTGGCTCCTCTGGAGGTTGAATGTGCACTCCTGGCCTCCTCCTTATTCTATCCCTCCCTTCCTCCGCAGAGGAGCTGCCTCCAGTGGAGATGTCAGAACCCATACCCAGGATAAATGGAGGCCTCTGGAAAGCTGCAGGCCCGATAAAGATTACCGTCTGCAGACTGGTGAGCTGAAGCTTGAAATTACAAGGAAAGCGATTGGAAATCAATCTGAACTGCTAACAATCACACAGGCAAGTTTAAAACACTTTCTGCAATAAATACTTCACATAAAACATTAACAAACCCTCTGAGCCTGTGGATGAGGTTTGTTATAAAAAATCACTTACCCGCCTGCCCGTTGCTCCCATGCGCCGAGCTGAAGATCGCATAAGCGCCTCAAAATCAGCATCGATTGCCGAGTTAAGGGCCTTAACATGGCCTTTAATTAATGGTGGGCACGCATCACGCTTCATAGCGCCCGCCCAGCTAAATATCAGGATGGCGCGCGCTGACGTCGGGATACTCGCCTGACATCAGCTCGCGACATTTTAAGCGCTGACATGCAGGCTCCGCCACCCACACGTCATACATAAAATTCTGCCCCTGGTGTTGGGAGGGTAGGAGAAGTGGCCTGTGATCAGGGGTAGGGGCCAGGCAGTTTACAATTGGCAGTCGAGGACTGGTGGTGGAGGCAAGATCAGGAGACCAGTGCAGCGGTGATGCTGGGGGTATGGGGAGTGGCGATCCAAACCTTTAATAAAAGCAAAATACTGCAGATGCTGGAAATCTGAAACAAAAACAAAAATACCTGGAAAAACTCAGCAAGTCTGACAGCATCTGTGGAGAGGAATACAGTTGACGTTTCGAGTCCATATGACTCTTCATCCACCCTCACACCTTCCTCTCCCTCCCAGAACCATGATAGAGTCCCCCTTGTCCTCACTTATCACCCCACTAGCCTCCACATTCAAAGGATCATCCTCCGCCATTTCCGTCAACTCCAGCATGATTTCACTACCAAACATATCTTCCCTTCGCCGCCCACCTCCCCCCCCCCCCCGCCCAACCCCCGGCGGCTTTCCGCAGGGATCGTTCCCTCCGGGACACCCTGGTCCACGCCTCCATCACCCCCTACACCTCAACCCCCTCCCACGGCACCTTCTCATGCAACCGCAGAAGGTGCAACACCTGCCCCTTTACTTCCCCCCTCCTCACCTTCCAAGGTCCCAAACACTCCTTTCAAGTGAAGCAACGCTTCACTTGCACTTCCCTCAATTTAGTCTACTGCATTCGCTGCTCTCAATGCGATCTCCTCTACATTGGAGAGACCAAACACAGACTGGGTGACCGCTTTGCAGAACACCTTCAGTCTGTCCGCAAGCATGACCCAGACCTCCCTGTCGCTTGCCATTTCAACACACCACCCTGCTCTCATGCCCATATGTCCATCCTTGGCCTGATGCAATGTTCCAGTGAAGCTCAACATAAATTGGAGGAACAACACCTCATCTTCCCACTAGGCACTTTGCAGCCCTCTGGACTTAATATTGAATTCAACAATTTCAGATTATGAACTCTCTCCTCCATCCCCACCCCCTTTCCCATCATTTATTTTTAAAAACATTTATTTTTCTTTTCCCAACTATTTTTAAATTTATTTTGATCTATTGTTTTATCTCCACCTTTTAGCCTTTCGATCCCTTCCCCCCACCCCACCCCCACTAGGGCTATCTGCCACTAGCTTGTCCTGCTTGCTACTCTTAATGTCCCCATTAACACATTCCTTAGATATTATCACCACCATCAACACCCCTTTGTCCTTTTGTCTCCCCCTTTACCAGCTTATATTACACCTCATTTCTATTTATCCTTAGTTCTGATGAAGAGTCATACGGACTCAAAACGTCAACTGTATTCCTCTCTGTCAGACCTGCTGAGTTTTTCCAGGTATTTTTGTTTTTGATCCAGTCCTTTAGTTTGGTGTCATGAAGAGCATTGCTGCTCATTTTTATCACTTCATATTTCTCTGCACTAAATACTGTTCAACATCTATCTGCCCAATCCATGAACCTATCTATGTCCTCCTGAGGTCACTTGAAGTGCTCTTCATGGTTAACCACACTCCCAGTTTTTGTCTCATCTGCAAATATACACAAGTACACATCATTTATATGTATTGAAAAGGGCAATTGTCCCAACATGGAACCCTTGCTGGATACCACTGTAATAGAAACAAATGTGTGAGGCAAGATCATATGATTGCTAGAATTATACTATTGCAAGGTTTATCTTTCTGCAATGTGATGCAGTGCTACTCAGGACTATAGCATATAGTCATTATGAGATTTGGTTTAGAATAAGGTGCCAAGTTCATTACTAGCTCATGCATGGGTTATGTCTCACAGAGAATACAAACTTGTCGAGTTTTATGTAGCTGAGATCATATAATACTAACTTATCATGAAAGTGCTAAGCAATCTGAAGCTAAGGGAAACAACTCATATAGTTACATTATAAAATGCACCCTAACCAAGGTCTAAGTTCTGCAATATTTCCAATATGATAGAAATGGGTTTGCTATTTAAAGTTAGAATTCTCTTAGTCAACAGCATAAAACAACTTTTTGTTGATGGATAGAATTTTCTTTCGACCCTTCCCTTTATCAGAACTCCACGTGCTATCCAAAGTAAAAGTGAAAGCAGGCATCATCTTGTGTCCAGCATGCAGTAATTCTGCTCCATGATTGGACTTAGGGTTCCATGGAAGTGGCCTTGGCTGATCGGCTGATGTTCAACCTTTGTGAGGATTATTGGTGCTAATCTGCATTCTGCTACTCCATGCCACATTGTGGCAGTGATTCACTGGGATGCAACCATATTGATTAGTACATGTTACAGAATGACTGAAACATTAGGTGGAATTCTCTGTGCCCGCTGGAGTCAAGTGTGTTTGGCGGCGTGAGAGGACAAGATGGCGAGAAGGCCAAAAATTGGTTTCACGTTGTCATGAAACCGGTTTGCAATCATCTGCTCAGCCCGTTGATGGCGGGCTGCGTTTCCCACCATTGGACATTGGGAACATCATTGCAATATATCTGCATATTATTATAAGGCCAGCTGGCCGGAATCATCTTCCCATGCTGTATCATCCGCCCACATCAGCGGGAAAACACGTCGACGTGTTTTACAATAGCATGTATATGTCATGCACTTGACGGGTTGCACTTTGCTCGGGACTTCAAAGTTTGTTTGCCCATCCTGCTTCGGTCAGCACTCGCAATTATCGGCGCCAGGTTTCACAGACAGCACTGTATCACTTTTAGGGGGGCTCATGGGCAGATCTCTACCTACCAGACCAGCCGTAAGTCTTGGATGGCTTTTCAATGGCTGCTAAGGCTTGCTTGGCGAAGGGGGAGAAGTGGCCTCAGGCAAGGGTAGAGACTGCAGAACGAGGGCTCTACTGGGGAAGGAGGGTGTGTGTGGGGGCACATGTTGATCTGTGCAAGTGGCCTCAAGATGATGAGGGCTGAGAAGGCAGTTTCCAGAGGAGATCAGCCAGATGGACATGTGAGGGTGTGTGTGAGAATAGGTGGTGATGTGCCTTGAGATGGCAGTGAGTGAGATGCCTGTGAATGTCTGATGGATTTAAGTGTGTGAGTTTAGAGTGATGAGATGGTTGTCTTACCCTGGCAGCACAGATCATATCATTGATCCTCTATATGCATTGGGTGACCAACCTCTCCTGTGCAGCATTGGCACTGACCACCACTGCCAATGCCTACCAAGCTAGTATGGTAATGTTGCTGTCCCTCCTGGGGCCAGAGCTAGGGGTAAAGGACATCACAGCTGGCCTCCACAACATCCAAAAGGTGCTCAAAGGATGAGTCACTAAATCTCAGGGCTGCAGTCTTCTTGCCTTTTGGGGTCATGTCTTCTTTGCAGCAGTCCTGGGCTGGAAGCAATGAGAGGAGTGAGCCCGGCTGTACTTTAAATGTGCTGTCTGGCGTTATGAAGCAGCGAGGTGACAGCGTGGTGGGTGAATCAAAGCAGCAGGATTGGGATGATACAGCATGCAAATCTGCCATTGCAGACGACAGGTAAACTGTTGCTTTTCCTGCCCGCTATCACACTTGGTGCAAATCTGGGAAGATTCCAACCATTATCTCTAGAGAGTGTAAGTTACAATGGCAACCATATTCATACAAATGCACCATTAGTGCTTTAAATTTGTCCCTTAATTTTAAAAATAGGTATTAACCTCTAAAGGACAGTTACATGGCAGTGCAGGTGGACTTCGAATCTATGACCTATTAATGGTCATGATTCAGTTAGATTTAGTTATGGAAAAGAATAATTATAGGCCACGAGTAAAAGATTTAAATAAAAACAGAAATTGCTGGAAAAATTCAGCACATCTGGCAATAAGTGTGAGGAAAGAAACAGAGTTGATGTTTCAGGTGACTTTTTTTTTACAGCATTTTGCATTTAGAGTCAAGCTTTTAGATTGGGGAAAAGTCAATTTTTCTAAGCTGGGATGTGATTTGGCAGTTGTACACTGGATACAGCTACTTGAAGGTAAATCAGTGTCAGAGCAGTGGGAGGCATCCAAGGAGAACAAACATGTTCTCACAAAGTAAAAGGGTGGGACTCATAAATCTCGACTCCCACTGGATGTCAAAGAGAATACAGAGTAGAATAAGGCAAAAGACAAAGTCAAATGACAAGAGCTCAATATTGCAGAAGGCCTGAAGGAATGTACAAGTGTATGAATGAAGTTAAATATGAAATTGGGAAAGCAAAAAGAGGACATGAGAAAAAATTGGCAAGTAAAATCAAAGAAAACCCAAAGATGTTAAAAAAACACGAGCCGGAATTTTCCTGTTCCATTGGCATCGGGCATCATGGCAGACACGTGGGTGACAATATGGCAGAAAGGCCAAAAATCGGTTTCATGTTGGCATGAAAGCACAGCGGAATCATCCGATGTTGTCCACCATGACAGAATGTGAATCCCACTGGAGGCCGGCGTGAACCCGATTTGCATCCTGCTAATGGGATGCAAAGGAAGGCCCCAACGGAATTGTCCCCCAATACCAGGTTTACTGTTATGCTGGTGGGGAAACACACTGGCTCAGAACACATCTGGACAACGTGGCATGCAGGAGTCAGGACTTATCTTTAGGGCCTTGCTTAGACTGTGGGCATCCAAGGAGAAGAAGATGCTGGAGACCTACAGCTACAGGACCCTGGAGGAATACATGGATCACATGCTCGGTGAATTCTCATGAACATAGCCCCACCAGGAAGCAGCTCTCTGAAGGTGGGAGATCTCAGTTGATGCTTTGGGTCTGCTTCAGAACATCACGGTCTTGGCCATGGGCTGCTACGGATGATCATTGAGTGGGGGATAGGAAGGTCTAGTTGTGAAATGGGAAAGGAAGGTGTACCAGGGCTGGAGGGGTTGGGAAATGAAGATGTTGGAAGGAGTGAGGTTGGGGAATGGCGACAAAGACGTTGGGGGGCTGGGGTGGGGGTGGGGGGGTAGGTTGGGACAGGGTTAACAAAGGTGTCAGTGTTATTTTTTATTCATTTACAGTATGTGGGTGTCATTAGGCCAGCATTTATTGCCCAAACCTACACGCCCTTGAGAAGGTAATGGTGAAGTTGCTGGGGAATTGGGGGAAGGTAGGATATGGAAGGAAGGTGTCAGGGACTGGCAAGGTTTTGAGGGGGGGGTGAAGGTGTCAAGGGGGTGATGATGTTGGGAAGGGGGAGGAGAGAGTACAGGGGAGGAGGGTGTAATGGAGGAGAATGTGGCAAGTGGGGAGTTAAGTGTAAGGGGAGAGGAAAGTATAATGGAGATAGGTTGGGGGGGGCGGGGCAAGAGTCCAGAGGTGGGAAGGAGTTCAGAGGGGAGTAGGTGCCTGGGGGGCAGGAAGGAGTTCAAGAGGAGAAAGGAGTTTGGGGGGAAGGAAGATTTCAGAAGGGGGGAAGGTGTCCGGGGCAGCGGGAGGAATGGATTCGGGGTGAGAAGGGAGTTCAGAGGGGAGAAGGAGTTTGGAAGGGGCAAGATTTCTTGGGGGAGGAGGGAGTAAGGGTGAGGAGGGAGTAAGGAGGAGGGGATGTCCAGGTGAATGTGCAAGGGGGAGGTCTATGGAGCCAATGACTGAACCTGGGGAGCAAAGTGAGGGTGGGTGTGGGTAGGAGGGAATGGTGAGTATGAGGGGGGTCAGACGGAGCCACAAGGGTGGGAGAGTAAGGTTGCGCCAGTCGTGGTAGATGGGACAGCGACTTGACTACAATCATCGTTGTCAAAATCGAAAGTAAGCTGAGCCTTGTGTTGAACGGGCACAGCTGCTGCATGGGTGTGTGACCTGTGGGTGGGTGGAGAGGCAGGTCATCTCAGAGGGACAACAGAGAGTGAACCCCAGCAGACAGCATTGAAAATGCTCAGGACATTGAGATGAGTGTGATGGAGGCTGAACCTGCCCCCATCGTGCTCAGCATGCATGGGAGAGTGCTTACATGAGCCTCCAAAATGCCATGCCACACACACACTTCTCTCTCCAGAATCTCTTGTGGTGCAGCTGAACTGCTGGTGGGGGTGGGGAGGTGGGAAGCAGTGGGAGGACTCATGAAGCCTGCCAATGAAGCTGAAAGACAACATTATACACTGTTCAGTGAAAGTGAACATATTTTCAGATTATGAAGTGACAAAATGTGCTCCACTTGTGATCAGAGTTTCTTACCTTTTCTAGTCCTACTACTTCTAGGTGCGGCCCAGACATCTGTAGCAGTGCTGGAGACAGCCTGCGCAATGGTTGGCCCTGTTGCCTCTGATGACTTTGGTGTGTGGCCTCTGAAGATCTGAGGCCTTGAGGGCCCCGGCTTGCTTTGTCTGTCCTCCTGTGGGTGAGCAGCTTCTTGTGCAGTGGTAAAGGATGAGTTTGAGGAGGTCACAGCAAATGGGGACTCAGAGGAAGCGGATAGTCTCCGAGATTCCTGTGTGCATGACCCAGGGGTGTCCAACTGCCACTCATCCTCCCTTCAGGTACCCGAGGGCCCCAGCCGTACTCCTTGAGGGGAAGGAGAACCTGGGAGGGTGTTGAGATGCCCCATTTCCTTCTCACGTTGCCATTGTAGGAACTCACCCATGGCTACCACGATGGAGTGCAGGTCTGCGTGCATCTCCAGTTTCTGGTGGACAATGGTCTCCATCCTTCCCATGGAGACCTCCATACGTGCACATATGGGCACCACTTCATCAGAGAGCAGGCAGATGCACTCCGCCAACTTATGTGCCACTGTGTTAAGGACTTTCAACTGCTCTGCATAACATTCCCCCGCTTCTGCTGAATCTCCACAATGAGTTGGAAGGCCGAATCCAGAGGCTCATCATCTGACTCGGACCTCACAGATGCCTCTTTTTCAGCAGTCCTCCGAGTGCCAGGGAGCTTGGCTGAACCTGCCTCCATCTGCTGTGGACACGTGTCTGTGCACTGACAACCAGGTTGTGAGCCTGAGCCTGTTCTAGATCTAGGTCCTACTGAGGTATGTGTGTCTGCACTGGTGAAGGGCATGGATAAGTGCTGTGATGGGTCTTCCAGGCTGCTTATTTCTAGCTCTTCAATGGAGGAGGCATCCTTTTCACTGCAGGTGAGGACCTGGATAGAGCTGAGGGACTGACTGGCTGAGGGTATCGGTCGTTTGGCAAAGGTCTCTGTGAACCAAATTAGAGATAATTAGTGCATGGCAGCAGAGCCAAAAGTAGGGGAGAGAGCACTCACAGTTGTGTTGAGAGAGGGATGATGTGATGCAGGATCCTCACAAGGATGTTCGTCACCAACGTCACCATCGCTGCAGGCATGGCCCACGTCCTCACCAGTCAGCGTGATGGCATGCTCCTCAAAGTTAGTGAGGGGTCTAATGTGAGCCACTCTACCCACAGTTTGGAACCTCTCCCTGCTGTTGTGAGTCAGCTTCTCCTGTATGAAAACAGATGGGGCGGGTGGGAGCGGGACACATGGCACTGCGTGGAATGTTTGAGTGGTGAGCAGAGCCATGGACTGGATGAGGATGTGAGCTGCAGAAGATATGAGCCTGATGGAGATGTGAGGGTGTGTGTGAGAGTTAGTGGTGTTGTCCCTTGAAGTGTGAGATCCCTGTGGATGTGTGATGGGTTTGTGAGTGTGTGAGTTGGGAGTGATGATGTGGTTGACTTACTCTGACGGAGCAGATGAGAGCATTCATCCTCTTCCTGTGCTGATGGCTGACCTCATCTGTGCTCCGGTGGTGCTGACTGTCTCCGAGGCCAGGTTGGTGACTCTGGTGGACCTCCTGCAGCCACAGCAGGGGTGAAGGACATTGTGAGTCTTTCACTGCATCCAGCAGGCACCGCAGAGAGGCATCACTAAATTTGGGGCCTGCTGTCCTCTTTGCTTTTGGGGCCATTTGTTGCCTGGAACAGCCCTGATCTGTCAATATGAAATAGCCATGCGCTCTGCTGTGCTTTAAATATGGCTCCCGGAGTGAGGAAATGCTGATGTCACGGCATGCCGGACAAATCCGAGCCCACCTGCCAACGATCCGGATTGTTTCCCATGAATGCATTGTTAATGAGCCAGGAATGGGGTGATATAGTACAAAAACCTGCCATTGCAGCCGGCGGGTATAAAAACCTTTTACACACCTGCTACCGCGCTACCATTTGCTACAGCGCAAATCTGGGACAATTCCACCCAGAAGAGTAAGTGGATAACTAAGGAAAGCATAGGGCCAATTAGAGACTTAGCAGCTTGTGTGTGGAGGTGCCAGGCATGGGCATAGTTCTTGATGACTACTTTGTGCCTGTTTTCCCAAAAGAGAGAAAAAGCAGATCTTGTATTTGAGGAGGAGGATTGGGAAATATTGAATTGGATAAACACACTGAGGGAGGAAATATCAAGGCGTTTAGCATTCTTGATTGAATGCATCCCAGCCCAGCCTGCTATAAGAAGCAAGGGGAAAAGTGGCAGAGGCTTTTACTATCATTTCCTAATCCTGCCTGGCTACAGGTATGATGCCAGAGGACAGGAGGACTGCGAATGTACTGTTGTTTAAGAAGATAGTAAGGGGTAACCCAAGTAGTTACAGGACAGTCAGCCTAACTTCAGTGGTGGGCAAATTATTGGAAAAAATTCTGAGACAGTTTCAAGCACTATTTAGGGACACATGGGTTAATCAAGGACAGGTAGAATGGATTTGTTAAGGGAAGGTCGTGTCTAACGAGCATGATCGAATTTTTTGAGGAGGGTCAATGAGAGTGAAGCATTTCAATGGCAGCAAGCAGAGGGTTATGGTCGATGCATGTTTTTGTGAGTGGTTAAGGCTTTTCTAGTGGATTCCACAAGGCTCAGTATTGGGTGCCATGTTTATTGTGGTTTATATCAATGATTTAGATTTAAACATAGGGGGACCTGAGTATGAAGTTTGCAGGCGATGCAAAAATTGGCCATGTGGTTGATAATGAGGAAGAAAACAATGGACTGCAGTAAGATGACTATGGACTGGTCAAATGGACAGAAGAGTGGTAAATGGAGTTCAATATGGAGACATGTGAGGCAACACATTAGGGCAAATGAAGCAAGATAAACACATTAAATGGTCGGATAGTGAGGAACAAAGGGACCTTAGACTGTGTGTCTATAGGTCCCTGAAGGTAAGGCATGTAGATGAGGTGGTCGAGAAAGCATATGAGATTCTTTTCTTTATTGGCTGAGGCCTAGATTATAAGAGCATGAAAGTTAAGCTACAGTTATATAAAACAGTAGTTAGACTGCAGTTTGAGTACTGCTTCAAGTTCTGATCATTGCATTATAGGAAGTATGTGACCCAACTAGAGGGGGTACAGAAGAGAGTTAAGAGGATATAGCCAGGAAACCAGAAGTTTAACTATGAGTGAAGATTGGAACAGGAGTTATAAGGTGCATAAAATTATGTAGGGGCTAGATAGAATAGCTAGGAAGGACGTTTTTTCTTTAGTAGGGGACATAGATTTAAAGTAATTGATAGAAGGATTACAGTGGAGTTGAGTACTTTTTTCATCTGAATATTGGTGGGAGTCTGGAATTCAGTGCTTGAAAGGTTGGTGGAGGCAGAAACACTCACTGGAGTAAAAAAACCTTGGATACCCACTTGAGTTGGCCTAAAAGGGCTATAGCCCAAAAGCTTAAAAGTATGATTAGACTGTAAGGCTCTTTCTCGGCCTACATGGATATGATGGGCTGAATTACCTACTTCTGTGCCATAAATCTTTCTCAGTTTCTTTGTTTCTATTAATGAAGTATGGAGATAATAAACTTGGGTAGGATTTAGCCACACCAGAACTAATATGCCATAGAGGCTTCAGAAAGTTGTTGCTAGAAACATCATTGTTCAAATTGTCTTTCATAACGAAGTGGTGCCATGCACCATGCATTAGGCTATCACCTTTGCCAACTATATTAAAACAACAGACAAAGGAATTTAATATGAACTGTGTTAACATAAACATGGATGAATTGTATACAATAATATCATATGCTACAATTTTAAGCAATTACTTTTTCAATTAAAAATAATTCCCCAATTTTCCTTCTCTTGGATTGGATTCCACAGTCAGCAAGTACACTTACCCATGTGAGCCTAGACAGTGAATATCAGCATGTCCAAAAATAGATACTTACCAGCAAGAACATTGAGAACTCTGGTTGATGCTTTTTCATTGCTTAGTCCAGTAGCACTATTGCCCTCCTAACAATGTTCCACTTGAGATTAGCTAACGCAACACAAAGCAAGGATCAAGCTTTGGACCTTGCTGGTTCATTGGATCAGCATGCCATCATGCAGCTCCTTTATCTGAGCCATCACAAGCTAATTAGCTTTTTGTCATCAAAATTCCATAGTGATTATTTCAGAAAGATTACTAACAACATTTGCCTGCAGTGACAGCCTAATGGAAGAAAACAGCAAAATAACCATGACCAAGGATGAAATAATAAGTGAATAGCTGCAAACTTACCCATTTCATGTTGAAATGGGCTGAGTTTCTCTCTCTGTGTTGAGGTACCATGTCCTAAGGGGGCATTGGCAACAATGGGCTTCCATGACCAGGACTTTGCCCTCATTGGGTGGGCTCGGTGAGGGCGAGAGGGAGCAGTCGGGACGGCGACCACCGCCCGCGATTGGGGCCCGACTGTGATTTCATGCTGGTGGGCCAATTAAGGCCTGCCCAACATGAAATGTGTGCTGCTGCACTCAGCGCTGCCCGAGTGGGGGAGGGAGGAGGGTGAGCACACAGGTTCATGCTTGCGCGTGGGTGCACACAGGAAAAGCTCCTTGAGGCACAGAGCTGCCTCAGGTTGATGCAGATTTTGAAAAATAAAAAAGAATAAATTCAAAAATGTTAAAAACATCACTCTGTCACATGAGCAGGGACATGTTTGAAATTAACTTGAAAATTTTTAATTTAATTTTTAATGATGGATCGAAACCTCATTCCGCCCATGGATGAGGTTTCAAAAAAAATCCAAAGGCTATTTGGCCTTTTCACTTGCCCGCCAATCGTAAGGTTGGACAGGCAGTGAAAAAATTAATTTAATTAGGTTTTTAATGGCCTTAATAGGCCTGTTAATTGTCGGTGGGCGCACGATAATGTCGGGATGCTCACCCGATGTCGTTGTGTGTCATTTTACGCTCGTTCGGGTTGGACACACACCCGCCTGACAGGCTGAAAATTCTGCTCCATGTGTCGGGCCATGGTTAAGCTTGGCAACGCTTTGCCATTGCTCTCTGCAGGTTCTAGCTGACCAGGGGACTCTCCCATTATTACCACCTGTCATAGGCGGTATGGAAGGAGTTGCAGGTTGATAATTAATCTGTCTGGTCATGTAATGAACAGGCCTTTCTAGAGCTGTCAAGTTCCCGAGTGGGAATTCAGAGATTCTGGCTCAGAATTAGAGACACTATCACTGCAGCACAAGACTTCATGTTGTGCTTACCAAATATTTATTACTGATATCAGAAAATGAATTGACAGTAATTTCTATGTGATTTAAATTAAAGAATATTTCATTTGGATTCAGTCACACTGGGCATAGTGAAACTTATGACAAATTGCCATAGAAGGGCTGTAATTGAATATCTGAGAATGTTTTTTTTTATACTATGCTATATTTATTACTATGAACCAGTGCTATAATAAAAGCAAAATACTGTAGATGCTGGAAATATGAAATAAAGAAAAAAATGCTGGAAAAACTCAACAGGTCTGGCAGCATCTGCGGAGAGAGAAACAGAGTTCACAGGCGGAATTTTCCAGACCACCCTCTCCTTGGTGAGGTTAATGGCAGGCGGAGGGGCACAATGTGGCAGGAGGTGAAAAGTCGGCTTCCTGTGAGTGTAAAATGGCGGTGGGAAGGTGCGCTCCTGCTCGCCATGGCTGTTTTGCATTCCTTAATGGGATGCAACTGAAAGCCTGACCCAGAAGCGTCCCCGCCACCCAATCGTCCAGAACCGCCAGTGGGTTTTCACGCCGGTCCAGAAAACTTCTGGACCAATGTAGCATGCAAATGTCGGACTTAGCTGCAAGAAAGTCTGGGGCAGCTCATAGAGATCAGAAAGGAAGATGGAGGCCTCCAGCGACTGGACCCTGGAACACCACATGCAGCAATGGAGCATCTACGACGTGGATCTTCTAATGTCAAGATCTTCCAGTAAGTGGATCTTCTTTCTTAAGGATCTTCCAGGAGGTCCATCTCTATCTTTAGGATCTTCCAAGAGGTGGACTTCCAGTTGCTGTATGGGTGTCTTTTAAATATGGCGCCCAGATATGATGGCATGGTGTGAGACATCCAACCTGTCACGCCATGCAAAACGTCAGGAATCCCTGGCTGCATAGTTAATTAGGTCAGCAATACCCAACAACCTCCATGGCAGGAAACTCTCCACATTCCCCCCCCAGCCACGGGACTTCGCCCTGGAATGGAAAAATTCTGCCTGCCATTTCGAGTAAATATGACTTCTTCACAGATGAAGTGAGGTAAAAATGTGATCAGTTTTATATAAGAGAGTGGGTGGAGCAAGTGGAGCAAAATAAAAGGCCAGGGATAGGCTGGTGCTCAGGAGAGATTTAACAAAGATGTCTTGGAACAAGACAAGGGGAGTGGTAATGATAGTGTTAAAGACTAAGGCAATTGTTAATAGTGGTATAAAGGTCAGATAGCAGAATGTGTTAATAGCAGAACAAGGGTCAGTGCCCTCAGAAAACAAAAAACAAGTGCCCTTGTGGGGGAGGGGGTTGTAAAAAATTCAAAATGGAGGGCAGAGTTCATGGTCTGAAGTTGTTGAACTCAATGTTAAGTCCAGAAGGCTGTAAAGTGCCTAACTGGAAGATGAGATGCTGTTCCTCGAGTTTGCGTTGGGCTTCACTGGAACATTATAGTAGGCCAAGGACGGACATATGGGCATGAGAGCAGGGTGGTGTGTTGAAATGGCAAGCAACAGGGAGGTCTGGGTCATGCTTGCAGACAGAATGAAAGTGTTCCGTAAAGTGGCCTCCCAGTCTGCGTTTAGTCTCCTCAGTGTAGAGGAGGCCACATTGTGAGCAGTGAATGCAGTAGGCCAAACTGAAAGAAGTGCAAGTGAAGCACTAGAAGGAGTGTTTGGGATCTTGGATGGTGAGGAGGGGGGAGCTAAAGGGGCAGGTGTTATGCCTCCTGTGATTGCATGGGAAGGTAATATGGCAAGAGGATGACGATTTGGGGATGCTAGGGGGTTGGATAACTTGGGCCCATGTAGCCATGCCTTTTACATGTATGGTCCCCAGTTCCACCTGTCATTTTGAGAAGTATGTGGAACATTCCTTGTTCCAGTCCTACTCAGGCCCGGTCCAACAACTCTTTTTTCAATACATCGATGACAGTATCAGTGCAATTTCGTGCTCTCATCTGTACCTGGAAAAATGTATCAATTTTTTGCTTCTAATTTCCACTCCTCTTTCATCATCGCATGGTCCATCTCTGACACTTCCCTTCCTTTCCTAACTTCTTTGTCTCCATTTCTGGCAATAGATTGTCTACCAATATTCATTACAAGTTCACCAACTCCCACAGCTACCTGAACTACAGCTCTTCACACCCTGCTTTCCATAAGGATTCCATCCTATCCTCCCAGCTTCTCTGCCTCCGTCACATGTGATCTGAAGATACTACCTTCCAAACCAGCGCTTCTGACATGTCTTCCTTTTTCTTGAGCCAAGATTTACCCCCTCTGTGGTTGACAGGGTCCCCAACCATATCCAACCAATTTCTCACACTTCTGCCCTCAGTCCTTCCCCTCCCTCTCAGAACCATGAGAGAGTTCCCCTTGCCCTCAATTTTCACCTCATTAGCCTCAGTATCCAAATAATTATTCTCTGCCATTTCCGCCAACTCCAGCATGGTGCCACCACCAAACACATCTTCCCCTCACCACCCCTGCACCCCCCCCTTCCGCATTCAGTAGGGATCGTACCTTCTGAGACACCCTGGTCCACTCTTCAATCACCCCCAATGCCTCACCCCCTTCCCACAGCACCTTTCCATGCAATTGCAGGAGGTGTGACATCCAACCCTTTACTTCCTCCCTCCTCACCGTCCAAGGCCCCAAACATTCCTTTCAGGTGAAGCAGGGCTTCACTTGCATTTCTTTCAATTTAGTCCACTGGATTTGCTGCTCACAATGTGGCCTTCTTTACACTGGGGAGACCAAGTGCAGACTTGGTGACTGCTTTGTGGAACACTTCCACTCAGTCTGCAAGCATGATCCGGACTTCCCGCCATTTGCCATTTCAATTCACCATCTTGCTCTCATGCCCACATGTCTGTCCTTGGTCTGCTACAATTTTCCAGTGAAGCCCAACGCAAACTGGAGGAACAGCACCTCATCTTCCAGTTAGGCATTTTACAGACACTAGACTTAACACTGAGTTTAACAGCTTCAGACCATGAACTCTGCTCTCCATTTTGATTTTTTTTTCCAACCCCCTCCTCAACAAGGGTCCGTCTATAACTTGTTCTCATGTTTTGCTTTCAGAGAGCACTGACCCTTGTCCTGCTATTAACACATTCTGCTATCAGACATTCATGCCACTACTAACATTTGTCTTTAACACAATCATCACCACTCACTAGTCTTGTGTCCATGACATCTTTACCAAATCTCTCCTGAGCTCCCAACTATCTCTGATCTATTTTGCTCCACCTACTCCACCCCCTCTCTTCAACAGTATAAAACTCATCACTGTTCTACCTCTCTTCAGCTCTGAAGAAGATTTATACAGACTTGAAACGTTAGCTCTGTTTCTTTCTCCATTGATGCTACCAGACCTGCTGAGTTTTTCCAAGCATTTTCTGTTTTTATTATAAACCAGTGCTGTTGTATTTATAGATTGGGATTTTCATGCTAAGTACTCAATACAAGTTTGCCTTTTGACTAGCTCAAACTCCAAAAACTCTTGAGTAGAACTCTGTTGAAAGTCTTCAAATGCTTCTGATATTGATATTTAATTGAACAGGTTTGTTACATACTGTACATGGCAGATTACATGTGAATGTTTTTTAAAGATCTTGAGCCCCCTATTTCTCTGAGAGCATTCTTGGCAATCCCAAACCACTAAGGAAAATGTGGAATGCCCTATTTGCAGCATCAAATTCTGGTAAAAATGGATTTGTTAATAGTAGCAATTATGAGTCAGTCGTAAAACACCTGCAATACTGATCATTTACTACTCATCAAACACTACACCCAACCTAACATGTAAAAACATAGCAGTGGACAGCACACTTGTAGGACAGAATGCTGAATACCAGAACAGAAAAACCACATTTCAACAATAAAGTGCTCGCAGTTTCTATAAATGATGTAATGGAGTGCAGCAATGAGGCATTTGGAAAGAAAGGAAGAGTGGTAAATGCACAAAGCTTGAGTCAAAATGGCAATCGCAATCCCCAGGATTAAAGAACTTTGGAAGATGTGTGAAAAATGATATATCCTTCAGAAAACTGTAAGGATAAATAAAAAGTTAAAAAGAACAAGTAGGTAGTACAAGCTAAAATAATACGAAGAACATTTTATATTACATAGAGATAAAAACAAAAAACTGCGGATGCTGGAAATCCAAAACAAAAACAGAATTACCTGGAAAAACTCAGCAGGTCTGGCAGCATCGGAGGAGAAGAAAAGAGTTGACATTTTGAGTCCTCATGACCCTTCAACAGAACTGATTGAATATCAGAAGAGGGGTGAAATATAAGCTGGTTTAAGGAAAACCCCCCCGCCCACCTCTTCTAATATTCAATCAGTTCTGTTGAAGGGTCATGAGGACTCGAAACATCAACTCTTTTCTTCTCCACCGATGCTGCCAGACGTGCTGAGTTTTTCCAGATAATTCTATTTTTATTTTATATTACATGATGAGGCGATAATATACTGACGAAAGCCTACTGTATGAAGAAAGTCACACTGTCCCAAAGCTAGCATGTAATAGGAGTTCATCCATCACAGAAACATCAAGGACTTTGACCTGTTGTTAGTGCTTTCATATCCATGTAACTTCAAGTGTTTTTTCAATAATTTGAACTTTGATAAGGTCTTAAAAAGTACAACATAGCTTTCATACCCCTTCCCCAAGATGAGTTTTTTTAGGAGGGTCAGAAACTCTTTAAAAAAATCCCTAAACATTGGCCAAAAAGTAGTCTCTTCTGCATTTTTAGAATAAATTTAATTGAGGTAGGAACCTTGCTTACCGGTCATGTGTTAAGCTCCCCTAATGGCTTGCTTGGTAAATGCACTAATCAGCACAGAACTGAGTTACGTATATCATGAAGATTCTGGGCATGAATTTGTATTGCATAGTGCTGTTCAAATGCCTATCACCATCTTCTGAGTGCAGTCATGATGCTGGTCACTTCCTGCACAGCTCGTGAAGGATTTTTTGAATACTATCATGGGATGTGACCATTGCTGGCAAAGCCAGTGTTTTTTGCCCATCTTTAATTACCCTTGAGAAGATGGTGGTGAGCTGCTTCCTTGGAACACTGCAGTCCATATGGCGTAAGTACACCCACAGTGCTGTTAGGAAGGGAATTCCATAGTTTTGACCCAGCAAAAGTAAAGGAACAGCAATATAGTTAAAATTCAGGATGGTGTGTGACTTGGAGTGGAAATTGCAGATGGTGGATCATGCATCTGTTGTTTTTGTCTTTCTAAGTGGTGGAAGTTATGAGTTAGAAAGGTGCTGTTGAAGGAGGCTAGACAAGTTACTGCAGTGCATCTCATAGATGGTACACACTGCAGCCACTGAGCATGGGGGTGGAGAGAGTTTAAGGTGGTTGATGAGGTGCCCATCAATTGGGCTGCTTTGTCCTGGATGGTCACAAACTTCTAGATTGTTTTTGGAGTTCTTTTGTTCAGTGCATTGTGGCGTTTCACTTGGAGCTGGTGTACTTTGTCACCGCCTTGGTGCCCTCCGACACGGCGTGCTTGGCCAGCTCCCCGGGCAGCAGCAGGCGCACGGCGGTCTGGATCTCCCGGGAGCTGATGGTCTGCCGCTTGTTGTAGTGGGCCAGGCGGGAAGCCTCGCCGGCGATGCGCTCGAAGATGTCGTTGACGAACGAGTTCATGATGCTCATGGCCTTGGAGGAGATGCCGGTGTCCGGGTGGACCTGCTTCATCACCTTGTAGATGTAGATGGAGTAACTCTCCTTTCTGGACCGCTTCCTCTTCTTGCCGCCCTTGGGTGGTGTTTTTTTGACAATTTTTTTGGACCCCTTCTTGGCCGCTCCTGCATTGGAAAGAATTTGATCACACTCCTGATTTATGCCTTGTAGATGGTGAACAGGCTTTGGGGAGTCAGGAGGTGAGTTACTACCACCAGTACTCCAAGCCTTTGACCTGCCCTGGTAGCCACAGTATTTATATGGCTGATCCAGCTAGGTTTCTGGTTAATGGTAAGCAGCTGAAAATGATTGGGCGTCGGACACTACTCTGAGGAACTCCTGCAGCGACATCCTGGGACTGCGATGATTGGCCTCCAACCAACTACAACTATCCTCCTTTGTGCTAGGTATGACTCAAACCAGTAAAGAGCTTTCTCTCGTTCCTATTGCATTCAATTTTGCTAGGGCTCCTTGATGCCACACTCAGTCAAATGCAGTCAAGGACATTCACTCTCATCTCACCTCTAGAGTTCAGCTCTTTTGCACATGTTTGCACCAAGGCTGTATTGAGGTCTGGAATTGAGTGTCCCTGCTGGAATCGAAACTGAACATCAGTCTTCAGTGATTTTTAATTAGCGCTAACTAATAAAAAGCTGGAGGTATTGCTGAGTGATTTTTAGACAGAGTTGGTGGAAGCACCGTGCTGGGTTCTTGGAGGTGCTTTTTTGCCAGTTTTTGAATGCAGCCAAGGAAGAGAGAGATCTACCTGACCAGGTATGGGGCAGTGTCCCTTGTTCTGCAGCATAACAAGGACATTGAATGGAAGATGCAGAGAGGGGAAGGTCTGCATAGAGAGGAGAGAGAAGGAGGCAACAGGGAAGACACACGTATATAAGTGCACAGAGTGTGGTAGAGTGGATTGTGAGGCTCAATTTCCACTGAAACAACTTCCCTCTCGCTACATGCACCCACCATTCCCCACCATTGTATCCATTTCAGATTTCCCATCACTTCATCCCCATAGCCAGCACCCAGTAATCTGTCACAAACAGGAAGATTCACCAGACATCTTTATCCAACAACACACTTAACTGTACAAGCTTAAATGAACTAGTCACCCCTTTGTATTCCTTAGTGCCTGCTGCTGCCTGCCTTAGTGCTCTTATACAGTGCTACACCTGTGGTTACAGCATGGTTGATGGAAAGCCGCTGACTTTCATTCAGGAAACTGCAGGTGGCCTATTGCAGGATAACCTTGAGCAACTCTGGGCCATGGGGGCTTGGTTTCAGAAAACAGCAGCTCAGCAGTCTGGACTGGCAGGCTGAGAGGCATCAATGAGGGCATTGGTGGAATGGCACTGAAGGTTGCCCAAGTATTGTCACCCTGAGGGAAGGCAGTCGGTTTGAACTTCACAGTGCCACTGTCAATCTCACAAGGTGATACCTCAGAAATCCTCGTAAACAGCTGGAGGACAAATTACCGGACAACTATGGGATTCTGCATGCCCCTTTGAGCACTGAGATCTGCAGCCATGAGAGCTGTAGTCTCTGCCTGCATGACAGCAACTATGAATCTCATGATGCCACTTGAGCATCCACAGGGAAATGTGGGTGGCTTCTGCCCAATCACCAGACACTACATTATACTCTCATCTGCCAGTCTTCTCAGGGAGTTGGCCACCATGATTATGATGGAAAGGATATGCATTCCTGCTCTGCATGATGCCCTGTGCCTCATGGGATCTAAACTCCTCCATGCTGCTAGACAGTACAGGAGGGTGTCTGGCAGGCCAGGCAATGCACCAAACATTTTGGTGTGCATCATTATCAGCATTCTCCTGTACGATGCCCCATTGATATCCATATCTGAGACCCTGCTTCGGAGCTTTTCTGTGACCTCACCTTCTGGGGAGCTGGCATATGAGCTGGCTTTTTCCATTTGCCTGGTTGCAGCCCACAGGTGCCCAGTTGCTCTCCATGTGCAATTCCCAGCTCCATGAGGTATGCACAATACCTGTATCTGAGCTGATGGCTGCTGGTATCAGGTCAAGTGACAGTTCATCCTCATCACTGTCATAGGAATGCTGCTGCTCTTCCTCCAGGCTCTACTGAGGCAGTCTAGATGTCAATTCTTGGGTATCTGAAAAGATAAAACAGAAGGAGAGACTTGGGACGAGGGAAGGATTGGTGGGGAAGAAAGCAGGTGTTCCATAGTCAGACCATCTGCAGTCACATCTCAGGATGAGGGTGAGGAAGGAGTTCAGAAAGGGCATAACACAGTCTTTTAATGCCATTCTGGGTAGTTTGCATGGTGCCAGATGCCATGGACACCATTGCTGCTGGCCAGATATTTCAGAGAACCATCTCTTCAAGAGGGCTGAGGGGATGAAGACAGTAATTCCGATGCTTGTCTGGCTCTCCGCGATATTATGGGTGACTTATCCTGAAAGGGAGAAAGAAGAATGTCAGTAATTGTGTTGCCAAGTGTTTGGATGATGTATCAGCCACCACTGAATGACTGGGTCTGTGGAGGCAGAGAAAGGTGTGTGTGAGGCTGAAAGCATTCGTATGTGTGTGTGTGTGTGTGTGTGTGTTGTGGGTGAACTGGAGCAAATGAATGTTAGGCATGGGCCCTGAGAGTGAGGGAGTGGTGATGGGAATATGGTGCATTGAGGAGTGTGCGAGGTTGGTGGTCCTGGTGTGATATAAAGCTGTATTCATTCTCCCGTGAGGTCATTAATTTTTTTCTGACACTGCTGCCATGTCCTCAGGGCCAGACTCTGTGCATTCATCTCCCTATTAACCAACTCCCACTGGCAGGATATCCTACAGGGCTTCCAACCCAGATGGAATTAATGCTCCACCTAGAGGTGACTGGGAGGCAGGACAGGCTGTATGATCAGGCAGCATACAGGTGATGGGTGGAAGCCCAGCCACGTTCCCAATGCCAACTCCCACTGCCGTCCCCAATTAAGTTCAGGGTGTGAAGAGTTGAGATCAACCTTCCCATCAGAAGGCCATTTGAGAGCCCTAAGGGCCAATTGTGAGCCTCATGCCACTACCACTGGTATTCTTCCCACAGGAGTTGGCGCGTTGCGCGTCTGTGAGTGTCGTGCTCGGACCCGATGTAATTTTAGGTCTTGAGGTGGCCCAGGTGCGCGGTGGTCTTCCGTCTGAGTGTTCCCCTGTTCGGACAGAATTCCACATTGGCCCCAAGCCCCGAACCCTCCCTCGGGTGCTGGTGCCCCGCAATATGAGCCGCCTCGGGGACATGCCCTCTGTGCCATTTGGCACGGCGCGGAGGAGCTTTTTGTACGGACTGCTGCTGCACACCTTCCATTTTCTCGCCCTTGTCCGCCGCCCGGACACGCCCTGGCGTGCCTTGTTGCCGTCCGGCGGCGGAGGCCCCCGATGGGAGGCCCTCTACGGAGGTATCCTCCCCCTTTCTATCGGGGACCTGGGTTGGAGGGTGTTGCATGCAGCAGTCCCTTATAATCGTAGGATGCATAGGTTCACGGCCTCCCAGGACACCTGCCCTTTTTGCGGTCTTGTGGAGTCCATGGACCATGCTTACATAGGGTGTGGTAGGCTGCACTCCCTTTTTAGTTATTTGAAAAACCTTTTATTAATGTTTTGTTTGCACTTCGGCCCCACGCTCCTGATCTACGGACACCCGGTGCGGAAGGGAGTCGAGAAGGAGGAGGACCTCCTCTTGAACCTGCTTCTGGGCCTGGCCAAGTTGGCCATTAACAGGTCCAGGCAGTGGGCGATCAACGGGGGAGTCCCACCCGATTGTTTGTCCCTCTTCCGCGGCTACGTTCGTGGCCAGATGTCCTTGGAGAGGGAGCATGCGGTGTCTGCCAGCACTCTCGAGGCCTTCCATGCTCGGTGGGCACCGCGGGGACTGGGGTACTTTATCGACCCCTTTAATCACATTTTGGTTTAAAGTTTGTAAGTTTCCTTTAAACTTTGTTCTTGGTTTTACAGCTGACCTGAAATAGGGGCTGTGCCTGATTTATCCCAATTTTGTTAAATTAGTTTAATTGTTTTAACTCCAAAGAGTTACCACTGGTATTCTACAGTGGAGGGTGGGAGCTACGGAAGATGGGAAATCAACAAGGTGAACAGTGGCAAGTAAGCTTTTGCCCTGGTAGTGGGGTCCCACCTACTTGGGCAGCCCATGCCCAATTGGAAGACCCGTTGGTGGCAAGGGCCTAGTGTGTGTGAAGACCCTACCTGGTCTTTAAGCTGAACCCCCTCCTGCCCCACCCCCTCATCACAGCCTCCTTTACCGGCCCTAGTGATTCTGCCTCACCTACCTTTCCTTCAATGCTCCAGTGATGACATTCAGCCTGGGTCCACTGCACTGCCAGCAGTGACCACTGGAAAGCTGTCAGCCTCTGACTGGCCGGCAGCTCTGTAAGGCGGGATGTCAGCCCTGGATATGCTGAGGACCACGTTGCAAACCAGGTAAGTGCCTGATTGCCATTAAATCAATTTGGGGGGTTGTGGGGTGGAGGACCCAGAATGGTCTTGGGGGAGTTGCAACAGGCTCTCCAACCAGTGGATGGGTCTACCACTGCAGCCAATAAATTCCATCTTTTCTTTCTCCTGGACTCCACATTCATCACCAGTGGTTCCACAAAAAGCGGGAAAAATCCAACCCAGCCAATTACTGCCCTATCAGTCTACCATTGATCATCAGCAAAGTAATGGAAGGGGTCGTCGATAGTGCTATCAAGCTGCACTTACTCAGCAATAACATGCTCACTGATGCTCAGTTTGGGTTCCACCAGGACCATTCAGCTGTTGACCCCATTACAGCCTTAATCCAAACATGGACAAAAGGGTTGAACTCCAGAGGTGAGGTGAGGGTGACTGCCCTTGACATCAAGGCAGCATTTGACCAAGTGTGGCATCAAAGAGCCCCAGCAAAACTGAAGTCAGTGGGAATCAGTGGTGAAGGGAGTGAATGCTTAAGGTGGTGGTTGGGGTACCAGTTAAGCAAACTGCTTTATCCTGAATGGTGTCCAATTTGTTGAGCATTATTGGAGCTGAAACCTTCCAGGCAAGTGGAGAGTATCTCATCACACTCCTGACTTGTGCTTAGTAAATGTTGGAAAAACTTTGGGGAGTCAGGAGGTGTCACTTATCACAGGATAGCCATTATCTGACTTGATCTTAATTGGCTGTAGTGCTTTGGGATTTCTTCAGGTTGTGAAAAGCGTTATATAAATGCAAGTCTTCCTTTCTTTCTTTCTGATTGGAGCCTAGGGACTCTGACTGGCAAGTACAAGGGCTTTGGTGTTGGTTGAGGACAAGACTGAGCTTAGCTGTGAGCCTTCTGAATAGGCTCATGACACTGTCAATTAGAAATCAAGCACTGCAACAGTTCAAGTGTTAATTGAAAGATATAGCAATGACATAATTCACTAAATTAGTCAGGAACTAAATTGAATAAAGCTTTGATTTACAGCTTGAGTCTTATTTTAAACTAATCAAACCAAACTTTACTATATTTGCAATATTTATTGCAACAAAATCAACCTTCAACAAAATATGCATTTGATTGATTTGTTCATCAACAGCAAAAACCTTGAGATCCAACTACAGAGCATCAGTCACATGCCCAATATTATACAAAACACTGACAGTCTCCAGATTGACTATCGCATGTAATTTTATGTAGCAACACTCACTGTTTTAATAAAACAAATTGAACTGCATCTTCTGGTATCTGCACATGCAGAGTTAAATGCAGAAATCTGAGAATTGCTATCAGATAAACCCTGTTTCTCCAAACAATGGACTTTAACAGTCCTTGTTGATAGACTTGGCACTGAAATCAATGCAACGCTGTGAAATAGGGGTTCTTGCCCACTAGCTTCCCACAAAACAGGCCAGATAAAGTTAAAGTTGGTACATTCAAGAGGAGCCAGGGCACAACCAATACCAGTGGAGGGATGGGGAAAATAGTTAATGAGAAGAATAAAATAACTTTTATTTTGTAATATCATTTTAAAAACTTATATAACTTCATATTTGTTTTTTTTTCCATATTATGGGTGATGCTGTGATTCGCTGCTTCTAGATCCAGCACCGTTTAGATGTAAATTATAGCCTGCACAGTCATCCCCCAAAATTTATTTCCTGGAAACTTGCTTCTCTGAGTTATGGAATTATGGTAAAGTGAAGTACCCTGTCCTTTTAAAAGAATGCAAGTGTACTGATCATGTGACAGCACTGAAGAATCACTGTACAGCATGGGCAATTGGGAACTGTCAGTCTAGTTCTGGAGGTTTCTGAGTGAGCACATATGATCTGGTGCTCTGCCCTATGTCTCAATAAACAATCACTGTTTATTCTTACATCACTCTCTCCCATTATTGATTGCAAGCAGCAACTGAAGAGAACATAGGAAGGCATGCAGTTAGAGTTTGATTGACAAGCGAACTCACTGATCCAAAACATAAAAGGAATCATCCCTCCTGTCCTGCTAAAAGCTATAAATTGATCTTGAACTTAGTCCAGATTAATAGAATGAGAGTTTCTTCCAATTGGCTGTCAGGTTCCTATGTGAAATGACTTAGATTAATCTCAACCCAGTTCCTGGTGGTTATGGGTTGACAACAGAAAATTGGCTACAAATTATTACCAAGTGCCAATTTAGATGAAAGGCTACAGAAGAACTGAGGGAGAAATCTCACCTGCAAAATGGGCAGCGCCAGTTGAAAATTGGAGGGGTTGTTTGTGGTGGTGGTGGGGGGTCACTTCAGTCAACCCTTCGGTGTCCAATGCCCATCTGATTTCTGTAATTGGGAAAGCAAACTGGCTGCCTAAAACAGGCATAAGGCTATTTAGTGATGCAATTCATGATCCTATATGCCAAATGTATGACCCCTATTGAAATTCAGGTGCAAATAAACAGAGTTTGTGTTCTACATGCTCTGTATAGTTTAATCAGATATTCAGTTGCCTAACAGTCCTCACAAAGCTCGCTAGAGGCCATTCAAAAAAGACAGCGGCAAAATTTTGACATTTTATTTTTGCAGACCTAAGAGAAGGAGTATTCCTCTCCTGGGCCTGTAAAAAAGTGTCCTATTGCCAATATGTTCAAAGTCTCATGCTCCACCACCCTCCCCACAACCATTGCACGGACCCATTGTCACCTTCTCCACCAAAACTGACCTGCATATGTTTGAGTGGTTCATTTCTCTCTTTGACGCCAAGCTGCTTATTTGGCACCTAAATCTTGCTGGTGGCATATGAATGAAATCCAAAGTCGAATTTGACTTGGGCCTGAGATTGGCATGTCGAGCCAACACTTTACTAACTTTGTGCATTTTCTGAGTACAAATCAAATTGTATGGGAAATGGACAGGTATGGGAAATGGAAAAAATTACACTGGTTAAAAGTCATTGTTGGACCATGATGATGCAAGCTTTATTTTCTGACCATTGACCTGGGAGTGTTTAAAACTTACCCTGCCCTTGGACACAATAAAATGAAAACAGAGATTTTGTTTTGACTACTGTTGGTTGATGAAGGATCTAATAGATGCATAAATACTTTACAGGCCAAAAAGTAAATTAATTTTTTTCCCATTCTCTGTTGATGCATCTAAATTGGAAATTCAATATGGTGAAGTCGGTTGTTAATTATTCTAGTGAGTTTTGCCATCATCACCTTTTTTAAAACTGCTAAAAAGAACAGGTTATCTTTATCATCTATAATTTTACTTTACTGTTGATTTTTAATAATTTTGTTGAAAACGTTAATGTTAAGTGAAAGAATTGCTGCTACACCAGAAGACCGAATTAACATTTGTAGCACAAATGATAAAAAGAACCAAACACCTGGGTGATTGATTGATGATAATGCAACTGCTTTGCAAAATTACATTTACTAACTTTCCAGGACCATACTCCAATATTGATGACAGCCTTTCTTAAGCTTTCTATCTGTTCTAGAGTGATCTTCAAAGAGGCTTCAGAGCAGATTCTGTGCTGGGTCTCCAGTCTGGCTTCTCAATGACTGAATGGTGAGTGATATAGAAGTTCGAAAAAATGGCATCAAGTAGAATTAAATTCAAAGAAGTGGAGTCAAATTCATTTCACAGGTGTGCACTTTTAAAGTTGGTCAAGATTACTTTTACAATTCATTCTGCCCAAACAGTAAAATAATATGAACATACGAACAAGGAGCAGGAATAGGCCATTCAGTCCCTTGAGCCTGCTCCGCCATTTAATAAGGTCATAGCTGATCTGATAGTAACCTGAAATCTGCATCCCATCTACATCCGAAAGCCTATCACCCCCTTGCTTACCAAGAATCGATCCACCTCTACCTTAAAAATATTCAAAGACTCTGCTTCCACTACCTTTTCAGGAAGACAGTTCCAAAGACTCACAACCCTCTGAGTGAAAAAATGTTGCCTCATCTCTGTTTTAAATGGGCGACCCCTTATTTTTAAACAATGACCCCTAGTTCCAGATTTTTCCACAAGAGGAAACATCGTCTCCACATCCACCCTGCCAAGACCCCTCAGAATCTTATATGTTTCAATCAAGTCGTCTCTTACTCTTCTAAACGCCAGCAGACACAAGCCTAGTCTATCCAACCTTTCCTCATAAGACAATCCACCCATTCCAGGTATTAGTCTGGTAAACATTCTCTGAACTGCTTCCAATGCATTTATACCCTTCCTTAAATAAGGTGACCAATACTGTACACAGTATTCCAAATTTGGTCTCACCAGTGCCCTGTACAACTGAAGCATCACTTCCCTATTTTTGTATTCAATTCCCCTAGCAATAAATGATAACATTCTATTAGCTTTCCGAAATACTTTCTGTACTTGCATACTAGCCTTTTGTGATTCATGTGCTAGGACAATCAGATCCCTCTGTACCTCAGAGCACAGCAATCCCTCACCATTTAGATAATATGCTTCTCTTTTATTCTTCCTGCCAAAATGGACAGTTTCATATTTTCCCACATTATACTCCATTTGCCAGATCATTTCCACTCACTTAACCTACCTATATCTGTTTGTAGTCACCTCGTATCCTTTTCACAACTTACTTTCCTGTCCATTTTTGTGTCATCAGCAAAGTTGGCAATTATCCCTTCAATCCCTTCATCTAACTCATTTATATAAATTGTAAGCATTTGAGGTGCCAGCATTGACCCATGTGGCACACCACTCGGTACATCTTGCCAACCAGAAAAAGACCCATTAATGCCTACTCTCTGCTTACTGTTAGCCATCCAATCTTCTATCCATGCCAATATGTTACCTCCAATGCCATGAGCTTTTATTTTCCACAATAACTTTTGATGTGGCACTTTATCAAACGTCATCTGCAAATCTAAGTACAATACATCCACCAGTTCCCCTTTATCCACAGCATGTTACTTCCTCAAAGAAATCTAATAAGTTGGTTAAACACTATTTCCCTTTCACAAAACCATGTTGACTCTGCCTGATGACCTGGAGCTTATCCATGTGCCCTGCTACAACTTCTTTAACAATAGCTTCGAACATTTTCCCTATGACAGATGTTAAGCTAACTGGCCTGTATTTTCCCACTTTTTGTTACTCTCCTTTTTTTGAATAATGGAGTTGCATTTGCTATCTTCCAATCAAATGGGACCTTCCCCGAATCTATCAAATGGGACCTTCCCTGAATCTACTGAGTTTTGGAAAAGTAAAACCAATACATTAACTACCTCACTAGACAATTATTTTAATCTTGCCAGCCCGCAGCTCCAACAATTTACTCAGTACCACTTCTCTGGTGACTGTAATGTTCTTGACTTCCTTGCCTGCTTCCATTTCCTGGTTTTTAGCTGCTTTTGGGATGTTACTTGTATTCTCTATGGTGAAAACTGATGCAAGATACCTATTCAATTCATCTGCCATCCCCCTGTTTTCCATTATGGATTCTCCAGACTCACTTTCTATAGGACCAATGCTCACATTATTAACTCTTTTCTTTTTTAAATATTTATAAAAACACTTACTATCTGTTTTTATATTTCTGTCTAGCTTTCTCTTATACTCTAAATTTTCCTTTCTTATTAGTATTTTAGTCATTCTTTGCTGTTCCTTTTGTTTAATGCTATCTTCAACCTTTCCAGTTAACCACAGATGGTGTGTCCGTCCCTTGGACTTTTTCTTACTCATTGGAATGTATCTATTCTGTGCATTCTGAAGTATCCCCTTAAATATTAACCACTGCATCTCTATTGATCTATCCCTTAACTTAATTTGCCAATTCACTTTATCCAGTTCAGCCCTCATGACCTCATATTTGCCCTTATTTAAGTTTAAATACAGCCTCAGAACCACTCCTCTCTCCCTCAAATCAAATGTAAAATTCCACCATATTGTGGTTGCTGCTACCTAGGGGCACCTTCACTATGTGATCATTAATTACTCCCATCTCATTGCACAATACCAGGTCTCGTTTAGCCTGCAGTCTGGTTGGCTCCAGAACATGCTGTTCTAAGAAACTATCCTGAAAGCATTCAATGTTCCCCTCATCTAGGCTATCTTTGCTCACCTGACTTTTCCAGTCTATCTGTAAATTAAAATCTCCCATGATTATTGCTGTTCTGACAATCTCCAATTATTTCTTCCTTTATGCTCAGCCCTACCATGTGGTTACTGTTAGGGGACCTGTACATGACTCCCACAAGTGACTGCTTCCATTTACCATTTCTCATCTCTACCCAAACTGTTTCTACATCCTGGTTTTCTGAATTTAGATCATCCCTCTTTATTGCACTAATACCACCATTAACCAACAGAGCTACATTTGCACCTTTTCCTCAATTCCTGTTCTTCCTAAATATCCTGTGCATTTCAATATTCAGGTCCCAATCCATGTCCTCCTGCAGCCATGTCTCCGTAATGGCTATCAAATCATAATTATTTATTTCTATGTGTGTACTCTCAATTGATCCTTTTTGTTTTGAGTGCTACGTGCATTCAGATACAGAGCTTTTAGTTTTATCCTTTTATTCTTTTTATAGGGCAGGATTTTCCCTTCACTGGGTGGGCCCGGGAATGGCTGCGAAATGGACTGCCGCCCATGATCAGGCCACGACAGCGATTTCACACCGGCTGGCCGTTAATTGGCCAGGTAGCGTGAAATGCGTGCTGAGAGCCTCAGCACTTCTGGGGTGGGGGAGGGAGGAGGGAGGAGGGAGGAGCGCGAGCGCTGAGGTCTGCGCATGTGTGGGGGAGCACGTACTGAAAGCTCCCTAAAGGCTCAGAGCTGCCCCTGGGAGCTGAAGAATTTTAAAATGAAAAATAAATATTTTACAAATGATTTAAACATGCCCCCACATGTGACTCAGTCACATGAAGAGGAACATGTTAAAAATTATGGTAAAAAAAAATGTATTTTTTTAAATTTACCGTTGGAGGCCTCATCACACCTGTGGATGAGATTTCATTAAAAATGCAAAGGCCGCCTGGCCTATTCACTCGCCTGCCAACCAGACTTGAAACTATTGAAAAATACAAATTAATTACTTGTTTAAGGGCCTTAATAGTCTGTGGGTGCGCTGCCAACTCCAGTGCATACCCACCACCGAAAGATTGCAAGAGTGCACAATGATATCAGGACCCTCGCCTGACGTCATCGCGCACTATTTAATCCTGACTGGGTCGGACGCATGCCCACCTGAGGGATGAAAAATTCTGCTCATAACCTCTAGTTTCATCTGTTGATTTACTGTTAGATTTGTAATCTCTATCCCTTCCTGCCACAGTCTGTTTTTCATTTCCCGTAATAATACCTTTTTCTTTTGCCTTGACTCTGTTCTTTGATTTACCAGGTAGAACCATAGAACCATAGAAAAGTTACAGCACAGAAGGAGGCCATTCCGTTCATCTTGTCCATGCCAGCCCGAGAACACACAGGCCACAGACGATGAATCCAGTAGTGAGTCAGACCAGGAGCACGGTGAGGAGAACGCTAAGGATGTGGAGGCGGACCTCGGTAAACTCCAGGGAGGTAGGGACACCAGGGATTCATTGATCCTACGTCCCTTCAGCTAGGCTGCCAAAGAACCACTCCTACCTCATGCCAGGGCTGCTGCCTCCATCCAGGATGTCCGAAACGCCCCTGTCACATGAACCCAAAGTCCACTCAGTGCCTGTGTAATAAAGTTTAGAGCCACTCATATCCAACATTACATATTGGTGTACCCTGCACCAAAAATAAAAGGTGAAGCATACTCAGGCCATCACAATAAAAGCAAATGTAATGTTATTATCACACTGAAATCACAGTGACATTACCATTACAGGTGCTGATGTCCACGCCAGTAAACATATAAACCAAACATAACTGAACAGAAGATCACCAGTGAAAAGTCTCTCTTGTGCTCATGGTGCCTTAACCTTACGTTTGCGAATGCTACGTCTTGGTGCCTGAGGCCAGTGCCTCTGTGAGGGCTTGCAGGTCTGAGCGCAACCCCAGGAACCCCTGATTCTGTCCCTGGAGCTGCCTCTCTATGAGAGTCACCACTCTCTCAATGGAGAGGCAGTGTGCTTGGCCATGAGGGTCAGTGCAGTGCTCATGCTCTGCATGGATTCTTCCTCAGCGGGAGACCATGACACACAGACCCTCATGGGTCTCCACCAGATCTCCCCGCACATCCAGCTAGACATCCATCATCTGTCAACTAATGGACGACTTCAAAGACTCATCATCTGCCTTCTACCCAACATCACCCTGATCTCCAGCAGTCCTCCTTCTGCCTCTGCCTGCACCTCAAGCAAGTGTGCTGTGCCCTAACCAATGTGCACCGACATTTTAGCTGACGAGCTAATGTCCACCGAGGTGCTGGTATCTGCGCTTGTGTCTGCTTTAGAGTGTGGGTGATGCAGGTGCATGTGAAGCCTGCTGGTCCTCTGGCATCAGGGGTGACCCTTTGGGATCCTGCAAGTGAGTACATGCTGGTGAATCTAAGGGAGAACAACGACATGTCATTAGCTAAAGTCATCACACTCTCACTGTGCATGCCAGGCACCCTGGTGAGACCATGGAGATCTGCATCATGATGCCATCGTCTTTCAATGATCAATGGGGACTCCAGGTCTGAGGCTCCCATCAATGAAGGGACTACACTAGAAAGACTGCACAATCCAAAACTCTCACCTTTGTGCACTGCACCCTTACCTTTGCCTGACACCCCCGCCTCTCCACAACTGGTTCCAGCTCTCCAACTCAAGCGTATCCTGCTCAAATCTAGTGAGCAGCAGCATGTTAAGCAGGCCTCCACCTGTACGTGCCATCTCTTCTTGGCTCGTCTACTCCAGAAAGAACAGAGGAGCATTGATTAGTCCACTCTGTACCCGCAGTGCCATCGCAGCCTGGCCAACCCCACCTGAGAAACACCTTGCAGGGGACATTCGAGTCGTGACCCTCAAGCCTCAAGGCACTCAGTCCAAGCAGCCAGGGCCCACCCTCTTGGCCAGCTTCAGCATCATTGACATTTGGTACTCATACTCTAACACCCCTGAGCTCCACGGGGGGATAGCAAGCCCTTAACACTTCTACACGCCGATCCATGCCTATATGGTACTCACCCTTCCAGAACGCAGCAGGTCATTGAACCTCTTGTGGCACTGCACCCATGTGTGCCACAGCACATCATGGCTGCTGACCTGAGCTGCCACCTCCTCCCAGGCTTTCTTTGTCAGGTGTGATGGCCTCCTCCTTTTGTCCCTTGGTACAAGGGTACCCTTCTTGGCAGCCACCTCCTTCAGGAGCACGGCAAGGCACTCCTCCGAAAAGCGGGGGGCTGAGTGCCTGCCTGACTTGCCCTCCAGCCTGGCATCTCCAGCTGCTGATGAGGCCATAAGTACCGTCTCTGCAACAGAGATTGCATGCTTCCTCACCAGCAGCCTTCAAGGGGCTGCTGGTGCTGTTTGTAAACCACCAGCTGGGTCGTCACTGGACCGGTGCACAGCAGGCCCTGCCCGTGCCCAGCCCTTCCCGACCACTGGGAAGCCGCTTTTCATGCTGGGCGGGTCTTCATTGGCCAGTCAGCGTGAAATTGCAGTCATGGGCCAATCGCAGGTGCCGATTCCACCCGCCCACCGACCTGAAAATCCTGCCCGTTGTTTCTATGAATGTTGTAGGGTGGAGCTGTGGAAGATTTGAAGGAGGGGGACAATATTACTTTTAAGGAGAATCGATACTGTAGATAAATTATAGAAACAATTTTCAGCTGGTTGGGGAGCCTAGGTATTGGGGGTGGTAGGGGGGGCTAAGTCAAAAAAATTAGAGCCAGACTTTTGAGGAATTAAATTACAAGAAAACATTTCTGCACATAAAGGCTGGTGGAAGCTTTAAACTTTCTTCCACAATGAGAATTGATGTTAGATCAACTGTTAATTTTAAAAAACTGACTTTGATAGGCCTTTGGTATCCAAAGGTATTAAGGAATATGAAGCAAAGACAGGTAGGTCACAGATCAGCTACAAGCCAATGAAATAGCTTGAGGAGCTAAATGACCTACTCCTGTTCCTATGATCCTAAGTCACGTCTAATTGCTGGGGATTTTATTCAGTCACACCCAAGTACAAGCACTCAATGACCTTCTCCATGGTAATAACCGACTATTTGGTAAAATTACTTCAGGTTTTTGCCTTTTTTTTTTAATCCCTCTTTCTTCTGAGGAAAAATATTTATTCACCTATGACAAAATGCCAAAAGCAAAATAAACTCTGCAAAAATGCTTCACCAAGCTGCCACAATTTTTTTAACATCAGCTGGGAGAGTTAAGGGAGGGATTCAAAACCCTGCGAGGACAGGCTGATTTATTTTATTTCTCATTTTGCTCTATGGGTTATATTGTTTAGCCCTTGATTTAATACCCATAATATACAATTATGTCAGTGCTACTTTCAAATTAAATTTGGATGTAAAAGATTATGCTTAGATTTGAATTCTAAGCGCTATGTTTCTTTAAATCTGCAGGAAACCATTTAGTGAGTGAAATTAGACTTTGCATAATCCATTTTTTTGAGTGCTATGAGGCCCATTAAGGTTCCAATATGGTGTCTGAGGCATGCTTGCAGACTCCTGATACAAAGCCTGGCAGACACCAGTGTATGCTCACTTAACATCTGCTGGGAAAAGAGATTTGCATTTATATAGCACTTTTTATGACCATCAGACAGCTCAATGAAGGACTTTTTGAAGTGTGGTCACTGTTGTTACACCTGATGGCAGGCGGTAAGAGTGGAAGTTTCCTGGTCAGCCATATTGCTGAAGGCAATGGCAAACCATTGCAGTATTTTGCCAAGCATAATCATGGACCAATCCAATGGAAATCCATGGTCTCCAACAGTCACTTAGGGCATGGTGCCTGGAGGAGGAGAAGGAGTCACAGTTGTAATGTAAGAACAGTGGCAAACTTCCACAAGCAGATAATGACCAGATAATCTGTTTTTGTGATTTTGATTGAGGGATAAATATTGGCTAGACATTCTTCTGCTCCAAAATAGTGCCAAGGGATCTTTTACATCCATCTGAGCAAGCAGGTGGGGCCTTGGTTTAATGTATCATCTTAAAGACAGCACTCTTCAGACAGTACTCCCTCAGTACTGTACTGGAGTGTTAGCCTTGAACTTTGTGCTCAACTCCTGGGCTTGAGCTCAAAACCATGTGACACAGAGGATGCTACCAACTGAGCCAGGGAAGTATGATGAACAGGAAGGTCATGATTTCTATCAAGGTGCAATTCGATTTGACCCCAGTGCTGCCATTTTGAAGCTCCAGCCTACGCTTTCCTTCACACAGCTTGCTCTTGTTCAATGGCATGAAGGACACTTCCAATAGCATTACCTAAAAGGTTTATCAATTACTTACAGGCTAGTTGTTGGATAAGTTCTTCTGGCAGATTTTGCAATTCTACACATTTGGGTGTTTTCCATACTTGTTAAAAGTTTTGTAGTCTATAGGGAGTGATCTGGCTGGTGCTGAAATTCTGCTTTGGTAACTTAAAGGCTTGTACTCAAAACAGTTGCTTATCAACATGGGTGGCCTAATAGGGCTTCCTCCTGGCACTGAGCATAACTGTGCGAATAAACAGAGATGACTCAGAATTAGCCAAGCTGCTAGGGAGAGGAGAAGGTGATTATATCCGCAAAAGATCTTTAGGGAGAAGATAAGTCGGAGAACAGATTGCAGGAGTGCTATGATGCCATGGAAGCCTTGGTACACACTATTCAAAATCCTCATGGCAGAGGCTTGAGCTTCTGTGGCAGCAAACTGTGATTACATGAGAGTACTTTGAGCTTCCACTGCAACACTCAGATGTTGGGTGGATATTGCTCATGTTGCGATGGAAGCTGAGATATTGGCCATCAGATGTTGCATCATGGCTGGGTCCAGAGATTTGTTGATAGAGATGGTACCTGCTCCATGTTGGAAAGGATGCACTTCAGACACTGTGCAAAGCCCTGTGCCAAGTTGGTACTAGACTTCTCTATGCCCCTTGAGATTGGGCACAAGCATTTCAGCAATGTTTTCAGTGCACAAAGAATTTGGGTGTGTCGACCCATTAACCTCCCTCTGTAACATATAGCCATTGAATTCATTGACCTCAGCTGGTTACAGTTCTTGGGTATTTGAAAGGAAAAGTGGACAAGAGTAGGATTGTGTTGAAGGGAGAGGAGAAAGTAATAAGTGTGTGTTTACATCATCAGCAGTTTCTTAGTCATAAGAGATTGTGGGATGAAGGAGAAGTGGGCTGAGAGAAGACAGATTAGGTACAATGATAGCCTTATCTTCAATAGGTTCAGTCCCACTGATGGCTACCGCCTCAACAATGGGCGAGCACCAGTCCCTCCCTGGAGGCTAGAACATTCAGACATGCCTCCCCCCATCTAGTTAACTCCTGCTGCCTCACGTTTTGAATGCAATCTTCTCCCACATAAGAAAGGGGAGGATGTCAAGAAGTGTTGGAAAATCTCTTTATCTAATGTGGCTGTCATGGTTGAGTAGCTGCCAGTATGTGCTGTCAGATTTGTGTTTATGGCTTGCTATGGTGCTAAGTGTATGAAAATGAAGTGATGCATGTGAATGTCAGGCATAAGTCCTGATTGATCAAGATTTTTGATGTGAGTGATGGGGTTGTGGTGAAATTGGCAGTGGTTGACACTAGTGATATAGTTGGTAGGGTTTGAAGATGTATTCACTGACCTTGAGCTTTTGTGTGACTTCTTCCAGCACTACCTTCAGCTCTGAAGAAGAGTCAAATAGACTTGAAACATTAACTCTGTTTCTCTCTCCATGGATGCTGCCAGATCTGCTGAGTTTTTCCAGCATTTTCTATTTTTATTTCAGGTTTCCAGTATCCACAGTATTTTGCTTTTAACAACCTTCAACTCCTTGGGCTGTACTCATCACATTTACCCCTGGGGCTATCCTTTCCCCCTACATTTTCATTCTGGGCAAAATTTACAGCCAGGCATGTGGGCATGTACCCGACATGCCCGAATGTGAAATAGCGTGCGATGATGTCAGGCAAGCATCCCAACGTCATCACGCACTCGTGCAATATTTCGGTTGGCGGGCGCGAGTGAGAGTCGGCAGCATGCCCGCCAACAATTAAGACCTTAAGCTGGTAATTAAGTTAAATTTTTCACTGCCCTTTCAACCTTACGGTTAGCGGGCAGGTGAATAGACTAGGCAGATTTGCATTTTTTGTGAAACCTCATTCACGGGCGGGATGAGGTTTCCAAAAGTGAATTAAAAAAAATAAAACATTTTAAATTATTTTTAACATGTCCCTGTTCATGTGACAGAGTCACATGTGGGGACATTTTTCCCTTATTTTTCAAATCTTTATTTTAATTTTTAAATCCTTCAGCTCCCTGAGGCAGCTCTGTGCCTTCTTGGAGCTTTCAGTGAGCACATCCCCGCGCATGCACAGACTTCAGTGCTCGCTCTCCTCCTGCCTCCACCCAAACAGCCCTGAGGCTCTCAGCATGTGTTTCACGCTGGCTGGCTGTTAATTGACCAGTCAGCATGAAATCCTGGTCAGGGCCCGATCGTGGGTGGTGGACCATTTCTCGGCCGCTCCCAGGCCTGCCTGCCGCACCCGCACGACGAGGGGAAAATCCTCCCCTTTATATTTATAAAGCACTTTTAACTTAATAAAATGTCCCAGGACACTTCACAGGAGCATTATGAAATATGACCCTGGGTCACATAAGAAGATATTAGGTCAGATGGTCAAAATCTTACTCAGAGAGGTAGGTTTAAAGACGTGATTTAAAAGAGGAAAGTGAGGTAGAGCGGCAGAGAGGTGGAAGGAGAGTATTCCAGAGCTTAAGACCAAGGTAACTGTATTGAATCACATCCACCATTGCTGAGGCGGCTGAAATTGGGATTGAGCTGTCGTCAGCTGTCCCTTGATTCAAAGATGACATCTGCTTATGATCATAAAGTTCTGCCATGGGTCTTCATGTGAGTGAAGAGGCTGATTCTTGATCCACTGATCTTTAGCA
This sequence comes from Carcharodon carcharias, assembly GCF_017639515.1. Lineage (NCBI taxonomy): Eukaryota > Metazoa > Chordata > Chondrichthyes > Lamniformes > Lamnidae > Carcharodon > Carcharodon carcharias. The sequence continues at coordinate 72,710,167 of NC_054477.1, read as the reverse complement.
CATAGGGCAGGAAGTCCCATGAGGTAGTGGGATCTGGAGTGCAAGATTTGCTCCTTTTCTTTCCTTCTCTGCCACCGCTCTGACTCATCATTGAGGTTGTGACTCGAAGTATGCTGCAACATGAGTATACAAACATATGAATTAGGAGCAGGAGCAGGCCACTCAGTCCCTCCTTGGCCCCTCGAGCCTGTTCTGCCATTCCATAAGATTATGGAACGATTGAAACTTCCCACCTAGCCCCGATAACCTTTTACCCTCTTGCCATAACATCTTCAATAATAGCTACTAACATTTTCCAATGACAAATGTTAAGCTGACTGGCCTATAGTTTCTTGCTTTCTGTCTCCCTCTCTTTTTTGAATAAAATTTGCTATTTTCCAATCCAATGTAACCTTCCCCAAATCAAAGGAATTTTAGAAAATTAAAACCAACCTATCAACTATCTCACTAGCCACTTCTTTTAAGATGCTAGAATGTAGTTCATCAGGAGCTGGGGATTTGTCGGCCCGCAGCTCCGACAATTTGCTCAGTACCATTTCCCTGGTCATTGTAATTTTCCTGAGCTCCTCCCTGCCTTCCAATTCCTGATTTATAGCTATTTCTGAAGTGTTACTTATATCCTCTGTAGTGAAGACTGATGCAAAATACCTATTCAATTCATTTGCCATATCCTTATTTTCCATTATTAATTCCCCAGACTCACTTTTCTTATTTAAATATCTGTAGAAACTCTTACTATCTGTTTTTATATTTCTCACTTTCTTTCTCTTGTACTCTATTTTTTCCCTCCTTATTAATCTTTTAGTCTTTCTTTGCTTTCCCTTATATTCTGTCCACTCTTCTGACCTGCAACCCATCCTTGTGCAATTATACATTTTTTGATGGACAAGTTGTCTCTGTTTGAATGATTGGTAGCAAGCTCCTCCCAGTCGTTAACGTCAATGCTGCCGCACATTAAGGTGAGATTAAGAGTATCTTTGAAGCGTTTTCTTCTTCCTGCCCTGAAATGTTGGCCATTTGAGAGTTTGAGAAAACAGGGCAGGGGAGATGGTTTTCAGCCATCCAGACAGTGTCCAGTCCATTAAAGTTGATTTTGCAGGAATTTTTCCTGAATGCTTGTGGAGCTGGCGAGAAGGACACTAGCGAATCCGTAGGATGTGGCGGCGGTATTGCTGATAGAATTTCTCGAGTGCTCTTATGTGTTGCTGCTACACAGTTCCAGGTTTCACTGTAGTACAGGAGTATGGTGATGACAATCAGTCTGTACAATAGGACCTCTGCTGTCTTGCGGAGGTCTTTGTTGTCAAACACTTGCTGCCGTAGTTTGTAGAAGGCTGAGCTGGCACAGCTGAGCCAGTGTTGGATCTCCTCATCAATGGTGGCCTTTTGACAGAGGTGGCTGCCAAAGTATAGGATGTGTCTCTCCTTCAGCATATTTGGGAGGTGGAATATTTGACTGACCAGGTGTAGGTTGATATATGAATTTTATTTTGACAACATTCAAGGACAGGCCAAATTTCTTGTATGTAGACAGGTTTCTTGTATGCACCAGGGTTGCACAAGAGGCCAGAATTGGAGGGGCACAGATACTTCGGAGGGTTGTGGTACTGGAGGAGATTACAGAGATAAGGAGGGTGAGGTATTTAAAGGTTGAGGGATAAATGTTGGCCAGGACACCAAGAGAATAGTGCCATGGGATCTTGCACATTTGCTTGAGGGAACAATAGAACCTTGCTTTACTTAAATGAATCAACATTGCTCTGTGAAATAGGATAAATCCTGGTCAATAGCTGTTGATGTAGAGGAGTTATTGTCATCCTATAGTTTTAATGCTCTATTTACTTGTTTTAAGTTTCATATCATCTTGTTTATTTTAAACCCCTTTATCATTCTTATGCTTGTACAGTTATTGAACTTCTCTTCTTCTTTCCATTTCCATATTTCTGTATCGGTATGTGAACTCCTTAGTTAATTAATGTAAAATTTTCAAAGGTAAAGCTCAATCCTCTTCAGAAAAACATTCGCAGCTGTGCACTCACCAGTATGATCCCGTGCCACAGTGTAATCTTCCAGTTCACATCATTAGTGCTGCTACATTCATTCCCCTGCCTGGCATAAATGTTTTTTCTACCTTTTAGTTGCATCATATAACTTTTCACAGCACTGTCTACGAAAGCAGAAATGTGTTAATTAAAATAAACGGAAAAGCAACTGAAGTTGTTTTCAAAAACAAGGACTGAAAATGTTGGATTTGAATAGTCATTCAGTCAGTATGTGAAAGAGAAAGATTAACATTTGGGGTTGGCTTTTCAATACAACTGACATGATCAAGCTGGAGAGAAAGGAACAAGTCAACACATGCCCAAGGAAGAAGTGCAAGAGAGAACACAGTCAAGAATTCAAGGAGTTTAACTTTTTTTTTGTGCACTGTGTTACCTATTCATGTTAAATTCACGTTCAAGCCATTTTAATATAGTATTTAATTCAGGCAGCAACCACTTTAAAACCATCAAGCCAAAAAGTTAACGTGAACTCATCAACCAGTGTGCTATATATAGTGCAGAGGAAATTAAACCCCAAATCTAGTAATCACTTTCACAGATAGCTTCTGGGTTCAAAAAGCAGATTTTAAAATGCTGAAAAGTGCAGTGTTTTACAATATCATAAGGTCACCAAACAGTCCATCAGTTCCTTTGTTAACTTTGGAATTACAATCCTATCATTCTCCTGTTAGGCTATTTAGTTGTTTCTTAAATTAATCCAATATCTTAGCCTCAATCATTCTTCCTGGCAACTCATTCTAGCTCATGATCACTTTCTGTATAAAGAAATGTGTCCTGACATCTGGCTTAAATTTTCCCTTCACATGATTCAATTTGTGTCTGTACAAAGATGATTTAAAATGGCAAGTTAGATAATCAGTCAGAAAAGATGAAGATTGGGCAGAATTTAATGGCCTCCCCCATGGCGAGTTTAGTGATGGGGAGGGCATTTAATCAGGCAGCAGGATGGCAGGTGGGGACCCCGCCACTTTCCTACCTCCACATCAATTAAGTCCCTGTTAGTTAAGTTGAGCCTAGAGGTAACTAAGGCATGGATAAGGGATTCAGCAGCAATTGAGCTCAGAAAGGGGCAAAGTCAAGTGATGTTAGGGAGGTGGAAAAAAGTGGCCTGAATGATGGCATGAATATGAGGTTGGAAGCTCATCTTGAGATTGAATGTCACACCCAGGTCACAAATAGACTAGCTTAATCTCAGAACAGCTTTAATTGAATTAAATTAAATTAATTATTGGCCTTCCTACCCTGCTGTCAATTGAGGCCCCTGAATTGGCAATTAACACCCACTTAAGGGCCTCAGCCCATTGGCACAGTGGGTTGTTGGCAGGCTCCCAGCAGGTGTGGATCCCCTGTTCAAAGGCACTCAGTGCCTGACTGAGGGACCAGGCATTGGTGAAACTGGAATATAAGGGTATCTGGCATAGCAAGGGTTAATGTGGGACTGGGAAACAGTATCACCCATAGTGTGATGTAAACAGACATATGGCCTGAGACTAGGGTCAGTTGTGGACTGGACAGAGACCTGGGTAGAAGTAAGCATGGGGTTAGCTCACAGCTTGGGCTATACCCAGTATATACGTACATAGTTATGTGTTATCAATAAACGCTTAATGTTTAACTATACAAGACTCAGAACCCCTTTGTGAGACCTGCTGAATATACAGCATAGAACAAAAAGCCACCTCCCTGTGCTTGCTGCCAACCTCCTCCCCCAGCAACTACCCTCCTGCTATTACTCACCTCCAGCCCGGAATCCAGGGAAGATGCTATCTCTCAGGTGGGTGTAGTACCAGCAGCAGCCACAGCACCCCCTCCCTGCTCCCTCCCGCCCCTGCTTTGGCAGGTCGGAGTCCTGCCCTGGCATCTTTGATCCCAGGAAATGTCCCACCTTTGGCCTGTCAAGTGTCTGAATGGCACTTAATTTGGCAGGCCCTCCTAAAGGAAGAAACATTGAGCTCTAGCCAGCTCACCAGTGGGTGGGTGAGAACCATGTTGTTTCCATTAAATACCATTGTGCAGTGAGGGGTGGGGGGGGGGGTGGGGGGGGGGGGTGGTGGTGGTGTGGTGGTGGGGTGGGCGCGATAAGTTGGATAGCTCCCAAACTCAAGTGCTGGGATTGCAATGCATAATTATTCTGTGTCCGATCAAAGTGATACAGGCAGCACACAAAGGTCATGCTGTCTGCTCATTTCCATGATTATGGCATGCAGCCCAGTGCTAATGTGCTGCTAAATGGCTGCACATCTCACCAAGGGACCCAAGTTTGCTTGAAGTTAGTACAACCTAAAGCTAGCTTGCACTGTATAAAGACAGACTGCACCTTATAAAGGCAGGGTGCATTTTGAATGTAACAAGGGCTGAAACTGTGTGCCCCATTTACAGGGATTACAAATGCTGCATATTATTTGCTAATGTGGGAGTTAGACCATAGGAGAAAAAAATCTCTTCCCTCGGAGAGTCAGGAGGCCCTCAAGTCAACTGCTCAGAAGGTAGTAGGAAGCTGTGGCAGTCAATGCCAACAGCCTGGGGCAAGGACATGGAGGCAGTGCCACAAGAAACTTAATGACATCACGCGAGTGGTCGAGGTCAGTGAATACATCCTTGCATTCCATATCCTACCAACTGCACCATTACCCTGACACACTGCCCATTGACCATACCCACTTCACTCACCTATGAACAAGCAATATCAACTATGGATCACATTCATGTGTTTCACCTCACCCTCAAACACTGAGCACTGCTGGAAGCTGCAAACTTACATCTCACAGCTTCCAGGTACAGTCAACTATTCAAATGGCTGCACATCAACCAAACACATCGCACCACATCTATTGACACACTACTTTCTTCTGTAGAACAGGGTGGCTCATAATAGATAGCAGCAGCAGCTAACAGCCACATCTACATGTGCTGATCCTCATGGAGGTGATGGTGCTGAGGATAATTGGAGTGGACATCACTGACGCAGTGGGCAGCACAGTTGCTGAAGCCATAAAACCATAAGAAATAGGAACAGGGGTAGACCATGCTCCATCATCCAACGTGATCACAGCTGATCCTCGGCTTCAACTCCATTTCCTTACCTACCCCCATATCCCGTGATTCCCTGAGAGGCCAAAAACCTGTCTATCATGGCGGATAATGGTATGTTCATGCCTTATGCACTTTTTCATTTCCCACTTCACCCTCATTCCACAATCTGGTATGACAACAGATGGTGTAACCATGGGTCTCTTGCTTTCTTTCCACACGCCTTTCCCTTACCACAACCCTTTCCTGGGGCATTTATACTTCCAGGCACCCAAGAACTGCCACCTGGTCTGCCAGTGCGGCCTGGGCTGAAGGCTTAAGGGGAGACCAGACTTTTGAAAGAGGAACGCTATCACTGGATCTGATACTCACAGCCAGCAGTTCAGATACTGCCACTGCTCAAACATAGAATGTAATATAGAAACATGATATGCACTTGGTGAGTCATTGGACATGAGTGGACTGCAGCCACAGCAATGGAAAAGGATGGCGCATTTGTCCACTCACCGGTAGGCAAGGTGGGTTCTGCTTCAGAGGACTCAGATTAAGACTTTGATGTGGCAATGTGCAGAGAAAGGCTGACAGGCAGTCATACAGGAATTCTTGGTGCAGTGGCTGGGCTGCCAAAGAGCCTGTTATCACTGCCAAGGAGCATGAAGGAGTCCAGCTCCAATTTGACCAAGGGCTTTGTGCAGAGCTTGATACTCATCCATTCTAGCATGGAAGTGATGGCCAACTCCAAAAGAACACTTCTGGACTCAGCCACGATGTAGTGTCTGGCAACCAACATCCATTCCCAATTACAGCACAAACAGAAGTCACCTAAAGTTCCAGTGCTACACTGGAAGCTCAGACTGAGATCACGAGATCCCTGCTTATTGCCATGCAAGGTTGGCTTGGTGCAATGCAGGCTCAGACTGCTCTGGTCACAGCTTTGGATATCAGTGCTCAAAGAGTCTTGCAGGTTCTCACAGCAGACCAACAAATTGTCCTCCAAGCAGATTATTAGGATTGCTCATGTGCCTCCAGGAAAGTGACATTGGCTCTGTGGAGCATGATCCCACTGTCCTCTCAGAACAACGACATTCATTCTCCCATCACTGCAGCTCTGTCAGTGCCAGTCAGCCCAGACTGCTATTGCACATACTGAGGTGGTGCAGTCTGAAGCTGGGCCTTCAAAGCCTAGAATTGCTTGAGGGCATGGTACTTCTTTTGAGGAGCACTAGGCAAGGCAAACACACTTGCAAGGCAGGCACTAAGGGAATGTACAAGGGTGATTAGTTGAGTATTGTATGGAGTATTGAGCGTGTTGTTGGATAATGCTGTTATGGTTAGTTGTTTTGTTTGTCTTACACTTCAAGAATATGGCCAAGGGAACATTGTGATGGTCCATAGCAGAAGAATGATAAAATGGGGCAATGTTTAATGATGGGAATCTGAGATTTCATTCAGGGGAGTTGCAATCTGATGTTATGTTCATGAACAACTCATCTGGAACATGGATATGCCAGCTGCCTCCTCCCTTTCTCCTCCTCCTCCTTGTCCTGAGGACATAGAAACATAGAAAATAGGAACAGGAATAGGCCATTTGGCCCTTCGAGCCTGCTGCACTATTCATTGTGATCATGGCTGATCATCCAACTTAATAGACTGCTCCCGCTTTCTCCCCATATCCTTTGATCCCTTCCGCCTCAAGAGCTATATCTAACTCCTTCTTGAAAATATACAATGTTTTGGCCTCAACTACTTTCTGTGGTAGCGAATTCCACAGGCTCACCACTCTCTGGGTGAAAAACTTTCTCCTCATCTCAGTCCTAAATGGTCTACTCCATATCCTCAGACTGTGATCCCTGGTTCTGGACTCCCCCACCATCAGGAACATCCTTCCTGCATCTACCCTGTCTAATCCTGCTAGAATTTTATAGGTTTTGATGAGATCCCCCCTCATTCTTCGAAACTCCAACGAATATAATCCTAATCGACTCAATCTCTCTGTATATGTCAGTCCTGCCATCCCAGGAATCAGTCTGGTAAACTTTGGCTGCACTCCTCTATAGCAAGAACATCCTTCCTCAGATAAGGAGACCAAAACTGCACACACTATTCCAGATGCGGTCTTACCAAGGCCCTGCATAATTGCAGCAAGACATCCCTGCTCCTGTACTTGTATCCTCTGGCTATGAAGGCCAACATAACATTTGCCTTCTTTACTGCCTGCTGCACCTGCATACTTATCTTGTGACTGGTGTACGAGGACACCCAGGTTGCACATTCCCCTCTCTCAATTTATAGCCATTCAGATAATAATCTGCCTTCCTGTTTTTGCTACCAAAATGGATAACCTTACATTTATCCACAGTATACTGCATCTGCCATGAATTTACCCACTCACTTAGCTTGTCCAAATCACACTGAAGCATCTCTGCATCCTCCTCATGGCTCAGCCTCCCACCCAACTTTGTGACATCTGCAAATTTGGAGATATTATATTTAGTTCCCTCATTTAAATTATTAATATATATTGTGAATAGCTGGTGCCCCAGCACCGATCCCTGTGGTACCTCACTAGTCACTGCTTGCCATTCAGAAAAAGACCCATTTATTCCTACTCTTTGTTTCCTGTCTGCCAACCAGTTTTCTATCCATCTCAATACACTACCCCCAATCCCATGCGCTTTAATTTCACACGCTAATCTCTTATGTTGGAATTTGTCGAAAGCCTTCTGAAAGTCCAAATAAACCACATCCACTGGGTCCCCCTCATCAACTCTACTAGTTACATCCTCGAAAAATTCCAGTAGATTTGCCAAGCATGATTTCTCTTTTGTAAATCCATGCTGACTCTCCGATTCTGCCACTGTTTTCCAAGTGCTTAGCCATTAAAGCTTTTATAATGGGCTCTAGAATTTTCCCCACTACCGATGTCAGGCTGACTGGTCTATCATTCCCTGTTTTCTCTCTACCTCCATTTTTAAATAGTGGGGTTACATTAGCTACCCTCCAATCTGTAGGAACTGTTCCAGAGTCTATAGAATCTCAGAAGATGACGACCAAATCATCCACTATTTCTAGGGCCACTTCCTGAAGTACTCTGGGATGTAGGTTATCAGGCCCTGGGTATTTATCGGCCTTCAATCCCATCAATTTCCCCAACACCATTTCCCTACTAATACTGATTTGTTTCAGTTCCTCCCTCTCACTAAACCCTGTGTTCCCCAACATTTCTGGTATGTTATTTGTGTCCTCCTTTGTGAAGACAGAACCAAAGCAAGTATTTAGTTGGTCAGCCATTTCTTTGTTCCCCGTTATAAATTCCAATGTTTCTGACTGTAAGGGATCTAAATTTGTCTTCACCAATCTTTTTCTCTTCACATACCTATAGAAACTTTTACAGTCAGTTTTTATGTTCCCCACAAGCTTACTTAAGTACTCTATTTTCCCCTTCTTAATCAATCCCTTGGCCCTCCTTTGCTGAATTCTAAACAGCTCCCAGTCCTCAGGTCTGTTATTTTTTCTGGCCAATTTGTGTGCCTCTTCCTTGGATCTAATACTATCTCTAATTTCCCTGTAAGCCATGGTTTGGCCACCTTTCCTGTTTTACTTTTGCGCCAGGATACCACCAAGGTGCTGGTGACAATCCAGTTCGTGGAGAATGAAACAAACCACCTTGAATTGGGACATCGTTCCATCAAGTATTGGAGACACCACCCAAGATGTGCAGGCAGTGGAACTGTTGTATTAACAACCCGATGATATGCTCGATATCATTTTTCATTGCAGCATGGCTTTCATTGTATGTTCCCTGGCCACTTGTGGTGGAGTTGCAAAGGGGAATTATCAGCCATTTTTTGCAGTGGAAAGCTCTTGTCAGCAAGCAGCCACCCTCTGGTTTGATGTAGTGACTCAGAGATTGCTGCTTGATACAGGGTGAAAGCTCCATGACTGCTGCCAGGATAGCAGGCAACCATCAGCCTAATGTTCTGGGTATGGTCACACAGCAACAGCAAATTACGTGAGTCATACCAATGACAAGAATTAATATTTATGTAGTGTAAAATAATGTCCCAAGGTGCTTCACAAGAGCCTTTAAGCAAAATTAGAAACTGAAGACAAAATTAAGGAAGATGGCCAAAAGCCTAGTCATAAAGAAAGAAAGAGAAGTGAAGTGTCAGAGAGGTAATCTGATATAAGAAGAATGGTAGCCAGCAAGAAAGAGCGACTCCATCAAACATCAAATGAGAGGCACCCTCTACATGGTCATACACCTACGCCCAACCGCCTAAAGTCAAGGAAGAGCTTCATGAACAGTGTTGTTCCATTACAGTCAACCCCATCTGAAGCCCGCATCGCCTTGTGGAAAGACCAGCTCGCCAGTCTCGAACAACCTCAGCGATGGAAATTCTACTGGATGAAAGCCTTCCCCCAGGAGCTAATTAGTGGGCAACCTGGAAGTGCCTTAACAGACTTAGGACTGGTGTAGGTCATTCAGAGGTGTCACTAAGCAAATAGGGATATACAACCAGCTCGACAACTTGCGAATGTGGAACTGAGCCACAGACTATGCAACATCTCCTGCAATGCCAATCACTAGAGGAACCCTGCACTGTTGCAGATCTTGCCAAATTCAACAACAAGGCGCAAAAATGTGTCCAGTTCTGGCTGGGCTATGTATCGACTGGCTGTGGACATGATAAGAAGAGAGGTTTAAGAAGCTTATTATAGAGTTTAGGGCAGGATGTCCCAAACTGAGGGTCATGCCCCCCCATTGGGGCCACAGTCCGATCATTTGAGTTCACGAGTTCTGAGGAAGCAATAGCAAGTAGAGAGACTGGCTGGGATGTGAATTTTTTTCCAAAATGGTTCATTAATGGGGCAGCTTTTCACTACCCTGATTGGTCATTCTTTCAGCACCCTAACTTCTAACTGGCTAATTGAGGATTTCCTTGGATGTCCTCATAATGGGGAAGGTTTTTGAATGGTGGGTAGCTCTGGGATTGTGCTGAGGCTCCATTATATGCCTGCACATGATTTTTTAGCTCCGAGGCCCCATTAGAGTCTTAAAAACTGTTGTTCACAAAACCATTTGCCCCGCTTAAGAATTTCACCCCTCTTCAACAACTTCCCAACAGCGCACACTCAAAAACTCCACAACTTTTCCCATTCAACTATTGCAACCCCGCTCAACAACCCCCTACTCAACAACTCCTAACCCAACCCCAAACAATGACTACTCCCCTGCTCAACAACTCCACACCTCCTCCCTGATCAACAACCCCACTAATCAACAACTGCCTCTTCAACAACTCCCAACTATCCCCACCCACAACAAACTCCCCCAATCAACAACTTTGCCCATCCCTAACTCAACAAACTCCACACCCCCACTCAATAACTTGCTCCCCCCTTCCTTCTTCCCTGTTTCCACTCCAGGGTCACACCAGTTTTCAAGCATTAAAATGGGACCACAGTGGGAACATTTTGGAAAGCGCTAGCTTAAGATCTAAGAAACTGAGGATACAGGCAACAATGGTGGAGCAGTTAAATTCAAGGATGCTTCAAGAGGCCAGAATAAAATAAGTGCAGATGCCTCCGAGGTTTTAAGGCTGCAGAGAAAGGGAGGGGGATAGGGAGGGGTAAGACCAGAGATGGATTTGTAAACATGATGAGGATTTTAAAATCAAGCTGTTGCTCATGTCGGTCAGCAAGCACAGTGGTGATAGGTGAATGGGACTTGGTGTGTATAAGGACATGACAGAGTTTTGGATGACTTCAAATTTGCAGAGGGTGGAATGTGGGAGGCCAGCCAGCAGTGTATTGGAATTGTCGAGTCTAGAGGTAACACAGGCATGAATGAGGGTTTCAGCAGCAAGGGTAAAGTCAGACAATAATGCAGTGGTGGAAATAAACAGTTTTACTGATATCCAGATATGTGGCTGGAAGCTCATCTCACATTCAAATGTGAAACAGGGTTGTGAACAGATTGATATAAAAGCAAAATACTGCTCTGATGAAGAGTCACACAGACTCGAAACGTTAGCTCTGTCTTTCTCTCCACATATGCTGTCAGACCTGCTGAGTTTTTCCAGCAATTTTTGTTTTTGTTTTTGTGAATAGACTGGTTTAATCTCAGATAGTTGCCAGGAAGAGCAATGGAGTCAGCAGTTGGAGAACAGAGTTTGTAGCAGTGACCAAGAACAATGACTTCAGCCTTCTTAATATCTAATTGAAGGAAACTTTTGCTCATCCCTTCCTGGATGTCGGATAAGCAGCCAGATAATTTAATAAGTATAGGAGCTGAGAGAGTTGGTGGTGAGTTAAAGCTGGGTGTCATCAGTGTAGGTGTAAAAACAAACCCTGTGCTTTTTTATAATGTTGCTGAGGAGCAACAAATGGATGAGAAATAGGATAGAACCTTGAGCGACACCAGAAATAATAGAAGAGAAGTCATTGTGAGTGAATCTTTAACTACAATTAGACAGTTAAGAGTGGAACCACATGAGAGTAGTCCCAGCTAGATGACAATGGAGAGGTGTTGGATTAGGTTGGTGTGGTCAACGGCATCAAAGGCTGCAGACTGGTCACAAAGGACCAGGAGGGATGGTTTGCCTTTGTCACGGTCACATAAGATGTCATTTGTTACTGTGGCAGGTGTGAAAAACTGACTGTAGGTATTCAAACATGGAGTTCGTCAAAAAATGGGCATGGATTTGGGAGGCATTAACATGTTTAAGGACTTTGGAGAGGAAAGGAAGGTTTGCAAGGCAGTGGGGTCAAGAGTTGGTTTTATGGCAAAAGGGCTGATGAGAGAGACATAACACAGAAGAAAGAGAACCACTAGCAATATTAGTTAATATAGGGACTAGGAAGGGAAGCTGAGTTGTCAGCAGTTCAATGGGAACAGGGTCAAGGGAGCAGAGCACATGGAAGAAAATAGGAGAAAAACTAATCTGGTTTTGGTAGATCTCCCACTTGTCCACTCTTCCTGCTTCTCTTTGTTTAGAGAGAGCACAATGAAGTCCAGGTACAGGATAGATGCTCCCGGTTACAGCGATGGATGGAAAACTGCAAAATGCTTGCAATGTCATCTGTTGCAGCCTGCAAGAACAATTAGCATAAAAATTCAGGTCCACAGTCACCATGATGGCCACTGGGAGCACCATCCCTGCCCTGATCTGAGGCTGCAGGTCTGGTTCCATTAGGTGGCAGGGTTCTGTGACCACTTCCTTGGTGACGCATAGCTACCGAACACACTGCTGCTGGCTTAGGTACAAGTAGTAAATGTGCTCCCTGACAATCTTAGGTAGGTAGATCCTAGGTCTCTTGCTAAGATCCTTCTCCTTCTCCCTGTGCAAGCAGCTTGTCTTCACTGCTGTTCAGCTCATTCTGACAGCCCACTGGGAACTGCAACTATAACCCCTGTGAATGGGAGCAAGTGGTGTACTCAGAGACTTTTCAGAAGCTGCCAGCACCTGCACACTGTCCAGCAGCACCTCAAACTTTTTGCTGGTCCTCCAACAACCCAGTATTTTCATTCACTCCGCAGCAGCGGATAGTCTAAAGCAACTGTAAGTTGAAGGTGATGCCATTAAATAGTGCTAGTGAGGGAGGGGGGCAGTCCCATGTGACTGGACACATGTTCAGCTCTCTGTGTTTAAATGAAGGCAATAACTAGAGTGGTAAAGTCGGAACGTTAGATTGGGTATCAAATCAGTGTTTGATGCTGACAGACGACATGACCTGACTATTTTGCATACTTCCAGTACATGCAGGGACCACCTGTGCTCTCGCCCTCAAAAACTTGGCAATGAGTAAGGGCCATACTGAAAGTGATTGGGAGAGGACAGGCAATCATTTTTCAACTACCGTAGCATCAACAGCACCAAAGTTACAGCTTATATCCATTGGGTTACACCTGAGGTTCTGCTCCATTATTTTCCAAACATAAGCTGAGTATTTAACACATCTTTAATGTAATGACATGATTTAATGTCTATGAATCTGGTATCAATTTAGAACATATCTTCTGTGTTAAGTCTCTTTTTTAAAATTCAAATGCGTTGTAAACATTATTCCTTGACCAATAGCATGGTATAGCCAAGAACCACAGCAACATCCATTGGATATTTATTCAGTAAGGGCATCCAAACAAGCAATAAAAGTTTTAGAAGGGATCCAAGGGATCAAACTTGTTTCAATGAAGACCACTGTTTGACCCTAGCAGTTTTTGGGGATTCTCTGGCCTGGACTACAGATGGCTTCACTTTTAATGAAATAGATACTGAACTCTTCCTTAACTCTAGGTCACTGGGTGGACATGAGGCATGATGTGTAGGAATTCTGACAGACTTGCCACCATCAGCCCAACATCTTGTGATGTCAAGGACTATGTTTCGGACAGAGAGAGAGTTTCCACCTATCCAGGGTCTGTTGAAACCTGGTTGAGAAAATCCTGGACCTATTTCTCTAGTCTTTCATCCTTTATTATACACTGTTGATTGCTTTCCTTAGCATGATACTTCCATAATCCAAGCATGTTCCACACAGTATTTGATTCAGTTCCATTCTGAGTGCAAGATCCATCCAGTTCCGTTTGAAAAGTGCTAACCAAAATAGCATTAGTTGTTTTTGATAACAGTTGAACATATTGGCTGGAGTATTCCACTTATATGCTCACTGGACTGTGACTTTTCTTCCATTAAAGTGAATGGCTGGACAATCACGGGCTGGTGAACACAGAAATGGAAAAATTCTGGCCATTCACTATGAGTGAGGGAAAAAAATATTCTGGCCTCTTCTTGCTTCAGGCTGATTAATTTTATATCATCATCCATATCTGTAGTTTTGTGCTCACATTTCAAGTTATAGCATGCTTTCATCTGCTCTTTGTATTTAAAAAACCTCACATTCTGCCTTCTGTGAATGTTGTTTTGTATAATCAAAACAAATACAATTTTGTGATTCTTAATAACCTTGGGAGCTTCTTTCAGTTTACTTCAAGGCATCCTTGTCTCTTTGAATATAATTGTTTCCAAAATTGCACACAATGGGACTAATTTTCCTCTTGGCCTCTATATTCTGGTCTAAGTTGGGTGGGGCTTCTGCCCATCCCATGTCTGCTTTCCTGACCCTGGCTGATTTCTTCAGGTCAGGTTCATTTTAATAACTTCAGCTGGATCCCAGCAGGATTCCCACCTGGTGTCACAGAAACTAGCTGCTTCAGAAAGGAAGGGAAACAGCTGCTGCAGACCTTGGGGACATCACAGGCCTGCAGCAGCATAGTTTGGCCAGATGCCTCTGGGCACATGAAGAAAATTCCATTTTTTGAACATAATTTTTTTCTAAATGGGGCCGGAGGGAGTGTAATTATTTGCCCAGCACAACCCCCAAGGAAAAATCTGCCCCAATATTTCTAATGGTGATTTCACCAGTGTTAGAAATAAATAAATAGAATGCAGCAATATAATAGCAAGTACTTTGAGCAATTTATTAATTATGTCCTGGTTGTAACGATAGTGATCATCTTCAGAGCACAGATAAGCATTGCACATGTAAGATATTCATTGAAGAAACACATGCATTAACACGGACATTATTAAAACAAAAGACAAAATATCAAAATCAAAAGTAATGGCTGAAGTATTTTATTTTCTGCTTCCAGGTACAGCCAGCATTTGTCTTATGACAAGAAGAAGTCACCATATTAACTGTTGAACCTCCACCACCTCACTTTATTCAGTAACCTGCTTTGATTAATAATGAGGATGTTCTTGTTTGTAATATGGATTAAAATGATAAAGAGCTATAGAGATATGGATGAAGTTACAAACCATAGGCCATGAAATTTGATAAGGCTAGAAAGTGAATGCAGGGGTCACATGTGTGATTAACTCGTGTCCATTGCTTCTGATGAAGGTAGCATGCAATCTTCATGCTGCCTCCTCATTTAAATGATTGTAGTGTGCAGCTAAGTGCACTGCTGAATGGCTGCACACCTGAGCAGGAGACATAAAATTGTGAGAGGCTAGCACCACTTAAAGGCAGCCCAGACCTCTTCAAAGAAGAGATGCATTTTGGCTGGAGCAGATACTGGAACAGGTTGCAGAAGAAAGTGTGAGCAAGAATTATGGCACAGCATGGCAGTGAGCATGCTCAAATAATTTCCAATTGGTGGTGGAGGAGAGATGTTATCTATCCATAGGCAGCTAAGAGACTCTCCAGACAGACTCTCCGAAAGCAGTGGGAGCTGAGAGCTGTGAAGGTCAATGCCAGGAATGTAGCCCCAAGGAACTGGATGTAGTGCCACAGGAGGTTCAATGACCTCAAACGAGTGGTCAAGGTCAGTAAATGCATCTTCAATGCATTTCCTTCAACCTGCATCACTAGCCTCATCACTGCTCAATACAACACACCCCATTGCACTGTTTTAATGACGTGGCTGTCATGGTTGAATAGCTGTCAGTGTGTGCAAGCTGTGAGATATGGCTATGAGGCTTGCAACAGTGCTACGTGTGTGAGAATGAGGTGGGCATAGGGATATTAGGTATGAGTTGTTGTTCATAGAGATTGTTATGAGAGCAATAAGGGTGTGTTGTATTTTAAAATAAGAATTCCGGAAAAGCTAGTCCCAGTAATGGTGGCCATGAAACTATCATGAAATGCCATTGAAACCCATCTGGTTCATTAATGCTCTTCAGGGAAGGAACTCTGCTGTCCTATATGTGACAGCAGACCCACAGCAATGTGGTTGGATCTCAGCTGCTCTCTGAAATGGCCTAGCACGCCACTTAGTTCAAGGACAATTCAGTATGGGCAACAAAAGCTGGCCTTGCCAGTGACACCCAGATCCCATGGAAGGATAAAAAAAGGTTCTGGTTATTAAATGAAGAAATACTATCGCTCCACCTTACACTCAAAGTCACTAGCTCAGAAACTGACACTGTGTGTACTTTGGAGGGTTGCTGAGAAGCAGGATTTTCATATGGTGAGACACCAGGCTTGAGTGGCCTCTAACCGATGTGCAATAATGTGGTGGATGGGCTCTGAAATCAGCTGCCTGCCTGCCATTTCAAGTTATTGAATTAATGCCTGTTTAAGCTTGTTAGCAGTCTAACTGACCACAATAATGCATTCCCAAAGTGATAATATGTTGTCTGCATGTGAAACACAGGTGGGAAGCTCAATTTTTTCAGAGTCTGGAGCTGGAGAGGGAGAGGGAGGACACCAGCTGACCAGGAGCACATGATGTGGAGAAAAGAGGCCAACCTGCTGAGGAGTGAGGGGCTGCTGAGGACAGGCTGCAGCAGGCACACAGATGCAGCCTGAGGCCATGTCCTGCCAATCGTGTGTATAGGATGCATATATCATATCTGCAAATGACAGAGAAACAGTGCCTGTGGAGGCTTCACCCTTTGCGAGCCACTGTCACCTCCCTATGTGATACACTTGCCCCTGTGATAGTATCCGAGTGTGTGGGTGGCCATATGTCTGTGGCATTATAAGTCACAATGACACTGAATTTCTTCGCCTCCAGGTTACTTCAGGCCACCTGAGGAGACTTGAGTGGGAACACCCAGCCTGCAACACATCACTGCATAAAGGTTTTCACAGATGCCATGTTTCACCGATCCAATATCACCATCAAGGCAGCAGCAGGGCAGCCAGGGGCATGAATAAATTGCAAACTCTATCAATGTTGAGATAGTGTGAAAGCACCAACAAAGTGTCATGCATTTGTGTACAAGGTACCTGGGGATCAGACATGACTCTTAAGTACTCAGGCACTCCCAGGTGCCAGGGATGTTTTCTGGACCAGATACATTGAAAAGACGGCTGCTTGATGGTAAAGGTTACCCTCTGTAGAAGTGGCTCATGATGCCTTTTAGAAGTGCTGGGGTGGATCCTGAGTGTCGTTGTAAAGAGAACCATTGGTCTGCTCAAGATGAGGTCTAGATGTTTCAACAGAGAAAATGGATCTCTCCTGTATGCAACATCAAGAGTGACCCTGATGGCTGTAGTTTGTGGTGCCTTTCACAACCTGGTGCTACAGAAATATGCTGTCCTGTCAGAGGATGAATTGCAGGAGACAACGCGTTCCGCTGATAGGGAGTTAGAGAAAGAGGAGGTTGATTCACAGCAGTCAGATGAGCAAGGGCCTCCCAGGGAGTGATGGCTGTGAGACATGGAAAGCCCTTATCCTGAGAAGATTCCAATAGATGAGTCCCCCCAAAGATGTCAGCCTCATGACCATAGAGTCATAGTCATAGAGTTATACAGCACAGAAACAGGCCCTTCAGCCCATCGTATCCGGGCCGGCCATCAAGAACCTATCTATTCTAATCCTGTTTTCCAACGCTTGGCCAGTAGCCCTGTATACTATAGCATTTCAAGTGCTAATCTAAATACTTCTTAACTGTTCTGAGGGTTCTTGCCTCTACCACCCCCTCAGGCAATGTGTTCCAGATCCCAACCACTTTCTGGGTGAAAAATCTTTTCCTCAAATCCCCTCTAAACCTCCTGCTCCTTACCTTAAATGTATACCTCCTGGTTATTGACACCTCCACTAAGGGGAAAAGTTTTTTCCTATCTACCCTATGTATGCCCCTCATTATTTTGTATTCCTCTATCAGGTCCCCCCTCAGCCTTCTCTGCCCTAAGGTAAACAACCCTAGCCTAACCAGTCTCTCTTCATAGCTGAAACTCATCTATACAACTAGTCACCTCCTCGAAAAATTCAATCAAATTTGTTAGACATGATTCCCCCCTGACAAAGCCGTGCTGACTATCCCTGATTAATCCCTGCCTCTCCAAGTGGAGATTAATCCTTTCCCTCAGAATTTTTTCCAAAAGTTTCCCTACCACTGACGTTATACTCAGTGGCCTGTAATTACCTGGTTTGTCCCTACTAGCCTTCTCGAATAATGGTACCACATTCGCTGTCCTCTGTTATCTGGCACCATTCCTGTGACCAGATAGGATTTGGAAATTAGTGTCAGAGCCCCTGCGATCTCCTCCCTTGCCTCACATAGCAGCCTGGGAAACATCTCATCTGGGACTTATCCACTTTTAAGCCTGTTAAAAATGTTAATACCTCCTCCCTTACAATGCTATTTTTTTCAAGTACATCACAGTCCCCCTCCCTGATTTCTACACCTACCTCGTCCTTCTCCATAATGAACATAGATTAAAAGTAATCATTTAAAACGTCACTTACATCCTCCGCTCCAAGCATAGATTGCCACTTTGGTCCCTAATGGGCCCCACTCTTTCCCTGGTCCTCCTCTTGCCGTTAATATATTTATAAAATACCTTGGGATTTCCTTTATCTTGGCTGCCAGTGTTTTTTCATGCCCCCTCTTTGCTCTCCTAATTACTTTTTTAAGTACCCCCCCCTATACTTTGTATACTCCTCGTGGGCTTCTACTATTTTCAGCCCTCTGTATCTGCCATAAGCCTCCTTTTTTTTTCCTGATCCAATCCTCTATATCCCTTAACATCCAGGGTTTCCTGGACTTGTTGGTACTACCCTTCATCTTTATGGGAACATTTTGGCCCTGAACTCTGACTATTTCATTTTTGAATGACTCCTGCTGGTCTGATATAGACTTTCATACAAGTAGCTGCTCCCAGTCTACTTTGACCAGATCCTGTCTTATCATATTGAAATCGGCCTTCCCCCAATTCAGGAACTTTATTTCCAGTCCATCTTTGTCCTTTTCCAAAACTACCTTAAATCTTACAGAGTTATGGTCATCATCCACGAAACACTCCCCCACTGACATTTCTACGACTTACCCGGCTTCATTCCCTAAGATTAGGTCCAGTGCCGCCCCTTCTCTTTTGGGATTTTCTGCGTCCTGGCTCAAAAAGCTCTCCTGGATACACTTTAATAACTCTGTCCCCTCTAAGCCTTTCATACCAGGAACATCCCAGTTAATATTTGAGAAGTTGAAACCCCCTACTATTATTACCCTATTATTTCTATACTTCTCTGACATTTGCCAACACATCTGCTCCTCTGTCTCCCCTTGACTGTTTAGAGGCCTATAGTACACTCCCAGCAAAGTGATTGTCCCCTTTTTGTTTTTAAGTTCTACCCATGTGGCCTCATTTGAGGAACCTTCTAAGATACCATCCCTCCTTACTGCAGTAATTGACTCCTTGATCAATAGTGTAATGCCACCTCCTCTTTTACACCCCCGCCTGTCACACCTAAAGATTCTATACCCTGGAATATTGAGCTGCCAGTCCTGCCATTCCATCAACCTTGTCTCTGTGATAGCAACAATATCATATTCCCATGATTTAATCAGCACCCTCAATTCATCTGCCTTACTTGTAAGATTCCTTGCATTAAAATAGATGCAATCTAGCCTTGCATTTTTCCTTTGTGCCTTAACAGGTCTATATTTGCTCTGCCTTCCAGACTGACTTAGTTTATCTTCTAAATTTGGCTGTGCATCACCCCCTACTGTACCTCCATTCTGTACCCCATCCCCCTGCTCTGTACCACCCCCCAAAAGCACTAGCAAACCTCCTCGCAAGGATATTGGTCCCGACCAGTGCTTTGTTCTTCAAGTTCCTAATAGTTCATAACCTTGAGCAATTTTAAATATCCAAACCATGTCAGTTATTTGGATGCACAAAATTATATATTCAAATAAGCCCAGCAAAAAAATTCTTCTCCATACAAGCACACACAAACTGAATAAAATAGTGAACTTTTGCAAAATGTTGTTTAAAAATCATTTATATACACACAAAGTTATGTGCAAATTATATATTTTTAAGTTACTGTTTCTTGCAATGTAGGTGTCACTAGCAAGGCCAGCATTTGTTGCCCATCCCTAATTGCCCTTGAACTGGCTGGCTCGCTAGGCCATTTTAGAGGGCAGTTAAGAGTCATTCATATTACTGTGGGTTTGGAGTCACATGTAAGGTAAGGATGACAGATTTCCTTCCCTAAAGCATATTAGTGAACCAAATGGGTTTTTACAGCAATCAATGATAGTTTCATGGTCACCATTACTAAAACATTCTTATAATTCCAGATTTTATTAACTGAATTTAAATTCCACCGGCTATCATGGTGGGGTTTGAATCTTTGCCCTGACAGCATTAACCTCAGCCATTGGATTGCTAACCCAGTTATATAACCACTATTCAACCCTAAACACATCCCAGTGCGCCCAAGCATGATGACTGTGGGGTTCTGTTGAATCTTTCCTGGGTGCTGCAGCACGGTGCTCCCCCAGCACTACCAGCTGTGGTGGAGACAGGCTGCGGACCCTTATGCCCCCTTGTCAGTGATGCCTGAGACTATGAGGGCCCCAACATAGTGGGTGTCTCCTGCAGAGTGGCAGGAAGCCCATCTCTCAAAGCAGCACTGGCAGGTTTCTATGCCAATGGTAGATGGATGGAGGAGAGTCAGTCCCCATCAGAAGCACCCTGAGATGTGCCCCCATGGCACCAGTTGCTGCTCACCCTCCACCATGACGTCCATTTGAACCACCCTGCTTTCCTGAGTGGGACCAGGAGCCAGAGGTGACTCCAGGCCCCTGGTTCCTCTATGACCCTGGGCCCCTATGCACAGATACAAAGTGATGGAGTGCAGGTCAGAATGCATACCCACTATTGCTTCAGTAATCTGCTGGCTTTGCCCCTCCATGGCAATCGCAAATCTGTCAATAGAAGAAGCTGCACATTCTGTCAAGTGGGTGATCACAGTGCTCGTGTCCTGGATGGATTCCTCTAAAGTCCGTGCAGAACATGCAACCCCTCTGGTATCTCCGCCACATCTCCATGTACCTTTCATGGGACATCCTGCATCTGCCACCTTACGGATGACTCCAGAGGCTCATCATCTGATTGGCATTCTTCCAATTGCCAGAGTCTGCTCTGACAGCTGTGCATGAGACTGTGATGAGCCTTCGTCAGTTTGTGCTTTCCTTACTTTCAAGGCACGCCCTCCAACATGCTAGTATTTACACAGGTGCTGGGTGCAGAGCAATGAGATGATACTGCAGCATATGAGGCTTCCTCTTCCCTCTCAGAGGTCAATATGGGACCCTCGGGGCTTGCGATGACAGGAGTCAATGTTGCACCTGTGTAGGAAACAAAAATAGGGATGGTTAGGGCCATCTTCCATGTTCAAGGTGAATCAAGCTTCCTCACTACGAGCACCACAAGCATTGTGAGATATTACTCAGTGTTTGCCTTTTACACCTTTCAACATGCAGTCACACCTTCCTCCCCGATGCATGAGAGCCTTCAAACTCACAAACTATTAATGCCTCATTCCTAACAGCATGCCAACTATCATGCACCTTTCACTGCCCCAGCACTAATTCTCAGTTGTAAAGGCTCCCCCTTGCAATCTCACCAACCTAGGCCTTCCTCCTAACTCATCTCTAATAATGGACCTACTCATTGGCACCCAAATGCAGCACTTACTCCTCAGCGGAAGTTAGAGTGGCCAGGTTCGGTACACTGCCTCTGGTTTCGCTTCTGTCCCTGGCATTGTGTGCCGTCGTCCCCTGAAATTAAAGTGCATCCCTGTAATTATTTTGTATCTCCTATACAATCATTCCTTCACATGTATGGCCAATGAGAGCTCTAATGGCTGCACAATTTTCATAATTACTTGTGCCACCTAACCAGTATGTGAGTTACACCTGCCCACTACCCCAACCCCTTCATAGCACCCCGTGCCATGTAGAGCGGCATATGTGCATCATTCCACCTCACACATTTGGCTAATGCACAAAGACAATCTCCCAATGGAGCCTTCACATAACCTTCCATTTACATACAACTCCAGAATGGTTACATATTCACCCTTGCAGATCTCAGAAGGTCATTGAGGCATTCAGCACTGAATCCAGGTTCACTGGATGACCCCAAAGTTGCTTACCTCCACTGTGACCTGCATCTAGGCTGCTTTGGTCAGGCTGGGAAGTCTCATCTTCCCATCAGCAGGGATGAAGGTCTCTTGCCTGTCACTTCTTGCCTGGAGGGGGGCTTCGCAGGGCATCTTTGTCAAACCTTGGGTCTGTCCTAGTCCTTTTGCCCTCCCCATCAGCTGGCTCTATTCTCTTGGCCATCTGTGGAGAGACACAGAGAGTTAACAGCCTGATGTTCTATATCTCCTGAACTCTTGATATTCATCAAGATAATGGGTCAGCTGCATTCCAGTGCTTTTTCTACCCTGCCAAATGTCCTGAAAACTTCCAGTCATTAATAACAATCATACATATCTAACATTTCTCACTTACTTCTTGCAATGGTTCAAATGAAATCTAATTCACCAGCAGGACTTTATGAATCTCTCAAAACAATGATCTCTGGTGCATCTGACTAACATAATCAAACACAGATCAGTCAAAGCATTGAACAGTGCAGGGCAGCCTACAAAAAAATGCTGACCGGCATGCACAGTGAAATGTGTGGTACATTGGTGGTCTGCCAGCTAGAAAGCCCACAGTCACTGCCAAGGAGCATGAAGGAGGCTGGCAGCAACTTGGCACAGGGTTTTGTTCAGAGTTCAGAACCCATCCTTCCAAGCATGGAAGTGGTGGTAAACTCCATTAGCCTACGTTTAGATCCAACCATGATGCAGTGTCTGATAGCTGATGTCTCAGCTTCCATCGTAGTCAAGCAAAAGCCACCCAAAGTCTGTCTGGTGCAGTGCAAGCTCAGATTGAAGCCATGCAAGCTTAGACTGCTGCCATTATCACTACAGGTTTCAGTGTTCAAAGAAACTTACAGGTTCTCACTGCAGTCCAATAATCTGTGCTACACGTTGCTAGGATTGCTGAGGTCCCAACATGGGGAGTTGGCAGTAGCTCCGTGAGCACAAACCTGCTGTCCTCTCTCAGGATGACAGCATTCATCCTTCCACTACTGCAATCTGCCAGCGGTCTTGCTACTGCCAAGCTGCTGTCATCCATTCTGAGGTACAGTCATATGATGTTTGCCCTTCCAGAGTCAGAAGGAAGTCACGCAAGGCCATCTGCAGGCTTCCCCAGTGTTTGTCAGCAGCCTTCCACCAGCCACGTTGCAACTACAGAAGTAGCAGTGTATAGGAGCACCTATATAAGCAAAGGAAATAGAAGATAGCAACTAAGGAAGTTCAAAGGGGTGAATAGCTGCACAAAATATTTAATTGCTTAGTTTATAAAGATGGTTTGTTTTGTGGTGGCTCTTATTTCTGCATTGCGGCCAAGGGGATGCTGTGAAGATTTGTAACTGAGGGAAGGGAAGGTGTTGGGTTGTTGTTGAATGGGGCACTGGGGCTGCATTTACTAGTATCACAGTTGGATGAGCCGAACTTGGATAAGGTAACGAGAAAGGGGATGTATGGGTTTCCTTCTTCTCCTCTTCCTCAGCTGCTCACTATCTAAGGCAAGGGCTGTGCCCTCATGATGGCAAAGTTGTGCAGGATACAACAGAGCATGAAGAATTGTGGCACATGCCCCTAGAGTACTGCAAGGCTCCTCCAGAGTGCTGCAGACAAAGACATCATTGCTTAAGCACCAAGTGGGCTGCACAATGGCATTTTGTGTTTTTGTGTGGCAGCCTGTCTTCTATCATGTGCATGTTGCCCATGTGTGCCTGTGGGTTGCACATCAAAATCACGAGCCAGGTAGTCAGTTAATAGCCCTGTCGCTCAGTAGCCTCACCCTGGTTTGTTATGGTGGCTCAAATGCAGGTGGTGGGGGGACTTTTGCAGAATGAAAGCATGATGACTACATGTTACTCAGACGCTGGACATTAATCGGCATGATGCACTGAGTTGCATGTTGAGGGAATGGAATTAATTCCCGTAGTGATACATCTCAGAATTTACATGGGGTGTTCACAAGGGATGTGTGTTGGCCTTGGGGAACCCCGCAGTCCTGGTAGAACCATATGTGTAATCCACTCACTTCTCTCTGGTATGAGAAAATGAAATGTTTTCAGATCTCTTTACATGTAGAGTTTCAGTTACCTCCCTGACACAACAGTGGACAACAAATTGGAAGATGTTGCAAACATCACCGGCTCCAGCTGGGAGAAACACAATGTGAGGAAGTTCATTGCCATGGTCACCTCCCCAACCTCTGGCAGTGCTACCCACTCTGTGCTCTGAAGCTGCAACAAGTGGCAGGTTGCTATGAGCACCTCCTTGTTGAAGAGCTGATGTCCTGTTGCTGGATTTTCAGCTGTATGACAATTAAAGCCTAGATTTTCACTGCTGGGTTGGATGCGCAGAGATGGGAGAGTTCCCAGCTCCACAAACCCGACCTTTAAAAACAGCTGCCCGGACGTCCCATATTCGGTCCAGGGTGGTGAGCTGGATCAGAAGTTGGGGGAGGTGACCCTGGAAGAAGTGCGGAGGCAGGTTGGGCAGAAGACCTGCCTGGGCAACTGGCACTGTGTCCGAAAATAAAAAAGAAGAATGAAACATGAAACATCCCTCCAGTCTTCACCCCTCATCTGCCTAACCCCCCTCCCACCCACTCCCTATACCTCACCCATGCCAATCCATGCCACTTTATGCCCCCAACCACCCACCCCCATGGCCACTCAGGTTCCCCATGCCAAAGTATGCCTCCAAATAACCCCTATGGCCCCTCATGCCCCCATGCCTATGTATGCCCTCCACCCACCCCATATGGATCCTCATACCCTCCTTGCCAACCTATGCCCCTCCATGCACCTCCCATGGCTGTTAATAGCCTCTATGTCAATTTAGTGCCAACTCATGCCAACCCTTGCCCCCATCACCAATCTTTGCCTTTAATCTTAACATGCTAACTCACCTAGATCCACCATGGGCAGACCTCAGGTCCCATGCAGAGATAAGATAAAATAAACTTCTATAAAATAAAGTTCTAACCGTCTATTGCAGACTTCACTATTTTGAAAAAAAACTCTGATTCATAAAACCCATTTGCTACATTTACATTACTTCAACTAAATAAAACCTTAAAACAAATATTTCATTCAATTGCACAATCCATTATTACAACAAACATTGGAATTCATAGTCCCATAGCAAAAGGTCTATGATCACTTGAAGCTGTCAATCAAACGGTGAAATGCCAGGTACCTGACTGTGATAATGGGTGGTTGCGAAATCAGTCATGCAGCGCTAATCCAGTAATAGAAACCCTCAGACTTATGTGAACTGGCAGAATGGAATAGCAAGCAATCATCTTTTTTTTTTTAAACACTCCAGGCAATTTTTCAAAGATTTAAAGGGCAGGACTTTTAAATGCTTTGACAGTTTGAGATCTCCCTTTGACAGTTGCTTTTGACAACCACTTCTGACAGTTTTGGCAGTTGATTTTGACATGTCTGTTGACAGTTCCAATGAGCTTGACAGTGATGAGTTTATGCACTTTTTACACACATTTATGTCCACTTCTAACAATTCCAAAGGACACCTTACCTCCCCCAAAGGTACCCTGGTACCAGATCGAAAAGGGTACCTTACCTCTCCAAAGGGATGCCCAGGCTATCCAAACAAATCCACAAAATTGAGACCTGCTATTACCAAGGTCTAATGTGCACACTTTGGGTTTCAAACTCCAAGGCAAACAAAATCCAACTTTAGAGGAGGCGGTTGATAATTTAAATGGCCAGCTCCCTCTGTGAAATGTGCATGTGTGAAACACAGCCCCTGTTCTCACCCCTGCAAAAATTGGAAGTGCCATGTTAGGGGGCAGAACTTCTGATCGTTCCACTATTTTTACCATGATGGAAGGATTCTCCATTATGGTGAAAATCTGTCCTGAGAGAGACTATTAGCTGGAGCTTTCAGGTAAAATTATTGTCAAATCAATGTTGCATGCTGACAAGCATAACAATCTGCCAACTCTGCACACTTTCATTGCACGCAAACTGAACCTGTGTTACTGCCCTCACTAAAATGCTGCCCAGCAGGGACAGCACCAGGAATTTGCACATAAACCACAAACACCATTTTGGACCTGAAATGGCACCGACAATGCCAAAAAAACAGACCCTCCACAACCAAATTTTAGGACCATAGAACCTTACAGAACAGAAGGAGGCCATTTTATTTGTCATGCCTATCTTTGAAATTGGTGTCAAATTTAGTCCTACCCTCTGATATTCCTCCATAGTTGCGTAAATAAGTCCTCTCCATGTATATGTCGAATAGCTTTTTGAAAGTTCCAATGGAACCTCTTTCCACCACTCTTTCAGGTAGTGCATTTCATATCTAAACAACACTCGATGTGAAAAATATTCTCAGGCAGAATTTTCTCTTCGGTGTGCAGGGGAAGGCCCTGCATGCTGATGAGTAAAGTGATGCACAGTGACATCGGGCATGCATCCCGACGTCACCACGCGCCATTGTGATATTTCAGTAGGCAGGCGTGCGATGATCTTCGATGCGTGCCAGCCATTAATTAACAGGCTAGTTAATTAATTAGCCACTAATAGACAGCGATTTTTTGGAGCCCATACAATCTTCAGATCGTCACACGGGCGCAATGGGCAGATGGGTAGGCCACATTTTTAAAAACCTCATCCATGGGCGGGATAAGGGGGATTAGTGGGCTCGCGAGTCATCTTTGGTAGACATCTAATGTTTAAGCTTACTGCTACTTGCCTGTGTGAGCAGGACAACGTCAAATCTCTTCAGAGCTGCTTGGACAGGAATAACAGTCTTCAGGTCAGGATTCTGAAGTAAACATCATTCTTGGGGCCTTGTTGGTTTCAGGAAGGCTTCCTTTACCCTGGGAGTGGGAGGTGTACTTTCCACTGGAGGCACCTCCTCTGAGGAGGAAGGGAGGGCCAGAAGGGGGAGGAGGCCAGGAGGACATATTCACCCTCCAGGGGAGCCACCTTTGGGAGGACATAAAGAGCACAGGGAAGTGCAAGGCGGAAGGAGCCGCAGAAGACACCACTTTCCTTCTGCCAGGGTTTACAGGCGGCGAAGCAGCTACCTCAATATGTCTGAGGTGCAGTGCCGAAGGAGGCTCTGTCTCTCAAAGGAGACAGTGACCTCCATCTGTCAGATGATAGGCTGTGAGATCTGCGCCAACTGTGTGGGTGGGCACCCCATGCCAGTGGGGTTGAAGATCAAGGCTGCTGTCAACTTCTATGCTTCTGGCTCCTTCCAGGGGTCGGTGGGTGATTTTGCGGAGCCCCCCAATCAGCTGTCCACACTTGTGTCAAGCAGGTGACAGACGCTCTGTTCAGGCTTGCATTGACTTTCATTCACTACCACTGAGATGAGGCCAGCCAGACAGAGCGAACCAGAAGCTTTGCAGCAATTGCTGGCCTCCCCCACATCCAGGGTGCAATAGATTGTACACGTGTGTCCATTAAAGCACCAGCGGGTGAGCCTGGTGCCTTTGTCAACAGGAAGGTATTCCACTCCATGAACGTGCAGATAGTGTGTGACCATAGGATGCTGATTCTACAAGTCTGTGCAAGGTAGCCAGGCAGCTCTCATGATGTCTATATCCTCATACACCACCAGGTGTCGAGGCCCTTCAGTGCTCCAGCCCATCTGGATGAATGGCTTCTGGGTGACAAGAGCTATCCCCTCAAATGGTGGCACAGGACACTTCTCTACCACCCAAGAACAGAGGCTTAGCAGCGGTACAATGAGAGCCACACCTCCACCAGGGCTGTGGTAGAGAGAACAATTGGTCTTCTCAAGATGTGCTTCCGATGCTTGAACCGTTCAGGGGCGCACTGCAATATTCCCTAGATTATGTGTCGCAGTTAGTGGTTGCATGCTGTGCTCTCCACAATCTGGTGCTGGAAAGGGGGAATGCAGTGGAGGAAGAAGATATAGATGCAGATGCTCCAGCTGCACATAATGAGTCCAGCAGTGAGTCTGAGGATGAGCATGCATAGGAGAACGCTGAGGGGTTAGACGCTGACTTGGGCAGTCTCCAGGGAGGCAGGGACACCCGGGAGGCTTTAATCCAATGAACCTTCAGCTAGCCCACCACAGATGGACCTCCAATAAACTGCAGACTCCAAACTCGATACCTGACAGCAACATCTGCCTGGTTAGGAACATTAACTATGTGCCTTGTCAATAAAGCTCAATGTCAAACAAGTCACTCATAACATCATGGGTTCCCGTCCACCTACAGAAGTAAGGAATCACCCTGAGCCATGTTCACAAATGAAGCAGTTAATGAATGTATCAAATAAACAGAAAAGAGACTTAATTCAAAGGTGTTGAGCTGCACACCAAATTAAAATTAACTAATAGTAAGGCAACATAAAACCACCAGTGAGAAATCCATGGTGTGTGTAAGGTGCCTTAAGCTTACATTTTCAGCTGCAACGTCTAGGTGCTCCCCCCCTCGCTGGCACTGGCATTCGAGACAGCCTGCTCACTCTGCTGTCCCTACTGGCCTTGATGACCATGGCGGGTGTCCTCTGGCCCATGGAGCCTTTGATGGCCTCGCCTGGGAGGGAGCGTCCAGTTCCACGGTTGGCATCTCCCCAGTCACTACAGCCTCATCAAATCCCGTGACAGAGGGACAGAGGAGCTGCTGCCCTCATCTGGAGTGCCCTGAGAGGAGCCCACTGAGACAATAGGCAGCTCCTGCGCCAACATGAGGTCGCTTCAGACCTCCCTGCTCACCATTGATGGATGGGCACCTAGCTGGGATACTTGGTGCCCAATCCATCTCCCACCCTGACACTGACCAGCTGAGGTCAATGTCACTGTGAGGGCTTGCAGGTCCGAACGCAACCCCAGGAAGCCCTGATTGTTCTCCTGGAGGAACCTCTCCATGGGAGTCGCCACTCTCTCCATGGAGGAAGCATGGCGCTCGGCCATGAGGGTCAGTGCATTGCTGATGCTCCGCATGGAACCCTCCATCACGGAGACCACGGCACGCGTAACCTCATGTATCTCTGCCCGATTCTTCCGCAGACCCTGCTGGACTTCCAGCATTTGCTGCCTGAGGGACGACTCCAGAGGCACATCATCAGACACTGACTGAGCATGTTCCTGGTCCCCAGCATTCCTCCGACAGCTGGCGCCATGGGTACTCTCTGCCTCCGCTTGCACCTCAAGCGAGTGTGAAGTGCCCTCACCACTGTGCCCCGGGACATTAACCAACAATCTAATCCCCACCAAGGTTCTAGTATCTGCACTGGTGCCTGCCTGGCAGGGATGGTGTGACGCTAGTACTTGTAATTCTTCCAGGCCTTCAGGTGTAAGTGGCAGCCTCTCTGCCTCCTCGTTCCAGCCTTGCTCTGGTGATGCTGAAAGGAAGAGCAAGGACATTTGATTAGTTGAAGTCGAGACACTGTCAACGTGCATGCCTGACACCTGGATCAGTATGTGATCCTCTTTCCATAATCAATGGAAAACCCATGTTGGAAGCTCAAATCACTAAACAGTCAACAGTGGAATGGTTGCAGGGACAGACATGGTGATCTCAGAGCACAGCACTCATACCTCCCCTTGGCACTCCAACATCACCACCACTGGTGGACCTGGGCACATGGTGTGTCTCCAGCTCGACAGTCTCCTGCTCATATCTGGTTACAATCGCCAACTGTGCCTGGCCTCCGCCTGTCCACAACCGCTCTGCGTTATTGTGTGCTGTCTTCTCCTGAAAAGGAGAGAGGAGCATTCATGAGTCCACCCTTACCTGGACTGCCATTGCATCCCTGCCACCCCCACCTAAGTGAAACATTGCAGGGCTCCAGTGAATCGTGACACTGGAGTAGCTGCACACTCACACCAAGCAGCCAGGGCTGACCCCCCTTGCCCACATGCTGCCTCCACCACATTTGCCACCCCCATGGTATAACCTTCCAAAGCAAGGATGCACAAGCATGTGGAAAACCAAGGGCAGCAGATAGGTGGGTGCCCCGCCACCTGGATGTTCTCCTCCCAGCATGTCAGCAGCCTGACTCTGACATGTTTTAGAGTTCTGGCACTGCTGCTAGGTGTAGATCCTTGAGGTAGCCCCCAAAACAGTACTGTGGGTGTCAGTCTACCACATACAGTGGGTGCAGAACCCAGCTCAGCACAACTCTCTCAGGGTGAGCTAGGCATGGGCAATAAATGCTGGCCCACCCAGCGAAGGCCACATGCCGTGAATGATTCAATGCAATATCTACGTTCAGAGTTGGGGGCAGGGGCGGGGGGGGGTGGAGAGTGGAGTGGCGCCAGAGGGTCCAACCTAACTGCTGTGTTAAGTGACCCATGCCAACACAATACTCACCCTTCGCGAGTGCAAGAGGTCGTTGAAACACTTGTGGCACTGAACCCAGGTGCATCGCACCACATCATGCGAACTGACAATCCCTGCCACTTCCTCCCAAGCACGTTTGGTCATATTGGGGGGGGGGGGGGCTCCTCCTCCCGCCCCTCAGCATGAGGATCTCATGCTGTGCTGCCACCTCCTCAAGGAGGGCAGCAAGGCGTTCGTCTGAGAAGTGAGGGGTACAGTGCCCCACTGACCTGCCATCCTGCCTGGCCTGCTCACCAGCAGCGCTCACGTGAGCCCTTCTGCTGGCCATCATCACCAGCCTTTGCAATGCTGCCTGCGGACTCTTTAAACAGGCCGCCGGGTCGCCATTGCACCCAGTGGCTATTGCAGTCCCACCGCTGCCCAACCCCTCCCATTGTCCTTGGGAGTCGCATTTCACGCTGGGCGAGCCTCAATTGACCCACCCGCGTAAAATGGCGGCGCGCAGCCAATCACAGGTGGAGTTCAGCTCCACATCTGCCCACGCCCGCTCCTGGCCAGCCCGCCTGACAGGGGGAAGATTTTCCCCCTCATTTCCAAATAGATTTTGTACCAATTATTTTAAATCTGTAACCCTTAATTACAGACCAGCTTGTTAGAAGAAACAATTTCTCTCTACTCGCTCTATCAAAACCCAATATAATTTTTAGTGTCTCTATTAGGTTTCCCTTGAACCTTCTCTGCTCTCAGGAGAATAATCTCGGCTTCTCCAACCTGTCTACATAGCTGAAGGTGCTCATGGCTGGTATCATACTGGTGGTCTTCCTCTGTAGCTTCTATAAAGGCATGACAGACTTTCTTAAGTGTGGGGCCCAGCATTACACATAATACACCAGGTAAGGCCTAATCAGCAATTTGGAAAGGTTTTACATGACTTCCTTGTTTTTGTATTCACAGCTCCTATTTACAAAGCCAAGTATCTGGGGGCTGGACTTTGCGGCTCACTGTCAGGTTTAAAGCTGAAGGAGGTTCGTAAAATGCAGCGTGTGGGCCTTCCCAACACCTTCCTGCCTAATCCCAACTTGTCTCCTGTTTTACGGTGGGCTGGGAGGCATCAGGCTGCCCGCCTGCCCTTGGGCCAACTCTTCCTCATAAGACAACCCACCCATTCCTGGTTTTAGTTTAGTTAACCTTCTCTGAACTGCTTCCAATGCATTTACATCCTTCCTTAATAAGGAGACCAACATTGTACACAGTACTTTAGATGTAGTCTCACCAATGCTGTCTATAATTGAAATATAACCTCCCTACTTTTGTATTCAATTCCCCTCGCAATAACTGATAACGTTCTATTAGCTTTTCTAATTACCTGCTGTACCTGCATACTAACCTTTTGCAATTTATGCACCAGGACACCCAGGTCCCTCAGCATCTCAGATTTGTGCAATCTCTCACCATATAGATAAATGCTTCTTTTTTATTCTTCCTGCCAAAATAGACAATTTCACATTTGGTCACATTGTACTCCATTTGCAAGATCTTTGCCCACTCATTTAACCTATCCATATCCCCTTATAGCCTCCTTATGTCCTCTTCACATCTTACATTCCTACAGCTAGCTTCACCTGTTGCTCAAATTTTTGAGATACCTTGCCCTTCCAGGGTAAACAGGTGAAGCTACTTGTTTCACGCTGCTACTATGCAGCAGCAACACGAGTGATATTTGCCACTAATAGGATGCTGCCATTAAAAGTTGTTCTGCCTGTCACACCAATGACTAATGTGGTATATGAATGTGCCAGTGTGATGTTTAGGTAGGTAGGCTGTATGTCTTAAAGGTTGGCGGATTGTATCAAATATCATGTCCAAGCCATTGCCTGAGTCACTGTTTACAATAGTCAAGGTACAGACCATACCCAACCAGACCATGCTTGCAAAGCTCAGAACTCAGATGTCATTCCGTGATTGGACAACATTTGCTCTATAATCCCCAGTGTGCTAAGAATTATGCTTACAACCTAATTAAGATTGTCAATCAGGCTCGGAGTGTGGCACATTGCATGTACTGAAAGCTACATTTATTACTACACAAGGCCTTGTTCTTTGAAGACAGGAAGAACATGTACACACATTGCACTTGTTTCAGCTAAACAAAATAAGTGACAGCCATTCGCTGACTCATTCCTCAGGGCAATGCCTTCACTAATCAGAGTCAAGCTGCCTGGTTTAAATTTCAAATAATGCTTGGCAGTTAACTGTCAGTCACATCACTGATGCATTCTCCATAGCAATGCCTCTACCAATCAGAGTCCACTTGTCAACCAATCAGCACTATCTTCACATATAGTATAAATTGTTGTTTCCCCCTTATATTAGTATTTGCTTGACATGCCCTAGTGAGTGCAAGACAAAAAGCTTTGACATGACTCTTTTTTCAGCAATACCCAAGTCCTGTACTACCAAATGACCATTTAAACATAATTGTCATATGATCACTATTACCCAGATGTTTTGTCACTGAAACACACTCCACTGTTCTACTTCATTCCTCAGAACTACATCCAGTGCTGCTTCCTTGGCATGTTGGGCTAGAAACATACTTATTAAAAGTATTCTCCTGTACCCATTTTAGGAATTCTTACCCCAATCTATATTAAGGTTTTTGAAGTCCCCAGCTAATGCTCATCTAACAGTTTCTCACTATTTGGGAGCACTGTCGTAAATACTTAATAATGTAACAGCTCCTTATCTGTTCCTGAACTCTAAACACATAGCTTGAGTTTTTGAACCCTCTACTATATTGTTCCTCTGTAGAGCTGTAATATTATCCTCAAACAATGTGGCCAACAACAACCCTACCTGACCTCCCCATTTCTATTTTCCTTCCCTATCCTTCCTGAATGAACTGTAGCCAGGAATGTTTGGTTCCCATTCCTGCCCATGTTCAAACCAGATCTGCATTACAGCCATTATAACCACCTGTGCCTGCAACTCATCAACCTTATTTATAATAGTCCTCATATTAACACATATGTATTCCAAAACCATTCTAGTTGGTTTTACTCTTTTCCCCCATCTAATTTTTACATTGTATACACTATTCCTGATTCTGTTGTTGTCTGTGTCTCCTAGCTTTCTGTGCACTTTGTATCATCTCTCTAAGTCTTGGTTCCCATGACAGTATTACCAGTGTTACCAAGTTAAGTATAAATATCTTTCTGGCATTGATTACTATTGTGGTAACATATTAGAAAGTGAGCTTTCTCCAGTTACAATTCTCTTGAAGCAGCACACTGAAAAGAAAATATCACTAAGCATGAGATCACATCCCAATATTTCTGACATCTAATGAAAAAATAAATTAGATCATATCTCAGTTCTCCCTCACCACCGCCTCTCTTAACTCCTCTATTCACTTTATGTTGTCAGACTGCTTGTCCAGCATCCATTCCTGATTGGATGCAATTTTCTCCATTGAGATTAACTCCTCCAGCTGGAAATTGGTAAGACGGAAACTATTGTCCTCTGCCCCCACCACTAACTTTGCTCCATCACTCTCCCTGGCCACTGCCTCAGGTTGAGCCAGACTATTCGCAACCTCAGCATCCTGAGCTGAGCTCCCAACCCCATATCCTCTCCATCACAAAGGTTTCGTCCTTTGACTACCTTAACATCGCTCCTCTCTACCTCTGCTGCTGTCCATTGCTGCTGAAACACTCATCAATGCCTTTCTTACCTCCAGATGCAAAGATTCCATTCCTTCCTAGCTAACCTCCCATCTTCCAACCTCCATAACTCTGCTGCTTGTATTCTAATCATGTAAATCACCACAGCATCTAGACTTGTCATGTTCTGCGCACTCCTTACTCCTGTGCTTGCTATATATTGAACAACAAGGCCTCAAATTTTAAATTGTGATCCTCATGTTCAAATCCCTGCATGGCTTCACCCCACCGTATCTCTGTAACTTCCTCCAGCACTACAACTATCAGACTGTGTTCCTCCAACCCATTTCATGCAGTGTCCAATTCCCTTTGTTCCATGATTGTTAATGACTGTGCCTTCAGTCATCTAAACCCCAAGCACTAGAATTCAATCCTTAAAATCTTCTGACTCTGTCATCTTTTAAGGCCCTTCTTAAAACCACCTCTTTGATAAAGCTTTTAGTCGCCCCCCCCTAATATCTCCTATAGATTTGTGTCACTTCTGGTCTACAAAGTGATTTGACACTTTTACCTTCATTAAAGGCACTGTATAAATGCAAGTTGTTTTACATCAATATAGAAAAATGGTTTCATAAATCTGAGTTTAGAAACATTTTCATCTCTTAGATCGTATATTGATCTCAATCTTCATCACCATGCAAATCACCACTACATTTAGACTTTTCATTGTACAGGGTATGGAACCATTTTCTCTGTCTGTACAGTTGTAGAGAGGGAAAATGCTTTTGCATCCTTTGAGGTCTAATGGCCTGTTGGGATGTAAATGAATTTCTGAACCTGACTCCACGAATGTGCTAAATTTGCATCTTGGAAGCCAATTTCTGAAGAAGATAATTTCTGAGTCATCTGATCTGTAGGTGCCTGTGTTCTGAGAATAGTTTTTAAATTAGTACGTGCTTGAATATAGTTCAATCATTTAACACAATCATTCCCTATCCCTTCCCTATCTCGGCAAATTTCCAGTAGTTGCATATATTTTGGCAATGAGTTCAAGGAAAGTAAAAACAGCAGTAAACAAATACTTAAGCAAAGAAACCAAAATATTTTTAGCTAGATTCTGCGTAAAATATATGTCACTTTCGCTCAGATTATTTGACGAATCCACACATTTGTAATCAAAGATGCAATTTACACAAATTTAGAATAATTTCATTAAAAATCCACTGCCAACAACACATACTGCAGAATATGAGGAACTATATACTCTCTGGTGAACTCTGAATCATCGATATTTAATATTAAATATGACTGAATATTTTAACAAAAAAATCTGTACAGCATAAGACAGATATGGCAGGTTTGATTGAAGGGAAGTAATAATTTCAACACGTCGTAATTGACAGATGGAGGCCTGGGAGCACCTCTGCAAAAATGTCTGTCAAATTGCAAAGTGCTAAAATGAAGGAAGTCTAGAAATTTAGTCAAGGAATCTGGAAAAAAAAGGTTTTTTTAATTTTGCAATTAGAAATATAGGTAGAAAACTAGTTGATTTTAAAAATACCTATATAAACCACATAAGCTAATACCTAAAGACATTTTAATGCATTTGTAACATAACAATCTATTAAAACATAAACTTTTTTACCTTAACCAAAATATAGTTCTGGAATATGCACATTGATGATGGCTGATTTATTTATTTAATTGTTCATCTGTTTAACTATGTGAAATTCCACTTGAGCACTTACCAGGAAAATCTATGCATTCAACAATGAAATAGCTGAGTTTTGAAACTAAATGTAAAATTACTGAGATTTTCAGGGTGACAATAAACTACTTTGTAATTGTGAAAAGTGCTGGATTTTTTTTAAAAGAATGCATCTCTATGACCTCTATTGAACAGTCTGAGCTAATATTTATTTCATGCAAATGTCAAAATCTGAATGTCATCTTCAAAGACCCTTTTTATAGGAGATAACCCCTGTGTCTAAAAAAAACAATTTTATGCATGCATGTTTGATGCCAGTCCAATTAATAAAAGCCCTTTTGCTATGCTTGGCCAGAAGCGAATTCCTCTTTTGAAAATGAACAGAGGGAAAATGAGATAAAAGGTGCACATTGTTTCTTTGCAAATTTTACAGTTTTATTTTTAATTTGTGTTTGGATGTGAGGAGCTGGGTACAGATGGTGTGATAGCCCACAGTATGTTCTGAGAACCTGAAATGATAACAAAGATATGCAAATTGGGGTGATTTGGATGGGTGCCAAGGTAAATGGTTTTACAATAGCCGAGGACAAATTTATAAATTCAGGAAATTATCCACAGGAGCTGCATGAAATATGTTATTGCTGTAGTGCACTACGACTATTTTATACTCAATAATAAATTTGTATTCTCTAAAAAAAAGAGCTATAATATTATATTTTGCATGCTGTGGCATAACGTTTCTACATTTTTTTCACCTTTTTCATTATGGTCATTTGCCCATTGTTACTGACCAAATGCTCACTAAGTTTGCTGTAAATCTGCAAATACAAGACATACTTTTCTTCCTTATAAAGTATCAGAGTTAGAGGTTTGCATATTATACATAAAATATAAATCAAAAATCATTTGCAATAATTTCAACCCTGACTTTGACCATGTTAACCCTTCAACATTCTATTGGCTTTGTTGATTGCTACTTTGCACTGGTTGGGCATGTTTTTCATCAAGTCTACTAAAACTCTTAAGAGGTTATTCAGCTTCATCCTTAGTTAATTTAACACTACATGTGCATCATCTAGTTTTAGCTCCTATGTGCCTTACTTTGTACTTCTCTGTATTAAAGCTGACTAATCATTGTTCTTCCTGCTTCCATATTTTATCCATTACATTCTGTAATTTGCGATTCTACTGCTTTCCAAGGTTGGTGCCCTCTGAAAATTCCACCAGTTTGCATTATTTTTTTTAAAATTCAAGTAATTAATCTAAATTAAATGTTGCAATTCTCCCCATATTATTTGGCTCCCACTGACATTTACATTAGCACCAAAGTGAAAATAGGAAATTCTGTTTTTAATGGGTTAAAGACTTCATTAATTAGAGGGTAAAGGAATTTCATGTTACGTTGCTAAACATTTGTGCATTAATATTTGTAAACTAATTTCTGAGCCAGTTTATATCGATATAAGATATACCTCTGTATCTACTCCACCGTGGAGTTTTGTTGGCCATCTTTTTCCTTTGTACCAACAGGATGTTGGTGGCCAATCACATGCCTCCCAAATGTTACCATTTTGTCCTTAACTAAGATATTTTTCTTGATGAAAGCTACTGATGAAGAACAGCAGAACATGGTAGTAATTTAAATAATGACAGAAGCACATGAGAAATATGAAGCAGGCAATCTATCATTGACAAGAACAAGGATATGCCCATTTTGTTATATAATGAAACAAGTGGCTGGGGACTGTGCGGGACGGTGGGTTGGAACTCTATACTTTTATCTCTTTGACTAGGGATTGATTCAGTTCAGACTGATAAAATAAAAATCTTCTCTCTCTCCCCTCTGTAATTCTTTAAATGAAATAAGATGGATAGTCTCAATCCAGTTTCTAATAATGTTCTACCTGAATCATTGCTGGTTTGTAGAATAAACATGCCGAGTTCTCCACTATGAATCAGTTATGACATAATCTAACTGACTTCTGGGATAGGTTTTCATGCCAAGTCCAACCTGGAGCCAGTCCAGTGCAAATGGGCAACAGGTTTACTGCTGCAACTCAGGTTCTTCTGCCTATCACCTTCTCCCTGTTCTAATTTCTGCAGTGGCTTTAGTCCTGCCTGTTGTCTATTTTGCTGCTTTTTGTTAAAATTGATGTTACTAGGACAAAAGCAATGTATGGTGATAATGAGTAGAAAAATATGACATCAGTATAAGGATCCCTGGTATCCAATTGGTAATTCTCTACCTACTATACATGCCTGTTACTCTGTGGCATCAAAAGAGTTCAGGATTGATGACAGGCTGCCAATAGTTAGTGGAAAGGTGATGCCAACCTCAATAGCTGATGAGTAAAAATAGTCTCCAGATAGACAGCTAACAATATGACCCAATGGATTTCCAGGGCTAAAGAACACCAGCAGGAAAACTAACAGCAGTTGCAATCCCATACCAAGCTGAAACTTCTTCTAATTCTTTATTGTTACTTTCTCTTCAATCACCCTAAAGTCCGAACTCATAATTTGCTGGGCTTCCTTAGCAGAATATGAGTGAATTTAAAGATGTAAGAAGTGTTTGAACATGGTTGTTAACACATTCGAAAGACATTTATTTTTAAGTCTATGTGACCAAAACTGGATAACCTTTGAAAATAGGTACAGGGCTCTCAATACAGTAGCCCACGTTCATTTATGAACACATTCCGCAAACTTCATGCCTGCTAATTCTAATGATAGTAGCATATAGCCCAAGTTTATGCGAGGTTAGCAGCACTTAAAACTGGCCTGAACCTCTTAAAGACGTGGTGCATTCTGGCTGCAGCAGTGGCTGGAAGTGGTGAAAGAGAATTTTTTGAGCAGTAAGAGCCTAAAAAATGACTCAACAGGCCTGATAGCATGCTCCAAAGTTCTCCAACCCAGCATTGGAAGCCTTGGTCCAGGAGGCACACAGGAGGAGAGAGTTCCTCTTTCCTCAGGGGTCCAGGATATTCTCCATGCAGATACTAAGAGTATAGTGGGAGCAGGCAACCACTGAAGCTAATGCCAGCAGACTAGCCATGAGGACCTGGATGCAGCTTTGCAAGAAGCTTAAAAACCTCACGAGTGGTCAAGGTGAGTGAATGTACCTTTATATGTAATTTCCTTACAAATGAACCACTAACCTTCCAAGCTGCTGTATTCACCACACCCCGTTCAGCTTACCAACAATTCCTATCAACCATGATTCATATTTTACATTTATCACTTCACCTCATCCTCACATGCTTAGTATTGCTAAAAGCCACATACTCACATTTCACAGCTTGCACACTGCCAGACATTCAACTGTGGCAGGCATATTACCCAAATACATGGCACCACATCCATTGACACACTTCACGCTCTCTTGCAGGACAAGGCAGCACATAATAAGAGGCAGCTGCACCTATCTGATGGGACCTTGGAACTTATCCTTTCCATTGTGCCAGTGATGACCAACTTCATGATGTAGCATCTGGCAGCTGATGTCTCAGCTTCCATTGCAGCACAAGTAGAAACCACTCAACAACTGAGTGCTGCAGCGAGAGCTCAGGCTGAGGTCATGAAATCTCAGCTAGCTAACATGAGAACGCAGAGTGTTGTCACAATGGCTGCTCAAAGGGGCTTGCGGGCTCACACAGCAGTCCAACAAAGTGTGGTGCAGCAGATTACCAGCATTGCTTAGGCATTTCCCTGGATTTGAGGGGAGTGGAGAGCTGGGGTCCGGGTTAGGTGGTGGCGGGGAAGGAGTAGCAGTGGCTCCGTGGAATATGAACTTGCTGTCCTCTCTCAGAGTGATAGAATTTTGCTGTCACCATTGCCACTCCACCAGTGCCCCTGCCATTTCCTTTCAGCCAGCCAATTCCAACTGCTGCAACCCATGCCAAGCTAGAGCAGTATGGAGCTGGGCTTTTTAGGCCCAGAGCTGCTCAAGGACATCCTACAAGGCTATCTGCAGATTCCTCTACTGAAAGTGAACAGCCTTCCACCAGTCATGCTGTAGCTACTGAGGTGGCACTGAATAGGAGCGCTAGGCCAGGCAAAGGCACCTGCGAGATAGGCATGAAGGGAATGCACAAAGCTGAGTGGTTGATTTTTGCATGAAATCTTGGGCGTTTTGTTGGTTAAAGTTATATGGGATGATTGCTTTGTGATGGCTTTTATGCAGCATTTTGACCAAGAGAACGTCATGAAAGACCATTCCAGAGGCATGTTAAGTTATGGGATTTTTGTACGATGTGGATCTGTGTTTTTATTCATAGAAACTGGAGTGGAATGAGGTACTTCCAGACAGCCTATATAGGATGTGGATGTGCTGGCTGCTTCCTTCCTTCCCCCTCCTCCTTCGCCTGAGGTGCTCATCGAACCCCTTGTGACAAGGACTGTGCCCTCATGATGCCCAGGTTGTGGGGAATGCTGCAGACCATCATCAATTGGAATGCCCACTTCAGCAATACTGGAGGGTTCCTCCAGAGTGGTTGAAGCATCGCAACTATTGTTTCAGCACCACAATCATCTGCTTAATGATGTTTTGTGTGGCAGCATGGCTTTTACTATAAATATGCTGGCCACATGTGGTTGATTTGCAGAGGTTATTCACGAGCCAGGTTTGAGCAGATGGCCCTAATTACCCAGCAGCAACCCCCTGGTTTGACATGGAGGCTGGAATATTGATGGAACAGCTAATTGGCGTAGAATGGATGCATCATGACTGCTGGCAGAATAATAGGCATTCACCAGCATGATCTGCTAAGCAGCCAGTCATAACCTTTGTGGTTATGGTATATCTCAGTATTGAGATGCAGTGCCCACAAAGCCACATGTGTGAAGTCGATGGTTTCCTGCTCCATGGGAAGGCCATTATCCTGGCAAACCCTAGCTTGTTGCTGCATGAACAGGGAGGCACAATGAATTTTCCTCTCCTGGCTTAAAAAGCTTCTGTCGTCTCTCTGATGCAGCAAAACACCTGTTCCAGTCAAAAGGGTTCTTACACAAACAAATACAAGGCCACAATCACCTTCACAGCAACTGGAAGTGCTATCCTTCCCCTGCTCTGAGGCTGTTGGTGGTAGAGTTTAGTGAAAACCTCCTTCATGAATCATTGATGATGAACTCACTGCTGCTGGCTTAGATGGGGATAGGTGAAGTGCTCCTGGATGGCCGTAGCTGGATCAGGTTCCCGTTCAGAGCCCTAGCCCCCACCCCTCCCACTTTCCTTTGCAAGCAGCTTGCCCTTTTATTTGCTGCTTTTGCACAATCTGCCTCTTATGCTGCAACCCAGGGGACCAGCTCCTTTAACCCCAATGACCTAAGAGACAGTTGTGTGCCCAGTCATCACCAATATCTTCTTTATGTGGAGCAGCACTCCCTGCAGACTTCATAACTGTAAGCAACTCCTGAAAACATCCAGCTATTCCACAAATTCACACAGAGTCGAAAGTAATCCACAACGAACCTGAAAGATGATGCCTTTAAAAAAGCATTGGTAGCGAGTCCTTCGAATTCTAGCCACTCTCTCTTACAGCTCAGCAGTTCAGTACATTTTTAAAGTTTATAGAGCAGAACGCACATACATGTATACATGTTAGTGTATAAATTAAGCCTAAGTGTCCAAAGGTTGGAGGCACTCATTGGATAATGACTTGTGCATATATAAAGAGACTCTTCACTCAACCCCATTGTCTCTCCTTCATCATTATACCCAAGCCCAAGTGTCCATAGAGAGTGAGCATGCAGTGTCCACTGGTATGTTTGAGGCCTTCCACAAGCTATAGGTGTTGAAGGGGCTGGAGTGCATCAGCTCCCCCAAAAACTTCATTTTAATTTATAAGTTTCTGTTTATCTTTGTTTTTGTTACAATGCCCCTTTAAGGGGTGGTTTGTTAGTTAGTTGGTTAGTTTATTTGTTTATTTGATTTAATGAAAAGAATATAAAGAAACATTTATTGACACTGGTGTTGGGTAGTAGAGACTATGCACTATGAATAAATCTAAAACTGAGTAAAGATTAACTTCTGGTCTCATTCACCAACTAGCTATAAGAAATTTAACATGGTAGCAGAGAATGTTTGCCTAAAAGTGAGCATTGCAAACTAAGCATTTTTTAAAGACGGATAATTAAAATCTGAGTAACTTTTGTGAAATATGGCTGAAAACAAATGCAAATTGTCAGGATATGATTGTCCGCCGATGTTCTCGAAGTCTGAACCTTATGATCAGTTGAAGAATGAAGTGGATTTGTGGACACAGGTTACGTCCCTACCAAAGAG
This sequence comes from Carcharodon carcharias, assembly GCF_017639515.1. Classification (NCBI taxonomy): domain Eukaryota; kingdom Metazoa; phylum Chordata; class Chondrichthyes; order Lamniformes; family Lamnidae; genus Carcharodon; species Carcharodon carcharias. The sequence continues at coordinate 72,668,228 of NC_054477.1, read as the reverse complement.
GAAACAAGATATAGCCTTGGAATTGACATTTCCTATCAAAAGTAAAATCAGAAGCAACATATTTGTGAGCTGGAAGCTTGTAAGTTGGACATGGAGGAAGGTTTGACTCTTCTATTAGGTTTCATGGCTGAAATTTACCAGAAAGATAATCTACTGGATGCCTATGAGGCATGGTCAGGTGCTGATAGATTTCAAAAGACAGATAGTCATTCAATGATGGAATATATCCTGGACTTTAACAGACTGTATAAAAGATTGGGGGAATTCAATTTGGAGATTCCTTATTCAGTGCTCACATTTAAATTATTGGATTGTGCTAAGGTGTCAACTATAGACAGGATCCTGGTCTTAACTGGGGTTTGGATCTTGGAAAGAAACTCCCTTTTGGAGCAGATATCTGCTGTCTTGAAAAGATTATTGAGGAAGCAATCATTTCCAGCAGCCTTGATGGTGCAAATGGGACATTCTGTAGTGTCACAAAAAATAAAGGTCTCAATGATGCGGTATTTTGCGATCGCCAAATGCTAGAGGCAGGCACCTGTACAAAGGGAGAGTTACACACAGAAAGAATGAGGATGTAAGAACTTTTAACAGATCTTGATACTTACTACAGCAGATGACAAGATTGGAGCAGCAAAAGTAGTAGGCAAATGAACCCTAGGAATGCCCAGGGAACATTGACTCAAAATATCATTATGTTAAGAATTGCCAAAATAGAATAGGAAGGTTCTCGAAGTGATGCATGACACAGGGAATTTGGAGGTTGAAGATGATAATAATTATCAGTCTGAAGGAATTGTACTAGTCATACGAAGCTTTAGTAATAAGTGTATTAGTCACAGATTCAATTAACTGTGCAGTGTTAGATGCACCTTCACAGTGTGTTGAACAGATGAGCTAAAAAGTTATTTAGATTCACTCAGTAGTGAGGATCAATTAAGGTCATGGAGTATGAAAGTTCTAGTTGTTTTAGGTTCGGGGATGACAACACATAGAGGTCACTAGAAAAATTGGTGATTAGCTGGAGTAAACCACTTGATTAGTCCTGTTATGGTTTCTAGTGAGATACCCTTGCTGCTGAGAAAGCCTTGCATGAAAAAGGCACAAATGAAACTGGACATGGAGCATGTTAAAGCAATTGTTAGAAAGTCAGTGGATCTGTAGTTTACCCAATCAGGGCATTAACAAAATCTAATGGACGGAATAGTCCCAGATTTGCACTGTGGTAGTGGGTGGGAAAACAAAGTTTTCCCTCCTGGCCGCAATGGCTCCAGATGATAAGAATCAGAGAGAAAAATAGCAAATTGTCTTAAAACTGCACAGACAATTTACTCACCCTTTTTGTCAAAGATTAAAAGGATCAGGTATGATGAGTATACAAGGCTCATTGAAGGGATTAGTGCAAAATGTGAAATATGTAAGAAACATCAGAGGATAGCACCACATCCTATTTTGATGTCTTACATTGGCACGTGCCTTTAATGATGTAGATATCATGGATCTAAAGGTATGGGACTGCACAGAAATATTTTCATTTTACAGCTTCTAGTCATGGCAACCAGATTTAGTCATTCTACAGTAATATATGTAAGGGCAAAAGGAAAAGTCATGGAAATTGGATAGGGACCCGACTTGGGGAACCAGCTAATTTCTGACCGATAATGGGAGGGAATTTGCTAATGATGAATTCAGAGACACATATGAAAACATAAACTTGTGGTCATGAATTCCGCAGCTGAAAATCCTTTCAGCAATGGACTCTTGGAAAGGAATCACCCGGTGATCGATGAAATGCTGCATCAAATCTTAGCAGATCAATCAAACTACAAGTTGATAACTGCACTGGCATGGATGGGTCATGCAACAAATTCACTTCGGATGTTTGTAAGGTATAGTCTCTATCAATTGTTCTTTGGGAGGAATCCCACATTACCTCCTGTGCTGGGTGATCAGTCTCCTGCCTAAAAGGGGGCTATGATTAGTTCAATTTTTTTCTGTACATTTGAATGCTTTACATGTAGGGAGAAGGGCTTCCATCAAGGCTGAGGTCTAGGAGAAAACTTCAGAGCTCTAAGACATCATATAAGACCATCCGAGATAGAGTTTAATTCTGAGGATATGGTGCATTACAAAAGAAAGGGCCAAAAGGAATATAAAGGTCCTGGTAAGATAAAGGGTATAATGCTAAGGTAATGGTTAATGCTAAGACCATGCTAATCAAACTATTAAGGTTTAATAAAAGCAAAATACAGTGGACCCTTGAAATCTGAAACAAAAACAGAAAATGCTGGAAAAACTCAGCAGGTCTGGTGGCATCTGTGGAGACAGAAACAGGGTGAACAGTTTGAGTCCAATATAGCTCTTCTTCAAAGCTACTAACGTTCATTCCTCATGGTTAATCGGGATTGATTACAAACTCTCAGAATAAGCAGCTGAGACGAAGCACCCTGTACCTCACATAATCATGTGTTTTGTGATGACAGTCCTGAGAGACAGAGTACAATAGATCAGGGGTTGGGTGGTGGTAGGCTGAGTGATTATGATGCACTGAACAAGGCTATCACATCCAAAGGCCAATTATCTAGTGGGTACTCAGGTGATATATGTTCCAGAAGAATGTTCCAGTGAATGGAGGGATGCGACTATTGTGGGATATGCAGGAAAACCTGCTGGCAAGTTTAAATATTGGTTAAATGTTCAAGATGATATCCAAGAAGTGAATTCTGTATACTTGCAGAATGGGGTAAATGAATAGAAAGTAAGAAAGGACAGTGTGAGTTCTAACAGTGCGTGGCCCACCCAAGCCAGTACAGTTGTCAACTTGTAGTTTGGTTGACCTGTTAAGATCTTAAGCAGCATTTCATCTATCACCACATGATTCCATTCTGAGAGCAACTCTTGCTTTAGAAAATTATCACACAGTGGAGAAAGAGCTTCTGGCTGTGTGAGAGAGAGAGAGAGTCAGATACTACAATGGTAGTTCTGAAAGACATTGAAATGCAAGCAGAGGCCACAGCTTGAATATATTTCACAATGAAAGGGGGGGCTACAGAGCAGTCTCGAGATAGGACTAGAAGCTGAAGTTGTTATGACTGTGAAGTTTCAGTGGCTGCCAATAAACTAGAGAGTAAACTAATAATTAAGAGAGGCAAAAACAAACAGAATTAGATAGTTGGAGGGAACTTGGACTTTACTCTGAGGCACCAGATAGGAACAGCCAGCCTGTCAGATAGATGGATTCCTATGGAAAAGATCCTTGCAGATGGGACTTATAAGACTAAAGGGAGGATTGTTGCTCGGGGCTTTGAAGAATGATTGGGTGCTGTAGCTGTTACAATGCAATCACCCACAGCGGGAAAACTAATCCTAAAAATCTTCTTAGCTCTTTCGGCTACATATTCATGGAAGTGTAGGTCAATTGACATATAAACCACGTTTCTACAGGCTGAAAAATTTCAGCGAGGTGTTTCTAAAACCAGCTAAAGAGGCAAGCGATGCAGAAGGGAAACTAAACAAATGTTTTTATGTCATGAATGTTGCCTCAAGAGTATGGTATTTTTCAGTCAGATCTGATTTTTTTTATTCAATCATGGGATGTGGGCATCACCAGCTGGGCCAGCATTTATTGCCTATCCCTAACTGCCCTTGAGAACTGAATGGCTTGCTAGGCCTTTTTAGAGGCCATTTAAGAGTCAACCACATTATTGTAGGTCTGAAGTCACATGTAGGCCAGATCAGGTAAGGATGGCAGAATTCCTTCCCTAAAGGATGTTGGTGAACCAGTAACCAGACTTTCAATTCCAGATTTTTTATTGAATTCAAATTTCACCATCTGCCACAGTGGGATTCAAACCCAGGTCCCCAGAGAATTACTCTGGGTATCTGGAGTACTAGTCCAGTGATAATGCCACAATGCCACCGCCTCCCCTGTTTGCTGAAAGGAGGCTGTGTTCAATTAAAAGCAGATTCCTCAATGGTATCAAAAAGGGAAACTTTCAGGTATCTCCATGATTCCTTTTGATGCTTCCTTATTGGGTGGTACTATGAAATTTGAGAAATGTGTTTGTTAATAAAAGTGGAATTTAAGATTGGAAGTTAGGTTTCAGGGGATTTAAAATACATTGGTTTCAACGTGAAGCATAATAACTGAATCAGCAATCCTATTTAGGGAATGTTTTTCCTATCCAGGTTAATTGTGCTAGGTCATCGTAGGAAGATGGTGTCACATCTAAAGAAGAAACAGCAGTTATGAAGCTTAATTGGTCAGTTGAATTGGTTATGCATTCAGACAAGATTGGATGCTAGCTTAATGTATTGGAACTAAGTACAGTAAAATCTTTATTAGCTGGCATTCTTGGGGACCGGTGGTGCTGGTTAATCAGAAATGTCGATTACTGGGGAGTTACATTATTCCAGACACAAAACAAGATTCTGCTCTGTCTTTGAAGTGTTGAGGGGAGGGGGTATGTAGTTGGGCATTTAGGGGCCTCAGCACAGCAGGGAATCACAGTAAAACCAGCACAACTGACACCCACCACGATCTTCAGACTTTTTTTTTTAAATTGAGTTCTCATTTTCACTGACAATTGTTCTAAGCCATATATCTTTGTTCAGGTACAATAACCAAAACTGACCCAATAATTTAATAATTTCAATGTAAAGCACTGAACAACAACTTCTGTAGATTTACAATCTACTATTATTATTAGCCACTATTTTTATTATTAGGTTTTCTTGAAGAATGTATTATCTGAAAACTGAAAGTTACTGGCTTTAAAAAAAATCATGCTGTCATAAATTCGGGTTAATAGAGAATTCCAGTTGGCATAGTGCTGGATAATACAAAGTTTACTGTATTACAATGAAGCACCCTAAATTCAAGGATGCTTTAAGGGAACATAAAACATAAGAAAAAAACAAATAAGCAAAAATGCATACTTAAGTTTGCACCCTTAGGTGACCCAAATAATACTAAATTTGTTACTTTTCATGATGCTTCTCATGGCAGATAATCAAATGCAGCTGGCTTCATAATATTTTTGGTGTGTGTGGAAATGGGAAATGTTGCCCTTTAGCCTGGGAAGCTAAGAAAATAAAAAGGATTGTTAAAAGTACTTTAGCTGCAGAAACACTGGCTCTTATGGAAGCAGTGGATATGGTATTCTATTTGTCAAATATTTTAAGAGGAATTCTCCAGAAAGGGAGCACTGAAAGCAATTTTGCCATTGAATTTTAATTTAATTTAATTTAATTTAATTGTATAAGTTTCCTTTAAAGTTTTATCTTTTGTTACAATGCCCCTTTAAGGGGCTGTCAATTTGTTTAATCGGTTAATTTGTTAAATAGTCTATTTTATTTTATTGGTATACTCAAAAGATACAAAGTGCCACCACTCAAAATGTCACTTTAAGTTCATTTGATAAGTCTCTTTAAAGTTTTGTCTTTGTTACAATGTTCCTTTAAGGGGTTGATCATTTATTTAATTTGTTCAACGGTACTCAAAAGAGTATAAAGAGATATTTAGTGACACTAGTGGTGGGTTGCAGAGTTAAGAGTGACATATTTGCAATATCTCACTTTGTGAATAAATCTAAAACTAATAAAGATTGACTTTTGGTCTCCTTGTTCACCAACTGGCTGTAAGAAGAACTCACTTGGAGTGTTTTAAACACTCAATGTAAATATTTTCAAACTTGTCTTGCTTTCCAAAATTATTAGAATAACAGCAACTCAATAGAACATACAAAGAGCTAAAGGAAATTAAGCCACTGGTACAGCTAAGCTGCCATGTAATTGGTGAACTTAGAAAGTGAACTGAGATCTGTGCTGCATATGGCCTGGGAACAAACCCAGGCCATAAATAGCTGTTTTAATAGTGGTTCATGTGAACTCACTCATTTTGAGGTAAATGACATTGGATTCTTAACTAGCATATCTGGAGCAAAGAAGCTTAAACCGGTTAAGTATATTGATAGTGGTGTTCATGAATTCCAGTTGAAAGAAGCTAAAATGCAACTGCAGCAAATTTGCAAAAACTTTAGAGTATCTATTTAAAAAAGGGATCCGAATGCCAATGGAAATCTCATTTCTCCGTGTCTCCAAATTTAAAATTCTCACCCCTCTGTGTAATTTTCTTAATGGCTTTGCTCCTTCCTACCTCTTTGACCTAATTAAGACCTACAACCCTCCATCTTCCTACCCCTGCTGAAATATCTGTTCCTTTGATTCTGGCATTGTGCCTCTCTCTCTCTCTCCTACTTACTACCCCACACCACTGCCCACCAAGCCTTCAGTATAGGAGGTTAGGCTGTTCACTGCCTAAGCCCCTTTCTCTGTAATACTCTTGTCAATGCCCCTTTGCCTCTCTGCTTTTCTTATCTCCTTTAAACCCATCCCTAAAGACAAGCTCTTTAACCAATTTTTAGGACATCCATCCAAATATTTCCTTCTTTGGCTCACATCCATTTATTTATTATGTCTTTGTAGAGCACTTTGCGAAGTTTGTCCACATTAAAGGAGCTTTACAATGAAAGACCTACAGCTGGATCAATAATTTAGACCTCAGTAAACGTTTGTCTGATCAGGGCAAGCTTCAGAAGAAATCCAGGACCAAACAGACCCACAGTGCTTGGGATGTTGGGACTACAGGAACAAGAAGTATCTTCCTCATCACCCCTGGAAGTTTCTACTCAGTTTAATTGGGACAAAACATCCTGCAGACCTGGTTTTCACCCCAAATTCCCACGGCCTGCCGCAAATCTGTTTGAATCCCATCCCCCTACAGGACAGAATTTCCAATTAAATGTTATCTTCCTTTTGCTTTTGCTAGTGTCTAAATCATGATAAAGGTTCTGGCCTCTGATATCAATTGCTATCCAAGATTCTCCTTAAGTTGTTAATGTTATCTATTCAAGGACTGTAGCACATTAATCAGTATGTTGGGCTGCAATTTTAATCAGGCCCAGTTCAAGCTGAAACCAAAGTTTTAATTGGAAACAGCTGGTGAAGCTAAGATCTGTAACTCTTTTACCTGTGTTGGAAAGATTTCCACAATGCAACGATTAGCTGTTTATACTAAGAAAATTCTAGAAAACTTGTAAGTGCAATCAAAGCACCTGCAGGTTTCCTGCTTGTTCATACATCACATCCCATATAATGCTTCCCAGCAGCTTCCACATGACTGAAGTTAAAATCACAGGGCTCCCATTTTCAGGATCCATTTCTCGCTTGTATGAACTATCAGGATTACTTGAGCCTTCCTGCAACCTGTGGGAACAAACCCAGACCATAAAGAGCTGTTTTAAGATGGGTGGCTCATGCGAACTCATCCATTTTGGGGTAAATGACGTTGGATTCTTAACTAGCATTGATCTTAAAACTCATTAAATCTCAGCTAAAATAATTTTCACAGTTACTAATGAAGGAATTGGGTTGTAATCACTATTGTGATTCTGGGAAAATGACATAATCTTCAGAGAGAATGAGAGAACTCTGTCCATTACATTCTGGCAGTGATGACAAGCACCACCGAGTGCAGGCATCAGTAATATTTCCAGTGAGTGTGAGGCCAGACAATCACTTTGGTCTGAAGGCTGCACAGAGCACATGAAGGAGGCCCCGGGCTGAGACACCTGCCTTTATCTTATGCAGAAAGGTTTCACATCTGAGTGACAAGAACATAGCTCATCAGAACAAGGGGCCTAAGGCAGGGAGACACACCTGGGAGTTTATTGACAATAGTGAACAGTATGTACAAGTGATTAATACCCATGCCCAGGCTGTGCAACTAATTCTCCTTAACTGTCCTAACCCTGCCACTACATCTCCATGCTCCCCAGACACCCACAGCGGAGGTGGAGGCAGCCTGCTGACTGCAATGCCCTGTCTGTGATGACCTTGGCAGGCATTCTCAGGAGGGCCGAGACTTGGAGGGCCCCGGCCTGCTTTCGGGGTCCTGTTGTGTGGCAGTGGCAGCCTCCTTGGACTGTGCAGCTGGAGCTACAGAGGTCAGAGAAAAAGGGCAGTCAGATGAGCCGGACACTCTCGGAGTCACCTAGATGGGTGTGTTTGCAGTGTGCACCTGCTGATCCTCCTCCCTATGGGTACCCGGGGCCCCAGGCTGACTTCTCGAGGAGCAGGGGTAGCTGGAGTAAGATTGAGCTGCCCAGCACCCCTCTCACGTACAGACCAATGGATGCCAACTATGGCATCAGCGATGGAGTTGAGCCCATGCAGCAGTGCAGGAGCGAATTCCTGGACCAAGGTCTCCATGGCAGCCGCAATCCTACCAGTGTTGACCTCAGTGCATTGGCATGCTGGCGCTATCACCTCAGAGTGAAGGCAGATGGACTCCTCCATCGTGCCTTGCAATCTGAGGAGTGCAGCGGACATCCCTTCCTGATGTTCCCAAGTTTGCCTTTGCAGCTCCAGCAATTCAGAGGCTCATCATCTGACTCAGAATAAGCAAATATCTGGCCTCCTGAGGTACTTCGAGTACAGTATGCCAGGGAGGCCCCTGCCACTGGCTGCTGTGGATCAGGCTATTTGATGTGCTCACCAGGCTGTGATCTTGAGAGTGTTCTAAAGCTAGGTCCCACCGAAGTGTGTGTCTCTGCGCTGGTGGAGGGTGTGGGTGAGCGCTATGATGGAACTTCAAGGAGGGTGCCTCCAGATTCCTCTTTGGGGTTTGATTGGAGGCCCTGGGTCATTGACTCCATCAGCTGTTTGGCAGATGTGCCTGCAAAAGCAAGGAGAGATAAATAGTGCCTGGCAGTGGCCTGTGAAACAGGACACATCACTCATAGTATGGTATCTGATGGATATTGCACTGCTGGATCCTCACTTGGTAGAGCACCGCCGACCTCACCGTCAGCACAGGAATAGTCCAGATCCTCGCTGGTCAGCTGGATGGCTCTGTTTTCAAAGTTCATGAGGACCTTGATTTCAGGTATAATGCCACTGGTCTGTGACTTCTCCCTCTTGTTGTGTGCCAGCTTGTCCTGTATGAATAAAGGTGGAGAGAGTGTAAGCAGGAAGTCTGCCAGGCCAGATGATAAGTATGTCTGGCATGTGTTGGTGGTAAGTAGTCCTATGTGAAGGGTTCTAAAAATTCCCACATTTTTCATATCATCAACAAGGATATGACTTTTGGACTTTTACCTGAAACCAGACAACGAGAGGAGACAGAATACACATTCTTCCCTTTAAAACAATCAACACAGAGAAAGACTTAAACTAAAGCCCACCAAAATCTTGCATAAATAATCGCTACTAACTACTAAGGCAGGAAGACGACAATCAATGCAATTATGCGAACCTATCAATACTCTACACAAACAATGGCAAGAAGACAATGATAAACATCATATGAGCCATTAAAAACAATGAGACAACAATCACCCAGGGAAGCCCACCAGAATCAAACAAAGAACTAACCTTGATTTGGATTAAGATAAGAAATTCGAAAAAAAACAGTATAACTGGGCCAGAAGATCTGAAGTGAGCAGGTTTTTGGGCGGACACAGAAGTGAGCAGTTTTGAAAGCTGACACAGGGCAGTGAGTAGTTTAAGCAGGGAACTGAGCTAAGATTAAGCAAAAAGATCTGGAGGTTTGCAGGTCCGCAGGCAACATCACGGCGAGGGGCACGGGGTGGCAGGCTCAACCGAAGACAACAAGGCCGTAACCGCAGCCCTCCACGAAGATCGACCACCCACAATCGCGCCCTTCCCCCAACTGAAGAACCTTCGCAGATTCCACAGACCAGGACCACGTGGGGACGGCAGGCCCCAGAGGACACAAAGAGCGTACCCCAAAACTGCAACCGGCTTACCTGGCTGAATTTCGAACTGTCAAGGAAACCTGGGTTGGTGAGCATGATCCCTGACCTCTCCTAGTTCAATTTAGTTAGGTTTTTGGGGGTGGGACAAGGGTAAGGGGATAAGTGGCGTGATTTTCCCTCATTATGTCGTGTGTTCCCCATTCTTAACTAAGTGTACTTTGTAAATCTGTGTAATCTCAGTGTAATCCTAATGTTATAAATTCATTTGTGACTGCAATAAACTCAGTTTGTTTCTTGCACCAAAACCAGTTGTCTGCTGCACTTTGTCACAACCCCCAAATAAGTCCAAGGTCTAGAACCCAGGGAGTGGGAGCAATTCGAACCACTCAGGAGTCAGAGGTGAAACTGACACACACCACCACCCCCTACATATGGATGGGATGAGGACAATGACAGTGAGTGTGAGAGGTTAAATGGTGATGTCCCTTGTACCGACAGTGAGCGAGGGCCCTGTGGATGTGTGATTAGTTTGAGAATGTGTGAGTTAAGAGTGATGAGAAGAGTGACTTACCGTGGTGGAATCATTCATCCTCTTGAAGCACTGGGGCGGCTGTCCTCTTTTGAAGGGCGTTGGCACTGACCACCACTGCCACCACCTCCCAAGCCAGGTTAGCAATGTTGTTGACCATCCTGCAGCCAGAGTGGGTGTAGAGGATATCCCAGTGAGCCTCCACGGCATCCAAAAGGTGCTCAAGGGACACGTCGCTGAACCTGGGGGCTGCAGTCTTCTTCAGTTTCAGGGCAATGTCTTCCATGCAGCAGTGGTGGTCTGGAAGCACTGAAGTGTGTGCTTGCGGCTGAAATTTAAAGATGGCACCCGGCGTGATGCAGTAGCGGGGTGAGGGCAAATGAGAGGCTGCCCTCCATGGAAATGGTGTATTTTCCGGGAATGCATAAATAATGTGGTGGGTTTGGGTTGATACGGTGAAACCTGCCATCGTGGCCGATGGGTAAAATGTCGTTTTCCCCACCCGGCACTGCACTAGTGCAAATCTGGGAAAATTCTGACCCTGGGCATAATCTTACGTCAGCGGGATTTTATGGGCCCACCGAAGTCAATGGAGGTTAGAACGGCTCGCTGCAGTTTATGGCCCTGTCCCCACTACGACAGGGCCGTAAAATTCCTGCCCATCTCAAATTAACACTTCTTTCCATCACAATTCTTAGTAACCAACAACATACTCCCTAATACACCTTAGTAACTCTTCCCTCCAAGTAGAGGATTCAGCTCTGTTTCCCTGATCCACAATGCTAGGTTCTAACTTTAAGTTAAAAGCAGTGCTAAATCCTGTCAGCAACTGAAGTCTAACTGTACTACAATCTCTATTCATCAGATGCTCCCACATTTGGAATTTGCTTGGGACTTTCCTTGTTTGCCACTATAATCTCAGCAGAAGATTGACGACAACCATGGAGAAATGGTAAATGTAGTTTCTCCGGGGTTTCTGCTGATCTTCTATCTTAGTTGTAGTGGAGAGATCAGAAGAATTCTCATGGAAATTCCAGGTGCAAATATGGGGCTGGATTTTCCTCTTTGGTAAGCTTACCACTGGAAGTGGAAGAAGGTTGCACTTCTGGCCACCTGTTTGACACTATTCTGACCCACAGTTCCCTCGGTCAGTTGAATTTAAATATTAAAGGTGCTATTTACACCTTTTAGGGAGTGCTATTGCAGTACCCAAAAGTGTGGACGTGGAGTGTTACTTTATGAAGACAGCTTGCATAATCTTGGCTTGAATCCCTTTGAGTTTAGAAGAATGAATGTTGATCTAAACAAAAGCTGGAATTTTTCTTGGAGGAAATTGGTTTGGTCCTGCCCCCAGCTGAAAAGTTGGGGGCAAGCCCTCCTCTGCAGGACCGGGAAGCCCCAATCTGATGTTACAGTTGCCACCAGCTAAGTGGCTCAGGTCATGGCTTCCATCCCATCAATCAGATAGTGGCAGATCTCCAATGCCCGCAGCATCGCCGGGTGCAATACTTGGGATTGCAACCTGTTCCCCCACCAGGGCCGTCACTGGAGCCCAGCCACCGGGATAAGTGGTGGTGGTTTCATCAGTGCCAGTCAGGCATGCCCCAGTGAGAAGGGTTATGGGCCATGATTGGGAAGCCAGGCAGGGGGATAACAAGCGGGGGCTGGACCCACCAAGGGGAGGGGTGGGCAGCTTCTGTTGGCACAGGGTGATACGCTCCCTGAGCCTGCAACCAAGCAACCAAGATTCACCTTGCAGTCTCATCATGTGGTGTGCACCCGCCTCCACGCCGCGCGGCACCGCCCCCCCCCCCCCCCCCCCACCCCCCCACCACTGCTGGTGAATTACAAACAGCAACAGGAGGAAGCCCTTAAGTGACCATCAGTTGGTAACTTAGGAGCCTCAATTGGCCCTAGGGTGGGTAGGCCACCTGACACCTTCCTCGAGCCTTCGCCACTGGTAAATTTCTAGGGGAAGTGGGTAGGCAATGGGTATGACATCCCACCTCGGCATGCCACCTGATTTAGCATATCTCCCCAGCACTCCTCCCTTCCTGTCAGCCAAATCTGAGGTGGGGGGTGGGAGCAGGGAGTTACATTTCTCACCAAGGTATTTGAAAGTTTAATAGGATTCACTGAAGTACATACAGAGAAATTATTACCTGTCATGGGGAAATCAAGAACGGAGGATATAATCTTAAAATTAGAGCTAGACCATTCAGTAGGGAAATCAGGACGCACTCTCCACTTGGTCTAAAATAAATTAAACCAGACGGAGCACCTGGCATCAACCAAGGCACTAAAAACGACAGTGGCACATCCAATCCTGGCAACCCTGCAATGTCTACCATAATAACAGCTGGGGCCTTGTGCCAAAATTGGGAGAGCTGTCCCACAGGCTAGTCAAGCAACAGCTTGACAGTCATACTCACAGGGTCATACCTTACGGACAATGTTCTAAATACCACCATTATGAACCTTGGATATGTTCCTTGGGCCAGAGGTGGTGGCACAATGGAATACAGTCGGGAGGGAGCTGTCCTGGGTGTCCTCAACATTGACTCCGGACCCCATGAATTGTCATGGCAGCAGGTCAAAGATGGGCAAAGAAACTTCCTTCTGAATACCACATACCGCACTCCCCATGACCCCCCTCAGCTGATGAATCAGTACTCCTCTATTTTAAACACCAACTGGAGGAAGCATTGAGGGTGGCAAGGGCACAGAATGTACTCTTAGTGGGGGACTTCAATGTCCATCACCAAGAGTGGCCCGGACCATCACTACTAACATAGTTGGTCAAGTCCTAAAGGGCATAGCTTCTGAATCGGGCCTATGGCAGGTGGTAAGGGAACCAACAAGAAGGAAAAACCTATATGACCTTGTTCTCACCAATCACCCTGTTGCAGATACATCTGTCCATGAAATTATTGGTAGAAATGACCACCAGACACTGTCCTTGTCTTGTGGTGACCAAGACTCACTTTCAGTTTGAGGATATGCTCCATCATGTTCTGTGGCATTACCAACATGCTAAATGAGATAGATTTCGAACAAATCTAACAAATCTAAACAGGACATCCATGAGGCTCTAAGCACCATCAGCAGGAACAGAATTGTATTTAACCACAGTCTGTATCCTCATGACTTAATTTATCCCCCACTCTACCATTACCATCAAGCTAGGAGATCAATCCTGCATGAAGAGTGCAGGAGGGCATGCCAGGAGAAGCACCAGGCAGAACTAAAAATGAAGTGTCTACCAGGTGAAGCTACACCACAGGACTACTTGAGTACCAAACAGCGAAAACAGCATGTGATAGAGCTAAGTGTTCCCACAACCAACGGATCAGATCAAAGCTCTGCAGTCCTGCCACATCCAATTGTGAAAGGCAGTGAACAATTAAACAGCTAACCAGAGAAAGAATCTCCACAAATATTCCCATCCTCAATGAAGGGGAAACCCAACACATCAGTGCAAAAGATAAGGCTGAAGCATTTGCAAACATCTTCAACCAGAAGTGCCAAGTGGATGATCCATTTCAGCCTCCTCCTGGACCCCAGCATCACAGATGCCAGTCATAAGTCAGTTCGATTCACTCCATGTGATATCAAGAAACTGCTGAAGGCACTGGATACGGCAAAGGCCAAGGGCCCTGACAACATTCCAGCAATAGTACTGAAGACTTGTGTTCCGAAACTTGCCATACCCCTAGCCAAGCTGTTTCTGTATAGCTACAACACTGGCATCAACCCACCAATGTGGAAAATTGCCCAGGTTTGTCCTGTACACAAAAAACAGGACAAATCCAACCTAGCCAATAAATACCCCTTCAGTCTATTGGTGATTATCAGCAAAGTTCTGGAAAGTGTCATCAACAGTGCTATCAAGCATCACTTACTCATCAATAACCTGTTAAATGACGCTCAGTTTGGGTTCTGCCTGTGCAACTCAGCTCCTGACCTCATTTCAGCCTTGGTCGAAACGTGGATAAAATGGCTGAGCTTGAGTTGAGGTAATAGTGACTACCATTGATATCAAGGCGGCATTTGACCGAGTGTGGCATCAAGGAGCCCTAGCTAAACTGCAATCAATGGGAATCAGGGGAAAACGCTCCACTGGTTGGAGTCATACCTAATACAAAGGAAGATGGTTGTGGTTGTTGGAAGACAATCATCTCAGTTCCTGGACATCACTGCAGGAGTTCCTTAAGGTAGTGTCTGAAGCCCAACCATCTTCAGCTGTTTAATCAATGCCTTCCCTCCATCATAAGTTTGGAAGTGGAGATGCTCACTGATGATTGCACTATGTTCAACGCCATTCACAACTTCTCAAATACTGGAGTAGACTGTGTCCATGTGCTCTGTAATGGAATACTCTCCCCTTGCAGCTCCAACAACACTCAAGATGCTCAACACTGCAGTAGAAGGACCTGGTACCTAAGGGGTTAACAATGAGACTGAATACAATACTGCCTACACGGTGATGTAGGAAGACACATGGCCTAGAGCTAGCAGCAGTCTAGAGATGGGTAGTAATGTGTAAGATCCTATCATGAAGTCCTCTCCATACCTACTGTAAATATGTAAATAGTTCAATATTATTAATAACTTCCTTATAACTTATAGTGCTTCATGGTGTCCAAGCAGCATCCTTCAAGTGTAGCGACAAAAGAATATATCATGATACCTGTGACAGGACCCATCACACATCACCCAGGACAAAGCTGCCCACTTGATTGACACCCCATCAACATTCAACACTCATTTCCTCCACCACAGACGCACAGTGGCTGCAGTATGTACCATGTAGAAGATGCACTGCAACAATTGGCAAAGGTTCTTTTGACAGCACTTTCCAAACCTCTACCACCTCCCTACCAAGGATAAGGGCAGCTGAAGCATGGGAACGCCACCACTTGCAAGCTCCCCTCCAAGCCACACACCATCTTGACTTGGAACTGTATCACCATTTTGCTCACTGTCGCTGCATCAAAATCCTGTATCTCCCTTCCAAACAGCATTTTGGGTGTACCAACATCACTTGGACTCCAGCGGTTCAAGAAGGCAGCTCACTACCACCTTCTCAAGGCCAGTTAGGGGTGGGAAACAAATGCTGGCCTAGCCACTGACGTTCACATCCCATGAAAGGACAAAAAGTACCCATCAAGGGTCACAGAAATCTGGAATTCTCTGCTCAGAGGCCCAGAAAACCATTGTGGCAGAATAAGTTGAGCTTTCAAGACTGAGATCAATGGATTTCTGTTAGGTAAGGGCATCTAGGGATGTGAAGCTACATTGGAAAAATGGATTTGCGGTACCAATCAACCATGATCTAACTGAATGACAGAGTGGACTCAAGGGTTTGAATGACCTACTCCCATTCTTAAATTTCTATATCAATGGCTGCAGCAGCATAAAGAGGAAAGGCATTCATTCTTTTCACATCCTATGAAAAAAAGGCATGTCCAAAAATTGTTACATCAAGGCCCAGAATCCTCATGGGCAGAATTTTTAGCTTGGTGGGTAGGCGCGCTGGACGGGTTCAGAATCGGATGAGGATTGAACCATCAATCGCGATCGGCCCCCGGCTGTGATTTCACACTGGCTGGCCAATTAACGGCGCTGCCTGGGGAAGAGGGCGGGCGCTGAGTTCAGAACAGGTGCAGGCGAGCGCTGACAGAAAGCTCCCTGCAGGCAGGGAGCTGCCTCAGGGAACTGAAAACCTGAAAAGCATTAAACAAAGTTTTTAATATCAGGAAAAACAATGTGCAAGCATCACAATCAGTCAGCTGAACATATACATGATAAAAATGCTGTCCATAGATTTTTATTTTTCTTCCATTTAGTAATGAAAACCTTATCCCACTCTTGGATGAGGTTTCATGAAAAATGCAAATTTTGGTGGGTGGGCTCACTGATTCGCCCATAGGATTGGTTGGGCCATGAAAAATCGGAGACAATTGCACCTTTAATTATTTTAATTGGCCTCTTAATTGTTGGCGGGCACGCTTCTGACTTTTGCGCATGTCCGTGGACTAAAATATTGCACGAGCACGGGATGATGTTGGGGCACTCGCCTGACGTCATCTCGTGTGATTTCACATCTGATCGGGTTGGGTGCGAGCCCGCCCACCAAGCTAAAAATTCCATATTTTTGGCCTCCTCTGCAAGGGTTTTATTGTTTCAAAATAAGGCAAAGGACTCAGCTGTGATTTGACCATAAGGCCAACCAAAGGCATGATTCAGGCCCAGTGAATGAAATTGGCTTTAACAGAGAGCTTCATCTTCAGCTACCTTGGCACATCTACTCAGTGCTGGAAGAAGTTTGATGCATTCAGCAAATTAGTCAGTGAGGTGGTTATAAACTGAACCGATGCAAACTTCTAAGTACGTTTCACATTTCCATCCACCTTGTCCATCTCATATAAACATTTTGTGTTACTCGCTGTAGGAGTTAACATGGTATCTCAAGACCCGTCCTTCTTTCAAATGGTTTGTGCAACATAACTTGCAAAAGAATTTCATGAAATTTCTTGTGGATCACGACGTATAAGTCGACCTGGCATATAAGACAATCCTATTTATCTGGCCCCAAAAATCAAGGGGGATATTATGAAGCCTGCAAGTACAGCAAATGTGGTGTGCAGTGTGACTGAATTAGGTGGGAGCCAAAATTTCTATTTCCTGACAGCCACTTGAGATGGAGAAATTAAGTCAATGGTATGTTTGTGGCATGTTAGATGTCAGGCCTCAGGCCACCCAGTGTCAGGTAAAACATTTGCATGTCATGAATACTCATTATATTAAAACTCTATGAACTACACCCTACCTTCAAGATAAATCCAGGGGGGTACAAGAGTATTGTAGCACCCAGATCACTTTTGTTTAAATGTAGTGTGCAACATTCGGCTTTGTGCAGTTGTATGTACGGTCAGCAGTTTTATTGAACTCTGAGGCACAAGGGAGGGTAGCAGAAGAATGGCTGCTTGCATGGATGCATGAGACTGGAAAGAGTGAGTCAGGAGTCAAGGGTGATAGTGAGAGGTGGGGTTCAGGTGCAGGGAGGTTCAGAGTCCAGCCATGCACACACAACTCAGTGCTTCCAGCCCATGACTACTGCAGGGAAGATGTCCGTGAAAGGCAAAAAAACTGCAGCCCCCAGCTTTAATGATACATCACTAGAATGCTATTTAGATGCCATGGAGGCCTGCCGTCATGTCATCTACCACTGCTCTGGCTGCAGGACAGGCAGCGGCATCACCAGTCCAGCATGGCAGGAGGTGTCAGCAGTGGTCAGTGCCAAAGCTGCACAGAAGAGGTTGGCCATCCCAAGCAGATAAAGGATGAATGATCTCACCCGTGCAGCCAGGATATGACAACCATCTCATCACTCTAAACACATATGCTCAAGCCGATCACATTCACCGGCATCTCACTCACTGCCAGTTCAAGGGACATCAGCATCCATTCTCTCACACATACCCTCACATCTCCATCTGACCTCATCTCCTCTGCGGATTGCATCCTCAGCCCTCACAACCTTGAGGCAACTTGCACAGATCAACATGTGCCCGTACACACACCCTGGGAAACCCTCCTTCCCCAGTGCAGCCATCACCCTGCAGTTTCCTCTCTTGCCTGAGGCTATTTCCCCCCTTCTCCAGGCAAGACCTAGCTCTGCAGCCATTGAAAAACCACCCGCATATGGTTGATCTAGTAGGTAGCGAGCCCTCTAAAAGTGTTACAGTGCTGTCTATGAAACCTGTCTGTAGTTTTTAACTCCCACTAAAATTTGTGATTTGTCATTCTTGGTATTGAGCTGCTACATTGCCTTCTTTTTCCACCACCTGGTCTGTCAGTAACATAGATGATGGCTGCACTGGGGAAGGAGGGTTTCCCAGGGTGTGTGTACGGGCACATGTTGATCTGTGCAAGTTGCCTCAAGGTTGTGAGGGCTGAGGATGCAATCCGCAGGGGAGATGAGGTCAGATGGAGATGTGAGGGTATGTGTGAGAGAATGTGTGCTGATGTCCCTTGAACTGGCAGACCAGTGTTCCTCATTCCATGAACAGAATTACCTGGAAAAACTCAGCAGGTCTGGCAGCATCGGCGGAGAAGAAAAGAGTTGACGTTTCGAGTTCTCATGACCCTTCGACAGAACTTGAGTTCGAGTCCAAGAAAGATTTGAAATATAAGTTGGTTTAAGGTGTGTGTGTGGGGGGCGGAGAGAGAGAGAGAGAGAGAGAAGTGGAGTGAGGGTGTGGTTGTAGGGACAAACAAGCAGTGATAGAAGCAGATCATCAAAAGATGTCAACAACAATAGTACAAAAGAACACATAGGTGTTAAAGTTAAAGTTGGTGATATTATCTAAACGAATGTGCTAATTAAGAATGGATGGTAGGGCACTCAAGGTATAGCTCTAGTGGGGGTGGGGAGAGCATAAAAGATTTTTTAAAAAATTGATAGGGTCCCCCTTGTCCTCACTTATCACCCCACCAGCCTCCGCATTCAAAGGATCATCCTCCGCCATTTCCGCCAACTCCAGCATGATGCCACCACCAAACACATCTTCCCTTCACCCCCCCTATCGGCATTCCGTAGGGATCGCTCCCTCTGGGACACCCTGGTCCACTCCTCCATCACCCCCTACTCCTCAACCCCCTCCTATGGCACCACCCCATGCCCACGCAAAAGATGCAACACCTGCCCCTTCACTTCCTCTCTCCTCACCGTCCAAGGACCCAAACACCCCTTTCAAGTGAAGCAGCATTTCACTTGCATTTCCCCCAACTTAGTCTACTGCACTCGTTGCTCCCAATGTGGTCTCCTGTACATTGGAGAGACCAAACGTAAACTGGGTGACCGCTTTGCAGAACACCTGTGGTCTGTCCGCAAGAATGACCCAAACCTCCCTGTCGCTTGCCATTTTAACACTCCACCCTGCTCTCTTGCCCACATGTCTGTCCTTGGCTTGCTGCATTGTTCCAGTGAAGCCCAACGCAAACTGGAGGAACAACACCTCATCTTCCGACTAGGGACTTTACAGCCTTCCGGACTGAATATTGAATTCAACAACTTTAGGTCGTGAGCTCCCTCCCCCATCCCCACCCCCTTTCTGTTTCCCCCTTCCTTTTTTTTCCAATAAATTATAAGGATTTTCCTTTTCCCACCTATTTCCATTATTTTTTTTAAAAAAAATTTTTTTTAAATCTTTTATGCTCTCCCCACCCCCACTAGAGCTATACCTTGAGTGCCCTACCATCCATTCTTAACTAGCACATTCGTTTAGATAATATCACCAACTTTATCTTTAACACCTATGTGTTCTTTTGTACTATTGTTGTTGACATCTTTTGATGATCTTTTTCTATCACTGCTTGTTTGTCCCTACAACCACACCCCCACTCCACTTCTCTCTCTCTCTCTCTCTCCGCCCCCCACACACACACCTTAAACCAACTTATATTTCAACTCTTTCTTGGACTCGAACTCAAGTTCTTTCGAAGGGTCATGAGGACTCGAAACGTCAACTCTTTTCTTCTCCGCCGATGCTGCCAGACCTGCTGAGTTTTTCCAGATAATTTTTTTGTTTTTGTTTTGGATTTCCAGCATCCGCAGTTTTTTTGTTTTTATTTCCTCATTCCATGTCTGTTCTACTTGGATTCTCAGTGGTACTATCTAGAATACAGATTTACTACTAGGCAAAGAGCAATGAATAATATTTGCTTTTCACCTGGTAGTAAAATGCATAGAAATATAGACATGATATTATTTACTTACCTTAGTGTGCCTTGAAGGATTTTCATTATACCTTACTGCAAGGTCTATTCTACAATATGTAATTCATTAGTTGAAACTACAATTAGATATAGTATGAACTATAGAAAGACGCAAAATCTGCCAGAATCCTAAGGGTGAGATGTTGTGACAAATCCAAAGTCACACCTGCTTGATAGCATAGAGGTTATTTTTACATTATATAATCCTACCCTGAATTTTCAGAGATTTTCTGAATGTACTGTCATAACTTCAGTAAAACCTGTGTAAAAATTGCTTAAAGGGCTGTTTTCACATGTTTAATCCATTTCCCAAGGGAATCTGGTGATCTCCAGTCAAAGTTACAGCATGAGATTCTGGAATCCCTGCAGAAGAGATCTCTCTCAATATTACTATTTACGAGGCCACTCTTTAAATTTTTTTTATTTTCTGCCTCTGTAAAAGCCTCGGCCATTCCCGAGGGAGAGATATAAACTGGGTTGCTATTGCACAAAATCAAGATTACCCCCAATCTGTGAATAAGCCTGCTTTGTAATTCACTCTGGTACAAAAGTTCAGGTGTGACTGATGTTAATTGTTCATAGAAATAATGAGTTTGTAATGGGAATGCTATGCACGAATCCAGAGGCAATAAATGGGTCTACTGTTCATCCCAAGCAGACTGCCCTCAATTTTTTTGTGATCTTGAACATGCTGCCAATTGCACAGAGCAACAATGTTTACCTATGGAAGGTGTCCTTTCTGCTAGGCACAAGAAAAACCTCTGAGAAGAATTTAAAATTGTATGAGCTACATACCTAGATATTAATGGGGCAGATTTTAACTTTCACCACTGGGCAATAAACCGACTGCCTATTATACACCCATTCCAGTTTTCTTTCCCAGTCATGTCAATGTGTGTATAAGGTCACACCTGAGTTTGTTGAGAGTGGTCCTTTAAACTGAGCACCTGGGAAATATTTGGCACAGCCTGAAAATCAGAACAGATGGTGAGGTCCTAGTTCCAGGAGGTGGAATAAATGACCCACCTTCAAATCTGCCCAAATTGTTATTTTTTTCTTTGGCTAAACCTGGCCTTAATTCAAAATTAAAGGCTTAAAACAATGTTGAGGATATATTAGTGTCAAATATTTAATAAATTCATATGCAAATTTCTTTGCTTATATATTTTAAATAGAAGTACCTGTTTAAAATTAATGTATAATATATCTGTTGGAATGTGAGTAAATAATAAATTTGTATATCCATATATTCATGTGCTATCATTTATGTTTCAATCTAAAGTGTTTGGTTATTTAAGTTAATTGTTTTCTTTTGTAGTTAACATGGGTTATTGATATTTTTCACAATCTGATGTGGGTTGTACCAACTTTAGTAATGTAACCTTTGGTGTGACTGTATGCTAATATCTCAATGAGTTTCAGTTGATTGTTAGGATTTTGTGGCCTGTAATAAATTTTATATAGTACATTTTTTTAATCATTGTGTTGTATAATATGGCAGAGCAAATTAGGTGAATTAGGTGTGTGGAGCTTCTGCTTCATTCCATCTGGCGTGTAAACCTTTATTTACATGTCATGACAGCAAAGGTCACATGATAATGGCAAGTCACAGAGTACAAAGATATTTATCCAAACATCACCCATTTCCTAAAAAGGATAACAAAAATACATGCACTATCATTTGCAAGTTACTCCACATATATAGTCCATGGAGAAAATTATCAAGCATGAACAAAGTTCTTTCTAGACTGTTCCAATTTCATCTCTTGCTACACATGCATTGCACACATAATCTTTAAAGATCTCATGACTTTTTATGGTCCATGTGAAAGTTGTTATTGGCTTTTTGTTTGGTGTTTTCTTATTCCTCTGGTGACATTGCTTCTCTGGGGAATGTTGTCACTGTGGCAAGTGTTGCTGCTGTGGTAACTGTTGCTGCTGATCCGTTATATTTATTGGAGAACGGTTGATCTCTGGGATGGCTGGCTGTTCATTTCATTATTCATTTGGTGAACTCAGATCTGCCCCATAAGCTGCCCACAGTTAAGGACTCACTTCTCCGGTTGCATGTAGATGTCTGCTGTGGTGATGATAGATCTGGCTGATTATGCACGGTGAAGCTGAATGAGATGACAATTTCTCTACACAGGTCCCAAGTTGTCATGTGGACTGACTTTTGTTGAGTTAATTGAATGTTCGCACTCTGACCAGCTCTCTACCTTTTGGCTCTGGCAACTATTTTGTAGCTTTGCCAAAGTGAAATTTGGCTTCCTGTCATTTTACTTTGGTATTGTCACACACTCCTTCTACTATTTCTGGCTTATTTTTTAGATGGTGGAAAAGCACCACTTCCTCAGCCTTTCCATTTGACTGGGGAGAGTGTGCAGTTGATAGGTAGTGCTTAATTACCCAATCATTCAAGAAATGTCTGAATTCTTCCACTTGTGAATTGAGGGCCATTGTCACTCATCATAATGTTGGAAATGCCATGACAATTGAAGTGTGCTTTCAGGCATTCTATAATCTTGCTGGTAGTCATTGAGGTCAGCTGGTCAAACTCCCAGTACTCTGAATAGTAGTTGACTGTGGCAAGATCAGTTCCTGTGAAAATGAAAAGGTCTACTCCAAGCTTCATCCATGATCTGTCTGGGATGTCATGAGTCATGAACAGATCTTTTGCTTGCTTAGCTTGATGGTCATTACAAGTACTGCACTGGCCGATATCATCCATAATCTCATTACTCATGTTTGGCCAGTCGAACACCTCTTGCCCTTCTCAGACTACAATCAATAACTTGATGGCTTGCATGGACACACTTCAGCATCTCTCTTCTCATCTCTTTAGGGATAATGACTCTAATCTCTTTGTACAAGGTGCTATCTTGTGCAATTGCTTCATCTCTATGTGCCCAGTACTCTCTACCACAACAGGTGTCTCCTTGACGGTTTCAGGCTATTCTTTCATTACAACTTGCTATAGCACTTGAAGAGTTGCATCTTGTTGTGTAGTTTGTTTAATCTGAGCAAGACACTTATCTGTTAGAATCTTTTCAGCAGTCAATGGCTCAGTGTCATGAGAAACACTGCAAATCTCTTTTAGTACATGGAGGGTTCCCAGTTCAATCTTTTAACTTATTTCAGCTGTAATAAGGGGAAGAATTTTTCCCTCGTCGCACAGTGATTTGCCGGCCTGAAAATTGAAGTGACACAGGGTGACATCGGGAGTTCCGCCCAACATCATCCCGCGCCATTTTACATGTCAGTGAGCGGGCCCTGCCCCACCCCCCCACTCGCCAACTTCAATATCCTGCCCAAGGGGATTTTGCTTTGAGTCCACTGTCCGGAATGCAGATGAGTCATGCGGACTTGAAACGTTAACTGTATTCTTCTCCACAGATGCTGTCAGACCTGCTGAGTTTTTCCAGCTATTTTTATTTTTGATTCTTCTTGTTGTATTGTGCTCTCAGCTTAGTTTGTCCTCTGAGGTAAGTATCGTTCCATCATAGAGCCTCAACTTTAACTTTGATGGCATCACCTTCGGGTCACCATCTGGAGCAATTTCACAAAAGTCTGCAAATTAGCTGGTCAGTTAACACCAGTGTTTATATGACACTTCACATTCATTTGATGCTCTCCTTCTGCAGCCATCATTCCAATAGTAACAAACTACTTTCTACCTCAAGACTTGATGGACCAACACTTTCTAGGGTGTAGAGCGGTTCATCAGAATCATTGTCCGACATCTCTCCAGCAATTATCTTTTATAGGTTTGCTTTTCTTCTTTCCAGCAAAACACTTGTATGCAAAGTGATTCAACTTCTGCTGTTAGAGCACTTCTTTCCCCATGCTGGGCATGCTTTCTTTTCTTTTGTGTGGTGTCCTCCATAATATTTACATCCTGTACTATGGCCTTGATCTTTCTGCTGGCCCTCCTGTAAATCTGTAAATTGTTCTTCCTTTTCATGGTTGACTTGTGCTTGGAAGGCTTGGACTGCCCCTCAGCATAGTACAATGCCTTGTCAGGTCTCCCATCAATATACTCCAGCTGATGATTAACCACCTCAGAGCTTCTGCACAATATCAATAGCTTTCTTGAGAGTAAGGTTCTTTCTGTCAGCAGACGTGCTCTAACAGCAGGATCTCTTGTTTCTAAAACAATCCTATCACTGAAGAGATCAGCCTTCAGTTGCTCAAACTCACATGACTCAGCTAGACATCTCAGTGTAGTCAAATACTGATCAATAGTCTGCTTTGCTTCTTCTTTAGTTGCGTCAGCATCACAGACTAATACATTCGCCCCATCTTCCTGATCTCCGATGTTAAACAACGTTCATCAATGACATTAGTAAAGGGCTCAAAGTGGGTCTTCAATGTCTTCAAAATTTCACACAGCTTGCTTTTCTGCTCCTCAATGAGGCCTAGGATGCAATATAGCTTGTAACAGTCTTTCCCAATACTGTTAATAGAGTTGTTACTCTAATTTGTTCAGTTTTCTTGCTTAATTCTGTGACAATCTCATAATTCTGTCATTAAGAATGGAAGAATTGTTAATTCCTTCTCAAATCTATCTTCATCTCTATAGGAGCAGGTACTGGAATATTCAAAGCCAAAATGACTCACCCAGCAGTCAATGTCCTATACAGAGCTGTAGGCTGAATTTTTAATTATTCTCTGCTGTTTTTACAGGTGCTGGCCCCCTTCCAGCTATGAAAGTCCACTCAATCCCAACTACACACTTCTGACACCAAGTTCCATGTGGTGTGTAAAATGGCTATTGACCAAAACCTTTATTTATATATCATGAGTTATGTCAAGCCACAGTGTACAAAGATATTTATCCAAACATGCTTGTTGTGCAGGTGCTGAAAGGGAGAAGGTATGAGAAGGAATCAGGATGGAGGAGGTTGCATACAAACATACAAAATAGGAGCCCACTCTGCCATTCAATGAGATCATGGCTGATCTGTTTGTGTTTCAAATTCCACATTCCCATCTATCTCCAAGAACATTTGATTCCCTTGCCTAACGATAACCTATCGACTTCTGCCTTAAAAATATTCATTGACCCACCTCCATCGCCTTTGGCGGGAGAGAGTTCCAAAGTCACACAACCCATGAAGAGAAAAAGATTCTCCTCATCTTTGTCCTAAAAGGGCAACCCCTAATTTTAAAACAGTGCCCCCTAATTCTGGACTCACCCAGAGGAAACATCCTTTCCACATTCAACTTGTCAATACCGTTCAGGATCTTATATGCTTCAATCAAGTCACCTCTCACTCTTTTAAACTTAAGTGGAAACAAGCCCAGTCTTTCTAATATTTCCCCATAAGACAACCTGCTTATTCCATGTATCAATCTAGTAAACCTCCTTTGAACCACCTCCAACGCATTTACATCCTTCCTTAAATAAGGAGACCAAAAATGCACACAATATTCGAGATGTGGTCTCAACAATGCCCTGTATAACTGAAGTATAATATCCTTACTTATATGCTGAATTCCTCTTGTAATAAAGGATAACATTCCATTAGCCTTCTTAATTTCTTGCTGTATTTGCATACTAACTTTTTGTGACTCATGCACTAGAACACCTAGATCCCTCTGCACCTCGGAACTCTGCAGTTGTTCTTCATTTTGGTAATACTCTGCTTTTTTATTCTTACTGCCAAAGTGAACAACTTCACGTTTTCCTATATTATACAGATTTGTGCCCACTCACTCAACCTATCTATATTTGTCTGCAACCTCTTTACGTCCTCTGCACAACATACTTTCCTACCTATCTTTATGTCATCTGCAAATTTAGCTACCATGTTTACATTCCCCTCATCTAAGTCATTGATATAAATAGTTGATGTATATAAGTGTGTGAAGTTGAAATAAGGAAGTAACCATCAGAGATGTTGATGATTATGCAGAGGTGGCAAGATTAAAGAGAATGGTGCTACTGCCTGCTGTGAATGGAGCAAGGAAGACCTGAATGTATGCTTATAATGAGAATGATAAGTGATACGGTCTTGTGCTGGGTGGTAAAAGGTATGATGGAAGGGAGGAAGTTGTTGAGTGGGTTTAGGGGCAAGAACTTTTGCCATGTATTGTTGAAAAAGATCGAGAAATTATGCTGGAAATCTGAAATAAAAACAAAAAAACCCAGAAATACTCAATAGGTGTGGCAGCATCTGTGGAGAGAGAAACAGAGTTAATGTTTCAGGTTATGATCTTTCACCGGATCTTCCATGGAGAAATGAACAGTTATTTTCATGCTTACTGCTCTTGAGAAGTCACTGCAATGTTTCCAGCACTGGATTCAGCTTCTAGGAATGATGCACCTGAAGCCGACAGCCTCAGAAATCCCTCTCCATCCCTGCTGGACCTGTTTTTTTTTTTAGGGTCCACCTGGCACAGGCTGAAAAGAGAACTTCCCTCCTCGCTTTGACCTCTCCCTCTCTCCATTGAGGCCTGAGAGAATCTGGTGCCTTGCCTGAGACTCATGATATCTCACTTTCTTGTTCCCCTACTCCAACACTAAAATCTTGAAGAAGGAAAAGGGATCTCAATTTAAAAGATGTGTTCTCACTTTACATAGGTTCCAGTCAGACTTATTGAAGATTACATTCTGGAATTAGACAGCTTTCCCAGCGAATCAGTAAATTAAACTACAAACCTGCCAATGAGATTATAATGAGGTCATGAAGCTAAAATACCCCAGACCTATTGTCTGGTTTTGCAGTCACCTTGCCTGTATGAAATCAGCCCAATGTTAAAATCGCAGCTATGAGTCCGTAAGCCCCTTAAATGAGAAGCATGGAGATAGCTTTCATGTAAACGACTTTTGCAATGATCTAGTCTTCTTCAAATAAGTTACCTTAATTGTAATAGCAGAGAGACGAATTTCAGATGAATGGGTTAAGTTTTCATTTACAATTACCCCTTCCTTGTAAGGAGCGTTTAAAATTAAATGTGACTTTCTCTCTCCCCAGAGATCTACCATTTTATGTTTTCATATTCAGCCAGGAGTTGTTCAGCTGCTGAGAGCTAAGGGAACCATTTGACAGCATTATTCCCATCGTCTATGCAGCTTAGGAAGCTTTGGCACAGATTTCAGAGCAATGTGTACTCCCCACAAAGGCATAACTGAAATGATATGCACATTGCACATAGAGGCCCATGCAGATGTTTATACCCCATTGTCTGCTCGTGATTGCATAGAAAAAAGCAGAGCCAATATTTTTGCGTTGTAATGTTGAAGTCAAATTTCTGTATTATTTGAAGAGTCACCACTAACTGAAAGAGAGAGGCCCCCCTATCACCACCATCAGTATTACAAAATAGTTTGTGAATGAAGGGCAAAAAAGGGTACTTTTAGTTCTCCAATAGATATTTTTGATTAGTGATTGTGAAAGGCTTAGATTGAAGTTCTGTACTAACAATGTAGAACAGTTGAATATCAGTTGAAATTCAAACATGAATCCAGAGTATTGCAGTAGATTTGCCTATTCAGCCTCATATGTTTATTTGCAGTGTTGTGAAATTTTTGGATTTATGTGAGTTAACACCTGCGTGTTCTTTGGGCTTAAAAAGGCACAATTTAACAGTGGAAGCAAGGCCAGGGAGAGAAATCATGAGCCCTGATGCTTCCCTTCCCAGGCCCCTTATTCCCCACCCCCACCGACTTTAAGCCTCCCTTCAACCATACATGATTTTTTTTCCCCCTTTCAAGATTCACCAATCAGTTCACCAATCAAGATAGGTTCCGGTAAAGTGATGACGCTCATTGTTGCCATCTGGTTACAAATATTGTCCAATATATGTGCAACATGGGTCCGTAATATGAAGAGCAGCAACAACATAATATAGTGTTAGTTTGTGCAGACCCTATAGGCCATCTTACTGTGACAAAAAACAGGATAACCCAACCCAGCCAATTACCACCTCATCAATCTACTCTCGGTCATCAGTAAAGTAATGGAAGAGGTGCTATCAAGCAGCACTTGCTTAGCAATCACCCGCTCACTGATGCCCAATTTGGGTTCTGCCAGGGCCATTCAACTCCTGACCTCATTACAGCCTTGGCTCAAACCTGGGCAAAAGAGCTGAACTCCCGAGGTGAGGTGAGCGCAACTGCCCTTGACATCAAGGCAACATTTGACCGAGTGTAGCATCAAGGAACTGGAGTCAATGGGAATCAGGGGGAACACTCTCTGCTGGTTGGAGTCATATCTAGCACAAAGGAAGATGGTTGTGGTTGTTGGAGGTCAGTCATCTCAGCTCCAGGACATCACTGCAGGAGTTCCTCAGGGTAGTGTCCTAGGCCCAATCATCTTCAGCTACTTCATCAATGACCTTCCTTCCATCATAAGGTCAGGAGTGGGAATGTTCGCTGATGATTGCACACTGTTCAACACCATTCATGAGTCCTCAGATACTGAAGCAGGCCATGTCCATATGCAGCAAGACCTGGATAATATCCAGGCCTGAGCTGACAAATGGCAAGTAACATTCATGCCGCACAAGTGTCAGGCAATGACCAATTCCAACAAGAAAGAATCCAACCATCAACCCTTGATGTTCAATGGTATTACCATCACTGAATCCCCCACTATCAACATCCTGGGGGTTACCATTGACCAGAAACTGAACTGGACTAGCCATATAAATACAAGAGCAGGTCAGGGGCTAGGAATCATGCAACAAGTAACTCACACCCTGACTTCCCAAAGCCTGTCCACCATTTACAAGGCACAAGTCAGGAATGTGATGGTATAATTGGATTCTATTTTGTCTGTAATCTCACAAGGTAGATCAAATGACTCCTGAGCAACAAAATGGAATGACTGAGCAACACAGGGCTTCACTGCCAGTGAGAAGCATTGGAGTCCTCAGGTGTCTCTGTACGATACAACTTTAAAGAGGCGAGAGGACAAAGACTGAATGGTTCACAATTGTACCTGTGTTTTTTTGATCAGCAAGCCTGAAGGCTCTGCTGATTGTTGTTTCACGCTATAATATATTTTCAATATGTACTATGTAACACAACTTTATCACAATATTTTATTCCTCATAAAGATCATAAAAGAACCAAGATAGAGTGGGATAATATGTAAATGGACATAAGGATAATATTGAAGTCAGTGGAAAAGACTCTTGAGAATCACGTGCAGTGTAAAACAGGTAACTGATTCACTATGAGCCCACTGCACACTCCTATCCTGGCAATTTTACCCCACAAACCTGCTTACAGTAAACTCCCATTAGCAACAAAACAAACAGAACTCCAGTCATGATTCCACCCTCTGTTCGGAAGATGATTGTGGATGATAAAGTCCATCTAGCCAAGCTTATCTCAACCATCCAGAATGACATATGAACATACAAACATACACACTAAGAGCAGGAATAAACCGTTTGGCTGCTTGAGCCTATTTTGCCATTTGATAATATTGTCTACATTATACCAGTGGCTACAATTCAAAAATATTTAATTGGCTGTAAAGTGAAGTGAAACATTGTGAGAGTGCCATTTAAATGCTGATTCCCTATGGATAATTAATTACAGAGCAATCAACTGGCTACAATGAAATCAGTATATTTACAAAACAATTCAACTCTATAGCTAATACAAACTTACCATTCTGACTGCTCTAGCACCAATCCACAATAAGCCATAAATGGCATCTGCTCCTTTTACGCTAATGACACTATCCCCAGGAGTTGTCAATCAGACATGTAACAGCCCTCAGCAAAAATGTAGATTGAATTGTGATTCTGAATTTTTCAGACAAGAATGATACAGGGTACAAAAATTCAGCATGGCCTTCAGTCAAAAACTGTATTGTTCCCGCTTCTGAGGGAAACTGCGGCAAAAATTGTGCGGTACACTGTGAATTTATAGCCTAAAATGGAAAAGTGTAATAAACAAATGAGAAACTCCAACAACAAAAAAGAGTGACACCCCCACCCCATGCTGCCCCCCAACCTCCCCCTACATCACCACTGCCACTCCACCCATCCTCCCACCACACCACACCTGCCACCCCACTGCACTCCCCAACCTCCTCCCACACCACCCCTGCCATCTCACCCTGCCCCCATCCAACCCCCATGCCACCTCTAGCATCACACCCCATCCCCCAACCTCCCTCCATGCCACTCCTGCCAATCTCCCCCACCCCTTTGTCAGCCCCCAACTTCTTCCCAACCCTCCAACACCCCCAACCTCCCCTCAATTCCTCCAACACCCCCAACTTCACACCCCCCAATACAATTTTCTCCAAAATAAAGATTTCACATCACTTTTCAAGCACAAACACTCCCAGTTGCTGCTTTGCTGCTGTTGATCGTCGAGCAGCTTCATGGTTTTCTGGCGGGCATTTTTTTAAAAATTGGAATTATGAAGCTGCCTGAGGGTCGGAAGTGGCAGCAACTCCGTAAAACTGACATTGACTGACTGGCTTTAAAAAAAAATCAGACGTCTTGGGATGACAGTTCTACTTTTTTTATGAAGTCAGTCTTTCAGGTCTGCAATTCTGCTTCATCAAGAAATATCATTTAGAGCAATGAGCCCAGGCACCCCCTAGGCCCTGAGCCCTGGTGTTTTGCACCACCTGCACCATCCTATCCTGGGCCATGGCGAGACGTACTGTGCACAATCCACAAGGTTGTTAAACCCACTGCTAAATTAATCAGGCCCAATTTTAGTATCCTGGGCCTATTGCCTGTTAAAGGAACCCCTTCAAAATTTGTCAGTGCTCAGTGGGGCAGGTGCTGGCCCTGCTCCACTTAGAATTCTTCAGCAAACCCCTGTGGCCTCGTCAGAAGGTAAGTTGTAACCACTTTTTTCTTAAACACTTCAAATGGAATCAGGAGGAACAGGAGTGGCCCCCTTCTTCACAGTCATCCTCCTCTGGTGGCCGACCTAAACCCTTGCCCCTAGCACTGGACATTTCCCTGATGCCACTGCCCTGTCAAGGCAGCTCTGCATTGATGTCTGCTTTGCTAGCAAGCTGCCTGGAGAAGTGCAGCAGGCTTCTGCTGGCCTCATTTAAATGAGGCCCGAGGCTCAATTTGTTCAAGCTGAGTGTCTGCATTCTAGCATAGGGATGGCTCCCTGCAACCAGTTCATATGCCAGCAGGTCGGCTCTACAATTTCTACACGTGGCACCACAAACATTCACTCCCTCCACCACCGATGCACAGTAGCAGCTGTGTACCATCTACAAGACACGCTGCAGGAATTCACCAAGGCTTCTTCAACAGCGCCTTCCAAACCCACAGCCACTAGCATCTAGAAGTTCAAGGGCAGCAGATACATGGGAACACCACCACCTGGAAGTTCTCCTGCAAGTCACTCAACATCCTGACTTGGAAATATATCGCCGTCCCTTCACTGTCGCTGGGTCAAAATCCTGGAACTCCCTCTCTAACAGCACTGCGGGTGTACCAACATCACCTGGACTGCAGTGGTTCAAGAAAGCAGCTCACCATCACCTTCTCAAGGGCAACTACGGATAAGCAATAAATGCTGGCCCAGCCAGCGAAGCCCACATCCTGTGAATGAATAAAAAAAAAATGTGTTTATCAGAACTTTCTCTTTACTATTTTAAACAGATGAGACAGTAACTCATTTATAATAAATGGATTACAGTTTGTGTTGAAGTAGCAGAGAAAAGAACTTCAGACAAATGAGTTAAATGCCCATCTGCAATTATTGACCATATTAAGTTGTGTGTGCTTTATGTCCATTTGAATTTATTTCTTCCATTGATGGCATCAGTACTTATTAATCAAAAAGCATTTTTAGACTAAACAGACAGAAAAGACATGTCACAATCTTTTGATTTTGAAAGAATGGGGAAAATTGTTGTTCAAAAGTAACACCAGTTCAGCTAGGAAAACATAGAACCACTCTCAATGCTGATGACTAACAGACTAACAGAATTGGAAGAAGGAAAGACACAAATGCAAACAAATAGGTGCTTTCTTAAAATTGTTGGAATATTTATTAAAGCATCATGAGAGTTCACTTAATCAATGGAAGAAAAATTGAAATAGAACTGAAACTCCTCTAACCGTTCAATCACATACTGATTTACAAGCCGTTAATAACAGGCAATTTCCATGTGTACACAGGCACAGCACCGGGTGAGACCATAGTCTTAATCCAGCCTTCTAGATGGTTATTTAACTGTCAAAAGAAGGACACAGGTCACTGTCATAGGTATGTGACTGACTGTTTTTTAGATGGTAAAGAGGCTGCTTCTTCATGTTATACATAACTATAAGTTTACATTTATGCCAGAAAGGATCCCAGGAAAACTGTGCCTGACTGGAATAGCTTGCTGCTCTGCTACTGTCCATCAAAAGCACAAGTATCCAATCAAAGTGGGAAATCACCCATTGCATACATACATACATTATGGATAAAGCCGTATGCAAAGTGAATTTTAATTGGCTGTAATTGTCATTTAATTTAGGTGAAATATTATCTGGAGACCAGGCTTTCAATTAACACGCTCTGGCTGCTGTTAACTGTGAAAATTTACATATACAGGTAACTTGAGTTAAATGATAGACATAAGTAATAGAGGTATATTAATTAAGATAATTGTGATTAATTAATCATAAAATATATTCAATTATTAATCAAGTAACTGGTCCTACTTAATGTCCACTTTCTCTAACACTAGATAATGAAGAATAAAATGACATATTTGTGGTAGATGGTAAATGTTGCCAATTTTTAATATAGATTTTAATGGTTTAACTGTTAAAATCATACTTAACAATAATTTTTCAAATAACATTTGCAACAAGACCTACCTAGCCTCTAGCACATCTTTAGTCTTTGTTAATAATCTGAATATAATGGTGGCAAAAAAGTAGTTTATTGAAACATCAATAAAGCAGGTTATCGCTCATTCAGTAACAGGCCACTTAGCATGCATCAGATCAATCAAGCACATGACACTGAAACGGGGCTGAAAACTCATGCCCCAGCTTCATAGAGCAAAGGTCACAATGCAAATTTTATGCTATTCAGCACTGATCCTATCAAAGTCCACAGGGTTAGGGAAAAAAATTTGCACAAAAGAGACAGAAATCCATGCCACTAGAAGCACATTAGTATCAGTGAGCTGAGGAATAGGTGAACATTACACAAAGATTCT
Source organism: Carcharodon carcharias (assembly GCF_017639515.1). Lineage (NCBI taxonomy): Eukaryota > Metazoa > Chordata > Chondrichthyes > Lamniformes > Lamnidae > Carcharodon > Carcharodon carcharias. The sequence continues at coordinate 72,634,971 of NC_054477.1, read as the reverse complement.
AAGGTTTGGATCAGGGCCCTGAAGGTAGGCCCCCAATGTTGGATGGGCCAATGCACACTGCCCTTTCTTATAGCGATGTCCATCTTTAAAGCAGGAGGAGATTTTGTCACCAGATATGTGCTCAGCAGGAAGGCTGGAACTCAGATATGCCTCACCTTGGCCTAATTTGCCATCTACTGTTGGACAGCCATCAAACAATGTGCATGAAGGCCATGGAGCTTGACCCCCTCAATCCTTATAAAACACAGAGTCCATTCTGTACTTAATTCAATTCACCAGCATGGGCCAAAATTATACTACATTTGCAGCATGCATACCCTTTAGCTCATGTGCATTGCATGACATAATGCGGTATCAAGACTATTCACTCATTTACACCCATTTCACTTTCCCATGTCCTTTCTCGTACAGTTTATTTAATTTTATTTTACAAATATTTATCCACGTTCCTTTTAAAAGCAATTATGGATCCTGCTTCCATCATTATTTCTGGAAAGGTCAGTTCACATCCTAACAACTTCTTATCCCTCAGGGCCAATGTCTCAATTGATTTTTTTTATTCCTTGTTGGGATGTGAGCATCACTGGCAAGGCCAGCATTTATTCCCCATCCCTAACTGCCCTTGAGAACATGGTAGTGAGCCACCTACTTGAACTGCTGCTGGTCAATAATGTAGGTAATTCTACAATGCTGTTAAGGAATTTTGGCTCAGCGACAGTGAAGTGAATGAAAGGTGATATAGTTCCAAACCAGAATGATGTGGACATGGAGAGGAACTTAAAGGTGGTGATGTTCCCATCCATCTGCTGCCTTTGCCCTTATATATGGTAGAGATTGTGGGTTTGGAAGGTGCTAGGAAAGGAGGCTGGGTGAGTTGCCCAAGTGCATCTTGTAGACACTGCTGCCACTGTGTGCAAATAGCAGAGGGAGTGAGTATGTAAGGTGGTGGATGAGGCACCAATCAAACGGGCTGCTTTGTCCTGAGTGGTGTTAAGCTTCTTGAGTGCTGTTGGAGCTGCATTCATCCAGGCAAGTGGAGAGTATTCCATCACACTCCAGACTTGGGATTTGTAGATGGTAGAAAAGCTTTAGAGAGTCAAGGGATGAGTAACGCACAGCAGAATTCCCAGTCCCTGGCCAGCTATTGTATTTAGCCACAGTATTTATATGGCTGGACCGGGTCAGTTTCTGATCAATGGTGATCTCCGGGATATTCATGGTTGGAAATTCAGCGATGGTATTGACATTGAATTTTAAGGACAAAAATAAAAATAAAAATACCTGGAAAAACTCAGCAAGTCTGGCAGTATCTGCGGAGAAGAACACAGTTAATGTTTCGAGTCCGTATGACTCTTCAACAGAACTAAGTAAAAATAGAAGAGCGGTGAATAGAAGAGATTTCACCTCTCTTCTGTTTTTACTTAGTTCTGTTGAAGAGCCATACGGACTCGAAACGTTAACTGTGTTCCTCTCCGCAGATGCTGCCAGACCTGCTGAGTTTTTCAAGATATTTTTACTTTTATTTTCGTTTTGGATTTCCAGCATCCGCAGTTTTTTTGCTTTTATCTTATTGAATTTTAAGGAGTTGGTTAGACTCACTTGTTTTGGAGATAGTCATTGTCTGGCACTTGTGCATCATGAATGCCACTTGACACCAATGCTCACACTAAGCTGCTCCCGTGCTCAGTTGCACAGTAGTCTGAAAGGCACTGTGTAGGCCTTATTCTCTGCTAACACCTGTGCACGGCCATGCAAAATACTTAAAGGAACCTGGCACTAAAAAAGGGTCATACACAGTAACAAAATTTTAAAGGGAGCTGTCATATTTTTCCTGACTAAATCACTCGTGTATGCAACATGCGCATTGGATAAAAGAGCCTGGTTTAATCTGTTTTTTTTCTATACAAACGAATATACAAAATTGCCACAGATGGTTCTATTACACTTCTCCCTCCTTAAAGAAAAGTTACAACACAATAATTTCAGGGTATAAATGTTTAATTTGTCTCTGTTTTGTTTTAAATACATCTGTCACATCAACAATATGTTTGATTTCCACACAATCTTAATATATTTCTTTGTTTTCCTTAATTCACAAATTAAACATGACCACTGCTTTCCTACTCTGAAGAGAATGGTCCATAACTTCTGATCTCCACGGCGTCGTCCCTGGGAGATACCCCACAGGTGCGCAGCCAATCACCCCACCCACACCACCCAGGCCAAAGGTGCCCACATAAAGATTGCACTGGTTTTCCCAAGGAAGTTCAAACTTACAATGGGTAATTGCCCTGCGCTGGGAATCATCCGATACACCGGTTTAAATCACAGGCTTCAGATGGTTCCGACTGTCTTACAGGAATAGTTACCCAGGAAAGGTTAGAAGAATTGAAACCACTTCAAATCCCTGCGTAACCATGGTACTGAGTACACCCCAGCCCCTCCAACATCCCACGGGACACCCCAAACCCCCACAGGACCCCTAAATAATTTTCACCCCTGCACTGAAACTCCTATTTATCCCCCAACTTTCAACTACCCTCTCAACTATCCCCTCCACCACCCCACCACCCCACCCCCCACCATAATGTGATGCCCTGCCTAATCCTCCAACTACGCTCCAGACCCTCCTGCCCCCTCCCCCCACTGGATCCCACGACTACAACCCTGATCCACAGGGCTAACTTCCTGAGCCCTCACAGGTCCCCCAAATACTGCCCCACACCCCAACCATCTTTCTGACCTCTCATGGGACTTCTTACTACCCCCCACACATCCCCAACCACCCAAACCCCACCCCCTCTGACCACTGAGCCTCCCTCCTCCATTCTACCCACACCCCCATATCCTATCCACTTACCTAACACACTTAACTTCTCCCTGGCTTCTCAAAGCAGCTGGACCTTTAAACTTACCTGCTTTATGCCAGCTAGTGTTCTAAAAAAGGGGCATGCCTTCATTGCCCCCAACTCCGCTACACTCGACTGAGAGGATTCCTGAACAGCTGTTCTGCACTATTCTTACCTGGCCCAAGTCAGAAGCTCGGGTGAGAAAGGTGTGGCTACATTTCAGTGTAAGTAAATAGATGTGGAATGACAATACAACTGTGATTGTCACTCCACGGAAGTTCTGGCCCGATACCTTCTTTCCTGGTCCAAACTTTCAGAACCCGTGGAAAGATCTTGATCCATCACGGAGTGAGTCTGAGGAGAAGTTTTCTCCAACAAAGACTCATTTTGATCTTGACCTACAATTGAATTTTCCATTTGATCAGACTTGTTTGGCTAACTCTGACTTTCTCTTGCACTAATTCCTGCCATGACTTGTGTCGGAGTAACTATTCACAGAATCACACAGTGCAGAAGAGGCCCTTCAGCTCATCAATCTGTACTGACATGTGAGAAACACCTGACCTACCTAACTAATCCCATTTACCAGCACTTGGCCCATAGCCTTGAATGTTATGACGTGCCAAGTGCTCATCCAGGTACTTTTTAAAGAATGTGAGGCAACCCGCCTCCACCACCTTCCCAGGCAGTGCATTCCAGACCGTCACCACCCTCTGGGTAAAAAGGTTTTTCCTCACATCCCCCCTAAACCTCCTGCCTCTCACCTTGAACTTGTGTCCCCTCATGACTGACCCTTCAACTAAGGGGAACAGCTGCTCCCTATTCATCCTGTCCATAATCTTGTACACCTCGATCAGGTCGCCCCTCAGTCTTCTCTGCTCCAATGAAAACAACCCAAGTCTATCCAACCTTTCATAACTTAAATGTTTCATCCCAGGCAACACCCTGGAAAACCCCCTCCAGTGCAATAACATCCTTCCTATAATGTGGCGACCAGAATAGCACACAGTACTCCAGCTGTGGCCTCACCAAGGTTCTATACAACTTCAAAATGACCTCCCTACTTTTGTAATCTATGCCTCGATTGATAAAGGCAAGTGTCCCATATGCCTTTTTCACCACCCCACTAAAATGCCCCTCTGCCTTCAGAGATCTATGGACACACACACCAAGGTTCCTTTGTTCCTCAGAACTTCCTAGTGTCATGCCATTCATTGAATACTTCCTTGTTAAATTACTCCTTTTAAAGTGTATTACCTCACACTTTTCAGTGCCACTTATCTGCCCATCTGACCATCCCATCTATATCCTCCTTTAGCTCAACACACTCAATCTCACTGTTAACCACCCAGCCAATCTTTGTGTCATCTGCAAACTTTCCTGCCAACACCTCCAATACCTTGTCACTCCCCATATCAATTTGCTTAAGAACATCACAGTCTCTCTCTGTCCCCGAGTTTAATACCTTCACCTTCATTCTCTTGGGTGAAGACAGATGTGAAGTATTCATTCAACACTCTAGCGATGTCATCTGGCTCCAGCCATAAATTGCCCCCTTGGTCTCTTATGAGCCCTACTCTTTCCCTGGTTATCCTCTTCCCATTGATATACTTATAGAAGATCTTGGGATTTTCCCTACTTTTACCAGCCAGAGCTTTCTCATATCCCCATTTTGCTCTCCTAATTGCTTTCTTAAGCTTCACCCTGCACTTTCTGTACTCCACTAATGACTCCGCTGATTTGCTTCTCTTGTACCTGCTAAAAGCCTCTCTTTTCCTTCTCATCGTTTCCTGAATAATTCCGGTCATCCATGGTTCTCTGGGCTTGTTTCTCCTTTCTATCACTCTAGAGAGAACATGTTGAGCCTGTACCCTCCCCATTTCCTTTTTGAACATCCCCCACTGCTCCTCTGTAGATTCCCCCACAAGTAACTGTTCCCAGACTACCTTGGCCAGATCCTGCCTTATTTTACTAAAATCCACTCTCCCCCAATCCAAAACATTTTTTTGCAACTTGTCTATTTCTTTGTCTATAACAAACTTAAACTATATCATGTTGTTGTCACTATCACTAAAATGCTCCCCCAGCACCACCTCAGCCACCTGTCTGGCTTCATTCCCCATAATTAGGTCCAGCACTGCGCCGTCCCTATTGGTACTGGACTCGTAACCCAACTATCCAATTCAGATACTTTTGATTCTTCTCAACTTCTCTCTTTTTCATGAATCTCTGAGGAGAAAACATGATATATCTGTACGAACCTAACCTTTCCCCTACCAAACATCTTGACCAAATATGTGCCAGATCAACAGATTTTAATGATTCTTCCTTGTAGCCACTTCAACCACTTGTGATCATGATTCTTCACTCTAACCCCTGGTTCAACCTCAGACTTCTTTCCCTCACTCTACCCCTGTCATGACTTTCTTTCTGCCTAGATTTTTTCTCTTGCACTGACTGTGCTAAATGTGGCTTCAGTGATGAAACTCTCATTCTGGACTGTCTTGCATGAAACGATTCAGCTGTCATTCTGCCAGTTGTAGTGTGAGGTGTGCAACAATAGGTAAACAGAAAGTTCATCCGTCTGTGATCCATTGAAGACTGGCACTTCTTCAGATTTGTTTCTAACATTTTCTTAACAAGAATATGCTTAACAATTTGTACTGTGCGCTCTGCTGCTCCATTGGAAGCAGGATGAAATAACGGAACTCTAGTGTGTTTTACACCGTTCATTCTGATGAATTGTGCAAACTCTTCTGAACAAAACTGAGATCCGTTGTCAGGCACAATTTCCTCTGGGAACCCATAAGCAGCAAACTAACTGTGCAAAATATTTAGAGTTTTGCTAGCTGTTGTTCAATTCCTCAAAAATCCTTCAACCCACTTCAAATGGCTCTCTACCACGACGATTAGCTGCTGCCCTTCAAATTCTGCAAAATCTACGTACTGTCTCTGCCATAACCTAGCTAGCCATTTCCGTGGCTGCAAAGGTAGATAGGGCAGCTTCTTTTCTTAATATACACTACACTGTTTCACATGTTGTCTGAGGCCCAAGTGTTCCAGTATCCATATTGTCAAAAGTTGATCTTAAGATGGGGGATATATGCCAGGACCCCACATAAGCCCTGATGAACACACATGAGCTGAAATTGCCCGAGAAGTTTTAACTTCCAATGGGCTCACCCCTGTTGCACAGGGCCCTCTTTGAAAGTCTCCAAAAGTCTCAGTGTCAAAGATTTGGCCCGGTACCCAGTACTTACCTTAAAACCTACCCTGGAAATGTTATGCTGGTTAATACTTGGTCTAAATCAGTGATTAGCCAGTGAGGCTGAACTGGGCAACACAGCTGAACCAACCAATCAAACCAACCCCACTCCCCAACTCAACTACCCCTCCCACCCCTTTAACACATGACCCGACCAAACCAAACTACCCTCCCACCCCCCAGCCCCGCCTACACACCAAACCGACCCAACAATCCCTCAACTCGACTGCCACTCGACTTGACTTGACTTCCTCACAACTTGCTCACCCGCATGTTACGGAGAGTGATGAGCAAGTACTAAAACTCTTATTCCCTTCCCTTACCATTTGTAATCTGTGTGTTTTTGAAAAGGAAGAAGTGTGTGTTTCTTAACCCCTGAGTGTATTGCCAATTTGAATGAACAGCAGCAAGCTTTTCATGGGTTTAAATAAATAGGGTTATTTATTCACATGTTCACCCCAAAAATCTTACACTACGCCACTCACTCAGCCACTCACACATACACACCCATAAGGAAAATACAATTAGAGAGAAAAGTGCACATTTACAAGTTATAAACAGAAGAATAGTTTATAATTCACGTGTTTTGCTCACCTTGACAGAAAGCATGCCTTGCAGGCTCAACAAAGAATATGTTTTCACTCCTCCACGGGAAGTCTAGGTGGATATATTAGAATTGTGGCAGGATTCCCCCAAAGAGATGGATTTTTATCAGGTCATGGAATTAGTTACTTGTGGGCAGAATGTTCAGTTTGATGTGCGGGGATGGGCCCCGCACATCTGCGTGTAAAATGGCACCATCGCGATATTTCACTGGGTGGGTGCACGATGAAGTTCGATGCACACCTGCTATTAGTTAACGGGCTAGTTAAGGCCCTTTAGTGTTCAATGGACTGCGATTTTTAGGCACCCATGTGATCTTCGCGTCGGCACACCGATGCAACAGGCAGGCTGGTAAGAGACTTTTCTATGAACTTCATCCACGGGCAGGATTAGAGGGCTCAGTGGGGTCGTCAATTTGCTTTGTGGAGTATCTATTGGAGAAAGTATTTTCAACTTGCCTGTGCAGTCTGCAGCAGTTCAGAACACATTCCAGCATCTTTCTGCGTACTTTTAACCTTCAGGTCAGCACTCTGCAGTCAGGAATCTTTTGCGGGCTTGTAGCTTTCAGGAAACCTCCCCTTAGTCTGGGTATGGGATCTGACATGTCCACTGGAGGCAGCTCCTCTGAGGAGGAAGGGAGGGGTGGAATGAGAAGGAGGCCAGAAGTGGACATTCAGCCTCCAGGGGAGCCAGCTTTGGGAATACAGGCGCAGGCACAAGGGGCGCAGGGCCAAGAGGTAGTCCAAGGTGGAAGGGGCCATAGAAGACGCTACTATCCTGCTGCCATGGTATACAGGTGGCGAAGCAGTTACCTCAAGATGACTGAGGTGCAGTGCTGAAGGAGGCTCCGACTGTCGAGGGGGACGGTGAACTAAATCTGTTGGATGATTGGCCCTGAGATCTCCCCTAATTGTGTGGATGGACACCACATGCCAGTGGTTCTGAAGGTCACAGCTGCCCTTAACTTCCGTGCTTCTGGCTCCTTCCAGGGCTCAGTGGGTGATAGTTGCGGTGTCTCCCAATCAGCTGTCCACACTTGTGTCAAGCAGGTTAAAGATGCTCTGTTCAGGCGTGCATTGACCTTCATCCACTTCCACTGGGACCAGGCAAGCCAGACACAGCGAGCCAGAGGCTTCGCGGCCATTGCTGCGTTACTCCGCGTCCAGAGTGCAATAGACTGTACACATGTGGACATCAAGGCACCAGCAGGTGAACCCAGTGCCTTCGTCAACAGGAAGGGCTTCTACTCCATGAACGTGCAGATAGTGTGTGATCACAGGATGCTGATTATACAAGTCTGTGCAAGGTACCCAGGCAGCCCCCATGACGCCTACATCCTCAGACACTCCCAGGTACCAGGGCTCTTCAGTGCTCCAGGCCGGCTGGATGGATGGCTGCTGGGTGACAAGGGCTATCCCCTCAAAAGGTGGCTCATACGCCTCTCCCCATCCAAGCTGAGCAGTGGTACAATAGGATCCAAACCTCCACAAGGGCTGTGGTGGAGAGAACCATCGGTCTTCTCAAGATGCGCTTCCGATGCCTGGACCACTCAGGAGGCGCACTCCAGTATCCCCCAGATCCAGTGTCAGTGATAGTGTTTGCATGCTGCGCTCTACACAATTTTGCGCTCGAAAGAGGGGGATACAGTGGACAATGATGGTATTAACGCAGTGGCTGCTGCTGCACACAATGAGTCCAGCACTGATTCTGAGGTTGAGCATGCACAGGGAAATGCTGAGGGGGTAGATGCTGACCCCGGAATACTGCAGGGTATCAGGGACACCCGGGAGGCTTTAATTGAATGAACATTCAGCTAGTTCAACACAAATGGATCAACAGGACCAGCCTTGCCTGGCGCATCCATACTCAACACCTAAGTGCAAAATCTGCAAAGTCATCAGCAGGAACTAAGGGCCTTGTACATAATGTTGAATGTCTAAACAAACACTCGTGAAAATCTTCTTAAACAAACGCAGAACAAATGAGCCACCCTCAGCCATGGACACATGTCTGAATTTTCTCCCAATTGGAAAAAAATACTGTAAGCAAGCAAAAAGAAATTCTAAGGGCCTAATCTCAGGCCAACATAAAAGCACCAGTGGTGTGCCTAATGTGCCTTACGTTTCCGTTTGCAGGTGCTACATCTTGGTGCTGCCCCATCGCTGGGAGTGGCACCTGAGACAGCCTGCTCACTCTGCTGTCCTGTTGGCCTCAGTGACCTTGGTGGTCATCCTCTGGGCCATGGAGCTTGTGCTGGGCCTGCCTGGGAGGGAGCTGCCAATTCCACAGCTGGCATCTCCCCAGTCATTGCAGCCTCACCGGATGATACGGTCACTGGGAGAGAGGTGGTGGAGCTGGTGCCCTCTTCCGGAGCCCCGTGAGAGGAGCCCACAGGGAGGACAAGCAGCTGCTGCGCCAACATGAGGTCACCTCGGACCTCCCTGCTCACTATGGATGGATGTGTAATGAGCTGGGAACCTTGATGCCCACACCATTTCCCATACTGTCAGCGAGCAGTTGATGTCAATGCCGATGTGAGGGCTTGCTGGCCTGAGCACATCCCCAGGAAGCCCTGGCAAGTCTCCTGCAGGAGGCTCTCCACGAGGGTAGCCACTGTCTCCATGGAGGATGCATGGCGCTCAGACATATGGCTCATTGCTTCGGTGATCGTCCAAATAGACTCCTCCACCACGGAGACAAAGCCAAGCATAGCCTCATGTATCACCCCCAGATGCTCCCCCACACCTGGATGCTTTTCCTGCACCTGCTGCATCACGGGCGACTCCAGAGGCACATCATCAGGCACTGACTGAGCATGTGCCTGGTCTGCTTCACTGTGCCCTGGGACACTAGCCGACTTTCCAATGCCCACCGATGTGCTGATGTCTGCGCTGGTGCCTGCCTCGCAGAAATGGTGTGACGCTGGTGAGACTTCGGGGCCCTCAGGTGTGAGAGGGGGCACCTGCTGCTCCTCCTCCTGGCCGTGCTCTGATGGTGCTGAAAGGAAGAACAAGGACAGTGGCTCAGTTAGCGTTCGCACACTGACAAACTTCATCCCTTTCCCCCTGGCTCATTATGTGCTCAACCTTCTAGAACCAATGGACACGAACATTGGTGGGGTGGTAAATGGTGAGGAGGATAGCCTTACATTACAGAAGGATGTAGACGGGGTGGTCAGAAGGACTGATGAGTGCCAAATGGAATTTATTGTGAATAAGTGTGAGGCGATGCACTTGGGCAGGGCAAACAAGGCACGGGAATACACAATGAACAATAGGACCATGGGAACTAACAACGATCAGAGGGACCTTGGTGTGCATGTCGACTGGTCCCTTAAGGTAGTTGGACAAGTACATAAGGTGTTTGAGAAGGCATATGGCATACTTGCCTTTATTAGCCAAGGCATAGAATATAGGAGCAGGGAAGTTATGCTGAGACTGTAGAAAACGCTGCTTAGGCCACAGCTACAGTACTGCGTGCAGTTCTGAAATGCACATTATGGGAGGGATGTGATTGCAGTGAGAGAGTGCAGAGGAGATTTACAAGGATATTGCGTGGTCTAAAGAGTTTCAGTTATGAGGAGAGATTGCATAGACTGGGGTTATTTCCCCTGGAGCAGAGGAGATTGAGGGGGGACATGATTGAGATGTATATCCTTATGAGGGCAATAGATAGGGTAGACGGGAAGGAACTTTTCCCCTTGGCAGAGGGATCAGTAACCAGGGGGCATAGATTTAAGGTAAGGGGAGGAGGTTTACAGTGGATGTGATGAACAACTTTCGTTCACAGAGGGTGTTGGGAATGTGGAATGCACTGCCTGAAAGAGCGGTAGATGCAGAAACCCTCATAACAAGTATTTGGATGTACACCTGCGATGCCATGTCATACAAGGCTATGGGCCAAGTGCTGGAAAATGGGATTAGAATAGTTAGATACTTGTTTGATCTGCGCATCCTCAATGGGCCGAAGGGCCTTTTTCTGCACACCTCTGACTCTATCACTCTGTGACCGAGCAATTTTGCAACAATAACAAATTTTACAATTGTCAGTGCTATGGATGTTGGGAGGACATTGCGGACCTCACTGTTGACCTCAAAAACCTGGCCATGCCACACCAGCCTCACCGACACCAGTTGATCTGGGTGCATGCCACCTCTCCAGCTCGAGGCCCCCTGCTCAAAGCGGCTTAAGATGAGGAGGTGAGTCTGGCCGCCTCCAGTCCTCCCACGCTTCGAGGCATTATGAGGATTCTTCTCCTGAGAAAGAGAGAACACCATTCATTATGGCAAATCCCACTGGACTCTGCATGCGCACGCCACACTCCAACCACAGTGGGCCATATCAGGCCCCCAGTGCCTCCCCTCCCCACTCCCGCTGATTACTCACATAAAGATAGTACGCCCGCTCCCAACCCCACCCCCCAAATGGCCCCTTGGACACATGCTGCATACCTCACTTTAGGAAACACATGGTATTTCCTCCCACAGCAAGGAGGCGCAACCATGTGAAGCATAGAGGGCAGCAGATGATTCCTGGCCATGACACCTTGAGGCTCCCCGTCCACCATCTCATCACGCTGAATGGGACTTGTGTTGGAGTTCTGAGTATGTGCCTAGTTGTATCTCCTGCAGGTTGCCCCCAGACTAGTCATGTGCGACTAAGAGCAACACATGGTGCGGGGGAGAACTCATCTCCTCATGAACCATTCAGGCTGATCTAAGCATGGGCACTATCTGCTTGCCCACCCAGCGTAGGAAAAATGCTCAATGTGATTCAATGCAGTCACTTGAGACTTGAGTGGAGGCCTCAAAGGCTAAGGCTACCTGCTGGGTTAAATGCCCAATGCCAACATGCTACTCACCCTTCCAGAGTGCAACAAATCATTGAAGTGCTTATGGCACTGGATCCAGATGCACCACACCTCACGGAAGCTCACCATCTCCGCCACCTCTTCCTAGGCACATTTGGTCATGTGAGGGAAGCCTCCTCCTCCCATCCTGGGGAACCAACACCTCCCGCCGTGCTGCCACCTCTTCGAGAAGAGCAGCAAGGCAATCGTCAGAAAAGCGAGGGGCACATTGGCCCCCCGCTGGCCCAGCCTGCAGCCTGCCCTGCTCCTCTAGCCTTCCCTCCAGTCTGACCTGGTCAGCCGACCCCTTGCTGTGTGCCCTGAAACTGGCCATTGTGAGCAGCCTACAGGATGCTGCCAGGCCTTCTTTTAAACAAACTGCCAGGATGCCATTGGACCCGGTCTGTACATGCCCGCCGCCACCTGCACACTCCCGCTATCCATGGGAGTCGGCAAATACGCTGGGTGGGCATTAATTGGCCCACACACGTAAAATGGCGGAGCGAACCCAATTGCGGGTGGCAATCAGGTCCACACCCGTCTGCACCCACACCCGCTCTCCCCCATCACAATGGAAAATTCTGCCCCAGGAGATGGGTTTTCTATATTGGTGGACTAGAAAAGGAACAGGCCTCGAAACCTTACAATGTTGCAAACTCCAGGTCCCAAGGCAAAGATGTTGTTGCTTTTGCTGCTGCTGCTGTTTCTGTAGTTGTTTGCAAGCTGATTGGTATCTCCCTGGTTCTAGGGATAATAAGATTCATTATGTGTAGTCAATTTCAGTCATGATCAATACTTTGATTGCCCACCTAGAATGATTTGAAGTTAGAAGCCATTGATACACAATGGGGATATGAATGATGGCCATTCACACCTACTTACGAGGAGCTGCTTTCTGCAGTTCTCTTTGTTAAGTATTGAGTTTGGAGACAGTGGGCCTGGGAATTCATTAATTATGAGTTTTGGATAAGTCCACAAACAATAGGAGGTGTGAATTCCCGAAATTTTTTTTTGTCTTGCTATGTCCATACAAGGGAGGCAGCCCATTATGGTCATTCAATTAGAAGCTTTCTGATGACTTGATATACTTCTGATAAAAACAAAAAAACTGCGGATGCTGGAAATCCAAAACAAAAACAGAATTACCTGGAAAAACTCAGCAGGTCTGGCAGCATCGGCGGAGAAGAAAAGAGTTGATGTTTCGAGTCCTCATGACCCTTCGACAGAACTTGGGTCATGAGGACTCGAAACGTCAACTCTTTTCTTCTCCGCCGATGCTGCCAGATCTGCTGAGTTTTTCCAGGTAATTCTGTTTTTGATATACTTCTGAGTCTGTGCAAAAATGGCAAAAATCACCTAATGCTTGGCAAACATCTTAGCAACCTTTTAATGTCCATTCTTAAAAGAAAAGGCAGTTCCAGAAAAATTTATACTGGATTTACTCCATGTTTAAAGTTATGAATATGGCATGCCTTTACTGGGCATGGCAACCCCCAACCTAACCCAACTATCTCCCCCACCCAAATACACACTCATCCACTCATTCACCCACTCACCTACTCACCCATTCACATACTCACCAATTACCCACCCACTCAACTACCCACCCACTCACCCATTCAGTCACCCACTCACCCACTCACCCACGCAGTAATTCTCTCCCACTCACTCATATTCTCACTCGCTTATCCACCTATGCACTTACTAACCCACTCACTAACCCAATACGACTTACTTGAATATGACAGTTAATATCATGAAAAGGGGACATGTCCTCTCTTCATCTGTCTTTTCTTGCACGCACTAGTCTTCCCATGGATGTCCGCACTGAGATCCAAGTCCTGGCTGAAAAATTGCAAAGAAGTCAGGTCACAGAGATCTTCACAGGCAATGTCAACCCTTGCAGTCTAAACACTGACCAGAAGATTTGGGCCAATGTCCTTATCTAACTCCAGTCATCAAAGATAGCTCTTCGCTAGCCTCTTTGTCAAACACATCCCTAAATGTTGATCGTGAAGATCACTTACCAACTGCGATCTGTACTTTTCAGGGTACCAGATATGGTACAACTCTATCAACTGACAACTCATGCTAACACGTTAAAAATGGCCAGATTTCTAAATCCAGTATCTGTGTAGGTCGCACATTTGCAATGTAGTCATAGACCCTTGTTGATAGGGGGTCCCTACATGTTGTTCTACCAATGTTATCTGCTGTGACTGGCAACTCATTTACATGAAAAAAGAAAAATACATATTGCCTGTTGGGCTTTATCTCTGATGGGGGACAGTAATCTAGACATCACATTGACATTACCATGACCTTTCATGTCCGTATTTAATGTTGTACTTATAAGCAGACAAACTTAAAACCTATCTCTGCATTCAGGCTGTAGCTAAAGTGGGTACTGGAGACTTTGGATTCAGAATAGCCATGATGGCTTACGGTCAGTTTTGACTGTGAAATTACAACCATACAAATAACAATGAAATCTTATTACTGCAAAAATCAAAGAAAATGCTTCATGTTCTATCTGAGCATAATTTCACTCACTGGTACTGAGTACGTGAGAGACGAATGCATTATCCAACACATGAGAGATCACAGCACCCATTCCATATGGAGAGGCATCACATGCTATCTTTGAACACATCATGACATAGAAGCGTTACACCCTCTACATGTTCAGTTTGACATAAATTGAATGCCTTGTCACATTCCTTCATCCAATTCCTTGGATCACCCTTCCTCAAGAGATCATTCAATGGATGCAACAATGTTGCCAAACTTGGTATGAATTCACTGTAGTCATTCATTAGGCCAAATGAAGTTCTGAGCTCAGAGATGTGCTGAGGGTGTGACACATTTCTAATTGCTTGAACCTTACTCTTAGTAGGATGTAACTCATCCTTGTCTGCCATGTGACCAATATACTCTACAGAGTTTTGAAACATTTCACATTTGTGTGCAGCATCGGCGGAGAAGAAAAGAGTTGCCGTTTCGAGTCCTCATGACCCTTCGACAGAACTTGAGTGAGTCCAAGGAAGGGATGAAATATAAGCTGGTTTAAGGTGTGTGTGTGGGGGTGGGGTGGGGGAGGGGTGGGTGTGGTTTGGGTGGGGGGAGAGAGAGAGAAGTGGAGGGGGTTGGTGTGGTCGTAGGGACAAACAAGCAGTGATAGAAGCAGTTCATCAAAAGATGTCACAAACAATAGAACAAAAGAACACATAGGTGTTAAAGTTGGTGATATTATCTAAACGAATGTGCTAGTTAAGAATGGATGGTAGGGCACTCAAGGTATAGCTCTAGTGGGGGTGGGGGGAGCATAAAAGATTTAAACATATTTAAAAATAATGGAAATAGATGGGAAAAGAAAAATCTATATAATTTATTGGAAAAAACAAAAGGAAGGGGGAAACAGAAAGGGGGTGGGGATGGAGGAGGGAGCTCAAGACCTAAAGTTGTTGAATTCAATATTCAGTCCGGAAGGCTGTAAAGTGCCTAGTTGGAAGATGAGGTGTTGTTCCTTCAGTTTGCGTTGGGCTTCACTGGAACAATGCAGCAAGCCAAGGACAGACATGTGGGCAAGAGAGCAGGGTGGAGTGTTAAAATGGCAAGCGACAGGGAGGTTTGGGTCATTCTTGCGGACAGACCTCAGGTGTTCTGCAAAGCGGTCGCCCAGTTTATGTTTGGTCTCTCCAATGTAGAGGAGACCACATTGGGAGCAACGAATGCTGTAGACTAAGTTGGGGGAAATGCAAGTGAAATGCTGCTTCACTTGAAAGGAGTGTTTGGGTCCTTGGACGGTGAGGAGAGAGGAAGTGAAGGGGCAGGTGTTGCATCTTTTGCGTGGGCATGGGGTGGTGCCATAGGAGGGGGTTGAGGAGTAGGGGATGATGGAGGAGTGGACCAGGGTGTCCCGGAGGGAATGATCCCTACGGAATGCTGATAGGGGGGGTGAAGGGAAGATGTGTTTGGTGGTGGCATCATGCTGGAGTTGGCGGAAATGGCGGAGGATGATCCTTTGAATGCGGAGGCTGGTGGGGTGATAAGTGAGGACAAGGGGGACCCTATCATGTTTCTGGGAGGGAGGAGAAGGCGTGAGGGCGGATGCGCGGGAGATGGGCCGGACATGGTTGAGGGCCCTGTCAACAACCGTGGGTGGAAAACCTCAGTTAAGGAAGAAGGAGGACATGTCAGAGGTACTGTTTTTGAAGGTAGCATCATCGGAACAGATGCGACGGAGGTGAAGGAACTGAGAGAATGGGATGGAGCCCTTACAGGAAGCGGGGTGTGAGGAGCTGTAGTCGAGATAGCTGTGGGAGTCGGTAGGTTTGTAATGGATGTTGGTGGACAGTCTATCACCAGAGATTGAGACAGAGAGGTCAAGGAAGGGAAGGGAAGTGTCAGAGATGGACCACGTGAAACTGATGGAGGGGTGGAGATTGGAAGCAAAATTAAAAATTTTTTCCAAGTCCCAACGAGAGCATGAAGCAGCACCGAAGTAATCATCAATGTACCGGAGAAAGAGTTGTGGAAGGGGGCCGGAGTAGGACTGGAACAAGGAATGTTCCACATACCCCATAAAGAGACAGGCATAGCTGGGGCCCATGTGACCTTACGTCACATCAACAATTTCCAGTTCCCTGGCCCCAACCGCTTCCTCTTCACCATGGACGTCCAATCCCTCTACACCTCCATCCCCCACCAGGATGGTCTGAGGGCCTTAGCTTCTTCCTTGAACAGAGGCCCGAACAATCCCCATCCACCACTACTCTCCTCCGTCTGGCTGAACTTGTTCTCACACTGAACAATTTCTCCTTCAACTCCTCTCACTTCCTCCAAATAAAAGGTGTGGCTATGGGTACCCGTATGGGCCCAACTATGTCTGTCTCTTTATGGGGTATGTGGAACATTCCTTGTTCCAATCCTACTCCGGCCCCCTCCCACAACTCTTTCTCCGGTACATTGATGATTACTTCGGTGCTGCTTCATGCTCTCGTCGGGACTTGGAAAAATTTATTAATTTTGCTTCCAATCTCCACCCCTCCATCATTTTCACGTGGTCCATCTCTGACACTTCCCTTCCCTTCCTTGACCTCTCTGTCTCAATCTCTGGTGATAGACTGTCCACCAATATCCATTACAAACCTACCGACTCCCACAGCTACCTCGACTACAGCTCCTCACACTCCGCTTCCTGTAAGGTCTCCATCCCATTCTCTCAGTTCCTTCGCCTCCGTCGCATCTGTTCCAATGATGCTACCTTCAAAAACAGTTCCTCTGACATGTCCTCCTTCTTCCTTAACCGAGGTTTTCCACCCACGGTTGTTGACAGGGCCCTCAACCGTGTCTGGCCCATCTCCCGCGCATCCGCCCTCACGCCTTCTCCTCCCTCCCAGAAACATGATAGGGTCCCCCTTGTCCTCACTTATCACCCCACCAGCCTCCGCATTCAAAGGATCATCCTCCGCCATTTCCGCCAACTCCAGCATGACGCCACCACCAAACACATCTTCCCTTCACCCCCCCATGGCATTCCGTAGGGATCATTCCCTCCGGGACACCCTGGTCCACTCCTCCATCATCCCCTACTCCTCAACCCCCTTCTATGGCACCACCCCATGCCCACGCAAAAGATGCAACACCTGCCCCTTCACTTCCTCTCTCCTCACCATCCAAGGACCCAAACACTCCTTTCAAGTGAAGCAGCATTTCACTTGCATTTCCCCCAACTTAGTCTACTGCACTCGTTGCTCCCAATGTGGTCTCCTCTACATTGGAGAGACCAAACGTAAACTGGGTGACCGCTTTGCAGAACACCTGTGGTCTGTCCGCAAGAATGACCCAAACCTCCCTGTCGCTTGCCATTTTAACACTCCACCCTGCTCTCTTGCCCACATGTCTGTCCTTGGCTTGCTGCATTGTTCCAGTGAAGCCCAACGCAAACTAGAGGAACAACACCTCATCTTCCGACTAGGCACTTTACAGCCTTCCGGACTGAATATTGAATTCAACAACTTTAGGTCTTGAGCTCCCTCCTCCATCCCCACCCCCTTTCTGTTTCCCCCTTCCTTTTGTTTTTTCCAATAAATTATATAGATTTTTCTTTTCCCACCTATTTCCATTATTTTTAAATATGTTTAAATCTTTTATGCTCCCCCCACCCCCACTAGAGCTATACCTTGAGTGCCCTACCATCAATTCTTAATTAGCACATTCATTTAGATAATATCATCAACTTTAACACCTATGTGTTCTTTTGTTCTATTGTTTGTGACATCTTTTGATGATCTGCTTCTATCACTGCTTGTTTGTCCCTACAACTACACCAACCCCCTCCACTTCTCTCTCTCTCCCCCCACCCAAACCCCCCCCCCTACCCCCCCCCCCCCCCCTCCCACACACACACACACACACACACACCTTAAACCAGCTTATATTTCATCCCTTTCTTGGACTCACTCAAGTTCTGTCGAAGGGTGATGAGATCTCAAAAAACGTCAACTCTTTTCTTCTCCGCCGATGCTGCCAGACCTGTTGAGTTTTTCCAGGTAATTCTGTTTTTGTTTTGGATTTCCAGCATCCGCAGTTTTTTTTGATTTTATCACATTTGTGTGCCTTCTTCCAAATTTCATGTGTTTCTAAACACTGGAGCACATTTTTCAGCCTGTCATCATGGGTCTCCTGTTTGAAGCTGAAATAAATATGTCATCTGGATAGCACACTACTCCCTAAATTCCTCGCAGAATTTGGTTCATCACACTGTGGAAAATTCCAGGGGCTGGAGAAACACCAAATCATAGCCTATTAAACTGAAATATTCCCATGTACATATTGATGGTCAAATATCATTTAGACCCATCATCTAACTCAAATTCCAGAGTGGCATTTGTCAGATCTAACTTTGAACATATCTGGCATCCAACCAACATTGTGAATAGATCCTCCATGTTTGACAAAGTATCAAGTGGAGTGTATTCTAATGCCTGATAATCTGGTTACCTTATAATCACCACATACTCTTACACTGTCATCTGACTTTGGTACTACCACTATGGGAGTAGTGCAATTACTACCTTAGAGATCATTATTGGGGCCATAACATCTTGGTTCCAGGGCAGTGTATCTGGGGACTACCCCAAAGACATGTTGCAGAACCCCCTCATGCCCCGGAGATTCCAAGGTAAGGAATGCTCGGCAATTATCATGAAGTGCAAACTTCTGGTGAGCAATTACCCTGCACTGGGAGCCATCCGAAAACTTCAGATGGTTCCAACTGTGATACAGCAATATCTACCCATAAGAAGTTAGAGAAACTAAATTCACTCCTAGCTTCTGGGTAATTATTGTACTGACCCACACCAAACCCTCACGGGGCCCCCTCCCACTTCCAAACCCTCAGGGAACTCCCTCCACCACCTGACTCTCACTGCCCCCATCCCACTGGACTGACTCCAGCCCCTACCTACCCACCCCAATAGGCTTCCCCCACCTCCAGCACCATGGGGCACCCCTCCCAACCAGGGGACTATCCGCCCCTTTCAGGCGCGACCCAACTCGACCCCTCCACCGATGGCCAGAATGTCCCCCACTAAACTGCCGGACTGCCTGCCCCTCCCCCGACTGCCTGACCACCCCCCCCCTCACCAACTGCACAACCCTCCCACCAACTGCCCGACCACCCCACTTGACAGCCTGACAGCCCGACCTCCCCACCCCCCAACTGGCCTCCCCCCATCTCTCTCCATCTCCCCACAACCCTCCCCCCATCACTGGCCTGTCCAACCGCACCCTACCCCCCAAACTCTACCCACCGACCTGACAAACCTGCCTTCTCCCTGACTTGGAAGTGGCTGGACCTTTAAACTTACCTGATTTACAGCAGCCAGTGCCATAAAAACATTGGCCTAAACTCCTTGCATCCGACTCTGAAGCCCTCGACAGAAGGCCCCAGGAGCAATCCGATTCTTATTGCCAAACCGCAGAAGTTCAGGCCCTAATATTCTCATCTCAAGTCTTTTCAGTTCTTGTTCTACTTTCTCTCAGGGTATAGGATACTGGACATGGCCTACAACAAACTGGCCTGCGTTCCTCTGAACTCATACATTAGCCTTGGAGCCTTGCCTCAGTTTGCCAGTTTCAGTGAACACCTTAGGGTACTTGCTGACCATGTCATTTTTTTGATGTGAATTTTACTTCAACATGAAAAAGCTCATTACAATTTAACTTAAATGTTGTTAACTAGTTTCTTCCTAACAAGGTTGGTTTTACACCTTGCACAACAATGATGGGCAGATCTGCACATTGATCATTCTCTGTGACCAGAGCCGACACACTTGAAGTTATGGGAATTTTCTCTCTTCTATAACTATGTAACTCTACTTACGATTTTTCTAGCTGATGCTGACTCAACTTTTCATGATACACCGAATCAGGAATCAGGCTGACTGATCCATGTTTACCGGACCTCTATCCAACACTGCTTGAACCACTGGACATCCTTGTGCTTGTGATCGTATGGATCTCAAACAACCCCTCATCAACCTGCTGATGTTCAACAAACATATGCAGCAACTGACATTCCCGCTTGCTAGAGTTTTCTCTGTGGGCCTTCTTGTGACATGCCTTGGCAAGCTGGCTCTTCTTCTTTCAGCTGTAGTACCCTGCTTTCGTAAATGGGCAGTTTGGTACGCAATGTTGGCCTAAGCACCAGTAACAGGACTTTTTTGTACCACTGCTACTGCCCTGATGGCCTCCCCCCTTACACTTACTTAGTAACAACCTCATGACCACCACCAGCTGCCACCACTGAGGCCTTCTACTTGCTCATCTGCTACTTATTAATTGATTGACGGTTGTTAACTCTAACTTCTTTCGAGTCATGTTCTGCCAAGTCCGTGGGCATGCTGTGTGACAAGCTATATTAAAAGTCAACTTTGGCAACTTACTGCGAAAGCGCTCACCTTTTAAGCCACAAACAAATACGTCACACAATGCTCTCTCTTGAAACTCTCCAAAATTACAGTGAATCAACAACTTTTTCTAGCTAACAATATGACAGCTGATTCCTTGTTCCAAAAAGATAACTCTCTGCAATCTCCAAACTTTTGAGATTACAGCGCTACTCACGTTTAATCAAATATCCTTCAGCAGCTTGTCCTTTGGCTTTGCTGGGGTGAGCAAATTTTTAAGTGTCTCAGACACCTGTGGGCCTGCTAATGTCAAAGATATCACCCTTTTCCTTTCCTGCCTGGCTGACAGCTGGTTTATCAGGATCTTTGAGAATATTGTTAGCAGTGAAAAACATCTCTAGCCATTCCACATATACACCAAACGTTATCAGTCGCAGCAGTATTTTCCCAATCTCCCATTAATTCCCATAGGCGCAACCATCTTGGAAGGTCAGTCCACGCACATGTACAACCCACTTTTTTTAGCCTCGATTTTAAGCCTTTTTCTCAAACGATAGGTGGAATCATCCCAGGTAGCCCCAGAAATGTTAAGAAATTCTGATCACAAGTGGTCGCACGGGTGAGCACACTTTGTCACTTTATAATCTGAGAATATTTTCACTTTCACTGAATAATGTGTAATGTTGTCTTTCAGCTTCATTGACAGGGTTCGCAAGTCCTCCCTCTGTATCCCCCCACCAGCAGTTCAGCTGCATGCAGCCGGATCACGAGTGATGTTGGAGTGAAAAGTATGTGTGTGTGACAGGGCTTTTCGAAGCCTTGTGGAAGCAGTCTCCCACACACATGGAGCCTTCCTCCATCACGCTCACCTCATTGTCCTGAGTATTTTCAATGCTGACTGCTGGGGTTCTTTTTCAGTTGTCCATCTGAGCTGACTTGCATCTCCGCCCACTGATCACAGTCCCATGCAGCACCTGTTCCCGTCCAACACGATTTCGACAACGTTGGTCACAGTGAAGTTTTGGATCAGCTCCTCCATGCCTTTCCCCTATCCCAGTCACCCATGTCCTTTCCCCCATCACTGTCAGCCCCCCTGTCATCACCTTCCACCTCCCCACCATTA
Source organism: Carcharodon carcharias (assembly GCF_017639515.1). Lineage (NCBI taxonomy): Eukaryota > Metazoa > Chordata > Chondrichthyes > Lamniformes > Lamnidae > Carcharodon > Carcharodon carcharias. The sequence goes on along the minus strand of NC_054477.1, from coordinate 72,613,367 downwards.
CCTGCCAACCCAAACCATTGCCATTCCAGGATGTCCAGGTGAACATGCACATTCCCTGCCTTCCGGAGAGTCCCACCCCCATCTACATTGACCTTCCCAACATCCTCTTTCGCACCACCAGGGTCTGTGTCTGGCTCCGAGTCCCCACCAACCACACTCACCGTCCCTTCTTCTGCTAACGATGCACCCTCACCCTTCCACCCTTTTGGCTCCCTCTCACACTCACCATTCCCTCCTATCATGCCCATCCTCAGTTCACTCTCTAGGAGGCAGTCAGTGACTCCATAGACCGCTCCCTTGCACATTCACCTGGACATTCGCCTCCCTCCTTACTCCGTCCTCCACACTTACTCCCTCCACACCTCCCAGACACCTCCCCCCTTCCGAACTCCTTTCCCCCTCTGGACTCCTTCCCCCCTCCAAACTCCTTCCCCCATCTAAACTCCCTCACACTTTCCTCACCCCTTAGAATCACCTCCCCACTTGCCACATTCTGCCCGTTACACCCTCCTCCCCGTGTTCCCTTCTCCCCCCTCCCAACCTCACCTCCCCGGCAACTTTGATACCCGTCCCCCCCCCCCGTCACAATCTCACTCCCCCTGACACCTTCATTCCCCCCCTCCCAACCTCATCCACCTCTGACATCTTCCTTTCCTCTGCCCCAACCTCAACCCCCAATACACCTTCCTCTTCCACCCATAGCTCGACCATCCTCTCCCCCACTCCTCCAATTATCCGTAGCAGCCCACGGACAAGACCGTGATGTTCTAAAGCAGGCCCGAAGCATCAGCAGAGACCTTCCACCTTATAAGAGCTACTTCGTGGTGGAGCCACGTCCATGAGAATCCACCCAGCATGAGATGCACGTGTTCCTCCAGGGTCTGGTAGCTGTAGGGCTCCAGCATTTTCTGCTCCTCAGATGTCTGCGATAAGAGCAAGGCCCTAACGGTAAGTCTGAACTTCAGCATGTCACACTTGTCCAGACATGTTCTGGGTCAGTGTGTTTTCCTGCCGACGTATTGGTAAATCTGGCATGCGGGGACAATTCCGGTCTGGCCTTACTTTGCATCACAACGGTCTCCAGTGGGATTCACGATCTGCCATGACGGACACCATTAGATGACCCTGCTCTGCTTTCACACTAGCATAAAACTGATTTTTGGTATTCTCGTCATATTGTTGTCGGTCCCCGTCCCTCCCCACTCACCATGATGCCTGATACCAACGGGATTGGAAAATTCCAGCCAAAAAATTCCTCAGTTGGTTATGGAACTCTGCCAATCCCAACATTTTTCAGCTGGGAATCCATAATTCTATCTTCATAGCTAGAATAGTCATATCTTTCCTGACAGCATCACTTGTGTGAGTAAAAGAATCTGGTTTAGTCTGTTTCTTCTATACACATAAATACACAAAATGGTCACAAGGTGGCTCTATCACAAGAACATTGCTTGTCCCTTATCAACCCAATCCTGAGTATTGTTCATGCATGCACAGGCTATTGGCTGAGGAGTTTCAAACTGAACAATGTGCAATCATCAGCAAACATTATCATTTCACGATGGAGGGAAGGGCCATGATGAAACAGCTAAAGATGGTTGGGCCGGGGCAAGGCCCTGAGAAACTCCTGCAGCGATGTCCTGAAGCTGGGATGATCGCAGCAGAAGCCTTCAGCACCACAGCTGGGATGCTGTAGGGGCTCATAGCCTTTGCCCTACTCACTGTGCTCAGCCATTTCTTGATATCACATGAAATGAATCGAATTGCCTGAAGACTGACATCTGTGATGATAGGGTCTTCAGGGGGAAGCCAAAATGAATCAACCACTTGGCACTTCTGGCTTCTGGTTGCAAATGCTTCAAACTTAATTTTAATACTATATATAAAAGAATTGCAGGGCTGGGGAAAAAGGTAGGGGAGTGGGACTAGATGAGTTGCTCTTCCAGAGAGTCAGCACAAACATATTGGACCAAATGGCCTCCACCTGTGCTGTAACCATTTTATGATCCGATGATTCTACATGCTGGGCTCTCATTCAGCATGGGATTGTTCATCCCATTAGTTGCTTAATTGTCCGCCACTATTTACAATTGGAAATGTTAGGACTACAGGGCTTTGATCTAATCTGTTGGGTATGGGATCACTTATTGCTGTCTATGACATGCAGATTCTCCTGTTTAGCATGAATGGAGTTCTGTGCTATCGCTTCACCAGATTGGCACCTCATTTTTAGATACACTTAGTACCAAGATGACTGTTGGTGAAGATAGGGTTTGAGTGTTTCGTTCATTTGTACAACTTTCCTTTGTTTATTCTTTTTTTTAAAATTGGCTGACTCCTGCATTGAAGTAGTGAACAAATTGTATGAGCATGTGTGTTAAGTGCGCATCCGATAATAGCAAAAGCAATGTTTTCTGGTTTAACTGTTTCAGTTAGAGACAATGTTTTAGAGCTAAAACTAATTTGGTTCCTTAGAGAAAATCATTGACAACAAGGAGAAGATTTAAAACAGTACACAATGACAGAAAGCCCCCTAAACACACCAGAAATGGGAACATATGTGGAGAAGAATTGGATATGCCCCTGACATGCTCCTCTACACTCCTTATTGAACTAGGGTTGGACCCCTGGCTTGATGGTTCTGGTAGAGTGAGGGATAAATGCTGGGCCATAAGGTTACAGATTGTGGCAGAATATAATCCTTCTGTTACTGATGGCAGCACCTAATGAATGCCCAGTATCTAGCTGCTAGTCCTGTCTCTGAAACCATCATCCATGCTTTTGTTACCTCCAGATTTAACTATTCTATGCACCTAGCTGGCCTTCCATCTTCTATTAAGGTGAGTTCATCCAAAGATCTGAAGCCTGTATCCTAACTCACTTCAAGTCTTGGAAAACCTCAGCAGGTCTAACAGCATCTGTGGAGAGCAAAACAGAGTTAATGTTTCGAGTCCTTATGGCTCCTCTTCCTCTGAAGAAGAATCGTATGGACTCAAAAAGTTAACTCTGTTTTACTCTCCACAGATGCTGTTCGACCTGCTGAGTTTTTCCAGCATTTTCTGTTTTTGTTTCAGATTTCCAGCGTCACAATATTTTGCTTTTATCACCAAGTCTTGTTCACCATCATCCATGTGTTCAGTCACCTATATCAGCTTTTGGTTCCTCAGTACCTTAAATTTAAAATTCTCATCTTCCTGTTCAATCCCTTCCTAGCCTTTCCTCTCCCTATCTCTGTAACCTCCTCTAGTCCTACAGCCCTCCAAGAACTCTGTATTTCTATGTTCGTATGCTTTTTGTTTTCAGAATAGTTATGCTATAGGTTCCTAGTTCTGGATTAAGCAATAAGATTGATATATTTGGTCACAGGTTGTAAATTAATATTAAATGAGATGCCCATTAATATTTTGTACAGAATCACTTGGAAATAGTTTTATGCTTGTTATCTTGTTAGTCCTCAGTGCTGTGGGAGCTCCAAATTTAAATGTTTCCGTATATTTTCTTTGCTTTTATATCCGCAGTTTTGTATTTTTTTTAAATTCTGCTCTGCTGGTGAAAATGCTTATTCTGTTCAGCTGCATTCTTCCATTTAATCTACTGTCTAAAGAGGTGACCTAATTCTGATTGAAAGGACATCCTCACTTCTTCTCCTCGCAAATTCCCATTTCTGGCGTGTTCGAGGGCTTTTTGCCATTTTGTACTGTTTAAAATCACTTCCTGGATTTCAACTATTCTCTCTGAAAACAGAATTGGTTTACATTACACAATCTTGCCTCCAACTGAAATAGTTTAAGCCCCAAAATTATTGTTGTTAATAGTACTGGATGAGTGCTTAACACATGCATATTCTTACAACATGTCCACTGTTTCAATGGAGGAGTTAGCCAATTTAAAATAAAGTAGCAGAATAGTGTACAAATGAATTAAAAACTCAACTCCTAATATCACCAAGAGTTTTTAGCTTTTAACCCTTCAGCTGTGATGGTGCTGGTTGGTTCTGCAGTGCAGACTTTACCTGGTTGATAAATCCAGAGATTAACTACCACATAACTCATTAATTTTACCCAAACAAAAGAACATTTATACAAATTATGGAGCCAAAGATCAGCAGAGATTGGGGAGAGCATCCCTCTGTTGAGAAGCACTGGCCAGTAACAACTGCCACTGATTCCAGATTACTTAGCAGGGTCCAGAGTAGCAGGGGGGAAGGGGGATGGTGAGGGGGGAGTGATGGGAGCACTTTAATTTAAATGTCAATGGCAGTATCACGCTTCAGAGGATTGTTCAAGAGATCTCAAATTGCAGAAAAACAACGGAGAACCAGGTGGTGTCAGAGGGCCTTTTCTGTAGAAAATTGAGGATTGACCCAAGTGGACCTCATTGTAATGGAACTGCATTCACATAATAAAAACAAGTTATTACTATTTCCATCTTGGGTAAGGGCCACAATTCTAGCTTGGTCCCTCATTTAGGGTTTATTACTATTGTTTAGCATCCTGGTATGTTAGGTTCCAGCAGGTGGTTGGCTGTTGATAAAACCCCAGTTTCCCCTTTGATCCAGTGAAGGGAGACTACTGGCATTTACAGTGCCTGGCCCACCATGTTCTGCACCCCTGGATATGCAAAGAGTGATAACAATACTGGCTTTTCTAAGGCTTATGGATTCCTTGCTTTAAAGTCAAGAATTGATGCTTCCAGTTCCCAACTTACTTATTCATCTTCCTGATCGAATATGGCAAAAGAGCCATGGATTTTCAACACCATTTTATTAATTATTTTTTCCACAAAGTAGTGAAATAGATTTCCAGCTAAATTAGCTGACCTGCTTTGCCTTGCACTTTTTTATAAGAGCTGGGTGAGTATGTAACCATGAATGGGATTAAGGGTTGTAAGTATAAGTAAAGATGGAGATAATAAGTTATTGTGTAGAGTAATGGAATTTATTATCAGGGAAGACAACGGGCGGTATTTAATGCCCTCTCCCATGGCGAGTTTGGTAACGTGAAAGCCCATGGAAGCTTTCCCACCTCACCATCAATTAGGGCCTTTATGTAGGCAATTAATGCCCACTTAAGGACCTCATCCCACCACGGCTGATATTACCCACTGCTCCATATGTGGAGCATGACAAGCAAACATATACAGGGTTGCTTATGGGCTCCCAGGTTGGGGTGGTCACTCATTCAAAGGTCTGATAGAAGGACCTGGCACTGGGAAGGGGAGGCACCACTGAGAACCAACCCCCTGCCCTGGCTGTTGCCCCCTCATCCTTTCCCTGCAATCCCCATCCTCCCACCACCTTTCACCTCTGGCCTGGGATCCAGTGACGATACTAGGCTTTGGGTGGGTGTTGAATAGGCAGCAGCTGCCATCTCCCAGTAATCTGCCATTAAGCAGAGTTGCCAGTCTCTGATTGGCCAGCAACTCTCAGTAGACAGGACTTCTGCCCCTGGGATCCTTGAGCCTGGGGAAGTTCAGCCACTGTCTAGTTAAGAGCCTAAGCGGCACTTCATTCGACAGGCCTTCTCTAAAAGAGGTAGGGCCCTGGCGTTCATGCTGGCTATCCAACCATTGGGCTAGACCCTGTCAGCTCCATTAAACATTGAATACTGCTGAACAAGTGAAAGGTGAATTACAAATGAAATAGGGTGATTGGTATTGAGATACTGAACAATGCTAAGGAGAATGAGAAAACTTTTGAGACATGTTTTTCAGAAAATTTAAGAGGTAGCGTACAATGAGACAAAATTGTACAGAATTTGTTGTTGAATCAGAATTGATGAGATGAAAGCCTGCTCGCACTCCATGCTTCCTTATGTACCCCATGTTTCAATTCACATTGTGAGATATTTTCACACATGCAAGTAAATCACTTCTACAGGTCTTTCCATGACATGCATCATTCTCAAGTGAGAGGGTAGCCTGATCACTTGTTTCCAAAATTTTCTTACTTTCTTCATATTATTTTGATAAGCTACCTATTAGTGATTTGTCCTGCCATTTTCCTTCTCTCAGGAAAAGAAGGCTAACTTGAACTCCATTTCCCTTCTTTACCTCCCTTAGTCAATTCAATAGAAATTAGGCATTGAACAAATGAAAGGATCCCTCTGGCTGCTATGTATAGTAATATTGTAGATATATTCAAAAATAATGTATTTAGAATTTTGGAACATATAGTGATCATAGAAATTCTTCCTTGTGGGAGGAAGAAGCATCCTAGAATTCCATGCTACAACACAGTGCATCAACAGACTAAGGCAGACTTAAGACTTGATAATGCTGGTGATAAGGTTTCTAGCATGTTGTACCTACCTTTCCAGGTTGCTGAAAATCTACTGTAGGAACAGAGATTGTAAGTGAAAAGATGATTTATTCTCTCACTTTTGCTATTACAGCATTGGCTGTCAGCACAGTACAAAGTTATCCACTGGGAGAGAGCTAGACCCATTTTTTACTGCCACTTGCCCTGAATGACTTTTAAACCGGGGATAAGTGAGATAGGAGGATGAATGTCACCCTCTCCCATTTCATACCTGCTGGTACATACTGTTAGTTTTTTGATTGACAGCTACTAATAACCTTTGTGCCCTGTATGCCATGGAGACATTCTATTAGGACAAGCAGCCAAGAAAATCTAGGAAGAAAGCCAAATCTGCAGTGAGTTATTATCAGTCCAGTATTTATCTCAGCTTTATAATTTTTTCAGTGATATGCAAATTTTGGAGCAGAGCTTCTGCTGTTGAAGGGCAGGTCCCTCTGTTAATTGATCCACTGAGATTAAGCCCAATTCATTTCAATCTTCACTTATAGCTCTGACATGGAAATAAGTGACTCGGTAGTAGGTTGATACTGTTTACAGCCTTCTTAAACTTACTGTACTTCAGTATCATTTACCTTTGCATATCAGTATGACACAATGAAAAAACCATGCATATATGTGCTTAAATATACCATTTAGTAAAGTTGAAATCAATTTATATGATTTATGATTAGAGTAACAATGAAAGCTCATTATGAATAAAGTTTACATACAAGATACATCAATTAAACTTTAGAACTTATGCTACATTTAATTCTCTTTTCCTTTCCTATGGTGTAATACTATGGATGTATAGTTCGATATATAACAATAAAATATGATAATTTGATTGTCACTTGGCATTAATCCATGCATTTTTTTGTTTTATTTTCAAAGGAATAGCTGAATACCCAATGCATTAACAACCATTATTAACAAAATAATACCACTCTTCTTCTCACAGCGCATAACTGTATGCATACTTGGAAAGTAAATAATCACTTAGCAAGGATAGAAATAGTTACACAGATTTCTTAGTATCTAATTACTTAGTTGCAGATAATTCTTCCAATTATGTAGGCGTATTCTGATTGTCTGTGAATGGCACGAAAATCCACATTAGATGCAATTTGGCCCACAATCAGGACATGTCATTATTTACTTGCAAGCTGCTGTGATATCAGGAGAATCACAGCCTTCAAATGGCAAAAAAAACACAAAAACATGTAAACTAATGGTAATAATTACCTCAAAGGCATGTGTTTATTTAGGCTTTAACACAACCAATGTGTGATTCAGTCCTTGGCTTCAGCTTGTGACTACACAGCACCCTAGCTAGGCAGACCTTCTCATTCATTATTACCCAAATATACTGCAAGAACAGAAACAAATATATTCTTTGACAATTTGATTTTTCCCAAGAGATGTGACATTAAAAACTTATATCATTAGAAAAGTTTTAATTTTCTGTCATTTATTATACTAGTATATGTTTTTGTAGACACTAATGTAGCAACTGAAACATGTCAGCATGAATAAAGAGTTCTACACTGATGAGGATCTCTAGAAATTTCTAATGATTGATATACCAGTGAACATTTTTTAAACATGGGAGATTTGTTTACTATGGCTATTATGCGATTAACAAAACATAAATACGTCATTGGAGACCAATTTTGAAATGAAAAGTGGGTGAGTTTTCTGGGTTCAATGCCACAGAAGATCAGCTAGGCATTGTGCTAAAGAGCCAGTGTCTGGGCTGGAGAGAATATTGCAGTTTTCAATATCAAACAGAAGTTTAACATATTGGGAGCAGCTTTCTGACACTGTCGGGAAATTGCAATGAGGACTATTAATTCCTAGGAAGGTCCAATTAAGTGTGCCCATGTTGCAGCTTCTAAACACTTAGGTGGCACGTATGTATGTCAGCTGTAAATCAATCTCCAAGGGGAATATTTCACCAGATCCACTAAGAGAAAAACAACGTGGCATTTGCCTCTCCTTTGCCTCTCTTTGTCCTTTTGAATGAGAAATGTAATAAGTGAAAGGTTCAGTTTACAATAGAATCATGGAAGACCCTATCTGAGAGTCAAGCTATAAAGGACAATAACACTTTACCTAGAATTAACAGTGCTGTACTTAAAACTGATGAAGACCAGTGTCTAAGCAAAATGTGCTCTCCAGTGAGGCAATTATTAAACTTGGTCAGATGGCAGAAGATAATCTGAAGCTGTCCTCATGGCTATTCTGCTTCTGGCACCTGTGAATCTTTTGGTATTTTGCTATTATCTGGAAAAGGGGATGGCTATTGGGCATTAGCTAAAGAACCATCTTTGTCTATGTTTACTGTATATGAGTGTTTTTAAGCATATCCAGTTCTGCAGAGATACAGGTTAACTGTTCAAGACATAGCAGCATTTCTGCACCATTTCTGGGTTTCCCAAGGTGATTGCCCAATACATGTGATCAACATATAGTTATGTTAAAGGCTCATTGGTGGGAAATCTGAGCTGTAAAATGGTTCATAATCCTGCTGCATAATCCATTGGAAAAGTTGAACATAGCTAAAACACAGCATAAGCAGGAATATTGGAGGGGTAATTTAGTTCTGAAGTTGCCAAAGGATTTAATCTTGGCCTCCTACTATTTTACACCTACATGCTGCTTCTTGGTAACATCATCTGAAAACACAACTCCTGGTTCAATGTGTACACTAACATTAAATATCACCACCATGTCACCCGATCCCTCCACTGCCTCTGATTTGTCACACTGCTTGCCTGATATCCAATACTGGATGAGAAGAAACTTCCAGCTACTAAGTGTTGGGAAGATACATGCCATTATCTTCAGTCCTCACCATAAACTCCATTTCCCAGCAAAAGACTCCATCCCTCTCCCTGGCTATTGCCTGAGACTGAACTAGATTGTTTGCAACCTCAGCATCCTACTTGATGCTGAGTTGAGTTTTTGACCCCCAAGACTGCCTGCTACCAATTCTGTAATATTGCCCATCTCGTAGAAATATAGAAACCTGTGTGACACCAAAGGAAACAATTTGCCCACCATGTCCGTTAAATATAGCACACAACCATTCAGGGTGGGAGTAGGGTAGGGGAGGGAAGTGGCCACGCATTAGGGACACCTGTATAAAACGACATTCCTCTGCAGTTGAGACAGTTCAGGTGCAGGCATATTGATATGATTGGGGTTGGGCTCCTAGCTTACCTGCCCATTCAAGAACACAGGGCCACCAAAGCACCACTCCCATCCACCCTGCCCTGGCACAGAATACAAATTCATGAGCATTTTACTGACTGCAGAACTGTTGGATGACTGTACACGTTGTAGAATCTCCTTACTAAAGCTGGCCATGGAGCAGTCACTGCTGGAGGTTCTCACAGTCCCTTGCAATGGCAGCACCCCAGTTTGGGCCTATCTCCCCTATTGTTCAAGCTAACAGGGTAGCCATGCAGTGCACTAATCTCTGGCCATCCAAGTGGTGTCCAGCACTCTCCAGGAAGCGTTAAGGGACTGTCACACTTAACCGGGAGAGGTTCTTAGTACACTCATGCTAACAACATGTCTCTGTCTTTCATCCTGCAGGAGGAGTACTTCAGGAGCATGGAGACTGGTGAGCTAGCTGTTTGCCTGATGGCCTACAGAGGAGAGAGCAACTGAGGGTCTTGGCTGCGCAGAAGCAGGAGCAGCACCCTCTGGAAGAAGGGGAGGCTGGGGCTCCAGCACACACTGCCCACAAGCCACAGCAAGCCATTGCAGCCCAGCATTTAGCGACACCCAGGGCCTATAGACACTACCTTTCAGTCCTGCAGATGATGGAGAACTGTCGCCGAAGACTGCGCATGTCTAGGGAACTGGTTGGTCACATCTACCAGCTACTGCAGGATTTGGCACCACATGGACTTGAAAGGCATCCACAGCCAGTGGCTGTGGAAGTAACCGCAGCACTCAATTTCTATGCCAGTGGCTCCTTTCAGGGCTCCACAGGTGACCTCTGTGGGATCTCACAAGCCTCCACCCACAAATTCTTCCATGAGCTCATGGATGCCATCTTTGTGAGGGCACGCAACTTTGTGCATTTAGCCTGGGACCAGGGCAACCAAGATGCAAGAGCGATTGGATTTGCCCAGGTCTCAGGTTTCCCACAGGTGCAGGGTGCTATTGACTGCATTCATGTGGCGCTCAGATCTCCATCACAACACATGGTGGGCTACATCAAACACAAGGGGCGCCATTCGCTGAATGTGCAGCTGGTGTGCGACCACCACAAACATGTCCTGCAGATGTGTGCATGGTTTCCAGGGATTGTGCATGGCGCCGACATTCTCAGTCGGTCACAGAACCCTGGAGTTTTTCAGGGTCCACAGAATCTGCAGGGATGGCTCCTCGGGGATAAGGGCTACCCACAGAGGATGTGGCTGATGACACCCATGCGGCAGCCTCAGACTGCAGCAGAGTGAAGGTATAACGAGGCTCATGCTGCAACTCGCAACTTGGTGGAGCAGACCATCGGGATGCTGAAAATGAGGTTCTGGTGCCTGGGCCAGACTGATGGAGCCCTGCAATACAGTCTACAGAGAGTGTCACGCAAAGTCATCGTCTGCTGCGCCCTTTAAAGAAATAGGGAGGAGTGAGGCCATGGAGGCATTTAAAAATGAGGGTGAGAATTTTAAAATCAACATGTTGCTTGACAGGTAGCCAATGGAGCACAGGAGTGATATTGGGGAGCGGGACCTACTGCAAGTTAAACATTGGAACAGAGTTTGAATGACACCTAGTTTATATCGAGTAAAATGCGGGAGACCAGCCAGAGCTGCATTGGAATCATCTCATTTCAAGGTAATGAAGGCATGAATGAGGGTTTCAGCAGCAGATGAGCTGAGACAAGGGCGAAGTTGGGCGATGTTACGGAGGTGGAAATAGGAGGCTTATGCATGAATTCGAGGTTAAAAGCTCATCTCAGAATCAAATGTGACACCAAGCTTGTGAACAAACTGGCTTAATCTCAGACTGTTTCCAGGGAACAGAGTTTGGACCAGGAACCAAAAACATTGGCTTCAGTTTTCCCAATAATTAATTGGATAAATTATCTGCTCATCCAATACTGGATAGAAACAGCTGGAGGAATTGAGAGAAATGGTGTTGAGGTTGAGCTGGGTGTCCTCAAGTGCATGTGAAAATTAATGCTGTCCCTTCACATGGGACACCTTGTAGATGAGAAAGAAAAGGGGCCAAGGATAGAGCCTCAGGGGACACCAGAGGTAACGTTGCAGGAGCAGAAAAGGAAGGCAACTTCATAATCTGGACTGTGAGCCGAACCATCCAAGAATTTCAAGTGAGTTGTACCCATAATTTTCTGAGCAGTTGTGATGTTGTTGTCCCATTAAACCTACATCCTTCTTTTTATCCTTTTGTCATGTAAGACTGATCACACAGAAAAATGTCAGCACAGTGAACATTAAATGTTCTCATTTGACTGAGATATTAAACAAATGACCCAGCTTTAAACCTACCCCACACAATCTGCCAGTGTGTTGGTGCATCTTTACGATAAAATCTCACCTTGGTGAGAAATGTAGGGTCAGCCTCTTTAAACCTGCAGTAATCAGCATGAAACACCAATCGTATACAAAAGTCTTTTTAAGTTTATTCTCAGGATACAGGTATCATAGCTCATTCTCATTTCCTCTGTGCTATAGGGGATAGATTTCAAAAAGATCTAGCAACTCAGGACTGGGCATCCATGAGGTGCTGTGGGTCATCAGCAACAGCAGAATTATACACAATCTGTAACCTCATGGCCGGGCATACCCCCCACTCTATCATTACTGTCAAGCCAGAGGATCAACCCCAGATCAAAAAGGACTGCAGGAGGGCTAGCCAGGAGCAGCACCAGGCATACCTAAAAATGAGGTGTTTACCTGGTGAAGCTATAACACAGGACAACTTGCTTGCCAAACAGCACAAGCAGCAAGAGATAGAGACAGCTAAATGATCCCACAACCAACAGATCAGATCTAAGCTCTGCAGTTCTGCTACATCCAGTTGGGAATGGTGGTGGATAATTAAACAACTCACTGGAGGAGGAGACTCCACAAATATATCCATCCTTAATGACGGAGAAGCCCAGCACATCAATGCAAAAGATAAGGCTGAAGCATTTTGCTACAATCTTCAGCCAGAAGTGCTGAGTGGATGATCCATCTCAGCCTCCTCCTGAGGTCCCCAGCATCACAGATACCTGTCTTCAGCCAATTTGATTTACTCCACATGATATTGAGAAACAGCTGCAGGCACTGGATACTGCAAAGGCTATGGGTCCCGACAATATTCCGGCAATAGTACTGAACACTTGTGTTCCAGAACTTGCCGTGCCCCAAGCCAAGCTGTTCTAGTACAGCTACAAGACTGGCATCTACCCGGCTATGTGGAAAATTGCCCAGTTATGACCTGTACACAGAAAGCAGGACAAATCCAACCTGGCCAATTACCACCCCATCAGTCAACTCTCGATCATCAGTAAGGTAATGGAAGGGGTCATCAACAGTGCTTTCAATCGGCACTTGCTTAGCAATAACTTGCTCATTGAGGCCAGTTTGTGTTCTGCTAGGGCCACTCAGTTCCTGACCTCATTACAGCTTTGGTTCAAACATGGACAAAGAGCTGAACTCTCGAGGTGAGTTGAGATCGACTGCCCTTGATATGAAGGCCACATTTGACCATGTGTGGCATCAAGGGGCCCTAACTAAATTGGAGTTAATGGGAATCGGGAGAAAACTTTACGCTGGCTGGAGTCATACCTAGCACAAAGGAAGATGGTTGTGGTTGCTGGAGGTCCATCATCTCAGCTCCAGCACATCACTGCAGGAGTTCCTCAGGATAGTGTCCTCAGCCCAACCATCTTCAGCTGTTTCATCAATGATCTTCCTTCCATCATAATGTCAGGAGTGGGGATGTTCGCTGATGATTGCATGATGCTCAGCACCATTCGCGACCACTCAGATACTAAAGCAGTCCATGTCCAAATGCAACAAGACCTGGACAATATCTAGGCTTGGGCTGACAAGTGGCAAGTAACATTCGCACTACACAGGTGTCAGGCAATGACCATATCCAACAACAAAATTATGAGGGGAATAGATAGAGTGGATGGGATAAAATTGTTTTCCTGGATCAAGAATTCTAGAACCAGGGGACATAGATTCAAGATAAGTGGCAAAAGGGGGACAAGAGGAAGAGCTTTTTTACGTAGAGGGTAGTGGGTGTCTGGAATTCGCTGCCCAAGTTGGTGGTAGAGGCAGAAACTTTAAACTCTTTTAAAATGTACCTGGATCTGCACCGAAAGTGCTGTAAGCTGCAAGGCTATGGGCCAAGTGCAGGAAGGTGGGATTAGAAAGGGCACCTGGGTGTGCCCGGGCTGGCATGGACAAGTTGGGTTGAATGGCCTCCTTTGTGCTGTGACTTTTCTATGGCAATGATGTCCAATGGCATTACCATCACTGAATCCCCAACTATCAACACACTGAGTGTTGCCATTGATCAGAAACTGAATTGAACTAGCCATATAAATACTGTGGCTACAAGAGCAGGTCAGAGGCTAGGAATCCTGCAGTGAGTAACTCACCTCTTGACTCCCCAAAGTCTGTCCACCATCTACAAGGCACAAGTCAGGAGTGTGATGGAATACTCCCCACTTGCCTGGATGAGTGCAACTCCCACAACATTCAAGAGGCTTGACATCATCCAGGATAAAGCAGCCCACTTGACCAGCAGCCCTTCCACAAACATTCACTCCCTCCACCATGACACAAAGTACTAGCAATATGTACCATCTACAAGATGCATTGCAGGAATTCACCAAGCTTCTTAGACAGCACTTGACAAACCCAAGACCACTACCATCTAGAAGGACAAAGGCAGCAGATAAATGGGAGCACCACCAACTGGATGTTTCCCTCCAAGTCATTCACCATCCTGACTTGGAAATATATTCCTTCACTGTCGCTGGGTCAAAATTCTGGAACTCCCTCCCTAACAGCACTGTGGGTGTACCTCACCACATGGCCTGCAGCGGTTCAAGGCGGCAGCTCACCACCGCCTTCTCAAGGACAGCTAGGGATGGGCAATAAATGCTGGCTGAGCCAGTGAAGCCCACATCCCGTGAATGAATAAATAAAAAGATGCTGGTGCGTCTTCTCATGACTGCAGTCCTTTTCTTGAAGGTGCTTCCAAAATACTGTTAGGTAGGGGCTTCTGGGATTTTGGCCCAACGGCAAGTTAGGAGCTGCGATATTTGTCCAAATCAGGATGGGACGCATGGGATGGGAACTTGAAAACGATGGTGTTCCCATGCACCTAATATCCTTATGCTTCTTGGTAGTGGAAGTTATCGAGTTAGGAGATTCAGCTGAGGGAGCTTGGATGATGAGCCCCATTGTATCTTGTAGGTAGCACACATTGCAGCCACATTGTGTCAATGCTGGATGGGATGGACATTTAGGCCAGTGGATTGTGTGTCACATAAAGCAGATGGTTTTGTTCAGATGGTGGTGAATTTCTGGAGTGGTGTTACAGATTCACCCATCCATTATTCTTCCAGAAAGTATTCTATCATATTCCTAACTTGTGTCTTCTAGTTGGTGCAAAAGTTTTAAGGAGTCAGGAGACGTGCAACCCAGGCCCAAATTTTCACAAAGCTGAAAGGATTCCGGGCCTCAGCCAAAATGGTGCCGGAGCTCCCATTCCAGAAGTCTCACTGCTGACCCTGGCACCTACCATTGTCAACATGGGTGGGGATGGGAAGACTGGGGGGGTATATTACACATCCCTGATTCACAGAGGCAGCTGCAGATGTAAAAATGTAGCAGCCTTCAAACAGATGCAATTTTTGTAATTGGGATGTCCAAAACACTATGGCCTGACTTTTCAGCTCAGCAGGCAGGCTCAATCAGTGGGCAAGGGAGTGATCGGGAGTTGGACCATGAACCGTGATCGGGCCCCAACCCTGATTTCACACTGGCTGGGCAATTAATAGGTGGGCAGTGACGTTTCTGTTGACACAAGCGAGGGCTGAGAGAAAGCTCCCTGAAGTCAGAGAGCTGCCTCAGGGAGCTGCAGACCCAAAAACCATGATATAAAGTCTTGAAAGTAAGGAAAATGTCCAAGCATCACAATCAGGCACATGAACAGATAGGTTATAAAAATGCTGTCCATAGGTTTTTATTTTCATTTTATTTAATAATGGAAACCTCATCCCACCCTTGGATGAGGTTTCATGAAAAATGCAAAGTCTGCCTGGCTGATTTGCCCATCCACCAACCATAAGATTGGGCGGACCACAAAAAAATCGGAGATTATTGCACCATTAGTGGGCTTAATTGCCCTCTTAATTGCTGGCGGGCACACTTCCAACTTTTGCACACACCCACCGAGCAAAATATCACGCAAGCGCGGAATTACCTTGGGACACTCGCCCAACATCTTCTTGCATGATTTTACACCCGATCGGGTCAGGATGTAAAATTTTGCCCAACATGTGGGCTTTAGATGTTTGAGGAAAAACTGCCAAAGTTATTTTGGAGAGGTAGGGTATCTTTTTGGAGAGGTTCGGGTACCTGATTTGGAGAAGTCCCGTTATCCCTTTAGGAGACAGAAGGTGTCCTTTGGAATTATAAATAGTAAATATAAATTTGTGTAAAAATGGATGCGCTCAGTGGAACTGTCAAGATGAGAGTTATCTTTATAGAATTAGTGCTGCATGACTGATTCCACAGCCTATTATTATCACAGGTGGACCTGTAAATTCACAGCTTGACAGCACCAAGTAGTTATAAAGTCTTGATGTGAGGGTCTGAATATAAATGTTTGCTTTCATCAGAGATTAAGTACTTGAAAGAAACATTTGTTTTTGTAAGGGATTATGTGCTTGAAGGAAATGTTTGTTTCCATATGGGATTAAGTACTTGAAGGATTCAAATGTATTGAATGGGTTTTTTATGAATGAATATTAAAAAAATAGTGAAGGTTACAATAAACACTTAGAACTTTATTTTATTTCCTGCAGTCTGCTCATGTTAGATACTGGGTGATTTGGCATGGAGGGTATAAGGGCAAAGGGTGGTGAGTGGGGTTCATGGGTTAGCATGGAGGGCATGAGAGGCCATGGATGGTGAGTAGAGGGGCATAGGTTGGCATGGAGGGTATAGGAAGCCATGGGGGGTGGGGAACATGAGGTGGTATGAGTAGGCACGGATGGAGCTGTGCGGGGTGAGGGGTTGTGAGGGTGAGAGCTAGAGAGCTATTTTTTGTTTCCTTGTTTTTATTGTAACTGGAGCAAAATCTCATAGCGCCGAGACATGCCTTTTACACAGCCCACCTCGGCACCCAGCAGCCTTTATGACTGTCTCTGCACTGTTTTCAAGGCAGTGGGCCTGACTACCGTAAACACCCACCATCTGGGGCACTTTCTCCCGAGTTGGGTTTGTGGAGTCAGGTATTTTGCTGACTCTGCGCTCCAGACTAAGGAGCCAAAATTCAGCTCCTGGTCTCTAACCTTCACTATTAGCCACAACACCTATGTGGCCAGTTCAGTTAAGTTCCCGGTCAATGGTGACCCCAGGATGTTAATGGCAGAGATTTCTGATTACAATGTCATTGAATATCCAGGGGAGTTATTTCAACGCTTTTTTTGGAGATGATCGTTGCTTGGTACTTGTGTGGTGCGAATCTGAGTTACCAGTTATCAACCCTGGTCAATGCTGATAATTGTCCATGTCTTGCTGCATTTTGGCATGGATTGCTTCACTGTGTGGGCAATTGCAGATAGAACTGAATAATGCGCAATTATTTAAGAGCAGCCCACTTTTGACCTTCTGATGGAAACATTGATGAAACAGCTGAAGATGCTGCCCTGCAGTCACATCCTGGGGCTGAGATAATTGACCTCCAACAACCACAACTATCTTTCTATGTGCCTGTCATGATTCTGGAGAGCTTTCTTCCTCACCCTCATTGACTTCAGCTTTACTTGGGCTCCTTGGTGGCACACAGTGAAATGTTGCCTTGATATCAAAGGCAGTCAGTCTCACCTCAGAAATTCTACTCTTATGTCCATACTAGTTCATATGTTTTGGAAGAGACAGGAAACATCTGGCTGTAAGCTTTAAAAGCTTGTAATGATTAGAGATAGAAGCTGGTTCTTCGTAATACAAGTGTATACTGTGTTGAGTCCTTCCTCCTCCTGCTTCGTGCAGAATGTGGAAATGCTTTGATGTAAATGCAAAGAATGTTTTTGCTACAGGTGAATGGAAGCCATGCTGCATCTGGTTTCACAATTCCACCTCAAATCAAGCTACCATTAAATTGTAGATTGTCAGCGTCTTGTGTTCTTTCTGTGTACTGTACCAACATACTTAACCCTATGTTCTGTTCTTCTGCAGATAATGCACTTTAAGAAATGAATGTTATAGGTCAAGCCATGAAAAGAAGGTCACTCCCCCAAGATGTACAGCATTTTACAGCTGTCTTGATTTTATTCACTAGCCTCATATACAGCAATATAAGAGGTACTGTATTCTCAGTGCAGAAAATGGAGACATGGAGGCTAAAGTCATTCAGTCTCCATCAGATGGCAGTGCTTTAGGCCAAATGAGTGCCATCCCTCATCAGAAACAGCCTGCAGCTCTGAAGAACCTGTGGAAGGTTCTTGCAGTGCACCCTTCACTCCTGGGATACAAACTCTTGCAGCATTTATGAGTTGTTTGGAGGCATTAAATTGGCCCACCAACAGATAATTAGCCATTCAGAGCAGAGCTCGAGTACAAGTGATATAGCTAATGTGAGGCTACTGTTTCTCAGGATAGTAGTACAGATCAGGGGTCATGCTGAATTTATGACAGAATTATGGCAGCAGTCCAATCACAGAATAAAATTATAAAATGGTTACAGCACAGGAGGCTAATCGGCCCATTGTGAATGTGCATGTTTATAATTACACTGCTCTCTATGCAGAATTGTAGTATAGTGGTTAAAGTCCAAAATGTCTCCAAGCTTTAAAAGGATTTCTTCTCCCTGATTCACCAAGGTAAAACTTCCAGTACCCTTTTCAACAGAGTCCCCCTCATTCAATCCTTTAAGCACAACAAAATGGACTTCCCATTGCAAGGTACCCTCTGGTGATTCCATGATCTTTAACTCTTCACAAACATTGTTTCCTCGAACAGAGTTTCCATCCTCACCAGCCCTCTGCTTGGCGATTAACCCAAAAGCAGTTTGTTTCTCCCGCTTGGCATAGCTGCAGCTGCTGTTGGTTATCTCCCCCAAAAGCCCCCTGGTGGACTGCCACTCAGAGCCTCTAAGTCCAAAAGCAGCAAGAGCAGTTGCCTTCTCTTATGTATCCATATGTTAAAACTGGCACCTTACTTTGAATAACTTTCAACCTGGGCCCCTGACGCTGTGGCAACCAGGTCACATGGGCTTGTCTGCAGGCAGAACTAGTAGGAGGTCACATCCTCCTCTCCAAATTACTCCATTTTACCTGAATTAAAGGAGACATTTTAAAGCATAGCCATCTTATAAAGTCTAGCATTTGTAACATTATAAAATCCAGGATCACAAATGTCTTGTTAACCAGTTTCTTAACCAGCCCCGACACCTTCAACAACCTGTTTACATATACTTAAAGCGTATCTGTTTCTGCACCCACTTTAGAATTTACTGTTTATTTTGTATTGCCTGTCCTCATTCTTCCTACCAAAGTGTATCACTTTACACTATTCTGATTTAATTTCATCTCCCACTTGTCTGCCCATTCCATCTGTCTATGGCCTCTTGAAATCTATCTCTATCCTTCTCACCGTTCACAATACTTGGAGTTTTATGTCATCTGCAAATTGTGAAATTGCGCTTTGTTTATTCTGATGGAATCCCTGAGGAAGCTCTCTCACTGAATTTTATTATTCTGCAGATAGTGAAATATTGGTAAACTATTAACAACATTATTTGAATGAAGGACCTATTATGATCAGTAGACTAGGCTCCAGACCTGCTTCTATCATGAATCTTCAATGATTCCTGTGGCCAAAGTAGCCACCACCAAAATCATATTTTAAAAAATACGGCTGCAGTGGAACCAAGAGGAACACTCTTGACTGCAGCTGCTGGCACACAATTAGCAAGTGCATGGCCCTTTCCCATTGTCCCTCTCCTTCCACATCCCAGACATTCCTTAAGGTTCCTGCAAGTGAGGCAGGCAGCCAAAAATTGAAACACTAATAGTTCTTCGCAGGCACAGCAATTGGAGATTATGGGCTGAATTTTGCGGTCGGCGAGCAGGGGTCAGGGTCTGCTCACCGACGCGTAAAATGATGCAGGACTTCAGGGGGAACATGACTTAAATTTTCAAGAAGGCGGGCCAGCAGCAATATCAGCTGCAGGCCCACCAATCTGTCAATGGCCAATTGAGGCTATTGACATGATCAATAAAACAATTAAAGGACCAGCGGAATGAGGTTTCAATTAGGGATTTTAAAAGTTTAATAAAATTCTAGTGTAAATTGTGAACGTGTCCCATCTCATGTGACATTGTCACATGAGGGGGACATGTTAAGGATTTTTTTTTCTTTTTTAATGTTTTTAGAACTGTTAGCGATCTCCCTGAAGCAGCACCTAGCCTCAGGGGGATGTGTGCTCTTTCATGCACATGCGCGAAAGAGTGCACTCTCGCTTTTGGGAAATCCCGACCCCACTACCCCCCTCCGCCCGCACAGGAAGTGCATAGCGCTTCCCAGTGGACATCATGCTGGGCTGGCCTTAATTGGCCCGCCCACATAAAATGGCGGCGGGGCCCGCTTCTCCAGAGGGGATCAGCTTCCCGCCCACCGGAGATTGGGTCGGTCCCGCCCACATGGAAGGCAGAAAATTCTGCCCTAATAGAATGTGAGTTCCAATTTCACGGACGCCTTGGACGTCCAGTTGGATGTGTGCTGTCTGCGTATACCCAAATATGGGCCATATCCAATTTTCTCTACAATGTTTTTAAGAGTAATTAAATATATCGGAATTGAAAATCAAGATATTTGCATTAACATTTGGTATTATTTCATGGCAAATTAAATGTGGTTC
The DNA here is from genome assembly GCF_017639515.1 of Carcharodon carcharias. Taxonomy (NCBI): domain Eukaryota; kingdom Metazoa; phylum Chordata; class Chondrichthyes; order Lamniformes; family Lamnidae; genus Carcharodon; species Carcharodon carcharias. The sequence goes on along the minus strand of NC_054477.1, from coordinate 72,592,930 downwards.
ATTGGTCTAAATATAAAAAAAAGATATCTGTAGGTCATTCTCTAATTACTGTATAGACAGGAAACAAATCCCATAAAATCTCAGATGTTTTCATTACTTTATTTACTTGACTGTGAAATTTTAATTAATTCTGTTTCTCTGAGTTAATCTTGGATGAAGGAATGTACTTATGCTAATAAGAAACCTGTCAAGAGGTGTGAAAAATGTTCCATCTTACCTGATGCTGATTTCAAAACATTAGAGTAGTTTTAGTTTGGTGGTGAGAACTATGGATAAAGCTACCTGAAATTCCTCTGTGAGTTATATACCGTCTTGAATGGGCATATATTGCTGTCTCTTTATTACCATTGAGCCAAATGCTGACTTAACACCTTCAGGGAAATACCAACACATAAAGGTTGCAGCAGCTCAAAGCAACAGCCACCCACAACACCTTGGAGAAAGAATGAATTTGCCAATGCTGTTCAAAGCCTGAAAAAAAATTAGAATTTTTTAAAAATGCTGAGTGGGTTGCAACATCCCATCTCAAAATGTGTTTAAGACTTATATCAACTCTACCTTTAACACTGGGAAATCCTTACCCCAGTGCAGTGGCAGTTCCTGATCAGCACTGCTGCTGCTCAGCATCTATATAAAACAGGCTGGCTGGGCCATTCAGCTATGCTGGTTCTGATTACGTCAAGGCAGGTTTGCTTACTATTAAATTGAATGCTATTCCCCCAACAATTAAATTGTGTATATCATGATGATCTTGGGATTTACTATTAAAGTTATTTGCATATTCTTAAAGTTGTTTCCATCCTGCCATATATCTCGATTAGCTGAGGGAGCTATAAATGAGTTCTATTTAATACAGGTGTCCTACTGGACATCAGTCTCCAGTGATAAAGTAGTCCTTGGGATCTTTTACATCCATTAGGTGTGACCTCTCATTCAAAAACTCCTCATCCTCAATGCCCCATTGGAACGCCTGTCTTGATTTTTATGCTCAAGTCCTGGAATTGTTCTTGAACTTACGGCCTTCTACCTCAGAGGTGAGAATGCTACACACTGAGCCATGGCTGAATAAAAAGAAAACACCCAAAAATCTTTTGCCTCTTTAGGAGTTCTGTCATACATTGAACCTCTCTTTATGACCACTTCAATGGGTAATCAAAAGCACACAGCACGAGCCTATCCCACATCTTCATGCATTTAAATTAATTTTAATATTTAGGTGAAGCTTTCTACTTCCACTAGCTGGAACATTTCCTCATAAATCATCTCATGTATTTTAACAATTTGTATTTTCTGCTCTTGGTCCACTCTTCTCCTGAAGGCAGTAATTCATGCTATGTAGAGTTATACGGGGATTTATAGCCCTCCAGTATTTTGTCCAACTACCATTCTTAGTGTGTAATCCTTAATCACAGGGGCCATCAGTCAAGAACAACCCTGCCCTCATTTGCCATTTATACATGCAGGTCTGATGAGGTTACAAGTTAAAATTAGGAATTGAATTTCTGGTCAATCCTTAATTCACTTTACACACATAGAGAAACACACATGCATAAACACACCTCAAAAATTGGAAACCTAGTTCATCCTATCCTCACTGGATATTCATAAATGAAAATATATTTAACATCTAAATTGTAAGGTTACTGGCACATCACAAACTGGTGTCTGTGAATTCTCCCGCCAGGAAATTCAATACCATCGAGGAAAAATCAGATTGCTTGATTTGCAGCCCAGCCTTCACCTTAAACTTTCATTCCCTCCATCACCAGTGCTCCATGGTTGCAGTGTGTACCATCTATAGGACGCGCTGTAGCTACTCACCAAGACTTCTTTGGTGCCTCCCAAACCCCCAATCTCTACCTCCCAGAAAAGCGTATGGGAACCACCCCACCCACTCCTCCCCCTCCTCCCCCTCCTCGCACCACACCGCAACCACCTCCAAGTTCTCTTCGACTTTACATCCCAACTTAGGCATCTATCTCCATTCCTTCATTGTCGCTGGGTCAAAATCTGAAATTCCTTTTCCAACAGCATTGTGCAAGGATATTCAGCATGTGGACTGTGGTAGTTCAAGAAAATTTATCATAAATGGCTCAAGAGCAATTATCAGAAGGCAATAAATTCTAGCCTTGCCAGCAATGCCTGTAGCCTTATTAATAAGAAGGGAAATATCCACGATAAAGCTAATGAGGAAACCTTGAGGATTGGAACCATAGCTGTTGAAATGCATAACTGGGCGTTGGGTTGAGGACATCACCCGTACACCCAGAATTTGGTACTTCATCACTTGGGCTGGAGAAGTGCAGACAGTTGTTTCTGACGCTCGCATTTCCAATGATGGAACTTCCCACCATTCAATGTTATGATATATGTTGACGCTTTGATTGGGAGAATGTTGGTGACATACTCACATTTTATGGTGAACTGTGCTGGTTACCATGCAGCTGTGATTGACCAGGCAGTCTGGCTCAATAATGAGACCTGAGAGGATAGATCTGTTGCTGTTAAATGGCATCCTTTCCATGTGACTTGAGTTAACTTTGTATAGAAATACCTACTGGATATGGTGGTTCTAGTGGAACAAGCAAAAGGAAGTTTACAGGTGCTCTGTTCTTTTAAGCTCATTGTTTTAGTTTCTAAACTCCAGTTGTATCTAAACCATTGACTTGGGCAGTTTGCACATCAGTTGTTGATAGGTAATTATATAGAAATATATTCCTGCAGGAAGAGAGTGTGAATTCCACGTTGGAGGTGGTCATAAATTCTACCTCTACAGTTTTTAATAAGATATGTTGAAATCGTCCCAGATTTGCACTAAGTGCAGTAGTGAGCAGGTAAAACTCGCCAGCATCAATGATAGCTTTCCATGCCGTATCACCCAAACCCACAGCATGAATTATGCATTCCTGAGGAACACACTGTTTCCATGGTAGGCAGGATCTCATTCACTCGCCACGCCATCACCTCACCGCTTCAGCATGCTGGGTGCCATATTTAAAGTGCAGCGGCATGCACACCTCTCAGTGTTTCTAGCCCACGACAATGGCGCATCCCTCAAGCACTTTTTAGACATAGTGGCAGCTCACCATTAAGTCCTCTACCCCCACTCTCGCTGCAGGATGGAGAGCAACCGCAATAATCCAGCTTGGGAGGTGGTGGCAGTGGTGGTCAGCGCCAACACCCTGCAAAAGAGGACATCATCTCTTCTATTTCACCAGGATAAATCACTCTCCTCATCACTCTCAACTCACAGAATCACAAACCTATCACACATCCACCGGGCTCTCACTCACTACCAGTTCCGGGAACATCACCATTCACTCTCTCTCACACAGCTTCATTGGCCTCATCCCATCCATGGGACCTCTCACTACCCACACATGCTAGGTATACTTGTCATCAGGTCTGGCAGGCATCCTGCTCACACTCTCTCCATCTCTATTCATGCAGGACAAGCTGGCACACAACAAGAGGGAAAGGCCACAGATTCAGGAAGAATGCCGGAAATAAAGGTCCTCACAGGCTTTGAAGACAGAGCCATCTATCTGGCCGGCGAGAATCTGGACCGGCCCTGTGCAGAGGGTAAGGTTGGCGCTGCTCTATCAAGTGAGGATCCAGCAGTGCAATCTCCATCAGACAACCATGCTATGAGTGAGGTGTCCTGTTTCACAGGCCACTGCCAGGCACTAATTATCTCCCCTTGATTTCGCAGGTACATCTCCCAAACAGCTGACAGAGTCCATGACCCAGGATCTCCAATCAAGCCCCAAAGAAACCGCTGAAGCGGAATCTGAAGGCAGCCTCCCTGAAGTCCTGTCACAGCGCTCAACCACATCCTCCACCAGTGCAGAGACACACACCTCAGTGGCATGTAGCTTTACAGTAGCCTCGGTATCACAATCTGGTGAGCACATTGCATGTCTAATCCACAGTGGGCGGTAACGGGGGCTTCTCAGGTCTCCAGCGCTTGGAGGCCTGAAATTTTCTGAGTCTGATTCAGATGATGAGCCTCTGGACTCGGTTGTGTCACAGTTGCTGGAGCTGCATAGGCGAGCTCGGGAACATCAGGAAGGGGTGTATGCACACTTCAGATTGCAAGGCATGATGGAGCAGTCTGTCTGCCCTTCAGGCTGAGGTGATAGCGCCAGCATGCCAATGCACCAAGGTCAAAACTGGTAGGCTGGCAGCTGCCACGGAGATCTTTGTCCAGGACATCACTCCTGCACTGCTGCATGGGCTGAACTCCATCACTAACCCCATAATTGGCCTCCAACAGCGTGCACGCAAGAGGGATGTGGGGCAGCCTGATCTTGCTCCAGCCACCCCTTCTCCTCAAGGGACAGCCAGTGGCCCTTGAGCACCCATAGGGAGGAGGATCAGCAGTTCTACCCCCTGGGGCCATCCATCCAGGTGACTCTGGGAGTGTCCGGCCCATCTGAATCCCCTCTTCTTGTGACCCCAGCAGTTCCAGCTCCAAAGGCCAAGGAGGGTACCACTGCCACACTGCAGGAATATGAAAGCAGACCAGAGCCCTCCAGGTCTCGGCCCTCCAAAGGATGCCCACCAAAGTCATCACAGACAAGGCATAGCAGTCAGCAGGCTGCCTCCACCTCCACTGTGGATGTCAGGGGAGCAACAAAATGTAGCAACAGGTTTAGGAAGGTTAAGAAGATGTATTTGCAGAGCCTGGGCACAGGTGTTAATCACTTGAACATACTGCTCACTATTGTCAACAAATTCCCAAGAATGTCTCCCTGCCTATGGCTCCTTGTTCTGTTCTGTGTAAGATAAAGGCAGGTGTCTCAGCCAAGGCCTCTTCCCTGCACTTTGTGCAGCCTCCAGACCAAAATAATGGTCTGGTCTCACACTCCCTGGACATATTACTGATGCCTACACCTCGGCGGTGCTTGTCATTGATGCCAGAATGTCATGGGCAGGCACCAAAGCATTCCATCAAAAAAAGGTGGGGCTGTCTCCCATCTCTTCGGTATCTGTGATCAGTGATGCTGTGCTCCTGAAGGTGGACAAATGATCAGATGCTTTTAAAGTTTCATGGCTGCATCTCTAAGATATGACCCTGATGACAGAGCATAAGTGAGCTGCCCTCGGCCAGACAGGGGTCAGACCTTCACAGAGACGATGTGAAGATCTATGGAGTGTCCTCACTGCATGTCGTCATCATCCTCCTCCTGCAATCGAGTGACTATTAGGACTTCCACTGCATCTCCATGACAGGATCATTATCACAGAAGCTATGTGTGTTGCCATCAGCCAGACTGGAGTCAAACATTCATAGATGCAATGTGAGGATCTTGTGGTGCCTCCTCACTGCAGGTCATCATCATCCTCCACAAATCTAGCAGTTATGAGGGCCTCCTGAGGGTGCCTGCCTCATTTGCCAGTGCAAAGGTTTCATCCCTTCATTATTGCCTTTGAGGACCTTCTCACCCTCATCCCCGTTGGCATCCTCCTCATGGGAGGAGACCTGGAGCTTCTCCATCTCCTCCTCAGCCAGCTCCTCTCCCTGTTGCAGTGCCAGGTTGTAAAGGGTGTAGCAGACAATGACGATGCGTGACACCCTCTGTGGACTAAATTGCAGGGCTCCACCAGACCGGTCCAGGCACCAGAACCTCATTTTCAGCATCCTGATGGTTTGTTCCACCAAGTTGTGAGTTGCAGCATGAGCCTCGTTATACCTTCACTCTGCTGCAGTCTGAGGCCATCACACAGGTGTCATCAGCCACATCTCCTGTGGGTAGCCCTTGTCCCCGAGGAGCCATCCCTGCAGCCTCTGTGGGCCCTGGAAGACATCAGGGCTCTGTGACCGGCTGAGAATGTAGGAGTCGTGCACACTGCCTGGGAACCCAGCACAAACCTGCGGTAGCTTTGTCTATTTACTGCATGCTGTGCACTCAGCTCAGGTGGGGACATTCTCCTAATCTGTGCTGAAAGGCTGCACTGTTAGCTTGAACCATGGGGGAGACTGGTCCAAACCAAGATGATGACATTGCAATGGGCTGTGAGGGATTCCACCAGTAACTGCTCCATGGCCAGCTTTAGCAAGGAGATTGTACATTGTACCCAGTCATCCACCTGTTCTACAGTCCACTAAAACACTTATTAGTTTGCAGTCTGAGCCCGAGGGGAACACTTGGTTCCCTCTGCGTTGCTTGAGTGGGCAGATAACTTTCCCTAATGCGTGGTCACTTCACTAACCAACCCCCCACCCCCCGTCCCCCGCACCCCCACCCCCACCCACATGTGCTTGTGCACTACCTTCAACTGCAGAGCAGCCTTTGCACCCCCACCCCCACAAAGTTATCTCAAGTGCACAGCAGCCTTTGTCTCTCCCTCCCCAATGCGCCTCAATCTTGAAGACCAACAGACCTCCCTCACAAGCACTCCGCAACATTACTGTACACTCACCTCCGAGTCCCCCTCAAAGTGCAGTCTGCCAAGTGCATGCCTTTTACACGCTGTTGTGAAACATGTCAATGTATTTTCCCGCCAACTTGGGCAGATAATCCAGCAGAGGGAGTGAGTCCAGCAGGTTGGCCTTTTAATGATATGCAGATGTACTACAATGAGGTTCCCAATGTCCGATGGCAGGAAACGCAGCCCTCCACTAACAGGCTGAGCGGATGATAGCAATCTGGATTCACGATGTCGTGAAATCAATTTTTGGCCTTCTCGCCATATTGTCCTCTTATGCCACCAAACACGCCCAATGCCAGTGCACACGGATGATTCCACCTTTAGTTTCGAGCTTCTTAGATACAAAAAAAACATACATATTACATTGTGTTACATCGTAATAGGCTAAAAAGTCATGGAATATTTACAAATACGATGGAATGTTTATAAATATAAATATAAACATGAATGGAATATAGTATAATTGTATGATATATAATAGGAGTACAGATTGTTAACGTATAATAACATATTAAAAAATCAGGAATTTTTGTATAATTTTCTTTTATAAATAACATGATAATATTGTAAGTCTTTCATGTGATTGAAAGTATCTTCAGGTCCTTGATTGTCCAGCATTGCACAACTTAATTTCTTTTTTAAAATAGAATCAGAAAACCTGTAATTAAAAACTTGTATTTATCTTGCACTTTTCATGAACACTGAACTTCTCAAAGCACTTTACAGCTCTACACTTTTTGAATTGTAATCACTGTTGTAACATGGAAACACAGCAGCCAATTTACGCACAGCAAATTTGCAAAGAGTAATGGTATAACAACCAGATAATCTGTTTCTTGTGACGTTGGTTGAGGGATAACTATTGGTCAGGGCACCAGGAATAACTCCCCAGCTCTTCTTTGAAATAGTGGCATGGGATCTTTTAAATCCACCCAAGCAAACAGATGGAGTTTTGGATTAACGTCTCATCCAAAAGATAACAGCTTCCATCGTTCAGTATTCCCTCAGTTGTGCACTGGAGTGTCGGCCTTCATTTTTGACTACCACCCCTGGAGGGGGACTTGAACCCACATACTTTTAACTCAGACACAAGAGTGCCCACCAAGTGAGCATTAAACAAAATGACCACCGAGTAGGCTTTCCTGAAATGGTAAAATAAAAACCCTCTTTATACACAAATCCCTGTAAGTGAAGCTTAAGTACGAATCTAGTTTCTGCATTCAGACATCTCTCTGGAGTTTCCGTGTCAGTGTTTATGACACCTGGACTTCCTCAACTGGATCAGCATCTTTTCATTTGCTTACAGCTACACATTATATAGTGTAATATAGTTTAATCCTGTATAAGAATAATAGAGCACTCAATAGATGGAATATTTTCTCTATTCTGTGAACAGAAACAAACCAATTAACAAAATGACAAAGCAAATTGTTATGAGTACTATCTATACAGTACTGTATATCTAATAGCCTAAATCTGTGTTGTATCCACTTACTTTAGGGGTGTTGGAGAAGTTATTACTTATCTTACCACCCTTTATTTCACTGATCTTAAAAGCTGAAAGTTTATCCGGGAACCATACAAAAATAAGTCCAGCGCAGTTTGAGAGACAGTGCTTAACATACATTTCCTTTATAAATAAGTTATCATTCTATTGGTAAAAAATGCAATAGGTAATAGCACTCAGCTTCACAGCTATGTTGAGTCTGTATTCCTATGCACAAATGTGATTTATAATTGTGTTTGTGTGAAATGATGCATTATTACAGGCTAATGTGTGAAAGCCAAGCCATGACACTGCTAGATCCCTTTTAGGCAATATGTCCAGACATTTTACTGACAACTATTCCCTAGCGATGTGTTAATGATTTTTCAAACTGTGCTTTTCCTTCAGGATAATATCCCCACAGAAAAACAACACAATCCAAGGAAATATTAATCTTGGTAGCAAAATCCAATGTATTTACAATAGAACATACAAATAATAGGAATAACGTGCGAAAACAGAGTCATTCTATGTAACAGGTCCATGGAGACAGTGAGGGAGATCCATCAATCAATTCCCAATTACTTGGAAGCTAAACGGGTTTCCCCCTGCCTCCAGTGCAGGGCAACATTGTAATTAAGTTGGCAGCTTCCTCTTAATTCTTAAAGCAAACACCACAAGCTGCTGTTTCTTGCAATCAAAAGGCAGTTAATCATGAACATGACCTTTTTTCGCCATTGGAGCAAAGGTCACTAAAGTGTAAATAGTCCAAATGTATGTACTGTCACCACAGACCGCGAAACCATCCATCAACCTTACAGGGCGAGAACATATTTAAACAAATTTACAGCTACCAATGGCAACAACATCAAAAGAAATTTTCAACTTAGGCATTTCAGGAAGAACTGCTTCTTTATATCATGATACTGGAACAATTTCTGAATTTTGAAAATGAAATGATTGCGAACACTTGCAGAGTTAAGTGAGATGCTGTCCCCCTGCAAACTGGAATCTAACCTTATGACACCTGTTGTACATAAGTAATTTTAGAAACGCTTAGATTGGTAACAATCAAATTGCATTACTTTTTGCTTGTAGCTTACCTTAGAAGTAGCGCTTTTTTCTCAAGTCAGAAGGCTTGGGTTTGGGCTACTTCTCAATATTCATATTCTCTGCAATGTTCTTCTGACATACTATATCAATCTCAGAGTTAGATACTATCCACTGTTGTCCCATTGTTTTGCTGCGGTTAATATTTCTCTCCAATTTACAGAGATTCCATTCACTTTTATTCTTCTTCAATCAGCTTTATTTATGGCCCTTCAAAAAAATCTCTGCTTTAAGATTAAAACTAATTATGATAGGGTTGCTCATCTCCTGCCCTCACAAACTGCTCTGGTTCATAAAGTCCCTGCCTCTTTCCTCACAGAGCATTAACTGAGAAAACAGTCTTCAGTGCATTGTATAAATTCCACTCTATTTAAACCCCCGACAGCTTTATTCTTCCAATTTTGATATGGACAGTTATAAACACTCACACCATTACCACCCTATTATTTCTGTGCATCTCGCTGAAGTATCTGATGATTCTCTGATCAATTTATTTCCATCAATTTGTTGACATATAAGGGACACCTGCTATTGCAACGTGTTCCTTCCTGTTGCTGAGCATAACACACAAGAGGCTCCAGCACCAAAAATACTCAAGGCCTGATGTGATCTCTGGGTATGAGAAAGCTGACCGAGGAGCAAAGGGTGCAAAACACAGGTCGCAAGATATTAGCATGAGGGACCATGAGGACTGCAATGGCTCAATACAGGCTCCCATGTAAGAGATGGCAGTGAGGTATGATTGAATCAGCACTCTTATAAAGGAAACAGATTTCCACCAAAGTGACAAAATGGTAGTCTGAATTCCCCCATTCCCGTGAATTGGCCATACCCTATCCTGTGTCTGTAAGTCCAGGCCTGCTCCATTCACTATCCCAAAGCCTGATTCACAAACTCCTCCCTCCAAAGTAATAATTCATCCTTTTGAGGCCCTCAGTTGCCCCATTCTCTCCTCTGCCTCACTCTCTACTAATTGATGGCATCATCCATAATTCACACCAAATAGCTGTCCATCCTCATGGAACTGGAGAATTATGGCTAACAGTAAAGAATTGGAGATTTAACATTGAGTTTAACGGTACCTCAGCCTATCCAGAATACATGAGTGAGGCAAAGCTAGAAAAGCTATTTTAGGAGTCACAATGCAAGTCATGTGAACTAAAAGGGCAAAAGCTGGCCACCTGCTCAAATGGTGGACAGTTTGATGGAACATTGCATATAGTTGCAGGCTAAGTTATAGCAAGTTCATGCTTCACTGCACTCCCACTGTAACGATCTCTTTCTATATGTCATATGTGAAGACACAATTTTAGTTTTCACAGAAAATAAAATTGAATTGCCAGATGTGATCCAGGAACGCTAATAAAAGTTGCAAAATCTAATTTAGTAAAAAAAAAGTTAACTTACTCAGTTGCCTTGAAGCAATGTCTTTGGACATAGAGCTTTGTCAGGACTGCTTTACGCTTTTATGTTGTTTTTTCACTTATCAGCTTTTTTGGGGATGTGTCAGTTTTTTGAAATCGTTGGTCAGCTTTTCTGTTGTTTTGTAGGTTAACCTCTGCTTCACTCTGCAAGGGCATTGGTGTCTTTTCAATTCAGGTGAAAACTGTCCCTTGTGAACAGCTTCCAACTTTCCCACAATTAGCTTCTAAGCCCCAGAAATCTGAAATCCTCCCATCTATACCATTTCCTAAGGTGTACATTGGTACTTTTAATCCTCTATTTAAGATACCCAGGAAGTGGCATCAACAGTAATCCTGTGATAACTATCCTTGCGATGTTATTATTTTCTTTAATTTTGTTCCAAACTTCTAAAACTCTGCAAGAACTCTACTGTACCCTTTTCTACATCATCAGTTCCAACATGAACTACAATTTCAAGGAGATCAACCCCACCACCTCCCCCACCAACCACTTTGTAAAATCTTTGCCACCCAGCCTGCTATGTCCCTTACCCTGGCACCCTGGAAATGTTCTTTCGAATTATTCAATAATTATCTCAGTTCACAATTTCCTACAATAATAGACTGGGATCCACATGCGTCAGGTTCCAACATATTAGGAACTTTCAGTCAGTACTTTATATTTTTTTACAAACCAAAGAAAGGACTGTAAAATGTGGCCATCCAAGGGACACCTTACTTATTTTGTGGATTGAAACCACTCCCCTGTCTCCAGAGGGAATCAAAGGAGTCTCCCAGGCTACTGTTACATCAATGCTCTTTCCTGAAACTAATTCAAATGGGTAATTGAATGGGTCATTCAAACACAAAGGTGGCTGTCTCAAACTTTCAAAGTGTCAAACGACAACACAGGATGGTTGGAATCAACAGACACATCATCCTTTGTTTGGAAAACAAGACTTTGAACTTGTGAAAGCCACATGATGCGGGAACCATTTAATTGTGTTTTAAATTAGCTAGAAACTGCTTGCAGACAGAGTTCCACTGAAGTCATCATATCAGCTGCAAGTCACCCAAACAGCCAAGGTAATAAACAGCAATACCTTGAAAGTGGGTGAAGGACTTCACCAATCTTTTCCAAGGTTAAGTTCACCTGGCAATTTGACTACGAGAAACCTCGCAGCTTAGTGAGCAACACCTCCATCCAAGAAACTATAGACTTTCCATGAAAGAGTTTGAGATAATTATAAGGTGCAACTGGAGTGTTTTATCTTCATCTCTAATCTTTGTGTGTGTGTGAGAGCGTACATGAGATGATTGAGTGAGGTATCGTGTTTAAACTATGGGGCAAGTGTGTGATAATAAATAACCTTCTTTATTTTGAAACTCACAAAAAGCTTGCTGCTGGAATTATTTAATTGGGATTCTCATTCTGAGGGTAAGAAAACACACATTTTTTACAAACCAACATGCTGATCACTGTTAGTAAAAGGTAACACATAAATCCTATTTGTGATATTTGGCAGTGCAGAACTTGAATATTGCTGAAAAGAGAGCGGTTGGGAAGCTGACTGCCGCCCGTGATCAGCACTCAAAATGGATTTCATTCTGGCTGGCCAATTAACAGTCAGCCAGCACGAAATACACACTGCTGGGGCGGGGCGAGAGGAGCGTGAAAGTGTACACATGTGCACAGGTGTGCACAGTAAAATCTCTCTGAGGCATAGAGCTGCCTCAGGGAGCTGAAGATTTTTAATAATAAAAACAAAGATTTTAAAAATAATGAAAACATGTCCCTTTATGTGACTTTGTCACATGAGCAGTGGCATGCTAAGTATGAGCGTTAAACATTTTAAAATTTTTTTAATCACTGGTTGAATCCTCATCCCGCCCTTGGATGAGGCTTCACCAAAAATGAAAGGCCACTTGGCCTTTTCGCTCACCCGCCAACCAAACGGTTGTATGGTTTGTGAAAAATTTGAATCAATTAGGTTCCTAAGGGCCTTAATAGGCTGCTTAAGTAATGGCGGATGCAGCTCTGACTCCCACACGCAGCCACTGATTGAAATATCGCACAAGTGCGCACTGATGTTGGGATGCTCGCCCGGCGTCATCGCACGTCATTTTATTTCCATTCAGGTCGGGCATGCACCTGCTCAACGAGAGCAATATTATGCCCCAGGATAAAAAGGGTGCTGATTGGTTGACAAGTCAACTCTGGTTGGCTGAAGCATTTCCACGAAGAAAGCAATGGGGAACTATAGGTCCCCCATGCTTCTGGGAGATTCAAAAAATGTGCGAGGATGGAATATATTCCTCTCTTTTGCAGAGAACAGGTCCTGGGTATGCATATATGTTGCTTATTACAAGTGTAAATGAGCCACATTATCAGCTCGACTGATTATCTTAAATTGGTTGTTAGTGTACCTATTAGTATACTCAGGATTGTTCAGCACTGCTTCCCAATCGCTCTCTTTTCAACAATATTCAAGTTTTGTACATCTAAAATAGACATTTTGTTTTTGGTTTTGCAGGCACTGGCTTGTCGAGTATGTACTCTGCATCCTGTACTCTGCCTATTATGAACAGCCAGAAGAACATGTTGTTTGATTTGAACAGCCAATCATTGGGACATCTGGTGTACATACCTATCAGCACCATTGGTTAAACAATAATAAAACAAATATCAATGCACTTAAGAGACTAAATGCACTTTACCACTTATTGCAATTTAAGTGCTTTTTGAGTGTATGTAAATACTTTTCCATGTTTACTTAAATGACAAGTGTTAGTAAAAAAATCATAAAACCATTTAAAAGGCTTTGGGAGATTACAAATAGCTAAAATAAAAAGATTATGAACTTAAAAAAAACTCACTGTAACACAACAAGCTTGCAGGACCTTATGGGCATTCCTTCCACTAATGACATCAAAGGCACGTCTGTGCCTCACCACTACCCCTCATGGTTGCTCTTGCTGATAGCTATGTTCCTCAGTCGGGATAGGAAGCCCCTAAAGCTCCAGCACAAGACGGTAACAAAGCAGTTTTTATTGTGGTCAGTGGCGAGCAATGTGGCCTTGCTGTTCACTGGAAGATCTGGGCCAATATGTTCCATGAATCAATTATTCTCAATTTCATGCTTGCTAATGGAGGACAACATATTGCTTGAATATTGCTTTCTTAATGTTTCATGATAGCAATAACTTATATTTTATTTTTTCATTTTGAATAATGCAGATATATTTTTGTAAAAATAACAATACAGGTGATCTGTCAGATATATTACCTAGTAACAAATAACGGGATGTGTAAGTTATGCAGTATATTGTATTATAACTCAATGTTATTTTCTTATTCTCTGCAAAAGGGTGACATTCTTCCTGTCATTGAGTTTAGAAGGTCACAGTTTTGCAGTCCCAATGGCCTGGATTTTCATCCACAAGTCTTTTTTTTAATTCATTCATGGGATTTGGGTATCGCTGGCTAGGCCAGCGTTTATTTACTATTCCTAATTGCCCTTGAAAAGTTGGTGGCGAGCTCTGGTCTTGAACTGCTGCAGTCCATATGGTGTAGGTACACCCACACTGCTGTTAGGAAGGGAGTTCCAGGATTTTGACACAGCGACAGTGAAGGAACAACAATATATTTCCAAGTCAGGATGGAGAGCGGCTTGGAGGGGAACTTATAGGTGGTGGTGTTCCCATCTATCTGCTGCCCTTGTCCTTCTAGATGGCAGTGGCCATTGGTTTGGAAGGTGCTATCTAAGGAACCTTGGTGAGTATGTGCAGTGCATCTTGTAGATGGTACACACTGCTGTCAATGTCATTGGTGGTGGACCAAGTGAATGTTTGTGGATGGGGTGCCAATCAAATGGGCTGCTTTGTCCTGGATGGTGTCAAACTTCTTGAATGTTGTGGGAGCTGCTCCCGTCCAGGCAAGTGGAGATGGTGGACAGGCTTTGGGGAGTCATGAGGTGAGTTACTCACTGCAGGATTCCTAGCCTCTGCCCTGCTCTTGTAGCCACAGTATTTATACGGCTAGTCCAGTTCAGTTTCTGGTCAGTGGTAATCCCCAGGATATTGATAGTGGGTGACAATGATGGTAATGCCTTGGAACATCAAGGGGCTATGGTTGATTCTCTCTTGTTGGAAATGGTCATTGCCTGACACTTGTGTGGCACAAATGTTACTTGCCACTTGTCAGTCCAAGTCTGGATATTGTCCAGGTCTTACTGCATTTGGACATGGACTGCTTCAGTATCTGAGGACTCGCAAATGGTGCTGAACATTGTACAATCATCAGCGACCATTCACACTTCTGACCTTATGATGGAAGCAAGGTCATTGATGAAGCAGCTAAAGATTGTTGGGCCTCGGCCACTACCCTGAGGAACTCCTGCAGTGATGTCCTGGAACTGAGATAATTGACCTCCAACAACCAGAACCATCTTCCTTTGTGCTAGGCATGACTCCAACCAGCGGAGAGTTTTCCCCCTGATTCCCATTAACTCCAGTTTTGCTGGGGCTCCTTGATGCCACACTCGGTCAAATGCTGCCTTGATGTCAAGGGCAGTCACTCTCACTTTACCTCTGGAGTTTAGTTGTTTTGTCCATGTTTGAACCAAGGCTGTAATGAGGTCAGGAGCTGAGTGACCCTGGCAGAACCCAAACTGAGTGTCAGTGTGCAGGATATTGCTAAGCAAGTGCCTCTTGATAGCACTGTTGATGGCCCCTTCGATCGCTTTACTGGTGCACAGTGAGACAAGGATCCCTAGCTCCATGAACCTGACTTTTAAAAATAACTGCTCACACATGTGATTTTTGGTTTGGGAATAGGCTACATTAAGAGTTGTGGTGGGCAAGCGTGGAAGTAGTGAAGGGTTGGAGGTAGGTCTGATGTGGGCTGGGAAACTCGGGCACATATTAAAATGTGGGCCTTCAGAAAGGCCCATTTGAGAGGTTGGTTGTCCATGGTTAACTTCCTCTACCTTGGAAGAGAAGTCATTGCCTTGTCAGATGAGTATGAACAATGTAAATGTTGACGAACTGTTACCTGACCCTGGAAGGATGGCCCATAATGGGCTTTCCCTATGGAGTATCATTGTTGTTGCCTATCCAAAGTGTTCCCCAGTGAACAGCCATGGAGATTACCAGCTTGGTACCACTGCCTGGTGCAGAAATTATACAGTCATGCAGTTAGCTGCTAGGATGGGTGAATGAATGATGAATGCTCATTATCCCATCCACTTGCCCTCTTGCCACCCATCTATCAGGATGTGCCCACACTATTGATCCTTGGCCAGGTCCATCACATCTGCAACCTATCATGGCATAACAGTGTGACTAAGAGAGAAAAGTACGAGCAGGACTGTCAGTGGTCCAACAGCACTGCTTTCTACCTAATAGGCACTAAGTATTCGTGCACAGCCATTCTCTCCACTAGACCATTAGCAATATTCAGTGCAGAAAATTGTTAGAGCACGTAAGAAAGAAAAGTGAATGACAGAATTGTAATCTGAATGGCTCATGGCCCTTTTTTCCTTACATTTTTATTGATAGAATGTCACACAGAGGAGGTGAGGAGGAAGGGATGGGTCCAGCTTCCCCACGCTTCTCTGATCAGGACTTTCAAGTGTTAGTGGAAGAGGTCCAGAGGAGGAGGTCTGTCCTGTACCCTGCTTGCCATCGAAATCCACCTGCCACAACCAAGAAGACCTCAATACAAATTACAGCTCTGGTGAGTGCAATAGGAGACTGTCAGTGCTTATGGGTTCAGTGCAGAAAAAATGTGTAAAGACCTGCCGCATTCCAGCAAGGTAAGTAGAGTGGCTTATCCACACTGAGCTCCAAGGAATGGCCTTGCTGCGGCTAAGGTGCAAGACATGGCACATACCTCCGCGTCAGCATTGAGGCTTGTATGTGTAAGCTGGTCATGTAGGTGTGCTCAGAACATATGTGAATGAGCACCGTCATACCCAGATGCAGTGAAGAGCAATACCGCTGCAAACACTGTGTATCAGGCTAACATAAATTCATGTTGTCATTGCAGACCAAATGGGCAATGAACGCTATGGATATGACCTGGACTGGAGCTAGTTGAGACCCATTTCATCGTTGAACAGGTGGCCATGGACATTGCCAGGATGTCTGAAGAGCTGTCTGTTGGTGATGGTGAATCACCATTATCAGGTGATAAAGATGGTGTTGAGATCACCTTGGCATATGGCAGTAATGTTGGGGGTCATGCTGTCACTTCACTGAGCACAATGGGAAGTTGACATGACAATGAGAGCAATGTTGGGATTGCTTCATAAGGGTAGCATGAGCAGGGTTAAAGGCAGTGGCATGCATCAGAGAGTGCTTTCACAATGTGATGGCTATACCTAAATAACTCATTCTGTGTCTTTCCCAGGTCCCCAGCTGTGCTCCCTTACCCCCCTACACCACCCACCCGCACACACCCGCCCCTGGGCTCTCTCATCCCTTGGCCATCAAGAGGAGGAAAGGACGTCCAAGGAGGCAGCATTACATCATGCTAGCTGCACTCCATCAATACAAATACCAGCATATTGGAGGAATGTAGCACGTGTGTAAAGTCAGTGGCACAGGGTGAAATTCACTGCACCGGAGTGCAGGCGGAGGTGTCAAAGTTACAGATATCTGGCACAGTCCCCCTCGGAAGGGGGATAAAGTCATGATGATGTTCCAGTGGGCAGGAACTTCTAGGCTCAGGAGTCACCTTTTGGGGCGCAGTATTTAGATCATCAGCAGCAGATGTTTGGACATCTGGTGGTGTTCCCTGAGGTAGTGGGAGCTCTAGGGCTGTGAATGAATGAATCTATCATGATCATGAGCTCCACATTGTTCCAGGGTCCCAGCCACATGAGCTCTGACCATGAGAGATTGGCCAATCTCATGGAGAGACACATGCAACAACACTCGGAGTGGATGCAAGAGCAGAGTCTTGGCCAGGAAAGGATGCAAGCCTCCCTCAGTAGCCTGGATCAGTCAGCTCAGAGTGTGGGCACTGACACCCATGGAATACATGAGGAGCTGTGTACTCATAACAGGACGATTGCACTGTTGGCACAGTGGTTGCCCCCCTGAAGGCCAGCCCAGGTAATTGAGGGTGAAAATGCTGGGAGCTCCTCAGCACCCTCATCTTCTTCCACCTCCCCAGCCTCTCCACCAGTGCCCTAGTCTGCTGCACAGGTGCCAATGACTATGGGTGCCCATGCAGAGATGCAGAGGCTGCAGTCTGAAAGAGGTCCCCAATGGGTGTCTGTGTGATGAGGCCACCATCCCTGCTCCTCATTCCTGTTAATACAGAGAAGTGAGCAGCCTGCCCCTACATCTCTGAGGCAACACAGGGGGCACTATGTTCATGCATGCGTGAGTGCAGGGCTCCGTCTGGCATAGACCACTAATCAGTTCACTCTGGTTGCACTTCTCATATTGTAAATATCACATTTGAGCACTTCTTGAATATGTTTACTAACACCTGTACATAGTTTGGTGTATATGATTCTACACTACAGAGCCCCAAAAGAATGATAAAATTATGAGCGTGGTTCTTACCAATAATAATGAGTAGCATGCTGAGGTCCATCTTGACATGAAGTCATCAGGAACAAGCTTGTTGGTTGATTTGTGAAGCTTTGGAGGGCTTCTTTCTTCTCTGCTGTATCACATAATATTCCAGTGTTCAAAAGCTCAAGCACTAAGATTCTCCTTGTATATTTCATTGTCCGTCCAAGCTTGATTTTAGGGGAGGTTCGTTGATCAGACTCCACAAGGAGATACTGGGCAGCAGGCGCATCTCAAGAATGAGTGCTGGCTGCAAGGCATTCATCTGCACAGCAGTGTTACACATTGGCCTAGGTGTAGGCACTGCATCTCCAGAGGCCATATGTCATTCAGGTAATATTGCTCGTCTGCTGTCCCCACTACTTTAGCTGCATTTTCCATCCAGGCGTTGCAGGATGTGCTTTATGCAGAAAGCAGAGGTATGTGGAAGCCAGGAATGTTTCAGGTGTCACCCATTTCAGAAACTGGACCATTGGTCAGAATGGATGGTCACAAGTTCTTTCAAGGAGCTGCTGGTGCACAGTTGTGGGCTCATCATGTGTGAAATGCCTTATCTGAGTGCAAGCTGGAATACACAGTCCTACCAGCATGTATAGGGTTTAAAGTCTTAAGTCATGTCCGCACTGTGGGCATGGTTTAATTATGAACAAGGTGGAAGCTTTGGCACCTCATTGACAGGCAATGCATTCATGTCAGGAGGCCAGGTTGTGTATGACTTATGACCATGATGAAGTCCATGGTTATGATGGTGAGGGTTGTAGCAATTTGAATGTGACTGAGTCAAACTTATTAATGTTGATTCTCTCCCTTGTGGAGGATGCACAGCCCTTTGAGTAATTGTGGAGTCGATGTACAAGGTTCTTTAAGTGAAAGTTGCTCAACTGATGGCAATTATGATATCAGAGTACTTTATGAGAATCTGTTTTGCACTAGGACCCATCTGACGATGATCCCCTCCTGCACAGAGTCAGCCCTGGCTACATGTCCATGCTTCCTAGCTGCATGCCATTGGCGGCCTCCTCATTCTCATCCATTTCTGAATCGTTAGAATGGACAGGAGCTTCCTCCTTCACTTCTTCCTCTTCATTTTCCCCCACCTCAGAGGTTGGAGAACTGCTCATGGCCTCGTTGTCATTGATTTGTAAGCCCCTCTGCTATGTAATGTGGTGCAGTATGCATCACACCACAACTATTCTTGATACCCTTGCTGGGAAAAATTGTAGAGCTCCACCTGAGTGATTGAGGCACCTGAAGTGCATTTTTAAAATGCCAATGGTCTGCTCGATGGTACTTGTTGTGGAGACATGGCTGCTGTTGTAGTTGCGCTCTGACTCAGTTTGAGGGCCCCTAAAGGAGGTCATTAGTCATGTTCTTAAGAGGTAGACTTTGTCCCCTAGAAGACGACCATGCTTCTGTGTAGGTGGCTGAAAAACTGAGAGAGCTGGGAACTCCTTAGTATGAAGCTGCCAGGGAACCTTGCACTTGAAGGAAGACCTTGTGGTCAAAAATTAGCTGGATATTGTGTGTGAAAGGACATTCGATTGACAAAGGTATCTCTGCATGTTGTTCAACAGTTTCAATGTTGAAACATTTATTGACATTTGATGACATTTTCCGAGGATTGTTATTACAGATAAGGTCTTTATGAATGTTTGACTGAGTTTCAAAAGCTAAACAAGCACTTATCTCAGCAGGAGGTTGAGTTCACAGTTTGATTGACAGTTTAAAGAGACCAATAAAGGATTATCGGTCCTAGATGTGGGTACGAAATAGAAGTTTGATTTTTTATAGCAGATTGAACGCTTGAGGAGATTTAAAAGCTTTGAATGGGGTTCATGGATGGGAGGTTTTGTCACTTTCAAGTGTGTATGAGTGAATGCTCTATTAACTTGTTAGAAGTTTATTTGCTTTTCATCTCCATATGGTCTCGAGGTCTGTCCATGGTGGATACTTGGTGAGTGGCTATGGAGATAGGGGGTGGGTCGGAGAAATAAGTTGGCATGGAGGGGCCATGGGGTGTATAAGAGCACATGGGGAGTGGGTGAGAGGGTGAGGGCTAGAGGGCCTAACAGCTTCTAAACCAACTGGGACTAAGTCCAAGAGAACTGAAGCGGGCCTCCTAACTGGTCTGCCTCAGCACTTGCCCAGTCTCTATGGCCATCTACGATATCTTTCAGGTTAAGTGAGCCCGCTTCTGTCCTGTTCCGCTTCCTCAGACCAAAGGTTGGGTGCAACCGGCCCATTTAATCTGAGGTGGGCCTGCTGAGTCGGGAAACTTCCAACTTCAGCTACCTGCCTCAGTCACAAAATCCAGTTCACGATATTCAACATAAAGTGTATTGCTAATGGCTCTAATTAGTACAGAGAATATACTATATTTTGAATAAACACAGAAACGGTTGGAAGTACATGGCATGCCAGTCAGCATGTGTAAAGAGAAAAGAAAGGTTTTGTATTTTGTACATGTGAACCTTCATCAGAATTGAAGGCACAAATGCAAATAGGTTATTCAATAAAGTTAGAAAGAAAAGAGACAGGGTAAAAGAGCAGAGAAGCAACAGATGGAGCGATCACAGAGCGGGAATAAATTGGTCAAACAATTTGCAAACTTATAATGAAAAAACTGCTAACTGATATAAAAAACCATCAATGAGTTGGTTGATAGACAGAAAAAGTATGCACAAGTAGGAGGGCAAAAGTCCTGGGGGCTGTACACAGAAACCCAAAGGTAAGAATGTGGAGAGAGAGAATTAGGCTGCAAAATAACAGATCTGAAATTAAAATAGAAAATGGTGACAAAACACTGGCATAAAAATTTGATGGCCCAGCACCCATTCTACAGTTAATGGCTACAAAAATAGTATGATTCTGAACCTGAGGTATGCTACTTGCTACATTGATACAGACATTGGAGTGAGTGATAAAAAGAATAAAACTTATCCAAATAAGGCCCTACCTCTTGTTTAAGGCCCCCTATACCAAATCACCCTGAAAGGAGTCAGCATTGGGCTCAAACGAGTGGAGCAGTTTGTACAGGGGCTGGATTACATAACTGAATACTGTGTCAATCATTGACTGATACATGAATCCTCCTAGCTGCAAGTCATCTTTAATCCTTTCACCCGTCATCTCTTGCACTAAGGCTGCGTCTCTTGGTCCTCCTGCCGCATGCTTACTTCTCTCTGGATGGAAAAAGTTGTGCAACTTGCAGATGATGGCAGTAATTTTAAAGACCTTGGCAGAACTTGAGAACACTGCCTGCCTCATTTGTCCAAACAATGGAGGGCAGAATTTTCCCAGAATTGCACAAAGTGCGGTAGCGAGCAGGTAAAATGGAGTCCTATCCACTAACGAAAATGGCGGCTTTTCCCAGCCTATTATCCCGAACCCGCCCCATTATTTATTCACTCATGTGAAACACGGCATTTCCATGGCGAGCAGGCTCTCATTCGCCCAGCCGCCATCACCCTGCTGTTGTATCATGCTGGCCACCATCTTTAAAAGGCAGCCGCCAGCACAGCACTCATGGCCACCAGCTCACCACCGCTGCCCGGGAGACATGGCCAGCAAAGGAAAAATGACTGCAGCCGCCTGCTTCAACGACGGGTCCCTCGAGCAACTGCTGGATGCCATGGAGGCCCGATGGGATGTGTTCTAACCCTACTCTGGCCACAGGATGAGCAGGAAAGTCACCAGCCTGGTGGTCAGCGCAAATGCCCCACAGAGGAGGACAGCCACCTAGTGTCGCAAAAGGATGAGTGATCTCCTCTGTTCTGCCAAGGTAAGTTACTCTTTTCATCACTCTCAATTGACACACTCACAAACCTATCACACATCCACCAGGCCCTCATTCGCTGCCAGTGCAAGGGACATCACCATTCACTCTTTCACACACACCATCATTGACTTATCCTGTCCATGGAACCACTCACCACCCACATAAGCCAGGCATTCTTATCATCTGGCCCGGCAGGTGTCCTGATACATTCTATCCATCTCTATCCATGCAGGCCAAACTGGAACACAACAGAGGGGAAAGGTCACAGACAGTTGGAGGGATGCCAGAGATCAAAGTGCTGACAGAATTCAAAAACAGCCATCCAGCTGGCTGGCAATGACCAGAACCAGTCCTGTGCTGATGGTGAGGTCAGCGCTGCTCTACCAAATGATGATCCAGCAGCGCAACATCCATCCATCACCATGCTGTGAGTGATGTGTCCTGTTTCACAGGCCACTGCCATGCACTAATTATCTTTCCTTGCTTTCGCAGGCACATCTGCCAAATAGCCGACAGAGTCCATGACCCAGGGCCTCCAATCAAGCCTCCAAGAAACCTCTGAAGAGAAATCTGGAGGCACCCTATCTGAAGCCCCATCACAGTGCTCACCCACAACCTCCACCAGTGCAGAGACATACACCTCGATGGGACCTAGCTTTAGAGTAGCCTCGGGGTCACAATCTGTTGAGCACATCACACTTACTGATCCACAGAGGGTGAGGCAGGGACTTCCCAGGTCCCTGGCACTTGGAGGACTGCTGGAAGTCAGAACGTTGCTGAGTCCAAGTCAGATAATGAGCCTCTGGACTCGATCATGTCACAGCTGCTGGAGCTGCAAAGGCAAGCTCAGGAACATCAGGAAGGGGTGTCTATTGCAGTCCTCAGATTGCAAGGCACGGTGGAGAAGTCAGTCCATCTTCAGGCTGAGGTGAGAGAACCGGCATTGCAATGCAACAAGGTCAACACTGGCAGGATGGTAGCCACCATGGAGACCTTGGTCCAGGACGTCACTCCTGCACTGCTGCGCGGGCTTACCTCCATCACTGATGTCATAGCTGGCCTCCAACAGTGTACGTGCTGGGCAGCTTGATCGGACTCCAGCTACTCCTTCCACTCACAGAGTTAATCAGAGGTCCTCGGGCACCCATTGGGAGGAGGATCAGCAGGTGCACACTCTTGGGCCTTCTACTGAGGTGATTCTGGGAGTGACCGGCCCATCCAAATCCCCTCTTCTTGTGATCTCTGCAGCTCCAGCTTCACAGGCCGAGGAGGGTGCCACTGCCACACAGCAGAAACCCGAAAGAATTCCGGGGCTGACCAAATCTCAGCCCTCCAGAGGACGCCCGCCAAAATCATTGCAGACAGGGCGTCACAGTCAGCAGGCTGCCTCCACCTCTGCTGTGGATAGCCGGGGAGCACCAAGTCAGGGTTAGGAAGGTTAGGTAAAAGTAGTTGCACAGCCTGGCCATAGGCGTTGATCACTTGTACGTAATAAACGCCTAAGAATGTCTCCCTACCTATGGCTCCTTGTTCTGATGAGCAGTGTTCTTGTCCCTCAGATGTGAAACCTTTCTGCACAAGTTAAAAAGCAGGTTACTCAGTCCAGGGCCTCTTCTTTGTGCTCTGTGCAGCATTCAGACCACAGTGATGGCCCAGCCTCACACTCACTGGACACACTGTACTGATGCTGCACCTCGGCAGTGCTGGTCATTGCTAACAGAATATAATGGGCAGGCGCCACAGAGTTCTTTCATTCTCTGTGTGTACTCTCTCAGCACCTTTAAGGTGGGGGTGGCCCCCATCACACTAGCATCTGTGACCAGTGATGCTGTGCTCCAGCTCCTGAAGGACTGAGATGCTGAAGGCAGACACAGCATCAAATGTGTCTGAAGTTTCATGGCTGCATCTCTGAGATGGCTCTGATCATGGAGCGCAAGTGAGCTGCTCTTGGTCAGACAGGAGTCAAACATTCTCAGAGACTGTGTGAAGATCTATGGAGTGCCCTCACTGCATGTCATAATCATCCTCCTGCGATCGAGCGACTATTAGGGACTCCACTGCATCTCTATGACAGGAGCATTCTCACAGAGGGTATTGATGCCGCCATAAGCCAGACTGGAGTCAAACATTCACAACTTTGATGTGAGGATCTATAGGGATACCACACTGCATGTCGTCATCATCCTCCACAAGTCTGGTAGCTATGTGTGCTTCCTGAGTGCGCCTGCCTCATCAAGCCAGTGCAAGAGCCTCATCCCTGTCATCATCATCACCGAGGACACCCTCACGCTCATCCCTGTCTGTGTCCTCCTCATCCAAGGAGACCTCAAGCTCCTCCATCTCCTCCTCAGCCAGCTCCTCTTCCCATTGCAGCACCAGGTTGTAAAGGATGCAGCAGACAACTATGATGCGTGACACTCTCTGTGGACTATATTGCAGGGCTCTACCAGACTGGTCCAGGCACCGGAACCTCATTTTCAGCATCCTGATGGTTTGCCCCACCAAGTTGCAAGTTGCAGCATGGGCCTCATTATACCATCACTCTGTTGCAGTCTGAGGCCGCCGCACGGGTGTCATCAGCCACGGACTCTGTGGGTAGCCCTTCTCCCCAAGGAGCCAATCCTGCAGTAAGTGGCAGATGTGAGCCACCAGGTCCTGAGGCATGCATAGCCATTGGCAACACTGCTTCTCAGTCATCTGCAGGAATGACAGGCAGCATCTATAGATCCTGGGTGTCGCTAGGTGCCGACCAGTCACAGCTTGCTGTCGCGCCTGGGCAGCATGTGCAGAAGCTCCTGCTGCTTATCTTCATGAGGTTGTTGCTTCCGCCTTCGCACATCCAGGAGCCTCAGTCGCTCTCTCCTCAGTCTTCTACAGTCTCTGTAGGCCATCAGGCAAACAGCTAGGTCACCAGGATCCATCATCCTGACATGGTCCTCCTGCAGCATGAAAGAGAGAGAAATGTGGCTAACATGGCTGTATTTAGCATCTTTCCTGGCCATGTGTGACCGACCCTTAACGCTTCTTGGAGAGTGCTGGTTAACCATCGGATGGCCAGAAATGAGTGCACTGCATGACTGCCCTGTCAACTGCGGCATAGGGGACACTGCTCCAAAGCACGATGCTGTGATTGCAAGGGGCTGTGAGTGCCTCCAGCTGTGACTGCTACATGGCCAACGTTGGTGAGGAGATTGTACAACGTGTGCAGTCCAACTGCTCCATGGTCCAATAAAGTGGTGGCGGACTTGAAGTATGTGCTGAGGGGGTTGGGGGTGGCAGGGGAGTAAGGTATGGAGCACTTGGTGGCCCTTTGGTGCCAGCATTTGCTTGCATGGGTGGGCAGACCAGGAGCCCAACCCCAATCATATCACTGTGGCTGTGCCTGATCTGTCTCAGTTGCAGAGGCATGGTCAGTTTTTCCGGTGTCCCTAATGCGTAGGCACTTCCATCACTTATTCTGACTCCCACCTCAATTGCATGTTCGCGGGATGCAGCGCCAGGGCAGCACTTGAATGCCCCCTCAGCAGTCACCTCTGAGACTGGCCAGCACTTGCCCCTGCTCCCATCCCCCTAGCGCCCCTGAGGCCTGTAAACAACAGCCAAGCTGTGGAGATCACTGCTGCTCACTTACCTCAGTTCCTCCAAAGTGAAGGCCGCCAAGTGCATGTCGCCCGTGTGCTGTTGTGAAACACGTCAGTGTGCTTTCCCGCTGACATGGACAGGCGATACAGCGGGGGTCTAAGAGCCTGGCAGGATGGCCTTTTAATTATATGCTGATGTATTACAATGAGCTCCCCACCGACCAATGGCGGGAAACGTGGCCTGCCATTGGCGGGCTAAGCGGATGATTGCAACCTGCCTACACACTATCGTGAAGCAGGTCGCGCCATATTTTCCACACGGTCTACCTATAACATCCACCACCAGCGGGCTTCAAAGATTCTGCCCAGAATTTCTATTTGGACATGCAAATCGTATTTTCTACCAGAATTCATAAAGAGACATGAACTTTAATATATCTACATGTCTGATTGTGGCTTTTATTTTTAAAGGTTTCCAGTGTGTTCCCAGCAGCCACCCATCCAAACTACCATAATAACAGCACAATGGATTGATATAAAATGGGACTGCTTGAATAGACTTGAATGATTCAGTTCTAATGTTCTCACATCACCAACAGAATGGAAGGCTTTGATATTCATACAAACCATAAAATTCTTGATCGCAGCCTGGATGGAAACATTTGTGTCATTAATGACACCCCACACTTTTGGGAAGAATACCACCTGATGAAAGTGTATGTGTGCATGCTGCTGGGCCTTTTCCCAGTCGTAAACATATTTACCCTGAAAAGCAAGGCTTCAGGCACTATTTTGAGGGCCACCTAGTGATTCCGGTCAGGTTTATATGGGAGTCCAACCTTGGACATGGAAATGAGACCCAGGAGCTTTTCACTTACCCCAACTGCTACATTCATACCATATATTAAAATCAAAGCTAGTGATTCAGTCATTATATATTTTTAATATTACATGAGGTATATTTGAATAAATTGTTATTCCAAGACATCAGATGTGCAACAGATGGATTGCACATGCTTTAAGCTAACACAGAAATGTCAAATGAAACTGCTAAGCATTTTGCATCTAGGCTACTTTGTATTAAAATATTGTTCCATTTAATATATTGTGTATTGGAAGCCTTATTATTAAATTAAAATGTTTGTACCTTTGCTGTATTAAATTAAAGCTGATAAAATAATTTTATGTTTGTAATGAATGGCTTAACTGATGTGGACGAGGAGCATATGTTGTATTAGCTGGGAGTAATTTGTGATGACAGCACATTAATGCATTTAATCAATAAATCAGTCAAAGACCAGTTAACTATCATTAAGCTTAAGTAACCGCTCAGAGTCCAAATACAAAGTCAGAATGGAAACCGAGAGGGATTTGATTTGTCCCATTTTGTTCACCAAAGAAACAATCTATCTATCTGTCTGTCTGACTATCCATCCATCTGCACAACTAGCTACCTATCAATCTCCTTCACAATATATCTTATCTGTAATCATACATCTACACATATTGCTGTCTGCACCACTTGACTTCCTGTGACATTTTTGTCACACATTTTATATCCACCTTTCCATTATAAATTCCTATGCCTGCAAGTAAATGAGGACATCATTCTGATTGTGCAGTCTGGTCACTAGGTATACCACTAAATTCTACAGTTCTGTCAAAATACATTCTGAATTTAATTTTCATTTGTCATTTCTATCAGTAGCTGAAGTTGCTATGTTCAGAATAAGCATATAACCTATATATTTATATTTACAATCACTGAATTAATTTTAACCATTGAGTTGTCTTTCATATTTCTTAATTCAAATAGTCACTTGATAGTACAGAACTTGAAAATTGCTGAAAATAGAGACATGTTGCTGAAGCTTTTCATCTTGCACTCATCAGGACAAAATCCAGAGTGCCAAATTTCAAACAATCACAACAACTTATACCACATGAGAAACAGGGTGCTGATTGGTTGGCAAGTCAGCTTTGTCATAGAGAAAGCAACTGGGAACTATCAGCTCCTATGCTTCCATGATTGGGAAGCATTTGCTGAAAAATCCTGGGTGCACCAACAGCTGCACTAATAACCAATTTAAGATAATCAGTCGAGCTCATAACATGGCTTAATTACACTTGCTTGAAGTGACATATATTCATATGCAAGGACCCATTCTCTGCAAACAAAACCAATATATTCAAGTATTTTGCCTTTTTTGAATTATCAGGATGCATGGAGAGCCTATAACTATATATTTATATATATATATAAAAAACCCTGTTGCTTTCTCTATGGTAATGTCTCAACCAATCAGAATCAGCTTGCCAACATATCTTGTGGTATAAATTGTTGTGATAGTTTGAAATTCTTACATTTGTCCCAATGTGTGCAAGATGACAAGCTCTAGCAACATGTCTCACTTTTCAACAATATTGTTTAATTCCTTTTCCAAGCTTTTACTTGAAGGTTTAAGCCTCTCCAAGAAGCTTGTACTTGGAGTTGATATTTTTGCCCATAGCTGTGATAAGTGACCTAAATGTAGATTGTGCAATCTTAGCATGTGTAGTGCTCTTCGTAACCCAGGTCGTATAAATACTATTTAGTCAGCTATATTAAGCAATATTCTTCTTCATCCTCGAGCAGTTTCTGCCCAAATGTTTTTCAAAATAATTTGAAGAAGTAGAGGTCAAATTTCAAAATATTTACTGAGGGGAAAGTACAGGTTGAGTTTCTTTTTAAGTAGGGCTGTTGCATCAGACTTAAGTTGGGCAGGCACTGGTATGTGCAAGGCCTGCAGGAATAGTCTCCAGTAGTTAGGCAAGTGGTGAGGGTCCAAAGGTGATCACAATCAGGAGCTGGGAGAAATCTGAAGTACTGAATATTTAAAGTTTCCTTGTGGGGTTCAGAGAAACTCTTCTATCTTCCCGGCTCACAAGGAAACTGAAAAAAAATTGAAGTTATTTTACTGGGCCTCCTCTGGCCCTCAACCCACCTCCTGGCAGGTTTGCCCGGCAGTGAGG
The DNA here is from genome assembly GCF_017639515.1 of Carcharodon carcharias. NCBI lineage: Eukaryota > Metazoa > Chordata > Chondrichthyes > Lamniformes > Lamnidae > Carcharodon > Carcharodon carcharias. The sequence goes on along the minus strand of NC_054477.1, from coordinate 72,564,538 downwards.
TTACTAATGTTCCCTCGCTCAAGCCTCAGGTTAAAATCACAGATCAGGCCCCCAATAATGTCAACTAAGCAGTTGAGCCGAGGGGCCCAGGTTTCCCATGGGAAGCAGGAATCAGGAGTCAAGACTGAACCCAACTCACATTTTCTCCTGCATCTCCAGGCTGCCAAGGAGCAAAATTTGGGGTCCCCAGGGCTTTTCGTCCCTTGAGGTGAGGCGGACCCAAGATAGGAGTGGAGGTAAGAATGGAGGCATGTTGGCTCCTCAGCGGCCAGTTTAAAAGCTTATCTCCATCCCATCCATTCACAAATACATTGGCTTAATAGAACCTCAAGAATATCTCAAAAAGATGTTATAATTTAAATGCATTTCTCCCCACTCCCCCATGCCCCATCATCCTATCATCCTAACATGTCACCCCCCCAACCTCAATCCCACCATACAACCCCATTCCCCACTCTACATCCCCCATGTCACACCCCCCCCACCATCCTCCACCCATCCCTTATCCACTTTATAAATATGAATTCACAAGCCCTATTGTAAAAGCTGGATTCCTCCAAGATTGTCAAGAATAAAATTGTTTATTTAGGGGATTTATTGGCTCTTGGAAACAGTTCAATTTTTTAATGTGTTTGTAAGTGCTTGACATTGTTTATACTGCTTCTCTTCAAGTATTTCTAAACACATTAAAAAGTTGGATTGCATCAAAGAGCCCATAAATCCCCCAAATTAACAATTTGACCTCAGGACAGCTAAGCTCAGCAACTGAAAACCTAAAAGCAATCAAAAGTAAGTAAAATTGCTTACCATTTAAAGCTCTTTCTGACTCCATACAGTTGGTGTAAAACCCAATAGCTGTTGAACCCCAGCCGCCTCACACAAAATTCGAAAACTTTCCAAAGACCCCACCACTATGTAATTTACCATGTTAATAAGATTTATTATTATTATTTAGTCCCTCTCCCTCTCCTGCCTTCATGAAAATGGTAGGGAAGGAAATGGAGGCTGCGGATCTCCACAGCTTGGCAATAATATTTTACCATCCCACCTCCACTCCTGTCCTATTTGGTACAGGAAAATTCCGGCCTAAGACTCTGCCCTAAGGATCTCCTATGATGATATCCTGGAGTTGAGATGATTGGCCTCCAGTGACCAGAAATGACTCCAACTATTGGAGAGCTTACCCTCCTGGTTCTGATTGACTTCAGATTTACTCCAGCTCCTTAGTTCCACACTCAGTCAAATGCTACCTTCACAGTAAGGCTGCTCACCTCACTTTTTCACGTAGGGCAGTATCAAGTTGATGTCCAAGACATGAGCTGATATACTTGGCAAGAAATAGGATAGCAAATAAAATCCAGTGAACTCTTTGCAGCAGTCAGATTAGAATCCATTTTGTCCATTGGAAGCAGAAATTGTTTTACTTCAGTCTTACAGGAGGAAATAAGAAATTCATGACCACATTTGAGAAGGTACTAATGAACTTTAGTCTTTAATTTTCTACCCCATTTCCTGAAGGCACTAGTGCTGGGATGAGATAAATATTGTGAATTGACAAGAGCGATACCCAAAATGAGTGGACAATTGATGCACAGAGGTCAGTATGCTCATATGACTTTCCACCCAGTCATTTGTTACCCAGGGAGTGCTTAGAATGTGGAACATGCTGCCATATGGGCCAGGGTTTAAGGGTTATGGGGTTTCCTGCCTTGTCACTGAGAATGTCAATGTAAAACATGCTACCAATCCAACATACTGCCCCGCAGCCATTTAAAGCTCTGAGGGGCATCAATTGACTTGAGTGGGGTGCAGACCTTGGGAAGCCATTCCGCTTGGAAAAAGGGAAGGAGGAAGTACCTCCCACCTTTCCCACCCAGTCTTCCCAACTGCCACTGAGCCCCTTCTTCCAGCCAGAAATTGCAGTCAGACTGGAAGTGACCCTTAAATGGCTACTAATTGGCCACTTAATGACCTCAATTGGCTCAAGGGCAGGTGGACCACCTCACCAGAATTAAACTCCCCCTACAAATTAAGTTCCATGCCAGCGAGAAGTTAGATCATTCACATTCACATCTGCACATAAGTGGCGTGCACCTGGCAAGGTAGACTTCTTCCATGATTAACAGTGAGTTACCACTGCATTGTCCTTTTTGGGGAGCGCCTGTAAGTGCCAGCCAATGCTTGAGACCAGGTGGTGGCAGTGCAAGTTGCATGGAGGATGACCAAGGAAGGGTTAACAGGGAAGGGTGAAGCAGTGGCCTGGCAAATGTGGAAGGTGTAGTGCTGGCTGTCCAGATGCCCTTCAAATATGGCACCCAGACCTTTGACTCCATGAGATAACCGTGGGAATGGCTACTTCCTACCTGCACCCACTGCAAGAATCAGTGAGTTCCTCATTGTTGCATATGTAATGAGCATGAACAGCATAAGATCACAAGTGGTCAGCCAACCCCCACTCCCCAGACGGAATCACTCTCACTTCCATGCTTGCCACCAGACCTAAAGTCCAGAATGGAAGATTTCGGTACATTAGAGCAATGCTTGAGTTGTTTACAATCACCAGTTCAATGCTTGAACAAAATTATGACCAATCATGTAACGTGCATTTTTAAAAGTATACTCTGGGCTTTGTGGGGGAGGGAGTTCAACGAGCTAAGGTCACTATTTTCACCAATACTAATGGCCAATGTGCTCCAGCTAATTGCTGCTCAATAACATCCAAACCAAAGGATGAATAATAGTGATCAGAGCATAATTATTGTGAAGTAATATAGTCTGTGCCTATTATGCTAACTAAATAAATTATTACTTAATTTAAATCAAAATATTTATGTGATGTTGATGCTTAAACATGAACCTTTATAAGCACTCACATTCATAATTATATATTAGTCGGAAGATTTTGTATGAGTCAGATTTCCAAACCTTCATTATATTTGCAATGTAGAAGAGCAATAGAAAGATACAAATGAGAGCATAAGAACATAAGAAATAGGAGCAAAGTAGGACATTCGGCCCCCTGAGCCTGCTCTACCATTGAATAAGATCATGGCTGATCTGATCATGGTCACTTTCCTGCCTGCCCCACATAACACTTGTTTCCCTTATAAATCAAAAATCTGTCTAATGCTGCTTTGGATATATTCAATGACCCAGCCACTCATTGTTCTCTGGGGTAGAAAATAGCTAAGGTTAACGAACCCCTGAGAAAAGAAATTCCTCCTCATCTCTGTCATAACTGGAAGACCTTTATTCTGAAACTGTGGCGCCTAGTTCTAGATTTCCCCACAAGGGAATACATCCTCTTGGCATCTGCCCTATTAAACCTCTGCAGAATCTTCAATGTTTCACCTCTCATTCTTCTAAACTCCAGTGAGTATCGGCCCAATCTGCTCAACCTTTCCTCATAAGACGACAGCACCTATACCCAGAATCAATATACTCTTGTCTCTTCATCCAAGTTATCAATATAGATTGTAAATAGTTGAGGCTTCAGCACTGATACCCAGACACTCCACTAGTTAAGTTCGGCCACTGACAATGACCCACTTATCCTGATTCTCCTGTTTCCTGTTAGTTGACCAATCCTCTATTCATCCTAATATATCACCCCTAACACCATGAGCTCTTATCTTGGGTAATAACCTTTTATCTTGCCAATTAACCCTTTGTGTGGCATCTTATTGAATGCCTTTGGGAAATCTAACCACACAACATCTATTGGTTCCCCTTTATCCACCCTGCTTGTTAGATCCTCAAAGATTTCTAATAAATTTGCCAAACAAGATTTCCCTTTCATGAAACGATATTGACATTGCCTGATTGTATTATGATTTTCTAAATGTCCTGTTACAGTCTCCTTATGAATGGATACTGCTATGACACCCTGGAATTTCCTTTGAACGGTAGCAGCTGCCTGAGTTTCTATTCCAGGGGCGATGGTTAGATTCTATCTTGTTGGAGATGGTTATTGCCTAGCACTTTTGTGGCGCAAATGTTACTTGCCACTTGTCAGCCCAAGCCTGGATATTGTCCAGATCTTGCTGCATTTGGGCATGGGCTGATTCAACATCTGAGGAGTCACGAATGGTGCTAAACATTATTCAAACATCAGCGAATATCCCCATTTCTGACCTTATGATGGAAGGAAGCAGCTGAAGATGGTTGGGCCTCAGACACTACCATGTGGAACTCATGCAGTGATGTCCTGGAGCTGAGATGACTGACCTCCAACAACCACAACCATCTTCCTTTGTGTTAGGTATGACTCCAACCAACAGAGAGTTTTCCCCCAATTCCCATTGACTTCAGTTTTGCTAGGTTTCCTTGATGCCACAATCGGTCAAATGCTGCCTTGATGTCAAAGGCAGTCACTCTCATCTCACCTCGGGAGCTCAGCTCTTTTGTTTATTTTTGAACCAAGTCTATAATGAGGTCAGGAGCTGAGTGGCCCTGGCGGAACCCAAACAGGGCATCAGTGAGCAGGTTATTGCTAAGCAAGTGCCGCTTGATAGCACTGTTGATGACCCCTTTTATTATTTTACTGATGATCGAGAGTAGACTGATGCGGTGGTAATTGGCCAGGTTGGACTTGTCCTGCTTTTTGTGTACAGGACATACCTGGGCAATGTTCCACATAGCCAGGTAGATGCCAGTGTCGTAGCTGTACTGGAATAGCTTGGCTTGGGGTGCGGCAAGGTCTGGAGCACGTCTTCAGTACTATTGCAGGAATTTTATCAGGGCCCATAGCCTTTGCACTATCCAGTGCCTTGAGCTGTTTATTGATATCACGTGGAGTGAATCAAATTGGCTGAAAACTGGCATCTCTGATGCTGGTGACCACCGAAGGAGGCCAAGATGGATCATCCACTTGGCATTTCTGGCTGAATATTGTAGCAAATGCTTCAGCCTTATATTTTGCACTGATCTGCTGGGCTCCCCCATCTTTGAGGATGGGGATATTTGTGGAGCCTCCTCCTCCAGTTCGTCGTTTAATTGTCCATCACCATTCGCGATTGGACATGTCAGGACTGCAGAGCTTAGACCTGATTCATTGGTTATCGGATCACTTAGCTCTGTTTATCACTTGCTGCTTATGCCATTTGGCATGCAAGTAGTCCTGTATTATAGCTTCACCTGGTTGACACCTCATTTTTAGGTATGCCTGGTGCTGCTCCTGGCATGCCCTCCTGCACTTTTCATTGAACCAGGGTTGATCCCCTGGCTTGATGGTAATGGTAGAGTGGGGGATATGCTGGGCCATGAGATTGTGTCTGAGTACAATTCTGCTGCTGCTGCTGCTGATGGCCCACAGCGCCTCATGGATGCCCAGTCTTGAGTTGCTAGATCTGTTCAAAATCTATTTCATTTAGCACAGTGGTCGTGCCACATTTTCCTGAATTGTCTACTTCCTGTGGCTGAGGAAACCTTCCTAGGGACACAGGCTTTAGAACTTCCAGAGGAACCTCTAACATGGTCTCTGTGGCCAGACAAGCCAAGAAAAATGTTGAGGACTACACCAGGAACTCTTCATTGCATTCATCAATCTGATCAAAGCATCTTACTCAGTAAATCATGAGGCCCTAGATATTGTCCAGGTCATGCTGCATTTGGGCATGGACTGCTTCAGTATCTGAGGAGTTGCGAATGGTGCTGAACATTGTGCAATCATTAGCGAACATCCCCACTTCTGACCTTATGTTGGAAGGAAGCCCTGTGGATTGTGCTCTAGAGATTTGGATGCCCAAGGATCTTCATCACACTCCTGCAACTCCTTCATGATGATATGACCGCAACTTTAAGTGTTTTAAGTGGGAGATCTGAAATAGTCCCCTTCAAAGTCCTGACCAGTGTCAACCAAGACTGCGAGATAGCCCCCATACTACAGTCTACCTCACAGTGGTTATTCATCACATCAAAGATCAACTGCCCTCTAGTGTCAGTGGTAAATATCACCAAGATAGAAAACTCCTTAACCTATGTTGCCTTAGTGCTAAAATTAAATTAACCCATATAGACATACATGATCCACAGTTTGCAGATGACTGTACTGTCATTGCCCACTCTGCACCAGATTTGCAAACCACTCTCAATCTCCTCAATTCTGCACACAAGAGACTCAGCCTGTCCTTGAATATTGCCAAAACAAAGCTCATCTATCAACTGAGACCTGGCCAACCAAATATTCCACCTCCGATATATGTTGAAGGTGAGACTCTGGAATATGTTGAGTGCTTCCCACACATTGGCAACCACCTCTCTCGAAAAGTCACCATTGATGAGGAGATCCAACACTGGATCAGCTGTGCCAGCTCAGCCTTCTACAAACTATGGAAGCAAGTGTTTGACAACAAAGTCCTCCGCAAGTCAATAAAAGTCCCAGTGTACAAAACAATTGTTGCCACCACACCCCTGTACTACAGAGAAACCTAGACACAAGCATTCAGGAAAAACTCCTACAAAATCAAGTGCAATGGAATAGGTACTGACCAAAAAACATCTTCCCGCTAGGTCCTGCTTTCTCAGCTCACAAATGGCCAACGTTCCAGGAGAGGACAAATAAAATCCTTCAAAGGCACTGACGCTCTCCCTGAAGCATGGCAGCATTGCCATTAATGACTGGCAGGAGCTTGCTACTAATCTTTCAAAATGTGACAACTTGTCCATCAAGCTGCATCTCACTTTGAATCCAAACACAATAATGATGAGGCTGGGCAAGGCAGAGGAGAAAGGAAAAGGAAGAAAATCCTGCACTCTGGATCCCACTACACCTTGGGAAATATGTCCCATGTGCCCAAGGATCTGCAGGTCAAGGATCAGCTTGCTCAGTCACATGAAGACTCATGGCAGAAACTCATGACCCTGAGTAGACGTCATCCTTGAATTGAGGGACAGCTAACCCTTAGTGATGCAACCTGATCACACTACCACTAGTGGTGGTCCTGCTGAGGTTGTTGAGCTGCTGGCCCTCTGATGGAGCCAACAGCACTTGGGGGGCAGACTGCCCTCTCCAGTTAAGGGCTGCAGCCCTGGTCGCAGGTTGCTAATTGGCTGCCATGAGCAAAATGCTGCTGCCAACCAGAGCTGGGTCTGCTCCCTTTTCAGTCCTGGCAGTGTGACCTTGACTGATGCCAAGATATTCAGTCTCATGTCTGGAAGGCTTTCTACCCACTGCAGATACAGGACACCTCTTTTCCTCTCCACGTCCTGCACCAACACTCCAGTACATTGTCAGCAAACCTTGGTACTCACACTCTCACATTTTGAGCCATTCCTCAAATTATTACAGTCCAGATTCACGTTCAAATTTACCCCCACCTCATCTTGCAGTCACAATATGCCTCCTCTTTACAAGTGCTGCCTTTCTGTAGGGATAGTCACGCACGATACCAGGACCCCTGCCAATGCATTTAGCCAATGAACAATGTGGGTAGTACTGGCTGCATGCAGCAATCTCCTAAAGCAGGGGGCAACACAGATTTCACACGTGGCCTGCAACATAATGAATGGCCACAGATTAATCATATACACTGATCCCTTCACCCAATTTCGGGGATTATTCAAATTAACTACCCCCCCACGCCCTTCACTGTGTACCATGTACCACATGAGTTCAAGATGTATAAGCCAAATCCAGGACAGCAACATCAGAAATTGAAGAGGGCAAGTAGATGTGTAAGTTTCTTATTCTGAAGGTAATCTCTGTGAGTTGAATTGGACAAGGTGATGCTGAGGTGCAGTTTGACAGTTTATAATGCTCCGTCAAATGCTAAATTGAGAAGAAAATGTAGCCATGAAAGACTGGAATAAAAGACTGGAATCTGCGTGATTGTTAACTAATCTTATGCTGCTACTGCAGTTTTGGAGTTCATGTGACATTCTCTTGAACTCTGGCCAATGTTAGGTGTGGGAAATAAGATAGGAAAATTAATGTTGATGTGTTATTGCTGATGTAGTCTCACAGTGATAAGAAAGAGCATTAGCAGAAGTGTAAGAGCATAAGATGAGGAGCAGAAGTAGGCCATTCAGCCCATCGAGTCTGCTCCGCCATTCAATGAGAACATGGCTGATCTGATAATCCTCAACTCCACTTTCCTGCCTTTTCCCCATAACCCTTGATTAAAAATCTGTCTATCTCAGCCTTGAATATGCTTAATGACCCAGCCTCTACAGCCCTCTGCGGTTAAGAATTCCACAGAGTCACAAGCCTCTGAGAGAAGAAACTCCTCCTCATCTCTTTCTTAAATGGGCAACCCCTTACTCTGAAATTATACCCTCTGGTCATAGACTGTCCCACAAGGGGAAATAACCTCTCAGCACATACCCTTCCAAGCCCCCTAAGAATCTTAAATGTTTCAATAAGGTCACCGTTCATTCTTCTAAACTCCATTGAGTAGAGGCCCAGTGGCGCCCCTTGCCTCCATCCCATCCACTACAGGCCCATCTGTTACTTGTTCCATGATGTCCTTTCATACAACGCTATCCTTGTTCTGCTATTATCACATTCTGCTTTCTTACCTTTATGCCACTATCATCACTTTTTTAACACTAACCACTACCATTAACACTCCCCTTGTCCTTTAGTTCATGACATCTTTGTCAATCCCTGCTTTATCCTCACCTATCACTGGCCTTCTATGCAGATCCACCTGCCCACCCCCTTTAAACAGTATCACATTTCCACTTCTCTTCAGCTCTGAAGAAGGTCATACAGGCTCAAAACGTTAATTCTGTTTCTCTCTCCACAGTTGCTGCTAGACCTGCTGAGTTTTTCCAGCACTTACTGTTTTTGTTTCAGATTTCCAGTATCCGTAGTATTTTGCTTTTAATTTTTTTGTCTTTTCTGCTAAATTCCTTTCCCAGTCCACTCTAGCCAACTCTGCCCTCATTCCTTTGTAATTACCCTTATTTAGGTTTAGCACAGATGTTTCCAATTCAAGTTTCTCACTCTCAAACTGAATGCTAAATTATACCATGTTATGATCACTGTTTCTTATGGAATCTTTTACTCTTAGATCATTTATTAAACCCGCCTTACACATTACCAGATCCAAAATAGTCTGATCCCTGGTTGGATCCACAACATTTTCACAGAATCTCAGAATCACAGAATCACAGTGTAGAAGAGGCCTTTTGGATCAACGAGTCTGCACCGACACATGAGAAACACCTGACCTACATACCTAATCCCATTTACCAGCACAAAACATCAATTTGTTCTAGGAAACTGACCCAAATACACTCTATGAATTTGTGCTCATGGTTACCTCTGCCAATTTGATTTTCCCAATCTACATGAAGATTAAAGTCACCCATGATTAATGTACTGTCTTTTTTACATGCCCTCATTATCTCCTGATATATTCTCTGTCCTACAGTATAGTTACAGTTAGGGGGCCTATAGATTACTCCCACAACTGTCTTCTTCCCCTTGTTATTTTTTACCTCCACCCATATGGATTCTATATCTTCCGATCCAAGATCATTTCTTGATATCGTACTTATTCCATTTCAAATTAACAAAGCTACCCCACCACCCTTTCCTTCCTGCCTGTCCTTTCGAAAGGTCACATAACCCTGAATAATTAGTTCCCAGGTTCGATCTCCTTGTAACCACGTCTCTGCAATGGCCATAAGTTCATATCCATTAACCTCTATTTGTGCCTTTATTCATTTATTTTGTTCCAAATACTATGTGCATTTAAATAAAGAGCATTAATTTTGCCTTTTTAACAATTTTTCCCCATTTGACCCTATTTACTGCTTGTTTTTTATGTTTGTACACTCTGTCCTTTCCTGTCACACTCTGGGCATCAATACCTAATGGCAATGCTGCCATATCCTTTTGCTTTGTTAGCCTACCTATCCTCCCTCCAGAATCCTCCCTTCCCCTATTTAGTTTAAACTCCTCCCTACAGCCCTAGTTATTTGATTCACCAGGACACTGGTCCCAACTTGGTTCAAGTGAAGCTCCCTTCTACCCCAATACTGGTGCCAGTGCCCCATGAACTGAAACTCATTCCTTCCACACCAATCTTTGAGCCAGCATTTAACTCCTTGACTTTATTTGCCCTATGCCAGTTTGCCCATGGCTCAGGTAGTAATCCAGAGATTGTTACCTTGGAGGTCCTGCTTTTTAATTTAGCTCCTAGCTGTTCAAATTCTTTCAGCAGAACCTCCTTTCCAGTCCTATCAATGTCGTTGGTACCAACGTGGATGTCGACAACTGGATCCCTCCCCTCCCACAATTTCCTCTCCAGCCCTGAGGAGATGTCCTTAACCCTGGCACTGGGCAGGCAACACAGCCTTCGGGACTCATGCTCATGGCTGCAGAGAACAGTATCTATCCCACTAATTATACTGTCCCCTACTACTACATTACTATTTTGTCCCCCTACTTTAATGTCTCCCTGTACCATGGTGCAATGGTCAGTTTGCTCATCCTCCCTGCAGTCCCCGGTCTTGTCCACACAGCTTACAAGAACCTCATAACTGTTGGACAGTGGCAGGGGCTGAAGCTTCTCAAATGCTATCCCTGGTCCTCATGCCTGCTTCACCTGCAATCACACTCTCCTGTCACTGATGACATACCAAATTTGAATTACTTAATCTGAGGGGTGCAACCACCACCTGGAGCAAAATGCCCAGGTAACTTCCCCCTCCCTGATGTGGCGCAATGTCTGCAGCCCGGACTCCAGTTCCTTAATTCGGGTTTGAAGTTCCTCGAGCTGCAAACACTTACTACAGATTTGTTCACTCTGGAACACTTTGGTATCCAGCATCCCCATCTGTTGCAGCAGCAACACATCACCCATCCTGCCATCACTATTGTATTTTATTTAATTACTTAATTAATTACCCCAGAATCCCTATTCTTTATACTCGAAGAACCCCTGTTCTTTGCATTTTGTTGTAATGTTTTATGCACCAGTATCGAACTTATACTTAAGTTATTTATAAGAAAAAGAGAAAAAAAGGAAAAAAAGGCCAGAGGCCTAAACACAAACTAAAGACAGTACTCTTACTTTAAAGACTAGAAATGCTCACCGCACTCTCACCTCACTCTCCATGCTCTTTAATGGTCTCTCACTCTTCGCACATTGTCTCACTGTTAATGGCCCCACAGCTTCTCGCACTCTCACTGTTGGGCGCTGCTCCTTTCGCACTCTCTCACTGTTGAAAGCCCCGCTGGAGCCAAACTAATGTTTCATATGCATTTAACATAACTTTCTAACTTTTGTACTATATACCTCAATTTATACAGTCTAGGATTCCACACACTTTAATTACTGCTTTATTAACCTATCTTGTCAGCTTCAAATGTTTATGCACGAACACCCCACAGGTGTCCCATTGCACCCCTTTTAAAGCTGTACCATTTAGCGTGCATTGCCTCTCTTCATTTGTCTTTCAATAATATTTCACCTCACACTTTTCTGTGTTGAATTTCATCTGCCATGAATCTGCCCATTCCCCCAGCCTATGTTCTCTTTATGTCTAGTATTATCTTCCTTAGTGTTCACTAAATTTCCAAGTTTTGTGCCAAATGCAAATTTCAAAATTGTATCCCCAAGTCCTAGTCTTTAATGTATATCAAATGGTCCTAATACTGAATATTAGGGAACTCCACTGTAGCCTCCATCCAGTCTGAGAAACAGCCATTCACTACACCTACCTGTCCCGTATCGCTTAGCTAATTTTATATCCCTGCTGTTACTGCCTCTTTTATCACATGAGCTTCAATTTTGCTAACAAGCCTAATATTTGGTGTTTTGCCAAATGCCTTTTGGAAGTCCACATACACAACATCAACAACACTTTCATCAGTCATCCTTCCTGTTACCTCATCAAAAAGGTGTTTAAACCTCAAAAGTTAAATAGTAGATTAGGTCTTGAGAGAATTTGGCAAAAAGTGGAAAGAAGATTATTGGTAAGTCCACATTCTGAATAGGTTAACCATTTTTGGTCACCTTACCTTAAATTGGATATTGATAGAATGGACAGAGCATAACAAATAGTAATAGGGATGATCCCAGGACTTGGAGAATTGGCACATGGTAAGATGAATCAGTGGAAAATAACTGTTGTCCACCAGTTGGCTGGAGCGGTATTTACATGACAATTTCTTGGGGCTATGTGCATACTCATTGTAGGAGACATTGGCATAAATCCCATGCAAAGTGGATGTAATCTGTTGGAGTGCATGAAAATGAGAATGCAGCCTTTAGAAAGACATTTCTGGCTGAACATTACAGTAATAGGCTGCAGGACATACATAAGGAAGAAGCAGATCAGGTTCACTCGCTTAACTCTCAGCTAATTTCGTTGCATGTCTCATTATTTCTTTGGCATTTTCTGCCTCAAAAACATACTTGCCCCATCATGCGCCAGAAATACATCAATGGTAGTGAGAAAGTTCACCCTGACAACTCTAATCTATGATTAAAAATCCACAGAGCCAAAGTTAGTGAGAAGCTGAATTAGTGAGGAGCTGCATGCAGACGTGGCAGAATTTTATGCCCCATAGGCGGGCACGCGCCTGACTTGATTGGGCATAAAATCACACAAGAAGACATCGGGCAAGTGTCCCAACATCATCGCGCACTCATCCAATATTTCGCTTGGCGGGCACACGCAAGTTGGAAGCATGCCCAATGACAATTAAGAGGGCAACTAAGCCCATTAACAGTGCAATTGTCTCCAATTTTTCATGGCGTGTCCAACCTTACAGTTGGCGGACGGGCGAGTCAGACTATGCGCTTTTCATCAAACATCATCCAAGGGCGGGATGAGATTTCCGTTATGAACCAGAATAAAAATAAGTATCTGAGGGCAGCATTTTTATCATTTAAATTTTCAGGTGAATTGATTGCGATGCACCGACATTTTTGTTGGGTCATCCACTCAGGAATTCCAGAGGCCATCCAGTCCCTCCAAGTCCCCTTTGCTTGTGACCCCCTCAACCCTGTCCTCCGTCACTGCAGAGGGAGCAGCTGTCCCACAGGAGGGCAGTCAAAGAAATCCAGGGCCCCCAAGGCCTCAGATCTCCAGAGGACCCACAGCAAAGTCATCAGAGGCAACAGGGCCAACCATTGCACAGGCTGTCTCCACCCCTGCTGCAGATGTCAGGGCAGCACCTTGAAGAAGTGATATATTAGAAAAGTTAAGAAATTCTGACCACAAGTGATTGCACAGGTGAACACATTTTGTCACTTTATAATCTGAAAATATATTCATTTTCACTGAATAATGGGCGATGTTGTCTTTCATCTTCATTGACAGGCTTTGCCAATCCTTCCCCTACATCATCCCTTGCCCTTGCTGCCCACCCCCTCTGCCTCTCCCCTCACCCCACCCCACCACTAGCAATTCAGTTGCACGCAACCAGATCATGCGTGAATCTGGAGGAAGAAGTGTACGTGTGGCAGGGCCTTTCGGAGCCTCATACAAGCATTCTCCAACACACACACAGACCTCATCCATCACACTCAACTCGATGTCCTGAGCATTTTTAATGCTGCCTGCTGGGGTTCTCTTTCAGTTGTACATCTGAGCTGACCTGCATCTCCGCCCACCCACTGATCGCAGTCCCATGCAACAGCTTTGCCCAACTACCACAAGGCTCCACTCACTTTTGATTTGCACAACATGGTGGTCATTAAGATTTTAATTAGCTCCCTCATCCTTTACCCTGCCCAGTCAAGCATGTCCTTCCCCCCATCACTGTCGACAACCCCGCATCATCTTCCACCTCCCCGCCATTACTCTACAGCCTGATCCCTTGTCATTCCAGGATGTTCACATGAATGTGCACATTTCCTACCTCCCTGAAAATCCCATCTCCATCCACATTGACCTCCCCAACTTCCTCCCTCCCAGCTCCAGTGTCCGTGTTTGCCTCCATGTCCCTACCAACCAAACTCCCGCCACTTCTACGGTTACTGACACACCCTCACCCTCCCACCCTACTGGCTTCCTCAGCCCCCTCTCACACTCAACGTTCCGTCTGAACACGCCCACCCTGAGTTTGCTTCCAAGGAAGCAATCATTTACTCCACAGACCCTTCTCTTGCATATTCTCCTGGACATTCCAGCCCCCTTACTACTTTCTCCACCCTAACTTCTTCCTCCAGCCATACTCCCTCCTCTCCTCAGACACCTTCCTCTGTCCAAACTCCCTCCTTCCCCCGGACACCATCCCCCCTCCGAGCTCCCTCCCCTACACCTTCCCTTCCCCTCCCCATGCCTACCCCCCCACTTCCAGCATTCACCCCATTACACCTTCCTTTCCCACTCCCAACCTAATTCCCCCAACATCTTCAGCACCCCCCATTCCAACCTCAAATCCCCCTCTGACGTACACCTTGCTCTCCCACCTTAGGCCTTTCTCTCCATACCCCCCTCCCCCACCAATTATCCTTACCAGCCCATGGCGAAGTCCATGAGGTTCCGAAGGAGGCCCGAAAAATCAACGGAGACCATGGATGATGGTGCAAACTCATGGTGAAGTCCGCAAAGGTCCGAAGCCTCGGCAAAACCAAAGATTCTGTATGGAGACCTCCAGCCTTCCTCGAGCTCCTTCACAGTGGAGCCATGTGCATGAGAATCCAGCCAGCATGCGATGCATGTGTTCCTCCAGGGCCCTACAGCTCCAGCATCTTCTTCTCCTCGGATGTCCACAATCTGAGCAAGACCCTAAAGGTGAGTCCCGACTTCTATACATCACGCTTGTCCAAGTATGTTCTGGCCCAGAGTGTTCTCCCGCCAGTAAATCTGGTGTGGGGAGGACAATTCTGGTTGGGCCTTACTTTGCATCACATTAGTGGTATGCAAATCGGATTCACGCCTGCCACCAGCGGGATTCGCAATCCGCCACAGCGGACACCTTCAGATAATCCCGCTGTGATTTCTTCCCTTCCAGCCGAATTCTAATCCCCCACCTGACATAACGCCCCCCCACAACGGAAGCAGACGATTCTGCCCTAAAACATTTAAATTACTTTGTAGGATAGTAGCATATGATTTCATCTTTCAGTTGAGACACTAAACCAAGGCCCAAGTGAACAAATGTACTGAACCTTTTTCTAGCATCAAGTTTTATTGCATTTTGACTTGGAAAAGATTTTTTTAACCTATTTTAGAAAAACCATTGCACTACAAGAAGTAGAGTATCTTACTGTACAAAAGTGCTTTGAGATGATTTATGTAACAAAGGCCACATAACTGCAAGGGCATATTCTTATTATATCTAAATAATTAAAAGTCTTGAATATCACTGTTCACTTATTAAATCTGTAAAGTGGTACATTAACTCTGTGTGTTGCAGTTACTACACTTTTCACATTTTACCAGATAAGCAATTCAAGATCCATAATTCACTGAAAACTGCAAAACCCATGGAAGAGCAACCACATAAAATACAGTAATTTTAATCATATCACATTTTGTTTCAAGGTAGTTCTTGTTACAATTTTTATTTTGATGCACCTGAATATATTATGGCTGTATAAATAACATTTATTATATAATAAACCCTAATACAAATTATAATTCTCCTTAAAATCATAAACATTAACCATGCATTTCCCTCCAAAATATTCACAATTTCTACACTGCAATATTTTCTGCAGCCTCCCAATAGATCAGGGGCCAGACACTCTATTTTTCATCTAGGTTACCGCTTGATTTTTTCCCCAGGACATCTTGGGCATCATAGCAACATACAACACAGAAGGAGGCCAGTCAGCCCATCATGCCAATGGTGGCTCTTTGAAGGAGCTACCCAATTAGCCCCATTCCATTGCTCTTCCCCATTGCCCTGTTAATTATTCCTCTCCAAGTCTACATCCAATTTCCTTTTGAAAGCTGCTACTGAATCTACTTCCACTATCCTTTAAGGCATTGCATTCCAGATCATAACAACTTGCTTAGTAAAAAATAAGTTCTCCTCATCTCCCCATAGTTCTTTTTGCAAATTATCTTAAATCTGTGTGCATCCTGCCAATGGAAACAGTATATCTATATCTACTCTATCAAAATGAAAACTTGTATTAAATCAACTTCTTTGCTTTAAAGAGAATAGTCCAAGTTGCTATCGAATTAGTCCCACTCCCCTGCTCCTTCTGAGTAGCTCTATTCTCTCCACATATCTGAATTTCCTCATTCCTGGTACCATTCTGGCAAACAACCTCTACATGCCCATCTGAAGTTGTGACATCCTTTCTTGGACACAACACCTTTAGTTGAGGTCTAACTAGTGATATATAAAGGTTTACCATAATTTCCTAGCTTTTGTACTCCATTTCTCTTCTTATGAAGTTAAGGATCCCATATACTTTTTTGTCACAGCGTTATTAACTTGTCTGGCCACCTTACAAGCATTGTACATGTGAAACCCCAGGGCCGGAATTCTCAGCTCGGCAGCAGGCGGGAATGATTGGTGGGCCCAGGAGCAATCATGGAACAGATCGCCGACCGCAGTCGGCCCCCAACAAGGATTTCACACTGGCTGGCCAATTAATGGCCAGCCAGTGTGAAGTGCATGCTGAAAAGTTCAGTGCTGCTGAGCTGGGGGTGGGAAGAGGATGGGCAATGCCACCTGCAAACTTTAAAAGTATGCTCCCTGTTTGTAAATCCAGGATATCCAAAACTGCAGTAATCTGAATACCCCCTGGGGATGTTACATTCTTCTATTCAATGTAAGACTTGGTGAAACAATAATGTGGATTTTTAGTTGAAGGCAAGACCATTTATACATATAGGTAGAGTTAAGTGGGAGACTTAGTTTATGCATCTGACTCCTACTGCTGCTGCTTGCAGCCAGACTACAAGTCATGATACTGATACATCACATTCTGTTGAGGTGGTTGTTACTGACAGCAGCTTAAGAAAAGCAATCTTAAAGGTACATGTACCTCATATCACAACAGGGGCCACTGTTGTATTTCTATATTTGCTTTATACAAATTTACCAATATCACAAAGGACTGGTAAACCAAATACAGGTACAGTTTATTTGAAGTTGTACTACAGGATTGCTCAGCAGACATATTTACTAGAATGATTCAACTGCTACTGTCAACAGAAAAGTACGGCTGCAACTCCTTCACACCTCATGCTTCTAGTTAAACTGAATGCTACTCTGAACAATGTCTGCTGGTCACATGGTTTACATACTGGCTACTTACTCATTGGTATATTCTCTCTAAAGTGATATCACAACAGACAGCACTGTACACTTCCCTCCAGCCTGAAAAACAATTGTCTCCACAAATCTCTGCTTTCGGTCCCTCATTAGTACCAGTTTTTTCCTTTGAGCCTTTTTCGATGTAACACTATTTTTTTCTTTTATATGTAAACAGTTTGAATTTATTTGTATCATCCAATTACATGTGCATGCATCTCTATTCCTATTCTTTACACTCATAAGCAATGGTTTGTTAGATAAACTAAATTGTCATTACGTTTAACCATGATTTTCCCCCATCCTAGCTACTAGCAGATATTATTTGAATAAATCCTCTGGAAATTCTCCAGAACAAAATTTGAAAATGAATTCGAGAAATTCTAGATTAATTATATCACCAGATGTTCACTGTCTTTTAACATCATTGCAATTTACGTAATGGAGCTAATGTCATAGGAAGAGTTATATTTCACAATACATTTTTTATTCACAGTAGGTGGAAGGAAAAACAATAACATGTCACTGCAGTCTGGAAGGATAATAAAGATGAGAAACAACTGCAGTGTTAAAGTGGAAATAATACATCACTTTCCCTCTGAAGGTAAGGTTTCCTTTTTTAATTTATTCGTGGGTATGCCCTTGAGAAAATGATGATGGGACACCTTCTTAAACCATTGCATTCCTTGTGATGAAGGCACTACCACAATTCTATTAGGGAGGGATTTCAAAGATGTTGACTGAGTGCTGCTAAAGGAACAATAATACATTTTCAAGTCAGGATGGTGTATGACTTGAAGGGAAACTTGCAGGTGGTGGTGATCCAATGCATTTGCTGCCCTTGTTCCACTGGTGGTAGAAGTTGTCAGTTTGGGAAGTGCTGTTGGAGGAATCGAGTTGCAGCAGTGCGTCTTGGACCTGGTACACATTAATGCCACTGTGCACTGTTTAAGGTCGTGGATAGGATACCAATCAAGTAGGTTGATTTGCCCTGGATGGTATTAAGCATCTTCAGTGTTGTCAGAGCTGCACTCTGCCATGGTGGGATTTGAGCCCAGGGTCCCCAGAGCACTCCTCAGGGTCTCTGGATTGCCAAACCAGTGACAATATCACTACGTCACTGTTTCTCCAAATGCTTTGGGGAGTTAGGAGCAAATGTAAATGATTTGGGGATTTAGGAGCTGAGCCACTCACCACAGAAGTAGCCTCTGACCTCTTTTTGTAGCCATATTATTTATAGAGCCATTTCAGTTAAGTTTCTGGTAATGGTGACTCTACCAACCCAAGATATTGATGGTAGTGAATACAGCGATGATAATGGCGCCAAATATCAAGTGGAGTTGGTTTGATTCTCTTTTGTTGGAGGTGGTTATTGGATGCCACTTGTGTGGTGTAAATATTACTTGCCATTTATCAGCCCAAACCTGAGTTTTGTTGCCTGTGGACATAAACTTCATCATTTTCTGAGGAGTTGTGAATAGTACTGAACACTGTGCAATCATCAACAAACATTCCCACTTCTAGAAACATCATTGGTGAAGCAGCTCAAATTGGTTGAGTTTAGGACACAATACTGAGGACTCCTGAAGCATTGGCTGATATAATTGGCCTCCAACCACCACAACATTTTCCTTTTGCTTGGTATCACTCCAGCCAGTGGAGAGCTTTCACTCAATTTCCATTGACTTCAACCTGATTAGGTTTCCTTGCTGCCATACTCAGTCAGAAGCAGCCCAGGCAGAATTTTC
Organism: Carcharodon carcharias; assembly: GCF_017639515.1. NCBI lineage: Eukaryota > Metazoa > Chordata > Chondrichthyes > Lamniformes > Lamnidae > Carcharodon > Carcharodon carcharias. Next base: position 72,545,608 of record NC_054477.1, on the reverse strand, counting down.
CCATTGGCCCCACACGTCCGTGTGTGAAATGATGCGCGGTGACGTAGGGCAAGCGTCCCAATGTCATTGGGCGGGCTCACGATGATATCCGCTGCGTGCCCACCATTAATTCACGGTTCATTAAAGGCCCTTGACTCACCAATTGACGTCGATTTTTTGACACCCATGCAATCTTCGGGTTGGTGTACAGGCGCAACGGGCAGGTGGGTAGGGCACACTTGTATAAACCTCATCCATGGGCGGGATAAGAGTGCTCACTGGGGTCACAAGTGTTCTCTCTCAATTATTCATTTTTCAAAGTTTTGAAACTTGCCTGTGTGTTCTGCATTACTTCAAAACACATACAAGCTGCTTTGTATAGACTCTTAACCCTCAGCTCACCACTTGGCAGTGAGGAATCTTTGTTGGGCCTGCAGGTTTCTGGAAGCCTTCCCTTAGCCTGGGGATGGGAGTTGAACCCTCCACTGGAGACACTTCCTCTGAGGATGAAGGGAGGGCTAGAAGGGGGAGGAGGCCAGGAGTGCATATACAGCCTCCAGGGGTGCCACCTTTGGGAGGACAGGCGTAGGAACAAGGGGTGCAAGGCCAAGAGGTAGACCAAAGTGGAAGGGGCCGCAGAAGATGCCACTATCCTGCTGTCAGGGTATACAGATGGTGAAGCAGCTACCTCAATATGTCTGTGGTGCAGTGCCAAAGGAGGCTCCGTCTCTCAAGGGAGACATTCAACTATATCTGTCAGGTGATTGGGCCTGAGATCTCCAATAACTATGTGGGTGGACACCCCATGATAGTGGCTCTAAAGGTCACAACTGCCCTCAACTTCCATGCCTCTGGCTCCTTCCAGGGGTCAGTGGGTTACCTTTGCAGTGTCTCCCAATCAGCTATCCACATTTGCGTCAAGCAGGTTACAGATGCTCTGTTCAGACGTGCATTCATCTTCATCCACTTCCATTTGGACCAGGCAAGTCAGACACAGCGAGCCAGAGGCTTTGCAGCCATTGCTGGCTTCCCCCGTGTCCAGGGTGCAATAGACTGTACACATGTGGCCATCAAGGCGCCAGCAGGTGAGCCCGGTGCCTTCGTCAACAGGAAGGGCTTCCACTCCATGAACGTGCAGATAGTGTGTGATCACAGGATGCTGATTCTACAAGTCTGTGCCAGGTACCCAGGCAGTTCCCATGACGCCTACATCCTCAGACACTCCCAGGTACCAGGGCTCTTCAGTGCTCCAGCCCAGCTGATGGATGGCTGCTGGGTGACAAGGGCTATCCCCTCAGAAGGTGGCTCATGATGCCTCTCTGCCATTCAAGAACAGAAGCTGAGCAGCGGTACAATAGGAGCTACGCCTCCACAAGAGCTGTGGTGGAGAGAACCATCAACCTTCTCAAGGTGTGCTTCCGATGCCTGGACTGCTCAGGGGGCGCACTCCAGTAACCCCCAGATGATGTGTCGGTGATAGTGGCTGCATGTTGCGCTCTCCACAATCTTGTGCTTAAAAGGGGGGATGCAGTAGACGATGAAGATGTTGATGCAGTGGCTGTGTCTGCACACGATGAGTCCAGCAGTGAGTCCGAGGATGAGAATACACTGCACAATGCTGAAGGGGTAGATGCTGACCCGGGCACACTCCAGGGAGGCAGGGACACCCGGGAGGCTTTAATCCAACAAACCTTCTGCTCTCACACCACATATGGACCTCCAGGACAAGCCTGGGCTGAAGGCTCCATACTCAATACCTAAGTGTCAAATCTTCCAGGTTAGGTACAGTAACTAAGGGACTTGTTAATAAAGCTGAATGTCCCATAAAGCACTCTTCACATTTTTGGAAACCATACACATGCAGAAGAAAAGAGACACCCTGAGCCATGGTCACAAGTCTGAATTTAACATCACAGGCAAAGAAACTTAATGAAACAAAAAGACAAGTGTTTCAATTCAAAGCAAATCATAAAGACCTCATCTCGGGCCAACACAAAAGCACCAATGATAAACCCATGGTGTGCCTAGGGTGCCTTATGTTTACGTTTTCAGATGCAACGTCTTGATACTGTCTCCTCAATGGTAGTGGCATCTGAGGCAGCCTGCTGACTCTGCTGTCCTGTTGGCCTCAGTGACCTTGGCGGTCATCCTCTGGCCCATGAAGCCTGTGCTGGCCCTGCCTGGGGAGGGATCTGCCAGTTCCACAGCTGTCATCTACCCAGTTGTTGCAGCCTCACCGGATGCTACAGTCATGGAGAGAGGGCTGAAGGAGCTGCCGCCCTCATCCGGAGCACCCTGAGAGGTGTCCGGAGAGATGACAGGCAGCTGCTGCGCCAACGTGAGGTCGCTTCAGACCTCCCTGCTCACTGTGGATGTATGGGCACCAAGCTGGGAAACTTGGTGCCTATACCATTTCCCATTATGGCACTGACAAGTTGAGGTCAATGCAGATGTGAGGGCTTGCTGGTCTGAACGCATCCCCAGGAAACCCTAATGGATCTCTTGGAGGAGCCTCTCCACGAGAGTCGCCACTCTCTCCATGGAGGACACATGACACTCAGACATGTGGGTCATTGCTTCGGCGATCATCCGCATAGACTCCTCCATCACGGAGATCAAGCCAAACATAGCCTCATGTTTCTCCCCCAGATGCTCCCGCACACCCGGCCGCATTTCCTGCCCCTGCTGTGTCACAGACGACTCCAGAGGCACATCATCAGACAGAGACTGAGCATGTGCCTGGTCCCCTGCAGTCCTCTGACTGCTGGTGCCATGGGCACTCTCTGTCTCTGCCAGCTCCTCCAGTGACTGTGAAGTGCCCTCACCGCTGTGCCCCAGAACACTAGCCAATGTTCTAACTCCCACTGAGGTGCTAGTATCTGTGCTGGTGCCTGCCTGGCAGAAATTGTGTGACGTTGGTGAGACTTCAGGGCCCTCAGGTGTAAGATGGGGTCTCTGCTGCTTCTCCTCCCGACCCTGCTCCGCTGGTGCTGAAAGGAATAACAAGGACATTGGATCAGTCAACATGGAGACAATGACAAAGTGCAATCCTGTCTCCAGATCATTATGTACTCATCCTTCCATAAGCAATGATCAAGCCATGTTGCAAAATTAAATCACTTAACATCCAGCACTGCAATGGCTATTGGGAGAACAATGGTGACCTCACTGTTGGGCATACATACCTGGCCATGGCACCCCAGCCTCACCAACACCAGTTGGCGCCTCTCCAAATCCAGGGCCTCCTGCTCAAACTGGCTGAGAGTGGCTAACTGTGCCTGGCCGCTGCCAGTCCTCACACGCTCTGCAGCATTATGAGCACTCTTCTCCTGAAAGTGAGAGAAGACCATTGACTTGTGCAAATTGTACCTGGACTCTCTTGGCGCACGGCCCACTCCAGCCTGAGTGGAACATATCAGGGCTCCAGAGCCTTCTCACCCCTCTGCTGCTGAACATTCACACAAAGGTGCTAGGCCTGTTCCCCAGCCCCCCACTCGCCCCTTGGCCACATGCTGCCTACATCACATTTGGCATCGCACAGTATATCGTCTCATTGCAAGGAGGCAGCAGATGGTTCGTTGCCAAGCCACCTTGAAACTCCCCTCCCAGCATGTCATCACCTTCACTTGGACATGTCCTGCAGTTCCAGCACAGCGCCTAGGTGCAGCTCCTTCAGGCTGCCCCCAAAACAGTCATGTTGGTCTCAGTATACCACATGCTGCAGGCGCAGGACCATCTCTTCAACACCCTCTCAGGCTGACTTCAGCATGAGCAATATCTTCTGGCACAGATGTCATCAATGATTTAATGCAGTCAATACCCTCAGACTTGGGGTGAGTGGGGTGCAGCAGGGTGGAAAGCTGACCTGCTGGGTTACATAACCAAAGCCAACATTGTCCTCACCCTTCCAGAGCACAACAAGTCGTTGAAGCACTTGCGACACTGGATCCAGATGTGCCGCATCACATCATGAGAGCTCACCACCTCCGCCATCTCCTCCTATGCATGAATCGTCATGTGGGGGGTCCTCCTCCTCCCTTCCTCAGGAACCAGCACCTCCCACCATGCTGCCACCTCCTCGAGGAGGGCAGTAAGGCAGTCATTGGAAAAACGAGGGGCACCCTGCCCTCCAGCCTGGCCTGCCCCGATGGCCTACCTTCCGGACTTGCATAACCTCCATTGCCCCTCTGCAAAGCCCTTCATCCAGCCTTTGCAAGCAGCCTTTATAAGGCTGCCAGGCCTTCCTTTGTACAGGCTGCCGGGTCACCACTGGACCCGGCGGGCTGAGCGCGCCCAACGCAGCCCACTCCCTCCCGCTATGCACAGGAGTCATGAAATACACTGGGTGGGCCTTAATTGATCCATCCATGTAAAATGGCAGCATTGACTCGATCGCGAATGGCGATAGGGTCCGCGCCTACCCACGCCTGCTCCCGCTCTGCCCCCCTGCCACCCCCCTCCCCCCCCACCCCCCCCACCCCAACCACCCAGAAAATTCTGTCCCCTGTTATAAAGGGCAGTCACTCTCACCTCACCTATGGAACTCATCTCTTTGCCAATGTTTGTACCAAGTCTTTATTGAGATCTGTAGATGATTGGTCCTGGCAGAACCCAAACTGAGCATCAGTGAACAGGTTATTGCTGACCAAGTGCTGCCTGTTAGCACTGCTGATGATGCACTCCATCACTTTACTAATGAGCGGTAGTAGACTGATGGACAATAATTGGTTGGATTGAAGTTGTCCAGCTTTTTGTAGAGAGGACACACTTGGGCAATTTTCCACTTTGTCTGGTAACTGCCAATGTTGTAGCTATACTGGAACAGCTTGGCTTACGGTGTGGCTAGTTCTAGAGCACTAAAATGTAAGCAGCTCCCAGAACTTGCTCCAACATTCAGTATGATCATGGCTGATTCTCTGCTTCAATTCCATTTGCTGCCTGTTCCCCATGACACTTGATTCCTTGAGAAACCAAAAACCTGTCTATCTCAGCTTTAAATGTATGCAATGGTGGAGAATTCCATAGATTCACAAGTCTTTGAGTGAAGAGATTTCTCCTCTTCTCAGTCCTGAATGATTGGCCTCTTATCCTGAAACTGTGCCTCCATGTTCTAGATTCCCTGACCATCAGAAACAATCTCTTAGTGTCTATTCTGTCAAGCCCTTTCAGAATCTTATATGTTTCAATGCAATCACCTCTCAGTCTTCTAAACTCCAGTAAATATAGGCTTAATTTACTCAGCCTCTCATCATATGAGAGCTCTCTTATCCCAGGAACCAATCTTGTGAACTTTCATCCTACCACACAAGCCTTCAGCACCATAGTTAGGATGTTGTTGGGCCTCTAGCCTTTGCTGCACCCAGTGTTCTTGATCTTTTCTTGATATCACATGGGTTGGGTCCAACTGGCTGAAGACTGCCTTCTGTGATGGTAAGGGCTGTGGGAGGAGGCCGAGATGAATTATCCAACCAGCACTTCTGGATAAAGATAGTTGTGAATGCTTCAGCCTTGTCTTTTGCACTCATGTGCAGCGTTCTGCCATCAGTGAGGATGGGATGTTCACAGATCTTCCACACAAGGTTAGTTGTTTAATTGTCCACCACCATGCTTGACCTATAGCAGGACTGCAGAGTTTTGGTTTAAACCATTGGTTGTGTGATCACCTAGCTCTGTCCATAGCACTCTGCTTCTGTTGTTTAGCATACATGTGTTCCTATGATGTAGCTTTACCGAGCTGGCATGTCATTTTTAGATTTGTCTGATACTGTTTTTGGTATGCTCTTCTATTCTCTGCATTGAATCAGAGTTGATCCCTTAGCTTGATGGCAAAGATAGAGTGAAGGAGATACCAGGCCATAAGATTACAGACTGTGATTGAATACGAATCTGCTGCTGCTGCTGATGTTTCATGAGTGCCTAGTTTTGAGCTGCTAGGTCTGTTCTGAATCTATCCCATTTAGCATGGTGGTAGTTCCACACAATACAGTGGAAGGTATCCTCATTGTCATGATGGAACTTCATCTCCACAAGGACTATGCAGTGGTCACCCCTACCAATACAGTCATAGACAGATACATCTGCAATACATAAGCTGAAGAGGACAAGGCTAAGTAGTATTTTTTGTAACCACTTGTTGATTCTCTAACTACCTGCCACAGGTCCGCACTGGTAGATATGTCCTTCAGGACCCAGCCAGCTCAGCCAGTAGTGGTGTTACCAAGCTACTCTTGGTGATGAATATTGAAATCAGCCACCACTGCATATTCTGTGCCCTTGCTACTCTCAGTGCTTCTTCCAAGTGATGTTCAGAATGATGGAATACTGATTTTTCCAGCTGAGGGAGGGTGGGAGGTAGTTATCAGCTGGTATTTCCCTGTCCGTGTTTGACTTGATGCTATGAGACTTGTTGGCATTAGGAGTATATGTTGAAGACTCCCAGGGCCACTCCCTCCTGACTATATATGACTGTCAACACCTCTGTATATCTATCCTGCCAATGGGACTGAAAAGTGAGGAAGCAGACTGGGACATTGGTTGATAGCAATGGTTCTGTGTGTATGACTATGTCAGGCTGTTGCTTGAATAGTCTGTGGGACAGCTCTACGAATTTTGGTCCAGATATTAGTGAGGAGGATTTTTCAGGATCAACCTAGCTGGGTGTGCCTTTGTAGTGTTATCGCCCAGGTAAATGTCACATGACAGGTTTTCTCGTAAGTCTTATTATTATTGTTTGATGTAGTAGTGTGTACCAAGTGAGTGACTTGTTTGCACAATTAAGATACCAACCACATTGCTTTGGGTCTGGAATCACATTTAGGTCAAATTGGGTAAGGACAGCAGATTTCATTCCTTAAAAGACATGAGTGAAACAAATGGCTTTTTACAATAATCTGGTAATTTCATGGTCACTACTACTGATGATAGTTTTTTTTATTTCTAGACTTTGTCATGTCCATGCTGTTATATCAACAGGTTTATGGAAAATGGACACCTCACTTTTAAAAACAAAATGGAGAATGGACAAGCTGCTTTGAAACAAGATGGAGTTCAGAGGTCAGGTGACCTCCTCTTTTGTTTGCCAATATACATGGAGCCATACAAGGCTGGAAGTTAGCCTGCTTGTCTGGACAGAACATTAAAATGCAAATAAACTTTTGGAACATTCCATTCAGAACATATTAAAATGCAACAGATCTTTCCTGTGGATTTAATGGCCACCACTGACCAAATACCTTCAGAAGCTAGTTCATAATGACATTGCAGAGTTCTTGGCTGAAGAATTGAATTCCACAAAATTGGAGTGAGGAGAAACCCATTCTATCACAAGGAGATGCAAATGGCTGAAACTCAAACCTTATTATGCATCAATGTTCAAGCTGTCAAGGACTATATGAGTGGGCAATGGAAAACAGATAATTTGGTCATCTGACAGAAATCAGGTTGTGTTAAGGATCATTTATTTATACACATTTAGAGAACAGCCTCAGTCAGTTAGTCTGGGAGACTCAGGGGGAATAGATCCAGGCTTGCAAAGGAAGGACCTTGCCTAAAATCCACTAGTAGGCAGAGAATTGGGGTTAGCTTTTTAACCAACTAATTTGAAGAACCAAACCAAATCTTCATTGCAAGGGTTTGACTGCATCTTGACTGGAGTGAAGCCAGAAACAGGCTCCTGCAAGTAGCAAAGTGCTGCAAAAGTCAAAAAGCTCCGACATCCATTTCTTCAGTGAACCAAAAGAGAATCATCAGACCTGCAAAGTTTCAGGCTTCCATCTCGAGAGACTCAAGTATAACAGCGAATTTTTGGTCTTTTTTAAAAAACCTAAGTGCATGCCACCTCTTTTGTAACCACTTTTTCTTGTGTGTGTATGCATCTGTGTACATGTGTGAGTGGATACTGTTATGAATACATTCAGGTGTTGAGAAATAAACATTTCTTCTTTTTTTTAAACTTACAAGAAAACCTGAGTGAGTTGAACTCAAGAGTTTCCAAAGTGGCAGCATAATTCTGGAATCCTGAGGTTGCAATTCTGCACCTATGTACCAGCAGCATATGTAGGGAAGAAGGAGAGCTAATGTACCATTTTAATGCTGGCTTTGGTCAGCAGGATTTTTCACTGGAGCAGCATTTAGAGGTTTGTGTTGATCCATAGAGCAAAACCCATTATTAATATTGCATTTTAGAGACATATCCCATGTGCTCTGGAAATACTGACACTTTGCTCCATTGGACCAAGCTATCCCAGATGAATCAGTATTTTAAAACAGACAGCAAACCTGCCAGTGTGAAGCCACTGTAAGACCTCCCTATCCTTCTTAAAGCATCACCCTTGGATTGGTAAGTATGTTTCTTTTAAAATTTTTCCTCACTTTATGTCTGTATTTTTCAGTCTTTTTCAGATCCAGTGACTGTTTAATTTTTAATTGACCCCTATTACCACCCCTGGTATGTGTTGCAGTGCAACATGTAACAGCCCGACAGGTAGGGTGGATATTTCTCATGCTGTCTGGAAGCTGAAGGAAAGAAGAACTTGCAGAGGATTTATTAAAGGATGTTTACTAATATCACCAAAGATTACCAAATCTGTAGACTGTCCACAGGTCCCATCAGACATTCTTGGGCATCTCACACTCATAATGAGTAGGTGAGTCAGAACTGAGTCCTTGCAATGGCATCTGATAGTTCTCATAGGAAAGTAATTTGAGAGGTTGGAATGTGAAGGAGCACATGCATAGTGACCGCTGTGCACAACTGGCATATCAACCTACAGGGGTCAGTAAATTCCCCTTATATAACTCAGTTGTTCGACACTGACATGAGATTCCATGACCTTGAAACATGTCAATGTGACAAAGTTTCTAAATGTACATTTTATCTTGCAGGTAGTGAAATTGGCACATGCGATGTGAAGAACAAGTGATGATTGCATGAGAGCCTGGTGTAGGTGAAGAACACATGCAGAACCATCAACACTTTGCCACAAACAACTTTTAGACTGTTCATAAACTGCCATGTTGGGTACCAATTACAGTCACTTAAGGACAATGCCCAAGAAATGTCCAAGGGCCATCTCCATCTGCAACACTTGGTATACTACGACCTTGGCTGAAGTTCTGGAAAAGGAAACAGCCTTCCACTGCCAAATATGCATGTGCACAGCCTTGCTCCTGATGGCATCAGTGACAGATGGACTTCAGCGTGCAGTCTCCTGTGCCATTGGTAAGAACTGCCTTCATTCTGTAATTCTCATTGAGGATATTAGTGTACAAAAACAGGCCAAAACATTTTTGGCAATAGTGATTTGTATTGACAATCTGCTTAATTGTGACATATAAAAAGTTATATGAAATGAAACCACGGTGAACCCATCAGTGATCAATGTGGCACGGTGCCTGCACTCGCAAATGCTCCTACGTAATGCCCCCAATACCCTTGTGTTGCCTCAAAGGAGATGGAGGCAGGCTGATCACCTCTCATGCTATATGACATTGAGGAGCATGTGGTTGGCCTCATTGTGCAGGGATGTTTTGAGGACCCACCTCAGACTGCAGCCTCAGCATTTCTGCAGGGGCAGCTTGTAGTGATATCCTTGTGCTATCTATTTGTAACACAACTGAGTTGCATGGATTTTGTTTCCTTGAGGATCTCTGGTGGAATTTATTTACAAGCAGTAGAGCAATCTCTAGACACATTCTGTTGCCTCGGGTACTAGAGTGCAGATAGATACAAGGGCTCCTGGTCACAGGATGATGTCCAGGTACCTGGCTCATCAGCATGTTGAGCTTCTTAAAGGGATATCATGACAACATCCCCCTTTTTTTTCCAAAGATAAATCTTGTATGTTATTTGGAAGACACATAGACACTAAGTAACAGCAAAATTAGTTATACAAGGACAGAGATTGTAAGCTTTTTGAATACAGAAATGATGATTGTAAAATTTACAAATTTGGAAGTTTAGGAGTCTATATATTGTTTCAGTGGTTTGACAATTCTTCAAGATGTTGTTAAAGTGTAACCTTCTGGAGATGTGGGTTTCTCCCTTGGTTATTCTTGCTTTGCAGACATGTTGTTGGTATGTTAGTTGTTGTCCTGTTGTTTATGCTCTATTTGCACACATGTCCCCACACCTCTGGATATGGGTTCACCATTGCCAGCAGAGATCATGTTTGATCAAATGAGAATGATCTTGCCAAGCATCACCTATCCAAATTCTCCGAGATGCAAGACACACTTCTCAAAAAATAAGAGAGGATGAAGATGATGCGTGACTGGCATGAAGGTGCAGAACTACCTCAGTTGCACAAAGGTAGAACAAGCAATTAGGAAAGCTAATAGAATGTTATCATGTATTATGAGGGGAACTGAATACAAATGTAGGGAGGTTATGCTTCAGTTGTACAGGGCACTGGTCAGACCACATGTGATGTGCTGTATACAGTATTGGTTTTCTTATTTGAAGAAAGATGTAAATGCGTTGGAAGGGGTTCAGTGAAGGTTTACTAGGCTAATAGCAGGCTTGTTGTATGTGGTAAGGTTCAATAGGTTAGGCTTATATCCACTGGAGTTTAGAAAAGTAAGAGGTAACTTGAGCGAAACATTTAAGATCCTGAAGGGTCTTGACAGAGTGGCTGTGGAAAAGATGTTTCCTGTTGTGGGAGAACATAGAATTAGGAATCACAGTTTAAAAATAAGGGGTCACTAACTTAAGACAGAGATGAGAAGAATTTTTTTTCTCTCAGAGAGTCATGAGTCTTTGGAATTCTCTTCCTCAAAAGGCAGTGGAAGCAAGGTCTTTGAATATTTTAAGGTGAAGCTTGATAGATTTTTTTTAACAAGGGGGTGAAAGGCTATTGGGCATTGCTGGAATGTTACAATCAGATCAGCGCTGACCTTATTGAATGGCAGAGCAGGCTTGAAGGGCCAAGTGGCCTACTGCTGTTCCTAGTTCGTATGTTCATATGTTCGTTTGTCTGCATGTATACTGTGGACCATTGCCTGAACACAAAACAGGCTGAATATTGCATCCAAAATGTCTGCCACCAAAGAACTTGACAGAACTTGAAGTAATCAGTAACTAAGATAAAGTAGTCTAATTTATGGTAAAGGGACCGGTGTCTATTTTGGACAAAGGAACTGACAGGACCTCGTGTGGGTGTAAAGGTTGTTTACATTGCTGTGGCTGGTGGCTCTGGTATGCCTCGTACATCCTCACTAACTTCTCAATGTCATCATTAGTCCCAGGCCAATAGGCCATACCACATGCTGGTTGTCTTGTCTGCTCTATGCCCATTTGTCCTTGGTGTAGTTGTGACAGCTTGTCCTGTCAGAGAGCTTAAGGCACAAGTACTTGTTTCCCTTTGAAAATTATGCCTCTCAAGGTACTGAGTTCATCCCTGTAGGGCCAGAAACATCAGAGGTTGGCTGATATCTCTTTTGTCGTGTTGGGCCATCTTTCTATGATAGCTTTCCACATTGCCTTCCGTTGCGGGTTATTGGTTGTTTCTGATTGAAGTTGGTCACACTTGTGCCGATCAAAATGCAGTAGATCAATTTTAAGCACATCTTCCACCTCAGTGTCCATGCTGTGTACTTGTAGATCCAGTGGAATGTTTGCATTATTGGTCGGATTCACCAATTTGCTCAGGAGGTCCAAGGTGACCATTTTGGTACCAGCTTTGTAGCAGATATCGAAGTTGTACCCCTGTACTTTTATGAGGAGTCATGGTAGTTGAGGTGGTGCATTTGTCAGTGGTCTGCGCCAGATAATCTCCAGTGGCTTGTGATTGGTTGCTAGAGTGAACTGCTTACCGGACAGAAACGTGTGGAATCCTTTTTTTATATTCAATCAAGGGATGTGGGTTTTGCTGGCTAGGCCAACGTTTATTGCCCATCCCTAATTGCCGTTGAGAAGATGGTTGTGAGCTGCCTTCTTGAACTGCTGCAGTACATGTGGTGTAGGTACATCCACAGTGCTATTAGAGAGGGATTTCCAGGATTTTCACCCAGCGACAGTGAAGAAACAACGATATATATTTCCAAGTCAGGATGGTGAATGGCTTGGAGGGGAACTTCAAGGTGGTGGAGTTCCCAAATACCAGAGTGAGTGTCTCATGCTCTATGTTGGAGTAATTGGATTGTGCTTGATACAGGCTTTTGGATCCGAATGCGATTGGTTGGCCATCTTGCATGATGCATACTCCTAGTCATTTCTGCGGGATGTTAGCTTCCAGCATTGTCTTCTTCATTGAGCTGTCATACTGTAGGTGCAGGTATCTGCTGACAATGATTGTTTGAGAGACTCGAACATATGTTGGTGGTCCACCTGCCACACATATGGTACGCCTTTTTACAGTAGCTCTCTCAATGACGATGCTCTGTTGGAAAAGTTCGGAATGTATGATGCCAAAAAGTTGAAACCTCCAAGGCATCACTGTAGGTTTTCTTTGTCCTGAGGGCTGGGCATGTGTCTGACATCTTTGACCAAGCCTGGATGCGGGTGGATTCCATAACCTGAATATATGGAGACAAAGAGATCGATCTGAACCATGTTCTCATGGCACTGCCTGCTGTTGCAGACGAGCCCCTCACGGTGAGCTATTGCCATCACTGAGTGAAGATTTTGATCATGCTCTTCTTTGGTTTTGCCCATCTCCATGATATCATCAACGATCCATATGCATCCAGGCACGCTTTCTGCGGTTCTGTCCATATGCTGCTGGAACAGAACTTGACTGATAGATGAGCTGACAGGTAGTCTCTGGAAGCAAATACCTTCCAAATGGTGTCCTGAGGTGATGATTATCCTGAAATTCCTTAGCTAAGTGGACCAACCAATATCCATTTTCGGCATCCAGCTTGGAGAAGAATTTAGCTCCTGTGAACCTGGGATTCTGTTCCTCCAGTGTTGGAATCTTGTGTGGGCATCTCTTTAGGGAGAGGTTTAGATATCTCGGGTCTAGAGATACCCTGATTGTGCCATCCTTCCTTAGAACGCATGTAATTGTACTACACCAGCTTGTGTGGTGATGCACGTGGCAGATGATGCCATGGCATCCATGTCATCCAGCTTGCACTGAAGTTTATTTTATATGTGAATGCTGCAATTTCTGGAATCGTCAATTGATAGAATTGCACCTTCTCTGAGGTGCAGTCCAACTCTTATGGTGTCAAACCTGTCTGGGTACAATTGCTGTAGCTCCTGGACCGACTCAATGAGTGTTCTTGGTATCTTCTGCTGCCATTGGTACCTTACGATCTGTACATGCTGGTAGCCCTGCCACTGCTGGTCCATTCGTGTCCACCAGGTAAAATATTTGTGGTCTCCATGCTGAATTGCCATATCTGCATTGCATTGTCAGTGTACCAATGCAAGAGATTGGTGCCCCATTGTACGCAGTTAATTGAGCAAGTGTCAGTTGTACCATTGATTTACAACAGGTACATGTTCTTCAGGTTTCAGACTGGTAGGACATTTGCGATAGCTCCCATGTCAATCTAGGTCTTGAGTTTATGTTTGCCAACTTTCTCTGGTATGTGACGTTGATATGGCAAAAGCTTCAGTAGCCTGACTTCATCCAGGCAATGTGTTACATTGACAATGTGGAAAGTCTGTTCGTCCTCTGGTCAAAAGCTGTTCCACTCTAGGTCTCAACTCAGGTCTGTCTTGCTGTGAAATTTGTGTATCAGTTTGCCTTTGTGCAGGCCCCCAACACTCTCCTTGCTGCTGTTTCCATGCTGATGCGCCTGTCTTCTGTTTGTTTGTGTTCTATTGTGCCCTACGGCTGCATCTCTGGAGCCAGATTTTTTGCACAGCACGCCTTGCACAAACCTTGGAATGCAGGGCAGCTTCAAGTTGGGTATGACAAACCACACTTACCACAGAGCTTGCTTGCTTTTTGTGGTCCATCTATCATGGCAATACTATTGCCTAGCTGTGCCTAGTGCTTGCAGATGCTGTTGTCCAGCTACAACGGCTTTGTGCTTCCTGCCATCTTATAGCAGCACATCAATGCTGTGATCTTACTTTTTCCCAAGAGGTCTTTTTGGAACGTTTCAATAGGTGTTGATGTAATCAACTCCACCAATGGCTCCAACAATTCAGTCTTTGAAAAATCACATTTGTTGCTCTGGTACAGCATCTGCTGACAATTTGTCTATTGATTCCTGTAGCTGTTGCCTGTAGATCATCAATCCTAGGCAATGAATTTTAAAATTTACTCTTACCCGAAGCTGATCCTATTGCACTTTCCATATCTTTGTGGGATCTTTCTGGTCCTCTTCAGATAAATCAGATGTATTGACTCGATGTACCCTGTGTACCCTCATTACCAATTATATAATTTTCTTGACTTGCTTGTCCCGTTCTACAACTGCTTGATCTATGGAGCATACCTGCATTTTTTGTTTAAAAAGTTTGAATTCGGACAGGACATGTGTGGCCTTCCACTTCATGCGAGGGGCTTGGTATCCATCCTTCTGTTGTTCTTTTCTCTTTTCAGACACTATTGATATGCAGGAATGTTTTATGTACCTCCTGCAGTGTCTAAGTTTTTTTCTTTAAGTAGCACGATCCTGAGGGTGCTGGCTGCTTGCCCGGACTTGCCCAGTTCAAAGGTACTCACAGTTTGTGATGTAAGTGAGCCTTGTTTCTTCCACTTTCAGTGTTTATTTTCATCTGTCTTCTGTACCACGGGAATTTTTGGAGTGATTTTTTAGCCTTGTCTGCTGTTTCTCCCCTTTAAGCTTTTATCCTTTGTCTACGTTTTCACTTCAAAGAGAACATTCACTGCTGTACACCATGTAGTGATATCCTTGTGCTATGTATATGTCACATAAATGAGGTATGTAGAGTCCATTTGCTTGAGGACCTCTGCTGGGCTTATTTACAGCAAGATCAGCATAAGGAGTAGAGCAATCTCTGGACGCATCTTTTGTCTAGGGTACTAGAGTGCAGAGACAAAAAAAAAAATGGCTCCTGGTCACATGATGACATCCAGGTACCTAGATCATCTTTAGGTCGAGCTTCTTAAAGCGTCATCACTCTTAAAGTGATATTACAAGACAGCCGTTGTCACTGGGACAAATAGAGCAGGCGAGGGCTCTGGCAATGGGGAGTTAGAAGAAGGTGAGGGTGATAAATGCTTTCAGAGCCTTCAGCCTCTTTATTAATCTCCACAATCCTGGGTTGGCCTTCAGGTGGGTTTAGTGCAGCTGGCTGCTGGGCACAGCAATAGTTCATTCCAGCAATCGTTGTGCCACTAGTGTGAACATTCAGTTATGGGAATGCAGCTCCTCATGTATTTCCTGGATGCCAGTACCCTTATTCTGAGTAGACTGCTCCTGGCTACTGAGTGAGCCTTGTAACGTTTGCAGGGAGTTACGTTGCTCTTGCATCCACTCCAAGTGATGCTGCATGTGTCTCACCAAGAGATTGGCCCTTCTCTCATGGAGCTCATGTGGTCGAACCCCCAAGACAGGCTAGAGTTCATCACTGTGATGGACTCCTCCATTTGCTGTGCATGAGCACGCAGTGCCTCAGGGAACTCGACCAGATGTCCACATATTTGCTCCTGATGCTCCAAGTGCTGCGCCCCAAAAGGTGGTTCTTGAGGCCCCACCTCCATGCCTACTGGAGCATCATTGTGATTTTCCCCCTCCTCTGAGGGGGACTGCATAAATGTCTCTAGCTCGGACACTTTTTCCTGCATTCTGGTGGGGTGCCCTTCAGCATGTGCCAATGACTCTAAACACACGCTACATCACTCTGATGTGCTAGTATCAGTGTTGGCAGAGTGTTGGCTAGTCAAATATGACCCCGCATTCTCGGGCATCTCTTCCTCCTTCTGGTGACCGAGGTATGAGGTGGTCCGGGGTGATTGGTGGGCAGGGTGGGAGTGCGCAGGTTGGTGAGTGAGCAGTACTGGGGCCTGTGTGAGACACAAATGGAGGTAATGAGATTTAGCCCTTTCATTGTGAGAGCACGCACTGAAACACATCATTGCCTTCAGCCTCTAACCATAATTACAGTGCCCTTATTATGCAACCCAACCTATGCACCCTTTCTCACACCAATGTACCCTTAGGCTTAGTGAACTAAAAGGTCACCTCCACCATTACCACCACATTCAAAGTGTCTCTACCACCACATTTAGTACCTACTTTGCGTAATTTCCATCCTCAACAACTAGTCGAGTGAGCACCGGAGTTACCCCAGTGGCTGCCTTTTCCATGTTTCTGAACGCCTGTAGACTCGCAGACCCACCTCCATCTCCCTGGCATCATGGGCCCTCTTGCCCTGCAGGTACAACATACAGATTAATGTTAGCTTATTATATAAGGACGTAAGAACATAAGAAATAGGAGCAGGAGTAAGCCATTTGGCACCTCAAGACTGCCTCACCATTCAATAAGATCATGGCTGACCTACCCCAGGCCTCAACTCCTCTTTCGTGCCAGCTCCTCATAGCCCTCAACTCCCCATTATTTCAACAATCTCTTTACCTCCTCTTTAAACATTTTTAGTGATCTAGCCTCCACAACTTTCTGGAGTAGAGAATTCCAGACAATCACTACCCTCTGAGAGAAGAAATTCCTTCGCATCTTAGTTTTAAATGAGTGTCCCCGTATTCTGCAACTGTATCCCCTAGTTTGAGATTCCCCCACTAGTGTAAACATCTTCCCAACATCTGACCTGTCAAGCCCCCTCGGAATCTTGTACGTTTCAATAAGCTCACCCCTCATTCTTTTAAACTCTAATGAATAAAGGCCTAACCGTTCTTGATAAGTCAACCCCTTCATCCCAGGAATCAGCCGAGTGATTCTTTTTTGAATTGCCACCAATACAACAGTGGGCGGTAGTGAGAAGTGACTGAGAAGCATTCTGGGAGAAGTCAGCACAGTCCACCACAACTCAGAAGAGGATCGAGGAGGACCCACTGTCAAAGAACAGAATAGCCCCAAACGTTACTTTGCTGTAGTGTTTCTAGCCCTCCCTCCTCCTCAAACCAAAAATAAAGAGAGAGGGAGAGGCAGTACCTTCAGGAGTGCACCAGACCTACAAAGGACACTCTTCTGAAAGTGGTTTTTAAAAAAAGCAGCTGATTGGTGAGTAAATCCTGGTGAGTTTTTTTTCAATCTATTAAAGTAA
This sequence comes from Carcharodon carcharias, assembly GCF_017639515.1. NCBI lineage: Eukaryota > Metazoa > Chordata > Chondrichthyes > Lamniformes > Lamnidae > Carcharodon > Carcharodon carcharias. The sequence goes on along the minus strand of NC_054477.1, from coordinate 72,528,480 downwards.
TTCATTGCTTAATACTGAGGTAGGAGCTAAAAAAAGTATAGAGTAGTACTGCTCAAATATAATTAGTCAAGAAACAAGGTTCCTAGCTAACATAAATAAGGCCCCAAGCTAGCATATTTTTAAAGGGAGTAACGATCTTATTCGAGAAGGACGTCATGGCACGAGAACTCAGACCCGTGATATGCTCCTCCTGCAGGATGTGGGAAATGAGGGATGCTTCTAGCGTCCCTGGTGACCATGTGTGCGGAAGGTGTGTTCAAATGCAGCTTCTAGTTAACCGGATTTCGGAGCTGGAGCTGCGGGTGGACTCATTGTGGAGCATCCGCAATGCTGAGCAAGTCATGGATAGTACGTTTAGTGTGAGGTGGTCACACCACAGGTGAAGATTACACAGGCAGAAAGGGAATGGGTGACCATCAGGAACAGTAAAAGACTCAGGAAGGTAGTGCAGGAGACCCCTGTGGTCATCCCCCTCTCTAACAGATATACCGCTTTGGATACTGTTGTGGGGATGGCCTCCCAGGGGAAAGCAGCAACAGCCAAGTTCACGGCACCATGGGTGGCTCTGCTGCTCAGGGGGGCGGGAGGAAAACAAGTGGCAGGGCTATAGTGATAGGGGATTCAATAGTTAGGGGCAAAGACAGACACTTCTGTGGCCACAAACGTGAATCAAGGATGGTATGCTGCCTCCTTGGTGCCAGGGTTCAGGAGGTCATGGGCAGCTGCAGGATATTCTGGGGAGGGAAGGTAAACAGCCAGTGGTCGTGGTACACATTGGTACCAATGACATAGGTAAACTAAGGGATGGGCACCTGCAAGCTCAGTACAGGAAGTTAGGAGATAAATTAAAATGCAGGACCTCAAATGTAGTAATCTTAGGATTACTCCCAGTTCCAAGTGCTAGTGAGAACAGGAATAAGAGGATAGACCAAATGAGCATGTGGCTGGAGAGATAGTGTAGCTGGGAGGGATTCAGATTCTTGAAGCACTGGGACTGGTTCTGGGGAAGGTGGGACCTGTACAAACCGGACGGGCTGCACCCAGGCAGAGCTGGGACCGGTGTCCTTGCGGGGGCTTTTGCTAGTTCTGTTGGGGAGTATTTACACTAGTGTGGCAGGAGGATGGGATCCCAGCAGTAGGATCAGATAGGTCAGATTCAGATCAGAAAAATGGAGGTAGAACATTAGCTAGGGACGTTGTGATAGGCATGGACTTACAGGAGAAGCAAAGTTTACAAAGAGTCCAGCAAGGGAATTTGATGGGGTTAAACTGTTTATACTTCAATGCAAAGAGTATTACAAACAAGGTAGATGGGTTAAGGGCATAGGTAGACACATGACAGCAGGATGTCATTGCTCTAATGGAGACCTGGCTAAAGGAGGGACAAAACTGGCAGCTTAATATTCCTGGTTATAGAGTCTTCAGACATGATAGAGTAGGAGATAAAAAAGGAGTGGGGTAGCACTAATGGTTAGAGAATCAATTCCAGTTGTGAGAAGGGATGATATACTAAATGGGTCAACAAATGAGGCTTTATGGATTGAGCTTAGAAATAAAAAAGGGGCAGTCACACCACTGGGAATATACTACAAATCCCGAAATAGTGAATGGGAGATAGAAGAACAAATATGTAGGCAAATTTCTGCTTGTAAGAACAAGAGGGCAATAATAGTAGGAGACTTTAAGTATTCTAATATCAACTGGGATTCAAACAATATAAGGGGCAGTGAGGGAGAAAAATTCATGCAGTGTATCCAGAAAAATTTTTTCAACCAATTAGTGACAAACCCAACGAGAGGAGATGCAATTCTAGACCTAGTCTTGGGGAACGAAGAAGAGCAAGTGGGTAAAGTGACAGTTGGTGACCATATCGGGAACAGTGATCACAATTCTGTTAGATTTAGCATTACCATGGAAAAGGACAGAGATGAGGCAGGAGTAAAAGTCTTGAACTGGGGGAAGGCAAATTCTGTAGAAATGAGAAGGGACTTGGCTGAGATGGACTGGTCAGCACTGCTGGAGGATAAAACAGTGGAAAACCAGTGGGAAGCATTAAAAAGCGAGATCCAAATTGTACAAAGTAGACATGTCCCCTACAAAAATAAAAGTGGTACTGTCAAATCTAGATCCCCCTGGTTGTCTAGAGGAATACCGGGGAAGATCAAACAGAAAAAGAAAGCATACGATAAGCACAAAGAACTAAGCACTGCAGATAGCCTAGATGAATATAGGAAGTGCAGGGACGAAGTAAAAAAGGTAATAAGGAAGTCATAGAGAGGGTGTGAAAAAATATTAGCAAGTAAAGTTAAAGATAACCCAAAGATGTTTTACCAAAACATTAATGCTAAAAGGTTAGTTAAGGAAAAAGTGGGACCTATCAGAGATGAAGATGGAAACTTGTGTGTAGATACAGAGGTTGTGGGAAGGGTTTTGAATGAATATTTTGTCTCTGTGTTTAGAAAGGAAAGGGAGGATGTAGATATAGTAGTCCAGGAGGAACACTGTGAGATATCGGACGGGATAGTCGTAAAGAGAGAAGAAGTACTCAAAGGGCTGAAATCCTTGAAGGTTAATAAGTCACCAGGGCCAGATGGATTGTTTCCGAGGCTGCTGAAGGAAGTCAGGGAGGAGATGGCAGATGCTCTGAGGATGATTTTCCAATCTTCACTAGATACAGGGGAGGTACCGGAGGACTGGAGAAATGCAAACGTAGTTCCATTGTTTAAAAAGGGATCAAAGGAAATGCCAAACAATTATAGGCCAGTTAGTCTTACATTAGTGGTGAGCAAATTAGTAGAATCAATCCTGAGAGATAGGATTAACTATCATGTGGAAAGGCACAGACTAGTCAGGGATGGTCAGCATGGATTTGTTAAAGGAAGGTCTTGCCTCGCAAATTTGATTGAATTCTTTGAGGAAGTGACAAGAAGGGTTGATGAAGGTAGTGCAGTGGGTGTTGTGTACATTGATTTTAGCAAGGCATTTGACAAGGTCCCACATTGCAGATTGGTCAGGAAAATAAAAGCCCATGGGATTCAGGGTAATGTGGCAAACTGAATAAAAGGTTGGCTTTGTAACAGGAAACAAAGGGTAATGGTCGATTGATGCCCTTGCGAATGGAAGGTTGTCTCAAGTGGTGTTCCACAGGGCTCGGTGTTGGGACCCTTGCTGTTTGTGTTATATATTAACTATTTGGATGTGAAAACGGGGGGCACATTTGGGAAAGTTGCAGATGACACAAAGATGGGCCGAGTAGTGGATAGTGTAGAGGATAGCCATAATCTCCAAAACGATATAGATGGGTTGGCGGAGTGGGCAGTAAAGTGGCAGATGGATTTTAACATAGAGAAGTGTGAGGTCATACATTTAGGGAGGTCAAACAGTTACAGGGATTACAAAATAAATGGGAATATACTAAGAGGGGTAGATGAAGTGAGAGATCTTGGCATACAAGTACACAGGTCCCTGAAGGCAGTAGTTCAAGTAGACAAGGTTGTAAAGAAGGCATATGGAATGCTCTCCTTCATTGGCAGAGGCTTACAATATAAAAGTAAGGATATAATGTTGGAATTGCATAAAACACTGGTGAGGCTACAATTGGTGTATTGTGTGCAGTTCTGGTCACCACATTACAGGAAGGATGTAATAGCTCTGGAAAGAGTGCAGAGGAGTACAAGAATGTTGCCAGGGTTAGAAAAGTGTAGCTACGAGGAGAGATTGAATAAGTTGGGGTTATTTTCCTTAGAACAAAGAAGGCTGAGAGGTGATTTGATTGAGGTGTACAAAATTATGAGGGGAATAGATAGAATGGACAGGATAAAATTGTTTCCCTTGGTGGAGAATTCTAGAACCAGGGGACATAGATTCAAGATAAATGGCAGAAGGCATGAGGAAGAACTTTTTAGTGCAATTTTTTATGGAATTCGCTGTCCAAGTTGGTGGTAGATGCAGAAACTTTAAACTCTTTTAAAAAGTACTTGGATCTGCACCTAAAGTGCTGTAAGCTGCAGGGCTATGGGCCGGGTGCAGGAAGTTGGGATTAGAATGGGCACCTGGGTGTCCTCGAGCTGGCATGGACAAGATAGGCCGAATGGCCTCCTTCTGTGCTGTAACTTTTCTATGGTTCTATGTCAGTATATCCTTTCTTAAGTACAGGGACCAAAACTGTACACAGTGCCCCAGGTGCGGCCTCACCAACACCTGTACAGTTGTAACAAGACTTCACTATTTTTAAGCTCCAACCCCCTAGCAATACAGGCCAAAATTCCCATTTGCCTTTTTAATTACTTGCTGCATCTACATGCTAACTTCTTGTGTTTCATGCACAAGAACACCCAGACCCCTCTGTGCTGGACTTTTTTGGAATCTCTCTCCATTTAAATAGCAGTCTGCCTTTTGATTCTTCCTACCAAAGTGCATAACCTCACACTTCCCTACATTAAACTCCATCTGCCAAGTTTTTGCAAGTTTCACTCAACCTATCTATATATCCTTGCAGATTCCTTATGTCCTCATCATAGCATGTGCTCCCACCTTTTTTTGTATTGTCAGCAAAGTTGGATACATTACACTTTGCCCCCTCCTCCAAGTCATTAATATAGATAGTAAATAATTGAGGCCCTAAGACTGATCCTTGTGGCACTCCACTAGTTATATCTTTCCAACCTGACACTGTCTTCTGTGTGTTAACAAATCCTCAATCCATGCTAATATAATACGCCCATACCGTGAACTCCTTGTGCCTTTTATGCGGCACTTTATTGAATGCCTTCTGGAAATCCAAATACCCTACGGTTCCCCTTGTCATGAAGATATTAATGTATATACGTTATTGGAAATTGTTTTAAAGTGGACTTGTAGTAAGGTCTATGTCTGTGGGTGTGAGTATGTGTAGCTTAATTGGATTAAAGCCATCTATCTGGGTGCTTTGATGTATTGTAGTTTTGAGATGTTAAACAGTAAGGTAAAGAGTACATTTGCATTTTGTTGAATAAACCATTCAAAGACTGGGGGTGAAATCTAGTACATAGCTAGGAGACACCAGGCAATATGTTTATATTGCTAATAAAGTTGGTACGATGAAAGGGTTTTTATTGTTAGAAGGGGTGAAATTCAAAGGGCCTGGTGATACAATGAGAATTTACATTCAAAGGGAAGGCTAGGTATATACAGAAGAGTTTTTTGTGTGGAAGTCAAAAGCATGTAAGATCTAAGCCTGTAAGCCTTACCAATGTTTCTGCAAAGGAAACAAATTGAAATGAATCTCATTTTGAACTCATAGGATAAAATGTGCTTTTCCTGGTGTCTGGTTAAAGTCTATGAGTTATTGCTGCCTTGGGGAAGATTACCTGGGGGTGATTAATTTGGGGATTTGTTTCAAGGTTATTATGGTAGTAATTTGTAGACATATGTATGTGTTTAAATTTGTTGTTAAATTCATAAATGTTTAATTTAATTTATATAAAAAACCCTCAAGGCCTGTTGGGTTTATTCCTGATTTCCAAGCTACATCTCAATCATACCAATTGAAAATATAAGTTATGACAGCTGTTTAAAGTTTCCCTCTGGGATTTTAAATAACTCAGCCTTTACCAACTGCTGGGTTATAACATCCTTTATCAACTCTGCTTGTTATATCCTCAAAGAACTCTAGCAAATTTGTTAAACATGATTTCCCTTTCACAAAACCATGTTGATTCTGTTTGATTGCATTAATTTTTCCAAATGTCCTGCTATTTCTTCCTTAATAATGGATACTAGCACTTATCCAATGATAGATGTTAGGCTGACTGGTCTATAGTTTCCTGCTTTTTGTCTTCCTCCCTTCTTGAACAGGGGTGTCACATTACTAGTTTTCCAATCTGCTGGGACCCTCCCAGAATCCTGTGAGTTCCAGAATATTTTGACCAATGCCTCCACTGTTTCTGCAGCCACTTCCTTTAATACCCTTGGATACAGGCCATCAGGTTCTGGTGACTTGTCAGCCTTGAGTCCCATTAGTTTATCAAATACTTTGTCCCTCATGATAGAGACTGTTACAAGATCTTTCCTCCCATTAGCTCCTTGCTTAGCTGATATCTTTGAGATGTTGACAATGTCCTCCAACATGAAGACCGATGAAAAATATTGGTTTAAATCATCTGCCATTTCCCTGTTCCCCATTATCAATTCTCCAGTCGCTTCCTCCAAGGGTCCCATGCTCACTTTAACCATGTTCTTTCTTTTTTATATACCCATAGAAGCTCTTCGTTTTTATATTTCTTGGCAATTTACTTTCACAGTCAATTTTCTCCCTCTTTATTAGCTGTTTAGTCATCCGCTGCTGGTTCCTAAAAATTCCCAATCCTCTGCTTTACCACTAGTTTTCGCCGCTCTGTATGCCTTAGTTTTTGGTTGGATACTCTCCTTGACCACCTTTGTTAACCACGGGTGCTTCATCCTTCTCATCGATTACTTCTTTTTGAGCAGGATAAATTTTTGCTGACCATTATAAAATATCTGCTTAAATGTCTGCCACTGCTCATCCACTGACTTTGTCTTTTTTCCCAGCCCACTTTAGACAACTCTTTCTTCATACTTCTGTAATTGCCCTTATTTAAGTTGAGGATTGAGACCCGGCTTGCTCGCCCTCAAACTGAATTTGAAATCCTACCATGTTGTGATCTGCTAGAGGATCATTAACTATGAGATAGCTTGCTAATCCCACCTCATTACACATTACTAGATACGAAATAGCCTGTTCCCTGTTAGTTTCTGCAATGTATTGCTCTAAGAAACAATCCCTGATGCACTCTACAAATTCGTCTTCCATATTACCCCTGTCAATCTGATTTGTCCAATCAATATGCAGATTAAAATTCAATTGTAGCGCCTTTCTTACAAGCCTCTATTATTTCCCAATTTATACTTTGTCCTGCAGTAAGGCAACTCTTTGGGGGCCTATAGATGAAACCCACCCATGACTTCTTCCCCTTGATATTCCTTATTTCCACCCAAACTGATTCCACATCATGACCTATTGCACCTATAGCACTATTCACCATTGCACTGATATCTTCCTTTATTAACAAAGTTACCCCACCTCCTTTACCTTTTTTGCCTATTTTTCCGGAATGTCAAATGCCCTTGAATATTGAGTTCCCAGTCTTGGTCAACCCACAACCACATCTCTGTAATAGCTATCAAGTCATATTCATTTATTTCTATTTGTGCTTTCAACTCATCTATCTTGTTACATATGTTGCATGCATTCAGATGAAGAGCCTTAAGTGTTCACTTTTTATCATTATTACTCATTCTGGTTCTAAAGTCTGCTGCACTATTCTGCTTATATTTTCTGCCCCCTTCCTGTCACACTTTGATAATTCTTTGCCTGTTCACTACCCTGCGCCTCTGCTCTCTCATTTCTTATTCATTTTTTAAACTTCCTTTCAATTGAACCCTCCCCTCCTCTAATTAGTTTAAAGTCCTATCTCAACCCCAGTTATACAATTCGCCAGGACACTGATCCCAGCATGGTTCAAATGAAGCCAGTCCCAATGGAACAGCTCTCTCCTTCTCCAGTATTGGTGTCAGTGCCCCATAAATCGGAACCAATTCTCCCACACCAATCTTTGAGCCACAATTTACCTCTCTAATCTCATTTACCCTACATCAATTTGTACATGGCTCAGGCAGTAATCCACAGATTATTACCTTTGTGGTTCTGCTTTTTAATTTAGCCCTGAGCTGCTCATAGTCCCTCAGCAGAACCTCTTTCCTAGTCCTACTTATGTTGTTGGTACCTATGTTGACCACAACAACTGGACCCTTCTCCTCCTACTCCATGTTCCTCTCCAGCCCAGAAGGGATGTCCTTAACCTTGGCACCAGGTAGGCAACACAGCCTTTGGGACTCTCTGCCTTTGCTGCACAGAATAGTATCTATTTCCCTAACTATGCTATCCCCAGTTACTACTACATTTCTCTTTTCTCCCCCCCACTTGAATGGTGCTCTGTACCACGGTGCTGTGGTCAGTTCACTCATCCACCCTGCAGTCTGTGCCCTCGTCCCCATCAGGAGCAAGAACCTCATATCTACTGGACAAGGGTACTGGTTGAGGCTCCTCCTTAAATTTTGTATCCCCATATCTGCCTCACTCACAGTCACACCCTTCTGTCTCTGACCACAGTCCAAATTTGATTAATTAATATATAAAGGGTGTGACTGCCTCCTGAAACACCGTTTCCAGGTAACTCTGCCCCTCCTTGATGTGTCGCAGTGTCCGTCGCTTGGACTCCAGCTCATCAACTCTAAGCCGATGTTTCTCGTGCAGCTAACAATTGCTGCAGGTGTGGTTACCGTGGATCGCACCGGCATCCACCAGCACCCATATACTATAGCCATCTCTATTCTATTTAATTAATTAATTTGGATGTTAAATATTTTAAAAGAGAAATTTTAAACTGTACTCTTCTGCTCAAATAACGTCTCCTTATTTAAACCACTTGGCCAATCAAAAGAGACATGGAAGAGATACCCACCAATCACCTACCTGTTTTCCTTTGACATCACACTTCAGCTCTGACAGATAGAAACTAGTTGAAGGGGCTCTCTGCCGCCAGTTTTTCTTTCCTGCCATCACGGCCCTCACACAGGTCTGCTCTCTTTATGGGCTCTCTCTCTCTGAACTCTATGCTACCTTATGGGCTCTCTCGCTCTCTCCAAACTCTCACTGCTTTATGGGCTCTCTCTCTCATCAAACTCCACACTGCTTTCTGGCTTTATGTTTTTAACCTCTCTCTCCTGAAGCCTGCTTTTTTAAGCTCTCTGTCCCAAAGTCTCGCTGTTTTAACTTCTCTGTCCTTAAGTCTCAATGTTTTAACCTCTCTCTCCCAAAGCCTCACTGTTTTAACCTCTCTCTCCCAAAGTCTCACTGTGCTGCCGGGGTTAATAATCTTGAATATGGCAGTTGATCACAGTGTTTAGTCACATCTCTATTGCATGTACCTACATGAGTAGCTTGGATACACAAGCCTCCTGATAAAGGAGAGGCATGTGCCATGTCTTCCACTATAGGTGCAGCATTCAAATGCGAACTATCACTTGGACCTCTGTGTGTCTCTGCTAAACAATTCACCTTGCTGGAGCGCAACAGGGCATGGCACCTCTTCCTATGTTGAATCCAAGTTCTTGCATGATCTGCTGCACTGATGATGGAGGCTATCTCCTGCCATGCCCTCTTGGACACTGCAGCATGTTCTGCTGGTCACTGGGATATAATATGCTGCGGCATCTCTGGATCCTGGTCACTGAAACGGGGCACAGCCCCTCCCGATCCTTCCCCACTTGACTTGCTTTGTGACATTCTGGCATGACAAAGGAGAAAGGAAAGACACATGAGACTTCCAGGTTCGAATGCTTTCACACACACATGTCTGCTTACATGCATGAACCTGTTCTCTATCTCATCAATGCCTAATGTTGGGGAGTCAGGGGGGAATAAGGGCTGGATGAATGCAGGGTGACCTGGCAACTGTCCCTGTCACTACCAGACGACAGGTTGTGCTCCTGAACACAAACTACCCTGTTGGCCTGCTGCCTCTGAGTCACACGGTTCTATCATGACAATGTGCAGTGGCAAGGGTTCTGATCAAGGCCGTTGCATGGCTGCACCCAGGGAGATGGGTGGAAAAGGATTAGAGGGAAGGACAAAGTTTCCTGGCAAACGTGGTGTCTATCAGTCATCCCCTAAGGCATTATGGTAATCTGAGACAATACATAATATCATGAGCAGCTGATGGTGCCAAGATGCTGCCATGGCTGTGTCTTGTGATGCTTTCCCAGCCTTAACTTTGTAGAGTGTGCTCCTTCATCACAATGTGAATTGGCAGCAGCAATGATTATATTTTCCTATGGAAAGCCCACGATGGGTCATCCCTTGCAGTGTCAGCTCCCAGTTGGACAACTATTACAATTTGTGCAGAATTGACATTTCCTCCAAGCAACAACAACACTTGCATCCTCTTCCTGCTTCACATGTTCGTGTGCTGTGCAGATGCACATGCGAATGTCACCACGTTAACAATCCTGAGCATTGCTTCCAGAGTAAAAAAAACTTGCCACATAAACAATATAACTTGCACCACCCAAATGCTGCAATCTGGAAAATATACTGGTCTCAGACTGGGATTTAGAATATAATTGCATTATAAGGCATCAATTAAAGCTATGGTATAGGAAATTTGAAATACCAGTTAAGATAGTTCCACAGAAAACGAGTAGGTTATTTTCTTAAGAAATGAAATGAAACTTCAGCTTTTTATTGTATTTATTAGTCAACTGATATGGCTACTGGATGATAAACAGAATCAGAATGAGCTGTGACTTATTCATTGTGACATTAACATTTAATAATAAGACGCAGAACATATGTATAACCAGGAATTGGTGACAGTTTTCTGATGATTCAGTGTATCTGCCTGCTCAATTAATTGTTTCAGCAATTGATGAAATATTCATTCACCAAAACATCTTTCACAACTCTGCGATAATGTATAATTACAATTGTATTTCAGTAGGCATGAAACATTTCCCAAGAAACAGCAGCAATTAACATTTACACAGTGTAAGTACTGAAGAGTCAGTTTCTGTAATGCTGGCACCACTGTGACAATAAAAGTACTGAAGTCATATCTCAAATTGTCCCAAATGCAACTCATTCAGAAAAAAGCTATTTGTATGCAGCAAGCTGTCAGTGGCCTGAATCCTTTGAGCATTGATATCTTTCACAGTTCTCATAAGACTGCACTACATTACAGCACATCAATGCAAAGTAAAACAAATGTAAAATAAAATGAGAATCACAAAGTATTTTTGTTTCATTTGCATTATTCCCTCACCAAAGAAGTAGAAAATACCCCTGCACAACAAACACCCCAACCCACCCCCACCCACCACCCCCATCCTGGCCCTGCGAAATCTGCATATTAGTGCATCCAAGAGTAAGTACCAAAATCCATCAGCTCCAATGCTGATCCCATCAAAGTTTGTGGGCCCAGTTAAGGGTGCATGTGGGGCAGCCCCGCTCGTGCTTACCTGAGAGGACAGAAATCCTTCTGAAGGGTCAAGTATTTGAGGGTTGTGGCATTGGGTGTCAGTGTGGGAGAGGGGGGTGGTTGGGGTGGGAGGTGCGGTTGTGGTGTGGGGTGTCAGTGTGGGAGTGGGGGGGGTGCAGTAGTGGGGGTGGTGGTAGTGGTGCTGCAGTGGTGGGATGGAGGGGTAGACTGGCAGGTGAAGGAAAGGGAGAGGGAGATGCTGTGAGTTCCTCTCCATTCAGATAAGCCCCACATATCAGCATTGGCACATGCTAAGTCAGAAGGTTATAGGTTTGGATTTAGATTTCACTGTGCTATTAAGGGAGAAAAGCACTATCAGAGCTGCTGTTCTCCAGTGAGATGTTAAACTGACACCCCATCTAATGTTTAAGGTAAATATAAGTGTTCCTTTTGCATTATTCAAAATAAAACGAACACCATCCCAATGTCCTAGCCACCAGCATTTATCAATTTATCCAACATTACTAAAACATATTGGCCGCAAAATTTTAAGAAGCCAGTAATTGAGCTTGGGTTGGTGATGTATCAATAACCCAAGCCTGTTACTTCCAATGCAAGTAGCAATGCTATTTAAAATTGCTGAAGTCTACAGGGAATGGTGTGGCAAGTGCTGAAAGCCTGGTTTCTGACTTCAAGAGCTCTGTTAAGACCTCTTGCTCTCAAATATGGCTATGTTTGCATCGCCCTTGACCTGCAGCATGACAAGGAGACTGAGGAGAGACAGCATGGATGAGGACAAGCTGCTCAAAGAGTGGGGAGGAGTATGGGAAGAAACGGTCTTCAGCGTGCAATTCTCCTACCTCAACCTCAGTGAGGAACAGTACATCAGGTGTCTCTGCTTCACCAAGGAGGCATGACACATGCTAAAAAAATGCTATTTGGGTGAAGTACCAGAGAGTGGATAGCACCGGTGGTATCTTGCCATTGTTTGAGTCAAGATGATTATTACAGAATTGGATGTGAAATATGAGACACAAACATGACTGCAAATGGTAGATTTTATGCTCTGCGTTTTACCTGTATGTTTTATGTAAGGATTCTGACAGAACAAACCTTGTTTCAAAGATGAAATGAATGTAAAATTAAATATTCTTAACTAAGTCCACTACACAGACTAAATAATGTGTTTGTTTCAGATTTTCATTCATACAGAAGGTTCAGAAGGCAATTACACATCTTTAATCATGTCATTTGTCCTTTTTTTATCCTTTGAAAAAAAGCATAGGCCAAATTGGCGATAGAATATACCTCATTGTGGTGTCACCCTCATTGTTGAATTCATTGTAAACCAATTACATGATGTTACCTCAATGGCATTGTGGAATGTGCTTTCAATCCAGTCTTTTTTTTATTCATTCACGGGATGTAAGCATCAGTGGCTAGGCAGCACTTATTGTCCATCTATAATTTGCACTTGAAAGATGGTAGTGTGCTGCCTTCTTGAACCACTGCAATCCATGTGTTGTAGGTACACTCACAGTGCTGTTAGGAATTTTACCCAGCAACAGTGAAGGAACGGCGATATAGTTCCAAATCAGGATGGTGTCTGACTTGGAAGAAAACTTGCAGATGGTGATGTTTCCACCTATCTGCTGCCCTTGTCCTTCTTGGTGGTAGAGGTTGCGGGTTCGGAAGATACTTTTGAAGGAACCTTAGTGAATTGCTGCAGTGCATCTTGTAGATAGTACACAATGATGCCACTGGGCATCAATGGTGGAGGAAATCCTCGCTTAAGGTGATGGACGGGTGTCAATCAAGCACGCTGCTTTATCCTGGATGATGCTGAGCTTTTTGAGTGTTGATGGGCCTGCACTCATCCAGAAAGTATTCCATCACACTCCTGACTTGTGCCTTGTAAATGGTGGACAAGCTTTGTAGAGTCAGGAGATGAATTACTCATTGCAGACTTCTAGCCTCTGATCTGCTCATGTAGCCACAGTATTTATATGGCTGGTCCTGTTCAGTTTCTGGTCAATGGTAACCCCCAGGATGTTGATAGTGGGGGATTCAACGATGGTAATGCTATTGAATGTCAAGGGGCAATGGTTGGATTCTCTCTTGTTGGAGGTGATCATTGCCTGGCACTTGTGTGACGTGAATGTTACTTGCCACTTATCAACCAAAGCCTGGATATTATCCAGGTCTTGCTGCATTTGGACATGGTCTGCTTCAATATCTGAAAAGTCACGAATGGTGCTGAACATTGTGCAATCATCAGTGAATATCTCTACTTCTGATCTTATGATGGAGGGGAGCATTTTAAGATGGTTGGGCCTAGGAACACTATTCTGAGGAGCACCTGCAGTGATGTCCTGGAACTGAAATAATTATCCTCCAACAACTACACCCACCTTCCTTTGTGCTTGTGGAGAGTTTTCCTCCTGATTCCCATTGACTTCACTTTTGCTCAGGCTCCTTGATGCCATACTTGGTCAAATGTTGCCTTAATGTCAAGGGCAGACACTCTCACCTCACCTCAGTCTTGCAAGTTTTATAGTGTAAAATTTGCAATTCAGGTTCTTAATCCTGAATATTTTAACAATCTATTGTGGTATGTATATGTCCATTAATTTTACAGTTGTTGTGGTAATTGCTATGAAAATTAATATATTTTTTTAAATACCAGCTTCTAGTCTACCAACCTTTTTTTTAACCTAGGGTTTAATTTATCTGCACTTCTTATGAAGTCTTATATACATGATTTATCCATTAGAGATCTATGAAAATCATTTACTAATTACTATATGATACTAGCAAATATAATGAAATTACCAAGTGTTTAAAATTCTCTTTAACATGCTGATAGGCAGGGTCCTTTGGGAATCTACTATTGCTAACATGTAACACACTGTTATATTGGCAAGCTTATTTCATTGCAGAAGCAGTAGTTTGACAGCTTCATAAGCTGATGTCCTTTCAGAATGAAACAAGAAAACAGACAGAATTTTCCTGCAAAAATAACATTGAGGCCAATAGCTCTCGCCATTATTTCTGTGCAAATCCACAACTGCACATGTCCAGATAAATGTGGAAATCAGGAAGTTGCATTTTGGTCCGTTCTCAGGTTCCAAAAGCTTCTTGAAAATGACTAATGATCCAAATACATTGAAAGGCAAGTAGTTGCTATATTTATCTCATAGGTGCCAAAAAAATTAGGCATGGCCATTCCATTTCAAGTACCCTTTTAACTGTGTGCTGCGTCTTAATTACTATCAAGCAAGCTCTCCAGTACTATTAAATTAGCTCTTAAAAATGGAGTCTCATTCCTTCAAATTTTAATTATTGTTCAATTTTTTTTAAAAATTTCTTTCTGTCTCTTATCTCTGTCTCTGTCTCTCAATCAAATCTTTGCTGAAAAGGGAATTTTGTCAAAGCACTCATCTAGACAATCACAAGCATACCATGTCAGGGGAAGCAACAACTTTATACTGTATGAGAAGAGATTGCTGATTGGTTGGCAAGTGTACTTTGATTGGTTGAGGCATTGCCGTGGAGAATGCACCAGTTAATGGTGACTGACTGTTATCTGCCAAGCGTTGTTTAAAATTTAAACCAGACAGCTTGACTCTGATTAGTCAAGGCATTGCCCTGGGAAAGAACCAGCAAATGGCTGTCACTTATTTTGTTTAGCTGAAACAGGTGCAATGTGTGTATATGCTCTTTCTGTCTGTAAAGAACAAGTCCCTGTGTATTAATATATGTAGCTTCCAATACACACAAATGCCCTACACTGTGAGTCCAACTGACAATCTTAAATTGGTTGTCAGCACAATTGTTAGAACATTGAGGATTATTTAGCAAACATTATCCAAATGCAGAATCACATCTAATGTTGGATGCTGTGTTTTGAATTTTGCAAGCATGGGCTGTTTGGGAACAGTCTGTGCCTTGCCCATTGCAAACAGAGGAAGTGATGTGCTGTTTGATACGATCCATCAGTCTTTGGGACATACGGCCTATGTATCTAGCATCACACTGGCACTGAAATTCATATGCCACATTACTTATTTGTGTGATAGGCAGAACATATTTTTGGCTTGATGGCAACACCCTGTTAGTGACGAATACCACATAAGTCACGTGAGACAACGAGCTTCACTTGTTGTTCAAATCTTTGAGATACCTTTCCCTTCCAGGGTAATCTGAGGTGGACTGGACATTTTTCAGGGCTGAAAGTGATGGCCTTAGACCTGTTCATGGGTTTGCATGATATACAGTGCAAAATGGTCTGATCAGTGTAGCCATTATCCTGCAGGATACCCTCATCAGATCATTCCACACTATATATCGCAGTGGAGAGTTGGGGGAGAGGCAGAGGTGTCTGTGGTAGATGGGAAGTCAAGAAGCAGTCAGGTGGTTGGGGGTGGGGAGGGGGGGGCGGTAAGGGTGGGGTGAGAGGGTGAGGGATTTGGTTTGAGGTAAGGAGGAATAGTCTGGGGAATCATAGGGATAGTTGGGGGGTTGTGGGGGAGTCAGGGGTGTCATTATGAGTGATTGGGCGGTCAGTTCTGTTGTTACCCAAAGGTTAGATATTTCTGTCTGACAATCCCTGGGTAAATATCCAGGTGAGAACGACAGATCTGTCCAAAGTCTTCGACTCTAACTCAGAGTCAGGGTCATTTTTGCAAGGTCCCAGTTGTCCTGTTTTTTGTCTGAATGATGCACACAGTCCGTCAACATTGTAGCTGAGCTAACTTTATTGATAACACACTTTCCTAACATGAACACATATCTGCACTAGTTGAATTCTATCAAGGCAGGTTCCAATGTGTGCCATCTGACGTTCTAGACTTCTAGGACTGCTTCCCTTGCTATGTGAAGAAAGGGGGAAGACTGTACCTAAGGGTCCTTTTTATCACTGCCTGGCACTGTGAGATACAGCTCGAATTGCTGCCAGAATCTCCTCCAGATTTTGGTGAGACTGAACTCTGTTGGTGGTTTCAGAATCTCTATTGTTGCATATAGTTTACTTCTGACACCGTGTCTTGTTTTTTGTTTCAATGGTGCACACAGACCATCGACATTGTAGCTAACTTTATTGATAACACATTTTCCTAACAAGAACACATAACTGCATGAATTCTTTCAAGATAGATTCCAACTTGTGCTATCTGACCTTCAACCCCCAGGTCAAGTGACCCCAATCTAGTACAGAGAATTGTATAGTATCTAATACTGGAGTCCACTACCACAATCAACTATTATCATGACATTTCCCTTTTTAAAAAAACAAATGTATACAACTCAAGTATATAAAGTCTCTTACTACTTTTTCTCACTCTGTTTTGACCCATCGGTTTTGTCTTTTACTCATCTCTGTATCTCTCTGTTTTTTTTCACAATTCTTCCCCTGGATGTTCTGAATGGTGACAGAGGTGATTTTGAAGGACAAGCGGCTTTCTCCAGCTCAGCGTTACTGTCACCTCTTGGATAGTTTTCAGGACTCTCAGGCTTTGTCTGGTTATCTGTTGCTTCACTGGTGTATTGTGGTTTTTGGTCTTTAGCTATTCTTTCTGGTTCAGAGCAGGGTTGTGTTTTATTTTTTTTCTGTGAGAGTTTCCAGCTTCTCCTGTACTGTTGTCCATTTGGAGTCTGCACTATGTAAGACCCTGACTCTCCTGTGATTCCTGGGACAACAGCAGGATTCCAGATCCCTTCATGCTGATTCTTCACTGTCTCTCCCATGTTCAGGTCAGGCAGAGGTTGGGCACCTTGACCAAAGTACTGTTTCTGCTTCTGCTGTCTCAGTTTGAGCAGGTGCCGCACACTGTAGCTCACTGGCTGTGGAAACACCAATTTGGGTGCAGTTGGAAGCTTAGTTCTTAGTCTTCTCCCCATCAGGAGCTGTGCTGGAGATGATCCAATGCCCTCCAATGAAGTATTCCTGAAATTCAGCACAGGCAGGTAGGGGTCTCTTCGATCCGCCTTTGCCTTTTTCAACAGGTGTTTTAAGGTCTGCACTTTGCATTCCACCATTCTGCTGGATTGTGGATATTTGGGACTTGACATAGTGTGGCAAAACTCCCAACCCTGTACAAATTTGCGAAACTAAATGCCTGAGAATTGTGGACTATTAACTGAGATGAGCACTTCAGGTATGCCATGGGGAGCAAAAATTGATTTTAAATGATTTATTACAGTGATGCTCTTACTATCATTTCTCAGCAGCACAGACTGAAAAAACATTGAGTAATAATCTACTGCTAGTAGGTACTCATTGTTGTCAAATGTGAACAAGTCCACTCCAATTTTCTGCCAGGGCCTCTCTGGAACACTGTGTAGTTGAAGTGGTCCTTTTTGTTGAAACTTATTGTACTTTTGGCACGCTACACACGCATTCACCATTTCACTGATTTGTGCTCCCATTCCAGGCCAATACATCACATCTCGAGCTCTTCTCCTGCATGTTTCTATGCCGAGATGACTTTCATGTATGCGCTGCAGCATTTCTTTCCTCAGTGTTGCAGGAATTATGATCTTTTTTCCCTTGAAAAGTATTCCTTCTGCTACATGACGTTCCTCACGAAAGTTCCAGTATTCTTGTACAGCAGAAGGGGCTCTGCTCCGATGTGTGGGCCAGCCAGTTTGCATAATCTGCTGCTGTTTTCTCAGGGTGGCGTCGATCTTGGTCACTTCCCTGATCTCATCCGATTTGGTTACAGCTGCAGGTAAGTTATTTGTCAGCATGTGAACCTGTGTCTCCATTTCTTTATCCTCTTCCTCCGTGATGGGTAGGTACACATGTAACAGAATGTCTGCGATAGACATTTCCTTGCCCAATTTGTATTTAATTCTGACCTGGTACTTCTGCAGATGAAGTAGCAATCTTGGTGGTCCACAATTCAGGGGCTTTTTAGGTATAGCTCCCAAGGGCTTATGATCAGACTCTACTTCCATGTCTTTGCCGTAGACAAATTGATGGAAGCATTCTGGGCCAAACATAATTGCTAGCATTTCTTTCTCTATTTGGGCATACCGCTGCTGTGATTCACTCATTGCCTTTGAAGCGTATGCCTCTGGCGCCTCATTTTACAAGAGGACAGCGCCCAGGCCTTTGAAGCATCCACTGAGATCTTGACTGGCTGACTGACATCGTATTACATTAACACTAGTGCCTGGGTCAGTGCTCCCTTCAGACTAGTCAAAACTTCCTGGTGACTTTGCTGCCATTCCACGCTATTTTGTAGAAGTTCTCTGAGAGTTGCTGTCAGGTCTGACATGTTTGGAATGAATTTCCCAAGACAGGTCACCACTCTCAAAAACCTCTCCCAGTCTCTCTTCCATTCTGAGGGTGGCATGTTCATGCCTGCTTTGATTTTATTCGGGTCCGGCTTCAGTCCCTCACTTGTCAGCACATGTCCCAAGTACTTGTTTTCATGAAGATGTATTTTGCACTTTTCCTTCTTCAACTTGAGGTCCCTTTCTCTTGCTCTGACCAGTACCTGCCTCAGTCTGTGGTCGTGTTCTTCTTGTGAGCACATAATTGATATAGGTTTCCTCGCCCACTAACCCTTCAAACAGCTGCTTCACTGTTGTAAGGAATACCGCCAGAGCTGAATTAATACCAAAAGGTAAGCCTAAAAACCTGTATCTCCCATATAGTATATTGAAGCTACAGAGATCGGAACTGCATTCATCCATCTCAACCTGCCAGAAGCCTGAACTCGCATCCATGGCTCAATAGCTTACACATGATCTCTTCTGCTGTGGGCAGCTGGTAATGTTCTCTTTGTATTGTCTGGTTTAGACCTCTGGAATCCAGAAAGACTCACAGATTCCCTTCTGATTTTTCTACAATTACAATTGGATTAACCCACTTTGTCAGTTCTTCAATT
The DNA here is from genome assembly GCF_017639515.1 of Carcharodon carcharias. Classification (NCBI taxonomy): domain Eukaryota; kingdom Metazoa; phylum Chordata; class Chondrichthyes; order Lamniformes; family Lamnidae; genus Carcharodon; species Carcharodon carcharias. Next base: position 72,509,549 of record NC_054477.1, on the reverse strand, counting down.
TTCATGATGATCTGAAGTTTCACCATTCTGTCCAATTCTGTTTTCAGCCAGTCTCTCAGCATTGATGGTATTTTCCTGGGCAGTTGTATTATGGGTGTCACGGTTTCATCAATTTTGACGGTGTGTTCTCCTTTTAGGCAGCCAATCCGCTGAAACACATCTTTATACTTGCTCAGGATGTCATCAGTGGTGACAGTCATTATTCTCTTGATTAGCTTCAGATTTTCACAAGCTTTGATTCCAAGAATGGGTTTTGCATCAGTTTTCATCACTATGAATGGAAAGTGCTTGAGACTGTTTTTTGTAGTTCACTTTAAGTGTGCACTTGCCTTCTACTGCAATTTTTTCACCTGTACAAGTAGGCAGTTTCACTTATATTTTAGTTAGCTGTTTTTCTTTGCTTATCTTATAATACATGCTTATGAGAATGACATTTGCTTATGCACCTGTGTCAAGCTTGAAATTCACCATCATGTTGGCAATTTTTAAACAAACCTCCCATTCACCTTCCTTGGAATTTGCTGTTACTGCACCAACAAAAAGTTCAGTTTCAGTGTCTGTGACATCATCTGCAATCGTGTGCACTTTCTTCACTTTACACATCTTAGTGAAGTGATTTATTTTATCACAGTTCTTACACTGATTTCAATAGGCTGGACAACTATGTCGTAAATGCCCTGTTCTGCATCGGCTGCATTTAAATGTTTTAATAGCAGCTTTGTTCTTTTTACCTTCAGGCTGTCTATTTGTTCTTCTCTGGGGCTGTTTCTGTTTAATGGCATCTAACTGCTTGACTATGTGCAGCATATCATCTTCTGTCATTTGTTTAATCATTTCATTGTCTCTGCCGCTCTGCAGATATTTATTGCTTTCTCCAATGTGAGATATTTCTGCACCTTCATGCCAGTCAAACATCATCTTCATCCTCTCTTGTTTTTTGAGAAGTGCATCCTGCATCTTGGAGAATATGGATAGGTGATGACTTGGCAAGATCGTTCTCACTTGCCTTCCAAACATGATGTCTGTTGGCGATGGTAAACCCATATCCAGAGGTGTAGCTCGGAGGTATAACATGGCAAAATAAAAATCTTGTTTTGTTGCCTAACACTTCAGGATAAGCAATTTGACAGTGCGGACCATCTGTTCAGTGAGGCCTTTAGATTGGGGGTAGTGTGGTGAGGATGTCACATGGTTCATACCCCATTTGGCACACATTTCCCTGAAAGGTCAGCCCGTATACTGTGGTCCATTGTCCAAATGATATCATCAGACACACCAAACAGACTGAAAATTGCATCCAACATGTCTGCCACTGACGCACTTGATGCGTTCCTTGCCTGCCTGACAATTGGAAATTTAGAGAAGTATTCAGTGACTAAGATAAAGTCGCCTTTGTTTACAGTAAATAGACCGTTGGTGAGTTTGGACCAAGGAACTGACGGAATCTCGTGAGGATGTAGAGGTTCTTTACATTGCTGTGGCTAGTGGCTCTGGAATGCCTCGTACATCCTCACTAACTTCTCAATGTCATTGTTAATCCCTGGCCAATAGGCCATTGGCTGTTCTTGATTTGCAGACATGTTTTTGGTATGTTGGCATGTTGCGCATTTCTCTTAGCTAGTTTCTGTTCCTCCTCAACGTTGTTCCATTGGATGTTGTGACTTCATAAGACCTGGCCTCACTGTACATATTGGAAACATCTGCCGATTACCATGTTTCCATTGTGGGGTGTGCAATCCTAATCATTTGTCCTATGTGTAGCTGAGATAGACTGTATCAGGCACAAGTTTTTGTTTCCCTTTGAAAATTATGCCTCTTGAGATATTGAGTTCACCCGTGTAGGGCCAGAAACATCTGAAGTTGGCTGACATCTCTTTTGTTGTGTCGGGCCATCCTTCTATGAAAATTTCCACATTGCCTTCAGTTGATGGCCATTGGCTGTTTCTGATTGGAGTTGGTCGCACTCGTGCTGAACAAAATGCAGTAGATCGATTTTGTACACATCTTCCACCTCAATGTCCATGCTGTCTGCTTTTAGATCCAATGGAATGTCTGCATTCTTGTTCAGATTTGGCAGTCTGCTTAGGGTGCCCAAGGTGACCATTTTGGTACCAGCTTTGTAGCAGACATGGAAGTCATACCCCTGTACCTTTTTTTATTCATTCAAGGGATATGGGCTTCGCTGGCTGGGCCAGAATGTATTGCCCATCCCTAATTGTCCTTGAGAAGATGGTGGTGAGCTGCCTTCTTGAACCGCTGCAATCCGTGTGGTGTAGGTAACCCACAGTGCTGTTAGGAAGGGAGTTCCAGGAATTTAACCCAGCAACAGTGAAAGAACGGTGATATATTTCCAAGTCAGGATGGTGAGTGACTTTGAGGTGAAGTTCTAGGTGGTGGTGTTCCCATCTATCTGCTGCCCTTGTCCTTCTAGATGGTAGTGGTCGTGAGTTTGGAAGGTGCTGTTGAAGGAGCTTTGGTGAATTCCTGCAGTGCATCTTGTAGATGGTTGTCATGAAGCTATTAATTTTTATAGTATTTTTGGAAAATATTTTTATTTTAAAGTTGAGGTTTAGTCTGTGGGTCTGCCTTAATTGGATTAAAGCCAGCTAGTCTGGGTGCTTTGATGTGTACTAGTTTTGCGATGTAAGCAGGGAAGTAAAGGTGCATTTGCATTTTGTTGAACAGAGCATTCAAGAATTGGGGAGAAACCTGGCACCTGGCTAGCAGAGACCAAGCATTGTTTATACTACTAATAAAATTGGTTCTATGAAAGGGGTTTTGTTGTTAGAAGAGATGGAGTTCAAAGAGGCTGGTAATACAATAAAAATTTACATTCAGTGAGATGTGCTGGATACAACCAATAGCAGTTTTGTGTGTGCAGGGGAAAGACAATGTAAGATCAAAGTAGCTGTAAGCCTACAAGCACCTCAACAGGAACCAAAGTGAGAGGAACCTCATTTTGAATTCATAAGGTGAAAATGCTTTGCCTGGCATCTGGTAAAGTCTATGGGTTGATGTTGCCTAAATGGAGATAGTTTGGGAATTTGTTCAAAGTTATGACAGTAATAATTTGAAGCCATGTGTATATATTTAATTTGTGTAAGTTAATAAAATGTTTCATTTAGTTTAATATAAAGCCTTCGAGAACTGGTGGTCTGATTCCTGAATTTAGAGTTGCATCTCAAACATATCACTTAAAATTTCAGGTTATGAGAGTTGTTTAAAGTTTCCCCCTGAGATTTTTAATTAACTCAGCTTTACCAACTGCTAGGGCATGACAATGGTACACACTGCTGCTACTGTGCAAAAGTGGTGCAGGGAGTGAGTGTTTATGGACGTGGTGCCAATCAACCGGCTGCTTTGTGCTGGATGGTGTCAAGCTTCTTGAGTGTTGTGGGAGATACACTCATCCAGGCAAGTGGAGAGTATTCCACCACACTCCTGACTTGTGCCTTGTAGATGATGATGGCTTTGGCGGGGTGGGGGGTGGTGGTGGTCAGGAGGCAAGTTACTCGTCGCACAATTCCTATTCTCTGACCTGCTTTTGTAGCCATGGTATTTTTATGGCTAGTCCAGTTCAGTTTCTGGTCAATGGTAACCCCCAGGATGTTGATAGTGGGGGATTCAGTGATGGTAATTCCATTGAACATCAAGGGGTGATGGTTGGATTCTCTTTTGTTGGAGATGGTCATTGCCTGGCACGTGTGTGGCACGAATGTTACTTGCCACAAGTGATTCCAAGCCTTGATATTGTCCAGGTCTTGCTGCGTTTGAACGTGGACTGCTTCAGTATCTGAGGAGTCACGAATGGTGCTGAACATTGTGCAATCATCAGCGCACATCCCGACTTCTGTCCTTATGATGGAAGGAAGGTCATTGATGAAGCAGCTGAAGATGTTTGAGCCAAGGACACTACCCTGAGGAACTTGTGCAGTGATGTCCTGGAGCTAAGATGACTGATCTCCAACAATCACAACCACCTTCCTTTGTACTAGGTATGGTTCCAACCAGTGGAGAAGTTTCCCCTTGATTCCCATTAATTCTGGTTTTGCAAGGGCTTCTTGATGCCACACTCAGTCAAATGCTGCCTTGATGTCAAGGGCAGTCACTGTCACCTCACCTCGGGATTCAGCTCTTTTGTTCATGTTTGAACCAAGGCTTCAATGAGGTCAGGAACTGAGTGGCCCTGGTGGAACCCAAACTGGGTGTCAGTGAGCAGGTTATTGCTAAGCAAGTGCCGCTTGACAGCATTGATGATGACTCCTTCCATTACTTTGCTGATGATCAAGAGTAAACTGATGGGGCGGCAATTGGCCATGTTGGACTTGTCCTGCTTTTTGTGAACAGGACATACCTGGGAATTTTCCACATAGCCGGGTAGATGCCCGGTTCGCTCACCACCTGCTGCCATGTCATTTATAACAGCTATGTCATTTAGGACTCGGCCAGCTCAGTCAGTAGTGGTGCTACTGAGCCATTCTCGGTAATGGACATGGAAGTCCCATAAGAATAGTACATTCTGCGCCCTTGTCATCCTCAGTGTTTCGTCCAAGTGATGTTCAACATGGAGGAGCACTGATTCATCAGCTGAGGGAGGGAGATACGTGGTAATCAGCAAAAGGTTTCCTTGCCCATGTTTGACCTGATGCCATGAGACTTCATGGGGTCCAGAGTCGATATTGAGGGCCCCCAGGGCAATTCTTTCTCAGCTGTATACCACTGTGCCTCCACTCCTGCTGGGCCTGTTCTGCCGGTGGGACAGGACATACCCAGGATCAACAGGGCTAAGATTGCCTTTGTCATTTCCAGTGCCTAGGTCGATGCTGGGTGCTCCGTCCAGTTTCATTCCTTTTTTGTGACTTTGTAGCAGCTTTTTACAACTGAGTGGCTTGCTAGTCCATTTCAGAGGGAATTTGAGTGTCAATCATATTGCTGTGGGTCTGGAGTCATGTTTAGGCCAAACCAGGTAAGGACAACAGATTACCTTCCCTAAAGGAAATTAGTGAACCAGATGGGTTTTTACAACAATCAACAACGGTTCTATGGTCATCTTCATTAGACTTTTAATTCCAGATTTTTATTGAATTCAAATTCCACCATGTGCTGTTGCAAAATTCAAACCTGGGTCCACAGAGCATTACCCGGGGTCTCTGGATTACTAGTCCAGCAACAATACCACTACACCTTTGTTGTTGTAGATCATCTACAGTGGCTTGTGATCAGTTTCTACAGTGAACTGCTGACCAAACAGATACGTGTGGAATCTTGTGATCCCAAATACCAGAATGAGTGCCTCATGCTCCATATTGGAGTAATTGGATTGTGCTTCATACAGGCTTTTGGATCCGAATGTGATTGGTTTGCAATCTTGCATGATGCACACTCCTAGTCATTTCTGCGAGATGTTAGCTTCCAGCATTGTCTTCTTCCTTGAGCTATCATACTGTAGGTGCAGGTATCTGCATACAATGATTGAGAGACTCGAACATTTGTTGGTAGTCCAACTGCCACACATATGATACGTCCTTTTACAGTAGCTCTCTCAGTGATGATGCTTTGCTGGAAAAGTTTGGATAGTTTGATGCCAAGAGGTTAAAAAATCCAAGGCATTTCTGTAGTTTTTCTTTGTCCTGTGGGATGGACACGTGTCTGACATCTTTGACCAAGCCTGGTTGGGAGCAGATCCCGTAACCTGAATAGATGGAGACAAAGAGATTGATCTGACTCATGTTCTCATGGCACTTCCTGCTGTTGCAGGCAAGCCCCTCACGGTGACCTTCTGCCATCAGTGAGTGAAGATTTCGATCATGCTCTTCCTTGGTTTTGCCCATCTCCGTGATATCATCAACGATCTATATGCATCCAGGCACGCTTTCTGCGGTTCTCTCCATACGCTGCTGGAACAGAACTTGACTGATAGATGAGCTGACAGGTAGTCTCTGGAAGCAAATACCTTCCAAATGGTGTCCTGAGGTGGTGATTATCCTGAAATTCCTTAGCTAAGTGGACCAATCAATATTCATGTTCGGCATCCAGCTTGGAGAAGAATTTAGTTCCTGTGAACCTGGGATTCTGTTCCTCCAGTGTTGGAATCTTGTGTGGGCATCTCTTTAGGGAGAGGTTTAGATATCTCGGGTCTAGACATACGCTGATTACGCCGTCCTTCCTTAGAACGCATGTAATTGTACTACACCAGCTTGTGTGGTGATGCACATGGCAGATGATGCCATGGCATCCATGTCATCCAGCTTGCACTTGAGCTTATTTTGTATGTGAATGCTGCAATTTCTGGATTCACCAACTGATGGAATTACATCTTCTTTGAGGTGCAGTCCAGCATCACCTTTGAAAACTCTTGTGGTGTCAAACCTGTCTGGTTACAATTGCTGTAGCTCCTGGACAGACTCAATGAGTGTTCTTGGTCTCTTCTGCTGCCGTTGGTACCTTGGGATCTCGTGGATAGTCACAATGTTGAGGTCAGTACATAATGGTAGCCCTGCCACAGCTGGTCCATTCGTTCTACCATGTAAAATACTTGTGGCCTCCATGCTGGATTGCCATATCTGCATTGCATTGTCAGTGTACCAATGCAAGAGATTGGTGATCCAAGTCATCCCTAGGAAGAAGAAGCATACTAAGGGGAGGACGAGGCAACCATGGCTGACAAGAGAAGTCAGGGACAGCATAAAAGCTGAAGAGAAAGCATACAATGTGGCAAAGAGCAGTGGGAAACCAGGGGATTGGGAAGCCTACAAAGACCAACAGAGGACAACTAAAAAAGAAATAAGGAAGGAGAAGATTAAATATGAGGGTAAACTAGCCAGTAGTATAAAAGAAGATTGCAAGAGTTTTTTTAGATATATAAAGGGTAAGAGAGAGGTAAAAGTGGACATTGGGCCGCTGGAAAATGACGCTGGAGAAGTAGTAGTGGGGAACAAAGAAATGGTGGAGGAGCTGAATAGGTACTTTGCATCAGTCTTCAAAGTGGAAGACATGAGTAACATCCCCAAAGTTCAAGAGAGTCGGTAGGGGGCAGAGGTGAGTATGAGGGCCATTATGAAGGAGAATGTGCTAGGAAAACTGAAAGGTCTGAAGGTGGATAAATCACCTGGACCAGATGGATTACACCCCAGAGTTCTGAAGGAGATAGCCGAAGAGATAGTGGAGGCATTAGTGGTGATCTTTCAGGAATCACTAGAGTCAGGGAGGGTCCCAGAGGACTGAAAAATTGCTAATGTAACTCCCCTGTTTAAGAAGGGAGTGAGGCAAAAGACGGGAAATTACAGGCCGATTAGCCTGACCTCGGTCATTGGTAAGATTTTAGAGTCCATTATTAAGGATGAGATTTCAGAATACTTGGAAGTGCATGGTAAAATAGGACAAAGTCAGCATGGTTTCATCAAAGGGAGGTCATGCCTGACAAATCTGTCAGAATTCTTTGAGGAGGTAACGAGTAGGTTAGACAAAGGAGAGCCAATGAATGTTATCTTCTTGGATTTCCAGAAGGCCTTTGACAAGGTGCCACACAGGAGGCTGCTCAGTAAGATAAGAGCCCGTGGTGTTAGAGGCAAGGTACTAGCATGGATAGAAGATTGGCTGACTGGCAGGAGGCAGAGAGTGGGGATAAGGGGGTCCTTCTCAGGCTGGTGACTAGTGGAGTTCCGCAGGGGTCAGTGTTGGGACCACAACTTTTTACTTTATACATTAATGATCTAGATGGAGGAACTGAGGGCATTCTGGCTAAGTTTGCAGATGATACAAAGATAGGTGGAGGGACAGGTAGTGTTGAGGAGGCGGGGAGGCTGCAGAAGGACTTGGACAGGTTAGGAGAACAGGCAAAGAAGTGGCAGATGGAATACAATGTGGGGAAGTGTGAGGTCATGAACTTTGGTAGGAAGTATAGAGGCATAAACTGTTTTCTAAATGGGGAGAGAATTCAGAAATCTGGAGTGCAAAAGGACTTGGGAGTCCGAGTCCAGGATTCTCTTAAGGTTAACTTGCAGGTTGAGTCAATAGTTAGGAAGGCAAATGCAACGTTGGCATTTATTTCGAGAGGACTAGAATATAAATGCAGGGATGTGTTGCTGAGGCTTTATAAGGCTCTGGTCACACCACATTTAAAATATTGTGAGCAACTTTGGGCCCCGTATCTCAGGAAGGATGTTCTGGCCCTCCAGAGGAGGTTCACGAGAACGATCCCAGGAATGAAAGGCTTAACATATGAGGAACGTTTGAGGACTCTGGGTCGATACTCGATGGAGTTTAGAAGGATGAGGGGGGATCTGATTGAAACTTACAGAATACTGAAAGGCCTGGAGAGAGTGGATGTGGGGAAGATGTTTCCATTAGTAGGAGAGACTAGGACCCGAGGGCACAGACTCAGAGTAAAGGGAAGACCTTTTAGAACAGAGATGAGGAGAAACTTCTTTAGCCAGAGAGTGGTAAATCTATGGAATTCATTGCCACAGAAGGCTGTGGAGGCCAGGTCATTGAGTGTATTTAAGACCAAGATAGGTTCTTGATTGGTAAGGGTGTCAAAGATTACAGGGAGAAGGCAGGAGAATGGGGTTGGGAAACTTATCAGCCATGATTGAATGGCGGAGCAGACTCAATAGGCCGAATGGCCTAATTTCTGCTCCTATGGTCTTATGGTTTTATGGTCATTGTACGCAGTTAATTTAGCAAATGTCAGTTGTACCATTGATTTACAATGGTCCAGGTACAGTTCTTCAGGTTTCGGACCAGTAGGACATTTGCGATAGCTCCCATGTCAATCTTTTTCTTGAGCTTATGTTTGCCAACTTTCTCTGGTATATGACATTGATAGTGGCAAAAGCTTCAGTGGCCTGACTTCATCCAGGCAATGTGTTACATTGCCAATGTGGAAAGTCTGCTCGTCCTCTGGTCAAAAGCTGTTCCATTCTGGGTCTCGACTCAGGTCTGTCTTGCTGTGAAATTTGTGTATCAGCCTGAATTTGTGCAGGCCCCCGGCGCTCTCCTTGCTGCTGTTTCCATGCTGATGCACCTATCTTCTGTTTGTTTGTGTCCTATTGTGCCCTCCGGCTGCAAGTCTGGAGCCAGATTTCTTGCATTGGCAGGCCCAGTGTCCTTTTGCACACACACCTTCCACAACTCTTGGAATGCAGGGCAGCTTCACGGTGGGTGTGACAAACCACACTTATCACAGATCTTGCTTGTTTTTTGGGGCCTGTCAATTGTGCTGATACTGTTAGCTATACCTAGTGCTTGCAGATACTGTTGTCCAGCTACAATGGCTTTGTGCTCCCTGCCATCTTCTAGCAGCTCATCAATGCTGTGACCTTACTTTTTCCCAAGAGGTCTTTTTGGAACGTTTCGATAGGTGTTGATGCAATCATCAACTCCACTAATGGCTCCAACAATTCAGTCTTTGAGAAATCACATTTGTTGCCCTTGCTACAGTATCTGCTGACAATTTGTCTATTGATTCCTGTAGCTGTTGCCTGTAGATCATCAATTTTAGGTAATAAATTCTAAAATTTACTCTTACCCGGAGCTGATCCAATTGCACTTTCTATATCTTTGTGGGATCTTTCAGGCCCTCTTCAGATAAACCAGATGTATTAACTTGATGTACCCTGTGTACCCTCATTAGCAATTATATCAGTATTTTCACAGCTTGTTTTTCTGGTTCTGCAACTGCTTGGTCTATGGAGCATACCTGCATTATCTGTTTAAAACGTTTGAATCAGATAGAACATTGGTGCTCTTCCAGTTCAAGCTATGGGTTTGGTGTCCATCCTTCTGGTGTTCTTTAGCCTTTTTCAGACACTTGTGTTATGTAGGAATGTTCTTCTGCTCTTCCTTAGCATTTTCAGACACTATTGATATGCAGGAGTGTTTTTTGTGCCTCCAGCAGTATTCCAGCTGTGCTCCCTACTTTTTCTCTTCCTTTCTAATTTACTTTGTGCACTACTTGCCTGCTTCAGCACTGTAATTGGTATGCCTTTAATATTTTTCATTTTTTATTTAACTTTGTACCCTCAGCTCTGTCCCGATTGCTCTTTACTTTAAGTATCATGATCCTGAGGCAGCTGGCTGCTTGCCCAGGCTTGCCCAGCCCAAAGGTATTCACAGTTTGTGAAGTAAGTGAGCCTTGTTTCTTCCATTTCCGGTGCTTGTTTTTTGTACCGTGGGAATTTATGGAGTCATTTTTAACCTTGTCTGCTGTTTCTCCTCTTCGTTTTCAAGCTTGTATCTTTTATTCTGTTTTTTCACTTCAAAGAGAACAATTACCATGGTACACCATATCCTTGTGCTATTTATATGTAACACAAATGAGGTACATGGATTCTGTTTGCTTGAGGATCTTTGGTGGGATTTATTTACAGCTAAATCAGTGCAAGCAGTAGAGCAGTCTCTAGACACATCCTGTTGTCTCAGGTACTAGAGTGCAGAGAGAGACCAGGACTCCTGGTCACATGATGACATCCAGGTACCTGGCTCATCTGCATGTTGAGCTTCTTAAAGGGACATTATTCTTAATGTGATATTACAACACCAGTGAGGAGGGGAATTGACTATCATAAGTTCAAATTTCCTTGACAATTCCCACAGAATCAGCACATCTGGACTTCTCCAGCTTCCTAACATGAATTTTGGTTTGTACATCTGCTCCCTGAAGTTCCAGAGCCTGGATGATCTGGGCCATTGTGTAGTCTTCAGGTGAACAAGTATTACCCACATATGTCTGATCTGGCAGGAAGAGACTTACCCATGGCACCCCGCCCCCCACCCCCACAGCAATAGTGATGTGGTGCTGTCTGTGAAGCTTGGCGTTGATGACTGTGATTGCTGACCAAAGCAAGGTAGGCTAACAAACCTTGAAGTCCCAAGTGATGTGCAGCCCGTCAGGTGCAGTTATGTGCTGTTGTGAAACACGTGGGCGGACAATCAAGCAGGAGGGGATGAATCTGGTAGGTTGGCCTTTTACTGATATGCTGATGTATTACAATGATGTACCCTACGTTGACGACAGGAAATGTCGTTGGTGGGCTGAGCAGACGATCGCAAACTGGCTTCATGCAGTCGTGAAACTGATCATGCCATATTGTCCGCTCACGCCGCCGAACACGCCCAGCACCAGCAAGCATGGAAAATCCCAGCCATGGTTTCTTGATTCTGTGTGTTTGAACCAGGCAAGCAAGCCATAAAAATTCACGTGGTAATTGGCAATGAAGGTCTAAACAGGCTGAACACATCAGGATCAACAGCAGAAGAGCTAAAGGATCCCCAAAATATATGGACTACACTGGAAGACTGGTTCAGAATCAGATTAAACTTCTGTATTCATCAACTAGAGTTCATGTCATTTCGACAACAGCCTACAGAATCCATCGATCACATCATCAGCAGATGCAGAGAAAAGGGTACATTCTGTGGTTTTTCAAACGCAGAGCTATCAAACAGAACTGTTGAATTGGTGATTGCATCCTGTCTCATGGAAGTATTCCAGACAGATCTGCCAGACAAGCCCAAAACATATAGCATTGAACAGCTACACAAGGGTGAACGAAAGTACGAAGCAATCCTCGCAGGTAAACAAAGCATACAGCTACTAAGCACAATCCCAATTGTTGACCGCATACTAAAACACCCAAACCTAGCAAGTCTTGGAAAGTGTGGCCCCCTGCAAGTACCAAGGGAATGCCCAGCTTCTCATCAATTCTGCAAGGCATGTGGCAGGAATGGCCATTGGCAGCAGTAATGCACTAGTGAAAAGGCTGATGCAGTTACAAAGAGCTGTGAACTGATCCAAACAGACTGTACACAACGGGTACCTTCAAGCAACAAGAATGACCATCCATTGTCCTGAAAGAAACACGTGCATGAGGTGATTGACAAACCACAAAATGATGATGATGATGTGCATGATGAGATCGGGAGTGGTGAATGCATATTTCACTCTGTCAATCACAGATGCCATCTCACCGCCCAATGTGTTTGCTAAGATTAAAATTATCTGCCCTAAGAAAGCTATTCGTTATTAGCCATGATTCACACAGAGGCAAGTGCCAACATACTACCCCGCAAATTCTACAAGACATTTATATGCAAGTATGGAAGACCATTGCAAAACCTACTTCTGCTCAACTTTCAGTGTACAACAGTTCACTAATTCCAGGTGCAGGTTCCATAGTCCTGGAGTGCAAGTCAAATCAATCCTCCTGGGTGTCACAGATGTTCTACACTGTGGAACTAAAGGTCCAGTGACTGTAGGTCTACCAGCATGCCATGACCTCACAGTAGTCACAATCCATGGAATTAGTCAGACAGATCAACCTCAGAAACTACTCTTATCACATCATTTCATGGCCTAATATTGAAATATCCAGAATGTTTTGACCAAATTGGCAGTTTCAAGGAAGCTGCAACATTACACTTGCAGGAGAATGCAAGTTCATCCATTGATTCACCACATAATTGCTGAATCCAGTTACAAAGCAAATTAAATGTCAAACTAGACAAAATGGAGAAAGATGGTATCAGAAGAAGAGTAGAAGAGTATACAGACTGGTGCAGCTCAATTATGTGTGTCATCAAGAAGGATGGATCATTGTGAGTGTGCCTCAATCCACAACATTTAAACACAAATTTGAAATGTTGTCCTCACAAAATGTCCACATTAGAAGAGTTAAATCCGAGATTTGCAGGTACAAAATTCTTCTCAAAGCTTTACGCCAAACATAGATACTAGCCAGTACTTCTCCAGGAGAAGTCCCAAGAGCTTACTACATTCGGACGATACTGTTTCCAATGAATTGCTTTGGGGCTATCTGTTAGCCAGGCTCTTTATCAAGCTCACCTGGACTGCATTACATGCACTGTGCTAGGATGCATCTGTATCATCGATGACGTTGCTGTTGTGGGAAGAACAAAGCAAGAACATGACTATAATCTGCACTTATTGATGCGAGCAGCACCTAATGAAGGATTGGTATTCAACAGTCTGAAATATGACATCAACGTGCATCAGATCAATTTTTTTGATTCCATTTATTCCAGTGCTGACATATGCCCTGATACAAATAAAATAAAGGATATTAAAGCCATGCCAACTCCTCAAGGTAGGTACAATCTTTAAAGATATCTAGGTCTCTTTTTCTTCTTGTCTCCAGACATTCCCAAATTCATGCAAAAATCAACTACCCTGGAGATCATTTTACAATGCTGAAAGCACTATATAAATGCAAGTTGTTCTTGTTTGATTTTATGTAAGAAATCATGGGATCATAATTGTAGAGAAAATAAAAGTATAGGAAAGAGATTAGACTTACTAGACCAAGGAGGCCATTTGGTAGGTGGTGACAGTGTTCCAGGGCCATGTGTTCCAAGGTCATGTGTAAAGCATGACCAATTCTGAGTGTTTCAGGAATGACACGTGTGATGTGGTTCTCCATTTATTTGTCTTTGATGTGAGCTTTGTGGATTGTTGCGATATCGTCTGGCATGAATTCACTGACAAATAGATGAATAGAAACATACTGATATCGAATAGGCATTTCAGCATCTTCACATTGCTGTTGAATTTTATCATAACACTTTGGGCAAGATCATTATTGTGGAAAAATAATAGAAATAAAACCTTATTTAATATGAAACTACAATAGACTGGATTTTACATGCCTCCGCGGGGTGTGTTTTCAGCAGGGGTGGGGGGTGGGGTGGGGGGGGGGGGGCGGGGGGGAGGCGTTGGGGGGGGGGTGGTGGGGGGGGGGGGGGGGGGCACATAAAATATGTCAGGTGGCTAGCCCACCACCTTCCTGCCCCGAGCTGAGCCACATAATAAGCTAAGCAGGTGGCCACCGAAAGCAGCAACCCTCACACCATATGTTAATAAATAATTGAACGTCATTAGCCTTGTTAACAAGCCTATTAACTAGGATAATATGCCATAATGCGGTTTGCATGGGCAGGCTGTTTCTTTGTGGCCTAGATGAAACCAGACGGGAAGGAAGGGGGGCACTTCTTCAGGGCTGCCCTGTGTCATCAGGGCTTCCCTCAAGATATTAGCCCCCCTCCTACTTCGTCAACTGCCCTCCTAAACCTGGCTAACCCCAAACCCTCCCTCACCGTCCCTGGGCTCTCAAATCCCTCCCGCCCTAAAAGCCTGGAACTTACCTGGTCCTGGCAACCATCTATCCTCTGCGTACTCCTTCTTGCAGTCCCAGCAGTACCTACCACAGAGCTCTGGCACTGCTGGAACTGCTGAAGTAGCCAGCCAATCAGATAGGCCGGCAGCTCTCAAGGTCAGGATTCCTCCCACTGAGAGACAGAAGTTCCACTCTTACCTTGGTTAGCTCGCCCTGAGCATGCTATGATTGCAAGGTGGGCTTCCCTCCGGCATGTCAGCAGCCTGACGACTTTCCTTCCGGGGTGGGGGGGGAGACCAAGCAGACTGAGCGCCATAAAATCCAGCTCAATATTGCTTATATGATATTAACACACATATTACAAAGTGTTATAAATGTTCCTGGGTTGCTTCTAATTAATTTGTGTTGTACCTCACAACAGTATGACATTTCTTTCAAACCATAAAACTTATATGAAGATAGCAACTAAACCAGAATTCAAGGCGATATTATCTTGTAGATTTTCTGTTGAGAAGCATGCGGATTGTATAAGTAAAGGGCCTGAAACTACTGTCATTTTGATAGATTAAACATAAGAGAAATTTATATGTGAACAGAACTAAATATTGTCAAAGGGTGTTGGTTCAAATTTTCTTTTTTGACAGTTGTGATATGTAGCCAATACAACCTCACATACACGATAACTAAAACAATGATTTTTTTTTTATAGAACTGTGGACATTAAACTTTATTGCATCATGCCTCATCATTCCTTATAAAGCAAAATACTGCCTTGTGGTGAAAACTATCATGGCATTTATGGACAGATGATAAAGACCTGCCTGTCTCTGCAGTGATACATTTTTTCAGATGTATAATTGCCTCATTGCACTCACCTAAAAGGAAAACAACAACAAAAAATCAGGAAGACATAAAGTTATGGCTGTAGGAATCTCTGCTTAAAATGCAGTTTATAAATTTTAAAAGGAAATAATATTCCAGCAGACATGCTTCATCAAGCAGATACAGGACTGCCTGTATCTCATAGAACAATGTCAAGAAAAAGACTGTTGAAAATCTTCAGCCAATAACCTCCCTTCTGCAGAAAACACATAGATCAGATGGTGCAGACTGCAAGACAGGCAGACTTTATAATGATATTGATTGGCTTCAAGGCCATGTTAGAGATGAAGACAGGCCTCTGAGGAGAGGCAGTTGTCACCTTGACCTTGGGTCAGTGCTAGGTCATTGACCTTTGACATCAGAAACCTCTGCACCAGATTTTGATGGCTTTCATGCCTCCAGAGTAAATCACCAGGGGACACATGTCGATGCGGCTCATGCCAAATGAGAATTGACTTAGCTGTAGGAAACTGGAGTGCAGCGGGAAATGTGGGTTAAAGTATGTCAATAATGTTTCACAAGAACAATTTCTCTCAAGAATTGTGGCTGGTGGAATGTTTTGACATTTATTCGGTGGAGAAATGTAGCGTGTTTTGTGAAGCACTTCAACAGAGCTGCCGCTAACAGCCGTGGTGTATTGATCTTTCTGTTAAATTGCTTGGGCACACTTGGGAGATCATTGAGATTCAGGCACAGGACAGAAAGGATCGGCTGCAGAAGATGGTCGCTAATGGTAATTGCTTTCGATCCTCACATTTGAAGAAGGGATGATTTGTTCTGTGTACAGATGAACTCTGGGCACTAGATACTTTGGAACAAAAAATATATATTAATTGCTTTGCACCACGTGCCAGGGACTCTTCCCTGCAAGTAAACTGAAACAAAGATTTTTTTTTTTGGTAGTTGTAGAGCAGAATTTACAAATAAAAGATGCCTAAAGATAGTCCAATCTGAATTTAAAGGTTTGAACAATGCATTAAAGTTCAGACTTATTTTTGTTTAAAATATTTCAGATAAAAGAAATACTCATTTATAATCCTCCAAATTAACCCTTTCATATTACAGCTGAGTTTTTTTTGTTTTGAACATATGTGTAAAAATTATTGAAAGTACAAATCAGGAAAAATAAAATAATTTCTTGTATCAACTTTTAACATCAAATATGCTTTTAAAAACAGGCAGATTAATGCTAATTCAAAAAAAAATTGAAAGATAATATTCCAATAGGACAGGTAATTAGGAGTTGCAAATAAGACCAGCCATGACTAACAATCATATTTTAGACAAAAATAAAAATACCTGGAAAAACTCAGCAGGTCTGACAGCATCTGCGAAGAGGAACACAGTTAATATTTCGAGTCCATTTGACTCTTCAACAGAACTAAGGAAAAATAGAAGAGAGGTGAAATATAAGCTGGTTTAAGGGGGGTGGGACAGATAGAGCTGGATAAAGGGCCAGCGATAGGTGGAGATTGCCAAAAGATGTCATAGACAAAAGGACAAAGAGGTGTTGACGGTGGTGATATTAGCCAAGAAATGTGCTAATAGGTGACAATAAGGGTAGAAAGCTGGACGAGCAAGGTACAGATAGCCCTAGTGGGGGCTGGGGTGGAGGGAAGGGATTGAAATATTCTAAAAGGTAGAGATAAAACAATGGATGGAAATACATTTAAAAATAATGGAAATAGGTGGGAAAAGAAAAATCGATATAAATTATTGGAAAAAAGGGGGACCAGAAAGGGGGTGCGGATGGAGGACAGAGTTCATGATCTAAAATTGTTGAATTCAATATTCAGTCCAGAAGGCTGTAAAGTGCCGAGTCAGAAGATGAGGTGCTGTTCCTCCAGTTTGCGTTGAGCTTCAATGGAACATTGCAGCAGGCCAAGAACGGACATGTGGGCATGAGATCAGGGTGGAGTGTTGAAATGGCAAGCAATAGGGAGGTCTGGGTCATGCTTGGGGACAGACCAAAGGTGTTCTGCAAAGCTGTCACCCAGTCTGCATATGAACTCTCCAATGTAGAGGAAACTGCATTGGGAGCAGCGAATGCAGTAGACTAAATTGAGGGAAGTGCAAGTGAAATGCTGCTTTACTTGAAAAGGAGTGTTTGGGCCCTTGGACAGTGAGGAGAGGGGAAGTAAAGAGGCAGGTGTTGCACCTTCTGTGGTTGCATGGGAAGGTGCCGTTCCACTCCTCCATCACCCCCTACACATCAACCCCCTCCCACAGCACCTTCCCATGCAACCGCAGAACGTGTAACACCTGCCCCTTTACTTCCCCTCTCCTCACTGTCCAAGGGCCCAAACACTCCTTTCAAGTGAAGCAGCATTTCAATTGCACTTCCCTCAATTTAGTGTACTGCATTCGCTGCTCCCAATGCAGTTTCCTCTACATTGGAGAGTTCATACGCAGACTGGGTGACAGCTTTGCAGAACACCTTCGGTCTGTCCGCAAGCATGACCCAGACCTCCCTGTCACTTGCCATTTCAACACTCCACCCTGCTCTCATGCCCACATGTCTGTCCTTGGCCTGCTGCAATGTTCCAGTGAAGCTCTACGCAAACTGGAGGAACAGCACCTCATCTTCCAACTAGGCAATTTACAGCCTTCTGGACTGAATATTGAGTTCAACAATTTTAGGTCATGAACTCTCTCTCCTCCAGGCCCACACATTTCCTGATTCCCCTTTTTTCCAATAATTTATATAGACTTTTCTTTTCCCACCTATTTCCATTATTTTTAAATGTATTTCCATCTATTATTTTATCTCTACCTTTTAGCCTATTTCAATCCCTTCCCCCCACCCCATTCCCACTAGGGCTATCTGTACCTTGCTCGTCCAGCTTTCTACCTTTAATGTCACCTATTAGCACATTTCTTAGCTATTATCACCACCGTCAACATTTCTTTGTCCTTTTGTCTATGACATCTTTTGGCAATCTCCACCTATCGCTGGCCCTCTATCCAGATCTACTTGTCCCACTCCCCATCACCCCCCACCCACCCCCTGACCACCACCCCCCCCCCAACTTTAAACCGCCTTATATTTCACCTCTCTTCTATTTTTCCTTAGCTCTGTTGAAGAGTCATACAGACTCAAAATATTAACTCTGCTCCTCTCCACAGATGCTGTCAGACCTGCTGAGTGTTCCCAGGTACTTTTATTTTTGTTTTGGATTTCCAGCATCCGCAGTTTTTTTGCTTTTATTTTAATCATATTTTAGGATTTTAAATTGCCATTCCTTCACCATCGATGGGTCAAAATCCTGAAACTCCATCCCTAACTGCACTGTGGGTGTACCTACACCATATGGACTGCAGCGCTTCAAGAAGGAAGCTCACCACCACCTTCTCACCATCCCTAGCCAGCAAAGCCCACATCTGTGAATGATAAAAATTAACCTACTAAAATGTTAAGTGTGGAGCAACACTAGCTGGGAAAGATCCCAAGGACCTAAATAAATTTGGCCTCGGGCATTATCAAATTTCTGGTGAGCCATGGGCAGCTGCTGGGTATCCTCATGTGAAGGCATGACCAGTTTCAGCTGGTTCGGATGCTGACCAAAGCCCACTGGTGAGTCCAGGCTTGTGGGGGCAGAGCAGTGACAGTAAATGAATGGAAATGGGTGAGCGCAGGCTGATAGCAGACAACATCTTAACGTGGAGGCTGGAGGAGCAATCTGATACAGTACAGTCAATAAAAAAAATTCCCTTCGGGCTTTCTCTGTGGCCTCAAGCAATCCTTATAAAGACAGTTGGTTAGGATGCTTGAAAACATCTGAAAACATGTTTGGGACTTGTGATGCGACAAGCTCCAAATAATATTAACCAATTTTGTGAATAGATCCACCTGATTTTGGTATTTTATAGTAACTGATTACTGTTGCAGATAAAGCACATCATTATGGTCCAATGGTCATCACAGGAAATCAGCGGGATTTCCAACATGTGGTGCTGAAATTGCTCCACAGTGCATCTCCTCTGGCAGTGCAAAGCTACATCAGGGGCTCTCGTTCTTGGCCAGCCTATCATTCTTGCGTCTTGCAAATAACCTTGAACATCAAATCTCTTTGAGTTATTCTATATCTCATTGTGCAAATCAGCATTTTTCACCAATAGCAAATCAGCATGACCTGGAAATTCATTTACACAACCCCCATTTTACAGGCATAGGGAGTGAATGTTTAAGATGATGGATGGGCTGCCAATCAAGCAGGCTGCTTTATTTTGGAAAGTGTTGAGCTTCTTGAGTGCTTTTGGAGCTGCATTCATCCAGGCAAGTAGAGGGTATTTCACCACACTCCTGACTTGTGTCTTGTAGATGGTGGACAGGCTTTGGGGAGATAGCAGGTGAATTACCTGCCACAGAATTCTAGCCTCTGACCTACTCTTGTAGCCACAGTATTTATATGGCTGGTCCAGTTCAGTTTCTAGCCAATGTTAACCCCCAGGATGTTGATAGATTGTGCTCTTTTCACAGAATAACATAGGGGTGAATCTCTGGCTCAGCGAGTGGGGGTAGGGCCCGCTCGCCAATGCATAAAATGACATGGGATGTCATCGGGCATGTGTCCCGATGTCACTGCGCATCATTTAGATTTTCAGTTTGGCAGCTGCACAGTCGAGTCAGCTGTGCGCCCGCCAAACTGTCAAAGTCCTATTAAGGCCATTAATGAATTGATTAAGCCTATTGTAAAAGCAGCCCATCCAACCTGAAGGTTGGGGGCAGGCGAAGAGCCCAGCGGCCTTCATATTTTTCATGGAACCTTATCCGCAGGCGGGATGAAGTTTCATGAAGGGTTTATAAATTAAATAAATGTTTTCATTAAAGTTCAGAAACCCTCATAACATTTAAGAAGTATTTGGGTGTGCACTTGCGGTGCCATGTCATACAAGGCTATGGGCCTAATGCTGGAAAATGGGACTAGAATAGTTAGGCACTTGTTTGACCGGCGCAGACTCGATGGACCGAAGGGCCTTTTTCTGTGCTCAAGACCTCCAAGACTCTATGACTATGACATTACATGTCCAAGCTCATGTGACACTGTCACATGAGGGGACATGTCTTAATTTTTTTTTTTTACGTAAAATTTTTGGAATTTAAACTAATCTCCCTGAGGCAGCTCTGT
The DNA here is from genome assembly GCF_017639515.1 of Carcharodon carcharias. Classification (NCBI taxonomy): domain Eukaryota; kingdom Metazoa; phylum Chordata; class Chondrichthyes; order Lamniformes; family Lamnidae; genus Carcharodon; species Carcharodon carcharias. The sequence continues at coordinate 72,489,406 of NC_054477.1, read as the reverse complement.
GCCTCAGGGAGATTTCTATGGTCTTTCACTTGCATGCATAAAAGAACACAGGCCCCGACTCAGGGCACCCCCACCCCCACCCCACCTGCACAGGGAGCACTAAGCGTTTCCGGGTGCATGTCATGCTGGGCGGGCCTTAATTGGCCTGCCCACATAAAATGGCGATGTGGACCCGATTGGGGGCATCGACTGGGTCCAAACCTGCCCTGGCCTACCCACACCATCCCCCGCACAACCCCCCTCATGGGGGGGGGAAATTCTACCCATAGAATTTTACAGTGCAGATACAGGCCATACGGCTCAACAGGTCTATGCCAGTGTTTATACTCGCCAATAGTCCCACCTTAATTTGTATAACTCTATCAACATAGCCTTCTATTCCTTACTCATCTAGCTTCCCCTTTGAGGGATCTTTAAGGCTTGACAATAACATTTGCTAAAAGTGGTTCCAAGGACCGTGTGGATATTTATGGAGGCATCACCTGAATGGTGTCAATATTTGCAGGGGCTCCCTATAGGGGTCTAGCTATCTGAAAATGGACAGCAGATGTGAGCATCTCTGCTGAAGGTCTTTTGAAAATTCCAAACCATCACACCAATCACCACTTACCAGCACTGTCAGTTCAAATTCTACAACTTCTCGTTCAAAAGCAGGAATATCACCACTTAGCCAAAGCTCCTCAAAGAAAGAAGTGAGGTCACATGATGCATCACCCAGGGAACAAAGCAAAATGTCCAGTGGGTCCAGCTTCTAGGTGATGGATGAATCAACTGGGACAGTCCACAGTAAAACATGTAATGATACCAAACTTTGGTCTTAGGACACATTCCTCCATGAAGGTGGCTTGACCTTCCGCCTTCAATGATTTGTGTACTTACACTTCCTGATCTCTCTGTTCTTGGACTACCTTTAAAACTGTGCCATTTAATTCATATTGCCTTTCCTTATTCTTCCTACCTAAATATATCACTTCACATTTCTCTGTGTTAAATTTCATCTGCGTATGCTTGCCCATTTCACCAGTCTGCCTATGTCCTCCTAAAGTCTGTTACTATCCTTCTCAATATTTACTACATTTTCAAGTTTTGCATCATCTGCAAAATTTAAAATGATGCCTTGTATACCCAAATCCAGCTCATTCGTAAAAAGGGCAGTGGTCCTAATACCCTGTGGAACACCAATCTATATTTCCCTTCAGTCTGAAAAACAACAATTCACCACTGCTCACTGTTCTCTATCTTAGTCAATACTCATTGCCACTGTCCCTTTAAACCCATAAATTTTAGTTTTGCTAACAAGTTTATTTTTCTATCATGTGATTCTATGTCAACTGCTCTACCTCCAACAACCCTCTCTGATAATTTATCAAAGAACTCAATAAAGTTAATCAAATATGATTTACCTTTAACGAATCTATGCTGTCTTTTATTTATTAGTCCATAATTGCCCAAATATCAATTAACTTTGTCCGGAAACTCTAAAAGTTTCCCCACCACTGACATTAATTAAGGTGATTGACCTGAATTAACCAAGTTTATCCCTCTCCTTCCTTTTAAAAACAAAGGTGCAACATTTGCAATCCTCCAGTCCTCTGGCAGTGTTCCCATATCTAAGGATGATTGGAAGATTGTGGCCAGAGCTCCTGCAGTTTCAGCCCTTATTTCTCTCAGTATCCTAAGATGCATCCTATCTGAAACAGGTGGCTTTTCTACTTTGAGGGTTGCCCAGCTTTTAAGTACCTCCTTTTTGTTTATTTTTATCCCATCCAATATTACTACTGCTTCCTCCTCTACTGCTATATTGTCAGTTTACTCTGCTAAAGAAAGGTGCAAAATATTCATTTAGTAAATCAGTCATATGGTCTCTACCTCCACAAGAAGATTTCCTTTTAGGCCCTTTATCAACCAACCCTTCCTTTGGATCCCCTTTTACTATACAAGAGAAATTTCACTTGTTGAAATAAAATTTCTGTGTCTGGGTTTAGTATTGGTGTTCATACTTTGTAATCAATTAAGGCAATGCCTCTTGAGCCTGAATTGAAAGAAGGCAATTGGATGGTGGTAGTTTTTTTTTTATTCATTCATGGGATGTGGGCATCGCTGGCTAGGCCAGCATTTATTGCGCATTGTTAGTTGCCCTTGAGAAGGTGGAGGTGAGCTGCATTCTTAAGCTGCTGCAGTCCCTGTGGTGTAGGTACACCCAGAGTGCTGTTAGAGAGTGAGTTCCAGAATTTTGACCCAGCGACAGTGAAGAAACAGCAATATATCCCCAAGTCAGGTTGGTGAGTGGCTTGGGGGGAACTTCCAGGTAATGGGTTCCAATGTATCTGCTGCACTTGTCCTTCTTGGTGGTCATAGGTTTGGAAGGTGCTGTCTAAGAAGCTTTGGTGAGTTCCTGCAGTGCATCTTGTAGATGGTACACACTGCTGCTCCGGATGGTGGAGAGGGTGAATGTTTGTGGATGAGATGCCAATTAAGCAGGCTGCTTTGTTCTGGATGGTGTAAAGCTTCTTGAGTCTTGTGAGAGTTGCACTCATCCAGGCAAGTGGGGAGTATTCCATCACACTCCTGACTTGTGCCTTGTAGATGGTGGACGGGCTTTGGGGAGTCAGGAGGTGAGTTACTCACTTCAGGATTCCTAGCCTCTGACCTGTCCTTGTAGCCACAGTACTTATGTGGCTAATTTGGTTCAGTTTCTGTAGTGAGAACAGTGGTGTTAAGGTGAGATTTTAATGCATTGCGAATGGAAGAGATGATTCAGATAATTCTTTCTTGGACAAATTGCTTTCTTAAAGCTCTGGTAGTTAATGAAGAGGTCCTTTCTGCTGTTCCTCCACTTCCTGGTGCAGAGGTGGTGGTAAGTATCAGAGATGAATAGATTTCTAGATGTTAAACATATCAAGGAATATGGGGATAGTGCAGGAAAATGGTGTTGAGGTAGAAGATCAGCCAAAGATCTAACTGAATGGCAGAGCAGGCTCAAGGGGCTGAATGGCCCACTCCTACTCCTATCTTCCTATGTTCCTAGCAGTTGGTATAATGGTTGGGCACATCAATGATCTTGTAGGCGAACTCTGACATTGTTTCCAGGTTCCTGACAGAAGCCAGAAGCTATATCTGAAGGAGATATTCCCTTGTCACTGAGCAGCCAGTCTGCGAGCTGGTGGCCTGGTTGGAATAACTGCAACAGAGGGGACTGTTGTAAGATGAACAAATCATGGTCGCTGCCAGCAAACCAGACACAGACCTGCATCATGCACAACTTGTTGTCCCAAACCAGCTACACATTCAGGGAGTGCTATATCTTTTGATTGAAAAAGGTGTCAGGCTAGTAATAAGATGAATACAAGAAATTGTGTGTGCTAGCTATCACACCTAGGACCCTGGGGAAGCCTGCAGTGTGGGGAAAATCCAATGTTTTCTTGTCCTGCATTGCTCTTTCAATAAGGAACATGACCTATTTGTTTCTCCTCGTCTAGAGAGCCTTGATTATCTCCCTGATACAGGAATGCAAAGCAGCTGAGATGTCATTAATGCTACCTGCTCCAGTGTAAAATGATGTCGGATGGGATGGTTGCCAAATTTGCTGATGACACAAAGATAGGTAGGAAAGTAAGTTGTGAAGAAGACATAAGGAGGCTACAAAAAGATATAGATAGGTTAAGTAAGCGGGCAAAGATCTGGCAAATGGAGTATAATGCGGGAAAATGTGAAATTGTCCATTTTGGCAGGAAGAATAAAAGAGAAGCTTATTATCTATATCGTGAGAGATTGCAGAGCCCTGAGGTGCAGAAAGGTCTGGGTGTCCTAGTGCATGAATCATAAAAGGCTAGCAGGCAGGTACAGCAAGTAATTAGGAAAGCTAATAGAATGTTATCATTTATTGCAAGGGGAACTGAATGCAAAAGTAGGCAGGTGATGCTTCAGTTGTACAGGGCACTGGGAGACCACATTTGGAGTACTGAGTACGGTATTGGTTACCTTATTTAAGGAAGAATGTAACTGCATTGGAAGCAGTCCAGAGAAGGTTTACCAGTCTAATACCTGGAATGGGTGGGTTGTCTTGTGAAGAATGGTTGAACAGACCATGCTTATATCCATTGGGGTTTAAAAGAGTAAGGCGATTTGATTGAAACATAAGACTCTGAGGGGTATCGACAGAGTAGATGTGGAGAAGATGTAACCTCTTGTGGGATAATCTAGAACTAGGGGCCACTGTTTAAATAAGGGGTCGCCCATTTAAAACAGAGATGAGGCAAATATTTTTTCATTCAGAGGTTTGTGAGCCTTTGGAACTCTCTTCCTGAAAGGGTGGTGGAAGCAGAGTCTTCGAATATTTTTAAGGCAGGGGTAGATACAGTCTTAGTAAGCAAGAGGGTGATAGTTTATTGGGGGGTAGGCAGGATGCAGATTTCAGGTTACTATCAGATCAGCCATGATCTTATTAAATGGTGGAGCAGGTTCGAGGGGCTGATTGGCCTACTCCTTCTCCTTGTTCGTATGTACTTTGTGAAGTAAAAGTTAAAGGCCCCAGTGACCTTGACGACCACAGGCAGTACTAGCCATGCCCTGGTTTGGGACTCCAGGTTTGGCTGCAACCGCTAACATAACTTCTTGAAGTGTTCCCTGAAGGCTGCTTTGGATATAGGCTCCTGTGCAGAGCCCTTCTCCCAACTGCTCCTGTTTTCTTCCCTGCTTCCCCTCCTGTTTCATTCCCAAAGATAGATGCACCAGATTACTCATGACTTCAGTGAAACTGTTTCCAATGGAGGGAAAAGCAGTCCATCACCAGTGCAAAGTTGCTCCCTGAAGTCCAAACTCACTTGTAGAATAGGGGTTCTGAAGTTAACTAGCAGCCTAATAGGATAAATCAGCATCTAACCTGTGTGGAGGGAATAAGCCCTTTAAATGGCACTCCTGTGAGGTCTTGTTGATTGTTAGTGCCAGGAGTTGCTGGATGAGTTTTACCACATAGTGTGTCAGGCACTGAGGAAAGTAATAAAAACAAAAAAACTGCGGATGCTGGAAATCCAAAACAAAAACAGAATTACCTGGAAAAACTCAGCAGGTCTGGCAGCATCGGCAGAGAAGAAAAGAGTTGACGTTTCGAGCCCTTCTGTCGAAGGGTCATGAGGACTCGAAACGTCAACTCTTTTCTTCTCCGCCGATGCTGCCAGTCCTGCGGAGTTTTTCCAGGTAATTCTGTTTTTGTTACTGAGGAAAGTAACTTCATGAAACCATTGTTTAAATTTTACAATGAACTTCCTGAATCATTCCGACATGTATCTTGGATTGCAAAGCAACACAATCCAATAGGGAAAATGGTGCATGCCATATTGGACCCTTAAGTACCCATCCTATGCCTGAAAAATGGGAAATAAAATTTCTAGGCTATAGAAGCTGGATGTGGGAGAGGATGAGTGAAATTAATAAGAACTTGTTGTGAAAAACTTAAAAATTGTAAAACCCTGCTATAAAGTCCAGCTGATAAATTTGTTAGAGTATTTGCAGTAACACAGTATATCCCAAATGTAGTACAAGAACGCAAGAATTATGAGCAGGAGTAGGCCATTCAACCCCTCGAGCCTGTTCCACCATTCAACAAGATCATGGCTGATATGATAGTGGCCTCAGCTCCACTTTCCCCTTCGTCCCTCATAACCCTTGACTCCCTTGTTGATCAAAAGTCTATCTAACTCAGCCTTGAATATATTCGATGAAATGGGGAATGCAAATGCTAGATTTTTGCTTGGTACTTTAAACCTAGAAACTTACTTTTATGAATTTTGAATGTTATCTTCAGGTAGGCTAATCTTTCCTAAGATTTTATATGGGGCTGGAATGATAAATTGTAGACTTGCAATTATTTGTATGTTGATGTTGAATGCTCCAAGGCACAACATCAGTTTGGACAAGAACATATAAATTATTGATAAACCTACTGTAATGCTGACCTCTTTATTTTACCTAATATGCATTATTCAGTAATATGCACACCTCAGTATTTTCAGTACATCACTGCTTATCAACTATTAGGTTGGCCTGCATGTGTAGATCACAATAAACAAGTAATAATTCTTACAAAATACGAATTACTGTTAATATGTTTGTTCTAATGTTGTACCACACACATCTTTCAAAACATGTTGGAAAAGTTCAAGAGATAATTAAAATATTTATAAATGCTTGAATCCAATCAAAATCTCAAGAGAAAACCCAGGAAAACAGACAGTCTGCTCTTTGCCAAAGGCAATCATTGAGGAGGTCAGATCTATATGTTTGCTTTACATGAAAGCCAAACAAGTGAAATTCACCCTCACCTGATGTATGGCATTTGGGAATTGCACTTGCTTACTGGGGAAAAGCAAGGTTTGCTTATTTCTTTTAGCCACTGGAAACATGTTTGTTATGAAAACTGACAGGTGTTTCTACACACATCAATTTATAACTGAAATCTTTCATTAAAGTAACTAAAACACATGATGGAGATATTATTAGAAAGGTTGGGATTACAACAGGAATTTATGTTTTAAGTTCACAATCAGTAATTTGTTTTATTATATTCACTTGCCTAATTTTTGTTTTGCTATCTTAGGAAGTGTAAGCTTTGGCCATGAAGTCATTAAAATGTATACCTGTGAGATTAGTGGCAATTAGTACATAATTCATGATTGTATTTTTGTACATTAAAATGCCTGAACTTTGCCATTGAAAGACATATCTGTACCTGTATATGGTGGCAACAACAATAACTTGTATTTATATAGCACCTTTAATGTAATATAATGTACCAGGTGCTTTACAGAAGTGTTATCAAACAAAATTTCACACAAACCCCTCAGAAAATGTCAGGGCAGATGACCAAAAGCCTGAGCCAGGACTTTTTCCATTCCCGTTTGCAGCAGGTGTCATGGGGGGCAGCAACGGAAAATATCGGGAGATCGCAAAAATTCGTCATAAAACCAGTTTACGGTCATCCGCTCCACCCACCAATGGCAGGCCGCATTTCCCACTATCGCACATCAGGGGCCTAATTTCAATATATTAGCATCTCATTATAAGCCCTGCTTGCCAGAATCATCCACCCCCATGCTGGATCATGCGCTCATGTTGGCATGATTGCATGCCGACGGGTTTCACAATGGTACATTAGCGGCGTGCAGGTGGCGTCCTGCAGTTCACTCGGGACTTGAGATTCATTTGCCTACTTTGCTTCAGGCAGCACTCACAGTCATCAGCACCAGGGTTCGTGGCAACACCACATCATTTTTAGGGCGGCTCACAGGCAAGTCTCTACCTACCAGACCAGCAGCAAGGTGGGGGTGGCTTTTAAATGGCTGCAGAGCTAGGGTTTGGTTGGGAAGAGGAGGTATCCCAAGGCATTTGTGGAGGCACATGTTGATCTGTGCAACAGGCCTCAAGATTGTGAGGTCTGAGGAGGCAATCTCTAGAGGAGATGAGGCCAGATAGAGATGTGAGGGTATATGTGAGAGAATGAGTGGTAATGTCCTTGAGACGGCAGTGAGTGAGTTGTGCATGAAGGTGTGATGGCCCTTGTGAGTTTTTTTATTCATTCACAGGATGTTGGCATCGCTGGCTAGGCCAGAATTTATTGCCCATCCCGAATTGCCCTTGAGAAGGTGTGGTGAGCTGTCTTCTTGAACAGCTGCAGTCCCTGTGGTGTAGATACACATACTGTGCTGTTAGGGAATGAATTCCAGGATTTTGACCCAGTGACAGTGAAGGAACGGCAATATAGTTCCAAGTCAGGTTGGTGGGTGGCTTGGAGGGGAATTTCCAGGTGGTGGTGTTCCCATGTATTTGCTGCCCTTGTCCTTCCAGTTGGCAATGTTCATGCTTTGGAAGGTGCTGTCTAAGGAGGCTTGGTGAATTCCTGCAGTACATCTTGCAGATGGTGCACATTGCTGCTACTGTGCGTTGGTAGTGGAGGGAGTGAATGTTTGTGGATGAGATGCCAATTAAGCGGGCTGCTTTGTCCTGGATGGTGTCAAGCTTCTTGAAAGTTATTAGAGCTGCACTCATCCAGGCAACTGGAGGGTATTCTATCATGCTCATGACTTGTGCCTTGTAGATGGCGGACAGGCTTTGGGGAGTCAGGAGGTGAGTTACTCGTTACAGGACTCCTAGCCCCTGACCTGCTCTTGTAGCCACAGTATTTATATGGCTAGTCCAGTTCAGTTTCTGGTTAATGGTAACCCCCCAGCATGTTGATAGTGGGGGATTCAGCGATGGTAATGCCATTGAATGGCAAAGGGTGATGGTTAGACTCTCTCTTGTTAGAGATGGTCATTGCCTGGCCCATTTAAGTTTCCAGTAAATGGTGACTCCCAGAATGTTGATGGTGGTGGATTCATTGATGATAATGCCTTTGAATGCAAAAGGGAGATGGTTAGATTCTCTCTTGTTGGAAATTGTCATTTATATAAGCAGGTTATTGATGAGTAAGCACTGCTTGATAGCACTGCCAATGAGTCAATGACACCTTCCGTCACTTTCCTGGTGATTGAGAGTTGACTGTCAGCTGTACTAATTGGTTGAATTGGATTTGTCCTATTTATTGTGGACAGGACATAGCTGGGCAATTTTCTGTTTTTTAGAGTGCAACAGTTATTTCATGAGTAAATGCAGCAGGTATTCAATGTTAGCAATGCTCCTCAAAAGATATGAATGTCCAGTTAATATTCTGGATGGTAATATTTGGTCAGAGAAGAACATTGGCCAAGAGATTAGCAAAGTTCCCTGCTCATCCGTACATAGTGCATTGAGATTTTTAATGAATATTCAGATGAAAGCTTGTTCTAACATCTCATCTCCAGTATGGCACTTTTGACATTACAACCCTTAGCGATGCACTAGAACATTAACCCAATGTTTCTCAAACAGAGGTCCATAGGGATTTTCCATGCAGTTTGCAAAATAGCCAAGCAGTACGTGAATAAGAAGCAGCCTAACATCAGTTGTAGGGAAAATGCTAGAGCCTATAGTAAAGGATGTGATAACAGGACACTTAGAAAATTTCAACGGGATTAAACAAAGTCAATATGAATTTATGAAAGGGAAATCATGTTTGACAAACCTACTGGAGCTTTTTGAGGATGTAACAAGCAGAATAGATAAGAGAGAACCAGTGGATGTTGTATATTTTGATTTTCAGAAATCTTTTGAGAAAGTCCCACACAAGAGGTTATTGTGTAAAATTAAAGCACATGGGATATAATGGCATGGATTGAGAATTGGTTAGCAGACAGGAAACAGATTAGGAATAAATGGGTCTTTTTCAGAGTGGCAAGCAGTGACTAGTGGGATACTGCAGGGATTAGTGCTTGGGCACCGGCTATTCACAATATACATCAATGATTTGAATGAGGGAACTAAATGTAATATTTCCAAGTTTGCTGATGACACAAAACTTGGCAGGAATATGAGCAGTTAGGAGGATGTTAAGAGGCTTCAAGGCAATTTAGACAGGTTGAGTGAGTGGGCAAATACATGGCAGATGCAATATAACGTAGCTAAGTGTGAAGTTATCCACTTCATAGGAAAAACAGAATGACAGAGTATTAGTTAAATGCTGATAGATTGGGAAATGTTGATGTATAAAGGGGCCTGGATATCCTTGTACAGCAATCACTGAAAGCAAGCACGTTGGTGTCTAAGAAAGGATATTCTTGTCATAGAGGGAGTGCAGCAAAGGTTCACCAGGCTGATTCCTAGGGTGGCAAGTTTGTCGTATGAGGAGAGATTGGGCTGACTAGGCCTGTATTCACTGGAGTTTAGAAGAATGACAGGGGGCCTCACTGACTCGCAGTTACCAAGGCTGGCAGTGGGTGTCAGGTGAGTTCAGCCTTGTTCAAGAGAGGGGGGTTTTCAAAAAAATTTCTAAGTACTACTCAGCTTAAAAAAGGCACCAAAATACAAGTTCACCCAGGTTTTGTAATTATTATATGGTATTATAATTTAGAGGGAGAGACGGGGTCTGTGATTACAAACTCATTTGGAAAGGGGTCCTTCAACCAAAAGTGTTTGAGAAACATTAGGTTGGTAATTGAGTTCAAATCCTGGAGTGCAACTCAAGTGCTTCCAATTTAGCAAATCTAATATATTGTTATATTGCTCATATGTATGTGTAATCTTAAATTTAGAATATCACTGATAATACCATTTCACCTTGTGCCATATATAATCCAGTAGTTACATTGATTCAAGTTTGTGGGCAAAGGGCATTGAAAATACTAAATTGGAGAAGAGATACATTGATATTTTCAAATCTAAATAACAATTAAATGATAATGATATAAATAAAAATGTTTTTAATGTAGAATAACAGCTCAAGGTGTTCCAGAGGAATAATCAAACAAAAATGGACTAGGAACCAAAGAAGGCTGTTAGGTGGAGTGATGGGGAACTGCAAGAGAGAGCACTGAGATTCACCAGTGCAGCTTTCCAGACACTGATGGTCAGCATGTGTTCCTGGTCCCTTGGGAGTAGAAACCCTGCCAGGCAATACACCAAAGATAGTGAGATGTGATGGCTGAATATGTGAATGCATGGAGCTTAGCTTCCAGGTCATGGATAATGATGTGGAATTTATTGTGATGCAGTGATTGTAGGTTAGAGAGGGAAGCAAGAGAGGTGGGAGGAGTATTTTGAGTAATGATACTGGAGAAGGTGGAGGTGGGAACACAGAGGGAGAGAGCAATATTCTTACCTTGACAACTTTGGTGAGGTCATTGAACTTCTTTGGGGTTGCATCCATGCCCTGGGAGCTAAACAGCTTGCATTAGTTTCCTCTACAACCTTGTCCAGTGATGGAAGATTCTTTGCTGCCCCTTCACTTGTCCACCACCAACCCGTGCACCCCACCCCACTCCCCCCACCCCCACCCCCACCCCACCCCACCCCAGCCCCAATTCCCCCCCCACTTCCTCCAGGGAAGTAAGTAGCCCTCAATTATGTTAATAAGATGCCATTATTTCTGGTTGGAGCTTAAGGTCCTGAATGAGACCATAGTACCATGAGAGCGGAGGACAGAATAACCATTGTAACATTACATCAGGAAACTCCTTTGAAATTATATAATCAATTAATGCAGCTACATTAAATCATAATGAAAATATATTTGAGGGAATCCAGGTAACTTCATAAAGGAAATAAATGTAACCACTGCAGCAAGGGTTTCATTTTTGGAGCAATTGTACCTGCTTTTTAAATGAATGTGATCCTTAAACAATGTATACAGACTCACATTTAGCACAGGTAGTTTCACCACTGTATTGCTACTGTCAGGAATGTTCTGTTCGATGACACTGCACAGTGATTTGTACACACTGTAGACTAAAGCTGATGGGTGAATGAAATGATCCATAACCCTCCCTGACATATTTAGAGCAGTTCAGCTACACGGAGAGAACAGTCTATCATCTGCACCCTTCTGTGAAAGCTAGCTTTCGGAGTGTTTCAATGAAATATGTGCAACTTCCCATTTAAATTAGTACCACATGAACCATGAAGAACACCACAGGTATCAGCTGTATTACGAGCCAATTGCAAAAATGGCCTGTCTTGTAATACTCTAACAGGGAAGACATACAACCGTTCATCTGTAACATATTAAAAGCAGAAGAAAATAAATTACTCCATAGATGATGAATTATTGTTTGTGAGGAGAATATGCAAAGGCACTCTTTAAAAGTAGCTTTTAGAGAAAAGTTATTGCAACTGCAGCCAATTGCTATGCTTATTTAATCTAACCCCATCAAACCCGACAAATCATATTTTGCTCTTGTTTCAGAAATAATTGTGAATTTATGTTATAAAGGTTTAAGTTTATGTTTTTTTTTCCACACATAAGTTCTCAAGTTGTAAGTAGACATGAGCTAATTATTCTTTCACAAATAGTAATGCAATTCAAGAAATTATCAAGTTAGAGATATTTATCATCTCAGCTGCTAGATTTGGCAAAAAGTTCCATTTTTCTTAATACTAACTAACTAAAAAGATACTTTTTAGTCCTAATTTTTACCCTTGTATCCAACCAGACAATGGTATTCTTCAAATCAGCATGCAAATCAAATAAGTCCTTTTCTGAGGATTACATATTCCTTGCAGGATGTGAATAATAACTGTACATCATCAAATGCTCAAAATATCAACGCAACAAAGTGATTCTGATTTGTTTTAAACAGATACTCAATAGTTCTTAACGGCAATAAAGACAATTTGCTATTTAACAGGAATATTAAGGAATGCAGTAAAGAGTTTTAGAGAAAAATGAATACATATGAATTTAAATCATCTGTTCTTTATAAACCAGCATGCAATGGTATCAGATGAACAAATAGAGACCATACCAACGAAGGTTTAGCAGTTGCATAATTTACTGCCTCAAATGGCAGATGGTAGCTAACTGCCATCCAACACTTTTCTGAGATGTAGTCCCAGGACTGCCTGGCACTCAAACCCACTTGCCTCAGTTCAATGAGTTTAATCAGTTTTGAGCTGGGTCACTCGATGGAGTACAAGACATTCCATCTTGGGAACAGAAAGAACTGGCAGATCCCAACTTGTTCCATGAACCCAACTAATCGCCCTGTCTGGTGAGCACGAAGTGCATTGCTGATCCCAATAAAAAAAAACTAGGGACGAGGCTCTCCTGCTGTTACTGAGTTAGATTTCAGGCACTTAGCAATGAAAAGATAGTCAAATTGATGTGGGGATTAAGGGGGGAGGGCAGGGAACATAACAGAGCAGCTACAATGCCACTATTAATGAGACTAAGACTGGCATTTTCAAAGTAAATGTAGTTTTAAAAACAAAAAGACAAATTATTTTCTCTGCTTGACCATTTGTTGGGTATGCGTCAAGTGTGCAGAGATTTGCTGCTGCACCAGCTCCATAAAAATAATCAAGTGGTGAGATGACAGTCAAGAAACAAAATGACAGATACTGTCAGCTAAATCACACGAACAAGCTCCTGCTGAGCAACTAATTAATTTTTGTCCAAACAAGACACTTTAGAACTGTCAGGTTTCAGGTTCACATTTATATTATTACTTAACAAAACAGCAATGAATCTGGCTAAAACAATATGCATGTGATCCTTCACTAGCCACGACCATGGACATGAATTATATATACTTGCTTGCATTTATTCTAATTCTGTGCTGAACTGTACCTACTAATTTCAACTTATTATTATTAGGAATCAAAGAAGGAAGTGAAAAGTCATACCTCTGATTCTGGCTGAACGTTGTTAGTTAACAAAAGTGATTGCTGAATCTATTTTCCTAATCTATATTTCAAAGTAGCGGCACTTCAAGAACAATAAAAGGGCTAAAATGCTATAAAATGCAGTGGGGCCTTCTAGGCACAGAGCTGCTTGATGTTGTCCTTTGGTGCTAATGTCCTCAACGGAAACTCAGCAGCTTTCCACCTCATAGGCTGTAGCTACTGAGGAAACACTGTGAGAGCAGAAGGTCAGGAAAATGAGCATACAAGGAAGGAACTAAGGGCCTGCATAAAGATGGTTATCTTCCTTTTGTTAGTGTTGACATTATTTGCCAATATTTGTTTGATAAATTTACTTCTTGTTCTAGATTTGGCTTTGGTGATTACCTTTCTAGTGAAACGAGAGCAAGATTCATACACCTGCAGTGAAGGAAGGGAATTGGATCATAAGAAAAATGTTAAGGATTGTGGGACTGTTGGCTAATGGGGAATTGGAGGGGGGCTGATTTAGTTGAAGCACTCCTCAATTAGCTTGTCTCTGACAGCTCAGACAAGTCGGAGCTCCAATGGCCACTGCTCCTCCTCCTCCTCCCCTTCCTCCTCATCCAGCTCTTCATCCTGCTCTTGCTCCTGCCCAGGTGGTGGCAGAGCCTGATCCATCATGCTGATAAAGCTGCGGAGCTCATAGTCCATAGACAATAGCAAATCTGGATATGCCTCAGGGATATGTGATAAAGCTTCTCCGGAACAGTTCAGGTAGTGCAAGGGTTGCTTGAGCATGTCAATGATCTACTTAATTAAATATCTGGTGGCGTCATGACTGTCATTGCAGGCTTGCCCTATAGCTGTGCTAGGGTCATCAGGCATGAGCCATGTCCACTGGGGATATCTCTTCTTGCTTATTGGCCAGCCTGTAAGGTGCTGCCCTAGTTAGAATAAGTATGGCACAGAGGTTTGGCGCCAGGTGAAATAATCACAACTTCTGCCAGGATTGTAGACACAGACCTGCACAATGTGCTGCCCATGTTTGTAAACCAGCTGTACTTTAAGAAAGTGGAATCATTTCTGACTGATAAAGATGGGAGCACAAAATGCAAACTGTGTGTGATTAATGGCCCATAGCACCTTGGGGGAAGCCTGCCACAAGTGTGAGAAAGAATGCTGTCTCATCCTGCTTCACTCTGTCAGTAGGGAGGGAGAAATGGTCTTTCCTGGCATTGAGAGCCTCTTTGGCCTCCCTTTCACATCTGCATACTTTGGACTGGGAGATAAGAACATAAGAAATAGGAGCAGCACTAGGCCATTTGGCCCCTCAAGCCTGCTCCACCGGTCAATAAGCTCATGGTTGATCTGATTGCAGCCTTAATTCCACTTTCCTGCCTGTTCCTACTACCCTCGACTTCTTTGTTGATCAACAATTTGTCTTACATGGCCTTGAATATATTCAATAACACAGCCTCCATTGCTCTCTCGGGTAGAGAATTTCAAAGGTAAATGACCTACTGAGAGAAAAAAACTCATTCTTAATGTTTTAAATGGGAGACCCCTTATTTTGAAACCGTGCCCCCTAATTATAGATTCCCCCTACAACAGGAAACATTCTTCCAGCATCCATCCTGTAAAGTCCTTTCTGAATCTTATATGTTTCAATAAAATCATCTCTCTTTCTTCTAAACTCCATTAAGTTTAGGCTTAACCTGCTCAACTTTTTCTCATAAGACAACTCCTTCATCCAGGAATAAACCTAGTGAACTTCCCTAAACTGCCTCCAATGCTAGTATATCCTTTTTTAGATAATGAGAACAAAACTCTGCACAGTACTCTAATACCCTGTACAGTTGTAGCACGACTTCCCTACTTTTATACTCCATTCTCATTGCAATAAAGGCCAACATTTCATTTCCCTTCCTGATTACTTGCTGTACCTGCGAGCTAACCTTTTGTGATTCATGTTGAAGGACGCCCAGCTCCCTCTGTACCATAGCATTCTGCTGTCTCTCTCCATTTAAATAATATTCTGCTTTTCTATTCTTCCTGCCAAAGTGGACAACCTCACATTTTCCCACATTATGCCCACCTGTCATTTTTTTCCTATTGATTTACCTTATCTATATCTCTTTTCAGACTTTTAGTGTCTTCTTCACAACGTGCTTTCCTACCTACCTTTGTAGCATCAAACTTGACTACAATACAGTTGGTCCCTTCATCCAAGACATTAATATGGACCATAAATAGTTGAGGCGCCGTCACTTATTCCTGTTACACTGCACTAGTTACTGTTTGCCAACCTGAAAATAATCAATTTATCCTGTTAGTTAGCCAGTCCTCTATCCATGTTAATATAATACACCCAACATCATGAGCTCTTATCTTAATTAGTAACCTTTTATGTGGCACTTTATTGAATGTCTTTATGTACTACGGGCAGTTCTTTCCGGTTGGCGAGTGGGGGCGGAGCCCACTCGTCGACGCGTAAAATGATGCGGGCATACGTCGGGCATGTGTCCGGGCATCACCCTACGTCATTTAGATTCTCAGTTCGGCGGGCATGCAACCGAATTGGCTGTGCACCCGCCAAACTGTCAACAGCCTATTGAGGCCATTAAAAAACTAATTAACATGATTGATGGACCTGCCCGTCCAACCTTAAGGTTGGACGGGCAGGCCAGGAGCCCAGGCAGGCCTTGGAAAAAG
Source organism: Carcharodon carcharias (assembly GCF_017639515.1). Classification (NCBI taxonomy): domain Eukaryota; kingdom Metazoa; phylum Chordata; class Chondrichthyes; order Lamniformes; family Lamnidae; genus Carcharodon; species Carcharodon carcharias. The sequence goes on along the minus strand of NC_054477.1, from coordinate 72,473,464 downwards.
CATGAAACCTCATCCATGGGCGAGATGAGGCTTTATGGGGGTATTTAAATTTTTATTAAATGTTTAAATAAAAGTTATGGACATGTCCCAACTCATGTGACAGTGTCACATGAGGGGACATGGTAGGGAAATTTTTTAATCACCTTTTATTGAAAGTTTTAAATCAGAGCCGATCTCCCTGAGGCAGCACTTTGCCTCAGGAACTGTGTGCTCTCCACGCGCATGCGCAAAAGCGCACACTCCCAGCTGAGGGAATCCTCCTCCCACCCCGCGCGCAGAGGGTGCGCATAGCACTTCCAGGAGGACGCCATGCTAGGCTGGCCTTAACTGGCCACGAGAAATGGCGGCACGCCCCTGACTGGAGACGTCGATCGGAAGCCCACCTGCTTTCGCACCTCTCCCTCGACGGTGGTGGGGGTGGGGGGGGAATGTTGCCCTACATCTACTGGTTCCCCTTGATCAACCTTGCTTGTTACATCCTCAAAGTAGTCTAATGAATTTGTCAACCACTATTTCCCTTTCATGAAACTATATTGGCTCTGCCTGATTGTATTATGATGTTCTAAATGCCTTGTTACTACATCCACAATAATAGATTCAGCATTTTCCCAATAAAAGATGTTAACCTAACTGGCCTATAGTATCCTGCTTTCTTCTCCCCCCTTTCATAAATAGAGGTTTTACATTTTCAGTTTTCCAATCTACTGGGACCTTTCCAGAATTTTGGGAATTTTAGAAGATTACAAACAATGGGCATCCACTATCTCTGCAGCCAGTTCTTATAAGACCCAAGGATGCAAGTCATCAGGTCCGGGGGACTTGTCAGCCATTAGTCCCATTAGTTTGACTCATAGTTTTACTCCAGTGCCAGTGATTGTTCAATTTCCTCCTTCCTTTTTGTCCCTTGATTTTCTGTTATTCTTGTGATGCTTCTTGTGTCTTCTGGGAAGAGAGATTCAAAATACTTGTTCAAAGTCTTTGCCATTTCCTTACTTCTGATTGTTCATTACCCAGTCTCATCCTCAAAGGGATCAATGTTTAATTCCTCTCTTCCTTTTTATAGAATTGTAGAAGTTCTTACTGTCTGATTTTATATTGTTGATTCCTAAAGTTTTTCCAATCTTCTGGCATTCCGCTAATCTTTGCAACATTCTACATTTGCTTTCCTTAACTTCCTTTGTTAGCCATAGATGTTACACCCTTCTTGTAGAGTTTTTCTTTTTCAATGGAATATATCTTTGTTGAAATTTATGAAAAATCTTGGTACATTTCTACCGCTGCTTATCTATCATCTTACCTTTTAACCTATTTTCCCAGTCTACAGTAGCCAACACTGTATACATACCTTTGTAATTACCTTTAAGCTTAAGACACTAGTTTCAGATTCAAGTTTCTCACCCTCAAGCTGAATGTGAAATTTTGCCATGTTATGATCACTCTTTCCTAGAGGGTCCTTTACTATGAAATCATTAATTGATACTCTCTCATTCCAAATTGACAGGTCTAAAGTAGCATGTTCCTTGGCTGGATCCAGAATGTATTGTTCTACGAAACTGTCCCGAATGTACTCTGTGAACTCATCCTCAAGGCCACCTTTGCCAATTTGATTCATCCAATCCATATTACCATTAAAATCACCCACAATTATTGCAGTACCTTTCTTACAAGCCCCCATTATTTCTTAATTTATAGCCTGATGTTAATGTTGCTGATAACACCAGTTGTTGGTTGAAAGAAACCCAATGAGATTGAAGTTGAGGGCCACAGTGACCTTGACAGTTACTGGCAATACTATCCATGCCTGGTATTGAGGCTGGATTTACGACTGCACCAGGTGACATAGCTTGGTGACAGCCTCCTTAGTGAAGAGAAGGCACAGATCTTGAATAAAGTTCATGTAGAATAAGTGCTCCTTCAATACACCCCATGAATGTGGCCTTCTCCATGGTGCTCTCCTCTTCTGATGGCTGATCCTGTTCTCCACTGGCTTCCTTGCTGCGCCTCATTGTCTTCCAGTCCCAAAGGCAACTCTATGAGACCACCACCCACATCTGTGTTCAGACTACCTTTGAGGTTAACAACAGTGCAAAACCAACAAAACTGTTCTCTCTGTAGACAATGTCAAGTTTCCAGATTGATAAAGCAAGACTAAAGAATGCCAAGAAGTGAATTAGCAGCCTGAAATGATAAACCAGTAACTAACCTGTAAGTATTACATGATCCACTGGTGAGGGCTTTTCTTCTGGTTAGCATCACTATGTACAATGCAAGTTCAACATGTGATTGAGTGATACACTGGGACTTTCGAAAATCTAAACAGTCCTGTGCTTCTTACATTTCTTTGCACTTAAAAACTTCCTGACATGTACTGCTGCTGCTAACACATCTACCGTATCCAATCAGGTGGACAGCAGGTTTCTGGAGAGAAATGTGCACACGCTTAATGTCTTAATAGGCCATTTTGCATCCAAATATTGTGGACTGCATAGCTAAGCAATATCTTTCCCCATATCATACAATTTAGTGCACAATTCTAAGGCTTGTGTAATTGCCTGTCAATAGCTGATCAAAGCTTTAGTTGGATGAACGTAATATCATGTGTTGGTTGATTTTACAATGTTATATTATACCCTGATTCTCATTAAAAAAAAGGAAAACTGATAATGACATCTGCCCGGCATTCTCGTGTTCATTGGTAGATTGTTATTCTTCAATTGCCTGAAATATTTAGTTCCTTCTTTTCTACTTTTGTGCTAGATCACTTTCCAAGTCACACATAATTCTGTCTCATCCTCAGGGCAGTTCCTTCATACATATTTTATTTTAAACATAATCAAGATAAAAAATATGATTTGTTATTTTAAAGGTTATATGACACTGAATATCAAGTAAATATTTCAAGTAAACATACACAGTAAAAATGCATTAGAAGCTTTATTATATAATAAATAATGAATTATCAGACCCAGGAAGGACAGCAGCATAACCAAAGCTGGATATTCTACTGACACAGCACACAAAAATCCTGGCTCACACACTAACTACAACAATGGGCAACACCAGAGTGGACTCACAAATAAGATGAACAGTGGGAGTTCATTTTCTCCCGTCCCCTTCCTCACTGAGAAATTGATTCCTCGCTGTGTTATAGTTCCGTGGTTCAAGTTGCCATCTGGTAACTAGCCAATCTTTTTATCTAATTCTTGAAAGTGAGTCTTGCTGTGCTATTTGATTACAAGGGGCATCAGAGTCAAGCCCAATTCTCTCCCCAGCTGATTGCCACATGCACATACACTTGCAACGTAGGTTATGAGTTGCCAGATAAATGTGGACTCCTTACCTGGCACTCCACTCCCTATCTGATATCGTATTCCTCAGCTGTTAATTAAAGCAGTGGTGCAGCTAACTCAATACAAACTGGCAATCAAACTTGGGTCTTTCCGAGTCACTTTTCTCAAACACTCACTGGATAAATTTGTTGAATCATCAAGGGAACTGCCACAAAACAATAACTGCACACACTAGTCTCCTGCTTGCACGTCTCACCAGTTCCTATTAACTGCTCTGCTTTTTTATTTGTTTAATGGTGAATATTATTAACCTTAAAGCCAGTTTACTGGCATGTATTAGAGATATGTGATAGCACTGTGACTCATTGCAGGAGAAATAGCATTCATGAAATGTATGTTATTCTAATACAGCACAAGTGAAATTGCAGGTATTGTACTCAGTGTTGGGTTTGAACTTATTTACAGATATTTCCCAATATGTGATCTTTTTTGAGTAAGATCGACATAATGAAGACAAATCATTCAAATCTCAAACCTTTTGAATTCATAGAAGGGATTTCTAGTGTGAACATTTGAATGTTACCTCTTGATACTTGCTGTTGAAAGATTTTATTTTATAAAATTTATTGAATACAAAAGCATTTGAAGGCCCCCTCCATGGATACTTGAAGAATCTTCATCAAGATAATTTGTTCATGGGATGTGATTAACATCCATAAATGCATCCACAACAAAACAAAACAATTAAGGGAAGCAAGATAAAGTATATGAGGGAGAAGGGAATAGAAGCTTATGCTGATCGGATTACATGAAGTAGGTTGGGAAGAGATTTATGTAGGGCATAAACACCAGCATATAGTCCAATTGGGCCACATTTCTGTGCCATAAATTCTATGTAATTATGTGAAATATATTTCCTAAGTCCTCTCTCATTTTCATGTTGCAATAATAGGTACAGAATTGAGTGGAGGAAATTCTGCAATGTCAAATAACGTTGTCACCCAGAATTCTGTAAAGATCATTGAAGATAATAGAGACATTTGGGTTTATTTTCAAGGATTTATTTATTTTTCTGTGATTGAGCATTATTTCTATTTAATTTCCCATAAACGTTTATAGCTTATCTACTTTTGGGGGGGGCTTTAATGCCTATAGTTTCAACAAAATTTATTTTCTTTCAACAATACATTCTTCTTGCTTCTGGGACAGTGTCTGTGTGTGTCTTAATTTACATGTGAGAAATTCACCAGGACCTTAATTTTTCCTGTGTCGGGTAGGCCTGGAGGGAGCGAGCAGGGGTGGTCACGGAGCTGACCGCTGCCCACAATCAGCTCTGCGCAGCCATTTTATGCGGGCGGACCAATTAAGGCCAGCCCAGCATAATACACAAGTGGTAGCGCTACCTGTGTGGGCAGGAGGAGGAGGAAGAGTTGGGGCCAGCTTCAATCTCCCTGAGGCAGCTCCGTGCCTCAGGGAAATTGAAGCCGTTTGTAAACGCATTTTTACAGATATTAAAAATTTAATGTGACATGTCCGCTCATATGACTGTGTCACATGAGATGGGACATGTTTTTATTTTTCATATAAAATTTTTATCTAAGTAGTAGAAGATTTAGGAAACCTTGTCCCTCTCGTGGATGAGATTTCCTAAAAAATGTGAAGGCCGCTTAGAATTTTCGCCTGCCCGCCAACCTTAAGGTTGGACGGGCAGCATAAACAATGACATTAATTAATTTGTTAATGTCCTTAATAGGCCTATCAGTTATCAGCAGGCATGCAGCTGACTCCAGCGCGGGCCCATCGAACGAAACATTGCAAGACAGCACGATGACATCGGGACACTCCCCTAACGTCATCGCACATCATTTTACATGCCAGCGTGTCAGGCCCGCTTTCGCACGCCAGCTGAAAAGTCCTGACTCCTGAAAACCAAAGGCTCTTACATAATTACTTACAACAACTTATATTTATAAAGCCCTTTTAACATAATGAAACATTCCAAGCTACTTCATAGGATTGTTATAAAACTGCCTAAGGAGGTACTAGGTCAGGTGACCTAAAGCTTTGTCAAAGAGGAAGGTTTTACAGACTGCCTACAAGGAGAAAAGCGAGGTAGAGAAGTGTAGGGAAAGAATTCCAGAGCTTGGGGCCTAGGCAGTTGAAGGCGTGGCCTCAAATGGTGGAACAATTAACATTGGCAATGCACAAGAAACCAGAATTAGAGCAGGACATGATATTTCAGAGGTTTGTGGGGCTGGAGGTTATTACACAGATAGGGAGGGGCAAAACTACAGACAAATTTGAAAACAAGGATGAGAATTTTAAAGTCAAGACATTATTTGACCAGCACTGTAAGTCAGCAAGCATGGGTGAAAAGGCAACAGGACTTGCTGTGAGTTAAGATGTGGCCAGCAGAGTTTTCAATCATCTTAAGCTTACATGGGTAGAATGTGGGAGATCAGCCAGGACTATTCCATTGGAATAGTCAAATCTAGAAGTAACGAGGGCATGAATAAAGATTTCAACAGCAGATTAGCAGAGACGGGGCAAATTCAGGCAATGTTACTGATGTGGAAATAGGCAATCTTAGTGATAGCACGAGCATGAGATTGGAAGCTCATCTCAGGATCAACCATGGCACCAAGGTTACGAAGCGACTGGCTTAATCCCAGACGGTTGCCAGGGAAAGGGATGGAACTGATAGCTAGGGAAGGGAGTTTGAAGCAGGGATCAAAAACAATAGCTTCAATATTCCCAATATTTAATTGGAGAAAATATCTGCTCATCCAGTGCTGAATATCAGTCTACTATCTTATCAACAGTGGTGGACTTGAGAGAGGTGGCGTTGAGGTAGACCTGGGTGTTATCAGTGTTCATGTGAAAACCAACTCTGTGCCTTTGAATGATGTTGCTAAGGGTAATTCTGCCAATGAGAAATAGGAAAGTAAAAACTATGGGCCCGATTATAACTCTGTGCAAGTGAATGCGTTTTGAGTGGGTTTAAAAATGGCCCTAATGTGTGTTTGCAGGATTCTTAGATGAAATAATTGTACATGGTGCATTTATTAACCTTTTGGTGGTGTTCAATGATGAAGCTGCAGCAGCTGCTGAAAAATCCTCAGTAGATTCATCCACTCCACTCTTCCAATTTGACAGTGCTGTCCAAAAACAGACATAATGGCCCAGATCTTCCAGTTTCCAGATAGTTGGAGACCAGACATACCTTAGAAGATGTGCTACAGAACCCCTCGGATGCCTCAACACACTGATTCCGTGGGTACTGACTAGGAAGATTGAACTTCTGATGATCAATTCTTCTTCTCCCTGGGATCCTTTGAAAAAGCCTCCAACTCTGAGTTAGAATTGGAGACTTTGGACAGTTCCACCTTCCTTACCTGGGTAGTTACCCAGGAAATGTTAGACACATTAAAATCTAGTCTAATTCCAGGGTAGTTACACAACTGAGCCCCCATTCACTCACATTGACCCCCTCGACTCCCTCCACAACCCCCCGACTGTCTACCTCACCCCTCAATTCCCCCGACATGACCTGAATGGCCCCAACCACCCGATTCCCTCCTAACGCCCAACTCAACCCTCGACCTGACCTGACTATCTCCCACAACCCCACTCCTCCCCGACACCCAACTTGACTCCCAACCTGACCTGAGTAGCCCTCGCCACCTGACTCTCCCCTAACCCTGCAACTCACCCCGGCCTGACCTGACTAGTCCCCAACCTGATCGGACACAACTCCCCACACTCCACATTGACCTGACCCAGCTAGTCCGTGACCCATTAGCCCACTCACTCACTTGTCACCCTATACACCTCACCCACCTACCCAGCTGCTAATCTGCCCATCTCACCCATCTGCCACTCTGCCCACCTGCCACCCTACCCACCTGCAGTCCTGCCAACCTGCCAACCTCAACCACCTGCCACCCTACCCACCTGCCACCTGAGCCCCTTTGCCAGCCTACCTCCTTATCTACTTCTCTTACCCATTCTATCCCCTTCCCCACTTATCCTACACATGTACCTTCTCTCTGCAGCTGTTTCCAATGCAACTTTGGGGCATTTAATCTCTTTATTTACCGGAATGTGGCAGCTAGTGCTGTAAAAAGGAAGTGTGGTTTCTGTATGGATTCTCTGTGCTGCTCCCCACCAGTGTAAGAGGATGTATATAGATGGGATAAAGACTTGGGGTGGAATTTGCCTGAACAATGTTTTAGCAGGCAGCCGCAATGGCGGGTTTACATGTCGTATCATCCCGAACCTGCCTTATTATTTATGCACACACCGTTTCCATGGCGGGCGGGCTCTCATTTGTCCACCCGCCAGCACCCTCACCGCTGCATCACACCAGGCGCCATGTTTAAAGGCCAGCCGCAAGCACACACCTCAATGCTTCCAGCTCACCACTGCTGCATGGGAGACATGGCCCTGGAACTGAAGAAGGCTGCAGCCCCCAGGTTCAGTGACGTGTCTCTTGAGTGGCTTTTGGATACCGTGGAGGTCCACTGGGACGTTCTCTGCCCCTGTTCTCACCGCAGGACGGGCAGCAACAGCACTAACCTGGCTTGGAGTTGGTGGCAGCCGTGGTCAGTGTCAATGCCCTGCAAAAGATGACAGCCATCCAGTGCAGCAAGAGAATGAATGATCTCTTTCATTCCCTGAGGGTAAGTCACTTTTCTCATCACTCCCAACTCACACACTCACAAACCCATCATACATCCACAGGGCCCTCATTCACTGTTGGTTCAAGGGACATCACCATTCACTTTCTCACACGCACTGTCATTCTCCTCGTCCCATCCATGGGACCATTTGCCACCCGCACAGGCCAGGCTTACTTATCATCTGGTCTGGCAGGTGTCCTGCTTACACTCTCTCCATTTCTATCCATGTAGGACAAGCGAGAGAGAGAGGTCGCAGACCAGTGGCAGAATAACCGAAATCAAGGTCCTCACAGACTTCACCAGCCAGCTGGATGGTTCTGCTTTCGAAGATACAGATCGGTCCTGTGCTGACGGTGAGGTCAGCGCTGCTTTACCAAGTGAGGATCCAGCTGTGCAATATCCATCAGACAACCATGCCGTGAGTGATGTGTCCTCTTTCACAGGCCACAGCCATACACTAATTATCTCCCCATGCTATTGCAGGCACATCTGTCAAACAGCCAACAGATCCATGGTCCAGGGTCTCCAATCAAGCCCCGAAGAAACCTCCGAAGAGGTATCTGGAGGCACCCTCCCTGAAGTCCCATCCCAACGCTCACCCACACCCTCCACCAGTGCAAGAACACACACCTCGGTGGGAACTAGCTTTAGAGCAGTCTCTGGATCACAATCTGGTGAGCACATCACACTTTCTGATCCACTGCAGGCGGCGGCAGGGACTTCCCAGGTAAGCAACACTTGGAGGGCTGCTGGAGGCCAAAACATTGCTGAGTCCGAGTCAAATGATGAGCCCCTGGACTCGGTCATGTTATAGTTGCTGGAACTGCAAAGGCAAGCTAGGGAACATCAGGAAGGGATGTCCACTGCACTCCTCAGATTGCAAGGCACGATGGAGGAGTCCGTCCACCTTCTGAGATGACAGTGCCTGCATGCTAACGCACCAAGGTCAACACTGGTAGGATGGCAGCTTTGCCCATGCACTGCTGCATGGGCTCAACTCCATCACTGATGCCATAGTTGGCCTCCAACACTGTGTGCACAAGAGGAGTGCAGGCAGCTCAATCTCACTCCAACTACCCCTTCTCCTCAAAGAGTCAGCCTGGGACCTTCCAGCACCCATAGGGAGAAGGATCCGCAGGTGCACACTCTGGGCCCATCCAGCCAGGTCACTCCGAGAGTGTCCGGCCCATCCGATTCCCCTCTTTCTGTGACCTCAGCAGCTCGAGCTCCACTGGCCGAGGAGGGTGCCACTGCCACACAGAAGGACCCTGAAAGCCTGCTGGGGCCCTTTAAGTCTCAGCCCTCCAGAGGACGCCCATCAAATTCATCACAGACAGGGCGTCGCAATCAGCAGGCTGCCTTCACCTCCGCTGTGGGTTTCCAGGGAGCACTAAGACATAGCAGTAGGGATAGGACAGTTAAGGAGAATTAACCAAATAAACTAAATTAACAAAATGAGGGACAAAATAAACACAGGCCCTAAATTAGGAAGACTGAAAACCAGAGAAAAAATTTAAAAGAACAGTTAAGGAGAATTAGTTGCACAGGGTGTTAATCACTTGTACACACTGTTCACTATTGTCAATAAACTCCCAAGAATGTCTCTCTGCCTATGGATCCTTGTTCTGATAAGCAGAGTTTGTATCACTCAGATGTGAAACCTTTCTGCATAAGATAAAGGCAGGTGTCTCAGTCCAGGGCTCTTCCCTGTGCTCTGTGCAACCTCCAGACCGAAGTGATGGTCCAGCCTCACACTCCCTGGAAACATCACTGATGCCTGCATCTCGGTGGTGCTGGTCATCGCTACCAGAATGTAGTGGGCTGGCGCCACAGAGTTCCATCATTCCCTTGGTGCGCTCTCAGCACCTTTTAAGGCAGGGCTGGCCCCCATCACACCAGCATCTGTGACCAGCGACGCTTGCTCCTGAAGGGCTCAGGTGCTGAAGGCGGATACAGCATCAGATGCTTTTTAAGTTTCATGGCAGCGTCTCTATGATATAACCCTGATCACAGATGATGACGATGCATGACACCCTCTGTGGACTGTATTGCAGGGCTCCACCAGACTGGTCCAGGCACTGGGACCTCATTTTCAGCATCCCGATGGTCTGCTCCACCAAGTTGCGAGTTGCAGCATGAGCCTCGTTATACCTTCGCTCTGCTGCAGTCTGAGGCCACCACACAGGTGTCATCAGCCACGCCCTCTGTGGGTAGCCCTTGTCCCCAAGAAGCCATCCCTGCAGCTTCTGTGGACCCTGGAAGACTCCAGGTGTAGGCATCGTGCATACTCCCTGGAAACTGTGCGCACACCTGCAGTATGAGTTTCTGGTGGTCACACACCAGCTGCACGTTCAGCGAACGGAACCTCTTGCAGTTGATGTAATCCACCATGTGTTGCAATTGAGATTTGAGCACCACATGAGTGCAGTCTTTTGCACCCTGCACCTGTGGGAAACTGGAGATCTGGGTGAATCCAATTGCTCTTGCATCCTGGCTATCCTGGTCCCGGGTGAAGCGCACAAAGTTGTGTGCCCTCATAAAGATGACATCCGTGACCTCATGGATGCATTTATGGGTGGAGGCTTGTGAGATCACATAGAGATCACCTGTGGAGGCCTAAAAGGAGCTACTGGCATAGAAATTGAGCACCGTGTATACTTTCACAAGCACTGACAGTGGATGCCCTCCATGTCCCTGTGGCACCAAATCCTCCAGTAGCCGGCAGATGTGAGTGACCAGTTTCCTAGTCATGTGCAGTCTTCAGCGACACTGGTTCTTGGTCATCTGCAGGAATGAAAGGCGGCATCTATAGACTCTGGGTGTCGCTAAGTGCCAACCAGCGATGGATCACTGTGGCTCTTGGGCAGCATGTATGGGAGCTCCAGCTGCCACTTCTTCCTGAGATTGTTGCTCCTGCCTCTGGGTAACCAGGAACCTCAGTCACTTATCCTCTGTCTTCTTCATGCTCTGTAAGCCATCAGGTATACAGCTAGTTCACCAGACTCCATGATCCTGATGTACTCCTCCTGCAGGTTGAAAAAGAGAGACACGTGGTTAGCATGGGTGTACTAAGAACTGGATAAGTGTGACACTCCCTCAACACTTCCTGGAGAGTGCTGGCCACCACTTGGATAGCCAGAGTTTAGTGTGCTGCATGGCTGCCCTGTTAGCTTGGACCATGGGGGAGACTGATCCAAACCATGTTGCTGACATTGCAAGGGGCTGTGAGTGGCTCCAGCAGTGACTGATACATGGCCGGTTTTAGTGAGGAGATTGTACAATTTGTGCAGTCCAACTGCCCTACAACCCACTGAAGTGCTCAATTTGCAGTCTGTGCAGGGTGAGGGGGTGGGGGGGGTGATGGGGACTGGGGGGGTGGGGGTGGGGGTGGGGGAGCTCTGGGGAACTTGGTGGTACTTTGATGCCTCTGCATTGCTTGAGTGGGCAAATAAGCTCGAGCCTGACCCCAATCATATCAATGTGGCTGCGTCTATGCTGTCTCAATTGCAGAGGAATGATCACTTCATACAGGTTTCCCAAATGTGTGGCCACTTCCCTCATCCAAATACCCCCACAACCCAAATGCTTATGCGCTATACTCAACTGCAGAGCTACCCTTCCGTCCCGCTACCAATCACCTCAATGATAACGCTGCACTTGCCGCCCCCCGCCCCCACTCAATGGCAAGGCTGCACTTTCCCCCCGCTCCCCCTCATCCTCACAAGTCACCTCAGAGACAGGGTGGCATTTGCCCCCCAACTCCTCCTCACCTTCAGAAGTTGCCTCCAAGGCAGGGAGATACATAGCCCTGACCCCCCAGCACCCCTGAAGCAACAGGTGACCCTGGCAAGCTCTGCAGAATGTTGCTGTGCATTCACCTCCAGTTCACCCAAAGTGCAGGCTGTCAAGGGCACGTCGCCCTCTGTGCTGTTGTGAAACACGTCAATGCGCTTTCCCGCTGAAGTGGACCGACGATCCAGTGGGGCTGTAAGAGTCTGGCGGGATGGCCTGATAATGATATGCTGATATATTACAATGAGATTCCCGATGACCAATGGCAGGAAACGTGGCCCGCTGTCAACAGACTGAGCAGACAATCGCAACCTGCCTTCCCGCCATTGTGAAACTGATCGCGCAATAATGTCCACTTATGCTAACTATCACACCCGCCACCAGAGGGCATAGAAAATTCCGCCGTTTGAGGGGGATGTAGAGTCAAGGATTAACATCAGAAGCAACTGAAGCTCGTGTAACTTTGATGTAATGACACATGACTATGTAACAAGATCTGGAGGGAGCAGAAATCCAACCCATGCAAAGTTCCTAAAATGTGCATAGAGCGCTAACAAACTATAGGTTGGTTGTAATACACTATAGTTTTGAATAGCTTAACTTAGAGAAAATAGACAAACCTCAAAGAACCCATCTAGACCCTGAACACATGACAATACATGGTGGCAGTGGATAGCGAGTAAAAGACCCAGAAAATCTCCAAGAAAACATTACAGACAGGATATGCCTATAGATCTTTGAAAGAAGGATGAAAGGGGCAGATGGAAGACTCACCAGGAACGTCAGAGCATTGCGGGTGCAACATATGCAAGCTGAGACACAGATCCGGTGTCTGGACAGCAGTAAGAACAGACCAGAATCAACAAACAACATCAGTGGAGCAGCAACAAGTCCAGAGCTTGGCATAAGCATGAAATCTACACTGCCACTCCCATAGCCTTTCCAAGGCAATGAAAGCAAAATATTGTTTGTTTCTGGGAAAAGTGAGATCCCTTGGAAACGAATGAGTGAGGCTGTTCAATATGTAGGCCAGAAGAGGGAAAGCACAGCAAAGCAGAAGCCCACAAAAATGGGCCATTTTGAAATGCTCTCAGTGTGGTGGGAAAAACTACACAAGCAGAAATAATGCCCAGCAGGGACAGCAGAGTGCCACAACTGTAGAAAGTTATGATATTTTAAAATTGTCCGCTGGTCTAAAACATAGCCTGCAAAATTAAAAAAAATATATTAAGGCCATACCACATACAAGAAGAGAAGAACCACAGAGAAAGCAAATAACTTTCCTAGGAGAAGTACATGAAACAGAAAATAAATACTGGAGCATTAAAACTGAAGTGGACGAACACCCCATAGAGTTGAAATTAGACACAGGGACAGGTGTTTCGGTCTTATCTGATGAAGTAAAGTGGCTTAAGCACATTATACTACAGCCATCATCCATCCAGTTACAAGGTCCAAGTGAGACTACACTGAAAGTCATAGGACAACACCTGGCAAAATTACAATACAAGGGTAGAGAAATCATTGAATCTCTGTACATCATATAGAACCAAGAATCATTGTTATGAAGAAGAACAGCATGCTTACAATTGAAGCTGATCTGTAAAGTTGATGAAGTTGCTGGCGAGCAGTACAGTGGCACATTCAGGAATGAATTTTCAAGATTATTTACAGGTTTGGGAAAACTGAAGACTGAATGCCATGTTACTCTTACAGCTGATGTTAAACCAATTTGCCTCTTCACAACTGAAGATGGTCCCTTGCCCACTCTTGGAAAAAGTCAAGGATGAAATTGAGCACATACTACAGCAGAGGGTTATCTCTCTAGTAACCATATCAACAAAGAGGTGTTCTGGAATGGTCATGGTCCCAAAGCCAAATGGCTCAATTCAAATCTGCATGGCCTTGACTCAGCTAAACAAATCAGTGGAACATGAGATCCATCTGATGTCCTCAGTGAACAACAGTTATGCCAAACTAGCTAAAACTACCCTATTCATCAAATTAGTTGCAAATAGCAGACTTTGGGAGTTGCCTCTGGACAAAGAATTCACATTGCTGACTGCTTCTTTAATGCCATTTGGTTGTTACTGTTTTAATATGTTGCCACTTGGAATTTCTACTACAGAAATATTCCAAACAACAATGTCTCAGACCCTAGAAGGCATAGAAGGGGTATTATGCCATATGGTTGACATACTCATATACAGCTCCAATAGGGAATAGCATGACCGTAGAGTGAGAGCAGTCCTGAAAGTTCTACAGGATGCAGGTTTGACATTGAATGAGAAATATGAATTTGCAAAACCTATGATTAATTTTTAGGGCACATTGTGCAAGCCTCAGGAATAACAACAAATAACAAAGGTGCTTAGACAGTTCCCAGAGCCCAGGGACATGATAGAGCGACAGAGATTCTTAGCAATGGTCAACAAGTAAGCAAGTTCCTGCCAAATTTGGCAGAAACCAATAAACCCGTGAGACAATGTCAAAAGTGGTGCTGGATTGTGGACCAGCAAAATGCTTGATCAAAAATCTTCCAATTTCTCCTGAACTGTCAACCATAGTAGCAGAAGATGCATCATCCACAGCTCGGGGTGCAGTTTTATTCCAAATACAAAGAGGTGGTAAACATTGACCAGTTTATTATGCCTCAAGATCACTCACAGACACAGAAACAATATATGTTATAATTGAGAAATAAGCATTGGCAGCAACCTGAGCATGCAAGAAGTTCTCAAACTACACAATGGGATTGCAGTTTAAAATTGAAACTGACCATAAGACATCAGCCAATCTTCCAAATATGAAGGGGGTTGTGAAGATACCGCCTAAAATACATTGCTTCTGATTGAGACTAATGAAGGATGATTCAGTAACTGAGTATGTTCAAGGGAAGTACCAGACGACAGCAGATGCATTGTCAGGAATATTAGTTGAACGAATGAAACTGGAAGATTTGAATTTCATCGAGGGAATGGAAGCGTATACATCACTCATTACCAAATATCTACTGGCTACTACAAAGAAGCTGCAGGAGATAAAACAAGCACAATGCAAGATGACAGATGTGTCCAGATAAAGGAATGCTGCCTGGAAGGATGGCCAGACTATACTCCTAACAGCCCAATGCTATGACAGCACTTCAAAAAAGAAAGCACCTCACAATCATTGATAATCATCTAGTTTTTAAAGACATCATTGTTACCAAGAACACTTTGACTTCATATTCTCCAAAAAATTGATCGTCACTTAAGGAGAGCAAAATGTTGAGCGAGAACCCAGCAAGTAGTTTGGTGGCCAGGCATTACTCGTTCTATTGAAGAACTAATTTTGAATTGCCTTATGTGTGCAGTGAACAGCAAAGGGCAAAGAGAACTACCTCCACTTTTCCATCAAGGCCGTGGGAATGCCTGGGAATGGATTTATTCAATTTTAAAGGCAAGGTATTTCTTAGTGTCATCAACCACTACTCCAGATATATTAAAGTGAACACATTGCACAGCATCACATGGAAGCAGTCATTCACTTACTGAAGAGAACCTACGCAACACATGGCACCCCAGGTATTGTAGCGTCAGAGAATGGTGCACAATTTGCTCATGAATTAATATACAACTTTGCAAAGGAACATGAATTCATTCACATGACTAGCTCATCTCAGTGTCTCAAATGAATGGAGAAGCTGAAAGAGTTGCTCGAAGCATCAAAGACTTGAAAAAAATGAATACCTCAATTTAGCCCTTCTAAGTTATTGAATATCACCGCTACAAAATGGGTTCCTGCCTTCAGAGATGTTAATGAGAAGATGACTGGGAACACAACTTCCACCTCTGCAACAGAAATATCACCTCGAATGATCATGTGAGAATGCAAAGGCATGAGGGCACAAACAAGAGACATAAACAAACTCATAGCTTCAACTTCAAGCACAGATGACAAGACTTGTCAATGCTGCAACCTGGAGAGAGAGTATGGACATGAGACCAACAGAGAGAAGGCATAATAATAGAAAGATAGAAAGGCAAGAGCAGCAGATAGATGGGAATACCACCACCTAACTAGATATTCCCCGACAAGTCACTCGCCATCCTGATTTGGAAATATATCACCATTCCTTCACTGTGGCTGGGTCAAAATCCTGGAACTCCCTTCCTAACAGCACTGTGGGTGTACCTACACCACATGGACTGCAGTAGTTCAGGAAGGCAGCTCACCACCGCCTTCTTCTCAAGGGCAACTAGGGATGGGCAATAAATGCTTGCCCAGCCAGTGAAGCCAACATCCTGGGAATGAATTTTTTAAAAAAGGTAGTTTTGGGTATGACAAGAATTCAAGATACGGTTGAGACTCAATGCTAAAGAAGTCACCAGTAACACCAGTAATCTATCTTGTTGAGTTCCCTTCTAAATCTTCACATTTTCATGTCACAAGCCCAAAATTCACCTCCCGTGCACCCCTACCCCTTCATTTATAAACTTCTCCATTAATTTGGAACACCTTATCTCTGCAACCTCATTCAGCCTTTTGATCCTGTATGTGCCCCAAACTCTTTTTATTCTGGTTTTATTCCGAAACCCTTCTACCTTCCAATGAAAAGTCATTGAGAATTATTGGGAATAAATGAACAAGATATTCACACTTTTGTCTAACTTCTTAAAAGTTCCCATGCTTTGAAGGATTTCACCTTCATCACTGGATGCCCCCATGTGCAGAGTGTCATTGATTGTACCCATGTTTCAATGAAATCACCCAATGGCTGGCGAGTGAAATTCAGCAACATGAAGAACTTCCACTCCCTCAATGATCAAATCGTCTGTGGCCACAACAAGGGCTTCCTGCATGTGCGCACTCACTTTCCTGACAATTGCCATGACTCCATCATCCTCCAGCAGTTCAGTCTGTCACAGCTCCTCATTCCTTCCCCCGCCCCCACCCCGACGCCCCTCCCCCAACATAACAACATGATTGGAAATAGGGGACAAGGGATATCCCTTGTAGAGAGATGGCTCACCCCTTTACCTTGAGACAGAGGCACAGAGATGCTACAACCAAAGCCATCTGCTCACAAGAACCACCACTGAGCAGGCCATCAGGCTGTGGTTCTGGTGCTGGATCAGTTGGATGGTTCCCTGCAGTTCATTCCTGCAAGGATCTTGTGCATTGCGTTGGTCTGCTGTGCTCATCATGGAGGTTTTGGACCTTGAAGAGGGTGAGGTCCTGGGCTGGCACAACTCATTGGAGGAAGAGAAGGAGCAGGACATGGAGGAGTATGATGCAGAACACCGAGTTATCCGGACGCACAGGGCCTTTCACAGGACCGAGGGTCTCCATGGGATGCTTTCAATGTCGCGGATCATCTGATCCAGGCACATTTCAGCTGAGCCCCTCTGACTCAGGAGGAGGGTCTGGAACTCACTTTGAACACAACTTTGAAAAAATCTACTTTACCACCAATGTATAGTTCACATCTGTTCAGAGGTTTCATTGTTTCTGAGCTAGGGTCCTTGTTTCCCTTCACCACTTCACCCGTTCCTCCTGCCTCACCATTAAAAATGGAAGCTTACACATCTGATCTCATGTGTCAATACTCACATGATGTTTAAAAATAGAAAAAGTACACTTCTATAAATAAAACAAACCCCAGTGACCCACTCAGTCCTCTGCCTGACACATGGCCTCCGTTCTTGGCAACTTCCATGCAATGCTTCCCTTGTGGCCTCAGATGACGTAGAGACAGCCCGCTCGCTTGTGTCTGCTTGCAGCTGAGATGCACGTGGCAGTTGTTCTTATCCTGTAGCTGCCAGTGGGGACTTCTCCAGAGGCTGCTGCGCTTACATCAATACAGGGGCAGCTTCTGTCACTGGGTTCTGCTGCAGTCAGAGGGTGCCAAGTAATCCAATAATGGTGATGATGATGCTTCCCCATGAAGGTGGCACCCTCATTCTCCTCAATGGCTGCCTCAGCCCTTGGCCAGTGCTCCAGATGGATGGAGGGGAGTACCAGCTGGGGCGCAACTGGCATCCCCTCCAAACATCTCTGTGCCACCAGTGCTGCTGATAAACCAGTAAATCCATGATGTGTCATGCATTCTGTGAATGTCTTTGTGCAGTTCCTGCGTGCACTCCGAGTGCTGCCACATATATCTCTCTATGAGGTTAGCCACCTTCTGAATGAACTAACTCATACATTCAAAACCCTGAGCCATGGTAGCATCCAGGAGCTGAATGGATGCCACAATTCTCAGCTCATGACTCCCCACTGCCTCAGGGAACTCTGACATTTGGGAGCATATCTGTTGCTGCTGATTTAAGTGCACCCTCCTCTCTCGTGACTCTCGAGCCCCTGTACCCATGTCCAGCTGTGCAGGGCTGTATCTGTCCTCCATCCTCCAGGGGGAGCAGTTCTCAGCTGCCTCTGCTTCTCTCGCCTCCTCCCACTCACGCCTGGGATGCTCATCACTCAATGGCACATGAGGACCTACTGACATGACCTTATCTGCACTGATGGAGCTTGGGCTTGAAGGTGCGGCAGCGATTGCTCTTAGGTCTCCTCTGGCAGCACTTGACCCTGTGCAGACACAGGAAACCTGTCCTTCTGCCTCGATGTATGAATCAGTGGGAGGGAAGGAAGAGATCATGAGAACAAAGCCTCTCCAGTGCTGAGGCTTCCCAATGCAGCTGAATCTTTGGCATGCTGCCTGACAGGCAAGAGTACACTGTACCCCTTTCACCATCCTATTCACCTTCACCACCAGGTAAGCCCATCTCATCTTCCCCAACTTTCTTATGGTCAACCACCCTACCAATCTCCATTGTTCTCTCTTCCAAGGTGGCAATAATATGTAGGATGGTAACCCCCTCCGGTCTGTGCCTTTTGGTGAGCATTATGTGCCTTCTTCTTTTGAAAGGATGAGAGAGAAAGAGATAAGGCAGTGCTGACTTCAGTGACTATTGTCAATGGCTCACTGAGATAGGAAGCTGCATGACTGAGTACTGGCCAGTCCCAAATGGCACTATGGCCAGAATATTGCCATCGGTGTGCGGGAGTGGGCCCAACATGCCAACATGTAAAATGACGCGCGATGACGTTGTACATCCCGATGTCACTACATGTCATTTAGATATTTCATTTGGCCTATCAAGGCCATTAAAAAACCAATTAAAGTTGTTTGCAATGCTGCCCATCCAACCTTAAGGTTGGCGGGCAGGTGAAGAGCGCAAGCGGCCTTCGCGCTTTTTAGGAAACCTCCTTCATGGGAGAGATGAGGATTCCTAAAGCTTTTATTAATTAAATGAAAAAAAATCCTAAATATATAAACATGCCCCAGCCCGTGTGACACTGTCACATGAGGAGACATGTTTAAATAATTTTGTACTTTATTTTTAACAATTCTTTTTAATCAGCTTATTCTCCCTGAGGCAACTCTGTGCACGAAATAGCACAGGCCCTGACTCTCCCTCCTCCCCTTGCCCACACGGGTAGCACTAGCGCTACCGGCTGTGCATCATGCTGGGCGGGCCTTAAATGGCCCACCCACATAAAATGGCGGCTCGTAGCCAATCGCGGGCAGCGATTGGCTCCGTGCTCGCCCCACCTGCTCCTGCCCAGCCTGCCTGACAACGGTAAGTTTCTGGACTATGGCTCTGAGCCTTTTTGAGGGGTCAGTTAGTGCTTGGGCACATACTGGCCAGAGATTTACCCCTTCCCCATGCTGAGACTTGGCTGGAAGCAGGGGCGGGCATAAAATTGAATGGGATGGTGATGAGCACCATGCCCATTGCCCACTCACCTCCACTGGAATTTTACCAGCAGTGCACGAGCTATCGGTTTGCCAGCCCTTGGGCCAATTGAGGCCCTTAAGTGGCCAATGAATTCTACATACCGAGGCTGACAGATATACCCTGGCAGCCTTGCTGCAGGGCCATTGAGGTCCCTTCTGTTCGGGCATCCTGTGCCCTACTTCCCCGAGTGGAAAGAATCACTCCCCCCTGAACCCACCCACCTTGTTGGTCTCTCAATCACCCCTCACTAGGGCCTGTCTGATAGGCCCCAATGAAGCCGCTCCACTTACCTTGTGGTGCGGTCTCCATGCTGCTCCTGGCTGGGAACTGACTGCAGTCCCAGCAGTGACCACTGCTACTGGCGCTATTGCTGGAACTAGAGAATTCCTGAGCATCTGATTGGATGGCAGCAGTTGGAAGCAGCACGTCGTCCCTCATGGGGCTGGAAAGCATGACTTCAGGTAACTAATTCATTACCTGAGTGACACCAAATTGTATCATTGCTTCCCAGGCCAGTGGAGATGGGTTCACCCTGCCTTTGCTTCCAGGGTTGGGAATTGGACATCGGGACTGTTTCCAGCTCCTGTTCCTGGCCTCAGGAGGAAGATGTCACATGATGCGATTTTCAAGGGAGGGACCTGTTAATTGGCTGGAGGGCAGGCTTGGCAGCTAACTCACAGCCTTGGGGTCAGGATGAAAGGCAGGATTGAAAAACTGGAGGCCTCATTTAAACATACCACGGCAGCCATTACTATAGCTGCCATTTAACGGATTCAATTGCTATATTACTCAAGGAGCAGGGAAGACAGAGAGCTGAAACTCAAGGCAGGGCTGCCCAGAGTCAGCCCATTCCTCCCACGTTTAAGAGCACCATGCACCCTCAGACTTCTCTTGCATGTTGGAGTGTCTGCTGGAGGTTAAATACCCAGAGACCGATGCTGAGGGTTTAGCATTGAACTCACCTTGCCAGAGCAAAGACAGTCACTGAATCTTTTCCGCACAACAACTGCTTCATCCTGACCACATGCTGTCTGCTCATATTCTTAACAACTTCATTCCTCACCTGTTTAGTCTGGGAGGGTGTCCTGCTCCTACCACCCTCTGGAGAGAGGGCCCCCCTCTTCTGCCTCACTGCCTCAAGGAGGACTTCCAGGTGTGCATCTGCAAAGTGAGGGGCAGCCCTTCCACAGGTTTCAGCCCTCTGACTTGCCTGCTTCACGAGCAATACAGCAATTGAATCAGTAAAATGGCAGCAAAATCAGGCCCCAACCAACTCAGCACAGCCCAGCAATTAAACATAATGGATTGGAGATTTTGTTCAATTATGCTTTATTTTCTGCACAATTCTGTCTAAATCAGGGTACACAGCTCAAAAATTTGTGGAATTTTAAATGCAATATATGCTCAACATATTTTGAGTTTCATACTCTTTTGCACTATTTTTGAAAACTTTGGACTGGAAGCAGGCTCCGCCCACAAGACTGGCCATGTCACCAGGGTGAATTAGTCATCACTGAGCGATTCCTCTTAAGTGTGCATGTTCGCAGGCCTTCAGGAAACCTTTAAAAATTAAGAAGGTTCTTTTGTTGGGAGTTTAAAAGCTCCTAAGTGTGATTTTTGTTTTACTTGGCTGTGTTAAGAAAATATACTTCATGTCAAATAATGATTTTTAATCCACCAGCTGGAAAACCGGATTGAACTTTTTAAAACAGTGGCTAAAGTTGCCTTGAGCTTGCTGCCAAAGATGGCTACTCAATTTGCGACACCGTAACTTATATACTCCAATCCATTGGAATGAAGACACCTTGTCTGCAAAGACTCCAAGGACAATGACCAGGGGAATTTGAGTGAGCCGCGTAGCCTGTCCACGATAGGAAGACATCAAGGCAATCACCTGAGGTTTTCAATTGGTGCAGACAAACTATCAGACCTTTCACCTGCACAATGGGACCCTGGCTGAGAGGGTGGATTCCCAGTTATGAAATGATTACATTACAAAGGGGAATACACTAGTAATGACCATGTTTGAATCATTGGGTGAGAGTCATGTGACAGGCCCACCAGTTGTGTGTTTAAACTTTTGCTTCTCTGCAGTAAGAGGACAAGCATCTGAGACGTTGATGAACGAAGACCCAAGTGGGGTCACACCTTCCATCCTCTCTCTCCAACCTATGTTGCAATCTTTCAAATGCTGTTTGCTGACTATGAACTCCCAGGGATGTCCCTGCTGCAGACAGAGACTTCTTGAAGAAAATAAACCCTGCACTACTGTCTCCAGAAGGACAAATTAGCTTGTTACGGCTTTAAATCACATCCACAAGGAAAACATCAAGACCATCAAATTGTGTGTGTGTGTGTGTGTGGCTGTTTGTGTGTGTGCCTACGTGTGTGTGTGTGCATGTGTGTGTGGGCGTGTGTGTGTGTGTGACTATGTGTGTTGTGCATGTGTGTGTGTGCATATATGTGTGTGTGTGTGGGCTTGCGTGTATATATGTGGGGCGTGTGTGTGTGTGTGTGTGTGTGTATGTGCCTATGTGTATGTGTGCGGGGATGTGTGTGTGGGCATGTGTTTGCGTTTGTGTGTATGCGTGTGTGTGTGTGCGCGTATGTGTTGTGCGTGTGCGCATATGTGTCTGTGTGTGCATGCGTATGCGTATGTTTGTGTGTGTGTGTGCACACGTGTGTGTGTGGGTGTGTGCATGTTTGTGGGTGCCTATGTGTGTGTGTGTATGTGTGTGCACGTGCATGTCTGCGTGTGTGCGTGTGTATGTGTGTGTGTGTATGGGTGCTTATGTATGTGTTTGTGTGTGTGTGTGCACGTGTGTGGGTGCCTATGTGTGTGTGTGTGTGTACGTGTGTATCTGTGTGTGTATGCGTGTGCGTGTGTTTTGTGTGTGCGCATATATGCTTGTGTACGCATGCGTATGCGTATGATTATGTGTGTGTGCGCGCATATATTTGTGTGTGTGTGCATGTGTGTGGGTGCCTGTGTGTGTGTGTGTGCATGTGTGTGGGTGTCTATGTGTGTGTTTGTGTGTGTACATGTGTGTGTGTGTGTGTGTGTGTATATGTGCATGTGTGTGCGTGTGTGTTGTGCGTATGCGCATACATGTCTTTGTACGCATGTGTATGCGTATGTTTGTGTGTGTGGGTACCTATGTGTGTGTACGTGTAGTGTGCTTGTGTGTGTGTGTGTGTGTGTGGACATGCATGTGTGAGTGTGAAAGTAGGAGTCTATTTTATGGGAGAGAATTTCCCCGTCGGCGTGTGGGGGTGGGCCCGGCATGCTGACGCGTAAAATGACGCGCGGTGACGTCGGGGTTGCGCCCTGAAGTTAACGCACGTCATTCAGATCTTTCATTCAGCAGGCACGCGTCAGAGGTGGCTGTGCACCCACCGAGCTGCCAAAGGCCTGTTAAGGCCATTAAAAAACCAATTACAGCAATTATCGACGCTGCCCGTCCAAGCATAA
Source organism: Carcharodon carcharias (assembly GCF_017639515.1). Lineage (NCBI taxonomy): Eukaryota > Metazoa > Chordata > Chondrichthyes > Lamniformes > Lamnidae > Carcharodon > Carcharodon carcharias. Next base: position 72,450,444 of record NC_054477.1, on the reverse strand, counting down.
AGTTGGCAAGCAGGTGAAGAGCCCAAGCGGCCTTCGCGTTTTTCAGGAAACCTCATCCATGGATGGGATGAGGTTTCCTAAATGTTTTATTAAATAAATAAATATTTTTTCCATAATTCATAAACATGTCCCAACTCACGTGACACTGTCATATGAAGGGACATGTCTAAATAATTTTTATCTTTCTTTATTTGAAACCTTCAATTTGAACTTAATCTCCCTGAGGCAGCTCCATGCGTCAGAGAGATTGCTGCGCTCTTTCCCACACATATGTGAATGAGTACAGGCCCCGACTCTCCCACCCGCACCCGCACAAGAGCACTATCGGCTGTGCATCACACTGGGCAGACCTTTATCGGCCTGCCCATGTAAAATGGCGGCGTGCAGCCAATTGTGGGTGGTGATTGGCTCCATGCACGCCTGCGCCCGCTCCTGACCGGCCCAACCGACAGGCACAAAACTCTGCCCATTATTTTACTTAGACTGAGTTAGGTACAATAAAGCTAACCTCTTTCTTTGTTAAACTCAAGGAAACCTGTCCGATTGTTTTTTTTGTGAGCACAGCGTGTGAACTGTATTGGCAAGTATATCCTTTTCACAAAAACCCTATTATAATCAAACAAGGAGTGGAATTTTATGGGAATGCGGTGGGAACTCAAAAATCGGTTTCCCACAGGCGTAAAATGACAGTGGGATCTGCCACTCCTGGCCGCCATGGTGCGTCGCAATTCCCACCAGAGGCCAGCATGAAACCTATTTGCATCCCACTAATGGGATGCAGATGAAGGCACAAACAGAATTGCACCCCTCGTCCAATTGTCTGCGCTGCCAGTGGGAAATCACGCCTGTCCGGAATACATCTGGACCAACATGATGTGTAAAAGTCGGCACTTACCTTAAGAAGGCCTGTGGCAGCTCACGGAGATAAAGAGAAGATGAAGGTCTCCAGAGACAGGTCCCTGGAACACCACATGCAGCAATGGGTCAGCAGAGGGTCAACCACATGGATCTTGTCTGCGCAGCAGCATCCAGGAGATGGTTTTCTCGGTGCTGCAATTTCTTGCAGGGCTCGGATCTTCAAGCTGCAGGTGGAAGGCTGGAGAAGGTACTGGTGGCCAGCTAGGGTCTGTGTTGTTTGGGGGAGGAATAGACGTGGAGGAGAGGAATGAAGAGGTGGGGTGGGTGTATGGACCTAGAAGGGGATGGGGGATGTTGGGGGTGTAGAGGAAAGAGGGAAATTCAGTGAGGGTCGTGCAGTGGGTGAGCTAGTACAGAACGGGAGGGTGGGATGGGCCATGTTGGAGTAGACGTGCGGAAGGGAAAATTCCACCTCAGGTTAGGGGGGCATCTTTTTAAAACGAGCACAATTTTGGGCCTAAGTTGCACCTGAATCACTAATTGAATCCAAAGTGGAAACTTCACCCTGGTATGACTTACTTCAAAACCGGGCAGTGGGCTCAACCACTAAACCATCTGGGACCCTCAGAATCTTTTTTTGTCATTCGTTCACCTATTATTTGAAGTTTTCTAACCCTGTAGTCATTCTTGTTTACTGATTACTTTCAATTATTGTCAATGATTATTGATTCCACATAAGCTTCATCACATTGAGGCATACCGTAATAATTCACATGCCATAAGGCCAGAGACTAAATGTGATTTATTTGTTGCTTTACTTACAAAAAGGAAAGTAAAAATGTTTTAATGACTATGCACTGTAATTCATTGTAATGGTTCCATAACATTTTAAAGAAAATTTTCTACTTTTAACTAATTATAGATTGGGTTCAAGGTGAATATCAATTTCTCAAGGTGATCAACAGATATACTGTGCAGGTTTTATATTTTCAGATCTATACAATCAAGAATATACTTTCAATTTACAGTACTACAGAAGTATTGCTGTAATTCAACTTAGAAATATTGGGAATATTGTTTTTTAGCTGTGGTGGGAGAAATCATTTCCATTGTGGATAAATAGAATGTGAGTTTGATCGACAATCAATTTTGATGAAAAAAAAATCTCTTCATTCTCCAATGCATCATCACTGGTTTGTGGGAAGATGTTAGACACCAATTATGTTTTTGCAAAGCCAATCTTCCACTATGAGTAGGTATATATCCTCCTCTACTGCTCTTAGGCAGCTACATTGATAGCCCTGGAATTTGCAGGTCATACATTCTACACTATGCAGTAATGTAACTGCAGTGAGACAGTTTGGGTGAGATTTTAACCCATTCAAAACCAATGCACTTGCTCAGAGCTGAAATCAGACGAATGTTCAAAAGTTGGGGCACTCAGTGAAACACCATGGACAGGATTTTACGCGTTGGCGAGCAGGGGCAAGGCCCGCTCGCCATCGCATAAAATGATGAGTGGTCACATAAGGGGGGAACCCCCGAAGTCACCGCGCCCCATTTAACCATTTAAATTTTCAGGAAAGCGGGGGCTCAGCGAAATCAGCTACACACCTGCCAACCTGTCAATGGCCAAGTGAGGCCATTGACAGAGTCAAAGGACCTGCCCATCCAACATTAAGGTTGGCGGGCAGGCCAGGAGCCCCAGTGCGAGCTAGAAAAAGCATGAAACCCCATCCATGGACGGGATGAGGTTTCATGTAGGGTTTTTAAAAATTTAATAAAGTTTTTGTGACAATTATGGACATATCCCAACTCATGTGGCATTGTCACATGAGGGGACATGTTAGGGAAATTTTACTTTACTATTTTTAGGTTTTGTACATTTTGAGCTCATCTCCCTGAGGCTGCACTTAGCCTCGGGGAGATGAGTGTGTTCTTTAGTGCGCACATGCAAAAGAGTGCTCTCTCGATTTTGGGATTCTACCCCCCCCCCCACCTTCTGACCACACAGGGAGCGCAAAGCACTCTGTGCGGACATCACACTGGTCAGGCCTTAATTGGCCCACCCATGTAAAATGGCGCCGTGCCTCCGATTGGGGCGCCAATCGGAAGAGCGCCTGTGTGCACCTGCCCATCAACTTCCCCCCTAATGGGGGGAAAATTCAGCCCGATGTTTGGAGCAAAGTCTGGTCTCTTGGGCCAGGGATTTTCATCCTCAAGATGGGTAGCAGGAGTTGGGAAGATTCCCGGTTTGGCCCACCTGCCTCAGGAGAAAGTGCCCCCAAAGGCAGTATTTTCATTGCCGGGGTGGGGTGTGGGTGGAGGCCAGAGTTGGGCCAGCTGACCTGAGAAGAAGTAGCTACAGGGGCTGCCGGGTGCAGCAGCGGGCTGTTTAAAAGGCCTGCCTCAGTACCATGGGACTTGGACCCAGTTAAAATACAAATACAAAGGCCATTCAGCCCTCACTCCTCATTCCCCTCACCCTCCAAACACTTCCCATGCTCTATCCATGCCATCTCAAGCCCCTGACCCACCCATGGCCCCTCATACTCTTTATGCCAAGCTCTGCCTTTTCACCCACCCCCATGCCCTTCATGTCCCTTATGCCTAGCTATGGCCCAGTTGAACAGAAGTACAAACACAATATCCAGCATGCAATCTTAGGCAGCAAATTTACAATCATCCTTCCAAATCCTGTGAGCACCCACCTTGCATTCACTGTAGAATGCATTTCAAAGGAATTTAAGGATGGTATCAAATTGAAAGAAAAGACATATGATGTTGTAAAGATTAATGTCAGCCCAGAAGATTAGGAAAATTTAGAAACCAGCAAAGGATGACTAAAAAAAATAAAGAGGGAGAAATTAGAGCATGAGAGAAAACTAGTAAGAAATATAAAAACAGACAGTAAAAACTCCCCCAAGTACATAAAAATGGATAAGAGCAGCTAAAGTGAGTGTTAGTCCCTTAGGGTAAGAATAGGGAATTAATAATAGGAAACAAACAAGTGGCAGAGATTCTGAACTAGTAATTTTTATCTGCCTTCACAGCAGAAGACACCAAAAGCATCCCAGGTACACTAGAAAAACAAGAGGCAAAGGGAAGGGAGAAACTTGAAACAGCCATTATCACTAGAGAAAAAGTAATAGGAATGCTAAGGGAACAAAAGACTGTCATGTCCCCTGGACTTGATGGCCTGCATCCCAGGATCTTAAAAGAAGTGGCTGCAGAGATAGTGGATGCATTCGTTGTAATCTTCCAAGAGTCCTTGGATTCCAGTGGACTAGAAAACCACAAATGTAACATTTCTGTTCAAGAAAGGAGGGAGACAGGAAGCAGGAAAATATAGGCCAGTTAGCTGAACATTTGTAATTGGGAAAATGCTAGAATTCATTATTAAAGAAGGAGTAGCAGGACATTTAGAAAATCATAATACAATCAGACAGAGTCAACATGGTTTTATGAAAGGAAAATTGTTTCATAAAGCTACTCGAGTTCTTTGACAGTGTAACAAGAAGGGTGAAGGGGAATCAGTAGATGTAATGTATTTGGATTTTCATAAAGCATTCAATAAAGTGCCACATAAAATGTTACTGCACAAGATAAAAGCTCATGTTTTGGGGGGGTTATATATTAGCATGATTAGAGGATTGGCTAACTAACAGGAAATAACATCAAGCCATTGTTTCCAGGACTGTTACTGACCTCATCTCCTCTGGAGATCTCCCACAGCTTCCAATCTGATAGTCTCCCAACCTTGGACGGCCTGCTTCTACCTCCTACCCAAAATCCACAAGCAGGACTATCCCGGCAGACCGATCGTGTCAGCCTGTTCCTGCCCCATGGGACTCATTTCTTGCTATCTTGACTCCATTCTCTCTCCCCTTGTCCAGTCCCTTCCCACCTACATCCATGATTCCTCTGACACACTACATCATAGCAACAATTTCCAATTCCCTGGCCTCCTCTTCACCATGGACGTCCAATCCCTCTACACCTCCATTTCTCACTGGGATGGTCTGATGGCTCTCCACATCTTCCTCAAACAGAGGCCCGAACAACCACCATCGACCACTACTCTCCTCCGTCTGGCTGAACATGTTCTCACACTGAACAATTTCTCCTTAAACCCCTCTCACTTCCTCCAAATAAGAGAAGTGGCTATGGGTACCCGCATGGACCCCAGTAATGCCTGTCTCTTTATGGGGTATGTGGAACATTCCTTGTTCCAGTCCTACTCTGGACCCCTCCCACAACTCTTTCTCCGGTACATCGATGACTTCTTCGGTGCTGCTTCATGCTCTCATCTGGACCTGGAAAAATTTATTAATTTTGCTTCCAATTTCCACCCTTCCATCACATTCACATGGTCCATCTCTGACATTTCCCTTCCCTTTCTTGACCTCTCTGTCCCAATTTCTGGTGATAGACCGTCCACAAATATCCATTATCGGCCTATCGACTCCCACAGCTACCTCGACTACAGCTCCTCACACCCCGCTTCCTGTAAGGCCTCCATTACATTCTCTCAGTTCCTTCGCCTCTGTCGCATTTGTTCTGATGATGCCACTTTTAAAAACAGTTCCTCTGACATGTCTTCCTTCTTCCTTAACCGAGGTTTTCCACCCACGGTGGTTGACAGGGCCCTCAACCGTGTCCGGCCCATCTCCTACGCATCCGCCCTCACACCTTCTTCTCCTTTCCAGAAACATGATAGGGTCCCCCTTGTCCTCACTTATCACCCCACCAGCCTCCGCATTCAAAGGATCATCCTCTGCCATTTCCGCCAACTCCAGCATGATGCCACCATCTTCCTTTCACCCCCACCACCCCCGGCGGCATTCTGCAGGGATCGTTCCCTCCAGGACACCCTGGTCCACTCCTCCATCACCCCCTACACATCAACCCCCTCCCACGGCACCTTCCCATGCAACCGTAGAAGGTGCAACACCTGCCTCTTTACTTCCCCTCTCCTCACCATCCAAGGGCCCAAACACTCCTTTCAAGTGAAGCAGCATTTCACTTGCACTTCCCTCAATTTAGTCTACTGCATTCGTTGTTCCCAATGCGGCTTCCTCTACATTGGAGAGACCAAACGCAGACTGGGTGACTGCTTTGCGGAACACCTTCAATCTGTCTGCAAGCATGACCCAGACCTCCCTGTCGCTTGCCATTTCAACACTCCACCCTGCTCTCATGCCCACATGTCTGTCCTTGGCCTGCTGCAATGTTCCAGTGAAGCTCAACGCAAACTGGAGGAACAGCACCTAGTTCAACTATTTTAGATCATGAGCTCTCTCCTCCATCCCCACCCCCTTTCCGAGAGTAGTGGTCGATGGTGGTTGTTCGGGCCTCTGTTTGAGGAAGATGTGGAGAGCCATCAGACCATCCCAGTGAGAAATGGAGGTGTAGAGGGATTGGACGTCCATGGTGAAGAGGAGGCCAGGGAATTGGAAATTGTTGCTATGATGTAGTGTGTCAGAGGAATCATGGATGTAGGTGGGAAGGGACTGGACAAGGGGAGAGAGAATGGAGTCAAGATAGCAAGAAATGAGTCCCATGGGGCAGGAACAGGCTGACACGATCGGTCTGCCGGGATAGTCCTGCTTGTGGATTTTGGGTAGGAGGTAGAAGCAGGCCGTCCAAGGTTGGGAGACTATCAGATTGGAAGCTGTGGGAGATCTCCAGAGGAGATGAGGTCAGTAACAGTCCTGGAAACAATGGCTTGATGTTATTTCCTGTTAGTTAGCCAATCCTCTAATCATGCTAATATATAACCCCCCCAAAACATGAGCTTTTATCTTGTGCAGTAACATTTTATGTGGCACTTTATTGAATGCTTTATGAAAATTTATATAGATTTTTCTTTTCCCACCTATTTCCATTATTTTTAAATGTATTTCCATCCATTGTTTTATCTCTACCTTTTACCCTATTTCGATTCCTTCACCCTACCCCCACTAGAGCTATCTGTACCTTACTTGTCCTGCTTTCTACCTTTAATTAGCACATTCCTTAGATAATATCACCATCTTCAACACCTCTTTGTCCTTTTGTCTATGACATCTTTTGGCCATCTCCACCTATCACTGGCCCTCTATCCAGCTCTACTTGTCCCACCCCCCCCTTAAACCAGCTTATATTTCACCTCTATTTTTACTTAGTTCTGTTGAAGAGTCGTATGGACTCGAAACGTTAACTGTATTCCTCTCCGCAGATGCTGCCAGACCTGCTGAGTTTTTCCAGGTATTTTTATTTTTATTTTTGTTTTGGATTTCCAGCATTCATAGTTTTTTGGTTTTATTATAACAGGAAATAGAGTCTGGTTAAATGGGTCATTTTCAGGTTGGCAAACCATAATCAGTGGAGTGCCATAGGAATCAGTGCCTCAGCTATTTATGATCTATTTTAATGACTTGGATGAAGGGACCAATGGTCTTGAGCCAAATTTGCTAACAATACAAAGATATGTAGAAAAGCAAATTGTGTGATGGATACAAGGAGCCTCCAAAGAGATATAGATAGGTTAAGTGGCTGGGCAAAAATTTGGCAGATGGAATGTGGTAAAATGTGAAGTTCTCCACTTTGGTTGGCAGAATAGAAAAGCTGAATATCACTTAAATGGAGAAAGGCTGCAGAATGCTGGAGGGATCTGGGTGCCCTTGTACATGAATCACAAATCAAGTCCAGCAAGTAATCAGGAAGGCAAATGAAATGGTGGTCTTTATTGAAATGGGGATGAAGTATAAAAGTAGGAAAGTCTTGCTACAACCATACCGAACATTGGTGAGACCGCACCGGGGCCTAAATTTTCCATTAGGCAGGCGGGCAGAGTTGATGCTGACACGGGCGGCTGCGGACCCAATCACCGACAGCGATCAGGGCCGCGCCACCATTTTGCGCTGGTGGGCCAATTAAGGCCCGCCCAGTGACTTTCTGACTCCCATGGAAAGCGGGAGTCTGAAGTTTGAGGTGGGCATGTACAGGCTGCTGGGTCCAATGGCGACCCAGCAGTCTGTATAAAAAAAGGCCAGGCAGACTCCTTTAGGCTGTTCACTATGGCCAGCTACAGGTGGTACAGCAGGCCAATCTAGAGGGAAGGCCAGAGGAGGAGGGCAGGCTGCAGGGTCTGGGCCAGGGGCAGGGCAGGCCAGTGGGGGGGCCAATGTACCCCTCACTTTTCTGATGATTGCCTTGCTGCCCTTCTCGAGGAGGTGGCAGCACGGCGGGGGTTGCTGTTTCCCCAGGATGGGAGGAGGAGCCCCCTCCACATGGCGAAGCATGCCTGGGAGGAGGTGGCGGAGGTGGTGAGCTCCTGGGATGTCGTGTGGTGCACCTGGATCCAGTGCCATAGCAGTTCAACAATTTGTTGTGCTCTGGAAGGGCGAGTACCATGTTGGTGTTGGGCATTTAACCTAGCAGGTAGCCTTAGCCTTTGAGGCCCCCTCCCCCCTAAGTCTTAGTGTTGTGACTGCGTTGACTCATTTTGGGCATTGTCGCACACTGGGTGGTCAAGCAGATAGTGACCATGCTTACCTCGCCTTAGTGGTTAATGAGAAGATGGGTTCTCTCCGCACCATGTGTTGCTCTTAGTCGCACATGAGTAGTCTGGGGGCAACCAGCAGGAGATGCAGCTAGGCGCATACTCAGAACTCCAACACATGTCCTATTCACAGTGATGAGATGGTGGAAGGGGAGCCTCATGGTGTCAGGGCCAAGAACCATCTGTTGCCCTCAGCACCACGCCTAGTTGTGCCTCCTTGCTGTGGGCGCTAAGACCGTGAAAGTGATGGACGCAGAATGTGTCCAAGGTGGCCATTGGGGAGGGGGCATTGGGAGTAACCATACAATAATTTTGTGACCGGTCACCAGTAGCATGGACAGGAAGCACTGGAGGCCTCAGATGGGCTACTGTGGTTGGGGTGTGGCATGCGCGTGCAGAGTGCATGAGTGATCAGCCCCAACAAATGGTCTTCTCTGTTTTTCAGAAGGAAAATGCGCATAATGTGCATGAACGTTCGCGCACTGGAGGCGGCCAGGCCCAGCTCGTCATTTTGACCCGTTTTGAACAGGAGGCCCTGGAGCTAGAAATGCGCCATGTGCCCAGGTCCACAGGTGTCGGTGAGGCTGGGATGGAGCGGCCAGGTATTTGAGGCCCACAGTCCCATCTGCTCTGCTTTCCCACCATCCAAAGCACTGAGGATTGTTGGAATAGTTAATGCAGTAACATTGCTCATTCACAGACTGATAGACGTGTGGGTCATAGGCAAAGCTCCCTCAGCCCTTTGAAGATGCGCGTGTTTAGTACCTTCCAAAGTCACCTTATCCCATTTCTGACCACTATCCCCATGGCCTTGTATGCCATGGCACCGCTACTGCACATCCTAATACTTATTACATCTTAGGAGGGTTTCTGCCTCCACCACCATTTTAGCCGGTGCGTCCCACATTACTGTGTGCAAGAGTTCCTCATCACCTCACCTGTCAACCTCATGCCCCTTACCTTAAATAAATGCCACCAGGTTAGTCATCCGTCCGTCAAGGGGAAATATTGCTTTGTGTCCACCCAGTCTATGCCCCTCATAACGTTATGAAGCTCAATAATGTCACCCCTCAATCTCCTGTGCTCCACTGCAAATTTCACCAGTGTATGCTACGTGTCCTCATAACTCTATTTCTCCAGCGCAGCATGCATCCTGGTCAGCGACCTCTGCACTCTCTCCACTCCAATCACATCCCTCCCATGAAGCACTGATCACAACTGCACACAGAACTATAGCTGTGGCCTCAGCAGTGTTTTCTGCACTTGTAACGTTACCTCCCTCTTCCTATATTCTATTCCTCGGCTAACAAAGGCAAGTATGGCTTTTACCTTCTTAAACATCTTATGTACTGTCCTGCTACCTTAACGGGCCTGTCGACATGCCCAGCAAGGTCCTTCCAATCGTCCTTACTTTCCACAGTCCTACCATTCCTCGTGTATTCCCGTACCTTGTTTCTGCTGCCCAAGTGCATCACCTCACACTTATCCACATAACATTCTATTTGGCATTCCTTAGGCCATATGACCAGCCTGTCTGTATCCGCAACTAATGTTTGGGCCTCCTCCTCAATATTTGCCACCCCACCAATGTTCGTCTCCATAGGTTCTGGAAGGCTAAGTGCATTATGTGCCTAGGGGAAAGGGATGAAGTGTGTCACTGTGTGCACGCTAATTGTGCTTGTTAATTTCAGCATCATCAGAGCATGGCCAGCAGGAGGAACTGCAGATGCCCCCTCTCACACCTGAGGGGCCTGAACTGTCACCTGCCTCACACCATTTCAGCAAGGCAGGCACCATGGCAGATACTAGTACATTGGTGGGCATTGCTGTCCCAGGGCACAGTGGAGACGGCACTTCACAATCGCTGGAGGAGCTGGCAGAGACAGAGAATGCCCATGGCACAAGCACTCGGAGGATTGCAAAGGACCAGGCACATGCTGAGTCGGTGCCTGATGATGTGCCTCTGGAGTCGTCCGTGGTGCAGCAACTGCAGGAAATGCAGCCAGGTGTGCGGAAGCATCTGGGAGTGTTACATGAGACTATGCTTCGCTTGGTCGCCCTGGTGGAGGAATCCACATGGAGCAAGAGTGATGCCATGAGCCTCATGTCAGAGCATCATGCTTCCTCCATGGAGAGAGTGGTGACTCTCCTGGATAGGGGCTTCCAGCAGAACAACCAGCTTCTCCTGGGGATACATTCGGACCTGCAAGCTCTCACAGCGCCAGTGGCCACAGCTGGTCATTGGCAATGTGGAAGATGGTCTGGGCACCAAGTGTCCCAGCTCGGTAACCATCCATCTATGATGAGCAGGGAGGTCCAAAACGACCTCACATTAGCGCAGCAGTTGCCTGTCGTCTCTGTGGGCATCTCTCAGGGCGCTGCGGATGAGGGCAGCAGCTCCTCTGCCCCTCTGCTAGTGACCGTAGCATCCTTTGCGATGACTGGGGAGGTGCCAGCTGTGGGGCCAGGTGGGGCCAGCACAGGCTCCACGGGACAGAGGACGTCTGCCAAGGTCATCAAAGCCAACAGGACAGCAGAGTCAGCAGGCTGTCTCAGAAGCCACTCCCAGCGATGGGGTGGCACCCACATGTAGCACCCATAAACGTAAGCATGAGGCACCTTAGGCACACCAAGTGTTTCTCACTGGTGCTTTTGTGTTGGCCCGAGATTAGGGAATTATTTTTTGACGTTGTAACAATGTTTGGAATTAATTTTGTTGGACCATATGATGGATCAAAATAAAATCCACATGTGTTACCATGGCTGAGGGTGGCTCCTTTGTGCTGCATTTGTATATTTCACAGACATCTCATGAGTGTTTGAGTGGACATTGAAATTCATGGGCAAAGCCCTTAGTTGCAGCTGATGTAGCACTTAAGTGCTGAGTACGGATGCACCAGGCAATGCTGGTAATCCAGATCCATTTGTGTGGAGCTAGCTGAAGGTTCATTGGATTAAAGTCTCCTGGGTGTCCCTGCCTCCTTGGTATAGTGCCGGGTCAGCGTCAAAGCACAGAGAGTCTGTAACCTGCTTGACACAAGTGTGGACAACTGATTGGGAGGCACTGCAAAGATCACCCACCGAGCCCTGGAAGGAGCCAGAGGCATAGAGGTTGAGGGCAACTGTGACCTTCAGAGCTGCTGGCTTGGGGTGTCTGCCCACACAGTTAAGAGAGATCTCAGGGCCAATCATCTGTCAGATATAGTTGACTGTCTGCCTTGACAGTCGGAGCCTTCTTCAGCATTGTGCTTCAGTCATATTGAGGTAGCTGCTTCTCCGCCTGTATACCCTGGCAGCAGGATAGTGGCATCTTCTGTGGCCCCTTCCATCTTGGACTACCTCTTGGCCCAGCGCCCCTAGTGCCTGTGCTTGGCCTCCCAAAGTTGGCTCCCCTGGAGGCTGATTGTCCACTCCTGGCCTCCTCCTCATTCTCCCTCCCTTCCTCCTCAGAGGAGCTGTCTCCTGTGGAGATGTCAGAACCCATACCCACGCTAAGGGGAGATCTCCAGAAAGCTGCAGGCCCAATTAAGATTGCTGACTGCAGAGTGCTGACCTGAAGGTTCAAAGTACACAGAATGCTGCTGGAAATCGTTCTGAACTGCTACAGATCACACAGGCAAGTTTAAAACACATTCTGCAATAAATACTCCACAAAGCAGATTGACAACCCCACTGAGCCCACTTATCCCGCCCTTGGATGAGTTTTATTAAAAAGTTGCTTACCTGCCTGCCCATTGCACCCATGCGCCGACCCAAAGATCGCACAGGCGCCTGAAAATTGGCATTGATTGCCGAGTTAAGGGCCTTAACTAGCCCTTATTTAATGGCGGGCACACATTGCACTTCATCGCGGGCCGGTCGAATGAAATATCGCGATGGCCCGCAGTGACGCCAGGACGCTCACTTGACATCACCGCGCATCGTTTTACATGCTGACATGCGCGGCCTGCCCCCCTCCCCCACCCCAGACATCACCCTGAAAATTCTGGCCCTGGAGTTTTGTGTATAGTTTTGGTTTCCTTACTTCAGGAGGGATATACTTATGTTGGAAGAATTTCAAAGAAGGTTGACCAGGTTATTCCTCGGATGAAGGGGTTGAGAGGGTTGGGCCTATATTCATTGGCATTTAGAACTATGTGAGATGATCTTATTGAACATGTAAGGTTTGAAGGAGATTGACAGGGTAGATGCTGAGAGGGTGATTCTCCTTGTGTGGGAATCTAGAACTAGGGAGCCCTGTTTAAAAATAAGGGGTCTCCCATTTAACATGGAGAAACAGTGGAGTCAAGGTTTATGGGGGACAGGCAGGAAAGTGGAGTTGAGGCCACATTCAGATCAGCCATGATCCTATTGAATGGCAGATCAGGCCTGATGGGCCGAATGGCCTACCCCCATCCGATTTCTTATGATCAAAGGCCATGTTCCCCAAGACAATTTTGAATAATTACAATTTAAGTTTTGTATTCTATTTCATTTTCAAATGTTTTTAACTTCTCAGATGTTTTATATTTAATCTAAAAACACAAGAAAATCAATGGAAAAATAAGAACAATATTCAGCCAGCCAACTTGACCATCACATACTCAAAAACTCCCAGAATAATTATTTTCCTCTTCACAAGTTTAATCTCCTTGTAACACCCTGGTTTTCAGAGGCACTTGGCCCTTTTGACCCTCAGTTCACCTTCTCTAACAATCTGGAGAGCACAATTGTGATGCAGGCTGGAATTTTAAGACTAGAAATTTCCACTTGTCGCCCATAGCACAGATCATATTCCTAGAGTGAAGCAACAGCAACCAGATATGAGCTACAGCCAAGTGAACAGCAAAAAGATTATCAAGGAGCCTAGCAGCAAAGATCTCCAAGCCAGATCCTTTAAGACAGCTAGTTTACTGCCCTAGGGAATGAGAAACTGAACAGGAAATCTCAGTTTTTGGCTGCGTCTTGTCTTCCTCTTAGCTGGGAAATTGACAAACACCACAAAATGGCAGTTTGGAGTGGGGAAGGACACAGATTTGAGCCATGTTCCATTCAGCTCTTGACCTGAATCACCTCGAGCAAAGTTTGCAACAACACAGCAAGGAGTAAAAATCATTGGGCGAATCAAAGCTGGGTATTTATGAGCAGCCAATTACAGATCCATTGGTAGAAGGCTAAAAGCAGCCTGTGTGGTTGGTCCTCTTGCAAGATATTAAACCAGGAACACAAAAAGAAAGAAGAATCAGAAAAACAGGAAACCAACTCAGGCAAACACACCAACATAAGAAAGAAAAGTTGCAATTACTCCCAAGTAAAACAGAGACATTTTGAGAAAAATTAACAAAAGATAGTTTGAGGCATTGAATTTCCAACAAAATAAAAGAAAACAGTGATATAGCGATGCAGTTAATATTTTATCCACATAAATATCAGCCTTCAAAGATACATCAAAATATCACGCCTTAAAAGATAAAGACATGTATGCATTCCATTTGATAAAATTCTCTTCATTTTGTAATTTAAAATAGAACAAACAAATGAGATTCAAAAAGCCGTTTTTACAGTGCTCATTCTGAGATTCTCCATTGAATAACATAATTGTGTTTCATGAAATTAAAAACCTTTTACAATAATGAGATCAAAGGAGCACTGTTTCTAATTAATAACTGCTTCATGTACCTAATACACTGGCTCAATTCTAAATTATGGCTAGTGTTAAAACACAAGGCAGTGTTTAATGTCACCTTTAAAAGACATCAGATTGGAGATTCTCAGGCATATGCACTTGCTAACTTACCTTTGGTCTTACAGCAACAACCGTAATGAATATATTTAAACAGTATATTTGTAAGACAAAGTATGACTGTTTAGCATTAAACTCACTAAAATGTATTTGGATAGCTACCTGATGGATTGAGTAGGTAAATATATCATGTGATGTGTTACATAGCAGACCAATTGGGCATTCATTTGCCTTTGTCTTTGTTGATTTCACTAATTTTGGCCAAGGCAGTGACTCCCACGGCCCTATGATCAAAATACCTGTTTTTTTCATTCATTCATGGGATGTGGGCATTGCTGGGTAGGTCAATGTTTACTGTCCATCTCTAATTGCTCTTGAGCTGGTGGTAGTGAGTCGCTTTCCTGAACCACTGCAGTCCATGTGATGTATAGGTACACCCACAGTGCTGTTAGGAAGGGAGTTTTAGGATTTTGGCCCAGCAACAGTGAAGGAACAGTGATATAGTTCAAAGTCAGGGTGTTGTGTGACTTGGAAGGGAACTTACAGGTGGTGATGTTCCCATTTGTCTGATGCCTTTGTCCTTCTAAGTGATAGAGGTCATAGGTTTGGAAGCTGCTGTCGAAGGAGTCTTGGTGAGTTGTTGCAGTGCATCTTGCGTATTTTAAAACCATGCAGTTTGGAGTGAGGAAGGACACAGATTTGAGCCATGTTCCATTCAGCTCTTGACCTGAATCAGATCGAGCAAAGTTGCAACAACACATAGCAAGGAGTAAAAATCAGTGGGCGAATCAAAACTGGGTAGATGTTGGTATTTATTAGCAGCCAATTACAAGGCCATTGGTCAGAGGCTGAAAGCAGCCTGTGTGGTTGGTCTTCTTCCAAGATATTAAACCAGGAAGACAAAAAGAAAGAATCAGAAAAACAGGAAACCTACTCAGGAAAACATGCCAACACAAGAAAGAAAAACTGCAATTACTCCAAGTAAAATAGATTCATTTTAATAGAAATTAACAAAAAAATAGTATGAGGTATTGAATTTCCAACAAAATAAAAGGAAACACACTGCGGCCACTGTGCGTCGGTGGTAGAGGGAGTGGATGTTGGAGGTCGTGGATGAGGTGCCAATCAAGCGGGTTGCTTTGACCTGTTCAGCCCCAGTGATGTCATTGGAGCCTGATGTGCATATTTGAAGTAAGACCCTCCCTCCCTCCAGTTGCCAGCAGCTTCCTTCCACAGCAGCTTCAAAGATGAAGTTAAACTTGGAATACATACGAAGAGAACAGGATTTTAGCAGGTAAGTCCCATGGGTTGGTGGAGTGGGTAGTAAAGTGGCAGATGGACTTTAACATAGAGAAGTGTGAGGTCATACATTTAGGGAGGTCAAACAGTTAACAGGGATTACAACATAAATGGGAATATACTAATTGGGGTAGATGAAGTGAGAGATCTTGGCGTACAAGTACACAAGTCCCTGAAGGCAGCAGTTCATGTAGACGAGGTTGTAAAGAAGGCATATGGAATGCTCTTCTTCATTGGCAAAGGTATAGAATATAAAAATAAAGATATAATATTGGAATTGTATAAAACACTGGTGAGGCCACAACTGGAGTATTGTGTGCACTTCTGGTCACCACTTTACAGGAAGGACGTAATAGTTCTGGAGAGAGTGCAGAAGAGGTTTATAAGAACCTTGCCAGGGTTGGAAAAGTGTAGCTATGAGGAAAGATTGGATAGGTTGGGGTTATTTTCCTTAGAACAAAGAAGGCTGAGAGGTGACTTGATTGAGGTGCACAAAATTATGAGGGGAATAGATAGAGTGTACAAGATAAAATTGTTTCCCTTGATGGAGAATTCTAGAACCAGGGGACATAGATTCAAGATAGGTGGCAGAAGATGTAGGGGACATGAGGAAGAACTTTTTTTACGCAGAGAGTAGTGAGTGTCTGGAATTCGCTGCCCAAGTTGGTGGTAGAGGCAGAAACTTTAAAGTCTTTTAAAAAGTACCTGAATCTGCACCTTAAGTGCTGTAAGCTGCAGGGTTATGGGCCGAGTGCAGAAAGGTGGGATTAGAAAAGGCACCTGGGTGTCCTCGGACAGGCATGGACAAGATGGGCTGAATGGCCTCCTTCTGTGCTGTAACCTTTCTATGGTTGCATGGGCATGTAGAGTTAAAATGACTCCATATGTTCTTTGTCCCATTCAAATACCAGCCTCCATGTTGTACACATTCATCACTCTGCTCTCAGGCTTCTGCTAGAGTTTCCTTTGAAGTTCTGACAAGTATGATTCACATCCTGTCATCACATAAATTATTTTATGTAAAAACATCTCTGCTACATTTAAATAATAATCATCCTCTTACACAAACATACACAGAACATAGTTGTAAAGTTTGTACATATTTGTTAATTATATAGCTGTTAAATGCCAATTACTGAATCTAGTTAGCAGCATCCAAAAGCAGGGTAACTATATTTACACCAATCTGAATCAAAAGCTCTTGGTTATGAATGCTATTTCTCACACTGAAACAACCTTTTTTGACAATATATGATAAAAGTTATACACAGTTTCTGGCAATGGTCTTGCTTCAGTATAATTACATATTGGGCAGAATTTTCCACTGTCAGGGGTGAAGTTCAGGAGTGGGTACGTGGAGGCGCGCCTTCAATCGTGCTGCCATTTTATGTGGGCGAGCCAATTAAGGCCCACCTAGCACTATGCACTCCCTGTGCAATTGGGGTGGGGGGGGTGGTCCCTGAGCCGAGAATGCATTCTTTCACGCATGCATGCAAAAGAGTGCACTCATCTCCCTGAAGCTAATCGCTGCCTCAAGGGGATCAGCTCCACGTTAAAAAATGTTAAAAACACGGAAAAAAAATTTCTCTGACATGTCCCCTCATGTGACACTGACACATGAGTCAGGACATGTCCATCACTTTTAGTTACACTTTTATTAAATTTTTATAAACCTACATGAAACCTCAGCCCACCCATGGATGAGGTTTCATGCTTTTTCTAATGCCCGCCAGGGCTCCCGGCCTGCCCGCCAACCTTAACATTAGACGGGCATGTCCACTAATCACGTTAATTACTTTGTCAATGGCCTCAATAGGCCACTGACAGGTCGGCGGGAGCACAGCTGATTCGGCTGAGCCCCTGCTAACCTGAAAATTGAAATGAGGCAGGGTGACATCGGGAGTTCCACCCGACGTCATCCTGTGTCATCTTACGCATCAGCGAGCGGGCCCCCCGCCCCCCCCACCCCAACTCGCCGACCGGGAAATCCTGTCCATTCTGTGCGAAATTGTCCCAGGTTTGCACTAAGTGCGGTAGCAGGTGGGTAAAACATCATTTACCCACCAGCCACAATGGTGGGTTTTCACACCATATCATCCCAAACCTATCACGTTCTTTATGCATTCCCTGGAAATACATTGTTTCCATGGCAGATGGGTCTCTTTTGCCCACCCGCTATCACCTCGCCACTTCATCACGCCAGGCGCCATATTTAAAGTCCAGCCGTACACACCACGTCTCAGTGCTACCAGCCCATGACTACTGCACAAAAGGAAGAAGACTGCAGCCCACAGGTTTAGCGACACATCATTGAAACGCCTTTTGGATACCATGGGCCGCGGTTTGACCAACCAGGCTTGAGTGGTGGTCGCAGAGATGGTCAGCGCCAAAGCCCTGCAAAAGAGGACAGTCATCCAGTGCCACCACAGGATGAATGACCTCATCCGTTCCGCCAGGGTTACTCACTCTTCTTAACATTCTCAACTCACACATTCACACTCACACACCCCTTCCTGCCCCTGGAAACCCTCCCCTCTCCGCAATCCTTCCTTGCACCTTCCACCCCCATACACTTAACTCCCCAGTTGCTGTCTTCTCCACTGTTACTCTCTCCTCCCCCTGTTCTCCCTCCCCCCCATGATACCTTCATTCCCCCTTCCTAACTTCACTTCGTCATGACAACTTCACTTTCCCCATCTCAGCCTCACCCCTCCGACACCTCTTCCAGTCGATCCTAGACCCTCCTCTTCCACCCCCTTGACCATCGTGTGTTGTGAACATCAACGGTGAATTTCCAACTTCTGTACGCTACTTCACAGCAGAGCCATGTGATGAGAATCCACCCAGCATGCCATTGACGTTCCTCCAGTGTGTCATTGGTGTCAGGCTCCAGCATCTTCTGCTTCTTGGATGTCTGCAAACCCTGGCAGGTAAGTCTCAACTTCTGCACTTCACACTTGTAGAGACGTGTCCTGCACAGGCATGATTCCCCGCCAACGTGGACGGATGACCCAGCAGGCTGGGACGATTCTGGTGGGCAGGCTAATAAAGATATCACACATCCACAGGGATCTCACACCTCGAGGGACAACACCACACACACTCTCACAGACATCCTTACATCTCCATCAGGCTCATATCCTCTCGAGCTTGAGTCCTCATCCCATCCATGGCACCTCTCACCACACAAACATTCCACACAGTGCCAAGTATCCTGCTCACACTCTCTTCATTTGTTTTCATGCAGGAGAAGCTGACTCACAACAGCAGGGAGAGGTCCGAGGCTGGGGTGGAGAGGCCCTCATTAGGCCCCTCAGTCACTTTGAGGGGCGTGCCATCCTGCTGACTGGTGAGGTCGGTGGTGAACACTCACCTGTGGATACTGCACCATATCAACCCTCCCTCAATGTAACCGAGTGTTCTCTCTCCTGCTTTTGACTCTGCTGCCATGCACAAATTATCTCTACTTTGGTTTATAGGGAGCTCTATCAAGGGACAGACACCCTCTGCCAGCCAGTCCCTCAGCTCCATCTGTGTCCTCATCTGCAGCCAAAAAGACACCTCCTCCAGTGAAGAGGTGGAAATAAAAATCCCGGAAGATCCATCACCACAGAGGGAGCAGCCAGCCCACAAGTGATTCTGGGGGGGATATGTGTGTGTGTGTGTGTGTGTGGCATGACTTTTTGGAGTCTCGTGCAAGCACACGGATCCTTCACATTTCACACTTATCTCAATGTCCTGACCGTTTTGAATGCTGCCTGCTGGGGTTCACTGTCCATTGTCCATCTGAGCTGATCTGCATCTTCGCCTACCCACTGACCACATTCTCATGCAGCACCTGATCTCGCCCAGCATGACTCTCATTCCACTTTCGATTTGGACGGCATGGTACTAATTCAGTTTTATTTTGCTCCCCCACTTTGTACCGTCTCTAGTCACCCATTTCCTTTCCCCCATCACAGTTGATCCCTCCGGCATCACATTCCACCTCTGTTACCTACCAGCCCAATCCAGTTCTTTCAGGGATGTCCAGGTGAATGTACATGTTCCCTTCCTTCCCGAAAATCCACACTCACCTCCCCGACCTCTTTCCCATGCCCAGGTCCATGTCAGCCTTTGGGTTCCCACCAACTTCCCTTGCAATCCCTTCTATCCCTACCGTCGAACCCACACCCTCTCACCCTACAGCCTCACTTTTCCCTCAGTCATTCCCACCCTTTGTCTATACCATGCCCACCCTCAGTTCGCTCCCCAGGAGGCAGACATGAGCATATCCAACCCCTCCCATGCATGTTCACCTGCACATCTCCCCCTTCCACACCCCTTCCCCCTCCATACCCTGCCCCCCTCCACATCCCTTCCCCCTTCCGCACCCTTCCCAACTGCACCCTTTCCCCCCCTCCACACCCTTTCCCCCCTTCCACACCCTTTCCCCCCCTCCGCACCCTTCCCCCCCTCCGCAAACTTCCACCGCTCCGCACCCTACCCCCCTCCGCACCTTTCCCCCCTTCTGCACCCTTTCACCCCCTCCGCACCCTTCCCCCCCTCCGAATCCTTCCCCCCCGCATCCTTCCCCCACCTCCGCATCCTTCCCCCAACTCCACATCCTTCCCCCCCTCCGCATCCTTCCCCCAACTCCTCACCCTTCCCCCCACTCCGCACCCTTCCCCCCACTCCACATCCTTACCCCCCTCCGCATCCTTCCCCCCCTCCGCACCCTTCCCCCCACTCCGCATCCTTCCCCCCCTCCGCATCCTTCCCCCCACTCCGTACCCTTCCCCCTCGCACACTTTCTCCCCCTCTGCACCCTTCTCCACCCTCTGCACCCTTTCCCCCCCGTCCGCACCCTTTCCCCCCCACCGCATCCTTCCCCCCCTCTGCATCCTTCCCCCCCACACCCTTCTCCCCCCTCCGCACCCTTCCCCCCGCACCCTTTCACCCCCTACGCATCCTTGCCCCCCTCCGCATCCTTCCCCCCACCTCCGCACCCTTCCCCCCCCTCCGCACCCTTCCCCCCACTCCACATCCTTCCCCCCGTCCGCATCCTTCCCCCAGCTCCGCACCCTTCCCCCCACTCCGCATCCTTCCCCCCCTCCGCATCCTTCCCCCCCTCCGCACTCTTCCTCCTCGCACCCTTCCCCCCCTCTGCATCCTTCCCCCCCTCTGCATCCTTCCCCCCCACACCCTTCTCCCCCCCACACCCTTCTCCCCCCACACCCTTCTCCCCCCTCCGCACCCTTCCCCCCCGCACCCTTTCACCCCCTCTGCGCCCTTCCCCCCTCCGCAGCCTCCCCACCTCCGCATCCCTCCCCCCATCTGCCTCCTCCCCCCTCCTCCGCACCCTTCCCCCCCTCCACATCCTTCCCCCCCGCTCCCTTCCACCCACTCCGCATCCTTCCCCCCCTCCACATTCTTCCTCCCCTCTGCACCGTTTCTCCCCCTCTGCACACTTCTCCCTGCTCCGCAACCTTTCCCCCCGTCCGCACCCTTTCTCCCCGCACCCTTCCCCCCCCGCACACTTTCCCCCCGCACCCTTTCACCCTGCTCTGCGCCCTTCCCCCCTCCGCATCCCTCCCCCCTCCACCTCCTCCCCCCCCCCGCACCCTTCCCCACCTCCGCATCCTTCGCCCCCCCCGCACCCTTCCTCCCGCACCCTTTCCCCCCCTCCGCACCCTTCGCCCCCGCACCCTTTCACCCCCTCTGCGCCCTTGCCCCCCTCCGCATCCTCCCCACCTCCACATCCCTCCCCCCTCCGCCTCATCCCCCCCCCGCACCCTTCCCCCTCTCCGCATCCTTCCCCCCTCTCCGCATCCCTCCCGTCCGCATCCTTCCCCCCCGCACCCTTCCCCCCCGCACCCTTTCTCCCCTCTGCACACTTCTCCCCCTCTGCACCCTTCTCCCCCTCTGCACCCTTCTCCCCCCTCTGCACCCTTCCCCCCTGCACCCTTTCCCCCCCTCTGTACCCTTCTCCCCCATCCGCACCCTTCCCCCCGCACCCTTTCCCCCCATTCTGCACCCTTTCCCCCACTCCGCACCCTTCCCCCTACTCCGCAACCTTCCCCCCCTCCTCACCCTTCCCCCCACTCCGCATCCTTCCCCCCCCGCACCGCTCACCCCCTGCACCCTTGCCCCCCTCAGCTCCCCTTCCCCCCATCCGCACCCCTTCCCCTCATCCGCACCCTTTCCCCCCCGCACCCCTCCCCCACCACACCCCTTCCACCCTCCACACCCTTTTCCCTCTCCACACCCTTTCCCCCCTCTGCACCCTGTCCCCCAGAACCCCTTGCCCCCTCTGCACCCCTTACCCCATCCACACCCCTTGGCCCAGAGTCCCTTCCCTCCTTACTCCTCCCACCACTCCACCAGACTCCCCCCCCATCCCCTCTTAGTCCACCCCCCTCCTGACTCCTTCCTCCAGCCTTACCTCTTCCACCAGCCTTACTGCAATCCCCTTCCTGACTCCTTCTTCCACTCTTACTTATTCCTCCACCCTTACTCCCTCCCCTCTCTGCACCCTTCATCTCCATGGTCACCCTCCCCTTTCCACAACCCTTCCTCTCCCCAGACATCCTCCCTTCTCCACACTTCTTCCTCCCCCTGGACATCCTCCCCTCTCTGCACTCCTCCCTTGCACCTTCCACCCCCCTTACTTCCCTGTTGCTGCCTTGTCCCCCATTAACCCCTCCACCCCCGTTCTCCCTCCCCCTCCTCCCCCGTTCTCCTTCCCCCCCTCCCAACCTCCCCCCATGACACCTACATTTCCCCCCCCCCCGACCTCACCCCATCCTGACACCTTCATTCTCCCCTCCCAACCTCAGCGATGCTGACAGCTTCACTCCCCCACCCCGCCCTGCCAATACTTCTTCCTTTCCCAGTCGATCCCAGACCTTCCTCTCCCATCCCCTCGACAATCATCCATTGTAAGCATCAACGGTGACTTTCCAACTTCCGTGCGCTGCTCTGCAGCAGAGCCATGTCCCTGAGAATCCACCCAGCATGCCATGGACATTCCTCCAGTGTGCCGTTGCTCTCCAGCATCTTCTCCTCCTCGGATGTCTGCAAACCCTGGCGGGTAAGTCCCAACTTCTGCACTTCGCACTTGTCGAGACGTATCCTGCACCAGCATGTTTTCCCGCCAACATGGATGGATGATCCAGCCAGGGTGGGGGACAATTCCGGCGGGCAGGCTAATAATGATATGCTGATGTGATTACACTAAGGTTCCCAATGTCCGATGGTGGAGAATGCGGCCCACCATCAGTGGGCTAAGCGGAAAATCGCAAACTGTTTTCACGCCGTTGTGAAGTCGATTATGCCATATTATCCACTCACGCCCCCAAACACACCCAACACCCGTAGGCACAGAAAATCCCGCCTATGTCTTGTCATAAATTAATCTAATCATTGCCAGACACACAACAAAGGACTGTGTTTTAAATCTTGCCACATCAGCTTTTTTTTAACCAGCTTCCTTTAAAGAGATCGCACGCTCACCCTGGTACAATTCTGTGGCGACTTTAATAATACTCTGCCCACAATAACAGAAATGAGGACAGGGTATGTTACTTTTGTGTTTATATTATTACATAGCAGTTAAGTACAATAGCAGCTTCGATTCATGTGGATAAGTAGATTTAGGTTGTTTATCTTGGACTGTTTTGGCAGAGAATCTTAAAGGTGATGTATCCCTTTGAGCTCTGTTTATTAGATGTGAAACCTTTCCAAGCCATAAGTTTACCTGCAAGACTTCTATCTCTATGTGGTTCTAATTAATCATAAGCAGGGAATTAGATTATTTGGAAGACTTCCCAGTATTTCTTCAGAAGAGGAATTCTCAGGCAACTTAGTGACTATTTTTTTTACATCTGTGAGCATTAAAAGGAATGGACAGGAAGTCTACCTGTTCAGCATCTGTTGCAATCAAAATTTGTTTGTTATGGTGTTTATTGCTTACCCATGTTATTTTGATAGTGTAGTTGGCCTCCTACCATGATGCCTATACAATCCAGCTAAATTTGTTTGATAAAGGGTCTATGAATTGGAAACTGTGAACGATAAGAGACCATCCCATTCCACATGGCCATTATGTACATTATTTCACGATACTCTGCAATGTACCTCTGTCAAACACCTGTCCCATTCCCAATTCAATTTACCAACACTGCAGGGCAGATTTTCATATCCTGTCCCTCTGAAGCACTCAGGATCATTGAAATTTCCTATGCAATTTAAATTGGGCATGCAGGTGTTGGGCGAAGTGAAGGGTTGGGGGGGGGGGTGTGTGGTGGGCAAATCTGACTTGCATTTAACACCTGGCAGGGGTCAATGCCAGCAGCCCGTGAAGACAAATCATGGGGAACTGCAGGCTTCAGTGATCTGGACTGTATGACTGCCAAAAATTGAAAATTGGATAATCCTGTGGGTGACAAACTTTTTGAAGATGATTCCACTTTGCTGTCTTCAGTTTACCCTGGCACCCGATCTCCATTTGACAGGAACCTGAGGCAGGCCATAAGTGACAAGGTTTCTACAGCATCCCTATCCTACGGCACCCAGCAAGCAAATAACATATATGTTGATGAAGAAGACGGGGGCTGTCCCCTCTCCTGGCTCATGACCATACTTGTATCTTGGCCTGTATCTGTTGTTTCCACAGGCCAAGATATACGTACCCCAACACCCAACCCCAACACTCAACTAAACCCAAGAATCCCAGAGCTCTGCAAAAGGGTGGGGGCCCAGTGGTCCGCAACTCCGACAATTTTTCCTGACCTTTGCTGCTGGGAAATTGAGTATTCCTTCAGAGCAAAGTTAAGGAAAATTGGGCCTCCTCTGTCTTCTTACACCTACCGATATCTACCTTGCCTGGTCACTGAAGAGCCTTTTTATCTGTTGCTAGCTGTTATTGCTCAGTGAAAAACTGCTTAAAATTTGGAGGGTAATTTTACTGTACAAAGCAAATTATAAGCTCAAAGTCTTGTAAAATTTTAAGCATGTAGTCAGAAATAAATTGGCTGTTTAAAATAAACCAGCACAGCCATATTTGGAACAAATGATCCCTCAAAAGTTTATTCAATGGTTTGAAAATTTGTAGAACCTTTCATGTTAATAAAACAAGACAGAAAAAATGCAAATACGTTATATTTTCAATTAACTCTGATTGTTTTCTGATTTGTCTGATCAATTCAATTTTAACACTTAAGCCTGCTTACTGCTAACTCCTCAGGGTTTTCATTTTTAAGTCAATAACATAGTCTGACTTACAGGTAAGCTAAGAACAGGTAAGATATCTAGCAACCTCTCCAAGACTGTATTAAAAACAAGGTTGTGCCAGTTTCATTTCCAATATTTTGAAAATGCTAAAGCGAGACACAGTCCCATGATCGAGCGGATGTTTATGCGAGATGAAATTGAACAGACTGGTCATGCGGTTACTAAGTTATGCCATGCCATACACTGCGCTTGGTCTGACGTGTACAAATTTCTTTCACCTTTTGATTTGATCCGTTTATGCTGCTATATTGCTTCAGGATAAACAGTATCCGTTTGAAACACATCCACAACGTATACTCACTTAAGTGGAAGTACTTAGGCAACACAATTAATGAAGCCACTAAACATGTAACAAATCCCTCTGATCACATATTCTCAGAAAGCGAGGAGTTTAGTCTTGCGCATGGTTTCAATTTTGTTGTGCCTTTATCTCAAATCCATCAGGAAGAGGTGTTTGCTGAATTTGAACTTCTCTAGTACCAACTATCCCACCACAAAACAGCATCCAATGAAGATGTTGAATCCTTGAAAGCGTGCCTAGCTGATCTAGTGCATAGATATTGCGGGATTCCAAACAGCCTGTCTGATTTTCACATAGAACGTGAATGTCTTACAGCATTGTGAGGCCTTAAAACCAACCCGGACAGACACATCAGTAAACCTGACAAAGGGCTGGGACTAATCATCCTTAACAAGTGTGACTATATCAACAAAACACAAGCTATTCTTAATGACAGTCCAAATTTGTATCCATTGGACCTGCGGCTCAACATGACCGAACAGCCTTGCTCAAAAGTAAGCTCAAAAAAACACTTACTGGACTTGTGTAAGAGCGATGAGCTGCCGTGTGGTACAGGTGACAGGGTTCATCTTCAAAGTTCGCTGCATCCGTGTATGTATGGGCTGCCCAAGGTACACAGAAGTGATGTCCCTTTACATCTTATCTTAACCTTGACCAGTTCTGCACAACATGAATTGGCCAAATTGTTGGGTGAGTTGCTACAACCAGTTTTGAACAAGTTTCCCATATACACAGCGAAAAACTACTTCACATTTGCGAAGACCTTACTGATAGCAATGCTGTGTCCGTGTGCTCATTCGACATTGCTAGCCTATTCACCAACGTTCCACTTAAGGAAGCCATAGATGTTTGCACGGCAGCACTATATCATGGCAATCTGAACCTGCCACCATTGCATGAATCAGTATTCATCCAATTTATGAACTCGGCAGCTCACACAGTTGAGTTTAATTTTAATGACACCATGTATGCTCAAATAGATGGTGTTGCCATGGGATTCACTCTAGGCCCAGCTCTCACTAACATCTTTGTTTGGTTCCATGAGAAATGTGTCCTTGATGGAATGACACCTAACCTCCTACCACTTGCATATTTCCAATATGTGGATATGTTTGCTATATTTAAATTAGCAGCTGCATGTAATAATTTCCTTACATGTCTCAATGGGCTCCATCCTGCACTCAAATTCACCTTTGAAATGGAGCAGTCAAATGGACTCCCTTTCCTTGATGTGCTAGTTAAGAAATCTGCCAGGGGATTCTCTACCATGGTCTACCATAAGCCTACCTTCATTGGCCAATACACACGTTGGGATTCTTATAGTTCCACGTGCTTTAAACTTGAGCTTATTGGCAATCTCGTAAATAGGGCCCAAGCCATTTGCCCACCATGCAAGCTTGATGCAGAAATAGGGTGTATCAAAGGCATCTTGCAGGATAACGGATACACTGATCAGCTCATTTCATGTTGTATATTGCACAAATTCATGAATGGGCCTAAGGTCGTCACTTTCAGCCTTGAAAAGTGCCCTGTCTACCTCTGATTACCCTGGAAAAGCAAGGTATCTCAAAACTTTGCGCAATAAGTGAAGCTAGCTGTTTCATGCTGTTACTATGCAGTAGTAACATGAGTGGTATTCACCACTAACAGGATGCTACCATCAAGCCAAAATGACGTTCTGTCTATCACACAAATGAGTAATATGTTAAATGAATTTCAGTTCCAGCCATGCATCCCAAAGACTGACGGATCATATCAAACAGCATGTCCCTTCCATTGTTTGCAGTGGCAGGGTACAGACTGTACCCAACCAGCCTCAGTTTGCGAAACTCAAAGCACAAAGTCCAACATTAGATGTGATTCCGCAATTGGACAACATTTGCTAAATAATCCTCAGTGTGCTAAGAATTACACTGACAACCAATTTAAGATTGTCAGTTAGGCTCGCATTTGTGTGTACTGGCAGCTGCACACATTAATCTACAGAGCCCTAGTCTTTGTAGACAGAAAGAACATGTACACACATTGTGCCTGTTTCAGCTAAACAAAATGTGATAGCCATTTGCTGGTTCATTCCTCAGGGTAATGCCTTGACCAATCTGAGTCAAGCTGCCTTGTTTAAATTTCAAACAATGCTTGGCAGTTAACTGTCAGTCATCATCACTAGGTACATTCTCCATGGCAATGCCTTCACCTAGTAGAGCACACTTGCCAACCAGTCAGCACTCTCTTTTCATACAGTACAAAGTTGTTGTTTTCCCTTATATTGTATTCTTGTGAATTGTCCTGATGAGTGCAAGACAAAAAGCTTCGACAAAATGTATTTTCTTTCAACAATACTCAAGTTTTCATTTTTGTCCTAAACTGCTCATTGAAAATTTTATCCTGCTTTCCTAAAAGCTCAGAGATAAGCCTCGGGGCTCAAAATTTGATTGCGCATTATTCAGGCACAGAAGTCGCGATTCACCAAAAGAGCAAACACCACAGAGATGGCACAGACTAGGGGTAGGTCAGCCTGGCTGAGTCGCATACATTCCATTGAACAGATGGCCATGGAGATTGCCAGGGTGTCAGAACAGCTGCCTGTTGTGAAGGTGAATCGCTGGTAGCATTTGATAAAGGCACTAGTTAAATCACCTTGGCACATGTTGGTAGTGGTGAGCTCATGCTGTCACTTCACTGAGCACAATGGGACATTAGCACAAGAGGGAGTGCAAGGATGGCATCACAAGGATGGTTAAAGCAGTGGCGTGCATCAGAGCTTGATTTCACAATGAGAATGGCTATATGGCTATACCTAAATAACTCCTTTTGTGTCTCACACTGGTCCCAGCTCTGCTCCCTTACCACACAACTCCCAGCCCCACACCCACTGCCACCCCACCTCACTCTGGGCCAGATCATCCCTTGGGCATCAGGGGGAGGAGATATCCAAGGAGGCAGCATCACATCACACTGCGCTAACTCAGATACTAGCACACTTCAGGGATGTAGGTTGTGTATAGAGTCAGTGGCACAGGGTGAAAGGCACCTCACCAGTGTGCAGAAGGAGACATCAGAGTCAGAGGCACCTGTGCACAGTCTCCCTCAGAGAAGGGAGGAAAGCCACAATGATGCTCTAGTGGGCAGGAACGGGGAGCCTCAGGAGTCACCTTTTGCAGCACAATATTTAGAACATCAGCAGCAGATGTATGAACATCTGGCAGAATTCTCTGAGGCAGTGGGAGCTCTAGGGCTGTGAATAGAGGAGTCAATCACTGTCATGAGCTCCACATTGTTCTGGGGCCTCAGCCACGTGAGCTCTGACCATGAGAAATTGGCCAATCTCATGGAGGGACACATGCAGCAACACTCGGAGTGGATGCAAGAGCAGAGTCTCGGCCAGGAAAGGGTGCAAGCCTCCCTCAGTAGCCTGGATCAGTCAGCTCAGAATGTGAGTACTGACATTCACGAAATACATGAGTAGCTGTGTACCCTTAACACGAATGTATCACCATTGGCACAGCAGTTGCTGGAATGATGAGCCCTGGAAAGATCCTGGTTACCTTTGCAGCCACTGGCAAGGCATGGGGGTTGATGTGTTGTGGCTCGAGTTGCTGCTGGATCATGTGACCTATGTCTGTCACCACCTCACCTGTCGCCTTTGACACTAGTTCTCCCTCAAATTCATGTAGGATGTCCTAGTCTGTACACCCTTCCTACAGGGTAATACATGGTTGTCCTGCCGCTCCTGCTCCTCTTTCCTGTGTGTGTGCAGCAGTCTCTTCCTACTGGCCTTTTGCCCTCCCTCTCGTCTTCGGCTGCTCATGATGACTGACTTCTATGGCCTCTATGTGTGAGGGTGCCATGCCCATTGTCTATATTTGTTTTATTCATTCATAGGCTGTGGGCGTCACTGGCTGGGCCAGCATTTATTGCCCATCCCTAGTTGCCATTGAGAAGTTGGTGGTGAGCTGCCTTCTTGAACCGCTGCAGTCCATGTGGTGTAGGTACACCCACAGTGCTGTTAGGGAGAGAATTCCAGGATTTTGACCCAGCGACAGTGACGGAACGACAATATATTTCCAAGTAACGGTGATGTGTGACTTGGAGAGGAACTTCCAGGTGGTGGTGTTCCCAAATACCAGAGTGAGTGCCTCATGCTCTACGTTGGAGCCATTGGATTGTGCTTGATACAGGTTTTGGTGATCCCATCTATCTGCTGCCCTTGTCCTTCTAGGTGGTAGTGGTTGTGGGTTTGAAGGTGCTGCCTAAGGAGCCTTGGTGAATTCCTGCAGTGCATCTTGTAGATGGTACACACTGCTGCTACAGTGTGTCGGTAGTGGAGGGAGTGAATGTTTGTAGATGTGGTGCCAATTAAGTGGGCTGCTTTGTCCTGGACAGTGTCAAGCTTCTTGAGTGTTGTGGGAGCTGCACTCATCCAGGCAAGTGGGGAGTGTTTCATCACACTCCTGCTTGTGCCTTGTAGATAGTGGACAGGCTTTTAGGAGTCAGGAGATGAGTTATTCACCGCAGTATTCCAAGCATCTGACCTGCTCTTGTAGCCACAGTATTTATATGGCTAGTCCAGTTCAGTTTCTTGTCAATGGTAACCCCCAGGATGTTGATCATGGGGGATTCAGTAATGGTAATGCCATTGAATATCAAGGGGTGAATGTTGGATTCTCTCTTGTTGGAGATGGTCATTGCCTGTCACTTGTGTGGTGTGAATATTACTTGCCACTTGTCAGCCCAACCCTGGATATTGTCCAGGTCTTGTTGGACATGGATTGCTTCTGTGTCTGAGAATCGTGAATGGTGCTGAACATTGTGTAATCATCAGCGAACATCCCCACTTCTGACCTTATGATGGAAGGAAGGTCATAGATGAAGCATCTGAAGATGGCTCAGCTGAGGACACTACCCTGAGGTACTCCTGCAGTGATGTCCTGGAGCTGAGATTACTGACCTCCAGTTTTGTCTGCCTCTCCCTGATGTTCTGTGCTCTCCTCTCCTGCAAGGAGAAAAAGAAGCGATCTATACACGACAGTCAGGGAATCTGTGAAACAGATAGATTGGCAACATTTGTTCAGGGTGAGTATGAAGGAGAGACACAACATAGCATTAAGATGAGGGTGAGTGTCAATGGCAGATGGACAGATGTCAATGTGAGGAAGTACATAGACAGACAGATGGGTGCATGCTCAAGGTCAGTTGGTGTGAGGAGTGATGTGCAGGTCAAGGCTTGAGAAGGCCAAGTGAGAGATTTGGGGTGATGCACACATCAGGATGTGAGTGAATGTCCCACTGTACTTACCTTTTGTGACCTGCTTAAGTCACTAAACTGTTTGGGGGACTGAATCCAAGAACATGGCACCATAATCCTACTGTTCACCTTCTGAGCAATCCCTTCTTGCTCTCTGTGGCAGATTTCATTTTCACATGGTTGAGGAAGAGAGCCTCCTTTCAGGCACTACAAATCACAGCATTGAATCAAGGAAGGACACAGAGAAATAAGGCCCAGACTTGGCACGGTGGGACTTTAACATGATTGATAATCAAGCAGCACTGACTGACAAATAACCTACTCACAGGTACTCAGGGTGGATTCCACCAGGACCACCTGGATTCAAACTTCATTACAGTCTTGGTACAAACATGGACAAAAAAGCTGAATTCCAAAGGTTAGATGAGATCAAGCCAGCATTTGATCGAGAGTGGCATCAAGGAGCCTTATAAAATTGAAATAAATGGCAATCATGGAAAAGCTTGTTGGAGTCATACCTAGCACAAAGGAGGATGGTTATGCTTGTTGGAGGCCAACCATCTTACCCAGGACATCACTGCTGGAGTTATTCAGGGTAGCTTCCTAGGCCCAACCATCCGCAGCTGCTTCAATGACCTTCCATTCATAATAAGGGCAGAAGTGGGGATTTTCACTGATATTTGCTCTGTGTTCAGCGCCATTGACAACTCCTCAGATGCTGAAGCAGTCTGTGTCCATTTGCAGCAAGACCTGGACAACGTTCAGACTTGGGCTGATAAGTGACAAATAACAAGCACGCCACACAAGTTCCAGGCAATGACCATCCGCAACAAGAGAGAATCCAACCATCACCCCTTGACGTTCAATGGCATTACCATTACTGAATCCCCCAAGATCAACAACCTGGGGGTTACCATTGACCAGAAACTTAACTGGACCAGCCATATAAATACTGTGGTTACAAGAGCAGGTCAGAGGCTAAGAATTCTGTGGTGAGTAACTCGCCTGATTCCCCAAAGCTTGTACATGTCAGGAGTGTGCTGGGATACTTTCCACTTGCCTGGATGAGTACAGCTTCAACAGCATCCAAAAAACTTAACACTATCCAGGCCAAAACAGTTGATTGGCACCCCATCCACCACCTTAAGCATTCATTCCCTCCAGCAGTGGTCCACTGTGGCTGCAGTGTGTACCATCTACAGGATGCACTGTAGGTGCTCATTAAGCTTTCTTTAACAGCACTTTACAAACGTGTGACCTTTGCCACCTAAGCACATGAGGGCAGCTGGGATAGGAATACAACAGCCTGGTAGTTCCCCTACCCACCATCTTGACTTGAAATCAGCACTGTGGATGTACCTACACCATTTGTACTGCAGTGACTCAAGAAGGCAGCTCACCATCACCTTCTCAAGTGGAATTAAGGATAGACATTAAATATTGACCTTGTCAGTGATGTCCACATCCCATGAATGAATAAATTAAAACAAATATATTTAGCTGAATTTCCACAATGGTTTTACATTTATTCAGAATGTACATTAAAAAGAATTCATACAAAATATGCTCCCCCTTACAATGAAATTTTGTCATCAGTATTTACATTTTTATATATGTTTACAGAACAACTTCCAGGAATGATTGCTAATTCTTGCCATTTTCAATCAGCTATCAATTAGTTTTAATATTGCAGCATCAAACTGCCGAAACTTTATATTGTGATAGCACATGCAGGTTTATTTACTAAATAATCATTAAGATGTTATTTCTATTTAACACCTGGAAAAAGATTTAACAGCAAAACCAGCTGACAAAATATTGTGCTGCTGCCTAAAAGTAACAAATATTTATGGAAGTGAAACATTCTACTTGAGGCTACAAACAGGAAGAATATCACATTGCACTGATTATCCCTGAATTCATGTTGAATAACTATAAAATCATCGAATTCTAGAATGGTCATGGAAGGAGATCTTATTTTATTATTATTCTTTAGTGCGATGTGTGTCACTGGCTAGGCTAGCATTTGTTGCTCATCTCTAATTGCCCTCGAGAAAATGTGGTGAACCACATTCTTAAACCACTGCAGTCCATCTGGTGTAAGTACACCTACAGTGCAAAAAGGAAGAGGGTTCCAAGTTTTGATCCAGTGACAGGGAAGGAACGGTGTTATAGCTCCAAGTCAAGTGTGTGGCTTGCCTGAGAGCTTGAGGTGGTGGTGTTCTCATGCGTTGGCTGCCCTTGCCCTTCTAAGTGGTAGATATCGTACATTTGGATGCAAAGAAGCCTTGGTGAGTTGCTGCAGTGAGTCTTGTATATGGCACACACTGCTGCCACTGTGCATCTGTAGAGGAGGAAGTGATTGTTTAAGGTATTGGATAGGGTGCCGATCCAGGAAACTGCTTTGTCCTGGATGGTGTCAAGCTTCTTGAGTGTTGTTGGAGCTACACTCATCCAGGCAAATGGAGAGTATTCTGTCACACTCCTGACTTGTGCCTTGTAGATGGTGGGCAGGCTTTGGAGAGTCAGAAGCTGAATCACTCACTACAGAATTCTCAACCTCTGACTTGTTCTTATAGCCACAGTATTTATATGGCTAGTCTGGTTTAGTTTGGGTTCTATGGTAACCCCAAGGATTCAGCAATAGTAATGCCTTATAATGTCAAGGGAGATGGTTAGATTCTCCCTTGTTGGAGATGGCCATTGCCTGACAATCTTATGGCATGAATGTTACTTGGCACTCATCAACCCAAGCCTGAATGTTGTTCAGATCTTGCTGCATATCGGCACTATGGGTCACTTCAGTATCTGAGTCGCCGCCAAATGGTATTGAATATTATGCAATCATCAATGAACATCTCCACTCTGACCTTATAGTGGAGGAAAGGTCATTGATGAAGCAGCTGAAGATGGTTGGACCTAAGCACTACCCTAAGGAACACCTGCAGCAATGTCCTGAGACTGAAATGATTGGCCTCCAACAGCCATCTTCCTTTATAGTGGGTATGAGTCAAACCAGTTGAGAGTTTCTCCGATTCTCATTGACCTCAATTTTGCTAGGGTTCCTTAATGCCACACTCGGTCAAATTCTGACTTGATGTTAAGAGCAGTCACTCTCACCTCACCTCTGGAATTTGGCTCTTTTGCATATTTAAACCAAGCCTATAATGAGGCCAGGAGCTGAATGGCCCTGGTGGAACCCAAACTGAGCATCGGTGAGCAGGTTAGTGCTGATAGCACTGTTGATGACACTTTCTATCACTTTGCTGATGATGGAGAATAGACTGTTGGGGCAGTAATTGGTCAGAATGGATTTGCCCTGCTTTTGATGGACAAGGCGTACTTGGGCAATTTTCTGCATTGTCAGTTAGATGTCAGTGTTGTAACTGTAAGGGAACATCTTGGCTAGGGGCTCAGTTAGTTCTGGGGCATAAGTCTTCAGTACTGCTGCCAGGGTATTATCAGGGCCCATAACCTTGGCAATATCCAGTGCCTTCAGCTGCTTCTTGATATAATGTGGAGTGAATCAAATTGGCTGAAGACTGGCATCCATGATGATTGGGACCTCAGCAGGAAGCCAAGATGGATCATCAACTTGGCACTCCAGGCTGAATATGTTGCAAATACTTCAGCTATGCCTTTTGCACTGATGTGTTGGTCTCCCCTGTCATTGTGAATTGGAATATTTGTGGAGCTGCCTCCTCCTCCGATTAGTTGTTTAATTGTCTACCACCTTTCACAACTGGACTGCAGAGCTTAGATCCAATCTGTTGGTTGTGGGATCACTTAGCTCTGTCTATTGCATGCTGTTTCTGCTGTTTGCTCTTCTGCCCATTGAGCCTGAGCCAGCCCTCTGAAAAAGAACCCATTCCTCTGTCCTTTCACTGTAGAAAATGTTTTTCCTTCAAGTACTTGAAGTTCCCTTTTGAAAAGCATGATTGGATCTGCTTCACTATCCTTTCAAGCAATGTATTCCAGGTCACAATCCCTCACTGCATTAAAAAGTTTTGCCAATTACATTAAATCTGCGTGTTCTGGTACTAATCCCTTCCATCAGCAGAGCACTTTTTTTCTGTCTACTCTGTCTGGACCCCTCATGATTTTCAAAACTTCTTTCAAATCTTCTCTCTACCTTCTCTGCTTTAAGGAGAGAAACCTCAGCTTCTCCAATATGTCTGCATATTTCATATTCCTCATCTCTTGAACCATCCTTATCAATATTTTCTAATGACTAAGGGTATCACATCCTTACTGAAGTGCAGTGCCAAAAGTTTTGGCTGGACCAGTGTTTTATAAAGTTTCATCAGAATGTTCGTGCTTTCATACTGTCTGGCCCAGATTTTTGCCCAGAGCCAGGGAAATGTGAGCCTAGCCCTTTTGTAGTTTCCAAACCTGATCACCGATCACGATTTCATGCTGGTTAGCCAATTAACAGTCAGCCGGCGTGAAAAACGCGCTGAAAGGCTTAGCACTGCCGGGATGGAGGCGGAAGGTGGGCAAGTGCTGAAGTTAGTGCAGGAGCTGGGGAGCACTCACCGAAAGTTCTCTCAAGGTAGAGAGCTGCCTCAGGTAACTGAAGAATTTAAATACCAAAAATAAAGATTGTAAACACCGGGAAAAATGCCCACACATCAGAATCAGTCACCATAACATATGGATGATGAAAATTCTGCACAAACATCTTTTTTAAATTAATATCGGAAACCTCATCCCTCCCTTGTTTTTCCATTTTGAATACTTGTGAGGGCAAATCTAACGAGCACTAATGCTGTGAAGGATGAATTCCTGGAATGTGTATGAGATGGTTTTCTAGAGCGATATGTTGAGGAACCAACTAGAAATCTGGTTATTTTAGATCAGTATTTTGGAACAAGAAAGGACTAATTAAGAATCTTGTTGTCAAAGAACCTTTAGGGAAGAATGACCATACTATGATGGAATTTTCCATTAAATTTCAAAATGATGCAGTTCAATCCAAAACTAGGGTCTTAAATCTAAACAAAGGAAAATATGAAGCTATGAGGGGCAAGTTGGCTAAGGTAGATTGGGAAATACATTGTAAGGAATGATAGTAGACAGGCTAGTATTTAAAGAATTAATACATGGTTGTAAGGGGAGACTGATTAATGGGGACCATGGGATACTTGGTGTAAAACCTAAGCTGCTAAAACTTGAGAGAAGCTTGTCTGTGAAACAAAGAGTCATATGAAAGATCTAATCAAGAGGAGATGAGATCAGCAGGAGAGACAGAGAGGCATATGACAATGTGAATAAGGAAAAGTGAGATCAGGGGAATAAGGTGGAAAGATTTAATTAAAGATAAAGCAGCTGGTCAAGTGAACTTTTTGTAACCTATAAATTGACTGCTCAAACACTATACTGCAGAACCCCTACTCATGAGAATGGGGCTTCTCCGTGCATGCTCATAATAAAGATCACTTGCTTGAACAAGACATCCAACTCTCAAGGCATTTTTGGGTACCGAGGCAAGCCCTCAACCTTTCATGGTTTACAATGAATATACATTCATTTATGGTGCAAAAACTCAATAGAAAAAGTGAGTCAACCATGGTTAACAAAGGAAGTTCAAGATTATAGTAGATCAAAGGGTGAGGCTTACAAAGTTGCCAAAAAATGTAGTAAGCCTGAGGTGTGGGAGCATTTTATAATTCAGCAAAGGAGGACCAAGAAACTGATAAATAAAGGAAGAATAGAATAGGAATGTAAACAAGAAACATAAAAAGACTTTAAATCTTCTACAGGTATGTAAAAAGAAAAAGATTAACAAAGACAAATGTGGGTACAATAAAGGCAGGGACAGAAGAACTTATAATGGGGAATAGGGAAATGGCACAGAAGCTAAATAATTACTTTGTGTCTGTTTTCAGGGAGGAAGTTACAAATAATAGTCTCAGAAATAATAGAGAGTGGAGGGACTAGAGGGGATTCAATTAGTATAAGCAAATTAGTAAATTAGAAATTAGTGTATGAGTAAAAAGTAGTGCTGGAGAAATTAACGGGACTGAAAGTAGATAAATCCTTGGGACCCGATGATCTACATCCCAGAATGTTGAAAGAAGTGGCTATAGAGATAGTGGATGCACTGTTGGTCATCTTTCTATGGGGCAGAAAATTCTATGGGGCAGAAAATTCTATGGGGCAGAAAATTCTGTTCGGCATACTGGGGAGGGCCCTGCATGCCAACGCGTAACATGACGCATGTCATTTCAATCTTTATTTCGGCATGCATGCATCGGAGTCAGCTGCGCGCCCGCCGAACTGTCAAAGGCCTGTTAAGGCCATTAATAAACTAATTGGAGCAATTGTCAGGGCTGCCCGTCCAACCTTAAGGTGAAGAGCCCAGGCGGCCTTTGCATTTTTCATGAAACCTCATCCATGGTCAGGATAAGGTTTCATGAAGGATTTATAAATGAAATAAAAACTTTAATCAAAATTCATAAACATGTCCCAGCTCATGTGACACTGTCACATGAGGGGACATGTGTAAATGATTCTTAACTTTCCTTATTTTGAAGTTTCAAATTGAACTTAATCTCCCTGAGGCAGCTCCGTGCCTCAGGGAGATTTCTGCGCTCTTTCCCACGCATGCATAAAAGAGCACAGGCTCTGACTCTCCCTCCTCCCCCTGCTGCACAGGTAGTGCTGAGTGCTTCTGGGTGCACATCACGCTGGGCGGGCCTGAATTGACCCCCCCACCCCATGTAAAATGGTGGCATGCAGCTGATCATGGGCGGCAATCGGCTCTGCGCCCACCCGCGCCCACTCCAACGAGGGGAAATTCTCCCCATAGATTCTGGAATGGTGCCTGCAGATTGGAAGGTTGCAAATGTAACCCCACTATCTAAGAAAGGAGGAAGAGAGTAAATGGAGAATTACAGACCTGTTTACCTGACGTCAGTCATAGGGAAAATACAAGAATCTATTGTAAAGGAAGTGATAACTGGACTCCAAGAAAATAATGATTTGATTGGGCAGAGTCAACATTTATGGGAGGGAAATCATGTTTGAAAAATCTGTTAGAGTTTTTTGAGGATGTTGCTAGTAGAACAGATAAGGGAAACCAGTGAAAGTGGTAAATTTGGATTTTGAGATGGTTTGGATAAGATCTCACACAAGAGGTTAATAAACAAAATTAGAGCACATAGGATAGGGAGTAATATACTGCATGGATTGAGGATTGGTTAAATGACAGAAAACAGAGAGTAGAGATAAGCGGATCATTCTCAGGAGGCTGTGACTAGTGGAGTACTACAATGATCAATATTTGGGCCCCAGATATTCACAATCTATATCAATGATTTGGATGTGGCGACCAAATGTAATATTCCCAAGTTTGCGGATGACACAAAACTAGGTGGGAATGTATGTTGTGAGGATGATGCAAGGACACTTCAAGTGGATTTGGACATGCTTAGTGAGTGGGCAAGAATGTGGCAGATGGAATATAATGTGGATAATTGTGAGGTTATCCTCTTTGGGTGGAGGAACAGAGGTGTAGAGTACTTTTTAAATGGTGCCACAAGATCTGTAGCCAAGGGGAGGGAATTTCTAAATCCTCATACTGAGGCTAGATTTTTCCAGCACCCCACCCCCCTCCTCCCACCCCCATAGCAGGTTCCCTCACAGCAGGGCGAGCGAGCCACTGAAATCTCCATTTACATCGGCAGGACCGGAAGATGCCACCGGCATGAGGGGCTGGAAAATTCTGGTCTGAGTATTTGATCAAGTCAGCCAAGAAGAAAACTGGAGGCTATTATGCTCAGGTAAATTAGGTAATCAGGCTGATGACATGTCAAAAGTGGAATCTGTGACAAAAGTATAATAATTTTTCATAATATTTTTCTGGTTTATTGTGAAGTAGTTTTATGCGGGTAAGTATAGTTGGGTCTGTCTGTGTGATTTAATTACATTTGGATTCAAGTAAACCGCAAGCTTGAAATCATCAAAAGAAGCTGGGTGCTTGACATGCTAACGAGTAAACACGGATGCTGGTTTAACATGTAAGATATGAAGAGAATTTGCATTTTTGGATGAATGAAGAGATTTGGATTTCAAAGGGATCTTAGTCTGTTTACAACTGACCAGATAAGCAAGGCTAAGGAGTATGTTTATTTCTCCCAAAGATTAGTTACAATACTGGCAACATGAAAGTTTTTATATTATGAGGAAGATATACTTTCAAAGACATATGGAACGATAGACTGTATGTAGTAAAAAGAGAGCAACATATATAAAAGAGAATGAAAGTTAATGTTGAAGAAGGTTATGTAAGATCTAACAGGAGTGTGTGAAATAGCATTAATGAAGCCTCCAGCCATTTGTGCATGAGTCTACTATAAAACAAAACTGAAGTTGGGGAAAAGCCATTTGGAATTCCGCTGTCTAGTAGATATGTGTTAACTGGCTGGTTCTGTTTTAAATCTAAAAGCTACTTTGGACTGATGCCTTAAAGGGGTAACTGGGGGTCAGGTTAATTAGGAATTTTAGGAGCTATTATAGTAGTAATTGTAATCTTATTCATGTGCTTGAAATCTTTTATTTTGTTAATAAATATTTTAATTTAATTTTTTAAATCTCTAAAGGCCTTGGTGGACTTATTACTCCTGAATTCAGTGCACACATCTTCTCATAATAAATACAAATTGCAAAACTGTTGTGATAGCGCAACCAAGTTTCCCTCGTGGATTTGGTCCACCTGGCACACATCATCTGTCATGTCATAACAAGTCCAAATGAGGTTCCAGGCCGTACTGTTCCCCCAACAACCTGAATGTTTAAAATATTTTTTCTTTCAGACTCCTATTATAAAGTGCTCAATAGGCCATAAATAAAATTCAGCACCCAGCTACCTTGGCAGAGTGACATCAGAGTTTATTATGATGGATGCGCTAACTGTGTTGTTAGCACTCTTGCCTTTGAGTCACAAAGTTCCAGATTCAAGTCCCACTCCAGGGCTTGAGCACAAAAGTCAAGTTCCACGCTCAATACAGCACTGAGGGAGCAGTGCACTGTCAGAGATGTGAAAGATACCATGGCACTATTTTGAAGAAGAGCAAGGAAGTTATCCCTGGTATCCTGGCCAATATATATCCCTCAATCAATATCACAAAAAAACAGATTACTGGGCCATTATCACATTGCTGTTTGTGGGAGCTTGCTGAATGTAAATTGACCTCAGCCTTTCCTACATTACAGCAATTACACATCAGAAGTACTTCATTGGCCGCAAAGCACTTCAGTGGTCATGAAAAGCACTATATAAATGCAAGTCTTCCTTTTCTTTCTTGCTTTCTGTGTCCCTAGTATTCTGATGGTGCTATTGAAATTCTGGCTTGGACTCGGTGGGCCAGATGGCCCCTTTCTGTGCCATATTGACTCTAATGAAGGAACCTTTCCCCTGACTTCAAACAGTCTGGGGAGATCAGAGCCCTTTTCGACAATTTTTCATGGCAATTATAACAGAAGTTCAAGGGTAACCCTTTGGAAAATCTATGCCTAATTTTAAAAAATCAAAATGCCTGGTGTGGAGTTCATGTTGCAAGAGAAAATGAACTTCATGCCTTAAGCACTCACATCCTCTTTCTGTAATTTCAAAATCACTACTGTGACCAACTTTGCTGTTGTGTATTGCAATAAAAACAATCTAGGCCCATATTTCAGTCTAACTCCTCATTCTATGCATTATATATATATATATATATATATATATTGAGGTTGCTGAGAACTTTCAACATTTCGAGGACTGGTTCAGCTTTACTAGAGCGGTTTTCATATTTTGCTATTTTTCACACTTCATATGTATGAAAACAACTAAGACTTTCATTATACAAAGCACCATTTGCCTTCTACCAGACTTTACAAGACATTGGTTTCAATTTTAATTAAGGGTGAGCAGCGAACATGCTACCTGTGGAGTGAGTGTCAAGGCATGGGCCTGGGGAATTTTAACTCCTGGCCCACCTGTAAATTGAGCACACCAGACCTTCGCTTGATGGTGCCAATGGTGTTAAATGACAGAGTCATATGCCATTACACTCTTGTAAATGATGGTAACTATTCAAATAAATATTTGCCTGGTATCTGGTTTGGGAAACTTGTTAGGTTGGGCTGGTATTTAGTAAAGATAATGGTATGACAACATATCCAGAAATACTCTTACTTCCCTGAACCAACGAGTTTCTTAAGCATTCCACTCAAGTACCATAATGTTGCATGAACAAAGCTATTTAAATGTTGTGACTTGATTCATGTACAAACTATTAGTTGTACAGTCAAATAAATAATAAAACACAGGAACTTTTTATTTCATTTTGTAATGGTGTGCTTTCCCCTTTGCTCACTCCTTTATTCTCTGAATAAAACTTTGGCCAGGAAATTAATGCCCAAAGTCAACTTCTCCGTCAAATTCTCCATCCGCCGACGATGATTCTTGGCATAGGTGGAACCAGGAGATCCCGGCTTTTAATTTAACTTTTTTTATAACTAATGTCAACTATCATACTCATTCAAATTAGCTTTTTTTTCTTTTCTGTACAAGTTTAAAATCCTCTATTTTTCCTTCTTTTGCTCAGTTTTCTAGCCTCCACTACCCAATATGAAGATGGAAAAGACTTATAAAAAAAATTGCATTTAATTTTCCACACGGACCCAAGTTAAATGGTTTTCTTCCATGCAGCACATTTCTATCGTTCCAAAAACCAGGTCTTCAAAGCCATGTTTTAGCCTTGTGATTAAGAGAGTTCTCAAGAGTTTTAAATCACCGTTCAATGTATTCTTCCATGCTGAAACACAATAGAGCTCTGAATCAATGAACAATTGTGCCTGTTACAGCTCTTTGCTAGAACAAGTCAGGGCTAATCCCACTGTCCATTGTCTCAACATAGCCCTCGACATTGCTCTGCTTCAAATATTTACTAATTTTTCCTTAACCATTCCCTATCACAAAATATTCCATGCTCTAACAATGTTTTAGGTGAAGAAATTGTTTCTAACAATTTAATCTTAAATTCATTACTGACTGCTCAGCCAGAGGAAATATTCCTTGCCTATTGACTCATAAATCTGCATAATTTTTAAATCTGTATTAAATGTCCTCTTGGCTTTCTCTGTTCCAATGCAAATAAGATCAACATCTTAATTCTCTCCTCATAACTGTATTGTCCTCAGAATTGTGGCATAAACTCTGTGCATGTAAATTGGATTTCTGGCAAACTTACAGTGGCAGAGCTGGAGCAGTCAGAGGAAATTCCAGGCTTACATCTCTCGCTGTACATTCACATCCTTAATCATGTTTTTGTTGAATCTATATTCCCATTGCTTCTTTTTACTCCGAACATAAATTACCTCACACATTGTTAATTGTATATTAGTTGCATGCAGGTGGTGGACATTAATTGGCGATTCATTTGAATCCCTACAAATTGACACAGATTGAAACAGTGGTTGTTGTGCTACAAAGTGTATGCATGTAATATGTGATTCTGCAAATAATAAAAAAGTTTGTAAAGTTTAGCTTCAGTTCTATCCTTCATCAACTGTCTTTCTGGAGTATTGTATAACACACTGGTCCATATTACATTGTATATTCCCCAACTTTCTGACCGTTTGCCAATCTGTCTAAGACTTTTTGAAGTTTATCTTATCTCCTCCATGTTTGCCAAATCCCCTATTTATATGTCATTGGCAGATGTTGAGATAGTTCTCCCTATTCCCAATTCTAAATCATTTATAGGAAAACAAATGTGAATTTAGCACTGACCTCTCAGATACACCACTTCCAATCCTTCTTGAGCATAAACAACAACCAGTTATTCTCCTTGTTTCCTGTCCATCATTAAATTATGTAATCTAAGAGTTTATTGAAAATTGATGCTAATCTAGTTGACCTGCATTTACCAGATTTAGACTTCTTTTCTTTGTTGAGCAATAATGTTAAATCAGCAACTCTGTAGTCCCACAGCACAATTTACATTCTTCATGAGGACAAAAATGTTGTGAAAGAAGTGGCTTAAATATCTCTTGATGCAAAAGGAAAAAATCTCAGCCATCAAAAAATAAACAAGAACATGACATCGGATCCTGAAAGTCCAGCTCTCAGCTGTGATCCTAGTTCACATGCAGAGACAACCAGATCAGACTGCAATGGGCTGAATTTTACATGCTGGAATAGGGACTGATGCTGTCCCACGCATGCGTAAAATCCAGTGTGATGACATGGGCTCGCAAACTCAGTCTGCCATAATGTGGAAGTTGGGCAGATACTAAAATTGGCAGTTCACCCGCCAGTTTTAAAAAGCTAATAAACAAGTGTTCAAGTTTAGGAGTTAAATTATTTATCAGGAAGTGTTACAAATGTCAGTATAAAGGCTACAAGAGGGACTACAGCTGATTTTACCATAATAAAGCTGGGCAACCTTGCTAGTGCTGGCAAC
This sequence comes from Carcharodon carcharias, assembly GCF_017639515.1. Taxonomy (NCBI): domain Eukaryota; kingdom Metazoa; phylum Chordata; class Chondrichthyes; order Lamniformes; family Lamnidae; genus Carcharodon; species Carcharodon carcharias. The sequence goes on along the minus strand of NC_054477.1, from coordinate 72,407,748 downwards.
TTAGTTTTCCATTCCTGAGAGAAGAGGATATGCAGGCAGTGCTGCAAAGAAAATTGTGCAGTGCAGCATTTGTGCCGAGCATCGCTGTCGCTAATGGGAATTGTACATTCAGTGGGAGGCTCCTCCGCCAGAGAGGAGGAGAAGGAGAAGGAGGAGGGCAGCTGGCCAGGGACAAGTGCACCCTATGGTCCAGCAAGGTGAGCAACCTGCTGCAGAGTAAGGGCCTCTGGAAGGCAGGCAACAGCAGCAACAGAAAGCAGATAACGGAGAAGGCAGTATCCTGCCAATACAGTATACTGGACAAGGCTGGCATACTTACAAATGAAAGAGCACCAGTGCCTGAGAAGACTCTAACTGTCTAAGGAGACATGCTGGCTGGGGAGATCACATTCAATAACATAAATGGACATCCAATGCCTGTGGCCTTGAAAGTCACAGTGGCCCTGAATTTTTTTGCCACCAGCTCCTTCCAGGCTCTACCTGGAGACCTGTGTGGGATAACGCAGCCAGCTGCACATCACTGCATCAAGGTGGTCACAGGTGCGGTTCAGGTGGGTGCACTAGTTTATTTCATTCAGTGTGGACAACGCCAGTCAGGCTTAAATAGCCAGAGAGTTCGGTAGCATTGTGAGATTTCCAAAGATGCAAGGCAGACATGTAGCCATTAAAGTGCCTTCTGGATAGCCAGAAGCATTTGTAAACAGGAAGTGATACCATTCCATTAATGTCCTGCGTGTATGCAACCACATGCAATGGATAATGTAGATGTGTACTTGGTATCCTGGCAGCAGTGATAATGTCTACATCCTTAGACACTCACAGCTGCCAGGGATGTTCAGTGGGCCAGAATATTTGGATGGCTGGCTTCTGGGGTACAGAGGATACCCTCTAAAGAGATGGCTTATGATGCCGGCACAGAACCCATGGACAGAGCCTGAGAGTAGGTGCAATGAAAGCCAGTCATCCACCAGAGGCCTCATTGAGCAGACCATTGGCCTGTGATTCCAATGTCTGAGTGGATCAAGTGGCACTCTACAATATGAGCCTGTGAGATTGTCATTTATGATCTTTGCCTGCTGTGCTTTGCACAACCTGGCCCGACCTAGAAGAGGATGATCTGATGGAGACAACCCCGAATCTGATGAAGAGTCTGATCTGAATCTGAGCAACGGCAGCCAGCTGCGCTGCTCCACAGGAGACTCTGAATGCCAGGAGGCAAGAGATTTTCTTATACTGAGAAGATTCCAATAGCAATGTTTCTCTAGCTCAACGATATATTCTCGCCCCTTCAATGGGTTTAACAGCGTTATGACAACTTCAGCCTCCAATGTATGATTTCTGGTGTAGCTGCCACAATCCTGTGCCAGGGGTGCTTTTAAATGGGTGGCCCGTGACCAACTTCCAGCTCACAGCTTGCCCCCGGAAGTCCCGTCCTTCCATTCCCGATTGGGCGAGATACCCACCGTCCCTCTCTGCTGTTGGCTGGCATCTCACCTGGTGCCTGCAAGACACATTAATGGACATCTTTCAATGGTGGGGGTCAGTAACCCACACCCTTCCAGGTTAGCCTCCCGCTCATCGCCAAGCAGCGGAAAATTTAGCCCAATGTCTTGTAAAACAATTTATCCTCAATAAATTTATTAATTGAAGAGCATTTACTTGGTTAGCATGAATATCATGATAATACTTAATCAGAATTCACATATTTTGACCTTGGACAATACTTTCTACTAGCGTCCAGCAGGAATTGGAGAACTCCCTGGATTAAGATGCAAGTTCCCTCCAGTGCTAGTGGCTTTGAAGGACTCCCTAACTTGTTCAAATACAAGTTATTTTTGGCTTGGCCTAAATAGCCAAGTAGTTATGGTACTGGGTTTGTAACCTCAAGATCAAGAGTTCCAATCTCACACTGGCAAACTATGAAACAATGTAACTTCATCTGAAACAGATGGAAACAGGTTTGAACTTGAAACATGGAAGAATTTCTAGCCAGTTCTGTCTTGTTCGTATGCTTTAACCGCAGGGGTGACCAGGATCTGGGACGTGCTGGGTGGCGGAGGACTGGGCTGGATGCTCCCGCAGGAGTTGGCATGACGTGCATCTGTGAGTGTCCAGGTCGCAGCCGATGCCATCCAAGACCTGAGAACGGTCGTGCTCGGACCCGATGTTATTTTGGGTCTTGAGGTGGCCCAGGTGCGCGGTGGTCTTCCGTCTGAACGTTCCCCTGTTCGGACAGAATTCCGCATTGGCCCCAAGCCCCGAACCCTCCCTTGGGTACAGGTGCCCCGCAATATGAGCCGCCTCGGGGACATGCCCTCCGTGCCTTTTGGCACGGCAAAGAGGGGCTTTTTGTACGGACTGCTGCTGCACACCTTCCATTTTCTCGCCCTTGTCCGTCGCCCGGACACGCCCTGGCGTGCCTTGTTGCCGTCCGGCAGCGGAGGCCCCCAATGGGAGGCCCTCTACAGAGGTGTCCTCCCACTTTCTATCGGGGACCTGGGTTGGAGGGTGTTGCATGCAGCAGTCCCTTATAATAAGAGGATGCATAGGTTCACGGAATCTCAGGACACGTGCCCTTTTTGCGGTCTTGTGGAGTCCGTGGACCATGTATACATAGGGAGTTGTAGGCTGCACTCCCTTTTTAGTTACTTGAAAAACCTTTTATTGATGTTTTGTTTGCACTTCAGCCCCATGCTCCTGATCTATGGGCACCCGGTGCGGAAGGGGGTCGGGAAGGAGGAGGACCTCCTCGTGAACCTGCTCCTGGGCCTGGCCAAGTTGGCCATTAACAGGTCCAGGCAGCGGGCGATCGACGGGGGAGTCCCACCCGATTGTTTGTCCCTCTTCCGTGGCTACGTTCGCTGCCGGATGTCCCTGGAGAGGGAGCACGCGGTGTCTGCTGACACTCTCGAGGCCTTCCGTGCTCGGTGGGCACCGCGGGGACTGGGGTGTTTTGTTGACCCCTTTAATCACATTTTGATTTAAAGTTTGTAAGGTTCCTTTAAACTTTGTCCTTGGTTTTACAACTGACCTGAATTAGGGGCTGTGCCTGATTTATCCCAATTTTGTTGATTTGGTTTTCATTTAAAAGATTATCAAGAGTTCAAATCTCACAATGGCAAACTATGAAACAATGTAACTTCATCTGAAACAGATGGAGACGGGTTTGTACTCGAAAGAGTTACAAGTTATTTTTGCTATCACATGCAGCTGTGACTGCCCATCATGTTCACTTCATTGCTAATCTAGGGCGAAATGGTCCCAGATTTGCACTAAGTGTGGTAGCGGGCGGGAAAAAGAGCGTTTCACCAGCCAGCCGCAATGGCAGCTTTTCACTTCATTTTGTCCAGCATTTGGAGGACTGTTGGAGGCCAGAAATCTGCTGAGTCCAAGTCAGATGACAAGCCTCTGGACTCGGTCATGTCACAGTTGCTGCAGCTGCAAAGGCAAGCTCGGGAATATCAGGAAGGGATGTCTGCCGCACTCCTCAGATTGCAAGGCACGATGGAGGAATCCATCCACCTTCAGCATGCAAAGGCACCAAGGTCAACACTGGTAGGATGGAGGCCGCCGTGGTGACCTTGGTCCAAGACATCGGCCCTGCACTGCCGCTTGGGCCGAAGTCCATCACTGATGCCATAGTTGGCCTCCAACAGCATCAATGCAAGAGGGGTGTGGTGCAACTCGATCTCACTCTACCTTCCCCTTCTCCTCAAGGAGTCAGCCAGGGGTTCCTCAGGAACCCATAGGGAGGAGGATCAGCGGGTGCACATCCCAGGGCCATCCATGCAGGTGACTCCGGGAGCGTCCGGCCCATCCAAATCCCCTCTTCTTGTGACCCCAGGAGCTCCAGCTCCACAGGCCGAGGAGGGTGCCACTGCCACACAGCAGGAACCCAAAAGCAGGCCGGGGCCCTTCAGGTCTTGGCCCTCCAGAGGATGCCCGTCAAGATCATCAGAGACAGGGCATAGCAGTCAGTAGGCTGCCTCCACCTCCACTGTGGTTGTCGGGGGAACACCGAGACGTAACGGCAGAGTTAGGAACGTTAAGTAATTGCACAACCTGGGCACTGGTGTTAACCACATGTACATAATGTTCACTATTGTAAATAAACTCCTTGCCTATGGCTCCTTGTTATGATGAGCAATATTCGTGTCACTCAGATGTGAAACCTTGGTAGCCGCACAAGATAAAGGCAGGTGTCTCAGTCCAGGGCCTCTTCCCTGTGCAATGTGTAACCTTCAGACCAAAGTGATGGTCCAGCCTCTCACTCACTGGACACATTACTGATACCTGCATCTCGGTGGTGTTCGTCATTGCTGCCAGAATGTCGTGGGCAGACATCACAGAGATCCATCATTCTCTCTGTGTGCTCTCAGCATCTTTGAGGTGGGGCTGGCTCACATCTCTTCAGCATTTGTGACTAGTTTCTCTGTGCTTCTGATAGGCTCAGGTGTTGAAGGTGCACAAAGGATCAGGTGCTTGGCAAGTTTCACAGCTGCATCTCTATGATATGACCCTGATCACAGAGCACAAGCAAACTATCCTCGGCCAGACAAGAGTCAGATATTCTCAGAGGCTGTGTGAAGTTCTATGGGTTACCCTCACTGCATGTTGTCATCATCGTCCACGAATCTAGCAGCTATCAGGGCCTCCTGAACATGCCTGCCTCATCTGGCCAGCACAAAGACCTCATTGCCATCATCCTCGCCTTCAAGGATCTCCTCACTCTCATGCCTGTCCACATGATCCTCATCAGAGGAGATCTCCAACTCCTCCATCTCCTCCTCAGCCAGCTCCTCTCCCCATTGCAGCGCCAGGTGGTAAAGGGCACAGCAGATGACGATGATGCATGACACCCTCTGTGGACTGTATTGCAGGTCTCCACCAGACTGGTCCAGGCACTAGAACCTCATTTTCAGTATCCTGATGGTTTGCTCCATCAAGTTGCGAGTTGCATCATGAGCCTCTTTATACCTTCGCCCTGCTGCAGTCTGAGGCTGCCACATGGGTGTCATCAGCCATGTCCTCTGTGGGTAGCCCTTGTCCCTGAGGAGACATCCCTGCAGCCTCTGTGGACTTGGATGACATCAGGGATCTGAGACTTGCCAAGGATGTCGGAGTCGTGGACACTCCCTGGGAACCGTGCTCAGCCCTACAGGGAGTGCTTGTAGTGGTCGCACACCAGCTGCACATTCAGCGAGTGGAATCCATTGCAGTTGACATAGGTGACCGCGTATTGTGATGGATATCTGGGGGCCATGTGAGTACAGTCAATAGCACCCTGCACCTGTGGGAAACCCGAGATCTAGGCAAATCCCAGCGATCTCGCATCCTGGCTCTCCTGGCCCCAGCGAAATGCACAAAGTTGTGTGCTCTCACGAAGATGGTATCTGTGACCTCATGGATGCATTTGTGGATGGAGGTTTGTGAAATCCCACAGAGGTCACCTGTGGAGTCCTGAAAGGAGCCACTGGCATAGAAATTGAGCATTGCAGTCACTTTCACAGCCCTTGGCAGTGGATGCCCTCCATGTCCCTGTGGAGTCAAATCCTTCCAAAGTTGAAAACGTGACTGACCAGTTCCCAAAATCTGTGCAGTCTTTGGCAACACTGGTTCTTGGTCATCTGCAGGAATAGAAGGCGGTGTCTATGGACTCTGGGTCCAGCTAGGCACCGACAAACAATGGCTCACTGTGGCTCTTTAGTAGTATGAACCCCACCCTTCTTCCTTAGGGTGCTGCTCCCCCCTCTGCCCAGCCAGGTCCCCCAATCACTCTCTTCTCCTTCGTCTCTGCTCTCTGTAAGCCATGTGTGCATAAAGCCATTTGTTGTGCGTCCTAACGTGGCCATGGAGCCTGATTGCAGACTCATGTGGCTTTCCACAATGCGTGCAAGGAAAAATTATTTGATTTTGTTTAGACTGCCCAGTCTTTCTAACTTGCCTTTTGTCCTTTGTTGCCTGTATTGTTTGGTGTTTGCAGGAAATAACACCACTACTTCAGGTTGCTCCTCCAGTAGTTCTTTCTTGTGCAATTTTCTCCAATCCATTGTGGATGTGCCACATTTCCTGAGGTTCGCTTTTAAGGAGCTCTTTTGAACTTTAATCTTGGCCTACCTCACAGGCAGCGTCCAAGTTTGAGTTGTGAACACACTTAGGTATTTTATCATCACTCATATGTACTACATGTTCACTCCATCTGAGCTCGGCTCTGATGAGGAGTGCTCGAATTCCAGACATTTCTGTTCTTTGAAGTGCCTCAGCGTTGGATGCTTTTTCCTCCCACGTGATGCCCATGATGTTCCAAATGAATCTCATGTGGAACCTGTCCAACTGTTTACTATGTCTGGAGTAGGTAGTCCATGTCTAACAGGATGCCTTGCACTACCACAGCTTTGTACACAGCAGGTTTTGTTGTAAGTTTGATACATCATTTCCTCCACAGTCTCTTGTGTAAACAGGCAAATGCTGGGCTTGTTCTGGCAATTCTGTTTGTCACATCACTCTCAATACAGACATTTCTGGAGATTGTGTTTATGTGATAGTTGAAGTTATCTACAACCTTCAGGATTGTGTCATTCATAGTTATAGCAGGTATAGTCAGAATTTGGTAGTGGTTAGTGAAGTATCTCTGGTTTCCTTAAGTTGATGGTTAGCCCATAATCGTCATTACCAGTAAGGGAATACCATTCCTCTGCTACTTCCATTAAGGCAGCTTTTATTTGTGCCACTTGAGAAAGGATGGTTGGAGATAGGCATTCCCCCTCATATGTGCCCGCATACTATCCTCACCTAGTTTGGCCTGCAAACCAATGCAGTTACTGTCGTGTGGCTGCTGCCATGCACAAGCAGCCACGTGGAGCCACAGGTGAGAGCTGAGCGAGTGTCAAGGACCAGATGCAGTCATCCATCCAACTATGAATATAGGCTGCACCTGACTCCTGCAAAAGGGGCCACCTCTGACATGTACCCTCCACACCCTTACTGGTACTGGTATCCTCTTATTGGGGCTGAACACATTGCAGCACAGCAGTGTGGACAACTGTAAAGTTCATCGGCACAGGCACAGAAGATGCTGCAGATCATCCACTGCAGTCAACCAGATCACCAGTTGTCTTGACTTCTCAAGCCACCGGGATCAGATGAGCAAGACTGAGAGAGTCAGGCTGGCCAAGCACAATCCATCTTCACTGTAATCAACTCACACATAGCTGTTTCTTGTGTGCGCATCTTATCGATCATGCACTACCAACAGAAAAATAGTGGCCAGTATGCTCTGCTATCTCCTACCCGACACTTTTGAAAAGCCTTAGGTGCTCTTGGCCATCAGAGTCAGGTCACCTATGCACCCTGAGCTGTGCTTTGTTTTAAGAAACTATTATTTTTATAGTTATCTCTATCAACTGTCTAATACCCTACTCTAGCATATGCTTCCACCATAATTTTTTTTAAAAATGCAAACTATTTATTACAGCCAAGGCTTCATCCTTCAAGATTGGATTCCTTCCTTCATCCCTGATGGATTTTATTTTCTTATCAGCCAATGCTTTCAAGAAGACCTGGCTCATTTCTTGTTGTCTTTTTCAGATTTCCTATTGGCCTTCCTAATTTCCCCTTTCACCACTGCACTACATTTTCAATCTACCTCATAATTACCTTTAGTATTGTTAGTCTTAATTTTATCATGCGTTTTAATCTTTCTATCCCTGGAACTCTAGTCCCTGGTTCATTTCCTTTCCACCTTACAAGAATGTATTTATATTCTACTCCAGGCATCTCATATTTGAAGATATCTAATGACCTGTTGACCTGTTTGCTTAGTTTTCTGCCCAGGTTACCTGTTTTGACTTTTTTCCACTCCAGCATCTTTATATTTGACTCAATTTACATTGGCTCATTTTACATTAAAATCAGCTATTTTGTATTTGTTGCTTCCCCATTATTTTAACAATCTCGTATTTCTTATTTGCCCCACTTCATTTACCAAATCAGGCAATGCTTGTTTCCTTGTTGGACTGAGAAACATTCTGGGGGGAATTTTACACTCCCATGCTAGTGGATTTGAAGGCGTTGAGGATTGTTGTGGGGAGTTGGGGGGGGGTGGGGGAGGGGGGGGGGGGGGGGGGGGGGGGTGGGGATAGTGGGGGGGGGGCGGGGGGCTGCTGGGGGGCGGGTAGGGAAGTTGGGGGGGGTTGTTGGAGGGGGTGCAGGGGTGGAGGGAGGGCTTGTAAAATGAAGCACATAGCCTGCCAACCACCTACCTTCACCTTCCGACCGCTCTCCCATTTTACGGCAAGCAGTGGAGGCATTGGGAGGCCTGTCTACCCTTCGGCCTATTGAGGCCCTTAAGTGGCCAATTAACAGCCACTTAAGTGCCTCATCCCAGCCCCAACGTTATTTTGCCTGTGGCAGGGGGAGACACACATCAAGCAGGTAGCCTGGCAGCTTTAGGGCTGGTGTCAGGCAAGTGGGGGGTACCTCCTTTAGGGATCCCCGTGCTCATCGGGAGCCACCCCTACCAAGGTCATACCCAAATTAACCTCCCCCCAGGCTTCTCAAACCCAGCCATCCAAACCTCTCACTTCCCTCACTGGGACCTTTGATTCCTTGAGACTCCAACACAATCCTGGAAGGTTGACAATCCTAACCCCCAAGTCCCTCTGTTTCTAAAATTGAACCATTTTGGTTTATACTGGCTCTTTTCATTCTTTATTCCAAAATGCATCATTTCCTACTTCTCTGTATTAAATTTAATCTCCCTGCACATGTCACCAGCCTCTCTATGTCTTCCTGAAGTCTGCTACTATGCCCTTCACTGTTATGCCCTTTATACCCAAGTCCAAGTCATTAATATATATCAAAAACAACAGTAGTCCTAACACTAATCTGACACACACTCTCATCCCCATTTAGTGACCCAGATAGTGTTCGTCATTAGTGAGTCAGAAGGTTTAACTTTTTGGCTTACTCCAGAGACTTCAGCATCAAATCTAGTGAAGTAGTGATGGGGTTCTACACTATCATAGGTGCCATGATGGACTGATGGGGTGGGCACAGAAGTGTGCAGGTGCAGAATTTCATGCTGCTGGTTGGTGTGCTGGTTCACCAGACGTTTCCCTGCACCACACGTTTCCCCCCAACTCCACCCTGAGGCAGGATGGGACGGCAGCGGGGCTACCCAGCCACAAATGGCAGGATAGGCAATTCAATTAATTTATTAAGGCCTATTGTTGAACACTGACTGAAATTTGACCCTGGTGCAACATCCATGCCCCATCAATGACAACAATGTTCGCCTGGCTGGTGAGGCAATATTTTACTTCAAATTTTAAAAAATTGTAGAGAGAGCACTTCCAGTTTGGAGTGCCCTCTCCCTCAGTTAGCTGCAAAGGTTATTGGCTTTCCAACTTTGAGCGATGCCCACCATGCTTAATTGTTTGGCGAGCCTATCCACTGGCCACTAATTGGCCAATTCAGGGAAAATCACAGATGAGTTCCTTGCACAATGTGGCCTTCTAACCCTCATTTGAGCCTGATGGTGGGGTCCTGAAGCTTGTGGGGAAAGGTCTGCCCCATTTCAGATTAACTGTTAAACCTGTCCACTCAGGTGAGCATGAAACTTCCTGTGGTATTATTTCTAATAAGAGCAGGACCTGTTGTTCTGGTCAATATTTATCCCTCAATCAATGTCCCTAAAGCAGATTATCTGGGACTACCACTTTACTGTTTGTGTGCATTTTGGCTGCCATGTTTCCAACGTTACTGACAACACTTCAAAACAAATGCTTAATTGGCACTAAAGTGCTTTGAGACCTCCTGTGATTGTGAAGGCAAAATATAAATTCAAGCCTTTCTTTTCACTTGATGTCAGCAGACACCTGTCTATTGGTGGTTCTATAGCCATGCCTAGAGTAACACACAAACAACTTCTGCAGCAGGGTAACTCTTACCACAGATGAAGGTTAAGCCCCTGAAGCAAAATATTTGGCATGCAACAATGTCCATGGTGTCCTTCTAAAAGGTTAGTGATTGACGAGTCTTTCTCCACTGTAGGCCTGTTCCTTAACTTCGGGTCATTTTATCTTATATGTAGTCTTGAGATATAAGTTGAAAGAACACATGCAAATTGCCATACAAATTCAATTTTCATGCAAATGTGTGTGTCAATAAGTGACCTTGCATCATGCGGTTAGGTGTGGTTGCAATAATTTCATGTTTAAAGCTCTTGTAAGATTTACTTGTGGTTTTAATTGTACATTGCACATTGAATATTGTGCCCTGCTGAAATATGGATATACATAAAATGAAAGAGTTGTAAAGTTTTTGAGAGCTTGCTATGGACAGGCAATAAATGTTTACAGGCAATTATGGGTCTATTATCTTGCAGTTATTTTTCGTGTTTCTTAAAGAATTCTGTCTTTAACTTCTATTCTTAGGGTCTACACAAATTATAACACCTGACCATCAGTTTCTCATAGCCATGATGCACCGCTTCCTTACAGTTGTTAATCAGAGCAACTCTCATTGCACTGACCACCTTCAGGTACACATGCCCCTGCTGGTCAACAAATGGGTCATATGGTGTGACACTCTGTCACTTGCACAGACTTCATTTTGTGGTTTACCTTCACTTCATTTTTGCCTTGCAATTCATTACCTCTTTCTCCCTCCCTTGCTCAATGTTAATAATGGCTGACAAATATTTAAAGTCTATTTTGAACCTGTGTAACATTTCCCCTATATGCAGCCACTTGTCTTTAACTGGCCACATCTGGTTAAATTTGAACTGCTGGCTAATTTTTTCCATATTTGCTGTAGACTACCTTCAAGGGCAAAGTCAAAGTCAAAGCTATGTGAGAGTTTATGCTTATTATTCAAACAGGCTGTTATTGAGTTGCTGGCAGTTAATCTAGCGCAATTTTGGCTAACTTTGCATTAGGAGCCGCTATTCTGGCCCCATTACAATGGGATGGCAAAATTCGGCCTTTAAGTGCATGTTTGGATATCCAGCCTTATAGTGTTCTATATTCTATATCACTTCAACAATCAACAATAATTCAGCATGTTAAATACAAAATTAACCTCTCCAGAATAAACAAAGTAAGTAACAATGTTAGAACCTTTCTATTCTTATTGCCTGAATTATTTTTCTATGGCGAGGGGTAAGTGGGGGAGTGAGCTATGTTGTGCAATATTATAACTGGAATGTGTTTGGAACATAGTTGACATCATGCTACTGAAGGGAAAATTATGTAAGAGGAAGTATATTCTGATGATTGTGCCGATTGTCTTGCATTCTCAACTTTGTTATTTTCTTAGACAATTTTTAATTAGAGAACTTTTGCACATACCAAGTATTAATCCTTTTATTCGAGTGAGTGAGAAGGGGCTGCACTGGTGACTGGTAAAGGTGACTCGCAGGATCCACCTGTAGTTAGTGTCATTGCAGCATTCATTACCTATTTACAGGCCAATTTGGAGCAACCTTTTTTCCACTGTGTGTTCCTTGCCAATTATAGACTGATTACAGCAAAAGTGGGCGGGTACTAAATTAAGAGAACAAATAAACCAGCTTTGCAACTTAGTCTGTAAGGATCTTACCTTCATGGCAGTGAAACAAATTTCATTCAACCTTCTTCAACAAGCTTCTGCCTTCTAGACTCTTGAGAATTATTCATCCAAAGGTAGAAAATTTTCAAAAGCTATGATTGGAAGAATTTACTTTCACAAGGAAAAAACTCTCATTTAAATGTTATTTGTGGATGTAAATAGTAAATTTAATTTATACATAGCTGTTAAAAAGCACTTAGTAATTACTATTATTTCTGCTTCTGATGATAGTTTGTCTTATAATTTTCTTTATGGTCTTGTCATAGAACATTATACTTCATCAATTAAATAAAATTGGTAACTATAGTAACCCAAGTTAAGACCTGCTGTGGAGTATTTTGTGTTGGAAAGCAGTCATATGTCCCAAAGATTCAGCTTTTTTACCTCGGTATAAGCTTTTGTTTAAGTCTCCAAGTCTAGGTGTTGAGATTGAAATGTGATGTAGATAGTTGCATCACGTGGTAGAATAGGGTGTCAGACACCATATGTTGTGGTAGTATGATCGTCAACATACTACTCTACCCATCTTGAATGTGAGGAAATACTAAGTGGAGACAGGCACTTCCCAAGAAAGAAAGAGGTGGGAAACTGAAGAGAGAGTTACTGTCCTATCTCCCTTGTTGAGGACTGAAAGAAACAGATAAGTTAATTGGCTGTGTGTGTGTGTGTATACAAACATAAACTGCCAGCAATGCTCCTTTCTGGCCTTAGAATAGGTCACCTGATTGTTTTCTTGCAGACGTTGTAGGTATTGGGACGAGATTCAAAAACAGAAGATATAATTAAAAGTAGTTAATTATGAAAGAACTGCACCCTAAAAGCAAAACAGTGTTAATTTGTGTAAATCATATTAACAAAATTACGGTATTAACATTTGTGTCTCAATCTCATTCTGACAATTGTGACCCATTTAGTTCCTGATTCAAACAAATTTTGTAGCTGTTTACACTGCATCTACTAAGCATAGAAAAAGAATGAAATTTGACAGGCTGAACAGGTTCAGAAAACACTGTTGCTTTATTTTTTGAGAGTCACAAGCTGGTTGAACATGAATCAGCCAACCTACCTTAATTTGCATAAATACCTTGTTTGATGTGACAAAGGTGAACTGAAGCAGGAAGTGTTTAGAGATAGCTTCAATTCATACTATGGATAAGGATTCAGGTCTCACTCTAACCAGCTAGTAGAAGATGGGCTGTGTATAAAGGGATGAGTTATTCTTCTAATCTGCAGCAGTCCGGATCATAAGGAATAGTAAATCTGATAATTATAGATATTTCAAATACCAGTAATAAAAATGTGAAAAGAAACACTTATCACGGATAAAAGATACTGCCAGTACATCAACTTCCTAATTATTCAAACCACTTCCAATTAAGGATACTGCCTCCTTTGTGACTGACACCCTGAGCGCCTTATTGGAGCTCCCTCTATTGACCAATGACACCTTTATGCTGCCTCGCCTTATTTGCATTCCATTATGTATTTAGACATTAAATATTTCAAATATAAAGCAAAAATATTTGACTTGACATATAATATTGTTTATAACAACCTTAGCTTCGATCTCCCACTTACATGTTGAACGACTACAGATAAACCTCAGGAAGACAGGTGTAGGTATAGTGGTGTAGAGGTCACATTACTTGACCAGTATTTGCCAAGGCCTGCACTTGTAATCTGGAGAATTCAAGTCTCACCAGAATACTTACCTGGCAGGGGAGAGACCTTCATCGCGTTTCTGCCAGGGAAAGAGCAATGACTATAACCAGTCAAACCCCTTACCATGGGGTACCTAACACCTTCCGAGTCATGGTGAAGGGCAGTGAGCAAGGAACAGGAATGGTTAGGACCTTCTTCACCAAGAGGATCCTATTCAAGCTGTGTGGTTTCGAGGCTGCGGAGATCTACTGCCTACAGGATTTCCCCAGCGCTGGTTTCTTTGATGTGACTTTCAAGCACGTGGCAGCTTGTGTCAAACTCCTGAAGGTGTTTGAGGAAAAGAAAGACCTGCCAGAAATGAAGATCCTGACGGTGGAGCCGCTCTTTGTTCTACCGTTGCAACGAGAACGGGTTGCGACGGTGCATCTGTACAACCCCTACGTCCCTGTCGCTGATGTGCTCACCTTCCTTACCAGGTACTTCGATAAGGTTGGGAGCTGCACTGAAGTTAAAGATAATTTGGGGATCTGGACATGTAAACGCCAGGTTAAGGTAACGCTCAAGACCGACGGTAAGGGAGCCATTTTCCACCCCCCTTCTAGATTCGCTATCGGGGGAAGCCGTGGGTACCTTGTCTACGCTGGGCAACCCAAACTTTGTCGCTCATGTGGCAAGTCTGATCATGTGGCAGCCAACTGCAATGCTGTCTTCTGCAAGAACTGCAAAAAGGAAGGGCACCAGACAAAAGATTGTAAACAGGCTAAGTGCTGCAACCTGTGTGGCGAGGCAAGTCACCTCTACAAGACCTGCCCCAAGCGTTGCCGTACTTATGCACAGGCAGCTAAAGCCAACGAGGGGGAAGCAGAAGAAATGCCTCGTGTCACTCCAACCACCAAGGCCCCCAGGGAGAACAACAGGACAAAGGAGGACACAGAGAGAGACAAGGTGGAGGAAAAGATTGGGGCAACAGACAGCCCCCTGAACCTCCCACTCCTCAGGAGAGCAAATCAACGGAGGAGGAGAAGGCAGCAGTGGGAAAGCGGCAGGGGGAGTGGTAGCTGGTGAAGAGAGCAAAAAGGAAGAAGGGGCAAAAAAGAAACCAAGCCTCTTCCCAGACAAGAGTCAAGAGGCGTCTCCTATCCGACACAGATAACAAGAGCAGCAGCTCTTCGGATGAAGAAGTGCCAGGGCGGCGCCAACAGAAGAAGCGGCAAAACGCTAGGGAGTTGGAGGATGAGACACCCAAGCTCCAGAACATTGGAGAAAATGAGGAGACCAGCGCACCCCAACTTTGCCCACAACCTGAAGAGGCCAGTGCACCACAACCCCAGGAAACTGGGAACAGTGAGGCGCTCAGCACACCCCAGCTCCGGAAAGCCAGGAGCAGCAACGCCCCAGAGGGGGAGAGGATTGGAGAAGCTTCTCCAACAGAGGACATTTCAAACCCCGCTCTCTGCACGGACCCCCAGATGCCACCTGAGCAGAACACGCCAATGGGGAGGTTCAGGACGCTTTCCTCAGCCCATCCCAAGTGAAGCAATTTGAGCACACTACGGGCATGAAGGAGCAGACCAATGGTCTGGAACTCTCAGAGACAACAGGTTTGGTAAGCAACTAACTGCTTTAAAATGGGTGTAAAGATTGTATCCATAAATGTGCGTAGCATTAAATCTACTATGCGATGTGTTGCGACCTTGGACTACCTTGCCGAGGTCAAAGCTGACCTGTTGTTTCTGCAGGAGTGTGCGATACCGCACCACAGCTCCTACAGGCAATGGTCACGATGGTGGTCCCATGGGCCATCGATCTGGTCGGGGGGAAACGACTCTCGTTCCTCCGGCCTGGGGATTCTGCTGCGGGGAGGCAGCTTCACCGTCACCCAGGTTAAGGAGGTGGTGGGCGGGCGCCTCCTCGTAGCAGACGTAATGTACAAGAATGCTCCACTCCGTTTAATTAACGTCTACGCCCCGTCACAAGGGGCTGAGCGGCTGGAGGTTTTTCAGCAGCTCCCACTGCTGCTGGTGACCTCCAGACTGGTCATTCTGGGCGGTGACTTCAACTGCATCATCGATGCGGCTGGACGATCCGGCAGGGCCGACAGCAGATTGGACGCTACGTCCAGATCCCTGATGGAAACAGTAAAGGATGCCAAGCTGCACGATGTCTTCAGCAACCCTGCAGATGGAGCGCAGCGTAGATACACCTGGTCGCGGCCAGACGGGTCCGTCTGTTCCAGGATAGACTTCCTGTTTGAGTCCCGTGCATTCACAGTCAGATCCACCGACATCAAGCCGGTGTTCTTCTCTGACCACTGCCTCCTACTGGCTGACTGTCACTTAGAGAAGGACCAGAGGGTTGGCAGGGGGGTATGGAAGCTAAACGTGCAACTGCTGACCCCAGAGAACATTGAGGAGCTCAAGAGGGATTACAAAGGTTGGAGAACCATGAAACCCCACTTTGAGTCACTGACACACTGGTGGGAAGCGATCAAGGGAAACATCAAGAGGTTTTTCGTCCTCAAAGGCACCCAGAAAGCTAGAAAGGAACAGAGGGAAATGTCCCGACTCCAGGAAAACATGCAGAATCTGCTCTGGCTGCGGTCGATGGGGATCGATATCAAGGAGGAACTCCAAGAGGTGAAGAGCCAGCAAGCCTCGCTCTTTGCCTCGGAGGCCTCCAAGATCTTCTTCTGTTCCAGTGTCCGCTCCGTGGAGCAGGATGAGACGTGCTCACGTTTCTTCTTCCAAAAGGTACACAGAGAGAGCTCTGTGATCAGCAGCCTGAAGGAAGAAGACGGCTCAGTAAAGTCATTGCAATCTGACATTTTGAGGATTAGCAAATCCTTCTATGCTGGATTATATGACGTGAAGCCCACAGACAGCACGGCCTCCCAGTCCTTCCTGTCCTCTATCACGGAGGCCTTAGATGACAGTACACGGGAGAGTCTGGACAAAGCGCTAACTCCTGACGAACTGACTGAGGCCCTTGAGTCCTTCGAGAAGAGTAAAACTCCCGGAAGCGACGGCTTGCTGGCGGAGTTGTATTTGGCTCTGTGGGACTGGATCGGCCCAGACCTGTTAGAAGTGTACGAGAGTATGCTCCTGGCTGGCAGTATGTCAGAATCCATGAGGAAAGGCATCATCACCCTCATCTACAAGCACAAGGGGGAAAGGGAGGAACTTAGAAATTGGCGACCCATTTCACTGTTGAATGTGGACTATAAAATTCTGTCCAAGGTCATCGCCAATCGGGTCAAATCCGCTCTGGAATTGGTGATCCACCCTGACCAGACCTGCACTGTGCCAGGCAGGAAGATCTCTGACAGCCTCGTGCTGCTCAGGGATACGATTGCCTATGTACAGGACAGGGGTGTGGATACCTGCCTCATCAGCCTGGATCACGAGAAGGCCTTTGACAGAATATTGCACACCTACATGGTGGATGTGCTCTCCAAAATGGGGTTTGGGGAGGGAATTCGCAATTGGATCCAACTGCTCTACACTAACATCAGTAGTGCAGTCTCAATCAATGGGTGGGAATCAGATAGCTTTCCTATTAAATCTGGAGTCAGGCAGGGCTGCCCTCTCTCACCTGTTCTTTTCGTGTGTTGCATAGAACCCTTTGCTGAGTCCATCAGGAAGGATCCGGGCATAAGAGGAGTGACGATCCCAGGTAGTGGAGGCACTCAGATCAAATCTCCCTGTACATGGACGATGTCGCCGTCTTCTGCTCGGATCCGCTGTCGGTGCACAGACTTATCCACATTTGCGACTGTTTCGTACTGGCCTCGGGAGCCAAGGTAAATCGTGGGAAGAGCGAGGCCATGTTCTTTGGGAACTGGGCTGACCGATCCTTTGTCCCCTTCACTGTCAGGGCTGATGGCCTGAAGGTGCTGGGGATATGGTTCGGAAGGACCAGGGCACGCGTTAGAAACTGGAAGGAGCGAGTATCTATGGTGAAAAGGAAACTGGGCATGTGGGAGCGACGCTCCCTCTCCATTGCGGGTAAGAACCTGGTCATCAGGTGTGAGGCACTCTCGCTGTTGCTGTACGTGGCGCAGGTCTGGCCCATTCCACACTCCTGTGTGGTGGCGATCACCCGAGCCATCTTCCGCTTTATCTGGAGGTCGAAAATGGATCGTGTCCGCAGGGACACGATGTACAAGCCTCTAGATAAAGGGGGAAAAAATGTGCCCAACATCGCCCTCATACTGATGGCCACCTTTGTGTGCGGCTGCATCAAGCGGTGCGTAGACCCTCAGTATGCAAACACCAAGTGTCACTACATGCTGAGGTTCTACTTGTCCCCGGTGTTGCGAAGGATGGGTCTGGCCACACTGCCGCGGAACGCTCCAAGTAGTTGGACTGTGCCGTACCACCTGTCCCTCGTGGGAAAATTTATGCAGAGAAACACCTTCGACCACAAGTCCATCAGGCAGTGGTCAGCACGTAACATCTTAAGGGCCCTGAGGGAAAAGGAGAGGGTGGATCCTGTGGGATGGTTCCTTGAGCAGACTGACAAAGTCATTTGGCAGAACGCCTCATCACCAGAACTTTCCAACAAACACCAAGATGTAGCTTGGCTGGTGGTGAGAAAGGCCCTCCCTGTAAGATCCTTCCTACACGCCAGGAGTCTCACCCCCTCTGCACGTTGCCCTCGAGGTGGCTGTGGTGGGGAAGAGACCGTTGTTCACCTCCTTGTAGATTGTGTCTTTGCAAAGAAGGTCTGGAGAGAGATGCAGTGGTTGCTGTCGAGGTTCATCCCGAGCAGTTCTGTGACACAGGACTCTGTGCTCTACGGGCTGTTCCCAGGGACACACACCGAGACAAACATCAACTGCAGCTGGAGGATCATCAACTCGGTGAAAGACGCTCTTTGGTCTGCCCGAAACTTGTTGGTTTTCCAGCGCAAAGAGTTGTCCCCGACCGAGTGTTGCAGACTGGCACATTCCAAGGTCCAGGACTACGTGCTGAGGGTCACAGTTAAGCTTGGGGCAGCCGCCGCAAAGACGCAATGGGGAAGGGTCGCTGCCTAAGACCTTTCTGCCACAGTGCACTGGGGGGCTGGGAACTGTAAAGAGCCCCTCAGGCTGTACAGATTAAAATGTATGTCTGCCAATGATTGAAATATTCATTGATTTTTCTGATGCACCTTGCGTTTCATGTTGTAAAAGTTGAACCTGTTTGTATTTTTGTAATGGTGATTTGAAATGTTTTGAAATGTTTTTGAAGATTTATGAATAAAAGTATATTTTTGCAAAAAAAAAAATCTCACCAGAATATGAGGCAGGATTTAATGCAGAAGTGGTGAGCCACCCACCAGTTGGGAAGTCAGGGACAAGCCCGTCTCCACCAGCCCTGCAAGCCACATCAGATTTGATAGTCTTCAGGCAATTAGTTGATTAAGGTTGTATCTTCTGCCCCTCCCCCACCCACCAAGAAATCACACATCCAAGAGCTGCCAGTTGATCAAAGGGTCTGCAGCTCTTCAGTCTCAGCAGCATCACCGGTAGCTGTGGCCACTGCTGGGACTGCAGTAAGCTCAAACCAGAAGCAGTGCTGTAAGTCCGGAGGAAAGAAAAGTGGGGCAGGTTTATCGGGGCCAGTCAGGAAGGTCCTTAGTGAGGGATGGAGGGGGCTCTTCAAATGCGGACAGCCTTCCATGAAGGCGTACGCAGGAGTGCTCGAGCAGGAGGGGCCTCTCCTCCCCAACCACCCCAAGGTGTGCAGGGTACCCATACCCCTAGTACCTTCATCATGTGACATGCCCCCCACACCCCCCACCCTCCTCAACTGCAACACTCGCTGTTGGTGAAATACCAGGGCAGTGGGAAGAGGCCACCTACCTCGCTGCTGGAAAAATACCAGAGGAAGTGGGTTGACTAGATGCATGGCATCTCCCTCCAACCCACCCAATTTTACAACTCCCCCTCCGCACACCAGCCCTCCCCCCTGCCTGCCAACCTGCTGCTGGGCTGGGGTAAGGGGCATAAAATTCCAGCCGTGAATTCAGTTTTAAGTATTGTAACTAAAAAGCTGATACCCATAAAACTTGCCATGAAGATGTATGATTGTGGTAAGCACCACAACCAATTTGCCAATGTCCTTTAACCCTACTAGGCCGTATGTGATTCCAGTTCCATACCATTGTGATTAACTCTTAACTCTATAGTGGCAATCAAGTCTGTGATAAGAATGCTGAGCTACTCAAATCCCAAAGGAAACTTGAAACAACTGCTACAACTGTTTTGCAATTTGTATAAATTTCAAGGTGCATGCATTGAATTCAATAGTAATAAGACCATCAAGTCTTATAGGTTTCTTACAAAACTAAATTGAAACTTTATTAATAGAAGAAATTATTTTAAGTACACACATGGGGCAGGATTTTTCACATGGTGGGTGGGCTGGGCGGGAGTGGGTGCGAGCGGGTGCAGAGCCGATCGCCACCCATGATCAGCTCCGCACTGCCATTTTATGCGGGTGGGCAAATTAAGGCCCGCCCAGTGTAATATGCGACCAGTAGCACTCAGCACAAACTGTGCGGGTGAGGGGAGGAGGGAGAGTCAGGACCAGTACGAAAGAGTGCACGCACACAAAAGAGCGCAGCAATCTCACTGAGGCATGGAGCTGCCTCAGGGAGATTGATTGGATATTAAAAGGATTAAATAAATGATTTGAAACTTTATTTAAACATGTCCCCTCACTGTGTCACATGAGTTGGGGCACGTTTTCAAATTTATGAAAATGTATTTATTTATTTAATAAAAGCTTCGAGAAACCTCATCCCGCTCATGGATGAGGTTTCCTGAAACTTGGGCTTTTCGCCTGCCCGCCAACCTTAAGGTGGGTGTGCAGCCGGATCCAGCATGTGCCCGTCAAACAAAATATCGCGATGGCATGCAGTGATGTCAGGATGGACGCCCGACATCATCGCACATCATTTTACGCATTGGCATGTCGGGCTCGCCCCCGCATGCCAACTGAAAGATTCTGCGCAGAGATCTACAAATTACAACTATGATAACTTCTAAATCCCCTAGTTAATCTAATTCTCAGTTACATTTTCTTTAAGGCAACAGTAAGGCGCATAGATTTTAAAAGACCCAGGCAGAGAAACACGATACCCTGAACAATCCAATTCAAAGTGATTTTTCTTAACTTCAGTTCTTTGTAGACAGCAGCTTGAGGCATAGATGCTGGAGGCTTTTCACACTTGTTAGATCTTAGAATGCCTACACTTATGTACAACCTTCATTCCTTTATATATAATTTCCCCTTTGAATGCAAATTCCAATTGTTGCATTATGTCTTTGGGCTTTTACCTCTCTAATAATAACATTCATCAAAGTACCAATTTTACCAATAATCTTTGGGAAAAATAATCTTTGGGAAAAATAAACATACCGGGCAGAATTTTTCCATTGGCGAGCAGGGGGCGGGGCCCGCTTGCCAACGGGAAAATGACGTGGGGTGATGTCAGGAGGAACCCCCTACATCATCCCGCCCCATTTTAATATTCAGGAAGGCGGGGGGACAGCCAAATCAGCTGTCCGCCCGCCGACCTGTCAATGGCCAATTGAGGCCATTGACAGGATAATTAAGCCAATTAGAGGCCCTGCCCCTCCAACCTTAAGGTTGGTGGGCAGGCCAGGAGCCCCAGCGGGCTTTTGAAAAAAGATGAAACTTCATCCAACGGCGGGATGAGGTTTCACGTCTGTTTTAAAAAAGTTTAATAAAGTTTTTGTGATATTTATTAACATGTCCCATCGCATGTGACATTGTCACATGAGGAGGACATGTTAAGAATTTTTTTATTATTCTACTTTTGAAGTTTGAAACACTGTCAGCGATCTCCCTGAGGCAGCACTTAGTCTCAGGGAGATGTGTGCTCTTTCGCGCATGCGCTCTGTAAGTTGGGGAATTGGGGAATCCCCCCCCCTCCCCCGCAGAGGAAGCACATAGCACTTCCCGTTGGGCGGCCCGCTAGGCGGGCCTTAATTAGCCCGTCCACTTAAACTGGCAGCAGGGCCCGTTTCAGCGGCAGCAATCGGCTGCCCGCCCGCTGCCGAGCCAGTGGGGCCCGAGCCAGTGGGGGGCCCGCCCACCCATCAAAGGCAAAATTCTGCCCACTGTTTCTTAACTTCTCCAGGCTAGGTGTAATATTTCACTCCGTCTTTTGAATTCAATCTA
Source organism: Carcharodon carcharias (assembly GCF_017639515.1). Classification (NCBI taxonomy): domain Eukaryota; kingdom Metazoa; phylum Chordata; class Chondrichthyes; order Lamniformes; family Lamnidae; genus Carcharodon; species Carcharodon carcharias. Next base: position 72,386,284 of record NC_054477.1, on the reverse strand, counting down.
GTCTGGTTTATTTAAAAATGCAAATGTTCCCTTTATATCTATGTTTACCTACTTAACATTTCAAACCAACTTATCTTCTTTCACATCAAAGCCTTCAGACCAGCTGTCTTAAATTCAATCAAGACAAGCAAATATGCACACACACACACACACACACATACACACACACACATTCCACTATTACTCTACTTTACAATAAATTCCAATAACGTTATGAAAATTATTATACATTCCTGACAAGTCACTTAGTTGTACCAAGGCTAACAAGAGCAAAACTGGTCACATCACTCAACTGTGAATTAGGACACAGCAAAGGCACACAACAAAGGCACTGAGTTTGCGAAGTCCTCCTCACTAGCACCTGAACTTGTGCCAAAGTTGGGAAAGCCCTCCAATGGGCTAATCAAACAACAGCCAGGCATCGATTTCCTCACACAATCATGCCACTCACACAATCATGTCAATCAGCTAAAGTCCCAGATGCCACTATTACCAATCCTGTTTATCTTCTGTCCCTGTGGCAGAGGTGTACACATAGTACTATACAGTCAGGAAGGCATGCCATAATAGACATCAGCGTTAGGTCCAATGAAGTCTCATATCTTTGGGCTAAGTATGGATCAGAAAATGTCCTACTGAATTCCAATTGCTGCCCTCCCTCAGCAAATGAATCAATACTCCTCCATGTTGAACTTGGAGGAAGCATTGGGGGGAGGTGAAGGCACTTAAATGGTCATTACCAGCAGTGGCTCAGTAGTACCACTGAGCTGGTTGACTAGGTGTGTGGCAGGCGATGAAAAGGCCAACATCAGGGAATAACCTACTTGCCAGTATCTTCACCAATCTGCCTGTCACAAATGTGTTTGTTGATGAGAGTATTGGTAGGAATGACCATAACCATACTTGTGGAAGTTCCATCTTCACAGTGAAGAAACTAACCATCATGTCAGAACATTGCAGAGGAGTGTTACTGTGCTAAGGAAGGTTGATTAAGAAAAGTTCAGCAGCTCAAATCGGGGCCGCAGCAGCAGCAGAATTATATTCCACCACTATCTATACCCTCATGCCCGCGTATAATTCACTCCTCCATCCCATCACTGTGAAGCCAAATAAGCAATCTAATCCATGTCAAAAAGTGTCCTGCTAGCAACACCTGGAAATGAAGTGCCAGCCTGATGAAGCTACAGCACAGGACTACATTCATACTGAACAGCAGAAACAGTTTACTATCGACAGAGCTAAGATTTCACAACCAACAGAGTCTGTCAATGTTCTGCAGCCTTATTATATCCAGTGCTGAATAATTAAACATCTCATGGGAGAAGTTATATCTATTCACTCCACATGACATCAAGGAAGGAATGACTGTACTGCACAGAGCAAAGGGATCGAGCCTGGAGAGCATCCTGCCTGTAGTTCCAAGGATTCATGTTCCAGAACTAGTCATACCTCTAGCTAAGTTGTTCCAGTACAGTTGCAAACAACACTGATATCTGCTCAACAATGTGAAAAAATGCCCAGTTATATCCTGTCCACAAGAAGCAGGATCCAGTCAATCAAATGCTTGAGAACACCATTTCCTTAAATCATCCTCCCAGTCACAAACCATCCTGATTTGGACATTTATCACCATTCTTTCCTCATTGTTGGATTAAAATCCTGGAACGCCCTTCCTAAACAGTACTGTGGGAGTGTCTTCACCACCTAGACTGCAGCGGTTCAAGAGAAAGGCTCATCACCACTTTCTCAAGGGAACTGGAGGCGGGCAATAACTGTCAACCTTACCAGCAATGACCAATGCTGAGCATTAATTAAAAAGGAGTTTAACTAAATCAACCAATGTAAATTATTTTTGTGTCTATTTAAAGTTTTGAGCAGTAACACTATAAGTTGAATAAAAGCAAAATATTGTAGATGCTGGAAATCTGAAATAAAATCAAAGTGTTGGAACTTATTATATACTGTATTATAACTAGTGCAAGTTTCTTGAGGGGGGTGGCAGTGAAGTAGTGGTAATGTCACTGGATTAGTAATCCAGAGGCCCAGGCTAATGCTCTGGGGACATGGGTTCAAATCCCACCATGGCAGCTTGTGGGATTTGATTCAATTAATAAATCTGGAATTATAAACTGACTTCAGTAATGATAATTGTTGATTGTCATAAAATCCCATCTGGTTCACTTACGGCCCTTTAGGAAAGAAAATCTGCCATCTTTATGTGGTCTGGCCTACAGCTGACTCCAGACCCACAACAATGGTTGACTCTTAGCTGCCCTCTGAAGCCACTCAGTTGGTATCAAACTACCAAAGAAAAGCCAAAAAAGAATGAAACCAGACAGACGACTTGGCATCGACCTAGACACTGAAAATGACAATGGAACACCCAGCCCGGTCAACCTCACGAAGTCCTCCTTACTAACATCTGGGGGCTTGTGCCAAATTTGGGAGAGCTGTCTCATAGAGTAAGCAACAGCCTGATATGGTCATACTCACAGAATCATACTTGGCACACGATGTCCCATCATTACCATCCCTGGGCATGTCCTGTCCCACCAGGGGTGACGGCACAGTGGTATATAGTTGGGAGTTCTCAATATTGACTCTGGACCCCATGAACCCCCAGGGTATCAAGTCAAACATGGGCAAGGAAACCTCCTGCTGATTACCACCTACCGCTCACACTCAGCTGATGAATCAGCACTCCTCCATGTTGAACATCAATTGGAAGAAGCACTAAGGGTAGCAAAAGGCACAGATGTACTCAGTGGGAGATTTCAATGTCCATCACCAAGGGTGGCTCAGAAGAACCACAATTGAACGGGTTGGCCGAGTCCTACAAGTCTGCAGCAGGTGTGAGGAAATCAATGCGAGAAAACGTACTTAACATTGTCCTCACCAATCTACCTGTTACAGTAAGAGTGAATACTGCACAGTTCTTGTGGGGACTAAGTCCCATTTTTACATTGAGGATACCATCCATCGTGTAGTGTGGCACTACCGCCATGCTAAATGGGATAGATTTCAAACAGGTCTAGCAACACACAACTGGGCACCCATGAAGCACTGTGGGCCAGCAGTAGCAGCAGAATTGTATTAAACCACAATCTCTAACCTCACGGTCCTGCATAACCCCCTCTCTACCATTACCACCACGCCAGGGGATCAATAGTTCAATAAACAGTGCAGGAGGGCATGCCAAGAACAGCAGCAGGCATACCTAAAAATGAGGCATCAACCTGGTGAAGCTACAATACAGGACTACTTACATGCCAAACAGTGGAAGCAGCATGCAATAGACAGACCTAAGTGATTCGCAATGAATCAGATCTAAGCTATGCAGTCCTGCCACATCCGGTCATGAATGGTGGTGGACAATTAAACAACTAATTGGAGAAGGAGGCTCCACAAATATCCCCAGTCACAACACATCAGTGCAGAAGACAAGGCTGAAGCATTTGCAACCACCTTCAGCTAAAAGTGCCAAGTGGATGATCCACCTCGGCCTCCTCCTGAAGTCACCAGCGTCATAGATGCCAGTTTTAAACCAATTTGATTCACTCCACATGGTAACAAGAAACACTGAAGACATTGGGCCCTGACAATATCCTGGAAGTAGCACTGATGATTTGTGCTCAGAATGAGTTGCACCCCTAGCCAAGGTGTTCCAATATAGTTATAACACTGGGATCTACCTGACAATGTGGAAAAATTGCTCATGTATGTCCTAACTAACTAGACATTAGTCTAATCTCCATCATCAACAAAGTTGTGGGAAGGCGTCATCGACAGTGCTATCAAGTGGTACTTATACAGCAACAACCTGCTCACTGATGCTCAGTTTGGGTTCCACTGAGGCCAATCAGCATCTGACCTCACTGCAGCCTTGGTTCAAACATGAACAAAAGAGCTGAACTCCAGAGGTGAGGTGAGAGTGACTGCCCTTGACATCAAGGCAACATTTAATCAAGTGTGGCATCAAGGAGCCCTAGCAAAACTGGAGTCAATGGGAATTAGGGGGAAAACTCTCCATTGGTTGGAGTCATACCTAGCACAAAGGAAGATGGTTGTGTTCTTTAGAGGCCAATCGTCTCAGTCCCAGGACATGTTCTTTAGGGTAGTGTTCAACCATCTTCAGCTGATTTATCAATGACCTTTCCCTCTACAGTAAGGTCAGAGTGGAGGTTTTTGCTGATGACTGCATAGTGTTCAGTGCCATCTGACACCATACAGGACAAAGCAGTCCACTTGATTGGAACCGTTTCCAATATCTGAAGCATTCGCTCGCTCCATCACCAATGCACAGCACCAGCACTGTGCACTATCCACAAGATGCATTGCAGCAGCTCACCAAGGTTCTTCAACAACACCTTCCAACCTATGACCTCTATAACCATAAAGGACAAGGGCAGCAGATCCACGGGAACACCATTACCTGCAAGTTCCCCTCCAAGCCAAAGGCAGTTGGGGATGGGCAATAAAGGCTGGCCTAGCAAGCGACATCTATGTCCCATGAAAGAATAAATAATTATTACGTTCTTGAGAGAAACAAGTATTTTTACTAGAGTGCTTGTTTGTCTCTACCATTGATTTTCTGACACTTGCACTTCTTGTTATTTCTTTCCTAATCAGCTAAGATACTAATGATAAAAAAGTGCATTTTTAAATTTACATATTCCCAGAAGCAGATCTTATGAAAATGAAAACAAAAACAGAATTACCTGGAAAAACTCAGCAGGTCTGGCAGTATCGGCGGAGAAGAAAAGAGTTGACGTCTCGAGTCCTCATGACCCTTCAGCAGAACTGGGTGAATCCAAGGAGAGGGGTGAAATATAAGCTGGTTTAAGGTTGGGGACGCTGGTGGTGGGGGCGGTGGGGGGGGGGGGGGTGGAGAGAACTGGAGGGGGTGGTGTGGTTGTAGGGACACTGTTAATTGTCTCATTTCCTCTGGAGATCTTCCTTGAACAGCCTTCCAAGCTCATAGTCTCCTAACCCTGGACGGCCCGCTTCTACCTCCTTCTCAAAATCCACAAACAGGACAGTCCCAGTAGACTGATTGTGTCTGCCTTTTCCTGCCCCATGGAACTCATTTCTTCCTATCATGACCCCATTCTTTCTCCCCTTGGCCAGTCTCTTCCTAACTGCATCCGCAATTATGAAAATGATCACATTTAAACTTCTCGGCTTGAGATGACCAAGTAAATTTGTCTGTCAGATAAAGAGACATGCATTGGCCTGGAGCTTTTCCAAAGGTGCCATTTGTGAAAGCAAAGCTGGAACCATTCAGCTGAGGTTAAATGACACCCAAAACATCCAGTCTAATTGGAATATGTCGTAACTTATTATGGTCATAAATGGGCACAGGTCAACAAGGAATCAGGACCCAAGGAAATACCAAAGCCACACAAGTAAATTTCTTCTTTGAGCCTTAAAATGAAAAGTTAAAAAACATTTCACCATCATTCGTGCACATTAGGCGCAGTGACCAAAAATAAAAATAAAATACTGCGGATGCTGGAAATCTGAAACAAAAACATTAACCAGATTTCATTCACTAAAATCTGATATGAACTCTTCTTCCACCGCCTTCATCACCATGCTCATTTTTTTGGGCAGGAGTCCTCCCCCCATTCAACGATCCTTTCATCCGCCTCCAGTATTCTCCCTCCACCTTGATCCCTCCCTCTGGCCTCTTACCTGCTCTTGATCTTTTCATTGAGAACTGTCAGCGTGACATTGGTCTCAATTTCTCTGCTCCTCATGCCCACTCTAACCTGTCTCCTTCTGAACTTGCTGCATTCCACTCTCTTAGGTCCAACCCTGACTTTGTTATCAAACCTGCCAGCAAGGTCATCTGGTGTACTGACCTCCACCTTGGAGAGGCAGAGAGGCAACTCTCAGACACTTCTTCCTTCCTGCTTCTAGACCATGACCCCGCCACCAAACATCAAGCTATTGTTTCCACACTGTTAATGATCTCATTTTCTCTGGAGATCTTCCCTGCACAGCTTCTGATCTCATAGTCTCCTAACCCTGGACGGCCCGCTTCTACCTCCTTCCCAAAATCCAAACAGGACAATCCCAGTAGACTGATTGTGTCTGCCTTTTCCTGCCCCATGGAACTCATTTCTTCCTATCATGACTCCATTCTTTCTCCCCTTGGCCAGTCTCTTCCTAACTGCATCCGCAATTCCTCTGATGCCCTACGTTATATCAACAATTTCCAGTTTCCTAGCCCTAATCGTCTCCTCTTCACCATGGATGTCCAATCCCTATGTACCGCCATCCCCCACCAGAATGGTCTGAGAGCTCTCCGCTTCTTCCTTGAACAGAGGCCTGAATATTCCTCATCCTCAATCACTCTCATCCATCTAGCTGAACTTGTTCTGTCTCTGAAAAATTTCTCCTTAAACTTGTCTCACTTCCTCCAAATAAGTGGTGTGGCTATAGGTACCCGCATGGGTCCCAGTTATGCCTGTCTCTTTATGGGGTATGTGGAACATTCCTTGTTCCTGTTCCACTCAGGCCCCTCCCATAACTTTTTCTCGGTACATCGATGACTGTTTCGGTGCCACTTCATGCTTTAACCTGGACTTGGAAAAATGTATCAATTTTTGCTTCCCCTCTAACACCTTCACATGGTCCATCACTGACACTTCCCCTCCCTTCCTTGACCTCTCTGTCTCAATTTCTGGTGATAGACTGTCCACAAATATTCATCACAAGCCCACCGAGTCCCATAGCTACCTCAACTACAGCTCCTCACACCCCGCTTCCTGTAAGGACTCTATCCCATTCTCTCAGTTCCTTTGCCTCTGTCGCATCTTTTCTGATGATGCCACTTTCCAAGACAGTGCTTCTGATATGTCTTCCTTTTTCCTTAACCGAGGTTTCCTACCACGGTGGTTGACAGGGCCCTCAACCGTGTCCAACCCATCTCCTGCGCCTCTGCCCTCACACCTTCCTCTCCCTCTCAGAACTATGATAGAGTCCCCCTTGTCCTCACTTTTCACCCCACCAGCCTCCGCATTCAAAGGATCATCCTCCACCATTTCTGCCAACTCCAGCATGATGCCACAACCAAACACATCTTCCCTTCTTCCCTTCAACCCCCATGTCGGCATTCCATAGACACCCTAGCGCACTCCTCCATCACCCCCAACAACTCAACCCCCACCCCACAGCGCTTTCCCATGCAATCGTAGAAGGTACAACACCTTCCCCTTTACTTCCCCACTCCTCACCGTCCACGGGCCCAAACATTCCTTTCAAGTGGGACAGCACTTCACTTGCACTTCCCTCAATTTGGTCTACTGCATTCGCTGCTCCCAATGTGGTATCCTGTACATTAGAAATTCCAAACACAGATTGGATGACCACTTTGTGGAACACCTTCGGTCTGTCCGCAAGCATCACCCAGACCTTCCTGTCGCTTGTCATTTCAACATCCCATCCTGCTCTCATGTCCACATGTCCATCCTTGGCCTGCTGCAATCTTCCAGTGAAGTCCAACACAAACTGGAGGAACAGCACCTCATCTTCCGAATAGGCATTTTACAGCCTTCCAGACTTAACATTGAGTTCAACAACTTCAGATCATGAACTCTCTCCTCCATCCTCACCCCTTTTTGATCCCCTTTTTCAAATATTTATTTTTTAATTTTTTATATATATTTTTCCCACCTATTTCTATTATTATTTTTTAAATTTATTTCCATTCATTGTTTTATCCCCACCTTTTAGCCTATTTGGATCTTTTCTCCCACAGTGTCCCCTACCCCAACACCGACCCCACTAGGACCATCTGTTACTTGCTCATTCTGTTCTTAATGTCACCATTAGCACCTCCTTTATCCAGCATCACCACCATCAACACCCCCTCAACCTTTCCTTTAAGACATCTTTTGCAATCTCTCCTTTGCCTCCACCTATCCAGCTTCACTTGTCCCACCTCCCCTTTAACCAGTATATATTTCACCACATTTTTACTTCTCTTTAGTTCTGAGCAACAGCCATGCAAACTCGAAACGTTAACTCTGTCTTTCTCTCCACAAATGCTGTCAGATCTGCTGAGTTTTTCCAGAGATTTTTGCTTTTGTTTCACTACAAGCCCATCAACTCCCACAGCTACCTTGACTACAGCTCCTCACACCCCGCTTCCTGTAAGGACTCCATCCCATTATCTCAGTTTCTTCACCTCCATCACATCTGTTCCGATGATGCCACTTTCCAAAACAGCACTTCTGACATGTCTTCCCCTTCTTCCTTAACCGAGGTTTCCCATCCACTGTAGTTGACAGGGCCCTCAACCGTGTCCGACCCATCTCCCGTGCCTCTGCCCCCACAGCTTCCTTTCCCCTCCCAGAACAATGATAGGGTCCTCCTTGTCCTCACTTTTCACCCCACCAGCCTCCGCATTCAAAGGATCATCCTACACCATTTCCGCCAACTCCAGCATGATGCCACCACAAAATACAGCTTACCCTCACTCCCCTGTTCAGCATTCCATAGGAACTGTTCCCTCTGGGACACCCTGGTCCATTCCACCATCACTCCCAACACCTCATCCCTTTCCCACGGCATTTTCCATGCAATTGCAGAAGGTGAAACACCTGTCCGTATACCTCCTCCCTCCTCACCGCCAAGAGCCCAAACACTCCTTTCAGGTGAAACAGCACTTCACTTGCACCTCCTTCAATTTGGTCTACTGCGTTCTCTACTCCCAATCTGGTCTCCTCTACATTGGAGAGACCAAACACAGACTGGGTGTCCGCTTTGCGGAACACCTTGAGTCAGTCTGCAAGCATCACCCAGACCTTCCTGTCGCTTGTCATTTCAACACCCCATCCTGCTCTCAATTCCCGCATGTCCATCCTTGGCCTGCTGCAATGTTCCAGTGAAGCCCAACACAAACTGGAGGAACAGTACATCATCTTCCGATTAGGCACTTTACAGCCTTCCAGACTTAACAGTGAGTTCAACAACTTCAGACCATAAAGACTCTCCTCTATCTTCATTCCTTTTTAAATCCTCTTTTTAAAAATTTATTTTTATTTTTCATCCACTTATTTTCATTTTTATTCATTTATCCATTGCTTTATCCCCTTTTCCCCCAACTATTGCTTCTCCCCAACCCCATCCCTAAAGGGGTCATCTGTTTCTTGTTTCATGTTGTTCTTTCACAGAGTGCTTACTTTTGTTCTGCTTTTAACACATTCTGCTTTCTGACATTCTGTCATCACATTTCTACTTCTCTTTAGATCTGAAGAAGGGTCATATGAACTCGAAATGTTAACTCTGTTTCTCTCTCCACAGATGCTGTCAGACCTGCTGAGTTTTTCCAGCATTTTCTGTTTTTATTTATGGCAAAGTAACCAGATGTTCCACTTGACTGCACTGGCTTTCTCAGTGCAATTCAGCTGGAATCATTTAAACCAACAGAAAAGATCAAGCAATTCCAAGCACAAATTACGTTCAGCGCAAATCCAGTTTCTGCAATCTTTTGATGCTCGTTTAAAAATTATCGTATTGGAAGCTGGCCCCACCCACAAAATTGGTCATGCCTCCAGAATGAATTCATCACTATTGTACCTTTTCATTAATTGTGCCTGTTTTTGGGCCTTCCAGAATGCTTTTCAAAGTAAAATGCATTTTTTAAGCCTAAGGTCACTAGTAGGCATATATTAAAATCTTTTAAATTGTTTCTCCTGATTTACTAAGAAACTGACTATTGTACACCAATGTGACTGATAAATAACTCTGTATAGTTTGTTTCAGTAATTTTAAGTTATTTAAAATTAAGTTACTCATGTGGCAAACTCAATACCCTGATTAAAAATGCTTTCTCTTTTTGATGAACCTATTTTATTAATATTATTTTAACCAGTCTCCAAGTTCTCACTCTTAAAAATATCGAGAAATATTTTTAAAGCTAATTTTTTTAAAGAGAAACTACAATTGAGCTGGTTCATGGGAGATTTTGTCTTTAACAATATGCAAATATGTTTTGAGCAGAAATTTGAACAAAGAAAACCACTTCTGAAAGAAGGCACATTTTGAGCACAAGTTATGTTCACAAAGTGGAAACTCTTGGCCAGCATGTTTATGAACCTGCAAACGGAGCAGCTTTTCAATTTTTTTATCTGATTTACAGTGATGCTATTAAATTACACTCAAAGAATGCAGGTCTGAGGACTGGAAAAATTACTTTATTTCTGACTGCATCTGAAATCTGGCCATATGTTGAGAGACGTTCTGAACAAGCGCAGTTGGAGGATTAGAATCAGAGTGTGACTAGTTATGTGGCTGCCGATTTGTTTGGATGAAGGATTTGATGGCCAGATATAAAAGATCAAGGAGACTAGAGTGTATTGCAGTTATATAGGTAACTCGCTTTCAATTTGTGATTAATTTTCATTTCTGCCTGCCTGCGCCTGCGATCAGCTGTGTGCCGCAATTTTAGGTGGGCAAGCCAATTAAGGCCCGACCAGCATGACCCGCATCCGAAAGCACTGAGCCCCCCCCATGCGGACGGGGGAAATAGGCTGAGTCGAGGCCTGCACTCTTTCATACAGGGAGCTTAGTTTGATTTCTAAAAATTTTAAGAAAGAAAGATAATAATTTAAGACCTGTCCCCTCATGTGACAGTGTCACATGAGCTGGAACATGTCAATGAATTTTATGTAAAAATTTTATTATACTTTAAACACCTTCATGAAACCTCATCCCTCCCGTGGATGAGGTTTCAAGATAAATGTGAGTTCCGCATGGGCTCTTCCCCTGCCCACCAACCTTAAGTTTGGACGGGCAGCTCAGTTAATTGTTCAAATTGCTACTTGAATGGCCTTAATAGGCCTTTGACAGTTCAGTGGGTGCACAGCGGGCTCCAGTGCGCCATTGTCGAAGTGAAAATCAGAATGGCATACGGTGACAATGGGATGCACGCCCAACATCACCGCATTTAATTTTACGCGTCAGCCCCCACTCACCGACCCGAAGATTCTGGCCATAGTCAATCTGTTTCCGCCACAATTTTCAGGCAGTGCATCCCAGAATATAACAAGCAGCTGCATTTTTTAAAAATCTCCTCATCGCCTCTCTGGTCCTTTGCCAATTATCATAAATTTGTGTCCTTTGATTACCAGTGGAAACTGTTTGTTCTCATTTACTCAGTCAGAATCCCTCATAATTTTTAAGGGGGATGGGACATATGAAGCTGGATAGAAGGCCAGTGATAGGCGGAGGCAAAGGAGAGATGGCAAAAGATGTCATAAACAAAAGGTCGAAGGAGTGTTGATGGTGTTGATACTGGATAAAGGAGGTGCTAATGGTGACATTAAGAGTAGAAAGCAGGATGAGCAAGTGACAGATGGCCCTAGTGGAGATGGGGTGGGGGAAGGGGGTGGTGTGGGAGAAAAGATCGAAATAGGCTAAAAGGTGGGGATAAAACAATGAATGGAAATAAACTTTTAAAATAATAATAGAAATAGGTGGGAAAGAAAAAAATGTATATATAAAAATTTAAAAATAAATATTTGAAAGAGGGGATCAAAAAGGGGTGAGGATAGAGGAGAGAGTTCATGATCTGAAGTTGTTGAACTCAATGTTCAGTCCCGAAGGCTGTAAAGTGCCTAGTAGGAAGATGAGGTACTGTTCCTCCAGTTTGCGTTGGGCTTCACTGGAACATTGCAGCAGGCCAAGGACAGACATGTGGGCATGACAGCAGGGTGGTATGTTGAAATGGAAAGTGACAGGAAGGTCTGGGTCATGCTTGCAGACAGACTGAAGGTGTTCCGCAAAGCAGTCACCCAGTCTGCGTTTGGTCTCTCTAATGTAGAGGAGACCACATTGGGAGCAGCGAATGCAGTAGACCAAACTGAAGAAAGTGCAAGTGAAAGGAGTGTTTGGGCCCTTGGATGGTGAGGAGGGGGGAAATATAGAGGCAGGTGTTGCACCTTCTACGGTTGCATGGGAAGGTGCCATAGGATGGAGTTGAGGTGTTGGGGATGTTGGAGCAGTGGATTAGGGTGTCCCGAAGGGACTGATCCCTATGGAATGCCAACAGAGGGGGTGAAGGAAAGATGTGTTTAGTGGTAGCATCATGCTGGAGTTGGCAGAAATGGCAGAGGATGATCCTTTGAAAACAGATGATGGTGGGGTGAAAAGTGAGGACAAGGAGGACTCGATCATGGTTCTGGGCGGGAGAGGAAGGTGAGAGGGCAGAGGCACGGGAGATGGGTCAGACACAGTTGAGGACCCTGTGAGCCATCATGGGTGGAAAACCTCAGTTAAGGAAGAAGGAAGACATGTTAGAAGCACTGCTTAGGAAAGTGGCATCATCAGAACAAATGAAACGGAGGCGAAGGAACTAAAACAATGGGATGGAGGCCTTACAGGAAGCAGGGTGTGAGGAGATGTAGTCGAGGCAGCTGTGGAAGTTGGTGGGCTTGCAATGAATATCGGTGAACAGTCTATCACAAGAAATGGAAACAGAGAGGCCTAGGAAGGAAAGGGAAGTGTCAGTGATGGACCATGTGAAAGTGATGGAGGAGTGGAAATTGAGAGCAAAATTAATAAAATTTTTCTAGGTCCAGATGAGAGCATGAAGTGGCACTGAAACAGTCATCAAGGTAGTGGAGAAAGAGTTGTGGGAGGGAGCCTGAGTAGGACTGGAACAAGAAATGTTCCACATACCCCATAAAGAGACAGGCATAACTGGGGCCCCAACCTATCTCCAACTGCCTCCTCTTCACTATGGACGTCCAATCGCTCTAACCTCCATCACCCACCAGGATGGTCTGAGGGCTCTCTGCTTCTTTATTGAACAGAGGCTCGAACAATCCCCATCCACCACCACTCTCCTCTGTCTGGCTGAACTTGTTCTCTCACTGAACCATGTCTCCTTAAACTTGTCTCACTTCCTCCAAATAAAAGGTGTGCTTATGGGTACCCGCATGGGCCCCAGTTATACCTGTCTCTTTATGGAGTATGTGGACCATTCCTTGTTCCAGTCCTACTCAGGCCCCCTCCAACAACTCTTTCTCCAATACATCGATGACTGCTTCGGTACTGCTTCATGCTCTTGTCTGGACCTGGAAAAATTTATTAATTTTGCTTCCAATTTCCACTCTTCCATCAACTTCACATGGTCCATCACTGACACCTCCCTTCCCTTCCTTGACCTCTCTGTCTCAATTTCTGGTGATAGACTGTCCACCAATATTCATTACAAGCCCACCAACTCCAACAGCTACCTCGACCTCAGCTCCTCATGCCCCAATTCCTGTAAGGACTCCATCCCATTCCCTTAGTTCCTTCACCTACGTCGCATCTGTTCTAATGATGCCACTTTCCAAGACAGTGCTTCTGACATGTCTTCCTTCTTCCTTAACTGAGGTTTCGTGCCCACGGTTGTTGACAGAGACCTCAGCCAAGCCTGACCCATCTCCCTCGCCTCTGCCCTCACACCTTCCTCTCCCTCCCAGAACCATGATAGGGTCCTCCTTGTCCTCAATTTTCACCCCACCAGCCTCTTATTCAAAGGATCATCCTCCGCCATTTCCGCCAACTCCAGCATGATGCCACCTCCAAATACATCTTCCTTTTAACCCCCTGTCAGCATTCTGTAGGGACCATCCCCTCCGGGTCACCCTGGTCCACTCCTCCATCACCCCCTACACATCAATCCCTCCCACGGCACCTTCCCATGCAATCACGGAAGGCACAACACCTGCCCCTTTACTTCCCCCCTCCTCGCCGTCTAAGGGCCCAAACATTCCTTTCAAGTGAAGCAGCACTTCACTTGCACTTCCCTCAATTTGGTCTACTGCATTCACTAATCCCAATGCAGTCTCCTCTACATTGTAGAGAACAAACGCTGACTGGGTAGTCGCTTTGTGGAACACCTTCAGTATGTCTGCAAGCATGACCCAGACCTTCCTGTCGCTTGCCATTTTAACACACCACCCTGCTCTCATGCCCACATGTCTGTCCTTGGCCTGCTGCAATGTTCCAGTGAAGCTCAATGCAAACTGGAGGAACAGCATCTCATCTTCCGACTAGGCACTTTACAGCCTTCCGGACTTAACATTGAATTCAACAATTTCAGATCATGAACTCTCTCCTCCACCTTCACCCCTTTTTGATCCCCCTTTTTAAATATTTATTTTTATATATACATTTTTATATATACATTTCTTTTCCTTCCTGCCTATTTCTATAATTATTTTTTAAAATTATTTCCATTCATTGTTTTATCCCCACTTTTTTGCCTATTTTAGTCCTTGCTCCCACACTTGTCCCCTCTCCCCACCACACTCCCACTAGGGCCATCTGTCACTTGCTCATCCTGCTTTCTGCTCTTAATGTTACCATTAGCACCTCCTTTATCCAGCATCACCACCGTCAACACTCCTTCGACCTTTTGTTTATGACATCTTTTGCAATCTCTCCTTTGCCTCCACCTATCACTGGCCTTCTATCCAGTTTCACCTGTCCCACCCTCGTTAAACAGTATATATTTCACCATATTTCTATTTCTCTTTAGTTCTGAAGAAGAGTCACCTGGACTCAAAATGTTAACTCTGCCTCTCCACAGATGCTGTCAGACCTGCTGAGTTTTTCCAGCAATTTTTGTTCTTGTTTCAGATTTCCAACTTCTGCAGTATTTTACTTTTATCCCTCATAATTTTGACCACTTCTAAATTTCCATTTAACCCTCTCTGCTCCAAGGAGAACAATCCCAGCTCCTGTAGCATCTCCTTAATACTTTTTACCTATATTTCACCTGTTTGCCTATATCTTAGTGGTTAGCATAGCCACATATGGCTTGTTCGGCTGGAGACAATAACTCTGCTTATGAGTTAAACATGAATGGATTTTATAATGACAACCTTTATTATGTGATTGCTTTAGTTTTCCCTTAATTCAAATTGTTTCCAAGCCCTGTCTACTTCCATGAGTGCTCTCTGATGTAAGAGAACAACAGAAGCCCTGAATTACCTGTTCCCACCCTCCAGACCTCCACATGGTTGTATTGCTCTTGTCCTCACAAGCTTCCTGAAATTAAAGAGCATCTGGTTTGATTCTTATGCTGTAACACAACCTTGGCCTACGCTTACGTGGTACATAGTTTGCCCTTTTAGCTGAGGCTGCATTTTTGGGTATTTATTCAGTTTAGAACCATTTGACTCTGTGCTACAAGTTTTGGGTCAGGAATTCGCCTACGTCAGCAGCATGAAACAGACTCATTTTTGAATTGGCAGCTGATTTTTCACTGTGCCTGGTCTTCTTTCGGCTGAAGTCCACAGAACAATAGTTCAAATGCATTTTGGAGCCTCATTTTCTAGACTCACCATCACTTTTGCTTGGCTTGAAATTAAAAATCTTGACAATATTTTCCAAGTCAATGGAAAATAAAAGCTACATCACAGTGTCTAACTGGCTGTCCATTCACGACCAGCAGATTTTGCGCTGTTGGTGTGGACCAATTTTATCCCATTTATAGTACAGTAAGTGCTTAGGTCAAGTGGTTACCCTGTTCCCTAGACCTGTTGTTCAAGTACAAAGACAAGATAAAGCTCCCTTGCTCCTATATTTGTTCTACCACTGAAAATGCTAAGATGCTAGGATACATTGATTTTTGCTTTAAAGCATCTTAAAACATTCTAATAATGCTGTCAGGCATTTCAATTTCAATATGGTAAAGCTAAATTCAGAACAAAGCCCTCTATTCTGCCTTGATAACGCATCTTAACACCAACCTCAGAAAAGCAACTTCTCCCAAACATGTAACGATCTTTCCATTTTCTATATCAGCCTCATGATTCATTTGGCATGGTTTCTCTTTTCTTTGGAAAAAAGGACATATGAGGTGAATTGATGGAAGAGCTTGCATTTATGAAGGAACAGGAAAGATAGAAACAAAAGTCTGGGTTTTAATATAACCCGTCCAGATTGAGAGGGAAACTTCAGATTGGATGATCATTTTACACCTTGCTCAATTTTATGCTCCATGTGAGTAAATGCAATGGAGAATGCTGCAAATTGGGTGTCTGACTCAAATCTGTCACATTCCCATGGTTGGGTTAAGTTAAAATTGGGCTGGGCTGTTACCACTAATTTGAGGGATCTATTGCAAGGGTGCATTGATCTGAGATTAAATCATAGAATCATAGAAACATAGAAACATAACAGCACAGAAGGAGGCCATCCTGCCCATCATGCCCATGGTTGCTTTTTGAAAGAGCAGTCATGCTTAGATCCGCACCCCTGGTAATTATTTGTTCACAACCCTCTAAGTTTCTCATCATAAAGTACTTATCCAACTCCCTTTGAAAATTATTTATGGAATCAGCTTCCATCGCCATTTCACATATAGCATTCCAAATCCCAGCTATTCCCCGAATAGAGGGAAAATAATCACTTCCTCTCCCCTCTAGGTCTTTTGCCAATGATTTTAAATTTATGATCTCCATGGGCCCACTCACCAGAAGTAATGATTTTTTTGCTATCAATTCTATAAAGCCTCTTAGCAACTTAAGAACCTTGACTGGGTCACATCCTACCCTTCTCTTCCAAGGAGAAAGTCTTAACTTTTCCAAGCTGTCCTCATAACTGAAGTCCCTCATCTCTGGAGACTTCTTATTAAACCGCTTCTGTAGTTTTTTTTAAGATCTTGATCTTTTTTGAAGTAAGGCACTTAGAATTGTTAACAAAACTCTAGCAAAGATCTAAACTGTGAGTTATAAAGTTCTAATATGATCTATTTGCTTTTATGTTCTATTCCTATATTTATAAAAGCAAAATTAACTTTTTAACCACTATATCAACTTTCCTGCCACCTTTTAAGGATTTGTGCATTTGGATATAAAGTTCTCTCTGCTTTTCAAAATAGTGCCACCTATATTGTGGTGTCTCCAATCTGTATCAGGTCCTGCTTCTCCATATTGAACTCTATCTGCCACAATACGTCTGCCTATTTTGCCATCCTACAACAATATTGTGTCAATGATGTCCTGAAGACTTTAACTATCTGCATCCTGACCTATTACCTTGCCATTTTGTTTCATCTCAAAACTTTGCAATGCTGCTTTTTACACCCAAGTATCAGTCTTTTCTAAATATTGAAAAGAACAATGGATCCAAAACTGACACTTGGGAACACAGCTGCAAACTACCTCCCATGCTGAAAAATATCCATTCTCCACCTGCATTTGTTTTCTGTCACTAAGTCAGATCTGTACTCATATCACCACATTCCCCTTTAATTCTATGGGCTTCTATTTTCTTCATAAGCCTTCTCTTTGGCGCTTTATTGAATGCCTCCCTATTTTACAATAGTGACTTTGGCTGTAAAATGCTTTGAGATGTCTGATGGTCATGAAAAGCACTTTATCAATGCAAGTCTTTCTTCTGTATAAGGGAATTAGGACAGAGATGTGGAACAATTATTTTTGACATGAAGAGTTGTGAGACTGGGGAATGTACTTTCGGAGTTAATGACTGAGATAGAGACCATGTCAACATTTAAGAATAAGTTAGACTGGTGCTTAAAGAAAAGAATAATAAAGGATATAGGAATATGCAGGCTCATGAGAGGATAAACACAAAACCAGCTGGTTTGGTCAAATGGGTTGTTGCCATGTTACAATTTCTATTTAAACCCCTGACTGTTAATTTTCCACTGCAGCTTTGAATGTTCTCTGAAACCAAAGGTGAAATTTTATCTTAAGATCCTTCCCATTCATTTGTTAATTTTTATACATTTATTATTCTCATCCTTATGTTTAAATGTTTTCGTAGCTTTTCGCCCCTTCCTAACTCTGTAACCTTTTCCAACCCCACAATTTTCCCCCGACTTCTTTTTTTCCCTCCAACTCTGGCCTGCTTCCCTTCACCCTACCACTGGTGTCCATGCCTTTAGGCCCAGACTTTGAAATTTTCTTCTTCACGACAACTGTGACTACACTTCAAAAATACTTAACTGACTGGCTGAACAATGCTATGGACATCCTAAGGTTTTGAAGGGCATTATATAAATTTCAGTCTTTCTTTCATCTTCCCATCTCTTATAACACCTGACACTGACCTGCCTCAGCTCATCTGATGCTGAAGCCCTCACAAATGCATTTTTAGTTGCAGGCTTGACTATTCTAATATAATCCTCTCACGTCTACGCTCCATAAACTTGAGGCTATCCAAAACTCTGCTACCCCTGGCCTATTTTCACCAAGTCTCATTAACTCATTACTCCAGTGCTTGCTAACCTACATTGACTTTGGGTTAAGCAATGTCTCAATGAGAAAATTCTCATCTGCCGTTTCAAATCTCTCCATGGCCTCACCTCATTCTATATCGGTAATCTCTTGCAGTCACACAATCCTCTAAGATATATCTGCAACCTTCTAATTCTAATGTATTGAACTTCCCCAATTTAAATAGTTTTTCTTTTTGACAGCCATGCTTTCAGCTTCCGAGACACTATGCTCTAGAATTTTCTCCCTAAACACCTCCACCTCTCTGGCTCTCTTTCCTCCCTTATGGTGTTCCTTGAAACCTAATTCTTTTACCAAGGGCTGAATTTTATGTTTCTTTGGTGGGGTGAGGGAGGCAGAACACAAACTGAGTGGTCTGCTCACTCCCACCCATCTCAGCTTATCCCCACCCATCTCAGCACATCCCCACCCATCTCAGCTCATCCTCGCCCATCTCAGCTCATCAAGTCAAGCCAATTAGTGGCCGTACAGCAGAAGATGGCCAATTAGCAGTGCAAATGGGGGCTCCGCATCCAATCAGAAGTCTAGGCCAGGACATCATGCAGCAGAGGTGTAATGAAACCAGTAAGTGGTTCAGTATAGTATTTTAAAAGTCATTTATAGTCATTTTTAATTAGGTACTGAATGGTGGAGGACAGACACATTCTAAAAATGCTTATTTTTGGTGAGGAACCTTTTTCATCAGTATTAATACAATTGCAGCAGCATATCATTCTTGTGTAAATCAATGAATACTTCCTCATGGAAGGGGAAGAAAAGAAAGAATTACATTCTTTTATGCTTCCCAATTCCTCTGGTTCATTGAAGACTATGTGCTTATGATTATGCAAATAATTTTTAGTGGACTCTTGAACTATAATCTAGGCTGCACGTTTTGGGAGAAATTTCCCAGTTGCGCCCAAAGTGGAAACTTTAGTCCATTGTTTAAAGCACTTATGTCAATACAAATCCATTACAATTTCATATGAGCACAAAATCAGTGGCACAAATGGCAAGTCAAATCATCAACCTCACTCACTGGGCAGAATTTTGCCCTTGGTGGGTGGGCGGGCCCCACCGGCACGGCGGCGGGTGGGCAGCCAAACTCCGCCGTTGAAACGGGGCCTGCCGCCCTTTTGAGTGAGCGGGCCAGTTAAGGCCCGCCAGCGGCCTGCCTGACAGGAAGCGCTATCCGCGGAGGGGAAGGATTCCTTATGCGTTCGAAAGAGCACACTGCTCCCCGAGACCAAGTGCTGTCTCAGGGAGATTACTAACAGGTAAAAAAAACTCCAAAAATAGAAAAATATTAAAATTAACATGGCCCCCTCATGTGACAATGTCGCACGAGATGAGGCATGTTAATAAGAAACACATAAACTTTATGAAACTTTTTTAAAACGGACATGAAACCTCATCCCGCCAGTGGATGAAGTTTTATGTATAATCAGGAGCCCACTGGGGCTCCTGGCCTGCCCACCAGCCTGAAGGTTGGTTGGGCAGGGTCTTTAACAATCTTAATTAGCCTGTCAATGGCCTTAATTAGCCATTGACAGGTCGGCGGGCGGACAGCTGACTTCGCTGTCCACCTGCCTTCCTGAAAATTTAAAGGAATCGGCATGACTTCGGGGGTTCCTCCCGACATTATCCCGTATCATTTTCCCATTGGCGAGCGGGCCCCACCCCCAAATCGCCAATGGGAAAATCCTGGCCACTATTTATTTTGGGTCAAAAAGTTGAATTTTCCATAGTAAGTGATTCTACACATTCCCCTGGCTTCATATCACGTGCAGTCTAATTCAGCTGCATTGTGAAACCAGTTTTAAAAGATATAAATATACTTTTGATTATGTGATGCTGACCTTAATCCAATAGAGGTTGCATAAAAGCAGCTTTAGGCTTTTATAATTGGTTCTCAGGATATGGTTGATACAGTCAAGGTAGCATGTATTGTCCCTCCCAAGTTGCCCTGAAAAGGTGAAGGTGGGCTTTCTTTTTTAACCAACAATTGGGTTAGGGAGGAGGAGGACAATGAAGGATCTATGATATAGGTTCAAATCTGGATGGTATGTAACTTGCAAGGACATTTTGAGGTTCTCATGAGATTGCTTCTTTTGACCCCCTCACCGGTAAAGGTCATTGGGATAAAAGGTTCTTTTAAAATAGATTTGGCAGGTTTTTGCAGCGCATCTATAGATAATACATATTGCTGTATACAAATTGTGGATAAAGCGAATATTGAGTCCAATGACGGGGTGTCGATCAAGCAGACCTCTCTCTATTCTAGTTGATGTTGACCTTAGTACTTTTTGCAGCTGAACCCATCCAAGTGCATGGTCCATATTCTATCATGCTACTTATAATAGAGGTTGAGGCTAAGCAGTTTAATCTGAAATAATTCTCAAAATAGTGGAATCCATTCTTATTATTTTAATATATATTGCACCTACTTTAATGTGAAATAATTCAACACATTTTTTGATATTTTTCAATAATATTGGTAAAACAACATTTCTAGCAAAAAGGCCATATTTGCAATTAGTTCTCCATTTTCCTCTGAATTGGTGGAATAGATACTAGGACATATCCATCAAATGTTAATATTTCATGGTGATCTTTTCAATCATTCCAATCTGACCATTCCAATTGAGTTTGAATGCACAGCTCTCAACCAGTCAGAGCACAATTAATTTCAAACACTGTGAGCAAACGGTTCAATCTAACTCTAAGCCTTTTTAAAAGGCTAGATTTTAAAAGCTAAAATTTCCCTCTGCTCATTTTAATGGTTCTATGTTCTGTTAAGTGTATGACCTTAGCTGGTGGACACTACATATTTAGTGCTAGATTAATGACCCCCTCATTTTTACCTTTACAAATGCTAATTTTCTCATTGTGCAAAATGCTTCATAGTTCACTGGAGTCTAACCATTGTAAAGGTCATATTTTGTTCTTCTTCTTTAACAGAGTAATGTTCCATAAACGAGGCCTAAAACAGAGTAGGTAATTAAATATAGGCTAAGCATTACTTATCGTTGAATGATTATAATAATGGCAATCATTTCCCTGGACTGCAGCGCATTTTGCAAAATTAACAGTTAGGGTGACACTTCCCAATGCTGCTGGTGCTAGGATGGGGGCAGGGGTCCACCCAACAGAGGTACAGCCATGTACAAAGAGATGGGGACATCTGAGGCATCTCTCATGCTAAACGTTTGGGACATGTTTGTTGCATGTCCTCCCTGCCTATAGCTGTCTGTGACCAAACACAAATGTCAGAGCAACACAGGCTGGCAGCTGTGGAGACATTTAGTCATCCTGTCACTGGTGAATATTTTCTGCAGTCAATAGTTCAAAGGCTGTACTGTATTCCTAGTGGCCTTTAAAATCCAATTTTAAGAATTTCTGTTGATAGATTTGCAGGCTCTTTTGGGTGGTAAATAAGTAAAAACTGATTTTGAGAGGGGAAATGATACACATTTTTCCTCAATTGAACTCAGATTCGGAGATATGCGTGAGTTGTATCACAATGTTAGGATGAAGCGGTTTGATGATGATTAGCAGGTGGATTAGGAATAAAATGGATCACAATTCTTCATTCTTCACAAATACTGCAAAATTAAACTATACCCACATTTCCCATAGAGTTTAAAAATATTACCACACTGATTGTATAGTGGTGATGCGGTTAATTTTAATAATCAACATTTTGTAGCACACAATCTCATCTATTCACAAGTAAAATAACTTGAACATGATTACATTTTGTAATGGAGCAAACTCCTGTCATATTACTTTTGGAACCGCCATTGAGGCCAAAAGAGGGGGTTTGAAAAATGCAAATAATTGTGAGTTGTCACTCAGCTTAACTATGCTTGTTAACCTCTTGTTTGCTTTCTTTACTTCAACTTAAAATATGACTTTCAGTGATTTTTCTCAGAATTAATCCTGTTTTTGGATACTAAAGCTGCAAAACCTGGCTCCTAATTGCTCGTTTTTCAGCAATACAAATGCTGTTTGAACTCCAAAATGGCATTTGTGGTGCAAGCACACTGATGTGAGCTATGCTGGATGTGAATTTAGTGAGGGTGCTGGAATGGGTACAAGGAGTATCCACCAGAAGCTTGCAGGTTAGGCAGGTTGTGACATCGATCAAGGTGTAATACTGATTTGACACAAGCCTTGCCATTTTTGAACCTCAACATTCCAGCTAATGCCATCACACACTTAAGCACACGCGGTGGGACACGTGTTCAGCAGCAGGAAGGACCCCATCACCCACGCGACACCATTTAAAGGGTTTATCAACTACTTACAGTTAGTTGTTGATGGCTGGGTCCTCAAATGTGCTAATGGAGTGGGCTATTGCTTACACCCTGAAAATAATTGGCTCCAAACTTTTTGTAAATCCTGGTGCTAAATTGGTGCCAGACTCCTCCATGCTGCTCGACAGTGCATGGTCAATTTTCTGGCATTTCATTGCGCAAACCCATTGGCCTTTTTCTGTAGCCTGCACCGTTGACTGTCCACCAGCGTCCTCTGCAGCAGAGCTCATGTGCAATCCCAACCTCCAGCGAGCTGCCCCCTGCATTGGCTGCAGTCCACCTTGCCTGATGCTTACTGCATGTAGATCCCACTTTTAAGCTATCCTGTAAATGACACACAGTGCCTGAGCTGGTGGTTCCGAGTGTGAATGAAGGTGTCCCTTCTTCATCGTTGTCTTCTCGCTCTTCTACCTCCTTCTCTTCCACTATTGCCTGGCCAGGTTGTGCTTCTTAGCTATTTGAGAAAAGGCACAAAGGTAAGATTGTTGTGAGGGGAGTCAGTGGCCAGAAGGGGGTTAGTGTAAAAGTAAAACATATAAGCCTACACCAGCTGCAGCTCTAAATCAGAAGAGAGTCTGGGATGAGGAGAAAGAATTAGGTATGAGGATACCCTCATATTCAATGTTTGAGCATTGTAGCTGCCATGGCCTCTGTAATGGCCAATCTTATGATGATGAGCACCCATCTCACCTGTGGCGATAAGGACAGGCAGCTGTGCCTTTTCCACACTGATTAGCTCATGCTGCCTCTTGCTGTGCACCAACATGTCCTACAAGACAAATGAAAGTGTTTCAGTAGGTGTATTGTGATGTGTTTGGTTGATGTTACTGTCATGGTTGAATAGCTGGCAGGGACCCAAGCTATAAGATATGGGTGTGAGGCTTTCAGCAGTACTAAGTGTGTGAGGGTGAGGTAGAGCTATGTGAGGTGTGTGTGGTGACTGACACCTCGAGATCAGGTGAGTAATGACGTGTGGTGCATTGAGCAGTGTGTGAGGCCAGTGATGCGGTTGGTGGGACATAGCACTTGAAGATACCTTTATTGCCCCTGACCACTCATCTGAATACATTGAACTTTGTCACAAGGATGAGATCTTTGTAGATAGCACGTACAGTGAAGTGGTCCCACCACAGGTAAAGAGTGCACAGGCAGAAAGGGAATGGGTGACCACCAGACAGAGTAAAAGCACTAGGCAGGTAGTGCAGGAGTCCCCTGGGTCCATCTCCCTCTCCAACAGATTTTCCGTTTTGGATACTGCTGGGGGAGATGGTTCTTCAGGAGAATGCAGCAAGAGCCAAGTCCGTGGCACCACGAGGGGAGAGGGGAGAAAAAAATGATTGGGACAGTAATAGTGATAGAAGATTCTATTCTAAAGGGACTAGATAGACATTTCTGCAGCCACTGACATGACACTCCCCCCAGGATGGTATGTTGCCTCCCTGGTGCCAGGGTCAAGGATGTCACTGAGCGGCTGCAGGACATTCCGAAGGGGGAGGGTGAACAGCCAGGGGTTGTGGTTCATATTGGTACCAGCGACATAGGCAAAAAGAGGGGTGATATCCTGAAAGCATAATATAAGGAGCTAGGAAATAAATTAAAAAGTAGACCATGAAAGATAGTAATCTCAGGATTACTCCCAGTGCCACGTGCTAGTGAGTTCAGGAATACGAGAAAAGACCAGATGAATGTGTGGCTGGAGAGATGGTGTAGGAGGGACAGACTTAGACTCCTGAGGCATTGGGACCAATTCTGGGGAAGATGAGACCTGTATAAGCTGGATGGGTTGCACCCCAGCAGGACCGGGACCAATATCCTTGTGAGGTATTCACTAGTACCATGGGGGAAGGTTTAAACTAGATTGGCTGGGGGATGGGAACCTGAGCAGGGAGACACAAGAGAGGGAAAAAAAAGATAGCAATGAAAGAGTAGAAAGTAGAAGTGGAAGGCAGAGGAAACAAGGGTAGCAGAAAATAAGGCCTTGGTATAAAAAAATGCATAAAAATGTTAAAAAGACTAGTCTGAAGATACTGTATCTGAATGCGTATTCGCAATAAGGTAGATGAATTAACAGCACAAACAGGTATGACATGATTGTAATTACGGAGACATGGCTGCAGGGTGACCAAGGCTGAGAACTGAATACCAAGGATACTTAATGTTTAGGACGGACAGGCAAAAAGGAAAAGGTGGTGGCAAGGCATTGTTAGTTAAGGATTCAGACCATGTGGACCCTTCTAGGTAGCTGACAGCCTTCTGTTACCATGAAAATGGGGATTGTGTCTCCGCTGGTGGCATCTTCTCTGAGGAGGAAGAGAGGGGCAGAAGGGAAAGGAGGCCAGGTGTCCCTATGCAGCTTCCAGGGAAAGGACCTGTGGGAAGAGAGGCACAGGCACAAGTGACAAAGGGCCAACAGGAAGTCCAAGGGGGAAGGAGCCACAGAAGACGCTACCATCCCGCTGCTAGGGTATATAGATGGCGATGCAGCTACCTCAATATGTCTGAGGTGCAATGCCGAAGGAGGCTTCACCTCTTAAGGGAGACAGTGACCCCCATTTGCTAGATGACTGGCCCTGAGATCAGCTCCGACTGTGTGGGTGGACACCCCATGCCAGTGGCTCGGAAGGTCACAATGACTCTCAACTTCTATGCCTCTGGCTCTTTCCAGGGCTTACTGGGGGATCTGTGTTGAGCCTCCCAATCAGCTGTCCACAGTTGCATCAAGCTGATGACAGAAGCTCTGTTCAAGAGGGTATTGACCTTTATTCTTTACCATACAGACGAGGCCAGCCAGGCTGAGTGAGCCAGAGGCTTTGCGGCCATTGCTGGCTTCCCTCGTGTCCAGGGTGGAATAGACTGCACACATGTGGCCATCAAGGCACCAGCAGGTGAGCCGGGTGCCTTTGTCAACAGGAAGGGCTTCCACTCCATGAACGTGCAGATAGTGTGTGAGCACAGGATACTGATTCTACAAGTCTGTGCAAGGTACCCTGAAGGTTCCCATGAGGCTTACATCCTCAGGCACTCCGAGGTGCCAAAGCTCTTCAATGCTCCAGCCCTATTGGATAATGGTTGCTGGGTGACAAGGGCTATCCATTGAAGAGGTGGCTCATGACACCTCTCCGCCACCTAAGAACAGAAGCAGAGAAGCGTTACAAAACGAGTCATGCTTCACAAGGGCAGTGATAGAGAGGGACCATAGGTCTTCTCAAGCTGCACTTCCAATGTCTGGACCATTCAGGGGCGCACTACAATACCCCCCAGAATTGGTGTTACTGATCGTGAGTGCACGCTGTGCTCTCCACAATCTGGCACTGGCGAGGGAGGAACCCACTGGAGGAAGAGGATCTTGACACAGCTGCACAGGCAACAGATGATGAATCCAGTAGTGAGTCAGAAGTGGAGCACGGTGAGGAGAATGCTGAGGGCATGGAGGCAGACCTCTGTAATCCTAGGGAGGCAGGGACACCAGGGACGCTTTGATCCAATGTTCTTTCAGCTTGGCTACCAAAGATCTGCTTCCATCGCATGCCAAGGCTGCCGCCTCCATCCCAGATGTCTGAAAGAACCCACAAAGAACACTCAGTGCCTGTGCAATAAAGTTCAGAGCCACTCACATCCAGCATTACATCCTGGTATTCCCCCAATGAAATAAAAGGGTGAAGCATACTCAGGCGATGACGACAAGAACAAAATTGATTTCATTTTGGCAATTCCATACTATTTACATAAACTTCTCTGGTCTTCATTCCCAGACCAGTATAGATAAAATAAACATAAATGAACATAAAATCATCTGTGATCTGTCCCTGTTGTGCTCATGGTGCCTTTAACTTAAGTTTGTGAGTGCTACATCTTGGTGCACCACTCCTTGCTGGCACCAGCATTGGACACAGACTGCTGAATCTGTTGTCCTGTTGGGCTTGATGACATTGGTTGTTGTCCTCTGGCCAGTGGAGCCTGTGCTGGCCTCACCTGGTCAGTGCCATGGCTGGCATCTGCAGTTATCGCAGCCTCATCAGATGTGATGGTCACTGGCAGAGGGGCACAGGAGCTGTTGCCGTATCCAGAGCACCCTGAGAGGAACCCACAGAGACGACAGGCAGCTCATGCGCCAACATGAGTTCGCTCTGGACCTCCCTACTCAACGTTGATGTATAGGCACCTAGCTGGGATACTGGGTGCCTCATCCATCTCCCACACTGGCACTAACCACCTGAGGTCAGTGCCTGTGTGAGGGCTTGCAGGTCCGGACGCAACCCCAGGAACCCCTCATTCTGTCCCTGGAGCTGCCTCTCCATGAGAGTTGCCACTCTCTCAATGAAGGAGACATTGCGCTCAGCCATGAGGGTCAATGCAGTGCTGATGCTCTGCATGAACTCCTCCATAACGGAGACCATGACATGCATACCCTCATGGATCTCTGCCAAATCCTCCCGCACAGCCTCCTGGACGTCCAGCATCTGCCACCTAATGGATGACTCCAGAGGCTCATCATCAGCCTTCGGCTGAGCACCGTCCTGGTCCCCAGCAATCCTCTGACTGCTAGCGTTGTGGGCACTCACTGCCTCTGCCTGCTCCTCAAGTGATTGTGAAGTGCCCTCACTAATGTACACCGGGATACTAGCTGCCGAACTAATGCCCACCACGGTGCTGGTGTCTGGGCTGGTGCCTGCATCAGTGAGCGGGTGTCCCTTCTGGCAACCACATTCTCCATGGCAAGGCACTCATCAGAAAAGATGTGGGATGAGTGTCAGCCTGTCCTGCCCTCCTGCTTGCCATCTCCAGCCACACTCGACACCATAACTTTGGTTTGGGGACGCAGAGGAGACGTCCTTCCATGACAGCCTTCCAGGGGCTGCCTGGGCCACTTATAAACCGGCTGCCATTTGACCAGGCAGCTGACGGGCCCCACCCCCGCTTGGCCCCTCCCAACCAGTGCGGAGCCACGTTTCATGCTGGGCGGGCCTTAATTGGCCCACCAGCGTGAAATCACAGTCAGGGACTGTTTGTGGGCTGTGGACTGTTTTCCAGCTGCTCCCGGGCCCGCCCATCATGCCTGCTCAACAACCTCAAAATTCTGCCCTTGGAGTATTGTGTGCAGTTTTGGTCTCCTTACCTAAGAAAGGATGTCCTTGCCATAGACGGTGCAGCAAAGGATCACCTGACTGATTCCTGGGATGGCAGGATTGTCATATGAGGAAAGCTATGGCCGACTAGGCCTATATTCACTGGAGTTTAGAAGAATGAGAGGAGATCTCATTGAAACATATAAAATTCTGACAGGGACGGACAGACTGGAATCAGGGATGACGTTACCTCTGGTTGGGGGTGTCTAAAACAAGGGGTCACAGTCTCAGGAAAAGGGGTAGATTATTTAGGACTGAGATGAGGACAAACCTCTTCACACAGAGGGTGGTAAACCTATGGAATTCTCTACCACAGAAGGCTGTGGAGGAAAAGTCACAGAATATATTTGAGGAAATAGATTTCTGGACTCCAAAGGCGTCACGGGGTGTGGGGAGAGCGCAGAAGTATGGTGTTGAGATAGAGGACCAGCCATGATCACACTGAATGGTGGAGCAGGCTTTAAGGGCCGAATGACCTACTCCTGCTTCTATTTTCTATGTTTCTATGTTTGCAGAACTGCATCCAGGTCCTTGGGGCTTGACTCTTTACCTTGGCTGCCAATGCTATCTGGTCCCACATCCTTCACAAAGTTTGTCTGGTGAGCCTTTTGGCTAGAACACCTCTCTCTCCCTCTCCATCTCCTCTAGTGAGGTGCTCAGTGCAGCATTAGGGAACTTTGAAGCATGCTCCTTCTCCTGTTGCACCTTAATGCACTCTTCCTGCTCAAACTCTCTACTACAACCAAATCTAGGAACCAGTGCAGCCAGAATGCACCTCTCCTTTAAGAGATTTAGGTTGACTTTAAGTACAACAGGTTAGCTTTAAGTGGCAGAAGCCTTGCACAAACTTCAGCCCCCTACTGAGGTGTGCAGCTACTCAACATGTTTGCTGCTCACAGTATAATCATGCAAATTAGCAGGCAGTATGAAGTTGACATGCTGTCTGCATCGGTAGCAACGGACTTGGATTATTCATACCCATTTTCAGGGAATATCAAATTTAGCCTCTGTTGTTTTTCCAACATTTTCTCCAGCTTTTTACGCTAAAAATAAAAGCATCCCCAAAATCCATTTTGTTTTGATTGGTCATAAAAGCTGATTTCAGAAATCCTTAAGAATTCCCATGAACATTTGCAATTATTTCCAACAATGTTACACTTGGAATTTCTTGTGCTTTGTGCTCTGTTTGGAATTGGTTTATGAATAATGGGACTTTTCATAGTGCAGTCAAGGGCAACGGCCTGAAGGCAGGCCAAAAACCAGACTAAAGTGGGATAAGATAAAGGCAGATAAGGAAGGGAATCAAATCTTTGACTTTTAATTTTAATGTCTATTTGACAGTAAATGACTTTGTCCAAAAATGAGTAACTGCTGTAGGAAGTGTGTGCTTGTACAGTCTGTTTGCAAGATTTTTAATATAAATGTGGGTGGATTTCCCACAGTGTTCGCCATGTTGGGATAGAAGAAACATTAGGGACAATTTTTGCATTGACACTATTAAAAGCATCTTCAATGCTCCTCAAAGCAGCACAGTAGCAGGATCGACATCATAATGCAGAGGGTAATGGCCTTGACTTACTGCCAAGTTGTCAGCTGCCCTGATTTGTGAGCAGACCTCTACTATCCAGCTAATCAGATCTTCCATCACAATCAGGCAAGAGGCTCTTACACTTATGCAAAGCAGGATCATATGACAAAGTTATGGTCCCAAGGCCATCTTCGATTCTTGACCCCTTGCCTAAATCCAGTTCTACACAACCACAGCTGGTACAAATCATGAGGTGACTATTTCAGGAAAATAAAAGGGATTCTCAGCTGCAGTCAAGGAAAGCTGGAATTAAGGTCGGGAGACATGGTTATGGGAGTCACTTGTGGGCTTTTGAGCCATAAATGTAGTATTTGCTGCTATTTGTTTACACACAAGATGCCTGTGTATATCCCTTTCTTTTAAAGTGCTGGGGCAGTTCCTTCATTTTCAGCCGTCCTACCAGATTTTCTGCCTTTGGCCCAACAAGCCAGCATTAAGGAGAATGTGATAAAAACATATGGGTCTGAATTTTGCCATCAGTGAGCAGGGGGCTGGGCCCACTCACCGACGCGTAAAATAACGCGAGATGACATCGGGGGGAACCCCTGACATCATCCCGCCCAATTTAAATTTTCAAGAAGGTAGGAGCACAGCAAAATTCAGCTGTCCAACCACCGACCTGTCAATAACCAATTGGGGCCATTGACAGGATCATTAAAACAATTAAAGAACCTGCCTGTCCAACCTTAAGGTTGGAGGGCAGGCCAGGAGCCCCGGCGGGGAATAGAAAAAGCATGAAACCTCATCCACCGGCGGGATAAGGTTTAACGTCGGGATTTTAAAAGTTTAATAAAGTTTTAGTGTAAATTATGAACATGTCCCATCTCAAAGAGGGGACATGTTAAGGATTTTTTTTTTCTATTTTTAATGTTTTTAGAACTGGCAGCACATAGCCTCAGGGAGATGTGCGCTCTTTCGTGCACATGCGCAAAAGAGCGCACTCTCACATCTGGGGAACCCCCCCACCACCATCCGAACAGGAATCGCATAGCGCTTCCCGGTGGATGTCACGCTGGGTGGGCCTAAATTGCCCCGCCCACATAAAATGGCAGCGGGGCCCGCTTCTCCGGCGGGGATCAGCTCCCCGCCTGCCTGAGATTGGGTCAGGCCCACCCACTCGGAAGGCAGAAAATTCTGCCCGTACGATTGCATGGCAACTGGCTGGGAAGTGTAATTGTGCAATTCTGTTGGGCAATTGCACTGCACTGGGAATCATCCGATCATGTGATTTAAATTGCAAACTTTGGATGGCTCTGACTGTGTTAGAGTGATAGTTACCCAGGAAAAGTTAAACAAATTAAAACCACTTCTAGCCTCTGAACTAGGTCCCACCAAGTTGCATGTATCTCCACTGGTGGAGGGTGCAGCTGAAAGCAGTGATGGATCTTCATCGGGTAGAGGATCAGCATCCTCATCTGAGCTGGTCTGTGGGCAGGGACTAAGCCCTTGCTTCAGAACAGACTTCACCTTTTCTTGCTGGTAGCTGGAACAGAGAGAAGAGATAATTAGTGATTGATTAGGCAAGCTCCTACATTATGGGTCACACAGTCATTGTCCGCATGTGGTCAATGTATACTGGATGGACACTTTGTTGGGTAAGGCTGATTTTGCCTTACACATAGGAATGATCTCTATCCTCTCCAGCGAGCTCTGCTGCCTGCTCCTCATGGTGGTGACTGTCCTCAATTTTGGTGACCCCCTCAGGTCTTGCTCTCTCCCGTCTGTTGTGGGAGATCTTGTCCTGCATAAAGACAGATGGATTGACTGTGAGCACTATGGATAAACGAGCAGTTCAGAAGCATGCATGCCTGTTGTATGTGCTAAGCCCTCCCCGGTGAGGGATTAAGAATTTACATGAGATGGTGATCTAAAAGTTGCTGGCAGACATCCAGTACTGATGTCCCATCTTCTGGTAGTGTGTGACATCCCTGCGGACTCTAGCCCCTAGACTGTCTGATGCCCTTATGAGAAAGTGAGTTTGGAGTGGGTAGATTAAGTTTCACTTACCCGGCAGAGCAGATTTAGAATCATTCATCCTTTTCCTGCACTGCTGAACCATGGGCACTGACCTCCTTGGTGACCTCCTCCCAGGCCGGAGTGGGAGGACCTCCTGCCTTTCCTGGATAGCCTAGAGGAGAGCCCCCAGGGAGGCTTTGCTGAACCGTGGAGCGGAAAGTTTGGGTTTTTTGGACGCCATTGAGAACCAGAATGAAATAATACACCTGGCCTGCAGTGAGTGATTGTCTGTACAGGTACTGTTTAAATATGGCGCCAGGACCTTCGATCCCACGAGGTAATGGTGGGGAGGACGAATTTTTGCCCCCCTCCCCACCACAAGATCCAATAAGCTCTACGCCGATGCATAATTAATGACCTGAAAAGCAGAAGATTGCATGGATTAATCCGACGTGCTGCCCAGCGGGAATGATGCCAACTTTCTTGCCCATCACCATGCTTAATTTCCAGAATGGAAAGTTCCATCCACTGTTCTTTTTGATATATATTAATGAACTGGTCTTGGATATACAGGGCAATATTTCAAAGTTTGCACATGACACAAAACTTGGAAATGTAGTGAACAATGAGGAGCACAATAAGAAATTTCAGGAGAACATAGGCTGGTGAAATAAGCAGACATGGCAGAAGAAATTTGAACTGGAGAAGTATGAAGTCGTACATTTTGGTAAGAAAAATGAGGAAAGGCAATATAAACAAATTAGTTAAATTTTGAGCGCAAGAACAGATGGATCTGGAGGTGTATGTGCACAAGTTTGTGATTGTAGCAGGATAAGTTTTGAATGTTGAAACATTTGGCTATCTTTGCTTTATTAATAGAGGTATAGAGTGCAAAAGCAAGTAAGCTACGCTATACTTCTAAAAAAACACTTGATCGGCTTCCACTGGAGTATGATGTCTAATTCTGGGCACCTCACTTTAGGGAGGATGTCAAGGCCTCAGAGAGGGTGCAGAAGAAATTTACTAAATTATGTGGAGAGACTGTGCTTGTTCTCCTAACAGCAGCAATGGTGAAAGGGAAATTTAACAGTGGTGATGGAGTGAGTAAGGAGAGGCTGTTTGTATCAGAAGCAGGGTCAGCAACCAAAGGACACAGATTTCAAGCGATTGGCAAAAGAAACAGAGGTGATCTGAAAAATAAGGTTTTTTTTTTACACAATGAGGTGTTTGTGATCTGGAATGCGCTGGCTGAAAGGTTAATGGAACCAGATTCAGTTATAAATATCAAAAGGGAATTAGATAAATACTCAAAGCAGGGCTATTGGGAAAGAGCAGGAGAGTGGAACTAATTGGATAGCTCCTTCAAAGAGCCAGCACAGGCATGATAGGCCAAATGGCCTCCTTCTGCACTGTTCATTCTATATTTCTTGCTAGTTCTGTGTGAAGCAGAGGTGCTCCCCCAGTGTTCACAATGGGTCTGCCCACCCTCACCCTCAGTGTTCTCAGCCCCTGTAAGAAGTTGCCTGCAGGCTGATCAGCTAGCCTAAAATTGCATGCTTCCATTGTGAAGGCACAATGGAAGCCAGCAGCTTGGTCTGAATATTTAGATGAGGTCAAGGAACTAATTTCTTGCAATCTCTTCTCCTTCAGCTGCAGAGCTCATCTTTTCACCATTAGCTGCTCTTTAAAATGGCCTAAAGGAATTCCTAACCTTTCCAGGCATAATAACCAATTACCTGCAGCCTTTCATCAAAACTCTATGGCTGCTGGCACTAAGGGGTTAATAGTAGACTGGCACCACTGGGCAATAACAGGGAAATAGGAAAGAGCTTATTCCCCCATTCCCACAGTCAATCTATCTGCAGTCAACTTTGGAAGGCCCCACTGCTGGACAGCTAAAGTGCCTTCCTGAGTCAGTTAAGATGCAAATTGAGATTCAAAGACATACTGGACCTGTTTACTATATAGGACAGTACTGTGCAGAGCATGCACTGTGCACTACGTACAGTCTCTGCACAGTAATTGATGATCAAATCAAAGCAGAATCCAACAGATAAGTTTTAATTTATTTCCATGGGGCCAGGAGGAGCAAGACTGTTTCTGCAGTTCCGAAAACTCTGTCAATCTGGGTTCCTCCTTCAAGAGTGGCCCATTACCCACAAATCTACCTTCTTCTGCTCTGGATGCCTATTAGGCCACTTGATATTGCCATAGTGTGGAGTTGGTGGTCATGGACTGCCCTGGGCAGCTCCCTTTCTGCCTGCAGCTCTTTTGCCCAACATTACTGAGGCCCAGTCCGCCAAATGGGCCTGACCTTTCCCACTGGGACTATTGGGAAGCTAACTGGACTGCTTCAATTGCCAGATGGCCAAAGTTTGCTTGAGCGTCAATTTGTCCCAGAGATCAACATATATCTTTGCTCTGCCCCTCTAGCACTTGAATATCTTCCCTGTGCCTTAGCAACCAAAAATGGACACAGTACTCGAGATGCACTCAGAGCACAACACAGAATAGTATGAGCATGGTGTCCACTGATCAGTTCAGTTACATATTTATTTGTAGCTTCCAATGCATCATTCCATTCGAACAGGGTCCAGAAAGTTAACGTTTGAAGTTTTTTTTTTATTCACTTAAGGGATGCGGGCAATGCTGGCTCGGCCAGCATTTATCGCCCATCCCTAGTTGCCCTTGAGGAGGTGGTGATGAGCTGCCTTCTTGAACTGCTGCAGTCCATGCGGTGTAGGTGCACCCACAATGCTGTTAAGGAGGGAGGTTAGTGAAGGACTGCCAGTTGCTCAAATTGTGCTAAATATTCAGTTGTGAGCATGTAAGTTATTGCTGAATTTGCCCTCAGGAGGCCAAATAAACAACAATAACAAGAGAAGGTGTCATTTTATAAAGGGGTGGACAACATTTCCATACAGGAGCAACATTCCTTTCCCCACTCCCCTCCTCTGCAACCCCCATCACAGACTTTGCCTGCAGTGTTTGTATTAAACAGCAGCTCAGGTGTTCCAACAAATTGATGGGGAGGCTCAGAGGCAACAGTTTCTGGAGCCTTAATGATCCTTGTACACATTTTATTCTCAGTCTCCTAGCCCACTACACATTGACCAATCATATTGTGGAGCACGAGATACATTGGGTGCAGGGCAGGCCTCAGGCCCCAAGGTGTCTATAATTTGGAGAACCTATACCCAATGAACTTCAGCTCAAAGCTAAAAATTAAAATTAAATTTTGTGCCGCAAGTTGCATAATTTTATCCCAAGAGCTGATTTTTGATAGATTCAGCCATTTGACGCTGGCTCTATGCAAAGGCATTGCAAAACTAATCCCACTGCCCTTTCTATAGCCCTGTATCTACTTCAAATATTTATCCAATTTTCCCTTAAAACATGCAATGGCACAACCGCTCCCTGTGATAAAGCATTCCACACTCTCTCAACGATCCTGTGTGTAAAGAAACTTCTAACCTCGCCTCTCAGTCGCTTAGTGCCAATTTTAAGTTGATGACTGCTTGTCACTGACCGTCCAGAGGAAATAGTTTAAAGGTTAGCTTTAGAGAGTTGCTGCCTCACCAGAATTTACATTCCTTAATCAAGCTCTCTGGTTAGCTTTCCATGTGCGAATAGCCTTCTCAAATATAGAGGCCTGTCAGAATATTCAGCGTGACAGGCCCTGAGCTGCTAGTGCAGATGAATATATCTTATCCCCATTTTTACTGGTCAGGGAAATTTGGAACTTAGGAATTATGCTATTATATTGCTTTTAAGCAAAGAAATTAAGCAAATAAGTTAAAATTAAGCACAATTACCTTGTGCTTACTACCATGCAAATATCAATTTTAACTATGTCTAATGTACAAAGCTGAATTTTTGTTTAGATGAAAGAGATGGTTTGCTTCATTCTATTTTGAAGCACAATAGTAATGTATCCTTTTTTTGCTGAGGCCATACAATCTTAAAACATTTTATTTTATTTTTTTGCTGACCACCCCTCATAACTATCAGAACTAAGCCCATACTGAATCATGGTTCAATGGTTGGCAGAGTCTTCTGTGGTATCTCAACACAAGATTATTCATTGCTCAACATGGGTACAAATATCTTAAGTTCATTGTGAAGTACTGTATTTCTGAGAACTTTAAAATTGGGAAGAGAGCGAGGGAAGACTTAAGGCCAAACATAAAGTTCAGTCAAGAACTGAAAACATACACAGACCCTGGAATATAAGGTTTAAAACTTAGATTTTCCTCTGGCTATGTAGCATGGACTTACCGACAGTAATAAACATTTAACTTTACGATACCAGTTATGATAAATTTATCATTACATATGTAAATAATTATTAAAAATCAAAATCAGAATCAGGCAGCAATCACAATAACTAGTCCAGTTGCCCATGTGTGTAGTTGCTAACTAAATAATGGTATTGTACAGCTAATATCAGGTAATCCATTAAGAGTCAGAAAGTACCTGTAGTCCTAGCAGAAGTAGTTTAGGAAGGCAGTGAGGGAAATAAGTAAACAGGATATGTTTCTGCAGAATAAACCAGAGTAAGTAAGTTACAGGGAAAGTGAGAGATTTAGTCAGTCAGGTGTGAAGCAGATGAGAGAGTGAACAATTTAGTATAATGTAATGGAGTCGGAACAGAAAGAGAAGATTGCGTTAAGTGGGAATTAATAATGCAGAAGAAAATTGGAAATTTCCTGAGGATCTGTACGCACATGAAACATGTGGTTATCTAGAAAATGAATAGAGGTTATTTAGGAATGCAATCACAACTGATCAGAGTACATAGGTTGCTCAGACTGCTGACTAACCTTCCAGATATAGGGCAGAAACTTGTGCTGCTCCTGAAAGTGGGAAGCAATTCAGGCAGGGGAGCTTGATTATGTGGGAAGCTAAAAATTAGCTTCCCCATGGTGGGATGAAACTAAGGGATTAAGTTCTCAGAAGTTTGAAGGTGGGTCAAGCTTCCCAATGTCAAGCACTGGAAAGCCCTTTTGCATGCACCTGCATGTCATGCATGCTCATTAAAAGGCAATCTTGCCAGAATTAAGTGAATCTTTCAAAGTAAGTTCTCCTTGAATGAGAAATATGTGTCTTCAGATTCCCACATGCATATAAGTGGTGCGCAGCAGGCAAGGTAGTGTACTTGCTGGAATTAGAGTGAGTAGCCATGCTTTCTCCTCTCTTGGAAGCTCTGTTCCGCAGCAGGCTATGATTGAGGTCAGGTGGCAGCTGGCAAAAGGCAACAGGGCATGGCTGTCTGAGGCGAGGAGAGAAGGGGTGGCTGTCTAAGGCTGGGAGAGAGAGGGTGGCTGTCTGAGGCAGGGATGGGGAGAGGGAGGGTGGCTGTCCGAGGCAAGGAGGGGGAGAGGGAGGGTGGCTGTGTGAGTCAGGGACGGGGAGAGGGAGGGTGGCTGTCTGAGTCAGGGACGGGGAGAGGGAGGGTGGCTGTCTGGGGCAGGGGTGGGAAGAGGGAGGGTGGCTGTCTGGGACAGGGACGGGGAGGGAGAGGGTGGCTGTCTGGGACAGGGACGGGGAGAGGGAGGGTAGCTGTGCGAGGCAGAGACGGGGAGGGGGAGGGTGGCTGTCTGGGACAGGGATGGGGAGGGAGAGGTTAGTGTCTGGGACAGGGATGGGGAGAGGGAGGGTGGCTGTCTGGGACAGGGATGGGGAGGGAGAGGGTGGCTGAGTGAGGCAGAGACGGGGAGGGAGAGGGTGGCTGTCTGGGACAGGGACGGGGAGAGGGAGGGTGGCTGTCTGGGACAGGGATGGGGAGGGAGAGGTTAGTGTCTGGGACAGGGACGGGGAGAGGGAGGGTGGCTGTCTGGGACAGGGATGGGGAGAGGGAGGTAGCTGTCTGGGACACGGATGGGGAGAGGGAGGGTAGCTGTCTGGGACAGGGATGGGGAGAGGGAGGGTAGCTGTCTGGGACAGGGATGGGGAGAGGGAGGGTAGCTGTCTGGGACAGGGATGGGGAGAGGGAGGGTAGCTGTCTGGGACAGGGATGGGGAGAGGGAGGGTAGCTGTCTGGGACAGGGATGGGGAGAGGGAGGGTAGCTGTCTGGGACAGGGATGGGGAGAGGGAGGGTGGCTGTCTGGGACAGGGATGGGGAGAGGGAGGGTGGCTGTCTGGGACAGGGATAGGGAGGGAGAGGTTAGTGTCTGGGACAGGGATGGGGAGAGGGAGGGTGGCTGTCTGGGACAGGGACGGGGAGAGGGAGCGTGGCTGTCTGGGACAGGGATGGGGAGGGAGAGGTTAGTGTCTGGGACAGGGACGGGGAGAGGGAGGGTAGCTGTGTGAGGCAGAGACGAGGAGAGGGAGGGTGGCTGTCTGGGACAGGGATGGGGAGGGAGAGGGTGGCTGTGTGAGGCAGAGACGGGGAGGGGGAGGGTGGCTGTCTGGGACAGGGATGGGGAGGGAGAGGTTAGTGTCTGGGACAGGGATGGGGAGGGAGAGGTTAGTGTCTGGGACAGGGACGGGGAGAGGGAGGGTAGCTGTGTGAGGCAGAGACGGGGAGGGGGAGGGTGGCTGTCTGCGCCAGGGAGGGGGTTGGGAGGGTCACTTGGTACTGCACAACCCTTTACTCAACAATGTTTCAGGCATTATTCCTCTATGTCCAAATTCAGATGATGTGAGCCTATTGAGACAGCATTTATTGTATCACATCATCAGTAGTGGCATTTCTGAGTATCCTGACATGTGTTGGATTAATCCTTGGGTATTAGTTGTAAAGTTGGGTTCTTGGGACGCATCTGGCAGCCCAGCAGATTGTCATCCCTCTGAGGCTCTGTCTGAGCAGCGTCAGCAGCCAAGTCATTGCCCGTCCTGTTGGTGCTGGCATGACACAGATCTTTGCAAGGCATTGCCCCCATTTGGAGAATGGAGGCATCCTCACTGGATGGCTGAGAAAGTCTGGGCTTTCCATCTGCACATGCTCAGTCCTGGTCCTTCCCAGAAGCTGTCAGGATTCAACTATGAGAGAAACCCTCTCCTGTCTTACTATGCTGTCACTAATTATGAGCAGTTTTCTCCTGGAGACAGACAGACGGAATGATTCTGACGTCCCAATGGGAGTATAACTACTTTCCAAGCATGCATGCCTATTTCAGCTTTTGTGGCCCCCCTAGTAAGTGTTCCACGCCCACACTGTCCTGCAACTGGTACAATGTTCATGGCTCCCACAGATTCAATCCACATGTTCCATTTGACATTGTGGCCTACAATACAAACTCCTGCCTGACATTCCTCTGCACTTATACACTTGCACTGCTTGATGTCACTTTCCGGCGACTACACAGTGTCAATTCCCCTTGTGATACTTCATCCGTTTTCGGCACTGGACCCATGTGCTGGAGTGCCCCACAGTCGCTAATCGAGGCTGCAATCTCCTCCAGGTCAGACAGGAGGGCTCCCTGCTGCAATCCCTGAGAAATGGGACCTCCTACCTTCCCCGAACAGCCTGGAGGAGAACCTGGAGTGAGGCATCACTGAATTGTGGGGCCACTTGCCGTCTTCTCTGATTAGCAAAGAGAACTCATGAATAGCAAGTGGTAGCAGCAGTTGAGGCTATCTGGGGGGGTAAGATCAGAAGATTTTGCTGCAGTCTCAAGTCACCCACTCAGAGACCCAGGCTGAAGCTCCTGGCATGCAGGGAATGAATGCCATCCAGGTGCCTTTTAAATATGGCCTGGACCTTTGGTCCAGTGAGGTAACAGTGGAGGTGTCCACTTCCTGCCTTCCCCGCCACAGGAGTCACCACACTCCTCACCATGCTTGGCTCATTGGCTGGCTGATGCATGGGCACACATGGCCAGCCACTCACCCACAAGTGGAGGTGTCAATCACTTCCTGTCCTGCCGGTGACAATCTCGCTGCTCCCGGGCGATTCTGCCCACAGAAATGCTTCAAATTTCACGCAGCAATTTTTTTTCCAAAAGCCCATTAGATTGTTTGTTTTGTTTTTTCTGTGCAATATACATTGGTTGCAGAAGGCAAGAGAAAGCAAAGAAACTCAAGGCTGGAGTGAGAAAGAGGAAATGAAAGAAATGATGGACAGGGCAGCTTACAGAGCCTGAGATCCAAAGCAACCGGCTAGTCACGGATACTGGAGAAATGATCAACTCTAATCACTGAATTATGTGGAGACAACAGAACAACTTTCATGGCATTAACCTAACTGAAGCTTGATAAGTCAGTTTGTTACAAAGAAAAAGTGAACATTATTCCCTGAAACACACTTTAAGACTTAAGTAATATATAGCTGCTATAAATGTTACAGATTGCAAGGCTTTCAAATCCTAAGATTGGTTAGCAGTGTGGCACATAAAAGCAGGATCAAACTGAGTATAGCATGTACAAAGAAAAAGTTAAGTGAGTCCACAGGGCCAAAAATAACATCAGAAACTAATGGCAATGGCAGTAATGACCAAGGCCAAGTACAACATTATCTGCGACATTGCTGCAAAAATACATTACACAATGGAAGAGAACATTAGGTTCCTGTCTACCCCAGTGTATCAACTAATATCAACATATGGGTGAGATTTTCCACTCCAGAGACGAAGGGCTGAATTTTTCATTGAGCGGGCAGGCGCAAGTCTGACCCGCTCACGCATAAAATGACGTGCGATGACTTCGGGTGAGCGTTCCAATGTCATCAGGCACTCACGCGATATTTCGGTCGGCAGGCGCACGTGGGAGTCGGCACTGTGCCCGCCGATAATTAACAGGCTTATTAAGGCCATTAAAATATTCATTGAACTTAATTTTTCGCTACCTATCTAATGTTACAGTTGGCGGGCAGGCAAATCAGCCAGGCAGCCTTTGGATTTCTTATGAAACCTCATCCACCAGTGGTGATATCCCTTGTGCCGGTGGAATGAGGTTTCCAACAGGAATTTTAAAAATTTTTAAATATTGAAATGTCATTTATAACATGTCCCTGCTCATGTGGCGAGTGATGCTCCCCAAGAAGAGACAAGCACAGCAAAAAGGCACTGGCAGCAATCATCCAGGCAGTGAAGGAGTGACAAAAGATCCTTTATCCCCACAATGGGAGCTGGAAGTCCACCAACCTCGCTACCAAGGCTTGGGAGGAAGTCGCCAGTGTGGTCAGTGCCAGTGCTGTTTTGAACAGGACTGCTATCCAGTGCTGAAAAAGGATGAATGATCTCATCCGCTCCACCAAAATAAGTGAAACCGCTCCTCAGTATTTACTTTCACACCTGTAAGGCTATTAGGCATTCGCAGCATTACAGTCAACAGGGATTTCACATACTACCAGCACAAGGGATATCACCATTGATTCCCTCACACACATGTTTACATCTTATCACATCCTGCACAAGTCGCACCTTCAGCCCTTACGTAGTACACACAGAAGGCAGACATACTTATCATCTGCTTTGGCATCCGTCCTACTCAGTCTGTCCATCTGTCGTTACGCAGGAAAAGATCATCCACAACATCAGGGAGAGATTCCAGAGCGGAGGGGGCACGCCAGAGCCCAGGCCATTCACCCCCTTTGGCGAGCAGGCAGCAGAGCCAGCTGGTGAGGACCTGGACCATTCCTGCATCTCCCAAAGAGAGTGAGGTCCCATCCATTAGTCTTAGCCCACCCGTCAAAACTGAGTGCTCTTCGATGTAGATGACTACCCAGCCAATCACTAATTCCTGTTCTCTCTATTACTGGCACCAGCAAGAAAAGGAAGAGGCACACTGCCAGTCAGCCCACCAGCCCCAACCCCCCCAGGCCACCTCATTGAGGATTCTAAGGACCGACTAGATATAGAGATGTCACAGTGTTCACCCGCACCCTCCACTGGCACAGTGGCACACCTTGATGGGACCTAGTTCTAAAACAAGCTCAGGGTCACTCTCTTTCTGGTCCACAGCAGGCGGAGGCATGACGGCCATGGTCACTGACATTTGGAGGACTGCTGAAGCTCCTGCTGAGTTCGAGTCCAATGACCAGCCTCTGGTGTCGACCCTCAGAGAGATGTTGGTGCTCCAAAAACAGACAGGGGCACATCAAACAGGGTTGAAAGGAGCTGTCACCAGATTAGAATGGAGGATGGAGGAGTCTGTCCATGTTCAGTCTGATGTCTTGGCCCCGACATGCTAGCACATCGGGGTTACCATTGGAAGGGTGGCAACTGCCATGGAGACCCTGGTCTAGCAGTTTCTGCTGGATGTGCACAAGGACCAACCCACCATCACTTCAGCCATGAGTGGGATCCATGAGAGAGGGGCGGGCACCTTGACTGCCCTTCAGGAACCCTGTTTCCTCAAGGAGTCAGGGGCATTCAGACACCCACAGGGAGCAGGAGCCGTCAGCCGGATGCCCCAGGGCCATCCAACAAGGACTATCCTGGGCTGTCCAGTCGCTCCAAGTTCCCTCTGCCTGTGACCCCATCAAATCCAGCTCCTCAGACCGAGGAGGACCTGCCCCAGAGCAGGAGACCCAAAGTGAGCTGAGGCCCTCCAGAGCATGTCTACCAAAGTCATCACAGACAACAGGGTGTAGCAGTCAGCTGGCTGCCTCCACCTCTGCAGCGGATATCAGGGATGCACCTCAACATAGTGGCAGGGTAAAAAAAATCAAGAAACCTTGAGGTCAGGGGTGGCACAGATGTTCACAAACTGTATATACTATACACATATGTAAATAAATGTTTTCTGTGAATTTCTCATTTAGTGAATGGTTCTTCTATCTGATCCAATGTTCTGAGGACATAAAAGTGTAGCAGAGGTCGCTCCCCCTCCTCACATATCTTTTAGTTCACCATGTGCAAATCACTTATATCCGATCATGATTCACGCCCGTCTAATTTGACACCTGTTTGGCCCTGGAAGGAGGGGGATAATTCTGGTGAGCTGGGCTTTTAATAATATTCATGATATTCAAATGCATGCAAATGTGTTTCCCGACATGGAGCAGCGGGCTATCTGGCCCGCCATGAAAGTAGGAAGCAGGCAATTTAAACCTATTTTCACACCAGCGGGAAACAGACTTCTCACCACACTTTGAATTTTCCAGTCTCGCCCACCATGACGCCCGCTACTGGCAGGACAAAAAAATCCCACCCAAACTTCTAGTTACAAATATTTGAAAAATGTATCTATTTAATGTTATTCCATCAACTCAAAATACATTTATTTAAATTTTGCTGGTCCATTGGAAGCCAAAGTTTCAATTTATTAATAAGGTAACCTGATTTTTGCCAATAACCCACTTATAGGGCAGGATTTTAAGCGTTGGCAAGCGGGGGTGGGGCCCACTCGCCGACGCATAAAATGACGCGCAGTGATGTCAGGCAGAACTCCCGATGTCACCGCGCCCCATTTAAATTTTCGGGAAGGCGGGGGCTCAGCAAAATCAGCTGTCTGCCCGCCGATTGAGGCCATTGACAGAGGCAATTAAGTAATTAAAGGACCTACCCGTCCAACCTTAAGGTTGGCGGGCAGGCCAGGAGTCCCGGCGCAAATTTGAGAAAGCATGAAACCTCATCCATGCGCGGGATGAGGTTTCATGTAGGTTGTAAAAAATGTTAATAAAGTTTTTGTGAAAATTATGGACATGTCCCAACTCATGTCCACTTGAGGGGACATGTTAGGGAAATTTTATTTTTCTATTTTTAGGCTTTTTACATTTACAGCCGATCTCCCTGAGGCTATCTCATTTTTGGGAATCCCACCCCCCCACCTGTACAGGGAGCACACAGCTCTTCTGTGTGGATGTCATGCTGGGCGAGCCTTAATTGGCCTGCCCGCGTAAAATGGTGTCGCGCCCCTAATCAGGGGCGCCAATCGGAAGCGCCAATCGGAAGTGCGCCTGTGCACGCCCGCCCTTCAACTTCGCCCTCGACGGGGGGAAAATTCAGTCCATGTTCTTCTGCAGCTGTAACAAGTTAACCTGCCAATGCATTGCTAAGTTATTTGTGTAAACCCCACCCTTGGCAATGAAGACTCTACCCCCAGTTATCAGTAGATTAATCTGACATCATTAAAATACACAGTATTGTTGACATGTCTGCTCGAACAGAAAGTCAGAATATCAGATTTGGCTGCCAGAGCCTCAGGTTTGTTGCCAAGTTACAGGGTGTAGCCATGCAATGCGACTTCTGGTACACAGGGAACCTCACATGATTTTAGTATTGTATATAGATCATAAAGGCTTTACCAAATCTCACATTCCGTGTTTGAAAACACTTAACAAGTATTACTTAAAGCAAGTTTATTCTCTAAACCTACTGCAACAATCTTGTTGAAGGCTTTTCAGTAGAGATGTTCTGATTAATGACTATTGAAGCCACTATGGACCAAATGTTACGATGAGCAATGAATGAACAGTGCTAAGCATATTTTAGTCATGCATTTGCCTATTTCCTTTTTCTAATGTTTTGCACAACAAGTTTCTGTTAGCCAAAGATCCAAAAAGTGCAGGACTCTCCATGGAACACCTGCAAGCTGTGTGAACAGGGAAAGCAACTGTTTGACTCTTTAGCCAATCAGTTTGAACAATAATGAATGAGCAGCGCAGAGTATGAACCAGGAAATGGAAATTAGAATGTCAGGCAGAATTTTACGGGCGACCGACCTGATCAAGTCTAAAATCACGCGAGATGATGTCAGGCAAGCGTCCCTATGTCATCGTGCGCTCGCGCAATATTTCGCTCAGCGGTCGCACCCAAAAGTTGGAAGCACACCTGACAGCAATTAAGAGGGAAATTAAGCCCATTAACGGCGCAATTGTCTCCAACTTTTCATGGCCCAACCAATCTTATGATTGGCAGATGGGTGAATCAACCAGGCAGCCTTTACATTTTTCATCAAACATCATCAAAGGGCAGAATGAAATCTCTCCTCTGAAATAAAATAAAAATAAATATCTGTGGACAGCATTTTTATGAGGTATGTTTTCAGGCGTTCGATTGTGATGCATGGGCATTTTCTTTTGCAGCTTTTTAAACCTTTATTTCATTATTTGCAGGTCTGTAGCTCCCTGAGGCAGCTGTCTGCCTTCAGGGAGCTGTCTCGCAGCCCTCACTCGCGCCTGTGGTGATATCATTGCCCACCCTCTTCCCCCCTCTCCCCTCCATGTGTTTCACACTGACTGGCCGTTAATTGATCAGTCAGTGTGAAATCGTAGTAAAGGGGCGATCGTGGTCAGCGGTCTGTTTCCCAGTCGCTCCCGGGCCCGCCGATTGTGCATGCCAGCCAAAGATAAAATTCAGGCCTTGAAATAGAGAAAGTGAAATAAAGAGACAAAAATGGTTAGATCATGGGAGAGGTAAAAAAGATTGAAAATGTAAAAACATTTTTTTTAAATCTCCAAAAATAATTAAAATCCAAAGGAATGAGACTCCACACTTTTAAAAGTTAGTTTTCAATACTAGAGACATTGGCAGTAATTAAACCCATTAATTAAAAGGAT
This sequence comes from Carcharodon carcharias, assembly GCF_017639515.1. Taxonomy (NCBI): domain Eukaryota; kingdom Metazoa; phylum Chordata; class Chondrichthyes; order Lamniformes; family Lamnidae; genus Carcharodon; species Carcharodon carcharias. Next base: position 72,341,596 of record NC_054477.1, on the reverse strand, counting down.
TCTCAGACTGAAATTGGCAAGTCCCAACTTCTTCTGATAAGGTTAGTCCATATCTATAAGGTAAATGCAGCATCCTCACACCAATCAATGCATTTGAATGGTGAGTCAGGCAGTGAGATATTGTTTTCATGCAGCTTTTGGAAGAACAGGTCATCCTGGATAATAACTAATGAATATCCATGTTTAATTGCACAAGTGGGGTAGTGGAAGTCGCTGTCTGATTTGTGCATAATTAACAATGAGCATTGTTAACATCACCATTATTTTCACAACAAAATCCAGCCCATAATATCTTAGAAAAAGCTGAATGTCAATAAAAATAAAAATAGCAATCTTTAAACTAGATTTGTATAAATTCAGAATTCCTCAAGGGAATGACCTGGTATGCACTAACAGTACCTTAAGCTGACCTAAAATCAAGCAAATAGCAAGCCAGAATTTATTCAATCATTAGAAGCAAATGCCGGGGCCTGTTGACAAATAAAACAGTCTTTTAACTGGCTGCTCAGAGTCATTGTATAATGAAATATCAATGACGTAAGCTTGCACCTTCTATTTCCTATATGAGCAACTCAGCATCTTGATTGGATCATGCTTCCTCTGTAAGAAAGTAAAGGTGAATTGCAATCTTTCATATGACCCAGCAGCTAGAGTTCAGTCAGCTACCTCAGGTTATACTCCAGAATGATTGGAAAAGTTTACATTTTATGTTTACATTACGATTGCAATAATAAATTACGCATTTATAATGATCAAACACTTACAGAATTTAACAAATTCACTGAAATTACATGAGTCTGTTGTGATTAGCAAATTTTTTATGCAGGCTATATGAGACAGATAAGATTTCCTCTCTATGCTATGTTTAACAATGTCATAACCGGGATAGAGATTCCTTATAACTTCCAATAACAACATAAAACCATTTACAATTTCACTACAGATCAGTATCTTTCAACTGAAAATCTTTCAACTATATTTAGGATGTCACTGACATGTATTACATTGAATTACATAGAATGTACGGCATAGAAATAAGCCATTTGCTGCAACTTGTCCATGATCCACACAATCCTCCTGCCATCCCTTCCATCTACCCCCTCAGCATAACCTTCTAATCTGTTTTTCCCTTATGTGTTTATTTAGCTTCCCCTTAAATGCATCTGTGCTACTTGCCTCAAATATACCTTGTGGTGGCAAGTTCCACATTCTAACCACTAACTGGAAGAAATCTTCTGTGCACTATGAAACATATGGTACCACGAGGATGAAGGTCAAATTAGCAATAGAAAATGTTACTTGCAGCTAGAGTCTTGAAGAATTACTGCAATGTCTCCCATATCTAACAACATTCATTCCTAATGGCATTTAATCAGGTATTAACAATTTGGAAGACTGAATATATGTAATGCTTTATCATAATACTGTCATTTATATAGCCATGTATATATATTTTTCAAAAGGGCACATGAAGTAAACTATTAGCTTGGTAAACAGTCAACCTGTGGCAGCAACAACTTACCAGCTGTTACACTTAGATTTGCCCACAGATTTTGAATGGGGGTTTTGCATAGGAACCAGCTGTATTTAGAAAGCCATTTCGGTGCAGACCCATGTGGAGGATCTGGGACCTGTGTGTGTACAGGACAACCAACTGTGTTTCTCCTTAACCAACCAGATTGAAGAATTGTGATTGCGCAGTGCAAACTCTGAATCAACAAGTATTGGAATGATTAATTTGATGCCAAATGAAGTACAGAAAATGAAATCGATGGAAAGAAAGATGAGATTAGGACAGATATAAAAGAAACAGAAGGAAAACGTTAAAAATTGAATTTATAAAATTTCCAGTAATTAAAATCTGAATGAGTACGGCTCCACATTTATAATAACATAACTTTCAGTGCCAGAGAGGTTTTTTGGCGTAATTTAATACTTACCATGCTGTTAAAAATTTAATTACACTGAAATGAACAAGCCTTAACTTTTCTGAGTTTAGTGGGTATATGTCACGTGGGGACAGCAACTTCATGACATTCCAGTCTCCCAACAAAATACTATTTTAACACAGCTTCTGTAGGAGCAGGGCAACTCCAGGATGATTTCTTCATGATTCCTGCGTTCAACTGTGCATGTAGAGTTACTAAAGATTTCTGTCTGATTGGCACTTCAGTAGCAGTGGGCACCATTAGCCTTACCCATTATATTTTTACTGCAAATAATAATGAAATTAATAATCAATTAATCTATTTTAGGCCATTTTTAATTTTAATTTCTGGAAGAATATTGGACAGGACACTAGGAAGGGAATATTTGTGCAGCCCACAAGAGTAGGAAACATGGCACGCAGGGTAGCTTAATTAGGCTCAATTTCCCAGTGGCAGGTTGAGATGCAGAGATAAGGTTTAGCGGTTTGCAGTGTGTCGGTCCTCACACCAGCCTGTGGCGGGATCATATTTGTAATACAGCTGCATGCCACGAATACTCATTAGTGTAGAACTGTTTTTAATTACAACCTACCTTCAAGATAAAGTCAGTTGCATTCAAGAATCATCACACCCAGCTCACATTTGTTTAAAGATGGCATGCAACAATGGGCTTTGTACGGTTGTGTCAAAGGTCAGCGGTTTTCCTTGTTGAACTCTATGGCACAAGGGAGGCAAGCAGGAGATGGACAGCTTGCATGGAGGCTCGGGACAGGCAATGAGAGTCAATGGTGAGGAGGGATGGTATGGCTTGAGGTCAGGGCATGCAGGAGTGGAAGAGGGGTCCAGGGGAGAAGAAAAGGTGGGGTCGAGGGCATGGAGGAGTGAAGTCGGAAGGGCTTGGAGTCCTGGGTGTGGTGGGGTTTGTGGGAACAGTCAGTCAAGGTAAGAAAATGAGGTACTGTCCAAATGCAGGTCCATTGCAGGGCATTGGCTGGAAGTGTCCTTACAGGGCTTTGAATTCACTTGCATAATTTCAGTTATCTCTGCTGACAGTGGTCTTGGACAATCTCCTTTAAAATGCATAGAAGGAAGGGCCAGCTGAGCCTGCAAGTTCAGCCGCATCCCACAGAGTGGCAAGTGCAACACTGGAAACTAACATGAACATTCAAGAAAAAGCAGGCCAAAAAAAAAGACACAACGTTGTTTCTTCCACAATAAAGGAAATGTCCCTAACTCCCCTGTAACCATCAATGTGTGCCAAATGTGAGGCGGGCCAGTGCATTTAGCTCTCAGACTAAGCTAGTCTCAACAAATGGCGATGATGCACACATGAATAAAGTGAAACCAATGTAATGTGAAAAGTTTACAAGTGAAATTTAATTTTGAAAAATGCCTGTACCAACCTTGTGCTCTCCAGTCTTATGTTAATGGCAATGGAGCTGGGCAGGAAAGTTTTGCCCATGATGCAGAGCCTCCCTGTTTATCCAGGAGGCTCTTTTATAGCCCGCCTGTAGCTGCTACATTGTCAGCTGGCCCAGGGTTTCACCAGTGATTGTACATGTCTCCCATGATGCCACCAACACTTTAAATTTGAATTGTAATTGCATGGGAAACCATTCCACTGCTGAGAACGGCACACTGTTGACAAAATCCAGCCCCCACCCCCGCCCCCAGGAGCTTTCTGTTGATATGGGCCTCAGAACCAAATCTATTGACCCTGAAGCAAAAGTGTTCCTCACTGAACATTATTTTACAGATTAACATAATAATGAAGTGCATGCAAGAAAAGTTTAATGCATACTTGTAAATAATTGTTATTTATATTCTTCCTTGCAACAAAATATCTTACTGAGTCTACTTTTAGTTATCCTTCTGTTCTGATGAAAATGAGCTTGTCATTTCCACATAGTTTGGCTTTACCTCTCGGACTTGACTTATTTAATCTGTCCTATTGTGTATTATTTTCTCAGCGTGCTTCTTGCTCTGTCAGCTCTCCTGCCTGCTGCTTTTAACCGGCTACTGATATATTTCAATTATTTTCTGTATTTTCAAGTATTTAAATTTTACCTTCTTTTCCCTCCTGCAAAGCTCCTGTAATCATTATTCTTGCTCTTTTGCTTAGTCTACAGACCGATGAATGTCTCACACAAATTCTTAAATTGGCCTCTGATTAGCAACTAAATTACACTAGCTCTAATGTGTTCTGATCAGCCATGTAATTTCTCCACACTGCTTTTTTTTACTCTTTTTTTTCATGTCTGGGCTCCAACAATGAAAAATGCATTTGTGCAGTGTTAATCTAGTTACTAGCCTGCATGGGCCTGCATAGGCTGAGTTCTCCTCCACTATTATACGCCAAATCAGGCAAGGTTGCTGGTAGAGATGGCAGGAAAATTGAGCAGAGACATCTGCTGCCACTCTTCCATTCTTAAGTTGAATTTTCCACTCACATCTCTATTCCAGCAGACACTTCACCACCAGCCTTCCCTACCATTATTTTAATTGTTCATGAGGTGTGAGTGCCATTGGCATTTGTTGCCCATCCCAAATCCCTGAGAAGGTGATCGCAAGCCACCTGTAAATGCATATAAAAACCAACAGGAAGGGTTGGAGCTGTCTTACTGCCCCATTTCCCTCCAAGACTGCTCCCTCTTATAGGGTCTGCCTGGTGGAAGGTGGCAATAAATCAGGTTGTACCAATGAAGATCTTATGACTGTTTCAAGGCTTCTCGTCGCCTCATCTGGTATCAGAGCATATTGAACTTACCTTGTATTGCATCGGTGAGCTCTCTCTTGGCAGCGGGGTTCTTATTGGGTGCCTACCCTTCCCTGACCAATGATCCTAACAGAAAAATGGTTTTCTTAGTGTTTCTTTATGGACAATGGGTGGGTAGAAGTACCCTGCCCAACCTCCACTCCATTCTGACAGGAACATCTAGTCCTCTGTCATAAATTTACCCAAAGTTTTTTGTTATTCTTTCATGGGATGTGAGCATCGCTGGCTAGGCCAGCATTTATTGTCCATCTCTAATTGCCCTTGAGAAGGTGGTGGTGATGAGCTGCCTTCTTGAACTGCTGCAGCCCATGTGGTGTAGGTACACCCACAGTGCTGTTCAGGAGGGAGTTCAAGGATTTTGACCCAGTTTTGGGTTAGTACAAGTTGCTAATCTTACTGAAGGAAACACAGTATTTGATGTGTGGGACATAAAAAGAGCTCTTCTAATTCCATTTTTCGATGTGAGAAATTCAAAAAACACTAGTGCAAACATACCAGCAAAACACCTTGAACAGATATCTCACAAACACTGCACATTTGAATAAAACTAATTCACGTTTACTATATTTTGTGGTGTTTCATTATTCAGAAAGTAATGTGTCAGTTATCTAAGAGGTAAGTAAGCAATTGTTCATCACAGAGCCTCTGAGTGTGTCTGAAAATATCCAGTGGCAGTACATCAGAGGGTTATTGTGAACCTCCCAGCTACTGCAAGTAGAGTTAGCTGGTTATCACTTTAGGCAGTACTAGTACAAAATACTATGTAATAGTACGACATAAGGGCAAAAAGTTAGATAAGACCTGGAGATGTGTGCATGGATTGTGAAGCAAACTTCTTACTTCCTGCTCATTTACATCATTGCAGCATGCAGCCAATGCTAGATGTGTTGCTGAGTTGCTGTATGCTTAAGCAGTAGGGAAATGTTTGAGGCTAGTATAGGTTCAAGCTAAATTGCACTACATAAAGCAAGCCTGCACCTCTTAAAGGGGAGTGCATTTTGGTTTGAGGAGAATTCATTGCAAAAGTAACTTGGAGCTGATAAAGGTGGCACAACATGGCAGAGAGTGTGCTCCAATGTTCTTCAACAAACTACTTGAGGCCTTCATGCAGGAAGTGGACAGGTGGAGACAGTGGACCAGGAGGTCTCCCAGACAAACCCTGAGAAGGCAACAGGAGCAGATAGCTGCACAGCTCAATGCCAGAAGTGTGGCCCTGAGGGCCTGGATGTTACTGTTGGAAGAAATTCAATCACCTCACACAAGTGGTCAAGGCATCGAATGTATCCTCAAGTGCCATATTCCACCACTTCCAAGACTAGACTCACACACTGTTTACCCCCATCACTCATCTACCAACAATCTCCAGCAAATACAACTCAAACCTTGCATTCATAACTTCACCTCACCTTCACGTAATTAACACAGCTGCAAGCCTCACACCCATGTTTCACAGCTTGCACATGCTGCCAGCTTGGGAAGTGAATGTCACTGGCAAAACCAGTCCATCCCTAGTTGTTCTTGAGCGGATAGTGGTAAGCCACCTTCTCGAACTGCTGCAGTCCATAGTGGTGCAAGCACGCACCTCTTGCTGCCTTCCACTTCCCTCACCGCAGCCCAGCCTTGTGTCTTTCTCCTTTCAGATACTCTGGAACTGCAACCTGGCCAAGTCATTGTGCAAGAACGTGAAATGTAATAGGAAGGTGATGATGAAACATTGTCACACATTAGCAGTCACAAACTTATATACTAGGATGTGTGTATTTTTGAGGGTGATACAGAGGCAGAAACTGAACATGCTGAGTCACTGGGCATGAGTGAACTGCAACCAGGCCAGGGAGAAAGGGGTATGCGGCTGCCAGCTCCCCAAGGAGCAAGATTGCACATCTATTCTGTTGCAGAGTACTTACTTCAGTGGGGCGGTAGAAAGAAAACAGCTGATGGGGATGTACAATTAAGTGCTTGGTGCATTGGCAGAGACTCTGCTTTCATTCTTGAGAAATCGTGGAGAAGTCCAGCACCAACTTGGCACAGGGCTTTGCACAGAGAAGTGGTGACCAGCTCCATGAGAACATTTTTAAAACCAACCATGTGGAAAATAGCAATAAAAACAGTAAATGCTGGAAATGCTCAACCTGTCTGGCAGCATGCATGGAGAGAGAGACAGATTTGAGGTGACAGATCTGTTAATTTCCATCAGCCACATGTGCAAAGCAGCTTCTGATGAACCCTGTCTGAGTGTCCAGTGCAGCACAAGCAGAAACCACCCAACATCTAACTAATGCAGCGAAAGCTCAAACTGATATCATGCAATCTCAGCTGGAAGGCTCAGACTGCTGGTATTATAGCTGTGGAAGCCAGTACTCAAAGGGTTTTGCATGTTTAACAGCATTCAAGCAATCTGTCCTCCAATTGATGTATGAGCAAAACAGAGCCAAGTTTTGCTGCTCCAGCATTTATAGCACAAAGGTCATTTAATCCAACAAACTTTGCTGGCATTTATACTCCACATGAGCCTCCTCCAACATTGCTTCATCTCACCCAAGCAACACATCCTTTCTCCCTTATCTAGTATAAATGCAACTATGCTATTCGCCTCAACTACTTCATGTGATAGCAAGCTTCAGGTTCTTTGTGGACCTGTGATACACTTCAGAGACAGTCTCTGTACTGCGTCTAAATATCCTCATGCACTTTTCTCTCCTATGTAGTGATAGCTGACTTAGTTGCAGCAGGGCCTCAGCTTGGAGTAGTACCCAAGCAAGTCTGGTATTTCTCCTGCTCTCTGAATTCCTGAACCAACTTGTCCTCTCCTCCACCTGTTCCACAGTGATATCTCATTACTTTTGCCACTGGTGTAGGGATACTTGGAAATCTTAGTCTTTGCTAAGCTCTCTTGCATCAGTTCTGGCTTGGATTAAAGTACCCATGCCCAGAATTCCCATGGGGATCCTGTCAGTCTCTGGCCATTACTTCAAAAGGAACCCAAGGAATATTACATTCTTCTTCTCTATTTGATGTAACATACAAATCATACATAAGGATTAATGAAACAATAACATGGGTTCTTTATTTAAAGATAAGGCTACATACAAATAGGGAAGCTAAGTATAGTATACCTAACCTCTACCAGTGCTGCTTGCAGACTGACTACAAGCCATGGGACTAATACAGCACATCCTTTTGAGGTAAGTAATTATTGCCAGCAGTTTAAGATACCTTTCCTTAAAGGTGCATGCACATCATATCACAACATTCCCTCTTTTCTAACTTTTACCCTTAAAGAATCAAACTATTTACATGACAGCAAAACAAGATAACATTGTGTCTGCATATACTTGAACACAGAGTGATAAATTTACATGTCTCTGAAACATGTTGGCGGTTTGCTTATCCATCCAGACTTAGTTATGGTGATCTTTAGAGGCTGTTGCATGGTTTCCAGAGTGCTGGTTAGGGTTGCTTTGTTGCATCTTAGACCATGTTTTAGTCACAATAGTGTTATTCGGTGTTTCTGGTTGTGGGATTGTTCTGATTTGGCATCTGTTCCATCACACTGTCATGCCATTTGATGTTTGTACTTAATACAATCTTGGTTCTGGGCATATGCTGATGATTTCTGTTGGATTTCAGGTGTCATCAGTTTGGTGTTGCACTAAAACTTTCTGTCCCTTGTTCAGGTTGGGTAATTTGATACCCTCATGCCGAGTATGGGCATCTTTCATCTTCCCTTGTTTTATGAGCAATGCATCATGTACTCCTGGGAGTAGCAACGAATGATGACTGCAGAATATTGTCAGGGAGGGAATCACTGAGCCATTGTATGCAGTAAGTTCTGCATTGATTGGTCGAACCATTCCTTGCCACTTCTGTGGATACATACATTTCAGTGTACAAAGTGGAAGGATGTTTGCACCTGCACAGATATCCACTTTTCTAAATAGATTATGCTGACCCTTCATCAGTGGGTAGATAATCTGGATGGTGGCAATGGCTTATGTTGATACCACTGTGCCAGTACATTCTTTGATGTTCACTGTGCTGAATGTCGGCTCATTTTGTGACATTTTGTGGATCTTGTTTTTATGCTGGTTGTTATGCACTTTTGGTTGGTTAAAATGCTGTACCTGTCTGAGCTGTGGCTTCTCATGACATCAAACTACTTGTTCTGGCTTTTGTTTTCTGCACTGGTGCTTCCAATGGCTTCTGGTGCCACATGCCTTGCATTTAAAAGTTGAACAATTTCTAGGTGCACATATGAGGCCGCACCACTCGCATTGCTTACTAGGTTTGCCTGCGTTGGTTATCGTGCCAATGGTGAACAAATTATGCATAGCCTGTAGACTCTGTCTACCTATTAGTATGAATTTGTATATGCATCTGCTTTGTTGTACTGCTTCCAGGGTCTAACCTTAGGGTTGGTTCAAGAGATCTTTTTGGAAAGCTTCCATTTGGGTAGATGCTATCAAGAGCTTGATTATTTTATTGGCTAGCTCAGGTCTTGTGAAGTCTCAATCATGTCCCTTGTCTCTGCATCTACTTATGAATTGATTAATGGTTTCTGTCAGTTGTTGCCTAAAAGACATTAATTCTAGCTGGTGAATTTTGAAGTTGAGATTCACTCATGATTAATCTTCGAGTGTTGACCATATTTAGCTATATTTTAATATGGTTATCAGGCAGACCTGTTACGTTCAGTCTGTGGAGGCCTTCATTGATTATAGAAATTTTGATTTTAATGGTTTTGTATATTTGGTTCAGAAATTTGGGTCCAGAAAACACAGTTTGATGTGTTGTCAGAACAAAGTTAACTAGACAGGTGATCCGTTGCCTTTCAATTGAGTGTTGGAAATTCTGTGGTCACCTTTTAGCTTTTACAGGATTTTTTATGTTATCTGGAGCTTTTCATAGCTTTTCCTGTTTCTTCCAGTACTTCTGGAGTTAATTTTGCTCTGAGTTGCAGGACCTTCAGTAGCCACTGCCTTAACACACCATAGGTTACTGATTGACTGCAATGGTGGTGCTGTTGAGCTCTTTGATTTTTTTTTCGAGATTTATTTAAGCTCTGCCCACAAAGCAGTGATTTAGGTGGGAAAGTGACTGCAGGCCTTCAAAAGTGAAAGCAAATAGTGAAAAAAGTTATTTTTAGAGGCTTGCTCCACTGTTAGGAGCTGTTTCTAGATACATTGATCTTCCCAGCCCATTCTGCAGTATTTATCTTCCTCAGACCTCCAGAAGGGATATTAATCTGTAATGAACTCTCCCACCTGTGGAGTTCTGCTCAAAGTGAGACCACCTGAAATCTACAGTTTAATTTCTGTTCCTGCTTAAGCTTTGCAGCAGGTAGACTTTAACTATGTAAGCTCTCCCAAATTTGTACAATCTTACCAAGACAGAAGTGCAATCCCAGAAAAAACAGAGTGTGTGTAGGATCACTTACACATTGTTTTGCATTCACACCAATTATTTTCTACTGTTGAAGGTGAAAGCTTTGGGGCTTGCATTCTGCTTAGTCAAATCTTCAAAAACCATGCTGCCAACATGTTATCTTCATCTTCATTATTCAATGTAAACATATCAGTCATACACAAGGATTGATGAAACAATAGTGTTTTTTTTATTTGATGGAAAGACTATATACAGATATTATTCACTTGGAGGCTAAGTATAATACATCTAATATTAACCACTGCTGCTTGCTGACTGGCTACAAGTCATGGACTAATTCATCACATCCTTTTGAAGTAGGTAATGATTGACAGCAGTTTAAGATACCTCTCCTTAAAGGTGCCTGCACATCATATCATGACAGGGAAATGACCGTTCATACCATTTTCCATGTGCCTCCTTTAATTTTTTGCCAAAATTACAGTTGGAAATCAGGGAACTGCTGTGGCATTTCTACCACCCTCCCACTTATCCACCACCCTCCAGTCCCTGCCAATTTTCTACCAATTCATCAGTAATTATCTCAGTAAAGCCATACCAAGTAAAAAATACATTTTCTTGCACATTTGCTAATGTTTGCCAATCCATCTAACAAAGAGAAATATAGCCCTTTATGTTTTAAGTGATTACAAGTGTTTGGAGTCAATTATCCTCTTGCCATCGTACTTTGAGATCTGCAGGCAAACATCAGCTGTATCACATAAGATTGAACAAATAATCTTTCCATGTCTACCAAATCATGTGATAAAGTTGAATTACAGAAACATTCAGAACTCTTGGACAATTCTTCAGTGGTCAAATATTGAAAAATTGTACACACACTTATTTCTGGCACAGAAATGTTGACGTAATCTCAGCCTCCAAAACATAATAAACTTATGATAATAAAGGCCTGTCATTCTGAGCCCAATAAAATACAAACTGATAACAATACACTCTTCGAAGGTGGTTAATTTATAGAACAGGTAACAAGAACATAAAACACCAGTGGGAAGTTTTTCAATAGTGCACATTAAAGTTGTGGATTTCACATTTGATAAAGTATGTCAGTATTACTTAAAGGGAATTCCAGTGATACCTCTCTTTTCTTTGACTTATTAAAAAGCCTTTTGTCTGAATGATTGCAGCTGGTTCGATAATTCAGATTAGTCCCTCATGTTTATTAATGCACTACATCTGTGCAAACAACATGTCAAGCAGAGAGTTTATTGTAATTGCCTGAGCAAACAGAACCTGAAAGAAGCAATTTCCAGTTACAATGTGCTATGACAAGTAATGAGGTAATTGGCATTCTGTCCTGATTACTTCCACCTTTCTTTTCATCAGGTCTATATTGTGTGTGATAGATATTTTTATGAAAATGAAGGTGTTTGATAATACTGTTCACTGCAGTTTTAACTTGGTGATTAAAGACAATCATCATTTACCACAGACAAGTTATCATCATTAATATTATTTATTCATATATAAATAGCTAACCACCACCCAGTACAGTATTGGTTGGTCCTATACTTTGTGGATGTTATAAAACTTGAATGCTATAGAATCAGGCATATATATGTATAGATCATAGAATTTGCACGTCAAAGAAAACTACCATCCGGGATAATAAATGGTTGACAATGAGTTACTGGGCAGTAATTCAGCTGAATAATTCTGTTTCATAAACTGTTAGTGAAACTCAGTTTATAATCATCAATAGAACCATGATATTGAATTACTGCCTTAAATTTACTTCCAGGCATTAATTGTTCTCTATATTATATACCCAAAATATATTATACATCACATGCCACATTATTATATAAGATCAGTACCTGTCAAGAGAAGGTTAAATTTTCTGAGGAAAACCAACCTTAAGGATTGTTCTTATCAGATTTATTGTTCCACTCACACCAGTTGATGCTAGAACTGATAGACTTGGATAAATGGACCCTAAACCTCAACAATTATTCATACTTATGTTCTCCTATCCTGATGTATTAACCCCTTGCTAGATACAGATTTACAGACAGCAGTTACCTTCTGGCCCCTCACTCTACTGGCTATTGTTTGTATTTGAATTTGGACAACTGTCAGTGGGTTGTTCAACCATAAAAGGAACTGTAACCACATGCATATATGCACACACAAATACACACACATAGCACATATATACACACACACCATATGTTGTAAGATGTGTATAGTTTGGTAGAGCTCACAAAGAGGTTCTGAGTCTTGTATAGTTTAACAGTAAATTAGTAACTACTTATTAGTAACTACTAGTAGCTACATACACATATACAGTATAAGTTCTAAACTAGGAGCTGTCTCCATGCTGCCTCTACACGCACCTCTATCTAGTACTTGACTGCCCTCTAGACTCCGGTCATGTGTTCCTTTACATCACAGTATGGGTGGCATGGTACATTAACCCTATCTATGCCTGACCCTTATACTACACCTCCCCTAAGTCTTTATCCAATGTATTTGCAATGCATTCCTGTTTACCCTACATATTTACATTACTTCTCCAACCCTTTTTACCTCCAATCAAGTCTCTGTTTTCACAGGTTCAGCTGGTCTGGAGGCTTTATAATCCTTCTAAATTTTGGCTTTACAATATTACACGAGTGGTAGACTCTGTTGTACTGGGAAAACCTTGTTGAATAGGAGATTATTTTGGTTGTGGTCATTCTGGCATTTAGTTGATTGATCTCAATTTTCATTTCTAATTCTTTGGTGTTGAAGCACTCCTTCTCAAGTCCCCATCTGGTATTATCGATGGTCACTGGTTTATTCCATTCCTCACAGGGAGAATTAACTTGCAGCTTGTCTATAGTGCTCATTTCTACATGAGATTTGCTCTGATGCATGTTGGGATGGAAGATGTATCTTCCTATTGTGTGGGTGTGACTTATAAATGGGCTCGCCTTGCAGTTTAGCTTTCTGTGCAACAACATTTTCATTGATTTGCTTCCTTACCTTACTGAGGTGTGCTGCAGGTAGTTATTGGCTGCTGCTCTGTTGCAGCATTGTCTGGCTAATGGTTGTACTGGCCAGAGGTTGTAGCGCCTGTGTCATGGTGTCTTGAGGTATCTTACCAACAGATGTTGTAGTTGGAGGTTGAGGGCCTTCTTGCTACTGGTTCATCTCTTGGATGTCTTTCACTTGTGGCATTGTGGTAGCCATCTGAGTGGTTGGTTGGTCTGACCAATGAGGAGCATCTGGCAGCTGCAAAGAAAATGGACAAACTGAATCTGCAAAGCGTGAAGACAATTCAGAGCTGAAGTCCCGGTCAAGGGTATCTTTTCTGCTGGGGCTCTCGGGAACTTTCAGCTCTGACTAATTAACGACAGAATTTGTTTTGATGTCTTCTGCTATTTTAAGAAGGTTCAGGGCAACACAGGCACCTCTGCTCAGAAGAGAAATAGACTAGTCACAAATGATATGCACGACTTCAAAAATTTGTTTACCGTCATACTTACTGGTTCCAGAATCATGCCTATGCCAGGCACATAGAGTGATGTGTCTGTCTTGCATAGCCAGAGGTCTCTCAGCCACAATTCCTTGTCCAAGAGGACCGTAACACTGGTCAACAGGTTCTTCTGGATGTTGGACATGTTTGTTAAACTTTGCTCTTTCATGGATCTTGTTACTGCTCAGATTAGAATATATGTAAAATGATTTTAAACTTCATCAAATTTTGCTGAGGATTCATTGATTCCTTGTCTAGCTATTATATCATCAGTTATTGGACCAATTAATAAAGGAGTGTGTTAACCTGTTCAGCTGTCTTTTTGTCTAAACCTGAAGCAATCATTTATCTAAGTGATCCCTTTTTCCAAAATACCAATGTTGTGACTACTCTGGGCCTTGGATGAGTCCAAACTCTCTGATAAAGTATATGTTTGATCCATGATCATTTAAAATTCAAAGTCTGTACAGCTTTAAGTACAGTAAAGCAATCCAAGAGGGCACTGCCATACACTTCGTCTCAACAAGGTTTCCTGCACTTGCCTCTTTTGGCAGGCTCCCATAGTAATGGCCTTCATGATTTCAGTATTTTAATATTTTCAGCAGCAACTCCCTGGATCAGCCATTCTGGGTGTTCCCTGCAGCATCTGAGTACTTTTGTGTCACAAAATCATCAATTCCCAGCTCTTTCTGGGTCTTTTACCTTCTGATTACTTGTTAATTAATATAATTTTTTTTCACTCGGAGCAAGCTTGGCCAACACATGGTCAGGCACCAGCTCAGGAATTGGACTGTTCACAATGCATTTTAAAATGACAATTCTGACTGCTGATGACTTAAAAGCTTATTTTAATCTCAGTCGGGCCTCCACGGTATTCAATGGAGTTTTCTGCTGCAGTGTGGAGTTTTATTTCTGCCTTCTGTTTCCAATCCCGCTTTGGAGCTTTTCTTCTGCACTTTCACTTCTAGTGCTTTTCATCAGATCAGGCTGCAGTTTCTTAACTTGCTTTTGGAATTTTGGGGTCCATCTTCACTGCTCTCATGTTGTAAAATGTTATGTGTAGTTCGGTAGGTCTTACAAAGAGTTTCTGAGTTTTGTATAGTTCAACAGTAAACATTTATTAACTATTAGCAACAATATATACAATATAAGGCCTAAACTAGGAGCTGCCTCCATGCTTGCTTCTACGCCGCCTCTGTCTAGTACAAGACTTACCTCTAGACTCCGGTTATGTGTTACTTTACACTGTGGGCCGTACTGTGTCCAGTTCCACATTAACCCTTTCTTTGCCAGAGCCTTTTACTACACCATACACATAGACACAGCCAAAAACACAGAGACACATACCCACATTCAGCTTACACACACCAAACACACGCACAGACAGGCACACACAAACATAGACACATAGGCACATAAACACATGCATGACATACACAACACACAAAACACAATTTTTAAAAAACTTACAGCAAAATAGGATTGATGGTTAGTAGGCATCTCATACAGACAATAATAATTAACATTCTTGATCTCACTACCACATAGTGAAGGAAGTAATTGTTTATGAGACAAAGAATTTCTTTTTCTCAGTTCCATGAAAATGAATGGGAGAAAATCTATACAGCAGTCATTCTTATGTGGCACAAACTATTAATATCTTTTGGAACTTTTGATTGACTATCTTGGGCTAACATCAACTGTAACAATATTAAGTATTGATAACAATAACGGCTGCAAATCCAAACCAACCAAAGAAATCAATTTGCAACAGCAGTGATATTAGAATACATATAGAACTGTGCAAAATTCTTATAGGAGGAAACAAAATTACATAATCAGACATGTATGTCCAGGCAACATCTGTGGACAAAGGAAGAGAGATAATGTCTCTGGTCGATAATCTTTCATCAGAACTGGCTCAGTTAATTGACCTGAAACGTTAACTCTGTTCTTCTTCATAGGTGCTGTCAGACCTGCTGAGCACTTCCAGCATTTTTTGTTTAATTTCAGATTTCCAGCATTCACAGTATTTTACTTTTGTATAAAACAGTGCTGGACCTTGTGCAATAATTGATTAATAACTGAAAGAGATGAATTTTCAGTAATCTTTTTGAACAGTTTAAAGTTTTCAACTACTGCATGTTAAGATGACTGTGCAACAAACCCCATCACTATATAATGATCGGGATAAGTGGGTTGTAGCAACTTGTGTTTCTTTTTAGTGATGAATGTAAACCTGACTTCAGATCTTAGACATTAGTAGCAGAGGCTCACACCAAAGGAGTAGTTTCGTGAATCTGCCTGACTTTCATGAATCAACTGGGTTCAGAAAACCCTAATAAGGCAGCTGTTTTGTATTTACAAACAGTAGGGCTGGGATTTATTCATGGAGCAGAATTTTCTGCCTGTCGGGCGGGCAGGCCCGACCCAATCGCCAGCGGGCGCGGAGCCGATCGCCATCAGCGAAGCGGCCATATTGCCATTTTACGTGGGCGGGCCAATTAAGGCCTGCCCAGCATGGCGTCCGCCGGGAAGCGCTATGCACTCCCTGTGCGGTAGGGGGGTGGTGTGGGGGATCCCTAAAATCAAGAATGTACCTCAGGCAGATCGCTTTGACTTTTAAAACTATTAAAAATAGAGAAAAGAAAAATCCCTTACGTGTCCCCTCATGTGACAATCACAATGGGACATGTTCATAATTTACAGAACAAGTTTATTACAATTTTTAAAAACCTACGTAAACCTCATCCCGCCGCTGGATGAAGTTTCATGTTTTCTCTATTTGCCGCCAGGGCTCCTGGCCGACCTGCCAACCTTAAAGTTGGATGGGCAGGTCCTTTAATTGGTTAAATGATCCTGTCAATGGCCTCAGGTGGCCATTGACAGGTCGGCGGGCCCGCAGCTGATTTTGCGGAGACCCCGCCTTCCTGAAAATGGAAATGACGCGGGGTGATGTCAGGAGTTTCGCCTGACATCATCCCGCATCATTTTAAGCGTCGGTGAGCGGGTCCCACCCCCCTGCTCACCAACGGCAAAATTCTGCCCATGGTCTGTTTGAGTAATGCAGCTTCAGGATTTTGAACCACACCATATGTTCTATAGCTCCACTCACCTGAACACCAAACCACCACACTCGTGGTAGCTGCTGGCTGAATTGATGTGAACAGGACAGGCTCATAACCTTCCAATTAGATTCAAATTCACACAGCCCAAAAAGATTAAAGATTTCAAGCAGAACTTTGAAGCTCAGCAGGAAACATGAAGATAACATGAAACAATAAATGACTGTATTCAGTTAAACATCACTACTTATAAACTAAAGCCGTCGGCAGCTGAAAAACAACAAAGCCTCTGGAGCAGCACCAACACAACCACCACAAACTCTAACTCAATGAAGACTTGGGTCAAACAAGGCTGTATCATTGCACCAACTCTCTTCTCCATTTTCCCCACTGTAATCCTGCATCTCACCTCCAGCAAGTTACCCACAGGCGTGGAAATAATCTACAGAACAAATGGGGAACTGCTCAACCTACATCTCCTTCAATGTCAAAAAAGTCACTTCATCTTCCATCATTGAGCAACAGTATGCAGGTGATGTTTATGTGTGCATTCACTCAGAAATGACAGGGTTTGTTTCCTAGAACAATATGTTGTGGATCCAACCAGGGATCAGGCTATTTTGGATCTGGTACTGTGTTTTCCTTTTATTCATTCATGGGACGTGGGTTTCACTGGCTGGGCCAGCATTTATTGCCCGTCCCTAGTTGCCTTTGAGAAGGTAATGATTTCAGAGTAAAAGATCCCCTAGGAAGCAGTGACCATAACATGGTAGAATTTAGCATTCAGTTTGAGAGTGAGAAACTTGGGTCAGAAACAACTGTGCTAAACTTAAATAAGGGTAATTACAAAAGAATGAGGGCAGAGTGGCTGGAGTGGACTGGGAAAGGAGTTTAGCAGAAAAGACAATTGATGAACAACAATGGCAGAGGTTTAAGAAATTAATTCATGACTTACAACAAAGATATATGCCAATGAGGAAGAAGGATTCTAGGAAGGGGGTAAACAAACCATGGTTAACCAAGGAAGTTAAGGATAATATTAAATTGAAAGAAAAAACATACAATTGGCAAAGGTTGGTGGTAAACCAGAGGATTGGGGAAGTTTTAAAAACCAACAAAAGATGACCAAAAAAAAGGGAGAAAATAAACTTTGAGGGTAAACTAGCAAGTAATATAAAAACTGACAGTAAGAGCTTATTTAAATATATAAAAAGGAAGAGAAAGGCCAAAGTGAACACAGGCCACTTACAGAATGAGGCTGGGCAAATAATAATAGGAAACCAGGAAATGGCAGAGGACTTGAAAAAAATAATAACCTTACATCAGTCTCCAAGGTAGGAGACACTAATAGCATTCCAAAATACTAAATAATCAGGGGTCAAAAGGCGAGGAGGAAATGAATACAATAACTATCACTAGGGGAAAATTACTAGGGAAACTAATGGGGCTAAAGGCTGATAAGACCCCTGGACCTGATGGGTTTCATCCTAGGACATTAAAAGAAGTAGCTACAGCGATAATGGATGCACTGGTGGTAATCTTCCAAGAACACTGAGGGGAACCAATAGATGTAGGGCAGAATTTTGCCCTTGATGGACAGGCGGGCCCCACCAGCCCGGCGGTGGACGGGCAGCCGATCGCCGTTGCCAAAACAGGCCTCTCCGCCATTTTGAGTGGACGGGCCAATTAAAGCTCACCCAGCGGGCCACCCAACAGGGAGCGCTATGTGCTTTCTGTGCGGGGGGGTGGGGGGGGTGGGGGGGGGCGGAGGGATTCCCCAACTGTCAAAGTGCGCTCTTTTGTGCATGCATGCGAAAGAGTGCACATCTCCCTGAGTCTAAGTGCTGCCTAAGGGAGAGCATTGAAAGGTTTATAAACTTAAAAAATAGAAAAATAAAAAAAAATTAACATGTCCACCTCATGTGACAATGTCACACAAGATGGAACATGTTAATAAATTTCACATAAAGTTCATTAAAGTTTTTTAAAACAGACATGAAACCTCATCCCGCTAGTGGATGAGTTTTCATGTATTATCAGAAGCCTGCTTGGGCTCCTGGCCTGCCTGCCAGCCTTAAGGTTGGATGGGCAGGGCCTTTAATTAGCTTAATTATCCTGTCAATGGCCTCAATTGGCCATTGACAGGTCAGCGGGCGGACAGCTGATTTGATTGTCCCCCCCGCTTTCCTGAATATTTAAATGGGGCGGGATGAAATTGGGGGTTACCCCCGACGTCATCCCGCGTCATTTTCGTGTTGGCGAGCTGGCCCCGCTCCCAGCTCACCGACTGAAAAATTCTGGCTGTAATACATTTGGATTTCCAAAATGCATTCGATAAGGTACCGCACATAATGCTATTTAATTAGATAATAACCCATGGTGTTGGGAGTAGTGTATTAGCATGGATAGAGGATTGGCTAACTAATAGAAGACAGAGAGTTGGGATGAGAGGGGCATTTTCAGGATGGCAACCTGTAACTAGTGGAGTGCCACAGGGATCAGTGCTGGGGCCACAATTCTTTACAATATGTATCAATGACTTGGATGAGGGAAGTGAATGTACTATCGCCAAGTTTGCAGAGGACAGAAAAATAGGTGGGAAGGTAAATGGTGAGGATGATACAAAGAGTCTACAGAGGGATATAGACAGGTTAAGTGAATGGGCAGAAACTTGGCAGATGGAATATACTGTAGAAAAAGGTGAGGTTGTGCACTTTGGCAAGGAGAATAGAGGAGCTGAATACAATTTAACTGGAGAAAGACTACAGAAAGCTGCTGCACAGAGGGATTTGGGGGTCCTCGCGCATCAATCACAAAAAGCTAACATACCCCTTTCTTGGATTCACTCAGTTCAGTCGAAGGGTCATGAGGACTCGAAACGTCAACTCTTTCCTTCTCCACCGATGCTGCCAGACCTGCTGAGTTTTTCCAGGTAATTCTCTTTTTGTTTAAGCTAACATACAAGTTCAGCAGGTAATAGGGGAGGCAAATGGAATGTTGGCCTTTATTTCAAAGGGAGTGGAGTATAAAAATGAGGAAGTCTTGCTAAAACTATACAAGGCACTAGTTAGACCACACCTAGGGCAGAATTTTGCCGTCAGCAGGCGTGGGCAGGAAGTTGACCGCCACCAGTGATTGAAGCCAGACCACGGTTTCACACTGGCAGGCCAATTAAGGCCCGCTCAGCGTTGCCTGTGTTGTGGGGGGAGGGGAGTGAGCCCACAAGTTCGTGTGCACAAGGCAAGCTCCCTGAGACACAGAGCTGCCTCAGGGAAATGAAGATAAAAAAGATGATATGAAGATATAAAAAAATAAAGAATTTTAAGGTTAAAAAACATGTCCCCTCATGTGACTTCTGTCATGTGAGCAGGGTCATGTTAGAAATTAATATGACATTTTTTTTAATGACAGATCGAAACCTCATCCCGCACGCGGATGAGGTTTCACAAAAAATGCAAAGGCTTCTTGGTCGTTTTGCCTGCCCACCAACCATAAGGTTGGACAGGCAGTGAAAAATTTCATTTAATTACATTGTTAATGGCCTTAATGGGCCATTTGATTGTTGGCAGGCACGTTGCTGACTCCCGTGCGCCTGCCGACTGAAATATCACATGGGTGCACGATGACATCGGAAGAGTGTCCAACATCATTGCGTATCATTTTACTCTCGTTCAGGTTGGGTGCGTGCCCGCCTGATGAGCTACAAGTTCTGGCCCTAGAATACTGTGAACAGTTTTGGTCTCCTTATCTAAGGGAAGACTGACTGGCTTTGGAGGCAGTCCAGAGATCCCGGTTGATCCCGGGTATGGAGGGATTTTCTTATGAGAAGAGGCTGAGTCGATTAGGCCTGTACTCATTGGAAATTAGAAGAATGAGAGGCAACTTTATTGAAACATATAAGATTTTTTGGGGGCTTAACAGAGTAAATGCTGAGAGGTTGTTTCCCTTGTAGGAGAGTCTAGGACCAGAAAGCATAATCTCAGCGTAAGGGAGCACCCATTTAAAACAGAGATGAGGAGGAATTTCTTCTCTCAAAGGGTAGTCAATCTGTGGAATTCTTTACCGCAGAGGGCTGCAGAGGCTGTGTTGTTAAGTCTATTCAAGGCTGAGATAGACAGATTTTTAATCAGTAAGGGAATCAACGGTTATGGGGAAAAGGCAGGAAAGTGGAATTGAGGATTACCAGATCAGTCATGAACTCATTGAATGGTGGAAAAGACCTGATGAGCTGAATGGCCTACTTCTGCTCCTACATCTTATGGCCTTATGACTTATGGTGAACACCAAGTCATTGTTGACTCCTTCCAAAGCATATGAGAAAATGGGCCTTCAATTAAATACTCAGAAAACTAAGGTCCACTTCCAACCAGGTCCCACAGCACAACACCTACTCCCATCGATTAAGATCAATGGTGAGAAACTGGAAAATGTAGACTATTTCCCATACCTTGGGAACCTCCTCTCGCTGAATGCAAATATAGACAACAAAATGCATCAGCACCTCTAATGTACAAACTCAGCATTTGGTTAACTGAAGGAAAGAATATTTGAGGACCAGGATCTCAAACCCAAGGGTCATGGTTTACTGGGCAGTAGTGATCTCTGCACTCCAATATACTTTGGAACTTGGGAAGCCTACAGCAGGCACCTCAAAGCACTGGAGACATACCACCAATGGTGCCTTCACAAAATCCTCCAAATCCGGTGACTAGAAAGGCAGTGCAACAGTAGCATCCTTTCCCAAGCTAACTTGCCCAGCATCGTGGTGGCAATCAGTCTAAATCAGCTCTGCTAGGCAGGACATGTCCTTCATATGCCTGGCACCAGACACGAGACTCAGAACTTGGTTGTGACAAGAGACTCCCAGGAGGACAAACACTTTAGGAATGTCCCCAAAGCATCCACAAAGAGGTCAATATTCCTGTTGACTCATGGGAGTCCCTGGCTTATGACCAATGAAATTGGAGAAGGTTCATTCGGGAAGGCACTTAACGCTTCGTACACAGAGGCAAAGTTGAGGCATGAGCACATAAACCACCAAATAACTCAACTACCCAGCCCTCCAAGAACCACCTGCCCCACATGTACTGGCGTCTGCAGATCGCACATTGGACATATAAGCCATCTCATCAAACCAGAGTGGAAGCAAGGCATCCTTAATCCCAAGGGGCTGCCTAAGAAAAAGAAGAACTACTTATTAACTGGAGAACAACTGAGTGTGGTAGCACTAGCACGGGGCCACAGAGCACTTAATTTTAATTAGTATTTATTCTCAGGATGTGAGCAACATTAGCAATGCCACATTTAGTACCCATTTTGAGTTGACCACAGAAAGTGGTAGTGGACCTTCATTATGAAGCACTGTAGCCCTTGAGTGAAGATGCTCCTACAATGTGTTAAGCAGTCAAATGTAAATTATTGATTCAGTAATTAAGAAAGAAGCATTGATGCATGTCTAAGTCAATAACAGCAACAAGAACTTGTATTTATTTAGCGCATTTAACTTAAAGAAAATCACAAAGCTCTTCTCTGAAGTATAATCCAGCAAAAATAGAAACTGAGCCAAAGAAAGAGATGATAGGAGGGAACAACTGAAGTTTAATCAAACAAACAAGTTTTAAATAGTCTTAATTGAAGTGGAAAGCCATAAGAACAATAGCTTACATTTCTATAGTGCTTCTAATGCTGCACAAAGCACTTCACAGGAGCATTATCAAAATTTGATACCCTCCATAATAAAGGGATATTAGGGCAGATGACTAAAAGCTTCATCAAAGTGGTAGGTTTTAAGGAGTGTCTAAAAAGAGGAAACAGAGGTAGAAAGGTGAAGAAATTTATAGAGGAACACATTTCAGAGCTTAGAGCCTTGGCAACTAAAAGCATGGCCACCACTGGTGGAGCAATTAAAACCCCTTCATCCCCAGAATCAGCCTAATATTTAATATAGGCTTACAATGTAGGTGCACCCCTTCCTAAGTAAGGAGACCAAAACTGTATGCAGTACTCCAGTTGTGGTCTCACCAATGTCCTGTACAGTTATAGCAAGACTTCACTACTTATATACTCCATCTCCCTGCAATAAAGGCCAACATTCCACTTGCCTTCCTAACTATTTGCTTTACCTGCAAGCAAACCTTTTTGTGATTCATGTACAAAGACACCCAGATCCCTCTGTCCCACAGCATTCTTCAGTCTCTCTCCATTTAAAGAATATGCGGCTTTTCTATTCTTCCCGCCAAAGTGAACAATCTCATTTTTTCCCACATTATAATCTATCTGCAAATTTTTTTGCCTTATCCATATCCGTTTGCAGAATCTTTGTGTCCTCCTCACAACTTGTGTTCGTACTTACCTTTGTATAATCAGTGAATTTAGCTGCAATCCAGTTAGCCCTTTCATCCAAGTCATTAATATAGATCATAAGTAGTTGAGGCCTCAGAACTGATCCATGTGGTACTTCACTAGTTACAGTTTTCTTACCTGAAAATCACCTATTTATCCCAACTCTCTGTTCCTGTTAGTCAGACAACCCTCTATTCATTCAAAAATATTACCCCTGACACCATGAGCTCTTATCTTGGAGGGTAACCATTTATGTTGTGCCTTATTGAAAGCCTTTTGTAAATTCAAATGCACTACATCTACTGATTGCCTTTTATCTACCCTGCATCTACTCTCTACACCCACTTTTTTAAGATCCTAGGATGCAGACCATCAAATCCAGGAGACTTGTTAACCTTTAGTTGCATTAGTATTCCTAGTATATTTTCTCTAGTGATTATTTTAAGTTCCTCCCTCCCCTTTGCCTCTTGATTTTCCACTGTTCTTGGAATGCTTTTTGCATCTTCTACTGTGAAGGCAGATATAAAGGCCAGGCTTTCCCGGTCAGCGAGCGGGGATGGGGGGGGATGGGGCAGTAAATTAAACATTTGACCATAGGTTGCTGATCTGAAGGTGCAGTTTGTTGTGGGAGAGTGAAGTAGTTTAAGGTTAAATCAGCCACCCTGCTCTACCAAGCCACCAAACTCCTCATCACCAATGCTGCCAGTACTACATGTGATGAAAGTATAATTTTCATAATATTTTTCTGGTTTATGGTGAAGTACGTTTATGGAGATAAGTATAGTTGGGTCTGTGTATGATTTAATTACATTTGGAATCAAGCAGACTGCAAGTTTGAGATCATCGAAAGAAGCTAGGTGCTTGACACGCTAAGGAATAAACATGGATGCTGGCTTGGCATGTAAGGTGTGAAGGGAATTTGCATTTTTAGATAAATGAAGGGAGATTTGGATTTCAAAGGGATCTTAGTCTGTTTACAACTAGCCAGATAAGCAAGGCTAAGGAATTTGTTTATTTTCCTAAAGGTTACTGATGATATTGGCAACATGAAAGCTTTTATGTTATGAGGAACCTACAGTTTCAAACACATATGGAACAACAGAATTTACATATTAAAAATAGAGAAACATATATAAAGGAGAATGAAAGGCCATGTGTCTCGGGGAGAGAGACTGTGAGGTTCTTAAGCAAATTGATATAGGGAGTGACAAAGTATTGAAGGTGTTGGCAGGCTTAAAAGTGGACAAATCTTCAGGTCCAGTGATTTGCATCCAGACTACTGAGGAGGCAAAGGAGGAGATCGCAGGGGCTATGACTCAAATTTTTAATTCCTCTCTGGCCACAGGGGAGGTGCCAGAGGACTGGGGAACAGCTAATGTGGTTCCGCTATTTAAGAAGGCTTGTAGAGATAAGCCAGGGAACTACAGGCCAGTGAGTCTCACGTCAGTGGTAGGGAAACTATTGGAGAAATTTCTGAAGGAGAGTATCTATCTCCACTTGGAGAGGCAAGGTTTGATCAGGAATAGTCAGCATGGCTTTGCCAGAGGGAGGTCATGCCCAACAAATTTGATTGAATTTTTTGAGGAGGTGACCAGGTGTGTAGATGAGGGTAGTGCAGTTGTTGTCATTTAAATGGATTTCAGCAAAGCCTTTGACAAGGTCCCACATGGGAGACTTATAAAGAAGGCAAAGGCACATGGGATACAGGGTAATTTGATAAGGTGGATTCAAAATTGTCTTAGTTGTAGGAGGCAGAGGGTGATGACAGAAGGATGCTTTAGTGACTGGAAGCCAGTGTCCAGTGGCGTACCACAGGGATCTGTGCTTGGTCCCCTATTATTTGTCATTTATATAAACGACATAGATGACTATGTGGGGGGTAGGATTAGTAAGTTTGCGGATGACACAAAGATTGGCTGGGTGGTTAACAGTGAGGTTGAGTGTCTTGGGCTACAGGAAGACATAGATGGGATGGTCAAATGGGCAGATAAGTGGCAGATGGAATTTAACCCTGAAAAGTGTGAGGTGATACACTTTGGAAGGAGTAATTTGACAAGGAAGTATTCAATGAACGGCATGACACTAGGAAGTTCTGAGGAACAAAGGGACCTTGGCGTGTGTGTCCATAGATCTCGGAGGGCAGAGGGGCATATTAGTGGGGTGGTGAAAAAGGCATATGGGACACTTGCCTTTATCAATTGAGGCATAGATTACAAAAGCAGGGAGGTCATGTTGGAGTTGTATAGAACCTTGGTGAGGCCATAGCTGGAGTACTGTGTGCAGTTCTGGTCGCCACATTATAGGAAGGATGTGATTGTACTGGAGGGGGCACAGAGGAGATTCACCAGGATATTGCCTGGGATGAAATGTTTAAGTTATGAAGAGAGGTTGGATAGATTTGGGTTGTTTTCACTGGAGCAGAGAAGACTGAGGGGTAACCTGATTGAGGTGTACAAGATTATGAGGGTCATGGACAGGGTGGATAGAGAGCAGCTGCTCCCCTCAGTTGAAGGATCAGTCACAAGGGGGCATAAGTTCAAGGTGAGGAGCAGAAAATTTAGGGGGGATGTGAGGAAAAACTTTTTTACCCAGATGGTGGTGACGGCCTGGAATGCGCTGCCTGGGAGGGTGGTGGAGGCGGGTTGCCTCACATCCTTTAAAAAGTACCTGGATGAGCACTTGGCACGTCATAACATTCAAGGCTAATGGAAAAGTACTGGTAAATGGGATTAGGTAGGTAGGTCAGGTGTTTCTCACGTGTCACTGCAGACTCGATGGGCCAAAGGGCCTCTTCTGCACTGTGTGATTCTGTGTCAGAAGGCCATGTAAGCTGTAATAGGTGTGTGTGAAATAACCTGAATGAAGACTCCAGCATTTGTGCATAGGTCTGCTTTATAACAAAGCTCAAGTCAGGGAAAAGCCATTTGGAATTCCACTGTCAAGTGAGTATTGTGTTAATTTGCTGGTTCTGTTTTAAATCTAAAATCTATTTTGGACCATTGCCTTAAAGGGAGTGTAATTGGAGGTCAGGTTAATTAGGAATTTTAGGGGTTATTATAATAGTAAGTAATTGTAATCTTATGTGTGTGCTTGAAATATTTTATATTTTGTTAATAAATATTTGAATTTAATTTTTAAAATCTCTAAAGATTTTGGTGGACTTGTTACCTCTGAATTCAGAGCACATGTCTTGTAATAAATACAAATTGCAAAAACTTTGTGATGGCGCGACCAAGTTTCCCTTGTGGATTTGGTCTGCCTGGCACATGTCATCTGCCACGTCATAACATAACACGCAGCCCTTATCTCTATTGGGTTCTACACCATGCTGATCACTTCCACCAACCCTGTCCCACACCCCATTGTTCTGCATTCTCTTCTGCCAAAAGAGTAGGACAGCATTATGAGTAGCCAGTAAGGATGTGTGCTTCTTCTGCATGTAGTGCATAAGGTGAAAGGGAAAATTGGGTAGAAGTATGGGAGTAAGGATGTCATACATTTACCATAAGTGGCTACAGTGTGAATTGAGAAGCTTTGCTGAGCGAGGTGCATTTTGAATAGCTTAGAGATGTGATGAGAATGATGTTCATATCAGCAATGAATGGAGGAAACATGAGGAGAGCATGTATTTGAAGTAAGGATGAGAGGTGGCACAGTGTACCTTTGTGACAAGAGGGTGTGAAATCATATGCTTGGAAGAGCCTGGTAAAGAATATCTGTATTGACCTTTCCAGACCTAGTGAAGCCATGAAAATGGTTCCCACCAATGTGTACAGAACAGCACATTTCTCCTGATGCTCACTGCAACTATCATAACCTCCAGGGAACTGTCAGAGAATATGGGTGGCACCTTTTCTTTCTTTGCAGCCATCAGTAATGTACCATCCTCCTAATGTGAGCTCTGACTAAATGAAGCCTCCCTTGGAGAACTGGATGGTTTCTTTCAATATTGGCTGGGACTCTGAATGAAATTTCTGCCACTTGACATGAATGCATTAAGAAATTAGGCCTGGCCATTAAAATCAACCAGGCCATCACATCTTGTGAAACTGTGGAGTCAGCATGCACTTCCATCATTGTATGCTCAAACTCCACTCTCACTTAAAATTGGGGCTTAAGTCTCAGTATAAATGCAGTAAAAATAAGGAACTGAAAAACTTATTTTTCTCTCATAATAAAACCACATAATGAAGGTTCTACAGAAGTTGATAGAGACAAATTTAAACATTCAATTAAAGTAACATTCTAGAAAAGGACACTATGGAATGACTCAGGCATATTCCATCAAATTTAGATACAAGTAGGAGGCATTATGTATTAATTTTTTTCTCAGCTCAGTAGTCTGAAAAATAGTTAGTTATTCAATTTTTTAAAGAATGTCAGAAGTGTGATTTGGGAGATTATAGCCCTTTTAGCTAATACCTACTATAGGAAAATAATCACAAGTCTGTTATAAAGAAATTATTTGCATCACGAACATGGGTAAAGGTAACAATCCTGCATTATGTATGGAAATCAAGTCAAGTCTAGTAAAGTTTACTTACATTTTTTAAATAAATGTTGCTGAGACTTGAAAGAGTACAAAATATTGGCCCACAACTTCCAAGCTCCAGGGCAGTGCAACTGGGCGTACCCCAAAGATGTGGTCGGGAACCCGACCCACCTCCCAGAAGTTCCCAGGTAAGGACAACATGGTAATTGCCCGGGAAGCGCAAACATCCAATGGACAATTGCCTTGTGCTGGGAACCAACTGAAAATGTGAATTAAATTGCAAACTTCGGATGGTTCTGGCTGTGTTACAGCAATAGTTACCCTGAAAAAGTTTGAAGGATTAAAAGCACATCTAGCTTCTGGGTAACTATTGTGCAG
Source organism: Carcharodon carcharias (assembly GCF_017639515.1). Classification (NCBI taxonomy): domain Eukaryota; kingdom Metazoa; phylum Chordata; class Chondrichthyes; order Lamniformes; family Lamnidae; genus Carcharodon; species Carcharodon carcharias. The sequence goes on along the minus strand of NC_054477.1, from coordinate 72,313,710 downwards.
ACCAACACTGACCTCAGAACTCCCCACAGGTTGCACAACCCGCAGGGAACTAACCCACTATCCCCCAACTACACACACCACACCCACCCCCATGGGACTCTTCTCCACCACCACCCCCCCCAACACCACAGGATTCCCCCAACCCCCAAGTACTTCCCCGCTACAGCACACAACCTCTCGCCTCCCTATACCCTGGGACTTACCCCAACTACCAACAAGACTACCTCCCACCTAAACTCTTCACCCTCCCCCAATGTCCTCCTCCCTGACTGTCCACCCCCCCACCCCAAATGGCATTTCCTCCCAGCTGCCCACCCCTGACTTCCCACACCCCCCCACCGCCCCCCCCTCCCCACAACCCCCCTGCCCCCCCACTCCCCCCCGCCCCTCAACTGTCTGTCCCCCTCACCAACTGGCAGAACACCCCGGCTGTCCACCTCACCACCCCCAACCCACCACCCAAATTCTAACTACTTATCTGACAAATCTAACTTCTCCATAGCTGGACCTTTAAACCTATGGCAGCTGGAGCCATAAAAAAAGGGGCACGGCTTTCTTGCCTCCGATTCAGCAGCGCTCAACTGAAGGCCTCAGGAGTGCGCTGCCCCTGCATAGTTCTCACCCAGCCTGAGTCAGCAGGTTGGGCAAGACAGGATCAAAAAGATTACAAGGTAAAAAAGTAGGAGCAGAATGGCAACGCAACTCTGATTGCCATTTCGTGCAAGTTCTGGCCTAATATAAATAAATACAGTACAAATTATTTTCAATACTTCAAATGTAAACACACATGCATGCTATAAACACTCATCTAACTGCCCTAAAGAGCAATTTGAAAACAGGATCAGAGATTATGATATACGGTTAACACATGCCTATTCAAAGTAATGCTGGCAGCACACAGACTTCATTCTACCTGGTAATTATAATGATTGTGGTGTGTGGTCCAGTGCTAAATGTGGGTTGCATGCCTCAACAGGAGGCCCAAGTTTGTACGAGGTTAACAGCCTTAAAGTTAGCCTGCACTACTTTAAATCAGTTTGCAGCTCTTAAAGGTGAAATGCATTCTGACTACAGCAAGTGGTGGAAGTCATTGTGGAGGAGTTTATAAGTAGAACGAGTGAAAATGTGCAACAGGCTATAGATTGTCCTCTGATGCAGCACTGGAGGCCTTGGTTCGGGAGGTGGACCTGAGAGAAAGGTCCTCCTCCGTAAGGGGCCAGAAGGCAACCCGGATCTGCAGTCTACCTCACTGAAAGTCAGCAGCTTGTGGCAGCACTGGAGTAGTTTTACATAGGAGCAAGAAGCCAAGTTACTAAGGCAATGCATTAAGGTGATTTGTTTACTTTTGTATGAAATATTGGATGGCTTGTTGGATAAAGTTGGTTTGAAGTCATTGTCTTGTGTTGGCAGAAAGCACTTGTTGCCCAGCAGCCACCTCCTTTCTGGTTTGACATAGTGGCCATAAAACATCCCAAAGCATCTTATCCGAAATCTCACTTGTAACACTTCTTTCTCCTGCACTTCTCTCTCATTGTAGGCAGTGATATGTTGGAATCAGCTGTTTTGATATAATGCTGGTAATCCTCCAGTATTTGCCCAAGTGATCATATTTCACCCATGAGGCCAATGAGCAGTTGTGTACGATAATGCAGCTGAACCCATTCTTGTCTTCATCCATCATATAAACACAAATACAATGCACACACATTTTACTGCAGCAACAGCATCCTCGACTGATCTTTTTCCCTCCTTTATCACAGATATTGCAACCAATTTTCACACCGCCACACACCTCTAGCCCACTTGAGATAAGCTATCTATTTGTAACTATGTTACTGGCACTTTCAAGATCTGAAACTATTATCATTTCTGTAAACCATTTCCTCATTGTGGTGACTGCAGCATCCATTCAAGTCCTAAGTATGCACTTAAGTGCAATGTGTCATGTCTTACAATAGCTTTGCAGAGCTGACAACAAAATAGGTTTTCGTGGCACATACAGTCAGATTGCCAGAAATATGCACCTACAGATACTGTACTCCTTAAGGCATTGGCCAATTTTTGGAAAAAATACAAACTAAAGGACAAACCCTCAATAAATGTAAAATTGTGCCCATCCTGCCACTAACACAGCTGCATACCAATGTCTGTTATACTTTGATTTAATTGTGTCAACTTGGTGTCAGGCAGATCCTATTCAATATTCACCTTAAAAGATTAATGGGCTACAGACAGGTACTGCAGGTAGCCCTTATTACCCTCGAAGAAATATATCTGCACCAGAAAATTTATATATCTAAACCAAAGTCTATGCTTGAAACCGCACTTACTAATTGAGACATATTATCTATTTGGTTTATTGGAAAATTTAGGCATTTAGCAACAAATCGTTGCCAATTCCATTGATTTCTTGAAGCGGCTCTAGTGCAAAAAGAATATCCCCTACAGGTTTGCTTCTTACTATCGTGGACAGTATTTTTTTCATCCACAGATAATTAAAATATTGGCAGGGAAAAAGAATCCCGTCTAAACCTTCTACCTCTTACCCTACATCTATGCCCTCAACCAAGGGGAATAGGGCCTTCCTATCTAGTCTATTGAGAGTCCTCATAATTTTATACACTTCAATTAGATCGCCCCTCAGCCGTCTCTCTTCCAAAGAAAACAACCATTGAATCATAGAACCAAAGAAAAGTTACAGTGTAGAAAGAGGCCATTCAGCCCATTGTGTCTGCATCGGCCAAAAACAGAAAAAAGAAACTAGCCGCTCATTTTAACCCCACTTTCCAGCACCTCGTCCGTAGCCTTGCAGATTCCAGCACTTCAGGTGCAGATCCAGGTATCTCTTCAAGGAATTGAGCATTTCAGCCTCAACCACCAACTTAGGCAGTGAATTCCAAACACCCACCACCCTCTGAGTGAAAAAGACTTTCCTCATGTCCCCTCTTCCTTCTAACAATCACCTTAACCCTATGTCGCCTGGTAATTGACCCCTGAACTAGGGGAAACAGGTCTTTCCTGTCTATCCTAGCTAAGCTCCTCGTAATTTTGTACACCTCAATTAGGTCACCCTTTAGCCTCCTCTATTCTAAGGAAAACAACTGTAGCCTATCCAATCTCTCCTCACAGCTGCAATTTTCAAGCCCTAGCAACATTCTTGTAAATCTCATCTGCACTGTCTTCAGAGCAATTATGTCCTTCTTGTAATGTGGTGACCAGAACTGTACACAAAATTCCAGCTGTGGCCTAACCAGCATTGTATACAATTCCATCATTACATTCCTGCTTTTGTATTCAATACCTCGCTAATAAAGTAAAACATTCCATATGCTTTCTTGACCACCTTGTCCACCTGTCCTGCCACCTTCAAGGACCTGTGGAAATGCACTCCAAGGTCTCTCACTTCCTCAGCCCCTCTCAATATCCTCTCATTTATTGAATGTTCCCTTGCTATTTTTGCCTTCCCCAAATGCATTACCTCACACTTTTCCAGATTGAATTCCGCTTGCCACTTCTCCACCCACTCAACCAAACCATTGTTGTCATTCTGGAGTTGACAGCTATGTTATTCACTATCAACTAGATGGCCAATTTTTGTGTCATCTGCAAATTTCCAAATCATGCCCCCCACATTTAAGCCTAAATCATTAGTAAATACAATAAAGAGCAAGGTCCCTAATACTAAGCCCTGTGGAACACCACTGGAAACCGTTTTCCATTCGCAAAGACATCCATCAACTATTACCTTTTGTTTTCTGTTGCCGAGGCAATTTTTGATCCAACTTCCACCTTCCCCTGTATCCCATAAGAGCTCACTTTCCTGACCATGTAGCACCTTGTCAATAGCCTTACTGAAATCCATGTAGACAATATCCACTGCATTACCCTCATCAATCCTCCTTGTTACTTCCTCAAAAAATTCTATTAAGTTAGTAAGACACGATCTCCCCCTAACAAAACCATGCTGACTATCCCTGATAAATCCATGCCTTTCTACGTGAGTTTATCCTGTCTCTCAGAATTATTTCCAATAATTTGCCCACCACTATAGTGTTCAGTGTATAGCCAGCATATAACAAGCCCAATGAGAGGGGGCGCAATTTTAGATTTAGTCTTAGGAACTGAAGCTGGGCAAGTGGAAGAAGTAGCAGTGAGGGATCATTTCGGAGATGGTGACCATAATATAGTTCAATTTAGCATCATTATGGAAAAGGACAAAGATAGAACAGGAGTGAAAGTTCTAAATTGGGAGAAGACAAATTTTACAAAACTGGGAGTAATAGTTATAGCGTAAGTCAAACTATAATTTTCTGGCCTATTCCTCGCACTCTTTTTAAATAATGATACAACGTTCACAGACCTCCAATTCTCTGGTACCTCACCTGTATCTAGTGAGGATTGGAAAATGATCCTCAGAGCATCCACTATTTCCTCCCTGACTTCCTTCAACAGCCTGGGATACAATCCATCCAGCCCTGGTGACTTATCCACCTCCAAGGATGTCAGTCCCTCCAGTACTTCCTCTCTCACTCTGCTTATGTATCTAATATGTCACACTTCTCCTCTTTAAGTAGAATGTGTGCATCACCCCTTTAGTTATTCTCTTGCTCTTAATGTACTAGTAAGACATCTTTGGGTTTCCTTTGAGTTTATCTGCCAATATTTTTTCATATCCTCTCTTTGTTTTCCTAATTTCCATTTTTACTTCACCCTTGTGCTTTCTATACTCCTCTAGGCTTTCTAATTTCAGTATTAAGTATTAAGGGGGCTCTAGATTTGGCGGTACCACCCTTTTTCTTTGTGGACACATGTCTACACTATGCCCATAGAATCTCGTCTTTGAATGCCTCCCACTGATTTGACACAGTTTTTCCTTCTAATAGCTGTATCTAGTCCACTTTCGCCAGTTTACTCCCAGCTTTGTAAAATTTGTCTTCTCCCAATTTAGAACTTTCACTCCTGTTCTATCTTTGTCCTTTTCCATAATGATGCTAAATTGAACTATATTATGGTCACCATCTCCGAAATGATCCCTCACTGCTACTTCTTCCACTTGCCCAGCTTCAGTTCCTAAGACTAAATCTAAAATTGCACCCCCTCTCATTGGGCTTGTTATATGCTGGCTAAAAAAGTTCTCTTGAATGCTGTTCAAGAATTTTGCGCCCTCTGTGTCCTTCACACTGTTCATATCCTAACTGATATTAGGGTAGTTGAAGTCTCCAATGATTACTGCCCTATTGTTTTTGCACTCAGAAATCTGTCTACACATTTGCTTGTCTAACTCCCTTCCACTATTTGGGGGTCTGTAGTACACTCCTAGCAGTGTGGCTTCTCCTTTTTTATTTCTGAGCTCAGCCCTTATGGCCTCTTTTGGTGCTTCATTCAGTACATCATTCCTCCTCACAACTGTAATTGTTTCTTTAACCAATAATGCTACACCCCTGCCTTTTTTTGTCCCCCTCCCTATCCTGCCTGAAACCTCTATATCCAGGGAAGCTGAGCTGCCATTTTTGCCCCTCAAGCCAAGTTTCCATTATAGCGATGATATCATGCTGCCATGTGTTTATCTGTGACCTCAGCTCATTGGCTTTATTTACTATGCTCTTTGTATTTACATATATACCTTTTAACACTGCCTATTGGGTTCTTTTGGCACCTAAGATTTAAAACATTTTTAATGTAAACCAAGGACCACTTCTAATGCTTTTCATTTTCCAAATGCCAAAATGCAGCAATTATTCCAAATCTGTACAATGATAAAGTTTAGGGGCGGAATTTTAAGGCCCCGTTGTCATGGGGTCGGGGCCGTAAAATGTGACAAGCCATTCAAAAGTACATTGAATTTGGTGGGACCATAAAATCCCGCTGCTGTAAAATTCCACCCCTAGGTGTTTCTTTATTCCTCTCATGTATGTAAAAGCAAGCGTTGATGAACAGTCTAATTATAGGATTTGATTTCAGTGAGCTTTCCACCAATAATTTCACAGCTTCTCCCATGCCCTGTAGTCTAGACCTATTTCGTTTCTATCCCTTGGTATATCACCTTGCGATTGTCCATATCAGATTGAATTTGCTACTCATAATCCCATTTCACTATCCAATTTGGATCCCTTTGTACTTGATTTGCCTTTGTTTAAAACATTCCCAGCCCCGCAAAGTAATGTCAGCTACAAACTGAGCCCGGCTCAAACCATTTATAAATATTGTAAACAACAGTGGCCTTGGCACTGATTCCTATGGCTCCCCACTAGAGACCACTTGTCATGTTGAGGCAGCTTAATCTAGAACCATCCTTTTTTTTACTGCTTCAGCCAATGTTCACTCTACTTGTCCATATCTCCTCTTCCATACCTTCCCATCACGTTGACCAATCAAAAGCATTTCTGAAATTTGAATATAATACATCGACAGAAGTTCCTTTGTCAACAAGGTTAATTGTTTTCTCAAAGAGTTCCAGTAATTTGTTAAGATGGATCTCCCTCCCATTGATCCATGCTAAGTACCCCTTACCATACGAATCCATGTAAGTGTTTCATTATTCTCTCTTCACCCATCATTTATGTTAGTCGAGATATGGTTATTAAACTCCTTAAATTACAGATTTCAAATCCCTCCTTGTGAATAAGAAAACATGCTACACTATCCCATCTGTGGGTAAACTTTACTGTTCCCAGATTTCTGCTTTTCATTGAATCATGGAAGTTTACAGTACAGAAGCAGGCTATTGAACCCATCATGCCCATGCCATCTGACAAGTAGCCACCCTGCATAATCCCACTTTCCAGCTCTTGGCCCATAGTCTTGTAGGTTTCAGCAATTCAAGTGCATCTCCAAGTACTTTTAAACTGTTATGAAGGTTTCCATCTCTAGAATCCTTTCAAGCATTGAGTTCCAGACCTCCACGAGCCTCTGAGTGAATCCTTTGAATCCCCTTTAAACTTCCTGCCTTTTATCCTAAATCAATGTCCCCTGGTTATAAACACCTCAACCAAGTTGAATAGGGCCTTCCTACCACCCTATCTAGAAATCCTCAGAACGTTATAGGTCTCCCCTCAGCCCCCTCTCTTCCAAAGAAAACAGCCCTCTGTCTATCTTTCCTCGTTACTAAAATAGTCCAGACCAGGTAAAATCCTCAGAAATCTCCTCTTGTACCTTTGCTAGTACAATAATATCTTTCGTATAATGCGATGACTGGAACTACATGCAGTACTCCAGCTGTGGCCTAACCACAGATCCAGTTCCAGCATAGCATCCCTACTCTCATATTCTATGCCTTGGTGAACAAAGCAAGTATTCCCTTTACCTTCTCAGCCACCTTATATACATGTTCAGCCACCTTCAGGGATTTGTGGGCATGCATTCCAAGGTCCCTCTGTTCCTCTACACTTCTCAGTAGTCAACCATTTATTGTGTATTTCCTTACCTTGTTAGCCTTTTCCAAATGAATTATCTCACTTCTGGCACTGACACTAAGTTTAACATAGCCAGGCACAAGAGTTGTCACATACTAAGAGTTAATGTCTGTCTTAGTTACAATGCAATGTGAAGGGGTACTTATGCAAATATTATTTTAGGGATGATATTGTGTTTGTGCTCACAGAAGAATAAATGCAGTAACTATAGTGCCACCTTGCTGCCCTCATCAGATCATTAAATTTTCTCTAGCACTGGTCTGTATTTCTGAGGGGGAGCTGGCACTCAGTGACACAGATAAAAGTAGTCACTGCCATTGGTCCCATTGCCTAATGACATTTTTCTTCTAAGGCAGATGTTGCACCCCTACAGAGTAATGGCAGAAGAGCAGCAGAGCACCAAAGGAGTTTACACCCCACTGTGCTGAAAACACAAACCTCGGCTTTATGAATATTTGGCACACGTCACTGAGCTTGATCCAAGATTAACACTTAGTGAAGGGGAAAATGAAGTCATGTGCTCTGTAAATTCAATACACAGAAAAATAACCCAACAACAGAAATGTGACATTATTTTCACTGTAATTTATTCTTATAGCCTCTTTGAGAGAGACAATAGAGAAAAAGAACCACGACCTGATTTATGCTTTGGGGTGGAATCTTTCGTCCTGTGGGCGTATGCCTGACCTGCACGGGTATAAAATAGTGCGGGATGATGTCAGGTGAACTTCCCAACGTCATCGCGCATTCAGGCAATATTTTGCTCGGCAAGTGCCGAAGCGGCACCATTAATTAACAGGCCACTTAAGGCCCTTAACAGTCCAATTGACTGTGATTTTTCCTTGCTCATGCGATTTTCTGCTCATCGCACAGGTGAAAGGGTCAGGCGGCCAGCCGACATTTTCACAAACCTCATCCAAGGGCAGGATAAAAAGAGTCAGCAACATTGCCAGTATGAGTAGTGAGCAGTTTTGGAGGTATTTTGTAGCTGGTTGCTTGTTCGTATCTTCATCTCTGTTCGGGACTTCATTGTTAGCATTTCCAGGTCTCATTTCAGGACTCATTGGGGTCTGCCAGGCTCCTGGAGGATTCAGACTGTGTGGACCCTTCCAGGTATCACACAGCCTTTGTTTACCCTGGTAATGGGATTGTAGTCTCCGGTGGTAGCACCTCCTCTGAGGAGGAAGAGAGGGGCAGAAGGGAGACAAGGCCAGGAGTCCCTAAACAGCTTCCAGGGGAACGACATGTGGGAGGAGAAGCACAGGCACAAGGGGCCCAGGGCCAGCTGGAATTCCAAGGCATTAGGGGCTTCAGAAGACACCACTATCTTGCTGCCAGGGTATACAAGCAGTGATACTCAATATGTCCGAGGTGCAATGCCGAAGGAGGCTCCGCCTCTCAAGGGAGAATGCGACCTCCATTTGTCAGATGGTTGGGCCTGAGATCAGCTCCAACTATGTGGGTGTACACCTCATGCCAGTGGCTCTGAAGGTCACAATGGCCCTCAACCTCTATTCCTCTGGTTCTTTCCAGGGCTCAGTGGGGGTCTTTGTGGAGTCTGCCAATCAGCTGTCCACAGTTGCTTCAAACTGGTGACCGGCGCTCTGTTCAGGCGGGTATTGACCTTTATTCTTTACTGTATGGCTGATGCCAGCCAGGCTGAGCAAGCCAGATGCTTTACAGCGATTGCTGGGTTCCCCCGCATCCAGTGTGTGACTGCACACATGTGGCCATCAAGGCACCAGTGGATGAGCCGGGTGTCTTCACCAACAGGAAGTGATTCGACTCCATGAATGTGCAGGTAGCGTGTGATTACAGGATGCAGGTTCTGCAAGTCTGTGCAAGGTACCCTCGCAGCTCCCATGACGCTTACATCCTGAGACACTCCAGGTGCCGAGGCTCTTCAGCACTCCAGCCCAACTGGATGGGTGGCTGCTGAGCGACAAGGGCTATCCGTTGAAGAGGTGGCTCATGATGCCTCTCCACCACCCAACAACAGAGGCAGAGAAGCATTACAATACGAGTCATGCCTCCACAAGGGCAATAGTAGAGAGAGCCATAGGTCTTCTCAAGATGCGCTTCCAGAGTCTGGACCATTCAGGGGGTGCATTATAATAACCCCCAGAGCTGATGTCACTGATCATGCTTGCATGCTGAGCTCTCCACAATCTGGCACTGGCAAGGGGGACCCACTGGAGGAAGAGGTTCTTAATGCAGCTGCACAGGCCACAGACGATGAATCCAGTAGTGAGTCAGAAGAGGAGCACCGTGAGGAGAATGCTAAGGACGTGGAGGCAGACCTCTGTAATCCCCAGGGAGGCAAGGACACTAGGGACATCTTGATCCAATGCTCCTTCAGTTTGGTTACCAAAGATCAGCTTCAACCACATGCCAGGGCTGCTGCCTCCATCCTGGATGTCTGAATGGACCCTTTTCTTTGAACACAAAGAACCCTCAGTGCCGGTGTAATGAAGTTCAGAACTACCTACATCCAGCATTACATACTGGCATAACCTGCACCAATAAAATAAAAAGGTGAAGCATACACAGGCCAAGATGACAAAAACAAAATTGATCTCATCTTGCTAATTACAAACTATTTACATAAACTTCTTTAGTCTTCATTCCCAGACCAGTATAGATAAAGTAAATATATATGAATATAAAATCACCCGTGATCTATCCCTCTCATGCTCATGGTGCCTTTAACTGAGGTTTGCGAGTGCTACGTCTTAGTCCTCCCTACTCCCTGGCACCAGTATTGGAGACAGCCTGCTGAATCTGCTGTCTAGTTGGCTTTGATGACCTTGCAGTCGTCCTCTGGCCAGTGGAGCCTGTGCTGGCCCTGCCTGGGAGGGAGCGGTCAGTGCCACGGCTGGCATCTCCCCAATAATCGCAGCTTTATCACATGCCCCAGTCACTGGCGGAGGAACGGAAGAGCTGCTGCAATCATCTGGAGCAGAGAGGAGCCCAAAGAGATGACAGGCAGCTCATGTGCCAATGTGAGGTCACTATGGATCTCCTTGCACGCCACTGATGGACGGACATCTCGCTGGGATATTGGGTGCCTCATCCATCTCCCACACTGACACTAACCACCTGAGGTCAGTGCCTGTGTGAGGGCTTGCAGGTCTGAGCACAACCCCAGGAACCTCTCATTCTGTCCCTGAACTCTCCATGAGAGTCGCCACTCTCTCAATGAAGGAGGCATTGTGCTCGGGCATGACAGTCAACATGCAGTGTTCATGCTCCACAGGGTCTCCTCCATCACCTGACCATGGCACACAGACCGTCATGGACCTCCGCCAGATCCTCCCGCACATCTCACTGGACATCCAGCATCTGCCGCCTAATGGATGACTCCCGAGGCTCATCATCAGCCTTTGACCCAACATTGTCCTGGTTCCCAGCAGTCCTCCAACTGCTGGCGCCCTGGGCACTCTCTGCCTCCATCTGCACCTCAAGCGAGTGTAAAGTGCCGTCAGCAAAGTGCACCGAGATACTAGCCACTACTCTAATGCCCACTGAGGTGTTGGTATCTGTGTTTGGTGTCTGCTTCAGAGAGCGGGTGTGATACAGGTGCAAATGACACCCAGTGGTCCTCAGTGTCAGGGGTGGTCCTTCAGGGTCTGCAGCTCAGACACCTGCTGTTCCACCTAAAAGGGGGAACAAGGACATGTCATTAGTTAAAGTCATCACGCTGTCACTGCACATATCAGGCACACGGGTGAAATAATGGAGATCTACGTTACGGTGCTCTCATCTTTCAATGATCAACGGGGACTCCAGGTTTGAGGCTCCCATCAACGAAGAGACTACATTAGAATTGCTGCACAATCCTAAAGTCTAACCTCTGTGCGCTGCACTCTTACCTTCGTCTGGAACCCTCGCCTCTCCACACCCAGTTGTACGGGGAGTGTGGTGGCTCTCCAGCTCCAGGATGTCCTGGTTGAACCGGTAAAGCAGCAGCAGGTTGAGTGGGCCTCCACCTGTACATGCCCTCTTGGCTTGGTCCGTCTTCTCCTGAAAGGACAGAGGAGCATTGATTAGTCTGCTTGTATCTGCAGTGCCATTGCAGCCTGGCAACCCCAGCTGAGGAACACCTTGCAGGGTACAACTGAGTCGTGGCCCTCAAGCTGAAAGGCACTCAGTCCAAGCAGTCAGGGCTCACCCCCTTGGCCAGCGCCAGCATCATTGACAGTTGACGCCTAGACTCTAGCACCCCTGAGATCCTTGCGGAGACGGTTACACCTTAACACTTCAGCACATTTACTCATGCCAACATGGTACTCACCCTTCCTCTGTGCAGCGGGTCATTGAAGCTTTTCTGCCACTACACGCATGTGGGCTGCACCACGCCATGGCTGCTAACCAGCGCTGCCACCTCCTCTCATCCCCTCTTTGTGAGGTGCAGTGGCCTCCTCCTCCCATCTTTGTGGGCAGGGTGTCCCTCCTGGCAGCCATTTCCTCCAGGTACTCTTCAGAAAAGTGGGGGGGGGTGGCGGTGAGTGCCCAGTCAACCTGCCATCTCACCTGGCTTTTGATACCCCGCTCGACTCCATTGTTACAACGGCAGACAGACGTTCTTCCCTGGCAACCTCCCTGGACCGATTTTAAACCTGCCGCCGGGTCGCTAATGGACCTGGTGGCCAACAGGCCTCTGTCTCTGCTCGGCCCTTCCTGGCTACGCGGAGCTGCGTTTCACCCTGGGTGGGACTTAATTGGCCCACCAGCATGAAATCGCAGTAGGGGCCCAATCGCAGGCAACGGCCGATTTCACAGCCGCTCCTGGGCCTGCCTGCCATGCCCACCAACAAGGAGAAAATCCTGCCTTGGATTCCAGTCCATAGAGAACTGACCAAAATCTTCCCAAATTAATTTCTCTTAAATACTTAACAGTTGTCAGAGGGCTCAAACATTCAGCCCATCCCTCTGCATTGGATTCAAAATCCAATCCCAATGGTGAAAGTTTGTGAAGGATCTTTTCTTTCGTGTCTTTCGAAGTGAAGATGATCATCTTCATCATCTGGCCTGTTTGGTAGGGTCCCAGTGGGTACATAGGTGACCGCTGAGGCCGATCTGCACCTGGAAGATTCTGCTGCATATAGGACAGGATAACATAGACGATTGAAATTTGGACAAATTGCTAGCTCTGGATTTCCCCTCCTTGTGTTTTCTCTCTGTCTCTGCTATGTCTCTGCTTTTGAAGGAGTCTGCACCATTCTTTATTTGGCTGCACCAGGTGTAGTGATCCTGGGCGAGCTCCTCCCCAGACTCACAGTCGATATCAAACTCCTAAGTGAAGCCTTCACAATGTCCTTGTAGATCTACCATTGATCGCCATGACAGTGCACCCCAGACTCAAGCTTTCCATAGACGATTTGCTTTGGTGAGCGAATGTCAAGCATTCTGGCTACAAGACCAGCCCAGTTGTGACTGTCTTAATATGGTGTGAACGCTTGGCCTGCCAGCTTGGGTGAGCATCTCAGTGTCTGGCATTTTGTCCTGCCATCTGATCTTCAGAACTCCCGAAGGCACCTCAGGTGAAAGCGGTTGAGCTTCTTGGCATGATGCTGGTGCACAGTCTAAATCTTGCATACATATTGGGCTATTGCTCTATATTATTTCAGTTTGGTCAGCAGACCTACACCTCTTCATTCCCAGACTGATGTGCAAAGCCTGCCGAAGGCCACACTTGCTTTGGCAGCTTTTGCATGAATCTCGTTGTCCATATAGACAGCTCAAGAGAGGGCACTGACATGATAAATGAACGTATCCACTGCTAACAGGTTCTGATCATGGACTGAAACCTTGGGCTTGAGATAGGACTTTCCTGGGGCAGGCCAATACATTACTTCAGTTTTCTTCATGCTGGCCGTAAGGCCGAAGTTGTTGCATGCATTGGAGAACAAGCCTATGCTACATTGCTTGACCAACTCTGAACCAGCAGCTAGTGCACTGTTATCAGCAAACAAGAAGTTGTGAAGAATGTCTTTGGAGATGTTGCTCTTTGCCTGGAGTCATCTCAGATTGAGTAGCTTCCCACCCATGAAATATCTTACTTCAATGCCAGAATCACCATTGTGGAAAGCATCGGAGAACATGTCAGAGAAAACCATTCTGAAGAGGGTTGGCACTAGCACATAACCCCGTTTAACTCCATTAGTGACTGGGAATGGCTCAGAAGACTAACCATCCAGGACATGCACAAGTATGCCATCATGGAACTGTCGAACCAATGTGAAGAATTTCTCAGGGCAGCCAAATTTCTCCATTACCGTCTAAAGGCCCTCATGGCTAACTGTGTCAAAGGCCTTGGTCAGGTCAACAAACATGGTGTGGAGCTCCATGCTCTGCTCTTGATATTTCTCCTGGAACTGTCTAACTTCAAACACCATAACAGTGGTTACTCGACCTTTTCCGAAACTTCACTGACTCTCTGGCAGCAGATCCTGGTCAAGATGTTGTAGCAAGTGGTTCAGAGGGAGTCTGGTGAAGATTTTGCAGGCAATGGTTAAGTATGAGATTCCTGTATGACTGTCACAAGAATTGTGAGTTCCTTTCTGCATTTACAGGTGGAGAATGGAGGGACCTTTGTGTTCTTGCCAAATGGATCCTTGCATCTCACATAGAAAGAGTTCAGTGAGCTTTATGACCTGGCATTGACCTCTAGCCTTGTAGACCTCAACTGGGATAACATCAGCTTCTGGAGCTTTGCCACTAGATGGGAGTTTAATTCCACTCCTTGATTATTATTAATTGTATAATTAGTATAATTGCCATTTCTAACAACATGGAAGGGTCATCAAGAGACCAGTTAATGACAACCTCTGGCATTCTGTTGATTGCTTCATTCATCATTGGTGGATGAAGGCCAGTGGACGATATGATAAAAGTGCTCTGCCCATCTTTCTAGAATATTGGCATTTTTGTGAACAGTGTTGACCAGCTGACATCAAAGATTGGTGCTGAATGAATAGGCTGGACAGATTTCAGAGCATCGTAGAATCTCATTCAGTCTTTGTCATCTGCATATGACGAAGGGTCATCTGCTTTCTGGTCCAGCCAAGTGTCTTGCATCTCTCTGATTGCATTGGACAGTCCTTGGATGTTTCGATAGGCATTGTGCTTGGATAGTGATGACTTGTCACTGAGGTACGCCCGGTAGAGGCGATGGTTCTCCTCCAGTGGTTTCTGCATTACCTCATTATGTTCATCGAACCAATCTTGATATTTATGAGAAGTACTGCCAAGGACCTCTAAAGCAGTGGAGTACACCATAGCCCTGAAGATTGCCCAGTCATCCTCAATTTTCACTGTTGACAGATAACTCTCGAATTTTTCTGAGAGAAATTCTTTTATGATTGCCTGTTTGAACCTTGATACATTGAGTTGAGATGCTTCTAGCTCTTCGTCCTTGGGAGCGTCCAGGGGACATCTGTTGATGTTTAGTTTTGAAATGATAAAATGGGTCAGTCCACCAGTCATTGCTGCACATGGCTTTCGTTAAACACACAGCCTGCCATCACCCTCTGCCAGGTGTTGACATAGTTGATTAGACACCAAAGCATGGAATGGAGGTGTATCTAAGATGTCTTGTTGTGATTAGAGAGGCAGAAAACTGTGCTGGTGATTAAGAGCTCATGCTCAACACACATTTTCAGCAAGAGACCATTGCTGTCAGAACTGCCAACCTTTTTTTTTCTGATGGCCTCTTCCCATGCCTGGTGATCAGTGCCTATTCTTGCACTGAAGTCACAAAGAATGATGAACTTGTCTGACTTTGGCACAGTAATAATCAAGGAGTGGAGGTCATCACAGAATCTATTCTTGACTTTGACAGGATTGGTCATGGTAGGGGCGTACACACTGATGAGAGTTGCTTGCCTGTTGCTATGTGGGGTAGGGGGGAAGATGGTTTGAGCACCATCAGATGGTCATTAAGTCAACTTACTGACGAAATGGTTCAAGACAGCAAAGCCGCCGCCAGCTTTGTGCTGTTCTTCTTTCCCATGGCCACTCCTGCAGAATGTGTAACTTGCATTGATTTCCTTGAGCTGCCCCTCCTCAGATAGGTGAGTCTCACTGCGGACAGCGTTCTGCATGTTATACATAGCCAGCTCTCTACCGACAAGAGCAGTTCTCTCTGGTTTGTCGACTGTGCCATTGTCCATGAGGGTGCCCAGGTTCCATGCACCAATGGCTACCAGTGTCACCTTTACTTTCTTTTTTGAGATTGATCTGCAACCATTTTGATGGGATCCCTGTCAGCTGCGGCCTGCTGTTCAGGGTTGTGAAGCAGATGTTTAGGGCACCTTCCTCATACTAGAGAGATGAGCAGAGTGATCCCTCAATCAACATACCAAAAACCAGATTATCTGATCATTATTACATTGCTGCTTGTGGGAGTTTGCTTTGCACACACTGGTTGTTGTATCTCCTATATTACAACAGTGACTACACGTCAAAAAGTAATTCATTGGGTGTAAAGCACTTTGAGACATCCGATGGTTGTGAAAAGTGCACTTTAAAAGTAGGTCTTTCTTTACAAGTGAAACCTTGTGTTTACCCTAGCCATGAATTATGCTGTGCTGGAAACAAAATTTTCCCTTTACAACAGATAGCTTCCCCCAGACCAAAGTTGTTTTAGTCCCTGATGCTGAAGTAAACAAAATGTTTCCTCTTGTGTGACATTTTTGGCCCATGACTGACAACAGCTTTGCAATGCTGAGAGGGATGCTCTGGAATGCAACTGCATCAATTATTTTTTCAATAAGTTTTACCAGGTGTGCAGTCTCTATAGCAATCTTTGTCCTCTAAAGTACTGTTAAAAGTTTAACATTGTTAATATACATATTACCCCTGCAACAAGTCTGTAGCTTCAGTTAAATGTGTGCCCTGTGTTTATTTAAAAGCATGATATCTTTTGCAGAATGCAGTTTGAATTTGTTAATATGATTTATGTCACAGAGGAAACATAGTGTGATAAAATCACAGTTTATTGAATAGGTATAATGGGTAGGAAATCCAGTGACTCATTAATCGGGATAGCTCTAATGGAGTTGAAATCATTCCATTTAATCTTTTGTATATTTCCTGTCTCTATTGCAGTCATTCACCAATTGGTACTCTGTACATTGTTCTACCCTTTGTGCTTGTGATGTTTTGATGACTAATCAGGATTGTCTGCAATAAATATATCCCCTTGACTCTGTTAAATATTTATTCTATTGAAAAGAGAATGGTAGTCTGTGTAGCAATAATACTCAAGACAGAGAGTTGTATTTTATACAATTATCTGTTTGTTCCCTTTCACTGTTCCCACTGTGAAATTTATTTCTTGAAAATTATAGACAGAAATCCCATGAGAAAGGCAGTCCCTGTCTACAGTTTATAAAGGCAGAAATCTTTTCAGTTAGTTACAGCACTCAAAAAGCAGTGGTGAGAAGAGATTGGCTAGTTCTGGTTCATTAGCAGCATTAATCATGCCAAGTGGTGCTGAGGGAAAAGGGAAATTGGAAATGAATGACAGAGAGGAAAGGAAAGATGCAAAAAGGATAGTAAGAATGAGGAGAGGGAAGGCAGAATGAATGGCTTTGAAGGAGAGGGGAAAGAGAGAAGTGAATAGCAGCAAAGGAGCAAGGAATGGGTTGTATGGCAATGAAATGGAAAAGGAAGTGGGTCAAAGCTGCAAATGTTCACCCAGTGGGCAGGGAGGACAGAAGTTTAATGCAACAGAAGTTGTGCTGAGGAGAATGGGTAACAATCTGAACTGAGGAAATTAGAGAAGAAATAGAGGGTGGAATTGTTCCACCTTTAATATTAAATATTTAATATTTAATAATTAAATATTTAAATATTTAATATTAAAACCTTTAATATGTTGGAACCAATTCTGGGACCCAACCTCAGATGGCTCAGAGGTGTGCTGACAGGGGGAGTATTCTGGCTGGTGGGGGCGGGGGGGGGGGAACCAATTAAGAAGCCATCTGCACATTCACTGTCCTCAACAGGTTTTCAAAGTAGAAGCACAGGGCATTAAGGCCCATTTAAATGGAGGCCAGCAACCCTTACTATAAGATCAGTGGGAATGCTGCTGAGGGCCGGGCTGCCATTAGCATGTGTGGAGCAGGTAAAAGGTTTACTGCAAATGGCAGTTGGAAACATATGTCTCCACAACTCCTTCACTCAATGACAAGGCCGCAATATGACCAGTCTTGCAATTTATTGCCAGGGAGCTCTTCAACAGCCTCAAAAGTACTGTGGCTCCAACTTTTCTTTGTGAGGCCACCTCCTCCCACCTGCTGGGGAGCCAACACAGCGAGGGGGCCATCCGCCACTTTTAAAATTCCAACTGCATCCAAAAATAGCAGTTAATTGCCCTTTTAAGTGCCTTGATTGGAAAGCTGCTGCTACGAGGCAAGCATTTGCTGCCGCAGGTTGCCCACCTCTGGGATTATCCCCTGGAGCTGGAAATAGGTCGGGGGCCAACCAATGAGCAGGGTTCCAAATTTTCACACCACCCCTCCGCCCCGCCCCCAAAGCCACATTGGTGGGGCTGATAAGGTTCCGCTCAGAGTGTCAGTTTGAATGTGAGAAGTGGAAGCAAAATACCAGCTTGGTCTGAAAGGAGGGAAAGAAGAATATCCGTTTGAATGAGGGGGCAGAAGAAGACTGAGACGTTGAATTGAAGAAGCAGAGTGAGAAAAGTATTGCTATAATTTGGGAGTCCTAGAGCAAGAGGAAGTGGAAGTGCGATCCTCTTGATCTCCTACTTTAGCTCCCATTTTTAACAATTTCGTCTTTGAGGAGATCCATTGATCTCCTAGATAAGTCCCCAGGTGAAATTGGGTAAATTATTAGTTGAAAATCCAAATGCCTTTTTTTTTAAAGATTAAAATTGTTTCAATTATAAAGGGTTAAAAGTGAGTAAAATTAACGAGAAGCTTAAGATTCTAAATTTAAAAACTCTAAAGTTTCCCTAGACAGATGTCCAAATCCTCAAGAAATGCACTACCCCTCTCTAATGTAAGTGAAAGAAGTTGATATAGCTACAGCTTCAGTGAAAAAGCCCAAGAAATCACTCATTTTCACATGTCAGAGGTTTATACTCAGAGCCGCTCTTGAGCTGTTTGCCTCTGGAGCTGTTTCAGCTGTTTTGAAGCTGCTGGTCAGTTTTTGCTGCTTTCATTGTGAAGTATGTTTCTTGGGATTGCTGAATTTGAAACTGAGAGAAATGAAAGTGACATATAAACAGAAAATGCTGGGAATATGCAGCAGGTCAGATAGTATTTGTGGAGAGAGAGACAAAGTTAATCTTTTAGGTCAATGAACTTGCGTCAGTTCTGACAAAGGAAATTGGCCTGAAAAATTGGCCCACATTTTACAGTGGTAATGATAGCTAAACTGTCAGCAGAAATCCAGAAGTTGCTGTCAGTGATTCTATACATCTCCTGAGGGTGTGCTGTTAAGGTTCCCCCCAGGCTGCAATCAATGGGAAATCTCTGAATTGATGAAAACTTCCATTCATTTGCTGTTTGTTTTGCTGTAAAAACCCTTGTTAAAAGAGGTCCACCTGGGTTTCAAACATTGTACTAAGTTCATGATTTCTAATGAACACCCTCACCAGCCCCGAAAAGCTAACGTAATAATTGTAGAATGCCAAATTTCTCCATTATGATAAAATTCATTTTTTTCAAAGTTTATCTTCATTTTAGTTTCTATCTTAATCTAGTCATAATATTCATTTTGTTATCTTAAATTTTAAGTTAAAAGTAAAAGGATTCAGTGCCTTTAACTTCTTGGTTTGCTGTCAGTGAGAATGCTGCCATGTGATTGGCTGTTCATCCTTCTTGCTGACATCACTGCTGCAACATGTCTAGAGAACCCCTTGACATCAGAAACGTGGAAATCTGTGGCACAAAGATTATTAAATTCTTGTGGTCACCACTGACAGAAATATCCAGACTCTCCTGGTTCTCTCTCCTGACAATACTGCCTGACCTGTTGAGTATTTCCAGCATTTTCTGTTTTTATTTCAGATTTCCAGCATCTACAGAACTTTGCTCTTGTTGGCCCTGGTGCCCTTAAGTAGTAACCTTGTGTGCCATTTAAATGGCAATGCTCTAAAAGGAAAGAAAGTCTTCTACCGTGCCTTTTACAGTCTCAAGGTGTCTCAAACACACAGCTTTACAACTATTTCATTGGCTGAAAGAGCTTTGGGACATCCTGAGGTCATGAAAGAAGCTAGATAAATAAAATTGTAAGTCTGTTCAGTGAAGTACTTTTGAAGTTTTGTCACTGTTGTAATGTAGGAAATGCAGTGGCCAATCCATGCACAAGCAAATCCCACAAACACAATGGGCTGAATTTTGCCGTCAGCGAGCATTTAAATCTTCAGGAAGGTGGGCCCACAGTTAAATCAGCTGTCCGCCCGCAGACCTGTCAATTGTCAATTGAGGCCATTGACAGGATCATTAAAACAATTAAAGGACCTACCCATCCAGGTTGGTGGGCAGGCCAGGAGCCCCAGTGGGGAATAGAAAAAACATGAAACCTCATCCACCGGCGGGATGAGGTTTCATGTAGGGAATTAAAAAGTTTAATAAAATTTTAGTGTAAATTATGAACATGTCCCATCTCATGTCACATGAGGGGGACATGTTAAGGATTTTTGTTTTCTATTTTTAATGTTTATACAGCTATCAGCGATCTCCCTGAGGCAGCACTTAACCTCAGGGAAATGTGCGCTCTTTTGTGCGCATGCGCGAAACAGTGCACTCTCACATTTGAGGAATCCCCCCCCCCCCCCCCCACCCACACAGGAAGCGCATAGCGCTTCCCACTGGGCGTCACGCTGGGCGGACCTTAATTAGCCTGCCCACTTAAAATGGCGGTGGGGCCCGCTTCTCCAGCGGGGATCGGCTCCCCGCCCGCCAGAGATTGGGTCGGGCCCACCTGCCCGGTAGGCAGAAAATTCTGCCCAATGTGATAACGACCGAATAATATCACTGAGTCATGTTTATTGAGGGATAAACGATGACCAGGGAACTGGGGAAAACTCCCCTTCTCTTCTTCATAATAATGCCATCGGATCATTAATGTTCACATGAGCGGATAGACAAAAGGATGTATCTTTGACATTGTAGCACCTCATTAGTACTGCATCTAGATTTTGTGCTCAAGTCTCTGATATGGGACATGAACTCGCTACTCAAGAACCAGTTTTGCAGTCTCTAAAAATGTTAGGAACAGGGGGTCATGTCTTTGCAAGCAAGTTTCCTCCTGGCCAGTAAGCAGCATAGATTCCATATATTTTGCAGTCTATCAACTACTGTTGTTGGCACCAAAGCATATAATGCATCTTACTGCAAACTTTTAAGAAATGAGCGAAATGAAACATCAAACATGACAAGCATCTAGGCAGGATTCCTCCCAACTCGATGCACAGTATACCTATTTCTAAAATTGTAACTACGGCAATATTATCAGATTCATCTCCGTCATTGGCTTGGCATTTGTGCTATTACCAGCTAATTCATAAGAAATAAAAATGCCGAAACAGACAATTTTACTGTTATGGGTGTGTGAGTGCCTGTTTATCCCTTGAAGCCCAGGAGAATAATTGAACACGTGCATCTTGTGGCAGAACAGTAGTTACATTATAATTAAATATTCTCAAGGAATGTGTTATTCCATATTGTCTAAGCAAATAAAATATATATTTTAGTACTGCTAATGCTGACTTATGTATCAAATATTACTTGAGATTTGGTCTTTTCATTTTAATGAAAGCCTGTCCTTTCACAGTTGATATGAATATTGTACATTTGAGCAACAGGTTGAGGATTTTCATCATAAACCTTTGCCGATACTGTTCATTGTTCAATTATAGTGGTCAGTTTTAAAATTGTTATTCACTAAATACCTGGATTTAATTAGTATTGATGGTCTCATTTATACAAAGCCCATGCAGGCGCTCAGTTTGAAGTTAATCCAGCTCCAAATCAAATTAACCTTTTTGTAAAAGAAAAAATATGATCTTTACTGGTTTACACATAGATGTAATTATACATTTTGTTTACACAGTATTTACAAAACCAAAAAAAGGTTACCAGAACTGAGCGATTATAACTATCAGGAAAGACTGAACAGTGTCTTTTCTCTCGAAAAGTGAAGGCTGAGGGGTACCTTAAGAGATCTTTAAGGGCTAGAATTTGTTATCAAAATAACAGTGAGTTAAAGATTCACTCCTTTATTAGTATAAATAACCCAGCAATTAGTGGCAAGGAAAAGATAGATCATGTGACGCAAATCACCAAATATTGCTGAATGATTTGCATGCTCCACTGTTAGCCTTGTGAAAACCAGGGACAGAAGTTTCTCCCCGTCGGGCAGGCTGGGTGGGAGCGGATGCAGGTGGGTGCATAACTAATCGTTGTCTGCGATCGGGTCCGCGCCACCATTTTATGAGAATGGGCCAGTTGAGGCTCTCCCAGTGTGACACGCACCAGGAAGCACTAAGTTGGGGGAGAAGGGAGAATCGGGGCATGCGTGTGAAAGAGCGCAGAAATCTCCCTGAGACAGCTCCATGCCTCAGGGAGATTACTTTGATGTTGAAAAATTGAAATTAAAAAAAATATTCAGACATGTCCCCTCATGTGACAGTGTCACATGTGTTGGGACATGTCAATTGTAATAAAAAATTTTATTAAACTTATACACCCTTCATGAAATCTCATCCCACCCGTGGATGAGGTGCCTTAACAAACGCAAAGGCTGCCTGAGCTCTTTGCCTGCCTGCCAACCTTAACGTTGGACAGGCAGCCCTGTTCATTGTGACAATTGGTTTGTAAATGGCCCTACAGGCCTTTGACAGTTCAACGGGCATGCAGCTGACTCTGGCGCGCGCCTGCCAAATTGAAGATCGGAATGACTTGCGATGATGTCGGGACACGCCCGACATCACCGTGCATCATTTTACGCGTTGGCGAGCGGGTCCCACCCCCGCATGCTGACCAGAAGATTCAGACCCAGAGCTCACTGCCAATCTTCCTATGTGCATCAAGAAATTGCTGCAGTTCTGCTGTAAAAGTGAATTAAATTTACTGCAGAAAATTAGGATTGATATTTTGTGGTGTAAGGGTACTTGATAAAATATATATTATTGGAATGGCACTCAACCTTTGAGACCCAAAATGGAACAACTAAATTGCAGAGTTGCACTACTGCTGGTAGTAGATTGTTCTTCGAAGTTTTCAACATATTAAAATTTGACTTTTTTCACTTTGCCTTTCTGTCTTTTTTCTTACTCTCTTAAGCTTTTCTATATCTAATTTGACTCTAAATCACCCTATTTCCTTCTCCATCATTAACTCTGTTTCTTTCAGTTTCATTGGTTAAGAAGATAGACTATTGTCCAGTCATTCACCAAGCTCCCAGAGTGTTTAGTTACTATCAAGGAGTATGGAAGACTTGGCTTTGTTCCGAGCTTGGAGTTGATCATTTCCAGTGGTGGTCAACTCCATGAGAACACTCGTAAGAGCCAACCGTGATGCAGCATCAGATGGCCAATGTCTCAACTTTCATGGTAGCACAACCAGAAGCCACACAAGTCTGAGTGAGTGGAATCTCAGACTGATGCTCAGTTAACTGCTGTGTAGGTTCAAACTGCTACCATCATTGCTGCAGATACAGTGCCCAAAGAATCTTCCAGGGTCTCACAGCCTCCTAGCAATCTGTCCTTTAGCAGATTGTTGAGATTGCTGAGAACTGCCCCGAGGGAGTGACAGTGGTCCCATGCAGCACAAACCTGCTGTCCTCTCTCAATGTGACAACATTCATCTTCCTACCACTGCTGCTCCACCAATGCCCTTGTTGCTGCCTGCTAGCCAGCCAACCCGGACCACTGCCACCCATGCTGAAATACTGCAGTCCAAAGTTGAGCCTTCTAGAGCCAGAGCTGCATTGAAGACATCCTGCTAGGCCATCTCCCCCACTGAATGTCAGCAGCCTTCTGGCAGCTATGCCGGAGCCACTGGGGTGGCACTGGAACAGGCAAATGGAAGACAGACACTAAGGAAATGCACAAGGGTGATTAGTTCCACAAAGATGATTAGGTTATTTTGTATGGAATTTGAATGGCTTGTTTGATAAAGTTGATCTGGAATGTTTGTTTTGTGGTACCTTTAATTTTGACTTTGCAACATAGGAGCATAGGAACAGTGAAGTTAGGAGCATGAGTTGGCCATTCAGCCCTTCGAGTCTGCTCCAGCAGTCAATGTCATGACTTATCTGATTGTGTCTCAACTCCACTCTGTTGTCAACCCACCCCCCAACCATCTGCAACCACCTCCCCCCATAATACTTGACTCACTTGTCTATCAAAAGTCTGCCTTGAATAAATTCAATGACCCAGCCTCCACTGCTTTCTGGGGAAGAGAATTCCACATACTTTGTGTGAAAAAAATTCTCCCCATCTCCATCTTAAATGGTAGACCTCTTTTGTTCTTAAACTGTGTCCCCTGGTGCTAGTCTCTCCACAAATGGAAATATGCATGCGGTATCCACCCTATCAAATCCCCTCAGGATCTTATATGTTTCAATTACCTCTCATTCTTCTAAAGTCCAATGGGTATAAACCCAACATGTCCAATCTTTCTTCATAAGATAAGCCCCTGATCCCAGGAATGAATTGAGTGAACCTCCCTTGGCCTAGAGGACACTAAGCTGTGAGACTATTGTTGAATGGGGAATCAAGGTTGTGCTCACTGCTACTAAAGTCCGATGAGCCAATTACAGACAACCTGACCAGAAAGGGGATGTATGGGTTTCCTCCACCCTTCCTCTTCTGCTCACTGCACATCTGATGGCAAGGATCATAATGGTGAGATTGTCAGGATCATGATGAATCAGAAGATCATGATGAATCTGACTTAGTCTGGAGAGTACACAGTGGTCTTCCAGAGTGGTCCAAGCTGCTAAGGAGCTGCTTGAGGGCACCATTTTTTTTATTCATTCATGAAATATGGGTGTTGCTGCCCTGGCCAGCCTTTATTATCCTTCCCTAATTGCCCTTGTTCAGAGGGCATTTAAGAGTCAACCACATTGTTGTGGGTATGGAGTCACATTAGGCCAGACCAATTTCCTTCCCTAAAGGGCATTAGTGAACCAGATGAGATTTTGAAACAACTGGTTTACAGCAAGTGGTTTCATGATCATCAAATTCCACTATCTGCCATGGTGGGATTTGAACCTGGGTCCCCAGAGCATCCCCCTGGGTCTCTGGATTACTAGACCAGCAATAATACCACTATTCTATTGCCTCCCCATATATGGAGATGCTGCCCACTTGTGTTTGCGTTGAGCACCAAAATCATAAGCCAGGTTGTCAGCATGTAGCTGTTGTTATCCTATAGTCACCCTCTGGGACCTTCTTGGTGGTTCAGATGCTGATGGTACAGCGAACTGACACAGAATAAAGGCATCATGACTGCTTCCTTTATTCCTCTTCATCTTTGTCTTAAAAAGTAGACCTCTTATTCTTAAACTATGTCCCCTGGTTCTAGTCTCTTCCACAAATGGAAAAATCCTTAAAGTATCCCCTCTACCAAATCCCCTCAAGATCATCGAGCATTGCTCTGCATGATGTACTGAGTTTGGCCGCAAATCAGTTGGACATTCAGGAAATGGAACCCTTTGCAGTTGTGTAAAACTCTGAATTTAGATACGGTGTCCACAAAGCAACATGTTGGCAGTCAATGGCACCCTGCACCATGGCAACGTCTGCTGTCCTGGCAAAGCCTTGCATACACTCCCCTGCTTCGCTAAAGGCAATGCACTCCCTTCTCTTTGCGTACCATGCATCAGTCATCTCTCTTATATAACAGTACTAGCAAACTTCAAAATGTTGGAAATGTCACCTGTTCAAGCCTGGAAAGAACCCAAAATAAAGAAGTTTATGGACACAGTCACCATCACAGCCATTGGCTATACATATGAAATAGGAGCAGAAATAGGCCACTTGGTATGCCGAGCCAACTCCATTATTCAATAAGATCCTGGCTGATAGGTGTTTTGAATTCCACATTCCCATTTACCCCCAATAACTTTTGATTCCCTAACAAGGCTCTATCTACCTCTGCCTTAAAAATATTTAATGACCTCTCCTCCACTGCCTTCGGAGGCAGAGAGTTCCAAAGTCGCACAACCCTCTGAGTGGAAAAAAATTCTCCTCATCTCTGTCCTAAAAGGGCAACCCCTAATTTTAAAACAATGCCCCCTAATTCTGAACTGACCCACAAGAGGAAACGTCCTTTCCACATCCACCTTGTCAGTACCGTTCAGGATCTTATATACTTCAATCAAGTTACCCCTCGCTCTTCTAAACTCCAGTGGAAACAAGCCAGCCTGTCTAACCTTTCCTCATTAGACAACCCGCTCACTCCAGGTATCAATCTAGTAAACTCCTTTGAACTGCCTCCAATGCAT
Source organism: Carcharodon carcharias (assembly GCF_017639515.1). Lineage (NCBI taxonomy): Eukaryota > Metazoa > Chordata > Chondrichthyes > Lamniformes > Lamnidae > Carcharodon > Carcharodon carcharias. Next base: position 72,287,809 of record NC_054477.1, on the reverse strand, counting down.
TTACATCGTTCCTTAGATAAGGAGACCAAAAACTGCACATACTATTGGAGATGTGGTCTCACCAATGCCCTGTATAACTGACCATAACGTCCTTGCTTTTATGTTCAGTTCCTCCTGTAATTAAGGATAGCATTCCAAGCCTTCTTAATTACTTGCTGTACCTGCATACTAACTTTTTGTGACTGATGCACTAGAATACCTAGATCCCTCTACACCTCAGAATTCTGCAGCCATTCTCTGCTTAAATAACAGTCTGACCTTTTATTCTTCCTGCCAAAGCCTAGATTTCATCACAGCTACCCTTGTTTTCCACTGCTCTTTCGCTGAAGGAATACAGGGAATATGGGAGAAGTCCTGCCAAAATCCCTCTCCTAATATCTATCTATGTGCACTTCCATCATTGGATAACAATGAAAAACCCTAAGCAATTTCCCCAACCAAACTCTGAGGCATTAAGGCCAATTGTTATGTTCCTCCTCTTCTTCAACAGAGATCAATGGATTACCCTGGGATCTCCCCATTCTGTACAGCATGTCCAGTCACTGGCTAAATGTATGAGCCAATGAACTCAACTAATCCTGAGGGTCTTGATAGGGTGGATGTGGAGAGGATGTTTCCCTTTATGGGAAGATCTAGAACTAGGGGTCACTGTTTAAAAATAAGGGGTCGCCCATTTAAGACAGAAATGTGAGGAGAATTTTTTTCTCTCAGAAGGTCATGAGTCTTTAGAACTGTTTTCCTCAAAAGACAATGGAAGCAGTGTCTGAATAATTTTAAGGCTAAGGTAGATAGAACCTTGATAAGCAAGGGGATGAAAGGTTATTGGGGATAGGTGGGAATGTGGGGTTGAGGTTACAGTCAGATCGGTCAACTTCATATTGAATGGCGGAGCAGGCACGAAGGGTCGAGTAGCCTCCTGCTCCTAACTTGTGTATAACTCTGTATTTCTTAAAACGGAATTAGACAGTAAGGCATTAAATCAGGGGCAGAATTGTCCTGGATTTGCACTAAGTGTGGTAGTGGGCGATGTTTTACCCACTGTCCATGAAGGCAGGTTTTCACACTGTATCATCCCAAACCCGCCACATGATTTATGCATTCTCAGGAAACATGTCATTTCCATGGCGGGTGGGATCCGGTTTGCCTGCCACGCTGTCACCTCGCTGCTTCATCAAGCCAGGCACCACATTTAAAGTACAGCCGTGTTTAGTGCTTCCAGCCCAGAACTACAGCATGATGGCCCCGAAAGGCAAAAAGGCTGAAAACCTTGAGTGCCCTTTGAATGCCGTGGAGGCCCTCTGTGAAGTTTTCTACCCCTGCTCTGGCCGTAGGAGAGGCAGCAAGATTACCACTTCAACTTAGTAGGTGAGAACAGCGGTGGTCAATGCCAATGCTGCACAGAAGAAGTTGGCCATCCAATGCACATAGAGGATGAATGATTCCATCTGCGCAGCTAGGGTAAGGCAATCATCTCATCACCCTAAACTCTCACACTCAAGCCCATCACACTTTCACTGGCTTCTCACTCACTGCCAGCCCAAGGGACATCATCCATTCTCTCACACACACCTTCCCATCTCTATCTGGCCTCATCTCCTCTGGAGATTGCCTTCTCAGCCCTCACCATCTTGAGGCCACTTGCACAGATCAACATGTGCCCCCACACATACCCTGGGTTACCCTCCTTCCCCAGTACAGCCCTCATCCTGGAGCCTCTTCTCTTGACTGAGGCCACTTCTCCCCCTTCCCCAAACAAGCCCTAGCCCTGCAGCCATTGAAAAGCCACCTGCATATGGCTGATCTGGTAGGTGGAGAGCTACCTGCAAGGCCCCCTAAAAGTGATGTGGTGCTGTCTGTGAAGGCTGGCAGTGATGACTGTGAGTGCTGACTGAAGCAAGGTAGGCAAACAAACCTTGAAGTCCTAAGCGAAGTGCAGCCTGCCAAGTGCACGTCGCTATGTACCGTTGTGAAACACATCAACATGTTTTCCCTCCAACATGGGCAGACGATCCAGTGGAGTGGGGGGAGGCGATTCCAACAGGCTGGCCTAATAATGATAATGCAGATGTATTACAATGAGGTTCCAGGCATCTGATGGCGGAGAACGCGGCCCATTGGTGGGTGGAGCAGACAATCGCAAACTGGTTTCATGCCATCGTGAAACCGATCATGCCATATTGTCCGCTCATGCCACCAAACATGCCCGACGCCAGTGGACACGGAAAATGCCAGCCCAGAGCTCTGTGAGTCTTGGGAGTATGATTCATATTTTCTAACTGAGGATTATTTGGGAATCGTTAGGTTTTAATAAATCATCAGCTTGTTTAAAAGAGACTTGCATTTATTCAAACCTGTTGTAAATTTGTCGGGAAAATGGAAAATTAAAAACAGTGAGCAGCAGGTATATATGCATGTTAACATACAGTTACCTGGATTTATAAAAATAGACATAATTGGTTAAAATAGCCGAGAAATTACCCTTTATCCTGCAGAGATGATGTGCCCCCGCCTGCCCCACCAAGTTTCCAGGTGCATCTCCGGTAATAAAAATGTGAATAAACACATTTTTGAAAGCGGCGTTAAACATAGATTCGCTTCAAACCAGGACTCAAGGTTTCATTTCGAGTTTCTTTTCCAAACCTTTACACTCGTAGTTTGATAAAATGGAATTTGATCGTGTGGAGTTGTATTCTCAAAGTATCTACTTTGTGATGTGTTGGTTTCCGAAATATTCCGCCAGCAAAAACCTGGTTATTGTAAATGCAACCTTTAACAATATTGGCACAGACAGGTTGAGGCAAGTTGTTAACGTAATTCATAACATCTAAATGCAGTGCAGTGCAGTGTGGTGTTGATTAAATTTCTGTCATCAATGTCAGTTCGGGCAAGATTTTCATGTATGACTCGTGATAAGCGTTCTCTGATTCTCTTCCCATTTTCAGATTTACATTCATGGCCTTTGGAAAACCCGCCGTCTTATGTTTTTCCCTCTGCTACTTGCAAAGTACGTTGCTAACCACTAGAGGGGAGGAGACTGCTGGTCCCCTCAACTACTACACCATTGAGATAGACGAGGGAGAGGACGTAGCCAGAGACGTGGCTAAAAGGAATGGGTTAGAGTACGTCCTGCCGGTCAGTGCAACTGTTTTCAATATTGTATAACACTTAAACGAATTTCTATATATATATTTTTTTATTTTTTCAGTGTTATTGTGATAAAAATTTGCAGAAGGTATTTCATACAGCTGGCACTGCAGCCAAAAGCCACTGCTGTGAAAAGAGACATTGAGGGTGAAGGAAGATACTTGCACAGTTTAGGTTATTTAAACAAAAAAATAACAGATTTCAAGTTGTTAGTCTTTTTCTGCATGCCTTCAAATGTTTTCCTTATCACACTAATCGTCTCATGAATTTTATGAGTATCCTAGAAATTGCAAGCGTTTTAATGGAAATGTGCATGAAATTTGAAATACATTTCTCTTAAAAAAATAAGATAGATATGAAACCAGTTTAGATAATTCCCCTGAAGATAAATGCATGGTGCTCCTTTTAGTGTTTGGGGAAATGGTGACAATTATTGAGATGCAGTTCATGTGGCCAGAGCATAGTGCTCACATTCTCAATAAAATGAAACAGCTGTCTCCTTTATTTTCTGCTCTGTTACTTTAAGAAGTTGAAACTATGAATAGGGAGAAAAGGAAGCATGCATATTAAGTATCTCTGCTTCGCTTTTAGGTTTTATGTCTTTTTGTTAAGAAGTGGGTGTACCAGCATATGATCTCACTATTTGCTTGTAACTTTTATGTTTTTTTTCCCTTTATTGTGGACCATACTTGAAATGTAAAAGAACCCCATATATTTAGATAATTGATTGTCAGTTTATGCCAATACTTAAAAAAATAATTTTGAACAATTAGAAATCAACTGGAGGAATGTAAATATTATTGACATTTTATGATTCAAATCTAAATTATTAAACTAAGTTGTCAAATTTTATCTATAGAAATGCAATTGTAACATTTCTATATGTCTGATTTTGTTATTTAAGGCAAGAGATGCCACGGATAGTTAACCTTTTTGGACACTGCAAGTTCAACCTGTGTTGGTTATTTCATTGAGCTTGTCATTTCTGCTCCCAGAAGGTTAACATGCTAAACAAAAATCTAGCTGCAAGCTGGTAGGAATGACTCTTTGTGTTGCTAATTATCCCACTGCATAATTATTAATATCACGAGTGGGAACAGGAAACAAGCAGACACCAAATAGTTGAGAATCCTATGATTCTGGCAGGAAGCTAGCCTGCATTAATAAAATGTGCCTGTGCCATTATCACAGTAGATAGAAGTGTTCCTTGTTAAGGATCATTTATTAACTGAGATCATCTTTTAGTTCGCCTTGGGGTAATGGCTAATGTCAATGGCAAATTTCACAGTTGTCTAGAGAAATGAATTAAATTTGCAATAAAAAGCCCCTTTGGCTTGTTGTACATGTTCATTTATTGGAGTAGTTGAACTAGAAGAACTGTAAGGCAACCAAGAACATCGGCTTAATTTTCCTTATGTATAATAGTGACCTTTTAGCTCTATGTTGGAACAATACATATTATGAACTGGCGAATGGAATTTAAAGTCCAATCTAGTAGTGGCTCCAGGTGTGGAGTGCCAGAGACATGTAGCATGCAGTTCTTTGCTAATATGGTCCATTTTTTAAGTTTTCTCTGGGGAAGGGGGGTTGGTAGAAAGTGTTATAGCTGTGAAGCAACAGGATTTTTAATTTTTACTTCATGATAATGACCAGTCATTATTTAATTTTATGAAAGTGTAATAAATACTTTAAATATATGAGCTTGCTGTGTGTTAGGGTGAACAATTTCCTTGCTTATATTAGTGTAATATAGCTACAATAAAACTGCTGATAGTGACAATTTGTGATTTACCACATTACAAGTTTCCCTGTTTCAGAGCAGTACAAGTTTCCAATGCTTTCAATGAAACGGACAGTAAAGGCAGGATGTGTACTTATTGTTTCACAGCTCCAGCTCACGTTGTTTTACCACCAATCCAGTCCTTTTGAGTCCTGGCTAAAGCTTATTTAGTTTGCCAATAGTTGTAATTAGATCAGGATTTATAACAACATGACCAATTTAGAATATTTTGATTTATTCACTCATTCTGTAAAAAAACTTTGAATGTAATATAGTCAAAACTTCCTATGTTTGGGAAAAAAATAGCAAAATGATCCATTACAAGAAAACATTTATGAATGAAACATTAGTCTTTTTAACATGCATTAAACTGAGATCTGTGAATGGGGATAATAGATTGAGTGCATTCAATGCACTGAGTGGCATTATAATTGAGGCAGATGATGGACTTGTATCAAGATTAAATGGTTAAGGCAGTGCCTGGACTAGAAATTCCACAAAATGAGACTGGATGGAATGTACTTTCTATGTTGGAATTTTATGATTAGATTTGCTTTGCTTAGGTTAGGAATGAAGAAAAAAGGCAGTTGACCAGTGTAGTAACTCATTACTGGAGGTTTCACTAATAAAAGACCACAATCACTAATAGCTTTATGCTGCACTGCTGAAAATGTATTTTTGTCGTTTTGGTAATTATTTTTGAATGAGACTAATGAGAAATAATTTTGTATATTTGAGCTATTAATCTTACTCTTAAATAAATATATTTTGCCCACTTCACAACAAATAATTAGAAAAGGTTCACATCTCAGTATGAATGATTAGCATAAAGGTCATTAAATCCTCAAAGCATAATGATTGTCTTTTCCCTACAGCAGAATAACAGAACTCAAATTTAGCAAGGTCAAAGGGTAGATTGCCTCTAAAATTTCACACTGCTCCAGTAGGCTTTCACCAGGTGCAGAGTTTGCCTCAGGCTATATTTTTCCATGTTTACCTTATACTGTAGTGTGAGTAATGGACAAGAGTATATGCTTTTATACAATAGTTTTTTTCTTCAAAAAATGTGAATCATTCAAAATATATAATAGATGAGTTCAATGAGAAATATGGTAGTGATAGTGCACACTTTACATTTCTGATCAAACTTGTTAGGTTTCATGTCTGGGAAGAATTGTATCTGAAGTAATTAATGAAGCAGAACTGGAACAGCACTGAACCACATCACCAGACATTTAAATTCACCCAGAGATAAAAACAAAAAACTGCGGATGCTGGAAATCCAAAACAAAAACAGAATTACCTAGAAAAACTCAACAGGTCTGGCAGCATCGGCGGAGAAGAAAAATGTTGACGTTTCGAGTCCTCATGACCCTTCAACAGAACTCAGGTTCTGTTGAAGAGTCATGAGGACTTGAAACGTCAACTTTTTTTCTTCTCCGCTGATGCTGCCAGACCTGCTGAGTTTTTCCAGGTAATTCTGTTTTTGTTTTGGATTAAAATTCACCCGTCTGACTTCTACTGAGTAACAAATTTCAATTTAATACAGGTAAAAGAGTAGATAACATAAGGTCTTTAAAAGATAATGAGAAACCAACATTAAAGTTCAAATAAATAAAGTTTATATGTTCTGTGCAGTATTTATTGCATCTAAACAATAGGTACCTGTGTAGGGAATTTAAATGTAGATGTGGTGGGTTTAATAACTGCTGGAGTGATTGATTTTTTTCTCCTGTATTTGAATTCTGGAATGTTCTTTAATGTAAGGTAATCTCAAACAGCATTGAATTACCCAATTACTTTAAACAATTAGCACAGTAAGAAAACAAATTACCTTCGGGCCTGAATCATTTCAATAATGGAATGCATAAAAGTACAATTCTTAACATCAGTTAGGAAAAGACATTCTAAAATGCCACACACATGTAATGTCCTGAATTAATTATCATGCTGTTGTTATCATTGCTGAATCTTATTAGTATAGTTTGAAATATAACATCCGATCCTTGTTATAGTATTGGATTGTGATTCTCAATACTGAGAAGCATCAATCAGAAACCATGCAGAAAAGGTGCACCAAGCACAAGGATACTTTAAGTCTCATTGCCTCTTATTTTGCTTTGAACTATAATTTATAAAGTCATCAATTCTGAATTATTAAACAGTTATAAATATAAATAATTCACAAATTAACAAATAAAGTGACAGCCTATTAATCAGTCTGTGTATTTGTTTACATCCCACTGAAGACTGGGTCACAACATTAGTGCCATTGAGGTTTGCACACTTTTCACTGCATTTCCACACTCATCTCTGGGGGTATAAGACTGCTGATCCATTTTAATTCTTTGTTTGTAGACTAGTACAACCATTAAGAGCATGGAACTTTTCCTTTTCTGTGAAAATGAGGCAATTTCAGTTAATTTTGCTTTTGTTAACATTTTTCCCCCAGTACTGAATTTGGATTTATGGCTTTTGCAAGCATTTCCCCTAGTGTGGGAGGCGTTGTACACTTTTTTAAGCACTGAAGTTTATTTAAAGGCGATACAATGTAATTTTTTCCCCCACTACACAATGGCCTGCAAGTCAAAGTTATATTTTTGAAATGTTATCATTAGGTGTCACAGAAGAGAAAAACTTTGTTTCAATTATACTATTTCAAAAAGGAAAAGTTGCTATTATTACCCACAGGTTTATAGAGCAACAGCTATATAAGGTGGAGTGTCTATTCCTTTCATTTTGGTTTTAATCCTTCAATCCTTTCGGATTTCTCCCTCCCTCTGAATGTGCTAACTCTTTCATGATTTACAGTCCCACAGCTTATTTGGCAATCAATGCCAAAAAATGCTATGTCATGTACATCACCAACAAAAATGAAGCACCAACAGATAGCTTTACGTTCTGTAAACAACGTTTCAACAGGTAGATGCACAGCCATACCTGGGGCAAAACCAAAAATTGTTGGAAAAACTCAGCAGGTCTGACAGCATCTGTGGAGAAAAAGACAGAGTTAATGTTTCGAGTCCGTATGATTCTTCTTCAGAACTAAAAAGAAGTAGAAATATGGTGAAATATATACTGTTAATAGGGGTGGGACAGGTGAAGCTGGATAGAAGGCCATTGATAAGTGGAGACAAAGGAGAGATTGCAAAAGATGTCATAAACAAAAGGTCGAAGGGGTGTTGATGGTGGTGATACTGGCTAAAGGAGTTCATCTCAAAAGCAATCTTCAATGGGGATTCCACATTCAGCAGATAACATCTAAAACAAACAGGGTCCTTGGATTTCTGAGGAGGAATCTTTGGTATTGCAAAAAAATATCAGAGCTGTAGCTTACCAACCATTTGTTCGTCCAGTCGTGGAGTGTGCAAGCTGTGCACAGGATTCTTATATGGCAAGGAAAATAATAAGATGGAAGTGACCCAAAGATGTGCTGCACAATTCTGCATGAACCAGTATGGGAAATATCCCAGTTTCACATCCTTGATCAAAGTTTTGGAATGGGAATCACTACAGCAAAGGAGGGAGAAAAGTAGACTGATCATGTTCTATAAAATATAGAATGGGCCAGTGACAAAATCAGATGCATGATGCATTCCAGCAATGAGGTTTACGTTCATACAAACTACAAAAAGATTTGTTTCCAACACAGTGTACCAATAATCTTTCTTCCCACAATGGAACAAGTTGCCAAAATAAATAGTCATAGAACCATCACTTGGAGTCTTCATTACCCATCTTTAGGTTATTTCCATCTAAATATTTTATCAGGACTACCATTTCAGCAGGTCATGCCTGGTTTAACTAGCCCTATCCATATAACTGTTGGCAGAATATGGATATTAATCTGTGATGCTGACACAACCAAAGCAGAAGCAAAGGATATCACTATTTCTCTATGGTTTATGCAAAATATGTGTGTACCCAGTCAGGGAATATTCATGAATTGTTCATGTTAATGAACTATGCTTCACACTCTGAAGTTGTCTTCACCCAAAGTCTGTACACAAGCATCTTCCAGCATGGGGGTACTGAAATTCATCAGGCATGGGAAGCTAATTTTAGCCAGTGGAGCTGATCGAATGTCCCTCTAAAGAGATCTGCTAACTTCGCAAAGCAGAGCAAATTTCGATAAGGCCTGCAAAAGAGTGGGAAATCACGATGCATGATTAACTGATGCCCATTCATTCCAATGTAGGTAGCACACCAACTTTGTGCTGCCTATTCATTACCATGATTGTAGTAAAAGCAAAATACTGCAGATGTTGGAAATCTGAAACAAAAACAGAAAATGCTGGAAAAATCAGCAGGTCTAACAGCGTCTGTGGAGAGAGAAACAGAATTGATGTTTCGCATCCTTAAGACCCTTCTTCAGACCTGATTTTTCCAGCATGTTCTGTTTTTGTACCATGATTTGCAGTGTTTGGTCAACGTTAAGCACGCTGCTGAGAGGCAGCATGCCTAAGCATAGGATGCAAAATTATGGGGAGTTAGCATCACTTAAAGCTCAGCTGTACAACTTAAACCAAGCTGCACTTTGATTGGAAATGTCTGGGGAAGATTGGACGAGCAGGAAGAACACTGAAAAATTGCACAACAGGGCAGAGAGCATGCTTCAAGTTTTTCTGATGGAGGCCTTGTTGCAGAAGGTGGACAGGAGAAGAGACTTGACCTGGCTACAGGGGACTGAGGTGCCAAGTAGAAGCAAGAAACCATCCCTCTCAATGTCAGCAATGTAGCGTCAAAGATTTGGATGCAATGCTGCAAGAACTTCAATGACCTCACACAAGTGGTCAAGGTCAGTGAATGCAGCTTCAAAAGTCATATTCTTACAAATGAACCACTAGTCTCACATACTGCTCCATTTGCCACACCCCATCACTCAATCCTATCCTTGCACCACTCTGCCTTCAGATATCAAGAAAACTGTAACCTGGCCAGGCAGTGATGCAGGAGCAAGAGCGGGAAGAGGGAGAAGGGATTGACGAAGAAGAAACATCATCACTGGTTCACAGGGACTCAGAAAAGGACTTTGGGATGGCCTACATGAAAAAGCTGATGGATATGCCCAATGAAATGCTTGGTGAACGGCTGGCCTGCCTGAAAGCCTGCTGTCACTGTTAAGGAGCATGGAACTTGGCACATGGATGTGCACAGAGCTTTGTGTCCATCATTTCCATCTTGGACGTGGTGGCTAACTCCAATGGCACACTGGCAACCCTGAACATGATGCTGAGTCTGATGTCTCAGCTTCCAATGCAATGGGAGCAGAAGCTGCCCAAAGTCTGAGAGCTGCAATAGAAACTCAGACTGAAGTCATGCAAGCTCTGGTTGCTGCCACAAATGCTCAGAGTGCTGACACCACAGCTACGGTGTACAAAGGGGCTTCCAGAGTGTCTCAGTATTACAGCAATCTGTCCTGCAACATATCATGAGAATCAGTGAGGTAACCCTGCCCCACTCCTGCTCCTGCAGAAAGGCGGTGGCTTCATGGACACAAATCTACTGTTTTTTCTCAGGACAACAGCATCTGTCCTCCCACCAGTCACTCCATCAGTCGCTCCATGCTGTTGCTTGTCCATCAGCCAGCTCAGGTTGATGCTACCCTTGGCAAAGTGGTACAGACCCAAGCCAAACCTTCTAAGGCCAGACCTGCATGAGGTCATCCTCCAAGGCCATCTGCAGTCTCCTCCACTGAATGTCAGCAGCCTTCCACCATCCGTGCTGCAGCCACTGGGGTGGCAATACATGGGAGAACAGGCAAAGGTGCATGACAGGCACTGAGGGTGTTTGGTTGACTTTTGTTTGGAATGTTGGATGGCTTGATTGATAAAATTGATTTAAAATGATTGTTTTGTGGTGGCTTTTATTTCAACAGTGTGGCTCACAGGACCCTGTGAATGGTTGGGAACAGAGGGAGGGTAAGGCCTGGAACTGTTGTACAATAGGGAGTTGGGGTTGCATTCATTGGTACTGAGGTGGGACGAGGCAGTCGTGGACAGCCTGGTTGGAAATGAGCTGTTATATATTCCTCCTCTCTACCTTCTCCTATTTCTCAGCTGATTTTTTAATTATTCATTCATAAGATGTGGGCTTCACTGGCTGGCCCAGCCATTTATTGCTCATCCCTATTTGCTCTTGAGAAGGCAGTGGTGAGATGCCTTCTTGAACCGCTACAGTGCTGTCAGGAAGGGAGTTCCAGGATTTTGACCCAGCCACAGTGAAGGAACAGCGATATATTTCCAAGTCAGAATGGTGAGTGACTTGGAGGGGAACTTCCAGATAGTGGTGTTCCTTTCTACCTCTGCTTTTGTCCTTCTAGATGGCAGTGCTCGTGGGTTTGGAAGATGTTGTCAAAGGATCCTTGGTAATTTCTGCAGTGCATCTTGTAGATGATATGCACTATTGCTAATGTAGTTCGGTGGTGGAGGGCGTGAATGTTTGTGGATGTGGTACCAATCAAGCGGGCTGCTTTGTCCTGGATGGTGTCAAGCTTCTTGAGTGTTGTGGGAGCTGCACTCATCCAGGCAAGTGGGGAGTATTCCATCACACTCCTAACTTGTAGATAGTGTACAGGCTTTGGGGAGTCAGGAGGTGAGTTACTCATTGCATGATTCGTATCCTCAGACCTGCTCTTGTAGCCACAGTATTTATATGGCTAGTCTAGTTCAGTGTCTGCTCAATGGTAACCCCCCAGGATGTTGATAGTGGGGGATTCAGTGATGGTAAAACCATTGAATGTCAAGGGGCAATGGTTAGATTCTCTCGTTGGAGATGGTCATTGTCAGGTACTTGCCACTTGTCAGCCCAAACCTGGATATTGTCCAGGTCTTGCTGCATTTGGACACAAGTTCTGTCGAAGGGTCATGAGGACGCGAAACTTCAACTCTTTTCTTTTCCGCCGATGCTGCCAGACCTGCTGAGTTTTTCCAGGTAATTCTGTTTTTGTTTTGGACACAGACTGTTTCAGTATCTGAGGAGTCGCGAATGGTGCTGAATATTGTGCAATCATCAGCGAACATCCCCATTTCTGACCTTATGATGGGGGGAAGGTCATTGATAAAGCAGCTGAAGGTGGCTGAGCCGAGGACAGTACCCTGAGGGCCTCCTGCAGTGATGTCCTGAGCTGAGATGACTGACCTCCAACAACCACAACCATCTTTTTTTCTGCTAGGTATGATGCCAACCAGTGTAAAGTTTTCCCCCTGATTCCCATTGATTCCAGTTTTGCTAGGGCTCCTTGATGCCACACTTGGTTAAATGTGGCCTTGATGTCAAGGGCAGTCACTCTCACCTCACCTTGGGAGTTCAGCTCTTTTCTCCATGTTTGAACCAAGGCTGTAATGAGGTTAGGAGCTGAGTGGCCCTGGTAGAACCCAAACTGGGCGTCAGTGAGCAGGTTACTGCTAAGCAAGTACTGCTTGATAGCACTGTTGATAACCCCTTCCATTACTTTACTCATGATGGAGAGTAGACTGATAGGGCAGTAATTGGCCACATTGGATTTGTCCTGCTTTTTGTGTACAGGACATATTGGGGCAATTTTCCACATAGCCAGGTAGATGCCAGTGTCGTAGCTATACTGGAACAGCTTGGCTAGGGGCGAGGCAAGTTCTGGAGCACAAGTCTTCAGTACTGTTGCCGGAATATTGCCAGGGCCCATAGCATTTGCAGTATCCAGTGCCTTCAGCCATTTCTTGATATCGCGTGGAGTGAATCAAATTGGCTGATGACTGGCATCTGTGATGTTGGGGACCTCCGGAGGAGGTGGAGATGGATCGTCCACTCAGCACTTCTTCTGAAGATTGTAGCAAATGCTTCAGCCTTATCTTTTGCACTGCCTTGCTGGGCTCCCCCATCATCGACAATGGGGATATTTGTGGAGCCTCCTCTTCCAGTGAGTTGTTTAATTGTCACCACCATTCATGACTGGATGTAGCAGGACTGCAGATCTTAGATTGGTTATGGGATTGCTCAGCTCCATCTATCACTTGCTGCTAATGCTGTTTGGCATGCAAGTCCTGTGTTATAGCTCCATATACAGCTCCAGCCTGGCTTGATGGTAATGGTAGATTGGGGGATATGCTGGGCCATGAGGTTACAAATTACGTTTGAGTACAATTCTGCTGCTGCTGATGGCCCACAGCGCCTTATGGATGCCAAGTCTTAAGTTGCTAGACCTGTTCAAAATATATCCGATTTAACTTGGTGGTAGTGCCACACAACATGATGGAGGGCATCCTCAATGTGAAGGCAGGACGTCGTCTTCACAATGACACTGTGGTGGTCACCTCTACCGATAATGTCATGGACAGATGCATCTGTGGTAGGTTGGTGAGGATGAGGTCAAGTATGTTTTTCCATCTTGTTGGTTCCCTCACCACCTGCCGCTGACCCAGTCTAGCAGCTGTGTCCATTAGGACTTGGCCAGCTTGGTCAGTAGTGGTCCTACCAAGCCACTCTTGGTGATGGACATTGAAGTCTGCCACCCAGAGCACATTCTGTGCCTTTGCCAACCTCAGTGCTTCCTCCAAGTGGCGTTCAACATGGAGGAGTGATTCATCAGCTGAGGGAGGGCGGTACGTGGTAATCAGCAGGAGGTTTCCTTGTCCATGTTTGACCTGATGCCATGAGACTTCATGGGGTCAGGGGTTGATGTTGAGGACTGCCAGGACAACTCCCTCCCAACTGTATACCACTGTGCTGCCATCTGTACTGGGTCTGTCCTGACGGTGGGACAGTGCATTCCCAGGAATGATGATGGTGGTGTCTGGGACATTATCTGTAAAATATGATTCCGTGAGGATGACTATGTCAGGCTGTTGCTTGACTAGCCTGTGAGACAGCTCTCCGAATTTTGGCACTAGCTCCCAGAGATGTTAGTCGACAGGGCTGAGTTTGCCATTGTCATTTCTGGTGCCTGTTCGATGCCGGGTGGTCCACCCAGTTTCATTCCTTTTTTGAGACTTTTTGGTTTGATACAACTAAGTGGCTTGCTAGGCCATTTCAGAGGGTATTTAAGAATCATTCACATTGATGTGGGCCTGGAGCCATATGTAGGCCAGACCAGGTAAGGGCAGCAGATTTCGTCCTCTGAAGGACATTAGTGAGCCAGATGGGTTTTTACAACAATTGACAATGGTTTCATGGTCATCCAGATTTTTAATTCCAGATTTTTTTTACTTAATTCAAATTCCACCATCTGCTGTGACGGTATTCAAACCCAGGTTCCCAGAGCATTACCCCGGGTCTCTGGATTACTAGTCTAAGTGACAATACCACTATGCCAACGCCTCCCCCATACGCCTACTTTTATCTGCATACTTTTCATACTTCCAGCTCACGCTCCCAGCAGCCGTGCTATTGTCTTGCCCAAAATAATATGTGGACACCTTTTTGGATCAAAACAGTACCTTAAAGCTGAAAATATGTGCACTACATAACCAAACGTTGTGGCTTATGTACAGGAGCTTACTAGCATGTGGCCCAACTGCACTTTGAGCTAAGCATCTACCAAATGATCCATCAAGAGTGCGTTATTTAATATTACCATAACTCAAACCATTGTATACTAGGTATAAGCTGAATTTTACATAGAGTGTGTTAACTAATATTTCGTAATTTAATTTCCTCTTTTATTTTTGAGTATTGCTCTAAAAAGAGACATGCTGTTGAAGCTTTTCATCTTGCACTCATCAGGACAGATGCAAGAATGCCAAATTTCAAAGGGAGCAATAATTTATGCTGCATGAGAAAAGGGTGTTGATTGGTTGGCAAGTGGACTCTGATCAGGGCACTGCCATGGAGAATGCACCAAGGAACAGATATTCCCCCTATGCTTTTGTTTAATTGAAAAAGGTGCAATGACTGAATGTGTTCTTTCTGTTGGCAGAGGATATGGCCCTTGATATTAAAAAATGTAGCTTCTAGCAAGTGAGTCACATTGCAAGCCCGGCTGATAGTCATAAATTAGTTATTAGTGTAATTCTTAGCACACTCAGGATAATTCAGTAAGTGCTGTCCAATTATGCCATCACATCTTAACGTTGGACTCAATGTTCTGAGTTTTTTTATTTTTCTTTCTTGTTAACTGCAGTTGTGGTTTTATTACTCTTTGATTCCTTGCTAAAACCAGCAATATTTTATGTTTTTTAAATGGTTTCTAAGTTTGGAAAGAACAGATTTACTCACTGTTCTTTTTGAAGCCTGTTACTATTATAGATGTAAACTCCACACAATACCTCATTATTATACCTGACAAAGTCTTCAGCAACACCAAATTTCTACTAGAATTCCAGAGATGAAACCTGCAATGATCCCTCTAAGTGACGCTGCCAGCCTTACATACACCTCTTGCTGCATCCACATATCTCCAGTCATTCATCGATGGCAGGCACATCACCCTAACATAAAGCTAGATTACCACTGACATTCTGCCTTTCTCCTGCAGAACAAGGTGGCACACAAGAAAGCAGAGCAGAGCCAACGGGGTTCAAGGACATCTAAACATTTTGAGCCCCCATGGAGGAGATGGTTTTTAGCATCATGGTGCCGGCTGTGACGGTGTCTGTAGCACCTGATATTGCTGAGGACGTTAAGGATGGTGGCATTTTCCTGCCTTAAGCCTTGGTTCAACTCCCAGCTCACCCTCACCCTGCTATCTGGCATGATGAACAAACTGCAAATGGTATGACTGTGGACTGCTTCCTACCCCAATCTTCCCCTTCTGAGTTCCTGCTTTGAGACACTCTAGAACTGCCACGTACCCAGCCACAATGAGGAGAATGAAAGAGAGAGAGGGGTAGCAGAACAGCACAGAAACCTGACAGTCCCCATACGGGCCGTGCACAAGTCAGTCACTTTAAATTACTGTGTGTGCATGGCCACACAAAAAATTAAAAGGCCCATGCTCTTTAAGAAGTCACTAGCGCACACCAAAAATAAAGGGGATGCTAATCTAACCTGCCCTTGGAGATGAGGAATGTGGGACTGTGGAGGGGAAGTCTCATACACTTGGATTTGACATGGAATGGAGTGTAACTACAGTGCATGGTCCAATAGAATTTAAAATGTGCTTGGTGAACCAGCAACTTTTGGATGGTGTGGAAAAATGGAAGAGTTGAATTAAATGAGGAGAGTGTAGACCACTTAAAATAGAGTACAGACTCTTAAGACAATTAACAAGGTTCCACCTATGGAACACCTGTGGGACAGAGCTTTATCCAAATGTGCGCACACAGCTATCTCCTACTGTCTGGAAGTACTCGAGTGTTTTTGGAGGTATTCTAGTGTGTTCCTGGATTTGGCAGGACACGTTGCTGCCTCTTCACAGGAACGGTGGAGAAGTAGGTGACCTATCTTCAGAAAGACCTGCATCTGGTATGGGGGTAGCAATGGCTGTGCCTCTGGGTTAGCAGTACAACAGGAAGATGGAGCAGACACTGTGAAAAGAGCAAGTTCTGAGCCATTCCCTCTGCCAATTTGGAACTGGACTCCTCCAAGCTCCTTGACAGTGACAGCAGGCTGCCAGGCCAGCCAATGTACCCAGCATCACAGGGTGCATGCAGCACTGTTCTGCTACCTCACTCTCCGGTGAACAGGCACATAAATCCTTTCCCCCTGGCCTGGCTACAGCCCATTCATGTTTGGATGAGTCAGCTTGGGCTGATGCCAGCTCTATACTTGCCTCCAAGATAAGTACAGTGCCAGTATCTAAGCTGGTGGTTGAAAGTGTCAGATCAAGTGATGGGGCCTCTTCAGTAGTGCTGCACTGTTGCGCGTGCTCTCTCTCTCTCTCTTTCATTCTCCTCGTTGTGGCTGGGCACGTGGCAGTTCTAGAGTGTCTCAAAGCAGGAACTCAGAAGGGGAAGATTGGGGTAGGAAGCAGTCCATGGTCATACCATTTGCAGTTTGTTCATCATGCCAGATAGCAGGGTAAGGATGAGCTGGGAGTTGAGCCAAGGCTTAAGGCAGGAAAATGCCACCATCCTTAACGTCCTCAGCAATATCAGGTGCTACAGACACCGTCACAGCCAGCACCATGATGCTAAAAACCATCTCCTCCATGGGGGCTCAAAATGTTTAGATGTCCTTGAACCCCATTGGCTCTGCTCTGCTTTCTTGTGTGCCACCTTGTTCTGCAGGAGAAAGGCAGAATGTCAGTGGTAATCTAGCTTTATGTTAGGGTGATGTGCCTGCCACCGATGAATGGCTGGAGATATGTGCTTGCAGCAAGAGGTGTATGTAAGGCTGGCAGCTTTGGAATGTGTGTGATGTTGAAATGGAGTTTCTGGATGTTAGGCCTTTATCCAGAGTGCCAGGGAGTGCTGCTGGGTGAGTGATAGGGATGTGGGGCATTAAGCAGCATGAGAGGGTGGTGATGCAGTGAGTAGGACATGTTATGAGAATATGCATTCACTGACTTAGACTGTGTGTGTGAGTTCTTTAAAGCTCTTGTGGCACTGCTGCCAGGTCCTCAGGTACAGACTCCAGGAGCTAACCTCCGTCGTCATCTGCACCTCATCTCTTCTAAGGTGGTCTTTGGGGGACTCCTGACCCCCACAGAACCAAAACGTTGGTCCTCCTGTCCACTTCCAGCAAGAATGCCTCCAGTGACTCCTTTGTCACCCATGAACACTCTCGCTCTTTCTTGCTCGCTCTCTCCCACTCACTGTCTTGTTGTTCCATTCTCCACGTTTAAATTCCAGCAACATTTTTCAGTGCAGCTTCCCTTTAAGACAGACATCCTGCCTTTCAGAATAGCAGGCTGGCTGCAAAACTTGCTCTCAGCACAACGCTGATCGGTGCCTGTTGGGCGCAGAAGCATTCAGCAGTGACACAGAGGAAACCAGCAATGAGGAACCTGCTCCGGCCTACACTACAATTATGGTAATTAAATCGGAGCACCAGATTTGTGTGCTTCCCATTTCCAATGAAGTTGGCAAGTCATGAATGGCAACAGGAAGATGAATTTTCAGCTTAGTGTGACCAAATGCAAATCATTAATTTAACTGCATTGCCATGACAACTATGTAATAATAATTCCCCTCACCAGTGTAGGTTTCCCGAGATCAGCTACAAGGCTGATTGCTACTATCAGATGACAAGAGTTGTGAGGAGAAATTTGGACTTTTCAGATTTGAAAGGAAGGAAAGGTGATAGAAACATACAATAGTAATTTATACAAAAAAGGTAGACTTAAAAGGCACTTTGAAAGGTAAACTCAAAATTATTTCAAACTAAACCAGTGGGAAAATAAGACACAAGTTCAAATCGGTGAATGACCAAATATTGGGTTGATATCAAGATGTTCTCCACGCAAAATGTCTCAGATAATAGTTTGGACTTGTTGGTTGTTACGATCTTTGGCCAGACCTCAGGACTAGGGAGGAAATCCAGTTAGGGTCCATTAAAGTTTTGTTTAAAGTAGATAAAGGTTGAGATTCAAGGCATCTGCTTTTGGAATAAAGCCACAAGATTCCATGGGTTTTGAACAAACAAAAACAATACTAAACAATTTCAGAAAGATAAAACAATTTACAATATACATCTTCTACACCAACATTCAGGGTAACTATGAGGTACATGTGAATTAATAGGGAAACTGGATGAACACACCACATGACAGGCTAAATGACAGGTGCAACCAATGCATTTCTCAAGAACCCACCTGGACGTTAGTATTCACTGTGAATTACACAATCTCTTTAAACTTTGTCTTCTTCACAATGGATTCCAGTTCTGTATTATCAAAGATCTAACCTCAGAACTCCCTCAAAGCCACTCCAACTAGGACTACCTCAACTACTGCTCGCTTCCCAGGGTTTCAATCTCATCTCCCGAGACTGCATTTCCTGGATTCCCAAGTCTGCACTCCAGCTCTTAACTACTGGTGTAATTTCAACTCTCCAGGGCTTCTCCCAAGGTCTCTCTACCTGGACTGTGCCAAGTCAGCTCCTCAGAGCTACCAACAGCACTTTAGCTGTGTGGAGCTAGCTATCTTCATTTTCAACTGCTCTTGACTAACTCTGACGTAAATTGACTGACCCTTGAACCGATTCAGGTGCTCTATCAGCACACTCCCATAGGGTCCCATCCTTGTTACTAGGCAGGAACCAATGTAACAGCTTTTGAACATGCTGTACCTTAAATGTTATAATCTCCACGGGGTACACAGATCAATGTATTTCATAACACCGTAAAGTAATGAAGGTGAAAAGCCAGAAATTATGAAATAAATTGATATCATATAAAGGAGATTGTATTGTTTCTGTGCAAGAATGTACCAAGATTAGCTGAATGGCCTTCCTCATCTGTATTTGTGCTGTGATTTTCTGGCCTCTGGTTTTTGTGTACAGGGTCCTTATTCATGACTCTATTTTTACTGCTATTTCTTGGCTTGATTGTCCATTTAGCGCATCTTCCAGCAATTATATTGCTTTCTATCATTTCCTCGACTATTCTATCCCATTCATATCTTTTATGGATCATAAACATTTTGATGTTTCAGCCTACTTTGTTTGCTCACATCACCCCAGCTGTTCCAAGGGAAAACGAGAATTGACTTGCTGTGGTAAAATAACCATTAAAAATCTAAACATCCACTTCATTTTTCAAATTTAAAAAGAACTCAAAACAATTGAGGAAATATAATCTTCTCTTTTAAAAAGTGAGGCATGAAGCATCCAGGTCCTTTAATGAGGCCTACTACTGTAATGAGCCAGCAGAATAATGGGCCAGATCTTCCGTTCAGCGGTGCCCATGAAGTTTTCTGTGCCCCAATGGAACTGCCCGTTTTCAGCCGGGGCTTGCAGTCCTGGCTGGAGCAGAAATGGGCCAATGCAGCCTCTCCAGGCGAAGCCCAGCGAGCGCAGGAGAGTTGAAGGCAGGAGATGATAGGCCCCCCCTTTTCATGGTATTGGCTGCCATATTCAGGCACACTTTTAAAGGTCCCAAGGGTTTGATGAATGAGTGTAGGCAGGTGAGTGGGTAGTTGGATGACCAGTTGGCTCAGAGTGGGGGGGTGCGGGGGTGGGGGGTGGGGGGGCGGGGGTGGGTGTTGGTGGGGTGGTGTGGTGCAGTCAGGTCAGGTCAGGGAGGTTAGTCGGGTTGAGGAGCAGTTATGTTAGGTCAGAGGATGGTCATGTTGGAGAATAGTTGTGTCAGGTCGGGAGGGGTAGTCGTGTTGGGGCAGGGGTTAGTCAGATAGTTGGGGGTGGTAGGCTGCTCTGGTTTTGAGATGGTGGTACTTGGGGGGAATGTCAGTTGTAGTGCTCAGTTCAGTTACCCTGGCTAATCACTGAGTTAGACCAGGTATTAGCCAGCGTAACATTTCCAAAGTAAGTATACATTATCTGGTATCTGGCCCAAGTCTCTGACAGAGCTCAGCATTGGAGACATTTGAGGAGGGTCCCAGGCAGGGCAAATCAGCCTATCAGAAGTTTAAACTTCCAGCACCTCCGTAGGGTCCCAAAGTGCGGCACAGACTTAAGTCCAGATTTTGCTGGCCTGGTCATCAGAGAATTTGGGCTAACAGTAATCTTCACAGATTAATACAAGAGAGTTTAAAAAAAACTTTTCTGAGCCCCAGTGTAAGAGTTTTTGTTCATCTCAGTTAGTGTTCTTTTCTTAAAAAAAACATAAATCAGTTGAACTTTAAAAGCAAATTACTTCAAATATCACTTGGTTATCACCTGCGTTTGGTTGATAGAAAAGGTAAATGAGCCACAAAATTCCATTTCCAAACATCAGACTAACAGAGCTCCCATCTTCCTGATACCTGTGAGACTGTGATAGAGACATGAGAGACACAAAGAGAAGGAATCATAGAAACAGACCCAGTCATAGGCAGATTAGAGGCCTTTCCTCATCATAATTTGAGTTCTTGAAAGAAAATGTAAGTATTCTGATTACTAACACTTATGAGGTATCAAAAGATTTATTTCTACTCATTTTTGGGGTGTGAACATTACTGATAAGACCAGCATTATTTCCACATCCCTAACTGCCCTTGAAAAGGTGGTGGTGAGCCACCTTGATTCACTACAGTCCGTGTGGTGTAGGTGCATCCACAGTGCTGTTGGGGAAGGATTTCCAGGACATTTGACCCAAAAACAGTGAATGAAAGGCGATATATTCCCAAGTCAGGATGGTGTATGGCTTGGAGGGGAACTTGCAGGCGATGGTGTTCCCATGCATCTGCTTCCCTTGTTCTTCTAGATGGAAGTGGTTGCAGGTTTGAAAGGTGTTATCGAAGGATCCTTGGCAAGTGCTGTAGTGCATCTTGTTGATGGTACACATTCATGCTGCTGTGCGTCAGTGGTGGAGGAAGTGAATATTTAAAATGTTGAACAGGGCTCCAACCAATAGAGTTGCTTTGTCCTGGATGGTGTTGAATTTCTTGATTGTTGAAGCTGCACTCCACCAGACAAGTGGAGAGTTTTCCATCACACTCCTGCCTTGTGTCCAGTGGATGGTGGACAGGCTTTGGGGAGTCAGAAGGTGAGTTACTCACCACATAATTCCTAGCCTCTGATCTGCCTTTGTAGCCACACTAACTGTATGGCTGGACCAGTTAATTTTCTGGTCAATGAAAGCCCCCATAATGATGGTTGTGGATGATTCAGCTAAGATAATGCCATTGAATGTCAATGGGAGATAGTTAGATTTGCTCTTCTTTGAGATGGTTGTTGCCTGGCACTTGTGTGCCTGACTTACCACTCACCACACCTGCCCAAACCTGAATGCTGATCAGGTCTTGCGGCATGCGGGCACAGACTGCTTCAGGTTCAGAGGAGTTGCAAATGGTACTGAACATTGTGGAATCATCAACAAACATCCCACTTCTCACCTTATGATGAAGGCAACACCACTGATGAAGCAGCTGAAGATGATTGGGCCTTGGACACTATCGTGGTGAACTCCTGCAGTGATATCCTGGGCCTCCAACAAGCATAACAATCTTGCTTTGTGCTAGGTATGACTCCAACCATTAGAGATCTTTCCTCCTTATTCCCCATTGACTTCAATTTTTCTAGGACTCTTTGCTGCCACACTCTGTCAAATGCTGCCTTGACGTCAAGGGCAACCACTCTCACCTCTCCTCTGGAGTTCAGCTCTTTTGTCCATTGACTGGATTGGATTTATCCTGCTTTTTGTGGACAAGGACATAGCTGGGCAATTTTCCACATTGTCTCTAGATGCTGATATTGTAACTGTTCTGGAACAGCTTGGCTAGGGATGCAATTAGAACTGGACTCTTCAGTAGCACAGCTGGGATGTTGTCAGGGCCTGTCGCCTTCGCTGTACCCAGTGTATTCAGCTATTTTTTGATATCACATGGAGTAAATGGAATTGGCTCAAGACTGGCAACTGTGACACTGGGGCCTTCAGGAGGGGGCCAAGGTGGATTATCCTCTTAGAACTTCAGGCTGGAGATGGTTGCAAATGCTTCAGCCTTGTATTTTACACTGATATGCTGGCTGTGCCATCATTGAGGATGGGTATGTTTTTGGAGCCTCCTCCTTCAGTTAGTTGTTTAATAGTCCATAACTATTCAGGGCTGGATGTGGCAGGACTTCAGAGCTTTGATCTCATCATTGGTTGTGGGATTGCCTCACTCTGTTTATTGTGTGTTGCCTCCACTGTTTAACATGCATGCAGTCTTGTGTTGTGGTTCACCAGCTTGGCATCTCATTTTTAGGTTTGCCTGGTGTTACTCCTGGCATGCTCTCCTGCACTCTTCACTGAACCAGGCTTGATCCCCTGTTTTGAGGGTAACGGTAGAGTGAGGATTATGCAGAGCCATGAGATTAAAGATTGTAGTTGGCTGCAATGCTGCTGCTGTTGATGGCCCCAATGTCTCATGGATGCTCAGTTTTGAGCTCATTTGATCGGTTCTAAATTTATCCCATTTAGCACAGCGGTATAGTGCTACACAGCATGATGGAGCTTGTCCTCAGAGTGAAGATGCAACTTCATCTCCACAAGGAGTATCCAGTGGCCGCTCCTACCAGTTCCATCATGGTAGATTGGTGAGGAGAAAGTCATGTAGTTTTCTCCTTCTTGTTGGTTCCCTCACCACTTGCTGCAGGCGGATGGTGGAATTTGAATTCAATTAATAAAATCTGGAATCAAAAGCTAGTCTTCCTAATGGTGACCATGAAATTATCATCGATTGTGTTAAAATCCCATCTAGTTCACTAATGTTCTTTAGGGAACGTATTCTGCTGCCCTTACCTGGTCTGGCCTACATGTGACTCCAGACCCACCACAGTGTGGTTGCCGCTTGAATGTCCTTTGAAATGGTCTAGTAAGCCACTCAGTTCAAATGCAATTACGTATGGGCAACAAATGCTGGCCTAGCCAGAGACGCCCATGTCTCATGAAAGAATGAATGGAAAAAACATAGAGGAGTCCTGATTCATCAGCCGAAGGAGGTTGGTAGGTGCTAATCAACAGGAGGTTTCCTTGCCTTTGTTTAACCCGATGCCATGAGACTTCATGGGGTCTATTCTATAGTCAGTGTTGAGGACAAGGGCTACTCCATCCTGACTGCATACCACCATCCTGTCACCTCTGTTGTTCTGTGCTCCTGGTGAGACAGGATATGACCAGTGATGGTGACGGAGGAGTCTGGGATATTGGCTGACAGTCATACTCACAGGAATCATACCTATGTCATGCTATTGCTTGACTAATCTGTGGGATGGCTTGGCACATGATCCCATATATTCGTGAGGAGGACTTTGCATGGTCGATTGGGCAGGGGCTGCAGGGTGTGACTTTATCATTTCCAGTACCTAGGTCAATGTTGAATAGTCCATCCAGTTTTATTTAACTTTTCTGTAACAGATTGATACAACTGAGCAGCTTGCTCGGCCATTCCAGAAGGTAGTTAAGAGTCAACCACAATTCTATGGGTCTGCAGTCACATATAGACCAGACCATATCAGGATGACAGATTTCCTTCCCTGAAGCATTAGTGGACTAATTATTTTTATGACAGTTGGGTAGTTTCATGATCATCATAACTGAGGCTAGTTTTATATTTCAGATTTGTTAATTCAGTTGTATTTAAATTCCCTAGCTCCCATGGTGGGATTTGAACTCACATCCTTAGAGCATTAGTCCAGGCCTCTGAATCATTAGTCCAGCAACATTGCCACTGTGCTACCATCCCTTTGAGGGAATGCAAATTAGGTCACTTCACCCAGACCCAGCATATTCCAGTGGGGTTGTGATCACTGGGGAATGCAATCCTTATCTGGCCAATAAGTGCCAGAATTTTTAACTTGCACATTTTCAGGCCCCAGTTAACTAACTTCCTAGCTGATATACCTTGCATATCATCTTGGTAATCAATAATTAGAATGTCCTTCAATCAAGGATTTAGGTAGCAATATAATAAAATACACAGGCATTTTGATTTGAATTCCAACCTTATAATAATTTTTCACTTAAGGAAAAAAACACATACATGAAAATAACATGAAAATGTTACTAACAACAATTATGCTTAATGTTGAAGGGCAAGGTATATATTGGAGACAAAGAGAAAAAGTACTAATGATGTGAAGTGGAATAAAGTTTGGAACTGCTGAAAATACATGGCAGGTCTGTCAGTACTTTTAAAAGAAAATGTGGGTTAATGGGATAGATTTTCAATTTGCCACTCAAGTCATATAATAAGTGTTGTGGATCAGCTTCATGTTATAGAAACTCATTGCATTGTGGAAACAGAACCCTTTTGGTGTCCATAATGGCGGTCAATCTGCAAGGCCAGTTTTATTTCTGTGTGAGAAGTTAATAATGTGTCTCAATGTTTTGGGTGTAGACCCTTTGTCACTGCTTCCATTTCTGATGAAGGCTCTGTAACCGTAACATTAGCCCATTTTTCTCTTCACAGATGTTGATGGACTTGATGTATATTTTCTATTTTTATTCTGGTGCATTTTATGTTCTATTTATTATTAAAATAAAACTCCAGTTTCCCAATTCACTTACCAGATGAGTGAATAGCACGACAATCCCATTGTAGTAAAATAACGAACAACTTATTGTAAAAATTACAGGCTAACTTTCTATTGTTTAACTTGCAAGAAACAATGGAATGTGTCTCATACATGCAGAGAAATGGTGCCTCCAGTCATAAAGCACTTTAATATTTGTCTGTGCAATGACCAAGTTTCTTAATTACATTTTGTGGAAGCATTAGCTTGAGTTTAAATATATGAGTTGGTCTCAGGAGTGATTTTGAGCAAATCACAGTCAGCTTCAAGTCAGCTTCCCAACTCGATCAGAGATCACAGCCTAGGGGCTGTTACCATGCTCATTTGCGATATAGGTGCTAGTTTGCGACATTCTCTGGGACCGACGTCTTCGACCTGCGGTGCATCTATAGTGCAGCTTAACATGGTGGGGATATGCTGTGTGATGAGATCTGTACACCAGACATGCATTAGCCTGATTAAGCACCCAGCTTTCAAGCAAATGAGCACATAGCCTTATTTTGTAGTCACTTGGGGAGCTCCATGTGTACAGGAATGAATACAATATCAACAGTTTTACATTTTATCTCAACCTTTGCAGTACATTTTAATACAAAGTTGCTGTTATTACAGATTATTTCCATAATTTTGTTATTTTTTTATACCCTAAAATAATTTATTTGTTAAGTGTCCAAATAGATGGTTCAATTGCTACAAGATGAAGGAAGGCATGCCAGGAAGATAAACAAGCAACAGACCGTAACTACGGACCTTGGTACACCTACCTGAGGAAGGCCAAAGACAAGTCCTTTAGCTTCCTGTCGGTTAGCAGGGTACCAGTTCCAGACCTTTGCCATCTGCCAGCAAGTATACTTGCAGCAACATTGCAATATAGGAATGGCACTGCCAATGATTATCAAGGTTACCACTGCCCACAGCTGTTCTACTGATGGCTTATCCCCAACTGTAGCCGAAACTGTAGCATCAATTAATGTGTTGCTCAAACGTGAACTAAAAGGGTGACTGATTCTTCATTCATTCAGGCTAACACTTTCCTCACTTTTTCCACTGGATGACATGACACGGCTGCCTGTAGTTACTACAGGATGCAACTTCCTAAGTATCAATGATCAATGCTGCCATTGGCTTCACTAGAAATTCTTCCATTTGTGTTCATTTTTGTGTTAAGGTGGTGGAAGACATGAGTTTAGCATGGCTTTCCATTATAAGTTGTGCCTGGATGTCTCCTGTATGTGGGAATGAAATGCAATGAAACAGCGACATGGTTGTTGAGGGCTCAGCATGGACCACAATAAATGCAGGAAAAGTTGAAGGTCACAATTTATGGCATGCAATCTTATGTGCACCATGTGTTTTTGGGTAGGCTTTCCTTGCTAGTTCCAGGAAATCTGTTGACTTCTTGGCAGCAGATATTGTGCACAGTATTCACCTAGCTACCACACGCTTTGAAGTATGGTGACTGCCACATTGAGGGGAGAATATATCAGAGCAGAATTACCACTTCACCCACAATCACTTGTGATGCTCCGCAAGTAACATTAATTTAGTTTAACTTTATGCTACGATATTGAGTTCACTTTCATTTGCTTTCAGTCTACTGCATGTCTCCCTCCTCCCCATGATGAACTTTGGTGTGTATTTTTAAAAAGTCAACTTTTCCAACAGCTTTTCTTACCTTTAAGTAGCCAGTGTGCTTTAAGTTTACCGGATTGTGCTGGACGAACTGTCTGTCTATTATTTTGCCCATGTCATATTGTACTCAGCAAATAGCATCGGAATGCCACACACTATGCACTGGCTACAGAGAAAATTTATTTTAGTAAGCTGCCCTCATATTTTATTGTAAGACGGGTCTCCAGTTCCATAGCTGAAGGTAGGACTGCATTATCTATCTCTGTGTTCTTTGAAGATTCTTTGGATCCCTCCTTTCAAATCATTAAATAATGCAGCAGTTTTAAGATTGTGTTGGCCATGTCTGTGCTAATTGTTGACTATAATGGAAAATTCAATATCAAGGGATGCAAGTTAAGACTAAGGAACAAATTCAGGCAAAACCCTTTTCATCCAAAGAGTAATAGTCTTGTGGAATAAATTTCCAGGAAAACCACTGAAAAATAATCTAGAAATTTATTCAACTTGATGTGTATCTAGGAAGAGAAAGGATTGGGGGATATAATGAAAAGTAGGACTAATGCTTCAAAAAAGAGAGAGGCTTTTATTGGTCTTTAAGCCTTTTCCTGCCTCTAGGATTTCTTAGCTGCTTGTGATGGTTTAATGTGAGTACATCTGACTGAGGATGACCTTGTCTTTCATTCATTCTTGGGATGCGAACGTCACTGGCAAGGCCAGTATTTATCGTCCATCCTTAGTGGCCCTTGAGGAAGTAGTGGTGAGCTGCCTTCTTGAACCACTGCATTTCAGGCAATGTAAGTACACCCACAGTGATGTTGGGGAGGGAGTTCCCAGAATTCGACTTGGTGACGGTGAAGGAGCGACAATATAGTTCCAAAAATTGAAGTGGATGTGTGACTTGGAGGGGGAACATGCAGGTGGTGGTGTTCCCATGCATCTGCTGCCCATATCTTTCTCGGTGGTAGAGGTCGCAGGTTTGGAAGGTGCTATTGCAGGAGCCTTGGTGAGTTGCTGCAGTGCACAATACAGCCACTGTGTACTGATGGTGGAGGGAATGAATGTTTTAGGTGGTAGATGGGTGCTGATCAAGCAGGCTGCTTTGCAATGGATGCTGTTCTTTGAGCTGTACTCATCCAGACCAATGGAGAGTATCTTATCACACTCCTGACTTATGCCTAGTAGATGGTGGACAGGCTTTGCAGAATCAGGAGATGAGTTCCTGTCTGCAGAAGTGCCAGCCTCTGACCTCTTTTATTTAACACAGTATTTAAGCAGTTGGTCCAGTTCAGTTTCTGGTTGACATTCAGTGTCGGTAGTGCCATTGAATGTCAAAGGGAGATGGTTAGCTTTTCTCTTGTTTGTAGCTGATCATTGCTTGGCACTTCTGTGCCACGAATATTGTTTGCCTGAATGTTGTTGAGGTCTTAATGTATGAGGCAAGGACTGCTTCAGTATCTGAAGAGTCACGAATGGTGCTGAACATTGTGCAATCATCAGTGAACATCCCCACTTCTAACCTTATGATGGAAGGAAGGTCATTGATGAAGCAGCTGAAGATGGTTGGGCTGAGGACACTACACTGAGAAGCCCCTGCAGCAATGTCCTGGGACTGAGATGATTCGCCCCCTGCAACCACAAACAACTTATTTCGCGCTAGGTAGGACTCCAACCAGTGGAGAGTTTTTCCCTTCATTCCCATTGACTTCAATTTTGTTAAGGCTCCTTAATGCCACAAATGAACAACTGCTGCTTTGATGATCTCACCTCACCTCTGGAGTTCAGCTCTTTTGTCCATGTTTGGACTAGGGCTGTAATGAGGTCAGGAGCTAAGTAGCCCTGGCGGAACCTAAACCGAGCATCAGTGAGCAGATCATTGCTGAGTATGTGCTGCTTGATAGCACTGTTGATGACACCTTGCATCACTTTGCTGGTGATCAAGAGTGGACTGATGGGATGGTAATTGGCTGGATTAGATTTTGTCTGCTTTTTGTAGACAGGACATACTTGGGCAATTTTCCACATAGTGGGTAGATGCCTGTGTTGTCCTCTGTTGCATTCAAGTGAGATAACATTTAATATAATTAACGTAATTGTTCAATTCCTGATATGGTGATGCTTCTGTTATAATTTTTGAAAATAAAATCTTCCTACCATGGAATATTATTGCAGCAAATTTTCTTTGTAACTGTACTTCATACATACCATATAAATATATGTGTGTGTGTATATATATTGTTATGGTGCAGAAGGAGGCCATTTAGCCCATCGTGTCTGCACTGGCTCTCTGAATGAGCGTTATGACTCAGTGCCATTTTCCTGCCTTATCCCTGTAACCCTGCACATTATTTAAATAGAAGCAATCATCCAATGCCCTCTTGAATTCTTCATTTGAACATGTCTCCATCACACTTCCAGGCAGTGCATTCCAGACTCAAACCGCTCATTGTGTGAAAAAGATTTTTCTCATACTACTTTTGCTTCTTTTGCAAATTTCTTTAAATCTGTGCCCTCTCATTCTTGATCCTTTTACGAGCGGGGACAGTTTCCCCCCATCTACTCCGTCTTGCCCTCTCATGACTTGTGAACAACCCTGCCAAATCTCCTCTTAATCTTCTCCTCTCCAAGGAGAACAGCCCCAGCCTCTCCAAATTATCTTCATAGCTGAAGTTTCTCATCCCTGGAACTATTCTTATAAACCTCTTCTGCACTCTCTCCAGTGCGTTCACATCATTCTTAAAATGTGGTGCCAGAACTGTATACAATATTCCAGCTGACTTCTGACCAGTGTCTTATATAAATTCAGCATAACCTCTTTCCTCTTGTACCCTCTGCCCCTATTAATGAAGCCTAGGATACTGCATGCTTTATTAACCCTGCTCTTTCCACCTGTCCTGCCACGTTTAATGACTTATGCACATATACACCCAGGTTCCTCTGCTTCTGCACACCCTTTAGAGTTATTCCCCTTATTGGATTTTGTGTCTCCATGTTCTTCCTACCAACAAGAAACACCTCACATTTCTCCAACTTGAACTTCATCTGCCACCTTTCTGTCCACCCCATCAACTTGTTTATGTCCTTTTGAAGTTCTAACTGTCCTCCTTGCAGTTCACAAAACTCCCAAGCTTTGTATCATCTGCAAACTTTGAAATATATCAGGAAAAGCAAGGGTTCCAATACCAACCCCTCAGGAACTCCACTACAAACCTTCCTGCAGCCTGACAAATATCCATTAAGCATTACTCTCTGTTTCCTATTACTCGTCAATTTTGTATCCACGTTGCTGCTGTCCCTTTTATTCCATGAGCTATAACTTTTCTCATAAGTCTGTTGTGTGGCACTGTATCGAGTGCCTTTTGGAAGTTCATATACACTGCATCAACTCTCTCTGTTACCTCTTCAAAAAACTCCAGCAAGTTAGTTAAACATGATTATCCCTTAAGAAAGTCATGCTGGCTCTTCCTAATCAATCCACACTTTTCTATATGACTATTAATTATATCCTGAATAATTGTTTCTAGAAGCTTCCCCACCGCTGACGTTAAACTGACTAGCCTGTAATTACTGGGCTTATCCTTACAACCTTATTTGAACAAGGGTGTAATGTTTGCAATTCTCCAGTCCACTGGCACTTACCCTGAGTCTAGGGAAGACCGAAAGATTATGACCAGTGCCTCTGCAATTTCCACTCTCACTTCCTTTAATATTCTTGGATGTATCTCATCCAGTCCCCATGCCTTGTCACCTTTAAGTACGGACAGTCTATTCAACACTTCCTCCTTGACAATTTTGAACCCTTCTAGTGACAGAGTTTCCTCCTCTGTCACCATCGCCTGGGTAGCATCGTCTTCCTTGGTAAAAACAGATGCAGAATATTCATTTAACACCTGAGCCATGCCCCCTGCCTCCATGTGTAACTCCCCTCATTGGTCCTTAATCGGCCCTACTCCTCCTTTTACCACCCTTTTACTATTTATGTGCCTATTGAAGACTTTGGGGTCTCCCTTTATATTGGCTGCCAGTGTTTTCTCATAATCCCACTTCTCTTCTTTTATTTGCTTCTTCACCTGACCCCTGAACCTTCTGTATTCTGCTTGGTTCTCAATTGTATTTTCTACCTGACACCAATCATAAGCATTCTTTTTCAGCTTTGTCTTAATTTCTATCTCCTTTTTCATCCAAGGAACTCTCAATTTGTTTTCCCTATCTTTCCCTTTTGAGGGAATATACATTGTGCCCGAACTATTTCTTCTTTGAAGATAGCCCATTGTTCAGCTCGTTTTTCCCGCCAACCTTTGGTTCCAATCTATCCAGCCCAGCTCCGTTCTTGTCCCCTTGAAGTCGGCTCCCCTCCAGTTAATTATTCTTACTCTGGGTTGCCCATTGTCTTTTTCTACTATCACCCTAACCCTTATGATATAATGGTCACCGTCTCCTAAATGTCCCACTGACACTTGATCTACTTGGCACACCTCATTTCCAAGGACCAGGTCCAGCAGTGCCTCTGTTTTTGCTGGACTGGACACATATTGCTGAAGAAAATTCTCCTGAACACACTCTAGGAACTCTAGCCCCTCTCAACCCTTTATACTACCAGTATTCCAGTCTATACTTAGGTAATTAAAGTCCCGCATTATAACTACTCTATAATGTTTGCACCTCTCTGTAACTTCCCTGCAAATTTGTTCATCTACATCCTCCCCACTAGTTGGTGGCCTATAGACTACACTGAGCAACAGAATTGCATCTTTTTTGTTCCTTAGCTCCAGCCAAATTGATTTTGTCCTTGATCCCTCTGGGACATCCTCTTTCTCCAGCACTGCAGTGCTCTCCTTAATCAATATAGCCATAAATTTTCAAATTATTCAGTTTGTATCAGTTTTAATTGTCATTAATGACTATTTAAAACAAGCATATTTTGTAAACTAATTGGTTATGGGATGTCAAAAATTGATTCTGAATAATACATAACCAAGCAATTTCAGATTTACATTCAACTGAAAAGAGTCACATCTCATTACGTTTCGTAAGACTATTGCAACTATGTCATTTGTGGTTCAGAATACAGGCAAATAGTTTAAGTCATTCTGAATATCCACATGCAAAAAATTTAAATGATTATTGAAAGAACAGGTTCAAATTCAGTTTTTGCATCATGGTATGATGAGGATTTCGGCTCTGGGAATCAGTAATACAGGGCAGGAGAAGCATTGCTTCAGTCTTGTCACCACTGATCTCCAAAAATAGACCATGAACTTTGGCTGTGATATTTCTCTCCAGAAGTATGGAAATAGGAAGAAAAAACCCTGGGTGGTGCCTTACAGTTCCTGTGAGTCTGGCACAAAAAGGTGTTGACTTTAATTTCTGTGGGAACACGCTAACCTCTTTGGTAGCAGTAAAATGAAGGCTAGGCAAACCTGAAGCTGACCAATAATTCATAACAGCAAAATAAAAACATAAAAATAAACCTCAAACTCAGGTTAAGCTGGTATTTTGAGAGGAAAATTAATTTGGCTCCACTTTTCCTTGCTGAAGATTGCCAAAGGGGGTGAAAGTTTCTGTGATTCTCTGCATTCTTGAATATTAGTCTTGAATTTTAGTTCCAAGAATAATCCTGGGATTTTTTTGTATAAATCTGAAAACCCAGATATTTATGAAAAGAATGGGGCCACAGGATTCATGGTTTAAAAACAAAAGAACTTTACCACCTAAAAATCAAAGAACACGATTGCTAATAATTGCATTCTATCTTAACAGTTAATTATGTTAAAATATTAAAAGTGGAACAAATACAATTACTTATACCGTAAACCAGTCTTTTCAACTCAAATTTCCTTCAATACCAATTTAACTCA
Source organism: Carcharodon carcharias (assembly GCF_017639515.1). NCBI lineage: Eukaryota > Metazoa > Chordata > Chondrichthyes > Lamniformes > Lamnidae > Carcharodon > Carcharodon carcharias. The sequence goes on along the minus strand of NC_054477.1, from coordinate 72,255,389 downwards.
TATCTTTAAAACTCAAGGCAGATACTTATCATAAGTTGAAGGTTTATCCACTTGGTCTGAGTACTGTTTCAAAGATTTGTATAAGGATTGAGATTTTTTGAGCATTCCACTTACTTCCAGCAAGGTTTTCCCTTCAAATCTCCAACCGTCCCAAGTTCGATACAGGCATCGCTAACACCTTAACCAATGCCACCTCAGGTCAGAACTCTTCTGGCTCTAATGTGCTTTAACTCTGGAGTCTTGTATCTAAAACTCTCTCTCTTTTCACCTTAGATATCCCAGAAGTCCTATTCACTGCCAGTGGAGTAGTTCAGTTAACAAGAGCTAGCCAGCACACAGAATTTTAACTGAACTTTGCTTCAAAGAGGTTTTTCCTGCAGCAACCTTATTCTAGACTAAAAACTAAAAACCCTGCTTGAGATTAGGGCCACACCCACAATCAATTCACTCGTATAATTATCATCTTTTTGACCTTTTTTTCTATTGTTTATCTCTCAGGCAACTTGGTCACATGATCAGTTACTGGAAGCCAAGTGCTTTACAAGAAATCTTATAAAGAAACCTAGCACTTAAAGGGACCATCACCCCAACATAAATACTAGGTTTGTTTTTCAACCAGAAACATATGAGCCAGTAAAATATGTTAAAATATGGGTTTTAAAAATGCAAAGACAATTCTGCACTCAAATGGTCACAGATATTTTTAAATGATGGAAGTGACACTTTTAGAACCTATGTAATGTTTTCAATATAGATTTGAAGATGTTTAGGATAAGGAATATGGCACCTGTAAGGCAGGCATTTTCAAATGGATTTCCTAAAGAAAATGGATAAAAATAAGAAAGAGAAAGGAATTTCAAGTTATCATGTGATCTGCTTCTGTGGTTTTTACAGTACACACAGTCTGACAGATTGATTATGTGTATGTGACATTTGCAATGATACTGCTAATGATTTGTTTGCTGAATATAAATGAAGTCATTTATAATGCGTTCCATAAATAAATGGAAAGTCTGAGATTTGGATCCTGGTAACGAGATTCTGATAAGGTTTGCCCATTTCCCAAATAAACATTGGTCGCTACATTTCTGGGAATACATTTGTGTGTGTGCATCATAATTCTAAAAAAATATATATTTTCTAAATTCAAATGATACATGTAGCCATTATTAATCAACCACTAAATCCAAAGATGTTCTAGTTTTAATGTTTATAATCTTCTCAACATACTTTGAGCTGCACTTAAATGTGTTGCTTTGGGAGATTCACAGCAGGACACCTGTTGATTATATGTAAAGCGCAACTCCTACAGTCATCTAAATGACGATGAACATTTCATGAAGTGGCTCCCAAATACACCCAAACAATGTTGAATGAAGTGCAAACACTGAGAGGAGAGTGAACTGACCAAACAAAACAGGAACTTGTCTAGTGTGGACTTTTATTGTTCTAATATTTACAAGAGCTGGAAGATGCTAATGAGATGACTTAGTAATTTCCCTTTAGCTTCAGAGAAAGCTGCATCAGCTTGTTGGGTCGACCTTTGATCCCAGAAGCAAAATGCCCACAGCCAAAGCTGAAGGTTTCTGAGAAGGCTGAAGATGTGTTGTCTGAACAGAGGATTTATCAATAATCACAAACAGAGGTTCATCTGGTTTGGCTTCCATACCTTCACAAATATGCAACTAGTTAGAATTCCCTAGGGCACTGCAATACAATACTATACATTTCAGACTGCTACTTCCAAAAATTCCATCCACCACATTAATCAAACTAATTATTTTGCATTGTAATTACTGCACCCGAATTCCGTATTCTGAATTCAACTATTTTTCAATGAGGGGAAGAGAACTGACAAATTCTTGAGTGAGTTCCAAATACAATGGGATTGTACTGTCATGGACAGAGTTTATCTGTTTTCTTATTTTCCATGATTAGAAGTGTTTTTATGTGTGAAATTAGTGTGTTTTCTCATCCTCAGGGTTGCTTGACTCAATTTAAATAATTTCCAGCAGCAAGCTTTTGTCACTTTAAAAATAAAGAAGATTATTTATTATCACACATTCAACCTGGAGGTCTAAACATGACATTTCACACACATAACACTACCACAAAGATTAGATACAGATGAAAAGAAAAGTGATACAGTTACAAATAGCAATTGTTTCAATCTCTTCCGCAGTTGACCTGTAGTTTCTTTGCTGAATTAATGCTCTGGCTGAAGTGGAGGTATTGTAAAGCAAAGGATTCTTAGTAAGCTGCGAGGCTACTTGAAGTTGAATTGCCAGGAGGCCAGCTCTCAGATGAATTTGAAGATCAAACAGTTTGGATTCTCCCCCAATCTGTTTTACCTTGGTGGTGTGATTGTCTTGCAACTGATTTGATAGCTTTTCAGGCAGTGTTTCAGATGGTATCTGTCATGGTGTTTCTCAGCAGAATAGCTTCTGTTACTTTTAAAAAGAACAGGTAACAAAAATAGCTGTCTTAAGCATGCGACCTGTGATGAGGCCTGTGATGAGGCCTGTGCCAAGTCCAAAGTCCTCCTTCCAAAAAAGGTGATGGGTTGGACTGATGCACATTCTGTGTTGCAGCCTTTCATACTTTGAGAGTTTTGAGACAGCCAGGGATTTTGTAATTGAATGACCCATTCCATTTAAATTACCATTTTGAACGCCTTTCAGGAAAAGACATTGAGTTTCGATGTCTCTGTGGCCCAGAGTGAAGTAGAAAGTCAAGTCAGCTAATATATGATAGTCTTGTTCTTTTAACAGTTCAGCCTTAACAATGGGACTTGTGAACTTCACAAGAGGCTATGATTGTCCATATTTTAAAGAGGTATTTGCTTGAGCTTCAGGTCTGCCAGTACATTGATACTATGCCATCCATCTTAAAAGCTGTTATGTCCATTTTAAAATACAGCTTTAAAATGTGTAATTTCTTCATACCTGTACTGGCCCTGACAGCACCAGCACAACAAGATGAGATTTGGACATCTCAGAAAAATGGAACTTCTGTCACCAGACAATGAAACATCATCAATACAGGGCAGTATGGACAACCCTACCCAACACATCAGACTGAAACGTGATATCAGATACACAGATTTTCTGTGGCAGTTAAGTGTGTAAATTCTGTGAACTTGGTTTGATAACCTGTCATCTGAGAAAAGTGGGGGAACAGCTTCCCTGTTGTTCCATCCAAGTGGTAGTCCTGAGAGGGGTGGGGAGAGTTAAAACAGAAGCTGGTGAAGCTCATAAAAGAACTAAAACACAAGATTGGATATAAAAACGCTATAGAAAATAATGAAATCTCTTTAGTGACCAATTAATTTTGTATTACTATATTTCAGAAAAGCACATCTTCCTTAATCAAGAATTCTTTAGTAGTCTTAGAAAATAGTGGTCAAAATCTTGGAACCATTTTGTCCTGGATGAATGCATAGCATATTGATATTTCTGCTTAAATACAGTAAGTATTCTTTTCTTTAGATTAAAATAAAAACTGAGTTTGCCTAGCAATGCTGATTTCTAAGATATCGGTGATCTGAAGGCTGAGTACTATGACTTCGTCCATACTTTCAAACAACTTACTGTGTCGAATAAATTAAATTTGTTTGAACTATTTTCAGACAATATGCAATTTCTGAGTAGAAGGTATATTTTATTCTTTCATGGGATGTGGGCACCACAAGCAAGGCCAGCATTTGTTGCCCATCCCTAATTGCCCTTGAACTGAATGGCTTGCTAGGCCATTTCAGAGGGCAGTTAAGAGTTAACTGCTGTGGGTCTGGAGTCACATGTAGGACAGATCGGGTAAGGATGGCAGATTTTCTTCCCTAAAGGGCATTAGTGAACCAGATGGGCCTTTACAAAATTGCTGATAGTTTCATGGTCACTATTACTGAGTATTTTTATTTATATTTTATTTATACTGAATTGATTGAATTTAAATTCCACCAGCTGCCATGGTGGGACCTGAACCCCAGAACATTAGCCTGGGCCCCTGAATTATTAGTCCAGTGACATTACCACAATGCCATCATCTCCCCTGTGGTGCAAGGAAGTGATTAAGGGAACTGAAACATACATGATCAAAAAGCAGAAGTGTCTCGTTGGAGTTCCAGTACAATGGCCTGGATTATGCAGTCATATCGACGGTGAAATTGATAGTGTTCACGCTATTACTCCTCTGAAACTGACAGCAACTTCTGGCATCCGCACATGCACACTTAAGTGCTGAAATCCCAAAGTTGCTGTTTGTGATTCTATGCGTCTCCAGAGGATGTATTGTTGAGGCTCCTCAGACTGCAATCAATTAGAAATCACTGAACTGCTGGGGACTTCCATTCTTATAAAAACCCTTGAAAAAGTTACACCTTGTTGACTTAAGGTATATAAATTGTTATAATTACTCCTAAAGAGCCTCACTAACCATGACAGAGCAATTTTATATTTGTTGAATGTCAAATTTCACCATTATGACAAGAAATTCCAAATTTAAAAAATATTATTTGGAAGTTTGCTTGACATTTTACTTTCTAGCTTAATCCTACGTATGTGTCCCATTCATTTATTTTGCCATCTGTAAAGCTTAAAAGCAAAGGGGTTCAGTGTTTTTACTTCCTTGCTAGTGCTCTGTAAGAGAACTTAAACATGATTGGCTGCTTACTCTACTTGATGACATCACTATTGCTGTATGCCTGGAGCACCCCTTGACTTGGTGCCAGATTCAAACTGATAATCGGGAAAGGAGAAATCAGCACCACAGAATTTACTAACTTTTTGTGGGCTGCTTTCTTCACGATCAGCAGCCAGTACCATTGACTGCAACATATAGCTCAAATATTTTGAGTGTGAACATATGTGCCAAACATCAATCTTTTATGCTGAAAATTACTTCTGGGGATGACGGGGGTCGAGTTACCATGTCAGCATTTGCTGACAAAAGTGAGCATAGGCTTCTCACCCTTCAGTCCTGTTCTTGCATGTGTCTACCTGATAATCTGCCAAACATGTGTGTCTTTACTCAGTGCTGCTGCAGGTGCTATTGGCTGAGAGTACTGACTCTGTATGCTGTAGATAACAACTCTCATAAAAGCAGGACTTCTGACAAACAGAAGCAGTATGATTTGTTCACTTTGTGATGAATATCTTGTTCATGGTTCATGTAATATTTTGGAGATAGTTTTTAGTTCTAGGACGATTGTTGTTGTGAAGCTAAGGTAACTAAAATGCTAGGCTTTAGAGAATGCCAGAACAGCTAAAAGAAAATGGCAGCTCAGAAGGTTAACTATGTTTGTTTAATAGAGTCAGACTGCAAGAGTGGGAGCCATAAAACACCAGGTGAGCTTACTTAGCTAGAGAACTGGAGACATGACATCTACATTGCTTGCAAAGAAGTGAAGTCCAGAGAGATCTTTTGTTTTGAGTTAGAGCTAAATTAGTTTTGATGCATTCAGTGAACCCTGAAAGGCGACATCATCATGGAGATGATGGAGCTTAAGAAGGTTCTCTGGTTTTGATTAATCTGTGTTTTCTGGGAGAGAAGGTTGGTTCCAGTTTGGATCTTATGTGATTTTCAGCTCACACATAAGCGGTAGGAGCTGTTAGGCTCCAGGCAGGTAAGGCTCAGCGAAGTTCTGGGAAGCTGAAAAGATGGTCAAAGGTCACTGGTTTCATGCTGCACAGGGTTAGAGCTCAGAATAATCACTGGGAGACATTTATAGCTCAGTGCAGGTGGGAAACTGGAGTTCGGAAAAGCCTAGAGGCAGTGCCAGCTTAGTGAAGGTAGTGGTTTATGAAAGAGTTGGAATTGTGGTGTTATTTCGAAGTAGGATTGCAGCTTTGTGAATCCCGTGATATGCAGTCTTAGGAGAAGAGATTGAACCACTGCGAGGTGAGCAGTTATTGAGGCATTCTGAGTTGGAACAGCTTTTGAGGGAATTCAGAGGCTGGATCTTTCAAAGTGAGGAGATGAAATCCCTTGTGAGGGTGACAGAGTTTTAATGAGACATTGTGACTCACTGGTTATTGACATTTAGGTGGATTGCTGAGAAATCTGTGGGGTCTGTCTAGGTCGCATCTGCCATGTAATGTACAGTGTGTGTTCGACCACAGTTTTGCTGTTAATTCACATTTACCTCCAGTTAGTTCTGATTGTTAAGAATACAAAATTGATCTTGTGGATTGTTTTAGTTTGTATGTTTTACTTCGTATATTTGCTTTGTATAGTTAAGTTTATTTTGTTTGTTTAAAACTGTGGACTTGTGTGGCTTTTTTCTCCTATTGGGTAACTAGGACTTCAAACTTTGTCTACTTCAAACCAAATGTTACTGGTCCCTAATCTAAACATTACAAGTTAAATGCACAGATTTTGAATTTTATAATCTGTTGTGAAAATTCCAAACAAATGATGGCAAACATGAAAGGGAGTGACTGGAGTTGAATTATCAGAAGCTATCAAACAAAATGGAAACTCCACAGGTAAAGATATGATAGCCTAACTAACTCCTGTAGTGTTATGATATACGAAAGCTAAGGAATACACTTCTACAAGTTATCTATAAAAGATTAACTTAGTATGAGATTATGATTCATCATTTTGTCAGTTCAAGGAATTAGAAAATACTTCTATTACAAATATACAATTATACTGCAGTTGACAATTTGTCTGTTTGTTGTTAATAAATTTTATTCACTTCTTAAACTAAAAAGGTGTAACATGATATTCTACCACACAGCTTATGGAGGCATAATATTGTCCAGCATCTAATAACATTTGCTAAATAGATTCAAAGGGCAAGAATAGACAATCTTGAACATATGGGTGTTTGGACTCACCCGTGAGAGAGAGTTAAGATGTCAGCACTAAAATAATTTAGGGCAAGAAAATTTTTAAAAATCCAAATACACAACAGTGATGTCAAGTGTGTTTGATTCATTGAATAAAAACAAACATTAAATTTTATGGTAGAAAAGAAGTTCCATACAAGAATTTCAGAAACAAGTAAAGCATCACAGTTCCTTGCAATTGCTGAAGATGGAAACAAAATGAAAGGTTTGACTATCATTGCTGATTACAAAGAGAAATATTGGTGCGAAAGAAGTGTGAACAGCAAAGAAACACAGTAACATAGATGTGAATTCAAACAGAATAGTAATTTTAGTAAGTGCATTAGGTGAGGGAACAAATAATTTAACACTCAATGAATGAGATTCATTTTGCTAAATCTAATTTAATAGCAAATTTTGAAGGGGGCAATATTGATTATTTCATTTGAGATTTCAAATAGCTGCAGCACAACAAATGGAACAAAAATGTCTGAGCTTGAATGGCTTGAATCGTCTTTTTGCAGTGGAGCGCTTGTGGCCTTTTGTTCATGTTGAGTTGATGGACAGTGAAGCATGCTATTCTCAAAGGCCATGACTCTATGTCTGAAGCTCACAGGCAAAATATTGTTACAATCTATAGGAACTGATAACTTTCTCAAAAAAAGAATTTCCCAGAGACCGGTGGAAATAAACTGAAGGTCAAGATTTCATATTTTAAGACTTTCACTGCAACAAATAATCAAAAATCACCATAAATCAAAAGGTTCTGAGTTCTGAGCAAGAGTCATATTTGACTTGAAACATTAATTCTGTTTCTGTCTCCACAGATGCTGCCAGACCTGTTGAGTATTTTCACTGTTTTTATTTGAGATTTCCAGCATTCGCAGTATTTTGCTTTTATCTACTTACACTACAAACACTACTTAACAGGCAATTATCTACTTACATCACAAACACTACTTAACAGGAAATTAATATATGGAAGTTAAAAACAAAGGTACTTTCACATTAACACAATTGAGATACATCTTATAACTCCTTTCGCTGTGCACCGCAATTCTGGCAGATATATAGCATCAGAGGATGCAATCCCATGATATTTCCAGCTTTCCAGCAGGCTCACTTCTCCCTGCAATGCCAGGTTGAATCCTCCAGTGCCCTTCAAAATTCATCCTATTCCCCCCGAATAAACCAAAAGGCCCACCTCAACAACTCTTTGTTCCTTAAATCTCCCGAAGTTCCTTATGTTCCATCGTCTTTTTGAACAAAGAATCAGCTCTCAGCAGTATCCTGTATGGTTGCTAACACAAAACACCTTCTTTCCCTGCTCTTTACAAAAGTTGCATTCTCTCTCTCTCTCTGTCTCTGACTATACCTCGGTGTCTCTCTCTCTCTCTCGGTGTCTCTCTCTCTGTGTCTCTGTATCCAAAAAGCAGCTGTTTCTTTTCTCTGCTAAGGTGTGAAAACAGTAACATGATTTTCAGTAGGTTTAGGTTTATTTTCCATGACAACCAGATCACATGGGCCTGTCTCCAGGCAAAGACTCAGTAAGGTCACCATCCCTCCCATTCAGAAAATTCTGTTTCACCTTAATTTAAAGGAAATATTTTATAACACAACCACTTTGTAAAGTCCTGCATTCGCAGCAACATGAAGTGAGGAAACCCTCACAGGGTAACAATGGAAATTAATCATAGAACCATAAGACATATTGAAGTTATCTTTGGAAAACAAAGATGTAAAGTTAATATCAGGCTTTATGACCTAATGTTAAGTGATAAAATTATCAAAGCATTTCCAGATAATAAAGTATGTAGTTGCCTGATCAGGAAAGTTCAACACTCAAACACAATGACCATCGTGGGACCTCTAGAACATGTGAGTCCAGACAGCAGAATAGTAGTCAGATTACTCTCATCGGTTAACCAGAGATCAATAAACTCAGCATGGTATGCATTCATACCCTGAGAACTAGGGGAAGCATGACATAGGGTGGAATCATTCCAGATTCCCACTAAGTGCGGTAGCAGGCGGGTAAACCCGTAATGACGAATTTTCACATTGTATCTTCCAAAACGGGTCGCATTACTTATGCATTCCCAGGAAACACGCTGTTTCTATGGTGTGCGGGCTCTCATTCACCCGCCACGCCATCACCTCGCTGCTTCATCATGCTGGGCGCCATATTTAAAGTCCAGCCAAGTCCACACATCTCAGTGCTTCCAGCCCATGACTACTGCAGGGAAGATGTCCAAAAAAGGCAAAAAGACTGCAACCTCCGGATTTAATGATGCGTCGCTGGAATGCCATTTGGACTCCATGGAAGGCTGCCCTGATGTCCTCTACCCCCACTCTGCCCACAGGACAGGCAGCAGCATCACCAATCCAGCATGGTAGGCGGTGGCAGTGGTGGTCACTGCCAATGCTGCACAGAAGAGGTTGGCCACCCAATCCAGATAGAGGATGAATGATCTCATCCGTGCAGCCAGAATATGACAACCATCTCATCGCTCTAAACTCACACACTCAAGTCCATCACACATTCACTGGCATCTCATCCACTGTCAGCTCAAGGGACATCATCACCCATTCTCACACACATACCCTCACATCTTCATCTGGCCTCATCTCCTCTGGAGACTGCCTCCTCAGCCCTCACTATCTTGAGGACACTTGCACAGATCAACATGTGCTCCCACACACCTCCTTCCCCAGTACAACCCTTGTTCTGCAGCCTCTTCCCTTGCCTGAGGCCACTTCTCCCCCTTCCTTAAGCACAACCTTGCACTGCAGCCATTGAAAAGCCACCCACAATGGCTGATTGGTAAGTAGAGACCTACCCGTGAGGCCTCCTAAAAGTGATGTGGTGCTGTCATTGAAGCCTGGTGTTGATGACTGTGAGTGTTGACTGAGGCAAGGTAGACGAACAAACCTTGAAGTCCCAAGCGAAGTGCAGCCCACCAGGTGCATGTCACTTATGTGCTGTTGTGAAACACGTTGGCATATTTTCCTGCCGCTGTGGGTGGACGATCCAGCGGCAGGGAGTGTAGGGGATGAGTCCGGCGGGCTGGCCTTATAATGATATGCTGATGTATTACAATGAGCTTCCTGATGTATCTGATGGCGGGAAACATGACCCGCCATCGACAGGCTGAGCGGACGATCGCAATCTGGTTTCACGCTGTCATGAAACCAATCGTGCCATTTTGTCCGCTGACACCACCGAACACACCCGTTGCCAACAGGCGTGGAAAGTCCCGGCCGTAGTTAAAAAGAACATGAACTGAGATCTCGGATTTTTTGACTGTAACAAAATGGGCACAGTGCCAAATGCTTGCTGGACCAGGTTGAGAGGAGTAGCAATCGGAAGAACAAAATTGATTATAAGATATGGACTGCAAAGCGCCCTTTGACACCTGATTCAAGGAATATGAGCACATTCTGAGACAGCTCAGTTTTGATAAACAAACTGTCAAGGAATTACATGATATTGTATATCTTACTTTGGTATGACCACATGTCATGCAAGAAAACATATACTTAGAAGATCTGTGGTTTCATTTTTAAAATTATTTTTGTGAAGTTTGGAGAACTCTGGAAACTATCCTTTCAATAAAACTTTATTCTGGTTTTACACAAGGGCTTTTAAACAAGAGCCTCCAATGATCATTATTATGAACTGACTGTACGAATTCATGTTTTTTAGTGATTCATGTTGCAGATAGAAGTCCTGCTCCTCCAGCACACACAGCATGAATGGCCTCATGGATTTGGAGAGCTCCACAGATGTGCTCCATTTTCCATCTACCTGTGAGAAATGCTGCTACTGTTCTGCCAGTAAATAGACCAAAAAAAACCACTAGTGCTATTTTTCTGGTAACTTAAAGAATTCTTATTGATTAAGGGCTATTAATAATGTTGGGCTAATATATCAGGGGTATTACGAAGTAAGCACATTATTATGCTATTAACATTGTCAGGTAAATTTAGAGAGGCTGTATTTCCAGTGTCCACCCTTGTGTGATAGGATCGCAAATTGGAAAATGAAGCATGAAAGTCAGTGGCCCAATTCACAGTCATTCTAACTTCCCAGCTACAAAGATTAATGGGGCATCTTAAGCATGTGAAAGGCACTAAATGAATGCAAGTTTTTTTCTCTTTCATTATAATGAATGAAAAACCAAGAGCGCCAGATATCAGGTGTACCGACTTCTGAGTCCAACTTCCCAATCTGTCGAGCAATGTTCCCTGTGGATAGAATTTTACATACTTTTTAGAAATGACAGTTGACATTAAGCCAAAACAGGTTGCAGTGGTTATCTGCATGCACTACAGCTGTACAAAGATCTGGCAAACATTAAGCCGATTTACAGGTTAAATTGTAAAGAGTTATAAGAATGGAGGAAGCTAAGATTAGGCATTTTACTCAACTAAGGCCAAGGTGTGTTTTCTGCAAATGATTGATTCTTGTTTGTGCTACTCTTAGATTATTTTAAATAGATTAATAACTTTGTAGCAATGGTGCATACAGGAACTTGATCCCAATGTACTGAGAATACTGCACAAAAGAACTTCAACCTTTAATTTTGTGATGCAAACCTGTTTTTCCTTAAGAAAAGATCTGAGACTTATTGCAGAGGCTGATTTAATGCAGCACCCTAGTGCTATAAACCCCTTTCCTATCTTTAAAGATGGTGCATTCAGCCTCATCTTGCATCCATGTATGATCCATTGCAGATACATTTAACGAAAAACTAACTAAATAAGTATAATACTTGACCCAGATCCTTTTACGATTTTTTTTAGATTTTTTTAAGTGGTGGGAAATGTTTAATGTATTTTATTCTTGATTTGGTTTCATCATCTTGAAGGTAGTTTAAATGAGACTAGTAGACCTCATGTTCCTTACCTGTACTTTATTTCTTTTATGTCATTCTATTAGGCTTTTTTGGTTTCTCTGTTTATAGCTGTCACATATAGTTCCTAATGCAGTTTCTGTATCACTTTGTCCAACTCTTTTTTTCAATGTTTCTCTCTCCTCGCTGGTTCCTCTTTCTTCTGTAACTCACGTGTCCCTTTGATTTTTTAAGTATGTTTAAGATTGGGGAGTGAATGTTGGAGATATGCAAGGTTTTTGGGATGCAATATTGTTGGGCTGAGGGAAAGATGAGGCTAATGTTCAGGTTTGGAGGACCTTGGGGAAGGGTGTGATAGTCAGTAGGAAGCAAAGCATTTGGGCTGGAGTTTGGAGAGAATGGACAGCAGGGAACCATGGCCTATCAAAGAGTGGGATGGAGAATAGGACTTAGTTGTTAACGAGGGTGGGGGATGTGGAGAAAAATGTCTCCCCACTTGTATCTCTCTCTTATACATTTCACTATCTCTCAATCCACTCCTTAAGTTCTCACTTCTGTCATTCTTTGGTCTCTCGCCTCAATCACTTTGGGCAGAATTTTCCCCTTGTTGGGGGGAAAGCTCAGGAGCGGGCGCTTCTCCGATTAGCGCCCCCGATTAGGGATGCATCGCCATTTTACGTGGGCTGGCCAATTAAAGGCTGCCCAGCGTGACATCTGTTAGCAAGTGCTATGCGCTCCGTGTGTGGTGGGGGGGAGGAATTTCCCTGAGCCGAGGGACCGCACTTTCATGCATGGAGATCGGCTCCACAATAAAAAATCTTAAAAACAAAACAAAAAAAATTCCCTGACATGTCCCCTCATGTGACACTGTCACATGAGTTGGGACATGTCCATCACTTTGAAATACACTTTAATTAAATTTTTAAAAACCCACATGAAACCTCAACCCGCCCATGGATGAGGTTTCATGCTTTTTCCAATGCCCGCCAGGGCTTCCGGCCTGCCCGCCAGCTTTAAGGTTGGACAGGCAGGTCCACTAATTAATTTAATTACTTTGTCAATGGCCTCAATAGGCCACTGACAGGTCGGCGGATGCACAGCTGATTTGGCTGAGCCCCCCCCACCCCCACCAACCTGAAAATTGAAATGGGGCGGGGCGACGTCAGGATTTCCATCCAATGTCATCCCGCTTCATTTTACAAGTTGGCGAGCGGGCCCCGTGCCCCCCCCCCCCCTCCACCCCCCCCCCCCCCCCCACTCGCCAAACAGGAAATCCTGGCCTCATCTTCTCCCCCTTTAACTCCAATTCACATTTTCCTCCTTCACCTCTTCCTCTCTTTTGTTTTCTTCTTTCACATCCAAGTGGCTAGGAAGTAGTTGAGGTTGATGTGTAAGTAAGTGTAAGGTTTGGAGTGTAGCTATGCAGCCAGATGACCTGATGAACTAGTAAGCAACTGCTTGTATCAGCTGGACAGACAGATGAACTGCCAGGTTGGAAAGCACTCAAGTGCTATTCATCAAACCAAGAAGCACAGTGTGAGCCATGAGACTCTCACCTCAGAGTTAGAAGGTTGTCGGGTGAATTCCCACTCTAAAGACTTCAGCACATAATCTGACACTCTGTTGTGTTTTATGTCTCCGAAATACGCAGAGACGATGCACTGCAGGTTATATGATTGCAGGAGGAGTTTTATTCAATATTTTAAAATGTCGACTCACTGCCTCAGTTTAAGTTTCTTTTTCTCAGTAACCATACCCAGGCTTCACTAATCACACACAGAGATCAGATACTAGACACACATAATCAAACACTAAACAATTGAATGGTACAGACATGCCCAGTGTTCACGCATGTTGAAGCTGGCTGAAACTGATCTGACAGGGAGGGAATAACTCCAGGGGCTGAATTTTCCCCCCATCAGGGGGATGTTGATGGGTGGGTGCGTGCAGGTGCACTTCCGATCGACGCCCCCAATCAGAGGTGTGGGGCTATTTTACGTGGGCGGGCCAATTCAAACCCACCCAGCGTGACATCCACATGGAAGCGCTATGCTCTCCCTGTGTGGGCGAGGGGGATTCCTAAAATCGAGACTGCACTCTTTTGTGCAAGCACACGAAAGAGCGCAATCATCTCCCTGCACTCCCTAAGTGCAGCCTCAGGAAGATCGGCTCTACATGCAAAAATATTAAAAATAGAAAAAAAAATTCCCTTACATGTCCCCTCATGTGACAGTGTCACATGAGTTGGGACATGTTCATAATTTCCAACAAAACTTTATTAAAATTTTTAAAACCCTACATGAAACCTCATCCCGCCTGTGGATGAGGTTTCATGTTTTTTCTATTTGTCACGGGGGCTCCTGGCCTGCCTGCCAACCTTAAGGTTGGATGGACAGGTCCACTACTTACTTTAATTGATCTGTCAATGGCCTCAATTGACCATTGACAGGTCGGCGGGCCACAGCAGATTTTGCTGAGCCCCCTCCTTCCTGAAAATTTAAATGGGGCACGGTGACATCGGGAGTTCCGCCTGATGTCATCCCGTGTCATTTTACATGTCGGCGAGTGGTCCCCGCCCCCTGCTTGCCGACGGTAAAATCCTGCCCCAGGAGTGGGGTGGAGTTTGAATGACTGGCTGGTCACTAATGGATCTGGGCCAGATTGTGCTGGACACTGAAGATGATTTAGAGAACAGATTTGGCTGAACTGATGAAAGCAAGTCTCTATAGAGCAGGTGGAGGAAGGCTACTCAGTATAGCAGGGAAATGAGTCAGGCCTAGCTGCTGAAGAGAACAAAAAAAACAGGCCATGGCAGAATATTTAAAGGAACGTGGGGGCTGGGTTATCAGAATTCAGCAGAGGCATTGGGTGAAGCCAAAATTGAGAGATAACAATATTGCAATGATTGACAAAGGTTGCAACTTATCTGAACAAATCTAGAAAAAAGTGTCTTACCCAGTAATCAAACTGGAGCCCGGTACTCCAAACTTAATCCAAGGTTCCCAACATTGTGTAGACTTCTCCAAGAAAATGCCCCTTAAGAGATTTACTATACTCTTTGTGCAAAGAATGAGCATTTTATCCAGAATGAGACCCTTGTGTCCTAAATGTTACTTTTACCAATAGGGTTTCAGGTAGGTGAAAAATTCAAGATTCCAGCTCAAATAAATTTCACAAAGTTACTTTAGAAATTTGGCTGGTCATTTTGAGCAGCTTCCCATTCAGAATAAGCATTTACTGCTACTTGCCAATTTGAACTTGGGTGATTTGACTGCTCAATAATCTGAAGCCTATTCAGTTTATACTGGTATTTGCTGAGGCAATTAAATGTTCCTATTTAGTCAAGCAGAAAAGGAGTCATCACAAAAGGAGGCCATTCTGCTTGTCACATGATTAGTACTAGCTCTTCAACTGGAGCTGTGTATTCCAATTGTATTTCCCTGTCCTTTCTGTCCATTCTTCTTTATCAAATACTTCCCAATTCCCTTTTAAATAATATTGTATTTGCTGCCTCAGTTGCTACTTATTGTAAATTATTTATGTTTTAATAACCCTCAGCTTGGTTAAAAAAAATTCTGCTTCTACTGTTCTAGGGAAAACCTTGAATCCATGTATTCTTGTTGCCAATTTCACCAAACTGCAGACAATGGGGTAGAGTTTGACTGTGTGATGGTGTAAAATGGATACTTCCAAATTGTATTTCTGTTGACTTAAATAAAAATTGGAAAATATGGGGTTGCTAGCTTGCTAACAGTATCTCACAAAATCCAAATCTAGCCTATTTTCATGTGTTACTCACTCCAAACAATAATCTTCTGATATACGCTGGGAGTGAATGAGTTTCCATGTCCTGAGTGAGTGCTCAAAAAGTTAGCTGTTTTATGCAAAATAATCTAATTGTTTTTTGGGGCTTTCCTCTAGTATTCTATACTTTACCTTGTGTTAAAATGAGGTTATTTCTAGTTATTACATTTAATGCTGTGGACCTCTTAAATGTCAGTCATTCATGTTTTATGCAACACTAGTGTTTCAGATTTGAGTGTCCAGCTGTCCGTGCACATGGACAAAAATCAGCACCTTTTCCTATGCTTTAGAAGATGCTGCTGTTCTAAAGTATTGAAACTCTGCTCTTAAAGATATTCAAAACGTTCAGTGTGCAGCAACCTGATAGGAAAGGGGGTGGGATGAGTTCCAATGTGAGCTAAGTAGGTATGAGAGACTAGAGTGTATGCCAGGATAAAACTAGTTGAGTGGGGAGAGGGACGGGGTGGAAAGTGGCATTAATTTCAGGGAAGAGAAGTGAGAGAATATGAACGCCAGCATGAATTGGTGGGTTGCAGTGTCAGTGTAAACAAGTGAAGGAAGTGGAGGAAAGGTTCCATATGAACTGAAAGCTGGAGAGGGGTGAAAGTATCAGAATGAACTGAGGGCAGAGGAGTGTCCCTTGATGCAAATGTGATCAATGTGTTAGCGAGTTTAAAGCAACTTAATAATCATATTTATGAATAGATAAATACAAAGATAGATCCGCAACAGTATGTTTTTCCCACAAGAAATAAGGGGGGGAAGGACTCCAGAAGTTTTTGCCCTGATCTTCCATTATACATGCATTGGAATGCTGATATAACATCCTCTCCAGTATTATTGCGGGCCAGGATTTTATATGGAAGCGGTGGCCCTGCAAGCCTGCCTCCACTGCACCTGGAAGCCATGGCTGAATCTTATGTTCTTCAGACAATTAGTTGCCTGAACTCATGGCTTCTGCCCCTTTGAGGCGGGATGTCCTGCCTCCAACAGGTGCTGGCTAGTCACAGAGCTGGGAACGCTTTAGTCCCAGCAGTGCCACCAGGAGCAGTGGCAACTGCTGGGACAACCATTGACCATCAAAGAGGCCTAGAGGAAAGGTCAGGGATCACTGTGGCTTATAAGGCTGGCCCCATTGATGGTGGTGGGGGGGGGGGGTGTTGCAAGGGGTGGTCTTCCAGTGGGGTTAGCCCTTCCCTCTGGGCAGCCCTCCATGGGCCACAGGGTGACTGATAGGGAGGGACCCCATTCGCTCCACCCCCACAAGCCCAGAGAGAGGCCGCCAGATTTTATTGGGCATTTTTCCCAGGTGGTGAAGTGCTCACCTGCTGCCACTGGTAAAATATCATTAATTGGACACTTAGGAGCCTCAGTTGACCATGGGTAGGTAAGCTGCCTGCCACGTAACCTACCACTGGTAAAAGACCAGCAGAGGCAGGAAGGTGACAGGCATGGTGCCACCCCAACCCCTTCACCCCAGCCATCCCACCCAATTTTACACCACCTTCACCTCCCAGCCTGCTCCCAAGAGGGTGCTAAAGTTCTGGCCATAGAGTATACTACATGCCAAAAGCCTATTATTCAGGGCTGTTTATGAGTTGCCAGCTTTTGAACCCAGTTGGTCAGCTTGTTTTACTTTATTACCTTGGTTTATATGTGCTGTAAGGGTTATCAGAACAGCTTTTGCTCCTAGACAGCCATTAACGCTATGCTCACAACGCCTAATCCCCACTTCTCTTAAGGTTAACAAGTTCTAATCATTTGCCTTGATGAAAAGTGGGTAAAAAAGTAATAATTGTAGATAGGGAACTCCCTTTTCATAGATAATCGGGGACACCCTTCTCATGGAGAATAGACCTATCAGCTCGGATAGGCAATAAAGAGATAATAACATCACAGCAAGTTGGCATCATGGGCTGTCTTTCCCACACACGTATTTAGATTCTCACTGAATTACGAATGTCATTTTTCAAAAGGCAGATCAGCTGAATGCGCAGTTGCAGATTTAGTCAGCCTACGAGTGATTTAAATCACAACAAAGATATTTAACTATTTTAAGGTATTCCCACAGCCCATGATATAAACTTGGAAAAGAATAGCATTGGTTATTTTTATATAGTGTTACAATACAATAATAGGATGATCTGGCATTAACTGTTGCCATCAGTTATTATCTGTACTCATTAAGTTATCACCTGCTGAATTGCTGCCTTTCCTAGAAGAGTGATATTTTTTAAAATTAACCATCATCAAACTGTGAGGCCTAATGATGATTTAGCCCAGATATATATGAAGAGTTCTGGGGCTGATGATAGACTTGTCTTGGGCATCACAGCCAACCAAACTACATCAGGTGATCCATTGTGTGCAAAAACTGCTGAACCAATGATGATGTTGAGCTGGAGAGCACAATACCAGAAGGGTCTACATATCAGTCTCAGGTCACAGCCAGAGGCTAGGGAAACAACACGAGTCAAGTCACATCCAATGACTGTGATAACATAATCTTGTTTATGCTTTACACTGTTTCACTCTTGTAAGCGTTGTGGTTTTCCTTACTATCTTTCTTTTAATGAAACCAGTAGTTTTAGGCTTTAAATGACTATCACACTCATTCAGCATTTCCAAATGTTTTTGTTGTCTTATTCATGCTTCATGTTAATTTTGCAGGTATAATAAGCTTCCCTAAAACACAACTTTTTTACCAATTTTTCAGTAATGCCTCTTATAGTTTGGTGCTAATTTGCTTTACACTTCAGACATTTTTCTAAGCTAAAAGTATTATATCAATGCACGTTGTATTTTGAGTCCTTCCGGGCTGGAGTTGTACGTATTTTTAACATCTTGTAATTTCCCATCTATTGCCACGTGGGAGACCACTAAGGCTCACTGTTCAAAGAGAGCTGACTATACTTCATTTCCTCCTGTTAGAAAACAGCAGGTGGAGCGAGCACATGGTTTCACTAGGATTGCAGGCTTCCCCATTGGTGCAGGGTGCCATTGAGTCTACACACATATGCTTCCTGGTTGCTGCATGTCAACTCTGCCCTATACTGGAACCAAAAGGGATATTCACTCCCTAAATATCCAGCTTTTTTTTTATTCTTTCATTGGCAAGACTCACATTTATTGTTGATCCCTAATTTCTTTGAGACAATTCAGTGGTTTACTAGACCGCCTCAAAGGGCAGTTAAGGGTCAAGGCCCAGCCAGAGCTGCAAACAACAGCAGATTTTCTTCCCCTGAAGGGCCTCAGTAAACCAGATGGGTGTTTACAGAACCCCAGTAGTTTCATGATCACCATTATAAATACTAGCCTTTAAGTCCAGGTTTATTTAATTAACTGAAATTGCTGGGGGCACCACGGTGCATTCATGAGGCTGAGAGGTTCGTGGATAGCACGTTTCAGGACATGGTCAGCCCACGGCTTAAGGAAGTGCAAGCAGAGAGGGAATGGGTGACCGCTAGACAGAAGAATGGGACCAGGCAGATAGTGAAGGCACCTCACTTGCAAACCATTTATTGGCCATGGAAAACGGTGAGAGTGATGGTTCCACTGTGGAGGCCAACCAGAGCAAAGGCCATGGCGCTGTGGGTGGTCCAGCTGTTCAGGGGAGGAGGAAGAAGTGTGGAAGGGCAATCGTAGTAGGGAATTCATTAGTGAGGAGAGTAGACAGGCACTTCTGCGGCCGTAGACATGACTGTAGGATGATATGTTGCTTCCTGGGTGCCATAGTCAAGGATGTTGCGGAACGGCTGCAGGGCATCCTGAAGGGGGAGGGTGAACAGCCAGAGGTTGTGGTCCATGTTGGGACCAATGATATAGGAAGAAAGAGAAATGAGGTCCTTTAGGGAGTTAGATAGATAATTGAAAAGCAGGACTTCAAAGGTAGTAATCTCTGGATTACTCTTGGTGCCGCGCAGTAGTGAGTATAGGAATAGAAGCATAGAGCAGATGAATGCATGGCTGGAGAGATGGTGCAGGAGGGAGGGCTTTAGATCCATGGGGCATTGGGACCATTTCTAGGGAAGGTGGGACCTGTACAAGTTGGCTGGGTTAAATCTAAACAGGAACAGGACCAACATCCTCATGGGGAGGTTTGCTAATGCTGTTGGGGTGGATTTAAACTAACTTGGTAGGAAGCTGGGATCCTGAAAAACAGTTCAGAGGGGAGAGAAGCTGAGATGGAATTAGAAATTAAAATGCTAGTGAGTCTGGAGGGCAGAGGAAACATAGGCTAGATGAGAAAGAAGTGAGTTTAGCAAGGCTAAATGGAATGTATTTTAATGCAAGGAGCCCGAGGAATACAACAGACGAGCTGAGGGCACAGACAGGCATGTGGGAGTATGATATCATAGCTATGACCGAGACTTGGCTAAAAGAAGGGCAGGATTGGCAGCTCAATCTGATTATAGAGTATTCAGATGAGATGGAGGGGGATAGAAGCAATATTGATCAAGGAATCAATTATAGCAATGAGGAGGGATGATATCTTGGAAGGATCATCAAATTAGGCCATATGGATAGAAGTAAAAAAACACAAAAGGGGCAAACAAGCTGTTGGGTGTGTAGTATAGGCCCCCAAACCACCAGGGAGAGACAGAGGATCAAATACGTAATCAAATTTCAGAGAAGTGTTAGAATAATAAAGCAGTAATAGGAGATTTTAACTACTCAAATATGAATTGGGATAGTTTTAGTGTGCAAGGTAGGGAGGGAGCAAAATTCTTAAGTTACATCCAGGGGAGCCTTTTTAGCCAGTGCGTAGAAAGCCGAACAAGTGAAGGGGCAGTTCTGGACCTAATATTCGAAATGAACCCAGGCAGGTGGAAGGCATATCAGTAGGGGAACATTTGGGAGATAGTGACCATAACTCAGTTAGATTTAGGATAGTTATGGAAAAAGATAAGGTTGGGCTGGAATAAACGTTCTAAACTGGAGAAAGGCTAATTTTACTAAGCTGTGATGAGATACGATTTGGCCCACGTCGACTGGGAGCAGCTACTCGCAGAGAAGTAGAAATGTGATGAAATTTATACTGTTTAAGGTGAAGCTGGAGAGAAGGTCAGCGACAGGTGGCCAGAAGGGGTGCTCCACCCACCTTAAACAGTGTAAATTTCATCACATTTCTACTTCACTGTAGCTCTGAAGAAGGGTTATACACAATCAAAATGTCAATTCTGTTTCTCTCTCCACAGATGCTGTTAGATCTGCTGAGATTTTCCAGCACGTTCTGTTTTTCTTTCAGATTTCCAGCATTCGCAGTATTTTGCTTTTATCTTAATGCGTCAAGGATTTTGTTGTGCAACCCATTAGCGTTCTTTTGTAGACTGCCCAATCAAAGTCCTCATCTGAGTCCTCTCCAGTAGAACCTGTGTGAGACCTTGCTTTCCAGCGAGCTGATACACCAACACTCCTTTCCCCATAGACCTGGCTGCAGCCCACTACTACCTGGTGTCACACTATGTGCAGATCCCACTATGCATCTACCCTCCAATGTTAGTATCTGAGCTCATGATTCGAATGTGAAGCCAAGAGGCAGTAGCTATGTCTTCAGCATCACGCTCTTCATGGTGTTCCTCCACTGCCTGGCCAGGTGACGGACTTAGTTATCTGAAAGGAAAAAGTCATAAATGTAAGGCTGTGGTGCAGGGTTGTGGGTTTTGGATGGGAAAGTAAGATGTATGTACTTACACCATCTCAGCTTGTATATCAGAAGTGAGTGTGCGCTAATTGGAGAAGTGGGATGTGAGGAGGAGGATTATGTACCATCATATTTGGTGATTTAAGTGCTGTCACTTCTCACTGCTTCCTGAGTTATTCTATTATTATAACAGCAGCACTGTGTTTTCCGTGGGGGCCAAGAGATGCAAGCGTGCCTGTCCCCAGCCATTTAGCTCCTGTTGCCTTTGGAATTGTGCACCAGTGGATTTTGTGCAGCCCTTGGGACTGATGTGACAGTGGTGGTTGAATAGCTGGAAGTGTATGCGACCTGTGGGTGCTTAGTGTTTGAGGATGAGTTGGAGTTATGAATGCTAGTTATGAGGCCTGATTGAAGGAGATTGTTGGTAGGTGATTGATGGGAGTATGGCGAGTTGAGCGGTGGCTGAGACTACAGGTGTGGTTGGTAGGATTTGAGATTTGAAAATGCACCCACTGATTTTTGTTGCACCACTGCAATCAGTTCCTTGTGGTTTGACCTTAACAGTTATCTGCTCCTTTTGCCTTTGGGCCATGTGTCTGGAGAGCCTTCAACAAGACCTCCAGTGCAGTGTCTAAAAACTCTCTCTCTCTCCCTTCTTATGCCAATGCTCCTTCCTCAGCCAAATTCTCTTCCATCATGACTCCCAGAATCTACTGCAGTGACAATGCACTTCCCCTTTAAGAGGTGCAGACTAACTTTTATCTTTGCAAGCTAGCATTAAGTGGCACTATAGCCACTTGCAATTTTGACCCCGTGCTAATGTATTCAACCAACAAACAGCGCAGTTAAAGCTGGCTGAACGCAGAGATCATTAAAATGAGCAGGCCATGAAGTTGATGAAACACTTTTTGCTTTCATGTCAGATTTTCAGCATCCACAATATTTTGCTTTTATACTAGTATTCTAGTTCCAGGCTGTATTCTAAAAACTGGAATAGATGTCTCCCAAGTAATCATCAATGCAATAATTTTGCTTTAATTAACTGTAGCGCTCAAGTCTGGAGTAGTTTGGATTCCTTGAGCTCTGATAGATATATAGATATATTGGTGGGAGCACCCATCCCTCATTTAAATTTGCTTCTGTTGAATTTGGGTCATGCTTCACATTATTATCATTCCGTAACTAGTTTTCTCAGTTAGTTGAAAAGGTTTTTCCAGCTAAAGCATCTGTATTTTATCAATGACTTCATTCTTAAAATTTGACTTATGTTTTAAAGAAATGTTAAGGATGTTATCACCTGGTTGATTAATTTCAGTGAATACAGTACAATTAATCATTAACAACCACCCATTACAGGAATTGCCAAAGTCACTAAATAACAGACTCTAACTACATGCTAAACTAAGGTCAACAGGGCTTATTAGTCTGAGGATTTTTTGAGAAATATCCAGCCTGGATTTTTGCAGAGTCATGAAGACTCCATGGACCTATAAAAATGATGGGCCCCACCTCCATTTCCGACAGATCCCATTTTCACTGGTAGGGAAAGGATGTGGGAGCGTGACTCTCACATGCGGGAAACCCAAACTCAGCAGGGCCATTTGAACTCAGTTCAAACAGACCCACATTTTCACTGTAGCAGGGGCATTAACCTGCAATTTGGGAGTTACAAACTGTTAGAGTAGTCATAAAAGCTCTTGGGTGAATAAGGTCTGTAGAGCTGTCAAGCCACCTAGTTATTTTCACCCCTAGCCCTTTACAATTACAGTTTAAAATAGGTTGTCTGTGACAGTGATAATTGAAAAAATTTGGGTGAGCAGTTACAATAGCTGTTTCTTGACATTACCCCATTATCTAGCATTATGTCATTAGGCATGCTTGACTGCTTTCCACAACCTATCATTACCTCAGTAGGAGGTTGTAAGTTCACAGTTTGACAGCTCAAAGAGGTTATTAAAGGATTAGCTGCCTTTGATGTTGGTTATGAATACAACAGTTTGTTTATATAAGGGATTACGTACTTGAAAGATTTCAAAGTTTTCAAAGGACTTTCATGAATGGAAGTGTTGTTCTAGATAAAAGTTGTTATAGATAGTTAGAACTTTAGTTTGTTTCACCTTAACATGGCCCTTAATGTCTGCCCATGGTGCATACTGGGTGAGTTGGCATAGAGGATGTAACGGCAAAGGATGGTGAGTATGGGGACATGGATTGGCATTATGTTGGCATGAGAGTATGAAGGGTTATTGAGGTGGGTGGGGCATGGTGGTCATGATGAGGGATGAGGGCTAGGGGGCCTAAAATGTAATGAAACAACTGGTGTGAAGTCTCAGAACTGAGACTGTCCTTTCTGAGAGCTCCCTCAGCGCTTGGCAGCACCTGTGATCTCCTCTGATCTACGTTCTGGGGATGAAGGCTTGACTCTGCCTCCCTGGAGTGAAGATCATGCCGTTCGAGGTGGGCGTGGCAAGACAGGAGATTTCCCAACTCTAGCTATCCGACTTGGGAGCAAAAATGCAGGCCATCATATTTATATATTGCAAATATTAAGTTGCAGTGGCAGCTACAAGATCACAAATAAATACCGATGAGGAGACTATTCAGTCCGTCTTAGCTCATCCATCCAGAAAGACTCTGAAATATTTCAATCATAGCATCCAATTGCTTCTGCAATTATTCCAATATTTTCAGTTCCACTACTCTATCTGGGAATCCATTACATGAAATGTTATTTTTTTCTGTGAAGAAATTCTTGATACCAACCCTGAATTTTCCTTTTCCAATTTAACTTATTCTGCTCTCAAAGTTCATTCAGGTTAAAGATATTTCCAGATTTACCTTTTCCATATAATTTCCAGTTTTCTATAAAACCATTGCTCAGTTGTTTCCTTTCCAGGATGAAGTTTAATGTTTTTCCAGCCTCTCCCTCAAACCAGAGGCATCTAAAATGGGATCATCCCTATGACTCATTTCTTAACTGCTTTCCATGCTTGAATATCTCTGTTGTGGCTTGGTTATCAAAATTGGAAACTGTACCTGTTGTGTGGTCTTGCTGCAATAGTTCATAATCAGTAGGATCAGCAAGTTTGACCTGATGCTATGAGGCTTCAAGAGATCCTGAGTCAATGTTGAGAACTCTCAGCTAGGGCCACTTCCTCCTGACTATGCCACCACCTTTTGGACTTAACCAGGGATGGCGATAGAGGTAAAAACAAAAAAACTGCGGATGCTGGAAATCCAAAACAAAAACAGAATTACCTGGAAAAACTCAGCAGGTCTGGCAGCATCGGCGGAGAAGAAAAGAGTTGACGTTTCGAGTCCTCATGACCCTTCGACAGAACTTGAGGGAACTCTCAAGTTCTGTCGAAGGGTCATGAGGACTCGAAACGTCAACTCTTTTCTTCTCCGCCGATGCTGCCAGACCTGCTGAGTTTTTCCAGGTAATTCTGTTTTTGTTATGGCGATAGAGGTGCCTGACGCATTGGCTGAGGGGTATGATTCTGAGAGTATGACTATGTCAGGATGTTACTTCATTTGTCTGTGGGACAGCGCTCCCAATTTTGGCACAGGTCCCTGAATGTTTAGTGAGGAGGACTTTGCAAGGTCATCTGGGCTGGATGTATTTTTGTTTTATCGGAGTCCAATTCCTGTGTTGAATCTGAGTGGTCCATCTGGTCAGTGTTATTAATCTTTTGTAGCTGTTTGTTACAGCTGCAAAAGCATTTCACAGGGCAGGCAGGAGTTAACCACATTACATTTAGTCTGCAGTCACGTTTCGGGAAAACTAGGTAAGGATATAAGCAAAAAACTGCGGATACTGAAAATCCAAAACAAAAACAAAAATACTTGGAAAAACTCAGCAGATCTGGCAGCATCTGCGGAGAGGGACACAGTTAACGTTTCAAGTCTGTATGACTTTTCAACAGAACTAAGTAAAAGTAGAAAAGAGGTGAGGTAAGGATATAGGTGTCCTTCCCAAAAGGACATGACTTAACTTGTTGGGATTTTACAACAATCCAATAGCTTCCTGCTCACCGTTACTGATACCAGCTTTTCCTTCCAATGTATTTGTTAGTTTTTTTTTAAAACTGAATTTAAATTCACAAACTGCCATGGTGGGATTTAAACTCATTTCTCTGCATTATTAGTTCAGGCCTCTGATTACTTGACCAGTAACAAAATCACTGCATTCTCGTATAGCAGTTTGTTATGGTATCAAAATGCATTGAAAAGTGTGAAGCTGTATTTATGTAGTGGATACAAACTAAACTGAGCACAGATAGTCTTGTAATTTCATGTCTAAGTGCAGTTTCTCAATGCGAGAAGTGTAAATTACTGCCAATCACTGCCTCAGAAATGTTCAGCATGACCAAATAAATGTAGAAACCACTGTGGTAACTTAGGATGAACATCCCTTGCCACCTGCAATGCTTACACTTTATGAGGAGCACTGTAAAACACAAGTTATCATTGCTCGACCACTCTCCTGAAATATGTTTATGGCCTATATTGGTCCGAATTTTGTGATCAGTAGCGAATCAAGAGCAATAACCACTGACCACAGAAAACAGGTCACAATGACCTAGTGATCTCTGTGGTCTGCTTTTCCCCTTTCCTAACAGCAGTTTAAATCTGGTGCCGGGTCCAGGGGATGTCTAGGAGTGCAGCCCCAGTGATGTTAAGAAGCAGCTAAGCAGCTGATCGTATTGAAGTATTCACACACAGCAAACCAGAAAGTTAAAAACACTTATAATCCTCCACTTTTAATTTTAATTTTCAGAGAGTGAAATAAATGGTTATGATTGGATTAAGACAGAAGCTAAAATAAAGGTAAATAAACTTCCAGGGCAGAAATTTTCGCTCAGCGGGTGGGTGCATGCCAACCTGCTCGAGCATGAAATGACGCAGGTTGGTGACGACCGAGCGTGCTGACGTCAACGCGCTGTCTCGTGTGATTGTTCGGTTGGCGGGCGTGCGCTGGAGCTGACAGCTCACCCACTGACAGTTAAAAGGCCTGTTAATGCCATTAAGTTATTAATTAACATAAAGTTTTTGCTGCCCGTCCAACCTAACAGTTGGTGGGCAGGCGAAAAGGCTAAGTGGCCTTTGCATTTTTTTTGGAAACCTCATCCACAGACGGGATGAGGTTTCCAAAAGCAAATAAAACATTTAATTTTTCATTAATGACATGTCCCTGCTCATGTGACAGAGTCATATGAGGCGACATGTTTCATTACATTTTCATGTGTTTTATTATTTTTTCTATATCTCTCCACCTCCCTGAGGCAGCTCCCCCGCACCCCCCCCCCCCCCAGCACAGGCAGTGTTCAGCACTGCCGCTTGCATTTCACGCTGGGTGGGCCTTAATTTTTAAGAGTGTGACGAGTTAGACAAAGTAAAGCCATTCCCATTATCTGGTCGCAAAAGGACTAGGGTACAGATATTTAAGGCCTTGGGCAACAGATACAGGGGGCACATGCAGATCTTGCACAGCAAATGGCAATGATCCAGAACTCACTGCCTACAAAGGTTATGGTAGCAGAGCCAATAAATGATTTCAAAATGAAATTGCATGGGCACCAGAGGGAAATAAACATAGAGGGCTAGAGGGAAAGGACAGCAGAATGGAAATTGACTGGAGTTTCTACAGTGAGCCAGCCTGGATTTACTGGGTTGAATGGCCTCCTTTTTTGTTTAATGAGTCTGTGAGATGAATTTTCTGGGAGACTTTGAAGTCCTGTTGCTGGGACTGAAAGCAGGTGTTGACCCAGCTCTGGCAGGCGGCAGGCCCTGGGGTGGCATTTGGTCATCACCGGGGCTGTCATTCAATTGAGGATGGTGGACCATCTCCAAGAGCTGCTGGCCTAAACAGAGGGCCAGCAGCTCAGCAGCACCACCATTAGCTGCTGCTGAGGCTGCAGCCCCAGGATGAGCACACCTCGATGATGAGGCACCCTCATAGCAAAGGTGAGTGTTTTGGGGAACCTGGCTCCAGGCAGGCAGCTCCAATGATCTAGTGGAAGTACACGGTGCACCAGCCATGGGGGTGGCCAATGGCACCAGGGACCCTTCTGTGTATCACAGAGTGTCCATAAAGGAAGCCCTCCCCATTGGAAGCCTCTGGGAAGATGCCACGCTTTATCTGAGATCTGTCCACAGGAAGGGCAGCAGTGGTCCCTCCTGGTGTGAACAATATGCAGGAAGTGGCCTTTAATTGACAATATACCATCTTGGTGGGAAGATACTGGACTCCCCTCCTGATGCCTTCCCTCACCATATTGCCAGCCCTCCCACCTCACAGCCTGTCAAGTGGGCCGGGAAAATTCAACTTTATGGCTCTGTGACTAACAGCATAATCAATTCCATTGATTTCCATTGACTTGCAGTCTGTCAGTCAGCTGTCCCAATTTTGGCACAAGTCCCAGTCGGGGGAGTTGGGGTGAGAACTGAGAGGGTGCAGCCTCAACAGTGCATCTGCTGGAAAAGCATAGAATCACTAACAGCAACTTGTGGATTTCTGCATTATTTTGCACACATGCAAACTCTAACATGCTGTCAGTTTCAGGGTAATGGTGGCAAATGCTGATCGTTTTGCCTTTCTTACTAGTGTAAAACCTGGGTCATTGTCTTACTTTCCTCTGAAGGCTGATAGCGTAGATGTACGGGGTGGAGGCAACCAAAAGATGGAGAGAGAGTTTCAAGAAAAATTCAAAGCTCTGGTTCCGGAGCTGGCCTCCTTTAGTCAAACTCTTGTGTTCAAGGTATATCTGTTATCTTTCTTATTGTGACTGGCAGTGCTTTATTAGACATTAGTAGTTTTCAGCCATATCACCACATTGATCCTTTCATGAAAACAGGTTGTTTGCCTTGGATTGAGGTTGGGAAGAAGAGAAATAAAATGAATACTTCCCATTTTGCCTCCAGGGTTGGACTTTCCCATCAATCCTCCCAACTGGAGGAGGTTATTAAGGAGGCAGAATAGAAAATAAATTGGGTGGAAATGTTGAAACATAACCCAAGATTTGTTGACTACTTATTTTCCATTTTCCTATCAAATATAATACAGTCGATAGAATATTGATTTACTGAAAATATTTCCTGCATCTTCATTTAAATCTTTTCTTTTACATTTTATTTCAGGCTTTCCTTCCTAAGAACAGGATTTTTTGCTTTTGACACTACGTCATGCCTTAACCCTTTGCCTTCACTACAAAAGAAATGCCTCTATTGAATTGAATGGCTGGGTGGTGGAAAAAAAGTCTACCAGTGAGAGCAAAGGTTTAAATACTGCTCATTTGTAAATGTTAGTGCGGGGGAGGGGGTCAGCTTTATTTCTGCAGTGAAGGCTCTGAAGTAATTCCATTCATCTTCCTAAATAACATAACCAGTCTGGTTGAGAGTAGGAGAGAGGCACAATGAATTACTGTTAGCCTCCTCACTGAATAAACTGAGTTAACGTGTGTAGGAGCCAAATATCTGACAACAAATATGTTACATCAGCAGCTAAAGGTGACCATGGAAACACACTAAAAGGGGGAAAAAAATTAGAACATTCTGAGTGCTAAATCATAACTAATGTGTTGAAATAGTTCATAAACTATGTAACTGATTATGGGGTTAAAGGTTTAATTGCATTCAATGTTATTTTGAGAGATATTCTCATTGCTTTCTACTTTGCAGTAGAAGAGGTGGGGGTGGGGGAATTCAAGCATTATCTAATTGTGCTCTGGCCACACTGTAGGTGTTGTGGGAGCAGCTGCTCCCTGTTCTCACTTGTGATGGCAAAGGCCCACCAGAACACTGTAATTGCTGTTCCACTCACTTCCTGGAGCAGTTGGCAGCCAGTGCCAGTCAGCAGGGAACAGTCAGGGTGGAAGGGGAACCAATCAGGCATGCTACAATTTACATCTGATTGATGAAGGTATGAAGAATGTGGAAACAACCAATTAGAGCCGTATCTCCTGAGTAACCTCCAGCATTGGCTATTTTTATTCTTATTCTGCATCCATAGATTGTCACAGATCTGGAAAATGGTTTTGTTTCCATTTTCTAAAACATAGCAGTATTTGAATGTCATGGGCTCTGATTTTCTCATGCTTTCATTTGCATAGAAATAATTAATTATGGCACAGTGTTTTTTTGTCAAAATGAAATCTAGGAAATATTGAGAGCAAAGACATTCCATTGCTTACTGTGTTTACCTTTTTTAGAAAAAGATTAGGTTTCAGAAATGTAAGTCTGAAAGGAATAGATTTAGATTAGATAATTAAATCAAGCATAATTCGCATGGAAGAGCAAAGTCATTCAGCGTTAAAGAAAAATAAAACTTTACTTTCATTTTCACAGTCTAAGACCTGGTAACAGTATGAAAAAATCTGTCAGAATCCTTTGTAAAAGCTTTAAGCCTCAGAATGTTTGCAGAATCCACCAGCTTTATAATGTCATCTTGCCTCGGACCACAAAATTGTTAAATTGTGCATGCAAAATGGTTTCAGGATATTCTGCCCATATTCCAGCAGGTTACTGTGAAAACTTGCCAGTATATATTGTGTTGTTGGTGTATTTTTAATTCAAAGGTCAACAGTTGCCAAAAGCACTTTCATTTAGTAACTACCTCTTTTTCCCAAGCGCTGTAACCTGCTTAAATCACGCTCCTTGCCTCTTCCATCTCTTCACTTGTTAACTTTGTAGCAGCTCTCAGCCTGGTAACATCTCCTAGCACAAATATATGCATTTTTTACTCTTTGCAGAAGGGTTCTCTGATATTATTTCCTCTAATAAAGTTCAGTTCGCCAGTCAATTTGACAAGTTGTGGATCTTCAGAATTTGTGTTGTGTACATTGTTTTTACAAATCACACTTGCAAAGTTATTCATTATGTTAATTGTTTCTATACTTTAACATCAAAAATCGGTAGAGTTGAAATTATATACTTCAGCAGACTGGCTTTCATTCTATTTGGTGCATTGTACCTTTTATATTCTAATTTTAAGGCAGAAAATGCTGGAAATACACTTTACCAGACCAATACACCCAAAACAATAACTCGACATTCTCTGTGGATTTCGAATGTTTTCTGCTTTTAGTTTCAGAATTAACATTTTTATTTAAATTTGCACTTAGTTAGTTGGATTTCTCAGAGAAAAGCAGTGGCAAAGTTGGGGTATGTTCAGCTGAAAGGAAATCTGAGAAAAATGAACTTGTCAAACAAAGAAATCTCTGATTAAGTGTTTAAATAATGCAAACACAGGCTGAGGTTTCCTCTGGTTACAAAATTCTGTGTGCATTTGTGAAGATTTCTTCTGTTTGATATTTCAAGTGAAATTGTAAACATTGCCTAAAGTTAAGTATTTATGACTTTGCTAGAATTACCAGAAGAAATAATATGACCATATTTATGAGTGACTGGTTTACAAGCTACAGTAACTGGAAGAATTCTTACCCCTAGGAGTTTGAGTTGACCAAGCCTCTCACTCTAGCATTCCAAATCCAAGCAAAATATTGAAACAAAATCCTAATCCAGTCTTCATTTCACAATGCATAGCATCTATCCATTGCCCCCCCCCCCCCCTCACATGTTCAGCTGTCTAATCACATTTGTGCACAATTTCTGATTTTGCCAATTGTGTTCTGTTGCATTGGTTTTCATTGAATTACTGAATGAATGATTAAATGAGCTGTGGTAAAAGATTTGCAAATTGGTTGTGTTTTCTCTAGCTCCTAGAAATTCTGACCAAAAGCATAATATCACTTTGCAAAACAAATTATGCATTTCTCAAGATTGAACTGTAATAATAATTTCAGCGAAAACATGAGGTGATTTTTATTTGGAAATATTTTTCTTAATGTAGCTGTCAGAATCGGTCAGATTTTATGCAGTGTAGTATGCACACAATGTGCAATTCAACAGCATGTACTTGATACCTAATAGATATTGGTTTTAAAAGCTATAAGTGAGCATGAAAAAATACATTTATCACACGGCACAGAAACACAGTTAAAGATGAAGGAAATTTGTTCTTGGCTTGTTCTGCATGATTTGATTTTCAAGATTTGCTTTTGTTGAGGATGCATGTAATGTAGTTTAGCACTTACATACTTGCAATGGTTACAAAGAAGCTGCAGCCATAAGATAGGTGTACACATATCAGTTAATAGAAGTTTAAGAAAAAGTAAAATTGTGTGACTTGATGTTTACATTGTGCAAGCATTATTGTCTTCTGTGTAATTGTTGACAAATAGCCTGCATCTTGTAGGAACCTGGACTGGACTAGTGCTTATATGCTTTATTTGTTTAACAGCATCACGTATATTATTTCCCATTAATCTCTCATTCTGACAGTTGAAAATTGCTGGCATAGCTGATGAAATTCTGAGGCATGGGCTCACGTGTGATTTATTAGCGACCTCATGCATGCAGGGTTGGATAGGTCAATGTTTGCAGCCAGTTGCTGCCACTGCTGCAACAGAATAACCCTCAGCATAAAAGGATGAAGACAGAGGAGAGATTTCAAAATGTATGAAATAGCAAATCACCTACTTAACAGATGGAATTTCACAACACTGGAGAACTCTATTTAAAGTTACATTTTCTTTACTAATGGAACCTTCATCCAAAATGAATGCAAGAAATTGCAGTCTTAATCATCAGAGTATCATTTTTATAAATATTAAAACATACATTCCTGTTTAATATATTATTAATAATAAAGCACTACATATTTGAACAATATGTTCTAAAATATTTCATAAAACCTCCATGCTGAGTCAGTGGTGTCTCCTGATATTATTTAAGTTATTGGTGAGGGTGTTCCATGTCCCAAGTTCAGCTTTTTCTCGATTTGTATTAACACTATACTCTAAAAATATGCAAAATCATCCAGGTTGACACTTCACTGAGGGAATGCTGCACTGTCAGGGATGCTGTCTTGGGTGCTGGATGTGGCATTAATCTAAGGCCTCACCTGCCCTCCCAGGTGGGCATAAATCATCCCATGACACTTTTGGAAGAAGAGCAGGGGAATTCTCTGACCAATATTTATCCCTCAGCCAACATCACCAAAACGAGTTATCTGGTCAATTATCTCCATTCATGAGACCTTGCTTTGTGCAAATTGGCCAGCATTACAATGGTGACTTTGCTTCAAAAGCAGTTCATTTGCTGTACAGCTCTCTGGGACATATTGATGTCATGAAAGGCACTATATAAATGCAAGTTCCTTCTTTCTTTGATTAGAATGTTAACTAAGATGCTGACTTTGCAATACACTTACTATGACATTTACAGCATAAAATTAAACTTAAGTTTTTTGTAAGAATGCGCACCAAATAAATCTGTAATTCCTTTGCTCGTGACTGCATTCATTGCTCAAATTCTCAGTATTGGACCCATCTACTCACTGTTGTAGCCTTTTAGTAACACTGTTCATTTGCACCATCTAGATACAGAAGCAAATGTCAACATTATTATACTTGTCAGTTTGGCTTATATGTGCATCTATGACCAAACTCCCTTGTGACTGCACCCTAATCATTCATTATTTTTATGAACGTATTGCACTGCTTCTAGACTTTAAAAGAAAACATAATTACACAGGATTCATTCACAGTCAGCTGTAACACTGGAATATTCTAATCAGTGGTTTCATTGTTATGGCTGAGCATAATTATATAATCGACACTGCATGTATACTGTAATATATTATAAAATAAGGTTTATTCACTCACTGCCAACTTTTGTGTTTCAATTAATGATTCTTTTATTTAGTTATTAAGAACATTCCTTGGTTATCAGAACACATGGCTTTGGAGGCAAGCCATAACATCCCTTTAAAAAAGAATTGGATAAATATTGAAAAGGAGGAACATAAATAGATATGGGAAAAGAGGGAGATGGGATTAGAGTAGATTGTACCCCATTGAAAATTGAGCACTGGCCAGGTCTAATTGGCCAAATGGCCTCCTTGCTCATTGTAATTTCTATGATTCTACATTCATCAGTTTATCTCTGTATTACATATAACAAGATGAAGTTGTGGTTTTCTTAAATCGGTGCCCTGATATTATGGTTGGGTTCTCCTGTATGAAGTGCAGTTTTTTTTCCCATAAATCCTAGATTATTTGGTGGATTATTTTTGTACCTATACAACAAGTGAAAATATCCAAGTAACAGCTTCGAGTCACAAACACTGCTGTCATACTTTGCTAAATGCTAAATATTTCTGCTATCATATATGAGTGGAATAGCCAATATAAAATGTATTTTATGTTTGCATAGAGCTATCTTTTAAAAGGTACAAAAGATGCTGAACAGGAACACAAGGCCCTAGAATTTGTTTCCCCTTAGCTGTAATTAATTTGCATTTACTCTCCTTTTAAATTACAGGAAATTCAGTAGATGTGGGAATGTTCCAAAAATAAACCATTTAATGATATACAAACATATGAATTAGGAGCTGAGTAGTCCACTCAGCCCCTCGAACCTGCTCGCCATTCAATAAGGTCATGGCTGATCTGTTTCTAACCTCAATCCCATGTTGCTGCTTACCCCAATAACCTTTCACCCTCTTGTTAATCAAGCATCTATCTAGCCCTGCCTTAAAAATATTCAAAGACTCTGCTTCCACCGCCTTTTGAGGAAGAGAGTTCCAAAGACTCACAACTGTTTAGGAGAAAAAGATTTCTCCTCATCTCTACCTTAAATGAGCGACCCATTATTTTTAAACAGTCACCCCTAGTTCTAGATTCTCCCACAAGAGGAAACATCCTCTCCATATCCACTCTGTCAAGACCTCTCAGGATCTTAAAGGTTTCAATCAAGTTGCCTCTTACTCTTCTAAACTCCAGTGGATACAAGCCTAACCTGTCAAACCTTTCCTCATAAGACTACCCACCCACTCCTGGTATTAGTTTAATAAGCCTCCTCTGAACTGCTTCTAATGCATTTACATCTTTCCTTAAATAAAGAGACCGGTATTCTACACAGTTCTGGTCTCACCAGTGCCTTGCACAAATGAAGCATAACCTCCCTACATTTGAAATCAATTGCCCTCACAATAAACGGTAACATTCTATTAGCTTTCCTAATTACTTGCTGTACCTGCCTTTTGTAATTCTTGCACTAGGACACCCAGATCCTTCTGAATCTCAGAGCTCTGCAATCTCTCACCATTTAGATAATAAGTTTTTTATGCTTGCTGCCAAAATGGACAATTTCACATTTACCCACATTCTACTCCATTTGCCAGATCTTTGCCCACTCACTTAACCTATCTATACCCCTTCTTACGTCCTTGCTGATTTTGCTGATGTTTTTATTAAATCAGAATTGTGCAAAAAGAATTGCAGATATAGATACTAGGCAAGAGATGTCACAGAAGTGAAGAACAAGAGAGAAAAGCTTTGAGGGACTGTAGCAGCTTCCCCTGTGGCGGTCTGGTGGTGGGGTGGGTGGAGTCATTCAGCTGGGCAGGTTGGGGACCCTGGCACCCTTCCACCTCCATCCCGATTAAGTCCGTGGTGGAATCACCTTCCCATTCTGCCACCAATTGAGGCCCGTAAGTGGGCTCGCCATGCGGGGAGCTCATCAAGTGTGTTTACTTGCAGGGAGTGCCTTTCTCAAAGGCACTCGGTGCCTGTTCGAAGGGCCAGGCATTGGGAAGGGGGCTGCTCACTGAAAGCCATGCCCCTCCCCATGACTCCCTTCCTATGACACCCTTCTCACCATCACTCAACTGTGCCCTCAACCTGAGGCCTGGGGCGGATGCAGAATCAACACTGCAGTGCTGCTGAGCACAGAAGAGCGGCCAGCCAATTAGAGGCGACAGCTCTTGGCGGGCGGGACTTCCAGACCCGGGGTCCTTGGTCCTGGGGGATGGCCCGTCGCTGGCCTGTCAAATACCTCAGTGGCATCAGATATGGAGAGTGTTCTCAAAGAGAAGCTAGCAGCCGAGACCCTGTCACCTCCACAAGATTCCACCCAATGAGTGAGAGGTTGAGAAGGAGAAGAGATCCAGAGTGAAATTTCACCCACCCCCATGGCGAGTTTGGTGGTGGGGGTCCATTTAATGCGGTAAGGACCCTGTTGCCTTCCTGCCTCTGATCTGATTAAGTTAGTGGCAGGAAGGCCTTTCTGCCCCTCTGCCAATTGAGGCCCTAAAGTGAGCAATTAATGCCCACTTAAGGCCCTTATCCTGCTGCCGCTGGTATTCAACGTTGGTATTCATGCATGTGACCTGAAAAGTAAACCCTGTTGGAGTTTGCTTGAGTGCTTCTGAGTAGGGGGAGCTACATTCTAAGGCACTCAGTGCCTGATCGAAGACCCAGTATCGGGAAGAGGGGGGCCTGTTGAAAGCCACCCCTAGCTCTTGTTGCAGACCCTCTCATGCCCTAAGTCACCTGTGCCTGGATCCACCAGCGATCCTGGGCCTTGAATGAACATGGTACTGGCAGCAGCCACTACCTCCATGCTGACCCTGCTGGACTCTGATTGGCCAGCTGCTCTTGGTGTCCTCGATCCCAGGGAAGACCCATTGCTGCCCTGTTAAGTGTCTGTTTGGCATTTAATGCTGCAGGCCTATCCAAAAAGCGGTCAAGTGGGATTCTTGCCAGTTCTCCAGCCAGTAGGCAGGACTACCTACTGTGACTGGGAGAAGCTGCAAGGGAAAGGAGCAATGGTTGCTGGGTTTTTGTCAGGCTGACGGAGTGGAGATCTGGTGGGGAAATGCTGTCATTTGGGTGGGGAAGGTCCAAAGGAATTAAGTGCCCTCAGGCACTTAACTGGTTACTGTTGGGCCTGCCTGCAACTAAGGTTCCTGGCAGTGGAGGTTCTGTATGTCAGCAATTGGCCGTCAGCTCCTCATGCTGCCAGTGCCAGCGGGAGTGATGGCTGCTGGCAGCACTGCACCGACTAGAGGCCCAGAACCACCATGGGATGCCAGGCCAAGGTTGAGTGAAAGCAGGAAGGAAGTCATGGGGTTGGGGTCATGGGAGAAAAGGAAAGGGGGGCTATTGTTGGAGGTAAGGGCGAGACTAAACTTTCATTGGTCAGCCTCCTGCCCATGCCAGGTCCCTTGGTTGGGTACAGAATGCTTGACAGCAAAAGATACTCCCTCTATAGTTCCCCCTAGTTCCCACTGTGATGGGCTGCATTAAATCCAGCCTGGTGAAATGGAAAGGAGCAAGAGGCTGCACAAGGAAGGAGTAGGATGAAGTGGCTGGGAGGGAGAGCAGGGAGGGAGAGGCTAGACAGAAGCAGATCAGTCAGGGACTGAAGTTGAAAGTGCGTGGTTAGGAGTGAGAGTAAAGGTAATGGGGTACATTCTCATCTTTATCACCAGACAGTTAAGCATCACCTGGATGGAGTATACCTTGCAGCAAAGTAAAAATCTACTCCAATGAGAGGGAGAACACCTGTGATAGACTATGACTAGGAGGCACAAGAGCAGCAGTGACAGGCGGAAACTTGAAGGGAAAGTGACAATGGAAGAGAAAAAATGGGAGCGGAGCAACATATTGAGGAGCATTGCCCTCAACAACATAGATATGTACCATGGGTCACAGGCAGGTATTGGTGGTAGTTCTAAATGGTAATGTGCCATTCGCACCCAAATTTCATGACTCTGTACTTACTAACACAGTACCAAGTTCAGGATGTTTACTGTTAAGAGCAGAGAGTTGGGTATAAGTAAAACTATGGGCAGAATTTAATGCCCTCCCCTTGGTGAGGTGGGGGACATTTAATTAGTTGAGAGGCTGCTGGGTGGGGACCCCACCGGCGTCCTGCCTCTGCTCCAATTAAGTCCGGGACAGAAAAGGTCATGGACAGCTTCCTACTCTGCCGCCAATTGTGGCCCTTAAGTGGTAATTACTGCCCACTTGAGGGCCTCATCCACTACCGTTAGTATTCAACCAATGACTGGTGAGGCAGTCGCCACACAGGAAGCCCAAAAGACAAACCCTGTCATGTTCCTTGCGAGCTCCCAGGGAGATCCCTTGTTCAAAGGCACTCAATGCCTGATTGGGGGACCCGGCATTAGGAAGGAGGGGGCCTGCTGAGATTTTTGAGATAGGGGAACATCTTCTGCTGGCCAATTCAGTGCCTGCTTGGCACTAAATACAGCCAGCTTTCCCTTAGGGAGTTTGACAGGGGCTCCTCGCTGGCTGCCCAGCCAGTGGGTGAGGCCCCTGTCGCCTGGATTAATGTTGCCCTATATGTGGAGAATTAAAGGTAAGTGGTAGGATAGGGGGACAAAAATTCTTAATGGCTTTTGAAGGGCTCAAAAAGCATCTCATTGCATAGGCAGTCTTTATTGTGTTGAAGAGTGAGGGTGCTAACAACTGACTAGCAAAAATGAAGTGAAAGGAAATTCAAAGTTAAGCACGAGTTTGGGTCCCTCCCTCTTTGATGTTGTTTGTGTGCAAGGGAGGTTACTGCTGAGTGGCATCATCCACACTGCAGCATGTCTGGAAGGAAGTGCAGACAGGCTCGAGTCTGCAGCTGGCGAGTACAGTTGCTGACTGTGCCAGCCCTCTGCTGCATGGTGGCTGCAGGTGTCCTGGCATCAGATAGCACGTGCTCGACATCAAGATTTCTACTCTTGTGGACTTAGTGCAGATAATTTCCCATGATTGTTATTAAGTAGCTGTAACAGGACTACACACCTGGTCAATGATACCCTGGTACACAATCAGATTGTACCTGCCTATACCCATCCTGGTTTGGCTTCTTTAATGCTGTGCCACTGAAGGCAGAACATATTGTGAATCGGGTGTTCCTAAAGAAGTATTCAATATCACCATTACCCAAGCATTTGGAAATCTTAGCAGTGCCCTCTTGTCTGATGTCCAAGCTTTCTTTGAGTATACAATTCACTCCTCTTAATTCAAAGTGGCTTTAATTCAAATGATTAAAACATTCAATTTTTAGCATTTAAAATTTTTAAATTCCCACTTTGTTATGATGTTATGTATGTTAATGTATTAAATGATATAATTTTTTAAATCTCAAAAATGACTTCTAGGTACCAGGTATCGACAGGAAGAGCCTCTGCATGTGCTATTTGCCAGAGTGGTGTGAAATCACTTCCTCGGCAGATGCAAGAGTGTTGGGTATGAACGTAAAGCAATGGCCTCTAGCCTAAAATTATTCTGGGTGGAAAATACCAAATATCAATCAGTCTTGAGATTTAAAAAATTACATTTCATGCAGCAGGTATTGGTTGGCATCACTCAGCGGAATACCCTTCTTCTTTCAAGCACACTTCCTTTGGGAAACCTAACGATTCCAGTAATGGCGCTGGGGACCAAAACAATTGCACAAATTTGGGACTGGTAGTGGTCCTTGATTGCGCGCTGGGCTGCTATTTAGTGTACAAAAATAGCGACTGATGAGTGTATTTACACTGCCACAAATTGGTGAAGGCATTAGCTGTGTGCTACTGTCTACCTGAAGTACGCAGAGGAGGTAGATCAATTTGTATGCAATGTGGATTTGATGCTAGTGCTGCCGTTTTGGGGCTCAATGCTCCACTCAACACCTCTTAACCTTGCATGGCTGAATACACATTAAGCAGCAGGAACGATTCTACACCAGCTCTTTGACTTCTTCTAGCAGTTGCTACGATTCTGTAAGTGTTTGATGTTTTCCATATTTGTTTCAAGATACAGAAGTCTACGAGGAGTGGTGTGGCCAGTGCTAAAGAACTTTTTCTGATTTCAAGGCTTCTGCACAGACCAGTTGCTGCTTTCCATTTGGAAGGACAGGCTGCTAGAAGGGTTAGCTGTGGAGTAGGGAGAGGAGGAGCAAATGAAAAGGAAGAGAGGCAGCAATCTAGATAGCCCCTTTCTGCCCAGGTTGTACATGAAGAATCATTTCACGTGAGGTACCAGTAACTGCAACCTTTATTCACCAAAGATCCCACTCTCCTTACCTTCCCTCTATCACAGACTATCATCATCTTGCAAATGCAAGAATTAAGGCCACCAAAAAATAAGCTTTCCAAAACAATCTTGCATGCGACTTTGAACTCATCACTCTTACACCTAGTGTTCTGTGAGTCTTTACCTGTCCTAGTCCTCCTGCACAGTGCTATGCCAGTGGCAGCAGCAGGGCTGGTGAAAAGCTGCTGATATTCAATGGAGGAGACTGTAGAGATGGCCTTGCAGGATGACCTTGAGCAGCTCTGAGCTTAAAAGACCTGGCTTCAGGCTGCATCACCTCAGCGTGGATGGGTTGGCGGACTGACAACAAATTGGGAACTAGCGGAATGGCAGGATTTGGAGCACGAAGGCTGTCATCCTGAGAGAGGACAGCAGGTTCAGAGTCCATGCAACCATTGCCACTCTCCTGGGCCAGCACCTCAGCAAACCTAGTAAACTTTTATAGACACCCCTGCAAGACCCTTTGAGCACTGGTATCCACAGCCATAGAAAAGTAGGAGCAGGGGTAGGCCATTTAGCCTGTTGAGCCTGCTCTGCCATTCAATTAGATTGTGGCTGATCATTTACCTCTACTTCATTTTCCCATGCTATCCCCATATCCCTCGAAGTCATTAGTATCCAGAAAGCTATCAATTTCTGTCTTGAACATACTCAATGATTGAGCTTCCACAGCCCTGTGGCATAGAGAATCCTAAAGATTCACCACCTTCTGAGTGAAGAAATTCCTCCTCATCTCAGTCTTAAATGGCCTGCCCCTTATTTTGAGACTGTGTCCCCTGGTTCTAGACTCACCAGCCAGGGGAAACACCCTATCCACATCTACCCTGTCATGTCCTGTAAGAATTTTGTAAGTTTCAATGTGATCACCTCTCATTCTTCAAAACTTTTGAGGAATACAAGCCGTGTTTCCTCAAGCTCTCCTCATAGCACAATCCTGTTATCCCAGGGATTAGTCTGGTGACCCTCTGTTGCATTCCCTCTATGGCAAGTATAAAGGAGGTGGCCATGGAAATAGTGGATATGTTGGTTGTCATCTTCCAAAATTCTGTAGATCCTGGAACAGCCCCAGCAGATTGGAGGGTGGCAAATGTAACCCCACTATTTAAAAAAGGAGGGAGGGAGAAAATAGGGAATTACAGACCGGAAAGTCTAACATCAGCAGTAGGGAAAATGCTAGAGTCTATTATAAAGGATGTGGTGACAGGACACTTAGAAAATATCAACTGGATTAGACAAAGTCAGCATGGATTTATGAAAGGGAAATCATGTTGACAAACCTGCTGGAGTTTTTTGAGGACGTAACTAGTAGGATAGATAAAGGAGAACCAGTGGATGTGGTGTATTTGGATTTTCAGAAAGCTTTTTATGAAGTCCCACATAAGAGATTGGTGTTTAAAATTAAAGCACATTCGATTGGGGGTAATACATTGGCATGGATTGAGAATTGTTTAGCAGGCAGGAAACAGAATAGGAATAAGTGAGTCTTTTTCGGAGTGGCAGGTAGTGACTCGTGGGGTACCACACAGATCAGTGCTTGGGCCACAGCTATTCACAATATATATATCAATGATTTGAATGAGGGAAGCAAATGTAATATTTCCAAGTTTGCTGATGACACAAAACTAGGTGGGAGTGTGAGTGGTGAGGAGGATGTTAAGAGGCTTCAAGGCGTTTTAGACAAGTTGCGTGGACGAATCCATGGCAGATGCACTGTAACTTGGATAAGTGTGAAGTTATCCACTTGGGTAGGAAAAACAGAATGGCAGAGTATTATGTAATTAGTGATAGATTGGGAATTTAAAAAATTCATTCATGGGATGTGGGCCTCGCTTTTATTGCCCATCCCAAATTGCCCTTGAGAACGCGGCGGTGAGTTGCCTTCTTGAACCGCTGCAGCCCATGTGGTTTAGGTACACCCACAGTGCTGTTAGGGAGGGAGTTCCAGGATTTTGACCGAGCGACAGTGAAGGAATGGCGATATATTTCCAAGTCAGGATGGTGAGTGACTTGGAGGGGAACTTCCAGGCGGTGTTTCCATGTGTCTGCTGCTCTTGTCCTTCTAGATGGTAGTGTTCATGGGTTCGGAAGGTGCTGTCTAAAGAGCCTTAGTGAGTTCCTGCAGTGCATCTTGTAGATGGTACACTTTGCTGCTATTGTGCGTTGGTGGTGAAGGGAGTGAATGTTTATGAATGGAGTGCTAATTAAGTGGGCTGATTTGTCCTGGATGTTAGAGATGCACCCATCCAGGCGAGTGGGGAGCATTTCATCACACTCCAGATCTGTGCCTTGTATATGGTGGACAGGCTTTGGGGAGTCAGGAGGTGAGTTACTCGCTGCAGGATTCTTAGCCTCTGATGTACATAGGGACCTGGGTCTCCTTGTACATGAGTCATTTAAAGCAAGCATGCATGTGCAGCAAGCCATTAGAAAGGCAAATGATATATGGCCTTCATTGCAAGAGGATTTGAGTACAGGAGCAAGGATGCCTTACTGCAACTATACAGGGCCTTGGTGAGATCACATCTGGAGCATTCTGTGCAGTTTTGGTCTCCTTACCTAAGAAATGATATACTTGTCATAAAGGGAGTGCAATGAAGGTTCATCTGACTGATTCTTGGGATGGCAGGATTGTCGTATGAGGAGAGATTGGATCAATTAGGCCTGTATTCATTGAAGTTAGAAAAATGAGAGGGGATCCCATTGAAATGTATAAACTCCTGACAGGGCTGGACAGATTGGATGCAGGAATGACGTTTCCTCTGGCTGGGGGCCCTGGAACAAAGGGTCACAGTCTGTAGATACGGGGTAGGCCAATCAGGACTGAGGCGAAGAGAAACTTCTTCATTCAGAGGGTGATTAACCTGTGGAATTCTCTACCACAGAAAGCTGTGGAGGCCAAGTCACTGATTATATTTAAGAAGGAAATAGTTTTTTTCTAGACTCTAAAGGTGTCATGCGGTATGGGGAGAATGCGGGAATATGGCATTGAGGTAGAGGAACAGCCATGATCATATTGAATGGCAGAGCAGGCTCGAAGGGCTGGATGACCTACTCCAGCTCGTATTTTCTACGTTTCTATCCTTCCTTAGATAAGAAGACCAAAACTGTACATAATACTCCAGGTGTGTGGAGTATTGACTCTATACAATTGCAGCAAGACGATTTTACTCCTGTACTCAAATTCCCTTGTGATGAAGGCCAGTATACTATTTGCCTTCCTAATTGCTTGCTGCACCAGCCTGCTAGCTTTTAGTAGCCCAGATCCCTTTGGACATCAACGCTTCCCAACCTCTCATCATTTAAGAAATACTCTGCCTTTCTGCTTTTCAGACCAAAGTGGATGACTTCACACTTATTATTTCCATCTGCCATGTTCTCGCCCATTCACTTAGCCTGCCCAAGTCCTCTTGAGGCCTCCTTGCATCCTCACAACTTACATTCCCACCTAGTTTTGTGTCAACAGCAAATTTGGAAATATTACATTTGGTCCCCACATCCAAAATCGTTGATATATATTATGAATAGCTGGGTACTCAGCACTAATTCTTGTGGTATCCCACCAGTAACAGCCTGCCATCCTGAGAATGAGCCATTTATCCCAAATCTCTGTTTTCTGTCTGTTAACCAATTCTCAATCCATACCAGTATTTCACCCCGAATCCCATGTGCTCTAATTTTGTTTACTAACTGTAGGACCTTATCAAAAGCCTTCTGAAAATCCAAATACACCACATCCACTGGTTCTCCTTTATCTACACTACAAGTAACATCCTCAAAAAATTTCAACAAGTTTGTCAAACATGATTGCCTTTTCATAAATCCATGTTGTCTCTTCCCAGTCCTATCATTATTTTCCAATTGTCTAGTTATCGCATCATGTATAATAGATTCTAACATTTTCTCTACTACTGACGTCAAACTGACAGATCTTTAGTTCTCCATTTTCTCTCTCCCTCCCTTCTTAAATAGTGGGGTTACATCTGCTACTTTCCAGTCTGCAGGAATCTTTCCAGAATCTATAGAATCTTGAAAGTTAACCACCAATGCATCCATTATCTCTATAACTACCTCCTTCAACACTCTTGGATATAGCCATCAGGTCCAGCAGATTTATCAACTTTCAATCCAATTAATTTTTCGAGTACTACCTCTTTATTAATACTAACTTATTTAATTTCCTTATTTTCTCAAGCCTCTTGGTTCCCTAGTATTTCTGGGAACTTTTTTGGATCTTCCTCTATGAAGACAGAGACAAAAGTAATTGTTTAGTTTCTCCGCCATTTCCCTATTCCCCATTATAAATTCTCCTGTCTCCGCCTGTAATGAGCACTCATTTGTCTTTGCTAACCTTTCCTTTATCACATACCTAAAGAAGCTTTTACAGTCTATCTTTATGGGCAAAATTTTTTCTTGGCGGGTGGGCATGCATTCATTTTCTCTTTTCCCTTAATCAGTTTCTTGGTCCTCCTTTGCTTGATTCTAAATTACTCCCTATCCTCAGGCTTACTACTTTTTCAGAGAACCTTATAAGCCATTTCTTTTGATCTAATGTAATCTTTAACTTCCTTTAGTTGTTGGGTTTTTGTGTCTTAGAGGAATGTATATTTGTTGTAGACAATGTAATACTATTTGAAATACTAGCCATTGCTTGTCTGCCATCAAATTTTTTAGTGTATTTTCCCAATATCACTTTCAAACTAAATATAAAACCCTATCATATTTTGGTCATGATGGCAGCAATATGAATGTGACTTCAAACTGACCCTGCATAGCTTCGCTGCAGCAATTGGACATCTGCTGGAAGCTATTTATGTTACAAGGGAAACTGAAGCATTGGCCGCCAGATGCTGCATCATAGTTGGGTCCACAAGTATGTTGATGGTGTTGGTCACCGCTTCCACAGTGGAAAGGATGGGGCTCCAAGTTTTGCACCAAACCCTCTGTCAAGTTGGTGCTTGTCTACTCTCTGCTCCTTGGCATTGGATGCAGATTTCCTGGTAGGCTGCCCAATGCACCAAGCATGTCATTGTGCATGCCCATCAGCTGCCTTCCTTAGCCTGCCCTATCAAAGCCCCCATCTTCATCCTCTTCAGCAAAACTCGTTTGGGGGAAAGTAAGAGGTACATGCATCCACCATCTGCAGCTTTCAAGTGAGAAGAGATTGTGGGATGAAGAGGAAGTGGGTGTAAGAAGGAGAATTAGGTATGCAGTTATTATCATCATAAACTGACTTAGCCCGCCATTGGCCCAGTGCTCAGAAATTGCTGTTGCAATAATGGTCAGCACTGTCTCACCATGGGGGTTAGGATATCCAGGCACATCTCTCCCCTTATGGTTAGCACCTGCTGCTTTAGGTTCTGCACCCCCTTGTCCTGTAATAGAGAGGAAAGTGTGTCAGTGAATGTGGTGCAAT
This sequence comes from Carcharodon carcharias, assembly GCF_017639515.1. NCBI lineage: Eukaryota > Metazoa > Chordata > Chondrichthyes > Lamniformes > Lamnidae > Carcharodon > Carcharodon carcharias. The sequence continues at coordinate 72,210,903 of NC_054477.1, read as the reverse complement.
ATATTTGGCTGATGTGGCTGTCATGGGTGAATACTGGCAAAGTGTGCAAGCTGTGAGATGTAGATGTGGGGCTTGCAAATGTGCTAAGTGTGTAAGGAGGCATTGGTGCGTGTAAATGTTAGGTGTGAGTCCTAATTGATGAGATTGTTGATCAATGAGATATTGCGTGTGGCGAATTGAGAAATATGTGAGGCTAATGGTGCTGTTGGTAGGATGTGACATTTGAAGGTGCATTCACTGACCTTGAGCACATGGATGAGATCATTGCACATCTTGTGATACTGCATCCAGGTCCTTGGACCTTGACTCTTGTATTGACCTCTGTGCCTATCCGTTTTGTTTCTGGTGGGCCTCCTGCCCCACTGTGGACACAAGACATCTTTCCTCCTTTCCACCTGATGCACCAAGGCCTCTAATGCAGCGTTTGAAAACCTTGGAGCCCACACTCACCCATGTTGTGCTCTCCTTCACTGTTTTTCAGGCCAGATTGCTGCACGACAACCAGAATGCACCTCCTCTTTCAGCAGTACAGGCTAGCTTTAAGAAGTTCCTGAAAGTTGCAATTTTGGGCACCCTGCTGATGCATGGAAGCAATGAACAGCACAGTTAACGCTGGCTGCACACACCAGTCATTCAAATGGGCAAACAAAACAAAGTTGCTGTGTTGCTTCCATTTCAATCAACAGGCGTGGGTTAAATGTGCATTGCTATCTTATGCCTGTTTTCAGGAGTAATCCAGTTTATCCCCCCCACGCCCACCCCCCTTCATGACCTCCACCCCCCATGCCAGCAGAACACGAACAAAGAAAAATGAAAAATCATGATTCAGCAATGACTTCAGGATTGGTGGATGAATCTTTCTGCTAGGCCCTTTAAATTCACTGCAATATACTGCTCATGTATAGCAATCCTTCCCAACTGCTATTTTTGGGCTGGATTTGCACTTGGCACTGAACCAATTTTATGGCTGTAACATGATGCAAATGCCACAATAATGTCACTTCCACAACATTATAATCTTACTCTGAAACAGCTGCCTCTCAGGCTGAAGTGCTCTGAATCTAACCCAACTCTGATTTCAGATGTATTTGCCAGGAAGGTAACAGTTTAAAAACAGTCCTGTACCTGAGGCCACAAAACTCAAATTGGACAAAGTAGCTAAGAAGAAATATAAGCTAAAATTAGACCCAGTTGCCTAGGCTTTGAGAGCCAGATTGCTTGATGTGGGCCTGGGACTGCAATTTAAGACAGCATTGTTTTATAGTTTTGAGACCCCCTTGGTGAACAACAAGAAGAATTGAACTGTAGCATCTGGTTCTTCACGGCTCAAAATAAAGGATGTTAGCAGCTAGTTCTATGCTTGTCCTTCAGTATGATCATACTTTTGAGATAATTACAAAAAAAACCCTGAAATTCTGGTTGCAGACAGAACGAAACAAAGCAGTTGGTTTTTGGACCTGTTACACTTCTGATATTTAATAAAACAAAAACAAAGCCGAATGTTCTAGATATTTAATACACAATGCTTCCATGGGAGTGATAACAAATTAGTTCTGAGCACAAGGTTTCTCTGGCACTCTTACTCCAGCTGCCTGTTTTGTCTATGTGTGAATGCCGTGAACACATGTTGCCCTAAGGTCTGTAACTGAGCTGTGCTTGGCCTTTTTTTTTCTCCAACCTTGGTCTTGTTGAAAGGCTGATATGTGTTGCGCAGTGTACATGGCAGAGAGAATCCCTTCCTGGTGAGGGTATCAGAGCATGGGAAAACAAAATCCTATAGTTCCTTTTGCCCTTGTTCCATCCCATTTCACCCTGTACACCAACCGTGCATGGCCACTTGTCACTGACCCCTGCCTTGTCCCATTTTCTTTCACTCTTTGAGGTTGCACATGTGTGACAGCACTGAGTGACATCGTGTTCTGAAACTGATTGTACAACATTGTCCAGCACAAACCATGCATAAACTTGAGTGGCTACGTGCAGAGCCAGCGCAGAGTGTGGAGAAAATGCCTTTGGAGGTGGCCAGGAATGGGGCAGGGTCTCTGACAGACCTCATTGTGCTTGTATCTGACTGCAGAATCACTGGAGTAGAAATGAGGAATAGTGACTGAGAACAGAGTCCAAAACAGATTGGTTTGATAAATCTGCTGTGATTCAACTGTTACTTTTTTCCCAAAAACTTGAAACTGTTATCTTAACATAACTTGACACACATGGTTAAAATCAAGATTTTATAACTGTAGCTGTGAAACCTGACATGAACAAAAACTGCATGAAGAAAAACTGATCTCTTTACCATGACATCAAACAATAAATTGCATTTGTTGCCTGTTCTTTAGCTCTGTCAATATGAAATACAAGTTACAAATAGAATAGAGACAATTTATTTATTCCTTCTAGTTAAAATATATGCCAGTGATATGTTTACGTGTGGAAGTTGAGGAAAGGTGGCTCTTTCTAATTTAGTTAGTAACTTTTAGTTAAAGAAAAGTTGGTGTAAGATTAATATTGCACTATTTATATATCTACAATGCCGCTTGAACAAAATGTGCATCTACAGCGACCTGTAAATCAGTGCATCATGTTGCAAAAAATGTTTTTATTTAATTTAATGCTATTCAATATACCAAAAAAGAACTTCAAAAAAAATAATTATGGAGGTTGAAATTGTATGGTGCATCATTGAGACCAAATGCATAAATGCATTTGACTCTTGATATTTTCACTAGTTTACTTTTAATGATAAATTATTTTGTTAAACAAATGAATTTCTTACAAGTTTGCCATGTCAGCTATATATTGTCCAAAAAGCACTGCTTATCCTTGGCAGCTTTCAAAGAATGAACATAATTTTGCTCTTACAACATCTATATATCACTTCTTGATACTGAATACTATAAAATAATCCCCAACTCAAAGTACTTTCTTCATAAAATAAAACAAATTCATTCTTAGTGCAGAAAAGCTGTAAAAGGCTGCAAAGGGTTATGTTTTGATTCTTTTACCATATTCCACATAAAGTTTTCTGTAACTTAAGGCTCACTTGGATATGTTTATAAAATGTATGGTTGATCATTCTGCAGTGAAGTGTATTCAACAGTAGATCTGGTCATTTCACTGATTTTTCATTATGCTCTATCACTATGGTGTAAGAAATCACCAATGTAAATAAAGATGCTGAATTAAAATATCACATCTGTACTGGAAATGGCAAACAATTATGTCTAAAATGCATCATTAACACAGACTATTAAATGCTTTATTTACCCACAATTGATTTTTTTTTGTCATTAGCCACCTCTTTAACTGAGAACCATTCAAGCAGATTAAGATAAATAATTTTGGGATAACTACAAGAACATTGGAGGAAAAATGAACTTCCACTACCTAATTACCATGAGCTTCACTACAAGTAATTAACTTGTAACTGTGATTCTATAAACCTTGTGATGCAATATCATCCATGAGCTTAAATGGACAGATTTGTAAAGTGTGCTCACTGAAGGCACCCTGCAAAATAGAAAACGTCTCTAAATATTAGGAGGCTATGAGAAACTTATAACTTCAGATGTAAAAGGAGAGAATTAAATTTGTTAAAACAATTTGAAGGCTTGAGTAGCATATGTAAATCAGTTGGACTTCATACCAGCAGTTTATGATATCATCTGAAAGCTTTTCGCTTTCTGCAACTTAACCTAATGTGAATTTGTAGAAATATGAATATGCATGTTTATGCAATGAGTAGGTATTTTATAATAAAATCTCCATAATATTTTGTGAACAAGAATGTGATCAATTATAAGATTTCACTTACGATAAATAATTTGTAACTTCCACTTTCATGAATTGCGCCAGTTCCATTTAATTTATCCTTATTCAATAACTCACATTAGGTTCCTTCTAAATTCTAGGCCCACTATATCACACAAAGTACAACATTTAATGACTTTATCATAATTCGATAACAGTCAACCCCTCTCCTCAAATATATAATTACTAATAAAACAAGCTCATATAATTAAAACATTAATGATATTTTTCATGTTGGCATGTAGGGATTTTAAAAAGTTAAAATCTGAAATAAAAACAGAATAAAAAATTGCTGTAAATATCCAACAGTTTGCCAGCTCTGAAAAAAGAAAGGATGGGCTAACACTTCAAGCATAGATCCAATTTAGAATAAGGCTCTATACCTGAAATTTTGACCTATCTTTTCTCCTTCAGTTGCTGACCGACTGTGAATTTCCAGCATTTTCTGTCCTTATGAATAATATCATTGACATTAAATATGTGTGAATTGCATTGTAACTCACTTATAACTACATCACTCATGAGTCATAGGTCACTAAATGGCAGTGCGCATGCAAGATTCTGCACATACTCTGCTGTACGTGCATATGATGCTACTCAATGCATAACTCTGGATATAGAATTAATCGCACACAGAAAGAGGACTGCCTAACTCACTAGCATCAGTACACAAGCGACTTGTGAAGGTCCTGCTGAAAAGGAGACTAAATTGTACATTCAACAGCTTATTATTAGGCATTTTTCATTTGACAATGATAGCATTAGCAGAAACATTTGTTTTATTAGAATATTCAAATGCAACTTGCTCTGACCTATTGTGTATATTATAAAGGTTCCATTATGCTTCCCTTGTAGATATACAAAGCAGCTTTTAACCCTTTTCAGATGATTTTATCTGCCATTATGAAACTCAAAATAGCAATAATTAAGGTTAAAAGTTGTCAAAAAATGTCTCCAGTAACTGTATCTTTTAATAACTTGTTAATGAAGCCAATTTACATTTCTTTTTTTTGATGTATTTGCAGTGCCAAATCTATAGAATATGTGGTATGATATATTTCATGATTCAGGCATTACATATTACAAGATTATTGTTTATAATAAAACTGCCAAAATTAGAAGTGTATAAATTAATTTTAGCACTGCTGTTGCTGCTAACTGCCAGCAATAGGAATATAGTGGTGTCTCCAAAAGATTTGTGAAAATGGAAATTTGGTATATTATTGAGACAAATGATTCAAATTACTGGTTCTGGAGCTTTGGTAGCAGTAACTCTGAGGATTGAGTTGAACATGAGAAATTAGTCCTGGTAACCACACCTGATAAATTATGCAAATGACATTCCAATGACTAGCAAAATTATTTCAATGATTTGTATAAATGCATTTGTAACCTAGTAATACATATTTTCAAAGAAAATTATAGATGAATCTTTCTATTTTAACATAAAAGCAGTGCATACATTTTAAAATAAAATACTCAAATCTAAAGTTAAATTTTTCTTAATTTTTGCTGCATATATGGCTCATTTATTCAAGTTTTTCACATTTGTCAGATATTGCAATGAACAAATGATGTAAATCTTAACATACTATTACAATGGGTTTTATTAGAATGTTAACTATTACCAGTTTATGACCATCAGTGTTAGGACCATTCATTATATGATGAGGCTGCATATGTTTTTGTAGGTGACAAAGATAGATATGAGCAATATACACTTAATTAAATATCATACACATATATTACAATAAATATACATGACAAGCAATCTCATTCTATATCTTCTTCAAACCTTTTGATTACCAGATATCCTCCAGGTTTTAATTCCTTTAAATAGATAAACTGAATTGTATGCAAACAATTCACCGTTAATTTAAGATGCAGCACTGGATTTTTGTTCTGGGGTCAAGATTCCAACATCGGGTGCATTTCTAGGTCCTGACCCCATGATGTCGCTTGGCGCCGACGCAATTTTTAACAAGCAGGCCAATTAGTGGCCTGGCCACAACCTTGCCATGCAATTAAGGAGAGCAGGCGTGCTTCTGATGCTGTAGGACCAATTGGAGGCTCCCAAGCACTGAAAGATCAGCAGCCCCACTGTCGGAGGGGAAAGATGGAGGCACCCACTGAAAACATCTTAAAAAGGTGAAATTATAGAGGTCATAACTGCCAGACCATCATTGTGCAGGGGTAACCCCTTCACAGGACAGCCAACTGCTGCAGCCGTGGACCTTGACCTTTGCAGCTGCAGGGTCTTGGGGACTGATATTAAATTGTAGGATGGACTGTAGGTCCTAGCACCCCGCTTTGCCACCAAGAGGCAGCCTCCATCCCACAGCCATGTTTCAGCCTCAGTGGAAGGCCTGCATGACAACTGGAAAATTCCAGTTGACCTCTGCGCAGTGGCTGGCCTCAAAGGCCCCTTAAGGGATTTAATCGGCTACCTGCCACTTGCAGGTGTCAACCAGCTGTCAACTCCCCCACCCCCCACAACTCCCAAGGCCCTAAGCAGACTCTTCGAAAGTGGCCCAGAAGCACAAATATGCCAGAAAATCAGCCGGCTGATGGGGGAAATTGAGGGCCCACCCACCTCCAATCTCACCTCTGCAGTCATCAGAAGATTCAACCCCTCGGCTCTGGAAAAATATTAAGTTATTTGATTTGTTTGAACACACTTTATTTGCAAACTTTAAAGAAAAATAGAATAAAAATTTATGAAATCAAATTAATTGCAAACTCCCGTCCAATTCCTAGAATGTGATCATTCCTAGGTTAACCTATTCACTACTAAAGATGTTTTTTTGGTGTATTTCCCACTGTGGTTCCTGGTCCAATGTAGCTCCCAGATAGCATCGTAATTGTAGCTGTATAGAGTGGAAGTAGACTCAAGACCCCTTCTCATTGGCAATATATAGTGAATCTCTTCTGGAAAATTTCACGGGCTAGATGACGCAGTTGACTTAAGTTAACACATTTGTCCGAGTCATTGGCCTTTATTTAACCTTTGCTTTGACTCCAGCATAGATAAGGAAATAAAAGTCACTGCTCACTAAGAACACTGAAACTCAAAAGTAAACTTTTTGCATTATGTTTATAGTAGAGACTTGTTTTTGAAAGTACTTCTCAGTCAGTACAGTTTCATGCTCCAACAGCAAATCCACTGCGCTGCTTTTACTTTTCACCAGCACAAGTGGAAATAACAGCTAAAATACAGTAGCCATTTTCAGCCCCACTATCTTCCGACTGCCCTATTTTAAAATCAGGTTTACCAGTGCTCTGCTTTTGATCCTGCAGCTGACAGTTTTAAAACAAATAATAATCATTTAAAGAATATTGCATGGGACAAATTTTAACTTTTCCTACTGGGCAGAAAATGGGCAGTAAAGGATCGACCTTCTGCTCCTCCAGCTCTCACAAGCAACATTTTATGAAGTTTATAAATTTACTGATTTGTGCCTCTTCTGCACCCAATCCATTTGTTTGCTGCAATGGTCTGGTGAGAAATTCACTGCGCCTTCCGGCTCAGGCTGTCAAATTAAAATTCTATTGAAGGTCCCCAAGGAAGGCGTCAGAATCAAACATGTTAAATAAAAATCCACCAGATTCAGGTACAGTTGTCCTTGATGAGCAGGCTGAAATTGTGTTTGGCCAGCTCCGGGTGGCTCCGACCTAAACAAATTTAATGCCGCACTCGCCCAGTTTCTGCCATGCAGGATAAAAATTACACCCACCATTTCCCAGGAGGTAATTACCCCTCCAGTACCTCATCTACTATCATGGCATCCCACTGCTGAGCACCATAGGAAAGACATTTGCCCATGTTGCCCTTGCCAGACTGCAGATCATGACTGAACTCACCTACAGTGAATCCCAGTGTGATTTCTGAACTGGAAGATCTGCAATTGACATGACCTTCTCAGTCTGACAACATTGGTTAGAGATCATCTCAAAAGCATCTGGCCAAATCATTGTGAGAGAAAACATTTATTTTATCCTCATCTCCTATTTTATTCACTTTCAACCAAATGTAAAACCTTTGTTTGTACGGGTCACATATCCTTTATCAGTAAATCCAAAAACCGAACACGTCCAAAATTCACACTTTTTTTGAACCTCATCGACCTTTAGCATGGGAAGTCTTGTCGTTTGCACTGTTTATCTTGTGATTGTTTTGGTGAATATGTCAAGATGAAACTTTTTCAGTTGCCCTGTTTTTATTATTCAGTGTTACATCTTGCTATTCTAGCTATTTTATTTACTTTAGACTTTAGCTAGCCTAGGCTTACGCAATTGTAATGTAAGTTTATATGTGGTACCTGAAACCGAAATTATCTGAAATCCAAAGTGCAATCGGCCCCAAGGGTTTGGATAAAGGATACTTGACCTGTAATTAGTCCTCTATGTTAGGGCTGAATTCTGCCATTGTCCCCAATTATGCCTTCAGTGCCATTTTTTTCAATTATGTATAGTGCTGACTCATTGTGTACCTGAGCACAGTGTGTACACAGAACAATCTTTCAAATTGCTCAAACTTCCTCAGAGTCAGCTTTCGGAGTCCCAAAAATGTGTCACAATGTTCTTTCATCCTTAATTTCTCAAATGAAATATAAAAGAAAATTCCATTGTAGCCTCGACATCATCTTTCTGTTATGTATTGCACTGAGTAAGACAAACACATGCTCAAATAGGCAGCCATTATTGAACTAACTTCATTTACACCTCCCCAGCAAAGAGGACAATATTACAAAATGCTCAGATCTTGAAATATACTACAGGGTTGTTTCCTGGCACCGACACTCTTTGGCATAGTCTTCTCTTTGTTGCTGTCATATGCCTTCAGGTCATCTACAGAGGTTGTCTACATATATACCAGAACTGATGGAAAGTTTGCTGGCCGGAAATCCAAAACAAAGGTGCACCAAGTCCTCTTCAGGGAGCTGCTCAACGCTGACAATGCTACACTGGCATTCCATGCCAAGGAACAACCTCAGCGGCAAATGGACACACTCTCTCAGACCTGTGGAGAGTTTGGTTTGACCATCAGCAATAGTAAGACAAATGTAAACTCCATGATGTTGCCACACCACCATCTATTAGCATTGCTGATGTGACGCTGGAGGTGGTTGACAGTTTCAGACATGTTGGCTCCACAATCACCACTTGATGCTGAAATCCACACATGCATTGCAAAAGCTGCAGCTGTATGTCCTAGCTGAGTAGGAGAGTGTGAAGCAAAGCAACCTGACTGAGAACACCAAATTATGGGTCTGCCAAGCCTGCATCCTCAGCACACCCCTCGACAGTGGTGAGACCTGGATAATAGATGCTCGGCAGGAGAAAAGGCTGAACAGCTTCCATTTTTGTCATCTCAGACATACTCTCAGCATCTCCTGGCAGGACCACATCACCAGCTCAGAGATCCTGAACCTGCTTATTGCATCAGCATATACTTGTTGCTAAGCTAACAATGTCTATCCTGGCTCAGCCACATTCACCAGTTGGATGACGGCTGTATACCCAAAGACCTGTATGGCGAACTGGTTACTGGGTCTTGACCCCCTGGGTATCTGTACCGCCACTACCAGGACACCTGCAAGCGAACTATGAAGATGGTGGACACTAACACAGACAACTAGGAGACAGTCGCTGATGGCCATGACCTCTGGAGGGGCATTGGAAGAGGTAAGGCAAAATAGAAAGCTTTCCTGGCCAAGAAGAGAGCCCAGAGAAAACAGAGGCCAGCAAATCTGAACCATCTCAGCCATCTGTCTTCCTCTGCAGCAAATATGCAGAGATTGCCTCACCAGAATGGGGCTCCTGAGCAATACCATGTGATTACAGAGTTGACAACCATGGTGCAAACCATTGTCTTACAAGACAAGGTTGCCACTGATGGCTTCTGAGTGGTTAGATAACCTAAGCAATTTAAACCACCCATCCTCCCAGTTTCTGCAACATTGATAGGATGAAAATTACACCCACTGTTTCTCAGGAGGCAGATAACCCCCGCCCAGTACCTCATCTAAATGTACATTCTTCATGTACAAGAGTTGGCATGTTCTTGTACTAAAATGTTTTTTCATATCCTGACCTGAAATCATCCCGATTGTACTTTTCAGCAGCAGTCACTGAACAGCAATCAGGAGTGGGAATTCTAGTTGATTTTTATTTTTCCTGACCAAGTCACAATAAGTCCAGTTCTGCCCTACTTCTCTCTAAAGCTGTAGATCAGCCTGATTCATCACAGACCAGGAATTGAAGTAAAAGGAAATTAGAAAAGCAAAGCGAGGATACAAAAACATTTTGGCAGGTAAAATCTAAGCAAACCCAAGATGTTTTGCCAGTACATTGAGAGCAAGAGGATAACTAAGGAAAGGGTAGGGCCTATTGGAGATGTACATGGTAACTTGTGTGTTGATGCAGAAGATGTGGGCAGGGCTCTCAGTGAAAACGTTGTCTCCATCTTCACTAAGGAGAGGGATGATGCAGAAATTCTAGTTAAAGAGGAAGAGTGCGAAATATTAGATACAATATGCATAATGAGAGAGGAAGTACTGAATGGACTGGCATCCTTGAAGGCGGATAAATCATCAAGGCCAGATGGATTGTATAAAAGCAAAATACTGCAGATGCTGGAAATCTGAAACAAAAACAAAAATTGCTGGAAAAACTCAGCAGGTCTGACAGCATCTTTGGAGAGGAAGACAGAGTTAACATTTCGCGCCGTATGACTCTTCATCAGAACTAAAGAGAACTGAAGAGAAATAGAAATGTGGTGAAATATAAGCTGTTTAAGGGGGATGGGAAAGGTGAAGCTGGATAGAGAGCCAGTGATAGGTGGAGGCAAAGGAGAGATTGCCAAAGATGTCATAAACATAAGGTCAAAGGGATTTGACGGTGGTGATATTAGCTAAAGGATGTGCTAATGGTGACATTAAGGGTAAAAAGCAGGATGAGCAAGTGACAGATGGCCCTAGTGGGGGTGGGGTGGGGGGAGGGGATCGAAATAAGCTAATAGATGGAGATAAAACAATGGATGGAAATACATTTTTTAAAAATTTAGATGGATTGCAGATGGATTGTATCCCATGTTGTTAAAGGAAGCCAGGATGCTCTGAGGATCATTTTCCAATCCTCACTAGATACAGGTGAGGTACCAGAGGATTGGAGGTCTGCGAACGTTGTACCTTTATTTAAAAAGGATGTGAGGATTAGGCCAGAATACTATAGGCCGGTCAATCTGAATTTGGTGGTGGGCAAATTATTGGAGTCAATTCTGAGAGACAGGATAAACTGTCACTTAGGCATAAATTGATCAGGGACAGTCAGCATAGTTTTGGTAGGGGAAGATCGTGTCATACCAACTTAATAGAATTTTTTTGAGGAAGTAATAAGGATCTTTTATGAAAGTAGTGCAGTGGATCTTGATAACATCGCTTTTAGTAAGACATTTGACCAAGTCCCACATGAGAAGTGAGATCCCATGGGATACAGTGTGAGTTGGATCCAGAATTGGCTCAGTGACAGGAAACAAAGGGGAATGATTGATGGGTGTTTCTGAGAGTGGTACGTGGTGTTCAGTGACGTCCACAGGCTTAGTGTTGGGGCCCTTGTCAGACATCTTAATGATTTGGATTTAAATGTGGGAGGTATGATTGGGACATTTGCAGATGGCACAAAAGTTGGTCGTGTAGTTGATAGTGAAGAGAATAGCCATTGTCTCCAAAACTTTGTCAATGGTTTAGTTAAGTGTGTTGAAAAGTGGCAATTAGAATTCAATCCAGAGAATTGTGAGATGATGCATTTGGAGAGGGCAAGCAAAGCAAGGAAATACCCAATAAATGGGAGGATATTGAGAGGGGTTGAGGAAGTGAGACACCTTGGAGTGCATGTCCACAGGTACCTGAATGTGGTAGGACAGGTGGATAAGGTGGTAAAGAAAGCAAATGGAATGCTCTCCTTTATTGGGCGAGGTATTGAATACAAAAGCACGGATGTAATTCTGGAACTGTATAAAATGCTGGTTAGGCCACAGCTAGAATTTTGCATACAACTCTGGTCACCACATTACAGGAAGTACATATGTGCCCTGGAGAGAATACAGAGGAGTTTTACAAGAATGTTGCCAGGGCTTGAAAATTGCAACTTTGAGGAGAGATGGGATAGGCTAGGGTTGTTTCCCTTAGAACAGAGGAGGCTTAGGGATGACCTAATTGAGATATACAAAATTATGAGGGGGCTAGATAGGGTAGACAGGAAAGACTTGTTTCCCCTAGCTGAAGGGTCAGTTACCAGGGGCATTGATTTAAGATGATAAAAGAATTAGAGGAACATGAGGAAAAAACTTTTTCATCCAGAGGATGGTGGAAATCACTGCCTAAATTGGTGGTTGAGGCTGAAACGCACAAATCATTTAAAAGGTACCTGGATCAGCACCTGAAGTGATGTAACCTGGTGCTGGAAAGTGGGTTTGAAAATGAGCAGCTAGCTTCTTTTATTCTTCATTTTTGGTCTGCGCAGACATGATGGGCTGAATGGCCGCCTTCTGCACCATAACTTTTCTATGGTTCAATAGCCCTCCAATCCCTGCAGTGATGAGAGATGCTGTGGACTGAAGAGGACAAAGTACGTTTAAAGGGTCCCAGAGTGGCAGGGAAGGCCAGTTTTTGGGGTTGGTTGGGGGGGGGCGGTGCCAAAGGAGGAGAATGGGTCGGCGGGGGAAAAGGCCAGCGGGGGAGGAGGTCCAGCAGCTACTGGACATTAAAGGGTTGTGGGGGGAGCATGGGTGCGCCTGCAGGCAGGAAGGAGCTTCTGATGGAGGCACCATCCCCCCCCACCTTCCTGCCCGAGATCTAGGTCCGGCCTTACTCGGCCTTCCCTTGCGCAAGGTCAATCCTCCCGCCAGCCTAAAAATTTGAGGCCTCAATTGGGGCAAGGGTGGGCTTTCTGTCTGAGGCCTTATCCGCCTTAATGTAAAATCGCTGTATGGTTGGGGCGGGAGGGAACTCGGAGGGAATCCCGTCCCTTCAATTTCACGCTCCCCCCCCTCCACTACCTAAAAACCCGCTGGCGGGGGAGCATAAAATCCTGGCCATAGAACATTTTAGCCAAACAAAAACCTTACTGACAATGTGGTTAGCTGGCTGGTATGAAGACAGTTCTAATCTTTTACATGCAGTACTAGAGTTTAACTAATCCATTTGAATCAAACCTAAGGACAAAACACACATGTGAATACATCATTGTGATGTAATAGCAAAGGCTTTTTCTCCCCCTCAAGGATACAGACTGGACTCAATTTCAATTAATTCTAACAACTTGCTCTCAAGATTCTACCAGCAGACTACAAAAAGAGAAATGCTCACAGTTTTAAGACTACAAAAAGAGAAATGCTCGCAGTTTTACAACGTTGCTGCAACAGACTGTGCAAATAGAGCTAAATAAAGTTTGTAAGAAGGGGAAAACTTAAATTTCTGAAAAATCTTTGAGTGGTACAGTGTCATTTGATCCTTCAGTGAGAATGTAGTGTGTCTTGGAGTGACTTTTAATTTTGCACATCCTTCACAATGTACCTAGCTTGCAGAACAGGTCACAAATGGAGTGACAGAACGTAAACTGATGACCTAAAGTGTGACTGCACCATTGACCATTTCAGTTTTGCTTTAATGGAATTCCTCAAAAGACTCCTTGGTAACGGCAATGCTTTGGCTACAATTGCCTTTTGTGTGCCTGTGCTGCTTTGGGAGAATTTTCGGAACAATTCCACATTGATAACCAGCAGGGGGAAGCAAGATTTAAGGAAACAGATTCTGGCAAAAAAAACAAGGATTTACTTCTATATATTACCACGGTGATACTGTTTAAAAGGTGCACAATATTGCTATATTTTGATGATCTTCAGTTATGTTTAATTCTTATTGTTTAGTAAGAGATAGTTATAGAGTATATAAATATCATGAGAGCAAAAAGACAGATATTGAAAAGGTTGTTGAAAAGGACATCAACGACTTCTGACTTCTATCTTGTACATGAATGTGGTAGACTGTTACTCAATTTCTATTCTGTTGTATGGGACACTATGTAATATGATACTTTAGATGGTCACTGTGATAGGAATTCTTTTGAGCTGAGCTTACATGAAACTAGTGTAAAAGAAGAAAAAGAGTCTGAAAGCTCAGCTAGACGACTATATCAAGTGCCTAGATTCTTGGAAATTAGACTGCATTCATCCTCTTATTTAGTGTTAGTTATTTTCTGTAGAAATTGTATAATGTTGCACACTCTTCACCCTGATGTTGTCTGACCTCATTTCTATTCAGCATTGTTCATGAAAACATTTCTGCTCTTCATACCCATTATAAAGTGTAGTTTGATAGTTTTAATTAAATTAATGTCATAAACTCAACAGAATAAGACCATTGCTTTTTAATCAAGAATAGTTTTTGACTGCTTGACCTGTTCTACCTCTCTTGTACTTATACTTATTTTTATATTAACATTTCTTCCACAGTTGCTATTTTTTTCTTCTCCTTGAAGATTTCTTTACAAACACTGATCATTTTGAAGGATACCTTGTTTTCAGGCCTTTATCAATGCTGCTGTTTGGGTAGCCACAAGAGGATGTGTGAGAGCAGGTCATGTTTACTCTTTATGATTTTGCCTCTCTCTGGAGAAATGTTCAGCTTCTGTTCAACACCTCCCTCAGACAGCTCACTGATATCAGGAACTTACCATATATGGGGACTACCTGTATCCTGTATTCACAATTGATATTTTATTTTTATGACATGTTCAGACTGAATACTGATCATACTTGAAAATCGGATCAACTTTAAATGAATCTTATCTGTGACTACTGCCTTTTTAGATTTAATCTCACAGGAACAAAATAATAAATTATACAAATTCTCAAATTAGCTTTTTTTTAATTTAGAATTGCCCCAAATATTAACCATGCTGAAGGCTTTTGTTGGCTAATTCAAGGCCAGTACATTCCAAACTTTCTTTATGTATAATATCTTGGACATATGTAGATAATTTTTCATATTGCAAAATTTCATAAAAGCCTATTTCAAGTATGCTATTAACAAAACATGGCCAACAGGCCTAATGAACTGTTCTATGAAGGGAATACCAGATAGTATACATGTAGAATTATCCATGACTTCACAAATTGAACAATAATTGGGCACATAGAACGGAGAATTATAGCTTAAATTCTATTATGGTGAAATGTTATCCTGCTAGCCCACTTTTAGTGAACTACCTTATCTGACTTTCTAATATAAAGTTTCTAGTGCTTTGACTGCAATAGGCAATCCATGAACAACGTACAATTGCATTTTATCAAAATGAAACAAAGTATTGTTAGACATTGTTTAATTACCCCAGTAATAAGATTTAAGCAATTTGAGGTCACGTAGCTGTAGACAAATTGTAGTCATAATGATTTTGCTGCTTGTCTCTAATGTCGTTTTCAAAAACAAAATGGTACATAGGAGCAAATTGCTGTTTAGAGAGAATTGTTCTTCCTCCAAATCTCTCTCATCCCTGTGGAGAAGCACCTGGCTTCTATTCAATGTCTCTTCATGTTGGCACAGATTGGGAACTCAACATGTGGGGGATTTCGTGCGCAAAACCACATCCAACCATAAAGTGATACAGTTGCAGGGTATTGTGCCACAAAGACACTTAGTTGTCCTCACATAAAAGGCATTCGAACATTGCAACAAGTACTGTATGCACACAGGCTTGTGCAACAGTATTATTTCATATTTCTAACAATACAGAAAGGGAAGGAAAATCCAAAGCATGAACTTTAACCTTGGGGATGTAAAGCTGCTAGTAGTAGATGGCCATGATTAAAGTCAGGGCAAAGGACACAGTGGTTGGAGTGTTAAAATGGCAGTTGATTCACTGCTATCCATTTTATGCCCTTGCAGATGTTGAAAGCTCCATCCAATAAGCTAGATTCTGTTCATTCAGTAACATTATAGATGAGTCTTTTTCCGAAATGACTTTAGTTTGGGCATAAGAGTTAATGATAGGCTTTAGATGAATTCAAATGGAAATATACACCTAGGGTCAGATTTTTGTCATTGAGGTGGGAAGCTCAAGCTAGGATATTTCCTGACTTGGCAGACCCATCTTCAGCTAAATGTCCCCCACATGCACTATTTTCTCATCTAGTTGGGCCCACTGACACCGGAAGCTGTACAGATGCAGCCTTGGAGATGGACAAGTTTCAAGGTTGGCTGGTTAGAAGGCCCACCCCTCTGAGAGTTCTCTGAGAGTTTGTCCCAGTTGCATTAAAAGCTGTTAGGCCCTTAGCACTCAAGCCTCACACCATCTCATCATCCGCCACTCTCCATGCCCCTTCACACCATAAGAGATGTGACATAAGTTAAAGTTTCTGTTATTGATACTATAATGGCTCTGTCTTTCATAGGGTTAAAAGAGCAGCAGTTCTTTCAAAGTAGATTTCGGAATGGGTGTTTTGAAAGTGAATTTCAAGACTTGCCATTGTTATTATATAGTTCATTATTTCTGTGGTGCATATTGGGTGAGTGGCCATGGAGGATGTAGGGGGGCATGTCGCAGGCATGGGCAGACATTTTAAGCATTCCTTTCAAAAGGTTACTGAATCCAGACTATTGTTCACAGTGCCTCAGAGAGGCCGTCAACCACATGTTCTCAGGAAGCTGGCCTGACTCCATGAAAATTACAGGGGGTGTGAGAAAAAATGTCCACAATGGAACCAGCCAGGTTGGGAATGAAGGATGTAGGCAAAAATTGCCGGTGCCAGGAATTGGGTTGGGAATCCCAGAATTGGGTCCTTTAAAGACCTCTGTAGTAGGACCGACTCTGCAAAAATTCAGCACCCAGTTTTCAAAGACTTCAACTGGCAGCACACTTTGTTGGGAGCATAATATTGCATACAGTTAAAATTGAAAAAAGAAGTGTATAATTAAAGTGTGGAAGTAGAATGGAGTAGAAAAATATTCTGAAAGTCTTTGAAAAGGCTTAGAAGGGAATTCAACCCATTAACAGTTTTTGCCAAGGTTGAAGAGGGAAACAACATACAAGGGGAGAGGCAGAAATAATAATAAGAAAGTAAGTCCAGAGAGGAAAGTGATGGTACCATTTTTTAAAGTCACCACCATCCTGAAGTTTGTTCCCCCTTAGGCCCTTTTTAGTCTGCTGCATGAGATATCACTGTGCCCCAACCTGCAGTGCACAACTGCATTAAGCAGGTTACCAATACCTTCTTAATCAGATCCAATCAATACATTACTCACTCAATGGGACACCAACAGCCAGACTGACAAAGCTCTGTGATTTGCAACCATGGCTATCTTTCCTCGTGTACAGGAGATTAATGATTACATGCATGTAACTAGCACAGCACCAGAGGACAAGTCAGGAACTTTCCTCAACAGGAAGGGTTATTATTTCATCAATCTCCAGCTGATGAATGCAAATCTGTAACAGTTTCACTGGCAACTGCCATAATGCGTTCATCCTGCGATACCCATCCATGGTACTGTGGGAGTACGCTGCAATATGTCCCAAAGTGGCCATATCCTTGTGGTGTGTTGCACTCAGCACATCACAATTATGCAATGAGTGGTGGAAAAGGCACAGGAGCAGTATGAAACATCATCAGACAAGGAAGAATTGGATGAAGATGAGGGAGAACTGGAAGAAGGAGGGGCAGACAATAACTGGCAGCCAGAGAGGCAAGGGAGCAGTTCGTTTCTCAGCCCAAATGTGAAAAAGCGATGAGCTTATTTACAAATAGAAGACTGAACCAAAGAGACTTGACACCCAAGTTCTCAGCCCTTAACACTTACTTTAACAGAAGGTATCCACACTTTACTATCCAGTGGCTTCAGGAGAGCTAGTGAAATGAAAGAATGACTTGAATTTATATAGTGCCCTTCAGCACCCTGGAATCTCCCAGAGCACTTTACAGCCAATTAAGTACTTTTTGAAGTGCAGTAACTGTCATAATGTAAATGTAAACATGGCAGCTAATTTATGCAGGTCCACCTGAAAGGACAGACAGGGCCACAGTTTAACAACTCATCAGAAAGACAACATTTTTGACAGTGCAACATTCCCTCAGTCCTGCACTGGAGTGTCAGCCTAGATTTTGTGCTTAATTCTCAGAAGGCTGCTCTTAAGATGATTGCAGCCAGTGACTTCTTACAGAGGTTCATTCTTTAAATAAATCTCTAAATGACCCACCAGAACTTCATTCCTGGAAATGGACATGTTTGAGGTCAGGTCCATCAATTATGAACATACAAAATTGATGGGCCAGTAAAGAACAGCTGGCCCATCAAATCTTTCCCAGACCATCAAGGCTAAACATTTATTTCCTCTGTTGACCTCCCCACCCACCTCACACCTACCCTTGCAGCAATGTAATCTCTTGAGAGGCAAAAAAAACAGTGAACCTTTAGGATGAATAAGGCAAAAATACTCTAAAATTCCTCTCCACTGTTTGCAGGCAGTCTAGGTGATCACATGGACTGAGTGTGGTCTATAAAGACACTTGCTTTCTATACGCTGCTCCAGCTCCCTCTTGAAAACATAGAGTCGGCACCCACTACATCAGCTAACGATATATTCCAGATGCTCACTACTCTCTGGGAAAAGAAAAACAGCCTAACATCTGGTCTGTTCTAATTCTTAAATATGTTCAACTAGTGTCCTCTGGTCATCCCCGATCTGTTAAACTAGAATAATCAAGTAATAGGGACTTTACCCAGCTTGTTAATTATTTTATAGATCTCTAGCAGGTCACCTCTGGTGTGCTGTAAAGTAAGTAGATGAAACTCATTGAGCATATCGGAGTAACTGAGGTTAATTAAACTAGGGGAAGAATTTTACATCCCGCGGGCGGGCGCGTGCCTGTCCTGATCAGGCGTAAAATAGTGCGTGATGATGTCGGACAAGTGTCCCGACATTACCGCTCACTCAGGCAATATTTTGGTCGGTGGGCACGAGCAGGTGCTGGAGTCGCATCTGCCATTATTGAAGAGACCACTTAAGGCCATTAAAAAGGCAATTGACGGCGATTTTTCATTGCCCCTGCAATTTCGCGCTTGTCTCACGGGCAAAACAGACAGGTGGCCAGCTGACAATTTCAAAAACCTCATCCATGAGCAGGATAAAAGGGGTGAGCAGCATTGCCAGTGTCAGTAATGGGGAGTTTGGTGCATAGTTTGCTGCTGGTGACTTACTGGCACTTGACAACTTCATCACTGTTCGGAGCTTCGTTGTTAGCATTTCCAGGCTGCATTTCAGGACTCGTTGGTGTTTCCAAAGGAGGATTCAGACCGTGTGGACCCTTCTAGGTATGGTGATGGGGATTGTGGTCTCCGCTGGGACACCTCCTCTGAGGAGGAAGAGAGGGGCAGGAGGGAGAGGAGGCCAGTTGTCACAATGCAGCCTCTCGGGGAGGGACCTGTGGGGGGAGAGATGCAGGCACAAGGAGTGCAGGGCCAGCAGGTAGTCCAAGGCATTAGAGGCCACAGAAGACACCACTATCCTGCTGCCAGGGTTTACAGGTGGCAAAGCAGCTACCTCAATATATCTGAGGTACAATGCCAAAGGACGCTCCACCTCTCAAGTGAGACAGTGACCTCCATTTGTCAGATAATTCGACCTGAGATCAGCTCCGACTATATGGGTGGACACCCCATGCCAGTGGCTCGGAAGGTAACAGTGACCCTCAACTTCTATGCCTCCAGCTCGTTCCAGGGGTCAGAGGGGGATCTGTGTGGAGTCTCCCAATCAGCTGTTCAGAGTTTCGTCAAGCTGGTGACAGAAGCTCTGTTTAGGCAGATACTGACCTTTATTCTTACCATACGGACGAGGCAAGCCAGAGGCTTTGCAATGATCGCTGGGTTCCCCCGCATCCAGGGTGCAATTGACTGCGCACATGTGACCATCAAGGCACTAGCGAATCAGCTGGGTGCTTTGTCAACAAGAAGGGCTTCCACTTCATGAACGTGCAGATAGTGTGTGATCACAGGATGCTGATTCTACAAGTCTGTGCAAGATACCCAGGTAGCTCCCATGACACTTACATCCTTAGACACTCCCAGGTGCCGACGTTCTTCAGTGTTCCAGCCCGACTGGATGGATGGCTGCTGGGTGACGAAGGCTATCTGTTGAAGAGGTGGCTCATGACGCCTGCAGAGCAATGTTACAATGTGAGTCATGGCTCCATAAGGGCGGTGATAGAGAGGACTATAGGTCTTCTCAAGATTCGCTTTCGATGCCTGGACCATTCAGGGGGTGCACTATAATACCCCCCAAAGCGGGTGTCACTGATAGTGGGTGCATGCTACGCTCTCCACACTCTGACATTGGCAAGGGGGGACTCACCTGAGGAAGAGGATCTTAACACAATTGCACAGACCACAGGTGATGAATCCAGTAGTGGGTCAGAAGAGGAGCACGGTGAGGAGAACACTGAGGGCATGGAAGCAGTAAGGCAAGGCAGGGATTTCTTGATCCAATGCTCCTTCAGCTAGGCTACCAAAGATCAGCTTCAACCTCATGCCAGGGCTGCCACCTTCATCCCGGACGTCTGAAAGGACCCTTTCGTTTGCACCCAAAGTTCACTCAGTGCCTGTGCAATCAAGTTTCAAGCCACCCATGTCCAGATTTACATACTGGCATACCCTGCACCACATTAAATAAAAAAGGTGAAGCATCCTCAGGCCATTCCAACAAAAGAAAATTTATCTCATGTTGACACTCATAACAAATTAAGAGAACCTTCTCCGATCTTCAACCCCAGACCAGTTAAAATAAACAAAACATTGCACAACAGAAGATCACCCGTGACCAATCCCTCTTGTGCTCATGGTGCCTTTAACTTATGTGTTCGAGTGCTACGTCTTGGTGCCCTCCCCTCTTGCTAGTACCAGCATTGGAGACAGCTGCTGACTCTGCTGCCTTGTTGGCCTTGGTGGTCATCCTCTGGCCAATGGAGCCTGTGCTGGTCCCACCTGGGAGGGAGCGGCCAGTACCAGGGATGGCATCTCCCCAGTCACCACAGCCTCATCAGATGCCACGGTCACTGACGGAGGAGCTGCTGCCATCATTCAGAGTGCCCTGAGAGGAGCCCGCAGAGACAAGCAGTTCATGCGCCAATGTGAGGTTGCTCTGGACCTCCCTGCTCACCATCGAAGGTCGGGCACCTAGTTGGGGTATTAGGTGCCTCATCCATCTCACACAAGGACACTGACCACCTGAGGTCAGTGCCTGTGTGAGGATTTGCAGGTCCGAATGCAACTCCAGGAATCCTTGATTCTGTCCCGGGAGCTGCCTTTCCATGAGAGTCATCACACTCTCGATGGAGGAAACAGTGCGCTTGCCATGAGGGTCACCGCAGCGTTCGTGCTCCACATGGACTCCTCCACAACGGAGACCTTGGCACACACGTCCTCAAGGATCTCCCCCAAATCCTCCCAAACATCTTGCTGGCTGCCTAATAGGTGACTCCAGAGGCTTGTCATCTGCTACAACTGAGCATCATTCTGGTCCCCAGCTGTCTTTTGACTGTGGGTGCCTTTGGCGCTCTCTGCCTCTGGCTGCACCTCAAGCGAGTGTGAAGCGCCCTCACTGCTGTGCACCGACATTCTAGCCGAAGATCTAATGCCCACCTGGTATTCGCGCAGGTGCCTGGTTCAGAGACCGGGTGTGACGCAAGTGCTTCTGGAGCCTGGCGGTGCCTGGTTCAGAGACCGGGTGTGACGCGGGTGCTTCTGGAGCCTGGCGGTGCCTGGTACAGAGACCGGGTGTGACGCAGGTGCTTTTCGAGCCTGGCGGTGCCTGGTTCAGAGACCGGGTGTGACACAGGTGCTTCTGGAGCCTGGCGGTGCCTGGTTCAGAGACCGGGTGTGACGCGGGTGCTTCTGGAGCTTGGCAGTGCCTGGTTCAGAGACCGGGTGTGACGCAGGTGCTTCTGGAGCCTGGCGGTGCCTGGTTCAGAGACCGGATGTGACGCGGGTGCTTCTGGAGCCTAGCGGTGCCTGGTTCAGAGACCGGGTGTGATGCAGGTGTTTCTGGAGCCTGGTGGTGCCCAGTTCAGAGATCGGGTGTGACGCAAGTGCTTCTGGAGCCTGGCGGTGCCTGGTTCAGAGACCGGGTGTGACGCAGGTGCTTCTGGAGCCTGGCGGTGCCTGGTTCAGAGACCGGGTGTGACGGAGGTGCTTCTGGAGCCTGGCGGTGCCTGGTTCAGAGACCGGGTGTGACGCAGGTGCTTCTGGAGCCTGGCGGTGCCTGGTTCAGAGACCGGGTGTGACGCAGGTGCTTCTGGAGCCTGGCGGTGCCTGGTTCAGAGACCGGGTGTGACGCAGGTGCTTCTGGAGCCTGGCGGTGCCTGGTTCAGAGACCGGGTGTGACGCGGGTGCTTCTGGAGCATGGCGGTGCCTGGTTCAGAGACCGGGTGTGACGCGGGTGCTTCTGGAGCCTGGCGGTGCCTGGTTCAGAGACCGGGTGTGACGCGGGTGGTGCCTGGTTCAGAGACCGGGTGTGACGCAGGTGCTTCTGAAGCCTGGCGGTGCCTGGTTCAGAGAGCGGGTGTGACGCAGGTGCTTCTGGAGCCTGGCGGTGCCTGGTACAGAGACCGGGTGTGACGCGGGTGCTTCTGGAGCATGGCGGTGCCTGGTTCAGAGACCGGGTGTGACGCGGGTGCTTCTGGAGCCTGGCGGTGCCTGGTTCAGAGACCAGGTGTGACGCGGGTGGTGCCTGGTTCAGAGACCGGGTGTGACGCAGGTGCTTCTGGAGCCTGGCGGTGCCTGGTACAGAGACCGGGTGTGACGCAGGTGCTTTTGGAGCCTGGCGGTGCCTGGTTCAGAGACCGGGTGTGACGTGGGTGCTTCTGGAGTCTGGCGGTGCCTGGTTCAGAGACCGGGTGTGACGCAGGTGCTTCTGGAGCCTGGCGGTGCCTGGTTCAGAGACCGGGTGTGACGCGGGTGTTTCTGGAGCCTGGTGGTGCCTGGTTCAGAGACCGGGTGTGACGCAGGTGCTTCTGGAGCCTGGCGGTGCCTGGTTCAGAGACCGGGTGTGACGCAAGTGCTTCTGGAGCCTGGCGGTGCCTGGTTCAGAGACCGGGTGTGACGCAGATGCTTCTGGAGCCTGGCGGTGCCTGGTTCAGAGACCGGGTGTGACACGGCTGTTTCTGGAGCCTGGCGGTGCCTGGTTCAGAGACCGGGTGTGACGTGGGTGCTTCTGGAGTCTGGCGGTGCCTGGTTCAGAGACCGGGTGTGACGCAGGTGCTTCTGGAGCCTGGCGGTGCCTGGTTCAGAGACCGGGTGTGACGCAAATGCTTCTGGAGCCTGGTGGTGCCTGGTTCAGAGACCGGGTGTGACGCAGATGCTTCTGGAGCCTGGCGGTGCCTGGTTCAGAGACCGGGTGTGACACAGGTGCTTCTGGAGCCTGGCGGTGCCTGGTTCAGAGACCGGGTGTGGCGTGGGTGTTTCTGGAGCCTGGCGGTGCCTGGTTCAGAGACCGGGTGTGACGTGGGTGCTTCTGGAGCCTGGTGGTGCCTGGTTCAGAGACCGGGTGTGACGCAGGTGCTTCTGGAGCCTGGCGGTGCCTGGTTCAGAGACCGGGTGTGACGCAGGTGCTTCTGGAGCCTGGCGGTGCCTGGTTCAGAGACCGGGTGTGACGCAGGTGCTTCTGGAGCCTGGCTGTGCCTGGTTCAGAGACTGGGTGTGCTTCTGGAGCCTGTCGGTCCTCTGGCGTCAGGGGAGGGTCTTCGGGGTCCTGCGATTGGGTGTGAGGTGGCAAATCTAAGGGAGAACAATAACATGTCATTAGTTTAAGTCATCACACTGTCACTGTGCATGCCAGGCACCCTGGTGAGAGCATGGAGATCTGCATCATGGTGCCTTCCTCTTTCAATGATCTTGAGGAATGCAGTTTCGAGGCTCCCATCAATGATGAGACTACACAAGAACGTTTGCAGCATCTGAAACTCTCACCTCTGTGCACTGCATTCTTACCTTTGTCTGACACCCCAGCCTCTCTGCGGCCGGGCTGACCAAGGTACGTGCCAGTTCTCCAGTGCCAGGGCGTCCTGCTCATATCCTGAAAGGATTAGGAGGTTAGCTGAGCCTCCACTGGTCCGGGACCTTTCAATGTTGTTATGGGCTGACTTCTCCTGGATGGACAGAGGAGCATATATTAGTCCCCTCACTATCTGCAGAACCATCACAGCCTGGCCAGCCCCACCTAAGGAAAACGTTGCAGGGCACACCCGAGTCCTGACCCTCAAGCCGCAAAGCACTCAGTGCAAACAGCTCCGGCGTCATTGACAGTCGGTGCTCAGACTCTAACACCCCTGAGTTCCACAGGGGGTACGGCCAGCCCTTAACACTTCACCACACTGATCCATGCCAATATGGTACTCACCCTTCCTGAGCGCAGCAGGTCATTAAACCTTTTGTGGCACTGTACCCAGGGGTGCTGCACCACATCATGGCTGCTGACCTGTGCTGTCACCTCCTCCCAAGCTCCTTTTGTTAGGTGCGGTGGCCTCCTCCTTCCATCCCTGGGTACAAGGGTGTCCCTTCTGGCAGCCACCTCCTCCAGGAGGACCGCAAGGCACTCATGAGAAAACTGGGGGGGGGTGCTGAGTGCTCGCCCGACTTGCCCTCCCGCCTGGCGTCTGCAGCTGCATTACTCTCCATAATTTACACTGGCCTACTGACAACGTCGAAGTTGTCCTCATTGCCAGCAGCCTTCCAGTGTCTGATTCTGCTGGTTTTAAACTGGCCACTGGTGGGTTGTCATTGGACTCAGCAGCCGACAGGCCCCTGCTTGCCGCTTGCCGACCATTAATTGGCCCGCCTGCGTGAAATCTTGGTTGGGGGCCGATCGCGGGCGGTGGCCCACTCCCCAGCCACTGCCGCCGACCTCAAAATTCTGCCCCTAGGTATTTTTCTTGTAGCTCTCCTCTGGACCTTTTCCAAGGCCATGGTATCATCCCACGTGGGGGAAGAAAAACTGGATGCTGTACTCTATTTGTGGTCTGACCAGTAACCAGATAGTGTCATTTGATTTACACTGTATGGTTCTTTTGACACAGCCCAATATCTTGTTAGTTGTAGCTACAGCTTCTCTACATTGGTCATGAACCTCAGTGACACAATAAGACTAGAATCAGTTGTTCTCTCGACTTCTTTCAGTCTTGTTCTTTGCGAATGGTCTGTGTACTCTGTGTTGACCCTATCAACATGCATGCTTTTATCTAAATTAAATGCCATTTTTGGATTTGATTGCACTCCTCTACCACTTTATCTCTTGCACAATGGAAAACCCATTGATGAAATTATCAGGTCTAAGAATTAAACCATCCCAATTTTTTGGCTGAAGCAAGTGAGTTGTAAACTCAAACAAGAACACTTCTGCCCAAAACTGGCCCACAGCTAATATAAGGACCAATGATTTGAGAAGCCCTTGGATTTGATACAATATGGAATGTAATTCCAGACTCGTATTAAATTGGGCTTCCAAAGTGCCCAAAAGTTCTCTGCAATTTCCTTAGTACTCTTTAAACTTACTTGCCTTTAATTTATCTTCAACTGCAAATTAGCAAAGCTCTTTCTTAGACAGAAGGGTCAGGGTTCTAGTCAGTTACTGTAAACAAGCCACTGCTGAATTGGACTGTAAACAGAGCTTAAAACTAAGCTTGGTGCAACGTGATATCATGACAGTAGTATTATTAACGTGCAAACTTATTCTTACTGTCCTGAATTATTGAGCCATATTGTGCTCAGCATCTTGCAGCATGTGCTGTTAGTTAGACTTTTTCCTGCACCCTTCAGCTCAAAATCTCATTGCTCTGTGGGTGCAAGTTGATGATGCAGTAAGGGAAATGTGCCTAGGTCTTGGTGAATGGAAGGATCAATTGTCTATTTCCTTAACTAATGAGAATTGAGGATTAAGAAGGAAACAGGAACAATGGAGAAAGAGGGTGAACTAGAGTCAAATCAGGTACAGATAGAGAAAGAAAGATTAGATTGAGAGAAGAGAGACAGAAATGAAAACAAAAAAGACATTTAAAAGTTTTTTTTTCATAAAATCTGTGAGAAATGACTCTATAAAGGAAGGAGAGTCAGTTTAAATAGTTCCCTTTCTGAGCCAGAGAAATTGATTGGCATTGCATTAATATTGCATTTCATTATAATTGCATAAATACTGTTATCACAAGAGCAGGTTAGAGGCTGAGAATTCTGTGGAGAGTAACTCACCTCCTGACTCCCCAAAGCCTGTCCACCATCTACAAAGCAGAAGTCAGGAGTGTGATGGAATACTCTCCACTTGCCTGGATGAGTGCAGCTCCAGCAACACTCAGGAAGCTCAGCACCATCCAAGACAAAGCAGACCGTTTGATTGGCACCTCATCCACCATCTTCAACAATAGTGTCTCCACCACTGACACAGAATGGCAGCAGTGTGTACTAGCTACAAGATGCACTCAGCAATTCACCAAGGCTCTTTCAACAGCACCTCCCAAATCCGTGACCTCGACCACCTAGAAGGACAAGGCAGCAGATGCATGGGAACACCATCACCTGAAAGCTCCCCTCCAAGCCACACACCGTCCTGACAATACCACCAGTTCTTTCACTGTCACTGGGTTAAAATCCTGGAATTCCCTTCCTAACAGCACTGTGGTGTACCTACATCGAATGGACTGCAATGGTTCAAGAAGGCAGCTCACCACCACGTTCTCAATTAGGTATTGGGAACAAATGCTGGCCTAGCCAGTGACGCCCATATCCCATGAGTGAATTAAAAAAATGACCATGTCATTAAAAGGGCACTTACACTGTTAAGTACCAGCTTTAACTTTGTGCAGTAAGTTAATTCGAGTTTACTATGCAAATGCATCATGTTCATAAAGATAATTGGGAGGTTGAGGGCATGATGCTTTTGTGTGAGGTCATCCGTGGAGTGGTGTAAATTGAGCAAGTTATGTGAATTCACAACTGTGTATCTCTTTTTCTTCACCTGAATTTCTGGCCAATTTGTGCATTAATAAAAGCATACGCTGCAGTCTCACCATTATTTTTCCAGCAAGATTTGGGTCAGTGTAATTGAACCATTTGAATTTTGGAAAGAAATAACAGCAAATGCACCCATTAATCAATTGGGGTAGTGTGTCCCAATTCTGGACATCACACTTCAGGGAGGATGTGTAGGCTTCAAAGAGGTTACAGAAAAGATTAATAAGAATGATTCCAGGGACGAGGGGCTTCAGTCATGTGGATAGATTGGAGAAGGGGGATTGTTCCCTTTAGAAAAGAGGCGGTTGAGAGGAGATTTGAAAGAATTGTTTAAAATCATGAGAAATTAAGACAGAGTAGAAGGAGAAAAACTTCCCACTGGAGGAAGGGTTGAGAATCAGAAGCCACTGATTCAAGGTGAATGGCAAAAGAACTAATGGCGTAAAGAGGAAAATCCTTTTGCACAGCAAGTCACTAGGATCTGGAATGCACTGCCTGAGAGTGTGGTGGAAGAGATAAAATATACAGGGCCATGGGAAAAGGGTGAGGGAGTGGAACTAGCTCAGTTGCTCGTGCAGAGAACCAGTATCCACACAACTAGCTGAATGGTCTCCTCCTCTGCTGTAACCATTCCATGATTCTAATCCAAGAGTTAATCCAAGTATGGGAATTACTCACAGGGTTATTATAAGTGCTTCAGCAAAATAACAGACTGAAAAACCAGCATGTGACAGGCAGTGAAACATTTGAAGAATACTGAGGTGGAGCTTGTTTTAGAGGTATTTTGCATCAAGGAAGCTGATTTAGACTACCCAGAACACTTCAATCCCCCATGAGAGAAGAAAGATCTAGAAGGGCATTATCAGATAAGATATTTATTTTAATAAGTAGGGGTCGAAAAGCCTTGAGGATAATTTAAAAATTTGCACTGATAGAAAAATGAGACACCATGAAATATGAAATAGAGACAACTGCAGGTGGACCTGGTATCCTATGGTAATTCATTTCAGGTGAGAGTAAACCGATTCAATTGTTTTCCCTATCATACGGCAAGGAGGTTAAGTCTAATAAGTAATTGTCAGAATTATTTGTATATTTGAAACTCATGATATCTATTTAGTAGTCAGCTGCAGCCAAAGATTTGTAAAATATTTAAAGCAAGTATGGCCTTTAAATTAGGAAACTTTTAGAGATTTGTAATTATATTATAATGTACAAAACGTCAGATGTATGTCAATAAATTAGACTGTTTTGATAAATTTGGAAAAAAATTAATTTACACAGTAAACCTTAATGTTGTCATGAATAGCAAGCACCAGTAA
This sequence comes from Carcharodon carcharias, assembly GCF_017639515.1. NCBI lineage: Eukaryota > Metazoa > Chordata > Chondrichthyes > Lamniformes > Lamnidae > Carcharodon > Carcharodon carcharias. The sequence continues at coordinate 72,182,726 of NC_054477.1, read as the reverse complement.
ATTTCAGGAAGAGGTTGAGCAATGTTACTGTTAGTGTAATTTTCTTGGTCAGAGATTATTTTTAATTTCGCAAGAGTTTGAGTCAATTTATAACCGGATTGACTTCTAATAAGCTGGACCTTCTCAGCATTGCCTCAGTACCAAGGTACATAGGGTCACCTCAGTCAGGTCGAGCAGGTCAAAGGAGCCTCAGGAGAAAGTCTCTAAATTGGTTCAGCTGGTAGGGCATAGTTTCTGACCTCGGCTCCTTTCAAACTCCACAGAGAAATAAACAAAAGACTTCAAGAAGAAGAAAGTGACCTCAGCAACCTTGAAAAGCAATGATATTTTCCTTCTTTCTCCCAGTCTCTGGATGTCCAAGAGAAGAGTGCAGTTTAGCTACATTTGGATAGTCTAGAGCCATGATGATCCATGGCAATGGAGAGTCTAAATAGGCAGAACTGAGCAAGCATTTTGCCAGATGGAGTGAACATGTCACCAATCTTGTAGTGTCTCAGATTTGCGATACACCTTCTGCTGTTTGCTGTTTGCTCCTTCCTTCATTGTAGCTTGCCAAGTCACGACCTGGAACATTCACATGGCAACTAGAGAAAAGGAGGACAAGGAATATTACCATCTTCCTCTCTTCCAATCAGATAAAATACTCACTCAAAATGCATGACTTACTTTGGGACAAGGTTGAGAACTGGAATACCTTTCAGAAAAGAACTGCACATTACCCAAATAAGAGAAATATGAAAATGAAATTATACTGCTATAAATATCATATATAATTTTTGTGTTGTAGCTTCCGTGACTAAATTAATGTATTGTTAACTGGCTTGCCATTTTAGAGGCAGCAAACATTTTCAGAAATCCTATAGTTGCAGAAAGGGGGACAGATTAAGCATAGTTATTAAAAGATATCTTATTAGTTTTTCCTAAGATCTACTTACTTAAGATCCTTGTAATGAATCATTAGTGTAGGTTTGAATAATACTTAGATCATGATAAATTTAGTTTTCTAAATGGTAAGAGGAAATTCAGGGGAAAATGCCTTGCACAGTGTTTAAAAAAAACATAGCGTCAAATTATGCTTTCCTTGGATTTAGTAACATCTGGCCTGTAGTGCTTTTTTTACACTGGTGTGGGGCTATCTATGTGTATCTCCACCTAGCTCATTGCAATTAGCATTCTTTTCAGTCCTGGAGGTTGATCAAGAGGAATCAGCGATTTTAAAACTCAGTACCGGCAAAGTACAAAGCAGTACACAGCTGGCACTGAATTTTTAAAACGCTGACACCTCCTGATCGGGTATTCAGCACTGAAAAGGATAACGGTTCTCGTTAACCCTGTGGAGTGCCCACTGATAGACCTGCCACTGATGCAGATGAGGGGCCCTTTGCCTATCTCAGAGCTAAATATCAAATCACTTTGGAGCTTCGGGAAGAAGATTAAAACTATGATTTCTTCTATCAGGTAGGAGAGATTGTAAGTAGGGATCTTATAGGGCACCCTTTAAAAAAAATCAATACTTACAAGATTATGATTATTTTTCTTTCTTTTGTTCCAAAGAATCGATAAGAAATTGTAAAACTATAGTGCAGAATATTGCAGTCTGATTGTATATACCATTTAACAACAGACTGATCAATGACCATCTACGCTCTTGATCTCAATTTGATCTTCCCTTGTAAGAAAGGGGTCAGAAGGCTAAGAGTAGTCTGGACAAAAATCTAAGGTCCCATTTTATGCACAGTCTTTGATTAAGATGGCAATGATTGCAATATTCCGATGTTTTAATGTAGACAGGGAGATGAGAGAAGTTATAAATAGTGTGAGATGCCTCAGCTTGAATCAGTTCTGTCTATTTAATGCAGTGCTTATTGGGGCCATAAACTGAAAGCTAATAATTTTGGTGAGTCCTGAAATAAAGCCAGAAGCTTGAATTCCTGCCATTAGCCCTTGATGATGAATAGGGCTAATGAATACAAGTAAGTGGTCGGAATCTGTGACCAGCTGCATCAAGGCAGGTAATACAGCTCAGATTTAATTGGGAGCAGGTATTGGTAGGCTGTATTACTTTAATTGGTAAGGAGGATTTCTAAATGGAAAGGACAAAGTATAATGGCCAAATTGTGCTGTACAATAGCACTTAGGCTGGGATTGTATGCATTCGTTAATCTGCTGAGGAATGAGGCAATTCTGAACAATTTTCTCAGTGAAACCAACTCCAGAAAGCTTGTCCCTTTTGTTCTCCCTTGGGAAAATGCAAGATTGAAACAGAAAATACCTCTATGGAGGCAATCATTTGCCACGTGTGGAAAGCGGATACAGCTGTAAACTATGAAAAAGGGATCTTTGTAGTACAATAAAGGATGGAAAAGGAGATAAAGCCAGGGATAAGAGTGGGCCTGTCACTGCTTCAGTGAAGGTATAAAGTGATGACATTTACAGTGACAATTGAGACCGTAAAAAGAACTCAGTAAAATTTAGATTCAGAAATTTGATCTTTAAAAGACAGGCTGTGATAATTAAAAGTAGACTTAAACTGTTAAGCAAGTCATTAATGAAAGAAGGGTTTTGGGACCCTTTTAAAAAGTTAATGATGCAGTTGCCATTACTCTGGGAACCATATTTTCTATCCAAATCAACTACACCTCATCATTAGACGGTAACATAACTACATTTAAATAATATGTTGGTTTGTAAATAAGGATAGCCTTTCAATGCCAAGTTGTTAATATCAATGAATTATCTAAGAAGCTTATCCCATTTAATATTGTGATGACATCAGCATCATTAAGAAAAAGTTTTTTTTAAGTATGGTTAAGTGTCAGTTTATTGAAGGACATATTTTCTTTGAATTTCCTAAAATTATACCATTGTAGTTGAAATAGTAAATTAACGTTGAAATGAGTAGGGTGCCTTGTCTTTAAAAATGAAAGGATTGTGATATGACATTAACCTCAGATGTTGCTATCCTGCACTCAAATGTATGACCTACAATTAAATGTTACATGGTGCAAATAGAAAACAATTTTCTTAATTAAATCTGCCATGCTCGAGTCTTTTTTTGCTATAATGAAATGTTAATGTTGCTCATGGTTACAACAATATTAAAATAGGTTATCACAGCTGCAGTATCACAATAATCGATACATATATGATCTGACAGCAGTATTAAAAAATGAAGCACTAGAAATTAGTCTAATCCTGTTTTGACATCCAGACTTGGCTCTGCAGAGGTGAATACATGTCCGAAGCTAGAAGCCCAAGAAGCACTAGAAATTGGTCTTTGGGCCTCACCTGCATTTTCAAGCTGAGCTGCCTGTGGATGGATGACCAAGAGAAACCAATTGGTCATTAGCCCTCTTTTAAATCACGGGAGAATGATTAGAGGAAGCTACAGGGCTGGTATGAGGATGGGAGGTGATTGTGACTCCTATGGAGTTGGAGGAAATGATCCTCAACTTCTTCCTTCTTGAGTTCTCTGCCCAAAGGTAAGTCTGACTGACAGCATCACAACCTACAACACGGGTAGGGCATGGAGGCAGGTCCTGAATCTACACCAGCTGGAATGGTGATTGGACCCCATGCTGCTGGCACCAAGCTGATCCAGATCGGCCATCCAGCCAACTGGGCCAACCGGCCCCCCAAGGAGCTCAGGTTGCTGTGACATCATACGCTTTTACACGCATGTTGTAGCCTGGAGCTATGGATAATGATGGTAGAGGCGCCAATTTCTTTTCATCACATGGCTGACCAGGAATCTCACCCGCTTTTACTGTCAGCCATTGGCCTATGTTGGAAGGATTTACAAGTTGCTGCTCAACCTGCTGTGAACACATCTTCCTTGTCATTAAGTCCTGGGTGGGGCTTGAACCCAGAGCTCCTGGCTCAGAGGCTGGGACACTACCCACTGTGCCACAAGACCTCCTCCCATTTCCATAGAAATGTCTTTTGGAAAATCCAATTCAACAATTTGCCTTTGATTGGCTGCTGGTGTTGCTGAAGAATCCAGCGTGGGGCAGCCCCAATACCTGTTCTGTTCAGGTGGCCAGTTTGTGAAAGGGGCCCATTAATAGGTGTTAAGCCCTTAATTTACCTGTTCAAGGGGAGCTCATGACTGTTTTATGCCTAAAAATGGGTTCCACAAATTTGGAAGTGGGACTGATGCCTGTGCAGGTTGGGCACATGCCATTCCACAGCTCAATTGGTCCACTTTGCATCCACTTTACACATACCAATTTCAACTAATGTGTTGAAAAAGAATTGAGTAAACTTGATACAATACATTAACCGATGCTGATGCTCATCAGACCAGACCCCCCCCCCGCCACCATGCTCCCTTAGTATTTCATAAGGAAAGTTCCTGATCCTTCCCAATACTGCCCAGCCCCCAACCAAATTCCACTACCAGTGCATTGTGTTGGAACTGTCACTACATGATGGACCCCAGTGGACTTTGACAAGGCAAAAGTTTCACTTATAGTAATGTTGACAGCATAATCTGAGGCATCCTCAGCGTAGTGCCTTAAAAGTTTGGCAGAGTTTGAGCATATTAGTTTTAATTGTGTTGTAATAACAGTTGTAATAATTGATACAGTAGTTCAATATGTTCCATAATCTCCTCTTACTTTGTGACAATGCAGGTTGGAAATCTAAAAGGGTTCTACATCTTGAAGTCTCCAAGTAAACAATTCAGGAAAAGAATCAGAAAACGAAGCACAGAGCAACTGCTGAAACGGCTTTCCCAGGATCCCCAGGTGGGTTTCATGTGTTGGTGAATGATGAAAAGTGAGATGGGCACCTCTGCTAACGGCTGAGTTCACATGTTCAAAGCAACCCTGTCTGATGCACAACAAAGTCTTGGTGTGTTATATTGATATTAAATTAAAGTTTTGAGACATTTTCTTTGCACAAATGGCAGATTACATGATTACAACCTAATTAATACATTTTTCCATGTATCAAACCAGAACGTGTCACACCCATGATAATATTTACTCAGGTTACAATGATATTAAACAATTCATTTTATTTTCCTTCTAATACATATTTTTAAATATATAAAGAATTAAAAATCTGGTTAATTTACACAGATACCAAGTAGTCATTTGTTTCTGTTTTATAAGTAATTTGTTTTTGTTCGTGTGGACGTTAACCATTAACCTTTAAAGCCTTTGCGGATTGTACTAAATCCCGAAAATGATATTGTGATGGTGTACAAACAATTCAACACACGCAGGTGAAAAGTCTTTGTATAATATTCACTTTAAATAAACCTGTGATCTGTGGATTAATAACTAACCAGCACATCATTTTTAAAAATTGGTTAACTGTTATTAAAAACCAAAATACTGTAGGGTTCTGATGAAAGATCAATGACCTGAAATGTTAACCCTACTTTCCTCTCCGCACAGATGCTGTATGACCTGCTGAGTGTATTCGGCACTTTCTGTTCAAGCTTTTTTTAAAACGTTAATCTCATAGTCTGTAATAATAAACAAGCTGTTGCACAGCACTTTTAGCTTTGAATCAGTACAAGCTCTTAACTGTAATATAGGTGTATACGTATGAGGTCACACATCATTTGCCCTTCACACCCATTGCAGTATTACTGCAGTCTGGTGCCAAGCCAAGTTTTAAATGGTCCCCAGGATATCCAAGGGGAACTATTCCTGTTTAATTCTGATCTCTTTAGTATAAGCTGCATATAGAAATCTTTTGGAACAATTGACAGGGGAGAACTAGTTGCTCAATTTCATATTTCTAACGCATCTCTTGTGATCAACACCTCTGGAAGTATTATAATAGATGAAGTGTTTTCATTCAGATTAACAGGCACTAAGTATTATTGGTAACTTTACTAATAATATCCTCTGCCATCACTTCTATTGGTTCTGCTGGAAAAAATGCCTGTGCTGTTTGGCCACAGAATGGCAAAGTCAAACAGATTGACAGATATTGCACAGAGTAGCCAGGTAGCCAATTTGGAGAGACGAGCATTTTGTGTGATAAATTCAATGCAATAGATGAGCGCAAAGTCTCTTTGCGCCAGAAATATTTTGCTGCAAGCCTTATGGAACTTGTCACTGACTAAATATTTCCAAAATTACCAAGATAAACTGACGTAGTTAATCTTTATCAATCTACTTGCTGCTAAAACCACAGAAGAAAATCACTGTACCTGATTTTTTCTTTCGAATACTGAATGAGCTTTCCTGATTGTGCAAGCAGTTTTAATTATATTGGTTTATAAATCTATTATTATTGTCATTAACAAGAATAACAAAGAGAATCTGCAGATTTAAAAACAGACCATTATGTTGGCTAATGTAAAGGGAACTTAATGAATGATAATTATGGATATGTTGAAAGATTAATTATTGTTGTAACTAAACTTATGTGGCCAACTGGACAGTGGCCTTGAAAATTAAAATAATCTGCAGCAACTTTAGTTGTTCTTGAAGTGTAAATGGAGTCTGATGACATCATTGAGGAAAGGAAGTTCTTGTTGGGGCCAGATTTTCATGTTGGAGGTGGGAATTGGGAAATTTCCTGATGTTGCGATTCCATCTCCAACCTGGCAGTGCTGGCTGGTGGGATTTTCATTAGCTGAGGCCTGTCCATTGGTGCCTTGATTGCAACATGTGCAGTTAATCACCCCATGCACCAGGGAGAGCCCGGCAGTTGAGGCAAAACCTTTGTTCTCTGCATTTGAGGTCACATCCGTTGGCAAACTGATGTAAACATCTACCCTTGTAAAAATGGCATCTGTGACGATGTGAATTCAGTGGCGAGCAACTGACTGACAAGTGATACATAGTTCAGCAGTAGGGCCCTGAAATGATCCCACAGCAAAGAAATTGAGGGCCACTGGCATCGGCAGGGCCTGTTGATGGATTGTGCAAGATGAGAGGTCATTATTAAGAAAGGCACAGATGTCCATTGCCGTCTCTTTGGACTGTCACAGTCTCCTGCTGCACCAACGCTTGGACATTTCCAGGTGAGTTGCTGTAATGGCACTGGTTATAGAATGTGTCTGTCAAAGAAGTCTTTGTATCTTCTGTAAGCTAACAGCAAGTCTTTATTAACTACTTGTAACTATATACATATATACAGTAAAGGGCACAGGCAAGGAGCTATCTCCATCTCTAGATCTTAACACATCTCTAGCCAACACCACACTGAATCCAGGTCTGGGCCATGTGCCTTCTTACATCACTGTGTTGGTGATACTGTACTCAGTCCCACATTAACCCTGTATACACCAGACCCTTATACTACATAGGTAAGGCTATTGCAGTAGACCCTGCGCTGAGTATTTTTGGGGCCTCCTCTTTGGCCTTGGCTCTTGAAGTTTACTCACTTGCTGCCTGCCCAGAAGGGAAAAACAGGTCGGACCACTATTCTTATTTCCCAGTTTTACTATTTTTTTCTTCTGGGTGGGGGCCCTTCCTCATGTTGCGCAATGCTGCCGTTGTGCTGCCTTGATTACCTGTAGGTGTAAGGGACCATTTCCTGTGGTGGAATTCCTTCCTTGGGATAGAATTTGTGCATGCCTGGCTGAGTGGCCTGAATTGGCATTGAAGTCAGATTTTTGAGCAGCCCCGAAATTGCCTTGGATTTCAGCACTTCCACTTTCACCCCGCTCCCTTATGCAACACCAGCACCTTACCTGGGACTTTCCAGCTCACTTTACTGCTAAGGCCTGCTTACCTGCACACTTTCCAGAACATTCCTGTCCTTCAGAATGGCCTCCTATTCCCTTTCTTGACTGTACTGTGCTGGCATGGTTTACACAGCCTTCTGAACTCTGCCCGACCTTGTGAAAATCCCAGAGTTACTGGTTCAGCACTCCACCTAATGGCGGCGAAGGTGTCTCTCATGATATCTGTGGGCTCCTGACCCACCCTATTTCCCAAATCAATAAAAATGACTGGATCCAGAAACTGGAGTGGGAATTCTGGATCTGTGCTCCAGCTGCCATTTCTTTTCTCTACCTGATTCTGTGCAGGGCTGCGTCGACACCACAAAATCTGGCCCTGCTGTGCTAGATAGAATGTGTCTGGGTTGGGAACAATATTGAAAGGTATAGATATAGGCACAGACTGACATGTTCAAATCTTCCATATTTGCTTAAGCAGGGGAACAAAATGGGTGGTCACGGCTCAGCCACATGTTGTACACTTCCCCGAACACCCTTTCCACTGACCGCAATTTGCTACTGCCCACTGTGTGCCCTCGCTAAGTTGAATTTCACCCCCATTGGTTCCTGTGCTGTTGCACTGTGAGTGGATGGTGACAGTATTAAATGATGAAGATGCAGGGATGAATAGGAATTTTGTAGTTTCTTTCTCAACTACCTTTTAGTGTTCAGAGATTTTCTTTAATGCAGAAGTCATGAGATTAAATAGGTTTGGGTATAACCCATTGTAAAGTGGCTTGTTTGTGGCCTGTTGAAGCAGTAGGTTTAAAGGTCTCAAAGGCCTTTTGTTTTTTCTGCCTTGTGATAAATTTAGTCATTTGGTAGGACAGAACTTGAGCATTACTGAAAAAGAGACATTTTTTGTTGAAGTTTTTTGTCTTGCACTCATCAGGACAATTTTCAAGAAAATACCAATGTTAGAAGAAACAGCAGATTTAAATCTATTGTTTTCCCCCGACATTGGCATTTTCTTGTGAATTGTCCTGATGAGTGCAAGACAAAAAGCTTTGACTTAAAAAGTCTCTTTTTTTCAGCAATAAATTTATTTAATGAGTTTATTTAGTTGCACTGGGAAAGGAGTACTTTCGCATGAGCATTGTATGCAGCAAGAACCTCCAGTCCTAAGTTGCATCATGACAGAAGGAAAATAGAAGAAACCTGAACACCATTGACCTGATGAGCTATATTGAGTTACGAATGCCAGCAGCATTGCTCAGCATGACTCAGAAACTAATGACAGTAAATTGCCTTAAAAGAAAACTGCTTCCTGCTGCTGTAGGCAAGGAGGACTTAATACGGACAACTTCCTGATCAAATTTAGTACTTTCTATTTTTGCTGAATACTATTGTTTAAACTCATGTGTACTGGAACTAAAGAATAGAATTATTTATGAACACTTCATCATAAATCATTTTATGTATCTTGTGAGATGAGAACAAACTGAGGTTTTTTAAATAAATTAGCTCCCATGAGTGAAATCAAATATTAAACAGAAACCATTGAAATGTTGTCTGGATCAATGGGCAGGGTAGGTAGGAAGAAAAAGTGCAGGATTTTTGAAGGCGACGAAGACAGGACCAGAGGCAGGCAGACCCAAAATTTCACGCCACTAGCCGTCATGGCAGTTTGCTGGCAGCATCCCACCCCCTGGATATTTTTTAGAAGGCCAGGTTGGGCAAGTGGCAGCAAGCCACTTTAAGTAATTAAGGGCTAATTAAAGCCCCTTTCCCACGGTGACTGGAATTTTCTAGTTGGCAGACGAACCCTATACAGTAGCCAAAACATGACTGGGGAGGGGAGGCGGCTTCAAGGTGTGTGACAAAGTGGCACAGAGTTTCATTCCAGTAGCAATTCCCCTGCCTTCCCTGCCAGCCACACCAGCAGCTGCTGGCCACCCAGTGGAGAAGTTGCCCTCCACTTTCACGCCCTGACAGCTGTGGCCGCTTTTTAGCAAGTGCTTGTCACCTGGTCTTCAGAGGGCAGCATCATTTTGAGGTGCCCCCTTTCTTTCACTCTTTCTCTCTTTCACTCTCTCACTCTTATATGCCTCAGCAGCTGCCACCTCAGATAGTGGGGTTGCTGATTTGTCATCGTTGGTGGGTCTGCTTTTGGCCCTCCAGCCTTGGCAGCCCTCTCGCCCTCTTTAATCGGATGCCAAGCCATCCTCTGGCCACTAATTTGCCAGCTTGCCAAAAGTTATATTGTGTGTATATTCCTGACACAATGCAGGGTCGGGATGTGCATTTGATCCAGGGACGTTGGGGTTCCGACCTCAAACAGAAACTCTAAATCAGGGTGTCAGATCACCTGAGGAATGTGGGTTTAATGTGTGCCTGTGGGTCTGTGTGCAGGGGGTTTCATGCCAATGCGCTGAATTTTAACTTAAAAAAAGTTGTGGCTTTAGGTGGGGTTGGGGTGGAGGCCAAAGCCTCAGAAATCTGTTTCCTCAAGCCAAACCCACACCTACTCCAACCTGTCTATTTCTGTTCTTAATTGAAGATGGAAGTTGGCTGAGTGACCAAGCTGATAGAAGAAAGTGGGTTGCAATTTTAAATATGATAATGAGGGTGCTGAAATTTAACAGCCGCCGGCCAGGTTTTCCAAGCAGTTGGTAGCCCAGTAGCTTCCTCAAGACGAGGACTTGGTAGATTCAGGAGTTGTGCCTTCACATCTTGTTCCTGGACTCAGGTACCTGCCTGAGGAGCCTCGAGATCTGGACTGCCCCCAATAGTGACCTTCCCTCCCAGGCCTCCAACCTTCCCCACAACCCCAAAATTAGGCCCGTTTTCAGACCCTGATTTCCCCCACCATGAACAGGCTTCGATCCCACCACCGCCAGACCCCAATCCCTCAACCCATCTGAAGCCTCCAAACCCCAGCCACAACCAGGTCCCAATTCCTTCCACCCCATGATTAGGCCTGATCCCCTCCCAATCATGCTAGAATCACCTCCAACGCTACCAGGCCCCAATCTCCCCACTCCCAATACCAGGCTCGATTTTTCTTCCAGCCAGCCCCCAATTTACACCTCCCACCATCATCAGGCCCCGATGCCCCTGCCAAAGGCAATCCAACACCATGTCCCTAACTCACCATGCCCCCAATCCCTAAAACCACCAGGCATCAATTTCACCCCTCTCCCCCACGCTCAAAGGGTGGAATTTTAACCATGGCATGCAGCTCCCAGTGACCGAACAGGAAATGGCTGCCACTTCCGCTCTCTTGCTTTTTGCTTGTTCCCACACGATTACAGTTAAAATTTAAAGTGCAGCGGCGTGCACGGGAGACATGTTGATCAAGTGGCAGGAGAAGCTTTTCAGTGACAATGCAGCCGCTACAGGCAGGCTATAAAATAACCTCCTGGATAACCAGGGAGGCTCTTCATCACAGCCACAACATTCCTGCCCAACTCCATTGCCATTAACATAAGACTTATTGAGAGCACAAAGGTGGCATGGGTGTTTTTCAAAATTAAATTTCATTTGTAAATATTTCACAATACAATTGGTTCCATTTTATTCATGTGCATCATCACTATTATTTGTTGAGACTAAATAAGAGAGCTAAATGTACTGGCTCACCACAAGGTTAGCACACATTGATGGTTACAGGGGAGTTGGGGACACTTATTGTTGAAGAAATTATGATGTATTTTTGAGTTCACTCTTTATTGAACATTCATGTTAGTGTCCAGTGTTGTATTCACCACTCTGTGGGATGCGGCTGAACCTCCCTCCATTTTATGCATTTTAAAGCAGATTGTCCGAGATCACTCTCAGCGGAGATAATCGAAATGTTACAGGTGAACTCAAAGTCCTGTACGGACTCTTTCAGCCAATGAGACAGACCCGCATGTGCACAGTACTGACACCACCTTTTAGGCCCCCCATTTACTTTCTTGATTGACTGTTACCATCACCCAAGGACACCAGGCCCTTCCCTCTTAAACTCCTCCAGGCCACTGACCCTACTCCACATGCCACCACCCTCCTCCACCCCCTTCAGTGACTCACCCTTGCCACCCCGAGCCTCCATGCAGCTGTTATTCTCTTGCTTCCCCCCTTGTGCTGCAGAGTTGAAAACCGCTGACCTCAGACACAACTCACAAAGCTGACTGTACAATGCCATCTTTAAACAAACGTGAACTGTGTGCATGAGATTCTTGTATCCTATTCACTTCATCTTGAAGGTTGCGCATAACTTTAAACAAGTCTTACGCTAATGAGTATTCAAGGCATGCTCATGGGAGCCTACCACAGGCTGGTGTGAAGCCCAACACGCCACAAACACACCGCTGACTTAATCGCTGCTTCTTAACCCCATCGGGAAATCAAAATTTTGGCTTCTGCCTAATTCAGTCATCCTGCATGTCACATTTCCAGCTCTTTCAGGCTCCATAAGATCCTAGCCCCTCCCACCCAAGGCCTTTGAACTCCCCCTCCACCATCAGGACCTGACTCCCAGCCTCACCCCAGCACCAGGCTCTGATCTCTCCACCCCTGACCCAAGGCTTCTGACCTTCCATCCCCGCTCAGGCCTCGGCCACCTCTTCCCCAGGATTGGCAGCCCCCATGGTCAACCACCACCTCCACAGCTTTCTGGTCAACCCCCCTTTCCTGGGTCACACCCACCTCATGCCCCAGTTGACCCCATCCCTGCTCCCCCACTTGACCAACCGCCCCACTCGACCCCACCAATTCCCAGAACAGACTAACATGCTTCTGCAGCTGTCAGAGGCTGGTTTCCCACCTGACTGGAGGCCCAGCAGTTATGGACCTCTGGGAGGGAGCTGATCACTGACATCAGGGTTGTGTTCGGGAAGAGTAAATTGGAAGAAATTTGCTTTGTGGGAAAAAAGCTGTTAAAATGGTCAAAACTCCCCAGAGACATGAAGGTTTTCAATTTTGTTAAATATTCTGCTTATGATTTAGATTATTGTTCTCTCTTAATGAGATAGTAAACTGCCTGTCAAAATCTAGCTATGACTGTGATAAAACATGTAGTCATTCGGGAGATCGGGCATCACCGAGAAGGCCAGTGTTTTTTAGCCATCCCTCTTTGCTCTTGAGAAGGTAGTGGTGAGCTGTGTGGTGTAGTTAACACCCACAGTGCTATTGGGGCAGTTTGTTGCCTGCCCCTTGTTCTGCCTCCATAAAACCCGGAAGTGGCTGGGTTGGAGTCGTAGCTCAAATTTTAAAATTTGAACATCTGATCGGAATCCAATCCACTCGTTTTTCTGTCCTGAAATTCTCCTTACCACTTCAAACTTCCTACTCTGGCTGCAAGCCGCCTTGATGCCAGGGATCATTTCTTTGGGACCTCAGTAGGGTCCTGCTGCAGCCCAAAATTCCCCTCCCACCCAGTAGCCAGATCAGGCTTTCTTTGTCAGACTCAGATGAGAGACGTAGGTGAGGCTCAACATTTAAAATCTCTCAGTCTCTGGTGTGGAGCACCAGACAGCTTCCCTTCTGCCTCAATCCTCTAATACATCAAGCTTGCTACATTAAAATCATCCCCAAAAAAAGATCTACCGTGCAGCATCAGGTAAAACCCTTCTATAATAAACTGCCAAATTAGCATTTCTTTCCCTGTTAAGAATCATTTAAACAGTTGCCAGTTTTATGTGTTAATTTAGGTACAGCATGAAGCAATGCATAATGCAACTCCTGTACGTTCTGCACAGTGCATTGTGTTTGCATTGATCTGAAGGAATTTCAATACTATACATAATACTAAATAGTCTGCAAGCCTATGGTGTATATACAGCCATTTGCCAGCAAAAGCAAAAATATACATTTGAGGAAAAACAATTCAACGGAACAAGGATCACTTTCAATTAAGCAATACCTTTCAAGAAAAAGTTGATGGCCTGGATTTTCTGTGCCCTCCAGTGTCGGGCATGTTCAGTGGCGTGAAACCAGTTTGCGATCGTCCATTCAGCCCACATTTCCCACCATCGGACATCTGGAACCTCATTGTAATGCATCAGTATATCATTATATGGCCAGCCCGCTGGAATCATCCCCCATCTGCGGGAAAACACACTGACGTGTTTCACAACAGCACGTAAGCAACGTACACCTGGCGGGCTACACTTCGCTCGGGACTTCAAGGTTTGTTTATCTACTTTGCTTTGGTCAGTACTCACAATCATCAGCGCCAGGCTTCACAGACAGCACCACATCACTCTTAGGGGGCCCCACAGGTAGCTCGCTACCTACCAGATCAGCCATATGTGGGTGGCTTTTCAATGGCAATAGGGCAAGGTCTTGCTTGGGGAGGGGATGAAGTGGCCTCATGCAAGGGAAGAGGCTGCAGGATGAGGGCTGTACTGGGGAAGGAGGGTAACCCAGGGTGTGTTGGGGCACATGTTGATCTGTGCAAGTGGCCTCAAGATGGTGAGGGCTGAGGAAGCAGTCTCCAAAGGAGATGAGGCCAGATGGAGATGTGAGGGTGTGTGTGTGAGAATGGGTGGTGATGTCCCTTGAGCTGGCAGTGAGTGAGATGCCAACGAATGTGTGATGGGATTGAGTGTGTGAGTTTAGAGTGATGAGATGGTTGTAATATCCTGGCTGCACGGACGAGATCATTCATCTTCTTTCTGCATTGGATGGCCAACCTCTTCTGTGTAGCATTGGCACTGACCACAGCTGCCATTGTCTACCAAACCGGAGTAGTAATGTAGCTGCCTCTCCTGCGGGAAGAGTGGGGGTAGAGGACATCACAGCGGGCCTCCATGCTGTCCAAAAGACGCTCGTGGGCTGCTGTTTTCATGCGTTTAGGAGCTATGTCTTGTTTGCTACAGTCCTGGGCTGAAAGCACTGAACGTGGCTGTACTTTAAATGTGGTGTCTGGCGTGATGAAGCAGCAGGCTAATGGCACCATGGAAACTGTGTTTCCCGGTAATGCATAATGCAGCAGGTTTGGGACGATATGGTGTGAAAATCCGCCATTGCGGCCAGTGGGTAAAATGTCCTTTTACATGCCCGCTACCACACTTATTGCAAACCAGGGGTGATTCCGCCCAATTAATAGCCTATCACTCAATAGACCTTTTAATTATTCTAATCAACTTGTACAGAACATTTTATGTCCTGTCTCTGGGCTTCCCCCATACACTAAAAAAATTCAAAATATTATCAGTTGAACCATTTTTCTCTGATGTATTTAAGAAAATGTTGTTGAAAATGCCTCAAAGGATTCTAAAAAGCCTTTCCATTAGTTTTCCTCATAAACTGTGGACATAATAGGTTTTTAAAAAACGTGTTTATGTAGTAAAGCACTGGCATGAAAAGAATAGTTGAACAGATAATGCAATATTAAATTCAAATTTGGCATTTTTTTTAAATGCTTCTCAATCATTCTTATATTTGAAATCAAGAGCGAGGTTTTAATTTTAATGTAATACAAACCAATAGAAGTATTGGATAACAATCTGTCCTCACAGTAGCAGTGGTGAAATTAATATTCACTACTTTTTTGCCGGTTAATAGAATAATGTCACATGGAAAGAATGAAGAGCGTGAAAACGATGTTCTATAAAGAAATTTATGGAAAAAAAAAATAGGCTTGCTGCGATAGGCCTCACTAGCTGCCAGCTCAGCTTGTTAGCACTTAAACTTAAATGTGTGTTGAAATCACATTGTGCCTTTCCATAGCGATGTGCACTTCTTGTGAATGGTAAAACCAATAGAGCAATGAAGATGACAACATTTGACACAGATGACGGCACATTGAACTGATCCCTGTCAAGTTTCACTATTGAACCTGTACCAGACACCACAAACACTCAAAGTGCCAGCACTGCTTTGATCTGCAAAAACAGAAGTTGGCCAGAAAGTACAGTAACAAACAAATCTAACTGAAACCATAAGCCCTCTTTGGTTCATACTCACTACCACAGTGTTTGACTCATGTGATTACTTTGTGTGAAGAAATCTGTAAATTTGAGCATGGGGTGGACTTAGAAGTTGTTAAATGTTCCTTTGCTAATGTAAACAATAAACTACTGGAGTTTGAAACAAAGCTGAAAGTACATCAGTGGTAACTTTGATTTAGAAAACTGAAAAATTTAAAAAATCTTACACATCAGAGCCATTTCTGATCATATTCCTGTGGGCCAACGTTTAACATGGTTCTAAGAGCAGTAAAACCACTTGATGGAGACTCACTGTATGATGGAACTGTTAACTCTATGTTGGCAAAGGAATTTCAGGAATATATTTGCAATGACTACTCTATGGTAGCAAATGGAGTATTTTTGGAGGCGACTAAAGTTTATTTCATAGGTTGGATAATGTCATACTTGTTATTCGATATTCAAGAAGGGAGTTTGTTATTCAAGAAGGGGTAAACCAGGGAACTACAGTCCAGTCAGTCTAACCTCAGTGGTGGGGAAACTATTGGAAGCAATTCTGAGGAACAGAATTAATCTACACTTGGAAAGGCAGGGATTAAGCAAGGACAGTCAGCATGGTTTTGTTAAGGGTAGGTCATGTCTGACCAACTTGATTGAATTTTTCGAAGAGGTGACCAGATGTGTAGATGAGGGCAATGCATTTGACATAGTCTGCTTGGACTTCAGCAAGGCTTTTGATAAGGTCCCACATAGGATACTGATAACGAAGGTAAGAGCCCATGGGATCCAAGGCAATTTGGCAAATTGGATCCAGAATTGGCTGAGTGGCAGGAAGCAGAGGGTGATGGTTGAGGGGTGTTTTTGTGACTGGATGCCTGTGTCCAGTGGTGTTCCACAGGGATCGGTGTTGGGTCCCTTGCTGTTTGTGGTATATATAAATGATTTAGACTTAAATGTAGGAGGGTTGATCAGTAAATTCGCGGGTGACATGAAAATTAGTGGGGTGGTAAATAGTGAGGAGGATAGCCTTAGATTACAGGAGGATATATACAAACTGGTCAGGTGGGCTGATGAGTAACAAATGGAATTTAATCCGAATAATTGTGAGGCGATGCACTTGGGTAGGACAAACAAGGCATGGAAATGCACGATGAATGGTAGGACCCTGGGAAGTACCAAGGACCTTGGTGTGCATGTCCACCAGTCCCTTAAGGTAGCAGGACAGGTAGAAAAGGTGGTTAAAGAGGCATATGGGATACGTGCCTTTACTAGCTGAGGCATAGAATATGGAAGTAGGGAGGTTATGCTGGAACTGTATAAAACACTGGTTCGGCCACAGCTAGAGTATTGCGTGCAGTTCTGGGATCTGCATTATAGGAAGGATGTGATTGCATGAGAGAGAGAGTGCAGAGGAGATTTACCAGGATGTTGCCTGGGCTAGAGAGTTTTAGTTATGAGGAGAGATTGGATAGACTGCGGTTATTTTCCCTGGAGCGGAGGAGATTGAGGGAGGACATGATTGAGGTGTATAAAATTATGTGGGGCATAGATAGGGTAGACAGGAAGGCGCTTTTCCCCTTAATAGAGGGATCAGTAACCAAGGGGCATAGATTTAAGGTAAGGGGCAGGAGGTTTAGAGGGTCTGTGAGGTAGAATTTCTTTCACCCAAAAGGTGGTGGGAATCTGGAACTCACTACCTGAAAGGGTGGTAGAGGCAGAAACCCTCATAACATTTAAGAAGTATTTGGATGTGCACTTGCGATGCCGAGAGCCGGAAAATTGGATTAGAATAGTTAGGTACTTGTTTGACCGGCGCAGATTTGATGGGCTGCAGGGCCTTTTTCTGTACTGTAGACCTCGATAACTCTATAACATATGCTGCTTTTGAAAAGTTTCCTGTACTAACCGCCAACTCCAGCATGATGCCACCACCAAACACATCTTCCCTTCACCCCACCTATCGGCATTCCATAGGGATCGCTCCCTCTGGGACACCCTGGTCCACTCCTCCATCACCCCCTACTCCTCAACCCCCTCCTATGGCACCACCCCATGCCCACGCAAAAGATGCAACACCTGCCCCTTCACTTCCTCTCTCCTCATCATCCAAGGGCCCAAACACTCCTTTCAAGTGAAGCAGCATTTCACTTGCATTTCCCCCAACTTAGTCTACTGCATTCGTTGCTCCCAATGTGGTCTCCTCTACATTGGAGAGACCAAACGTAAACTGGGCGACCGCTTTGCAGAACACCTGCGGTCTGTCCGCAAGAATGACCCAAACCTCCCTGTCGTTTGCCATTTTAACACTCCACCCTGCTCTCTTGCCCACAGGTCTGTCCTTGGCTTGCTGCATTGTTCCAGTGAAGCCCAATGCAAACTGGAGGAACAACACCTCATCTTCCGAATAGGCACTTTACAGCCTTCCGGACTGAATATTGAATTCAACAACTTTAGGTCGTGAGCTCCCTCCCCCATCCCCACCCCCTTTCCGTTTCCCCCTTCCTTTTTTTTCCAATAAATTATATAGATTTTTCTTTTCCCACCTATTTCCATTATTTTTAAATATTTAAAATCTTTTATGCTCTCCCCACCCCCACTAGAGCTATACCTTGAGTGCCCTACCATCCATTCTTAATTAGCACATTCGTTTAGATAATATCACCAACTTTAACACCTATGTGTTCTTTTGTTCTATTGTTGTTGACATCTTTTGATGATCTGCTTCTATCTCTGCTTGTTTGTCCCTACAACCACACCCCCCCTCCACTTCTCTCTCACTCTCTCTCTCTCTCTCTCTCTCTACCCCCCCCCCCCCCAAAACACCTTAAACCAGCTTATATTTCAACTCTTTCTTGGACTCGACTTCAAGTTCTGTCGAAGGGTCATGAGGACTCGAAACGTCAACTCTTTTCTTCTCCGCTGATGCTGCCAGACCTGCTGAGTTTTTCCAGGTAATTCTGTTTTTGTTTCGCCATTTTTCTTTGTTCAACACAAATGTTTCCCTTCAAAATTTTATAAGTATTTTTTCCAAAATTAGTTCACTTGAATTTTAACCATGCCCTTGACAACAATAAACATCCTAGCACCTTGAATATCCTACTTGTGACAAGTAGTAACCCTATAACCACAGATTTTCGCCCAGTAACTACAGCCAGAATTTCTTTGCACTATACAAAGTACAGGCAGGCGCATAGGTCCATAACACATTTAATCAGCCTCATTTTTCGATCTCCTCTGATTTTATTTTGGACTCACGTTCAGTGGAAGGTAACAGCTCTGAACTGGGAGCCTCAGCGATAGCCTGTACTTGGACTTCATAGGCTAAATTTTTGTCTCCTGCTTAGGGGGAAACCTGAGTCGGGAGGGCCAAAACAGAGGTGGAGAGCTGACATTTTTAATTTCCTCAGTGATTCCCGCTTCCTGCCATTTTTGTTGGGTTGGGAATTATTTCTGGTCGTAATCAAACATTCACTTAAGGAGACTTTATGTTCATAATTTAAATCCCTGCTAGAAATTCAAATTTCCCTGTTCTTGGTATTTTTGTGTAGGCAGGCAAGAAACCTACTATGTAAATCTGTCCTGGCAACTATATCCACAGAAGCTGTTTGAGCAGATGGTCAGACTTCTGTTTTTCAAGGTGGCCTCATTATGAGTGGACAATGGACTCAGCTCAGCAGGAGTCTGTTTACACTTGAAGGGGAGTGCTAGCTTTGTTTGCTTTACATCTTAATTTCCTTGGAATAAGTGATTCTTTCTTTGTGGTTTTTTAATGCCTGTTTGTTCATTTGGACAAGATTAAGAGACGTGAACTGGATTAAAGCTTTTGTCATTTATACTATGAATGGCTGTGGTTGATTGACACATTTATGAGGTTATAGGATGAGTATTTATTTTCCAGATGGGATTTTCAAAGCCTCCTTCCTTATTGTATCAGTTTCAGGTTAATTTCAAAGACTTGTCAGACTTGCCAATGGCTCATTGGTTCTGTACATAGTGGATAGTGGGTATGGAGGATGCATGGGGGCATGAAGTTGTTATGAGTGGGCATGGGGGTAAGAAGGTGCATGGAGTGGGCATTAGGGAGATGAGGGGGCATGGATTGGGCATGGGGGATATGAAGGAGCATGGAGTGGACGTGGGAGACATTGAGGGGGCATGGGGTGGGTGTTTTTGGTGATATGTGAGGGCTAGAGAGCCACACAATCCTGATTTGAGCTGGGTTGATGTGCCAGTGAATAGAGGCGGGCCTTCTAACCAGCCTTCCTCAACACCTGTACCCCTCAGGTAGAAGCCATTCAGCCCCACCCCCACCCACCCCTGCCCCAGTTAACCATCTAAGCTGCATTTGATGGCAAAGTGCCTGACCATCATTCTATTCTGTATACTATCAGGATGTGCTCAACACTGAACACTCTTATGAAACTATTAGATTAAATCAGCTGCAAAGTTGGCTCTGCTCTTACCTGTTACCCCCTTCCCCCAGATATTTTTGTATTCCTCCTCCTCAAATACTTATCCATTCCTTTTAAAATTCTTGTTTCTTCCTCAATAAATACTTTGGCTGAAGCGTTCCATATTTATTAGCCTTCAGTGTAAAAAACTTCTTATGTTGCGACTCACAGTTTTGCGGGAAATATTGGGTCCCATGTCCACTCACTCCCCACTCTCCCTTTCTTCCTATGCCCAAGCCCCAATCATCTGACTCCCAGTCCGCTGTCACTATATTCCCTTGCCCTATGGGCACTATTGTCCTCTATCAACCCAGCCTCGTAGCTCTCCCCACTCCTTTGCTCTTCCCCTACTACTCCTGTTGCCCAGCTGTTTCACCACCAGCCAGTTCTATTTCCAGTCACCCCAAAGCTAGGATCAGCTCTCAGCCAGAGGCAAATCTGATGAGGCAGCCAGTGATGTAATGGAGTGGATGGGGCTGGGTGCTGGAGCCGATGGGGAGTGGGTTGGGAGCTTTCATGGTGAGAAATGTAAAGGACAAAATTCTTCCATCCTGCAAGCAGATCATTGAGAAAGAAGGTCTTCCTGATCTTTATGGCTCAAATGCTGAAAAAAAAAACTAAAATAAGTATCAGGGGAAGCAAGTTTGTATATTTAAAAATTAGCAGAGTTTTCAGATCAGTTCCTTGGGGATATATTGGCTAAGAGCGTATAATCCTTATAATGATGAGGCTTTCTCGTATTAAATGAAGTGAATAGAATAGATTGCTATGGTCAGCACAACTGTCCAAAGATAGACTTTTTTTCTGTGATTTTCAGGAGTTGTGTAATCTTGCAGTGAAAAAGCTTTTCAAACAGTTCAATTATGAGGGTATTTTAATTCAAGAGCTACAGCCATCTAGTATAAGGCTTACCTTAGAAGTGTACAGAGCAAGACAGCAATTTTTCTGACCTGTGTAGGTTCAAAAGCATAAATAAAGTAGGCAGTACTTCCTTCAGTCTCCAAACATAAGTGCAAATTTACTTACTTTCTTATTGAGTAATGAAATATTTTAATAGTTGGCTGTTTCACTAATTTTTCAAGTGTAAGTCACGTGTGCAATGGCACTTTTATGAGCTTTTGAGGGATATTGTGTGCAAGTGCCAATTTCCATTCATGTGTATCTGCTTTTCTTCTCTAATCCAAAGCAACCAGCTTGGACAACTTGAGTTTGTGCCTGTTGAGTTAAAGGAAAGTTTTGAGCTGAGCCAAAAGAAACTTGTTTTTTTTTGTGGTCAAATTAATTAAAGGACCTGCCTAGCTAAAAAAAGAGCTGGCAACAAAGAAAAGCAACAGTTTTTAAAAATAAGATTTATTGAAGTTATGGATCCTGATCACAATCAAATACAGCAATGTTGATTGTATTTTAAATACAAAGGGATCAACGTCTCAACTGTAAGTTGCAACAATGATTTAGCATTCTTCCAACACTCAATTAACATTCAGTTAGAAGTTAGTCCAAATTTAAATCTATGCCTTCAAAAGAATAAAAATTATGCAATTCACATCTGCTAATAAATGAAGATTGCAATTTGAGGGTAAGCAGAAATTTTTTTCGTCAAGTAATTGGTTTTACAAACATGCAACTTAGATTAGATTTATGTTTATTCCATATCAATATATTACCTTAAATATTACTGCTAGTCAGGATTATGTTTTAATCTTGCATGCCAGCATTCCTGATAAATATAGATCTGTTGTTCCTTATCCTCTGACCTACTTTGATGGGAAAAGCATTGCTCAAAGCTATGTGTAGTTAAACTTTTTTTATCACTTGGCAGCGCAGAACTTGAGTATTGCTGTAAAAAAGAGACATGCTGTTGAAGCTTTTTATCTTGGACTCATCAGGACAGATTCACAAAAATACTAAATCTTAAAGGGAACAACAGTTTGTACTGCATGAGAAGAGGGTGCTGATTTGTTAGCAGGTGGATTCTGACTGGTGGATGTGCTGTCATGGGAAATGCACCAGGGAATAATTAACAGCAAAGCTTTTGTTTAAATTTAAACGAGGTAGGTCAACTCTGATTGATCAAGGAATTGCCGTTGGGAAAGAATCAAGGAATGGCTGTTCCCCAACTTTTGTTCAGTTGAAAAAGTGCAATGTGTGGACATGTTCTTTCTATTTGCAAAGGACAGGGCCCTGTGTGTGAATATATGTAGCTTCTAGCAGTGTTTCTACCACTTATAGTCCACTTGTCAACCAATTAACACCCTCTTCTCACACACTATAAATTGTTGTTCCTTTTGAGATTTGGTATTCTTGTGAATCTGTCCTGATGAATGCAAGATGAAAAGTTTCTATAGCATGTTTCTTTTTACCAACAAAACTTTTTTTAAAAATTATTCTTGAAATGGGGCATTGTCAGAATGAAACTGGTATCAAGTAGGGGCTACACTAGGTAGGGTGACAGGTCCCTTCCTTGAAAAACATTAGTCATTCAGTTCCGTTCTGATAGCAATCCTGTAATTTTGAAGATAATTTTATCCGGTACCATTCCACAAATGACTAAATTTGGTTTCACAGTTTGCCATAGCGTAATTTGAACTTCCAGTCTTTGGGTTACTATATGCTCAGCCATAATTGGTGCAGAGTTTTGTATGTTTAAAGTTTATATGAACTGTAATAATTAAATATTGAAGGTTACTGTCCTTCCATTTCATTTTAGTTTGAACCTCCCCCCACTGTCCCCACCATCCCCAAAGCCCCCACTCAACAAGCCTCATACTTCCTAAATTTTCACTCTTGGGTCACACCAAATCTGAGGCATTAAAATGTGGCCACACCAGGCAAAGGCTTGGGAAGCAGTGTGCTGTGCTATGCTATCATAGCCTGTGTACTAGAGTTATTTTTCTGCAATCTCAAAACTAGCTCCCTTTATTGCCAACCTCGGATTACTAGACCAGTTCAGACAGGAAGTTCACAATGTACTCCAATAGCTCCAGCTCATGTTTTTACCATCATCTGCAACTGCTCAAACAATGGCTGTTCTTTCCTGAAGAAACCCTAACAGACTATCTAAACTCTTAAACATCACATCAAGGTTGAAGTGATTATGCCACTGCCAGCAGCTGATGCTACCATGTCCACCAATACCATCCTTTTCCTCAACTCAATAGTCCTGCAGTCAGCAACAGTTAGTCAGTCCAACATTCAACACATGCTTTTTAAGCTTCATTGAAGAATGATGGTCCTTTTATTGCCAACTGCTCTCAAAATGAACAAAGCAATATTTATTATTTATTTTATTTTATTATATATCCTGTTTAAATAAAAGTTCTTATATTAAGTCTGGTGTAAATAGACAGGGGGAAAATGATCAAAGAATAACCCTGTTCCAGTAGGTAAGGATATTGATGGTGACATTGGAATTGATATGGATAAGGATAGAACCTGAATCTGGTAGCAATATTCTCATTAATAATTGTAGAAGCACAGGCAGCAATTCCAAGAGTAATGGAGTATCAGTAATAATCCTGTTCACCTTTTACCAGTCATTCACTGTTTCATTTTTCTTGTCAAATACTTTGTTGAAAAGCCAAAATTACAAAAGAATAAGCCTCAAGAGGACTAAAACAAATTCTCAGATAATCATTTGATTGTTGTGTCAACCTCTATTTCAGTATTCAAGAGATGGTAATTCATTAATGAGAACAGGAAGAGATCACGATGATGCAAGATATAACTACTATATCTGATTACATTTGGATAAAGTTGACTAAAATTAAAAGATTTCCATCTCTTATCTTAATGAACTAATAAAAGGTTCCAAAAGATACAAGTAGTTATGGAGATTTAAACCACTAGTAATTGCAACCACATTTAGTACCCTGTGATACTATTTCTGCAAGATTTTATGTTTAGAAAGTAAAAAGTAAGCTCAAACATGAAATATTAAGAATGTATATTTTTCCAAAATGTGTTCATCGTCATTTTAAAAAGTGATAATTGATGGAGCACAAATAACTTGTTTTTATAATTCAGATGCACATGTTTTTTACATGGCATTTGTATGAAGTAGCAGTGGATAAACCATGTAATTGCTGTTCCTTTATGTAGACAGTATGACAACTTACAAGTCCAGTGCAAAAGTCACACCCTCATGAAATTTACTTCATACATCATGAAACCTGGTGTTATGTTAGACAAGTGTAAAAGCTGCACCCCTAAATTTTATCCCAACTTTCACCAGATCACTAGTGCATTGTTGAGATGCCCAGATTCTCGAGTCATTAAAACCTCACCTTCACAGGACCGGAACTGATATACTCACAGGGAGATTTGCTAGTGCTGTTGGGGTGGGTTTAAATTAGCTCGTCAGCGGGGTGGGAACCTGAGGGGTGGCCGAAATTGGAAGAAAGTAAAGCTGGAAACAGGAAATAGTGCTGAGACCAGAAGGCAGGAGAAACCAAGCAGAGTGTTGAATATGTTTCGAATATGGAATGATGTCAAAAAGACAAAGTTAAGGGCATTCTACCTGAATGCGCGCAGCAATCATGATAAGGTAGAAGATCTAAAGGCACAAATAGAGGTAAATGGGTATGATATAATTGCCATTACAGAAACATGGATACATGGTGACCAAGACTGGGAACTGAATATTCAAGCAAATTCTACGTTTAGGAAGGGCAGACAAGAAGGGAAAGGAGGTGGAGTTGCGCTGATAATAAGGGATGGGATCAATGCATTGTAAGGGAGAATCTCAGATCAGAAGGACAATGTGTGGAATCTGGGTGGAGCTAAGAAACAGCAAACATTGGTTGGAATTGTTTATCGGCCACCAAACAGTAGTGGTAATGTGGGGCATGGTATTAATCAGGAGATGAAAGAAGCTTGTAGTGTGGACAATACAGTAATCATGAGTGACTATAATCTGCATATAGCCTGGGTAAACTGATTGAGCACTAATGCTGAGGAAGATGAGTTTCTGGAGTGTGTTAGGGATGGTTTTCTAGAGCAGTATGTTGGGGAGCCGACCAGAGGGCAGGTTATTTTAGATCTAGTATCATGTAATGAAAAAGGGCTAATTAATAATCTTGTTGTAAAAGAACCTTTAGGGATGAATGACCACAATATGATAGATTTGGACAGACTTAGTGAGTGGGCAAGAACATGGCAGATGGAATATAATCTAGAAAACGTGAGGTTATCCACTTTGGTAGAAGGAACAGATGTGCAGAGTATTTCCTAAATGGTAAGAGATTGGAAAGTGTAGATGTACAAAGAGACCTGGGTGCCTTATCCATAAGTCATTGAAAGCTAACATGCAGGTGGAGTAAGCAATTAGAAAGGGAAATGCAATGTTAGCCTTCATTGCAAGAGAATTTGAGGACAGACATAGTGAAGTCTTGCTTCAATTGTATAGAAGCTTCGTTAGACCACACCTGGAGTGCTGTGTGCAGTTTTGGTCCCCTTACCTCAGAAAGAATATTATTGCCATAGAGGGAGTGCAATGAAGGTTCACCAGACTTGTTCAGGGGATAGTGGGACTGTCTTATGAAGAGAGATTCAGCAAACTGGGCCTGTATTCTCTAGAGTTTTGAAGAATGAGAGTTAATCTCATTGAAACCTACAAAATACTTAAAGGAATAGACAGGGTAGATGCAGGTAAGATGTTTCTCCTGGTTGGGGAGTTTAGAACCAGAGACACAATTTCAAAATAAGGGGGAAGCCACTTAGGACCAAGATGAGAAGAAATGTCTTTACCCAGAGGGTTGTGAATTTTTGGAATTCTCTACCTCAGAGGGCTGTGGAAGCTCAGCCATTGAGTATGTTTAAGGTAGAGGTTGATGGATTTCTGATTGACAATAACATAAAGGGATATTGTGGGTAAAAGGCATGGAAGTGTTCAATCAGCCATGATCGTATTGAATGGTGGAGCAGACTCGATGGGCTGAATGGCCTTCTGTTCCTATGTTCCCACTTATATGAGGGTGTCACTTTGCCACCAGGGCAAAATATTTAGTTTCGTTGATATCTCTTGAAATAATTATTTGTTAAATTCAGAAAAATATATTTTTTGGTCCATCTGAAGTAGACATTTTCCAATAAAAATGTTTTGAAAAGTAATATACAAAGATTCTGTTAACTAGCTAAAAATGGTAATAGGTTTATTGGGGGCTTTAATTCCTCAGCCCATGTGGTGTATGCCTGTTGCCTAGCAATTCAACAGGAGAATCATAAAATAGACCGTGACCAAGATATACCTGGTTCTGACCTGCACTGGGAATTCTTGCGGGACTGGTTAACGATAGATTCTCCACCTGCTGCATACAATGTCAGTGATGTGCAGAGAGGGAGTTGGAAGTGAGGGGACTGCCACATTTTGAGTCCTTAGCTTCTTGAAGGTGGTTGTGTTTTCAGAGGCTGGTTTGCTGGATGAAAGGAGGAGTAGCAGTCTGTTCCATGGCAGAACACAAAGGAGGCATTGTTTACAGCTTTTCAAGCCTCACAACTCCACACACAACACTCTACTCCACATGACTCCCTTGATTTGCATTTAATGTCGCATTTTGCCCCATCCCAGAGCAGTCTAGTTGAGCCAATAGTATCACAGGGCCCAAATGACAATATGGAAAATAGGTGACCTACTGACCATGTATACTCAGCAGGGTCAGTGGCAGAGGTTAGGGGTGTGCATGATCACAATGTAATAGTCAGGATTATGTCCCTGAGGAGCCCCCTTTTGGTTGTAAAATGGGGTGAATCTCTGGAAGATTCTGCCACTCATCTGCCAATACTTTGATAACTGTCATAACTGGCAATCACACTGTTTTTCTGGGGTCTCTGTGGTTCTTCCGCTGACGTTTGGTGGATCAGCAACAGAAGCCTCCCCTCACCATCCTTCAAAGGGGTGGGGGTGTGTGGTGAAGGATGTTCACCCTCCCCAGTATGTAGAGTTTTGGAGCCCTGAAAATTTCATTGAAAATCTGTGCATGTTTAAAACAATATTCTACCAGCTTCAAGTTTAGAAATTTCAAAAACAATTCAATAATATTTCAAAAAAAATGTATTTGAAATGTTTCTGTCTCTATTTACATTCCTTCTCTCCAGTTTTTTATTATCGTAAATCACGCAAGTTCAATGTTTTTGCAACAACTTTCCACCATACATAAGATGAATCCTCATTCAGTAGGCAGTTCCCACATTCTTAAGTGATTGACAAGACTGACATATGGAATAGTTCACAAATTCCCAGGTGACTGACAGATGGAGAATAGAAAGGCGTATAAAGTTGCCTGGAGAGCTGAGGACGATTTCATATTCAGTGGTTTTGATCAAAAGCATTCCTGATCTCAAACTAAATTTAGCACCACTGGCAATTAGTACTTGATTTCTTCAGTCATTGTTATTGCTGCTTGATGAACTGCAATTCAGCTTCAAAAAGACCAATAGATAAAATTGGAAATTTTATGAAAATATTTTTAATTTCTTTGCAAATCACTCATTAACTATGAAGATTTGTTGTCCAGAATTGAAAGTGCAAAGGTATAAGTATAATTATCCCCCTTTTAAAAATGTGCCCCATTTTATTAAGTTTTGTAATTCCTAAGAAGGAATCTAGAAACTTTGGCCAAGTTTACAATTCAGTGATTTGTTAGCTAAAAAGTCATATAATGTGTCTTAATCCATTCGTCATATCAAGTTACGATTCCAATATTGATTGCTTCAGGTGAGGACAGCTTCCTTCTGGAGAAAGTACATTATTGCCTTACTCCACCTTTTGTTTACATTTAGTCAGTCCAATGTTAAGTTTTTCTCCACACCTGAAATTTCTCTATTCCTCTCCTGAAGACGTTAACTCATGGGTGGGTGCATCTCCACATGAGGCCCCCACAGATTAACCTTGTCTAAGAAAGATTCTTTGTTTGTGAGCCAATACAGTGGGCTCTTGTGTCCTGCCCAGTGATGAGTTTGGTGGCAGGGGGCATTTAATCGGGCGGAAGGGTGATGGGTGTGGACCCCGCTACCTTCCTGCCTCCACTACAATTAAGTCCGTATCGGGAAGGCCTGTGGTCAACCCCCCCACCCCGCTGTCAATTGAGCCGTTTAAGTTGGCAGTTAATGCCCATCTGTTTTAGCTCTACTCCGCTGAACTTCCGTTGCAAACCCTCTATCTCTCTACCTTTTAAAAGTCATTTCAATACCCATCTCTTTGACTAAACTTTTGGTCAAACCTCCATGTCATGGATCAGTGTTCATTCCTCGTTTTCTTTTTTTTAAAAAAAAACTTCCATAAAGTGGAGGAATTAAATACATTAAATGCATTAAAATTAAATGTAATTTGTTACTAGTGAAATGTGTAGAATATAATTAGAGCTGCTCTTTTTCTGTTTTCTTTTGAAGGTATAGCAGCTTTTTTCTGAATTTCAACAGTGTAGGAAAATGTCTTTTTTTAGCACATGGCAATTTTTTCTGGTTTTCAGGTCTACATACTTTCCTCAGAAATGTCAATTTACCTCTGCTGCACAAACTTGGAGTCCTGCACGCGATTTCACATCTAGTTTGCAGTCACCCTTTGAGATCTGAGGACAAGTCTAATGCGGAAACTCAGATGCAGAGCAGGGGGTTAAGGGTGAAGGGCTTGTGGTAGTCAAGCTCCGCAGTGATGGTGGAATAGCGGGAACCGTTAATACAGCTGCTTTTTAAGAGATTCCCCAGGTGGTTCCTCCTTATCAATAATAGAACAAATGACAAACCCCAGTGCTTTCACTTTCACAATACTACACTGAGAAGCTTGCAACTCCATGCTCTGATTGGGTTCCAATAAATTTTATAAGATTTTTCAGGATGGGACTTTAACAACACAGCTTCAATTTTTTACCTATTTTTTGATTTGTTCTATGCTGCTGACCAATGCTGACGGTCATCCCACATTCTCCCTTGATCCCATAAACTTTTAACTGGTTGAGCAGAAGATTCTAGCTGTGGCAGGTTAGTGCTTATGGCGGGATACGTCTCCCCATGACTTTTTGGAACTATTATTTTTTTAGTATAATACTGCAATAAGCTCAGTTTACACAGTTGTTTATTTTTCCTATTTAGAAGTGTACTTGCTAAAATGGAATCTTTCTGCGATGATGCCCTGATGCTGCTCACACTGCTGGTGTTACCTTCATCAGTCTCTGCTTTCTTCAGCCCCTATTTGTTGGTTATGTAAGCATAAACATTGGAGCGAAATTGCTGGAGACTATATGGATTTGCACGATATAAATACAATTGTAAAATTTGATCATGTCTTTCCAACAGTACTTTACAAGTTAAATACCTGTAACAGCTCATGAGCATTTACACAGGAAAATAATGACTTTGAATCATTGTGCTTTTATTTAACTCGTTACCAATAGAAAGGTTTAATTTCTTCTAGCCGCCCACTGCTTAATGTGTTCGTTCACAAGCAATGCCTATGCATATATTTTAAAAGACCCTTTAACCTATTTAAAGTAAATAGCTTATTGACTCTGCCACAATACCTAACAAAGAAATTTACACAACCTGTTAAGAAGCCATGGTGCTTCACCTGTCCGGGTGAATAAATGCAGTCAGCTTAGTGCCTCTAGGAGTCAGGTAAACATATTTCTGGCCCATAATGGTTAATTCATTATTACATGATTCAAGCATCTTATTGGTTGCATTGGATTAGGGACAATGAACTGAGAGCTGGAAAGACATGAGGTCAAGAACACACTGAAGGCCTGATACCGATTTCAGATTGTTGTATATGAGATCCAGCAGCACCTCTCGTGAAGTATAAACCACTGTTTATAAACTAAAGCTTGAAAGATTAATATGTGCTGCAAATAACAGCTGCAATGGCACTACATGTTTATTTAGTTCATTTCAAGTGTGCTTGCTAAAGTATTATTACTTTGGTATGGTTTAATAGGTTATTAAAAATAAACATTTTCCCATTACGTAATGGCATACTACATCAAAGAGCTTTGAACCATTTTTCATTTGTTCTTCTGCTCCTCCAAGTGATGAATGTTAGTGCTAGTCAAAGGATCTCAACTAACTGCAGACATCAAAAACTCCCTGGTCTGGTATAACACAGCCAGATACAGACTAAGGGCTGGATTTCACCACCGAGTCGGGAAATTTGCTGACTTGGCATAACCGCCTCAGTAGAAAGTGCCCTATCAGTCCCAATTTTTGCTCTGGTGAAGTGGGAGCTGGATAGAATTGGGACTCCTGCCCCCAGCTGCAGAGTGGAGGTGGCTACTGGAATGGTGAATGCTGAGTCAGGTCAGCCAGCCAGCCTTGCTTCTCTAGGACTTCGTCGCTGTACTACCAAACAATTACTAATAAGATCCTTGTGATATACCTCATCTGTCGAATGGCAGGCTTTGAACTACCATGACGAGAGTCATCCTCGCTAAGCAGGTTCAGAATAGGCCAAGGCTCCTATGCAGCCAACCTCCACTGCTGGGACCTCAGTACAAATCCCTTAGGCAGTTGTGGAGAGACACAAACAATGCTGCACATTACCGAGGAATGTTCCCTCTACAGACTAAGTGGCAGACTATATCACAAACTCAGGAGGCTATCGCTTGGCTTTGGGGATTTGCATTCGCTAAATTAAAAATAAAGGACCAACTTCAGGTCACAACTGCAAGTGTCTAATCTATACCTGTAGGCATCACCATATTAGTAAAGGTGGCTTTGCAGGCATCACAGGTGGCTGCCTAAAACAGGTATTAGGACCCTTTCAAATCTAAATAAAGGGCTTAATGCCTGTTTTAGGCCCCCCTGTAGAAACAAGCATGGAGTGAGCTGGGGATGCTCAAACAGTCCCTGAAACCTTAGCAGGAAATGCCACCCAGAGATAAATGTTTTCTCCTAATATTCCAGAAGGAACAGGAGTGCTCACAAATCTACAATCCTCACGATCATATCCATCCTCATTGTTACTTCAGCCTTCTTCACTGGACTTGTGTTGAGGCCACTATTGGTGAGGCAAGCTGCCCAATGTTCTCTTTAGTGAATCTCACATTCCGCTGATAGAAGTGCTGGCAGCAAATGCAAAAATGCTAATGAGGCTCAAAAACAATTTTAGGGCAGTCCTGATCAATTGCCATTCCAACAACCCCAGTTGTAAGCATAAAAAGACAGTGCCTAACTCATTATGACACCCAATTGCTTGTACCATTTTAATACATTTGTTAGATTTATCGTTATTTAAAGCAGTGATCAATGGTGTTTACTTAAGAGCACTGTAAAATTTTTAATGCTTCAGTCATAAGATGTTCCACGTGATAATATTGCAATACATTTACAGGTTAATCAAGCTTAACTAAGTGAATCATTGAGAGTGTTTGAACTACATCTTCCGTTTTATGCATTTAAATAGAAACAATTGTTAACTGTCTGTACAGAAACTTTCAAGGAACTTTTATTAGTTAATGACTCGATCATTATACTCAATGCTCTGGGGAAATACCTACTTTAGCCCTGAGAATGATTAAGCAATACTTCAGTTCTGCTACATTTGGGGCCTGCTCAAATAGATTGGCTTATACACATCATGGAGAAGACCAACATTTAATTCTCCAATTATATGTCCTGCTGTCACCTCCAATACATACAGTATCAACTATCAGTGCTAATTTTCCCCCTAGCTCATTGACATTATGTGTTGTGCAGAATGCACATTGATCAACAAACATATAAATAGCAGTAATATTGATAAAGTAGTTACAGTATCAGATGTTCTCCTTAAACATTAAACGAGGGTATGCCAAAATAATCATTTAGAACTTTGAAAAGCACAACTACCAAGATTAATTAAAAATCTTTATGTTGCAAGTTTCTTGTTTACATTTGTATTCAGTGTAACTGGGAAGTTTATGACTTAAATCACATATTGTAATATTCAATGAGGAATAATCCTACTTTCTTGCCATTGTTGGGGGTGTATAAATTTAAAACCAGCATGAACCAGGTAAACCATCAGAAGAATCTTAGGAACAATAGCGTTTCCATAAAGGCTGAGTACTTTACAGGACAAAAGGAAATAAACCATGTCTAAAAGGCAGTCAGTAAACAAGCACGTTCAGATTATCAAAATTACTGAATCTGACTTCATCTTTCTGTAAAATAAATAAAAGAAATAGATGTTGACAAAACTGTATTCTAACACTTTGGGGCTGTAATTCAATGAAACAATCCAATTTGCATATGCTTTCATGAGGTTGCTGCTATTTCAACACATTTAGGAATGCTGTGATTTCTTCCAAGAAATAACAGTAAGCATTAGGTACATTGCCTAAATCCCAACTGCCTCTTATTTGCAAGGTGATCAGTCTCCTTTAGGAACTTGTCCAGCTCATTTTTGAATGTTTGCAGTGAATCTGTATCCACTGTACAAGATGGCAATCTACTCTAAAGGTCAGTAATCCCTTTGGAAAAGAAGCAGCTGATTTTAAAAGTTGTCAGTTTTAGTATCAGTCAATCTCTATTCAGTCAACAGTGTTTTAATTAAGGCCAAGGCTTTCCAAGAATTGTAGAATCTTACTGAAGAATATCATTTGTCCCAGCATGCCTATACTGACTCTTTCAAAGACCTGTCCAATTTAGTTCCATGCCTCAGCTTTTCCCCTGTAAACCTGCAAATTACTCCTCTTCAAGCACATGTCTAGTTGTACAAAGTACAATTTTGAATAAATTATCTTATATATTTACCGCTAACTTGCTATTTCCCCAAGCTCTCTTCAACAGTCTCTTTCCCTTTTTTTATTATTTTAACTTGCATTTTATCTCTATCCAATATAATAGAGCTATTCTACATTTTTTTTAATCTACGGGTACACTTGCACAATTGTACCATTGGTACAAAGTGATCTTGTCTCACATTGACACTCAGACATTGTAATGTAAATCCAGAGTGAGGACTGAACCTGATGCCCAGTGAGATGAATCTTTCAGACAATTTCTCTCTCTTTAACTCTCTAATTAGATTGGGCCTAAATTCATACATTTTTTTTCAAAGATGTAATTTTTCTGGTGAATGGTAAATCATTTGTTTTTGCACACACAATCAGAAACAAGCACTCTTAGGTCAGGAATAGTGTAGGTTTCTTTAGCTGTTATCAAAAAAAAAAATCCAACAAAATATTGTTTTATCTGCTTCCCATGCTATCAATCCTATAACTTTAGAGATGTCTACTTGAACTTTGTTCATAGATGAAAACCAGAATAAAGTTTAAAACAAGAACTGTTTTGATATGCATCGTAACTATGGAAATTGAGTATTTATTGAATGCAAAGGAATTATACTAACATTTTTTGGTGTGTTTCATAGATTTGAAACAATTACCTATGACTCTCCAGACTCCAGAAACCCTTGGATAATTCATCGCCATAGTTACTTGGCTTAGTCTCCATCTAGTAAATTATCACACATGACACGATGACAACATTGGATCCACATTATATATTCCTTATTTCTTCAGCACTATGTTCCACAACATATATCCTATTGAGTACTGAATGATTGTGGATTTGTTGCATTTATATGATTTAATTTCCTCCCTGATCAATAATAGATTCCTTGATCCTAGAAATTGCTATACAAAATGATAGTCAAGTAACATATTATGGAAAAGTCCTCTCTGTGTACTAAGCATAGTGAAATCATAAAGTAGTTCTTTGCAAACATGTTTATGATTTCATTATATCCAGAGCAGAATAAGCTTTCCCCATATACGACCTTCAAGCCTAGATTTTCTGATCAGCAATATATTAATGGTGTCAATAAGCCACGTTTCTTTTAAATGGTTTGTTGCTGGCATTAAAATAATGCAAATGTGAAAAGCTGGTTTCCTGTTTCAAAAGTAGACAATTGAGTTAGAGGTGTTATGAGGTTGTTTCAGATGCTGATACATGACATTAAATGCAAGTAAGGCCTCGAAATTCCCTGAATCTTCACCATCCCTGTGAGTAAGGGCAGTCAGTAACAATGACGTGGTATTGTTGTCAATGAGTAAAATTAAGGTATGATTCTCCAATTACTAATTAGGGAGACATCATCAACAAGGTAATAAACTTTCAACTGTTGATTAGCCTATGGAAATTTCAGCCTTTTTACATTTTACATTTATATTGAAAGGAAACCCTACAATTAACAAAAAAAGTAACTCAGCTGTCAGAAGTGGCTCAGTATTAATAAATTAAGCAAAATACAATTTTGAATAAAATATCTTGTGCATTTCTCTCTACCTTGCTATTTCCCCAATCTCTCTTCACCAGTCTCTTTCATCCTTTTATTTTAACTTGCATTTTATCTCTATCCAATATAATAGAGCTATTTTTTTTTATTCTAAGGGTACATTTGCACAATTATGCCATTGGTACAAAGTGATTTTGTCTCATATTGACACTTGGCAGAAACATCCCAGATTTGCATTAAGTGCAGTAGAAGGTGGGGAAAAGAACCTTTTACCCGCCAGCCATAATGGCAGCATTTCACGCAGTATCTTCCCAAACCTGCCTCACTAATCATGCATTCCTGGGAAACATGCTGTGTTGATGGCTGGTGGGCTCTCATTCACACACCACCCCATCATTTTGCCACTTCCTCATGCCGGGTGCCATATTTAAAGCGCATCTCTCAGTGCTTCAAGCCCATGACTGCTGCACAGAAGACACGGCCCTGAAAGACAAGAAGACTGCAGCCCCCCCATTCAGTGAGGTGTCCCTGGAATGTCTTTTGGATGCCATGGAAGCCCACTGTGATGTCCTCTATCCCTGCTCTGGATGCAGGAGGGGCAGCAACATCACCAATCTGGCTTAGGAGGTGGTAGCAATGGTGGTCAGTGGCAACTCCCTGCAAAAGAGGACAGCCACCCAATGCCAAAAGAGGATGAATGATTTTGACCGTTCCGCCAGGGTAAGTCACTCTTCTCAACTCTTACACTCACAGACCCATCACATGTCCACAGGATTGCACTCACTGCCAGGTCAAGGAATGTCACCATTCACTCTCTCTCACACACTTTCATTATCCTCATCCCATCCATGGCACCACTCACTACCCACACAAGCCAGGCATACTTATCATCTGGCCTGGTAGGCATCCACCCTACACTCTCTCCATCTGTCTTCATGCAGGAAAAGCATACAACAAAAGGGAGAGGCCGCACACTGGTGGTGGAATATCTGAAATCAAGGTTCTCATGGACTTTGAAAATAGAGTCATACAGCTGACTGATGAAGATCTGGATTGTTCCTGTTCTGATGATGAGGGCAGCAGTGCTCTACCATGTGAGGATCCCCAGCAGTGCAACATCCATCAAACAATCATGCCATGAGTGATGTGTCCTGTTTCACAGGCCACTGTCATGCATTAATTATATCTCCTTGCTTTCACAGGCACATCTGGGAAACAGCCGATGGAGCCCACAACCCAGATCCTTGACTTGAGTCCCGAAAACACCTTGGAAGAGGAATCTGCTGAAACCCCAATAGAGGACCCATCACACCATCAGCACAGAGACACACACCTCGGTGGGACCAAGTTCGAGAGTAGCTGCTGGGTCAAGACCTGCTGAGCACATTGCACTGTCTGATCCACAGTAGGCAGCGTCAGGGACTTCCCAGGTTTCTGGCACTCAGAATTGCTGGAGGCCAGAAATCTGCTGAGTCTGAGTCAGATGATGAGCCGCTGGACTTGGTCATACCTCAGCTGCTGGAGCTGCAAAGGCAAGCTGGGAACATCAGGAAGGGATCTCTATTGCACGTCTCAGATTGCAAGGCATGATGGAAGAATCCATCCGCCTTCAGTTGTAAGTGTTAGCACCGGCATGGCAATGCACCGAGGTCAACACCGGTAGGATGGCAGCCGCCATGGAGACCTTGGTCCAGGACATAGGTCTTGCACTGCTGCATAGGCTGAATTCCATCACTGACGCCAGAGTTGGCCCACAAAAGTGTCCACACAAGAGTGGTGTGGGGCAATGCAATCTCCCTCCAGTTTCCCCTTCTCCTCAAGGAGTCAGCCAAGGAGTCCCTTGGGCACCCATAGGGCGGAGGATCAGCAGGTGACTTCGGAAGTGTCCGGCCCATCCAAATCCCTTCTTCCTGTGACCCCAGCAGTTTCAGCTCTCCAGGTCGAGGAGGGTGCCACTGCCACACAGCAAGACCCAGAAAACAGGCCCGGGTCCTCCAGGTCTCGACCCTCCACAGGATGTCTGCCCAGATCATCACAGACAAGGCGTAGCAGGCTTCCTCCACCTCCACTGTTGGGCAAAATCACATGATCTGTAATAACCAATAGGAGAGTAGCACGGGCTACCTCAGCAGTCAGTATAGTGTTAGAGTTGGAGTTGAAAACACACGTGTAGTTGCTGCTGAGTATGTTGTAAATAAGTTTAAAGTTTCCACCAAAGCAGTGTCTGCTGATCAGTACAATATGGCCAACCTACAACAGTTACCTTCTTTCTTTCAGAATTTGTTTAGGAACAATGTCCTTAAAAAATAATCCAAAGGCTGGGTTTTCACCCAACCAAGAGCAAGAATCCTTGTCTTTGTTCTTTCATGGGATGTGGGAGTCATTGACAAGGCTATTTGTTGCCCATCCCTAATTGTCCTTTAACTGAGTGGCTTGCTAGGCTATTTCAGAGGGCAGTTAAGAGTCAGCCACACTGCTGTGGGTCTGGAGTGACATGTAGGGCAGACCAGGTAAGGATGGTACACTTCCTTCCTACAGGGCCTTAATGAACCAGATGGGATTTTTATGACAATTGACAACAGGGGTTACTGAGACTAGCTTTTAAATTCCAGACTTTACTTTTTGAATTTAAATTCCACCAGCTAGTGGGATTTGAACCAATGTCCCCAGACTATTAGTTTGACCCTCTGGATTGCTAGTCCAGTGACATTACCACTATGCCACCATCTCCTCAGTCTTAAAGTTTGACCTGGTAATTTGTTTACTTTGTAATGAAGGTTAATGTTGAATTATGGCCAGTTTTGTGTGAGCTGATAGTTTTGTGCTCCTGACAGGGAAAGATTGTCATTTAGCTCCATATTGTGGAGTTTTGTCCTATATGTTATATCCACTAAACAATAGATGTAACTCCCCCATTTCAGATTGCATGGAACCCTTTCAGTTAGCAGAGAGAAGGCAACTTTTGCAGATTTGAAAATGGAACTCCCAAATTTTCTTCTTTAATGGATGACTATTCAAAGTTCAGAGCACTTTTTTATGCTCTCATGGGATGTGGGCACTGCTGGTAAGGCCAGCAATTGTTGCCCATCCCTAATTGCCCTTGAACTGAGTGGCTTCCTAGGCCAATTCATAAAAATCAACTACATTGTGGTACATCTGGAGTCACATGTCACCCAGACTGGATGAGAATGGCAGTTACTGAGTGAACCAGATGGGTTTTTTAAGCAATTGATGAGATTTGTTTTCAATTCCATATTTTTCTTTATTAATTAATCAAATGTAAATTCCACCAGCTGCCATGATGGGATTTGAACCTGTGCCCAGGTTATTCAACTGGGCTTCTGAATTACTTGTCCAGTGACACTATCCCTCTGCCACCTGCTCCCTTGAAAGAAATGGTATTATTTAGTTCCAAAGTTATAAAGTTGCTTCAAAAAGTCAAGGAATCAATCATTCCCATTTCACCTGCTTTCTTCTTTTGCAAGAAGGAATTATGACCAAAATGTTTGTTAACAGTATCGCATAGAATGTTTTGACATCCTCATTTGGTTCATGTAATTGCTTGAGGTTATGGTGTCCTCTGTTTAAAATTAAAATTCCAGTTGTTCAGTTTTGATACAATGAGAAAAACACCCAGAGAGCAATCTTTCTTTATTAAGCTGGTACCTTAAGGATCAAAACTTTGACAAAAACTATGTACACCATGCAATGTTTTATCAATATTTCAAGATTCAGAACTACTGACATTGTAAATGCCACATTTTCATTCTTTCCTGGGTTTTAGAGCTATGTCTTACGATGGAGTAGAAAACAGTATTGTATGATTTTTCTAAATATGTGCTTAAGGATACATGAGAGGGTTTCTGCTTAAGTTACTTTTTTAATATAAACAGTACACATGTTAAATGTTGGGGCCATTTCATAGATCTAGCATTAGCAGCAATTAGAGGTGTAGGTGCAACAAATTGGAAGAATTCATTTTCACAATCTCCTGTGTTTTGCATATCATTTAAAACATATGAGCAATTTAGATCTAGTTCACACCATTGGGGCAGGATTTTTAGTTCAGCAGGCACATGTGATCGGCGCCGCTGGGGAATGAGCCGCCGACCGCGATTTCACACTGGCTGGCCAATTAATGGCCAGCCAGAGTGAAAAGTACAATGAAATGCTCAGCGCTTTCGAGGTGGGGGCAGGAGGAGGACAGGTGCTGACGTAAGTGTGGGCACGGAATGAAAGCTCCCTGAAGGCAGAGAGTAGCCTCAGGGAGCTGAAGAATTTAAAAGCATTGAATAAAGATTTTAAAATGCAGGAAAAACTGTCCACGCATCAGATCAGTTAACTGAACATACCGATGATGAAAATTTTGTCCAAACGTTTTTTTTAAATTAATAACCGAAACCTCATCTTCCCTTGGATGAGGTTTCATCAAAAATGCAAAGTCCGCCTGGAAGGTTTGCCTTTCTGCCAACCATAAGATTGGATAGACCACAAAAAATCGCAGTCAATTGGAACTTTCATGGACTTAATTGCCTTTTTAATGGTAGGCGGACGCACTTCCAACTCTTGCACGTACCCGCCGACCGAAATGTCGCGCAACCGTGGGATGATGTTGGGACACTCGTCTGACCTCATCACACGCTATTTTACACTCGAGCAGGTCGGGTGTGCACCCGCACACTGAGCTAAAAATTCTGCCCTTGATGTTTTATAAAAACTAGTTCAATACTATTTTTATTATTAGTTTTGTAAAGGATAAGCATAAATCTTGCCATTTCATATCATGATTTAACATTTTGTTGATTAACATGTAATAATGAAATATAATCCTGACCTTGCATTGTATGTTATTCAAATTAATTTACCTTCTAAGCATTAAAATGTATATTCAGTTTACTGTGGAAATAATTGCTTCCAAAGCAACAGAAAAAGTGATCACCCATGTTTACCGAAGGAATTAGTGGTCCATAAGTTGTTGAATAATAGGAAATTCTCCAGTGAAAAGAGAACAATGATTACATGAAATAAGATAGCTGGAGAATTTATTCCCAATAGTGTTGCAAAACATTTTGCTAATTGACTGAATCCTGAGGACTTTGCTACCTGAATTGTGTTCAAACTCAGTTGATCGTCTCTTACTCGTATTTATACTCCGCAGTCTTTCAGGCAGCTGGTCTTAGTTTTGAAATTTATTAGACTACTTACCCTTTTACCTTTGAACCTGCATTGATTTATGAAAGGTAACATTTGTCCCAGGAGGGCAGAAGAAACATTTCAAGGACATCCTCAAAGCCTCCTTGAAAAAGTGCAAATCCCCACTGGCATCTGGGAATCCCTGATCCAAGACTGCCTGAAGTGGGGGGAAAGCACCCAGGAAGGAGCTGAACACCTTGAGTCTCATCGCCAAAGGCTAGCTGAAGTCAAGTATTGACAGCGAAAGGAGCGTGTGGCAACCCAGACACCCCGCCCACCCGCTCCCCCTACCACTCTCTGCTCCACCTGTGACAGAGACTGTAGGTTGCACATTGGACTCTTCAGTCACCTGAAAACCCATTTTTAGTGTGGAAGCAAGTCATCCTCAACCCCAAGGGACTGCCTAAGTGGAAGAGCTGTTAGCGTACAGGTTGCTGTCATTGTCTCCAAGTATAAACACCTTGCACCTTCTTCCCAGTAAGAAGGAAATAAATCTGGTCCTGTTGAATTTCTAGTAATCAAACCACCAAGGCGCGCTGTCAGGCAGACTCCATAACAGGTTACATGACCCCCTACATTTTAACTTAAATTTAAGAGATAGTCCCTAAACATAACAGTCTTATAAACCTCATAATTATAACATCTCCCTCCTAAAAATTGAAAAGTCATTACCATAGTGATGAGCTTTCCTAAACACCACTCAAAATCTAACAACTTATAACACTCCAAACACTTAACAACTAACTTACTACAGACAGTGCAAATAATATTCTTTCCCCATGCTGTCACATTTCCCATTAAAGAGCCCACCTTGGCAGCACCATAGTGTTTAACCTGTATGAATCAAATCCCAGTAACAGAATTTAAAGTCTACTTTATTTGGTTTTAAAGTTTTAATGCCTTATATACATGAGAATTTGTTTCACTGCTAGTGGTGTCACCTTTCAAGATGCTTCATAGTAAATCTCCTTTCTCATGGTGATTAAAGCTCAAATTGTTTCCATGTCCTTGGTTAGACAGTTGTATCCTTGGTCTGGATCGGTTAACTTTGTCAAGAACAACATTGCTGAATTCTGTTGTCCCTCTGACTTTTGAATATTAGCAGGTGCAATGAATATTAGCAGGTGTAAATTGTAGACCAAGAGGAAATTCTCTATTGAAATGTGCTTTACCTGTGGATTCAGTATTTCTCTTGGTTTTTCTTTAAACCCAGATCTTACATTGTCATCAGGGTGTTGACTTTTTAACTTGAGCCCAGATTTTCGCTTCCGACTAGGGAAATATCCTGGCTTGCCCTGCCTGCCTCAGGAGAAACCCCTCCAAATGGCGGCATTATTGTTTTGGTGGACAAGTGCAGGATGGAGTCAGGCTATTTAAAAGGCCTGCCTCAGTTCTCTGGCACTTGTTCCTAATTGTTTTGTTAAATATTAGGCCCTCTATCCCTCACCCCTGTCATACCCTGTCCACTCCGCATGACCCCACCCACCCCGGTGACCCCTCATACCTCCATGCCAAATTAATGCCAATTCATGCCTCCCATTCACCATGCTTTGTCCTTATGCCCTGCATGCCAATTCACCTAATATCCACCATGGGCAGACCTCGGGAGCCATGTTGAGATGAAATAAAATAAAGTTCTAAATATCTATTACAGCCTTTACTATAGTTTAAAAAACACTCCTATTCAATACATTAAATCCCTTCAAGCACTTAATCCCTTATAAAAACCAGCAATTGTATTCATAACTCCACATGAAAGGCAGCAAATTCATTAATGACCACTTTGAGCTGTCAAACTGTGAACTTACAACCCCCTACTTAGATACGATGGGCTGGGGAAATCGGCCAAGCATTAATAATTGTATAATGATAAGGATAAAGTTAACGAACAGCTATTGTAACGTCTAGAGCAGATTTTTTTCAATGCTCACTGGCACAGGCAGGCTTTTTTTTTAATTTTTAAAGGGATTGGGATTTAAATAACCTTCACATCATGACAGTTCTACAGACCTTATCTACTCTTCAAGAGCATTTCTTATCTCCCACACTACAGGTGAAGGACCTGGCTACAGAGGAAATGTGGTCTGTCCGAACTCAAAGCACTGAGTTCAGTTGGCTCTGCCGAGTTTGGGGTTAATCATGCCCTGCCGCCTTTCCCCTCTCGGCAAAAATGGGATCTGTCAGAAATGAGGCTGGGACCTCCGAACTGGGTCCTGTCCACCATTTTGGAAGCTCCGTGGAGTCTCCACAACTCCGTGAAAAGTCCGAGCCTCAGTCTTTGGATCACCTTCTGATCTCCATTCTCTTCCAGAGCTATAGGTCCTTTAATGTCCAGATTTGAAAAGAAAGTCTCAGCTGGTCCACCGACTGATTCATCTTTCTCCTATTTAAATGCAGGATTATGGTCCCCCGCTGCTTTAAGGAACTCATTGAGTCTACGTCGATGTTCCAATTAAAAAAAAGAAATCTGATATTCCTTTTTTAATCATCCCTCACATTCTTTTACATTCTTTCTGTTTATCATCCTCTCACTCAGCACAAGCTTTGTCCAATTCCTTCTGAGCAAGAGCCACAGATTCTTCCTTTTGAAATCTTACTTTTTGTTCTAGGACTCAAATCCATCCTTGTAGTTCCACAGTAACAGCATTGGTTAGATCTAAGTAATTTTGGTTTAAAGTACTGTCTCTTTGTCCATTTGCCTGGAATTCAATTGCTCTGTTCAGTTTGACACCTGTGGCTTAGGGCCTGTAGGCAAGTTTAATTGAGACAAATCCAACTCATTTCTGGCTGGTTTTAACTGTTTGCTGTCAATCTGAAGTTTTACTGTCTCTTTACTTTTACAAGTCTGAGCTTTTGATTCTTTGGACATATCTTTAGCCAAAACAGTACTTTATGAAAAGTGACTGATTTCTTTGGTTTATTGTCAGTACTAATGGAGTTATCTACCATCCCTGGAGATAGTAGCACATTATCTCTTGTGAGGTCATTCCCAAGCATGAAATCACCATCATTAATAGGTAATTTGGACACCACTCCACCAATAATGGACCCATTGACTAAAGCTCA
This sequence comes from Carcharodon carcharias, assembly GCF_017639515.1. NCBI lineage: Eukaryota > Metazoa > Chordata > Chondrichthyes > Lamniformes > Lamnidae > Carcharodon > Carcharodon carcharias. The sequence goes on along the minus strand of NC_054477.1, from coordinate 72,140,258 downwards.
ATGGAACAGGTAAACAATTTCCATCAATACCCTGTATCAATGTACTTTAGTTTAGCAAACTCTCTGGAGAGGATTCATGTCGTCTTCTAATATTAAGCTTTGAGCCCACCCCGTCTCTCAAAGGATAACAATCTGTTGGGCTCCCTTATCAGACAAAAATTGAGTTTCTTCACTCCTGAATGTAAAACTCCCATAATCTCTTACATTCTGATTTATACCTACTATAAATAGATAGTATCGGTTTGTCACAAGCTTTCACTCACTGGTACAGCATTTCGTGGAGAAATGCTAGACACTCCCCAAATTGAAGGCTTAGTCTTCAATTTCCAGCAGTTGCCTTTTACATGCCCTGTCTTATGGCAAAAGTAACATGTTGGCCTCCTTGATTCATATTTATTTTCCACATTGTCTTTTTCACTAGCCTGAGAAATGTCTGTCTTTTCATTTCTGCTATCCCCCTTATTGTAATTAGTGTACAGTTCACTATCACGTCTCTCATCTATCCAGTTTCTGTGTAGGTTTGCAAGCAAAGGTTTGCCGCCACGTCACTGCTTTGGGGACAATTCATAATCATTAGCCAAAACTGTTGTTTCTCTTATTTTAGAAACTTTATCGTTTTCTAGTTGGGACCTAATTACTAAAGGAATGCTGCTTTTAAATTCCTCCATTAATAACACATCTCTACATTTTTCAAAATCTTAATCAAACTTCATCGCCCTACACCATTGATCAAACACCATTTATTTTTCTCTAGCAAATTCCATAAAAGTCTGATTCTGTCTCTTCCTCAATTTTCTAAACTTTTGTCTATAAGCTGCTAAAACTAACTTATATGCATTATGTACAACACTCTTAACTGTACTATAGTCTGTGGACTACTCATCTGATAGAGTCGAATAAACCTCCACAACGCTTTAGGGAGATTGTGATGTTGTGGTAATGTCGTTGGGCTAATAATCCAGAGGCCTAGGCTATTGTTCTGGGGCATGAATACAAATCTCACCAAAGCAGCTGGTGGAATTCAAATTCAATTAATAAATCTGGAATATAAAGCCTGTCACAGTAATGGTGACCATGCCAACTATTATTGATTGTTGTGAAAATCCATCTAGTTCACTAATGTACTTTAGGGAAGGAAATCAATCCTTTCCCGGTCTGGCCTAGATGTGACTCCAGACCCACAGCAATGTGGTTGATTGTTAAATGCCCTCTGAAATGCCTCCGCAAACCACTTAGTTCAAGGGCAATTAGGGATGGGCAACAAATGCGGGCCTTACCAATGACGCCCACATCCCATGAAAGAGTAAATTTAAAATGTAGAATTGTCCAAAGTTCTTTTAGCCAATCTAACTTTGTAGCAACTTTCTCAAGTGTTACAAAATGCATTTCAATTCTTTCCTCACAGAATTTAGGCACTAGGTGAATATTCCTTTCCAAATCAATACCAAGAGCTACATCTGACCAGACTGCTCCCTCCCATGGTAAGATGATGCAGTCCAAAGTTGGGCCCTCGTGACTCAGAGCTGCTCAAGTCCTTCCTGCAAGGCCACCTGCTCTCTCTTCCGGAGAGAGTCAGTCACCTTCCACCAGCCATGTTGAGGCCACTGGGGTAGAACTGCAGAGGAGCAATGGGCCAGGCAAGACAGGCATTAAGGGAACGCACCAAGATGAATTGTTCACTCCTATTTGTATATTTGAATGTATTCTTGGATAAAGATGTTATGGAAAGTTTATCGTTGGTGACTTTTACTATACGATCTTGGACAAGGGGACACTGTAATGGGCCATCCCAGATGGATGAGGAAATGAGGAATTGTGGACAGGATGAGATGCAAGCAAGGATATTGAAGGAAGTGAAAGTAGAAATTACAGGGACACTGGCCATAATCTTTCAATCTTCCCTGGACTCGGGTGGTGCCAGAGGACTGGAAAATCACAAACATTACGCCCTTGTTCAAAAAAGATTGTAAGGGTAAGCTCAGCAATTACAGACCAATCAGTTTAACTTCAATGGTGGGCAAGATTCTAGAAACAATTATTCAAGACAGAATTAGTAGTCACATGCAAAAATATGGGTTGATAAGGAAGAGCCAGCATGGATTTTTAAAGGGGAAATCGTGTTTAGCTTGGAGTTTTTTGAAGAGGTAACAGAAAAGGTCAATGAGGGTAATGCTGTTGATGTGGAGTACATGGACTTTGAAAAGGCATTTGACACAGTGCCATACAACCGACTTGTGAGAAAAGTTATTGCTCATGGAATAAAAGGGACAGTAACAACATGGATACAAAATGGGCTAAAAAATAGGAAGCAGAGAGTAATGGTCAATGGATATTTTTCGGGCTGGAGAAAGGAATTCCCAGGGGTCAGTATTGGGACCCTTGCTTTTCCTGATATATGTTAATGATCTAGATGTTGGTGTGCTGGTGACAATTTCAAAGTTTGCGGATGATATGAAGCTTGGGAGTGTTGTGGACTATGAGGAGGATGGTGTGGAACTTCAAGAGGACATAGACAAGTTGGTGGAGTGGGCAGGCAAGTGGCAGATGAAATTCTGGAGAAATGTGAGGTGATTTTGGTAGGAAGAACATAGACAGACAATATAAAATAAGGGGTGAAATTTTGAAGGGGTGCAGGAGCAGAAAGACTTTGGTGTATATGTGCGTAGATCATTGAAGATGGCAGGACAACTGGAGAGAGCAGTTATTAAAGCATATAGTATCCTGGGCTTCATTAATAGGGGCATAGAGTATAAGAGCAGGGAGGTTATGCTAAATTTATAAAAAACACTCATTAGACCTCAGCTGGAGTATTGTGTGCAATTCTGGGCACCATATTATAGGAAGGATGTGAACATATTGGAGAGAGTGCGGAAGAGGTTTACAAGAATGGTTCCAGGGATGAGAAAGTCCAGCTATGAGGATAGATTGGAGAGGTTGGAACTGTACTCCTTGGAGAGAAGAAGGCTGAGAGGAGATTTGACAGAGTTGTTCAAAATCGTGAGGGGGCTGGACAGAGTAGATAGGAAGAAGCTGTTGCCACTCGTAAAAGGGGCAAGAACAAGAGGGCACGATTTAAGATGATTTGCATAAGAAGCAAGTGTGACATGAGGAAAAACTTTTTCATGCAATGAATGGTTCAGGTCTAGAATTCACTGTCTGGATGTGTGGTGGAGGCAGGTTCAATCAAGGCATTCAAGAGGGTATTAGATGATTATTTAAATAGAAACAATGTGCAAGGATACAGGGAAATGGCACTAGATCATAATGCTCATTTGGAGAACCAGTGCAGACATGATGGGCTGAATGGTCTCCTTTTGTGCCATTAAGATTCTGTCATTCTGTGGTGTTGAAAGAATGCTTTCTCAATAGAACAGGAGTCTGAGCAGGTGCTCTCCTGCAGCCTGTCCAGAGTGAAGGGGGTCCTCCCTGCTTCTTCCTCCTCCCCTGTTGCCTCTGGATGCTTAGTGACATGGGCCGTGCCCTCATGATAGCGATGTGGAGGATGCAGCAGACCAGCATGAGCTTGAAGAAATACTCTGGAGATTATTGCAGGACTCTCCCAGGTTGATCCAGGCAGTGGAAGCATTGCTTGAGCATGTTGCTGGTCTGCTCTACAATGTTCTTGGTGGCTCTATAGTTTTCATTATCTGCCTGTTTTCTCGTTGGCCACCCTCTGGTTCTTATTGGAGGCCTGAAGATAGTGGGAATGGCAAACTGCCTCTTGATGGAAGCAACGTTGTTTCTGCCAGGGTAGCGGACATTCACTGTTACAATGGTTTGTGCATGGACACCAGCTTCACATTAATTGAGTTATGGTCTTTGTGGTTCCTGTATCCCTGTCGCCCCTGGGAGTTTGAAGAGCCATGTGTGTGTATTTTAATCGCTCACTGCACCAATGGGAATCTTGCTATCCTGGAAAAGTCGAGTCTACTCATCCTGCTTCTCTCTATTTAGAGAACATAATGAAATTGTCTCTCTTTTCAGCAGGGCCTCTGTCATCTACCAGATGCTTCAGTGGACGCCCTGAGAGATGTTCGCAATGTTACCAACTCCTGCCTGAAATTATCCAGGGGCATAGAAGTTTAATGTGATCTTAATGGCCTTAATGGCCAGTGGCAGCGCTGTTCCTGCACTGGTGTGAGACAATACATCTTCTTGAAGGAGGTGCCTCAGGCATTGCTCCTGGGTGAGGCCAATTAAGGCCCATCCAACGTGACGTGCGCCAGGAAGTACTATGCACTCCCTGTGCAGGTGAGTGGGGGGGGGGGGGGGGGGGGGGGGGGGTTGTGGTGGTGGAATTCCCTCAGCCGGGGATGCGCTCTTTCGCGAAAGAACGCACAGATCTCCCTGAGGCAATTTTGTCCAATCTTCTGATCTACCACTAATCTTCACAGAATTGTATGCTTCTTCTTTAGTTAGTCACAGGTGGTGCATTGATCTCCTAGAGTCTTTCTTTCTCACTGGCATATATCTTTGCTGAGTATTATGAAATACCTCTTTAAATGTCTGCCACTGTATCTCTACAGACCTACCCCTTAACCTAATTGTTTAGCCAGAGCTTTTGGTGGCTCCGTCTTTATGCCCTTGAAGTCACCTTTATTTAATTTTAAAACAGTAATCTTAGCCACACTTTTCTCCCCCTCAAACAGAAGGCAAAACTCAATCACGTTATAATCACAGGCTCTTTACTATGAGGGTATTAATTAATCCTGCCTCATTACACATTGCCAGGTTTAGACTAGCCTGCTCCCTGGTTGGCTCTAGAACATGCTGCTCTAAGAACTTGTCCCCTAATCTTCAGTACTACTGCTAGAATGTTGTCAGGGCCCATAGCCTTTGCATTATCCAATACATTCAGCCATTTCTTGATATTGCATGGAGTGAATTGAATCAGCTGAAGTCTGTGATGGCGGGAACCTCAGGAGGAGGTTGAGATGGATCATCCACTTGGAATTGCTGGCTGAAAATGGTTGCAAATGATTCAGCCTTGTCTTCACACTGACGTAATAGGCTCCCACATTATTGAAGATTTGGATATTTGAGGAGCTTTCTCCTCCAGTTAGTTTTTTAATTGTCCTCCACCATTCACACTTGGATGTGGCAGGGCTGCAGAGCTTGGGTCTGAGCCGTTGGTTGTGGGATCACTTTACTCTCTCTATTGCATACTGCTTCCACTATTTGGCATGCCGAGTAGTCCTCTGTTGACCTTCACCTTGTTGATACCTCATTTTTTAGGTATGCCCGGTGCTGCTCCTGGCACACCCTCCTGCACCTTTCATTAAACCAAGAATCAAGACTTTGCTTGACTGAGAGCCAATATAAGTCATCGAGGAGAGTGGTGATAGGGGAAAGGTACGAATTAAGTTGCAGGCAGCAGAGAATTGGATGATCTCAAGTTTATGGAGGGTAGAATGTGAGCGACAAAGGCTGGAGTGTGTTGAAATCATCAAGTTTAGAGGTAACAATGGATTTCTTCCACATTCATTAAATATATTTAAGTATTGATATGGCTGTAATTTATAAAGGCTGGCTATGCAAATTTACAAGAAGATCATTTAAACAAAATTTTTCTTCAGTTTAACTGGGAATTACTTTTGAGGTAAACACTTCTTTCCAAAAATGTGACAATCTTGTTTTTACTAGATCAGTCATTGACCTGTTTTTCTGCTAATCTTGTAAAAAAAAAGGCAGATTAAACAATAGACCTAAGAAATGTCACTTGTTTAAAAAGGCTTTATTAACAGTGAAGTTTACTGGAAATTTTATTTAGTTGCTTTCTTCCCTTCTTAAACTTTAACACATTTAATTACATGATTTCTATTTGGATTGCTATCATAGTCATTAATTAAGAGGGTGGTGAAGTTTAGAATCTGACTTTATCTGTTACAGCTTCTTTAATGAGGTAGGTGCATTTCATAATAATTTAGACATTAGCTTTCAGAATGGAGCCTCTTGAAGTTTTCTCTTGTAGACTGTGAATAGCATTGGAAGTAGATGTCAGGTGTGAACAGAAGCTGTTGAACTGACTATATTAGCTGTGGAAGAAGCTGAGAGATTTCTCCATAGTAGTGGGTGTAAGATATTAAAAACTGACTTTAGTGACAATGGTGTGGAAAATCTTTGAGATAAACTGCCCTATTATATAACCTTCGGATGAGACTGCGCTCTATAAATCCCAAACTGCAGTTGCATTACTCAAAATCTTTCACATATTCTAATAAAATAAAGCAAACCAAAACGTTGTTCTTGTTACATCATATTTTCCTTTAGTCCATAGGAGCGTTGGAGTAGAAACTCATACAGAGTTATAGTGTAAAACCAGTAATGGTGAGACCACAGCCCATTTTAACCTCTGCCAGATGGTCGTCACCATTATTAAAAAAGCTGCCAATTACTGTCAACCATTTTATGCTACTGGCCAAGATAAATTTAACTGCCATTCAGTTTAATAATAATGTGTCTATAATGGCATCATCACATGCACAGTGATGACCTTGTGACATCTCAGCCAGCTATGAGTTATCCATTTAAAAACAGTATGAGGTAAGTTATTGATATCGAATTGCTGTAGAAGGTTTGTGTTGCAAACTACATTGATGCCAGATGCTTTGGGGTAAAATGTTCAATGTATTTAGTGCACAACTCATTCACACATCTGTAGTTCAGTTATGTGATGGCATGGACTAAAGGTTTTCACTAGAAAAAAAGGAGGATGTTGGAAGAATTGTTTCACACAGAGAATTACACTTTATCTTAAATTGCTTTTGATCAAGGACTATAATATCATTGAAAATGAAATCTATTAAGTGCCATATATGTTATATATATATCAACTCATCAACGCTCCTTTGACTGCCCCTCCAAACCCGTAACCTCTATCACATAGATGGACAAGGGCAGCAGGTGCACAGGAACAGTACCACCTTCAAGCTCCCCTCAAAACCACGCACCATCCTGACATGGAACTATATTGCCGTTCTTTGCTGTCACTAGGTCAAAATCCTGTAACTCCCTTCCTAAAAGTACTGTGGATATTCCTACAATACATGGACTGCAGTGGTTCAAGAAGGCAGCTCACCACCACCTAGGGTTGGGCAACAAATGCTGGTCCCACCTGCGACGCCTGCATCCCCTCAATGAGTAAATTTTTTTAAAAAGATACATGGGAAGAACGAAGAAAATGAATTACAGTAAATAGATGCAGTTGAAATGGCCTCCTGATTTGTAGTCTCCATAATTCTAATAGCAGAAGGTAGAACTGAGAAAGAGGGAAACAACCTTTCTATCTTGATCTTTTGCATAGACTCCTATCTAGTACCTGCTCAGATCATTTTCATCTCATTGGCTTTAGCACTAAGCCTTATCCCTTCACTCATTAGTAAATCATATACCTTTTCTTTTTTAGTACTGCAACTATCTTGATTCATTATACTAATTAGCAGACTACAGCTCTTAAGTGGAGTCGTTATTCCATAAATTGCATTTAGTATTAGACATCTTTAGTTTAAAATAATATGTTAGTTCTCATTTTCCATTTCAGCACAAAGAACTAGTCCCTTTTCACTATCTTAACTCCCTTCATGATTCATGATTTCAAAGTATATGTCAATTATATAAAGCAGTTTTCATGGAGGTTGCAAGGCTCCTATTACAATTTTTTTATTTTATTCATTTTGTGGAAGTGGCATTATTACACATCTCTTGGAGACCTCTTGAACCACTACTGAGTACATACAACTAACTTTGTCCCCTAAATAACATTAGTGAACAAATTGGGTTTTTATGACAATCCGACTGTTCCATGGTCACTTTTACTGACACTAACTTAATGGTTCCAGATTTTTAACAACTGAATTTGAATTATCAAATTTCCATGATGGTATTTGAAATCTGGATCGTTCAATAGCATTACCACTATACTGCACCCTACTTAGGCAAAGCCTTGGCCTATAAGATATATGTTGGGAATTCAAGTGTGTGCCTTGCATGAGTTCAGAACACCCTGGGGCATATGATGGAAGTTTCCATATGCACTCCCATAGAGTGAGGTTTCCTGCTGGGAGGGTAAATTTATAATATTATCACTCATGTCTTGACAAAGCAGGTTAATTTGTGATCATTTTGTCACTGATTTATAGAGTCTACAGCAAAGGAAAAGGCCCTTCGGCCTATCAAGTCTGTGCTGGTCAAACAAGTACCTAACTATTCTAATCCCATTTTCCAGCACTAAGCCCATAGCCTTGTATGCCATGGCATCGCAAGTGCACATCCAAATACTACTTAAATGCAATAAGGGTATCTGCCTCTACCACCCTTTCAGGGAGTGAGTTCCAGATTCCCACAACTCTCTGGGTAAAAAAAATTGTTCCTCACATCCCTTCTAAGCGTCCTGCCCCTTACCTTAAATCTATGCCACCTGGTTATTGATCCCTCCATCAAGGGGAAAAGTTTCTTTCTGTCTACCCTATCTATGCCCCTTATAATTGTATACACCTCAATCATGTCCCCCCTCAATCTCCTCTGCTCCAGGGAAAATAACCCCAGTCTATCCAATCTCTCCTCATAACTAAAACTCTCCAGCCCAGGCAGCATCCTGGTAAATCTCCTCTGCACTCTCTCTAGTGCAATCACATCCTTCCTACAATGTGGATTCCAAAACTGCATGCAATACTCTAGCTGTGGCCTAACCAGAGTTTTATACAGTTAAATTGAACTATTCAATTCTATAATGAGTTTTGAAGGCACTCTATACTTTTGATTACTGACAGTGGGCTGGAGTTTACGGTCAATGACAAAACAATGACATTTGCACTGACCTCAAAGAAATATGCCCACAAAGATTTAGTGATCTGTGTGGCATGGATTTCCTCTTTCCCAGCATTAGTTTGAATCTTCCACTAAGTCAAGGGGATCACCAGGAGTCCAGCAACAGTGATGTCATCAAACAGAGTAAGTCACCAATCACATTGAAGTGTTTTCACCAACAGTAAACCAAGAGGTAAAACTGCTGAATTCCTTCACTTGTAAATTTTAGATTTTACAGATAGTGAAATAAATTATTGAAACATACACATGGAATAATGTAAAAGGTAAAATATCATAAACAATGCTTTAAAAATTAAAATACATTAGTTTATTTATAATGGAGATATTTGGTATTCAACAAATGAAAGAATCGTTTTTTAGGGCCAGTGAGGGTGATTAACAGTAATTATAAACTTAATACATTGTCAAAAAGCTAGTTAAACCTCATTCAACAAGGTGTAGCTTTTCATGGCTCTTACAGCGAGGCTAAGAGCATAAGAATGAAAGTTTTCATCAGTTCAGTGATTTCCAGTTGATTATAATCTGTGGGACTTCAACAATGCACCCTCTAAATAAGTGCAGAATCACTGACAGTAATGTCTAGATTTCCACATTTAACTGTGCATGTGAAACACTGGAAGATGATGTCAGCCTCAAAGGAGTAATGGTCCTGAATGCTGATGGTTTTTCTGTCTTTACTACCACAAAACCCATGCCTATATATCAGTATTTTTTAAATAACTTCAAATAATTAACTTACTGCCCAGATAATTGACACACAGTTTTGTACTGATTTTGGCAGCTTGTGGCTATTTCTAACTTAGCTTAAATAACATTTCATAACAATGAAATAATGATATAGTGATAGTGGGAGCAGAATAAAATGGTCTTTTGGTCACTATGGGCAGATCTTTAGGTTGACGATTGTGGGGGGTGGGGCCTGCTCGCTGACACGGGATGACGTTGGGCAGAATTCCCAACATCACTCTGCCTCATTTCAATTTTCAGGTCGGTGTGGGCAGCCGAATCAGCTGTGTGCCCGCCAACCTATCAATGGCCTATTGAGACCATTGACAAAGTCATTAACCTCATTAATGGACCTGCCAATCTAACCTTAGGGTTGGCGGGCAAGCCGGGAGCCCTAGTGGGCTTCAGAAAAAGCATGAAACCTCATCCATGGGTGGGATGGGATGAGGCTTCATGAGGGTTTTTAAAAATGTAATAAATGTTTGATTTAAAGTGATGGACAGGTCCCAACTCATGATAGTGTCACATGAAGGGACATGTCAGGGAAATTTTGTTTTTGTACCTTTACCATTTTTACATTTGAAGCCGATCTCCCTGAGACAGCACTTAGCCTCAGGGAGATGAGTGCGCTCTTTTGCGCGCATGCGCGAAAGAGTGCACTCTTGGCTGAAGGAAATCCCCCCACCACCACAGCCCCCCCCCCCCCACCCCCCCGCCTGCCCACACAGGGAGCGCATAGTGCTTCCTAGCAGGTGTCATGCTGGGCGGGCCTTAATTGGCCCGTCCATGTAAAATGGCGGTGCACCCCCATTCGGCGGCGCCAATTGCAGGTGTGCCTGCACGCGCCCGCTCCTGCATTCCCCCCACTGACAGGGGCAGAATTCTTCCCTGTGACTAATGTGTGAATGTCTGTATGTGAATGTCTGTATAGGTGACCAAATAATACCTGAGGAATAGAGAGAAAGCAGATCCATGATTAGAAATGGAAAATGATCAAGCCAAAAGACCACCGGTATAGTAAATGAAAATCAAATGGCAAAACAGCAATGAGAAAGGATTGGTGAGAAAAAAATCAGAGACTTGAGAAGAAAATAAGATGTTTTTTTTTTATTCATTTACAGGATTTGTGCTTTGCTGGCTATGCCAGCATTTATTGCCCATCCCTGATTTCCCTTTGAAAATAAGTGACAGTAAAGAACAAATTAGAAGGAGAACCAGAAAATAGTAACTGATTAGGTGAAACAAGACAGGAAGAAAAGAAGAAATGAATAACGGAAAGAATGATTTTCTAAAAAAATTATAGACAAATAGAGAAGTAAATGGGCCCCACAGATATAAGCCTCACTTTGGTCTGGTGCTGGTCAATTTTGCTTTAAAATCATTTTGCCTTAAATGAAGAGCCAATTTGTGTATTAATTGTTCAAATGTCAAGTGCCTCTTTCATTTGGAATACCTTGGCGTCCTTTCCTTTTTGAATAGGTAAACATAGTTCTGTCGAAGGGTCATGAGGACTCGAAACGTCAATTCTTTTCTTCTCCGCTGATGCTGCCAGACCTGCTGAGTTTTTCCAGGTAATTCTGTTTTTGTTTTGGATTTCCAGCATCCGCAGTTTTTTTGTGTTTATATTTCTTTATTTCTTCCATCTCTTTACATGAATGGCATTCCTTCTTGTAAAGTTGAATTTCAACACCTAGACCTTTGCTTATGCTGCTGCATTCAAAATTATAGGAAAAGCTTTTCAGAGTTTTCACTGAAGCTTAATTTCCTCTGTTAACTATTTTGGTGAGCATGTGAAATTCCTCTTTTTTTAGCACATTAGCTAGTAAGCTCATTTCAAATTATCCTTTCTGCTATTTTAACAATGAAATTCATTCATTTCAAACAAATTCAAAATTAGGTTAACAACTGTGCTAAAATATCACTCACAATTCATATAAATTTCCATTCATCCTCAGATCATTTGAAATGTCAGTCTCTCTTCCCAAATAATTCAGCATTGAATTTCCTAATTTATGAAGATTATTCAAAAGCCAAGAGATCCAAATTTTCCAAACAAACTGGCCATTTCTCCCTTCTGTTCTTGTGGAATAATTGCCTTTTCTTTGTAAAACCACTATTTGATGCAGTTTACTGTCTCCTTCCAATTCTGTGAGTATTTACACCTATTGCTCATTATTTTGAAGGAGATTTATTAAATTTCTTTTGAAAACCACAAAATGTATTTACTAATTACGTATAACACAAGTCATTTTAAAGCCTAATAATTTTTTGACATACTTTCCCATTCTTAAATTAGTGTTAGCTCTTAATTTTAATAGCTGATTCTGAGTTGTGTTTTATAAAACTTTAAAATATTTTATGACTGCTGTTCTGCTGATATTAAACTCATCAGTCTATAATTGTGAAGGTCATGTTCTCTACAAATTGGAAAATCATCTAGAAGCTATCCAATCTTTGGAATCACACTTCTCTTCTCAATTCCTGTTTTCTTCCTTTATTTCCTTAAGGATCTCTGGCTACATTCTGTTAGGTTCCCCCTTTATCTACTCTCAGTTTTTAATAATCCTTTCTTCTATCTATCTCTACTAAATGCTTCCTTAATGTCCTAGTTATCTTGATTGTGGACTAAGGAATTATACCACAATTCAGTTTAATGAAGCCAGTACTGTTTAGGAATTCAACTTTGATCTTTCTCCAACTTTTCAGTCTCATGCTTCAGACTTCATCTTGTCAAGTTGACTCCCTGATACCAACATAGCTAAAATAACTCTCATTTAAAATGCAAAGTTATCAATCGCTGGCTGCAGTAGGATTGCTGGAGCCTGTATTAAAAACAATGGGAAACCTGCAATTTACATAGTAGAAAACTAACTTTTTTCTCAATTCTTTTGACCTTTAACAGAGATAAACTTAAGAAAGATTGGGGAAGAAATTGCCTCACGTTGCACCCATTACTTTGCACTAAATACGTTTTCAAGAGATGAGTTTTACGTAGTGGTATTCCACATCCAATCCTCTTCAGAAGTGCGCTGGTTGCCAAAATAGAAGCTGAAGTGTAAACAGCTGGAAACAAGGTCTCCATTGTATTTTCTTTGAGATCATGGTAGCTGAGTGGGAGCAGTTTGAGGAAATTCCCAATGATTCTTTTCCTCATTCATGACAGTTAAATAAATAAATCACCATGTCAATGAGGAGAATGCAATTCTTTTCTCAATGAGAATAGACATTTGGCCTTTCACATGGGAACTCGTGTTTCTGAAAGATTTTTACAAACAGAATGGTGGTAAGGTTAGTTGCCAAACTGATGGATACTTAAATTTGAAATCAAATACAATGACCAGTTAAATAATTATAAAAAGGACATTCTCCTGACCCCAATAAGCATTCAATATCTGACATTTTTCAGCCTATTGGAGGTGCAGCAGGTAAATTGGAGATCAGTTTCTGCAGGCATTCTCCCATCTACCATAACCTTGTCAGAAATGCTGCGGAGACCCTGGTGAAGTGGCAGAGAAATTTCTCCCCCGTTATCTGACAAGATATTCTAAGTTGTTGCTTTCTGACTCTAATAAGCTAATTTACTCTATATAAGGTGAAAGACTTCATATCATTTCAATTATGTCAAGCTTTCAAATGGTTCTGGACATGTTTTCTCTCACACCAAAACAATTGTCCAGTAACACACAGTTCAGGAACAGATGTAATGTTTATCTCTGTTGCTCCACTAACTCTAATGATTGACTTTGTTATGATAGATCTCTGTTAGAGCTAGATTTCAAAGCAACACTTTCATTTTCAAATGCTCAAATTGAATATGACTTTATGAACTTGGGCCCTTACTCCATTTGAAATTAAAATTTTGCTTAATTTTAGATACAAGATACGCACAGCATTTATTTGTGCTGTAAACGCATTTTATCAAATTGAAGGAATACCTTGTGGTCAAAACACTCCCCTTCTTAACTGGAAAGAAACTTGGGTCCTGATTTTCCCACCCTGAATTGTGATGGAATTGAGGCAGCATGGCAAAACAAAAATGGTGGCAAAGGCCTGCATGCGGGTCTATCCCCTCCATTGCCAACTCTGTAGACTTTCCCTAAGGATGGACGGAGAGTGGGAAAGTGAAGTTGCCCGCCTCATTAATTGGGAGCGTTGAAGTCATTAGAGAGCTTGTTAAGAACTTGCTATCTGACTTCCTGAGATTTTCTTGGGGGCGGGTGGGGGTTGGAAGCTCCTTGAATCTGACAAGCTCCAGCCTGATGGGACTGGGGGCGGCGGTGCTGAAACAGTTTTATAGATCGGAAAGAAGTGCAAGTTTGTACATAGCAAACTACCGAACGGAAATGAAATTTTAATAAGCAATCTTTCCCTACTCTTACCCAGGTCCCAGCTGTCCCATTTGCCTTGGCCACTTTAAGGACTAAAATCCTCTTTTTATTTAAGACCACACACAGACGGCAGCCACAGCAATGGCTGCCAGTTCTGGGCAGAACATGGCCCACTTGCCTGGTGAGCCACCCCCAATCCCACCCCCTCCCCCCACACTGGTCACTAATTGGGTGGCAGACCCATGTCTAGGGCATTAAGAGCCCGATCCTGTGAAAATTTCATCTCCTGACAGGCTGGAAACAGAGGCAGGAATGTGATGTGGGATTGGTCCTGCCTCCTGATCCCTGCTTCCGATGCGAGACTCTGGCCCTGGGTATGATTTTCATCTCTCTACCTACCCATTTGGGGTAATAACAGGATGGAAGTTTAGTTTTTTCTTTAAAAAAGTGTTGAAACAGTGCCAGGGGCCTGCCAGATGTGATACTCGGTCTGGGCCTCGAAATAGGCAGCCTACAATCCCATCCGAAATCAGCAGGAGTCGAATGTAAATAGACAAATCGAGGTTGTACAATGTTTTAAAGAGCTCAATGCCATTTCAGTGTCATCGACATTACTATTGACAGTTCTGAACTCACTTACAAACCATGGGTGGTGCAAATCAGAAGAGCATCATTTTTAGCAATATTTGAAAAGATCTTCAGTCAGTCTTAGGTAAATCATCCAAGGTCTTACTGACTTTTCGCTTGAGAGATATTGTGGCTTTTGGCTATTTGGAACTTTGCAACTGCTGGAACTATCTGTATTTCATTGATAACTGGTATGCAGTTTCTGGAAACCCAGTTTTGCCATGATGGACATTCTGCTGGGAATTCCACTGTGGCTGAGGGAGGATCAGCAGCAAGAAGGGGGCACATAGAGCAAGCAGAAGGAAGAAAGTTATTAGAAATCTACACTCTCTCAGGGCATCACACCTGCGGATCCCAAAGGAGAGTTGTGTCACTCCAGGATGGCAGTGACAGAGTCACATCATTTCTTGCAGCAAGAGCTGCAGGCAGCCAGAAAAATTGTTACAGCCTTTCCTATTGCAATCAAAGCCACTTCTTCCCTGAACTTCTTTGCCCCTGACACCTTACAGGGAATATTAGTAACATTGGCCACTCCGTAGTCCATGCTAGCAACAAGCAAGTGATTTGATGGCAAATTTTTCAGATCAAAGACATCTATCACATTCCCCATGGCCAATTGGAAACAGTAGAATAGGCTGTTGGTTTTGTAAAAATGCAGATGTCCCTCAAAGTTCAGGACATGATTAACTACACCCACTTTTCAGCTGTGGCTCACTGAGTAGCATTCTCACCACCGAGTCAAAGTTGTGAGTACAAGTTATTTTTCAGATGCTAAAGCAAAAGAATCTAGGTTAAGACTCCAGTTTAGTACTTGAGGGAGTGCTGCACAGTCTTAGGTGCTGTCTTTAGGATGAGATGTTAAACCCAAGCCCTTTCAGTAAACTATCCAGTGGAGTCCTGACCAGTATTTATCCCCCGTCCAATATCACTAAAATATCTGATCATTATCACTTTACTGTTTGTGGAACCATGTAGTGAGCAAATTGGCTGCAACATTTCCTACATTACAAAAGTGACTAGGCTTCAAAAGTATTTAACTGACTGTAAAGTATTTTAGGATTTTCTGAATTCATGAAAGGTGCTGTATAAATGCAAGCCTTTCTTTCTTTCATATTGTCTTCTGAGCTTCCTTGCAAAACCATGGAATAACAAGGGCTTCCACTCTCTGAATGTTCAATTGTGGTGTGACAACCAACAGCACATAATGTGCACAGGTCTGTGACTGCCCTGACACCTGTGGGTGATGCCTTCATACAGTGCCAATCCCTCATCCTCCAAACTTTAACCCAGTTTGTCAAGTCAGAGATGGAATGCTCGGTCATTGAGATACACACATGCCTCATGACACCTTTGAGAAACCCATGGTCAACAGTGGATATGCAATGGAACCAGATTTATGTTTCCACAAAAGCCCTAATTGATAAGATACTGCTAAAGCAAAGACCCGGCTATCTGACAGATCTGATGACGTGGCATAGGACAGACCACAAAAATACTGTATATTCATTCTACACATTCTAAACCCTGGTAAAAATAACCTAATCAGTTATTCTTATCACTACTCTTTCTTCGATTTCTCCTCTTGACTACTTCCCATGTGGCATGTTTTCAATCCTAGCTCATCAGTCCTTGACTTTTATCAACCTTTTTGCTGTATTACCCTTATTCAGAACCACTATCTCTTTCCTTTGATTATTTCAATATTTGGATTTAAAATGATACAGCATTCCATGGTAAAAATCATCATCTTCCTCATGCTCAAATGAAACCATTTCCCTAGCAGAAGTGAATTTGAGGCTATCTTCAATCTACATCAAAGCGTAATATTTCTTATATACTCTGACTGGAGTGAAAATGCTAGTATAAAGATGCACACAAAAGTAATAAAATAAAACATATGGTAACTAAAAAGGTTTAACTTAATAGTTGAAGCAAATACTCCATGCTGCATAAGCCAAATACTAATGATGGGAGCACTGGATCATATAAACCTCATATGAATCTAGTACATGTGAGAGGTCCATTCTGGAGTATAAGAGTAATAGTGATAGTTGAGTAAGCGCAAGGTAAATTAAAGGGAGATTAATCTTCAGGTGCTGTGCATTGCAGAAAAATAGTCAAACCTTACTCTGCTTTGTGTGTGTTAGAGATGATGAGGCATTGAAATGGGCTTTTGGATCAGTTACCCTCTAAGGTTTACTTATACAAATGGCAAGAACAGTCAAAAGTTACCACAAGCCTTATCTATAAAGCATAGCTTTTCAACAGGTGCAAGGCACTAAGACAGATTACATCATGTTGTAATTGCATCATTATGTTAAGAAACATGAACACACAGGTTTATTACAGGCACTATTTTACTATTTGACATTAGAGATTTAGATGTGAGATTAGCTGAGTTTTTTTTAAGGTGACATTAGTGCACCGTACAATTCTATCAACCCAGTGAAACATTCTGCAATGTGCTTTGTCGAGACTTACATGTCCTTAAGTGGTTGACCCTCAACTTTACCTAGCTTTCCAGTGGTGATATCTTTGCTACAAGATTTCTCAAATTCCTAGTAACTGGTTTCTAAAGTAATCTTGTTGAAAGCTACTCTAAAAGCTTACTTAGATAAGAATCAACACACCTGCTGACATACATGGATAACAGTAAAGTTATACCAACTGTAGCCTTTTGCTGGTTTATTATGGACAGCTGCTGATTGTGTTCCAAAATTGATGTTTTTTTAATTTTTGGAGTGTGCTTTTATATTGAAATAAACATTTCTAATGTAAATTTGCATGTTCTGCCATTTGAATTAGTGTAGTTTTACCCATTATTGACTAAAACATACCTACTCACATTGTGTTTTGGTGAACTGGAATTGTAATGCATTTTACTTTCCTCCTTATAAGATTTAAATTATTTCAAGCAAATTATTTTATGAATGCAATAACAATATAATACCAAAGTAATTAGGTAGAATTAAGGATTATAAAACTTTCCAGTTACAATTAGCTTCTCTTGATCAGATTTCACACCACAGGATTGAAATCACACTGTGATATTAGGAATGACTGTTAACACGCTATCTGAGATTCCTCTGTCCACTATTTATAAAAACAAAGCTTCAATCTATTTAAATTTTAAATGGGTTAACACCTTGGTTAATATAGTAAACAATAACATTTTATATGATTGCATGAATGCATTCATGACGCAGCCACATTTTTAACCCTCATGAATTTTATTATTCCTTTGAACACGAGAATAATCAGCTTCTAATGAAGGTGTTGGCTTTCAGGAGAATATCTCTTTCGAAAGACATGGCTTTGAAAGGAATTAAGAGTTACGGAAACTAATAGCATTGTCTTAAATTCTGCTTATAACGCACTTTATAAGTTGAACAACCTCTTACTTATTTCAGACAGCGGGCAAGAGAGGGGGAACAGATTTTATTCTTACAACTTATGATTTCCTTCCCAAGCACCAATGATGTCTGCCATGTTTTCCTACATTGCAACAATGACTACACTTTTGAAGTAAAAACAAAAAAACTGCGGATGCTGGAAATCCAAAACAAAAACAGAATTACCTGGAAAAACTCAGCAGGTCTGGCTGCATCGGCGGAGAAGAAAAGAGTTGACGTTTCGAGTCGTCATGACCCTTCCACTGTTCTGTGGAAGGGTCATGAGGACTCGAAACGTCAACTCTTCTTCTAGACGATGCTGCCAGACCTGCTGAGCTTTTCCAGACACTTTTGAAGTACTTCATTTGCTATTGTTACTGACAGGGGAAAGAGATATAGACTGAAACCCCAAACTCCCTTTCCCTTCTGTCTGTAACCAGTGTAATTTAATTTTGATAAGGCTGATGTGTGTTCTCAACCCCCTGTTAGTGTGCAATCAATTTAAAAGTCACCAGTCACAGACTTTTATGGATTTAAACAAGGGGTATTATTTGTTCACACACACACCCTGGAAAGGTCTATTGCTACATCAATTACACAACACATGTACAAGAATGATACAATTAAAAGCAGTAGTGCACTTCTACAAATATTAAAACCAACCACAATAGATAGAAGTTCACGTATCTTTAAGAGTCCAGTGAAGGAGGAAGCTTTTCACCCTCTAGAATTGAAGTCTAGATAAGATGACTGGAGACAAACCCACTTCAACTGGGCAGGGCTCCTTCTAAGTAAAAGCTGTTCAGCAAGTCATCTTGACGTGCCTTGTTGGCTTTTGTAATTGGAGGTCCAATTTCTTACAGGCAAACTCAGCTGTTCAAAACAGGTTGGAAGAGGTTTTTTTTAAAAATGTTAAGCCCCACAGGTCTTTACAGCTATGATGTAGTTGCTGCTGTTCTGCAGACTATCTAGTTTCGTCCTCTGTCTTTGGACATGATTTCAAAATCAGAGGGCAGCTTGATCATATGATGAATGGCCATTGATACAGGATGGAAGGTAAATGATGGTCTTTCAAAGTGAAGAAGGATCTTCAGTAACATGGTCACAAGCCATTGATATACAATAAAAGGCAGATAGTGATCTTTAGCACTTAACTGTGGATACTCGGTCGCAATACCCGCCTTTGTTACACGGCAGACCCACAGTCACAGTGCTAAGAGTCTATTGTCACTGTATTTTGGAGTAAGCCTTGTTCAATTCCACAGAAGAGTGCTGTTTAGGCATATCCATTCAAGGGAGACCCCTGCCCATTAGAATCCAATTTGGAACTTTGCCAAAAGCTTTACTGGCTTGCTTGAAGTCAGGTGACCCCTCAGCAGCTACCTTACAATTCACCAGGGTCCATTTTAAAAGGAATACAATTTTTTTTTAAAAATTGTGATATCTTCATACCTGCACTGGCATGACACTATAATCATTATGGGATGTACTGAGGGTGTGAATGACACTGTATAAATGCTAATCATTTCCTTTCCTTTTACTCTCAGCGTCTATCATTGCTGCTCCTTAACTGGCTACTAGAAAATGACACTGTCCAGGGACATCCTTCCAAATTTCCTTCACTTTCTACATTACATCTCTATCAAAAATAGGAGTTAATCACAAATGCAAGTTCTTGTCAGTCCTGGGCTCTTTGTGGAAAAAATATATCCAATTAGTCCCATTTTTTAGCTCCTTCTCCATAGCTCTATTGCCTTTTCAAAGAGTCATCCAATTCCCTTTTGAAAGTTTCTATTTTACCCATTTCCATAATGCTTTCAGACAGAACATTCTAGATCATAACAACTTACTGCTTCATCTACCCTCTGGTTCTTTTGCCGATTACCTGTAACTGACTCTGCTACCAATAGGAACAGTTTCCTTGTTTATTCTAGCAAACTCCTTCATCATTTTGAACATCTGTTAAATCTTCCCTTAACTTTCTCTGCTTTAAGGAGAACAATCCCAGCTTCTCTACTTTCTCCTCATAACTGCAATTCCTTATCCTTGATATCATTGTGCTGAATTTCTTATTCCTCCTCTCCAAGGCCTTCATTTTTTTGTTTCTTTGAAAGGGTAAAGCAAGGTTTATTTTAGAATAATGTAAATACAGCTCTGTCCTAGCATTGTTGTTGTATTTATATAATAACACAAATATGGATCAAAAGAATATGGAAAAATGAACCCTATCTATTTTTAGCACACTCCAATGCTGAGACATGGAATATAAGTAAAAATAGAGCAATTAACATAGGTCCTGTGCTTGGAGTTAAAAGACTTGTTCCATCTTGTGTGTACGATTTCTATCTCCCCTGCTATGCAAATAACCACCATCATAAATAGCTACAATCATTTGAGATTAATTTAGATCAATCTTTTTAAATTTTTACTTATTCATTTTCTCACTTCTTTTTTTGCCCAGATTTTCTTTCCAAGCTCATCTTGCCCATGAGACCCACCTTCTGCTCCCTTGACCTATTCCCACTCAACTACAGACCGCCTAGCTTCCCTTGCTGGCTTCCATGTTGGTCAATATTGTTAATGGCTCCTTATCTTCAATTATTATTTCTCTTTCCTTCAAGTCTGCTATTATCACCACCTCCTTAAAAAATTATTTGATCCCCTCCATCCTTGCACACTACATAAGGTCCCATCTCCAACTTCCCTATTTCCAACGTTCTTTAATATGTTGCCTCCTCACAAATCCATGCCCACCTTTCCTGGAACTCCATGTTTGAAGCCCTCCAATCAGCTTTCTCTGCTTGCCACAGTAATGAAATGGTTCAAAAGTCACAAATCACATCCCCTCCTTAAACCGCTGCCTTTTTTCTACCTCTCTTTCCTCCTTAAAACTTACCATCTGCCCTGATATCTTCTTATGTGGGGCTTGGTGTCAAATGTTGTTTGATCATACTCTTGTGAAGAGCCTTGGGATATTTCAATAGTTTAGAGGCACTGTATAAACATAAACTGTTAATTTTACAAAGTTGAGGGGTCATGGGATTAACAAGTGACAGGCCAGGATGAAGGGAAAGAGATGTGTAGATATAGGCATGAGTCTGCAAGTAAAGGACAGCATAAGCTCAGCATGTTGGTGACTGCATCAGAAGTTAAGTTTATAAGAAGGATTTTCCTCTGTGCCACTCTACAGCACCGTCCCACAGGCAGCACTGTGATATTCCTGCAAGAAGGTGCAGCCAAGCTTTCAGGCCAAAGCTGACTTTTACTGTCCTTGCACACGGGCATGCTCTGTGCTGCATGGTAGCCGCTAGAGTCTTTACAGCAGATACAGGAGCTTGGCATCCTCGCCTCTGCTGATCTAGACTCTGAGAAAGAAGGTCACCACACTCATTCCCAGGTGGATTTCCCAAGGCCCACAGAAATGGTTAGTGACATCTTGGGACGCTGTGGCAATGCTGACTCCTGATCACCCTGACACGTCTTCATTCATGCAATACAATGACATGCTGTGATTGGAAAGCTTCCAGCACGATGGTTAGACAGGCTTATCGTGATGCCAGCAGGAGGTCTGCTGACACAGCTGTTACTGGGGAAGGCACATCCACCAACAATATCTGACAAGGTGAGGTTTTGCTCCCTCTCTGCAGATGTTGGGGTGTGTATACCCATGCCAACTGAAGGCTCCACAGCACCTCAGGGTCAGCCTGATCTGTTTGGGGTTGATTCTGCAGTTTTCTTTACAAGTTAAAAGTAACAATTTTGTAAAACTCTGAATGAAAAATGTGTGTTGTGAAACATTTGGTAGCTGAAAAGCTCTAATTTATTTTGTTTTCAGTTTATTAAAGTCAGACATTCCTTCTTTCAACTTTACTATCCTCCAAGCATATGATGCAGTTTCTTACAGTCTTTGAAATTAAAAGCTAAGTTAAATACAAAGCACCCTAAAAGGTTACATAGCCTGTTTCTGGGCTGTAAATTCTATTTGTTCAATCATCTGTACTGATGTTGATGCTACACACCTCCCTTACTTCATTTCACCCTATTATCATAATCTTCTATTGCTTTCTCCCTCATGTTCTTATCTAGCTTTCCCTTAAATGTATCTGCGCTATTTACCTCAAATGCTCCAATTGATATTGAGTTCCACATTCTAACCATTCTCTGGGTAAAAAAAAAGTAATAAAGCTGTTGAAAATTTTATTTGGCATGCTGGTAGACAGAATTACTCAGACTTGGAAATGATTGCGAGCTGTGTTACCATACAAGTGATTACCATTTAAAATAAGTGGGTTAATGCCTCCATTTGTGTTAAGAGGAATTTGACACAATCATATTAGGCATTTTCAGAATAAATTCACTCATTAACTTCCAAACTCATATTTCTATTGCCACAATGGTTTAAACTGTTGAACCTTATTGAATTAAGATGTTGGCATTTTTACAACTATAACCTGCAGTGATTTTTTCTGAACTTTGCGTTGAATTCTCAAGACACGAACCCTACAATAGTTTATAATAAAACCAGGAAATGCTGGAAAAACTCAGCTGGTCATTCATACTCAAAACATTAACTCTGTTTCTCTTTCAACAGATGCTGTCAGACCTGCTGAGTTTTTTCCAACATTTTCTGTTTTTATTTCAGATTTCCAGCATCTGCAGTATTTTGCTTTTATCTGACAATAGTTTATTTGGGTTAGAACAAAGAAACATGCAGTGCAGGTCTGTGCATTGAGTCATATATGTGGAAGTCAGTGCTATGATTTCTTTGTGTTAGCTATGGCTTGGTTGGTAGCGCTCATACCTCTACATCACAAGATTATGGGTTCAAATCTCATTCCAGAGACTTCAGCACAAAATCTAAGCTGACACTGCAGGGTAGTGTTGTGGAGTTCTGTACTGTTGATGGTGTCACCTTTTGAATGAGATATTAAGCTGAAGCCCTGTCATTCATTTCAGGTGAATGCCAAAGATCCCGTGCCATTATTGTGAAGAAGAGCAGGAGAGTTTGAGCCAATATTTATCCCTTAACCAACAACTAAGACAGATTCAAAAGTATAATACTGCAGATGCTGAAAATCTGAAATAAAAGCAGAAAGTGCTGGAAATACTCAGCAGCTCAGGCATCATCTGTGGAGAAGGAAACAGATTTAATATGCTGACTCTTCCTCTGGGCTTGGGAAAACCTTACCTGTACACTTTTGTAGCTCAGAAACTGCACACCAGACCAGTGTTTGACTTGACACTCCATTTTAGTTTTTCACACTGCTGTCAGGTTCACAGTACAGTTTAGGAGCCATGCTTGAGTTTGTGAGGAGTGTGGGTGCAGAGGCAGGCCAGTTAGCATTGGTTCTCCAGCACAGTATCCCAGCTTCTAAAGGGTTTAAAAGCCCCCTAAATCTCACCCCCCCCACCCACATCCCCATAGCAGCCCATGCTTCCTCAGATCACCATGCCACCTCTATGCCCCCATGCATCCCCATTGCCCCTCAAATCACCCATGCCACATCTTTGCCCCCCCATATATCCTCCATGTCCCTTCAGATTACCAATGCCCCTTCTAATACCCCCATGTATCCATCAGTCCCTCAGATCATTCATACCATCCTATACTACCTGTATGCCCCTGTGTATCCTCCAAGCCAGTTACCCAGTTACCCAGTATGTAAAGTCCTCTGATTACATGCAATAGCTCAGGAAAATATTTCACATTCCTTGGAAGAAAAATTAACCTTTCACCATCTAATAAAAGCCTCCATTTCATTGCTAGGTTGAGAAAAAATTGCATTCTGTCATATGAAAAAATTCCTTGCAATACTTATAATCCTATTAGCCTGTGTCATCAAACCAGGAACCACTCAAAGGGGCAACCTGTTATTACAACTTCTTAATTCACCCTACTGTGCTGAAACCCATTAGCACTTGAAACTCATCCAAGCAATGATAATGGCTGCAGCTGTCCAAAAAATAGGCTACTCTTTCAGTAGGAAAGAAAAGAAAGGTGCTTTGAAATTTAAATGAGCAGAGTATCTATCAAGCAGGTTGTTGGGAATTTTTTTAAAGTGCAGGGTTTTTTTAAGGGTCAAAACCAGAATGTAAAG
Source organism: Carcharodon carcharias (assembly GCF_017639515.1). Lineage (NCBI taxonomy): Eukaryota > Metazoa > Chordata > Chondrichthyes > Lamniformes > Lamnidae > Carcharodon > Carcharodon carcharias. Next base: position 72,116,261 of record NC_054477.1, on the reverse strand, counting down.
GAGCAGGTGGTTAGATTTTTTCAAGTGTTAAAACCCTTTTTTTAATATATATCAGCCAGAGCCATTGAAATCACAGTAGAAAAAAAGTCAGCATAAGCTGACAGGACATTTTGTAATATGTTTCACTGCATTATGGTGCTTTCTCCATTGGAAAAGCACTGTAATGCATGCGCACAAATATACAATGCTGGTCAATGGCCAACCTACCTTTAAATGACAGATCCCTATGATGAATCACTGCATTCAAAACACATCTATATTACAATACAGCACTTAATAGTGACATTTGAAGGGGTGAAAATATTTTACACTTAGCTTTCAGAAAATTCCAGACTCCTTAGCATGTTTTCCATTCTCCTCACTCTCAATCCTGGTGTGCTTGTAATGGGTTTCCAAAACTCCGCATCTCTAGATGAAAATTATGTGTGGGAGGAAATACGGCTTTTGTCTCTCATTTAAAACCAGACCCCAGTGGGGGGCAGTTGTGCATTTTGCACACTAGGCATTCCCAACCTGCAAAAAGGAAACTGGCGCGAGGTCGAGAATGCAGAGGAAAATTGGATTTCCTCCAAAAAACAACTAAATGTGACCATCCATGCACTGAAACACCCCTCTGTACCCTGATGAAAATTCATCCCTACATTTCAGACGTGTGATAATAAAGGTCACAGATCTGAAATGATAACTCTGTTTTTCTCTCTACAGATACTGCCTTACCTGCTGAGTGTTTTCAGCATTTTCTACTTGTATTTAAAACAGATTACCTGGCTATTGCCTCATTTCTGTGCAAACTGCCTGTGGGGGTGTTTCGTATAAAACAATAGTAACTGCGTTTCAGAAGTATTTCATTGACTGTAAAGTACTTTGAAATGTCCTGAAGTTCTGAATGATGCAATATAAATGCAAGTCTCCTTTGCTTTGGAATATCTACAAGTTCAACTCAGGATTTTACAATTTTGGGAATTGGGATAAACAAACTTGCCTTAAACCCAGGTGAGGCATTTGTTTGCAAACCAATACCTGAGGTATACAATTGAATTTTAATTCATTTTGCTACAAAGCAAAATTAATATATAGCTTCAAGCTAGAAACTTTTACTCTACAATGTAGACCACAGTGGTTTAAGAAGGCAGCTCACTACCATCTTTAAGGGCACTTAGGAATGGGCAATAAATGCTGCTCTAGCCAGCGATGCCTACATCCCGTGAATGGTATGGTAGGCTTGCTGCATTTAAACAGTCTCAACTAATTCTGTACAGCTATGAACTTTCTACAAAAGCAAAAGTAGCAAATTACATATTTATTACTGAAAACATTAATTGTATTTTTCCTACTACTTTGTAATGAGAGCTATCTTTTATTTTTATAGGTTTAATCTTTTGTGCGACAGCCAACGTGTCTGTTTGCAACTTAAGTTCATGAAATAAGAGTGTTAATTTTTGCTGAGTGTTTTGGTTGTAAGAGTAAAGATATGCAACACACTTTGTCTAGCTGTAATCACTATACAGGAGATTGTTTTCCCTAGCTTTGTAGTTTTTACAGAGAATGCCATTAGGACCACTGCTCTTCTTGATATATAATGTTGACATAGACTTGGGTGTGCAGAGTACAATTTCAAAGTTTACAGATAACACAAAACTTAGAGGTATTATGAACTGTGAGGAGAATAATGGTAAACTTCAAGAGGGTAAAGACAGACTGGTGGAGTGGGCAAAGACATGGCAGATGAAATTTAATGCAGAGAAGTACAAAGTGGTACATTTAACAGGAAGAATGAAAAGAAGCAATATAAAATAAAGGGCACGATTCTAAATGGGGTGGAGGAACAGAGAGACCTGGGGTTTGGTATATAAATTGTTGAAGATAGCGAGACAGGTTGAGAAAGTGGTTAAAAAAACATCCTCTCCACATCCACCCTATCAAGACCCTTCAGGATCTTAAAGGTTTCAATTAAGTCACCTTTTACTCTTCTAAACTCCAGTGGATACAAGTCTAACCTGTACAGCCTCTCCTCATAAGGCAACCCATCCATTCCTGGTATTAGTCCAGTAAAGTTTCTCTGAACTGCTTCTAATGGATTTAGATCTTTAAATGAGACCAGTGCTCCAGATATGGGGCAGAATTTTACTGTTGGCGAACGGGGGGCAGAGCCCGCTCGCCGACGTGTAAAATGACGTGGGATGATGTCGGGCGGAACCTTGATGTCACCCCACCCCATTTAAATTTTCAGTAAGGTGGGGTGCAGCAAAATCAGCTGCGGGCCACTTGAGGCCATTGACAGGATCAATTAAGCAATTAAAGGACCTGCCCGTCCAACCTTAAGGTTGGCGGGTCAGCCAGGAGCCCCGGTGGCTAATAGATAAAACACGAAACCTCATCCAGCGGCGGGATGAGGTTTCATGTAGGGTTTTAAAAATTGGAATAAAGTTGTTATGGAAATTATGAACATGTCCCAACTCATGAGGGGACATGTAAGGGATTTTTCTTTTCTCTATTTTCAATATTTTTAAAAGTTGAGCTGATCTCCCTGAGGCTGAGTGCAGCCTCAGGGAGATGAGTGTGTTCTTGCGTGTGCATGCGCGAAAGAGCACACTCCTGATTTTAGGGATTCCCCCCACCCATACAGGGAGCGCATAGCACTTCTCGGCAGACATCACGCTGGGCGGGCCTTAATTGACCCACCTACGTTTGCTGGAGGCGATCTGCTCCGCGTCCACCAGCGATTGGGTCAGGCCCGCCCACCCGACAAAAGGAAAATTCTGCCCGTGGTCTCACCAATGCTCTGTACAACTGAAGTATGACCTCCTTACTTTTGTAATCAATTCCCTTTATAGTAAATGATAACATTCTATTAGCTTTCCTGATTACCTGCTGTACCTGCGTACTAACCTTTTGTGATTCTTTCACTTAAGACATCCAGATCCCTCTGAATCTCAGAGCTCTGCAATCTCTCACCATTTAGATAATAAGCTTCTTTTTCATTCTTCCTGCCAAAATGAATGATTTCACATTTGCCTGCATTATACTCCATTTTCCAGATCTTTGCCGACTCACTTAACCTATCTATGTCACTTTTAAGCCTCCTTATATCCTCTTCACAACCTATTTTCCTACCTATCTTTGTGTCATCAGCAAACTTAGCAACTATTCCTTCAGCCTCTTCATCCAAGTCATTTATATAATTGTAAAAAGTTGAGGCCCCAGCACTGATCCCTGTGGCACACCCCTTGTCACATTCTGCCAACCAGAAAAAGACCTATTTGTACCAACTCTCTGCTTCCTGTTAGCTAGCCAATTTTCTAGCCATGCCAATATGTTACCCCCTATGCCATGAGCTGCTATTTTCTGCAATAACTGTTGATGTGGCACCTTATCAAATGCCTTCTGGAAATCTAAGTACAATACATCCACCAGTTCCCCTTTATCCACTTAATCCTCCTTCAAAGAATCCAATAAATTGGTTAAGCATGATTTCCCTTTTACAAAACTATGTTGACTCTGCCTGATTGCCTTGAATTTTTCTAAGTGCCCTGCTATAACATCTTTAATAATAGCTTCTAACATTTTCCCTATGACAGATGTTAGGCTAACTAACCTATAGTTCCCTGCTTTCGGTCTCCCCTCCCTTTTTCAACAAAAGAGTTGTATTTGCTATTTTCCAATCTTATGGAACCTTCCCCAAATCTAGGGAGTTTTGGAAAATTAAAACCAGTGCATCAACTATCTCACTAGCCACTTCTTTCAAGACCTTATGGTGAAGTCTATTCAGACCTGGAGATTTGTCAGCCCCGGCCCCAACGATTTGCTCAATACCATTTCCCTGGTGATTGTAATTTTCCTGAGTTCCTCCTTTCCTTCTATATCCTGATTTACAGCTATTTCTAGGATGTTACTTGTGTCCTCTATAGTAAAGACCAAAGCAAAATATCTGTTTAGTTCATCTGCCATCTCCCTACTTTCCATTATCAATTCACTAGATGCACTCTCTATAGGACAAATGCTCACTTTGTTAACTCTTTCCTTATTTAAATATCCATAGAAACTCTTACTATCCATCTTTATATTACTAGCTAGCTTTCTCTCATACTCTAATTTTTCCCTCCTTATTAACCTTTTTGTGATTCTTTGCTGTTCTTTGTATTCTTTCCAGTCTTCTGACCTGCCCTGTCTTTGCGTAATTATATGCTTTTTCTTTAAGTTTGAAACTGTCTTTAACTTCTCTAGCTAACCACGGATGCTGGGGCCCTCCCCTTGGAATTTTTCTTGCTCATTGGAATGTATGTATTCCATATATTCTGAAATACCCCTTTAAATGTCTGCCACTGAACTTCTATTGACATAAGCCTTAACCTCATTTGCCAGTACACTTTAGCTATCTCTGTTTTCATGCCCTCATAATTGCCCTTATTTAAGTTTAAAATGCTAGTCTTGGACACATTAGTTTCTCCCTCAAAATGAATATAAAATTCAATCATATTATGATCGCTGCTGCCTTCACTAGGAGCTTATCAATTAATCCTATCTCGTTGCTCAATATTAGGTCTAGTATAGCCTGCTCTCTGGTTGGCTCCAGAACATGCTGCTCTAAGAAACTATCCCGAAAACATTCTTTGAGCTCCTTATCTATGCTACTTTTGCCCATCTAAATTTTCCAGTCATTATGTAGATTAAAATCCCCCATGATTATTGCTGTTGCTTTCTGGCAAGCTGCCATTATCTCTTCTTTTATACCATCTATTTCCATTATTTTTAAATGTATTTGCATCTATTATTTTATCTCTACCTTTTAGCCTATTTCGATCCCCCCCCCCCCCCACCCCACCCCTACTAGGGCTATCTGTCCCTTGCTCGTCCTGCTTTCTACCCTTAATGTCCCCATTAGCACATTTCTTAGCTAATATCACCACCGTCAACACCTCGTTGTCCTTTTGTCTATGACATCTTTTGGCAATCTGCACCTATCACTGGCCCGCTGTCCAGCTCTACCTGTCCCAGCCCCCCACCTTAAACCAGCTTATATTTCACCTCTTTTCTATTTTTCCTTAGTTCTGATGAAGAGTCATACAGACTCAAAACGTTAACTGTATCCCTCTCTGCAGATGCTGTCAGACCTGCTGAGTTTTTGCAGGTATTTTTGTTTTTATCTCTTTTATACTCTGTCCTACTGTGTAGTTACAATTAGGGGGCCAGTATATCACTCCCACAAGTGACTTCTTGCCTTTATCATTCCTCATCTAAACCCAAACAGCTCCTACATCCTGGCTTCCTAACCTTAGGTCATCCCTCTCTAATGTACTAATAACATTAATTAACAGAGCCATCCCTCCACTTTTTCCTAACTTCCTGTCCATCCTAAATGTCATGTACTCTTCAAAATTCAGGTATTCTGGTCCCAATCTATGTCAACGTGTAACCGTGTCTCCAGAATGGCTATCAGATTGTACTTATTTATTTCTATGCACTATCAGTTCATCTGGTTTGTTTCAAATGCTGCATGTGTTTAGATATAGAGCCTTTAGTTTTGTCATTTCATTATTTTTGTAGTGTCTAGCCTTACCTGCCGATTTACTCTTAGAATTACACTCTCTGTTCCTTCTGTCAGAGTCTGTTTATCACTTCCCATATTAATACCTACCACTCTTGCCTTGTCTCTACTCTTTGGTTTACCACATCTTCCAAATTTGATCCCTTGCCCCCACTATTCCTCGTTAGGCAGCTCATGAGGACACCAGCCCCAGCACAGCTCAGGTGTAGACAATCCCAATGGTACAGATCCCACTTTCCCCAATACTGGTGCCAGTCCCCCACAAATCAGAACCCACTTTTCCCACACCAGTCTTTGAGCCAGTCGTTCATTTCTTTAATCTTATTTGTCCCATGCCAATTTGCACACGACTCCAGTAGTTATCCGGAAATTATTACCTTTGAGGTTCTGCTTCTTAATTTGGTGCCTAGCTCATCATACTGTCCATGCAGAGTCTTGTTCCTCATCCTGCCCATGTCTTTGATATCTACATGGACCACAACCACTGGATTCTCCCACTGTAAGTTCCACTTCAGCCCTAAGCAGATGTCCCAATCCCTGGCACTGGACAGGCAACAAAGCTGTCTAGACTCTAGCTCTGTGCTACAAAGAACAGGGTCAATCCCCCTTATTATACTGTCCTCTACTACCACTACATTCCGATTTGTTCCCCCCACTTGAAAGGCTTCCTGTACCATAGTGCCATGGTAAGTTTGCTCATCCACCCTGCAGCCCCCACTCTCATCCCAACAAGCTGAGAGAAGCTCAAACCTGTTGGACAATTGCAGAGGTTCACACTCCTGCACTCCTGCCCTCTGGGTCCACTTACCTGCCTCATTCACAGTCACACCCTCCTGTCCATGGCCACTGACCAAATCAGAAGACCCTATGCTAAGTGGTATGGCTGCCTCCTCATATAAAGCATCCAGGTAACTTTTCCCCTCCTTGATGTGTTGCAGAGTCTGCAGTTCGACCTCCAGCTCAATGACTCTGAGCCGAAGTTCCTCGAGCTGCAGGCACTTACTACAGTCGTGTTTGCCCTGGATCCCAGTGTTATTCAGGAGCTCCTACATGCTGCAGCCTTGACACATCACTTGTCCTGCCAGCCTTAATGTATTTTAAATAATTATGTATCATATTAATCAATCATTTATGTTGCTTTCTCATATATTTGATTAAATTTACCACTATAGTGTGTACTATTTTGGACCTTAGAAATAGAATAAAACCTACCCACTTACCAGATAGTCACCAAACAGCTAGCTCCTTTCACTGTAGTAGAGCAAGAACCAATTCCTATGGGGTGAGAAAGATAGAAAGAGGAAATGAACAACTTCTCCCCTTCACTAAACTCCCCTCTCACCAAACTCCAAGTCCTCACTCAGTTAATCAGCTGCACACCATTTGACAAGGCTGCACTAAAGAACTCTGAATTTATAGTAAACTGAACTGGGGATACAGTAACCAGATTCAACCAGTTAGCCAATTATCTACTCAGCTCTCACAGCTGAGAGTGAGTTTACCCTGTCTAAACAGCAAGAAGGAAAGAACTTAGCCTGCTCACACAGTACTTTCCAGTTACAGACTAGATTAGACTTTAAGAGCAAAATTAACACTTAAAACTTCCTTCTCACCAAACTCCAAGGGCGGAATTTTCTGTCTGTCGGGCAGGTGGGCCCGACCCAACCTCCAGTGGGTGGGGAGCCGATCCTCGCCGGAGAAGCGGGCCCTGCCGCCAATTTACATGGGCGAGTCAATTAAGGCTGTGCACTTCCTGTGCGAGCGGTGGGGGGGGATTCCCCAAAAGCAAAAGTGCGCTTTTTCGCGTTTGTGCACAAAATAGCGCACATCTCCCTGAGGCAATGTGCTGCCTCAGGGAGATCGCTTACACTGTGGAAAAGTATGGAAAATAGAAAAAAATAAATTCCCTAACATGTCCTCCTCATTTGACACATGTGACAATGTCACATGAGATGGGACATGTTCATAATTTACAGATTAACTTTATTAAAATGTTTAAAACCCTGCATTAAACCTCATCCCGCTACTGGATGAGGTTTCATGTTTTCTCTATTTGCCGCCAGGGCTCCTGGCTGCCCACCGACCTTAAGGTTGGACGGGCAGGTCCTTTAATCGTATAATCAATCCTGTCAAGGGCCCGCCTTCCTGAAAATTTAAATGGACCGGGATGACATCAGGGGTTCCGCCCGACATTATCCCGTGTCATTTTACATGTCGGTGAGTGGGCCCCGCCCCCTGCTCACCGACGGCAAAATTCTGCCCCAAGTCTTCGCTCAGTTAGTCAGCTGCACTCCATTTTCCTAACCACTCATTGCCTAAAACATTGCACCCCCAGTGTATTTTTGTGAAGGCTGCCTTTGATGCTAGTTGTGGTGGGACCTGGTGGAGGTGGGGTAGAGGGGGTTTGGGGACTGATGGAGGCAGGTAGCCAATTAAAGTTCCTACTGAGGACACTCATCAGATCTGTTTGGAATTTTCCAGATGGCAGGCGGGTCTCCCGTTGAGGTAGAAGTCCAGTCGATGGATGGAGGCAGCCTCCTGGTGGCAGACTAAGGTGCCAGTGATGCCTCACTTAATTTCTGCACCCCCTCCCCCCACTGCAGCTACACTTGCCAGAGGGACGCCCCGCCACAATGATGGCCTATCAGCTATTACCACTGTATACATGTCTTCAGAGAGTGCCTCCAATCTTGAGGTGCACTCTCGCTTCTCCCATCTACATCAGCAGACACCATGTCTCCCTATGGGGCTGTCAGCCACCCAGAGTCTCAGGTACTCCGACTCGCTTTCCAGGCTGTGGAGCCTGCCTGCCTGTCCTCAATTGGATGGGTCTCTGAGATGATCTCTTATTTGGCCACCCCCTCCAAATTTTCCCTTCGGCATTTTTGTGTTGATCTTGCCGATGGGATCAGGATCAGGGAATTAAAATTCAGTTCAATTCGACAGCTGGGCTTGAACAAGTTTTTACATAAATTTAGCATAACCTCCTGGCTTCCTATATGACTGTGACATGGTAAACCATCCCTCATTGTCCTTCTTTTTCTGCCTGCAGCCTTTCACATGGTAAATCACACCATTTTCTTCCAAGAATCGATCCTTGACCACTCCTATTTTTCATCTACATGTTATCATCCAAAAACGCAGCATTAGTTTCCACATGTATGCTGAGGACACCCAGCTCCACCTCACCACTACTTCCCTCAATTCCTCCAATGTCTCTAAATTATCTTACTGCTTGTCCGACATCCAGTGCTGGATGAGCAGAAATTTCCTCCAATTAAATATTAGGAAGCTCAAAACATCGTCTTCAGTCCCTGTTACGAACTCTATTACCTAGACACCAATGTCCAACCCTCTCACTAGCAACTGTCTGAGGCCGAACCAGATTATTTGCAACCTTGGTGTCAAACATGATCCCGAGATGATCTTCCAACCACATGTCCATGTCATCACCAAGACCTCTGATTTCCACATCGACAACATTGCGTGACTTTGTCCCTGCTTCAGCTCATCTGCTGAAACCTCACTCATGCACTTATTACCCCTAGACTTAGCTATTCCAATGCATGTCTGGCTGGCCTTCCACATTCTACTCTATGTAAACTTGAGATCATCCAAAACTCTGCTGCCTGTGTTCTTACACCAATTCCCAGTCACCCATCTCCCTTGTACTCATTGACCTACATTGGTTTAGCAACATCTGAATTTAATTTTCATTCTTATTTCCAAATCCCTCCTCATCTTTGTAATCTTCTCCAGTTCTACAACCTTCCAAGATATCTGTACATCTCTAATTCTGACCTCTTGAGTTTCCCCAATTTTAATTGTTCCAACATTGATGGTTGTTCCTTCAGCTGCCTAGACTTAAACTCTGTAATTCCCTTCCTAAACATTTCTAGCTCTCTTTGTTCCTTTAAGATGAGGCAACTAAATGTAATATCTCCAAATTTGCAGATGGCACAAAGCTGGGTGGGAGGGTGAGCTGTGAGGAGGATGCAGAGATGCTTCAGTGTGATTTGGACAAGCTGACTGAGTGGGCAAATGCATGGAAGATGCAGTACAATATGGATAAACGTGAGGTTAGCCACTTTGTTAGCAAAAACAGGAAGACATTATTATCTGAATGGCTATAAATTGAGAGAGAGGAATGTACAATGAGACCTAGGTGTCCTCACACACCAGTCGCTGAAGGTAAGCACGTGGGTGCAGCTAGCGGTAAAGAAGGCAGATGGTATGTTGGCCTTCATAGCCAGAGGATTCGAGTACGGGAGCAGCAATGTCTAGCTGCAATTATACAGGGCCTTGGTGAGACCACACCTGGAATAGTGTGTGCAGTTTTGGTCTTCTTATCTGAGGAAGGATGTTCTTGCTATAGATGGAGTGCAGCGAAGGCTTACTAGATTGATTCCTGGGATGGCGGGACTGACATATGAGAGATTGAGTTGGTTAGGATTATATTCACTGGAGTTCAGAAGAATGAGGGGGGATCTCATAGAAACTTACAAAATTCTAACAGGACTAGACAGGGTAGATGTAGGAAGGACGTTCGCAATGGTGGGGGAGTCCAGAATCAGGGGTCACAGTCTGAGGATATGGGGTAGACCATTTAGGACTGAGATGAGGAGAAATTTCTTCACCCAGAGAGTGACGAACCTATGGAATTCGGTACCACAGAAAATGTTGAGGCCAAAATATTGTATGTTTTTAAGAAGGAATTCGATATAGCTCTTGGGGCGAAAGGGATCAAAGGATATGGGGAGAAAGCGGGAGCAGGCTATTGAGTTGGATGATCAGCCATGATCATAATGAATGGCGGAGCAGGTTCAAAGGGCCGAATGGCCTACTCCTGCTCCTATTTTCTGTGTAAGATGCTTCTTTGACCAAGTTTCTGGTCTCTTGCCCTAATATCTCCTCATATGGCTCCGTGTCAAATTTTTCTTTGTAATGACCCCATAAAGTGTTTTGAGATGTTTTATAATGTAGAAGGAGTGATATAAATAAAAGTTGTTGTTTTTGGCCTTTCTGCTCTATTCCTGTATTCATAAAGCCCAGAATCCCATATGTTTTGTTAATTGCTTTGTCAGCATGCCCTGCTACCTTCAAGGACTTGTTCACAAGTATCCCGAGCTCTCTTTTCTTGCACACTCTTTAAAAATGTACCATTTAGCATCAATTATCTCTCATCATCTTCCTACCAAAATATATCATTTTGCACATTTCTGCAATGAATTTCATCTGCCAGAAGACCATCTATTCCAGCAAATTGTCCATGTCCTTTTGTAGTCTATTAATATCTTCCTCTGTGTTGACTATACTTCCCTGTTTCATGTCATCTGCAAGATTTGAAATTGCGCCCTGTGCCCTCAAGTCCAAGTCTTTATATATGTCAAAATCAGCGGTGGTTTCAGTACTGAACCTTGGAGTGCTGTATCCCTCCTTCCAATATCAAAAATAGTCATTCATTGCAACTTTGGTTTCTCTCTTAACCAATTTTGTATCTATGCTGGTACAGCCCCTTCTATCCCATAAGCTTCAATTTTGCTAACAAGCCCAATATGTGGTACCTTATCAAATGCCTTTTGAAAGTCCATTTACACAACATCAATTATATAGCCCTCATCCACATTTTCTTCCACCTCATCAAAAAACTCAATAAATTGGTCAAACAGGATTTTCACTTAAATTTATGCCGGCTCTCCTTAATTATTCCACGCTTGCCCAAGTGGCTGTTACTTTTTTGCTGAATTATCGGGCAACATTTTTCCAGTCCTGGCTGGTGGGCGAGGAGGCAGGAGGGACTGGGAAAATAGCAGGGAGCTGGGTCAGAGTGGCTCCCCAATGCATTCCTGCCACTGGGGAAATTCCCCTGGGGCAGGTAGGAATGCAGATTAGCGGGCAGTCAATCTGCATATTTAAGGCACCAATAGGAGCTATTTTTCGGATGAAGCGTGGCAGCCACCAGCTTAATGGAGGCTGCCTCCCTGCGACCATCTGGGGCCACTGGGGTCAGACGCTCCATCCCCCAAAGAGGGGGTTGCTGACCGCAAAGGCTGCACCTGCGGCTCAAAGGTTGCCGCAAAAGGGCTTCCCCTCCAATTTGTGGGGCTTGCCTGCTTGACCCTTCTCAGAAAGTTAATCATATTGACCCTCTGAGGCAGTCTCCATCTTGAGGCGGCCTCATGTTGTCCTACCTGCCTAGGTAGTGTCCTTCTCTCTGTGCTGCTGCCAAGCCTGTAGAGCTGCCAGCCCTGTGATTGGGCCAGCAGCATCGGGAGCCCGCCCAACATCATTTATGGGATGCCGAGCTGGGATGTGGCCAATTCAGAAGCCACATCTGGGAAAATAGCTCTCCCATTTGCCCATTTGGCTCTCAGCAAGTGTGGACTTGGGACTCTCATTTGATCCCAAAGTTGGGGTCCTGAAACCCAAAGATAAACCTGTCCATTGTTTGTAAAAACTTCTTCCCCAATGGCACCAATGTTAAACTGACTAGACTGTAATTGTCAGATTTATCTTTCTCCCTTTTTTTGAACCAGGGTGTAATATTTGCATTCCTCCACCCCTGTATATAGGAGGATTGGAATAATGTGGCCAGCAGCTCAGCAATTTGCACTCCTACTTTCCTCAGCAACCTAAGATGCTTCTGATGTAGATTGGGTAACTTATCTATTTTAAGTACTTCCAGCCTTTCTTGTATATTCTTTTTATCTTTTTTAAAATCTCATTCAGTATCTCAGCCACCTCCTCATTTACCACAGCTTTGGCAAAGTTCTCTTCCTTGTTTAACGCCAGTGCAAAGTATTCTTTTTAGTGCCTCCGCCATGCTTTCTGCTGTCACCAACAGATCTCCATTTCAGGCACTAAATGGCCCACTGCTCCTCTAACCATCCTTTTACTGTTAATATGCCTATAGAAAGCCTTTGGATTACTTTTTGTGTTAGCTGTTACACAGAAAGCAATTCTACACAAGTAGCTGGCTGTATATAGAGAAGACAACAGTTGTTTGGATAAACATTTTCTTTTCAGCTTGCATTTCTCCAAGGAGGCAGTCTCTTCACTTAATTGTCTCCTGCGGTCTAACTGCCAAACTTTGTCCATAACTGGGGTGGATCTGCCCATGATGGAGAAAGTCATAAATGCCTTTGATATTTATGCCACCAGCTCCTTTAAATTTCCTCAGTTGATATCTGTCAATCAGTCAGTCCTGAGTGTATCACTGCATCCACTAAGTACGTGATGCATCGGGCTGGATTTTATCATGATTTTATCATGGACCAAAGAGTGCCTGAATAAGAAGCCCCTTCGTCAACCCTGCTGAGAGGCCAGCAGAGTTTATTTGGCAGTTTCAATATATGGTGGAGGATCCCCCCACCGCGAGTAAAATACCACCTGTGGCAGGAAGGGGAGCTTAATTGTCCACTTAAATTGTTTAATTGGCTTCTGACAGGAGGACTGCCCGCCACCTTCCCCACTGCTGGCAAGATGGCATGGTGGTTGGAAGACAGCACACTCTCCACCCCTTGCTTTCCCTTGCCTTTCCATAGACTCCCCCCACCATCCAGCCCATACCCAGCTTACTGTTCCTCAGATTGGGCATTTTACTTATGTAGTGGACATTGTTAGAACTTTTATGAAGTGGTACTTGATATTTTCTTTTTTTTTAATTATCAGTAGGCACTCCTGTAAATGGACCATGTGTACTCTCTTAACTGGAGTGTCCAATATCCAATTAAACAATAGCAAGAGTAAGGAATTGCAAGTGAACCTTTATTCTGTATACTAATTATTGAAATATGCTTAACATCATGATAATTTTATTTCTCCACGTAAGATGGACTGGAGGGTACTCTATTGAACTAATGGACTACAGCTTTAAAACAACAAATTAGCAAGGAAATTGCTCAGCGCTGCTCTTGCTCCATAGGCTTAACTCCAGCGGACATACAGCAGAAATCTCATAGCCCATTACGCAAAATGGAGTAGATTTTGACTTTGTGATATTGTAAAATGGTTGACAGTGAATTGGTTGTCCCTTTTTACAACTCTCCTGATGTTCATCTCTGATGAAAATAATAATCGGGCAAGATGCAAGTAGCTTGCCATGTTTTTATTATCCACTTAACTCAATCACACAAAGTCAAAATCTTACCTCATTGAGTGCAGAGAGATTATTCTTCCTATGTGGCTGTCAATATTACTGCAAACATATGGTATATCTCTTTCTACTGCACAATTACCAACATACATTCTTCCACCACTATGCTCTTGCTTTCTGGAACTAGTTTCTTACCTTTATTCTGCCTCAACTTGTCACCTTTCTCCATATCCTCCGATAGCCTTCTCTTTGATCATGTTTTAACTGACTACCTCAATATTTTTCTCTCTACTTTCTGTTCATTCACTAGCTCCCCCTATAAAATCCTGTAATTTGTTTTGTTATGAGAAAAGGCTGATGTAAATGGGTAGTATTGTCCCCTGATAATTTAAAAAAGTTGACTGCTTTTCAGAAAACTTGATAAGTAATTTCTTCTTTAGAGCCTCTGTGATTCTTTTATAATAATGGTCTTTCGGACTGCCAGCTTTGAGAGTTTAGGATTTCCCTTTAAGTACAGATATATTTTCTGCTTTTCCATTATCTTGGCAATCATAAAGGTGGTTGTTAAAACGAGTAGAAAATGTGAGAAATGCAATTGTTGCATTTTCGGCTGTGATTACTGCTGTTCTCTTTGTTAGTCCAGTCCACCTAGTAGTTATCATTACCAAAATGGCATTGAAACCAAAACCGTAGATTGTTAAGTCCAATTAAGCACTTGTTACAGGCTATTTCATTTCGTTTGTGATGTCCTTCACTGGATGTTAGAGAGATTCATATAAGATAATGTTCTCCACAGCTGAATAGGTGTTATAGCTGTGCCCAACTGGCTGAAAATTGAATGTATTTGATGTGTGCAGTCCTCTATTGTCAGAGATGCTGGACAGAGAAGGTGTTCAGGCTTCATGGGAACTATTGTGCTCACTAACCCAGGCCAAGTTGCCTTGTCCAACAGAATAGATATGTACTGGGGCTAAGCATTTCCAGGACCATGGCCACAGAACTCTGCAGTGGGTGCCACTGATTTGTGAATACTGTACCTTGTGCGGTAAAGGTCATGACCATACTTAATTTTTATGATACAAATGGTCTTGGGCACCATGAGGTATCTTATATCCATTATTTGTCACTTGGTTCACCAAGCCATCCATTGGGTTACTCTGATGTTGTTTGGTAACCCACATGAATCATATTTACTTAGACATGGCAGAAGCTGCAGTCAGAGACAACAGCTGCCAATTTGTCTGTGCCCGTTTTCAAACATTGGCACCGAAGAAGTAGAAACATCTGATGTAGGAGATTCTTGCTCTCATCTCCACTCTCTGGCTTCATTTGGTGAAGAAAGATTCAACCAGGAAACCATTTTCTGCAGGAATGCCATCAATCTTCAACCAAAATTAATGTTGACAACTGACAGAAACCCCAAGGAATTCCAGGCCTGTGATACTGTCTTGTCACCGTGCAGCCTGAATTCATGAACGTCCATATAACCAATAACAAGAGTATGGTGAGAA
Organism: Carcharodon carcharias; assembly: GCF_017639515.1. Taxonomy (NCBI): domain Eukaryota; kingdom Metazoa; phylum Chordata; class Chondrichthyes; order Lamniformes; family Lamnidae; genus Carcharodon; species Carcharodon carcharias. The sequence goes on along the minus strand of NC_054477.1, from coordinate 72,101,110 downwards.
AGATGTGAAAAGTTTTATCTGGAGGATAATAGAACAAGAATATACCTGATAATGACTGTGAAATCACTATTATAAAAAAATCACTCAATTACAACAACCAATGTACAGCAAGTACCTAAGAGATGTTCCTTCATTAACAGTTGAAGGTGTGAAAGCGAGACAATTGGAGCTTGGTATTTAAAACAATCTGACTGTTATCAGCAAACAAAGTTAACTTTCGCTCCACATGCTCAGAATTTACTATCTGCTCACAAAAGAAATGACCATTATAAATTTTCTACAGTTTGTAAATCGGTGTGCTGTAATTATAATTGTTCCTATTGTAGACTTCTTATGTCACTATTTCAACCTTCTTTTAACTTAATGTGTCATGCCCATTGTTTTACATTTTTCGTTTAAGTTTACATTTAATCCCTTAAAAGCACGAGCCAACATTTGAACAGCAGTTCTCCCAATATGCTGCCATAACTCCAGCAGAAGAATGGTGGAAATCCCAGGAAAACAGAATAAATGGCTGTTCACACCAACTCGCCATGATTTCTTCTGCTGAAGTTATAATGTCAGATAGGGAGAACCCCATAGAAATTTTACCACTGTACTTCAAGAACTTGCATCTTTGACTTTGGGAAGATTTTCTGGTACCAAACTTTACTTTTTATATATATTATTTCCTGTCCATTCACTCAAAGTGGACATAGCTAATTAATAAATGTATATGGATATTTAGCAGAATGTGTATTAGGGTCTCTGATTTTTTGATTATGAATAAGGGAAAATATATTTTATGCCTGGTTGTGAAGGGAATGTTTGGGCTCTTTTGAGTTAAAATAATGACACTTCTCCACATTTTTTTGGACAGTGTATATTGGTTGCCTTGATAATGATGATGATAGTGCGTTTGTTTGGCTTTGGACTTCGTTTTATGCCTGAATATTTTTTAAAAAGTCAAGGATGATATACAGAGTTGTTAGTAGGTAGGAAGCATGTAGCTCTGTAGGAGAGGGGGTCTCTTGAACTGTGAGCAGGGGGAATGTAGTTTTCAGATTTGGGAATACTTGGATAGCAGAGTTTTGGAGCATTAAATAGCAGAGTTTGTGGATGCTCTCTCTCCGCAGAATTTACAATTTTCCTGTCCTCCTTAAACCCCATATAAATTTGCCTGCTAATGCTCATGATCACTCCCTAACATTTGTAATCTCCCACGGCCTCTATTTCCCTATTCCTGATCCTGATCACTGGTAAGCCCATCTCTGACCATTACATTGTGCCTTCCCTCAACATGCCCTACCATCTACCCCACTTCCTTCTGTTTCCATTCTTGGAGAAAAAAATTTCCACCAAGTTTATTTACAACTGCAGTTTCAAACATCCAATTGCTTTTCTTTTCATTTGTGAGGAGTGCTGGCTCGGCCAGCATTTAATGCTTATCCCTACCCTCCCCCCCCTTGAGAAGGTGATGGTAAACCACCTTCTTGAACTGCTGCAGTCCATGTGTAGTAGGTGTACCGGCAGTACTATTGGCAAGGGCAGGATTTTGACCCAATGACAGTAAAAGAACGGCGATGTAGTTCAATGTCAGGATAGTGCATGACTTGGAGGGAACTTGCAGGTTGTGGTGTTCCTATGCATCTGCTACCCATGGGTGATGGAGGTAGTGGGGTTTGGAAGGTGCTGCAGAAGGATCTTCGGCTTTCCATTTTCCATGATACCAGGAGCGAATGATTTACTCAATCACCCTCTCTTTTCCATCTCCCTTCGCAAGATCTTTAATTTCTTCCATCCCAATAGTCCCCCTGGTATGACACCCCTTTTCAGTCCCTCAAGTTCAAGGGCTAGAGGCTTGAGCTTTAATAGCACACTGTTGATTTAGCTGGCTACATCTATCACCCGATCTGGCTAGATCACATCAAGTACTGCTAAGCCACACTCTTCTTGCCCAAAACTACACATTACTTCAAGATCGACCTGGAGAGTAAAGATGGCACTGCTACTTTCCTTCAACAACTGCAAGGACCTAATGGGCTTCTTTGTCATCAACTTGTTTGGCTACTATTTTGGTCCCCTTAGCCCTTTTGCACAAAACCAAACCTCCCTTCAGGCTTCCGTCTGCCCTCCCCTTGAATTGACAATTGTTTCCATTTTTTTCCCCTTGTGCCCTCTCAGTTTATCATCTGCATCCCCTTGATCCCATTCCCACCAAACTGCTGAGCATGGAATACCCTGAACCCCCGGTCAGTTTTTCTTTCTTAACAAGTATTGCCCTTCTCCCTTTCAAAACCTGCTGTTATCATACACCTCTTCAAAAAAAAACTCACCCGTAATCTGCTATCTACCACCCATCGCAACTCTCCCTTTCTTCTCCAAACTTCTTGAACATGGTGTTGTTCCCGAAATCCGGGTCAACCTTTGTGATGATATCTTTTTTAACTCTCTTCAATTTAGGTTTCTGCCTTTCTTCACAGCACTTCCTACTCTGCTTCAGTTGTAGAAAGTCTGGTATTTGAGTGAAAACAGAATGTTGATATTATTGTTGGATATGGTTTGATAACTGCTTTGGGAATCCTGAAAATCGAGGGATATTGTTGCATCCAATATTGAATGAAATCACTGGTGCAAGAGGACATCTCAAAAAAATCAAAGAAGCAAGGGGAAGAAACATCAAGGTTGACTTTTGAAGAATAAGTGTATTTTCATAACCTTACTTGAACGTAACTTCTCATCAGGTGGGACAGATGCAAATATGTAACATGTCATAAGTACAGAAAATGCATTTAGAAGATATCAACACACATGCCTATTCACCAAAGGAGAGAACAAAAAATAGACTTGTAGAAAAATGGTACGACAAGTCATTATTGAACCATCTAAATTGCCATAGACAGCTCCAGTATTAAATTTGGAGAAGAAAGATGAAAGTTACTGGCTCTCTGTGAACAACAGATGCTTGAGTGAGTTTGCACAGTCAGATGCATTTTTGATAACAAACATTCGAGACATTCTACATGGATTACTTGGAGCTAAAATTTTCACACCTTAGATTTTTGTAGTGGATACTGACAGATTGAGCTTGAAAATAAGGTGCAATCCATGTTTATCACTCACAATAGATTGCACTTAACTTGAATGATGTATTTTGGCTGGCAGTATGTTGCTGTATTTCATCTAATGAACTTGGTGATTAAAAGCATAAATAGCAGAAATTCATCACATATTGAGACTTCATTGTCTTTTAATACATATTGCTTGAGTAATATTTGAGGGACTAGATGATACATAGGACCAACTAAAGTAACATGATACGGCTACACCAAACTTCAATAGAGTAACTGGATTACCTAATTCTTTCAGGAAAAGATTACACCTGAAAGTTTAATCAACTGGGAATTAGCCAACCTAGACCACAATGCAGCAGGCTTGCAAACATTCCCCTAATGTGCAAATGGTATGGCCAACTTATCAAAAACCAATACATTCCCATGTCATGCCAAAAAGTGTACCAAATGAAATTCACAAGTATAGATGCAGGCAATATTCTTGAAGTGGTGATTGAAGTACCAAACATCTCAACTACCAAAATTTCAACTAATTTACTAATTGATAAATGATAATGGACTACAAAAATATTATCTCAACAACTAGCATACTAGTATTTATGATATTTATGTGTTAGCTGCGCTTAGCAGCAGCATCCTTGGCTCTGAGTCACAAGGTTGTAGATTCAGTTCAGTAGTCCAGAGATTTGAGCACCAAATTGAGGTTGACCCTCAGTGCAATACTGAGGGAGGTGCTGTAGTTCGGATGAGATGTTAAACTGAGGCAAAGGGGACCATTCTGTTTTTATGTGGTAGAGTGACAAGTGATTCGAGGTAATATTCCTTTATTGGAAATGGGGGAAAAAAAGAGGTTAGGTTGTGGTGTCAAACTTGGTCTGTGTTAAAAGAGAAGATACCAGAGAAATTTTTGTTCTGTTGCCCCTTATAGCAGTAACTGAGGGTTCCTTGGAGCGCTGTTCATTATGACAATTTGCTCCACCTAGTTCTGGTTTTAACTGAGCAAGGATCTCCCCATCAACCAAAAGAAATCAAGAACAAGGTAGCCTGTAATATCTTGGCATGAGCATCAATAATGTGAAATATCCGAAGGTGCTTTGTCATTTGGGGTGAAGGGTCAGAAATCAAAGGGGAACAAGAATTGAAATAGAAATTAGGGGAGGTGACTGAAGACATCATTGAAAATATCGAAAGTATAACTCACCATGTTATCAATGTTCCGAGAAAGTAGAAATGTTATCAGAGAAATGTTCAGAGAAAGTAGAAATGTCATTAGAGACAACCTCCAATAATGCAGCAAATCATAAATGACACAAGGCAAAATACTGTGGATGCTAGAAATTTGAAATATAAACAGATAATACTGAAAATACTCAGCAGGTCAGACAGCATCTGTTGGGAGAGGAACAGGGTTAACGTTTCAGGTTGATAATTTACTTTTGTAGATCATAGATGAGGTTTTGCTCAGGATATATTTCCAGAAGTGTAAACATTCTCTGACACATTGGGCAAAATATTGAGCTCGGCGGGCAGGCGCGTGCCCGACCTGGCCGAGCGTAAAATGATATGCGATGATGTCAGGTGAGCATCCCGACGTCATCACATAGTCCTTTCATTTGATGGGTGCGCGCTGCAATCGGTAGCACCCGCCGACAATTAAAAGAGCTATCAAGGCCATTAAAAAGGAAATTAAATTCAAATTTATGCTGCCTTACGGTTGGCAGGCAGGCGGAAACGCCAAGCAGCCGTTGCATTTTTTAGGAAGCCTTATCCATGGGCGGGGTGAGGTTTGGTAAAGCTAATAAAAATTTAAATTTCACACTTGAATTAAAAACACCCCTGCTCATGTGAAAGAGTCACATGTGGAGACATGTTTTATGACATTTTTATTTTGTTCATTAGTTTTTTAAAACAGTGCTTCATCTACCTGAGGCAGCTTGGTGAAGTGCTCTTTTGCACGCATGTGCGAAGCTCGTGCTAGGCCCGCTCATCCTCCTCCCCCACCCACACAGGCAGTGCTGAGCACTGCCACTTGCGTTCCATGCTGGGCCTTAATTGGCCCGCCCATGTAAAATTGTGGTGAGGTGCCACTAGCAGGCGGCTTCCCAACTGCCCCCGCCGAGCACCCCAGCCAAGGGCAAAATCTTGCCCATTAGCTTGGATAGGAACAGACCATATGAAATCAATAGGATAGTTTCCCCAGTTAACTGTTATCACTTTGATCCAACTTCTGTAGAAACCAATACCATATGTCATGTAGACATTATTAATCTTTGTCTCAGTGGACTAAAATTTAATCCTACTGTGACAGAGGAGGAAAAATTATCTTTGTTTTTGATCAAACAATAGTTTACAATTGCTTTTCCTCTGATTCACACAATTGATGAAGATACAAGAAGCCATCATCACACAGTCTGTGGCCTTGGGCTGATTATAAAACTTTCCAACAACAGAAGAACATGTCATGGCTGGTTTCTTTTGTTTGAAAGCCAGTGTTTGATTAGAAATGGACTAGAAATTTAACCCAGTTTCATCTTTTCTTTTGGGGTGTATAACAGGGTAAAAAATGCCCAATTTCCTAGGCTGGTATAATGAGGCTCTAACTATTTCTGGCAGGAGCGTAGGTCACCTATCAAGGCCCCCTCAAAAATGGCAGCAGGTGGGCCTTGGATGGGAAGTCTGCCCTGAATTTACTTTTATAATTTTAGTCTCATTGCCGAACCATTTAAGCTGAAAAATGGTGCGGAAGTACAATAATTGCCCATTTTCATCAAGCATATTGGAGCCAACTGCCTTGTGTGTGGTATTTTTCTTGGGAAAAGATGATACCTGGGAGCATTTGGAATAGGAAGAGAAAACTCTGTAGAAAGACTGTGAAGGCTGCATTCATGAGCTTGTGAGTCTGAATGAACTAGTGGTTTCCACAAAATTATACAGTAAGTGTGCTGGGTTACAAACCAGACTGTGCGATTACATGCTGATAACTATTGTTTACACAAATGAGCACACATTACTTAGTAACAGGTGGTTTCACTAACATGAAAATGCAAAGTGTATTACAAAAGGGCAGAATATAACATGCCTTACTCAACTGTCATGTCTTCGTATTTCTGTGGTGTCTAATTTTATTGGCTTCGAGCAATATTCAGGTGACCTGGGCAGCTGCCTTAATTGGATATTAGGTCTCTTGCAAATTTTAGTGAAAGGTCTAATGTCTGAATGAGCACTCTTCTCTCACATCGGTCAGCACTGAGAGAAGAATATATCACGCATACTTGCTTGGGTTTTCCAGGGATTGCAGCAGCCTAACTGGTGGCCCACAAGGAAAAGTTAAACTTTTATTTTACTTCACCTACACCCAAGAGGTGCAGTGGTACTCCTTCTGGTACCCCCAGCTCCTATGTCCTTCCCCAAATGAACTTGATGGCTGCTCCCAAAGAGGCAAATTGGGCTGATTGGTATGTGCAGCGGGTTAAAAATATACTGATAATGCCCAAGGCTCAATGTCAAGTGAGCCTTGGGCCTTCAGTGTCTGACACACATGCTGTCAATTCTGTATCCAAAAATGGGCCTTGATGAATAAATGTGCAAAGTGTTTAAATACACTACACCTGAAATAGTACTTCTGTTAAATTGACCTTGGATACATGATTCATTGATACTAATGGCTCAAGTATTAATACTTGAAGGAAAATTAGCATGAAAAGAATTCTCATTATCAGAAAGGAGTAAATATTTTTAGTATAAATAATATTTAGGATGCAAAATCTTTTTTTAATCTTTGCCTTCCTATACCAAAATGGCATCATATCTCTAATGATGTCATAATAGCGAGGCTCTGACTATTTCTGGCAGGAGCGTAGGTCACCTATCAAGGCCCCCTCAAAAATGGCAGCAGGTGGGCCTTGGATGGGAAGTCTGCCCTGAATTTACTTTTATAATTTTAGTTTAATTGCCGAACCATTTAAGCTGAAAAATGGTGTGGAAGAACAATAATTGCCCATTTTCATCGAGCATATTTTGGCCAACTACCTTGTGTGTGGTACTTTTCTTGGGAAAAGATGATACCTGGGAGCATTTGGAATAGGAAGAGAAAACTCTGTAGAAAGACTGTGAAGGCTGCATTCATGAGCTTGGGATTTTTAATGAACTAGTGGTTTCTGCAAAATTATACAATAAGAGTGCTGGGTTACAAACCAGACTGCGCAATTACATGCTGATAACTACTGTTTACACATCTGAGTACACATTAATTTAGGTGGTTTCACTATCATGAAAATGCGAAGTGTATTACAATAGTGCAGAATATAATATGCCTCACACAACTGTCACGTCTTAGCATTTCTGTGGTGTCTTACTTTATTAATTCAATCCCTTGAAGCTTCTAAGTTCTTATTGCCATCTGGTCATTTGTAATATGTTGTAGTCAGTGTTATTTAGGAGTCATTTTGCATTTCATAGAAAGGCAAGTTCACAGCCAAAAGGACAAACTTTTCTTGTACTGCGCATTCATAGAATGGGTACTACACAGTAGGAGCATTCGGCCCATTGTGCCTGGGCCACTCCTCTGCAAAAACAATTCACCTAGTGCCATTCGCCCGCCTTTCCCACATAAGCCCTACAAATTTTTCTTCTTCATATATTGATCCAATTCTGTTTTGAAAGCCACGATTGAACCTGCCCTAACTCTCATCCTAATTGCTCGCTGTATTTATTAAAAAAGAGTTTTTCCTCATATTGCCAATGCCTTTGCCAATCATCTTAAATTCGTGAAAAGCATAGGATCCCCTAAAGTTAACCTTGTAGGTAAGCTTGAAGGGCTTGTGTGGACATTGCTGGCCATGAGGAGTATGTGCAGAAGCCTAAAAAAATTTCAAAGGACTGCCAGCTGCAGAAATGCAGTGAAGTTCAGGCTTTGTGCATCTGAGACAAACCTATTGGACAGAGGTTCAACAAGTAATTTATAAACAATGAAAAAGACAAACCTATTGGACAGCGGTTCAACAAGTAAGCTATAAACAATTAAAAATATTCTTCTGTGAATTATTTCTTTAGTGTGTTTTTTTCAGAAATCTTAGTTTTCAAGTAGAAATGATTTGCATTCATGTAAAGAAATTAGCATAATTTGAGTGGGGAAATTTTCACCAATGGTGGGTTCACTTTGGGTTGATGATTCTTGATTGCTTGCTTTGGGGGAAAAATGGATAGTTTAGTTGGTATACGAGTTGTTGCTTCCTGAGTGGTAATTGTAACTTTTGGTGCTTGTCTTGTAACTTTTAGCTTGTAGAGAGAATCTGAAATCTGAGCAAATCAGCATGTTGATGATGACTCAAGCCAATTAGAGTGCTGATAAAAGAGGAAAGATGTATTTATATAGCATCTTTCACAACCTCAGGACATCTAAAAGCATTTTACAACCACTTAAGTACATTTTGAAGTGTGGTCACTGCAGTATTATCTCAGTGTGATGGAATTGAAACCCACTAATTCTGTCCAGATACATGCTTTGCTCATGATATATATAATTCTGCAAACTTTTAAACTCAAGCATGGTATCACCGTACCATAACCTTTTCACTTCCCTCAACTTTTCTCTTCTTTTCAATGCTAATGGTATTTTGCTCTACAGCCCGTCTGCTTTTACTTAGGTGATTCAACAAATAAAAACTAGGTCCAATTGTAATTGAAAAGTATTGCATGTGGAGATGGATTATGCCAAGATTGTTTTGGGCACTCGCATGAAACAATTTTGGAAAAATCATTGATCGTGGTGAGTCAGTAATAATGAATCATCATTCACAAACAAAGCAGATTAATATCTACTGTTGGATGAATCAGAAATTTAAGAGAGTGAATTGGGCACTCCCATCAGCAGGTAAAGACATATGTGTATTCTTGAAAATTCATTTGTGCTAACTATCGGTCTGGTTAAAAAAAAGAGCGCAAGAATAAATTGTATTTGCGTTAGAAAATTGCCATCTGACTGTGTTATGCTAAATATATAAAAGTAAAGACTGTAGGGTATATTTTCTTTCATTCTATCATCTGAGCCAAAATAAAAAGGATGTTAAGTGCAAAATGGACTCTCCCAACCCCCCTTTCATACTTGCACTGACATTTTGATTTGCATTAGTAATGGAAGAAAAGCATAAAGCTGTTATGAAGAGACTAATTTTTACATGGAAAACAGCAATGTTCCTCCTGTTCACTTATTCTGGACTGGCCCAGGAAGGAACCAATGAATATAAATTCCAAAATGTGAAATTGTTATGTTATAAGGGCAATTATTCTTGTGTCAAAATACAGATTGTCTTGAAAAACGATTACGTATTCCATTCTAAAATATGTAATCAAAAATGTGTTCAGCAGAGAGCTTCAGTTTTACATATGTAATCTTCTCTTTTAGTAATTAAACAATAAGTTAGACCTCCTAATGGCTTTCCATGTGTTCATTACAGCTACCTGCGTGAGTTTGCAGTAATTAAGCAATCTGAAGCACTGACTGACCCGGAGAGATAGCTATTACATAGTGCGGGTGTCCTTGAAACGTCTTCATCATCACGCATTCTCTTCTCCTCATCTCACTGAAAGCTGGTGTCAGCATTATTTTGGATCATTCAGTACAAGAGCACTTATTGAAATCTTATAAGGGGATGTTGCAGCAATGAACTTGTGAGCAAAGCAGGGAGGTCAGCCAGCAAAAAAAATAAAAAGTGGTCTAAGCGCGTTCTTGCACCGTAGCAAAAAAAATGTTTTTTGGACTTTTCTTAAGGTCAAAATGTGATTAGCATCTGAACAGGCGCACAAGTTGAGCTACTCTAGGGATTGTTATGGCCAAATCCATGTCATTTAATGTCAGGAGCCATCAAAATTGTGATAAAATTAATAGAACTCTAAGTGATTGATAACCCAGCTCATCTGCCATTCTACCAGAAAACTCCCAGTGGTCCAGCAGCTAGAAACAATGCTTAGATCATTTCTGAAAGGAACCCATTTGAAAGATGTGACTGTGTGCTTTAATTAGTTCCTGAAATTTGTGACAGCCTTCTCCTACAAAAATACATGATTTGTTTACTAATGCAGGCAGAAATGATGAATGTTTCAACTGTAATGAGCGATATGTGGGCCATGGATTCATTTTTTTTCCCAGTGACAAATCTGAGTTAAAGTAAACATTTCCTGTAGTGGTTTTTATTTATGCACACTCGAAAACTACAGGTGTTCATCCAGCTGGCATGCTGGATCTTTGAGTCAAGGTATATTTGCTTCATGATAATTATGTGAAAAATATCAAATTTCCATACCATAGTTATTAATGGTTGTTTGTTCAGTAAAAAAAAATAAAATGGTCTTAGGATGACTGACTGACAAGTGACGCCAGAGAAGTTTAAAGACTGTGTCAGTTAATATTCAGTCACTTGATAATAATTATACAATAAGGAATAGGAGGGTTCATGATTATTGCAGTTTGTGCTTTGCCTGCATTTATTTTGGTACTAGATAGAGTGCTTTCATCAGGTTCAAGTTCACGTAAAACTTATGTGTACAAGGTATGAATAACATACGTTTTTAAAAGTACTATGTTCCAGCAAATCTACCTCTCCACTTTATAAAGCTTCTTGCTTAGCAAAGCTCTGTTTGTTAAAGGTTAACAGACTATTGGAAATGTTTGATTCTTCACTACATCAATGTGCCCATCGCAGTGGAAAATCATTCCTGCAAGTCATCACTTCAAAGGACATGTATGGTGTAGATGACAAGTGACACATCTTGGGAAGGGGTTAAATTTCTGAAGTGCTCCAATGTCTTCTGCAATCAACCTTTAAGGACCAAAGGATAAATTTAGGTGGAACTATGATTCATGTCACAACGGTAGAAGTTATATGGTATGAAGCTGAATCACAGAAAGACTACATCGTAAATTGTTCTCACACCACTTGCTGGAATACCAAATACATTCAGATCAGCAACTTCACACTCAATTCACTACACATTCTGTATTGTGTGAAACTAAAACTGATGATATTGAAAACAGAAAGTTTATCCAACTGCTCTAAAAAGACACCTTTGTTATCTGTTTGTTATATTTTTCTCCTGTGGACTGTTAAGCAACTTTATATTTTTACATTTTTGTACATCAGCTAAGTGGCACCAACATTATGTTTCAACGTTGTACCTGAGATAAAAATCAGTTTTTGCACTGGGTGTGCACTTAGGCTGATCCTGTGAAAAATCAAAGCTAATTAATCTGTCTGCACTTGATTCACATTCAGTATGCCCGTGAGTCTAATAGGAAGCCTCATCATGTAAATAGGTCAGTTCCTGAATGGGTGTCAGTTATTAATCCAAATATTTCAAATCCCAAATCAAATTTGACCATAGAACAGGCTTTCGTCATAATTAAAAATCAATGTCTAACCCAGACTACTATTTAAATGCACCAGTCAATAAAGTATTACACACTACCATGCACATTTTATAAATCTTAAAGAGAAATAAATTAAGTTAGTTGTATCCAGATTATTTTAAATGCAAACGAAAAATGCCAATGGAACCTCAACCTACTGATCAAATAAACAGATGCACTGTATGCTTAATAAAATGCCCAGCTTGACATTAATTGAATGAGTTAAACATTTATTGAAACCTTGTCAGAAAACAGAAAAGTATAAGATTCTGACACCAACCATATCCAGCTGCCATCCCAATAGACTGATATCAAGCAATGATGTATGTTTTAATATAAGATAGGCATACAGCCGGCTCTTCACAAGATAGCTCTTTTGATCAAATGATAACTGCTGCAATCAGTAAGATGTCTCCATTAACACAGAAAACTAATTTGTACAGCATTTGGGAAAAGAAGAAATGCTCAATAATTATGACACAAGTCAATCAGTATATTTAAAGAGGCACCATTTAGTTCCTACAGTACAGAGTTCAATCATGGGGATGTTGCGAGGGATGGGTGTTGTGTATTGCACTGAGAAAAACTCACCATGTGGATTCACAGCAGACAGACATTATTGAACAATCTTAACACTTCCTAACAGAGGGGGCAGTAAAACAAAATGCTCAGTCTTTGCAATATACTATATTCCCTTCCCAATTAAAAAAGCAATTTATACATTAAAATGGTACATGTACATAATTTCCCAAAATACAATATGACTAAACCAACATCAACAATACCCGAAAATTTAACAGGATATTTGTTTTTACTGTAACTGTAACCAAAACCTATATATGACCAAATTACCAGTGTAATTTAAATGCATTTTTTTCCCTTAACACCAGTACGTGTTTAACAAAAATATCAATTGACATGGAGTAATGAAAAGAACAGCTTTTTTCTTCTTCCTTCTTACATACTTTAAGTTAGCCTGTCTCACTTCTTTCTCTTTCTGTTTGGGTATCTCCTTCCATTTCCATGAGCTTGACTCTGATCTTTTGACATCTCTGACTATTCAAACCTGAACTTTGAATTTAATTACCAGCCCCACTCAATGTTTAATAGAGCTGATTTTCAGGCAATTTTTCTTGGTGGAAACATTGAACTTTACTTATAAGACAGCAGCAGCAGCTACATGTGTGCATCCAACTCTATAGCTAAAGATGAACGCTCTCCTAGAGGTTCCCTGTGCTGCTAACTCATTGGTTTACACAGTTTACATTTTGTATTTACAAGGATGTTTATCTCGTGACATTACAATATTTACACAGTTCATAAAATTACAAGTACAAGTTCAGTCTTTCAGGTGGTTTCTTGATCCGTGTGGAATGTCACAACTTCAAAATCTTTTATAGGAAACACATTCTCTGGAACTGCATTAACATCAGGTACCTCATTAGACACTGGCAGTTCAGTGTCTTCTGCTCCGACAGAGACATCAAGCATGTCTGGCTTTGGTTGAGCAAATGAAACAGAAACCACAGGTTCTGCCATGGTTACAGGCAGAACATCAATTTTTGGGGTACCTCTCTTTTTCATAAATGATTCACATGCTTACAGGTGATCTGGCCCTCCACTTCCATTCATTCACGTGAGCGCCACTGGCTAAGCCAGCATTTATTGCCCATTCCAAATTAAATGTCCTTGTTTAGAAGGCATTTAAGAGTCAACCACATTGCTTTGTGGCTTGTGTGCTTTGTGTGTTGACCAGACCAGGTAAGGACAGCAGGTTTCCTTCCCTAAAGGGCATTAGTGAACCAGATGGGTTTTTACAACAATCGACGATGGTTTCGTGGTCATCATCAGACGTTTAATTCCAGATTTTTATTGAATTCAAATTCCACTATCTGCTGTGGCAGGATTTGAACACAGGTCCCCAAAGCATTGCTCTGGGTCTCTGGATTACAGCCCAGTGACAGTATCACTACGCCATTGCCTCTGTATGGTACAGCAATGCTCCGGTCACAGAGCTCACTTTACCAGGTGACTACTTCGGTCCTCCACCGAAATTCTTTATACAAATTGCTTCTCCAACTGTAAATTGGACTATACAACTATATACAAATCATGAGTCGCTTTTTGGTTCCCTTGACTTTTCACCATCGAATTGGGAAGTATCAGGCTTAGTCTTGTCTGAAGACGGTGCCTTGGTAAAAAGATCGAGGCATTTTTGGAACTCTTGCTTAAGCAAATGGTACGGACTAATACTTGTATCACTGGATTGACTTGTCTTTTAGGTTTTTGGTGAATCGTGTTGACTATTGCTTATATTGTACACAACAGACTGGTTTTGATTAAGATGGTCAGGGCCTCTAGAACTACTTAATCCATCATCGGGTATTCTGGTTTACTAATGTGCCATTCTACTCTCAGCAGTGGCAGCATGTTTGAGCAATGCTGAACCCAAAGCAGTATGATTTTTTTTTTTCAAGTCGGTGTCTTATCAGTAATTCTGCATCCTCTTTCTACATGTCTTCTCCTTTCTACCACAGAATTTAGTCTCGGTCTCCTTTTCAACTTCACCATTGGCCATCCTTCTCTAATGCAATCTCAACTTGTCTTAGTTCAGTCATTGAGCTACCCATGACTTCATTATCTACTCACATCTTGGAAAGCTCTACAACTTTTGCTTTCAAAGCCTCTTTAGCTTCATTCAGCTGATTCTTCAGCTCTTCTGTTGCCTTCTTGTATCTGTTGGCTTCCTCCTGGAACCTTGAACATTGCTGCCTCTTCTCTGTCAACTGGTCCTTCAGTTTGTTCAGAGAGACGTTAAATTCTTCCTGTTTCTCTTTGTACATTTTCAGAGGTGCAGACTTTGACCTGATGGATCCTTGTGTGTGAATATCTTTCAATAGATTTTCCTTTTCTTTGTGAAGCTCACGTGGTTCATCTTGAATTCTGTCATTCAGCAGAGTCTCTTTGGGTTGCTCCTGCTGTTCTTCCAGTTTGTTGTTTAAGACAGCCTTCATTTCTTCAGGTTGCTGAATGCTTACACAATCCTTTTTTTATCCAGTTGTGGTCCTTGGACTCCAGGCTCATTCTGAAGTACCTTGCCTTGTTCCTTTTCCAATTCAGGAACTCTACCTGCTCCTTTTGAAATCTCACTGGCCTATCAAGGTTATTTTCTCTCAACCAATTTTGACCTAGAAGGCTTGGTCTTCTGCCTTCTAATACCATTGCTGCTAGCTGTGCCAACTGGTGTCTATAATTAATTGTTGCTCTGGTGATACCTTTTACCTGGATTTCTTCGCCTGTGTATGTTTTCAACTTGGCAGATATTTGTTCCAAATTTAATTGTTGATCACCTTTATTTAAATATTTGAAAGTGTGTTCTCCTATTACAATGGTAGAAGCACTCATGCCTACTCCCATTTTTAATGGTTTACCATTCACTTGCACTGTGACAATAATTGGCTCTGTCTTCCCAATTTTCATGTTGAATAATGAATAAATGTCAGTATTAGTTGTTTCTGGCTTTTCTACATGATATACTTCATTGAACTTCAATTGTTGCCTTGAAGCCAGTTTAAATCTCACTTTGTAATGTTTCATTATGTGTCCACTTCTGTGACAAAAATAACACTCTACCTTTTTAAATTGCCAATCGTTAGGAGAATGATTGTTTCCACATCAATAAAAATCAATTTTCGACTTTGCTGCTAAGCTGTTTCCTCTCAGTTTTCAGTTAGCGAGTATGTTTCCTGCTTCGCAGCGGAGTCCCAGCTTTCCATGCCACTTTTGACTGACTGCTCCCGCCCAACTAGGAGAATGGTGCCATTTTGTGCCCATTGAATCATTTGTGAATCCCTTACAGCACTTTTCATTGCAAGTGCTATTTCTAATGCTTTCTTTGAAAGGTTTTACCGAAATCACATTATTCCGTTAGTTGTTTTAATTTCACCATGTAGGTAGCACTGGTCTCTCCTGGGGCTCTATTCCATGAATTGAACCTGAACCTCTGCATTGTGACTGAGGGCATGGGTTGGAAATGTCCCTTAGCGAGGTCTACTAATTCACTGAAGGTCTTTGAATCTGGGGCACTTGGGGCTGTCAAACTTTGAGTCAAACTGTAGGTCTTGCTCCCACAAATATTCAGGAGAATTGTTCTTTTCTTTTCCTCCCCCGTGATTCAGTTGGCTTGAAAGTAGAATGCAAGACATTCTACGTGTTGAGACCAGTTGTCAGTGGCTGGCTCAAAGGGATTGATTCTGCCAAATTGTAGCATCTTGGATGAGTATATCTTTCTTTCTTTTTAATTATCTTAGATATTCACAATCGCTGGGTGAGGAACAGCGCCGGGTCTAATTTATCCTCATCACCAGTTTGTTATAGAGTTGATTTTCCAAGCAACTTTTCTTGGTGGACACATTTAACTTTATTTACATGACAGCAGCAGCAACTACATGTCTGCATCTAACTCTATAAACTAAAGAAAAACGCTCTCCTAGAGGTTCCCCGCGCTGCTAACTCATTGATTTACATAAGACATGTGATATTACAACACAGGGTTATTCTTAAAGCTCCAGTTTAACGTTTCCCAAAACTATAAATTCTACAGTTTGGCACTATGACATTGATTGATTAGTCTTAATCAAAGACCCTGACTTGCTTTGTTCTACTGGTGGATTCTGTGATATCAGTAAACTTTAAATTTCTTTGTAACTTTCAGTTTCTTTCTGATTGTCACTTGGGACTATAGGAGGAATTTGGACTATAGGAGGTTTCTCACGATGTCCCTTTGTCAGATTTCCTCTTTCAAGTAAATTATCTATATGACACTGACAGGGTCTCTCTCCAATCTTGGCTAGGTATGCAATTGTACTTAGACTCTTTACAAAATTCAAATCACATACTTCTCCTTATCTCCTTGGTGGTTTTTCACCATGATGTTCTGACCAGCACTGAACTTTCTAAGTTTCATGTGTTGTATATCATGACTCATTTTCACTTTCTTTTGCTTTTCTCTTGCATTGCTTTTGACGTCAAACTTAAGCAAACTAAGCCTTGTCCTCAGTTTAAATACTAACTCATTAGGTGAGCAATCGCTTGTAGACTGTGGAATTATTCTTCAAGAGAACATAAAATTGTCTAACCTGTGTCAAAGAATCACTGCCTAGCTTGTCACCTACCTAATACTTCTACAAAGACCTCGTCACAATCTGTACATTTCTTTTTGCAGCATCATTTGATGCTGGATGATATGGTGGTATTAGAATGTGTTAGATCCTGTTCTTGCTCAGAAATATTTCAAACTCCTCTGGTGCAAACTGTGGACCATTATCTGACACTAATACCTCTAGCAACCCATAAATTGCAAACCAACTTCTAGTTTAGGCACTTGTGGTATTGGGCACTCACCCTATCTATCATCCAAAACAAGATACTCTTTCCGTTCCACTTGTAAGAAATCAACCTTACATGTTTGACTAAGGAATGAAAGGAACCTTCAATGGATCATTTCTCATCCTGAGACACACTTAACAATTTTGCACCAACTTTTCATATCTCTATCTACCTTAGGTACCAAAAATAGCTTCTTGCTACTGCTTTCATATGGACTATCCCTTTGTACTCTTGATAAAGCTTCTCTAACAATCTCTCTCTAAACCTTGGTGGAATAATAACTTTTAAACTCCCATAGGAGACCTTAATCTGCACAGATCATTTCTACATGTGAAATATTCCCGCAATTTCTCATTATCATGATCTTTAGGCCAGACATTCAAGTTCTAATTGAGCACTTTACTGAGCAGAACATCGATAGAACTATAGAAAAGTTACAGCACAAAAAAAGGCCATTCAGCCTATCATTCTGCACCGGCTGAAAAAAAAACTAGCCGCCCATTCTAACACCACCTTCCAACATTCAGCTTTGCATGTGTAGGACAAGGTACTATTTCAATGAGTTGATGGATTCCACCTCAAGCACCAACCCAAGCAATGAATTCCAGACACCTACCACCCTCCTGGTGATAATGTTTTTCCTACTATTCCCTCTAATCCTCCTACCAATCACCTTAAATCTGATTTCCAATCTACATCAATGATTTGACAAAGGGACTGAATGTATGGTCGCTAGATTTGCACATGACACCAAGATAGGTGGAAAAGTAAGTTGTCAAGAGGAGGGAGAGAGTCTGGAAAGGGATATGGTTGGGTTAAGTGAGTGGGCAAAAATTTGGCAGATGGAGTATAATGTGGAAAAATGTAAACTTGTCCACTTTGGCAGGAGGAATAGAAAAGCAGTATACTATTTAAATGGAGAGAGACTGCAGAACTTGATGGTACAGAGGGATCTGCGTGTCCTGGTCCATGAATCACAAAAGTTTACTATGCAGGTATAGCAACTGATTAGGAAGGCAAATAGAATGTTGCAAGGGGAATGGAAAGTAAAAGTAGGGAAGTTTTACTGCAGCTGGACAAGGCCTTAGTGAGACCACATCTCACTATTGTGAGAATATTGTGTACAGTTTTTGCCTCCTTATTTGAAAAGAGATATAATTGTGCTAGAAGCGGTTCAGAGAAGGTTCACTTGACTCATTCCTGGAATGAGGGTCTTATCTTATGAAGAAAGGTTGAACAGGTTGGGCCTATACCCATTGGAGTTTAGAAGAATGAGAGGTGATTTTTATTGAAACATATAAGTTCCTGAGGGGATTTGATAGGGTGGATACTGGGAGGATGTTTCCACTTGTGGAAGAGACTAGAACCAGGGGACACAGTTTTAGAATAAGAGGTCTACCATTTAAAACAGAGCTGAAGAGAATTTTTTTCTCTCAAAGGGCAGTTGTTATGTGGAATTCTCTTCCCAGAAAGCAGTGGAGGCTGGGCTATTGAATTCATTCAAGGCAGAGTTAGATGGATTTTTGACAGACAGTGGAGGTAAGGATTGTGGGGACAGATGACAAAGTGGAGTTGAGACACAACCAAATCAGCCTTGATCTTATTGGAAGACGGAGCAGGCTCAAAGGGCTGAATGGCCTACTCCTGCTTCTAAGTCTTATGTGCCCCCTGGTAACTGACTTCTCTGCTAGGAGAAATATCACCACAATCAAATCACCCCTCAGTCTCCTCTGTTCTAAGGAAAACAACCCTAGCTTATCCAATCTTTCCTCATGGCTGCAATTTCCAAGGCCTGGCAAGATCCTTGTAAATCTCTTCTGTACTTTCTCCAGGGCAATTACATCCTTCTGTAATGTGGTGACCAGAGCTGTTTGCAAAACTCCAGCTGTGGCCTAACCAGCATTTTATACAGTTCCAGAATTACATCCCTGCTTTTGTATTCCATACCTTGTCTAATAAACAGAAGCATTTCACATGCCTTCTCTACCACTATCTACCTGTCCTGCCACCTTCAGGGACCTGTGAACATGAACTGCAAGGCCCCTCACTTACTCTAACCCTCTCGATATCCTCCTCTTTATTATGTAGTTCTTGCTTTATTTTTCCTTGCAATTTTCTTCACTAATTTCTCTGGTAGACACTGGCATGTCATTTGTGCATGTAAAGTATTTTCACAAGTAACTCAGTAGCTAGAAGTGAATCAGTCTTCACCTGAAATTTCAGAAGAATGTTCTGCTGACTTATAATGTTGAATAATGTGCTGTGACCAATTTTATCATTCATCATCCAGATCAAACCGTGCTCTTAGCCAAGCTGTTCCAGTACAGCTACAACACTGGCATCTACCTGGCTATGTGGAAAATTGTCCAGCTATGTCCTGTCCATAAAAAGCAGGACAAAACCAACCCAGCCAATTACCGCCTCATCAGTCTACTCTCAATCATCAGCAAAGTTGTGGAAGGATTCTTTGACAGTGCTATTAAGTGGCACTTACACAGCAAGAACCTGCTCACTTACCCTCTGTCTGGGTTCCACTAGGTACACTCAGTCCTTGACCTCATTACATGGACAAAAGAGCTTAACTCAAGAGGTGAGTGACTGCCCTTGACATCAAGGCAGCATTTGACCGAGTGTGGCATCAAGGAGCCCTAGCAAAACTGGAGTCCATAGGAATCCGGGAAAACTCCTCACTGATTGGAGTCATACCTAGCACCAAGGAAGATGGCTGTGGTTGTTGGAGGTCAATCATCTGAGTTCCACGACATCACTGCAGGAGTTCCTCAGCTGTTTGATCAATGACCTTCCCTCCGTCATAAGGTCAGAAGTGGGGATGTTTACTGTTGATTGCACAATGTTCAACACAATTCACAACTCCTCAGATACTGAAACAGTCCGTGTCCAAATGCAGCAAAATCTGGTCAGTATCCAGGCTTGGGCTGACATGTGGCAAGTAACATTCAGAGCATATGTATCAGATAATGATCATCTCCAATAAGAGAGAACCTAATTATCGCCTCTTGTCATTCAATGACATTACCATCTCTCAATCCCCCACTATCAACATCCTGGGGTATACCATTGACCAGAAACTGAACTGGACAAGCCATATAAGTACTGTGGCTATAAAAGCAGGTCAGAGGCTGGGGATTCTGCAGAGAGTAACTCACCACCTGACTCCCCAAAACCTGTCCACCATCTATAAGGCACAAGTCAGGAGTGTGATGGAATACTCTCCTCCACTTGCCTGGATGAGTGCAGCTCCAACAATACTCAAGAAGCTTGACACCATCCAGGAATCTGTCATTGGGAAAAATGGAGAGAGAGATTATTATAAAGGATGTAATAGCAGAGCATTTAGAAATACACAATATAATCAAGCAGAGTCAGCATGGCTTCATGAAGGGGAAATCATGCCAGACAAATTTATTAGAATTCTTTGAGGAGGTAACAAGAGGATAGATAAAGGGGAACCAGTAATTGTAATATATTTGGATTTGCAAAAGGCGTTCAATAAGGTACCACACATAAGGCTACTTAATAAGATAAGAGCCCATGGTGTTGAAGATAGTATTTTAGCATGGATAGAGGATTGGCTAACTAATAGAAGACAGAGCGTTGGGATAAGGGGAGCATTTTCAGGAAGGCACTAGTGGAGTGCTACAGGGATCGGTGCTGGGGCTACAATTATTTACAATATATATTAATGACTTCCCTTGGATGAGGGAAGTGAACGCACTATTGCCAAGTTTGCAGATGACACAAAAATAGGTGGGAAGGCAAGTGGTGAGGATGACACAAAGAGTCTACAGAGGGTTAAGTGAGTGGGCAAAAACTTGGCAGCTGGAATATAATGTGGGAAAATGTGAGGTTATGTACTTTGGCAGGAAGAATAGAGGAGCTGAATGTTATTTAAATAGAGAAAGACTGCAGAAAGCTGCAACATAAAGAGATTTGGAGATCCTCGTGCATGAATCACAAAAAGCTAGTATACAAGTTCAGCAGGTAATAGGGAAGGCAAATGGACTAAAAGCAAAATACTGCAGATGCTGGAAATCTGAAATGAAAACAGAAAATGTTGGAAAATCTCAGCAGGTCTGACAGCATCTGATGTTTCATGTCCATGTGACCCTTCTTCAGAAATGGAATGTTGGCCTTTATTTCAAAGGGAAAGGATTATAAAAATAGGGAAGACTTGCTAAAACTATACAAGGCACTAGTTGGATTACACCTAGAATACTGTGAACAGTTTTAGTCCTCTTATCTAAGGAAAGATATACTGGCATTGGAGGCATTCCAGAGGAGGATCGCTTGGTTGATCGTGGGTATGGAGGGAATTTCTTGTGAGGAGAGGTTGAGTAGGTTGGGCTTGTACTCACTGGAGTTTAGAAGAATGAAAGGCGACCTTATTGAAACATATAAGATTCTTAGGGGGCTTGACAGGGTAGATGCTGAGAGGTTGTTCCCCCTTGTGGGAGAGTCTAGGACTAGCGGGGATAATCTCAAATTAAGGGGTCGCCCATTTAAGACAGAGATGAGGAGAAATTTCTTCTCTCATAGGGTAGTCAAACTGTAGAACTCTTTACAGCAGAGGGTTGTTGAGGCCGAGTCATTAAGTATATTCAAGGCTGAGATGGATGGATTTTTAATCAGTAAGGGTATCAAGGGTTATGGGGAAAAGGCAGGAAAGTGGAATTGAGGATTATCAGATCAGTAACGATTTTATTGGATGATGAAGTGGACTCGATGGCCTGAATGGCCTACTTCTGCTCCTACATTTTATGGTCTTATGATATAGGACAAAGTAGCCTGCCTGATTGGCACCCCATCCGCCATCTTCAATGCCTATTCCCTCCACCACGATATACAGTGGCGGCAGTGTTTACCATCTACAACATGCACTGCAGCAACTCACCAAGGCTCCTTCAACAGCACATTCCAAACCCACAACCTGTACAATCTAGAAGGACATGGGCAGCAGATGCATGGGTACACCACTACAAGTTCTCTCCAAGCCACACACCATCGTGCCTTGGAACTGTACCGTTGTTCCTTCATTGTCGTTGGGTCAAAATCCTGGAACCCCCTCCCTACCAGCACTGTGGGTGTTCCTACAGCACCATCTGCAGCGGTTCAAGAAGGCAGCTCACCACTGCCTTCTCAAGGGCAATTTGGAATGTGCAATAAAAATGCTAGCCTAGCCAGCGATGCCCACATCCCATGAAAGAATTAAAAAATATGGTTGTTTGATAGCACAGAACTTGAGTATTGCTGAAAAAAGAGTAATATCAAAGCTTTTCATCTTGTACTCATCAGGACAACTCGCAAGAATACCAATATAAGGAGAAAACAACAATTTATACTGTATGTGAAGAGAATGCTGATTGATTGTCAAGTGGACTCTGATTAGTAGAGGCGCTGCCATGAAGAATGCACCAGTTATGGCGACTGAGAGTTAACTGCCAATCATTGTTTGAAATTTAAACCAGGCAGCTTGACCCTGATTGGTCAAGGCATTGTCCTAAGCAATGAATCAGTGAATGGCTGTCACTTATTTTGTTTAGCTGAAACAGGCACAATATATGTACTTGTTCTTTCTGTCTGCAAAGAACAGGATCTTGTATATTAATATATGTAGCTTCCAATACATGCAAATTCGCCATGCTGCGAGCCCAATTGACAACCTTAAATTGGTTAACATTGTAATTCTTTGGGGATTATTTGGCAAATGTTGTCCAATCACGGAATCACTTTTAATGTTGGACACTGTAATTCTGTGTAATTATTAGCAGGTTGGGGATTATTTAGCAAATGTTGTCCAATGTTCTAATAATTACACAGAATTACAGTGTTCAACATTAGAAGTGATTCCACAATTGGACAACATTTTCTAAATAATCCTCAATGTGCTAAAAATTATGGTGACAACCAATTTAAGATCGTCAGTCTAGCTCACAGTGTGGTGCATTTGCGTATACTGGAAGCTACATATATTTTTACACTGGGCCCCGTTCTTTGCAGACAGAAAGAACATGTACACACATTGTGCCTGTTTCAGCTTAAAAAAAAGTGCCAATCATTTGCTGACTCATTCCTCAATGCCTTAACCAATCAGGGTCAAGTTGCCTGGTTTAAATTTCAAGCTTGGCAGTTAACTGTCCGTCGCCATCACTGGTACATTCTCCATGGCAACACCTCTGTCAATCAGAGTCCACTTGCCAACCAATCTTTTCTCATACAGTATAAATTGTTGTTTTCCCCTTATATTCATATTCTTGCAAAGTGTCCTGATGAATGCAAGACAAAACGCTTCTAAATGTCTCTTTGTTTCAGCAATACGAAAAACAATATAGTCCTTCATGCTCAAAGACCATTTTGTGCTCTCTTGGAAATTCCTCAATGACAGACGCACTCTCACTGATCCTTACTATAAATAACTCGGCCCAGTTTTTTTAATGGTATCTTCTAATTTCTTCCCACCAGGAAGACTTGTTTCCTCCTACTATTACCAATGGCAAGTAATAGCAATCATCACATTCCACTCTAACACTAACTTCATCTCACACTGGATACTGTTGTTGGAATAACTAGTCAGTTTCACACTCGTATTGTGTAAAGGAATGTAACTTAGGGACTTCTTCTGAGAGAACAGACACTTCTGCAGCTGTATTAACGCTGAAAGTACATTGTGAATCTCCGACTTTCATTTTTATAGTGGGCACTGGAGTTATATCTTCATCCCTTTTACTCTCATCTTCCATCTGCTGTTTTTCTTGCCCTCTAACTGAGTACAACTCTTGATCTTCCTGCTCGATAACAACAACCACTGCTTCCACATTTATGTTATGCAGTCAAAGATTTCCAGACTCCTGAACTAGCTTTAGATCCACCACAACCTCAACCTAGTGCATGGCTGTGACCTGGAACTTTACTGTTTCCTGTACTCCTGCCTTCATATGACTGACAATTCCCGCAGGCATATGGACATTTAAATGGTTGTTGGCTACTATGGTAATAGTAGCACCTAAATTTCAGACCCTGGGCCTGTGAACTTGGCTGCCATGGCCTGGATCCTGCTGAAGTAGAATGCAAGACAGACCTCCCCTACCAGCTCAGGAAAAGAATTCCCTTGCAATTTGCAACTATCTCTTTCTACCGTTTTCATTGCTGTGGCCTTATCGTAGGGCTGCTTCAACGTTAGCTTATTGTGTTTGTTCAAAAGCTTGGCCTGGGTGTTAATGTTCTTTAGACCTCCTATAAACATGTCTCTAAGGCTGATTTTTAATTTTACACCATACCCACAGTGATGAGAGAAGTTCTTTAATTTGAGAATATAATCTACATAGTCTCACTTGGCAACTGCTTCTTTTCATGGAATGCAACTCTCAGTGCAATCTCATTTTTAGTTGTGCCATACTATGAGTCCAGAATCTCATTAATTTCAGAAGAGCCCATAGTACTGGGGTCTCATAGGCAGCACTGGTTAGGCACCATCTCAAAAATATGACCCCATCATGGTGATGAAAAAATTACTTTACTCACCTTCTGTTTTATTCATTTTTAGCCAAATGTGTAACCTTTGTTTATAATTACACCAGTCTTCCTAGTTAGGGTAGAATTGCCCCATTGTCCCCAAATATGCCTTCAGTGCCATTTTTCAATTACATACAGTGCTGACTCAACTGTTTACCTGCACACGGAGCAATTTTTCAAATCACTCAAACTTTCTTAAATCAACTTTAGAAGTTTCAAAAAGGGTGACAGTGTTCTTCAGTTCTTCATTTTTCAAATGAAATGTAAAAAAAACTTCCATCCCATCTTCTTATTGTGTCTTGCAGTGAGAAAAGCATACCAGTGCAGTAGGCAGCCAATATTGAACAGCTTTACACCTCCCCAGCAGAGAGAGCTATATAACACAATGCTTGGTGAGGATCTAGTGCTCACTGACCTCTATTAATTCCTGGTTAAGCAATACCTTGATTTCAAAATTCTGATCCTCATTTTCAGATTTCTCCATGGTCTCACCCTTCTCTTTCTCTGTGATCAGCCCCACAACTGTCAGGTATCCATGCTCCTCCAATTCTCAGCAAGCTGTCACCTTTCCACAGCAGAAATTAACATTTTATGTCATTAACACAATCCAGAAAGATATATACAAATCTTATCATTAAATTAGCTATTGCACTTCAATGTCTTAAATATTTCCTGTTTGCTGCATGATTCACAAATCAACGTCATTTTCCTACAGCACGAAATTTGTGCTGACTTACAATTTCTCAATTTACCCAGAGCACAGCTATTACAGAGCAATGGCTTCCAAATTTCTTCATAAGTTATCTGCAAATTTATTTAAAACTACAAAGAGTTTGCTTGAGTTTGGAGCTTTGAACTATGAGGCGGAATCTTCTGGCCCTGCCAGCAGTGGGAATCGTGGCAGGCAGGGGCACTTAATTTGGTGGGAGACAAAATACCTGTTTCCCATCGGCAGAATAAACTGTTGGAATTTTCTTCTGCTGATTTTTAAAGTGGGTTAAAGGTGGGTTGGGTTTCCAGACAAACAATGTCAAGAACCCCATTTGCATGTATTAGCATCTCATGCATGCTTATTAAAAGGCCGCCGCACCGGAATTAAGTTCTCCCTCTAAATTAAGTTCCCCCACCAGCGAGAATTTAGAACGTTCAGTTCTGACTGTATATAAGCGACGTGCACTTGGCCAGCTTCACTTCTTCCACAACTTTGAGGTCAGTCGATGCTGCTTTTGCTGCCTTGGGGATCACGCATTATTTTGTTATATCAAGAGCCGGTAATAAAAGCTGTACCAAGGCTGGACAAAGTTGATAGTATAAATTTTAAATAAATGATCTGAAAAATTATTTAAGCATGTAGCTGGGACATGTTTGTGTATTATGCGAATTTTATTTAATTATTTTATTGAACTTTCAGGAAACCTTATCCCGCCCGTGGATGAGGTTTCCTGAAAAACACGAAGGCCGCTTGGGCTCTTCGCCTGCCTGCCAACCTTAAGGTTGAACGGACAGCGCTGTTAATTAACTAAATTACTTTCCTAATGGCCTTAATAGACCTCTGACAGTTTGCCGGGCAGCCAGCTGCCTTCGGTGCATGCCCGCTGAACGAAATATCTAAATGATGCGCGATGATGTCGGGACCCACGCTCGACCTCATCATGTATCATTTTGCGTAGCGGTGAGCAGTGCTATCTAAATGCAAGTTATTGTTGTTGTAAGGTGACAAAACCATTAGAAAGGGAAGAAATTACAAAACCATGCAAATGAGTCCGCAGCCTTCAATTAGATAAACACACTTCAAAGTCATTAAGTTGCTGAATTTATTTGTTTTAAATTTCAGTTAGCTGCACATTCATTCATGTGTGTATATGAAACCATGGCTTATCTTTTAAAAATAAGCCTTTAAACTCCATTTGTCTTATTTTAGTATAGACACTTTCTGTTCTACATCATTGCTGAACTTCACTCTCATAATAAAATGGGCCTCAGTAACCAAGTACTTTGCATGTTGTAGCAAGGCCCAGTGGGTGTCTCATTACTGAACAAAAATGCAAAGTAGAGAGGTCATGAGCTAAAATCTAGTGAACTTATAACAGAGTACTCTCCCTAAAAGCCCTATAATGAGGATATAATGCTTCTTCCATGAATAGGCTTCAGTCCTAATTTCATAGATATGAACAGGTTGTTACATTATTACAAGAGATATTTAAACCTCATTTTCGAACAATATGCAGTTAGCAAAGGTGTTTTAGATGAAGTATAACAACTTCAATAAAGGAAGATCTGCTGTTTATATCTTTCACATCCTCGGGCCATTCCAAAGTGCTTTACAACCACTGGATTACTTTTGAATTGCAGTCATTATTGTCATGTAAGAAACATGGCAGCCAATTTAAACCTTGTAAATGAATGGCCAGATAAGCTTTATTTGGAGGTGCTCATTAAGAGAAGACAATTGGTCAGGTTACGAGTAGAACTCCTTGCTCTTCTTTAAAGAATGCCACGGAATCATTTACATCCACCTGAGCTTCTCTTTGAACATTTCATCTAAAAGATAGCACTTGTGACATTACAACATTCCATAGGTACTGCACTGAAATGTCAGACAGGATTATGTGTACAGGCCTGGGATGGGCTGGAACTGGGCCTGCAGTGAGCGTATTACGAACTGACCTCACTGACATTGGGAGCCCAGCCTTTTTGTTTTAAGGTTTACAATTGTGCACCATCCAGGAAGATGCGCCATTCAAAAAGCTTAATTTTCTTGCCACTGGACCTCCCGATAGAAAAACGAAATGTAAGTACATAATTTTTTTTCAAGCTGATTTCTTTGTAAATCTATCTGAGACTTTTCTAGAAATATATAAGCCAATGAAGTTATGAAATACCATCTACATTCCCTCAACAAGGAAAACCCAGTAACGTTTAATGACAAGCACAATGGCATGTGGCGATGGCCTTTGCTCAGGAAGTGTAACTCCTGGATGGTGCACAATTGTAAACCTTAAAACAAGGTGGCTGGGCTCTCAAATATCAGTGAGGTCAGTTCGTAATACGCTCACTGCAGGCCCAATTCCAGCCCATCCCAGGCCTGTACAGACTTTAAAAATTCCCATATGAAATTCACAATTTTTAAGTAAGATATTGAGCACAATAACCTGTTTACCTTTAAATATATATGTAGTGCTGAACTTTTTGTGCCCATCAAATTACAGGGTTTCCAGTGCTGAAGTATGAATTAACTTAACTACCTTTGTCTCCCACCATCACCATTAAACACTCCCAGATCAGGTATAGCACAGGCTCAATGGACAAGCTGGTCTTTCCCTGTCTTTCTGTTGGTGCAGAATAAAGCTCCTTCTGTTCTGCTCCAATGATATACTTTAACTTAATTCTTTAAAAAATGCTTCCAACTGTACAAATATTCTATCTTTTCAGTTACTGTGAATAAGACAGCAAAATTATCACAGTTTTGTGCAGTAGCTTAAGCCCACTGAAGCTAAATTGAGAATATCTCAACTGATTTCACCCAAGACCTGAACACACACACAGCAGAGAAAGGAGATCTTGTCGCAGAAAAGAACAGAACTTCTTCAAGGAGGTAGGCATTTTTGAAGAGCAGTGGCAGTCAATTAAACACAGAGATAAAAACAAAAAAACTGTGGATGCTGGAAATCCAAAACAAAAACAAAAACAGAATTACCTGGAAAAACTCAGCTGGTCTGGCAGCATCGGCGGAGAAGAAAAGAGTTGACGTTTTGAGTCCTCATGACCCTTCGACAGAACTTGGTTCTGTCGAAGGGTCATGAGGACTCGAAACGTCAACTCTTTTCTTCTCCGCCGATGCTGCCAGACCTGCTGAGTTTTTCCAGGTAATTCTGTTTTTGTTTTTGTTTTGGATTTCCAGCATCCGCAGTTTTTTTGTTTTTATAAGAGAAAGGAGATGTTCATCCAATTGGGTGAGTTAAATTTAAATCAAGGTCCCAGAGGTCAAAGAGTAATGCTGCAGCCATTGTGGCACAATTCAACATGAAGGTACTGCTTTATGATTTCATTGGAGATGCCATCTTTGCTGGGTGTGTAAGGCTTAGTAATGGAAAGTTCTGTTTCCACGTCAAAGACTTGAAAATTCATCAAAAGTGCCAGCATTGATAGGGAGGCAGGTATCTCATACATTGCTTGTTTACAAAAAAATAGATTCTTTGACTTGGGTTTCTCAAACAAAAAAATACCCCATTTCTCAGAATGTTTATTCAGCAAACTGAAGATAAGCCAACTGTATGGTCATATTCTGGAGTATATCTTTTAATTTTGACTTACAGCTGCCTGTAAAATGATAAATAATCAAATTATAAGAGAATTTCTGGAAATAAAATAACATTGGAAGAAAAGCTGGTGGTTGGCAGTGATTTGTTAGGTGGGGGCTTTTTCTACATCTCTGCCAAGAATAGTGTACAGCATAGATGTTGTGAATAACATTCCTCTCAGTGCACACTGTGAGTATGGCCTGCGAAACAAATAGCACACTTAGAAATTGCACATTTCAAACATTGTGCTCCTGCAATTTCAATAACACTACTGAAGAAAAAGTTAAGCTTTCTCTCATGTCATGTTACTTGGGACTCCAAAAAGGGAGGTAACAAGTGTTTAAACAAAAGATACAGAGATAAATGCCAAATGAAATAAAGAACACCGAGATCCCACTTTTTGTTTATATTTCTTATTCCTCCAGTTACCCTAGAATATCAGAAAGATTAGTACCATGTGGCAACTTTATTATAATTCAGGTTAGGTATTTTGTCAGGTAACATATAGATTCCACTGCTTTGATGTGAGGGAGCCATTTTAGCTCAAGATATGCTGGCACTGACAGTAGTTTAATTTAATATGGTATCCAGAAAACATTACAAAGCTGGGCCCAAAATGTCAGTTATGCATTTGATCCCAAATTGTATCCTTATGCAAATTTTAATGACACTGCCTGGTGGCCAGAGACTGAGCAACTCTGTACCACAGTACAGGTTGAGTATCCTTTATTCGTAAATCTGAAAACCAAACACATCAAAAAATAGTACTTTTCTTGAACCTCAATGATCTTTAGCTCAGCAAGTCTCAGACCCGAGCCAACATAACCCTAGCCGACACGAACCTCGCCATCCATACCTAACCTTTAGCACGGAAGTCTCTGACCCGAACCAGCACGAACCTCGCCGACCGCACCTGACCTTTAGTGCGAGAAGCCTGGTTGTTTGTCTGCAGTGTTTACCTTGCGATTTTTGTCTGCATTGTTTACCATGTGAACCCTCTCCTACAAGCAGAATCGCAGATGGTGCCATGGTTGGGAGGTACCCTGTATTTATTATTCAGTGATACTTCTTACTTTATTATTTACTTTGGACTATGCTAGCTAGGCTTGAGCCATTGTAATGTAAGTAAGGCTAGGCCTATATGCGGTATCTGAAAACAGGAATTATCTAAAATCCGAAACGCAATCAGCCCTGAGGGTTTCAGATAAAGGATACTTGACCTGTCCTGCATAATATAATGGCAGGAGAATGGAAGGAAAGAAAATGTGAGTTTTGTAAATATGGTTGGCTAAGATAAAATAAAAATCATAAAAAAGCTTAAAGATTTACCTTGTTATATGTAACAAAAAGTTCCATTTATTAAAAAAAAGTAAATGTTGTAACATCAGCTAAATAAGTGTTGAGGATTAATTTCTCTTGCTGCACCAATAATGTTGGTGGTTGTTTCAAAAGCTATTGTTTTAAAAAATTCCATGTGATATCACTAGAGGGCTCTGTGACAATGGCTGAAGATTGGCTATTCTCAAAGGTAACAAAAGGTACCTCAGTTCACAAAACAGAGCACTCTGATTGGTGGACAGGTGTCTGATAATTTACTGCAGATATTATTTACCACAGTAAAAATGTACAGCTTAAAATTTTAATGTAGATTTTCATTTTATTTTAAAATTGAAATATGGTTATTGTGTTTATGAAATGAAAGGACGGGAGACATTAGACATGTTCTTGTTTAATAGAAAATTAATCCCAAATTAATATAAACTAGGTCACAAATGAATAATAAAATTGATATGTTTTAAACTGTATCCTAATTTTAGGCATCAATTCTTTCATTTAGATCAAGTGGGCAGAACAACAAGATATCCATGAAGTGGAAAAACGAGACAGGGTTGTTTTACCTGATCTTCCGTTCCTTTCCAAAAATGACAGCATCGACTCATTCTTTGAAACACTAGGTAAGTAATAAATAACAAAACTCTTAATATAAAACTGTATGATATAATTCACCGTAAGAGCCATAAGGGATCTGACATCTACATTTTTTAAACCCAGCCATTGTTACAGTATTCCGAAAATAACTGAATGCTGTAGTAACATTGATTTTAGTCTAGTTTGGTGCTTTATTTGATGTACCTACAATTTTTTTAGGGACATTTAATGTCTGTACATTTTTACTGTGAGATCCTCATGTTGAATGTAGCTTCAATAGCATCAAATAATTCTTGGGTTTGTGCCCAAACCCTTATTCTTTCATTTTCCCCAGTGTCCTGAATCAATATTTTTAATCAGTGTACTTTCACCAGAATATCAGAATGCTGGTATATGTTTGAAATCTTTGTACATAACACATTAAAAACTGGGAATAATTTGTTGTGGTTATAGCATGTTGGCTTATACTCCTTTGTTCTAATTTTTCTAACTTAATATAAACTTAGTGTCTCCAGTGGACCTATATTCGTTGGGGTTTAGAAGAATAAGAGGTGATTTTATTGAAACAAATGATTCTGAGGTGTCTTGACAAGGTAGATGATGGGAAGATGTTTCCTCTCTTGGGAGAATCTGGAACAAGGGGGGACACTTTAAAAATAAGGGGTTTCCCACTTAAGATGAGATGAGGGGGGATTTCTTCTCTCAAAGGATCGTTAGTCTTTGGAATTATCTTTCCCAGAGAGCAGTGGAGGCTGGGTCATTGAATATATTCAAGGCTGAGTTAGACAAATTTTTGATCGACAAGGAACTTAAGGCTTATGGGAAACAGGCAGGAAAGTGGGGTTAAGGCTACAATCAAATCAGCCATGATCTTGTTAAAGGGCGGAGCAGGTTTGAAGGGCCGAATGACAATGCTCCTGATTCTTCTGATCTTATAATCAATAAAATATTGCCTTGTTTAGTTAAACTGCTAAGTTTACTTTCTGCCACTAATGTACACTTCATTTAGATTTTCCTTGAGTTTTGTCTTAAACCTATTTTCCCCTAATGAAAATTCACTTCCTGCGTAGCCAGTGTCAGAGAGGGTAGGGAAGGCCACAAGCCCCTATTCCTGTGTTATTCTGTACCTCATTAAAGTAGACTCTCTTTCCATAGTATGCAAATTACTTATTACTCTTCCTTGAGGTGGAATGTCCCACCGAGCAATCCAGCTGGTTGCTGGCAAAGCTCATATTGCACATATTTGAAGTTCAATTGTCAGCCAGGGCTAGGACTGAGAAACCGCAGTCACTGAACTGTGACATGAGCATCTTAACTGCAGTGCTACTGAATTTTCTTGGGATATGTAGCTTATGCCATGTGTTTCTGGGTTTCATTTCTTTCGTATGCTATTTTTAATGCCCTGGTTAACACAGATGCCTGAATTGTCTGCCTGTGCTAGTTTTATATATCTATTATGCCCATCATTTTAAAAGGACATCATCAGGTAATTAATATAAACATATTAACCGAGGCAATAGAAAGAGCATAGAGAGAAAATTAACTCACTAACGCTGCTTTTCTCTATTGAATTTAAGAACATAAGAATTAGAAGCGGGAGTAGGCCATTCAACCCTTTAAGCATGCTTACCATTCAATAAGATCATGGCTGATCTTCTACTTCAATTCTATCTTCCTGCACTATCCCTTGATTCCCTTAGAATCCAAAAATCTATTGATCCATGTCTGGAATAAACTCAACAACTATCTTGTGAACCTTTGTTGCATTTCCTCTAAGGCAAGTATATCCTTCCTTAGGTAAGGAGAGCAAGAATGTGCCTAGTAGTTCAGGTGTGGCCTCACCAAGGCCAGATATGATTGTAGTAAGACTTTTTTACTCCAAGCTCCATTCTCTTTGGAATAAAATCTAACATACCATTTGCATTCCTAATTGCTTAGCTGTACCTGTATCTTAACTGTCTGGGATTTATTTGCAAGGACATCCAGGTCCCTCTGGAAATGAACATTTTCCAGCTTCTTCTCATTTAAAAACATTCTGCTTTACTATTTTTCTTACCAAGTGGATAACATCGCACTTTCCCCCAACTATATTCCATCTGCCATGTCGTTGCCCACTCACTTAACATGTCCACAACCTGTTACAGTCTCCTTGTGTCCTCCTCATGGCTTGTTTTCCCACCTAACTTTGTATCATCAGCAAACTTGGATAAATTTCACTCGATTCCCTCTAAGTCATTGACATAGATTTTAAATACCTGAGGCCCAAGCACTGGACCTTGTGGTACCCCACTCATTACAGCTTGCCAATCCAAAAATGACCAGTTTTTTCTTTTTTCTGTTCATAAACCAATCCTCAGTCCATGTTAGTTTATTATTTCCAATCTCATAAATCCTAATTTTATGTAGCAGCCTTTCTTGTGGCAAATTGGTAAATGTTTTTTGAAAATCCAAATATACGACATCTCCTGGTTTCCCCTTATCTACCTTGCTAGTAAACACGATTTCCTTTTCATAAGTTTGTATTGACTCTGCTCAATCATATGATTTACAACACTCCTTGTTACCACAGAATAAAAAAATCTCCATTAAATGTTTAAAAATCCCACCTGTCTAATTTATTTAAAACAACAATGTTTCTACTCCAGGGAGTAAATAGGCAGACTCAGATCAAATGCTGTGTTGCAATTTGCCTTTTTGGATGCTGTAACAAGTTTGCGTTGTAGCATACTATAATTCAGCTGTAATGTAAACTTTTACAATGCTGGTTATAACTTTTGATTGCTCATAGCTGAGTTACTACATCCGGGTACAAGTATGCTGCTGCCATCATGAAGGGAATTGGCTTGATTGCCATAGAAAAATGATGGTATGAATCCTCTAAGTATTAGGCCTTGCTTGGAAGAAAAGGAGGCTGTTTGATTGACCGAAAACCATTTCTAAGTCAAGTTTGTTCTGATCTGGGCGCTTTATCTAAAATATACAGCAGGGCCTCAAATAATCAGATCAAACAAAAGGAAAATGTATCTAAAATTATATTTTTAACAGAAAGGCATATTGCTCTTTCTGGGAGTTTACTGTGCACAAATTGGCTGCCACATTTCCTGTATTACAACAATGGCTATGTGATGTAGGCATCACAGGCAAGGCCATCCCTAATTGTTCTTGAGACCAGTTAAGAGTCCAACACATTGCTGTGGGTCTGGATCACATAGGCAGACCAGGTAAGGATGGTAGATTTCCTTCCCTAAAGGACATTTGTGAACCCGATTTGTTTTTCCAGTAGTGATAATCAACATTGCTGAGACTAGCTTTCAAATTCCAGATTTTAAAAAATTAATTGAATTTATATTTCACAAGCTGCCATGGTGGAATTTGAACCTGTGACCCCAGAGCATTAGCCTGGACCCCTGGATTACTAGTCCAGTAACTTCACCACTGCACCACCACCTCCCACACACACACATTTCCACCACCACAGCCCTCCCCCCACCGCCCATCTCTGCCCCAAACCCAGTTTTCAAAAATACTAAATTGGCTGCAAAGCAGTTTGGGACCCTGAGCTGCTAAATAGATGCAAGTTTTTTTTTTCTTTTAAAAATATTGAAATGGTTTATAAAGTTGGAAAGTAAAATTTACACAAATATAGAAGAAAGAATAGGAGAGAAGAAAGAATGACAGGACAAACAGATACAGTAGCTGGTTAGTACCTACTATGGTAGTGTATGGTTAATTTACAGCTACAAAGGTACATGTGATATTATTAGAAGCCTTATCACTGTAAAATTAAAGATTGTTTCAACATCAGAATGGTGTGAAAATATTTTAAAAGTTGACCAACACGGAAAGACTGGTATTCACTGGAAGTTGCTGGGACTCTAATGGCTGCCACATTTTCTTTCTTCAACTGCATATAAAATTAAATCCCAGGAGCCTGATGCTGTCACCTATGGGGATGACCTCATCGTGTTGTCGATCAGCCCCATGTACAGACATAATAAGGCATTTGCAAGCCATAGCAACAGCATCCTTTCAAATTGCAGAAATTTCCCTCTTCTGATTTATAGCGAAGTACTAAAAGTGTCAGTGTTGCAATGCATAAAACATTACTGAAAATAGGATTATGAAATGCTAACATCTGAGTCACTCACAATACTTTAGACCCCAAAATAAATTCAATTAGGCTGTAGACACGTTTAACTCAGTTTAGATCTTTAAGTAAAATTCTGATTCTCTAGTGGCCAGTTATCTACACTGAGTCCTCGCAGAGTCAGCTTTGTCTTCAGAGCTGATAAATGTGTTCTACCGTGCAGCTTTCAAACTTTTGATTGGAAGCCAAAAATTTGGATTTCGATGCAGCTTGCATTTCTCTCATGTGGTGCAAAGGTATTTTGCCAAGTTTAATGATCACGTTTGAAATCTGTTACCTCGTCCCCAAGAACCTACAGCCACGTTTGTTAATGTTTAACAAGAAGAACCAAGAAACATTGTGTCTTTGCTGAAGTGTGAAATCACAGAAGCAGAGCAAGCCAATAAAAGGAAACCAAAATGAAAGAACGAAACAATGAAAAAAAAGACTAAAGCTCTATACATGCAAAGAGAAAGATTTTAATACAACTAATGTTAATGGTTGGCACGTTACTTGAAGACTGAATTGTTGGCCGTAACTTCTGGTAGAGTGGCAATTGAATTGGATTGCCACTCTGCTCCTAGTTCCTTAGCTTAAAATGAAGCCGTTCCTATCTCACCGGGTCTTCTAACTCAGGCCGGGCGAGATCTGTATAGCACAGCAGGTTCCCGAGCCTATTGTTGAAGAGAACTCCGTTGAAGATAGGTAAGCCATGCCCCCTTTTTTATGACACTAGCTGCTGTAAACCAAGTAAGTTTCAAGGTCCAGCCACTTTGACAAGCTAGGGAGAAGGTAAGGGTATCAGGTAAGTGGGCAGAATTTGGGGAGGTTGGGGGATGGGGTGGTTGGTGGATTCAGGTCAGTCCTGGGGGAGTTCGGGTTGAGCCTGGGAGGGAGCAGAGGTTTGGGTCAGGCCTGAAGGGCTCTGGTCAGGTCAGGTCAGTCATAGGAGTGGAGGGAAGGGGGGTGTAACGGGGTGCAGGGTGGGAGCGGGGTTGGGGGGGGTGGGTGCAGCTGTTCAGGACTGGGAACAACAACGGCAAACCCAACCCTGTCATTTCTGCTAAGTTCTCCTGACTAACATCTGGGAGATTGTGCCAAAATTGGGAGAGCTGTCCCACAGACCAGTCAAGCACAGCCTGCCATAGTCATACTCTTGGATTTATACCCTACAGACCATATCCCAAACACTGCCATCACAATCCCTGTATATGTCCTGACCCACCAACAGGACAGACCCATGAGAGGTGGTGGCACAGTGGTATAGTGTCAGGAGATAGTTATCCTAGGAGCACTCAACATCAACTGTGTACTCCATGAAGTCTCATGGTATCAGGTCAGACATGGGCAAGGAAACCTCCTGCTGGTTACCACCGGCTGTTCCTCCTCAACTGATGAATCAGTACTGAGGTGTTAAGGGTGCAAAATTTACTCTGGGTGGGGGACTTCAATGTTCATCACAAAGATGGGCTCAGTAGCACCACTACTGACCGAGCTGGCCAAGTCCTAAATGTCATGGCTGCTAGACTGGGTCTTCAACAGGTGGCAAGGGAACCAACAAAAGGGAAAAAAAACTACTGAACCTCGTCCTTGCCTGTCACAGATGCATCTGTTCATGACAGTATTGGTAGGAGTGACCATTGCAAAGTCCTTTTGGAGACTAAGTCCCATTTTCACATTGAGGATACATTCCATCGCATTGTGTCGCCACCATGCTAATTGGGATAGGTTCTGAATAGATCTTGGAAGCTCAAAATGGTGCATCCACGTGCTGTGGGCCATCAGCAGCAGTAGAATTTTATACAACTACAATCTGTCAACTCATGGCCCGGCATATCCCCCACTCTACCATTACCATCAAACCGGGGGATCAACTCTGGTTCACTGAAGAGTGCAGGAGGGTATGCCAGGAGCAGCTTCTGGCATACCTAAAAATGAGGGGTCAACCTGGTGAAGTTACAACACAGGACTGCTTGCATGCCAAACAGCAGAAACAGCATGCGATAGTCAGAGCTAAGCAATCCCACAACCAAAGGATCAGTTCTAAGCTCTGCAGTCCTGCCACATCCACTTGTGAATGGTGGTGGACCAATAAACAACTAACCGGAGGAGAAGGCTCCACAAATATGCCTATCCTCAATGATGGGGGAGACCAGCACATCAGTGCAAAAGGCAAGGTTGAAGCATTTGCAGCCATCTTCAACCAAAAGTGCTGAGTGGATGATCCATCTTGGCTTCCTCTGGAGGTCCCCAGCATCACAGATGCCAGTCTTCAGCCGACTCAATTCACTCCACATGATAACAAGAAATGGCTGAAGGCACTAGATGCTGCAAAGGCTATGGGCCCTGACAATATTCCAGCAATAGTAGACTTGTGCTCCAGAATTAGCCACGCCCCTAGCCAAGCTGTTCCAGTACAGCTGGCATCCACCTGGCAATGTAGAAAATTGCCCAGGTCTGTCCTGGCCACAAAAAGCAGAACAAATCTGACCCAGCCAATTACCACCTCATCAGTCTATTATTGATCATCAGCAAAGTGATGGAAAGTGTCGTCGACATTGTTATCAAGTGGGACTTAGTTGACAATAACCTTCCACTTACTTTGGGTTCCAGCAGAATCATTTAGCTCCTAACCTCATTACAGCCTTGGTCCAAAGGTGGATAAAAGAGCTGAAGTCAAGTGGTGAGGTGAGAGTGACTGCCTTGACATCAAGGCAAAATTTAATCTAGCCTGATATCAAGGAGCCCTAGCAAAACTGGAGTCAGTGGGAAAACTCTCTGCTGGTTGGAGTCATACCTAGCACAAAGGAAGATGGTTGTGGTTGTTGGAGGTCAATCATCTCAGTCCCAGGAAATCACTGCAGGTGTTCCTCCGGGTAGTGTCCCAGGCCTAACCATCTTCAGCTGCTTCATCAATGACCTTCCTTCCATCATAAGGTCCGAAGCGGGGATGTTCACTGATGATTGCACAATGTTCAGCACTATTTGCAGCAACTCAGATATTGAAGTAGTCCATATCCATATGCAGCAAGAGCTGGACAACATTCAAGCTTATATTCACTCAGTTCTGTGGAAGGGTCATGAGGACTCGAAACGTCAACTCTTTTCTTCTCCGCCGATGCTGCCAGACCTGCTGAGTTTTTCCAGGTAATTCTGTTTTTGTTTTGGATTTCCAGCATCTGCAGTTTTTTTGTTTTTACATTCAAGCTTGGGCTGATATGTGGCAATGAACATTCATGCCACTCAAGTGCCAGGCAATGACCATCTCCAACAAGAAAAAATCTAACCACCACCCCTTGATCTTCAATGGCATTACCATGGCTGAATCCTCACTGTCAATATATTGAGAGGGTTACCATTGACCAGAAACTCAACTGCACCCGCCATACAAATACTGTGGCTACAAGAGCAAGTCAGAGATTGGTCATTATGCAGACAGTACCTCAACCCTGACTCCCAAAGCCTTTCCATCATCTACGAGGTACATCTCAGGAGTGTGATGGAATACTCCCTACTTGCCTGGATGAGTGCAGCTCCAACAACACTCAAGAAGTTCGACACCATCCAAGAAAAAGCAGCCTGCTTGATTGATATTTCATCAACCACAATATATTTTCACTCCCTCCAGCACCGACACAGTGACAGCAGTGTGTACCGTCTACAAGATGCATTGCAGCAACTCACCAAGGCTCCCTAGACAGCACCTGCCAAACCCATGACCTCTACCATATAGAAGGATAAGGGCAGCAGTTTTTTTGGGAACACCACCACCTGCAAGTTCCCCTCTAAGTCACTCACATTCTGACTTTGAAAT
Source organism: Carcharodon carcharias (assembly GCF_017639515.1). Taxonomy (NCBI): domain Eukaryota; kingdom Metazoa; phylum Chordata; class Chondrichthyes; order Lamniformes; family Lamnidae; genus Carcharodon; species Carcharodon carcharias. The sequence continues at coordinate 72,062,565 of NC_054477.1, read as the reverse complement.
ATATTGCCATTCCTCCACTGTCACTGGGTCAAAATCCTAGAACACTCTCCCCCTAACTGCACTGTGGGAGTTCCTACAACACATTGACAGCAGCGGTTCAAGATGGCCCGTCACCACCACCAACTTGAGGGCAATTAGGGTTGGGCAATAAATGCTGGCCTAGCTGGTGACACCCACATTCCGTGAACGACTGTGAAAAAAAGTTGATACAATATCATCCTGGACCAGACCCCCAAATGTATAATCCGGTTAGGGACCAATAATTTATTGTTTAAAGTGGACAAAATTTGAGATTCCAGGTGCTTATTAAGAAAATAATGCCACAAGATTCTATAACTTTTGACCAAACAAAATAAGATTTACTAAACACAATCAGAAAAATAAAACAATTTACAATATCTATCTTATACGCTAACATTCAGAGTTAACATGAGGTACATGTAAATTAACAGGCAAACTGTGGTTAACCACATTACACTGCACAATAATGGCAGATGCAACCAGACAGAGCCCACAAATTTCTCAGCAACCCACCCACACATCAGTATCCACTGTGAGTTACACAATTTCATTTAAACCCTGTCCCCTCACGAAGGATTCCAAATTTTTCACTTTCAAAGATCTACAGCAGAATTTTCTGGCCTGCCAGTGGGGGGATTTACCGTGCCACCCACCGTTGGGCTTACTGGTGCTGCCAAGGTCAATGGAAATTTGGCTGGCTTACCGCATCCACTGCAGCGGGATCCACTGCGCTGGGGCTAGGAAACCCCGGCTCTAATCCCTGAATTCCCTCAAAGCCACTCCGACTCAAATTTCTGCATCAACTGTTCACCTCCCAGGGTTTCAATCTCATCTCCCAAGACTCCATTCCCCTGGATTCTTGAGTCTGCACTCCAACTCCAACTCACAGGCACAACTTCAGCTTTTTGACCATGCTGAGCAGAACACCACAGCTCCAAAGGGTTACCTTTTCCCCAATGGCCCTCAGCATGGACTCACCAAACTTCTGCCGCCTTTTCAGCACTCCAGAGCTTATCCTGAGCCCTCACTACTCTGAGCCTGTCAACTGCAGCACTTGTACTTCTGGGAGCCTTTTTCTTTGCTCCTCTCCCCAGTGGTTCCTCTCCCCAGTGGTTCCCCCTGGTGGTTTCTGTAGAGTAAAGGGTTAACATCAGAAGCATACATGATACTGATGTAATAATGATGTCAGATCACATGACAAGAAGTAAACAAGATCTGTAAGGGGGAGAAGCTCCAACCGCATGTAGACATCCAAATGTATAAATACTTGCTATAAATAAAGAGCAAGGGCTTTAAGAAACTACAGATGTGAGTGAGTAGCATGCTTTGGGAGTCTAAACAATCCCCAAAACCCCCATCTGAACCCCGACAGCACAATAAAACATGGTGACAGCAAGTAAAGGACCCAGTGATCCTTGAAAAGGAGATACAGTGCTGGCAAGAAAAAAATCCTCGAAGGAAGGATAAAAAAAATCACAACTTTCCAAAATGTTGGAACATCACGGGAGCAGCAGATGCAAGCTGAAACACAGACTCCGAGACTGGACAGCACTAAGCACAGGCCCAAAGCAGCAAGCAGCAGCACAGAAGCAGGAAGAATTCTATGGCTCACAGAAGAGTGGAATCCACATTACCGTTCACAGAAAAATTATGGATTGCAGAAGGCTTGCAATAGGCCCAGATCTGGGACAACTGGAAAAAAGGGTTTACAATGTACAGAACTGCTTCAGGATTACACACAAAGATCAAAAAGACCAGGTCAGTACACTACTTTTATGCAGTAGGATCTAGTGCTGATGACATTGATAAGGCAGGGGACTGATGAGACTTAAACTTCTGATGACGAAGTCCTGCAAGCTTTTGGCTCTTAGTTCAGTGTCGGTTGGAATTTAATAATAAAGAGGGCTAAATTTAATAAAGGAAAGCAAAGACCAGGCAAAAGCACAGATTCATTCATCAGTGATCTGTATTGGCTGGCAGGGAAGTATGATTATGGACTCTTAAAGGATGAGCTGATATGCAACAGAACCTTGGTCAGGGTCCTAGATGAAGCATTATCAGATTTCTTACAAAGAAGTGAGGATTTAACACTAATGAAAGCAGTGTAGATTGCAAGGCAAATGGAACTCAGGAAATAAAATTGTGCATTTTTTTTGCCGAGGAGGGGAGGTCCCATGGAGAAGATTGAGTGAGGGTTAACAAGTGCATCTGGAATGTAGATGAGCAAAATGATTTTGAAAGGATTAAACATCTTTTAATTTCTTCTGAAATCTTGGCACATTACTACCCAGAATTAATGACTATAGTAGCAACAGATGCATCATCTATGGATATGAGGGCAGATTTATTTCAAGTTCAGAGAGACGGCAAGCGTAGACCACTCTACTATGCCCCTAGGTTACTGACAGAAACAGAACAATGATACACCATGATAGGAAAAGAAGCATTGGCACTAATGTGCTAAATATTTTCAGACTATATTATGGAATTGCTATTGAAAATGGAAGCAGACCATAAGCCACTAGACACCCTTATGCGCATGAAAGAAATTGCACAAATGTCACCCAGAATTTAGCAGTTCAGATGAACATTGATGAGATATGACTCCATCACAGATTATTTGCAAGGCAAGTATCAAATAATGGCAGACACATTATCACAAATATGATCAGAAGGAACTAAACAAGAGGACTTACACTTCCTTGAGGAGGTTAAAGCATATACATCTTTAATCACACAGCACTTATGAACTACTGCAAAAAAGTTGCAGGAAATAAAACAAGACCAACAATGAGACAAAGAATCTCTCCATATCCCAGAATATTATCTGGAAAGATAGCCAGACTATATCCCCATTACTCCAATACTATGTCAGTACTTTGGACAGTGCAAGCACCTCACAGTCATTGATGACTTACTGGTCTTCAACGAGAGAATAATCTTACTGAGAGTACTTCAGCTTGAAAGTCTTCAAAGGTCATCTAAGGATAGCAAAATGGCATGCGAAAGCCTAGAAAACAGTCTGCTGGTTAGAAATTATTCAGTCTATAGAATAAATTATTTCTAGCTGTCTTACTTGTGCTGTTAACAGCCAAGCACAAAATAAACCACTATTACCTTCTACTTTTCCTTCAAGACCAGGGGAGCACCTGTGAATGGATCTCTTTGAATTTAGGGAGAAAGCTTTCATTGTTATCATTGGTTACTACTCATGGATTGAAGTAAACAGGTTGCATGGTTTCACAGCAGAAGCAGTGATCCAATCCCTCAAGAGAATTTATGCAACACATGGCATCCCGGATATCATAGTGTCTGACAATGGGCTGCAATTTGCTCACTAGCTATTCCACAGTTTCTCAAATGAATATGGCTTTGTTCATGTAACCAGTTCACCTCAAGCCACTGGAGAAGCTAAGAGAGGTATATAAACCACCAAAGATTTATTGAAGAAAAACAAAGACCTTAATCTAGCTCTTCCGAGTTATCAAACTTCACCATTACAAAATGGTTTCTCACCATCAGAGTTACTCATGGGTAGAAGATTGAGAACACAGCTCCATTTTTAGCTCAAAAATTCAAATCCAATATCACCATAAACAACTACAAGAGGGTAAAACAGTATGATGAAGAGCAGAGAAGCAGCAGGCTTGGAACTTTAATCAACAGGCATAGAGCACGTGAGTTACCAATGCTGAAGTCCAGGGAGAGAGTATAGGAAGGAAGGCACAATCATTGAAAAAACTCCACAACTAAGATTGTACAGGGTTCAAACAAACCAGGTTATCGTAAGGAGGAACCTCAGCACCTTAATAACCTTGGAGAGAAAGGTAATGGAAACTTTAGTTTACTACTCAGTTCCCGATGAAGAAGAAGAAAGGCTTACTACAAGTTCTACAGCCACCCAGGAGAAGAACAATTACACCTATAGAAGTGTGAGTAAGGAATATCCTCGACTTCAAAAGGAGATCAGAACTAGATCAGGGAGATTGGTCAAAGCACCTCAGAGACTAATCCTGTGAAGTCTGAGACTTTGGGGGGAGATGTAGGAGGATGTAAATGTGATGGGGATAAAGATTTAGGGGGAGATGTAGAGTAAAGGGTTAACTTCAGAAGCATACATGATGCTGACGTAATGATGTCAGCTCACATAACTGAGAAGTAGGAGAGACCTGCAAGGGGGAGAAGTTCCAAACTCATTAGAGGTTCAAAATTGTAAATACTTGCTGTAAATAAAGAGTTATGGTTTTAAGAAACTAGAATCTCTCTCTCTCTCTCTCTCTCTCTCTCTGGGACCTCTCCCTGTGCCCTGTCCTGGGACTCCTCTCGTTATGGCATCCAACTCCTGAGTACCATGATCGTGTTTTTGTGCTGTTTTTCCCCCACACAAGCACATGGGGCACTTGTCCTCAACCTGAAGATCTCTTAATGCTGAACCGTGCATGCTTAGCCTGCTCTCGATTTGTCCATGCGCAGAGTCCTGGAGAATGTGAGGACATGTAGTTCCCAATGGCTTTGAAAAAAACAAATAGCTTATTACATATTATACAGGTAACCATTTCATTTCTCACAATTACACATCATATTATAAAGTTAAAAAGGCTTAACCCAAACAAAAGCAAGTAAATGTGACAAGTAGGAATAGTAGGATATAACTATCCAACAGCTCTCCTTTAGATTCAACAAACTCAAGATGGCTTCTTTGTGTGCCAACAACTCACCCCTAATCAAAATCTCTTATGGCTGTTTCAACGATGTTACTGAGACGCTTTGTATCATCACACAAAGGATTTGGTATTCATGCTCTTTGAACACTTTAAGATCTTTCATTTTCTGCTGATTCCCATTCTGAACAGGTCTCATTTAATTATTTTCGAGCGAGTTCAACTGCTTCCCCATTCTAGAAGGTTTACCAGACTAATACCTGGAATGGGTGGGTTGACTTATGAGGAAAGGTTGGACAGACTAGGCTTGTATCTGCTGGAGTTTAGAAGAGTAAGAGGTGACTTGATTGAAACATAGAAGATCCTGAGGGGTCTTGACAGGGTGGATATGGAGAGGATGTTTCCTCTTGTGGAAAAATCTAGACTAGGGGCCAGTGTTTAAGAATAAGGAGTCGCTCATTTAAAACAGAGATGAGTCTTTGGAGCTGCCTTCCGGAAAAGGTAGTCTTTGAATATTTTTAAGGCAGATGTGGATAGATTCTTGATAAGCAAGGGGGTGATAGGTTATCAGGGTAGGTGGGATACAGATTTCATGTTACTATCAGATCAGCCATGACCTTATTAAATGGCGGACCAGGCTTGAGGGGCTGAGTGGCCTACTCCTGCTCCTTGTTTGCATGTTTGTATTCTTAACTTTTTTTCCCAATACTTTGAGTCTTCCATACAAGTCACAATATACATCATTCCAATCATTCCAGGGTTTTAAAAGATATTTTGTTAACTGTCTACTTACCTGGATTCCTGATGCTGTATCCTGTGTCTCAACACTGGCCAGCACTTTTCGTTTCTTGTCAAGTGTCATTAACCCTTTAAGGTCACTTTGAAGCCTCAGTCTTTCCCATTGAAAGACTTCACTTGGCAAATCCTTGGGCCTTTGTATAGCCTTTCTACTGCCTATTACTGAGGTGGATACATCAGTATTTTTTGTTGTCAATTCTTGGCTCAACTGAATCACAAAAAGGCCCCTTGTTTTTACTCAGAGGAACAATTTCGGAACTGGCACCCTGTCTCAGGTTGTGGAAGAACTCACTGCCTGCTATTGCATTTCCCAATATAAAATTGACATTTTTAATGGGTAATTCAGAACCAATACCAACCACACAAGGCCCCTTCATCAGAGCACAATTTAAATTTACTCCATGCAATGGGAAAGACATGCACTTCCTACTAATACCCTGTATTAATGCAGCTTTATTCAGTGAACTTTTTGAAAGAAGGGGTAGAATTGTCTGTGCCTGCTGTCATTGGGCATCTTCGGTAGCGTGAGCTGACAATTTGGCTAGGAGGCTGAAAATCAGTTTCACGAGGGCGTGAAAGTGGTTTGCGGTCGACCGCTCAGGTCATCGATGTCAGCCACATTTCCTGCCTTCGGACGTCGGGAACCTCATTGTAATACATCTGCATATTATTACAAGGCTAGCATACCAGACTCATCCCTCCCCGCTGGATTGTCCGCCTGTCTCGACATGATTGCACGCCGACACATTCCACAACAGCATATAAAAGGCGTGTACTTGGCGGACTGCACTTTGAGGGGGCCTCTGAAGAGAGTGAGCGGTAATGCTACAGTCCGCTCGCAAGGATGCCTGTTGGACTTCAAGGTTGAGGCACGTTGTGGTGAGGGCGGGTGGTGGGGGCGGGTTGGGGGGGGCGGTGGGGGGGGTGCTGTTCGGGCGAATTGAGGGGCGGGGAGAACAAAGGCTGCCTTGCGGTTGAAGATTGTGCACAAGCACGTGAGGGGTGGGGGTGAGTGAGGGAAGCGGCCACACATTAGGGACACCTTGTATAAAGTGACCATTTCTCTGCAGCTGAGACAGTTTCAGCGCAGCAACATTGATATGACTGGGGTCGGGCCTCTAGCTTCTCTGCCCACTCAAGCATGCAGAGGCATCACAGTGCCACCAAGTGCCCCAGACCTTTTCACCCCTTGGGCACAGACTGCAAACTAATGAGTGTTTTAGTGGACTGCAGAACAGTTGGATTATTGGGCACATTGCCTAAAGCTGGCCATGGAGCAGTCATTTGTGGAGGTGCTCACAGCCCCTTGCAATGTCATCATCCCGGTTTGGACCAGTCTCCCCCATGGTTCAAGCTAACAGCACAGCCTTGCAGCGCGGGTTAGAAGAATGCCTGCGCCTGAGCTGAGAGCACAGCATGCAGTCCAGTGGGCAAAGCTGTGGCCAGTAGGTCAGGTGGAGTAGGGTGGAGGAAGGAGGGGGGGGTTTCGGGCAGTCTGCAGCCCACTAATCTCTGGCCATCCAAATGATTGCCACCACTCTCCAGAATGTGTTAAGGGGTCTTCAGACTTAACCAAGACAGGTTCTTAGTACACCCAAGTGTACCCACACATTCTTCTCTCTCATCCTGCAGTAGGGGTACATCACAATCACGAAGCCTGGTGAACTAGCTGTATGCCTCGTGGCTTACAGAGAGTGAAGACAATGGAGAAGAGAGCGACTGAGGCTGCTGGCTGTGCAGATGGAGGAGCAGCACCCTCTGGAAGAAGGGGCAGCTGGGCTCCCGCGCACACTGCTGAAAAGCCACAGTGAGCCAATAAGACAATAAGACATAGGAGCAGAAATTAGGCCATTCGGCCCATCGAGTCTGCTCCTCCATTCAATCATGACTGATAAGTTTCTCAGCCCCTTTCTCCCGCCTTCTCCCTGTAATCTTTGATCCCCTTACCAATCAAGAACCTATCTATCTCGGTCTTAAATACACTCAATGACCTGGCCTCCACAGCCTTCTGTGGCAATGAATTCCATAGATTCACCACTCTCTGGCTAAAGAAGTTTCTCCTCATCTCTGTTCTAAAAGGTCTTCCCTTTACTCTGAGACTAGGGTCCTAGTCTCTCCTACTAATGGAAACATCTTCCCCACGTCCACTCTATCCAGGCCTTTCAGTATTCTGTAAGTTTCAATAAGATCCCCCCTCATCCTTCTAAACTCCATCGAGTATAGAACCAGAGTCCTCAAGCATTCCTCATATGTTAAGCCTTTCATTCCTGGGATCGTTCTCGTGAACCTCTTCTGGACCCTCTCCAGGACCAGCACATCCTTCCTGAGATACGGGGCCCAAAATTGCTCACAATATTTTAAATGTGGTCTGACCAGAGCCTTATAAAGCCTCAGCAGCACATCCCTGCTTTTATATTCTAGTCCTCTCGAAATAAATGCCAACATTGCATTTGCCTTCCTAACTACCAACTCAACCTGCAAGTTAACCTTAAGAGAATTCTGGACTAGGACTCCCAAGTCCCTTTGCACTCCAGATTTCTGAATTCTCTCCCCATTTAGAAAATAGTCTACCAAATTGCATGACCTCACACTTCCCCACGTTGTATTCCATCTGCCACTTTGCCCATTCTCCTAACTTGTCCAAATCCTTCTGCAGCCTCCCCGCCTCCTCAATACTATCTGTCCCTCCACCTATCTTTGTGTCATCTGCAAACTTAGCCAGGATGCCCTCAGTTCCTTCATCTAGTTCATTAATGTATAAAGTGAAAAGTTGTGGTCCCAACCCTGACCCCTGCGGAATTCCACTAGTCACCGGCCGCCATCCTGAGAAGGACCCCCTTATCCCCACTCTCTGCTTCCTGCCAGACAGCCAATCTTCTATCCATGCTAGTACCTTGCCTCTAACACCATGGGCTCTTATCTTACTGAGCAGCCTCCTGTGCGGCACCTTGTCAAAGGCCTTCTGGAAGTCCAAATAGATAACGTCCATTGGCTCTCCTTTGTCTAACCTACTCGTTACCTCCTCAAAGAATTCTAACAGATTTGTAAGGCATGACCTCCCCTTGATGAAACCATGCTGACTTTGCCCTATTTTATAATGCACTTCCAAGTATTCTGAAATCTCATCCTCAATAACGGACTCTAAAATCTTACCAACGACCGAGGTCAGGCTAATCAGCCTGTAATTTCCTGTCTTTTGCCTCACTCCCTTCTTAAACAGGGGGTTACATTAGTGATTTTCCAGTCCTCTGGGACCCTCCCTGACTCTAGTGATTCCTGAAATATCACCACTAACGCCTCCACTATCTTTTCAGCTATCTCCTTCAGAACTCTGGGGTGTAATCCATTTGGTCCAGGTGATTTATCCACCTTCAGACCTTTCAGTTTTCCTAGCACCTCCTCCTTGGTAATGGCCACCATACTCACCTCTGCCCCCCGACTCTTTTGAACTTTGGGGATGTTACTCGTGTCTTCCACCATGAAGACTGATGCAAAGTACCTATTCAGTTCTTCCGCCATTTCTTTGTTCCCCAGTATTACTTCACCAGCGTCATTTTCCAGCGGCCCAATGTCCACTTTTGCCTCTCTCTTACCCTTTATATATCTAAAAAAAAACTCTTGCAATCTTCTTTTATATTACTAGCTAGTTTACCCTCATATTTAATCTTCTCCCTCCTTATTTCATTTTTAGTTGTCCTCTGTTGGTCTTTGTAGGCTTCCCAATCCCCTGGTTTCCCACTGCTCTTCGCCACATTGCATGCTTTCTCTTTAGCTTTTATGCTGTTCCTGACTTCCCTTGTCAGCCATGATTGCCTCGTCCTCCCTTTAGTACGCTGCTTCTTCCTGGGGATGAATTTTTGCTGTGTCTCCCAAATTACTCCCAGAAACTCCTGCCATTGCTATTCCACTGTCTTTCCTGCTAGGCTCATCTCTCAGTCAATTCTGGCCTCATGCCTCTGTAGTTGCCTTTATTCAACTGTAATACTGCTACATCTGATTCCAGCTTTTTCCTCTCAAATTGCAGGGTAAATTCTATCATGTTATGGTCACTTCCTCCTAAGGGTTCCTTCACCTTAAGCTCCTTTATCAAATCTGCCTCATTACACATCACTAAATCTAGAATTGCCTGTTCCCTAGTGGGCTCCACCACAAGCTGCTCCAAAAAGCCATCTCGTAGACATTCCACAAATTCCTTTTCTTGGGATCCACTACCAACCTGATTTTCCCAGTCTACCTGCATATTGAAATCCCCCATGATCACTGTAACCTTGCCTTTCTAACACACCTTTTCTATCTCCTGGTGTATCTTGTGCCCCACATCCTGACTACTGTTCGGAGGCCTGTACATAATTCCCATTATGGTTTTTTTTACCTTTGCGGTTCCTCAACTCTACCCACACACATTCTACATCATCTGACCCTACATCCTTTCTTGCTATCGATTTAATTTCATTTCTTACTAACAAAGCACCCCCACCCCCTCTGCCAACCTGCCTATCTTTTCGATAGGATGTATATTCTTGGATATTTAGCTCCCAGTCCTGATCCCTTGCAGCCATGTCTCCGTGATGCCCACCACATCACTCCTGCCAATTTCAATCTGCGCCACAAGCTCATTTACCTTATTTCGTATACTGCATGCATTCAGATACAGCACCTTCAGTCCTGTATTTCCCATCCCCTTTCTCATTGTCGTCCCTTTATTTGATGTGCTTGAATTCAGATTCCTCGCCCTTTCCAAACATTCTGTCCTATTTTGTGTTCTGGAAACTTTAATAGCCTCTCCTGGGCTCTCCTTTCTTTTAAGTCTTTTCATAATTTTCCATGTAGTTGAATCCACCCCCCATACGCTAACCTGCTGCTTTGTTTCCCATTAGTCATAATTCTTGGAGTTTCACCCTTCCCTCCCACCCCCCCACTTTCTAGTTTAAAGTCCTGTTGACCACCCTATTTACCCTTTGCGCTAGAACATTGGTCCCAGATCGGCTCAGGTGGAGACCGTTCCAATGGTACAGATCCCTCCTGTTCCAATACTGATGCCAGTGCCCCACGAAATGGAACCCCTCTTTCTTGCCAATTTGCACATGGCTCAGGTAGTAATCTGGAGATTACCTGTTCTTTAATTTAGTTCCTAGTTCCTGATAATCCCCAAACAGGTCCTCTTTCCTAGTACGAGATGTCACTGGCCGACACCTAGCGACATCCAGGGTCTGTAGATGCCGCCTTTCATTCCTGCAGATGAACGAGAACCTGTGTCGCTGAAGACTGTACATGCTTAGGGAACTGGTTGGTCACATCTGCCAGCTGCTGCAGGATTTGGCGCCATGTGGACATGGGCATCTGTTGCCACTGGCCGTGAAAGTGACAGCAGCGCTCAATTTTTATGCCAGTAGCTCCTTTCAGGGTTCCACAAGTGACCTCTGTGGAATATCACAAGCCTCCATCCACAAATGCACCCGTGAAGCCACGAATGCCATCTTCACGAGGGCATACAACTTTGTGCATTTTGCCCAGGACCAGGATGGTCAGGATGCAAGAGTGATTGGATTTGCCCAGATCTTGATTTCCCACAGGTGTAGGGTGCCATCGACTGAACTTGAGGAAGCACATGGTCAGTTATGTCAACCGCAAGGGATTCCGTTCGCTGAATGTGGAGCTGGTGTGTGACCACCACAAACACATCCTGCAGGTCTGCTCATGCTTTCCAGGAATTGTACACAATTCCTACATTCTCAGTCAGTCACAGATCCCTGACATCTTCCAGGGTCCACAGGAGCTGCAGGGATGGCTTCTTGGGGACAAGCATTACCCGCAGAGGACGTGGCTGATGACACCCGTGCGGCGGCCTCAGATTGCAGCAGAGTGACGCTATAATGAAGCTCATGCTGCAGCTCACAACTTGGTGGAGCAAACCATCAGGATGCTGAAAATGAGGTTCCGGTGCCTGGACCGGAGCCCTGCAATACAGTCCATAGAGGGTGTCACGAATCATCGTTGTCTGCTGCACCCTTTACAACCTGGCGCTGCAACGGGGAGAGGAGCTGACTGAGGAGGAGATGCAAGAACTGGAGGTTTCCTCCAATGAAGAAGACGTCAACGGTGATGAGGATGAGGAGGACCTCAAAGGTGACGATGATAGCGATGAGGCCGTTGCACTGGTCAGACGAGGCAGGCATGCTTGGGAGGCCCTCATAGCTGCCAGATTTGTGGAGGACGATAATGACATGCAGTGAAGAGATGCCATAGATACTCACATTTCTTCTATGAATGTTTGACTTCAGTCTGACTAATGGCAGCACACATACCCTCTGTGATAATGCTCCTGTCATGGAGACATAGTGAAGGCCCTAATACTTGCTCAATTGCAGGAGGATGATGAGGACGACATGCAGTGAGGACACTCCATAGATCTTCACATAGCCTCTGAGAATGTCTGATTCCTGTCTGGCCGAGGGCAGCTCGCTTGCGCTCTGTGATCAGGGTCAAATCATAGAGAAGCGGCCATGAAACTTTAAAAACGTCAGATCCTTTGTCAGCCTTCAGCACCTGACCCCTTCAAGAGCACTGGTCACATATGCTGAAGAGATGGAGGGCCAGCCCCACCTTAAAAGTGCCGAGAGCACACAGAGAGAATGACGGAACTCTGTGACCCCTGCCCACGACATTCTGGCAGCAATGACAAGCACCAGAGAGGTGCAGATATCAGTAATGTGTCCAGGAAGTGTAAGGCCGGACCATCACTTTGGTCTGGAGGCTGCACAAGGCACAGGGAAGAGGCCCTGGCCTGATACACCTGCCTTTATCTTGTGCAGGACCCAAGGTTTCACATCTGAGTGACACGACCACTGCTCATCAGAACAACGAGCCATAGGCAGGGAGACATTCTTGAGAGTTTATTTACAATAGTGAACATTATGTAAAAGTGATTTCCCAGGCTGTGCAACTACATCTTCTTAACTTTCCTGACCCTGCTGCTACATCTTGGTGCTCCCAGACATCCACAGCAGAGGTGGAGACAGCTGCTGACTGCTACGCCCTGTCTGTGATGACCTCTGGAGGGCCCCGGCCTGCTTTCAGAGTCCTGCTCAACCTGTGAAGCTGGAGCTGCTGGGATGACAGGAAGACGGGTTTCGGATGGGCCGAACATTCCTGGAGTCACCAGGGTGGATGACCCCGGGATGCGCACCTGTTGATCCTCCTCCCTCTGGGTGCCCAAGGGCCCCTGGTTGACTCCTTGAGGAGCAGGGATAGCAGGCGTGAGATTGAGCTGCCCCGTATCTCTCTCATGTACAGACTGTTGGAGGCCAACTATGGCATCAGCAATGGAGTTGAGCCTGCGCAGCAGTGCAGGAATGACAGGCTGCACCAAGCTCTCCATGAAGGCCGCCATCCTACCAGTGTTGACTTCAGTGTGTTGGCATGCCGGCACTATCACCTCAGCCTAAAGACGATGGACTTCTCCATTGTGCCTTGCAATCTGAGGAGCATAGTGGACATCCCTTCCTGATGTTCCTGACCTTGCCTTTGCAGCTGCAGCAACTGTGGCATGACCGTGTCCAGAGGCTCATCATCTGACTCAGACCCAACAAATTTCTGGCCTGCAGCAGTCCTCCAAGAGCCATAAAGCTGGGAAGTCCCTGCTACCGTCTGCTGTGGATCAGAAAGTGTGATGTGCTCACCAGATTGTGATTCTGAGGCCACTCTAAAGCTAGGTCCCACTAAGGTGTGTGTCTCTGAGCTGGTGGAGGGTGTGGGTGAGCGCTGTGATGGGACTTCAGGGAGGGTGCCCCCAGATTCCTCTCCAGAGGTTTCTTCAGGGCTTGATTGGAGACCCTGGGTCATGGACTCCGTTGGCTGTTTGGCAGATATGCCTGGGAAAACAAGGAGAAGTAATTAGTGTATGGCAGTGGCCTGTGAAAGAGGTCACATCAGTCATGGTATGGTGGATGTTGCAATGCTGTAGGCTCACTTGGTTGAGCAGCGCTGACCTCACTATCAGCATAGGAACGGTCCAGATCCTCACTGGCCAGCTGTTCCACCAGTTTTCAAAGTCCGTGAGGACCTTGATTTCAGGCATTCCTCCACCAGTCTGTGACCTCTCCCTGATGTTGTGTCCCACATGAATAGAGATGGAAAGAGTTTTAAACAGGTCACCTGCCAGACTGGATGATAAATATGTCTGGGATGTGTGGGTGGGGAGTGGTGCCATGGATGGGATCAGGACAGTGAAGGTGTGTGTGAAAGAGTGAATGGTGATGTCCCTTGAATTGGCAGAGTGAGGGCCCTGTGACTGTCTGATGGGTTTGAGAGTGTGTGAGTTGAGAGTGATGAAAAGAGTGATCTACCCTGGCAGAACGGAGGAGATCATTCATCCTTTTGTGGCATTGGGTGGCTGTCCTCTTTTGCAGGGTGTTGGCACTGACCACCGCTGCCAGTGCCTCCCAACCTGGGTTAGTGAGGTTGCTGCCCATCCTGTAGCCAGAGCGGGGATAGAGGACATCACAGGAAATTCCTGTTACTTGCACCAGTGCCACAGTTTTGACATCTGGTTCTTTTACTGGTACCATCTTTTCTGATGACTCCTTAAGCGTCCCTATTACTGCCATTGGGTTACCGTTCAGCTTCCAACATTTGGGCCAGAATTTTTACCTCATTGGGTGGGCTCAACGAGGGCGAGTAGGAGTGGTCGGAAAGCTGACCACTGCCCACAATCGGGGCCTGCCCACGATGTCACGCTAGTTGGCCAATTAAGGCCCGCCCAGCATGAAACACATGCTGCCTGTGTGGGGGATCAGGGGGAGGACAGCAAGCAGGGAGCTTCGCTCATGCACACAGGTGCACACAGTAAAAACTCCCTGAGGCACAGAGCTGCCTCAAGGAGGTGAAAATATAAAAAATTACAAATACAGCATTTTAAGATGTTAAAAGACAGCAGGGACATGTTAGAAATTAGTATGAAGTTTAAAAAATGTTTTTAATAACGGATCAAACCTCATTCCACCTGCCGATGAGGTGTCGCAAAAAATGCAAAGTCCGCTTGGCATTTTTGCCTGCCCGCCAACCGTAAGGTTGGTCAGGCAGTGAAAAAATTAATTCAGTTAGATTGTTACTGGCCTTAATAGGCCTTTTACTTGTCGGCAGGCATGCTGCCAGCCCCCAGCGCTTGCCTGCTGATCGGAATATCGTGCCTGTGCAAGATGACATTGGGATGCTCGCCCGACATCACCGCGCATCATTTTACGCTCGTACGAGTTGGGTGCGTACCTGCCCGATGAGGTAAAAATTCTGCCCTTGGTTTTGGTATGTCTTTTCCTATGGAAATAAAAGCATGTTGGTTTCTTTTACATCACTTTTATTCTCTATATGATCATTTTTATCAACTGAAACAGCTTCTACTTTCTCTCTAAAGCTAGACTTTGTTCTATTCCTCAGCTTCCCTGTGGGTTACAAATGGAGATCTACTGCCCCCCTAGCTGCCAAGTGATATATCATACCCATCTGCCATTACCGCTGCTTCCCATACATTAGTAAGCTTGCGGCCTACCAGGTGTGACCTAATAGCTATTGGGACAGTGTCTCAAAATTCTTCCAGTGTCATTAGCTCTCTCACATTCTCAAAATTGTGTTCAAGTTTTAGTGCCTGAAAGCACCAGATCCACAACATTTCTTTCTCCCCAGCAAATTCTACAAATATTTAATTCAGTCATTTTTTAAAGTCCAAAATTTCACTACATGCTTCAGGGACAAACTTGTAAGCATTAAGCACCACAGTTTTAACTGCCTGATAATGTGAGGATTGTTTTGCTGAGAGACTGGAATGCCATCCATAACCCTCCTGACCAAAATGCTCCACAAAATGAGAGTCTGTGGCTGGAATCTTCCAGCCCCCCCCCCCGCAACACCCCACCTTCCCAGCCGGCAAGCCATTGAAATCTCCGTTCAGATCGGCAGGACTGAGAGGATCTTGCCGGCGTGAGGGACTGAGAAATTCGAGCCTTTGTGTCCTTTGGCCACTTCAGCTTTGTGGCCACCTTTTCAAATGAGACAAAGTATCTTTCGGCTCTGTCTTCTTTGAATTTAGATACTAGGGGAAGGTTCTTTATTATATCAAAGCCCGCAGTGGAACTTGACTCTTCATTCCAACTACTAAACTTTTTTTCACCCCATAATCTAAACATTTCTCGAGTCAGTCCATACTGTTTGATTTATTTCTCTCTTTGGAGCTCTCTGTCTCTTTCCTTATCTCTTTCCTCCTTGCTAACTTCTCCCACTAGAGTTCAAGCTCAAAATTTTGCATTTCTCTTTTTATTTCAAGTTCAAGTTTTTGGTTTTCTCTATCTATTTCCATCTCAAGCTGCTTCATCTGCAACTGAACTCTAGCTAACTCAAGCTGTGTTATATCTATGTCACGTTTTTCTGCTAATTCCAAATGCTGTGCTATATTACCTTAACTATCTATGTCTGCTTTCTTAGCCCGTGCTTTTGACTCTAACTTCAACATTTCTCCTCAAGCAATTAACTTAACCTTGGTTAATTGTTACAAATCACTCAGGGGCAAATCTTCCCTCTCCAGAAAAGCCATAGCAACTAACAAAGCCATTTTGTTTTTCAGTAAGTATAATAAACTTCACTGTCTGAACCATTTCAGTGTTAACCTCCTCAAATTCCAGCATTCATATTTGTCTGTGAATTCGATATCCTGCAAGACCGCCCTCCGCCCCAATTTATGTTATCATCCTGGACCAGACCCCCAAGTTTTTGGTACAATCTGGTTAGGGACCAATAACTTATTGTTTAAAGTAGACCAAGTTTGAGATCCTGGGTACTTACCAAGAGAATGAACCCACAAGATTCTATGGTTTTTGAACAAGCAAAATAAACTACAGTCAGAAAAGTTTAAAAAATACAGAATAAAATACACAGTCAGAAAAGTAAAACAATTTACAACATCTATCTTATACTCTAACATTCAGAATTAATGAGATACATGTGAATTGACAGGAAAATTTGGTCAAACACACTATAACGCACAACAAATGGCAGTGCAACCGAGACAGGTCCCATGTGTTTCTCAGGAACCTACCCTGACATCAGTATCCACTGTGAGTTACACAATCTCTTTAAAACCCTGTCTCCCACATGAGGGACTCCAAACTTTTTAATTTTGGAGATCTAGTCTCTGAGTTCCCTCAAAGCCGCCCTGACTCGGGTTGCCTCAACAATGCCCACCTCGCAGGGTTTCAATTCCGTATTCCAAGACTACTTTCCCTGGATTCCCGAGTCTGTACTCCAGCACTAACTCACAGGCAGAACAGAACACCACTGCTCCAAAGGGTTTCCTTTTCCCCAACGGCCTGCAACATGGAGTCACCTTCCACTACCTTCTCAGCTCTCCAGTTTCTTCCAAGTCCCCACCACCTGGAGCCTGTCAACAGCAGCACTTTTACTTCTTGGAGCCTCTTTCTTTGCTCCTTTCTCAGTGGTCTCTCTACCTGGTGGCTCCTTCTCCGTTCCTCTCTCTGGGTTCCCTCTACCTCCATGGGACCTCTTTTTCCCCTGAGACTCGTCTCGTTATGGCACCCAACTACTAGGTCCTATGATTGGGTTTTTGCCCCATTTTTCCCCTCCCAGGCGCACTTGGCTCTTGTCTCCAACCCAAAGATCTCATGACATTGAACTGCGTATGCTCAGCCCACTCCCAATTCATGCATTTGCGGAAACTCCCGGGGCATGTCGGGACTTGTGCTTCCCAACTTCTGCTCAAAAATCAGCTAAGTTCCTATTTATTAACAGATACTCAACCTGCTTGGTCACATTATGAACTCACCTTACTTAGCCGGTGAGTCCTGGAGTGGGACTTGAACCTAAAGCTTCTGACTCAGAGGCAGGGGTGCTACACAATGCACCACAAGATTTCCATAATTTAGTATAGACAAGTTTAAATGTATAAAAGATTCCATATGAAATTTTAGTTGCATGTTCAGTGTCTCACCCCTGCCCTTTATTCCTTCTTTCCTGAAGGCACTTACTCTCACTTGGGTAGAGTTCGGTGAATGCTTGCTTTCTATGCATTGTCTAGCTTGTCCTTTTGCCCATTGTAGCTCAGCCACTTGATGAAAAGCCTAATCTATCCTCACCCAGTGTTCATACACACCCTTTTCAACAGCAATCACTGGTATTGGTGAGGAAGAGAAACACAGTGTACATTAAGGATATTGTGGGACCTGAAACAGCAGATACACAGAAAAAAATCAACAACTTCATGTTCAACAGGAAAAATAGATGCTTTAGCATCGAGATGGTTGTGCGGTGTGAGAGGTGGTGTGGAATAAAATCACTGTAAAGGATAGTGATATTTTTAAACAATTCAATTGAATGTGGAGATCAAGTTGACAAGAGTCTAGATGAGAGAAGAATGAGCCTGCATTAATCTGGAGACATTTAGTGGACAGCTTCAGGGACGATGTGATGAGTTCTTTGTCTTTTACCATAAGGTGCACAAAAAAATTGGAAGACATATAGCACAAGACTGAGAAATAGGAAGGTATTGGGTGGGGGTCAGAGAAAGAGGGAATGCAATAAGGTCAAAATTATGTGTACTGTGTATGTATGTGAATGTGTGGTGTATGGTATATAAGGTTGGTGTGCTGAAAATGCAGATAGCAATGTGGGAATATGATGATGTGGCGATAACAGAACTTGCTTCAAATAGGACAGGACTGGATACAAAATATTCCTGGAAACAAGGTGTTAAAAAAATGGGGAAGGAGAGAAAGGAGCTGTTGATTAAGAAGAATAATACCTGACTCAAGAGAGAACATGTCCTGGGGGGACTCAAGGACAGAATATAATTTGTTAGAACTAAGAAACAATAAAGTTACCATTACCTTACTGTATTCTATAGGCTGCAAACTGGTGAGAAAGATATAGAGTGGAATCATCCCAGATTTACACTAAGTGCGGTAGCGGGCAGGATAAAGGATGTTTTACCCCTTGGCCACAATGGTGGGTTCTCGTACCATATTATCCCAGTCCTGCTTCATTAATCATGTATTTCTGGGAAACACACCATATTGCTGGTGGGTGGCCTCCAATTTGCCCAACATGCTGTTACCACACTGCTTCCATACACAGGACACCATATTTAAACTGCAGCCACACATACACATACTTCTTAATGCTTGCGGTCCAGGGTTGCTCCGGTAAAGGCATGACCGCAAAGGCCCAGGAGAGTGCAGGCCTCCGATTCAGTGATGCATCCTTGGACACATTCTGGACACCATGGAGGCCCGTTGTGATGTCCTCTACCACTACTCTGGCCGCAGGAGGCCCATCAATCTCAGCACTCCGGCTTGGGAGCTGGTGGCAGAGGTGGTCAGTGCCAATGCTGCACACAAGAGTGCCATTCAGTGTGGAAAACAGATGAATGATCTCTTCCATGCAGCCATGGTACATCTTATCATTCTAAACTCTCACACTCACAACCATCACACATTCACTGGCATCACACTCACTTCCAGCTGGCATCACACTCACTTCCAGCTGGCATCACATTCACTTCCAGCTCACTTCCACTGTCACACAACCTCACATCTCCATCTGGCCTGATCCCCTCTGGAGACTATGTCTCCAGCCCTCACCATCTTGAGGCCACATGCACAGATTAACATGACCCCACACACCCTGGGATACCCCCCTTACCCAGTACAGCCCTCTTGCTGCAGCCTCTTCCCTTGCCTGAGGCCACTTCTCCCCCTTCTCCAAGCAAGCCCTAACCCTGCAGCCATTGAAAAGCCACCCCGCCTTATGGTTGGTTTGGTAGGTAGAGACCTGCCCATGAGCCCCTCTAAAAGTGATGTGGTGCTGTCTGTGAAGCCTGGTGCTGATGACTGCGAGTGCTGCCCGAAACAAGGTAGGCAAACAAACCTCAAAGTCTCAAGCGAAGTGTAGCCCACCAGGTGCATGTTGATTCTATACAGTTGTGAAACATATAGTCGTGAATATGCTTGGATGATCCAGCATGGGGGGATAATTCCGGCAAGCAGGGCTTGTAGTGAGATGCTAAAGTATTGAAATTAGATTCCCGATGTGCAGTGCTGGGAAACGCGACCCACCATTGATGGGTGGAGCGGACAACCGCAAACTGGTTTCACAACAGCATGAGACCGATTTTTGGCCATCTCGCCATATTGTTCCCCCCTCCCCCCTGCCCGTCATGATGCCCAATGCCAACAAGGTCGGAAAATTCTAGCCATAGAGGAACAAATGTGCAAGGAAATTAGAGAGGTTCTAAATAGAGTAGTGATAACAGAGGGCTTGAATTTTCCTATTTAGACTGGGATAGGAATGTTGTAAAGGGCAGTAAGGAAGTAAAATTTCTGAAGTGTGTTCAGAAGAATTTTCTGGATTGATATATTTATGGTCTAATGATGAAGGCGGCATTGCTGAATCTGGTTCGGGGGAATGAGGTAAGTCAAGTGGAGAAGGTTTAGTAGGGAACTTTTAGGGGACATTGATCAAGGTATCATAAGGTTTATTTTAGATATGGAAAAGAACATGGAGCAATCTAGAATAAAATAATTAATTATGGGAGGGCTAATTTTAGTGGGGTGTGAACAGATCTGGCCCAGGTAACTTAAAATTGGGCAAAATTGCAATGGAACAATAGGCTGCCTTTAAAGAGAAGATGGTTTGGGTACAGTTCAATTGATGCCTCTGGTTAGGCCACAGTGTTTACACAAAGTGAATGGGACCAGTTTGGATATTTCAAATTGACTCCTGCCTGAAATGGGTGGGTTCTGTAGCTGCCTGTTTTCAAGCCGGTTTAGAAATGATTGCAGGTGGGTAAGTGGTGGGACTGGGTTGGAAAGTTTAGTGCTGCTGTTTTTGGAGCACTCCTTTCCCTGATACAGGCCATAGAAATCGGCTTGTGGTAACTTGTCCCTCTACTTTTCCCAGTCTTTTACAACTTGGTGATTTGCTGTCCTGTTTGATACCTCTTGTTTTGAGCAAGTGGCAATTTGCTGGCTGAAGAAAAGCAATAAAAATGTAGGTTGAAAAATTAGGAGAAATGATCTCATTAAAATAGTGAAGCATTTAATTGTTTCTTTGTGGTGATCGTGCGTAGTGGGGACGCTTTACAGACACAGAAAAATACATTCATTTGAAATAAGTTTTTCTACACTGCCAAACCATTATGAGTAGAATAGTTTCTGAACTAGGTCAATGTCCTTTCTTTCTGGAAATGGAACTATAACCAATGATTTGATTTTTATATATATACACACACACACACATATATACATACACACACACACACACACACGCATATATATATATATATATATAGTAAAGCAGAGCTTTGTATTATTTACATTCCAACTTGCATTCAAATGTTAAGTAAATAAGGAAATTGTGCAGATTCCAGACAGCACAAAATGCTTGAATTTCATTTTTTTTAAGATATGACCAATTGGATAGATAAAGAGAATACAATAGATAGAGTACATTTTCGGAAGGTTTTCAATAAAGACTGTTACAACAGGCTTGTCATAAAAATTTTAGCTTATGGTCTAAGAGGAAAAGTAACAGCATGGGCAATTGATTTGAATGACAGGAAAACAGTTATAGTAAATGGGTGTTGCTCAGATTGGAGAAATGTTTGAGGAAGTGTACCTTCGGCTTTAGCACTGGGTCCACTTTTTTTCTCCGTATATATAAAAATTAGGTTTAAGAATTGGAAGCACAATAATGAAATCTGTTGATGCTAAAGCTTTGACAAGTAGTGAGGAGGACCTGAAAAGGCCTTTAGGAGTGCAGGCTGGTTAGCATAATGGGTGGATAGCTGACAGGTGCAATTTAATGCAGATCTGATGGGCTGAAAGGTCGCTGCCTTTGTTGTAAATTTTTGAATGCAATTGAAAGAGTTTGAAGACAATGTGGAGGGCGGGGGCTGGGGGTGTTGGTGGTGCGGGAGGTGGGTGGAATTTTATGGAGTCAAGTGGGAAATGTGGCATGTGGAATGACAATTAGGTGGGAGCTAAAATTTTGATTTCCCGACAGAAGGTTGAGGTGCAGAGATTAAGTCAGTGGCATGTTGTGGCGTGTCAGACCTCACGTCACCCTGTGGTGGGTTCCCACGTATAATACGTTTGCATGCCCTGAATAGTCCTGCCTTCTACATAATGTCAGCGGCATACAAGATTCCCGTATTACCTGCTTCACATTTATTTAAAGTGGTATGCAACAATTATGGTGGGAGACAGTTTGGAGGGGATTGATAGGTGGGAGTTTATTTCATGTAACCAGTAGTAAGAGCAGTGGGGGAATGATGGGGGGCAGAAGTCTGAGGGGTAGTGGCTGAGGGTTCTGCAAATGGACTTGTGATGAATCTCAGACTCTGGATGACCACTGGAGCACTTTGGTCATGATGCAGAGCCTCCTGCTTTGGCCAGGAGGCTCTTCAATAGCCCACTCGCAGCTACAGCATCGTCAGCTGATGGTGGGTTTCACCAATGTAAAGCTCCCACCACTGTGAAATTGCACATGCGTCCCTTGCAAGCCACCGGCTGCTTAAATTTTAATTAGAATCACTTGGGAAAAGGAAATGAGCAAGAGAGCGGAAGTGATGCACACTTCAGGGTCTGCCACATCACAGTTAAAGTTCCACCCACTGTAAATTACAATATCTAAGTAAAAAATGTGTTACTCAACACTACGATGAAGAATATTGCAAACCGTGAAAATTATATACTTCTGGTGCAATTGTATGAATGCAGTAGAAGTAAGAGATAATAAAATAGATTGTACCCCAGGACTGAAAGCAATCTTCAATGACTGGAAAGCCATTGTGCTGATGGAATGTTTCAATGTTGCACGTTAATTTGTGTCTGCCAGTGATATTCTTTAGTGGATGACCTCAACAAGCATGATTGCAGAGATGGTTGCCTACTTATATCACAAGGTCCAGGCTACAGGCTGCACAAAACGGTTGAAAATTTTGTCAGAGTATTGTTAATCACCAAACTGGCACTCATTCATCATAATGAGCTGCCATGCCATGAAAAATATACCTTATATAGATCCTGTTTTAATGTCAATAATCTATTTCAGAATTATTAAATTAGGATGTGTGAACTTAGGAACACAGGAACAGAAGTAAGCATTTCAGTCTTTTGAGACTACTCCACCATTCAATTAGGTCATTGCCTCAACTCCAATTACCTATCTTACCTCCATATCCCTTACTTCATTACCTGATAGCTTTGCAAGTCAGTGGTACCACATGGTGAAGCAATGGTTTTATCTCTAGTCTGTATAAAGTTAAGCAACCTGAGCCAGGTTAATCAGAGATAATATAACTAATTATAAATGGTTGGTAATTTGTGGATGATATGAAGATTGGAAGCATTGCCAACTGTGATGAGATGGTTTTGAACTTCAAAAGATCATAAGCATATTAGTGGATTGGGCAGACAAATGACAGATGAAATGCACTGCAAATAAGTGTGAGGTGATTCATTTTGGCAGGAAGAATGTGGAGAGACTGTATAAAATAAAGGGAGAAACTCTAAAAGAGGTGCAGGAACAAAGAGACCTCAGTGTATATGTACATAAGTCATTGAAGGGGGCAGAGCATATTGAGAGAGCATTTAACAAAGCATAGGATAGCTGAGGTTTTATTAATAGGGGCATTGAGTACAAGAGCAAGGGGGTCATGTTAAACTTGCATAAGGCACTAGTTAGGCCTCATCTGGAGTATAATAATAGCATGTATTCAAAAGAAGGGCCAAACCATTCACCTTAAATAGAACATCCTGTGGATTTTATTTGACTATAAGTTTAAGGGACTATTTGAGTTTAGGGGATACATATGTAAATTTCCTCCCACAAGGTCAACTTTTGAAAGTGTGTTTCAGCCTAGTTTCACTTGAGCATTCTAGCTGAAATTCTCAGAAGGAGGGAAATGGAGATTCCTTCAGAGGTCAGCAGTAAACCAACAACCTTGTATCAGGTCCAGTTCAAATCGAAGTTTCATGGAACGGCTGCAAGTGTTCGTTTCTAACTTCCACAGAAGCATAGTTCAGCCAAAAATGTCAAGTGTTGACTTATCCATTTTAGGTTTAACAGATTTATTAGACTGCTAATAGCCTAAACAAAAGTCTACTGGGCTGTTTATTCCACCACCTTCCAAAGTCAAGGCAGATCATATGTGAGCACAAGATGTAAACAGTAAACTGGCCTACAGTGACAAGCATTTTTTTTGCTTGTCTGCTGGGCTTGCTGTACATACCTAGATATTAGGCAAATAAAAATGTATTTCAATTATGGAAAGCCAGGCTCATTTACTCCATAATTTCTGCATCATCATGCATTATGGATAAAAAGAGAGGAAATAAAACACTTTATATTTTGTGAATTTTTTGATCTGAAATACCATAAAACATGAATTAGGTTTTTTTTTCATGAAGTACCATAAATTGTGGCATATGAGTCAACCTGACAAATATGACAGCCCAATTTTTCCAGCCGCAAACATCATGCTTTTACACATACTCAGCATATAAGTTGACTCCTCTTTTCAACCATGACCTGCTGTATTCATGATCAGCCTCAATTTTTCACCCCACAAATGCATGTTTTACCAATACCTTATGACTGGGTGCAAACAATCAAGCAGGCAGTATGGACTGTATTGCCAAGATGCGCACGAGTTTAAGACAAGCCCACTTTGGGTCAGATGCCGCTGACATTTCAAAATGGCGACCATCCACATCCACACCAGCGGTTCACTTTTATATTCGCATATAAGTTGACCCCTGTTTTTGGAGGGATTTTCTGAGGCCTAAAGTTGATTTAAACGTTGACTTCTACAGTAAGCATTTTCAGAAATTGCTGATATAACATGTTTCATTGTTTGTAGGTTGTTTAATGAACATTTGAAATGTAATGGTGGGTGTTTTCAAAAATCTTAACGTTATATTAAATGTTTCCTTGTTTCTTTCTAAATTATTTCTCAATTGTTAGTTTGGCTGATGAAACCACTCTGACCTCTGAATAAGAATAGACAAATGCCACTCTGGATGGAGTCCTCTGCCATAAGGGGAATTGTCTTTTAGCTGAGATGCTAAACCAAAGCCCGATTTGTCTGTTCAGGTGAATGTAATAGACTCTATGGTGCCATTCAAAGCCAACATTTATTCCTCAAGCACCATTTATCTCATTGGATGTTTGTGGATCCTTGCTGTGCACACTTATCTGCAGTACAACAGTGACTGCATTTGAAATGAAATCCATTAGCTATGAAGCACTCACAGATATGAACGCAGCTATATCCTTCTTTCTCCCCTTTCTCAGATCTCACTGTGTTACACACTAATTCCCGCTTAGCGGTTGATTGGATAAATAGCTCCTAATTCCTAGCCAAGGAGAATCAATAACCAGCCACAGGGAGATATACAAATGCAGCTTCAGGTGATTTTCCTTCCAAACTGTTCTTCCTCTCTCACAATAAAGAGCGTGGACCCTTCAATCTCTCACATGATAACATGAGGAAGAAAGGTTAATTTTCTGTTTGGGAATCACATTCACGAGCCTGCCCCCTATCATCCTATGGTGCTAAACCCCCAGCAAACACTGCCGTGATGTCACCCTTTTAACATGGTTTACCAATTCTTTGCTCTAATTCACCTCAAGACTTTCTAAACTATTATGCCCACATTATGATTTTTTTTCCTCCTAATTATCGTACTTATCTCCTGAAAGCATTAAAATGGTAACTAGAGTTCCATGCGTGCTCGCTTCCATTACCAGTTTGCGACTGGCATCTACTTTAAGCAATGAGGGGCCAATCCATTGAATTAACACTGCCGGTTGCACACCATTCTCTGGCTGAGGAAAATGGAGCTCTCTGCATGTTTTGAACTGACAGATACATTTTAATATAAGCAGAGAGCCCATGAACCAGTAATGGTAAGTTAGTAACTTCAATCTTGACACCAACTCACACCTGAAATTGCACTAATCTTTCCATAAGAACAGCACTTTTATAGATAATCACATTTATTAGCCAAGCAGATACCCACCTCATACGTTTTTGGTGTGTGGTGAGTGAGTTGAAGGACCTGTGGGTGATATGGCCAAATTCTGTTACCAAGGACAGAAATTTTCGCTCGGCGGTTGCGTGTGCACCCGATCCGCTTGAGCGTGAAATGACGTGTGTTGATGTCGGCCAAGTGTGCCCACATCAACACACTGTCGCACGATAGTTCAGTTGGCGGGCACACGCCAGAGCCGACAGTGCGCCCGCCGATAATTAAAAGGCCTGTTAAGGCCATTAGATAATCAATTAACTTAAACTTTTGTTGCCCATCCAACCTAATGGTTGGCGAGCAGGCAAAAAGGCCAAGCAGCCTTTGCATTTTTTTGGAAACCTCATCCACAGACAGGATGAGGTTTTCAAAAGCAAATAAAAATAAAATAAAAGTTTTAAAATTTAATTAATAACATGTCCTCTCTCATGAGTGGACAAGTTTATTACATTTTTATTTTCGTTATTTTCTTTTTTTAACAGCACTTCATCCCCCTGAGGCAGCTCTGTGCCTCAGGGAGATTATGAAGCGCTCACTTGTTCACGCTCGGCCTGCTCGCCCTCCTCCTCCCTCCCCCCTCCCGCACAGGAAGCACTCAGCGCTGCCGCTCGCATTTCACGCTGGGCAGGCCCTTACTTGGTCCACCAGCCTGAAACCACGGTCCGGTCCTGATCACGGGTGATATTTGGCTTCCCGACCGTTCGTCCCCACCAAGCATGCCAAGGGCAAAATTCTGCCCCAAGATTCTGTTACAAAGGTCAGAATAGTCTCCAGACTTCAAGGCCCTCATCTTTTTGGGGTGAAGGAAGTGGAGAGTTGGGGTGAGTCATTTTGCTGCCCCCCACCCCCCCCAGACAAAGGTCTTAGCATTGTTTACATTATCACCTCTTTTCCCTCAGGCGTATGACTCTAAGGCAGTGGAATTTAAATAATTAGTTGAGAAAGAAAGAATGGTTTTGGGCTGTAAATATTTTACAAGACTATTTCACAAAGAGTGAGCCAATGATTGATTTAATTAATTCAAGCACAGCAAATGAATATGGATACAGTACATTATATATGTGATTTGTAGAAACCTATTATTATCAAGTCTGTTCTAGTGTTTTGAATGTCATCATTATTTTCTATTGACCACTCAGTTGAAAAACTATGTAATAATTTGTTAAATCATAACATTTTAAAAATGATTTTGCCCATGACAGTCATAATTATTTTCTCAAAATCATAGTACCAACTGATGCAACAAGAAACATTACAGAAAATACAGCAGTAAAAACAACATCTTGCCTTACAAATCCAAAAAGCTAAAGGAAATTTACACAAATGTGAATGGCATACACAGACCTGTAAATGCATATCAGCTGATTGGTAAATTGAAAGGAAAAAATTATTGTTTTCAAGTCACAAAAAAATGACTTTAAAAAGACTCCACAAGAAGGCAGCTTGCCATGTGCTGCAAAGACAAAATGTAGAAATTGTTTATCTTCCAAACCTCAAAACTGATTTTGTAAGAAACTGACAATTTGCAATAGTTTACACTTTCAAAATTTCACAGGAACATCTCCAGAAATTGTGACAGACTTGCTGCGTAATACTGACTTTTTGTTAAATGATGCACTGCAAAATTGCGTAAGCAACTTACACAAAAGTAAGCTTTGCAAATAGCAGCATGCAATCTCAATATCTTTAAAAACAGAGTAGTCTGCAGCTGAAAAGAACGATATAGCTACATTGGATTCTATTGTTTTTTGTTTAATTCTTTTTACTAATTCTTCTTTATGGGTGATAGTTGCATCCTTTGAGAGCATTGCATTTCAGCACAATGATAAAATCTATTTTATGTCTAATATCTAAATGCATGTTTAATGCATTTTCTCTCTCTAGCCATAATTCATATGGGTTTTTTCCTTGTACATGCTGTAAGAAAGTAGCCTTGGGAATACTCTAAGCTACAAAAAGCCTCTATTAGAGTTTTGGGCACAGGAGAGTAAATGGAGATCTCTTCATATTCATCAACTACAGATTCATAGCGCTTTCTGTTTGTGTTGCCATTTCCTGGTGGAACAGTGATATTTTATTTGGCTGGTTCACGATTTGTGTGCAATTGGGAACATTTTTCTTATTGGAATGGAACTGAGGAAAGAATTCCTGTGTTTATTTTTTCTGTGTTCCCGATTTGAAATACTGAATGTCAAAACCGCATTAGTTATTTATGATTATATAGCAGAAATAATTGATGTTACACATGGCTGATGGACATATATCAATAATACGTCTCCTCCCTTCCTATACTGAAAGTTGCTTGATCGTTACCTGATATGCTTTAGCATTTTGTCTTTACAAAATCCACACAAAAATCAGCTTTCCAGTTACAACGTGAAAGCTGCTTTTTCATGAAAAGAAACCTGTTTTAGTCATTTATCTGTGTCTTGACAAGAGGTCTTTGATCAACAATTGCTGAGGAAAAGTGTGAGCGACATGTATTCAATTTCAAACTCTGCATGCTCTGGTCAACCTGTTTCTGATTCTTAATTTGATGACTGTTAATGACATTTGTAGTAAACTTTGATCGTAGTCCTTTCATCTCTGGGATCATTGCATCTCATTCTAAAATAATGCATATATCACACCAAGTAACGGTTTATTGATTTTTTATTAATGCTTCGCAAACTATTTCCCTCCCTACTGTTGTTCCTGCTGGCTGGGTGGAGATGTCAGTTGGATCAAAAGAATGGGTATGTTCTACCATGTCTTTTGTTTATTAAATAACATTCAAAATAATCTGTACTAGAACCATAACTTTGAAAAAAAGCATGATTTACTGAAATTAAGCAGAAAAAAAATTGTAAGCCTCAGCATCTAATGCACTGCCTGGTTTGCCTTAGCACCAGGAAGCTTTGTGATTTGTTGCATAGTTTGTGCAAAGTTGACTGATCAACAATTTGCAGATAGGAGGCAGAGTGAGTACTGTAGGCAGGGGCTTAAAATTACAAAAAGACACTGATAGGTAAAGTGAGTGGGCAAAACTGTTGCAGGTGGATTTTAGTGCAGCAAAGTGTGAGGTCACCCATTTTGGACCAAAAACGAATAGGGGAAGAATTTTTGGGTTGGCAAGCACGGGGGTGGGGGGAGGGGGAGGGGGGCTGCATGTACGAGTACGAGAGCTGACATTTGAAGAGATGGTGCTGTCTGGATATAGCTCTGTCTTGAGATGGTCAAACGCTAACCATTGATAAATGTTTTTCCTGTTAGAGCCACCTTGCTAAGCTGTTGTTATGCAGGCATGAATGCGGCTCTGTATGCAATAGCGTTTCAGCCTCTTGAAGAATATCATGGCCACTGACTTGTTGCCTCCATGGTTGGAAGGACTGCAACCTATGCAGTTGCTTGAGGACGTACATTAGTGGAGTGCTTATCCCATTCCACAGTGGCCACATGGTTTCTAGGCTACTGTACCTTCCAAAGATGACCCCCATCATTAGATGACTTATGCTTCCTCGGTGATCATTGTAAAATTGGTGATATGTTGAAGATGACAATGAATGTGTTGTTGTCTCCCCTGCATTGAAGCATGAAGAGAACTGCACCCTTAGCAACTGGTCTTCACCTTATTCTTCCTGGAATCTTGTAGCTATGAGGCTGTCACGGGCATGTCTTCCACATCCTGCCCGTGCAATGGCTTTCTCGTGTGGCTTGTCTGAATCCTCGCTCTCTTCAGATTCATCCCCTTCAATATTGTCCTTGTCTGAAGAGACCTGTAGCCCCTCCATGTTTCCCTGTGGCACAACTTCCCCCAACCCCCCCACCCCCAACACTTTGCAGCACTAGATTGTGCAAGCGATGATGTGGGACACTTTCTGTGGTGAGTATTGGAGAGCCTGACCTGATCGTTCCAAACATTGGAAATGCATCTTTAAGAGGCCAATAGTTTGCTCTATTGAAGACCTTTTGGCTGAATCTGCAGCAATGTATCTCTCCTCAGATGCACTCTGTGGATGAAGAATGGGTGTCATTAGCCATGTCTTCAGGGACTACCCCTTATCACCGAGGACCCACTCCAACCCTCTAAGCGCCAAAGTCCCTCCAGTAGCTCTGGCACCGGGGAGTGACTCAAAATGTAAGAGCTATGTGAGCTTCCTGGGTACTGAGCACAAACATACTGGATCTGCTTTCTGTGATCATGAATTAGCTGGATGTTCAGGGAGTGAAATCCTTTTCTATTAATGAATCTCACAGGCTGCTGCAGGGAGCTCTCAGAGCTGCATGTGGTGCCTTCAATGGTGCCCTGCACTTATGGAAAGCCTGAGATCACAGTGATTCCCACAGCTCTGGCTGTCTGGCTTGCTTCATCCATGTGGAACTGGATGTAATGGTGAGCTTTATTGAAAAGGGTATCTGTCACCCCCCATATGTATTTGTGTGTGGCCGATTGTGAGATTCTGCAACAGTCACGAGTGGAGCCCTGGAAAGATCCACAGGCAAAAAAGTTCAATGTAGTGGTAACCTTCAGAGCGACTGGCATTGGATGCCCTCCCCATATGCGCAGCATGAGTTCCTCACAAAGGATGTGACAAATATGAGTGACTATATCCTTGGACAAGCAAAGGTGTCTGCAGCATTGTTTTTCGTTAATTTCCATGTATGAGCTCCGTATTCTGTAGACCGTTGGTCCTGCCAAATGTCTTTGTGGATTTAGCCTCTCCTTATCAGCACCTGGGTCTTCCTGGGGCTCTGCTGGCTCTTGTTGCTCAGGACAACGGTCTTCCCTGAGCTGTGCAATTCCCCTCCACTGGCAGAAGGAGAAAATTCTACCCCATCAGTCTCAGGTTTAAAATTATTGATTGAGCTAGCATTTACTACCTTTTGTGGAAGGAAGTTCAATACATCAATCAAGTTCTGCATGAAGTGTTTAATGGCTTGGCTCTGACTTTAATGTTATGTCCCCTTGTCCTAGGGAGCGACCGACAGAGAAAGATTCTTTCAATCTACCTTATGAATTCCTTCCAAAATCTTCAAAATATCAATCAAATCACCCCTTTTATTTCAGGGAATACAGGCCTTCAGCGACGAGCCCTTCTTCACATTCACATCAAAGCTATCAAGAAAGCAGCATTGCCTGCATTCTCAACTCCTCTTTGTTTCTGTGAACTGATATAATTGAGCAAACAATGTTAGTTCCCGGAGATTGTGTTCCTCCATATGCAAGGCACCTATGCATTCTCCAGCCCTTGACTTTGTCTTACTCTGCACAACATATATCCTTTCCCTTAGTCTGCACATCACATACCAAGGCCACCCCTTACAGGATGATATCATCCTGAAGGACGACACGTGGCTGATCTTTTCCCTCAGACGTGAATGTGCATTCACAAAGCGGGTGTTCATTAGGGTCAAAAGATCCGAATCCTAGGAGCCACAGTCAGCCTTGTGTTGGCTGTCCTCCACTGGCCTTTACAACAACTGTGGATACCCAGACCTTGCACTTATGTCCTGACTGCAAGTATGGTGCCTCAAATGCCATGACCAACGTATTTGGAAGATGGAGGCTTGTTGAGCCCATGTTACCCCTTAAAGGTAGGCAAAAGCAGTGTCTATGTACCTCAAAGTTGTTGATGAAGTGAAGCTCGCCAGGTGCACACCACTTATATACAGTTGGGGAATAGGCTGTTCTAATTATCCACTGGCAGGGTGCTTAATTTGGAGGAAGAATGTAAGGTCTGGTGAGTTGACCTTTTAATAAGCAATCATGGGATGCAAATGAGGTTCCTGACATGGAACAGCAGGAAACTCGAGGCGCTTTTAACCCGCCATCAAAGTCGGGAGAACAAAATTCCAAACTAATTTTCCACCAGCGGGAAACTGGCCTTTTCCATTGTGCCAAATTTAGTGCCCTCGCCCGCCACAATTCCCCTGCACTGGCAGAAGGAGAAAATTCTGCTCCATCAGTCTCAGGTTTAAAATTATTGATTGAGCTAGCATTTACTACCTTTTGTGGAAGTAAGTTCAATACATCAATCAAGTTCTGCATGAAGTATTTAATGGCTTGGCTCTGACTTTAATGTTATGTCCCCTTGTCCTAGGGTCCGACCGACAGAGAAAGATTCTTTCAATCTACCTTATGAATTCCTTCCAAAATCTTCAAAATATCAATCAAATCACCCATTTTATTTCAGGGAATACAGGCCTAGTTTTAAGAAATCTCTCCTCATAATTTAACCCTTTGGATTCCTGGTACTGTTAGCATTCTGGTAAATCTGTGCTGTACTCCATCCAAGGTCAATATATCCTTTCTAAGGTGTAGTTCCCAGAATTGTACACAGTAGTAAAATATGATCTAACCAGTGCTTCGTATAGCTGTAGCAAAACTTTCCTCCCTTTATATTCTAACCCTTTGGATAGAAAATCAAACATAGCCTTTTTGATTTTTTTTGCACTTGACTACTACATTTCAATGATTGGTGTTCATGAACCGCCCCCCCCCTAAATCTTATCTGGATCCACGCTGTTCCCAGCTTCTCAGCAGTTAAAATAAATACTTAGTTCTAGGGCAGAAATTTCTCCCCATTGGCAGGTGTTGTGCGGGGCGGGCGCGAACCCAATCGGCGCCCCCAACCGATGGTGGGTCCCTTGCTATTTGTGGTATATATAAGTGATTTAGACTCGAATGTAGGAGGGTTGATCAGTAAGTTCGCAGATGACACGAAAATTGGTGGAGTGGTAAATAGTGAGGAGGATAGCCTTAGGTTACGGGAAGATATAGATGGGCTGGTCAGATGGGCTGATCAGTGGCAAATGGAAGTTAATCCAGATAAGTATGAGGTGATGCACTTGGGCAGGACAAACAAGGCACAGGAGCACACGATGAATGGTAGGACCCTGGGAAGTACCAAGGGCAGAGTGACCTTGGTGTACATGTCCACCGGTCCCTTAAGGTAGTGAGACAGGTAGTTAAGGTGGTTAAGGCAGCATATGGGATACTAGCCTTTATCAGCTGAGGTAGAGAATATAAGAGCAGGGAGGTTATGCTGGAACTGTATAAAATGCTGGTTAGGCCACAGCTAGAGTATTGCATGCGGTTCTGGAATCTGCATTATAGGAAGGATGTGATTGCACAAGAGAGAGTGCAGAGGAGATTTACCAAGATGTTGCCCTGGGCTGGAGAGTTTTAGTTATGAGGAGAGATTGGATAGACTGGGGTTATTTTCCCTGGAGCAGAGGGGATTGAGGGAGGACATGATTGAGGTGTATAAAATTATGAGGGGCATAGATAGGGTAGACAGGAAGGAACTTTTCCCCTCGGTGGAGGGATCAAGAACCAGGGGGCATAGATTTAAGGTAAGAGGCAGGAGGTTTAGAGGGGATGTGAGGAAGAATTTTTTCACCCAGAGGGTGGTGGGAATCTGGAACTCACTGCCTCAAAGGGTGGTAGAGGCAGAAACCCTCATAACTTTTAAGAAGTATTTGGATGTGCACTTGCGATGCCATGGCATATGGGCCTAGTGCTGGAAAATGGGATTGGAATAATTAGGTACTTGTTTGACTGGCACAGACTTGATGGGCCGAAGGGCCTTTTTCTTTGCTGTAGACCTCTATGACTCTACAATCTGTTAGAGAACAGCATGCACCCAAAGCTGGGAGTTAAGTTAGCATTGTCTTCACAGAAAGTGGTTCTGCAGGACCATCTTGGGATTATTGATGAACGCTCGTAACCCTACATTCGTCAGAAGCCTGCTATGTTTACGTCCTGCATTGCCTTGACATTTGGGAGAGATGTGACCCAGTCAGTTTTGACGCAGCAGTAGGTGGTAATATTCTCTTCGTAGATACTGCTGAGCACTTAGGAGATGTGTTGGAGCATCACTTTCATACCATGACTGTCCTCAATATTGTTCATCTCACAAAGGCCATTCATTTCTAGGAACCCTAAGTCACTGAGTGCACAGTCCTGCCAAGATTTACATATTGATTTACATTCTGTGACCTCAGAGGGATTCTGTGAGGCACTGCTAGGCAGTGCTCAGGAACAAACTATGATCCTCACAGCTAAGTGAACGGGTTCATCAAGAGGAACACACACCTCTGACAGCACACATTCATTCTGTCTAGCAAACATTTCAAATATCGAGTGGAACAAACTTCCAATGCTCACCGTCATGCACGAGGAGAGTGAGGACTAATAAAGGAATAACGTTCAGCCTTAAACAGAGACATAATCACATTTCAGGGAGGCATGAAAAGCTATGGTGCTCCACAATTAATACAACTTTAATCAAAACCTCACAGTCACAAAATAAATGCCATTGCAAAGTGTAATTAGGTGAAAAGACTCTAACGATGGTTGCTATAAATACTAATAACATCCATATACTGCAGATGCAAAGGTTACATGTGTCTTGTCAAGCCATCATGTAGGAATATGGTTATATTCATGTAGGAATCATATTGCTCATGCCAATGATGTGGAACTAAAGGTGATCCCTTCTGATGAGGCTGAGTTAAACTTAATGAAGCTGAGGGACAAGATGGGAGATAATTTGGGGAGTGCAGTGGGGGATACCTTTGAAGGAATGCAAGACCTTGCGTCACTTCAAGTAGCCATTCAGTACATGAGACTTTGGAAGAATAATGTGAAATATGTTTACATTAGTGCAGATTATGTACAATCAACGAACACATGCACCGCCATTGTGCATTCAAAATTTCTTAATTTTCCAAACTCTACCTAATGTCTAGGTGCAGCCCCAACATTCTCAGCAGAGATGGAGACAGCCTGCTGACTGCCATGCCCTGTTGTCTAAGATAGCTTTGGCAGGAGTCCTCTGGAGGCCTGAGGCCTTGAGAGCCCCAGCCTGCAAAGGGCTCCTGTTCTGGAAATTGTGCACCTTCCTCGGCCTGACCAACTAGATCTGATGGGGTCACAGGCAGATGAGATTTGTGCAGCAGGACGCCCTTGGACTATCCTGTGCGGATGTCCCCAGGGTGTCTGGCTGACGATCCTCCTCCCCTTGGGTGCCTGAGGGCTCCTCTTTGACTCCCAGAGGAGAAGGTGCACCTGGAGGGAGGTTGAGGTGCCCTGTCCCCCTCTCGCCTTGCCACTGCTGGTTGGAGTGATGGTGTGCAGGTCTGAGTGCAAATCTGACAGAAATTGCTGGAGCTGGGTCCCCAAAGTGGCCACCACCCTTCGATACATTTGCATGCTGGAGACATAACATCAGACAGAACATCGATGGGACTCCTCCATCCTTTGTTCCAGTCTATTAGCGGTCTCTGACAACTCTGCCTGTTGTTCCCCTGCCTGTGTTTACATCTCCAGCATTTCTCTCGAATCATTCATTTGATTTTGCACTGCAGGATGATCCATTTTTGAGTTCCATGGGTGCTGACCTCCCTGCTGATCTTTTCCCAGTGCAACCTGCTCAAGTGGGAGGAACTCCTGCCCCCATCTCTTGGAAAGAGGACTTCCCATCTTCTCTGCTCCCATCGCTTGGAAAGAGGACCTCCCACCTTTCCTGGATGTCCTGTAGGAGAATCCCCAGGGAGGCCTCGCTAAAATGTGGAGCCAAGGGTTTGCTGTGTCTGGTCAGCATGGCGGATGAATATTGCCCAGCCCATCACGAGATTTGACAAGCTCCTCTTGGCTGCATAACTAATGACCTGAAAAGTGGAAAATCCAGACACAAAAATCCACCCACCAACCAGTGGGAATCAGGCGTGGGCGGGTGGCCCTCCAATCGGCGCCCCCGATCAGGAGCATGCTGCCATTTTAGGGGGGGCCAATAAAGGCCCGCCAAGCATGTTGTCCGCAGGGAAACCCTATGCGCTTCCTATGCGGGGGGCGGTGGGGGTGGGGGGCTGGGGGGGATTCCTAAAAACTGAAGAGCGCTCCAATCTCCCTGAGACAAAGTTCTGCCTCTGGGGGATCGGCTCCCAGAGTAAAACAGTTACTGCAGTGAAAATTTCATTCTCCATCCATGTCCCCTCATGTGACAATGTCACATGAGTTGGGACATGGATGTAACTTTAATTAAAGGTGTCTCTTAATTTTTTGATTCAGCAATTAAACCTCATCCCGCCCATGGATGAGGTTTCATGCTTTTTCAGGTGGCCGCCAGCTCTCCCGGCCTGCCAGCCAACCTTAAGATTGGACAGGCAGGTCCACTAATGAGCTTAATTATTTTTTGAATGGCCTAAATAGGCCATTGACAGGTCAGCGGGCGCGCATCCGACTCAGATGCACACCTGCTAACCTGACAATCTAAATGACGCGGGGTGACATCGGGACGCATGCCTGACATCACCCCGCGTCATTTTATGCATCGACAAGCGGGCCCCACCCCCGCTAACCGACCAGAAGATGCTGGCCATAATTTACTATACATGGCCATAAAGATTAAACAATTTACAATATCTGTCTTATAATCTAACATAGAGTGCAAATTTTTTAATTCATTCATGGGATGTGGGCATCACTGGCTAGGCCAGCATTTATTGTCCATCACTAATTGGCCTTGAGAAGCCAGTGGTGAACCGCTGCAGTTCATCTGTTGTATAATAACCACAGTGCTGTTAGGAAGGGGGTTCCAGGATTTTGACCCAGCAACAGTGAAGGAATGGCAATATAATTCCAATTCAGGATGGTGTGTGGCTTGGAGGTGAACTTGCAGGTGGTGTATTCCCATCGATCTGCTGCCCTTGTCCTTCTAGGTGGTTGAGGTCGCAGGTTGCGAAGGTGCTTTCAGAGGAGCATTGGTGAGCCGCAGCAGTGCATCTGGAAGATGGTAATCACTGCTGCCACTGTGCATTGGGATGGGGTGCCAATCAAACAGGCTGTTTTTTCTTGGATGGTGTCAAGCTTCTTGAGTGTTGTTGGAGCTGCACACATCCAGGCGAGTGGAAAGTATTCCATTACATTCCTGACTCGAGCCTTGTAGATGGTGCACAGGCATTGGGGAGTCAGGAGGTGAGTTACTCACTGCAGGATTTCTAGCCCCTGACCTGCTCTTGGAGCTGCAGTATTTATATGGCTAGTCCAGTTCAGTTTCTGGTCAATGGTAGCGCCCAGGATGTTGATAATGGGGGATTCAGTGATGATAATGCCATTGAATGTCAACGGGTGATGGTTAGATTCTCCCTTGTTGGAGATGATCATTGCCTCGCCCTTGTGTAGCACCAATATTACTTATCACTTACCAGCCCAAGCCTGAATGTTGTCCACGTCTTGCTGCATACAGACATGGACTACTGGTACAATTTACAATATCGATTTTATACTCAGGTTAAAATGAGGTACATGTGAATTAATAGGCAAACTGTGGTCAGACACACCACACTGCACAATTAATGGCAGATGCGGCCAAGATAGATTCCACAGATTTCTCAACCCAGACATTAATGAACACTGAGCCAACCAATCATTAAAACTCCGCCTTGCTCATGAGCCTTCCCCTTCAAAGATCTCACCTTGGAATTCTCTCCAAAAGCCATTCCAATTTGAATGGCTCAATGATGGCCCACCTCGCAGGGTTTCAATCTTGTCTCCTAAGACTCCATTCCTCTGGATTCCCGAGTATGAACTTGGGCACCGATTCACAAGCACAACTTAAGCTCTTCTATTGGGTCAAGCAGAAGACTACTACAAAAGGATACTTTTGCCCTGCCCATGTGCAACTTGGGGCAACATTTTCCCCCCCCTTCGAGGGGGAAGTGTGGGATCAGGCGCCAGCAGGCAGCTTTCCGATCGGCGCCTCCTTTTCCTGCTTGGAGCCTATTTCTCTGGTCCGGGAGGGGTGGGGGCACCGCCATTTTACTCAGGGAGATTGGGTCTGGTTGAAAACTTTATATTTAAATACCCTCATGAAACCTTATCCCGCCCGTGGATGAGGTTTCATGTTTTTTCCGAAGCCCGCCTGGGCTCCCGGTCTGCCCGCCAACCTTAAGGTTTGATGGGCAGGTCCATTAGTCATCTTAATTAGTTTTTTAATGGCCTTAAGAGGCTGCTGACAGTTCGGCAGGCGCAGAGCCGAGTCGGCTGCACGGCTGCTGAACCGAGAATCTACATGATGCGAGGTGACGTCGGGATGCATGCCCAATATATCCCTGTGTCGTTTTACGCATCAGCGAGCGGGGTCCACCCCCACTCGCCGACCAGAAGATGCTGCCCTTGGAGTCACCAGCCTTCTGCTGCCCTTTGATTGCTGGAGCTACTCTTGAGCTCTCTTCACTCAAAGTCTGCAAATCACAACCCTTTTCCTGCTTGGAGCCTATTTCTCTGCTCCTTTTCTTATCTTAATGGGGACCCTTCCCTGTCCCCTGCCTGGGACTCTTTGCACTCTCGTCACGTGACTCGGGATTTTGTGCCATCTTCTTGCGTATGTGCACTGGGTTCTTCCTCAGCCCAAACAACTCAAAATGTTGAGTTGCGCATGCGCAGCCTGCTCCAGGTCTGCGCTTGTGCAGAAACTCCAAGGTCTGTCAGAACCTGAGTTCCCTACCTTTGCTCATGACAAGAAGATGAGTTGGCTTTCATAACAGCCAATCCTTTGAAAGAATGCTTCACCATAGTGAAGGTTTCTTTACAATGGCTTTACAATTTGTTTACGAGAAGTACTTAACATCTTACAAGAAGTACTTCGAACAAATAGCTTATTACATACTGTACAAAAAAACTTATGATGTTGTTCCAAAGTTACATATATATTATAAAGGTACTAAGGCTTAACCAAAACAAAAACCAATACTTGTAACAAGTACGATTAGCAGGATTTAAGCATCATATAATTATCATAACTCAGAACCTGCTCTTTCTCCTACACCCTTTAAACTCTGAACAGAACACCAGCAATTACAGGGTTTGTTCCCTAATCTTTTCATAGTCAACCAAGGGTAGTGAAGATACATTAAAGTTTTCTTGACCAGCTTGTGTTTCTATTCTGTAACATGGGTTTCCAATGTTTCTGGTGTGACTGCAAACCAATACTCTGGCAGTCTTCCCCTCTTCACATATGGGTGCATTTTGTCATGCTATATGATACAACTGAGTTTCACATGAGTTTCTCAACTTTAATACAGGAAAAACTTGGGTTTTTTCTTACTTTTCCTCTGTTAATGCCTTCATTGGGCCCTTACATTTGCTACAAAAAGCATGTATGCCTGATTGACAACCAGCTTCAAAATTATTTTCTTCACTCACTTCCTCCACAACAGATTTTTTGTTTCCTTGTTCTGATCAACACCAGATGAGTAAACCTGCACCACGGGAGCTTTTCTCTCTTTACTCAAGTCATCTTCCAACTTATCCAACAGATATGTTACAGCCTCCTGCACACATTCAGATTCTTCTTGTTAATGCTTGAAAAAAAAATGGAATCTACATTTCCACTTTGCACAATTTTGCCCAAAGATTTGTTTACTGTTATTTTCCAATTCTTGTTTCAAGTTTGCAAATCTTTTTATTCAGCTCAGGCACTGCTCTGGTGAGTTCATCTGTCTTTGTTTGAGCCATCTGTGGAGCCCTTATACAAATTTAACAACTTCACGTGGGCATTCAGATCATTTTGTAATCTTTCTTCCATGGTCACTGGCTGTTCTTTAGACTTTATCAATTTACTCATTAAATCTTCAATCTGTTTCTTCAAATTTTCCTTATCTGTTTTCAAAGTTTGGATTTGCTCCTCCATACCACACATCTCATCTTTTTTGTTCTCAGGAATGCATCAGAGTTCCAGAATTTCATTGCTCTTTTCATGATGAATTCCAACAGTTCATCAGTCTTGGTTTTTAATTCGGCATTCAATCAACTATTCTGATTCATCAACAATCCCTTTTCCTGCTCAAGATATTTTTCATGATACTTAATAGAGACTTCTGGCACTTAAGTTCATCAAGTTTTAATTAAAGATCTATCTTCTTTGAATTTTCATCTACAAGTTTATAAGTTAGACATTAAGTGTTCTACGCCTGGGACCAACAATCAAGTGTTCTCACCGGTTCTCCCTTTTCATTAGCAAACTCATCTTCTGTGCGTGAAAATTGGTTCCCTACACATCAGTTTTTCCTTATTCTTTTCCTAATTCCTCATGCAGTCTTGGATTTTCTTGCATTTCTGATACTAATTTTCCTTCATCCTGGGCTAGCGGTTTTTCCACTTCACCTTGCCTAACCTTACAAGCTTGGGCTCTGGCTACAGCCCAATTTAAGAATAAGACCACCAAGCCTCCAAAGGTTTTTTATATAAAACTAAATTTAAAATGTATTAATTTAACAACAAATTGAACACATACACATGCCTACAATTACTACCATAATAATTTTTAAACAAATCCACAAATTAATCACTCCCAGATAAATCTTCACCAAGGCAACAGTAACGCATAGACTTTAAACAGACACCAGGCAAAGCACATTTGACCCTATGAATTCAAAATGAGGTTCCTTTCAATTTGTCTCCTTTGCCAACACAGTTGTAGGCTTACTAGCTGATTAGATCTTAAATGCCTCTGAATTATACACACAAACTCTTCTCTATTTATACCTAGCTTCCCTTTGAATGTAAATTTTTCATTGTATTACTCGTTTTTTTACTTTTACCTCTCCTAACAATAATCCGTCCATTCCACCAATTTTATTAGTAATGTAACACATTGCTTAGCGTCTCCCAGCTAGGTGCAAGATTTTACCCATTCTTTTGAATGGTTTATTCAACAAATGCAAGTTTACACTTTACCTTCTCCTCCTTACATTTATCTAATTAACATCTGAAACTACTATACATCAAAGCACCCAGACTAGTTGGCTTTAATCCAATTAAGATACACACACAGGTACAGACCCTACTACAATTCCAATTTAAAAATAATTTCCAGTAATATTATTGACATTAATATATCTTCATGACACA
Organism: Carcharodon carcharias; assembly: GCF_017639515.1. NCBI lineage: Eukaryota > Metazoa > Chordata > Chondrichthyes > Lamniformes > Lamnidae > Carcharodon > Carcharodon carcharias. The sequence continues at coordinate 72,022,099 of NC_054477.1, read as the reverse complement.
GGAGAAAAGGTTCACAAGTCGCATAAATAGCTCCTATTATTGCTTTCTCTTCCATCAGACTATCTGGAACACAAATCATATCATCAGCCACTATTAATGACTGATCTGTCCCAGTCGTTCTCAAAATATTAATATGTTTACAGGGTTTGTTGGAGGAGTAGGGGAACAGTTCTCCCTGCAAGGCAAAACCTCTGTAACCTTCAGCAACCTGCCTCATTTTAGCAGTCTTCAGTGGAGAACGCTCTTGACTATCCTGAACCATATTCCACATTCTAGTAGGTTCTGAGGGAATGTGTTTCACTTGTGTCATTGTTACAGTTTTAAAACCCATCTCCTTTTCTGATACAGTCTTATCTGAAGACTCCTTAAGCATTCCTATTACTCCCACCAGTTCAGCTTCTAACAATTGGCTTTATGATGCCTTGTTTTATGGCAATAAAAGCATACTGGTTTCTTTACATTACTTTTATCCTCTATACTCTCATTTTTGTCGACTGGAACAACTTCTGCCTTTTCTCTAAAGTTAGACTCTTTTCTATTCCTCCAGCTTCTCTATGAGTTTACAACTAGAATCTACTGCCCCCTAGCTGCCTATGTGATATGTCATACCTGTCTGCCAGGACTGCTGATTCCCATACCTTAGAAACCTTATGGTCTTTCGGGGGTGACCTAATTGCTATTGGGATATGATTTTGAAATTCTTCCAGTTTTTCAGCTCCCTCACATTCTCAGACATTTTTTCGAACTTCAGTGATCAAAACCACCTAATCAAATAACATTTATCTCTCCCTAGCAAATTCTACAGCTGTTTCATTTGGTATTTTCTTTAAAGCCCAAATTTTCAACTGCTATGCTTCAGGGACAAGCTCATAAGCATTAAGTACTGTAGTTTTAACATCCTCATAATCTGAGGATTACTCTTCCGAAAGGCTAAAATACACATCCATAGCTTTCAGGACCAAAACACTTTGGAAAATGAGAGTCCATGTGTCTTTGTCCACTTCAGCTTTGTAGCCACCTTTCCAAATAACAACAAATATCTCTCAACTCTATTTTCAGTGAACTTAGGCCATAGGCTAAAACTTTGTTCTATCAAAGCTCGGAGTGGGACTTGATTCCTAATCCAAACTACTATTCTCTCTTTTTACCCTGTACCCTAAGCTTTTCTCTAGCCAGTTCATGCACTCTGATTTCTTTTTCTCCTTGAAACTCATACTCAAGCTTTCACATTCCATTTCTTTAGCTCTTTTTTCCTTTTTCCAACTTCAATTTCTTGCTTTTCTCTGTCTCTTTCTATATCAAACTGCTTCATCTGCAACTGAATTACTATCTGGATTAACTTTTCCTTCTTCCAATTCCAAGTGTGATGCTATTACCGCAATTATTTCTGATTTCTCAGTCTCTACTTTTAACTCTAACTCTTCAGATAACGCGATTAACCTAGCCTTGGTTAAATGTTGCAAATCACTCAGGGATAAATCTTCCCTCTCCATAAAAGTCATAGCAATTGACAAAGCCATTCTGATTTTCAATCAATATAGTAAAATTCGCAACCTCATCAGTCTCAACCTCAGCAAATACCAGAACTTGTAGTTGTCTGTGGATTTGAAATCCTGCAAGAGCCCTCAATTAATGGGCAGGATTTTTTGCTCGGCATGCGGGTGCACACCCAACATGCCCGAGTGTAAAATAGCACACGATGATGCCGGGTAATGTCCTGACATCATTGCGTACTCACACGATACTTCGGTTGGCGGGCGTGCGCAAGAGTCAGCAGCGTGCCCGCCAACAATTAAGAGGCCTATTAAGGCCGTTAACATATTAATTAACTTGGATTTTTCACTACCTGTCCATTGTTACTGTTGGTGGGCAGGCGAATCAGCTAGGCGACCTTTGGAGTTTGAGGAAACTTCATCCAAGGATGGGATGAGGTTTTCGATATTAATTTTTAAAAAAATGTTTGGACAGAATTTTTATAATCCATGGGCAGAATTTTCTGCCTGGCGGGCAGGTGGGTCCGACCCAATCCCCGGCGGGCAGGGAACCGATGCCCGCCGGAGAAGTGGGCCCCGCCGTCATTTTAAGTGGGCGGGCCAATTAAGGCCAGCCCAGCACGATGCCCGCCGGGAAGCGCTATGCAATTCCTCTTCGGCCAACGGGGGGTGGGGGGGGGGGGGGGGGGGGCGCGCGGGGGGGTGGGGGGGTGGCGGCGGATTCCCCAAATGCGAGAATGTGCTCTTTTGCGCATGCGCACAAAAGAGCACACATCTCCCTGAGGCTAAGTGCTGCCTCAGGGAGATCGCTGACAGTTCTAGAAACATTAAAAATAGAGAAAAAGAATCCTTAACATGTCCCCCTCATGTGACAATGTCACGTGAGATGGGACATGTTGATAAATTTCACTGAAACTTTAATAAACTTTTTAAATCCCACATGAAATCTCATCCCGCCGGTGGATGAGACTTTATGTTTTTTCTATTCCCCACCGGGGCTGCTGGCCTGCTTGCCGACCGCACTGCGCCCCCCCGCCTTCCTCGATATTTAAATGGAGCGGGATGACATTGGGGGTTCCCCCCGACGTCATCCCACATCATTTTTTTTGCGTCGGCAAGCGGGCCCTGCCCCCTGCTTACCGACAGAAAAATTCAGCCCTATATGTTTAGGTGAGTGAGTCCGATGTGTAGACGTTTTTTTCTACATTTTAAAATCTTTATTTGATGGTTTTAAATTCTTCAACTCCCTGAGGCAGCTCTCTGCCTTCAGGGAGCTTTCATTGCATGCTCCCCCGCGCCCGCGCTGACTTCAGCGCTCACTCTCTTCCCACCTTCACCCTGGCAGCGCTGAGCTGGTCAGCGTGTCTTTCACGCTGGCTAGCCATTAATTGGCCAACCAGCATGAAATTGAGGCTGGGGTTCGATTGCCAGCAGCAGGCCCTTTGCTGGCCACTCCCAGGCCTGCCCACCACGACTGCCCACTGCGCCTGCCCAACACACTCAAAATTCTACCCTTTTTTATGATTCAAGACCTGAACCCTGAGTATTTGGTAAGATTTGGTTAGGGACTAATAACTTCTTGTTTAATGTTGACAAAGTTTGAGATTAAAGACATCTGTTAAGAGAATAAAGCCACAAGATTTCACAGGTTTTGAACAAACAAAAATAAACTTCACTATACAAGGTCAGAAAGGTAAAACAATTTATGATATCTATCTTACACTCTACCGTTCAGGGTAAATAAGAGGTACATGTGAATAAACAGACAAACTGTGGTTGAACACATCACACTGCATACTTAATAGCAGCTACAAGCAAGACAGTTTCAACGGATTTTTCAAAAACCCAGCCAGACGTCAGTGGACACTGTGAGTCAACCAATCTTGTAGAAACTCTGTTTCTCTCACAAGGGATTCCAGCCTTCACCTTCAAAGACCTTGTCTTAGAATTCTCTTCACAGGTTGTTCCAACTTGGATGGCCTCAGCAACAGCCTTCCTTACAGCATTTCAATCTCGTCTCCTGAGACTCCATTCCCATGAGTTCCTGACTGTGCACTCAACCACCAACTCACACAACCTCAGTTCTGTGGCCTCATTGTTCACAGTACAACTGCTCCAAAGGGGTTCCTTCACCCCAGCAGCCCACAACATGGAGTCATCAACCTCCTGCTGCCCTCTTCGATTGCTAGGGCTTATCCTGAGCCCTTTTCACTTAAAGTCTGTTAACCACAGCATTTTTTTCTGCTTTTCTCTTTTTAAACTTAACTGGGACCGCTTCCTGTCCCCTGTCTGGGACTCTTCTTGTGGGACTACTTCCAGTCCCTTTCTAGGACTTTCTGTTGCAATAGTGCTCCGTTCACCATCACATGACCCAGGGTTTTGTGCCATTTTTTTTTCTGGGCAGACGCTCTGGGCTCGTCCTTGGCCCAAAGAAGTTAAAATGCTGAATTACACCTGCGCAGCCTGCTCCTGGTCCATACTTGCACAGAAACTCCAAAGTCTGACGGATTGGAGTTTCCAACCTCTGCTCTCAACAAGAAGATAAATTGGCTTTCACAGCTGTTGCAAGACCTTTGTTTATCTGAAAGACTTCAGTTAGAGGCTTTGCTATATAAATGGATATTTCCATTAAAAACACTGGGTAGGCGAAATGTAAAACAATTGAACATGTGCTGTGACACTTCTTTAAAAATAAAACCCTGTGCCTGCAGGTTTCTACATATTTGATACTCTGTAATCGAACTCTGGAAATTCCATTGTGCAATTTTGTCGAATGAACGTTGCGCATGCTTGTATCAAATTCTCCCCTCTGATTCAGAATCATAAAATGGCCAGAGCGCAGAAGGAGGCCATTCACCTCAATGAGTTTGTGCTGGCTTTCTACAAGAGCAAGGAAGAACATTGAGGGGGCATGCAGGAGAGTGGAGTTAAGGTCATAATCAGATCAGGCATGATCTTATTGAATGGCGGAGCAGGTTTGAGGGGCCGAATGGCTTATTCCTGCTCCTATTTCTTATGTCCTGATGTTTCTTAAGTTCTTATGTTCTCACTCCCATTCTTTCTCTGTAATTCTGCATTTCTTTTCCCCTTCAAGTGCTTAACTAATTCCCTTTTGAAAGCCATGATTGAATCTGCCTTCACCACACTCACAGGCAGTACATTCCAGATCCTACCTACTTGCTACAAAAACAATTTCCTCATGTTGCCTTCGGATATTTAGGCAATTCCTTTAAATCTGTGTCCTTTTTGTTCTTGCTCCTTCTGCCAAAGGAGACATTTCTCTTTATCTTCTCCAACTAGGACCCCTCATGGACACTTCTGTCAAATCTCTTCTGCTACAAGGAAAACAACCCAACTTCTCCAATCTACCCATGTGACTGAAGTCTCTCATTCCTGGAAAGATTCTAATGAAATATTTTGCATCCTCTACAACCTTCACATCCTCCTTAAAGTGTGGTGCCTGGAATTGGATACAGTACTCCAGCTGAGGCTGAACCAGTGTTTTAATAATGTTCACCACAACTTCCTTTCTTCAATATTTTATGGCTCTATTTCTAATACCTAGGATTCCTTATGCTTTGTTAAGTGCTTTCTCAACCTGCCCTGCCACCTTCAACATTTTGTGCAGAGAAACTCCAAGTTCTCTCTGCTCCCTCACCCCCTTACAAATTGTATAGCTTAGCTTACTCTCCGCTCTTTCTTCCACGGAAAATATATTACTCCACACTTCTCTGGGTTAAATTTCATCTGACACATGCCCAATCATTCCTTCAGCTTGTTCTAAGTCCTCTAGGAATCTGTGACCATCTTCCTCACTTTTCTGTTCTTCCTCATTGCCATCTAACAGAGTATCTTTCTTGTAAATTTCATAAGAACTCTAATAAAATGCTCAAACCTTCATGATTATCCAACTGATGGGTATCTAACCCACAAAATACTTCTGATTTTGCTCCTGGCAGGGTGTGACACCTTGTTTCCTCTTTGGTAGGGACATAACCCATGTCCACATATCACTGCATTCTTTCACTGATCCTATGTTTCAGACTCAGCAATTACACTTGCTTTCTGCCATTTTTCACAATTGCTACTAGAAATGTAGTTTTCTGTCTGAATTTTTTCTTTGCTTCAAACCTGCACCTTTTAGATGACCATCCTCTGCTACATGTTTTATTCCAGCAAGCCCGTGGGTGAAAGTTAGAACTGGAGCCAATCTTTACACTCATATTTGTTTACAGAATTATAATTCATAAGCGTACACTTCCTAACACAAGAACCACTGCTTTAATTTGTGTCTCTTTCTATGGGCTCAACTGAAACACCAATTAATACCCACCAACTGCACACAATTAATACTATACTTCCAAGTTTTGTGTCACCTGCAAATTTTGAAATTATGCCCTGCCCACCCAAGTCCAAGTTATTGGATCCCCAGGGAATTCCAGTCCAAAAACAACCAATCAGCTATACTCTCTAACCAATTTCATATCTATGCTGCCACTGTCCCTTTTTTCCATGAACTTTAACTTTACTGACAAGTATATCAAGTGGCACTTTATCAAAGACATTTTGGAAGACCATATACATCCATCATATTGCTTTCATCAATTCTTCCAGTTACTTCATCAAAAACCTCAGTAGTTAGCTAAACATAACTTGCCTTAACAAATCTGCGCTGGCTTTCCTTAGCTAATCCACACCAGTCCAAATGACTGTTAATTTTGTCCCAAAAGAATGAAACTTTTATAACAAAAGGGTTAACTACCTATTAAAACAGCTGGCAGGGAATTGATACCAAGATATTAAACATTTGTACAACGACAAGGCACTGTGCCATTCCTAGCTTATATTGCCAAAGAAATTTATTTTGTATGCATGTGTGTGGCAGGAGAGTTGTATTTTTTAAGTTCTGGGGAATTTTAATGTCAGCAGATTTGTTGTATCATTTCCTTCAAATGTTTTAACGATTAATTGAGAAATTCATTTTTTGCTAGATTTAAATTACAAAATAAGAAGTGACTGATCTTTCTGTGTGGTTTCCAGAGCAAGAGAAGAAAGATGTTATCCCTAAAGCAATCTTCAATGTAATGAACTCAGAAAATAAAAAAGGAAAGCCACTTCAGTTTAATGACCCTATGTGGCCTGCACAGTGGGAACTGGTAAGCACTGCATCACCAGTTTATTAATTTCTTCCTGAATTAACCCTTGAAACACAATCTACTTATGAGTTCCTGAGCGCATAGATACAACAGAATATGCACATATGCAAATATGGATACAAGGGGGTTGGCTATACATGCAAACATGCAAGCTATAAGTGGATGTACATACACATGGGCTCAGAAAAATGTTTGAATTCAGGAGTGATCCATCTTGTATAATCAAAACTGCATTATGGTTAGCAAATAAACACAAGCTTAACTTTTATACAACCTTTGACACTTTGTTGATGGTATCTATCCTTACCAAGCAGGCATAAACAATTGAAAGAGAAAGCATTTCCTAATTAATTAATCACAAAATATTCCACTTGAATGTTATTTTATTTTTGCATTACACTTTGTGATATAAATGTGGTGAAACTGCTTATTTAATCATCCATGTTAATCATTTTATTTCCCTTTAATGAGGACTAATTTTTTTCAACTCAGTTAAATTTCATATTAAATGTTTTCTGAATACACAAATACTACTTTCAGTAATTTATTTTTATGAATCAAGCTAGCTAAGACCCCTGCATAACTTTAAGTAATGTACCAATGCATTTTATGATTGATGCATGCAGTTGTTACAGTTTATAACCTGTGTTTGCTGTATGTACATGTCATATGTGTTTCCTGGTGCTTTGTACAACTCAGATATTAATTTTCTGTTATATTTGTGCAGCTTAAGCTTCATTTGCTGATTTATATAGTTTACAATATGTAAACTGCTCACTGAAGTCCTTAAACATTTTGCAATCTTTAAATTTGCGGTCTTCTGTGGCTGCCAAAAACCCTGTGCATCTAAAAGTAAAGAGAATTGTATGTACAATTAAAGTAAATGTTCCAGACTAGTCATTGGTGAAAAATATTTTCACATAACAGAAAAATTAAGCTGATATAATACCTAATCTGAGTGATGAAGAAGTTGTTCCCTGCAGTAATACAGATTAATTTAACACCACCCAGATTGTTTTAACCGTTTGAACATTGTGCTTATACTCAGTATGAAGTGTTGAAAAAAATTCTTAGCTGTGAACCACCTATAGGGGGCATTACTACGTTTTTAAATTTGAAGGTATATATAAAAGTTGTGCAATTGCAAGTTTTTTGCCCTAGCTTCTGGTGTTCTCCTTCACCTGTTCTTCACCTGACCTCCATAACAGATGAAGCTCAATTTTAAGCAGGCCGGGAAAGAATGCATGGTGTATGCCACTGAATATCTTAGCTTCATTATTCCTTGATACCAAATATTTTAAGCTACAATGTGAGAGTATGGGAAGATTCACCCTGACATTTAAAATTGTGAAAGAATATAATTCTGAACAATTCTGTGAGCATTGTGTTGACCAACTGCTGTGAAAGAACTGACAGTATGAAACTAGTCACTGGCCAAATGGTGCTGCTGGGTTTACAGAGCTGCTGGCCAATTGGATTAGCCGGCATTTCTCCAAGGCAAGATGTCCTCCTCAGATGGGAGTGGAAGTCTTGATCTTAGCCAAGTAACACTCTGCTGAGTGTTAAATGGCTGCAGTGCAGCCGGTATCAGCAGTGATGCATTCCCCACCAATATTTTAGGTGGTAAGGCTGAAAACCCCGACATCCAAAAATTCCTGGCCATGGCCTCTGTCCTCCTCCTGACCTCCAGGAGTAAGGCCTCCAGTGCCATGGCAGTGAAGCTGGGTGCCCTCTGTGTAGCCTGTTGCTCCATTACCAGACATATTCTTGACTTTGCTGCACCAGCCTGAGAGCATTTCCCCTTTAAGGAGGGCAGGCTACCGTTTAGAAGCTCAGCTTAGCTTTATGTCGTGCTAGACACGCACACACCTGGATCCCTGCTGAATGTGCAGCCAGCCAGCAGCAAATTTCATGTTGGGCTGCAAACCACAATTACATTGGTGAGCAGACAGCACAGAGTTTGCATGCTGCCTGTTTCAACTGAACTAGCTGCAGGGTGATTGTGTATCTTGATCCCCATGCTCACGAACCAGCCTAATCAAACTTTTCCCAACATATTTAGAACAGGGAATGCTATGACCAGAAACTGAACTGGACTAGCCATATAAATACCGTGGCTACAAGAACAGGTCAGAGGCTAGGAATCCTGTGGCGAGTAACTCACCTCCTTACTCCCCAAACCTGTCCACCATTTACAAGGCATAAGTCAGGAATGTGAGGCAATACTCTCCACTTGCCTGGATGAGTGCAGCTCCATCAACACTCAAGAAGCTTGACACCACTTGATTGGCACCCCATCCACGACCTTGAACATTCACTCCCCCCACTACTGACGCACAGTGGCAGCAGTGTGTACCATTTACAAGAAGCACTGCAGCAACGCACCAAGACTCCTTCGACAGCATCTTCCAAACCCACGACCTCTATCACCTAGAAGGACAAAGGCAGGAGATGGATGGGAACACCACGACCTGCAAGTCTCCCTCCAAACCACACACCGTCCAGACCTGGAACTATATCCCTGTTCCTTCAATGTCACTGGGTCTAAATACTGGAACTCCCTCTGTCACAGTGCTGTGGGTGTACCTATACCACATGGACTTCAGTGGTTCAAGGAGGCAGCTCAGCACCATCTTCTCAAGGGCAATTAGGGGTGAGCAATAAATGCTGCTCTCGCCAGCAATGCCCAAATCCTATGAAAGGATAAGTATATATTTTTTTTAAATTAGCCTTTGTTAAATATATATGCAGAAAATTTTTAAAAATGTTTGTTTAATAAAGGTTGGATATTCAGAATTATAAAAACATAGGCCAGAATTTTACATTCAGCGTGCGGGCAGCTCCCGACACACGAACATAATATGACGTGCGATGACGTCGGGCGTGCATCCAGACATCGTCCTCACTCGATATTTCATTCGGCAGGTACGAGCTGGATTTGGCTGCATGGCCACTGATAATTGAAAGGCCTATTACGGCCATGAACAAGCTTATTAACTTGAAATTAACACTACCCGTCCAACCTAATGGTTAGCGGACAGGCAAAAAGGCCAAGCGGCCTTTACATTTTTTAGGAAATCTCATCCACGAGCAGGATGAGGCTTCCTAAAGCTAAAACAAATTAAATAAAAACTTTATTTTGAAATTAAAAACATGTCCCATCTCATGTGACACAGTCATTCATAAAGTTGAAAAAAAGTTGAATAAAACAAGGCCCCTCATGTGACACAGTCACATGAGGGGCCTTGTTTTATTCAACTTTTTTTATAAACTTTATGAATTTTTTAAAAAAGCACTTCAATCTCCCTGAGGCAGCTCCGTACTTCAGGGAGATTGACGCGCTCTTTCACCCGCATGCATGAACTGCATGCCAGGCCCAGCTCTCCCTCCTCTCCCTGCTCGCACAGACAGTGCTCAGCGCTGCTGCTCGCGATCCACGCAAGGCGGGCCAGCGTGAAATCGCAGTGTGGAGCCAATCGCAGGCGGCAGTCAGCTTCCTGACCACCCCTGCCCCCGCCCGCTCCCGCTGAGTCCACCCAACAAAGGCAAAATTCTGTCCATAAGGAATATCACATTCATATTTTCGCCATTCCCATGTGGAGCTGATAAGTAAATATGAAATAGGAGCAGAAGTAGACCTTACAGCCTGTTGAGCCTGTATGCTAACTTCCAGTGCCTCTGAACATTAACATATACAAGTTTCACACCTTTTTTAAAAGTTGTATTTATTGCAGTAAGCATTTTATGCTGACAGTAGAGATTGTATCATGAATGTTTTTAGCAACATTACCTCAGCAGACCATGTTCAAATGAATTAGGTGCTTGGATGGCAAAGTTGAATATGAAAAATTAAATTATATTTTCTTACAGTAACTGTTAGGATGGAGCAAAATTCATACTAAATTTGAGCAAATTTTTATGTTGACAAACACTTTCACTTCATATAAATATAATTGTGTCGTCACACATGTTTAAAACTTTCATGGTTCATGAATAATCAATTATGATACTTAGTACTAAGCCACAACAAGAATCATTGGCATTTTTGAGGTCTTTTTAAGCAAGAGATTTTGACATTTTAATAAGATCTTACTGATAATACCAGGGAGGCAATGGCATAGTGGTATTGTCGCTGGACTAGTAACCCAGAGACCCAGGGTGATTCTCTGGGGACCTGGGTTCAAATCCTGCCAAGGCAGATGGTGAAATTTGAATTCAATAAAATCTGTAATTAGAAGTCTAATGATGACCATTGCCAATTGTTGTGAAAACCCATCTGATTCACTAATGCCCTTTGGGGAAGGAAATCTGCTGCCCTTACATGTGACTCCAGACTCACAGCAATGTAGTTGCCTCTTAAATGCCCTCTGAACAAGGGCAATAAATGCTGGCCTAGCCAGCAATGCCCACATCTCATGATTATTTTTTCTCAATGTTGTTAAAGCACTTTATTTGAACACATTTTATTAATAAAAATTTAAAAGTACTGTAGTTGCAGAAATAGGCAATGCGTTTTCCCCAATTTAATTTCAATCTTTTAAAGTTACATGACATCTTCAGGATTGTTTGGTCATTAGCACAGTAATTGGAGTGATCTGGGTTCCAGATGTCTCGATGGTCACTATTGGTTCCATTCAGTATCGGTGAACAAGACAGATGATTCAGTTCTGTCGAAGGGTCATGAGGACTCAGAACGTCACCTCTTTTCTTCTCCGCCAATGCTGCCAGACCTGCTGAGTTTTTCCAGGTAATTCTGTTTTTGTTTCAGATGATTCGCAATGTGGGAGAACAGATTCTTCCTGATCCCTCCCCCTTTTTTAACCCACTTTCCCCTCAACTCTTGATGGAATCCACAGTCATCAAGGGATACTGCAATCAGCAACCAGGAACACAAAGAGTAAGATAAAAACACTGACAAGAAGTTGTCTACAACACCAGTCAGGTTGAATTATAAAGGCAAGCACTCAGAAACAATACACTTTTGGAGGTTTCAAGGCACCCAGCTATGTTCTTGAATTGGCCTGCATTTAGCTGCAGCACAGCCGGGGACTGGGTGCAGGAATAAGTTAGATATTGACCCTAATCTTCTGGGGTAGTGAAATCTGGATTTAAGCCTGTGTTGTGCATCAGGACTTTGTGGAAGTCCTGCCATGCACATATGCACTGGAATTGGTGAGAAGTTTAAACATCAGATGAGCTGATTTGTGCTGCCCGGGCCCTTTCTGAGTGTCTCCGATACTTAACCCAGGGCAGAAACTTGGGCCAGATACATAGGACTTACCTGGATATTTAGCCTGGAAATGTTACACAATTTAATCTTTGGAGTAATTCAGAGACTAACCAGCAGAACTGAACTGAACATCCCAACTGAAAACCCCCCCAACAACCCCAACCTGAACTGACTCAACCAACCCATGACTCGACCACCCTCTGACTGACTAGCCCCTGACCCAACCTAAATACCCACCGACCAGACTACCTCCCTGACCCAACTGCAACCCCCCCACCAGACAACCCTCTCTAACCCAACTACCTCCCGACCTGACTACCCCCCAACTTGACCACCCCAAATCTGACTGCTGACCCACTCACTCATCCACCCACCTACCTACCGACCCACCCACTCAATCATCCATTCACCCACCCACCCACTCACTCAGCCACCCATTCACTCAGCCAACCGCCCATCCACTCACCTATCAACCCACCCACTCAAACCATGCACCCACTTGAACCCATCCGCTTGCCAACTCAAACAATCACCCACTTACCCACATACCCACCCACCTGCCTCACTCACTCATCCACCCACCCCCAATTCACACGTCCACCCACCCACAAAGTCTTTTGTTCACCAAGATAAAAACAAAAAAACTGCGGATGCTGGAAATCCAAAACAAAAACAGAATTACCTGGAAAAACTCAGCAGGTCTGGCAGCATTGGCGGAGAAGAAAAGAGTTGACGTTTCGAGTCCTCATGACCCTTCGACAGAAAGGCCATAGAGGTAAAATTGGGAATTATGGACCAGGTGGCTTAACACTGTTGTGGGGAAATTGAACACCTTGAAAATTTTCAGCTGATCAGAGAAAGCCAGCATGGATTTGCATTGGGTAGGTCATGCCTTGTGAACCTGACTTACTTTTTTGAAGAGTTGGCTACAGTTGTAAACAGGGGAATGTTATTTATATGAACTTCCAAAGGCATTTGATAAAGTTCCTCATAAGAGACTGTTAACTAAAATTGAAGCTCATGGAATTGAAGATAAGCTGTTGACCTAGTCACAAAATTGGCTGAGTAGCAGGAGATGGAGACTAAGGATAATGACTGATACTCTAGTTAACAGGATGTGACTATTGATGTCCTACAAGAATCTGTGCTGAAGCCTCAACTAGTCACAAAATTTATTAACGACTTAGTCGATGGGCTAGAAAGCCACAAATCCAACTTTGCCAAAGGAGAGGCAGCATTGTAAGCAGTGTAGATGATGAATAAAATTACAAAGAAATGTTAATAGATTAAGTGAATGGGAGAAATTGTGGCAAATGGACTTCATTGTAAGCAAATGTGAGGTCATCCATTTGACATCTAGACAAAGTACTTTCTAAATGGTAAAAGAATAGAAAAAGTGGAGGCCCAAAGAGACTTGGGGATTGTTAGGATCTCCGTAGTAATTTTTAAAAAGGAACTCGAACTTCCAGTTACTAGCTGAAAGAATGTCATGACAAGATTTCACATTTTAAAACTTTTACTGTAACAAATTACCAAAAGCACTAACGACTAAACATTACTTTCCTTTTGTAGACAACTTATACTTTAAACAACAGAGAGGTCTTTTATGCTTATCACACATTGCACTCCCCATGGAATTATAGAATTAAGCAGTCCACAGTTACTCCCAGCCTCCAGTGGGTCCCCATATCCCCATTCCACCAAATAATAACTTTAAGTGAGCATCTCCAGGCACTTTCCTCAGCCTTCAGAGAAAGCACCATCAGTAAAGCATGATTCAAAATTCTTCTTCTCTCTGCCCCCACCTACTCCTTTCTCCCAGCTGTGCCAGGACAAATCTCCAGAAATCTTTGAATGTCAGCAGGATGCGTCTCTTTGACTAAAGGCTGTCTCCTTTCTGCATCCAGGTGTTGTAGTTATCAGAGCCAACCAGCCTTTTCTCTCTACTGATCTCACAAATGACTTCCTTTGCCCTCTTCCCCATGGCAATGTGAAACAAATTAACCTTGCATCCAAGTAGATGTGCTAATTAGCTATCCATTATCCTAACTCCTTTTCATCTTAGAAGTAAATGGGGAGTTTACCTCACAACTTTTCACAACCCATATACCAACAACACCTTTCTGGGACTTTGGGAGACTAAAAGACTTCTCTTTGTAAACTCAGACAGCTGCGATTGCCTCTAAGCTTAAATACCTTCTCAGTTTCTTCTCAGTAAAACAATCTGAGCCTTCCTTTGATTTCTAACAATCAAACCACCCGGGCTTACTGTCTGGTAGATAGCAGAGCAGGTCACATGACCCCCTTCACCCACCCTAAATTTAAAGCTGCAGTCTCAAAATATAATAATCTTATAAACTTCATAATTGTAACATGGTCCAAGTACATAGATTATTAAAATGCCACAAACAAGTACAGAAAATAATCAAATGGCCTTTATAATTAAAATATGAGGAGCTAGAAGTTATTTTTTGGCTTCCAAAACAATGCTTAGATCACATCTGGAATGCTGTGAGCAATTCTGGACACCACAGCCAGGGAAGGATATATGTAACTTGAGTGTAGGTGTCATGAAGCTATTAATGTATATAGCATTTTGGAAAATATTTTCCTTTTAAAATAGAGGTTTAGTCTGTGAGTGTGTCTTAATTAGATTAAAGTCAGCTAGTCTGGGTGCTTTGATGTGTACTAGTTTTGATATGGAAGAGAGATATTGTATATTTGCATTTCTTGAATAGAGCATTCAAGAAGTGGGTTGAAAACTTGACGCCTTTCTAGCAGATACCAAGCAATATGTTTAAACTGCTAATAAAATTGGGACAATGAATGGGGGTTCATTGTTAAAAGGTGAAGTTCAAAGATGCTGGTGAGACAATGAGAATTTGAATTCAGTCATTGTTGGTAAGTATAATTTCAGCAGTTTTTGGGTGAGCAGAGGCAATGTGAAATCAAAAGGCACCTGTAAGCCTCCACCTTTCTCCAACTGGCTCCACAATGAAAATAATCTCATTTTGAATTCATAAGGTGAAAATGCTTTGCCTGGTATCTGGTTAAGTCTATGGATTGCTGTTGCGTTAATGGAGATTAGTTTGGGAATTTGTTAAAAATTATGATATTAGTAATTTATAGCAATGTGTATATATTTCAACCTGTATAAATTAATAAAATGTTTCAATCAGTTTAATGTAAGGCCTCAAGAAATGGTGCTCTGATGCCTGAATTTAGAGTCGCATCTCAAACATAACATTTAAAATTATAGGTTATGACAGTTGTTTAAAGCTTCCTTCTGGGATTTTTAAATAACTCCGCTTTACTAACTGCACCAGTCATAACAGTAGGCTTAGCAGAATGATACCTGGACTCCAAGGATTAATTTACAAGGACAGATTACACAAATGAGAGCTGCAATTTGGAAGATTAAGGGGCTATTTTATCAAAGTTTTCAAAATATTAGAGGGAATAGATAGGGTAGATAATTAGAAATTATTTCTGCTGGTTGGTGCTCTAGGGCATTGTTAAAAATTAGGAGTGAAATTAGGAAACACGTCAAATGCAAAGGGCGGTAGAAGTTTGGAACTCTCTCCTGCAAACAGCAATTGATGCTAGATCAATTGTAAATTTTAAATGGTGATAGATTTTTGTTATCCAAAGGCATTAAGGAACATGGAGCAAAGCTGGTATATGGAGTTAGGTTACGAATCAGCCAAGGTCTTGTTGAATGGCAGAATAGCCTCGAGTCCCTTCTATCTTGATAAAGGCAAAATGGCTTACTATGTTTCTATGTTCTGGAGTCCATTCTGTTACGATAAATGTGACTTGGTGATGTATAACCTTTATGAGATGGCACATTCAATATTACGAGCTTAAAAACAACTTATAAAACACAACAGTTCAGAATTATTGCTGGCTACTAGTTGCTTTACACTTGGTATTTTTATATGATGAGTCTTTGTCTGCCAATTTAGCTAAGGCATTAGCAAATGTAAAACAAACCAATCCGTGCCTGTGTTGAAATAGTGAACATCATATTTCAGATAATTTTCCTCAAACGTTGGGAGAAATTTAATGTTGGTGATGGGCAGCCCGCCCCCACTGGAAAACTGGTGGGAGCCCTACATCAGTTATCTCCGGAAATCCAGATGCTATTCCAAAGCAATCAGGCACTTACCTGAACAGTATTGGATCTCCCACCAAATCAAGCCCCTAAGCCCTGCCCTGAGAGCTGTGGCCAGTCAGAGGCTGGCAGTTCTCCAGTACCAGCAGCGCCATAGGGAGCAGTGGCCCACCTTCAGTACTGCACTCGGGCCATCACCAGGGATTTATACTGGAGAAAGTTAAGTGTGGGAGGGATGGGGGTAGCAGGAGTTGCAGGTGGCACCGGTGGTGGGGGAGATCCATGAATAGGAGGGAGGCTTTCCTTGGGCCATGTGCATCCCTATGCCAGCCCTTCAATCAGGCACAGAGTACCTGAGTACAAGGTCCCTCCTCCCCCCTTATTAGGCTGCAGGCAAATCCAACAGGGCTTGCTAGATGACCTTCACGGATGGTGAGTTCCTAGACCTCCTGCTGTTTGAATACCAGCAGTGGCAGGGTGAGACCCTTAAGTGGCTTTTAAGTGATTACTTAAGGGCTTCAATTGGACTCCAATTGGGAAGGCCTCCCTCTACCCTTCCCACCCAAAGCCTGATCGTGGGGAGTTGGGAAGACAGCAGGATCTCCACCCTGCATCTTCCCCCTCCCCAATTACAGAGCAGAAGACAGATACTCGTGCTGCTGAAAATGTATTTTAAGTATTAAAAAGATTGAAATAAATTAGTCAGATTGAATAGAAAATAAATTTTATTCAGGTTAAAATAATAAAAAAGAGAGAACATGGAAGAATGAAGAAAATATAAGACAGGATCTTTTATTTTTTGTTTAGCCTTGTATATTTGGTTTTTATTTTTAAAGCATCTGGTTAGTATTACATTAATAATGCAGCTCTTAACATTTGTTCTGCAGTCATATTAGTATGTTTTTGCCACAGTTTGCATAGGCTTAAATTTAAGACACCAGCTTGATTGTTACTTCTCAGAGCTGCCAACAAACTAATGGTTAATATCAATAATTACTACCACCCCATGCTAGTTATTAAAGCTGTATGAAGGTGATACTCAGGGTCACATCCCCACCCCCAACTCCAAAATAAAATTGTCTGTCAAGGAGTTTTTAAAAATGTACTGATTCTATTATTGCAGTTACGAATAGACAGCCACTAACTTAATAAATCAGCAAGTAGTATCAAACATTCTGGGGGACTGATGTGACAAATGCTGACATATAATCTGGAGGAGGCATTAATGGCCTAAACTACTCCCTCCCCCATAGCTATGCTGCGTTTTTATATGGGAAGTAGGTGTGAAAGATCAGTTCAGTCCAAAGGACATAGAGAGGTAGCTTGGGGTGCTCATGCTTAAGGGGGCACACTATCAGAACAGTTAATCAGTTTGACTGCAAGTAATTACCAATACCATTTACATCTCAATTAATCATGATTGCTAAATTGAAATTCTCTCTTTACAATGTTTGAGAGAGACTGGGGTAAATAATTTAATTTATACATTTCCTGATAATGTAAAAATTATCAGTTGAACCATAATATTATCAAATACAAAGCTGAAGACATTATTTGGGTATTGTACCCCAGTGGAAAATAGGACTTGCATTCACTTTGTTCAGAGATAAATTTATCACTCACAGCACTTTGTTTTGTAGCAGTGGTTCCTTTAAGGATCACTGTCATTCAAAATTAGACTTTCTCAGAATTTTACTATATCTACCTGTGAAATGAATGTTATAAAATTTCAAATTAAAAGTTGGAAACCACTGTCAGTGTTATGTTGTAATTCATATTTATAATCTTTACACCAGATGATATAAAATGATGCAACTTAAGAGTGCTTTAGAACATTGATAAAAACTGTACTTTTAAAAAATGAGCTTTTCGTGGAAAGCCACTGCACCAGAGGTCAGGATTTTAAACGTGAACACATGCTATGAAGGAAGCCATGCAGGAATTTAAAAAAAATCTTCCTTGTTTTGTTAGTTTAGATTCTGAAAGAAGCTTTTGTGTGTAAAGATGTAACTTGAGCCTAGGCCTGGAGCTATGCCCTGTGGTACACAGGCCACTATTTCTGCCCCAGTACCAAACTAACAAGCCTTGTATCTCCAACCTGACACTGGCTTTTGTAAGAAATAATTTACTTCAACCATGGTGATAAAAAGATCCTTTGTGTCATTGCACCACAGTTACTTAATAGGAATGATCGAATACGTTGATCATGGTAACATATTAAGATCTGTTTAAAATGTGATGTTGGTTTTATTGCAGCCTCTGAAGCCATATTCAGTAATGTTGTTCAGAAATTGCCCACTTCATTTCCAAGTCCCATCTGTTCCACTCTTGCTGATTTTATTTGTTAATATTTCTTAACCAGATTCATTGATTACCATGCCATGCTGACAGAAGGAGAGTTAAATTGGTCATTCAGAGCTAAGGGAAATACTCGCTTTGGCCCAAAAGGCCCCAGTTTCCTTTGCTTTCCTGAGAAAGTTACAAAAAACTATTCAGTGTGGGTTGTTTTGTGTTTTTTTTTAAAAAAACAGCAATGTCAGGAGAGCTATTAGGCTGCTTATCTGTCTTTCTACTTTGGCACGTGAATACTCCCAGCTCAGCATGCCATGTGTCAAATCTATCATTTGATATGTCAGCAACCATAATTCCCTCTTTTGTCACCAATTTTGACCAAAGGATGAAAAATTGCTGTCACACACCAGCAAAATTATTGTAGAAAAGAGCAAGTCTGTCTTTAGGTGTAAGCCAAGGTGAAACACAGGGAAACTCTCTTTAGATTAGGTCTGAGCTAAGAGAATATTGATCTGTATGCTGAAAATTGTTGATCTCTGGGAACAGGAGATGACAAATGGTGGCAAACAAAAAAATCGAGTCTCTCCAAGGACATTCCAGCTGTACTGTGTTGACTGGAAGTATCTGTTTAGTATTAGTAGAACCTACTTGCCCCCAGCAGGAATTGAACTTGGCTTCTGCCAAACATTTTTTTTGTCTGTAGCTTTCCATTTCAATCTCATTTCCTCATTGCTATGTTTGACTTGGTTTTATGTGAGCTTACTTTTTTGTATTATGTGAATAAAATGTATTGGATTAATTGGAGTCACTATAGAGTCACTATAGTAAGAATGTTAAGGCATTTACTTAGTCATCCTGTGCATTTATTAAAAAGAAACTAAAATTGTCATGTAAATTTGAGGACATTACATGGTGGGAGTTTTTAAACAAAATGCAAATGATAATTAAAATGCAATGATTATATATTGTCACACTAAAATAATCAGGAACCATTATTGATTAATGATGCAGTAATCAAAATGCAATTATCTTCCTCCCAGGTTTATCCACTGTTTATTAA
Organism: Carcharodon carcharias; assembly: GCF_017639515.1. NCBI lineage: Eukaryota > Metazoa > Chordata > Chondrichthyes > Lamniformes > Lamnidae > Carcharodon > Carcharodon carcharias. Next base: position 72,002,754 of record NC_054477.1, on the reverse strand, counting down.
TTTCAAAGGCATATACAGTATCATTTTGCTTAATTTTGATCAGGTGCTTGATAAATACTTAGACAATAGTATTTTGACTATACACATGTTATACAAGACTAGTCTTACATGATCTGAAATGAAGTATCATGAGATTCTTGTGTTGTTGCCCAAAATGTCACTGAGTAGCTATTCAGCTATAAAATTTGGAAGTAACTGCAGCTGTAATCAATTATGTGTTAAATAACAAAATCCCAACCCCTTTTAAATATTCTTCTGAAAAATAGACAATAAAATAATAGTAATGTTTGAATGAAATATTTCTTTAGAAATGGTAGCATAGTGAATGGCACAGTTGAAATATGGTTGTAGATAAGATTTGAAGAGAAGGACATAATGAGGGAACTCCCATGTGATAAAAATGATTTAATTGGCAGAGGGTAGTGGAGATGACTGTGGATAATTTATTATAGTGATAATGAACTTATGTAATAATGGCTTGGGTTTGGGGAGATGTTAGCTTATGCACAGTTATGCCTTTAAATTTGCAAATATCTGTAGATTTTCTCCTGTGCAAGTTACTCTGAAATTTATTTTATAATATTTAGCAGATTGCCTATGGTATTGTTTGCAATGAATTGGAGGACACTAATTTATAGTAATGATGTTATCAACAAAGTGTGACAGAGAAAATGTTAGAGAAAATAAATGTGATACTTGTAGGAAGTGTGCGATACACACAAGACTTTTAACATGTAATCAGCATACTGTGGTGTTGCTCAAAACAAGTCAGCAGAAATAGTATTTTATAACAATAGGGGTGTCGTCAACAGAGTGAGAGTGGAAATGTCTTGTAGAAAGTAAATGTGACACTTAAGAGGAAATGTGCTCTATGTATCAGACATTTAATATAATAAAACACAGAGCAATTTTAGGCTTTGAATTTCATTGCTGTCAGCTGAAATGCACTCTCAATACTTGGATTGCCATTTTTAATATAACTTTTGGCCAATAAGAAAAGCCAGGTAATTAGCTATCGTCCACAAAGGACCATAAGCACCTCTCGCCACTAGAGAGAGACAATTGGTTATATATTGCTTGAGGGGCACTACTCCACAAGTGTGAGGCAAGGTGAGGAGGCAGGCCTCCATGAACTATTACACCGGTATGGGAATTGAACCCATGTTGTTGGCATGACTCTGCAACTGAGCTAACTGACATCCCAATAGATGTGTTAGAAGTGGAATGAGCAAAGCAGGCTTACAGATTACTCTTTTTTTCAGTTTCAATGACCCTCAGATTATCAAAACATTGAGACTTTGTCTCAATGATAAGAATATCAGTTTAATTCTGAATATCCTCAATATTATATGTGTGAAGCTAACAAACTGACTTCAATTTGTAGATTTGATGCAGTCTTGCATAAATCAGCCCTAACCAAGTTTATTACTTGCAAACTGAATTATTTGAACCTTTCTTACGACTAAAATTAAAACTTCCTAATGCATCTAGCCTAAGTTATTAGCCCTTTGTTGACTTGACTGTACATAACATTAATCCTTGAAGATTATTTTTCCTGATTTAACCCTCAAATCATTATTAAGTTCTGAGGATCCAGTATGTTTAATCCTAGTTTGCTGTTTTAGAATTTGGCGTCTGGTGTTACATTCCTCAATTACAGTCCTTCCTTCTAAGTCCTATAGGCCTCCACTACACATATTGCATATCATGACAATTCTGACTTGAGGCTATTATTTTTTCCAAGAACACCCTGTGTTTGCATCCTAATAGATCTTACACTCTCAGTTTGGATTTGCTAACTTCCTTCACTTTTGGGTGGAATCTATTTATGGAGACATTACAGATAAAGGGATGATCTCACTGATGTGATATTCTGAGAAGGGTATGGAATCTTATAAATGTTTATATCATAAGGAAGTACTTCACCTAATCAGAACAGATGGAAACATTAAAAGAAAAAATTCAGCTTTGGCCCAGACTAGTCTTTTGATTCTTTTTTGACCTGAGTCTCCGGTATAGATTTTTCTATCTCAAAAATCTGAAACGTAAGTTGGCCATTCCAATAGCTGCAAGTGTAACAGTTGGACTTATGCATCCCTGTGATTAATGTTGTTTCTATCTGACTGCTTAGAATGGTTTGTAGTCAATTTAAACATTAGTCTACAGACTGTCTGCAGTATATCTCAAGCTTTATTCCAGAATATTTCAGATCACATGGTGAGATTTATTTGCATTCTGTTTCTGGCCATTAGATGGCTGTATTCAATTACAGCACATATAATTCAGCCGCCCAATATAAAGGATGATATTCCCATTTTTGCATAAGTCCAACCAATTTATGGCATATAAAGATAAATTCACCAATATCACACTCTCTGTAGGGAGCTGCATTTGAAATACATGCAGATCAAGGGGCATTGGAGTCACAGTTTCTCAGCTCTATCCTCAATCCAATCTTCCATCAAGCATTGGTGCTTGAAGTTGGAAATACATGGCTGGAATTTTACACCTGCCGGTCAGCAGGCTGGGAGGCAGTGATGGGGGGATGGTGGTTGGGGGGGAAGGTGCGGTAATGTCAGGAGGGATGGTGCCGGGTGCTGTGCCCATTGCCAACCAGCTACCACTGGTATTTTACTAGCTGCGTGTAGTGTCAGGTGGTCTGCATTCCCTTGGTCCATTTGAGGCCCTTTAGCAGTAGTGGGGGTGCCCAAACCAGGTGGTGAGGCTGCCAGATATAATGCCTCTCATTTCATTGATTTCAGCATGCAGTCTAGTACCAAATGCACTGCTGACTGCCTTTATGCCCAACAGAGGGCCAAACAGCTAGCCTGCTGCTATTAATGTGGAGCTGCACTCATTATACAAAAGCTGTTGCAGATTGTCTGTGAAGGAATTGTCTACAAAGAGAAGCACAGAAAATGGAGTGACAAGGAAGAGAGAGGGCTCCTAGGTTTTCCGATGTGGTGCTAAAGGTATTATTACAGGAAGTGAAAAAGAGGAGAGAAGCTTTGTTTCTGTGGTGGGTCAGGAGACCCTTAAGGCATGCCTTGAGAACAGAATGGGACAGGTGGTTATTTCTGGAGTCTGGCTCTGAAGACCTGACAACTATGCTGCAAGGAGTTGAATGACCTCACAAGAGTAGTCAAGGTCATCTATCCAGGAACTGTTTCCTGGCCAATCACTGCAGCCTCATGAAGAAGGGTGAAAGCAGCACCAGATCTCTGATGAAGAAACACCCCCACTTGAAGTGACATTCATAGCCACAAGTTCAGATAATGGTACATACCTTAGAGGATACATAGTAAGTGACCAAGCACAAATGGGCTGCAGCTAAGGTAGGAGGAAAGGGCAGTTCATCTGCCAGCTCCCCAGAAGCTGAGGTGGCAGATGAGTTCACCTGCAGGGAACTCAGATGAGGACTTTGAGTGTCATACAGAAGAGGGCTGATGAGCACACACACCAAAATGCACACTGAGGTGCTTGATGTATTGACAGGCCTGCCACAGAGTCTGATATCACTGTCAAGGAGCATAGAAAAGTCTGGCAGTAACTGGGCACATGGCTTTGTGTAAGGTTTAGAGTTTGTCCAGTATGGAAGTGGTGATCCACTCCATGACTCCACTTGCTGACCCATCTGTGATGCAGCTTCTGATGGCTGTTTTCTCAGCTTCCACTGCAACACAGGCAGAAGCTGCCCAAAGGCTCAGTGCTGCAGCAGAAGCTCAAACCAAGGTTATAAGATCCACTCTTGATGCCAAGCAGCTCAGACAGCTGCCTTCATCACTGCAGATACCAATGCTCAAAGGGGTTTGCAGGCTTATGCAGAAGTCTAACACTTTGTGATCCAACAGATTACTAGGACTGCTGAAAATGTTTCCCAAGGGAGTGCAAGTGGTTCTGTGGCACACAAACTGCCATCCTCTCTCAGGATGACAGTATTCATGCTCCCATCCCTGCTAATTCACCAATGCCTTTGCTGTTGCCCCTCAGCCAGCCGATCCCAGGCTGCTACCTCCATGTAGAGGTGGTGCTGTCCAAAGCTGGACCCTGAAGGCCAAGAGAGCTCAAGTGTTTCCTGCAAGGCCATCTGCATCTCTCCCAGAGAAACTCAGCAGCTTCACCCCAGCCTTGCTGAGGCCATTGGTGAAGCATTGCATCAGAGCACTAAACCAGACAAAGACACCAGCAAGACGGATACTAAGGGGATGCACATGGGTGAAATAATTCTGTTTTGTATGTGTTTTTGGATGAGCTGGTAGATAAAGTTGTTACAGTTTTTTTGTTATTGGCTTTTATTTCAGGGCTTTAGCCAGGATATGCTATGGTGGTATGTTGGGAAAGGCTGGGAACTTGTGGAGCAATGGTGATGTTGGGGTGACATTATCTGGGAATCAGAATCCTATTAGCTGTTCATGGATATCCTGTCTGAATTGAAGGGCTTCTGGATGCCTCTCCCTCCTCCTCCTCCCCCACCACAGTTGGCCTCCGAATCCCTGGTCGCAAAGGCTGCATTCTCATGACAGTGGAGTTCTGAAGGACACAGCAGGCTACTATGAACTTGGACATTCACTCTGCTGAGTACTGCCCCCAACCACAAGCAGAGTCTTAGCAGGAGAATCTTTGCTTTAGGACATCAATGGTTTGCTCCATGGTGTTGCATGTTGCTGTACAGCTATCATTACAGATTACAGGTTAAAAGCAAAATATTGCGGATGCTGGAAATCTGAAACAAAAACAGAAAATGCCAGAAAAACTCAGCAGGCCTAACAGCATCTGTGGAGAGAAAAACAGAGTTAACGTTTCGAGTCCGCTCTGAAAAAGAGCCATTCGGACTCGAAACGTTAACTGTGTTTTTCTCTCCACAGATGCTATCAGACCTGCTGAGTTTTTCCAGCATTTTCCGTTTTTGTGTCATTACAGGTTGCTGCCCTTATAGGGTTCAGTGGAAAGGGGAGTTGTGATCCAGTGATATAGAGGGTGGCCTTTTTCACCCAACAGTTAGCCTCTAGTTTGTCAAGGTGGTCCAAAGATCAAGTGAGGGAATAGCTGACTTCCTAGGATGATGGCATCATTGCAGCTGCCAGGATAGCGGGTATTCATCAACATGATGATCTGTGTTTGGTTGCATATAACTGCATGTTGATGGAGTGGTTGCCATGTGATTCCAGCACATCTCCCTATTTACTGTGAGACTGCTGGAGCCACGTGCATGCAGTCAATGCTTCCCTACATGACTAGGAATCCTGCTGCCCTGGCAAAGCCACATGCCTGTAAGTGAGAAGATGATGAAGTCCCCACTCCGTTTGGCTATGTTGCCTACTCCATTCTGGAAGGAACCACATGCACAAAAATGGAACGCATCCATTGGCAGTGGCCACTGGCAGTGCCAGACTCACTTGTTCAGTGCCGAACTCCTTTCTGAATCATAGGACCTCAGCTATTGCTCCAGGCTTTGATGGAGAAGTGTTCCCTGAAGACCCTCAGTGGGTAGAGCCCTCCAACCTTCTCCCTCTGTACACTCCACTTCCCCTCCCTGCTGCCTATGCTCCATGTCCCTGTCATTTTGCAGCCCGAGAGGAACTGCAAGTATAGCCCTCATATCTCTAGCAGGCTTTCTGCACACGGAACAGAAAACTCCCCTGAGCTCCTTGTTAGGATGCAGCAACGCTCCTTTCAAAATCCAACAAGTCACCAAAACTTCTCTAACAGCACGCCACAGTACTTCCACAAACATTGCAGCAGCAAAAGTAAGACAAAAGCATCTGAAACTTGGATGGCCAGCTCTTTAACTAACCCCAGTGGGGTGGCCCCTCCTACAGCTAAGTACATGTTTAACTGGGAGCATTAACTGGACCTGCAAGGTCCAAATTGGCAGAATATGTGCCAAATCAGCCTTAGAGACTGATTGCTGTCAGGATCTACCCACTCTGCATGCTTCTGGTGCATGAATGGGCACACCCTTGCTAGCTCCTTTCCAAGCATGGGGTACCGCACAGGTTGCACCAAAAGTAGCCAGAAGCAGTGTGCCCACCGTTTTCAACTGCTCCAAACTGCAGCATAATTTTGCAGGCTTTGACCTGGGTTTGACCAGCCAAAAATTATCTGGAATAATTATGACTTTCATGTGTCGTTATTACATAAAACCTTCCAGAGATAAAGCAAAATACATTGGCAGCCAATTTCAGCCCTATTCAATCTGCTTCAATGGTAATTCACTAATACAGAGATCCAAAGACACTTAGAAAACCTTTCATAAGAGACCAGCATCAATGAATGTTTTGTACTTTCTAAACATTCTAAATAGCATATTATTTCCATTAGAATCATCATTATTACTACTGCAGTTTTAGCCTGACAATCAGACAGGAGACTTTCATGGTAATAATACAAAAGCAAATTTACCAGATATGTGTAATTTGATTAGAAAGGATCATTTTGTTAAAAAAAAGCACTCTGAAGGCCAAAATTTGTAGTGCTGGCAGAAGTGCGACAGAAAGGACATAATATCAGGACCCACACCCAGGACCTTATAAGGGGTGGACAGCATCAAAGTTGAGCAGTTCAGGGATTCCCAACAGAAGTTTCTAGTTCCTATGTTCCTGGCATGATGGAACTTCAGTAAGCTGCAACACTGTATAAAGACAGCTATGTGCCTACCAAAGTAGAAAGTGGGGATCCACCTGAAGAGCAAGGCCTGGAATCCACCACCCAAACATTGAAGACATATTTGAAGGACCTTTAGGTTAAAGAGGAACTCTTCAGTGATAAGACTAGGCTGCATACTCTTTTCCCATGTCAGGTACAGGAAATCTTGCCCTACCTGGCTCCACACTCTTTGGCAGGATCATCTGGAAAGTGATATCAGGTGGATCCAGATTTACACCAGGTTCAAGAGCCCACATGATTTCCGTTCCTTGTATGCTCCATCTTTATGGTTGCAACAGGAATAAGCTGGTACTCTGAGTAAAAGCAGGTGCTACAGGCCTGTCAATGTCTTTATTATGTTCCCTTTAATATAATTAAAAGGAACATAATAAAGATGTATTACTGTTAAAGCAATCGTTAATGGTCGCCTGGTAATGTAGTAATTTGATGCATCAACACACCAAACCACAGAATGGTAGATAGTGTACCCTCTTGGGATGTCTTAGTGACGTAGCTGTCTCAGCTGGAGTGAAGGGTTTTCTAATTGTTATACTCTGAAGGAAATTTAATGAATGGTGGTTGTGCTTTTTATTTTACCAGTGGACACAAGTTTATTACCACAGCTGTAAATTGTACCTAAAGGTGTTGAAATGCAAAGAGAGCTCTCCTGTGGTGGAATTTTCTGGCCCGGATCCTGATCCCGCCATCTGGGTAATATCCAGGATCCCGAGGGAGAGATTTTTGGGGAGACCGTCCAAGAACTTCAGGCAGGCTTCCAGGTCTAGAGAGCCAATAGGAGGCTGTCCAGCACTGGACGATCAGCAGTCCCACTGTCAGAAATGGGAAGTGCCCAAGGTAGCCCTCTGAAAACTTTTCAAATTTTCGAAATAAAAAGTGGTCACAGCTGCCAGGCCATCACTGTAGACTGGAAACCAGTCCTCAGGATAGCCTGTGGCTGAAGCTGTGACCCCCTAGCAATCTGGCTGTGGGGGAGGGGGGGTATGAATGGAGATATTGTTGGACACCCCGCCCCGGCCTGCCGGTGGAAGGCCACTTACATCCATCAGCAGAGATTCGGCCTCAGCGATGGACATGGGGGGCACCTGCCATCTTTGAAATTAGATTTGTCAGAAGAGTGCCCTTAACGGGCTCTGTATTTGGCCTAACTGGCAACCCCCACTGGCAAGCAGGTAGTTGTCAACCCCGTTCTCTCAAAAGGAGCCTTCAAAATACGCAAAACACAGTGGCAGAGTAGCGTGCTGCCCAGTCGTTCCAAATTACCAGCAGGTCCTCCTCTCACTCTGTTCCTGCTGCTGTTAAAGAAAAAAATCCACATCTAGTTTGCTACCCTAACCGCAGCAACCTGGAACCTGTAAATGCTGGGTCTGTTGTTCCAGTGAGTTGTTCCAGTGCTCTGGAGGTCCCAGCAGTTTCTGATCAAAGTTGCAGGGGTAACAGAGAGGACAGCTGCAGAGTTCAGGGGATGTTACATTATGCAGAAAGAATAAAAGGACAATTTTCTTAAGTGATCTGTAGAATTTATAGTTTAGCTGTAAAATTATACTGTGAATGAGTTTAGCTGAAATTTTTAAAACGATGTAATTGAATGGAAATCTGTGTTCGCATTTCCATGTTGGAAATCCAAGATATTATGATTAATTTTAAATTGTATGGAGTTTCGCATACTACATTTCTAGTAGACCAAAATTCCTGAGCAAAAATGAACTTTGATACTTTTCAGAAAACTATTTGACCTCTACTCAATTTCCTTCACTCCTTTACTGATGCGTAGATCTACACGTGTTAGCGACTTTCTCATTTATGCACCTCCTTCAACTCTGCAGGCTTGATTAGATGTATGTAGTATGTTCCCAAATGCACCTTTAAGTTCTAGATAGCAACAGGAACAGGAATTCTTGCATATTCTCCCCTCCCTAATGCAGAGTTCTTGCGGTGAATTTGGGGTTTCACTGCTTTCCTTGCTTCGATCAACCAAGTCAGTATCAACCAATGGTTGAACCTTCCAGGTTTCACTAGCTAAGTATGGATATGTACTTTCAGTTCTGTAAGCTATAAAAGGGCTAATGGGAGACTCACTAAACTTATATTTCTTGAAAAACAAGTGAGCCAAGGTTGTCAACAGTCACTCCACCTATTTGAAATGTTTATCAGTGGTGTGTTGGAAAGCATTATAAAACAGTCTTGAGTTGTCTATTCCTTACATCTCTAAAAGTCGGTCGTGCTTCATATTGCAGATGTGTATATGTTGACGGACTCACTTAGGGACCTAGTGTGTTTAGTTTTAGTGGTCTAGAAATTGGACCATGCTGTGCTCTTTCTTTGGGAAACTAAGTGGCTCCCTAAGTCTCGAATATGGCAGTCAAGAATAACACGCAGGTTAGAAGTACACCACTCACCAAATTGGCATAAGCAAAAAAAAAATCACTGTCCTGAAACAGGAATTAGCTACTTTACATCTGCATTTAAAGGGCCCACTGCTTGTTTAAAGTTTCCTGTACAATATTGGATTGTCCTGAGGCAACCAGCACTGGATGCATTCACCAAAACTAAGTCTACAGATAGCCTAACAATTTAAAGAAACTGCTTCTGGCACCAAACAAGGTAAATGTTTAAAAAAAATAATTACCTGAAATACCAAAGAGCAGAAATGCTCCTCACAATGCCACATTAAAATGAGGCAAACTATTGCCTGTCAATATTATTGCCAATTACATTATTAAGATTTAATGGCAATTATGTTGTTAAACAGGTGATGGGTATTTGTACACCTATAAATGGGGATAGCTGAGACACTGGTGAAGTGGAGGAGTATTGACTCTACTAAGTCAGTAAGCCCTTTCTGCAAGGAAAAGTCTTAGTTTTGATTTCAATTGTCTTGGATCCATGTAACACTGCCAACTACCACTTATGTCACTATTGCAATGTGTGTCTATCCTATCTGACCTCCCCGTCACCACCAGCTGCTACCCTCCCTCCCAGCCACCAGTACTCTCCCAACCTGATCTCTTTCTCTCCTAACCCAATCAATTGCCCTCTGTCCCATTCTTACCCCTTTGAAGTTAAAGCAGCAGCAGCCCATCACTGGACAGGGGAGGAGCCAGCATTAAGAGGTTTGGCCAGTTCAGGGGTTTGTCATTGGCATTGCATGGACGTCAGAGCAGTGGCGAAGCTGTTTGTACTCCACCATCTGAGCACCAGGAAGGGTGCAGCTGGAAATGGGTACTGCACACTCAGAAATCAAGGCCATCCCCAATAGCTCTCCCTCTTAATTGCCCCACTTCCCACTCATCTTTTAATGACCTACTTGAGGGCTGTTATTGGCATTATGACCCAAGCTTTGTTTCCACTTCACTGTAAGCTCCCTGGGGATCCCAACTGTTATCTGCAGCTCACCAACTCAATGATAATAAGGCCGATTCATTAACACACAGGGATTAATACATTTTTGGGCATACTTAAATTTCTGCATTAGTATCTGAACAACAGAGGCTGGATTTTCACCCCAAGAAGCAGGAAACAGGGGCCAGGTCTGGACTTGCATCAGAAACGAGCTTCCAGTGGGAAGCTGACTGAAATTCAGGGTTTTGCAACGGTGAGCCTTAATTGAAATGGAGATGGGTTTCCTGTCCAATTAAAGCTGTTGGAGGCGGGTACAGAAGCAGGTTTCAGATACCTAAGAAAGCCATCACTGAGGCTGCTGGGTGGCCTGAGAGAAAGAGTTTGATCCAAAGCCTGCCACTGCACCACTGGGACCTGAGACGTCACAGGGGAGGTAGAGGCCTGGCACCCATAAGGGAAAGGTCTTCTTTCCAGAGGTTGTCAGGAGAAGGCCACCTTGTATTGCCAAAGGGACATTTCTCTGTCACTTCCTCAGTCTCCAGTTCCCCTCCTCTCTTAACTCCTGCTCCTCCCCCGATGAACTGTCTCCCACCAGGGTCTCACCATCCTCAAGGTCCATAACTCTCTGGAGGGCCATGTTATGACCAAGACCCTTGCAGAAGTTTATTTTGGGGCATCACCTGACTGGTTAGTGCACAGGACCTAGTGCTCTCCAACCTACATTTCCCCATCACTTGTGAATCTGATGTGTTGTCCAATCACGTTAAAGAGGGTAACTGTTACCTGGGTGATGCACCGATCTGCAGCCACCTGTGAGGCGCCTCAGAGATCCATAGTGACAAGGACGCAGGTACCCATGACCAACCACTTAGCGAGTTGCAGTCTCCTTTGGCACTGATTCTCAGTCACCTCCGGGTATCTTCGCCTCTGCCTGTAGATCCTGTGCTCAGGATGGTACCTCCTCTTTTGTGTCCTTGTCCCTCTCCTCTGGTCTCCTGATGCCCCATTGCTCCCTATCTCCAATGGCCTTGATTTCTGAGTGTGCAGCACCCATTTCCAGCTGCACCCTTCCTGGTGCTCAGGTGGCAGAGTACAAAGAGCTTCGCCACTGCTCTGATGTCCATGCAATGCCAATGACGAACCCCCAAACTGGCCAAAGCTCTTAATGCTGGCTCCTCCCCTGTCCTGTGATGGGCTGCTGCTGCTTTAACTTCAAAGGGGTAAGCACTTTAACAAATGAAAACCAGAAACACTTAACTGTTTAAACTTTCTGGCCCCCTTCACATGCCCCTGACATTTTCCTTGCCTGCCTTCAGCGGGTCTGAGACAGACAGCTGCTGAATGCCAGCCACCTCCAGGAAGATTTCAAAATGTTTTCAGAGACAGGTCTTAACAAGCACTTCTCTACTTTAGTTGTGCTCTTTAGGAGTGTGGGTAAGTTTGGAGGCCCCTGCTCTCCCTTGCTGTCACAAAGATTGGAGACACCAGAAATGGAGTTGGGATATTCGGCTGCACGATGTTGCCGCCGTTTTTCGGCCACCCCCTCCATTCCAAACCAAATCAGGCCACAGAAATTCGGCCCTAGGTTAACCAATAGGTTATGGTTTTGGGTGACTTCATGTGCCTTATTATGGCTCTCAAAAATTCTGGAGGAATGCAACAGTATTCTGTCCCATTTTTTGATCCATCTGGGTTCCTAGGATGTTCTTGGGTGCCAACATTTGGCACGGAAATGGACCAAAAATAGGCAAAGAGAACTCTGCTCTTTCTTGCCTCTCTGAGAAATTTGGAGTCTACATTCATCTATCACTCAGCCCCCTACATAGTCAGTTTGATATTGGATCAGATTTATTTCCCAAAGCTTCTGACAAGAGAGCATGGACAAAGCAATTGGTAATGATTAATTCTAATGCACAACATTAGACCTGACATCTCTCATTGGTATCTGCTGTCTATGAATGACTCAAACCCACATTTACAAGTGTCTAATGACTAACTAATGACTTTGGGTGGAAGTCTGCGCTGCAACATGATAATGAAGCTGGGCAGTTAAAATCTTCTGGGTCTCTCTGTTCATGATATCCAGATGAGCCACCTGGCTTTGGCCACACCCCCCTCCCCCACCCCAACAGCTCTCTTCCCACCCCACCAACAACCAAGCCCATCTCTGAATTAAAATTGAGCCCAGTATAAATTTCGGACTATATTTACCCATTTTGTTACAATTTTTGTTTTAATGAAATTCTAAACTTCATCCCAATCATTAAAAATTGGAATACTGCATATTTCAGATCTTCATGTCTTTGAAAATGTAAAATCAACACAAGTAAAATGCAACAATTTTGTCAACTTCATTATTAAATATTGTTTTAATACTTTTACAGGCATCCAATAATATTTGGATTCCCATTCTCTCTGATTGACACCCTTTCACATATTTCCAATGCAGTCATCTATGTATACATCCTTATTTCCAATTTGCAATGTTGAAAAAAACAAAATCCCTGATTATTGTTTTGTAATATGATTGATGCTATGGATATAGATACAAGATGCGTATGAGTTTTGTGAAAACCTAGTGTAATATAATATTAATACTGGCAGCACATGAGTAGAATATTAGATAAACTTTCTGTGATGGCAGGCTAGGTGCAATTGTACTTTTCATCAGAATCATTTCAAGTACTTTGAAACCTCTTGATTGCCTTGGGGAGATTTTAGCTTTGTTCAAAGATACCATGTTTGCAATTCTTGTCATCTCTTCTCAAACTTCCTGGGCTCTGGTGTTCCAAAGCATCTGTAAAACTCAGTTATTATTTTTCTTTACAGTTCAACACTGGCCAGACCAATGGACCAAAGGGATTCGATATCAATGTAATGCCAGTTTGGAAGAAAAATATAACTGGCTCTGGAATTGTTGTGACAATCATAGATGATGGTGAGTAATCCTATTTTTAAAGTGCAGCCGCTTGAGTTCACTTCTTTTCCCCAAACAAGAAGTATCTGGGGCCTATAGATGTGGATTTAAGTGGGATGTGCTCAAATGGCCATGAGTCAAAAGTTCTTTTATTATAACTGCTGAGTGTTGTGCATGTGCCATAAGGTAGAACACTTCAATATTTGTTAACAATTAACAATCTGTCTCAGTTCCAGAGACAAAAATGTTTCATGTGCGTGTCAAGTTAGCAACCTTAACCCAGGAGGTAACCCACATCTACAAAGCATACTTTATGACTCAAGCATGCTGTTTGTTCAAAGAATTAAATCTCTCAGTTTGGAAAATAGTTGCCCATTTTGAAAATGTGAATATTTGGGAATTATTTTATAACGCCAGTGAGCGTAATGGATATAAAATGCATTTCTGTTCAAAGAAAGCTCATATATCATGCATGTTGTTCATTACCACTCTTAGCTTTTCTTACAAGTACTATGAATACTTTCTATGCCAGGTGCTTACCGTTTCTGCCACAAAATATGAAATGGAATAGATAAGTGTACCTAAAGTAAACTATTGATTTGTAGTTGATTAAGGCATACAGGCATGCACTGAACCCCCTCACCTGAAGTACCTTGTTCTCATTGTGTTACGAAGGTCATAGATCAAAGGTCAAAGCAGAATTTGCAGTTACATAATGCCTTCTATGATCTTAGGGCATCTCAAAGCATTTCACAGTCATCAAAGTGCTTTTGAAGTGTAGTCCGCAGCCAATTTGCACAGCGCAAGGAACCACAAATGGCAATATGATAATGACAGCTAACAGATTATCTACTTTAGTGATATTGGTTGAAGGATAAGAGACAAGGGAGGATAAAGGAGAGAACCACTGAGTCACAGCTGACTGGGTCAACCATGGGTCTACAAGTGACTGCTTTAACCGAGAATAGAGCATCACAATAAAATTATCTCTTTCAAGTTCACACAAGTCTCAATACAAGTTAGAAGACTTGGTTTAATTTTAATTTCAAAACTGAGAATAACTGAATAATTTTCATAGGACTAATTTATGTGTGAGTTATGATTAACCATGTAAATAAAAATTAAATCATATTTTATTGCTAGTTACATTGAATTACATACACAAATAAGTAATGTGATAAATGAATTTCAGTGCCAGTGTGATGCTAGATATGTATACCGTATATCCCAAAGACTGGTGGATCATATGAAACAACATGTACCAGCAGCTGTTCATGACAAGCAAGGAATGGACCATTCCTAACCAGCCCATGCCTGCAAAACTCAAAACACAGTGTCCAACATTAGGTGTGATTCTGCGATTGGAAAACATTTGCTGACTAATCCTCAGTATGATAAGAATTATGCTGGCAACCAATTTAAGGTTGTCAGTCAGGCTCATAGTGTAGTGCATTTGAGTGTACTGGAAACAACATATATTAATATACAGAGCCCTGTTCTTTGCAGATATTACATACATTGTGCCTGTTTTAGCTAAACAAAATAAGTGACAGCCATTTGCTGACACATTCCTCAGGGCAATGCGTTGATCAATCAGAATCAAGCTGCCTGGTTTAGATTTCAAACAATGCTTGGCAGTAAACTGTCTGTCAGCATTTATTGGTGCATTTTCATGGCAACGCCTCTACCAATGAGAGTCCACTTGCCAACCAATCAGCACTCTCCTCTCATACCATATAAGTTGTTGTTTTCCCCTTATATTGGTTTCTTGCAAAGTGTCCTGATGAGTGACAAAAAGCTTTGATATGTCTCTTTTCTTAGCACTATTTATTGCTAGTTATTATTGCATATTATAACAATAAACAATAGTTTTGTATTAAAATGTTTTAGCTCTAGAATCCCTGCGACTTGGGGAAGACACTGTTGTGGCAAACTGTCATTGGGTGGACTGGGGCTGGGGTGGAACCTGGATCTGCTAGGGTTCACTCTTTTTTGACCCCATCTCAAATCTCAGTCCTTTTGGGCATGGGTCCATATTATACTTGCATTGGGTACCAGGAGCCCTGTGAGTACTTTATGCCCAGCATTACTAGTGGATTGAAGGAGTGAATTGAAATTGGCAGACTGAACTTCAGCTAAACAATTGATTACAGAATAATCAATTCCATTTCCAAACCAACAAAAGAAAGAAGAGGAACGTTTTCTTGATTTATCACCATGCACCCCTCGGAGTACTGTGGAACTGAATTCTGCAATGAAATTCCTCTCATCACACTTCCCCAGGCAGCCCTAATTGTTCAAGTCACCCATCCGTAACACTGAAATTCTCCTAATCCTAGGATCTCCAATGGGATTTCTAATAGGATCAAGGATTTTGGTACTGTTGGGTTGGAAGTTCTGTTTTACCCCAGATCCACTGTACAAGATCTTCCAGGAATTCCAGGGTCTGCATTTTAACTTGTATCTAGAAATTCTAGACTAGATAAGAATAGATTATTTGTCAAAACATGAAGTATCCTGTCACTGAAAACTAGATCATGCAGAGACTGTATTTAACCAGTGTCTTCATGTTCATGGGAGGTATAATGTTGCTTTTACTGAAACTTGTAAGCAAATCACAATCACAGAGGAACTGAATTTTTAAGGTATGCTGGGGGACATGTTTTGCATTGCATTGCTTTGCTATTCATAATTAAATTGTAAATGCATTCTTTACACTCATATTGACAGACAGTGACACGAAAGAGGAATTCTTCCCCTCCAGAGTTTTGAATAATTACATTTGGGTATAAGGAAGAAGTTTAAGGAAGCGCTAGATTTATTTTGAGATTGTATCTTTAAAGCTGTTGCCTCCATCAAGAGATAGTATTGGTCACAGTCCATAGTCTGTGGACAGAACAGGTTGGTTGAGCAGATTGACCTTTCCATATTCCATGCTTTATCTTCTTTGAATGGATTTGGAGCAATAAAGTAAGCAGCCGGGAGAAAATGGGCAGGTAGTCCACTTCTCTGGAGCTCCACCTATCTTGCCTGAGAATGCGGTGCCTGGTGTCTAAAAGTTATCAATAACTAGCATGGTTTAAACCACACCAAGAGAAGACCTGTGTTCTTATGTTCTTAAATGTCAGTCTTGAACTAAGAGGTTTCTGTGAAAATAACGATTGCAGGGTTGTTAACTTGTTCCTTAAAAACAGACTTGCCCTGATGCAAACAGATGCTCTGGTCAGCCCTGGACGCTGTCCCACAGCCACACTTAACATTGAGGCCATTTAATGCCTGAAAAATGGATGCATTGAATATCAATTTCTATCCCACTATTTTTAAGCAAACAAATTAATAGTGCAGAGTGAGAAACTATCAATAATGGAAAAAAATAGTTATTCTTGTCACAGGGTGGTTTGCTTAGAGCATTGAAAAGAAAATAAGTCATAGCAGCTAATCTGATGTCCTTTGCAATGATTTTGGCTCCACTCGGAGGCTATCCATGATGATGAATCAAGTCCATGAATTCAGCACAAAAACACAAATACCTGGAAAAGCTCAGCAGGTCTGACAGCATCTGCGGAGAGGAACACAGTTAACGTTTCAAGTCTGTATGACTCTTCAACAGAACTAAGGAAAAATAGAAAAGAGGTGAAATATAAGCTGGTTTAAGGGGGGGATGGGACAAGTAGAGCTGGATAGAGGACCAGTGATAGGTGGAGATAACCAAAAGATGTCACAGACAAAAGGACAAAGAGGTGTTGAAGGTAATGATATTATCTGAGGAATGTGCTAATTAAGGGTAGAAAGCAGGAGTCCATCCCATTCTCTTAGTTTCTTCACCTCTGTCACATCTGTTCTGATGATGCCACTTTCAAAAACAGTTCCTCGGAGATGTTTTCCTTCTTCCTTAACCAAGGTTTTCCACCCACATTGGTTGACAGGGCCCTCAACCGTGTCTGGCCCATCTCCCGCGCATCTGCCCTCACACCTTCCTCTCCCTCCCAGAACCATGATAGATTTCCCCTTGTCCTCACTTATCACCCCACCAGCCTCCGCATTCAATGGATCATCCTCCGCCATTTCCGCCAACTCCAGCAAGATGCCACCACCAAACACATCTTCCCTTCACCACCCCCCCCCCACCCCCCGGCAGCATTCCGCAGGGATCGTTCCCGCCGGGACACCCTGGTCCACTCCTCCATCACCCCCTACACCTCAACCCCCTCCCACAGCACCTTCCCATGCAACCGCAGAAGGGGCAACACCTGCCCATTTACTTCCCTTCTCCTCACCCTCCAAGGGCCCAAGAACTCGTTTCAAGTGAAGCAGCATTTCACTTGCGCTTCCCTCAATTTAGTCTACTGCATTCGCTGCTCCCAATGCGGTTTCCTCTACATTGGAGAGACCAAACACAGACTGGGTGACCACATTGCAGAACACCTTTGGTCTGTCCACAAGCATGACCCAGACCTCCCTGTCGCTTGCCATTTCAACACTCCACCTTGCTCTCTTGCCCACATGTCCGTCCTTGGCCTGCTGCATTGTTCCAGTGAAGCTCAGCGCAAACTGGAGGAACAACACCTCATCTTCCGACTAGGCACTTTACGGCCTTCTGGACTGAATATTGAGTTCAACAATTTTAGATCATGAACTCTGTCCTCCATTCCCATCCCCTTTCCGATTCCCCTTTTTTCCAATAATTTATATAGATTTTTCTTTCCCCACCTATTCCATTATTTTTAAATGTATTTCCATCCATTGTTTTATCTTTGCCTTTTAGCCTATTTCAATCCCTTCCTCCCACCCCTCCCTTACTAGGGCTATCTGTACCTTTGTTATCACATTCCTTAGATAATATCACCAGCTTCAAAACCTCTTTGTCCTTTTGTCTATGACATCTTTTGGTTATCTCCTCCCATCACTGGCCCTCTATCCAGCTCTACTTGTCCCACCCCCCCTTAAACCAGCTTATATTTCACCTCTTTTCTATTTTTCCTTAGTTCTGTTGAAGAGTCATACGGACTCAAAACGTTAACTGTGTTCCTCTCCGCAGATGCTGTCAGACCTGCTGAGTTTTTCCAGATATTTTTGTTTTTGTTTTGGATTTCCAGCATCTGCAGTTTTTTGCCTTTATGCATGAATTCAGCACTCCATCACTGTTGTAACATCAAATATCACTGCATTTTTTCTTCATAGTTCAAATAAAAAGCAAGGGCCTTCCTTCTCAGTAACTGATGATTTGCTGGTATTAATGTTATATTTATAATCAATCCTAATTATTTCTATTTTTGACCAAAGCAGGATATTCCACCAAAGCCTAACACAAGACCAAATTAGATATCTTGGCTACTGTCAGTTTACCAGGTGCATTAGAACGAATATGAATTGCCATCAGCTTAAAAAGTGCTATACAAACCCTAATGATTACTGCAGTGCTATATTTTCCCATGTAACTTAAATAAAGTTGGAATTAACTACCTGAAAATACACAACCCTTCAATCCAACTTACAGATGGCATAAATTTATATAAACAGAAAAGCAGATGAATGTGGGGATATATGACATCAAATCAGAACGTGCTGGAAGTACAGAGAGAAAAGTCAGGTTGGCATTTGGGACATTACGTCAGAACTGGCACAGTCAAGCTGGAGAATCCTATTATTAGTTAGGTAACTTGACAAAGGTACTTCTCCAGTCTGTGCATGTCTGTTCTGGTGAAATGTTTGAAATATTCTGCCCAAAACATTAGCTAATCTTTGTCTTTCAGATCCAGGTGGTGGCTGCCCAATATTTTCAGCTTTTCATATTTTTGTTAATGCAAGTTTAATATTCTATTCCTTAAACATTTTACTTCCTGTATAAATTCTACAAATGCAAGTTCCTTTGTTAGTCCTCCTTCTATAATTTTGTCTATTCCTTACACTCTATATATTTTTTAAAATGCTTGCATATGGCTGAAAGTATTTTTCCAAGCATTCCAATGTTTTCCTAACTTATCTTCATAAACTTCAGAAATGTGACTGAAACCTTTGTAAGTTCACAAATAATAATATAAATCAAAGCAGAAGATGTCAGTCTTCTTGCAATTTCCTTTTGGTCAGTAGAATAAGAAACCAGATGTCCTTGGCACGCTGAATGAGCTTTTCATCTCCTTACGATTTTTTTCAATGTCATAAAATAAATGTAACTTTAAAAAAAAAGTTATAATGTTTAGGTTTCCCATTGCCCTGTGATACAATCTGTTTTACATTGATTTAGCTACAGTGAAAGAACTTTTTATTCAGGGAAGCCAAAGTTTCTTTAACAAATATGGGTGAATGCCCAGAATCCTGGACTGCCAGAAGTATTAATCTCTCAGAAATTGTGCAACTCATCGAACTAAATTAGCCACTGAATGCATTGTTAGTGATAATGAAATGGTGGATGTGTTTATTTCTGTACTGCGTGTTACATGTCATCAAATACCTTTTATACTTTTTTCCTGGGCTCCTTCACTTGCCCTAATTCTTTTCCACTGTGCAAACCCATAAGAAATTGTATAAATCTCTATCTATTAGCTTCCTGTTCAAGCAACGCATAGGTGTCCATGAGAGGCACATAGTACTCCCTCTGCCATTTGTAAAATTTCACTCTGCAATATTATTAGTGAACTTGTCAATGTGGCTTTAAAAAATTCCTTTGTCCTTTGCTTTAACAAAGACATTAAACTACTTAAAGCACTCTGATGGTGGATTGAGGTATTTAATATAAATGCATAAATGCTTTAATTACTAATATCTCATAGCTATTTCAATTCATTTATATTGCTTTCCCATCCTAAGTAGTGGTTGAGTGACTTAGTGCTCCTACACACAGTAATGGAAGCAAACAGCAGTTGTTTTTTTGCTAAAAGCCAGATGTCTGAACGAAACTATTATTAAAGACATGCAGCAGGAACTTTGAATTCAGATTTAGATTGTTGGTTGACCAGTGAAGCAGCTGCTGGGACATGCTCCCGCCAACTTTGAAAAAAAATATCTGCAGGCATTGGGTGCATAGATGCCAAAGTATTAAATGCCAGCAAAGAAAGATCATAGTCTCCATCAGGGGCTGTGGATATTGTAAGTGAAATATAGCGAAAATGAAAAATGAAAATCAGTGCAATGGAACAGACATGTATGTGGCAGCTGCTCCAGTGGGCACCCACAAAATTGAAAATTCATCCAGCACATTGACAACCATCCCTACACAGACAGCAAATTAAAATATTAGCGTAAGTACTACAAGAGGACCCGAGTCCATAATAAGTTGCAAATATCGCTAAGTAAAGAAATAGCTAGGATATTGTGGAACAACTCCATTCCAGAAAGAATCCCACAGGCCTGCTGCTGAAAGTGTTTCAACACAACCAGGCAACTTTTAAATAAAGTATTTAATTCTCCCCAGGTGCCTGAATAACACAAAATTCCAGCTGTCAGGTAATAAAATAGGAAAGAAGGTAAGAAAAACAAATCAATAACTCCAGTTATCTCCTTAAAGGATAACACAGGAAAATTATATTTAAAGGGCCAGGGCTTGAGAAGTTAAGGTTAAAGGGTTGCAAGGGAGAAGAAATAAGATGAAAGAAAACACCTGTGGGAAATAGCAAAGGGAACCTCCTGAGACAGGTTGTGATAAATAAGAATAACTAAAAGAAATAGAAAGTGAAGCAAAACCCCTGAGAGAGGTAAAAGGGGCAACAAATAAGAAGGGAATTCAAGAGAACACCTGGGATTAGAAAAAAATACTTAAACGTGGTAACAGAAATACAACATGAAAAGGAAGCAGCTGAGAGAAGTATAACTAAAATGGAGCACATGAGTGTGATTGCTCTGGGATGTTTAAAGATGAAAGAGTGAGATACGACAGAGGGATATAGAGATGCAAAAACCACCTGTTAATTAGTAATCTGAAAAATTATGGCCTTAGAAGGCAAAGTACAGGAAAAAGTCAGACAGAGGTGAGGGGACGTTTTGGAGTGATTAGCTAAATTGAATGAACGATTCATCTCCAGAAAGTGATTAGGCTGTACTAACATCAGACCTCAAGAGTGAACATTGAGGGATTGGAGCTGTACAATCAGGACTGTGTTATCATAGCTAAATGGAAAAGACCTGAAGGAATTCAAGGAAATGGTGATGCTGGATGGACCAAGGTTGATCAAAGAAGCAAGAAAGATAGAAAACCTTGCAACATTATCCAAAAGACAATATTAGTGAACAAATATCAGACACTGCCCAACAATATGGAAGGTAATAAGGTGCCAGAAGGTGAGGCAGTTAGGAAACCAAAGAGGATAGGCTGGACAAAGACAGAGATCCCAGGTCAGAGACAGATTGTTGTGATAGGTGTTTTTTTTTGCTGGGGGAAGTCAATAGTTAGGTGCATTATAAGGACAATACCTATTGGATGTTGAGCTAGCAAGAGCTAAAGCAGCCATGTTGAGGAATAGTACAATGTACTTGCAATGGAAGAACCCCAGAAATTCTTGAAAAATTACATAAATGGCAATTACAAAGTTTTCCCGAGGTTTTCACAGCTCTTCTCCCCATGTTGCAGTGGATGAGTGGCAGAACCACCATGGAATTTCACCCCAAAGAATATACTGGAGAATGAGAAAGGAGACAAATTTATCACAAGATGTATGTACATAAGCTGTAGAAACTTTAGAAATAAGATGGTAGATTTGGAGGCTGTTGTAGCAGTAGGAACAATGATGTGGTGGGAGTATCACAAACATAGCCTTTCGTATTCAGGAGTGCAGACTGTTTAGGAACAGTGGGAAAAAAATGGTGCCATATTTCTGTATGTTGTGGCATCTGGACAGTAAAAGAAAGTGATCTTGTGAGAATCAAAAGCTACAAACTGAAATCTATACAGTAAAGCCCCACCGTTTGTGACTTCCCCTTTCGCTTATGCAGAAGTCTTAGTACACCAGTTCACCCATTACAGGCCCTCCACGGTTTTAAAAATAAAATACAGAAGCCATCTTTAGAAAATGCTGAAAAAAAGAAAAAAAATGCCTTAATGAAGATAAAAAGGGGTGTCCATGATGTATTCCCTGCAGTAGAAAGTCTGTCTGCTGTTGTTTGCACATGGGTGTTCCTTGTTGCTGTAATTTAATTCCTGTGGCAGCATTTTCAACTCTGCGGGTGGATGCAAACCTGACCCGCTTGAGCATGAAATGATGCGTGATGACGTTGGGTGAGCGTTCCAACGTCAACGCGCAGTTGCTCAGTAGTTCGGCTGGAGGGCATGCGCGGAAATCGGCAGCGTGCCTGCCGACAATTAAAAGACCTATTAAGGCCATTAAAATATCGATTAACTTAAATTTTTCGCTGCCCATTCAACCTTACAGTTGGCGGGCAGGCGAAAAGGCCAAGCAGGAACTGGAACGTCCAAGGGCGGGATAAGGTTTCCAACATGAAATAAAAATAAAATAAAACTTTTTAAATTTCATTTATAACATGTCCCTACTCATGTGACAAAGATGTGGAGATGCAGTGGCTAAACATAACAGTGAAAAAATTCAGTACCTCAAAAATAAGTGGACAGTCAGAGAAGAGGTGAAAACCATATCAAATGCAAACAGGCTTGAAATGAAGGATGACCACAACATTGTAAATACTCTAAATGAAAACTTGTTCCCAAGTATTCATAAAAGAAGAAATGAGCAACAAGACCACCCCCTCATCAAACAAAAATATCCCAAGTATAGTCAATGACTTCACTATGAATGAGATGAAAACCCTAGACAGTCCAGTTGGGCTCAAAGCAAATGAAGCTCAGGAGTAGATAGTATTTATCCTAGAGTGCTAAGAGAAGCTAGGTAGAAGACCTGTGAGGCACTAAGCATCATTATGTGAGAGTCAGTGGGCTCTGAGGGAGGTACCAGCAGAATGGAATACGGCTAACATTGTGTTTATATTAAAAAAATAACAAAACAACATCAACAGATCCATTTTTCTTAATCAAATTTACTATTAGCTGAGAATCATCTATAAAACCTTGTTAACAAAGATGCAAACAGGAAAGATCCTGCCTTGACTTCTTTGAGGAAGTGTTAACCAAGATGGATAGCGGTAAGCCCGATGATATGGTATATTCTGGTTTCCACAAAATTCTTGGTAAAGCTCCAGAAAAGTCATCAGATGAGTTATAGCATGAAAGACTGGGAACCCAAGGAGTGAGTGGAAGTACTAAATGGCTCAGTGCTGGGACCTGTACTGATTCTAATTTACACAAATGACCTGGATTCAGAAATACATTGAAAAGCGGTCAAAATTTGCAGATGTCACCAAAGTGGAAATAGCAGAATTGAAGGAGGCATCTGAAAAATTACAGAATGATTGTACAAAATATATAAATGGGCAGAACTATAGCAGATTTTTTAATACAGAGAAGCATAAAGCACGACATGTAGGAAAGAAAAATAAATGATGGATGATGTGTATACAGAGTAACAGGATTATGCATGAAGTATTCAGTGACCTTGAAACCTATTGGGCAGATTTTTCCCTTGGCAGACAGGTCAGGAAGCCGACCGCCACCCGCAATTGAGACCGGACCGCGATTTCATGCTGGCGGGCTAATTAAGGCCCAGCGTGAAACGTCCTGTGCGGTGGGGGGAGGAGGGTGAGCAGGGCGAGCACAAACTCTGCACATGCACGTGAGTGAGCACTTCATAATCTCCCTGAGGCACAGAGCTGTTAGGAAAGAAAATAACGAAAATAAAAAATATAATTAAACATGTCCCCTCATGTGACTCAGGGCTGCGTTATTAATTCCATTTTAAAACTTTTATTTTTATTTGCTTTTGGAAACTACACTCACCGGTGGATGAGGTTTCTAAAAAAATTCCAAAGGCTGCTTGGCCTTTTCGCCTGCCCGCCAACCGTTAGATTGGATGGGCAGCAAAAAAATTAAGTTAATTGATTACTTAATGGCCTTAACAGGCCTTTTAAATGGCCCCAGTGCACGCCCGCCGTCCGAACTATTGCGCAACTGTGCGTTGACGTCGGCACGCTCAGCTGATGTCAACGTGCATCATTTCACACTCAAGTGGGTCAGTCAGGCATGTGCCCGCCCGCCAAGTGAAAATTTCTGCCCACAGACTCAATTCTAAACACATCCAACCAATGCAGAGCAGCAGCCAGCAAAGATAATAGAATGTTGAGCTATTGGGTGAGATTTTAACTCACTCAAAACCCATTTGCTTACACAGAGTTAAAATCAGACCCTATACAACTGAAACACTAAAATATAACTGAGAAGATATTGGTCAAACAGTACAGTGCTTAAGTCAGATTCTACCCTCAAAAAGTTTTTGTTCCTGGTTGCCAAGGAACAAAAGAGACACTCAAGTGCTTGGAGGCAGTGCGGAGAAAAGCCAGTAGATTGATCCATTGATCCACAGTGTCAGGGGATCTGCTTAATGAGGAAATACCAGAGAAACTTGGGCTTTTCAGCTGGAGAAGAGGCATCTTAGGAGGTATATCAGGTTGTTAAGGGTAGAGAAAAATAACTGAATTCAAACATTACTTAAAATCAAACTTCTGAAGTAGAACTAGGAGAAACTGTTTCAAATGGATAATTGGTCATTTTAGGGCTGATGTGAGGGTTTCTTCTTCATACTGGTGATCAGTGCCTGCAGTGAACATCTGGATGGAGAAATGGAGGCAGAAGTCCTGGAGATATTGAAGAAATAACTGACTGCTACAATGGAAGGATGGTATGATTTCTCTGGATGGGTGAATTGAGCTGGGCCACGTGGTCTAAGTAGCTTATAATCTTGTAAAGTTTTTAGTGTCTGAAAGACCAGACCAGAGAGGCTGCTTGCCTCTAACCACTGGTATATGTGGATGACATCCTCCAAGTCAGTTTAGGTGCATTCAAAGGTGTCAGTTCTGCTCAGTTTGTAGCACTTCTCCTGAGCAGGAAATTGTAGGTTCAAGAATCCATTCTAGCAGTTGAACATGTAACCAAAAATAAAATTCCAGGATGAAACTGCACTGTCACATGTACCATGAGATGTTAAACCATGCAGTGCTCCTGTCGGCTCATTCAGGCAGGTGTAAAAGGGCTGAATTTGTGTGGGGGTTTTCCTGCTCATCCTTCATAACTTCAGTGGAAGAGCCACAGACACCCCAGAAAAACAGTGCAAACACCGTTCTCACAAATCTTCCCTGAACAGCAGAACCCACCTGTAATTCAACCCCTAAATAGCTTCACTTGAAATTTTCTCAGGGCATGTATCAAACTTCAGCTGAAGTGTCAGTATTTGGAGAGATTATTGGATGGCAGGTTTCATCACTTGAAGCATTAGATATAAATGCCAAGGAAAGAGGAAGAAGGAAAAAACTTAGCTTTTATATAGCACCTTACATGACCTCAAAAAGACCCCAAATTGCTTTGCAGCCAAGTAAGTCACTCTTGTAATATAGGAAACACAGCAGTTAAACTGCAAACTCCCACAAACAGCAATGCAATAGTGTCCAGATAATTTTTAAAAATTCATTAAATGCTGGCTAGGCCAGCATTTGTTGCCCATCCCTAAATTAAAATTAGAACAAAGAACAAAGTTGATTAAAAGCAAGACAGTCAAATAGTTATGAGAATTTGAAATTCATTGCCCCAGTAGGTTACAGATGCAATAAACTGACATGTTTATAAAGATCAATACTTAAGAAATAAGGTATGAGGAATGTAGAGAAGGGAATTGAAATTTTAATGCTAGGAGGTCAATGCTACCACCCACCATGGCACCCATTTCCCATGCTTCCAGATCCCAATTTTCCCAGTACTACGCCATCCTCGGACTCCTCTTCTATGCTGCTAGATACAAACTCACATCTATGCGCTACCTATTCTATCATTGCCTTTTCCAAACATGCTCTTCTCAGATCTGTGAACTCCTTTCCACTATAGCCACACTGCACTGTAGGCCATCGCAGTTCTCCCTCTTGCCCAAGTCTCTTTTCCAGAATTCTGACCCCAAAACTCCTGATTCATTTCTTCAAAAACATGGTATCTTTTTCCACTTACACCACACCTGATATAGTCTTTCCACTGCTCCCAAACACCAATAGCTCCTCATCACTGTGCCAGCTGTACTTCATTTCTGCTATGGTTTGGGGCCTTCAGGACTCACTACTCATCATTGCTCCAAGATCATGAAACTGTCCCCAAATGCCTTAAATCTAATAAATCAGCTGACACATCCCTACAGCACCCCCAATCACAGACAACATCTAACATTCCTCTCTCCCCCTTCATTACAGGTGCACATAACACTCCCACAACTGCCAAACTCTAGGACACCACTCTCATGACCCCAGTCTCTTTTCCTCTCCACCACATCATGGTACATTTTCTAAAATTTATACATTTTCTGAAATTTATAAAGCAGAAAGCAAAATGTAAAAACTGTAATTAGCACAATGTCATTTTTCCTCATTCCCCCCTTTCTAACTCTCACACACACACACGTGAACAAAAGACACAGGTATACGAATACCAAGTTTCTCTCTGCTTAAAAATACACACCAATTATGCCTCATTTAACACCTAACAAATTTATCAGCTGAATTTTCAAAATTATTTGAGTAAAAGCTTCTGAGCAGTACCACTGGATCCTGGGAAATTGGGAACATTGAACATATTCAGATTATTGTATAGTATGTGTGCTCTGCCCAAAGGCATGTCTTTGGCTCATTGTCTGCTGTTGCTTCATCCTGAGCCATTTTCATCAGCAGTGATTTGCCATTGCCTTCCACTCTCAGGCAGGGCAAGGAAGCAGGTCCCAAGTCTACCTCAGCCAGAGCAGAAATTGAACCCACACTGTTGGCATTATTCTGAACCACACACCAGCTATCTAGCCAACTGAGCTAACCAGTATATTCAGACTACATAAACCAAATTCAGCTCAAAGGAGTACACCTCTGGACAATATATCCATTTTAAGTTCAGTTTTTAAGGAAAGTCTAAAAGGCATGAAATACAATTCAGATGAATTGAATTATGTTGTCAGGAACCTATATGATTTTTAAAATTTTTAGTTTATTTATTAGCCTGTTTGTATTTTCCATGTTCCAATCAAAAACAATTGCTTCACTCTACCTGGGAAAATCACTTACAAATTTCCTTCCAAACGTTTTAAGTTCAAATTTATACTTTTCCTTCACTTCCACACCGCACCACCCTCTATTACAACAGCATAACCTTTAACTCAACATGAACAATGCCACAGGAAATTTTCTGGTATACAAATATAAACATTGTAACTAGCATGTGTTTTGTCTATCACTTCTTAAGCACACTTTCTGCATCCCACTTCCTTCAATCACACCTCAGGCATCACACTTCATATTCAATGTATGTGCCATACTTGCACCTTACTGTGTGCATATTGGCTGCTATGTTTGAATATGCACTTTGCCATGTCCTCAGGACTTCCCAAACAATGAATGCTTTTTAAGTGCAGCCATTGTTGTAACATAGGCAAACATAGCAGTCAATATGCACATAATAAGATCCCATAAATAGCAAACGATAAGAGCAGGTAATTTGTTTTCAATGGTACTTGCTGAGAGAAATCAGGGATGCACACTAGGTGAACTTCTTAGAAGTAGAAGTGTTTGATAAGGAATAGCAAGAGGAATCCAGGTCATCAGTGGGTTTCTCTGTGAGGCTAGGAGCCATGGAAGCAGAAGATAGCCTTCGTATGGACATTGTGAATTGTCACACAATAAAGATTTTGTGGATGCTGCCTGGATAGTGGCCATTTTGGATTTGCCTTCAGTTTGGGCTGAATGGCCCATTTTTATGCTGTAAATTCTACATAATGTGCCATTTCGCTGGATTTTCCACTGAGGTTATGATACAGGATTCTGTTAAGGAAATTACGGACACATGTCATACATATGTTATCACGTGTTTCTTCCGAATCCCAGTAGGCAAACTAAAAACAGTCAGTGAGACATGGTCATGCAAGAATTGTTAAACTGTTTTATTTTACAGAGAGCAAGTGAATACACCGTTTGAGATTATAATCAAAACTGACTTGCTTCACTTAACTTTAAGCACCTCATGAATAAGAAAGAAAACACACCACACTATCTCATGTTAGTTGACTAACTATGCTTTTTTTCTGAGGTTCTAAATAGCTCTGAACTTCAGATAAGCAAGTTTGCCCTTATTAAGCTGGGCTCCTTTCCCATATCTAACTAGACTGACTAGCCTATGTGTTACATGCTTTTTTTCATCGCTCTCCCAAGAGTTGTGTTCTGTTAGTCAACTACTGAGCCAACATCCAGAGCAGAAGTTTCAACATATCATCTGTGACACATGTTGGAAATGTGTGAAAGGAGCAAATTTGAACTTTTCACACAAAACAGGTGGCTGCTGGACAAAGAATTCATTCAAAACTACCTTCTACATTAATGTATCAAATAGCATTGCTATAAATCTGAAAACATTTGCAAGATTTCTTCTTGATTCAGTCTGGTGTATGAAGAAATGTGTAAATCACTCAAATAACAAAATGATTTTTGTGAATGTAGCCTCATTTTGTGTTGTAGTGAAAAATTAGATGACAGTAAAACACTCACTGAAATAATCCACTGAATAGTCATAATTCTAGTCATAATTTGCTGTGTTTTATGTTTTCCTTATTTTTAAACATGATAGCCTGGAATTTCCATTCAATTGCGCTGGATTTTTTGGCATAATTCATCCAAAATTAGCGTAACCAGTGCAAAATATTGTGGAATCTGGAGTAATATTTGCATTCGGTATTGGTTTCCACAATCTCTTACGCTAGTTTTAAAAACAATGTGCTAGATGATGGCCCCACCCACTACATTGATCATGTCCACCTGGTGAATTAATCACCATTGGGAGTTTCTGCCAGTTGTGTTGCGTTGGAGGTCTTCAGGGGTGCTCTAAAAATTAACTTTTGATTGCAAGGATACTAAAATGTACATTTTAAAGGTTTATGAATGTAATCCTTGTTTAAATTTACTAAGAAGCTGACTACTGTGCTATAATTTAACAAGAAAATAGCTCTGTAGATTTTTAAAGGTGAATTTCAGTAATTTAAAATCAAGTTACTCAGAGATGGTGGGTTGACACTATAATTTGCAATGCTTATATTGTGTGATAAACCCATTTTTAGCTGTATTAATCAAACTTTACCAAGTTACCACTCATTAAAAAATGTTCCTTGATTTATTTTAGCAAAACTTGTATTAAGGATTACATTTTAAAATACTGCCCAATTGAATTAGTACAGGGCAAATTTTGTGTTTGGCAATATTCAAATAAATTTGAGCAGAAATTGGCAGGGGGTGGGGTGAGAGAATAAAAAAACACTTTTTAAATTAAGTGCAATTTTGGCTGTGTTTGCACCAGAATCGCCGATTCTTCATCCCAGTAAAAGTATTATTGATGAAAATGAATCCATATACTCTTCTTGTGGAGGAAGCAACAGATTTATTACAGTCTAATATATCTTTCCATTGTTTAATCAGGATTAATTATTCCCACTCCAAATGAGTATTCCGGCAGAGAGTCGGCCGGTGATCTTCTCCCAAATCTCTGCCTATGCCACTCTAAAATCAGTGACTGAAAGGCATGAAAGTAGCTCAGAGAGAGCTTCATGCTCAACTTTGATTTCCCTCTCTTCCTGTGAAGAACAATTTGTTAACCTCTAGTTATTTCCTGACACAAATGTTCCTCAGATTGGGAACTCAGCAAGGGAAGCATTGTTGGCATGAACCAATGTTTCACCACTCAGAAATGATATGCACCTGTCTCACGTACATCACTGTCTTCAGTTTACTTGCCACATCTATTTGGCCGAACATTGGAACATAGGACTTAGGAGCAGAGTAGGCCATTCAGCCCTTTGAGCCTGCTCCACCATTCAATAAGATGACAGCTGACCCAGTTGTGTCTCAACTCCACTTTGCCATCTGCCCCCCATAACCATTGATTCCCTTGTCTCTCAAAAACCTGTCTAACTCTGCCACATTCAATTCTTAGTTGCTTCTTCTAGTAGACAGTTTTAACAAACATTTGAGATGTAAAACAATTTGGGCCAGACTTTCATGTTTCGGAAGTTGGGAACATCACAATCCCACCTCCTATCTGGGTGTGCTGGCTGACGGGATTTTCAAATGGTGGCGGCAGGGACAGCCTGAATTCAGACCTGCCGCCTCCAGCAGCAGACCTGAGATGGCAGCAAGCTGATGCCAACATAGCCAGGTTAAAAGCCACTCCTCCATTTGCAGAGACATCTGTCCAGTTCTGAAGATCAGCATGAGGCCACCCTAACCTTCACCCCTTATCACTTCCCTCACTCCCCCCAGGCCCCGTCTCCCTTCCTTACCCCCCTCAACCACAATGCCTCTTAACCCCTCCATACCATCCTCAACCACCAACCCCCCCCCCCCAATCTGCAAACTCATTATTCACTATAAACAGAACACATGGGCCCTATAATAACATTTGGAAGCCATTGAAAGTTCAAAAATCTGTCAAGATAAACAAACATTACCTGAAGGCTTAAAGTTAAATATCCATTTAAGTAAACATTATCCACTCATAAATCTGTCAATATGAAAATGTTCACATTTCCCTGGACAGCTGTCTAAACAGTGCCTGCTACACAGGATTAGTAAGTAACTTGAAAGGCAGCCAAGCATTCAATTTGACATTCCCCTGAACAACTACATAAACTGTGTAAGCAGAATCCATTAGAGTCTTTGAAGGCAGACAGAAGCTTAGCCATCTGTCAAAGTTTTGAAACAGCCAAACAAATAGCTGAGCTGAACTTAAGGAAACAATGAAAGCAATGGGGAAATTTTGTGCAATCAGATCTGGATTTCAAACTGGGCTAGCCTTCTAAAATTGTACAATACAAAATAGCACTTTATCTAGTGGATAATCTACTCTCTGAGTAGACTTTCACAATGCTTCACTTGACAGCTTGCTAGTTGTCAGAAGTAACAAGCTGGCAACTACATTATTTAATGGTCATTTCCCTTTTCAAATCAAAGCTCTATTATCACTCACTATAATAAAAATAGATGTAACTTATGATACAGCATTTCATAATTAAGGTGAAGTAGGCAGCAACTTTTATACTGACGCTTCACATGGCTCCCGACTCCAGACCATAGTTTACCACATGCGTGCTGATATAATTTGCATTGCCTATCAAAACCCAGTTGCCTCCATCAAAATTGTGGAAGCTTGAAATGTCCATTTCCGCAATTGTGCCAGCAATGTCAGGAAAGCAAAATCTGCGCTCTCAGCCCAGATGAAAATTGCCAGTACCGGAACTGGGAACAGGAATCCCAAAACTGGGTCCTGCTTATCATTTTTATAGCCCACCTGATGCACTTCGGCTCATACCAGGAAGGGAATATCCAGCCCTTTGTGTTTCTTGCTATAATTCCTTATTATAGGCTTCATCTGAATACACATCCCACTCCAATCAAATAGTAGTAAGAGAGCGCATATTAATAGAGGTCAGAGATTGAGAAGCTTAAGAGGTAGAGAGCTGCCACCATTGGTTGTTCAATACGTTATCCCTGCTGCTTGTGTAAGACCATGAAATGAACAGAAGGTCTGATCGGAAATGGCAAGTAGGAAATGAATTGTAGGAAAAATGCATTTCTGTATTACCAAAACCTTTCATAAATCATAAGCTGGGACTTTGAAGAACCTAACATTGGAAATCACAACCTCTTTTAAACCCTATGTAAAATGAGCCTCTAGCCTGGATGGATGCCTGAAAATGCTCTTTGTAAAATATTAACTGAACATAGGGGACAGAGAGATATGCAGTTCATTGCCAAAACACACCAAGTGGATTTGGATGATGTCTGTATTACAACATTCATGGAATGAGTCATATTTGTCACCTTCACA
This sequence comes from Carcharodon carcharias, assembly GCF_017639515.1. Classification (NCBI taxonomy): domain Eukaryota; kingdom Metazoa; phylum Chordata; class Chondrichthyes; order Lamniformes; family Lamnidae; genus Carcharodon; species Carcharodon carcharias. The sequence continues at coordinate 71,970,892 of NC_054477.1, read as the reverse complement.
ACAAAGGGTTTTCCAAATTGTACAAGCTTGACACCCATTTACTGCAAAATTAAAAAGAAAACTAGTGGCATTATTATTTAGTCCAGTTCTTTGATATCTGTGACATTGTAAACCTGTTATTTAAAAGGAAAATCAATTTTACAAATTGATTGTTAATACTGTGAAGGAGTAAATGCATGTTAAAAAGGCATTTTGTTACTAGATAACTAATTCCATGAACTTAAAAAAGGACAGTCAAGCCATTCATTCTTCCCCCTATTTATCAGAACTGAGCAAAGATCAAGAGTTGGGTTAGTGAAGATGAAACAGAATATTTCTATTAACCTGGACATATGACAAAATACAGTGGTTAGTCATTATATGGTTGGTGTTCACGTGATATTTTAAGATTACTTATTATTACATGAATCTTTAATCTTTCATTCTTAAGTCACTTTTCATGACACATATAGGACTTTAATCTGGTTCCTGAGATTGTTTGAGTTGAAGTTCAAACCTAAAACATAGCACTAAATTTAAACCCAAAAGTGGACAAGAGCTGTGGACTCAGCACAGCATCTAGTCTTCTGTTCATGACTCTCCAAAGTCATCATGTGTAAGATGCTGTGTTAACTTGCATATTGGCTACAGTCTTTAATGCCAAAAAAAACAGTTCAAGTTGGGCATGTAGCCTAAATGGGAATTTTTCTTCTCGCGGGAGAGTTCAAATTGACATGTGGTGCAAGGCAGTATTTATGCAAGTCAAAGGGTACATTTCCTGATAATTCAATCCTAAGAACCTTGATATGAACCAAAGTTTGAGGTGTAGTACTCTAAATTTTACATCACTTGCCTTCTTTATGATCATTTCACATTTACCACGCTGTCTAGCTGATAAACAAATCACAGTTACTTTATTTGAATGATCATTAGATAATGTAAAAATGTCAAAATGCTTGACTTTAATTCAGTTAATGAAAAAGTTTTGTGGACATTCAGATGCTTCTTGGCTTTCCTGTTGCAATATCTGACATCAGAAGTGTTCAATAACATTACTGTCTTGTAGCTCATACCAACCATTATCTTCCATGAAGATGGATATACATATTTGGATAAAAGTGAAAATCTAACTTTTGGGGTTGTTATCTGAATGGAACATCTCACAATAAAAACATAAAGCAGTTAGCTCTAATCATTTAAACAGTTACTCATATAAAATTCACAAGAATGTTTGGTTTTGAACACTAATCAGAAATCTGGACTGTAGTTATTTGCTCTTTTCCAGTTACATAAAAAGATAAGCCTATGCAAAATCAGAAGCATCTTATTCCATTAAGGCCTTGTTAATGTTTTCTATTGTCACAAACATGAGTGAGAAAAATACAACACAGTCAATGTTGCCGGCTTAGGTTCATTAACAGATGAACCATCTTAATTAAAAGAGAAGCAGTCACCTGCATAGTTGTCCTTCATTTTTGTGCCAAAAATCCTTGCACACACCTATCTTCAGTATATGAGCAGCACAAAGGGTAATAATAGATGTCTATATAAAGTAACCAGTGAAACTCTACATTAGGCAAATCTGTCATCCATTTCCATTTTTTGAAAAGAGAAAGCATAATCAAAAGCCTAAATGACAAAGACTTGACAGTAAGATTCTGTTGCAAATGATTTCTGAGTCGCCAGCCTGTGGAGAAGCTGAAGAAGTTCCCAGCAGACCTGATTAATTCTAGTTTCTCCAGCTGCCAGGGGAGCAGAGGCTAAGCAGTTTCACAGAGAGGAGCCTATTACCGCTACCAGGCTGAAATAGATCTAATCAACCAACAGCAGCTCCAAAGGAAACTTTACAAGTTGAGCTCGCTGAGGCAGTGCTTTTAAAATGAGAACTACAGAGAATCACACAACTTCCAGCGCATTTCAGGAAGACAATTGTTTATGCTTTGGCGAGGTTGCACTAATTTACTCGATACAACATTTTATTAAAAGTTTCCAATACTTTTTTTTCCCCTCTGCTGATGTTGTGATGAATTTCTTTTAGGTTTGTGGACATTTGAACTGTAACAAAATAAAAATTTCAGCATATTTGTTGTGGGTCTAACTAGTTCTGCCATTTAATTTAGACTAACATGGTTGTGTCATTTGTCACAGAAACTACAAAATGCTGAACGCTGCAATTTGATCAAGGCTCAATATTCCTGCTGAGGTAATCAGCAGCTCACCATCAATATATTAGCATGAGATGGGTAGAAGTGGAAAAAAGTCAAATCAATTTCAAAATCTTTTGCTTCAGTGTTTTGCTGCATTTTAATATATTTCTATTTAGCATCAATAATGTGTTAATAATTGGAAAAAGTGCAACATTTGACCAAACTAATCATGAATTAATTAATTGTGTTTGTAATTAATTATTTGTAATTATTGTATGGATTTAACTGCTGCTTATTTGGGTTGCATGATCACAAATCCATATATAAAAAAGCACATGTGAAATGTTTCATGTAAAATAAAGACAATTATTAACATGTGATAATGGTTAAATAAAATGGGATTTGCTGTCATCAGTTAGATAGCAATAGAAGATTACTCACCATGTCTCCCTTGCCTCAAGATCTACCTGAATTAGTGACCAGTAAAATATTTTCAAGTATTACCATATATAAGTGGGCTTTGGTGGCCTATTGGGGCTTCATTCAGGAGGCCATTTTTCATGTGTGAACATGGACAGTGTGTCAGCAGGCTATTTAACCAGAGCAGCAGTGTCATTGTCAAGTCCAGTCCTATCTTAACCACACAACCACATACATGCACTTTCCAATACGAGTCCCTGGGTTGTATACAAGAGTAGAAACAACAGTTGATTCATTCCCCCCACCCCCAATCTCACCCTAACCCAATTGCATTTACCCCTTTTTATTTATGTAAATATTTAGGTAGACACTTACCTTAGCACAATAAGAACCTGTACATCTAATTTCTTTCTATTCTGTATTTTGATTGGATTTTAATTAATGAAAAGCAAAACTAGACATGGATTTTCTTTTAATTGTAAAGGAATGTGCTTGAAACATACTTGCAAGGTATGCTGTGTTCAATTATATTTTAAGTGCACTTACTCCAATACTTCTAGTGCATTTCCCATATCCTTTCTTTTTTTAAAGTGGCAGTACTGAGTGGAATATTGTACAATACAGCAGAATAGGGAGAGACACTCATTCTCCTTTATTAAGCAGCAACTTGGTCTCCTATTGAATAAAGTAGGTTGCAGTTTGACAAAATATGTAGTGGTTCATTTTTGTTCCCTATCCATTTAATCAATTTAATTACAATCTTCGGCATGAAGCAAAATTAAGCAACAATACCTTTCATTTGGTGGATGAATATCTGCACATTGCATGTTCTAGTGCTCATGAACCTAAAATGTGGGAATAAAAATGGACTTTCTACACTTTCAGGGCTCAATTTTCCTGGCCCCAGAGTGGCTGGCTGGGGGTAAGGGTGGTAGGGCTGAGAAAGTAGTGGTGAGCCACGTTGGGACACCTCCCCTATGCTGTTCCAACACCAGGAATGTTTCCCAGCATTGGAACTGAATGCAGAGTGCCTGCCTGCCGAACAAAGATGGGTAGCCAATTTAATTATTTAGCGACCCACTTAGAGTTGATTCCTCAGGGCCCCCAGCATTTTACCAGCAGCGGAGCAGGCCCTTGGAGCAGCAAGACCATTGGACCGAAGCAGGGGCCCTAAAGGGCCATCCGAAGTGGCCTGTTTGCTTGGTTCCTCTGGTTTTCTTGCCTCTTCAACTTTGGATTCTCTGCCCTGGCTCTGCAGTGGCCACCTCACATTGGGGCTGTTGAGAATCTGGAACTGCTAGTCCTCTAATTGGACTGGCAGCATCAATATCCCATCTTAATTGGACATTGAACCTGGAAGCAGACAGTTAGGAGGATGCCTCTAGGAAAATAGCTGGGCCGATCCTGCTGCTGGCAAGTGTGGGCATGGGATCCCTATTTTGCCCCAGCATTAGGATCTGGAAGCCCGTGGTAATACCCTTCCCTGTGATATCAGGCAGGCTCAGTTATCTCACCGGTTCATCACTGTTTCTCGAAACAGTTAGAAAAGAACTTGTGAAGTTATTTGATGCATACTTGAAGGAAAAGGGAATTAGAGAGATACTGGGGCAGGGTGGCAAGAGGTAATTAAAGTCAGAGGAGAGTCTTGTGGAGTACAAGCACTGGTACACACGATTTGGACTGAATGGTCTCCTTTTGTGCTGAAGATTCTACACGTATCTATGTAGCTAATCTTTGAGGGAAAAGTTATCTCCTCTCAATAAACTGGAAGGCTTTCATGTAATGTGGCTTCTATAAATATTATGGGCTGGACTCCCTTATTGATTCAGTGGGCAGAATATTGTCGTTGGTGTGCGGGGACAGGCCCAACACGCCGACGTGTAAAATGACACGCGATGATGTTGGGCGTGCGTCCCAACATCATTGCGCATAATTTCAATATTTCATTAGGCGGGCGCATGCCAGAGGCGGCTGCGCGCCCGCCGAACTGTCAGCGGCCTGTTAAGGCCATTAAAAAAGTAATTAAACTTGTTAACAACGCTGCCTGTCCAACCTTAAGGTTGGCGGGCAGTCGAAGAGCTCAAGTGGCCTTTGCGCTTTTCAGGAAACCTCATCCACGAGCAGGATGAGGTTTCCTGAAGCTTTCATAAAATAAATAAATAAATTTTACTAATGTAACAAGTATCTCCACCCCACCATCAAACTTGCCACAGGGGAGGACAGGAGATTCTGGCTGTAGCCAGCCAGCTTGTAGTGCTCCAGTCCAGAAAGAGAGCACAGCTTAGAAGCTCCACCTTGCTAATGCTGCTTTACCATCAGCTGGAGAGCAGCCCTCTAGGCTTTCCTTCCTTCACAGTGGGAATCAGTAAATGGAAGTGCACCCGAATGCTCTGTGACATAACAAATTGGAGCCGAAATGAGTTCCATAATCATACTGCCTCTGTTAACCAGAATAAATTATCATAATATAATAAACATCACTAAACCTCAACACATTGGAAATTTGCAACCTGGGCTGGGATTTTCCAGTCCCACCGAAAGCCAATGGACTTTTGGCTGGCCCGCCGAGCCCCCTGCAGCCGGTCCCACCACAGCGGGGCTGGAACATCCTGTCCCTGGTTGGGATTTCAGACCAGTGTAACACTGTAAACAACCTTTATGAATGTTTAAATGCAATGACTGATAGAGGAACTTTCAAGTTCCCTTCATGGCATGTCTCATAACCCAACCGAGAAAGTATAGCAGCTCCTCTAGATCTGCCCCAAGGAAGTAGGTTACAGGATTGCAATGATTTACTGATTTTCCCCTTTTCCTTGTGAGAAAGCTTGTCACACAGTGCTAATGCCTATTGGCATAGCAGAGACAGTACGCCCCATATGGAGATCCTGAGCTTACTACACCTCCAAGACATGAACACTAAATTTTCCTCAAGTGCAGATTCATCACTGCCTCCCTGCAATGACTCTGTTGCATTTTCCTGATGTGAGGCTACTTAACTTTGCAGGCCAACCTGACAAGTTCCCACCAATGAGAAGGAACTCACTCCCATCTCTTCTAAACAATCATTCTTGCATTCAGTTATTGAAAACGTTCAAGCCTTGAGCTGAACCACAGCTAAACAAATTACAAATTGGAAACCTGAGGTGAAAAGAGATTGCATCATCAGCCTCCAGAAGGGGCCTTACCAGACCTTGAATAAGCCCAAGTTCTACTGCTATCCCTCTCCTTGTGCTCCACAACATTGGTGGAAGACAAAAAAACCAAGCTGGTTTCTGAGCCATGCCTTCCTGCCATCATGTACATGTGGTGGGACAGTCAAGGGCTGTCTGGCACCTTCTGTCTTGAGGAGGAAAATCCATGGTGGTGTTGGTAGGGGAAGAGATGTGACAGTAGGCCTTGCTGCACAATTTGCCTTGATATCAACCACAATGCAATCTGGCAATTTAACAGAGGAAAATCCAGGCCAGACTGTTACTAGGGGGCAAGGTTTAAAAATAAAGGATCTCCCATTTAATACTGAGATGAGGAGAAATTTCTTCTCTCAGAGGGTCATTAGTTTTTGGAATTCTCTTCCACAGAGGGCTGTGGAATCAGGATCATTGACGCTGAGTTAGACAGATTTTTGATCAATGAGGGAGTCAAAGGTTAAGGGAGTGGGCAGGCAGGAAAGTGGAGTTAAGGCCACACTCAGATTAACCATGGTTCTTTAGAATGGCAGAGCTGGCTCGAGGGGCTGAATGGCTTACTCCTGCTCCTATTTCCTATATTCTTATTTTATTATTTGTACCACCATTTAATATTAGCATATTTAAAGTAAAAAAGTGGAAGTTGTAGCAGAAGATTCAGACAGCTAAGTTATTATTCCACAGTGCATGAGAGGACCATCTGTGTGAACTGCTGGGAAATCAGGGCACCATTTACCCACCACTAATATTGTTTTCATTCATTTGTAAAATTTTCTGCTTGTGTTATTGGATTAAAAGAAGAAATTCTGGAAATGCACAGCAGGTGGAATAGAAAAATAAGCTAATCTTCAAGGTGGGGTCTTTCATCATGACGTAGTCTGACGTAGCCAAAATTCAATTCTTCTTCAATTAGATTCAAGCAAACTTCAGATTACTGTATTTATTCACTGCATATTTCATCTTTATTCCAGTTTCCCAACATTTCCAGTTTACTCCTTACTTATTGGGCTGCAGCCCTTTCACTGATCTGCAACTCTTTGTCCTATATAAAATTGTTTATTAGGGTTTATTAGTAATCCAAACAACGTGTAGATGTCACCCTCTTGCTGTCCTACCAGAATTGACTGTTCCCAGTTGGATTTATTTTTTTGTGTGAGAAAACAAAGGAAGTAAATAATTGCTATTTTTCAATGTTGCCAAGCAGCCTAATATTTTAATTCACCTTCCCTCAACCCCCATGTCAACACTAAATATATTTCTAAATTTCTGTTAATGCAGCACAAAATCATATTTTTGCTATTAAATGTTGTTTAATATTGACATGAAATATAACATCAGGTTTGAAATAGCTATATTCAATTCCAAAGGTGGATGTATAAATGTTCTCATGTATGACAGATCCTAGATACATCTTGCCATGTCATGTGATCCTAAGTCATTGAGGTCAGAAAGATCCCAGGTTTGATCTCCAGTCCATGCAAAGTTAGCTGATCTAAGTTGGGCAGCAATTTGTAGAAAAAGTTGACCTCAGCACCCCTGAGCTAGATTGGGGGATAATTAGCCATAGTTCAAGCTCCTAATCCCTGTACAGTACTCCCCTACATTGTGGTGAAGGGTGAAGGTGCTTGGCTGTGATGCATTCCATGGTTCAATAATATGCTGGCAATCACTGTTTTGTTCATTCTCTAAAGTAGTCATCTGTGAGTGGCTAACATCTATGGAACCATACCACAGCAAAAACAAAACTCGACACTTTCAGCAAAGAAAGGAATAAAATTAAGAGCAAAAAATATTTTAATAGCATATCTTTATGGAGATTAAAAATGCTTTATGAGGACATTCACTTCACAGCTTTACAGCTAAAACATGTGTTGAAACATGAACTGTTTTAGTAGGTTTTCTCCATACTAAAAGTAATATGCAGTGTCATCTTTGGAAGCTCTTTATTTGTACAAGATAATTAAGTCAGGGCACTCATTTATCAGGACATGTTCATTCGTTGAAAACAGTCACTTGTTATTAATTGATGTGATAGCAATACTGAGGTAAAATTAATGTGCATTCAACAGAGGTCAGGCTGGCAGTAGTGGGTAGCTATCAAATAGCAAGACGTGAGATAAATAGTAGCTGTAGTGCCATGATTACACAAGATAACTGGAAAATATTAAGCTACACTTTGGGTGTTATCTGCCTTTATTGGCAAGATTAAAAAAATTAAACGTGACATAATTATGTAACTGGTGCACATCTGTTATAAATATGAAAATTTTTTATTGCATTATTACTTTCAGCATTTTTTGAGATAATTGTGTTTATAGAAAATACTTTCTGGAATTTGGATTATGTTTTAAAATTTTGGTCACTTATACTCTTTCAACCTTCGGCCTGTCTTCAGTGTGTTAAGCTTATTTGACGATGCCAAGCTGTTCTTTGTACCCTATGAGTTGGTAATATGCTCCCATCTCTCATTTAGGCAGACACCAGAGGCAAAGAATACACCAGGGCAACAAATTCTGTCTGCCTTGAACAGGCTGTAATGAATTGCTCTTTCAGCAGTGGGGCAGATAAATTTTTCTTTTATCCTTAGTCCGGCAATGAGGAATTCTGTCTCCACACCTGTTTAATAATGACCGTGAAAATAAATTTATCTATGTACATCTGTTTACGGGTCGCTGCAGAAACACGTAGAGTGCTACATTTTGCAGGGCTGCTGTACTTAATGATGGTAATTGATGTTTGGAACAGCCAGTTTTCGGTAGCACAGGGTCTGCTTCTCCCAGTGAGGCCATGATCTGTGTTATCAGTCCAGCCCATAATTAAATATCTCTCCTTTACAATATGCTTCAGGTTCCTTAATGAGTCTGAACCAGAAACAGTCACCTCTTTCCCCTCAGAGCTTTATTTGCTAGTTATTAAACAATATTATTGAGCTGACGGTATTCTCAGCTGTGTTGCTGTATCCATATCATATCTGTTTTATAATTGTGCAATTAGTGGTAGTGCTTGCTTTCATACCTCAGTAAAACCTTTTAGTAAAACTAAAGGCCATCGTAATTCCATTAGATGAAAAGATTTTGCCAAATATAGAAAGAAGCTTTCTGTGGTTGTATTTCCATAAAAGAAACCACCCCCACCCCCCGCCCCCTCCCACAACTGTAATCCTGTGACTTTCGTCATGACCTTGTACTGTGTTGTTAAGGGTCCAATTTGCTCATTGTTCCCATGCTTGCATAATTCCCAACCCCCCCATACACACAGACATGCACATAGTCCAAACCTTTGCTGTCAAATCTGCTCATTTAAATTCTGTGGATAAATGCTATTCGTTTGAAGTGACCATACTGTATAGTTATAGTAATTCCATCTAACTGCTTTCCACAGTTTTTCTCTCTCAATCTGATGTAAGCAGTGTAGTAAGTTTGCTGTAGAAAAATCCTTTCACGTTCTGCTATGTCACTTTGCTCACAAGTTGCAGGCTTGCTGCAGATTGGCCTTTTTTTTCCGCTTATAGGTTGCCACGGAGAAGATTTACAATGCCAGTTATTCACACATCTGCCTTCCTTTTTTTCCCCCTCATTGTGAAGTCCCTTGGGTGAAGGCAACCTTGATACCCAGACTCGTAAAATTCATGCAGGACTATCGGCCTAACATAGCTACCGTTTTCAGGCACTCATTACCTTAACCAGCTGCTCTGCCACTCACCCACCAAGGCATGATGGGGCCAAAAACAAGTATGTGACCTGACAAATGCACATGTCTTGCTGATTCAGATGAAAATATCAAAAATGGCAAATTTAATTTGATTACATTTTACAATTGGCACAAAAAAAATCACTTTTCACTGCTGATATATAAGTTTCAAATTAGGTCTTCTCTCTTCCAAAGGACCAGTTACTGAATTACATCAGTGATGACACCTGAACTGTGAGAATGCTGTTGACACAACTACATATTAATTTATGAAGGAGTAATCTGGAGCTCTCTCATTAGAGAAAACAGAAACTTCATTGCAGCTTTTTAAAACAATTTAATTGACAAACATTTAGGCCAGTAAACATGGTTCATTAATGCGTTGCTTAAAGAAGAGTCTTAACCATGAGATTGAAAGTTTGTGCACAATTGAGCATTGAATAAAAGTATAGCTTATGCATTTCAAATTGCAAATCCACTACAATGTTGAAATATAGTCAGTACAAGTCAGGTTTTGAGAGAGTTATTTGAGGCGGCAAGTATTAAATTTCCTTAATTGCTGTAACATTGCAAATTATTGTTGTGGTGAAACAAAATATTTAACTTAACCTATGAAAGATTTAAAGCAAGAAAGCAAATTAAATTAACTGTAAACAAAGTGAAATAGGTTTGTTAAAAGTTGTTGGCAGAGTATAGTTTGATTTCCAGGTAGTTGGGGCATGATAAGGATGATATGTAAATCACACAATGGCTGACTTAATAATATTTCTGTGCACTAGCATTGTCTTAGTGCCAACAGTGGTATGACTGAACTTGTGGCTGAAGATATCCTCTGTTTCCTGTCTGTTGCCTTAGAATTAATCAAAATGACCATTTGCAGGAATTCTCTCAAACCAGAACAACCAGAATGGCCTTTAATGGATAATTTAAGGTTCCTTTATTTTAATTTCCTGATTTCTTTTCCTCCACCCCTGATGTTTGATTACTATTACCTTTGGAAACATTTCCTCCACCTGAGGCGATAACATTGCCAAAGAAAAAAACTGTGAATGATTTGTTTGACAGCATATTCCATTGGTTTCTCAGTATCTTCAAAGCTGATACAAAAGCTTTCAGCATAAACTTCAAAACTAGTTAATTATAAGTGGCAAAGCATCTAAGTGTTCCATTGCACAGGTTGGTTACAGCCACGCTAAACCAAATATAAGCAGCAAAATTGCTAGTGGAAATCTCATGTGCAGGTCATATGGAAAGATCCATTTTCAGTGGTGTTACAACATATTAATGTGCCTGGCTCCTGCAGCACCAGTTCAGTAAGCACATGATATATAGAATGCCGGATTGTTGGGAGTGAATAATGTGGCTGTAATTTATCCGGGGGTTTGGATAAGTAGCTTGAGTTGTTTATGGACATTGTTTGAACTCTGAAATTATAATATTGCGTTGTTACTCACAATCTACCATTTCTATGGTATGCCTGTTAATTCAATAAAATGAAACTGTACTGGCAGTTAAAGATGAAGTGATGTTCAAGTATAAACATAAAATGTACAACATGTCAATCAGCATCTGAAAGGGAAAAGTAACTGTTTGGGTGGGATTCTTCATCAGATCTAGTGAAGCATCAAACTTGAAACACTACCTTATCTTTCTATTTGACTGAAGAAGTTGAGAAGTTAGTGTGATGTTATTACTGTTAGATAATTGTGTCACATGATACACAGCAGGAAATAAAATGCAAGACCAGACATAATTTACCATGTGTTACAGGGAAATAACATGGTGAGGGATTAACCAAGTCACTAACAGTCATTGTAATCCTAAAATTTGGTACTGTCTTGATACATGCACTGGACTAGGTTGTTATTAATAATATATGGAAATATGGTGACACTTGGAAATATAGTGCTCCCTTACACCATTCTATATCCTGTCTTTCTTTCTTGTCAGTATGTGGCAGGGATACCAGCAGATGGATGTTTCTTGCTTGTATACCACCTTGTTAAACCAGCAGAGCTGTTGGGATTTATTTTACTGCTTCCATAACTTGGCAGACAGTATGCAGTTTTTGATCAGAATTATAAAAAATTATCAATCCAAGACTGTTAAGTATTATATCCTGACTGAACAGCTTGTTAGCATGACCAAATACCTGCCATTATTGGGTTAGCAAATTATTGAAAACTTGTATTCTTTGGTTCTTAACCTGATCATTTTTTTCAGCTTGTAAGCATGTCCAAAAACCTATCATCATTATTTGAAGACTTTGTTTACTAATGCAGTTAGTGATTTTCTTGCTACAGCTCACCTCTAAGGCCTCTAAGCTGTAACAGTCCTTTAATAAAGGCATACCCATGGCTGATAGGATGATTTGTTTGTCAACAAATATTGTTAATGAAATAAACATAGGCCTGAATTTTACGCTTGGAATGGGAGCGCAATTGGTGGGGCCGGAAGCAGAACTGAAATCCACTCCCACCCTCCGTTGGCTCCCAACAGGCCAATTAACTGCCAGCTGGCATGAAACGCACTCAGCAGTGGGTGGGGAGAGGGTGAAGACTGAGACAATTGAGGGGGTGGGTGGGTGGGCACCGAGACAATTGAGAATGCAGACGGGCGGCATCACACGAGCTCCCTGAATGCTGACAACTGTAGTGGTGATGCCTCAGGGAGCTGCAGAATGGTTGGAGGGATATCAGCACACAAAAAAATACCCCAGACTATCTATAATGACATAACAAACAACTGAGAGTAATACCCATGAATCATCAAAGCTCAAACATATTCGGGCATTTTTTTCCCACCCTGGATCGACAATGGTGAAAAAACGTGAATGCCGCCTGGCAAACTGACCTGTGCACCAAGCGTAAAAGCACACAGGCCACGTAAGTTTTGGGACAATTGCACATTTAATGGGCGTAATTGCCCTTTTAATTGTCAGCGGGCACGCCTCTGATTCCTGCGCACGCCCATCAACTGTAATATCACACAAGGGTGCCATGACCTCATGACGCATGCCTGACGATTTCTCGCACGATTTCAGGTGAGTTTGAGTCAGGCACGTGCTTGGCTCAAGCTCCATAAAATTCTGACCTACTCTTTAACTACATTGTCTTTAATTATCAGAGTGGAGAAAGTAGAATTATTGTATAAGACCATAAGATTATAAGATGTAGGAGCAGAAGTGGGCTGTTTGGCCTATTGAGTCTGCTCCGCCATTCAATGAGATCATGGCTGATTTGATAATTCTCAACTCCACTTTCCTGCCTTTTCCTGTAATCCTTTATTCCCTTACTGATTAAAAACCTGTCTAACTCAGCCTTGAATATACTTAACGACCCAGCCTCTACAGCCCTCTGCAGTAAAGAATTCCACAAATTCACTACTTCCTGAGAGAAAAGATTGCTCTTCATCTGTGTTTTAAATGGTCGCCCCTTTACTCTAACATTATGCCCTCTGGTCCTAGACACTCCCACAAGGGGAAATAACCTCTCAGCATCTACCCTTTCAAGCTCCCTAAGAATCTTATATGTTTCAATAAGGTCGCCTCACACTCTCCTAAACTCTAATGAGTACAGACCCAACCCACTCAACCTCTCCTCACAAGAAAATCCCTCCATATCCAGGATCAACCTAGTGAACCTTCTCTGGACTGCATCCGATGCCTGTATATCTTTCCTTAGTTAAGGGATCCAAAATTGTTCACAGTATTCTAGGTGTGGTCTAACTAGTGCCTTGTATAGTTTTAGCAAGAGTTTCCTATTTTTATACTTCATTCCCTTTGAAACAAAGGCCAACATTTCGTTTGCCTTCTCTATTACCTGCTGAAATTGTATGTTAGCTTTTTGGGATTCATGCATGAGGACTACCAAATCCCTCTGTGTTGCAATTTTCTGCAGTCTTTCTCCATTTAAATAATATTCAGCTCCTTTATTCTTCCTGCCAAAGTGCATAACCTCACATTTTCCCACATTATATTCCATCTGCAAAGTCCCAGAAGATTTGAAAACTGCCAATGTAATGCCTTTATTAAAAAAGGGAGGGAGACAAAATACAGGTAACTATAGGCCAGTTAATTTAACATCCACCATTCGGAAAATGTTAGAGCCTGTTATAAAGGATGTAATAGCAGAGCATTTAGAAATACATAATATAGTCAAGCAGAGTCAGCATGGCTTCATGAAGGAGAAGTCATGCCTGAGCTAAATTGTACCTGTTTAAATTTATTTACTCCCATTTTTTTTTAAAGAACTTGCATGAAATATTTACCCTTTAATTACATCCACAAACATTCACTCCTTCCATCACCGACACACAGTAGCAGCAGTGTGTACCATCTACAAGATGCACTGTAGGAATTCACAAAGGCTTCTTGGATAGCACCTTCCAATCCTACGACCACTACTTCCTAGAAGGACAAGGGCAGCAGATAGATGAGAACACCATCACCTGGATGTTTCCCTCCAAGTAATTCACCATCCTGACTTGGAAATATATTGCCGTTCTTTCACTGTCGCTGGGTCAAAATCCTGGAACTACCTTCCTAACAGCACTGTGGTTGTACCTGCAGCAGTTCAAGAAGGCAGCTCACCACCACCTTCTCAAGCGCAACTAGGGTTGGGCAATAAATGCTGGCCCAGCCAGCGAAGCCTACATCCCGTAAATGAATTTTTAAAAAAAGAGCCTTGTCAGTGTTCAGAAATGAAACATTTTCTATTCTTTACACCAAATGGCAGCATTAAGCATTCCATGCCAAAGTATAGAACAAATGTGGAATAAAGAATCCCTTACTCTGTTCCAAAAATGAATCTTAATTCATTCTACCCTGAGCAGCACATATTTCTTTTTCAGTTCCCATTACATATCCATAGAACTGAATTGAAATGGAATCATAGAATTGTTACAGCACAGAAGGCGGCTATTTGGCCTATTGTGTCCGTACTGGCTCTCCTAAGGAGTAATTCACGTCCTGCTGCTCTCCTGCCCTCTCCCCATCTCCCTGCACATTCCCCGTTTCAAATATTTATTAAAAAGTAGAAAGATTTGCAGCACAGAAGGAGGCCACCCTGCCCAATTTTATCTGCGCTAGCCGAGAAACGAGCTCTCCAGCTTAATCCCATTTTTCAGCATTTAGTCTGTAGCCCTGGAGGTTATGGGACTTTAGTTGCATATCCAGATACCTTTTAAATTAGTTAAGGGTTTCTGCCTCTACTACACCTACAGGCAGTGAGTTCCAGACCCCTACCACCCTCAGGGTGAAAAATCCTTTCCCTCATCTCGCCTCTAATCCTTCTACTAATCACTTTATATCTGTGCCATCTAGTCACTGACTTCTTCACTAAGAGAAATAAGCCCTTACCATCCATTCTATCCAGGCTCCTCACAACCTTGTACATGTCAATCAAATCTCCCTTCAGCCTCTTCTGTTCCAAGGAGAACAATCCCAGCCAATCGGATCTTTCCTCCTAGCTGTAATTTCCCAGTCCTGGTACATTCTCGTAAATCTCTTCTGTACTCTCTCTAATGGAATTACATCCTTACTGTAATGAGGTGACCAGAACTACATGCAGTATTCAAGTTGTGGCCTAACTAGTGTTTTATATAGCTGCAGCATAACTTCCCTTCTCTTGCATTCTATGCCTTGGCTAATATAGGAAAGTATTCCATATGCCTTCTTAACTGCCCTGTCAGCCTGTCCTGCTACCTTCAGGGATCTGTGGACATTCACTCCAAGGTCCTTCACTTCCTCTACACCTCTCAGGATCTTCCATTTATTGTTTATTCCTTTGCCTTGTTAGACCTTCACACTTGCATCACTTCACACTTCTCTGGGTTGAATTCCATTTGTCACTTTTCTGCCCACCTGACCAGTCCACTTGGTCTCACAAAGGTTAAGATAAATCAAACTCCTTTCAGGTATGAAACAATGGACAAAGAGGGACCATAGTGGGTGGCATGGGGAGTATTTGGAGGGTGAGGGGATGTGAGGGCTAGAGAACCTTCGTGTTTTAATTTAAATGGAAAAAAGTCCCACAGCACCCAGGTGGGCCTTTCAGATAACCTTCCTCTGCACCCAGCAGTCCCTGTGGCTGCTTCCAAACTTTCTTCGGGGTCAGCTGACCCGACCGTACCTGCCCCCTGGGCAATGAAGTCTCTCCTTAGCAGGCACTTTCTCCTGAGGTGGGCGGGCCAAGTTGGGAATTTTCCAGACTCCTATACCCATCTCAAGGATGAAAATCCAGGCCATTAGGTTTTATTCTCTCTAAGTTTGCAAAATCAGCCACGCTCTGGACTTAATCAGGCTGTTTGTTCCATTGCCCATGAACATTTGTTTGACCCACTTGTCATTGCTTCGGGCATACATAATGAGGCTAAGAGCCCAGAAAACCATTAGAGTACTAAAACACTTGAGTCGCAGAGAAAATATTTTAATTGACAGCTCAGGCTCTCTGATTTCTGCTGTCAATTCCACAATGTTTGTTTACACAAGTAGTAGTTTCAAGTGTTTCTGGTTTTTGTTATTGACAATTGACACTTTTATTGGCTTGTGGTGAAATGACCTTTTTCAACATAGGAGAAAGCTATGAATGAATTACTTTTTCAAAGCTTTTTTCACACATCCTACTGTTGCTATAGGGTTCATTGGGTCTACACAGTATATAGTGGTTCAATGCCTTGGAAATGCCATAGCTTGTCATGGGAGGCATGAGTGGCCATGGAGATTAGGTGGAAGAGCAAAGTTTGGCATGATGGCTTGAGGAAGACCTTTTGAACTTATCTGTTAAAAGGTCCCCTTGTGCAGACTATGGTTCAAGACTCCCCTAAGGAACCATGACTCTTTAGCCCAACACCATGAAAATTATGAAGAAGCAGGACATGCAATGGTAACAACCAGGCCGGGAGTGCCAGAGGTCAGCTATGCGTCCTTTAAAGGCATTCCTGAAAATTAGACAGTCCGGGAATGGAGTTGCAAATCAGGACATGCCCATCACTTTTAAAGGGCTCTCGAGTCCTCTGAACTCAGTGGGTCTGAAGTCACATGTAGGCCAGACCAAGTAAGGAAGGCACATTTCCTTCCCTAAAGGACATTAGTGAACCTGATGGGTTTTTACAACAATCGACAATGGTTGCATGGTCATTGTCATACTTTTAATTCCAGATTTTTATTGAATTCAAATTCCACTGTCTGCCATGGTGGGATTCGAACCTGTGTCCCCAGAGCATTACCCTGTATCTCTATATTACTAGTCTCGTGACAGTACCAGTACGTCATCACCTCCAGGGCTCAGTGGGGGATCCATGTGTAATCTCCCAATTAGCTGGTGACAGACGCTCTGTTCAGACAGGTACTGACCTTCATTCTTTACCGTATGGATGAGACTGGCCAGGCTGAGCGAGCCGGAGGCTTCATGGCAATTGCAGGGTTCCCCCGCGTCCAGGGTGCAATCGACTGCGCACCTGTGGCCATTAGGGCATCATGCAGGTCAGCCGGGTGCCTTCATCAATGGGAAGGGATTCCACTGCATGAACGTGCAGATAGTGTGTGACCACAGGATGCAGATTCTGCAAGTCTGTGCAAGGTACCCAGGCAGCTCCCATGATGCTTACATCCTGAGACACTCCCAGGTGCCAAGGCTCTTCAGTGCTCCAGCCTGGCTGGATGGATGGCTGGGTGGCAAGGGCTATCTATTGAAGACGCCTCTCCACCACCCAGGAACAGAGGCAGAAAAGCATTACAATACTAGTCTTGCTTCCACAAGGGCGGTGGTAGAGAGAACCATAGGTCTTCTCAAAATGCGCTTCCGATGCCTGGACCGTTCAGAGTGGTTGGCACTGATAGTGGTTGCATGCTGCGCTCTCCACGATCTGGCACTAGCAAGGCGGGACCCACTGGAGGAAGAGGATCTTGACACAGCTCCACGGGCCACAGATGATGAGTCCAGTAGTGAGTCCGAAGAGGAGCACGGTGAGGAGAGCACTAAGGGCGTGGAGCCAGACTGCAGGATGCAGGGACGCCTTGATCCAATCAGCTTGGCTACCGAGGATCAGCTTCAAACGTGTGCCAGGGTTGCCGTCTCCATCCCAGATGTCTGAAAGGACCCTTTCATTTGAACACAAGAACACTCATTGCCTGTGCAATAAAGTTCAGAGCCACCTACTTCTAGCATTACATACTGGGGTTCCCCACACCAATAAAATAAAAAGGTGAAGCATACTCAGGTCATGATGGCTAAAACAAAATTGATCTCTTTTTGACAAATCCAAACTATTTACATAAACTTCTCTGGTCTTCATTACCATGTGTATATAATATATATATATTTATGTGTGTACATATACATATCAGTATAGATAAATTAATATAAAATCACCCGTGATGTGTCCCTCTTGTGCACATGGTGCTTTTAACTTATGTTTGCAAGTGCTATGTCTAGGTGTTCCCCTCTCGTTGGCACCAGCATTGGAGACAGCCTGCTAACTCTACTGTATGTTAGCCTTGATGACCTTGGCGATCGTCCTCTGGGCAGTGAAGCCTGTGCTGGCCCCACCTGGGAGGGAGCGGCCAGTGCCAGGACTGGCATCTCCCCAGTCGCCACAGACTCATCCGATGCCACGGTCACTGGCGGAGGGGCGGAGGAGCTGCTGTCATCATCCAGAACGCCCTGAGAGGAGCCCACAGAGATGACAGGTAGCTCGTGCACCAACATGTGGTTGCTCTGGACCTCCCTGCACCCCATTGATGAACAGGCATCGAGCTGGGATACCAGGTGCCTCATCCATCTCCCACACTGGCACTGACCGCCTGAGATCATTGTGAGGTCCGAGCGCAATCCCAGGAACCTCTCATTCTGTCCCTGGAGCTGCCTCTCCATGAGAGTCGCCACTCTCTCAATGCAGGAGGCAGTGCACTTTTCCATGGTGGTCAATGCAGTGCTCGCACTCCGCATAGACTCCTCCATCATGGAGACTATGCCATGCAAACCCTCATGGATCTCCGCCAGATTCTCCACACATCTCACTGGATGTCCAGCATCTGCCGCCTAATGTGCGACTCCAGAGGCTCATCATCAGCCTCGACTGAGCATCATCCTGGTCCCCAGCAGTCCTCCAACTGCTGGCACCCTGGGCACTCTCTGCCTCCGCCCGCAACTCAAGCGATTATGAAGTGCCCTCACCAATGTGCTCCGAGATACCAGCTCTAATGCCCACCGAGGCTCTGGTACCTGCGCTGGTGTCTGCTTCAAAGAGCGGGTGTGATGCAGGCGCAAATGACGCCTGGTGGTCCTCCGGTGTCAGGGGTGATCCTTCAGGGTCTGCAGATCAGACTCCTGCTGGTGAACCTAAAAGGGAGAAGAAGGACATGTCATTAGTTAATGTCACCACACGGTCACTGTGCATGCCAGGCACCCTGAGACCATGGAGATCTGCATCAGGGTGCCCTCATCTTCCAATGATCAATGGGGATTCCAGGTTCGAGGCTCACATCAATGAAAAGACTACATAGAATAGTTGCACAATCGGTAATTCTCATCTCTGCGCACTGCGCTCTTACCTTCATCTGGCACCCCTGCCTCTCCACGCCCGGCCGTATGTGGGGCGTGCCGGCTCTCAAGCTCCAGGACATCTTGCTCATACCTCAAAAGGATTAGAAGGCTCAGGGGCCTCCGCCAGTCCGCGACCTTTCTACATTGTTGTGGGCTGTCTTCCCCTGAATCAATAGAGGAGCATTGATTAGTCCGCTCTGTACCTGCAGCAGCATCGCACCTGGCCAACTCCAGCTGAGGATTACCTGGGAAGGGCACATCCAAATCGTGGGCCTTGAGCCACAAGGTACTCAGGCCAAGCAGCCAGGGCTCACCCCCTTGGCCAACTCCGGCGTGATTGGCAGTTGGCACTCAGACTCTAGCACTCCTGAGGTCCACAGGCCTCAACACTTCTGCACACTGACACATGCCAACATGGTACTCACCCTCTCTGAGAGCAGCAGGTCATTGAAGTGATTCCAGCACTGGACCCAGGAGCGCCGCACCACGTCACAACCATCGACCAGCATTGCTACCTCCTCCCGTGCCCTCTTGGTGAGTGTGGTAGCCACCTCCTCCCATCCCTGGGGACAAGGGCGTTCCTCCTGGCAGCCACCTCTTCCAGGAGGATGGTGAGGCACTCAGAGAAGCAGGGGGCCATGTGCCCACCCAACCTGCCCTCCCGCCTGCCATGTCCAGCTTCACTCAGATCCATCGTGCTGGCTCAGGAAACATTCTCCGTGGCTGCCTAGGCCACTTTTAAACAGGTCACCGGGTCGACATTGGACCTGGCAGCTGACAGGCCCCTGCCCCCGCTCGGCCCTTCCCAGCCAATGTGGAGCAGCATTTCATACTAGGCGGGCCTTAATTGGCCAGCCAGCTTCAAACCGCGGTTGGGTCCTATCACGGGCAGCGGTCAGTTTCGCGACCACTCCCAGGCCCGGCCACCCAATCAGGGGAAAATCCTGCCCTAAGTTTTTTGAGGCTGGAAATAAAGAAAGCGCCAACTTTACCTTTGGAGAGTTAGCTTGCGTATCATCAGTATGGTAGAAAATTGAAAAGGATTATTTGTTAAAGTTATCAGATGCCCTAAACAAGGAACTAAATGACTAGTTGCTGGAGTAGGAAACAATAATTGACATTTCTATTCAATGAAGTTACAACTGGGACCTCTAACAGTGGATTTATAAAGCTTACAGGAAAGATAAAGTTGCTGCAGATATTTAAGTCTGATCAAGGTATGATTAGAGCAAGAAAGAGTTTCAGCTCCGATGAAAGGAGAAGCATGAGCTATGAAGGCTTCCATGCCAAAACAATAACATCAGTTACTTCTCTAGCACAGATACAAGGCTCAGAAGAATAAAATGGCAACAGCATTCAAATCAGAGGAAAGAATGTAATTTGCTGCAGGGTATTCTATAAGTGGCCGCTATGAGACACTAGTTAGAAGAATCCGAAATGAAAGGAAACCGTGCAAGAGTTAAGATTGATGAAAAGACCTCAGAGATTAGATGAACTGCTACACCAATCAGGAATATGGGTAAAGGTAATAGGGGTCATTTTCTAAATTCATGCTCCTGGCAGGGAGCCTCACTGCTAGTTACGCCCATCAGGAAGTCAAACTTGCTGTTTCCCAATGCGTGTCCTCCATGGGCTAAGTTCTTTCCAGTAGGACTAATTTGGAAAATCAGCGCTGTAGTCTGTTAAAACATTGAAGTTGAACTAAAATTGCTGTATCTCTTTCCTGATAATAGATTAGGGAGTTAAAAAGTAGGAACAGGAAAGATCGAGAAAATCAAATGAAATAGATAAAGAAAAGGAGGCAACAACTCTGCTTTGCCAAGTTTTTATAGCAACGTTTATCTCATCAGGTCCCTAAAAGCTGTAACTTTCCAGTCGGATGTATTTAGCAAATCTGACGTTAGTTTAGTGGCATAATTCATTTACACTAATATTATAAGTTTGGTGTGAAATAGTATCCCTTCACATTGACATAACAGTTATGGTATAAGTGCAGCTTAATTTCAGAATCAACAACCTGCCTGCTATCAGGCCAAAGCAAAGCAAAACTCGCTGGAGGAGTGAATTTTACTCTGCCTCACTATGGGTTTACACCACATGAATTTAACTTTGGTGTATGACGGAAACCGTTTTGCACTGATGCTGAACTTGTACTGTATGTGCATCTAAAGTGTGAAAATAATCGGCCTAATCACTACCCAATAAGCCCAGCAAGAAAGTGAATAGAAGGCAGGATTAGATTGGTTGCTGTGCCCTCCATGGTTGAATAGCCTGATTACACAGGTCCAGGTTCATATGTTCAATGGGGCTCCTGGTGCCAGTGGAATTGTGTCCCAGCACGAGACAACATCTTCAAGAGCGATGGCACAAAAAGCACCATCGTAGCGTTGCATATACTTTACAAATATGATACAATAAGTTCTAGATACTTGAATACTTGACAAACACATCACAGCTTCATAAGCATGTGATTATGTCATTATGAAGAAAATGAAGTAGAGTTCTTCCCGGCAGGCTCTCTCCTCACCCCTCCACAATTCCCCAATGAAATTTTTAATGCTTTTTCTTGCTGGGTCCCTGAACAGGCAGCAATTTCATTGAAAGTTCAATAATACCTATTTTGCTTGTGTTAGGCCTAGAAAGGCCTCCTAGATATATGGTTCATTTAGTTTTGCTATATTTACGTCTGTTTGGAAAACATTAAACTGTACTTTAGAATCTATTGTTTTAATTTAAACAATGCTCGCTGAGACATGCAAGGTCAGCAGCTCTGTCATGAACAATGACAGCTAGATTGATATTGAATATGTGCACACAAATGCCAAGCCATATCTGCTTATAGAAAATGCATACAGTGGCCCAGCGATCAATGGACACTGTCAGGCACTGATGTGTCAGCAGAATGATCAGGTTCTATTGTGCTTCAGTAATTTGTGCCTAGAATAAATAAAAATTCACATGTTTTAATTTGATCATTAGACCAAACAAGTGATGAAGGAGACAGAAGTGAGAGGAGAAAGATAACAAGACATGAAGCAGGGGAGAAGGAGTGACAGAACTGAGGAGGGATAAGAGAATGAGAGACAAAAGTGAAAGAGAGAGAAACTTTTTCTATACGCTCATGGGTTCTGTTATCCTTAGCTACAGATGAGTGAGAAGGGTATGATAAGCTGTAGTTTTGGAAAGGTTTGAAACAGTACAAAAAATGTCATCGAAGTATTTGAAAGTCACTGTCTAAACCATTGCACAGCCTAGTTACAACCATTGCACCATCCAATGCCTGATCTGCTGATGTTAACTATGAACCCACAGTAAGGGAATGGCACAAATGAATTTCCTGCACTGAATAACATTTTCAGTTCATGCTCATTTAGGAACAAATATGTCTATTATTAGGACAAGCTGACAGAAGACAAGAAGCCCCAAATTTCCTCTGGTCCTATTTCAGTGCTATTCATATAATGCAGTGAGACATCTGTCCACCTGTAACTTGCACCTCTGACCTTGGCTCATTTCCCAGCATCAGAGACATTGAAATATTTTGGACAGGTGGTGTCACTTACAACTTCACTGGGGCACTCACCTCATGTAGCCTCTGCAATCAACTGCTTCAGAAAAATTCAACATCCACCACCCCCCCCACCGCACCCAAACCAACACAAGGTGCACCACCCCCTCAACTTGCCCAGAGGCCTTTAAATAACATTGGAATACATTGAACTTATGCCATGGAAACTGGCTATTCAACCCAACCAGTTTGTTTTGCCCTCCACAAAAGTATATAGTTCTAATCACACTTAGCCAACCTGTTTCTATATCCTTTCAATCCTCTTTGCTTCATCCACCTATCCGATCTAATCTTGTTGACATAATTTCTGTCTCAAGCTCTAACCCTCTGTTATAAGAACTGTGTGTGTGAAGAAGTTTTTCCTGCCATCTGTTCTAAATCTCTGACATTTAATCTAGTGACTATGACCCCTAATTCTTGACCCACAACTGCTGAAAACAGTCCTGCATCTTCCAGCCCACCCCCCATTCTTTCATAATTTTAGACCCTTCTATCATATCTGCACATAAGCGGCATTGTTCTAGCAAAATCAGACCCAATTTTACAAGGCTAGGGATTTGTATTTGTTTTTCTGATATTGCATAATTCAGCCCTGCATTTACGGCCAGGCATATTATGCACCCATTGCCACTTCCAGTGCAAGTGTGGGCAGGTGCAGGAGTGGTTAGAACCCAACGTAATGAGTTCCCATCTGATTTTGCACCCCTGCTTGCCCAAATTACATCAATTTATTGGTGCAACAACAGATGAAAATCAAGGTCAGAATGTTCTTGACTAATGTAAAATTCAAGCATCTGATTTGTGAGACTTTGTCTAGAAAAAGATACTTGACAACGAAAAAGCAAAAGTAAGATATAAATATCACTGTAAAGTAACCGCAAACCATATATGGACATGGAGAAAAGTAGTAGTGAAGTAACCACCTCAACAATTTTAATAAAATTAGTGAATCCAGGAATCTTGGCTCTTTGCTGAATAATATATGCAATTTTTTATTTATTGTTCCTATTTACTTATACATCGGTATTTCCCAGAGATCGATTGATTACATACATGTACATTTAACCATCTAGCACGCTGATCTCAGCATCAATAACTTCTTCATAACTTTCCTACCCATTTAATTAGAACATGATGGCAAAATGGAAGGTGGTGCGGCCAATTTTTTTTTTACCCCAGAGATTTAACATATTTGAGTCGGCTTGTTGAGTTGGAATTGTGCAAAACCTACTGCTGAAGGCAATTCTGAGTCTGCACTACCATATGTAGTGCACGCTGGATGCTGAGTAGACTACAGGATCAGCACCCAAAATGCAGCAATATTACAAGTATCATGGAACATGCAGAATCACATAATTGGTATGGTGCAGAAGGAGTGCCATTGGCCTGTTGTGTCTGCACTGACACCCCAAAAGAGCAACTCACCTAGCTCCAGTCTCACACCTTCTCCCCATAACCCTGCACATTCTTCCTTTTCAGAAAATAGTCTAATTCCCTTCTGAATGCTTCCATTGAACCTCCCCACACTCTCAGTCAGTGCATTCCAGACCCTAACTATTCACTGCATCAAAAAAGTTTTTCCTTGTATCACTATTGCTTCTTTTACTAATTACTTTAAACCTGTGCCCTCTCATTCTCGATCCTTCCATGAGTGGGAACATTTTCTCCAGACCCACTCAGTCCAGAAACACACTATTGACCCATAGAATTCAGATTTGATACAGAGGGTTGTATATTTAGGAGTAATTTGTCACTTTTTACATGGAGACCTCAGTTTTAGGAGCTTCATTCATGAGTGTTTCCACTGTTTCTCTCTTGCTGAGAGATGGGTCACAAACAACCATTGCAGAGGGATTCCTAACCTTGTAAATGTCCATACAATTACTGGGATCATCAGGAGATGTCATCCCCCATATCATACATAGAGTAGCAGAAAATTATTATTCAGAGTTATTGCTCATGTCATGAATTCTGTATAACGTAGCCTTGAGACAATGGGTGTCATCCCTGAAAACATCGTGGTAGATTTTCAGTATGCCAATTAGGTCAGCTGTGCATTTTAGAAAACTCACAATTTTCATTTCCACCATTTTCAGTTGCCTGGGCAGCAAGTTAAAAATCTACCCCACTGAGTCCCAAGTGATTATGGCAACAGCAAGGTCTAACATGAATGGGCAGTGACATTGCTAATGGACTGCTAATAGCCTTTAATTGGTGTTAATTGGTTAAATGTAAAGTATCTTAAGAATGACTTGGCGAATGCTTGGCACTCACTTGCACTTTAAACTGCTGAGCTGTGTGGATTTCAAAATGCCATTTTTGGATGGAAGGCGATGATTGGAACAAAATAATAACACCAATATTCTGAGCAGAGCAAACAGAGCACTGTCTCTCCATTGTACATTATTAGTTGACACTGCCTGGGGTTATACATACTGCAAGTTTGTACATCTTGTGGCCTCTACGCTTCTGGACTGCTTTTTCCGCCTCTTCCTGCTGTTCCACTGTGATACACCTATCGATAGCTGATTCATCTGTGCTGCTGAACAGAAAACTCCATCATGCTATGCATCTCACTCACTGCTGTTATGTTACCCGATCCTTCTTGTTAAATTCAGTAATTTCAGGTCTGATCTGTAGTAAAATATTGACTTTTCAATCTGACTCTGCTACTGCAGAGTGCTGCACTAATTCATCAATAATAACCTTTAATAAATTAAATTGACCTTTTCTCACTTTTTGCCCATCTGTTTTCTTTCCATTTGGAGGGGCAGCAATGCTCAGAATAGCACTAACCCTGAATAAATTGTCCATTGGCACATTCTCCTAAAACTCCAGTACTCTTCACCCACCTCAGTAATTTTAATAAGATTAGTAAACCCAGGCATCTTGGCCCTTTAGTTATTAATAAACACCGTTTTTCAATTATACTTCCTATTTACTAATACACCAGAATTTTAGCCCAGATTTTCCTGCAAATGGTATTGATGATGTACATGTACATTTAACCACCTAGCTGCTAGCACTTTGATCTCAGATCCGATAACTTCCTCCTTATTTTCCTGCCTTTTTAATTAGAAGATGCCACAGCGAGCATGACGGCAAATCGGAAGTGTGGCCAATTTTTTTTTTCCTAGATATTCAACAAATATATTACATCAGCTTGTTGAGCTGGAAGTACTCAGCCTCACTCAGCACCCTCGACATCTCCAGGAAGTGGTCGAGCAGGACCAGCTGCTTGTCTCTGAAATAATTCAAACACATACTTAAAAAATAAATTCACTCCAGTCTATATAAAACAATGGTGCCTGTTGTCCCTGGGAAGCACCTTGTTCCTGGAAAACAGGTCTGCCAGGAAGGAATTGGAGATGCTGAGCAGTGGGGTCACATGTTTCCAATTTTTTTGATTTAATTATTCTGGTTTTTAACCTGTCTGTGTGATAAACTATGTCAGAAGTTGCTAATATCTGCAGAAAAGCAGCATTTGACTCAGGATCGGGCTCTGTGTGATCTCATCAAACAAGCACAGCCAAACTGTTTAGCCTGCACTAACTAAGTCACTAACGGCTCACCATTGCCATTATTTTTAAGTTCAAGTGGCAATGGTATGAAAACTGATGTGAATGCAGAAAAATTGTAATCATTCACTGTTGATTTGAATAAGGTGGTGCCATGATACAAACTTCTCACTTCTTAGTGAATGTAATAAACTGGAGCAGAAGTCCCAGAGAAAATCTGGAGTAGTTTAATTAATGGAGTAAGTCATTTACTTAAGTCACGATTTCCTATTCTGTGCCATGCAAGGTTGCTAATGCTATTGAAGCATCATTATAATGGTGCATGGCCACAGGAAAGTACTTCTTTCAGGAGAAGCAACCATTGTGAGAGTTGATGCTCTTTGATCCATGCTGGCTATATATAACATCTGTATTATTTGTTTGACACACATATATCCTATGGATATCAATAAAATTTCAATGACAAATTTACAATATCATTTAGCAAAATGAAACTTAGAAATTCTTTCATAAAGCATTTGTTCAAAAATCACTGTTATTTTTCTCTAACCCAACTGCACGGTTACAGAATGATTGCCCCCATGGTATCTCTAAGCTGCAATATTTTCTCTAATTAAGGGCATCTCTCAGACATTCAGAAGAATCGAAAATACAAAACAATGCAGATTCAGCTAAAAATTTCAGTCCAAAAAGAAGAAAATGACAAGATTAAAAAAATCAAGTTGAATAGGATGGTCATTTATAATATATACAATTCAATGATTTCAAATTGTAAATGAATAATATATTGCATTCAATAGCATAGAATTCCTGAGAGAGACGTGCTCATGATCATCAAACTGGCCAGAGAATTTTTTCATTACACCCAAACATTTCCTTTCACCTCCAACCTCAAGGCAAGGCCAGGACAGCTCCCTTTACAACACAAAGGGTAAAAAGCAAGGGGCCATCAGGGTGGCTGTGCCTGACCCAGTGGGCCCTTCTGTCAATCATCGCCTGCCCATCCCTGCTCCCTTTCACACCAGGCAGCTGTCCCAATCACTGTTAACCAGGTAACAACCCTCAAACAATAGAAGCCTGAATGCCTGGTCTAGACACTCTTTTAGCCACTTATTTGCTGCTCTTGGCAGCTGTTAGAGCATAAATAAGCAGTTTGTAATAAGAAAGCTGACATCATTCCAGCTCAGCTGAGAAATAATTGTTCCTGTGCACTGAGCTGCTTTTTTTTCCATTTTGAGACAACAGATTTAAGGGTGCAAATGCAGATTTGAGCCATGGTAGACTGGCCTTTGCTTTTATTTAGCAAAATATAATTCAATAACAACATTGTAAGCTCTTAAAAGTTCTGTGAAAACGGCTTCTGTTCTGAGTTTCATTCAAAACTAATACATAGAAAATAATGTTTCTCTACATTTGATCATGTTACCCTTCATTCCACTTCTTATGTTATTTTAAAAACACTCATGTCAGGCAAGACTATTTGAATTGAGATCATAATGAAAGGTTTGAAATGTACAACAGGTCAGTCAGAACCTGAAGAAGAAAGATAAAATAAGATAGATCCTTCTTCAGAACTAATGCCAAATGATCATCTATGCAGTATTTCCAGCACTCACCACGTTTTTTTTTGTCAAGACTACTTTAATTGATTTTTGCTGCCTTTTATCCTAGGAAAAACATTGTTGCCCATATCCTAACTCATACCAAGTCCTATTCACCCATCACCCCTGTGCCCACTGGCCTTCATTGCCTCCTGGTTAAATTAAGCCTCAATTAAATATTCTCATTCTTGTTTTTAAATCCCTCCATGGTCTTGCTGCTCCCTAGCTCTTTGATCTCCTCCAGCCCCACCACCCTGTACGGTATCTGCGCTTCTCCAATCCTAGCCTCTTGAGCATCCCTGATATTGATCACTCACACATTACCAGCCATGCCTACAGCTGCCAGGAACCTAAAGTTTGGAATCCCTACCCTAAACTCGTAGGGATACAGGGATTGACCATGGGAATGATACTGACTGGATTGCTCAGTAGAGAGCTGGCATGGCCTTGAGGAGCCGAATGGACCCCTTCTGTGCTTTAATAATGTATGACTCATGAATCTTAATGTATAGACCTCTCCACCTCTTTACCTTTCCCACTTTTGAAACACTCTTTAAAACCTACCTCTTTGACCAAGCTTTTTGTCATCTGCTCTATTACCTCCTTATGCAGGCCAGTGGCAAATTTTGTTTGATAATGCTCCTGTGAGACACCTTAGGCTGCTATATAAATACAAGTTGTTGTTGTTAACTGAATAGGATAAGACAGATGAATGTGTGACTGGAACGATGGCGCAGTGCTTTAGATTCTTGGGACATTGGGACCAGCTCTGGGGGAGATGGAACCTGTACAAGCCAGACAGGTTGCGTCTGAACAGAGTTGGGACAGAGTTCCTTGCAGCGTGTTTTGCTAGTGCTATTGAGGAGGTTTTAAATTAACTCAGCAGGGGTGTGGAAACCAGGAGATAATATTAGAGAGGAGTACTAAGGTGCACAGAATACTGGGAGAGATAGGTAGGACTAGAGTAGGGAGTAGTAAGTTAATAGGTTTGGCCAGAGAAAAGGAAAAAGTAATAGACTCGAAATCAGGCATACTATGCATGTTTGTGATGCACGAAGTGCAGCAAATAAGATTTGTGAGTTACAAGAGCAGATTGCCATATAGAAATGTGATGTTGTGGCTATTACAGAGACGTAGTTCAAAGGACAGGACTGGTTGTTAAATATCCCTGGATACAGGGTGTTCAGGAAAGATAGGAAAGGAAGAAAAGTGGGAGGGGTGGCAGTATTGATTAAAGGAGAACATTGCAATGCTTAGAAAGAGGATGACCCAGAGGGTTCAAGGACAGAATCAATTTAGCTGGACCTCTGGGACAAAACAGGTGGAATTATGTTGCTCGGCGTAGTCCAAAGGCCACCAACTAGTGGGAAGGATGTAGATGAACAAATTTGCTAAATAATTACTTGTGCATCAGAAAAACAACAGAAAATTCTGGAAGTACTCTGCAGATCAGTCTGCATCTGTGGAGAAAGAACCAGAGTTAACTTTTCAGGTCGATGACCTTCCAGCAGAATTGTGCAATAGAGCCGACCAGCTCTAAAACCCCACTCTGTGCCATAAAAAAGCAGCTACCAGTACCCAAAATAAGTGCCTTATTTTAACCCCAAATATTAAAGGAAGTGTTACAGCCTTTTCCCGGTAGTGATTCTCTCCAGAGGAGTTGTAAAGATGAGATTATAGGTTAAATTTTCTAATTGCATGCTCCTGATCCAGAACCTGGCATTTCGGGAGTGCTTATTTGGAAACTGTGTACATAGAGCCCACAATTTTCCATTCATTAATTTTAATATAAGAACAATTATGAGGGTCATGCCACATTTTCCTAATACGTGCTGCTGGGACAGGTGAGGTACTCTGCCAGGAGCTTGCAACCAGAAAATTTACACTTGTGGCTCCAAAATTGCAAGACTGCATTTCCTTCATTGAGGCGTGCATGTTAGCAGGTCAGGGATTTGGATGCAGAAATCAGTGCACCTGATTTTCAGGCCATTAATACTAGAATATTGGGAGCTGTATAAATTGATCAGGCTGCCTCTACAGCCAAATTGCCAAACTGTGGGTCTGCTTTCTGCTGAAAAGAATATAAGATATTGAGAAAAGTCCTGGCCCATCTCACAGCCTTTCCACCTGAATCTGTGCGTTTGAAAATGTGATAAAATTTATAATATGAACCATTGTATAGCAGACTTGGTGCAGGAAGCATAAGCAGATTTTACCATGGTGGTGTAAGGTGAGAGCATTTGCCAGTAGCCAGCATAATCAGCTCCCCATCCTTGAGGTCTCATCCATATGTAGGAACAGATGTTTTTGCCAAAGGAAAGAAAGATAATCTATGGCTGGAATTTTACTCGCCCTTTGGAGCCAGGCTGGGGGGCGGGAAGGGTGGTAAAATGGCTGGGAAGGCACCAGGAGGGAGGTTGGATATCATCCAACCACTAGAGGATATTATGAAACAACAAGTAGCAGCTCGGCTGTACGCCGACTAAAGGAGGACAGCCAATTAATTGGCCTGTTGAAGTCCAGTTCGACAATGTCACTGGGATTTTACTAGTGTCGGAATGGCCCATGCTGCAAGGTGAGTCCAACACCTGCAATAAGGCAGCTTGCCAGTGGGCTCCCAGGTTGGGGGCTATTCCTTTCTGGAGCGTCCATGGCCCAAGGAGGGACCCCCAGCAGCAGTGGTTGCCCTCCCACCCCCCCAACCCAACCAGCTCTGACGGCGGAGAAGTTGACCTCACTGTTTGCCAGGGTCCACCTGGCCTCGGCATCCATTAATCACTTGTTGGCCCTTCAATGGCACCCTTCCTTGGAGCTAGGAGAGGCAAGCTAAAGCTGGAAGTCCGAGCAGTGACTTCTTAATTGGCCACCACTGGTAAGATGGACCTCGCAGTCCACTCGGGTGGGTTTGGGAACCACTTTTAATCCCGATATCAGGACCCAGAGTGTATTGGTAAGATCCCGGACTGTGAGGCTGTTTTGACACACATCTTACAACTGCCAACCACAGAGCAGCATTGTCAGAGGCGTGGCAGCATTTCACTTGGGTAACCTCTATTCTCTTGAAGCCAGGGGAACAATGCATAGCTTTGTTAGACTGTGTGCGGCCGTGCAGCAGCCTGGAAGGTACCACATAGGCGTTAAATACGATGTCTGAGGAGCCATGCAAAAAAAATTTAAAGTATCGTGCATTGAAAAAACTGGCTGCACAAAACAGCAAAATTTCAAGGGAGCATTAGATGGACAGTGTGATATCATCCAAGACAAAATGTCTAACCTAAAGAGAGATAGAGATAACAAAATTACAAAAATAGATGGGATAAAGGTAAACAGAAAATAAACTGTTTGTTGCTAAGTACTAACATGCGATCATCGAATGGAAAGATTATTGAAGAGCTCCCTTCTTCAGTACATATGCAAATCTGGTGCCATATTAGTGACCCATGTATGTTGTAATTTAATGAGAATCGAATGACACACAGCCTTCTTTGTACAATAGTTTACTAACTATGTGGCTTGATGACATTCCTTTGTGTATGATTAGCAGGCTATGGATTCCACTATTAACATTAATCATTAGCATGCTACTAAAGCTTATTACATAACAGCATGGCTGAATTAATATTTATTTGGCTATGTAAAATTCACAATTGAACTCATAATTCAGCTATCATCAGTGGGTGGAAAATTATTTCATCATTAGTCAGGATTAAGTGCAACACAAGCTTATATGATGAGGCACACATTTAACTAACATGCGCCATGTGGTAGATCAGGAAGAAGTGAAATATCAGCATTATTGCAAACTCAGTTAGTTGAGAAACATGTAAACAGTACATTATACAAAATCTTTCCTAATAATGTTATTTTCAGAAGAACGGGATGAATGATTTCTGCTCTGTATATTCTTCCTGATTTTTAGCAGCATTGTGTTGCTAATGGAAGAATTCTATTTTAATATTAGGTAATTTGCTTTTGAGAACTATCATGCTTTTATATGTTCAAGGTAAACAATTTGGCCAAGGAATTCTGCCGTTTCATAAGATTTCTTCCATCTATGCCTCTCCTTCATTGTGCTGACATCACTTTTGGCAAGCCTGGTGGGAACCCATGCTCCCCCAGGAATCCCGCCAATTATGCCTTTTGTGTGGCCAGTGCCAATATGCCAGTAGTAAGCCAACATACTGGCCATGCAGGGCTGTATATGGATCTCACAATGCTGCATTTGAATAGCTATTGATCCAAGAGACATCGATTGCTGTTTGGATGTGGATCCACCAGTGAGGGAGGAGCAGCAAATAACATTGGCGGCATCAATATCTTTGACTATACCAGCTTAGGCCCTCCCAACAAAGAGTCAATGGCCCATTTTAAAGGTCCAATTATTGCTATTTTGCTACATTGCTATATTTTGAACAGTGTGGTTTCCCACCCACCACCGAAAGAATCGGTTGGGAACCCATCCCCACTTATCACAGCAACCCCACAGCACCAAAGTGCGTTAATTGGCTGGAGGTAGGACTCTTCACTCAGGTGGAAATCCCACCTCAGAAAGCTGCCAGCCAATCTGATTGATTGGTGGCTCTGTTATCGCAGCAGTGCCAGTGGGATCAGAGATCAGAAATGGGACTACAAGTAGTCCCCAGGTTCAAATCCCAGAGTCCAGGACTAGGCAACTGCGGAGGGATTTCACAGCAGGAAGGCGAAGTGAGGCTCGGGGGTCGGTGGGGGTGGGGGGTATAGTGGGGAGAGAGAGGTGTGGGTCTTAATGGAGAGGCCAGGAAGGGAAGGGAGCTTTGTGGTGGAGGGGTTTCACCCAATGTGAAAAGAGGACCCTTGAAGGAGGTACCTCCCAATTCCCACCTGACACTCAAGCAAAGTGATCTACTGGGCATTCAATCTGACCCTGAACTCCTCCCACCAGAGCAGGTGGGAGGGCTTTAGGAACTTGCCATTTATGCACAGAGTTTCATTATAAGAAGGTTTATTTTGAAACAGATTATGCAAATTTCCATTGCTTTTAAACTATGGATGTTGTTGAGGGAACAATACGGGTGTGCATTGCCCTTAGCTGGATCTTCTCTATTCGTTGCTCCCAATGTGGTCTCCTCTACATTGGAGAGACCAAACGTAAACTGGGCGACTGCTTTGCAGAACACCTGCGGTCTGTCCACAAGAATGACCCAAACCTCCCTGTCGCTTGCCATTTCAACACGCCACCCTGCTCCCTTGCCCACATGTCTGTCCTTGGCTTGCTGCATTGTTCCAGTGAAGCCCAACGCAAACTGGTGGAACAACACCTCATCTTCCGACTAGGCACTTTACAGCCTTCCGGACTGAATATTGAATTCAACAACTTTAGGTCTTGAGCTCCCTCCTCTGTCCCAACCCCCTTTCAGTTTCTTCCCCCTTTCTTTTGTTTTTTTCCAATAAATTATATAGATTTTTCTTTTTCACACTATTTCCATTATTTTTAAATATTTTTAAATCTTTTATGCTCCCCCCACCCCCACTAGAGCTATACCTTGAGTGCCCTACCATCCATTCTTAATTAGCACATTCGTTTAGATAATATCACCAACTTCGACACCTATGTGTTCTTTTGTTCTGTTGTCTGTGACATCTTTTGATGATCTGCTTCTATCACTGCTTGTTTGTCCCTACAACCACACCACCCCCCTCCACTTCTCTCCCCCCACCACCCCCCACCCTTAAACCAGCTTATATTTCACCCCTTCCTGGGATTCACCTAGTTCTGTCGAAGGGTCATGAGGACTCGAAATGTCAACTCTTTTCTTCTCCGCCGATGCTGCCAGACCTGCTGAGTTTTTCCAGGTAATTCTGTTTTTGTTTCTTCTCTATTCAACTCTGGTTTTTCAGTCTTTCATTGTGAGCAGGAACTTTTCAATATGAGACCTTTCTTCTGAAGCGCCTCACAAACACAATTAATTGGATTGTTTTCCTCACATGTCATGGATTTTGTACAAAAATAAAACCATTCCAGAAGCAAATAATACCGCACTTGAACTCCTGAGCAGAGTGCTGAGGAATTTTCAGTTGATTAGCCCAGTCATTGCCAGCACTCTTTTCACTTGTAATTTGAAAATGATTTTTTTTCTAATGTTTATAGTTCAAATGAAAATTAAAATATGTAGCAATTTTCTCGAAACTGAAAAGGTGAATTGTGAACACGGTGAGCTAAATTTTACCAGAGTTCTGGGTATGGAGTGGAAGGCGGGTGGGGGTGATGGAGGAGCGGGCAGGGGGTTGCAGGTGGTACATGTAAGATGGCATGGAGTGGAATGTTCATCATCTTTCTACCAATATGCCATCTTGCCAGCAACAGGGATGGTGGAGGATGGCCCTCCCGCCTAGAGGCAGATTGCCCCAATTAAATAGCCATTCAAGGGCCTCTTTCCACTGTTGTTGAGATTTTCCCAGTGACCGGTGTGCCCTCTGCCGCTTGGGGAAACTGCCAGATAAACTCCGGCAGCCTCCCAGCAGGGTGATGGTGGCCCTCCTATTCAAACACTCTAGCCCAGGAAAAGGGCCCTCAGCAACAGTGGCTGCCCCCCCAAACCTCCCCTCCCCCATTCCTACACCAGAAAGCCCAACCCCCAGCTCCCTGCCATCACCAACAACATCCTACCACCAGAGCCAGTCAGACAATGCCCCCCAGATCCCAATTGGGAGGACGCGTTCTCTCCTTCCAGGTGCAGTCCCAGCAGTGGCACAGCTGAGGCTGCTGAGCTACAGACCCTCCAACTGGCTGCCAGCTCTTGGGGTTGGGCAGCCATCCCACCTAATTGGCTGCCACTGACAAAGTGTGGCCTGGGTCCCACAAACCATCGGAACAGGATTGGCACCCCCATCCTGCTTTCAGGCCTGTCCGTGGGCTGGGATAGGCAAATTTTTAGTGTTTCAAGGATTGAAGAGAAGTGGGAGGTGGGCGGGAAAGTGGAGTTGAAGCCCATGATCAGCCATCAGTTTGAAGGCGGAAGATTCATTTAATCTCGCAGGCAGATTGCTAGCTGCCTACCCACCTGCTTCAGCCCCCATGGCAATGATTCCAGCAGCAGGAGTGGTGTTGGCAGTTTGCCGACAAGTAGACCAACTGAGGCCTTTAAGTAGGCAGTTAATGCCCATGTAGGGGCCTCATGCCACCACCTCCAGAATTTAGCCAGTGGGAGTTACCCACACTAGTCATCCAGCCCAGCAGGCATCCCTGTGCGGACTGGGGGACGTCCCTCCTTAAAAGAGCCCTGGGTCAATTGGAGAGCCCCCCACTCAAGGTTTTACCCACTCCCAGGCTCTCTTCCCACCATGGCCTCTCAAATCCCGGCCTCCCAGGCCCCTCGCCATGGCCTGCCAGCATGGCACCTGGTGAGACCCGATACACTGAACCAAATCCTGATCCGGTACCGCAAGCCACTGTCAAGGAATTCTGGAAAGCTACCGGTCTCATTGGCTGGCAGCACTCTGAGGCAGGACTTCCCAGCCCTGAGGGGCAGAAATCCTGCCTCCAGCCAATTAATGGCCATGTTAAATGTCTGCCAGGCAGCTGGTGTTCCCTTTCCGGCAATGTCCCAGACTTTTTGGCTTGGCTGGGAAATCCGGTGCCCTGTATAAGTTAGCCCCTTGGGTAGAATTTTGCCCGTGGCGGGCACTCTTGGCTGTGGCGGGAAGCCAGTTAAGGACCAATTAAGCCACTTGGCCAATTAAGCCAATTAAAGCCCGCCCAGTGTGAAACACGAGTGGTAGCGCTGCCTGTGCGGAGTAGGGGGAGGACGGCAAGTGGGCTGAGCGTGAACTTCACGCATGTGCACAGGTGAGTGCTTCATAATCTCCCTGAAAAAAATTTTTTAAAACACTCACTAGAGTGTTGAATGAATATTTCACATCCGTTTTTACCCAAGAAAGTGAGGATGAAAGTATCGAACTTGGGGAGAGAGACTGTGAGGTTCTTAAGCAAATTGATATAGGGAGTGACAAGGTATTGGAGGTGTTGGCAGGCTTAAAAGTGGACAGATCTCTAGGTCTGGATGATTTGTGTCCCAGACCGCTGAGGGAGGCAAGGGAGGAGATCGCAGGGGCTATGACCCAAATTTTTAATTCCTCTCTGGCCACGGGGGAGGTGCCAGAGGACTGGAGAATACCTAATGTGGTTCCACTATTTAAGAAGGGTTGTAGAGATAAGCCAGGGAACTACAGGCCAGTGAGTCTCACATCAGTGGTAGGGAAACTATTGGAGAAAATTCTGAAGGAGAGTATCTATCTTCACTTGGAGAGGCAGGGATTAATCAGGGATAGTCAGCATGGCTTTGTCAGCGGGAGATCATGCCTAACAAATTTGATTGAATTTTTTGAGGAGGTGACCAGGTGTGTAGATGAGGGTAGTGCTGTTGATGTTGTTGAGATGGATTTCAGCAAAGCCTTTGACAAGGTCCCACATGGGAGACTTATAAAGAAGGCAAAAGCACTTGGGATACCAGGTAATTTGATAAGATGGATTCAACATTGAATTAGTTGTAGGAGACAGAGGATGATGACAGATGGATGCTTTAGTGCCTGGAAGCCAGTGTCCAGTGGCGTACCACAGGGATCTGTGCTTGGTCCCCTATTATTTATCATTTACATAAACGACATAGATGACTATGTGGGGGGTAGGATTAGTAAGTTTGCGGATGACACAAAGATTGGCCGGGTGGTTAACAGTGAGGTTGAGTATCTTTGGCTACAGGAAGACATAGATGGGATGGTCAAATGGGCAGATAAGTGGCAGATGGAATTTAACCCTAAAAAGTATGAGATGATACACTCTGGAAGGAGTAATTTGACAAGGAAGTATTCAATGAACGGCATGACACTAGGAAGTTCTAAGGAACAAAGGGACCTTGGCGTGTGTGTCCATAGATCTCTGAAGGCAAAGGGGCATGTTAGTGGGGTGGTGAAAAAGGCATATGGGATACTTACCTTTATCAATCAAGGTATAGATTACAAAAGTAGGGAGGTCATGTTGGAGTTGTTTAGCACCTTGGTGAGGCCACAGCTGGAATACTATGTGCAGTTCTGATCGTCACATAATAGGAAGGATGTGATTGCACTGGAGTGGTTGCAGAGGCGATTCACCAGGATGTTGTCTGGAATGAAACATTTAAGTTATGAAGAGAGGTTGGATAGACTTGGGATGTTTTTGTTGGAGCAGAGAAGACTGAGGGGTGACCTGATTGAGGTGTACAAGATTATGAGGGGCATGGACAGGGTGGATAGGGAGCAGCTGTTCCCCTTAGTTGAAGGGTCAGTCACAAGGAGACATAAGTTCAGGGTGAGGGGCAGGAGGTTTAGGGGGGATGTGACGAAAATCTTTTTTACCCAGATGGTGGTGACGGCCTGGAATGCACTCCCTGGGAGGGTGGTGGAGGCGGGTTGCCTCACATCCTTTAAAAAGTACCTGGATGAGCACTTGGCACGTCATAACATTCAAGGCTATGGGCCAAGTGCTGGTAAATGGGATTAAGTAGGCAGGTCAGTTGTTTCTCACGTGTCGGTGCAGACTCAATGGACTGAATGGCCTCTTCTGCACTGTGATTCTGTGATTCTGTGTAATGAAAGGTCCCCTCTCTGTCGCATGAGCAGGGACAAGTTATTAATGAAAAATTAAAGTTTTTATTTTATTTTTATTTGCTTTTGGAAACCTCATCCCGCCCTTGGCCAACGTCAATGCACATCATTTCACGTTCAAGTGGGTCAGGCGTGCGCCTGCCCGCTGAGCAAAAGTTTCTGCACTTTACAGTTCCAAACTTACTGCCATTTGCCACAAAATTTCCCCTTGTGGCAGAATGCAGTCGTCCTTGCCCTTTGCTTTTAGTATTTTTTCCCTTTTTCCATTCCCTTACCTAGGTTTCCACCATCACTATTCAAATTTGAGATCAAGAAACTGGGCAGGCGTCCTGTATCCAAAGTTCTGGTACTATTGAACGAGCCATTCAAAGGCAACTGAGAGACGTCTGTTCCCTATTTCCCCTCTCCCTCTGAGGAAGTATTCAGAACTCTGTGGAGATCTGACTGAGATAGGGAATTCAACATCTGGGTAACCTGAGCCCAGAATCCACAACCCACCCATCCATAATGCAGAACTTCACTATCACAAAGAAAACTACGATGATTTCATTGATTTCTAGAAACCAGAGACAAAAAGGATTGGGAAAGTAAAATAACTAAATTTGATCTGTTTGGCACTAATGCAAACTAAAAATGTATTTTCCAGTATCATTGTGCAAGCACCAAATTACAGACTCCTGCTCATCAGAAGGATGGGTTGCACCTGAACCAGAATGGGACTAACATCCTTGCGGGGAGGTTTGCAAGTGCTAGTGGGGAGGGTTTAAACTAACTTGGCAAGGGGATGGGATCCTGAGAGGAGGTTCAGCAGGGAGAGATGCACAGCCAAAATTAGAAGAAAGAGCAAGTGAGTCTGGAAGGCATAGAAATTATAGGTCAGTTAAGGCACAAGGGAGTTTGGCAAGGTTGGATGGTATTTATTTTAATGCAAGGAGTCTGACGAATAAGGCAGATGAATTGAAGGCACAAATTAACACATGGAAGTGTGATGTCATTGCTGTCACAGAGACATGGTTGAGAGAGGAGTATGATTAGCAGCTCAATATTCCAGGATATAGGGTCTTCAGGCGAGACAGAGAAGGAGGTAAAAGAGGATGCGGTATTGCAATATTGATCAAGGAATCGATTACAGCAGTAAGGAGGGATGGCATCTTAGAAGGCTCCTCAAATGAAGGGTAGAACTTAAAAACAAAAAAGGAGCAATCACATTGCTGGGAGTGTACTATAGGCCCCCAAACAGTCAGATAGAAATAGAAGAGCAGATATGTAGGCAAATTTCAGAGAAGTGTAAAAATAATAGGGTAGTAAAAGTGGGGGATTTCAACTTCCCCAACATTAACTAGGTTAGTCATAGTGTGATAGGTTTAGAGGGAGCTGAATTCTTAAAATGCATCCAGGAGAGCTTTTTAAGCCAGTACGTAGAAAGTCCTACAACAGAGGGGGCAGTTCTGGCCTTAATTTCAGGGAATGAAGCCCAGGGAAGTGGTAGAGCTATCAGTGGGGGATCATTTTGCAGATAGTGATCATAACTCCATTAGGTTCAAGGTTGTTATGGAAAAGGACAAGGGTGGGCCAGAAATCAGAGTTCTAAGTTGGGGGAAGGCCGATTTTAATAAGATCAGATATGATTTGGCCAGAGTGGAGGGGGAGCAGCTATTTTTAGGTAAATCTGTGTCAGAGCAGTGGGACTCATTCAAGAAGGAAATAGGGAGAGTACAGGGCCAACATATTCTAATAAAGACAAAGAGTGGGACCAACAAATCCAGGGAACCCTGGATGTTGAGGGATTATACAGGATTGGATAAAGAGAAAAAGGGAGGCTTATGGCAGATATGGAGGGCTCAAAACAGCAAAGGATTATAGAATCTGTAGGGGGTAACTTAAAAAGGAAATTAGGAGTGCAAAAAGGGGGCATGAAAAACATTGGCAGGTAAAATAAAGGAAAATCCAAAGTTATTTTACTAGTACATTAAGAGTAAGAGGATAACTAGGGAAAAAGTAGGGCCCATTAAGGACCATAGTGGTAATTTGTGTGTGGAGCCGGAAGAGGTAGGTAGCCTTTTAAATGAATACTTTGTGTCGGTGTTTACGAATGAGAGGGACAACGTGGGTAAGGAAATCAAGCAGAAGGACTGTGATATAATTAAAGAAATTAGCATAGAAAGGGAGGAGGTTCTAAGTGGTCTGGCAGGCTTAAAAGTAGATAAATCTCCAGGCCCGGATGAAATGTATCCCAGGCTGATGAGTGAGACAAGGGAGGAGATAGCAGGGGCACTGGCAATAATTTTCAATACCTCTCTGGCCACGGGAGAGGTGCCAGAAGACTGGAGGACAGCCAATGTGGTATCATTATTCAAGGAATGAGGAAGGGATATACCAGGGAACTACAGGCAAGTCAGTCTAACCTCAGTGGTGGGGAAACTATTGGAAGTAATTCTGAGGGACAGAATTAATCTACACTTGGAGAGGCAGGGATTAATTAAAGACAGTCAGCATGGTTTTGTTAAGGGGCGGTCATGTCTGACCAATTTGAATTTTTTGAAGAGGTGACCAGGTGTGTAGATGAGGGCAATGTATTTGACGTAGTCTACTTGGACTTCAGCAAGGCTTTTGATAAGGTCCTACATGGGAGAGGGATAACGAAGGTAAGAGCCCAAGGGATCCAAGGCAATTTGGCAAATTGGATCCAGAATTGGCTGAGTGGCAGGAAGCAGAGGGTGATGGTCAAGAGTTGTTTTTGTGACTGGATACCTGTGTCCAGTGGGGTTCCACAGTGATCAGTGTTGGGTCCCTTGCTGTTTGTGGTATATATAAACGATTTAAACTTAAATGTAAGAGGGTTGATCAGTAAGTTCGGGGATGCCATGAAGATTGGTGCGGCAGTAAATCGTGAGGAGGATAGGCTTAGATTACAGGAGGATAAAGATGGGCTGGTCAGATGGGCTGATCAGTGGCAAATGGAATTTAATCTGCTTAAGTGTGAGGTGGTGTACTTGGGTAGGACAAACAAGGCACGGGAATACACGATGAATGGTAGGACCCTGAGAGGTACCGAGCATCAGAGGGACCTTGGTGTGCATTTCCACCATTCCTTAAGGTAGCGGGACAGGTAGATAAGGTAGATAAAGTGGTTAAGAAGGCATTAGCTGAGGCATAGAATATAAGAGCAGAGAGGTTATGCTGGAACTGTATAAAACGCTTGTTCGGCCACAGCCAAAGTATTGCGTGCAGTTCTGGAATCCACATTGTAGGAAGGATGTGATTGCACTAGAGAGAGTGCAGAGGAGATTTACCAGGGTGTTGCCAGGGCTGGAGAGTTTTAGTTATGAGGAGAGATTGGATAGACTGGGGTTATTTTCCCTAGAGCAGAGGAGATTAAGGGAGGACATGATTGAGGTGCATAAAATTATGAGGGGCATATATAGGGTACACAGGAAAGAACTTTTCCCCTTGGTAGAGGGATCAATAAGCAGGGGGCATAGATTTAAGGTAAGGAGCAGGTGGTTCAGAGGGGATGTGAGGAAGAATTTTTTCACCCAGAGGGTGGTGGGAATCTGGAACTCACTGCCTGAAAGAATGGTAGAGGCAGATACCCTCATAACATTTAAGAAGTATTTGGACGTGCACTTGCGATGCCATAGCATACAAGGCTATGGGCCCAATGCTGGAAAATGGGATTAGAATAGTTAGGTACTTGCTTGACTGGCATAGACTTGATGGGCCGAAGGGCCTTTTTCTGTGCTGTAGATCTCTATGACTCAATGAGAAGGAAGATAAACTCAGTTTAGCTTTAACTGCTTTACATATAAGTTTTAAATATATGGAACAAGAAGGCAGTTGAGGTGGATAGTCTCTATAAATTCAAGAGGATGCTTGATAGACATTTGGCAAAGAAAGCAATTCAAATGTATGAGTAATAAGTTAGTGTATAATATTTTTTGAATTTTGAGACTGACCAGATGGTCTCTTTCAATTCATATGTTCCTGTATTCCAATGTATCTGAAACAGTTTCCCTGCACAAATAACACCTATTTCTTCACCAACTCAAATAATTCCCATCTAGTTATGTGGGGCACGTAGCAGAAGCCAAGAAGAAAAAAATATTTCATTGTTTTTGAACCTTTGTTATTTAAGGTTTTGTTTCTTTAAAAGAAGTTGGAATCACAACTAAATGATATATCAAAATACATATTTAGGTTTATGTATATGTGGCAATCTAATCATGTACTCTAATAGAGCTGAAAAAGCTAAATGCTAAACTTGACCTCCAGGGGCAGAATTTTATGCTCTCGGGGGCAGATTGTCAGGCAAGATGGGGTGGGGGGAGTGTAAATTGAGCATAATGCTGTGGGTGCCAAGGATATAGATAGGTTAAATAGGGCAAAAATCTGCAAAATAGAGTATAATGTAGGAAAATGTGAAATTGTCCATTTTGGCAGGAAGAATAAAGAAGAAGCATATATCTAAATGGTGAGAGATTGCAGAGCTCTGAGATGCAGAGGGATTTGGGTGCCCTAGTGCATGAATCACAAAAGATTAGTATGCAGGTACAGCAAGTAATTAGGAAAGCTAATAGAATTCTGAAAGCAATTGAATACAAACATAGGACGGTTGTGCTTCAGTTATACAGGGAATTGGTGAGACCACATCTGGAGTACTGTATGCACTATTGGTCTCCTTTTTTAAGGAAGGATGTAAATGCATTGTGAGCAGTTCAGAGAAGGTTTACAAAACTAATACCTGGGAGGGTTGTCTTATGAGGAAAGGTTGGACAGGCTAGGCTTGAATCCGCTGGAGTTTAAAAGAGTAAGAGGCAACTTGATTGAAACATATAAGATCCTGAAGGGTCTTGACAGAGTGAATGTGGAAAGGATGCTTCCTCTTATGAGAGAATCTAGAACTAGGGGTCACTTTTAAAAATAAGGAGTCGCCCATTTAGGACAGAGATGAGGAGAAATGTTTTCCTTGGAGAGTAGTGAGCCTTTGGAATTCTCTTCTCAAAAGGCAGTGGAAGCAATGTCTTTGAATATTTTTAAGGTAGAGCTCGATAAATTCTTAATTAACACAGAGGCGAAAGGTTTTCGGGGGTAGGCAGGAATGTGGGGTTGAGGTTACAGTCAGATCAACCATGATCTTATGAATGGTGGAGGAGACTCGAGCAGCTGAATAGCCTACTCCTGTTCCTAGTTCATATGTTTGTATGCCATTCCCAGCACCTACCCGCCCACCCCCAACCCCAGCAGGGCAGGCATCAGGAAGTCCACCTGCCCTTAGATCAATTGAGGCCCTTAGTGACCAATAATTAAGGGCCTCTTCACGCCCACCACAATTTTTGGCAGGCCAAGGCCAGCGCCAAGTTTGAAGTCTGCCAGGCTTCACTCCTCAGGCTATTGGCAGGAAAAGGGTACCTTATTTATGGCCCCCCCCATGCCCATCGGAGGCTCCAGCTGAGGTCTTCCCCCCAGCACTGGGATTCTCCTTTTTCCCCGCTCCCCCCTCGACCCCTCATCGAAGCCTCCTAGCCTGGTCCTGCTGAAACCATCCACCCAGCAAGTTATCCCCATCAGCGACTGGATGCAGTCCCAGCAGTGTCTTTGCTGGGACTAGGAAACTGAAGGCCTTTTGGGCAGCAGCTCTTGGGCGCAGGACTTCCTCCCCAGATCCTGCCCTGAGCCAATTAATGCACAGCCAAGCATTAAACGGTTGTGGGGAAGCAGGACCAGATTCTCCACCAACTTTTTTGCCAGAGGCACGGCAATCCTGGTGAAACATCGGCTGGATTTTCACTACTGAGGCAGGTAGCTCAAGAAGGGAAATTTCCCAACTAGGCAGACTCATCTCAGTTTACAGGGCCCAGTTACACCCAATTTTCACTCTAGGGAGTAGGGGTGGGATCGAGTCTTGCCTGCCAACTCCAGAAGCAGATACCGGTGGCCGCGGGGCCAGGCAAGTGCTGATGTGATCTGGTTAGAAGGTATTTCACCCCAGTTGTTTTAG
This sequence comes from Carcharodon carcharias, assembly GCF_017639515.1. NCBI lineage: Eukaryota > Metazoa > Chordata > Chondrichthyes > Lamniformes > Lamnidae > Carcharodon > Carcharodon carcharias. The sequence goes on along the minus strand of NC_054477.1, from coordinate 71,927,623 downwards.
ATACTGTTAGGCCTTCTAATCCTGAGGGTCCTTACTGGCCAAATGCCCACTTTAGGCCCTCAATCTGCCTCTGTTGCCATAAAACACTGGGCAGTGGTAAATGGGCGAGAGTCAGAACTCCTTTTTTTTTACAATTTTGTTGGAATGGCGGGAAGGAAGGGGAGCACATCATTCAGGTGGTGTCCTTTGTACATCAGAGACACCCCCCATGGCACCCTACCCCCTCATCCCCACTTTGGTCTCTCTGTTTGGCCTCCAAAACTCTGCTGTGCTCCCTCATTCCCCTCCCTAGGGTGCCCGATCCCTTCCTGCACAAAGGTCCTGGGACTTGCTTGCGTTCTGATGCCATCGGCGATCTCTGTGGACCTCCTTGCAGTCCCAACAGCGCCTTCGACTGAGTTCTGGAACTGCTAGAGCTGTCAGCGAATCTGATTGGCCAGCAACCTTCAAGGGTGGGGCTTCCTGCTCACTGAGGAGTGGAAGTTCATTCCCAGCTTGTTTAGGCCACCCCCAATGCATTATCATTGTGGGACAGGCTTTTTAAAAGTCAATCCATTTGGACCCGACTTTCCTTCCAAGGGGGTGAGCAGTACAGCCCCCACCCCGTAAAACCCAGCCAGTAAAAATCCAATACAAATCTGACTCATACACACATGATAGTGAAAAATCCCTAGTCATAAAACCCATTAAAAGCTTTTAAACCTCCTCAATTGGTTAATCTCTTATGGGGTTTGTTGGTTTGAAGTTTTTTTTATAGCAAATTCTTCCAATCCTTTAATAGCCTCTTTAAACTGTCAATCAAACGGTGAACCCAGAAACCCCTGCTGAGATAGTTGTAGCTTTTGAAACTCAACCAAACATTTGTAATAACATAATACTAGCACTTGGGGAAATGTCAACAAAGAGTTCTATTAAAACTGCATGACCAGATGTTACTTGTTTCCTAACCTATACCAGATAGCCCAACAACAAAAGCAGTCCAGCAGATGTTTTTTAAACTCTCACTGGCAGTTTCAGCATTTTTTTCCATGTGTAAAATGTGGGGGCATTAAAGCGTTCAGATCATGACACTTAAACAGAACTTATCCACCCTTCAAGAGCATTTACGTCCACTGCATAAATTCGCAGCTCCCACACTCTGGGTTAAGGCCATTAGACCAGCCACAATGGGCCTATTTGAACTCTGCACTAAGTTTAAATGGTCCTGCTGAGTGCGGTTTCCCTCCTGTATGAATCATGCCCCACCCCCTTCTCCCACTTGCAAAAATTGGATGTCAGAAATGGGGTTGGGACTTCCGCATTTGGGTCCAGACCATCTGAAAATCTGTCCCTAAGTCTGAGCTGATGTTTATCATAAGTCGAGATGAACTTTTGTTTCTACTTCTCTCCAATAATATTCCATCTTGAACCTCTTTCCTTGCTCTGATTGGGACAAACATCTAGTTCATGGCTCATGTTAATATTTAAGAGGTTTAGCTCTGGGAAGAATGTTGTTGTGAAGTAAGGTAATTAAAATGCTGGGCTATGGAGATTGCCACAACACCTTAAAGAAAATGGTGGTTCTGAAGGTTACCCATGTTTATTTAATAGAGTCAGAATAGATGAAATGGAGCTATAAAACAGCAGATGGGTTTACTTAGCAGGAGAACTAGAGATGTCTGCACTGCTGACAAAGAAGTGCCATCCAGAGAGATGTTTCGTTTTGGGAATTAGAGCTATATTAGTTTAAAAGCATCCAGTGAACCCTGAAAGGCTGTGTTATCCTGGAGATGTCTGGAGTTTAAGAAGGTTTCCTGGCTTCAATTTATCTGTGTATTTTCTGGGAGAGGGGTTGGTTGCTGTTTGGACTTTGTGTGGTTTGAAGCTCACAAAGAAGCCCTAGGAGCTATTAGCAGGCTCCTGGCAGTTAGGGCTAAGCGAGTCCTGGGGAGCTGAGATGGTGACAGGAAGTCACTGGTTCCATGTCAGGCAGTTAGTGATCAGAAAAGCCCTGGGAGCCATTTATAGCTTGGTAAGGCTGGAGATTGAAGTTCAGAGAAACCCAGGGATAGTGCCAGCTTAGTGAAACTAGCAGTCTGGGAACGAACTAGAATTGTGCTGGTAATTAGAGGTGGATGTGTAGCTTTGTGAAACCCATAGAATGCAGTCTCAGGTGAAGAGGTTCAACTATTGGACGTGAGCAGTTGTTGAGACAATCTGATTCAATGCGGCTTTTGAGGAAATTCAGAGGCTAAGCCTTCAAAAGTGAAGAGTTGAAATCCCTTGTGAGGGAGGCAGAGTTTTAACAAGAAATTGTGACTCACAGTGCTCATTGAATCTGGGTGGGTTGCTGAGGAATCTGTGGAATCTGTCTTCATCGCATCTGCTATTTAATGTCCAGTGTGGTGTGTTCAACCACAATTTGTCTGTTGCTTCATATTTATCTCATGTTAACTCTAAATGTTAGAGTATAAGATGGATATTGTAGATTGCAGCTTTGTACCTCAGGGAGATTTTCAAGCACATGCAGTCAGCTTCCCAACTGCCCCCGCCTACCAACATCGAGCCCGCCTGATGAGGGAAAAATCTTCCCCTAGTTGTTTAATTGCTCTGCCATTTGTTTGTTCTCCATTATAAATTCTCCCATTTCAGACTGTAAGGGACCTATATTTGTCTTCACTAACCTTTTCTTTTTGTACACTTATAGAAGCTTTTACAGTCCACTTCTATATTCCTTGCAAGTTTACTCTCATACTCTATTTTTCCCCTCTTAATCATTCTCTTGGTCCTCCTTTGTTGAATTCCAAACTGCTCCCATTCCTCAGACTTGCTACTTTTTCTAGCAACTTTACATGACTCCTCTTTGGATCTAATATTATCCTTATTATTTTTTAGCCATGGTTGGACCACTTTTCCTGTGGTGCTTTTCTGCCAGAAAGGAATGTGTAACTGTTGCAAAGCATATATTGATTCCTTAAATATCAGCTGTTACTATCTACTGCCATGCCTTTTAATGAAGTACCCCAATCTATCTTAGTCAATCCATGCCTCAAAGGTAGTTCCCTTTGTTAAGATTTATGGCCCTAGTTTGGGGTTGAACTGTTTCACTTTCCACCCTAATGAAGAATTCTATCATGTTATGGTCACTGTTCACTAAAGGACCCCACACAACAAGATTATTAATTAACCCCCTCTCATTGCACAATATCAAATCTAGGATAGCCTGTCCTCTAGTCGGTTCCTCGATGTACTTTTCTAAAAAAACTATTTCGTACACACTCCAGCAATTCACCTGCCACAGTCTTATTGCTAATTTGGCTTGCCCAGTCTATATGATTATTGTAGCATCTTTGTTACACGCATCTCTAATTTCCTGTTTAATGCCATCCTCTACCTCTACCTTACCACTACTGTTTAGAGGCCTATAGACAGCTCCCACTAATGTTTTCTGCCCCTTGTCGCTTCTCACCTCCACCCAGGCTGATTCTACATCTAGACTTTCTGAGCTAATATCGTCTCTCACTATCGCACTGATTTCATCCTTAACTAACAACACCAGCTCACCTCCTTTTCCATTTTGCCAGTCCGTCCTAAATATCAAGTACCCTTGGATATTCCGTTTCCAGCCTTGGTCATCCTGCAGCCATATCTCTATAATCGCAAACATATCGTATCCATTCACATCTATTTGTGCTGTTAATTTGTCTACCTTATTGTGATTGCTCTATGCATTCAGAAACAGTGCCTTTAGACTTGTGTTTTCAACATTTTTACACATTGTTTTTGTACTGTGGCCCTTTTGCTGCCAGCCCGTGTCCCCTGCCTTCCGCTTTTGCTTTCTACTTTTTTGTCTTTCATTCCTATCTTTGTTTCCCTCTCTTCTGCTTTCCTGCTCAGATTCCCATCCCCAGCCACTCTAGTTTAAACCCTCTCCGAAAAGCCCCTGCGAGGATATTGGTCCTGGTCCTGCTGGGGTGCAACCCGTCCAGATTGTACAGGTCCCATCTTCCCCAGAATCGGTCCCAGTGCCTCACGGATCTAAATCCCTCGCTTCTACACCATCCCTCCAGCCACGTATTCATCTGGTCTGTTCTCCCATTCCTGATCCCGCTAGCACATGGCACTGGGAGTAATCCTGAGATGACTACCTTTGAGGCCCAGCTTTTTAATTTATTTCCTAGCTTCCTATATTCTGCTTTCAGGACCTCATCCCTTTTACCTATTCGTTGGTACCAATATGGACTACGACACCTGGCTGTTCATCCTCCCCCTTCAGAATGCCCTGCAGCTGCTCAGTGACATTGTTGACCCTGGCACCAGGGAGGCAACATGCCATCCTGGTGTCACATCTGCGGCCGCAGAAATGTCTATCTGTTCCACTTACAATAGAATCCCCTATCATTATTACTGTCTCACTCATTTTTCTCCCCCCTCTGCAGCTGAGCCGCTCATGGTGCCACGGACTTGGCTGTTGCTGCACTCCCCTGAGAAACCATCTGCCCCAGCAGTATCCAAAACGGAAAATCTGTTGGAGAGGGAGATGGACCCAGGGGACTTCTGCACTACCTGCCTAGTGCATTTATTTTGCCTGGCGGTCAATCATTCTCTTTCTGCCTGTGCACACTTTACCTACTACATCATTGTACATGCTTTCCACGAAGAAGATCTCATCCTTGCGGATACACTACTGTGTCTCCAGCTGCAGCTTCAGCTCTGAAACGTGAATTTTGAGTAGCTGCAGCTGGAGACACTTCCTGCACACGTGGTCACCTTGGGCAGTGGAAGTGTCCCTGACTTCCCACATCACACAGGAGGAGCATTCCACTTGGCCAAGCTGCCCTGCCATGGTTTATCCTTAAATTACTTTCTTTATTTTTATTTCCTCTAGTTTAGAGAATATTAAGGACTGAAGAAAAACTCACTAGGTCCTACTTACCAAGGCTGCAGCTCTTCTTTCTGAGGAGATGGAGAAAATGAAAGCATCACCTCCTTCCCTCTCCACCACTGCAAGGTTCTCTACCTTCTAACCCATCTGAGAATTATCAAAACATGCTTAGAAATGGATTCTCAGTTGAATTGTCAATTACATTGAAATAAACTCCTGTGATTTCGAGCTAAATGCTTTACTACTGAAACCTCCAGGATTATGTTAGTGTGGCTTGATGTTGTTAAGAATTAATAAATTGGAACATATATATTTAGGATATTTCTCCCTCATTTTGCAACCTTTTCCCCTCCCTTTTCTTTTCTCACTGATGATGCAGCTCTTTCAAGCTTCCCCCCAGAACCAGTATCATTCTCGAATGGCCACTCGGAGGCACAAAAGAATGTTCAGTGATTTTTTCTCTTCTGTTTCCCTTTGCCCTTGTAGAGAAATACCACCAGCACAGCAAGAGTTCAATGAACTGGGGTGCAACCTACATGGTGCCAAATATTAGTATGCCAATACACCATGCCATGCAACAACATACTACTTTGTAAGGGGGCATTAACAGCAAGAAAGGTACTTGTCAAACCTTTTTAGTTCTTCATTTATTCTTTCATGGCATTTGTTGCCATCCACTAATTGCACTTAAGTAGGTGGTAGTGAGCTGCCTTGTTTACAAGCATACAACATAGAAGCACAGCATCATGATACCTGTGAGTTATGTCATTGTGATAAAAACTTACACATGGTTCTTCTCCCTCCTGAAAGAAACTAAAATTGTTCCACAAAGACCTTTTCCGGAATGTAGCGTTCTTTTAATGTTCAGCTAATGTGAGAAAGATAAAATCTGCTGCATCTTAATATTCTGCATAACGTGAAAACCAATGTTTCACGTTTCACTTCTCCTGTCTGTGGAACTATCTCTGTAAAAATCTGTGCTTTAAGCTCTGCCTCATTTTTGTGGATGCTTAAACATGGAGTTATTTGCAAAAGCAGGGTTGTTGGGTTATGTATCAGAGTTGTGTGAAATATTTGCATTTCCTGTCTATACCCAGCCCTTTTTGAGCTCCCAGCAACCATCAGGTTCCAATTCATGAAGTGCCTGTCTTTATAATAGTCTCCCTTACTGTCTTCTCCAAGTTCATCTTGTCCATGAGACTGACTTGCTGCTCCTTCAAATCCATTGCCACTAAACTTATGACTGTCCAACTTCTCTTTGTGACCTCATACTACCTGTATCATAAATTATTCAATTTCTTCAGGCATTGTTGCCCTTCTTTTCGTAACCAGTTGTCGCTGTCTTTCTCAAGTAGCTTATCGGTGAACCTTCCATTCTAGCAAACTACCATTCCATCTCTAATTTTAGTCTTCTCTCCAAGGTTCTTAAATTTGTTGATATCACCTCGAATCCTGCCCATCTTTCCGTTAATCCCTACTTAAAACTTTTCAATCGCTAGCACCTGTTCCTGGAAGTGACATCCTCTGTGACTGAGCCTCTTCCTCCTTGACCTCTCTGCACCATTTGACACAGTTGACTACAGTATGCCGTTCCAACACTTCTCCCCTATTGTCCAGCTCAGTGGGACTGCACTCACCTTGTTCCACTTTTACATATCCATCAGTAGCCACAACAGCTGTAATAAATGTTTTCTGTTCCTTCCTTGATATTTTGACATCTTGGGTCTCCTAGCATTTTCTCCTGCTCCTGCTCATCTATGTACTGCCACTTGGTGACTGTTACTTTCTTCCAGCTCAATACTGGGGAGATTTAAATCATTACGGTCAGCCTCCACCATAAACTCTGCATCCTTCCCTCTTTACAGTCATCCTCGTAGGTGTAACCAAACTAGTGCAACCTCTGCATCTAGTTCAGTCCTGAGCTGAATTTCTGACTCAATGTCTTCTCTGTTATAAAACCAGCTTACTTTTACCTTCAACATCATTTGCCTGTACCCTAACTTCAACCAGTCTGCTGTTGAAATTCTAATCCATTCCTTTGTCACTTTGAGTTATTATTCCAAAGATTTCCAGGATTGCCTTCTATTTTCCATGTTAATAAAGTTCAGCTCATCCAACACTCTGCTGCGCATCCTGCCCTGTATCCAACTCACCTATCACTACCGTCCTCATTGACTTATCTTGGCCTCTAATTCCTCACAGCATCAAATTTAAAATTCCTCTCCTATTTAAACACCTTCATGGCCTCAACTCTCCTTGTGCTTGATTTTCAGTTGCCTATGGGAGCGAGATCGAGTGCAGGTGGGCTTTGAAAATATTAGTCCCAGATGGAATGTCAATGCCTCTGCGATACTCTGCTACTTTCAAGGCAAGGGTTGGGGGGAAGGGGAGCTGGCAACCCACTCGCCTCCAATTAACTGCCTGTTAAGTTCCTTGAGGAGCTTGTTAAATGGCTGGGGAGAGCCAGAAGGTAATTTTCAACACCAAACAGTCTGCTGCATGTTAATGCACAGCTGTCAGGTGCAATACAAGGAGCCATTAAGTCATGTTTCTGTTGAAAAAAATTGGTGAAAAGGGCTATTCACACAGTGCGGGTCTATTACCTTTTCATTGACCATTTGACTACTTGTCTGCGTCATGATGGCCTCTGATCTTCTGCCTTCTTTATTCTGCAAGGCAGCAGCATGCCCAATCATGGCTGCCATTTGCCTTTGAGGGTTGTACTCCCCTTGGCAATGTTCCATGTCACTAATTTGGCACCAAGCTCGCCGCCAGCCCAATTAGTGGATCGACATTTGAAGATAGCGTTGTGTTAGTAATGTAGGATCAGGTACCAACAATGAAGTGGGCATCGGGTTCCTGACCCTGGATTGAAAATCAAGCCTCCTATCTCTGCAACATCCTCTTACCTTGCAAACCTTCCCATCTAAACCCTGTATTCCTCTGCTTCTGCCCTTTTAGAAAGAAAGACGTGCATTTTTTAATGCCTTCTGGATGTGCCAAAATAACTAATTTACACCCATGAAGTATTTTTGCAGGGAAGTCATTGTTAAAGTGGAGGAAACACAACAGCCAATTTGTGCACAGCAACCTCCTGTAAACAGCAATGTGATAATGACCAACTAATCTGTTTTTAGTCATGTTGTTTGAGGGATGAATATTGGCCAAGCCACTGGAAACAAGTCCTCTGCTGTTCTTCAAAGTAGTACCATGGAATCCTCGATGTCTGGCTTGAATCAATGTCCCATCAAAAAGACAGCACCTCTGACAGTGCAGCACTTCTCAATACTGCCCTGGAGTGTTAGCCTAGATTTTGTTGCTGAAGACTCTGGAGTGAGACTTAAACCCACAACCTTCTGGCTTAGTGATCAGCTAATAATTGAGCCACAGTGTCTTTCCCTCTTGCCAGCCTTCCATTGGTGGCAGTGCTTTCAGTCACCTGCATCCCAGTCTCTGGAATTTCATGCTTAAACCCCTTATACCACTCCACTCCCTCACCTCTTTTAAGACTCCCTGAAAACACAGTATTTTGACCATAGTCCTCCTAATCTCTCCTCTCGATCAGATGCTCTTTTTCCTTACTCCCCTGTGAAGCATCCTAGGATGTTTTCTAATGTTAAATGTGCTAAATGCAAGTTCAATGTTATTAAAGTATTTATTTGATCTTTCCAAAATAGCTTAGTAAAGTATTCTGATTACAGACATCTTGGGCAGAATTTTACATCTGTTGGGGGGGGGGCAGAACGGGCGCAGGCAGTGATCAGGTCTGCGCCACCATTTTACGCGGGTGGGCCAGTTAAGGCCAGCCCAGCGTATTTCCCAACTCCTGTGGATAGTGGGAGTGGGCAGGCAGTGGTTGGGGTGCACAGACCACTGGGTCCAATGGCGACCCAGCCGTCTGTTTAAAAGAAGGTCAGGCAGCCTTTTGTCGGCTGCTCACAATGGACAATGCGAGGCCGCAGTAGAGGGGTTCGGGTGAGCAGGCCAGCTGGAGATTAGGCCAGCAGGGGGCCCGTGCGGCCCTCATTTTTCTGGTGACTGCCTTGCTGCCCTCCTCGAGGAGATGGCAGCACGGTGGGAGGTGCTGGTCCCCCAGGATGGGAGGAGGAAGCCCCCCACATGATGAAACGTGCCTGAGAGGAGGTGGTGAGCTCCCGTGTCATGGTGCGATGCACCTGGATCCAGTGATGAAACTCTTCAACGATTTGTTGCGCTCTGGCAGGGTGAGTACCATGTTGGCATTGGGCATTTAACCCAGCAGGTCAGCTTACCCTCTGAGGGCACCACCCCACCCTCTCCACTCCCCAAAGCCTCAGTGTCGTGACTGCATTGAATCATTGACGGCATTTTTCCTTTGCTGGGTGGGCAAGTATGCTGAGGTCAGCCTGAGTGGGTCATGAGGAGGTGAGTTTTCCCCCACAGCATGTGTTGATCTGAGTCCCACATGATTGGTTTGGGGGCAACCTGGAGGAGCAGCACCTTGGCGCTGACTCAGAACTCCAGGACATGTCCTAGTCAGGGTGATGAGATGGTGGAAAGGGAGCCTCAAGGTGGCGTGGCAACGAACCATCTGCTGCCCTCTATGCTGCACATACTTATGCCTCCTTGCTATGAGACGGAATGCCAGGTGGTTCCTAATGTGATGTCGGCAGCATTTGTCCAAGGGGGCGGGTGGGGAGCAGGCCTAGCATCTTTGCCTGAGTGATCGGCTGCAGTGGGTGAGGAGGCATTGGAGACCTGATATGTCCCACCCTGGGGTGTGCCGTGCACGAACAGAGTCCATGTGCATTTTGCCCTAATCAATGCTCTTCTCTCTTTTTCAGGAGAAGAATGCACAGAACACAGCATGTGAGGACTGGAGGCGGCCAGGCACAGCTCTCCATACTAAGCGGCTTCGAGCAGGAGGCCCTTGAGCTGGAGAGGTGCCATGCACTCAGGTGTACTGGTGTCAGAGAAGCTGGGGTGCCACAGCCAGGTATTTATGCCCAACAGTGAGGTCAGCATTGTCCTCCCAACAGCCATAGCAGTGCTGAATGTTAAATTAGTTATTGTTGCAACATTGCTGAACCGTTGGTTCTGGAAGGTTGAGAGCATAATGAGCTGGGGGGACAGGCATGAAGTTTGTCAGTGTGTGCACGCTAATTAATCCTCTGTCCTTGTTCTTCCTTTCAGCATCATCAGAGCATGACCAGGAGGAGGAGCAGCAGATGCCCCTTCTCAAACCCTAGGGGCCTGAAGTCTCACCAGAGTCACACCATTTCTGTGAGGCGGGCACCAGCACAGATACTAGCACCTCAGTGTGAATTAGAACATCAGATTGTGTCCCAGGGCACAGCAGTGAGGGCACTTCACAGTCGCTGGAGGAGCTGGCAGAGACAGAGAGTGCCCAGGCCACCAGCAGTCGGAGGACTGCAGGGAACCAGGCACATGCACAGTCGGTGCCTGATGATGTGCCTCTGGAGTCGTCCACGATGCAGCAGCTGCAGGAAATGCGGCCGGGTGTGCGGGAGCATCTGGGGGAGATAAATGAGGCTATGCTTGGCTTGGTCTCCATGGTGGAGGAGTCTACACAGACGCTCGCCAAAGCAATGAGCCAGATGTCCGAGCACCAAGCGCCCTCCATGGAGAGAGTGGCGACTCTTGTGGAGAGCCTACTCCAGGAGACCCACCAGGGCTTCCTGGGGATGCGCGCTGACCAGCAAACCCTCACATCGGCAATGACCTCAGCTGGTCACTGCCAGTATGGGAAATGGTGTGGGCATCAAGCTTCCCAGCTCGTTGCCCATCCACGGTGAGCAGGGAGGTCTGAAGTGACCTCATGTTGGTGCAGCCTGTTGTCTCTGCGGGCTCCTCTCAGGGCGGTCCAGATGAGGGCGGCAGCTTCTCTGCCCCTTTCCCAGTGACCATATCATCCGGTGAGGCTACAATGACTGGGGAGATGCCAGCTGTGGAACTGGCAGCTCCCTGCCTGGCGGAGCTAGCACTGGCTCCATGGGTCAGAGAATGACCGCCAAGGTCATCGAGGCCAACAGGACAGCAGAGTCAGCAGGCTGTCTCAGGTGCCACTCCGAGCGATGGGGCAGCACCAAGACGTAGCACCCACAAACAAAAACATAAGGCACCTTAGGCACACCATGGGATTTTCACTGGTGCTTTTGTGTTGGCCCGAGATGATGTCCTTATTATTTACTTTTGATTGTTTACACTATTGTTTTCTCTTTGTGATAAGTTCTTTGCTTCACACATTAAATGAAGTTGTATGACCATGGCTGAGGGTGCCTCATTTCTTCTGCATGCGTATGGTTGACAAAAGCATAATGAATGATTTGTTGGACATTCAGCTTTATTAACAAGGCCCTTAGTTAGTGCTGCTGGTCTGGCAGATTTTGTACTTAGGTGTTGAGTATCGAGGCAGCAGCCCAGGCTTGTTCCGGTGACCCATCTGTGTTGTGCTAGCTGAAGGTTGGTTGGATTAAAGCCTCCCGGGTGTCCCTGCCTCCCTGGAGTGTGCCCGGGTCAGCGTCTACCCCTTCAGCATTTCCCTGTGCATGCTCATCCTTGGAATCACTGCTGGATTCAGTGTGTGCAGCTGCAGCCACTGCATCCATGTCTTCATCATCCACTGCATCCCCCCTTTCCAGTGCAAGATTGTGGAGAGCGCAGCATGCAACCACTCTCACCGAGACACGATCTGGGAGACACTGGAGTACACCCCCTGAGCGGTCCAGACATCGGAAGTGCATCTTGAGAAGACTGATGGCTCTTTCCACCACAGCCTTTGTGGTACCATGACTCCTATTGTACCGCTGCTCAGCTTCTGTTCTTGGATGGTGGAGAGGCATCATGAGCCACCTTCTGAGGGATTAGCCCTTGTCATCCAGTAGCCACCCATCCAGCCGGCCTGGAACACTGAAGAGCCCCGTTACCTGGGAGTGTCTGAGGATGTAGGCGTCATGGGAGCTGCCTGGATACCTTGCACAGACTTGTAGAATCTGCATCCTATGATCACACACTATCTGCACGTTCATGGAGTGGAAGCCCTTCCTGTTGACGAAGGCACCGGGCTCACCTGCTGGCGCCTTGATGGCCACATGTGTGCGGTGTATGGCACCCTGGACGCGGGTAAGCCAGCAATGGTCTGGCTTGCCTTGTCCCAAAGGAATTGGATGAAGGTCAATGCACGCCTGAACAGAGCATCTGTAACTTGCTTGACACAAGTGTGGACAGCCGATTGGGAGACACAGCAAAGATCACCCACCGAGCCCTGGAAGGAGCCAGAGGCATAGAAGTTGAGGGCAGCTGTGACCTTCAGAGCCGCTGGCTTGGGATGTCCGCCCACACAGTTAGGGGAGATCTCAAGCCCAATATCTGACAGATATAGTTGACTGTCTCCCTTGAGAGACGGAGCCTCCTTCGGCATTGCACCTCAGACAGGGTATATAGGCAGCCTCGCCTCTTGTATACCCTGGTAGCAGGATAGTGCCAAATTCTGCGGCCCTTTGCACCTTGGACTACCTCTTGGTCCTGCACCCCTTGTGCCTGTGCCTGTCCTCCCAAAGGTGGCTCCCCAGGAGGCTGAATGTGCACTCCTGGCCTCCTCCCCCTTCTAGCCCTCCCTTCTTCCTCCGAGGAGCTGCCTCCAGTGGACAGTTCAGCTCCCATTCCCAGGCTAAGGGAAGGCTTCCTGAAACCTGCAGGCCTGAAAAAGATTCCTCACTGTAGAGTGCTGACCTGAAGGTTAAGAGTCCAGAAAAAGCTTCTGGGATGCATTCTGAAGTACTGCAGATAACACAGGCAAGTTTGAAAAACTTTCAACAATAAATACTTCACAGCCCAGATTCATAACCCTACTGAGCCCTCTTAACCCGCCCATAGATGATGTTAATACAAATGTCTCCTACCTGCCTGCCTGTTGCGTCTGTGCGCTGACCCAAAGATCGCATCGAAAAATCGGCGTCAACTGAAGACGAAAAGGCCTTAAGTGGCCTATTAATTAATGGCAGGTGCATGTTGGACTTCATCGTGCACCCGCCCAGCGAAATATCGTGATGGCGCACGGTGACATTGGGACATTCGTCCGAACTCACCTCGGGTCATTTTACGCATGGACGTGTGCCCCCTCCCCACATGTCAAACAGAAAATTCTGCCCCTTGTTTTATTTTTGACCCAAGAAAATATGCATTTGCTCATGGAAGATTCATCTAATTTTTTTTACGTCTGAAAATCAGATGGCTAACATGTTACATAAAAAACAGATTAAGCAAACATATTGTTTCAATACAGTCTATTTAATGTTCAACAATAATGCAGACTTCCTATTCAATGAATGTTGCATTGCAAATCTGATTCTGTACTTATATAAGTTTATATTGACATGGCATAAAATGCTCCACCGTCTTCAGGATAAATGTTGACCTGACATTGTAATGATGATAAAAAACAAAAACAGAATTACCTGGAAAAACTCAGCAGGTCTGGCAGCATCGGCGGAGAAGAAAAGAGTTGACGTTTCGAGTCCTCATGACCCTTCGACAGAACTTGAGTTCGAGTCCAGGAAAGAGCTGAAATATAAGCTGGTTTAAGGTGTGTGTGTGGGGGGCGGAGAGATAGAGAGACAGAGAGGTGGAGGGGGTTGGTGTGGTTGTAGGGACAAACAAGCAGTGATAGAAGCAGATCATCAAAAGATGTCAACGACAATAGTACAATAGAACACATAGGTGTTAAAGTTAAAGTTGGTGATATAATCTAAACGAATGTGCTAATTAAGAATGGATGGTAGGGCACTCAAGGTATAGCTCTAGTGGGTTTTTTTTTTAATAATGGAAATAGGTGGGAAAAGGAAAATCTTTATACTTTATTGGAAAAAAAAGAAGGGGGAAACAGAAAGCGGGTGGGGATGGGGGAGGGAGCTCACGACCTAAAGTTGTTGAATTCAATATTCAGTCCGGAAGGCTGTAAAGTCCCTAGTCGGAAGATGAGGTGTTGTTCCTCCAGTTTGCGTTGGGCTTCACTGGAACAATGCAGCAAGCCAAGGACAGACATGTGGGCAAGAGAGCAGGGTGGAGTGTTAAAATGGCAAGCGACAGGGAGGTTTGGGTCATTCTTGCGGACAGACCGCAGGTGTTCTGCAAAGCAGTCGCCCAGCTTACGTTTGGTCTCTCCAATGTAGAGGAGACCACATTGGGAGCAACGAATGCAGTAGACTAAGTTGGGGGAAATGCAAGTGAAATGCTGCTTCACTTGAAAGGAGTGTTTGGGTCCTTGGACGGTGAGGAGAGAGGAAGTGAAGGGGCAGGTGTTGCATCTTTTGCGTGGGCATGGGGTTGTGCCATAGGAGGGGGTTGAGGAGTAGGGGGTGATGGAGGAGTGGACCAGGGTGTCCCGGAAGGAGCGATCCCTACGGAATGCCGATAAGGGGGGTGAAGGGAAGATGTGTTTGGTGGTGGCATCATGCTGGAGTTGGCGGAAATGGCGGAGGATGATCCTTTGAATGCGGAGGCTGGTGGGGTGATAAGTGAGGACAAGGGGGACCCTATCATGTTTCTGGGAGGGAGGAGAAGGAGCAAGGGCGGATGCGCGGGAGATGGGCCGGACACGGTTGAGGGCCCTGTCAACGACCGTGGGTGGAAAACCTCGGTTAAGGAAGAAGGAGGACATGTCAGAGGAACTGTTTTTGAATGTAGCATCATCGGAACAGATGCGACGGAGGCGAAGGAACTGAGAGAATGGGATGGAGTCCTTACAGGAAGTGGGGTGTGAGGAGCTGTAGTCGAGATAGCTGTGGGAGTCGGTGGGTTTGTAATGGATATTGGTGGACAGTCTATCACCAGAGATTGAGACAGAGAGGTCAAGGAAGGGAAGGAAAGTGTCAGAGATGGACCACGTGAAAATGATGGAGGGGTGGAGATTGGAAGCAAAATTAAGAAATTTTTCCAAGTCCTGACGAGAGCATGAAGCGGCACCGAAATAATCATCGATGTACCGGAGAAAGAGTTGTGGAAGGGGGCCGGAGTAGGACTGCAACAAGGAATGTTCCACATACCCCATAAAGAGACAGGCATAGCTGGGGCCCATGCGGGTACCCATAGCCACACCTTTTATTTGGAGGAAGTGAGAGGAGTTGAAGGAGAAATTGTTCAGCGTGAGAACAAGTTCAGCCAGACGGAGGAGAGTATTGGTGGATGGGGATTGTTCGGGCCTCTGTTTGAGGAAGAAGCTAAGGGCCCTCAGACCATCCTGGTGGGGGATGGAGGTGTAGAGGGATTGGACGTCCATGGTGAAGAGGAAGCGGTAGGGGCCAGGGAACTGGAAATTGTTGATGTGACGTAAGGTGTCAGAGGAATCACGGACGTAGGTGGGAAGGGACTGGACAAAATCCACTCTCAGTGCCATGCGCCGCCATATGAACACACTCAACCTCTCCCTCCAGCAGCACCGCCGTACCCTTTTTCAAAGCTGCGCATGCCCCCAGTTTCATTTTATCCTTCGGCTCATCCGACGCCTCAACAAGAAACTTTTTCTCTTTCTCTCAAGTGCTAAGGAACGCAAGCTCCAACAACTCATCGACACCAACACCCATCTAGGACCCTCCACCCCTGCCTGTCCCTCCGTCCCCACCCTTTCTTCCAGTCCCAACCCCAGCCGTGTATTCACTATACCCCCTGACCTTCCCCTCTCCGATGCTGAACGTTCAGTGCTCAGCAAAGGACTTAGTTTCATACCCTTACGCCCTCACCTCAATGAATTTCGGGCTCGGCATGATACTGAACTCTTCTTCCGCCGTCTTCGTCTCCGGGCTCACTTCTTTGGGCAGGAGTCCTCTCCCAGTTCAACGGATCCTTTTACCCATCTCCAATATTCTCCCTCCACCTGGACCCCTCCCTCTGGATTTTTACCTTCTCTCGATCTTTTCATTGAGAACTGTCGGCGCGACATTAGTCGTCTCAATTTCTCTGCTCCTCTCACCCATTCTAACCTGTCTCTCTCTGAACTTACTGCACTCCATTCTCTCAGGTCCAACCCTGACATTGTCATCAAACCTGCTGACAAGGGTGGTGCTGTTGTTGTCTGGCGCACTGACCTCTACCTCGCGGAGGCTGAGCGTCAACTCGCAGACACTTCCTCCTACCTCTCCCTGGACCATGACCCCACCACTGAACATCAGGCCACTGTTTCCAGGACTGTCACTGACCTCATCTCCTCTGGGGATCTCCCTCCCACAGCTTCCAACCTGATAGTCGCCCAACCTCGGACGGCCCGCTTCTATCTCCTACCCAAAATCCACAAACAGAACTGCCCCGGTAGACCGATCGTCTCAGCTTGCTCCTGCCCCACAGAACTCATTTCTCATTATCTTGACTCCCTTCTCTCTCCCCTTGTCCAGTCCCTTCCCACCTACATCCGTGATTCCTCTGACACCTTACGTCACATCAACAATTTCCAGTTCCCTGGCCCCTACCGCTTCCTCTTCACCATGGACGTCCAATCCCTCTACACCTCCATCCCCCACCAGGATGGTCTGAGGGCCCTTAGCTTCTTCCTCGAACAGAGGCCCGAACAATCCCCATCCACCACTACTCTCCTCCGTCTGGCTGAACTTGTTCTCACGCTGAACAATTTCTCCTTCAACTCCTCTCACTTCCTCCAAATAAAAGGTGTGGCTATGGGTACCCGCATGGGCCCCAGCTATGCCTGTCTCTTTATGGGGTATGTGGAACATTCCTTGTTGCAGTCCTACTCCGGCCCCCTTCCACAACTCTTTCTCCGGTACATCGATGATTATTTCGGTGCCGCTTCATGCTCTCGTCAGGACTTGGAAAAATTCATTAATTTTGCTTCCAATCTCCACCCCTCCATCATTTTCACGTGGTCCATCTCTGACACTTCCCTTCCCTTCCTTGACCTCTCTGTCTCAATCTCTGGTGATAGACTGTCCACCAATATCCATTACAAACCCACCGACTCCCACAGCTATCTCGACTACAGCTCCTCACACCCCACTTCCTGTAAGGACTCCATCCCATTCTCTCAGTTCCTTCGCCTCCGTCGCATCTGTTCCGATGATGCTACATTCAAAAACAGTTCCTCTGACATGTCCTCCTTCTTCCTTAACCGAGGTTTTCCACCCACGGTCGTTGACAGGGCCCTCAACCGTGTCCGGCCCATCTCCCGCGCATCCGCCCTCGCTCCTTCTCCTCCCTCCCAGAAACATGATAGGGTCCCCCTTGTCCTCACTTATCACCCCACCAGCCTCCGCATTCAAAGGATCATCCTCCGCCATTTCCGCCAACTCCAGCATGATGCCACCACCAAACACATCTTCCCTTCACCCCCCTTATCGGCATTCCGTAGGGATCGCTCCCTCCGGGACACCCTGGTCCACTCCTCCATCACCCCCTACTCCTCAACCCCCTCCTATGGCACAACCCCATGCCCACGCAAAAGATGCAACACCTGCCCCTTCACCTCCTCTCTCCTCACCGTCCAAGGACCCAAACACTCCTTTCAAGTGAAGCAGCATTTCACTTGCATTTCCCCCAACTTAGTCTACTGCATTCGTTGCTCCCAATGTGGTCTCCTCTACATTGGAGAGACCAAACGTAAGCTGGGCGACCGCTTTGCAGAACACCTGCGGTCTGTCCGCAAGAATGACCCAAACCTCCCTGTCGCTTGCCATTTTAACACTCCACCCTGCTCTCTTGCCCACATGTCTGTCCTTGGCTTGCTGCATTGTTCCAGTGAAGCCCAACGCAAACTGGAGGAACAACACCTCATCTTCCGACCAGGGACTTTACAGCCTTCCGGACTGAATATTGAATTCAACAACTTTAGGTCGTGAGCTCCCTCCCCCATCCCCACCCGCTTTCTGTTTCCCCCTTCTTTTTTTTCCAATAAATTATAAAGATTTTCCTTTTCCCACCTATTTCCATTATTAAAAAAAAAACCCACTAGAGCTATACCTTGAGTGCCCTACCATCCATTCTTAATTAGCACATTCGTTTAGATAATATCACCAACTTTAACTTTAACACCTATGTGTTCTATTGTACTATTGTCATTGACATCTTTTGATGATCTGCTTCTATCACTGCTTGTTTGTCCCTACAACCACACCAACCCCCTCCACCTCTCTGTCTCTCTATCTCTCCGCCCCCCACACACACACCTTAAACCAGCTTATACTTCAGCTCTTTCCTGGACTCGAACTCAAGTTCTGTCGAAGGGTCATGAGGACTCGAAACGTCAACTCTTTTCTTCTCCGCCGATGCTGCCAGACCTGCTGAGTTTTTCCAGGTAATTCTGTTTTTGTATTGTAATAATGATGTCTGGTATACTTGCAGGAGCCGCCTTTGCTGCTAACGGCAAGAGTTGGTTGCAGTTTCGCTACAACAGCAACAACTTGCACAGGCTTTATACTATTAAAAGATAACATTCCATTCTTAATGATTTGTGAACAGCCCACTGTCGATTCTTTTGAGTAATTAGAAATGTCAGCGGCTGTCAGGATACAACAAGCAAAGCTACATTTATTTTGTTTCGGTATTTATATGCCACATGTTACATTTACCAGATCACTGCTACCCCACATTGACAGGGGCATGTGGTGTGGAACCATGGCAGTTGCTTCACAATGTTTGCCTCCAATTACTAGATGGATTCTATGTGTTTGGGATATGAAGAAGAGGTTTAACTGATGAAAAATTCATGGGCTGTTTCCCAATTTCCTAAAATTTGCTCCCAGCTTGCATCATGAAAGAGGAAATCCCCCCTTTCACGACTTTGCAAATTATCTTAGGAACAACTTGGTTAGAATCAGATAAGATTGAATTCCAACTGTCATCGTCACCTTTTTCCTTCAGAAGAGGTAAAGATATTATTAACGATTTTGTTTCTCACCCAGATGTCTGGCCATTATTTAATGATGGATGTGTGAGTCCTGAAACTTTATTGCATAGGCACAGAGTGTATGTTGGTGGCCAAGGAAATGTTCCTCTCTGGGATCGAGTATGGACCCTGCAGCCCTGGCATATGGTGGTGCTCCTTATTTGGTAGGCTAGCTGAAGGAGCATTGAATCAGAGCATCTGGGTGTCTCTGCCTCCCTGGAGTTTATCCAGGTCAGCATCCATGCCCTCAGTGTTCTCCTCATCATGCTCATCCTCGGGCTCACTACTGGACTCATCTTCTGTTGCCTATGTAGCTGTGTCAAGATCCTCTTCCTCCAGTGGGTCCCCCCTTGCCAGTGCC
Organism: Carcharodon carcharias; assembly: GCF_017639515.1. Lineage (NCBI taxonomy): Eukaryota > Metazoa > Chordata > Chondrichthyes > Lamniformes > Lamnidae > Carcharodon > Carcharodon carcharias. The sequence goes on along the minus strand of NC_054477.1, from coordinate 71,908,513 downwards.
AGATTGTGGAGAGTGCTGCATGCAACCACTATCAGTGACACCTGCTCTGGGGGGGCTATTGCACTGAATAGTCCAGGCATCGGAAGCACATCATGAGAAGACCTATGGTTCTCTCTACCACCGCCCTTATGGAGGTGTGGCTCCTATTGTACCGCTGCTTGTCTGTTCTTGGGTGGCGGAGAGGCGTCATGAGCCACCTCTTCAACAGTCCTTGTCATCCAGCAGCCATCCATCCAGTCGGGCTGGAGCACTGAAGATCCCTGGCACCTGGGAGTGTCTCAGGATGTAAGCGTCATGGGAGCTGCTGGGGTACCTTGCACAGACTTGCTGAACCTGCATCCTATAGTCACACACTATTTGCACGTTCATGGAGTGGAAGCCCTTCCTGTTGACAAAGGCACTCAGCTCACCTGATGGCACCTTGATGGCCAAATGGGTAGTCGATTGCACCCTGGACATGGGGGAAGCCAGCAATAGCTGTGAAGCCTCTCGCTTGCTCTGCCTGGCTGGCCTCGCCTGTGCAGAAATGTATGAAAGTCAATACATGCCTGAACTGAGCTTCTGAGACCACTTTGACACAACCGTGGACAGCTGATTGGGACACTCCACAAAGATCCTCCACTGAACCCTGGAACGAGCCGGAGGCATAGAAGTTGAGGGCCACTGTGTCCTTCAGAGCCACTGGCATGGGGTGCCCACCCACACAGCCAGAGCTGATCTCAGGCCCAATCCTCTGACAAATGGAGGTCACTGTCTCCCTTGAGGGACAGAGCCGCCTTTTCCATTATACCTCGGTCATATTGAAGTAGCTGCATCGTTTCCTGTAAACACTGGCAGCGGGATAGTGCCGTCTTCTGTAGCCCCTTCCATCTTGGACTGCCAGCTGGCCCTGCCCTCCTTGTGCCTGCACCTCTCCTCCCACAGGTTGCCCACCTGGAAGCTGCTTTGGAACACCTGACCTCCTCTCCCTCCCGTCCCTCTGTTCCCCATCAGAGGAGGTGCCTCCAGCGGAGACTACAATCCCCATTACCAGGATTATGGAAGGCTGTCTGACATCTGGAAGGGCTCACACAGTTAGAATCCCCTGGGGGCCTGGAAGACAATAATGAGTCCTGAAATGAAGCCTAGAAACCATCAGAATGCAGCTCTGAAGTGAAATGAAGCTGTCCAGTTCACATAGGCAATCAGCAGCAACGATCTCCAAAACTCTTAACTACTCACGTTGACAATGCTGCTGACCATTCTTATCCCACCCATGGATGAGCTTTCGCAAATTGTGGCCTGCTCACCTGCCCATGCAACAGCCGAAAAATCGCATGAGCTATGTAAATTCGGAGACAATTGGTGTATCAAGGGCCTTAACTGGCCTCTTAATGGTGGGCATGCCTCTGTCTCCCTCGTGTGCCCGCCGAGCAAAATATCGCGAGAGTGCACGTTGATATCGGGACACTCGGCCGAAGTCAGCGCGCATTTTTTCACACTCGAGCGGGTCGGGTGCCTGCCCACCGAGTGATAAATTCTGCTCTATGTTTAAAAGAGTATTTAAAATGAAATGCTAAGAAATCCATACAACCATAGTTTCCAGTATGAAGGGCACACTCCACCCCTCTAGGGATACATCCAAGAACTCTTCAATTCAGGTTGGCAAGCACCAAGGCTTAAAGACATCTTAATCGTGCAAAAGGCTATTGTTTAATCAGCTAACAGCACTGCAGGTATACCTACACCATATGGACTGTGGCAATTCAAGAATGTGGTTCACCTCCACCTCCTCGAGGGAAATTAGAGATGGGCAATAAAAAGGACAAAAAAAAAACTGTTTAACCAGCGTTGAGCCTGCCCAACTAAGACAATTCTATCCCAAAGAATGCTAACTTTGCAAGGCTCTCTGGAGCTGATTAAGAAGAATCCCAGCCATGGTAACAGATTTACCTCTCTAGCTCCTACCAATGCAAGGAGGCCTTACAGTACTGCAGATCTACAGCCTCGGGAATTGACACGAATGGCAGGCAGTGTTCCCACCTTTGATTAACCAGGCGTGTCATCTTGAAGTTGAAGATGGATAAATTCTTTCTGTGATGCCATTTCTTGATATTGTTCTTGGCTGTAAAGGACTAAGATTATATTCCTCAGTTGTGCTAACATTATTATTTTTTTTTTTAAATTCATTTACGGGATGTGGGCTTCGCAGGTTGGGCCAATATTTTTGCCCATCCCTAATTGCCCTTGAGAAGGTGGTGGTGAGCTTCCTTCTTGAACCGCTGCAGTCTATGTGATTAGGTACACCCACAGTGCTGTTAGGAAGGGAGTGCCAGGATTTTGACCCAGTGACATTGAAGGAATATACTTCCAAGTCAGGATGGTGAGTGACTTGGAGGGGAACTTCCAGGTAGTGGTGTTCCCATCTATCTGCTGCCCTTGTCCTTCTAGGTGGTAGTGGTTGTGTGTTTGGAAGATGCTGTCTAAGGAGCTTTGGTGAGTTCCTTGATGAAATCACAGAATTCCAAAGCTCTAACATTTATTTAAATAAATCAGTACAAAAATAAATTTGAATCCCTGCTACTGAAATGTGATTGATTCAAACTTCAGTGTAGTTTTGTATCACTGACAGAATTAAAATGACTTGGCCCATCCCCTTTGGTGAGCTAGGGATACTGTAATTATTTTTACCCTGAACTACAGTAAACATAACACCACATTTTTTTAATTGCATGACTAATGTATAACAATCCCACTGTAGCTTTTACAAGCAAAGTTTAGTTGCTCTGTTGTAATAACTAGAAAAGTTAATGTAGCTTGAACAAGGTTCCTAATTGTTCCTGTCTCTGTCATATTTGTCTACTTGAATGGTCCTAAATACCACAGCGATTAATTAGTGCAGAACAGGTATTACAAGATGTTATCACCCTTCCCAGACTGTCTGGGTGAATGGAGGAAAGGCAGTAGATTGTTACAATGTTTCATCCATGCACTTCCTGAAAGACAGTTTAACCAGAAGATTTAATGTGTCAAAGTTAACTGCGTTCAGCAGCAGATTTTCACATTCTAATTAAAGATTAAGAACATAGTACATTACAGTGTGATTTGTCATACATGGCTTGTTAAATAGGAAACCTACCGGGATTCCACAACATTTTATAAACATTATTGAGGCTTTTAATGTGGAATAGGGAACAATTACAAGAACATGCTGTTGACAGCATTACAATAATTTACATACATCTCTTGCTTTATTGAAAAACCTATGGAGTTCTGAATATCAATGTATTCTTATTCTTTAGCAGTTATAAAATATTCAAAACTCTTTTAAATATCTGAATTAATAGAATTCTTGAATCCTTCTCCTCCACCGCCACCCCCCACCCCTACCCCCACCCCCAGCGCCCAAAAACATAATGCAACGATGCAAATGATGGTGTGGTTTTTTTTTTTAACTAGCAATGAAAGTAGGCTGGTGGTATGTTATTCATGTGGGAAAAGTCACCACATTAAAATAATAGGAGAAATGTATTTTCCTCCTGAAAACATATTATTGCTTTGGTGAATATGTTTTAACTTTTTTTCTGAAGCTTATTGTACTGAAAAAAACCCTGAAGACAAATTCCTGCCGCATTGCAGAGCCATAATATATTTGAGTTTTGAATTTGCCTGTGACTTTCAAAAATAAAGATAGTTTACTTTGCATTTTAGTGAAAAAAAGGATTATCTAGGAAATCTGCAGACTGTGATCCCGGTGATATTTGCCAATGGAGTTCCCAGGGTCAGCAGAAGGGCAGCTCATTAGCATGAGGCCATTGGGCACACACACCATGCCCAAAACCTACCCACCAAATGCATTTAGAAAGGCTGCCCACCATGTGAGAGGGCAAGTGCCTGGGTTGCCCCCATCCAACTCCCATTCACCATGCAAGACTAATGCAAAAAAATTGTCTTTTAAAAAGCACTGATCTCTCTTCTGGGGAGAGCTGCTCTTTTTTTCTGGATCTTACCCGCATCCCCACCCCAACTCTGCTCAGGCCCTACTTGAGCACATCTGGAGACCAGTGCTTTTCAGCTGTCCTGGTGTGCCACTTTCCATTATTAAACAAGGTCTCTTAGGAAATGGGGAAGTGAGATCTCTTGGTGTAGTAAGTCCCAACCCTTTTAGCAATATTGACTTTATAAGAGGCAAGCAGAGGATTATCATCTCACAAGGCTAACCGATTTAAATGGTCCCCTAATTTTATCCTGTGGGTTCTACTGGTGTTCCACAAAAGTTATGGTTGGGAGCTCAGTGAACCCCTTCAGGAAATTTGGAACCATTTTAGATACTTTAATACTGAAGCTGGAAATAAGGAAATGTAAATTTTCTTGACTATTCGTTCATTCACAATAATATAACACAAAACAACTTAGATATTACATTTCATAATAAATGATTTGCTAGTGTTCGCCGATCCTAGACTGGTTTGATGCATTCAAATATATGTAGACACTACTGCAATTCAGCAGAATAAACAGCCAATCTCTCCTCATTATGAGTCTGTCTACGTATGAACAAAATGTACTGTCAATAGCATTAACCCCTCTGTTGTTTTGAACACCGTATTGAACCAGGATTAACTGCTGTACCATTATCCTGGCAGTGTCAGGCTGGGGAATGGGTTCAAGCTGCAGAGTGCCCTGTGATTGATCTTTTTCTGACTAAAAGGTCATCACTAAAGAAACCAACCTGACTAGATCTGTTTTGTGATTATTTTATTTTTAATACTGGGGATACAAACTAGTTAGTTATACTGAAAATTGCTGAACTTACTCACCGCCGCAGCACCTGCCTATGTGGAAGTCACATTGAAAAACATGAAAATGCAGCATAACAACAACAACAACATGCTTTTAATGTAAAAGTACATTCAGTTGTTTCCCAAATATGCAGAATGAAAATAAATGGTCAGTCAGTAAATGATGACTGAACGCTACGCCAAACAGATCAGTTTTGAAGAGATTTTTAAAGGTAGAAAGATATACGTAGCTATGGAGAGGTTAATGAGAGTGTTCCAAAGGTGAGGAATAAGATGGTTGGAGGTTTTCGCAATAGCAGTGGTTAAAAGAAGGCAGGTGAGTGTGCAATAGACTGAAATCAGAAGAGATTTTGGAGAGATTTTAGGATTGGAGGAGATTGCGGGGTTAGGGTGGAGCAGAGCCAGGCTGGTGTAGTGGGGGCAGAATGACAGGGTATTTATAGACTAGGGCAAAGATTTAGAATTAGATGCATTTGGGATAGGAAGAAAATATAGATTAGTGAGGATGAGGAGGTGAGCACGTGGAGCTCAGCATGAGATAGAAAATGTGCAGCAGAATTTTGGGCAAGTTGGATTTTAAGGAGAGTAGAGGATAGGAGGTCAGCAATCATGTCAGCAGTTGAATCTGACGATTTCAGCATCATCATTAGTGTGTGTAACATTAATCAGTAAATCAAATTCATGGCTGAATAATGCTGAGATTGGTAAGAAGAAATAATTTGCATTTGTATAGCATTTTTATGGCCTCAGAAGATACCAAGGCACATCCTTTGAAGTACTTTTTAAGTGTAGTCCCTATTGCAGCCAATTTACACGCAACAAGGTCACACAAACAACAATGACCATATAATCTGTTTTAGTGGTGTTGGTTGAGGGATAAATGTTGGCTAGGATACCAGAAGAACGCTGGTATCTTCTTCAAATAGTGCCATGGGATTTTTTTATATCCACAAGAGAAGGCAGGTAGAACCTTAATTTAACATCTCACCTGAAAGATGGCACCACTGACAGTGTAGTGCTCCCTCAGTACTGCCCGGAGGTGTCAGCCTAGATTATCTCCTCAAGTTCTGGAATGGAACTTGAACCCAATACTTCTGATTTAGAGGCAAAAGTACAACAGCCAAATTAAGGCTGACACCTATTATGTGATAACATAGAGTGGCACTGTTAATTTTTAATTCGCCGCAAGGTTAGTGTGTAACTTCAGGAAATGCTGGACAATTGCTAATTAAAGTCTTTCCTTACCAAAGAGGGAGGAAAATGAGACGATAAATCAATTCTTCAATGGTTGGGCTATAAAGCAATTTTCACAGAGGTCTGGTAGTAGTTGCTTGTCTTCTTCCCTCTTGTTTGCGAAATGCTGTTCAATGTGGGAGAGGAACTGAAGAGGGTTAGAAAAATAAAAGGATGGATAAAAACAACAAAACATACAAATAGATAAAGAATAGAACTCATTTTGAATGCAATTTTGGACAAACACATTTCTTTTGTAATAATCTGCATATCAGGAAAAATTGTTGCACAGAGGCTTAAATTTCTTTTCTCATATCTATAGCATACAGAAATGCAATGTAATGCTTTTGTAAAATAGTCATCATAATAATTGTAGTGAAATTTGAATAAAATACCAAAAATGTGCAATATTTCTTATTCCTGCACTATTAATAGAAATAAATTAGCTTTTCAGACATAAGGGGGACAATAATGCCTTAACACTGGTCATTGTTTTTATACAGTCTACAGATGCCAACAGAGAAATGAAAAACATATCAAAATATTACATTGTTCAGGTTAAGAGAGCACAGTATTGATTGCATTTTTGATTATCAGTGGTGATTGTTGTCAGAATACTGCTAATGGTTCAATATATTGTTCAAAATTGTGCTATATCTTTTGCTAGCACACATTTCCCAGATGTACAATCAGCAGATGTATTCTCTATTGCCGTATTTTCATTTACAAAACATGTACCCCACTATATCTACAGTGTCCCCTCTCCTCAAGCAGTTTTTATGGAGCACTATCTCACAGCATTGCAGCCTAAATAAAATTTCATTTGGATTTGGCCTCCTGCTGAGAACGAGACTGCTTTGTTTTAGCAGCAGAAGCAGTAAGCCAGAAAGGTATGTCCTGTTTTTCATGGCTAAGTGTGGTTTGAGGATCACAATCAAGCCGTTCATGTTGTCAGGCTTCGGAATCTCATTCTCATCCCATACCGTTCCCTTTTTTCCCTTTCTATTTTCATTTTGTGTTCTAACTCTCCCCTGCCTGTACCCTACCTGGAGGGCAAAATCATGATAAATGGTTTGCCTTTGCAAATCGTGGCTTGGCAATTACCTTGTTTTCTCTTTTCTTTTCTAGGTGTTGACCACACAAACACAGATTTAAAGAAAAACTATGTAAGTAGTGTACATGCTTTGGGTGTTTAATTTCTGACCTCTCTAAAGTTGCAATTAAAATCTTTCTTGGAATCATTGTAAGAATCTCTGTGCCCATGCAGTTAAAAGAGACTGTTTTTTTAAAAAGTTTTACTTAATTCGTAAGAAAGCTTGCATTTGTGTAGCACCTTTCATGGTCTTTTAAAAGAAGGATTTTAAAGCAATGGAGTACGTCGGAAATGTAGTCACAGTTGTAACATAAAAAATGAAGAAGCCAATTTTGGCGAAAAACCAAAGAATACCAAGAGGTTGTAATTACTTTTTAAAACTATACTGGTCACTGATGCAACAGGCAATGCTTTACAGTATATTAATGCATTGTCCTGAGAATCTGTATGTATTATGCCTGTGCAATTCTGTGCTGTTTTGATGCATATTTCGCATCAGATTGATCATTTCATCAGTTGTACTGAACGTGTGGTTTGTGGAATATAGTTAATTTATTCAGAACAAGGAATGCATGAAAAGCAGTATATATTCATTCTGTTTACTATTTAACAATCTGAGGGGGCACTTGATCAGGGAAAACTGCATTTTGTAGCATCCTCGGTGTAAAAACATTTTGGGCTTTTGAAGGAACAGCGTATTTGCTAAATATTTCATTTGGTTTAAATAGTGGAGGGGGTGTCAAAATTCCACTGAGATATTTTAAATGCATTGCTAATGTATTATACTGCAGCCTGCACAATTTTAATAAAGTTGTTAACCCATTAATTTTATGTGGTTAACAACATTGTTAAACAGTGCACTGGAATTTGGCATGAGCACATGAAGCAAGGCAGTAAAAATACCACAGAGAGTAACTTATCCTTACCTATGAAAAAGAATCAATTAATTTAGCCTAATCCTCACCTAGCTGGTACTACTTCCCTCCAGATCAGCAAATAACTGGCTGTCAGCCTATTAGATCTGCTGTTCTTCCACAGTCTGTCTGAGAAATGGAGCTATCTCCAGGTATAAGGGAATGCACAGCTCCAGTCTGAAAACCTTGACCAAATTAAAAATAAAGGCTGAACTGAAGACTGATCAAAAAGAATTCAACGCAGTACTGTATGCCTTTACATGTCTATTGCATCAATGATGAAGATTAAGTTGAATTAATTTTTGTAGCCTTCTACTTTATTAAATTAAAATACAACTAAGGGGTGGAATCTTCTCAGGATTCAGGAAAACCTGACCTGCACACTTTTGCGGTTCCCAAACTGCATACCAACATGTGACTTTGCATGGCATTTTTGTCTTTTCACACTGAGGTCTGGTTTGCAGTGTCGTTTGCGAGCCATGAACCATTGCGGGAGGGGTGTGGATGCGGAGGTGAGCCGGTTAGATGCGCCTCAGTTCTCAAACCAGTATCCCCACTCCCAACAGTGTTTAAAGGCCCCCTAAACCTAACCTCTGACCTCCCTCACTCCCCACCCACCCCAATGCCAGCCCATGCTCCCTCAGATCACCCATGCCACCCCTGTGCAACCCCCATGTATCTTCAATAACCACTCACCCAGTATGCGCCATGTAGAGTCCTCAGATTCCATGCAATGTTAATGGAAAATATTTTACATTCCTTGGAGAAAAAGTTGAATCCATCACTGTCCAATAAAAGCCATCATATCAATGATATTGACAGAAAAAAATGCATTCTACCATGTGAAAAAATCTTGTAATCTTATTAGCTTGTGTCAACAAACCAGAAAACATATCAAAGGCAGAATCTGTTATTAAAACTTCTTGAAACTGTCATTCATTCTTAAATGAATGCCTATTGTGCGGAAGCAATGATACTGGCCACAACTGTCCAACAATAGACTATTCTATGGGGAAGGAAGAACAAAAGGTGTTTATTTCAATTTCAAAGCAAAGTGCCTGACAGTCATTGTAGGAAAGCAGATGGTTAATTTTTTTTTCAAGTGTCAAACCCAGGCTTTTTTTAACAGCCAGAGCCACTTAAATCACAGTAGAAAAGATGTCAGCACGGGGTGACAGGATATTTTGATACCATTTTTTTTTACTACATCATGGTGCTTTTTCCATGCACTGTAATGGATGTGAACACATACACAAGGTTGGTCAATATAAGGGTCAACTTACCTTTAAAAGACAGATCCCTATGATGAATCACTGCATTTAAAATACATCTATGTTACAATGCAGCACCTAATAGTGACATTTAAGGTGTGAAAACGCTTTGCACTTACCTTTCAGAATGTTCCAGGCTCAGCAGGCTTTTTGTTTGCTTCACAAACTCATAAACCTGACATGCTTTAAATGGGCTTCTCAGAATCCTCAACACCAGATGAAAATAGTGTGCAGGAGGAAATGCGATTTTTGTTCCCCATTTAAAAAGGGAAACTCAATCTCAACAGGAATGGGTGACTTGCATACTATTCCTGACCCACAAAAAGGCCAAAGGGAAATGGTGCGGGCTGGGAATGCAGAGGAAAATTGGATTTGCTCCAAAAAAAAAGTGTGGCCTTTGTACACTGAAAAGGATCTCTGTACCCAGATAAAAATTTGGCCCAAGATGTTTGAATTGAAGATGTTTGGAACTAATTTTACAATATTAAAAATGGCAGGTGAAGAATACTGCTCATTTAAGCTCACAATACATAAACTAAAACAGCTCAGTTGAAATTATTCTACAGTAAACCTTTTATCCACATTTCCTGTTCCCTACAATCTGAAATTTCTAGAAAGCTGATCAGCTGTGTTAGATCTAGAAAAATGCTAGTCAAAAAAACTGTGCTTCAGCTGACTTAGCTGATAGTTGCAACAAGGCTAGAAGAATTCAACTTTATATTAATATATATATTTATATGATTATTTATATATATAGTATACTAAACTACTTTGTTATGCAGAACATTAAATTACTTTCTTATGTGAGTTAAGTTCTTGCTATATTTTATATTTATTTACATATAAAAATACGTGTGCATTTATATATATTTTGGATGAACAGGGGGGTTTAATTTATAATAGATAAAAGCAAAACACTGTGAATGCTGGAAATCTGAAATGAAAATTTAGAAAAGCCCTGATTTCTCCACTCACGACCTATCCATAAACAGAAAGATGTTTTTGATATTTGATTCCCCACTTTTATGAGTGGTGGCGTATGTTCCCCAACCGTTCAGTTTGGAATGATCCAATCCTCTATTAATAACCCCACAGCAAATTGAGATAAGGTAAAATAAGAGATTTAGTTTATTTTACATGCATAAAACATGCAAAAGGGGTTTTGCAACGTCTGCCTCTTTTCGGATTCATACAATAAAAGAGGGATAAGGGAAAGAAAGGGGTTCAGGAAAGAGACCACAATAAAAAAAAGAATTATGGTTTTATGCGAGCCCAGAGTCCAGAATCAAAGTGCAATGAGGAATTATTTCGCAGAGTTCATTTGGCTGAAGACTGGTGGTGTAAGTTTTGCTTTTCCGGTGGTGTTAATGTTCCAAAGTGAAATAGGCATGCAGAGATTGTATCAGTTCTGTAGGCGATAGTACAAAATCTTCCCAGCAGACTCAGGTTAGATGGGGCCAGTTGTCCAACTTGGTCTGAGCTTGTTTCTGTGTGGCCTTCCTGCGAGACATTGAACAGTAGACTGAAAATAGAATCCAAAAGCTGTATAATTAAAACAATTCAAACAGTTCAAGTCGCAGTCATGTGACAAGGTGGTTTTGGATCCAGCTATTCAGCTAACAGAGTCTCTTGTTAAAACCCATTGCATTTTGAGCAGGTAACTGTAGAAGCATTAATGCAACATTGGAAATGAGTCACAAATAACTCTGTCCATAGCTGGCTGGTGCAGACGTCTCATCTACTATCCTTTGTGTTGGCTTGGCTGGAATGTTTATACAATGCAAGGAGTGTACATTCCAGGAGTTTGATATGTTAGCCATTGTCCACTTTTAAACTGGGTCTGTGACAGGTGGTGAGGGAACCATCAGGAGGGAAAAACATACTTGACCTCATCCTCACCAACTAGCCTGCTGCATGCTAAATGAGATAGATTTTAAACAGATGTAGCAACTTATGACTGGGAACCGTGAAGCGCTGTGGGCCATCAGTAGCAGCAGAATTGTACTCGACAATCTGTAACCGCATGGCCCAACACATCCCTCATTCTACCATTACCATCAAGCCAGGGGATCAACCCTGGTTCAATGAAGAGTGCAGGAGGACATGCCAGGAGCAGCACCAGGCATACCTAAAAATGAGGCGCCAAACTGCTAAAGCTACAACACAGGACTACATGCATGCCAAGCAGCATAAACAGCAAGAAATAGACAGAGCTAAGCGATCCCACAACCAACAGATCAGAAACTTCCAGAGCCACCATCATTTGGTCAGCGGTGGCCATTTTATCAGTGCAGCCATTCGCCAATTTTAAAAGAAAAATAATAATTTTATAAAGTAGCCAGGGTGACGTAGATATATATATATTTTCCTTCATGTCTTCTGATCCTGAGTATATACATATATATGTGCATCACAATATCAGGAGCTGAAGAATCAATATGTATCCATATACTGTTATTATCCCCACTTGAGGTTACCCCTAGACAAGCCTGATCCCAGGTGGAACCCAGCTTGATAGATCTTAACTTTTATTTGTTTGTTTAGATATGTGGAGAGTAGCTACTGAACAGAGGCACAGAGGTCAGCTAATGAACTTTTAACAAAAGAATAGACATTTATTAAACAAGAAAGGTTGAACTATATTACAATACTCCTTCACCCACAACTATACCTTTACAAATATATACAGATTTGTAAGGATAACACAAGCTACAAAAGCTATCTTAGACTCTAATGTTCACAGTAAGTACACAGTCCATGTAAACTAATAGGCACCTTGTGGTCAGACACACCACACTCTGAAACCAAGTGACAGATGCCACTCCAAACGGTTACTATGGATCTCTCATCAACTCCCCCAGATGCTTGTCAAACCATGAGCCACTCAGTCTCCTTGAACTCTATCTTTCACACAAGGATATCCAATCTCCACTCTGGAAGAATTTGCTTTGGAATCTTCTCCCATGCCAACACTTTCTCTCAGATGCCTTCTGCAAGGATTCACCTCCAGGGTTTCGAACTCTCCTTCTGATGTTCCTCTCCCCTGGGTCACCACATGCATTCAAGCTGTCTTCCATACCATCTCTCTCACCGACTCAGCTTTCAACTGTACAGCACTGCTTCACATACCTATAGGAAAGAGTTACAAACCTTCAGCCATCTATTTGGACCTTCTTGACTCTTACAAGCTGGACTTGCTTTAAATTTGCTTTTTGCAGCTTAAATCTGAAGCTTGGCGCCTTTCTCTCTCTGTCCCTCACAGTTAACTTCATCAACAGGACCTTTTCCAGGTTCGTTTCGGACTTTCCACTGTTTCTCTCTCACTCCTTTGGCCTTGGGATCTTTTGGTTCTTTTGGGAAATCTGCACTCACTCTACAGTTCCCTCTCCTAGTGTCCAGTCTGTCTGGAGTCCTGGCTTCAAACTGAGCTCAAAGCTGCTATTTATTTAGTTTGTGTGTGTGTGTGTGTGCGTGCGTGCGGCTTAGTCTGTTGAGTCGTAAACTTCTCACTAGAAATGCAGGCACCTTTTTAAAGTGAAACTAAAACTCAATCTGACCTTCTCTTAACACATAGATACAGAAATACAAATCAAACTTAAACAATAAAGCTAAAAGTCATTCCTAACACCCACAAATACCAATACAACTTACTTAAACTACCTCTATTTCCTAACAATACATATATAACATACTGCTATGTGTTAGGCAGCCAACGTCTATAGATTTTATCATAGTGCTGCGTGCTTTTTTAATTTTATCTGAGGATGTGGCCATTGCTGGCAAGGCCAGTATTTATTGCCCATCTCTAGTTGCCTTTGGGAAGATAGTGGTGAGCCACCTTCTTGAACCGTTGCAGTCCATGTGGTGTTGCTTCACCCACTGTGCTGGCCCTGGATTTTGACCCAGCCACAGTGAAGGAACAGCAATATGGTTTCAAGTCAGGAGTCAGGATGGTTGTGACTTGAAGGGGAACTTGCAGTTGGTGGTGTTCTAAAATGTCGGCTAAAAGTGGGAGGGATTGCAGGTTTGGAAGGTGTGTCAAAGGAACAGTATCTGTTTATAATCTACATTAGTGCGTATTTTGTGTGTTTTTATGATGTATATATTTTGTGTTTTTATGTCATTGTGCTCTATATGTCTGCACAATTTGACTCTCTGTTGTCACATTCTTTATCACACATTTTCTGGAAACCTTTATCCTTTATAAATCCCTGTCCAAATTTATAATTTATAATTTACCTATGTATTTGGTTGCAGGGCTTGGCCGTCAGGTTGACACTAATTGCTCATGCCATTTTCAGAAAAAAAAAACCTTCATCTGCCTATTCTTTCTCATTAATGAAATTTCCAACATCCAGAACAGAAGTATTTAGAAAACATTTTTTTTTAAATCAGAAACTTAGTTACTTGACAGTGATTGCATTTATCAATTTCCTTGTACTTTGTATCTTTTAATGCCTTCATTATAGTTTTCACTCCAAAGCCTCAGCTTTTCCAAAAAGCCTAGGCTTAGTGTTGATACCTTGCCTAGAGCTGAGACTCTGTGAGTTGAATTAAGATTGTACAGTCTGAATGTGTGTAGTGTGACAAATTGTCCAGCATGCATCAGTGCCACTCAAACGTTTAGATAGCAGCAACATTATTCTTTAGCTTTTAGCACTTTCAAGTTGCTGTTGTTGTTTTAGTGCTGTAATGTTTCTTTAAATTATTATAAAGCATAAAATGACATATTACAAAAGTTTTATTGAGGTAATATTGAACAGAGTAGATTTTGGCTGTTGGGCAGCAACTGGCAGAATGTGCCGATTGGCTGCCTGCTCCTGCTGGTAGGATACTTGGTCCATCTTGAGGGTGAAGCCTCATCACCATGCCACCAGCCGCTGGCTGGCAAAATATTGAGTAACAGGGAAGCTGATCCAGGCCACAGGAAGATAGGAGCATGGCTGGGGTGGTGGGGGAGGGCAGGAGCTTCAGGGGACATTAGTCCACTACTACATGAGTAGCTTGGAGGTACATTCCTGCTCCTCCTTGTCACAAGGTTAAATTTTGGCAAGGGGAAAAAAGTACAAGGAATAAAGATAGAATGGGGTGAGAAAGAGGGAGAATTGGATTTGAGAATGATAGCGGAGTAAGAGAGGTTGGCATGAAACAGGACGAGTGGATGAGTTTTCTTCATCTAATTTTATTCCAAAAACCTTGTATTTCGAAGCCAACCTATAATTACTCACTTAAATTTTGTTGGCTGTCAGGAAAGGTCAATGGTAATCACTTGCATCTCCGAAGAAGAGCAAAAATAATACAAATCGAGAAACTGACAGATGGGAGTATTTCTTTTCATTTGAATTTGATTTCATTTTTAAAAAGAACAGATTAATTTCTGAAAGCAAACAAAGCCTCGGGGGGAAATAGGAAGAGTGGGAGGTTAAGAGGTGAAGCGAGGAGAGGACCTGTTTGAGAGTGCGGGAGCCTCCAATCAAATACTTTAGAAGAGTGAGCAGCCGCATGGGGAAGTGGTTGGAGAGAAGAGTGAAGTGACTGACAGCAGAGCAAAGGTGAGGGAGTGATAAAGTTGTTGATAATATAATTCAAAGGGGAAGAGTTGGTGAGGTATTGAGGTAGTGGGCAGAAGGCAGGAAGAAGAGGAGGTTAGAGATATGATTGGAGTGAGGGGGTGGCAAAGCACATGTGATTGGAGAAGGGGGTCATTGAGGACTCATTCTTTGTAACCCCCATCTCTAATGCAGGCTGCAACCATTAGTGGCTCCATTTCCCACCAGGCCATACCATACCTCCCACCCAAAATAAAAGAAGAATTTAAAAAAGACAGAGCCAGAAGATTGAGAGAGGGGCAAAAAGAAGAGTTATGGGGATGCAAGCAGTAGAGAAGAGGACTAAAGAAAAAGCAGAAGGGAACAACATTAAGACAATCAGATATAGATAAGTAAGTGACCATACTCTCTAGATTAGTGTGCACAATGCGATGGGAGATCAACTAGTCACCATTCATTTGAAAATATCTTTTTCTTTTGATGCTCCACATTGAATGTCAAGAAAAATCCATCAGCAATGAAGCCAGAACACCAGGTTAATCAGCACTTCATTCCTAATTGCCCATGAGAAGATCATGGTGAGCCACTTGTTGAACTGCTGCAGTCCATGTGGTGTAGGCACGCCAACAGAGCTGTTAGGAAGAAAATTCCAGGTTTTTAGCTTAGCTGCATTGAGAAATGGTGTAAGTCAGAATGGTGTGTTAGAGGGGAGCTTGCAGGTGGTCTGCTACCCTTGTCCTTTTAGATTTTAGTGGTCATGGGTATGGAAGATGCTGTCAAAGGAGGCTTGGTGAGTTGCTGCTATGTATCTGTATGCGGTACACGTTGCTGCACTGGGCATCGGTGGTACAGAAAGTGAATATTTATGGTGGTGGCTGAGATACTGATCATTGAGCTACTTTTTCCTGGGTGGTGCCAAGTTTTTTGAGTGTTGTTGGAGCCACAGTCATCCAGATAAATGGAGAGTACCCCATCACACCCCTGATTTGTTCCTTGTAGATGGTGCACAGGCTTTGGGGTCTCAGGACCTGAGTTACTCTGCAGAATTCCCAGCCCCTGACCTGCCAATGTAACCACAGTATTTATACAGCTGGTCCAGCTAAGTTTCTGGTCAATGGTAACCCCCAAGATGTTGACATTGGGTGATCAGCGATGGTAATACTAATGAATGTCAAGGGGAGATGGTTAGATTTTCTCTTTTTGGAAATGATCATTGTCTGGCACCTGTGTGGGAAGAATGTTACTTGCCACTTATCAGTCCAAGTCAGAATGTTGTCCAGGTCTTGCTGTATAGGTGTGTTCCCTCAAAAGGGCAAGGTAGGACAAACAAATACAGAACTCCCTGGATGATAAAAGAGATAGAAATTAAGATGAAGAAGAAAAAGCATGCCAATTACAGATGTCAAGTAGAAAATACAGTTGAGAACCAGGATGAATATAGAAAGTTCAGAGAGGAGGTGAAAAAGCAAATAAGAGAAGCAAAGCAGAAGTATGAAGAGAGACTGGCAACCAACATAAAAGGGAATCCCATATAAATTCCATAGGCATATAAATAGTAAAAGGGTGGTAAAAGGAGGAGTTGAGCCGAATAGGGACCAAAATAAAGATTGAGGCAGGGGGCAGAGCTGAGGTGTTAAATGAATAATTTGTATTTGTCTTTACCAAGGAAGAAGATGCCACTCAGGCCATGGTGCAAGAGGAGGTAATTCAAACACTAGAAGGGTTTAAAATGGATAAGGAACAAGTATTGGATAGGCATTCTGTACTTAAAAATTGCAAATGTAACACCCTTGTTCAAAAAAGAGTTTAAGAATAAACCCAGCAACTACAGGCCTATTAGTTTCATTTTGGTGCTGGGGAAAATTTTAGTAACAATAATTTGGGAAGAATTAATAGTCACATGGACAAATGTGGCTTACTTAAAGAAAGTCAGCATGGATTCCCTATGGGGAAATTGTGCCGCAGATGCATCTATCCTTGACTGTATCGGTAGGAGTGACCACTGCAGTCTTTGCAGAGAGGATGTCCGTCTTCACATTGAGGATACCCTCCATCATCTTGTGTGGCACTACCACCGTGCTAAATGGGATAGGTTTCAAACAGATTTAGCAACTCAAGACTGGTCAATCATGAGGCGCTCTAGGCTGTCAGCAGCAGTAGAGTTGTACTCAACCACAATCTGTAAACTCATGGCCCACCATATCTCCCACTCTTCCATTACCACCAAGCCAGTGGATCAACCCTCGTTCAATGAAGAGTGCGGGAGGGCATGTCAGGAGCAACATCAGGCAGACCTACAAATGAGGTGTCAACCTGGTGAAGCTACAATACAGGACTACTTACATGTGTTATGACCATAGCTGGTGTTAATTGCTGCACAAACCAAATCCCACCGGGAAGTTTGGCTTATGGGCCATACTCTTTTCTTTTGCATTCTGAAAATTAGGAAGAGATGTACCGATCTCAGCAGTAAGAGACCCAGTAACATTTTTGGGATTTTAAAAATTATAAGTAAAAGTTATGTTAACAAGAATAAAAGAAAACTTAAGCACACAAGATTAGAGTTACACAATTAAGGTTAGTCTTACAAAACATTGTCCAAAAGACTCTCTACATGGTCACACCCATAAGTAAATACCTACAGGCAAAAGTCCCTTATAGATGTTAACTATAAAATAAATCCAGTAATATTACACAAGGAAAAATGCTGTAACTTCATTAAAGGCATACCACATGACCTCTACTCTCACCCACTTTGGTGAAATCCAACTTCTGAGTAAAATTGCTTGCTACAGTCCAAGATTTTTCTAGCTTGAGTGCGTGGTTGACTCAGATTGCACCTCCTCCCAGCCCAGAGATAATAGCTCCCAGCTCAGCTCCAGCTATCTCTAGCTAAGCTTGCCACAGTAACTCTAAAATAACTTGTTTCCCCTTTCATTTCCATTTCCATTGTTCTCACACCTCTTTGAAACTCAAATCCTTTCAAATATAAAATCTTTTATGTCTCTATCTTGTCTTTGCTTTTGGGTCAATAAAATATTATAGGCTCACTACTATTTACCTGTGGAACTCCTGCAAGATGCAAACATGTTTCTAGTTACCTCGGACTCCCCTTTGATATTCAAACAAACTCTCAACTTATTTAAAAATGCAAATGTTAGATCTAACCTATTTACTTGTACCACAAACTTAATACCTCTATCCTATTTTAAAACCCCCCAGACAACCTAATTCCTATTAATCTCTGCCCAGCTTAATTAAATCACACACACATACACACACACGCACTCACACATCCTTCTTTACAGAATAACACAATATTCCCCAAAAATATTTTAAAAAAATCCATTCTCACACATGCCAAACATCATATGCAGCATGTGATAGACAAAGCTAAGTGATTCCACAACCAGTGGATCAGATCTAAGCTCAGCAGTCCTGCCATATCCAGTTGTGAATGGTGGTAGACAACTACACAACTCATTGGAGGAAGTCGCTCCAGTGATGGGGAGCCCAGCATATCAGTGCAAAAGATAAGGCTGAAGAATCTGCAACAACCTTCAGCCAGAAGAGCCAAGTAGATGATCCTTCTCGGCCTCCTCCGGAGGTCTCCAGCATCACAGATACCAGTCTTCAGCCAATTTAATTCACTTCACATGATATCAAGAAATGGCTGAAGGCACTGGATAGTGCAGAGGCTATGGGCCCTGACAATATTTTGGCAATAGTACTGAAGACTTGTGCTCCAGAACTTCGTGCACCCCTAGCCAAGCTGTTCCAGTAAAGCTACAACTCTGGCATTTCCCCAGCAATGTGGAAAGTTGCCCAGGTATGTCCTGCACACAAAAAACAGGACAAATCCAACCCGGCTAATTACCACCACATCAATCTACTCTCGATCATCAGTAAAGTGATGGAAGGGGTCTTCAACAGTGATATCAAGCAGCACTTGCTTAGCTAGCAATAACCTGCTCACTGATGTCCAGTTTGGGTTCCACCAGGGCCACTCAGCTCCTGACCTCATTACAGCCTTGGTTCAAACATGGACAAAAGAGTTGAACTCCAGAGGTGAGGTGAGAGTGACTGCCCTTGACATCAAAGTAGCATTTTGACCGAGTGTGGCATCAAGGAGCCCTAGCGAAACTGGAGTCAATGGGAATCGGGGGGGTTGCGGGGGGCTGGTGGGGGGTACTATCTGCTGGTTGGAGTCATACCTACCACAAAGGAAGATGGTTGTAGTTGCTGGAGGTCAATCATCTCGGTTCCAAGGCATCACTGCGGGAGTTCCTCAGGGTAGTGTCCCCGGCCCAACCATCTTCAGCTGCTTCAGCAATTACCTTCCTTCCATCATAAGGTCAGAACTGGGGATGTTTGCTGATGATTGCACAATGTTCAGCACCATTTGCAACTCCTCAGATGCTAAAGCAGTCCATGTCCAACTGCTGTAAGACCTGGACAATATCCAGCCTTGGGCTGACAAATGACAAGTAACATTTGCACCACACAAGTGCCAAGCAATGACCATCTCCAACAAGGGAGAATCTAACCATTGCCCCTTGACATTCAATGTCATTAACATCACTTACCATTGACCAGAAACTGAACTGCACTATTCACATAAATACTGTGACAACAAGAACAGGTCAGAGGCTATGAATCCTGCAGTTAGTAACTCACCTCCTGACTCCTCAAAGCCTATCCACCATCAGAATGCACAAGTCAGGAGTGTGATGGAATACTCACCACTTGCCTGGATGAGCGCAGTTCCAACAACACTCAAGAAGCTTGACATCATCCAGGACAAAGCAGCCTGCTTGATTGGCACCCCTTCCACAAACATTCATTCCCTACACCACTGACGAACAGTGGCAGCAGTGTATACCATCTACAAGATGCATTGAAGCAATTCACCAAGCCTCCTTAGACAGCACCTTCCAAATGCACAACCAATAACAGCTGGAAGGACAAGGGAAGCAGACACATGGGAACACCACCACCTGGAACTTCCCCCCCCAAGTCACTCACAATCCTGATTTGAAACTACATCGCTGTTCCTTCACAATCGCTGGGTCAAAATCCTGGCACTCCCTCTCTAACAACACTGTGAGGTGTAACCACAACACATGGACTCCAGCAGTTCAAGAAGGCAGCTCACCACCACCTTCTCAAGGGCAATTAGAGGTGGACAATAAATACTGGCCTAGCCAGTGACGCCATATCCCATGAACGAAAGGAAAAAAAAGCTTGCTGGAACTTTTTGAAGAGGCAGCAGAAAAGGCTGTTGAAGGCAATGCTGTTAATGTGATGTCCATGGACTTTCCAAAGCCATTTGATACAGTGCCTCACAACAGAGTTGTGAGCAAGGTTATAGCACATGGAATAAAAGGAATAGTAGTAACATGGATATAAAATTAGCTGAGTTACAGGAAACAGAGCATAGTGGTTAATAGATGCTTTTCAGGCTTAAGTAACGTTTGTGGTGGAGTTTCCCAGGGGTCCCAGGTTGGAACTCTTGCTTTTCCTGATATATATTAATGACCTAGACCTTGGTGTACAGGGCATAATTTCAAAATTTGCACATGATACAAAACTTGGAGGTATTGTGAATTGTGAGGAGGATAGTGTGGAACTTCAAAGGGACATAGGCAAGTTGGTGGAATGGGTGGACAAGTGGCAGATGAAGTTCAATGCAGAGAAATGTGAGGTGATTAATTTTGGTCAGGAGAACATGCAGGGCTAATATAAAATAAAGGGTAC
Organism: Carcharodon carcharias; assembly: GCF_017639515.1. Taxonomy (NCBI): domain Eukaryota; kingdom Metazoa; phylum Chordata; class Chondrichthyes; order Lamniformes; family Lamnidae; genus Carcharodon; species Carcharodon carcharias. The sequence goes on along the minus strand of NC_054477.1, from coordinate 71,887,915 downwards.
AACTCTGAAGGGGGTGCAGGAGCAAAGGGACATGGGTTTATATGTGCATAAGGTGGCAGGACAGGTTGAGAGTGAGGTTAATAAAGCATACGGTATCCTTGGCTTTATTAATAGGGGCATAGAGTATAAAGTATAAGAACTTGTATAAGACACTGGTTTGGCCTCAGCTAGAGTATTGTACCCAGTTCTGGGTGAGAAACTTTAGGAAGGATGTGAAGGCATTGGAGAGAGTGCAGTAAAAACTGAACTTCAGTTATGAAGATTGATTGGAGAAGTTCGGACTGTTTTCCTTGGAGAAGAGAAGGCTAAGAGGAGATCCGATGGAGATCTCATAGACTCAAAATCATGAGGGGTCTGGACAGCAGAGATGGGGTGAAACTGTTCTCACTTGTGAAAGGATTGAGAACGAGAGAACACAGATTTAAAGTAATTTGCAAAAGAAGCAAAATCAATTTGAGAAAAAATATTTTCACGCAGTGGGTAGTCAGGGTCTGGAATCACTGACTGAGAATGTGGTGGAGGCAGGCTTAACTGAAGCATTCAAAAGGGAGCTAGACTGTTATTTGAAAAGGAACAATGTGTAGGGTTGCGGGCAGAAGGCAGGAGAATGGCACGAGGTAAGTTGCTTATTCGGACAGCTGGTGGAGACACAGTGGGCTGAATGACTGCCCTGCAACAATTCTCTGATTCTGTGATATGAACCTGGATTGCTTCTGTATTTGCGATGTCTCAGATATGTCACTATGGGTGTAGTTTGTTTCAATGGTACCTACATGTAAATAGTCCACTAGAGAATCCACACTACTGTTACATGCCCCTGTTACACAAGTAGGTGGTACTTTGATGGGACTTTCAGTACTAAATGCTGAGTTAAAAAATTGCTCTTGCCTATCATCTGCCTACCCACCATATCCCCAGCTGCTGCTGTGGCTCATTACAAGTTGTCCTTGGCCAACTATGAGCTCTCTTCTTTTTCACTGTTGAATGGACTCTTGGAAATTGGAGGACTTCCTCACCTTTTTCCCAAATCCAGCTGTTCATGCTCACCATCGCTGAATAGAAAAGTTACAATCTTTGAAGTGCGAAACCTAAAAAGAATAAATCATGCCAGCACTTTCCCCCCCAAAAAATAATTAAATAAATAGTCCTTGCTTCCTATGTAAATTCTACTAAAAACCCCTCATAATTGTGCTGTCATAGCTTTAGTACATGCACAAACAAGTGACTGCAAATCCTCAGAATGAATGCAGTGTGTATGGTATAAATTATTAAGCAAATTCTAGCTGTATGCCATTTGCATCATCAATCACAGCCCTACGTGAGAGTTTTTTGCCATCCCCAATTGATTTGCTGGTCCTGTGTCTAACCCTGTTCTGACCTTCCCCCTTTGAAATTGTCAGCACCATTTCTACTTTCTTAGCATTTGGTAACGTGAGGGCCCTAGCCTACTAGTTTGAGTTTCTTCAACTAGAAAGGATAATGAATCTGGTAACTTGTATAGATCTAAGGCTCAGGCTTCTTGCCTGACACCTGATGGAAAACATTTTTTAACAAGTAAATTCCAGTGCATGAATAAATTTAATCATTTTCTTGTAAAATATTTTTTATTTAAGTTAATTGCAAAGGAGCTAAAGGGAAGACGAAGGGACATTCTTCTACACAATGGATTGCTATGGTCTGGAATGCACTGCCTGAAAGGGGGTTGGAAGGAGATTCAATAGTCGTCTTCAAAAAAGGAATTGGATAAATGTTTGCAAAAGAAAATAACTGCACAGCTTAGGGAAAAAGCAAGGGAGCAGGCCTAACTGGACAGTTCTTTTAAAGAGCTCACATAAGTATGAGGGGCTGGATAGCCTCCTTCTGTGCTGTATAATCTGTATTTGCAAAGCTTATTTCTACTGTTGTCTTTCTCAGCTAGTAAGAGTTCAAGTTGGCAGATGAAAGGATTTTTGTAACAATAGAGGTGTACGTTGACTGGCTGTCATTTTGCTCCTTGTTTTTGATAGGTTTTGCAGACTGTTAATTTTTGATCGGAAGATTTTGAAATTGCTGTTTGGCAGTTTTTATTCCTAGTTGTTATGTGTTAATTGACACTTTCATATATGTCAGCTGTGATTTGTTGCTGTTTTACGAACATGGAATTTAAGCCAATCAGGTATAAATGTGATGCAAGAATCAGCATATTAAAAAGGTGTGACACCACGAAGTGTGATGTCTGAGGTTCGACTGCCAATAATGCCTGTAATTTGGAATGTTTCTTTGATCAAAACTGTGAATATGTTACAATTGTGCAATCTGGAAGTCCTAAGATGACAATAGCCTAGGTTATTTGTGTATGCCCTGAAGGAGTAATGCTTCTCCCAGGCCTACAAATATAATTTGACATTTCCCTTTGGTGGGCATCTTCAGTTTCATTGTCTGTGGAACTGGCCAGAGCCTGAATGGCACAGGCTCAGACTGAGATAGCAATCAAGGTCCTAATTTACATCATAAAACCCTAAATTGGATATTACATCAGACCTATCATCTGAAGCAGGCAGGCTCTTTGAACACCTGGCAAACTGAAGCTGTCTGTATTACTGGATGTTCATGGGACAATAAGGCTCCCAACCCCATCTTGATGTTGTTCTTGCCTGCTAATGTCAGGCAAAGGCTATGAAAACCAATTTGTATGCCTTTCTTTGTCAGTCTTAAAGAGTTTTAGAATTTGTTTTCCATGATTTGAAAATTAGTGCCAGTTTTTTTCTTTAATAGTCGCAAATGGTTTTCCTGCCCTCTCATTGTATCTTCAACTCTGGAAATCCCATATTTAAGGGCTGCTGCTTACCTGTTGTCCTTACCACCTTTCTTGGATATGTTAAGCTCCTTGAGAGTTGTTCTGCCTGAACATGGCTTCCACAACAACACATGTGAGAATCCAGTCATCATAGCATTAATTAAACCAATGAATGGCAGGAGTTTCTGATGAAACAACAAGTCAAGCTGATTGTCCCATTCATATTTTTTGATTAGACAGCCTTGTCACCTTTTCTTTCATGGTAACATTATTTTTCAGCTTCTCTTTTAGGCAAGGTTTTCAAAGCCAGAATTTCCACCTTCTTTAAAATTGAGGGCGAACAACAAAGTGGCAATGCAGTCAGGACATTTTCTAGCTTCTCTCAGTCAAAGGAGAGAAGGTACTGTTGGTGTACTCCACTTAATGTGTCAGCATCAAACTCTGATATATTGAAGCATTCTTTTCGAAAGCTCCATTGGATTTCCCATTTCATCTCTTTTCATTCTTAAACTTCTCCCATTACTCTATTACCAGTACTGGTTTCACAGTCTGACAGCTACACTTTGCCCATTATTCTTTCCTCACTGGAATTTTGTGCATCAGGTTCAGCCTTTGCTTCCAACTTAATTGTGCCTGACAAAGGTTTCATTCTCTTCTGTCTTCAGCAGTTTCCTTTATTTCTCCTGCAGTTTTTAACATGATTCCCCCTAATTTGGTCTTAATGTCTAGCTAACGTTTGTGTCAGGCATATCAGTTTTAAATACGTCTACCTTGTCTGATTTTTCAATGTCAGTTCCAAATGATGATGTTTCAGATCCATCTTATGAATCTATCTGCAGAAACTTTCACTATTTTGGTTAGCAGATTCTCCAAAATTCCCTTTCAGAATTCCATCAACATGTTCCTGTGGAGAAGGTTTCAAACCCATTGTACATGTTAATATAAAATCTCTCCCTTTCTCTACCCAAGCCTTAGGAGGCTCTGAACATTGGTAGCCTTTAAAAAAAAGACCCATTTCACCTTCTCCTCTATTGACAGCATTGAATGCTGTTAGGGTATTGGTCTACAGATGCTGGGTGGTCTCTGATATCTCTCGCATGAGGCCATTTCTTGTGCAATGAGTGTAAGTGAGTAATTTGACCTTCGGCGTACCAGAGCGAACTCATCTTCTCCCCACCTAGTGTCTATATTTGTATTTTTCACCAGGGTAGGAGTGGGACACCTGCCAAAGGTTTTTCTTCTTTAGCTGAACCAATTGCAATAACCAAATTATCACCCTGTGTAATTAAGCACAGACTGGGAATCAGACCTTGGATGATCTGTGGTTCAGTTTCATGCTGCCTTTACTGAATGAGCCTTTAATAGAGCTCAGTAATCATTGTTGACCTATTTTTTTTGAAAACTGAGGTTTCTACCTTTGTTTACTCTACATGAGCTTTGAGTGCTTTTCCACCATTTGATTTCAACACTGACACAACTTCAGGGGGAGAATTTTCCCCCCATCAGGGGAGTCGTGGGGGGGTTGTGCGGGGACTGGCCGGAGCGCCGCCATTTTACAATTAAGGCCCGCCCAGTGTGACACACACCTGAAAGCGCTGTGCGCTCCCTGTGTAGGCAGAGCTGGGAGAGGATTTCCCTGAGTCAGGGCCTGTGCCCTTTCACACATGCGCACAAAAGAGCACAGAAATCTCCCTGAGGCATCCTGGTGCTTCAGGGAGATTAGTTTAACTTCTGCAAAATTTAATAAAGTTGAAAAAAATTTTAAGAACATGTCCCCTCATGTGAAACTGTCACATAAGCTGGGACATGTCCATTAACTTTTTCAAAAATTTTTGTTAAATTAATAAACCCTTCATGAAACATCATCCTGCCCATGGATGAGGTTTCATGAAAAATGTGAAGGCCGCCTGAGCTCTTTGCCTGCCCGCCAACCTTAAGTTGGATGGGCAGCATTCTTAAAAGCTTTAATAGGCCTTTGACAGTTCAGCGGGCACGCAGCCGAGATGGTTGCGCGCCTGCCAAACTGACAATCTAGATGACGTGTGGTAACATCAACATACCCGCGTGAAGTCACCGCGCATCATTTCAAGTCTGTATGACCCTTCTTCAGAGCCTTCAAGACATTGTCCAACGTTGCCCTGTCTGTCATTCGCTGTGAGATGGGAAAAGTCATCCCCTACAGGAATAACACGGGGATTCCCATTTACAAAGACTTGAAAGACCCCCCAGAATAGTGTTTAAAATCATGCCAGCCATTTTGGGAAACAGCAACTAATATTGATGCAGCTGTCTAGATTGACAGAATCATGGAACACATGCAGCATAAAAAACAGCTCATAATTGTTCCTGGGGTTCTTGGTTTTGACCTCCCTCGAAGACAGTGCACAGCACTCGACTGAATCTGCACAGGGCATGGATGATGCAGCCATCTGCTCCATAAGTGACAGATATGGGACAACCTGAAATGTGATTGTGGCCATGAGTCCTGGACTATAGAGCTCATCACCCTGCCCATTAAGGTCTGCTGTGGGAGGCACCTCATTTCTTCACTCAATATCTCAGGAAGTGACTGAATGGATAGCCAAACTAGACATCGTATTAGAAGCTTTTCCCATCATATAAAAACAACAGTACCTAATTGGAGATCCTCTTTGTACATTGTGCAACATTTTACACCCTTCTCTAGCATTTTAAATAATCAGCTTTTAAACCCTTTTATTATGAAAGCAAGGAGCAAGATGAAGGCCCTTGTAAAATGACATCACTAGAATTTAAAATAACGAAAGGAAACGCAGATGAATTGGAAAGTTATGATTAAATGGTGAAAACATGGCTTTCAAGAGCAACAGATTGGAGAAACACAGGAAGTTCATGGCTGTTATGTCCTGAGAAATAATGGGATGAAATTTATTAATGGCAGATTTTGGGTGCCAAAACATCATTGCGCATAGAGTAGGTGCCAGAAGCCAGAGACCTGAGCCTTGTCCAAAACTCGACATTATTAGCATAATTAGGCTCATTAGCATAATTTCTGTGAGCTGTGGACATGCTAAATGACCATCCTGATGAAGTTTGTATGTCGCAATGACAAAACTTTGAGCTAGATATGTTGCCAATAGCGGCCTTCACGTAGGCCCTGGGAAAGAGGGCATGGTGACTAGGAAGGTGGGGGCTGGCAGGCGGGGTGCTGTTTACTGGGGGTGCAAGCATGTGCCAGCAGGAGGCTGGAGCAGTGCTGTAAGACTAGGAGCAGTTGCTCTGCAGTAAATTAAAATTCAAAAGGGTACGGTTTTGTTGGCGGCGCATGCCAGATTTCAGGGTGATGGAACAGGCATTCAGCACTCCATTAGCATGTGCAAAGAGCCAACGCCTGTTTCAGGATGCCACCAGGGATAACTTTACTACATCTGAGCCAATATGGTACTAGATGTACTTCAGACATGAAACATATAGTTTTGCAAAATTGATGCTTTTTGTCCCCAGTTTGCGGACAAAAACCATGCACATTTGCCTCCAGTGAGGTAGAGTAGAGGGATGTGCAATTAATTCTCATTTCAAAAGAGTAGAAATGGGAAAGGAATAGAGGAACATAGGACTTAGGAGTAGGAGTAGGCCATTCAGCCCTCCGAGCCTGCTCCACCATCCAGCAAGATCATGGCTGATCTGGTTGTGGTTTCAATTCCACTTTGCTGTCTGTTCCCCTATTATCCTTGACTCCATTGTCTCAAAAATCTGTCTGTCTCTGCCTTGAATAAATTCAATGACTCAATCTTCACTGCTTTCTGGTAAAGAGAATTCCACGTACCAACGACTCTTTAAGAGAAAAAAATTTTCCTCATCTCCATCTGAAATGGTGGACTTCTTAGTCTTAAATTGTGTCCCCTGGTTCTAATTTCTCCCACAGGTGGAAACATTCTCACGGTATCTACCCTATTAAATCCCCTCAGGATCTTAATTATTTCAATAAGATCACCTCTCATTCTTCTAAATTCCAATGGGTGTAGGCCCAACTTGTCCAACCTTTCTTCATAAGATAAGCCCCTCATCCAGGAATGAGTTGAGTGAACCTTCTCTGAACTGCTTCTAAGGAGTAAATGCAATTGTATCATTATGTATTAGTGAAGAAAGTTCAGAGGAGTACTGACTGTAGTAGTGACAATAAAATAAAGATCAGAAAGATTGTGACGAAGAGAGCGAGGTGAGAGATGATTATTGAGAAAGGGATCAAATCCTGGTGATGCACACACTGCATGTAACTAATGAACCCAATGGTTGGACCATTGCTCACATTTGTTTATTACCGATGAGCTGTGGTCACCACTCGTGGCCCCAAGGATAGCTCACAAGCCACAGGAAAGAAGGGGATTTGTCCTGCTTGGCCAAAGGTCGAGGTCTGCAGCACAGTCCCAGTTGGGGAGAGGCAATCAGGAGGTGGATTGAGCAGTGGCCAGGACAGCCCATGGATTTAGGGTGGAGCCAGGAGGAGTAGGAATATTTCTTCCACATCAGAATGATGCATGTAAAAAAAATAGTTAAAATTTACCTTTTGGATGACAGCTTCCTTTAAGGTTTGCTGGTTTGGCTACTAAGTGCCTGAAGCAGTAGTCACAACTGCATGGAGCATGTTTCTCTTTCAGCACTCAAAGCATCAGTTCAAATGCTTGAGTTGACACTCCAGAAGCTAAAACTGCTCTTGGGTCCTCTTCTCGATGCCTGGAGGCTACACTCCCTCCTGAGCTCTGTCAAACGCAAGGCTTTCATAAACATCCCTCATGTTGTTGCGGATTATGAATAATGGACTCTTCCAATTTATGCACAATCTACAGCAAATTCTGGGACACTGTATCCACTGTCCGCAACTGTGCTTGATGCTAACTTCCTTAGCACCCCAACTGGGTGCAATTCCAATGGTGTGGAGGAACAGTGTGCTGGAAAGGAGAGACCTTCTGATTCCACAAAATAATAAATCATTTCCAAATTTTTGGGCCTTTTGTTGGACAGTGCAAGCTCTCACTAGCCTAAACAAATTTAGAAGTCCTGATCTGAAATGAGCACAGGAGCTGCTTTAAAAAAAAACAACCCATTTAGTTGTGGCCTGAATAGCTGGCAGATTAGGTCATTAGGTGCACCCACAGTGTTGTTAGAAAGGGAGTTCCAGGAATTTGACCCAGTGACAGTGAAGGAACGGCAATATATTTCCAAGTCAGGATGATGTGTGACTTGGAGGGGAACTTCCAGGTGGTGGTGTTCCCATGCATCTGCTGCCCTTGACCTTCCAGTTGATAGGGATCGCAGATTGGAAGGCGCTGCTGAAGGAGCCTTGGTGAGTTGCTACAGTGTATCTTGTAGATGGTACACACTGCTGCCTTTGTGTTAGTGGTGGAAGGAATGAATGTTTATTGCAGTAGATGAAATTCCAATCAAGTGGGCTGCTTTGTCTTTTGTGGTGTTGAGTTTCTTGAATGTTTTTGGAGCTGCACTCACCCAAGCAAGTGGGGAGTATTCTATCGCACTCCTGACTTGTGCCTTGTAGATGGTGGTCAGGCTTTGGGAAATCAGGTGAGATACTTGCCACAGAATTCCAAGCCCTTGGTCTGTTTTTGTAGCCACAGTATTTATATGGCTGGTCCAGTTCAGTTTCTGATCAATGGTAAACCCCAGAATGTTGATAATGGGGGATTCAGCGACGATAATGCCATTGAATGTCAAGGGGTGATGCTTAGATTCTCTCTTGTTGAAGATGGTCATTGCCTGGCACTTGTTTGGCCCAATAATACTTGCCACTTATCAGCCCAAGCCTGCATGTTGTCCAGATCTTTCTGCATACGAACATGGACTGCTTCAGTGCCTGAAGAGTGGCAAATGGTGCTGACCATTGTGCAATCATCAGTGAACATTCCTACTTCTGACTTTATGATGGAGGGAAGATCATTGATGAATTGATGAAACAGCTGAAGATGGCTGGGCCTAGGACACTACCCTGAAGAACTCCTGCAGTGCTGTGCTGGGACTGAGATGATTGACCTCTAACCATCTTTCTTTGTGCTAGCTATGGTTCCAATGAGTGGAGAGTTTCCCCCTGATTCCCATTGACTCCAGTTTTGCTAGGGCTCCTTGTTGCCACACTTGATCAAATGCCGCTTTGATGTCAAGAGCTGTCGCTCTCACTGCACCTCTTGAGTTCAGCTCTTTTGTCCATGATTGGACCAAAGCTGTTACGAGGTCAAGAGCTAAGTGGCTCTGGTGAACCCAAACTGTGCATCAGCAAGCAGGTTATTGCTGAGGAAGTGGCATTCAATAACACTGCCGACAACCCCTTCCATCATCTGGCTGATGATTGAGAGTAAGCTCTTAGGGCGATAATTGACTGGATTGGATTTGCCCTGCTGAATATCAGGATGGTATCATTGAGGAGGATCAAGATGTAGCTGAAGTAGAATGGTCAAATTCCTCTTGCCTTGTTACTGTAGCACACCTAGAAAGGTGGAAAAGGAAGCACTTAAGTAGGTGTGTATGAGGCATTTAATGTTCTCAGTCACCGAATTTTAAGTTTGGAACTTGTATCTACACTCTGACCTAATGTCAGATTTCGGGGCAATGAAGCAGCTGAAGGAATACAAGAAGATAAATATTTTGATCAGTCCACAGCTGGCAGTTCACATCCTCCTTATCCATCTCTCATTGTGTCTCCTATATACTTTCCCAAGAGTTACCAGGCTTCCTCTCTGTCGATGGTCAGATCAAGGTTTCTTCAGTCAGTGGCTGATATGTGTCACTGAAAGTGGGCAACTTTCCCCTGCGCAAAGGGAGCTCAATATTGACGTTGGGTCTTCTGAGTGAAAATGTGGCTTATTTTCTAATATAGGCATCTATCAGCTCGAGTTCTAAACACACTCCTAGGCAAACTGTAAAAATGCAATCTTTATCAGTGCTATGTAATTTGTGATGTTGCAGTGTCAATAACAGGGGATTGAAGTTTCTGTAATTCACTTTTTTCTAAATCATCATGAATTAGAAACATTACCTTTGACAGCACCCTCCAAATCCACGACCTCAACCACCTAGAAGGACAAGGGCAGCAGATGCATGGGAGCACCACCACCTGAAAGTTTCCCTCTAAGCCACACACCATCCTAACGTGGAAATATGTTGTCGTTCTTTCACTGTTGCTGGGTCAGAATCCTGGATCTCCCTCCCTAACAGCACTGTGGGTGTACCTATACCACATGGACTGCAGCGGTTCAAGAAGGCAGCTCACCACCACCTTCTCAAGGACAATTAGGGATGGGCAATAAATACTGGCCTAGCCAGCGAAGTCCACATCCTGTGAATGAATAAATTTTTAAAAATCACAAATAGTGCCCCGTCAGTTAATTACAGTAAGTCTGTTTTGCATGTGCATTTTTGCATTTTTGCGTTGTCAATGTTTGTAGTGAACAATTTTTAGAACACATATTGGCAGAATACTTTATGCTATAAATGCCCTGTAAACACAAGCATCCAACAAAGTGGTTTTGTGGACACTTTATTGAAAGTTTGCACTAACTGCAAACTTGAGAGTTTGTAAATATGCAAGGTTGAGCTCAAGGGATTGGAGTCAATGTACTTTCAAAGCACTTAAAAAAACTAAATGTGTTCAGTACCATAACACTATACAAAGATATGGGTTAACTTTGCTTTTTTATTTTCACAGGATCCTCATGCCAGCTTTGATTTCAATGACCATTTTGATGATAAACATGATCCACTTCCTGATAATATAAGTGGATCTAATGGGTAAAACATTCCAGCAGATTTTTTAATCCATAGTAATAAGTACATAGTACAGACTGTCTGTATTTTCTGATTGATGAGTGGTTTGATTTGGTGGGTGGAGCCTGGCACACATGCCTTACTTACTGGCCCTGGTCCCAGCCCCCAACTGTTCCGTTGGCCAAGTTACTGATGCCTGACAGCTGACTCCTACCCTTCCCCAACATTGCCTACTGGTGCCTGGCCCCTGCCTCTCCCATCCTTGGTTTTTGGCTAATGCCAATCAGAATGGAGGGCAGAAAGGCATAAAAGTGGGTGTGATGTGGATTGGGGGATGTGGGGGTGGGGGGTGTGGGTGGGGGGAGTTGGTGATGAAGTGAGCAGCCGTATAGGAGCAAGGTAGACAGCACCGGGAGGAGATGGCATTGGAGGGAGCCTTTGGGAGAGGGCAGAGGGCAGGTGATATGGGGGAGATGGTATGGGAAGGGTTACTGGGGGAGGGGGTACACTGGTGAGAGAGAACAGCATGGGAAAGAATGAGGTGGGGACAATATTGGGGGTAAAATGGCTGGGCAGGGGAAGGGAATAGGAAAGAGGGGGAAGGAAGGGAGAGGGCATGGGAGGGGTGCTGGGGCATCCTTAGAGATGTGGAATGGGTGATGGAAATGGCATGGGAAGAAATGGTGGGATGGGATAAGTCTGATATGAGAGGAATGAAAGGAATGGAATAGGTGTGGCATGAGACGGATGACATAGGAAGGGTGTAATGGCATGGGATGAGGATTTAAAGAAATAGTGTTGCAATAAAATATTAATTTCACACCAAATATTTCACGAGTTTCTGCTTGAATCAAAGCATTTCTTCTGAGTCTATTTTGGGCAACAACCCTTTATAATACAAAGGACATGTGACTGAAGAAATTTATTAATGGAAGTGAAAAAGTTGTAGCCTTATTTTATTCAAGAGTAATAGTAGAAAATGGGTCAAATCAGATGTAATAATTCTTTTAGCATTATAATACATGCTACGTATCAATAATGGTCCATAGTACAATAATGTAACGAAAGGTTTTTTTATGTGCTAAGTGCAATCTATATCAGTACATATCCTTCATCCGTTTATCTTCTAAAATCAACTAACATAATTTTCAAACATTAACATTGTTTTTATTTCCCTGAAGGGTGCAGCTGATTGAAGTGGTATTATTGGTGTTGGTGACTTGTACACGTTCAGCTTGTTGGACATTGCCCCAACTGGCAAATATACCCATCAATGATATTTGGCTTAGTTTTAATAGGACCACAAGCTAAATGTCAGCAAAGGCAAAGGCTGTCTATTTTGGCTTCTGATAATACATTCAAAACCTCTAGCCTTCCTCCTGGCTGTCTTCTCAGTCTTTGATGTGTGGAACTTTGGCATACTGCTCAACCCCAAGCTCAACTACTTTCCCCACATCCAATCCACTGCCAATACAACTATCCTTTCACCTGCGAAACAAGCCTCCAAGTCTGCCCCAAAGAGTCCCCAATCTGCATCTTTTTATCTTGTCATTGTTTGTTTTCCAATTGTATCCTTGACATCCTTCTCTTTTGCACCCTCTAAAAATTCAAGACATCCAGGTTGAGGTGTTTTCTGGGCAGAATTTTACGCCCCATGGCAGGCAGCGCCTGACCCGATTGGGGGTAAAATCACACAAGATGACGTCGGGTGAGAGTCCTGACATCATCACACAATCGTGTGATATGTCGCTCAGCGGGTGTGCGCAAAAGCCCAAAGCGTGTCCACCGACAATTAAGAGGGCAATTAAGCTGATTAATGGTACAATTGTCTGCGATTTTTCATGGCCCGTCCAACCTTAGGGTTAGCGGATGGGCAAATCAGCCAGGCGACCTTCACGTTTTTCATGAAACCTCATCCAAGAACTGGATGAAATCTCTGTTAGGTAATAAATTAAAATAAATACCTGGAGACAGCATTTTTATAAGGTAAGCTTTCAGGTGCTTGATTGTGATGCATGGACTTTTTTTTGCATCTTTTCAGTGCTTCATTTCATTATTTGCAGGTCTGCTCCCTGAGGCAGCTGTCTGCCTTCAGGGAGCTCTCCCGAAGTGCTCACCTGTGCCTGCTATGACGTCATTGCCCGCCCTCTCCCCACCCCACCCCGGCAGTGCTGAGCTTCTCAGCACATGTTTCACACTGGCTGGCCGTTAATTGGCCAGCCAGTGTGAAATTGCGGTTGGAGGCCGATCGTGGTCCAGGGCCTGTTTCCTGTGCCCAACAAGGGGAAAATTCAGGCCTCTGTTTTCTCATGTGATGAAGAAATTAGGTAATAACATTGTGGATAAAAATATTTAAATGAAAAATCAACATATTTAGGCATCTCTTTAGTAAATATTAACTAAATGTTAATATATCAGATTTTAAGTAATCTATTATGTAAAGTAATTGTGGACTCCATGAGTACAATATGTTCAGTTTGATTGTTGAGACGTTATTTCCAAATGAAAGACTAATGAGGCAGCAGAAAATGAATTCTTTTATTTTCTGAATCAAAACTCGAAATTCCTAGCTTTGTTGTCGTGATGTCAGTTAGAGATATCAAACACACACACACACACACACACACACACACACACACACACACACACACACACATCATTTGAACTCTACTCTTGTGTTTCTTTTCATGTCACCAAGTCATGGAACAAAATGTGCTGGTGAAGTGGCAATGGAGGCCAACAACAGCTTCTGTGGGGTTGGAATTGCACATAATGCGAAGATTGGAGGTAAATAAATGTGCAACGGCAGTAGAATGAATGTGAATAGATTCTAATATCTTTTTAGTTGTGCTTATGCATTTTTTCTGGTAAAATTGTAACTGCAATTTTGCTGAGTGACATACTGGGCAATTGATAAGTATATGCAAGTGTGCTTCTTGATGCTAACAGATCGCAGGGATGCCATTTTGATTATACAGCGCAGCTCCTTTGCCATTTTCTTCTGATTTTAATAAAGTTTTTGTCAGCAAATTTCTAAATATAAAACTTGACTTTCAGCATTTCCAGCACAAATGGGATGTAGTGCAGGATCCTAGCTGCAGTATTACAAACACATTAAATCAGGAGTGAAACAATAGTATTACTGTGATTGGCAGTCACACTGTTGTGGAACTCCTGGTATACACTCCAGAACATTCATTTTCAATTTTAATTGCCTTTCTGTGTCACTCTTATTCCTGTTGCTGATGTGACTGTCACTTATATTTTTAAATCCAGTTTGTTTCCTTTATTAAAGACAGTAAAGCAGAATGTTACACAGAAAGCACAGCAATCCAATGACAGTAATGAACTCCACAGTGTCTGTATATTAGGCCTTGTACCATGCCAGCTATCATTTTAGTGCTCATCTTTGCCTCATGCCAAAGGTCTGGTAAATACTGTGATACACAAATGCTTAAAGGTTCCTTGCTGCTGAATTACAGGACCAGAGCAAAGGCTGATGCATGTTAGTAAACAGGGGTTGTTGTGTAGGCTGTTCTCAATGGGAGAATTACATCTAAACCTTATCCTGCCCTCACCTGACGTCTCTACACACACCTACTTCCAGCAGTGGTCATTTATTGCTGATTAGGAGTGAAGGAGCTGACTGTTTTTTATTTTACTGAAGCCCAGGACAATGCAATGATTTTCATACTGCATGTATAGTGGGCAGATGGGGGTGCTGGGAGTTGCTTGGGAGATCCAAACCATTTTTGTGGTCAAGTCTCATTCTAAGCTTCACAGATGCTGGGGTTATTCCTAAGACCGATAGATAGTTCGTCCATTGGGAGGGTAGGAACTCCAATGGGGCTGCCTATATTTAATGGCAGCCTGCACCTCTATTTAAAAGCAGCCTCTCCCTCACCACCACCCCCCCACCACCCCACCACCCGGCCAGGTTTTCAGATGGTGCTGTGAAAGTTCATGTTAAACAGCAGGAAGATAGTCCTCATTCCCTCTGATGGGCACCACAAACTCCGTCAAATAACACTGCAGTAATGCTGCAAAGTGGCTGTTGATGCGAATACAAGCAGCATTGCTCCCAGGAGCAAAATTTTCAATGACTTGAACAGTGCTTCTAAGGTCAGGCTCCCATTCACAAATCTGTTACTGTCTGCTCAGCCCTGCATCACCATTCTTAGCTCCAACACTGCCAATCCTTCCCTCAACCACTGCCCACCTCTCTCCTCCAAGCACACTTCAATGCACCTGCTTAGCTTCCACCTGCACACTCAACACTTGCCACTACCCTCACAATGACTTCTCCTTCGTCTACACACCCCTTACACTCAGCATGGAACACTATGTTGTGCTGCTTCACACATCTTCACAACCCCGCAACGTGATACACACTTGCCCACTCTGACTCTTCTTGTAGGACAGGCTGACAAGATCTGAAAAAGTGCCACATTACTGCAAATGCTCACACCAAAAGAGGAGGCTGGCATCAGCATCATTGGTCAAGGGAGAGAGCACACCATGTGGCAGATGGCAAAGCTGGAAGGCACAGAATGCAGGATGTTTGGCTGTCTCCCCTTCCTTCTTTGCCCATATTGAACTTTAACCCACCTGCATTCTGCAGAACAAACCTGATGGCATGTCATGGGGGGTTCTCATCCACTACTGCTTACCTTCATCACCACTTGCTAACCTTGTCCCTCTTCCCTGTCTCCAGATCCTTCAGAAGTTTGTGTGCCTTTTTATTGTTGACCTGTGCCAGAGTTACTGACTATTATTAAATACACTTTGGAGGTGAAATTCTGCAAAATAGATGCGGAAACTAGGGGAAAACAACAGAAAGGCCTTTTTTCCCAGTTTTCTGCAGTTCTTCCACTGAAGTAATAGTGGCTGCACAATGTACTTCTGAACTGAATCCATGCTTACATGATCTAAGTGCTGGAGCAAAAGGAGAAAGAGGAACAGCAAGGGGGTTGTAAAGGAGGCCAGGCGAGAGCCAGGCCACCCAAGCTCTATCTGTGCAGCAGGAAGTATACTTGCAAGCCCATTTCTGAGACCTTTTCTGGAAGCGCTGTCTCAAAAGGCCTTTCATGGCAGGATCACTGAGATCATCTTTGCTTGCACTGCAGCCCAGGGCTAACATTTCTTATGCCTCTGATGATATATCCAAGTCCATTTCCATTTCTGCATTATTTGGTTCTCTTCTCCTGTGTCTCACCATGTGTCCGTTCATTATCCTCACTCTCTGTGCTCCCTCAACTGATTGTCATGGGACTGCTGGCTACAAGGGGCAAGGTGAAGGATGGGTGAGTGAATGGTCACTTTTGTAGCCAATGTTCTCCACTGTATCCTGGCTTGCAACCTCTAGAGAAAACTGTTAACTTTGATCTGCTCAAGCAGCATCCTATATGAATCAGCTACTTTATGGATCTCATATGAGGAAAGATTAATTATACATTAAACTAAAAAAGATTTTTGTTCTCACAACCCCACAGAAGGAATAATGACCATCACATTCCCAACTGCCAGGACGTATTTGATGCCAATTATTGTCATTGTTTCCTCTGCATGGGTTGTTAACTATTGGATGTTGGCACATCCCACCCCCCACACCCAAGTAGTCTGGCATTCCCGAGTATTGTCCATTACCTTCTCCTGCAGCAGGAATCTGAGCTGTCAATTAAGTGCTGCAGTGATCATATTCTGGAGTCACAAGCAGACAAGATTTGTGGAATGGATGTTAGTAATGATAGGCATAAAGGAGTAAGGAACTAGGGTGTGAGACTTTGCTGTACATTATAGGATGCAAGACATATGACATGAGTGGTGCTAGCTTTGCTCTGGGACAAGGGACACAGTGCTGTGTGATACCAAAAGATCAATGTTTGAATACTCAAATGTTTCTTTGTGATTCATTTGCTGTTTTTCATCTGAGAATTCTCTTGCCTTTGCTGACCTAGTAAGGTCATTAAACCTCAGTAACCACTGCAAAAAGGTCCTTCAGATTTTGGACCTCCCCCTCACAACCACATAGCCCACACTGAAACAAGAAGGTGAGATGCTTACCTTACCCTTTAAAGGACCTGCTTAGCCCCTTAATTTCATGTAGCAATAAGAATACACTCTGCTCAGTCACACTTGTATCACCAGGAACCCAGGAATCAGGAATTAAAATGATAGGGGCTGTAATAAATCCAACTGTGTCATCTAATGGATGGTGACAAGATTCCTTATGAGGATGATCAAGCCATGTACAAATTAAGACAATTACTTGAATAATAGTTATGGGAACAGAATGATATTATCCCGCTGTCATCTTGAGTAGAGTCATAACCTGACCAATATTTTATTCTCTGTAATGTTATCTCTAATACCAGAAACATAGGAACACATCTTGCTATACCATCAATCTTTGTGTCATTAGCAAATCTGGATATATTGCGTTGTCTTAAGTCATAAGTATAGTAAATACTTAAGGCCCGAGAAAGAGTTTTATAGGATATAACTTTCTTCTAATTGGAGAACACAGCCATTATCCCTGGTCCATGAGCACAAAATTGGACAGGGCCTGAAAACGGTGTGGGAACGGCAATGTAGGATTATCCCAGGCCTGAGTGCCTGAGCAGGAAATGTAAATTCATGAGTGGCTAGCACAGATTAAACACTACACTAATTAAAGCCAGCTGACACCCCTTCAAGAAGAGGTGCATTGTGGCTGGAGCAGGTGCTGGAAATCGTTCTAAAAGTGATTTTGATCTGGGGAATACTCAATAATTGCAAAGCATATGGCAGAGGGAGAGCTCCAAGATTTGATGATGCTACGCTTGAGGCCTTGGTGCAGGAGATGGAGAAGAAGAAAATATCATCTAATCACAGGGGACCGGAAGATCCTCCAGATAAACTTTGCAATGGCTATGGGATTAGATAGCCCATTGCAGCACAAACAGAAGCCATGTAATGTCTTGGTGCTGTGGTAGAAGCTCATGTTTTTGTAATGCAAGGTCAGCTTGTTACAATGGAAGCTCAGACTGCTCTCATCCAAGCTCAGTTCATTGCCACACAAGCTCAGCTTGCTGCCATCATAACTGCTGCTATCAGTTGCAGTGTATCATTGTTTCAGATAATCACTGCATTTACCATATAACAGAAATTGCACATCAAAAGTAATTTGTTGTGTAAGATGAAGTATTCTTGTGACATTACAATATAAATGCAAGGATTATATTTCTGTTTTAGGCATTCGTGTCTTGGATGGGAGAGTGACTGATGCCTTAGAAGCTGCATCTCTCACCTATAATAACAATTATATTGATATCTACTGCTGCTGTTGGGGCCCCAAAGACAACGGGAAGAAACTTGATGGCCCAAAAGCACTGGCAAAGAGAGCTCTACAGGAAGGAGCAGAGAAGGTAAAAGATATAGGAATAAATATTAAAGATGGGCTAGGTTTCAAGGGTTAATCAACAATGGAATGAATGTTGTAAGTTATAAAGACTTGGGCCTGAATTTTGCCATGACAGAGCGTGAAATGGTGCAAGAGGCCCAAACGCGGAAGCCCTGCCTCCGAACACTTCACCTACCATTTGCACAGGCGCAGGCTTGGGCCTGGATTGGGATATGCGTATGAGTGTTTCACAGAGGCAGCTGCCCATAGAAATCCATAGCTACCTCCACTCAAGTGATTTTGGTGTGAGGGGTGCCTGAACCCTGATGTGCATCGGAACATAGGAACAGGAGAAGGCCATTTAGCCCCTCAAGCCTGCTCCACCATTCAGTACGATCATGGCTGATCGAACACTTCAATGCCTTTTACCCACACTATCCCCATAGTCCTTTACATTATTGTTAATCAGAAATCCATCAATCTCTGCCTTAAACATACTCAACAGCTGAGCTTCCACGGCCCTCTGGGGTAAAGAATTCCAAAGATTCACAACCCTCTGAATAAAGAAATTTCTCCTCACCTAGGTCCTAAACGGCTTCCTCCTTATTTTGAAATTGTGTCCCCTGGTTCTAGACTCCCTAGCCAAGGGAAACACCTTCCCTGCATGTACCCTGTCTATTCCTTTAGGTATTTTGTAGGTTTCAATGAGATCATTTCTCATTCTTCGAAACTCTAGAGAATACAGGCCCAGTTTCCCCAATGTCTCTTCAAAAGACAGTCCTGCTATCCCTGGGACAAGTCTGGTGAACCTTTGTTTCACTCCCTCTATGGCAGTAATATCCTTTCTGAGGTAAGGGGACCAAAACTGCACAGAGTACTCCAGATGCAGTCTAACCAAGCTTGAAGCAAAACTTTATTACTTCTGTACTCAAATAGATTAGACCTGGTAGGAGCAAGTCTGAACTTTGTGGATTTGTTTGGATAACCTGGGTACCCTTTTGGAGAAGTAAGATTCACCTTTTGGATTTGGTCCTGGGACACTTTTGGGGAGGTCAGGTGCCATTTGGGGGAGGCCATGTGCTCTCTCAGATCAATAAAATTAGGCATGAATGTGCATTAAATGTGCATTAACTCATTGGAACTTGGTGCTCATCGGAGCTGTCAAAAACAATTGTCAAAAGTGTCAACCTGCATTGTCAAAGGAAACTTTCAAAAACAATGGTATAAAGTGTCAACATGAACTATCAAAGGGAACAGTTAAGCAGTTGAGCCATTTAAAACTCCTGCCCTTTAACTCAAAAAACTGCCTGGATTGTTAAAAAAAATGGTTGCTTGCTATTTCACTCTGTCTGTTGACATAAGCCTTAGAGCTACCATTACTGGATTAGTGCCGCATGACTGAGTTCACAACTGTCCATTATCACAGTAGGATGCCTACCATTTCACAGTTTGACAGCTCCAAGTGGTTATGGATTCTTTGAAGTGGGACTACAAATTTCATGCTTGTTTTTTATAAGCGATTATGCAACATTGCCTTTTGCTGAGTGCAATTCAGTTGCCACATTTCCTACATTACAACAGTGACTACACTTCGAAAAATATTTCATTGGCTGTAAAGTGTTTTGAGATGTATGGTGGTCATGAAAAGTGCTTTATAATTACAAGTCTTTTTGATATTCAATAGAATTGGATCTTAAGCAGGCTGTATGCATAAGGCTAAGACTCTATGTATAAGGATAAGGTAGTTAAGAAGGTATATGGGACACTTGCTTTTATTAGCCGAGGCATAGAATATAAGAGCAGAGAGGTAATGCTGGAACTGTATAAAACCCTGGTTAGGCCACAGCTTGAGTATTGCGTGCAGTTCTGGAATCTGCATTAGAGAAAGGATGTGATTGCACTAGAGAGAGTGCAGAGGAGATTTACCAGGATGTTGCCTGGGCTGGAGAGTTTTAGTTATGACAAGAGATGGATAGACTGGGGTTATTTTCCCTGGAGCAGAGGAGATTGAGGGGGGACATGATTGAAGTGTATAAAATTATAAGGGGCATAGATAGGGTAGACAGGAAGGAACTTTTCCTCTTGGTGGAGGATCAATAACCGGAGGGCATAGATTTAAGGTAAGGGACAAGAGATTTAGAGGGGAAGTGAGGAAGAATTTTTTCATCCAGACGGTGGTGGGAATCTGAAACTCACTACCTGAAAGGATGGTAGAGGCAAAAACCCTCATAACATTTAAGAAGTATTTGGATGTGCACTTGTGATATAATGGCATACAAGGCTATGGGCGTAGTGCTGGAAAATGGAATTAGAATCGTTAGGTACTTGTTTGACCGGTGCAGACTCGATGGGCCGAAGGGCCTTTTCCTGTTTTGTAGACCTCTATGATTCTATGACTCGATGTACGATGGGCAGCCGATATAACACCGATTTTGCGGTAGCACTCCGGACAAATTCTACCCATTCCTAACTTGTAATCAATGATCAATGAAATGAAATGTTTGTTATAACAATGCAGTTGAAGGACTGTAAATGTAGTTAACGGACTTTTCGAAATGAGAGGGTTTTTTAAAAATTAAAAACTGCAGTAGACACTTGCAACATTATTTAATCTCAGCATGGGTTCTGAGGTCTGCCCATGGTGGATACTGGGTAAGTTGGCATTGTCAGGGCAAATGGTGGTGGGTGTGGGGCATGGGTTGGCATGAGTTGGTACTAGCTTGGCACAGGGGCTATAAGAGGAACCCCGCCACCCCGGAATGAAAACCTGACCTTTCGTGCTACTTTCTCCCAGGTTGGGTTTGCGGAGCCGGGAAATATTCCTACTCTGTGCTCCCGACCCAGGACCGAAAATTCAGTCCTTAGTCTGAAAGCAAGGTGGGGAATACCTAGAATAGGATCACATATATTCAAGTTGTGGGATGGACAATTGTTGGTGTAAATCTACAATTAAACAGTTTGGAATCAGGAGAGTTTTTGGCGTTGGTAGGGAGGGTAATTTTGCCAGAGACCATATATATGATGCTGATGGCAGATATATGAATTATTTGCTTATTGGTAGGGAAGTAAAATGTGGCAAAAATAAGATGCCCTTTACTGTTAGTCCTTATAGCTTTATTTATAAAATTACAAATATTTGCCATTTCATTTATACGCAAGCAGCTGATTCATTGATGCTGCCATTTAATTTTGTGACATAATAAAAATATATCTATGTTATGAAAAAATGACTACTAACTTATTTTGTAATGTGCCTTTAGCATATTACAAAATTAAGTTTCATACTTGTGTTTGAAATTCATCTTGGGCATTAGTACAAAGGATTTTATCAGATTGGCCACCTATTACTCTGCTGATATCCAATCATCTCACACAGGTATAGCTGCATAATATGTCCTTTTGGAGCAGCCTGCTAAGTGGTCATTCTCTGCAACTGAGCACTGAGTGTTGGGAGGGAATCATGGGAGCTGTGGCTCAGTTGATAGCATACTCACCTCTGAATCACATGATCCTGGGTTCAAGTCCCATGACAGAGCTTGAGCACAAAAAAAATCAAGGCTGACGCTCCAGTGCAGTACTGAGGGACTGCTGTACTGCTGGAGGTTACCACCTTTTAAGATGAGACATTAAACACAGGCTCCATTTGCCTGCTCATGTAGATGTGAAAGATCCCCATAGCACTATTTTGAAGAAGAGCAGGGGAGTTATCCCTCATGTCCTGGCCAATATTTATCTGTCAATCACAAAAACATGATCTGGTTGTTATCACATTGTTGTTTGTTGGAGTTTGCTGAGTGCAATTCAGTTGCCACATTTCCTACATTACAATGATGACTACACTTCAAAAAGAAATTCATTGGCTATAGAGTGCTTTGGGATGTCTGGTGGTAATGAAAAGTGCTATATAAATGCAAGTTTTTTTGATATTCAGTAGAATTGGATCTTAAGCGGGCCGTATGATGGGCAGCCGATGTAACACTGATTTTGTGGTAGCACCCTGGACAGATACTTACCCATTCCTAACCTGTAATCAATGATCAATGTCCTCACCATAACTTCATCAAATTACAATAGGCATTGAGAGACATGTATTATTCATAAAATAAATATTTATTTCTTTTAAATAAAAAAATCAGAACCAACAGTAAAGGCAGATTGGGCATGAAGTTGCCTTGCAAGGCATCACCTCTAGTGGCACTACTGAGGCCTAGCACAGTTTGTATGGGGCGGCCTGTGCCACACTTGCAGTGCGTTGTTGCTTCGGAAGAAAGCTGCACAGGTGTGTTCCCTGAGTATACTAGAAGACTTTGATTCTGCGCTATTCTGATGTCACTTAGACTAACTAGCTGTTGTAGCTGATTCCAAATTTGGGCAACGCTTGTCCTGGCAACAAATTTGGGCATCGCTCTTGAAAAAAACAAGTGTAGAGATGCAAGAACAGCCCCATATTGGGGCAATTTAAAAGACTTTTAAACAAGTTGCAGGTGAGGTGTTTCTGGCTTACTTTCACTCAGGCAAAGTTGGTGGAGGCACTATGATAGTTCCCTCGAGCTATCTTGAGGAAGTTTCTGGAAACAGTCAGGGAGGAGAGACAAGTACTGAATCCAGATATGGGCGCAGCAGTTGCTCTTGGTCTACAGAGGATGGAATGGAGGAGGCAGAGAGTGAAAGCTCTGCAAGGAGGCGAGAAAAGGAGGGCTTTCTATCACAGGCCCCACACCCCCATGGGAATGCCAGGAGCAATACTTCTTTATTCAAACGAGCCAGGAGCAGTGCCTGAGATGGCCCAGAAAAACCAAGGAGGTAGTCACAGAGCAGTGCCATCTCCTTCAACCCAATAAGGAACTCAGAGCAGGCTGGACTCAGCCCTCCCAATGGCTGTGAAATCTGACGGCATTGCGAATGTATCACAGCATGGAGTTAATCAAAACACCCAGGAAGTGATGGAGGCCATATACATCACATGAGGGGACTTCATCTTCTTCTCCCTTAGGAGGCAGAGCAGTTTGAAAAGCTATGTGGCGTCACCAAGTGGGAGGATTTGCCTCTGAATCACAGTTGGTGCAGGGCACCATCAACTGCACCCGTGTGGCTCTGTAGACCTCCCACGTCAACAGGGAAATGTATAGACTGCAAAAGTTGTCACTCAATAAACATGTAGTTGATGTGCAACTACGCCACAAATTTTATTTCGGAAACCAGCCATCTTGGCAACAACCGTGATACCTTCATCCTATGCCAGTTTGCCCTTTCTGTTGTTTCCGAGCCCTGAAAAGAACTAAAGTCTGGTTGCTCAGGGACAAGACCTATCCCCTTTGCACTTGGCTTGTGACTGCTTCCTGCCATCCTAGGCACAAAGAATAATAATGAACTCAACACTTTGTGTAAGCTCTTAGTCTGTCTTGTGGGCACCCTTACCTGTCCTAGTGTCCCCAGTGGCTGCTACATGGCTGGTGGAAGGCTGCTGACTTTCTGATAGGGGAGACTGCATATCTATTTCCTTTCAAGACACCCTCTGACAGCTTAACCCCTTGAAGGTCCAGCTTTGGGCTGCTCCACCTCGGTTTGGGCAGCAGCAGTTTCTGCTGGCTACCAGAGAAGCAAGTGCAGTGCTGGAGTGGCAGTGGCGGGATCACAACAGTTGTCATCCTGAGAGGGAACAGTGGGTTTGTCCTCAGCAGTGCACTCGGCAATCCTAATAACCTAGTGGAGAATGCTAGACTGCTGTGAGGGCCTACATGCCACTTTGAGCACTGAAGTCCACTCCCATGATAGCAGTAGTCTGGGCCCCCAGATCTCATGACCTTCATTAGAGCTTCCGCTGCAGCAGTGAGTTGTTGGGAGAATTTTGCCTGTGCTGCAGTGGAAGCTAAGACAGCGGCCATCAGATGCTTCACCATGGGTCACCAGTGCTTTCGTGGAGTTGACCACCACTCCCACAATTGAAAGGATAGGCTCTATGGGATACTCTGAGTTGAGTTGGAGCTGGATTATGCTCCTTGTCAGTGACAGGAGTCTGTCTGGCAAGCCTGCCAATACACAAAACATTTAAGTGTGCATCATTATCAGCGTTCTCCTGCAGAGGAACTTGTCTGCAACCTCTCCCTCTGGCGGCTGGCAAACAAGCTATTTCTTCCCCCAGGCCTGGCTGTTGGCTCTTCCTGTTTCCTGTGTGCAATCGGTAGTTGTGGCAGCATTGGAAGGTTTATGGTGCAGTATGTGATTGTTAGGCATGAATCCTGTCTGCAGTGGATGCTCCTGGTTGAGTGATTGGGGCGTGGTGGTTTGAGCAGAGAGAGAGGTTGGTGATGTGCTTGATATGAGATGTAATGTGTGGATGCATTCATTCACCTTGACCATCTTTGTGAGATTGTTGTACTTTTTCTGGCACTGCACCATGTTCATGGGACTAAACTTTGGGCACTGAACACCCTGGCAGCGTGCTCCCATTTCCTTCTGAGGCTACTGCACGAGGGCTTCCTGTATCTCCTGAGGAAACATTTGCCTCGTTTCTGGACTCCACCTGGGTCACCAGAGCCTCCAAAGTGGCATCACTAAATCTGAGAGTTCGCTCCTTGTCTGCTGAGCCATTCCCCTTCACTTTCAGCCTTCCCAAATGACTTGCCAGCAGTCTTGAATTTAGGCCTGCAGCCTCTCTTTAATAGGGAGTGAACATTTAAGAAGAGCAGTGTGCCCAACTATGTGATTTCAGTACAACACTACTAGGCTCTCCTGCTGAGCACAGAGAAAACCAGCAGTGTTAAGAGGAAGAAAGCAGCATCCACTAGGCAAGACACTACAATCATGGAGATGAAGTGGGTACACAAAGCTTTTGTTCTGCCCACCTTAACCTGAACCACCCACATTGAAGAAAGAAGGTAAATCACTCCCTCGCCCATCCATTTTGAAAAATGTCTATTTATTGCACTTTCCTTTCCCTTAAAGCAAATGATACCTAAATAGAACTACATGTAATTGTTTTCTTCACCGCTCCTTTTTTAATTCCTCAGCTTCAGGTAGCAAATCACTTCATTCATTCATTCAGTCATTGCAGATTTGAAGGAATATGTCACGGCATAAAAGGAAACATTTTGGCAAATTAAAAGTGACTAAATTTCTGCTTGACACTGCCCTTTATGTATTCATTAAAAGCACATGAATCCCTCTGAATGAAGTGCTAACATTGTAAAAACCTCTACAATGAATGTTTCTGTACAAGGTGCCAACCTGATGAAATTAAAACACAGGACTACTTGCACACTAAACAATGGAAGTAGCATGCAATATAGCAAAGTGATCCCACAACCACTGATCAGATCACAGCTCTGGACTCCTCCTGCATCCAATTGTATAAGGGTTTAAAGAATTAACAGGAGTAAGAGGTTCCATGATCTTCTCCATCCTCAATGATGGTGGAGTGCATAAATATAAAACACAAGGCTGAAGCATTTGCAACTATCTTCAGCCAGAAGTGATGAGTGAATGATCCACCTTCACCTCCTCCTGAAGTCTCCAATCACAGAAGCTAGTTTCCAGCCAATGCGATTCACTCCATGTGATATCAAGAAACAGCTGAGCACAATGGTTATAGCAAAAACTAGGGGCTCCTGCCGTAATACTGGTCTTGTGCACCAGAGCAGGCTGTGCCAATAGCTGAGCTCTGGAAGATTGCCCAGGTATGCCCTGTCCACAAAAAGCAGGGCAAATTCAGCCTGGCCAATCACCTATCAGTCTACTCTCAGTCATCACCAAAGCAATGGAAGGTGTCATCAAAAGTCCAGTGAAGCAGCACTTACTCAGGAATAATCTGCTTGCCAATGCTCAGTTTGTGTTCCATCGGGACTGCTCAGCACCTGACCCCATTACAACCTTTGTCCAAGCATGGACATAATAGCTGAATTTCAGAAATGAGGTGATGTGACCACCCTTGACATCAAGGCAACATTTGGCTGAGTGTGACATCAGGGAGCTTGAGTAAAATTGAAGTCAATAAGAATTTGGGGAAAACTCTCCACTGGTTGCAATCATACCTGGCGCAAAGGAAGATGGTTATGGTTGTTCGAGTCCAATCATCTCAGCCCCTGGACATTGTTGAGGAGTTTCTCAGGGTAGTGTCCTAGGCCCAATCATCTTCAACTGCTTCGTGTTATGACCGTAGCAGATGCTAATTGCTGAGCAAACCAAATCCCAGAAGGAAACTTGGCTTATGAGCTATGCCCTTTTTCTTGTATTCTGAAAATGAGAAGAAAACATACTGATCTCAGCAGCAAGAAGCCCAGTGACACGTTTGGGATTTTAAAAATTAAAAGTAAAAGTTTTATTAACAGGAAGAAGAAAAAACTTAGACATACAAGATTACATTTACACAGTTAAAATTAGTCTTACAAAACATCCCCCCAAAAGATTCCCTACTTGTTCAGACCCCACAAGTAAACATCTTCCAGGCAACACTTCCTTACAGATGTTTAACTATAAAAATCCAGTAATATTACCCAAGGCAAACTGCTTTAACATAGGTCCACCACACAAGACCTTAACCTCTCTTTCACTCTACTGTGGAAATCCAAGACTTCAGAATAAAACTGTTTTTTGGAGCCCAAGACTTTCCTGGCTTGAATGGATGGCTGATTCAAACTGCACCTTCTCACAGCCTAGAGCTGTTTCCAGGAGATCTTCCTCCCATAGCCAACTGCCAACCCTTAAGCTCTCCACAGTAACTCTGAAATACCGTTTCCCCTCTCATCTCAGGTTCCATTGTTCTCACACCTCTTTGAAACTCCAATCCTTCCAAATATAAAATCTTTCATGTTTTCTATTTTGTCTCTGCTTTGGGGTCAATAAAATGTAATATACGCTCTTCTGTTTACCCATGGAACTCCTGTAAGATGCAAAAATGTTTCTTTTCACCTTTGACTTCCCTTTGATATTCAAATGAACTCTCAATTTATCTAAAAATGCAAATATTAGATCCAACCGATTTACTTGTACCTCAAGCCCACCATAATATCTTATTACAAATGCACAACCCTAACGCTTCTATCCTTTCATGTCTTAAACCTCCCAGACAACCTGTCTCTAGTAACCTTTCCCCAGCTTAATTAAATTATTTTCACACAGACACACAACCTTCTTCACAGAATAATGCAATATTCCCCAAAACATAGAAAAAAATCCATTATCGCACTTCATTAATGACCTTTTCTCCATCATAGGGTCAGAAGTGCAGATGTGCACAGATGATTGCACAATGTTCAGTTCCATGCCATTCAGATAATAAAGCAGCCCATGCCCGCATGCAACGAGATCAGGACACAGTGCAGCCATGGTGCACTGCTAGTGGATAAAGTGTTGATCAAGCAGACTGCTTTGTCCAGAATGGTGTCGAGCTTTTTGAGTGTTGTTAGAGCCACACTCATGCAAGTGGAGAGTATTGCATCACAATACTGACTTGTGCATTGTAGATAGTGAACAAGCTTTAGGGAGACAGGAGGTGACTAGATTGCAGCAGAATACCCAGCCTCTGCTCAGCTCTTGTTAGGTTTCTGATCAATGGTGTCCCCACTTTCCCTCCTGATATTCCTGTGGGAGGGGAGGATTTGACAATGATAATGTCGTTGAATTTGAAAGGGAGGTTTAGATTCTTTTTTGTTGGAGATGACTATTGCCTGGCACTTGCATGGGACGAATGTTACTTGCTACTTATAAGTCCAAGATGATGATTGCACAATGTTCAGCACCATTTGCAACTCCTCAGATACTGAAGCAGTTTGCAGCCATATGCAGCAAGACCTGGACAACATTCAGGCTTGGGCTGATAAGTGGCAAGTGACATTCATTCCACACAAGTGCCAGCCAATGATCACCTCCAAAAGAGAATCTAAACACCTCCCCTTCACATTCTCCATCACTGTCTATTAGTTAAAAGATGCAGCTTGACAGCACTTCACAAACCACCTAGACAAGAGTAGCAAACGCGTGGGAACACCACCACCTGCAAGTTCCCCTCTAAGTCACAGACTATTCTGACTTGAAAAGATATCAGAGTTCCTTCATTGTTACTGGGTCAAATAATCCTGGAACACCCTCTCTAACAGCCCTGTGGGCATACCTTTACTACATGGACTGCAACAGTTCAGAATGGCTGTTCACCACCACCTTCTCAAGGGTGATTAGAGGTAGACAATGTATGCTGACCTTGTCAGCAATACTTGGGATCCTATAAATGAATATATTTTTAAAAATCATCTTGAAATCAGCCGTGTGTGTGTGCAGAAAATTGTGAGTATGAAAGATGTCATAATTTAAGTTTTATTATCATTAATTTCTGGCAGCTAGTGTATATTAAAGGCAGTATATTTTGTTAAGGAGAAAAACTTCTTTCCCTTTTTATTTTACAGGGTCGCAATGGTAAAGGAAGTATTTTCATCTGGGCTTCGGGAAATGGTGGTCTGCTTAAGGATCACTGCGGTGCTGATGGATATGTGAACAGTATTTTTACAGTGGCAGTTGGAGCTGTCAGTAACTTTGGCCTCAGCACCTTCTACTCAGAGGCTTGTCCAGCAGTTATGGCAGTAATTCCTACAGGAGGAGCAAGTAAACTTCCAACGGTTAGAAATAAGGCAGTGGAGGAACAAACCATGGTGAGTCAGTCTAATGTTGTAAAAATAGAATGCAGAGATCTTAAGTAGTGGTACATTATAATTACTGCAATGTTGTAAGATAGTAAAATAGCAACCTATTTCACAAAACACTTCTGTTTCAATTGACTGACTCATTTAAGCCTCATGTCCTATGAGTATATTAGTTTGTATTTTTTACAGTTATTTACGATCTTGTGAAATAAGGTGGTCTAAGTGATAAGGCTACTTTGAGAAGTAATTTGGAAATTCCAGTTTTAATTTATTATTTTGATACATATCATTCAGGAGGTCTTGTTGTGCAGTAGGTACCATCCCTGCCTCTGAGCCAGAAACTCCAGATTCAAATCCCACTCCAGGACTTAATAGCCAAGGAAAGTGTGTTCATAATGCGGCCAAATAAGTTGAGTATCAAGCTACAAATCCTTCCAACATATGCCAATGGCAGGTGGTAAAAGTGGGAGAGATTCCTGGTCTTGTGATGGAAAGAAGTTGGAGTCTCTACCATCACTATCCATAGCTCTAGGCTTCAACATGCATGTAGAAGTGTATGTTGTCACAGCAACTTGGATTCATTGCGGGGGCAGTTGGCTGGATGGCTGATGTGGAGCTTGGGGTCTGATCCTCATCCTGGCTGGGGTGGATTTGCAACCTGCCTCCTTGCCCTATTCATGGTGGAGATTGTGGTGCTGTGGGTCAGGCCTGCCTTCAGACAGAGAACTGGAGAAGAAGAACATACAGTACACCAGTAGACTAAAAACGCCAGTTAAATTGCCCATCTGGGTTAGAAGGATATTGCCAGATAACTTAAAAATGCTTAGGTGTCAACGTTAAGTGGTAGTACTCTCACATTTGATTCTACAGTGCATTGCTGAGTGACTACCACACTGTTGAAGGTACTATACTTTGGATGAGGCGTTAACAGAATTTCCTTCTGTTATCTCAGCAAGGAAGAGCAGGAATTTTCTCCTTGCATCCTTGCCAAAATTTATCCCTCAGCCAATACAAATGAAACAAATTATCTGGTCACTCAACACTTCAAAGATAGTCAGTTAATTGTGAAGTACTTCAAGACATCCTGAGGACCTGAAAGGTGCTATATAAATGCAAGTTTTTTTTGCATATTTCCAAAGTCAAATTGCACGTTTCAAAAGCAATATAAATTACACAAATCAAGCCTGAACAATATCAACAGACTAAATACAGTTAACGATTGACAGCATTGATTTTCCATGGATAAGTGTAGGTGCTTACAGATGAGACAAAAAATGACACCATTTGTGGATGAGTAAATAATATGGCAGGCAAACATTAGCACAGAGGAGACTCATCCATCAGAGAGTAGAACTAATGGTCAGTATAACCAAGAACAAGGTTGTGATAATATGATGACAATGCAGAGGAAAATCAAGGAAATTGGGATACTTAACAGGTTACGCTTGGAAAAGAAAGCAACAACAAACAAAAAATATGCAAAACTACTCAAGGAGTTTGAAAAAGCGCAAAGTTGGCCCTATGATTTGCAGGCTGCAGAGTGGATGCGACAGCATGCTTTGTTCTGCTGGCTTGCATAGTGCAGAAATCTTTCTTAAGCACACCCGTATTCACCATCTTTGGTACTCTTTTCCAGAATGGGGGATGTTTTTATTATTTGCTTCCATGAACAATGAAGTGAAGAGACAGCACTGGCACAATTGGCCACCTCCTATGATACTAGGTTACAGCAGTACTATTTGGAGGACGTTCCTCTGCTCCAAGATTGCCAATTTCACCAGGGCCACCTACTGGAACAAGATGTTCATTCTCTTTTGTCTGAAAGGAGCAGTTCTCACAATTCCTCTAGTCATTTCTCCTTTACCTCATTCTCCAACAAAATATGCTGCTTCTCTTTAATAATTCTCTATTTCCACACTAGTCTAGGTCCAATATTTACTACAACTGGGAAAACCATACAGGGGCCATACTACAAATTAGCAATTTAAGAATCTAAAGAACCCAATGAATTAGGCAGTCACACGCACGGTTTAGGAGCATGTAAGGGTGCTGATAAAGTGAACTGTCTTTGGAGTTGACAGTAGAATTGGCCCTATTATCTCCAAATACTACATTCAGAATCAAGGATTGATACACTGAGCTTGTAAACACAGTCAGACACACAGGGAATTGCATAATTAATTCAGCATACTGTGATAAATACTGTGAATCAATAACTTTTTTCATTGATGTGAAAGAAGAACACAAAAATAACATTGTGGAAAGGTCACTGTAGGTAGGGTTGATTTGAGTTTGGCAAATTTTGAAATACAGCTGAAGTAGGACTTCAATTTAATCTGTATTTTCTTCACTTTTTAAATATAATTTTACATATACTTCAGGTAAACCTGGTGCCTTTTAAAATAAACTTGTGAATATTAATATCGCCTGCTATTCATAAGCAAATGGCCTTCAGTCAGACATTCAACTAATTGGAACTAACCCAAGCCCACTGAACCCTGGGCCAAAATTGAACCATTTATATAACTTTCCAATACAGAAATGAATAGGAAAAATGGTTTTTTGTTAGGTTAATGGAGTTGGATAGGTTTTATTTTTTAAAATGTGCCACCTCCTTTCTTTGTGAAGTACTACTTTGCTGCCTTCTTGATGGTATCTGTTCCTAAAGAGTTTTTACGTGCTGATTTCATTCCTCTCTTTCAGTGGCATATCAGTTTATGCAGGTTGGCTTCTGTTTGTCTTGAGCCTGGCATTATTTGTGCCGAACATACATCAATTGCCAAGAGTGTTTGTAGGGAACACAATCAAATATTGACCCATGTGATCTGAATTTCTGATTGCCATTGTATTGAATATCCAAGGTGTCAATAAAACTACCAATTTTAATTTAAATCCATACTATAATTGTCATTGACATCATTACAACTTTGATCCAAAATGGCAAAATACAATACTGTGAAATTTCTTGTATATTTGTGCCCAGAAATGTGCATAATCAGGGTGTAAAGCAAAAATTGGTGCAAAAGATTGAGAAAATTTAAGTACAAGTGTGTTACTCATATAATTACACTATGCCGAAACTTCCTAAATCTTTTACATCCATGGATTGATTCCCACACTCAACACATCTTGGTTCATTGTAATGGTTCCTCGCCCAGGCTAAAGAACCATAGAAATTTCCTGCAGCGTCACTAGCTCAAAATAATGTATCTAATTTAGGAAACAGTGCCACTTGTCAGCTATTTTGTTGTGATTTTTGAAGGGATCTGCATTGCATGCAATGTTACATTTTTTAAAAAATGCCTATTCCCAGAAACAATCCTATTCATTTTAGGGCAAACTTACCAGTATTCAAACTGTCATTAAAAATACCTGAGAAATACTATACTAGCATCACATGTTTTGATTGCTTATTGCAAGATTTATCAGCTAAAAAAACCTGACTCTGTATCAACTCACCCCAATTTGCAAATATGTCCATATGAATCCTTTAATTAATTATATTAGGTCAAAGTTGGAAATGGGGAAAACTCTACATATATTTTTATAAATATCTTGTTCATGGTTCATAGTAATATTTTAGAGGTAATTTTTAGTTCTAGGAAGATGAAAGTTTAACTGTAGAAAATAGGATAAATACAACTAAAGTAGCTTGAAGACAAGACAATATGCTTATAGAATCATTGCAGCACAGGAGACCATTCAGCCCATTGAGTCTATGCCGTCTCTCTGTATATGCTGTATGCAAACAGGATCTCACAAGAATAGTTGAATTGTTTTAACATCTTTTATTGCCAGAATGGTTCCTCTCAGCAATTGCTTGTGTTTCTGTATGGAACTGTATATTATTTCAGTCACTGTAAATTAAAGCAAGAATTATAAAGCACCTTGTAAATACTTCTTTTGTTTTCATTATTTTATAGAGTGTAATGTCATATTCTTAGCACACACCAATTATTTTCCAACCAATAGATTGCATTTAAAGTGCAGTCATTCTTGTTCTGTAGACACATGTGGCAGTCAATTTGTGCACTAGGGAGCACAACAGCAAATTATTGTGTGACCAGATAATCTGCTTTTGGGTAGAGGATATCAACTTCCTTTTCTTTGACAGGTGCAGTGGCATATTTTAAGTACAACCTGAGTAGGAAGTTAGTGCCATGGTTTAATATTTTTTCTGAAAGATACCGTGTACCTCAGCCTAAATCATGAGCTCAAGTCATGAAGTGGGGCTGAAACTCACCATCTCTTGACTCAGAGGGCAAGAGTGGGAATAACAGAGTCAAGCTGACACTTGCACATGCTTATTTTGAAGACTTATTATTGTCAGGGTTCTTTGCTTTCTAGTTTATTCTTCTTCCATTTCAAGATAATGCAGCTTATTTTCAGCAGCTTTCAGTTGTTCAGCTGCCAATCAGTCCAAAGTTATATATATTTTGGCTTACATTCGAAGTCTAGATGGGGTTACTTTAAGGTTTACTTCTTACTCTAAGAATGCTACCACAAACTGTTAAATGTAAAAACCATTTTTGTTCATTTGCAGATGTATATACATGTTAGTACTCTACACAAGGTTGCGAGGTTGTACTTCTGCTTCCCACCAGATCTCAGTTACTTAACCATGTGACATTGCATCATACTTAGATCAGTATCAGATGCTCCTGATGTTAACCTTTTACTCTACATCTCCTGCTAAGTCTTTATCCCAACTATATACATCCTCCTACATCTCCCCCCAAAGTCTCAGACTTCACAGGCTTCGTTTCTGTGGTGCCTTGACCAATCTCCCTGATCTGGTCCTGATTTCATTTCAAGGTTGAAGAAGAACTGCACTCTCTTGTCAGTCAACATGAGTGTCTTCAACTTGGGTGGTTGAAGAGTTCCTACTTGCTTCAGGTTTCGTGTCTCCACCCAGATCTAAGTAGGATGTCCAAAGTTCCATTGGTTTCCTTCCCAATGATATCAAGGCTCTTCGATTCCTTCTGATATTTCACTGGTTAATCTCAATTCTATAAGATGTTGTTTGTGGAGCTCATTCTATGACAATGCCTTCTTTCTGTTGATGTCATATCCACACTCTCTCCCCAGGTTGTAGCACTTTCAAGTCTTGTGTTCTGTGCCTAAAGTTGAAATTGCGAGCTTGCCTGTCTCTATATTGCTCCTCATGCTTCCTAACTTTCTCATGATCATCTGAGTAATGTTAGAATGTAGAGTTTGTTGTAGAGCTGGAAGTTGTGTTCACAGTCATCTTCCCATCAATAGTTCTGATGGATAGAACCTGTTTTTTAGTGGTGAAGTTCTGTAGTTAATAAGGGCTAAATTAATATCTTTGTTCATTTTCATCAATTCCTTGATTGTTCAAGCTCCTCTTTCTGCTTCTCCATTCAACTGAGGATATCTAGGCAAACCAGTCACATGTTTGAAACCATTCTCCTGTGCAATGTTGTAGAGCATCTCGTTAGCAAACTGAGAACAGTTGTCTGACACCACAACGTCTGGGATGCCATGTGTCGCGAAGATCCTTTTGTTTGATATAATGGCTACGTCTACCATGGTGTTGTGCAGTCTACTCACTTCAAACCATCTGGAGTAGTGATCAATGATGATGAAAACTTTGTCTTTAAACTCAAATAGATCCATTCTCAGACACTGCCATGGCCTTGAAAGAAAAGTGAAGGGTATCAGCGGTCCACTCTGCTGTTGGCTATTCACTACACACGTAAGACAACTTGTAATTAACTCTTCAATGGAGTGACTGAGTCCTGGCCACCAGGCTGCCTGCTGGGCTCTTGCCCAGCATTTTGCTATTCCCAAGTGACTTTGATGGATTTTCTGGAGAATGTTGAGCTGAAGTGTTTTAGGGATGACTAGTCTGTCGTTAGAAACTAAGAAATGATCAATGATTGTGAGATACTTTCTCTGTTTCAAGTAATGGTGAAGTATTGGGCTGTTAGGAATGTGATCCAGCAATCTATCCCAGTAATGCTCTTTTATTTGGATGCATTAGTCATCCTGCTTGCTTAATCACTTATAATCTCTTTAGGGGTAATGAGCGAAGTATATGCTTCCACTTCCTCAGTGGAATTTAAAACTTCCTGTTTGATTCCTTCTACTGGCATTCTTGAGGGTGCTTCTGCTGTCATCTGGTAAGTCCCTTGAATGTACTCAGTAACTGAATCGTATCTCATAAGTATCAGTCTAAAACATCAAATTCTAGGCAGCATTTTTGCAATTTCCTTTAGGTTAAAAAGAGTAACCAAAAGTTTGTGCTCAGTTTCAATTTTAAACCTTAATCCCACAATGTAATCAGACAACTTCTCACAGGCCCATGTGGCTGCTAATGCTTCTTTCTCAATGATTGCATACCTCTTCTCTGTGCCCCTGAGAGACCTTGCAGTGTATTAAACTGGTTTTCTTTGTCCGGCTATGATTGTGGGCAATCCCAGATCGTAGTACACTAGAATTTCTGGTGCAATTAGGAGATTTTTGACCTTGTCAAAAGTATTTTGCTGGTCCACGTTCCAGCACCACTGTTAACCTTGTCTTAGTAGCTGTCATAACGGCTTACTGATTTGGTAGGAACTTGCCTACTTGGTTGACCATCCTGAGAAACCTTTGTAATTCTGTGATGGTTCTAGGCTGTGGGAACTCTCTAATCATCTTGATTTTGTGTGGGTGGGCAGTAATTCCTGAAGCTTGCACAATGTGCCCTAAGAATTTTATCATAGGCTTTGCAAATTCACATTTGTCGTGCAATTTCAAACCAGCATCACTCAACGTCATTGTTTTTCCCTTGACGAACCTTGTACAAGAATGTCATCCATATTGCATAACACTTCTTCCATGCATTCCAGGGTCTGCAGTGTTGTTCTTTGGGCTATCTCAGTGGCAGAAGCAATTCAGTATGGTAATTTGTGAAGACAATAAAAGTAGTTGACAATTTGGATTCTTTGTCAGGGGAAATTGCCAAAAGCTACTGTTAGCATTCAGTTTTATGAAGAGGGTACTTTTTGCTGATTTGGTGAGATTTTCATCCACTGATGCCATTTGGATCTCATGCTCTATTGACTTGTTTAATTGATTTAAGTCCACACAGATTTCAATTGAACCAATAGGCTTTATACTGTGACCATTCCAGAACACTATTTCACCAGTATGGTTATTGGAGAGATGACCCCCTTGTCATAACATATGCTCAATCTCACTCTTAACTTAGCCCAAGAGTGGGTGAGGGAACTCCCTAATTGTAAGGAGACATGTAGGCTTAGCACCTGCAGTTAGGGTTATGTGATATTCTGTTTTCAGTTTTCTTTAGCCTGAAAGCAGGGATGGAAATTCATTTCTGAATACATCACTGGATTGCTCATCAGCAATTTCATCAACCTCATAAATTATCCTCACTGAAAGCATACTTTTCTGCTCAATAATAATGACACCTGGTTCTGTATAATGTACAGACGTTCAATAATTTCTATATTCTTGTATCTGAATCTCACCAGGTGTTAGCCTATTACCTTCAGGGTAGTCTCTCCTGGTGACCTTGCACTGAATGGGGGATAGCTGTAATGTGATATTTTTAAGTCATGTTACTTCATCAGATAATGCTGAAACACCTGCACCAGTATCCAGCTTGAATTCTGTGGGGTGACCATCAACTTCTAATTCAATACTCCAATAATTATTTTCTGTTTCAGTAACTTCTCCTAGAAGGTTTTTTTTGTCATTTTCCATGGCTCTTCCATTTCTTTGATTTTTTAAAAATTCATTCATGTGATGTGGGCGTTGCTGGCAAGGCCAGCATTTATTGCCCATGAGAAGGTGGTGGTGAGCTGGGTCATGGGTTTGGAAGGTGCTGTCTAAGGAGACTTGGTGAGTTTGTGCAATGCATCTTGTAGATGGTACACACTGCTGCCACTGTGCAAAGGTAGTAGAGGGAGTGAATGTTTGTGGATGGGGTCCCAATCAAGCAGACTGCTGTCCTAGATGGTATCAAGCTTTTTGAGTGTTGCTGGAGCTGCAATTATCCAGGCAAGTGATGAGTATTCCATCATACTCTTGACTTGTGCCTTGTAGATGGTGGACAGGATTTGGGGATTCAGGACATGAGTTACTCGCAGCAGGATTCCCAGCTTCTGACCTGCTTTTGTAGCCACAGGATTTATATGGCTGGTCCAGTTCAGTTTCTGGTCAATGGTAACTTCCAGGGTGTTGATAGTGGGGGATTCAGCAATGGTAATACCATTGAATGTCAAGGGGTGATGGGTAGATTCTCTCTTGTTGGAGATTGTCATTGCCTGACACTTGTGTGGTGATAATGTTACTTGCCACTTGTCAGCCAAAGCCTGGATATTGTCCAGGTCTTGCTGCATTTGGACATGGACTGCTTCAGTACCTGAGGGGTCATGAATGGCGCTGAACATTGTGTAATCATCAACGAACATCCCCACTTCTGACCATATGGTGGAAGGAAGGTCATTGATGAAGCAGCTGAAGGTGGTTGGGCCTAGGACACTATCCTGAAGAACTCCTGCAGTGATTTTCTGGAGCTAAGATGACTGACTTCCAACAACTGCAACCATGTGCCTTTGTGCTAGGTATGACTCTAACCAGTGGAGAGTTGTCCCCAATTCCCATTGACTCCAATTTTGCTAGGGCTCCTTGATGCCACACTCGGTCAAACGCTGCCTTGATGTCAAGGGCAGTCACTCTTACCTCACCTCTGAAGTTCAGCTATTTTGTCCATGTTTGAATCAAGGCTGTGATGAGGTCAGGAGCTAAGTGGGCCTGGTGGAACCCAAACAGAGCATCAGTGAGCAGGCTATTGCCAAGCAAATGTCGCTTCATAGCACCGTTCATGACCCCTTCTATCACTTTACTGATGATTGCCAATAGATTGATGGGGCAGTAATTGGCCATGTTGGATTTGTCCTACTTTTTGTGTACAGGCCAATGTTGTAGCTGTACTGGAACAACTTGGGCTAAGGTTGCAGCTAGTTCTGGAGCATAAATCTTCAGTGCTATACCTGGAATATTGTTAGGGCCCATAGTCTTTGCAGTCTCCAATGCCTTCAGCCATTTCTTGATATCACATAGAGTGAATTGAATTGGCTGGAGACTGTCATCTGTGATGCTGGTAACCTCCGGAAGAGGCCAAGATGGATGATCCACTTGCCACTTCTGGCTGAAGATTGTTGCAAATGCTTCAGCCTTACCTTTTGCACTGATGTCCTGGGCTCCCCCATCATTGAGGATGGGGATGTTTGTGGAGCCTCCTCCTCCAGTGAGTCATTTGATTGTCCACCATCATTCACGACTGGATGTGGCAGGACCGCAGGGCTTAGTCTGATACATTGGTTATGAAATTGCTTAGCTCTGTCTATCACTTGCTGATTAATTTGTTTGGCAAGCAAGTAGCCTTGTGTTGTAGCTTCATTAGGCTGACCCCTCATTTTTAGGTATTAATGGTGCTGATCCTGGCATGGCTTCCTGCACCATTCATTGAACCCAAGTTGATTCCCTGGCTTGGTGGGAATGGTAGAATGGGGAATAGGTCGGGCTATGAGGTTACAGATTGTGGTTTAGTACAATTCTGCTGATGGCCCACAGCGCCTCATGTTTGCCTAGCCTTGAATTGCTAGATCTGTTTGAATTCCATCCCACTTAGTATGGTAGTAGAGCCATACAACATGATGGAGGGTATTCTCAATGTGAATTCAGGACTTTGTCTCCACAAGAACTGTGTGGTGGTCGCTCCTAACGATATTTTCATGGACCATACTGTTATGCATCTGTGACAGGCAGGTTGGTGGGGTTGAGGTCAATAATGTTTTTCTCTCTTGTTGGTTCCCACACCACCTGCGGAGGTTATAGAGTGTGGCGCATGGTAATCAGCAGAAGGTTTCATTGCATATGTTTGACCTGGTGCCATGAGACTTCACAGTGTCCGGAGTCAATGTCAAGGACTCCCAGGGCAACTCCTTCTTGACTGTATACCACTGTGCCGCCACTCTGTTGGGTCTGGGATGGTAATGATAGTGTCTGGGACATTGTAGGGTATAATTCCGTGAATATAACTATGTCAGGCTGTTGCTTGACTAGTCTGTGGGACAGCTTTCCCAATTCTGGCACTAGCCCCCACACAGTAATAAGGAGGACTTTGCAGGGTTGGCAGGGCTGAGTTTGCCATTGTTGGTTCCGGTGCTTAGGTAATGCCGGGTGTTCCATCTGGTATCACTCCTTATTGACTTGTTTTTCGAGGTTTGATATAACTGAGTGGCTTGCTAGGCCATTTTCAGAGGCCAGTTAATTGTGAACCACATTGCTGTATGTTTGTAGTCATAAGTAGGCCAGACCAGATAAGGACAGTAGATTTCCTTCCCATAAGGGCCATTAGTGAACCAGATGGGTTTTTATGACAATGGTTTCATGGTCATCATTAGACTTTTAATTCCAGATTTTTATTGAATTCAAATTTTATCATCTGCTATAGTGAGATTCATCCCAGGTCCCCAGAGCATTACCCAGGATCTCTGGATTAGTAGTCCAGTGACAATACCAGTACACCACCATCTCCCCTTTAAACCACTGCCTCCCCTTTGAATTAACTTGGCCTTGTTATTTTCTTGGTCTTCCTGTGAGTTGCTTGGATCTTGGATTGGCAATTTTAAAATGTCCTAAATTTCCACAGTTGTGGTACTCTGCTGGGCATTCTTCTCGCTTTGCCGGGTTTCCCCACCACACCGAGAGCATTTCAAGATGGTGGGTTTGTGCACTTTTCCATGATGTCACGGGCTTTTGCTTCAATGCACTTTTTCTTTTCTGTCTGATATATTGAATGGTCTCGCTCATCCTTTTCCATCACATTCCCCACAAACAGCCACCCTGTTTTGCTCCCTGAACTTGGTCTATTGCGCTTATTGTACTGCCTTTGTAAGAGATAACTCGTCCCTCATTTGCAAGAAATCTGACAGGGTTTCATCCACAACCTCAACTACTGTACAATCATGTAGTATTTCATCTCTGAAGGTCCCGTAGTTAAAATTTTCTGCTAGCTGGTAGAGGTCATTTATGAATGAATCCATGCATTACCTTGGTTTCTGTTGTCTTTTATTAAATTTGCTCATTCGATAATTAAGTTTTTTTGAATGCTGAAGTACACATGGAATGCCTGGAGGACTTTATTGTAAGAGCTTGAAGCCTCAACGATACCCTTTCTCACTATTACACCATCTGCAATAGCTCCTAGCGCATAGAGTAAAGTACTGACCTGATCCTATTGTTCCTTCTTATCTAACCTGAAGCTGTTCTTTATCTGGAAAATCTCTTCTTCAGTTGCCCCAATGTTGAGTATGTTTTGAGCCTTCAGTGCTTTGGAAAGTTTTTGGGAATGGCAATATAGACTCCATGCTTGTCTTAAGCTCTGCATCTTTTGCTGCTTCCATAGTTAGCCTGTAGATTGTGATCTATACTCACTGCAATCTGGACTCCAGGCCTGTGTGACAGCATGCATCTGCTGCATGCACAATGCTCCATTCTCAGGTGAGTCTTCAATCTTTTCTCTTCCTGTCATTTTTCCAAGAATTTCTAGCACTTTCAGGTCTGCAGTCTTTTGGAGCTTTTCTGGGTCTTCACCCTCTGTCCTCTGCCACCATATTTTGTTTTGCATTCAGGGTCTAAATGTGGTTTCTTTAGGGTTTGCTTGCTACCCTAAGAATGCTACCATAGACTGTTATTCGTAAAAACCACTCTTGTTCATTTACAGATCTATGTACGTCTCAGTCCTCTATATGAGGTTGTATTTACCACCAGATCTCAGTTACTTAACCATGTGACATTGCATCATAGCTACATCAATAGTTACATCAGTATCAGGTGCTCTTGATGTTAACCCTTTACAATGTGCCCTGACCCCATCATCACCATCTTAGAGATTATTTCCAGGCCAATAGTTACTGCCAGTTTTGGACAATTAAAAATGTCGACTTCGTGCAGTATCATTACGCATAAGGAATCAGTATCACTTGTGAACTACTGCATACTGAAAGTAGTAGTACACAATACTGTGAATTTTATATTTTAATATCATCAATCAATACTTGACCTTAAGTGAGGACTTTTGTATGGCCTGAAACTGTTTTCACATAAATAATACTTCTGTATTATTCAAGAAAAAAATAAGTACATGCTTTTATGAAGTGCCTTATTATTTATTCTTTCATGGAAGGTGGGCACCACTGGCTAGGCCGGCATTTATTGCCCATCCCCAACTGCCCTTGAGAAGGTGGTGGTAAAAGCGAATACAGAAACGTTGAACTAACCCACTGCTTTAATGTGATGGGTGAGTTTGCTTTCCTTAATGGGTAGCACAGCTTCTGTGTCTCAATCACAGCACTCCTGAAATTCAGCTCAACTTTTTGCTTGCTTTCCTTTCCCATTCTCTCTCTTTCTTTCTCTCCCTCTCTCCTTTCCCACTCTGTCTGTCTGACTGTCTCTCTCTGCTTTCCCACTCTGTCTTACTCCCAAACCAGCCGAGGCA
Source organism: Carcharodon carcharias (assembly GCF_017639515.1). Classification (NCBI taxonomy): domain Eukaryota; kingdom Metazoa; phylum Chordata; class Chondrichthyes; order Lamniformes; family Lamnidae; genus Carcharodon; species Carcharodon carcharias. The sequence goes on along the minus strand of NC_054477.1, from coordinate 71,846,840 downwards.
GCGACTCAACAACCCAATGTCTTGGCAAACTCCCAGTCTGAGTCTGCACCTGGGCCTGGAGCCTAGGCCTCTTCCTCAGTTTGCAGGGGCTGAGCTGCATTTTGAAATCTCCCCAAGGGCTGGATGAAAAAGTGCAATGGGCCAGATCCTGCCCCCGGGTTCTAGGTAGTAGAGGTTGTGGGTTTGGAAGGCGCTGTTGAAGGAGCCTTAATGGATTGCTCAGTGCATTTTGTAGATTGTACACACTGCTCCCACTGTACATTGGGGATGGAGGGAATGAATCTTTGTGGAAGGGGTACCAATCAAGTGGGCTGCTTTGTCCCGTATGGTGTCAAGCTTCTTGAATGTTGCTGGAGCTATATTCCATCACAATCCTCTCTTGTGCCTTGTGGATGGTGGACGGACTTTGGGAAATCAGGAGGTGGGTTACTCCCCACAAAATTGCCAGCCTGCTGACCTGCTCTTGTAGCCACAGTATTTATATGGCTAGTCCAGTTCAGTTTCTGGTCCATGGTAACCCCAAGATGTTGATAGTGGGGGATTCAGCAATGGTAATGCCATTGAACTTCAGGGGGTGATTGTTAGATTTTCTCTTGTTGGAGATGGTCATTGCCTGGCACTTGTGTGGCATGAATGTTACATGCCACTTATCAGCCCAAGCCTGCATGTTGTCTAGGTCTTATGTACATGAACATGGATTGCTTTAGTATCTGAGGAATCGCGAATGAAGCTGAATATTGTGCAATCATCAGCGAATATTCCCACTCCTGACCTTATGATGAAAGAAGGTCATTTATTAAGTAGCTGAAGATAGTTGAGCCCAGGACGCTACCCTGAGGAACTCATGCAGTGATGTCTTGGGACTGAGATGATTGACCTCAAATAACCACATCCATCTTCCTTTACTCTCGGTACAACTCCAACCAGTGAAGCGCTTTCCCCTGATTCCCATTGATTCCAGTTTTGCTCGGGTTCCTTGATATATTCTAAGGATGTCAAAAATAACTTTACGATCAATTATTATTTTTGAATTAGTTATTTTTGTTTCGTAGGCGCTTCAGGAGCAAACTTTTATGTAGAATTAGTTCAGGCTTGTCTTTTGTTTCTCTTTCGTGATACAACATATTAAAAGCAGAAATTATGTGCAAAGAACAGATTCAGGGAAGGCGCTTCCCGATGTGGTTCCAAATTTACAAATCCCCAAGAAGTGCTATTTTGTCTGCATAATTTGACATGTAAACTTCCAGTACCACTTAAAATGAAGCAGTTCCTGCCCAATTTCAAGATGTTTGCATTGTGAATGTTTTAAATGGGAATTAAGGCAGCATGTAGAACCACAATATTTCTATGTTCACAATGTCTGAATGAAGTATGTAAGATATGTTGTTAGCACAGTCCACAAAGGGTTAAGCATTGTTGTTACTTTACATCAGGGTCAGAATAAGGTTATGTTTCACACATAATAACCAGCATGCATCAATTCCCATAATTTGTATGAATCTGTGAATATAATATTTCATATTTTGCTTTTATGAATACCTCTTACGATTTTTCATAGCTTCTTTGTGCTCGATATTGATGCAATATGTGGGTGGGAACTAATTGGAGCTCCAACCTTGTTAATGGCACAATATGTGCAATTACTTTGTTTTCAACAGGTGACAACAGAACTTGACAATGAATGCACCAAAACCTTCAGAGGCACTTCAAGCGCAGCTCCAATGGCAGCTGGTATAATTGCATTGGTCCTTCAGGCTAAGTAAGTATTGTCACACATAAACAGTTCTGAAATTTAAAAATACCATATATAGCATCAGTATATTCAGAAAAGTTTGAGAAAGTTCTGATGCCTGGACTGTAGGCTTAGATTTTCCTGATCATGGAGAAAGAATTGTATTGTTTCAATTTAACACAATGTAGAAGATTTCCTAGTCCGACACATGCAATGTTTTTATTCCTGAGAGCCAAAGTAGGCATTGCCCTTTCAGAACAGAGATGAGGAGAATTTTTTTCTCTGAGGCTTGTGCAACTTTGGAACTCTGCCTCAGAAGGCGGCGCAGATGGGGGGGTCACCGAATATTTTTAAGGTAGAGGTAGATTGATTCCCTTGCCTAACTAGAATCTAAGGTTATCGGGGGTTGGGAGGGGGGTGTGGGTAGATGGGAATGTGGAACTCAAAGCACAAACAGACCAGCCGTGATCTTATTGAATGGTGGCACAGGCTCGAGGGGCTGAATCTTCTGTTTGCAATGTTCTTATGTTGTAATGTATAACCAACAAAAGCTTTTATTTATATAGTAACTTTCATGATCTCAGGGCTTTCCAAAGTGCAATGTTTGAAGTGTAGTCACTGTTGTAATGTAGAAAATGTGATAACCAATTTGTGTCCAGCAATGTCCCACAAACTGCAATGTGATGATCACAGATAACAAATCATCTATTTTATTGATGTTTGTTGTAAGTAAATATTAGCCAGAATAACAGGGACAACTCCTTTTATGTTTCAGGTTATCAGGTTCGCTTTGTCCAGCGAATGTAAGCTGTGCCCTTGATATTAAAACATTAGTTGGTGCTTGAAACAATATAGGCAAAGAGACAGATTCACAGAACAAACACTGGTGGTTTATTGAAACTAAGAATAGAGCAGTAAAGCAGCGTGTTCTTCTTCAATCACCTCCAGCTCTAGACTTACAGTTACCAAAGTAGCCCGCACTATATAGTGATTGGATGATACAGTCACATGATCAGTCAACTACATTTTCTTAAAGGTATATAGCACTCCACTTTACCACATCCCTCCCCATTTACTTGAAAGTACAATTGACAAGTTTCACAACATCACAACTATTTACATGAATAACTATTTACAAGTCAAGTTTCTCAGGAGGCTTCCTCGGACATGTTGAGTGTTGTAGCTCAACAGCCTTGGCTTGTTTTTCCGAAACCCACCTCCTCAGGGGTCAACTGTCCACCAGGAGCTTCGATGGAAGCAGCCAGGTTTGTGTCTACGACTCTCTCGGGTCCAACAGGCCCCACCGGTACTTCCAAATCATGTGAGGTTTCCACATGCGGTGCAGACTCAAGTGCAAATAATGATGGCATTCCTTCTTGTGGGACTATCTCTCTTCTCTGGAGATGATCCACGTGTTGTTTAATTATTCAGCCATTTAACGATACTTTATAGGAGAGAGGTCCTGTCACGGCACTCACTTCGCCTAATAGCCAATTGGGCTCATCTCCAAAGTTCTTCACTAGAACTGTGTCTCCCACCATGAAATTTCTTTCATGATTATGGCCATCACGTCTGGTCTTCTGGGCTTCTTGGCTTCTCTCCACCCTCCCCTCTAAATTCGGCCTGATAAGAGTTAAACGGGTATCGAGACGTCTCTTCATTAGCAAATTCAGCAGGGTCAATAGCGGTGGTCACGTGTGGTGTCATCCGGTATGTGAACAGGAACCGTGACAATCTGGTGCTGATGGAATTCCCATCCAGCTTTTTCATCCCATACTTAAAAGTTTGGACCACCCGCTCAGCCAAACCATTACCAGGGGTGGAAGGCAAGTTATTCTGTTGAGGGTTGTAAACTTGTGGAACACCCCGCTGGGAAATGCAGACCCGTTATCTGACATGAGCACCACCAATAACCCGTGCACTGCAAAACCCTGTCGCAAATGGTCTATGGTGGCAGCAGATGTGGGTGACCCGATTTCGTAGATATCCATCCACTTGGAGTGGGCGTCAATTTGCAAAAGGAACATCATTCCCAAGAAGGGCCCCATGTAGTCGACATGGCTGCCCTGGCTATTTCCAGGGATGCAATGGAGCAAAGGGTGGGGGTAGCTTTTGTACCATCTGGCACTGAAGACAGGTTTTGACTAGGGTTTCGATGTCCGCGTCCATCCTGGCCACCACAAGTAGCTGCACACGAGCATCTTCATCCTACTAATGCCAGGGTGAATGCTATGTAATTCGGCCAGTAATGACCTTTGCCCTTTCGGGGGCACGATAATCATTGCTCCCCAGGGCAATATGCTGTCCTGGCATTTGAGCTCATATCTGCAATTGAAATAAGGCTTCCAGTCATCAGGCTTTGGCTGTCCCGATCATCCATTCAAGACTTGCTCCGGGACATGAGATAAAAGTGGATCTCGGCTTGTATGCTCACGGATTTGTTTGGGACAGGGGAGGAATCCCAAAAAATTAGTACTAAGACAAGTTCCTGGTGAACTGGAACCTTCACATTGTTATCTGGCAGGGGGAGGCGGCTCAGTGCATCAGCATGTGTGATCTGGCTTCCCAATCAATGAATAAAAGTGTATTCGTAAGCAGCCAATATCAGTGCCCACCTCTGGATGCAAGCAGATTATCCATACTGAAGTGTTGGATTATCTCCAGATAATCCCAGCAGAGGCTTGTGGTCAGATATAATGTGAAAATGGCGACCATGGAGGCATTGATGGAATTTCCGAACACCAAACCCAACAGACAAACCCTCCTTCTTAATTTGAGATATCATCGCTCTGCAGCACTGAGTGTGCAAGATGTATAACGAATGGGTCATTCAGAGCCATTCGCCATCCGATGTGAAAGTACAGCCCTGACTCCATAAGAAGATGCAACGCAAATTAAAATCAATTTTTACTTTGGGTCAAAGTGGACCAGTAGGGCTAATGATCTTGACAACTGCTTTACCTTCAGAAATGTCTCCTGGCGTGGAGCTTGCCAAATCCATTTATGGTTTTTCTTATAAGCATTGCATATAACGGAGCCAGTACAGTTGATAGGTTTGGGAGAAATTGCCCATAGTAGTTTATCATGCTTAAGAAGGCCTTTAGTTCTGTAGTGTTTCTCGGTGTAGGTGTCTAGCGGATAGCCTTGACCTCTCCTTCCACGGGATGCAGGCCCTGTGCGCCGACCTTATGGCCCGAGAAAACTACCTCTTTGGCTTGGAAAATACATTTCTCTTAAATAAAGCGTACAACCATTTGTGGGAAGCTTTTCAGCACCTCCTCCAAATTAGCTAAGTGTTCTTCGTCAGTTAGTCCAGTGACTAAGACATCATCCAGATAAACGACGACATGGGGCGGTCCCTGAAGTAGATTTTCCATGGTACATTGGAAAATAGCATACATCGATGAGACCCCAAAAGGTAGTCGAGGATATTGATACAATACCCAATGTGTATGGTCACGAGTTCCCTAGAACCTTCTTCCAACGCTGCCTGCTGGTTGGCATGGCTCACATCGAGTTTTGAACACATGCTGCCCCCTGCCAATTTTGAATATAATCCACCAATCTTTGTTATTGGGTGTCTATCAAGTTTGGCCACCCTGTTTACAGTTAACTTATAGCCACTGCATAAGCGAACAGTTCAGTCTGGGTAGTATAAGTGCTGTCCACTTGGAAAATTGCACTGACTGTAAGATATCCAACTTTTCCAGCCTGTTTATCTCGGTCTCAACCTTGTCCTATAGAGCATAAGGCTCTGGTCTGGCTCTGATAAATCTGAGGATTGCGTTCGATTCTACGTGGATTTTGGCTTGTAGTCCATGAATCCTTCCTAGTTCATCACTGAAAATGGAAAGGTATTTTTGTAATAATTCCTGTAAGTTTCTGGTTCTGTTTGAAATATCTTGGCCCATCTCAATTTAATCTTTTTGAGCCAGTTAAACTGGGGTCCACCCCAACTACTACTACAAGGGGTAAATTTGCAGATTGATCCCCATGCTGCTCCAGGAATTGACATATCCCTTCCTCTCTTATTTCTTTGCCCATGTATGTTTTTAATTTAGTGTCCGATTGTTCCAAACTTAAAGGATGGACTCCTTTATTCATGTATCTGAACATATGTTCTCCCATGACAGACATTGATGCCCCAATATCGACCTCCATCTTGATGGGTTGCTCATTGACGCTAATGTCTACCTGGATAGACCCAGTTCCACCCACTTCCAGGTTGTATAATGAATAGATCTCAGATTCTGCTTCCTCTGGTTCTTCAATGATACAGGTTTCGCAATTTCTACCTTTGTTTTTAAAATGCTGCCTCTGCCTATCTTTACAGTGCCACATTATGTGACCATTGTGGCAGCACAAAAAGCATTCAATATTTCTGAACTGTCGATTGCCTGCAGGCTGCCTGGATGCATTTCTCTCATTAATGTTATGGCTTTTCACTGTTGTTTTTCAATGGCCTGTACATAGTGGGGGTTTCCTGCCTTTCTGAGGAGTCCGACGTTTTTGCGCCTTTTGTAACTGGTCTTTCCCGCCCTACATGATGGACGGCGCCATTTTGTGTATCTTTTATTGCCTCCGGGTCTCTAACAGCGCTCTCCATGGCTGTTGCCAATTCTAATGCCTTACTGAAGTCTAGATTAGTTTCAGATAGCAATCACTTTTGAATAGCATCGTTCCCGATTCCGCATATCAATCAGTCTCTCAACATGTCATTAATTGAAATTCCAAACTCACAATATTCCGTTAATTCCTTTAAAGCAGCTGCATAGCCAGTGATTGTCTCTCCTGGAAGCCTATTCCTCAAATTGAATTTAAAATGCTGCATAGTGACTGAGGGCTTTGGCTTCAAGTGGTTTTTGACAATATTTGCTAACTCGCTGAAAGTCTTTGTATCGGGGATGTCAGCTGACGTGAGGCTGCAGATCAGCCCATATGTTTTGCTCCCGCATGTGGACAAAAGAATTGCCCTCTTCTTGTCCTCCCCTGCAATGTCATTAGGAATAAAGACGAATGCTAGGCATTCGATGTAATGAGACCAGTCATCAGAAACAGGGTCGAATGGTTCAAGATGCCCAAACTGTGACATATTCGATGATTAAGGAGACTGCGCTTTCAAACAGCTTCAAGGTAGTGATGGAGTAACGTAGCTGGCTCACTGCAGCTTTCTTGATTGCCGTCAATTGTTCTCGTTTATCCTCCTCACCAGTTTTATGTTTTTGGTTAGCAGTTTCACTTTGTCCAGCGAATGCGAGCTGCATCTTTGATAATAACACATTAGTTGATGCTTGGAACAATATAGGCAGAGAGACTGATTAACTGAACAAACAACGGCAGTTTATTGGAACTAAGAACAGAGCACTAACACCATGTGTGCTTCTTCAATCACCTCCAGCTGTAGAGTTATGGTTACCAAAGTAGCCCACGCTGTGTAGCAATTGGTCAATACAGTCACGTGGTCAGTTAACTACATTTTCTTATAGTTACATAGCACTCCACTTTACCACAACTCCTCTGCTCTTCTTCAAATCATGTCAGTGGATATTTTTGTTTACCTGAGAGTAGGTAAATGACAGCCCATACAGTGCCTTGTCTTTGACACCAACATTGATCACAGCCAAAATGGATGTCCAGAATTGCTAGAATCTATCATCACAACCTTGACCAATAACAATTTCAGTGTCTGTATTTTTGATTCTCAATTTTTCTGCTGCAGTGCATTATTCATGGTTTTATTTTATATCCTTTTGGCACTGTTGGCTAGGAGTCTGTGTGGCATGGGTTTTGCTAATAGCATTTCCTAGGAGGGGAAAATTTAAGCCAACTGTGTTGTCCCAATGGGAGAGCATGTGTGTTTCCTACTTGAAAGAAGAGGTACACAGAAGCAAAGGAAATATGCTAGAAGTTGCAATTGTGCCAAGGATGTTCTTACCATAGATATTGTTACCCTCCAATCATAGCTACCAACAAAAGAACACTTTTCTGATTTGCCTGAGGAATTGTGTCACTGGAGATTGTGCTTCACTTGAGAAATTGTGACTGAGTTGTGCCATATGTTGCAAATCGACCTTCAGTCAAACTCCAATACAGATATGGAGCTAATAGTCTGTTATTTGAGGCAGAAAGCAGGATGAAAAGTTGGCTTCTAGGTCACCAAGACTACACAATGGAGCTATGGATACCAACAATTCTTAAACAACTAAACACCAATGAGTCACAATTATGCTGAGGTGCACACTGCCACAAGAATTATAATCAAATACACTATAGGAACAGTGCTTCAGATACTTAGACAAGTCAGGGATGGGAGTACGCTTATGGTGCTCAGCAAAGGTCCCCTAGAACGTCATTATGCTCTGCATGACTTTGCCACATAACAACACATAGGCTTAGAGTAGGTGAAGGAAGAGAACAACTAATCCACATCCAGAATTAATCAGAAGAAAGAGAAGATCTGTCTCAATGCATCTTTACACTTTACCAGAGTCGTACACTGGACTCTCATAAATAAGATCTTCTCATGAGCATGTCATCCACACAACAATCATCCCAATTATTTCACCACTCCAAAATAAATCCTCACTTACACTGTCAAATTGCTGCATCTAAAGTATGGATCCAACTATGAGTCCTGTTCCTTCCCTCTGCTGAATGATTAGCCACCACCATACAAAGGATACTGTTTAGGCTCAGCTGAATTGACATGTGATTAAACACTAAAAGTGAATCCATATATCTAGAGTTTAGCATTCTGCCATTTCCCATTTGGCTACTCTGTATGATTTGAGTATTCTGGGCACTGTGCTGCTACTTCTAGCTGTTCCCTGGTGTAGCAGCAGCGAGTAAAGTGGCTGAATGCTGGTTGTGTGTCAGTGGGAGCATCTTGGGAGTAAAATGACTCTGCCCTGTCTGCAGAATCATGGAATTGTTACAACGCAGAAGTAGGCCATTTGGCCCGTTGTATCTGTACCTGCTCTCAGAATGAACAATTCACAGAATGGCATTTCCAGCTGCAGGGAATGCCAAGTCCTGCAAACAGAGAAGAGTTGAGAATTTGAAAGGTGAACCATGATCAAGTACCATCCTGAAGAACATATTGGATATAATCACATATATATGTATCATGCAGTGACATTCGGATGGACTGATTTTTGGGGACAAGAATAATATATGAATCATAGATTTAATATTTTGGTGCAAAGTGTGCCCTGCTGGAGAATTGCCAAGGCCAGACTTTTCGTCCCATGGGCAGGTGTGCGCCCGACCCGAATGGGCAGGTGTCCTGATGTCATCGTGCACTCGCGCGATATTTCACTTGGCAGGTGTGTGCAAAAGCAGAAGAGCGATTGCCGACAATGAAGTGGGCAATCAAGCCCATTAATGGCCCTAGTGTCAGCATTCGTGCCCCGTCCAACTTTATGGTTGGCAGATGGGCCAATCAGCCAGGTGGACATTACATTTTTGATGAAATCTCATCCAAGGGCGGGATAAAATCTTCTTTAGGATTTAAAATAAAAAGAAATACCTGGGGACTGTTTGTCTTATGAGGTCTGCTTTCAGGCACTTGCTGGCACTGCGAAGACAATTTTTGCAGCATTTTTGTGCTTTCTTATTTGGAAGTCTGCAGCTCCCTGAGGCAGCTGTCTGCCTTCAGGAAGCTCTCTCGAAGCGCTGACCTGCATCCGCAGTGATGTCGGCACCCGCCCTCTTCCCATCTCCAACGGCAGTGCTGAGCCTTCCTCTGACCACAATCTTATGCTGGCTGGCCAATTAGCAGCCAGCTGGTGTAAAATCGCAGCTGGGGGCCAACTGCAGGCAGAAGCACATCCCACGTTCACTTGCGGGCCCATTGATCACGCACGCCTGGCGAGTGCAAAATTCAGGCCCAAGTGTAGTATGTATTCAAAGAACTGTATGATAATGTGGGGAGGAGCAGGCATATTGAACCGTGCATATTTTGCATAGGTACTTTATATAAGGAACCTTTGGATATTTAGAATAGAAAATGAAAGACACTTGAAAGACACTGGCCTGAATTTTCAGCTCGGCGGGCAGGCATGATTGGTGGGCCCAAGAATGGTCAGGAAACGACCGATGACCACAATCGGCCCCCGACCGCGATTTCACACTGGCCGGCCAATTAATGGCGAGCCAGTGTGAAAAGCACACTGAAAAGTGGGGGCGGGAGGAGGGCAGGCAATGATGTTTCCGTGGGCAAGCGCTGAGAGAAAGCTCCCTGAAGGCAGAGAGCGGCCTCAGGGCACTGCAGGCCCAAAAACCATGGAGTAAAGTTTTGAAAATCAGGAAAAAAATGTCCAAGCATCACAATCAGGCACCTGAACCTATAGATGATAAAAATGGTGTCCATAGATTTTATTTCATAACGGAAACCACATCCCACCCGTGGATGAGGTTTCATGAAAAATGCAAAGTTCGCCTGGCCGATTCACCCACCCGCCAACCGTAAGGTTGGACGGGCACAAAAGATTGGAGACAGTTGCACCGTTTATGGGCTTATTTGCCCTCTTGTCAGCAGCCATGCTTCCGACTTTTGCGCGTGCCCGCCAAGTGAAATATTGCGGGATGATATTGGGACTCTTGCCCGACATCTTCTCACAAGATTTAATGCCCGATTGGGTCGGGTGCCTGCCTGCCCTTCTGCAGGACATAAAATTCTGCCCAGTGCATAATTGAAGTATTGTATAAGCCTTTAATTTTGGCAACAAGAGTAAGTTTGTTTTGTAAATACAGCTGATTAGAAAATAGATATAAAAAGAGAAAATGATTGGAATACACAATGGCCAGAATCTTATTGAGGCATTAGGGGTCTCACCTTTACCTGAAGGGCTGATGAGATTCCCACGTTGCCTCTTTTCAGGAAGGCCCAGCAAACCACATGCCAGTGGCAAGGCCAGTGATGGGCCTTTCCTGGAATCAAAACACCGAGGACTGAAGTTTTGCCTACCAAGAGCTTCTGGCTAATCGGAGGCCAACAGCTCTTGTGCTCAGCAGCGCCACTGGGGAGGCTACTGCCAGGAGGACAGGCACTGGAGTTGCGGGATAGCGGACCGCGCCAGACCACAGCTAAGTAATGTGGGGTTGGAGGCGGTGGGTCGTGGGGTGGTGTTGCAGGGAGAGGTGTGCAGGGAGTCAACAGCAAAGACAAGGAGATGGCTTTCAGTGGCCCCCCTCTGTTTCCAATATCCAGTCCCTCGATCAGGCACTGATCTTTGACCGAGAGATTCCCACCCCCGCCTCCACTGGAGGTGACAGGCTGGCTGCACAGTTTTACCTGTCATGCATGCCGCATGGTGAGGGGCCCATCTGCCACTGGGTTAATATGATGAGGCCTTTAAGTGGTCATTAATTGGCCACTCAAGGGCCTCAATTGGCTGGGGGGCAGAAAGGTTGACCATGGACCTTCCCACCAGAACTTAATTCTGGTAGAGGCGAGGAGGCGACAGGGTTGCAGTACACCATCATCCCACCTATGTAAATGTCCTTTCCACCTCCAAGCTCGCCACCAGTGAGAGCACAAGACTCTGGCCAGTAAGTCAGCTACATTCTGAGAGAGGAATGACAATTATAGGGCTGAATTTTAGTTCCAGGTCTAGATTCCAACACTGGAATTCTGGGTCGAGAATCTGCAAGTGACTGTGGTGGGACCTTGGAGGAGATTTTTCAGGAGGCAGCAATTTAGAAGTTGATTCCTGGAGCTCCATCCAATTAAGGATGGTGGGAGGGCTGTGTAGCCAGGAGGGCCAATGAGAGTGCACGAGGCTCTGGGTGGGTGGCATTGCTACATGGGGAGGCATAAGCTGCGCTAGTGGGTGGGGGAACAAGAGGGCTCCTCAACATTGCAGTATCCTCTGAAGACTTGTAAATGGTGCAAAATAAACAATTAAGGCCTGCTCAGTGTGATGTCTGCACAGAAGTGCTATGCACTCCCTGTGCGGGCGGAGGAGAAATCCAAAAATCGAGAGTGTGCTCTTTTACCCGATGTCACTGCCTGTCGGCGAGCAGGCCCCGCCCCCGCTTGCCAACGTGTAAAATCCTGCCCTAAGGGTTTTTATCTGACATAGAAGGTGACACTAAACATGCAAGCATGGAAACCTATTTTTGGTCAGAATCACTGTAAGCCTTTGTTGCCTCCAAAAGAACAGATAGGGTATGAGCAGCCATGACCACATCTTCAAGATAAGAGTGTGGTCGTAGCAACAGAATTGGTTCAAGAACATTGAAGCTCCAACTCTGAGATTTAGGACTATAAAACAGTTGTATGCCAGTCCAGTTTGGAGGGAATATGGACTGACGTAATAGTTTGAATATAATCCTCAGCATCTCAAGATGCGGCAACATAAGGACAGTCTTGAAAGTACTCTGACTGAGGCTACCTCGCAAAACAGCTCTCAGAAGAGGTATTCCAAATTTTGGAGAGACAAGTTAATCATTTAAAAGGAAGGCTTTGCAGGTATTAGGAATTTAGTTCAAGTTCCACCAGGTGGATAACTGAGCAGCTGCATAATATTATTGTCAACGCATGGAACATTAGGTTCAAGGGGAAGCAATTGGACCACATTGCATCCATTTTACAGCAGTAAAACGAGTGAGCAGTAAGATCCAATTTCAGGGACCAACATCCAACCAAGAACGCATGAAAAAATTCCATCTGATGTTTGCTTTGGACCATGTTCAGACATCTGGTGCAGTTGCCTGAAACAGGCATTGGATCCCTTGCATATGCTAAAGAGGGACTGAATGCCTGTTTTAGGACCCCTCTGGGAAATTGGGCTGGCCTGCTTTGGGCTCATATTTTCCAAACATGTATGTGGTCTATCTAGTGGCTGACAAAGAAAGGGTAATTTTAGATATTGTTTTTAAATTGATATGAAAATTAGAGTAGGTGTACTGACGTTGCTGCTATGCTCCTATTGTGCTGTCCTCCATCTCCCCATCTCCCCAGGGCTTACTTAGGGCTGCTGCCAGCACAGGAGGCAGCCAGAAATTCAATTCTTCAATTGGGCGAACAGTCACAACAGGTGCTGCTCACCGCCATTATTAAGATGAGGCCTGAAGACCAATTTCAAGTGATCCTCTAGCGTTTGCCCTCAGGAGCAGGGTTTTGTGCTTGGATACTGGTCAAAATGTTGATGGTTTTTCATGGCGATTATTTTATGTTTTAATGTTTTATGGTAATCCACAAGATGCAACTAGCCAAGGTTCCTTCAACAGCACCTTCCAAACCCACAACCTCTACCACCTGGAAGAACAAGGGCAGAGGATGTATGGGAACACCACCTACAAGTTCCCCACCAAGTCTCACACAATCCTAACTTGGAAATATGCTGCTGTTCCATTATTGTCACTGGCTCAAAATCTGGAACTCCCTCCCTAACAGCATTGCGGGTATACCCACACCAGATGAACTTCAGTGGTTCAAGAAGATAGCTCACCACCACCTTCTCGAGGGCAGTTAGGGCTGGGCAATGAATTCCAGCTTTACCAGCAATGATTACATCCTAAGAATGAATAAAAAACATCTAACACTGATGGCAGATAGTTTTAGTAGGATATTTTCACAACTTCTTGTGGTGATATTCAGCCCTCAATGATGATGAGTCAAGGCATTTATTTGTGAGGCACAAAAATGAATCTGCTGCCTTTATCTTCCCGCACTTAAAATTACACACCCTGTTTGGATGTGAATCTTTCCAACCATCATACAACGTCCATGAGGGCATCAAATAGGTCACAGTTAGGAACTAGTAGGCACTGAGTGAAAAGAAGTACAAGGGTTTCACGGGGTAAAACAACAAAATATGTGCAATCGGAATTTGCATACTTTGACATTTTGGAAGGTAAATGTTTTTGCACTTAATTTTCTGCATTTGTTTCACTAATTAGTGTTGTCTTCGTGAAATGAAAGTTTGGACAGAATGAAAATTAGGTGTTCGTAATTTGGTTCACAGTCATTTGGTGTAATTATGCATTGATGTAAGTACAGATGTTACTAGAGTGTAATCGGTGACTTGATATCAGTCAAATTAAGTGAAACAGGAAATGTGGTTGACTGAGGTCAGGTAGGCAGGAATGCATCAGCAGATCCTGCAAAAATAACCTAGGCCTTTGCCACCCCGTACCTACCCTTCCACTTCCTTCTATTTTAAATTGCTGGTGAATGAGACAATCTGGAACTAGTAGACTCCAATCTGGCGAGCTGCATTGATAGGCAGGTGGATGATCCTATAAAAATGAGGTGAGAGCCTTAAAATCATGCCTATTTCAAATCTGTTTGCAGATAACCAGCTGATGCACTCTATTATTAATTTACTCAAAAGTCAAAATCAATCCTTTAGAACAGAAGGTTTTCAAGTGGTGAACAGCCAAACAAACTGCTCCCCTGTGTACATTGTACAAAACACCCCATATAGTGTCATAGGCACAATTCTTGACCCCAGCCAAGACAGATGCAGAGGCAGACAGGGCATAAAAATACCTGGTGTGCTAGTTTCCTGCCACCACTCCTATTGCCAGCTACTTTAGAGGAGGCAGGATCAGAACTAAAGGGCTAGCCACCACCACCCAGTGGGTAGTCAATTAGATTTGTGATTAAGTTCAGTTAAAGGAGGCCGATTAAATTTTCCAGTTGACCTTCAGTTTCCCACTCCAGTGGGAGCCAGTTTAGGTGCCTGGAGATGGGCACCCAGTCGCAGGCCTGGAGGCCTATAGAGACCCTTTCTGCCTACCTGGTTGCAAAAGCAGTCACGCTTTTCCCTGTAGCGGCACCACACCCGACACCACCCGCACGCCCCACCCCCTACCCACCACACCCCTGACAACTGCCCCCCGCCAACACCCCTACCCACCCCCACCCTGCAACCCCTCACCACACCACAGTGGTGGCCTGGCTGCAAGAACCATTTTTAAATTAAAGTTTTAAAAAGGTTGGTGAGAGGTGCCTCCATCATGAAGCAACCATAGCCTGCTGCCTCTCTCAAGCTAAAAGAACTCTCATTGGCCCTCCAACTTTGGGATCTCAACCACCATCCTTAACTGGACAGGGAACTTGTCTCCATGCCAATTAGGGGGCATTGCTGTGAAAATTCCAATGAGTAAGTGTTTTCCCCCATGGGCAGGTTCAGGATCTGGAAACAGTCCCGATTTCTGTTTCCCAACCCCATCAGGAAAACTCAGCCCATATGTGAGGGGAGATTTTCTCGAGGTGTAGAAGGTTATGACAGGTTTAGGTAAGATAGAAAAAGAAAAGCTGATCCCATGAGCTGCTGGTTAGGACCAGAGGACACAAATTTCAGGTATTGGGGCAAGAGAAGCAGGGAGAATGTGAGGAAGAACCTTTTCATGCAGCAAGTGGTAATGATGTGGAACTCGCTGCTCAGGAGGATGGTGGAAGCAGAGACAATCAGTGATTTGAAAAGTAAACTGGATGAGCACTGATGCGGGGCTACCGCGAAAGAGCAAGGGAATGGCACTGACTGGATTGCTCAACAGAGAGTCAGCATGGACTTGATGGGCTAATTGGCCTCGTTCTGCACCTTTATGACTCTATCTCCTTTGCTCCAAAGAGAGGAACCCCAATTTCTGCAACCTAACTGGAGCTAATATCCCTTGGGCATAATTTTATCTGTGATGTACTACTTCTGTTTTACTTTTTGCTGGTTCCCATGTGATTATAATTAAAATTTAAAGAGCCCAGACATCCATTAAAATGTTGAAACAGCTGAGTCCCAGGGAAAACATTGTTTGATTGACAACTCTGTCTCTCTCATCTATGCTGTCAATTGCACAATGTTTATTTAAACAAAATAAAAAGGTTTCAAGTGCTTGCAGTTTCCATATTGATACTTTAAAGGGTGTGGATGATTGAAACTTTTATTGGCCCTTAGTGAGATGACTTTTTTAGAATGCAAGGTTATGAATGAATTACTTTTTATTAAATGCCTTTTTTTAACACATCCTGTTGTCACTATAGGGTTCATTGGTTCAATACAATAGGTGAATCAGCATGGAAATGCCATAGCTTGGCATGGGGGATGCATGAGGGGCCATGGGGGTGGATGGGATGACTAGCTTGACGTGGGCGTATGAAAGGCCATGGGGAGTGGGTGGGGGCATAATTTGGGCATGGGGATATGAGGGGCCATATGGAGTGGGTTGGCATAGCCTGACATGAGCGTATGAGGGCCATGGGGGCTGGGTGAAAGGCATGAAGTGGCATGGGGAACATGGGTAAGAGCTTTTGAGCTTACCTTTTAAAAGGTTCCCTCATACAGAGCATGATTCATGACACCTCTGAGGTGCTGTGAACCACTAATACTTTAAAAGCTGGACCAACTCAATGAAATTTGCAAAGGTCCAGGACATGCATATTCCTACAATGGAGCAAGTTAAGTCAGGAATGCAAGGTGCAGGCTCATGACGCGAACAAGCCCGCACCCTTAAACAGCACTATTAAAAATCGGAAATCCCGAAAATGGGGTCAGGAATCTCTCCCATTTTCGCACCTCCACTCCATGAAATTCCAGCCCTGAGAATATTAATTTTGTGGTCTTGGGAGGCTGAGAGTCAATGTAAGTCATTGAGGATGGGGTTTTGGGTGAGCAAGACTTGATGCAGGATAGGATACAGTCAGCAAAGTTTTGGATGAGCTAAAGATCCTGGAGGCTGGACCATGGGAGGTTGATGAGGAAGGTATCAATATAGGGAGTCTAGTGGTGACAAAAGCATGCACGAGGAGTTCAGCAGCAAATAGACTGAGGTCAGAGATAGACGATGCCCCAGAGATGGAAGTGGGCAGTCTTTTTTATGAAATAGATGTAGGATTGGAAGATAAGCTTGGACAATAATAAGACAGGGAGGTTGCAAGCCTGTTCCACACTGAGACAATGACCTGGACAGAAAGGTGGATGTGATTGATGGCAAGGCATCAGATTTAGTAAGGGGAGTGAAAGATGATGCCACACAAGGATTTTCATGATTTGAGCAAACAGGAAGGACCTTAAGAAAAGTAGAAGTGCCCTTCTTTAATTTTCTTCAGGGCGTCTTGCTATCACTATTCCAAGTCCCATTCCAACCCATCTCCTGTTGATCCCTGGGATGAACAACAGTAGAAGGGGAAGACAGAAAAATCCACCTGGTTTCCCAGGCTCACCTCATTCCAGCCATTTCCACACAGTAGGGTGCTGACAAGCAAACAGCTGGCTTCTTTGCACTGGTGAAGGGAGGGAAATTTAGAGCAATGCTAGTTTGGGCGAGGATGCAGTGATAGGCTTCCTCATCTCATTTGCCTTTAGATACTGTTGGCAGTGATAATTTTGATGCTGCCTTCAGATTAGGGGTAATACAAGTCTGATTGTAAATTTTCCTTAACTTATTTTACAAAAAAAATAAGTTTGATGGGTACACAAGAAAAGCTCCGTATCACCAATAAGAATTCTACAGTCCTTCCTGGGCAATCCTAAACATAATAAAACAACTGGAGGTAAAATTTAATCAGTAGGATAGTTGTAGATCTTTATCACACAATTTTGGACGGTATTATGAAGAAAGATTCTGTCTATTGTGTCCTTCTCAACTGTTTTGCATTCAATACTTCTCCTTACAAAGTCTCTGAAGAAATGATATTCCCTTAGAAAGCCATATTGTAAATCCAACCTACCATAATATTGTGGCTTGCATGGTTGGAAAATAGGTAGCCAAATGAAAACTACAAATGGATCAAGTAACACAGACAGTAGAAATAGCTTTGCTTCATGTTAGGCTTTTGCTCCTTTCTGTGACCATTTCATGATGTTTTGGGTAAATATTACTATAGTACATATTATCTCCTCATGCAGCAGTTTCTGGCAAGAAAGTGATGATTGCACTCATTAGCTAAAGGATATAGGCACTGGTCCAATGAACACAGATCTGTCTACTGATTTCAGCTACAAAATAGCACTGAGATTCACAAGCTTGACATTGTGGGTGTGAAAATAATAAAACTGAACTCCATCTTTAGCCTAGTTGCCATGGATGCAGTTAGAGGTCATAGTGGCAGCTGCTAACTAGTTGCCATTTTGCCAGATGCTCCCCTCCTGCTCTGTGTTTTCTTGCACCCTGGTTTCTAAAGGTTTCATGGTATTTAATTCCTCCTACTTAGTTGGCATATGTACCTATTGAAAGGCATGATGTGTTTCCTCCTACATGGAGATTTACTGTCAGCAGTGATGGCTGTTTTGGTACTCCCTTGAGATCAGGAATTTTACAAGTCTGATTTTAAAACCTGCCTTAACTTGTTTAGCAACAAAAGCAAGTTTGGTGTACACAAGGAAATCTCTCAGTGCCTCCACTAAAAAATTTATAGTGCTTCCTGCTGACAGTTCTGAACACAATAAAACAACTGGAAGTAAAATTAAAGCAGCAGGATAGTTGTAGATGTTTATGTGAAATGAAGAGTTCATCAAAACCAAATGTCCTCCGCATTTCTAATAATTATTTGCAAATCTTAAGTACACTTTATGTTCACATTTAGTCAAATTGATATCACAGTTAGGAGCAAAATAAAATGGAATTACTGGTTAACTTTGCGAGTGTTTATATCAAATGCGAGAATTAGTTTGTGGTATAAAATGAAATATGGTTTAATATATTAGGACAACAGTTGTGTTAGATTTAATGTCCATTCTTAGTAAAAGATTAGAACATCTAAGTATATTACATTTTTTTCAAATTAATTAGATTTTACTTTTACTCTCCCCTTCTCCTTTCTCTTGAATGAGGCTACAAATGTTGGAACACAAACATCTCAGTCAAGTAGTCAGTATGAGACTAGTTAAGGGATATCATCGGATTGTCCAACCATAGACTGGGAGGCACATTAACACTGGTTCAATCCTCATTTGATGCCCACACAAAGATATTTCCCAGCAGGACTTACAGGAAAGCAATTAGAAGTGGGGACAGTAGTTCATTCTTCCAGTTCCTGGTCAAATGCACTGAGATCAATTGCTGTAACCCCATTGCTAACATTTGTGTATTTATGCATCTTGGACCTTTTTTTGTTCAAAAAGGAGCCTCTCATTTAGTAAAACATAACTCATTTAAATAAATAAATCATAAAGGAGAGTTTTCATGCAGATTCAGATCATGGAACTATCTGCTTAGAGTCTTTGAAGTCTGCCTCCATGATGCACATAAACAAGTTTGTAAATTTTGAAAATACATCTTTTTAAAAGTACTATTGCAACAAAAGGAGAATGAGCCCCTGGGTGGCTGTCTCCTTGATATACCCTGCCTGCGCTCCCTCTTATTTTGTCAATGCGAGGGGACAGAGTGCAACACCCAATGTTCCAGCACCTGACTACATGGTTCTCCCAACATGTCATTCACTACCTGTCAGTAGTGCCACAGAAGCATTTAACTGAACTGCTCTTGCATTATTGTGCAAGGTCAGTTCATTTCAACAAAGGCAGAGGCAGTACTTGAAGAGAAGCAGTCCCAGTGTTGTGATCTGCATAATCAGTCCTTAGGTCCCAATTCTCAGACACAGCAATTGTAGTAAGAACAGTTATGAGACCATTTCTCGGAAAACCTCATCAATAACAACAACACTGTGGAGTACTTGAACACAAAAGTATTCCAGAGGAAGGAAAAGAGTAGAAGAGATGACGGAGAGCTTGGTCAAATAAATGGATTTTGAGAAAGTTTTTGAAGATAGGGATAGAAGTGCAAGATTGTAGTGAGATAATTCAAGAGAGCTGGGTCGAGACAACTGGAAATTCAGGCGCCAATAGTGTACTGAAGGAGGAGATGCACGAGACAGCAAAATCAGAAGACAAGTGGATGAAGGAGAGGGCATGTTGTTAAAGAAGGTTGCAAAGGTAGTGTGGTGCAAGGCAGTGAAGGAATTTCTAGATGAGGATAAGGATTTTAAATTTGACTCATTGCAGAATAGTAAAACAGATTGGTGAGAATTGGGCTGAATGATGAGTGGGATAGGATGTAGACAGTAGAGTTTCAGATGATTTGGAATTAATGGAGGTCAGCAAGGAGAAACCCGGAGAAATTACGTTGAAGATGCGGGTAAGGGTTTCAGCAGCAACGAGGGTAAAATGGATGGGGTTGGGAGGTGAGGTTGTGACAGTGTTTGTGAAGGTAAGGAGACTTGGTGATGCATTAGTTAGGAAGTTGAAAATTAGTTCTGAGTCAACAAGACTGCCGGGATTGTTAACAGCTTTGTTCAGTCAGGGAAAGGTCTGGAGTCAGTACCAAACATGTGCAATAGAAATAGTATTTGTGGAAGTAGTGGCTTTATCTCCCCAATATTCAATTTGGTATATTTATTTTTTCACAGTACGTGGGCATCACTGACTAGGCCAGCATTTGTTCTCTATCTCTAATTGTCCTTGAGAAGGTGGCGGTGAGCTGCCTTCTTGAACCATGTATTTTAGGTACACCCACAGTGGTGTTTGGAAGGGCGTACCAGGATTTTGGTACAGCGACAGTGAAGGAACAACAATATATTTCCAAGTCAGGATAGTGTGTGGCTTGGAGGGGCATGTTAGTGGGGTGGTGAAAAAAGCATATGGGACACTTGCCTTTATCAATCGAGACATAGATTACAAAAGTAGGGAGGTCATGTTGGAGTTGTATAGAACCTTGGTGAGGCCATAGCTGGAGTACTGTGTGCAATTCTGGTCAGCACATTATAGGAATGTTGTGATTGCACTGTAGGGGGTGCAGAGGAGATTCACCAGGATGTTGCCTGGGATGAAACATTTAAGTTATGAAGAGAGGTTGGATAGACTTGGGTTGTTTATGTTGGAGCAGAGAAGACTAAGGGGCAAATTGATCAAGGTGTACAAGATTACGAGGGGCATAGATAGGGAGCAGCTGTTCCCCTTAGTTGAAGGGTCAGTTATGGGGGGACATAAGTTCAAAGTGAGGGGAAGGAGGTTTAGGGGGGATTTGAGGAAAAACTTTTTTACCCAGAGTGTGGTGATGGTCTGGAATGTGCTGCCTGGGAGGGTGGTGGAGGCGGGTTGCCTCACATCCTTTAAAAAATACCTGACACATCATAACATTCAAGGCTATGGGCTAAGTGCTGGTAAATGGGATTAGGTAGGTAGGTCAGGTGCTTCTCACATGTTGGTGCAGACTCGATGGGCCGACGGGTCTCTTCTGTGATTCTGTGCGGGGGAACTTGCAGGTGGTGGTGTTCCCATGCATCTACTGGCCTTGTCCTTCTGCCACTGTGCATCGGTAGTGGAGGGAACGGATGTTTAAGGTGGTGTATGGGGTGCCAATCCAGCAGGCTGCTTTATCCTGGATGGCATTGAGCTTCTTGAGTGTTGGAGCTGCACACATCCAGGCAAGTGGAGAGTATTACATCACACTCCAGACTTGTGCCTTGTAGATGATGGATAGGCTCTGGGGAGTCAGGAGGTGAGTTACTCACCTCAGAATTCCCAGCCTCTGACCAGTTGTTGTTCACACAGTATTTATATTGCTGGCCCAGTTAAGTTTCTGGTTTATGGTAACCCCCAGGATGTTGATAGAGGGGGATTCAGCAATGGTAATGCCATTGAATGTCAAGGTGGGTGGGTGGGGGGGTGTTGGTGGCTAGCTTCTCTCTTGTTGGAGATGCTCATTGCCTGGCACTTGTGTGGTATGAATGTTGCTTGCCAGTTATCAACCCAAGCCTAAATATTGTCCAGGTCATGCTGCATATGGACATGGACTGAGGAGGTGCGAATGTTGCTGAACTTTGTGCAATCATCGGCAAACATCTCCACTTCTGACCTTATGATGGGAGGAAGGTCACTGATGAAACAGCTGAAGATGGTTGGGCCTTGGACACTACCCTGAGGAAGTCCTGGAGCAATGTCCTGTCTGAGATGTTTGACCTCCATCAAAACAACCGTCTTTTTTTGTGCTAGGCCTGACTCCAACCAGTGGAGAGTTTTCCCCGATTCCCATTGACTCCAGTTTTGCTAGGGCTCCATGGAGGAACCCATCAGACATTCAGCCAGACAGCACAGGGATGGTCATGGCTAGTGGTGTATAGGTGAAACTGTCACCAACATGGGAATGGCCGAATGCATGTAGACAATATTACCGAAGAGCAGCGTGCAGATGAGAAGGAAGAGAGGCCCAAAGATAGATCCTCGAGGGACATTGAAGACAGAAGGAGAAACTAATATTGGAAATGGCTAGGCTATGTTGAAAGACGTATGTATCGAACCACTCAAAGGTAGTTGCACAGACCAGGACCATGGGGGAAAGGTTATGTTAAGAATAGCATGGTCAAATGTTGTCAACACTTGGTGGAAAAGAGTGATAATGTGAACATAACCTTTATCACTACAATTTTAGCACTATAGATGGTGCGGAAGTTTAACCAAAGCGATTCGAACAGACGGATAATGAGCATGGCGCTGAGAGGTGACAACATGTCCAAGGATCTTGGAGAAAAAAGAGAGGTGAGGGATGAGACTTAGTAAGCATAGAGGTTTTCTGAGAGGCTTATCAGATCATTGAGAGGTTGAATCAAAGATGGGCTATTAGCATCATAATGCTTCAAAAGGGAGAATGAAAGTATCTAAGCAAAAAGAACCAAAAACCTCACCATGCTGCGTGCATTGGGGCCAGGACAGGTATTTGAGTACTTAAGTAATAGATGTAAAGGAGATTAAGGGAAGGTGGAAATTATGTTAGAGGATACAGGAAGTGATGGTAGAAAAGATGTAGAATGAGGAGGGCGTCTGAGGGGTTTGGGGGTGATTGAAAAAAGGTGACAATTCTCTAAATTGCTGAAACAGCAACTCACCAAAATAAACAGCTCTAAGAACATTGCGAGTTAAAATCATTGGGATGGATTCCACTGGTGTTTCCGCTGTTTTTCTCAAGTTGTCCGTTGCTCTTCCACTGAAATTATGGCAGGCAAATGGGAGAATCCCTATGGAAATTCATGCACTGGTGTTAGGTTACACATTCTATTTCCTCCTTTTCACCTCTGTGCAACTAAAGTTATCTGAAGAAAATGAACAAACTGTTGATGCAAACAATACTTCAAATGTTTTGTTTAGGAACATATTAGGAACAATAGTCAAATGCCAAGTTTGGTTACAGAGATTGCTATTTCAAAATTCAAATAAAATTCTGAGGCTGCGCATTTTTAATTTACTGCAATATGTATTTGAATTATAAGGAGTCATTGCTTGCATCCTGTAAGGACCTGTGGTTCACAACATAGGGTGTTGAACACCAAATACAAGGGTATTTGAACTATTCAGAAGTGGTGTTCTTTGGGACTGCAATTACTATTGTGTGGCAATTATATTTTATGTTACTAGAAATAAATTTTGATGTTGCAGTGACCAAAACCATTCATTTGCGGGACTGACTATCTGATTTCTGCTGTGTGATGTCCAGTAAATGCACACATCTCAAACATTTGCATTTCAGGAAAATGGCAATATAGAGCCAAGATTAAATGCTGAAAAATTTTCAGTTGATCTGAGTAGTCAACATGTCACAGAAGATCGATCTTAACTGCTTCTGTTTATTCCTTTAATCAGAATTTATTTTCCTTTTCCTTTATTTACTGTTGATATTGTGCAGCTGATTGCAGAGAAATGACTTTTTTACAATTTACTGTAGCACTGCACACTAAGCAAACAAAAGGTGCTGATGAAACACTCAGAACCCATTATTATGTAAATTGCTGCTGCCTGACACTGATTCCATCTCCAGCCACCATAATCTGGTTCAGTCCTATTCACTGACAATAATTTTCATGATTACAGACTTTGAAAGTGACCAGAAATGTGGATTAGCTGTTACATTTATCTGCTTTTAGTACTTGACCCTAAATTGGAGTTTGAAGGTTGTATATAATCAAAACAAAAATATCACAGCTATGTCTGTGTTTAGGTCAATAAATATGAGTCATATCTAAAAAAAAATCCACTCAGATAATTTAGATGGCATCTCCAAGTGGATGTGGGAAGAGCCGGTGTTTTGTTGTACCAAGCACCACAGATGTATTGAAGGCATAGTCACCTGAAACACCCATACTAATACCAGAAGGGACAATAAAATGCATGTTATGCCATGTCTAGGTTTACAGACTAGATTTAGGATATTTTTGGATTCTTACCCATATTGTTATAATCTGAAAGAGAAGAGTTTCATTTGCAAAAACAGAATAAACTCTTTGATGAATAATTGACATGATTTAGTCATTTTCAATGGATCTTCTCTTGAACAGAAAGCTGTTCAGCAAACCTTTTCTTAGTTATTTTGGAGACAAGAAGAAGCCAGTCATTTTCATCACTAAAATGGCACAGACACAGGTGATGCACTGGTCTTTTGATCTAACTTGTGAAGTGCTTGCCAGTAATGTTTCATGAAGACGTTAGGGGTGAAATTCAATTTTGGAGAAGGCATAAAATGAGCGATAGCAGATTGGCTGCAGTCACATCACAGAAACACAGAAGGATACAACATAACAGAGGACCATTCAGTCTATCATCTCTGTGTCAGAACCACCTAGAAAATTCCATTCACCCTTCTCCCCCGCCCCTTTTCTATAGCCTTGAAATTTATGTTCCTTCAGCTATTTATCCAATTCCTTTATTAAAGTTACAATTGAATCTGCTTCCAGCACCCTTTCCAGCAATATTCCAGATGACAGCAACTCGTTAAGTAAAAAAAAAGTTTCCCAATGTCACCTTTGTTATTTTGGAAATTAACTTAATACTGTATCCTCTAGTATTTTTTTACCTCTAACAAAACTATTCATCATTTTGAACACCTCTATCACATATCCTCTAACATTATCTGCTCTATGGAGAACATCCCCAGCTTCTCCACTCTTTCCACATAACTGAAACCCCTTGTCATGGTATAATTCTATTAAATCTCTTCTGCACCCTATCTAAGACCTTGATCTTTAGCACAGAGGTGTATATGATCCAATTAGATAACCTGCTCAATTTTCCTTCACGTTGAAGCCAATGGAAAGAATAACCAGATGGTGTGTATAATGGCTGCCAATTGGCTACTGTCTGTTTTGTATCCCCACTAGAGTTAAATTTCACCTACAGCATCCTAAAAGATTAGGAGCAAAAAAAAACAATATGTTCCGACTTTTTCCCTCGCTTGGCCTGGTGGTGCTTTATTCGAAACTATTCCACAGGCACCAGAAGCATTGTTGTCCTTAACCCAAGTGGATATGTTTCTTGGATGACCATAGACAGTGAACGCTATCACAGCTGAGCCTGATCTGTTCTTGCATGTGCTTACTCTACTCATCAGCATTACTGGATAACAATCAGAAGTCGGGTGCAGAGCGATCTTTTTTCTCTCCTTAACCTGAGGATGATATTGCCAACTGTAGCATTGCAATTGCCATCCTGGTTGACATTGGCTAGCTCTGCACAGTTAAGTGGTGTAATTGAGGATCTCTTATCCTTTATGGCTTAGTCCAACATTATGTATTTAATTATTAAGTCATCAGGAAAATCCCCAAGTTTCAGATTGCTGGGGCATTTTTTAAAAATATACATGAAGTGCAATTTAGTGCCACAAGTTAAAGATTACACTGTTATGTTAAATTCTGATATATGCATAACATAATTCCCTTTGCTAGAGCAAGACTTACATACCATTAAATACAATGCTTTCCAGCCCAGCCAGCTGTCAGAGCCAGTGAACTAAAAAAGTTGTAATTACTTGAGTGGATTTGATGAAGATCAGAAAGATGATTGTGCCACATTAAATAACAATTGTATCTTTAATGATATGTTGGACTATAACACACCAGCCTTCTACCATTTCGTACACTACAGTGTACCTTTCTAATTACTCTAGTGGTTTCCTGTTCCCTGCTAAGATACAATGCTTTCAAAGAGTGTGCAATAGTTATGGGGGGTTCTTTGCTATACTGAGTACAGCTGCATGGTCATTGATAAATTAGCTGTAAATTGCTGGCAGATTGCAGATTGGTAATAACATTTTGTATTCACTAATTCCAAACATTTGCTTTGGATTCTAACTTTCAGAACTATTGGCTACTGATGCGGAGATCCAGATGTGTCCATGGTATTTTTGTAATGTATTATAAATGTGAGGAGATAGGAGATTGTAAC
The DNA here is from genome assembly GCF_017639515.1 of Carcharodon carcharias. Taxonomy (NCBI): domain Eukaryota; kingdom Metazoa; phylum Chordata; class Chondrichthyes; order Lamniformes; family Lamnidae; genus Carcharodon; species Carcharodon carcharias. Next base: position 71,820,953 of record NC_054477.1, on the reverse strand, counting down.
CCTTTCCCTGAGGAAGGTTTGGGTACAGTGAATTCACAATAAATTCAGTATCTAAGAGATATTTGAGAGTGTTTAAACATGCACATTAAACATGTAGTGAAACAAGTATATTACCTATGTAATAGCAACAAGAGAACACACCAAATGATTCACCAATAAATACCTTGAAGTAATGTCACCATGAACAACTTTAATGAAGCTCCTTTCATAAATGATAAGTTTCAAATTGCTCCGTACAAATAATCATTTTGCCTTGTCTTGAGAGTAAAATTTTGCCTTGGCTGACTTCATGTTACTATTGCTGGTAAGCATTCATATTTTGGCTCATGATTTGGAATTCTTCTTTGGACCAATTGTATCTTCCTGAGGTTAAATCTGAAGCTAAGCTTTCCCAATTCCTTGATTGGTTCAGCTCTTAGGTTCAATACTCGAACATCAGCAAGCCGTTAACAAGTTGAGTTCAGCCTTTTTAAAGCTACAAATCAAAGTCTTCATCACTGCTGATTAAGAACCTTCACAGGTTCAATTACATTATACAGCAAAAACAATTATGGTGGTAACCTGTTGGCTGATGATTCCAGAAGAGAAGTAGAACTGTGTTTTAATTTTTAAATGTTTGCACTGAGGCACTTGTTACAAATTCAAAGTCAATTTTGGAGCTCAAGGAATTTGGCTTTTTAGTTGGGTATTTGATTTGTTATATCCTTAGGATAATAAGTAATGAAAACAACTCAAAATTATTCTCATTTGTTTTGGTTACGACATTAAAGATTAAGGTTCACCAATCCTCTACCAGCAGCAGAAACTGCTCTTGAAGGGAGCAAATCTCCAATCTGTGCTCTCTGCAAGTGTAGCTCCCCATTGAAAATGTTCAGTCAAAAAATTTAGCCATGTATCAAAAAATGACTTCATTGTATAAAATGCATTGAGATGTTTTCATAATGGAATAAGACACTATAGAAATGTTATTATTTGTTTGTTCCTTTCTTTAGTATGGACCCTAAATGGTCTGATAATCAATAATAAAGCAGCGTTAATTAAAATACTTTGTTTCTCTCTTTTCGTGATAGTTTTGATGCTGTTTTTTCTTTGCCATTCAGAAGCCATTTTACAATTCTAATTTTAAAATTTTGAGCAAATTTAATAGCTTTTACTTTTTGATTCCAGTGAGCACTAGTTTTCTGATCAATTGCCTGTTGACAATAGAACTACCATTTAAGAATTGCTAGACAGTAGCAATTTGTAGTTTGTAAGAAGTGACAGCCCTCCAGTCAATTATGTTTGGTTCATGGATAATATAAGCATAGGGGATTGAAAATCTAGGTTATGTTGGTATTGTTCCACTCAGCATCCTTCTGTATTGACCTAGCTGAAGTTTGCAAGATTGTCAAGAGCACCTCATGTCCCTCCACTGATATACCATTTATCTCTCACTTCACTGCCTGTAGAAGGGGCCAATCCAGTTTAAACACAATGCACTGACCTTTCTTGAGGGGTCCCTTTAATGGCCTGTGTCTTCAGCCTCCCAGTGGGGCACATTTACACCCATCTGGAGTTATGTAGTCCTTATCTCTCTTGACACAGCAGCTTATTGTAATATGCCGAGTTCCTTCTGAGTTCTAGTTCAACTTTCTTAACCAAATTCCTGCCTTTTTCCAGTGGATCCACTTGAGTTGGACAGAGTTGTCAACAATTTACATTGCTATATACAATATCTTCATTATAGAAAAATGTATCAAAGTATTTCACAAAAGCACTCAAACAAAAATGAATATGAACCAATGAGGAAGGTAGTAGGTGGGGTGAAGAGTTGGGTGTTAAGGTGGGTTTTAAAGGAGGACAGGGAGATGGTAAGGTTGAGGGAAGGAATTCCAGGCTGGAGGTGATAGGTGACTTTTATTTATCCAGCCAAAATGTGAGGAAAACTGCAGTACTATGTCATAAACTCTTATACACTTATGCTCAAAGAGAAAGCACACTCAAATTCCAGATATAGTTTGTGTACCGGATTAACTGCCAATTTAACTTGTCAAGCAATCCATTTCTTTGACACCACCATTTTTTTCAATCTTTCCTTAAAATCAAAAACATAGCTAAAGAAGAGGTGAAAGATCTCTCAAGTCTTCAGATCAGAATTTCTTCTTTGTAGAGACACCTGCCAAAATTTCAAAATCTTGATCTACACCTTCTGGTTTTATATATTTTAAGTGGAAATTCTGCTGACAGCCCAAAATACCCTGCTAACCTTCACAATTGTCTAAGATCAAAGTATGTATAAAAATTCTACCATTTGTCTAGGTGGCAGCCTGGAATGGAGATTTCTTCCACAATGAAATACCTCAGTAACAAATTTGTCAAAAGAAATGTTCAGTACTGCACTGTCGTTAAGTGCTCAAGAGTGTACCTTGTATGATACAAAATACACTTGCATCATGTCATATGCATGTTTAAATGGTAGACAAAGAAGCGCAGTACTTTACATACTGAAACTCAAGTTATAATGTTAACATTGATTTTCTTGCATCGGGAATCAACAATATTTATCATTCTGATGAAAAATAAACAATAGCCTGAATCATCAAGCTGGATTTTACCAGCCCTTTGGGGAATGGCTGAGGTGCGAAGACTAGCAAGATGGTGCAGAATGGCGCAGGTGGTGGTCCATTGTCTTGCCTTGTCATTTTTTTCCAGTGGTGGAAAAGTGGCAGATGACCTTTTTACTCAGAGCCCAATTAAGTGGTCAATTAAGGGCTGCTTCCCACCTCCACTGGCATTTAACTATTAACTAATTAATTGGCTGCCACTGACAAGATGCGGCCCTGAGTTCTGCTGACTGCCAAAGTGGGTTCCCCTGGCCACCACCTCCACCATCACCTGCTTCAGGACCCAGTGGCGGGACCTCTGCCACCGCCACAAATTCAGCTCTGAAAAAGAGTCATACGGACTCGAAACGTTAATTCTGTTTCTCGCTGCCAGACCTGCTGAGTTTTTCCAGCATATTCTGTTTTTATTTCAGATTTCCAGCACTTGCTGTATTTTGCTTTTATTTCAGCCCATAGTTATCAGTTATTTTTAAAACTACCTTGTAGTGACCCGGTTTAAGATTGTACGGAAGTGATGAAGAGAAAACTCTGACAGGCCTTCTTGATCTAAAGGGGTTGTTCAATGGTACTACCAAAGCATCAACAATTTTTGTGTCCTAATGGCTCTGCAGGTATATGACTAGCTAACAGTTGGCTTCATTTCTTTGCACTCTTAATATGATTTTAAGTTAGTATTCCAGTCAAGTATTTCAGTAGTGAAGGAGAGAACGTAGCAATATATAAAACCTGCCCATCACTTAAGGCTCTAGGTGTACCTTTCTGTCCTCTCCACACTATCGGTGGTGGCTACATGAAGTCAATCAGCACCTTTAAAGTCGGCAGGTGAAGATTTCAAAATTCACATATTGATAAAAGAAGGAAAAAGTAAGTGAAAATGTATTCACACACACACACACACACACACATATCAGACACACACACATATCACAGACACACACACACACATATACCACACACACACACATACCACAGACACACACACACACACACATACCACACACACATACACACATACCACAGACACACACACACATACCACACACACATGCATTTACACACACACAAATAAAAATAACTGGAAAGTAATTGTTTTATAGTAACCTTCTGTTAGTGAATGCAGTAGCAGTGTTTCATTGTGCAATTGTTTCAATATTACACAATTCTCACCAAAATGTTTCTGAAATAATGAAGAGGCTTCTTTACTTCAGTAGTTAGCATGTGCGAATCCTCAGTGAAGAAGAGACTAAATAGTTAGAGACAACTAACTTTTACAGCCCTCCCCATTAGATCTGAATTGGGAATTTGAGAAAAAACTCTCAAAGTTTAAGGAATGCAGCACTACAGTCTCTCTGGAATAAAAAGAAAACAAAAACATCAAAATAGCACATCAAAGGACTTGCCAATTGTACATGGACCTCAGATTGAAACACGTCTCTAATTCTTAACTATCAAGACGCTCAAAATGTCACACTACAATAAAGAATGTAAAAAATTTTCAGTCCATACTTACTATTTTCAAATCGAATTATATGATTCTTGTACAATGTACATTAGAATGTTACCTTTGCAGTGCTGATGACACCTAACAATTGTTCTACCACTTTGTGGCTTAGGGAAGTTCTGTTAAAGGTAAAAAAGCAAGACAGTTATACAAGGACAGTGCTCGCTCCATGTAATTCTCCTGAACAAAACAAAACCCTCTCAAGTGTGCACTTTGCTATAACAGAAAGCAAGTCACTGCAGTGGTAATGACTTGCAGTTTACAGCTTTCATTTGTTACATTTCCTCAATAGTCGTTGTGTTGAGATTAACTGCTTAAATGGTCTGCAGCTGTCTGTTATGAATTAGGGGAGTTTAATCAAAGTATTTCAAATGTAGAGCACAATGATAATACACGGGGGAAGTACTATTTAAGAGATAATGATGGTTTCAGAAGATCACTGTAGTAATGTTTAGTGCATATGCCTTCAGCACTAGATTTGTTGTTGTACTGAATATGCTTAATGGATCAGTGAAAACCTGCCTAATGTGGGATTGTTTGATGGGGCTGACAGAACTGGAATTAGTCCATTGCTGTTTACTGCACACAGCCATTAAGATTAATTGCTGCCAGATAATTTTGACTGTTTTTATCTGTAGGAAAGAAAGTGTCACTAATGGTTTTATAAATTGGCTTGCAACTAATGGTGGTAGAAAGCGGCTTGTGTTGTAAAGCTGGCTGACAGTGGTTGGTCTCTACTTGCCGATGCGCATCGTGTTGGTTTAAGTTATACTAGATATGATACGATCTACAGGTCCCAGCTGCAAGACAACGGATGAGTGCAAACTTCAGTAAAAGTTTATTGTTTTCTTAACAGAGCATTTACCAATGCTGTTTGTTTTTAAAGAAAAGCATTTACGTTTATTTTCTAACCATTTTATAGTATTTATAAGCAAAAGGTTCAAGTTTAACAAATCTAAGTAAAGCCATTTATCCTGAATGGACAGCCAGGTGGTGGAGAGTGTGCTTCAAATGTAATTTTCTTTCCCATTTGTCTCTGCTCAAGAGATGAAAGTTTTTTTAAAAAAGCCAGCAGATCTCCCATGGTATTTCTCATATGTCACCGAGGATACACTATTTAATCAAAATATGGTCTTCCATATTTTGTGCAGTGGATAACATCAAGACCAATGATTTACAGTGAATTACCAAGTCAAATTCCATTGCAGATTCATAGAGTTTTACAGCTCAGAAACACGCTCTTCGGCCAATCGTGTCCATGCTGGCCATCAAGCACTTATCTATTCTAATCACATTTTCTAGCGCTAAGCCCAAAGCCTGTATGCTCTGGCATTTCAAGTGCTCATCTAAATACTTCTTAAATGTTGTAAAGGTTCCTGCCTCTACCACCCCCTCACGCAGTGTTCCAGATTCCAACCATCCTCTGGTTGAAAACATTTTTTCCTCAAATCCCTTGTAAACCTCCTGTCCCTTACCTTAAATCCAAGTCCCCTGGTTATTGACACCTCCGCTAAGGGGAAAAGTTTCTTCCTATCTACCCTCTCTATGCCCCCTCATAATTTTTTATATCTCTATCAGGGCCCCCCTCAGCCTTCTCTGCTCTAAGGAAAACAATCCTAGCCTATCCAGTATCTCTTCATAGCTGAAACGCTCCAGCCCAGGCAACATCCTGGTGAATCTCCTCTGCACCCCTTCCAGTGCAATCACATCCTTCCTATAGCGTGGCGACCAGAACTGCACACAGTACTCCAGCTGTGGCCTAACTAGTGTTTTATACAGCTGCAACGTAAACCCCCTGCTCTTATATTCTATGTCCTGCCTATTAAAGGCAAGTATCTCATATGCCTTCTTAACCACCTCATCTACCTGTGCTGCTGCCTTCAGGTATCTATGGACACCTAGGTCCCTCTGATCTACTGTACGTCCTAGGGTGCTACCATTCATTGTGTATTCCCTTGCCATGTTAGTCCTCCCAAAATGCATCACCTCACACTTCTCAAGTTTAAATTCCATATGCCACTGCTCTGCCCATCTTACCAGCCCATCTATATCGTCCTGTAATCTAAGGCTTTCCTTCTCACTATTTACGACACCACCAATTTTCGTGTCATCTGCGAACTTACTGATCATACCTCCCAAATTCACGTCTAAATCATTAATATACACTACAAACAGCAAGGGTCCCAGCACCAATCCCTGTGGTACACCACTCTTCACAAGCTTCCAGTCACAAAAACAACCTTCAACCATTACCCTCTGCCTCCTACCATGAAGCCAATTTTGGATCCAATTTACCAAATTGCCCTAGATCCCATGGAGTCTTATCTTCTTGACTATTCTCCCATGCGGGACCTTGTCAAAAGCTTTACTGAAGTCCATATAGACTACAACAACTGCACTACCCTCATCTATACAACTAATCACCTCCTCAAAAAATTCAATCAAATTTGTTGGACATGATCTCCCCCTGACAAAGCCGTGCTGACTATCCCTGATCAATCCCTGCCTCTCCAAGTGGAGATTAATCCTGTCCCTCAGAATTTTTTCCAATAGTTTCCCTACCACTGATGTTCAACTCACTGACCTATAATTACCTGGTTTGTCCCTATTACCCTTCTTGAATAATAGTACCACATTCACTGTTCTCCAGTCCTCTGGTACCTCTCCTGTGGTCAAAGAGGATTTGAGAATTAATGTCAGAGCCCCTGCAATCTCCTCCCTTGTCTCACATAGCACCTTGGGATACATTTCATCTGGGCCTGGAGATTTATCCACTCTTAAGCCTGCTAAAACTGCTAATACCTCCTCCCTTTCAATGCTAATTTGTTCAAGTATATCACAGTCCCCCTCCCTGCTTTCTACACCTACATCGTATTTCTCCATCGTGAACACAGAAGAAAAATAATCATTTAAAACCTCACCTATGTCATCCAGCTCCCTGCACAGATTGCCACTTTGGTCTCTAATGGGTCCTACTCTTTCCCTGCTAATCCTCTTGCCTTTAATATATTTATAAAATGCCTTCGGATTTTCCTTTATCTTGCCCGCGAGTGTTTTTTCATGCCCCCCTCTTCGTTCTCCTAGTTACATTTTTAAGAAACCCCCTACACTTTCTATACTGTTCTAGGGCTTCCACTGTTTCAGCCCTCTGTATCTGCCATAAGCCTTTTTTTCCTATCCAATCCACTATATGCCTTAACATCCAGGGTTTCCTGGACTTGTTGGTCTGATCTTTTGCCTTTTCAGGAACATGTTGGCCCTGAACTCTCACTATTTCCTTTTTGAATGACTCCCACTGGTCTGATATAGATTTTGCTACAAGTAGCTGCTCCCAGTCCACTTTGGCCAGATCCACTTTGGCCAGATCCTGTCTTATCATGTTGAAATCAGCCTACTCCCAATTTAGGACCTTTACTTCCAGTCCATCTTTATCCTTTTCCATACTATCTTAAATCTTACAGAGTTATGGTCACCATCCCCGAAATGCTCCCCCACGGTCACTTCTACCACTTCCCCGGCTTCATTCCCTAAGATTAGGTGCAGTGCTGCCCCGTCTCTTGTAGGACTTGCTACGTGCTGGCTCAAAAAGCTCTCCTGGGTGCACTTTCAGAATTCCTGCCCCTCTAAGTCTTTCACACTAAGACTATCCCAGTTAATATTGGGGAAGTTGAAATCCCCTACTACTGTTACACTATTATTTTTACACTTCTCTGAGATTTGCCTACATGTCTGCTCCTCTATCTGCCCCTGACTGTTTGGAGGCCTATAGTACACTCCCCTTTTTGTTTTTAAGTTCTACCCATATGGCCTCATTTGAGGAACCATCTAAGATGCCATCCGTCCTTACTGCAGTAATTGACTCCTTGATCAATAGTGCAATTTCACCTCTTTTTCCCCCCGCATCACCCCCTACTGTACCTCCACTCTGTATCCCACTCCCCTTCCAAATTAGTTTAAATCCCCACCCGCGGTAGCAAACCTCCCCGCAACAATGTTGGTCCCATTCCGGTTCAGGTTCAACCCATCTGACTTGTACAGGCCCCACCTTCACCAGAAACAGTACCAGTGATTCAGGAAACTAAAGCTCTCCCTCCTGCACCAACTCTTCAGCCTTGCATTCATCCTCTCTATTCTCCTATTCCTATACTCACTAGCATGTGACACAGCACATAATCCAGAGATTACAACCTTTGAGGTCCTGCTTTGTAATCTGTGACCTAGCTCCCTAGATTCTTGTTGCGGGACCTCATCCCTCTTTCTACCTCTGTCGTTGGTATCAATATGAACCACAACATCTGACTGTTCGCCCTCCCCCTTCAGAATGGCCTACTGTTCTGTGACATCCTTGACCCTGGCACCAGGGAGGCAACACACCATCCTGGATTCATGTCTACAGCCACAGGAGCACCTGTCTGCACCCCTCACCTCTCACTATTGAGTTTCCTACCATTATTGCTCTTGCACGCTTACTCCTCCCCCCTTGTGCAGCTGAGCCACCCACAGTGCCATGACTTGGCTCTGGCTGCACTCGCCAGAGGAACCTTCACCCTCACCATTTTCCAACACAGAAAAATGGTTCTTGAGTGAGATGCACTCTGGGGCTTTCCTGACTACCTACCTGCCACCCTTCTTCTGACTGGTGGTCACCCATTCCCTCTCTGACTGCACTTCCTTAAGCTGTGGAGTGACCACATCTAAAAACGTGCTCTCCACGTAACCCTCAGCCTTGCAGATGCACCGTTGCGTCTCCAGATGCTCAAGCTCCAAAACCTGTTGCTCAAGCTGGTCAAGCCGGTGGCACTTCCTGCACGTGGTCATCCAGACTGCAAGGAGTATCTAAGAATTCCCACATATTGCAGGCGGTACAACACACGGGACTGAGCTCCCTTGCCGTACTTTTTGTTTGTTTTAATTAAAAGACTATTTCCTTATATTTATGCCAAGTAGAAAACTATTTCGTTTTTCTTTAAAAAATGCTGAGACACTTGCCTTCTGTAATGTTGCTTTAAAGTGGAACTGAAGTGTAGGACATGGACTCCTAACTTCTGCATTCATCTGTCACCATTGACTAGAAGCTTCTTTAGGTCTGATGTTTTATGTCATTACCATCACCGAGTCCCACAGCACCAACATCCTGGGGCGTTATCAATGACCAGGAATATAACTGAACCAATCCATACCTATGTCATGACTACTCAAGCAAATCACAGGTATTTGGGGTCAAGTGACTTAGCTCCTGATTCCCAAAAGCCACTCCACCACCTACACCACAGGTTAGGAGTGTGATGAGATACTCTCCACTTGCCTCGGTGCATGTAGCTGTAATAATACTCAAAAAGATCAACATCTAGTACATAGTAATCTGTTTGAGCAGCAGTTATGCCATTAAAATAAAAGTCCACCTTCTCCATCACAACCGCCCCTGTCATACCCAACCCACACCTCCTACCATTGTCCAATGCCTGCAGTTTGTACTACAGGAGGTACTACAATGACTCACCAATCTTTCTTCAGCAGCATCTCCAAACTAGCATATCTATGACCTAGAAAGACAGGACAGTGGGTAAGTGGGATTCTCATCACCTTCAGGTTACCCTTCAAGTGACACACCACCCTGATTTGCACACACATGACCATTCTTCTTCATCTCTGTATCAAAATTCCAGAACTCCCTACCTAACAGCATTGGGAGAGCATCTTCAACATGTGGACTGCAGAGATTCAAGGATGAGCAATAAATGCTGGCCCATTACCAGCTTCTCCAAGGGCAACCAGGGCAGCATGAAATGTCCATCTTGCCAGCAACACCCACATCACGAGAATGAGAAAAATACAGGCACGATGGCATCTCAGTAATATTACTGAACTAGTAGCCAGAGGCCCATTCTAATGCTTTGGAGACATAAATATCACCATTGAATTTAAATTCAATTAATGAGCAAACCCGGAATTAAGAGCCAATCTCAGTAATGGTGACCATGAAACTACAGGATTGTCAAAAAAAGAAATCTGGTTCAAGATGGTCCTTTATGTAAGGAAATGTGCCGCTTTACTTGGACTCCAGACCCACAGCATTGTGGTTGACTCTTAACTGCCCTCTCAAATGGCCTAGCAAACCCCTAAGTTGGATCAGAACACTCAAATGAGAATAAAACTGGACAGACCTTCTGGCATCAACCTAAGCAATAGAAGCGAAAAAGGCACACCCTGCCCAGTCAACCTTGCAAAGTCCTCCTCACTAATATCTAGAGTCTTGTGCCAAAAGTGGGAAAGCTGTCTTATGGCCTAGTCAAGCAACAGCCTGACATAGTCATGTGCACCAGATATTGGTATACCTAACAGTTAACGTCCCAGACTCCTCCGTTACCATCCCTGAGTATATCCTGTTATGCTAAAACCTGAGGTAGTAGCAGAGTGGTGTACAGTCGGGGGAGAGTGGCCCTGGGAGTCCTCAAAATTGACATTTTTTTATTCGTTCATGGGATGTGGGTGTTGCTAGCTAGGCCTTCATTTATTGCCCATCTTAATTGCCCTTGAGAAGATGGTGGTGTGCTGCCTTCTCAAACCTTTACCTTTATCTTATGAGAAAAGGTTAGACAGGCTGGGCCTGCATCCATTAGACTTTAGAAGATTGAGAGGTGATCTTATTGAAACATATAAAAGCCTGAGGGGACTTGACAGGGTGGATGTTGAAAGGATATTTCGTCCTATGGGAGAGACAAGAATTAGGGGACACAATTTAAAAATAAAAGGGTCTCCCATTTCAGACAGAGATGAGAAGAATTATTTTTTCTCAGAGAGTTGTGAAGCTTTGCAACTCCCTTCCCTTGATAGTGGTAGAGGTTAGATCAATGAATATTTTTAAAGCTGAGGTAGATAGATTCTTGACTAACAAGGAAGTCAAAGGTTATCGGGGGTAGGCAGAATGAGGAGTTGAGGCCACAATCAGATCAGCCATGATCGAATTGAATGGCGGAGCAAGCTTGAGGGGCCGAATAGCCTACTCCTGCTCCTAATTCGTATGTTTGTTGCAGTCCATGTGGTGTAAGTACATCCACAGTGCTGTTAGGAAGGGAGTTCCAGGATTTTGACCCAGTGACAATGAAGGAATGGTGATATATATTCCAAGTAAGGATGATGTGTGGCTTGGAGGGAAACTTTCAGGTGGTGGTGTTCCCATGCATCTGTTGCCCTTGTCCTTCCAGGTGGTAGAGGTCGTGGGTTTGGAAGATGCTGCCTAAGGAGCCTTGGTGAATTCCTGCAGCGCATCTTGTAGGTGGTATCCGCTGCTGCCACTGCTTGTTGGTGGTAGAAGGAGTGAGTGTTAAAGGTGGTGGATGGGGTGCTAATCAATTGTGAATTCAATTAAAAATTAAAAGCCTAATGTAGGTGACTCTTAAATGCACTCTGAAATGGTCTATCAAGCCTCTCAGTTCTCAAGAGCAATTAGGGATGGGTAATAAATGCTGGCCCAGCCAGTGACACCCACATCCCATGGGGAATGAAAGAAAAAAACCTATGAAGCCTCATGGCATCCTGCAAAACATGGGCAAGGAAATTTCCTGCTGACCACCACCTACCACACTTCCTCAGCTGATGAATCAATACTCCTTCATATTGAACACCATTTGAAAGAAACACTGAGGGAGACCAAAGACACAGAGTGTAATCGAGGTACACCCTCACCCTCTGGTGACCCTCACTAAGAGTGGCTTGAATAGCTGGCTGAATCCTGAAGGCATAGCTGCCAGACTCAGCCTGCAGCAGCAGAACCAACCAAAGAGAAAAACCTACCTCACTTTGTCCTCACTAATCTACCTGTAGCAAATGCATCTGTCTGACAGTATTGGTAGGAGTGACCATCATAGGGTCCTTGTGAAAACAAGCTCCCATCTTCTCACAGAGGAGATGCCCCCCCCCCCCCCTCCCCAACATGTCCCCTCCCCAACGTGTTCTGTGGCATTACCACCGTGCTAAATGGGATAGATTCAGAAATATCTGGCAGCTCAAACCTGGACATCCATGAGGCACTGTGGACCTTCAGCTGCAGCAGAAGTGAATTTAACCACAATCTGTAATCTCATGGCCCGTCATATCCCTCACTCTACCATTACCATCAAGCCAGAGGTCAATACTGGCACAATGAGGAGTGCAGGAAGGCATGCCAGGAGCAGTACCAGGCATACCTAAAGATGAAGTGTCAACCTGGTGAAGCTAAAACACAGGACTACATGCATACTAAACAAAATAAACAGCATGTGATAGAGCAAAGCAATGCTACAACAAGTGAATCAGATCAAAGTTGGGCAGTCATGCTATATTCCAGTCATGAATGGTAGTGGAAATTAAATAACTAACTAGAGGAAGAGGCTCCACAAATATCCCCATCCTTAATGATGGGGTAGCCCAGCATGTTAGTGTTAAAGGCAAGGCTGAAGCATTTGCAAACATCTTCATCCAGAAATGCCAAGAGGATGATCAACCTCAACCTTTCTCTGGGCTGCCCAGCAACACAGGTGCCAATCTTTGGACAATTTGCTTCCCTCCGTGTGGTAGCAATAAATGGCTGAAAGCATTTGATACAGCAAAGGCTGTGGGCCCTGACAACATCCAAACAGTAGTACAGAAGATTTGTGCTGCAGAACTAGTCACGGCTTTAGCCAAGCTGTTCCAGTACCGCTACAACAATAAAAATAAAGCTATGTTGCTCGATCAGCTGAGAAATGGTAGAAGATATAATATTGAAACTCTACAGTCCCTGGTTAGACTGCACTTGAATACAGTGTTCATTTTTCGCCACTAAGACATTAGAGGGAGAATTTTCCCCTTGTTGGGTGGGTGCAGCAGGTGGGCCCGGGAGCAGCTGCACAACGGTCCGCCGCTTGCAATCGGGCCCCTACTGCAATTTCACGCTGGCTGGTCAATTAATGTAAATCATGCACTGAAATGCTCAGCACTGCCTGGGTTGGGGTTGGGGTTGGGGTGGGGTGAGCGCAGAAGACAGCTCATGTGCGTGGGTGCGCTCAGTGAAAGCCCCCTGAAAGCACAGAGCTGCCTCAGGGAGCTGAAAAAAATTTTTAACACTAAAAATAAGGATTTCAAAAATAAGGAAAAATAAGTTTTAAAAATTTTTATTGCTTTTTTATTTACTGTCCGAAACCTCATCCTGCCCGTGGATGAGGCTTTGTTAAAAATGCAAAGGGTGCTTGGCCTGTTCGCCTGCCCGCCAACAAAATGTTTGATTTAATTAATTGAATAAAGCCCTTAATAGGCCTCTTGATTGTCAATTGCATGCAGCCACCTCTCGCCCATGCCCGCCGAGTGAAATATTGCCCAGAGTGCGTGATGATGTCAGGGCATTCGCCTGACATCATCGAGCACTATTTTACTCCTGTTCGGGTTGGGTGCATGCCTGCCCAACAAGGGAAAAATTCTGCCCAAGGGAAAGATTAGAACCATGCATTGTCATAGAATAGAGAAGAAATAAAGGGTACAATTCTAAAGGGGGTATAAGAGTAAAGGGACCTGGGAGTATATGTATGCAAATATTTGAAGGTGGCAGAGCAGCTTGAGAAAGCAGTTAGTAAAGCATATCGTATTCTGGTCTTTATAAATAAAGGTATGGAGTACAATAACAAGGATGTTATGGTGGACTTGTATAAAACCCTAGTTTGACCTCAACTAGAGTATTGTGTCCAGTTCCGGGCACCACACTTTAGAGAGGATGTGACGGCATCCATGGCAGGTGCAGAACGATTCACGAGAATGCTTATAGAGAAGATAAGCTTCAACTTCATGGATAAATTTGGGGAGGCAGTGTGTTAGTGGTAATGTCATTGGACTAGCCCAGGGTGATGCTCTGGAGACACACGTTCAAATCCCACCATGACAGCTGGTGGAATTTAAACTCAATTAATAAATCTGGTACACAAAGTTAGTCCCACTAATGGTGACCATGAAACCATTGTTGATTGTCATTAAAACCCACCTGGTTCACTAAAGTTCTTTAGGGAAGGAAATCTGCCATCTTTACCGGGTGACTCCAGATCCACAGCAATGTGGTTGACTCTTAAACGCCCTCCGAAATGTCCGAGAAAACTATTCAGTTGTACAAAACGCAACAGAAAAGTAAAAAGGGAATGAAACCGGGCGGACCACTGGCATTGACCTAGGCACAGGAAACTATAATGGTACATCCAGCCCTCTCGACCCTGCCAAGTCCTCCTTAGTAATAACCTGGGGACTTGTGCCAAAATTTGGAGAGCTGTCTCACAGCAAGTCAAACAGCAGCCTGACGTAATCATACTCATGGAATCATACCTTATAGATAATATCCCCAGTCACCATCCCTGGGTATGTCTTGTCCCACTGGTAGGACAGACATACCAGAAGTGCCAACACGGTGGTATACAGTCAGGAGGGATTTGCCCTTGGAATCCTCAACATTGAATTACGAGCATACGAACAAGGAACAGGAGTAGGCCCTTTGGCTCCTCAAGCCTGCTCCACCATTTAATAAGATTATAGTTAATATGAAAGTAACCTCAAAACTGCATCCCTCCTACCCCTGATAACCTATCACCCCTTTGTTTACCAAGAACCTACCCACCTCTGCCTTAAAAATATTCAAAGACTCTGGCCAGAATTTTTCACTTGTTGGGCAGGTGCGCGCCCAACCTGAACAAGCATAAAATGACATCCGGCGGGCGAGTGTCCCAATGTCATCGGGCACTCGCTCGATATTTTGGTCGGTGGGCGTGCATGGGAGTCAGCAGCGCACCTACTGACTATTAACAGGCCTATTAAGGCCATTAAAGATGTAATTGAATTAAACTTTTCGCTGCACATCCAATCTTACGGTAGGTGGTCAGGCGAAAAGGCAAGCAGCCTTTGGATATTTTGTGAACCTTATCCACGGACAGGATGAGGTTTCAATCCATCATTAAAAAAAAACATTTTCAAACTAATTTCTAACATGCCCCTGCTCATGTGACAGAGTCACATGAGGGGATACGAGAAGACATGTTGTTAACATTTTTTAAAGCTTTTTTATTTTTCAAAATCTTCATCTGCCTGAGGCAGCTCTCTGCCTCAGGGAACTTTTCCTGCACGCACTGGTGCACATGCATAAACTTGCGCGCTCAGCCTCCTCCCTGCACCCCCACACTGGCAGCGTTGAGTGCTGCAACATGCGTTTCATGCCAGGCGGGCCTTAATTGGACCACCAGCGTGAAATCACAGGTGGGCCCATATGGGTGGTGTTTGGCTTCCTGACCACTCCTGCTTGTCCCCGCCAAGTCTACCCAATGAGGGCAAAATCCTGGCCCTTGTTTCCACTGCCTTTTCAGGAAGAGAGTTCCAAACACTCACGACCCTCTGAGAGTAAAAATTTCTACTCATCTCCATTTTGAATGGACAACCCCTTATTTTTAAACAGTGACCCCTAGTTGTAGATTCTCCCACAAGAGGAAACACCTTCTCCACATCCACCCTGTCAAGCCTCTTCAGGACCCCATGAAGTCTCTGCCATCAAGTCAGACATGGGTATGGAAACCCCCTGCTGAATACCATCTACCATGCTCACTCAGCTGATGAATCAGTATTGCTCCATATTGAACACCACTTGGAAGAAGCGCTGAGGATTGCAAGGGCACAGAATGTACTCTGGGCGGGGGATTTCAATGCCCATCACCAAGAGTGGCTCAATATAGCACCCCTGTTGACTGAGCTAGCCGAATCCTAAAGGACATAGCTGCCAGACTGGGTCTGTGACAGGTGGTGAGGGGCCCAACAAGAGGGAAAAACATACTTGACCTCGTCCACAGCAATCTAACTATAATTGATGCACCCAAACATTATTGGTAAGAGTGACCACCACACAATCCTTATGAAGACAAAGTCCCATCTTCACTTTGAGCATACCCTCCAACATGTTGTCTGGCACTACCACATGTGCTAATGGGATAGATTTCAAAGAGATCCAGCAACTCAAAACTCAGCGTCCATCAGGCGCAGCATCCATCAGCAGCAGCAGAATTGTCTTCAACCACAATCTGTAATCTCATGGCAAAGCACAACCCTGGTTCAATGAAGAGTACAGGAATGCAGGCCAGGAGCAGTGCCAGACATACCAAAAATGAGGTATCTTTTTATTCGTTCATGGGGAATAGGCATTGCTGGTTAGGCCAGCTTTTATTGCCTGTCCCTAATTGTCCTTGAGGAGACGGTGGTGAGCTACCTTCTTGAACTGCTACAGTCCATGTGGTGTAGGTACACCTACAGTGCTGTTAGGGAGGGTGTTCCAGATTTTTGACCCAGCGAGAGTGAAGGAACAGTACTATAATTCCAAGTCAGGATGATGTGTGGCTTAGAGGGAAACTTGCCGGCGGTGATATTTCCCTGTATCTGTTGCCCTTGTCCTTCTAGGTGGTAGAGGTCATGGGTTTGGAAGGTGCTGTCTAAGGAGCCTAGGTGAATTCCTGCAGATGTAGATGGTACACGCTGCTGCTACTGTGTATCAGTGGTGGATGGAGCGAATGAGAGAATGTTAAAGGTGGTGGATGAGGTGCTAATCAAGCAGGCTGCATTGTCGTTGATGGTATCAAGCTTCTTGAGTATTGTTGGAGCTGCACTCATCCAAGCAAGTGGAGTGTATTCCATCATACTCCTGACTTGTGCCTTGTAGATGGTGGACAGGATTTGGGGAGTCAGGAGGTGAGTTACTCTCTGCAGAATTCCCAGCCTCTGAACTGCCCTTGTAGCCACAGTATTTATATGGTTGGTCCAGTTCAGTTTCTGGTCAATAGTAACCCCCCAGGATGTTGATATTGGAGGATTCAGTGATGGTAATGCCATTGAATGTCAAGCAGCAATGTTTAGGTTCTTTCTTGTTGGGGGTGGGCATTGCCTGGCACTTGTGTGGCGTGATTGCTACTTGCCACTTGTCAGCCCAAGCTTGAATATTGTGCAGGTCTTGCTACATTTTAAACTCGGACTGCTTCAGTGTCTGAGGAGTTGCGAACGGTGCTGAACATTGTGCAAACATTGCCACTTCTGACCTTTTGATGGGAGGAAGGTCATTAATGAAGCAGCTGAAGATGGTTGGGCTTGGGACACTACCCTGAGGAACTCCTGCAGTGATGTCAACCTGGTGCAGATTGAGCTACAACACAGGTCTATTTTCATGCCAATCAGCAGAAACAGCATGTGATAGAGCTAAGCAATCCCACAAACAACAGATCAGTTCCAAGCTCTGCTGTCCTGCCATATCCAGTCGTGAATGGTGATGGACAATTAAACAACTAAAAGGAGGAAGAGGCTCCACAAATCCTCAATGATGGGGGAGCACAGTACATTAGCACAAAAGACAAGACTGTAGCATTTGCAACAATCTTCAATCAGAAGTGCCGAGTGGATGATCCATCTCAGCCTCCTCCTGATGTCCTCAGCATCACAGATGCCAGTCTTGATCCAATTCAATTCACTCCCATGTATTGGCTGGAGGAACTGGACAATGCAAAGGCTATGGGTCCTGACAATATTCTGACAATAGTACTGAAGATTTGTGCTCCAGAACGTTCTGCGACCCTGGCTAAGCTGTTCCAGCACAGCTACATCACCGGCATCTACCTAGCAATGTGGAAAATTATCCTGTACACAAAAAACAGGACAATTCCAACCAGACCAATTACTGCCCCATCAGTCTACTCTTGATCTTCAGCAAAATGATGGAAGAGGCCATCAACAGTGCTGTGAAGCGGCACATAATTGCAATAACCTGCTCACTGATGCTCAGTTTGGGTTCTACTGGGGCCAGTCTGTTCTTGACCTCATTACAACCTTACTCCAAACATGGACAATTAAGCTGAACTCAAGAGGTGAGGTGAGAGTGATTGCCATCAAGGCAGCATTTGACAGAATGTGGCAACAGGAAGCCCTAGCAAAAAGGAGTCAATGGGATTCAGGGGGAACACTCTTCACTGGTTGGAGTCTTATCTAGAAGATGGTTGAGATTGTTGGAGGTCAATAATCTCAGTCCCAGGAGTTCCTCAGGGTAGTGTCCTTGGCCCAATCATCTTCAGCTGCTTCACCCATGACGTTCCATTGTAAGGTCAGAAGTGGGAATGTTCGCTGATGATTGCACAATGTTCAGCACCATTCGCGACTCCTCAGATACAGAAGCAGTCCATGTTCATATGCAGCAAATATGTACAACATACAGAGTTGAACTGATAAGTAGCAAGTAACATTCATGTCACAAAAGTGCCAGGCAATGACCATCTCCAACAAGAGAGAAGCTAACCATCTCCACTTGGTATTCAATGGCATTCATCACTGAATCCCCCACTATCAACATCCCGGGGGTTACCATTGACCAGAAACTGAACTGGACCAGCCATATAAATACTGTGGCTACAACAACAGATCACGTGCTGTGAATTCTGTGGCGAGTAACTCACCTCCTGACTCCCCAAAGCCTGTTCACCATCTACAAGGCACAAGTCAGGAGTTTTGGTGGAATGGTCTCCAATTTCCAGGATGAGTGCAACTCCAACAACAGTCCAGGACAAAGCAACCTACTTGATTGGCACCATATCCACCCCCATAAACATTTACTCCCTCCCCCACCGTTGCACAGTGACAGTAGCATGTACCATCGACAAGATACACTGCAGCAACACACCAAGGTTCCATCGACAGCACTTGCCAATCCTCTATCACTCAAAGGGACAAGGGAAGCAGGGGCGTGGGAACACCACCACTGCCAGCCAGTAAGGCCAGAGATTGCAAAATTAGTAGAAAAACAGAGTTAAAGGCTCTGCATCTGAATACATGTAGCATTTCGTAACAAAATAGATGAATTGACAGCTCAAATAGAAATTAATATTTATGATCTGATAGCCATTACAGAGAAATGGCTGCAGGATGATAATGGCTGGGACATGAACAGTCAAGCATACATAACATTTTGAAAGGACAGGAAGCAAAGAAAAGGTGGAGGGGTCGCTCTGTTAATTAAGGATGACATTGGTACAAAAGGCAGTTGACTTTAATTCTAAAGATCAAGATGTAGAATCAGTTGGGTAGAAATAAGGAATAGTAAAGATAAGAAGTCATTTGTGTAAGTGGTTTATAGGCCCCCTAACAGTAACTGTACTGTAGGATGGAATATATAGGAAGGAATAATGGGGGCTTATGAGAAAGGTACAGTGATAATCATGGGTGATTTTAATCCATGTGTGGATTGGGTGAATCAGGTTGGCAAAGAAAGCTTGAAAGATGTGTTCATAAAGTGTTTCCAGAACAATTTCTTAGACCAGCTAGTTCTAGGGACAATCAGATAGCAGGCTATTCTAGATCTGGTAATGTGCAATAAGACAGGATTAACTAATGACCTCATAGTGAAAGCACCCCTAGATTGCAGTGATCAAAACATGATTAAATTTTGCATTCATTTTAAGGGAGAGAATGGTGGGTCTAAGACTAGTGTTGTGAACTTAAATAAGGACAATTATGAGGATATGAAGACAGAACTAACTAAAGTGAACTGGGAAATTAGGTTAAGGGATATGTCAATAAAGATGCAGTGGCAAACATTTAAGAAGATATTTCGTAACATTCAGCAAAGATACATTTCAGTGAGAAAGAAAGACTGTAGGGGAAGGACATACCATCAGTGGCTTAGTAAGAAAGTATTAAATTGAAAGAAAGATAGTATTAAATTGAAAGAAAAAGCATATAATTCCAAAAAGATTAGTGACAGAGTGGAAGATTGGACAGGATATAAAAAAAGCAAAGAATGGCTAAAAAAAGGGGAGAAATTAGAATAGAAGAGAAAACTAACTAGAAATATAAAAACAGATAATAAGAGTTCCCACAGGTGTTTAAAAGGAAGCAAATAAGTGGAGAGAGTGTTGGTCCTCTAGAGAGTTTGGGGAATTAATAATAGGAAATAAGGAAATGGCAGATGAATTGAATAGATACTTTGTATCTGTCTTCACTGTAGAGGATACAACTAACATCCCAGAAATAAGTGTGCATCAAGAGGTGAAAGGAAGGGAGGAACTTAAAACTATTACAATGACCTAGGAAAGAGGGTTGATAAAAATTCTTAGAACTGACAGCTGACAAGTCCCCAGATCCTGATGGGGACTTCATCCTAGGGTCTTAAAAGAAGTTGCTGCTGAGATAATAGATGCATTGGTTTTAATTTTCCAAAATTCCCCAGATTCTGAAAAGGTCTCGTCAGATTGGAAAATAGTGAATGTGATGATTCTATTCAAGATAAGAAGGAGATAGAAAGCAGAAAACTACAGGTCAATTAGCTTAACATCTGTCATTGGGAAAGGCTGTGTTGCTCCAACGCCATTCATGCGCATGTTTTACTCTGTTACGTCATTGAGAGTGACGGTGTGTGCAGCAGCCAGGACCAAAGACGGCGCTGCTCAAATTATCACAGCTGGGCAGCAGCATCCTTTTAATGAGCATTCAGCGATAGGTGGCGCAGTAGTTCCAAATGCACTACACAGAGAAAATGCCTAAACTTAATGATATGAGTATGTTAAGTATTCCAATATGTCCCTGCTTATTTCAGTCTCAAACCACTGCCTGAAGAAACAATGAAACTGCAGACATACTCCGGAGATCCCATCTCTATTTACAATTTATTTATCAGCTTCTTAGTCCTTGTCTGCAGAAGAACTCTTTTTTCTTTCCCTTTACACTGTGTCTCTTGGAGGGGGAAGGGGTGAGGAGGAGGATGGTGGATGGGAATTGGGGGGTGAGGTGGAGGGAGGGGATGGGGTGACAAGGAGAGGGGGAATGGGGTGAGCAGGAGGGGATGGGAGTGAGGAAGAGCGACTGGCGACCCCCATAAATACTACCCAACCCTCCACATGGACGGCCCGTCACACCACCCAGGAACTGCCGAACTTTGAAATTTGTGCATGCGCGATCCTTCTGACATCACAACGCCCATACAGCCCTGTGTGGGTGGGCCTTAACTGCACATGCTGAGACATTGGCGAATGCGTAGAGTCATACTGGCAGACTGGGTGCAATGAAGGGACCAGTGTGCATACACAGACTGTCACCTTGCATTGGCAGTGGTCACAGAGATTGGGAAAATGCTGGAATCTTTTGTTAAAGGAGTTTGTAACAGGGCACTTAGAAAATTTCAGTGCAGTCAGGCAGTCAGCATGGTTTTGTGAAAGGGAAATCATGTTTGACTAATTGATTAGAGCTCTTCGAGGAAGTAACAAACAATATGGATAGAGGGGAACCTGTGGATGTGGTGTACTTAGATTTCCAGATGGAATTTGATAAGGTGGCACATCAAAGGTTGCTACATAAAATAAGAGCTCATGGTGTAGCATGGCTGGAGGATTGGTTAGCTAACAGGGAACAAAGAGCAGGCATAAATGAGTCATTTTTAGGTTGGCAAGATGTAACGAGTGGAGTGCTGCTGAGATCAATGCTGGGTCCTCAACTATTTACAACCTGTGTTAATGATTTGGATCACAGAATCAAATGTATGGTTGATAAATTTGCTGATGACACAAAGAAAGGTGGGAAAGTAAGATGTGAAGACAGCATAAGGAGACTACAAAGGGATATAGATAGGTTAAGTGAGTGGGCAGAAATTTGACAGGTAGAGTATAATGTGGGAAAATGTGAACTTGTTCTCTATGGCAGGAAGAATAAAAAGAATAAGCATATTATTTAAATGGGGAGAGATTTCAGAACTCTGAGATACAGATCAAGTCTGGATGCCCTGGCACATGAATCACAAAAGGTTAGGTTGCAGGTACAGCAAGTGGTTAAGAAGACAAATGGAATGTTGTTGTTTATTGCAAGGGGAATGGAATATAAAAGTAGGGGTATTTTGCTACAGTTGTATTGAGTATTGGTAAGACCATATCCAGACTACTGTATATAGTTTTGGTCCCCTTATTTAAGAAAGGACATAATTGCCTTAGAAGCAGTTCAGAGAAGGTTCACTCGACTGATTCCTGGAATGAGGGCTGTCCTATGAGGAAAGGCTGGACAGGTTGGGCCTGTATCCATTGGAGTTTAGAAGAATATGAGGTGATCTTATTGAAACATATAAGATCCTGAGAGTGCTTGATGGGGTGGATTTTGAATGGATGTTTCCCCTTGTGGGAGAGACTAGAAGTAGGGGATACAGTTTAAAAATAAGGGGAGATAAGGAGAAAATTTTTCTCTCTGAGGGTCATGAGTCTGTGAAATTCACTTCCCCAGAGAGCAGTGGAAGCGGGGTAATTGCATATTTTTAAGGCTGAGCTAGATAGATTTTGGATTGACTTTGGAGTCAAAGGGTATAGGTCAAAAGGAAAGTGGAGTTGAAGCCACAATCAAATTAGCCATGATCCATTTGAATGGCGGAGCAGGCTCAAGAGGCCGAATGGCCTACTCCTAATTCAAATGTTCATATGTGTGTAACATTAAGTACTATCAATGGATTTTCCTCCGTTGATAATAGCTAGAAGCAGGAAAGGACCCCACCAGACATGATAAGTTTTCAATGCAAAGCATAAATACATTTTTAAAAGAAGTACTTTTCCCATAGGTAGAATTATTGTTCTCTGCTCCCTCTATATAAATTCCGTTCATTCGATGAGAAAAGACTACAATATTTCATTTGATTAAAACTAACTGTATTCCAAACCTTTGGATTTGGTGCAGTATACAATTTAACAGCAGCCAAATTGCTGCTGTCTGTTTTGGGAAATTGTACTCACTGCTGGGATTACACTTTGCAATGCATGTGACTCCACATGTAGGACAATGCAGATTTAAGAAGTTATAGTGAAGTTGACAATTCAAAGCCAGTTTATTTATACCAAAATAAGGTGATCTGGTTTGTTTACAAATCTCATTTCTTATTTAGACCCAGTCTCACATGGCGTGATGTGCAGCACCTGATCGTTCGAACCTCTAAAATCTCTGACCTTTTGAACAAAGAATGGAAGATTAATGGAGCGGGTTACCACATTCACCACAAGTAAGAAACCAATTCATGGAAGGTTATTTCCACAATTGTGTCTTCATTATGTAAGGAGTTTCATTATAACAAGATTCGACTGATTGAGTTGGAGATGAAGATAGAGAGAAAAAGTAATTACATGTTGATCAGGAATGCAGTCCTAGATCAAAATGTACAGATTAAAGATAGCAAGTTACTTGAGGCAACTTGAAGCAACAAAACTTTACAATATTTTTCTCCCTTAATTCAAAATATTCTCTTCTTATGAAAATGTATTTGACAAATCTTCTCATTCCCAATACTACACAAGTATTGCTGTTGAATTTACCATTAGAATTTTCAGCCTGACAAAAGAATGAGACTGCTTTCTGCAACTGAACTGGAATGATTCTTAAAGGTGTAATTATCTATGCACATATATTTTAGCTCTATGTCTAGGGATGATTAGTTTTCATTGATTTGTAAGGTATGTTTCATTGCCTGTGGCCTAAACAATGGAAGATTAGAACTGAGATTTTTACCATAAGCAGCAAGTCACTTCACAATAATAGAAATGTCATGCCAGTTGTACATGGACCAGAATTGAAATATTAGAATTTTGTTACTATGATTTGCTAGACACAAACTCACTATAAAAAGGCTCTTTGAAGTTTCTAATTGCATGATATCTCCTGGGTGTTTAGAAATTTCTAGCACTGAGATTTTTCATTTATTTTGCAAGTAGTTTGTTTCCACTTTGATGATGAAAAAGGTTGTGGGATGTTTCTACCTAAAAACAAGATCCAGTGTTAAGAGAGAAGCAACGTCAATAGCATTTTGAGCATTATCTTAAATGTAATTGTTCAAGAGGTTAAAATTATAGAATAATACAGCACCGAAGGAGGCCATTCCACCTGTTATGTCTGTGTTGGCTCCCTGAAAGAGCTATCAAATTGATCCCATTCATCTCTTTCCTCATTGCCCGGACATTTTTCCGCCAAGTACTTAGCCAATTTTCTTTTGAAAGTTATTATTGAACTTTCTTCCATCAGCCTTTCAGGCAGTGCATTCCAGATCATAAAAGGTCACTCCACAAAAAAAATGTTTGCACAAGTCATCCCTGCTTATTTTGCCAATTAGCTTAAAGCTGTTTCTTTGGTTATCGATCCTTCTGCCATTGGAAACCATTTAATCTTCTTTGGTCTCTGATAAAACCCTTCACAATTTTGAACACATCTTCCCTTAACCTTCTCAGTCCAAGGAGAACAACCCCAATTTCTTTAGTGTCTCCACATATTGGAGTCTTTTATCCCTTGTACTTTTCTTGTAAGCCTACCCTCTCTGAGATATTGACATCCTTCTTAAAAATTGATACCCAAACTAAGCTACAATACTCCAGCTGTGGCCTAACCAGTACTTTTATAAAGGATTAGCATAACTTCCTTGCTTTTGGACTCAATGTCTCTATTTATACATCCAAGGATCTCATATGTCATTTTAACAGTTTTCTCAGTTTGCTCTGCCATCGCCAAAGACTTGTACACATGTGACCCACATTTCTCTGATGTTGCACCTTCTTCAAAATTGTACCATTTAGTTTAAACTGCCCCTCCTCATTCTTCCTACCGAAACTAATCACTTAAAACTTCTCTTTGTTAAATTTCATCTGCTTTTTGTTTGCCCATTTCACCCATCTTGCTTATCTCCTCCAGAAGTCAGTTACGATCTTCCTCACTGTTCACTACATTTCCGAGCTTTTGCGTCACCTGCAAACTTTGACATTATTTCATATATACCCAAGTCCAGGTCATTTATATATATCAAAAAGAGCAGTGGTCCAACACTAATCCCTAGGAAACACCACTGCACACTTTCCTCCAATCTGCAAAACAACTGTTCACCATTACTGTCTGCTTTCTGTCCCTTAGCCATTTTTGTATTCGTGCAGTCACTGTCTAATTCCAAAGGTTGCAATTTTCCTAATAAATCTATTTGGATTTATGTGGTATTTTATCTCATGCCTTTTTAAAGTCCCTCTACACATCAACAATTGCACTATCCTCATTAGCCCTCTCTGTTACTTCATCAAGTAACTCAATCATGTTACTCAAACATGATTTACCTTTGACAAATCTGTGCTCGTTCTCATTTATTAACCCGTATTTTACCAAGTGCCTATTAACTTTGTATTGAATTATCGTATCTAAATGTTTTCCCACCACTGATGGTAAGTCAACTGGCCTGTAGTTGCAGATTTATCCCTCTCCCTTCTTAAACAGCAGTGAAACATTTGCACTTCTCCAGTCCTCTGGAACACTCCCATATCTAAGGAGAATTGGAAGATTGTGGTCAGAACTTACGCAATTTCCACCCTTACTTCTCTTAGCAACCTACGATACATCCCAGCCAGACAGGATGGATTTTCTCTCTTGAGTGTTGCCAACCTTTTTAGTCATTCCTCTTTACCATTTTTTACCCCATCCAAGTTCTCTACTACCTCCTATATTGTAACATTGGCAGTATCCTCTTATTTAGTGAAAACAGACACAAGGTGTATAATAGTTATTCAGTACATCAGCCATGCCCTCTGCCTCTACAACAAATACATGTTTTACAACAAAAATACATTCCTTTGATGCACAAAAACTCAGCAAGGAAAGTGTTGCAAAGTGTCCGTGGCTAATGAAAGAAATCAAGGATTGTATTAGATCAAAGAAAGAGGCATATAAAGTTGTCAAAAAAATTATAAGCCTGATGATTGGGAGCATTTTAGAATTCTGCAAAGATACACCAAGAAAATGATTAAGAAAGGGAAAATAGAATATGAGAGTAAACTAACGAGAAACATAAAACAGACTGTAAAAGCTTCTATAGGTATGTAAAAAGGAAGCGATTAGAAAAAGCTAATGTGGGTCCTTACAGCAGAGTCAGGAAAATTTATAATGGGGGGCTAAGGAAATTGCAGTCAAACTAAACAAATAATTTGTGTCTGTCTTCACAGAGGAAAATGCTAAAAATCTCCCAGAAATAATGGAGAATCAAGGGACTCATGTAAACTAGGAACTGCAAGATACTAATATTACTAAAGAAAAATGTATTAGAGAAATTAATGGGACTTAAAGTAGGTAAATCCCCTGGGCCTGATGATCTACATCCCAGAGTGTTGAAAGAGGTGGCTGTAGAGACAATAGATGCATTGATGATCATCGTTCGAAATTCTACAAGCTCTGATTCTTGCAGATTGGAAGATGGCTACGTAGCCCCACTACTTAAGAAAGGCGGGAGAGAAAGTGGGGAATTACAAACCTGTTAGCCTGACACCCGTAGATGGGATAATGCTAGAATCTATAATAAAGGATGTGATAACAGGATACTTGGAAAATAATGGTAGGATTGGGCAGAGTCAACATGGATTTATGAAAGGGAAATCATGTTTAACAAACTTGTTGGAGTTTTTTGAGGATGTAACTAGCAGAACAGGAGAAACCATTGGTTGTGGTGTATTTAGATTTTCAGAAAGCTTTTGATAAGGTCCCACACAAGAGGTTAGTAAGCAAAATTAGAACACAGGGGATTGGGGAGTATACTGGCATGGATTGAGAACTGGTTAATGGACCAAAAACAGAGATTAGGAATAAATGGGTCATTTTCAGATTGGCAGGCTGTGACTAGTGTGGTACTGCAAGGATCAGTGCTTGGGCTCCAGCTATAACAATCTATATCAATGATTTGGATGTCGAGATTAAGTGTAATATTTCCAAGTTTGCAGATGACACCAAACTAGGTAGAAGTGTGAGTTGTGAGGAGGATGCAAAGAAGCTTCAAAAGGATTTGGAGAGCCTAAGCAAGTGGACAAAAATTTGGCAGATAGATTACAATGCTGAGAAATGTGAAGTTATCTACTTTGGTAGGAAAAACATAAATACAGAGTACTTCTTAAATGATGAGAGTACTGACCTTCAAAGGGACTTGGGTGTTCTTGTTCTTGAGTCACTGAAAGCTAACTTGTAGGTGCATCAAGCAATTAAGAAGGCAAATGGTATGTTGGCCTTTATTACAAGAGGATTTGAGTATAGCAGTAAAGATATCTTGCTGCAATTATATGAGACTTGGTGAGACTGCACCTGGTGTATTGTGTACAGCTTTGATCTCCTTACCTAAGAAAAAATATACTTGCCATGGAAGGAATGCAATGAAGGTTCACCAAATTAATCCCTGTGATAGTGGGATTGTCCTCAGAGATTAAGTAGTCTGGGTCTTTGTTCTCTGGAGATTAGAAGAATGAGATGTGATCGCATTCAAACATACAAATTTCTTACAGGGCTCAAGAGGGTAGATGCAGGAACATTGTTTCCCCTGGCTGGGGTTTCTAGAACCAGGGGACATAGTCTTAGAATAAAGGGCAGGCCAGTTAGGACTTAGATGAGGAGGAATTTCTTCCAAATTCTTTGGAATTCTCTGCCCCAGAGGGCTGTGGAGGCTCAGTCATTGAGTAAGTTCAAGATTGAGATTGATAGATTTCTACATATTAAAAATATCAAGGGAGATGGGGATAGTGCAGGGAAATGGTGGTGAAGTAGAAGTCCAGTGTTAATCCCATTGAATGACGGAGCAGGCTCGAAGGGCTGAATGGCCAACTCCTGCTCCTATTTCTTATGTTCTTACACTGATCAAGAAAATTATTTCATACAAATTTCAGGAATTCCTCTCTCTCTTTGTCCTTTACACTCCTGTGTTCCCAATCTATTTTAGGTGGTGAACATTAACTAGGGTTTCACTTTAGAATCTATAAAGAGATAGTTATTGAAACTGTGGTGTGGTTGAGTTAGGTTTATGCTTGTAATGTTTCACTCTATAAATAAATATAAGAATGAGTAAGCACTAGTTCCAGTTCTATCCTTCACCAGCTGTTTTTTGGGATTAGAACATGATCGGAGAGAATGGTTGCTCAAAGGTGAATGTTGGAAGCTAAAAAGAACTCAGAAAAAAAACTATGATCCTTGAAGTCATTTTGAGAAATGACAGAAAGTAAATGTAAATTATTTGACCATGATTACCTTCAAATATATTCGGAGTCTGGATCATATGATCAGTGAAAGAGTAAAGTAGATGTGTGGGTTACGTCCTTACCAAAGAGGAAATTAGATATGGCCTTGACATTGCCGCATCTGACCAGAAGTAAAATCAGAAATGCACTGTTTTGTGAGCTGGTTGCCCAGTTGGATCAGTTGGATATTGATGAAAGACTGGAGCTTCTATTAGAATTCTTGGATGAAATTTACAAGGAAGATGATCTGTTAAATGCCAATGAGGTTTGGTCAGACTTTTCGATAGGTTTCAGAAAATACATGATTATTCAGTGGAGGAATACATCATGAAATTTAAACGATTATATAAAAGATTGAGGAAAATCAATTTAGAGATCCCTGATTCAGTGCTAGCATTTAAATTGCGAGATTGTGCAAAGATGTCTATGTGCACAGACTCCTGGTTCTAACTGGTGCTCAGTTCTCAAAGAGAAACTGCCTGATGGATCAGGTGCCTACTGCTTTGGAAATCTCCTGAGGAAGCAATCATTTCCTACAGCCTTCATGGAACAAATGGGATATTCTGCAGTGACACAAAGAACAGAGGACTCAATGATTGCTGATTTTGAAATGGTCCAGATACTGAATGCAGGCATCAGTACATTGTAAGGATTACAGACAGGGGAAATGAGGATGAAAGCACCTTGAGCAGACCTGGCTATTACAGCAGAAGGCAGAATTGGAACAGCAATATATCCAAATGAATCC
The DNA here is from genome assembly GCF_017639515.1 of Carcharodon carcharias. Classification (NCBI taxonomy): domain Eukaryota; kingdom Metazoa; phylum Chordata; class Chondrichthyes; order Lamniformes; family Lamnidae; genus Carcharodon; species Carcharodon carcharias. The sequence continues at coordinate 71,792,069 of NC_054477.1, read as the reverse complement.
CAGGAATGCCCAAGGTAGAGGTAATAGGTGCCTCAGGTATTACTCAAAGTATCATTATGTGCTGACTGCCCAAAGCGAAGAAGCAAGGCCCTCACAATAACACACTGAATTCTGAGGCAGAAGTTGAAGATAGTGATAAACCTGAATGAGTTGTACTGTTCACAAGGAGTTTTAGTCCCATGGAGAATGTGTCAGTCGTGGACTCGTTCAGCTGTGCTTGCACTTTGACAGTATGCGGAACAGATTTGTTAAAGTGACTAAGAATTGAGAAACGATACAAAGTTAAGGAATATAAATGTGTTACTCTCTTTAGGTATAGTGATGACAAGACATTGAGGTTACTAAAATGAGTTGTATTAAATGTAAAATAGCTGGTTTAAGCCACTTTATCAGTACTGATAAAGTCTCTATGAAAAATGTACAAAAGAAACTTTACTTGAAGCATGATAAGGGAATTATTTTTGGAAAGTCAGTAGATCTACAGTTTATTCAGTCAGGACATTATTGTATCCTCTTAACAAAACCTGATGTATCTCGTCAGAATGTTAGACAAGCATTAATGGCACCTGGTGATAAGAATCAGAGAGAAAAAAAAGCAAATTATCTTAAAGTTACCTAAACAATCTGCTTACCTTATTTGTCAAAGATTTAAAAACCTGCTAAAGGATGCAGTTGTGGTTGATGAACAATATATGAGGCTAATAGAAGAGGTTAGTGGGAAGTGTGAAATTTATATGAGGTAGTGGAGGATGACATTATGTCCTACTGTAAGCCTTTCATTGGCACATGACTTTCACAAGGTAGTTGTCATGAATCTAAAAGTATGAAACAAAGAGAGAAATATTGTCATTCTACATTTTATAGACCTGACATTCAGATTTGGTCTCTTTACAATAATGCGTAATAAGCCTTGATGCTTGTGTGCGCTTACTCAGAAACTGAGCTCCAGGTCATTGTTGGCTCCTTCTCTGAAACATGTGAGAAAAAAGGCCTTTCACAAAATACCTGGAAAACCAAGGTTCTCTTCCAGCCACCTATCACAGCACAACACCATCCGTGTCAATTAAAATCAATGGCAAGATCCTGGAAAATATGGCCATTTTCCATGGGCAGGATTTTCCCGTCAGCGAGCGGGGGAGGGGGGGCCAGGGCCCGCTCGCTGACGCGTAAAATGATGTGCAGTGACGTCAGACGGAACTCCCGATGTCGCTGTGCCCCATTTAAATTTCCAGATAGGCGGGGGCTCAGCCAAATCAGCTGTGTGCCCGCCGACCTGTCAGTGGCCTATTGAGGCCATTGACAGAGTCATTGAGGTAAGTAATGGACCTGCCAGTCCAATGTTAAGGTTGGTGGGCAGGCCGGGAGCCCCGGTGGGCTTCAGAAAAAGCATGAAACCTCATCCATGGGCGGGATGGGGTTTCATGTATGTTTTAAAAAATTTAATTAAAGTTTTTTAAAAAGTTATGTACATGTCCCAACTCATGTGACAGGGTCACACGAGGGGACATGTTAGGGAATTTATTTTTTCTATTTTAATATTTTTTATTGTAGAGCCGATCTCCCTGAGGCAGCACTTAGCCTCAGGGAGATGAGTGTGCTCTTTCGTGCGCATTCACTCTCGGGTTTAGGGACCCCCCTCCCCACCCGCACAGGGAATGCATAGCACTTCTGTGCGGACATCACGCTAGGCGGGCCTTAATTGGCCCGCCCACGTAAAATGGCGCCCTGCCCCCGATTGGGGTTGCCGATTGGAGGCGCGCCGGTGCACGCTCACACTTCAACTTCGCCCCTGATGGGGGGAAAATCATGCCCTATATCTTGGGGGCTTCCTCTTGATGAAGGCTGACATGGGAGTCCCTGATTTGTGACCAACCAAAATGGAGAAGGCTGATTTTGAAAGAGACCGAAAATATTAAGAGACTTGGTCTGGAATGTGCAAAGTTGAGGCATCAGAGGGAGTGCACAAACCTCCCAACAACCCATCTACCCAACCCTTGAAGCACCACCAGCATCGCTATAGCAGAGTCTGCTGATCACACATTGGACTTTTCAACCATCTTAGAATCCATCAAAATGGAGTCAAAGCAAGTCATCCACAAGCCCATGCACTGCTTAAGAGAGATGGTAAGGACAAATGAGTTATTATAGACAAAATCATGGAGAAATGGATAGGGACTGGACTTGGGACACCAGAGAAGTTTCTGACAGATAATGGAGGGGGATTTGTCAATATTGGGTTCAAAGACATGTGTGAAAACGTGAACATTATGGTTATGAACACCGCGGCTGGAAGCTTTTTCAGTAATAGACTCTGTGAAAGAAATCCTGTGCTGGACGACGAAAAGCTGCATAAAATCTTAGCTGATCAAGCAGACTGTAAGTTGACAATCACTCTGGCATATAACAAATTCACTTTAGGTGGTTGGGAGTACAACTCCTAACAATTGGTCTATGTGCAAAATCCCAAATCACCTTCTGTGCTCTGTGATAATCCTGCTCTCAAAGGCACTACAATTAGTTCCATTTTTTTCTGAACAGTCGTATGTATTACATGTGGGGAGGTGGGCTTTCATCAAGGCTGAGGCCCTTGAGATAATTTGGAGGACTCCGAGGCATTGTATAAGACCATCCAAGACAGAATTTAATTCAGGAGATTTGGTGTCTTATAAAACAGTGTCATAGAGAATGGAAAGGACTGAGTAAGTTAATAGGTTGTGATTGTTAATGTTCATTCCTCACAGTTAATCAGATTTAATTACAAAATCTCAGACTCTGAGTCACTGACAGAAGTAAACCAGGCACCTTGAACCTCAAATGTTGGTGGGTTTGTGATGAAGGTCCGAAGGAACTGAATGCAGTAGATGAAGGGCTGGATATAGTGATAATATGAGTGATGATGATGCACAGGACAGAGCTATCGCATCCAAAAGCCAGTTCCCCAGATTGAGTACTCAGGTGACATATATTCCAGGGGCTTTAGTGAATGGAAGGATGCAATAACTATGGGATATGCAGGAAAAGCTATTAGCAAGTTTAAATATTAGTTGAGTGTTCAGCAAGGTGGGCAAGAAACGAGGTTCATGGACTAGCAGAATAGAGAGAAAACATAGAGCAAGTACTGATAGTGGACCCAGAAGTGACTCTTGCATCAGAAAATTATCACTTTCCAGAGAAAGCCTCTGATAGTGTGAGGGAGATCTCACAGTAGTTATCCCATAGACATAAACGTACTGGTAGAAGATTTAGCTGGAAAAGATTAGACAATGTAATAAAGACTATAGAACAGTCTTGGAACAGAACTAGAAGCAGAAGTCGTCATGACCATGAAGTTTTCGTGGTTGCCAGTAAATTTGAGGATAGACTAATAAGAGAGGCAAAACAGATGAATTAGATTGTTGTGGAGAGTTTAGAGTATATTATTAGGTATCAGATGAGTGACAACTAAATCTCTCAGATTCGTACTGAAAAAATCCTTGCACAGGGAAATTAAGGCTAAAGTAAGGCTAGTTGCTAGAAGCTTTGAAGAGCAACTGGGTGATACAAATGTTAGGGTGGACTCTCACAGCTGGAAAATAAATCTTAGAAATTCTCCTACCTCTTCTGGACACATGTTTATGAGAGCGTAAACCAATCAGCATAAAAGCTACATTTCTACAGATTGAAACTTTTCAGAGAGAAGTGCATCTGACACTGCCCAACGAAGCAACAGGTGTAGGAGGGAAACTGTGGAAACTTAAACAAATGTGCTTGTGTCCTGAATGATGCAACCTGGGTGTGATATTTTTTGGTGAGATCTGTTTTGCTGAGAATAGGTTGTATTCAACTAAAAGCAGATCCTGCAATGTTTTATTGGTAGTATAAAGGGACACATTCAGGCATCTTTATGGTGCATATTGATGATTTCTTAAAATGTGATACTGTGAAATTTGGGAAATGTGTTATTAATATGATTAGACTAGAATTTAAAATTGAGAGACGGGCTTCTGGGGCTTTTAAATACATTGGTTTAGATAATAAGCAGACCATGTCTGGAATAACTTTAAATCTTATTTTTATTCTTTCATGGGAGGTGGGCAGTGTTGGTAAGGCCAGCATTTGTTGTCCATCCTTAATTGCTGTTGAGTGGCTTGATAGACATTTCAGGGAGCAGTTAAGCATAAAGTTCAGAGTTGCTGTGGGTCTGGAGTCACATGTAGACCAGACCAGATAAGGATGGCAGATTTCCTTCCCTAAAGGATATTAGTGAACAAAGGTAATATTTAGATTAGTGTCACTCCCATCGTGTTAATTATGCAGGGTTATTGCAGAAAATTGATGTTACATCTGAAGAAGAGGCAGAACAATTGTGAAGCTTGTGTGCTCAGAGTAGACCAGATACTTGTTGGGATTGGGATTGAAGTACAATGTTGGAGTTAAAATAGAAACTAAAGGATAAATGCACTAAAGTCAAGAATATTTTAAGGGTAAATTAAAATATTTTATCCGTTAAATTTGGTGAAATATGCACTTAAGTTCCCATCCTTAGGTGACCCAAAGAACATGAAACCAATAATTTTTAGCAATCCTTCACATGTTAATCTTCCTGATGGGTATTTGAGTGCAACTGGCTTCATAATATTTCTTAGTGTAAAAATGGGAAATATCCTTTAGCTTGGGAAGTTAAGAAAATAAAAAGTGTTGTTAAAAGTACTGAAACTCTCATGGAGGCAGTGAATATAGGATTCTACTTTTCAAATATTTAAGTGAGGTTCTATAAAAGGAAAATAATGAAGATTGTATGCCTATTGAATGTTATGTAGATGAGCAATCATTGTGCGATAAACTACACCTTGCTGGCTTGAAACAAATACTGGAAAGGAAACCTTTAAGATTAAATGGGTAATATAAGTGATCAATGGTTTGTTTTACAAAAGAAGTGCTTGAACAAAGAAATTGTTAGCGATCCTAGAGGAGGGGAATCTCGCAATGTAATCCTTTGTCCAGAATATAGAATTTTTAAAAATTTGATTTGTTTTGGAATTTTTTTTGTGCATATTAACTATAATTTTTATTTAAAGAGAAAGAAGGAAATATGTTAATTGTGCATTCATTGTGTTTAATTGCATGCAGGTGGTGGGTATTAACTTGAGTACCCTTTGAAGAGACACTTATTGAAACCTCAGTGAGGTTGAGTTAAGAAGTGTAATGTTTCACTCTGTAAATAAAAGTAAGACTGAGGAAAGATTGGTCCAGTACTATCATTCACTAGCTGGTTTTCCAGATTAGAACACCCAATCCTCCCCTTGTTTGATCTAGGCCTCTGCTATTGGCAACTCATCATAATCCTATGTAGCTATTTGTGTCTACAGTCCATCAAACTTAATTCCCATCATATATTTACATGTATTAATTTAAAACTGATCTTGCTGAGTCTTGCATATCCCTCCAGTCATACCCCACCTATTTCTGAACTCAGCATAGACTCAATTGGCTGAATGGCCTCACCCTATGCTGTATTATTCAAATATCCTGTTCTTTATTTTGATGCTGTTTGTTCCTTCATCCTGCTGTCCCATCCCCTGAACCACAAGATGAGTTAATCTTCCCATGAGGATATTGGCTCCAGCCCTGTTGAGATCCAGGCCATTCGTCTTGTACTGGTCCCTTCAGCCCCAGAACTGGTACAATGTCCCAGGAATCTTGAACCCGACCTCCTGCCAAATCCCATATTTCCAGTCAAATGTTAACCTGCCTTATCTTACTTCTCCTGTACTCTATCATGTGACACTGGGAGGAATCCAGGGTTGCTATCTTTAAGGTCCTGTTCTTTAATTTCCTCCCAAGATACTGAAACTGTCTGTAGGACATCAACGTTTTACCCACATGTATCACAGATTCCAACATGGACCATGATTCTGGCTGTTCGCCTTCCCTTGCAAAATTTCTGTACCTGTTTAAGTGATGTTCTTTTTCCCAACATCAGGGAGATAACACACTGTGAGTGTGTTAACTTTTGTGATGGCACAAGATAGAATCATAACAAAGATAACTTTCCACTGGATTCTGTAGCTTTCATTGAAATCTTGTCTTTTTATTTCCTTCATTATATTACATAGAGATCTTGGGCTGGATTTTACGCCCCTTCTCCCCCACCACCACCACCCTCCACTCAACCCAGGCGTGTTTTTTTTTGGGGGGGGTGAGGGGTGGGGGGGTTGGGGGGGCGGTGTTGGTGTGGCATGTAAAACATGACAGTTGAATAATCCACTGCCTTCCCGCCCACACCAGGCCCAGTCACTATTACACTGCCGAATTCAGCAGCTGCGCATTTTGAAAAATATAATTTATGGGCAACTGGCTCGTTAACAAGCCAATTGACCTGAATATTACCCTACCCACGCCTTAATGTGTGAGGTGAAAAAGCAGGTCAGAAGGAGGTGGCATCCTCGGGGGAGGACCCCTGAAAGTTGATAACCCCCCTTTGTACCTCCCTGCCTGACCTCCAAAACCCAACCTCCCACCCCCCCTCGACTCCCTCCTCCACCACCAACCCCCCAGCCCTCCACCAGGATGCTTGATCCCATCCCACCCAAAAAGTCCAGGACTTATCTTAGAGGGATTCATTGCTCTTCTTCCCAAAGCCTGCTTGCATTCCCAATAGCACCCATAGCTGAATTCTGGGACTGCTGGACCTGCCAACCAATCTGATTGGCCAGCAGCTCTTGAAGGTGGAACTTCCTCCCATTGGGGGGGGTGGGGGTAAGTCCCACTCTCTGCTAGCTAAGGCTGCCTGCAGCATGTTATCGCTGTGGGGCAGCTTTTTTAAAGTTGGTGGGTTCATATTACGTACCTGCCTCTTACCCGTTACGGCACTGCAGCACTTGTAATGGAGGTGGAATGGGTGGAATTACAGTGTGACAACTTTACTTTGGTTGTTTCCACAGCAAATGTAAATATGATAATTTATAATAGAAAAGTCAAAAGGATGATTGTGCATATGTATGATTTTTAATATGTTACAAATATTTCATACAGGGACTCAAACTCAATAAGTGTAGATTTCAGGTGAAGCAGGATTAGAAGAAAGTGGATACCGGTAATTGGCTGAGAGCTGAGAGAAGCTCGTGATTGTTGAGGCTAGAGATAGGAGATGAAGCAGGGTGGGCGGGAAATAAAGGATGAGTAGAAATAGTAGGCATGGGGAAGAGAATGTAGAACAGAGTTAGAGACTGGTGCAGGTGAAAAGTGAATCAGGGTTTGACGCCTGGGAGGAGGAAGAAACAGAGCAAGAAGCAGGGAAGTATCAGAAGTCTGTGGTAAGTAGGAGAGAATAGGATGATAGGTGAGGTGAGAGTGAATGTCCTTGACATCAAGGCAGCATGTGACTGGTGTGACATCAAGGAGCCCCAGCAAAACTGGAGTCAATGGGAATCACGGGGGAAACTCCCCACTGGTTGGAGTCATAAAGGAAGATGGATGTGGTTATTGGAGGTCAATCATTTCAGTTCCAGGACATCAGTGCAAGAGTTCCTCAGGATAGTGTCCTAGGCCCAACCATCTTCAGCTGCTTCATCAATGACCTTCCTTCCATCATAAGGTCAGCAGTGGGGATTTTTGCTGCTGATTGCACAATGTCCTGCACCATTCGCAGCTCCTCAGATACTGAAGCAGCCCATGTCCAAATGCAGCAAGACCTGGTCAATATCCATGCTTGGGCTGACAAGTGGCAAGTAACATTCACGCCACACAAGTGTCAGGCAATGACCATCTCCAACAAGAAAGAACCTAACCATTCGCTGCTTGACATTTAATGGCAGTACCATTGTTGAACCCTCTACTATCAAAATGCTGGGGGTTACATTGACCAGAAATTGACTGAACTAGCTATATAAATACTGTGGCTACAAGAGCAGGTCAGAGGCCAGAAATCCTGCGGCAAGTAACTCACCTTCTGACTCCCCAAAGCCTGTCCACCATCTACAAGGCATAAGTCAGGTGTGTAATGGAATACTCTCCACTTGACAGGATGATAGCTCCCACAACACCCAAGAAGCTTGACACCATCCAGGACAAAGCAGCCCACTTGATTGGCACCCCAGCCACAAACATTCAGTCCCTCCACCACCGATGATTTGTGGCAGCAGTGTGTACCATCTACAAGATGCACTGCAGAAACTCACCAAGGCTCCTTAGACAGCACCTTCCAAACCCACGACCACTACCATCTAGAAGGACAAGGGCAGACACATGGGAACACCACCATCTGGAAATTACCCCCCAAGCCACTCATCATCCTGACCTGGAAATATATCACCGTTACTTCTATGTCGCTGGGTCAAAATCCTGAAACACCCTCCCTAACAGCACTTTGGGTGTACCTACACCACATGGACTGCAGCGGTTCAAGAAGGCAGCTCACCACCACCTTCTCACAGGCAATTAGAGATGGGCAATAAATGCTGGCCTGGCCAGTGACCCCCCACATCCCATGAATGAGTAAAAATAAGAATGCTTGAGCACTGCTCAGAGGAAATGACTGTATTATTGTGGCATGCGAGTATGGTGTGGTAAACCCAATAATAAAGGGAGTGAGGGAGAAGAGAAAGAGAGAGAGAAATTTCATTAGAACATAAGAAATAGGAGAAAGAGTGGACCATTTGGCTTCTCAAGCCATTCAGAAAGATCACTGCTGAAATTGTGCATGAATTCCACTTTCAGTGCCCAAAACTTTATTATCTCTGTTGAATAGACTCAACATCTGATAATCCACACCCTCAGGGAAGAGAATTCCAAAGGTTCACAGCCCTTTGAGTGAAGAAATTTCTTCTCATTTCAGTTCTAAATGGATGTTTCTTTATCCAAAGACTATGATACCTAGCTGTAGACTCTCCAACCAGGGGAAACAGCTCCCAACATCTACCGTGTCAAGCTCTCTCAAAATGTTATATGTTTCAATGAGGCCACCTCTCATTCTTCTAAACTTCAGAGAATATAATCTCTCCTCATAGGACAGTCCTCTTGTCCCTGGGGGAGAAGGTAAATGGGAGAGAGGGAGAGTTGGAGCAAGTGGGAGGAGGGAAAAGGGAAGGAAGTAGGATGGCACAGGTAAAAAGAAACACTAGATCTACTGCAGTAGCTGTTATCTGGAAACTCAAAATATATATGTATCTTTTAAATCTGAGAGTCACGTGGAGGGAACCGGACTGGGATGGGGCCTGGTCTCGGCTAGCACGCAACTGTATTTTCATTCTCCACAGGATGTATCTGAGGCAAATTTCCCCCTGGAGGCTAAAATATGAATATGGTTAAAATAGTGGATCGATTTTCAGAGCAGCTGTGCCAATAAATGGATATAATGAAGCAGAAAAAGAGGTGAAGATTCGTGTCACCAAATTTTGCACTTCCTCCATGTTACCCATGAGCAATTTTCAAAAGAGCTGGAAGCAGCAAGTGTTGTTGGATCCATATGTCATTGCATTGTGCACACAGTTTCCAACAGTTATGCTGACATAGTATTGTTTCGTGTAATCCCTCACACCTCCATTCAACATAAAACAGACATTGAGGATTTTTGGGTCTATGTTGTTTATGGGAATAGATTTAATATGCTATATTAAAATATTGGTAGAATCATTTGAAGCTATTTTCGCACCAGTTTTATATTTTCTGATGTTGCTGTTAAGATTGTCAATGACTCTTTGGGCACTTAGTTAGGCACTGTTCTTTCTCACCTGCAGGTCCAACAGTTGCATGGTAGGTTTTCCCATAAGAATTTCCTGTAGCTGGGCTTCTTGGAGGAAGCGGAAATGTTTTGAGTTGGTCAGACTGCACAAGCAGCTGTGCAACCACTTGCCGGCATCGGCAGACAGACATGTGCTTACTGTTATCATTTTGTGTTTTTGCCATATTCTTAGCATAACACCTCAGACCATTCGCACAAGTGAGCCCCATTCCCTATGATGTAAAATGGCCCTGTTATGGATTTGATTTTCCAGACAGATTTCTCATAAGAAACAGTGAACATTATTTACAGGGTTTCAGCAGCAGTTACATGCTTCCATCAAGAACCACAACTAGACATAAACTCCGCCCCTAAGGTTCCCTGTGCTTTGAGCTGATTCGTTCACACTGTCACACGATACTATATAGTACAATAAATCTTAAAGCTATAGTCACTATATTCCTTAAAGCTACAGTTACTACATTCCTCCCCCTTTAATTTTTTTTTATAATTTGTATTTACAAGAACAACTACATTCATGACATTACAAATATATACATAGGTTATGAAATTATACGTTTAGTCTCTCAGGTGGTTTCGTGATCTGGGTGGAATGTCGTAGCTCCATGACTTTAGAATCTCCTACTGAGTCTTCATTTTCTGAAACCACAGCAACATCAGGTACCCCCTTAGGTACAGATAGTTCAGTGTTATCCATTCCGACAGAGACATCTGATATGTCTATCCTTGGCTGATCAATCACAACAGGGACCACAGGTTCTACAATGGTGACAGGTGGGACATCGGTTTGTTGGGGCATTTCTCTTCTTCTAAAATGATCCACCTGTTTTCGGGTGATCCAACCCTCTGCTTCTATGTGGTAACACAATGGTCTGGCTGCAGAAACTATTTCACCAGTGATGTTTCGTACAAATACTGTTTCACCTACAGTAAATTCTCGCTCTCGGCTATGCAATCATGAGTCCTTTTTCAATTCCCTTGACTGTTCTCTACCTTCCCCTCCAAATTGGGAAGTACCAGGCTTAATCTCGTATGAAGGTGGCGCTTCATAAGTAATTCTGAAGGTGTTTAATCTGTAGTAGTGTTGAGGGCTCGTTCATTGCCTTTTCTGAACCATCTTCCATCTTGTCTCCTTCTGTCTCCAATGGAGTTTAGTCTCGTCCTTCATTTTGACTTTGCAGTCGGCCAGGCTTCTCTCAGGTGAAATCCCAAGTTTGTTCAGTTCAAGGGTTGAGCTACCCATGGCTTCGTCACCCACTAGCATTCTGGAAAGTTGCACAACTTTTCCTTCTAATGCCTCGTTTGTTTCACTCAGCTGATTCTTCAGCTCTTCTGTCTCTTTCTTTTATCATTTGGCTTCCTCCTGGAACCTTGAACATTGCTGCATCTTTTCTGCCAACTGGTTCTTAAGTTTGTTCAGAGTGATGCTAAATTCATTCTGCTCCTCTTCGTATTTTTTCAGAGGTAAGGACAAGAACCCTATGTGCCTTGTCAACCACAGTAGGGTGGGGGAGGAACCTCAGTTGAGGAAAAAGAAAGACATGTATTGGAAAAACTAGTATAGAAGGTTGCATCATCAGAACAGATGCGATGGAGATAAAGAAACACAAGTGTAATGGAGACTTTACAGGTAGCAGGTTCAAGGAAGTGCAGTCAATATAGCGGTGGCAGTCTGTGGCCTTGTAGTGAATATTGGTTGAAAACCTATCCCCAGAAATGGAGACAAAGAAGTCAAGGAAAAGAAGGGAATGATTATGTGTAAGTGAGAGTAGGGTGGAATTTGGAAACAAAACCAATGAAATTTTCCAGTACAGGGTGTGAGAGGATGTGGCACGGATACAGTCATCAACTTACCAGAAAAGGAGATGAAGGAAGGGGACTGAGTGGGACTGAGTATGAGTAGGAAAAAAAGAATGTTGCATATATTCCACAAAAAGTGAAGCATAATTGGAACCCATGCAGGTTCCCATAGCAATGCCTTTTATTTTGAGGAAGTGAGTAGAGTTAAAAATGTTGTTCAACGTGAGAACAAGTTCAGCCAGGCAGAGGATGGTGGTGGTGGATGAGGACAGGTTGGGCCTCCTTTTAAGGAAGAAGTGGTGAGCTCTCAGACCATCCTGGTGGGGGATGGGGATGTAGAGGCATTGGGTGACTATGGTAAAAAGGAGATTTTTAGGGCCAGGAAACTGGAAGCTGTTAAAGTGATGAAGGTCTTTGGATGTAGGTGGGAAGAGACTGGACAGGGGAAGAAAATGTAGAGTTGAGATTGGAAAAAATCGGTTCAGTGAGGCAGGAACAGGTTGAAATGCTGGGTTACCAGGGCAGTCCTGTTTGTGGACCTTTTTTGGAAAGAGGGTAGAAGCAGATTGTTTGGGTTGGGCAGGGGTGGGGGGGTGGGTGGCGTGGGATGAGGTTAGAGGCTGTGGAAGGAAGATCTCCAGAGGAGATGAGGTCAGTTATAGTCCTGAGAACAATGGCCTGACATTAAATGGTGGGGTCATGGTCCAGGAGGAGGAAAGGAGTTGGCATTTAATCCCTGCTAGATAGAGGTTGGTTCGCCAGGCAACAACAGCACCACCTTTGTCAGCAGGTTGATGACAATATTAAGCTGGGCCCGAGAAATGGGGCTACATGTTCAGAGAGAGGTAGGTTAGAATGTGTGGGGAGAGCAGAGAAATTGAGATATTCAGTGTCACACCAGCAGTTCTCAATGAAAAGATGTAGAGGGGGTAAACGACCAGAGGGAGTAATCCAAGTGGAGAGAGGATACAGGAGATGAATAAAAGGTTAGCTGAGCAAGCGGAAGACTTCTAGCCAGAAAAGTGGGTGTGGAGGTGAAGGCAACAATGACACCTTGTAGATATGCAGCAGGTACAAGTTTACCTGTCTCTTTGCAATGTAAACCAAACTGAACATAAGGTTGCTGAATATTAACTTCTCATGGAAATTGTTGCTGATTATCCATGGAGTCTCTCTGGTTTATCTATCTTGTTCTGTTCACCTCAGATGGACTATTCAATTGGGAAAATACATGTTGAGAAATACTTTACAAAGTGTGACTCTCCTGGTACAAACACAATTTAAATATAAACCCCATAAGTTATCTGGCTTGACTCAGTGGTAGCACCCTGGCCTCCTATTTAACCTTACTTCTATCTTTGCCCAACTCTGCTATTGCCAGAGCATTTTAGCTGCTGAAATTATCATTCTTGGTTTTGTTACTTCCACACCTGAATATTTTAATACTCTCTGGGTCAGCTTCTCATTTTCCAAATTCCACAATCTGAGCTCATTAAAAACTCTGCTTCCTCTATCCTAGCTTATAACAAGTCCTGTTCATCCATCTCCTCTGCTCATTGATCTGTATTGGCTTCCAGTCCACCAACACGTCAGATTTAAAATTATCATCCTTTCATATGAATCCCTCCATGGTCTTTGTGGGTAGCATGATAAGGAACACAACTCACTGTAAAATGTGTGAATGCAAAGCCAGCAGCCCCAGAATCAAATTTTGTACGATGAGGCTTGTCAAAGTAAGTTACAGTAGCTGCACCAAGAAATCTGCCTACCTGTGAATCTGCTGTCATTGCTTATCCTATTCGATTTAGTATGCGATACGTATTTGGACCTGGTCACATTTTGTGTTGCATCTGGACAAAGTAGTTCATGAGGTTTGAAGGAGCTTTTGAGTTAATGTTACATTACCTGATAAAAAAAGGGACTATGCTGCTTATGAAAATTTCAACACAGAGGGCCAGATTTTACCATCCTGATGCTGAGCAAACCCACGTCAGGTGATTGAAAATGGAGGCAGGGGACTGCAAATTTAAATTTCCCAGCCAGTTCACACAAGCCACCACTTTGACCACGTGGAAAATGTGGTGAGCCACAACGCAACACACAAAGTGACGCTAGGTTTAGCCTTTTCAATGCTTGCCTCAGTTTTGAATTTCTCTGAATTTGAGACCTTCAACAAGGTGGTGAGGTTCCTAAAGTCTGTGTCAGTCACTTTGTGAACCTTGGGGGAAGCCTGTTACGGAGCCTGGAACCTATTGACAGTTAAGTTTATAAGGTATTGCTAACTTCAGAAGCCATAATTAGATGCTGTATAATAAGTATGTTTGTAATGATTCAACTTTGGGCTCTGTCCTTAAAAGGTAAGTGACCATTTAATTGGCCAGCATTGTGTAAATAATCAGTTGCGTTAGAGTACGTTCCTCAGTGAATAAATGACTCTTATGCATTCAACAGTATTGAGAATCAGATATTACTGTGTCATCTGGCTCCTGTGCTTTAATTTTTACATTGATTTAAAGTCCGGATATCTTTGAGCCTTTGAAAAAAACTGAACAATTGGCTAGCCATTTGTTCATTCAACTTCAAATATTCTATTGTATTCAGCTCTGGAATACTTGTTCATAAAGCTGTGCTATGGAATCTCATTATGAATGTTTGGCTGAGTTGTTGACACAGCTGTCAAGGGGACTGTGAGCTTTGATTGACAGTTTTATGGCCATTTAATAGGATTATGTTTCTTTGAAGTGGTTTTTGAATTGCTGTTTATTTTGACAGATTTATGAACACTTAAGAGGACCAGGTTTTTTAAGTGGGATTTGAATGGCTGTCTGTTTGATTAGCAGCTTTGTGAACTGCTAAGAAGAGAAATTTATTTTTTAAGTGAAGTTTGAATGAATGATTGCTTATTTTGATGGTATCATGAGCATTTTAAATACATTCCTGTGTTACTATAGGCCTCATGAGTTCTGTCCATAGTGAATACCAGATGAGTGGGTATGGAGGATGTATGGGGGTGTATGGAGGATATACGGGAGGCATTGGAGTACAGATGGTGGAAGGGAGATAGGAGGAATGGCGGGGTCTGGGAGTGGGTTCGGTGGATGAATGCTAGGGGTCCTAACTGGCAAGAATCAAACTGAGCCAATGTCCCAGTGAATGGAGGAGAAACTTTTAACCTGCCAGCCTCGACATCCACCTTTTTAAAAATTAATTCATGGTATGTGGGCATCATTGACTAGGCCATCATTTATGCCCATCCCTAATTGTTCTTGAGAAGGTGGTGGTGAGCTACCTCCTTGAACTGCTAAAGTTCATGTGATGTTAGGAAATGAGTTCCAGGATTTTGACCCAGTCACAGTGAAGGAACAGCAATATATTTCCCAGTCAGGATGCTGACTGGCTTGGAGGGGAACTTGCAGGTGATGGTGTTCCCATATGTCTTCTCCCATGTGTCTGCTGTCCTTCTAGATGGTAGTGGGTGTGGTTTTGGAAGGTGCTGTCTGAGGAGCCTTGGTGAATTTCTGCAGTGCACCTTGTAGATGGTACACACTGCTGCTACTGTGCTTTGGTGGTGGAAGGAGTGAATGTTTATGGATGGGGTGCCAATCAAGCAGGCCACTTTGTCCTGGATGTGGTCAAGCTTCTTGAGTGTTGTAGGAGCTGCACTCATCCAGGCAAGTGGGGAGTATTCCATCACACTCCCGCCTTACAGATGATAGGCTCTGTTCTCACCTCGGGCCTGCTTCAGGAGTCAGTGGCCCTGACTCGAGTCCAACCCCGACATTCTGGAGGGTGGATAATAACATGCATGTGCAAGTTTATACAGGTGGCAGAAATGTGATGTCATAAAATGGCCCAAGTCGCAATTATTGACTCAAATGGGAAAATCCGGCCTCACATAATTCAGGGAGGAGTGATGATTATGACAGGGTTACAACAGCATATAATAATCATTTTATGATCATGAAAATTGCTGTCTTTTGGCTCCTAAGGATGTGGAGAGACAGTGCAATGAGTTTTGTACATGACTAAGGGAAAAAGCAGCAAAGACCAAGTTTTATAAAGAAGATCACAAACTTCAAATATTAGCTTTTGAAACTCATGATTTAAAGAACTCCCATTGACAAGCACTAGAGAAAGACTGCAGCCTGTATGAAGTGCTGGTGCAAGTACAATCAATTAAACTATCAGAGTGTCGGAAAGGACCAGAGATCATTGTCAAGAAGCTAGATATTAAGCAACAGAAACCAAAACTAAGGGGCACTAAAACTCAAGGCTAGGAGAGCTATTTCTCTGGCTATACATGGGGATGAGTGTCCAATAAAAAGAAAATCATGTCTGTCCTGTGGGAAAATGAACGATGTTTTATGCCGTTGTTCCTAGTGAAAAGGTATAACAAAAGAAAAGAGAGCTGAGCTAAAACACAGAAACAGGAGAGAGCACAAATGTGCAATATCCACTAAACGGGAAATACATCAGAGGGCATAACTGATGTTTTCCAAAGATGAGGAGTATCTATTTCATGTGAAGGAGAAAATCAGAGAAGCGATAAACTATGTGCTAAGGAAATATACAACAATTTTGCCAAAGAATTAAAGTGCATAAGAGAAAGTACATTTTAGATGCCTGAGAAACAGTGGGCCAGAATTTACTGTCAAAATAATGCTCACCATTACTTATATGCAAGTTACACAGCAACTTCAGGTGAGATTCATATTTGGAAGTGAACTAGAACTGTTCTTAAATCTCCTGGTGTTATACCATTGAGAACATTTCTAATTTTCCTCAAAGAACTATCATCTACTTATAATGGGCT
The DNA here is from genome assembly GCF_017639515.1 of Carcharodon carcharias. NCBI lineage: Eukaryota > Metazoa > Chordata > Chondrichthyes > Lamniformes > Lamnidae > Carcharodon > Carcharodon carcharias. The sequence goes on along the minus strand of NC_054477.1, from coordinate 71,775,735 downwards.
CCAGATGCAATTAGTGCCCCATTTAGGCAGCCTGCCTCTCTGCTCAATGGGGGGGGAGGAAAGCCCAAGACTACTACAATGGCTTGAGGGGGTTCATAGCAGCTTTTTGTCTTTATATCCACGTGGCTCATTATAATGTGTAATGCCGGCACTTCTTCAAGGTACTGAGCTTCCAAACCAGGGTATCCAAGTCTTAGCCCACTTTCCAATTCTTCCAGCATACTCGCACTGGAATTAAAATGGCATTATGCTGAAGGGGCTGTGGATTTTCAACCCCAACTTGTCTTTTAAACCTTCAGGTGATGCTTTGAATGGAGGGTGGAATCTTACGAACATTGTTTTTAAACAACATTCAGGACTACTTGTGAGTCTTGCCCCTGAGGGTGTCCATGCCCCCCCCCCCCCCCCCCCCCCCCCCCCACCCCCCGCACGACTTTTATGGAGCTGATTAATTGAAAGGCAACTTCCACATTCACTGAATAATCGACAGTATTGGTGGGACGGGGAGGGTGCTGTGAAGGCGGAAATGTTAGTAGAGTGTGCAAGGCGGGTTGCAGCTGTGTCCTCTGAAAACTTTGAAACTTTTAAAATAAAGTGTGACCAGAGCTGTTAGGCCATCATTGTGGAGGGGGAGCCTTTCGAATCATGGCCTGCAGCCACAGTTGTGACCTTCTGATTCTTGTGGCTCTGGGATCTCCTCTGGGTGGGATGACCTCCAAGTCCTGCTGTCGGGAGGCCACTTCTGGGTACCTGCTAGGCTTCAGTCTCTGCGGGAGGGCTATTTATCAGTAAGAAGATCCTGGTGGCTTCAACAATTTGCTTGCAAGTGGGAACTTAATTGATCCTAACTGGCAATTCACCACTGCTGAGTAGGTGCCAGTCTGACCCCACCTCCAGCAAGGTCACTGGGGGGTCAGAACACATGGGCAGATGACCCAGCGCACAACTTACAGAAAATTCCCCCCTCCCTCCTTCAAAACTATGTCAACTTGGCTGGTAAGATTCCACCCAGAGTTGCTTTTTTAAGCAACGGGTAACTAAAAGCTTCCAACTGGAGGTTATTTAAAAGTACAAATCAGGGTTGCACAGCTCTCCCATTTGTGGTCGTGGTCTAACCAGTGATGCTTATAGGGGTGCTTTGTGGCTGCTCTAGAAATGGCGCAAAATATTTTTGGGGAAAATTTCTTGGGGCCAGGTAGAGCGGGACTATGCCTCCCAGCTCCCCAGAATGACACTGGGCCACTGCCTCCTCATGCTCGAGTGCCTACAGGACAATTACCCTGTCCCTAAACCCAACCTGACAGCTGACTCACCATGGGAACTGACTGATTTCCTGCCTTCCCACATCTGGGAAACTGCAAAAGAGGAGGTATCCTTTCGCTGGCTGAAGCTCACTAGCACTATTTAAATGAAGCCGACAGCCGTATGGGCTCAGGCCTCCCAGCTTTCGATGGGTGGCATGTACTCTTTACCAACTTTGTGCCTGTTTCAGGCTGAAATCTAAAATTACCCCTCATCGATTGGCAGTTGTGTATTGCAAGAATGCTTTGATTTCTCTTTGCATTCTGTCTCCCACTTATGCCTGTACATTTGTGTGTGTCAATACATGCATATTTGACCAGTTAAAGTCACATATGAAATTCAAGCCTCAGACCACCTCAAATTAATTGTTCCCATGGAGAATTCCAATTTAACGCATCATATATTTTAAGTATACAATCTTACCTTTGCTGTGTGAAATATTTCCACCTTTCTTTCCCATAAATGGAGTCAGGCCTCTGCTGAGTTTCAGCTACAGACAGCAACATGTTTTTGCAGTTTTGTTCAAAGTATTAGTTTTTGTTTGTGTTATGATGTAGATATGAATTGCTGACTGATTAAATGGGTAAAATTGTAAAGATCTGACCGTTAGCCAATTGTATCCCTAGAAATCCCAGTGCAAACACAGAAGCTCCTAACAAGCTGGTCATATATTTATCAAGAGTCAACTCTGTTTTTTTTTTCAAAAACACATGGCATAGTCAACTGGCATAAGACTGGGTCACCCTGCATGTGTTTATTTTCTTATTATATTTTATTTATTTTGTTATTTTGTCCATTTAATATTTTGCCAATTTCTAATGAATTGTTTCTTGTTCAAATCCGCCTGTGATCTCTTTTCACATTGATGTGACTATTCAGTAGCCTGCTGGGCCAAAAAAGAATCCTATAGTGAAAATAAAGTTAATGGCAAACAAGCTAATAGTGTTAATGTGAGGGGCTGCGTATTTATCAATAATGGTATGGCCTTAGGAAGCTGTTAATAAGTGGAACAAAAATTAGCTGACATTTGGCTGCATTGAACCAAACTCTCTGTAAATCTTTGATTTCTGTTAAACAATTTACTGCTTTCTCTAAAACATTATCCCCAGTTGAGCTGCTCAATTAAGAAGAACTAATAAATTATCCCACACAGAAGCTTCTTATTGTGAGCTTGCTTTTAACCCTATTGTAAAAATGACACACAGGCAACAGATTCTGTTGCCGGACAGCAGTCACTGTGTTTGGACACACTGTTATTTAAATACAGTGGTCAGTGTGAGTAGGGTGAGAGGTGAAAGCAGGTCAGATTAAAACTAACCCCTCTGGCACTCGCAGAATCCTGGGGAGGGATTAATGAATGTGATTTTCCTGCATTTACTGCACTGATTGCTGGATAATGGCTTACTAACAATAACATTTTACCAATCCCCTTTCTCTGGGCCCATCTCATTTCTGCCTCTGTGGGGGTGGTGATTGATTGTGCGAGCATAATCAGAGCAGTAAACAGATTTGGGTCACTTCTGTAGGAAGATTAGTTCACTTCAAAGACAGGTGCTTAACTGGCTTACTAAGTCTTAAATGAAGGTTTCAGTTCTAAAATGTTTTGCCCAACTCAGGGTTTTTCTTTTATAGCAGCACTGTTACTTTAAAATTGTTATTTTTTTCACTCATTTCACAAATACTTTATGTTGATAGGAGGAGTATTTCTTTCATAATTGGTTTTGATTCAAAGGAGCTTGTGAACAAGGATTTTTGTAGATCTGTAATCATTTTGGTGGGATTTTTCAGCAAAAAAAATTAAATTGAACAAGCACCAAGAAAGTTCTGTGAGGAAGGACATAAAAGTCCTCATAATACTTCATATCACAAATATGCACTCTCATTCAGATAGGCAAAAATGATCAGATTTCTTTTATCAAATTAATCACTTGTTGAACCAAATAAATGTGCAAGTAAGCAAAAGAGATAGCTACCTTGTTCAGGGAACTGTATTCTTTATTTATCCATTAGTGAGAAGGCTGATCTGTGGATATGTTTTGTGATGATTAGTTATCCCAATAGAAATCCATCAGCAGACTTTCTTCCACTTTTAATCTTCATCATTTTGAAGAAAGATTTGTGAAACAATAAAACAAATCAGCGTCATGTGAGATATCCTGGGGTATCTCCACAACCATTTTTTTTTTTAAACATTTATATCTTTAATAAGAGCAGCACTTGGCTAAGGGTTTATAATCACTGGCAGATTTCAAAAGATAATGGTAATAAGCATTGTGCTGTCTGTAGTAAAAGGACATTGAAAATGTCCCGCAATGTACAAAGTGTGACAACAGATTACGACACTTGAATGTACAGGGTGAAGAATATTTACGTAATCTTCCAAAGGAGGATTTTATGATTAGATATTTGGAATATATAACAGTGGCTGCCAAATGTGAGATATTACTGTATAAACATTTGGAGGGCTGAAAGTATACTCCCCTTCCAGTACTCTCATTGTTTTTTGGGTCTCTGCTCGCTCCAGACAAAGCAAATGGTACAGGAGGGGATTGGACAAGGACAAGGGCAGAGATTCCTGTTTGGGAGCTCATCTATCCCCAATCTGTTGGCTCATTGGCAGACCAGAAAACTGGCAGACCAGCCCAATTAACAGTTGAAGTGGGGCCCACCTTGCGATTCCAGGCCTTGGATGTGGCTTGAATATTTGAAGAAGGAAAAGGTTTTCGGGGTACACATGTGTTGCCTTTTGGTGGTGGATGGGTGGGGAGAGGTTGTGGTGGTACAAGGCCGGCCTTGGCATCAGCAAACTCCCTCGCCAGACTCAACACTGCTTTTTATAGCCTCTTGGGCAGATGAGTGCCCATGATGTGGGTGCCCATGATGTGGGCTATTTAAACATAACAAACATGGCCTGACCCAGCAAACTTTGACAGTGCCATTGTCTAACGTCACAGGTGGACCTGCCCAGCACCTATGCCAGGTTATCATGCCCATGGATTTTTGGATGCTTAATGCATTGGCATGAAATTATTCTGCTATTTTAGCAGAGATGGTAATTCATTTACTGTTAGCAATTTAATGTCTTCACTGAAATACTGGAAAGAAAATTTTCAGAGCAGCGCATGAAATCATTATGTATAAAAGGAAAGATTTCATTTAAATAGCGCCTTGCATGGTCACCAGATGTCCCAAAGCATTTTACAACCAATAAGTACTCTTGAAGTGTAATCACAGTTGTAATTTAGGAAAAGCAGCAGCCAACCTATGAACAACAAGCTCTACAAACAATAATGTGATCATCTGTTTTTTGTGAACTTGACTGAGGGATAAATATTGGCAAGGAATTTGGGGATGACTCCTCTGCTGTTCTTCAAAATAGTGCACTGGATCTTTTACATCCACCTGAGAGGCCAACAAAGCCCTTCATTTAAGGTCTGATGTGATAGGCGGATCCTCCACAATGCAGCATTCCCTAAGTACTGCACTGGAGTGTCAGCTGAGCTCAGGTGGGAGTAGCCACTTCCGATTCCTAGTGTCAGGAAAACTGTTCCCGATTTAGTGGAGAACAAGAAGGGCCCAACACGGGAATCTCACCCACTGGTCAATTAATCTCATTAATGAGCTACTTAAAGCCAACTAAGCCTAAACCCACCAGAGTATAATGTTGGGTCAGGGATTTAATGAGACTTGCATGGGTCCCCCGAAGGCCTCACAGTCAAGAGGCCTACCGGGGTGAGGAGGTAGGGGTGGTCCATAATTGACAGAGACCCATTGCCCAATTGATGGGCCCAGCATCTGCGGGGCTGTGGTGGGGGCTTCGGGGCACTGAAAACCACCCAAAAGCCCTTGTACCAATTCCCCTCCCCTCATTGGCAATCCCCATTCAATTGTCTCCGGGGATCCAGCGATGATCCCTGGTGAAGACCACAACACATTACCACATCAGCCACTGCCAACAATGGAGAGCTGCCGACCTCTGATTGGATTTCCACCCACCTGGGAACTTCATCCGATGGGAGTCCTGATGCTGTCCTGGTAAGTGCCTGCAGGTAATTGCATTGCCACTCCTGCAGAAAAGCGACGTGGAGTTCCCACCTGTTTTCCAACTAATTATCCAGTGAAGAGCTGGATGACACATTCCCCCGCCTCCCTTAGCATTACTTTCTTGAAGAGAGTGATTTATACTGGAGTGTAGTTCCATCAGAAACAGCAGCTGTTAATGCTCCTCATTTGTGGATCTTGACTCTGAATGCTTTAGTGAGACGGGGGGGCTTCTGTTGCTGGATCTTAATTCGGCCTCTGGAGTGGGAGTTAAACCCACAAACTCCTAATTCCGAGGTGAGAGTGCTACCAGCTGAGCCAAAACTGGCACCTATCTAGGTATCCCACAAAAAAATCCAGGGATTCTATGTTTATATATTTTAACAAATATATTTTATTTATAAGATTTAACATTATTTCAATTCAACTTGAAATAACTGATATCCTGCACAAGCTGGCATCAGTGAATGTTTCTAGGGCTGGGCGCTGAAACTTACTACTTAAATTAAACCAAATTGCTGGAAATTCTCAGCAAGCCAGACAGCATCTATGGAGAGAGAAACAGAATTAATGTTTTAGGTTGAGGAACTTTCATTGGAGTATTGTGTTTTCGCCTTATTACTTCCTTGATCGGCTTAGCTTCCAGCACTTCTTACTCTTCAGGACTATTGTTAAGCCATATCCTTAAATATTTTTAAAATCTGCTTTGAAAATACAAGTGCTATGTTCGTACCCAATGGCTCAGCGAATAAATCCATCGCATGGAGTGATGCTGAGTCATAGAAGCCGCAAAGGCCCCAGGTTAATCCAGTTGTTTTGGGAATGAAACAGACAGCAAGTACAGCATTGCATTGCTCAGGCTGTGACCACCTCCTTTCCCACTGCCTGAAGTGACTTCAAATGTCACCAATATGTATAGATGTCAGGTGAAGACAGCACTGATCTCACTAAAGCATTCAGAGTCAAGATTCACAAATGAGGAGCATTAACAGCTGCTGTTTCCGATGGAATTACACTCCAGTATAAATCACTGTCTTCAAGAGAGTAATGCTAAGGGAGGCGGGGGAATGTGTCATCCAGCTCTTCACTGGATAATTAGTTTTGCTTCTTTGTAAATTAGTAAATATCATAAGAAAGAAATTCATCAGCTTTTTTTAGTGTAATTCTAGTGGATGATTGGGACAAATAACCTCTTGTGGCATGAAAATGGGATGGAAGCCAATTCTGTCGTTGACTGCACTAAGCCGCAACCACCCCCCCTCCCCACTTTTATACTTTCAAAATACTTGGACTGAAAATTTTATAAGGAACAGCAGCTGCCAAATCAGGAGAGCCTGAAGAGCGTGGAGAGTTTCACAATCTATTTCTGCAGCTGCAAGCCACTTTTTGCAGTGATTCTTTCTGCCATTCTGCCTACCCAGACCCTGGATGTAATATTCTCACCACACACGTGCCAGGCTATGGCGATCTCCAACACAAGAATCTAATCATCTCCCCTTGATAACCTCCACTATCAGCATCCTGGGGGTTACCATTGACCAGAAACTGAACTGGACAAGCCACATAAATACTGTGGCTACAAGAGCAGGTCAGAGGCTCGGAATTCTGTCATCAGAAACTCACCTCCTGACACCCAAAGTCTGTCCACCACCTACACAGCACAAGTCAGGAGTGTGATGGAACACTCTCCACTTGCCTGGATGCGTGCAGCTCCCACAACACTCAAAAAGCTTGACACCATCCAGGAAAAAGTGGCCCATTTGATTGGCACCCCATCCGCCACCTTAAACATTCCATCACCAATGCACAATGGCAGCAGTGTGTAATGTCTACAAGATGCATTGCAGCAACACACCAAGGCTCCTTCGATAGCACCTTCTAAACCCATGTCCTCTCCCACCTAGTAGGACAAGGCAGCAGATACGTGGGAACACCATCACCTGCAGATTCCGCTCTAAGCCACTCACCATCCTGACTTAGAAATATATTGCCGTTCCTTCACTGTCGCTGGGTTAAAATCCTGGAACTCCCTCCCTAACAGGAATGTGAGTGTATCTACAACACATGGGCTGTAGCGGTTCAAGAAGGCAGTTCACCACCACCTTCTCAAGGCCAACTAGGGATGGGCAATAAATGCTGGCCTAACGAGTGATGCCCACATCCCATGAATGAATATAAAAAAAAAACAAAATTTGCTTCTCACCGCTTCTGTTCCACCAGGACACTTTCCCTCAAACTCCCAACCCTCAGTGAGAGATTCTCAGGAGAAAATATGTTTTTTGCTATCGGCACACCCTTGTATTTCATTCTTATGAAGGAGAAGGAACAACACAGAATGGAGCAACGTAAAGACAGGTAGTATTTACCACAAGGGGAATCAGAGCACATCAGAGCATTGAAGTCTTTTTCTCACTGTCTGTCTTTGACACCGCAGCCCCAATTATTTCTGCTCCAACTTCAAATAAAGGAATATTCCCTCAACCCACTACTCACCTTACAATGTGACAATACATCAACCTCCTTTGCTCCTGCATGACTCTGCTGATAATCATCACCTGATTAAATAACTCAGCATTACATAAGTGCACTCTTTCCTGTATGACTATAAAGCCATGAATAATAATGGATGATTTCATGTTTTATCTTGTTCCTGTAAAGTCCAAAGAGAATACAAACTGACTCCTGTTTCCTAACACTGCTCTTCCCCTACGTTGTTACATGTGATAAAAGCAAAAAATTGCAGATGCTGGAAATCCAAAACAAAAACAAAAGTACCTGGAAAAACTCAGCAGGTCTGGCAGCATCTGTGGAGAGGAGCGCAGTTAACGTTTCGAGTCTGCATGACTCTTCAACAGAATTAAGGAAAAATAGAGAAGGGGTGAAATATAAGCTGGTTTAAGGGGGTGGGTGGGTGGGACAAGAAGAGCTGGATGGATGTCCAGTGATTGGTGGAGATAACCAAAAGGTGTCACAGACAAAAGGACAAAGAGGTGTTGAAGTTCCTCTCTAGGAACAAGCTGAAGGTCAGCATCATCAGAGGTACTTGGTTACCCATGTTCTAAGAAAAGAAATCTGTGAAATCTGGTTGACCCTCCTCCTTTGACAGCTTGCTCCTGATAGAGCTGCAGCTGGCCACATCTTGGGAACTTGTTCCTGGATGCCAGCCTGGTGCCACCTTCCCACTGATCAGGCTGCATTGCATCTGATCTACATTAGCTGTCAGATCTTGAAAGTTTGGGAAACAGCAGTGTGCTTCTCAGCTGACATACCCTCGACACCTGTACCAGGATGCTGTTCACTCACTCTTCACTTGCTACCAAAATGACAGTGTTTGCTTCTATGGAGGTGGAAGCTGCAAATGGTCTCTAGATATCTCTTAAGAGTGGAACCAGTGCATATTTCAAAGAACCATTTCCCTCTTTGCACTTGAAGTTGATCTTTCCCAGTGTGACTTTTTCAAATTATATCAGTGAAATATTTTAGTGGAGCCTCCTTTGGTGCAGGTTTGCTGTAAGCCAGTTTAACCCGAACCCTGGAAAAGTGCTGGTATGTTTTAACAGTATAAACACTGACATCCAATTGGCTACCCTGTATCTTAATGTGTGTACGAATCACTGGCCATGCTTCAAGAAGCTATGTTATATGGTAAGGGTGATTGGAGAAGTGTGAGATTCAGTTAGCTCAGTTGATATGCTGCCTAGAGCGTGATGTAGATTGATGCCAATGACTAGCTGTGGTGTTTCATGGAGACCTGCTTCCTCGTCTTGCCCTATGCTAGTGGAGTGGTGCTCCTCAAGCTATATATAACCAATTGTCATTCTCGCTAATGGAGAGAGATGCCCATGGTTGTTTGTGGACTATGGCTAATTACATTTAAGAAGTGAGTGTGAAAATAGTCAGAATGATAAATAGTAAAATAGGTAGAATTTCATTGTCACCCTTCTAGCACCACAATCAGAATGTTATTGTGTTGCATGGAATGCTGAGTTATCTCTGTCTAAACTTCTGCCCCTTACTTTCAGGGCTGGATTTTGGCTATTGAGGTGGGTAGCTCATGTCAGGAAATTTCCCTGCTCGCCGGACCTACCTTGGTAAAATGTAAACTAAAACACACATAGTTTACCTGGTGGGATGGGTGTCAGAGTTGGACCTGATGATCCTGGAGGCAGAGTGTAGGTAGCCAAGGGTTGTGGAGGGGAGGAAAGCGGCAAGTGCTGACGTGGGCTAGTTAGAAGGCAAACCTTGGCTCTCTCATGCCAACTCAAAGCAGCTCATGCCCCTCATCCTCCATGGCTCCTCATACACTCCATGTCAACTCAATGCCAACTCATGCTCCCCCCCTATTCCCCCAGAGCCCCTCATAACATCTATGCCACCTCAATCATCACGCAACCAGTATCCACCATGGGCAGACTTCAGTAGCCATGTGGAGGTGAGGAAAATTAAACTTCTGACAATCTAATACAGCTCTCACTACTCCACACTTGATAGTGGAAAAAAAATTCCCATTCATAAAACCTATTCAAAGCTTTAAAATCTCCTCAAATGGTTCATTTCCTATAAAAACAAACTTCTATTCAGTAGGCACATCAGCAACAGCTAATCCTTTAATAGACTATTTAAACTGTCAATCAAATGGTCAACTCAAAACTTTCTGATGAGATATGTGTGGTTTTTGAAACTCAGCCAAGTATTCATAACATAATGATAACCCTTGGGGAAATGTCAATAAAGAGCCTATTGAAACTGCATGATCAGATGCTATTTTTATTCTCTAAGCTACGCCTATCAAACAAAGCAGTCCCGCAGACGGTTCTTTCTAACTCTTACTGATGGCTATGGCCTGTTTTTTTAAAGTTTAAAGAATGGAACAATTAAAAAACTTCAGATAATAACAGTTATACAGACCTTATCCACCCTTCAAGAGCATTTATGTACACCATCAATTCATGACTTCCACACCGTGGGTTAATGCCCTTGGACCAGTCAAAATATGATCTGTTTGAATTCAGCAATGGCCCTGCTGAATTTGGGTTTCCTGCCCATGTCAATCACAAACCTCCCCCTTCCTTTGACAGCAAAAATTGAATTTGTCAGAAATGGAGACAGGACTTACGCATTCAGATCCTGCCTGCCACTTTCAAAGGTCCACAGAGTCTTCCTGACCCGGGGACAAGTCATGTGCAGAAAAAAATAAAGCGAGGGAAAGAAAGAATGGATTGAGAGAATTAAAAAAAAAGGAAAAAAACATTTGAAGTTAAAATAATTAAAATTTCTAACAAAAACTAATACTTGAAAGAATGAAACTCCACACTAGTAATAGTAAATTTTCAGTGCCAGAGAGTTTAATTGGCAATAATTAACACTTATCATTAAAAGAGTACTTACACTTGAAATGACAAGATGTATGTTCCTGCAGTGGGTTTATTTTGTATCTACCATGCAAATACAGCACATTCACACCCTCTAAAGCATGCCAATGGTGAGGCAGATAGCGATTTTCTGTTTTACAGAAGATAATGCTAGAGCAGAACAATTTGGACATCATCTTCTTCATATTGGTATTTAACCACACATTTACTCTTCATCTGGAGTTGTACCATTTATGCTTAAATATCACTGAACGTCATTAGCCTCACCATATTTTGCCAAAATCAGGCCCAATATTACATTCCAAAATTGTTGATATAAATACATCAATGTACAGAGATTGCACATATCAATTTGCTGTTCAAGGGTTAACCATTCAGCCTCACTTGTGTAGATACTTGTGACAACGTATGGCTGCTCTTAGCATACCATTCACATTGACAGCATTTTCAAGCAAGGTGCATGGCAGGAGAGAATTGGAATCCCTGTACAAAACCATGTAACTTGTATTAATGTCATGCTATCATCAATAACCTTGTGCTATTGATGAGGCATTTAGATAAAAGGCTGGATTTTACACCTCTCCCTGCAACAACGCTGCCCCGCTGGCATATTTGAAGGTTGGGCAGGACTCATAAAATAAAGCAGGTGGTCTTCTCATCACCTTCCTGCCCACCCCCTGTACTGTCTCCAGTATTATGGTGAGTGGGGAGGATGTCAGGCAGCCCGCTCACACTTAGGCCCAGTGAGGCTCTTCAGTAGTCAATTAATGGCCACGTAAGAGCCTCATTCTGCCTCTGTTACTATTTTACGTACAGCAGGGGAAGGCGGAGGCAACATGGGCAGCTCAGTAGCTTTCACTTCATGGACTGTTAGCTGGCAGTTGGGGGGGGAACCTCCTTTGGGGGTCCCCTGTGCCCATTGGAGGAACCCCACCCCTAAGATTATACCCCACTTTTAACCCTTCCCCCATCACCTCTCTGAACCAGCCCTGACCCTTCTCCTCTCTTCACTAGATCTGTCAGCCAGGCCTATCCAAAATCCCAGACACCTTTAAGACTGGGCTCCGTCAGTCATCTTCCTCAGGGACTATCTGTATCCCCAGTAATGGCCACCGTTCGATCTTGGCACTGCTGGGACTACAGAGCTTCGGTCAGTCTCCAAGGCAGGACTTGCTCTCATATGGGGATGGAAGTCCTACTCTGAAACAATTAAGGCTGGTCCCAACGTAATATCACTGCGGGGCAGCTGTATTTTGGGTGGGCAGACTGACAATTGACTTCTTGGTTGTGGGGGTGGGCAACGAATATGGCTCCCCATAAAATCCAGTCACATCTTTGGAAGAAAGATTTGCAATTGCCTGAACTTCAGCTCCAGCATGTACAACCTGATTATGATACATTGACCCTTGGTTCGTTAGCTTCTACTTTCTGTTCCTAAATGGTTACATTGCAGTTTGTCTCTGGGATTCATTTAAACTGCACACTAAACTTTATTAAATTGTCAAATTAATTAAATCCCAAATACTAACAGCATAATAATAAGAAGGCAATAAATTATGATCAAAGTGGTGCATTAGATATTGGCAAATGAAACCGCGTAAAGGTAACTGCAATTTCAAATGTAAATGAAATTAACTGCATAGAGTCAGTAAATTACTGAACCTGACTTTTCCAATGAGTATAAAGGTGATTGTTAGTTATTAACAGGTCTGAAACAAGTAACTGGAAATGGGTAATGAGTTTAACATTTTTTAAATATATGGTCTGTTTGAGTTATTCACTTAATCACTAGTGTGTGTATATTTAAGCATTAAAAAATAGTTATTGTGCTTACTTCATAAACTTGTCAGGCTCTTTTCATTTTGTTTTTGGCTGAACTGAATTTCTTCACATATTTTAATATTGTTGATCCCCAGCATTTAATAAATACATCACTTTAAAATAAGCTGTGGTATTAAATTTGCAGTATATAAAATATGAATGAAGTTGCACTGGTTCAGGTGCATCAAGTGTGATTTAATATACCTCACTACTGTTATGAAGAGTAAAAGATTACTAGGCTGCTCAAGCAGCAAAATAGTGACCTTTGTTCCCAAGTTACAGCCACTCAGCAAATAGTACTGAATGAAGCTACAGAAATGGAATAATACATAGATTCACCAATGAGACAGAATTGATAAATTTTTTTACATCAAATCTGCTGAGCGGTGCATTGCGACCAGCTTTTCTGTCGTATAAGTCCCAATTTTAACTGAACTGTAAGAACAATGTGTTGGGATTGTGGGGGGGGGGGGGGGGCGCGGGGTGGGCGGGGGGGGGGGGGGGGGGGGGGGTGGTGGTAGGGGGGAGTGGGGGGGGTGGGGGGGTGGGGTGAAGCAATCAGCAAGCTCGCACAGCCATGTCAATGTGACATGGCTATTTTAATTTCTGTCCTCACGTATAATTGTGAGGACATATTTCCATCTGATCGCTGTGGTGATGGCATGGAGGACCACAGATGGGAGGTGGCCAGGGATGGCTGCCAGCAGGCAGAATAGATTCCTGCTCCTCTTATCTCACAAGGGAACCAATAATATTTTTTTTAAATTTACCTTGCGGGGCATCTTCAGGGTGCATTCAGTGGGCAAATTCAGCAAGAGTCACAATACCCAGGGATAAATTTGTGCCAGGGTCCAAATGATGTCATCAGATTCTGATTGTTCAATATTTATTAGACCCTTGCCTGTCTGGGGTGAGGGCCTCCAACACTGCCCAATATGCACCTGCAAAATATGTGTGGGGCATAAACCTGTTGAGCGCTCCTCTGCTCGATTTTAATCTGCCACACATGCTGGGGTTACAATTAAGTGTATCTTTACAGGAAAATTATAGCTTTGGTCACTAAAGTAAGACATTGAACAGAAATGTATGTGAGTTGCTTTATCTAAGAATATTGACAGTCAGAGTTTGCCAGGTATTATTTGATTACCAATACTTTCTGCCAGAAAGCAGCGAGGCATTTAAACTTTCTGCATTGTCCCATGATTATCCCAGAATAGCTGTTAGACAAAGCTTTTCTGTGTTTGAGGTAATCTGGTTATTTTCACACATGAACAAATGAGATGTTCAGAGTCCGGATGGGCAGAGCTCACTAAACCACAGCCCAGCTCCGTGCTGATCACCTTCTTTGTTCTCCCTGATCAGTTTCAGTGAGGCTGTAAGCTCTTAAATCTCACCTCCAAGATAGCTTGGATCTTCAACTCCCCTATGATTAGTTTCTATTCTTGCTATTATTGTTTAATGCAAGAATTCCTGTTTCAAGCAATGGTTGCTGTGGACTGCATTGTTTCTCGCTGTCTGGGGTGACATTGAAAATGGTGCTGTGCAATTTCCAGTTGCTTTGAAATTAACACGGAGGTGGGGGGGGGAAGGAGCAGTGGTTTCACTGGAGCTAGGGATTGTGGGAGTTTGCGGACACCATTTCTGCTTGTTCTGATGGTTTTTAATCTGAAATCTGGTTTGTGATAAACAAAGAAGAGGAAAACAGAGGTCGAGCAGAATAGGAAAATATACACACACACACACACACACACAGAGCAGAGAGATAATACAAAGCAAGAGAGAAAGAGAACCAGCAGCAACAAAAAAGGAAAATACAGCAAAAAGAAAAAAATATACTCTGCAAAAGCCATGTGGTTAGAAACTTGAGGCCTTCCTAACCTGGGAATGTTGGAGCCAACCTTGCAGCATCAGCTAACTGAGCATGGAACATGGAACTTCTGAGTGATTTCTTTAACCAAGAGCCAGGAAAGTTACCCTATGGGAGGTGGTGCTATACCAGCATCCATCGCCATAGCAAAATCCTTCTGTCAAATTTACAAGCCTCAGAGAGGTTTCACTGCTACAAATGCTGGGATAACATCATGGAATCCACCAGCTTTTCACATTAATAGCATTTTCCACACACACGGTGGAATTTAATGCCTCCACTTGGTGGTTTGGAGGCAGGACAGCATTTAATCATCCAGGAGGGTGCAGGGTATGTACCCCAGCCTTCCAGCCTCCCCTTGTGAAGTCTGGGCAGGGAGGCTTGTGGATAGCATTCCCGCTTGGACGCTAATTGAGGCCTTTAAGTGGGAAATTAACGCCCATTAAGAGCCTCACCAGACTGCCACTAATATTCAACTAAGAAACTCGAAAAGCAAGCCCGTGGTGGATTCCTGGAGGGAGCCAAGGCAGGGTGGGGGGTGTGGCACGGCAGTGGTGGGGGGGCACAGTGGTAGGCAATGAGACACTTCGACATTCCATAGGCACTCAGTGCTTGATTGAGGGCAGGGAGCCAGGGTCATTGAGAGAGGGGTGGACATGGTGCTAAACTCAGGGGCCCACTCTTTCAGGAGCCTGGGCTCTGGCAGCACTGCCCCGTCTCTCATATGGCTACCTTGCACCTCAATGTGCCGGCAAACAAGTGCGCAGTGGATGCTATGCTCCCAATCAAAGCTCCAGCACTCGAGATCTGATTGTCCAGGAGTGAGAGCTGGAGCCTGGTGCCATTTATTTTGACAGGCAGGGTGCATTCTGGGTGATGTAGTCCACCCTTGGCCATGCTCCCGCCTCCCCTCCCCCCCCAATTCCCACACAAGTGCCGGCCCACCAAAGGAATACAGGAGTCAAGATGGGGAGGCTAGGAGGAGCAACAGTTGCAGCAACAGCGAGGCCCGGGGCAGATGGAGTGTTAGACCGAGATAGAGACGTTCTCGATTGGTAAGGGGATCAAAGGTTACGGGGAGAAGGTGGGAGAATGGGGTTGAGAAACTTATAGCCATGATTGAATGGTGGAGCAAACTCGATGGGCCAAATGGCCTAATTTCTGCTCCTATGTCTTATGGTCTTAGACAGGGATGAGAGGAAGCATATTTTGCCACCTTCACAGCCGTCCCAAACCCCTCCTCAGTGATATTAATCTCCAAACCTCCTGGGCCCAGGGGGAGTGAGCGAGCACTGGTTGTGAAAAACTGTAGCAGAACATAGCCTAGGATTGGAATTTTCTGGCCCCTCCTGCTGGCGGGATCTTCTGGAATGGCCGAAGTGAATGGACTTTTAAATGGCTTGCTGAAACTGCGACGGGGCTGGAAAATTCCACCATAAGATTCAGAATGGGTCAGAGATCGGGCAGATGCAGTTCAATGAATGAAAATATGAAGTGACAGATCTTGGAATTCAGAATAGGGAGAGGAAATACTAACCTCAAAAATGTAAGACATTAAAATGAAATTAAGGAATCTTATTGTGCAGATATACAGGTTCTTAAAAAGATGGAATACAAGTACACAGGATCATAAAAATAAATGAATTATTGGTGTGTCTACAGGTACAGAATACAAAATAAAGGGGGTAATTTGGAATTTTACAGGACTGTACTTGGGATTAGTGTTTTGTTTTGAGAGCCCCTGTAGGTTCACCACCAAAGGATGAGCAGGTAGAGTTAGGAAGAGAAACTTGAAAATTTGGACTTTTTCACTAAAGCAGCAAAGAGTGACTGAGTGAGTGTGTGTGTGTGTGTGAGAGAGTGAGTGAATGTGTGAGAGAGAAAGTGAACGTTTGTGAGAATGAGTGACTGTGTGCAAGTGAGTGAGTGGGTGTGTGAGAGAGAGTGGGTGTGAGAGTGTGAGTGAATATGAGAAAGTGTGTGTGTGTGAGTGTGAGAGAGTGTGTGAGCGTATGTGAGAGTGAGTGAGTGTGTCTGTGAGTCAGTGTGTTTGAGAGTGTGTGTTTGAGTGTGAGCAAGAAAGTGTGTGTGAGAGTGAGCGAGAGAGTGTGTGTGAGAGAGAGAATGGGCCTGAGACTAGGAATGAGCCAGACAGATAGAGGTTGCTCAGTACAGGGACACAACACACACCATCTGCTCCACTGCCTTCACCTGCCCCAAAAACCTATCCACACATCCCGCCCGGAGAGGAGGAAAACCTAAGCAAAAAGGCAACATGCTTCCAACCCCCACTTTCATATGAATTCCGCCGAGGCTAGCTCGGAGTATGCATCACCAGAGGTGAACGCAAGGTCGGTGTGAGCTAAACCCAACTCCTTATCTCGACGCTGGACCCTCCTCCTTCTCTGGTGACCAGGACCTGGGGCCTAGTCTGACTCTCTCTAGCTCTGCATCTTTAGCAAAAAGGCAAAAGAGGTTTTATTAGTTTGCTCTTTTTAAATGGCCTTTTTTTATGCTGATTTTGTTTTTCCTCATCAACATGTTTATGTTTTCTTCATTCCTTAGTGTTGTTTTTTTTTTAATTTATGTTTAATGTTGTGCCAAATCAGATCTCAGGCAGCTGCTGCTGGGTTTCTTGCAGAAGGGAATGGGAGGCTCACAAGAGTCTGCTATTTGGAGGCAAAAGGGGTTATTTTTGGTCCAATAGAAACAGGAAGTGTTGGAAATGCATAGCACATCTGGCGACATCTGTGCAGAGAGAAACAGAGGTCAGTGATCCTTTGTCAGAGCTAGAAGATCGTGGACCTGAAGCATTGACTCTGTTTCTCTCTCCACAGATGCTGTCTGGCCTGCTGAATGTTTCCAGCATTTTCTGTTTATATTTCAGATTTCCAGCATCTGTAGTTCTTTGTTTTCCTATTATATGCTCCATGCTAAGCATTTGTATGTGTGGTTAGTTGCAATTTAAAATGAAAAAACATTTACCACTCAATGCAAAGTATGTTTCTGTTAACAAAGCACACTTGTGTGGATAGAATAACACATTATTGTAGGTGAATTGGTTGGTGCTAATTTACTGGAAGGCTTTGCTATTTTTAAACATGGGAGTGAAACCAGGAGGCATGCGCCAATAAAACATGTCACTGTTACTTCAAGATATTTTCATTTGCACATGGGATTGTTGTTTGAGGTGCTTGTGAGGTTCATGTCTTTTGTATGTCGCTGCCCGGATGTTGCACATGGCCAGGTTGAAGAAACAGAGCTAGTTGCATAATATGAACGACCAAGCAACATGTAATTGTCTGACAAATCCATGGTTGTAAAGTATATCATACTGAAACCTGAGCTTTCAATGGGCTTTCTAAATATATGAAACAATTCAACCCTATTGTTTCCCAATTCCAGACACCCAAAGGATATGAGAGGGATGTTAAGTGGGGGGGTGGGGGGGAGAGAGGTGGAATAAGAGACCCAGAACCAGGAGAAGCACAAGGCCCTAGATTTCTCTCCTTGACCCTGATCAAGAGATCCAGCACTGGGAAGTGGGAAGCTGCTGAATCTCACCCCCTGCTCTTTTATCTGACCCTCCTCCCACCCCCAACCAGCAAACTCCTCCCGGTGACCCCCATCTTGTCCTCTATTCACCTGTGGTCTGGGTCCCTTGATGATCCTGGGCCTCTGCTGGGTGCATTGCCAGCAACTGGTACCAGTGGCGCTGACAAGCAATGGAGAGCTGCTGGCCTTTGAATGGCCGATAGCTCTTGGGGGGGCAGGATTTTCACCTCCAGGATCCAAACTCCTGGGGAAGGCTGCCGCTGCCCAGTTAAGTGTCAGATAGGCACTTTATTTGTCGGCTTTCTCCAATGGAGGCGACGCTGGGCTTTCACCAGCTCTCCAGCTGGTGGGTGAGATACCTGCCAACTGGATTTAATTCTGCCTACAATGTCTGATTTGCTGAATTTGTTTTCTACCACTCAGCAAAAACTCTGTCACAGAATATCAGAAGTGCTACAAAGAGATCACTGCAACCTTTTTTATGGAATCAGATGCTTAAAATAGCGACAGAGTTTAATGCTCTTTTACCACTTGTGTGGAAGCCACAATCAGACGTGATTATTTCAATGATAAACATCCACAATCCATTATCTGCTCCAAAAACCAAATTAGGAGCTTCTGCATGGGCCTGTGCAAATCTGAGGTGAAGCATCTGTTAAATGTTGCTATTCCCAGTTTAGAAGTCAAAAGAAATATTATGCCCAGGATTTTCCAGCCCCACCCCAGCTGGGATCTTCCTGTTCCACTGAAAGTCGATAGACTTTTGGCTGGCCTGCCTCATCCCCTACAGTGGGTCCTGCCATGCAGCGGCTGGAAAATCCCGACCCCTATTCCTTTGTTCCTCTACAGGACTTTTCTGAACACTTATTTCGTGGACATGGCTCAAGAATAACCTAAGTTGAAATCTATTTCAGATGGGTTCCCATATAGGATTGTAGCCATTAGGATACTTGCAGAGATTATCATTCCACATCTTTCAAAGTGACTGCAGCAGATTGATGTCCACATTTAGTTATGATTCAAATATTCAAATTGATATCCCTCACATTATACCTGAAATATTTTTTCACTAAATCATTTACTTTGGGGTTTTCTGTTGCAGGCGTTCCTTATTTAAACAAAACCAGAAAATGCTAGAAACACAGGCATCCATGAAGAAAACAGATATTTCGGTTCTGGACCTTGCATCAGTTCTGACCAAGAGCCAATATTTGACGCATCTTGACTGTTCTCCCCATTGGAGCTATTTCATCTGCTAATGTTTGCAGCACTTTCTGGTTTTGTTTCAGATTTCCAGCATCTTCAGTGTCTTCTTGCTTGAAAATGCAGTTTGATATTGTTGATATTGCATGGCTACTAGCAAAGATCATTGCTGGTCTTTGAATCCAAAGAAGTATTAGAAAATATAAGCCATCAAGTTGACAAGGTACTGGGACCAGATGAGATGCACCCAAGGATATTGAAGGAAGTGAGAGTAAACATTGCAAGGGCACTGGCCATAATTTTTCAATCTTCCCTAGACTCAGAGGAGGTGTCAGAGGACTGAAGAATTGCAAACATTCTGCTGTTTTTCAAAAAAGGTTGTAAGGATAAGCTCAGCAGTTACAAACCAGTCACTTTAACTTCAGTGGTGGGCAAGATTCTAGAAACAATAATTCGGGATAGAATTAGTAGTGACATGGAAAAATATGGGTTGATAAGGAAGAGTCAGCATGGATTTCTAAAGGAGAAATCGTGTTTAGCTAACTTGCTGGAGTTTTCTGAAGAGGTAACAGAAAAGGTCGATGAGGGTAGTGCTGTTGATATGGTGTACATGGACTTTCAAAAGGCATTTGATACTGTGCCACACAACAGACAGTGAGAAAAGTTATTGCTCATGGAATAGAAGAGACAGTAGCAATGTGGATACAAAATTGGCTGAAAAATAGGAAGCAGCGAGTATTGGTCAATAGACTATGACTGATACTTTTCAGGCTGGAGGAAGGTTTGTAGTGGAGTTCCTCACTGGTCGGTATGGGGACCCTTGCTTTTCCTGATGTATAGTAATGATCTAGATCTTGGTGTGCAGGGGACAATTTCAAAGTTTCTGGATGATACAAAACTTGGGAGTGTTGTGAACTGCGAGGAGGATACTGTAGAACAAAAGGACATAGACAAGTTGGTGAAATGGGCAGATGGGTGGCAGATGAAGTTCAATGTGGAGGAGTGTGAGGTGATGCATTTTGATAGGAAGAACATGGACAGACAATATAAAATAAGGGGTGAAATTTTGAAGGTGGTGCAGGAACAGAAAGGCCTGGATGAATGTGCGCAAAGATCATTGAAAGTGGCAGGACAGGTGGAGAAAGCAGTTAGTAAAGCATATAGTGTCCTGGGCTTTATTAAGAAGGACATAGAGTACAAGAGCAAGGAGGTTAAGCTGAATTTATATAAGACACTCGTTAGACCTCAGCTGGAGTATTGTGTACAGTTCTGGGCGCCACATTATAGGAAGGATGTGAACACATTGGAAAAAGTGCAGAAGAGGTTTACATGAGTGGTTCCAGCAACGAGAAACTTCAATTACGAAGATAGATTGGAGAGGTTGGGACTGTTCTCCTTGGAGAGAAGAAGGCTGAGAGGAGATTCGATAGAGACGTTCAAAATCGTGAGGGGGTTGGGCAGAGTAGATAGGGAGAAGCTGTTCCAACTCTTAAAATGATCAAGAACGAGAAGCACAGATTTAAAGTGATTTGCAAAAGAAGCAAATGTGACCTGAGAAAAAACTTTTTCACACAATGAGTGTTTTGGGTCTGGAATGCACTGTCTGGAAGTGTGATGGAGGCAAGTTCAATCAAGGCAGTCAAGAGGGTATTAGATGATTATTTGAATAGAAACAATGTGCAGGGGTACGACGAAACGGCAGGGCAATGGCACTGTAGCCTAATGCTCATCTGAAGAGCTGGTGCAGACATGATGGGCCGATTGGCCTCCTTCTGTGCCGTTAAAATTCTGTGATTCTGTGATGAAAGAAATATGTATTTCATGGATTTTTATCCTTTAATGAAATCTAGGCTGCGGTCATTGTTCATGGGTTGATTGCTTCAATTCTGGTCTTTCGTGCATCCCCAATTTTCTTTGTTCCACCATTGGCTCCACCTTCAGCTGTCTAAACTTTTCTGCCTTTCTACCTCTCTCTTCTCCTTTAAGACTCTCCTTAAAACCTACTTTATAAGCTTTTGTCACCCGTCCTAATATCTCCTTTTGTGTTTTTTTTTGATGATGCTCCTGTGAAGTGCCTTGGGATGTTTTACTGTGTTAAAAGTGTTATATGTATGCAAGTTATAAGTGATAATCCCTTCTTCCCCTCGGTGTAAAATTAATCCTTTCTATCCAATGAACAGGTTTGGGTCTTGATGGGTCATAGTTCTCAGTTTGTGAATCTTAGCAAAAGAGTAAAAATGAATAAAGACTGGCAGAATGCCAGAAGAAGGAACTAACAGAGTAAATGTCCCTGTTTAATGCTGCTTTGAGAATTCTCACCTTACAAATAAGAGAAAGAGAAAGTTGTGTTTTTTCCCCCCAATAATAAAGTCTGATTTAACTTGTTACTGTCTTGGTTAGCTTTTGGACAACTGACAGAGAGAAAAATGTAATGACCAGAGTAAACCTGTATCAGATTGGCTCTTGTTACAATTGTCTCTAGCAACAGCTGTTAACATTTTTTTATGACTAAAAAAGCAACATGAACCTAGAGATTCGATTGCTTTGCACCCATTTTTTGGGCTTTTAGTGACCTCCTGAACCTCCAATATAACAGGTGGAAAGCACATGTTCATTACTAACCAGAAAGGTGCCTCCTTCCATATTGGTATAGGCAAAAAAAAGGCCTCCAGAGCCCATGCCTGAAGCAGGCGTTAGGCTGTTTGCATATGCAAACATTTGCATATCCACCTGTTGATTTCCCCTCTGCAACATAGGGTTGCTCTGAATGCAACTGGAACTGAGTTAATTCTGAAAAACCAGGGCTGCATATGACCTCACAAGCGGTCCTACAGGCCCAGCACCAAAATGATACGGTCCATGATTGGTCTGCAAAATCTTTGCTGCAAACTGCTTTTCAGAGAGTGAAAAGTTTGCAGTTGGAATACGGGAGGGCAATGGGACAGGACCATGTGAACAAGGGGAGGAGGATGGAGAGCCATAATTTCAAGCAGCAGAACAGCCTTTTAACTCTTTCATAGAGAATGTCCTCCAGTGAATAACCCCATTCTGACCTTCCATTTCAAATGATGATATCCAATGGGTGGAGACTGCACAAGTAGCGCATGCTTTGTACTCATCTTGACTTGGTATTACATTGGAGCAAGTATTACATTACATTGGAGCAGGAAAGGGTATTCAGCCCCTCAAGTGTATTCTATTATCCTATTAGATCGTGACTGAACTGTCCTTATTTTATACCCCTTGATCGTCATACAGAAAAATAAACTGAAATTTTCTAATGACTCAGCAGCCTTTGGGGGCACAATTTAAGACTACCATGAACCTTTGTGTGAAAAAATGCTTCCTGATTTCACTCCTAAATAGCCTAGTTCTAATTTTAAGGTCATGCCCAATTGGTCTGGATTCCCCAATCAGCAGAAAAGATTCCCCTGTATTTACCCTTTACCATTTTAAACATTTCAATCAGATCACTCTTCCAACTTTAAACTCCAGGCAATACATGCTATGTTTATTCCATCCTATCTCCTTAATTTAACCGTTTAAGCCCAAATATTATTCTAGTGAATTTGCTCTACAACCTTTCCAAAGCCATTGTATTATTTTTGAGTAAAAACAGAAAATGCAGAAAATACTCAGCAGTTCTACTTTTTGATTAATATTCTTCTTGAGGTTCAGTGCCCAAAGCTGAATGCAGTATATAGTGTTTATTGTACTTATAACCAAGTCTCCTCTCTACCCACACAAACAACTCTGAAACACTAATGAAAGAGAGAAGAAAATTTGAATGCCCATGACAGTGATGAAGTGATCTGTTTCCTGCAGCAGTGCTTCCTATTGGTGTATTCCTGTCTAAGGGGTGTGTTTGATCTACATTTCAACCATAAACTGTGCTGGAGTTCCTGCCAGTACTAATTCTTATCGTGCACGTGGGCTACATAGGGCACTGTTCTGGGCTGCTCTTGGTGTACAGTATTAACAGGAATTATGTCCTCCTACCTCTGCACCCTTTTCCAAGATGGTCACTTGGATGCTTGAGGAGGGGTGTTGTGGGTTGAAGTCATCAAGAAAGGGCTGATAGCCTGCCTGGCTTTTCAACAGGTATAGATGAAGTCCATAGATCACACATTCTGACCCACACATCTCTTAGGCCAGTGCTTCCCAAACTTTTCCCCACTGTGACCCCATTTTGAGGCTTGAAAATTGCTGTGACCCCAGGGTATGAGCCAGATTGGTGTGTGTGTGTGTGTGTGTGTGTGTGTGTGTGTGTGTGTGTGTGTGTGTGTGTGTGTGTGTGTGGAGGGGCGGGGGGGGGGGTTGTTGGTGGGTAGAGTAGGGGACAAAGGTTGGATAACTATGCAAGCAGGGGAAGCTTTGAGGGCGAGAATTTGTTTAAACTGCTGAGTTTTTAAATAAAAAGCACCTGCCTTTTCACTGGCCTTTTTGCAGCTGGAATCACGCCTCAAAGATCAGTCAGTTGGGCCATGCCCACCATCAAAAAAATCACAGGGGTTTCAAGGGGCCTCGCAGCTATTAACACTCAGTTGGATCTCCATGGCAACCATTGCTGCTTCGGAGCTTGCAACTCCAAAATTTTGCCTCACAACCCCACTGGAGGTTGTGACCCACAGTTTGGGAAGCCCTGTCCTAGGTTGCTTTGTTTGCAAGTTGCTAGTGGGATTAAGGGCTGATGTGCTAATGTAGAAAAGTGATGGACCTTTGCATAGCTACCAATGAATGTTGAAGTAGCCTCGCACAGCTGGGGAATGAGGCAGGGGAACTATCTGGTCTCTGACGCAAGTATTTGTGCGAATATCACCATGCATCCAGAATATGATTTTAAAGCTCAAGTCTTAGATTTTCTTCTTTCCGCTAGAGAAGAGTCAGAGTTAGCCTTCCTCCTGATGTCCTGGTCCACCACAAATGACCTTGACCAATTTCCCACGTTGGGCTACTTAATCATTCAGGGCCGCCTCCTCTATAAGAAATGGAAACCTCTCGCTCTCCCTGAGGAAAGTTCTATTGGTGTGTGGTGGGTCTGAGGTCCGACTATTTACAGGAGGTAGAAGTTCAAGCCAGAACTGACGATTTTAGGCTTTGGACTGAGCTAAGAAATAAAAAGGCAAGGACTGAGGCCCAATTTGAGGGAGGGATGCCTCACCACAAGGTCCTCGGGACATTGAAGAGGCTTCCACCACTGCCCCAGGAACTAATTTGACCTGATAGTCCTGGGATAGCAGGAGGCAAGGAAATAGATAGACTTTTTGAGCTGCATTGCACCCATCTTAATTTAAATGTGGCAGGTGGATAATTAGTGGCCAGCAGCTGATACGAACAGGGGTAGGAAGAGGGAAGTTAAGATTTGGATGGAAATGCAGTGGTCAGCCTCCCTGCTCAATTTTCCTGCCTTTTTTCTCCACTATCCTGCCTGACTTCATATGGGACAACACAGGAGAATCCAAGCTATGGCCTAATACAGTTCATTGTAGTCCAATATAAACCACTGACCTGCTGTATTGATTTGTAATTGCTTAATTTATTATTCATTATTCCGTATACAATTGTTATTTACATAGTTTGTACGCTGTTACTAATTTGGGTTTAGTTACACTCTAGTAGAAAACTGTAGACATTTGGCTTAGTTTCTGATCATTTTTTCCCATCTTTTAACAGTAATAGAAGCACTTCCTTTAAAATACGAATAGTGGCGGGAGGGGTCATTGGTAGTAATAAGATTATCACACTGTGACACAGGATTTTAATACTGGGACTTTGCAGTTATAGTCACTGGAGCTGGGATTAGCAGCAAAGGTCAACAGTACTTCCTAGCACCAAGAATAAGAAAATTCAGCACAGCACAATATAGATAGTCTAAGGCTTTACATCCTCACTCTAAAGGATTATAACTGAATTACATATCGCAAAAAAAACATAGTTGCAGAACCCTAGAAATGTTTCAGTGTGGGATTATCATTTGATCGAAG
This sequence comes from Carcharodon carcharias, assembly GCF_017639515.1. NCBI lineage: Eukaryota > Metazoa > Chordata > Chondrichthyes > Lamniformes > Lamnidae > Carcharodon > Carcharodon carcharias. Next base: position 71,750,590 of record NC_054477.1, on the reverse strand, counting down.
AATTTATTTTCAGAGGAGCCAGAAGGCAATAGTGTGTACATTCCTAATGTACATGCTGCATTTAATTCTACTTACTTGATGGTGGCTCCTATGTTGAATCAAAAAAGGAACCTCAACATGAAACAATGTGGGAGTAGATTCATTTTATTATTTGTACAAGTTTGCATCTAACCATTTTTCATGGTGCAATAATTCTTAACGATAAACAAGTTCTGTCTTTTTCACTGCCAGTGTGCACAACATCATAATTCAAGCTGCTGAGAGAAATGTCAGAGTCTGCTAATGTTTCTGCTCAAACACAGTCAATTTTTAACTATTCTGTGTTAATTTTTGTTTAAAAAATGTTAAAACAACAGTCCACCAAGGGAATCTGTTCCTATTATTAATCAAGCTAAAGGAGAACATTTGATTCAGCCCACAAAACTAGCCAACCTAAAAATATCAGAGTCTGTAAACTCAGTAAAATCATCAGACACAGTTATTAATTCTGGAACACTTTTCTCAAATTGTACACAAGGACACATTTTCAGCAATCTTCTTCCCAATTCCCCTCCATTCTTTTAAATCTGTTTAGTTACAGTCCTAGCCCTTCCAGACAATGAGGCAAGATACCAGTCTTTCATTTACTGTTAATAGGCTTGAATTGCACAATCGCACATGTGCAGCAAAACATTTTTTTCTCCTGGATTCAATCAGGGAGAGTGGAAAATTACAGCGAGATGTACAATTTCACAGGATTGTGACCCTGTGACCTCTACATTAGAATGACAACCCTGAATCTAGTTTTGTTCGTACAACATAGAGTACAGTTTTTTTTAAACAGTTTTATCAAATATCTTTGGCCCAATTGGTGCAAGTGGTATAAAAGTAAAGGTAAAATCTAAATTTTAAAATTCTTTGCAAGTTTTATTCCTCATTCTGGAAACTCCAGCCCGAAAGAGCAACAGTCAACCTTGTAACGGAGAAAAAAGATAACTTGCATTGACATGGCCTTTTTTTTTTTAACAACCTTAGGGTGTCTCAAAGCACTCCAAAACCAATGAAGTATTTTGGTCTGTGGTCCATTGTTTACATATCACCTTTACATACTTTTTCATCTTCACTCACGTAGCTGTGACCTGTGCTTCAACAGCTGTGTGGCCTTTGGCTCAAAACAGGGCTACTCTTCTAAACTGCATTGCTGAAACAACACATCAAATGAAATGGGGCCCAGTGATGGAATTTTCTGCTCTTGCATTATTGCACCCACTTTGGCAAGGAAACAATTTTGACCAATAGCCATAATAGTGAGCAGCAGCCTTTTAAGAGAAACATCATTCCTCCCAGCCAAACCACATGCATGTATCCTATCTGCAGGGATTATTCAGAAAATGAAAGGGTCGGGTTTACCTCACAACATTCTGCAAGGCCAGTTTTTCCCAATGCTAAATGTCAATTATTTTTTGTTGAACTTGAAAAATCATTTTGTTTCTCAGTGAGCATTGGCATCATCACACAGTATTCTCTGTGTAATCAAATAATTTGTCATTCTTAGTAAACAGGCAGCCTGGGAACTACTAAGTCTTGCTGGTTCTCCCATGTCCTCTGCCCTACTTGGCTTTGCTTGATCTTACTCTGTGAACATGTCCAGCAAATTGAGCCTTGTTATTGGATCTATGCTATTGTGTGGATTCAAACAGTTGAATCAATGAGGTAAAAATTTGTTTAGATATTGCACCCTTTCCAGGTGTAAGATTGGCATGAAGCATGCCAAATTAACAATGAGGCATCCTGTGCCCGATCTGCACAGGGATTGGTCCCTTTGCAAAATTCCTTGGGACCACTTTATAGGCATCCTGAGTGAATGCCTGAAATAGGCATTAGGCCCCTTAATATATTAATGAGGGAGCTAAAGCTCGTTGAAAGGCACTTTTACAAAATTAGTTATCAATGACTGGAACTGGTCGGACTAATGTCATATGGTGAAAGTGTCTAAGAAGAATTTTTTTAAGTATTATATTAGCCAAGTAATTAAAGAACAAAGATTCAGGAAAGAGGTTGAAAAATTTTAAAATATAAATAAAAACAAAGATATGCAAATGAGTTCTAATTGCCTATATATTGTTTAAACATTAAGTTACTTAATATATATCCTGTGAACTATGTTAGTTTACAATCTTTACATTCTGCAAACGAAAATTAAATAATTATCTTTGATGCACATGAACTCCTTATAAAACAAATGGTTTACTGCAGTCAGTAAGACCTGAAATATTGGTACTGTACTTCAACAGGTATCTTCACAAATGTCAATGTCTCTCTTCTGTGCAAAAGACAACTGTTGCATTAATTTAGGAAACAACAAAATGTACAGGCATTCCTTTTGTTGTTTATATTAATTAAGTGCCCACTTTGCTAAGTGGAATGTCATTTTACAATTATCTACAAGGTGGTTAAGGTTATGCATGAGTTTAGCATAGCATTTGACTCTAACATAGTAATGATGGCATATTGTAAACTCAGGCCTTGAATTACACAGGAACTGCCTGCATGGTAAAAGAAATCACAGCAGCTGCTAGGAACAAGACAGTGTTGCAGTCTACTGCAGCAGCATCATTTGCCTGATACTTTCATGCCAACATCTTGGACTAGAAGGACCATCACACAGCAGGCACATGACATTATTGCAATATAGTGTCGTAAAGTACTTCACTCAGATGACAGCCATTAGGCACTTTGCAAATTAAGAAAGTAAGAACCCATTAGGTTTACCATTTATTGTGTCCTTTCAAGTAAAGTCTACAAGCATTAATATTGGTTCCATAACTGCTGCATTGCAAATAAAGGCTGTGCATTGGTTTGGTTAAAGTATTTGTGAAACAAAATTAAAAAGCATTGGTAAGTTTATCTAGCTTTTGAACAGAATCCAGCTCTTTTTTTCTTTTATTGTAGCTTGTTACTGTGTGGACAGCATCCAGAGCACTTTCACTTTGCTCTGACAGAAACAATCCATCAAGGTGACTGATGTGGGTGGTGAAGTGCAGGAGGAGACTGTCTGCACAGTTGTGCCAAAGAGATACAGTTCAGTCTATTGAGATACAGAGGCCAGTATTTTCAGCAGTGGCTACAGGTGCCAAGGATTTTGGAGGCACAATAGTTACAGTACTGTCACATGAGGACAGATTGCTTTGCGCAGTGCTGGAATAGGAGTCTCAGATTCTATGACTATTGTTTACATTTACTAGCACAGCATTTTTCATGGAAATTTAATATTATTGCTCATGAAATTTTTGTAAAATCCATAGCTGGACCTTGATGACATTTTCACTGGGTTATTAACACTGTTTAACAATGCACCAGAATTTGTATTATGTACTAACACTGCAGTGTGGGAAAGGCTTCTAATAAAAATTTCAAGCATTTTTGACCTGCTGCCCAGAGAGGTAACAAATAGTAACAAATGGGATACGATTTCCCTGCAGGCTTTGGGACCCCTATATCCAGACAGACTATGGGTCCTGAGCCCACACTGCTGCCGGGATACCGGCTGAACAGTTTTACCGGAGGCAGCCTCCTGGTTGGCTGCTTCCAAGCCCACCATCCAGGTAAGGACAGCGGATGAACTGCCAATGCTGCTGGCCCAATCGGAGGGCCAACAGAACCAGAGCCTCGGCAGCCCCACTGGGAGGCGGGCATTGCTGAAGCAGCTCAGGGGAACAAGAAGGTGAAGACATAAGTAAAAAAAGACAATCAGAGAGGCCAAGTAGGCAGGGCCCATTGGGCCACGGGGGTGGCTTTCCCTGCCCACAGCCCCCTCCTTGAGGCACAGAGCCTCCAACACCAATGGCCCCCTGGATGGCCACAGGGAGGCTGTCCCCATAAAGCTGGCGAACCTCCATTCGTCGGAGAGAGCCATTCTGTTGCCAATAAAAGGCCAGCAGGCCTGATCAACCCTATTAGGGCCTTACATATTCAAATTGGTTTCCTACCTCCTACCCACTGTTATCAGAATTTAAAATGTAGGAGTGGAGAATCAGCTTCACAGATATCTTGCTGAATTATGAATCCTATTTAACTTTGATGAGGAGTTTGTTGGTCCTGCAACTGAGAAAAAGTGCTCCATTAAACTTCCACCTTTCAGCCCAGCCAGAGATGCTGTTGTCATTCTAGTGGGCTGTTACAGAAGTTCAATCATAATACAGTTTGATCAGATGATGAATATTTATTTGGTAAAGCAAGCCTTTATTATAACTTTTTTCCACCTTGGCACTTGGAACTGCATTTGACATAAACAAGCCAAGTAAATAACCTATCACTTGGAACCTTGAACAGGTGTGCAATTTACCAAATGTAGCATATCAGAGCTCATTCTAGGAAGAGAAGTCACATTCTCAACTCCAAGCTAGGAGCTGGATGATATGCTGAGGTGGGCTCCCTGCCTCCCAACATGTCGGCAATGAGCCTGCCTCCACTTGCCTGGCTCAAATTTTCAGCTGACAGGCCTTTAATTATTATGAGGCGAGGCTTCTGCCCCTCTTCAGAAGGCAATCCTGCCTCATAGAGCTGCCGGACATTTGAAGGCCAGTAGCACTTTCAAAAGCGATGGCCTCTGCAAGTGTACAGCTAAGCCAAGGAGGAGGCAGTCAGTGATGGACCTGGACCTCCAGGTAAATCCGGGATCTCAACAGGTCTAGGATGGGATTCCTGGGTGAGGTGGTGGGTAGAAGCAGAGTGGAAAATCTGTGGAGGTAGGCCCTCCGATTGGCAACGGGAACCAGAAAGGAGGCATGGCTCACCTTTTGCTAGCCAGCAAGCCACAGGGACATTCCTGCTAGGCTGCATATTGGGCATAGGCCTCTCCCACCACCTATTAAAATTGAGTGGTGGCAGGATGGGTCCTTAAATGGGTCTCAATTGGACCATGGGTGGGCAGCCCAAACAACACTTCTCCTGCTGCTTGTAAAACACAGTGAGGTGAGGAGGCTGTCAGCCCGCATCCTATTTTATGGGTCCACCCAGCTGCATTCCAGCCCACAAGCAGCCCATGAAACCCAGCCATGGATGTTTGCTGATTCCAGATTTTCCATAGTTACTTTCTCCTGCTCCATCAGGATTTCTGCAGGCATTTAACTGTGTCAGTATGATTTCGAAAAAAAAAAGCAATGGACGGTGCAGTGGACAAAAGTAAAGTACTGCAGATGATGGAACTCTGAAATAAAACCAGAAAATGCTGGAAACACTCAACATGTATGGCAGCATCTGTGGAGAGAGAAACAGAGTTTACGTTTCATGTCTGTGACCTTACATCAGAACTGGGAAAAGTTAGAGAAGTAATTAGTTTGAGCAAGTGAAAAAGGGGGAGGGTGGGAAGGAGAACCAGAGGGAAGATCTGTGATAGGGTGGAGGGCAGGAGAGATTAGATGATATAAGGATGCATGGTGCAAGGTCAAGTGGAATAAGTAAAGAACAAGAGATGTGTCTAGAAAAGGTGTGAATGGCAGTATCATGGATAGCTGCTGTGCAAATGCAAAGAAAAGGGAAAAAGAGAGAAAAAAAGAGAGAAAAAAAATAAACCAGCAAAGTAAAAGAAAACAAAATGGAGGAAGATATTATGATCTAAAATTGCTGAACTGAAGGTTGAGTCCAGAAGGCTGTAAAGTGCGTAGTCAAAAGATGAAGTGCTTCTCCTCAACCTTGCATTGAGCTCCCTTGGAACATTGTAGCAGACCAAGGGCAAAAAGGTTAGAGTGGGAGCAAGGTGAAGAATTAAAATGACAGCAAGAGGAAGCTCGGGATCATGCTTGCAGACTGAATGGAGGTATTCTGCAAAGTGGTCAAATAATCTGTGTGTGTCTCCCCAGTGTAGAGGAGACCACATTGTGAGCAACAAAATATTAAACTAAATTGAAAGAAGTGCAAGTTAATTACTGTTTCATTTGGAACAAATGTCTGGGGCCTAGGATGATGAGAAGGGAGGAAGTAAAAGAGCAGGTTCATCACTTGTGTGGAAAGGTGCCTTGGGAAAGTGAGGCGATGGGAGTGACTGAGGAGTGGACAGGGTGTCGGAGTGGGAACAGTCCTTAAGAACGCTGAGGAGGGAGGGGGAGATATCGTGGCAGTTTGTGGAAATGGGGCAGGGTGATCCATTGAATATGGAGGCTTGTGGGGTAGAAGGTGAGGACAAGAAGAACACTATTATGAATCTGGGAGGGAGGAGAATGGGTGAGAGCAGGAGTGCGTGAAATAAAACAGACAAGGTCAAGCGTCCTGTCAACCATAGTGGGTGGAGCACACGGTCAAGGCCAAAGGAAGGTATATTGGAAATGCTGGTATGGAAGTTTGCATCATCAAAGAGCTGGTTTTCATGTGCTACATTAATACTGTACAATTTTGCATTTCTAAGGGTAGCATCCTGTTGCCATGGCTCATGACTGCCCCATTGCCCATGAAAGTTAGTCACTCCCCTGAGCAAAGGACACTGTCTTGGCGTACACTGAAACAATGTCTGAGGGCTGCAATGATTGGCCTCTAACAATCTCAGTCATCTTCCTTCGTATCACATAAGACTCAGCCATTGGATAGTTCTCTATTTGAACCCGATTGGCCTCAATGTTTCCATGTTCAGTAAAATAGCACTTGATGTTGAGGAAAGCTATTCTTACATCTCACCTGCCATTCAGCTCTAACATCCATGTTTGGGTTAAAGCTGGAATGAAGTCTGAAACTGAGTGGTTCTGGGAAAACCCAAACTATTGTTGATCGAGGTTGCTTGATGGCCTCAGTGATGACTCCTTCTATCACTTTCCTAATTATTAAGTGTAGATTGATAGGATAGTAATTGATCGGGTTAGATTTAACCTGTTCTTGTGGATAAGACAATTGTCACATTGTTGAGTAGATGCCAGTGTCATAGTTATACTACACAGGCTCCAAACTAAGACTGGTATTTGTGGAATGACTGCAGCCTGAGATCCCTCTATTTAAAGATAGTGAAATCATAGTTTTGATGCTATACAGGAGGTTGCATTAGCTCTCAATTATTTTTCACAAATTGGGTGCATAAGTTTTTGGGTTTGGTATTAGCTTAAAAAGGATGATGCCCTCCCACAATATAAGAGTATAGTACATCTGTTTAGATGCTCACAAGATCACTTGCCTCTGTGCATTACTGCCTTTCCTGTTGGATTGCATTGAAATTTCCTACAGAAATACTTTTAGATTTTATTTATGAAGGATTCCTTTGAAGTTGCAGTGTTTCATACACTATTTAACCTTGCAAGATGGATTAGGCTATCTCTTTTTTTATTCTCTTGAAGAGGCCCCCTCTTATCTGACTGCAGGATATTAATCAACTGGGAGTCTAGAAAAAAGAAAAGAATAAACCACAGAACATGATGCAGTGCTTACTACCTCTAAACACATCAGTTTCTTTTTTCCTCATTGTGCTGTTATTCCAACCAGATGGATGAAAACATTCTGTGGCCTTTCACTGCAACATTCTTCGGAAAAAATTGTCACCATGAAAGGATGCAGGTACATTTTTAAGGTTTTGTTCCCCATCATTTTTTTTTTGCATGTCCTTTTCTTTTGTTTTTCCATTTCTAATTTCAGACGCACCCCCCCCCACCACCCACCCACCCCTCCCCCGCCCCCTCTTTTGATGGAGATGGTTCATGGTGAGTTGCTGTTCCGCAGCGAGCAGCAGATTTCCAATGTCTTATCCAAGTGGTCACTCTTCATATGTGAGTGTCTGCAGGCAATTCAGCTGTGTTGGAACACCATATCCAAAATCAGATTCTATTCACACCTGACGCTCTGGACACAAAAGCACCTAGATTTAAAACAATTATTAGGTAATATCAAACCATGTTAAAACAGAAAGTATAAAAACAAGCGCAAATGCTAAGCCTATGATAAAACTGCATCATAGGGACTTGTATGAAAGGAAGAATTGGGAAGAAAACCTAAACGTTTCACCCACTAAGAGCCTTGGTGCAAACCTTAATCGTTTAATTTATAACGTTATGGATTTGTCGCCAGGTGTGGAGCTTTGCTCACCAGGGTTGCATATTGGGAGTTGACATGTGCACACCCTACAATTTCCCTTCCATTTATAACTTTAATTCCTTTATGGCATTTCTGGACCCTCTGTTTTCTCAATGACCTAGAAATCTGCTTCAGTACAAGGTATTCATCACCTGTACATTGTTATCTCCATCAAATTAGCGACTGTTGGTTAGTTATAATGATATTATAGGGGCTAAATTGGAGAGCTGCTGAAAATGGGATTGTGATGTGTGATTATCTCACGCTGACCCATTTGATGTAATGCAGGAAGCATGGCATCTTAATGCTGCCCGCTTAGTGTCTGCAGCCCGTGCTAACCATGTGTTGATTGGCTGTATGCATCAGCAGAAGAACCAAAATTGTAACTTGCTAGCTCGACGTAAAGCTAGTTTGGGCATCTTAAAGGGAAAGTGCATAGTGGCTGGAGCAGATGCTGGGAGTCCTTTCTCAGTTGAATCTGACCTTGGAAAGACAGATGATAGCTGGACATGGGAGAGTGCGGGTGCCAAAGTTCTCCAACTCTGCACTGGAGGTTCTGGTTGAGGAGGTGGAAAGGAGGAGAAATGTCCTATATCTGCAGGGGGCAGGAGGCTCTCCAGACACAAAGTCAAAAAGCAGTGGGAACAGATAGCTGTGGAGTTCACTGCCAGGAATATAGTCTCTGTACCTGAAGAAGTGCCGCAAGAAGTTTAATGACAAATGGTCTGGGTCTGTGAATGAACCTTCAGATATCATTTGCTTCCAGTTGCACCACTAACCTCAGTCATTGCTCAGCTCACCACACTCCAATCCCTCACCTACCAGCAATCTCTATCAATCACAACTCACATCTAACATGCAGATGCTTCACTCATCCTCACACACTTAGCACTGTTACAAGCTTCACTCCCACATTGCACATCTTGCACATACTTCCTGTTATTCATCCACAAAAAGCACAGCACCCAAAAACGTGGCACAACACACACTGACAAACTTCCCTACCTCTCGCAGGAAAAAGTGATGCACAACCAAAGGCAGCTGGAACTAACAGCGAGGAGCAGGCATTGCCAGCATGCTGTAATCCCCACTGAGGAGACGGTGCTAGCCATTGTTGGAATGGCCATTACTGGTGCCATGGGCTAGAAGGGGGGCTAAATCCACTGAAGATGACGGTATGTTCATCCTTTATCCTCCTTCTTACATTCCACTTCTCCCTCATCCCCTATCTCTTTTGACTTATGGGCTGCAGCTGGTGTGAGCATACACTACTTATATTCCCTGTCCCCTCAACACAACCCTAACCATATCCCTTTTTCCTTCCAGATACACATGAACTGCAAACTGGTGAGGCAGTGAAGGAACAGCAGTAAGACAGTAACGATGAAGACATAGAGCATCATTTGCTTTCACACCTGCAGTCACCAGCTCAGATATTCACACTGCACATATCTTAGAAGATAGCATAGAGGTGGGAGTTGCATGTGGTGAGGCACTAGCCATGTGTGGTCTGTGGCATGGGCTGGAGGCAAGAATAGCCCAAGTGCCAGCTCGCCAGAGGGTGAGGTGGTGCACCCGTTCTGCTGCAGAGGAAACTCAGATAAGGACTTCAGTGGGCCAGGATGCAGATGATAGCTGATGGGTCCACATACTAAAATCTTTGTGCATTAGGAAGCCTGTCAGAAACCCTGCATAGTCAAGGAGCATGGAGGACTTCTGCACCAAGTTGGCACAAGGCTTTGGCAGAGCTTGGAGCACATCTTTTTTCAGCATGGAACTGGTGACCAATTCAGTACACACCTTCGTGGACCTAACCATGATGCAGCATCTGATGGCCAATATTTCAGCTCCAATGCAACTTCCACTGAGTGTTGCCACTGACTGCTGCAATGGAATCTCAGACTGAGCTCTTAAAAGGTTGGTTTGCTGCCAAGCTACATCCATTCCTTTCACAGGTGATGCTGCAGGGTATAGGGTACTCACCTTAGCAAAATGTAGAATATCATTCACACACTTGCAGAACTACAGCCAGATTCCCCGAATAACAATTCAGCTGCTGACATTCTCTGCCACTTCTGTGCAGGCTTGATTCGTAGGGCGGGAAAATGTCCTCCTTCTGTACCTTGGGAAGAGGACTTTCCATCTTTGCCAAGCATCCTGGAGGAGAGGCAGGGAGCCATCACTGAACTTCTGCCATGACAACAAGTCCCATTTTGCTTTGGCTTGTTTTGCTGACCTGTTGCTCTTATCCTATTGGCAGGTCTGGACTGTTGGCTGGGTCTTCAGGGAAGGCTGGTTCCAGACTGGGAAGGTTTCTGCTTTGTTCTGGTGCTGACAGCCCTTTATAGGTGGTACCAGCACATCCATTGATATAAGCTGACACCACGGCCACCACCTCACTGCCCACCTTCATCACCAGATGGTCGCCCTCCCCTTCCCGAGCTGCTGGCAGCTAATTGATTGGCCGGCATGAAATAGCAGTGCGATTGGGTTGGGACCAGCAGCACCACCCACTTCCAACCCTGACAGTCGTTCCTTCCCAGAAGGAAAAAACAGTAAAAGCTGGGAAATAAGAAAACGGGTCTGAACTGTACTTGTGTACCTTAAAGTGGAACATCAGTAAAAACTGGGAAATAAGAGTTCTGGTTCGAACTGTTTTTTTCCTCCTGGGTTGGCTCTGCTTATAAGATCCAGGCAATGAACATTATCTCATTGTCCTCCTCAATCTCTAATGTTCTTCAATACAGTCAAGCATGCTCTTCTCCTTTATCGTGCATCTGAGTCCCTTCAGGATTCCACTCCTATTTTCCTAATACAGTCGGGAATGGTTTCCCCCTCCTGCCTTTGCAGGAATAGAACAGGATTTACCTGAGGACTTACTTGAGATGGAACAAAATGTTGAATATGTGGCACCGGAAATCATTGTGGTCTGAAATATTCAGCACATGCTTTTCAGGCTATCATTCTAGAAGAGGAAGGAATGTCTGACTGACTACTTCTGAGCAACAAAGAGATTTGATTGTTAAGGGGCTTTTACTGTTCGTGAGGAACATAAGAATGAGCATCGGAATTTACTAATCATCAGCATGGAATCAAATTCCAAGACTGAAATAGAATTACCTGGAAAAACTCAGCAGGTCTGGCAGCATCGGCGGAGAAGAAAAGAGTTGACGTTTTGAGTCCTCATGAGTTTTTCCAGGTAATTCTGTTTTTGTTTTGGATTTCCAGCATCTGCAGTTTTTTTGTTTTTGTCCAAGACTGAAATGCCTGAATTGGGCATTAGCTTGATAGACACTCAAATCGTGCTCCACTGAAATATATAGTCATCCGTATTCTCTATAATGCCCGTGCGCAGAGGAACAAGATACTGCTCAGTATATGTGTTCTAGTTTGCTGAATGTGCCATAGCTGTTTGTCACAGTGACTGGTGGGCAAGCAGCTGCCAGCTGTGACTTAAATCAATGGGACAAAGATAGGTACTTAAAAGAAAACATTTAAAAAAGGATGTGCTGATTTAATGGTCCAATTCTGTGTTAACCAGCCTGTCTGATTCCTGACAGTCCAACAAGTCTCCATCTGCTTCTTCAGTGGCCTTGTGTTAGATTTTCATGCATTTTTTTTAGTGCTACAGTTATTGGATGTATCCATTTTCCTTGATAGGCTAAAGAAGCTAAATTGACCCGCCTACAATAATCTGGATAAATTTCAACCAAAAATCATTACATGTTAAGTTGAATTGGATGTGGAATCTTTCATATCTTGTGTACTTACCTATTGCCACTCAGTGGATAGAAAGCATCAGAAGACATTAATGAGCACAAGATGTAGTTTTGGCAAGTAAGTGATATCCACTTTGAATTGTACTGCACATCATCCACCTTAATAACGTTGGAAAACTCAACATTTCAAACCCAAGATAAAGCTCACACTTAAAATCTTTGCCCCTTTCCATATTAAGTAATGCGTACATCCCTATCCTTTATCATAGAACCGGTAAGAGATTAGGTACATACCCTTCCCCCATCACCAGCTCAATTCAATAGTTAACGGGTGATAAGAACAGAGAAATAAAATAATAAGAAAAACAGACATACTTTTGTTGTCCTAGTTCCAGTTGTAGACAGATGATGCTATGGTGAAATTAAAAAGAAATTCATGTCAGACGAGAAATAGCATCACCTTTGCAGTGACACTTTGCCCCTCAGCATATGCCACTTTTATTCTTAAAGGCACATGCACATCAATTCTGATAATTTCTCATTTTTCGCCATCACCTGACAACATCCTTCTCAGATCCGGTTTAGTTTACTACTGCCAATAATATTGATATGATTCAGGAACTGTATCGAGATGTAGCTTAAATATGGAGAATGAGTATAAAACAAATTACACATTTTTGAAGATGCCTGTGTTCATTAACAAACAAATCTTCATGTTTGATGTGCTGCATTTATAATCCACTGGAATCTATTTGAAATCAGTTTCTTTATTTATTTCCTACTAAAAGCACTTCAAAAGTATTAAAGTCCACTGAAACCATATATTAATGCTTAATAAATATTGTGACAAATCCATTTCTGAATCAGCTCCATGAAATCTTTAAGATTTCCCGTTTAGGTTTCTGTTAATTCGATCTAATTCCTAGCAGCGTATAATGGCTATAAACACTGTGTAATCCTGCATAATTTCATTGTGTGTCATTGTAATCGTATCAGCATATATATCAGCAGCTACAAACTGCTCACTGTGCCAGTCATGAATCATGCATCATGTGACTTGGAATCACTAAGAGCCTATCTTCCATCATAGCCATAGCCCTTGCCCTCTCTGCAGTCAGTTGTCTAAGCAAGTATTAATAAAGGTCTCCCTCTTAAAATTGCACTACTCTAAATGGTCTTTAAGGGACCAGGCAGTAATCTCAAGATCCCTATATTTTAGCTCTAAACTAGGACAGAGGAATTAATAAAAGTCCTTTCTGTGTAAACTGCTACTTGCTCTAAGGCTATATCCTGATGTCAGGGCATTGAGAGAATTTTAAATGTGCAGGATGGATTGTTTGTGTAAGGAAAGCGAAACAGGGGGCAAAGGCTAAGAGACTTGAGAAAATTGAAAGACTGCCAGGGATGCTGAGATGCAAATAGCAACAAAACAGGGATAAATGCTACTGCTCACAATCAGGAGTACTGGCAAAAAAAAAGGTTATTAATTTTCACAAGGCTGATCTTACAGCTGGTAGCTCAGCATCAGTTTCTGTGTAATGAAAATGGTCTGAGTGGAAGATAAATGGTTCATAAAGTGGACCATTTAGATGCAATCGAGGCTCAATCTGTCCGGTGACTAATCACGTTCCCCCCAGTATAGCTGAATTCCAGTAACAGACTTTTTCTGCTGTTCCCAATGAATTGTAGTCGGGTCTAAGTTCAAGGCAGGAAGAGAATTATCTTGATTTATTAGCGCGCTGTCTGGCCGTGCCACTCGCACTGCTGCGGCTTTGTGGGCTTCTGCCCTGTTGCTGTCTGTGTATAATTTTTACTGCTCCCCTGTGACTAGTATACAGCATCATTCCAGCTGCTGGAAAAATGGTCTGCTTCTGCACCTGTAATTTTTCTTTCTTGGAGTTGAAGGAATATAATATATCTCTAAGTGCATAATAAGTTTCTGAAAAGGTATTTTTAAAACAAATTGATTAGCATGGTTTATGGGACTGAGCTAAACTATAAACTAATGCCAGTTTAGATCAGCTTGTCCAGTTAAGGAGGTGGTATAGCTATTGATGACTTACATGTAAACTTGTAATTGATACTGTAATTGGCTGCTATAAGTTATTTCCTCACTTCTTAATGGCTCCAATTTACAGCGTATCTCCTTCCTTAAAAATAGTATTTTGATTAGTCAATAAAGTGGTATGATTTCTGATCCCTTTTTATCAGCTTTCATGCTTCTAATATTTTTCATTCAAATAGTTACATTTCTATCTGTTCATTCACCAAATGCATGATGCAATAATATAAACCACATCTTCACATTGCAAAAACATCCTTGTGCTGTATGCCTGTGATGTTATCTTGCCAACAGTAATAGATAGATCTTCTACTACCTCCTTAAGCTCGAGGAAATAAATTAATAATGGTGCTTGGTCTACAAAAAGCTTTTCATGCATGACCATGCCCCTTTAAAATTTGTTGGCTTAGCTTCCCTTCTCCCTCATATGGCTTATCACAGGAACTGTACTGTACAATAACAAATGTATGTTATTGCACTCTTCAGTTAGCATTTAGTTTTCGCTACTAAATCAAAGGCTGTGCTAGGCAGTTTTATTAGATATAGAATTTACCAGCTATTCAAGATGGATAGGGATGAATATCCCAGCCCTTTGGAGGCAGGTTTGGAAGCTGGAGGCTGGGAATATTTTTATAAAGTGTGTTGGGCCAACTCACTAATCTTTTCCCAACTGCAGTGGCTCTACCTGCGGCAGCCTATGTGCCCGGATGGCAAGCCACCCAGCAATGACGGGAAGCCAATTGAGGCCATTACAGCACCAATTAACTGGAATTTTCATAGGGCAGTGGTGGTTTTCTGGAGACGCACAGGACCCAAGACCCCAAATCCCCTCCTGTCTGCAGCTCATCTCCTCACAGGAAGTGAGAGCACAGCTGGACATCAGAGCGCCATTAAGTGAATCTTTAAATGAACATGTATGTTTCATTCAGCACACCCACAGTAAAGCGCTTTCAAGTGGAAGTGTTTATCTTCCAGGCAAATCCACCTGATCAATCTGGGCATTAGGATTGTCTGCCGGTTCTAGCATTAGTAGTATGTCTTCATATAGTGGCATCCTTTCTCTCTCTATTCAACTAAGAAACACATACTACATTTACTGAGGCTACCATCCTCCCTTCCCTTCAGTCACTTTGATCAACTGTCCCAAGTTTGGTGTCTGCCCTCCATCCCTAATTGGACAGCAAACACGCAAGTGATCATTAGCCACGTCCTGTAAGATTGCTGACACAATCGTGATGGGGACCCAGAAATGGTCCTAAAGCACAAAGAATTTTTAAGTGGAATAATTTTCAGCCAATATTTCTCAACAACTTCAAAGTAGTGAACATGCTTACCATTGGAAAGAGATCAAGAAACTTTGCAACATGATTCTTGATACCACCCTGTAGAGGTTCAGGATAGTGTGCAACCCCAAGGTCCTGTTTGAACTTGTGCTGCCTGCACATCTAACCTGTCAGCAAAGTTATCTATTTCTACCTCTGAAGCATCGCTTACCTCTTTCCATATCTTAACAACATCCGCACCCCCCCTTTCCCCCTCACCACCACCACCCCAGATATTAAAGTACCAGATGTTTAAATTTTTCCAGTTCAATTTTAGCTAGGCCAGTTTAAATATGGATTTAGAATGTAATTCTGTTAGCTTCATTCTGAAAATAATTCAATTGTCTTGGTACCTGGGTAAAGAAATGTATAAATAATGTCTGGAGATAACTAATTGCTCCAAGCGAGATGTCCACAAGACTGTCTGAAATCAGAATTTAATCAGATTTGTTTTGTTGACTGTTACCACAAGTTATTGAAATGTTAATGTATATTAGCTTGTTGCTGTGGGGTAGATTGAACTCATTTGTCTGTGATTGATGCAATCATTAGGGAAAAATTGTCCCAGATGGAAATTCTGATAGACTCTGTTTTACACCTAGCCAAGTAAATGACTCACCAGCCAGTGGGCTACTGTTCACATCCCATCTATTTGAGTAGTAGCAACAATACAGTTCAGATATAATCTGGGACATCTTCAACAGAACGTGTCTACCCTGGGAGCATTGCTTTGAGTTTGGTGTCAAAGTCCTTTTGGGATTACTATTGACTTTCCTTAAATCGTGGCTCCCCAGTCCAAACTCAATCTGTATATTGCAACAAGGCGATGGGTGTCCATGGAGCAAAGAAGCACTTGTATTGGGCTAAATTTAATAGTAGCAGCAGTGGCCCCAATGGCAGGCCAGAAATCTTGGGCGACCCCACTCCAGCCATTTCCAGGAACTCTGACACAATTTGATGGCCGTAAGGCAATTAATAGCCTCATGTCAGGGCTTCTGTCCATTTAAGTGTAAAGATCCCACCAACAAGGTCTGTTGGCCAGATGGCTGGCTGATCTCCATTCCGAGCCGTGCCACTGAGAGCAGTGATGACTGCTGTGTCTACAAGTGACCTTGACCAGCAACTATGGAGGAGTCCCTGGAACCCGGTGGGTCAGGCTCACCAGGGCCAGTCAGCAAGTGGGTGAGAGGAAGATTGGAGGTCATTGTTGAGAGTAGGGTGATCTTTAAGGGGGGGGATCCCTTATCATTGGGGGAGCTGTCCATGGGCTACAGGATGCTGAATCAGGAGGGCCCACATGTCAACTTTTGGTGGCCTCCCCACATGGCATAAGACCAGTGGCAGCAGGATGAGACACTTACGTGGCCATCCTTGACCTACCCAGCCCCTGATTGAATCGCAGGGCATTTGGAAAGCAATGAGCTCTCCATTCCCCACCTTCCCTCCTGATCCTTCCCTCTTTGCCCACTCCGAGGGCCGGATTAAATAGCACACAATAATTATCTTCAGTAAACATAGTGAAAGATTTTGAAAGCATAAGAAGATTAGAAATAGGAGCAGGGTGTATGCCTTCTAACCTGCTGCACCACTCAGTATGATCATGACTGACCTTGTACCTCAAATCCACTTTCCTGCCCTATTCCTGTAACACTTGATTCTCTTGGCGTCCAAAAAAACTATCAATCTCAGTCTTGAATATGCTTATTCACAGAGCATCTGCAGCTCTCTGGGGTAGAGAATTCCATGGATTCATAACACTCTGGAAGAAATTTCTCCTTGTCTCAGCCCTAAAGAGCAGATTCCTTATCCTGAGAATATGGAACCTAGCTGCAGACTCTTGAGCCAAGGAAATAGCCTCTTGGTATCTTCACTGTAAAGTCTCTTAAGAATTTTAGATGTTTCAATGAGATCACGGCTTATTCTCCTAAATTCCAGAGAATAGAAGTCAATTCTACTAACTCAGTCCCCATAGGATAACCCTTCAATCCCAGGATCAATTAAGTCAATTAAGTGAGCACTTATTGCACCTCCTCAAAGGAATGTATATCCTTCCGTGATAAGGAGACCAATGTGAAGCTCTTGGGAAGAAACCATTAGATTCATTAAGAAGCAGAACTGTTGCACATGCTGTTACTCTCCCTGTAGAGTATCTCTGCAGGTACATTGTTATGGTAGCTATAAGTGGACAAAGTGCACAGTGTCATTCTCAATACACACCACCTCCACCCCCCCCCCCCCCACCCCCTTTATTGGTAAATGACAGGCATAACATGTTTCAATAGTTTGCTTCCAAAAATTTAAACAATAAACTTAAGCATAATATGAACATTCAATTTCGCCAGTAACGCTATTACATATTCTAACTTTTGTATTAATTTAACAATGCACTCAGTTTTATACAATGAGATGAAAGATTTGTTCACCAACTGAAAATAGTTCACTTTGTAACATAATCACTTAAGTATGGTGGACATCTCTCAACAAGCAGGATATCATCTGACGTCATATGTCATTTTATTTAACTCATGTTCTTGATCTGAGATGTTGATGTTGGAATCAGATTCAATGCTTATAAATGGTGTTTTCAGTGCTTTGAAGAATGACACGTTTCATGTGATGATTTGCGAACCGCCCTTAGCAGTGTAGTTGGATATTGTAAGGAGTTGTTTGTTTTCCAACATGACCATCATATTTCACAAGCACTTTATCTCCTGGCTTTAGCAGTGTAGCTCTAAATTTCATGTTTCGCTCTGCATTTACTATCATTTGATCTTTCCATTCTCAATCACGTAGTTGTTCATCATGGCTCATTAGCTCAGGAAGACATGTGCATATTGGATGTGCAGAGGTGAGTGTAGCTGGAGGCTTTCCAGTCATCAAGTGAGGAGTACTTCTGTATTACAAAGAAAGCGATACAGCCCTTGCTTCCATGACTTGCTGTCAGCTGTAGCTGGACGAATCACATTTTTCAATGTATGTAAACTCTCGTGATTTCTCCATTAGATCTTGGCCATTGGGGTGCGATTTTTTTTTTTGATGAGTGAAACTAAACTAAAGTCATTTGCAAATTTACTGAACTCGTTGCTGTTGAATGGGGGTCCATTGTCATTTCTCACCATTCGAGGGACTCCAAACGAAACAAAAATCTGGTGAGACTTTGGGATGACTGCTTTCGTTGAAGTTGACATAACTATTTCCATGACTGGAAATCTACTGTAGTTGTCAATGACAGCAAGCAGGTGCTCACCAGTGGGCAAACCTGCAAAATCAACACTAACTTCAATCTATGGTCTTGGAGGTAGTTCAGATATCTTGAGAAGATCACGAAGATTTGACATTGTGAGTGCTTAACACTGATTAATTTTGTGCTTTACGATGTGGTCAATACCTAGGACCCATACCTTTTCCCCAAGGAGATGTTTGGTTTTGACAATTCCTTGGTGATCTTCATGTGCTATATTGACAACACATTCTCTCAATGAGTGTGGAATGACAATGCCATTGTTGCATAACACAAGATCAGATGTGGTTGTAACAACGAGCTCATTTCAAACATTGACAACCTTGTAGTGTGTGAGTGATTTTGTTTGTAGATGTGCTCTCGATCATGTCTTTCCAGTTTTGTGATTGTATTGCAGTCTCATATAGCGTAACATCTCATCTTGTTCTGATGTCAGCCCATTTTAGCAACGTTGGCACCACATCTAGGCTTACATAGTTAAGATGTTGTTTGGCAACCTTTTTTTCTTGACCTGTAGGACTGACTGTCATCAATGGAGGTTGCAAAAGACAGTCCGCTGAATTGAACTTGCCTGGCTGATACTCAACATGGAACTCATACTCTTGTAACTTGAGTATCCAGTACTCTATTCAAGTAGGTGGTTTACTATGTGCATTGTTAAACAAGCTTACAAGTGGTCTGTGATCAGTTATTACTCCAAACTCGCTTTCATACAAGGAGAGATGAAAATGTAAGATACCCCATGTGATTGAGAACGCTTCTCTCTGTATTTGCAAATAACATTGCTCTGTACAGGCATTAGAAATCTGTTGGCCAAGTTTAGCAAAGTGTTTAGCACCATGCATTTTCTCTATGATTGATTGTTGATCTTGATTGTTGGTGTCAAGTATCTTCCTTATTGTAAGGCTTGGTTTAGTGACTGCATATCAATACAGATTCTAATCTGGCTCTTGGACTTGGATTTCTTGACAACTTGTGTGGTTGAAACGCAAGGGTTACGTGCTTCCCCAACTTTCTCAATAATAACATGGTCAAGTAAGTGCTGAAGTTCCTTCTCTATCTGTTTTCTGACATGAAATGATATTTGTCACTGTTGGTGCGCGACTGGGAGCTCATTAGGGTCAACGTGCAGCTTGCATGTAACCTTTCAGTTTGTCAATACCAGTGAAGCAGTCAGCATACAGTTAGAGAATGTTGTTGGTATGAGTAGAAATTGTGTATGTAACTGCAATCTTGTGCAGATCTGTTGCTATGTGGAAACTGATAAGTCTGTCACATTCTCCAGATATGACATAGAATACAGCATTTGACCTAATGTCTTTGAATGAGACTGGTGTTTCAAAAGCCCTGAGAATTTTCAGTGGTTTGTTACTTTGTAAGAGAAGATTTTCATATTCCCAGGTTTGCAGAGAATGGGGCAGTTCTTAAGTTTTTGAACATTTTGTCTCCCATGACATTGTGAAGTGCTCCTGTATCTACAAGAGGTTTACTTCTAAGCAGCCAAAGGTCACTGTAAGACGTGGCTGGTTGCTATATCTGACAGAGGGCACAAAAGAAAATTCAGGGTCATCCACCCCTACATTGATTACATTCTCTCTTCTTTTTATTGTGGTATGTTTATGGGGCACCCTTCGGGTGGTATTGGTCTTAGTAGTTGATTTTGCTAATGGGCACCAATTGTGAGCAAAGTGGTTGAGTTTTCCCACAGGCTTTACACTATTTGCCAGTAGTAGGACACTCCGTCTGATGTGGATAAACACCCCCACAATGGAAACATTCATTGGACAAGTTGCAACTCTGTGAGACTGCTGCTGTTGCTTCGCAGGTGGCTTCCTGGCATGTGAACAATGAACAGTCTTCCAAGGATTTGAACTTAGTGTGCCGTGGTTACTGTTCAGAGTCTCAACTTCAGTAGCTCTGGACTCTGAAAGTGATAGTGATCTTGCTAACTCTAGCAGCTTTGACAGCTTTTTGTCTTTCTTGAGTGCTTTTCAGTGTAGCTGACTAGCGAGACAACCTTCGATTATTTGTGTTTTGATTTCCTATTTGACATGTTCAACATCACCAAAGTCACATTTGGTTGCTAGTTGCCTCAATCATGTGCAATATTGATCAGTTGTCTCATTTGCTTCTTGCTTAGTATGTCGGAAGATAATTGTTTCGTATATTGTATTTTCATGGTCATGAAATAGGTTGCCAGAACATTTTTGGCTGAGTGCTATTCATTTTGCTTAAGTGTAACCTTCTCAAAAATATCTTCCAAATCTTCACCTCCACAGTGGAGAAATAAGGACCTTTTCCTTTTGTTAGCTGTGATTACAAAATCTGCCGTTGCACCTTTGAAATGTCGTAGCCCCCTTTGCCAAAGAAGGAATACAGATGTTGGCTTCAAGAACACATCAAAACGTGGTAGAATAGGCAGAGGCAACACCATCTTGATCAGCAATGCAGTGATGGTGCGTAATCAAGGATCTGGGTTCACATTTCCTCCAAAGCAAGAATTTCTTTTGTGTCTAACAATGGGCTACAACCTCAATTTGTTCACTCCTAAATCTCCAACTTAAAATGCTATCTGCAGAAAGTAGACAAAGACCTTCCACAGGTTTAATACCTGAAAGCAATGTTGCCTAAAGTTCTCACCCTCTTCGTCATCATTGTGAAATTCTTGGGAAGAAATAGTAAGATTCAGTAAAAAGCAGAACTGGTAAATGTGCTGTTAAAACATGGGCCAGCATCTTCCGGTCAGCGAGCGGGGGCGGGTCCCACTTGACAACGCGTAAAATGACGTGGGGTGACATCGGGTGTGCATCCCGACGTCACCCCACATCATTTTGATTGTTGGTTCGGTAGATGCACATCCGAGTCGGATGCATGCCCGCCGACCTGTCAACAGCCTAGTAAGGCCATTAAAAAACCAGTTGAACTCATTAATGGACCCACCTGTCCAACTTTAAGGCTGGTGAGCAGGCCAGGAGCCTAGTCGGGCTTGTGAAAAAACATGAAACCTCATCCACGGGCGGTATGAGGTTTCATGAGTGATTTTAAAAATGCAGAATATTTTACAATAAAAGTTATGGACATGTCACATGAGGGGACATGGCAGGGAATTTTTTTGATCTTTATTTAAAGTTTTAAATTGGTGCCGATCTCCCTGAGGCAGCACTCCCGGCTGAGGGAAACCACCACCCACGCGCCCCGCCCCCCCCCCCACCCCCCCGCCCACCTGCACAGAGAACGCATGGTGCATGGCACGTAAAATGGCTGCGTGCCCCCAATTGGGGGCATTGATTGGAAGTGCGCCCACTCCCATACAACCCCCCCATCCCCCATCGAGGGGAAAATGTTGCCCATGGATTCCTTTATTCTCCATCTAGACAATTAAGAGGGCAATTAAGCCTATTAAAGTTCCAATTAACTCCGATTTTTCGTGGTCCGTCCAATCTTACAGTTGGTAGATGGGCAAATTTGCCAAGCGGACTTTGCATTTGCAATGAAACCTCATCTAAGGGCAGAGAGGCTTCCGTTATTAAATTTTTAAAAATTAAAATGTTTGGGCAGAATTTTCATTGTCTATATGTTCAGGGTTCAGGTGACTGATTCTGATGTGTGAACATTTTTTTCTGGATTTTAAAATCTTTATTGATTGCTTTTAAATTTTTCAGCTCTTTGAGGCAGCTCTCTGCCTACAGGAAGCTTTCATTCTGCACACCCCCGCACCCACGCTTGTATCAGCACCCACCCTCACCCCAGCAGTGCTGAGCATTTCACCAGGCGTTTCATGCTGGCTGGCCATTAAATGGCCAGCCAGCGTGAAATCATGGTCGGTGATCCTTTCCCCGGCTGCACCTGGGTCGGTCAATTGCTCCCGTCTGCTGAGCTAAAAATCCTGCCCCTAATGTTGCTGAATACCTGATCCAGTCCTCTCTTTCTGTATAATGATAAGCCTTGAAAATTAATTTAACTATTTCTAGCTTAGCCTGAAAGATACAGGGCAGAATCGTCCGGTCCTGTAGGCGTTGTGGTATGCATCAATAGAAAATATGGCAGGAAGGCCAAAAATCGGTTTCACGCCCTTGTGAAGCCAATTTGCGATCATCCGCTCCACCCATCAATGGCGGGCCGCATTTCCCCCCGCCACACTTCGGGAACCTAATTTCAATGCTTAACGTCTCATCATAAGTCCTGTTCGCCAGAATCATCCCCGCCCCCTCCAATCAAATTTATCATCCACATCGACGTGACTTCAGAACGACATGCTTTACAACTGCCTTTAAAAGGCGTGCACCTGGCGAGCTGAACTTTATGGGGAACTCGGAGGTGAGTGCACACAACCTTGTCCAGCATTCGCGAGCATCGCTCGTAGGACATCAAGGAACAGGTGCCGCATTCGGTGAGGGGCACAGGCAAGTTACTTTTTTCTGGCTGGCTTTCAGTGCAGTGCTGGGGCAAGGACCGCAGTGTGGGTGAGGCTGGGTGTGAGGGGCATGGGGCAAGGCAGCACAGACTGAAGGAAGTACATAAGCACATGCTGGGATTAGGCGTTGGGGTGGGGGTGGTGGGGTGCTGGTGGAGGGAAGCGGCCACACACTTGGAAAAGCTTGTCAAAAGCAAGCATTCTTCCACAGCTGAGACCATTCAGCTGCAGCTCCATTGACATTCTTGAAGTTGGGCCTCTGAAGTTTTCTGCCCACTCAATCAGTGCAAAAGCATGAAAGTGCCAGCAAATGCTTCAGATCTTTTCACCCCTCGGGTGCAGACTGCAAATTAATGTGTGTTTTAGGGGGCAGCGGAGCAGTTGGCTAACTGGCCAAATTGTACAATCCCCTTGTGAAAGACAGCCATGGCGCAGTCACTGGTGGAGATGCTCACAGTCCCTTGCAATGTCTTTATTAAGTTTTGGACAAGTAACCATCATGGTTTAAGCTAACACTGCAGCCTTGCAGTGCGGATTAGGAGAATGCCTTTGCCTGAGCTGAGAGCGCAGCATGCAGCCCAGTAGCCGAAGCTGCTGCCAATCAGTCAAGTGGATTGGGGCAGAGGTGGGTGGAGTTTTGGACAACTATGAAGCGCGCTACACACTAGCCATCCAAGTGGCGGCCAGCACTCCCCTGCATGCTTGAAGAGGCCTTCAGGCTTTAACCAAGAGACGTTCTGAGGTCACCAATGTTAACCCACGCACCTCTCTCTTTGATCCTGCAGGAGAACATCAGGATCATGGAGCTTGGTGAGTTGGCAGTATGCCTCATGGATTACAGAGAGCAGAGAAGAAGAAGAAGAAGAGAACAGCGGAGACACCTGGCTCAGTAAAGAGAGGAAACATCCCTAAAGGTGAAGGGGCGCAGGGCCTGCTATGCATGCAGCTAAAGATCCATAGTGAACCATTGCTTCTAGGTGCTCTGCTAGACCCAGGATCTATAGACAGTGCCTGTCATTCCTGCAGATGACTGGGAACCAGTGTCGCTGAAGACTGAACATGTCTAAGGAACTGGTTGGTCACGTATGCCACCCACTGCAGGATTTGGCGCCACGGAGGGTATCCATGGCCAGTAGCCATGCAAGTGACTGCGATGCTCAATTTTTACGCCAGTGGCTCCTTCCAAGGCTCCACAGGTGACCAGTGCGGGATCTCACAAGCCTCCATGCACAAGTTGTTTCCAGAGGCCACAGGTGCCATCTTCGTGAAGGCACTGAAGTTTGTGCATTTCGCCCGGGATCAGGAGGCAAGAGCATTGGGATTTGCCCAGATCTCAGGTTTCCCACAGGTGCAGGTGCTATCAACTACATTCATGTGGCGCTTAGATCTCCGTGGCAACAAGTGGTCAACTACGTCAACTGCAAGGGCTTCCACTTGCTGAATATTCAGCTGGTGTGTGACCACCACAAACACATCCTACAGGTCTATGTATGATTCCTAAGGGACAGTCCAGGACTCCTACATCCCTAGCAGGTCTCAGATCCCTGACATCTTCCAGGGTCCACAGGGGCTGCAGGGTTGGCTCCCCCGGGACAAGGGCTACCCACAGAGGATGTGGCTGATGATGCCCATGCGGTGGCCTCAGACTGCAGCAGAGAGATGGGTATAAAGAGGATCATGCCCCAACCTGGACTTTCATAGAGTAAACAATAGGCATTTTGAAAATGAGGTTCTGGTGCCTTGACAGGTCTGGTGGAGCACTGCAATACAGTCCCCAGAGGGTGTCGCACATTATTGTAGCTTCTGCACGCTACACAACTTGGCACTGAAATGGGGCAAGGACCTGGCTCAGGAAGAGATGGAAGAGCTGCACGTCTCCTCCACTGAGGAAGACATCTAGGGGGATGACGGTGATGAGTCCTCGAAGGCGAGGATGCCGGCGATGAGGCCATGGCACTGGTCAGACGAGGCAGGCACACTTGGAAGGCCCTCATAGCTGCAAGGTTCATGGAGAATGATGACGAGATGCAGTGAGGACAGTCTTGACAGCCTCACCTTACAGCTGTGAATGTTTGACTCCTGTGTGGCTGAGGGCAGCTTCCTTGTGCTCTGTGATCAGGGTCAAATCGTAGAGACACAGCCATGAAACTTTAAAAGCATCTGATCCTTTGTCAGCCTTCAGCACTTAACCCCTTCAAGAGCACAGTGTTACCAGATATGCTGAAGAGACAGGGGGCCAAACCCACCTCAAAGGTGCTGAGAGCACACAGAGAGAATGACAGAACTCTGTGATGCCTGCCCACAACATTCTGGCAGCAGCAGTGGGTACCATTGAGGTGCAAGCATCACTAATGTGTCCAGTGAACGTGAAGCCGGACCATCACTTTGGTCTGAAGGTTACACACTGCACAAGGAAAATGCCCTTGACTGAGACACCTGCCTTTATCTTGTGCAGGAACCAAGGTTTCAAATCCGAGTGACACAAACATTGCTCATCAAAGGCAAGGAGACATTCTTGGGGCTTTATTTCCAATAGTGAACATTTTGTACAAATGTTTAACGCCCATGCCCAGGCTCTGCAACTACATCTTCTTAACCTTCCTAACTCTGCCGCTACGTTTTGGTGCTCCCCCGACATCCAAAGTGGAGGTGGAGGCAGCCTGCTGACTGTTACGCCCTGTCTGTGATGACCTTGACAGGCGTCCTCTGAAGGACAGAGACCTGCTTTGGGTGTCCTGCTGTGGGCCAGCTGTACTCACCTCAGCCTGTGGAGCTGGAGCTGCAGCCATCACAGGAAGAAGGGATTTGGATCAGCCTTCATTCCTAGCGTAACCTGAGTGGATGGCCCCAGGGTATCGAGCTGCTGGTCCTCCTTGCTATGGGTGTCCGAAAGCCCCGGCTGAGGAGAAGGGGAAGCTGGAGTGAGATCGAGCAGCTCCGCACCCAACTTGTGTTTACGTTGTTGGAGGCCAACTATGGCATCAGCAATAGAGTTTTGCCCACGTAGCAGTGCTGGACCGATGCAGCCGCCATCCTGTCATTGTTGACCTCAATGCGTTGGCATGCCGGCAGTATCACCTTGGACTGAAGGTGGACAGACTCCTCCATCATCCCTTGCAATCTGAGGATTGCACCAGACATTCCTTCCGGATGTTCCCATGACTGTCTTTGCAGCTCCACCAACTGATTGGGAGCCGAGTCCAGAGGCTCATCATCTGACTCAGACTCAGCAGATTCCTTGTCTGCAGTAGTCCTCCAAGTGCCAGCGATCAAGGATGCCCCTGCCTCTGCCTGCTGTGGAACAGATTGCATAGTGTGCTCACCAGATTGTGATCCCGAGACTACTTTATATCCAGGTCCCACTGAAGTGTGTGTCGCTGTGCTGGTGGAGGGTGTGGGTAAGCACTACGATGGGTCTTCAATGGTACTGCCCTCAGGATCCTCATGTGAGGTTCTCTCAGCGCTGGGGTTGGGCTCAAGGTTGCCTGAGGGCAACATGTTAGTTGTGTGTAGGAGAGAAAGTTGAGATTATTAGTGCTTGGTAGTTGTGTTGAACACAGAACAGTAGACTCAGAGTAGCATTGGCAGAGGGATCATGTGGTGCAGGATTCTCACGTGGGTGTTCACTGCTGACCTCACCATCACCGCAAGAACAGTCAATGTCCTCTCCAGCCAGCTCGAATGCGCAACTCTCGAACAGAGTGAGGACCTCGATGTCCGGCATTCCTCCCCCAGCCTGGGACCTCTCCCTTTGATTGTGCTCAATCTTATCCTGCATAAAGACAGATGGAGAGAGTGTGAGCAAGATGCATGCCAGGCCAAATGAGAAGGATGCCAGATGTGCACATGTGCTGAATGGAGCCATGGATGGGACGAGGAGACAGTGTCCAGAAGATACGAGGTCAGATGGAGATGTGAGGCTGTGTGTGAGAGAGTGAGTGGTGATGCCCCTTGAGCTGGCAGTGAGTAAGATGCCAGTGAATGTCTGATGGGCTTGTGAGTGGGTGAGTTGGGAGTGATGAGATGGTTGACTTACCCTGGCAGTACGGATGAGGTCATTCATCCTTCTTCTGCACTGGATGGCATTGGCACTGACCACCTCTGCCACCGCCTCCCAAACTGGAGTGGTGAGACTGATGGGCCTCCTGCAGCCAGAACAAGGTTACAGGGCATTGTGGCCAGCCTCCACATCATCCAGAAGGCATATCAGGGATGTGTTACTGAATCGGGTGCTGCAATCTTCCTGGCTTTTGGGGCCATGTCCTCACTAGAGAAGTCCTGGGCTGCAAGCATTGAGAAGTGTGCGCACGGCTGCAGTTTAAATATGGCACCTGCATAAGGAAGCGGTGAGGTAACGACATTGCGATCCAGTCAGCAGCCACCCACCAGGGATCTGCCATGTTTCTTGTGGCTACATAATTTATGAGGTGGGAAGGGGACGAAACGGCCCAAAAACCCACCAACGAGTAAAACGTCTTTTCTCACGCCCGCTACCGCACTTTGTGCAAATCTGGGACAATTCAGCTCACAGTCTAACAAATAGTATTTTCCATCTTTCAAGGTAGACAATGTAAGTTGGGAAGATCATACAACCCTTACAATATGTATAAAAGGTGTAAATTTCAGTCCATAGGAGAAACACGTCTGTTTTTGGAAACCTCACTTTATTGTTAACATGAATTGAATAAGTTGGAGAAAGAGCGGGAATTATAACAACTTCATCCATGCTTTTGTCATTTCCAGTCCTCACCTCTTCGAGCTACACCCTACAAAAGTTCCAACCTATCCAGAATTCAGTACCACACGTCCTATATTATGCAAAGACCTATTCATGTCGGTACATACACTTTTAAATTCCTTTCCTTTATTTACAAAACCATCAAGGTCTCACTCCAACCCAAGTCTGCACCTGTCCCTAACTTCTTAATCCAGTTTACATCTTTAGCTACTATGTGTCTGAACTACTGTGCCTCTTCTCCCTACAAACCAACATCAAAGGCAAAGCCTTCAGCCATCTTAGCTGTGCACTCTGGAATTATTTTCAACTTCTTGTTCACACATCCAGAAGCCCCCTGAAAATGTAAGTCCTGCACTGCACTTTCAGTCATCACCCCTCCTCTCTATGCCCCCTCCTCTAATATCTATCGCAATAGTGTTTTCTATGCCTATTTTTTTGTCAAAGTTGTGGTGGCCGAGCGGGAGGAATTCTTTGGAAATTCATTCCTTTTTCAAAACAAATAATTTTAAAGTCACCCCTTTAACTTCTTTCTGGTGGTCCCTGAAACCCTTGCCTACTAGTTTGACCAGCGACATTGCACTTTGTAGCTCCTTTCCAGAGCAGGTGCTCCAGGTGTATCCGTACTTTAACTCACCATCAGCATATAAGTCAAAGGAGTTCCCTTAACCCACTAACCCTGGGCAGGTTCAGCAGCAGAGATCCAGGATGGGTGCATTAAAAAAAGGAGGGAAAAGTAGATTATAAGAGTAAAACAGCAAGAAACATAAAAGCTGGGATATAAAAAGGAAGAGGGTAACTAGAGTAAATGTTGCTGCCTTAGAGGGCGAGACTGGGGTATTCATAATGGGAAACAAGGAATCGGCAGAAACTTTGAGCAAATATTCTGTATTGGGGGAAATATATTCACATGCAGAGAGTACTGGGTAACAAACAGGAAACAGATATTTGGGATAGATGGATTATTTTCAGAAACCAAATTTTGCAGCCAAATTTGCTGAATGTACAAACATAGGTAGGGAAGCAAGTTGTGAGGCAGACACAAAGGGCTAAATTTTCACTTGTTACAGGCTGGGATGTGGGAGGGATGGCAAAATGGCAGTGCATACCCAATGTCTTTCCACCCCCATGACATATTGCTGGCATCTAGTTGAGCCACTTAAATGGCCATTGAGAGCTATTCCCCACCTCTGCAGCATTTTTCCCGCGTCACGGGCTTTCTAGCCGGTTCCCAGGGCCCTGAGGCCCTCCTCAAAGGCCAGAGGGAATACATGACTGAGTTGGTTAAATGCTCAGTCCATGGAGTACATTTGAGCCATGTTAAAAGGGGTTCAACATGATTCCCTGCTTGATTCATTTTTAGTTGCAGGGTGCAAATTAGATATATGTTTAAAAGGCCCAAATTCAAGGCCCAGCAGCAACTCATCCAAACATAGATATTCTGTCATAGGCTTGGAGGAGTGGGCATGTTCAGAGTGCCTAAACTGAAACCCCAAACAACAAGTTCCATCAAACCCCTACCCCACCCCCCACCCCCCAGCCCCCAACTTCAGTGCATGGGTACTTCATTGATTCATGATGAAGTTAGCTAGCATTTCCAATAATGCAGTATCTAGTTCTAGAAATATGTAATCAGCAATAAGCAATCTTCCTCCTTAAATTCTGTTCTTTGCCTGTTGGTTAGTACAAAGCAGGACTGAAGGCAGAAGTGAAAAGTTTGAACTATCCTGATCTCCTGGGTGAAATCGCAGAAAAGGCTGTACGGCATTTTATTGAGCTCTGAAAGTGGAAGGGTGTGTTGAAATGAAATGCAGACTCTATAAATACTGGTATCGAAAGCAATGCCAATATTTAAATTCTCTGCAATTTACAGCACTGGGAGTGAGAAAATTGTAAAGTATCAGCACAATTCCTTCTTTTTGGAGATGGAGCTTGTGAGTTCTGAAGGGGAAGGAAACTTTGATGTTCCTTAGATGGCTAAAGAGCCAAATTGTGTTGTTGGGATCGAACTCCTTTTCAAATATATAGAATGTTAGGGTAACAGAGATATTCTGAGGAAAGATCATCGACCACAAATGTGAACTCTGTTCCTTTATCCACAGATACTGCCTGATCTGCTGAGTATTTCCAGCATATTTTGTTATATTTCAGGTTTCCAGCAGCTGCAGTATTTTATTTCTGAAAAATGGCCATGGTTTATTGGTAACATAATGATATTGTTGCCTCTGTTGTCTGCTTCATCTTGCATTGGATATCCTTTAGCATTTTTTCTCCACTCAAGTTCCTGCTTTACCCCTTCTTCCTGAATACTTTGAACTATAATGCAAGGAACCTTCAGTATTTTGTTCCAGTGACCATTCTTCACATGTAGCCTAGATGGTGGCTGCCAGCTATTGGGTGGGGTGGAGGGGTGCAGGGTGTTGGGTGGTGGAGGGGGTATGAATGCAAAATGTAATCCTGCATTGACCACCTTTCCTGCCAAACCCTTTACCCCTCACCCCCACCCCCCAATCACCAAGACGCAAAAATATACAGCTCACTGCATTAAAATCATGCCATTTTTTTTCCTTTTCCAGCCAAGGGATACAGAGGCAAATATTTAAAGGAATCTGTTAATAATCATAAACAACAGCTTATCCACAATGAATTGCAGTCACTAAACCTCTCTGTATTTGACTGCATTATTCATCAGCAATAAAAGTTGTTGTAAAAAGAAACTTAGTTATGTTATTTCACTGTGAGTCAGTCACCACTTAAAGTCAAAGTCTATAACAGCTGATATTTTGTACCATAGAGTAGCCAAAATTAAGTTCCACCTGCAAATCTGGTTTCGTGCAAAATTGTGATGAATAAAGTGCTGCTGCTGGGCCCAGATCATTGAATTTGCAGACCAAATAATATAGAGAAAATCTCACTTGTGAAGAAATTAGGTCTAAATAATTGTTAAATTTTGTTTCTTTAGGAACCTTTTGACCTTTGTAATAGAAAGTAAAAACACATTTCAGTTATTAAAGCCACATAAATCCCCAGAAGTATGGGAAGCTTTTAATTTGAGCTGAAGCTCTTCCGGGCTATTTGATAGTGCTGGAAAATATTCTCCTGTATTGCAGCTTGGAGTTTTGGGCCATCCTCTCTGGGGATTGGAGGGAAAGATGATAAATAAGCAGTTTCCTGTACCCAAGATAGAGAAAAATATGCAGGCTTATAAACGTTTTCTTGAGTGCCAGTAATAACTAAAGTCAAGAATGTCTATCTGTTGAATAATTTTCCCACCGCAATATTATAAGCACAGTCCTTTATAAACACTGAGGGCTATTAAACCTAGAAAATATAATTACCTCAGGCAGTTGCAGATGGGACAAGTCCAGTTGCATTAGTTCTTATTATTTAATACTGGATACAATTTACTTTGAAATAGAAAAACAGTACTAGATAAAGTGGTGATTGTGCTTTTATGAGTAAACTGGGGTATATTTATCCACGGTGAATAATGACAACTGCCACATCCAAAGCCAAAGGAATGCAGTTTGCAACATTTCAAATATATATTTTTTCTCTTTTTGATTTTCCAAGACTGCAATTCATTTACCAGCATTATAAGTAATAATTTTAAATCTGATCAATTACTGATGGAAAGTTAAAGGAAAGGGAAGTGTAGGGAACAAACATTTTCTATAAGTGGACTGTTAGTGTTTGCCTCAGCACCTTTAATTTAAAAAAGCATGAACATTGCCTGATAAAATTTATTCTTCATGTCAGGAAGGGTTACCTAGAAACCACCATGCAATTGGCAGCATATTGGTGATCACATCAATTAAGATTGTAAAGCTTCCTTGCAATATGGTAACAAAGCACTATCTCTGCCATATTGTTTTAGTGCTTCAACAGCTCATCATTAGTATGAGTGTCGCACATTACAAGAGAGCTTCAAATTTGTGTCCCCCTTATAGATGTCATTGCGATGCAGTTGTGATTTAAATATGCAAAACACATCCGCTTGGAAATTTTATTGAAGCTCCACATTCTATCCCATTTAAAGAGAAAATTTGCTTTTAAAAAAGTACAGTACACTGCAGAAAGCACAGCAACACTAATCCAACATGCCTTCAGGAATTTGCAGTCTCCACCTTATACAAACCTACTGCCACCATGATCCAACATCCTGCGAACATTCTGTGTATCACCTCACTGCTTAGTGTGCCACCTCAACTTTATACTATGCCCTTAATCTTTATTATCCTAATTCCATTCTATACATTGCCATCATCGTCCAGTATACCACCACTGTTCCACAGCATGCAACCCCTGTCCATCTTAGCACTACTCTGCTGTGTGTCATTACCAGCCTCCAGTTTCTCTACACATGATGGCCTACTTCAAGCTGAGAGGTTGCACAGCTCCTAAAGCAGTCCTGCACAACATTTGGGCTTGGGCTGATATGGGCCAAGAAACATTCACACCACACAAGTACTAGGCAATGACTATCTCTAACAAGAGAGAATCTAACCCTTGACGTTCAACAGCATTACCATTATTGAAACCTCCCAACATCAATATTCTGTGGGTTAACATTGACCAGAAACTTAATTAGACTGACCATATAAACACTTTAGCTTCAAGAGAAGGTCAGAGGCTAGGGATACTTTGGTGAGCAACTCACCTTCTGACTCTCCAGAGTTTGTCCACCATCTACAAGGCACAAATTAGGACTGCAATGGAATATTCTCCACTTACTTGGATGAGTACAGTTGCAACAACACTCAAGAAGCTTGACAGCATATAAGACAAAGCAGCCCACTTGATTGGGATCCCATCCACCATCTTAAACATTAATTCCCTCCACCACCAGTGCACATTGGCAGCAGTGTGTACTATCTACAAAATACTCAGCAACAATTCACCAAGGTTCCATCGACCAAGCCTTTCAAGCCCATGGCTTCTACAACCTAGAAGAACAAAGGCAGCAGGCTTATGGGAACACCACTATCTGTAACTTCCTCTGCATCCTGACTTGGCACTCTATCCCCAATCCTTCACTGTTGCTGGGTCAAAATCCTTGAACACCCTCCTTAACAGCACTCTGGGTGTACCACTTGGACTGCAGAAAGTCAAGAAGGTGGCTCACCACTACTTTCTCAGGGCCAATTAATGAAGGGCAACAAAGGTTGGCCCTTCTGGCAATGGTCACATCCCACGAATGAATGAAAATAAAAGCTATTTTCCATTTTTGTGGCACAAACAAGAAAGACAAAAATATGTACTGAAAATTAGCAGTAATAAACAACAAAACCCTGAAAATCTAATAATGTCAAAAAATCCTGATTATAAATTACTTGATGTATAATAAATTATTCAATCTAGTCAGCCCAGATTTAAAAATCTTTGGTTGGAGTCTACATTTGTGGCAGAATTGTGTAGATTTTAGTGCATTTCCTTCAATTTTGTCATTCACATTACCCTTATAGAAGGAAGGGTTAAGAATGCTGTAATTTTCTGATTAAACTGATAAAACCTCCATATCAAAAATAAAACTGGCATTTTTTAAGTCTGAAATAACAAGTAGAATTGATTCCTTAAATATAATTAGTATCAATAATTAGTGTGAGTTACGTGAGATTGTGTTTCTTAGATTCCTCAAAGACATAGAAAGAGAAAGTGACCTCACAGATTGCCGCCAAAATTACTCCATGGGCAGAATTTCAACATTGTCTGGTGGGCTTGGAGGGGGCAGGCGGGCGGCGATAGGGAAACCGACTACTGTCCGCGGTTTCATGCTGGCGGGCCCTGTGTGAGTGGGCAGGGAAGGAGGGCGAGTGGGGCGAGTGCGAACTTCGCGCATGCGTGCAAGTGAGCACTTGAAAATCTCCCTGAGGCACAGAGCTGCCTCAGGGAGATGAAGAGTTTAAAACAAAAATAAAGAAATTGAAAATGTTATGAAACATGTCTCCTCATGTGACTCTGTCACATGAGCAGGGACACGTTATTAACTAAATTTTAAATTTTCTATTTTATTTGCTTTAGGAAACCTCATCTCACCCGTGGTTGGGTGCAAAAAAGTGCAAAGGTCGCTTGGCTTTTTCGACTGCCCGCCAACCGTAAGGTTGGATGGGCAGCGAAAAATTCTATTTAATTGATCCTTTAATGGCTTTAAGAAACCTTTTCAATTGTCGGCGGGCGCACTGCCGACTGTGGTGCATGCCAGCCGAACGAAATAAAGCACGGCTGTGCATTGACGTCGGGGTGCTCGCCCGATGTCAACGCGCGTCATTTTACGCTCAAACAGGTCGGGCGTGCACCCGCCCACCAAGCTAAAATTTTTGCCCCATGTTTCTGTGCATTGAAGCAGTCAAACACCAGTGGCACAAATAAAGTTAAAGTATCTGTTCTGGACTTTTACTTTTACTTTTAGCAAAATGTACCAAAAATAACAAAAAATAGCACAATTGGCAACAAAAGGCTAATTTATCACATGGAATCTTTAAAAATATACTGAAAATATGACTAAAATATTTATAATTACAACTAAATCTGCGATCTTGATGTTTCACTGATACAAAGAAGATTTGCATCTTTATCCAACTGCCTAAAATATAACTTACAAAGAAGGCAGAAGACTGAAATCTGTAGCAGATGGGCCGGGTTTTTGCTGAGTGGGGAAGACTCTGCAGACCTTTAAAAATGATGGGTGGGACTCAGATGCAGAAGTCCATCCCCCATTTCTGATGGTCCAATTTTTGCCGGCAGTGGGAAGTGATAGTGCTATGATTGTTACAGGAGGGAATCCCAAACTCAGTAGGGCCATTTGAACTTAGGCGTTGAGTTCAAACGGGCCCTATTTTGTTTGGTCCAAGGACATTAATCCGCAAAATGGGAGTCACAAATTTATGCAGCGGACTAAATGCTCTTGAAGTGCAGATGAGGTCTGTTTAAGTGTCATAATCTGAAGTTTTTTTAAACCCCAGCTCTTTAAACATGAAAAAAGCAGGCTAAAGGTGCCTGTAAGAGTTTTAAAAACCCTCTGCTGAACAGCTTTGATCGAAAGGCCTTCTGGTGTAGGTTAGAAAATAAAGTATACCAGCTGGTCTTGCAGTTTCAGTATAGTTCCTTGTTGAAATTTCCCCAAGGACTTTTATTATTATGATTATTATTATGATGATGTCATTATGAATGTTTGGCTGAGTTTCAAAAGCTACAATTATCTCAGCAGTTCTAAGTTCACAGTTTAACAGTTTAAAGAAGCTATAAAAGCTGATTTGATGTGGAGTCTAAATAGAAATTTGTTTTTATTAAAGATTAACCACACGAGGAAATTTGTTACAAATTTTTTTCATTCCACATGGCTCCTGAGGCCTGCCTGTGGTGGATACTGGGTGCGAAGCTATAGAGGTGGCATGGTTGGTCTGAGGGAACATGGGGGGGTTGGTATTGTGGGTGGGCTGGCTTGGAGGTGGCATGGGCGCATGCTGGGCCACAAGGATTGGGTGGGGGAAATATTGGCATGGAGATAGTATGGGGGATTGGTGGTCAGTGGGGGCATGGGTTGGCATAGAAGTGGCATGGTGGTAAGGGGCAACATGGTGGTGGGTGGGGAACACGAGTTGGCATGGAGATGGCATGGGGGTATGGGGGCCATGTAGGTGGGTGAATGGGTAGGAAGTGAGGGCTAGAGGGCCTACTAGCTCATAAAACAGCTGAGATGAAGTCCCAGAGAATGGAGGTGGGTTTTCTAACTAGCCTGCTTCAGCATTCGCCCACGCCACGGAACCACCTAGGATTTGTTTCCAGGGTTGGTGGATCTGACCTGATCCCCTCCATACCTTTCACGAACAAAACTTGGATCTTTAAAACTGATGGGTCTGCCAAGTTGGGAAATTTCCCAACTTGAGCTACCCGCCTCGGTAGCAAAAATCCAGCTGGATGGCTATCCTCACTGTCAATTTTACAATTCACGTCACTTTCTTCATTAAGATGATTTTGGATTATAAATCCCTTTAAATGACAGGGTGGCACGATAGGAAATTCTAGACATTAAAAATTATGCTACATCAACTTTACCTAAGAGAGAATTAACAAAACTGATGGGATGGGGGCAAACGGTGAGTGTGTGATAAAAAAAAACAAGCTGCAGTATCACATAGCCATAATACAAGGGATTTCAGGTGAAAATACCCCCAAAGGTCTACTCTTATATTCCCCAATAACCCCAATGAAACAAGTGAATGTAAAATTCTGGCAATAAAACTGAATGTCAGTCAGTTTACTGCAAAGAGGTAGATGAAACCAAATTTATTTCCATCAGTTTCAGAACTCAATGAAGAACAATCACGACTAGAAGGAGTTGCTTCTATTTCCTATGCTGGCTGTCTGCCACTATGACAAGTGTGTGCAGTTATGTTCCAAATCACATCTAACAATATTGGCAGCAGTAATATTTGAACCAGACCAAGTCAAACAAGGACAATAATAACTGTGTGTGCAATAAAAATTGCTGTTTGTTTTTCTTCAGATTAACTGGAGGCATGAAAAATGTATTGAAACGCTTGAAATCATCCAGATTCTCTGATGCTTTAGTCCATTTCAGTTTTTTTTACCTCAATTTTGCTATACTTCCAACTGAAACAAAACAAAACCCAGCCATTATGTGTCCCCAACTTAGGAAAAAATTACAACTACAAAATCCAGTGCCTGTGAGTGCACTCTTGCTTTCCACTTCATCACAGGGTAGATAAAAATTTTACGTGAAATTATCTTGTAAATTCCTGGTGATGCACAATTAATTATTTCTCAAAACACCTGCAGTGATTCTTTTGGTCATTAATCTGGCAAAATCGATAGCAGCATGCATCTTCATGAAGAACCTCTATTGACAAAATAAAAACCCAAACTGTAAAAAATGCAGGCTGGGCTAGATTTCTTTATTTTTTGGACAGTGGTACAGGACTAACGCACATACCAGGGTTTGGAAATACCTGGCTAAAATCCACATAGCTGGGCCTATGCTTATTGTGCAATGAGTAGGAGTTTGCAGTGGACCTTTTACACTAACTTAAATTCTTTGTGTTAAAAATGATCCCTGATATATTTAAATGAATAGTAGCAGAATTTTCCAAATTCTTAGGCTAGGATTGAGCTCAGGGTTTACCTCTTGCATTTGGAATGGGTTCAAGGAAAGCTTCATGAGCAATCGAATACTTAAAGGACTGAAGGTGTTTTGGGCTTTTTTTTGCACTTTACACAATATTTTTCATCTCTGTATCACACTCTGGCTTTAGACCTTCCAGAGAAGTCTCCAACATGGTCTTTGTTGCCAGACAAATCCAAGAAAAATGTTGAGGACAACACTGGGAACTGTTCATTGCATTTGTTGACCTGACCAAAGCATTTGACTCAGTAAATCGCGAGACACTGCGGATCATGCTCCAAAGATTTGGATGTCCAAGAAAGCTCATCATAATCCTGCAACTCCGTCATGATGATATGACTGCAACTATCTTGAGTGGGAGGTCTGAAACAAACGCTTTCAAAATCCAGACTTCAGTCAAGCAAGGCTGTTTGATGGCCCCCATACTACTTACCATCTACCCGACAGTGGCTATTCACTTCATCAAAGACCATCTGCCCCCTGATGTCAGTGTTAAACACCATCTAGGTGGAATATTTTTCAACTTTGGTTGCTCCTGTGCCAAAACAAAACTGACCACCGCAGATATACACGATCTCCAGTTTGAAGATGATTGCAGTGTCGATGCCTCATTTGCACCAGATTTGCAAGCTACTCTTGATCCCTTTAGTTCTGCATACAAGGAACTTGGCCTGTCCTTGAATATTGCCAGAAACAAAACTCATATATCAACCCACGCCTGGCTAGCCAAATATTCCACCTCCAAAATATGTTAAACGAGACACAATGGAATATGTTGAGCCATTCCCATAATTTGACAGCCAACTCTCTCAAAAGGCCACCATTATTGAGGAGATCCAACAACAGATCAGCCTTGCCAGCTCAACCTTCTACAAGTTACAGCAGTGAGTCAACAAAATTCCTAATGTGCAGAGCAGTTGCTGTCACCACATTCCTGTGCTGCAGTGAGGCCTGGACTATAAGTGCACTAGAAAAATTCCATCAGCAATGCCTCTGCCACATCATCTGGATTCAATGGGAGGACAGTTGAGCAAATGCTAATGTCCTTCTTGAAGGCAGATTCATAAGCATTCAGGTAAAACTCCTGAAATCCAACTCTGATGTACTGGACATTGTATCTGGATGGCTAAAAACTGTGTCCCCCTAAGCTCCTGTTCTCTTAACTTTGAATTGGCCAATGATCCAGGGGAGGACAAAGAAAAAGTTTCTATGACACTCCGAAGTTCTCCTTGAAGCACAATCAAAAAAACTGAGAGGAGCTTGCTACCATTAATTCAGAATGGCGACAACATGTCCATCAAGTTGCATCACGCTTTGAGTTCTAATGTCTTAATGATGAAGCAGTGCAGTGGCAGAGAAGGAAAGAAAAGGAAGCAAATCCTGCACTCCAGATCCCACTACCTTGTTGGATGTCTGCCCCATGTGCCCAAAGATCTGAGGATTGAGAATCAGCCTGTTCAGTCACACGAAGAGCCATGGCAGACTCTCGTCATCCTCGAATCGGGGGACAGCCGATAATGATATCTTTAGAATAGGGTTGTTCATCATCATTTTGAAAAGGGAGAGTCTATTTTTTTCTTTCACCCTAAAAGTGCTTCGTAGAACCTAAACTAACTAAATATTATATCTTAATTCATTGGGAAACTGACTATCAGTGAAGCATTTACCAAATATCAGCAAAACCAGAACAGTTGAAAGAAGGGAGGCCAAGGAAAAAGTGTTTCATAATGTAAACTTGATCAGGAGCTGAAGGATCCATGAGGTAATTAAAAGGGTCCAGTTCAACCTAGTGATGGAAATTTTGAATTGTCCCATCATATTATTTATCTTGAAGTGATTCAAGATGAAAGAAACATAGTAAGACGATCAACAGCTATCAAACTATGATTGCCTGCACCCACCAACTGACTGTGCTCAGAACCTTTATAGATCTGTGCCATCCACTGCAAGGATACCTGTACTCAAACTGCATCATAAGCAAAGCACTGTCAGTGGCAGCCAACTTTTTGAAAGTGAATGTTCCCTCATTGTTTTCACCATCACCTCCTGCGTTCTTGGAAGGGTATCATAGAGTGACAAAGGTGGCAATGCTTGTCACACATATCCCAGGAATCAGTATCTCCTCTTTACCACCTATGAAACAGAGGGTTTGGATATTGTGCCCCTGCTTCATTTGTTCATCATTCTGTCCTGCTTCTCAATTTATTGATAACCATTGGCTTTGTCCATCTAGGTTTTTTTTTGCCACAAACAACATGTTCTTATTTTTTGACTAAACAGCAGGCATGGATGCTGTACAGTGTCCTCTGTGCCCATCTATTTTATTGTCAGGCAGAGGCATTGTTGGGGCTGAGTTTGATGTTTTCCACAGAATATCTCACGGTAATGGAAACGTTGCTTTGACAAGGTGGAATATGACAAATTAGAGTCCATTCAACAATGCCCCAATGTGATTGACCACATTCAGGAGAAGGGTGCAAAGACAAAATCGGAAAAATACTTGAAACACTGATACCCTGTAGTAACAGTGGGCAGAATTTTTCAGTCGGTGAGCAGGGGGCAGGGTCCGCTCGCCGACGCGAAAATGACGTGGGATGACATTGGGGGGAACCCCTGATGTCATCCCGCCCCATTTAAACATTCAGGAAAGCGGGAGCGCAGCCAAATCAGCCGTCTGCCTGCCGACCTGTCAATGGCCAATTGAGACCATTGTCAGGATAATTAAGGTAATTAAAGGCCCTGCCTGTCCAACCTTAAGGCTGGCGGGCAGGCCAGGAGCCCCAGCGGGCTTCTGAAAAAACATCCACCGGCAGAATGAGCTTTCATGTCGGTTTTAAAAAACTTTAATAAAGTTTCTGTGATATTTATTAACATGTCCCATCTCGTGTGACATTGTCACAAGAGGGGGGACATGTTAATTTTTTTTATTTTTCTATTTTTTAACTTGCAAAAACTTTCAATGATCTTCCTGAGGCAGCACTTAGTCTCAGGGAGTTGTGCACTCTTTCGCGCACATATGCGAAAGAGCGCACTCTGGCAGTTGGAGAATCCCCCGGCCCCCCCCAGCACAGGAAGCGCATAGCCCTTCCCATCGGGCAGCCCACTGGTAGGGCTTTAATTGGCCCACCCACTTAAAATGGCCATGGGGCTCGTTTCGGCGGCAGCGATCAGCTGCCCGCCCGCCCATCAAGCACAAAATTCTGCCCAGTCTCTGCTTTGACTCAGCTCTGCAGTACTTGCCTCTTGGCCTTTCAGGCCTTGTAAGAAATGCATAATAAATCCCACAGCACTATTTAAAGAAGAACTTGGAGTTCTTCTGACCAACTTTTACCCCACAATTAACACCATTAAAATAGAGTATCCAGTCATTATCACATTGCTGCTTATGAGAGCTTGCTATGTGCAAGTTTCCTACATTCCAGCTGTGACTACACTTTGAGGGAATATAATTGACAGTGAAGTACCTTGGGACATCCTGAGGTTGAATAAAATGTTTTTTGAAGCAGTCCTTAATTTGAATGCTATAATTTCATTTCAGGTTTTTAGATAGCAGTTATAAATGTATGGTTCACTGTTGACATTTGTTATGTCACCTGAACCTTTCTATCACATTATGGTTTGTAATATTGTGTGTTATTTCATGATAATCAACTGCAGTATCACAGTTTTTATTCCTTAATTGCGAATTTAAAGGACATAGAGACCCTGAAATTCATGGGGGTCTACTGGTCTCCTTTTGTAACACTGGTAGATCGCATCATCGATTTTAAAGGCCATTATTGTCTACTGTGATGGAGTAAAAACAACTTAAAGCAATATTAGTTGTGTAATAAGTTATTACCCTATATAACCATGTAAAAGTTGAATCTTTGAGACCAATTTTTTGGACCAAAAATCAGACGGTCAACTCTTACAAGGGTACTGTTTTTGAGGGATTGACATGCATACTTGATTTGGACCCCAAAAGACCTTTGCAATGGAATTAAAGTAAAAAAAAAGCAATGCTAAATAATTCTTATTAATTTGCTAACATTTGTTTATTTCATAACAGTACAAGCTATATACATTTATCCAACAAATGAGGGAAAATCTAAAGGTTTCCATGCACACCTTTAAATTAATGAGCCATAAATAATAGTAAGTAATTAATAATCAAAACGTGGTTCGTTCCCTGAAAAACTCAGATTGACTTTTACACAAGGGATTTGAAAAATTCCATTTTTTAGGTCAAAAGTCATGGGATCGACTTTTACATGAGATTGACTTTTACACGAATATAAATGGTATTTTTACCTGCTTCACAATGAAGATGAATCAAAAATGCCATGCATTATTTTTATAACCACAGTTGGAACTGGCAGGCTATTTGATTGTGAGGAGTATCACAATCCAGCTCAGTCTTGTTCTCATCTGACGTCTACACATATATGCTTACCAGGAGAATGAACCGTGGGATGTTTTTCTCTTCCCCTGTTCCCGGATGCTGAGGCCACTTGTCGTGCCTTATTAACCAACTGTTTAAGATGAGGTCATTGAGCACAGACTCAAACCTGATGCCCTCCTTGTCTGTATGGGCCTTTTTTAGACTAGGCAGTGCAATGACCAACTGAGCAACCAATGCAGCTGAGATAAGCTTCATTTAACTTATTTGAGAACTGCAAGTTAGTATTTGTTGCAGGAAGGTAGTGTGTTTCTTATTTCCTGCTGAGTGCCAGACCCCCTGACCTATTGTGAAAGGGTTGACTGTAATTAAGCCAGTTGTTCTTAGAGTAAGATTTTCTCACAGAAAAAATGATGCATGCAATCCATAAGGAAAAACAGCTAATCAAGCCCTGTACATTCACTTGAGGAATTAGCCAGGTAACCTATCACGGGTCAAAGAGTCTTGTTATCCATTGGCCAACTGTTTATTTTATGGAGCACAAAGTCCATTTATATTTTGACTAAGAAACTGATCACATACAACACTGTTTCTCAAGCCTGCTCACTGAATTGTGGCGTTGCACATTCAACCAAAAGCTGATCAGCACGTTATATCAATAGCTTTCTCACACCGGATTGTGTAAATTGATCTTTTACAATTTTTCTCTGTGACAGATTCTGTAAGCAACAAGATAAATCATTCCTCCTGTGGTTTTTTTTATTGATTGCATGGACCTGTATAGAAACTACACCTCTCCTGCTGTGACCAGAAAACCCTTAGAACAGCAGACGTTTTTTCCCATTTGAACAGAGTATAGATACATTTGTTTCAGCTTCAAAAGCTTTGTCTACAAACTGATGTCAAGCCAGTTTGTCCACTGCAGTGAGGCTTTTCTATTTTATATTCTGTTCTGTGAAATTTATTTTTGCTATACAGTCGTTTATGCTCCTTTTAAGTTTATGACATTGTTAGATCTGCATAGATTAAAGAATAACACTGATTTAAACCCAATAAAAGCAAGGAACAGCATTTGAGCTTCAGTGAAGGTGAGAAATCTATACATGGTATAGGCATTTACAAAGAGGATGCCGGATGCTTGTTGGTGATTTATGAATAATCCATTTAAGGGGTTCAGATGACAGAGGGCAAAGCTTCCCCGTTTATGTGAATTTGATGACCTAAACTCTGCACTATCAGATATGTTTTACAATATATACTAGCTAGTGATTGTCAGTGATCCTAATATGAACACAATATTTGTTGATGGTGGTTTATTGGTTTGGTGTTGTAACTATCTGCATCCTTTGGAAAATAAATAGTGCTGTATGATGTATGACCTTAAGGAATTTGAAATTCAGATTCATAGTGCCACTGGAGATCTGTGCTTATGCTGTGCCCCATGCTGAGAAGGTCACTTGCACAGGGCTCCCCTGCAAGTGCTGAAAGCATGTGAAGTGATGCTACAATAACACCACTCAGCCCGACCAGCTGATGTGACACCCAACTTCCAAATATAAGCCATGTAGTTCTGTTGGATGAGTCCCCTAGTCACTCACTAAGGAACAAGCATTCAGCTGCAGGAGGGGTGCAGCACTGATGGTACTTAACGGCCAGGCACCTAACTTGAAGGTAATGAAATTTTGAATGACTCCTACCATTGCAAATTCTCTAGAAGTGCTTTGGAGTGTTTTGGGGGGTGTTGTGGTGAGTTCTAGGATTTTGTAAGTAATGTACTGCATCCTCACAAGGAGGGCAGTGGATTAATAGACCTATCCCCAGAAAAGCTGCAACAGGTATGGGGGATACAGTTGCAGTGCCTCTGGGCCAAATTAGAACCAACTCTTCCATGCTCCTTGATAATGACAGAAGACTATCTGTCAGGTCAGCTAATGCACCCAGCTTCTTTTGAATACATGTCGATCAGTGTTCCCCTGTATAGCACCCTATTGAAATCCTCATCTGAGATCTCTGCAGCAGAGCTTGTCTGCAACCTTGCCCTCCGTCAGAGGGCACATGTAACATCCTTTCCCTCTGGAGTGGCTGCAGTTCACGCATGCCCGCTGACTCAACAAGTGCAGATCCTAACTCTACATCGTGGCCAGAATCTTCTGTCCAGTGAGCAGGGGCGGACTCCGCTCGCCGACGTGTAAAGTGACACGCGGTGATGTCGGGTGGGTGTCCTGACGTCACCACACGTCATTCAGATCCTCAGTTCGGCAGGCACGCAGCAGAGTCCACTGCGCGCCCGCCAACTGTCAAAGGCCTATTAAGGCCATTTAGATTCCAATTAAGATCGTTAACTGAGCTGCCTGTCCAACCTTAAGTTGATGGGCAGGCAAAAAGCCCAGGCGGCCTTCGCATTTATCATGAAACTTCATCCACCGGTGGGATGAGGTTTCATGAAGGATTTATAAATTAAATTAATGTTTAAATTAAAATTCATTGACATGTCCCAGCTTATATGACACTGTCACATGAGGGGACATGTCTTAAAATTTTAGTTTTTCTTCATTAAAATTTTTAAAAATCAAACTAATCTCCCTGAGGCAACTCTGTGGGGAGATTTCTGCGCTCTTTCACGCAGGCCCTGACTCAGCCTCCTCCCGCGCCCACACAGGGATGCTTCAGGGTGTGTGTCACGCGGGGTGGGCCTTAATTGGCTCGCCCACGCAAAATGGCAACACCTAGCTGATTGCGGGCAGCAATCAGCTGCGTGCCTGCCCACACCTGATCCCGCCCAACCCGAGAAAATTCTCCCCCATGTTTTAAGGGAGTGCACACCAATATCTGAGCTAGTGGCTGTGAGTGACAGGTCAGGATTGAGGGATGGGGCCTCTTCA
Source organism: Carcharodon carcharias (assembly GCF_017639515.1). Lineage (NCBI taxonomy): Eukaryota > Metazoa > Chordata > Chondrichthyes > Lamniformes > Lamnidae > Carcharodon > Carcharodon carcharias. Next base: position 71,706,667 of record NC_054477.1, on the reverse strand, counting down.
GCAGTGTTGTGCTGTTACTCTCTCTGCTCCTCCTGTGGCTAGGCAGGTATCTGGGAGCAGAAAATCAGAGGGAACGGTTGGGGTGATCGAGGGAACCTGAGCTGGGTGAAAAGCAAGAGGTCCATGTTCAAACCATCTGTAGCATGCGTTTCAAGCCAAATAGCTGACTGAGAGTAAGCTGGGAGCTGAGAACGGACAAAAGACAGGGACATACTGTCATCCTCAATGTCCCCAGCAACGCCAGATGCAATTACCTTTGCTGCAGCCAGCACCATGATGCAGCGAATCATCTCCATTGTAGGGCTCAAGAAATGTAGGAGTCCTTGTCCTCCATCAGTTCTGCTCTGCTTCTTTTTATTGTGTGCCACCTTGTCCTACAAGAGAAAAGGCAGAAGGTCAGTGATTGTATTGCACTGTGTTTGGTTGATATGTCTACCATAGCTGAATAGCGAGGCTATGTGGAGGCAATGGGAGCTGGGGGAGTAGCTGACATCATTGGAATGTGCATGAGGATGAAGTGGAGTATCTGGATGTTAGGTGTGAATTGAGTGTGTCGGAGCGCTGCTGAGTGAGTAATGGGGCTGAGGTGCATTAAGCAGCTTGAGAGGCTCTGTTAGGAAATAGAGATACTTAGGTAAGTTGTATTTGTAGGTGTTAGGAATGAATTTTAGCTTTGAAGTTTAAGTTTGATTTGTATTTCTGTACCTGTGTATTAGGAAAGGTCAATGGAGTTTTAGTTTCACTTTTAAAAAGTGCTTGCATTTCTAATGAGAAGTTTTATGATCCTAAAAAGTAGGTAAACAATCACAGGTAGAAGAATTGGACTGTTGCCTAGCAACAGGGGGCCACAGAGGCAGGTCCTTCCCATAGACATACATGCAAGAAGAAAGACAGTGGTTTGATTTGGAAGCTGTTGAAGTTCAGCTGGTTTGGAAGACAGCTGCCAAGCAGAAGCCACCTGGAAGGGACAGATAGCCAGTCCCAAACTAAGGAAAACCACAAAATACAGGGGTGTGGAGGATGGGAAAATCCAAAGCAGACCTTCTCATCAAAGAAGGGCAGGATCCTGGAAAAAAGCCCTGTTAATGAAGTTGAGAGTGAGAGACAGAGAGAAAGGCAACAAATCTCAGATTTAAAAAGACAATAGCTGCAGAAAGCAGATTTAAAGTGAGAACAGCTTGCAAGAGGCAAGAAGGTCCAAATAGACAACTGAAGATATGTAACTCTTTGCTATGGGATGTGAAGCAGTAGTGGTACTGTTCACGGCTGAGTCGGTGACTGAGCGTGTGTGGAAGAAAGCTTGAATGCTTTGAATGGTGACTCGGGGAGAGGAACATTGGATTCAGCATTCCAAACCCTGGAGATGAAACCTTGCAGAAGTTGCCTGAGAGAAAGCATCGGTTTGGAAGAAGATTCCAAAGCGAGTTCTTGCAGAGTGGAGATTGAAACCCTTATGTGAAAGATGGAGTTCAGTGAAACTGGTTGGCTCATGGTGTGATAAGCGGCTGGGGTAAGTTGAGGAGAGATCCATAGCATCTGGTCGAGGTGACATCTGTCACTTGGTATCAGAGCGTGGTGTGTCAGACCACACTATGGTGCCTATTGGTACATGGACTGTGCACTTACTGTGGATATTAGTGTATAAGATAGCTTTTGTAACTTGTGTTATCCTTACAAATCTGTATATGTCTGTAAAAGGTATAGTTGTGAAGGGTATTGTAACATTGTTCATCTTTTCTTGTTTAATAAATGTTTAATTCTCTTGTTAAAAGTTCATCAGCTGACTCCTGTGACTATGTTCAGTAGCTATTCTCCATGTATCTAAACAAATAAATAAAAGTTAGGATCTATCAAGCTGGGTTCCACTCTGGGATCAGGCTGGTCCAAGGGTAACTGCAGCTAAGCTCATAACAGACTGTTACAGCAGTGGATAAAAGATGCAGTCATGGACCTGGAACAAGAAGTTTTAGACTTCTTGCATATAAAATTCTGACAGGGCTGTATAGACTAGATGCAGGGATGATGTTTCCTAGCTAGGGGGTCTAGAACAAGGGGTCACAGTCTCAGGATACAGGGTAGGCCATTTAGGACTGAGATGAGGAGAAACTATTTCACTCAGAGGGTGGTGACCCTATGGAATTCTCTACCACAGAAGGCTGTGGAGGTCAAGTCACTGAATATATTTAAGAAGGGGATAGATAGGTTTCTAGGTTCTAAAGATGTCAAGGGGTATGGGGAGAGAGCAAGAGTGTGGTGTTGAGATAGAGGAACAGCCATGATCATGTTGAATGGCTGAGCAGGCGTGAAGGAGCAACTCCTGCTCCTATTTCCTAAGTTTCTATCTTCAGGTCCAGACACTGGGAATTGACCTCTCTGGCCACCTCCCAATCCCATCAGAAAGGGTTCTTGATGACCCCTACCCCCACCTCCCCAAGGAACTATAGTGCCTCCCCTCCTGCCTACCTCCATCTTAAAAACCTTCACCCATGACCCTGAACCCCCACCCTCTGCCCTCATGTTCCATTTCCTTGTTTGTAAATACAGGGATAATATTCTACCACAGCCTCCTGTAATTCAGTGCAGTTTCCCTTTAAAAGGGACAGACTGCCTTCAAGAACAGAGGCTTTCTGTGCCATGTGCTATTAGCATATACTGCTTATCTTTCTGCTGAGTGGTGGGGCTGGATTTGCATGCTGCTTACACCTCAACAGGCATGTGTAGGTCGTGCACCCTAATGTCCAAAAAAACAACACAAACTAAATTCTTTCCCATGATCTTTGAATGAGATTACCAGAGGGAAAAAATTCTACTGTCTATTTCTAGTCAAATGGTAAATTAATTATTTTAGAATGCTTTTATAATTTTGCTACAATTGAGAGACCAGAGATAAAGCTCTCCTCACCTTACCACCACCACACCCCCACTGCTTTGCGCTCCACTATCTGCAAGCTCCTTTGGATAGTACATTACAGAAATATTCAGCATCTACAGTGTGAATGACTTACACCCTGGATTTTATACTCTAGACGTATTTGGTTTGTGTGCTCAGCACTGTGCTTCACGTTTCAGGAATGCATCTTGGGACTTTAGTGGCTACCATTGTGACTTTTGGCCCATTAAAATAAACAGATGGATAATCATGGAAAGTGTGCACTTGGAATCCCTATATGCATTCTTGCATGGTGAACTCTGCACCAGGAACGCAAATTTATAAAATTACCTCCTTTTTTATTGTAAATTATGTCAATTTAGTGTCCTACCTAAACACATTACTTTCTGTAATAATAGGTTTAATGGCTTGGCTTTCATAATTTAATTCACATGTGCAATACAAGCATGTCAATAATCTCATACACCCCATTCACTATTGTTTTCCAATACATCATTATGGTGGTGATGCATTTATATAGCTCCTTTAGCAAAATAAAATGGACCAAGGCAATTCACCGAATAATGGGGAAGATGTTGGGGGACGTGACAAAAAGCATGATCAACCAGATGCACTTTTTGGGAGGATCTGTAGGTGAGTGGAAAGGTAGGAAATTACAGAGATTTAGGGAGAGTGCTCCAGAGTGTGGGTTAATTCTGGAAGTTGGACCAGAGTTAAGAAGGGCAGAAGGTCAGGGGGCATATTTTGGTATATAGGGCTGAAGAGGTTTGCAAATGTTGAGAGGCAAAGCCATAGAGCAAGTAAATGAGGAAAAGGATTTTGAAATCAGTGCAAGGGGAGGTGTGGATGAGAAGCAAATGGAATTTGCCAAGAGGTGTGTACACCATGTTAATCACTGGAGTTGGCAAATGGTTGAGAAACCTGTTATACTTACTCAGGTAAAAATTTCAACAAGTGCTCAACATACAAGTACAACATTCCTATGTGTGCTTGTTTTATACATACATTAATCCATTTAAAATAAATGAGTTATCACCTGCCTTAAATTAATGTACACAGAAATATTTGGGTTACTTTAATGATTCCATGCTCCCAGCATTGTAGTCCTGATTATCTGATCCATACTGTCTGGGAGCAGAGAATTATCCTTGTGTTAAGTGTTGATATATAAAATTTGCCAGTTGGAGTTTCTACCCTATAAGCAGCCAGCAAGCAGCAGTTGGTCCCTGTCTTTACGACTTGGCAAGCCTTTCTGCATTACTTCACAAGCACGTGATGCAATGAAATGAATTGCAATGACACACATTGTTGTGTCATTTGTGCAGCTTTAGCATATAACATATATCTACTGTGATTCTTGCCCCTCGCAACCAAAACAAAAGATTTTAAAAGATATATGTGAAGCTAATATGGCTTTAGGATCAGAATAAGCACAACGAAAAAAAAATTTGGCAAATTATCTATTTCCATCAGTACAGCAGCAGACTCAGGGACTATAGATTTACTGAAAACACTTTGAAATGGTGGGGTCTCCAATAGTACAACAATATAAAACCTTTGGTAACTTTAATTGTATGATTAAGCTGATCATTTTGACTACTTATATACATCTTATGTTCTAAAAGTTCCTCCTCTCCTGTGTCTTGTTCTTTTCTCTCTCAATATTTTGCCCACCCTTATTCCCCTGAAGATATTGGATTCCTTGCTGGGCTACGATTCCATATGTGCCCTGCATGCTCAGGCAAGTGTCTGTCACTCATATGTGAGTCCAGACAGCAAATGTTATCAGGCTATTTAACTACAGGAAGCATCACAGAAGAGCCCAAGGGTGTCCTCACCCAACATCCACAGACACTGCCCCAACCCATCCATTCCAGCAAGGGCAATGATCAGGAGCAGGAACTCTAGCTTTGTTTGACCTCAGTAATCAAGATCACTTGGGAATCATTGTAAAACCTCTGCTGAGATCACTGATGCTGATTGCAGCAAGCTTAGTGAGAACCCGGGATTGAACCAAGAATCTTTGTAGTGTGCATAGTTCAGCCGAATAAACTCATTGAGCCAGTGGGAAGAATCCTTGCTTTATGCTTTTTATCCATCCTCTTACGTGAAAACTGAATGAAACAAGGAGAAGCTTTCAATCAGTAAGTCAGCGTGGTTATTAATCAAGAGGAGTCATTGCTGTTTTGTTGGCCCAGAGGAGCCTCACCTCGTTCTGTGTCCCAGTGGTGCCATAATGCAACAGATACAATGCTGGAGGGAGACAATGATGTTTTCTAACACTGATGGCAATGTTGTGTTAAGTGTGACAAAGATAGAAATAAAGGTATGGTAATGACTGTCTTCTGGTCCCTTTAAGCAATGGGATTAAGTGTTTCCATTACGCTCTGCCATAAAATGGAAGTGTGTGACTTTGTATCTACAGTTTTCTTGTGAATTTCTGACCTTAGACTGTCTTGCCCCTTTATCACAATCAAGGAAAAAGGTGTAATGCTCCCTCAATACTGTCCCTCCAACCGTGTCAGTTCTTCCTGCACTGCCACAAATGTACACAATGTGAAGAAGCCATTGTAGAGGAAGGGAGGAAATTATAAATATCTTAACAAGATGCAGTCAGATAAATAATCAGTTGTTAAAGTACAGAAGCACAAGCTGTAATATCAGCGGAAATATAAATATAGAGCACTTTTGTTGCTTTTAAATAATACTACAGGTGCTTAGTGCCAAGGGATCCAATTAATGGTTGAGCTATCTGTGACCTATTTAAGTAAAGGCAACTTCCAGCTCCACCCCTAACTCCGCACAGGAGGTCACTGTGGGAAAAGTCATTTTCTTCCCAGCTGGCTTTCCAAACCTAATGAGTTAACAATTGAAATATAGGAAGTTGCTTCTAAGGTCAGGAAGGCACCATTTTGACAATACTACGGGGTTCAGAAATGATGCTGCTGCTATAAACGGGGGCATTGCAAGTTGAACTGTTGGCGAGTTTCAAAAAAGCAAAGTGGCAGAAGGTAGTGAAAGATGATCTGTGAAATAATACAAGAAAAATGAGTTATTTTCAGATCACCTTGTTAGATGTGAGAGTAGCAAAGGTCAGCAGACTGGAACAATGGAAAGGTCCTAGGTTGAATAACACCAGGGAATATTAACCTAGGACCTCCAGGTCAAGCATGACTGAATTAAAGAAAACATTGAAACAGCAGTGGTCCGAGAAGGAAAAGTGCAAAAGTCAAAGAGTTAAGGAGGAGGAGTCTCTCAGTTATCAATTAGAGTCAAGAGGAAGGTCCTTATCAAGTAAAGGCTAGGGACAGTTCACTTAGTGCAATTTCCGTTGATTTGATTTTAACTTTTAACAACCGCCTTATAGCAGATATTGAATAATGATGAAACATAATCCATGCTTCCTCTCTGGTCAATTGTTAGTGCTTGACAAACATTTAAATGGCAAGTGTCTGAACCTATTATATTAAGCTCTGATCTCAGCATGTCATTGAGGTGCTGTGCCAAGTAAAGGGCATGCACTTCACAGGAAGGGAGGAATAATTGGAGGGCAGCTCTCTCTGGGAAGTTCTCACACACTCTGACAGTTTACAGGACAGTTTGAGCAGAAGAATGGGAACTGGTCATCCACCTACTCGCTTGCCTGTTGTGTGGTGTATGACACAGACAAAGAGAATTACAGAGCAGTTTGGGAAGAAAAATATAAAAGGGCTTAAAAATCATAATCAGCCACTAACGTCAGCAAATATGCAGGAATATTGTAGTTGCTCATTAACTGGGTCATGTGGTGTAATCTGTGCACTTTTAAATTATTTCTTCTTCAAGTTATTGTCATCCTCTGCACAAACTTAAAATGGAACAGGCAATATAAGAGGGCTGACTTTCCTTACTATTCTATTAGAATGGTGTTGTGAAACAAAATTAGGAAGAAATGCTATTCCCGTCTACACACAACCATAAGAGCAGAAGTGGTTTAGGTTATGCTGGTGTCTATATGCCTCTGCACAACTACCAGCTTGTCATCTTAATAAATTTAACGATGTTTTGCTCCCTTTAATTGAACTATGACTACTCTTCCCATCAGACATTGAGGCTAGAATTTTCCAGCACCCTGGGGCCAGTGAGCCATTGAAATCTCCGTTTATATCGGCGGGACAGAAAGATCATGCCGGCATGAGGGGCTGGAAAATTCCGGCCTGAGACTCTGAAATTGTGATGTGGAATATTAGTGTGAAGATGCTGAATATAATCATTCGAAATTCCTTTCCCGCTGTTTTAGTGGATATGTTACCATGTTTATTGTAAAGTCTCTGCCAAAATAGTTCAAAGAGGAATTTCAGATGAGTGTGTTAATCATTTGCAAGGGAAAAATTCAACATCATTATGTCCATTTCCTGGGCGGAAAAGCCATAAAACCCTAGAAAAGTTACGGTGCAGAAAGAGGCCCATCATGTCTGCGCCCGCCAATAAAAGAGGAAAAAAAGAAACTAGCCGCTCATTTTTATCCTACTTTCCAGCACCTGGTCCGTAGCCTTGCAGGTTATAGCACTTCAGATGCAGATCCAGGTACCTTTTAAATGAGTTGAGCGTTTTAGCTTCAACCATCGAGTTAGGAAGTGAATTCCATATGCCCACCATCCTCTGGGTGAACAAGTTTTTCCTCATGTTCTCTCTAATCCTTTTACCAACCACCTTAAATCTATGCCTCCTGGTAATTGACCCCTTAGCTAGGGGAAACAAGTCTTTCCTGTCTACCCTATTTAGGCATCACATAATTTTGTACACCTCAATTAGGTCACCCCTTAGCCTCCTCCGTTCTAAGGAAAACAACCCTAGCCTATCCAATCATTCTCATAACTGCAATTTTCAAGCCCTGGCAACATTCTTGTACATCTCCTCTGTACTCTCCTGAGCAATTATGTCCTTCCTATAATGAGGTGACCAGAATTATGCACAAAATTCCAGCTGTGGCCTAACCAGCATTTTGTGCAGTTCCATCATTACATCCCTGCTTTTGTATTCAATACCTCATCCAATAAAGGAAAGCTTTCCATATGCTTTATTTATCTCCTTATCCACCTGTCCTGCCACCTTCAGGGACCTGTGGACATGCACTCCAAAGTCTTTCACTTCCTCAACCCCTCTCAATATCCTCCTATTTATTGAGTGTTCCCTGGCTTTGTTTGCCTTCCCCAAATGTATTACCTCACACTTCTCTGGATTGAATTCCATTTGCCACTTTTCTGCCACCTTAACCAAACCATTATTATCATTCTGGAGACAACAGCAATCCTCTTCATTCTCAACTACATGGCCAATTTTTGTGCCATCTGCAAATGTCCCAATCATGCCTCTAAATCATTAATGTGTACAACAAACAGCAAGGGACCCAACACTGAGCCCTGTGGAATGCCAGTGGGAAACGCTTTCCATTCGCAAAAACATCCATCGATCATTACCTTTGGTTTACTGTCTCTGAGCTAATTTTGGATCCAACTTGCCACCTTCCCCTGTATCCCACTTTTTTGACCACTCTGCCATGTGGGGGATCAATGTTGGGGGATTAATTTCAGGCCATGATCTCCTGTACCCAATCTCCCCTGGAAATGTGTCAACTGCCAAACTGGAAGACACCAAATGTGCATGCAGGGTAACCATCTGAAATCCAGGTCTTTAAGATGTTCCTTAAAATCTACCTCTTGACCAAGCTTTTGGTTATTGACCTTAATACCTCCTTATGTGGCTAGGTGTCAGATGTTGTTTGATAATGCTCCTGTGAAACACCTTGGAATATTTCACTACCTTAAAGGCGCTATATAAATACAATTTGTTTTTCTTATAGCAATTTATCCAGTTGTGTTGGATCTTTAACAGCCTACCCTTAAAGGAAACAGGAAATTGTTCAAAATTGGCCAGAAAATCTTGCAATATTGTTGTTTTTTTGGAACCAGGAGAAGCAAGAGTGTTGCTTCTGGCTTCACAAAAAATCTTCCAGATCACTACCGCAGCAAATGTTGGCAGTTATGTTCCTCATATTGTCCCGTATGTTCCGTTCAAATATCCATGTACATCAAAAGCTGCTTTTGCATTAGTCTTCAACAGTTGGCTCTCATAATGTAAGTTTCACAAAGTCAGCAGCCACATTAAAATAAATCTGGTGGGTTTTTGTAGTTTGGTGCCCAGAAAGCTTCAGTTTTGCTACACCTTCTGAGGTCAGTAAATGCAAAGCTTTGGCAACAGACATTGCACTTTGGGAGTGACATTGTGCCAGAATGTCATGATATCATCAGACAAACATACTAATTTTCTCTCTCTAGTGATGTCATGGCACTGAATTATGAAGGCAATAATCCATCAGTGTTGGTCTGCAGATAGGCAAAATGGTGGTTTCAATGGTGCAACTAATTTACCAAAGACTGTTTCTATATTACAAAAGTAGACGTAGGAAAGTGGCACAGTTAGTTCATTCTCCCAAAACCTAGGCAGCAATGTCAATGCCAGGCACTGTGGCCTGAATTTTCACTCTCAAGTCTGGAGCGCAGAGTCGAGACAACTGCATGCAGTATTCACAACAAGGTAGATGATTTAAAGGCACAAAGAGAGAGAAATTGGTATGATCTCATTGCCATTACTGAAACATGGCTACAGAGTGACCAAGACTGGGAACCGCATATTCAAGGATATTCAACATTTAGGAAGGGCAGGCAAAAAGGACAAAGAGGTGGCATTGCACTGATAATAAGGGATGGGATCAGTACATGAGTAAGGGAGGATCTCAGATCAGAAGAACAAAATGTGGAATGTGTTTTGGTGGAGCTAAGAACAGCAAGGGGCAGCAAACATTGGGAGTTGTTTATAGGCCAACAAATAGTTTGGTAGTGTGGGCCATGGTATTAATCAAGAGATTAGAGAAGCATGTAGTATGGGTAACACAGTAATCATGGGTGGCTTCAATCTGCTTATAGGCTGAGTAAACTTAATGAGCACTAATGCTGTGGAGGACAAGTTCCTGGAGTGTGTTTGGGATGGTTTTCTAGAGCAGCATGTTGAGGAACTGACTAGAGAACTGGGTATTTTAGATCAAGTATTATATAACGAGAGAGGGCTAATTAATAATCTTGTTGTAAAAGAATCTTAAGGGACGGGTGACCATAATATGATAGAATTTTACATTACATTTGAATGTGAGGTAGTTCAGTCTGAAGCCAGAGTGTTAAATTTGAATAAAATAAATTATGGAAGTATGAGGGGCAAATTGACTGAGGTGGATTGGGAAAATACATTAAAAGGTATGATGGTGCACAGGCAGTGGATAATCTTTAAATAATTAGTGCATAATACACAGCAATTATTCATTCCTTCTAGGCATAAAATCCAAAAAGAAAAGTCAGTCAACCATGGCGAACAAAAGAAGTTTAGGATTGTATAAGATTAAAAGAAAAGGCCTATAAAGTTGCCAGAAATATTGGTAAACTTGAGGATTGGGAGTATTTTAGAATACAGCAAAGGAGGACCAAGAAACTGATAAAGGGAGAATAGAATATGATTGTAAATTAGCAAAAATATATAAAAACAGACTGTAAAAGTTTCTATTGGTATGTGAAAAGGAAACCTTTGGCTAAGACAAATGTGGGTCCATTACAGGCAGTCAGGAGAATTTATAATGGGGAATAGAGAAATGGCAGGGAAGCTAAATGATTACTTTGTTTCTGTCTTCACTGAGGAAGATACAAGAAATCTCTCAGAATTAGAGATCCAAGGGACTAGGGAAAAAGAGGAACTGAAGGGAATTAATATTATTAAGAAGTATTAGTATTGGAGAAATTGAGCTGAAGGTTAATAAGTTCCTAGCACCTGATATTCCATATCCCAGAGTGTTGAAAGGTAGCTAGTGAGATAGTGGATGCATTGGTGATCGTCTTTCAAAATTTTATAAATTCTGGAACAGTTCCTGCAGATTGGAAGGTAGCAAATGACACCCCACTATTTAAGAAAGGAGGAAGAGAGAACACAGGGAACTACAGAACTATTAGTCAGACATCAGTAGTGGGGAAAATGCTAGAGTCTATCTTAAGGGTGTGATAAATGGACACTTGGATTATAATGATCTGATTGGGCATTGTCAACATGGATTTATGAATGGGAAAAAAACAAAAAAACTGCGGATGCTGGAAATCCAAAACAAAAACAGAATTACCTGGAAAAACTCAGCAGGTCTGGCAGCATCGGCGGAGAAGAAAAGAGTTGACGTTTCGAGTCCTCATGACCCTTCGACAGAACTGTCGAAGTTCTGTCGAAGGGTCATGAGGACTCGAAACGTCAACTCTTTTCTTCTCCGCCGATGCTGCCAGACCTGCTGAGTTTTTCCAGGTAATTCTGTTTTTGTTTTTATGAATGGGAAGTCATGTTTGACAAAGCTATTGGAGTTTTTTGCTGATGTTACTAACAGAATTGATAAAGGGAAGTATACTTAGATTTTCAGAAGGTTGGTTAGCAAAATTAAAACACACGGGACAGGAGGTAATATATTGGCGTGGATGGTGATTTGCTAACCGCCAGAAAACAGAGAGTAGGAATAAATGGGTCATTCTCACGTTGGCAGGCTGTGACTAGTGGGGTCCTGCAAGAATCAGTACTTGGGCCCCAGCTGTTCACAATTTATATCAATGATTTGAATGTGGAGCCCAAATGTAATATTCCCATGACACAAAGCTAGCTATGTGTGTTGTGAGGAAGATGCAAAGCAGCTTCAAGGGGATTTGGACAGACTTAGTGAGTGGGCAAGAACATGGCAAATAGAATTTAATGTGGGAAAATGTGAGGTTATTCACTTTGGTAGGGAGAACATATGTGAAGGGTATTCTTAGATGGTAAGAGATTAGAAAGTGTAGATATACAAAGGGACCTGGGTATCCTTGTCCATAAGTCACTGAAAGCTAACATGCAGGTGCAGCAAGCAATTAGGAAGGCTAATGAAATATTAGCCTTTATTGCAAAAGGATTTGAATACAGGAATTGTTAAGCCTTGCTTCAATTGTATAGAACCTTGGTTAGACCACACCTGGAGTACTGTGTGTAGTTTTGGTCCCCTTACCTTAGGAAGGATATTATTGCCATTGAGGGAGTGCAACAAAGGTTCACCAGGCTTGTTCCTGGGATGGCAGGACTATTCTCTGAAGGGAGATTGTGGAAACTGGACCTGTATTTTCTTAAGTTTCAAAGAATGAGAGGTGATCTCATTGAAACCTACAAAATACTTAAAGGGATAGAAGGGTAGGTGCAGGTAAGACGTTTCCCCTGGTTGGGGACCAAAACAGGGAACACAATTTCAAAATAAGGGGGAAGTTACTTAGGACCGAGATGAGGAGAAATTGTTTTACTCAGAAAGTTGCGATTCTTTGGCATTCTCTATCCCAGAGGGCTGTGGAAGCTCAATCATTGAGCATGTTTAAAGAAGAGATTGACAGATTTCTAAATACCAAAGACATTTGGTATTTGGACATGTGGGCTTTGCTGGCTGGGTCAGCATTTCTTGCCCATCCCTAGTTGCCCTTGAGAAGGTGGTGGTAAGGTGCTTTATTGAACCATTGCAGTCCATGTGGTGTTGGTATACCCACGGTGCTATTAGGTGATAGGAATAAGGGGATAGTGTGGGAAAAAGGGATAAGGGGATAGTGTGGGAAAAATACATTGAAGTAGATGATCAGTCATGAATGCATTGAATGGCAGAGCAGGCTTGATGGCATGAATGGCCTACTCCTGCTCCTATGTTCCTATCAGTTCTGCAAACAGGACCCAGGAAAAAGTGCCCTGGAACTTCAGATTTTCTTTTGGGTGGGAGGAGTTGGGTTTTATGCGAGCCATGGTAGAAACAATGTGGTGGCTGCAGGTGTGAAGGCAAGCTGGGCAGAAGTCCTGCCTCAGTTGTGCAATCAGTCATGCAACACGAATCCTGTAATGATGACCCTCAGGCTTATGTCAATAGACAGAGACAAATAGCAAGCATTGTTTTTTTAACACTCCAGACAGCTTTTTCAATTATTTATGTGGCAGGAGTTTTAAATGCCTTGGCAACTTGACAGCTCATTTTGAGAACAGCCTTTGACAGTTCTTTTTGACAGTTTTCTTGACAGTTTCATTTGACAGCTCTCTTGACAGTCCCAATGAGCTTGACAGTTTCAATGAGTTTATGCATTTTATATGAACATGTCTATTTTTAATAATCTCAAAGGGCACCTTATCTGTCCCAAAGGGCACATTGCCACTCCCGCAGGACACCTTATCTCTCCCAAAGGTGCCAGAGGACCAAATCCAAAAGGGTACCCTACCTCTCCAAAAGAACTTCGGCTGCTTTAGACCTTCTTGTACCAAGTCTAAAGTGCACAAGCTGTGTTTTGAAGACCTCACTCGCAAAAATCACATCAGCCTGAGGCAGCTGCTCTTTAACATATGCAATTGCCCCTGTTGAACCACGGATGTGCAATTTAGAACCCGGCCCCATTCCATCCCTGCGAGAACGGTAGGTGCTGGCTTCAGAGGCAGGACTTCTGGATCCGGGGCTCTGCAGCCACAGATGCTCTCCCTCTTCACAAAAATTCAGGCCCTGTTCATTGGTGTTTCTGAAATCAAGGCATGGGCAATAAATGCTTGCCTAGTCAGCGCTGCCCACATCACATGAACGAATAAAAAAAATTCTTAACCTTCAAAAGTATACTCAAAAGATGGGGTTCAGGAGATTACAGGGAATGGCCCCTGCACCTAAATGAATAGGTCGGAAGAACACATGATACAATCAAGTTGGCAAGCTCTGGACACCTAATAGGCATCCCAGGTAACTCACCAGAGAGGAGACCTGAAAGTGGATCACTAATGGTGCATGTACTATCATTGGGCCCCGCTGGATGGTAGAGGTCATCAGCAGCCACAATCCTGGCATAACTGCTAGGATTATGTCCCACACAATTTACATAAAACAGTTTCATCCTGCTTCTACACATGAACAATGGTTGGTAATTGTTCAAATGTTGGAATTCAAGCAGGTAGTGAGGCCATCTGCAAGAGTTTTTCTGATAGCAATAGCAATGCATAACACCCAACAGTCAAATGCGATGGAGATCACACTGGTATTATTTTGCATGGTGACAATAGTTTACATTATCTGTTATGTGTGTCTTTTTCCACTTTTGTTTCTTGTGCCTTTTATAGACAAATAATGAAAGGATCAGCCTGTGCTCCGAGATCAATGCACTGTCAAAGATATGGTTCCTTTTTTCACTCAACTCATCAGCTGTGCTCAATGACCTCGCTTAAGTGTTTAAACTTGGGGCTAAATACCTCATCCTGCAACAATGACATGACTTGCAATAATACAAGTGTTCTGCTTCTGATAAAGCTGCACTGAATATGTAGCAAAATATATAGGCAGAGTGAAAATTATGCAAATATGAAGTAATGCCCACTTTTCACATACAGTTACATTGGTTCTGTTTTATTCATGTGAGCACCACTGACTAGGCCAGCATTTATTGCCCATCCCTAATTGTCTTTGTTTAGAGGGCATTTAAGAGTCAGCCACATTGCTGTGGGTCTGGAGTCACATGTAGGCCAGGACAGCAGATTTCCTTCTCTAAAGGACATTAGTGAACCAGATGGGCTTTTCATCAATGGTTTCATGGTCATCATTAGGCTTTTAATTCCAGATATTTATTGAATTCAAATTTGACCATCTGCCATTGTGGAATTCAAACCCAGGTCCTAGAGCATTACTCTGGGCTCTGGAATACTAGTCCAGTGACAATACCACTATGCCACTGCCTCCCCTAATGGTGTGCACCATCACTAAAAGAGCATCAATGGAATTTGTATGGAAACATCATGGGACTGCATACTTATTTGTATTTTGATGGGGATGATGTAAATTAAGCCCATTGCATTTGCATTCTTACTCTCAGAGCTTTCAAAAGGTGTCTCAACTGACACTTTTCACTGGAGGCTGTGGTCATCTATTATAATTTGAAATTACAGCAGTTCTGTAACTGGTTAGGCTAAGGCATTGCTTTATTATGTGCTGTGTGATATGTGATGTGCTTGGGGATACTCTTCCTCCTACAGTGTCTGCCTGTAGTGTTATGACATTTATTCTGTACATTGTTACCCTTTATCCACCAGTTTTCTGCCATACAAAAGTAAATAGATAATTAAAATGTCATGTCGTGGAGATTTATCAATGTGGCATGAGCCTGAGGAATGAATTTAATGTTTGCCACTTCAACTCAAAGTCCACCTCAGGTACCTGCAATTCCATGTGCCTCCAGTAGAGCTTTGTTCTGTGACTGATGTATGTGAATTGTGATTTAAAGTCATGATGAAAAGAATCGTAACTGTCAATAAGAGACACTGGTGCGGTTTTGTCAGAGGCTATGCGGCCTTGCAAATGTGAAAAAAGTAGATGGTTTTAAGAAAGCACTTTTCATGTGAGTAGGATAAAATATCTGATTTGAATCTATTGCCTGGCTCAGTTTGGCTCAGTGCCATATTTTATTTTATATTGGTCCTGGGAAGCACTTTGGGACGTTTTATTACGTTAAAGGCACTATATAAATGTAAGTTGTTGTTTCTGAATTATTGATTTTGTGTTCATGTAGCTGGGTAAGCACTGTATGATTACATTGTCATTACATCCACAGAAATAGCATGTCCAGTGGGCCCTGCACCAAAAAATATGATTAACTTCTGGCAATTGGACAAGGAACTGGGTGGCGTACTGATATTCCACCTCTGTAAAGCGGGCTTTAAATCCAGCTGACAGTAATGGGTTGAAAGACGCTGGCTGCTGTTCATGAGATGAGTTTGGTAAAGCTTCAGTTTCTAGTTTGAGTTGACTACACAACAGTTAATTTTAATAAGTGGAAATTCCTAAGGGACTGACTGATTTTTACATCCCGATTCCTGATATACAATCTCATCAGGTAAAGTTCAATATTGGGAGTGCAAATTTGTAAAATTACCCCTAGTAAGTTTACAGCTCCAAACTTGCCACTCAAGTAATTTATGCATAATTAATCCTGTATCTAAACCATTGCAGGAGAGCTTGACACTGACATTAGACACCAAAGGAGGTAAAATTCAATAGCACTGGCATAAACCGTTCAATTGATCCGTGTGCTGGATCGAGACACACTTTAAATTAAACTAGCAAGCAGTGAATGCCTACTTCATGTTTAATGAAGCGGGGGGAGGGAAAGAATTTGAGAAGCAGGAGGTGGCTATCAAGAGGGAGAAGGGCAATTAGGAGGGATGGGACAATTGGAAGGCAGAGGGTTATTGAGAAGGAAGGGGTGATCTAGAGGGTGAGGGCAATTGCAAGGGAGAAGGGCGATCAAAAGGGAGGGGCAATACAAATTGAGGGGCGATTGAGTGGGGGGGCAATTTGGAGGGAGGCGGCAATCGAGGAGGGGGGTTATTGGACAAGAAGGGGTGATTCTGATTGAGAGTATGATTGGGAAGAGGGAGGATTCGATCTTGGCTCTATATTCAGGTAAATACATATATTTTTTAACCATGAGATAAAAACAAAAAACTGCGGATGCTGGAAATCCAAAACAAAAACAGAATTACCTGGAAAAACTCAGCAGGTCTGGCAGCATCGGTGGAGAAGAAAAGAGTTGACATTTCGAGTCCTCATGACCCTTCGACAGAACTAGGTGAATCCCAGGAAGGGTTGAAATATAAGCTGGTTTAAGGTGGTGGTTGGGGGGGGGTTGGGTGGGGGGAGAGAAGTGGAGAGGGGTGGTGTGGTTGTAGGCAAAAGCAGTGATAGAAGCAGATCATCAAAAGATGTCACAGACGGCAGAACAAAAGAACACATAGGTGTCGAAGTTGGTGATATTATCTAAACGAATGTGCTAGTTAAGAATGGATGGTAGGGCACTCAAGGTATAGCTCTAGTGGGGGTGGGGGGAGCATAAAAGATTTTAAAATATTTAAAAATAATGGAAATAGGAGGGAAAAAGAAAAATCTATATAATTTATTGGAAAAAAACAAAAGGAAGGGGGAAGAAACAGAAGGGGGGTGGGGATGGAGGAGGGAGGTCAAGACCTAAAGTTGTTGAATTCAATATTCAGTCCGGAAGGCTGTAAAGTGCCTAGTCAGAAGATGAGGTGTTGTTCCTCCAGTTTGCGTTGGGCTTCACTGGAACAATGCAGCAAGCCAAGGACAGACATGTGGGCAAGAGAGCAGGGTGGAGTGTTGAAATGGCAAGCGACAGGGAGGTTTGGGTCATTCTTGCGGACAGACTGCAGGTGTTCTGCACAGCGGTCGCCCAGTTTACGTTTGGTCTCTCCAATGTAGAGGAGACCGCATTGGGAGCAACGAATGCAGTAGACTAAGTTGGGGGAAATGCAAGTGAAATGTTGCTTCACTTGAAAGGAGTGTTTGGGCCCTTGGACGGTGAGGAGAGAGGAAGTGAAGGGGCAGGTGTTACATCTTTTGCGTGGGCATGGGGTGGTGCCATAGGTGGGGGTTGGGGAGTAGGGGGTGATGGAGGAATGGACCAGGCTGTCCCGGAGGGAACAATCCCTACGGAATGCCGACAGTGGGGGTGAAGGGAAGATGTGTTTGGTGGTGGCATCATGCTGGAGTTGGCGGAAATGGCGGAGGATGATCCTTTGAATGCGGAGGCTGGTGGGGTGATAAGTGAGGACAAGGGGGATCCTATCATGTTTCTGGGAGGGAGGAGAAGGCATGAGGGCGGATGCGCGGGGGATGAGCCGGACACGGTTGAGGGCCCTGTCAACGACCGTGGGTGGAAAACCTCGGTTAAGGAAGAAGGCGGACATGTCAGAGGAACTGTTTTTGAAGGTAGCATCATCGGAACAGATGCGACGGAGGCGAAGGAACTGAGAGAATGGGATGGAGTCCTTACAGGAAGCGGGGTGTGAGGAGCTGTAGTCAAGGTAGCTGTGGGAGTCGGTAGGCTTGTAATGGATATTGGTGGACAGTCTATCACCAGAGACTGAGACAGCGAGGTCAAGGAAGGGAAGGGAAGTGTCAGAGATGGACCACGTGAAAATGATGGAGGGGTGGAGATTGGAAGCAATCCACCCCTCCATCATTTTCATGTGGTCCATCTCTGACACTTCCCTTCCCTTCCTTGACCTCGCTGTCTCAGTCTCTGGTGATAGACTGTCCACCAATATCCATTACAAGCCTACCGACTCCCACAGCTACCTTGACTACAGCTCCTCACACCCCGCTTCCTGTAAGGACTCCATCCCATTCTCTCAGTTCCTTCGCCTCCGTCGCATCTGTTCCGATGATGCTACCTTCAAAAACAGTTCCTCTGACATGTCCTCCTTCTTCCTTAACCGAGGTTTTCCACCCACGGTCGTTGACAGGGCCCTCAACCGTGTCCGGCCCATCCCCCGCGCATCCGCCCTCATGCCTTCTCCTCCCTCCCAGAAACATGATAGGATCCCCCTTGTCCTCACTTATCACCCCACCAGCCTCCGCATTCAAAGGATCATTCTCCGCCATTTCTGCCAACTCCAGCGTGATGCCACTACCAAACACATCTTCCCTTCACCCCCAATGTCGGCATTCCGTAGGGATTGTTCCCTCCGGGACAGCCTGGTCCACTCCTCCATCACCCCCTACTCCCCAACCCCCACCTATGGCACCACCCCATGCCCACGCAAAAGATGTAACACCTGCCCCTTCACTTCCTCTCTCCTCACCGTCCAAGGGCCCAAACACTCCTTTCAAGTGAAGCAACATTTCACTTGCATTTCCCCCAACTTAGTCTACTGCATTCGTTGCTCCCAATGCGGTCTCCTCTACATTGGAGAGACCAAACGTAAACTGGGCCACTGCTTTGCAGAACACCTGCAGTCTGTCCGCAAGAATGACCCAAACCTCCCTGTCGCTTGCCACTTCAACACTCCACCCTGCTCTCTTGCCCACATGTCTGTCCTTGGCTTGCTGCATTGTTCCAGTGAAGCCCAACGCAAACTGGAGGAACAACACCTCATCTTCCGACTAGGCACTTTACAGCCTTCCGGACTGAATATTGAATTCAACAACTTTAGGTCTTGACCTCCATCCCCACCCCCCTTCTGTTTCTTCCCCCTTCCTTTTGTTTTTTTCCAATAAATTATATAGATTTTTCTTTTTCCCACCTATTTCCATTATTTTTAAATATTTTAAAATATTTTATGCTCCCCCCACCCCCACTAGAGCTATACCTTGAGTGCCCTACCATCCATTCTTAATTAGCACATTCGTTTAGATAATATCACCAACTTCGACACCTATGTGTTCTTTTGTTCTGCCGTCTGTGACATCTTTTGATGATCTGCTTCTATCACTGCTTTTGCCTACAACCACACCACCCCTCTCCACTTCTCTCCCCCCACCCAACCCCCCCCAACCACCACCTTAAACCAGCTTATATTTCAACCCTTCCTGGGATTCACCTAGTTCTGTCGAAGGGTCATTAGGACTCGAAACGTCAACTCTTTTCTTCTCCGCCGATGCTGCCGGTCCCACAGCCTGTTAGGTCATGGCCAGGTTGTGGGTGGGTGGGTAGGCAGCAAGGAAGCCTGCAGAGGAACGTAAAATTCTGCCCCTACAGTTCCCACCTGATACCATTATGAGAGCAACTTAATCAAGGAGAAGCTTCGTAGAAACATAGGCCAGAATTTTTCACTCAGTGTGTGGATGTTTGCCCAACACGCTCAAGCGTAAAATGATGCGCGATGATGTCAGGCAAGCGTCCCGACTTCATCACACAATCGTGTGATATTTCGATCAGCGAGCATGCCAGGCAACCAATTAAGGCCCTTAGTTGATTAATTGAGCACAATTTTTCGCTGCCCGTCCAACCATTCGGTTGGCAGGGCGGGCAAATAGGTTAAGCGGCCTTTGCACAGTCACATGAGGGGACATGGTTTCATTAATTTTCATTTCTTTATTTTGAGTGCTGAAAATCTTCAGGTCCCTGAAGCAGCTCTGTGTCTCAGGGAGCTTTTACTGCATGCACCCATGCATATGTGTGAACCTCAATGCTTGCGCTCCCACCCCATCCTGGCAGCACTGCAGTGTGCGTTTCACTGGCCAATCCGCGTGAAATTTGTGGTCGGGGCCCGATCGCAGATGGCAGCCAGCTTCCCGACTGCTCCCGGGCCCAGCTGCCCGACAAAGGCAAAACTCTGCCTATAGGAAATAGAAGCAGGAGTAAGTCATTCCGCCCTTCAAGCCTGCTCCACCATTCAATATGATTGTGGCTGATCCTCTATCTCAACGCTTTGCTTCTGCTCTCTTCCCATACTCCTTGGTGCCTTTGGAGTCCTGAAATCTATCTATTTCCTTCTTAAATATCTTCAATGTCTTAGCCTCCACAGCCTTCTGTGGTAGAGAATTCTACCCTTTCAGTGAAGAAGTTTCTCCTCATCTCAGACCTAAAAGGTCTACTGTATCCTAAGACTGTGACCCCTTGTTCTGGACCCCCCAGCCAGAGGAACCATCATCCCTGCATCCAGTCTGTCCATCCCTGTCAGAATTTAATATGATTCGATAAGATCTTTTCTCACACTTCTGAACTCCAGTGAATACAGGCCTGGCCAGCCCAATCACCCCTCATACAACAGTTCTGCCATCCCAGGAATCAGCCTGTTGAATGTTCCCTGCACTCCCTCTATGGCAAGCATATCCTTTCTTAGGTAAGGAGATCAAAACTGCACACAATACTCCAGGTGTAGTCTCACCAAAGCCCTGTACAGCTGCAGTAAGACATCCTTGTTCCTGTACTCAAGTCCTCTCACAATGAAGGCCAACATATAATTTGCCTTCTTAACTGCTTGCTGCACCTGCATGTTTGCTTTCAGTGATTGGCGTACAAGGAGACCCAGGTCCCTTTGTACATCAACATTTCCCAATCCATCACTGTTTAAATAATACCCTGCCATTTGTGTTTCCTAACTAAGTGGATAACTTCACACTTATCCACATCATACTGCATCTGCCATGTATTTGCCCACTCACTCAACCTGTTCCCCCATCCAAATCGTTTATATATATTGTGAATAGCTGGAACCCAAGCATTGATCCCTGTGGTACCCCACTAGTC
The DNA here is from genome assembly GCF_017639515.1 of Carcharodon carcharias. NCBI lineage: Eukaryota > Metazoa > Chordata > Chondrichthyes > Lamniformes > Lamnidae > Carcharodon > Carcharodon carcharias. Next base: position 71,685,652 of record NC_054477.1, on the reverse strand, counting down.
TCCGCCTTCCACTCCGAAAAAGACACATTTATTCCTAATCTCTGTTTCCTGTCTGCTAAGCAATTCTCAGTCCATGCCAATATATTATCCTCAATCCCATGTGCTTTAATTTTGCACAATAACCTCTTATGTGGGACTTTATCAAAAGCTTTCTGAAAATCCAAATACACCACATCCACTTATTCTCCCTTCTCTATTCTGCTAGCTATGTCCTCAAAAAACTTCAATAGGCTTGTCAAACATGATTTCCCTTTCATAAATCCATGTTGACTTTGTCTAATTCCATTGATATTTTCTAAATGCCCTGTTATCACATCCTTTATAATGGACCAGTACTTTCTCTACTACTGATGTTACACTAACTGGTCTGTAATTTCCTGTTTTCTCTCTCCCTCATTTTTTAAATAGTGGGGTTACATGTGAAACCCTCAAATCTGCAGGGACTGTTCCAGAATCTACAGAGTTTTAGAAGATAACAACCAATGCATCCACTATTTCCATGGCCACTTCCTTTAGAACCCTAATATGTAGATTATCAGGCCCTGGGGATTTATCAGCTTTCAGTCCCATTAATTTCTCCAGCACTATTGTTTTAGTAATACTAATTTTCTTCAATTTTTCCTTCTCACTAGAGCCTTGGTTCCCTAGCATTTCTTGGAGGTTATTTATGTCTTACTTCGTGAAGACAGAACTAAAGCAGTTGTTTAATTGCTCTGCCATTTCCTTGTTCTCCATTATAAATTCTCCCATTTTGGACTGTAAGGGGCCTACATTTGTCTTCACTAATCTTTTTCCTTTTGCATACTTATAGAAGCTTTTAAAGTCCGCTTTTATGTTCCTTGAAAGTTTACTCTCAAACTCTATTTTTCCCCTTTTAATTAATCTCTTGGTCCTCCTTTGCTAAATTCTAAACTGCTCCCAATCCTCAGGCTTGCTACTTTTTCTAGCAACTTTATATCACTCCTCTTTGGATCTAATATTATCCTTAATTTCTCTTGTTAGCCATTGTTGGGCCACTTTTCCTGTTGTGTTTTTACGCCAGAAAGGAATGTATAACTGTTGCAATGCATACATTCGTTCCTTAAATATAAGCCATTGCCTATCCACCATCATGCCTTTTAATGAAGTTCCCCAATCTATCTTAGCCTACTCATGCCTCATACCTTCGTAGTTTCCTTTGTTTAGATGGAGGACCCTAGTTCGTAGATTCACTTTCTATCCTAATGAAGAATTCTATCATGTTATGGTAACTGTTCCCTAAAGGACCCCACGCAACAAGATTATTAATTAACCCCTTCTCATTGCACAATACCAAATCTAGGATAGCCTGTTCCCTCTCGGCTCCTCGACGTACTGCTCTAAAAAAAACCATCTGGTACACACTCCAGGAATTCATCTGCCACAATATTAATGCTAATTTGGTTTGCCTAGTCGATGGCCTGAATTTTTCCATTGTTGGGTGCACGTGACCGGCAAGCCCAGGAGTGGCAGAGAAGTCAGCCTCCGACTGTGATCGCCCTCCCAGACCACGATTTCATGCTGGCTGGCCAAGTAATGGCCAGCCAGCGTAAAACACATGATGAAAAGCTCAATGCTGCTGGGCTGGGGGCAGGAAGAGGGCGGGTGACGACATCACCGTGGGCAAGGGTGAGCGCGTCAACAGAGCTCCTTAAAGGCAGTCAGCTCCCTAAGGGAGCTGCAGACCTGCAAATAATAAAATAAAGCATTATTGCTCTCCGTCTCTTTTTTTCTCTCCCCCTCCCCCACCCCGCCCCCATGCAGCTGAGCCGCTCGTGGTGCCACAGACTTGGCTCTTGCTGCACTCCCCTGAGAAACCATCTGCCCCAGCTGTATCCAAAGCTGAAAATCAGTTGGAGAGGAAGATGGACCCAGGGGACTCCTGCACCACCTGCCTAGTCGTTTTACTCTCTCTGGTGGTCACCCATTCCCTTTCTGCCTGTGCATTCTTTGCCTCCAGCGTGACCACCTCACTGTACATGTTATCCATGAAAATCTCATTCTTACAGATGCTCCATTATGACTCCAGCCACAGCCCCAGCTCCAAAATGTGGATTTTAAGTAACTGCAGCTGGGGACACTTACTACACATGCCTTGAACTCTGGAGGTGTCTTTGACTTCCCACATCACACAAGAGGCACATTCCACTTGACCGAGCTGCCCTGCCATGACTAACCCTTAAATTACTCCCTTATATGAGAACACCCACACCCTTTAAGGGCACTCCTGAAAATTAGACAACCCGTGAATAGAGTTGGGAATTCTGGAATCGGGACCCACCTGCCATTTTTAAAGGGCTGTAGAGTCAACCCAACTCAGTGAAAATCCAGGCCAATAGGTTAAAACGTCCTAATGTGTTGAAAATTTTATCATACTATGATAACTGGTAAACTTAAAAAAAATATGCACTTAAGTGCACTTATTATAGTTTGAAAGATCTTAATTTTTCTACCTAACAGGCTTGGATCACTATAATATGATCTGTAAGTAACTGTCTCTTCAGTTTGCCCTTTAGAAGGCTCAGTATTGCCAAACTTTCTGCTTCAGCTCTGCACTTGAACTATGAGTTTCCCTTTCCAAATCTATTGCTAATTTAGCTGCACTTTAAACCCAAACCTGCATTCCAAAAACTGTTCCTGTCCTCCTTCACCTTCATCTCTTCTTAAATTGAAGCTATGGTGAATGCTATTTATTATTATTCATGACATGACTATCACAGAATTTTAATCCTGCAGATGCCTTTACAACTCCTGTTTTTCAGTCCAGGATCCTCACTGCAGGTTTGCTATGAGCAGATTTTGTTACCTTAGGGATATCTTCTTCTGCTCATTTATTTCAGCAGTTTTATCAATGCAAAGTGTTAAAATAATAAATTGACTTTCATCAAAGATTTGGGGTCAAGACAAGGTTATATTGCAAAAATATACTATATAATTAGTATTGATCTGATTACATTTTGGCAATCTTAACTTAATATTTCTTATGAAGTTTTGTGGTGAGCTCTGATTTGATTTCCATTTATAAGTTAATGTAACTTTACTTTATCAATTCTTGAAAAATGCATCGAGTCGAACACCAATTGACTTCCAATCTCTTTCATTTGTGATATTTCTTACTTTTCACCACATTGTAATCATTGTTATACATGGCTTGAAGCAGTCATTCTATCAATGTATTCATGAAGTAAGCTCTTTAGTCCAGTGCCTCTTCACTTGAGGGTTGGTTCATCTTGCATAATATGTAGATTTAGACCATGCTGAAAGCGAATAAATAAATGTTCTGTCATTGATGATTGTGGTATTTATCAATGACCTGCTCTGTTCATGCAGTTAACTGTGCTAGGGAAATCTCAGAACTATTGGCAAAATAATTGTATTGTAGTCAAGAATCATCACACCATTAGCTCATTTTTTTTCAGGATCGCAAACACTGAAACTCCTTGCTCCCTACATCTTTCCTTGCTCTTGCAATCTACAGACTTTTAAAATACAAGCTCAATATCAACTGTTCCCTTCAGCTGGTTTATTTTCTCACTTACTCTTTTCAACCTACACTATGGGTCATGGTCTTTCAACTAAATATCTTAATTTTTAAAAATCTACAATACCCATAGTTAGTTTGTACCAAGGATAAAGAAATCAGTTAACTGTTTTGTCCAAGTTGATGGCTTTCTTATAACTAGGTAAGGTTCAGTAAAAAAAAAACAGGATTTATACTCTTTATGCACAGAAAGATTTGTTGTTTATCAGCTGTGGTTCAGGTGGTGGCACACTCACCTCTGGATTCAAGTCCCATCCCAGAACTTGAGCACAAATATCAAGCCTGACACTCCAGTGCATTACTGAAGGAGTGTTATACTGTCGGAAGTGCTGTTTTTCGGATGAGATGTTAAACCAGGCGTGTCCAACCTTTTCACATGGGGCGGAGGGGTGGGGGGGAATTTTTCTCACACTCGGGGTGGGGGTGTGATGGGGGTTGATGAGCAAATTTCAGAAAGCAGTGGTTTGGCACAACATTGAACCTGAATTTCAAAATAAAAAAGCTGACGTATGGAAATAAATAACTTCCTGAGCAAAACAAAAATCACAACAATAAATGGATAATTTAAAAAATGAGTAATAAATGAGGATGACCATTAGAGTGTGAAAGGGTCAGAGCGTGTGTGCCCAACTCACTCCCAGTCAAAGGGTGCTCACTCACTCACTGTCACCCCGGTGAGAGTGGGTGAAAGTGCCTGTTGGTGTGTGGGGGTGAGGTGAATGAGACCCTTGAGACTGGGGGCAGGATTTACTGTCGGTGAGCGGGGGCAGGGCCTGCTCGCTGATGCGTAAAATGATGCGGGATGACGTCGTGCAGAACCCCCGATGTCACCCCACCCCATTTAAATTTTCAGAAAGGCGAGGGTGCAGCAAAATCAGCTGCGGGCCCGCCAACCTGTCAGTGGCCACTTGAGGCCATTGACAGGATCAATTAAGCAATTAAAGGACCTGCCCGTCCAACCTTAAGCTTGGTAGGCAGTCCAGGAGCTCCGATGGCAAATAGAAAAAAACGTGAAACCTCATCCAGCGGCAGGATGAGGTTTCATGTAGGTTTTTAAAAGTTGTACTAAAGTTGGTATGGAAATTATGAACATATCCCAACTCATGTGACATTGTCACTTGAGGGGACATGTAAGGGATTTTCTTTTTCTCTATTTTTAATATTTTTAAAAGTCGAGGTGATCTCCCTGAGGCTGCACTAAGCCTCAAGGAGATGAGTGCTCTTTCGTGCGCATGCGCGAAAGAGTGCACTCTCGATTTTAGGACTTCCCCCCCACCCGTAAAGGGATCACATGGTGCTTCCCTGCGGACCTTAATTGGCCCTTCAAAAAAAAACATACTTCAAAAAAAAACATTTGGCCTTCTATCCTTGCATCTCCAAACTTTTTTTCCTCTCATAGTCCCTTGAATATTTTGTCCTCTCCCAAACCTGTTTCCATCTTTCCCATAGTTGAAAACTTAAATCACCCCAAGTCAGGTTTCAACTTTGGCCACAGTACTGAAATAACCAAAACTAAAGTCACAAATAACAGCCTCTGTGACTATGATGATGGTGCAATATCCTTCCTTACCCGTCTTGACCTCTCTGCTGCCTCTGGCATGGTCAGCCTCACCTCTATTGTCCAACTAAATTGGACTGCCCTCACCTGATTCCACTCTTACTCTTCCAAATGATAGCCAAAGATTCTGCAGAAATTGCTTCTTTTTCCAATACGATGCCATCAGCTCTGCAGTCTGATTTTTTATTATTCTTCTGGGGCATTTGGGCATTGCAAACATGGCAACATTCATTAGTTACCCATCCCTAATTGCCTTTGAGATGGGCAACCAATGCTAGCCTTGCTAGTGATGCCCCCATCCCATGGAAGAATAAAAACAACAGTAGACTCCAGAGCTCATGCCATTGTGTTCCTCATCCTTATCTACTTACTTCCCCTCAGCAACATCATCTGAAGACATGACCCCTGATGTTAACTCCCCCATGACAGACAGGAGAGGGTAGAGGGAATGGGGGGAGGTTTAACAGGAAAAATTGATGAACATGTCCCCATCCCGCCATGCTCACATCTTCCACTAATTTTAGGGTAGAGGGCTTGCATGTGCCTCACTTTGGAAAGGCAGAACACATTATTATAATATTTAAATCGGGCTCCCACAGTGCTGTTAGGAATTTGATTTAAACTTAAACAGCTGCCAGCCAGGTTTCTCAGGGCTCAGGACATCTGACAGCCAAATGGAGGCGGAAACTGCCAACTCCAGCTGGTTAATGCCTTGTAGAGGATCAGAAGTTTTCCTCCTGGCCCCCAAGGAAGCCTTTGGTCTCCCTTCTGCCAATTGCAGCCTCTCCTCACTGCCCTCACCAAGCACTTATCTCTCTCTCCTGCACTTTGAATGCCTCCAAAACAAGCTCCAATTTTGAGCGCCAATATCTCCCTTTCTCCATCCCCAATAACGCCCAGCTGAGACCTTCAGGCACTGGTACCCCTGCTTGGCAGCCAGCAAGATCGTTAATATAGCAGGACTTCCCTGTTACAAGGCTTTATGGATTTCTGCCCCAAAAACAACTGCCTCCACTCCCCTTGAATACTGGATCCATGGCATCGGGTTCTACGTGTGCATAGACAACACCATGTCCCTACCTTACCATCGCCATTCTCAACTCCTCCATCACCTCAGTGTTGTCAGCTTGCTTGTCGTCTTCTTCAGAGTTACCTGGGATGCCTATTAGGTGTCCAGAACTTGCCAACTTGATTGTATCATGTGTTTTTCTGACCTATTCATTTAGGTGCAGGGGACTTCCCTGCAATCCCCTGAACCCCATCTTTTGAGTATACATTTGAAGATTAAGAATTTTTTTTTATTAATTCATGCGATGTGGGCAGTGCTGACTAGGCAAGCATTTATTTTCCATCCCTTGATTTCAGAAACACCAACTTCCTGTAGTTGAACATGGATAGTCTGAAGCCATTGCCTTCAGTTCCCACCACGAACTCTGTACTCTTGCCATTGATTCCATTCACTTGGACTGTTGTGCACCACCACCACCACCACCACCCCCACCCCCCCCCCTCCCCGCCGCCTTCCCTCGCCGTCCCCCACCCACCCCATTCCTTTCACCACCTTGGTGGCTGTGCCTTAAGCCATCTAACCTCTTGAGAGCTCCTTCAGTTCTCATCATGATGACCCAGATAGAATATGATTTCCCGTGAGTTTATGGTAGAGGGCTGCAGCCAGTCAACTCCTCTGCTATAAAGTCTTAAGTTTAATTAATTACCTGCTCAACACATGCATTGACTTTTAATTTACAGTTTAAGTTGACAAGTGATTTGCATCAGGTTCATACTAGCCTAATATGAGTCTTTTGTTTCATAGCCAAAATAAAACTGAGAGGAAGGCATGGGAGACCAATTACATAAATAATTCTCTATTTTTACTTCTTCAATTCCTGCAATAATGGTGCAATATCACAATAATTGTGAAATTTCAGCATAAACATAAATAAGACATCTGATTGTGACTATTGTGCTTTATTGGCTGTCCTCCTCAACTCGTGTGCAGCCTGTGGCCATGTCAGATTTCCTCAATGCCTCTATTCTGCTTTCCAGCTTGATGGAACTGCCCTCACTTGATCCAGTCTTGAATATCTGATCATGGTCAGAACTTCTCTATCAGTGGCTTCTCTTCCCAACCCTGAACTTTCACCCTAGGCGTTCCCCAGGAATTTTCTTGACCCCTGCTCTTCCTTCCTTATCTATAGGTTATTCCACAGCAACATCAACTGTAAACATCAAATCAATTTCAAAATGTATGCTGGTAAGACCAGCTCCACCCCTTCACCACTTTTCTTGACCCATCTACTGTCTTTGTGTTGTTAGGCTGCTTGTCAAACATATATTCTTGCATGAGCTGCAGTTTGCTTTGATTAAGCCTTGGGAAAACAGGAACAGGAGTGGACTATTTAGTCCCTCAAGCAGGTTCTGCCATTCAGTGACATAATGGCTGATTTGTGACTGCATTCCAAATGCCTACCTTTGCCCCATATAATATCTTTGGTTAACAAAGACCTTTTAATTTCAAGTTTAACATTATCACTTGACCTAGCATCAATTGCCCTTTGCAGAAGAGAATTCAAAACTCTACCACCCTTTGCGTTTGGAAGTATTTCCCAACTTCACTCCTGAAAGGTCTCACTCTAATTTTAGACTATGCCCCCAAGTCCTAAACTCTCCAAATAGTGAAACTAGTTTGACTCTGTCTACCTATGAGTTCTGCTTAATATTTTGAAAACTTTGATCAAATCACCCGTTAACCTTACAAATTCCAGAGAATAGAGTACAATCCTAGTTTGTCTAATCTCTCTTTGTAATTTATCATATTCTGGTAAGTCTAATAAATCTACCAACATATTTTTCCTAAGATGTGGTGCCCAGAGCTGTTCACATTACTCCAGTGCGGTTTACCTTTGGTATAGCTTCGACCCGCTTGATACAAAGGCCATAAGTTTTTTTGATTTTATTTTATGTCCATGGCATTTTATTGATTGCATGTGGACCTCTACTGCTTCTAGCTGTCCTCTATTTGGAAGGTACTCTATCTTTTATTCGTCTTATAGAATGAACTCACACTTGCCTACATTGAAATTAATTTGCCATTTTTCTGCCCATTCCTTGTAATCTATTGATATTTTTTCTGTAATTTTATTTTCCATATATGCTGCTTACAGTGCTGCTTATTCTTGAGATATCGGCAGTCTTGGACATGTGGCTTTCTATCCCATCAAAGTTATTAATAAATACAGTGAATAGGTGAGGCCTCAACACAGATCCTTGCAGCATACCACTAGTCACATCCTGAGTAACTGCCTACTCCCTGTTTTTTTTTAAATTCATTCATGGGATGTGGGCTTCGCTGACTGGGCCAGCATTTATTGCCTTTGAGAAGGTGGTGGTGAGCTGCCCTCTTGAACCGCTACAGTCCATGTGGTGTAGGTACACCCACAATGCTGTTAGGAAGGCAGTTCCAGCATTTTGACCCAACGACAGTGAAGGAACGGGGATATATTTTCAAGTCAGGATGGTGAGTGGCTTGGAGGTGAACTTCCAGGTGGTGCTGTTCCCATCTATCGGCTGCCCTTGTTCTTCTAGATGGTAGTGGTTGTGGGTTTGGAAGGTGTTGCCGAAGGAGTCTTGGTGAATTCCTGCAGTGCTTCTTGTAGATGGTTCACACTACTGCTACTGTGTGTCGGTGGTGGAGGGAGTGAATGTTTGTGGATGTGGTGCCAATCAAGCGGGCTGCTTTGCCAATTCAACCAATTTGCTAACCAGGTCAATGATTTCCTTTCAATTTCATGAGCTTGATCTTTAGCTAAACAGTATCTTATGAGAAACTTAATCAAATGCCTTCTGAATGTCCATATAAATAATGTTAATAGACATTTCACCATCCATTGCTTTAGTTATCTCTTCCAAAGATTCAATCAAGTTTGGCAGGCATGGCTTATCCTTTACCAATCCATGCTTGTTCTCTCTAATCACCTGAAAAATTTGAAGTTGGTTGGTCACCCTATACTTAATTATACGCCCTGGTAATTTTCCCAAAAACATATGTTAGTCTAACAGGCTGATAGTTCCAGGCTTCCCACACTCACCTTTCTTAAATGGTGCAGTGACATGCACAATTTTCCAATCTAAAAGTGGTGATGTGTTACATTTCATTCAGGGAATCAGAGTTGCTGTGGCAAAATGCACTTTTACATATTGTATGTTGTAATCAGGAGTTATGGATCATGTTGGTAGAGGCTGCAACTTTCTTCCATTAGATGGTGGGCCAGGGATTTTTCCTGTTCTTACTGCCTGCCTCTGTGTTGGAAGGATTTTCATGTCTCTGGGGTAGAGAATTCCAAAGATCCACAATGTTTGGGTGAAGAAATTTCTCCTGACCTACTTACTCTAAAATCCTGGGATGAAAATCGTTTAGTCCAGAGGGTTTGTCACTGTTTAGTGCAGTTGTTATTATCATTAAAGTTATTTTGCTTATGTTAATTTTGGTGAGTCCCCATCCCTGATTCAAAATGAGTTTCCATGAGATGTTCGGTTTGCTATTTTCTTCCTCTACTGTGATTACTGATGCAAAGTAATTATTCAACGTATTTGCCATTTCCTTATTTTCATTTACAATATCACTGTTATCAATCTTCAAGTGGCAAGGTCTTCAAGTGCTCTGAAGAAGAGACATACAGACTTGAAACGCTAACTCTGTTTCCCTCTCCACAGATGCTGCCTGACCTGCTGAGTTTTTCCAGCATTTTCTGTTTTTATTTTTATTTCAAGGGACCACATTTTTCCTGACCACCTTCTTTTTCCAAGTATGATAGGATGTTTTTTTGTCTTGATTTTGGAATCCCTTGCAAGTTTCTTCTCAGATTCTAATTTTGTAGCTCTTACTATCTGTCTTGTCACCATTTGGGTGGAACTTAATGCCCTTCCCCGTGGTCAGTTTGATGACAGAGATGTCATTTAATCAGGCCAGGGCGGTGGGGAGCCTGCCATCTTCCCACCTCCACCCAAATTAAATCCGTGGCAGGAATGCCTGTGGGTGGCCTTCCCACCTCGCTACAAATTCAGGCTCTTAAATAGGTAATAATGCCCATTTAAGGGCCACATCCTGGTGGGAGGCTCACTATGTGAGGGGCATGTCAAGCAAACCCCTGTGGTTGCATGTGGGCTCCCACAGGGAGTCCTTCATTCAAAAGCACTCAGCGGCTGATTGGGGGACCCAGCATTGGGAAGGGGAGCCCCTCTGAGAGCCACCCTGCTGACCTTGCTGATGACCCCCCTTTCCTCTCCACCATAATCCCCCACGTTGTGACCCCCCCCCTCATCATCACTCGTCGCGTGATCCAGCGACGATCCTAGGCCTCAGATGGGTGTCGAATCAACTGCAGCCACTGCCTCCCCGGTGGCACTGCTGTTCAATAGAGCTGCCTGCCCAAGCTTGGCCAACAGTTCTCAGCAGGGAATGCCCACCATTATTCAGTTAAGATGCAATGGGCCTTTCCTAAAAGAGGCAATGTGGGCTCTTGTTGGCTCTCCAGCTGGTAGACGAGATCCTCATTGTCTCCATTAGATGCCGCCCTTTAATGCTCTTTGTATTCTCATAGGGCTTATGCTAGCTTTTGCATTTTTGTATGCCTTTTCTTTTAGCTTTATGTTGTCTCTTACCTCTTTAGCTGTTCATTGCTGTATTTTTTTACAATTTAAACTCTTGCCCCTTAGAGGTATAAACCACAAAATATTTTTTGAACTAATTCCATTAATTTTCTGACATTTTATTCTTGAACACATTTGTCCAATTTATTATGGACAGACATTGACTCATTGCATTGAAGTCAGCCTTACTTAAATCTAGAATGTTAGCAGCTGTTTTTTATGTCTCCCTTTCAAACATTATGTGAACTCGATTGCGTTGTAGTCACTATTTAATAAATCTTCATACCTTGTTAGGTCAAAGGCGAAAGGCATTGTCTGTGGCTACCAACAAGAAGTCCTACCTTTACCACCAACTCGATCTTCATTCCCCAAAACTGTGTCAAACTAAACTATACTGTTTGCAACTTTTGCATCATATTCAATTTGGGTCCAAGCTTCCAACTCCATATCCACTCCATCACAAAGAACACTTCAGCTCAGCAATCATCCCTGTCCTCAATTACCTACTTTGGCTCTTGGTTTCCCATTGCCTCAGATTTAACTTCCTCATCCTTGTGTTTAAATCTGTCCATAGCCTTGTCATTCCTCATCTCCCTAAACTCCTCCAATGCTACAACGCTCCACTGAATTCTACAATCCTCTAAATCCAGCCCTCTAATGCATTCCTCCTGCATGAGCTATATATTCAGTCACCAGGCCTTATACTCTGGAATTCCTTCCCTAAACTCTTTCACTTTCTACCTCTTTTCAAACCTTAAGATCTGACTTAAAAATAACGTTTTAACTGCGCTTTTAGTTACCCTTCCTTATCTTTGCCTCAGTGTCCATTTCTACCTTGCAGCTCTGTGAAGCAACTTCAATGTTTTTCCACATTAACAGTGCTAAGTTTTTATTGTGATAGTTGAGATATTTAAAGGAGCATGCCAATGTTAACTCTGCCAACTCCATCGCATTTCAAACCTCCCAAATTTGGACGAGCTCCCTTCACTGCACAGTTTTCACAGGACAGGCTTGTCAATCATTGAAGCTGATTACTGGCTAAGCATAATTGCACCAGGTTTTATGATACTCCAAGAAGGTTCAACACTTTGAAGAATAATTGATCCTCTTTATGTAGAACAGTACTTTAACAGGCAGTTGGACATTCAAGACTTCATCTTTTACAACACATAATTAAAAGTAATATAGCCTTTAAACTTGGGCGGTGAAACAGCATGAGCTAATGACCTGAGCTAAGCCCTGTATCCTGCAAGAAATGATTGTGGTTAATTCTCATTATGGTCTCAGTAGCTAAGAGAAAACTTTTAGCTTCGGTACTGAGACTAGAATCAGTATTAAACACAGTGATTTCTTACAGAGTGCCTCATTCATTAAATACCCATTTGCAAACAATGGCAAAACTGTTTCTAAACAGAAATAAAATGAGTGGTGACATTCCAAATAATTTATATATAGATTGATAGAATAAGGAGTGTGTATTCTATTGATACAAATTGCATTTTCTGAAGTAGTTCTATGGGAGACTTTAGATTTAGAGAAATTTCTATGACATTATTGTAGAAGGTTCCATACATGGGTGGACACATTGATGAGTCTGAATTAGTTTATGGGTGAAGAGAAAGAATGGTTTTGAATGACTAAGAGCAATTGTTAAAAAAAAATCTACCAAACGTGATTTCACACAGCCTCGGAACCTTTTATTGTTCTGTATAAGGGAGGCTGCGACAAAGTCAAGCTAATCGTAGACAGTTACTGAAAATCAATTCAAACTGTATAAAATGTAGGCAGAATCAGATGTTAATAATAAAATCCAAGGTCTGCATTTATCTAAACTGGAAAGCAGAAAGGTGGTCAGAAGGGTAATCCATATTTAGAGGGCATTCACCTATCTTGCATAGAAAGAAGGGGGTTAGAATTTAACGATTGGGTCAGTTGACTGGCAGAACATGCCAGCTGCCGGCTCAATAGTGCCAACATTAGGTAATCATTTTGAGGGCCAGGCCTTGCTGCATAGGGCTGTGGGTAGAAAGAACGAGCTCCCGGGAAAGCTTAGCTGGCTCCAAGCCACTGAAATATTGGGCTGGAAGATGGCGTGGGGATCCAGTGCAGCAGCAGCCCAGGTTTGATTTTGTGGAGCCTGGAGTATGACTTCTGCTCCTCCCAGCCCTTTACAAGTAAATTGCCATTTAGCTGCTGGACTCCTCTTCAGCTAGAAGCAGCTGATAATGTGCAGGGCTCTGCCCAGCAAATGTCCTAAAATGACATTTTGGGTTCTCTGAATGTAATCAACTGCCGATTTACATATTAAAATTGCCCATCACCTGAATCAAGCAGATGCTGCACCCATTCAGTAAAAACCCTTGTGAAGCTGGCTTTAGCCAGAGATGGAATGGGGCAGTAAACTTGTTCCTGATGTTTTTGGGATGCCTTGTTTGCATCAGTGAAAACTTACCCCAAAATATCATAACCACTATCCTGAGGAGATGAACAATGCACCTGTTATATTTAATCTTAAAAAAAGCGCTGACACAGCTAACACGCTGACAGAATAAAAAGTATTCAGAATGGAAAGAAAGAAACAAGAGTGTTTTTAACTAGAAAAGCGACAAAGAGCTGGGCACAAAGCTTCAGTTTTAAACAAGTATAAGTCTAGCAGCAGGGAGGATAGTGTAAATACAGAATGCCACAATTCTAAAGATGTAAAAAAGAATGAGTTAGAGTTGAAAATGCTGTGATAAATTTTAATGTCAGAACAAGATAACAAGATAAATACAGGTAAAGACACTCATTCATCTTAGGTGAAAAAAATATTGTTAGCATGCCATCTAACAGTGCCTGAATTACCCTTCCAACATCCTACCCAAAAGACCCATCTGAATGAGGATTAGAAGGATTCCCTGCAAGATTAAAAGAAATGCAGCATGTCAATGATTGGCCAGCAATCTGACCTAAAGTTGTCAGAAATGAGAAGTCAGTAGTTGCTTTGTAGAACAAACTGGGATAAAATAAAATAGATAGTAAGAGAATGAAATTTTTTTAATCAAAACTAGAAAAGTTCTGGGAAAAGAAAAGGAGCAATAAAAAGCGAATAAAACAAGGAACTCCAAGACCCATTCCCATTGTACAGACCCATTGTAGCCTTCACATTGTTTATTTTTGAATTATTTAGGCAGATGGAGTTAAGGTCTCGCTGATCTTGCTGAATGGTGGAACAGGATCAAGGGATTGAATAGCTGACTTCTGTTCCTGTGACCACACCTGCATCATCATGTGGTTCTTTGTTTTGAAATTCCTGTCAAACAATGCATGTAACATAGGCCACCTACCTTCAGTATAACATAAACTGCTCATCCACATCTCCACCACAGTTTACATTCTGTTCTCATTTGTTTCAATTTCATAGACCTATGCACAGGCAAGATCCTTAGCTTTTTTTTCTATTTCATTTGAAAATGTTCCCACTCTTTTAAAATTTTATTCCCAGCATAAACTAACGTTATGCTATTTTTCTTTAGTTGACAAGATGAGACAGCCCAGGCAATGAACTTCTCAATCATTCCTCTCAGTGCTACTGTATATTAATCATTCAATAGAAGGCACACTGCAGGGCAAAATATACATCCCTAATAAACTTTCCTGTTCATTCTCCAGGATGGCAACCAGAAACCATCCTTTCCAACAATGATCAAAATAGAGCCACATATGATACTGAAATTAAAATGTTTGTTGAAGCTGTCACAAGAAACCTCTTGTTGAGAGTCCAGCATTACTTGAATTTCAAGCTTCAATGCTCCATTCTTCTTCTGTGGAGTCCTCCATGATTGCTTTCCTTACTCATATCTTACCAACTAAAAATGCTCCACTCAGCTTAGGGAGGTAGTGGCTTAGTGGTATTGTCACTGGACTAGTAATCCAGATACCCAGGGAAATGCTCTGGGAACCCAGCTTCAAATCCTACCACAACAGGAATTCAGTAAAAATCTGGAATGAAAAGTCAGATGATGACCATGAAACCATTGTCATAAAAACCTTTAGCAAATCTACCGTCCTTACCTGGTGTGGGCTATATGTAACTCCAGATCCACAGCAAAGCAGTTGACTCTTGAATACCTTCTGAAATAGCCTAACAAGCTACTTAGTTGTATCAAACTGCTAGAAGGTCTACAGATGGCAGCACAGTGGTATACAGCCAGGATGGAGTTGCTTGGGAGGGTGTTCTCAGGATCCCATTGACTTGGGACCCTGTGAAGTCTCATGGCATCAGGTTCAATATGGGGAAGGAAACATCCTACTGATTACGACATACCACCGCCCCCCCCCCCCCCCCCCCCCGCCCCCAGCTGATGAATCAGAACTCCCCCATGTTAAACACCACTAGGACAAAACACTTAGGGTGGCAAGGGTGCAGAATTTACTCTGGGTGGGGGACTTCATTGTCCATCTCCAAGAGTGGCTTGGTAGCACCCTACAGACCAAGCTGGCCAAGTCCTAAAGGACACAGCTGTTAGACTTGGTGAGGGAAACAACACAAGGAGGGAAAAACATACTTGACCTCATCCTCACCAATCTGTCCATGACAGCACCTGTAGAAGTGAACACCTTGCGGAGATGAAGTCCTGTCTTCACATTGAGGGTACTCTCCATCCTGTTGTGTGGTACTTCCACCGTACTAAATGGGATAGATTTCAAACAGATCTAGCAACTCAAGACTGAGCATCCATGAGGTGCTGTTGGCCATCAGCAGCAGCAGAATTGTATTCAACCACAATCTGTAACCTCATGGCATGGAATATGCCCCACTCTACCAATACTAACAAGCCAGGGGATCACCCCTGGTCCAATGAAGAATGCATGAGGGCATGCCAGGAACAGCACCTAAAAATGAGGTGTCAGCCTGCTGAAGTTATATACATGACTACTTGCGTGACAAATAGAATGAGCAGCAAGCAACAGACAAAGCTAAGCGATTCCATAGCCAATGGATCAGATTTAAGCTGTGCAGTCCTGTCACATTCAGTCATGAATGGTGGTGGACAATTAAACAGCTCACTGGAGGAAGAGGTTTCACAAATATCCCTATCCTCCACCACCGATGCACAGTGGCAACAGTGTATACCATCTACAAGTTGCACTGCAGGAATTCACCAAGTCTCCTCAGGCAGCACCTTGCCAAACCCACGACCACTACCATCTAGAAGGTTAGGAGCAGCAGACATATAGGAACACCACTGCCTGGAAATTCCCTTCCAAGCCACTCACCATCCTGAATTGGAAATCTATTGCCATTCCTTCACTGTTGCTGGGTCAAAATCCTGGAACTCCCTTCCTAATAGCACTGTGGATGTACCTACACCATATGGACCTCAGCAGTTCAAGAGGCCAGCTCACCACCATCTTCTCAAAGGCAATTAGGAATGAGAAATAAATGCTGGCCTAGGCGGTGATGCTCATATCCCATGAATGAATATTTAAAAAGCTCTTCACTTAAAACATGATCAACTCCTTGGCTATATTCACATTTTGCATTGCACTTTGGGAGGGTTGTACTGATTTGAAGTATAAGATGTCGGAGCCAGAAGTTTGGTTTCAATCAGACTTGTCAACTTCTTACTCTGTTGCCCTTCTTAGATTTGTATCTGTATTAATCTGTACCAAGCTCTGTATAATGATAAAAGATTTTTTTTGCATACTTGGCTACATAGTTATTCCCCATGCATGGAATTTTCTCAGCTTGGTTGACTATCTGAGGCTGCTCATTTCCTTTGGAGTATGAATTCATTGATATAAAATGTGTAGAGCTAACAAACAAACTACAAAGCAATGAAACATCAGTATAAAACCAATTTTTTACTTGAATGAGCATCAAACTGCTCATTATGTGTCCCATAGTATCTCACTGGAAGTAAATATTTGTAAAGGCTTTGTGTAACAATTGAAAACAAGTAAATATGGACTACGATGCTTTTAATAAAATGTATTTAATGAGTAACAATGAAAAACAGAATCCATCAGACAACTGTAAACAAATACTGACAAAATAATTGTAAGCTCAGATACACATCACTGAATATGCAGAATGACTTTGATGTCACAATTATATTGGGTGATTCAAGAAAATATTTTAAAAAACATAACTGTCTGTAAGAGTCTGAGCTTCCTTCTCCATTTGATGATCCTTCTAGGCATACAGAAAGAATCTGAGCTTCAGTAACTCCAATGGTAGTGGTTACACTCCAGGATTATCTCTCACAAGTAATACTTGAGTGCTGATCACGACAAGTCCAAAGAATATTTGATTCTGTGCAAGCAGACACAAGTATTCTGAATTGTTTAAACAAACACTGCCATCTTTACTTTTCAGTTAGAATTCCACTTTGTAAATCAATGAGAGCGCTTTCAGTTTATATTTGATCCTCCTTCGAAGTCTCTCAAATGCAGGGATGTGATTGGTTGCTGGTATTGTAAATGATTGAAAATACCCTCATCAATGAATGTGTGTGTATGCTGAACAAACCATTTCAAAAGCTCGTAGACATTGGATGTGATTGTAATACTCTGTGGAAACCAAGTAGGTTTGCAGTTAAAATCTCTCCATTGATTAACACCCAAGGAGCATCAGGGATCTAACCTTCCAGCATGGCCAGCACAGGCAGCAAGGACACATATCCAAAACCAAGGAGTCCTTTTTAGTGTCTGGGGGTCATAGGAACCTGACTGCAATTTTTTATTGGTAACCCTCAGCAGAAAATAGCAGTGAGTTTTTCAACACACCATCCCAGCGAGGTTCAGGGCCAAAGTGTACACCGACGGTACTTTTTCTAATTTCCCCAGGAGAAGTAGGAGTGCATACAGGGAAATCTTAGACCCCTGCTGCAATCACTGCACCAACCCAATTGCAGGGGCCCCTGTAATTTGGCCAATCCTGCTCTTGGTGGGTGGCCTCCAGGTTGTGTGGGTTTGAACCACTGCCCACCAATGGCCTGCACAAATGTGTGGGAAGTCAGCCAAAGATAGTTAAATGAAGCCTAGCAGTTAAACTGTCATCAAAACTGAACTTCTAAAACTGGCCCCTAGTTAAAATCGAGACCATTGTCTTCACAGTCACCCTAATCCCTAACCTGCTGTTTGCAGCATGTTATTAAGGGTAGGGTACTTTGAATAAAATCAGAGGACATTTCCTCAAATTTTCTATGCAACTGAGAACAATATACATCTACTAATCAAGGGAACTGGGCATAAGACCAACTGAAGCACAACATGACAGTCTGAGTCTCCCTAAGCTTTATCCCCAGTATTCTACCTAAACCTGTTGAGGAAGAATGAACCCTGTTTTACCTTTTCTTTTGGTGTTAAACCGATTCACAAATGATCAGTTTCCAGGATCTATTTCCTGTGTCCAAAGGGTGCCTGAAATCCAACCACAGCATATCAGTGCAGGCCACCTAAAACAGACATTAGGCCCCAGGCGTAAACTAATGAAAAGCCTAACACTTCCTTCAGGTCTCTTTTCAGAAAGTCATTGCCACTGTGGTTATGCACGGGCCATACTCCTCTCAGTTTTTCAGATTCTTCCTGTGGCCAACCCATTGGTCCTTGAAGGGACCGCTGAAGACTGTCAACAAATGTTTTTCAATTTTAACTTAGCGTAATGTGGAGCCAAAACAAGAGTCCTTCTCCTAGCTCCACAACACCACTGCCGCAACTTATATCCCACACTCAGCCCTCTCTCTCAGTCTTGGTCCCCTTCACATGACCTACCTCAATGTCACTGCCAGCATCAGTGCTAGTCCACGTTAATGCACCATAATCTGGGGAACTGTCTCTGGATGCCCACCTGGCGCGCACAGCTCTGCAGAGTTCTAATGATCGAGGCCCAGTTGGTCCAATTTCAGATGAGCCTTTTACCTCTGGATTCTGGCTAATGTCTGAACTCATTGCCCATTGCAGGCCTGAAAATGGGCCTATTGTTTCTTATAATGTAGTTTGATACACCAGAATACTGACGTGTAACACGAAGCATCCACTACATTTTAAGCATGTTAATATCCAATACAAGGAGAATTGCACGGTTATCTAAACCATGTTCTTGAAATAATTCATCTGTCTCACATGAGATTCTTGTGTGCTTGCAAATACTGTTAAGCTAGTGTTAGCGGGATTTCAGCCTAAAGACAAATGCAAGACAAAGAGAAAACACCTTACCATTTAGACTGTTTTTTAAGAAACCAGTTTCGCACCACAATTTTCTGTCATTAGAAGGACCTAGCTAGTGGCTCCATGCATTAAAAACCCAGAAGCAGCAAAAAATGTCAAACATGCAGTGCAAGGAGTAAAAATTGATTTCCTGTTTGGGAAAAAATCCAATCTCCCATTAGTTGTCCAGTAATTTTTAAATGGTTTCAGTGCAGTACATTTCACCTTGATGCATATCATACAGCTCATATTCCTATCTGTACCCATTTCACTCACTTCTCTTAACTGTATATTTTAACTGCAAGTTCCTCTTGAATGTTATTTCTCTAGGTTGCATATGTTTCAACTGAGAGGTGTAATTATTTTTCTGCTGTTTATGTAAACTTTATGAATGCAATAGAAGTTGCCCTTCCCCAAATAAAATCCCAAGTGCTCTTTGACACTTTCCCTCGGAGAAAGAACCGAACTATAATTCCCCTCCCCTCCACTCATTGTCCACTGTTATGGTGTGTGGCCCTTGTGTGGTCTGTTAATCAGCAAGAATGAGTTAACTAAATAGTCAATATGTAATTAATATTTAATTATCTTTATTAGCTGTAAAGTGTAGTTTACACAACAGTTAGCTCAATGGTAATTGCTCAGTGTACAGCATAAGTTTGAGCTCAGTGTTTGTTTCTGACAAGTATATTGTATTTGACAGATATAAAATAGTTTGTCCACTTAAGAGGAATTGGCCATATCTGAACATGACATCTGAGAAACCTGATAGCACTACATTCATGTTCACATAAATCAGAACGAATAAATATTTAGTTACGTTAGAGCAGCCTACAGCTACAAATGATACTGTGTAAATATTATGTAATATTAACAAACCAAATTTCTTTACGATGTAATTTTGTTAATTGTAAAATAATAAACACACTTGAAATCAGAATAGTTTCGGACTTGAAGCACAAAACACAAAAGGGAAATGAACACTACAGCATTACAATCAGAATAGCTTCACTGTTTATTTGCAGCAGTAACATAATGTGATTGATTTACAAGAATTTGGCTCAAGTGTTAATCTGACAGTTACAAAAAGCTCCTTGCTGGCAGAATCACTTTCACTATCATATTAGTTGCCTCCTCTATTAAAGCAGCGTGGTCGATAATTGGAATGCTTTTATGTCTAGTGGTTCTGACGAGATTCTCTTTAGGTCACGTACAGACGGTTGCTCAGTGCACAGCTGAACAGTCGCAAATAATTTAAGCTGTGAAAGTATTGTTCTCCTTGTATTGTGGGACAAGGACAGTTCAAGGGAAGTATAGTCTTGTGCTGACTACCTGCTGATGTGTGGTGAAATAGGATGGCAATGACACTATGTGTTGCATACAATTAAATGTATTTTACACAAAAATGTCAGTCCAGAGGCAAGTTTCCACATGGCCGTGCTTTATGATCTTTATGTAGGATGAACTAGTAGATTGAAGTAGTGCAGCTGAACTTCCTGAGGATGAGAAAGCAGTCAGCAGCACATCCAAGCTACAGGTTTCTCATATACTCTGCATCATGCTGGGTTTTTATAGCTCCTAGCTTTCAAAAAGCCTGTTTCAAAGAGGTTTGCGCTAGACTGGGCATGCAGTTTAGCTCTGCAGATATTGTCGCTACTGATTCAGTGGAATGCAATTAGGAAGCCTAAATTAAGTGGTAATGGAGAACCAGCTCTTGAAACTGGGGTTGTCATGGCAACTACTGCTTACAATACAGCCTCCAGTAGTTTCCCACTTTATCTGCAAAATGCACAATTGAGCTTTGAAACAGCTCAGTGCTGAAAAGCATACTGTAAACAGATGTTTGGTCAGAGTTTCACCATTTTAAAAATATGAAGCATCAAATATAATCTATTTATTTGTGCAATTCTTTTAAAATCACCTGATTTTGCAAGGGGACAAAGAAAAGAATCCTCTACAAAGATCTTTTAAAAATCAGATGAACTACTGTATTACAAATAGTGAATGCTCTACATTAGTCAGTTATGATCATGAATGATGATAGACACAGAACAGTTCCTTATATTCATAGTTCAAATGCTGCTGGTTATTTCAGCCCCAAATTTTTTTAAGTAATTTGTTCACTGAATTTTAATGAAATTATCATTAACCATTTGGCACTTAAAATTACTTTCCCTCTTGTGAAATAGAACATCACTTTCTAATTAATTGAATACTTTTCTTATTAAATAATTAAAAATATTTAATATTATATGGCTCACGTGTAAACTTGTCATATACCTTAGGCTCTGTTGGGTAAATGCCTGCTAGAATAGTAAAATAACATGGTTCTTGTCTGGTATGCTTTACCTGAAAAATGAAACAGATTTTTGCCACTGATCAATTTATGGTAAATAACTCTTTTTGTTGCAGGTAAAATATATAAGTAAGCATATTCCATGCATAAAAGGAATATTGCACCACATTTAAACAGATTCAATACAGTAGGCATATCTGTCTTAGAAATGTTAATGAGAACTGTTGAAGAATCTTGTCCAGACCTGATTTTACATAATAGCCATTAAACACGGTCTGTGGAGGTCAATGAAAGAAGGACATCAGTTTTTGAAAAGGTTAAGCATCTCTTTTTTAATTGCTGTGACAAAGTTTCAAAATTCTAATATAATGCTTGCACATACATATAACTGTGCCAATGTCCATCAAGTGTCTTTAAAAAAAATCACAAATTCCTTAAAGTGCTACTAAGCCATTTTACAGACTTATTAAAACATTGAGCTCTTTAAAAGGTGCAACTATGATAATGTTCAGCACATTTATTGAAAACCATGAACTTTACTGGAGGCTAAAATTAGTCAAATGTTGCTTCAGTTTTGTTTTTATGCTGTTCTATATAAACTAATGGCTCCAATTTGTGTTTGACTACACTAAAGCTATATAAATGCAGGATGTTGTTTAATTAATCCATGGAAGTGCCTTTAACTCTTGGAGAACAGAAGGTATTTCGTAGGTTTAGTAAGAAGTCCACGTTCTGGAATTTGACAGTTGCCGTACATTATCAGTCTTTGATATGAACCATTACACTTTGGAGTAAGCTTGTCTCATAATTGTCAAGCTCTCAGTTAATGCCAGCCTTGGCACAGTTGCAGTACTCTTGTCTCTGGCTCAGACTAAGCTTCAAAAGCATTTCATTGGCTTTAAAATGCTTTGGGACATAATATATATCACACAGCTTAACAATGTTCATCTGGGGGCTAGCTTCAAAATCCCAATGATATCAAAGATATAATGAGATAAGGATTTGGAGGCATACTTATCACTTATCAGATATTCTATTTAGTCTCTAGCTATTGGAGATGATGGACTGGCTTTTCTCCTTGGAGACGGGAAACAGGACCTGGGTCTGTTTGTGTTAGAAACCCGCCTCCATTGGGAAACTTGGCTGAATTTCGGATTTTCCCCGAGGGTGAGCCTTAATTGCTATGTAAACGGGTTTTCTGTCCAATTGAAGTTAGTGGGGGCAGGAATGGAGGTGGGTTTCAGATGCTCAAGGCAGCTATCACTGAGGCTGTTGGTTGTCCTGAGGGAGAGAGTTTGTGCCAAAGCCTGCCACTGTACCACAGGGAACTGAAATGGTACGGGGAGCCCTGGCATCCATGAGGAAGAGGAGGGAGATCCTATTCACAGAGGGTGGCAGGAGAAGGATACCTCCTCACACAGTAGGGGCATTTCTGTGACCGGTGTCATCCTCTTTTGCCTCTAATACCTTCTGCTCTCTTACCTCCTGCTTCTGCTCCTTCACCCGATGACCTGTCCTCTTCCAGGGTCTCACCATCTTCAAGGCCCACAACTTTCTGAAGGACCATGTTATGGAGAGTGCAGCTTTCACCATAATGATTAAGACCTTGAAAGAAGGTAATGCAGGGCATCACCTGACTGCACCAGGCACTGGACCCAGTGTCCTCTGAGCCTATGTTGCCCCATGAGTTGTGAATCTGATGTTTTATCCAGCCTTGATGATGAGGAAATCTGTCACCAGGGTGATGCAGCCACCTGTGAGATGCTGCAGAGGTCCACACTGGCATGGGCACAGATATTGGTGACCATCTGCCTAGTGTGTCGCAGTCTCCTTCGGCATTGATTCTCAGCCATCTCCGAGTCTCTACATGTAGATCCTGTGCTCAGGGTAGTGTTTCCTCCTTTGTGCCCTTTGTACCCCTAGTCCCCCTCAATGGCCTCCTGACGCCTGGCACTCTGCCCTTCCAGTGGCCTCAATTTCTGAGGGTGCAGCACCCATTTCCAGCTGCACCCCTCCTGTTGCTCAGGGGCAGCCCAAGCAACCTTGCCCACTGCTTTAATGCCCATGTGATGCCAGGCTATGTCAGGAGGATGATGACCCCCCCTGAACTGACAAAGTTCTTAATTCGGACTCCTCCCTGACCTGTGATGGGCCGCTATGCCTTTTATTTTAAAGGGGTAAGCTCCTTTAACTTTTGAATAGCATTTTCACTTAACTTTTTAAACTTTTCCCACCTTCATCAATGTAGTGGGCAGGGCAGTTTCGACACCGCCTGACTACAAGGTAATGTTATCATGTTAATCAGTTATCATGTTCATCAGTTATTCCAATTGATATAACTAACGTCTTTCAAACTTAGACTGTGTAGGTCCAGTGAATGCTTATGCTAATTATTGACAGCTGAACATGCACTCAGTGACCTTATTAGATAGTAAGCAGCTTCTGATTTACTTCCTGCTGTGAAGAATTTTGTGCAGCACAGTGGTTTGTTACTTGGAGGACCATTGGTGAGCTGGTGCTCTGCTCAGGGAGAGCAGAGATAAAAGCATAGTACTGCAGATGCTGGAAATATGAAATAAAAACAAAGAATGCTGGAAAAAACTCCACAATTCTTACAGCATCTGTGGAGAGGGAAACAGATTTAACGTTTCAAGTCCGCATGACTCTTCTTCAAAGCAGAGGATTTGGCCTCCCCAAGTCTGCAAGAGTTATGGGGGCTAGAGTTGCAGTGCCTCTAGGTCTGCAGCATACCCTGTACAGTTTGCTTTCTTCGGCTCTTTGCTCATCATGTCAGATATCAGGGTGAGAATGAGCTGGAAGTTGAGAAGGGACATAAGGCTGTAACATACCATCATCCTCACTGTTCTCGGCAAAGTAAGATGCAATGGACTCTGTCATGGCTATGCTTCGATATGGAATAACATCTTCTTCACAGGGCTCAGGGATGCAGGTGTGCCTGTCCCGCAATGATTCTGGTTTGTTCTCTTTATTCTTTGTCACTTTGTTCTGCAAGAAAGAAGGACAATTGTCAGTGATTGTCTTACACTGTGTTGGGATGATGGGAACTTTCTCCAGATTTATTTTTTATATTGTTTTATTTGCTCAGACAACATTTACTATGGTATCTCATCATTCTACTTAAATCCAACATATCAAAACTAGCATCTGGTCTAGTCTGACCAGTTCAATGACCAATCAAGCTTCACAATTGCCCTGTCTTTTCTTTAGATATAACATCACCTTTCTGTGATGACCCAGAGCCCTGACAATATTCCAGCAATAGTACTGAAGACTTGTGCTCCAGAACTTGCTGCACCCATAGCCAAGCTGTTCCAGTACAGCTACAAGACTGGCATCTACCCAGCTACGTGGAAAATTTCCCAGGTATGTCCTGTACACAAAAAGCAGGACAAATCCAATCTGGCCAATTACTGCCCCATCAGTATACTCTCGATCATCACCAAAGTAATGGAAGGGGTCATCAACAGTGCTATCAAGCGGCTCTTGCTTAGCAATAACCTGCTCACTGATGCCCACCTTGAGTTCCGCCAGGGCCACTCAGCTCCTGACCTCATTACAGCCTTGGTTCAAACGGACAAAAGAGCTGAACTCCTGAGGTGAGGTGAGAGTGACTGCCCTTGACACAAAGGCAGCATTGACCGAGTGTGGCATCAAGGAGCCCTAGCAAAACTGGAGTCAATGGGAATCAGGGGGAAAACTCACCGCTGGTTAGAGTCATACCTAGCTCCAAGGATGACGGTTAGGGTTGGTGGAGGTAAATCACCTCAGCTCCAGGACATCACTGCAGGAGTTCCTCAGGGGAATGTCCTTGACCCAACCACCTTCAGTGATTCAGTGACCTTCCTTCCATCATAAGGTCAGAAGCGGGATGTCCGCTGATGGTTGCACAATTTTCAGCACCATCTGTGACTCCTCAAATACTGAAGCAGTCCATGTCCATACGCAGCAAGACCTGGACAATTTCCAGGCTTGTGCTGACAAGTGGCAAGTAACATTCGCACCACACAAGTGTCAGGCAATGACAATCTCCAGCAAGAGAGAATCTAACCATCGGCCCTTGGTATTACCATCACTGAATCCCCCACTATCAAGATCCTGGGGGTTACCAGAAACTGAACTAGACTAGCCATTATAAGTACTGTGGCTACAAGAGCAGGTCAGAGGCTGGGAATCCTGCAACGAGTAACTCACCTCCTGACTCCCCAAATCCTGTCCATCGTCTACAAGGCACAAATCAGGAGTGTGATGGAATACTCCCCACTGGTCTGGATGATCGCAACTGTCACAACACTCAAGAAGCCTGATACCATCCAGGAAAAATCAGTCAGCTCGATTGGCACCACATCCACAAACACTGACTCCCTCCACCACCGAAGCACAGGAGCAGCAGTGTGTCCCATCTACAAGATGCACTGCAGGAATTCGCCAAGGCTCCTTAGACAGTACCTTCCAAACCCATGACCACTACCATCTAGAAGGACAAGGGCAGCGGATAGATGGGAACACCACAACCTGGAAGTTCCCCTCCAAGTCACTCACCATCCTGACTTGGAAATATATCGCCTTTCCTTCACTGTCGTTGGCTCAAAGTGCTGGAACTCCCTTCCTAACACCACATGGACTGCAGCGGTTCAAGAAGGGAGCTCATCACCATCTTCTCAAGGGCAACTAGGGATGGGCAATAAATGCTGGCCCAGCCAGCGAAGCCCACATCCCGTGAATGAATAAAAATAAAGTATGATTAACCAGGATTGGGGTAGCACTGTCCAAACAGGATTGTTGATTTAAAGTTAGTCTGGACCTATGTTGCTTGATATCTAAAGTAATATATTTAAAAGGCCCACAAGCTGGGCAAGTTTGAAATTCTATTCTAATCTTATTAATAGCATATTTCTCAAATTCTGCAGTACCACCCCATAAAAAATTATGAACCTGCACCATAAATATGCCTGAAAGTTTCATTTTAAGATACTAATAAAACAAGATCTGTTTTTGTTGAATACAAACTTATTTTCAGCAAAAAAAAACACTCACTGGAAAATACCACAACCTGGAGACTTTACTTAGGCCTTAGATACATTTGTTTAGTTTCCATAGTTTTCCTTCTGCATCTGTTTCCTCTTTGGGTGGTTTCAGAATCACTTCTCTCACTTCTTTCTGAAAAGCTTCACCCTGCAGATAAGTGGCTTTTATGTTGATTGATCCACACTCTCAGGAATATGTGGCCAAAAGAGCTAAAAATATTTTTACAATTATTTTTTCACCTGTGGGAGAGCCCACTCTAATGTCTGTATCAGCCAGTCACTCTTCAAAACACCAAGCAACTAGCCTCGTTTTAGTTTTATAAGTCTCTTCTGCAAGAACTTGTTCTGTACAATTCCTCCTATGTGACAATGCTGGTTGATTCTTACCTGGTATCTCAGAATAAACTCCAAACATTCCAATAATTAAACTTCCTTCATTTTGCCACATCTCTAATTAGTTTATCCTCAAGTTTACTGCAAGCCACAAAAACTTCACGGTCAAAAGGGTTTTTGCTTCCATTCCGGAGACTGTTCTGTAGCCTTTATTTCAATGTAATCCATTGAAGCTTTGGGGGAGAATTTTTGGCTCGGCGAGACCAGGCAAAGCCTGCTCACCGAGGCATAAAATGACGTGGAGTGACACAGGCTGCGCATTCACCAAACTGTCAAAGGCCTGTTAAGGCCATTAACTAACTAATTTAGGCTGTTGAGACAGCTGCCCGTCCAACCTTAAGGTTGGTGGGCAGACGAAGAGCCCAGGTGGCCTTCGCATTTTTCAGGGAACCTCATCCACGGTGGGATGAGGTTTCATGAAGGGTTTATAAATTAAATAAATTTTTTCATTAAAGTTCATTGACATGCCCCAGCTCATATGACACTGTCACATGAGGGGACGTCTAAAATTTATTTTTCTTTATTAAAATTTTTAAAACTTAAAACTTATCTCCCTGAGGCACAGAGACATTTCTGCGCTCTTTCCTGACTCTGGAGCCCGAGCCTCCTCACCACCCACACGGAGTGCACAGCGCTTCCGGGTGCGCGTCACGTTGGGTGAGACTTAATTGTCCCGCCCACGTAAAATGGCGGTGCGGACCCAATCAGGGACACTGATTGGGTCCACAACTACCCACGCCCACCCCTGCACAACCCCCCAGTGGGGGGAAAATTCTCTCCATGGCCTCTACACCCGCTTCTATGTCTGCTGGGATGACTACTTTGAGTTCTGCCTCTTGCACTGTTGGATGCTCTTTCGTTTTCTGACACGAGTTGTTTCCGACCTCACTATCACAACTCTTTCTTACTTGCATTGCACTTTCTTACTCTCCACTCTCTCACCTCAATCTGCCAGTATATACGTGTGTCACTTGGCCAACATCCTGAACATTCAAACATTATTGAAACTTTCCAGTCGCTTTTCCTGCATTTTCCACGATTGGCACATCCCTCGATTCACTAGATCCCTCTGGAACATATGTCACCCGAGTATCCGCTCTGGGCAATTGGCCTGTGGATGTGATCACTCTGTCACGTGTTGCCTGAAAGCTCAGATTACCACTATCCAGGTCTTTTTCTACCACATTCTGTTCCTCAGGACCTTCATCAAATAACTCATGGGCCACTCAGCTCTTGACCTCGTTACAGCCTTGGTCCAGACATGGACAAAAAAAGCTGAACTCCAGAAGCAAGGTGAGATTGACAGCCCTTGACATCAAGGAAGCATTTGACCATGTGTGGCACCAAGGAGCCCTAGGAAAACTCAAGTTGATGAGAATCAAGGGGAAAACACTCCCCCGATTGGAGTCATACCTAGCACAAAGAAAGATGGTTGTGGCTGTTGGAGGTTAATCCTCTCAGCTCCAGGACATCACTGCAGGAGCTCCTCAGGATTGTGTCCTAGGCCCAACCATCTTCAGCTGCTTCATCAATGACCTTCCCTCCATCATAAGGTCAGAACTGGTGATGTTCGCTGATGATTGAACAACGTTCAGCACCATTTGCAACTTCCCAGATACTGAAGCAGCCTGTGTCCAAATTCAGCAAGATCTTGACAACGTTCAGGCTTGGGCTGATAAGTGGCAAGTTACACACACACACACGTGCCAGGCAATGTCCATCTCCAACAAAAGAGAATCTTAACGATTCCCCCTTCATATTCAATGGCATTACCATTGCTGAATCCCCACTATCAACATCCTGGGGTTACCATTGACCAGAAACTGAACTGTGGCTACAAGAGCATGTCAGAGGCTAGGAATTTGGTGGGGGGTAACTCACATCTTAACTCTGCAAAGCCCATCCACCATTTACAAGGCACAAGAGCTGGTGCAGATACAATGGGCCGAATGGCCTCCTTCTGTGCTGTTAATATTCTGTGATTCTATGAAGTCAGGCATGTGATGGGATAGTCCTCACTTGCCTGGATGAGTGCAGGTCCAACAACACTCAGGGACAAAGTCCAGGACAGAGCAGTCCATTTGATTGGTACCCCATCCAACACCTTAAACATTCACTCCCTCCTCCACCGACGCATAGTGGAAGCAGTGTGTACCATCTACAAGACGCGCTACAGCAACTAACCAAGGCTCTTTTGACGGCACTTTCCAAACCCACGATTTCTGCCACCTAGAAGGACAAAAGCAGCAGTTGCAAGGCAACACCACCAGCTGCAAGTTCCCCTCCACCACCCTGACTTGGAACTATATTGTCATTCTGTTGCTGAGTCAAAGCCCTTCCTAACTGCAGGTATACTTACATGACATGGGCTACAGCAGTACAAGAAGGCAGCTCACCGCCACCTTCTCAAGGGCAATTAGGGATCGGCAATCAATGACCCATCCAGTGACACTCACGTCCTGTGAATGAATAAACAATAAAAATTGGAGGGTACAAGGTGCCTTGTTTACTTCTATCAGCTGCTCAGAGTTTGTGATTTTGAAATTAATTCCAATTAATCATGATAAATGAACCTTTAAGATTGATTGCCATGTTTGATAAGTACTACCTTGCCATCATGACCCATTACCTTACCAGCACTTTTCCATTCCCTATAGTCCTCTCTTTCATCGTATACTAAATCTCCTGAACTAAAGTCTGTCTTAGATGGTCTCATATGATGCTTCACTGTTCTACAAATTTCCTCCAGGACCTTCACCTTGAAGTAAGTCTCCCTCCCTGCATATAAAGCATCCAAATGTACAGAAAATATATAACTAATTATACTACCTCCTAGTGCCGGAGGACAATCACACAGAACAGAAGGCAATTTGGGATTTTGCCGATAGACTAATTGATAGGAACTATACCCTCCAGCCATCCAGAGTGAATTATTTGCAAGTAATACTCATGTTAAGGTGGCTGGCGACTTGCAATCTGGTTGATCAGCTAAAATTTTATGCAGCATTTCTTCGATCACCATGTGATTTCTTCCACTAACTCTGTTGGTGAAAGGACTTTCAGCTCCAGTATATATGACCATGATGTTTATGTTTTCACATGTCTCTGAATTCATCATTGGCAAATTCTCCTCTATCTGTCAGAAACTTAGTTGGTATCCCAAGTCCGATCCCCATCTATTTCTCCGTGATTTTGCTTTAAAAGCCGTTTGTTCTTACTATGTATTATTGTAGAGACACCAAATCTTGTCACCAGGCCTATAAAATGTAGAATGAAAATATTTGTTTTTGTCCCAAATCTACATCCTGGCATCTATCTTATTAAAGTCACATGCCAAAGAAAGGCTTACAGTAGGACATGGCGACATCCTCCACTACTGTTTACAGATTTCACGCGCTGAATTTTACGTTGTGGGCAGGGTGTCTGTTTGGCTTGCTCATCAGAGGGGACGTTTCACCACTGAGAGCTGCCACCCAATCTAATGGCCTGCAGCTCTCTTGTCCCAGAAGAGTGGTGGCCATTGCTGGGATTACAGCCTGTCCTGAAGATGTGCTACAATGGAATCCAGCTCAAAGGTGTGTCTAGGACCTTGCCAGGGCTAGGCTGACAGGCCACAACGACAGGGTTGGGAGGGTTGGATAGAGCAATAGGAGAGACAAATGCTGGCAGGGGGAGAAGACCTTAGGGAAGCCTCTGATGGGCACAGGAGGCCCACAAAAGAGGCAGCCCTCAGCCCATTGACCAGCCACCAGGCTGCTCAGTAAATTGTTGCAAGCAGGACATTGCATCAGCCTCCACCTGACATGGATAAAATCCCAACAGTGGTGAGAGGAAGCCCTTAAGTGGCCATTAATTGGCCACTTAAGAGCCTCAATTGATCCATGGGTGGGTGGGCCTCCAGCACCTCCCCCGCCACTGGTAAAATTGCAGTAGGGGCAGGGGTGAGTGGGTAGACCTTATGATCGGCGCCCATGGAACTCAATTTTATGGCCCTCCACCACCCCAAGGGCCATTAAGGTCAGTCCCACACCTCTCACTAATCTCTTGTTTAATCTCATATACAATTTATCAACCACACCTGCATCTTATAGTAGTCTTTTTAATCTTTGACAAGTATTATGATCCCAGCTGATGTTACTGCTAGACAAGCCAGATCCCAGGGTGGAACCTGGCTTGAGAGATCCCAACTTTTATTCTTTGCTTAGAAACATGGAGGGTGGCTACTGAACAGAGTCACAGGAGTCAACTGATGAACTTTTAACCAAAAGACTAAAACATTTATTAAACATAAAAGGATTAACTATGTTACAATATTCCTTCATCCATAACTAAAGCTTTACAGATATATACAGATTTGTAAGGATAACACAAGTTGCAAAAGCTTTCTTATACTCAAATGTTCACAGTAGTACACAGTCTATGTAAATCAATTGCTAACCTGTGGTCAGACACACCACACTCTGAAACCAAGTGAAAGATGCCACCCCAAACAGATGCTATGGATCTATCAACTTCCCCAGACACTTGTCACCCCATGAGCCAACCAGGTCTCATTGAACTCCGTCTTACACACGAGGGTTTCCAATTTCCTCTCTTGAAGAACTTGCTTTGGAACCTTCTCCCAAACTGACACATTCCCTCAGATGCCTTCCACAAGGGACTACCATCCGGGTTTTGAACTTTCCTTCCGTGGATTGCCACATGCATTCAAGCTTTGCCTTCCATGTAAGCTCTCAGACTCAGCCATGCCAAACGCACACCACTGCTTCACAAACCCATAAGTAAGGTGTTACAGACTTTTGGCTGTCTCCTTGGAACCTCTGGCTTCTTGCAAGCCTATTTTGCTTCAAGTCTGCATCCTGCAGTTTTCTTCCATTAAGCTTGGAGTCTTTCTCTGCTCCTCACTCTTAACTTCACTTAACAGGACCTTTTCCAGATTCCTGTCCTTGTCCCTTGACTTAATTTAAAGGGCTTCTTGGGCCTCTCTAAAGGGTTAGGACTTGCTCCCTGCAGTTCCCTTTCCCAGTAGACTGATGACAACTTGCTAGGTCCAGAACTCACTTGACATTCATTGTAAATTTAACTTTAGAACAACTCACCTAGGATTCTTAGACTTATTCTCCTCAGCAGTCTGCTGATATATCAACAAAAGACAGACTGCTCCCTTTAACTTGGAACAGAATGACCAACTGAACTCAAACTGCTTTTGGTTTCTTTCTGTCTGTGTGGGCTCTGTCTCCCATTCTGGACCCCTGTTGCTAGGCAACATCACAGATTTTTTACCTTGTGTTTGTTTTAACACCACTTCAAGAGTCGTAAACCTCATTAAAATGGAGGCATCTTTTAAAGTGAAACTAAAACTCAAATTCTCTCTTTCTTAACACAAAAATACATAAATACAAATTAAACTTAAACTAAAACTCAATCCTAACACCCACAAATACAAATATAACTTACTTAAACTATCTCTAGTTCCTAACACAAGTAAGGTGAGAAAATTGTCTATGCAACTTCAATACAATTTGTTTTTTCTCTGTTTCTTATTATCTCACACCTCTAATACTTGTCTAACGTTCTGCATATGAACATCAGATTTTGTGAAGGGGATTTAATAATGGCCTGACTAGGCAAATCCACTGGCTTTCCATAAAAAAAAATGCCCTACCATGCTATATGACATTCTTCCACTGGTCATATGGTTCTGAATCTGGAAAGTAATCCTACCCCTGCAATTTACCTTTGCTTTCTGCCATCTTCCTTGCTAGGATTGTAATTTTCTGTCTGAAAAATGTTTTATTAGTTTCCAACTTTCACCTTTAGGCAAACATCCTCCTCTACCATGTTCTAATCCAGAGAGCCAGATAACAAAGAAAGCACAGGGACTAATCTTTAAGCATTTATTTGCAGAGATACATCTTATAAACATGCACCTCCTCACCAACAACTATACTTTTTAGTCTATTCCTTTTTAGAGGAGTACATGTCAATCCCAGTTAATGCCTGCTGGCTGTCCACAATTAACCATAGTCCAGAATGGACCGTAGGCATCTGTCCAGTTCTCTCTCTCTCTCAGTTTCGGAGAGAGACAAGCAGTTATAGCTTGAGGGGCAGCGCTCTGCATCAAGCATCACTGACCAGGGATCTCTCTCACTCTGACCACCTGCCATGGGTGTGTTGGAAGAATTAGAGCCCCAGCCGCCCCTTCTGCCTGTCTAACATTCTGCTCCTCCCTCTGCCCAGACAGGCGTCTCTGTCGCTCTCTTCTCCTTTGCCTTTGCTCTCTGTAAGCCATGAGGCATATAGCTAATTCACCAGGCTCCATGCTCCTGATGCACTCTTCCTGCAGGATGAAAGAGAGAGATGCTTGGGTGTCCTGAGAACCTCTCTTGGTTAAGCCTGAAGGTCCCTTAACTCCCGGAGAGTTTTGGCCACCACTCCGATGGCCAGAGTCTAGTGCGCTGCATGGCTGCCCGAAACTCCACCCTCCTCCGCCCCACTCCACCTGACTGATTGGCGGCAGCTTTGCCCATTGGACTGCATGCTGTGCTCTCAGCTCAGGCACAGGCATTTTCCTAAACCCGTGCTGCAAGGCTGCACTGTTAGCTTGAACCATCAGGGAGACTGGTCCAAATCTGGATGATGACTTTGCAAGGGGCTGTGAGCACCTCCAGCAGTGATTGCTCCATGGCCAGCTTTAGCAAGGAGATTGTACAATGTGCTTAGTCATCCACCTGTTCTGCAGTCCACTAAAACACTCATTAGTTTGCAGTTTGTGCCTGACAGGTGAAAAGTTGTCAAGCACTTGGTGGCGCTTTGATGCCTCGGCGTTGCTTGAGTGGGTAGAGAAGCTAGAGACCTGACTCCACGCATGTGGCTGCACCTGAACTGTTTCAGCTGTGGAGGACTGGTCACTTTATACAAGGTTTTTGTGGCCGCTTCCTTCCCTCCGCACCCCACATGTGCCTGTGCACTACCTTCAACCACAGGGCATCCCTTGCTCCCTCACCCCTCCCCAAGTTGCCTCAACCACAGGGCAGTCCTTGACCACTCCCCCAAGTTCCCTCAACCGTGGGGCAATCCTTGACCACTCCCCCAAGTCGCCTCAAGAACAGGGCAGCCCTTGACCACTCCCCTAAGTCACCTCAACAGCAGGGCAGCCCTTGCCACCCCACTCCTCCCAAGTTGCCTCAACCTCGAAGTCCAACAGGTGACCCTCGCGAGCGCTGTACAATGTTACTGTGCAATCACCTTCCCTCAAAGTGTAGCCCGCCAAGTGCATGCCTTACATATGCTGTTGTGAAACATGTCGGCATGCAATCACACTGACGTGGGTGGACGATCCAGCGTGGGGGAATGATTCTGGCAGGCTGGGCTTATATGATATGTAGATGTATTACAATGAGGGTCTTAATGTCTGACGGTGGGGAACGCAGCCCTCCATCAATGGTCTGAGCGGATGATTGCAAGCTGGTTTCACAACTTCGTGAAACCGATTTTTAGCTTTCTCGCCATATTGTCTGCTCACTCTGCCAAACACACCTGACACCAGCGGGCACAGAAAATCCCACCCTCAGTGTTTATAAGATGTAACTATGTTTTGAGATGGAGCTTATGACTCCTTTACTGGAGCAAAGTTCCTATAACATGACTTTATATAATTACACTTCAGTTCTGAGTTCAGCTCACAAGTTTGAGCTCAGCTCACAGGTCTACAGTACAGGGATGAAATTGGTCCATGCCAATTGTATAAAAAGAGTAGATAGTGAGGTAACAGCCTGAGTTATACCACAACAATTTTTCCTTTTCGTTATATATTCTATCTTGGATGTTTTATCTATCTTTTAACAAACATTCTAATATCTTCCCTACTGCTGACATTAAGCTAACTTGTTCATAGCTTGCTAGATGAGTTTGGTCTCCTGTTTTGATTATAGGAATTACATTTGCTGTCCACCAGTCCTTTGGCACTATTCCCTTTTTGACTGAATTTTTATATATAGGTACTAGTGCCTCTGTTATTTTCTCATGAGCTTCTTTGAGTATTGAGTAGTGCAATCCACCTGGACCTCGTGTTTGGTCTACTTAAGCATGGCTAATATCTCCGTTCTTTTTACATTAACTACTATAATATCCCCCATGTCTTCTTTCTCCACATCTTCCCATAATGCTCTGTACTGCCGCTTTTCCAATTTCTCCTCATTGCTTTAAGCCACCCACAAGACTTCTTAATTTTTTTTGCCAAATTGCTTGACTGGTATTAAATGCTCAGCTACAAAACAATATGATCAGCTTTGTGGATTCACCTTATTCACAATTTTTTATTTTTTACATATGAAATAGTGAAGAATAGTGACTGGCCCTGTTGAATTTCAACTGAGCATTAATATGTGTGTTGTAGCTGATTACCGGTGTGTAGCAGAATATGCAGTATTCAAGCAACTGTAATGCATGAGAAGAATGGGGTAGTCAGTAAACCCATAAACTGTAAAAGGTGTAATACATAAAAAGCAAAGAACTTCATGTCCTTCATCTTAAGTCCTTATCAAAGAATAAACTCTGTATAGCTCTTTTCATGACCTCAGATTGTTCCAAAGTTCATGACACCCAACAAAGTACTTTTGGAGTGTAGTCAATACTTTAATGTAGGAAACGTGACAACCAAATTATACACTGCAAGCTCCCACAAACACCAATGTGAAATGTGAACCGGCCAAGATGTTGACCAGCAAGAAATTTACCATCTTATGTCTAGGAATTACTGGATGCATTAATTTTGGCTCACGTGAACAATCTTACATGAACTAGTCCAAATGAAATCAATCTTTACAAAACCTACCTCTTTCCAGGACCAACACTCTACTCAGAGATTCAGTTTAGCTCTCCTTGTCAAAACCATCACGGGAAATTTGACAATTAAATCATGAAGTAGCATTGTTTTAGTGATTCTTTTATGATAATGTTTAATTTAAAAATGTTACTAATTATATTAAGGGGGAATTTTAACTCTCCCCACCTGTTGAGAACAGAGCAGATGAGCAGTTAGAATGGAGAGGCTCCATTTCCCACTCAGATCCCCGAATTTCAAATTTTAGTGAGATATGTAATTAATAAATGCAAATTGAGATTTTTTTATTCTTTCATGGGATGTGGCTGGTTCGGCTAACATTTATTGCGCATCCCTAATTGACCTTGAGAAGGTGGTGGTGAGCTGCCTTCTTGAACCGTTGCAGTCCATGTGGTGTAGGTACACCCACAGTGCTGTTAGGGAGTTCCAGGATTTTCACCCAGTGACAGTGAAGGAACAGCAATATATTTCCAAGTCAGGATGGTGTGTGGCTTGGAGGGGAGCTTCCAGGTGGTGGTGTTCCAATGCAACTGCTGCCCTTGACCTTCTAGGTGGTAGACGTCGTGGGTTTGGAAGGCGCTGTCAAAGGAGCCTCAGTGAATTCCTGCAGTGCATCTTGTAGATGGTACATTCTGCTGTCACTGTGAGTCAGTGGTGGAGGAAATGCTTGTTGAAGGGTGGTGGGTGGGGTGCCAATCAAACGGGCTGCTTTGACCTGGATGGTGTTGACCTTCTTGAGTGTTGTTGGAGCTGCACTCATCCAGACAAATGGAGTGTATTCCATCACAATCCATACTTGTGCCTTGTAGATAGTGGACAAGCTTTTGGGAGTCAGGAGGTGAGTTACTCTCTGGAGAATTCCTAGACTCTGACCTGCTCTTATAGCCACAGTGTTTTTATGGCTGGCCCAGTTCAGTTTCTGGTCAATGGTAAACCCAAGATGTTGATAGCGGGGTATTCAGTGATGGTAATGCCATTGAATATCAAGTGGAAATGGTTGGATTCTCCCTTGCTGGGAGATGTTCATTGCTTGGCACTTGTGTGGCACGAACATTACTTGTTACTTATAAGCCCAAGCCTGAATGTTGTCCAGATCTTGCTGCATATGGGCACAGACTGTTTCAGTATCTGGGGAGTTGCGAATGGTGCTAAACATTGTGCAATCATCAGCAAACATCCCCACTCCTGCCCTCATGTTGGAGGGAAGGTCCTTGATAAAGCAGCTGAAGATGGTCGGGCCTATGACTGAGATGATTGACTTCCAATAACTACAAGCATCTTCCTTTGTACTAGGTATGACTCCAGCCATTGGAGAGTTTTCCCCTTGATTTCCATTGACTCCAATTTCTATCACGGCTCCTTGACGTCAAGGCAGTCACTTTCACCTCACCTTTTGAGTTCAGGTCTTTTGTCCACGTTTGCACTAAGGCTGTAAGGAGGCCAGGAGCTGAGTGGCCCTGGCAGAATCCAAACGGTGTGTCAGTGAGCAGGTTATTGCTAAGTAAGTGCTGCTTGATAGTACTGACACTTTCCATCATTTTCTTATCTTCCATCCCTTTGCTGATGATTGGCAGTAGACTGATGGGGTTGTAATTGGCCAGATTGGATTTGTCTTGCTTTTCATGGACAGGACATACCTGGGCAGTTTTCCACATTGCCAGGTGGATGCCAGTATTGTAGCTGTACTGGAACAGCTTGGCTCAGGGTGCAGCGCATTTTGGAGCTCGGGTCTTCAGTACTATTGTTGGAATACTGTCAGGACCTATAGCCCTTGCAATATCTAGTGCCTTCAGCCATTTCTTGATATTATATGGAGCGAATCGAATTGCCTGAAAACTCGCGTCTGTGATGCTGGGGATCTCCAGAGGATCATCCACTCGACGCTTCTGGCTGAAGATTGTTGCAAATACTTCAGCTTTATCTTTTGCACTGATGTGTTGGGCTCCCCCATCATTGAGGATGGGGATATTTGTGGAGCCTCCTTTTCCGGTGAGTTGTTTAATTGTGCACCGCCATTTAGGACTGAATGCGGCAGGACTGAAGAGTTTAGAAATGATCTGTAGGTTGTGAGATCACTTAGCTCTGTCTATTGATTGCCACTTTCACTGTTTGGCATGCATGTAGTCCTGTGTTGTCGCTTCACTAGGTTGACACCTCATTTTTAGTTATGCTTGATGCCGCTCCTGGCATGTTATCCTGCACGCTTCATTGAACCCGGGTTGATCCCCTGGCTTGCTGTTAATGGTAGAGTAGGGGATATGCCGGGCCGTGAAGTTACAGATTGTGGTTGAGTACAGTTCTGCTGCTGCTGATGGCCCACAACATCTCATGGATGCCCAGATTTGAGTTGCTAGATCTGTTTAAAATCTATCCTATTAGCACAGTGGTGATACCACACAATATGATGGAGGGTATCCGCAATCGTTCAGTTTCGTTCAGTTTTGTTCCTTTTTGTAGGCTTTGTAGCAGTTTTGATATGACTGAGTAGGTTGCCAGACCATTTCAAGGGCATTTAAGAGTCACCAGATTGCCCTGGGTCTGGAGTCACGTGTAAAGATGGAAGATTTCCTCCCCTAACTGACATTAGTGAACAAGATTTTTTTTTTTAATATGACAATTGTCAGTAGTTTCATGGTCACTATTACCAAGACTAACATTTTTGTAATTCTAGATTTATTAATTGGATTTAAATTCCAGCAGCTGCCATGGTGGTATTTGAACCTCTGTCCCCAGAGCATTAGCCTGGACCTTTGGATTTCTGGTCCAGTGACATTACCACTTCGCTGCCATCACCACCACCTCCCCCCTTCTTGTGAGATATGTAAGAAGCTGATCGCCGTTTTATCCTATTATTGAGTGGAGTGTCTCTTTGATCACCCTAACAGACAAACTTATTGGGAAGCCAGCAAGACCACTCAAGTTAAGCCAACAAATGTTTATTGAGGGGCCAGGAGGAGCAGGAGTGCTTCTTCAGGCCCCATAAAGACAGCTCAGGTATCTGCTGCCCTGGACTCCTCCACATATGCATAAGGCTCTTGGAACACTCTGGGTTTCCCTCCCCACCCCCCACCAACACCAAGAACTTAACCTTTTGCTGGTTGCCTTCTTTTGTGTTATCAGATGGCGTCCAAGGCTGTCTGATCTTCATCTTTCACTACTGGATGCCTCTACTCTACCTCAACAATGCATAGTAACCTTCCCAAGAGTAATATCTGCTACTGCACCACTATTATGTTACAATTTCCTACACTTTGTTGGCATCTTGAAATGAGCTTCACAAGTTAATGAAAATCGTTGCAGTAAAATAGGGACCGGATTTTCACTACTGAGGTGGGTAGCTGCAGAGTCATCTCAATTTAAAGTCCCAAGTCTCTCAAAATTTTCACTCCGGGGGGAAAGCAGGTGCAAGACAGAGTTGGGCCCGCAAATCCCAGAAGAAGACCCTATCTGGCCATGGCGGTGGGTAAGTGCCAAAGCAAGTTGGTTAGAAGGCCCATATCGGTTCTCTGGCTGAGAGCCTGAACCAATAAAAGCATTAGCTCAGTGGGGAATCTGGTTTGACAAGTGAAGTGAATTGTTCATTTTGCTTGATTAATACCTTTAAGTTCTTATAATAAATTGTTCTGTGATCTCTTTTGTCAACGCCTCAATATTTATTTGGACAAGATTAAGAGGTGTCCCCTCTGTCATTAATACTTTAATGGTCTGTTTGACAATTTTTTGGTTTTTAGGAACAGCAGTTTTAGTTGAAAGTACATTCTTAGCAGTTCCATACTTGCCATTGTTAATGTATGGCTCATTGGTTATGTACATTGTGCAAACTGATTGAATGGGCATGAGTTAGCATGGAGATTCTGAGGAGCTATGGGATGGCAGGGGGCATGGATTGGCATTGAGTTGGCATGGAGAATATGAGGGACCATGGGGATTGCCCATGGAGGGGGGGGGGGGGAACGCGGCTAAGACCTTTTGAACTTATTTTTCAAAAGGTTCCTGAATCTATACAATGGCTCAAAAATCCTCTGAGAGGCCTTGAACCACAAGTCATAAAGAAGCTGATCCAATCCCATGAAAATTATGGAGGGCTTGGAGGCACCTAGCTCTCCAATAGAATCAGCCAGGTCAGGAGTGCAGGCTGCGGGCTCTCTACCCACACTTATCCAACTCTGGGGAAAATTGCCAGTGCTGGGAATGGGGATGAGAATCTGCATATTTGGTCTCACCCACTATTTTTAAATAGCTCTGGAAAGTTGTCCCATTTCTGTGAAAATCTGACACTGGGTTATTTTGTCCCCTGGGCAACTTTGATGGCTTTGAATGATTTCACACAACAGCCAATGAGGGGGTGAAACTTTCATTCCATTAACTTGGGTTTGGATTCAAATCTAAGTCACAAAGGTTCACCTGTGTTACTTCAATGTGGCATCTAACAAGTAGTTTCAATGAAATAAGTAACAGTTCAAGAATTCAGCTTTAAATGTTCATGCAAAAAATATACTCTTCTTGGCATAATTTACAATGCAACACATGATTTTGTTTCGAACTGTGATAAATAAGCCATAATTATACTTTGCCTCTGTAACGGCACAATTGTCAAAGTAAAGTTTTCACATTTTCATTAATAACTACACAATGTGAGCACTATCTTTGAGAAACTTAGAGGGCACATTTGTTCTGCTGCATGGGAAAACATATTAACAATGTGCTAATTAGTCTGATTTACATATTCTAATTAGGTTAATTACAAAATAGATTTTCCTCTATAACTCAAAAACAGTAAGGTCTATCTTTATGAAAGTTGCAGAATATATTCATTATGTCAAGAAGCAGCATATCAGTGCATGTTGTTCATTAGGCACACTTTATAAATGCAAATTAGGTTAATTACAAAGTACAATTTCCCCA
This sequence comes from Carcharodon carcharias, assembly GCF_017639515.1. Classification (NCBI taxonomy): domain Eukaryota; kingdom Metazoa; phylum Chordata; class Chondrichthyes; order Lamniformes; family Lamnidae; genus Carcharodon; species Carcharodon carcharias. The sequence goes on along the minus strand of NC_054477.1, from coordinate 71,645,212 downwards.
ATAAGCCAAAAAAATGTTTGTCGTATCTAAATGGAATTTGGAGGTTATAACCATTTTGCTATTAAATATAACATATGAATGAATCATGCTAATGACATCTGATGTCAATATTTTATTTGATTATGTAATATTATTTCCCTTCAATTTAAACAATATAAATGGCTGTTGCAAAAGTAAAATGCTATGATATTGACGGCTTGCATGTGCAGCCCTTAAAATGGAGATACTTGGTTCTAACAAATTTGAATTGTATTTTAAAAATTCAAGAGAAATTTATCATTGATCCTTTCATATAGTTAGGTAATTTTTATTACAGCTATCCAGAGTTTTTTTTATTATTCATTTACAAGATGCGAGCATCGCTAGCTAGTTCAGCATTTATTGCCCATACCTAATTGCCCTTGAGAAGGTGGTAGTGAGTTGCCTTCTGAACCGCTGCAGTCCATGTGCTATAGGTACACCCTCAGTGCTGTTAGGGAGGGATTTCCAGGATTTTGACCCAATGACAGTGAAGGAACGGCAATATATTTGCAAGTCAGAATAGTATGTGGCTTAGAGGGGAACTTTGAGGTGCTGGTGTTCCCGTCCATGTATCTGCTGCCTTTGTCCTTCTAGATGGTAATGGTTATGGGTTTGAAAGGTGCTGCCTAAGGAGCATCGATGCAGAAAGTTTGAATCATCTGACGTAAATATGTGTGTTCACCCAAGCTAAGCCCCACCTTCTTGATGTTGCTTCTGCACTCTGCTGTCCAATGCCAAGGCTAACCGTTATGGAATGAATGTTCAGTCTGGTTAAGGAGAGAATGAGTGGAAGTGTATTGGTATCATGTGACAACATAAATGCTGACTTAATGAGAGTAGAGACAGTAACCACTGTATCTGTTTCTGTATCAGTTTGAGAGCATTAAGTTCATCATCAATGTACCCTAATTATTGACTCTGAGGGGAGTTGGTCCATCTGTCTTATTTATGACACCTGTATACTTCTGCCAACCCTTTGGTTATATACCTGTGTATTTTGTGTTAACCTTCTGACAGGTGGAAGATGGCTTGTCCAAATAGGAACTTCAACATTCAGACATGTATAGCCAAGAATCTCTGACATTAAGGAATGGTTGCTGACCTACAATACAACATCCAAACTAAGTGTTCCTCTCCTGACAGAACTGGTCAGCAGAATTGGTGATGGCTGCCAGTGATCTGACTGAGAGCAGTGATGCTCACCAAACATTGACTGCAGAAAATCTAGGATGAGCAAAGTTCTTTCTGCTCATTAAAGTTCCTGGTCCAGAATTTCCATGAAATGACTGAGACCATTGTTGCTCCTTTAAAAAAAAGTTGCAGCTACAGTTGGCCTGTAGAGGGAGACACACACGAAGTTCCTGGGTTTTCTGATTTGCATATCCATTGGTGCAAGATTTGGTGTGAAACTGATGCAAGCAACTGAACTACGTGGAAGTGTATATGTAATCTTAAAAAAAGACAGTTCAAGCTGCATGCTTCAGCAGCAAACTGGCAGACAAAAAGTTAAAGAAGGAACTGTGCTTGGCTCTTTGCACCTCATGCTCTAAAAAAATTTTTGCTGCTTGTCTGAGCAATGTTTAATTCCACTTGTTCAGAATTATTATTACTTAAGCACTATCTATACCCAGATAACATGGCACCAAGGCAGAGGTGAAGAACAAACTTCACTCATTCAACCTTCCTGGGTGGCAGTGAAGCAGGATAAATAGGCTTCTGGATGTAGGTACCGCCAAATCATCCATAATTATCACTTGTGCCACCTGGAGGAGCTAGCACTGACCACTGACTCTCTCACCGTTAGAACTATAGAACAACACCACAAGAGGTTCCACGTCCCCAGCGGGTCACATTTATCCCCTCTGTTGCTTGCCCATCCTAGACACCAGCACACTCTTCACCTTCTTAAAGTAGCACTTCCACAACTGAACCTTCACCATGCTCTCTGGTTAAGAGGGGCACCAATCGTGCACTATAGCTACCAAGCTCATGACACAGCAATTACTTACATGCACAACCCTAAACCTTCAACTTTAAAGTTTTTTAACTTTAGAAGCCATTTATCTTCACATCCCTTATACCCAAGCGACTTGGCACACATTCAACTTCTAGCCTTATCTTCATTCACTCTATATTCTTGCAGGGCAGATTGACACTACAGGCCATTCCCACCTTTAAACCTCCCCAGCACTGAGCTCCTACACTGTCACACTGACATCCCCATAAACAAACACACACACACACACACACGTATATTTGCAGGATATTCAGAGGTCCTTGTCACTGGCTCTCACTTTGACATAATCAAATAAAGCTAATGTCAATTCAGTCAGCAGATGGCAGGTGAGCTGCAGAAGTGCAAGGAACCCTCAGGAGAAAATGTTTCAAATGTGGAAGCTAGATAGTAAAGGTTTCCACCCAACTTTCCTCACAGAAATAGTTTCCAACAATATTCCAGCATGGTAAATGTGCTGGATATGTCGAGGAAATTCATCTTTCTATGTATTCAATTTAGAAACAAAAGAAAAGCAGACATTAACAGGATGTCACAAAATGCTATTGTCATGGTTACAAATATTCTCTAAATGTGAGTAATAAAAGACAGTGTTTGGTTAGCTCAGTTGGCTAGATTGCTAGAGCATGGTGTAGAATAATGACAGCAATGTCAGCTGTACTGGCTGAGGTAGCTCTTGGGGCCTTAACCTTGCCTTGCCCCATAGTAATATCATGGCATAAGCTCTTGTTACCAACCCTTGAACAATGAGGATGCTGCATAAAGAGAGAATAAAAGATGCATTTGCTTGTACATAATGCAGTTTTTGGTAATGGCATGTGTCCAACGTTTTAATCTGTGCTTCATATAACTGTAAGTGTGGAATACTGAATGACATGAAAAAGAGGAGATAGATGAGACCTTTTTGGCCTCAGTTGCTCCTTCTAGATTCTCAAGCCCAAGTGTTTCACCTCAGGATTGCTTACATCCTGTGATCCCGGTGGTTATCATAGTTTGGTGTTTGGAAGTCAGTTTTTGATTGGTAGTCTTTTGAGCATCCTGATATTATTCCCTCATCACTTGCCAAATTCTTCAGTTCGTAGAGTTTTTCTACAACCAACTAGTTTGTGCCAAGCATGTTTCCTGCCAAATCGATGAGGAGAAGGCTGCATTCCTGCATACCCTGATGATAAGTTACAATTCTAAGCCTGCAACACCTATCATTTTTGTATTTGGAACTGCAGTTTACATGTTTTCGATAAAGTGTCAGGATTACCAGATGAATTGTGTAAATATTGGCTCCAGAGGTTTGTTGTGCTTATTAAGGGGCTCCGTCATGATTATCAAATTGAGCTTGGTGGTTTAACTGCTGGACAGACGTTAGGCTGCTACTGACCAGTAACCGTGACCTTTGCAGTTGTTGGGAAGTGGTGCAGATTGCCCCCCCAAAAAAGACTCAAGTCAAGATTCCAGCAGGCAGTACTTGGAAACCCTCCTTCCTGAGGATTTATATTTCTCAGCTTGATGGATGCAGACTTGAGCTCTAAATTTTAACAAGGATTTCATCATCAAGACATTGTTGCCTTTCTGTAAGTTGGCACAATGTAGTGACATCACATCACCACACTAACGTTCTCCTTTGTTAGCAGATATACAGCAGCCTAGAATGATACTCTAATGGCTGAGTTTGTGTTTAGTTGGCATTAGAAACTAATTTCCTCCAAGTTAAACCACATCCACATCAAGGGAAATTGCGCTGAAGTGAACTTGGCGAATAATAAGAATAAAACCCTTCATGGAATGGAAACTCAAATTTTCCAGAGGTTAGAAAGTACGTTGCCAAATAAAAGTAGATGATTGCTTTAAGTTTTTGTCAAAGACGTCAGACTTCCTTCTTCCCCAGCAGAGGAGTTACTCATTTTGTTTTGAATTGATCAATGCTTTCACTAAAATAGTGGACGTAGAATTGTGCACTATTACCGCCAACTGAAATTTCTGCCCTCAGATCTTCATGACTGAAAGTCTAGCAGCAATCACTGTTTGGGTGTATGCACAGGAATAAGTACCCATAGCAGATGACTGCCAGGGCTTGTGGAGCCTCACAGAGATTTAAATAAACTGTGGATTTGCTTGGGAGGAAGCAAATGTGTATATAAGTATTAAGGAAGGTCGACACATTTCCATGATGCTGCTCCAAGCCATCTTGCCACTGTTGTTACACCATTGGTATCTCTTTTAAAAATCATGGCCAAAAAATTCCAACAGCTCCTCCCACCAAAAAAGGCACAGAGATTCATCCTGCCCATTGCTTCCAATGCAAATAACACACAAAATTTAAATTAAATGATTGTAGCATGCAGCAAGCACTAAGCACAGTAACTGCATACTTCAACAGGAGCTGCAAGACCGTGACAGGCCAACATGAGTTGGGACTGGCCTGCACTACTTAAAGCCAGCCAGTACCTTTGAAATTCTGGCTGAAGCAGGTGCTGGAAGTCATGATAAAAGTGATATTGATATGGTAAAGACACAAAAATTTGCATAACATGGTAGAGAGCAAGCTCCTAGATTTTTCAATGCTGCACTGGAAGCCTTGGTGCAGGAAGTGGAGAGGAAGTGTCACCATGAGTAGTGGCAGCTGCTGCCAATGCACCCAGAGGCCCAGGATCAGCAAAGGGTTCCAGGCCAAAGGCGAGTGGGGGGCAAACTGGGAATCGTAGAATTGGGGTCACGAGGTGGGGGGGTGCAGGTCAGTCAGGGGCAAGAGCAGGGAAGACATTTAATGCCCACTACCCCTTTCCAAAATCAGATCCCTCCATCATTGGGACCTCCCCAGAAGGCCACAGGTGAACCCTACAGGGTTTGCTGGGTGGCCTTCAGGATGTGCAGTAAGCCGTGCGACTCCCATTTAATCCCAGAGCCACTACTAAATTGCAGTGAGCTTCCCGGGTAATAGCTGCCAATTAGCTCATTAATGAGCTTAATTGACATCCCACTGCCAGCAGCCAGGATTCACGCATCAGCCCTTTCCCCTCCAACATAATCTCGGGAGGTTTTGCTGCTGCAATTAAGTGGGCCTGGCTACCACGGTTTCTGACGCAATGGGCTGCATTAACTCCAGCCCGTAGTATGCTTAGTAAAGTGAAGACCTAATAAGCTGATCATTTTTGTTAGGCAGGGAGGGAAGAGGAAGAGAGTGAATGCCAGAGGAATTCATGTTCTTTAGAGTAACACTGTCAGGTAGGGGACAGAGCAACTTATTTGATATTTAGTAATTTTATTACGAACGCCTTTATAAACCATTGGAATATGGTCACACCTGCGGACTATGAGGGATTACTTACATAGATGGAGAAAGTTCTGTGTCAATAGCAATGTCTTCACAAAAAAAGTCTTTCGCAAACTTTGAGCTGAATTTTATAGGTGATGTGGATGTCCCACCACTGAGTGGAATAGGAACATGTTCAAGCCTTGCGCCTTTTTTGAATTATCCGGGAGTTCGGGGAGCCTATAGTTCCCTGTTGCTTTCTCCATGGCAAAGCCTTGGTCAATCAAGTTGACTCGCCAGTCAATCAGCATCCTTTTCTCCTGTGGTATAAATTGTGATCATTTGAAATTTGGCATTCTTGAATTTATCCTGATGAGTGCAAGACAAAAAGCTTTGGCAACATGTCTCTCTTTTCAGCAATACTGAAATATTGCTTTATTATATTAGGTTCCATCAGGACATAGTTACTGCAAGTGGTATAGCCAACCATGTTTCGGCTACAGATGGGATGTGAGGTGGCTGATTGCCAGCAGCGGTCAACTTAAGATGCCACCACTGGGGCTGCCAATTAAGGGTAGTGGCTCTCCCCCAAGAGTTGACAGCCTAATCAGAGAACCAGAAGTCTCAGCAGTGCCACCAGTAGCTAAATATGATTGAGGGGAGCTAGCACCAGGAAGGCAGGCCCAGGTAATTGAGGGCAGGAGTGGTCATTGAACATTGGTGTCACCTTTGTCGTAAGAGTGCCCATTGTAATCAGAGGGCCCCCCAGTGGGTCATGGATTGGGTAGTGGCCATAAATGAGGTTTTCCCCAGCTCCCCCCCCACCAACCCCACCCTCCCACCACCCCCTCCAATTTTCCGGAACCCCCTGGGAATCCGCCAGGGTTTACTGGGTGATCTCCACATATGGCAACAGTCCCTCCCAATATGAGAAAAATAGCCGTAGATGCATGAAGAGACCCTTAATTGGCTATTTAAGTGGGTCAATTGGCCACACAAAATTCCCACTGCTGGCAATATGCAATGATGGCAGAAAGATGTTGGGCTCCTCTCCTGATGTGCCTTCCCTGCCATTTTGCCAACCCATCCACTGCCAATGGACTGGGAAAATTAAGCCTCTTGTTTCTGTTTAAGGGAGAAAAGCCAGAAGAGTCATACATCACTGCCTTCAAAATAACATCACACTAATGTGACATAATGATAGAATTAAACACAAATCATTTTGTCATATTTTTGGAAATGAAACAAAAATATGTTTGTAAGTTTTTTTTATGTAAGTATAGTTGAAACTTCATTTTAATTTGGCAGATGATGGCAGAAATTCAGTTGCATGCTTCTCAATATTTTCATGGAACTTCTTGTTAACTTGCACATTGTAGATGATAAGATTGCTGAAATGCCCTGGGTTAACCACTATGAATAGTCATGTTAATTTATAACTTACCTTACTGCTGGGGACCTGGCAACAATTTCCAGCCAAAATTCCATTCCCACCCACTGGCCACCAGCTGATTTCCAATCAGGATCAGCTGGAAGACACGCTGGGAGATGGAAATGGGACCCAGGAGTTAAAATTGTCTCCAGCATGGCCAGAAGGGCTTACACATGAGCTTGCCCTGCTGACCCCTAATGAACTCACACCCAAGTTAAAATTGGAGCTTAAATACCAGCTTAGTGCTATTGATATTTGGAGAAACCACCTACTTGTAACACTATGTCCTTATGGAACCTAATATAATAAAGCAATATGCAGTATTGCTGAAAAGAGAGACATGTTGCCAAAGCTTTTTGTCTTGCACTCATCAGGATAAACTCAAGAATGCCAAATTTCAAATGATCACAATTTATGCCACAGGAGAAAAGGATGCTGATCAGTTGGCAAGTCAATTTGATTGACCAAGGCATTGCCTTGGAGAAAGCAACAGGGAACTCTAGGCTCCCCAAACTCCTGGGTAATTCAAAAAAGACTCAAGGCTTGAACATGGTTCCTTTTGTTTGCAGAGATCAGGTCCTTATGTATAAATGTATGGCACTTCTAGCAAGTGTAAATGATCCACATTATGAGCTCAACAGATTATCATAAATTGGTAGTTGCTGTAGCTGCTAGCGCACTCAGGATTGTTCAGCAATATTCAGAGTCCAACATCTTAGAGTTAGAATGATGACATACATTTCTACTTTTGTGGTGGTGAGGATAGGGCGTGTGCAAAATCAGGATGTTTTGTTACTTTTGATGGAGTTTATACTGCAGATAGGCTGAACCTCCTGGTGGTGCTTACGTTTCACAATGTTTAACAAAAGGTTTTAATTACTTGGTTAATGAATGTCAGAATTCCCTGGTATAAATACAGTATAAAGTTTTCACATTGACCACAAAAATAGCTGAATATGGTGTTCTGCACAGGAACCAAAATATGCCAACAAAATAGATCATCCTCTGTCAGGAAAAGTTCTCTGTTTGACTGCAAGTTGATAAAGGTTTTACTGTTAACACTGCTGTCAAAATGGCAATCACAGCGGACCAGTCAGGAGTCATGCAACTTAATCATAGTTTAATCAACCGCATCTCCTACTTTTGCCACTCATTAAGCTAAATTCTAAGGCTAAGTTTTCCCAGCCTTTTGGTCAGGGTGACAAACTTTTATGAAATAAAATAAGGGATACTTTGACCATGAAACCAGGATGGGAGTGGGGTGCTAGTGACCAGTTAGGTGGGGGGGAACGGGGTGGTTTCTGGTGACGACATGAGCAGGGGGATTGCGGGGTGGGGAGGTTGTGGTTGGTTTAAAGCAACCAAAACATACAATTTACCTTGTGGAGTCAAAGCGTTATCATTTCTCTACTGGCCGACTCACAAACTCGCAGTCCCACTCAAATCACTCAACTCCAGGCTCAATCTCCCAAAGGCTGTCCTAGGAATGCAGGACCCAGCTTCCTCACAAAAACTTACCTGCTCTTCAAGGATGCCTTGACATTGAGGCGTCTCCTCCCTTTGTGCTGTAGCCTCAGCGGTGGCAACCACTAACCACAGCTGCTGAGCTGCCAGCCCTGTGACTGGGTCTGCAGCTCTGGGGACGCTGGTCAGTGTCCATATTGGACAGTGGCCACGGCGGCAGCAGGCACTCCTCAGGGTCCCACTGATGGCCAGTGCAAGGTCATCTTCTGCTTTCAATCCCGGAGGAACCACTTGACCCTCAACAAAAAAATTCAGACCATAAATTCTCAAATTTGGTGCATCATATTAATTACTTACTTGTTCCATTGCAGTTTTTAAAAATGTTTTGTTTGTTGAAATGTTTTGATTCACTGGGCTAAATTTTCCTTTCACGTGCTTTGCCAGCCTCTCATGCGTCTCTTGGCACAGAAAACGAGTCAAGAAGAAGGAGAAACCTTCCTTCAGGGTGGAGTTACTGTAGCCACGACTGTGCTGGAACTGTAATTCTAGGTCTCCACATGACTCCACCATGAATCTGTGAGATCTTCCTGAGTGGGTCTTGATTAAAATGCTCACTAGAATGAACATTCTAGGGAGAACTTACGCTGGAGAGGGAGCTGAAAAGGAAATCCACTGTTTTTGCAGTGGCAGCCATTTTGAATTTGCATCAATTTGTCACAGTAATGTCTGAAATTGGTGATTAATCAAGGTGCTGATCCCTAATTTAGTTCAGGTAGTTCTATTGGAAATCTGACAAAGTTGCTGTGGAAGAAGATAGCCCTTAGCAGTGAATGGTACTTCCAGCAAGGTAACAGAAGTCAGTAATGTCACGTAATAAGCGTGTTTCCCAATTTCACTAACCTGGTTGCATTGATCACCATCTATGATTTATCATCAATTTTCAAGGGGTACTCTAGTCCCCTTCACGCTCTGTGATACTTGAAGTGCAAGGACCCATGGCACAAAAATAGACTATTTGATCCAATTGTGGTTTATGTCCGCGCCACCTTATTTAATGGCCTGGATCTTATGCAGAGCAGCAATCATCGTCGTATTGCCGGTCCGCTCAAACTTTTCCACACCCGAACGCTGCTCCACATTTTTTGTCCGGTCTTCCGAGCCCGGTTTCTTCAAAAATGTGGAACACAACGTCAATTAGAGAACTCCATTGCAGCACTGTAGCGTCAGGAGAAGACAGGACATGACCCCTTTTTACAGTATTAGCTGCCATGTGGTTAGTTTAAATATCCAGTGTGAATATTAGTTAATCGGTGAACAGATGAACGTTAGTGAATAGGTGAGTTGGTGGGACGGTAAGGTGGGTAGGTAGGTGATGTAACTGGGTAGGGTGGCAGGTGGGTAGGGTGGCAAGTGAGTGAGGTGCTAGGTGGGTAATGTGGCAGGTGGGTAGAGTGGCAGGTGGGCACTGGTGGATGGGTAGGATGGCAGGTGAGTGGGGTGGCAGTAGGTAGAGTGACAGATTGTAGGTTGACAGGTGGGTGAGGTGATAGGTGAGCAGGTGGATGAGGTGGTAAGTGTATAGGGTGGCAAGCAGCTAGGATGGTAGGTGGATAGGGTGCAGGTGGGTGAGGTGGTAAGTGGGTGGAGTGGCAGGAGGTTGAAGTGACAGGTGGGTGAAGCGACAGGTGGATGGGGTGGCAGGTGGCTGAGTTGGTAGGGTGGCTGTGGGTAGGTTGGTCAGGAGTTGTCACATCAGTTTGGGGAGCAGCCAGGAGGTCAGGGGGAGTTGGGTGGGTCAGTGTGAGTGATGGGGGGGCGGGGTCAGTTCTGTAGTTATTCAGGTGTTAGGCTAGCGTTTTTCAGTCTAACATTTCCTGGGTAACTAATCAGGTAAGTCCCGTGGAACTGTCTGATGTCTCAGACTCTAATTAAGCATCTGAGTCTGGTGCAGGGGGTCCCGGGGAGCAAGGGAATTGCCCATCGGAAGTTCAAACTTCCTGGGTAATTCCTGTGGAGGTCAGCATGTTAGGACTTCTGCATTGTCCTGATGTGTATCTTGAGTCATACATCCAGTCTCTGACAATCCAGAGACTAGAAGATCTAGGCAATGCCTTTTGAGACCACATAGACTGTATTATCCTTGTCCACCCTTGCTGTTGCCTTGTTAAAGAATTCATTAAGGTTGGTCAAATATGACCTTCCTTTTAGCAATCCATGTTGATTATTTTTATTCTATTCTTCGTTTCTAGGTATTTTATTATCTTTTAGCAAAGATTCTATCATTTTTTTTATAATAGTCTGCCTTAATTCTCTTTTTTGCTGTCTGCCAGTCTTCTGGTACTATTTATATTTCCAGCAAAATGCATAAGGGCAATAGTGGAAAGAAAGAACTTGTATTTTATTAGTTCTTCTCACATTCTCAAGACATTCCAAAATGGCAGCTCTGACAATGTAGCACTGCCTCTATACTGCATTGGAGTGTCAGCCTAGAATAGGTACTCCAATCTCTGGATTAGATTTTGAACCTGGAGCCTTCTGAGATGTGAGGGTGCTACTATTGAACCAACACTAACATCACATGTTATGTATTATCTCAGTTTCTACCCCTATGATCACCCTAATTAAGAAATGCTTTCTGATGATGGGATTTCATGCCATGTGATAGCAAGCAGACTACCATCACACTCTTTGCTTTGCTTTTTAAGGGAAATTAAAGACAAGGAAGCAGCACCTCAGATTGTTAAGGCTCCTGCTGGAAAGCATTAACCGTCCATCTCAGAACTTCCTGCCGCTGCAGGAAATACAGAAGCTGAAAGTTAGGATTAAATGGAGACAGAATTGTAGGCACCATTAGGAAAGATGTAAAGAAAGAAAAAAAGAAAGATTTGCATTTATATAATGCAATTCACAACCTTCGAAATGTTAGACAGCCAATGAAGAACTTTTGGAAGAATAGTCATTGTTGTAATGCGGGAAATGTGGCAGCTAATTTGCATAAGTCAAGCTTCCACAAACAGCAATGTAATAATGACCAAATAATCTCTTTTATTAACTTTAGTTGACTGATAAATACGGCCCAGGATAGAAGGAGAACTCCCATGCTCATCCAGGTTCTCCTGTGTGCACCTGAGAAGACAGACAGGTTTAACATCTCATTCAAAAGATGGTATCTTCAACAGTGCAGAGCTCACCACCCCCCCACCCAGCGCTTGAGCTGAAACGTCAGCCTGGACAATGTGCTCAAGTCTTTGGAGTGCCAGTTGAACCAACAGCCATCTGGTTCAGAGGCCAGCCTGCTACCCACTAAGCCATAACTGAAAGCCTATTGAGAGAATACCTGAAAATTATTCAGTGATTTTAAAGCTGACTGCTGGTCAAATAAAAATTATTCTTCAAAAAATGAATTCCCAAAAGAAACTTTCAATTACTGGAATAAGCAGGTTTCCAAACAGTAACAGCATAGTACCCTTTGGGCCTGCTCATTGAGGATCCTCATCCTGTATTTTTGCTATATGCGTTTGCAGTACATCATCCTTTGCTATTACCTCACCATGTCATACGCAATACACAGCAATGATTTTATATAGTAGCCAGACTAGTAATTTGAGTGCTGCCAACTTCATCCAGGCAGCAAAAGCTGTACTGCTGTATTCTAATGGCCTGTTCCACAACCACCTGGCGGCTCACTGTGGTTGACTGTAATTTTATCATTTGGATTTCACATGACCTAAAAACATCCCCATCCTCAAACAATACAGGAATTGTGTAACAAAAAGAAAACATGCAATTTTTCACTAATTAACCCAATGATATTTTTTGCATTATCAACTATCCAAATATTTCAAGAATAGAATACCTTATGGTTAATGTAGGCCAATGGATTTTTCAAAGGCTATCTATATCTCAACATGTGTGTAGTCAAGCACACCCTGCACTATTGGAAATCCTGCAACAGGGTAGAACATCTGCTACCCTGACAATTGTTCTTCTTTTCTGTAAAAATGAATGAAGCATGAAGGAAACACTAAGAAAAAAATCTGCTCCTGAATAAATTGGATACTGTGTTGTGAATAATTCCAATGCAATCTCCACTGTGATCTTGAAAGGACCCTATGGCAAAAAGTAATCAACACAACAGCGACTGTGACTTTCACTCCTTTAAATACAATAAGGAAATTCACTGAGACAGTGTCAAGAAATGGAACAATGAACTCACAGATCATTGTAATGCCCTACCTGCTCATTTCCTCACACAATACTCTTCAGAAAGCTCAAGGTGATTTGTTCTTATCCTATGAGTTCCTACCAGAATATGAGGCTGTTTTGAATCAACCATTTCTCTTCCTTTGTTGAATCAATGTTCCTTTTCCAGCAGGACAATAGTTATATCTTGCCCTATCAAGGAGCATTGAAAAGCACAGATTCAATAACAGAGATTCAATACAGATTTTAGACCTATTCTCATTAGTTCGTAATTCCACATCTAGCAGGAGTGTTTGGTTTGGGAGGGTGGTTCAGTTGATTACTAATTAGGGTTTTATCTGCCCCAAATAATTGACAAACTTTCGTACATTTCAGTAGTCTAGAGTAAGTTCTGCTTTCTAAAATTGGGATGGAAAGTTCTCTAGCTGCCAAACCAGGTTATTCGATCAGTGTGTCCCCAGGTTAAGTGATAATGGATATGTAATAGGATTCTAGGAATTTGGGTATGATCTGCCAAACCTTAGGAGTAGAAAATGTTTTATATATGGTGGAGGTAGTATATATAAGAGTAACAGATGAAAACTACTTTCATCTCACGGTGTTTGGAAGTGAACACATGGAGCTTCTATAGCATGGAAACAACAACCCATGGATACAACAATCAAAGCATGAAAGTAAAGCACATATCTATTGAGGTCAAAAACCCACTGTCCCCTTCTGTATTCCTGCTGTATCCAAAGCAGAGCCTTGCCCTTCCCTTGGAGTTTCTGCTAAGACTAGTTGCAGGGGGTGAGAGGAGTGAGCCTGTGCCTGTCCCAAACATGGTCAGTGACATAGGAGGGGGTGTGGCCAAGTAAAAGGACTCCCAGACCTGAAGTTCCTGCATTCCACCCTGGCAATGTGATAGTGGGTTGGTACACCAAGTGGAAACAAATGTAACTGCTCCCAGAATACCAGAAGTGGAACTTGAGGATCCAGTCCCAGATAGTGGTTTTGATAAGAAAACTGAATATCTACAGGTGAATTCCAGGCTCTTTACAAAGAGGGAAAGGAAACACTTTGAACTTCTTTCTTGGGAGAGGAATGGAAGCATGGCCCTTGGACCTATGCTGCTCAACACATTTTACAACACCTCTGGGCAGTAAGGTGCTAATATGTGTTCCCAGTGGCACAGGCTCCCACATAGAAATTTAAATTGTGTGCCCTCCTCACGATGCTGCTAAAATAATGGTAAATGCAGTCACAGACAGATACAGCCTGACACTTCCGGTAAATGTTAGGGGTCACAGATAGTTGTCCTCATTGTTTTTGCCTTCAACTATGTAATGGAGAATTAACATCCAGTACTTACTTCTGCTCCAGAGATTCCAAATGTGTTCCTTTAGGTCTGGTTTGTGCATATGAATAAAACTCACTAATATTTTTAAAGGGAATTTTCATGGTCTAAAAATAAATTGGATTTTCATTCTGTCTTTGAGAAAAAGCAAAATCTTCATTAGTCCTGGGGTCACAAATGCTTTGGAAGCAATTAAAAGCAACACTAAGCTGATGTGCAACTGTCTTCTGCTGCTGTTTCATCTTTATTTTCAATGAATTGCTCTTCCTGTTTTTTTCTTCATTTTTTTTCCTCCTATTCACACTATTAATCATTTTCTTCCTATCTGCAGTAGGCCATGATGGTCAGCTTGCAATCAGCAGGAATCAGCCTTTAATAAAAAAAAATGTCCATTGATTCCAAACACTTACTTCTATTTGAGGAGATATGCTTTCCTTTTATGTCCAATTCATTTTGATTTTTTTTTAGTTTAAATAATTTGATGGCATTTAAAAATGTACTTATGAGTAAATATGGATTGTGGATAACCTCCAGTTCTTAATGGACTGCCTTTAGTTTTCAAGTTTCTCACCAGTACATTGCCTGTTTTTCTGACATGCATCACTGGTGGCTGTGAAGGGGGATCAGCAGCTGAAGCAAACAGAAAACCTCTTTGTTTTATCAATGAACTCAAATAGAGTGTAAGTAAAAAGCTCTATCCGTGTTCAACTGAGTATAGTTTCTTAATTCTCTTTAAAATAGCTGTCAGGTGGCATTCATCAGAAAATGGAACTGTGATTAAAAGAGAACCACTACACTTGCTGTAAAATAGTCTTTATGGTTATATAAATGAGCCACTGTCTCACCTGTAATGGTGAATCAAAGAACAAGAATAAAGAGAAAATCCCCACACTCCCTGTCCACTGCCTGTTTCAGGAGCCTTGCACTGATATCTGTTTATTGGGCTAGGTACGGTGCTTATTAATTTTCTTCATTAGCATTTCATATTCAATATGTGTAATTGTTTTCATCCAATAGATATGGATTCGGTTTACTTGATGCTGGGCGAATGTTGAAGGCAGCCCTTAAGTGGAAAAGCCTGGGTCCTCAGAGAAAGTGTGTGGTTAATTATGGTCCTCAACTGAAAAAGTAAGTTTTTAGGTTTCTCAAAACATAGAATCGTGGAATGTTTCAGCGTAGAAGGAGACCATTTGGTCTGTCATGTCTATACTGTCCCTCTGCAAGATAACTCAGTTAGCTCCACTGTCCCCTTCTTTCCCTATAGCACTGCATTTTTTTCCTTTGGTGCTTATCCAATTCTCTTTTGAAAGCCACAATTGAATCTGCCTCCACCACACTCACTGGCAGTGCATTCCAGATTCTAGCCACTCTCTGTCCAAAAATGTTTTTCCTCAAGGTGCGATTGGATCTTTGCCAATCACTTTATAACAGTGTCCTCTGGTTCTCGACCCTTCCACCAATGGGAGCAGTTTCTCTCTATCTGCTTTAGCTATCTAAAGACTTTGTGAATTTGAACACTCTTATCAAATCTCCTCTCAACCTTCTGTTCTCTAAGGAGAACAGCCTCAGCTTCTCCATCTAGCCACATAACTAAGTCCCTTATCCCTGGAATTAGTCTCATAAATCTTTCCTGTACCGTTCCTGAAGCCTTCACATCCTTCCTAAAGTGCACTGCCAAGAATTGAACACAATACTCCACTTGAGGCTGAACCAGTGTTTTATAAAGGTTCATCAGAACTTCCTCGTATTTGTACTCTATGTCTCTCGTCATAAAACCCTAGATCCCACTTTCCTTTAACAAATCTATGTTGGCTTTCCTTAATTAATCCACATATTCAATACTGGTGAGGGTGATGGTTTCTCTGTGGAGTGCAGCAAGAGTCACTGCACTACAGGTGGCTCAGCTGTATAGTGGGCAGGAGGAAGACTGTGAATGCAATTATCTAGGGGATTCTATAGTCAGGGGAACCGTTAGGCTTTTCTGTGGCCATAGACTTGATTCCTGGATGGTATGCTGTCTTCCTAGTGCCAGGGAGCTGGGAAAGATACCCAGCAAGGAGGACCTCAAAGGCAGTAATCACCAGATTACTCCCAGTGCCACATGCTAAGGTGTATAGAAATAGGAGGATAAAGCAGATAAGTGCATGACTAGAGAGAGAGCCCTGGAGGGAGGGCTTTAGATTCCTGGAACATTGGGACTGTTCTGGAGAAGGTAAGGCAATCCAGACTGGATGGGTTGCACTTCAACAGAGCCAGGAACAAGGTCCTCATGGGCAGTTTGCTAGTGCCATTGGCAAGGATTTAAACTAACTTGACAGGGAGCTGGGAACTAGGATATAGCATTAGAAAGGAGAAACCAGGCGAACAAAGGACTGGGAGAAACAGATAGCACTAGAGTAAGAAATAGTAAGGTATAAAGTGGGGTCAGACTTAAGAGGAAATGCAGTAAGGTCTAAATTAGGTTTACAGTGCAACTATGTGAATGCAGGGAATGTGATAAATAAGGTTGCACACTTAAATAGCTGCATGGGAATATAATGGTGATAAAGGAAAACTGGCTCAAAAAAGGGCAGGACTGAGTACTAAATATTCCCGGATACAAGGTGTTCGTGAAAAATAGGGAAGGTTAGAAAGGAGAAAGCACGGCAGTATTGATTAAGAAAAACATTACAGTGCTGGAGAAAGAAAATGTCCTAGAGGGGTCAAGAACAGTACCTAGTTAGAGTTAAGAAACATTAGGGGTACCATTCCATTACTGAGTGTATCCTATTGGCTGCTCACTGGTGGGAAAGATAGAGGGCAGGATTTTCCCTTCGTCAAGCGAATGCAGCGGGCGGGCCCAGGAGCGACTGGGAAAAGCCCCACCGCCTGCGATTGGCCCCCGACTGCGAATTCACGCTGACTGGCCAATTAAAAGCCAGCCAGTGTGAAGCATGCACCGCAACACTCAGCACTGCCGAGGTTGGGGGGCGGTAGGAGGGTGACCACGCATGCACACAGGAGCACATGTTGAAAGCCCCCTGAGGGCACGGAGCTGCCTCAGGGAGCTGAAGAATTGGAGAAACAAAAATAAAGATTTAAAAGATGATATAAACATGTCCCCACATGTCACTGAGTTACATGAGGAAGGAAATGTTTGAAATGAAGTTGAAAAATATTTTCTGCTTTTTTATTTGTCATTGGAAACCTCATCCCACTTGTGGATGAGGTTTCGTAAAAACTTGCAAAGGCCTCTGGCCTATTCGCCCGCCTGCCAACCAAGCGATTGAGCGGACAGTGAAAAATGGCAGTTAATTGAAACTTTAATGGGCTTACTAGCCCTCTTAATTGTTGGCGGGTGCACTGCCAACTCTTGCGCGCACCCACTGACTGAAAGGTCGTGGGAGTGGCGCGATGACATCAGGATGCTCACCCAATGTCATCGCTCGTGATTTTATGCCTTATTGGGTCGGGCACGTGCCTGCCCACGGGACGTCAATTCCTGCCCATAGAGGAGCAAATCTGCAGGAAAATTATAGAGAGCTGCAAAAAAATCTGTAGAGTAGTGATAATAGGGAACTTTAATTACCCTAATATAGTCTGGGATAATAATAATGTAAGGGACAGAGAGGGGAAGAGTTTCTGAAGTGTGTTCAGGACAATTTTCTTGATCAGTATGTTTCTGGCTCAAGAAGGAGGGAGCGATTTTAGGATCTCATTCCAGGGAGAGGTGGGTCAAGTAGATCAAGTGTCAGTGTGGCCCATATAGATACATGTATAGGGTAACCTCATGTAATGAATATAGTATACCCTGCAGATCACTGTGAACATCTGCCTCTTATCTTAACAGATAAGACTTGTGGACTCCCTCTTCTTGTGGGAAATAGTCAGATTGCTTGTTCTGATCTCAAGCAGTCCCTGGTCAGTTTTTTATGCATGGTAATTTTAACCTAAAAAAATTAAAATAGTCTTGTGGTATAAAAGGCAAGGCATCCTAGGCCAGAAACACTAATAAGTTAAGTGTAGCCAGAACATCAGCCTTATCCACCACCTCCCTAACAATCACCACCAGATTTGCAGGTAGTAAAAACCTGCATTAAGGCACAAGATTGATACTTTTGCACAGCGTTGGCTTAGCTCAACCCAGGCATTACAATTGATCTTAGTGCTCCAGGGTTAGAGAGGCCAAAGTTGATCAGGGTGCCCCCCTCCCCCACCCCGATCTCTATCCTTGATAACGGCTATAAGAGTACATGACAAGATCAGACAGAGCTACAATTTACCTCTGAATCAAACAGAACTTGGGTTGTCGTCATTTTGAGGATGTGTTTGCTCTTTTGAGGAAATTGGTCATCTGTTGTTAGTTTTCTAAGTTAGCATGTTTTTATTTTTTTGATTTTGTTCTTGGAATTTGGGTGTCGCTTCTGAGAAATGAGAATTCCTTCTGTGCAGTACACAGCCAAGAACTTCACAGCGTCCCATTCTTCTGTGCCCTTTACTTATTCATTATAAATTTCAGGAATGACTCGGCACAGTGTTATTATGCCCTTTCCAATCCTACAGCACAGAAGGAGGCAGTTTGACCACTCATGCCTGTGTTGGTAGTTTGAAAAGCTATCCAATTAGTCTCACTCCCATTTTCTTGGCCCTATGATTCTTTCCCCTTCAAATATTTGTCCCACTCCCTTTTGGAAGTTACCATTGAATCTGCTTCAACCACGCTTTGTTGTGATGCATCTGTAGGAAAGGGGGCATATGTTAAGTATGAAGAACATAACTCCGTGAGATAAAAGAATCAACGGCGGGTAATGAAGGTTCTGCCTGTTTGCTGCTTCAAAGAGATGTCATAGTGGTTGCCTTGGTCCACATCCACTTCATAGCCTAAAGGTTTCACAAACAATGAAGTACGCTTTTTGAAGTGTAGTTATGACTGTAATGTAGGAAACTGGATGCTTTAAATAAAACCAAGAAAGATTACATTTATATTGCACTTTTCATGATCTCGGTACATCTCAAAACGCTTTACAATCAATGAAATATTTTTAATCATGTAATCACTGTTGGAATACTTAGGAAACACAGGAACCAAGTTGTGTACAACTAAGTCCTACAAACAATCAATAATAATCAGATAATCTGTTTTTAGTGATGTTAATTCAAGGATAAACATTGGCCATGACTCTGGGGATAACTCACCAACTTTCCTTGAGTAAAATTCCATGGGACCTTTTACAACCAACTGAAAGAGCAGAGGTGGCCTTGGTTTAACCTGTCATCTGAAATATGGCACCTCTGACCATGTAGTACTCCCTCCAGCCTAGCTTTTTGAGCTCATGTCTCTGGAATGGTGTTTGAGCCCATAACATTCTGCTATGGAGGCACAAGTTCTACCAACTGAGCCACAGCTTCAGAATTTGGAATCACAATGAATAAACTGAACATTCCACTGTTGTTCCTCCATGCCAATATATACCCCTCCACCCACCACCCCATGGTCCTTTGTAGCCTCTATGCACACTTAGTGCCAACTCATGCCTCCAACTACCACCCCTTGCCCTTACACCTACAATCCCATATCGCCCAGTACCCACCATGGGCAGTATCTGCCTCAGGAACCATGCTGAGATCAGATAAAATAAAGTTATTAAGTGTCTAATAAAGAATTCGCTATTAAAAAAAACATTCATTGGTAAAAACCCATTCACTACATTTGCTAATGCTCTGAGACACAGGTTCAAATCCCACCATGGTAGCTGGTGGAATTTAAATTCGATTAGTAACTCTGGAATAAAAAAAAGCTAGTGACAGCAACCATGACACCAAGTGGATTGTCGTAAAAATCCATCTGGTTCACTAATGTCCTTTAGGGGAGAATATCTACCATCCTTAATTGGTCTGACCGACATGTGACTCCAGACCCACAGTAATGTGATTGACTCTTAACTGCCCTCTGAAATGGCCTAGTAAGCCACTCAGTTCAAGGGTCACTAGGAATGGACAATAAATGCTGGCCTTGCCATTGAAGCCCACATCCCCTCAGAGACTAAAAAAAACAAGCATTGGAATTTATAGTCCCACTTCAAAACGTCTATAAACATTTGGGGCTGTTAATCTTATGATGAACTGAGTGGCACCCTACAGCGTTAATGGAAGGCTGTGGAATCAGTCGTGCAGCACTAATCCCATAATGATAACCCTCAACCTTACGCCAATAGACAGAATAAAATAGCAAGCACTATTTTTTTAAAATTGTAATCATTTAAAAATATTTAAAGGGCAGGAGTTTTAAATGCATTGAAAGCTTGACAGTTCCTTTTGCCAGTAACTTTTCACAGTTCCAACAAGCTTGACAGTGCCCATGAGCTTGACAGTTCCAATGAGTTTATACACTTTTTACGCACATACTTGTCTAACTTTAACAATCTCAAAGGGCACAGCCTCTTCCAAAGGGCAACTTACCTTTCCAAAAGAGCACCTGACCACCCCAAAGATGTCCAAGGACCAAATCCAAAAGGGTACCATAACCTCTCCAAAAGGGTACCCCACCTATCCAAGCAACTGTGTAAAGTTTAGACCTGCTCCTACTTACACACATCATGTTTTCCATTCCTTGCTGATGAAAACCTGACATCACTAGAGGCAGTTGTTGTTTTATATGGGCACCTACGCCCACAGCTGTGAAATTTGGAACTCGACCCATCCTCACCACCACGCCACCGCCCCGCGAAAATGGCAGGTGCATGTTCTGGGGTGGGACTTCCGGATCTGGGCCTCTGCAGCCATCTTCATAACAATGGAGATGCTCTCCGCCTTTACAAAAAATCAGATCTCATTGTCACCTGAGAAACAGCCAAGATCAGAAAGTTGCTTTTGGGTAATTGTACACATGGACTCCACCCCATTGGTGACATATGAGAGCAATAATGCACTACGCCGTCAAGCCAGCTGTCCCAAAATCATCCCTATTCAGTTGTGTCTTTGCTTTTTCATCATGCATACCAATGGTTGATGTAATTTAGCTATTGCCACTAATATATGGTTTCACCTAATCAGTCCTAAGAGGCAGCTTTAATCAATGTTGAAGTGTGTTTGTATTAAAAGAAAGAGTACAGAAATGCAAAGGGACAATAATCTGGAATTGAGACTTGATAATTCTCACAAGTGACCTGCATTGTTAATAATTAATCAATACCAACCGACTGGCATTTTGAAATGTAAATGTGATGGATGAAGGCATGACGCTGTCATCAGCAGAAAATGATGTGACTAGAATAGGTAACATGAAGTCCCCAATGACTGGAGAATGCATGACTGCAAAGGTAATACAGGCCATCAGATAGCATCCCTAGCAGCAGGTAATTATTGCCTTGACCTGCAACTCACTTTCAAGCCTCTTTCCCAGAAGAGATAAAAAAAGACAGAATATTTGAAAGATTCAGGAAAAAGGCAGGGACGCCATCTGACAGTGCTGGATCTGTTCAGCCTAAATGACTGGGGAAAGCCTTTTTTTCTTTAAATACTGCTGTTTCTCTAAACTTGCTTTTTCTTTCTCTCTCTCTTTTACCTTGAATCCTCTAGAGCTATTCCTGCAAAAGGTTCTCTGACACTGAATCTGACAACAAATGCGTGCATGGGTACTATGAATGCAGTTGACACACTTGAGCATGTACAGGTGAGAGAGTTACCAATAAACACAGTTTTCGGCAGTCCAACAATATCTTATGAAGTCCCAACAAATGAAGCAGACTGTGGCTGACATAAACCAGGTTATTCACGGTCTAAATGCTTTGTGTAAATGCTAACAAATAATTTTGCTGTCCTCTAATGTTGAAAATTTAGTGTTGTCTGTTAAATCTGCCTGACAGTAAGTTTGTCAGATATGCAACAATAGGAAATTCGTGCAATTCAGTATATTCAACCTTCTGGTTATGGTGACTAATAATATAATTGTTTATGCTGTAACCCAATCAAAATTTGAAAATTTATTTAGGAGCCAACATGGACATATATCTATTTGTCAAGTATTTAATTGCACTGATCTTGACTAATTTCACTGAAAGGTAAATTGACCAGTTTAAGGATATTAAATGTTTCGTCTGAACAATTAAAAATTTCCAAGACAGCAGTCATATTTATTTCTAATTATCTTATGCTCCTTTTTATCAATTGCTAACAAGGAGACCAATAGTCATGTATTTTGTTTCATGCAATTGCTAATCCAGTGTCAAATGATTCTTTGGGCTGAACTTTACTAACTGGAAAAGGGGCTATTTTCGTCCCACGGTGATGTAATATCCGGTGTGATGATGCTGGGTTGCGATCCTGACATCATCACACCAGTAAGCAATAATACAGTAGGTGGGCGGGCCTCGAAATCAGGAGCCTACCGGCCATTTTGAAATTGATAATTAACGGATAGTTAACCTCATTAGCAGTCTAATCGATTCCAGTAATCCATTTTGGCTTCAATAATTCATTCCCAGCGCATGAAAAACGCCAAGTGGGAAACCCGTTCCTTTTCATGGTTGCTTGTCAGGGCAGATATAGGTTGGAGTTGGGTCTGTGTGTGACTTCAGCAGAAGAGACTACTCTGGGGTTTTTGACTTGGTATTCTTGGAAGGTGCAGAATCCCTGGCCATTATCAGGGTTTGTAACCATTCATTTACCTGCAAATTTGTGGACTTTGTGATTTACCTACACTGCAGCATGGCTGATCTGAGGAATATGGGGATATTGGTCTCTGCTGGAGATACATCCTCCAGAGAGGAGGAGAATGAGAAGGAGAGGGAAGAGGCCAGATGCTCAGGAGCAGGAGGCACAAGCATGAGGGAGCGCTACCCGAAGAGGAGCAAGGGGCTGCTGAGGGCAAAGAGACCTTACCCACCCAATAGGATGACCTATCTGCAGATGACAGAGACAAGATGCTTGAGGAGACTCCGGCTTTCAAGAGCAACTATAACTTCTATTTATGAGATGCTGGCCGAACAGATAGCATCTAACTGTGTGGGGGGACAGCCAATGTTAGTTGCCCTGAAAGTTACCGTGGCTCTGAATTTTTTTGCCTCGGGCTCATTTTATGCTGTGCATCGGGACCTCAGTGGCATAACACAGCCTGCAGTGCATCACTGCATAAAGGCCTTTACAGATGCGATGTCTAGATGTGCAGGGCAGTGCATCTCCTTCATCACTGACTGCAATAGTTAGACCGAATGAGCCACAGGATTTTCAACCATTGCAGATTTCCCCAGGGTGCAAGGAGTGATTGACTGCACCCATGTTGCCATAAAGGCATCAGCAGGCCAGCCCTTAACAGGAAGGGCTACCACTCACTGAAAATACAATTAGTGTTTGACTGCCAGCTGCACATTCTGCAGGCCTGCACTAAGTACCCAGGGAGCAGCCATGACCCCTATAAACTCAGCAATCCCCAGATGCCATCCATGTTCCCAGGATGGAAAGATGGCTGTTGGGTGACTAAGACTACCTGTTAAAGAATTGGCTGCTGACACCAATTCAAGGTCCTAGGATAATCAGAGAGTGCTGGTACACCGAGAGGATTGGCACAATCAGGGCCATCATCGAGCAAACAGTTGGTCTCCTCAAGATGAGTTTTTGGTGACTGGACAGATCAGGAGGAGCTCTCAAGTACTTGCCAGCCAGAATATGGCTGCACTGTCCAAAACCTTACACTCCTGAGAGCAGATGCCATAGCAGAGGAGGAGCCAGAACACAGCATTAATTCCTCTGGTGTGGTGGTAGAGCAGCATTTGGCGGAGTGCTGGCAGATGTTCAAGAGCCTATCAGGGAGCAACTGGATGATCAGGAGACACGGGAGGCCTTAATCCTCTGGGGGTTCCAGTAGCTCCGACAATTGAAGCTTATACACTGTTTCCTCCTTCTCCCTCTGACCTCTCCATGAAACCAGTTCCTCAAGTCATGTGAGCACAAACATGACAACCATCTTACTCCCCTGGTTGCAACTTGACACACATTCACATGAGACCATCTATGGAATCCACCTGCAACTATTATTTCACACTGGAAATAAACCAGAGCTCCTCTCCAGGATGTTCCATACCAACGTACGAATTAGGAGCAGGAGGAGGCCACTCGGCCCCTCGAGCCTGCTCCGCATTCAATAAGATCATGGCAGTTCTGATTGCAACCTCCACTCCACATACCTGCCTACCCCGATAACCTCTCACCCCTTTGTTAATCAAGAATCTATCTAGCTGTGCCTTAAAAATAGTCAAAAACTCTGCTTCCACTGTATTTCATCCAAATTGTAAACGCACCCATGTGCACCAAAATATGACTAATATAGGATCTTTTTGATTCGTTTCCAGGTGCTGCAGCTGCAGTGGAGGCAAGCTGCTGACCCGAATGCCTCCCTGCATGGATGACTTTGGCAGCCATCCTCTGGTCGCCTGAGGTCCTGAAGCCCCCGGTATGGTGGGAGTATCCTGCACAGTGGCAGGAGGCCCTTCTGTTGCTGCGGCATTTGAGGGTATCTCTGTCAATAGCAGAGGGGTAGAGGAGAGGCTATCCCCATCAAAAGTGCCCTGAGAGATGGCCCTCAATGGTGTCAGCTGCTCTGCCATGAGGTCCATTTGGCCCTCCCTGCTTTCTTTCCAGAGAGGGACAGGTGCTGTATGTGAATTCAGGCTCCTCATCCCCTATCACCCTGGCTCTGGGCCCCTGAGTTCAAAGACAGGGTGATGGAGTGCTGATCAGCACGCATCCCCATGATTGCTGCTCTCATCTGCTGAATTGACCCTCCATCATAGTCACCAGCCTGTCAGTGGAAGAAGCCATACGTTATGTAGAGTGAGCGATCTCAGAGCCTTATGGCTTGGATGGACACCTCCAAAGTCTGTCCCAGAACGCACAACCCCTCTGGTATCTCCGCCACATCTCCATGCACCTCAAGCTGGATGTCCAGCATCTGCCACCTTACTGATAACTCTGGAGACTCTTCACCTGACTGGGACTCAGAATCTGGCTCTCCTCCAGAACTCCTCCGACTGACAGAGGCCTGCACCATTTCAGTCTCCTACACCTGCACGTGTGATTGTGATGTGCCTTCACCTGTTTCTGGCTCCTTTAGTTCTGAGCCGCAATTCCCCTCTGAGGTGCTAGTATCTGATGCTAGATGCAGAGCAAGGATGTGACACTGCACCCTGTGAGGTGTCCTATTCCTTCTCAGAGGTTAGTGGCAGACCCTGGGGATTCTCTGTAAAAGTAGTCGATGCTTCACCTGCACAGGAGACAAGAACAGGGAAGGTTACTGCCACCTTTAACCTTCCAAGGGAGTGTAAATGGACCTACTTCCACATTGGCAACACCTAAAGCATTGTGAGATGTTACGGTTGTATTGCATTTTATAACTTCCAACATTTATTCAGTCATTCCTCACTGATGCATGAGAGTGTTCTCACCCAGGTAGCCTTTTTAATAACAACATACATGACATCATGCACCCCACCCCACCTTTAGCCAAGCTAACATATATCTCACTCTCAGATGCACATTTTGCCCCTTGCAATCTCATCACCCTGAGGCCTTCCTCCCATCTTGCCTCTCCCACCAGACTGGCTCTACTTGTTAGCAGCAAGCTCCAAGACCTGCACTTCTATTGGTTTGAGTATCGCCAGGCTGAGTACACCACCTCCTGTCTTCAATCTTTCACGGGCATTGTGGGTCCTCTTCCCCTGTAAAGACACTGCGACACTGCAACGATTCGGTATGTAATGCACAGCCGTTTCTTTACTCTTCTGACCTCTCAGAACTCCATAGGTGGAAGAATCTGCAGCGCCAAATGGCCAGTTTACCTTTCACACTTCTTTCAACCCCCCCCAACCCCTCCCCTTCCCCCACAACATCCCCTTCATAGGCCCAGCAGATTGTAAAAAAATATTTGAGGCACCTTTGGCACTGGATCCTAGTCTGCCTGACAACTGCAAGGCTATTTACCTCTAATGCGACCTCCATCCAGACTGCTTTGGTCAGGCTGGAAGGTCCCCTCTTACCAAGGGCTGACATGAGGAATCCCCGCCTGGCACTTATTACCTGGAGGAGGGCTCACAGGGAGTTGTCATCAAACCCTGGAGTCTGCCCTGGTCAGCAGCTCACTTAATTCTCTCGGACATCTGTGAAGACACAATGAGAGTTGACAGCCTGATGCTCAAGAACTCCCTATAAGCATCAGGGTTATGCTTGAAATGCATGCAGCTTTCTCATGCCTACCACAGTTCCATCAATGTTCCCATTGTTAAATAAACACAGAAATACATATAAATTGGCACTCACTTGTGTCAGCGAGTCAACATATTCAGCAGCACCACAAAAATCTTGTTACCTTATGATTACTCTTAGCCCTGATGCACCTGACACAGGCTCTTTAAATGAGTGGCTGTGACCTGCTTCTGGATCAAAACCTGCCAACATAGTGCCCAGGCGTTCTGCCCTCCTTTACCCATTGGACGAGCAGCACACCCTCAGCCAACACACTTGGCCGAAAACCCACTTGGCGGCTGTTAATTGGCCAATTTGTGCATTATATCGTGAGCTTCAAAGCTGGAGTGTGAGTCAGCAATCCTAGCATTTCTGGATCAGAGTTCGTCCCACTGCAACTGAACAAAAAATTCAGCCCATTGTATTAGTTGTGGGTTCAAGGTTGTGGGTTCAAGCCCCATTCCATGGATTTTTGCTGTTTGTGAGATTTTGGTGTGTACAAAATGGCTACCATAATTGTTGACTTAACAACAATGACTTCATTTCAACTTTATTCATTGGTCTGCATATTTCTGAGAGATACGATATGGTACTGCTGTATATAAATTTGAGCTCTTTCTTTTTAATGATTTGTGAGACACTGTCTTGGAGATAATAATATGCAGCCCTGTATCACCCAGGTTATATGCCATTGAGATTTTACAGAAAGTTGTTTGAACCACAAAGCAGTTGAGTTTAATCTCAGGGAACTTTAATAATTTCTAATGTGCCATCTATAATTGCAGGGTAACTAGCTGCCAAAGCAGGTGTTGCACGGTGTGCTCATTGCTGGGGTTATTGTTGGTAGCATTGAATTTCCTGGAAAAAGCAACATATATTCAATTTAAGAAAGAAGGTGCAGTTTTCTGCATGTCCCAACAAGTGATTTACTTTTTCAAGCATTGGAACTGCAGTTATGTAGACAAATGCCAATTTGTGCATAACAAGGTCCCACAAACAGCTAATCTGTTCTGGTGGTGAGAGTTGAGGGAGAAAGATTACAAGAACACCAGGAAAATTCTCACTACTTATCTTCGGATAGTATCATGGGATCTGTCTGTTATATAGACAACTGGGGCTTCGGTCTATCATCTTCATCTGAAAGTTGGCACCTCTGACAGTGCAGCACCACCTCAGTACTACACTGAAGTATCAACATAGTTGTGATTCCAACTTGTGGTAAAGGGTTTGAATCATAACATCATTCTTTATGGATTATTGTGCTACCACAGAGCCAAGTTGACACTTAAGTTAAAGATATTACTTTTATTATCTCAAGCTTGTTAAAACAGAATCAACTGCAAGCATTAAAAACAAAGAAAGTTGTGTCCAAATCAATGCTGATTATCAGAAAAAGACAGTACAGTTTATATTGTGGCAATTGATTAGGAAAATTAGAATTTGTAAGTGTGTACTGCAGTATGAATAAAATATCCCAGTCCCAGTCACTCACTTACCTTGAAATAGTTTCACTGCTCTAATGATATTTGTTAAGTAATTGAAGTTATCACGTGAAATATTGATTTTGTTTTCACTGTTGTAGAAGGAATTCTAATGGTTTCCTAATATATCATATTAAGTCCATCTTCACCAGAGTTAGACTATAACAATGGAAGCATCAGCCAACTATTTAACCCAGAAAATGCCCTCACTTAGCGATGCCTTGGTAAAACAATTGGCTGGCACCTCCATGGTTACGGAGTTGAATCTTTAATGAAGATGAATTCAATCATATGTGAGGTTTGTCAGTGTTCTCAGCTGTGTGCTTAACATAACAGTCCCACTGGTTTTAAAATGTAGGATAATTATATGTTGTTTGATGTACCACACTCATTTTGCTGGTAATAATGACAGGAGATTGAGATTGGGCACATGATAAGGCATATAGCATGAACCCATACTGACCCAAGTTTGCCATCTTTAGAACAGCGTGCTTGATGCTCATTGTGTTCTTCTATACCTACCAGTTTTGGGGGAGAAGTGGTTGAAATGGTGAAAATTATAAGAGCTGGGGAACTGAATACTTTCTGCAGAAGTGAAATGCCGAATAAAACTGTTCCAACATGGAACCATTTTCCACTGACATGCCTGTGGTGGGGAATTTCAACCACTGTTGGTGCTCATCAGATTATCATAGGCAGTATGCCTGTGATTTTCTGATGTACATTAGCAGTACAGAAAGTTCTCTGCCACTGGCACATATATAGAAAATTACCTCTACGTCTCACACCAACCTCAGAAAAACAAAACCAACTGCACCAGTATGACACTGCTAATCCTTCAAACATTTAGGAATGAAAATTCATTTTGGAGGTGTTGCAAAACAGGTGGTATTGGATCGGCTGTGATTATACACAGCAATGTTAGGCACTGCTTACAATGGATGGCCAATCCCAAATCACCCATTTTGCCTCACTCACCGGGATGAATTTCTATGACTTGTGTCCAGCATTGTCATTTTGGTGTATTGTGTCCACATTTACCAAGAACCAGGTTGCAAAGCTTCAAACCTATTTTGTAACTGACAGAAGCATTACATTTTTATCCCAACATTTTGTAATTTAGCTCAGGTAAAAATTGAAAGGAAGGAGCATTAACTGCATAGTGTACTTATCTACCAATATATTAAAATTGATATGTCCTATTTCTGGCTATTCAAAATTCCTATGTGAACAGTGCCTATGAGGTTTTCAAGTGTTAATTCTGTTCATATTCCTGTAAAAAAAATTCAGGAAGGTATTCTTACTAATATGAAAATGTGTAATGCAAGAATATTCAGTCTGAGTGGAGTTGAAGTCTCTGGCCACTGGGTCAGAACCAGAAGAATGTTAGCATCCCTTTCCATTCTCCTCCTTCCCACCCCTCGGGACTTATATGAGGGTGCTGACAGCGCAGCAGTGACCCAAATTGGTCCCATGGTTATCAGCGAGCTGCCTTTCAATAAAATAAGGTGTGAGAACTAATTTGAGAAAATCCTTAGCCGGACCTCTTTGACACTCTGCAGTTACCCCACCATTTCCCACCTGTAGTCAAGGCATTTCCAATTCCTACCGCAAGGAGATTTTGAATAGTATAGCAGTGTCATGATGCCAATAGCTCCCCAGTATTGTATTGGCTCCACACTAAACAACATTGCTTCACTAACAAACCACCACCTTGAATTTATCTCAATTTAGGTGGTGCAGCAAATCAGACTGGGGCTCAGACTTTCATGCCCCCATACACTCTCCATCCCCCATCCTGCCAACTCATGCCACCTCATGTTCTTTACCAACACCATTGCTCTTCATACCATCCATGCTAAGCTATGGCCCCCACCTACCCTCGGCCCTTATACCCTCCATGCCAGCCTACGCTCTCCACCCAACACCCATCGCCCTTTATAACCCCATGCCAAGTTTGATCCAACTTATGCCAATCCATGTCACCTTACCCCCCCTACAATGTCCCCCCTTTGCCCTTACACTTACTATGCCAACTCACCAAGTATCCACCATAGGCAAGCCTTAGGACCCGTGCTGAGATTAAATAAAATAAAGTTCCAAGTATCTGACTGCAGAACTTTATTTTTTTTAAACTCTCATTCATAAACACACATTTACTACATTTATATTCCTTCAACTACATTATCCATTACAACAATATTACATTCAATTATATAATCCCTTAAAAAAACACACACTGGAATCCATAGTCCCACTTCAAAGAACCTATAATCACTTGGAGCTGTAAATCAAACTGTGAAATGGCAGGCACCCTACTGAGATAATGGATGGTTCTTAAATTAATCATGCAGCATAATCCAATAATGGTAACTCGAAGGCATATGTCAACAGCCAGAGTGAAATAGCAAGCAATTTCTTTTAACACCCCTGACAGTTTTGCAAAAAGTTGAAAGGCAGGAGTTTTAACTGCTTTGATATGTCCCTTTGACAGTTCATCTTGGCAGTTCTTCTAAGCAGCTTCTGACAGTTGTTTTTAACAGCTCCTCTTGACAATTCATCTGGATACTTTTGACAGTTGATTTTGACAGTTTCAATGAGCTTCACAGTTACAATGAGTTCATTGACTTTTTACACACATTCATGCCTAATTTTAGTTTTCACAAAGGGCACCTGACCTCTCTCAAAGAGTACCTGACTTCCTCTAAAGGGTGCCTGACCTCCCCCAATGGTGTCCCTGGACCATAAATAAAGAGGTACCTTACCTCCCCAAAGGGTACCTTGGCTATCCAAATGAAACCCCGAAGTTCAGACCTGTTCTTACCAGGTCTAATCTGTATGCATCGAGTTTCAGACACCCCTCACACTAAAATTACATGAGTGGAAGAAGCTGCTGATTTCTATGGGCAGATGCCTCTACGAAATGCGCATGCGTGAATCCCAACCTGGGCCCATTCCTGCCACCATGAAAATTGCAGGTGCCAATTTTGGGATGGGACCTCTGTTTTCAGGCTTCTTCCACTATTTTTGCAATGATGGGGAGGCTCCCTTCATTGTGAAAATTCAGGCCTTATTTTCTCAACTGAATGCTCAACTCAAATTTCCTTCTACACCCATTTGACTTACACCCCCAATATTCAAATCAGATATGTATCAAAATTTGGAAGATTAGCCACTTGGTCTCAATACTACTTTGAAAATTCCTCTAAAGGTTGAGATTTCTTGGGCCTTCCACTTACTTTCAACAAAGTTTTCCCTTCAATTTTTTTCCGCTGTCCCATAGTTCTCAACTCCCACTTCAACACTGTTGCAGCTGCTTCTTAAGCATAGGCACCCTGCTAACTAGAGCTAACTCTCTCTTTCTCTCTCTTTGTCTTTCTTTCTTTCTCTCTCTCTCCCTCCTCCCTCTCCCATCCTCTTTCACCTTCTCTCTCTGTCACCCTGGCTCTTGCTCCCTCTTTTCAACTTGGTTATCCCAGAAGTCTAACTCACTGTTAAGAACCCTTTACTTAACAAGAGGTTTAACCTCTTTTAGCCAGCAAACTGAACTTCAAACTAACTCTGCTAGAAAGAGATGTTCCTGGCCCTACAACGAGATTGTTTCAAAACTAAAGCTAAAACCCACAATCTATACACCCTATAATTAACTTCTTGTTGACTCTTGGCTATTCTATTGTTTACTTCTTGGGCAACTTGGTAACATGATCATTTACTGGAAACCAGGTGCTTTACCAGAAATCAACTCCAAGAGAAACCTAGCTCTTAAAGGGACCAACTCTCCACATAAAATATATTTTTTTCCAAAAAGCATATGGGCCATCGCAAATTGCTTAAGAATGTTAATCATTTAGATGTAACTGGCATGAAAATTTTACACACGTAGAAAAATTCTGTATGTCTTCAGTGGTTTCCAGTATTGGGTGGACAGGTTTACACATTTTACATATGCTTAAGCATTTTAACTTTTTCAGGTGACCATCACCCTGTCAAGCATCTGTCGTGGTGATCTTGAAATTTCTCTCATCTCTCCATTTGGAACCAAATCTAAACTACTTGCAGTCCGTTCTGCAGATGAAAGCCAGGCAGGACTGAGAAATTGGACGTTCATGAGTGTCCATCTTTGGGGAGAGAAACCCGAAGGAGCCTGGATTCTTATTGTAAGTACTGTTTTTTATTCTTTTTGCTTGACTTGTTGACCTTCAGGATCGTCCTATGTTACTTTCAACTTGTACAAGTGTTGGTTTGGCCAACAGAGTAGGACATGGCATTCAACAGACCTGTCCCAATTCTCATTAATACTATGCTTTGATTAATCACTTAACATAAGCAAGAAAGTAGGTAATCATTCATGACCTCACCGCCACCCCACCCTGACAAGGGCTATCTGTTAATTGTTCAGGTTGTTCTTTTCAGAGTGCTTACAATTGTCCTGCTATTATCACATTCTGCTTTCTTACCTTAATGCCACAATTAGCACAATTTTTAGCCCTTACTATTACCATTATCACTCCCTTTGTCCTTTTGTTCAAGACATCTTTGTCAATCTCTCCTTTACCCCCACCTATCACTGCCCTTCTATCCAGTTTCACCTGCCCCACCCCATCACATTTCCACTTCTCTGTAGTTTTGAAGAAGGGTCATGCAGACTCAAAACGTCAACTGTTTCTCTCTCTACAAATGCTTTCAAACCTGCTGAGTTTTTCCAGCATTTTCTGTTTTTATTTCAGATTTCCAGTACCTGCAATATTTTGCTTTTATCACACATTAACTGAATTCGAAATAGCTCATCATTTCTTCACTGTCACTGGGTCGAAATCCTTGAGCTTCTCCCCTAACAGGACTGTGGGAATTCCTACACCACATGGGCTATAGCGGTTCAAGAAGATGGCTTATCACTACCTTCTTAAAGGTAATTAGGGTGCACAATAAATACTGGCCTCATCAACGATACCAACATCCTGTAAGTGAATAAAAAAATTATACTGCTTTTGAAGGCAGTCAATCCTTTCTAAGGTGTGATGCGCAGAACTGTGTACATTGTCCCAGATGTGGACTAAACAAGGCTCTGTATAGCTATAACAGAACTTAACCCCTTTCTATTTTAGCCCTCTACATGTAAAGGTTAATATTCCATTAACCTTTTTGATATTTTTTATATATCTGACTACTAGATTTTGTAAAATAACAGCAAATTACTGTGGATGCTGGAACTCTGAAGTAAAATAGAAACTGCAGCTGGTCTGGCAGCATCTGTGGAGAGAGATACAGAGTTAATGTTTTGGGTCAAAAGTGACTCTTGTTCGGAACTGAAGGGAGGTAGAAATGTGATCAGATATATGCTGTTCAAAGTGGGGAGAATAAAGTAGAATAAAAGGGAAGCTCTGGGATGTTAAGATGTCAGGAGAAATTAAATAATAAAGACGTCATGGAACAAAAGGCAAAGGGGAGTGGTGATGGTTGTAGCAAAGAAACAGAACATTGGTCCAGAGTGATTGTTAATGGCAGGATAATGAACAGCTCTGTCTGGAAGAAAAGCCATGAAAACAAGATAGAGAGAAAAAAATAATCAAACTGGAGATCATGCCTGAAGCTGTTGAACTAAGTGTTCAGTCCAGGTGGCTGTAAAGTGTTAATTGGAAGTTGAGCTTCACTGGAATGTAGTATAGGTACACCCACAGTGGCTTGGCCTAAATGGCCAAGTGGTTATGGTACTGGGTTTGTAATCCCAAGATCAAGAGTTCAAATCTCACAATGGCAAACTATGAAACAATGTAACTTCATCTGAAACAGATGGAAATGGGTTTGTACTCGAAAGAGTTACACCCACAGTGCTATTCGGGTGGGAGTTCCAGGAACTCCAGAACTGAGGTGAGTGTGATTTGCCTTGAAATCAAGACAGCATTTGACTAAGTGTGGCATCAAGGAACCCTAGCAAAACTGGAGTCAATGGGAATCTGGGGAAAACTCTCCACTGGTTGGAGTCATACCTAGCATGAAGGAAGATGGCTGTGGTTGTTGGAGATCGATCATCTCAGCTCCAGGACATCACTGCAAGAGTTCCTCAGGGTAGTGTCCTCGGCCCAACCATCTTCAGCTGCTTCATCAATGACCTTCCTTCCAATCATAAGGTCAGAAGTGGGGATGTTTGTAGATGATTGTACAATGTTCAGCACAATTCGCAACTCCTCAGATACTGAAGCAGTCCACTTCCAAATGCAGCAAGACCTGGACAATATCCAGGCTTGAGCTGACAAGTGGCAAGTAACATTCATGCCACACAAGTGCCAGGCAATGACCATCTCCAACATGAGAGAATCTAACCATCACCCCTTGATATTCAATGCCATTACCATTGCTGAATTCCCTCACTATCAACATCCTGGGGGTTCCCATTGACCACATAAATACTGTGGCTACAAGAGCAGGTCAGAGTCTAGGATTCCTGCAGCAAGTAACTCACCTCCTGACTCCCCAAAGCCTGTCTACCATCAAAAGGCACGTCAGGATTGTGTTGAATACTCTCCACTTGCCTGGATGAGTGCAGCTCCAACAAGTCTCAGAAGCTTCA
This sequence comes from Carcharodon carcharias, assembly GCF_017639515.1. Classification (NCBI taxonomy): domain Eukaryota; kingdom Metazoa; phylum Chordata; class Chondrichthyes; order Lamniformes; family Lamnidae; genus Carcharodon; species Carcharodon carcharias. Next base: position 71,611,233 of record NC_054477.1, on the reverse strand, counting down.
CACCTTCCAGGACAAAGCAGCCTGCTTGATTGGCACCCCTTCCACAAACATTCACTCCCTCCATCACCAGCGAACAGTGGCAGCAGTGTGTACCCGATGCACTGCAGAAACTCACTAAGGCATCTTAGGCAGCACCTTCCAAACCCACGACCTCTACCATCTAGAAGGACAAGGGCAGCAAACACATGGGAACACCACCACCTGGAAGTTCCCCTCCAACCCACTCACTATCCTGACTTGGAAATACATCGCTGTTCCTTCACTGTCGCTGGGTCAAAATCCTGGCACTCCCTCCTTCCTAGAAGGGAAAAACATTTCAGACCAGTATTCTCATTTCCCAGTTTTTACTGGTGTTCCATTTCAAGGTATACAAGACCAGTTCAGACCAGTACACTTATTTCCCAGCTTTTACTGTTTTTGCCTTCTAGGTGAACACCACTATGGGTGTACCACAGGGACTGTGGTGATTCAAGAAGGCAGCTCACCACCACCTTCGCTGGGCAACTAGGGATGAGCAATAAATGCTGGCCTAGCCAGTGATGTCCCCATCCGGTAAATGAATTTGAAAAAAGTAGACCGAGGATAGAAATTTGAGTGTAAGAGCAAGGTGGTGAATTAAAATGGCAAGCAACTGGAAAGTCAGGGTCATGCTTGTGGACTGAGCAGAGGTGTTCTGCAAAGTGATCACCCAGTTTGTGTTTGGCCTCCCCAATGTAGAGGAGACCACGTTGTGTGCAGCAAATACAATAAACTCAGTTGGAAGAAGTAAAAGTAAATCACTGCTTCACTTGTAAGGAGTGCTTGGGGCCTTGGACAGTAAGGAGAGACAAAGTAAAAGGGATATAGTTTTGTAATCTGTGTATATAGACTCTAAATCTCTTGACCTCCATTTTTCTATTTATTTTACCATTTAATTGATACTTTGCTCTATCCATAGAATGACTAGACCATTGTACCATTGGGACTACTATGATCTTAAGCACTGCAGCTAGAAGGCTGTTCAACCACTCCACCTACCACAACACTTAAGCAGAGCAGCTGCTAAGCCATTTAACATTGCCAATAAAAACAAAATAACACCAAATTAGAGATCTTTATGATAACTTAATGGGAACTTATTAAAATAAATTGTTGATCTGGGCGGAGGGGATGGTGGAGTCCGGTGGGTTGTTATATTTAGTTGATAGATCCTGCAGCTTATAAAACTGATTGCAAGTTGACCGAGCTGTGGCGTTACCACTTACAGTTTGCACATAGGACTTAAAGCAACACTAACTTAATTAAACATTTGGGATATATTTTTCACTCATTTCCAAACCATAATGGAATAAAATAAATTTCACAGAAATTTATTATTGTAATGCATGCCAAAAATAATAATTTTCCTTTCTCCCTCTTCCAAAAGAAACATTTGCCAAACACTTTTTAATGAAAACCTTGCCTCTTTAAAAAACACGTCATCAGCCATACCCCTTAATAATTCAAGAAATACAATGCTAATTAATGTTTATGCTTTTAATCTCTATATCTGCTCTTTTGTTAAAAATTGTTTAGTTAAATTAAAATCTGAAAGTTCCTTTAAATTACATAGGCAACATTTGTGATTTAAAGGCCTGGAAAGTGCTGATGGCATTATCAGGAGGAATCGGCTCAGGAGGGTTACTGAGCTCAATAATGTGAGGCAGCTGAATTAACATGTTGAATTATCCCAGGTTAATGAATATATCACTGATATTAATTCAGCTGCTTCATAACCATCATCTGAGCCTGACAATTGAATTGCAGTTGAATTCACTGCCAAGTCTTTTTGTTGTTTTTAATATGTACCAGCCAATAATTTCTCATAAACCAAGAAAGAATTGCTTGGCAAACTCCCTTGATGTCATAGTCATTAGTTAGTACAAAGATCATCCCTTGCCAGTAATATGGAACACACAGACAACCACTACCAGCACAGGAACAGAACTAAAACTGCCTCATCAAATTAGCAGTAGATATAATGACTGCAAAATATGCAGTTGTGAAGGGGTGTTGGTGGGGGATGAGCATCTCCACAAGAGGTGACAGTTTAGTGCAATCTGACAGTGTGTCCCAGTGGGTTGTGGGTAGAGGGGCCTCCTTTTTGGGCATCTCTGGCCCATGGAGAGGCCCCAAAGTGGCAATGGCTGCCGCCATGGAAACAACACCACTTGTCCACCGAGACCTCACCTCCCCAATTGCTGCGGCCTACCTGCTAGGCCTCTGTAATCTCAATTCCAATTACCCCTCCTCGAGGGCATCAACCATCAATGCAACTTCATGCTTCAGGTACAACCCCAGCAATACCACCACTAGTGGTGGTGCTGCTGAACTTCAGGCCCTGTGATTGGCCCACAGCTCTTGGACGGAGGGCTGCCCTCCTTAATAGGGGCACAGCCCCGAAGGCAGTCACTTCATTGCCTGCCACTGGCAAAATGTGGCCCCTGATCCTGCCACACACTGAAGGAGAGTCAGCCCTGATGACAGGACGTCATCCTTAGACATAAAATTCAGCCTTTGATGTCAAACCACGAATGATGTTGATTTGGCACACAAATGGCCATTTTGGATCTCACAGGCACTGTTAGCATCCTTGCTTAATCACTCTGTAATGAGGGACAGCCTCCCCCACAAGCATTAACTAAAGGGACCCCCATGGAACTACTAGGTGAGATGCTTTTCACTTTGCTGCTGCAGTGTGAGTGGAAACACTGTGTTCATTGTTATTGGAAGAATTTGGATTTACAAGGAAGTAGTGCTGGTCTTTGACAGGGAGATCAGTGGAGTTGAAAAGCTGTCGATAGAAATCCTACTTCGGTAATGGAGTCATAAAGTTGTGCCCTCTTGGGCTGCAGCATGATTTGGGATGGAGCACAGACAGCAAAGATGGAAAGATGCATGCAAAGGGAGGAGGAGGAGGGCTCTCAATAGAAGACTGTTGCCCAATATCATCAGGATACACTTGTCCTACCTCCAGCTCAGCAGGAGCAGAGTCTGAAACAGCTACGATTCACCAAAGAGGTGGTGACTGAATTGTGGCACCTTCTACAGCCACAAAGCAGGCTGAGGATGGCGCTGCCAGTGGCCGTGACAATCACCATGGTCCACAATTTCTACATCAGTGGATCCTTCCAGGTTGGAGCAGGTAAATTTTCCAACATTTCATGGTTTGCCATGGACCGTTTTATCAAGGTGGTGACAGAGGCCCTGTACAGAAGGATAGGAAACTTCACCATCTGCTCTCTTACCGGAGGAGCAGGAGGAATGGGCATTAGGCCATTTGCCAGGTTAGCAGGATCCCCAATGGTGCACAGCTGCAGTTGAGAATTTGAGCATGCTCTCTCTGACCTGTTGCTCCATTTGAGCTCCTCTTCCTTCCACAAACATTCCTGAGACTGTTGCACCAGCTGCAGTTGCAGCCTGAGTGCCACTTCCCTTTAAGTTAGACAGGTTGCCTTTAAGAAGTGCAGGCTATCTATGTGTTATGCTGGCCACTCATGCTGGACCCCTGGTGAGCATGCAACCAGTCAACAGTGCATTTTCTGCTGCACACTACAATCATGTTGTTAAGGAGGCAGCACCAAGTTTGCTGCTGCCTGCCTCAACGGGCCTGGGCATGGAGTAATTGTGCATTGTGATCCCGTGCCTGTTAATGGCCTTAATCCAATTTTTTCCCTCTATTAGTTTTAAAACCAGTTCAACAGGTTCCCTCAATGACCCCTTCAGTTAGTTGAAGTTATGAGTAGCTGGTCTATGAAGATCAGGGAGACCCATGGTTGGATTGCTAATCTCTTTTGAGTTAACTCACCTCAGCTCAATTGGCAGCAAGGGCAGTAAAATTAACTTTGATAGTTTTGAGTTAGTTAGGGGAAATTAAGCAGGTTTCCCTCTCCAAATCATGACGCTGGGAGTCCTGCTGAAAATGTGCATTTATAAAGACCAGGTGGCTTGGCCTAAATAGCCAAGTGGTTATGGTACTGGGCTTGTAATCCCAAGATCAAGAGTTCAAATCTCACAATGGCAAACTATGGAACAATGTGACTTCATCTGAAACGGATGGAAACAGGTTTGTACTCGAAAGAGTATCAAGAGTTCAAATCTCACAATGGCAAACTATGAAACAATGTAATTGGGCTTGGCCTAAACAGCCAAGTGGTTATGGTACTGGGTTTGTAACCCTGAGATCAAGAGTTCAAATCACCCAATGGCAAACTATGAATCAAGAGTTCAAATCTCACAATGGCAAACTATGAAACAATGTAACTTCATCTGAATAGGAACAGATGGAAATGTGTTTGTACTTGAAAGAGTTATAAAGACCAGGTTGGGCCTACTACTGTTAAGTAGCCTGCTGACAGCCAAAATCCAGGTTTTTACATGATCATTAGCCACTTGCATGAGGTACTAGTATACTTCAGCACAAGACTTTCCATGCTAGCGAGAAAGAGGAAGGGAGGGAGGACAATTGCTAGAAAAAGGGGTGAAAAATTTAACGATCATGATATACTGCTCAAACATTTCCTTGTGCCGTCTAATGTCACCTGATCCCCTAGGCTATATTATAAGCTTAATACTTCCCAGTTTTGTATTTTTTCCATAACACAATGTAGTTTTAAGGAATATTATTCTTTTAGGTGGTTTATGTTTCCACTGGATCTTAAAGTGTGATGAACCTTTAGAGCTATCAGGCTGCTTCAACTATTAATTTAGCTCCAAGTCAATTCTTTCACCGAATGTCATCGCAGAAGCGGGGGAATGCCTTGAACTGCAATAATAACACAATGAAGCTGCAACATTTTGTTGCGCTGCTCCAACTACAGACCTTCAAAGATTTAATATTCAGTACATATTTGCAGCAGCCTAAATGCGTAAAACAATTTGCAGCACAGCGCCCTGATGGTCCAATATTCTTTGTCACAAACTGGCCCATTCTGATTGGCATTCCCACTTTTGAAAAACTTAGGGAACAGGTAGATGCAAATAAAAAATGCCACCAGTAGAAATTTACTAATGGATTATTCAACAATGCTTAATATTGGTATGAAAATTCATATCCCTCCAGTGATGGTCTGATCACTATTAGTTAAAAAGTGTATAAAGCCAGTCATTTTACTGATTAAGACCAAATATGCAATGATATGCCAAAGATGCAATTATACTACACAGCAATCAGCATGCACCAAGTCAATTTGAAAGGTGAGTCTTTCACTCCAGTCAAATCTTGTGCTAATGAGGTTAATGTGGATATTCAATATTAAAGAACTCTGACAGCAATGTCTACGCCTCTCCAGTAAACTGGGATTTTCTCTTTTATTATTGAACTATTCTTCACAATGTTGCTCACGGTACAATTGGATTATTACTTTTTTCAACCTTTACATTAGTTAATTTGAATATTAACAGACGATTATTGCAAAGGTGTTTGATTGACTGCTATTATTTATAGTTAGCACCAATGAAATCATTTTCTGAACAATCTTACTTTGCAAGTTGTGTGTCCTCTATCATTGTTAGTGGCCTGCAAATTACAAGAAAAACTGAGCATTCCTCTTTTTAAGCAGAAGACAAAAAGTTGGTCCAAACTTGGTTTACATGCATGGTCCCTATGTAGTGATTCTAAATCCTTTTTTAAATAATTCATGGAATGTGAGCATCAATGGCAAGGCCAGCATTTATTGCCCACCTCCAATTGCTCTTGAGATGGTGGTTGTGAGCTGCCTTCTTGAACCGCTGCAGTCCATGTGGTAAAGGTACTCCCATAGTACTGTTAGGGAGGAAGTTTCAGGATTTGATCCAGTGACAGTGAAGGAACAGTGATTAATCATGGGTGGAAAGCAGTAGTTTGTTCTCAGCACACAAGAAATAAAAATAATGGAGCAGTCACCCAAGATGCTATCATACACTGATTCAATGACAGCTCAAGGATAGTATGGGTGAGGGTCTCAGACCAGGTCATCTGTCCACTCTTAGCTGGATACAGGGGACAAGGACAAGTGGAAGAAAATATAAATTAATGTTAAAAGGTAGCAAGGGAAGCCGATGAAAATTGTAATTTTATGGAAGAATTTGTGAAAATAACAGCCACAGAAATCATTTTAATATGTTCAAACTGTGCTGGTGCATTAGAATCAGAATCAGAATGAAAATTTTTACCTTTTTTGAAAGGCTATCCACAGCACATCTTGCCACAGGAAGAAAAAGAGTCACAGAAGGGATGCCATTCTCTATGAATTACAGGCTGTGTAAATGCTCATAGATAAGAGTATGCAGATCACGGTGGAGTTCCTGTGATAGAGTATACATGCTCTTAGTCATTGAGCAGCAGGTTCCCATTGCTACCACATCCAAATGTAAGTCACGGGAATATGAGTTACGCTCCCTATAGGAGCAGAACAAAAAATCATGCCTCAAAGTCTGTCAAATATGGAGCAGCAAATTGCTCTACTTGGAAGAATGTTCCATGTTAAAATGTAATTTAGCCACACCATTACATCCTTATTATACACCAGTGATTGTTCAGTACAAAAAGTACATTGCCCCACTGCATTTTACAAAATTGCTGTGAAGCATAATGTTGTACATCAGCTTGTGTAATTAATACTATTTCAGCTGTTTAAGTGTCTCATTTCTATTTGCATTACAGTGAGCATAATGGCTAGGTAGCTCGCTGATTCTTCTTTCTATTTTTTACTTTTTTGAATTCGTTATCATTTTCATTGTGTGTAGCTCTGCACCTCTAAAGCTGTTGTCTTCTGTCCATTGTCTGAGTGATAGACTTCTTCACCATTTCTAGTTTGATGCTGAATGGATTATTTGGCATAAAATGTGTTTTTACAGGGAGAGTGGACAATTCGCAGCCATATCAAATGGCTGAACCAGTCCAAATGCAGATATACAGGACTTGCTTTTTCTCGTTTACTTCTGTAGGTTTTGAATATACTCTAAAGCATTAATTTGTCAGAATTCAATACATATGCATTCAAAGGCCTGAACAATAAGTAAGATCAGAAGTTAGTCCTGAAAAGTGCCTTTCATATGCTGGACAGAGATAGTGACTTATTAACAGATGCAGAAAATACTGGGAAGGCACAAGAAGTTTATCAGGTGTATAACAATAAAGGATGGTTAAATTTGGTGAACTTATTATTAGAAATGACACCATTCTGATGATGAGTACAGGCCCAAAACCTTAACCAATGTTTTCCCTTTTCAAACACTGATGGACCTTCTGTATATTTCCATCATTTCCTGTTTTTATTTCAAATACGCCCATTATTTTCAGTTATTTCCTTTTGAACTAATTGATATATGCTACAGAATGTAGTGTAAGATAGTCAACCATTTCTGTAGACTCATTCCTAAATGAGCGTGACAATTCAAAATGTACTTTTCCACCAACCAACTTTATTAGAAGTGCAACTGTCCAAAAAACCTAGTCACAGTTACAGGTTGAAGCAGTGGGAAATGGGATGTTATGAATCCATGAGTTCATTCTGCCATTGTTTTGCGGCTTCCATTCAATCATTCCATTTTTATTTAAAACTGTCCAGGTTGAATTTTTTAAAAATCAGCACAAAGGGAAAGTTCAGTAAAAGTGAATTTTCACCAACATTTCACCTCATTATTACCCTCCTGTTTTTATTCAAACCTGCGCTGAATGCAGCTTCTGGCCAATTCTGTTGAGTTTTTAACCTACTGTTTATTCAACTGACAAGCACTGTTTGTTTAAGGCATCAATTACATGTGCATGGGAGATAAAGCGTTTGATATTCCATCTTTCTACCTTATGTCCAAATGGAAAAAAAATGTAAATTTTCTATAAATAACTTGGTAATTAGTATTTAAAGCTGCTTTTAGGAGTTTTATCAAACAGGGTTTCACATTTGCATGTCTGTATGCTTGGGATGACAGTGCCTGAAATAGATTAGGAAACCTAGAGAGATAATAACCTGGATGTTTACTTCCTTTCCCAGACTGTGCTTAACAGTACATTCTTAGACTAAAGCAGTCATTATCTTTCCTTTAACTCTACAATCTATTATTAATCTTAGGAAGCTGACCATTAATGCTTCAGCATATCTCCAGGACATTAACACAATCTCTGATTGAAGGAACATTACATTCAGTCACTAACAGCAACATAACAATTTGTCAGAAAGAAAATCCGATGCTTTCTATTTTTTTAAAAACAAAGAATCCATTCAAATAACATTAAAACTTAAATTTATTAAAGCTTAAAAGAACAATCAGAAAAGTGAGAGTGAAAATACTATCCAGTATTAAATCTGATATATTTCACAGAGGATATCTCAAATTTCATACTGTACAAAATGATGGCTACCAAGCTTTTAAACACTTGGTTGAATCTTTTTGCTCCTTTTATGAAAAAACTGATTTATGTAAGAAATAAAATCTGATTTTGCTCTGATTTTATTGGGAATTACAGATTAAGCTGACAATGCAAAACATCATGAAAATTAAAGTAGGAAAATTAGCTAAATCAATAAGTAGTTATTAAGTGATGAATAGATTGGGTTTTAAAATAGAAGAGGTAATTCCACATCTTTGAGTCCGTGGAAAGGAATAACTTAGTGCAGAGTTGTTGCAATGAATCTTAATTTCAAACATTGTAACTATGGAGTTTATCTTTCAGTTTGTTCTCAGGATGTGTATATCATCAGCAAGGCCACATTCAATGCCCATTCATAGTTGCTCTGTGAAAGTGAAGGTGTATAGCTATTGTTTTGCAACTGGATTACGTGCTGAATTATTTCAGAGGGCATTAAGAGGAAGCAGTAGCATAGTGGTTATAGTATTAGGATAGTAACCCAGGGGCTTAGACTAATGACCCAGAGACCTGAGCTGAAATCCACCAGGGCAGCTGAAAAATTTACTTAAGAAAAATCTAGAGGAAAATATTAACGTCAATAATGATAGTCCCAAAAATCCATCTGGTTTTTTAATGTCCTTTAGGTAAGGAAATCTGGATCTTTATCAGATCTGGTTTGACTCCAGATCCACAAAAATAACCTAGCAAGTCACGACAAGCAATAATAAGAATAAAATAGGACAGAATACCAGGCATCAACTGAGGCAATGGACATAACAAAGGCATACCCAGCCTAGGCAACTCTGCAAAGTTTCCTTCATTAATGTGTTCCACTAGTTCACAGACTAGTCAAGCAACAGCCTGGCATAATTATGCTCACAGAACCACACCATTCAACGTCCCAGGCTTGTTCTTCACCATTCTTGGGCATTCCTGTTCCACCAGCAGCACAGAGCCATGAGAGGTGGTGGCAGTTGGTAGAGCCAGGAAGTAATGACCCTGGGAGTCTCAGAGCATCAGGTCTAACATAGGCACGGCAACCTCCTACTGGTTATCACTTACTCCCTCAGCTGATGAATCTGCTCTGGCAAAGTTGTTTCAGTATAGCAAAACATTAGAATCTACCCAACAACATGAAAAATTGCCCAGGTATACTCTGTCTGCAAGAAGCAGGACAAATCTAATCTGGCCAATTGCACACCACCAGCCTACTCTCAATCATCATCAAAGTGATGGAAGGTGTTGTTGACAGTGGCAGTTACTCACCAATGCTCAGTTTGAGTCCTGTCAGGACCACTCAACTCCAGATCATATTACAATTTTAATCCAAACAAGGAAGAAGGAGCTGAATACCAGAGGTGAGATGAGAGGCAGCATTTGTCCAAGTATGGCATCAAGGAGATCGTGTAAAATTGGAGTCAATGGGAATCATGGGGAAATCTCTATACCGGCAGGAGTTATACCTAGTACAAAGGAAGGTGATCATTATTGTGGTTATGGGAGGCCAATCATCTGGACCCCAGGATATCGCTGCAGGAGTCCCTCAGGACGATGTGCCCTACCATCTTCAGCTGCTTCATCATTTACCTTCCCTCCATAATAAGGCAAGAAGTGGAAATATTCACTAGTGATTGCACGATGGCATCCAGTTCCATTTACAATTCCACAGATAATGAAGCAGTCCATAGCCCAATGCAGCAAGAACTGTACAATGTTCAGACATGGGCTGATAAATGGCAAGTACAATTAATGCCACACAAGTACCAGGCATTGACTACCTCCAACAAGAGAGTATCTATCTATCTTCCCTTGATGTCCAACAGCAGTAACCAAATCCCCTACCAGGGTCACCATTGACCAGAAACTTAACTGGACAATCCAAATTAATGCAGTGGCTACAAGAGCAAGTCAGAAGCTGGGTATTCTGCAGCAAGTGACTCACCTCCTTGCTCCATAAAGACTTTCCATGATCAACAAGGGACAAATCAGGAGTGTGACTTGCCTGGATGAGTGCAACTCTAACAACATAATCCAGAATAAAGCAGCCTATTTGATTAGCATCACGAACATTTACTCCTTCCACCACTGATTCTAAGGGGAGAATTTTCTCCCTTTTGTGGGATACGTGGGTGGGCCAATTAAGGCCCACCCAGTGTGACATGTGCCCGGAAGTGCTGAGCACTATCTGTGCAGGCAGGCGGTTCCCTGAGTCAGGGCCTGAGCTCTTTCACACATGCGCATGAAAGAGCACAGAAATCTTCCTGAGGCACAGAGCTGCCTCAGGGAGATTAGTTTAAGTTTAAAATATTTTAGTGAAGGAAAAAAAAATTCAGGACATGTCCCCTCATGTGAAACTGTCACATGAGCTGGGACATGTCAGGAATTTTATTATAAATTTTTTCAAACCTTTAAAAGCCTCCATGAAACCTCATCCCGCCCATGGATGAGGTTCCATGAAAAATGCGAAAGTCGCTTGGGCTCTTCGTCTGCCCACCAACCTTAAGGTGCCTGCCGAACTGAAAACCTGAATGACACATGGTGACGTCGGGATGCACACCCGATGTCACATCGCGTCATTTTACGCCTCAGCAAGCGGCCACTGCCCCCGCTCGCCAAGCCCGAAGGTTCTGCCCTGAGTAACTGCAGTGTTTACAAGATGCATTACAGCAACTCATCAAGGTTTCATTTACAAATCCCCCCTGTATTGCACACCATCCTGACTTGGAAATATATTACTGTTCCTTCATTGTGTCAAAATTTTGTCGCTCCCTGAATGACAGCACTGTCAGTGTATCTTCATCATACAGACTGCAGTAGCTCAAGAAAGTGCTTCTCCACCACCTTCTCAAGAGCAATTAGGGATGGATAGTAAATGCTAACCTTGCCAGTGACATCCACATACCATGAGAAAATATAAAAAACACATGCGCTGGGAATTTTTTCAAAACTACACCTGCTCTGCAACTTCACCCCACACACAGAGAAAACCCCAGAAATTCCTGACTGTAGTGTGGATGAACATGACAGTAGATCAGACTGGGAATATTTTCTTCCCTGGTGAACATTTTTTTGGGGGGTGTAAGGACAGTTCTTGAGATGTGGGCAACACTGATAAGGATGTATTGGTGATCCATCTCCAGTAATCCTGAAGTGATGGTGATAGACTTTCTCTTTGAACAGTTATAATCATGGATGGTGCTTCCACATTGGTGTTAGGTAGGAAATGTCAAGATTTTGATTTAGCAATGAAGGAACTCCTGTATACATTCACCATCTGTAATGGGTGAAACTTGCAGGTGATGGTGCACTATTCTTGCTGATAGAGGTCACAGGCTTGGAGGTGTACCGGAGTCAGCTTGGTAGGTTGCTGAGGTGCATCCAGTAGTTAGTACATAATGCAGCCACAGTGCACTAATGGTGGAGGTGTTGAATATTAAGTTTAGTGGCAAGGGCACTAATAATTGGAGCTTTTGTCTGGATATGGTGAGCTCCTTGAGTACTGTTACAGCTTTACCCAATCGTGGAAGCGCTGAATATTCTATCACATTCCTGACTTGAGATCGTAGATGATGGAGAGGTATTGCAGGGTCAGGAGGTGAATTATTTATTACCAAGTACCCAGCCTCTGCCTACAAGAGCTACAATGTTGACATGACTGATCCAGTTAAGCCTCCGGTTGATGATAACCCTGTCGCCAAACCACCCAGCCGATGTTGAAGGTGGAAAATTTGCCAATGGTGATGCTATTGAAGATGGGAAGAGCTGGTTGGGAATTTTCTTTTTGGAGATGGCCATTGCCTGACATTTACACAGTACAAACATTACTTGCAACTTGTCAACCCAAGCCTGATATTGTCCAAATCCTACTGTGGGTTGGCACAGACTGCTTCATAATTGAGAATGGAGCTGGCACTGTGGAATCATCTGTAAAAAGTCATCCCATGACATAACAACAGGAAGTTAATTATGAATCAACTGAAGATGGTTAGGTTAATGATGCTGCTTTGAGGAACTCCAATAGTGTTGTCTTGAGGTTGCGATAATTGACTATTCAACAACCACAGCCGTTTTTCTTTGTATCAGGTATAAGCCCAGACACTGGAGGTTTTTCCCATTGATCTCACTTTTGCTATAGTTCCCTGGTGCTATCATTAGTTGAATGCAACTTTAGTACTGAGGGCAGCAACTCTCACTTCCCCTCCAGCATTCTGCTCTTGGTTTAAGACTGTGACAAGCTTATGAGCCAAGAGATTCTGATGGAAACATAAATTTAGCATTGATAAGATTCTTGGTGAATAAGTGTGACTTGAAGGCACTATTAATGGCTTCTTGCATCACTTTACTAATGTTGGAAGGGAGACTAATAGGTGGTAATTGGTCAGATTAGATTTGCCCTTTTTTTTGTGGGTAGGACATACCTGGCCAATTTCCCTCATTGTCAGGTAAATGCTGGTATCATGGCTTAACTGCACTGAAATAGCTTGGCTAGGGGAGCAGATAATTCTGGCATACATGTCTTCTGCACTAAAGCCGGGATGTTCTCAGGCCCATCAACCTTTGCACTATCCAGTTTATTCAGATCTTTTCTCCATGGCAACACCTCGGCCAAACAGGGTTGACTTGCCAAACAATTAGTACCTCTTTTGTTCTGTTGTGATGATTTGAAATTTGGTATTCTTGCATTGGTCCTGGTGGATGCATGAAAAAAAACTTCGACAACACATCTCTCATTTCAGCAATATTCGGATGATTCTTACCATCATGTAGATTTATACAAATTGGTTGGACACTGTCATTTATGATGGTTGAGACCTTTGGAGAAGAACCAGTAAGATGATCATGTTTGTGTTTTTGTCTGAAGAAATTTGCAGATAAATCAGCCTTGTGCTTTACATTCATATGCTTGGCTCCACCTGGCAAAGATTGGGAATGTTTATTGAACTTGTTAGTTGCCCAATTGCCTACCATCCTCAATTGGATTTTGTAAAGCTGTAAAGCTTTTATCTGATCTATTGATTACTGCACTATTTAACATTATCTATATCTGCTACTTTCAATGTTTGATATGCAAGTACTGTATTTCACTAGACTGGTGCCTCAGTCTGAGATATACCTCATGTAGCTCCTGACACAGCCTCTGCATTCCCCATTGAACCAGAACTGATCTCACAAAATCAAACTATGACCTAGTAAAGCTCTCCAGAGGTCTTGCAGCTCACAGTAAACTTAAACCAGGTATACTGTTGTGCAAGTTACCAATCAAACTACGCGAGAACAGTGAGAACAGTCTCTGTGTGGTTAAGGCTGTTCTGACAAAGTCATTTTCCAGGCATCCATTATTGTACAATTACAGAATATAGGATCTTTGCTTTCCTAGAATGTCCTTGACTTTATTTCAAGCAGTTCTCTATCAATAAATGGGCCAATTATGTACTATCTTATTTCAAAGATTACATTTGAAATGCTTCTTGGTCCTTCCAAAATGCTCTATTCTCACAATGCTATCATTTGCTTTCCATAGCATTTTGCAATGCTACATGTCCTATTCTCTAAACATTTATAATCTCTCTAGGATACCTATTACCAGTTCCATTTCATAAAGTAGCAACTTCAATTTAGAAAAAGCATTTTTTTTTGTCTTTTATCTAGTTGTAATTCTAAAGCCTCATCAAAGCTGCAGCACTCAGTAGTGCGCTGCATTATGGTCTTGATTCAGGGAGCCCCAAAGTTTCATTTATCATTTCTCTTTATTCTATGCCTTTAGAATAAGATGAAGATTCCCAAGAATAGTAAATAGGACTAAAACCGGATGGACACCTGCATCAACTTAGGCACCGAAAACAACAACCACACACACATTGCTGTCGATCCTACAAAGCCCTCCTTGCTATCATCTTGTGCCAAATTAGGAGAGTGGTCCCTCAGACCAGTCAAGCAGCAGGCCCGACAAAGTCATACTCATGTCCCAGACACCAACATCACCATCCCTGCATATGCCTAGTCCCTCCAGAAGGACAACCACACCATAGGCTATGGCACAGTGATATATAGTCAGGAGGATATTGCCTGTGAGTCCTCAGCATTGTCTCCGGAACCCATGGAGTTTCATGGCATCAGGTCAAACATGGGAAAGGAAACCTCCTGCTGATTAAAACCTACCCACGCTCTGTCAGCTGATGAATCAATACTCCTCTATGTTGAACACTAATCTGAAGAAGCACTGAGAGTGACAAGGACACAGAATGGATTCTGCAGTGGGAGACTTGAATGTCCATCACCAAGAGTGGCTCGTTGCACCACTACAGACTGAACTGGCTGAGTCCTGAAGAATGTATCTGCCACACTGGGCCTGCACAGATAGTGAAGGAACCAACAAGAGGGAAAAGCACACTTGACCTCACCCTCACCAATCTAACTATTGTCGCACTATTGCCATCACCAATCTAACTGGGTGTCATTGAAAGTGCTATTAAGCAACACTTGCATAGCATTTCTCCAGCCTGAAGATGTCTATCCACCCTGCTTGAGCCCTGATCCCTGCTTGGTTCCTTTAAATACTTCAGCTATATTGCATTGCTGCAGGTCATCATTATGCTCGCTCCCCGGGAAACCCAGAAGTCAAATGCAATTGCAGTGGCTGCATTAAAAAGCCAATGAGGAAAGCATTGCTGAAATTTAAGGATTCCTAATGATCTGCTGGAGTCCCCCACTATAAGCGAGTCATAAAGTTAAAATTCATCCCTTTTTTCAATGTAGCCTTCAATTTACACTCATAAACTTCCTTCAGATTAAATACTCGTGAATCTTGTCAATGTGCAATAGTTGAATCATTAAATGTTGATCTCCTCCAAGGTCTTTGATGTGGCATTGAAAATTATTATTTGTTCCATTCTTTGAAGTTTTTTTTTCATATCTCACAACAGATACCATCTCTTACTTTTGTTGGTTCATCCCAGCCTCCCTTCATCTATTACAATTCTTAGCTTGAGTGCCTTCTCTGATAGAAAAAGAAATTCTTACCTCTCCTCATTGTTACAATTTTGGAAGGGTTTGTTTCCATTTTACTAACACCTCAACAAATCTTAACCCTTCGTAAAACTCAAAGGTGTCTGAGACTTGAATGTCGTTCCTGATCTTTTGAAGCAATTCCAGGATGTTTCTTGCACTCACAAATAATATACGAGAAAAGGTTTGTCTTTTAACTCCACCCTCCAACCAGTGCTTCTCTGGGCTGAGTTTTCTGTTTGGCGGGGGGGCGGAGCTGGCACGGGCGGGCGCAGACCCAATCACTGCCTGCAATTGGGTCCACACCGCCATTTTACACGGGTGGGCCAATTAAGGCCTGCCCAGCGTAGTGCACGACTCCCAAGGATAACGAGAGAGAGCAGACGGCGGCGGGAGTGCATTATCCGCTGGGTCCAATGGCGACCCGGCGGCTGTTTATCAGAAGCACTAGCAGCCTTTGCAAGGCTGCTCACAATGTTAAGTGGAAGGGCTCACCAGAGGGCTTCTGGTGAGCATGCCAGTCCAGAGGGTAGGCCAGTGGAGCAGGCGAAGCTAGAAGATAGGGCAGCGAGACAGGCCACGCCAGAGGGTAGGGTAGGGGGCCAGTATATCCTTTGTTTCTCAGATGACTGCCTTGCTGCCCTCCTCGAGGAGGTGGCAGCATGGTGGGAGGTGCTGGTTCCCCAGGATGGGAAGAGGAGGCCCCCCACGTGATGAAATGTGCCTGGGATGAGGTGGTGAGCTCCCACAACATGGTGCGGCACACCTGGATCCAGTGCCACAAGTGCTTCAATGACCTGTTGCGCTCTGGCAGGGTGAGTACCATGATGGCATTGGTTACTTAACCCAGCAGGTTGGCTTACCCCCCTAGTGACAAAGGCACTGGGCTCATCTGCTGGCGCCTTGATGGCCAAGTGTGTGCAGTGTATTGAACACTGGACCTGGGGGAAGCCAGCAATGGGCGCGAAGCCTCTGGCTCGCTGGGTCTGGCTTGCTTGGTCCCAACTATAGTGGATAAAGGTCAGTGCACACCTGAACAGGGTAACCTGCTTGATTCAAGTGTGGACAGCTGATTGGGAGACACCGCAAAGATCACCCACCGACCCCTGAAAGGAGCCAGAGGCATAGAAGTTCAGGGCAGCTGTGACCTTCAGAGCCATTGCACGGGGTCCACCCACACAGTTTGTGGAGATCCCAGGCCCTATCATCTGACAGATATTGTTGACTGTCTCCCTTAAGAGACAGAGCCTTCTTCGGCACTGCACCTCAGACATATTGAGGTAGCTGCTTTGTCGCCTGTATACCCTGACAGCAGGATAGTGGCATCTTCTGCAGCCCCTTCCGCCTTGGACTACCTCTTGGTCCTACACCCTTTGCGCCTGCACCTGTCCTCCCAAAGATGGCTCTCCTGGAGGCTGAATGTGCACTCCTGGCCTCCTCCCCCTTCTAGCCCTCCCTTCCTCCTCAGAGGAGCTGCCTCCAGTGGACAGTTCAGCTCCCTTTCCCAGGCTAAAGGAAGGCTTCCTGAAACCTGCAGGCCCAGAAAGGAATACTCACTGCAGAGCGCTGACCTGAAGGTTAAGAATCCAGAAAAAGCAGTTGGTATGTGTTTTGATCACACAGATTACTGCAGATCACACAGTCAAGTTTCAAAAACTTTCATAAATAAATACTTGACTGTGCATACTCGCGACCCCAGTGAGCCCTCTTATCCCGCCTGTTGATGAGACATATAAAAATGTGTCCTACCTGCCTGCCCATTGCGCCCATGCAATGACCTGAAGATTGCACAGGCACTGAAAAATCGATGTCGATTGGTGCCTCAAGGGCGTTAATTGGCCTGTTAATTAATGGCGGGTGTGCGTCGGACTTCATCGTGCGCTCGCCCTGCAAAATATCACAATGGCAGGCGGTGACGTCGGGACGCTTGCCCAACGTCACGGCATGTCATTTTACGCGCGGATGTACAGGCCCCACCCCACACGCCAAAGGGAAAATTCTGCCCTCTGTTGCAATTTTTCATTTTATTTGTGCCTCTATGCTCACTGGCCCTCTGAGCATCTTTCTCTAATTTCTCCTAAATTCCGAACACGGTCCAATGGACTTTTCCTCCTCCTCATTGTTTCACTATCAAGTTGAAAGCCAACAAAATAAACCCTAGGTTCAAGTCTGTCACTCTATCTTATTCTTTTTCAGGATCTCAAAATTGGAGAACTTTACCTCCCTCAATCTCCTTTCCTTCTACAATTCAGACTATGAACCAAAACTTATGTAATTCCGCTATTAATTTTTGATTTATTACATTTTCTTTCTTACCTTTTCAATGTTGGTTCGGAAGTACATCTTCACTCTTCATCTCGGTTTCTGTAAATAATTTTTATAAAGTACCAAAATGTGGGAAGTCTTGGGCTTTGAACTGTGACTGGTGGAAATTGAATTCAGACTGATCAAACACAGAAATCTTGTAACCAGAGGACAGAGAAGGCTTGTCAGTCTGAGCTAGATTTGAACCCAGATTTCAAGGCTGAAAAGGCAAAGTTCGAACTTGCCATGGTTCCAATAAGAATTGTATTTTTTCTTTCAGATTACAGATCATGCCAATTCTGTCAAAGGTTGTGAGAGAAGTGACCATGAATCGACATCAGGATCCATCACCAAGTTTAAGCTAACGCTATGGGGAACCTACATGATTGAGCTCCCCAAAAGGGAAGAAAGTACGTGAATCTTGCAATACACATAAGTATTAAAGGGACAACAGGGCTAAGAGTTTCCATACAAAGCTTGAAAGCTGAAAAATGAGATACTGGGTCTAGAATCATTTCTATATAGTAAATATAAATACGTAGATTGCAGCTTATGGAGAGACATGTGAAGAGATTCTTAGTAAAATATTAGCAGCTGTTTAGAAATGCTTTGCATAGTACAGTTATTATTGCTTGCCTTTCAAGCCCAGAGATAGATTTTGCAGGGTTGTACTAGAACCTCATTGTGCAACATGCAGAAGCTGTAAATATACAACTAAAAACAAATCAACAATAATGAGTTATGACTAACATATCATTTTATCTCAATTTCAATTTAAGTATTAAACTCCATATAAGTGGTAGAAGTACAAGCAGCTGAATTTTTCTGACAGTATCTGTCCAACTTCAAATGCTATAGAGCTGATAGAGCAAGAGAAATGGGTGGAGAGCCCAACCACCAAAACCATGGCCCCAGAATTGCCTGACAATTTTATGCAGTGACCTTATCCCACATTCAAATAAAGATAGGTCATGTGGATTAGTTATTGCTAGAATTTCAGTAAGTTTTCTCAAATCCTGGCACTAGAAAGTACCACAATCTTTTAGCAATCACCAAGATTTACCATTTTACCATACCTATGTGAGATTATTCAACAATTTAAAGTGAGATTTTAATTTTTGGCAAATAATTCAAAGAATTGGTATTGGTATTGATAGATCAGTTGGAGAGAAAGTGTGTCCACTGGCTGACTGGAAACCAGGGGAGGTAATCTGAAGACAGTGATTAAAATAATTGCCAAAATATTCGGGGGGAATTAGTTTATTTTTTACTCAGCAAGTTGTTACAATCCGGAATGCACTGCCCAAAAGAGTGGTGAAAGCAGATTCAATAGTAACTTTCTAGATGGAATTGGATATATATTTCAAATTGAGAAATTTACAGGAATAAAGAAGTAAAAGCGGGGGAGTAGAGCTAATTAGATAGTTCTTTTAAAGAACCAGGACAGGCACGATAGGCCTAATGGTCACCTTCTGTTCTCTATAAAACAAATCGTTATTGATGATCCCTTGCATTGCTCTTGGGTAACAATTAGTTAACATCCTTTTAGGAAGCATGCTTTTCTAAATAAAAAAGAGAACAAAGATACCTCAATTAATATGATACACAAGCAAACAGATCTGCTAAAGATTTGCACATTTATTGATTACCTATTCATACTTTTAATCAACATGATTCTGTTTTGTGCCTAAAACCCTACCCATACATGAGCTTAACCTCTTCCACCTGTGATGTTACATCAGTATTTGGAGGCCATGAGGGACTATACCACTGCAACCCTTGAAGACTTTTCTCAATGTTGCTGATCTTTCTGCACGACCTGTTTCTGGTGTCATGTTGCTTGCACATCCAGTGTCTATTGGGCTAAGGCCAAAAGATTCCTTCTGTGCTAGCATTGGAAAGGAACTGATTGTTGTGGCCACATTTTCACGATCATGAGAAACAGCGATATCTGAGACCAGTCCTTGTAGCTTGTGTGTTCTAAAAAAAAAGGCTCACCTGGACTAATTGTCTGGAGGAGAACAGACCAAATATTTTCAACTGGGCAATGAATGCCCTGATCTAAGGTGCTGTTGAGGTTATGTGTAAGATGAAGCAATTGTGGTTGCCATTCCAAAAGAATCATGCATGGAACAACCTCCTACCATCGTGTTGCCACAGAAATCTCCTGGGCTGCCACTTGCACCAAGGTGATCTGCATACCTTCTATCAGACCTTCTTCATTGTGTTGCCAATTATGGGCATGGACTACTCCAATTTACTCACTATCTACGACATGAAAAGAGACAGTTGGAGAGGAAGTTTTTTTTAAATTCATTCATGGGATGTGGGCTTCGCTGGCTGGGCCAGCATTTATTGCCCACCCCTAGTTGCCCTTGAGAAGCTATCTTCTTGAACAGCTGCAGTCCATGTGGTGTAGGTACACCCACAGTGCTGTTAGGAAGGGAGTTCCATGATTTTGACCCAGCGACAGTGAAGGAACGGTGATATATTTCCAAATCTGGTGAGTGACTTGGAGGGGAACTTCCCAGTGGTGGCGGTTCCCATCTATCTGCTGCCCTTATCCTTCTAGATGGTAGTGGTAGTGGGTTTGGAAGGTGCTGACGAAGGAGCCTTGGTGAATTTCTGCAGTGCATCTTGTAGATGATACAAACAGCTGCTATTGTGCGTTGGTGGTCGAGTGAGTCAATGTTTGTAGATGGGGTGCCAATCAAGCGGGCTGCTTTGTCCTGGATGGTGTCAAACTTCTTGAGTGTTGTGGGAGCTGCACTCAGCTAGGCAAGTGGGGAATATTCCATCACACTCCTGACTTGTGCCTCGTAGATGGTGGACAAGCTTTGGAGAGTCAGGAGGTGAGTTACTCGTCGCAGGATTCCTAGTATCTGACCTGCTCTTGTATCCACAGTATTTATATTGCTAGTCCAGTTCAGTTTCTGGTCAATGGTAACCCCTAGGATGTTGATAGTGGGGGATTCAGTGATGGTAATGCAATTGAATGTCAAAGGGCGATGGTTAGATTCTCTCTTGCTGGAGATAGTCATTGCCTGACACTTGTGTGGTGCGAATGTTACTTGCCACTTGTCAGCCCAAGCCTGGATATTGTCCAGGTCTTGCTGCATTTGGACATGGACTCTTTAATTGTCACAGTCCTTATCAGAACTTAGGAAGGAACAGGGAGGAGGTCCTGCTGAGGGTGTATTAGGAGTTAGGAGCAAAACCAGAAAAGCAGGACATCAAAGTCAATAATCTCTGTGTTATTGGCTAAACCACATGCAAATTGGTATAGAGAAGAACTGACTGGGAAAGTTAACATATCTAAAGGTCTGATGCAGAAAAGAGGGGTTTATTTTCGTAAGGAACTGGCACCAGTATTGGGACAGGAAAGAGCTGTAAACTTTGGACAGCTCCACTTGAACCAGAATGGAGCCAGTTTCCTTGCAGGAAAGTTAAATAAGGAGGCTAAATAAGCTTTAAACAAGTAATGTGGTGGGGAAGAATCTACATGAAAGAAGCCTAAATATACGTGAAACAGGAAAGGAGAACATTGGACAGACTAAACTAAGGGAGGAGATAAATGACCAGGGAATAAACAGAGTCATAGAACAGAAATGTAAAAAGATTGTTAAAAATAAAGTGAGAAGAACTCCTATTAGAAATGAGTAAACCAGCCCATGAAGCACTGCTCATGGTGTATGTAATGAAAAAGAGAAAATGGAGGAGGTAATACACTGAGGTACCAGATATAGTAGACGTAACTGAGACATGGCTACAGAGAAATCAGGACTGGGAATTAAAATTTGCACGGTGTAATGTATTTAGAAGAGATAGGGAAAAGGGGGAGGTGGAGTTGTTGTAATTATTAGTGATAATAGAATGCGTCATTAGAAAGATAGGATCCATTTGGAAGAAATAAGACATAGTAAAGGGTCAATCGCATCTAATAGACGTAGTCTACAGATCACCTAATAAAGAGAGGTAGAGGAAGAAAAATGCAAACAAATTAGGTAAATGAGTGAAAAGGTAAAGTAATTGTCATTGGAAATTTTAATGACACTAAAAGTAATTGGCGAGAAGAAGTATGTAAAAGATAAAGGAATTGAATTCCTACAATATATATAGGACTACTTTCTAACCTACTTTGTAGAAATCCAACAGGGGAGGGTTCATTACTGGATCTAATAATGGTGAATGGACTACATTCATGGACTACAGATAGGGGGACATCTAGGCAATAGTGAACTTAATATAAAATGATTTAAGATAATAATTGAGAAGAACATAAATATGACAAAGAACAGGATATATGTTGGAGAAAAGCTGATTTTAAGGACCAGATAATGAAGCTTGTGGAATAAAATGAACAATATCAGCAAACACGGTGTAGAAGAGCAATGGGAAACATTTGAAATAGTGTTCAACAGAGTCCAGGAAAAATATATTCCACTAAAAAACAAGAACCAGCTAAACACTAATGAGACATCATGGATGGATAAGGAGATAAGGGAAAAGGCATAAAATATGGACAGCAGAGAAGAGCAAGACAAGGGAGAATACACAAAGATTAGAAGAAAAGTCAAAAGAAAGGTAGGAAAACAAAGAGGAACAATGAATTAAAGTATCAAGAAATATAAAACTAAATATCAAAATATTCTATAGGCATGGCAATAAAAATTGGAAATGAAGGACGGAATTAAAGCCACCAATTGGGATGGACTGGATAAAATCACAGGCAGCGATACTGAAATGGCAGAAATATTAGAAAATTATTTTGATTTGGTATTTACAAGAGAGACAGATGTCATGTCATCAGAAAATAAGATTAGAAATGATATCACCGCATTTAAAATTTAAATAAACTAATCATATTTAAAGGGGATAAAATCCTTGGTCCGGGTGGATTGCATCCATGCATTTTAAAAGAATCTTGAGAAGAGGCAGCAGAGGCATTATTTGTTAGAAAAAGGTGTAGTGCCAGAGAACTGGCTGGTGGCCAATGTTATATCTGTATTTAAGAAGGGAGATAGAACATAATCAGGGAACTGTAGACCAATAGTATGAAAAATAATAGAAACCCAACAAAAGGAGAAAATTTTTAAAATCTAGAAACCAAAAATATAGTAATCAATAGTCAGCATGGATTTCAAAGTGGAATGTCTTGCACGACCAACCTCATTGAATTCTTTGAGGAGACAACAGAGAGAATAACTAAGGGTGATGTAGTGGCTCAAACAGTGGGCAGGATTTTACCGTTGGCAAGCAGAGGGCAGGGCCAGGTCGCCGACACGTAAAATGACGCGGGATGATATCTGGCGGAAACCCCGACGTCACCCCGCCCCATTTAAATTTTCAGGAGGGTGGGAGCGCAGCAAAATCAATTGAGGCCATTGACAGAGGCAATTAAGTAATTGAAGGACTTGCCCGTCCAACCTGGCGGGAACTAGAAAAAAACATGAAACCTCATCCACCAGCAGGATGAGGTTTCATGTAAGATTTAAAAAATTTTAATAAAGTTGTTATGGAAACTATGAACATATGACATTGTCACATGAGGGGACATGTAAGGGATTTTTTTTTTCTATTTTTAATATTTTTAAAAGTGCAGGCAATCTCCCTGAGGCTGCACTTAGCCTCAGGGAGATGAGTGTGCTCTTTCGTGCACATGCGCAAAACAGCGCACTCTCGATTTTAGGGATTCCGTGTCCCCCTCCCCTCCCACACAGGGAGCGCATAGCACTTCTGTGCGGATGTCATGCTGGGCAGACCTTAATTGGCCTGCCTGCACAAAATGGCGCCGCAGCCCCAATTGCTGCTGGCGATCGGGTCCGTGCCCGCCCGCGATTGGATCAACCCCACCTGCCTCCCACCCGCCTGACAAACGGAAAATTCAGCCCAGTGTGTGGGAAGAAGGGGTTCTGATTCATGGGGCACTTTCACCTTTACTGGAAAATGAAGGAGCTCTTCCATTAGGATGAACTCCACTTAAATAAGGCTCGAATCAGTTGGCAAATTATATAACTAGGGCTGTGGTAGGGCTTTAAACTAGAAGAGGAGGAGGAGGGGTCAAATCAGGGGAAATTTAGAAACCTAAAGAGTGAAGTCGAAGCAATAGAGCAGTGCATTGATTTGGATAAAAACAAGCAGAGTTGGCAGGGAAGGACAGTGTTTAACAGTAATAGTATATCAGTGAATAAGATCCTTGCAAAGAATAGTGATAAAAAAATAAAGCTAAAGGCTCTTTATCTGAATATAAAAACAGATTTCAACAACCTGTACAAAAAATGGAGGAGAGTAAGTAAAGTAAATTTGGTTTCTTAAAGGTAGAGGCAGGAAAAAATATGGGAACTGAGGAAATGGCAAAGACATTGAACAAATTTTTTGGGCTGAATTTTTCTGATCCCATGGTGGCGGGATTGGTGACAGGACGGCTGAAAGAATGAGGGAAGCCACGTTGGAATGACTTTCCCGATGCATTCTCAGCATCAGGGAACTTTCCCAGGCATGGCCTGGGAAGTAGGTCGACTTCCCACCCCACAGAGGTGGGCAGCCAATTTGCATAGTTAAGGCCCCACTTAGGAGTGATTTTGTGGTCTTGGTGGCATTTTGCCAGTAGCGAATGCCTGTCCCCACCCCATCATATATCGAAGCTGCCAGCTCAATTCAGATGGTCTTCCCTGGGCCAGAGGCTCCATGCCTCAGAAAGGTGGCTGCATTTATAAAAGGCCACTTTACAGGCTGGAGGCTTTAGTTCTTGGAATCCCTATCCCTTTTACCAACAGCCTTCTCTTCCTTTTTACATATTTTCCTCTTTGAATGCAAACTCTCATTGTATCACTAGATTTTTAAAATCTAACTATAAAACCCCTTTCATAGACCCGATTTGATTAGTAAACTTTGAAAAAAAACCCATTGCTTAGCTTCTTCTGACTAGCTGTGATATTACACCCATTCTTTTGAATGGTTGATTTAAAAGTGCAAATTTCCCCCTTTTCACTTATCCTTGTAACTTCCCTAAATTTACCTAATTGCCATTTCAAACCTTCTATACATCAAAACCTCTAGACCAGCTGGCTTTAATCCAATTAAGACACACACACACGCACATGGACACAGACACCACTACACTCCATTTTAAAATAATTTCCAAGAACATTATTATGGGCAGAATTTTCCCATTGGTGTGTGGGGGTGGGACCCGCACACTGATGCATAAAATGACGTGGTGACGTCAGGCAAGCGGCCGTCGTCACGGCACTCCGTTGCGATATTTTGTTGGGTGGGCGCGCGATGATATCCGATGTGCACCTGCCATTAATTAATGGGTCATTTAAGGCCCTTGAGGTGCCAATCGACACCGATTGTTTGGTGCCCGTGCGATCGTGGAGTCGACGCATAGGCACAATGGACAGGCAGGTAGGACACATTTATATAAACTTCATCCACAGGTGGGATAAGAGGGCTCAGTGGGGTCACAAATGTGCGCACTGTCAAGTATTGATTTTTCAAAGTTACTGATACTTGACTGTGCAATCTTTAATACTTCAAAATGCATACCAGCCGCTTGGACTGGACTCACAACCTTCAGTTCAGCACTCTGCAGTGAGGAATTCTTTTTGGGCCTGCAGGTTTCAGGAAGCCTTCCCTTAGCCTGGGAATGGGAGCTGAACTGTCCACTGGAGGCAGCTCCTCTGAGGAGGAAGGGAGGGCTAGAAGGGGGAGGAAGTCAGGAATGCACATTCAGCTTCTAGGGGAGCCACCTTTGGGAGGACAGGTGCAGGCACAAGGGGTGCAGGGCCCAGAAGTAGTCCAAAGTGGAAGGAGCTGCAGAAAATGCCACCATCCTGCTGCCAGGGTATACAGGCGATGAAGCAGCTACCAAAATCAGTTCTGTTGAAGGATCATGAGGACTCAAAACGTCAACTCTTTTCTTCTCCGCCGATGCTGCCAGACCTGCTGAGTTTTTCCAGGTAATTCTGTTTTTGTTTCAGCTACCTCAATATGTCTGAGGTGCAGTGCTGAAGGAGGCTCCATCTCTCAAGGGCGACAGTCAATAATAGGGTAGTAATAGTGAGGTATTTCAACTTCCCCAACATTAACTGGGTTAGTCATAGCGTGATAGGTTTAGAGGGAGCGGAATTCTTAAAATGCATCCAGGAGAGCTTTTTAAGCCAGTTCGTAGAAGGTCCCTACAAGAGAGGGGGCTGTCCTGGACTTAATTTTAGGGAATGAAGCCAGGCAAGTGGTAGCGGTATCAGTGGGGGAGCATTTTGCAGATAGTGATCATAACTCCATTAGATTCAAGGTTGTTATGAAAAAGGACAAGGATGGGCCAGAAGTCAGAGTTCTAAATTGAGGGAAGGCCATATTTAATAAGATCAGATATGATTTGGTCAGAATGGACTGGGAGCAGCTACTTTTAGGTAAATCTGCATCAGAGCAGTAGGACTCATTCAAGAAGGAAATAGGAAGAGTACAAGGCCAGCATATTCCAGTAAAGACAAAGGGTGGAACCAACAAATCCAGGGAACCCTGGATGTCGAGGGATATACAGGATTCGTTAAAGAGAAAAAGAGAGGCTTATGGCAGATACTGATGGCTCAAAACAGCGGAAGCCCTGGAGGAGTATGGAATGTGTAGGGGGGAACTTAAAAAGGAAATTAGGAGAGCAAAAAGGGGGCATTTAAAACATTGGCAGGTAAAATAAAGGAAAATCCAAAGTTATTTTACAAGTACATTAAGAGTAAGAGGATAACTAGGGAAAAAGTAGGGCCCATTAAGGACCATAGTGGTAATTTCTGTGTGGAGCTGGAAAATGTAGGTAGGGTTCTAAATGAATACTTTGTGTCGGTGCTCACAAGTGAGAGGGACGATGTGGGTATGGAAATCAGGCAGAAGAACTGTGATATAATTAAAAGAAATTAGCATAGAAAGGGAGGAGGTTCTAAGTAGCCTGGCAGGCTTAAAAGTAAATAAATCTCCAAGCCCAGATGAAATGTATCCCAGGCTGTTGAGTGAGGCATGAGAGGAGATAGCAGGAGCGCTGGCAATAATTTTCAATACCTCTCTGGCCACAGGAGAGGTGCCAGAGGACTGGAGGACAGCCAATGTGGTATCATTATTCAAGAAGGGAGGAATGGATAAACCAGGGAACTAGAAGCCAGTTAGTCTAACCTCAATGGTGGGGAAACTATTGGAAGCAAACCTGAGGGATAGAATTAATCTGCACTTGGAGAGGCAGGGATTAATCAAGGGCAGTCAGCATGGTTTTGTTAAGGGGAGGTCATGTCTAACCAATTTGATTGAATTTTTCAAAGAGGTAACCAGGTGTGTAGATGAGGGCAATGCATTTGATGTAGTCTACTTGTACTTCAGCAAGGCTTTTGATAAGGTCCCACATGGGAGACTGATAATGAAGGTAAGAGCCCATGGATTCAAGGCAGTTTGGCAAATTGGATCCAGAATTGGCTGAGTGGCAGGAAGCAGAGGGTGATGGTCGAGGTTTGTTTTTGTGACTGGATGCTTATGTCCGTTGGAGTTCCACAGGGTATGGTGTTGGGTCCCTTGCTGCTTGTGGTATATATAAATGATTTAGACTTGAATGTAGGAGAGTTGATCAGTAAGTTCGCGGATGACACGAAAATTGGTGGGGTGGTAAATGAGGGGGATAACCTTAGATTACAGGAGGATATAGACGGGCTGGTCAGATGGGCTGATCAGTGGCGAATGGAATATAATTCGGATAAGTGTGAAGTGATGCACTTGGGCAGGACAAACAAGGCACGGGAGCACACAATGAATGGTAGGACCCTGGGAAGTACCGAGGATCAGAGGGACCTTGGTGTACATGTCCACCAGTCCCTTAAGGTAACGGGACAGGTAGATAATGTGGTTAAGAAAGCATATGGGATACTTGCCTTTATTAGCCGAGGCATAGTATATAAGAGCAGGGAGGTTATGCTGGAACTGTATAAGACCCTGGTTAGGCCACAGCTGGAGTATTGTGTGCTGTTCTGGACTCCGCATTATAGGAAGGATGTGATTGCACTAGAGAGAGTGCAGTGGAAATTTACCAGGATGTTGCCTGGGCTGGAGAGTTTTAGTTATGAGGAGAAATTGGATAGACTGGGGTTATTCTTCCTGGAGCAGAGGAGATTGAGGGGGGACATAATTGAGGTGTATAAAATTATGAAGTACATAGAAGGAACTTTTCCCCTTGGCAGAGGGATCAGTAACCAGGGGGCATAGATTTAAGGTAAGGGGCAGGAAGTTTAGAGTGGATGTGAGGAAGGATTTTTTTAGCCAGAGAGTGGTGGGGATCTGCCTGAAAGGGCGGTAGAGGCAGAAACTCTAATAACATTTAAGAAGCATTTGGATATGCACTTATGATGCCATGGCATACAAGGCTATGGCCTAGTGCTGGAAAATGGGATTAGAATAGTTAGGTACTTGTTTGACCAGCGCAGACTTGATAGGTCGAAGGGCCTTTTTTCTGTGCTGCAGGCCTCTATGACTGTACAACTATATCTGTCAGATGATTGGGCCTGAGATCTCTGCTAACTGTGTGGACGGATACCCCATGCCAGCTGCCCTCAACTTCTATGCCTCTGGCTCCTTCCAGGGGTCTGTGGGTGATCTTTACAGTGTCTATAAATCAGCTGTCCACACTTGTATCAAGCAGATTACAGACACTCTGTTCAGAGGTGCATTGGCCTTCATCCACTGCAGTTGGGACCAGGCAAGTCAGACACAGCGAGCCAGAGGCTCCGTGGCCATTGTTGGCTTCCCCCACGTCCAGGGTGCTATAGACTGTACACATGTGGCCATCAAGGCGCCAGCAGGTGAGCCCGGTGCCTTCGTCAACAGGAAGGGCTTCATGAACGTGCAGATGGTGTGTGATCACAGGATGCTGATTCTACAAGTCTGTGCAAGGTACCCAGGCAGTTCCCACGATGCCTACTTCTTCAGACACTCCCAGATGTCGGGGCTCTTCAGTTCTCCAGGCCGGCTGGATGGGTGGCTGCTGGGGGACATGGGCTATCCCCTCAGAAGGTGGCTCATGACGCCTCTCCACCATCCAAG
Organism: Carcharodon carcharias; assembly: GCF_017639515.1. Classification (NCBI taxonomy): domain Eukaryota; kingdom Metazoa; phylum Chordata; class Chondrichthyes; order Lamniformes; family Lamnidae; genus Carcharodon; species Carcharodon carcharias. The sequence continues at coordinate 71,582,501 of NC_054477.1, read as the reverse complement.
AACAGAAGCTGAGCAGCTGCAATGGGAGCCACGCCTCCATAAGGGCTGTGGTGGAGAGAACCATCAGCCTTCTCAAAGTGCACGTCCGATGCTTGGACCGCTCAGGGGGCGCAGTCCAGTACCCTCCAGATCATGTGTCGGTGATAGTGGTTGCATGCTGCACTCTCCACAATCTTGCGCTGGAAAGGGGGGGATGCAGTGGACGATGAAGGCGTCAACGCAGTGGCTGCACACGATGTGTCCAGCAGTGAGTCCAAGAATGAGCATGCACAGGGAAATGCTGAGGGGGTAGACACTGACCCGGGCACACTTCAGGGAGGCAGGGACATCCGGGAGGCTTTAATCCAACGAACCTTCAGCTAGCACACCACAAATGGGCCTCCAGGACAAGCCTGGGCTGCAGGCTCTATACTCGACACCTGAGTGCAAAATCTGCCTGGGTCGGAACATTAACTAAGGGCCTTGTTAATAAAGCTGAATGTCCCACAAATCATTCATAACATTATTGGAAATCATCCACCTGCAGAAGAGGCACCCTCAGCCATGGTGACATGTCTGAATTTAATATTACAACCAAAGGAACTTAAGAAAACAAAATGACAAATGTGTTAAACATCACACCAACTCATAAAGACCAAATTGCAGGCCAACACAAAAGCACCAGTGATAAACTCGTGGTGTGCCTCAGGTGCCTTATGTTTATGTTTGCCGGTGCCACCTCTTGGTGCTGCCCCATCGCTGGGAGTGGCATCTGCAACAGCCTGCTCACTCTGCTGTTGGCCTCAATGACCTTGGCGACCATCCTCTGGCCCATGGAATCTGTGCTGGCCCGGTCTGGGAGGGGGCTGCCAGTACCACAGCTGGCATCTCCCCTGTTGTTGCAGCCTCATTGGCTGCAACAATCACTGGCAGAGGGGTGGAAGAGCTGTCGCTCTCATCTGGAGCGCCCTGAAAGGAGCCCGCAGAGATGACAGGCAGCTGCTGCCCCGATGTAAGGTCGCTTCGGACCTCCCTGCTCAACGTGGATGGGATGGGCACCAAGCTGGGAAACTTGGTGCCCAGACCAGGTCCTACACTGGCACTGACCAGCTCAGGTCAATGCCGATGTGAGGGCTTGCTGGTCCGAGCGCAGCCCCAGGAAGTCCTGATTGGTCTCCTGGAAGAGCCTCTGCACAAATGTCACCAGTTTCTCCATGGAGGACGCATGGCGCGCGGACATGAGGCTCATTGCTCATATCGGCGATAGACCACTCAGTCTCCTCCACCACGGACACCAAGCCAAGCATGGCTTCATGTACCTCCACCAAATGCTCCCGCACACCTGGCTGCATTTCCTGCGTTTGCTGCGTCGCGGACAACTCCAGAGGCACATCATCAGACACCGACTGAGCATGTACCTGGTCCCCTGCAGTCCTCCCACTGCTAGCACCATGGGCACTCTCTGTCTCTGTCAGCTCCTCCAGTGACTGTGAAATGCCCTCACCATTGTGCTCTGGGACACCAGCCGATGTTCTAATTCCCACCGAGGTGCTAGTATAGTGCCTGCTATAGCTGGTGCCTGCAGAGGTGGTGTGATGCTGGTGAGTTCAAGACTTCGTGGCCCTCAGGTGTGAGAGGGAGCCTCTGCTGCTTCTCCTCCCGGCCGTGCTCCACAGATGCTGACAGGAAGAACAAGGACAGTGGATCAGCTAACGTGAAGACAATGTCAATGAGCATCCCTGTCCCCCAGATCATTATGCGCTCATCCTTCCATAACGATGGTCAAACCATGTTGCAAAATTAAATCACTTAACATTCAGCACTGCCATGGCTATTGGGAGAACAATGGTGACCTCACTGCCAGGCAAACATACCTGCCCATGGCACTCCAGCCTCACCAACACGAGTGGACCTGGGCACATGGCGCCTCTCCAAATCTAGAGCCTGCTGCTTGAAGCAGTTGAGGTCTAGCCCTCCACCAGTCCTCACCCGCTCAGTGGCATTATGTCCATTCTTCTTCTGAAAAGGAGAGAAGCGCATTGATGAGTGCTACTTGTACCTGGGCTCCCTTCACTGCCGTCCTACCCCAACCAGAGTGGGACAATGCAGGGCTCCAGTGCCTCCTCACCCCGCAGCTGCCGAACACTCAGACAAAGATGCAAGGTCTGTCCCCCCCACCACCCCCTTGGCCAAATGCTGCCTGCATCACATTAGGTGCCACAAGGTCTAACCTTCCATAGCAAGGAGGCGCAAGCACATGGAGCAAGAGGACAGCAGATCAATCGGTGCCAACCCCACCTTGAAGTTCCCCTCCCAGCATGTCATCACCCTGACTTTGACATGTCCTGGAGTTCTAGCACTGCGCCTAGGTGCATATCCTCCAGGGTGCCCCCAAAACAATATTGTGAGTCTCAGTGTACCACGTGCTGGGGGTGCAGAACCCATCTCTTCACCACCCTCTCAGAGTGATCTCAGCATGGGCAATATCTGCTGGCCCACCCAGCGAAGGTCACATGTCGTCACTGATTCAATGCAGTCACTACACTCAAACATCGGGGAGGGGTGGACCAGGACGGAAAGCCTACCTGCTGGGTTGACCAATGCCAACATGGTACTCGCCCTTCCCGAGCGTAGCAGGTCATTGAAGCGCTTGCGACACTGGATCCAGGTGCGTCGCACCACATTGCGGGAGCTCACGACCTCCGCCACCTCCTCCCAGGCATGTTTGGTCATGTGGGGGAGGCCTTTTCCTACCATCCTGGGTACGAGGACCTTCTGTTGTGCTGCCACCTCCTTGTGGAGGGCAGCAAGGTAATTGTCAAAAAAAATGAGGGGCACAGTGCCCCCCTACCCTACCTTCCTGCTTGGCCTGATCACCAGCAGCTCTCTGAGGAGCCCTTCCACTGGCCATGATTCACAGCCTTGGAAAGGCTGCAGCAACTTTTTAAAACAGGCCACTGGGGTCACCATTGGACCCAGCGATCACTGCAGTCCCACTGCCGCCCGCCCACTCCCACTGTCCTCAGGAGCTGCAATTCGTGCTGGGTGGGCCTTAATTTGCCCACCCACTTAAAATGGCAGCGCGAATCCGATCATGGGCAACGATCGGGTCTGCGCCCGCCCGCTCCCACACTGCCCACCCGACAGGCAGAAAGTTCTGCCCTATATCTTCTTGACAAGGTAGCTGTAGAGGAAATGGTTATGATTTTCCAAAATTCCCTTCATTCTAGAATGCTGCCAGCAGTTTGGAAGTTAGGAAATGCAGCACCACTATTCAAAAGGGAGGGAGAAAAAAAACAGGCAACTACAGGCTAGTTAGCCTGACATTAGTCATTGGGAATATGTTGGAATATAATATTTAAAAAGTCTTAACAATGCATTTAGAACATCTTGGCATGAACAGCAGGGCCTGGGAGAGGGGGTTGCAAATAGTGCCAAACACTGGGGCCTGGGTGCTGGGAGGGCTTGGGCACTGGGTGAGCCTGGGCTCGGTATTTTAGACAGAGTTTTTGTCCTTCAGACAAGCTTCAGACCTGAAAGAGCGGCTTTAAAATAAAATCGACACTGCCAATCTGTCAGTTCCGATTCTTGTAAAGATGGTCTTTAAAGTCAGTCTCACCAAGTTGCGGTGCTGCTGCTTCTGACCTACAGGCAGCTTTGTGGTTCCAATTTTTTTTTTGGAAAGCCCGCCAGAAAACCAGCAGCGCAGGAACTGAATGTGTTCGTGGATGAAAAATAGTAAGTGAAAACTCCAATTATTTTAGAGCCAACTAGTTGCTGTGGGGATGTGGGGATGGGAGAGGGGGTAGGGGGTGATGAGGGAGTGGGGGGGTAATGGGGTGCGGGGTAGAGCGGGGAGGTTGTGGGATGGGAGCGAAAGGAGGTTGGGGGGTTGAGGTGGGGGAGTGGTTGGGTGGGGTTAGGGATTGGGCTGGGGAGGAGATTGGGGGATTTGGGAGGTTGGGTGGGGGTGTGGTGTGGGTGGGGTGTCTCTTTTAAGGTTTAGTACCACAAAATTGAATATTGTATACTTCTCAAAATTCTGTTTTGAATTTAAACCAGCATATAAATAGCAGTCTAAAATTTCATTGTGTCTTAAAGTAGACAAAATTCTGATGATGTGCTGTGTTGATATACCGTGGGTTTGAGAATCTTGAACCTCATCAAAATAAACGTAAGAAACTAAAAACCAGGAGTGATTCAAAACAGGGGTTGATTCACTATCGCCTGTTTTATTACTGTTGCTAAGTTTGGGAATGAAATTGTTATTTGTCACTAAGAGATTGCTGAAAGGAAGGTTTTACAAATCTCTACTCCATCCTAGGTTCACCCCAATCTGCACCATCCTGTTTAAAATCTAGCAGAAGATGGTTGCATTGTGGGACTAAAATTTCTCTGGGGAAAGGATTCCTGATCATCCATTGTAACTTCAGAAAAAACAGTCCATTGAAATTCCAGAGAAACAGCATAAAGGGCTTTTACCATAAAGGGCCTTCATAGAAACCGAATCCTATGAATTAAGTGTTTCTAAAGATGGGCCTGAATCTTCTGGTCAGTGTGCAGGGGCGGGCTCTGCCCGCCAACGCGTAAAACGACGCGCATTGACGTCGGGCATGCGTCCCGACGTCACCGCACATCATTCTGATCTTCAGTTCAGTGGGCACACACCGGAGTTGGCTGTGCGCCTGCCGAATTGTCAATGGCCTATTAAGGCCATTAATCAGCTAATTGAGGCATTTGTAAGGGCTGCCCGTTCAACCTTAAGGTTGGTGGGCAGGCAAAGAGCCCAGGCGGCCTTTGTATTTTTCATGGAACCTCATCCATCGGCGGGGTGAGGTTTCATGAAGGCTTTATTAATTTAATAAAATGCTTCAAGTAAATTGATAAACGTGTCCCATCTCATGTGACAATGTCACATGAGGGGACATGTCTGAATAATTTCTTTATTTCTTTTTTTCAATTTTTCACAATTAAGTTAATCTCCCTGCGGCAGCTTTGTATCTGAGGGATATTTCTGTGGTCCGTCACACTGGGTGGGCTTTCCACACAAAATGGTGGTGCGCAGCCGATCGCGGGCAGCAATTGGTTACGTGCCCGCCTGCAGCCGCTTCCGAACCACCCACCCAACTGGGAGATAATTCTCCCCAAGATTTCTCTCAAGATATTTCGTTCACAATTTTTTAGCTATTGGAGTTTCTTATTTATTAATTACATTTTCCCATTTTAGGCTGTAAATTCACAGTGTATAACACAATTTGTATGACAGCTTCTCGGGGACAGAGGGGCATTCCAGTTCTTGAGTTCAAGCCACACTGAATTTTTGTACCATGTATCATTTTTCTGTCAAAAATTCAGATCCACAATTCAATCTACTTTTTTCCTGAGCTGCTGGTCGATGTCCGATTGGCAAATCTATGGGATAGTGTCATTAACATAAAATGGGCAGGTGCCATTTATGGTATATTGTGGGTTAGCACCAGAGCTGTCAGAACGGCAAGGTTGTATTAGTTACAGAGTTAAATTGTTTTGTAAATGTGGTGATTTCTTTGTAATACTTTTCGAACATCAGTGGATTGCCCTGTGATTAATTATCCTTCAAGAATCAGCATTGGGCTTCCAATTTCACCATTGCTACAGTCACTCTGCCTACTGCATGTAGATGTAATGAAAGACAGACAAAACCTACATTTATACACCATCTTTCACAATGTGTCAAATTGTTTTACAGTCAATTAAATACTACTGAGTTGTAGTCACTGGTATAATGTTAGCAATGTTATCAAATAGCAGAGCAGGCTTGAAGAGCTAAATGGCTTACTCCTGCTCCTAATATGTATGTTCGTATGTCATTCTGGCTGGGTGAGATGAGCTGGGCTAGATGGCCTTTGTCATCCCTAATTATCTTGCAAACAGAGGGTTGAATCGTGGCTGGAATGCTGTTTACTTTGTTGCTAATGGAAGTTTACTGTGAGCAAGCCTTATGGGGTGAAATTGTCAGGACAGGAGAGCTTAATGAGCTCATAGTAAATCAGTAGCCTGTTTTACTCCTGCACATGATTCCAAAGAATTTTGTCCATTCACATCAATCTTGTCCTTTTGTCTACTTACCTATTATCCCACTACATCTTGGTGCTTTTTATGAGTTTTTTGAGGAATGAAATATTGTGATAACGTTGTGTTGCATTGTAAGTATTGAAAATATATTGTAGTGAAAAGCAGAAATCAGCAGTGTCTTCAGAATTGCTGATCAAGAAAACACAGATACAATTGTGAACTATTGAGTCTTTGAGCTCTGGCCTCTTAAAAGTTGTGTCGCACAGAGACACCTGAGGGCTCCAAAACTTCTCACTGATAGTGAAGACCTATGTTGTTCAATCATTCAACTTTGATGTTCAGGAATCATTTGATCCTTCTCCCCTGTGAAATTACTGATAAAATAGAATCCAATAACATGTTGTGTATGAAATAATTATATGGAATAATATCAAGCACCCAGGCAGGAGAAAGTCTTCTAATTTTTCTACAGAATGGAAAAGATCTTGTGTAGTTTATCGGGTTGATTATTTCCTCCAAAATGAATTTACTGTCACTGTGTTCATATGGTGCAATGTGCAGAAAATGTTAATGAGGTCTGAGGCAGTCACCAAAACCAGTGTTATCATCTGCACAATATTATAAGTAACTAATGGGATATTTTCCTGTCAAATTAACAATATTTCATAATGCTCTTAAAGTAAAATTTATAATCTCTGGTTTGTTTAATAGTTGCAGTGGGATCACCTATAGGGTGCACACAAACTAACGTTGCATTATATTGTTGCTGCTCTTAATATTAGTGACACCTGCTGCATATATATTAGGCAATATTTGTAACCAGATGCCAGCAATGAGCATTATCATTTTGCTAGGATCTTTTTGGATTGCTTGATGAGTTGATTGTTGAATCTTGAAAGGAGAAAAAATATCACACATGATTGAGGGGGTGGGTTAAGGGGAATGGGGGTGAAATTAAGGAGCTGGAAAGAAGAGAAGTTCCGGGGCCGATGCTTTCTCTTCCTGGTCCAGCTGATCGGTTGGAGTCAACTCATTTTGTGTTTGATAAATTTTGAGCATTTTGAGGATGCCTAAAGGGGAGCCCGTGGATGCATTAAATTTGGTTTTCCACAAAGCAAGGTGCCACACAAAAGGTTAATTTTCAAGATAAGGGCTCATTGAATTGGGGTAATATATTAGCATGGATGGAGGATTGGTTAACAGGTAGGAGGCAGAGATTAGGGATAACTGCAGCATTTTCAAGTTGGCAGGCTGTAACTAGTGAGTGCCATAAGAATCAGTGTTGGGCCTTCAGCTATTTACAATCTATATTCATGACTTAGATGAAAAGGCTGAAAGTAATGTATCCAAGTTTGTTGGCAATCCAAAGCTGGGTGGCAATTTAAGCAGTGAGGAGGATACAAAGAGACTGCAAAGAGACATAGAGCAGAATTTTACGTCCTGAGGGCAGGCACACGCCTGACCTGATTGGGCATAAAATTGCGCGCGATGACGTTGGGTGAGCGTCCCCATCATGCACCCGCATGGTATTTTGATTGGTGAGCACACCCAGGTGCTGGAGCCACACCCACCATTAATTAAGAGGCCATTTGAGGCCCTTAACAGTCCAATTGACAGTGATTTTTCCTTGCCCATGCAATTTCGCGCTCATCACACGGGCAAAAGGGCAGTCAGCCAGCCGACATTTTCAAAAACCTCACCCACAGGTGGGATAAAAAGGTTCAGCAGCTTTGCAATGTGAGTAGTGAGAGGTTTTGGAGATACTTTGCTGCTGGTTGCTTATTGGTACTTGGCAGCCTCATCTCTGCTCGGGGCTTCATTCTTAGCATTTCCAGGCTTCATTTCAGGATCTATTGGTGTCTGCAAGGCCCCCACAGGATTCAGGTCGTGTGGACCCTTCCAGGTATCAGACAGCCTCCCATTACCCTGATAATGGGGATTGTGGTCTCCACTGGAGGCACCTCCTCTGAGGAGGAAGAGAGGGGCAGAAGAGAGAGGAGGCCAGGTGTCCCAGTGCAGCCTCCAGGGGAAGGAACTGTGGGAGAGATGCAGGTACAAGGGGCCCAGGGCCAGCAGGAAATCCAAAGTGGAAGGGGCCACAGAAGATGCCAATATCTTGCTGACAGGATTTACAAGCAGCAATTCATCTACCTCAATATGTTTGCGGCGCAATCCCAAAGGAGGCTCCGCCTCTCAAGGAAGGCCGTGACCTCCATTTGCCAGTTGATTGGCCCTGAGATCAGCTCTGACTGTGGGTGGACACCCCATGCCAATGGCCTTGAAGGTCACAGTGGCCCTCAACTTCTGTGCCTCTGGCTCTTTCCAGGGCTCCGTGGGGGATCTGTGTGGAGTCTCCCAATCAATTGTCCACAGTTGCATCAAACTGGTGGCAGAATCTCTGTTCTGACCTTTATTCTTTACTGTATGGACGAGGCCAGCCAGGCTGAGCGAGCCAGAGGTTTTGCAACAATTGCTGCGTTCCCCTGCGCCCAGGGTGCAATCAACTGCACACATGTGGCCATCAAGGCGCCAGCGGGTCAGCCCGGTGCCTTCGTCAACAAGAAAGGCTTCCACTCCATGAACGTGCAGATAGTGTATGACCACAGGATGCTGATTCTTCAAGTCTGTGCAAGGTACCCAGGCAGCTCCCACGATGCTTACATCCTCAGACACTCCCAGGTGCCAAGGCTCTTCAGTGCTCCAACCTGACTGAATGGATGGCTGCTGGGTGACAAATGCTATCCATTGAATAGGTGGCTCATGATGCCTCTCCGCCACCCAAGAGCAGAGGCAGTGCAGTGTTACAATATGAGTCATGCCTCCGGACGTGTGGTGGTACACAGGACCATAGGTCTTCTCAAGATGTGCTTCCGATGCCTAGACTGTTCAGGGGGAGCACTACAATACCCCCCCCCGCAGAGCAGGTGTCACTGATAGTTGGTTATTGCTTGCATGCTGCACTCTCCATGATCTGGTCCTGGCAAAGGGAGAACCACTGGAGGAAGAGGATCTTGACGCAGCTGCACAAGCCACAGCTGATGAGTCCAGTAGTGAGTCTGAAGGTGAGCACAGTGAGGAGAACGCTGATGGCATGGAGCCAGACCTCAGTAACCTCCAGGAGGCAGGGACACCAAGGCTGCCTTGTTCCAATGCTCCTTCAGCTAGGCTACCAATGATTAGCTCCAACCGCATGCCAGGGCTGCCACCCCCGTCCCAGATGTCTGAAAGGATCATAAAGTTCAGTGCCACCTACGTCCAGTATTACATACTGGGGTTCCTCACACCAATGAAATAAAAAGGTGAAGCATTCTCAGACAATGAAGACCAAAACACAATTTGTCTCATTCTGAAGTTCAGTAGTATTTACATAAACATTTCTGGTATTCAACATCAGACCAGTATACATAAAGTAAACATAAATGAACATAAAATCACCCGTGACGTGTCACTCTTGTGCTCATGGTGCCTTTAACTTACACTAGCGAATGCTATGTCTTGGTGCTCTCCCTTCGCTGGCACCAACATTGGAGATAGCCTGCTGACTGTACTGTCTTGTTGGCCTTGATGACCTTGGTGGTCATTCTCTGGAGCCTCTGCTAGCCCAGCCTGGGAAGGAACGGCCAGTGCCATGGCTGGCATCTCCCCAGTTGCCACAGCCTCATGCCGTGGTCACTGGCAGAGAGGCGGAGGAGCTGCTGCCATCATCCAGAAAGCCCTGAGAGGAGCCCACAGCGACAACAAGCAGCTCATGCACCAACGTGAGGTCGCTCTGGACCTCTCTGCTCACCATTGATGGACAGGAACCTAGCTGGGATACTGGGTGCCTCATCCATCTCCCACATGGACACTGACCACCTGAGGTCGTTGCCTATGTGTGGGCTTGTACGTCTGGGTGCAACCCCAGGAACCCTTCATTCTGTCCCTGGAGCTGCCTCTCCATGAGAGTGGCCATTCTCTCAATGAAGAAGGCAGTGCGCTCAGCCATGAAGGTCAGTGCATTGCTGATGCTCCGCATGGACTCCTCCATCACGGAGACTATGGCACGCAGACCTTCATCAATCTCCGCCAGATCCTCCCCCACATCTCGCTAGACATCCAGCATCTGCTGCCTAATGGATGACTCCAGAGGCTCATCATCAGCCTTCAAATGAGCATTATCCTTGTCCCCAGTCGTCCTCTAACTGCTGGCACCCTGGGTACTCTCTGCCTCCGCCTGCACCTGAAGTGAGTGTGAAGTGTCCTCATCGATGTGCACCAAGATGTTAGCTGCCAATGTAATGCCCACAAAAATGCTGGCATCTGCACTGGTGCATGCTTCAGAAAGTGGGTGTGACGCAGGTGCAACAGAATCCTCCGGTGGTCCTCCGGTGTTACGGGTGGCCCTTCAGGGTCCGCAGAGCGAACGCCTGCTGGCGAACCTAAAAGGGAGGACAAGGACATGTCATTAATTAAAATCATGCCAGGCACCCTGGTGAGACCGTGGAGATCTCGCCTTCCAATAATCAATGAAGACTCCAGGTTTGAGGCTCCCATCAATGAAAAGACTACACTAGAATGGTTGCACAATCCTAAAGTCTAACCTCTGTGCACTGCACTTTTACCCTTGCCTGGCATCCCCGCCACTCCATGCCCAGTTGCATGGGGTGCATGCCAGCTCACGGGCTGCAGGGCGTCTTGCTCATATCTGGAAAGGATTGGGGGGCTAGCAGGGCCTCCGCCAGTCTGTGATCTTTCAATATTGTTGTAGGCTGTCTTCCCCTGAAACTACAAAGGACCATTGATTAGTCCACTCTGTACCTGCAATACCATCGCAGCCTGGCCAACCACACCGGAGGAGCACCTGGCAGGGCACATCTAAGTCATGGGCCTCGAGCTGCAAGGCACTCAGTCCAAGCAACCAGGGCTTACCCCCTTGGCCAGCTCCAGCATCATTGACAGTTGGCACTCAGACTCTAGCACTCCTGAGGTCCACATGGGGGAGGTGGGGGGTGGGTAGCCACACTTTAACCCATGCCAACATGGTACTCACCCTTCCTGAGCACAGCAAGTTATTGAAGCTCTTCCAGCACTGGACCTGGGTGCACCGCACCACATCACAGCTGCTCACCATTGCTGCCACCTCCTCCCATGCCCTCTTGGTGAGGTGTGGTGACCTCCTCCTCCCATCCCTGGGGAAAAGGGGGACCCTCCTGGCAGCCACCTCCTCCAGGAGGACAGTGAGACACTTGTCAGAAAAGCGGGGAGCCATGTGCCCACCTGACCTGCCCTCCCGTCTGCCGTGTCCAGCCGCACTCAACTCCATAGTGAGAGTACAGGAGATGTCCTTCCATGGCAGCCTGGGCCACTTTTAAACTGGCCATCAGATCGCCTTTAGACCCAGTGGCCAACAAGCCCCCACCCCGCTCGCCCCTTCCCAGCCAGTGTGGAGCCGTGTTTCACGCTGGGCAGGCTGTAATTGGTCAGCCAGTGTGAAATTGCAGTCAGAGCCCGATCGCGGGTGGCGGACTGTTTCCCGGCCATTCTGGGCCCACCCACTGCACCTGCCCGACAACCTCAAAATCCAGCCCATAATCAAGTTAAGTGAATGAACAACAGACTGGCAAATGGAATATCATGTGGGGAAGTTTATTCATTTCGGTAGTAAAAATAGAAAAGTAGACTATTTTTTAAAAGGTATGAATCTTTTAAATGCTGATGTTCATAGACACTTGTGTGTACTTGTACAAGGAACAGCAAGTACAGCAACCTTTTAGGAAGACAAATGACATGTTTTCCTTTGTTCCAAGGGGCTTGGAGTACAAGAATAAGGAAGTTTTGCTACAGTTGTCTAGGGTATTGGTGAGATCAAATCTGGAGTACTGTGTGCAGCTCTAACTTTCATAATCTAAGGGAGGATATATTGTCTTGGATGTGGTACAGTGAAGATTCACTAGATTCATTTCTGGAATGAGAGCCTTGTCCTATGATGAGAGGTTGTGTAACTTATATTCTCTGCAGTTTACAAGAATGAGAAGTGATCTCATTGAAGCACACAAAATCCTGTAAGGGCTTCACAGGGTAGACACTGATAGGTTGTTTCACCTAGTTGAGGAATCTAGAACACAGGGGCCGTCTCAGGAGAAGGGTTTGATCATTTGTGACTGAGGTGAGGAGAAACTTCTTTACTCAAAGGGCTGGGAATCTTTGGAATTCTCTGTCTCAGAGGTTTTGGGATGTTCCATGGTTGAGTATATTCAAGACTCAGATAGATTTTTGTATCTATCAGGGATATGGGAAATGGGTGGGAAAGTGGAATTGAAACAAAACACCAAACATAATCATATTAAATGGTGGAGCAGGCTCATGGGGCCTTATGGTCTACTCCTGCTCCTATTTCTTATGTTCTTAGGTTCTTACATGTAATTTTTAGCTACGTTTCTAACAGGCTTTTGATAAGCTACCATATAATAGATTATCGAATAAGATCAGAGCCAGTAGAGTCAGGGAACAAGCAACAGAATGCATTGCCAGCTGATTGCAAGACTGGAAGTTGAAAGCAGGGGTAATGGGAAGTTATTCAGAGTAGCAGAAGGTGGAAAATGGAGTGCCATAAGGATCAATGCTAGGATCACTTGTTCATAATTTATATTAACAATTAGACTTTTGAATCAAAAACACAATTTCTAAGTTTATGGATGACACTCAATGGTGGGGGACAGTCAATACTGAGGAGGATTGCAACAAATTGCAAGAATGCAGGAGCAGTTTGGGTTGAGATGAGGAATGATAAAGGCAAGAAGTCACTTGTGGGAGTGGTGTACAGGCCCCCTAATGTAACTACACAGTAGAACAGAGTATAAAAGAAGACATATTGGGAGCTTGCCAGAAAGATACAGCAATAATCCTGGAGGGTTCAAATCAACATGTAGACTGGAAAAATTAGATGGGCACAGGTAGCGTAGATGAGGAGTTCATAGATCTTTTCGGAATCATTTCATAGAACATCACATTCTGGAGCCAACCGGAGAGCAGGCTATACTAGACCTGGCATTGAACAATGAGATAAGATTAATTGATAACCTCCTAGTGAAAGCCCCCCAAGATAGCAGTGATTATAATATGATTGAATTTTACATTCATTTTGGGGGAGAAACAAGTGCGCCCAAGACTAATGTTTTAAAATTAAGGGCAATTATCAAGGCATGAAAGCGGAGCTAGCTAAAGTGAACTGACAAATGAGATTAAGGGATATGCCAAAAGAAGTTCAGTGGCAGACATTTAAAGGGATATTTCAGAATACACAGAATATATACATTCCAATGGGAAAGAAAAATTCCAAGGGGAGGCCCCAATGTCCGTGGTTAACTAAAAAATTTAAAGTCAATATCAAACTTAAAGATAAAGCGTATAATTAAGCAAGGATGGGTGGCAAGTCAGAAGATTGGAAATAAAATAAAGAACAGCAAAGAATGACGAAAAGGTTAATAAAGAGGGAAAAATTAGAATATGAGAAAAAGCTAGCTAGTAATATAAAGGCGAATAGTAAGACTTTCTGAAGATATTTAAATAAGAAAAGAGTTAACAAAATGAGCATTGGTCCCTTATAGAGTACGTCTGGGGAATTGATAATTGAAAGTAAGGAGATGGCGGAGAAATTAAACAGGTATTTTACTTTGGCCTTCACTATAGAAGACAAGTAACATCCCAGAGATAGTTGTAAATCAGGAAATGGAAGGGAGGGAGGAACTTGGGAAAATTACAATCATCAGGGAAGTGTATTGAGCAAATTGTTGGGGCTGCGGGCTGACAAATCCCCAGATCCAGATGGACTTTACCCTAAAGTCTTGAAAGAAGTGTCTAGTAAGATAGTTGATGCACTGGTTTTAATTTCCAAAATTCCCTAGATTCAGAGAAGGTTCCGTTAGATTGGAAAATAGCAAAAATAACCCCTTTATTCAAAAAGGGAGGGAGACAGAAAGCAGGGAACTATAGGTCAGTTAGCTTAACATCTGTCATAGGGAAAATGTTAGAAGCTATTATTAAAGATGTTATAGCAGGGCACTTAGAAAAATTCTAGGCAATCAGGCAGGGTCAACATGGTTTTGTAAAAGGGAAATCATTTTTAATCAATTTATTGGAGTTCTTTGAAGGAGCCTCACGAACTGTGGATAAAGGGGAACCGGTGGATGTGCTATACATAGATCTCCAGAAGCCATTTGATAAAGTGCCACATCAAAGGTTATTGCAGAAAATAAAAGCTCATGGTGTAGGGGGTAACATATTGGCATGGATAGAAGATTTGTTAGCTAACAGGAAACAGAGAGTTGGCATAAATGGGTCTTTTTCTGGTTAGCAGGATGTGATGAGTGGTGTGCCATAGGGTTCAGTGCTGGGGCCTCAACTTTTTATAAGAATTACTTGGATGAAGGGACCGAAGGAATGGTGGCTAAATTTGCTGATGACACAAAGATATGTAAAAAGTAAATTGTGAAGAGGATCCAAGGAGGCTACAAAGTGACATAGATGGATTAAGTGAGTGGGCAAAGGTCTGGAAAATGGGATATAATGTGCACAAATGTGAAATTGTTCATTTTGGCAGGAAGAATGAAAAAGAAGCTTATTATCTAAATGGTGAGAGATTCAGAGGGGCCTGGGTGTCCTAGTGCATGAATCACAAAAGGTTAGTATGCAGGTACAGCAAGTAGTTAGGAAAGCTCATAGAATGTTATCATTTATTGTGAAGGGAAAAGTAGGGAAATTCTGCTCCAATTGTACAGGGCATTGGTGAGACCACACTGTAGTATTATGTACAGTACTGGTCTCCTTATTTAAAGAAAGATGTAAATGCATTAGAAGCAGTTCAGAGAAGGTTTACTAGAGTACTACCAGGAATGGTCAGGTTGTCTTATGAAGAAAGGCTGGACAGGTTAGGTTTGTATCAATTGGAATTTAGAAGAATAAGAGTAAGTGACTTAATTGAAACCTTTTAGATCCTGAGGGGTCTTGACAGGGTGGATGTAGAGAGGATGTTTCCTCTTGTGGGAGAATCCAGAACTAGGGGTCACTGTTTAAAAATAAGGGGCTGCTCATTTAAGACAGAGTTGAGGAGAATTTTTTTCTCTCAGAGATTTGTGAGTCTTTGGAACTCTCTTCCTGAAAAGGCAGTGGAAGCAGAGTCTTTGAAAATTTTTAAGGCAGAGGTGGATAGATTCTTGATTAATAAGGGGGGGGCGCAAGGTTATCGGGGGTAGGCAGGTATGTGGGGTTGAGGCTACATTCAGATCAGCCATGATCTTATTGAATGGAGGAGCAGGCTCGAGGGGCTGAGTGGCCCACTCCTGCCCCTAATTCATATGTCCGTATGTATGTTCGTTATGTAGAAGGTTAAGGGTGGCCTTATAGAGGTCTTGAAAACTATGAAATGTTTTGATTGAGTTGGTATGATTTGAATGTTTTCACTTGTTGGATAAGGCAAAACTAGAGGCCATCGATATAAGATTTGATGCCTGTGCTGCCATTTTGGAGTTGAGCCCTCTAGAACCCTATCTTAGCCTCACTGAGTCAAACCTGTGTTCAGTGGCAGGAACGGTATCCCACCAGTGCTATTTAAAGGGATCATCGGCTACTTTTAGGTTTATTGCTGATTGGCTTCTACTGGCTGTTTTTCTGATAGTAAAAACATTTTATGGCTTCTAGACTGAAATTGCTAAAGTCTATAGAGATTGTTGTGGCTTATGGTGAATGCATCTGCACAAACCAATTGCACAAGACATTAGTGCATTATTTTGTATCCCTCCTGAACTACAACATGACGGAGAATGAGCAGAGATGAAACAGAGCAGGACAAGCTGTTGGAAGAGGGAGGACAATGTGAGGAAGAAAGGTCCTCACTAAGAAGCCATATATGCCCAGCCTGTTCAGGGAGTAATTCTCTGGCCTGAACCTGCACATCACCAGGGCATCCTCATTAAAATCTGCCTCCTGCTGCACCTACAACTGCAGCCTCCGAGCAGGGTGAGGATGATGCTGCCAGTGGCTGTGAAGGTGAAAGTGACCATGAACCTTTAAGGATTTGAATCCTCCTAGGCTGGAGCAGGTGACATTTGCACCATGTCCCAGTTTAACATCTACTGTTGCGTAAGGGAGGTCACTGAGGCTCTGTATTCGAAGATAGCTGAGTACATTTCAGGCTCTCTTTTCCGAGAGAAGCAGGTGAAGCAGGCACTCAGCGTTGTGAGGATTATAACCTTTCCCTTGATGCTGGTTATCATTGACTGCATGCAAATCACTTTGCAGGCACTGCATATCAACTCTAAGATGTATTGTCACCAAAAGGAATTGCACTCCCTCAACATTCAGCTGGTGTTCAACCTTACTTAGTATATCATACAGGATGTGATAATTGGGCACTTAGAAAATAATGGCGTGATTGGGCAGAGTCAACATGATTGCGGACTCCTATGTACTCATAGACAGTGACTGCAGGTTTTCTGGCAGGCTGATCACTACCAAGCATTTCATGTTTTTACCCATCAGTCTTTTTACGGACACCACCTCATCGAAATACTCATCTGAGTCCATTGCAGCAGAACTCATGCACAATCTCACCCTCCGGTGAGCTGGCACCTGCACTACCCCTGACTTGCTCTGACTGCAGAACACTCATGCTTGGTGTCTCACAAAGTGTATCCCACCACGGACAGTGTATGAACTAATGGCTGTGAGTGTGAACTGCTGGCCATGGCCTCAGTTGTGACAACTCCAATGAAGGAGAGCACTGTCTTCTTCATGGAACTATGCCTGTTCCCTGCCAGCTGGCTCCTGCTGCCTTTGATTTGCAACACCTCATTCTGCAAGAAAGAAGAAAGTGTGTCATGAATGTGGTGCAATAGGTTTGGGAAATGCCACAGTCTCAACTGAACATCTGGAAGCGTGTGCAAGCGGTGAGGTGTGATGTGAGGCTTGCAGCAAATGTTACGTGTGTGAGGATCAGGTGAAGCTATGAATATTAGATCTGAGTTGTTGGCAGGTGAGTAATGGGAGTGTGGTGCATTGAGCAATGTCTGAGGCTCGTGGTGCAGGTAGTGGGATTTGCACACTTGAAGCTGCATTCACTGATCTTGACAACTTGTGTGAGGTCATTGAACTTCTTGAAGCACTGCATCCAGGTCCCTGGGGCTAGACTGCAGGTACTGACCACAAGGCCTATCTTCTCCCTCTGCTTTTGCACAGCTCGTCAGGGGACCGTGTGGGTCCTTCTCTCCTCTTTCCATCTTGCCCACCAAGGCATCCAATGAGGCATATGAGAACTTTGAAATACATTTTCTACCCAGTTATGTCATAATTCAGTATTTTTGCTCAAGCTTTCTTCTGCAATCAGTTCCAGCGGTTGCAGCAGCCAGAATGGACATCCCCTTTAAGAGGTGCAGGCTGGCTTTAAGTGGTGCTAGCGGCACGCAATCGTGGATCCCCTGCTGATGCATGCAACCGCTGAGCAGCATGTTTTTGGCTACATGCAGCTATCAAGGAAATTTTCAGGTAGCATGAAGTTTGCCTAAAATTTGCAGGTAGCATTAAAACTGCCTGAACTGCAATTAATGGACATGGCTTAATTACACATTGCGATACTTGCTACTTTTTTCAGGGTTGTCCAATTTCAGGGCCTAAATACTTACAAACTTGATTTTGTTCCATATCATAAACTACTCTTTGTAATGTTATATCACTGAAATCTCACATTTAAAATGCTAGAAGTGTGCTATGGTTGCTGCATTAATGTGAGCCCCCATTAAACCTCTCTTGAACCTTCTTGATGATTTGGCACTCTGCCATAAACCACATCTTCAGAGTATTGCTCCTGTCAACTGCAAAGGAGAGATTAATACTACATAAAAAACAGAGATACTCTAGATTAATGAATTGGCAAAGGTAAAAGATGGATGCTGCCAGGGAAACTGTCACATATATATCCACAGTGTGCCCGATATCTTTTCCCTTGCCACCACCTTCCTTGCTCTCAAAAGCCTCCAGAAGGCCTCTTTTCTTGACTAAACCTTGGGACTACACCCTACTACTTCCCCTCATTACTTCGCAATCAGGCCTCGACCTTGATTTCACACTGGCTAGCCAAGTACTGGGCAGCCAGTGTGAAACACATGCTGAGAACCTCAACGCTGCAGGGATGGGGCGGGAGGAATGCGATGCCAAAGTCTGCACATGTGTCGGGGAGCGGGCACTGAAAGCTCCCCGAAGGCACAGAGCTGCCTCAGGGAGCTGACGAATTTTACAATGAAAAATAAAGATTTTAAAAATAAGGGAAACATGTCCCCACATGTGACTCAGTCACATCAACAGGGACATATTCAAATTTTTTATTTCTTTTAAATTACTGTTAGAAACCTCATCCTGCTTGTGGGTGAGGTTTCCTAAAAAGTACAAAGGCCGCCTGGCCTATTTGCCTTTCTGCCAATCGTAAGGTTGGACGGGCCGTGAAAAATATAAATTAATTGCTAGTTTAATGGCCTTAATAGGCTTCTTAATCGTCAGAGGGCGTACTGCTGGACCTTGGACCTCTGCACTCCGTCCAGACCTCGGACCCCTGCACCCCCCCACCCCCCCAGACCGTGTACCCCTCCACTCCCCACGGACTTCTGTTCCACCCCACCACACCCATGGATCTCCAGCCGACCTGCCCCCTTCCCAACCTTGGACCTCCCCACGGCAGGCCACCAACCCCCAGCCAGACCTCTGACCCTCAGAGCACTGGACCTTTGACCCACCCAACCCTCCCTGGACCACTGTGCGCCCCCTTCTTCAATGCCCCAGACCTCTGACCAACCCCCCCCTCACCCCCTTAACTTTGACCCCCCCAGACATCCGACCCCCCCCCCCACCCCAACCCCTGGCCCTTTAATCTTACCTGCTTTATGGCAGCAAATGCAGTAAAAAAGGGGCCATGGCCTCCTTGAATCCATGGGAGCTGCACTTTGCTGGGGCCTGCGAGGAGTCTTTCGATGCAGGCCCCAAGCAGCTGTGGTGAATGGGAGGGTCAGCGCAATTTTCAAGACCAGGTAATTAGTTATTTATTCCTTATAATTCCTGCGGGCCAGCACTTTCCGATGGTAGTTGGAAATTACGGCCCATTATGTCTGCAGACAGTATAGATTGTAAGGAAGTATTTGGTGTCCAGTGGGTCAATTAAACTAATGGGAAATTTACAGATTTTAAGGGCAGATTTGCACTAAGTGCATTAGCAGGCGGGTAAAAGGACGCTTTACCCACCAGCCGTAATGGCGGCTTTTCATGCTGTGTCGTCCCAATCCTGCCTCATTAATAATGCATTCCCGGGAAACATGCCGTTTCCATGGCCTTTGGGATCTCATTCGCTTGCCATGCCATCACCTCGCCGCTTCATCATGCTGAGCGTCATGTTTAAAGTGCAACCGCACAAACACCTCTCAGTGCTTCCAGCCCAGGACCGCTGCATGGAAGACAGGATAGCCCTGAAAGGCAAGAAGACTGCAGCCACCCACCCACCATCGGTTTAATGACATGTCCCTCAAGCGCCTTTTGGATGCGGTGGAGGCCGGCTGCGATGTCCACTATCTCTGCTCTGGGCAAAGACCAGCAAGCAAGGACAGCAATCCAGTGTAGGAGGTGGTGATAGCAGTGGTCAGCGCCAATGCCCTGCAAAAGAGGACAGACACCCAGGATGAATGATCTCATACATTCTGCCAGGGTAATTCACTCTTCTCATCACTCTCAACTTACACACTCTCAAATCCATCACACATCCAATGGCAATGGGATTTCACACCTCAAGAGACAACACCACTAACTCTCACACACACCTTCTCATCTCCATCAGGCTCATGTCCTCTGGAGCTCGCGTCCTCATCCCATCCATGGCTCCGCTCACCACACAGACATTCCATGAAATGCCATGTGTCCTGCTCACACTCTCTGCATCTGTTTTCATGCAGGGGAAGCTGACTCACAATAGCAAGGAGAGCACACAGACCTGGGGTGGAGTGGCCCACATTAGGCCCCTCACTCACTTTGAGGAACATGCACTGACTGGTGAGAATGTAGACCATACCTGCGGTGATGGTGATGTTGGTGGCGAACACACTCAGAGGATCCTGCACCACATCATCCCTCTCACAATGCAAATGTGAGCGCTCTCTCTCCTGCTTTTGACTCTCTGCCATGTACTAATTACCTCTACGTTGGTTCACAGGGAGCTCTGTCAAGCAATCAACACCTTCAGCCAGCCAGTCCCTCAGCTCCACCCACGTCCTCACCTCCAGCCAAGAGGACACATCCTCTGTTGTAGAGCTGAAAATAAGCAGCCTGGAAGACCTATCACAGCGCTTACTCAAACATACCACCAGTGCAGAGACACACACCTTAGTGGGACCTAGACCTAGAGCAGGCTTGGGTTCACAATCTGGTGGTCATCGAATGGACACATGCCCACAGCAGGAGGAGGCATGTTCAGTCGAGCTCCCTGGCACTTGGAGGACTGCTGGGGAAGAGGTACCTATGAGGTCCGAGTCAGATGGCGAGCCTTTGGATTCGGTTTTCCAATTCATCGTGGAGAGTCAGCAGAAGGTGGGGGAACATCACACAGCGCTGTTGGAAGCCCTCAACAGAGTGGCACGCAAATCAGAGGAGTGCATCCGCCTGCTCTCTGATGAAGTGGTGCCCACACATGCGCATATAGAGGTCTCCATGGGGAGGATGGTGGATGGCATGGAGACCCTGGTCCAGCAGAACAGAGAGATGCATGCAGACCTGCACTCCATTGCAGTAGCAATGAGCAAATTCCTGCAGTGGCAACATGAGAGGGAGACGGAACACTTCGATGTCCCCCCAGGTGCTCCTTCCCCTCAAGGAGTCAAGCGGAGCCCTTGGCCACACAAAGGGAGGAGAAGCAACAGCTGGACACCTGTAGGTCATCCACTCAGGAATCTCAGAGGCTGTCCACTCCATCCAATCTCCTTTGCCTGTGACCCCCTCAATCTCATCCTGTCACCGCAGAGGGAGCAGCTGGCCCACAGGAGGGCAGCCAAAGCAAACCAGGGCCCCCAAGGCCTTGGATCTCCAGAAGACCCACAGCGAGGTCACCAGAGACAACAGGGCCAACCATTGCACAGGCTGTCTCCATCCTTGCTGTGGATGTCAGGGTAGCACCTAGAAGTCTAAGACATTCAAAACTTAAGAAATTCTGATCACAGTTGGCTGCACACAATCTGAAAATATATTCACTTGGCTGTATAATGTGTAATGGTGTCTTTCAGCTTTATTGACAGGCTTCACGAGTCCTCCCAATTATTCTGTGCAACCATTGACCCCCCCCCTCCCCTTCGCCACCTGCCACTAGTAGTTCAGTTGCATGCAGCTGGCCCATGAGTGATTCTGGAGGGGGAGGTGTGTTTGTGTCAGCATCTTTCGGTGCCTCATGCAAGCTCCCTCCCATGCACGCAGATCCTTCCTGCATCAGACTCATCTCAATGTCCTGAGCATTTTCAATGCTGCCTGCTGAGGCTCTCTTTTAGCTGTCCATCTGAGCAGACCTGCATCTCCACCCACCCACTAATCACACTCCCATGCAGCATCCGTTCTCACCCAACACGATTCTCATTTCACATTTGGATTTGCAAGCATGGTGCATCTACCATTCTTCTTCAGGTCCCCCATCCTTTCCCCTTCCCCAGTCACCCATTTCCTTTCCTCCATCACTGTTGACCACCCCCACTGGCATAACCTTCCACCTCCCCTCCATGACCTACCAGCCACAACCCTTTTCTTTTGGGGATGTCCAGGTGAATGTGCACATTCCCTTCCTTCCTGAAAATCCCACCCCCAACCACATTAACCTCCCCGACCTCCTCCTTCCCACTTCCAGGGTCCATATCTGCCTCTGAGTCCCCACCAACCACCCTCACGCTCCTTTCTACTGATACCATCACACCCTTATCCTCCCACCCTACCGCCTCACTCGGCCCTTGGTTGTTCTCACCATTCCCTCCTAGCACACCCACCCTCCAATCACTCCCCAGGAGGCAGTCATCGACTCAACAGAGCTCTCCCTTGCACGTTCACCTGGACATCCCCACCTCCGGACTCCTTTCCTCCTTGGAACTCCTTCCCCTCTTGAAACTCCTTTCCCTTCCACCCCGCCCCCCCCCCGCCTACTTGGAACTCCTCCCCTCCCCCCTCCAGACTGCCCCCCTCTTAGTCCTTCCCCCTTCCTGACTCCATAAGATAAGATAAGATGTGGGAGCAGAAGTAGGCTATTTGGCCCATAGAGTCTGCTCTGTCATTCAATTAGATCATGGCTGATCTGATAATCCTCAACTGTACTTTCCTGCCTTTTCCCCATAACCTTTGATTCCCTTATTGATTAAAATTCTGTCTATCTCAGCCTTGAGTATACTTAATGACTCAGCGTCTACAGCCCTCTGCGGTAAAGAATTCCACAGATTCACTACCTTTTGAGAGAAGAAAATCCTTCTCATTCTGTCTTAAACGGGTGACCCCTTACTCTGAGATTATGCCCTCTGGTCCTAGACTCTCACACAAGAGGAAATAACCTCTCAGCATCTATCCTGTCAAGCCCCCGAAGAATCTTATATGTTTCAATAAGGTTGCCTCTCATTCTTCTAAACTCCAATGAGTGCAGGCCCAACCTACTCAACCTCTCCTCATAAGAAAATCCCTCCATATCTGGGATCAACCTAGTGAACCTTCTCTGGGTTGCCTCCAAAGCCAGTATATCTTTCTTTATGCTTTCTCCTTTTAAATAATATTCAGCTCCTCTATTCTTTCTGCCAAAGTGCATAACCTCGCATTTTCCCACATTATATTCCATCTGCCAAATTTTGCTCACTCACTTAGCCTGTCTATATCCCTCTGTAGACTCCTTGAGTCATCCTCACCAATTGTCTTCCCATCTATTTTTGTGTTATCCATAAACTTGACTCATCCAAGTCATTAATATATATTGTAAATAATTGTACATGCCCTTGTACATAGAGCTCTGGCCACTGGCATCCAAATGTCAATTAGATTTTTAATATCAGAGAGCGCTAACAGCATAGTCACATCTTTGCCAAGGCTAATAAGTTTATAAGTTGCTTTGCATCATATGCACTAGTACCACTGAAAGGTTTTTGGAACTTTTATCTCAGATACTTTCCTAGGGATTAGCACCAAAGATCACTCCCTTTTGCAAGCCCTTGCTGTCATTAAAGATGAGTGTGTCTTTGTCAATAAGTGCAAGGAGATCATGGACTTCTTTGGCACTAGGATCAAGTACATCCAGTCAGTTGCCTCATGAGTATCCCCAATTTTAATTTCTCTACCATTGGCAGTTGTGCATTAAGTTACCTAGGACCTAAGCTTTTTGACCAAGCTTTTGAATGACTGTGCCAATAAAGCTTATGATCTCTTGTCATTATTAGGCTTATTGGATATATGTCGTTGTGACTTCTTTGACTTCAGAAAGTGGTGGAGCAAACATTGTATCAAACTGTGGCCTAGGCTATGGACAAAATACTAATGTTAATAGATACATAAATAATTGCAAAAACAAACAGATGTACAGTAATATACATAATTCTTGATCTGTAGAAAATAATGAGCAATTATTCTCCTGTGGTGCTAAAAAGGAATGTACAACTTGACTTCAAACAAACCTCTGACCATAAGCCTCCTTGCAAGTTGGATGTTAATATTTCTTGGAGTACCTTTTTAAACTTGCTGTCTGTTAACTTCAGAAGGAAAGCAAAACTGGCCTTGGACTTCAACAGCAACAACAACTTGCATTTGTAAAACACCATTTAACAAAGCAAAACATCCCAAGATGGTGGATAGGAGCATTATCAAACAAAATTTAGCACCAAGGCACAAAGAGTTATTGGGACAGGTGACTAAAAGCTTGGTCAAAAAGGTAGGTCTAGACACAGTGGGGATTAGAGATAGAATTGCAAGTTTACGGCCTCACCAGCTGAAATCATTGCCACCAATGATGGAGCGAATAGAATAGAGGATGCTCAAGAGGCTAGGATTAGAGGAGTGCAGAGATCATGGAGGGTTGTAGGGTTGGAGAAGATTCCAAAGATGGGGAGGGTCAGGGAGGGAAACCAAAAGGGAAACAATTTGCATAATACGCTATAGACAAACAGCGCAGTGGGAGTTGAAGGATTGTCTCCAAGTGCTTTCACCCAGCTTGCCAGGAATTCATGAGCTGTAAGATGAACTGCTTTAGTCACTAGTTATACTGACTCCTTCTTCCACCCTTGCTTCTTCCCCAGCCTTACTCCCTTCCCTCTTCCCAACTTCCTTCTTCTTCCCTCTCTGGACTCCTTCCTGCCCCTGGACTCCTTCCTCTCTCCAGAATCCTTCCCCTCTCCAAACTCCTTCCTTTACACCTTCCTCCCCCTTACACCTACCTCCCCAGTTGACATCTTCTCCCCTGTTCCCCTCTCCCTATCCCCTTCCCATCCTCACCCCCCAACACCTTCGCTCACCCCCCCAATCTCGCCCCTCAACACCTTCATTCCCTCTTCCCAATCTTACCCCCCGACACCTTTTCTCCTCCCTCCTGAACTCACTCACTCCACACCTTTGTTCCCCTCCCACCTCACCCCAGTGATACCTTCGTTCCCCCCTCCCAACCTCACTTCTCCTTGACTGCTTTGTTCCCCCCCTACCAACCTTAGCCCCCGACATGTTTGTTCCTCCCTCCCAAACTCACCTCCTCCACACCTTCGTTCCCACCTCCCAACTTCAACTCCCGACACCTTCGATCCCCCCATCCCAACCTCCCTCCTGACAACTTTGTTTGCCCCCTCCCAACCTCACCCCCCAACACCTTTGTTCCCTCCCTTCCAATCTCACACCCCTGACGCACCTTCTTCTCCCAGTCACTCCTAGACTTTCCTCTCCGATCCCCCGGTACATCTCCCTCTCCCAAACACAGCTGGCCTTCCTCTCCAGCCCCTCGATGATCACCTGTTGTGAGCAAATCCTCAGTGGTGACTTTCCACTTTCTGTGAGCTGCTT
The DNA here is from genome assembly GCF_017639515.1 of Carcharodon carcharias. Lineage (NCBI taxonomy): Eukaryota > Metazoa > Chordata > Chondrichthyes > Lamniformes > Lamnidae > Carcharodon > Carcharodon carcharias. Next base: position 71,557,418 of record NC_054477.1, on the reverse strand, counting down.
CATGGCGGAGCCATGTCCATGGGAATTCACACAGCATGCCATGGACATTCCTCCATTGCTGTTGGGTGCCAGCATCTTCTACTCCTCGGATGTCCATGATGTGAGCAAAGCCCTGATGGTAAGCCCAGACTTCTGAATGTCACACTTGTCAAGACATGTTCTGCACCGGCGTGTTTTCCTGCCGATGTGCTCAGATGATCCAGCGTGGGAGGATGATTCTGGTGTGCTGGGCTGATAATGATATGCAGATATATTACAATGAGGTTCCCAACGTCTGACAGCAGAAAATGCAGCTCACCATTGACAGGCAGAGTGGAGGTTTGCAAACTGGTTGCGAAACCGGTTTTTGGTCTTCTCGCTATATTGTCCACTCACGCCACTGAACATGCCCGACACCAGCGGGCATAGGAAATTCCATCCTAAGTGTGTCTTTCCTTCTTAAACTCAATGTAGCCTATAAAGTCTTTTTGAAATCAGAAAAGACAAAACTAAAAATACTTAGCATGCATATGCTTACCTGAATGCCAGTAAGATAATGGCTACAGAATATTGGGAAAGTACTACAGCCAAAGATCAGAACAGAATAACTAGTTGTGTTAGTCTGTTGTGGTTGTTGCTGTTTTGATCAAAATATTGGGCAAAGACATATCATTACTTCAACAGTTTATGAACATGTTGTTTCTTCTTTCATTCTGAACATAACACTGGTGAGACATAGCTCTGAAATGGCTTTTGTACCAAATCGGGCAGGAATCATTCAAAGCAAATTGAATATCAGGAGCCTGGCAAATTTCTCTCTACTGGGAAAGAAGGAAACACACACAAATTCTGAGTACAAATGGGATATTTGCTCTCATTGTTTCTGGTGTTAAAGCTATTTTACCAAAGGATCTGAGGAAAATACACATTTTGGTTTTTGATGTTCTACATTAAATTCATAGTTTGTTTACTTTATATTGCAAGCTTATTGCTGCCTCTCAATTTAGCTGAGTCACTGGATTTAAAAGTATTACAGAGCCTCAACTCTTGTTGAAATAGGATCAAGAAAGGCTATTTTGCAGTTATTTCTGTGGACATGATTGAGAAACACAACCTTGGTCGAGCATAAAGTGAGGCAGGAATGTTCATCCCTGAACAGCTGGCCTTTTTTCTAATGCCCAGGGTGTTTGTTGCTTCCAGTAAGATTGTCAGTTTCCCTCCACTGCCTGAGGCAAATAATCGGGTCTGTTACTTTTTATAATGGTAAATTAATTTACAATTGTTTGTAAGAACAGCATCAAGTAAAGAGATTGAATTTGTAATTGAGTACAAAAGCTGGCAGATAACAGTGTTCATACTTTCCAGATACAGATTGTTTCAGTGTGATTTTTTTCTTTTGTAGCTTTCTCTTAGTTTGTTTTATTTAACGTATAGCCGGAATGTAAGATAACATTGAGTCCTTCAGGCTCTAGAAGACTGGCCTTCTAATTGCTGTTTTTGCAATAAATATTCAGGCCTCTGATTAAAAGGCGCACTTAGCTCAAGTTTACCAGTTGATTAATTTGTTTTCAAATGCTTGTTTGATTACTGGCATGATTAATCATGTACAGTGTAGATAAGAAAATAAGAACATAAGAAATAGGAGTAGGAGTCGACCATATGGCCCCTTAAGCCTGCTTCACCATTCAATAAGATCATGGCTGATTGGATCTTGCCCCAACTCCACTTTCCTGTAGTTCCTCATAAGCCTTAACTTCCCATAGTTCAAGAATCTGTCTATCTCAATTGAATATATTTAATGGCTCAGCCCCCATTGCTCTCTAGGGTAGAGAATTCATAAGATTCACCATCCTCTGAGAACCTCTCAGTCTTAAATGAGAAAGGCCTTATTCTGAAACTATGCCCCCCTAGTTCTAGACCCTTCCATGTGAGGAAACATACTCTCAGCATCAAACTCATTCTTAGTGCCAAAAAGATCACCTTTCATTCTTCTAAACTCCAATGCGTATAGGCCCAGCCTCTTCAAGATTTTCATATTAGGCAACCCCTTCACCCCAGGAATCAACCTAGTAAGCCTTCTGTGACAAAAACAGAATTACCTGGAAAAACTCAGCAGGTCTGGCAGCATCGGCGGAGAAGAAAAGAGTTGACGTTTCGAGTCCTCATGACCCTTCGACAGAATTGTTCTGTCGAAGAGTCATGAGGACTCGAAATGTCAATGCTTTCCTTCTCTGCCGATGCTGCCAGACCTGCTGAGTTTTTCCAGGTAATTCTGTTTTTGTTTTGGATTTCCAGCATCCGCAGTTTTTTGTTTTTATTTTTTAAGCCTTCTGTGAACTGTTTCTAATGTAAGTATAACCCTCCTTAGTGAGACCAAAACTGTGCGGAGTACTCTAGGTGTGGACTCACCAAAGCTTTGTACCATTGTAGCAAGACTCCTCTACTTTTGTACAGCATCCCCTTTGCAATAAAAGCCAACATTCCATTTCCATTCCTAATTACTTGCATTCAGACTTTTTGTGTTTCATACACAAGGACACCCAGATCCCTTTGCACTTGAATATTCTGTAGAATCTCACCCTTTAAGTAATATTTTGCTTTTCCATTCTCCCTGTCAAAGTGGATAACCTTATATTTTCCACAAAATACTCCATCTGCCAATTTTTTGCCCACTTCCTTAACCTAATTATAATCACTTTGGACTCTTTGTGCCCTCCAAACAATCTGCTTTCCTTGTGTCGTTAGCAAATTTGGCCACAACACCCTTCGTCACTTCTGAAGAATGGGATCTTTTTTCAACTTTTGTACTCGAGGTGTTAAACAATGTTAGATTAAACAGAAATCTTCCTCCTCTCTGTCTCAGCAGTGTTTTATCCATAGTGTCATATTGCACTACTGTAATTTTAGTTCCTTTCTTTACCAGCTACCAACTATCCTTATTGGTTTTCCGCAATGAGTTCTCAATTTAAGCAGAAAATTTGCTCTGCGCACTGGGTATAATGAAATAGTAACTGTGCTTATGATTTCATTGCACCTGGCACAGAGAGCAAACCTTCCCCATATAGCAATTTGTGATAAATTACAGTCATTTTTGTGCAGTGAGTATGTGCCCATTAGAAATTATCATGAGACAGCCCAAATTCATTTCATGGGGTGGTACAATACTGGAGTGGTGATGTTACTAGATTTGTTATCCAGAGGTTGGGACTAATAATTGAGAGAATATGATTTAATAAATCCCAGCATGGTGGTGTGAGAATTTGAACAAAGTTTTTTTTTAAATTGGGAGGTTAAGAAGCATGTATCAGCAAAAGTGACCATGAAGGTGAAACTAAAAACAGGAAGCGCTGGATATACTCAGCAGCTCTGCCAGCAATTGCAGAGAAGGAAACAGTTAACGTTTCAAGTCGAATATCTTCTTCCAAGCAGAGTCAATTTTGACTCAAAACATTCGCTCTCTTTCTCTCTCCGCAGGGGCTGCCAGAGCTGCTGGGTATAACCAGCACTTTCTGACCCAGATTTTAGCCATGACAGAGAGCATCTCCGTCCTGGCAGGAGTGGCTGAAAATGATGTCCTGCCTCCAACAGAGCAATACCCATTTTTGCAGGGGCAGAAATGGAGGTGGGGCACATTTTGCACATGAGTGTTTTACGGAGGCAGCTGACCAATCATTAGCTGCCTCCACGGAAGTGCGATTTTGGCAGCCTTGGAGTGTGAAATCTGAAGTGTGCAGATTAGACCTGGCAAGAGCAGGCCTGAACTTAGTGGATTCCATTGGATAGCCAGGGTACACCTTTGGAGAGGTAAACTACCCCTTTGGATCTGGTCCTGGGACACCTGTGGGGAAGGTAAGATGCCCAATGGTGGAGGTAAGATGCCTTTTAGTGCAGGTCAGGTGCCCTTTGGAATTGTTAAAAGGTGACATAAATGTGCATAAAAAGTGTATCAATTCATTACTGTCTAGCTCATTGGAACTGTCAACAGACCTAGCAAAATCAATTGTCAAAATTGTCAGAAGCATCTGTCAAAGAGGTCTGTCAAAAGTGTCAAGAGGACCCGTCAAAGGAACCTGTCAAAAGTGTCAAGTGGAGCTGCCAAAAGCAGCTGTCAAAGGGAGTTTTTTTAATATATTCCTTCATGGAGTGTGGGCGTTGCCTGCTAGGCCACCATTTATTGCCCACCCCTAATTGCCCTTGAGAAGGTGGTGGTGAGCCGCCGCCTTGAACTGCTGCAGTCCATTTGGTGTAGGCACACATAAGTGCTTTTAGGGAGGGAGTTCCAGGATTTTGACCCAGCAACAGTGAAGGAACGGCAATATATTTCCAAGTCAGGGTGGTCAGTGGCTTGGTGGAGGGCTTCAAGATGATGGTGTTCCCATATGTCTGCTGCTCTCGTCCTTCTAGATGGTAGTGGTTGTGGGTTTAGAAGGTGCTGTCCAAGGAGGCTTGGTGATTTTCTGCTGTGCATCATATAGATGGTACACACTACTGCCATTGTGCGCCAGTGGTGGAGAGAGTGAGCATTTGCGGATGGGGTGCCTGTCAAGCAGGCTGTTTTCTGGATGGTGTTGAGCTTCTTGTGTGTTGTTGGAGCTACACTCATCCAGGCAAGTGGAGAGCATTTCATCACACTCCTGACTAGTGCCTTGTCGATGGTGGACAAGCTTTGGGGAATCAGTCTTGTAGCCATGCTATTTATATGGTTAGCCTAGTTCAGTTCCTGGCCAATGGTAACCCCCAGGATGTTGATAGGGGGGGATTCAGCGATGGTAATGCCATTGAATGTCAAGGAATGATGGTTAGATTCTCTCTTGTTAGGGATGATCATTGGCTGGCACTTGTGTGGTGTGAATGTTACTTGCCACTTGTCAGCCCAAGCCTGGATATTGTCCAGATCTTGCTGCATTTAGACATGGACAGCTTCAGTACCTGAGGAGTCGCGAATGGTGCTGAATATTGTGCAATCATCAGCGAACATACCCATTTCTGACTTAAAGATGGAAGGAAGATCATTGATGAAGCAGCTGAAGATGGCTGGGCCTAGGACACTACCCTGAGGAACTTCTGCAGTGATGTCCTGAAGCTGAGATGATTGACCTCCAACAACCACAACCTTTCCTCTGTGCTAGGTATGACTCCCTACAGTGGAGAGTTTTCACCCTGATTCTCATTGACTCCAGTTTTGCTAGGGGTCTTAATTGTTAAGAGTGAGAATTTCCACACTCAGTCAAAGGCTGCCTTTATGTCAAGGTCAGTCACTCTCACCTCACCTGAGGAGTTCAGCTCTTTTGTCTATGTTTAAACCAAGGCTGTAATAAGGTCAGGAGCTGAGTTGCCTTGCAGAACCCAAACTGAGCATTAGTGAGGAGGTTATTGCTAAGAAAGTGCCACTTAACAGCATTGTTGATGACCCCTTGCATCACTTCACTGATGATTGAGAGTAGACTGATGGGACGGTAATTGATTTTGACTTGCATTTTGTGCACAGGACAATTTTTCTGGGCAATTTTACATATAGCTAGGTAGATGGCAGTGTTGTAACTGTGCTGGAACAACTTGGCTAGGAGCGCAGCAAGTTCTGAAGCACAATTCTTCAGTACTATTGCCAGAATATTGTCAGGGCCCATAGCCTTTGCAATATCCAGTGTCTTCAGTTTTTTCTTGATATCATATGGAGTGAATAGAATTGGCAGAAGACTGGCATCTGTGATGCTGTCACGGCACTTAAAAGTCTTGCCCTTTAAATCTTTGAAAAAAGGTATCTGGAGTGTTGAAACAAAATCACTGCTTGCTATTTCACTCTGTCTGTTGACATAAGCCTGAGGGCGGAATCATCCCATATTTGCACTAAGTGTGGTAATGGGTGGGACAAAGAATGTTTACCTGCTGGCCACAAGGGTGGCTTTTAACACCATATTGTCCCAAGTCCGTCTGACGATTGCATTCACGGGAAGCACGCTGTTTCGATGGCAGGCAGACTCTCATTTGCCAGCCATGCCATCACTTCGCTGCTTCATCACACCGGGCATCATATTTAAAGTGCAGCCATGCATACACCTCTCAGCGCTTCCAGCCCAGTACTGCTGCACAGAAGATATGGCTCCGAAAGGCAAAAAGACTGCAGCCCCCCAATTTAGTGACGGGTCCCTCGAGCGCCTTTTGGATGTCCTGTACCCGCCCCCCCCCACCCCCCCCTCCCGACTGCAGGGAGGGCAGCAACATCACCAATCCAGCATAGGAGGCAGTGGCAGCCGTGGTCAGTGCCAACGCCCTGCAAAAGAGGACAGCCACCCAGTGCCGAAAGAGGATGAATGATCTCCTCCATTCCACCAGGATAAGTCACTCTTCTCATCACTCTCAACTCACACACTCACAAACCCATCACATATCCACAGGGACCTCACTCACTGCCAGTTCATGGGACATCACCAGTCACTCTCTCACACACATCTTCATTGTCCTCATCCCGTCAATGGGACCACTCACTACCCACACATGCCAGGCATACTCATCATGTGGCTTGGCAGGCATCCTGCATACACTCTCTCCATAGGTATTCATGCAGGAAAAGTTGACACACGGCAAGAGGTTGGAGGGATGCCTGAAATGAAGGTCTTCATGGACTTTGAAAATAGAGCCATCCAGCTGGCCGGCAAAGATCTGGATTGTTCCTGTGCTGGTGGTGAGGTCGGCAGTGGTCACCCAAGTGAGTGGTGTGTCCTGTTTCACAGCCTACTGCCATGCACTAATTACCTCTCCTTACTTTCACTGGCACATCTGGGAAAAGGTCGAGGGAATCCATGACCCGGAGACACCAATCAAGTACCAAAAACACATTGGAAGAAGAATCTGATGACATCCTCAGTGAAATCCCATCACAGCACTCATCCACACCCTCCACCAGCACAGAGACACACACATCAGTGGGACCTAGCTCTAGAGTAGCCTCAGGATCACAACCTGGTGAGCACATTGCACTGTCTGATCCACAGCAGGTGGTGGAAGGGATTTCCCAGGTGCCCGGCACTTGGGGGATTGCTAGAGGTAAGAACATTGCTGAATCCGAGTCAGATGATGAGCTTCTAGACTCGGTCATGTCGCAGTTGCTGGAGCTGCAAAGGCAAGCTCGGGAACATCAGGAAGGGATGTCTGCTGTGCTCCTCAAGTTGCAAGGCACAACGGAGGAGTCAATCTGCCTTCAGTCTGAGGTGATAGTGCCAGCATGCCACCACACCAAGGTAAACACTGGTAGGATGACAGCCGCCATGGAGACCTTGGTCCAGGACATCGCTCCTGCACTGTGCGGGCTGAATTCCATCGCTGATAATTGGCCTCCAGCAGTTCCATACGAGAGGGGTGCAGGGCAGCTCAATCTCATTTCAGCTTCCCCTTCTTCTCAAGGAGACAACCAGGGGCCCTCAGGCACCCATAGGGAGGAGGGTCAGCAGGTTCACACCCAGGGGCCATCCATCCAGATGACTCTGGGGTGTTTGGCCCATCCAAATCCCCTCTTCCTTTGACCCCAGCAGCTCCAGTTCCACAGGCTGAGGAGGGTGCCACTGCCACACAGCAGGACCCCAAAAGCAGGCCAGGGCCCTCCAGTACTTGGATCTCCAGAGAACGCCCATCAAGATCACCACAGGCAGGGCACAGCAGTCAGCAGCTGCCTCCACCCCTGCTGTGGATGTCCAGGGAGCACCAAGACTAGGTTAGGAAAGTTAAGAAGATTTTAGTTGCACAGCCTAGGCACTGATGTTAATCACTTTTACATAATGTTCACTATTGGAAGTAAACTCCCAAGAATGTCTAAAAACAAAAAAACTGCGGATGCTGGAAATCCAAAACAAAAACAGAATTACCTGGAAAAACTCAGCAGGTCTGGCAGCATCGGCGGAGAAGAAAAGAGTTGACGTTTCGAGTCCTCATGACCCTTCGGCAGAACTGTCGAAGGGTCATGAGGACTCGAAACGTCAACTCTTTTCTTCTCCGCCGATGCTGCCAGACCTGCTGAGTTTTTCCAGGTAATTCTGTTTTTGTCCCAAGAATGTCTCCCTGCCTATGGCTCCTTGTTCTGTTGAGCAGCGTTCTTGTCACTCAGATGTGAAATCTTGGTTCCTGCACAAGATAAAGACAGGTGTCTCAGTCCAGGGCCTCTTCCCAGTGCTTTGTGCAGCCTCCAAGCCAAAGTGGTGGTCCAGCCTCACACTCCCTGGACACATTAGTGATGCCTGCACCTCGATGGTGCGTGTCATTGCTGCCAGAATGTCGTCGGCAGGCGCCATAGAGTTCTGTCATTCTCTCTGTGTGCTTCCAGCACCTTTAAGGTGGGGCTGGCTCCCATCTCTTCAGCATCTGTGACCAGTGGCTGTGCTCCTAAAGGGGTCAGGTGCTGAAGGCTGACAAAGGATCAGGTGCTTTTAAAGGTTCATGGCTGCATCTCTATGATATGACTCTGATCACGGAGTGCAAGTGAGCTGCCCTTGGCCAGAAAGGAATCAGACATTCACAGAGGCTATGTGAATATCTATGGAGTGTCCTCACTGCATGTTGTCATCCTCCTGCAATCGAGCAGCTATTAGGGCCTTCACTGGGTCTCCATGACAGGAGCATTATCACAGAGCGTATGTGCGCTGCCATCAGCCAGACTAAAGTCAAACGTTCATAGATGCAATGTGAGGATCTATGGAGTCACCTCACCACATATCATCATCATCCTCCACAAATCTAGCAGCTATGAGGGCCTCACGAGCATGCCTGCCTCATCTTGCCAGTGCAATGGCCTCATCTCTGTCATCACCGCCTTCGAGGACCTCATCACCCTCAGCACTGTCGATGTCCTCCTCATCAGAGGAGACCTTCAGCTCCCCCACCTCCTTCTCAGCCAGCTCCTCTTCCTATTGCAGCGCCTGGTTGTGAAGGGCACAGCAGGCGATGATGTTGCGTGACACCCTCTGTGGACTATATTGCAGGGCTTCACCCAAACCGGTCCAGGCACTGGAAATTCATTTTCAGCATCCCGATGGTTTGCTTCACCAAGTTGTGAGTTGCACCATGAGCCTCGTTATACCTTCGCTCTGCTGCAGTCTGAGGCCACTGCACGGGTGTCATCAGCCACGTCCTCTGCGGGTAGCCCTTGTCCCAAAGGAACCATCCCTGCAACATCTGTGGACCCTGGAAGACTTCAGGGATCTGAGACCTACTGAGGATGTAGGAGTCATGGACACTCTCTGGGAACCATGTGCAGGATACATTTGTGGTGGTCACACACCAGCTGAGCATTCAGTGGAAGCCCTGCCTGCAGATGACATAATTGACTGTTTGTTGCCACGGAGATCTGAGTGCCACATGAGTGCAGTCAATGGCACCCTGCACCTGTAGAAAACCTGAGATCTGGGCAAATCCCAGCGCTCTTATGTCCTGGCTTTCCTGGATCTGGGTGAAACGCACAAAGTTGTGTGCCCCCACGAGTATGGCATCCATGACCTCATGAATGCATTTAGAGTGGAGGCTTGTGATGTCCCACAGAGGTCACCTGTGGAACCCTGAAGAAGCCACTGGCGTAAAAATTGAATGTCACTGTTACTTTTACATCCATGGGCTGTGGATGCCCTCCATGTCCCTATGGCATCAAACCCTGCAGCTGGTGACAGATCTGACCAACCAGTTCCCTGGATATGCGCAGCCTTCGGCGACACTGGTTCTTGGAATGAAAGGCGGTGTCCATGGACCCTGGGTCTAGCTAGGCGCCAACCAGCGCCGGCTCACTGTGGCTCCTCAGCTGTCTGTGCGGGAGCCCCAGCCATCCCTTCTTCCTGAGGGTGCTGCTTCTCCCTATGTGCAGCTAGGCCCTCCATGTCTGCTCTCTGTATGCCATGAGGCATACAGCTAGTTTACCAGGCTCCATGCTCCAGGATGAAAAAGAGAAACATGTGGGTTAGCTTGGGTGTTCTAAGAGCATGTCTTTGTTAATTAGTCTGAAGGCCCCTTAACGCATCCCAAAGAGTGCTGGCACCACTTGGAAGGCCAGAGCTCAGTGCGCTGCATGTCTGCCCGAAACCCCACCTTCCTCCACCCTGCTCCACCCAACCGATTGCCCGGTAGCTTTTCCCATTGGACTGCATGCTGTGCTCTCAGCTCAGGCGCAGGCATTCTCCTAACCAACCCTGTAAGGCAGCACTGTTAGCTTGAAGTATGGGGGAGATTGGTCCAAACCGGGATGATGACTTTGCAAGCAGCGGTGAGCGCCTCCACCAGTGACTGCTCCATGGCCAGTTTTAGCAAGGAGCTTGTACATTGTGCTCAGTCATCCAACTATTCTGCAGTCTACTGAAATGCACATTAGTTTGCAGTCTGTGCCTGAGGGGTGAAAAGCTCTGGAGCACTTGGTGGCACTTTGATGCCTTTGCATTGCTTGAGTGGGCAGAGAAGCTAGAGGCCCAACTTCAAGTATGTCAATGTAGCTGTGTCTGAACTGTCTGAGCTGCGGGGGAATGGTCACTGCCCTTGCCACCCCCCCAACCCTGCCAAGTCCACAGTGCAGTCCTTGCCGCTCCATGCATCCACAAAAGTCGCCTCAACTGCAGGGTAGCCCTTGTCCCGCACTGTCAGCCAGCCACGAAAAAGAAACTTGCCTGTGCCCTCACCTGAATGCATGGCACCTCAAGCTTGAAGCCCGACAGGCAACCCTTGCGACCAATCATGCCAATGTGCTTGGATGATCCAGTGTGGTGGGATGAATCCGGTGAGCTGGGCTTATAATGATATGCAGATATATTATAATGACATTCACGACATCTGATGGCAGTAAACATGACCCACCATTGACAGGCAGAGCGGATGATTGCAAACCAATTTTTGGCCTTCTCGCAATATTGCCCACTCCCGCCACCAAACACATTGCTCCCAACGGGCATGGAAAATTCCATCCTGAGGGTTTCAATTACTAGATTAGTGCTGCATAACTGATTTCACATCCATCCATTATCACACTCTGGTGCCTGCCATCTCACAGTTTGATTGACAGCTACAAATGGTATAGACTCCTTGAAGTGGGACTCTGAATTCCAATGCCTGTTGTTATAAAGGATTGTGTACTTCAATGAAATGTTTGCTGTTATAAGACTTTATTTAGTTGAAAGAATGTAAATGTGGTAAATGGGTTTTGTGTGAATGCGAGTATTTTTTTCAATATGGTGCATTCTGCAATCAACACTTAGGGCAGAAATTTTCGCTTGGTAGGCGGGAGTGCACCCGACCCACTCAAGCATGAAATGACATATGTTAACGTTGGCTGAGCGTGCCGACGTCCATGCACAGTCGTGTGATAGTTTGGTCAGTGGGCACGCGCCGGAGTCGGCAGCGCACCTGCCTACAGTGAAAAGGCCTGTTCAGGCCATTAAATAATCGATTAAGCTAAATTTTTCGCTGCCTGTCCAACCTACCATGCCTCAAGGAGATTCTGCAGTGCTCACTCGCGAGCATGTGTGAAGTTCGTACTCGACCCGCTCGCCCTCCTCCTCCCGGCCCGCTCAGGCAGCGCTCAGTTTAATTGGCCCACCAGCATGAAGTCGCGGTACGGTGCTGATTGTGGGCAGCGGTCAGCTTCCCGACCGCCCCTGCCGAGCCTAACTGCCAAGGACAAAATTCTTCCCTTAGAAATTTATTTTATAGAACTTAATTTTATCTCTTCATTGCATGGGTCCTGAGGTCTGCCCATGGTGGATATCAGGTGAGTTGGCATGTTAGGTGTAAGGGCAAAGATTGGTGGGTGGGGGGCATGGGTTGGCACACATTGGCAATAAGTTAGCATAGGGGCTTTAAAAGGCCAAGGGGTGTTGGTGGGGCAGCATAGGTTGGCATGGAGGGTATGAGGGTCCACGGAGGTGGTTACAAGAGCATAGGTTAACATGGAGGGTATGAGGGGCCATTAATTCACTCCCTGGGTATCAGAAAATTAAATGATGAGGAAAAATTAAGGAAGCTAGTCTTATTATCTTCAGAAAAGAGAACAAAACCAAGGTCATCAAAATAACATTTTGTAAAGGGAATTACCAAAGTGACCCAGGCAAACCGCTTACTATGGCAAAGCATTAAAATACCTGCGAATCCATTAAAAATTAGAAAGTTAAGTGTGAAAAAGGAAACGAAACATTTTTCACAAAGAGAAATAAAATTTATAGGAAGTGACAGTGAAGGAGAGAGGAGGTGGAATTTTCTCTGCCTGCTGGCTTTGGGTGCACTTGGCGGCATGAGTGGACAATATGGTGAGAAGGCCAAAAATCGGTTGCACGATGTCTTGAAACCAGTTTGCGATTGTCCACTCAGCCCGTCAATGGCAGGCCACATTACCTGCTATCAGACATCAGGATCTAATATATCTGCATATCATTTTAAGGCTAGCCCACCGGACTCATCCCCCACACTGGATCGTCTGCCCAGGTCAGCGTGACTGCATGCCAACGTATTTCACAACTGCACATAAGTGACATACACCTGGCGAGCTGCACTTCACTTGGGACTTCGAGGTTTGTTTGTCTACCTTGCTTCCGGCAGTACTTGCAGTCATCAGTGCCAGGCTTTGGAGACAGCACCTCATCACTTTTAGGGGGGCTAATGGACAGGGCTCCACCTATCACACCAGCCATAAGGCGGTAGTGGCTTTGTACAGCTGCAGGGCTAGGGCTTGCTTGGGGAAGGGGGAGAAGTGGCCTCAGGCAAGGGAAGAGGCTGAAGGGCGAGGGCTGTACTAAGGAAGGGGGTATCCCAGAGTTTGTGTAGTGGTACAAGTTGATCTGTGCAAGTACCCTCAAGATGGTGAGGGCTGAGAAGGCAGTCTCCAGAGGAGATGAGACGAGATGGAGATGTGAGGTTGTGTGTTAAGGACCGAGTGTTGATGTCCCTTGAACTGGTAGCGAGCGAGATACCAGTGAATGTGTGATGGGCGTGAGTGTGTGAGTTTACAGTGGTGAGATGGTTGCCTTACCCTGGCTCCATGGATGAGACCATTTATCCTCTATCTGCATTGGATGGCCAACCCTTTCTGTGCAGCATTGGTACTGATCACCACTGCCATTGCCTACCAAGCCGGAGTGGTAATGTTGCTGCCCCTCCTGCAGCCAGAGTGGGGGTAGAGGACGTCACAGTGGGCCTCCACTGCGTCCAAAAGGATCTTGAGGCCATGTCCTATTTGCAGCAGTCCTGGGCTGAAAGTACTGAGATGTGTGCGTGCAGCTGTGCTTTAAATATGGCGCCTGGCATGATAAAGCGGCGAGGTGATGCCATGGTAGGCAGATCGGAGCCTGCCTGCCATCGAAATGGTGTGTTTCCTGGGAATACAAAATTAATGAGACAGGTTTGTAGCAATACAGCATGAAAAGCCGCCATTGCGGCCGTCGGGTAAAATGTCGCTTTACCTACCCACTATCGCACTTAGGTCAAACCTGGGACGATTGCGCCCAGTTTAAATAGCCTCAAAAGTCAAATAGATTGCCATTCTATTGCAGATACAGGTTATGGTATGTCTTCATAACACAATGTTGTAGACCAAGTTACACTGCTACTGTACCTTGAGAAGCTCAGTGAGAGCAACAACAAAGGAGCTTCAGTTGTGTCTGGATGTATGCACAAATCAATGGACAAATAATTTGGAATATTATCAGAGAGTGAGTCAGAATTTTCCAGCATTAAAAAGATTCTGAAATATGTTTATTAAGCTGCCAAAATGTGATGTGGACTGCCTTAGAACTTTGAAATGTATCCTCACACCAGCTACTGCTCACTGAAGATTGTGAGGCACTTCCTGTTTCAGTCTTAGGAATCAGGTCAGACCCGAACTCCCAGGTTGTACTGCCTGTATTGCATCGATGCACACCTAAACTCTGTTTGCATTAATGCAAAAATGGTAGCTAAACTGTCACCATATATGTTTCTGGAGAGGGAAAAGTTATTACGAGAAGATAGATGCATTGGATTGTGACCTATCAAAAAGGAATGGGCTAATGCTGAAAATTCTTATGTTCTTATCTGAACAGTTATGGAACTTGACAGTATTCAACATGGTAAAAACAATCAAAGGCTGGCAAATATCAGAAATTTGGTGGAACGAAAGCAAATAGATGGGCGACTAGCTGAAGCTTTTTTTCATGAAAATACTAAAAGAGTGGAAGCAGATGATATTCCCTTTACATGCTCAGATTCAAAGGTAAAGACGTTTCATTTTATAAATTTATTGTTAAATTATACTGTGCTTACTTGTTTTTGAAACTCTATGGCATCTGTTGTTATTATAAGGAGATAATACCTTGAGCTTATCTACTGTACAAGACACAAGGCACCAATCACTCTTAAGGGATTTCGTAAAGCTCTGGATTCATTTATTAAGACTAGGCACATGGCAACAGTGATACATAGGTAGAAAGCTTGAAGGCATCAGAGCTGTGTGTGTGCTCTGCTCAAAGCAAAAGTGAAACTAAGAGTGGATCACATGACACATTTCCCTTCTAGTGATGTCATGCTGATATCCCTTAAAGGCATATTACATCAGCATCCAATGAAAATTTATCTATACAACCAATATTTCTGTTTACTAATTTAATTTTTATTAATATATACAAGAAGACAACAAACTGCAGATATGCTAATGAATTCCCTTACCCTTTATACTTCCATTTTCTCCTGATAAAGTAAGTTGTGAATCTAATTTAAAAAAATTGCTTCTAAGATATCAAAAGAAATAAAGCTATAACGAGAATGAATTTTCATTTATCATCCTTGTTGTCTGAAGGACTTCAGGTTAAACTCACTAATCATGAAAACAAGGCTGCAATCTTCTGTCATTTTATTGTATAGATTGCTGTACGAGAGAAGTAAGAGCCATGAACACTGTGAAGTGTTTCCTCATTTCAGAAATTTCAAAAGTGATCCCTCATTTATGTCTATATCATAAAAGGACAACATGTTTTCAGTAATCTGAGACATGATAAATTTAAAAATATTAAAACTCAAAAACTTGCTCACCATTGTGTTGCAATCCGATTGGAATAGCATTGGGAAAATAAACTCTTGTGTTTTGACTAAATTTAACATCAAATAACATTAAAAAGAATCACAATACCAATGTTTTCTATTTTAACTCTGTTTTTGTATTCATTAAGCTAAGCATTATTGATGCTGGGGCAAGTTTACACTTTTTTGGCACCCAATGTTAGTGTCAAGCACTTACAGGCCTGGTAAAACTCTGTTAAATACAGAGTAAAGCTCTCTCTGCAGTCTTAGCCTCAGAAGCCATTGTTTATTCCATCAATATATCACTTTCATTTCTCATAACAACCAGCCTTGATGCCTCTCTGGGTGATAACTTGGAACTTAATATTCCTAGTTATGAATAGATGGTGAGGAAAGAAATGGTGGTGGGCTGCAGTGTTGATAAAGCTTCGATCACAGCGTCTAGAATACAAGGATGTTCTAGGGATTGCATTAAGTCAAAATCTATATGGAAAAGAATTTGTACAATTTTTAGTGTGTGGTACTGTTCACTAAACAGTGAAAATGGGAAAGGTCTCCACCTATCTATTACTTAGAGACACATAGAAATATAGGGGGATTTTAACCTAACTCACCAGGTGGGAAACCCAAATGATCAAATGGATTCTACACCCTGCCCAATGGGGCAATTTTAACCTATCCTGTCAATTGGGAAACAGATGGAATGGTGCAATGTTGATTTTGCGTCTTTTCCAAATTTACTCACTATTGAAGTTAACAAGCAATATTGGGCAGGGTGTAAAATCAGCATTGTGCCGCTCCCACGAGTTTTGCATCCAGTAATCAGCTTGACATCAGGTCTATTTTCAACTGTCATAAGTTAGACTGGACTAAAGATAATGCTTGTGGTCAGAGTGAATGGGTTTTTGGAATGCATTCAGGACTACTTCCCAACAAAATCCAGCCCCATGTTTTAGAAAGGAGAGTATGCAGAAGAGATTTACGAGAAAGATAGCAACAATGAGGGATTTCAGTTGTGTGGAGAAGCTGGGGTTTTCTCCTTAAAGTAGGAAGGTTGAGGGGCTGAAAATCCAGAAGGAAGGGCAGGGGTTGACATGCCCATTGCTTTCCTGCTCCCATGGCATTCTGTCAGTGGCAGGGAATGTACAGAACAGTCCTCCTGCCTAGAGGCTAATTGTGCCAACTGAGTAGCCAATTAAGAGCCTCTTCCTGCCACTACAAGCATTTTAACAGTGATGGATGGCCCCCTTGATGAATAGGGAAACCTCCTGGTGAATCTTTGCAGCCTCCCTATGGGCTTGGGGAGGTGGGAGGGTGTCGGGGGTCTCCTAATCTGACACCCTGTAGTCCCCAAGGGGATCCCATGGCAGCAATGGCTGCCCCCAACACCACCCCCACCCCCATCAAACCGCACCCCCCCACCAACCCTCACCAACCAACCCCACATGCTTATTTAGGCCTGCTTAACTTCCCCTGGCAACCCCCAAGCCCACTTACCTTGGTCCGAGGGCATTGCTGATTCCACGGGCTAAGTGCAGTCCCAGCATTGGCGACTGCTTCTTGTAGCAGTGCTGAGACTGAAGAGCTGCTGGACTCTGATTGACCAGCAGCTCTTGGAAATGGGATCTCATCCCTTAAAGGGATGGGGGACCTGGACAGCTGCTCATTAGCTGCCTTAGGGACATAAAATCCAGTTGGGGCTTCCCGAAATGCCTGAGGTGGGGTTACCCCACCTTTCCGGCCTGTTGTCGAGGCAACTTCCTCCATGACAAAATCCAGCCCCGCATTTTAGGAAGGATGTCAACGCCTTGGACAGCATGCATAAGAGTTTTACTAGAAAGGTACCAATGATGAGGGACTTCAGTTTGTGGAGAAACTGGGGTTGCTCTCCTTAGAGTACTGAAGGTTAAGGGAAGATTTAAATAGAGGTTTCAAAACTATGAGGGTTTGATAGAGAAAAATAAGAGGAAACTGTCTCCACTGGCTAGTGAGTCAGTGATCAGAGGGCAAAGATTTAAGATACTAGACAAATTAACCAGAGAGAAGATTAGATTTTTTTTTATGCTGCAAACTGCTCTGATCTGGAATCCACTGCCTAAAAGATTGTGGAAGCCAACTTACTAGTGCCTTTCTAAAGGAAATTGGAAATGTACTTGAATAGGAAGAATTTGCAAGGCTTTGGAGAAAGGGAAGGTGAGTGCAACTAACTGGATAACTCTTTCAAGAAGCTAACAGAGGCATGATGGGCTGAATGAGCTTCATCTGTGTTGTATGATTCTTTAATTATATGACTCTGAGGGCTTAAACAGGATACGATGCCAGCTAGCTTATAATACAAATGAAATAGTATAGGTTTTTACAATCTCCTAATACGTAAAGTAATAATTAAAGAAATGATAAGACTACTCAGGGATGAAAGAGTGAACGTAACTGTAAAGGATAAAGGTATGCCAAGGATATTACTTAAATAATTTGAATCTTTATTTCCAAATGATTTTAGAAGTGAGAATGCAGATGTACATGAGGGGGATATAGCACAAATATTTGGAGTAAATTTAGAAAAGGATTTGGTTCTTAAAAAAAAATTAACAGAACTTGAAGTAGATAAGTACCCATGCTCTGGTGGCCTGCGTCCCTGGCTGAAAAGTTTCGGAGAATACACCAGAGGCTCAGGCCACAGTTTTTTCAATACTTCTTAAATAAACATACTGAGTGGGGAGGTGGGATTTTCCAGCTCCATCCAGCCCGGATCGTCAATGGAATTTTGGCTGGGCCATCGCATCGCCCATAGGCAGATCCCACCACAGCGGGGCTGGAAAATCCTGGCCATTGTGCCATGGCACTAGGAGGTAACCATCGTTCAAGAATGGTGAGAAAGGTAAACCAAGTAACCATAGACCAGTTAAACTAAAGTCAGTTGTGGTCAAACTCTTAATGGTAGATTTTAACTCTCACTGCTAGATCAAAATTGCCAATTTTCCTTTCCATTCACTTCAGTGGATTTCTTTGCCATCCTCAGCAATGCATACAATCTTTTACAGGCTTTTGAAATCCATTTTTGGTCTCACCCAATGAGGATTTTTTGATTTATCTTATCTGTTTTCCTATTCTTTTCAGCCATAGTAGTATCCTGCACTGAGTCTTAAAAAGTTTGGTCGCTCACTTGGATTTCTCAATTTAAAAATTGGTGCAAGAATCTTAAGGATATACTAACAAAAAAAGAGTACTTTTTGCACATGTTAGCATGTATTATTCAGTCTATGTTCAGTTCTTGTTAAATTGCACTGCAAGAAGGAGAATCACAAGTCATTTGTGTTTTGTTCCAAAACAGTTATGTGCAAATGTAAAAAACACAAGCGTTCCAAGCACTAACTTGGGAGAAACGCTGCTGAATTTCTGGTACTCCCTGCTGAACAAAACTAACAGAAATATTCATCATGCAAGATCATTGCTAGTGAGTAAAGATGACGTGCAGGTGAGTTTCTATCCATTCTTTCACCTTTCCCCTCCTGAGCCATAAAATCAGAGATCAAAATAGCTAGTAGACTGGCAAACATTTCAGGCATTTGCAATGCACTCACACACCCCCACCTCTCCCTCATTCCTTCTACTTAACCTGGATTGAAGTTATATATGATTGCATGTTTATATCACTGATTTTATAGAAAAACTACTGATGAAAAATCTAATCCTTCAAATATATTTAAGAAGGCCATTGCAAACAATGTAGCATCATTGTAATGTGTTCCATGACTTGATAGTCAGGGTACTTACACCCATCCTACTGGAATGTGATCTGCATGGTATTACACAGATTATGCACTGTTTAAGTTAGCTCATGGGATAAGATGCAAGGTTTTCATAAATATGCATGGAACCAAACACAGAGATACTTTGTTTCCCAACTTTTTTAAAGTGATTGATCATTTCAAAGTGGTTGCTTGCTAGATTTCTATGTAGAAGCAAAACTTTTTTAAGTGCAATTTGGCAATGGGTACAAGTCAATGAAAGAACCTTTTTAAGAGAGAAGGGTAATGACTGAAATAGGGAATGAAGAGATAAAAAAACCCGGGTTGAGATTGCTGTAGTACTAAAAGATCCTACTGCCCTCAAAAAGTGAAGCCCTTATCTTCAATGTTTCAATTTGCCGCTGATTTATTCTACTGAACTGTTTTCCCTGATATATGACATTTATTTTATATTTTGCATCAGTTTGCTCCTTTGCTGCAAGTGTTGACTTCTCCTCAATATCTCACTTAAGTCACCATTATTAATATGTAAATGACTGCTGGCAAACTGCCAAGAGCCAAACCCAGCCCTGCCCTCGTCTGACACCTCCATTTTGGCCCACTTTTAGCAGGGGCTCCTGGTTGGTAATCAGGAACTGTGGCCAGTTTTCCCTTCTCTAGTCTAAGGCACCTATTACAATTTAACCAATCTTATTGCCATCCAGACTGAGTTCAGGTAACAGGATCCTGCTCGAATGTTAACGTAGCTTTCTGTTCCTGATCTGATCATTTCCAACATTAGCCTGATTTTATTTCAGGTTTTCAGGATTTGTCTTTTGTTCTTTTCACCTCTGTGATAGTTTTTCTTTAAAATATTCAATGTGCTGCTGTTTTCTTTTCACTTTTTTTATTTCTTTAATTCTACAGACAAGACATGAAAAAGCATATGTGAACATTACAAAAATAATGCAGTAAAATTAGATTGAAGGTTCCTTGACAACTAGTAATGAGAGTTAACTAGATAGAAATGTTTCTTTTTGTTGGTGTTGCAGATTTTAGCAAATTTAGTCCTTGAAAAGGAAGTGGATTTGAAATATGGATATAACACTTAAATAATGAAGTACTTTCCTGCCACAGGCTATTGATGAAGCTTAGGCTCAATATCGAAGAAACAATGTACTGCCTGCTGTGGCTGCAGAAGAGTAGATCAAGGATCCAGCATCTTCATTGATAGCTTCCTCGAGCAGTAGCATAGCAAATAATGTCCAAAAAGGCAAAGGTGATGGAAAATATGGAGAAGACCTTTAAGAAAATAATTCAAGACAAGAACATTCTCAATGACACAAAATGAAAGCATTTGAAAGCTCCACCAAAAATAAGTAAAATCATACGTAACATAAAAGGGGTAAATATTTGCCTCAGGCAGTAGCGCTAAACAGATGTTGTTGTACCACTTAATATTCTTTTCTGTTGAAGCCAGTGCAACTGAATATTGGGAGGGGAGGATAACAGGAGTGGAGGGGGGAGGCAGTGGCTGATACCATAACATCCATTTAGTACCATCTCTCAAGACAAATTTCTGCCCCTAAAACCTCTTCAGAAGGCAATACACAGTAAATGAAAATATTTCATTCACAAACCACTATACTAGTTGTTGGTATTTTTAGGGAACAAGATAATCATGAATTCAATATCCAATATATATTTGGGGGGGTGACTCGACCAAGTCCAAACTCAGTATTTCTTCCTCTTTTCTAATGTTCAGTGCTATCTTTCTGGAAAGGGTAAGGTGGTGAATAATTTTGATAAGGCTTTAGAAAAGATACTAATAACTGTATCTAATATACAAAATTACAGCTTGAAGTTCTACTGGATTCTCTTTATCTCCTTCTGTAACTTCTGCAGAACATCAGCAGAACACCCTGGAGAAATTGCATAAAGGGCCATTTTAGTGTTTACCCTGTCTCTCCAAAGATTCTGACCACCTCCCATTGGAAAACCCCTGGTAATTCTAGGCATATGTATCCAAGACAGTACTAGACTGTGCATCCTGCATAAGTGTTTTCAAATTAGTACATGATTTGCATACCAAAATTTTCAATTACTACTTTCAATTCTGCAGTCTGGAAATATTGAAAGACTGATTTAAGTTCACAGTTCATCTGCATCTTGTATGCATACATGGCCCAATTTATTTTCAAGTTGAATATTCTGTTTTCAGTAACAGATGTTTCTGATGATAATATATTGTTAAAACCCTGTGGAATAAGATATGCTGTGTGTCCTGCTCCTGGCAATAGGAACAATTACCTCAGCTGACTACACCTGGTGAAAGTGATCTTTCCTCTAACTGTCACATATAGACAGAAGGCACTAATCTTTACTGAGCTCTAGACAGGGTCATTCTTTTCACTCACATTTCTAGAGGTGTTCAACTCACTGCTTTAAAAAGGAAAAGTAATGTGCTGCCTTTAGCTTCATTGAGAGAGTACAGGCAATAGATATTGTCCGTAAAGAGCAAGTAATTTGAACTGCATGAATTTATAATAAATGGTGAATAAACTTGTGTTAAAATTAACTAAATTAATCCTACTAAAGCCTGAACAACAGTGCTGCATTTGTCTTGCCAAAAGAAAGAAGAACTAGAAATATTTTCTCAGGAATGCCATCCAAGAAGAATCGCTACCCACCTGTAAATAGCAATTGAACAGCAACCATGTTAACCGTTTAAAGTCTACTGAGCAAATGAATTGTTCAGTTTATACATTTTCACTCTCATTAGTTCAGGGTCTTTTCAAGAGTTACGGCTGCTGCTGACCCAATTGGGACCTATAATTTTTCCTCAGTGTGTGAGTTGAACTACCAGCGTAATCTGAGTGGGCAGGGATTAGTGTGGGAAGAAAATGGGGTGACATAAATACTGATGCTGAAGGATGGGTGTCAATCAGTAATTGTAACTGCCCCTTGCAGACTGATGTGAAGTATACAGGACCTTTCTTGGGCAGAAGTGGAGTCCACAAGCATGAGCCAGAATAATGATTTAACACATATTTGTCCCAGCGAATCAGCCTTCCCTGAGAATCAGCCTTCCCAGAGAATCAGCCTTCCTGGAAAGGGATTTAATATGCTTTGAAACTTGTTTTAGCACCATTTATCTACCTGGATAAAAAAATAAAATAGCCCTTTTTAAAAGTTTGTGGTTTGTGAATGGAATGTTTATAATTTTATTAATGAGCAACATTGCTTTTTAGACCAAAACAATTATATTCCTTTTGCTTCAGGCATCATTATCACACAGACCTTAAACCATTATTTTTAAATAATACACAGAAAGGCAGCTACCATCTATGCTGAAAAAAGAAGACTTAAAATAAATTGAGTCTTAAAATATGAAACTAGATAATTTATAAAGATATCTTCAGTTATGATTCAGTATGCAGGTAGTGTCGAATCAGATTTCTTCATAATACAATAATCCATAATTTAATATTACTGGTGGAAAATTTAACTGTCTTGTTGATTAATAATACGGAGAGCTGAATTCTACTCTGAATTTGATTTATAGAATAATACTGAAATTGCTTAACAAAAGTTGGGAGCTCACATTGGTTACTTCCTCCAATTTATCATTAAGAAACATTTATGTGATTTTTTTTTCGTGAACATAATCCCTGCTCATTTTTATTAATCATTTCACTGCAGAAGCCTTTATAGTGTAATAATGCCACAATAATTTGATCTTCTCTTTAAGCATTTTGTTAGCCATGTTCTTCAATTGCACACTTTAGATACAAAAAAATTGAGTAAATGTTTTAAGGAGATATCATAGTGTATGTCATACAATCATGTAGTTTTGTAAACCCACTTAAATTATATATGTTCTTAACCTGCATGAGTGTATCAAGACCAAAAGATCAAAATTCAGATATATTAAATGTGTGTAATTAAAAGTAGCTCCAAAGAATTGTAATGTCACTCTATGGTGGAATAAGAGTTTATGATCCCATTTCCCCACATGGTGAACTTTTGATCCACCTCAATCCAGTCAGGGGTACCTCCAAGCAGAAACAAGGAACCTTTTCCATTATAAGACTGGGGAAATTCAAAAGCGAGTCAGCCCTGACCAGTTTCACACACCTCCTACTGACTGGTTTACATTGCAGCACTGTGAAAGTCTGTCTTTTCAGTTTTCCAACATTGCACAAGGGGGACCCAACAAAAAAGAGATTTAAAATATCTAAAGCACAGTGGAACATTGGCAGGTGGTAACTTTACATACTATCACACTGATATTGCTAAATTGATTCCATATTTATTACTGTTTATTTTTGAGAATAAACTGATTATGTTCAAACTATATTAGCGAGACAGATAAACAGGGAAATATGGTCTTTCACAGGCTCAAGTGATTTGCAATGGAGCTGTCAACATTTATCCAATACATTCAAATCACTGTAACTGAGTTGGGTGGGTGGGTGGTGGGTGGCGGGGAAGGTTGATTTTGGTTGATGGTGTAATGTGGGCACTAAGACTTCAGCCATCTATTACAAATTTCTCTTGTTTGATGTCAATAAAAATGAAAATTGGGAGAAATGTATAATGGGACATCTCAATCGATACTGCTGCTCATTTGATGTAATCAGCCAAAGTCAAAATTAACCCCCGGTGTTTCTATTTTTCCCTTATTGGCTGCAAAGCAAAATTTGAAAACTAGTCTTAACTGCAGAAACTTATTAGTGCCTGGAATGATCTTCTAAAAGTGTAAATTCAAAAACTTTAGAATCAATCAGCAAGCAGTTAGGTGCTGCTAATGGGGGACAGTAGGTTTCTGTGGACAGCTAAAATAAATGGGCTGCATATTTATCATTATAATTTATACATCTTATGCTCAGTACCCAGGAGGTCTGATTTAAAAGTACCCCACTCTTCATAGTCGGAAACAATGACAACGCAGAAAATGTTTTCCAGTAGTCATGTAATTGTCATCAAGATATTTTGTGAGCCATGGGATTTGTAATTTATATAATACTTTTAGCTTCTTCTATAATTTCTTTTACTTTCCAATAAAACTCAAAGAGAAAACACAGACCATGTTTCTTTTTGCACAAATGCACTCACATCATAATTAAAATCCAAAAACCTACAAAATTAAAACAGGTGACACTACATCAGTTAGCAATCCAAAGTTCTTTGAATTTTGCTGACTCTAGTGTCCAGACATATTTTGACTTCATATCATTGCCATAGTCTGCTTCTGTATTAATGCTTCTCTTACCTTCTCCTGAGGCAGTTGTGTGTCTGTTCCAAAAGGTGCTTGGTGAATCAAGCACCATTTGGAGGGTTATAATGGTATGGCTTCAAAAGCAACACTTCTAATGGTGACAGAAATGGATTGCTCTGAGTAAATCAAAGGTTTTATTCATGTGGAAACTGGTGAAGGCAGTTCCTACTTTACAATAGTGACAACATTTTAAAAGTATTTTATTGGTTTCTAAAGACCTTTGGGACATCTTGAGGTTGCAACCAGCACTATAGAAAGAAGTATTTTTCTTTAAAAGCCAGAATATTCAAACACTACTACTTAAGTATAACCAAATCATCTCTCCAGCCACATAAAATTTGTCCATGTATTTGTCAATTGACAAAGCATTAAAAGGATATTAGGACACCTTCAAGATACTGACACACAGTAGCAGCACTGTGTAACGACTACAAGATGCACTGCAGAAACTCACCAAGGCTCCTTCGACAGCACCTTCCAAACTCACGACCACTACCACCTGGAAGGGCAAGGGCAGCAGATAGATGGGAACACCACCACCTGGAAACTCCCCTCCAAGTCACTCACCATCCTGACTTGGAAAATATTGCCGCTCCTTCACTGTCGCTGGGTCAAAATCCTGGAACTCCCTTCCTAACAGCACTGTGGATGTACCTACACCACATGGACTGCAGTAGTTCAAGAAGGCAGCTCACTACCACCTTCTCAAGGGCAATTAGGGATAAGCAATAAAATGCTGGCCCAGCCAGTGAAGCCCACATCCCATGAATGAATAAAAAAAATTCTAATTATCCCATCACAGCATTTAATATATGATGGGGTACCCGAGTTACCAGTTCTGGAAAATACTGTATCATATAATTCAAAAGAAGCACCCTGTAACATGGAAGCTTCATGCCACAATAATCTACAGATCTATGGAAAGAATCATGCTTGAAGCAGATCTGTCTTCAAATCATTGGGCAGTAGGGGGAAAAACTTTATGATAGTTTGTCTTGTGAAGTGAAGGTGGTGAAGCCATGACTCCTTTGATACAAACAAGTCCCTGAATAGATATGTCCCACCTGTCTGATAGGTTGTTGCTATTGAAATTTTTGCCCTGTTTACCACAAATTCCTTTTCCTCATCTTACATATGTATTCAGACCCCAAAAGGACTGCACATCCTCATGTAAGGTGTAACATGAGAATCGGTAGTAAATAAAAATAATGAGGAGAATTGATTATAATTGACAAGATGGAAAAGAAAGCAATGGAAGGCTGTGGAACAAAACTAACAAAAGCAGGGATCAAAATGTAGGAAAAGATATGTAAGAGCACAAGCTCACCCCATCTTGGAAAAGTTCTTGAATACCTTCTGTCGTCTGAGAAATCTACTTTGGCAGGCAAGGTCCTGAGATTCCCATGGAGCCAATTCTTATGGACAAGGCTCACATTGTGGACCTAAAATCCTGTATGAGATCAATAATAATTATATTTACCCTATAATGTGCACATGTGTGTCATAGTTATGATATGCAACATTTAAATTTGACTGTCAATCTGTATTTACATATGGCACCTCACACACATCATATGCAATACATATCAAGCAGTTGTGCTACGTGTAGTGTGACATCCATAATTTGTAATTATGGGTGGAATCGCCCGTGCCTGCTGGAGTCAGGCATGCTAGGTGGTGTGAGCTGACAATATGATGAGAAGGCCAAAAATCAGTTTCACAATGTCGTGAAGCCAGTTTGTGATCGTCCGCACCTCTCTTAAATGGCAGGCTGCGCTTCCCACCATTAGACATCCGGAACCTCATTGCAATACATCTGCATATCATTATAAGCCTAGCCCGCCTGAACTGTTCCCTCCCAGCCCCCCACTGGATTTTTCACAACAGCATATAAAAGGTGTGCACAGGTGGGCTGCACTTTGAAGGGAACTCGGAGGTGAGTGCACAGTAATGTTGCGCAGCACTTGCGAGGGTCACTTGTTGGGCCTCAAGGTTGAGGCACACTGGGGGTGAAGCAAGGGCTGCCCTGTTGAGGTGACTTGGCGGGGTGGGGTGGGGGAAAGGACTGCCCTGTGCTTGAGGCGACTTGGGGGGCAAGGTCTGCCCTGCAATTGAAGGTAGTGCACAAGCACATGCGGGGGCGGCGTGGGGGGGGTGGTGTGTGGGCAAAGGAAGTGGCCACACATTAGGGACACCCGATGTAAAGTGACCATTGCTGTGCAGCTGATACAGTTCAGGTCGAGCCACATTGATATGATTGGAGTCGGGCCTCTAGCTTATCTGCCCACTCAAGCAATGCAAAGGCATCAAAGTACCACCAAGTGCTCCAGAGCTTTTCACCCCTTAAGCACAGACTGAAAACAAATGGGTACTTCAGTAGACTGCAGAGCAGTCAGACGACTGGGCACGTTGTACAATCTCCTTGCTAAAGTTGGCCATGGAGCAGTCACTGGTGGAGGTGCTCATAGCCCCTTGCAAGGTCATCATCCTGGATTGGACCAGTCTCCCACATGGTTCACGCTAACAGTGCAGCCTTGCAGTGTGGGTTAGGAGAATGCCTGAGCTGAAAGCATTGCATGCAGTCCAACGGGCAAAGCTGCCGCCAATCGGTTGGGTGGGGCCGAGGTGGGTGGGGTTTCAGGCAGTCATGCAGCGCACTAATCTCTGGTCATCCAAGTGATGGCCAGCACTCTCTAGGATGTGTTAAGAGGCCTTCAGACTTAACCAAGACAGGTTCTTACTACACTCATGCTAACCCACAAATCTCTCTCTTTCATCCTGCAGGACGAGTATATTGGGATCATGGAGCCTGGCGAATTAGCTGTATGTCTCATGGTGTACAGAGAGCGAAGGTGGCTGAGAAGAGAGCAACTGAGGCGTCTGGTTGTGTCTCTGGAAGAAGAGGCAGCTGGGGCTCCCGCTCATGCCACCAAAGAGCCACAGCAAGCAGTCAGCTGGTGCCTAGCTACACCCAGGGTCTATAGATGCCGCCTTTCATTCCTGCAGATGACCGTGAACCAGTGTCACAGAAGACAGTGAATGCCTAGGGAACTGATCAGTCACATCTGCCAGCTACTGCAGGATTTGACGCCACAGGGACATGGAGGGCATCCACTGCCAGTGACCATGAAAGTGACCGCAGTGCTCAATTTTGATGTCAGTGGCTCCTTTCAGGACTCCACAGGTGACCTATGTGGCATATCGCAAGCCTCCATCCACAAATGCAACCATGAGGTCACAGATGCCATCTTCACGAGGGCACACAACTTTGTGCATTTTGCCCGGAACCAGGACAGCCAAGATGCAAGGGTGAATGGATTTGCTCAGATATTGGGGTTCTCACAGGTGCAGGGTGCCATCAACTGCGCTCATGTGGCACTCAGATCTCTGTCACATGTGGTCAACTAGGTCAACTGCAAGGGATTCCTTTCGCTGAATGTGCAGCTGCTGTGCGACCACCACAAACGCATCCTGCAGGTCTGCGCTCGGTTTCCAGGGAGTGTGCACAACTCCGACATTCTCAGTCAGTCACAGATCCCTTAAGTCTTCCAGGGTCCACAGCAGTTTCACGGATGGTTCCTTCAGGGACAAGGGCTACCCGCAGAGAACGTGGCTGATGACACCTGTGCGGCGGCCTCAGACTACAGCAGAGTGATGCTATAATGAGGCTCATGCTGCAACTCGCAACTTGGTGGGGCAGACCATCAGGATGCTGAAAATGAGGTTCTGGTGCCTGGATTGGTCTGGGTGGAGCCCTGCAATATGGTCCACAGAGGGTGTCATGCATTGTCGCCTTCTTCTGCGCCCTTTACAACCTGGCGCGGCAACGGGGAGAGGAGCTGGCTGAGGATGAGATGGAGGAGCTGGAGCTCTCCTCCAATGAGGAAGACACCAACAGGGATGAGGGTGAGGAGATCCTCAAAGGTGACAATGACTGGAATGAGGTCATACGAGGTAGGCGCGCTCAGGCGGCCCTCACAGCTGCTAGATTTGTGGAGGATGATGATGACTTGCAGTGAGGAGACACCATAGATCCTCACATTGCATCTATGAATGTTTGACTCCAGTCTGGTTTATGGCAGCGCACATACCCTCTGTGAGAATGCTTCTGTTATGGAGACGCAGTGGAGGCCCTATAGTCGCTCAATTGCAGGAGGATGATGATGACATGCAGTGAGGACACTCTATAGATCATCACATAGCCTCTGAGAATGTCTGACTCCTGTCTGGCCGAGGGCAGCTCGCTTGCGCTTTGTGATCAGGGTCATATCATAGAGATGCAGCCATGAAACTTTAAAAGCATCTGATCTTTTGTCCACCTTCAGTACCTGAGCCCTTCAGGAGCATAGCATCATTGGTCACAGATGCTGAAGAGATGGGGGCCAGGACCACCTTAAAGGCGCAGAACTCTGTAACGCCTGCCCACTACATTCTGGCAGTAATGACAAGCAATGTCGAGGTGCTATCATCAGTAATGTGTCCAGTGAGTGTGAGGCTGGACCATCACTGTGGTCTGAAGGATGCATAAAGCACAGGGAAGAGGCCCTGGACTGAGACACCTGCCTTTATCCTGTGCAGAAAGGTTTCACAACTGAGTGACAAGAACACTGCTCATCAGAACAAGGAGCCATAGGCAGGGAGACATTCTTGGGAGTTTTTTAACAATAGTGAACATTATGTACAAGTGATTAACATAACACCCCTACCCACGCTGTGCAACTACATCTTCTTAACTTTCCTGACTCTGCCACCATGTCTTGATATTCCCTGGACATCCACAGTGGAGGTGGAGGCAGCCTGCTGACGGCTACACCCTGTCTGTGATGACCTTGGTGGGCATCCTCTAAAGGGCTGAGATGTGCAGAGCCCCGGCCTGCTTCCGAGGTCCTGATGTGTGGCAGTGGGACTCTCCTCGGCCTGTGAAGCTGGAGCTGCTAAGGTCACCGGAAAAGGGGATTCGGATGGGCCGGTCACTCCCCGGGTCACCTAGATGGATGGCCCCATGAAGGGGGTACACCAGCTAATTCTCCTCCCTACAGGTGCCCAAGAGCCCCTGGCTGACTCCTTGAGGAGGAGGGGTAACTGGAGTGAATTTGAGCTGCCCCACAATCCACTCACATACACACTGTTGGAGACCAACTATGGCGTAAGTGATGGGGTTTGGCCCATGCAGCACAACAGGACCGATGTCCGGGTCTCCATGGCAGCCCCCCTCCTACCAGTGTTGACATTGCTGCGTTGCAGTGCTGGCTCTATTTCCTCAGCCTGAAGGCAGACAGACTCCCCCATCATGCCTTGCAATCTGAGGAGTTCAGCGGACATCCCTTCCTGATGTTTCCGAGCTTGCCTTTGCAGCTCCAGTAACTGTGACATGACCGAGGCCAGAAGCTCATCACCATCCTCAGATTCAGTACATTTCCGGCCCCCAGCAGTCCTTTGAGTGCTGGACACCTGGGAAGTTTCTGTCACTGCCTTATGTGGATCAGACAGTGTGATGTGCTCACCAGACTGTGATTCTGAGGCTAATGTAAAGCTAGGTCCCACCGAGGCATGTGTCTCTGAGTTAGTGGAGGGTGTGGGTGAGCGCTGTGACAGGAATTCAAGGAGAGTGCCTCCAGATTCCTCTTCAGAGGTTTCTTCAGGGCTTGATTGGAGGCCCTGGGTCGTGGACTGCGTTGACTGTTTCTCAGATGTGCCAGCGGAAGCAAGGGGAGGTAATTAGCGCATGGCAGTGGCTTGTGAAACAGGACACATCACTCACAGTATGGTTGGCTGATTGATGTTGCATTGCTGCATCCTCACTTGGTAGAGCATTGCCGACCTCACTGTCAGCACTGGAACAGTCCAAGTCCTCACCGGTCAGCTGGATGGCTCTGTTTTCAAAGTTTTCAAAGGTATTCCTCCACCAGTTTGCAACTTCTCCTTCTTGTGTGCCAGCTTGTCCTGCATGAATAGAGATGGAGAGTGTATGCAGGATGCCTGTCAGACCAGATGATCAGTATGCCTGGCCTATGTGGTCCCATGGATGGGATGAGGACAATGAAAGTGTGTGTGAGAGAGTGAATGATGATGTCCCTGGAACCGGCAGTGAGTGACGGCCTTGTGGATGTGTGATGGGTTTGTGTGTGTGTGAGTTGAGAGTGATGAGGAGTGACTTACCTTGGTGGAACGGAGGAGATCATTCATTCTCTTGCGGCACTTGGTGGCTGTCCTCTTTTGCAGGGCTTTTGGGCGCTGACCACCGCCTCCCAACCCGGACTAGTGAGGTTGGTGCCCATCCTCCGGCCAGAGCAGAGTATAGGACATCACCACAAGCCTCCACTGCGCCTGAAAGATGCCCGAGGGATGCATCATCGAACCTGGGGGAGGCGCAGTCTTTTTGACTTTAGGGCCGTGTCTTCTTTGCATCAATCATGGGCTGGAAGCACTGAGGTGTGCGTGTGTGACTGGACTTTAAATATGGCTTGAGGCATGTTGAAGCGGCAAGGTAATGGCGTGGTGGGCGAATGAGAGCACGCCTGCCATGGAAACAGCGTGTTTCCTGGGAATGCATAATTAATGCAGCAGGTTTGGGAGATACAGCGTGAAAAGCTGCCATTGTAGCCGGTGGGTAAAACGTCATTTTACCTGCCCAGTACCACACTTCGTGAAAATCTGAAACGATTTTGCCCTATGTGTTGGATTAATGCATGATAATCATTATTTGCAACAAGTAAGGATGATAGTCAGAACTTAAAACATGAATATTGTATAATACATGCATAATTGTCATAATGCACAAAGTGTGAGTGTGTAGCTGGCATGTGTAACATCCATGATATAATCACTATGTATATGACTTATTAATATCTGTGTGCTTCGATGTATGCATGGTAGATGTGTGTGAGAGAAAAAGAGACACCCTTAATGCAAAACATTTGGGAATGTTAGATCAACCCATCTTCAAAAGAATAAATCTTGGATACAGTCAAAATAAATTTTCAAAATGTTTGTTCTAGCTGCAAAACTGTATTTGCCCACAGGCATGTTTAGACTTTAAACATATTCGGACATGACCTCAGCCTCATGCCTTTTTTGTTTTCTCTTTTTTTTCTTTCTATTGCTTAGATATCTAAGCATAAGTAATACTTAAAGCATATGCAAAAAATCTAAAGAAAAATACAACTGCAGCCTGTCAATGAGATTGTTGTTTGATCCCTGTTGCTTATGTCCTGTGGAGCACATTAACCTCATCCTATAGCACAAGGTCATTATATTTACATAATATGACAGTGTGTAGGGCTTGAAGCGCTTGAAGTTCCACAGGAATTTGGGGATCAGAATGTCAGATGCCAGTAATGCTGGAACGGCCTGTTGATTACTGCCAACTTCTTTCTGAACTACAGTCATTGGGGACTTAAGTTTCCTTGCAGGATTTTGTTGCTGAAGGCCAAAAAGCAAAGGAAACAAGGAAGGATGATTTGATTTTCTTCTAATTCAGGCACTTCAATTACATTATGTGACATCCCCTTATTTAGAGCATTTCAAGGGCCTTAGTAAACCTTTCATGTTTTATAGGCTCTCAGTGCTCAAAGCACTAGATGGCTGTATTAGGGTGGTCAGTACATCAGATGAAGCATAATTCCCCGCCTCTACATCTGATAATATGAGAAGCTAGCACAGGAAGAGAAGTAGGCTAAAACAAAAACAGAATTACCTGGAAAAACTCAGCAGGTCTGGCAGCATCGGCGGAGAAGAAAAGAGTTGACGTTTCGAGTCCTCATGACCCTTCGACAGAACTTGCGTTCGAGTCCAAGAAAGAGTTGAAATATAAGCTGGTTTAAGGTGTGTGTGTGGGGGGCGGAGAGATAGAGAGACAGAGAGGTGGGGGGGTGGTGGTCTGGTTGTAGGGACAAACAAGCAGTGATAGAAGCAGATCATCAAAAGATGTCAACGACAATAGTACAATAGAACACATAGGTGTTAAAGTTAAAGTTGGTGATATTATCTAAACGAATGTGCTAATTAAGAATGGATGGTAGGGCACTCAAGGTATAGCTCTAGTGGGGTTTTTTATATATATAATGGAAATAGGTGGGAAAAGGAAAATCTTTATAATTTATTGGAAAAAAAAAGGGGGAAGGGGGAAACAGAAAGGGGGTGGGGATGGGGGAGGGAGCTTACGACCTAAAGTTGTTGAATTCAATATTCAGTCCGGAAGGCTGTAAAGTCCCTAGTCGGAAGATGAGGTGTTGTTCCTCCAGTTTGCGTTGGGCTTCACTGGAACAATGCAGCAAGCCAAGGACAGATATGTGGGCAAGAGAGCAGGGTGGAGTGTTGAAATGGCAAGCGACAGGGAGGTTTGGGTCATTCTTGCGGACAGACCGCAGGTGTTCTGCAAAGCGGTTGCCCAGTTTACGTTTGGTCTCTCCAATGTAGAGGAGACCACATTGGGAGCAACGAATGCAGTAGACTAAGTTGGGGGAAATGCAAGTGAAATGCTGCTTCACTTGAAAGGAGTGTTTGGGTCCTTGGACGGTGAGGAGAGAGGAAGTGAAGGGGCAGGTGTTGCATCTTTTGTGTGGGCATGGGGTGGTGCCATAGGAGGGGGTTGAGGAGTAGGGGGTGATGGAGGAGTGGACCAGGGTGTCCCGGAGGGAGCGATCCCTACGGAATGCCGATAAGGGGGGTGAAGGGAAGATGTGTTTGGTGGTGGCATCATGCTGGAGTTGGCGGAAATGGCGGAGGATGATCCTTTGAATGCGGAGGCTGTTGGGGTGATAAGTGAGGACAAGGGGGACCCTATCATGTTTCTGGGAGGGAGGAGAAGGCGTGAGGGCGGATGCGCGGGAGATGGGCCGGACACGGTTGAGGGCCCTGTCAAAGACCGTGGGTGGAAAACCTCGGTTAAGGAAGAAGGAGGACATGTCAGAGGAACTGTGTTTGAATGTAGCATCATCGGAACAGATGCGACGGAGGCGAAGGAACTGAGAGAATGGGATGGAGTCCTTACAGGAAGCGGGGTGTGAGGAGCTGTAGTCGAGATAGCTGTGGGAGTCGGTGGGTTTGTAATGGATATTGGTGGACAGTCTATCACCAGAGATTGAGACAGAGAGGTCAAGGAAGGGAAGGGAAGTGTCAGAGATGGACCACGTGAAAATGATGGAGGGGTGGAGATTGGAAGCAAAATTAAGAAATTTTTCCAAGTCCTGACAAGAGCATGAAGCGGCACCGAAGTAATCATCGATGTACCGGAGAAAGAGTTGTGGAAGGGGGCCGGAGTAGGACTGCAACAAGGAATGTTCCACATACCCCATAAAGAGACAGGCATAGCTGGGGCCCATGCGGGTACCCATAGCCACACCTTTTATTTGGAGGAAGTGAGAGGAGTTGAAGGAGAAATTGTTCAGTGTGAGAACAAGTTCAGCCAGACGGAGGAGAGTAGTGGTGGATGGGGATTGTTCGGGCCTCTGTTCGAGGAAGAAGCTAAGGGCCCTCAGACCATCCTGGTGGGGGATGGAGGTGTAGAGGGATTGGACGTCCATGGTGAAGAGTAAGCGGTTGGGGCCAGGGAACTGGAAATTGTTGACATGACGTAAGGTGTCAGAGGAATCACGGATGTAGGTGGGAAGGGACTGGACAAGGGGAGAGAGAAGGGAGTCAAGATAACGAGAAATGAGTTCTGTGGGGCAGGAGCAAGCTGAGACGATCGGTCTACCGGGGCAGTTCTGTTTGTGGATTTTGGGTAGGAGATAGAAGCGGGCCGTCCGAGGTTGGGCGACTATCAGGTTGGAAGCTGTGGGAGGGAGATCCCCAGAGGAGATGAGGTCAGTGACAGTCCTGGAAACAATGGCTTGATGTTCAGTGGTGGGGTCATGGTCCAGGGAGAGGTAGGAGGAAGTGTCTGCGAGTTGACGCTCAGCCTCCGCGAGGTAGAGGTCAGTGCGCCAGACAACAACAGCACCACCCTTGTCAGCGGGTTTGATGACAATGTCAGGGTTGGACCTGAGAGAATGGAGTGCAGTAAGTTCAGAGAGAGACAGGTCAGAATGGGTGAGAGGAGCAGAGAAATTGAGACGACTAATGTCGCGCCGACAGTTCTCAATGAAAAGATCGAGAGAAGGTAAGAATCCAGAGGGAGGGGTCCAGGTGGAGGGAGAATATTGGAGATGGGTAAAAGGATACATTGGAGAGACCAAACGTAAACTGGGCGACCGCTTTGCAGAACACGTGCGGTCTGTCCGCAAGAATGACCCAAACCTCCCTGTCGCTTGCCATTTCAACACTCCACCCTGCTCTCTTGCCCACATGTCTGTCCTTGGCTTGCTGCATTGTTCCAGTGAAGCCCAACGCAAACTGGAGGAACAACACCTCATCTTCCGACTAGGGACTTTACAGCCTTCCGGACTGAATATTGAATTCAACAACTTTAGGTCGTAAGCTCCCTCCCCCATCCCCACCCCCTTTCTGTTTCCCCCTTCCCCCCTTTTTT
Organism: Carcharodon carcharias; assembly: GCF_017639515.1. NCBI lineage: Eukaryota > Metazoa > Chordata > Chondrichthyes > Lamniformes > Lamnidae > Carcharodon > Carcharodon carcharias. The sequence goes on along the minus strand of NC_054477.1, from coordinate 71,522,956 downwards.
TTCCAATAAATTATAAAGATTTTCCTTTTCCCACCTATTTCCATTATATATATATAAAAAAAACCCCACTAGAGCTATACCTTGAGTGCCCTACCATCCATTCTTAATTAGCACATTCGTTTAGATAATATCACCAACTTTAACTTTAACACCTATGTGTTCTATTGTACTATTGTCGTTGACATCTTTTGATGATCTGCTTCTATCACTGCTTGTTTGTCCCTACAACCACACCACCCCCCTCCACCTCTCTGTCTCTCTATCTCTCCGCCCCCCACACACACACCTTAAACCAGCTTATATTTCAACTCTTTCTGGGACTCGAACGCAAGTTCTGTTGAAGGGTCAAGAGGACTCGAAACGTCAACTCTTTTCTTCTCCGCCGATGCTGCCAGACCTGCTGAGTTTTTCCAGGTAATTCTGTTTTTGTTTTGGATTTCCAGCATCCGCAGTTTTTTTGTTTTTATAGAGAAGTAGGCTATTCAGTCCCTAAAACTTGTTCCGTTATTCAGTTAAATTATGGTTGATCTTTATTTTAACTCCATCTACCCACCTTGGTACTGTAACCCTTAATACCCTTGTCTAACAAAAATGGATCAGCAAAATCACACTGAATGTGGATCAGCACAATGGACGCTAACCATTGAGTTAACAGCTGCAATGCACCATTGACTTGGTCCAGCAATTTATCTTTGATTATGCTGATGGCAAGTCTTTGTTGTTACAGAAAAGTAATTACTTACATTCTCACATATGATGCTTCAAAGTCTGCTGTTCACCATGTCCACACTGATAGCAAACATAGTTACAAGATGCCAGCGTTTTTTGAACTAAACCTCTATTGTATTAATCCATTTTTGAAATATAGAATGCTAGCATATAACAAAAAATTAAAATAAGATCAAAAGCCTCAATTGCGTAGTAACTAGTAATTCAATGAACATAATTATAGAATGCATTGTTCCAAATAAAATAATACATGAAATATACTAATTGTTATTGCAAACTAACTCAAATGATTATGACTTGCTCAAGTCTGACTATGTAAATAAGCTTGTACTTTGCATTATCAAAAATACACCAATGCAATACTGATCAGTACTTAGTATAATAACAATAATTGTGTATGTGTTGGGTGTGATAATAAGAAAGATGATATACTTTCGAAGGAAAATAGCTGATAAACCTGCCAAGTATCATTGGATTAAAATGCTAATAAATGTATTTTGTAACTCTCTCACAATGCAGCCCTAGAAGCTTAAGGCCAGTAATAAATAGGTAATGTCAAAAGAAACCCCTCAAAGAAACATCATTAACTCGAGAACATCAGTGTTTGTGCAGCTTTTGTCATTCAGCAATGTGAAAAAAAGTATCAAGCATGCTCCAAACAATTGAGCCTGTCCAGTGTACATTGTTGATTTATTTCATATTTACAAAACAGTCTAGTTTGCGTTCCATAAAGTGGTGAATGTCAGTGCTGGGGACTAGAAATGTCCCATTCCCAGGGCTCAGCTTCGCTTCAGTATCAAAACTCAACCAGATGCACAGCAAAACTTCCTTTGCACCAAAAATATACCTTAGCCTCAAAATAGCATTCCTCATTGCAGCTGTGGCATCTTTTCATTCCTGACACAAGCCACCTTTGTGGCCTTTTTGACGGTGGCTTTTGGTTTATTGTCAAAATGTGTGCAATTTTATGCTGTGAATTCATATCCATCATGAACTAATTTGAGATTTAAGGCTTGATTCAGTGTTGAGAGCTCCCAGTGATGTCAGGAAATGACAGACCCACAGCTTATTATTGTCCCTCAATGTCTAGCTATGGTGGAAGCAGAGCATGATACATTTTGCTGACTGCTTTAGCTGCCCCTTTAAGAAAACTGACCCAAAGCATCTTCATTTAAAGTCTTCAGCATTTCACCCACTATCATCAATGACCATCTTTTGCTGTGGTGTTTGCTAAGATCCCCATAGATTCAATTTCTCAGTGACCCAACTTAAAGGAATCACACAACAATATTTCAAGTTTTAAGACTATTACTGTAACAAATGAACAAATTAACATTGACTAACCATAACTGAGTAGGCAACTAATATTCTAAATAGTAGAAAAGATTTCCTTTATTAGTTTCTTAACGTGACTAATAACCCCACGCCACATTTATACATTACTCCACACTCTCAGCAGGAGCCAGTCTAAAGCTTCCCAGTTCCCAGTGGGTTCGCTTCTCCCCATTTTGCTGAATATAAATTGAAAATCATGTCCCTCAGTCTTCTGAGATTTCCCCTAACTGACTTCTGGCAGCAAGGCCCGCACTGGTGATTCCTTTTCCTGGCCACGTCAGAGAAAACCTTCCAGTATCATTAAATCTCTGCAGGTTGCATATCCACAGCCAAAGGACAAGCACCCACCAGCATTCTGCCTGGTAGCTAACAGAGAACAGACTTTTTCCCTTCTCTCCACAATAAGTGCTGCTTTCCTGTGCTATTTTACGCTTGAGCATGTCGGACACACATCTGCACGCTCGAGTGCAAAATAGTACGCAAAAGCGTTGGGTGAGTGTCCCGATGTCATCGTGCACTTGTGTGAAATTTTGCTTGGTGGGTGCAAGCGGGAGTCAAAGGCTTTCCCGCCATCATTTACGAGGCCAATTAAAGCCATTAAAAAGGGAATTAAGCTATATTTTACATTGCTTGTGCGATTTTGCGCTCACCGCATGAACAAAATGGGCAGGTGGGCAGCAAAAAATTTCAAAAACCTTATCCAAGGGATAAAAGGACTCAGCAGCATTGACAGTGTGAGTAGTGTGGAGTTTTGCAGATAAGTTTGCTGCTTGTTGCTCATTGGTACTTGGCAGCTTCTTCTCTGTTCGGGGCTTCAATCTTAGCATTTCCAGGCTTCATTTCAGGACTTATTGATGGCTGCAAGGCCCCTGGAGGGGTCAGACAATATGGACCTTTCCAGGTATCAGACAGCCTTACGTGACCCTGGTGATGAGGATTGTGGTCTCTGCTGGTGGCCCCTCCTCTGACGGGGAACAGAGGGGCAGAAGGGAAAGGAGGCCAGGTGAGCCAATGCAGCTTCCAGGGGAGGGACCTGTGGGAGGAGAGGCGCAGGCACAAGGGGTGCAGGGCCAGCAGGAAGTCCAAGGCGGAAGGAGCCACAGAAGACGCCACTTCCTGCTGCCAGGGTTTACAGGCAGTAATGCATCTCCCTCAATATCTCTAAGGTGCAATGCCGAAGGAGACTCCGCCTCTCAAGGGAGACAGTGACCTCCATTTGTCAGATGATTGGGCCTGAGATCGGCTCCGACTGTGTGGGTGGACACCCCATGCCAGTGGCTCTGAAGGTCATAGTGACCCTCAACTTCTATGCCTTCAGCTCTTTCCAGGGCTCAGTGGGGGATCTGTGTGGAGTCTCCCAATCAGCTGTCCACAGTTGCATCAAGCTGGTGACAGAAGCTCTGTTCAGGCGGGTACTGGCCTTTGTTCTTTACTGTACGGACGAGGCCAGCCGGGCTGAGCGAGCCAGAGGCTTTGCAGCGATTCCCCCAAATGAAAGGGTCATTTCAGACATCTGGGATGGTGGCAGCAGCCCTGGCTTGAGGTGGAAGCAGATTTTTGGTAGCCCAGCTGAAGGAGTTTTGGATCAAGGCATCCTTGGTGTCCCTTCTTCCCTGCAAGTTACTGATGTCTGGCTCCACACCCCCAGCTGGGTTCCCCTGCGTCCAGGGTGCCATCGACACACACATGTGCCAGCGGGTCAGCCGGGTGCCTTCGTCAACAGGAAGGGCTTCCACTCCATGAACGTGCAGATAGTGTATGACCACTGGATGCAGATTCTGCAAGCCTGTGCAAGGTACCCTAGCAGCTCCCATGATGCTTACATCCTCAGACACTCCCAGGTGCCAAGGCTCTTCAGTGCTCCAGCCCGACTGGATGGATGGCTGCTGGGTGACAAGTGCTATCCATTGAAGAGGTGACTCATGACGCCTCTCCGCCATCCAAGAACAGAGTCAGAGCAGCATTGCAACAGGAGTCATGTCTCTACAAGGGTGGTGGTAGAGAGGACAATAGGTCTTCTCAAGATGCAATTCTGATGCCTGGACTGTTCATGGAGTGCACTACAATACCCCCAGATAAGGTGTCACTGATTGTGGTTGCATGCTGCGCTCTCTGGCACTGGCAAGGGGGGACCCACTGGAGGAAGAGGCTCTTTATGCTGCTGCACAGGCCACAGGTGATGAATTCAGTAGTGACTCAGAAGTGGGACACGGTGAGGAGAAAGCTGAGGGCATGCAGCCAGACCTCAGTAACCTCCAGGGATGTTGGGACACCAGGAATGCCTTGATCCAACCTCCTTCAGCTAGGCTGCCAAAGATCTACTTCCACCTCATGCCAGGATTGCCACCTCCATCCCGGATATCTGAAATGGCCCTTTCATTTGCACCCAAGTTCACTCAATGCCTGTGAAATAAAGTATCGAGCCACTTACGTCCAGCATTACATACTGACGTACCCTGCACCAGAAAGAAAGGTGAAGCATACTCAGGCCATCAGAACCAAAGCAAATTTAAAGCTATTGTCACATTGAATGCATAATGGCATTACCATTACTGGTGTTGATGCCCACACCAGCAGGCATATAAATCAAATATAAATGAACAGAAAATCACCATAAACTGTCCCTCTTGAGCTCACGGTACATTTAACTTACACTTCCACATGCTACGTCTTGGTGCCCCCCCCCCCGCCCCCCCAACTCGCTGGCACCAGCATTGGAGACAGCCTGCTGACTCTGCTGTCTTGTTGACCTTGATGACCTTGGTAGTCATCCTCTGGCCAGAGAAGCCTGTGTTGGCCCTGCCTAGGAGGGAGCGGCCAGTGCCACGACTGGCATTTCCCTAGTCATCGCCGCCTCATCAGATGCCATGGTCACTGGTGGAGGGGCAGAGGAGCTGCTGCCATCATCCAGAGCGCCCTGGGAGGAGCCCACAGAGACAACAAGCAGCTCAGGCGCTAACGTGAGATCACTCTGGACCTCCCTGCTCATCATTGATGGATGGGACATAGCTGGGATATTGGGTGCCTTATCCATCTCCCACATTGACACTAACCACCTGAGGTCATTGTCTGTGTGAGGGCTTGCAGGTCCTAGTGCAACCGCAGGAACCCCTCATTCTGTCCCTGGAGCTGCCTCTCCATGACAGTTGCCACTCTCTTAATGGAGGAGGCAGTGCACTTGGCCATGAGGGCCAATGCAGTGATCATGTTCTGCATGGACTCCTCCACAATGGAGACAATGGCACGCAGACCCTCATGGGTCTCCGACAGATCCTCCCACACATCCTGTTGGACATCCAGCATCTGTCGCTAAGGGATGACTCCAGCGGCTCATCATCTGCCTTCGACCCAGCATTGCCTTGGTCCCCTGCAGTCCTCCAACTGCCAGTGCCCTGGTACTCTCTGCTTCCGTCTGCACCTTAAGCGAGTGTGAAGTGCCCTCACCAATATGCACCAACATTCTAGCCACCGTTCTAATGCCCACCGAAGTGCTGGTAACTGCATTGGTGTTCGGTTCAGAGAGCAGGTGTGTCACAGGTGCAAATGAAGCCTGGTGGTCCTCCGGCGTCAGGGGTGGCCCTACAGGGTCTACAGAGCAAGTGTATGCTGACGAATCTAAAAGGGAGAGCAAGGATATGTCATTAGTTAAAGTCATCACACTGTCACTGTGCATGCCAGGCACCCTGGTGGGGCAATGGAGATCTGCATCACAGTGCCATCATCTTTCAATGATCAATGGGGACTTCTGGTTCGAGGCTCACATCAATGAAGAGACTACACTAGAATGGTTACAAAATCTGAAACTCTCATCTTGTGCACTACATTCTTACCTTCGCTTGGCATTCCTACCACTCCATGCCTGATTTCACGTGGAGCATGCTGGTTCTCCAGCTCAAGGGCTCCCTGCTCAAACCTGGTGAGCAGCAGCAAATTGGACAAGCCTCCTCCTGTCTGTGATCTCTCCAACTTGTTATAGCTAATCTTGCTGAAAGAAGAGAGGGGCATTAATTAGTCCATTCCCTACTTGCAGCTCCACTGAAGTCTGGCCAACCCCACCTGAGGAACACCTAGCAGAGCACATCTGAGTCATGGCCCTCGAGCCACAAGGCACTCAGTCCAAGCAGCCAGGACTCATCCCGTTGGCCAGCTCCGGCATTATTGACAGTTAACACTCAGACTCTAGCGCCCCTGAGCTCCATAGAGGGACGCCCACACCTTAACACTTCTGCACACTGCCCAACATGGTACTCACCCTTCCTGAGTGCAGCAGGTCATTGAATCTCTTCTCGTCCTGCACCCATGTGGGCCGTACCATGTCATGGCTGCTCACCAGCGCTGCAGCCTCCTCCCATCCCCTCTTTGTGAGGTGCGATGGCCTCCTCCTCCCATCTCTACAGACAAGGGTGTCCCTCCTGGCAGCCACCTCCTCCAGGAGGACAGTGAGGCACTCATCTGAAAAGTGGAGGGCGAGTGCCCACCCGACGTCCTCCCACCTGCTGTATCCAGCCGCACTCGACTCCACCATTTGAATGTTGAAGCTGCAGAGGAGACATTTTTCCCTGGCAGCCTTCCAGGGGCTGCCTGGGCCATTTTTAAACCAGCCGCCGGGTCGCCATTGGACCCGACGGCTGACAGGCACCCACCCCTACCCAACCAATGCGGAGTCACGTTTCACACCAGGCGGGCCTTAATTGGCCTGTCAGTGTGAAATCACGGTTGGGGGCCAATCGCAGGCGGCAGGCTGTTTGCTGGTCTCTCCCGGGACCACCCACTGCGCATGCCCGCCGACCTCAAAACTCTGGCCCCTGTCTCCCTCTCTCTCCTTCTGTGTCCAGGGATTTTTTTCATGAGACTGGCTAAGAATCTTAAAGTTTACCCAAGGGAAAGCCAGCTACTTTGTCCTTTGTTTTCAGGTGTTAATGCTGGCAGGTGGATTTCAATAGAACTGGACCTGGGCTTCCCTATCCTCATGGTAACCAGGCCACACAGGCTTATAGTTAGGAAACACTAGTAGCAGGTCACATTCCCTTATCATTACACCATTTTACCTTGGCTTAAAGAGACAGTACAAAACATAATCATCTTATTACATACTGCATTATTCTGCACAATCACAAAGAGTCATTTAGGTTTTCATCTTGTACTCATCTGGACAGCTATAAGAATGCCAAATTTCAAATGATCACAACAAGTTGTGCTGCAGGAGAAAAGAGTGCTGATTGGTTGGCAAGTCAATTTTGATTCCCAAGGTGTTGCCACAGAGAAAGCAACGGGGAAGTATAGAATCCCCAAGCTCCCAGGTAATTAAAAAAAAAAGCACAAGGTTTGAACATATTCCTTTTTTTAACTTAATTCTTTCATGGGGTGTGGGTATCGCTGTCAAAGCCAGCATTTGTTGCCCATCCCTAACTGCCTTGAACTGATCAGTTCACGAGGCCATTTCAGAGGGTAGTTGAAAATCAACAACATTATTGCGGATCTGGAGTCACACGTAGGCCTGGTTTTTTTATTCATTCATTCACGGGATGTGGGCTTCGCTTGCTTGGCTAGCATTTATTGTCCATCCCTAGTTGCCCTTGAGAAGGTGGTGATGAGCTGCTTTCTTGAACTGTGGCAGTCCATGTGGTGTAGGTACATCCACAGTGCTGTTAGGGAGGGAGTTCCAGGATTTTGACCCAGCGACAGTGAAGGAACTGCGATATATTTCCAAGTCAGGATGGAGTGACTTGGAGGGGAACTTCCAGGTGGTGGTGTTCCCATATATCTGCTATCCTTGTCCTTCTAGACGGTAGTGGTTGTGGATTTGGAAGGTGCTGTTTATGGAGCCTTGGTAAAGTCTTGCAGTGTATCTTGTAGAAAGTACACACTGCTGCCATTATGCATCAGTGGTGGAGGGAGTGAATGTTTGTGGATGTGGTGCCAATCAAGCAGGCTGCTTTTCTTGGAAAGTGTCAAGTTTCATGAGTGCTGTGGGAGCTACACTCATCCAGGCAAGTGGGGAGTATTCCATCACACTCCTGACTTGCACCTTGTAGATGCTGGACAGGCTTTTGGGAGTCAGGAGATGAGTTACTCGTCGCATGATTCCTAACCTCTGACCTGCTCTTGTAGCCACAGTATTTATGTGGACAGCAGATTTTCTTCCCTAAAGGACACTGCAAACCAGGTGGGTTTTTACAACAACCAATGACAGTTTCATGGTTACCATTACTGAGACCTAGTTTTCAATTCCAAAATTTATTAATTGAGTTTTAACTGCACCAGTTGCCATGGTGGGATTTGAACCCATGTCCCAAAGCATTCGCCCGGGTATCTGGATTAGTACTCCAGTGACATTACCACTATCTCCTTTTTATGCAGAGAATGGGTTCTTGCATATGTGTGTATGTCGCTATTAGCAAGCATAAATGAGCCATGTTATGACCTCGACTGATTAACTGAACAACCAATTTAAGACAATCACACAAGCTCATATCGTGGTTCAATTATGCTTGCTCCAAGTGATATACATTCATATGCAGGAATCTGTTCTCTTCAAACAGAAGGAATATGTTCAAGCCTTGCGCCTTTTTGAATTACCCAGGAGCTTAGGGAGCAGAGAATTCTTTGTTGCTTTCTCCATAGCAATGCCTCAGCCAATCAAAGTCAACTTCTAAACAATCACAAAAGTCTTTCTCAGTGAAAGCTATAAATCAAGAACAAAATAGTCTTTGAAGCAATTCAGTGATGTTTTGAACAATATCAGTGTGTTTTGCCACTGTGCATTGTGCTGATGGATTGTGTGTGATACACCTAACTTACAACTTCTTCCAAATGAGTCCCCAGTAGCAAGAAACAGGCATTTTTGTCTGCAGAGTTCACAGTCAGGCAGCCAAGATTTGTGCAGCAACAGCAAAAATTTGAAAAGTTACTTACCTCCTTACACACAACAGTGGTGAACCTGAACTGAGTAACCTGGAGGAGGCTTTCTCTCAGCTGCTTTGCCATCTCCTATGAGTAATGCCATTGAGGGCCTAGCTGTACAAAATCTGTTGTTCAGTACATTGGAGCACCAGTGGAATCTGTAGGAAGACAAGTACACAGTCTATTGGCCTACTAACACCATCTCATGAATGCTCACACTGCTACTTTGGCGATTCTAAGGTCCAAAAAGTAGGCATGATTAACTTTAATTCACTTTAGGAAAATTTACAGAAACCACAAAGGAGGTTTTGAGAGAATTAGCCCACATCCACTGTTCAACACTCAGATGGATTGGTGGGTAAGCTGAGGAGATGCTCTCCAGCAGTTATGTGTGCAGTAGCACAGGAGCAGCCACTCTATAGCCATCTCAGGACTGCATCTGTGTAATCACCTGGTCCTGCATACTTCCTGATAGGTATCTCTGAATCTAAGAACGCACATTGAATTCAGCAAAAGACATTCCTGGTAGATGACTATCATTACTCCATCAACCAGGAGGATCTCATAATAACAAGCCAACACAGGAACTGACAAACAACAGTTGACAACATACATGAATTGATCTCTCCCCAGAACACCCACCCTCCTACATGCATTAAAATGTAAAGTGAAATTAATTAGGCTAATATTATAAAATGATGCCCCTGACATGAATCCTCACCTGTCAGGAACACATATCAGGAACGGGGCCACATGGCCTCCATGCCTACAGTTTTTCATCCATTAAAATTGAAAATCATGGGGAATATATAAGCAAATTCCTGATGTATGTTCCATATCAACAGCATAGTTTTGTAAAATTAAACTTTTACATTGCAATTGGTTTCACAGAAAAGAAAATATCAACTGACTAAAAGTAAAGCAAAGTGAACGGGTAATTAGTAACAAATGGCAATGTCGAATTACAGAGTTCAGCTGAAGAAGAAGCCAGGAACCACTCCTGCATCTGTCTCACTGACTGCAATGACTAGTCTGCTATAGATAGTTGTTCTGAACCATGCTCTCCTAGTTTGCTCTTCACCCAAGTTCATTGTGAGGCTTCCTCATGTAAATATTGTACAAAAGGCAATTATACTTTTCCTTGCCTTCTCTTGGCCAAGCGATAGATTTTGCAGTCCCAGCACTTTGGTGATGGGTCCCATGTACAATAGATAACATGCACATTCATGATCTAAATTGCTGATTGGCTTAAAATACTGCGGCCAACCTAATTAAATATGCAGTCTAAGCTCTTGGCGTTGTGCCTACCATTGGGAGTTGGCACAGTTGGTAAATTTTCAGCTGTTGCTCCATCCATGTAAAAGGCTGCAGCAACCACTTAAGAGGTAAAGTGGCCAAATGTGAATGGCACAGAGTTTATGGCTGGTAAAAGATTATGAATGACAAATCATCTTTGGCAAAATAATCCACCCCAAAAATGTTAAGGTGGAAAAAGGAGTCTTTGGTAATGGAGCTGTGCAGGCCTCAAGTCCTCTGTCTTTTGAGGAATTGGATGTGCTACCATTTGAGGTAAGTTCAGGAAAGCCCTCACCACTCTAGCCACTCACCGAGAAGACAATGGGCTGAATTTTTCCATCAGTGAGCAGGGGGCGGGGCCCACTCACCTATGGCAAAGTGACGTGGGATGATGTCAGGGGTTGCCCCCGATGTTATCCTGCCCCATTTAAATCTTCAGGAAGGTAGGGGCACAGCGAGATCAGCTATCCGTCCACCGACCTGTCAATGGCTAATTGAGGCCATTGACAGGATAATTAAAACAATTAAAGGACCTGCCCATCCAACCTTAAGGCTGGCGAGCAGGCCAGGAGCCCCAGCGGGCTGCTGAGAAAATGTGAAACCTCATCCACCGGCGGGATGAGGTTTCATGTAGGGGTTTAAAAAGTTTATTAAAGTTTGAGTGAAATTTATTAACACGTCCCATAACATTGTCACATAAGGGAAACATGTTAAGGATTTTTTTATTTTTCTATTTATAAAGTTTGAAAAACTTTCAGCGATCTCCCTGAGGCAGCACTTAGTCTCAGGGAGATGTGCGCTCTTTCGTGCGCACATGCGAAAGAGCGCTCTCTTGCATTTGGGGAATCCCCCCTGCCCACACAGAAAGCGCATAGCACTTCCCGTTGGATGTCACACTGGGCGGGCCTTAATTGGCCTGCCCACTTAAAATGGCGACAGGGCCCGCTTTTCCAGCAGGGATCGGCTCCCTGCCTGCCAGAGATTGGGTTGGGCCCGCCTGCCCGACAGGCAGAAAATTCTGCCCAGTAATTCTATATGCCTGGCAATGGGTAGTAATCGCGGCAAGCCCTGTGTACATATTTGCAGAAATTGGGTACAAATGCAGAAGAATGTGGCAGGCTTTAAGGAAGCTGCCAAGAAAAGGCTACCTAACTGCAATATTCAAAGCAGATAGCTGATTAATGTATGCCACAAAGTGTGGCATGTCAGCCTTCTCCAGATTTATTGTTGGTTGGTCATATGTCAATCTGTGTTACATACTTCAACCTTAGCATGATTCAGGTTTATTTCGCTGCTTGCAGAAGAAGTTAGCAAATAACAATGGTTTTTACAAAGTTCCAGCAGTGTGACAGTGTATCACTGATGTAAAAAAAGGCTGCTTTTGCAACGCAATTTTAAAGAGCATAATGAGGCTGCACTACACACATGGGCAAACTTTGTTTTTATCATATAATTATTAAAGTGAGGTCTGACACTGAATCGCATGTCATTGAGCAAGGCTCAACCTGCACTGTGCATATCACCCATATTAAATGCGTTTATCTTGAACCCGGGAACCTGGTCTAGTTGGCTTCTTAAAGAAGATCACCATCTGAATTGACGTTTTGCACTTGCTGTTACATGTTGCTCCATTCCTTATTTGATTTTGTTGGAGGGGGATGCACCATTTTTTATATTTTTGATGATTTATGCCAGTATTTTAACTTAATGACTATCCCTCTAAATTTAATCACAGTAACCAAGGAGTTTAAATGTCAGCTGTAGCCAGAATGTTGAATCAAGCTTAATTCAATACAAATGTTTCTAGCATTGTTCAGTTATATGCAAAGCTTAAGGGAAAAGCCAAGCTATTTTTGAACAAACACAGTGATTTGTTCAGTTACATGTATGACAGCCAACTATTTTCAAATGTGCTTGACTGTTATCCAAATCCAGGATGTCCCAAGGATTATTTTCCAGAAAATTTAAGGAGTTATATCTTTTCAAATCTCTAAGTGGATTTTGAATTCTCAGGAGAATAGTCTAAACCACCATCAGATCGTGCTGTGATAAGAAGTAGGCGAACAAAAATTGCATGAATGTGTTCTACAGAAGGTGGCTGAACATTACACTGCAACCTTTGATAGTTCCCCTTTCAGGAAACAAGGTAACAGGATGTCCACTGTAAATGTGTGTGATATTCACTTGTTCGTTTTCTTTTAAAATAAATTCTGTTAATAATGTAAATGTAAAACAAAATCTGAAGTTGCCGTGGTCTACCACTTAATGAGGACAGGATATGAATTCTGTGGAGGCAAAACATAGTTCAAACGGCTAAAAATAAGTAATGGAAAGCTTCTTCAATTTTTATCTTGGCCATATTATTAAAAGCTTATCTAAATTGCAAGGGTAATGAAGATACTCAAAGATATAAAAAGTCGAGACTTATGAGATGGATCTGAAGTATAGTAGTCAAAAAAATCTCGTGTAGGAAAAAAAGACTCAAAAATGTAACAAGCACCCTAAAAAGTGAAGATGAGAATTGCCTTGGAGCTTCCCATAATGCAGCAGGTAGATGAGATCGAGAGGGGACAAGGAATACGGGGACAACAACACTGAACGCATTTTGTTTGCACTGGTTGTTTTCCGAGGAACTGTGTTTAAAGGCCTCTTGACACATCACCTACCATTGCTAGGGTGGTCGACAGCCTTCATTGTCTCAGCAGTGGGAGCAATGCTGAGGATCAAAGCAGCAGGAGGAGTAGGAACTCAGTGGAGGCACCATCTTTACCAGGAGAGTGGTTGCCACTCCATCAGTCCCCAGGAGATTCTGGTGCAATGGCAAGTCTCTGACCTGGGAAAACAGCATCCCTGCCAAATTTTGCAGGTGCACGTGTGAAACTCTTCAAATCAACTGCATTTTGACCTTCTGCTGTGCAGTCACCTCCTCTGAGTTACCAAGCTGCTGACAGAGCAGGGGGCCCAGTGATGCTCTCAAGATTACATTGCTGTGCTAAGATTGTCGCTGATTAGCTCCTTAAATATCTTAATTGGATTCTCACTGCTACCGGGTTGATTGCCATCACCACTGCAAACCCACTTCTAGGCCAGAGGCCATAAGATGTAGGAGCAGAAGTAGACCATTCAATCCATCAAGTCTGCTCCGCCATTCAGTAAGATCATGGCTGATCTGATAACCCTCAACTCCACTTTCCTGTCTTTTCCCCATAATCCCTGATTCCCTTACTGTTTAAAAATCTGTCTATCTCAGCTTTGAATTTTCTTAGGGCTGAATTTTCTGGCTGGTGGGGTGGGCAGAGCAGGAGCGGGCACAGGTGGGCGTGAACCCGATCACCGCTTGCAATTGGGTTCATGCTGCCATTTTACATAGATGGGCCAATTAAGGTTCACCCAGCCTGCTTCACGATTCCCGTGCATAGCGGGATTAAGCGGACGGCGGCGGGCAAAGGGGTCTACAGAGGGGCAATGGAGGTGACGCAAGTCCAGAGGGTAGGTCATTGGGGCAGGCCAGGCTGGAGGGTAGGCCATCGGTGCAGGCCAGACCAGAGCATAGGGCGGGGAGGCCAGTGTGCCCCTCGTTTTTCCGATGACTGCCTTGCTGCGGTCCTCGAGGAGGTGGTAGCATGGTGTGAGGTGCTGGTTCCCCAGAATGGGAGGAGGAGGCCCCCCCACATGAAACGTACCTGGGAGGAGGTGGCGGAGGTGGCGAGCTCCCACGACATGGTGCAGCGCACCTGGATCCAGTGTCACAAGTGCTTCAATGACTTGTGCTCTGGAAGGGTGAGGACAACCTTGGCATTGGTTACTTAATCCAGCAGGGTCGGCTTTCCCTCTTGCTGCACCCCACCCACCCCAAGTCTGAGTGTAATGACTGCATTGAATCATTGATGGCATGCGTCCTTTACTGGGCAGGCCAGCAGATATTGCCCATGCTGAGGTCACCCTGAGAGGGTGGTGAAGAGATGGGTTCTGCGCCTGTAGCATGTGGTACACTGAGACCCACATGACTGGTTTGGGGGCAACCTGGAGGAGCTGCACCTAGGCGCTGTGCTGGAACTGCAAGACGTGTCCGAGTCAGGGTGATGACATACTGGGAGGGGTGCTAGTATCTACGCTGGTGCCTGCCTGGCAGAGATGGTGTGACACTGGTAAGACTTCAGAATCCTCAGGTGTGAGAGGGGGTCTCTGCTGCTCCTCCTCCCAGCCCTGCTCTGCTGATGTTGAAAGGAAGGCCAAGGACATTGGATCAGTTAATGTGGAGACAATGTCAAAGTGTATCCCTGTCACCCGCGTCATTATGCGCTCATCCTTCCATAACCAATGGTCAAGCCATGTTGCAAAATTAAATTATTTAACATTCAGCACTGCTATGGCTGTTGGGAGAACAATGCTGATCTCACTGCTGGGCATTCATACCTGGCCGTGGCACCCAGCCTCACCAACACCAGTGGACGTGGGCACATGGCACCTCTCCAGATCCAGGGTCTCCTGCTCAAAATGGCTGAGAATGGCTAACTGCACCTGGCTGCCGCCAATCCTCACACGCTCTTCAGCAACATGAGCATTCTTATGAAAATGTGAGAGTTTCAAGATGGCATGGCAACGAACCATCTGCTACTCTCTGTGCTTCACGTGTTTGCGCTTCCTTGCTATGAAAGTATATACCATGTGGTGCCTAATGTGATTGAGGCAGCATGTGGCCAAGGGCGGGGTGGAGGACAGGGAACAGGCCTAGCATCTTTGTGTGAGTGCTCGGCATCAGCGGGGTGTGGAGGCTCTGGAGCCCAGATATTTCCCACTCTGGTTGGGCTGGGCTGCGCGTGAAGAGAGTCCATGTACAATTTGCACAAATCAATGCTCTTCTCTCATTTCTCTTCTCTCAGGTCCACCGGTGTCGGTGAGGCTGGGTGCCACAGCCAGTTATGTATGCCCAGCAGTGAGGTCAGCATTGTTCTCCCAACAGCCATAGCAGAAACAACCTCTCAGCATCTACCCTGTCACACCCGCTAAGAATCTTATATGTTTCAATAATGTCGCTTCTCATTCTTCTAAACTCCAATGAGTATAGGCCCAATCTACTCAACCTCTCCTCATAAGAAAATCCCTCCATACCCAGAATCAACCTAGTGAACCTTGTCTGGACTGCCTCCAATGCTAGTATATCTTTCCTTAGATAAGGGGAACCAAAATTGTTCACATTATTCTAGGTGTGGTCTAACTAGTGCCTTGTATAGTTTTAACAAGACTCCCTTATTTTTAAACTCCATTCCCTTTGAAATAAAAGCCAGCTTTCCATTTTCCTTCCCTATTACCTGTTGAACTTGTATGTCAGCGTTTTGGGATTCACGCACAAGGACTCCCAAATCACCCTGTGCTGCAGCCTTCTGCAGTCTTTCTCGGTTATATAATATTCAGCTCCTCTATTCTTCCTATCAAAGTGCATAACCTCACATTTTCCCACATTATATTTCATCTGCCAAGTTTTTTTCCCACTCATTTAACCTGTCTATATCTCTCTGTAGACTCCTTGTGTCATCCTCACCACTTACCTTCCCACCTATTTTTGTGTCATCTGCAAACTTGGCGATAGCACATTCACTTCCCTCATCTAAGCCATTAACGTATATTGTAAATAACTGAGGCCCCAGCACTGATCCCTGTGGCTCTCCACTAGTTACAGGTTGCTACCCTGAAAATGCCCCCGTTATCCCAATTCTCTGTCTTCTATTAGTTAGCCAAACCTCTATCCATGCTGATATACCACGCCCAACACCATGGATACCTTATCTTTTTAAGTAGCCTTATGTGCGTTACTTTATTGAATGCCTTTTAAAAATCCCAATATATTACATCTACTGGTTCCCCCTTTATCTATCCTGCTTGTTACTTCTTCAAGGAATTCTAATAAATTTATCAGGCACGATTTCCCCTTCATGAAGCCATGCTGACTCTACTTGATTAGATTATGTATTTCTAAATGCTCTGCTATTACATCCTTTATAATAGACTCCAACATTTTCCCAATGACAGATGTTAAGCTGTCTATAGGCCTATAGTTACCTGTTTTTTGTCTTCCGCCCTTTTTGAATAAGGGTGTTAAAGGGTAGGCAAAGCACACGGAGGCAGGAACACGTCGCAGTCAGTCCAGTACTTTGTTTCTGATTTTCTTGACCTTCCCGCCTCCAAAGGTGCCTCCCCTAGAGTCAACAACAACGTATATTCATAAAGCACTTTTAACCTAATAAAAATCCCATGGTGCTTCACAAGAACATTATCAAAGTATGACAGCAAGCCACATAAGGCGATATTAAGTCAGATGACAAAGAGGCAGGTCCTAAGGAGTGTCTTCAAGGAGGAAAGTGAGGTAGAGAGGCTGAGAGCTGTGGGGAGGGAATTCCAGAGTTTGGGACCTAGGCAACTAAAGGTACAGTCACCAATGGTGGAGAAGTTAAAATTGGGGATACACAAGAAGCCAGAATCAGAGCACTGCAGATACCTCAGTGGGGCTGCAGGAGCTTAAAGAGACAGGGAGGGGTGAGGTCATGGAAACAAGAATGACAATTTGAAAATCAAGATGTTGCTTGGCTGGAACTAATGTAAGTCAGTGAGCACAGGGGTGATAGGGAACGGGATTTGGTGTGAGTTAAGAAAGGGGTGGTAGAGATTTGGATGACCTCACATTTATGGAGAGTAGAGTGTGGGAGATCAGCCAGGAGTGCATTGAAGTAGTCAAGTCTAGGGGATAACAAAAAAATGAATGAAGATTTCAGCAGCAGGTGAGCTGAGACAGTGGCAATTTCAGATGAATGGAAAATGTTGCCCTCATAATTGACCGGGTAGGTCTACAGGTATGATTGGTAGCATAACTTTGGCTAGTCAAGTTCCAGTGCCAGGTGATCTCCATGAATTTAATTGTTTAATTTGGTTACACTTTATCCATTAAATATGGACAGGACAAAAGCATACCCAGCCCAGTCAGCCCTGCCAAGTTCCCCTCACTAACATCTGGGACCTTGTGACAAATTTGGGAGAGTTGTCCCATAGATTAGTCAAGCCTGACATAGTCATTCTCACAGAATCAGACCTTACAGATAATGTCCCAGACTCCTCCATCACCATCTCTAGGCATGGTGTCCCAACAACTAGAAAGACCCACCAGATATCAGCGCAGTAACATACAGCCTGGAGGGAATGGCCTTGAGAGTCCTCAACATTGACTCCAAACACTATGAAGTCTCATGGCATCAGGTCAAACATAGGCAAGGAAACCTCTTACTGACTATGATCTATTGCCCTCCCTCAGCTAAAGAATCAGTGCTTCTCCAAATTGAAAACCTTGTGGAAGAGACACTGAAGATAGCAAGGGCATAAAATGTACTCTGGATGGGGTCTTCAATGTCCTCTACCAAGCACAGCTTGGTAACACCACTGCTGGCCAAGTCCAGAAGGACAGAATGGCCAGACTGGCAGGCGGCAAGGAAATCAACATGAGGGAAAAAACTGACATGATCTTGTCTTCACCAACTTACCTGTCATAGATGCACCTGTCCATGACAGCATTAACAAGATTGATCATTAAACGGCCCTTGTGGGGATAAAGTCTTGTCTCTATTGTTACAGACTGGAATTGTGTGGTCCATTCCGGTCCATAATCAGGATGTTTGTGGGTAAGGTCTGTCCTTACCCTCAGAATGCTTTTTGTAATTTAAAATAAATTCCAGCAGCAGAATTGCTGGTCAATTTTAGAAGAAGGTTATCTATTATCACACACTGGCCCCAGATGTTTGAATGCAACATCTCAATTACTTGTCTCACTCACATTATAACACACACAAAGGGCGTAATCATCCCAGATTTGCACTAATCTGTTTGCGGGTGGGAAAAAGGACATTTTACCCGCCGTCCGCAATGGCGGCTCTTCACGCCGTATCATTCCAATCCTGCCTCATTAATCATATATTTCCGGGAAACACGCCATTTCTATGGCGGACAAACTCTGATTCACAGCCACGCTATCACCTCACCGCTTCATCATGCCAGGTGCCATATTTAAAGTGCAGCCACATGCATACCTCTCAGTGCTACCAGCCCACGACTGCTGCATGGCACCGAAAGGCAAGCTCCTCAGTTTGGTGATGCATCCCTTGAGCACCTTTTGGACGCCATGGAAGCCTGCCATGATTTCCTGTACCCCAGTTTTGGCCACAGGAGTGGCAGCAACATTACCACCCTGGCTTGGTAGGCGATAGCAGTGGTGATCAGTGCCAACACTGCACAGAACAGGTCGGTCACCTAATATAGATGATGAATGATCTCATCCTCGCAGCCTGGTATGGCAACCATCTCATCACTCTAAACTCATACATTCAAGCCCATCACACATCTACTGGCATTTCACTCACTGCCAGCTCAAGGGACATCATCACTCACTCTCTCTCACATACCCTCACATCTCCATCTGCCCTCATCTCCTCTGGAGACGGCCTCCTCAGCCCTCACCATTTTGACACCACTTGCAAAGATCAACATGTGCCCCCACACACACCCTGGGAGACCCATCTTCCCCAGTATTGCCCTCACCCTGCAGCCTCTTCCCTTGCCTGAGGCCACTTCTTCCCCTTCCCCTGCAGCCATTGAAAAGACACCCCTGCCTTACGGTTGGTCTGATAGGTAGACACCTGCCCGTGAGCCCCCCTAAAAGTGATGTGGTGCTGCCTGGGGCTGATGACCACGAGTGTTGACCAAAGTAAGGTAGGCAAACAAACCTTAAAGTCCTGAGCGAAGTGCAGGTTGCTAGGTGCATGTCACTTATGTACAACTGTGAAACACGCTGACATGCTCAGATGATGCAGCGAGAGGGGGATGATTCCAGTGAGCTGGGCTTATAATGATATGCAGATGTATTACAATGAGGTTCCCGATGTCCGACAGTGGGAAATGTCACCCGCCATTGATGGGCATAGCGAACAATTGCGAACTGGTTTCACAACGTTGTGAAACTGATTTTTGGTCT
The DNA here is from genome assembly GCF_017639515.1 of Carcharodon carcharias. Classification (NCBI taxonomy): domain Eukaryota; kingdom Metazoa; phylum Chordata; class Chondrichthyes; order Lamniformes; family Lamnidae; genus Carcharodon; species Carcharodon carcharias. The sequence continues at coordinate 71,503,680 of NC_054477.1, read as the reverse complement.
TCTCGCCATATTGTCCACTCACGCCACCGAACACTTCTGATGCCAGAGGGCACAGAAAATTCCACCCAAAGATTAAGTTAGAGCTGTAATTATAAAAATGGAAGTTATAACTCAATCTCTGTATTGCCGCAGGCCTATATTCTTCTTGGTTGAGTTGATACTTTAGTTGGACTGGAGTTCTTTTAGAAACAAAGATTTCTCATGAAGCTGCAAAGCCTCTTGTAGATGAATAGCTAGGGGGTTGGTCCTCAGGTGGACTTGGAAGCTGGAACAAGAACTATACTTTGACTGCATTAGACGACTTTCTGCTGTGATGGTTCAGCTGCTTCAGATGTTTCCTGATGCTTTAGATGTTTCTCTCACACACACAGATTTTTTTGCTTTGTTCAGCTTGTATTATACCTCAGTCCCTGACAGTTAATTTCAGTCACATGACTGCAGAGTTAACACTTCTGGGGTCCAGACCACCACAATCCAATAGCAGTTGACAATGGTCATTAACTCTTATCTCTGTCCCAACTTGAGCATAAATAGTCTCCTTTGTTCAATATGGCTCTCTTGAGGGCAACAGTCTAGAGATTTCATATTCCTCAAAAGCTGATTCATCCTTACACAATAAGATTTTTAAACTTCACAGGTAGCTGCCAAGTGCCCTTATTCAGGTCCATGTTTAACTAAATATTGTTCACAGAATCGAATACAGTCCACAGTTTAAATGTCCATAGTCACATGTTAAGTTACAACCCCATCTTAACAGATTTTGTGGCCATTTTTATGAAGTATGATCTTACAGTCCATATTATCCAATATCCTCATGCTTGTACTGAGTGTGAGACCACATTGAGGACACCCACCAACATGTTGTGTGGCACCACTAACATGCTAAATGGGATGGATTCAGAACAGATTTAGTAGCTCAAAACTGGGCATCCATGAGACTCTGTGGACCATCACCAGCAGCAGGATTGTATTACACCAAAATCTGTAACCTCATGGCCTGCTATATCCCCCACTCTAACATTACCATCAAACAAGGGACCAACCCTGATTTAATGAGAAGGGCATGCCCAGAGCAGCAACAGGCATACCTAAAAATGAGGTGCCAACCTGATGAAGCTATGATGCAGGATTACATGCATACTAATTAGTGGAAATCATTTGCTGTAGACACAGCTAAGTGATCCCACAACCAGTGGATCAGATCAGAGTTCTGCAATTCTTCCACTTTCAGTCAAGGATGGTAGTGAGCAATTAAATAACTAACAAGGGGAGGAGACTTCATGTACATAACAATTCTCAATGATGGTGCAGCCCAGCACTTGAATGCAAAAGCCAAAACTGATGTATTTGCAAGTATTTTCAGCCAGAAATGCCAAGTGGATGATCAACCTCGGCCTCCTCTTGAGGCCCCCACCATCAAGAAAGCCAGGTTTCAGACAATTCACTTCACTCCATGCGACATCAAGAAACAGTTAAAGAAATTGAATACAGCAGAGGCTACGTGCCCTAACAGCATCCCAGCAATAATGATCTCCAAAACTAGCCAGCCCAATAGATAAGCTGTTTCAGGAGAGCTAAAATGCTGGCATCTAACCAAGAAAATAAAAATTTGCCCAGGTATGCCCTGCCCACAAAAAACAGAACAAATCCAATCCGGTCAACTTTCAATCATCAGTAAAGTGATAGAAGGTATTGTTGACAGTGCTATCAAGCAGCACTTATTCACCAATAGCTTTCTTGCTGATGCTATTTGGATTCTGTCAGGACCATTCAACTCCAAATCTCATTACAGCCTTGGTCCTAACATGGAGCAAAGAGCTAAATTCCAGACATGAGGTGAAATCAGACATTAAGCCATCATTTGACTGAGTGTGGCATTACCCTAGTAAAACTCTCCACCCATTGGAGTCATAACTATTACAAAGGAAAGTAGTTGTGGTTGTTAGAAGCCAATCATCTCAGCCCCAGCAGAAGGTCTGCCTTCAGTGGCTTCATCAGTGACCTTCCCTGCAGCATAAGACAGGAGTTCGCTAATTTTTGCACAGCGGTCAGTTCACTTGCAGCTCCTCAGCTAATGTAGTAATTCATGTCTGATTGCTGCAAGATCTAGGGCAGAATTTTTAATTTGGCGTGCAAACCCACTCGAGTGTAAAATAACGTGATGTTGTTGGACGAGCGTCCCAATGTCATTCCACTCTCGCGCAATATTTCGATCAGCGGGCATGCATGAAAGTTGGAAGCATGCCTGCCAACGATTAAGAGGGCAATAAATTTCCAAATGTCCCTGAATTTCCGTGGTCTGCTCAACCTTATTGTTGGTGGATGGGCGGACCTGCCAGACAGACTTTGCATTTTTTGATGAAACCTCATCCAAGTGTGGGATGGAGTTTCCGTTATTAAATTAAAAAAAATAAATTTTCATCATCTATATGTTCAGGTGACTGATTCTAATCTGTGGACATTTTTTTCTGGATTTTAAAATCCTTATTGATTGCTTTTAAATTTTTCAGCTCCCTGAGGCAGCTCTCTGCCTTCAGGGAGCTTTCATTCCATGCTCCCCCATGCCTGCACTTACGTCAGTGCCTGCCCTCCTCCCACCCCCACCCTGGCAGCGCTGAGCATTTCAGTGTGAAATCGTTGTCGGGGACCGATTGTGGTTGGCGGTCCATTCCCTTGCCGCTCCTGGGCCCGCCAATCACGTGTGCCTGCTGAACTAAAAATCTTGCCCCTAGACAGCATTTAGGTGATAAGTGGCAAACAAAATGTGCCACTCAAGTGCCAGGCAATGACCATCTCCAGTAAGAGATATCTAACCATCACCCCTTGACATTCAATGGCATGAACCTTGTCAAGTCCCCCACCATCAACATCCTGGGCATCACCATTTAATGAAAACTTTACTGGACCAGTCACATAAATACTGCGGTTACAAGGGCAGGTATTCTGCTGTGAACAACTCACCCCCTCGCTCCCCAAAGCCTTCCCACCAAATGCAAGCTGCAAGTCAGAAGTGCCATGGAATATCCACTTGCCTGAATGAGTGCAGATCCAACAACACTCATGAAGCTCAACACTATTAAGGACAAAGGCACCTGCCTGATTGACACCCCAACCCCCACCTTAAATACTCAATCAATTGATACTCACTGGTCTGCCAAGAATGAGCTTTGCTAGCGATGAATATTGCGCTTAAAGATGGCGCTCTCAGATGTAACATTGCAATGTGTAGATCTTGCTTGGTCTGTCTACATTTGAGAATTAGGGATTTCATTGTGCAAACCATTCATTCAGCTCGGCCATTAGATCTAGGATAATAAGGAGAAGAAGTCATGTGTTTGATATTCCACTTTTCTCACACATCCTGAAATAGCTTACCAATAAATTGTGGACTGTTATCCATTATAATTTCTCTAGGCATGTCAAATAGCACTTAGAGTGTGCACTGACAGTTATGCTTGATGTATTGTGAAATTGGTGAATGGGGTACTTGGTAAAGTTGTCGATGATGACAATGAAGTCAGTGCCATGGATGTGAAAGAGATCGGATGCGATTTTGGGACAAGGATGAGTAGCAAATTCATGTGGAATCAGTGGTTTTTTGTGCTGACTTGGCATATGCTCTTGACATGCCTCGCACTACTTGACAATGTCTTAATTGTCATTGTTCATATCCAGCCAATAGACTGTCTCTCTTGTGAGTCTTCTCATCCAATCTATGCCCACATTTGAATAATGAAGTTGCTGAAGAATTTCAAATCTTCCAAAGATTCCAGTTTAATGGCCTGCCTGTCTTTAAAAATGAACCCCCGGGAGTTGCTTAGCTTATCACAGCAAGGCCAAAATGGTCTCATATGTTGGGGGACATGCTGAATTGAATCAGACCATCCTGCAATGATGATTTTCCACAGTTTCTGTTGTGTGGAATCTTTTGTTGTTTCTTCTTATAAGTGCTGGTGTTTGCATTGCACCAAATATATTAAATCAATTTGGAAAGCATCTTCAACTTCAATGTCAATGAAGTCAACTTGTAGATCCAAGGATATATCTTCTGTTTTTGCTGGGTTAGACAATCTGCTAGGTGTATCTGATGTGTATCTGACTATCAGGTTACCTGGCTTGTACCTAATCTAACAGTCATAACCTTAAACTTTTATCAAGAGATGTTGCAATCTTAGCTGTGCACTGGTCAATGGTTTCCACCAAATCAGCTCCAATGACTTGTGGTCAGTCCCTACCACAAATCTTTTGCCAAACAGATAGGTATGAAAAAGCATTACTCTAAACACAGAAGCTAATGTTCCCTGTTCAATGTTGGAGTAGTTGCATTGACAGAGATTTTGAAGCAAATGCAATCGGTTTGTCTTTTTGTAGTATGCATGCTCCCAGGCCTTAATGTGAGGCATCTATCTCCAGGGTAGCTGCCTCCCTAGGATTGTAAAATTGCAATGCTGATGCTTCTGATAATGACTGTTTCAGGCTTCGAAGAGGCATTGGTGGTCTTCATGCCAAAAGAAAGGTACATCTATTCTCAACAATTCCCTTAGTGATGAAGAGTTTTTAGCAAAGTTATGAATGTATGGGGACAAGAAATTAAAGAAACCTAGACACCTTCGAAGGTTGTCTTTACCTTGTGGAGCTGGCATGACTTTAATATCCTCTATTTGACTTGGATCGAGACATATGCCAACAGTGGAATAAATAAAACCAAAGAAATTGATCAACTACATGTTGATGGCTCATTTCAGACAGTTAAACCCCAATCCTTCATTACGTGCTGCTTGCATAAATAAGTGCAGATTATGGTCATGTTCTTGTTTGTTCTTCCCACAAAGGCAATGTCATTTGCGATACAGATGCATCCTGGCACAGTACATGTAATGCAGTCTATGTGAGCTTGAAAAAGATCCTGGCTACCAGATAGATGGAAAGGAAGTCATTGAAATCAGTATCGTCCAAATGGGGTACCAATGCAGTAAGCTCTTGGGACTTCTCCGCGAGATCTACAGACCAGTAACCATGCTTGGCATCAAGCTTCAAGAGGAATTATGCACCTGCAAATCTCAGATTTAACTCTTCTAATGCAAGTTTTTATAAGGACAACACTTAAAAGCTGTATTTAAATGTCATGAATTGAGACATACTCTTAATGATCCGTCCTTCTTTATGACGCACATAATTGAGCTGTACCAGTCTGTGTGCTCTTGTACTCTTATAATGATTCCATCTTTCTCCATTTTGCCTAGTTTGACATCAATTTGCCGGCTAAATGGATGCTGCACTTATGTGGTGGATCAATGGATGGACTTGTAGTCTTTTGAAAGTGTTATGTTGCAGCGCCCTTGTAACTGCCAATTTTGTCAAAACATCCAGGATGTTGCAATGTTAGGTCATGAACTGAGGTGATAGCAGTCATTTCTGAAGTTGATCTGCCTTGTAAGATCTGATGACTAATAACATGGATTGTTACTAGTGTGAGATCACGGCATGCTGGTAGACCTGCGATTGCTGGGCCTTCTGTCTCCATGATGTAGAATACCATACCAGTGACAGCCAGGAGGATTGATTATTTTTGCATTCCAGGTCTATGGAACCTGCACATGGAATTATTGAATCATTATGTGCTGAGAGTTTCACAGCAGTAGGTTTTGCCATGGCCTTCCATGTCTTTTAGAATTCGCAGAGATAGTATGTTGGCACTTGCCCCTGTGTCAATAGAAACATAGAAAATAGGGGCAGGAGTAGGCCCTTCGAGCCTGATCTGCCATTCGTTATGATCATGGCTGATCATCCAACTCAATAGCCTGTTCCCACTTTCTCCCTATATCCTTTGATCCCTTTCGCCCCAAGAGCCATACCTAACTCCTTCTTGAAAATATATAATGTTTTGGCCTCAACTACTTTCTGTGGTAGTGAATTCCACAGGCTCACCACTCTCTGGGTGAAGAAATTTCTCCTCTTGGCCAATCTAGGCCAATAAAAAGGAGTTACTAACTTTCTTGGGACAGATAATTTTAATCTTGGCAAACATTTTGGATTGTAAGATGGCATCTATGTTTTCCATGAGATTGACAGTATGAAACACGTGTTCATCACTCTTCATCTTGTCATGCACATCATCGTAATTTTCTGTTTTGTCAACGACATCATGTATATGTTTCTGACGTGTTGCCAGATGGTCATTTTTATTGCTTGAATGTACCAGTAATTTACAGTCTGTTTAGATTAGTGCATGGCTTTTGGAGCTGCATCAGCCTTTGCTCTAGTGCACTGTCATTGACAATGGCCCTTTCTGCTTCATGCCTTACAATATTGATGAAAAGCTGGGCATTTCCTTAGCACATGCAGAAGGCCACATTTTCCACATGTCTTGCTAAGTTTGGGTATTCTAGTAATTGTTACAACAACTGGGGTTGTATTTAGAACTTGGAAGCTTCGTTGACTTGCGAGGATCATTTCATACTTACATCCATCCTTATGTAGCTCTTTGATGCTATATGTTTTGGGTTTGTCTAGCAGATCTTTCTGGGACTCTTCCAGGGGAGTGGATGTGATCACCAACTCAACAATTCTGTCTGCTGGCTCTGCATTTGAAAAACCACAGTACATACCCTTTTCTCTGCCTCTGCTGATGAAGTGGTCTATGATTCTGTAGGCTGTTGTCAAAATGACATGAACTCTAGTTGATGAATACAGAAGCTTAACCTGATTCTGAACCGTTCTTCCAGTGTAGTCCATATCTTTTGGTTGATCCTTTAGCTCTTCTGCTGTTAATCCTGATGTGTTCACTCTTCATTCCCAATTGCTAGGTAAACGTTTATGGCTTGCTTGACTGGTTCAGACGCATCTGAGTCAAGAAACCATAACTCTGTACATTGTTTAAACATTTTGAATTCAGATTTTAGGTCAGATGCATCCCAATTCAAACTGAGGAATTTGGTGTACATTTTCACAATAGCTCTTTGACCTTCTTTCTCCTATAGTACCTGGGATAAGTGTAGCAGTTGCCATTTTCATACCTTTTCGGAAGCTCTGCCCATTATAATCTCAACCTTCTCTGGCCCAATTTTTAGTACATTTTTTGTTTGTTTGGTTGACTCTCCCTTGCTCAGTATTGATCTAGTCCACACTGCGGTCACTTGCCTTTCCTGACTAAGCTAACCCAGTGCTGGTCCTCTCGATGCTTTGTCCCACTCACTGAACTGACAGGCTATGTGCTGCAATCCCAACATTAGAGAACTGTCTACTTATCAGCACTTTATTGCAGTACTGTCTTCAAAGCTTTCCTGCACAGTCAGCACGCTGCAGTTTCAACACTGTCCAATGTTGTGGCTTTGTTGTGGTCTGACCAAAACGTCGAGGGTTGCCTCATGTTGTGCAGCATGATCTAAAACTGTTCACCATGTCGTACCTGTATTTGATCTTGCTGTCAAGCTGAGCATCATGTTGTTTAGAAGGAACCACTGCTTGCATACCGTGTTTTGTTTTTCTAATGATATAAAGGCATCAATCGCTCATAAGGGATTGTGTAAAGACATTATGGGTCCATTTATTGAAGTTAGGCACATGGGAACATTTAGAAAGCCTGGAGACATCACAGCTGCAGAACTGTGTGTGCTTTGCTAAAAGCAAAAGCAAAAATAAAACTGGATAGCATGACATACTTCCTTTCTAGTGATGACATGTAGCAATGCCTTCAAGGCATACCACAACACATCGAAGCACTTGTAAAGGATCTAAAAAAAACACATTAAATGCTCTTGAGCTTCATGGACGGATAGATTATTAAGGGACAGAATTTCATGTCCCACGGGAGGGCGTCTGCCTGACCTGATCGGGCATAAAATAGTGCATGATGATGTTGGGTGAGCGTCCCGACGTCATCGTGCAGTCACATGATATTTTGGTCGGCGGTTGCGCGCGAGAGTCGGCAGCGTGCCCATTGACAATTAAAAGGGCTATTAAGCCCATTAATCAATAATTAACCTTCCAGTTGGTAGGCGGGCAAATCAGCCAAGCAGCCTTTCGATTTTTTAGGAAACCTCATCCATGAGCAGGATGAGGTTTCCAGCAGTAATTTTTAAAAAAATGTTAAACATCAGTTTTGATTTGTCCCTGTTTATGTGACTGAGTCACATGTGGGGATGTTTCCCTTATTTTTAAAATCTTTATTTTTGATTGTTAAAATTCTTTAGCTTACTGAGGCAGCTCTGCGCCTTCAGGGAGCTTTCACAGAATCACACAGTGCAGAAGAGGCCTTTCAGCCCATCGAGTCTGCACCGACACGTGCAAACACCTGACCTATGTACCTAATCCCATTTACCAACACTTGGCCCATAGCCTGGAATGTTATGACAAGTACTCATCCAGGTACTTCTTAAGGGATGTGAGGCAACCTGCCTTCACCACCCGCCCAGGCAGTGCAATCCAGACCGTCATCACCCTCTGGGTAAAAAAGTTTTCCTCACATCCCTCCGAAACCTCCTGCCCCTCACCTTGCACTTATGTCCCCTCGTGACTGACCATTTAACTAATGGGGAACAGCTGCTCCCTATCCACCCTGTCCAGCCCCTCATAATCTTGTACACCTCGATCAGGTCGTCCCTCAGTCTTCTCTGCTCCAATCAAAACAACCCAAGTCTATCCAACATCTCTTCATAACTTAAATGTTTCATCCCAGACAACATCTTGGTGAATCTCCTCTGCACCCAATCCAGTGCAATCACATCCTTCCTATAATGTGGTGACCAGAACTGCACACAGCACTCCAGCTGTGGCCTCACTAAGGTTCTACACAACTCCAACATGATCTCCCTACCTTTGTAATCTATGCCTCGAATGATAAAGGCTAGTGTCCCATATGCGTTTTTCACCACCCTTCTAACATGCCCCTCCGCCTTCAGAGATCTATGGACACACACGCCAAGGTGCCTTTGTTGCTCAGAACTTTCTAGTGCCATGCCATTCATTGAATACCTCCTTGTCAAATTACTGCTTCCAAAGTGTATCACCTCACACTTTTCAGGGTTAAATTCCATCTGCCACTTATCTGCCCATTTGACCATCCCATCTATATCTTCCTGTAGCCCAAGACACTCAACCTCACTGTTAACCACCCGGCCAATCTTTGTGTCATCCGCAAACTTACTAATCCTACACCCCACATAGTCATCTATGTCGTTTATATAAATGACGAATAATAGGGGACCCAGCACACTGGACACTGGCTTCCAGTCACCAAAGCATCCTTCTGTCATCACCCTCTATCTCCTACAACTAAGTCAATTTTGAATCCACCTTATCAAATTACCTTGTATCCTATGTGCATTTGCCTTCTTTATAAGTCTCCCATGTGGGACCTTGTCAAAGGCTTTGCTGAAATCCATTTAGACTACATCAACAGCACTACCCTCATCTACACACCTGGTCACCTCCTCAAAAAATTCCATCAAATTTGTTAGGCATGACGTCCCTCTGACAAAGCCATCCTGACTATCCCTGATCAAACCTTGCCTCTCCAAGTGGAAATAGATTCTCTCCTTCAGAATTTTCTCCAATAGTTTCCCTACCACTGACATGAGACTCATTGGCCTATAGTTCCCTGGCTTCTCTCTACTACACTTCTTAAATAGCGGAACCACATTAGCTGTTCTCCAGTCTTCTGGCACCTCCCCCCGTGGCCAGAGAGGAATTAAAAATTTGGGTCAGAACCCCTGCGACCTCCTCCCTTGCCTCCCTCAGCAGCCTGGGTCACAAATCATCTGGACCTGGAGATTTGTCCACTTTTAAGCCTGCCAACACCTCCAATACCTTATCACTCTCTATGCCAATTTTCTCAAAAACCTTGTGGTTTCTCTCCCCGAGTTCAATATCTTCATCCTCATTCTTTTTGGCGAAGACGGATGTGAAGTATTTATTGAACACTCTACTGATGTCCTCTGGCTCCACCCATTGATTGCCACCTTGGTCCCTAATAGGCCCTACTCTTTCCTTGGTTATCCTCTTCCCATTGATATATTTCTAGAATATCTTTGGATTTTCCCTACTTTTACCAGCCAGAGCTTCCTCATTTGCTCTTCTAATTGCTTTCTTAAGCTCCACCCTGCACTTTCTGTACTCCACTAATGCCTCTGCTGATTTGCTCCCCTTGTACCTGCTAAAAGCCTCTCTTTTCCTTCTCATCATATCCTGAATATCTCTGGTGTTCCATGGTTCTCTGGGCTTGTTACTCCTTCCTATCACCCTAGAGGGAACATGTTGGGCCTGTATCCTCCCCATTTCCTTTTTGAACACCCCCCACTGCTCCTCTGTAGATTTCCCCACAAGTAGCTGTTCCCAATCTACTTTGGCCAGATCCTGCCTTATCTTACTAAAATCTACTCTGCCCCAATCCAAAACATTTTTTTGCAACTTGTCTATTTCTTTGTCCATAACAAGTTTAAATTGTACCATGTTGTTGTCGCTATCACTAAAATGCTCCCCCTCAGCCACCTGTCCGGCTTCATTCCCCAGAATTAGGTCCAGCACTGCGCTGTCCATTGTTGGACCCTCTACTATTGACCTAAAAAGTTCTCCTGTACACATTTCAAGAAATCCACTCCATCCGAGCCCTTAACACTATCTCTATCCCAATTAATGTTGGGAAAGTTGAAATCACCTAATATAATTACCCTATTGTTATTGTTTTTACACACCTCTGCAAATTGTGCACATATTTGCTCCTCAATTTCCCACTGACTGTCTTGGGGTCTATAATAAACACCTAACAATGTGGCTGCCCCTTTTTTACTCCTGAGCTCTACCCACAAAGCTTCATTCGATGCCATCTCCAAGATATCATCTCTCCTTACTGCAATAACTGACTCCTTAACTAATAATGCAATGCCTCCTCCTCTTTTACCCCCTCCCCTGTCTAACCTGAAGATTCTATATCCCGGAATGTTTCAGTGCGCGCTCCCCCACACATGAAATCACGGTCGGGGCCCAATCGTGGGCAGCGGTCTGTTTTGTGGCTGCTCCCAGGCCTGCCCACCGCGCCCGCACAATGAAGGGAAAATCCAATCTAAGGATTTACTGCTTCTGTTGTCAATGTTTGTAGTAAAGGAGTTATTTGTTTTGCTGACATTTCCATTTATTACTGGTGACCCTCTGACAGTGCAGAAATACCTTGGCTCACCCAAGGGCTGTTTGGGTGGGTTCATAGTTACTGTTGTCATTGACTTCACCATGCAGATGTGCCAAGTATCACTGGGTGCAGGGGCCTGGGCTTGCAACTGAGGTAAACAGTAACATAGTAGGGTGAAGTTGGATTTTTATTTGATTGGAAGGATGATGTGGGAAGGGTTACCTCATACTTGAATATGTAAGTTGAATTCACCAAGGTTGAACAGCATCTTCCAAACCCATGACCAATACCTAGAAGGACAAGGGAAGCAGATAGATGGGAACACCACCACCTAAAGTTCCCCTCCAAGTCACTCACCATCCTGACTTGGAAATGCATTGCCGTTCCTTCACTGTCGCTAGGTTAAAATCCTGGAACTCCCTTCCTAACAGCACTGTGGATGTACCTACACCACATGGACTGCAGCAGTTCAAGAAGGGAGCTCACCACCACCTTCTCAAGGGCAACTTGGGATGGGCAATCAATGCTGGCCCAGCCAGCAAAGCCCACATCCCAAGAATAAATTAAAATAAAAGTGCCACCTGAGCCTCCTTAATGCCTATGTCCTTGCACCTTCCATGCGTTTCCTCATTGTCTCTCTGGATGCTGGAGCTGGTCATCAGCTTCCTCATCATCCTCCTCATCTCAGGATGTCATGTGCTCTACTATATCCACACTGGCCAGGCCTCTCCTCTCTATAGCATCAGATTGTGCAAAACACAGCAGAACAGCACAATCTGGGAAACCCTCACTGGGACCTATTGAAGTGCCCCACTGGAATGATTCAGGAATCTCATCTTCAGGAAACCTAGGGTTGGCTTGATGGTGGCTCGGGTCATCCCCACGGTTAATGTTGTAGTTCTCTCTTGCTTCATTCTCGGGTTCCTCACTGGAGTCAGTAAGCATCTATTTAGTACGTAGCCCTTGCCACCAAGAATCTAACATGTGGGAGGGGAGTGAAAAGTTCACACACCTGGGACTATGTAGGCATCAGGGCTGCTTTCAGTGCACACACCTGCAGATTAAATATTGGTGGTGATCGAAGACTGGTTGGACGTTGGAATGAACTCCCTTTCTGTTTATGAAGGTTGCTGGCTGGTCTGTGGGAGCCTTGATAGTCACGTGCGTGCAGTCTATCATAACCTTGCCATGCCTTTCGTCTCTCCTGACACCATCCCATCCAGCCTGCCACTCCAGGCCGGGGAAATCTTGCCAATGGCTCTGATAGTTATCAGCAGGGAATGGTGGGGAATTCTAGCGGGAAAGTAGAAGTTACCCTTTGACAGAGAGCTGGCGGGGGGGTGACGAGGGGAAGATTTTCAAATAGGAAACCTGGAAGCAAGAATTTCCCGCGTGTTCTGTACAAGTTAACTGAAGGATACGTCTTACATTTTTGCAACAGGTTTCCTGTCTGACTGCATGTCAGATTGACAGACTACCTGCCTGTCAGGTGGGAAAGTAGCTGGGGAGCAGATATTAAGTAAGTGTGGTGGCATGGACTTTGTGGGTTTTGGAGGGAGACATCAGCCATCATGGAGAGCGCTAGATGTCACACGGTGGTTGGATGTCAGGAAGTGGGTTGGGTGCTGCAGAGGGCGATGGGGATTTTGGAGGGAGATCAGACTGGCATGGGGGTCCCGAGAGGGAGGTCAGACATTGAGGGAGTCCAGACTTTGCCAAGAATGTTGTGAATGGCTGGACTTCATGCGGGATCAGACTTCACGGGGAAGGTTGGACTTTGAGGAAGAAATGGGAGTTATAAGAGAAAATGAGCAAGAATGCTAAAAACAGACAGTAAAAGCTTCTGCAAGTATATAAGGAAAAGGGTAGATAAAGTAAGCATTGGTCCCTTAGAGGGTGAGCCTGGGGAATTAATCATGGAAAACAAAGAAAATGGCAGAGATTTTGAACAGGTATTTTGTATTTGTCTTCACAGTTGGAGACACAAAAAGCATCCTAAGAATAGTAGAAAATTAAGAGGCACAAGTGTGAGACGATCTTAAAATAATCACGATCAATAGAGAAAAAGTAATGGGAATGCTGATAGAACCAATGGTTGACAAGCCCCCTGGATCTGATGGCCCAAATCCTAAGGTCTTAAAAGAAGTGGCTGCAGAGTTAGTGGATGCATTGGTTGTAATCTTTCAAAATTCAGTTGATGGGTCCTACTGCAAATTACATTTGTAAATGACTTAGGACTCAGCGGGTCTGGCAGCATCTGTAGAGAGAGAAACAAAGCTAACGTTTCAGGTCAAAGACTTTCCTTCAGAACTGTTGGTTGATTAATTATTGCATCATGTCCTGTACCACACTAGGTTAGATATTTGCCATTCCACAGTTTAAGTACTTCGGCAGCACGAATTTCAAGCTAACATTTCCAGGGGAAAGGGAGCATGTTCATGTTCGATGATCGTTTTACGCTTTACCCGATTTTGTGCTCCAGTGAAGTCAATAATGTATAAAATCATGTGGGCACTAACACAAATGTCTGACTCAAGCCCACCCTAGTCCCATCAGGCAGATTTGAGTTTCTCAAATTTTATTTCGTTCTGTGCTCCAAAGATTACCCTAGCTTGAAAAATGCATAGGAACATAGGAGCAGGAGTAGGCCATTCAGCCCCTTCAACCTAGTCTGCCATTTAACTGGATCATGGCTGATCTTCTACCTCAATGCCATCTTTCCACACTATCGCCATATCCTGAAGATAAGTTTGTAAATTTGTTTTGATGTTTCTCAAAGCTGCATTATTCAAAAGATGTAATAGTTCACATTTGGGATGAATGACACTTGTATAACTTACCAGAATTAAAATTATGATGCACTGGGAAGTTACGCTGGTGCATGGAAATGATGTGGTGTGCATTGACTTTCAAAAGGCATTTGACACAGTGCCACACAATAGACTTGTGAGAAAAGTTATTGCTCATAGAATAAAAGGGACAGGAGCAACATGGATACAAAATTGGCTGAAATATAGGAAACAGAGAGTAATGGTCAATGGATATTTTTCAGGTTGGAGGAAGGTTTGTAGTGGAGTTCCCCAGGGGTCGGTATTGGGACCCTTGCTTTTCCTGATATATATTAATGATCTAGATCTTGGTGTGCAGGGGATAATTTCAAAGTTTGCGAATATGAAGCTTGGGAGTGTTGTAAACTGTGAGGAGGACAGTGTAGAACTTCATAAGGACATAGACAAGTTGGTGGAGTGGGCAGATGGGTGGCAGATGAAGTTCAATGTGGAGAACTATAAGGTGATGCATTTTGATAGGAAGAACATAGACAGACAATATAAAATAAGGGGTGAAATTTTGAAGGGGGTGCAGGAGCAGAAAGACCTGGGTGTATATGTGCATAAATCATTGCAGGTGGCAGGACAGGTGGAGACAGCATATAGTATCCTAGGCTTTATTAATAGGGGCCTACAGTACAAGAGCAAGGAGGTTATGCTGAATTTATATAAGACATACTCATTAGACCTCAGCTGGAGTATTGTGTGCAGTTCTGGGCGCCATATTATACAAAGGATGTGAACACATTGGAGAGAGTGCAGAAGAGGTCTACAAGGATGGTTCCATGGATAAGAAACTTCAGCTTTGAGGATAGATTGGAAAGTTTGGGACTGTTCTCCATGGAGAGAAGAAGGCTGAGAGGAGATTTGATAGCGATGTTCAAAATCATGAGGGGGCTGGACAGAATAGATAGGGAGAAGCTGTTCCCACTCATAAAAAGATCAAGAATGAGAGGGCACAGATTTAAATTGATTTGCAAAAGAAGCAAATGTGATGTGAGAAAAAACTTTTTCACACAGCGAGTGGTTTGGGTCTGGAATGCACTGCCTGGAAGTGTGATGAAGGCAGGTTCAATCGAGGCATTCAAGAGATGAGTATTTGAATAGAAACAATGTGCAGGAGTACGGAGGAAAAGGCAGGGCAATGGCATTAGGTCATAATGCTCATTTGACGAGCCAGTGCAGACACGATGGGCCGAATGATCTCCTTCTGTATCATTAAAATTCCGTGATTCTGTGATGTAACCCACCTCCTGACTCTCCCAAAGCCTGCCAACCATCTACAAGGTACAAGTCAGGAGTGCAATGGAATACTCTCCACTTGCCTGGATGAGTGCAACTCCAACAACACTCAAGAAGCTTGACACCATCCAGGACAAAGTAGCTGCCTTGATTGGCACCCCATCCACAAACATTCACTCCCTCAACCACTGACCAACAGTGGCAGTAGTGTGTACCATCTACATGATGCACTGTAGGAATTCACCAAGGCTCCTTAGACAGCACCTTCCAAACCCACAACCACTACAATCTAGAAGAACAAGGGCAGCATAGATGGGAATGCCACCAACTGGAAGTTCCCCTCCAAGTCACTCCCCATCCTGACTTGGAAATATATCACTGTTCCTTCACTGTTGCTGGGTCAAAATTCTGGAACTCCCTTTCTAACATCATTGTGGGTGTACCTGCATCATATGGACTGCAGCAGTTCAAGAAGGCGGCTCACCACCACCTTCTCAAGGGCAATTAGGGATGGGCAATAAATGCTCGCCTAGCCAGCGATGCCCATATCCCATGAATGAATAAAAAATATATGTTAAGACCACAGAGAAAGTGCAGAAGAGCTTTGCTAGAATAGTGCCAGGATGAAGGACTTCAGTTATGCGCAGAGACTAGAGAAACTGGGATTGTTCTCCTTAGAGCAGAGAAGGTTAAGGGGAGATTTAATAGAGGTTTTAAAACTCGTGTAGGATTCTGACACAGTAAATAAGGAGATACCGTTTTCAGTGGGAAAAGGGTTAATAACTACAACACCCAGGTATAAGGTAATTAGCAAAAGAACCAGAGGGGTGGAACGAGGGGACATATTTTTGCACAATTGTTATTATCTAGAGTGCTGTGCCTGAAATGGTGGCGGAAGCAGATTCCTTAATAATTTTCAGGAGGGAACTGGATGAACATTTGAAGGAGAAAATTTAAAGGTTTATCAGGAAAGTGCAGGAAAATGGGGCTAATTGGATAACTCTTTCAAAGGGCCGGCACAGGCACAATGAGCTGGATAGCCTCCCATACTTCTGGATGCTTTGATTCTTTGACATTATATATTAAATGGCACAAAAATGCATCTCCTTCAACTCATCATGAGAAATATCACATGAGATTCACTAGTAGAAATAAAATTATTGCTTCTAGTGTTTGTTTTGTCCATTGCACTTGAAGCATCATATTTCTTGTATCACAAGTCAGGCATCACACCTCAGGCATTGCACTTGAAATGCAAAACAAGCACCACACTTCACATGCTTAACTCAAATTTCATATTCATAAAACAGCAGCAAGTCAGAGCGAAAGATGTCAAGAACGTACAAATCAAGCATGAGGAAAACAGATTGTTGAACTTCCAATAAAAAATTCTACTCAGCATGTGATAAATCAAAAGACCATGTGGGGTCAGCAAAATCTACCATAAGAAAAATGCAAATAAATCAAGTCATTCCAAATATGCTTTTGGAAATTTTGTGTATGTCTGTGTAGAGTATGCCCTCTTCTTCTTAAGCTGTCTCTTGGGATCAAGGATGATTTGTTTCAATTCTGGTTCGATGGGTGCTGAGATGGCTGATAAGTCCAAGGCACAATCTACAGACTCTACCATATGCAGGGCAGGTGACGCTTGGAGAGGTCAGGCAGATGAGGTGTTTGGAGGTTTGAGTGCTCTCTCAGATGCCTTAATTTTGCTCCTGCATGTTCCTGACAAAGCCTTTCAATGTGTTTTGTGCCTTCCTGAATGAACCTTTTCCATTTTGGTCGGACACAAGTCAGGGACTCCCATGAGTCGATGGAGATGTTTGACCTCTTTAGGGGTGCTTTGGGGACATCCCTAAAGCATTTTTGCTATCGCCGCAGGAGTCTCCTGCCACGATTGAGCTCTGCGTGAAGCAGTTGCTTTGGGAGTCTGGTGTCAGCCATACGAACGCCATGTCCTGCCCAGTTTGATCTGGTTTCTGAGTGATTAGCGGCTTGATACTGACCAAGCTGGCTTGGGAGAGGACCCTGCTGTTGGAGCACCTTTCTTGCCACCAGTTGTGGAGCATTTTGCAAAGGCACCGCTGGTGGTACTTCTCCAGTGCATTGAGGTGCCTGCTGTAGGTTGTCCAAGTCTCCAAAGCATAGAGAAGCACAGAGAGATTACTGATGCTTGGTAAAGCATGACATTCATCTCAGGTTTGAGATCTTGGTCCTCAAACATTCTTCTCCTCAATCGGCCAAAGGCTGAGAAGGCACATCAGAGGCAATGATGATTTTTGTTGAATTATGTCTGCCTTCATTGAGAGGAGGCTCCCAAGATATGGAAAGCGGTCCACATTTTTCAGGGTTGGGGTTGGAGGAGGGAGGTTGGTATTGTACTGTGGGAGTTGGTTAGTAGAAAACCTAAGTTTTTCAGATGTTTAGTGACAGGTCCATTATAAGGATACTCCTCAATGGCCTCCACCCAGTGACCGAAGAACTCCTTGCAGGGTCGCAGTGAGGTTTTCACCCACCAAGAGGAACTTCACTGCACGGCAAATTCAAGAAAAATGCAAGAAACTACACCAACCGCTGTACATGGCCTTTCTCAATCTTACCAAAGCTTTTGAGTCTGTCAATTGTGAAGGCTTACAGAGTATCCTCCTCAAATTTGGCTGCCTTCAGAAATTTCTCACCATTTTCCACCACTCCACAATAACATACAAGCTGTGATCCTCACCAACAGAACCACCACAAACCCTATCTCAGTGAAGACTCAGTGTCCACTCCTTCGCCGTAGCATATGAGAAAATGGGCCTTTTGTTAAACATCTGGAAAACTAAGGTGGGATATGTACGCACAGAATAATGACGCTGTTCTCAATTCTTTCAGTTTTTCTAAACTTCACCTTTTTGACATTCCTTTAATAGAAAAACTCTGAGCTCAAATGATCACTATTTCTTCCACGGAGGCCTCTCTCATGCTGGTGATATTTGACTGCTGTCCAGCTCACTTTCAGCTAGCTCTTGGGTGGGCAGTCTTAAGTCAACATGAGACTCTGCCCACTACCTGAAAACTGTTCAAGTGCCAAGATTCAGTTTTACAAATGTGTAATACAGCTCACACATGCTTTTCTGTAGATTGGCTATATACCAGCACGTTCTATAAAAATGTTTGCTTCAAATCAGAACCCATAATATTTAGATGTCTTGTTTATTCTGTTTAGATATTGACACTGATATTAAGTAATTCTTAATTAAGATTAGTGGGTAGGCAAGAGTTTAATATATATAATTGAAATTTCATTTTTTGCATTTCCTGTATGCTTTATGTTCTGAACATTGAAAGAATGACAAAATGTAATAAGTTAAAAATGAATTAACTTTAAGTTGTTTAGGAGGTGTGTCTGTTTAATGTGTAGTTCTATCAATTCTGGTCCTTGCTTACCATATACTTCTTAATGTTGCCTATGGATATGCTCTACTACTACATATGTCCATAAGTGAGTATTAGCAATGATGAATAATTACATAGCTAACTGCAGGAATTGAAGGGATACGGAAGCCACATGAGCTACAAACATGAAGCTAACTACCTGCATCAATGTCAGTTATCTCTATTGCTCTGGCTGCTTTGCCCTCAGTATTTGAGGTAGCGTCTATCAGTTTCTGTGCAAAGTTACATGATAGTATAAAAATACTGCCCACATAAGTCTCAGCCAGTTACTTCACACCTGGTACACTCGTACAGAGTAATCATTCATGATGTTTGACAGTTGGGGTGGGCATTTTAAGGTTTCAAAATCTCTCTAACATAGTTGCCTCTATCCATGCTGCAAGAAAGCTGAAGGTATTTCTACTTTTAAGTCTTCATGGTGGTAGTGGAAATATTCATGAAAAATGGCCCATGTGAGATATCCAATGGAATTATCACAAGATTTCCCTTTGATGTTCCCATGCCAGATTGCAATGAAGCAAGCAATATCTATCAAGCCATTCATGGAAGGTGACAGTACATATACAAGTACCAGACTCACCTAACCACTCAACTCATCTTTCAATGTTGTATGGAAGGAGATAAACAAATATTCAATATTATGCTGTTAATGTACCAACCTCTGTTTAGAAACAGGCCTCTAAAGTCATCCTCTTATAACTCAGAAAACAACAATAAATTGTAATTATGTAGCACCTTTAATGTAGAGAAATGTTCCAAAGTGCTTCATAGGAGTGTAATCAGACAAAAAAGGCACTCAGCTTCTTGGAATTGGCCCTTCATCAACAAACATGCTGATAACTTTGTATCACCAATACTTGGTGCTACACCTGTGCAATACATCACTATCTATTTCTCAATTAGCATGTGCATCTGGACTGCTGCTTGCTTCAAGTGTGCACCTGGTGGTACATTGTGTTCCCCTTGTCCTCTAAAAAGAGCAGATGGTCTATTATGGGGTTGAATTTCTGCTGAGCATTACTTTTAGCACACAATTAACCCTCTCATGCAAAATTCCTATCTGCACTTTCTAAGTCCTTTGCCCATTTCTTATACAAAAGTGAATAATTTAAATAAAATAGCTCACATAGGAATTTTAAACAAGCATGATAAGCACTGTGCTGAAAAGAAATCGGCTTAGCAAAATTTCAATCCCTAAGTATTGATTAACATGCCTACCTTTGAGTATTGTACGGTCATATTATTATATTAAGTCACCACATATGGACATTTTGATTTAATATATCAAAGTCTTAAGAATCTCTAAATCAAGCATTAAATCCCTAGGTGAGTCAGCCAGTAACACCATATCATTTGTGGAAAGGAGTGCTGAGTACTTTTAGAAATGTATGAAACTCTAACGATTCCATACAATGCTGTTCATTGAACTAGATTGGGAACAGGACAAATTTACCTCGTTCCTCTTCTCAAGCAGGGTTGGCATTTTCAACTTTGGCCAAAATGGAGCTGAAATCAATGCTTTGTCCATGTGTCTTACTTAAGATTGCAGTCAGATGGCCTGCAGCTCACCAGTTTCAGATGATGGGAGAGCTGACCAGCTTCTGCACAGAGATGGCTAGCAGGTTGGGCCTATTATTATGGAACAAATCCCAAGGGAGTGCAAGAACAGGCTGGAAGAGCCTGGAAGGGCTGGAAGAGTTTTACATGGGGACAAAACCAAAAGTTTACCTCTTGTAGAGCAACCTCCCTTGGTTCTTTAAATGACCAATTGTTTGGCCACAACTTTTTATACAACAGGGATTAGAATACATCACACATGCTCCAAATATTTGTATGTTAAAATTACAATAAGAATCCAGCAAGAGGTGTAAGACATGATTTCCATATTTAACAAGCATCCCATCTGTTTTGAACATGATGTTAATGATGTTAGGTCCCCATTTAAAGGGCTGATTGAAAATTGAATCAGTGAGAAATTGGTTGTCCAAGGTGTCCATCAAACTTTCCTCCACCAGTCACTCATTTTCCAGGTGAGAAATGAGCAGTCAAGAGTTGAAAATGTCTCCACAGAGTAACAATTGCCCATATATGATTTTTTACAGCTGGAGTGCACATACTAGATAAAATGTAAATGTTGGTCCTGTTCTCCTATCACTTGCAGTTTCTTCAGATGAGTTGCCTAACAGCCCCTATGTCGAAGCCTTAAAGAAATTCATAAAAATAATGAAAGTAGGTTCTCCCTGGGCTTCAAGATGTCTTTGATCTTTTATGAAGCCACAATATATTCTACACATTTCTTACAAGATTAAAATCTTTCTTCCTTTCCAATTTCTATACTGTCTTCCAGAGCATCTGATATAGCTGTTGTCACAATCCAAAGAGTTCCCTCTAAGCAGAAAGATTCCTCAGTTCCTGGCCCACTAGGATTCCCTATTTTAATGATGTAACAGTCTTGCTATTAACTTCTCTCCACAATGGATGGAAGAGGGCCAGGGGAGGGCAAAATTTTAAAAATGAGGAGCCTAACCCCAAACTGTTACACTCATGCCCATTTCTGTTTTTGCAGCAGTGAGCAGGGTATCACATCAATGTTTCACACTTGAATGGCACGACACTTCATTAACATACTTAAATCGGATTCCGACAATGCGATTGAGAGGCTGATTTAAATTTAACAGTTACTGATTGGGTTTCGCAGGGCTCATAAATGATGGCTGCTGACTCTTTTAACAGCTCTCCTTGTGGGTTAGGAGGAGCAGGAGTTCTTCCTCTACAGCGTCTCAAGGAAACCTCCACCCTCACCTTTGTCATTTCCTCCCTCCGGCTGCAGTTATCCCTGATCCCTGGCTCCCTTCTTTCTCATTTCCACTCACTTCACGCCGTCCCTCCCAACTCATTGATCAGGTTTCCAATGGTCCCACTTTAGTCATGAGTCTACCAGAATAAGCAATTGGTCTCCTGAAAGCTGCTAGTGACTCCGGTAGAAAGTTCTTGTATTCACATTTCACACGTGCCTAGTTATCAATGCTTGCAACCAAACTGCACTGCCTAAATCCAGTTGGTCTCACTAATATTAGGAAATATGGCTTCATTGCTGCTTGTGAAGATGACACCAATAAAATCACAAGGAAACTCACTGAGTCCTGAGAGAGCAACTGGAGGATGGGGGACAGAGAGCAACACAAACTGAGAGAGGGAAGGAGAGAGAATGACACAAACCAAGAGAGAGTGACATAAACTGGGGGTAGGGAGAGAGAGCGATAGCAACACAAAATGTGGGGAGGGAGAGAGAGAGAAAGAGAGCAACACAAATTGAGAGATGGAGAGAGAGAGAGAGAATGACACAAACTGAGAGATGGAGAGAGAGTGACACAAAATGAGAAAGGGAGAGAGAATGACACAAGCAGGGGAGGGAGAGAGAGAACGACATAAACTCAGAGAGAGAAACACACACAAACTTGGGGATTGTGCAAGAAAGGAGAGCAATATAAACTGAGGGATGGAGGGAGGCACACAGACAAATAGAAAGAGAGAGAGCAACAGTAGGGGAGAGGGAGAGAGAACAAAAACCGGGGGAGAGAAAATGACATAAGCTTAGGGAAGAGGAGAGAGAGCAACACAAACTGGTGTCGGGACAGGTAGAGCAACATGACCAGGGGAGGAAAAGAGAGAGAGTGACAGAAACTGAGGGAGGGAGAGAGACAGTGTCACAAACTGATGGAGGGAGAGACAAGATGACAAACTGATGGATGGAGCAACACAAATTGGGGCACAGAGTGTAAAACAAACTTTGGAAAGGAGAAAGAGAAAACTACACAAACTGAGGGAAGGAGAGAAGGACATAAAATACGAGAGGGAGAGAGAGAGAGAGAGAGAGTTAGTTCCATTAACTGGGGGAGAGTTAGACAGTGACTCAAACTGGGGGAGAGAGAGAGAGAGATAGAGATTCACAAACTGGGGAAAGGAGAGAGAGAGAACACAAACTGGGAGGAAGAGAGAGGATACAAACTGGAGGAGGAAGACAGAAAGAATGATACAAACTGAGGGAGGGAGAGTAAAGGACATAACCTGGGGAAGCAAGGAAAGAGCAACACAAACTGGCCGAGGGAGAAAGAGAGACACACAATCTAGAGACGGGAGAGAGAGTGACAGAAAGTAGGGAAGGAAGAGAGAGAGCGACATGAACTGGGGGACAAAGAGAGAAAGAGAGGGAAAATAACACAAACAGGAAGAGGGATAGAGAGTGTGTGTCATAAACTGGGAGAAGGAAGGGACAAAGAATGCATCACAAACTGGGGGAAAGGAGAGAGAGAGATAATGATACAAACTGGGGGATGGAGAGAAAGTGACACAAAGTGAGGAGGGAGCGAGAGAGATACACACAATCTGGGGAGGGAGAAAGAGTGACAAAAACTGGGTGAGGGAGCGAGTGAGAACTTCATAAACTGAGGAAGGAGAGAGAGAGAGAGCAACACAAAGTAGAGAGGGAGAGAGAAAGAACAACATGAAGTGGAGAGCAACAGAGAAAGAGAACAACACAAACTAGGGAGGGAGTTTTGAACTTTTATGATCAGTTCAAAGAGTACTTGAAAAGTGTTAAAGAATTATTATCATACAGTAATTATGAACATTGTGATAAAATCCTTTCGTCATAAATTACACGTCCTCAGGTTTTGGGGAAAGGAGAAAGTTGAGCCCCTTAAAAAATGTGTGCCTTGTCTGCCTTGAAGTTTTAAAGTATAAAATACAGCAATAAAAGAAGACAAAGGGATATTAGTAAAAGTGGGAAGATCAATTTTAGCCATATATCATTCGTCACTGTTATTGGTTGATACAACACTTCTTTAGTAATTCCATTCGGGTACAATTGTCTGAATTTATTAGCAGGATTCTGTTTTCATAAAAATACAGTTGGTAAGTGATTTTTATTGTTTGGAGCCAGATTGCACAATTATGTCACTTCCAAAAGAAAGCAACATGTGACATCATAAAGACAAAAATGACAAATGGCTCTTCTGTCTCAAGCAACACAATTTGATCCAAATTCCTTTTTCATGAAGATGCTACCTTTTGATTTTCTTTGTTATCTATCTATAAGACCATAAGACGTTGGAGCACAAGTAGGCCATTTGGCCCATCAAGACTGCTCCACCATTCAGTGAAATCATGGCTGATCTGATAATCCTCAACAAAAACAAAAACAGAATTACCTGGAAAAACTCAGCAGGTCTGGCAGCATCGGCGGAGAAGAAAAGAGTTGATGTTTCGAGTCCTCATGACCCTTCGACAGATAATCCTCAACTCCACTTTCCTGCCTTTTCCCTATAACCCTTGATTCCCTTACTGATTAAAAATCTGTCTGTCTCAACCTTGAATATACTTAATGACCCAGCCTCTACAGCCCTCTGCGGTAAAGAATTCTGCAGATTGACTACCCTCTGAGAGAAGAAATTCCTCCTCATCTCTGTCTTAATTGGGTGACCCCTTACTCTGAGATTATGCCCTCTGGTCCTAGACTCTCCCATAATGGGAAACAACCTCTCAGCTAAGAATCTTATATGTTTCAATAAGGCTGCCTCTTACTCTTCTAAACACCAGTGAGTACAGGCCCAATCTACTCAACCTCTCCTCATAAGAAAGTCCCTCCATACCCAGAATCAACCTCGTGAACCTTCTCTGGACTGCCTCCAATGCCAGTATATCTTTCATTAGATAAGGGGAACCAAAATTGTTCACAGTATTTTAGGTGTGGTCTAACTAGTGCCTTCTATAGTTTTAGCAAGACTTCCCTATTTTTATACTCCATTCCCTTTAAAATAAAGGCCAACATTCCATTTGCCTTCCCTATTACCTGCTGAACTTGTATGCTAGTTTCTTGCGATTCATACACGACGACCCCCAAATCCCTCTGTGCTGTAGCTTTCTGTAGTCTTTCTCCATTTAAATAATATTCAACTCCTCTATTCTTCCTGCCAAAGTGCATTACCTCACATTTTCCCACATTATATTCCATCTGTTTCTGCCCACTCATTTAACCTGTCTATATCCCTCTGTGGACTCTTTATGTCATCCTCACCATTTGCCTTCCCACCTATTTTTGTGTCATCTGCAAACTTGGTGATAGTGTGTTCACTTCCCTCTTCCAAGTCCTTAATATAATTGTAAATATTTGTGGCCCCAGCACTGAGTAGCACTCCACTAGTTATAGGTAGCCTTCCTGAAAATGCCCCCCTTATCCCAACAAGTCACATGCCCGACCCGATTGCACATGAAATTGCATAAGATGACATTGAGCAAGCGTCCCGATATCATGTGCTCGCAAGATATTTCGGTTGGCGGGCAAGCACAAAAGCCGGAAGTGCGCCCACCAACAACTAAGAGGGCAATTAAGCCCATTAACAGCACAATTGTCTGTCATTTTACGTCGCTCGTCCAACCTTAGGGTTGGAGGACAGGCGAATCGGCCAGGTGGCCTTTACATTTTTCATCAAACCTCATCCAAGGGTGGGGTGAGGTTTCCACTATGAAATAAAATAAAAATAAATATCTGTGGGCAGCAATTTTCTCAGCTATATTTTCAGGTGATTGATTGTGATGCATGGTCATTTTTTTGCAGCATTTTAAACTTTTATTTGATCATTTTCAGGTCCGCTGCTCCCTGAGGCAGCTGTTTGCCTTCAGGGAGCTTTCTGTCAGCTTCCGCAGAAATGTCATCGCTCGCCCTCTTCTCACCCCCCAATCGGCAGCGCTGAGTTTTTCAGCACGCGCTTCATGCTGGCTGGCCGTTAATTGCCCAGCCAGTGTGAAATCGCTGTGGAGGGCCGATTGCGGCCAGCAGTCCAAATCCTAACTGCTCTCAGGCCTGCCGATCACGCCCACCCGCCAAGCTGAAAATTCAGGCCTATATTCCATCTGCCAAGTTTTTGGCCACTCACTTAACCTGCCTATATCACTCTGCAGACACTTTATCTAACGCTTACCACTTGCCTTCCCACATATTTTTGTGTCGCCTGCAAACTTGGCAATCGTACATTCACTTCCCTCATCCAAGTCATTGATACATATTGTAAAGAATTGTGGCCCCCGCACTGATCCCTGTGGCACTCCACTAGTTACAGATTGCCAGCCAGAAAATGCCCCCCTTATCCCAACTCTCTGTCTTCTATTAGTCAGCTAATCCTCTATCCATGCTAATACACTACCCCAATGCCATGGGCTTTTATCTTATTAAGTAGCCTTATGTGGGGTACCTTATCGAATGCCTTTTGAAAATCCAAATATATTACATCTACTGGTTCCCCGTTTTCTATCCTACTTGTTACCTCCTCAACGAATTCTGGTAAATTTGTCAGGTATGATTTCCCCTTCATGAAGCCATGCTGGTTTGCTTGATTATATTATGCATTTCTAAATGCTCTGCTATTACACCCTTTATAATAGACTCTAACACTTTCCCAATGACAGATGTTAAGCTAACTGGCCTATAGTTATTTGTCTCCCTCCCTTTTTGAATACGAGTGTTACATTGGCCATTCTACAATCCTCTGGGACTTTTCCAGAATCTAAGGATTCCTGGAAGATTACTACCAGTACATCCGCTATCACAGTAGCTACTCCCTTTTATATCCTAGGATGCAACCCATTAGGTCCAGGGGATTTATCAGTCTTTAGCTCCATTAGTTTCCCTAGTATTTTTTCTCTAATGATAGTTATTGTATTTATTTCCTGCCCTCATTTTGCACCTTGATTATTTAATATTTTTGGAATGCTATTAGTGTCTTCTACTGTGAAGACTGATGCAAAGTATTTATTCAACTCCTCCGCCATTTCCTGGTTCCCTATCGTTATTTCACCAGCCTCATTCTCTAAGGGCCTGTGTTCACTTTGACCTCTCTCTTCCTTTTTATATATTTAAAGAAGCTCTTACTGTCCTTTTTTATATTACTTCTCGTCTGCCCTCAAAGTTTATTTTCTCCCTCTTTATCATTATTTTGGTCATCTTCTATTTGTTTTCAAAACTTTCCCAATCCTCTGACTTACCATTAATCTTTGCCACATTGTATGTTTTTTCTTTCAATCTGATATTATCCTTAACTTCCTTGGTTAGCCATGGTTGGTTTATCCCCTTCCTAAAATCCTTCTTCCTCATTGGGATAATTTTTGTTATGAGTCAGGAGCTATTTTCTTAAACATCTATCATTGTTCATCAACCGTCTTTTCTGCTAAATTTCTTTCCCAGTCCATTCCAGCCAACTCTGAACTCTTATTTAAATTTAGCATAGCTGTTTCTGGCCCAAGTTTCTCACTCTCAAACTGAATGCTAAATTCTACCATGTTATGGTCACTAGGGGATCTTAGTGTAAGGGATCTTTTACTCTGAGATTATTTATTAAACCTGCCTCATTACATTTTATCAGATCCAAAATAGCCTGATCCCTGGTTGGATCCACAACATATTGTTCTAGGAAACTGTCCTGAATACACTCTCTGGCCTGAAGCTTCTGGTCGGTGTGCAGGGGTGGGCCCTGCCCGCCTAAGTGTCAAATGACGCATGGTGACGTTGGGCGTGCGTCCCGACGTCACTGCACGTCATTCCGATCTTCAGTTCAGCGGGCGCGCACCGGAGTCGGCTGCATGCCTGCCGAATCTTCAAAGGCCTTTTAAGGCCATTTAAAAACTAATTGAAGTAATTAACAGGGTTGCCTGTCCAACCTTAAGGTTGACGGGCAGGCAAAGAGCCCAGGTGGCCTTCGCATTTTTCATGGAACCTCATCCACGGGCGGGATGAGGTTTCACAAAGGCTTTATTAATTTAATAAATTGTTTTATGTGAATTGATAAACATGTCCCACCTCATGTAACAATGTCACATGAGGGGTCATGTCTGAATAATTTTATTTTTTTATTTATCAAATTTTTATGACTTTCCTCAATCTCCCAGAGGCAGCTCCCTGATGGAGATTTCTGTGCTTTTCTGTGTGCATGTGTGAAAGAGCGCAGGCCCCAACTCTCCTTCCTCATCCCGCCGCATAGGTAGCGCTGAGAGCTTCTGAGTGTGCGTCACGCTGGGCGGGCCTTAATTGGCCCACCCACGCAAAATGGCGGCGCCCAGCCGATTGCAGGTAGTGATCGGCTGTGTGCCAGCTCCCGCCCAGCCCGCCTGACGGGGAGAAAATTCTACCCTATGAATCATGGCTATCTCTGCCAATTTGTTTTTCCCAATCTACATGAAGATTAAAGTCACCCATGATTAATGGACTGCCTTTTTTACATGTCCTAATTATCTCCTGATTTATTCTCTGTCCGACAGTGGAGTTACTGTTAGAGGGTCTAAAGGTGACTCCCACCAGTGTCTTCTTCCCCTTGTTATTAATTTCCTCCATCCATATAGATTCTACATCTTCTGATCCAAAATCATTTCTTGCTATTGTACTTATTCCATCTTATACTAAAAGCTACCCCACTGCCCTTTCCTTCCTGCCTGTTCTTTCGAAAATTCAAATACCCCTGAATATTTAGTTCCCAGCTTTGATCTCCTTGAAACCGTATCTCCATAATGGCTATAAGATCATACTTTATTTGTGCTGTTAATTCATTGGGCAGAATTTTTCATTTGATGTGCGGGGGTTGAGCCCCGCGTGGTGATGTGAGGCGAGTGTCCCGACATCACCGGCGCCATCACGATATTTCACTGGGCAGGCGCGCAATGAAGCCCAACATGCACCTGCCATTAATTAAAGGGCCACTTAAGGCCCTTTAGTCTTCAATTGATGCTGATTTTTCAGCACCCATGTAATCTTTGGGCCAGTGCACAGTTGCAACAAGCAGGTGGGTAGGAGACATTTCTATTAACCTCATCCATGGGCGGGATAAGAGGGCTCAGTGGGTCATGAATCTGGTCCATGAAGTATTTATTGGAGTAAGTTTTTTAAACTTACTGTGTTATCTGCAGTACTTCAGAATGCATTCCAACAGCTTTTTATGGACACTTAACCTACACTCTACAGTGCAGAGTCAGCACTCTACAGTGAGGAATTTTTTCCAGGCCTGTAGCTTTCTGGAAGCCTTCCCTTAGCCTGGGTATGGGATCTGATCTGTCCACTGGAGGCAGCTCCTCTGAGGAGGAAGGGAGGGCCAGAAGGAGGAGGAGGCCAGGGGAGCCACCTTTGGGAGGACAGGCACAGGCACAAGGGGTGCAGGACTAAGAGGTAGTCCAAGGTGGAAGAAGCTGTAGAAGATGCCACTATTCTGCTGCGAGGCTATACAGGTGGAGAAACAGTTACCTCAGTATGTCTGAGATGCAGTGCTGTAGGAGGCTCCGACTGTCAAGGGAGACAGTCAACTATATCTGTCAGATGATTGGGCCTGAGAACTCCCCTAACTGTGTGGGTGGACATCACAAGCCAGTGGCTCTGAAGGTCACAGTTGCCCTTAACTTCTATGCCTCTGGCTCCTTCCAGGACTCGGTGGGTGACCTTTGTGGTGTCTCCCAATCAGCTGTCCACACTTGTGCCAAGCAGGTTACAGATGCTCTGTTTAGGCTTGCATTGACCTTCATCCACTTCCATTGGGACCAGGCAAGCCAGACTCAGCGAGCCAGAGGCTATGCGGCCATTGCTGGCTTCCCCCACGTCCAGGGTGCAATAGACTGCATATATGTGGCCATCAAGGAGCCAACATGTGAGCCCGGTGCTTTCGTCAACAGGAAGGACCTCCACTCCATGAATGTGCAGATAGTGTGTGACCACAGGATGCTGGTTTTACAAGTCTGTGCAAGGTACCCAGGCAGCTCCCACGATGCCTACATCCTCAGACACTCCCAGGTGCCGGGGCTGTTCAGTGTTCCAGCCCGGCTGGTTGGATGGCTGCTGGGTGACAAGGGCTATCCCCTCAAAAGGTAGCTCATGACGCCTCTCTGCCATCCAAAAACAGAAGCTGAGCAGCGATACAATATGAGACACACCTCCACAAGGGCTGTGGTGGAGAGAGCCGTCGGTCTTCTCAAGATGTGCTTCCGATGGCTGGACCATTCAGGGGGTTCACTCCAGTACCTCCCAGATCGTGTCTTGGTGATAGTGGTAGCATGCTGCACTCTCCAAAATCTTGTGCAGGAAAGTGGGGGGGGGTGCGCAGTGGACGATGAAGATGTTGACGTAGTGGCTGCTGCTGCACATGATGAGTCCAGCAGTGATTCCGAGGATGAGCATGCACAGGAAAATGCTGAGGGGATAGAGGCTGACCCTGGACTACTCCAAGGAGGCAGGGACACCGGGGAAGCATTAATCCAATGAACCTTCAGCTAGCACAACACAGATGGATCACCAGGACAAGCCTGGGCTGGCGCCTCGATCCCTGGCACCTCTTCAAAATCGGCCAGGTCATTAGCAGTAACTCAGGGCCTTGTACATAAAGATGAATGTCCAAATAAACACTCATGACGCTTTTCTTAAGCACACACATGCAGAAGAAACGAGCCACCCTCAGCCATGGTCACACATCTGGCACTTAATGTGTGAATCAGAAGTTCTCATAATTATTAAACAATAGTGTAAACAATCTAAAATAAATCATAATCTTGGGCCAACAGAAGAGCACCAGTAAGAAACCCATGGTGTGCCTAATGTGTCTTTTGCTTTTGTTTCCAGGTGCTACGTCTTAGTGCTGCCCCATCCCTCGGAGTGGTATCCGAGACAGCCTGCTGACTCTGCTGTCCTGTTGGCCTCGATGACCTTGGCAGCTGTCCTCTGGCCCATGGAGCCTGTGCTGGCCCTGCCAGGGAGGAAGCTGGCAGGTCCATAGCTGGCATCTCCCTAGTTGTTGCATCCTCACCAGACGATACGATCACTGGGAGGGGGGTGGAGGGGCTGGTGCCCTCATCCGGAGTGCCCTGACAGGAGCCCGCAGAGATGACAGACAACTGCTGTGCCAATGTGAGGTCACCTCAAACCTCCCTGCTCACCATGAATGGATATGCAATGAGCTGGGAACCTTGATGGCCACACCATCTCCCACACTGGCAGTGACCAGCTGAGGTCAATGCTGATGTGAGGGCTTGCTGGTTACAGCACATCCCCAGGAAGCCCTGGCGGGTCTCCTGAAGTAGGCTCTCCACGAGAGTCACCACTCTCTCCATGGAGGATGCATGGCGCTCGGACATGTGGCTCATTGCTTCAGCAATCATCCGCGTAGAATCCTCCATCATGGAGACCAAGCCAAGCATAGCCTCATGCATCTCCCTCAGATGCTCCTGCACACCCAGCCACATTTTCTGCAGCTGCTGCATCGTGGACAACTCCAGAGGCACATCATCAGGCACCGACTGAGCATATGCCTGGTCCCCTGCAGTCCTCCGACTACTGGCGCCGTGGGCACTCTCTGTCTCTGCCAGTTCCTCCAGCAACTGTGAAGTGCCCTCACCGCTGTGCCCCAGGACACTAGCCAATGTTCTAATTCCCACCGAGGTGCTAGTATCTGTGCTGGTGCCTGCCTCACAGAAATGGTGTGACGCTGGTGATATTTCAGGGCCCTCAGGTGTGAGAAGGGGCATCTGCTGCTCCTCCTTACGGCTGTGCTCTGATGATGCTGAAAGGAAGAACAAGGACAGTGGATCAGTTAGCGTGCACACACTGACAAACTTCATGCCTGTCCCCCCTGCTCATTATGCTCTCAACCTTCCAGAACCAATGGCTCAGCAATGTTGCAACAATAACTAATTTAACAATCTTCAGTGCTATGGCTGTTGGCAGGACAACGTGGACCTCACTGTTGGCCTTAAATACCTGGCTGTGCCATCCCAGCCTCCCCAACACCTGTAGACCTGGGTGCATGGAGCCTCTCCAGCTCTAGAGCCTCCTGCTCAAAATGGCTTAATATGGAGAGCTGTGCCTGGCTGCCTCCAGTCCTCACACACTCGGATGCATTATGAGCATTCTTCTCCTGAGAAAGAGAGAAGACCATTCATTATGGCAAATTGCACATGGACTCTGCATGCGCACGCCACACCACAACCAAAGTGGGGCATATCAGGCCTCCAGTGCCTTCTCTCCCCGCTGCTGCTGATCACTCAGACCAAGATCCCCACCTCCCCACCTCCCCCAATGCCCCCTTGGACACATGCTGCGTACATCACATTAGGAACAACACGGTATTTCCTCCCATAGCAAGGAGGTGCAACACGTGCAGTGTCGAGGGCAGCAGATAGTTCTTTGCCACGACACTTTGAGGCTCCCCTTCCAGTATCTCATCACCCTGAATAGGACATGTCCTGGAGCTCTGAATATGTGCCTAGCTGCAGCTCCTCCAGGATGTTCCCAAACTATTCATGTGCGACTAAGAACAACGTTTGGTGTGGGGGAGAACTCATTTCCTCATGAACAACTCAGGCTGACCTCAGCATGGGCACTATCTGCTTGGCCACCCAGCAAAGGAAAAATGCCCTAAATGATTTAATGCAGTCATGACAGTAAGACTTTGGCGGGAGGGGGGACCTCAGAGAGTAAGGCTACCTGCTGGGTTAAATGCCCAATGTCAACATGGTACTCACCCTGCCAGAGCGCAACAAATCGTTGAAGCGCTTGCAACACTGGTTCCAGGTGCGTCGCACCACCTCCGCCACCTCCTCCCAGGCACGTTTCATCATGTGGGGGGAGCCTCCTCCTCCCATCCTGGGGGACCAAAACCTCCGGCCGTGCTGCCACCTCCTCGAGGAGGGCAGTAAGGAATTCAGCAGAAAAATGAGGGGCACTTTGGCCCCCTGCTGGCCTACCCTGCAGCCTGGCCTACTCCTCTGGCCTACCCTGCAGCCTGGCCTGCACACCTGGACCCTCTGGTGCAGCCTAGAACTGGCCATTGTGAGCAGCCTATAGCCAGGCCTTCCTTTAAACAGACTACCGGGTCGTCATTACACCTGGTGGTCTGTGCACGTCTGCTGTTGCCCGCACACTCCCACTATCCATGGGAATCGGCAAATAGGTTGGGTGAGCCTTAATTAGCCTATCGTTGTTGTTGGTACCAACATGGATGATAACAACTGGATCCCTCTCCTCCCACTCCAAGTCCCTCTCCAGCCCTGAGGAGATGCCCTTAACCCCGGTACCGGGCAAGCAACACAGCCTTCGGGACTCATTCTCACAGCTGCAGAGAATAGTATCTATCTCCCCAACTATACTGTTCACTACCACTACTACGTCCCTATTTCCTCCCCCACTTGAATGTCTCCCTGTGCCATGGTGCCGTGGTCAGTTCGCTCATCCTCCCTGCAGTCCCCGCTCTCATCTACACAGCTTGCAAGAACCTCGTAACTGTTGGACAATTGCAGGGGCACAAGCTCCTCGAACGCTAACTCCTGGGTCTCCATACCTATCTCACCTGCAGTCACACCCTCCTGTGCCTGATCACTGACCAAATTTGAATGACCTAATCTGAGGGATGTGACCGCCTCCTGGAGCAAAGTGTCCAGTTGCCTTTCTCCCTCCCTGTTGTGACACAATGTCTGCAGCTCAGACTCTAGCTCCTCGACTTGGATCCGAAGTTCCACGAGCTGCAAACACTTACTGCAGACGTGTTCACTCTGGATCACCTTGGTGTCCAGCAGTTCCCACATGCTGCAGTAGCAACACATCACCCGTCCTGCCAATCATCTCTTCCTTCAAAGGATGCCATTCTTACTGGTCCTAGAGTTTGCCTTTCAATGCATTGCTCCCGGTGACTATTAAATGGATTGTCTGAGTGTTATGGACTTCCTCTTCATCATTTTGATCTTCCTTCTTGATGTCCCTTTTAACTCCCGGCATCAATGCTTACAGTGGTGTGAGAAACCCTCTTTGGTAAATCTAACTAGTTTTAGGAGATTTGAGATGGTATAGTAGGACTTTCCCACTTGGAACTGAGCGTTCACTACAAGTCCTTATGGGTATTTTGACCATCTGGTTTCAGGTGATTCAGGCTGTCCCCCCAATGACAAGGTTAAATGGTCTTTTATTTTGATAAGTTAGATAGTACTTATAATGGCAGAATGTAAGAGTCAAACAGGGACTTCTATTCGTAAAACCAACTGTATGAGTTAAACAGGGACTTCTATAAGCAAAACCAAAGGTCAACAGGATTCTCTAGGCGAGCCTTATACACCATAGGGCAATATTAGCAGAACTTTCCAGAAAGGCCTTGGAGACCACAATGGATTAACTGGATAGGAAACAGAAGAGGGAGATGAGGATAAACAGATGTGGTAAACACAAACAGTACCAGGCTAGAACAAGATAAAGAGGCCCAGCTTGGGTAAGAAAAAGATATATACCTGGGACTGGTGACATCTGCTTATTATGTGATTATGTACTGACAAGACTGGAATTTGAATAACGCAATGTGTACATAACTAGCTGTGTATAAAAAGATGGTTGTCCTATAATCAGGAGAGTTCTGTTTTAGCTAGTCTAAGGCAGACTCTCTCTGCATACGCTTGAATAAAACGATTGTTAACCTGTATCTGAGTCCCCTGTGGTCAATTCTGAGTAGGCACCACAACACAGAATTTGAATGTTTCAATGGTATTCATTATTTAAATATATTATTTTGTTATTGGTTACATCATACATATTTATATACTTCACCTTTATGAAGCTGCACTTTTCAAGCTGATAGTGCTTTCACTCCAGTTCTTCAATAACCCAAAGGAAGGTCAAGGTTTTCTACTCTGGAGATATAGATGTCAGATGGTTGATGAGATCTCTCTACCGCTATGATATCCGTTCTTTACCGATACCTCATTCCTGGGTACTTTCACAGCAATTTTTTTTAAATCGTACAGTTCTCCCTGTCTTATTTTACATGGAATGCAAACTTTATTACACTTGCATTCAGCTTTTCAGCATCCTGAGAGAATTTGGTTTAAGTTCCTACATGATTCTGAATAAATAGTCTCGGCCCAACTTCCGAATCTTAAACACGGGATTTACACTGCCTGACAGGTGGCTACTTGTCACTGCTTACCACTTTTATACCATTTTTATACCTATGCCTAATCATAGGTTTGTTAAAACTGACTATTATAGCTGCACCTTCAGTTTGAGTTCACTATATTTTCCACTGTATTCCAATTGTAAATTTATATCAGATTTTCTTGTAATAAACATGCCCTGGCTGTCTGAAAGCACAACTCAATTAGTGCAATGAAATGTTATAGGGACATGGGGGAAAATTTAACCCTCCTCCAGCCATCAGAAACCATGTGGGCAGGCAGATAGAATGTCACATACAACTTTCCCCTTCAAAGCCCCTGACTTCTCTCTGGGTCCCAATATTAACCTGAGAGCTGAATTTAAACCTGTCTACCTCTCAGGATTGGATGTTTAAAATGTGTTACATTAGGGCTGTTGCCATTTTAATAGCGCTGATTTTGGTGAGAGGAAAGGCACCTGGCACAGGCAAGCAGGGGCCTGATCAATGTGTAAAATGCATGTTCTTATGATGCAATTAGGGTTCTAGCATGATTTTAACTCAAGATCAAATTAGACTCACTGCTGGACCTACCAATCCTGGCAGCAATATTGCCAGCAGAGGGCCAGGTAAATTGTGAAAAAAATATCCCAAGGTGCTCCATAAATGGAAATACAGAGAAAACTAAGCCATGAAGGGTGAGGTTGAAAAGATTGTTAAACAATTTAGATTTTGAGAATGTTATGATCTCTGTGGAGACCAATAACTTATAAAAGCAATCTGAACTTCCAGTTAATAGCTGAAAGGATGACATGACAAGATTTTACATTTTAAGACATTTGCTATAACAATAGACTAAAAGCTCTATTGACTAAACACTATCTTTGCAGGTAACTTATACTTTAGGCCACAAAACAGAATACCCATTTCTTATTTTTGGCATAACGATTATATGTTACACCGTAGACATTCAATTCTCCCAGAATCAGTCCAAAACATTTTTTAGTTCCTTAAGGTTTACTTCTATTCTTTTTCTTTCTTGGTCTGGTAACTCCTAATAGTAGAACTGTCCTTCATGGTGAGAGTATTATCAGAGATCTTCCCTCTAGTACAAGCTAGGTGAATCTCCCAGCTTTGTTATAAATCCTAACAAATTTGGTATTTTTGATCCAATCATGAGCATCCACCCATAATCTGGTGCAGATTCTTTTGGCATCTAGCTGCTCTCTCTTTCTTTTCCCTGGACCCTGACAGACTAAGCTGTTTATGATAACCAGTGATATTTTAGGAAAGACTATAACCCAATATCACAATGGCTTCCTCTGCAACCTTCTCATCTCGAAGCCCATCATCATGACAATGTGAATCACATGGGTCTTGTATCCAGGTAAAGATGCCAATCACTTGAATAATACTAATCACTTGGTAGAGATCCACCACCACTCTCCTCCATCTGGCTGAACTTGTTCTCTCACTGAACAATTTCTCCTTAAACTCATCCCATTTCCTCCAAATAAAAGGTGTGGCTATGGGTACCCGCATGGGCCCCAGCTATGCCTGTCTCTTTATGGGATATGTGGAACATTCTTTGTTACAGTCCTACTCAGGTTCCCTCCCACAACTCTTTTTTCAGTATATCGGTGATTGTTTCAGTGCCACTTCATGCTCTCAGCTGGACCTGGAAAAATTTATCAACTTTGCTTCCAATTTCCACCCCTCCATCACTTTCATGTGGTCCATCACTGACACTTCCTTTCCCTTCCTTGACCTCTCTGCCTCAATTTCTAGTGATAGACTGTCCACCAATATTCATTACAAGCCCATCAACTTCCACAGCTACCTCGACTGCAAATCCTCACACTTTGCTTCCTGTAAGGACTCCATCCTATTCTCTCGGCTCCTTCGCCTCCATTGCATCTGTTCTGATGATGCCGCTTTCCAAAACAGTGCTTCTGACATGTTTTCCTTCTTCCTTAACCGAGATTTCCCACCCACGGTAGTTGACAGGGCCCTCAACTGTGTCTGATCCATCTCCCGTGCCTCTGCCCCCACGCCTTCCTCTCCCTCCCAGAACCATGATAGGGTTCCCCTTATCTTCACTTTTCACCCCACCAGCTTCCGCATTCAAAGGGTCATCGTCTGCCATTTCCGCCAACTCCAGCATGATGCCACCACCAAACACATCTTCCCTTCATCCCCCTTGTCGGCATTCCATAGGGACCATTCCCTCTAGGACACCCTGGTCCACTACTCCATCCCCCCCCTACACCTCAACCCCCTCCCATAGCACTTTCCCATGCAATCGCAGAAGGTGCAACCCTGCCCCTTTACTTCCCCCCTCCTCACCGTCTAAGGGCCCATACACTCCTTTCAAGTGAAG
The DNA here is from genome assembly GCF_017639515.1 of Carcharodon carcharias. NCBI lineage: Eukaryota > Metazoa > Chordata > Chondrichthyes > Lamniformes > Lamnidae > Carcharodon > Carcharodon carcharias. The sequence continues at coordinate 71,466,738 of NC_054477.1, read as the reverse complement.
CAGCGCTTCCCTCAGTTTGGTCTACTGCATTAGCTGCTCCCAATGCGGTCTCCTCTACACTGGAGAGACCAAATGCGGACTGAGTGACCGCTTTGCAGAACACCTTCGGTCTATCTGCAAGCATGAGCCAGTCCTTTCTGTCACTTGCCATTTCAACACTCCACCATGCTCCCATGCCCACATGTCCGTCCTTGGACTGCTGCAATGTTGCAGAGAAGCTCAACGCAAACTGGAGGAACAGCACCTCATCTTCCGATTAGGCACTTTACAGCCTTCCGGACTTAACATTGAGTTCAACAACTTCAGATCATGAACTCTCTTCTCCATCCTCACCCCTTTTTGATGCCCTTTTATTCAAATATTTATTTTTTCATTTTTATATATATATCTTTTTCTCCCCGCCTATTTCTATTATTGTTTTTTAAATTTATTTCCATTAATTGTTTTATCCCCCTTTTAGCCTATTTTGATCTTTTCTCCCACACCATCCCTGTCCTCCACCCCACCCCCACTAGGGCCACCTGTCATTTGCTCATTCTTCTTTCTACTCTTAATGTCACCATTAGCACCTCCTTTAGCCAGTATCACCACTATCAACACCCTTTCGACCTTTTGTTTATGACATCTTTTGCAACCTCACCTTTGCCTCCACCTATCACTGGCCTTCTATCCAGCTTCATCTGTCCCACCCCCTTAAACAGTATATATTTCACAACATTTCTACTTCCCTTTAGTTCTGAGTTGTTATAGTCCCTCTCTGAATTCAGTTTTTCCTTTTGTTTTCTTTTAGAATCAGTCTGTTAGCCACTTGATCCAAGTTCTAACTTTTGATTTTCATTTTCTTTAATGGTTGCAGGCTTTTTAATGTATAAATCTGCAACAAACAGCTCAGTGGGCCAACCAGCCCAGTCATCTTTCTCCTGTTTAAATGCAGAGTTATGGTTCTCCTTTGCTGCTTTAAGAATTTTGTTGAGGTTACATCGATGTTCTGATAAAAAATGTTATATTCTTTTTTAATCAGCATTTGCATTCTTTTACATTCAATCTGTTTTTTATCATTCTACATAGCATGAGCTTTGTCCAATTTCTTCCAAGCAAGAACTACAGCTTTTTCATTTTGAAGCATTATTTTCCACTCTTTGTTTCTCCATTAGCCTGGAATTCTGCTGCTGTACAATGTGTTCTATTTTGACACCTGTAACTTAGGTCTGCAAGCAGGTTCAACTCATTACCAGTTGGTTTTAATCATTTGCTATTAACCTGAGGCTTCAGTATCTTTTCAAGTTTAAAAGTTTGAGCTTTTGACTCTTTAGGAAGCCCTTGAGCCAAACCATTCTCTTTTACAACAGATTGAGTGACAAGAACATGCTATTCAAAGTTCTCTGATCTGGCTGATAAATTGTTATCTTTACCCAGTTCAATGGATTTTGTGGAGAAATGGTCTTCAGCTGGATCATTTCCCAAGATCAGATCAACATTATTAATAGACAATTTGGATGCCACTCCCACAATAACAGACCCACTTGCTAAAACACAGTTTAAATTCACTTTACATAATAGAACAGGTAAACAATCTCCATCAATGCCCTGTATCAATATGCTTTTACTTACCAAAATCTCTGGAGAGAAATTATATATTTTGCTAATGTCAAATTTTCAGCCCATCCTGTATCCCTAAGAAAAACTATCTTTTTGGCTCCTTTATCAGACAAAAATAACTTACTTCAACCTCAAATATAAACTCCCAAAATCTTTTATGTTCTAATTTACCTACACTGTATGCACTAAATTGCATGGGTTTGTCACAAGCTTCACTCACTGGCACAGCATTTTCTGGAGAAACGCTAGACACCCCCATAAAAGCTATTGGTTTAGTTTTCAGCTTCCATCAATTGGCTTTTTATGGCAAAGTAACATGTTGATCTCTTTGAATCAGTTTTATCTTCCAAAGTGTTTCTTTTCTTATTCTGAGAAGCATCCTTCTTCTCATTTCTGCTATCCCCTTCATTGCGATTAATGTTCTGTTCATGATCACTTCTCTTATCTCTCCAGTTTCTGTGTAGGTTTGAAAACAAAGATTTGATCCCCCTATGTACTGTGGGGCAATTCTTATCTATCAGTCAAAACAGCCAGTTCCCTTATTTTAGAAACTTTACAGTCTTCTAGGTGGAACCTGATTCCTAAAGGAATAATTTTTTATAAATTCTTCTAATAACATCATCTCTCTAAGGTTTTCAAATTCTTGATCAAGTCTTATCACCCTATACCATCGATCAAACACCATTTATTTTTTGTTAACAAATTTCACAAAAGTCTGATTCTGTCTCTTCCTTAGATTTCTAAACTTTTGTCCATAAGCTTCTGGAACTAACTCATAAGCACAGCAGTGCTAACTGTATCTTAGTCTGCGGACTGTTCATCAGCTAGGTCGAATAAACCTCCAATGCTATCCCTACCAAAACAATTGCAATAAAGTTGTCCTAATTTCTCCAGGCCATTGGAACTTGGTAGCAATTTTCTCAAATGATACAAAATACATCTCAAATCCTTCCTCACTGAATTTAGGCACTAGGTGAATATTGTTATGAACCCAGTCTAGATGACCAAAATTTTGTTATGATCTCAATGAGACCTCCAAATTTGTCATGATGTGGTTAGGAACCAGTAACTTTGAAACACCAGGTACTTACTTAGAGAATAAAGCCAAAAATACCACAGTTTTAAATGTATAGAAGAAATGTTACTGTACAAAAGCAACAAAGCTAACAGTCAATACTCTATCTTATACTCTAACATACAGAATTAACATGAGGTGAAAATGAATTAACAGGCAAACTGTGGTTGAACACATCACAAACTGTACATTAAATGGCAGACACCAAGACAGGTTCCCAACTTTCACAGCCACTCACCCACACATCAATGAGTCACAAAATTTTTTTAAAACTCTGATTTCCTCCTGAGGGATTTCAACTCCTCTCTTTCAAAGAGCTAGTCTGATCCCTACCCAACAGCAGCACTACTCTGCCTGGGGTAGGATTTTGAGTTTAGCCTGCGGGCACGGTCGCTGGACCGTGGCCAGGAAATGAGCCGCTGCTCGTGATTGGCCCCTGACCTCAATTTCCCACTGGCTGGCCAATTAATGGCCAGCCAGCATGAAAGATGTGCTGAAGTGCTCAGCGCTGCTGGGGTGGGGGCAGGAGGCGGGCAAGCGCTGAAGTCAGTGTGGGCGAGGGGGAGAACTCACAGGAAGTTCCCTGAAGGCAGAGAACTGCCTCAGGGAGCTGAAGAATGCAAAAGCCATAAATAAAGATTTTAAAATGCCAAAAAAAATGTCCACGCATCAGAATGAGTCACCTAAACATAAGGATGCTGAAAATTCTGTCCAAGCATTTTTATTGTTTTTTTCAATTAATCTTGGAAACCTCATCCCCCCCTTGGATGAGGTTTCCTCAAAAAGGCAAAGGCCGCTGGCCCGATTCGCCAGCTCGCCAACCACAACATTGGACGGGCAATGAAAAATCCCTGGCAACTGCAACATTTATAGGCCTCTTAATTGTTGGTGGGCACGATGCCAACTTTCGCATGTGCCCACCGAACGAAACATTGCACAAGTGCACGATGACATTGGGAAGCTCGCCCGACGTCACCATGCATTATTTCATGCTTGAGCATGTCGGGGGTGCGTCTGCATGCTGAGCGAAAAATTCTGCCCTGATTTCTAAGGGCAAATTCTTAACCCAAAAGGCACACTATTCCAGACTTCTCTTGAATCTACTCCTTGGTCCAGCCTTCATGGTCTTCTTTTCCAGCTGAGCTGACCTCTTACTGAGACTGTGACCCCCCTCTCCTCCCACCCCATGTGTTGGTCAGGCTACACTCCAGTGGCTAAACACAAGCATGGTCCCAGCCTCTCAGCTAACAAATGTTTCTGGGCTTTCCTGAGATCCAACTCTTAGCAGCACGAAGTTACCAATGCCACCAGGGCTTCTCTGAACCCCAGCAGCATGGAGTTAACAGCACCACTTTGGCGGCGTGGAGCTGACTCTCCTCACCATCTGTTCCCCACCAGCTTCTGTTCACTCTGCTCTTTGAACTGATCTGTGACTCTTTTTAAATCTGCCGACATGTTCCACCCCTGTTCCAAGGCAAAATTGGTGTATTCTGTACAGTAAGGACTAGAATCTCCAGCCACCAGAAGTCACCCACTCCCCCCCACCCCCCCGCACCTCCACCCCACAGTTGTTAACTTACAAAAACACAATTGACAATAAAATTCAAAAGTATTGATTCCCTCACAATATTCCTTGTCAAACCAAAACCAAGAGTTAAATCTGACCCAACGTCAAGCCTGCCTGCTAAGCCCTGTTCATGTCATCAAAGCCTTTTCCTAGGTTCAAATTTCCTGGCTTGCCTCTCTATTTGAAAATCAAGGCTTTCCCTTTCTCTTCCTCTTTGAAATTCTAATTCAAGTTTTCTCATTTCCCTTTCTCCTTCTTCTCTTTCCAGCTGAAGTTTTTTTTTCATTTCTCTTTCTCTTTTTCTTTACTCTCTCTTTCGAGTTTAAACTTCATTTCTCTTACAAGTTCCAATTACTTCATTTCTAACTGAATCCTTGCCAACACACACTGCATTTTATCTGGGTTACATTTTTCTTCCTCCAGGTTCAAATGTTGAGCGAATGTCTCAACTATCTTAGCTTTCTTAGCACCTACCTTTAAACCTATTTCCAGTTTTTCTACCATTATTTTTAAATTAACCTTTATTAACTTTGTAAGGCAGTCACAGGCTAGTCCTTTTATTTTTGACGAAAGCTTCAGATATGGACATGGCAACTTTCACTTTCAATAAATACAGAAAAAGTCACTGTGAAATCTTATTTGTTTAAACTTTGGCCAAGACCAGTGTACCTGTCTTGGCCTATGGATTTGAAATCCCGTAAAGAGCCTTCAATTTGTTATGATGCCCACAGGGACCTGCATCTCTTATAATGAAATTTGAACTTCCAGTTAATAGCTCAAAGGTTGAAATATAGAAATATAGAAAACAGGAGAAGAAGTAGGTCATTTGACCCATCGAGCCTGCTCCGCCATTCGATATGATCATGGCTGATCGTCTATCTCAATGCCGTACTCCGCTCTCTCTCCATACCCCTTGGTGCCTTTAAAGTTCAGAAATATATCTATTTCCTTCTTAAATATATTCAGTGACTTGGCCTCCATAGCCTTCTGTGGTAGAGAATTCCATAGGTTCACCACCCTCTGAATGAAGAAGTTTCTCCTCATCTAAGTCCTAAATGGTCTACCCCCTATACAAGACTGCTTGTTCTAGACCATCCAGCAAGAGGAAACATCATCCCTGCATCCTGTCTGCCCATCCTTGTCAGGATTTTATAAGTTTCACATTGTAACCACTTTCCAGGTAAAGAAGTTTTTCCTGAAATCCCTATTGGATTTATTAGTGACTATCATATCCGAGTTCTGGTCTACCTTGGAAGTGGAAACATCTTCTCTGCAACTACCCTATCAAACCCTTGCGAAATTGTAAAGATCTGTATCTGATCACCCCTGAGAATTTCCGAGAACAAAGAGCCACAACCTGTTCATTATTTCCTGACAGGTATAACTCCTCAGTTCTGGTGTAATCTCAGTAAATATTTTTGCATCTTTTCCAGTGCTTCTATATGATTTTTAACATATGGAGAACCCTGAACAGTTCATAGCAGTTCATTGTGGCCGAACCATGGTTCAATACAAGTTTAATACAACTTTGCTGTGTTTCAATTATATCCCTCTAGAAATGAACCCCAGTGCTTTGTTGCTTTTTGATGACCTTATTAAACTCTGTTGCAAGCTTTAATGATTTGTTTATCTGTACCCCCAGAACCTTCTGTTTCTCTACCCATACTGATGACTTTCTGTCAAGGTAAATGATCTTTCTCAACAACCACAAGGATCACTGATTAGTTCCTACTCTGCTGATCCACACAGTGTGACTGAAACAATTTGAACTCAAAGTACCTGGGTAAGAAACAGGAGAGATTTATGTTTTAGCCATTGGCCTGACAGGACTCTTACATCCTCAATACATTTAATTAAGTTTTGAGTAAGTTGAAAAGGTTCCTAAGATTTCAAAGGAAGATTGAGAACTTTTTAAAACCAGTTTGACATGGCATATAGTGTCAAATCCAGGCAGCATAGGACAGCTTCTTTCAGGGGTTTTATACAACTCTGCTCCAAGTTCAGGTTGAGACTTAACTGATGAGTTAAAAGGAATGATTTTGTCACAGGGGATGCATCACTGACATCCCATATCTTTCTTAGAAGCTTCAAAATTTAACCAGCTCCTCTCAGTGGGTGTAGACAACACGCACTAGAAATTGGTGAGGTCCTTATTTACGTGTGCAACTGAGATGCTGTCTGAGACTTTTGTAACCTACAGCCAGAGTAAGGAAGCTACTGCCAATGAATCAACTTAGCAACAAGGGGAATCAGACTGAAAGGGGTTTTAAGAGTCCAAACTACCTCCACGTGACTTGCTTGAGTGTCAGAGATTATTCCTATGGTCATTGGTGATATCATTCTGACACCTGGCATTATGTCCTCCACCAATCCATCAGTTGATGTCTTCTGCTGTTTAGAGGTGGTGTTATGACCAGTCCCTGGGTCAAATTTGTATTGATCCTGGACGAGGTACCCCAAATTGTTATGTTCCAGGGTGAGGAGGGATGAACTGGCTTCCCTTCTTTATTCTCAATTGGTCATAACAAGGTTAATTTAAAAAGGATCCCTTCCCTCATGGATACATTTTCCCAGTCTAAATGTATTTATGTTTTAAAAGAACCCAATTTAACCAGGCTTTCATGAGTTAAAGAAAAGGTGAGTTTATTATTTAATAAAATGTGAGAGAGAAAAAACGCAACACAGATCAGACATGATAAATGAGTTCAGCAATAAAAGTTTTAAAGATATACGAATCAGCCTTTGGTTGGTCCATGAGGAGTAAATGATGAAATGTTGTGGCCATTAAGTTGGATGATTCTGATAGAGCTGACCTTGGGCAGTTGGTTTGGAGATTTTTGGTTCTGCAGGTTAGCTAAAGGAGTTGTCCTGTTTCCTTTTCAACTGTGGCTTTGCTGACTTGTGACTTGCTTCCAGCAATCAGAGAGAGATATTTTTTACCTGCAAGCGCAGGGATGCCTAGTTGATGTTCTTCAGTTATGACCTTCACAGCACATCCTCGCACACCAGTCCTGGAACACCAAAACTAGTACACAGGACTAGGGTTGCAGTTGGCTTTTTAACCCTTTTTCATGTGTATTCCTGGAAGGGGAAAAACAAACATGTCTTTCACCCAGATCTGCTTTCTTTTCAACTCACATCAAGTCCACAGTCTGGGATATAGCTCACAGGAGATGCTTTCTGCGGAGATGGTAATCAGCCTTCATTATCTCCACAACCACAAGAGACTACAGTTCAGTTTTTGCATTGCATCTTTTCCTTTGAAGTGTCTCTGCCTGAAGTAGGCCTTGACACCTTTTTAGATATGACATTCCATTCTCTAGTTGGTCAAGTGTAATCCACACAAGAATTTTCCAGCAAGCCCTAGCCGGCTTTTGCTTGTAGGTCCTTTTTTAAAAAAACATGTCTTACTTAAAAGTTCAATATGTCCGTAAATAATTCGGGGCTATGATCTGTGGTCATAACAATGGGAAACTGACTGGTGGCCTAGGAGTTACAATCTCTCTGGAGTCAAGCTGGTGAGGCTTGTTGCCCACCTCAGCAGCTCTGGTTTGATTCCCACCCCAAGTTAAAACTGCTTTTGCAAGACTGCAAAGTAGCAGATTTTCACAGAAACACTAAAATTGACATATAAATGTCTTCTGTGTTCTTAAATACAGTCTAATGTGTCTCCTCCTCAAATTTACTTTGTTTTAAGGAAATGCTCAGCTGTCATTTAAGAATGAGAGCTGAGCACCGTTCCTTCACAGTTGCTGGGTCAAAATCCTGGGACTCCTTTCCTAACAGCATTGTGGGTGTACCTATACCACATGGGCTGCAGCAGTGCAAGAAGGCAGCTCACCACCACCACCACCTTCTCAAGGGCAACTAGGGATCGGCAATAAAAATGTTGGCCCAGCCAGCGAAGCCCACATCCCATGAATGAATTTTTAAAAACTATTAAAATTAGTGGCACTGTAATTCCAATGATTCAAATGGACTGCATTCATAAACATCATGCAGCCCACACCAGCATAGAACCATCTCTGCATAAAAATAAACTGCATAAGTCGAGCAATGAGGATCAATGTTAACTTGAGCAGCAATTAGCCTGAAGCAAGCAGTGCACTTGGACATTGTGAAGGAAGTACAGTCTGGCCAATGGTACTTGCTGGGCCACATTTAAAGTTTTTAAATTAGTTTCATGCCCAAAGCCCGCAAGAGGGCTTTGAAATTGGGGCAGAAGCCAGCTGTCAAGTTGATGAAGGTTGCTGGAGAGAGAGGTAAGGCTGGGCTTAGAAAGCTCAGAGGGAACACACCTGCTCCTCCTGGCCCAAAGTATGTCACATAAAAATGTGATTCTTGAAATCAACTCGGCCTCTTCTGGCCACCAGATTCTAATCCCCATGTTTGTCCCCCAACTGTTGATATTAAGATACTGTATTTTAGATTTTTCCTTTTAAATTAGGCCCCAGCCTGACTGAAACAGGAGCCTGAGCCAACTTCAAAGTCAACAAAAATAGAATGTAGCCAGGTGCAAAGGGCCAATTAGTAATCTATTTTAACCCCAACCATGCAGCATTCCTGCCAGGCAGGGGCTGGGGCTAAAATTAGTCCAATAATATCACGGACCTGAAAAAACTACTTACAGACACAAATAAAAAGCATTCAGAATTCAAACTGGCAAAGATGGAAGAGAAATGTCACAAAGTACTTGTGAACACTGACTAAAACCTAGAGACACATTCTTAACAAAGCTCTAAATAACACATAAAGGTACCTCACAGAAGGACATTGTTGGAAAAAAGTCTGAACGTACAAATCACATCACTGGGTCATAGCTCAGTTGCACAAATCATAGTGTGATGGAGAAACCCTTGCACACAACAGAAGAAAATGCTTAAGCATGAAGGTGCCCCATCTAGAAATATTAAAAATGAATCAGTATCACCATGAGACACATAGAGAACATACAAGACAATACACAACTGCCAATACAGTACCACACACGCACATGCAGACACTCACATACAATAGTCTCACAGTCACATACATACATAAGCAGAGGCAGGCATGACTGTGAGAACGTTATATGAATAATTAATGCAAGGTGCATTTTAAATGGATGAACACTTCTATTAAAATAGCACAGTGTAATTTAATGTGTTCCTGTATCACTTAGAATAGATTACAAGCTATCATGTCACACATATACATGAGCATTCATACACATAAACAGATGTGCATAGGCAGATACATACAGCCACATGCCATCATATATTCAACATAAATAGCAACATACGCTAACACATAGATTATCCTGGGAAACTTCAGTGTCACTTTGGATTAAGTGGGCATTTTTTTGAGCAAATTTTCCCACAACTGATTTACTCTAATTTTATGCCGAAATATCACGACACATAAATTTCCTCATTCATTTGCCCAATCTGCCTAAACTCCACTTAACCCATGAACATAACTCCACACAACCATGTACAAGACTTTGGTATTGCATGTTGCTGTGTAATTATCCACTTTGAAGCTGAGGGGAATTTACATCCAAATTTTAGGTGCAACACAATTTTTTGGTGATTTTTCTTTTGTTTTAGAATTTTTGTAAATTTCTCCTTATTGGGGCCTGCACTGTATTTTCTATATATTTGAATGCTTTATTCAAGGCATCAAAATCTGTTACATTAAAAAAGAAACATTTCCAGAATTGCATTTTCTTAAATATGTTGTGTTAATGTATATAAATCATAGTTTGATGGCTTCAAACTTTAATTTTTATTACATCAATAAAATAAGAAGGGATTTAAAATAGATGAATGGTGTATATTCTGCACTTTCCTTGAGCCCTGCTGTTTATATTGATTTCAACTTGATCTACACCATTGTTTTGTCCTGATAATTCTCAGGTTTCAGCTAAATTTTCATCAGAGAAAACAGCATAGATTTTGGAATTATTTTGGTGTAAATCAAATTAAGGAAATTCCGGACTAAATTGCAGGCATACACATACAATCACATAGTTAAAAACATATATGCAGATACAATTACAGACATTCTCTGCATGCTTCATTGTTGATTATGTATGTTTTGGTACAGACTTCCGCCAATGTCAGAAAGGCAAACAATATGTCACAGCCGTGCTTCCATGCACTATGTACTCCAAAATTGGAAATACCCACACAGAAGCAAGAGAGAGAGATATGCACAAATATTTAACTCACAGACAGGCTTATCGCACAAAAAATACAGAAATCTCTCACACACACGCTCCAATCATACTCACAAATACTAACTGATGCCACATAAGTGAAATACAGAAAAACAATTATTCTCATAGAATGTGTGTCAAGAACATTAATGCACAGGAAACACTATTATGCAGAAACACTAACAGTAAACATTCTAACCACACAGCTAAACTCTGGTATACACAAATATTCACACAAATATCAGTAATACCACATATCATTTAATTTTTTTTGTTTTTCTTTGCCTATTCTGTTCCACTGAAATGTTATTTGGTCATCTATGTTAAAAATGTATCCAGATATCTGTCAGCTTGGAATAAATTCCTGAATACAATGTCCATACCCTGAAAATGTTTTCCATGTATAGATGTGGTTAATTCATCACCTTAATTTACCTATTAGGATGGTTAGGTTATCCATTGCTTATATTTAGATACTATTGTTGCAATGCAATGTGCATATCAAAAAAGCAACGTGTTTCCTATCATGCCTGATTCTCACTGGCTGCTGTTGTTCTTTATATTGATCTATGGTTTATGACTGAGACATGTAAGATACACATTTAAGTTTACTAGTAAGGAAAATATGAACACCCAGAACTATAAATTAGTCAAAGGGTGAATGATGGAAATTCCAGTCAGTGAAGTTCACATACCAATACCTAATCTGCTCAATTTTAACACAGGCATTAACCTGTTTAATATAAAATGATTGAGGGATGTGTAAAAAGAGACCACAACAATGCAATATGAGCCAACTGCTTTTTTTTTTACCTCATGTGCACCAATCTGAGTTTCCACTCGTGGAAAACATTTGGAAAATATTTCCAGATCGCAATGTATTGAGTATGTGGGATACTGTTGTTGTTGTTACTGTATGTTGTTATACGTGCAAATGTTATGCTGTGTGAGGGTACTGCCTGAGTGTCTGTACGTGAGGCAAACTGCGTTTAAGTTTTGGAGAAGATTGTGCTATGCTGAAAGCGTTCACATGGCTGAAGGAGTATTTATATATATATGTGTGTCCTTGTCTGTGCAAATGTGTGCTCAGAAAAAAATTGAGGAAGATTGAAAGAACTATGAGGGTATGAAAAAGAAATTGTGTGGGCAGCACTTGTTTATGTGTGGCAATATGCTTCTGTATGTGACTTTTTGTGTTGGAGAAAAGAATATACTTATGTTGGAGTTTATGTGAGTGTCTGCATTCTATTAAATATTTCTGTGAGTATGTCTAGTAAAGTGGGTAAGAGTTTCTATGTTCATATACTTGCATGTACTTGACTGTTTATATGTGTGTTTGTGCATGATGACATTTTGTAATTCCTGGGTGTTAGAAGTAATTGCAAGTATTAAAAAATCAGAAAATATTTTCGCTTGTCTATGTATGTTTCTTTTGGAATACATATGATAATATTTCTTGTTGTAATAGAGGATTTTTGGGAGAATTTGCTTGCATGTATATGAATGTGTTTTTCCACATCAGTGCTGTGCATGAAAGGAAGACCAATGTTATGTATGATAGTGTTGCCTATGACTGTGACTTTGGGTTTGTGTAAAACTGTGTTGCTATATGTGCAATGCTTTTTTATCTTAGCAAGTTTAATAATAGGCATACTATTTTAGTGAGTATTTTGGCAGACCAGCATTCTCTATACCGGGCAATATTCCTAAGAATATCTATTAAGAATGAATGAGGCTTTCTCTGTGTAGCCTCTGTAGATTTACATGTTCAAATGCATGTGTGTTGAGTCCTTACATATTTTGAAATAAATTGTTTGCATACGTGTGTGTAAGTTTCTGGTTGCCTTATTCCAGTGGAAAGACAGGTGAAATAATGTTACAAATCTGCAGGATAAGGGACTTGGTTTAATAAATGCAGAGAACTGGTTTATGGGTGCTAGTCTCCCAGAATACAGCTAAAAGAATAGCTGTACAAAAAAAAGCAGCTTATCTGTATGTATATGAGGTTTGGTTTAATTCTATGAGTATTGGGACAGCCATTAGTTTGAAACATGGGTGCTTCTATGCCTAAATATATGATGGGCTCACTGCATCTCTCAGTGTTCCATATGAGGGTTGTTCATGTGAAACTGTTTATGTGCTGACTGTACAGAATACAAGCATTTCTGTGCATATGTGCTCCTATAAGAGCATTTTTTTAGAAACATGCATGCATTAATATGACATATGTAGGTATAGAAATGTATATGTATGTTTGTGTACTTGTATTTGTGCTTCTGCATGAGACTGTATGGCTATGTGTACTTAATTGTGTATAGGTCCTTGTGTAAAGGTGTTTGTGTGTACATAAAACTGTTTTGTATTAAACATTTTCTTTCTGTTCATAAGTGTGTGAGTGTTTATCTATTTGGTTTATAAAGATTTGGGTGCATAAGAGCAGTGTGCCTATGTCTCAAAGTGTTTGTATCTATAAACAATTTTGTCACTTCAATGCCTCTATTTCTTTGGAATCTGTGTACATTTTTCAGGGCTCTCTGCTGTTGAGGGAAAACATATTTACAGTACATGTTAAATCTTTTGAGAATGATCTATTTTTACAGATGGAATTTCCTGTCTGTGATAGTAACTGTGTATTGAATGCGTTTGTACAATTTAGGGTATTATATGTGTATGAAAAAGTAAATATATGCAAAATGATTGCTTATCAATGAATGTTTAAACATGTGAGCATGGGGATTTAGTATCAGTGTTTGTATATGAGTGGATATTTGTGTCTTTCTTTCAGTATTTGAACATTGTTAATGGATATATAGGGGAGTATGGATATGTGAGTGTGTTGGAGAGTTTTGTTGCTGCTTATATTAGAGTATGTTTCTGAATAGAGGGTGTTTTTACTTCTTGTAAGTGTCTGGGCATTTATTTGTGTTTGTGTATGTGTGCAAGAACTTGTAGAGGGTATATGTAAGTGGCTTCTGGGGATATTAATACTTGTAGTTGTGTGTAAATATTTGCCTGTCTACTGTAACCGGTAGTACTTATTTGTGTCAGCGTTTGTATACATCAGCCTATATACAGGTACTAACAGTGATGTGCATGTGACTCTGACTACTTGTACATGAATCATATGGGTAGTTGTGTGTGTTGATAGGTGGGTAGTGTTAGTGTTCACATGAGGCTGTGGTCATGTGTAAAATGTGTTCAAATATTTATATGTGTCTGTGAATATTTTGTTTTTTTTTGTTCTTTCCCAGAATGTTGGTGCTGCAGAGGAAGCTGGCATTTATTGCCTATTCCTGGAAACTGACTGGCTTGCTTGACAACTTCAGAGGACGGTTAAGAATCATTCACATTGGTGTAAGACCAGAGTAACAAATGGACCAGAACAGGTAAAGACAAAAGATTTCCTTCCCTAAAGAACATTAGTGAACCTGTTGAGGTTTTTACAATAAAACTTCCTGGTCACTTTTACATATACCTACTTCTTAGTTCCAGGTTTTTAAACTGAATTCAAATTCGCAAATTGCAGAGTGGGATTTGAATGCATATTCTTTGGATTATTAGGCCAGTAACATAACAACTACACTACTGAACTCTTTCTATGCCTGAATGTATGTACATATAAAATCAGGCATAGAATTGATGCAATTCAAGAATCAAAGTATCAATTAAAAGCTTCACCAGGGGACTATGTTTTAAAATTGGAGTAATTTCTAAAACTTAAATATTGCTGTCCTCTCTGAGAAAGTTCATTATATAATTTCCCACATTTGTGTTCTTTGGCTGTTTTCCTCTCTTGCCTCTAGTGTTCAACCTCTCTATTTCCTCTCCATTGTAACCTCGATTGTGACGTTTCTTGTCTTCATGCGTTTTATTGGCAGTTCTATGGTCAGTGGTCCTCTGAACTTTTCTCTCTTCCTTCTAGCCTAAATGTATTACCCGACGCACATCTTCTCAGTGCTGAAATCAGAGTGGTAATTTTACGATTCAGCACGCCAGAGGAGTACTGGATCAAGCAATTACGTCTCAAAGCTCAGCAGACCGTGCCCTCCTCCATTTCATTCCTTCCTAGGCCTCTTAGATTCATCAGACTTTTCTTCCTACCACAGACATGAAACTTTTACACTCCAAGTTTACAGCCAACTAATGTCTGCCGCATTATTTACCTCGTAATCCATGTCATTCTTTCTATTCTTGCTCTGGTCCTACACCTTGGCTTTGGATATCCCAAAGAATAAATTATTATTAAAAGAAGCACTGTGGGTGTACCTGCACCACATGGACATCAGCGGTTCCAGAAGGGAGCTCACCACCACCTTCTCAAGGGCAACTAAGGGTGGGCAATAAATGCTGGCCTAGCCAGCGAAGTCCACAGCCCATGAATGAATTACTAAAAAAGATTAAAAAGAGCCTTGTTTCCAAAGTTTCTCCAACTGGACTCACTGACATGAAACGTTAACCCTACCTTCACAAATGCTGCCTGTCCTGCTGAGTTTTTCCAGTATTATAAATTTTAATTTCAAACTTCCGTTACCTGCCATATTTTTAGTCACTTATATACTAACTCGGTTACGGTTCAAGGTTCTGATGCCACCCGAACTGTGGTACCGCTCTCTTGTCCCGTCTTTCGGAGAAAGCGATTCAAGCATTTCTGCACCTTGAATTGTTCGCTCTTTTGAAGTCTAGATATCCCCTTAACTATTGATTTCAGTTCCAGCCTACGTTGTTACTGAAGCCTGCCGCCCATTTCGATGAGGTGGTGGTTTAAGTTCCATATATGCTTACCCAACATTTCCGTGAGAGGTTGTGAGGAAGTGAATCTCTCTTGTTATTGCAAACTCTCGGCGTGTCATCTGTTCGGGGCACATGGTTGGTTTAAAAACATTAAGGCCAACTCTCAGCCTATTTTATGTAGGTGTGGAGTTGAAGTCAATAATATGTTGTAACGCACTCAGGATGTTCAGACCTTTATATTGATTTGGATTTTCTGTACCACTTATCTCGCTTTGCATCACAATGATTGCAACTCGCTGCACGGTCTCCCGCCCCCCGTTACTGCCCGTGTCTTTACTGGCAGTCTCCACTCTCCCGATTCAGAGGCCGAGATTCGGCAGCTGTAGCTGCCAATCCTTCCCCTGGCCTGTGCTTGAAGTCATTGGATGCTGGAGTGCACTGACAAGCCCGCGGTGTTTGTAATGCTCTATTCCAGATATAAAATATACCCCATGTCACGGGTGTACTTATAGTTTGGTGTGGCCGCAGTTAAGTTCGGGTGAGGTCCAAGATTGAGATAATTTGGCTTCAGTGTTTATCTTAAGAGAACAGGTTACTTTGGCTTTCCATTTCTCAGCAATCCAATTTTATTAGGATTTACTATCATTTGTGCGCGGGAATCCCTCGGGAAATAATGCTTTGATTAATGTAATCCTAGGCAGGGATACGCCACATGCCCGGCTCCCAGGGGATGAGCCCTGTTTGACAAACAAAAACAGAGCAGCCACGCCGAGTGCAACTATTACAATCCGCACCCACTCCTGGAGACGCATTCGAACATTTTCACAATAAGCAGAAGTGAAAGGGCAACCAGGCAGGCTGCAACTGCTGCGATCGGTACCCAGCCTCTGGCTGCGGGGTACATGCAGCCTCTAACCGCACACTCACATTTAACCGGTCAACTAACAGAAAACAAGCAACAAAAGGATGCATTGGCTTAATACGTGTTCGAAATTCCTCGCCGGCCGCGTTGTAAAAACGGGGACATTTGAATAACATCACACGTCAAAGAGCCTTGCAGCCGCTGTAAAACAAAACGGGTATTTATGCAAGAATAATGTGCATATCCCAATGCCACGGTTGCATCGAATAAAACGTGAGAAGCAGCAGTCACATGGCAGGTAATATGCACGTTCCAATATCAAATCAATGTGAAGGTTTTAAAAATAAACAAAAATTAACTGGGCATGTGTTCCAAATCCCGTCACCAGCAAACAAACCAGAAACTGCGTGTAAAATACCAAAAAGAAACGCGTTGCTCTTGAGCTAGCACTACTGCACGCGCGGAGAAAGGCACCACACATACAAATGTAATAATTCAAACTATGTAAAATACACAGGGCCTCTGGGAGACATAATACCAATAGGTGACATACACATCCTGATCTTAAAACAATTGAAATATGTCCCCGGATAGATGTTATCTGGATTCTGCTATCATCCAATGTAAACTCTAATACAAAACCAATATAAATACAGCCAAGAAACAGGGATGAGTGATAAGCATGTTCTAACATGAAACTACTACACAACAAAGCACCCGGAGCAGTCACACTCTGAAGTAGCTATTCCCATCTATATCCACAGCCTCATTCTTCAAAATAACATTCACGTTTTCTATGACATAAAACACCTTTTGCCTGCCATATTTATTCCCTTTAATATATGCTGAGTGCACACTGCTCTGTGTAAGAAAACATGGTCATATCGAAAACAGCAGCACTCCAGATTAACATCAAACATGCTAAGATCCATGTCTGTGTCCACCATTTGCGGCTCTGATCATTTCTTATTTAACACCAAAATAATCTTTTCAAAAAGACTTCGCGGCTACATGGTTCATGTTCGTGTTGGACTCGGTTTTATCGTGTTTAAGATTAAAACCCCAAACGGTCGGGAATGGGAGAGGGGGGTGGGGAGGGAGAGGAGGGCCGCCCACGTTACGCTTCTATAAAATGCAATGAGATGGATAACCGTGCACCCGTCACCCGATAACTCTTTGATGCACGCTTCCCAGTCTAGAAATTAATAAAATCTAATGTGCTGACATTCAGGAAACATCTGGACTGTCACTGGCAGTGCAGGTTATCTCGCATGAAGGGGCAATCTGCATGTTCAGTATTTTGTTTTCTAAATATTCTGTAAGTAAAAGTATATTTTTTTAAAAATTGAAAATACAGCATCGCACAAACCAATGCTGATTCGGTATAAGGAGCTACCAGTTTAGCGCCTGATTAGCATTCGATAATTACATACAGTACTTCCATTGAAAATGATTCACTCCAAAACTTTTCACAATTTGTGTACGAGAGTTTTATGTCTTATTAAAATGTTTCCTAGGAAACTTGCCCCCAACCTGAAACATTGTATTGCTAGGTGTGAACGGAGCAATGAACATTTTTAATATTAGAATCCTACCCATTGTCAGTTTATAAAAGTATAATAAACTTGGATGTCACAACAGTTGATCGTCAATATAACTCGCAATTTAGATTCAATACTCGGTGAATGAATCAACAAGTACATTTGTGTAGCGACATTTCTTAGCAAGTCCCGAAAACCGCGGAAATGTTTCACATACTGGCGTTTCAACACTTACTTTTCGAAAGCGCATGTTTGTGATGAGCTCCTGTGTAGAAAACACTGCCCAGTGGTCATATTTTTCACAGTCACCGGCAACCAACTACAGCTATGGAAAGTTGCAGATTCAAAAGAAAGTTTGTTATAATTTATACTTGCCACAATTTACCCCGCAAGTGATTGTGACAGTTAACCTTTAAATCTTAAAATGTACAGTCCTAAATGCAATATACACATATTAAACTGACTCCCAAAGAAAGTACCAATATTTCTCCGCACGCTGACGTCAACAAAAAGAGAATATAAATACGTTATTGCAAGACCCTCCCTGTCAAGCAAAAGGTTGTTTTAAAATGGTCATCCGGTGATCAATCCGAAGCTGCAGAAGTAAATGTAACACAAATTTGCACCTTAAAACAATAACAGCAACAACCTTCCCAAACTGCTGAATTCAACTTAATTTTAAGCAAAAGATGTGTTCCGAAACAGAAATAGGGCGCGTTTTTACTTTGTGATATCTCACTTCACTAAGTGCAGAGTCATGCAAACATGTTGCAGGAGCTGAATTATTCTGTAACTTTTCCTCCACCAACAAGTAATGCAGTAATTAGCGATGTTAAATTACCAAATCATCCCCATTGTAGAGAACACCCGTAAGGTCAGACTGTTGGAATGGTAATGACTTAAACGGGAACAGTAGCGAAGATGAAACGGCCCAGAAACAATAGAAATTATATCATTTGGAAACGTCTGTGAATTTATAAGTATATTTTTCGTCTTCAATAGTTAATGAAGCACAGCCGAGTGTTTACTTATAAACGGTTTACCTATACTTTGGGATATACTGTTCGATTCTGTGATGTTCTTAGTCATTGCGCTTGGCGTCTATTTTTTTTAACTAAAGCTTCTTCTAATGTAGAAAACCCATTGCCATGCATAAAATGGGGCAATCATTCTGAGGCCGGAGGAAAATCTTTAACCTTTCTTTGAAGAAAATCTAAAGCAGACGGGCGAGAATCTCGCAGATACATACATTGTCACAGACTGGGCAATAGAGAGAATTCGCGCAAACAATGAACATCCCCAGAAAAGTTAACAAATTTTAGAGGGGCCGAATCTGGCCTCTGTACACAGCGCCGGGCCTTTAAATAGTCTCCACCGCAAGGTGATCTTCCTCATTTTCCTCACGAATAACACATTTCACGTGCCCTTCCTCCTCTTCAATTCCTCGTGTTATATCTGTGTTTTGATTTGAAAATTTAATTCGGTAGGGGTCACATGCTCAGCAAACCTTTATCAATCCTCAGACTCCTCTAAGTCTAGAGGTTTAAGAACACTTCACCCGGTTTTCATCTCTCGAAGTGAAAGGAGTTGTTAGCCAAAGGCTTGCTTCTCATGTCGAAATTAAGGTGTTAAATGAGATTTTTCACAAAAACCATCACCACATTCGGTTATCTACGCTGCAGCAGAACATCAGACAGTCCACTTCAACGTGCATCTTAACTCACGGTGGACGCTCTACGCTTCTTTAATATTCAAGCCAACTGTTACAAAGTTAATTGGAGACTCTTAGAATAGGCTGGGGCGAGTTGGGATTATGTAGAAAATAAAGAAACTGGTGCTTTTCTTCACCTTAAAACTTTATAGTCCACACGACAAAACTGAGCTAAGTAGTAGCAACACTGACAAATATATATATATGTATTAAACTTCCAAAACAACAACAAAAACTATTGCTGAACTATTGGCTCGCTGTTCAACTCGGGTGCAGGCTATTGCATGGGAAGTGCCCCATTGAAGCACTGGAGATTTCGTACTGGTGCTACACGTTTGTAGCTAATTCTCCCGCCTGAGTCTTTTGCTTTCGTATCCCTGTGCTCAACAACAGAAGTAATTTCAAATATAAAATGTGTCCTGCTCTTCCCAACCTCCTATAATTTCAATACCGGCTGCGTTAAGTACTTTACGCATATTTTATATTGTAGACCATTATTTTTAAGAATCACAAAAAACTTCCTAAAGAACTGACAGAAACGTTTTATAATTAAAATTAGAGGCTAGGAGTCACGCCCACTTTAACATATATGGTTACTATTTTGACATTTTTAAGGCATCATATTTCGCCTGTTTTTGTATAAACTAATTCTGTGGCTTCTACTTTTCTCTTCCCTCTTCATGACTGGGCTCTAAACTCCGTTTTCTCTCTGCGCTTTGCTCCGTCTTTTCACGCACGACAGTGCTCCCTATCGCCCACGGCGTGCTAAAGCAGCGCCTTTCAAACCTCAAATTTGCATTGTGTGCTCCAGACTCCGCAACTTACAAAAATTAACAGCACCCAGGAGGAAAAAATAAACTTTATGTTTTAAAATGTCAGAATTGGGAATAGAAGACGGCTGCCTTTATTGACTATATAGAGAGCTTTATACATTGACTTGGGGTCCCGAGCGTTCTTCCTGACTGAAATGGAGTCCTTTATCTAAACCCGAGTGCACAAACATATAGGTTAATGTGACTACTGTTCTTTCCTTTTATTTGGTTCTCTATGGCAACGAAAATGCTGTGCGCAGAAATGCACCCCGTCAAGAAAACAAATGATCTTCGGGGAGCAGCTCTACAAGGCATCTGTTCCAAAGGGGCACAGAGGGAAGTAAGGAAGAAGGTAAGAGTGAAAATGTGTGTGTGTGTGTGAGAGAGTGTGTGTGTGTGTGTGTGCGCGCGCGCGTGTGGGGCGGAGGGGGGGGGGGGGATGTGAAATAAAAAGGACTCTTGATGTGTTTGACGGAGAAAGGAATACGTGCGTGTGTGAAAGAAAAAGATAAAGACTGTGTGAGAGATGTAACAATGTAAAAAATTATTCATTTAAAAACTTGATCTTTGCTACTGCAAATTACTTCGACCTGATGCACACTTTGAGCTGTATTTGTTATTATATAATGAAATTGAGAAAACAGACTTAAATAAACTGTTACAGCAGCATATCTACACACACATACTTTACAAGATAAAGAAATCAATGTTTATAAAAATCAATCGCGCGGTGAAAATGGACATAAAGTACCCCTTTCAAAGTTGAAAACGGGTGCAGAATTATGTACCGTTATATCGTTTAATCATACACACGTACACGTGCCTGGGCGCGTATACATACAAATGTGTGTGTGTTTGTGTGTTTAAGTAAGCTTGACATTCAAATTAATTCCATTCGTCACTACGCGAATCTTTTTTTGGAATCAATAATATGAAGTGCCTGGATTTAAAGACGGGAGCCGCGGAGGAGGACAACACAGGATGAAATGTCATATTTAGAAGATTTCTTTTACACTTGACCTTGGCAATCGAAGTGCTTCCGGTGTGCGCCGAGTTTTACCTTTTTGGAGTCATGGAAGGAAAGTTGCAGAAGATGCTTTTAAATTTGGGAGATGGCGGCTTGTTAGTTTATGCCTGACGCTCACACCACCCATCTCTCTAGAGAACTCAGCCAAGTTCTCGTTAGTTCTGATTGATCGTGATACTGTGGACAGACTTCCAAGAACCACAGGGTTGGTTTATGGTGTCTATGTTATCGGTGAACGATGTGCTCCGGTGCGCACGTTTATTTCTGAGATCATTTAAAACATTTTCGCTACCTAATTAATGCTAGAATCTCCTATAATTGTGGCCTTGCCCAGTGCTCTCTACTTGCGCATTTCCTCGACAGCAATGGTGAAGCGCCGGACAGCAGATCGATGTAGCAAATGTTAGTACACACAAAAAAAACCGAGCCCAACGCCTCCGATCCTCAAATGCCCCAAAATCTAAAATCCAAATGAACCTGTTAATAAAGCCCTTTGAGATAGGATACCAGACTTACCAATGGGATGTTCGCTGTTCAAACCGTAAACAGTGTTGAAAAGTTTCGTATATTTGGAATATTTGCTTTGCTTTTTACCTTCGATCCGAATTGCTCCTCGTCAATCCTCGCTAAGATGTACCCTTGTACTGGCTCCACTGAGCCCAGCACTCACTAGTCTATTATTTTCACCAAAATATATGAAAATTTATGCAAATGTAAATCAGTACAAATTGCTCTCTGATGTTTTACTTTTTTCTTGGTGGGGAAACAAGCTATACAAGACGTTTATTTTGAAACAAAATGTATTTTAGGTCTTTTCCGTCATAACCATTGACTTTTAAGCTTTTTAATTGAGAGAAATATGGTCCTTTTCGGCGACACATTCATGTTTCATCAGTCCACCTGAAAAGCCTTTAAATGCGTGCACTGTAAATTCGTAGCAGTAATTTAGACAAAATCCTCACTGTATATTAATGAAAGACGGCCCCATGGCACCGCTTCTATATTCCCTATTCAGTGTAAACAAAACCACGAGACTTGGTTTGAGAATGGTCCAAGGAAAATCTGCTGCAAAGGAAACATGCTGTTGCGGCTCTGGCACAGACTATTCAGCGTCTGCACCTGGAGAGTCAGAGATTTAAATGAGATCTGTGTTACATCTATGAACTCTTTGGCAGTCGCGCGAAAGGAAGAAATTCTTACGGTTGGAGGGTCTTAAGGCTTCAGATCAGTTCCACATATAAACGAGTGTACTATCGCCAAGAAATAGGTATCTAAAGACAAAAAAAAACCATCGCGCGTCTGTTACCGTGCAATATTTGGTCCCCCTCAAATTTTGAACCTCACACCGGAGTCTAAAGCTGTGCATTAGACGGAGTTTATTTTTTTTGCAGGTCTGAATGAATCGCTAAGACGGAAATTGGCGCATTCGAAGTTTATGTTTCCAATGCGAAATGAGCCAGTTGCATTTCTTACTCTCTTAGACACACAACTTGTTCGTTTGCAAATTGAGGTCTAAGTCTTTTTTCATTCCCTCAGGAATGGTCAACTTGTCCTTGTTTTGCCTGCTGCTTATTTTAATCTACGTATTCTCTTGATTCACCGAGGCTGGCTGGTCTGCAGCTTTTCTGCTTGGTCGCATCTCCCTCTCCACAGCCACCCCCCCCCCACCCCCCAAACTCAAACCCAACAACCTCCTCCCCTCCCCCCACCTAGAACAGCGACATTCCCCTAATTAAAAAGCAGCCAATCGGAACCGCCGGAAGGAAGCCGCGCGCCCGAGTCTCGCAGTCGGAAGGTGTCAATCACCCAGCGGGTAGCCAATCAGCGGGAGTCTCTGGCTGAACTTCCTCCTTTTTTTGTGGTGTGCGCGGGGAGAGCGCGGCGCGGCGGCCGAGGTAAACACTGGCTATGTGAGGAGGGAGCTGTCAAATAGCAGCTTTCCCAAGTCCCACCACCAGCACCAGCAGCATCCCATACACAACAACAAAACTCTCAGCAACAACAACAACAACAAAATAGAGCCAAACAAAAAGAAAAGAGGAACTTAAAAACAACAAAAAAAAACAACCCACTTTTATTTCTATTTATCTCTGGCAACCAAACAACAACTACAAAAAAAACAAACAGGCGAGAGAGAGAGAGGGAAAAGCCATGGCGACAGCGACGTCCAATCCCTACATGCCGAGCAATAGCATCCTGTCGTCCAACTCTATCGTGCACAGCGACTCAGGCGGCATGCAGCAGGCGACCACGTACCGAGATCCTTCGAAAATGGTGCAAAGCGACTTCATGCAGGGGGCCATCGCCAGCAACGGCCACATGCTCAGCCATGCACACCAGTGGGTGACGGCGCTGCCGCACACCGATGCCGGCTCGCCCTGGTCCTCGGCCATGGCCGGCAGCCCCTTGGGTCAGCAGCAGCAGCAGCAACAACAGCAGCAACAGCAGCAACAGGACGTGAAGCCGTCGGTGCAGGTCGTGGGCCGGGACGAGCTGCACACGGGGGCCGCTCCCCTCCACCACCACCGCCCGCCTCACCTGCCGCCCCACCAGCCGTCTCACGGCGGCCACCCGACCGCCTGGGGGGCCACCACCACGGCTCACCTGCCGTCCATGGGCTCGGCCGTCCAGCCGCTCATCTACTCGCAGCCCGGATTCACCGTCAACGGCATGCTGAGTCAGGCGGGGGGGCAGAGCCTGCACCCGGGGCTGAGGGACACGCCGGAGCTGGTGGACCATGGGCAGCAGCACCACAGCCACGAGCATTCGGACGAGGACACGCCGACCTCGGACGACCTGGAGCAATTCGCCAAGCAATTCAAGCAGAGGAGGATCAAGCTGGGCTTCACCCAGGCCGACGTGGGCTTGGCGCTGGGCACCCTGTACGGCAACGTCTTCTCCCAGACCACCATCTGCCGGTTCGAAGCGCTGCAGCTGAGCTTTAAAAACATGTGCAAGCTCAAGCCCTTGCTGAACAAGTGGCTGGAGGAGGCCGACTCGTCGACCGGCAGCCCCACCAGCATCGACAAGATCGCGGCTCAGGGCAGGAAGCGAAAGAAGCGCACCTCCATCGAGGTGAGCGTCAAAGGAGCGCTGGAGAGCCACTTCTTGAAATGTCCCAAGCCCTCGGCGCAGGAGATCGCCACCCTGGCAGACAGCCTGCAGTTGGAAAAAGAAGTTGTCCGGGTTTGGTTCTGCAATCGTAGGCAGAAGGAGAAACGCATGACGCCGCCGGGAGGAGTGCAGCAGACGGACGATGTGTACTCACAGGTCGGCAATGTAAACGCCGACACACCACCCTCTCACCACGGACTACAAACCGCCGTGCAGTGAAAGCAAAACACAAAACATAGGCTGTTTAGACTGCATTTTTAAAAATAAAAACAAGGACAAAACGAAATCAACAAGTTCAGGACTATCGCATTGATAGCAGGTTTTCTACTGTGATTGTGAGGCTGGCGATTGCATAGAAAGAGTGCATCAAAACTGCAGATGTCTTTTCTTAAACAAAAACAAATCTGAACACCCCCCTCCCCACCCCCCTGGCTTGTGGTGATCGACAGGTGGACCCCAGATGCTTCCAGATAAGTGTGTCTACATTTTGCCTGCTGTTTCAGAAAAAAACTGGTTTAGAAAATAATTTCAGATTGGGTCAAGTGAGAACGGATCGGCCGTGGACGCTGGAAGGTGCCTGGTGTACTTCCAGGGGCTGGTTTTTCTTGGCTCTATCAGGTGCATAGACAACACTGAAATAGAAAATCGTTCATTCTGTTATTTGAAATACTGAAGACTGTCCCTTATGTAAAACACTGTAACCTGTAGGAGAAAAGGAGGTAATCTGTACTGACTCTTAAAAAAAACCGGTAAAAGGGGGTCTTAAAAACACGAAACTTCAGAGCAACATTAAACCTGCAAGGCAAGGGAAATTTCAAGAGAAAACAATTAAATGGGTTGATCCAAAAATAATGGCAGATGGAACTTTCAGCAGCGAGGCTTGTTGGAAAAGACAAAAGAAAGACTAGGGGATTTGGGCGAGAAATCGTCCCAGATGTGGCTTTGATGATTGGTTCATTATGTTGTGTTCGACCTCATCCCCCCCCCCCCACCCCCCACCCCCCATCCTCCAAAAAAAACCTTCGCCCGAATGTTTTCTAATTTCATCTCCAGCCCATTGGAGTAGAAGCATTTTTTAATAAAAAGAAAAAGAAAAAAAAAAACCCTCCACCATCTGCAGCTGCACTTACTGAACTTATCTTCTAAAACCATTGCCAAGTTGAATGAATGGGTGCTGTGGATGCGACTGTATAAAACTGCCATTTCCAAGCAGTGTTCTTGGTAGGTTTCAATATAGACTTTTCAAAGACGCAATATAGAGTCAGTAGATCAGTTACTGATCTAAAAATATTTACTTTATATTTTCATCAAAATTGACTTCTTTTAATATTTTATTCAGAATACCTATGAACTGCTGCAAAACGGTAATTTATTTTTCCCCAGATCTTGTATTAGATGTTTTCAAAACGAGCACAAATAAATGCGATGAAAAAATGGACAGTTGTTAGGTAATAAGGGTATCTTTTGATGTGATAATTTGATTGTAATTTAATTTGAGTAGTGATTCCGTAAGAGATGATTCAAGAAATAAATTTGTTAGAGTCAAACGATTTTGTGGCTCATGTGTCTGGTGTACAATAACGGTACCTCAAAAAATTTGCAGGAGAGCGTCAGTCTGTTAAAAACGTATATAGAGCATTTATTTATGAACCATAATTTAATCGCTATATAATTAAATTACACTTCTATTATCTAATGTCGTTTTACGCTTAAATGTTCAACGTTCATTTTTTTAAATTCTGAAAGCATGATGTAGGTTAAAACTACGTTATGAATTTATAACAAATGCTATTTTGTGCGATTTATCTGTTATCAAAAATAGGTAAGCTTTTAATCACGCTTAACTCCCGTGTTGAGTCTGGATGTTCCTCATGTTGTCTGTTTTCTATTTTTAAAATTCATATTACATCAAGAGCCTTTGCTTCTGTCCGTTTGAGTTTACATGATGTTTTTCCCCCCAAGCCATTGATTTTCCTTATTCTCGAGAACACAAATTAACGTTACCAAAAGAAAATAGCGGCCTTTACTCAGTCAGTTTGATATGGAGTTATTTAACTAAAATAAATGTTAAAACTGTTTGGGAGGAAGGTAAAGGATAATTCAAAAAGAGGTTCAGGCGCAGGTCACAGATTCATTGAATGAGCTGTGTTGATGTAGTTTAGGCTAGGTTACTCTGTATTTCTAAAATAAGACCCAGTGGAATAAGGGCGCCTTAATGTATATTTTTTAATCAAAGATGTCTAATAACTCCCTGTACAGTTCTGCTGGTAAACCGCGATTCTTATTTAGGGAATATATTAAACTGGAAAAGATAAGTCTGGGCCACCAAATACGTTTATTAACATTTAATATTTCACTCACCCATGGACAGAGCTGTAAGCCGCTTATTCGATTTACAACAGAGCTCACAAATCTTGTTTTTTTTCCACAAATATCTTTGCATGATTTATACCACTAAAATCCAGTCACTGAAATCACAAATTACATATTTTAATGTTATATTACTGTTCAACAGTATAAGATGAATATATGCAAAATCTGTTTTGGAGTATTCAAAAAGATACCCAGTCCAATAGTTTAGGGATTTGCTTCTGCTACTATTTGATAATTTACCTTTTTTTTCCCAATATCTGGTTAACACTTAAGTGCGATATTATTAAGATTCCACCCTAACCGTATTTTCTGGTACAAAATGTATAATATACTCCAGATATTTCCCAGTGTCAAAACATTATGGGTTGGGGGTGGGGGGCGGGGGCTGACATGGCGAGGAGCTAGGTGCAAAGAGATGTTTTAAAATATAAAACAACCACAAGAGGTGACGAGGCATGTTCGGTTGTTGGCAAGCTCTGCGCGAATTCTTTCTCTCAGCAGCTCTGTATGTGACGTCAGTTAAGTGTTATATTGCAAATAGATCTTGGAAAACCTGACCATGTTGCCGTTATTATTATTTTTTCACCGTTGCGTTACTTCATTTTTTGAGGAGAACTGTGTGTGCGACGTGTATCAATAGAAAGTTGTAGGTCCGGGCAGTGTTGTACAGTACTGGCAATTCTCAATAACAATATCAGAAATTGATAGGTAGAAGTTTACTGGCCAAATGGAACATTTCTCGGCAGCTACGGTCACCAGGAGCAGCGTTGATAAGTGGTACAGCGATGCTAATGAATATTGGGGGCTATGAGAACATTAGGGTTGTTGGTAAAACTGAGTCCTGTTAGCAAATGTGATTCCAAAAATCCAATTTTTTTTACACACAAAGTGTGTTGCTTGTTAGGGAAAATGATCAGGAGTGTATAAACTGTCCTGGAGGATGTTGATTCTTGCGTCCAGCGCAGGGTGCAATCCAAAGTGATTTATGTGTCAACCCCGAGTAATTAAAAACTCTGAAACCCAGTCTAGTCTCTGATTTTCTAAGTTTGATGTTTGCGGGGAAATGAAGCGTTGAAGTCAGATTATATGTCACTGTTCCATTAGGTACTAGGAGAGTCACTGGAGAATTGCATGGCACAGGAAACATCATTCTATTGTTTACCATATTAGTTCAATTCATTCTGGAGAAGTTGCATGCAGGACTCGGTTTGACCCAAACCCCTCATTGTTTTCAGTTCCGTGCAGACCTACTGGAAATATGTGGGAAAAGGCAGAATCAGAGGTAAAGAGTAAGGAGAATGTAAACGATATTCTCTTAAGTGATGATGTACGTTGATTTGTATCATTCTATTATTTCAGCCTGGACCCGGGTATTTCGTTATTCATTCTCTCATAGTTTTCAAATTTGTGTTTTATTATCTAATTTCCTTAGCACCCACACTTCTCGCTTATTTCATGTTTCTATCCGTTAGCCAAAAGCCCGCGTATGGTTACAATAAATTAAACATGCTGGCCTAGAGATCCCTACTGCGGGAATATCAAGCTGCATTAATTTCTGCCTCCTTTATCTGGATCTCTCAGTGACACCTTTAACTGTTCCCGGCCACCAGCAGTTCACAACTCCTCAGCTGCCTCGCCCATGTTTCTCTTTGATAGTGTAGGAGCCCTAATTGTCACAGTCTTCCCTCTTCCAAAACGTGTACCTATCATTTATTTACAGGGCGCATTAGCGGATTAAAGTGCATGTGCAAAAGCTGTAGGGTACTTGGAATACACACACGTGCGGGTATTATGTATTGGTCTGTGTACTGTATTCCAACCTTAACTTTAAAACTTATCATTAAATCGCTATCGTTTACTAGCTTCCTTTCATTGTTTCATTCAGAAACATTGTGGTTTTGAAAGTTATGTTTGAGGTAGTCATTGCTGTCGCTTTCATCCGTTGAAATCTATTCGCTTTTAAAGCTCAATAGTCACAGACAGGAGAGTGAATTGCTGAAAAGAGCTCGAGGTGGCGAGGTAAATTTTAAAATAATTGGCGATTGTTTAGAGTCAGGCAATCTCCCAAGATGCTTCCCCCGTCAGTCATTGAGTGGTGTTTGGCGTGATTAATCTTTAAAATAAGCAGTAAGCTATTAAAAAACATTCTGAAGTTATCCGAACAGCCTTTAGTTTCTGTTGAAACGGCACTGCCAGTTGAAATGTTAATTAATCAGAACTCGCAAACCAGTGCAACAGGTGTATTTTGTACTGAACTTGTTCAATTCCAGTTGTATTAATTATGTAAGTTTGCCATAACATATCTGCGTTTTCATTTAGAAAAAAATCCGTTATGTTTAATACATATGCTTTATATTTTAAACAAATTACCAAGTCCATGCTTACTTTTTTTTGTTTAACTTGGACGGACATGAGAACAAGCTGTGACATTGAAGTCTGCTTGTCGGCTGTAGAAATACAACAGAATCGGCGCCAAAAACAAACATGGCTGGTGATTTTACCCCATAATACGCTTTCATCTTTGGGTTTGGAGTTGGGGTGGTATAAGGCAAACAGTTTCTAGTTTATCACCTTGCACTAACAAGGTGTGCTATAACTTAATCTACGCAACAGTTTGACAGCATGTTACACGTCAGTGGCAGAATGCATTGTGCAACAATAGTTCTTGAAGCTTGAGTAAGCGAGATTGACCACTGCGTGTTCCCATAATCGATCTTAATTATTATCAAGATATAAAACACGCGGTATGCATACCTAATAGTGTGAGGGAGCGCCACGCTACATTTCAAGATCAAATAGGTTTCATTTTGTTTAGAAGGATACTGCATTGTAATAGTGAGCACTGAACGATGAATCCACACCGTGCACTGGTGTTTTATGTAGTATTCTTTATCTTTTCAACTAAGACTATGTTGGGAACGATATTTAGTACAGAAATAGTCATTTAAGCGCAGGTATACATTTGGATCTTTGTAAATCTAACCTGCGTTTTAATTGCGAGCCATAGAGGCCCATTTTGTTTCAAGTCAAAAGTGCTTCCATTCTGCTGAGACTGCCGCTTTCCCATTGCAAAAAGGCTTTGCCGTTTCAGCTGTCACAACCTCCCACTGATTCACCCACACCCTCCCCTTGAAGAATAGCATTGCAGCTCACAGGTTTCTCCGTCCAGTTGACTTTATTTTTGGACGCATATTCCCAAACACAGGTAAAAAAGCGAATGCCTCTGACAGAATGTTTGGCATGGTTTGTATTCCTGTTGCTCGAGAGAAGGCCCTGATTTAGGGTGTCTGGCTGCACCGGTGCTGGCCGATTGCAGGCGATTTTGCCGAGAGCCCAGACAGCCTCGCACAGTAAGGCAGATACTGGCCATCTTACAAGTTGTATTCCTGGTGTCGACCTTTCAACAAAACAGCAGTCTTTGCGTGGGGGAAAAAAACCTCAAATTTTTCGGGCCGACTAGCCAACATCGGTTGCTTAGCAACAACATTCAAGCGGAGATGAAAGAATATGCATTTTTGTATTATTATTTATTGGTAGAACAATAAGAATAGGATGACAGTTTGCCTGATTCATTTGACTGTAGTGTCTTTTAATTCAAGCCGAGGGATATGCTCAGAACTTGGGAATCAAATAAAGTTTTAATTCTCATGATTAGAGGAGATGTTGCAGGGATTCCAGACGGATTCTGTTCGGTGACACTACACTATTCAGTAGCACATCAAATATTTGGTAATAAATTGATGTCCACTATCATTAGATTTATTTCTAAAACTGGATTGTGAATGTGATTTCTAGGATACTTGATGAATTCAGAGAGTGCCTGTCTCTCTGGTTATTTCTTGCTATGAGGCGCGGGTACTCTAGACTGTTCCCATGTGCCGGCGAAAAAAAAACGTGTGCTTGGCCAGACTAGGTGGGAGTTGAACAGGTCACTCCATCTGGTGGGATAACATTACCACAGTGGGCCTGAAGTGTTGCGATGAAGCTGCATATAAGCCAGCGAGATTTCAAAATAAGGCACTTAAAGTGGCCACTTTCTGTTTGTGATTAACGCACAAGGCAAGCTACCTTTTTAAAAAAATTCTGAATTGTACCGACTTATTTACTGACCCCAACCGTTCCTTTATTTAGCAGCTAGTTTCAGATTGATAACAGAGCCAGCACCAAAAGTCTATTACATAGCACCTTTTTAAAGGTCTGTTTCTAATTTAATTCGAGGTAGAATTGTTATTGGAAGTGTTGCTGAAGGTTCGGACATGTAAGAACTAAGGCATGACTGTCCATAAATGTGCCAGTTAAATTACTGCCTAGAACCAGGCTGGATACTGCCTTAGTATGCCAACTTGTTTCGTTGCACATATCAT
This sequence comes from Carcharodon carcharias, assembly GCF_017639515.1. Lineage (NCBI taxonomy): Eukaryota > Metazoa > Chordata > Chondrichthyes > Lamniformes > Lamnidae > Carcharodon > Carcharodon carcharias. The sequence goes on along the minus strand of NC_054477.1, from coordinate 71,435,763 downwards.
TAAATTCCACAGTTAAGGTTAGACGATTGTTTGTACTTTTCATTTTATGGCCAGGAATGCTCAATGGTTCTCATAACTTGATAATTAAAATACGTTAATTCTTGGAGCTTTATCGTCCTAAAGTAATAATTAGATGGGACAGTGTAATGGATCGAGGCCCAAAGTCGGTTACACTCACATAAACTATTCTAAAGAAACATATCGGAGTTTTTAGCGAATTAATCCGGCGGTTCAGCCGAGTCTCAAAACATTTCCGTACAGCTCTACAAAGGTAGGGAGTTCTTTGTTCAAGATGCACCATTGCACCAGAAGGGAGTCAACTTGACTTTATACAGACTTTATTACAGATCTTGAAGATATGTTTCTGGACTCTATTGCTTGAATTAACCGTCGATCTCACAACATTGATGCAATTTATGGAGTTTCCACCTACCAGTTTCATAAAACCACGTCGCTGGTTTTTTGGTGCCATGCTGGTATGTGTGGTTCCCAAAACCAAAATGCCAAATATGAAATCAAAAATTCCTTAATGATTATTTTATTGTACACACTACCAATTGGCTGCAGCTGTACTATTTACACACTGGTCAACTTGACCTCATAAATTATTAACAAAAAAGTACAGTAAAAATGCATGTTTTATAAGCACACTTAAACATGTTTGCTACATATTGGTCTACTATTTTATCTTAATCATAGTTGACTTTGTCCAAATTACTTATTGAAACTGTATAAACCAAATTATTGGTTCCGCCAAATACACAAGTGCCTCAATCTTTTTGTTATTGCTACTAGTTCGATGGTGAGGATAATTATCACGTTGATAGAATAGGGATAATGGGAATATGTTTTGTGAATATTCCATTATTTGCTGTTTTCCTCGTAGTTTACTCTGATGTCGGTCGATTTGGACACTGGTGAAAAGAATTAATACATGGAGGACAAGGATATCAAAGTTAGAGCAATTCTAGCGAGAAAGACAAACATGACAGAATAAAGAGTGGGGGAGGAGAGGTAACATTTGAAACATCAAAACCGGTCCCGGGGCGGATTAACCCCTTCAACCATAGACCTCACATGCAAATGATAGCATTAATATTGTTGTTTAAATGTTTCCAGGATACCTTCAGATGTTAAGTTAACTTAATCATAAATAATATTTTCTTAGTTCAATGAAGAAGTGGAAGGAAGGATATTTTCTTCAGCTCTTTATTAGCTAGTAAAAATGCAAGATTTGGATTCATGGGTTACTAAAACATTATACATCAAAACGGAGAATTGTTGTTGATGCCCCCTGTGTACTATTCAATATGCGCTGACGTGTAAATCTCAACGCTAAAATGATCAGATTCACGTATTATTTGTAATGAAACATTTTATGTTAAAATAAATGTCAATGTCAGTGATCATTAAAACCTGAGGATAAGGATTCTGTTGAACTTTGTGAACGTGTTGTCCAACAGAAGTACTGTTCTTAAATTGATGAGGTAGGTGAGCTCAACATCGTTATTGTTCCTGATATTTGTATTTCTTGTATACGCACGAACTGTTGTGAGGCTACTCTTTGTTACCATGTGAAAGGTAATGTAGAACTGAAGTGCATTGAGTACCAGACGAAAGGATCAAACAACGCACATTTCTATCAAAATATACGAGGCCTGTAAATACCTACCATAGAGTACACTGTAGCACTCATTATCATGTACACAAAAATGATGTGGGGCGAAATGCATGCATAGAATCGCATGTACATTACCAGACCTTTATTCTTATGAACAAGTATACGGTTCGACATGTATGTACACAATACATATTCAATAGGCTAGAATGTACACTCACCTTAAGGACATATATTTTGAAACATGCCCATTAATACGAATACAATACATGTGAAAGCAACGTGGAACAACATGCAGTGACATACAGTTAACAGTGAGTCTTGAATCTTGGTTTTTGTGATGACATTGAATGAAATTGGTATGAAATGCTTGAACAGATGCTTAACAGCGCACTTTTACTAAAATTGCTCTTCACAATGAACAACATATGCCCGTTGCTATAGCTTCATTATATCCTGCTGCAGAATTTCACGTGGCACCACATGATTGGTCAAGTCTGAATAGAACAGGTATGTGCAATTTTGAAATACATTTGGAAGTTACTTTTAGTCGAGCGAGTCACGTCCTCTAGATTGCTTATGTCTCACAGTATAAACAGAGTCCTTAGAGTAGGAATGAGTTGAACAAGGATGGTGTTTCTTGAATACAACTTAACTTTTTGGACAAAATAGTTTTTTTTTTACAAGAAATTTAGAGAAGGTGAATTCCGATATTGTAGTCACTGCTATTCTTCTGGATTTGAGTCGGAAACGTTTCCAGTCTCTGGTAGCCTAAGTTTAGTTGGCACAAATAATGAGTTTAACAGTATATATTCATCCGCTATCACCATAGTCCACAAATTGTTTTAACAATTCCGTCAGTGCTAACTGTCCTTACATCAGTTCGGCTTTAAAATTAATTCGTTAAAGATTATCGTTAGGACAAGCCAGAGTAAACAAAACCTTTTGTACCCTATACCCTTCACCTCGCTACATGTACTGCGCATCTAAACTGTAAACTATGGGAAGAAGCTCCCTTCGAGAGCTGCCCCCCAGCAGCCCCCTCCCCCCACCCCCGCCTTCTCGTTATGTGTGTCAATTGGAATGTTATTTTCCCAATAATATTCCATTAATTAAAAAAAACATGCCTATTTCCAAGTTTTTCCGTCATCTTGCTTGCTAATATTCAGCGTACCGGAATTAGGAGAACATATGTACAGCTTTTTTTTAAAAAAAAGAAAATATGAGTTTTTTTCAGTGAAATAAATCTTAGTATTATTAAAGGTTAGTATTCATCAGAATTAAATATGACTGGTTAGTGTCAATAATTAGGACATAAGCTTACGAGTCTCTTTTTCACATTTTAACTCAATTACTTTTCCCATAGAATCGCACAGCCAGTGTATTCCGTGTATACCAAATTATAACATATGCAAGTATTCGAAAAATTGGGTTTAGCTCAGCCGGTAGCCAGCTTCTACACCTGACTTTACTCTAGCTCTATGGTTTAAACCACGCTGCGAATTTAACTCGTGCACAGTTGAACTAGCTGTGTCTCTGGCCTTGCTATTCCAGTACGACTACAAACCTTCCACTGCCCCAGTATGTCCTATCCACAAAAAGCAAGGCAAGTCCTATCCAGCCAACTACTGCTCCATCAGCCTACTTTACATCATCAGCAAAGTGATGGTAGGGACCATTGATTGTGCAATCAAGTGGCACTTAACGCACCACAAACCTGTTCAACAATGCTCAGTTTGAGTTCTGTTAGGACCATTTGGCTCCAGATCTTATTGTAGCCTTGATACAAACATGGACAAAAGAGCTGAACTCCAGGAGTGAGGTGAGAGTGGCTGCATTTGATGAAATGTGATATCAAAAAAATCTGAGGGAATCGGGGGAAATTCGGAACTGGTTGGAGTTAGACCCATCAACAAGGAAGATGACTGAGGTTGTTGGAGGTCAATCACCTCAGTCCAGGACATCACTGCAGGAGTTCCTCAGGGTAGTGTCCTAGGCCCAACCATCTTCAGCTGCTTCATCAAGACCTTCCTTCCATCATAAGGTCTGATGTGGGAATGTTCACTGATGATTGCACAATGTTCAGCACCATTCACAAATCCTCAGATAATCGAGCCGTCTTTACATGTAGCATGACCTGGTCAACTTTCAGGCTTGGGCTGAGAAGTGGCAAGTGACATGCGTACCGCACAAGAACCAAGTAATGACCACCTCCAACAAGAGAGAATCTAACTATCTCCCTTTGACATTCAATAGCATTACCATTGCTGAATCCCCCACTATCAACATCCTGGGAGTTACCATTGACCAGAAACTGAACTGGACCAGCCAAATAAATACTGTGACTACAAGAGCAGGTCAGAGGCTAGGAATCCTGTGGTGAGTAACTCACCTCCTGACTCCCCAAAGCCTGTACACCATTTACAAGGTACAAGTCAGGAGTGTGATGGAACACTCCCACTTGCCTGGATGAGTGCAGCTCCAACTATACTCAAGAAGCTCAACATAATTCAGGAAAAAGCAGCCTGCTTGATTGGCATCTCATCCATTACTGTAAACATTCACTCCCTCCACCATTGGCACAATGTGGCCATCCATCTGCAAAACGCACTGCAGCAATCCACCATTACTTATTTGACAGCACCTCTCAAATCTTCAATTTCTTCCACCTAGAAAGACAAATGCAGCGGGTACTTGGGAACACTATCACCCTCAAGTTTCCCTCAAAGCCACACACCATCCTGACTTGGAAATATATCACCAGTCCTTCATCCTCACTGAGCCAAAATCCTGGAACTCCCTATCTGCACTGTGGGCGTAACTTCATCACACGGACTTCAGCGCTTCCAGAAGAAGGACGACCGTCACCTTTCCAAAGGTAATTAGGAATGAGCAATAAATGCTTGTCTTGCCAGTGACGCCTACATTCATGCATTTTTTTAAAAAAGTACAGATGGTAGGCTGCGTGCCCTGCATGCAAACAGTACTTTTAAATCTATAATATTTTGCTTTCAATCCATATTACATTTCCTTACTATAAAGGACAAAAATAATGGCAACAAATCTACCAAATATTTCTGAAAACCGCAGCTAACTTTTCATGAGTTCAACAGGGTGATTTGAGAAGCACATACTCTAGGGAAATGCCTCATGTGTACTGGGAAAACCTTGGTCATTTCAGAAGCCTAGAAAATTCTTCAATGCTCGCCAAAGATTTGTAAGCTAGGATGCCAAGGATTAACACTTGTACAACTATTTCTATTCTCTTTTCCTCAAAATGACATAGAATATTGTTGGAACGTTCAAACATATTTTTCTTAGAAAAACGTGCTGAGTGAGCTTCCCGACCTGAATGGCTTTTAGTATGTTGAATGCAAGTAACAACTGCTGTTGAGAACAATAGAGTTCAATTTCAGTGGTTACAAACGTTACTGATAATTTGTTACAGTGCTCACGAGCACATGGTGGTCACTTCGCTCGCCTGAAGTAAAATGGTTGTGTACCGTCGTCAGAAAACTGGCCACATTTCTCAAAACAAGGGATATTGCAGCACGCAAGTCTCTTCATAAGACTAGTTTAAACGAGTTGCAAACAATCCCGCTCTTTGTAAATAACATCCATGCAGACAGGCGGTTACTTGAGGTGTCCCTTACTTCCCATACCCCGCAAACCCATATCTGACACTTTTCTGTAGAAATGGATGGTTCTCAAATTTGTTTTCAATGTAGCGCAGCTGTTTTAACGTTCCATGTTAGCACAGTTCATGAAGACAGGATGTCAAATAAGGAGGATGGTGTCTGACTAGATTTGCGACATTTGGAGAGATTTGTACAGAGGGACCAAGATAATACGACGGTTGGGCAGCAGCTTGTTGGGTGACGTTGCGGAGCAATAGTCAATACCCTCTTTTGTTTGTCTCTTTTGCCCCATAAAACGACAGTCATGTGCCTATAAAACCCAACTTAGACCAGGGAGATGAAAGGCTAAACTGCAGCGTTAGGCTTTTTATACAGCATCTCCAGCATTTGTCTTATAGCAGCAATGACCTCACCACACATAGAACTTAGCCCTTGTACAGATGATTTATGACAAGTGCAAGTAAATCTTAGAATCGTAGAAATTTACAGCACAGAAGGACATCGTTCGCTCCACATTGTCTGTGCCGACCGAAAGGAGCTACCCAGCTTCACCCCATTTTCCTGCTCTCGGTTGCTGGTCTTGTAGGTAACAGCACTTCAAATGCATGTCCAAGCATCTTTCAGGTGCGATGAGGATTCTCTGCCTCTACCACCCTTGGAGGCACTGAACTTCACATTTCGGCCACCCCCGGGTGAAAATATTTCTCCTCAACTCATCTCTAATCCTCCTACCAATTACTTTAAATCTATCTCCTATGGTTCATGATCTCTCTGGCGAAGGGAAATGGGCTCTTCCTAAGCCCCCTCTCATAATTTGATTAATTAAATCTCTCCTCAGCCTCTTCTATTCCAAAATTTCTACAAATGCAGAACTAGTTGCCAACAAATGTTAGATCGCCACGAGCATTGTGCTTTGCTGTAAATGTAATGCTGCTAGAACCAGTACATGGTTTGATTTATTGCTAGAAATCCTACGCTTGAGACAGACAGCAATAAAAGCCTCACTTGTTGGGAGAATGGCCTTTGCTGGTTTCTGTACACTGGAGATCTTGTCTAATCGAATTCTGAAAAATGCACAGTATTTATTGTACGCAAAGAGAGTCAATCTTTTGCTGAAGTAGGAAGTAGTTTCCACCTGAGTTTGGAAGAGGCCAGCTGTTGAGTGGTGATGTTAGCAGTTGATAATCCATGTCGAATAGTTGGCAATGGTATGCCGGGCTCCATCGATTGCTGCTCTTTAGCTAGTCCCACTTAACACTTCAGCTCAATCGCATAGTGGAATGGATATAACCTATTTTAGTACAGAATAATGTATTTAGCTTTTTTTAGATTGACCATTTTGAGTCATCCCCTTTCCTCCCTTTCCCCCTTCTTGCTTCTCGACAACTTGTTTGAATGGGTAAATATGTGCAGAGCAATGGGGGCAGAGTAGGACAGTGGGACTAACTGAATAGCTCTCTTAAAGAGCTGGCTCAGGCACGAATTTCTTCCTTCTGTGATGAGCCAGCCGATGATTCCAAGGCTCTAAGTCCATTGATGAGAAGGGGGAGGGGATGGTACAATGACTGACCCCTACCAATGCTGCACCGATAGTGAACATTAAGAAATATGTACATGTAATGACCCAATAATATTCATGTTACCTGATACAACCAAATAACATGCGCGTAATCGATTTGTGAATATATTATAGCTTGGATTGATATGTTCTATCAATATTTATCAAAAGCCATGTGCTAAAATGCTTAAAGAATAACATTGCTAAGATTATTTACACCTCTATTACGTGTAAAAGTTAGTTTGCTTTGTATATGTATTACCAATGATAATGTGCTTAACTTCATCAAGATATTCATTTTCACAAGCATTGGCTGGTACATAACATACCAGCACTTTGCGGTCTAATTTGTCTCACTGGTTTGATACTTTGTGTGTTGTGTGAGAGTATCAATTCGTCTGCTTTTTGATCCAATTCCTTTAGTTTCCTTGCAGCTGTCTACGCAAATAATTGTCCTGGCCTTAGATCTATGCCAACTCTCTTGTTGAGCTAGGATATTTACTAGCAAGTACCCAATGGTCACAGTGACCTGGGGGTAGGGTGGTGGGGTGTGTGTGTGTGGGGGGTGGGGGGCGGGGGGGGGGGAGGCTGGAATTTTCCCTTCAAACATCTACCCTCCCACGAATGTGTCAGAGCCCCTCGATACAGCAGCACGGTTGAGGTATGGGCGATGGAAGATGCATGCCAGCACTTCTATGATTGCGAGTGTGCATCACCAGACCATCTGTTCTGGTCGTTCCCTAAAACTTCCTGTCGCTGCAACAAGATGTGATACTCGTCAACTGTGTTCTTATTAAATTATGCAACCTATTTACCATCAGATTCCAAGCAATCGAACAGGAAAATGTTCAGCTCGCGTATCATATATAATCTGGGAAATGATATATGTAGTGTGGGAGTGGCATTATACACGTCGTGTGCAGGAGATGTTGCAAACAGCGTGGTGAATGGTTTACCTAGTGTAGGGCAAGTTTTTCTATCTTGTGTGGGTAATTGTGATGTATACAATGTGACGAATGGCTTTATGTAGTGTAGGGAATTGCATCTTTGAAGAATGGTATAGATAATACGAGGAATTGTGTATATCCAGGTTAGAGACTTGTATTTACAATGTAGGAACCGTATTATATACCGTTTGAAGGCTGCTTATTTATGGTATGTGGAATAGTATATAAGCCATATTGATGAATGCATTCCATATGCAGCAGACGGTATGTACAATATAAGAAATAATTATATATATATGGATGTTACATGAATGTATATGATAGATGTTATTGCATAGGTTATATGATTCCGTATTATATAGTGTGGGGCACTATGTTACCTATAGTACATGGAGTGATATCATATAGTATATTGTTATACAATATAAGGAATGGGTAATAGCAGTGTAGGGAGTTAATATATGCAGTCTGGAAACGGCACAAGCGTGGCGAAATGACAATGGGAGCGGTATTATATAGTGTGAGAAATTGAGTGGAATCAAATTCGAGGAACAATACTACATAGTGTAGGGAATAGCTTTATACACTGGAATTGAAACAGTATTACATATAGTCTGGGTTACACATAAATAAACATTATTTAATATATATACATATATGTATAGAGAAAGAAAGTAGGGGTCTGTATGTATCTTATTTTCCCATCCTTTTTAGGACGACTGCATCATTCAGCATTCTCTCGGGATACAAACAAGTGATCCTCTCCTAAAACTCTGCCGTGTAACTCTGGAATGAGTTTCCAGAGATATATAAGTATGGTTGACGTTATAGCGGATACATAGAGATTGTGTAACAACACTGACGCCAAGAACAATTGATTAATAATCTCTGAATTGAGGCATTAGAATGCAGTCATTTCATTCATTCATAGCTACCCGTAATAAAATGCAGTGTGTAGTTTTGCGAAATTTCATGGGTAGTTTGAACTTTGGGGAGTTATTATTGTGATAATACCCCGAAAAAAACAGGAAGCACCACAGGTAAGTTAGCTGAGGTAACAAAAGTCACAAAAACTAAACAGAAAATGCTGGAAATGCCCAGCAGCATCTTTGGAGAGAGAAACCGAGTTACCGTTTCAGGTCAATGACCTTTAATCAGAAACTGATGAAAGATCACCGAATTGAAACAGTAACTTTATTTCTCGCTCTATCGGTGCTGCCTGACCTCCTGAGCATTTTCAGTGTTTTCCGGTGTCCAGCATCCGCAATATCTTACTTCTTTAATAAAAGTGGTGCTAGTTTGCCTGTACAAGCAACAGTGCGAGCAATGCCCAGAAATGTGTTATATTCACCAGATAACGTAGTTGCTATAGATTTATCTGTAAATAACCAGCAAATATTGGTAGACACAGTAGTTAGAGTCATTTTACTTTCAATCAATATATTAACATAATACTGTAGTCTTTAAAGATGATAAAAGTGTTTCGTCTTCTTTGATTGTGTCTCATGATATTTATGATTTTCATTTCAAGGTGACTTATCTAAAACATTATAGCAGTCTGCGAAGTATGAAACCGTGGCTGAAGCTATATTTTACACAAAAGGCACACGTAATTCGAAGGTGGACTTTTTGTTTTAGCCTTTTTATAAGACAACGGTTCTGATCAGATGGAGGAGATGGAGGATGTCGGTGGTCTGTTATTGAATTATCCTTACCACCTCGTCTTCACCGATGCCATCTTTTATATTCTCAGAGCGAGCTTTTCGACTTGGGGTCCAATCTGCGATGAACTGCGGAGAGTTTTTTGTTGTAGATTTGAAGACACTTAGAATCAGCCCGAATCTGTTCACAGTCTTTCCAAGAAGGGCTTTCATGCTGACCAGAGGGGATACTTCCACCACATAGCTGTGGTTGATTCGATCTCAATTCCTGCAGTTGGAAGACAGTTTATTAATGCATTCACCACCCAGCACCCCACTTACCTCAACCATTGTTCTTATTGCTTTGCAATCCAGGATTGAATACACCTACAACCGCGTTTCTGCTCATTGCTGCCCCCTGCTGCTCAATGTAAACTTTCAACTGTAGTAACTTGATTAACGCTCAATTCGTCAGATCTAAAAGTTAAACTGTGTTTTGAATAAGGCGAGAGATGCCACTTCCGGTAACTTTATAAAACAATGTAAAGAATTCTGGCATTTAGTGACTTACGATAGACTAACTCATTTTAAACTGATTTGAAATTGTGGTGGAGAAAAAAAACACCGTCACGCAACAACTGATAACTAATGATTTAAAAGGATGTTCAGTTACCAATCTCGAGAGATTCATTGGGATTGTACCTTCTGAGCAATGTCTGGATAGTGTGCGGTGTACTGGTCACGTTCACTCAGTTGTCTAACGGAGATTGCCCGTTGCTACGGCGTGCGGTAGCTGTACAAATGACAGAAAAAAATACATTGAAGTTATCTTAATAGTATTTAAATTATTGAAACAAAGTAGCTTCATAAACATGGTAGCATACAGTCGGCAAACTCAGTAATGCAATGTCCATTCAATGTTACGCCAAGTTTGTATTGTGTCTACATTTTCAGTCAGTCGACAGATAAAGCTAGAGAATTTCGTTGCCTCGTTATTTAATGAATAAACGTATTTTTTTTTCCAAAGGAGGATGGAAAAAGTGTGTTTAAAGCATCTCATGGAACCTGAACATAGACTTGTGGGATCGCAGAGCGTCACTTCAAAACTAGATTCATTTGCAACTCTAGCTAAAATCCGAAATACGTTTTAAACGTGGAAAAACATATATTTTCAGTGTAAACCTTCCGAATATCAACGCGTGTTGATTGGCGAATGGCTGTCAACGTGTTGCACTCTCTGCCTGCGTATCCTTAGGCATACCGGCATCGACCACCTCCTGTTCTGCTTGTGGTTCCAACACGCCTCAAAATACAACCGGATACAACCATCCCTTTTATCCATTCAGTCGCTGGTATATATGTGTACCTGTGTAAAACTAGACCTGATGGTGATGATATATGTTTAACGATGGATGGAAACTGTAAAGACCACCTGGGAAGTTACAGGTAAAGATTGAAGCCTTTGAATTGCTTTGTGAATTAAGTCATGCAGTTGGCATTCATCAGCACACTGAGCCCGCTCCGTCAGCTCCATCTGCCGAAAGTATTCAATAGGGACATGAGCACAGATTTGGACGGAAGCAAGTATCTGGGATGCAAGGTGCAAAGCAAACCAGTCCCTTGCTTTGTAATAATAAAACTAGCCCTGATGTCAAGGAGAGTATGTTTCAGTCCCTGTGCTGTTTTCAATCTTGTTTCAAATCTAATGTATTCAATTGTATATCCTTTAGATTCGATTCCACCCTGCCCGCCCACTAAGTGTTCGCGTCAGCCTTGATCATGGCGTTTTCCACTTGATATTTGCAGTTTCCCCTGAGTATTAATTCTGCGTTCATTTTGCCCACGACCTGGTGTGGGCCGCGGTTCGCGATGCTGTGCAGAGTGGCACAGAGCCCTGTTCAACTCGTGCCTTGAACACACGCGGACACAGCAATCCTATTGGCTATGGAGATACATCCCTCCGCATGCTCTCATTGAAAATCTCCACCCAGCCCAGGCCCCACATGCTTTCATTTGAAACACGCCGGCCTTATAACGCACTTATTGTATTGTCTCCCGAGAAAAAAAAAGTCCCCTTCGACCCCGGGAGATGATTGATGGGGACACACTCACAAAATGCGAGCGGCTGCTCTCTTCAGGCGCTTGGCAGCGTGCATTCTGGTCGCGCTTCCGGTCGTTTCAAATAGTAACGCACAATACTTTCACTTTTAACATATGGGTATTGTCGGTGCGACAGGAAAATCACCAGGATTTTCCTCTCGAGCCTTTAAACCTTGTCAGAGGTCAGGCAAGACGTGCCTTCTATTTATTAGGGCGTGAGTGAATGTGGGAATAAATGTAGAGGGATTTATATTCACAAACAACATTTTATAGCGTGCAAAGCTCTGTAGCTGATAAATAAAGCAGCGGGCAATCAATGTGGTGAACAATTAGGGAAGGACATTTTATCACCACTGATTGGTCAAAAGGCATTCACTGGCTTTTTATGCAGACGTTCAAAAGAACTGCAAAGGGTCGGCATTAAGCATGAACAATTGGGGAGTATGAAATTATAAATTATATAAAGTGGGAGATGTTCAATTGGCTCCAAATTTAGCAGCAACTCTTCTCCATCATACGTGCTGTCGAAAGCAGTGAAACAATATTCCCGGAAAGGATGAAGTCCAGCCACAATACATACCGTGTAGGAATATATACATAAGCCTGTACAAAAGTACCACTCCTATAAAGAAAACTCCTACAATAACACTCCTTTTTCTGGTTTGCACTCCGAATGTGAGATCTTTCTGTCGGTGCATCTTTCAAACCGGAGCAAGCTCACACATTCACCTGATAAATTGATCGCCCTCCCCCGTACATCACTGCAGAGTGAAGTGAATGACAGGGTTAGATACAGTATCAAGCCTATCTTTACTCTTTCACACCAATACTTACAGCAATATCACTGACAATGCAAGGCAACATTCCTCGCTGAGGACAAGTACAGATCCCTCTACCTCAAACAGATTAAAAGTCAAATTATCTTTCGGAGGATAGTGGTTTTGAATAGAGATCAAAGAATCAGAACACGTGGGAGATCAGCTTCCTTTGGATTCTATAACCCAGTGGACGTTAGAGTTTAGCAATCACATTGAACTTTCTGAAGTCCCGAGAAATCACCTGGCCGATTGGTAAGCAGGTATTTGCAGTGCGCTGTTGGTTCATCGAAATCGCCGTGTAACAGTGCGCAATCCTGCTTTCTTTCACCTTGTCTTTGCTGACTGACCAGCAGCTGGGCTAAGTGGTTGTGCAACGAGGGCCCAGAAAAACAGCGAATTAAAGATACTTATCAAAGTTAAAAATGGCCCTCACAAAGTAAAGTCGTAAAACTAAATAAGTTTGATAATAACTTTCCATCAAAGCCCCACACACTTTTCACATCCTCATATCTATTTAGAGTGTTCCGCCTCAGTGTTTAGATCTGTCAGATTTGCTGATAAGGAGATTGAATGTATTTACTGGACTTTAATTTTTTTCAATGTTTATTTGAATGTATCGGTGACATTCTCGTGCAGCATTAAATCAAAAGACGTCCAGTCTAGAAACAAATACACCAATTATGTGCGTTGGGGACAGATAAATATTTAAAAGCCTACAAAAAGTGTCAGAAGATTAATGTTGGTCACGATTTTTAGATTACCTGCAATGAAATTTCGGGTAGACTGTAAAGACTGATTGACTTTGAGTTGAAGGGATTCCGCGCAGAATAAGGTGAAAAGGTACGGATCGATGAATAGGGATTAGAATGGATCTGCTGAGAGATTGCAGGCTCTGGCACCAGCGGCTGGCCTTTACCACTGGATCTCTGACGATTAAACGCCAAATCCCTGCTCAGTGGATCTCCACCGATTGATGCCAATCCTCAGAGAGTGAGAGCAGGGAGCATTCAAGGTGTCTGTAGGGAACATTATTCAAAGAATACGGCCACTTTAAATCATAGCGCATATATAAGGCTGGCGATATTTGAGATCTGCTTTCATGTTCAGTTTCTTAGTGATATTATCTCCGAATGTTACTTTTGTTTTCTAATTAAGCCACTAATTGTAAGCAAACCTCCACGAACCTGCTATTTATCTGTACATGTGGCATCAAACCCATCCCGGGTTATTTTCAATTCAGTGACTACTACTAACTTCAGTGACTTCCTAATAATTCTAGTGGATGCCAATGACATCCGTCTTCATTTTACCGACTACAAATCCCAAGATCCCTCGCTGTTTCGGAGTGACCAGCGAATGGCTGGCAAGGGACCTGAGACTGTCTCTTATTTCTCAGCTCTCGCAGTGACCTGTCATTGTGTCACATGACCTCCCAATCCCTCTTTGTCAGAAAGTGACTTGCAAGAGCAGGTCAGTGCAAAATCTCAAGTTGCCCAGCGTCAGAAATAAAAAAAAACAATGAACAGGGTCGCAAAGCCACAAAACTTTCCTGGTCTGCCAAAACCAGGAGGATAAGCTTCACTGGTTCATTCCAGTCGCGAAGTTCCTCAATTTCCTATATTATTTTAAATATGTAACTAACAACGGCAAGTTAAAACTCGTATTCCTGTCTCGCCGGGAGCTTTTAATGTTTTTTTTTGAATATTTTCGGAAACGTGACAAGAACAATTCAAAACCACCAACGCCCTAAATCGTTTGATTTGATAACACTTATTGAGAAAATTCCTGAAAATGACTCTCTTCCCGATGTCTAATGGTCTAGAGTGACATTATTGGCCAAACACTCAGAGATGTCCGCAGCGTGGGCAAACTCCCGTGACCAGTGTGATCTCAAGTGATCTCTCGACCCCAGGTTGCTAGATATTTCATGATCAAAAAAGAGAATCATGTGTATTAAAGGATTCTGGAGGCCGAGCTCAGGTCTGCGGGTAAACCCGGAGAGTTGGCAGAGTGCCATCTGATGCCACAGTGACGGGCTTCCCTGCAATTGTTCCCTTCGCTGGCGCTTGGACCCATTAAACTGCTCCCAGGCCACATTCGCCTACTTCCAGTCTTTAACATTGCTCTCGCTTTCAGTCGGGAATATTCCAGTATTAGAGGCTGCATTCAAACTGAGAATCAACACATCACTCAGACCCCTCTGTGCGAGCTACATATTAGGCAGAAATATTGAGCTCAAGCGACCGTTTTGATTTTTAAGCGTATTTTAAACAGATAAACTGTAAACAAATCAGAAGACAACCAAAAACGAAAGTGAGCCCCTATCATTCAAATGTACGCTAAGGAAAGCCCCCCATAAAAGCTTTATGTACAATTTGTAACGCCTCGTAATCCTTGAACTCAGAACTGTAAACCCCACCTTGCAGGGATGTGATTCCTAACTTTTTGTCCCTTTTAAAATCATGTTAATGGGAGAGGGAAGGGGGTGGGAAGGAGCAGAAATCATCACAGTCACAAGCGCGATTTCTCTCTCGCTTTATTTTTTTACATGTCCCAACATTTCACAGGCCGTCAGAAAAACTATACATAAAAATAAAAATTCGGGCATGAAGGAAACTGGTACCTCAATCAAGACAGACGCGGTATCATTTCAGTCGAAGCAAAATGCAGTCATGAGAGAAACAGATTTGAACAATTTATGGCCGGCGCAAGTTGTTAACTTTGTAATCAGTTTCCATACTAAGGCCTGCAATTTTTTTAATTAAAAAAATCTTGTCCAATCCAATCTAACATTTCCCAGAGAAAGGATAAATATATGTATATATATTTCGTGCAGCTAGGAGCAATAATTTTAAAGAAATTTCTGATCTGAAGTGTTATAGGCCTTTCAAACAGTTAACTTTATTTTAAATGTAAAATGCATGGACTCTGTATGGGAAATTTACAGTGTGCTAATTCATTCACATGTCCAATCCAATCCAATGGCGTTTCTTACCAATAAAAAGCAGGGCGCACTTTAGAAAGGCGCCGATTGAAATCGTTCATATACTGTAACCGTTTCCATTAATTGCAAAGGGATTTTATGTAAACTACGTGCGGTGGTGGGTGGGTTCCTTCAATCCCTCCACCATTAAACATCCTTTCTTGTGACAGGTCTCTAAATGAGGACCTTTCACCTCAGATTTCTATGTAAAAAATGCTGATCCAGAGCTCGGAGTAAAACCCTTGCTGCTAACCAGAAAAGAGTTCTCAGAAATGTTTGAACAAAAAGAAAAAATATATATGGTTTGAAGAAATGAAAATTACAGAGTCCAAGGAGCAGTCATTGGAAGGTTTAATGTCACTGTCTTTGGAGTCAAATAAATAGCAGCCCTGTTATGGTAACGGAATAGATATTGGGAAATCAAAACGTACAACACAGGTAGAGTGGATGTGTAGAAAACCTACTTATCCCGCTCATTCAATGGAAGTACATCGAATTGGTTAAGATTCTACAGCCGATCGTTCCCGCTGATTTATGAACAATAACTAGCGATGCTGCAGTTTGAAACAGACCAGGCGCTAAACCGAAACTAATCTTTCCACCTTCCACCTTTCCGGTCATTACATGCCGAATTAAATAGATTGGTGGGGGAGGGGAGGAAAAAATAAAAATAAATTTTAAAAAATTAAACCGTCCGGACATGGTCGCTTCTGTTCACTCACCGGTTGCAGGGCTGCTCCGTGCACAGCAGCAGCGGATCTGCGGACTTTGAAATGTTTTTAGCGGATCTTCCGATCAGCCAACCTTCTCAATAAACGCCCTAACAAATTAAAATAAGAGAGTCACCACATTCGTATATAACGAAGCCCGGCTGAAAATTCCGTTTGCTTTATTTAAATTGGCACTCAAAGTCTACAACAGGTCTTTGGAGATCCCGCAGAAAGAAGGGGTTTCTGCTTTGTTATGGAAACGAGAAATCTGTTTAAACTAAAGAGAAGCGGGGACACTGGACAGAAGCCTCTAATTAATATTATGCAAGATCAAGTGGAAGTTCGTAGCAAGAGCAGAACGCATGGAAATCTTTCCTGTATATATTTTCGTGTGAATCTGTATTATTTCGATGTTAACGTCAGCCCTGTTTAAATTTTTTGAAACGTCATCGATGCTGTGGGTATAGCTTTAAATATTCATATAGAAGAATGAATTCTTAAAGGAGAACGCGCTGGGATTGCAGATTTACCCTTAAAGGCACACATTCAAATTTTGGCAATTGCAATATCTCGGACAGTGCGGATATGTGTGCTTCCCTTCTTCATCATATCAATTCCTTCTTGTTTGGTCTGATCCCATACATTCGAATGTAAATTCAGACCCATCAATCATCCTTAACGATCTAGTCTGGTCTCACTTACTAAACCAGTCCCCAGAGTCACAGAAAGCTTTTGCCGTGTTTGGAGCAATTGCTTAAAGAAAAAGGCCAACTAGAAAAATAATGGCTAAATCTCCAATTCGTAAGATAACTATTACAGATGGTACAAGATTTACGAATATTCGGAATAATTAATAATAATAATTAATGTGATAATTGGTTATGTGAAGTACAAACAAGAAGTTTACAAACCAGATTTATTTCCAAGTGCTGCAATTTTGTTTTTGCTGATCTGTGTTCTTGATTGGAAAGGTAAAATAGTTTAATATCACACGTTTGGAAAGAAACAAATTCATTTGGATGTATGTTTCTTTCAATTAGAATACTTTTCTGTCTGAAAGATAAAGTTGGTAGCAGTGTGTAATAAACAATTGCATTAAGCTAACGCTATGTTCCAATCGGGTCAAACTAAACTACACTCGTGCTTGCAGAATGCTAACATTACGACAGTTCAGATTAACCAGCGGCTAGAATTTTTCAAAAACTTCAAAGATCACTGCCATCTTACACGTACAAAGCAACTTTGGTCCTTAAATGTAATATTTTCCCAAATCTACCCAAGTTACATTTGTTTGATTGGAGAAGGTGCAGATGAGCCTCAAAAGCCAATTGCCAAAGTCTTCAGCGCCATCTAGTGTTAATGTGGATATAACGTGATACCTGAATCAATGGTACCCTGTTTATTTGGTTCAAGTCCAAACTGGTGGAAATCTTAAACAAAAACAGAAATACCTGGAAAAATTCAGCAGGTCTGGCAGCATCGGTGAAGAAGACCAAAGTTGACGTTTCGAGTCCTCATGACCCTTCAAGAAATGAATGAACATTTCTATATATTCTGTCACACTGAGGCATATAAATTCTGGTCCAATGAGTTTCCTAAGGTCAATGGTGAAGTACTGATGCTGACGGTTGATCTCGAAGGAAGCTGCCCACAAAGATCTGGTGATTTCTGAGGTATGTATTTCCCCTTTCTTGACATTAGTTTGATTCTGGCACCAAGTTAAGGGGATCTCCAGGCAACAAGCAACAATTGTGTCATCAAATAAGGTAGGCAACCAATCACAGTGAACTATTCTCACAGACAGCAATCCAGGAAGTGAATTATCTTTTGCTTTTAATATAACTTTAGAGAGTGAAAAGTGAATTGTTGAGCATACCCATTGAGTAAAGGCAGAAGTTGGAATATCATAATCATTTAAAAAAAACTATAACTTTAAAAATGTGTTTTTATTATAAGGGAAAAATTTGAAATTCCACAAATATAAAATTAGCCTTCTGAGGCCAGAAGGGCTTTTCAGCCTAACTATGAACTTAGTATCTTGTTAAAAACCCAATAACACCTCATTCCGCAGGGTGTAAATTTTTCAAGGGTTTTTACTTTGAAATTAATATTGAAAGGACAAGTTATTGTCAGTTCACAGATTTCTACTTGATTGCAATTACAGGGCTTGAACAGCGAGCCCTATGGGAGGAGTGTAGAATTAATGACAGCAACATCTGGATTTCAGCAGTTAACTACATTCCAGAAGTTATTTTTGGATTCTGAGGAGCAATGATGGGACTGTTGATAGTTTCAACTTATTTACAACCCAAAATCTGGTCCAAGATATTTTTGAAATCTTTTGATTTTGTATTGCAAAACTTATTGAATATCTAAATATGGATTCTGCAAATTTATAAAAATTGAATGGCACCATAGACAGGCACAATATCATTCAAAAAATTAGATCCCAGCTCCATGACCTGAGTACTGTGGGCTAACACTCCAAAGCTGTTCTGATTGGATGTCATCATAATTGTCTCACACCAGACAGTAAATGGATGTCCCATTTAGCTATTTCAGTGATTCAGGTTGACTTGAACTGTTTCTTGGCATTATTCAGAAAAAATGTAAGGAGTTCTCCCAGTGCCTTATCCAACATCTTCCCCTAACCAACATGATAAAAACATATTAACTGGTCATTCATTTCATCACTGCTGGACCCTGTTGTTGCAACATGATTGTTCCACTTCCCTATAGAATATTGACAATATTAATAGAATATATTGTTCCAAAATAATTAATTTTATGTAAAGCACTATGAGACATTTCTGGGAGAGCTGGTAAAATGTTTTTTTTTACCCTATATAAGTAAATTTAAACCAGCTCTTAATTGATGTGGTTTTACATAAACTGGTGGTAATGAAGCAGAAATTGGCATGTTTACCAAGGTAATGTAAGTTCACAGGAAGTTTAGGATTAAAGCTCATTATTCAGGCAAACAACAACAACTTATATTTATATTGTGCCTTTAATTAATGAAATGTCCCAAGGCACTTCACAGGAGCATTATAATCAAAATGTAACATTGAGCCACATAAGGGGATATTAAGTCAGATGACTAAAAGTTTGATCAAAGAGGTAAGTTTTAAGGAGTGTCTTAAAGGAGGAAAGTGAGGTAGAGAGGCGAGGTGGTATAGGGAGGGAATTCAATAACTTGTGGTCTAGGCAACTGAAGGCACAGCAACCAATGGTGAAGTAATTAAAATTGGGGGTGCACAAAAGGCCAGAATTAGAGGAGTGCAGATATCTCAGTGGGTTGTGGGGCCAAAGGCAATTACAGAGATAGGGATGAGTGAGATCATGGGGAGCTTTGAAAATAAGGATAAGAATTTTAAAATCAAGATGTTGCTTGACCGGAAGCTATTATGGGTCAGCAAGCATGGGGTGATAGGGGAATGGGATTTGCTGTGAGTTAAGACATGGGCAGCACATCTTTGGATGATCTCAAGTTTACGAAGGGTAGAGTGTTGGGGACCAGCCAGGAGTGTGTTGGATTAATCAAGTTTAGAGGTAACAAAGGCAGGAATGAAGGTTTCAGCAGCAGATAAGCTGAGGCAGGGGCAAGATCAGGCATTGTTATGGAGGTGCAACTAGGCAGCCTTAGTGATGGCATGAATATTAGATCGAAAACTCATCTCGAGATCACAGGTGGCACCAAGATTGTGAACAGACTGGCTTAATCACAGGCTGCAGGGAGAGAGATGGAGCCAGTAGCTAGGGAACATAATTTGCTGCGGGCACTGAAAACAATATCTTCATTCTTCCCAATATCTAATCGGAGGAAATTTCTATTCACCCAGTTTTGGATGTCAGATATGCAGTTTGATAATTTAGCAACAATGGGGGAGTTGAAAGGTATGGGGGTTCATTCTGTACCTCACCCACACTGTACCTCATCAAGTACTACAGTGACAGTGACACCCAGTATTACTTTCCATTCCTTGGAATTGGCATTCCTCACTTTGAAGAACAAAGTCAATTATTCTCAGAAAAAAGCAATTAATAAATGATTCCTGTCTATGTATGGCATATATTAAATTCAGGAGCATATCAGAGAAAATAGCCTTTGGAATGTCTTAAGCAGTGAGATATAAAAGTAAAATGTGAAATTCCACCCTTTGTGTTTCAGATCCACCGAGGATTACATATCTCCTAAACATTTAGCCTTCCTCGGATCACTGGGTCTTGCCATATCCTGAGGTCCACACTCAATGCCATGTGCTGCCACATGCATACCCTCAACCTCCCTTTTCAGCAGCACCAACTCACTCTATCTCAAAGCTGTCCTGATCTTCAGTTTCATTTCATCCTTCGTCTCATCCAATGCTTTGACTAAAAGCTTTAGTTCCTCCTTTCAGGTGTGAAGGATGTTAAAAATATTAAAAATAAGTAATTTCACAGAAACATTGTACAACCAGAACAGTTTTAAAACATTAAATATATGTTCAAAGTAAAAATTAAGAACGTATCCACTAATATGCTGGACTATTGGAATGACAGTGTCATTAATACCTCGACAACTTGTGGGTAGTAATGCCCTTCCAGATCATTCTTCCCTTTTACTTTGCTCTACTCCATTCTTCTTCTTCATGTGTATTCAACCCTTTGTTGTGCATTCACAATATTCTTTGACCTTCTTCGCTCTAACCCTGAACGATTTGTCCTTAGTAAAGGCCTTAGCTTCATCCCGTTACAGTCCCACCTCAATTAATTTCAAGACATGACTCTGATCTGTTATTCTGTTGCCTTCCATGCCCACCTCTTTGGCTGGGAGTTCTCCCCTGCAGAGTGGACCCTTTTACCCATCTACAGTACTCTCCCTCTACATGGACCCCTTCCACTGGCCTCTTACCCTCTCTTGATCCACTTATTGAGAATAGCTGGTGTGACATCAGCCATCTCAATTTCTCTCACTCTAATGTATCTCCCTCTGAACTTGCTGAATTCTGTTCTCTCAGGTCCAACCCTAACATTATCACCAAACCTGCTGATAAGTGGAGTGTTGCTGGTGTCTGGCAAACCAACCTCCACCTTGCAGAGACAGAATGCCAACTCACTGACCTCCCCCTGGCCCATGACCCCACCACCGAACACCAAGCGATCATCTCCCGGTCTGTCGTTGACCTCATCTCCTCTGGGGATTTTCCCTCCAGAGCTCCCCAGCATGCAGGGCCCACCTCCATCACCTTCCCAGGATCCACAAACTGGATGACCCTGATTGAACTATTTTATCAGCTAATTCCTGCCTCACCAAACTGATTTCTTCTAATCTTGACTTTACTTTTTTCTCCCCTTGTCTGTTCTCTTCCCACCTACATCTGTCACTCTCCTGATGGCGTCCTTCACTTTAAAATTTCCCAATTTCCTGGCCCTAACCATCTCCTTTTTGCCATGGATGTCCAATCTCTCTATAATTCCATCCCCCACAAGGATGGTCTGAGGGGTCTCTGCTTCATCCCTGTACAGAGGCCCAACCAGTCTCCATCTACCATCACCCTCTGCTGCCTGACTGAACTTGTCCTCACATTGAACAACTTCTCCTTTCACTCACTTACTTCCTCCAAACAAAGTGTATTACCATGGGTCTACATGGGTCCTAACTATGTCTGCCTTTTTGTAGGTTATGTGGAAATTTCCTCATTCCAGTCCTACCTAGGCTCTCTCCTGCAGTTCTTTTTCATTGATGACTATCAGTGCTGTTTCCTGCTCTCATCCTGAACTAGAAAATTTCATTCACTTTGCTTTCGATTTCCACCCTCTCAGCTTCATATGGTCCACCCTAACTATCCCGTTCCTTCTCTCAACTGTTCTGTCTACAATTCTGAGATGAGCTACCAACTAATATTCATTATAAGCTCATTGACTCCCACAACTACACTTCTTCACCTCTGCTTCCTGTAATGAATCTATTTCAGTCTCCCAGTTTCTCTGTCTCCATCATATCTGTTCTGGTGATGTATCCTTCCTTACCAGCTCTTCTGATATGTCTTCGTTTTTCCTCAACTGAGGATTCCTCCCACCATGGTGGATAGGGCCCTTGACTCTGTCAGACTCATTTCTTGCACTTTTGCTCTCACCCCTTTCTCCAAGAACCATGATAGGGTTCCTCTTGTCCTCACCTTCTATCCCATTAGCTTCGGTATTTAATGGATCATGCTCCACCATTCCTGCCACCTCCAGCATGATGCCACCTCCAAACACATCTTCCCCTTTCCTCCAAAAAGACCATTCCCTTTGTGACACCCTGACCCACTCCTCAACCACCCCCAACATCCTTTTCCGTGTCCCCTTTCCAGGCAAGGGCAAAAGATGCAATATCTGCCCTTTTACCTCCTTTCTTCTCACATCCAAGGCCCCAAACATTCCTTCCAGTCAAAAAAGTGACTTATGTATTTTGACCTTCTATTCAGTATTCACTGCTCACAATGATGTCAGCTCTACCTTGGGAGACCAAACACAGATTGGTGAAATGCTTTGCGGAACGCCCCCATTCAGTTCATGAGTTTGATCCCAAGCTTCCGGGCCCCTATAACTTTATTTCTCCAACTTTCTCTTATCCTGAACTCTCTGTCCTCAGTCTCCTGTTATGTTCCATTGAAGTTTAATGTAAGCTTGCGTAACAGCACCTCATATTTCAATCAGGCACTTTACAGTCGTCCAAACTCAACATTGAGTTCAATAGTTTCAGGTCATAATCTTTGACCCATTTTGTTTCCTTTTTCTTTGCAGTTATCAGCTTTACTCTCATTTTCCCCTTGTTTTTGCTTTTGGAAAGCAGTTGTTCATCATTCTGCCATTCACACCTCCTCTAGACTCATCTTTTTTTTCTTCAATTGTTCCTTTGGCCTGGCTTCACCAACTCTTCTGTTATTTAATCTCCCTTGCCACCCCCCAAAACGGACCTTCCCTTTTGTTCTTTTCCCACCCTCCCCATTTTCACTGTCTTAAAACCTATTACATTTCTAACCTTTTCCAGTTCTAATGAAAGGTCATTAACCTGAAATGTTAACTCTGTTTCTCTTTCCAGAGATGTTGCCTGACCTACTGAGCATTTCCAGCATTTTCTGTTTTTATTTCAGATTTCCAGCATCCGCAGTATTTTGGTTTAGTAGATAAAAAAGTAAGATTGTCAGAGACCAATTTGTGTATTACGGGCATTCAATCAGACGGTGAACTGGTTGCCTTTTTTTATTGACTGGAAGCTTGTCTTCATGTACTGGCATATTATGGACTTCCTTTCAGGGTCTTCAGGCAGCTAACAAATCTTTTTTCCATGGCCTGGAAATCATTCCAACAAATCTGTTCTCAGTGAAACAACAAATTGTGTCAAATATTCAGAACCAGACCTGTTGGACTCAGCGCTTCCTTTTCAACTTCTAGGTAAGGTCCTGTATTTCATTATTTTCCTCACATTAGTCATCAGCACATTTGTTGCTACCTCACCCTGTTTCCTAAATCTCTACTGTACATTGTTGGCTTTAGATAACCACATTTATACTGCTCTTTTTTTCAGTTATTGGGGAATTTGATACCAGAAGATCACTTTTATTAATGTTCCGTGCTCACAGTGCCACCTATCACAGTCTAGGGTTACTTCTCTCCACACCAGCCAGTTACCCTGTTTTTCATTTGCCTTTCAACTGCACATTCAGAAGTTAGAGCTGCTATTGCCATGTACTCTTTTTGTTCATGGCCCTTTTTAGTTCCACATCATTTACAGATACTAGCAACCTCACTTTAAAGGGATGACCCAAAAATATCAGTTAGAAGTTCAATCTTTTCAGTATCACACCATCTTTTAACTTTTCTTGTTGCAAGAAGAGAATGCCAAAATTTCAGAAATGCAATTTGCCCAATCTTCAGAAGTATCCAACATTGAATCATTTGCATGTTGGTTCAGTCCAAGGTCTAAAATCTCTAAGGAGACCAGTACAAAGATCAAAACAAAACATCTGTTTTATGCCACTCTTGTCTATATTCATTGTCCACTTTGCAATTTGGTTTGAATACGTTTTGAGAGGATTTAGCCACAGAGATAGCTTCATAATCCTCAAGTGACTACCCCAATCCTGATTTAAGCTGCTTCTAGCTCTGCCTGGTATTCTTTACAGACGAATGCAGTCTGGTCTCCTTGCCAGGCCCAGCTGACCTGTAATCTTACTGACTAACTCATTTCGGATTGTACGTTTGTTTCTCCTTGAAAGAGCTCTTTGCTTAATTTTTTTATAGCTGTTTTGTCTTATCCAATTGGCCAGAAAAGAAGCAGTTATTTAGGAAATTTGTTGAGTATATCCTGAGAAAATCCTAGCCAGTCAACTGGGATATCCCCATTCTGATATAAATCCAGAAAAGCTTCTGAGAAATTCGAGTTAGACTTGTCTATAAATTATTGAACTTCTGATATTGACTTCCTTCTTTACTCTGACTATTACTATTTTCTCCAAAATTAAGAAAATTCCCAGAAGAGATGAAGGCCTGCAGATACTTGCAAACCCACATGCACAGAGCACACTCCTAATAAGCAGACTGCAAATCACAGCCAGGTGCAGTTTTACAGCTACTAGTTGCATGTCAATATAATTGCATCCCTATTTTAGCTCCTTTTGATATGCAGTTTGCAGAAAGGGATATTGCTTTGTTTGAGCTATGAGAAACTAAAAAAAGAAATTTTGTTCAGTGTAAGCACAAACTCATGGTTAAGCTGGTAAATTTTGGCCAAGTTTCATTCTGAAGTTAGAGGAAATGCATGCATTTACACCTGACAGACCCAACGATCTCTTTTAATCTTCTTAAATCTTCTATGACAAAGTAGTTAGATCATTTTTATTAATGGCACCATTCTGGAAATTTTAAAATCTATCGGTATCACACCCTTATCCCTGGAACCATTGAAGGGAAAGTTACATTTAATACAAAAAATTTTAACTTCACACTTTTTGCAACAAACGTCCATTCTAGGCATTTATACAAAGAATTGATCCATCTGGTGAAAATTTAACCTGTAGAGGATGGTGGGTTTAAGTGTGATTAGGGAGATAAATTCCCTGAAATTGAGGTCGGGTCTGGATCCCGACATCATCCCGCCCTCTTCCGGGTTTCACTGGAGCGGGATTGACGGTGAGCCAGGAACCCTCTGCAGGTTTCAGGTAAGGCATTAAAATAATTAACTAGCTGTTTAAGTAATAGATTTTGGATTTTACAGCAAGGGCACCTGTTTCCCAAGTTGTCAACAACTTGTTAGGGTCACCAAAATGAGTGGGGCAAAGTTCTTCTGTGAAACTGGCAAACTGGGAACACTTTGAAGAGCTCTAGCCATGGCCATTGGGAGACTTCTGTTCAAAACACTTCTACTCTCAGACAGTGCCATCACTGCATGATAGATGATTGCCAGCTTTTTAGAAGGCACTTAAACTGTTTAACACTTCATTCACCTTCAGCTGCATAAGCTGTTGCCAGCCTTCAAAATGGCGTGGCAGCAGCTTATTCAGCTCCACGTTGCAACTCTACTGAGGAACAAGAGCAGAAAGAGCACCACCAACAGCTCCAACAGCAGCACTAGCTGCCTTCTCCTCATCCACATGCCTCTCAACATAGCACAAGGGATGTTCATTGAGATCCAGTTAGAAACAAGGATCATCATTCTCAACAACTCTGAACACCAATACCTCAGAAGCTAAGGTATTCATGGCAGGTTGCTGCTAACATCTGTAACCTGCTGGAACAAGATCTCCTTCCCAGTGAAGCAGGAAGGCACACAATGCCAATGGCTGTCAAGGTGCATGTAACTGGAGCTGCCCCCCTAACCCCCGAATTTCTTCCTTTCGCCAAGTTGTGTGCCCTCCTCTCTGCAAGAGGGAAAAGCAGAGAGTTGTGAGTGTTTGCGATAAATTATGTGGAGAGGAGGGAAGGAAAAATTTACACAGGGTGACTGTGAGGAGAGGGTAATCGGGCAAGGGTGTGCAAGTGTTGACCGTTCAGATGAGGATGTGAGGTGCCTGCAGACAGTGGAATGATTGGAGCTGCAAGGTGTGTTGTCCTGAGTCATGTTATGCAGGAGAATGCTGGGAAAGTCAGAGTGCAGAGCTTGGCACCTGAAAATGCCACTCGCCTGTCGTGCCCTCTGATGTTCTGGATCCTCTGGGTTCATTGTGTCCAGGTGGAGAGATCACACTCCTACTGTTGACTTCCTCGGCCTCTCCCATTCAAGCTTGCTTGTTTGGAGAGGCTGTCTTTTCCTTCCTGTCTGTGGGAGAGCTCACCTCACTGCTGTCCCTCAGATGCCACAGTAAGACTTCCAAGTAAGAATGACAGACCAAATCTCCCCAGGTCTCCTCTCCATTTCTGAGGCAGCCTCAAAAATCCCGGTGCTGCTCAGCCCTTGTAATCCATGCCAGGATTCCTTTAATTTGAAATATTTTAATTTGAAAGAATGAACACATCATCCAGCTCAATAGGCTGCCCCTTCAACATTTGGGTTCCTGAACTGCAAATGGTTCCATTGCTTCAGCAGGGAATAAGTTGGTTAAATTCCACCCATCATGTCAAATGATGTTTTATGCTTTCCTCAAACTTGATTGTCGCACAATTCAGAGTTGCTATACAACAGTGGCATTCCCTAACAGCTCTCCAACAGCTGATTTGATTACACTAAGAAAAGAGTTTGCTGGCTGCATAAACCTTCATGACACATATTACGTACCTCGGGCCATTGCTTTATCTATTGTTTCATCAAAGTATATTATCAGCAGAACATAGGTTTCTTTCAAAACATTACAAAAAGAATCTTTCAACAGTCAGTGGTTAAAAAGATAAGAATTGGGAAACAGATTTAATTTTGATAGAGAATAATTGTGTCAATTGGCTGACACATTTGCCTACATAACAACGGTGTTTACTGTTCAAACACGAGTCCTTTGCTATAAAGTGCGTTGAGATGCCCTGAGAACTTAATAAAGTTCTTTCTTTCCTTGGTAATTCAATTAAACCACAAAGAAATTGCCTTATTAAATTTTGAAGTGAATTACTTTGAAGAGCAGGTCTGTTGTTAGCACAGTTTTTCACACAGCAAAATCGTAAAAGCAACAATATTATGCTCCTAATTCAGCAGTGTAGATTAAAGTAGTAATATTGGTGCATATATTGCCACAGGACACCAGGAGAATTCCCTTTTTTAAATAATTCCATGATATCCTAACCATCCACCTTAACTAGCCTCAAGTTAAATATTTCATATGAAGGACACACAGCTCTGGCAGGAGAGCATTTCTTCGGTCCTGAACTGAGATTTCAACCTAGATCACAGGGTTATGTAAGGGGGTACGGCTTGAAGCTTGATTCTTCTGACTCTGAGATGAAAATATACTAAGTCCAGCTAACTCTATAAAAATCAATGTGATTCTACTTGTTTCATAAACCTACAGCCTAAACATTTCTGTTAGCAACGTTCACTTCTGTAGACTAGTATTACAGATGCAAAGACAAAAAACTGCGGATGCTGGAAAACCAAAACAAAAACAGAATTACCTGGAAAAATTCAGCAGGTCTGGCAGCATTGGCAGAGAAGAAAAGAGTTGACGTTTCAAGTCCTCATGACCCTTCAACAGAACTGATTTTTCTTTACAAGGAGAGGGGTGAAATATAAGCTGGTTTAAGGTGGGGGTGGGGAGAGAAGTGGAGGGGGGGAGTGTTGTTGTAGGGACAAGCAAGCAGTGATAGGAGCAGATCATCAAAAGATGTCACAGACAAAAGAACAAAAGAACACAGAGGTGTTGAAGTTGGTGATATTATCTAAATGAATGCGCTAATTAAGAATGGATGGTAAGGCACTCCAGGTATAGCTCTAGTGGGGGTGGGGGAGCATAAAAGATTTAAAAATAATGGAAATAGGTGGGAAAAGAAAAATCTATATAAATTATTGGAAAAAACAAAAGGAAGGGGGAAGAAACATCCCCACCCCCTTTCTGTTTCTTCCCCCTTCCTTTTGTTTTTTTCCAATAATTTATATAGATTTTTCTTTTCCCACCTATTTCCATTATTTTTAAATCTTTTATGCTCCCCCACCCCCACTAGAGCTATACCTTGAGTGCCCTACCATCCATTCTTAATTAGCACATTCGTTTAGATAATATCACCAACTTCAACACCTCTATGTTCTTTTGTTCTTTTGTCTGTGACATCTTTTCATGATCTGCTCCTATCACTGCTTGCTTGTCCCTACAACAACACTACCCTCCCCTCCACTTCTCTCCCGCCCACCCACCCCCACCTTAAACCAGATTATATTTCACCCCTCTCCTTGTAAAGAAAAATCAGTTCTGTTGAAGGGTCATGAGGACTCGAAACATCAACTCTTTTCTTCTCCGCCGATGCTGCCGGACCTGCTGAGTTTTTCCAGGTAATTCTGTTTTTATTTAGTATTACAGATGGTTTTATTCTTAGTAGCTCATTACTTTATTTTATAATTTTGGTGAAGAATTCATTATTTTCTCTACCTCTGTTTCTTGGAGACTGGCAACCAAATTATCACTAACCAAAGGCTGGGAGAATAGCCTATAGCCAGTCTTTATCGATAGAGCTCTATAACTGGTTGTAGCATATGAATGATCTTTTGATTATCCTCCCTTCCAACTGGGGTAGTCTGATCATTGTGCAGTACCTTATCTCATTGACATTGATTCAGATCATGCATGCAAACTTCTGCCTTAATATTCCATGGCATTGTACATTGGAACTGAATTGTTTTTCATCCCCTGGTATCTTTGGGACCCTGTAACAGCAAATAAAAACTATGGTATAATGCAGTTTTAATTGTATAATATTTAATAAATTATCATACCATTTAATTTGCACTCAAGGTCTGTTTATATGTTAACAGTGCTTTGTCTCATAGTAGCTTTTTGTATTAATGCATGTTTATGACATTTAGCATTTGTTTTTAAGATACCAAAACAATTCCATCCATTTTCTGATTCGCTATGAAGATGTTTGCAATGTGGATTTGAATAAATTTGGCAAACAAACCCTCATCTTTATTCTCTCCATCCATCTTGGTCAATGTGAAATGTTTTACTTTGCTGAATTAAGAGGATGGTGGAAACAAAAACTGGCAACAGAACTTTCATTCCAAACAATAGTGACTTGTGGCACTGTCAATTTTCAGAGGTGGAGCAGAAGTTTGGAAGAAATAGTGATATTCCCTGCTCGGGCACAAGCAAATGACTTGCTCACTTATAATTTCTGAGAACGGAGGACAAAAATCAGGACTTCCATGTGTACTGAACAAGTTTTTCAACTTTCATTCTTAAATGATTTAAGAAAAGCAGCAGAACAGGAGATAGGTCAAAACCAGGTTTTTAGAAAAATTTTCTTCTAAATGCATCCATATATGGTTTTGCAAAACTTTTACATCCCTATCCAAACATGTTATTTTTCATTATTTTGCACCTTTTTGCACTGCTGATTCTATCTGCTCTATGGTATGTTGTAACTAGATTGCAATTTAATGAATTTTGTTGAAATAGAAGCTAAAATGCATCACATCAGTGGAGATTTCACTGGAAGTAAGTGTAGCATGCTTCACTGCTGTCTGAATGATGATATTTTGTGCAATTCAAGAAGAAAATAAAAATTCTTTCACACACCCTCCAACACACAAAGCAGTGAAAACATTAGTCTTTCAAATGCAGTACTGAAAAAAGAGACATGTCGAAGCTTTTTGTCTTGAACTCATCAGGACACCACAAGGATGCTAATATAAGGTGAAAACAACAATTTATACTGTATGTGAAGAGGATGTTGATTGGTTGGGAAGTGGACTCTGATTGGTGGAGGAGTTGCCATGGAGAATGTACCAGTGAGTATGACAGTTAACTGCCAAGCATTGTTTGAAATTTAAGCCAGGCAACCTGATTGGTCAAGGCATTGCCCTGAGGAATGAGTCAGCAAATGACTGTCACTTTGTTTAGCTGAAACAGGCACCATATGTGTGCATATTCTTTCTGTACGCAAAGAACAAGGCCCTTTGTAGCTTCCAGTACACGCAAATGTGCCACATTGTGAGTCTGACTTACAATCTTAAATTGATTGTCAGCGTAATTCCTAGCAATTGAAGACTATTTAGCTAATGTTGTCCAATCATGGAATCTCATCTAATGTTGGGCAAGGTACAAACCATATCCAACCAGCCCGTGCTTGCAAAACTCAAAACACAGTGCATTCTCCATGGCAACATCTCTACCAATCAGTGTCCACTTGCCAACCAGTCACCACCCTATTTACATAAAGTATAAATTGTTGTTTTCCCCCTATATTAGCATTCTTGCGAACAGTCCTGACGAGTGCAAGGTGAAAAGCTTCACCATGTCTTTTTTCAGCAATACTCAAGTTCTGTACTGCCAAACAACTCTTTCAAATGTATACATCATTTGTTGACTGTTCAGCAGGTAAATATATCTGCATCTGTCATAATGTTTAATTTATTTCATTTTTTTTTTGAGTAAGTGGAACACTGTTTAATATCTCTACACTTTTATAACACCAGCCTCCCCTATGAAATAATTGAAGTTTTGTGAACAAGGTGGTAACTTCCACATTTCTAGCACCGTTTAAACCTATCACAAATGTATTATGAAGTATTGCAAAGTAACATTAAAGTTCAAAAATGCATTAGAAAAAAATGCCATTAAATATGCTTGAAAATATTCACTTCTAGTTGAAGGGATTTGGTGATTTAAATTGCTAGGCACAGTATCATTACAGTGATATTGGGCCGTTATTTTAATGGCCCAAAATTTCCCACGTCAGGGCAATGAATAGTGTTAGAATAATCCTTGCCCATTTAATGCCAACAAAATGTTACTCTGCAAGTAGTTGGCACCGCATGATGGAAATGGTGTGGTGCTCCTCCAGGGCATCTGGGATTTCAGTAAACAGGGAAAGCAATGGCCCATCTCTATAACCAATCAGATCGAAGTGTTAATGAAAGATTATGAGAAAGAAAACAATGAGGCATAAAGAAAAAGTTACAAAAATAAATCTCTAATGATGATTTAAGCCTGAAGGAATGAGTCAGCACTCTTGAAATAGTTGGCTTTTAGTGCCAGAG
This sequence comes from Carcharodon carcharias, assembly GCF_017639515.1. NCBI lineage: Eukaryota > Metazoa > Chordata > Chondrichthyes > Lamniformes > Lamnidae > Carcharodon > Carcharodon carcharias. The sequence goes on along the minus strand of NC_054477.1, from coordinate 71,404,606 downwards.
AGGTTGACTGGCAATAATTAACACTTACCAGGTTGTTAAAAGGGCACTTAGACATGAGTGACTTGATTTAATTTTCTGTGGGGTGTTTAGTTCTTATCTACCCTGTAAGTACAGGAACCTCATGCTGCTCAATGCATTCGAATGGGGAGTCGGAGCATGAGATGCCATATTCATGAAGCTAACTACAGATCATCAGATCTCCAACAGCAACCTTTCGACTTCCGCATTTAATTGTGCATCTACCCTATTCCTGAAGTTACTGTGGCACCTACACATAGCCTCGCTATTATTTTGACAGAAAAGTTTGAGCCAATAGCTTGGTGAGGACAACAATCTTAAAACAATGTACGTTCAAATCACCACTCAATGCATTATATTATGTTGCTTCATGTATTATTATACAGGCTGATCAAAATAATTGATTGCACATGTAAACATGCATGTGTGCATTCTCTTGAACTGTTTCTGTAATAATATAATCTATATTGCTACAGCTGTAATTACAGTATATTTCTTTTACTTCTGTTCTGCTTAAGAATGTTGCAATTGTATGCATTTCCATTATTTTGTAACCTAATCACTCGGCAACAGTGATAATTACTGATCATAACCGACTTAATATTTCTGGACATTAGCATTGAACTAGATCGAATAGCAAGAAGTGAATAAGAAAAGAATATTGCACAATCATCAGGTAACACTTTAACACACAGAAGTACATTTTAAGTCTTATTAGCGTGCTTATGAACATTTTTTTATCTTATGTAATATATACACAGTGTGGTAACGAAATTCAAATGCATACTTAATTGAATGAAAGTAATTGTCCAGAGGGTTTTTAAAAGCCATCCTGCTATTAATAAATATAAGCTATAGGTGATGTGAAGTGTTTTCAGATAGGTAAATAAAGTTATTGTGCATGGCTGAAGGTATTAAACGACCAGGTCTTCCAGGAGATCATGCACTTTACTGCATATATATTACATAATATATGTAGAATTTGAATCAATATGAGACCTACATAGTCTTACAGCACCGTTAACTCAACAGAGTTTCTTTTGTTAGTCAGACATCAAAGTGAAGTTAAATTTACATCCTTATTAAAAGCCATGCCAACAGACAACTGGGAACAATCTAATGCAACACTTCTGAGGACTGTAATTGAATCTCTACACTCAAAATAAAAAAAAGTTAAAAAGTTCATCTGCCATTTAATGTTAATTAAACAATATGTTGTTGTTCCATGCATTTCTCTAATTCGACATAATATTTCACATTTAAAATTGAAAGAAAGTTATTGCAAAGAAAGCATGAATATTGTAAACTCACAAAGGTTATTCAGTACCCAAAGGGTTTATACAGAGTAATGCATGCTTGCATATTTACAAAACAACTTTTAGAGTCAAAGCCTGTAATTACAGGCCAATCACTCAACACAGAGCTCTTGAACCCATTAAAGTTTGGGCATGGTTGGTCAAAGATTTGGGTCAGATGTCAAGGTCACATATTTCAGCAAATCTGGTTCCAGGCATTTTTCAAACTGTTCCAAAGCTAAACTTTGTTTCAAAAATAATGGATACCTGGAAATGATTATAAAGCAGTAATCTAATTGAGGGGTTCAGATGATATCATAAACCATGGACCGAAGCTCTAGGACTTTATAATCATCAGGTGAATCCCAAGGTTTGATTGCATCTGTAAAATATGTTGATGGTGTATGTTTGTTGTGTTTCTTGTATATAGGGTTTATTTTCACGTGTGTGAGTGTGTGTGGTTGTTGGGGGGGGTGGTGGAGGTTGGTGGAGTTGGGGGTGGGGGGCGTTGCTGGTTAGGGGGATTTGAAGTATCCTGTTTTTGTTCAGTTTTTGTGCCACAGCAGCTGTCATTACAGACAGCGAGGTTAGTGTGCTGTAGGTCATTGATGCGTGATGGTATTCACATAAGAGGATTAGTAATTGTGACATAATTGTTACAGGATTATTTGAAATAATGTGCAAATGATTACAGGGAAACTTCATGTCCAGTGTCTATTATTATTATTTTTATTTAAAAATCTCAGCCTTGAAATATAACTGGTTATTTTACTGGGCTAACATTTCTGCTAAAATAGAGAGAAGGAAAATATAAATATTATATATTTGCATACTAGTATTGCACAGCTTAATTTTAGGATCTTTGTGTCTTTAATGTTGTATATCATGTTGCCTATGGAAATATAGGAACAGGAGTAGGCCATTCCACCCTTCAAGCCTGTTCCAGCATTTAATTAGATCTTTACCTCAACTCGATTTATGCTCCTTTACTCCATATCCCTTGATAATCCTTCCCTAACAAAAATCTATCAATCTCAGTCTTTAAAATTTCCATTGATCCCAGCATCTACAGCCTCTTGGAGAGAATGTTCCAGATTTCCACTACTCTTTGTATGAAAAAGTGCTTCCTGATTTCACTGCTAAATTGCCTAGCTCTATTTTAAACCTATACTCTTTTGTTTTGGATACACCTCACTAGAGGAAATAGTTTCTTAGTATCTGCCCTATCAAATCCTTTTATAATTTTAATGAGCTCAATTAGATCAGCACCCCATCCCGCCCCAGCCCCCACAACCTTCTATACACAAGGAATACAAATCACATTTATTCAACCTGTCTTCAGAATTTAACCCTTAAGCCCTGGTATAATTTTGGTGAATCTACATTGTAACCCAATAATATATCTTAGCTGAGGTCCAAAACTGAAAGTAAATGAGGGCTGGCCATGGCCTTGTAGAACTGAAACATCACTTTCTCACTTATTCATTTAATGCTTTTGTGTGTTTTTAGCACTGCTGTTTGTTTGATGTTAAAGACATAATCAGTTCCTAATATTGGCCCATATTAATTACATAGTACCATGGACAAACCAAATCTTGCATGAATACATAAGACAGCCATTTTCCACTTTAATTTTAACTTTCTATTTTTAATTATCTTTAGCATCATTCTTCTCAGGTTCTCTGCCCAAAGGCAGGTCCAACCCACACTGCTGCAATCACCATAGATAGAGCAAGGAAGCAGAATCTACCCCAGCCAGAATGGGGATCAAACTCTATGCTGTTGGCACCAGTCTGACCCACACCAGCCACCCAGCCAACTGATCCCCTCAAGGTACCTGACTTGCTGTGGCAACATACACTTTTACAGGCATGTCGTAGCCTGGAGCTATGGGCAGTGATGGTAGGAGCTTCAATTTCTTTCTATCACATGGCTGATCAGAATCTCTCCTGCTCTTACCACCTACCATTGGTGTACGTTGGAAGGATTTACGAGTTAATACTCAAACCTGTTTGGCCGTATTATGAACGCATCTTTCTTGGCCATCAAGTCCTGAAGCAGGACTTAAACAAGGAGCTCCTGGCTCAGAGGCAGGTTTGCTACTAACTGTGCCCAGGACCTTCTTTAGCATTCTATCCTTTTCTAAATTAGCCAAAGCAGAAGCAATATAGCCTCTCTGTCCTGTCTGACCCAAGTCTCACCACGGAGCTTCCAATTCCGACATAGGTGCTTCATTCTGTCCTGTCCAAGCTATCCTTTACTCATACAAGCCTTTCTACCTCTGCCTTCCAGAATTAAGGCTGGATTTTTGTGAAGTTGGGAAGATTCCACAGACCTTTAAAAATCGGGGGGCAGGACGTGGAATTGGAAGTCCTGCCCCCATTTCTGGCGGGTACCATTTTTGCTGGCAGGGGATAGGAGGCTGGGTATGATTCACACAGGACAGAAACCCAAGCTCAGCAGAGCCATTTGAACTTAGTGCTGAGTTCAAACAGACCTCATTGTCGCTGTTACAAGGGCTATAACCAACAATGTGGGAGTCACAAATTGATGGAGTAGATGTAAATGCTCTTGAAGAGTGGATAAGATCTGTTTAACTGCCATTATCTGAAGTTTTAAAAAAAAATTCCCACTCTATAAAATGTAAAAAAAACTGGCTGCAGCTGTCAGTGATTGTTAACCAAAGCTCTGCTAGACTGCTTTGATCAACAGGCCAGTTGGGTAGCATCTGTTTGAACAATTTCAACAAAGTCTTTATTCATGTTTCCTTAAGGGCTATTCATTATGAATGCTTGGCTGAGATCCAAAAGCTACAATTATCTCAGTAGAGGGTTCACAGTTTGATTGACAGCTTAATGGGCTATTAAAGGATTAGGGGCATGAACAGAAGTTTGTTTGGTTTTATAAGCAGTTGAATATTTGAGGAGATTTTAAAGCTTTGATGTTTTTGAATGGGAGTTCTGTTCACCATCAATGTATAGTGAGACATATATTAGATTTTTTAGATTTTTTGTCATCTCCACATGGCCCCTGAATTCTGTCCATGGTGGATATTGGATAGGTTGGCACTGAGTTGCCATGGTGAGTATGAGGGGCTATGGGGGGGTAGGTGGGGAATGAAGGGGAGAGAAAATGAGGGCTAGAAGGCCTAAAATCTTCTAAAACAACTGGGGCCAACTCCTACAGAACCATGGCAAGTTTCTAAACAGCCCACATCAGTGCTCACCCACCCCATGTCCTCCTGGCATCTGCTTCTGGGTTTGACAGGCCTGACTTCATCCTGCACCCAAACCCATTATAGCAATCCGAGAGCAAATTTTATAACTATTTTGTTAGGAATTGTTATCATGAAGGTAGTATTTTTAAAAATGGAAATTGTGCAGAAAGCTAACATTCTCTTGGCTAAATTATCGCTTGGTGTCTATTGCCGCAGCAAAAGCATTAGAAAAACATTGACAATTTCAGCAAGACTAACAAAAATTTGCATTTATATAACGCCTTTGGAAAATGTCCCATGGTGCTTCACAGAAGCATTACCAAACAAATTTGACACCAGGCCACATAAGGAGATATTAGCGCAGATAAGCTTGGTGAACGAGGTAGATTTACGGAGCATCTGAAAGGAGGAAAGAGAGCTACAAAGGCAAAGAGTTTGAGGGAGCTTAGCAACTTGGCAGCTGAAGATGCAGCCATTAAAATTGCGGATGTGCAAACGTTCAGAATTGGAGGAATGCAGATATGTCAGAGGCCTGGAGGAGATTAGAAACAGTGAACCTGTGGGGGGATTTGAATAATTTGAAATCAAGGATGAGAATTTCAAAATTGAGTCTCTGCTTAACTGGAACTTAACTAGTTCAGCAAGCACAGGGTTAATAGGTGCACAGAACTTGGCACAAGTTAGAATATGGGCAGCAAGAGCTTTGAATGACTTAAAATTTACGAAGGGAAGAACATGGAGGCTGGCTAGGGGTACAATGGACTAATCAAGGTTAAATGCCTGGATGAGGCTTTTAGCAGCAAATGAGCTGAGGCAGGGGAGCGGTTGCACAATGTTACAGAGATTAAAATATACTCATGAAGCCACGGATATGTGATCAGGAGCTCATCTTCAGATCACATATGACGCAAGTTGATGGATTTTGAAAGTGTTAAAATTGGGCTGGTTATGTCTGCTATTTTAATAAAGCATTAATTGTTTTATTTCAAAGAAAAAAGTGGGCTGGATTTTATGAGCCCACCACTGGAGTATTTGAAGGTGGGGTCTCGTAAAATACAACCGGTGGCCATCCCGTTGCCTTCCAAGCCCACCCCCAACCTGTCTCCAATATTAAGGTGGGTGGAGAATCGTCAGGCTGCCCACTCACCCTTGGGCCAATTGAGGCCCTTAAGTGGCCAAGTAATGGCCATTTAAGGGCCTCATTCCACCTAAGTTGCCATTTTACCTGCTGCAGGGGAGGGTGGAGGCCAGGCAGGTAGCCCTGCAGCTTTCACTGCATGGGCTGCTGTCAAGCAACAAGTGGGGTGGGGGGTGGGGTGGGGGGGGGGGTGCAAACATCTTTTGAGGGCATCCCTTATGTCGATCGGAGGAACGCCCCCACCCCCCAAAGATTATGCCTCCTTTAACCCTCCCCCCACTGGCCTCTAAAATCCGGCACCACCACCTCCACCCTCTTCCGCCACCCCACCCCCCACACCTTCCTCACCCCCTTTATTGGGGTCTGCCAGCCAGGTCTGTCCAAAATCCTGAACTTACATTGAAGTCCGAGTTCAATCATTTCTCCTTGAGAACTGCTTGTAGTTCTAGCAGTGGCCACTGCATGGACCTGGTGCTGCTGGGATTACAGAGCTGCCAGCCAATCAGATTGGCCAGCAGCTCTCTATACCAGGGCTTCCTCCCAGATGGGGCAACCGGTTTTTGGGTGTGCAGACCAATGATCGACTTTTCAGTCATGTGGGGACGCGGGAATATGGTGCCCTGTAAAATCCAGCCTAGAGTCTCTGTTGAAATATCAGACAGAGTAAATTATTAAATGTTCATATGCTAACATTGCAGAGGATTATTTCAGAGTTTCAATTTTAAAAGTTAGGGAAAGATTTATACTTTTAAAAAAAATCAAGCTCCTTAAATTTCCACAGCCTTTTGATAACTACAAGTATTCCAATTTTTCTCAAAAATCTTAAAGGCTTATTTTCACCCTACCATCCTGGCAGAAACTGGATGGCAGTTAAGATGGGCAATGATGCACTGCAATATTAACCTGCTCTTTTGAAGGAGAGATAGACACTCACCAGAGGCAATTGAGTCTTCCTTTAAATATGCAGATCTTATTCAAATAGCATCATCAGTGCCCAATCCAGCTGTAATATTAATTGGAGGCATGTGCCCTGCCAGAAGCTGCATTGCTGGGCCATCCTTGTGGCAAAATGAGCTTGGGCAAGGAGAGGCCTGGAAAGCTAAGTGGATTTTTTTTTTTCGCTTGGATCACAAGTAAACTTTGGCTTCTCTGCCCTGCCATTTCCTGTAATGCCCTCTCAACTACTTACATAAACACCAGAGGAACATTTCTTCAGGTCTCTGGTGATGGCCTCCTGGGGCTTGACATCCACTTCTGATTGCCAGGTAACTTCTGCTTCCAGCTGGGTTTGGTTGGGAGACTGCAGCGGCCAATGCAGATGAAGACTGGGAGTTAAAATCTCCTGGGTTTAATGCTACAGAGGTCCAGGCAGTTTGACACCTGCCTCAGCCCTACCCACCTCGTCTCCCACCATCAGACACCTGATGGTGGCTCAACCCAAGTTAAAATCGGGATTAATGCTTTTGAAAATCAAACATTAAATACTTCTTATTTTAAATTCTTTCAATAATTGTTTAAGGCAATTAATGGCCCTAATCCAACTGAACACATGGAAGCAATTACAGCTAGTATGACAGATATTGCACCATAAAGATCAACATGAGCAAACTTTTAGAAAGTTTTCAGTGAATATGTGCAGATGAGTATAAGATAATTGTCCACACTATTTACAGCATGGGGAATGCATGACTTTTTGATTCTCTATCATTTTGTACACAGAATATGTATAGTTCCACTATTTCGCTCTGTTAGTGTTTTCATAATTACATTAAAAGCAGCTACCAGTACAAATATCAGGGCAATAAGCTTTCATGCAAAGTGACCTCTAATTAACCTCAAATTAAGTGCAATGTGCTAAGCTTTGAAACAGAATTTTTGTCTAGCTCTGATTTGAATTATTACTCTATGGGAACACACAATGAATAAACAACTAGACTTTCTGAATAAAAAAAAATTCAAAAATCTAGCTTTTGGGAAAAAATTTTAATGCATCTTGCATTAAAAGTAGACAGTGGGATTTTCCGTCCCCTCCCATCACCAGGATAGTCCAATCCCGCCAAAAGTCAATGGCTGGAATTTTCCAACCCCATTGGTATCAGGTGTCATGGCTGGGGGGGCGGGGTGGGGGGGGGTGGTGGTGGTGTGGGGGATGGGGGTGCGGTGGGCGTGGTGACCAAATGGCAAGAAGGCCAAAAATCGATTTCATGCCATTGTGAAGTCAGTTTGTGATCATCCGCTCCACCTTTCAATGGCAGGCTGCATTTCCCACTGCTGCATGGCGGGAACATAATTTAAATACTTTAACATCTCATTATAAGCCCTGCTCACTGGAATCACACCCCCACATCAAATTTACCACCCATGTCAAACTTACTGCCCACGTCGGTGTGACTTTAGAATGCCGTACTTCATGACTGCCTTTAAAAGGAATGCCTGAACTTTGAGGGGAACTCAGAGGTGAGGGCACACAACCTTGCACAGCTCTTGCGAGCATCACCCATAGTAAATCAAGGAGGAGGTGCCACATACTCGTGATGGGGCAGAGGCAAGTCCCTTCTTCCCGGCTGGCTTTCAGTGCAGTGCCAGTACAAGGGCTCCAGTGCAGGTCAGGCTGGGGGTGGGGGTGTTGAGGGAAGCGGCCATACACTTGGAAAAGCTTGTCAAAAGTAAGCTTTCTTCTGTAGTTGAGGCCATTTAGCCAAGCTCCATTGACATGCTTGGAGTCAGGTCTCTAAAGCTATTCTGCCCACTCAAGCAACGCAAAAGTATGAAATGCTCCAGGACTTTTCACCCCTCAAGCACAGACTGCAAATTATTGTGTGTTTTAGTGAGCAGCAGAACAATTGGCCAACTGAGCAAGTTGTACAATCGCCTGCAAAAGGTGGCCATGGCGCAGTCACTGGAGGAGGCACTCACAGTCCATTGCAATGTCTTTATTAAGGTTTGGACAAGTACCCCTCATGGTTCAAGTTAACAGCACACCTTGCAGCATGGGTTAGGAGAATGCCTGTGCCTAAGCTGAGGGCACAGCATGCAGCCCAGTGGCCAAAGCTGTCACCAATCGGTCAAGTGGAGTGGGGCGGAGGTGAGTGGGATTTTGGAGAGCCATGAAGTGCACTACACACTGGCCATCCAAGTGGCAGCCAGCACTCTGCTGCATGCATGAAGAGGCCTTCAGACTTAACCAAGAGAGGTTCTTAGGATACCTATGCTCACCCACGCATCTCTCCCTTTGATCCTGCAGAAGGAGAACATCAGGATCATGGAGAGCCTGGCGATTTAGCAGTATGCCTTATGGCTCACAGGGAGCAGAGAAGAAGAAGAAAAGAGCAGCAGAGGCGTCTGGCTCAGCAAAGAGCGGAGTACCTCCCTCAAGATGAAGGGGTGGCAGGTCCTGTTGTGCATGCAGCTGGAGATCCACAGTTCGTAGGTGCCTCGCTGAATCCAGGGTCTATAGATGGCACTTGTCAATCCTGCAGATGACTGAGAACCAGTGTCACCGAAGGCTGCGCATGTCTATGGAGATGGTCAGTCACAAATGCCACCTGGTGCAGGATTTGGCATTATGGAGGACATCCACTGCCACTGGATGAGAGAGTGATCACTGTGCTCAATTTCTACACCAGTGTCTCCTTCTAGGGCTCACAGGTGACCTGTGCAGGATCTCACAAGCCTCCATGCACAAGTGTTTCCAGGAGGTCACAGATGCCACTTTCGCAAAGGCACAGAAAGCCCAGGATCAGGAAAGCCAGGAAGCAAGAATGCTGGGATTTGCACTGATCTCAGGTTTTTCACAGGTACAGAGTGCCATTGACAGCACGCACATGGTGCTTAGATTCTAAGCGGTCAACTATGTCAATCGCAAGGGCTTCCACTCATTGAATGTTTAGCTGGTGGGCAACCACACAACTGCATCCTACAGGTCTGCGCACCATTCCCAGGAAGTGTCCACAATTCCCACATCCTTAGCAGGTCTCGGATCCCTGACATCTTCCAGGGTCCACAGAAGCTGCAGGGTTGGCTCTTCAGGGACAAGAGCTACCTAGAGAGGATGTAGCTGATGATGCCCATGCGGCAGCCTCAGACTGCAGCGAGCAATGGTATAATGAGGCTCATGGTGCGACCTCGGCCATGGTAAAGCAACTGATAGGCATCTTGAAAATAAGGTTCTGTTGTCTCAACAGGTCTGGTAGAATACTGCAATACAATCCCCAGAAGGTGTCACGCAACAACGTCATTTGCTGCGCATGGGGGGAGGACCTGACTGAGGAGAAGATGGGAGAGCTGCACGACTCCTCCGATAAGGGGAACATGGAAGGCGATGAGGGTGTTGTGGCCTTGGAGGCAAGGATGCCGGTGATGATGCCATCACACTGGTCAGACGAAGCAGGCGCACTCGGGAGGCCCTCATAACCACAAGATTCATGGAGGATGATGTCGAGATGCAGTGAGGACAGTCCTGACATCCTCACCTTACATCTGTGAACATTTGACTCCTGTGTGGCTGATGGCAGCGCACAAACCCTCAGTGATCAGGCTCCTGTCATGAAGACGCAGCAGAGGCCCTCATAGCCACTCAATTGCAGGAAGCTGATGACAACATGCAGTGAGGACACTCCATAGATCTACACATAGCCTTTGTGAATGTCTGATTCCTGTCTGGCTGAGGGCAGCTCGCTTCACTGTGCTCTGTGATCAAGGTCATATCATGGAGACCTTTGTACTCCTTCAGCATCTGTTCCCTTCAGCAGCACAGCGTCATAGGTCACAGATGCTGAAGAGAAGCGGGGTCAGCCCTACCTCAAAGGTGCTGAGAGCACATGGAGAGAATGATGGAACTCTGTGACACCTGCCCACAACATTCTGGCAGCAATGACAAGCACCACCGAGGTGCAGGTATCAGTAATGTGTCCAGTGAGTGTGAGGCCGGACAATCATTTGGTCAGAAGGTTACACACTGCACAGGAAGAGGCCCTGGACTGAGATACCTGCCTTTATCTTGTGCAGGAATCAAGGTTTCACATCTGAGTGATAGGAACAATGCTCATCATAACAAGGAGCCATAATCAGGGAGACATTCTTGGGAGTTTATTTACAATAGTGCATATTATGTGCCCAGGCTATGCAACTACATCTCCTTAATCTTCCTAACCCTGCCGCTACGCCTGGACATCCACAGCAGAGATGGAGGCAGCCTGCTGACTTCTACACCCTGTGTGTGATGACCTTGGCAGGCAGACTCTGGAGGGCCAAGACCTGGAGGGCCCCAGCTTGCTTTGGATGTCCTGCTGTGGGCCAGCTGCACCCTCTTTGGCCTGTTGAGCTGGAGCTGCAGGGGTCACAGGAAGATTTGGATTAGCCGGACATTGCTGGAGTCACCTGGGTGGATGGCCCTGGGGTATCGATCTGCGGGTCCTCATCCCTATGGGTGCACGATGGCTCCTGGCTGACTCCTTGAAGACAAGGGGAAGCTGGAGTGCGATCAAGTTGCCCCGCAAACTTCTTGCATTGACACTGTTGGAGGCCAACTATGGTATCAGTGATGAAGTTGAGCCTGCGCAGCAGTGCAGACTGATGTCCTGGACCACGGTCTCCATGGCGGCCGCCATCCTACCATCAGTCCTCTGAGTGCCAGAAACCTGGGAAGCCCTTGCCACTGCCTACTGTGGATCAGATAGTGTGCTGTGCTCACCAGATTGTGATCCCGAGACTACTCTAGAACTAGGTCCCACCAAGGTTTGCATCTCTGCACTGGTGGAGGGTGAGGGTGTGTGCTGTGTTGGGTCTTTAATTAGTGTGTAATCAGAATCTTCTTCTGAGGTGTCTTCAATGACCTGGCTCATGGACCCCCTCGGCTGTTTCCCAAATGTGCTTATGAAAGCAAGGAGAGATAATTAGTGCATGACACCGCATGCCGAACAGCAGAGCTTACTCACAGCATGGTTGTCTGATGGATGTTTCACTGTTGGATCCTAAATTGGTTGAGCATCACCAACCTCACCGTCAGCACAGGAATGGTCCAGATCCTCACCGGCCAGTTGGATGACTCTATTTTCAAAGCCTTTGAGGACCTTGATATCAGGCATTCCTCCACCAGTCTGCAATCTCTCCCTTTTGTTGTGTGTCAGCTTGTCCTACATGAAGACAGATGGAGAGAATGTAAGCAGGGCACTGGCCAGGCCTGATGAGAAGGATGCCTGGCATATGTGGGTGGTGAGTGATGCCATGGATGGGATGAAGACATGATCCGTAGGGCAGATGAAACATGTGTGAGAGAGTGAATGGTGATGTCCCTTAAATTAGCAATGAGTAAAGTCCCTGTGGATGTGTGATGGGTTTGTGAGTGTGTGAGTTGAGAGTGATGAGAAGAGTGACTTACCCTGGTGGAACGGAGGAGATCATTCATTCATTCATCCTTCCTCTTTTGGCACTGGGCAGCTGTTTTCTTTTGCACGGCTTTGGCACTGACTACCGCTGCCACTGCCTCCCATGCTGGATTGATGACCTTGCTTTTTGGTCTTCTCTCAGAGCAGGGGTACAGCACTTTATGGCTAGCCTCCACTGCACTGCGTAAGTGCCCAAGGGGGACGTCACTATATTTGGGGGCTGCATGTTTCCTCCCTTTGGCAGCCATGACTTTGCAACAGCTTTTGACACTTTAGAGAGAGCTAGCTCTGTGCAGGGGCACCCTCTAAATATGGCACCCGGATTACTGAAGGCGTGAGGTGACAACAGCGGGCGAATCAGAGGCCACCCTGCCAATGATCTGGAGTGTTTCCTGCACATGCATTATTAATGAGGCAGGACCCGCTGGGAATGGGAAGATGCAACACAAACACCCACCATTGTGGCTGGTGGGTAAAAAGACTTTTTTCATGTCCACTACCACACTTAGTGCAAATCTGGGACAATTCTGCCCAATGGGCTTTTGGTTGGGTTGCTGCACCCCTGCAGTGGGTCCCGTCACATCGGGGTTGCAAAATCCCAGTTAGAGGTACAATGGTGGCCGCATTTATATGACCACAGTTGAAATTCACTAGTTTTCTAGAAACAAGGGTGCTTCCTGATTTTATAGCTGTAATATCTGCTGTGAAGGAATAGTGCAGGATGGATCATTTGTGTTTTGTATGAGTGTTCTTCCTTTGTTGCTGTGGTTCTCCAGATGAACCACAAATCTCCTGTAACCAGCAAAACAGTGAGCTGATCTGACCTGAGGTTTCTCTTCATACCAATCTTTAGCCAGATGCCAGGAGCTGCACACAGAGGTTTGGTGCCAACTTTATTTTGCTCCAAATGGAGACCTGGTACTTCCCTTCAGGAGCATGGCTGGCAGTGGATCAGGGAATCAAACTTGCAATTTGACACTCTGCAGTGACAAACAGTGCTACAAACCTCTATGCCTTTGCAACATAACTGTACAGATTGTGTTTTAATTCAGCAAACATCTTTGGAAATAATGAGGTACCTTGAGTCACATAACTGAGAATAGTAATCATAAAATATATATTCTGACAGAATTTGTCTATGTCTTTGACATTACCCAGCAGCACACCACTCTGCAATAAGTCAGGTTCTATGAAGAATTCTTTTCTCTTTCCTCACTCATCTTGCCTGCATCTGTTTTGGATGTGTTAATCTTAGGGTGTGGCTTCACCAGTAATGTACATGTTTCACTACCCTGTTGTTGTTACCATTGCACATTTGTGAACCTTTACTGTGAGTTTCAGAAAGCTTCACAGAGAGGCATCATGGAGAATTGTGACCCTGTATCAATTCTGCTCTAGTGTGTATGGTTCAGCTACCCATCAAGCGAGCTTGGTAAAGTTATTAATATCTATGAACAATATTTATGACCAACTGTTCTTCATAAATTGAAATTCTTCGTTTCAATATAGTAAAGATGTATGTAACACCTATGCACACATGATGGATGGTGACATTATTGTCTGTTTGGAAAAATAATAAAATACTGTGAATACTGGAAATCTGAAATAAAAACTGAAAATCCAGGAATCACTCAACAGATCAGGCAGCATCTGTGGAGAGAGAAACAAGAGTTTGTTCACTCAGCGTTCTGATATAGGGGAGGAAGATTTAGCTATACACATTCCAACTGGTCAGTCAGGTGACATTGACATTATCATGCATGTAGAACTAATGGCACAAATTTAAAATATTTAGCCAGTAAATTACTCAGGTCATGATCCTGACAGTTATGCTGGAGTTGTGGCCAATGGTGCCATCCAGAGCTGACCTCAACAGAGTTTGCAGGATCACTGAATTGGAGGGGGTGGGGGATATCTCATTGTCTTGGGCTAGTGGATGCTAAGATCCACTACCCAATGATCATTGTTTCTGACCTGGCATTTGCCCAAGGAAACTCACCCGTTCGCTTACTCTTGAAGGGGGTGGCAGAATTGTTCACCACCACCACCGCACCCTACCCCCCACCACCACCCCCCGCACCCCCCACCTCCCCCCCCCCCGCCCCGCCCCACCACCTCCCATCCCATAATTTTAAAGCAATCGGGACAAAAGGGGCAATCTGCAACATTTTCAAAAGAAATTCTTAAGTCTTTGCTTGGCTTGACCCTACAAATGATGCTCAAATATGGGTATCACCAATGAAGGATGGTAATGAAAATTCTTTATAGTGAAGTTGAATGATAGGATGCAGCAATGAAATAGATCTCTGGTTATCAACACTAGAAGGGCATTTACCTGAATGCTCTTTAAGGAAAGCAGGCTTGCAGATCTCATGTTGAAATGAGACTCTACCTTGCAGCACTGATGTTGGCCATCATTAGTCATAGTGCTGACAGAACTGATGATAGCCACGAAGTTGCTTATTCAGTGTGATGGAACATCTCATTTCACTGTGATGTTGGGAAGTTGTCTGTCCCTTATCACTGATTATCTCCTCTTGTGTCCTGAAGTATCTCATGCACAGATGAGACAAAATTGCCAGAATATTTTACTTACTATAATGAAGTGTGAAGTATATTTGGACTGAAGCAAGATCACAGTTTTACTACTGTACTTTGTCTTTCTGCATTTTGCCAATGTCCCAAAACACTGTACAATTGTGTACAATATAGTGATATTTTAATAATACATCCTATTTGTTTTATACAAGCAAAACTACTAAATGACAGGGGAGAAGCTAACATCAGTATTTTGTGCTTTCCCAATTAATGCATTGTGAGTGTGCATGCGTAATACATAAGCCATCCTAATCTTAGCAAGTTGTATATTTGTTGTTTACTCATTCTCTCATTGTGTTAGAATGGGGATATGCAGAGAGCTGCGTTCATGTTTGAAGTAAGTGACATACTTGCCCATATGCCGTTAAACCTGATGTGCAAGGAAACAGTATTTGCTGCAGAGGATGTTGCAGAGGTACAGGGCAATTTTTTGCCTATTGCTCACAGGTTTTTATATGAGAAATACTATACAGTAAGTTGTATGCAATTACTTCAATATTTAGCAGCTTCTTTTGGCTATGAAAGTAGATGTTGGAAAATGAATAATAGAACAAACCTGGCAACTCCTGTAGAAGCACATAAAGCCAATATCATTGTACATCACCCTGAATGTAACATTTCATGTACCACAGTAATTAATAGCTTCCTTAATGGTCCATGAGTCGAACTTGGCTCAAGGTATCAGATAATTAATGAAAAATACATGTTTCCGATCACAGGAACCCTCTCTGAAGTAACAAGGGAAGATGCACCCATACTAGCAACAAATAACAGATGCTTCAAATTTTGCCAAGCAAGTACTTCTGGCTTCAATGAACTCTAGAATAATTTGGAGAAGCTTGGAAAAAGAAATTGTATATCTTGAACTTATTGTAAATTATACTGCACCAATAGGCTACGGTCTGGTGCACCATTCATCACGTATTTTATTACCGCAAATAATTAAATGCAATGCTCTCCATAGATACTTGTTTTTAAGTATCATAGTCAAATCAATCAGCAACTACTACTATGTCCTAATTTAAGTAGCAACATCCCTTTTAAAAATTCACAGCTTTGGCCTTTGCTTCAATGCAGCAAGAAAGAATACTCCCTGAGTTTTGTCAATGTTCAGGATACCTGGAAGAAACTATCAATTGCCCATTCTCCTGGAGAAGACAGTACATTTGTTCTCCAAATTGTACCTCAAAGAAAAGGGAAAATATAGCCACAAGCTGTCTTGCCATTATTTAACTATGTTCCTAATGCAAAATATATGCTATTAGCTGAAAATAGCTTAGTTGGTAGTACTCTTGCCTGAATCAGTATATTGTTGGTTCAAATCCCACACCAGGACTTGAGCACAAAATTCAAGATCAACACTCCATTGTGATACAGAGGAAGTTCATCACCATTGAAAATGCTGTCTTTCAAATGAAGCATTTAAAAAGATACATGGAACTATTTTGAAGAAGAGCAGGGAAGTTATCCACAGTGTCCTGGTGAATATCTACTCCTCACAAAAACAGGTTATCTGGTTATTATCACATTGCTGTTTGTGGGAGCTTACTGTGTGCAAATTAGCTGCCACATTTCGTACTTCAAAAATAGTTCACTGCCTGTTAAGCACTTTGGAACATCCTGTGGTCATGAAAGGTGCTATATAAATGCAATTTTTGTGTAACTGAACTGCTGAGCTGTTCAGATAATAAATTCTCAACTGAAATTCTGCTGTGCCTACCAATATGCAGTAGAAAGCCAAAAACTTGCAGTGCAAGAGAGCCTAGGAGCAGAAGAAATACAGGCAAAGATGCCTGTGGACATAGAAAATGCAGATGGCTTCACCATTTTTAACTTTGACAATCTTTGGTGCTTGTTCCACAATTCAGTGAATTAACACATCAGTCAGTGTCCAGGAAGATCTCACTTTTGATCTCCAGTCTGAGATGGCTGATTTCACCTGGAATGGCAGTTGGGACAATGCAATTAGCTTCATCACCCCTGAGTGAGAGAAGGGAAAAATATGTTCTGGTTCTTGATCCTGATCATTACTGACAAGCACCCACATATGGATATCAGATGAAAACAGGACTGAGCTTGGCTTTGACGCCTCCCCTTGTGGTTAGATATGTTAACACTCACTAGCAGGCTCACATGTGAAGAACAGGCAGTTGAATAAGGTACCGGTGAGCTGCTGGTGTTCGCAAAATCATACACCAGCTGGAGCTGGTAACTTTAGTGTTGGAGGATAGAAAATTGGAAGAATAATCAGCTTGTAAATCCAATATTCTGATGTTGAACTCCTGAAAGCAAGAAGCAAATATGGCAGTGACTTCAGACAGCATATACATTACTTCTTCCTTAATATACAAAAAGGCCAATTTCATGTCTCTTGCCTTCTTGTTCCGGGTTGATGATGAGGGAAACCTGTACAGCCTGTACTGAGAAAACAACTGTGTAAATAAATGGCAGGGGCTTAATGGGTCAGAAACAAAAGGCTGAAAGGCATATGTAAAGCCAAAGCTAAGGTTTTCTGAGTGGAAGGGGACAATCCAAAGTCATTTAGTAAATAGCTAATGTCAAAGATTGTGGTAGTAGGAGCATGAAAGGCCATGGTTTACTGCTATTTCTCCACCACTGCAACTCTGGAAATATTAGATTAAACATTAGATCAAGATTGGAGACAGAAATGCAAGCAGAGTAAAGAAAGGTGCCTGCTCAGCAATATACTCATAAAGGTATCGATTTACCCACTTAAAGAGTCATGTTAAAGTATATTCCCTATGGATGGTTATGCTAAATATTAATAACCTTGGATTCTGATGGACGTTCAAACCACATCTGGTAACTATCTCAGTTAAGCTCAATCTGTTCCCAAGAAGGGTTGCCTGTACAGTTTGAGAAATATGTGTGAACTTGTCATGTTAGACGCTAATATACCGAAAGATCAAGGGCCACAGTTGCCTCTGGAAAAACAAATGGGATAAAATGCTCATTTTTCATTGCAATGTATGGCTCACTAACAAAGTTGCACCAGTAAGTTGTTTTAAGAAAAGCTATTTCTGTGAATATGAATTTTGTTAGCAGGAATAATAGCAACCTATTGTGGTGTAACTCTACCAATGATTTTTCATGCTTAAACAGCTAAAGTCACTTAACCAGTACAAATAAAGAAAAGTTTGTAACTCCATTTTGTTATGACCCGGTGAGAAGGGGTGAACTGGTTGCCCCCTGTTCAACCTCCTTGGTCACAACAAAAGTTTAAATTTCTTTTTCATGAGGGTATGCCTTTTCCAAGTCAGAATGTATTTAACTATTTAAGCTATGAGCAATATGGAGCCAATCAAAACAAAGTTTTCTTGAGACAAAGAAAGAGCAAATTTATTAACTACTAAATCTGAGAAAAATAATAAAAATGCAGTGTTAAGCATTTGGCCCTCATGCAATTGTTCAGGCCCACACACACACACACACACACACAAACACATACAAGTATCAGGAATAAAGGGGAGTAAATGAATATATGGTTAAGTATCCTTTGATTGTTCTTGAGGTGTAAATTGTAAACATTGCAGCCAATTTAGGTTAGCTGGTTTCTTGGATGTGGTCAGATGTAGAGGATATTGCAATTATTAGGAGATTTCACTTCGTTGGTAGGTTTCCTGCAGAATTGGCTTCTCGAACTGGGCAAAATGCTTATTCCAAAAGAGAGAAAGTGCAGCCTTCAGTTTGGTTCCTCAGCTGGCGACTTTCTTGATACCACCAATATCACTTTCAATCTCCCTCTTTTGGCTGACAGCCTTGCCTTGAAATACTTCACCCATTGCGAATCTTCAAGAGATTTTGGGTGTGTCTGTCTGAGGCAGCCATTGTTTCAATATCCCATACCTTGCCTTTTTAATGTCTCTTCCTTAGTTACTAGTTTCAATGGTGTCTGGGTTATAGGAAATGTCTCTCTCTTCACACTCCCCAAAAGGTGATTTGTTTATACCTCACCTTCACCTTGGAACGTGGCCTTGCATTTTTAAACAGTTTGCTCTGTCTCAGTTCAAATTGCAAAATTTTCAGTCAGTTGAAAGTTGAAAAATCATATTTTCAAAAATAAAGGGGCATAGCCTTGTAACCAACTTTAGTGTGCACACAATTTCTACAATGGTTAGATCAAGAAAGCTGGTTTATCAGTTCTGTCGAAGGGTCATGAGGACTCGAAACGTCAACTCTTTTCTTCTCTGCCGATGCTGCCAGACCTGCTGAGTTTTTCCAGGTAATTCTGTTTTTGTTTTGGATTTCCAGCATCCGCAGTTTTTTTGTTTTTATATAAGCTGGTTTATCAATTGGATATACAAATACTTTTTGTTATGGAGAAAGCTATTTTTGGTAGGACAGTTACAGTCTCCTGGTCTGCAAAGTAAGGAACGAGCATGGCAGCATATCATTGGAAAAGTGAACTTGGAAAGACTCAGATGACTTAGTAAGATGTCCAAAAGGCTGCACAACTTACAAAAAAGTGCAAAAGTAAGGCATGAATACTACCAGAAAGTCGCTATGTTGGCTATCTAGAGCTGATTTTCGAATGCTTACAGCCTCATTCACACTGGAAAATAAACCATGCAAATGAAAATTTGAAACAAAGGACCATGTTTGAAGATCACACCACTGAATTTTTAAGTGATCCTCAAAGCTCTCTGGACCGAAACAGATTAGAGCTTTCTTTAAATACTGAAATTAATGTCCTGTATCCACCCTAGGACTCATTTGCTTTTTTATGCACCAATGGGTGCACATGCCCAATTCATTGGGCTTTAGTATGTCCGGACCGACCAGCATTCCTTACAGGGACAGCTGCAAGTCCCTCCAAAAATAGCCCGAAAATGTTTTTTGGTTAACTTCCAATAGCCTAACAAAAAAATTTCAGACCTTGCATGTATCCTTCGGGATCACTTCCCTTTCACAGGTACATACTGTTAGCTGTCAAAATCTGTCTCTCGCCAAAGGAAAGAACCAGCTTCCAATCTAGAGAAACTTCCTTCAGGAATAGACACTGGCCTCTAATTCACTTCAATGTGTGCCTATTTGATCAATTTCTTCAAACAGAAAGGTCAATTTAAACACATGCTTCACCTTATGACCTAAACATCATAAGCATGCTCCAGTCTACCCATAAACAATGCCACGGGACAACAGCTAGTGAATGCACACTGTAGTGTAGGTAAGAACAATACACTTCCCAAACCAATAAGTATGCTTATGAAGTCATATTTTTGTCCTTTCATGGAACACAAGGAGCACAGTATTCTACAGTGCATACCTGAAGATCATATCTCACGCATCAAACAACCATAAATTCTGCTTTCTATCAGTCTGCTCACTGACGCTCAGTTTGTGTTCTGCCAGGCCCTATCTGCTCCTGACCTCATTGCATTTTTGGTTCAAATGTGGACAAAAGTGTTGAGCTCAAAAGGTGACATGAGAGTGACTGCTCTTGACATTAGGCATTTTACCAAGTATGGTATCAAGGAGTCCTAGCAAAACTGGAGTCAAGGGAGTCAGGGGGAAAATCTCCGTTGGTTGGAGACATACCTATCACAAAGGAAGATGGTTGTGATTGTTGGGGGTCAATCATTTCAGCTCCAGGACATCACTGAAGGGTTCATCAGAGTAGTGTCCTAGGCCCAACCATCTTCAGCTGTTTCACCAATCACCTTCCCTCCATCTTAATGTCAGAGGCGGTGATGTTTGCTGATTGCACATGTTCAGCACCATAGGCACCTCTTCAGATAGACCTGGACAAGAATCAGGTTGGGCTGATAAGTGGCAAGTAACATTAGCACCACATAAGTGCCAGGCAATGACCATCTCCAACAAGCAAGAATCCAACCATCTCCCTTGACATTCAATGGCATTACCATCACTGAATCCCCCATCCTGGGGATTACCATTGACCAGAAACTGAACTGGAGCAGCCATATAAATACTGTGGCTACAAGAGCAGGTCAGTGGGTGGGAAATCTGTGCCAAGAAACTCACCTCCTGACTTTCCCAAAGCCTGTCCACCATCTACAAGGTATAATTCAGGAGTGTGATGGAATACTCTCCACTTTCCTGGATGAGCGCAGCTTCAACAACACTCAAAAAGCTTGACACCATCCAGAACAAAGCAGCCCACTGACTGGCACCCCATCCACATTCATCAACATAGTGGTGAGTTTTCATAAACATTATCCAAAATATAACAATTCATAACATTATACATTTTTAACAATTAACTTATTACATACAGCACAAATAACATTCTACCCCCATGCTGTCACAATGTCCATTAAACAGTCCATATTCGCAGCATCACGATGTTCAACCAGTATCAACCAAATGCATGTAAAAGCTAAGATTTAAAGTTATTTTACAGTGATTCTTAAAATCCTTCTTCTCATACGTTACGATCCGCTTAGAGACCCGTAACTTTTTGTTTAAAGCAGACAAAGTTTGAAATCTGAGTTATCCACTAGGTGAATAAAGCTACAAGATTCCATGGTTTTAAACAAACAAAATGAGCTTTACTATACAAAGTCAGAAAAGAAAAACCATTTACATTATCTATCTTATACCCTAAAGTTCAGAATTAACATAAGTTAATATGACTTAACAAAAAAACACACCAGTTTGCATGTTAATTGGCAGAATTGACCAAAGCAGATCCCACAGATATTTTAGCAACCCACACAGATGTCAGTGACCACTGTGAGTCACAAAATCTTGGAAAAACTCTGTATCCTTCACATGGAATTTCACGTCTTTACTTTTGAAGGTCTAGCCTCTGAATTCCCATCAAACCACTATGATTTATACTGCCTCAATAACTCCTCACCTCTTAATGGTTCAATATCTTCTCCCAAGACCATGTTCCATAGGATTCACAAAGTTGTATTCCTGCCCCTAATTACTGGCACAATTCCCACTATTTTTCAGACTTTTAGCTTCACTAAGCTGGTTCTGCTCCTGGGATTTCTTTGAACTCCAGTCTCCTAGCTGCACTGAGCTATAAATGGCTCCAAGGGCTTCTCAGATCCCTAAGTGCCTAGCTTGGAGCCAGTGAACTTTCACCACCTTCTCAACTCCTCAGGAATTCTCTGAGCCCTAACTGCCTGGAGCCTGCAAATACCTCCCAGAGTTTCTCCATGAGCTGCAAACCACATGAGGTCTAAGCTGCAATTAACAGCTGCATACAACAGCTCCCAGGGCTTCCCTGAGCCCTAACTGGCTGAAGCCAGCTAACAGCGGTACTTTTTTCATTATATCCTCTTCCCCTGCTGCAGAACACTCACGTAAGTTAAAGCCAGAGAATATTCTTAAGCTTCACCCATCTTCATGCCAATGTAGCCTGCTCTGGCTTATCCTCAAACTCACCTCCAAGCCAATTATCCCTCCTTTACAATTACTCCAGCTAAGTAAACCCACCTGCTGTTTATGGCACCATCTCTTCTATTCTGAATCTATTAAACAAACATGGGTAACCTTCTGAACAGCCATTTTCTTTTAGTTGTTGTAGGAATCTCTAAAGCCCAGCATTTTAGTTACCTTACCTCCACAACAACTCCCCAGAACTAAACGTTACCTCTAAAATATCAACATGAACCATGAGCTAGATGTTTGTCACACATATGACTGACAGGTGGTTACATTTCTCATGATGATTAAAGTCCATTTTATTTCCATGTCAAAGGTTAAAAGATGGCACAATTTATTCAGTCTGGCAAATTTTGTTAAGAACAATATTGCTGACTTTTGATAGTTCATCTGGTCTTTGAAATCCAAGAGATGTAAATTAGAAGAAATTCTCTGCCATAATTCTTTTTACCCTCTGGATTCAGTATTTCATAGGGTTCTTCTTTAAAACCAGATTTTGCATTGTCATCAGGGTGTTGACTTTTTAACCCAGTCTTTGGATCACCCTGTTCAGCTTTTACCTTCTGATCTTGATTCTCTTTCAGACGTATAGGTTCTTTAATGTCCAAATTTGAAAAAAAATGTCTCAGTTAGTCTACCCTCCAAGCCATCTCTACAGTATAAATGTGGGATTATGGATCTCCTTCATTGCTTTAAGAATATTATTGATATTATGTTTATGTTCTGATAAAAAATCCTGATATTCCTTTTTACTTGCAGTTTTCTACACTCTTTCTGTTTTTTGTCTTCTCATTCAGTGTGACATTTGTCAATTCCTTCAACACAAGAGCCATAGCTTTTTCGTTTTGACATTTTATTTTCCACTCCAAAACTTTAATATGACCCCATAATTCCACTGCATCAGCATTAGCTACAAACTAGTCCTTTTGCTTTAAAGCACTGTCTTTCTCTTTTTGTCCATTAGGCCAGAGCATTGTTGATCTATTCTGTTTTGACACCTGTGACTTAGAGTCTGCAGGCAAGTTTAATAGAGACAGATCCAATTCACTTTCAGTTGACCCTAACTCTTTCTTGTCAGTCTGAGGTTTTAGTGTCCCTATTCTCAGAAGTTTGAGCTTTTGACTCCTAAGGCACATTTTTTGTTGAAGCATTACTTTCTACATCAGGGTTATAAATAGTCCCAGATTTCTCTGGTCCATTGTCAATTTCAATGGAGTTGCCTCCCATCCCTGGAGATGGCAATACCCTATACCCTGCAAAGTCATTTCCTAGTATGAAATCAGCATTATTGATAGACAATTTAAACATCACTTCAACAATAACAGACCCATTGACCAAAGCACAGTTTAAGTTCACTCTACACAATGGAACAGGTAACAATTTCCCCAAATTCCCTGTATCAATACACTTTTATTTAGCAAATTTTCAGGGAGAAATCATGTATTTTGCTCACATCAAGCTTTGAGCTGATCCCATATCCTGAAGGGTAAAAACCTTTTTAGCCCATTTTTTAGACAAAACTGGAGTTACTTCAACTTCAAATGTAAAACTCCCAAAATTAGTTATGGACAGGGGGGTGTGAGATGATTTCCCCCTTTTCTCACCTCTCGGCTGACTGCGACAAGATGTAATTTGAGAATGAGTATTTTAACCCCTTGAGTGCTGTGCCTTTAAAAACAGACACTAAAACTAGCTTTTTTTGTAAGTTTAAATCAAAATAAAGAATTAATGCTCATTTTTCACAACACTCAAAATGTAATTGCAGCAAACACCCACTCTTCACACACATAAGGTAAGATGATTTCTAAAAATGTCGCATGCACTTAGTTAGCTTAAAGGGTAAAAAGAAAGTCAATTCTAATCATTTCTCAAGGTGGTACTTGAAACATAGCAGGCTTGAAGGATTCTCTCTTGATGCACTGGAGAAAAAAGGTCAGAAGTTTCTGGTGTTGAGTTCACACTGGTTCACCCCAAGAAGACGTAAGATTATAGTTTTCCAGTTAAGGTTGGTCAAACCCTTGTAGTGAAGAACTTTAATCTTGCAGGTAAAATGAATAAGCCCCACTTCTGTGCCTTAGGTGACTTTTGAGGCAGGATTTAGAGCCTTTCTGTTGTGGTGAAATTCTGGGCCCATGCCTTTTTCTTGAGGAAATTCCATAACAGTCTGATCTCTCTCTTCCTCAGATTTCTTAACTTTTGCCTATAAGCTTCTGTCACTAACTCATATGCATTAAACATAGCAGTCTTAACTGTATTATAGGGTGGGATTTACCAGCCCACCTGCCACCGGGATCATCCAGACCCACCAAAAGTCAATGGACTTTGGGCTGGGCCACCAAATTTCCCGGAGTGCATCCCGGCATTTCAGGGCTGGAAAATCCCAGGCTTAAGCTGTAGACTGTTAATCAGAAAAAGTTGAATAAATCACCTATGCTTTCCTTGCCAAAACATTTTTAAATAAAATTGTCCAAATTTCTTGTGGCCATTGTAACTTCATAGCAATTTTCTCAAATGAGACAAAATACATTTGAACTCTTCCTCCTGAATTTAGGCACAAGGTGAAATTTCCTTGCAAAATCAAAACCAGGAGCAACAATTTCCGGTCGGCAAGCAGGGACGGTGTCCGCTCGCTGATGCGTAATATAATGCGGGGTTACACCGGGCGTGCGTTCCAATGTCACCCTGTGTCATTTGGATTCTGTCAGTGGCCACTTAAGGCCTTTAAAAAAGTAATTTACCTAATTAATGGGCCTACCCGTCCAATCTTACAGTTGGCAGGCAGGCAAAGAGCCCAGGTGGCCTTCCGAAAAAGCATGGAACCTCATCCACGGGCGGGATGAGGTTTCATGAGGGACTTAAAATGTTCGGAAAGATTTTAAATAAAAGTAATGGACACGTCCCAGCTCATGTGACAGTGTCAGTAAGACTAACAGGTCTGTAGTTCTCCATTTTCTCTCTCCCTCCCTTCTTAAATAGTGGGGTGGAACATACTGCTTTCCAATCTGCAGGAACCATTCCACAATCCACAATAGCATTTTGGAAGATGATCACCAATACATCCACTATTTCCATAGCAACCTATTTCAACACTCTGGGATGTAGAATATCAGGTCCCAGAGACTTATCAACCTTCAGTCCTACTAATTTCTCCAATATTTCTCTTACTAATACTAATGTACTTAATTCCCCATTCTCCCTAGTCCTTTGGCTCTCTAATTCGGGGAGATTCCTTGTATCTTGCTCAGTGAAGACACACAAAGTAATAATTTAGCTTCTCTGCCATTTCTCTATTCCCTGTTATAAATTCTCCTGACGGCCTGTAATGGACCCACATTTGGCTTTGCCAAACGTTTCCTTTCTACATATCTACAGAAGGTTTTACAGTCTTTTTTTATGTTTTTTTTGCCAGTTTACATTCATATTCTATTCTCGCTTTCTTTATCAGTTTCTTGGTCTTCCTTTGCTATTCTAAAATCCTCCCAATCCTCAGGTTTACTGCTATTTCTGGCAACTTTATAGGCCTTTTCTTTTAATTTTACACAATCCTTAACTTCCTTTATAAACATAAAAACAAAAAACTGCGGATGTTGGAAATCCAAAACAAAAACAGAATTACCTGGAAAAACTCAGCAGGTCTGGCAGCATCGGCGGAGAAGAAAAGAGTTGACGTTTCGAGTCCTCATGACCCTTCAACAGAACCAGGTGAATCCAAGGAAGGGGTGAAATATAAGCTGGTTTAAGGTATGTGTGTGGGGGGGGGTGGTGGGTTGGGTGGGGGGAGAGAAGTGGAGGGGGGGGTGTGGTTGTAGGGACAAGCAAGCAGTGATAGAAGCAGATCATCTAATTCGGGGAGATTCCTTGTATCTTGCTCAGTGAAGACACACAAAGTAATAATTTAGCTTCTCTGCCATTCCTCTATTCCCTGTTATAAATTCTCCTGACGGCCTGTAATGGACCCACATTTGGCTTTGCCAAACGTTTCCTTTCTACATATCTATAGAATATCTTCTCTCCCCCCACCCAACCCACCACCCCCACACACACACCTTAAACCAGCTTATATTTCACCCCTTCCTTGGATTCACCTGGTTCTGTCGAAGGGTCATGAGGACTCGAAACGTCAACTCTTTTCTTCTCCGCCGATGCTGCCAGACCTGCTGAGTTTTTCCAGGTAATTCTGTTTTTGCCTTAATTTCCTTTGTTAGCCACGGTTGTCTGACATTTTTGGGGTTTTGTGCTTTGAAGGACTATATAGTTGCTGTAAACTATGTAATAATTCTTTAAAGACTATCGATTGCCTATGTACTATCGTACCTTTTAATGTATTTTCCCAAACCACGTCAGCAAATTTGCCTCTCAAACCTTCATAATTTCCCTTGTTCAAATTTAATACCCTGATTTCAGATTGAACTATCTCACTTTCAAACATAATCGCCTGAATTTTACCTATGGTGTGGGAGTGTGATCCAAGGACCTGGAAGCGGGTGTGATATCTGCTTCCGCCCACGATTGGCTCCCGATTCTGATTTCATGCTGACTGGCCAATTAACAGCCAGCTGGCATGAAATGCGCTGAGACTGGCTCAGTGTTGCTGGTGAGGGAGGGGGATGGTTGGGAGCAGGACGGATGCCGGGTCCAATGGGATTGTTGGTGGGTGTGATTTAAAAGTGTACAGGGAGCTCCCTGAAGGCTGCTAAGGTGTGGTAAGAGCCTCAGGGAGCAGTATGTGAGTCTGTCAACTGTCTGGAAGGATATTTTTTGTCAGACCAGTAATTATGGCCTCAGGACCTGCTTCCCATGCCAGGCAGGAAGGAAATGCCCTTGGGCACTCTGCTCCCCATTTTACCAGTGAATGCCAAGGTGTTCTTCTGGAGGCAGTGAGTGCCTGGCCAGGTACATTGATTCCGTGGGACAGTAAGAAGAGGCCACCGCACCAAACTAAGAAGGCATGGATGGAGGCGGCTGCCCAAGTGAGTGACCATGATGTTGTGTGCAGCATTTGGCTCCAGTGCAGGCAAAGGTTCAATGACCTTCTGCGCTCTTCCAGGGTGAGTAATGAATCCATTTGGAACTGTGTATAGTTGTCTTAGTGGGTGGCAGGACTTGTTGGCGCTCATGGGTGTGAAATGCAGAGTGACAAATGGTACATATCCCTGTGCATTGAAAGACTGAAAAATGTGCCGGGTTGGCTTGGATGTATGCAGGGTTGAGGTGTGTGAATGTGATGGGCACCTGCACCTGTATCTCTTGGGGGGTTGGGGCTGGTATGGTCTGGCATGTTGAGGGGGACTCATGAAAGCACTTTCATCCTTACAAGAGAAGGGGAGTCATAATGCTCAGGAGTGAGGATGAATGAGTACAGGTGTGCCCAACCTCATGATTTTTATGCAGGCGGAGGAAGAAGCATTGGAGATGGCCTGCGAGCGTGGACCCAAATCCACAGTTCATGGAAAGGTGGGGGGCGGTCTTGGAGGAAGGTAAGAGTCCAATGGACAGGGGAGAGTTTGGGGAGCATATAAGGGATGTAGGGCAGTCGCATTTGGAATGCAACTTTTAAACCAATAGTCCCTGTTGCTCATCCATTCATAACACCTCTGTGAGGCAGTTGTCCATAGTGAGAAGCAACCAGGATGCATGTACTGTTACTTCGTAATGATGTTTGCTACTGACATTTTCCCTTCCTCCCTCAGAAGCGCCATCCTTACAACACTAGGCAGACCCCGAGGATCTTCCCTTGACCCCTGAGGAGGAGCCCCTCACAGATGCACCTGTGTCTCTCTCTCTGCACCAAGCAGCAGCACAGACACAGGCACATCGGTGGATATTAACATGTCAGAGCAGATGGTAGTGCACAATGGTGAGGGCATATCATACTCACCTGAGGAACTGGCAGAGGCTGAGAGTCCAGAGAGCATTGGCACCCTGAGGACTGCTGGAGACCAGGACGATGTTGAGGCTGAGGCAGATGATGAGCCTCTGTAGTCATTCATCAAGTGGCAGATGCGGATGTCCAGCAGGATGCATGGGAAGATCTGGCAGAGATTCCTGAGGGTCTGTGAGCCATGGTCTCTGTCTTGGAGGAGTCCACATGGAGAGTGTACACTGTGTTGAGCCAGAGCTCTGAACACACAGACTCCTCTACAGAGAGAATGGCGATTCTCATGGAGAGACAGCTCCAGGAAATCAGTCACGGTTTTCTGCGGTTGCATTCAGGCCTGAAAACTCACAGAATGGCATTGACCTCAGCACGCCTCTGTCAGTGTGATATAGGGATAAGGCACTCAGCATCTCTGCTAGCTGCCTGTCCATCAATGGTTCAAACCAACCTCATGTTGGCAGATGAGCTTCAACTTGCATCTGCCATCTCCTCTCAGGGTGATGTGGATGATGGCACCAGCTCCTTCGCCCCTCTGCCAGTAAGACAATGAGACCACAACAACTAAGGAGTACCCAGCCATGGTGCTGTTCTGTCCCGCCCAGACACATTCTGCACAGGCTCCGCCGGCCAGTGGACAGCCGCCAAGATCATCAAGGCCCACAGGCTGCTTCCAATCCAGCTACCAGCAGAAGGTGGGGGAGGGGTTGGGGGGGGGGGGGGGGGGGGGGGGGGGGGGGGGGGGGGGGGGGGGGGGGGGGGGGGGGGGGGGGGGGGGTGGGGGTGGGGGTGGGGGGGGGCACCGAGACGTTGCACTCTTAAAAGTAAGTTGAAGTCACTATGATCACAAAAGGGATTGTTACGGGTGATTTAGCTTTCCTTGGCACATGTGCACTGATGGCATTCAAATGGCTTCATGCTTCAGAAAGGGAATTGGCCTGGGAGTCATGTGCAACACAGAGGAAGGGATGCAAACTTTATTTCAGAAGCCAGACCTTGACTTAAGGGTGACAGGATTGTCTCAACAGGAAAGATCGTTAAAATGGCACTACCCTTGTCATCACCTTGACTCCTTGCATTGGATGCCTAGCTGTAGGTTCTCAGAATTAAGACCTTCCTGGTCTCCCTGCCTCCCATAAAGGTCCTCACATTGGCATCCACCTCCTCATCCAGGGCTCCTCCGGCTCCTCCTCAGACCCAGAACTTGAGTCGTCCTCTGCGGCACGTGGAGCAGGATCGCTGTCTTCATCCTCCAATCGGTCCCCCTTGACAAAGCCAGGTTGTGCAGAGCGCAGCAGACAGCCACAATAATTGAGACGCTCTCAGGAGGACATTGAAGTGCTCCTCCTGATCAGTCCAGGCAGTGAAACCTCATCTTGAGCAGCCCAATGATCCTCTCAATTACCGCACTTGTAGAGGCATGATTTCGATTTCTCCTTTCCTCTGCTTCTGACCCTGGGCGTTGGAGTGGCGTCATGAGCCATCTTTTCAGGGGATAACCTTTGTCCTCCAGGAGCCAACTATCCAATCGAGCTAGAGTGATGAATAGCCTTAGCACCTGGGAGTGTTGCAAAATGTATGCATCATGGCAGCAGCCTGGGTACCTAGTGCAGGCTTGCAATATCTGAATCTGGTGGTCGCAAACAAGCTGGTCATTCAGGGATTGGAACCCCTTTCTGTTGATGAAGGCACACGGCTCACCTGCTGACACCTTTATGGCCACATGCCTGCTAGATAATGGCATCTTCTGTGGTCCCTTCTGCATTGCACTTCCTGCTGGCCCTGCACCTCCTCTGGCTGCACTTCTCTTTCCACAGGTTGCACTCTGGGACACAGCATGCAGGCACCTGGCCTTCTCTCCCTTCTGGCTCTCTCCTCCTCTTCTGAGGAGGTCCTTCCAGCAGAGTAGACAATCCCCATTTTCTGAAATACAGGTTGTACAGGATAGTGCATAGGAGGGTACTCTTGGCAGAAAGCCTCTGAAAACGTTGGTAAACCAAAGAGTCCTCCAGAACACAGAGAAAATGCAATGAGCTGTCTGAAAACCACCTCTAACCAACTCACAGCCAAACTCCTACCCACTCAACTTGCAAAGATTCTGTTTGCCTTTTATCCTGCCCTAGATTGAGTTTTAATTAAAAACACAATGGCCGCCTGGCCAAGTAGCCTGTGTCAGGCGTGAAATTGCAAGGGTCATGTAAAATCCCAGTGAATTACCTTCTTAATTGGCCTAATTGTCAGCCGGCACACTTCCAAGATCCGTGCATGCCTGCCGATTATAATATTGTGTGAGGGCACAATAACGCCAGGACACCCCCATGCCTGACATCTTCTCACATGATTTTACATGAGATCGGGACCGCCGTGCGTCCACTCCGACACCATAAAATTCTGGCTAATGTAAAATTCTATCATACTATGGTCACTCATCGCTAAAGGTTCTTCTACAACAAGATTATTAATTATCCCTCTCTCTTTACATAATACTAGATCTAAAATAGCCTGTTTTCAAGTTGGTTCCTCAACATACTGTTCTAGAAAATCATCTCTAACATACTCCAGAAAGTCCTCTTCCACAGCATTAGTGCTCATTTGATTTGCCAATATATGTGCAGATTGAAGTCACCCATGGTTACTGCACATGCTACATGCTTCTCTACTCTCCTGATTAATACCATACCCCGCACTACCACTATTGTTTGGTGGCCTATAAACAACTCCTCCCAATGTTTGCTGCCCCTTGCTGTTTCTTAGTTCCACCCAAACAGATTCCACATTTTGTTCTTCTGATCTGAGATCCCCCTTACTAACTAACTGCTCCCATTCCTTATGATCAGCACAACACCTACTTCTTTTCCTTCTCACCTATGCTTAACATAGTTGAAGGCATTAAAAGAGCCGAGTTTAGGTGCCACCACCCAACAAGTATCCTAAATTATTTGAGGTCTTGGGCTTTTGCACTTTCACCTGAGTCAAAAGATTATAGGTTGAAACTGAAGTTGTTGTTGCTGCTGCTGTTGTTCCTTCCATGTGTGGCCCGTCCCCCCCACTAGCCTCCTCATCTTCCAGCTTCAAGCCCATTCTCCTTTAAGGCAGTAGACAGTAATGATTTTGCATATCTTACATCAGCATGTCACTCAACAGCAGAATTGTTGCTTCAACATCCCAGTGTGCATTCCACAGTTACTCGTGCTGGCAGACACCTCCTTGTATCTGCGTTTTGCTGCTGTATGTGGGTTTCTAACTGCACTCATGAGCCCTGGGTGCAGAAGGTAGCCCTGGTCCCTTAAAAACTTTAAAATAATATGCGGATTGCTTCAAAATAAAAACAGGTTCTTCCTGCATAACAGGCATTAATGTACAAGAAGATATTTGTTCTCTGAAACCACCTGTATATTAATGGAGTGGTTTCCTTTCTTTTCCATGTGCATTGGGATTGGAAATTCCTCAAAGCAAACTGGGTTCCATCTATAATCCCTTGGATGCTTGCGAAGTTTTCCATATGGTAACAGTTCTGCACCCTTTCCTGTAGATGTCTCCACCGAATGTGACAAAGAGGTCAATCGTGATGTTGGTCACATAGTTTATGCAGGAAATAACTAGCTGAAAACTGGTTTATCTGGCAGATGTCTCATGCAGGTTTTTGGAAAGATCCTGGTGCATAGGCCTTGGTAACTTTGAAATGAAGACTCAAAAGCAGTTCTCCTCTCTTTCGTCACGGTGATTGTAGTGTAATCTATAAATATGGGTGCTGGGATATTGGTCCAGCATGTATATAGTGGGCTGAATTTGAAGAGGTACAGTGATATTGTCACTAGAAAAGTAATCCAAAGACCCAGGGTAATGCTTTGGGAGCTGGGTTCAAATCCCGCCATGGCAGATGGTAGAACTTGAATTCAATAAAAACCTGGAATTAAAAGGTCTAATGATGACCAAGAAATCATTGTGGTTTGTTGTAAAAACCCATCTGGTTCACTAATGTCCTTTAGGGAAGGAAATCTGCTGTCCTTATCTTACTTTACCTGGCCTGGCCTGCATGTGACTCCAGACCCACAGCAATGTGGTTGACTCTTAAATGCCCTTTGAACAAGAGCAATCAGGGGTGGGCAATAAATGCTGGCTTAGCCAGCAATGTCCAAACCCCATGAAAGAATAAAAAAACAAGCCCTGTGGGACAGGCTGGGAGGTGGGGAGGTTTATAAAATGGTGAAGGAAGGCAGGGGATGGAGTGCTTGTCACCATCCTGTCAGTATGGCATTTTGGGAAAGGTGGGGAATGGTCCTCTTGCCCTGAGGCCAATTGAGCCACATAAGTAGCCAATTAGGGGCCTCTTTCTGCTGTAGCTGACATTTTGCCTGCAGCCCAGGGGCCATCTGCCGTGAGAGGAGACCACATGGGTGAAGCCCCTATGGACTCAGTGGGGAGACTTTCTATTGCCCGGTGACAATAGCCAGCTCTAAAGCAACGCCCCCTCTGCTCCTGCTACCCTCAACAACCACTCTCCCCACCTCACTGGGACTGCCTGACTGGCTCCAGCACCCCCAGACCCCACATACTTGGTTGGGAGGATGGCCTGCTCCCATGGCATTCGCAGCAATTGTCCTCACTCCCGGTGGCATTGCTGAGACTCCTGAACTGCTGGCCCTCCGATAAGTTGGCAGCTGTTGGGGGCGGCACCAATCTTTTAAAGGAGTAGGAACCTGACAGCAAGTAATTGTTTCCGGGCAGCTGAAAAATGCTGCCGGGGGTCCTACAAATATCTGAGGGGGTTGTCTCAGCTTCCGTTGGAGCCCCTATCACCCCAATAAAATTCTGGCCAGTGGGTGAATTTTAGCAGGGCTTCCTCTTCCTCGCCTGCATTATCTTTGACAGAAGAAATATAGAATTCCAGTTTATTGCCAAATTTACAGCAGGCAAGTTGGGGAACACACACTGAAATTCACCCCCATTGTGTGTTTGCACTTACAAATGCTCCCCTCACAAAATGTACAACTCATAACACATTATGAAAAACCTCCAACCCCTTTTATGAAGCAGCGTAGGCTTCACTCACTCATCAGTCACGCATTGTTCAAACCAGTGAAATTAACTGTGGGACAATTTTTCCCTTTTCATTAATTTAATTTCCTCTCCCTTTTCAAAAGTAATTCATTAGAAAATTGAGCAAGGCCACACACCCCATTTGTCAGATCCTGTGCAGCTGGTGGGTTTCACAAAATCAGAGTCAGTGCAGTTTCCTTTAAATACATGTAATGATATAAAAGCAATTATTAATATATGGATCAAGTATATTCTGCTATCTTGCAAATAATAAATAGCAACAGAAAATTGGTGTAGTTCTTGTGTCTCTGATTGTTCTAACTTTCAATACTGATTATAATTCAAAGTACAGCTGCTCAATGGCCATAATAATTCATTCCACATTATTGCCCATTCCCTGCCTTAAGTGCAAAAGAACAAGTTGCACATTTATAGAGCCTTTAATGTAGTAAAACATCCTAAGGCACTTCATAGGAATGTTATCAATAAAATTTGATACCAAACCATGTCAGTGACATTAGGACAGATAGCCACAAAGTTGGAACTAAGAACGTTCCATGAAGGATGAGGGAATCATGGTAAAATGGTATTGTCGCTGGAGTAGCAATTCATAAACTCAGGGGAATGCTCTGGGGATTCGGATTTGAATCCCACCATGGCAGATAGCGAAATTTGAATTCAATAAAAAGCGGGTGTTAAAAATCTAATGATGGCCATGAAACCATTGTTGATTGTTTTACAAACCCATCTGGTTCACTAATGCCCTCAGGGAAGGAAATCTGCCATCCTCACCTGGTCCGGTGTACATATGACTCCAGGTTCACAGCAATATGGTTGCTTCTTAGATGGACTGGCCACTTAGTTGTATCAAACTACTAGAAAGTCTAAAAGGAATGAAACCAGATAGACCATCCAGCATCAAACTAGGCACTGGAAACGATAACAGCAAACTCAGCTCTGTCAACCCTGCTTATGGGGGCTAGTGCCAAAATTGGGAGAGCAGCTCACAAACTAGCCAAGCAACAGCCTGACATAGTCTTACTCATGGAATCATACTTTACAGATAATGCCCCAGACACTGCTACAACAGTGGCATCTACCTGGCAATATGGAAAATTGCCCAGGTATGTCCTAACACAAAAAGCAGGACAAATCCAGCCCAGCCAATTACCAGCCCAATTAACCCCTACTCTCGATTATCAGCAAAGCGACAGAAGGGGTCATCAACAGTGTTATCAAGCAGCACTTGCTTAGCAACAACCTACTTACTGATGCTCAGTTTGGGTTCTGCCAGTGTCACTCATCTCCTGACCTCATTACAGCCTTGGTTTAAACATGGGCAAAAGAGTTGAACTGAAGAGTTGAGGTGAGAGTGACTGCCCTTGACATCAAGGCAGTATTTGACCAAGTGTGGCATTAAGGAGCCCTAGCAAAACTGGTGTCAATGGGAATCAGGGGGAAAACTCTCCACTGGTTGGAGTCATATCTAGCACAAAGAAATATGGCTATGGTTGTTGGAGGTCAATCACCTCAGTCCCTGGGCATTGCTGCAGGAGTTTTTCAAGGTCGTGTCCTAGGCCCAACCATCTTCAGCTGCTTCATCAATGACCTTCCTCACATCATAAGGTCAGAAGTGGGTATGTCGCTGTTGATTGCACAATGTTCAGCACCATTTGTGACTCCTCAGATGCCGAAGCAGTCCATGTCTAAATGCAACGAGACCTGGACAATATCCAGCCTTGAACTGACAAGTGGCAACATTCACACCACACAAGTGCCAGGCAATGGCCACCTCCAACAAGAGAGAACGTAACAATTGTCCCTTGACGTTCAATGGCATTACCGTCGCTGAATTCCCCACTATCAACCTACTGAGGATTACCATTGACCAGAAACTGAACTGGACTAGCCATATAATTACTATGGCTACAAGAGCAGGTCAGAGGAATCCTGTGGCGAGTAACTCATCTCCTGACTCCCCAAAGCCTGTCCACAATCTACAAGGCACAAATCAGGAGTGTGGTGGAATATTCCCCAGTTGCCTGGATGAGTACAGCTCCCACAACACTCAAGAAGCTTGACACCATCCAGGACAAAGCAGCCCACTTGATTGGCACTCCGTCCACAAACATTAACTTCCTCCACCACTGACGCACAGTAGCAGCAATGTGTACCATCTACAAGATGCACTGCAGGAACTCACCAAAGCTCCTTAGAGAGCACCTTCCAAACCCATAAGCGCTACCATCTAGAAGGACAAGGGCAGCAGATATGTGGGAACACCACCACCTGGAAGTTCCCCTCCAAGCCACTCACCAACCTGACTTGGAAATATAGCGCCATTCCTTTACTGTCATTGGGTCTAAATCCTGGAGCTCCCTTCCTAAAAGCCCTGTGGGTGTACCTACACCATATGGACTACAGCAGTTCAAGAAGGAAGCTCACCACCACCTTCTCAAGGGCAATTAGGGATGGGCAATAAATGCTGGCCTAGCCAGCGACTCCTCATCCCATGAATGAATAAAAAAAATGGAGAGTTTTAGTGGGACTCAAATATAGCCCATATTTCTTTTTTAACTTTTCTCTAAATTTTCATAAAAACATATGAACATACGAACATGGAGCAGGAGTAGGCCTTTCAGCCCCTCAAGCCTGCTCCGCCATTTAATAAGATCATGGCTGATCTGATAGTAACCTGAAATCTGCTTCTCACCTACTGCCAATAACCTATCTCCCCCTTGCTTACCAAGAATCTATCCACCTCTGCCTATTTAAAATTTCTCTGAAAATTCATTTTGTTTATCACGGTAAAAAGCCTACTGGTCTAAAACTGAGCTGCTAATTAATGGCAGTAGATGTACAGAAAAGATCAAAATATGAAGAAGAATGGTCTGTGGTTCTATTTTTTCATTCTGCATTTTATCAGCACTAAAAATATCAGTGAACTTCAGTGTTACTTGACTTTAAAGTTTAAGTTAAGCTTTGTTCTGTTGGTAGCAATTTTTACTTGAATTATATACCATTTCAGTGAATGACTTTGAGCTTACATTTTGAAGGTCAAATATCTACTGTGCTGTAAACAGAACTCTAAACTGAATTCTTTCAAACTCTGTCTCAGAATATAGTGAGCACTAATTAACTGCACAGTTATGACATACATTTATAAGTAATGTTCCAGATTAAACTCTGAATCAAACATCAATTCTTACTTAGTGTTTATCTTTCATAAAATAAGACAGTGGAAGCAATAGTTTCCCAGGTATTCAATCATTCTCTCTGTGTCACAGGAGAGGCAGTTTGGGAATGAGTCTGCCCACAGTTCACAGCTGACAGAGCTGAGATGGAATCATAAAAGTCAATTAATCATTAAAAGCTGTTACAAGCACACATTGAACAGCTCTGGCATGAAATGTTAATCAGTCCAGTATCAATATAATAAATTCCTGCAAATTGGAGAGATCAATAACTTTGAAGCTGAAGAGATCAATTGCAGGGCACCAGGCCTCTCCTTTGGGCCCTGGTGACATGGTTGCCACGCGAATAAAACACCTCCAGGCATGTTGCCAACAGAGGTCATCTTCCCAACAGGCTGTTCACTTCAGCAATTGTTACCACGGTGACAGCATGTCACAGTTGCCCTAGTGTCCTGCTGGGGTAGGTGGAAGCCAATGCATCACTGGCTTTGATGGATTTGTCAATAATACTTAGCAGGGGAGGAGAACTGTTCACATAACACTTGCAGGTCTGCTGTCCCAGAGTGGGTCAGGGTGATTTAATTGTTTGCAAGGAGGTGCGAGCCTGCCTGCATACATACAAGGATTAAATAATGTGCACAAAAAGCACAAGGTTTACATCTGAAATTGCTATAGGTTAAAACCCCAGTGAAAAAGAACAATAAACAATGCACATCAGTTAACTATTCCATTCAACAACAGAATCTGAAACTATTGTGAGCATGTATTTACCAACATAGTAAATCAGGGTTTTAAATGGTAAAATTTAATGAGTTACTCATATTAGTTTTACATTTATGTAGATGTCAGTTGATCATTAAGTCTCCACTGGTTGTGGCAGCATGAATTTATTAGAGCCAAAGGATTTCAGAAGCAATTTTTGACTTGCTTTCCAAGCAGAGAGTAGAAATTGCTTTAACAAAAGGTGCAATTATACAATAACACTGAAAGAAAATGTCATTAAAAACCTTAATTAACTGTCATATTTTTATTTTGCTTCCATGCTTTATTAAAGTTTGCAAATTCATATTAGTTGAGGGATGCAGTAGTTTAGCATGTTGCTTTTTGACCTCTAGGTTCTGCAGATAAATCTTTTCACTTAAAATCTGAGGGAAAAACCAATGCAAGCATAAAACAGAATGGAACCAGTATACTAGTGCGGCAGAGTAGTCTATTAAGGCAGAGATCTGGTGTTGTAGGGCGGCTGAGTTGTACTCTTAGTAATAGAGTTGAACTGCAGACACACCTTAAGTGGAAATGTTAAGTTTATTTACAATATACTCAGCAGCAACTGCATGTGTGCTTTCAACTCCAACTCTACCTCTACACTGACTGCTGAAGTAGTTCGAGCTACCCTCCTATTGGTTACTACAGATCATGTGATCTTCCTTAACAAGTACTATTCTTTAAGGCACATTACACACTAAATAAAACCATAATTAATACATTCCTCCCACTTTAACTCAGCTATACATATTATATTTACAAGTACATATTTTTCAAGACAACATAATATTTACACTGGGTAAGGAATTTACAAGTTCAGACTTTCAGGAGGTTTCCTGGTATGTGTAGAATGTCGCAGCTCCATAACTTCAGATTCTTTGTCAGGAGCCTCCTTTTCCGGGGTTGCCTGACCATCAGGTGCTTTGGTGAGCATTTGCAGTTCTGTATCCTCCACTCTTACAGGAACATCAGGCATGTCAGTCCTGGGTTGAGTATCTTCAGCAGAAAACGCAGACCCGGTCATGGTCATCAGTGGAACCATATCTTGATGATTTGTCTCTCACTTCCTTAAATGGTCCACATGTTTACGGATGATCCGACCTTCCACCTCCATGTGGTAAAGTAAAGGCCCAGTCACTGCATTTATTTCGCCCGGTAACCACTTTGGTCCTTCCCCGAATTTTCCACGTATATCGGCTGTCCCATGGTAAATGTCCTCTCGTGACTATGCCAGTCGTGTCTAGTTTTCTGGCTTTCCTGACTCCTTCCACCTTCCCCTCTAAATTTGGCATTATTAAGCTCAATATCGTCCTGAGATGACCTTTCAACAATAACTCAGCAGGTGTGGCACCTGTTGTTGTTTGAGAGGTAGTCCTGTAATGAAAAGAAGCATGGTTGCCAAGGGATCACCAGTTAGCTTTTTCATGCCTGTTTTGAATATTTGAACCGTCTTTTGGCTAGTCAGTTTGAGGAAGGGTGGCACGGTGCAGTTTTTACGTGTGATACTGTTGAGACCAATAAACCGTTGAAACTCCGCACTCGTAAATGTTGTGCCTCTATCGGAAACGATTACTTCTGGTAGTCCATGAATGACAAAACTCTGACGTAGTTTCTCAACTGTAGCGCCCAACGTCGGTGACTTCACCTCATATATGTCCAACCATTTTGAATAGGCATCAACAATGAGCAGGGACATTGTCCCCAGGAAAGGTCCAACATAGTCAATGTGTAACCGCACCCAAGGTCTACCTGGCCATCCCCATGGGTGTAATGGAGCTGTCACTGGCAACTTTTGCTGTTGCTGACATTGCCCACAATGCTTTACCATACTTTCTACTTTGCCATCCATCCCAGGCCACCATAGATAGCTGCGTGCTATGGTCTTCATTTGGGAAATTCTTGGATGGGCACTGTGTAGTTCAATTAAAAGTGGCTCTCTTCCCTTTGGAGGAACCATCACTCATGCTACCCACAATAAGATGCCATCCTGGCTGGTTATTTCATGTCTTCTGTTGAAGTAATGTTTCATTTCATCAGATACGGGCTCCTGTGACCAACCATGTAGCACTTGTTCTCGTACTTGAGATAGGACTGGGTCCCGACTTGTCCAGTCTCTGATCTGTCCAGCACATACTGGCAAGGAATCTAAGAAATTTAACAGTAAAACAAGTTCCTATGGAACTGGATGTGCTCATCATTTTCTTGTAAAGGCAAACGACTCAGGGCATCGGCGTTTGAGATTTGATTGCCAGGCCTGTGTACGAAAATATATTCGTATGCAGCCAGAATTAAGGCCCTATTAGTATTCGTGTATCTTATTTCTATGTGCCTTCTTCTTTCCAGTGCAGACTTTAACCTCAGCCTTCTTTTTGGCTTCACTATTGGCCAGACTTCTCTCAGATATAAGTTCAATTTGTGCTCAGTGGCTGACTCTCCCCAAATTTCATTGTCTGTCTGCTTCTTGGAAAATTCTGCGACTTTTGTTTCCAAAGCCTCTTTGGCTTCATGTAGCTGATTCTTCAGCTCTTCCATCTCTTTTTTGTGTTTATTTGTGCCTCCTGGAAAATTGTTGTGTCTTCTCTGACAACTCATTCTTCAGTTTGTTCAGAGAAGTGCTGAATTCTCTCTGTTTCTCTTCATATTTTTCCAGAGTTACAAACTTTGACCTGAGGGAATCTTGTAGTGTGTGAAAGTCTTTCAACAGGTTTTCTTTTTCTCTGCAAAGGTTGCTCACCTCATCTAGAACTCTGTCATCAAGCAGGGTCTCTTCGAGTTTTTTCTGCTGTTCTTCCAGGTTTTGGTTTAAGACAGTCTGCACTTCTTCAGGTTGTTGAGTCCTTACAAACTCCTTCTTCAAAACAGGAATGCTTCCAGCTTCCTTTCTAAATCTCTGTGGCCAATCAAGGTTGATTTCCCTTAGCCAATTTCACCCTAGAAGGCTTGGTCCTATGCCTCTCAATACCAACACTGGTAGCTTTGCCGATTGGCTTCCATAATGGACAGTTACTCTGCTTATGCCTTTTACTTGAATGTCTTCACCCATGCGTGTTTTTAGTTTGGCCGCTGTTTGTTCTAAACTTAATTGATGTTCACCATTATTCAAATGTCTGAAGGTATGTTCCTCAATTACTGTAGTGGAATCTTCCATGTCTACTTCCATTTAACAGGTTTTCCATTTACTTTCACTGTGGCAAATATTGGTTCTGTCTTCCCAACTTCCTGATTAAAAAAACGAGTAAATGTCATAACTTGTGGTTTCAGGTTCTTCTACATTGTAGATTTCATTGGGTTTCTTCTTTCACTTACAAGCTTGCTTGAATCTTTCCTTGCAATGCCTCATCATATGTCCATTTCTGTGACAATAATAGCATTCGATTTTTTAAACTGCCAATCGCTAAAAGATTGATTGTTTCCACCTCTATCAAAATTATTCTTTGAGCTCGCTGCTAAGTTATTTTTTTTAATTCTTTGGCTAGTGGGGGCTGTTTCCTGCTTCTCAGCAGAGTCTCGCTTTTTCGAGTCACTTTTGGCTGAGGTTTCCCGCCCAATATAGAGGACAGTGCCATTTTACACACCCTGTATTGTTTGTGAATCGCTTACAGCGCTTTCCATGGCCAGCGCTATCTCTAGAGTCTTCTTGAAATCCAGATTCACTTCGGACAATAACTTTTTCTGAATAGCGTCTCCTTTCATACCACACACTAAATGATCTCTGAGCATGTCATTCAGAGTCATTACGAACTCAATGTTCCATTACCTGCTTCAAATTTGCCACATAGCATACAACTGTCAGTCAGAGCACTATTTTGCGAATTAAACCTGAACCTCTGCACCATGACTGAGGGCTTGGGTTCCACTAATTCATCGAAATTCTTCAAATCTGGGGTACTGGGTGCCATCAAACTTTGAATCAAACCATAGGTTTAGCTCGCACAAGTACTCAAGAGGATCACTCATGTCTTCTCTTCCCCCATAATCTCATTAATTTGAAAAAAGTGTGTGAGGCGTTATATGCATTGAGACCAATCATCTGTGGCTGGTCCAAAAGGTTCAATTTTCCCAAATTGTGGCATTTTGAGAGAGGATAACTTCTTCAATTCTAACAGGGCTTGCTACTTACAAACACTGGGTGAGGTACAGTTCCAATTTCTTTTTAACTTGATTTCTTCTATTCAACCTGTTTTATACTTGTTGTTAGTTTGTTGTAGGGTGGCTGAGTTGTACTGTTAGTAATAGAGTTGAACTGCAGACACATCTTAAGTGGAAACATTAAGTTTATATACAATATATTCAGCAGCAACTACATGTATGCTTTCAAGTCCAGCTCTATCTCTACACTCAGCAGGTCTGGCAGCATCGGCGGAGAAGAAAAGGGTTGACATTTCGAGTCCTCATGACCCTTCGACAGAACTTGAGCTCGAGTCCAAGAAAGAGTTGAAATATAAGCTGGTTTAAGGTGTGTGTGTGGGGGGCAGAAAGATAGAGAGAGAGAGCGAGAGAGGTGGGGGGGTGGTGTGGTTGTAGGGACAAACAAGCAGTGATAGAAGCAGATCATCAAAAGATGTCAACGACAATAGTACAATAGAACACATAGGTGTTAAAGTTAAAGTTGGTGATATTATCTAAACGAATGTGCTAATTAAGAATGGATGGTAGGGCACTCAAGGTATAGCTCTAGTGGGGTTTTTTTTATATAATGGAAATAGGTGGGAAAAGGAAAATCGTTATAATTTATTGGAAAAAACAAAGAGAAGGGAGAAAACAGAAAGGGGGTGGGGATGGGGGAGGGAGCTCACGACCTAAAGTTGTTGAATTCAATATTCAGTCCGGAAGGCTGTAAAGTCCCTAGTCGGAAGATGAGGTGTTGTTCTTCCAGTTTACGTGGGCTTCACTGGAACAATGCAGCAAGCCAAGGACAGACATGTGGGCAAGAGAGCAGGGTGGAGTGTTAAAATGGCAAGCGACAGGGAGGTTTGGGTCATTCTTGCGGACAGACCGCAGGTGTTCTGCAAAGCGGTCGCCCAGTTTACGTTTGGTCTCTCCAATGTAGAGGAGACCACATTGGGAGCAACGAATGCAGTAGACTAAGTTGGGGGAAATGCAAGTGAAATGCTGCTTCACTTGAAAGGAGTGTTTGGGCCCTTGGACGGTGAGGAGAGAGGAAGTGAAGGGGCAGGTGTTGCATCTTTTGCATGGGCATGGGGTGGTGCCATAGGAGGGGTTTGAGGAGTAGGGGGTGATGGAGGAGTGGACCAGGGTGTCCCGGAGGGAATGATCCCTACGGAATGCCGATAAGGGGGGTGAAGGGAAGATGTGTTTGGTGGTGGCATCATGCTGGAGTTGGCGGAAATGGCGGAGGATGATCCTTTGAATGCGGAGGCTGGTGGGGTGATAAGTGAGGACAAGGGGGACCCTATCATGTTTCTGGGAGGGAGGAGAAGGCGTGAGGGCGGATGCGCGGGAGATGGACCGGACACGGTTGAGGGCCCTGTCAACGACCGTGGGTGGAAAACCTCGGTTAAGGAAGAAGGAGGACATGTCAGAGGAACTGTTTTTGAATGTAGCATCATCGGAACAGAT
This sequence comes from Carcharodon carcharias, assembly GCF_017639515.1. NCBI lineage: Eukaryota > Metazoa > Chordata > Chondrichthyes > Lamniformes > Lamnidae > Carcharodon > Carcharodon carcharias. The sequence goes on along the minus strand of NC_054477.1, from coordinate 71,362,117 downwards.
GCGAAGGAGGCGAAGGAACCGAGAGAATGGGATGGAGTCCTTACAGGAAGCAGGGTGTGAGGAGCTGTAGTCGAGATAGCTGTGGGAGTCGGTGGGTTTGTAATGGATATTGGTGGACACTCTATCACCAGAGATTGAGACAGAGAGGTCAAGGAAGGGAAGGGAAGTGTCAGAGATGGACAACGTGAAAACGATGGAGGGTTGGAGATTGGAAGCAAAATTAAGAAATTTTTCCAAGTCCTGACGAGAGCATGAAGCGGCACCGAAGTAATCATCGATGTACCGGAGAAAGAGTTGTGGAAGGGGGCCGGAGTAGGACTGCAACAAGGAATGTTCCACATACCCCATAAAGAGACAGGCATAGCTGGGGCCCATGCGGGTACCCATAGCCACACCTTTTATTTGGAGGAAGTGAGAGGAGTTGAAAGAGAAATTGTTCAGCGTGAGAACAAGTTCAGCCAGATGGAGGAGAGTAGTGGTGGATGGCGATTGTTCGGGCCTCTGTTCGAGGAAGAAGCTAAGGGCCCTCAGACCATCCTGGTGGGGGATGGAGGTGTAGAGGGATTGGATGTCCATGGTGAAGAGGAAGCGGTTGGGGCTAGGGAACTGGAAATTGTTGATGTGACGTAAGGTGTCAGAGGAATCACGGATGTAGGTGGGAAGGGACTGGACAAGGGGAGAGAGAAGGGAGTCAAAATAACAAGAAATGAGTTCTGTGGGGCAGGAGCAAGCTGAGACGATCGGTCTACCGGGGCAGTTCTGTTTGTGGATTTTGGGTAGGAGATAGAAGCGGGCCGTCCGAGGTTGGGCGACTATCAGGCTGGAAGCTGTGGGAGGAAGATCCCCAGAGGAGATGAGGTCAGTGACAGTCCTGGAAACAATGGCTTGATGTTCAGTGGTGGGGTCATGGTCCAGGGAGAGGTAGGAGGAAGTGTCTGCGAGTTGACACTCAGCCTCCGCGAGGTAGAGTTCAGTGCGCCAGACAACAACAGCACCACCCTTGTCAGCGGGTTTGATGACAATGTCAGGGTTGGACCTGAGAGAATGGAGTGCAGTAAGTTCAGAGAGAGACAGGTTAGAATGGGTGAGAGGAGCAGAGAAATTGAGACGACTAATGTCGCGCCGACAGTTCTCAACGAAAAGATCGAGAGAAGGGAAGAACTCAGAGGGAGGGGTCCAGGTGGAGGGAGAATATTGAGATGGGTAAAAGGATCCGTTGAACTGGGAGAGGACTCCTGCCCAAAGAAGTGAGCCCTTTTCTTCTCCGCTGATGCTGCCAGACCTGCTGAGTTTTTCAAGGTAATTCTGTTTTTGTTTTGCTTCTATCACTGCTTGTTTGTCCCTACAACCACACCACCCCCCCACCTCTCTCTCTCTCTCCCTATCTCTCCGCCCCCCACACACACACCTTAAACCAGCTTATATTTCAACTCTTTCTTGGACTCGAACTCAAGTTCTGTCGAAGGGTCATGAGGACTCGAAACGTCAACTCTTTTCTTCTCCGCCGATGCTGCCAGACCTGCTGAGTTTTTCCAGGTAATTCTGTTTTTGTTTTCTATCTCTACACTGTCTGCTGAGGTAACCCATGCTACTCTCCTATTGGTTACAACAGATCATGTGATCTTTCCTAAAAGTATTATTCTTAAAGGTACATTACACACTAAATAAAAGCATAATTACTACATCTGGTAAGGCGAAGTAGAGGGTATATACCTATACCTAAGCTGGACAAACTTGATAATGTTATGAGGAAATTCCCTTCCCCTGCATTTTAATTCACACAAATTTAATCACCACACTTAGGAAAGGCACAAATTACAAATACTTTATGTCATACAAATTTGAACCATGTGGTCTGGCTCATATGTATAAAATTATCCCATAAGCAAAAATTTCTTGACTGGGAGAGAAAGGTTGGAAAATTAGAAGAAACGAGGAGTCATTTTCCGCCTTCGTGTCACTGGCCAGAAGCCTCACCTACCAACTGCGTGAAAATTTAAAATGCACACTCATCACAATTTTCTTCCTATGTATTTAAACAATTGGAAGATGATGCAGAGCACATGATCAAATTTCTGAAATTTGCCCTTGTAAAGGTTCCTCATCAGGAGATAGAAATAAGAACATTACACTGATGCTGTTTAAGTAAAGTGAGGCAATAACAACCAGATCAGCTCACTTGTGCTCCAAATGCCTGAAAACATCTGCATGATTCTTCATTCAGTATCCTTGTCATGTAAGTGATGACAAAAGAATAATGAAGAGTCAAAGATAAAGGTGCTGGGCTGGGAAAGACACAGTTCAGCGAGATTAAAAAGCAACTGGCTTAAATTAAAACAGCAAAAAGAAAACGAGCAATCAATAGATCAGCAATGAAAAATCTTCAAAAATGAGATGGATAGACTTTTTAAAAGTCAGTGCCTGGAAGGCAAAAAGGAGAGTGCAGCAGAGAACAGACTTCTCTTGATAAGCAGTGATTAAAGCTAAACTGAAGGTTAAAACAGAGGTATATCAGGAGAGCAGATCCTAGCTGTGGCGATGAACGTGTGGTGATGATATTAAGTAGAACACTTCTGTCTATTTATAAATAGAGGCCAAAGTAAGAAGGTAGGTGCATTAGAGGACATTGTGAAAAAAATCATTAGAAATAACTGTATTAAGGATTTGGTTCTGAAACAATTAACAAAATTAATAGGGTAAAATTGTTCTTGAGCAGCAGCTCAGAGCAGGCAATAGCAAATTGGCAGACTGTTTTACACACTGCCCAATCTTTTTTTCCCATTGACTTTAATGAAAAAAGATATTTAGGTGGTTTGTAAAAGATGGTGCCAATACATTATCACTTGTTGGATGTTACCACCCAACGTATCACCATACCGCCTTAAGTCAGTATGCCCTGATGGGATGCACCCTAGACTGTCAGAGAGGAAATGGCCACATTTTTTCAATTCTGCTTAAACCTGCAAATTGAGCCTGGGGAATTGTAGACATATTAGTCTAACATCAATTAAGGACAAACTCCTAAATCAAGATCAATTTAATGAAAATTTAGAGATGCATGGATGCGTGGGCAGGCAGTAAAGCTTTGTTCTGATCAAGTTATGCTTCACAAAACTAAAATAAGTGATCAATTAGATATTTAAAGGGAATGCTGTCAATGTGGTGTACATAGAACTTCAGAAGGCATTCAACAATAGCAACTTGCATTTATCTGATTTTTTAATGCAGTAAACAATGTCCCAAGATTCACACAGGAATTTTTTCCAGACAAAATTTGCCACAAATTTCAGTAAGGCATCTCACAATCTTTTTGTAATAAAAATGCAGCTGTGAGACAAAATGTAGCAACATGTATAAAATGTTAGGTGACAATTTGCAAACAAAGTGTTTTTTTTATTAGTAAATGCTGTATGGATTGTAGAGGATTAAAAGTGATGGTTGAGCGATGAGTCCATTTTTATTACTGATATGTGTAGATTATTTAGACTTGGCCTGTACTATAGTTCTGTTACATGTCCCCTTTGACCTTCACATACTTCCAGAACATTTAATTAATTTATAAACAATTACTGTGAAGATAGGTTGGTGCATATTATTTTTGCCGTGAATTACATAGGTTACCAGTAGCTTGTATCCTGTTCATGCAGTGATACAAATTGTGGTCTTGTGTGGAAAATTAGTGATGAAGACAGTTGCTTTGAATACTGAAGAACTTAGATTTATTCTGGGCAACTCTTGAAATTTCTAATTGAAAAGCAAATAAAGTTTTCTCGTAGTTGAGTGAGATAAAAAATGTTCCATGCATCTTAAATCAAAATTATGGTTGTGGACATTATCACTGCTGATCATCTGAGTTTATAAAAGATTTTGTTTTTTTGTAAGTAAACTAATAAAAATATGTCTGGATTGCCAGTATAAGTATAAGGAATATCCTAATGCAATTGTTGGAAAAATGCCCAAAGAATTGCACCTTATTGCTGTGGATAATGGATAATCATTCTCTTCTACAAAAAAAAACTTGGAAAAGCTACTGAATAACTAAAGTTCACACAGCTACAAGCCTTGACTCAGTCAGAAAGTAATGGGTTCACGCCTCACTCCAGTTACTTGAACGCATCAGTGCAGTACAGGAAATGCTACATTAGGTGAGATGCTGGGTGGTATCTTCTGTTCTGGAGTATAAGTTGAAAGGTGGGAACAGAAATGAGAGAAACTTCAGCTTGGGGGCAGAACGGCTAGCCACATGGGATCTGAAGCAGTCCATATCAAAGTGCACCACAGTGACTCCCCACTGATTGGAGTCATACCTAGTACAAAGGAAGATAATTCTGACTGTTGGAGGTCAATCATCTTAGCCCCAGGACATCACTGCAGGAATTCCTCAGGGTAGTATCCTAGGCCCAATCAACTCCAGCTGCTTCCCCAATTACCTTCCCTCCATCATAAGGTTTGAAGTGGGGATGTTTGCCAATGATTGCACAATGTTCAGCACCTATCATGACTCCTCAGACACTGAAGCTGTCTGTGTCCATATGAAGCAAGACCTGGACAACATTCAGGATTGGATTGATAAGTGATAAGTAACATTCGTGCCACAAAAATTCTAGGCAATGACCATCTTCAACAAGGGAGAATCTAACCTTTCCCCTTGACATTCAACTGCATTACTATTGCTTACCCACTATCAACATCCTGGGGCTTACCATTGACCAGAAACTGAACAGGACGAGCCATATAAATACTGTGGCTACAAGGGTAGGTCAGATGTTAGGAATCCTCTGGCGTATAACTCATTTCCTGCCTCTCCAAAACCCCTTCTACAAGTCACAAGTCAGGATTGTGATGGAATACTCTCCACTTGCCTGGATGAGTGCGCACTAGCAACACTCAAGAAGCTTGACACCATCCAGGACAAAGCATCCTGCTTGACTGGCACCCCATCTACAAACATTCATCCCTCCATCACCAACAGATAGTGGCAGCAGTGTGTACCAACTACAAGATACACTGCAGGAACTCACCAATGTTCCTTAGACAGCACCCTCCAAACTCACGACCACTATCATCTAGAAGGACGAGGGCAGCAGGTGCATGGGAACACCATCACCTGCAAGCCATACACTATCCTGACTTGGAAATATTTTGTCGTTCCTTCACTGTCGCTGGGTCAAAATCCTGGAACTCCCTTCCTAACAGCACTGTGGATATACCTGCACCATCTGGACTGCAGCAGTTCAAGAAGGCAGCTCACCACCACCTTCTCAAGGGCAATTAGGGATGGACAATAAATGCTGGCCCAGTCAACGATGCCCACAACCCATGAATGAACAAAAAAATAGTCTTACGCTCGGCAACTCATTACATATGCTTGCACAAGGAGCTCGGTGAATCTTGTGGTGGGGGAGGGCAGCAAGTTGCCATCCCCACCCTTACCTGGTAAGCCATTTACTCACTGCAATCCAGATTATTCATCCAGAATGTCCCCATGGTTCAGCGATGCCTCCCTGCAAGTTCTCCTCCAAGTTGTCCAGGAAAGGTGGGAGGTCATGTTTCCCAGAGATGGCGGCAGGAGGCCCTCCCATCTGATCACAGTGGCCTGGAAGGAGGTCACAGCCTACAAAAGAACTGCCCAGCAGGAGTGCAGGCAAAAGATAAATGACCTGATGTGCTCTGCCAGTGTAAGTGACACCGTCTATTCACTACAAAGTGACACTTATTAGGCCGTCAGGCAGTGTAAGTGTGTGAGTAAAGATGGATGTCAGACAGGAGTTTAGATTGCGGAACTCAGCAGTAGATGGGACGTGTACACTGAATGTGTGCCAGTCACTTCATGTTCTCAATGTTCTATCAGTTGCAGGATGCCGTGCTTGTTAATCACTTACTGGGGAGGGCTCAGGAGCTGGCATAGGCATGCATGCTCATAAACTGCTTGCATAGCCATTGGGATGGCACTCAATCCTTCTATCTCTCTGCAGGACAAGGACACTCACAACCAGAGGCAATGGGCCTAGACCGGTGGTAGCATGCCAGGCCTCAGAGTCCTCACTGACTTTGAAGAGGAATCTGGGAAGGATCGGGACCGTGCATGTGCCGAAGGCGAGATAGGACAGCCCCAGCAAGCAAGTGAGGCTGCCTCCAGTCTGCAGTTGTCAGATACACTGACAGAGTGAGACATTGTTTTAATGAAGGACCCTGCTTAGGCACCCACTAAATCTTTCTCTTCTCCATTCCAGATACCAGCAAGAAAAGGGGAAACAAAGGAACCCAGGTGACCCACAGCTCCAGCTGGAGCCCCACTTCTGAGAATGATGCCTTGGAAGCCTCAGTGGATGCACCGTCACAGCATTCACCTGCAACCTCCACCAGCGCAAAGACATTCACCTCGGTTGGTGCATGTTCTAGAGCAAGCTCGGGGTCACAAGCTGGCGAGCAATCACTGACATGGGTCCACAGCTGGCGGAGGAAGTGACAGCCGAAGCCTCTGACACTGGGAGGACTGCTGGAGACCAGGTCCTTGCTCAGCCCCATGCAGATGATGAGCCTCTGGACCCAGCCATAAGAGACATCTTGGAGATACAGGGACAGGTATGGGAACATCAGGCAGAGATGTCAAAGGCCATGCACAGACTGGACTAAAAGCTGGAGGAGTCTGTCCAGATTCTGTCTGCTGTAATGGCTTCAGCATGCGAGCACTTGGCTACCTCCATGGAAAGGGTGGCAGCCGTCTTTGAGACCCAGGTCCAGCAGAATGCACAATGGCTGCTGGTTATGCACTCGGACCTGCTCTCCATCACTCTAGCCATGGGTGCAGTGCAGCAGTGGCTAGGTGAGAGATGGATGGGGCACCTCAACCTCCTTCTAGATGCCCCATCTCTTCAAAGTGTCAAGGACGAGCCATTGTGCACAGACAAGGAGGAAAAGCACCACCAAGGCACCCCAGGGGCTTCATCACAGGACACTCCAAGCGTGCTCTGCTGCTCAACCTCCCTTCTGCCAGTGACCCCATTGTCTCCAGCAGGTCAGGCCATGGAAGGTGCATCTGCACCTCTGCAGGAAACCCTTAGCAGACCGGGGCCCCCTGGGGCTTGGGCCACCAGAGGACACCTGCCAAAGTCATCATAGTCAACAGGGCATAGCAGTCTGCAGGCTGCCTCCACATCAGCTGTGGATGTCGGGGCTGCACCTAGGTGAGACTTTAGGAGCAGTAAAATAAAGGGCAGAATATTCTACTTCAGAGACCAAGTGCGGTGGTGGGTGGGATTAGTAGCAGGTTTCCCGCTGATCAGCAGGTAATGATCTCACACCCGATCTTCTGCTTGATATCTCATCAATTATGCATAGGCGAGTTGCTTGCTGAATCATGGGGTGGGGCAGACATTGATTCGTCTCCCCGCCATCACATCAGGGGGTCAAAGTTCCTGGCAGCACCCGAACACACACGTTACTTTTGCAGCCCAGCTGTGTGGCTGGAAGTTTTGGAGGTGGCCCCAAAGGAACAAGAGGAGTGTGCCAAGATTTAGCCATGGCTCCCTGGAGGTTTTAATTAGAGGCGTCCGCCAGCACTGGGAGGTTCTTCTTCCCAGGGATGGGTCCAGGGTGGACCACCAACCTCACTTCACTGGCCTGGGAGGCGATCACAAAGGAGGTCAGCTCTGCAGGAAACACCAGAGAAATGCCATCCAGTGCAGGAAGAGGATGAATGATCTCATCCGCACCATCAAAGTAAGTCAACCTTCAGCTCACTCCAAATTCACACTCTCATAACGGCATTATGCACTCAAAACATCACACAGCTCAGGGATCTCACACAATATTAGCGGGGGAGATATCAACATTGAAAATCTATTCACCAGCATCTCATCGATCATCCTGCACAAACAGCAGCTTCAGCCTTAACTGGGGGGGAGGGGGGTGGGTGGGGAAGAAGATTGGTGGTGCTCAGCACACACAGTGGACATGCAGGCTTCCCAACCTCTGCTCCATCCTTTCTCATTTCATTCCATCCATTTGTCTTCATACAGGCCAAGCTTGCCCAAAAAAGGGAGAGATTGCAGACAGGAGGAGGGATGGCCAAAATCCAGGATCTCTCCAAATTTGAGGAGGATGCTGCCGAGTCAGCAGGGGATGACAGAGATCACTCCTGTGCTGAAGGCAAGATCGGCTTCTCCCAGCCAGCCAGTACAGATGAGCCTTCCATAAGTTGATCACATTCTGAAATTCTCAGTGAGTGACTGCAATGTTGTATTCAGCCTGTTCATGAACTAAATCTGTCTACTCTCTCTTACAGGCAGACCAGCATTGCCAAATTAAGCCTCAGTTCCCAGAGCACCTCAGAGGAGCATGATGAAGATTCATTTGAAGAAGACTCGTCACTGTGTTTACCTGCACCCTCCACCAGACACGCAGTGGGTCATAGTTCTAGATTTGGCTCGTGATCACATCATGGGAAGACCTCACTGACATTTCTCCACAGCAGCTGGAGGCAGTAACAGCCCAGGTCCCTGGCACTCAGAGGACTACTGGAGAACAGCCACTCGCTGAGTCCGAGTCAGATGATGAGCTTCTGGAAGCAAAGACAAGTGGCAGGTAGAGCTGTGAGAAGCAGTCAACAGAATAGAGCGAAGGATGGAGGAGTTTATCTGCATTCTGTCTGATGTCATGTCTCCAACATGCAAGCGCCATGAGGTCTCCATGAGAAGGGTGGCCTTGTAGACCTCAGTCCAGCAGGTTCTGCCGGATTTGTGCTTGGACTTGCACTCCATCGCTATAAGCATTGATGGGATCCATCAGTGGCTAGGCGAGAGGAGGGTTAGGCACCTTGACCTCCCTCCATGTGCCCCTTCTCCTCAAGGCAGGGGCTCTCGGGCATCCACAGGGAGGAGGACCAGCAGCTGGATATCCCAGGGCCATCCACTCAGATGACTCCAAGAGTGTCCAGCCGATCCCAATCCCCTCTGCCTGTGACCCCGTCACCTCCAGCTGCATTGGCCAAGGAGAGTGCACTGCCTCACAGCAGGGGACCCAAAGCAGGCTGAGGCCCTCCAGGTCTCAGTCGTCCAGAGGATGCCCATCAAAGTCATCAAAGGCCAGGGTGTAGCAGTGAGCAGGCAGCCTCCACCTCTGCTGCGCATGTTGGGGATCCACTAAGACGTAGTGGTATGGTTAGAAAGATTAAAAAACCTTGATATCACTTTTAGTTCATGGGTGTTCACTCACTGTTTATATCACGTACCTTCGTAAATACATTTGCTGTTCATGACAATGGCCTCGTTATTTGAACGTGTCATGTATATGTATCTATGTGGCCTCTTACTGAGGGTGATCCAAGCTCCCACTTCGTAATCTTCTCCCTTTGTGAGCCTCACATTCATGTAACGTCCAGCTGACACATGTTAGCTGCTCACCCCTTGTCAAATGTCAGGGAGATGTGTCAACGTCTTTATTGAAAGTGATTGCAAATTTTTTTAGGAAGTGGTATTCATTAAAAGACACCATGGAGTTATGCGTGCTCAGTTGCATGCAAGGGTTACCACTCATGTTGTCTCATCATCAAACAGTTGTCATAATTATCATTTTTAAATATTTTTAAATCTTTTATGCTCCCCCCAACCCCACTAGAGCTATACCTTAATTCCCCAACCATCCATTCTTAATTAGCACATTCGTTTAGATATATATCACCAACTTCAACACCTATGTGTTCTTTTGTTCTGTTGTCTGTGACATCTTTTGATGATCTGCTTCTATTACTGCTTGCTTGTCCCTACAACCACACACCCCCTCCACTTCTCTCCCCTCACCCAACACCCCCACCACCCCCCACCAACCTCTACCCCCTCCCCCCACCCCCCACCCCCACCACCCCCCCCCCCCCCCCCCCCCCCCCCCCCCGCCCCCAACACCTTAAACCAGCTTATATTTCACCCCTTCCTTGGATTGTCCGCCGATGCTGCCAGACCTGCTGAGTTTTTCCAGGTAATTCTGTTCTTGTTTTGGATTTCCAGCATCCACAGTTTTTTGTTTTTATCTCTGTGTTTAATTGACTGCCACTGCTCTTCAAGAAATGCCTTCCTTGAAGAAGTTCTGTTCGTCTCTGCGACAAGATTTCCATATCTCTCTTTTGCCTTGCTCACCTTCATTGCTTTCCATCTCTCTCCTGGTGTTTGACAAGGTGTTTACTAAAACCCACTTTCACAGCCATATCTCCTTTCTCAGTGACTGTCTCCGTCTCCGACTTACCCCACGTGGATTTCAATTGAAATTCCACCCCTCATGTTTCGAACCCATCCAGGATTACAGGTATCTCCGGGACATAAAACGTTTCTCGGACTGCTGTTCCCATCATATTCTGAGATCCACACTCAGTGCCATGCGCCGCCATATGAACACACTCGACCTCTCCCTCCAGCAGCACCGCCGTACCCTTTATCAAAGCTGCATGTGCCCCCAGTTTCATTTTATTCTTCGTCTCATCCGACGCCTCAACAAGAAACTTTTTCTCTTTCTCTCAAGTGCTAAGGAACGCAAGCTCCAACAACTCATCGACACCAACACCCATCTAGGACCCTCCACCCCTGCCTGTCCCTCCGTCCCCACCCCATCTTCCAATCCCAGCCCCAGCCGTGTATTCACTATACCCCCTGATCTTCCCCTCTCCGATGCTGAACGTTCAGTGCTCAGCAAAGGACTTAGTTTCATACCCCTACGCCCTCACCTCAATGAATTTCGGGCTCGGCATGATGCTGAACTCTTGTTCCACCGTCTTCATCTCCAGGCTCACTTCTTTGGGCAGGAGTCCTCTCCCCGTTCAACGGATCCTTTCACCCACCTCCAATATTCTCCCTCCACCTGGACCCCTCCATCTGGATTCTTACCTTATCTTGATCTTTTCATTGAGAACTGTCGGCGCGACATTAGTCGTCTCAATTTCTCTGCTCCTCTCACCCATTCTAATCTCTCTCTCTCTGAACTTACTGGACTCCATTCTCTCAGGTCCAACCCTGACATTGTCATCAAACCCACTGACAAGGGTGGTGTTGTTGTCTGACGCACTGACCTCTACCTCACAGAGGCTGAGCGTCAACTCGCAGACACTTCCTCCTATCTCTCCCTGGACCATGAAGCCACCACTGAACATCAAGCCATTGTTTCCAAGACTGTCACTGACCTCATCTCCTCTGGGGATCTTCCTCCCACAGCTTCCAACCTGATAGTCGCCCAAACTCGGAAGGCCCGCTTCTACCTCCTACCCAAAATCCACAAACAGAACTGTCCCGGTAGACCGATCGTGTCAGCTTGCTCCTGCCCCACAGAACTCATTTCTCGTTATCTTGACTCCCTTCTCTCTCCCCTTGTCCAGTCCCTTCCCACCCACATCCGTGATTCCTCTGACACCTTACATCACATCAACAATTTCCAGTTCCCTGGCCCCAACTGCTTCCTCTTCACCATGGACGTCCAATCCCTCTACACCTCCATCCCCCACCAGGATGGTCTGAGGGCCCTTAGCTCCTTCCTTGAACAGAGGCCCAAACAATCTCCATCCACCACTACTCTCCTCCGTCTGGCTGAACTTGTTCTCACACTGAACAATTTCTCCTTCAACTCCTCTCACATCCTCCAAATAAAAGGTGTGGCTATGGGTACCCGCATGGGCCCCAGCTATGCCTGTCTCTTTATGGGGTATGTGGAACATTCCTTGTTGCAGTCCTACTCCGGCCCCCTTCCACAACTCTTTCTCCGGTACATCGATGATTACTTCGGTGCTGCTTCATGCTCTCGTCGGGACTTGGAAAAATTTATTAATTTTGCTTCCAATCTCCACCCCTCCATCATTTTCACGTTGTCCATCTCTGACACTTCCCTTCCCTTCCTTGACCTCTCTGTCTCAATCTCTGGTGATAGAGTGTCCACCAATATCCATTACAAACCCACCGACTCCCACAGCTATCTCGACTACAGCTCCTCACACCCCGCTTCCTGTAAGGACTCCATCCCATTCTCTCAGTTCCTTCGCCTCCGTCGCATCTGTTCCGATGATGCTACCTTCAAAAACAGTTCCTCTGACATGTCCTCCTTCTTCCTTAACCGAGGTTTTCCACCCACGGTCGTTGACAGGGCCCTCAACCGGGTCCGGCCCATCTCCCGCGCATCCGCCCTCACGCCTTCTCCTCCCTCCCAGAAACATGATAGGGTCCCCTTTGTCCTCACCTATCACCCCACCAGCCTCCGCATTCAAAGGATCATCCTCCACCATTTCCGCCAACTCCAGCATGATGCCACCACCAAACACATCTGCCCTTCACCCCCCCATCGGCATTCCGTAGGGATCATTCCCTCCGGAACACCCTGGTCCATTCCTCCATCACCCCCTACTCCTTAACCCCCACCTATGGCACCACCCCATGCCCATGCAAAAGATGTAACACATGCCCCTTCACTTCCTCTCTCCTCACCGTCCAAGGGCCCAAGCACTCCTTTCAAGTGAAGCAGCATTTCACTTGCATTTCCCCCAACTTAGTCTACTGTATTCGTTGCTCCCAATGTGGTCTCCTCTACATTGGAGAGACCAAACGTAAACTGGGCGACCGCTTTGCAGAACACCTGCGGTCTGTCCACAAGAATGACCCAAACCTCCCTATCGCTTGCCATTTTAACACTCCACCCTGCTCTCTTACCCACATGTCTGTCCTTGGCTTGCTGCATTGTTCCAGTGAAGCCTAACGCAAAGTGGAGGAACAACACCTCATCTTCCGACTAGGCACTTTACAGCCTTTTGGACTGAATATAGAATTCAACAACTTTAGGTCCTGAACTCCCTCTTCCATCCCCATACCCTTTCTGTTTCTTCCCCCTTCCTTTTGTTTTTTCCAATAAATTATATAGATTTTTCTTTTCCCACCTATTTCCATTATTTTTAAATATTTTTAAATCTTTTATGCTCCCCCCACCCCCACCAGAGCTATAACTTAATTCCCCAACCATCCATTCTTAATTAGCACATTCGTTTAGGTAATATCACCAACTTCAACACCTATGTGTTCTTTTGTTCTGTTGTCTGTGACATCTTTTGATGATCTGCTTCTATTACTGCTTGCTTGTCCCTACAACCACACCCCCCTCCACTTGTCTCCCCCGACCCAACCACCATCCCCACCCCCATCCCCCCACCTCCTCCACCTCCCCCCCCACACACACACACCTTAAATCAGCTTATATTTCACCCCTTCCTTGGATTCACCTAGTTCTGTTGAAGGGTCATGAGGACTCGAAATGCAACTCTTTTCTTCTCCGCCGATGCTGCCAGACCTGCTGAGTTTTTCCAGGTAATTCTGTTTTTGTTTTGGATTTCCAGCATCCGCAGTTTTTTGTTTTTATGTCATAATTGTTTGTGCCAAAGCACAAGACCGGCAGCCATAATGGTCTCTCCAGCTGTGTGGCAGCAAGAAGTGTCTTATTCAGAAGGCCAATACTGTATCAAGTCCACTTGACGAAGGCTTAGTGCTGGCGTGCTGCTTTTCACTTCCCAGTGTGGCTACATACAGCTGTGGCTGCTGTCCTTTCCAAAGATTAGGGCCTGGTGAAACATAAGGATTGGAGGTCCAAGCCCCAGTCTTAACATTGCTCTCGATGTTAGTGTTTCAAAAGGCCTTTCAGAGCACTGGCATGTCACTAAGGGACATGCCAGTGAATGTTGGTCCATTGGAGGACGAGACTGGGGAGTTAATAGTGGGGAACGCAGAAATGGCAGAGATGCTTAATCAATATTTTGCCTCAATTTTCACAGTGGAGGACCATCCCAATAGTAACAGGTAGTGCAGAGGATATAGAGAAGGAGGAACTTAGAACAATCACCATCACCATCATCAAAAGTACTGAAAAAACTATTGGGATTAAAGGGCGACAAATCCCCAGGACCTGATGGTCTACATCCCACGTTCTTAAAGGAAGTGGCAGTGGAGATACTGGATGCATTGGCTATAATATTCCAAAATTCCCTGGATTCTGGAAAGGTTCCAGTGGATTGGGAAAATGCTAATATAACACCCTTATTCAAAAAGGAGGGGAGGCAAAAAGTAGGAAACTATAGACCAGTTAATTTAACATCTGTCATTAAGAAATTGTTGGAATCCATTATTAAGGGAGTAGTAATGGGGCATTTGGAAAGTCAAAATGCAATCCATTAGAGTCAGCATGGATTTATGAAGTGTAAATCATGTTTGACTAATTTGCTAGAGTTCTTTGAAGATATGACAAGCAACGTGGATAATGGGGATCCTGTAGATGTAGTATATCTGGACTTTCAGAAGGCCTTTGATAAGGTGCCGCACAAAAGATTAATACACAAGATAAGATCACATAGAGTTAGGGGTAGCATATTAACTTGGATAGAGGATTGGCTAACCAACAGAAAACAGAGAGTCGAGATAAATGGGTATTTTTCTGGATGGCAAGCTGTAACTAGTGGGGTGCCACAGGGTTTGGTCCTTGGGCCCCAATTATTTACAATCTATATTAATGACTTGGATTCAGGGATAGAAGGTACTATAGCTAAATTTGCAGATTACACCAAAATAGGTGGGAAAGTAAGTTGCAATGAAGAAATAAGAAATTTACAAATGGATATGGACAGGTTAGGTGAATAGGCCAAAATTTGGCAGATGGAGTTTATCGTGGGTAAATGTGAAGTTATCCATTTTGGTCAGAAGAATAAAAAGGCGACTTATTATTTAAATGGAGAGAAACTTCAGAATGCTTCAGTGCCGAGGGATCTGGGTGTCCTCGAGCATGAATCGCTGAAAGCTAGTATGCAGGTACAGCAGGTAATAAGGAAGGCAAATGGAATTTTGACATTTATTGCTAAAGGAATAGAGTATAAAAATAGGGAAGTGTTGTTGCAACTGTACAAGGCATTGGTGAGATCGCACCTGGAGTACTGTGCACAGTTTTGGTCCCCTTACTTGAGGAAGGATGTAGTTGTACTGGAGGTGGTTCAGAGGAGGTTCACTAGATTGATTTTAGAGATGCGGGGTTTGTCTTATGAGGAGAGATTGAGCAGTTTAGGCCTCTACTCACTAGAGTTTAGAAGGATGAGAGGAGATCTAATTGAGGTATAAAAGATGCTAAAGGGGATAGACAAAGTAGATGTGGAGTGCATATTTCCGCTGTGGGGCATTCTAGAATGAGAGGCCATAGTTTTACGTTAAGGGGTGATAGATTTAAATCAGAGGTGAGGAGGAATTACTTTTCTCAAAGCGTCGTGAATCTGTGGAATTCATTACCTCAGAGTGCAGTGGATGCCGGGATGCTGAATAAATTTAAGGAGGAGATAGACAGATTTTTAATTAATAATGGGTTGAAAGGTTATGGGGAGAGCGCGGGAAATTGGAGTTGAGGCCGAAATGAGATCAGCCATGATCGTATTGAATGGCGGAGCAGGCTCGAGGGGCTGAATTGCCTACTCCTGCTCCTAGGTCTTACATTCTTATTATGTTGACAGCAGAAATGCGCTTCGGTACCCTTGCCTGCATTTTATTCCTCCTGGAGCCTTGGGGCTATGAGTGTGTCACAGACACATCTTCCGCTTCTTAAGGCTTCGAATGCATCTTCAAGTGGAAGATCCTCATCATCACCCTCTTCAGGTTCCTGCCCTTCCAGCTCTTCCGCGTCTGAGGAGTTTTCAGCCTCCTCCATGTCTTCCTCTGGCAAGTGATCGCCCCTTTGAAGCGCTAGGTTGTGCAAGGTGCAGCAGACCATGATGATGTGGGACACTGTCTCTGTAGACTGCTGCAGAACCCCACCTGAGCGGTCCAAGCAATGGAAGTGCATATTCGGGATGCCAATGGTCTGCTCTATGATGGATCTTGTTGAACTGTTGGCCACATTGTATCTTTCCTCTGAGGCGCTTGGAGGAGGACTTGCGGGTGTCATGAGCTATCATTTCAGAGGGTAGTCCTTATCACCAAGCAACCAGCCCTGTAAATGCTGCAGCCCTTCAAATTCTGAGGCACCTGAGACTGCCTCAGGATATATGAGTCATGGGAACTCCCAGAATACCTGGCACAAATATGCCATGATGTACTTCTGATGGTTGCAAACCAGCTGAAAATTTAGTGAGTGGAACTTTTCTTGCTGCCATGGAGCTCTCAAAGCCACATGTGTGCAATTGATTGCCCCTTGTACTCTAGGGAAACCTGAGATTGCCGCAAAGCCCAGATATCTAGCAGCCTGGCTAGCTTCAGCAACTGTGAACTTTACAGAATGATGAACCTTACTGCAGGGGCATCTGCCACCTCCTTGATACGTTTATGTATTGAGGACTGAGAGATGCTGCATAGGTCACTTGTGGACCCCTGAAACAACCTTCAGGGGCACTGGCAAAGATGTCCTCCCAGTCCATGCAGCATTAGCTCCTTCCACAGAATGTAGTAGATATGAGCTGCCACATCTCTTGACAAATGTAGGCATACATGGCATCGTCTCCTACTCATCTCCAGATAGGAACGGCCTCTTCAGTAGACCCTTGGTCATGCAAATCATCTCTGTGGGATGGGTCTGACCTCCTACTCCTCTGGATCTTGCAGGGGCTCCCCTGGACCATGGACTTCAGGCCCGGCCTCTTCTCGAAGCTGTACCCTTTTCCTTCTCAATTGGATCTCTGCCATCAAAAAGGCAGCATTGAGAGCAGGCTCCATTATTCAATCCTCCTTCTCCCAGGTAGATCCAAAAGATTAAAGGGTAATGGGCAACTATAGTAAAGCTCCCAATCGCCACCAGAAAGCCACTATCATGCCCTAGAGTTCCATCTGAACCGCTTGCCTTTCCTGATCCAGCGTTCCAGCTGAGATGCTACCTCACAGATCTAGATGACCAAGATGCCACCCCAGCCACTTCACATTTTAATCCCAGACAGGTTGAAAGAGGCTTGAGTACATCCAGGATATATTTAGCCTTACCTACTGCACTCCTGCTATGTCTGCTCTAATATACTGATTATTCCTAACCTGTACTTTCGGAATGACTGGATGCCCTTTAACCCATTAGCCATGCCAATTGCAGAAAGCATCTTAGAGGTTTCCATTGATCATCTTGCAGATATCCAGCAGCTGTGCTCCCTTCATGGTTGGCTGCATCTTCCATTCTCACATTCCTCCCAGTTAATGCTCAAATTGATCAACTTCATTGGAACCCAATGACTCCAGCAGTCTCATGTTAAAGTGCTCTAAACATCAGTAGTTCCAATTGCAGCTTCTCAATAAATTCTTCCTGAGTTCTAACAGCTCAGACTCCATTTTCATGTTGTCACTCTAAGCAGTATGAGTGTGCCCCCTGTTGGGGCCCCTCAGTCCAACCATAGGCTCCTCCCACACTGCACCAGCCCCCTCCCTTGCAGATATGTTTCCAGTTTTGATTTTAAACTGCATCATAACTTCAGGTGGTGTTGCATTTTTACTTTCAGACCAGCTTCGACCCTCCCCATGCTAGAGTTTGGGTTGCCCCCAGTATTCCTGGAGCTTCATGATGTGCAGGTAGAACTCCCTCCGGTGATTCCCCAGCCTCCTCCAGTAACCTTGGATCCCTTTGTCATTAAGATAAAAGCAAAATACTGTGGATGCTGGAAATCTGAAATAAGAACAGAAAATGCTGGAAAAACTTAGCAGGTCTGATGGCACCATTGTCACTGTTCTGGATATTCCTGCCCTCCCACCTAAACCCATCATTGTTGATGTCCCAAGTCCCCACCTGGATCTCACCCCTCCCCAACTTGAGATTGTGTGCATGGTCACATTCACATACAGAGGTGAAACCCCAACCAACTCCCCACCATCCCCTGGCACCAGCCCACCCCCCACCAACCAGGAGAATTTTGAGTACCTCCCTTTTATTATGTATTCTCCAGTTACAGTCTGCGGATGCCTCCCCTGACCATGAGCATCCCATCTGCAGAGCAGTACTGAGCCAGGCACACCTATCACCACTGACTGTGTGACTATGACCACTATGTCTGCACAGCCTGATCCCCATTGAGCACACAGGCTTTGCCCCACCCTGGAGAAAGAACATGACATGCATGCCATGCACATATGGCCCACGGAGCCCCAGCACTGCCTCTAATCTCTCACCCCGACAATGAGATCCATAGAACCTCAGGACTGACTTTAATCTCTCACCCTGACGACAAGATCCACAGAACCTCAGGACTGTCTTTAATCTCTCACCCTGACCACGAGATCCCCGACCCTCAGGACTGACTTTAATCTCACCCTGACTACGAGATCCACAGAACCTCAGGACTGACTTTAACCTCTCACCCTGACTATGAGATCCACAGAACCTCAGGACTGTCTTTAATCTTTCATCCCGACCTCTTGGCATCAAAACAGGGACTACGGCTGTCTTTCATTCAGCTCTCCAGCTCCTCACTGAATGGCCACAAAACCATTTCTCTCCCACCCTGCTCTATGAGCCTGTGCAACCCGTCCCACTTGTGCAAACCTTCCCCACCAACCCACTCACGAGTCCCTGTGCAGCCCTTCCCTCTTGTGCCACAATAACCCCACCTCCCTTTCATGCTCTAGAACATGTGTGCATCCCCTTCCGTTCGTCCAAATCGGATTCCATCCACCACCTTCTGTGCCTGCGTTCTACTGTTCCATGTCGGGCTCCAGCCTCCCCACCCCTAATCTTCCCTCTGCCTGCTCCAATTTCCCCCTCCAAATCTCCCAAACCCCCTTCACCCTCCTGCCTCTGCCATCATCCCTCATGCCTCTGTCATCTCATCCCTACAACCCTACCAAGACCCCTTCACCCTCATGCCTCTGTCATTTCCCTCCCCACCCAGGTCACCATGTTGGTCTCTGTTTTAGAGTGCAGCACCACCTGAGACTCACAGCACACAATGTTGTCCTACACGAGTAGCACGGCAACCATGGTGAGCAGCCCAACTCAACGCCCAATGTAGCCATCGTGAGCAGCCCCACCATACACCCCCAATAGTGTGGGTTAACACTGGCATCGCTGAGGAACCGGAGCAGCACTGTTGCAGGTAAGTTTTGAATGTTGCACTCACCTCTAAGTAACAAGTGAAGTGAAGTTGGACAACTGCTTGCCACTTATATCTGTCGTGATTTAGACCGTTTTAATTTCCCGCTGGCATGGCACATAATTGGTAGGAGGAACGTGATTCTGGCAAGTTGCGTTTTTAATGAGGCCTCATTAGTAATGGTAATGCATGCAAATGGCGTTCCCGACATGGATCTGCAGGCAAGCTGACCCACTATCAGCCCACCATGAAACTGGTGAGAGGAAAACTCCAACTCATTTTTATACTGGCTGGAATCTGAATTTCATCCTCGCACCAAATTTTCCACTCTAGCCCATCACCAAACCTGCCACTGGCAGAACTGAATCCTGTATTTGTGGATGCTAGGAATAAGTTATGGCTTTAAGTTTAAGTTTAATTTGTGTTTCTATATTGGTGCGTTAAGAAACGGGGGATCTTGAATATTAGTTTCATTTTAAAAGCTGTCTGCAGGTCTGTGGGTTTGTTAGTAGTTGGTATACCTGCATGTTTAATGAGGTTTTATGTCTCTTTAAGTAAAAAACTGGGCTGTTGCCTAGCAACAAGGGGCCCACAGTCCCAAGGAGAAACAGAATAACATTTCTTTTAGTTCAGTTGAAACCAGGAACCAGGAGAAGCTGAACGCAATGAAGGGAACTGCAGAGAGCAGATTTCCCAAAAGAACTAAAAGGTCCCAAAGCCAAGGAGTGGGACAGAAAGTAAGTGTCCCTCGAAGGCCTTCTAGTCAAAGGAAAAGAACAGGAATCTGGAAAAGGTCCTGTTAAGTGATGTTAAGAGTGAGGAGCAGAGGAAGGCTCCAAGTTTAAAGGGAGAAAGCTGCAGGATGCAGACTTAAAGCAAAATAGGCCTGCAAGAAGCTAGAAAATTTAAGGGGACATCCAAAGATTGGTGACTCCTTAGTATGGACATGTGAAGCAGCGGTGTTCTGTTGGGACAGCTGAGTATCTGAGAGAGAGTTGTGGAAGGCAAAAGCTTGAATGCACGTGTCCATGGGAGAGGAACATGTGAAGGAAAATTTGAAACCCTGGAGGTGGACCCCTGTAGAAGGCGTCCGAGAGAAAGCATCATTTGGGAGAAAATTCCAAAGGGGGTTCTTCGAGAGTGGAGATTGGAACCTTTGTATGAAAGATAGAGTTTGGTGAGACAGGTTGGCTCACGGTGTGACAACTTGGGGGAGTTGATGAGAGATCCATAGCATCTATTTGAGGTGGCATCTGTCACTTGGTTTCAGAGTGATGTGTTTGACCACAGGTCACCTATTGGTTTAGGTGGACTGTGTAGTCACTGTGAACTTGAGAGTATAGGACAGCTTTTGTAACTTGTGCTATCCTTACAAAGCTGTACATATTGGTAACAGTACAGTTGTGGGTGAAGGAGTATTATAATATAGTTCATCTTTACTTGTTTAATAAATGTCTTTTTCTTTTGTTAAAAGTTCATTGTCTGACTCCTATGACTCTGTTTAATAGCCATTCTCCACACTTCTAAACAAAAAAATAAAAGTTAGGATCTATCAAGTTGGGTTCCACCCTGGGATCTGGCTTGTCTAGCAGTAACATCAGCTGGGATCATAACAATACTCTAATTGGCTGCTGCATTTGTCTACAACAGTGAATACGCTTCAAAAGTACTTAAATGACTGAAATTCTCATTCTTGTTTCCAAATTCCTCCATGGCCTTATCTCTGTAATCTCCCATACCTCCAAAACGCGCCAAGATATTTGTGCACATCTAATTCTGGCCTCTTGAGTATACCCAATTTTAATGATTTCACCCCTGGTAGCTGTGTCTTCAGCTGCCTAGGCCTTATGCTCTGGAATTACCTCCCAAAACCTCTCTGCCTGTTTATCTCTCTTTTTCACTCTTTTAAGATGCTTCTTAAAACCTACCTCTTTGAACAAGTTTTTGCCATCTGCCCTAATATCTCCTTATGTGGCTTGGTTTCAAATTTTGCTTTTCCTGTGAAGTGCCTTGGGACATTTCATTACATTAAAAGCTATACTTACAAGTTGTTGTGAAAAGTTCTATATAAATGCAAGCTCTTTCTATCTTTGGTCTGCAGGCATTTCATTGTTATATTGATTTCAAGTGCAGGCCATTCAGCAATCCATAAACGTTTAGGTCAAATACTCTGGAAGCAGAATAAGGAACAGCGGAACAGTGAGATAGGAATGTCAGGTTTCATGTTTATATTAACCGTCTCAATCATCTCTTCATTTACAACATGTGAACATGAATGCAGCTGAATTGGGACAAACTTCCAGCATGATTTCATTATTGACATGTTTATTTATGTCTTTACTTTTATTGAGCGATGTTGTGAGGTAATTAAAATGCTTCTGGTATTGCATTGCTACTCGTGGGGATGGGTTTTTGCAGCATCGACTGAGACACCTCCCCCACATTGCCTGCACCATTGCTAAATAGTTTTTCCCTTCTTGTTTTTAACTCTGCCAACTCCACCTCCACAGAAGCTCTGGGAATGGTGGTTTCTTGGCCACAGCAGACAGCCTTGAATCTGATCCACCTTTTGCCATTCTCCTGTCATTTTGCCCTTGCACTGTCTCCTTAACAACTGGCTGCCTCTGACCCTTTAAGCTGCAGTAGCCTTTTAACTTTAGAAGTTATGTGACATTTCCCTTCCTCCCAGTGAGGGAAGATCATTCGGCAACAGGATTCCCATCTTGAACCTACCCTCCATGCTTAATTACTGCCCTCTCTCAGGAAAAGGCTGTTGGTTGCCAGGGGGATGTTATGACATGGTAGGTGATGTGTGCCAGACGGACCAAATCCATGAGGGAAACTTGGTGATGCTATCACAGCTATTTTGCAATTTGTATTTATTACAAGATGCGTGCACTGAATTCAGAAGTAATAAGTCCATCAAGACTTTTAGAGATCTTTAAAATATTAAATTAAAATATTTATTAACAAAAGAAAAGATTTTAAGCACATACATAGAACAAATTACTACTATAATAACTCCTAAGATTCCTAATTAGCCTGACCCCCAGTTACACTGCTTTTAAGGCAACAGTCCAAAAATAGATTTTAGATTTTAAACAGATCCAGCAAATTAACACAATACCCTGGATGGTGGAATTCCAAATGGCTTTTCTCCAGCTTCAGTTCTGGTAGACAGCAGACTTTTGCACAAATACTGGTGACTTCATTAAGGCTATTTCACACACTTCTGTTAGATCTTACATGGCCTTCTTCTCATGCGTAGCCCTTCATTCTCCTTTATACATGTTTCTCCCTTTTTAATACATAAATTCTATTGTTTCATATGTCTTTGAAGCTGTATCTTCCTCATAATATAAAAGCTTTCATGTTGTTACTATTTGTTGTCAGTAATCTTTGGGAAAAATACATTCCTTAGCTTTGCTTATCTGGATAGTTGTGAACAGACTAAAATCCCTTGAAATTCAAATCTCCCTTCATCTATCTAAAAATGCAAATTCCCTTCACACCTTACATGCTGAGCCAGCGTCCATGTTTACTCATTAGCATGTCAAGCACCTAGATTCTTTCGATGAGTTAAAGCTTGTAATCTACTTGACTCTAAATATAGATAACATAACTGTAAATAAACCACACACAGGCAGACCCAACTATACTTACCCCCATAAACCTATTTTACAATAAACCAGAAAAATATTCTGAAAATTATTACACTTTCATGACAGGGGCCATGCACGCCGTTGGAAGTTCCATCCCTCCATGTTTTCAATAGACCAAAGAAAATCCAGGTCTCCAACTTTAGCTTTGCAGGATGCCATAATTAGTTTGGTTGAAGTCAAAATCATAATAATTAGCTCCACTTTGAGAACCCCATATATTTTCAAGTTCCAAGTATAAAAAAATTCTTTAAGTAGTATTTAGAAAAATCCGATTTTGGAATTCAATTTCTTCCATTTTCTTATGATCTACTCATTCCCATAAACTGAGAAACAAAATCCCACCTTTGAGAAAATGAATAGAAAGTCTCTCCCAGGACATTGCAAATACCAGTCTTGCATTGACCACCAGGAGTTACAATAACTTAGATTTATATAATGCCTTTAACATAATAAAACATCCTAAAGTGCTCCACAGGGGCATTATAAAACAAAATAGGACACCAAGCCACATAGAGGAATGATGGCCCAAATCTTCATGTCTCCAGATCATCAGAGACTGGATGCATGATGGAAGAATTGCATCACGACCCTGCAGAAGTCCTGAAACCCGGACCTACATGGGAATTGCCTGGGAAGTTTAAACTTCTGGTGGGCAATTCACCTCCTGCCTGGGACCCTCCATGACTGTCTCCAACCCTGAGCTAGAGTCTGAGTGTTACATATGGTGAGGGTAGGGGATTTAATTTAAACATCATTAATTTCTCCTCTCACCACCCGTCCTTAAACAGAAAGCTGTTTTGATTTTTTTCCCTCTTTATAAGTGGTGGTGTATTTCTCAAATCCTCAGTTTTGGTGCGATCAAAGTTTCTATTAATAACCCCACAGCAACCCCCTGGGGAGGTGGTGGTGTAGTGGTATTGTCACTGGACTGGTAATCCAGAACTGGTAATACTCTGGGGGCTCGGATTCAAATCCCACCATGACAAATGGTAGAATTTGAATTTAATAAATATCTAGAATTAAAAGTCTAATGATGACCACTAAACCATTGTTGGTTGTTGTAAAAAATCCATCTGGTTCACTAATGTCCTTCAGGGAAGGAAACTGCTGCCCTTACCTGAGCTGGCCTACATGTGGCTTCAGACTCACAGCATTGTGGTTGACTCTTAAATGCCTTCTGAATAAGGGCAATTAGGGGTGGGCAATAAATGCTGGCCTAGCCAGCAATGCTCACATCCCACAAACAAATTAAAAAAAACTCAAGATAGGATGAACTCAAAGGGTTACTTTATTTGCACACAAATGTGGGACAATAGTCACCATGCTGCCTTCTTTGCATTCATGCAGTAAAAGAGGGGTAGAGAAAATAAAGATTTACAGTGCAGAGACCATAGAGAAAAGAAATAGTGTTTCACTTGGGGTCCAGAATCAAAGCCCAATAAGGCATTCCTTCATGGAGGTCTGAGAGCTGAAAACGGATGCAGGATAATTCACTTTTCCAGTGGTGTTGACTTGATAAGATAGGCATGCAGAGATGAATCAGTTTTGTAGGCGATGGTACAGAATTTCCAGCAGAAGCAGTGCAGATGGGGTCAGGTGTCCAAACAGGGCCAGAACTCCTTGTCTGTGAGGCTACTAATCAGATGATAAAAAGACAGTTCAGCAAGGCAATATTACTGGTTTCACAAGCCAGAGGCCCATGTCACATGACTTTCTGCCTCACCACACTGTCTTTGACAAAGGATGTGTATCTCTCGTCTGGGTTCCTGAGATTGTTAAATGTCTTAATCATTAGGAATCGAAAGGAGGGTTATAGGGCCCTTTGTCTTAGCAGACGAGCAGACTCCTGTTGGCTAGCCTGGGTTATGAAAATGCAAATAGCTTTTGCATAGCTGTCTTTGAATTTAGCCTGGGCAGCCCACAGCGGGTCATTAGTGGCTCTTCAGGTATAATGTTATGTGTGTTTCTTTGATGCTGCAAGGCAGCTTCTTTTGTTCAGGGTCACTGACAGACATAGAATCAGCCATTTTAGGTCTTTGTCCAGTTTGAAATTTTTAGAGGTAGCATTGAACTGATCTCTATATTTTTTTAAAATTATACTGGGTGAAGTCTTAAACCCTCACAGTGAGACTTGGGACAGATCCACGCAACTTAGCTTGATGGTTACCCAGGAAATTATAGATCATTTAAAACCTTGTGAAAAACCTGGTTAACTCCAGAACTGATGTCCCCCTAATCAGCCTCCCCAACAATCCAATTACCCATCTCCTGACCAGACTCAACTACCCCCCGCTACCCGATTACCCCACTGACCACTCAACCAACCTCCAGATCCAACCTGACAATCCCCCAACCACCCAACTACAGACCTAACCAGATCCCAATACCCACAGACTGTTTGATTATCTCCCAACCCTGATTTTCCCTGGACCACCTGACTACCATCCTGACCACCCGACTATCCCTCTGACACCTGTCTATCCCCCAGCTCCACCCGACTAACCCCAACCACCTGACTACCCCCAAACCAATAAACCCTGATAACCTGACTGCCTCCTGTCATTCGACTACCCCCCTGATCTCTGACTAACCCCCAACTCCGACTACCCAATTAACCCCTAATCCGACTACCCACCTCACCCACCTTTACCTATCTAACCTACCTCACCAAACTACCCATCCTTCCCATTCACCCACCTCACCCACCCACCTATCTCACTTACCTACCCACCTCACCCATCTACCCATTTACTCACTCACCCACTCATCCATTCATCCATCCATTCATCTATCCACTCAATGATCCATTCACTAACCTGTACTCATTCATTAAAAGACCGAACGTTTAAATACTTACCTGAATACGGCAGTTGTGCTGTAAAAAGGGAGTGTGTCTTCTGTGCAGATCTTCTTTGCTGGTCTCTCCATGAATTCTTGAGGGAGTTCTTCTGGATCCTGCATCAGAAGTTTGGGCAGAAAAAACGTATCCATGTAAGTGGGCAATTTTCTGTCTGATCAGCATCAGACACAATGGTTCCGTCTCTGTTTGGAAGATTTGGGCCATTAAGTCAGGTGACCGGAAGCTTGGTGAAAGATGTAAGTTTAAGAAGTGTCTTAAAGGAGGAAACTGAGGTAGAGTAGCAGGGAGGTATAGGGAGGGCATTCCAGAGCTTAGAGCCTAGGCAACTGAAGGCATGGCTAGCAATAGTGAAACAATTAAAATTGGGCATGCCCAAAAATCCAAAATTGGGATGAGTGCAGATATATATAAGGGTTGTGGGGCTGGAGTGGATTACAGAGATAGTGAGCAACGAGGCCATGGAGAGATTTGAAAACTAGGATGAAAATTTTAAAGTCAAGCCATTGCTTGACCAGAAGCTAATATAGGTCAGCAAGTACAGGAGGGATAGGTAAATGGGACTTGGTGTGAATTAAGACACTGGCAGCAGATGTTTGGCTGATCTCATGTTTATGGAGGGTAAAATGTAGGAAATCATCTAGGTCTAGTATAATGGTCTGACACTTATAGGGTTAACATGGAACTGAGTAAAATACCGCCTACACAGTAAGGGGAAAAAGGACCTGCTTTATTTGATAGGCCCGATAGTGGAGCCATTACTGCTGGACAAGGAGTCAAAGAATCATCTGCTAAATTTGAAGAAGTACTAAAATCATTCGATGTTTATTCTTACTTCAGAAGTAACAAAATCCTCGAAAGAGCTAAGTTTAATAAAAATGTCCTCTGGCCAAGGGAAGCTGTTGACTCATTTATTAGTGATCTGTACAGGATGGCTGAAGAAGACTGCAAATATGGAGACCTAAAATCTGAACTTATCAGGGTTAGAACAATTGTAGGAGTAGCGGACGATGCACTCTCAGGCATGCTGCAAGCGAAGGAAGGACTGACCCTTGAGAAAACTATCCAGATTGTTAGGCAGTCTGAACTCTGTGTGCAGCACAGGTCCAAATTAAGATGAGAATGTATACCATGGTATAAAGGAAACCCACAGTCCAGTTAGTTAAACAGCACAGAAACAGGGACATTGCAGGCCAAGGGGAGCAATAGCCTAACTGACCAGTAAAGTGACCATCTCAGAGCTGTGGAGCAAAGCGCCCCCACAGGTGAGATCAATGTCCTGCAATTTCAGCCCATGCTTTCAATGTAACAGAATTGAACACACTGGTAAACTGTGCAAGACCAAAATATCTAAACACACAGATTATCCAAAGATGTTTCATGAGACTGAGACTGCACACCAAGGGGACACGCAGTCATGCTTCTTGGGTGAGGTCAAAGATCATGGATTTGCGTATTAGAATGTGAACATTTTGGTTAACGGCCATCTCACAAACTTTAAACTGAACATGGGACAAAGAACTGAGGTTGAAAGACCTCTGGCTTTGAACAACAGACACACCACTCTATGGTCCGGAGGAATCTGACTTCAGGTCATAGGCATGATTCTGGAACCACTATGAAATGGCGGGAAACAAATCTTCGAGTAAATGTATGTCATCCGTAATTAGTCTTTTTCTCTAGTGAGCAGAGTCCTGAATCTCCTCAAAATGGTAGATGTCAAGATAGTCACTGTTGTAAATTATATAGAACTGCCAGTTCCCAAGAGCTCAAACAAGAAAGAGTATCCTGACTGGGACTTCAGCTTTGAACTGTCTTTTCTCTTTGCAGAGCAGATTTGTCCATTTTTGTTACAGGAGCCTGAAAGCTAACCACTCAGATGGTTACCACGATGCCTCCAGTAGAGGACAGACAAAAGAGCAACCAACAATCAGAAGAACCTCAATCTTCAGTTCCAACAATTGTTGATGAAGTCAACGCTATGACCACAGAGCAAATGCTGCAACTCCTGGCCAGCATGACAGTACCATAGATGATGCTGGATCCAGGTAGTAGCTGTCCATTGCTGACAGCACACCACAGAACCAAACGTAAGGTGAGCTGACTAAAGAACCACATCCTCATAACAAGAATAGGCATCTTCCATCACAGAGAATATTACAATGACCCACACAATGAAAGAATAGGAAAAATGCTATAGGGATGAACACAGTGTTCACCCACCCCGGGAAAAATGGGATAAAACAACAACTGCCGATCACCACAACTGCTGTATCGACAAAGAGTGATTCAATACCAAGGAATGGAAAAAGAGGATAAAAAGATACCCAGATGACAGAACAACCTCCAAATTAATAGAGTTTACCTGCAATGACAGAGCCTACCACTCCACTGACAGTAGTACAAACGAGATATGGAATAGTTATAAGGCTTCCAGGCCGCCTGGAACAATGAACTCAGAGACTTGAAGGCAGGGAGATGGGGTGGTAATAATTATGTAAATACATGGGGTAACTAGAATAACTTGAAATACATTGGATAAAGACTTGGGGGAGGTGTAGTATAAGGGTCTAGCACATATAATGTTAAACTGGGACTGAATACAGTACCGTCCACACAGTGATGTAAGGGAACACATGACCCACACCTAGATGTCAGTCTGGTGTTAGACAGAGCTGTGTGCACAAGTAAGCATGGACACGTCTATGACCTAGCTTGAACCCTTTATGTACATATGTAAATAGTTCTTGTAGTTAATAAATGCATAGAGTTAACCTACTTAAGACTATGAAGACTTCATTAGAACCTACCAAACGGTATCCAATACCCTACAATAATATAATAATCAAGTCTAGAGATAAAAAAGGCATGGATGAATGTTTCAGTAGTAGATGATTTGAGGCAAGGGTGAAGTTGGGTGATGTCACTGAGATAGAAATAAGCAGCCTTGGTGATGGTATGAATATGGGGCTGAAAGCTCAGTTTGGGATCAAATGTCACACTAAGGCTGTGAATAAACTGATTTAATCTCAGACTGTTCCAGGGAAGGCCTTGGAGTCAATAGCTGGGGAACAGAGAGATTGGAATGGGGACCAAAAAAGATAGTTTCAGTCTGCCCAATATTTAGTACAGTAAGAATTGCCCTCCAAATTATTAGTTCTACTTCCCTCCGGAGAAATGCCTCATCTTAATATCCTCCATGACATTACAAATTTACAATATGAAGAACTACTAGGATAACTGAAGGGGAGATGTAGCCAGTCTGTGTGTATAGCCAAGCAATAGGTTTTCATTATTTGCTCCACACAATGCAAAATGTTAATTCATCCCTGGAGATCATATAGAGTTGGAACTAACATACCTTTAAAACCAGAATCCAGACTTTATATTCTAGTTCCCTTGTGGTATCTGTGGGTGAGATTAATGATCAGTTGCATTCAGCTTCCCCCACACTGGAAGGAGGGCATCAATGAAAGCCCTGTACATGCACAATGAAACACATGCATGAGTTCAATTTAGCAGTCTCCTGCACTTCTACTTATTTTCTACTGATCGAAAATATTTGACAGGACAAATAAAATCTCAAGCAAAACTGGCTCTTGGAGATAGTGACAAATCAAAGTCAGGAAGGCATCAAATATGGAAAAAAGGAAATGCTCGTAACACTCAGTTGGTTAGTATCTGGAATGTTAGCCTAGGTTGGAAGCTGAAGCTGAACTCTCAGAATGCTCTAATGGGACTCTGTAATTAATTTCTACCACAAGTTTGAAAAAAAAACGCCTCTTTTCTAAGTCAAATGGATTCTAGTCCATTTGGGAGCTGAACAGTTTATAACACATCAGGATATTTTGCTTTTTATTAGTGACAACGAGATCTGTCCCACAATTTTGCTTCCATTCTCCACCCCTCTATCATTTTCACGTGGTTCATCTCTGACACTTCCGTTCCCTTCCTTGACCTCTCTGTCTCAATCTCTGGTGATAGACTGTCCACCAATATCCATTACAAACCCACCGACTCCCACAACTACCTCGACTACAGCTCCTCACACCCCGCCTCCTGTAAGGACTCCATCCCATTCTCTCAGTTCCTTCGCCTCTGTCGCATCTGTTCCGATGATGCTACCTTCAAAAACATTTCCTCTGACATGTCCTCCTTCTTCCTTAACCGAGGTTTTCCACCCACGGTCGTTGACAGGGCCCTCAACCGGGTCCGGCCCATCTCCCGCGCATCCGCCCTCACGCCTTCTCCTCCCTCCCAGAAACATGATAGGGTCCCCCTTGTCCTCACTTCTCACCCCACCAGCCTCCACATTCAAAGGATCATCCTCCGCCATTTCCGCCAACTCCAGCATGATGCCACCACCAAACGCATCTTCCCTTCACCCCCCCTATCGGCATTCCGTAGGGATTGCTCCCTCCAGAACACCCTGGTCCACTCCTCCATCACCCCCTACTCCTCTTCCCCTCCTATGGCACCACCCCATGCCCACGCAAAAGATGCAACACCTGCCCCTTCACTTCCTCTCTCCTCACTGTCCAAGGGCCCAAACACTCTTTTCAAGTGAAGCAGCATTTCACTTGCATTTCCCCCAACTTAGTCTACTGCATTCGTTGCTCCCAATGTGGTCTCCTCTACATTGGAGAGACCAAACGTAAACTGGGCGACCGCTTTGCAGAACACCTGCGGTCTGTCCGCAAGAATGACCCAAACCTCCCTGTCGCTTGCCATTTTAACACTCCACCCTGCTCTCTTGCCCACATGTCTGTCCTTGGCTTGCTGCATTGTTCCAGTGAAGCCCAACGCAAACTGGAGGAACAACACCTCATCTTCCGACTAGGCACTTCACAGCCTTCCGGACTGAATATTGAATTCAACAACTTTAGCTCTTGAGCTCCCTCCTCCATCCCCACCCCCTTTCTGTTTCCCCCTTCCTTTTGTTTTTTTCCAATAAATTATAAAGATTTTTCTTTTCCCACCTATTTCCATTATTTTTAAATATTTTAAATCTTTTATGCTCTCCCCACCCCCACTAGAGCTATACCTTGAGTGCCCTACCATCCATTCTTAATTAGCACATTTGTTTAGATAATATCACCAACTTCAACACCTATGTGTTCTTTTGTCCTGTTGTTTGTGACATCTTTTGATGATCTGCTTCTATCACTGCTTTTGCCTACTACCACACCACCCCCCTCCACTTCTCTCTCTCTCTCTCTCTACCCCCCATGCCCGCAGCACCCCCCCCCCCCCCACCCCCCCACACCTTAAACCAGCTTATATTTCAACTCTTTCTTGGACTCGAACTCAAGTTCTGTCGAAGGGTCATGAGGACTCGAAACGTCAACTCTTTTCTTCTCCGCCGATGCTGCCAGACCTGCTGGGTTTTTCCAGTTAATTCTGTTTTTGTTTTAGAATCTGTCCCACTGTTGACTTCCTCCTGTTGAGTAATGGGAAATACCCGAGGAATGACTGGATTAAGAGATGTGGAAACAGTTTAGAACTGTGAAAGTAAAGATGAATTATGCTTTTTCAAAATGAGGTAAATCAGTAACCTCTCAACTTTATCTAAAGTAGCTGTGTAAGTAAAAATAATACATGTTAATTATATTCAAGGGATTGTTCATTTCTGGAATTAGATGGTAAAGTCACAAAATAATTCATTTGTTTTACTGTCAAAACTGACACTTTAAAGTAACATTCCACTTTTACCTTTTCCATATCCGTTACCAACTCGTAAACCTCTGTTTGGGGAGGGTATGCTGTTCATGGTGATTGCTTGGAGGAAGCATTCATTCAGAATATTTACTCTTTTGTGCTTATCTTAATTTTGATTCCACTTACATTTCTTATGGATTTCAATACTGCTTTGCACGTCTCCTCAGGATCATAGAATGGTCAAAACACAGAAGGAAACGATTTGGCCCTTCGTGTCTGTGCTGGCTCTCTGCAAGGGCAACTCAGTTAGTCCAACTCCATGCCTTTACCAATAGCCCTGCATTTTTTTCTATTCAGATAATTATCCAGTTCTCTTTTGAAAGTAACTATTGAACCTGACTTTGCCATACTCTCAGGCAGTACATTCCAAATCCTAACAACATGCTGATTTAAAAAGTTGTTCCTCATGTCACATTTGGTTATTTTGCCATTCACCTGACATACTGACACGGGCCTTGGGTGGAGGGAGACTTCCCTTTAATTCTTCCTCTGCAATTCCAGCTAATCCTCAAGCTCCTTCACACTGTCAGCAACAAAAACTCTCAGAGGATTTCTCCTAATAGAATCTCAGAGTAATTAAAATGACTTTTAATTTCCCTGATATATTTAAAAAAACAATCAAATTCAAAAATGATGAAAACTGTGAGGATGGATTAACATCTGCCCAACTTGCAGACTAAGTAAGTAACTACTCATCGTGCAGCTAGGTTTCATTACAAAAACAACCCTTGGAAGTTGTGAGTTTGGCAAAGTTTTCAATTGCACATTACATCTTAAATGTGTGTCCCACTTATGTACAGTCACACGTGAGATCCAACATAAGCATTATCAGGGTTAGCCATGAGTGGGCAGTAATTGTATTGACAGGCAATGTTTTGTGGCATGTAATCTTGAGTCACCTGCCCAATACAAAAAGCTGTCAGTTGGTCTTACTCTGTCAGTTAAGTGGCTTGTTATATACTGCACCTATTCCCAGATCCTCCAGATAATATGCACAGCACTGCCCATGCTCATCATCTCAGGGAGGGTACTCTGATGTGCCAAACATAGAAAACTTTCTCACACTCACCTCATGCAACAGAAAGTGTATTTTACTAGCCAACAAGCAGACTGTTGAGTGCTGTACCGCTCCATCATATACCCACAGACTCTGTTTGATCCCTTGGGTTTCCTTTCACTTAATTTTGCATCTGTTTCTCCTCTCCCACTGCCTTCTTGACAAAAACAGTTGAATATTTAAACTTAACATTGAAACTTTAAAAAGGTTGCAACAGTAGTTTTCCTCATGTGCAGAGCATTAAAGTGCACACATCCCTTTAAATCTGAGATAATGGCCAGATTTTGGCTAGTCCTCATTAGATTACCTCTCTGCACAAAGTCACACAGTTACAAAGTCAAAGCTGTAGAAGGAACTATGAACAATTTTCAAATGAATTGACCTTTCAATTTGCAGCCACATTTAAACAGGATCACAGCCAGGGTTGAAAATAAAATCTTTTATTCCTCTGTGTCAAGAAAGATTAATTCTGTGTTTGGATACAGCACAAGTGTCCCTGAAACAATGTGTAGTCTAAGGGTATCTGGTATATCAAGGGTTAATGAGATACTGGGAAACAGTACCGCCAAAAGTGTGATGCAAAGAGACACATGACCTAAGACTACAGAGAGTTGTGGACTGGACAAAGAATGGGGTAAAAGCAAGCATGGAATTAGATCATAGCTTGGGCTATATTTCCTGTATATATGTACATGGTTATGTCTTATCAATAAACACTTAATGTTCAATCATACAGGACTCAGAAGCTCTCCATGAGCCTTTCGTGAACTGACATACATCATACAACATGGTAGCGGCTAATGGAAATATCCAGGACCTCAGAGAAGCTGGAGCAGAAATTCAAAACCTGGAAAATTAAAGGAGCAGCATTCTGATTTGACTGAAAGCATCTGAAGTGAAGACACAGAGGGAGATTGCCTGAAAGAAGCAATTGCAGAATTGAAAGCAATAGTGCAGAAATAAATGCTCCACTGTGCAGCTGAGGACTCCACAAGATCTTGTGCAGGTCCATGTGAACACCCACAGAATGCAGAGTCAAAGGATCTAGCAGGAATGAGCAAAAAAAAATCAGTTCTAAACCAGGAATGGTTTAAAAAGCTTCAGTGCTGTTAAAAAAAAAGTCAGAACAGCCCATTTCTGAAAACACCGTGGACAGCTTGAGTTCAGAATCGGCGCCATTCCATGTGGCAGCTGAGCTCATTTTAAGAAAAAAAAAAGAAACAGAAGGTTTAAAAACCTCAGCTAAAGCTGGGAATCAATTGTAAAATGTCCCCAAATCCTCTGATAGCACATGGAAGGCTCCAAATCATTGATTTAACAAATCATTGCAAAAAGCTAAACCCAAAAGAAGTCAGGACCACCATCACCACGGGAGCCCACCAAAACATATCAAGCACGGGAAGACTCTTTGAAAAAAATGGTTACTTTGGCGCCATCTTTAAAACCCGCACAGCATTTAAAGTTGTACTCCCCTGAACTTTGAAATGACCATGGATAACAAATCAACATTATCAGGCCAGCTTGGACTGATCCAAGGGGCCAGACCAAACACAAAAGTGGGGACTTTGGCAGAAAAGATTCTTAAGATACATGATAGCTTCAGGATTAGATAAGAAGACAGAAGCTGAACAAGTTACTTCTCTACTTTATTCAGTAGGTCCATTAGCTGATGATATTACTCTGAAGCAATAAATAAATGAATCCTCAGATAAATTTGATGACCTTCCAAAATTATTCAATACAAATTCTAATCTAATAAACAACAACATTTTAGAGATAGTAAAATTCAGCAAATGTGTCCAACAGCCTGGAGAATTGGTTGACTCTTTTATAAACAAATTATATAGATTGCCTGAAGGCTGTGACTACAGTGACCTTAAGTCAGAACTCAAAAGGGATAGAGTTGTTGTCAAAGTGGCTGATGATGCCTTTGAGACATACTTGAGGCCAAGGAAGGTTTGACTCTAAAAAAGACCGTCCAAATAGTCAGTCTGAAATCCGCCAACAGCACCGATCAATTTTACGAGACAAATGTAACCCAAGGTACAGAGCAATACCAACTGTCCAGCTAGTGAAACAACAAAGGAGTAGGGAGTCTCCAGGCTAAGGAAGGCAACGCCCAAACAGCCCACAAGAGGTTGGGAGACCATGTTAGTGTGCTGTGGTGCCAAATGAACTCACAAGCAAGAGCAATGCCCAGCAATTTCAATTGCAACCTCCTGGCACACTTTGGAAAGCTATGCAAAGCTAAGACACCTAGACAAGCAGGGGATCCCAAGGCAATCCATGAGATTGAGGTACCCCACCAGGAAGAGATCCAACCTATTTCTTGGGTGAGCTCAAGTATCCTGGATTCTCTTTTTAGAACATGGGCATCTCAGTAAATGGTCACCTCACCAACTTCAAATCGGACATGGGAGCTAATGTTATGGTCATCTTGGGGAAGGAACCATGGCCTGTGATACAACGCCTGATGCGGCCCACAACACAGCTATATAGACCAGGTGGCATCGAGCTCCCAGTTAAAGGTACATTGCAGGTGACACTCCAATACAAAGATCAATGAATATGGGAGATATTATTAGTAGTCCACAATCAATAGTCTTCCCTTTTAAGCAGAAAAGCCTGTGTCGACCACAACCTCCTTCAGAAAATTGATGAGGTTAACCATCAAGGGCCTGGTTCCCAATTTAAAAAAGAGTTTCCCAAACTCTTCACTGGATTTAGGTAACTGAGGATTGCATACAAGTATTACATTAAAGGAGGATGCAAAGCCTGTGTACCTGTTCACACTATGAAAAATACAGCATCCACTCATGAAGCAAGCGCAGCAACAACTGGATGAGATGACCAAAATGGGGGTCATCTTCCCTGTCACTCAGCTGATGGAATGGTATTCTGGGATGATCCCAGTTCTGAAGCCAACAGGTCCATTCGTGTCCGTCAACTAACAAGGCAATGGCAGGAGAAAAGTCCACCCGATGTCCTCAGTGGATGACAGCCTGACCAAGCTCTTCAAAAGCACGGTGATTTCGAAACTAGATGCTAACAGCAACTTCTGGCACTTCCACTAGAGGAGAAATCCAGACTACATTTATCAACACATTTGGCAGATTCAGTTTCAACCGCTTGTGTTTTGACATTACCTCGACACCTGAGATTTTTCAATGCATGATGTCGGCCATTTTGCAAGGCCTGGAGGGTGTCATCTGCCATATGGATGATGTTTTGGTTCACGGAATGACTGTGGAGGTACATGGCAGAAGGCTTATGGCTATCTGGGAATGCTTATAGCAAGGTTGACACTAAATGGACTTCTATTCAGTTCTTAGGACACGTTGTCAGCAGCAAAGGCATTATGGTGGACCCACAAAAAATGAAAGCTATAAGCGAGTTCCCAATCCCATCATCTATTCCAGATCTCCAGATATTCCATGGTGAACAAATTGGCGAAATTTCTACCCTTGATGCAGGTCACAGAACATCTGTGGCGCCTTCTCTAAAAAGGCCAGGCATGGTTCTGGGATGAGCACCAAGAGCAAGCTTTTGGGTACATCAAGCCATGCTGCTCTCACCCAATATCCTGGTTCATTATGACACATCCCTGACCATTACTATAACAGCGAATGTCTCATCACAGGTCTAGGTGCAGTTTTATTTCAGGAACAACTGTATGGTTGTTGCCAACCAGTATATTATGCATCTCGAGGACTGTCACAAACAGAGATACAGTATGCTATTATCAAAAGAGAAGCTGTCACAGTCACTTGGGCTTGAGAGAAGTTCTCTGATTACTTTATCAGCCTGAAAGTCACCTTTGAAACAGTTCATAAATCATTGGTCTCACTGTTAGATGAGAGGAGCTTGCAAAGTCGCCCCCCAGGATTCAGAGATTTCGCTTTTGCAAAAGAGATGGTATATGTTCAAGGGAAATATCAAATAACTGCAGAAAAATTATCCAGGGCCAAAGTCGACCTTCCTGTACACATGGTGTCAACCTAGTTGATGAACTTAAGTTGTATTCCCAATTGGTGAGGAGACAACTGCTGGCTACCTCAGGTAAACTTCAGCAAATCCACCTGCAGCAGATGTGAGATGAGGATTGTGTCCGTATCCGTCTTCACTGTCAACAACGGTGGCCACAGCAGAGCCCAGGTGGCAGCATCATGAAAATTTGGTTTGAATAGCAGAAACACATTGCTTTGATAGATGATCTACTAGTATACAATGAGTGGTTGGTCATTCCAGTCTCCCTTTGGCCGGAGGGTCTCCAAAAAAATTTGCCTGGGCATTACAAATTGCAGAGCCTGTGGCCAATCTGCAGTATGGTGCCCAGGAATATCAAGGGCCATTGAAAAATTTGCAAATTGCCAGGTGTGTGCTGCACAAGCCAAACTAGAGAGAGCTCCTCATCTGCACAGATTTTCCTATCAGGCTGTGGGACTGGCTGGGAATCGATGTATTAGTCTTTAATGTCAAGTCCTTCCTCATCATGATTGACTACTTCCCTCTATGGATCGAGGGGAAGCAATTATACGTGATGACCACCGTGAGATCCTTGAAGGAAGCGTTTTCGAGCCATAGCATCCCAGATCAGGTGGAGTCCGATAATGACCCGCAATTCAGAAATGAATACGTCACCCAATTTGCCATCAGTTACAGGTTTCAGCATTGTACCAGCTCCCCAAGATATCCACAATTAAATGCTAAGGCGGAAAAGCGTGTCTGCGCCATTACACCTCTTCTGAGAAAGAACATTGACTTCTCAATGGTGCTTTTACCCACTACAATGTGGATTAGCCCCATCAGAGCTCCTGATGCACAGAAAACACCGCACCCAATTCCCAGTGATGTCAAAGAAACAAATCCAAGGATTGGCAGTCAAGGGCTACCGAAACATTCAGGACCGAGAACAGTCCCACAGGCAGTGGCAGGCTTCCGCCTACAATAGAAGTTGCCACTAGAAACCTCCCACAGTTATGCAAAGGGGATTTGATGTAGAACAGAGACCTTGAAAGAGAGGGCGTCATTGTCTGGAGAGATAATGACCAGCCAAGTTCATACCTCATCCATACACCAGAAAGTACAATCAGGAGGAATAGGAGGCACCTCCTCCTCATCCCTTTAGACAAGCCCCCTACTATACACTTCAGCGAATTAGAAGAAGATAACCAAGCGCCAGAAACACAGGCCTACAACTCAAACTCCATATCAACAAAGGTTGCCGAAGTCAATGGAGCCTACCGTTCCCCCAAATCTGACCAGAACAAGAATTGGAAGAATGATCAAGCCTCCAGACCATCTGAATTTATAATGTCAAAGATTTGAAGTAGGGGGAATGAGGTAGTATGACTGTAATGTAAATACATTGGGTAAAGATTTGGGGGAGGTGTAGTGCAAGAGTATCTGGCATAGTAAGGTTAATGTGGCACTATGAAACAATACTGCCCATAGAACAATGTAAAGAGACAAATGACCTGAGACTAGGACTGGGCAGGGACCTAGGTAGAAGCAAGCATGGGGTTAGCTCATGGCTTGGGCTACATTGTGTATATGTACATAGTTATGTGTTATCAATAAATGCTTAATGTTCAACCATACAAGCCTCAGAACCTTTGTGAGACTTACTGAACAGCCATATAACATACAACACAATGGACATGATTTTCCCTTCCTGCCAGCAGTGGGAATCATGGCGGGCAGGGGCACTTAATTTGGCATGAGGGAAAAAATCTGTTTCCCGATGGCGGGATAAACTGTTGGAATTCTGTTCTCACAAATTTCAAGGTGGATTAAAGGCAGGTCGAGCTTCCTGACAAACAATGTCGGGAAGCCCCATTTGCATGGGTTAGCATCACATGTATGCTCCTTCACCGGAATTAAGTGCACCCTCCAAAATAAGATCCCCCCCAGTGGGAAATTAGAATGTTCAGTTTTATGACTGTATATAAGTGGTGTGCATCTGGCAAGCTTCACCCCTTCCATGACTTTGAGGTCCATAGATGTTATTTGGTCATTTTTGGGGACCTTACATAACTTTACTGGAGTGCCATTAGCAAATGCTGAACCAAAGCTGGACAAGGGATGCAGTGAAGGCTGGAAGTGGGGTGGGGGCAGGGTGGAAAGGGAGGCAGGCTTACAGGGGAATAGTGGGGGGAGTGTCTGAAAGGGCGGGGGAGGATATCTGGGGAAGCAGGTTGGAGAGAACCCAGGGAGTGGTGGTGGTGGTGGGGTGGGGGGGGGGGGTTGGGTGGTGCGGGGTAATGTCTCAGAGGGCGAGGTTGGTGGGGGCGATGGTGGGATCTTGAGGGGAGAACTCAGGGTACTGGTGATAGGAGGGAACAGTCATAGTCAGAGGGGGCAGTGGGATGCGGTAGGGTGGCAGATCCGGGGGAGGGTCTGGTAGATGAAGGTTTCATCTCTGGGGAGGAAGGTGGTCATGGAAGGGAACAAGACAGGTGGCTTGGGTAACAGGCAGGGACAGGGACAGGGTAGGCAACGGGATGGTAATGGGTGTCACATCTGAGAGGAGGAAAGGTGTGTGGAGGTGGATTGTGATAGGGTCCAGGGTAAAGGGTGAGGTTCAAAAGTGATAGAGGGGAGAGAAATGGTGATATTAGGTGGGTTTATGGTGAAGGGGGGATGGTGGTGGATGACAGACAGAGGGTAGAAGGTGGTAGAGCGAGACTGAAAGGTGACGTGCACCATTTTTCTAAACTGACCTTGACCACGCAGTTAGTCAGTCAGTGAGATTCCTTGAATTGGGTGAAGGGTCTTTTTGAGTGGGTGGAGTTCTAGGTCAGCACACGTAGCTGACTAAAGAGACACCTTAATAATTATGAGGCAACTGGATTTCAAAATGCTCACGTGTGTTCTCATCTCTATAGTGAAGCCCACCTTGCAGCAGATTTGTTCCTGACTTATAAGTCTTGTAACTTCGAGATTCTAGCAAGGTGTGGAGCTGCTGTTTATTCTGTGCCATTTGCCATTGGCTGCAGTCAGGGACAGGGAGAGAGGAAGGGAGGAGGAATGCTGCAAAGGGGCATGGCTGGTGGACGGCAGTCAACTCACAACTTCAAACCTCCATTCTCCCAGGTGAATGGTCATGGCTGACAAGGGATCATATGGTTAGTCTTTCCATGCTGCCAAGGCAAGGGACTCCATTGAGAGACTCTCTGTAGCGTCTCGAGGGTAGTAGTCTCAAGTGGCAAAGTGTCCTCAAGAGGCTTCTTGCACATGGCTCTCATCACCCTAGCTAAAAAGCAATGTCTTCATATGCATTCAGATATGAACGGTAGGAATACCCATCTCTGGTCCTCCAGAATGTCCTTTACCTGAAAGAGATGGGGTTGCAATGTCTAGATGGAGGCCAGGCAAAGAGCTTAGCACTTGCCTGCTGGCTTTGAGATAGAGGGAAACCTGTAAGGGACATGCTCACTGAATTTATCACTTCAATCCATTCACATATCCACTGAGGTGTCGATGATGCAGGTTGCAGGCAACCCTGCCTTGGTAATGGCTGTCATCCAGATCAGAAGAAGGAGGGCCTATTGTAGGTTGGCACAGGGCCAAGAGGAGCAAGGGTCTGAGTAGCAAGAGGCAGCAGGGTGCCAAGAAGGTCAAGATGTTGGCGAACAGGGTACACTGCAACAGCGAGCATT
This sequence comes from Carcharodon carcharias, assembly GCF_017639515.1. Classification (NCBI taxonomy): domain Eukaryota; kingdom Metazoa; phylum Chordata; class Chondrichthyes; order Lamniformes; family Lamnidae; genus Carcharodon; species Carcharodon carcharias. The sequence goes on along the minus strand of NC_054477.1, from coordinate 71,322,120 downwards.
GGCACGACCAAGGGTGCATTGCAGGCGGTGTTCTTATCTAGACATGAGCGAAAGGCAATGCCAAAGTCCCCTTCTTATGTCCCATGATGTGGTTGCCCACATCTGCCAGCTGCTCTAGCACGAGATGCTGCCGCAAGGACTCTGGAGGAGTATTGCGGAGCTCCTGGCCTGCAGTGACTGAATGGCTGTCCGGGTGCCATACAACCATGGCGCCAGGACTTTCAACCTTCCTGCCCCCCTGCCACAAGATTCACTGAGTTCCTCGCTGATGCATAATTAATCAGCTAAAAAGGAGAAGTTTGCATGTGTTCAGCTGTCCCACCACCCAATGGGAATCGTGCCGACTTTCCTGTCTGCCACCGGACTTAGTTTTCAGATTGGAAAATTGCACCCAATATGTAAGAAGGAAATAAAAAGCATAAAAATGTAACGATACACTGTATTATGGCTTTTTTTGTCAGAGCAAAACCTGTATCAATCCAGTCTCAACGTAGGACTTATTCAAAAGAAATCTGTGCATTAAATAAAGATTAGATGAAATTTACCAACCCTACAATTGCCTCATGATCTTCCTATTTTTGCTTTCTAGGCATTTTCGGTGCTCCAGTGGTGTCAGCATTTTTCAGATCAGTTCCAGGATACATGAGAGGCATGTGATCCATTCACAGTGATAGTGAGGCTAGAGCCTTACCATTTAAGCTGATGGCTGAAATGTTTCTCTTCAAGGTGAGGTCTCTCATTTTATGGACCCTTGACCTTCATTTGGACTTTTATTTTCTAAATTTGGAAGAGAATGTGTATTCATTTTGAATTTTAATATTTGAACATGCTCAGGAAAATAGAAAGCTTTTCAGTATAATATTTACTGTTGACAAAATTATATAATAAAAGATATGTTGACAAAGAAAATGAAGTTTATATTTTATTGATACCTCTGTATGTGAACCAGCTTCTAAGTGGTTATCCAATGCTCAGCTGCTTGGCACAAATATAAAAATTTCAAATATATTTTTGAGTTGTAATTAAATTATGAGAAAAACATCATTAAACAATATTTAAATAAATATTACAATTGCTGATCTTGTACTTACACTTCCCAGGTGAAACTGCTTCCATTCCCACCTGATTAGAATGTGAATGCCATACCAGGTCTGTCAAAGGAATGCTGTCACTGTCTGCTCCAGGACACAGCAAGTAAACAAAGATGCTGACACATGCAGGATGAGGAGAGCTTCCCTAGGGCTTAACCTTTAACCCTGTGTTTGAACTATCAGCATCACATTAAACATGATGCCAGAAACCATAGTTTCATTGACACCTGAAGGATGTAGTGCTTTAAATATTGAAAAATGAATTCCTATGTTTAGTTTATGAGCATCAGTCTACCACTTACCTCTAAACTTGAAATAATGAAACTATAAAATATATCTAAAAACAAACAGACACTATGTTTATTTGTAAATATTTAATATATTATATTTAAAACCTGTAAAAATGAGCTTTGGAATTTAGAAATGCTGCACACAGATTTGTATTAGAAGGGTATCATGTTCTTATAAGCTCAGCAAACTTCCTGATTCTTAAAATTTTAAGCAATTGTCTTTAGGGCTTCCAATGACTTTTGTGATTTTCTCTGAAGATTTACTTTCTAAAATAAATTTAAGTATAGTATATTTTATTTTAGTGCAAACATTATTAGTATTTAACAGGCTTTTATGATTCTTACTTTTCAATATATCCAACAAAAATAATCTAATTCAATTTAATCTTGGATCAATTATAAAAGGATGTCAATAAATTCATCTGATGTTCTATGTACAATAAATCCACATTTCTATTGTAAGAAAATACATTGATGCAATCAATAATGGGGGGGGGTTCTCCCATTTTTTGAAATACATTGGTCTTGTGCAGTGAAGACTTTTTTAATCAGCATATTTAACACACATGATTTACAGTCAGGCTGTACATTATATTTCTAGTAGATATGTTAAAGCAATTAATGTTAATGCAATTGCACCTAGAAGGACAAGGGCAGCAGATACATAGGAACACCACCACCTGCAAGTTTTCTTCCGAGCCACATACCATCCTTGCTTGGAACTATATCATCGTCCCTTCACTGTTGCTGTATCAAAATCCTGGAACTCCCTTCCTTACAGCACTGTGGGTGTATCTACCCCAGATGGACTGCGGCAGTTCAAGAAGGCAGCTCATCACTACCTTCTCAAGGGTCAAGGGCAGCTAGGGCTATGCAAGTAATACTGGTTTTGCCAGTGATGCTCACATCTTATGAAATAAATAAAAAATTGCATGAAGCTCTTCTGTCTACTATTTGTGTGGTGGAGGCAGGTTCAATTGAGGCATTCAAGAGGACTTTTGATAATTATTTGAATAGAAGCAATATGCAGGGGTATGGGGAAAAGGTAGGGCAATGGCACTAGGCCATAATGCTCATTTGGAGAACCGGTGGAGACATTCTTTGCCTCTTTGATTCTGTGATTTTAACATGGTATAAATTTAACATTGAATAAACATAATTTCAATCTAAAATCATTTCCAATTAATAGCCATCAATTCAATATAATACTTTATACTCTTGAAAAAATACAATATTTTGGCTATGAAATTGGGCCTGAGGTCAACAAATGGCTCACACCGTGCTTCCAGTGTGGCCTACCTGCCGCTCCATATAGACTGCCTCAGGATGAAGACATCATGGCTACTGCCAGGATAGCTAGCATTCACTGACAAAATGCTTTGTGCATAGTTGCACACCAAATGTACATTAATGGCATGATAGCCCTTGCAGTTCCTGTACCTCTCTCCCCGTTGACATGGGAAAGAATCAGATGCCCCCTGCACCATTGGGAGTCCCATTATCCTGGCAAATCCATGTGCCCTCTCATCCTACGTCGTATTGCTTAGATAAAGCAATGAAATTGCCTATTCTCATGGACAGGGCCTCTGTCAACTCCTAGATGCAGTGATGGACAGCATACAGGGAGATGCTGACTACAGTGCTTGCTCTGCCTGAAAGAATCCATTCACATAGAAGTTTAAAGCAACTGTAGGGCTTAAAATCCTGTAGGGTTTCAACCAAACTGTCCAGGCATTGGAATTGTTGCTTGAACACATCGATTGACTTCTCCATGATGTTTCTGGTGGTTTTCATTATACACCTGTTGTCCTTAAGTGATTTTGTAGAGGGGTATCCATTATCCCTGAGTAGCCACCCTGTAGTTTTACTCAGAGGCCTGATGGTGGAAATGGCAGACTGCCTCAGCAAGGCTGCTGACTTTCACTGGGGGAGACTGCAGGGGCTCTTGCAGGATACCTTCGAGCAGCTCAGGACTTCAGACTGAGCCACCTTTGGCATGGGAGGCAGCAGTGTAGATTGTGTAACAATGATGTGAAATGATGACTGAGTGAGATCTACCTATAATTCAGCAGCTATTGAAATGCTTTAAGAGCACCTGCTTTTTAATAAACATACAAGAAAACACATTGGATAAAGATGGATACCAGATGGATACCTAATGTCTGGTATTGTAAGTAACCACTTTTCTGGAATGTTCCTATATGGAGTGCACTGCAGGCCTGCTCTGAGATGTTGCATGGAATTTCACAACTGGGTTGTGTCAAAGTCCACGTCAAACAGGGAATCTTGAAAGGAAGGCATTAAATTGCAAAGTGCTGGACTTTTAATCCAGTATAATTCTGTCAAGACAATGGGAACTGCTGCCCAGCCAGTTACACCCCACCAGACACTCAAAATCATGTGCGGAGGGCAAAATAACCCAGCTCTGAAGAAGGGGCATACGGAGTTGAAATGTTAACTCTGTGTGTCTCTCCATAGATGCTGCTACATCTGCTGAGTTTTTTAAGCATTTTCTGTTTTGTAACTCCAATACCTGTTGGTTTCTACTACCTCAAAATGTGTCAAAATGTTTCTGAGATGAAAGATGAAAGCTGTGGTTACTTGGCCTACAACAATGGCTGTGAGACAGGTTAATCAAATACCTCCTGGGAATATACAAACAGGAGGTTTAAGCGCTGGTTTTGCAAAGCCAGAACAGAGAGAAATCATCAAAGTAATCTGGAAAAGAACTGCTGAAAAAGCAGTGAGGAATCTCTCTCTCTCTCTCTCTCTGAAGCTAAGAGTATCTCCAGTAAATTGCAGTACCTGAACTTCAATTTGACTCCAAGATTTTAAAGGAAATCACCTCATCTCAAACGTCTACAATGTTCAACAAACTACTCCTCATGGACAAGCAAAAGGACTTAATCATACATATTCTTTTAGCTTTTATCTGGACTTTAACTTGCTCACTCACATGGGCACTTGTGGAGAGGCAATGGTGGGAGCGTGAATACTGTCATTCCGAGAAAGGGCAGCAAGCTTGAATAGAGCTGCTGCCACTCCCCCAGGCTATGCCTCAACAAATTTAGTAATCCATTGGAGGACAGATTGCTGGGCTGCTGTGAAAGCTGCATGCTAGAGTTGCCAACAATGATAAAATGTATTCCTGGAGATTTCATCATATGAAATGCACCCACACCAGCCATTAGACAGCCAACATGTCCACCCTTGTGTTGCACTGCCTTCTGATGCCAGTTGAAAAGCAAAAAGACTTATTACCCAATTGGATGATGCGCAACTGTCAGCCAAACAGCCTTTATCCCCCATTTTCAATATTTTTATATCTGGTAAAGAGAAATGTTCAGAGGAAATGAGAAGAAAAACAATTTTTTTTAATGTCCTCATAACTTTTCTCCAGGGTTGTACACAGCAATGTCCTGGAGATTGATCTTCAATTCCTGGAAACTGCAGGACAACACTGGAGGGATGACAACCCTACTGCATGCTGGTTTGAACATTGGTATCTGCAACTGTGGTGGGAGCTGTCCAAGCTGCATGTCGACAAGCATGGATCTCACGATATACATCTCAGCTTCCTCTGCAGGACTGAGACTTTGAGTGGCTTCTGTCTGTGCTTGGCCTTGGTCACCAAAAGCTACAGCACAGGTCACTATTATTGCCATTTTCCTGTGTGCTGCTCCATCAAAATCTTCACCTGAGTCCACAGAACTGGTGTGTGACCTCATCCTCCCGGGAGCTGGCACATGCCCACCATCCTTTCCCCTGGCCTGGCTGATTCACCATGTGTACATTCCAACTCTGTACTACCTACTATGATACATGCAGTGCCAGTATCTTAACTGGTGGCTGAGAGTGTCAGTGCTTCCTCATGAGGCTGCTGTGGCTGAGCAGGTGGAAATTCTTGGGTATCTGAAATCAGAGAATCAGAAGGGTGAGGTTGGGGTGAGGGAAGCAGGGGTGAATTGGAAAACAAGATGTCCGTGGTCACACCATCAGCAGTTTGCACTTCATATTAGATAGCAGAATAAGTGTAAGGAGTTGAGGATGGGGATAAGGCTGGAACAGACCATCATCTTTAATGTTCTTGGCAACGTTGGATACAAATGGCTTTGTCAAAATTGGCTCTATGACGAGAAGCACCATCTCCTCCATAGGGTTTAGGTGATGCAGGCAATTCTAACTCCCTGGTTCTGCTTTGCTCCCTTCACTAGTGTATTGGCTTGTCCTGCAAATGAAAGGGAAGAATGCCAGTAATTGTGTTGCTCTGTGTTTGGATAGTACCATAGCTAAGTAACTGGAAGGATGTGGAGGCAGTGAGAGGAGGGTGTGGGACTGGTGACATTAGAAAGTGTGTGAGGGTGAGGTGAACCATGTGAATGCTAGGCCTGAGTGCTGATAGCTAGGGACTCCTGATGGGTGAGTGATAGGGGTGTGTTGCATTGAGCAGCATGAGAGTTTGCTGGTACAGTGGCTATGAGGTGTCCTTTGAGGGTGCATTAATTGATCTTTACCACCTGCATGAGGTCACTGATCTTCCTCTGGCTGCCAGGACCTCAGGGACCAACTCTGGGAGTTGACCTCCCTGGCCATCTGCTCCCATTCCCATCAGAGGGTGTTCCTTCAGGACAACCAGCACATTCCCCACATTCATCCACCTCCTGTCGAATAATAGGGCTGAATTCTCCATAAATGAGACAAAGTGCAATAGTGGGCATTTTCAGCGGAAACCATCTCGCTGTCCAGATGGTGGGAACTCGCGTTGTTCTGCACTTGGAGCCCCTTCAATTATGCAAATGCGCATATAGGTCCAAATCACCTGGTGGGTGAGGAGTTGATTGGTGCGGCTACTGTCACCTGGCGGGTTCGAAGATTCTGGCGCCATATTTAAACACCAGTCCAACACACAATCTCACTCTCTCCAGACCACCAGAGATGTCTGGCAGCCAGAACAGGAAGGCCGAGAACCAGAAGAAGAAGGCTACACCTCGCTTCACCCACCAGGCTCTCCAGGCCTTAATCATAAGGGTGCAGGTGCAAAGGTACACACCTCTATCCCAGGGGCTGGCTGCAGGAAGTACAGCAGCCTCGTCTCTCTGACTTGGGAGGCCGTCACAGAGCAGGTCAGAGCAGCTGGCAACCACGCCCGATAAACCACACAGTGCAGGAAGAGGATCAATGATCTCATCCACTCCGCCAAGGTAAGTCACCCTTCAACTCCCTCCAATATTAAACTCATCATGCACTCCAAGGGCTACTCTCTTCAGGGGTCTCATGCAAACATTATTGGGGGACAGGTATCAACACTCATTCTCTCACCAAGACTTTCACATCACCACCATCCCATTTATCATGTTGCTCACACTCCATCCTCTGGTCCTTCTGGGGAGGGCTCACCACACACAGGGGACATGCATCTCACCCAGCCTCTGCTCCTTCCCTTCTCTTCCCATGCCTTTCTTTCTCCTTCATAAAGGCCAAGCTGGCGCACAACAGCTGCAAGTGATCTACAGAGCGGGGGAGGGACGGCCGACATCATTGCTCTCACTGAGTTTGAGGAGGCTGCAGGTGAGCTGGCTGGGGAGGACAAGGATCGCTCCTGTGAGGACGGGGAGATCAGCCTCTCCCATCAGCCTAGCATGGATCACAGTTCCATCATTTCAAATCCTGACATTCGCAATGAGTCACATGCAGTCTTATCTAGTTCATGCTCATTAACTGAAACTCTATTTTCTATTTTCTAGACACCAGCAGATCGAGGCCCCCGAGTCGGTCCAGCACCAGTGCGAGCCCATAGACTATATTTGAAAAGGAAGCTCCGGAAGAACTGTCACAGCGCTCACACGCACCCTCCACCAGCTCAGAGACACACACATCGGTGGGACACAGCTGTAGATTAGGCTCGGGCTCACTTTCTGGTGAGCACCTCACTATGACACCCCACAGTAGTCGGAGGCAGGGACAGCCCAGGTCTCTGGCACTCAGAGGGCTGCTGGAGACCAGGCACCTGCTCGGTCCGAGTCAGATGATGAACCTTTGGAAGTGGCTGCCAAATCAATGCTGGAGATGCAATGACAGGTGGCAGAACATCAGACAGAGATTCGACAGTCACTCAGCAGACTAGAGCGAATGATGGAGGAGTCCATCCGCGTTCTGACTGATGTCGTGGCTCCGACATGCAAGCACCTCGAGGTCACCATTGGAAGGCTGGCGACCACCATAGAGACATAGGCCCAGCAGGTCTTGCCAGATTTGCACTTGGTACCCTGTATTCCACGGCTACATGTCCTGAAGGGCACCATCAAGATGCATTCGACATGGGAGTGAAGCACCTTGACCTTCCTCCAGGTGCACCATCTCCTGCAGGATTCAGGGCGGGGCCTTCAGGCACCCATAGTGAGGATGAGCATCAACTGGACAGCCTGGGGGCCTCCTCTCAGGACACTCCAAGGGTGTACAGCCGTTCACAGTTCCCTCTGTCTGTGACCCCATCCACTCCAGCTTCTCTGGCTGCCAAGGGCGCTTCTGCCTTTAAGCAGGGGACCCTTATCAGGCCAGGGCCCTCCAGGCCTCAGACCACCAGAGGCCGCCCGGCAAGGTTGTCACAGTCATCAGGATGTAGCAGTCAGCAGGCTGCTTCCACCTTTGCTGCGGATGTCAGGTCTGCACTCAGGCATAACGGTAGAGTTAGGAAAGTTAAGAAAAATTGATGTCACTTTTGGGTCATAGGTATGCTGGGCATGTAAATAAATTGCACTTTTGTTCATACGTTTGATGGTTATGTGTATGTTCCTATCAACTGAAGGCAATGTGATTTTGTACTTTGGAATCCTCTTATTTCGAAGTTGCGCCCACTCAGTGATGGTGCCCCACTGTAAGATTCATGCTTCTGTTATGTCAAGCTCAGTTGAACTAGTCTCCACATCCTTGTGTGATGTCAGGGAGATGTGTTTAAATCTTTATTGGAAGCGTGTGATGTAAACGTTGCTAACCCTTCCTCCTCAAGGAACAGCATTGAGCAAGGGCAGCTCATCAGCATTGATAATCTAGTGGCATTTGTGTCTCCTTAGTGCCAGTGGCAGAAGAAAAGACAGGCATAGGAGGGGGAGATCCCTAGGCATGTCCATATCTCAGTCACAGTAGTGTTTGCATCATTAGCTGATGGTGAAGGTTTCAAGTCTTCTCTTGCATCGCTCTTGTTCCTAAGTGGGCTCTCAGTTCCAAGAGGAAGCTCACTCACAATGCCCCACGGACCAAAGCAAAGTACATGTCTTGGTGATTCATGAGGTCAGAATGAGCAAGTGTGAATGTGGGACTCGTTCTCGCTGCAAGTGGTTGGACATTCCCTGAGTTGAAAGAAGATGGAACTGAGGGCTAGGAGAGATGTGTCCATATTCTCTCACTTGACTGTACTCTTCCTGGAACCTGTCAGCAATTAACGTATCACGGACACATCTCTCATGTCTTCCTTCCTCCATGGCATAATTGCGCTCATACTGACCCTCAGCAGCCTAGTGAGGTTCCCGGGCCTCCAGATCTTCATCCTCTGATGAGCTCTCCACCTCCTCCAGGTCATCCTCTGGCAGGGGGTGTCACTTCTTTGCATAGCCAGATTGTGAAGCATGCAATACACTGCGATGATGCAGGAAACCCTGTTGGGAGTGTTTTGGAGTGAGCTACCTGAGCGGTCCAAGCATCTGAAATGCATCTTCAGAAGTCCTATGGTCTGGTCTATAAGGGAGTGTGTGGAACTGTGAGCAATGTTGTACCTTTCCTCAGTATGATTTTGAGGGCAACGCACCAGTGTCATCAGCCAGCATTTCAGTGGGTACCCCTTATCTCCAAGCAGCCATCCCTGCAGATGTAATGGTTCCTCGAAAATCTCAGGCACCTGAGAGTGACTCAGGATGGAGGATTCATGGCAACTCCCAGGGTACCGTGCACAAACATGTGGTTTGTGCTTCTGGTGATCATACACCAGTTGTACCAGTTGGAATGATAGCTCTTGTGGTTTATAAACATTAGGGGCTGCTGCCATGGAGCCTGCATAGCCACAAGGGCGCAGCCTATTGCACCCTGCACTCTTGAGAAGGCTGAGATAGTGGCAAAGCCAGCGAATCTCGCAGCCTAGCTATCCTCATCCAGAGCAAACCTGACATATCACAGAATCACAGAATCACAGAATCACAATGCAGAAGAGGCCCTTCGGCTCATCGAGTCTGCACTGACACGTGAGAAACACCTGACCTACCTACCTAATCCCATTTACCAGCACTTGGCCCATAGCCTTGAATGTTATGTCGTGCCAAGTGCTCATCCAGGTACTTTTTAAAGGATGTGAGGCAACCCGCCTCCACCACCCTCCCAGGCAGTGCATTCCAGACCGTCACCACCCTCTGGGTAAAAAGGTTTTTCCTCGCATCCCCTCTAAACATCCTGCCCCTCGCCTTGAACTTATGCCCCCTTGTGACTGACCCTTCAACTAAGGGGAACAGCAGCTCCCTATCCACCCTGTCCGTGCCCCTCATAATCTTGTACACCTCAATCAGGTCACCCCTCAGTCTTCTCTGCTCCAATGAAAACAACCCAAGTCCATTCAACCTCTCTTTGTAACTTAAATGTTTCATCCCAGGCTACATCCTGGTGAATCTCCTCTGCATCCCCTCCAGTGCAATAATGGGCCTTCCTGTAAAGGACATCTAGGAACTCCTTTTTGCATTGATGTGTTGTGGACTGAGAGATGCCACACAGGTCTCCCCAAGGATTCAACTTTGATCCTTGAGAAGACCCAGAGGCAAAGAAATGTAATGCTAAAGCCACCTTCAAAGCCACTGGCAGGGGATACCATCCAACTCCATGTGGCGTCAGGTCTTTATGAAGAATGTGGCATATGTAAAGTACTAGAGATCAGGAAAGCGCAGTCGTGCACAGCATTGCCTCTCACTCATTTGTAAATAGATGCTTCTATGATAAACCATAGGTCTGGTGAGACCCGGTTGTCTGGGTCTCTCCTCCTGACCCTCCTGTTCATGCTCTGGCTCCGCTTGACTGTGTCCCTCCCATTGGAGCTGCGTGGGGAGTCACCTCTCCCTCCTTTGACTCCTTCATTGCATTAGGACCCTGGCAAAGGTAGCACTGAGGCCTGGATCTAAATGTGCTTTTGTCTTCTCTCTGAAAGAAAACAATGAAGATATTAATGATTCAAGAAAGTGAAGCTCAGAAGATGACGCGTTTGGTTCGATAGTTTTTCCTGACCTATTTGCATGGTGGCTGATGCCGCCTTGTCCCTGAGACACTAGCACACACATCGAGGTGACCAAGATGGAATCGCAGATATGTCACATCTTGAACCCAGGGTGGGATGCTAAAGTTTCAGTGAGATGAGTAACCCAACCTACCTCTGTGCCCAATCTCTGATGTGACATATTAATGACCAATCAGTTGCTCATGGTCAATGAGCGGATGCCCCGGCCAGTTAGGAGTGTCAATTCTGTTGAACAGGTGACAGACCTTCATTGGTGGAATGTCATATATTAGACAGCTGTGCCTCCTTCACTATTGCTGCATCCCCAAATCTTACATTCCTACATATTACTCTTGAGATACAGTGACTGTAATGTGAAGCCACTGAGTTCTGAGTAGCCCTTTAACAGTGTTAATGAAGCCATTGGCTTTCAGTGGCTTTCATCGCAAGGAAGTCTTCCTACTAAGCAGACTCCTGCTCACTCCTGTGGAACAAGAGATCAGAGCGCGACCCCAGAAAGGCCTCCCTCGTGTTCGCCCTTCCCTCTCATTGCCATTCCACAGTCTTCCCCCCCCCCACCATTGCCCCTATAGTGTTTGCCCTTCCCCTTCACCGCCATTCCACAGCCTTCCTTCCTCGTTGCCCCCCTCATGCCCATCAACCCCACCTTTGCCTCACAGCCCACCCCAGGTTGAAATGCTCATTTCTGAAAGTGGAGGGCTGCCTGAGTAACACAGCACAGTGGTGTTCCTCGGGACAATGTAGGCAAAGAGCAGGAGCAGACCAACTCTACAGCCCCAGCAGAGTTGCATTCATTGTAATAAGACAGCACTGCGCTATGGCTGGTAGGCTATGTATGTTCCACTCACCTCAAAGTTACCAGTGAACTGAGGTCCAAATTGTGCACACCACTCCTTTTCAGGCGGATTTGAGACCGGCGTAAATTCCTACTGGCATGACACAAGATTCAAAGGCCTGGCAAGATTCTGGCAATTAGCTATGTTAATGAGCATTCATGACATATTAATGAATACAAATGGCGCTCGTGCCACTAGTTGACTGGATAATCGACCCACCATAAACACACCATCGGGAGAATTGCAACCTATTTTTATGACAGCGGAATTGTGACCTTTTTGCTTGTTGCTGGATTCTCTGTTCCTGCCCGTCACGAATCCCGCCACAGGCGGGATAGGAGAATTCCACCAATAATCTCTCTTCTCCTGTCAACATTCATCACGAAGACATCCAGGTCCACATCTGTGAATCTGGGAGCCCTCTCTCATCCCTGGTGTTCCTATTTTCTTGTTTCCACTTGCAATCAATTGCACTTCAGGTAGTCAGCAGCAACTTCCTTCTAATGAGTACAGCTCCTGCTTAGGAGGTGCAGACTGCCTTTAAGAGTTGAAGATTAGCTGCAACAGACACTTGTCTTGCACGCTGCTGGACATCCTATTGAGCATTCAGCCAGCCAACAGAGCTGGTCGCGCTTGACTGTACACGAAAATCATGGAAATGAGGAGACAACATGAAGTCTGCATACTGTCTGCTTCAATGGGACTAGGCACAGGGAAGTTTCAAATTGTGACCCTTATGTCTGAAAACATTAGATGAATTGTTAGCCCTTAGTGCCTTAAAATAATATTAACTATTGCACCTTGAGTTATTCAACATGCAATTACCATACATTCTTGAGCTGTCAGAAACCATCTATTATATGTATCATATGACTGACTTATCCACACAGTAGGGTCAAAAATATTTACTGCTGTTAGGTCAACAATGTTAAATACTTTTCCATACAGTAACAGAATGATTAATATCGTGTGTCCCAACTGCTTTATATTAACACAAAGTCAGGTTATTTTCAGGTGGGGACAATATTCATTACAATAATATTGCTAGAAGAATATAGTCAGCACTAGTTCTGATAATTAATAGTGCAATAAGATGTAATGAGATTATATAATGAAGCAGAAAAGACCAGAATTTTAAAATAATTTTGATAAGTACTATTGATGCTTTTTATGTGCTTTATGTTTCTCTTATCCTTTCAGTTTTGCTTTAATTCTCTTATTAACCTGGGCTTACATGTTTCCAAATGTCCCCTGCTTGTTTTTCAATAACAGCTACTTGAGCATAATATTCTTATTTAACTGTGCAACCCTACCATTATCTGTAACTTGCATTGAAGAATGGATTGCTTACAGCTTACAAACAATTCAAATTGTTTAGAAAACCTCAGGGAAGATCAATGGGAGCTAGAGGAACATCTCAGTAACTATGGATGTCCCACAAAAATGCAATCCCAATCTCTCTCGAAAATTCAATTTCTAACCCCTGAAATGAGCCACATGCAAGGCAGATTCATTTCTGTTTGAGAGTTGAATAGTGGCTACAGAGAGAATTTTGAATAAGAGCCCAGAAAAACACAGCCATCAGGGTCAGGACACTTGCCTCTCATTGCTCTGTAATCAAGTTAAGCCCCTCTTCCATCATGGTAACTGTAAATAAAGCAGTTGTAGAGCTGCAGGATTTTGGAATTCTGGCAGAACAATTTTTCAAATAGCAAAAGGAACATTAAAAAATTGTCACAACTTGTAGTGAATTTTGGCAAGTTTGAATTTTTCCATATCACAGTATTGCTAGGCTTTTAGTCCAAATGATTATACTTTGCAAAATAAAATATATTTCAGTGTGATGAGCATTTTTCACTAACAAATTGACACTCTAGATATAATCTCACATAACCACATTTAAAAAAATCACAACTGAAATCTTAGCCCAAGGGTGAAACAGATATCCAGTACAATACAATTCCAATTATCAGGTTTCCAATTATCTAAACAGAGGCACTTTGTGAATCACATTTACGTCAATCAAACAATTTAACTACACTATTTAATTATTGACTTCCAGTTAGCCAAACTCAATTACTTGAACTGATTTGCTGTCTCTTGAGTTGTAGGGATAATCAGGAATTCATGGTGCTTAATACAATTTCCATATACTTAATAATATTCTTATATTTAATATTGCCTTTACATCCGGCCTGGTGTGAATGGGATTTGAAAATCTCTTTGTGAGATATATTGGCTAAAAGCCATGGGCAGTCTTCAAGAGTGTTCAGTCAATGTTGGGCGTCAAATTCAGTACTGAGAGATGGCTGCCTTTTTCTGGGTCCTTGCAGAAAAATCACGGTATCGCCATTAACCACCTCTCCAACAGAGGTGAGCCTGAAGTTTAAAACCAATTTCTCTAGACAATTGATTTCTAAACCGAGGAATGGTTTCCTGGGTTTAGAAATCAATTATCTAGGGAAACTGATATTGCATATTTATGAGATAGCTATAGTCACCGAGATTTTCTGAGAATTGTGAGATTCCCTACACTCACCTAAATAATTTAAATGTATAATTCATTATTAGAAATGTCCAATAACACTGCATTTTGTGCCAAAAAAGTTTAAACATCCCAATTTATTCAAAAAAATTTTTGAAACAAATAGCTATATCTGAAATTAGTAAATTTTGGGGACAAACTTGTCTAAATATATATAGGTATTGGTGCTAATTGGTTATTACTGTGGGACAGAATTGGGTGTTTAAATAAGTCTGTGGAAGGCAAAAAAAAGTCTGTGGATCAACTGACCTAAATCCCACTGTCCTAGCTTTCCACTGTCCACAATGTACGTTTATTAAATGGCTACTAGCCAATAAAATTGGGTCTTATCTCATTAGGATTAGATTTCAATGTTAAGAGGTCAAATGGTATTTTAGAGAATTGCTCTTTGTTCTGACAATGGTTCTGGGTTAAACACAGGCATGGGTCCAGATTTTGCAGGGGTAATAATGATGAGGCTAACAGTGCTCACTGTTATAAAAGAGCATATTGGACAGCAGCTTGTGGCATCTGCATAATTAAAAGCAGAAATCCTAAAAGTTTCTGTCAGAGATACCCTTCTCCTCCACAGGGTGCACTTAGCAGTCCTCATCAATAGACTTAGCGCGGAAACTCTTGAACACTTGGTGGACAGTGCATCCACTTTTGCAATGCTGTTGACACATTTATTTCTATGAAGCGGATTTAGCACTCGTTATTCACCTTGATGTCAGCTGCCCACAATGTTTTAGTGGGTTTTTGAATGGTGACGTGACCTAATCCAGCATTTGACACAGGGCAGCGAAACCTACAAAGCGCCTGTGGTATCTGTAACCAGGGCAAGAAACAGTGAGCGTCTTCAACCAATCAGATTGAAAAATCCTGATTGAGACACATAGAGCAGAACTTTCCCTCCTGATATGGGGGTGGGAATGGAGGCAGGCAGGCAACTGGGTCATTTTGTGCCATCAGCTGGTGTGTCTGTTTGCCGGCACCATCCTGCCAAAAGCGATTTTGGGGCAGGGCCAGATCAGTACATGCCATTTTTGTTTGGCATGTATTTGGAGTACTTGCCCCCTTGTTCCCCACTAAAAATGCCTGAAAAAATTACATCTAGTGCATTCAGGAGTAAGTGAATTTTTACAGGTGAGGTAAGTAATGGCAATCAACCTCTCTAGCCCTGAAAGTTTAATTTTATATGTGTCCAGTCTCATTCTTTCTGACATAATTAATGTTGAATGTTTTTTGAAAAAATAAAATAATAATGATTGTTTACATATTTTGTCTGTCCCTTTCATCTCTCTCTGAATCACATCTTTCTGCTTCACAATGCTTATTTTGCTTTCTGTACATGTCTTAAATCTAATTTATAGTCCTTGCTTTGTATTTCCTGGTCTCGGGCAGGATTTTGTGTTTTGGATTGGGACTCTGATGTTGGGGTCAAATGGGGGTCTTGACCCCATACAGTGTTGTGAGCAGGCACCTGACCTCAATTTTGCCTGAATTAGCTGATTAGTGGCCAGATGACATATTCATGTCCAATTAAGGACAGTGGGCATGGTCTCAAAGCTGGAAGGCCAATAGGGGGCCCTCCTGCATGGAAGGAGCTGCAGCCTGCTGTTGCAGCCAAGGAGAAGAGAGGGCGCCTCAACCTTGAAGGGCCCACTCAGCACCTTTTGCTGTAAAAAAATTGGCCACAGGTGACAGGCCACACTTGTGGAGGGGGAGCCCCTCCATATGCTGGCCTGTAGCTCCAGCTATAGGTAGGGGATGGGATGCTCAATAGTATCCTGAAATGTTGACCAACTGCCACCTCCAGGCTGCTGCCATACTCCTGACCCCGCAGGAGTCATTCTGCACCCAATCTGGTCCTCCTTAAAATGACTTGTGGCAGGATGATGCTGGCAAACAGCATGTGCCAGATGGTGGCACAAAATTACCCCCTGCCTGCCTGCCTCCATTCCCACCCCCATATCAGGGGAACTTTCTGCTCTGTGTGGCTCATTGAGGATTTTTCAATCTGATTGGTTGAAGACCCTCACTGTTTCTTACCCCAGCTACAGATGCCATAGAAGCCCTGTAGATGGCGCTGGCCTGTGTCAGATGCTGGATTAGGTCACGTCTCCACTCAAAAACCTGCGGAAACATTGTAAGCAGCTGACAGCAAGGTGAATAATGAGTGCCAAAGCTGCTCCATTGAATAAAATATGTTTTACAGAATTGCAAAAGTGGATGCACCGTTCACCAGAGGGATAACCAGGCGAATGTTATTATAAATTCTGTAAAGAAAATGCTGTACTCAAAAAGTTAATGGAGTGAATGGGCACCTCTAACAAATTTAACAAGTTGCAGATATAAAATGTTTCTCTTAACAAAAGAAAATCCACAGTTTTTTGCCATAAAAATCAAACCAGTAGCAAGACTGCTACCTCCATATATTTTAAAGCAACATATTCCAACAAGTTTTGTTATTAAATGAAACTTCCACAGTTATCTGTTGAGCAATAAGAAGCTGTGTTACAGGCCTACTTTCCAGCCTGTACAGTGGAGCCCTCTGGAATCCCAAGAGTCATGAACAACGCAGCAGAGAGAGAAGCCCAATTCGTCTTCACTTCATGAAAAAATTTGACATTTATCCTAAAAGCAAAAAATAAATCTTTTTTGTCTTGTATGAAATAATGAAGTGCTTTAGACAAAAAAGAAATCCCTCTAGACTTTCTTTTGCTTTTGAATAATTTTTACTTGTTCTCAAATAAAATTCTCCAGCACATTGGTTTTGTGATTTTTTTTTTGCAATTGAAATGACAGACACTTTAGGTTGCCTGAGAAATGAAATTAGGAAATGAATTTAGATTCCTAATGGTAATACATTTATTTCGTTATCCCCATCACACACCTGCGCTATACAATCTTGGCAACAATGGCAATATCTTGGATGAGAAATTCTTCACCTTGTGCTCATTTTTAGGCATGAAACAAATGTCTAGCAATCAATATGGCAGGAAGGCCATGTGTGCTGCAAGTGTGCTATCCATTATATTGGTAAACAGACATAAGGCCCTTTGTGTATATAATGACTTCTTGAGGGCCATTTGCAAAACTGGGCTACCATGAACACAGTTGGCTGCATGAGGAAAATGTACTCTACATTCAGCCTAACCAGTGGTAATTAAAAGGATTACTGGAATACACAATCAACAAGGCAGATTTGTTAAAAAAAAACTAAATGCTGAGCAGTGTCAGTGTCCCTCTCCCACTGATCACCTCCTTTCTCCTTACCAAACCCTTCCATCCTATTCACACCCTTCCTTTTGATCATTTGACCTCTCTCCAAGGACCTAAGTTCTGTTGCTAGTGGTGCATACATCTAATAATGTTAATCCTCTTGAGGGCTGTCTGTGGATATCCATCAGGCATCTTTATCCTGGCTGTTTCAATTTCAAAGACAACAGTGCTTTCTCGGTGAGGGTCTTCATTGAACTGATTGTAAGATGGCAGCCTACAGAAGTTCCCTCGTGGCAGAGTTCACATGACTACAGCAAGCCACATAGGGCATGTAGTACTGTTGCATTTCAAAACCCAAACATCTCCCTTTTTATAATGAACAAAAGATCCAAATGTGCCCTTTTCCTAACAAACAGAAGACACATTTACATGCAGGATCCCATGTAACTGTGAGCTACCCAAGTTACCCACCATAAGCCAGCTGTTCTCATGCATTAACCAGTGTTTGTTTTACTGGTCAGTCTCTGCCCCTACATTGTAACCATTGTCTTTAAATTGTGCAGGTCTCTTAATGGTACGTGTGCTCGTTGTCATTGGCTGTTCGCCTGGGTAATATTCCTTGTCCGGAGAATGTCATTCCTGTGGCACGTTGCCGTGGTAACTATTGTTGGTGCATTGGCATTGTTGGGGACCTGTGGACCTCTGGAATTGATGGTAGTTCCGTACTCAGTACAACTGGTGAGATCCCTTCTCCCTGACCGGTCAATTGCTGTGAAGGAACAGCTTCGCTAGTTGTGCATATACACCTGAGGTTGCACCTGTATATTTGATTGTCACTTCCACCGCATTGATCGAGGTGACAATTTCCCTATGTATGTCTCAAGTTGCCATGTGGCTGACCCCTGTTGAGAGCATTGAAGGTTTGTTCCTTGACTGGCCCTGGCAATGGTTGGCAGTCTTGTCAAATGAAATTTGGCTTTCTGCCATTTCACCTTGATTTTTCCACTCACGCTTGTTACGACTTCTGATTTCAGTAGCTTTTTTGCTATCATAAGAGTAGTTTGTGTGTAGCATGACATTAGTCTTTGGGTTGGACTACTTTCCATGCTTTCAGTGTGTTTCTCCACTTGACGATTGCCTTGGATACAACTGTGCTAGATTTGCTCAACTTCTTGATTCCTTTGGTGATTTTCACCGCTGCCTCAGCCTTTCCATTCGACTGGGGATAGTGCAAAGATGATGTGTAGTGTTGAATGTCCCAATCCTTTGTGAAGCAGCTGAATTCTTCAGTCGAGAACTAAGGGCCATTGTCACTCATCACAATGTCTGGAATGCTGTAACGAATGAAGTGTGCTTTCAGGCATTCTAATATTTCTCCAGCCGTTGTTGAGATCAGTTGGTCTACCTCCTAGTCATCAAAATAGTAGTCAACAGTGATAAAATAATCAGTTTCTGCTAAAATGAAGAGGTCTTCTCCCAGCTTCATCCATGATCTGTCTGGGATGTCATGTGTCATCAACGGTTCCCTGGCTTATTTAGCTTGGTAGTCGTTACAAGCACCACACTGGCCTATGTGGTCTTTAATTTCATTGCTCATGTTTGTCCAGCAGAGCACTTCTCTTGCCTTCCTCAGAATCGATTCAGTTTCTTGATGGCTTGCATGAATGTGCTTCAGCATCTCTCCTCTCATCTCCTTAGGGACGATTACTCTTTTTCCTTTGTACAAGATGCCATCATGGACTGTAAATTCATCTCAGAATTTGCTAATATGCTTTTGTGGTCACAGGTGTGTCCTTGATGCTCTCAAGTCATCCTTTCATCACTACTTCTTGTAGACTTGGAGGGTTATATCATGTTGTGTGGTTCGCTTGATTTGAGCAAAGCACTTGTCTGTCAGATTCAATGTCTCTGCTTGGTTGATGACTTCCAGATCATGTCGAGCTGCAACTTCACATTGAATCTCTGTCGGCACCTTTGGGTTACCAGCCCAAGCTTAGACTTGCTCCAGCTGAGATGAGTGGCTGTTGTGTCCCATCAATGATCTGGAAATCTAAATCTTCCTTCTTGCTATTGCATTAGACTTTCAGACTAATTTATCCTCTCAGTACATAGCCTCAAACTCACTTTCGAGTGCTTCAGGTTTGGATCACCATGATGAGCCAGTTCGCACAGGTCTGTGAAGGTCATTATGTTGCATGAGACACTAGTGTCTATGTGACACTTCCTGTTCACTTGATACTTTCCTTCTGAGTTCATCATTGTGACAGTCACAAACCATTTCTCACCTATTGGCTTGATGGATCAACCTGTTGTATCATGTATAGTTCTTCATCAGGCTTTTCTGCTAATATCTCTTCAATGGCCATCTGCATCGTCTTGTTTTGCTTCTTTATCACCAAATGCTTGTGTGTGAAATGATTCTGCTTCTCACAGTTAAAACATTGCTTTCCCCATGCTGGGCAATCCTTATTTTACTTTATATGTTGTGCTCTGCAGTATTTGCATCCTGCCCTTTGTCCGTGATTGTTCTGCTCTTTCGGCCTAGAATGTCTCTCAGCATAATGTATCTTCTGGTCTGCTCTGCCATACATATGCCCTAACTGATATTTTACAAGCTCCGCATTTCTACACATGTCCATCGCTTTCCTGAGCGTAAGTTTCTCCCCTTTCAGTAGACTTTCTCTCACTGAGAGATCTCATATACCAAAGAGTATTCTATCTTTAACCAGATCATCTTTTAGCTGTCTGAATTCCATGATTCTGCAAGTTGTGTTGCTGCAGTCACATACTGTTCAACGGGTTCTTTTTCCCCTTGAGCTCTAGTGTTGAATACATACCATTCATAAATTACATTCACTCGGGCTTCAAAGCATCCATTCAAGGTTTTCAAAATTTCTTTGTTCATCGGTTAGATATAGAGTGGTATACAGTTTGTAGCAGTCCCTCTCCAGCAGTGTAGCAGTGTTAGATGTGTGGCAACTCTTATCAGTTCCAGCCTGTTAATCAAATCTATTGCCAGCTTGAAGTTTTGCCATTGTAAGTGGAAAAGCTGACAGTTCTGTCACATATTGCCTTTCATTTTGACAGGAGCTGGGAGGGGAAAGTTTATTGTCATGCTCATTCTCCCATTGTTTTACTTGCAGCCTTGCCTTTGGTATGTATTTACTTTTCCTTATCCTTTTTCAGCAGCTTTTAGCAGATTTAAATATTTCTGTGTGCCTTTCTGAATTGTACCTTCTCAGCAGCATTTCCAGGAGTGCAAAACTCTATTTTATCTCCACTTTCTGACTCCATGGCCTTAATTTCATGTTTGGCGTGCATGCCAAGTTGGCGAAAACAGATGTGGAATCCACTCCTGGCCACATTGCAAATGCGATTTCACTCTGGATAGCCAATGAAGGTCTGCCCAGTGTGAAATGCATCTTCTCAGTGGTCAGGAAGGGCCCGGTGGGAGCAGGATCCTGTCGGGTGCCAGGCCCATTGGCATCCCAGTGGGCACTTTAAAACCAACAGAGGCAGCTCCCTGAAGGCTGCCAGGGGAGAATCTTTGGAGTCTGCTCAGGAAACCATTTCATTTGAACAATGGCCTCACCAGCAGCTGGGGATGTCAGGCGGGGAGGGCAAGTCAGATGGACACTCAACCCCCCGTTTCTTGGATGAGTGCCTCGCAGTCCTTGTGGAGAAGGTCGGTGTCAGGCGGGATACTCTAGTGCCGAGGGATGGCAGGAGGAGGACACCATACCTGACCAAAAAAGCCTGGGAGGAGGTGGCAGCCGAGGTCACTGCACTGGGTGCAGTGCCGCAAAAGATTCAACAATTTGCTGTGTTCGGCAAGGGTGAGTACTGGGTTGGCATGAATCAGTGTGGAGAAGTGTGAGGGGCTGGCTGTGCCCGCATGGAGCTCATGGGTGTTAGATTCTGAGTGCCCACTGTCACTGATACCAGAGTCGACCAAGGTGGTGAGTCCTGGCTGCTTGGCCTGAGTGCCTTGCAGGTCAAGGGCCATGAATTGTCTGTACCCTGCAAGGTGATCCAGATTTGTCTACTCTGTACCTGCAGCTCCGTTGCAGCTTGGCAAACTACCTCCTCTGGATCACCTTGCAGGGTGCATGAGCATATGCATGTCATGGTCTCTGTTGTGGTAGAGTCCATAAGGGGCATGAGCACTGCGTTGACTTTCATCATAGTGTGTACTGCCCCACCCATTGAGAGAGTGGCGTCTCTCATGGAGGGACAGCTCCAGGGACAGAATCAGAGTTCTTGGGGTTGTGCACGGACCTGCAAGCCCTCATATAGGCAATGACTTCAGGAGGTCACTGCAGTGTGAGAAATGGATGGAGCACCTAGTATCTCTGCTAGGTGCCCATCCATCAATGACAAGCAGGGAAGTCCAGACTGACCTTACATTGGCATACAAGCTGCTTGTTGTCTCTGTTGGCTCCTCTCAGGATGCTCTGGATGATGGCAGCAGCTGCTCCGCCTCTCTGCCAGTGACCGTGGCATCCGATGAGGCTTGATGACTGGTTGGGGTCAGCCATGGCCACTCCCTCCCAGGTGGGGCCTGCACAGGCTCCTCTGGCCAGAGGATGAACTCCAAGGTCATCAAGGCCAAAAGGACAGCACAGTCAGCAGGCTGCCTCCAGTGCAGCTGCCAGTGAGGGGGTAGGGGCAACAAGGCTCAGCACTTGCAAACTTAAGTTTAAGGCACCGTGAGCACAAGAGGGGCTGGTCACGGGTGATCTTCTGTTCTGCCATGTTTTGTTAATATGTTTACTAGTGTGAGCATTAACACCATATGTTGTTATGTGCATTTGATGTGAGCACCAACATGATATAAACTTTGCTTTTGTCTTAATAGCCTGAGTATGCATCACTTGTTTTGTAGGTGCAGAGTAAGCCAGTACTTCATGCTGGATGTGACTTTATTGCACAGGCACTGAGTGGACTTTGGGTTCAAAGGGAAGGGTAATTTCAAACATCCGGGACGGAGGCGGCGCTCCCAGTATGAGGTGGAAGCAGGTCTTTGGCAGCCTAGCTGAAGGACTTTTGGATCAAGGTATCCCTGGTGTCCCTGCCTCCCTGAAGAGGTCTGCCTCCAATCCTCACCATGCTTGATTAGATAAATGAATTGGCCTAAATTTATTGTGTCAGAAAAAGATGAAAAAATGGATTCACATAAAGTATTGTAATTGCTTCTGTTATCTTACAATGAATTAACCAAGTAAAGATTGTAGTAGAAAGATCCGGTACATTAAGGGTTAACCTGAGACTGAGATCAGAACTGTCCACCGGTGATGTAAGAAGGCACCTGACCTAGAGCTTAGGTCAGCAGTGTAGAGCTAGGTAGCAACATGTAAGGACATGCCATGGAGTTCTCTCCATACAGTACCCTCTACTGTAAATATGTACATAGTTCAGTAATGGTAATAAAGACTTCTTGGTAACTTCTACAAGCTGCTTAATGGTGTCTAAACAGTACACATCACAATGCAACAAAACAATGATAACATTAATTAAACATAAATAAATACTTGTAGAACGCAACTTCTAATATGATGGGGATACCTTGTGGGGAAGGAAAATTATTGTTTCTGTATTCAAAACAATGGTAGGATTGTAGTTAACTGTCAGGAAAGTCTAGCATTGCAGGTAAGTTTTAGGAACATGCTTTTTTGAGTTGTTATCCCTGAAGTTTTTCTTCATCTGAGACTAGTGACATCAACTGACTGGTTACCATGGAAATCAAGCTCATTACATATTTGTCAGGAATCAAGTGTTAAAACACAGTGAATTATTGGATCAGATTGTCACAAAGTATGTACAAGCTATTTTTTAAGGATTCTGATCCATCCACATATTTATTTATCACTTAAATTTCAAATACTAGATATCTATCAGTAAAAATATACTTTGGGTGGAACTGTCCCAGATTTACACTAAGTGACGTAATGAATGGGAAAAAGAATGTTTTCCCTCTGGCCACAATGGCTGGTTTTCACGCCATATTGTCCCAATCCCGCTTCATTAATTGTGCATTCCCTTGAAAAACACCAGGTTGCTGGCGGGATGGCTTCTCATTCACCCGAACTGCTGTCACATCAGGCCTCCACGAAACCAGGCGCCATATTTAAAGGCCACCCCAGAACAGAGTTAGCACTCTACAAGGGGTAGGGAGCTTCTGCAAAGTCATGATTGCCAAAGGGAGGAAACATGGTGCCTCCTGATTTACCAATGCCTCCCTCGACTGCCTGCTGGACACAGTGGAGGCAGGCCGCAACGTCCTTTACCCCCACTCTGGGTGAAGGCCAGCAAGCAAAGTGACAATTCTGGCATGCGAGGCAGTGGCAACGGTGGTCAGCGCCAATGCCCTGCAAAAGAGGACAGCCAGCCAGTGCCAAAAGAGGATAAATTATCTCCTCTGTTCTGCCAAGATAAGTCACTCATCTCATCACTCTCAACTCACACACTCACAAACCCATCACACATCCACAGGGATCTCGCTCACTGCCAGTTCAAGGCACATCACCATTCATTCTCTCACACGCACCTTCATTGTCTTCATCCCATCCATGGCACCACTCACCACACACACATGCTAGGCATACTTATCATCTGGGCTGGCAAGCATCCTGTTTACACTCTCTCCATCTGTCTTCATGCAGGACAAGCTGGCATGCAACAAAAGGAAGAGGCCACAGACTGGTGGAAGAATGCCTGAAATCAAGGTCCTCAGGTATTTTGAAAATCGAGTCATTCGGCTGGCCGGCGAAGATCTGGACCATTCCTGTGCTGACAGTGAGGTTGGCGGTACTCAAACAAGTGAGGATTCAGCAACATCCATCAGACAACCTTAAGATAAAAGCAAAACCCTGCGGATGCTGGAAATCCAAAACAAAAATAAAAATACCTGGAAAAACTCAGCAGGTCAAGCAACATTTGTGAAGAGGAACACAGTTAATGTTTCGAGTCTGTATGACTCTTCAACAGAACTAATTAAAAATAGAAAAGAGATTAAATATAAGCTGGTTTAAGGGGGGGCGGGTAGAGCTGGATAGAGGGCCAGTGATAGGTGGAGGTAGTCAAAAGATGTCATAGACAAAAGGACAAAAAGGTGTTGAAGGTGGTGGCATTATCTAAGGAATGTGCTAATTAAGGGTAGAAAGCAGGACAAGCAAGGTACAGATAGCTCTAGTGGGGGTGGAGTGAAGGAATCTAAAAAGGCTAAAAGGTAGAGATAAAACAAAGGATGGAAATACATTTAAAATAATGGAAATAGCTGGGAAAAGAATAATCTATATAAATTATTGGAAAAAAGGGGGGGGTCGGAAAGGGGGTGGGGATGGAGGAGAGAGTTCATGATCTAAAATTGTTGAACTCAATATTCAATCCGGAAGGCTGTAAAGTGCCTAGTCGGAAGATGAGGTGCTGTTCCTCCATTTTGCGTTGAGCTTCACTAGAACAATGCAGCAGGCCAAGTACTTCCCCCCTCCTCACTGTCCAAGGGCCCAAACACTCCTTTCAAGTGAAGCAGCATTTCACTTGCACTTCCTTCAATTTAGTCTACTGCATTCGTTGCTCCCAACGTGGTTTCCTCTACATTGGAGAGACCAAATGCAGACCGGGTGACCGCTTTGCAGAACACCTTTGGTCTGTCCACAAGCATGACCCAGACCTCCCTGTCGCTTGCTATTTCAACACTCCACCCTGCTCTCATACCCACATGTCAGTCCTTGGCCTGCTGCAATGTTCCAGTGAAGCTCAATGCAAACTGGAGGAACAGGACCTCATCTTCCGACTAAGCACTTTACAGCCTTCCGGACTGAATATTGAGTTCAACAATTTTAGATCATGAACTCTCTCCTCCATCCCCACCCCCTTTCCGATCTCCCCCTTTTTTTCTTCCAATAATGTATATAGATTTTTCTTTTCCCACCTATTTCCATTATTTTAAAATGTATTTCCATCTATTGTTTTATCTCTACCTTTTAGCCTATTTCGATTCCTTCACCCCACTCCACCCCCACTAGGGCTATCTGTACCTTGCTTGTCCTACTTTCTGCCCTTAATTAGCACATTCCTTACATAATATCACCACCTTCAACACCTCTTTGTCCTTTTGTCTATGACATCTTTTGGCTATCTCCACCTATCACTGACCCTCTATCCAGCTCTACCCTCCGCCCCCCCCCCCCCCCTTAAACCAGCTTATATTTCACCTCTTTTCTATCAGACAACCATGCTATGAGTGATGTGTCCTATTTCACAGGCCACTGCCATGCACTAATTATCTCTCCTTGCTTTCACAGGCACATCTGGTAAACAGCCGGGGGAATCCACAAACAAGGTCCTTGACTCAAGCCCCAAAGACACCTCAGAAGAGGAATCTGCTGAAACTGTTATTGAAGACCCATCACAACGCTCACCCATACCCTCCACCAATGCAGAGACACACACCTTGGTGGGACCTAGCTTTAGAGTAGCCTCAGGGTCACAATCTGGTGAGCACATTGCACTGTCTGATTCCCTGCAGGCGGTGGCAGGGATATCAGAGGTTTCCAGCACTTGGAGGATTGCTGGAGACCAGAAATCTGCTGAGACCGACTCAGGTGACAAGCCTCTGAACTCCGTCATACCTGTTGCTAGAGCTGCAAAGCCAAGCTCAGGAACATCAGGAAGGGATGTCCACTGCACTACTTAGATCGCAAGGCATGATGGAGGAGTCCATCCACCTACAGTCTGAGGTAACAGTGCCGGTATCCAAACGCACCGAGGTCAACACTGGTAGGGCGGCGGCAGCCATGGAGGCCTCAGTCCAGGGCATCGGTCTTGCACTGCTGCACGGGCTAAACTCCATCGTTAATGCCATTGTTGGCCTCCAACATTGTCCAACAGTGCCCCTTCAACGTGAAAGAGATGCGGGGCTGTTCAATCTCACTCCAGCTTCCCCTTCTCCTCAAGAAGTCAGCCAGAAGCCGTCGGGCACCCTTGGGAAGAGGACCGGCAACTCAACACCCTGGGGCCATCCACCCAAGTGACTCCAGGGGTGTCCAGCCCATTCGAATCCCGTGACCCCAGCTAATCTAGCTCGACAGGGCAAGGAGGGTGCCACTGCCATAGAGCAGGATCCCGAAAGCAGGCTGGGCCCCTCCAGGTCTTGGCCCTCCAGAGAATGCCCATCAAAGTCATCATTAATTGGGCGTAGCAGTCAGCAGGTTGCCTCCACCTCTGCTGTGGATGTCCGGGGAGCACCAAGATGTAGCGGCAGAGTTTGGAACGTTAAGAAGATATCATTGCACAGCCTGCACACTGGTGCTAATTACTTGTACATAATGTTCACTATTGTAAATAAACCCCCAAGAATGTCTCCCTGCCTATGGCTCCTTGTTTCTGATGAGCAGTGTTTGTGTCACTCAGATGTGAAACCTTTTTTCACAAGATAAAGGCAGGAGTCTCACTCCAGGGCCTCTTCCCTGCACTTTGTGCAACGTTCCCAGCACACTGATGGTGTGCCTTCATTGTCACTGGCCATATCAGTCAAGTCAGCACCTCGATAGGGCTTTTCATTGCTGCCAGAATGTCCTGGGCTGGTGGCACAGTGTTCCCTCATTGTGTGTGTGTGCTCCCAGCATCTTTGAGGTGCATCTAGCCCCACTTCTCATCAGCATCTGTATCCGGTGACAGTGTGGTCCTGCAGGATGCCATGGGATCAAGAGGAGTTAAAGTTTCCTCGCTGCATCTCCACATTATGACCCTGTTCACAGAGGGCAAGGAGGTGTCATCAGCCAGACAGGAGTCAAACGTTCACAGATGCAATGTGAGAATCTATGGTGTCTCCTCACTGCATGTCATCATCATCCTCCATAAATCTTGCAGCTATGAGGGCCTCCTGAGCACACCTGTCTCATCTCACCAGTGCGATGGCCTCATCGCCATCAACCTCGCCTTCGAGAACCTCCTCACCCTCATCCCCATCAACATCCTCATTGGAGGAGATGTGCAGCTCCTCCACCTCATCCTCAGCCAACTCCTCTCCCCATTGCAATGCCAGGTTGTTAAGGGCGCAACAGGTAATGATGATGCATGACATCCTCTGTGGACTGTATTGCAGGGCTCCACCCGGTCCAGGCACCGGAACCTCATTTTCAACATTCCGATGGTTTTTCCCACCAAGCTGCATGTTGCAACATGAGCCTCATTGTGACATCTCTCTGCTGCAGTCTGAGGCATGGGTGTTATCAGCCACATCCTCTGCAAGTAGCCCTTGTCCCTGAGGAGCCAACCCTGCAGCATCTCTGAAGCCTGGAAGATGTCAGGGATCTGAGATCTACTGAGAATGTAGAAGGTGTGGACAATCCCTGGGAACTGTGTGCAGACCCACAGGATATGTTTCTGGTGGTCGCACACCAACTGAACATTCAACGAATGCAAGCCCTTGCAGTTGACATAGTTGACCGCTTGTTGCCACAGAGATCTGAGTGCCATGTGAGTGCAGTCGGTGGCACTCTGCACCTGTGGGAAACCTGAGATCTGTGCAAATCCCAGCACTCTTGCATTGCTTTCCTGATCTCAGGCAAAAGGCACAAGTTGTGCGCTTTCGCGAAGATCGCATCAGTGACCTCATGGATGCATTTGTGAGTGGAGGCTTGCGATATCCCACAGAGGTCACCTGTGCAGCCCTGAAAGGAGCCACTGGCATAAAAATTGAGCACCGTGGTCACTTTCACCGCAGGTGAAAGGTCACTGTGGGCAGTGGATGCCCTCCAAATCCCTGTAGTGTCAAATCCTACAGCAGGTGGCAGATGTGACTGACCAGTTCCCTGGACATGCACAGTCTCAGCGACACTGGTTCTTGGCCATCTGCAGGAACGACAAGTGACATCTATAGACCTTAGATCTATCTAGGTGCTGACCAGCGATGGCTCAGTGAGGCGGGAGCCCCAGCTGCCCATTCTCCCTAAGGGTGTTGCTCCTCCCTCTGCCAAGCCCTGTGCCTCTGTTGCTCTCCTCTCCTTTGTCTCTGCTCTCTGTATGCCATGAGGCATACAGTAGGTCACCAGGTTCCATGCTCCTGGTGTACTCCTCTGCAGGATGAAAGAGAGAGGCGCATGGGTTAGCTTGGGTGTTCTAAGAACCTCTCTTGGTTAAGTGTGAAGGCCCCTTAATGCATCCTGGAGAGTGCTGGCCACCACTTGGATGGCCAGAGATTAGAGCGCTGCATGGCTGCCCGAAACCCCACCCATTTCCGCCCCACTCCACCTGACCGATTGGCAGCAGCTTTGCCCACTGGACTGCATGCTGTGCTCTCAGCTCAGCACAGGCATTCTCCTAACCTATGCTGCAAGGCTGCTCTGTTAGCTTGAACCAGGGGGGAGACTGATCCAAACCTGAATGATGACATTGCAAGGGACGGTGTGCACCTCCATCAGTGACTGCTCCATGGCCAGCTGTAGCAAGGAGACTGTACAATGTGCTCAGTCATCCCATTGCTCTGCAGGCCACTAAAATGCTCATTAGTTTGCAGTCTGTGCCTGAGGGGTGAATAGCTCTGGAGCAATTGGTGGCATTTTCAGGGCTCTGCATTTCTTTAGTGGGCGGAGCTAGAGACCCGACTCCATGCATGTCAATGTGGCTGCGCCTGAACTGTCTTAGCTGCAGAGGAACGGTGACTTTATACCAGGTTTCCCTAATGCGAGGCCACTTCTCTCCACCCTCTCCCACAACTCTCCCGCCACCCCCCCCACCCCCCCCCACCCCCACCACTCCCAACATGCGCTTGCGCACTTCTATCAACTGCAGTGCAGTGCAGCCCTCGCCCTGGCACTGCACTGTCAGCCAGCCTGGAAAAAGCGTCTTACCTGTGCCCTCACCTGAATGCGCAGCGCTTCAGCCTTGAAGTCCAACAGGCAACCATCACAAGTGCTGCGCAACGTTACTGTACACTCACTTCCGAGTTCCACTTGAAGTGCAGCCCGCCAGGTGCACACCTTATAAACGCTGTTGTGATACACGTCGGATGATTGCCTGGATGAACCAGTGTAGGGGGGATGATTACGGCGAGCAGGGTTTATAATGGATGCAGATGTATTCAAATGAAATCCCCAACAGGTAGTGGCAGGAACTACAGCCCGCTATTGACAGGCGGAACGGACTATTGCAAACTGGTTTCACGACAGCATTAAACTGATTTTTGGCCTTCCCGCCATATTGTCCACCATGACGCCCGATGCATGGAAAATTCTGCCTTCTGGATTATGGCAACAACTTATCATAAATAGATTTAATTTTTGCTTTTCAGGTTTCATTGTAAATTTACTAGAAATAATTCGTTACACAAGTTCTGTTTTGCAAACAAGCTTAATGAGGAAATTTTAACTGATCCTAATGCCAGAACCAGGTAGGCATGCAGTTAGAAACATAGAAACATAGAAACTAGGAGCAGGAGTAGGCCATTCAGCCCTTTGAGTCTGTTTCACCATTCATTATGATCATGGCTGATCATCCAACTTAATAACCTGCTCCCACTTTCTCCCAATACCCTTTGATCCCTTTTGCCCCAGAGCCATATCTAATTCCTTCTTGAAAACATACAATGTTTTGGTCTCAACTACTTTCTGTGGTAACGAATTCCACAGGCTCACCACTCTCTGGGTGAAGAAATTTCTCCTCATCTCAGTCCTAAATCCTCAGACTGTGACCCCTGGTTCTGGACTCCCCCACCATCGGGAACATCCTTCCTGCATCTACCCTGTCTAATCCTGTTAGAATTTTATAGGTTTCTATGAGATCCCCCCTCATTCTTCTGAACTCCAGCGAATATAATCCCAATCAACTCAATCTCTCCTCATATGTCAGTCACACCATCCCAAGAATCAGTTGAGTAAACCTTCGCTGCACTCCATCTATGGCAAGTACACCCTTCCTCAGGTAAGGAGACCAAAACTACATACAATATTCCAGGTGTGGTCTCACCAAGACCCTGTATAATTGCAGCAAGACATCCCTGTTCCTGTACTCGAATCCTCTGGCTATGAAGGCCAACATACCATTTGCCTTCTTTACTGCCTGCTGCACCTGCATGCTTACCTTCAGCAACTGGTGTACAAGGACACCCAAGTCTCGTTGCACATTCCCCTCTCTCAATTTATAGCCATTCAGATAATAATCTGCTTTCCTGTTTTTGCTACCAAAATGGATAACCTCACATTTATCCACACTATACTGCATCTGCAGTGCATTTGCCCACTCACTCAGCTTGTCCAAATCACACTGAAGCATCTCTGCGTCCTCCTCACAGTTCACCCTCCCACCCAGCTTTGTGTCATCTGCAAATTTGGAGATATTACATTTAATTCCCTCATCTAAATCACTAATATATATTGTGAATAGCTGGGGTCCCAGGACCGATCCCTGCGGGACCCCACTAGTCACTGCCTGCCATTCGATAAAAGACACATTTATTCCTACTCTTTGTTTCCTGTCTGCCAACCAGTTTTCTATCCATCTCAATACACTGCCCCCACTTTCATGCGTTTTAATTTTACACATTAATCTCTTATGTGGGACTTTGTCGAAAGCCTTCTGAAAGTCCAAATAAACCACATCCACTGGCTCCCCATCATCAGTTAGAATTGCTGTGGAAAGACTTACCACTCCCTTTCCACTCAATCCACTCACTGTCATCTTAACTGGGCCTTTTTTTTTAGGTGGCTGAACCACCAGTTGGACTCAGGTTGGAAGCTCATTAATATAGGATAATTGGGGTCCTCTGTCATCTGCAAGATCCTGTTGTATTTAGCAGCTAAATGAGCGGGGAATTAGACGAGGATCCATAAGTTGTCAGAAGTCTTCCTGCATGAGGCAAAGAGGACAGGTGTGTTTCTCCAGCTCTAGGAGGAAATTCCGGGGCTCTGATACTCTGGGGTCCCCAATCTCATGGATAAAACAGCCTTCATATCCTCTTGCGAGTAACATGCCAGTGGCTAGGTGCATTTTTGGGCCTCGGTGTTGAGATCCTGACTCCCAAAACTGGCTACCTACTTATTTCTGCTCATTTCAAGGGATTTGCTGACTGGCAGAATGTAAATGGGATGCAGTCATAAAATCAACTGGCGACTTTTAGACATAAGGATCATTTACTCCCATTAGCTTCCAGCCTGGAGTTCAAATCTACCCTAACATGACTGGTGACAAAGTACACCATATTTACCAGATTCCAAGCACCCACTCCAAAATTTGTATGTGTTATAAGGGTATGTTCAGTAGGTCTCACAAAGAGGTTCAGGGGCTTGTAAGATTGAACAGTGGTGTTTATTGGTAACACATAACTATATACATTTGTACAAAGTAAAGCCCAAACCAGGAGCTAACTTCATGCTGACTTCTACTTAAGTCTCTCCACACAACTCTGTCTCCTGACTACTATCATGTATCCCTTTAAATCATTACTGTGGGTGGTAGTGTTCTCCAGTCCCACATTAACCTTTGCTAAGACAACCACTGTTATACTGCAGTGTGATAGCCATATGAAGCAATTACAAATTCTCAACTAGACTCTACAGCTTGAAACAGCATGCTTCATATAGAAGTAATCTCTCTCTGTGGAAAATCAATCACAATATGTTAAATGAAAATGTATACAGATACGAATGTAAAAGATTACCACTTCGGAGGTAGGCATCTCCTAGCCAATGTACTTAATGCAGAATCCTAATGTGGAAGAAGGCACAATTTTTATTTTCAATGTGTGGAAAGCTGGAAAATTCTGTTACTGGGATGCAAACCTTGCCACCAGACTTTCCTTTCTATGCTCCAGCCAGTCAATTCTTAATGCCCAGGTGTATCCTAGACAATGACTATCTCCACCAAGAGAGAACCTAAGCACTTCCCCTTGGTTTCCAACAGCATTACCATCACTGAATCCCTCACTATCAATATCCAAAGGATTGCCATTGACCAGAAACTGAAATGGGCAAGTTATATAAATACTGTAACTACAAAAGCAGGCCAAAGGCTGGGAATTCTGCGGAGAGTAACTCACCTCCTGACTCCTCAAAGCTTGTTCACCATTTACAAGGCACAAGTCAGGAGTGTGACGAGATAGTTTCCACTTGCCTGGATGACTGCAGCTCCAACAACACTCAAGAAGTTTGACACCATCCAGGACAAAGTAGCCTGCTTGATCGGCACACCATCCACCACCTTAATCATTCACTTCCTCCACCGCTGCACACAGTGGCAGCAGTGTGTATCATCTACACAACTTACTGTAGTAACTCACCAAGATTCCTTCGACAGCACCTTCCAAACCCCCAACCTCTACCACCTAGAAGGACAAGGGCAGCAGACACTTGGGAAAACTACCAGTTGCAAGCTCCCCTCAAAGCCACGCACCACCCTGACTTAGAACCATATCACTGTTCCTTCATTGTTGTTGGGTCAAAATTCTGGAACTCCCTTCCTCACAGCACTGTGGGTATACCTACCCTACATGGACTGCAGCAGTTGAAGAAGGCAGTTCACCACCACCTTCTTAAAGGGCATGGGCAACAAATGCTGGCCTCACTAGTGACATCTCATCCCATGAACATGTAAAAAGAATTTGGCAACTGAGCTGTGCTGATTATTGAGATCTCCTTTCTGGTTGGGAAAGGCAAAACATTAGCAGCAATAATTGTCAAAATGAATAAATCGCATTTCCAAAACTAACCAATCATCACTTTGATTAAATAGCTACCAATCAATAACCAGCAGACATTGGTAAACCAAACAGTCAAATCAATTGAAAGATTTTTTTTCAAACAAGTGTCAAATTGCCATTTCCATTGCCTGCCTGATTCTGTTCATACCCTCATGCATAATAGTGTAGGTTTAATGGGGAGCACAACCTGTTTGCTTACAGTAATAATCTATCATTCTAATTTGTACAGTGCTCACTATTATGGCCTAACAGAATTCTGAAACTCACTGTGAGCAACATCTTTGGAGACTTTATTAATATGCATATTTTAATGAAAACCAGGATGTTTTAGTGAGATATGTTTCACCATAATCACCTGCCCATGTCGACAGATGACAGTGAACCTCAACTTCCATTTCATTATTGGTGTATTCTTTCCTTCTCCACTCTACTTGTTTTTTCATTTGTCTCTTCAGTCTATTTCTAAATTCATACCTAATGCATATACCAAATGACAGTGAAAAACATCACTTTCTGTTCTCTCTTATCACATAGAACTCCTTATTCAAGCATATTACTTAATATTAAAACAATAAATTAGAAACTCTAAAAATAGGCAATCCATTGTCAAATTTCACTAATGTAAAACCATAACAAGTTTCTAAAGTATAATGGCTTTTTGTGTAAAATTTAATTTGCACTCCTGACAGGGGGCCGATCCAGTTTCCCATCCATTAATATATGGTTTAAGTGGTTTCTTTTGTTTATTTTTGGCTTGAATTTGTCAATTAAGGATCAAGCGGGGTATGGGGGTGAATTTTACAGGTGGAGGTGTATTGCTCAGCCCCTGTTTCAAAAGCCATTCACGAATTGACTGACTTCAAAAAAGACCACTACACACTGATAACAGGGCAAAAAATTGAATAAAACTGGACAGATCACCCGGCATCGGTCTGGACACCAAAAATGACAATGGCAAACCCAGCCCTGTCAATCGTGCAAAGTC
This sequence comes from Carcharodon carcharias, assembly GCF_017639515.1. Taxonomy (NCBI): domain Eukaryota; kingdom Metazoa; phylum Chordata; class Chondrichthyes; order Lamniformes; family Lamnidae; genus Carcharodon; species Carcharodon carcharias. Next base: position 71,288,207 of record NC_054477.1, on the reverse strand, counting down.
CTCCTTACCAATATTTGGGGGCTCATGCCAAAATTGGGAGAGCTGCCCTACAGGCTGGTCAAGCAAAAGTCTGATATAGTTATACTCATGGAATCATACTTTACAGGCAACATCTTAGACACCATCAACACCATTTCTGGGTATGTCCTGCCCTACCCACAGAACAGACTCACCAACGTAGCAGGGCAACACAGTGGTATACAGTCAGGAGGGAGTTGCCCTGGGAGTTCTGGAAATCAATTCTGGACCCCCTGAAGTCTTGTGGCATTACCAATGCTGAATCCCACACTATCAACATTCTGGTGGCTACTGGTATCCAGAAATTAAACTGGACCAGCCATATAAATACTTTGGTTACAAGATCAGGTCAGAGGCTGGGAATTCTGTGGACCGTAACTCGCCACCTGACTCCCCAAAGTCTGTCCACCATCTACAAGGCACAAGTCAGGAGTGTGATGGAATACTGTCCACTTGCCTGGATGAGTGCAGCTCCAACAACACTCAAGAAGCTCGACACCATCCAGGACGAAGCAGCTCGCTTGATTGGCACCCCATCCACCAACTTCACCAGCCACTCACTCCACCACCAATGTGCAATGACAGCGATGTGTACCATCTACAAGATGCACTAGAGCAACTCACCAAGGTTCCTTCGACAGCATCTTCCAAACCAACAACCACTACCACTGAGAAGAGCAAGGGCAGCTGATGCATGGGAACACCACCACCTACAAGATCCCCACCAAGCCTCACACCATCCTGACTGAGAACTATATCATTGTTTCTCCACTGCCTCTGGGTCAAAGTCCTAGAACTCCCGCTCTCAAAGCACTGTGAGTGTACCTACACCATATGGACTGCAGCGGTTCGGGAAGGTGGCTCACCACCATCTTCTCAAGGGCAATTAGGGATGGGCAATAAAAAATGCTGGATTAGCCAGCATGTCCCATGAAAGAATAAAAAAACAACTCTGCCAACTGTCTAAACAAGCTGAGGGTTGGACTTCCACCCCTAGATCAGTAGTAGGCACTGCTGTGACTTCAAGCTGTCCCACGAAGAAGACCGCATGGATCACGGAGACAGGAAAGTTGGGCTTTTTGGGCAGGAGGGATTGAGCACCCTAGAGTGGAGTGTAAATGGGATAGGAGGGCTTTGGAATCCAAGTGGGGAGGCAAAAAATGGAATATCATCTTGGAGGGTGCCCCAGTGCACACCAGGCATCTTCAAAGGATGTAGTCCTCTTTGTTTCCCGCTTTTTCACCAGAGGAGGTGCAAAATTGGACTCCCCACTCTCGCCTGCCTGCCCATGACAGCCACATTATGGCACAGGCAGTGTAATATTTGGGTCAATTGGCTTGTTAACAAGCTCAATTGCCCGTTAATTTTGTTTTGAAATGGCGGGGAAGGCTGCCAATTTTGGTGCCCGCCTGCCGTACTTTGGGAAACTGGCGCGTTGACATCAGGTTTGCGAGCTGACATCATCATGCTGGATTTTATGCATGTGCAAGGCAGCAGCAGTCTTGGTTTGCAAGCGTAAAATCCCAGCCATGGTTTACAAAGTTTTAATTGCCATTTTCAGAATTCCTCACTAAGCACCACATTTCTTGTGAAATTATTTATGTTTATCAGAAACTAAATAGACAAATATTTAGAATGTCAAGCTTCTGCCATAAATGTTCACACTATATCGGAAGATGAACCAAACATGGATGTCTATTCTCTGAAACATTGAAGCTGTGCGCGCAGTTTCTACACCATTATGCAAGCCACAAGCAAAGTTCAACCATTACTGTGTGAAAGGATATCACTGGAACAAGATGAACTTGAGATTTAAAGAGGTGTGTGAACTTCTCAGTTTCCATCTGATATTTTCAACAGCTCATGACAACTACTTCAACCATGCTTAACATTTAGGCAAGTTTTAAATAAAACTGCACAATCTTGATTTGAAGATAAGTCAACTTTGACTGAAATGGTTATAAAATATGAGATTTCTGTATCAGTGGGATGCATCACCAAGTCTGGGTAAGCCATGATGGCATCAAACATATGAAATACATAATGTTTCAAAAGTATTACAATGTCTTGATGTAAATCCTAAACAGAGTACATCTATTATACATTAAAAATGGTAGGCGTGTCACAATATTGAATTTCAAATGGATCGAACGCTCATATGTAAACTGAGACTTAACACTTTTCTGTTACATTTGCCTGCAATACTTATCATGCCTGTATTCGGCACAACATTAGGGAATTTGCAAGGATATAAATGTCATCTAGCCTTAGTGATCCCTAATGTTAGTGACAGGCAAACCACTGACACATAGGGCAGATTTACTCTGTGGGCTTCTGAACCACATGGCGGTCAGGTTAAAATATGGGTCAGAAGCCCGCACTGTGTGGGGAAAAAGTAATTCTTTGGCTGGAATTTTCCGGTCCAGCTGGCGTTGGGTGTCATGGCATGTGACAAAGGGGACAATATGGCGAGAAAGCCAAAAATCAATTTTACGCTTGTGAAACCAATTTGTGGTCACCAGCTCCGCCCATCAATGGCGGGCTGCGTTTCCCGCTGCCGTACTTCGGGAACATCATTTTAATACATTTGCATCTAATTATAAGCCCTGCTCGCCAGAATCGACCCCCCCACGTCAAATTTCCCACCCATGTCGGCGTGACTTCAGAATGGTGTGATTCACAGCTGCTTTTAAAAGGTGTGCACCTGGCGACCTGAACTTTGAGGGGAACTCGGAGGTGAGTGCACACAACCTTGCGCAGTGCTTGCAGGCATTGTCTGGTGGACATCAAGGAAGAGGCGCTGCGTATTTGCCGGGGGGGGCACAGGCAAGTTGCTTTTTCTCAGCTGGCTTTCAGTGTGGGGCCAGGGCAAGGGCATAGTGTGGGTCAACCGAGGGCTGGGGGGCAAGGCAACACAGAGAGACTGAAGGAAATACCCATGTACATGTTGGGGGGTGGGGGTGGGGGGTGGGGGTGTGGGAAGTGGCCACACATTTGGAAAAGCTTGTCAAAAGTGAGCATTCCTCCGCAGCTGAGACCGTTCAGCTGCCGCTCCATTGTCATGCTTGGAGTCAAGCTTCTGAAGCCTTTCTGCCCACTCAAGCAACACAAAAGCATGAAAGTGCCACTTAGTGCTCCGGGCCTTTTCACCCCTCAGGCACAGACTGCAAATTAATGTGTGTTTTAGTGGGCAGCAGAACAATTGGCCAACTGGGCGAGTTGTACAATCCGCTTGTGAAAGGCGGCCATGGCGCAGTCACTGGTCGTGGCGCTCACAGCCTCTCGCAATGTCTTTAACAGAATCACAGAATTGTTACATGGCAGAAGGAGGCCATTTGACCCATAGTGTCTGCACTGGCTCTCTGAGCATTTTAACTTAGTGTCAATCTCCTTCCTTTTCCCCATAAGCCTGCACATTGTTTCTTTTTAAATAATCATCAAATGCCCTCTTGAATACCTCAATCGAACCTGCTTCCACCACACTTCCAGGCAGTGCATTCCATACCCTAACCACTGGCTGTGTGAAAACCTTTTCCCTAGCCTCACATGAGCTTCTTTTGCAAAACACTTTAAAACTGTACCCTCTGGTTCTCGATCCATTTATAAGCGGGAAAAGTTTCTCCCTATCTACTCTGCCCAGATCCCACATGATTTTGAAAACTTCTAACGTCTCTTCTTAGCCTTTTTCTCTCCAAGGAAAACAGCCCCAACTTATTAAAGAAATTAGCTTAGAAATGGAGGAGGTTCTAAGTGGTCTGGCAGGCTTATAAGTAGATAAATCTCCAGGCCCGGATGACATGTATCCCAGGCTGTTGAGTGAGGCAAGAGAAGTGATAGCAGGGATGCTGGCAATAATTTTCAATACCTCTCTGGCCACAGGAGGGGTGCCAGAGGACTAGAGGACAGCCAATGCGGTACCATTATTCAAGAAGGGAGGAAGGGATAAACTAGGGAACTACAGGCCAGTTAGTCTAACCTCAGTGGTGGGGAAACTATTGGAAACAATTCTGAGGGACAAAATTAATCTACACTTGGAGAGGCAGGGATTAATCAAGGACAGTCAGCATGGTTTTGTTAAGGGGAGTTCATGTCTGACCAATTTGATTGAATTTTTCGAAGAGGTGACCAGGTGTTTAGATGACGGCAATGCATTTGACATAGTCTACTTGGGCTTTAGCAAAGCTATTGATAAGGTCCCACATGGGAGACTGATAGCGAAGGGAAGAGCCCATGGGATTCAAGGCAATTTGGCAAATTAGATCCAGAATTGGCTGAGTGGCAGGAAGCAGAGGGTGATGGTTGAGGGGTTTTTTGACTGGATGCCTTTGTCCAGTGGGGTTCCACAGAGATCGGTGTTGAGTCCCTTGCTGTTTGAGGTAAATATAAATGATTTAGACTTGAATGTAGGAGGGTTGATCATTTGGTTCGCGGATGACAAGAAAATTGGTGGGGTGGTAAATAGTGAGGAGGATAACCTTAGATTACAGGAGGGTGTAGACGGACTGGTCAGATGGGCTGATCAGTGGCAAATAAAATTTAATCCAGATATGTGTGAGGTGATGCACTTGGGCAGGACAAACAAGGCACGGGAATACACAATGAATGGTAGGACCCTGGGAAGTACCAAGGATCAGAGGGACCTTGGTGTGCATATCCACCAGTCTCTTAAGGTAGTGGGACAGGTAGGTGAGGTGTTAAGAAGGCATATGGGATACTTGCCTTTATTAGCCAAGGCATATGTTTATACCGTTATGCTGTAACGGTATAAAACGCTGGTTAGATAACAGCTAGAGTATTGCGTGCAGTTCTGGAATCTGCAATATAGGAAGGATATGATTGCACTAGAGAGAGTGCAGAGGAGATTTGCCAGGATGTTGCTTGGGCTGGAGAGTTATGAGGAGAGATTGGATAGACTGGGGTTATTTTCCCTGGAGCAGAGGAGATTGAGGGGGGACATGATTGAGGTGTATAAAATTATGAGGGGTATAGATAGGGTAGACAGGAAAGCACTTTTACCCTTGGTGGAGGGATCAATAACCAGGGGGCATAGATTTAAGGTAAGTGGCAAGGGGTTTAGAAGGGATGTGAGGAAGAATTTCACCCAGAGGGTGAAATCTGGAACTCACTGCCTGAAAAGATGGTAGAGGCAGATACCCTCATAACATTTAAGAAATATTTGGATGTGCACTTGCGATGCCATAGCATACAAGGCCATGGGCTCAATCCTGGAAAATGGGATTAGAATAGTTAGGTTAAAAGCAAAATACTGCGGATGCTGGAAATCTAGAACAAAAACAAAAATACCTGGAAAAACTCAGCAGGTCTGACAGCATCTGCGGAGAGGGACACAGCCAACGTTTCGAGTCCGAATGACTCTTCATCAGTTATACTTGTTTGACTGGTGCAGACGCAATCAGCTGAAGGGCCTTTTTTGTGCTGTAGACCTCTATGACTCTATGACTTCTCCAATCTTTCCTCATAACTGAAGCGTTTCATCCCTGGAACCATTTTCATAAACCTCTTCTGCATTCTCTCCAATGTGTTCACATCCTTCCTATGGTGTGGCACCCAGAACTGCACACAATAATCCAGCTGAGGTCTAACCAATGTCTTATGTAAGTTCATCAAAACCTCTTATACTCTATACCCCTATTAATCTAGAATACTGTATGCTAGGATTCTGTATGCTTTAGAAACAGCTCTCTCTACCTGTACTGCCATCTTTAATGACTTACGTACATATACACCCAGGTCTCTGTACTCCTGCACACCCTTTAGAATAGTATTCTTTATTTTATACTGTCTCTCAACATTCTTTACACCAAAGTGCATCACCTCACACTTCTCAACATTGAATTTCCACCTGCCACATATCTACCCACTCCACCAATGTGTCAATGTCCTTTTGAAGTTCTACACTATTCTCCTCACAGTTTACAATTCTCTCAAGTTTTGTGTCATCCGCAAACTTCAAAATTGTCCCCTGCACACCAAGATCTAGATCATTTATATAAATCAGGAAAAGCAAGGGTCCCAATATCAACATTAGGGGAACTCCGCTACAAACCTTCTTCCAGCCCGAAAAATAACTATTAGCTATTACTTTCTATTTCCTATCCCTCAGACAATTTTGTATCTACGTTGCTGCTGTCCCTTTTATTCCATGACTTATAACTTTCCACACAAGTCTATTGTGTGGCACTGTAATGTTTGGAATTCTCCAGTCCTCCGGCACCTCCCCTGAATCCAGAAAACATTGAAAGATTATTGCCAGTGCCTCTGCAATTTCCATTCTCATCACCTTCAATATTTTTGGATGCATCTCATCCGGTCCTGGTGCCTTATCAACTTTAAGTACCGCCACATAATCCAATACCTCCTCCTTATCAATTTTAAACCCTTCTAGTGACTGAGTTTTCTCCTCTGTCACCGTGGCCTGGGCAGCATCTACCTCGTAGGTAAAGACAGATGCAAAGTATTCATTTAACACCTCAGCCATGCCTTTTGCCTATATGTGAAAATCCCTTTTTGGTACCTAATCGGCTCTACTCCTTCTTTCACCAACTTTTACTATTGATGTGCTTATAGAATACTTTGGGATTTCCTTTTATGTTAGCTGCCAGTTGTTTTTCATAATCCCTCTTTGCTTCTCGTATTTGCTTTCTCACGTCCCTTCTGAACTATTCAGCTTGGTTCTCAATTTTATTTGCTACCTGACACCTATCGTAAGCACACTTTTTCTTCTTTAACTTAATTTCTATCTCCTTTGTCATCCAGGGAGCTCTGGATTTGTTTGTCCTTACTTTCCCTTTTGAGGGAACATACCTTGGCTGTGCCCAAACCATCTCTTCTTTGAAGGTGGCCCATTATTCAGCTACTGTTTTTCCCACCAACCTTTGGTTCCAGTTCCATTCTTGTCCCATTGAAGTCCGCTCTGTGCCAGTTGATTATTCTTACTCTAGGTTGACAAATATCCTTTTCCACAGTCAACCTAAACCTCATGATACAATGATCACTTTCCCCTAAATGTCACTTGATCTACTTGCCCATCTCATTCCAAAGGACCAGGTCTAGAAGTGCCTCCTTTCTTGTTGGACTGAACACATACTGGTATAGGAAATACTCCTGAACACAATCTAGGAATGCTTGACCCTCACTGCCCCTTACACTACCACTATCCCAATCTATATACAGGTAATTAAAGTCCCCCATTATAACTAGTCTACGATGTTTACACCTCTCTGTAATTTCCTTGCAAATTTATTCCTCCATATCCTTCCCACTAGCTTGTAATTTCACCTTTCTTATTCCTTAACTCTAGCCAAATCAATTCTGTCCATGAATCCTCTGACACATCCTCTTTCTCCAGCACTGGAATGCTCTCCTTAATCAAAAATACCACACTTCCCCCTTTTTACCCTTTCCTATTTTTTCCGAACACTTTGTAACCAGGAATATTTAGCACCCAGATCTGCCCTTTCTTAAGCCAGGTCTCCGTTATCGCCACAATATCATAATCCTACAAGATAATCTGCGCCTATAACTCCCCAATTTTATTAACTATACTCCGTGCATTCACATACATGCTTTAGACTTCATTACTTGCTCTCTTACTCTGGCTCCATTTATTAACTTACTATTCTCTATTTTAGTGCCAACTGCCTCTCCCATCATTCCGTGCACCCTGGTATTACTTTCTAATATTGTCTCCTGGTTCCCACACACCTCCTGAGTTAGGTTAAACCCTCCCCAATAGCACTAGTGAAATGACCCACAAGGAACTCAGTCCTGGTTCTGTTCAGATGCAACTCGTCTGGCTTGCACAGGTGCCATGTCTGCCAGAGCCAGTGCAGTGTCCCAGGAATCTAAAGCCCTCCCTCCTGTACCATCTTTCCAGCCACACATTCATTTATCTTGTCTTCCTATTTCTGTACTCACTTGCATGTGGCACTGGAAGTAATCTGGAGATTACTACTTTAGAGGTCCCACTTGCTAATTTTATACCATCTCCCTAAATTCCGATTGCAGGACCATACCCCACCTTCCTCCTTATGTCTTTAGTACCAATGTGGACCATGATCTCTGGCTGTTTACCCTCCCCCACAAAAATGTCCTGCAGCTGTTCTGTGACATCCTTGACCCTAGCACCAGGGAGGCAACAAACCATCCTGGAGTCACGTTGACAACTCCAGAAACGCCTGTCTGCTCCCATAACTAAAGAATCCCCTATCAGTACTGTCTTTCTGCTCTTCTTCCTCCCCTCCTGTACAGCTGGGCCACCCATAGTGCCACTGGCTTGGCTCTTGCTGCTCTCCTTCAAGGATCCATCACCCTCACCAATATCCAGAATGGAAAACTGGTTAGTGAGGGGACTCCTGCACTACCTGCCTGTTCCTCTTGGACTGCCGGCGGTCACCCATTCTCTATCTGCCTTTTGCCCCTAACTTGCAGTGTGGCCATCTCTCTGAATGTCCTATCCACATAGTTCTCTGCCTCATGAATGCACCTCAATGACTCCATCCTCTTCTCAAGCTCTGAAACGTGAAGCTCACACTTGTGCAGCCACTGGCACTTCCTGCAGATGGGCTCGTCTGGGTCACGAGAAGTGTCCACGACTGCCCACATGCCCCAAGATGGGCATTCCGCTTCGCTGAACCATGCCTTAACCTTAAGCTTTTAAATCAATTTTTTGCTTAAACTTTAGTTACTTTTACTTACTTTAACCTTACACTTGCACTAATAACTATAAACTGGAGATTAGTAGAAAATAGAGCTTCACAAATCAGCTCCCTTTCCTGTGCCTATAAATACATACTTTCCGTGTGCTTGATTAGAAATTTACATTTCTATACTCACGCTGTTTTCAATTCCCAACTGTCGTGCCACTCAGCTGTTTTATTTAAAACAGTCTTTATTAAGGTTTGGACAAGTATTCATCATGGCTCAAGCTAACATTGCTGCCTTGCAACGCAGGTTAGGAGAATGCCTGCACCTGAACTGAAAGCACAGCATGCAATCCAGCTGTCGCCAGTCGATCAAGTGAAGTGGGGTTCTGGACAGTCAACGAGCGCGCTACACACTGGCCATCCAAGTGGTGACCAGCACTCTCCTGCATGCGTGAAGGGGCCTTTAGAGTTATCCAAGAGAGGTTATTAGTACATCCATGCTAACCCACACGTTTCTCTCTTTGATCCTGCAGGAGGGGATCATGGAGCCTGGTGATTTAGTGGTATGCCTCATGGCTTACATAGGTCAGAGAAGAAGAAGAAGATGATAGTGGTGGAGGCGCCCGGCACGACAAAGGGAGGAAACATCCCTCAGGATGAAGGGGCAGCAGGCCCTGCTGCACACACAGCTGAAGATACTCAGTGAGCCATCGCTTGTATAGCCTCGTTATACCCAGGGTCTATAGATGACACCTGTCATTCCAGTGTCACCGAAGACTGCACATGTCCAGGTAACTGGTCAGTCACATGTGTCACCTGCTGTAGGATTTGTCACCACAGGGACATGGAGGGCATCTGCTGCCAGTGGCCGTTGAAGTGACCGCAGTGCTCAATTTGCACGTCAGTGGCTCCTTCTAGGGCTCCACAGGTGATCTGTGCGGGATTGCAAGCCTTCACAAACAAGTGTATCCAGGTGGTAATGGACACCATCTTCACGAAGGCACAGAACTTTGTGCATTTCACCTGGGATCAGGAAATCCAGGAAGCAAGAGCACTGGGATTTGTGCAGATCTCAGGTTTCCCACAGGTGCAGGGTGCCATCAACTGCAATCACGTGGCACTTAGATCTCCATGGCAACAAGCAATCAACTACGACAATGGCAAGGGCTTCCACTCACTGAATGTTCAGCTGGTGTGCGGCCACCACCAACACATTCTACAGATCTGCACATGATTCCGAGTGAGCGTCCATGACTCCTACACCCTAAGCAGGTCTCAGATCCCTGACGTCTTCCAGGTCCAGAGAGGCTGCAGAGTTGGCTTCAAGGGGGCAAGGGCTACCTACAGAGGATGTGGTTGATGACGCCTGTGCAGCAGCTTCAGACTGCAGCAGAGCAATGGTATAATGATGCTCATGCTGCAACTCGGACTTTGGTGGGGCAAACAATAAGCATTTTGAAAATGAAGTTCCAGTGCCTTGACAAGTCTGGTGGAGCACTGCAATACAGTCCCCAGAGGGTGTCGCGCATCATCATCACTTGCTGCACACTACAAACCTGACACTGCAATGGTGGGAGGACTTGGCTGAGGAGGAGTTGGAGGAGCTGCATATATCCTCTGATGAGGAGGACATTGAAGAGGTTGACAATGATGATGTCCTTGAAGATGAAGATGCTGGCAATGAGGCCCCCGCACTGGCCAGACGAGGCAGATGTGCTTGGGAGGCCCTCATAACTGCAAGATTCCTGGAGGATGATGACGAGATGCAGTAAGGACAGCCCTGACACCCTTGTCTTGCATCTGTGAATGTTTGGCTCCTGTGTGCCTGACAGTAATGCACATACCCTCAGTGCTCAGGCTCATGTCATGGAGCCCTAATAGTCGCTAGATTCCAGGAGGATGATGATGACATGCAGTGAGGGCACTCCCTAGACCTTCACATAGCCTCTGTGAATGTCTGACTCCTCTCTGGCTGGGGGCAGCTCACTTGTGCTCTGTGATCAGGGTCATTTCATGGAGACGTAGCCATGAAACTTTAAATGCACCTAATCTTTGGCAAGCTTCAGCACCTAAACCCTTCAGGAGCACAGCATCACCAGTAACAGTTGCTGAAGACATGGGGGCTCAAAGGTGCTGAGAGCACACAGAGAGAATGACGGGACTATGTGACACCAGCCCACAATATTCTGGCAGCAGCAACAAGCACTACTGAGGTGCAAGCATCAGTAATGTGTCCAGGGAGTGTGCAGCCAGATCATCACTTTGGTCTGAAGGTTACACACTGCACAGGGAAGAGGCCTTGGACTTAGACACCTGTCTTTATCTCGTGCAGGAGTCAAGATTTCACAAATACACAAACACTGGTCATCATAACATAGAGCCATAGGCAAGGAGTTTATTTATAATAGTGAACATTATGTAAAAGTGATTAACACCCATGCCAGGGCTGTGCAACTACTTTTACTGTGGCCTGAATAGTCAAGTGGTTATGGTACTGGGTTTATAACCCCAAGATCAAGAGTTCAAATCTCACAATGGCAAACTATGAAACAATGTAACTTCATCTGAAACAGATGGAAACGGGTTTGTACTCAAAAGAGTTACACCTTCTTAAAGCTTGGCTTAAATAGCCAAGTGGTTATGGTACTGGGTTTGTAAGATCAAGAGTTCAAATCTCACAATGGCAAACTATGAAACAATATAACTTCTACTTTTTCTGCTGACACTCTCGAGGCCTTCCATGCTCGGTGGGCACCGCGGGGACTGGGGTGTTTTGTTGACCCCTTTAATCACATTTTGATTTAAAGTTTGTAAGGTTCCTTTCAACTTTGTCCTTGGTTTTACAGCTGACCTGAATTAGGAGCTGTGCCTGATTTATCCCAATTTTGTTGATTTGGTTTTCATTTAAAAGATTATCAAGAGTTCAAATCTCACAATGGCAAACTATGAAACAATGTAACTTCATCTGAAACAGATGGAAACGGGTTTGTACTCGAAAGAGTTACTTTTACCTTGGCCTAAATAGCCAAGTAGTTATGGTACTGGGTTTGTAACCGCAAGATCAAGAGTTCAAATCTCACAATGGCAAACTATGAAACAATGTAACTTCATCTGAAACAGATGGAAATGGGTTTGTACTCGAAAGAGTTACACCTTCTTAAAGCTTGGCCTAAATAGCCAAGTGGTTATGGTACTGGGTTTGTAAACCCAAGGTCAAGAGTTCAAATCTCACAATGGCAAACTATGAAACAATGTAACTGAATAGGAACAGATGGAAATGTGTTTATACTCAAAAGAATTACTTTTACCTTGGCCTAAATAGCCAAGTGGTTATGGTCATCATTGTTTGTAAACCCAAGATCAAGAGTTCAAATCTCACAATGGCAAACAATGTAACTTCTACTTTTACCTTGGCCTAAATAGCCAAGTGGTTATGGTACTGGGCTTGCAAACCCAAGATCAAGAGTTCAAATCTCACAATGGCAAGCTATGAAACAATATAACTTCATCTGAAACAGATGGAAATGGGTTTGTACTCGAAAGAGTTACATCTTTTAAAAGATTATCAAGAGTTCAAATTTCACAATGGCAAACTATGAAACAATGTAACTTCATGTGAATAGGAACAGATGGAAACATGTTTGTACTTGAAAGAGTTACATCTTCTTAAACTTCTTAACCCTACCACTACGTCTTGGTGCTCCCCCGACATCCACAGTGGAGATGAAGGCAGCTTGCAGACTGCTATGCCCTGTCTTTGGTGACCTTGGCACGTCCTCTGGATGGCCGAGACCTGCTTTTGGGGGTCCTGTTGTGTATCAGTGACACCCTCCTTGGCCTGCAGTACTGGAGCTGGTGTCACAGAAAGAGGGGATTCAGATGGGCCGGACACTCCCGGAGTCACCTGGGTGGATGGGCCCAGGGTGTGCACCTGCTGATCCTACTCCCTATGGGTGCCCAAGGGCCCCTGGCTGGAGTGAGATCGAGCTGGCCTGCACCCCTCTCACATTGACACAATTGGAGGCCAACGACAGCATCAGCGATGGAGTTCAGCACATGCAGCAGTGCAGAATCGATGTCCTAGACCAAGGTCTCCATGGCGGCTGCCATCCTACCAGTGTTGACCTCAATGCATTGGCATGCTGGTGCTATTACTTCAAACTGAAGAGGGACAGACTCCTCCATCATGCCTTGCAATCTGAGGGGTGCAGCGGACATCCCTTACTGATGTTCCCGAGCTTCCCTTTGCAGATCCAACAACTGAGGTATGACTGAGTCCAGAGGTTCCTCTTCTTACTTGGACTCAGCAGATTTCTGGCCTCCAGCAGTGCTCCGTGTGCCAGAAACCTGCAAAGTCCCTGCCGCTGCCTGCTGTGGATTAGACAGTGTGATGTGCTCGCCAGATTGTGACCCCAAGGCTACTCTAGAACAAGGTGTGTGCTTCTGCACTGTTGGCGGATGTGGGTGAGCGCTGTGATGGGACTTCAATGAGGGTGTCATCAAATTCTTTTTCTGAGGTGTCTTCGGGGTTTGAGTCATGGACCTGGTTCATGGACCCCCTTGGCCACTTTCCAAATGTGCCCGCAAAAGCAAGGAGAGATAATGTAACAGGGGAACTGACTCACAGCGTAGTTGTCTGATGGATGTTGCACTACTGGATTCTCAGTTGGTGCAGCACTACTGGCCTCACCATCAGCACAGCAATGGTCCAGGTCTTCACCAGTCAGCTGGATGACTCTATTTTCAAAGTCCGTGAGGGTCTTGATGTCAGGCATTCTCCTACCAGTCTGCGACCTATCCCTTTTGTTGTGTGCCAGTTTATCCTGTATGAATACAGTTGGAGAGAATGTAAGCAGGACTCCTAACAGGCCAGATGAGAGGGATGCCTGGCACGTGTGGGTGGTGAGTGGTGCCATGGACTGGATGAGGACACAATCCACAGGTCAGATGTAGATGTGTGTGAGAGAGTGAATGGTGATGTCCCTTGAACTGGCAGTGAGTGAGATCCCTGTGGATGTGTGACGGGTTTGTGAGTGTGTGAGTTGAGAGTGATAAGAAGATAACTTACCCTGATGGAATGGAGATCATTCAGCCTCTTTCGACACTGGGTGGCTGTCCCCTTTTTCAGGACGTTGGCACTGCCCACGGCTGCCACTGCCTCCTATGCTGGATTAGTCACATTGCTTGCTGGTCTTTGCCCAGAGCAGGTTAGATGACTTCACAGAGGGCCTCCACTGCACCCAGTAGGCGCCCAAGGGGGCCATTGCAAAATTTGGGAGCAGCATGTTTCCTCCCTTTGGCAGCCATCACTTTGCATCAACTTCCAATTGCTTAGAGAGAGCTAGCTCTGTGCAAAGGCACCCTTTAATTATGCCAAAACAAAAACAAAAATACCTGGAAAAACTCAGCAGGTCTGGCAGCATCTGCGGAAAGGAACACAGTTAACGTTTCGAGTCCAAATGACCCTTTAACAGAACTAAGTAAAAATAGAAGAGAGGTGAAATATAAGCTGGTTTAAGGGGGGGGTGGGGGTGGGACAAGTAGAGCTGGATAGAGGGCTAGTGATAGGTGGAGAGATACGAAAATCCTGACGGAGAGAAGAGCAATACTTCTTCAAGGTAGGCATTCCTTGAAGAGAAGTGGCAGTCAATTAACCACTAAGATAAAAGTAAAAAACTGCGGATGCTGGAAATCCAAAACAAAAACAAAAATATCTGGAAAAACTCAGCAGATCTGGCAGCATCTGCGGAGACGAGCACAGTTAACGTTTCGAGTCCAAATGACCCTTCAACAGAACTAAGTAAAAATAGAAGAGAGGTATAATATAAGCTGCCACCTGGAAACCTGAGGTGACGGAAGGGCAGGCGAATCAGAGGCCATCCCGTCAGCGATCCTGTGTGTTCCCCGGGAATGCATTATTATTGAGGTGGGATGCGCCTGGATGGGACGATATGGCACAAAAACCCACCATTGCAGCCGTGGGTAAAACATCCTTTCTCCTGCCCACTACTGCACTTTGTACAAATCTGGGACAATTCCAATCTTTGTGATTTTCCCCAGGGTGGTCAATTAATGGCTAAAAGGCAGGCTCGCCATCCCATTAAGGATGAAGGGCAGACTCTCAAAGCTAGAGGGCTATTCAGAGGCAAGTAAGGGAAAGGGTGCTTCAAGAGTCCTCTCTCTGTCCTCTCTCCAACATTTTAAAATTTAAATTAAAAAATGGCTTTTGCAGCCAGGTCTTCACTGTTGTGGGGAGCCCCTCTACAGTGTGGCCTGTGGCTGCTGCAGCCCACAGGCAGGAAGCAAGAACCTCTAGGCCTGCTTGGAGCACTGGTCCCTGGATATGCTGCCACAAGGCCACTTCCAGACACCTAAACTGGTGCCTCCTGTTGTGTCCCAACCCTGCCTCTGCAAAAATGGCCTGAGGGTGGGCAGGGGCTGGGGAAGCAGCCAACAGGGCTATTTTTCACTCCCGTTTGCCTCCACTCCTGCCCTGGCAGAGGTTTAAAATCCTGCCCATAATCTCTTACTTTTTACTAAGAATTTATAGGAGTGGGTTTAATCAACATCACTTGGTGGAAATGGAGCAGGTGACTGGTTAAAATTATTTTAGACTATTTATTGCTCCATTCCTGCTGTGTTCCCACCGACTACCATTTTAACCATGTGGTCTTTTCAGATGGCTGAGGCATCCACCAGAGGAGTTGAGGGTCTGATAAATGTATGCAAATTTGGGCCCTCTGATGTCTTTGGGAAACCACCCAAACTGCTGGTAAAAGCTGTGGGTTTGGTCTCAGAGGATTATATAAAAAGACACTCACTTGCAGATAAATGGATCAAATGAGATGTGTGCGATTGTGCTACTTCGTTTGCTGGAACAGCTTTCAGTTTCCAGATCGCTTCTTCCTGAAAACATTTTGCCCTGCTCACCTTCAGTAAGTTCTAACAGGTTATCATGTGTCCATTATTGCCAGTTTGGTTTGGATGGAGAATGAGGTGGAACACGACAAGCAACAGCAGCAGCCTCAGCAGCACGAGCAGCAGCTGGGCCTATTGGAAAGCAGCTAATGAGCAGTGACTGCTCATAGAGACCATACCCAGCACACATGCTGTACAGGCCCAAAGCCACTTCCTTGGATCTATCTGAAGAGCGGGTCATCAGGAAGCTGTGTTTTTCCAGGCAGGTTGTTGCAGACCTCTACAGCCTCCTGCAACAGAACTAGGTGGCCAAGCCTTGCCAATGATTCTCAAAGTCACCACAGCCCTTAACTTCTTATCACTGGCTCATCCCATGCTGATATAGGTAACATCCTCGGATTATCCCAATTGGCAGTGCACAGTTGCATAAAAGAGGTCATCAATGGCTAGCCAGCACATCACTTTCCCCATTGACATCAACGGTTTTCAGGAGAAAGCTCTGGAAGTTGCTTCATGAATAAGAAGAGCTATCAGTCTGTTACATAGTATTAAATGGAATATACTGCACAGAAACAGACCATTCAGCCCAACCAGTCCATGCTGGTATTTATAATCCATTTGAGCCTCCTCCTATCTTTTCTTATCTAAATCTACCTTTGTAACCATCTATTCTCTTCTCCCTCAAATACTTGTCTACCTTCCCCTTTAATGCATCTATTCTATTTGATTCAGCCACTCTCTGTGGTAGCGAGTTTCACTTTCTTACTAATCCTTGAGTAAAGAAGTTTCTTCTGAATTCCCTATTGGACTTCTTGGTGATTATCTTACATTGATGGTTATGTGAAGTTGCATTAATGTCCAGCTTGTTTCCTATCACAGAAACAAGACATTGGAAGTTTGTGCAAGGTTCCCAGACAACTGTCACAATGCTTTTAGCCTGTGGCACAAAAAAAAATCTGCCCAATATAAGTTTCAGACAGGGGAATGAACCTGCTCATTCCCCTGTCTGAAACTTATACAATGTTCCTTTACATCAACAGCCTTTGTTACATTCTTTACCATTCCCTTAATCCAACACTTAAGAACATTGAGGCCATTTAGCTAACATCTATATCAACGGCATGCTGATAAAGCAGACTCAGGAGTTGCTATGAAACTACCCGTGGACCAAAAATGAAAATGGTGATAGATCTAATGGCAAACACAATAATTGCCAGTTCTCACCCAACTGTTAGTGACACTGCCATTCTTAAAAGCAGGTTACAAACTAATACTTCTATGAGACGCACACCCAATGGACTATGCAAAACTGAGTCTGTTGTTGCTTAAGATTCTCATTCTGGCATTTCAAAATTTCAAACAGGAATCAAAGCTGTCTCGAACTTACAGTTTTAACTGAGATGGGTAACCAATCCACTCTCAGGAAGCAGTTGGTTGTTAAGATCTTTTAAAAAAGTTGTGTGCCTTCATTTTAACAAGGTTTGTATTGTTCACTGCTGTTGTCCGGATTTTCCAGGCTTTGGAAAACCCAACATATAAAAAAAGGCAAGAAGGGCTGGATCCATAAACACTTCCAGTCCTCTTGTCCCACAAGCAATGCCTTTACAGCATTGCTTGTGGGACAAGAGGACTGGAAGTGTTTTCTCCAGGCCCTCAAGCTCACCTTAAATCGCCAGCCCTACAACCGCCTCCATGATCATATGCCTATATCACCCCACACTATGACCTGTCAACTTCCCACCTTGTCCCCTGCACCCCATGATCACCCCTGCCCCCACCATGATAATCTCCAACTTCCCACATCCAACCCTGCAGTAATCATCCCTGACCCTCCCACGATCATGTCTGATCCACAAACATGTTTTACACAAGCCCCCTACTACCCAAACCTACCTGCTTCACGGCTGCGGCCTTTTCTGGAGCCTTCCTTGCCTGACAGACAGTCAAGCCTGTCAATCAGGCTGTTTTTCATGCCGGAAACCTAGGGAAAATAGTGACACAAACCATGGAGTTGAAACGTCACAGGGTTTTGGAAAAGCTGCACATCTCTACTCAATCTTCCTCTCCCTTCTACCTATGCCGTTCGACCGTTATCTCCCACTCCGTTCCTCTCACAAACCCCACCTTCTCCCCACTCCTTTTGATCCCTTTCTCCCTCCAATCCCTTCCCTCTCTCCCTTCCATTTCCTTCTCGTTCCACACTTCCCCTCCTATGCCTTCCTCATTCCATCTACCTTTCCCCTTTCTCAGGTTTTGGTCTAAATATTTTTTTCACTGAAAAGATATATGAACATTGGTGTTGGGAGCTGAAATGTAGAGCTTGGGCCTATCATGTTATTATAGATCAGTATGCTATAGAAAGTTCCAGAAGCAGCTCAAGAGGTCATGTGAAGAAAAGTACCTGCCAGTGACTCCTTGGCCATGCATCAGTCTCAGCTAACTCTCCTTCTCTCTACCCTCTTATTTCTCCTCCTTTGTAGGCAATGTTACAGGTTCACCTTCTAACCATTCTGGTTGCGTGGATTATTCTTTCTAAATGGTAGATAAAAATTATCTTTGACACTTTTCATAATGCTTGCAATAGGACCCTAGCTGATCTGTTCAGACATTGAAAGTACTGCTTTGAGACCCCAATCATGTATTCTCATTGCATTTTTGCTGTGCCATGATGTGGGTATTCCTGACTGGTGTTTATACTTCAGATGCCAGGAACAGATGTGTTGCCACAGCAGGTTTATTGCGCCTGCTCCCTCAGAATAGTTGTGACACCATGGACTATCTGAAGATAAGAATATCATGATTGTTGCCGTATATACTGAATCCTGCAATGTTATGTTCGGTGATCTCTGAACATCTAGACATCTGTTGAATGAAATCCCCTGCAATTCATTTATGCCATAGGCTTGATTGTTGTTGGTGTCTTGATGGCTGTGTAAGAGCCACCACAGGCAGCCAGCAGTTTTTGGAACACAGCCATCTGCTAGAATTGCTCAGTCTTCCATTGCTTTCTACTTTCATGGGGAAAATGACAAACAATTTCCTTTGGCAAACAAAGTTATAGTGATCTACTTCATATAGTGATGTACAGATGTATGAATGTTCTCACACATGTCATTAGTGATGACATGGAATAAGCCAGTAGAACAAGGATTCAATATGGTTGTGACTTTCATCACAGTGAACTTCCCTGCATTGGATGTAGTTTAACGATCATGCTCCAAAGATGGCATAATGCAGTCTATACCTCCCAGCTGAATTGTATGTGGTGAAGGTATGACCAAATATTTCATAGAATCACAGAATTATACAGCACATCTGGCCCATTGGCCTGTGCCTGTTCTTTGAAGGAGTTATTCAATTCGTCCCACTCCTAACCCTTTTCTGGTGGCCTTGCAAATCTTGCTCCATCAAGTTTTTATCCAATTTCCTTTTGAAAGTTATTGAATCTCCTTCCACCATCCTTTCAAGCAATGCAGTTCAGATTTTCACAACTCACTGCATAAAAAATTCTCCTCTCCTCATCTCTGGTTCGACTGCCAATTACCTTAAATCTGTGTTCTCTGGTTACCAACTCTTTTGTAACTGGAATCAATTTTTCTTTGTGTACTTCATCATCATGATTTTGAACACCTTTATTAAATCTCCATTTAACCTTCTCTGCTCTATGGGGAGCAACCCAACTTCTCTAGTCTCTCCATGTAACTGAAGTCTCACAACACTAGAACCAACCTAGTCCATTTCTTTTTCACCTTCCCTAGGACTTTGACATCCATCCTAAAGTGTGATGACTGAATTGAACGTAATACTCCAGCTTGAGCCTGACAGTTGTCTATAAAGATTTAGTACTTTATGCCTCTGTTTATAAGGCCAAGGATTCTGTATGTTTTTTAAGAGCCTGCTCAACTTGTCCTGTCACCTTCAAAGATTTGTGTGTGCACACTCCCAGGACTCTCTGTGCCTCTACTTCTTTTAAGATTATAACATCTAGTTTATATTGCCTCTCCTCATTCTGCTTGTCAAAATACTTCTCTTCACACTTCTCTGCTTTAAATTGCATTTGGCATGAGTCTACCCATTTCACCAGTGTGTTTACCTTTTTAGTCATTAACAGGATGTGGCTAGCACTGGTGAGCATTTATTGCTCTTGAGAAGGTGGTGGTGAAACACTTTCTTAACAGCTGAGTGGCTTGCTGGGCCATTTCAGAGGGCAGTTAAAAGTTAACCACTTTAGTGGGAGCCTGGACTCCCATATGACTAGACAGGTAATGACAGCAGGTTTCCCTCCCTAAATGACATTAGCAAGCCAAGTGGCTTTTATGACAATCTGGTAGTTTCATGATCATCGATACTGTTACCAGTGTTTTACTTCAGATTTATTTAATTAACTAAAATTAAATTTCTTAGCTGTAATGGTGGGATTTGAACTCAACAATCTCTGAATTATTAGTTTAGGCTCTGGGTTGTTAGTTCAATGACATGGCCACCACGCTAGGTCTTCCTGAACTTTGTCACTATGCTCCTCACTGCTTACTCCATTTCTGAGTTTCATGTCATCTGCTAGTTTTGAAAATTATGCCCTGTATTTCAATGTATAGATCATTAATATACATCAAAAAGAGCAATGGTTCAATTATTGACACCTGGGGGCTATCATTGCATACTTCACTCCATTTAAAAACAACCATTTACCACTACTCTCTGCCTTATGCCTCTTAGCCACATTTGTATCCATACTGCCACCACCTCTTTAGCCCCATGGGCTTTACTTTTTCTCACAAGTCCATTAATGGCACTATGGCAAACACCTCCTGAAAGCCCATATGTACAACATCAACTCCAATATCTTCATCAAATGTTTCATTACATAGTTGTACCTGGATTGTTTCACATAAGATCTCAGTTACCTGTGAGGGGCTTTCAGACATCTGAGAAACAAGAAAACTTGCCTTTCTTCCTTTGACAGCAATTGCTCAAACACCTCAAAATTCAGGACAGCTATCACTAGGCCAAGTGAAGTGCCAATGCTAAGCACTGTACTTATAAGTGATGGCGGAAACTGGTTGCAACAAGAATGCTGTTGTTTAGTATGCATCATGGAATATGAAAATGTAGAAAATCAGCCACTAGGAAAAAGTGTATTTGTTCTAATGCATGAGATCTGTTACTAAAGACAATAACATCAGTCAAAATGCAGATATGCATCTTGGATTTGGGTATAGGAGTTCTGGTTTGAACAGTTCCTGGAGCTTCTATCATCCATTTTATAAGCGTACATGGAAAATGAGGAGCTGCACTTGTTATGATCAGGACGGAAAGAGTGCACAGTTTCTCTAGCAGGTCATACCATTAGTGTAAATGTTTAATTCTACTCCACAGGTCATACCATTATGTAAATGTTTAATTCATTTACCAAAATGGCCAATTACTTACCTTCACTACTGTAATACACAGAATAAAAGAAACTTTAACCAGGCTTCTTTCAATAAACTCAGAATGATTATTTTATTATAAATGGAACTTCTTTTTAAACAAGCTGCAAGAACTACTTAACACACAATTTGTAATGTGGAAGTGTAACTATCTATCACTTTTAAAATTCCCCATCATACACACACACACAACTCTCACACAAAAAGGACAAATAAATAGGGTCTCTGCAGAGATGGGTGGTTGGAGAAAAACTTTTTTCCCAAGGCTTTGACAGTGTAAGTGTTGATCGGGTACTCACTCGTACAAGGACAGTCACTAGTCCCAGTAGATGTCTGGAGGTTCTCACCAACAGAGCTCCAGCATGAAGGAAAATAGAGCCAGATCAAACCTTCTCATCTCAGCCTCTCCGGTTTCCAAATATAGACAAGTTCCCCTGAGATGAGGATTCCTAGCTGGATACTGATAATCACTTTAGATTTCTAGCAAGGCAAGGGGAGCGTGAGCTGGGCAGCTTTTCCCCTTCTCAGTTCATTCCCAACTGAGTTCAAAACAAGTTAAAAAAAAAAAAATTCTCTGTCAGGTGATTTCTGGTAAATTACCAGGCCTCTGCCTTTAAAACAGTTTTTCTTCCATCAATTAAGTTGATTGTAGTTCAAATAAACGAATAGTTCTCCATAATTGCCATGCTGATCATGTAGCTGATGCCATGTAATTTCTTGGGAAAGGCATGCTTCTCCAGTCCAAGATGAACTTACGATCGCTTTTTTTTAAAAAACCCAGGTTGGCTCCCAAGTGTCCAAATAATGCAATGCCCTTCCAAATTTTAAAAGAAAATGCAGTTCTTGTAGATGTAGTTCTAATACACTACACAGCATTACAAACCAACTGTAATGAATTTGAATAATTTTGTGGTGTCTAATGAGTCCAATGCATGCACGTAGCATTGCAACAAAAACAGCAAACTCCTGTCCTCCTATGGAATCTAGAGTTCATTATTAAGTGAGCTGATGCCTATTTTGCTGATTCCACAGTCTTCATCAGCTGCCAGTAAAAAAAATCGGTCTTTGTAAGCAACCTTGGTATTGAAAGCTCTATGCTGGAACATTGAAGACAAACATTTGCCAAATGGTCTTATCAGGTCTTTAGTTGACTTTAGTAATTATTTTGGCCCTAGTTATTAGGAAATCACAAAAATGGATGAGAGGGGTAATTCGGCCCATCTTTATTCACCCATCAAGAAAATGAAACTTTCAGTTTCCCACATGGTCACCTTACTAGGTTTTGGATGGGTTTAAAGTTTTTGACATTATAACTCAATCCAAGAATATTTTCCAAGTGCTAATCAATTTTTGCATGAATGAACTCTTATTGAAATCTATACTAAATTTCCTTTCGTCAGCTTTAGCCAATGCTCCTAGCTCTAATGTGTTGACTGACTTTGAAGTAGTGCTTCAAGTTTACCTTATCTGAACTTTTTAGCATCTTTCTCTTGAAGGTGTCATCTAAATTTTCTTCTTTTAAAACCTTCATTTCCTGTCCTCAGAGATCAGTCCTATCATGCCAAGGATCAGTCTTGTGGATTTTCTCTGCACCAACTCTATGACTCGAAGGTATCTCTGATGGTATAAAACCAGCATTTGATACAATCACGTCAGTTTCCCATAGGGACATGAGGTTAAAATTAGCCCTATTTTATTTGTGATTCTGTTCTCATCAAATCTCACGATGTGTATCTCTTATATGTATTTTCCGTATTTGCAGAAAAGGTTTTGCATAGGCGAAAGTAGAAAATTGTGTTGTTCTTTTTATGTATAACAGTTCCTAATTTCAAAGTGCTTCTTTACACTGCTGAATAGTCGATATTGTGCAATGTATGAGAAATATGAAATTCAGCTTCTTACTACTCACCACTCAACTCTTCTTGCCATAGTCACTGAGCGCACTTAGTTTTTGATCAAGTGATTAGATGAAGTGCTGTGCATTTCCCACAGGTCCTACTTTTCCTGAGGAAAGAAAGGCTGCCATAATCCAGCACACCTAATTTCTGTCCAGCCTTCTGCCTCCTAAGCATAGAATGGTATTGAGAGCATTGGAAGATAAATTTACAGTGTATTGTTTCCTTTTGTGCTTGTGTGATGGCAAGCAGACTACTGTGTGTTTGTGGCCAGAATTTTCCAACTATCAGGCAGGTACCATCATCAGTGTAGAGCAACTCCCTGATAAGGACTTGGTGAACTTTTGTCTTGGCTCTCAGACAAGCAAGGTTGAACAGCTTTCCGTTAGTTCTAGTATGTAAATTGACACCCTCTGTAGATGACCTGAAGGCATTTTAAAGGTACCTGGATCTGCACATGAAGTTCCGTAACCTGCAAGGCTTTGGACCAGGTGCTGGAAAATGGGATTAAAATGAACAGCTAGTTTCTTTTTTTCCTCTTTTTTGGTCGGCAGAGACATGATAGGCTAAATGGCTTCTTTCTGCACCGTAACTTTTTTATGGTTCTATGGTTCCATGTGATAGGAGCCAAAGAGTTTCAGTGCCAGAACACAACCCTATTTGACTGCACTGCAAATCTCAAAACGTTCTGATGTTTCCCCGTCATAGCTGATCTTAACCGTCATCTTGTCATGAAAAGAGGAGATTACATTGAGCAGCTTCAGCGGGCAACCAATTTTCTCCAGCAGCTTAAATATACCACCTGTGCTCGCTTGGTTGAATGCCTTGGTGGGATCAATGAAGGCAACATGTAGTGGTTTCCTTCGTTCATAGAATTTTTCTTGCAGCTGCAAGATTAAGAACATGTCAATTGGAGATCTTCCAGTTCCAAAACCACACTGGGATTCGGGATAGATGCGTTCAGCCATGATCTGCAGCTGAGATGCCTTGATATTTGTTGGAATTGCTGTGGTTGCCATTGTTCTTGTATAGTGTCACAATCTTTACATCACATATATCCTGAGGCACTGCCCCCTGCTCCAGCAGGGACAGAGGATTTTGCAGATGCTACAGGAGTGCTGGTTTCCCATGCTAGAACTCATTTCAGGTAGCATAGCTTCAGCACCTGGAGCTTGGCCCATGCAAGAAAGTCAATTGCTTTGCTAAGGTCCTCCACTGTGGGTTCAATACCCAGCTCTGCTATGACAGGCAGACTTTCTATGGTGTCTAGAGCTTCCCCAGTGACAGTGCTCTCCCTGGAAGTGGTGCTCCACCCATCTCTCCAACTGTTTTTTGCAGTGTTGACCTCCCATGCCTATGTTTTCAATGGAATCATTTTCTTTGCAGATTGACCTTTTGCCTTTTTGATCCCTTCATACATGCCCCTGGCATTCCCTGTGTTGAAGGACATCTGGATATTCTGGAAAAGTTGTAACCAGTAGTCATTGTTGCACAGCCTAGCAGTCTGTTGGACTTTGAACAACTCTTAGTGCATTTAGAGTCTTTGTACTTGGATTCTCTTGTAGTTAATGAGAGCAGACGCCTTGGCTTCAATAACAAGTTCCAACATAGCAATGATAATCTCAAATCAGTCAACATTTTTCAGTTCTTGTTGCCCAAATGTTGAGAGTGTGGCATTGTAGATGGGGTCTCAAAGTATGTTCCATTTTGTTTCGGCACTCTGCATGGGAATGCCAGAGATCTCCTGTTCAATCGAGTCAAGGAACTGTTGTGGTTTTTATCTGGGTAGACGAAGTTGATACAAGGGCAGCATTTCTGCTTTGAATGAGATTGCATCCTCACCCTAGTACGGACATGGATGTGATTGGTATCACAGTCAGCTCTGTGGTAGCTGTGTGTGTTGAGAATGTTTTTCAGAGAGTCCCACCTGGTGATGATCAGATCCAGCAGAAAAAGCACACTTTTTGTCATGGTTTGTTCTGAAAGAAGATGTTAGTTACACAAAGCTCATGGTGGCAGCAAAACTCAATTAGTCTCTATCCATCAAGCAGATCTTCCAAGTCAGGCTGGGGCTGCCAGGGGATGCCCAAAGATGTGTATCTACTGCACTGCTCCACAATGACCACTGACTGCAGCTGACCCTCTGGCAGAAGATGCCGAAACTCTCCAGCTTGTCAAGCTGAGAGTTCAGCAACTGGGAGTCCAATGAAGAATCCGGTCCAGGAGACGGCAGCACATAGCAGGGACAGAATAGACTACAGCATTTCAGCATAAGTTAGACTTGCAGACATCTTCCTAACAATCCACAGATTAACTTGCACACTTTAAGATCAGTCTCTTTGATTTGACTTTGGTTTTCCTTCCACTTGTAATAATTATTCCATTGAAATTCCCCAGAGCGGTTTTAAAGCAGATTGCCTATCTTACTCACTCTATCTTCCTCCTTTCTGTTAATCCATGCTGGAAATAGAAAAATAAAACAGTTTATTAAATTGGAATTTATAGATGTTTCCATATGCGCTGCTGTTGGGACTGTCCAGTTGGAGGATGGTTTTGCAATGGGGATGATATCCTCCCTCCCAACCCTTTCCTGCAGAATCCATTGTACGCTCCAAGTGTGTCTGAAATACCCTTTCTCTCTTACCTTTGAAATCTGAAATCTGAGCTTGACAGCAACATAAAACAGCAGGGAATTGTTTAATGGATGGGATCATGGATCGTTAAACAAATTTTAAACAAGAGGATGTGAACACACAGATTCTTACCAAGTAATTCATAAACTATTTTGGAAATACAATCGAGAAGTTTGCTTCTTACTTTCAGCTGACACCACTGGCTGGCATCCATGTGAAAAAGAAATCCAAATGTGTAAGTCTCTCCCTGTCAGTACACAGCCTCCCCATCAGCGAGTCTTCAGCTGGGCCTCCTTGTATCAACACCCAGAAACTGGCTCCCTTGTTCCCCCAGGCTAAAGCATCAGAGGAACTCGGAGGAGATTTGGCCCCAGTCATGCAGTGTGCAGGCCCACCGGCATGTGGACACATCCTGGCGATCATGAACCAAACTCCCAGTTATGGCTCCACTGCCTCGTGGATACCTCAAGAGAGTTGAAGGCTAAGAGAGAAAAACCTGATAAAAAAATCTGGAGTGGAGCCCAAAGGCGGACTGACATCCAAATATGTCATCTTTATGGCAATTCCTGCAATTAAGTCGGTGCCAAATATAGTGCTTTGTATTCCTTTGGTCTTATTTGGGCAGCTCAGGGTCTCCATAAATTTTTCCCAGGCTTGTGCCCTGGAGAGGATACTCTTATTTCACTGCAGACCATTAATACAACAAGGGAGAGGGTAGTTGTGTGTAGTAAGCACAACTCGATTGGCATAGAGAACAGGAACCATGTGCTGCTCTGACTGTGGGAGGGACCATTGTGTCCAACTGGTCAGCCACTGCCCATTTCAATTCAAGCAACCCCCAACTAGTAACTAGTGCTCACCTGGCACAGTCCATCTGCTTCAATGGGTGCTTGGAGTTTAAGAATCTCTGCTCAACAAGTGGATATAATCCATTGCACCAGGTAAACAAGCAAAACAAACAAATGTAAAGAAGTTGTTAACTTTTCAATTGACAAGGAGGGACATCAGGACTGTGGACAGGATTGACAGATGACTTGCAGCTGGTCGATAATGTACACAAGACTGCCAAGATCAATATGGAACCTGATAGACTGAACATTGGCATAGCATCCCTGCAAAAGGCCAGGCTCGTCCAGAGCAGGTCACTGAAAGAAAAGCATTACATGTTCACCAGCAGGGGAAGAGTCAGAGGAAATGCGTGAGCAAGATATAGGTTTTGCTGTAAGGAACTCACTACTCCCAATGATAGAACCACCCCCACTTCACCGCCACCCCACCCCACCCCCCACCCCAACCCCACCCCACCCCCCTCCCCCCACACACAAATGATCTAGAACATGTTATCTCCATCCTCCTCTCAAATCAGACAGGGCCAGTTAACTTCATGAGTATCTATGCTCCAAAACTTTCCCCATTACAGAGGCAAAAGACCAGTTCTAGGAGGAGTTTGATATTGCTATCAGCAGAATATCTAAGTCAGAACATCTTTACCTACTGGTGGATTTCAGCACAAAAGTGAGCATGGACTATGAGAAATGGTCCTCCTGCCTTGGACATCACTGCCAAATTAGCATCAGTCAATTATACTAGCACCTCTTCCATGAGATATTCAGCAATCACTGTATGTGTTGAATACTTAAAACTCTGAAGAGGACAGACTAGAGCCAAGGAGGCATTGGTTCCTCACATTTATGCTTGTTCTTCTGATCACTGCTAATTGCTGATCATGATAACTTATTGGGTCGATGTATGTTATCTCCCTTATTTAGCTTGCACTATTATATTCAGTCATAATATAGTGACTGAAAACCTTAAACAAGAATTGTTTTAAAAAAAGCCACTTGAAGAAAAAATTTTATTACTGTTTTGAAAATATTGCTATGCATACTGTGTTGATCAACTTATTTTTCTGTATTTAGTCTATTATTTTGTCAGCACTGGTTGTTGCAGTGGATGTATATAACTAAGATATGGGATTGATGAATGACAATGTCATCACCGAAGGAGTAATTTTGTGAAATAATACTGTAAATTTATCAAGTGTTAATGTATAACTAACTACAAGGAAATAACAGTTTTTACAACTTTTAGTAAACTCACAAAAAATGATAATTTGTTTTTGTTCATTAATTTTAAATGCAAATCATCAAAAACACATGTCCTTAACATGCTGGAAGCTTACAAGGCATGATTTCTTATACTTGCCTTATCCTATGGACTGTTTAAGAAATTTTTTTCAAGGTGCACAAGTTGCCATCTGTATCTGCAAAAGCAAAGTGTATTTATTTTATTCTGCAAGTTCTACCAGCTTATATTAATAACAGAAATCATAGTTTGAATGGTAGTTCCTGTCTACATATGTACATGTACTTGAAAACCAGACTGCTGAATAATTTGTAATGCTGAAAGTAATAATTTAATGCTAGACATTATTTTTTCTAAAAATGTCAACTACTAATTGATCATATTAGTTTTAACACAAATTGTTAAAACCTTACGTTAAATTATTTAGTCTTCTATATTGGGAAATTGTTAGCTAAGGGAAGTTAATGAAAGCACCTCAGGAAAAATGTGCACACATTGAGACTATTACACATAATGTTTATTAAATGAGCCTCTAAGGATGTTTTTTCTAGGATCTCTCAAGCATTTGTAAAGAATCTTGTTTCATGTTTGAGGCCCCATATTTCTGCCTCTTAAACGATGAGCAGCTGTAGCATATAGCCTTGTTTTGTGTAACTTTGTAATGATTTCCTTCCTTCAGTTGCTACAGGAATCCCTGTTATGCCTAAAACAGAGAGAAACTTTTTAATTCAAGCAAATGCAAGAGCAAGTGCTGTTGGTTTCAGGGTAGAAACTCAATACACCAAATGCATTGTACTTGGACCTCAAATTAGAGCCATCTGGACTACAAAAGCTCTGCAGGCAGTTTAAGGGAAAACAGGAGAACACAGATAGATTTATGGCCTTCGGCTTCTGCTATGCACCTGCAGAAGGAGTTGAGTGTAAGAAGACTATGATCATATGATGAGATTCAGTACAAACATTCTCACACCTCCACACTACACTCAGCATCTACCACTAACTTGTAAGGAAGAGAATTACATCATATATATTTTTGTATGCTGGAAGGTGGAACCACTGTCACTTTTTCTGTGAAAATGTACCACTTGCACAACCATGAAGCCAAAATCAATTCAATCCATATACAGTAAGCCCTCACTATAAGTGGCAGTTGTGTTCCTGAAAATTGCTTCTTTATGTGAATCAAGTTTATGCGAATCATAGTTTCCCGGAGGAATCAGTGTTAAAGCTGGAGATAGGTTCCGTCAGATATCCCTCGCCCAGAAAAAAACAAAGTACGAATTGAAATACTGTACCCAACATGTGCATTCCTAGCTGAAATAACTTGCAAAATAAAATAAATCACTAAATATAAAAGAGGTCCTATAAAAATTCAAATTAGATAACACTTACCAATCTCTCTCTTTTCTTAGGCAGTCCCTCGAGTTGGGGGATGACTTGCTTCCCCTCTGGCTCGATGGATTGGGAAGATGTTTTACCTCTTCAGGGGTGCTTTGAGGGCATCCCTAAAGCATTTCAGTAGAGGTGGCTTTAAGTGATTTAGAACCTCGATACTGGGTATGTTGGCTGTTGCACTGATAGGGTAGCCCAAGCGTTCTAGCATTATTGACTGCCCATTCTCCAACCTCAAGACATTTTAAAACATCCAGTTTCACTGCCTGGCTGATGGATTTTCTTCCTTTTTTTGCAGCAGACACACTGCCACTACTTACTGGGCATTTGTTGGTCATGTTTAAAAGTGATTTGAAAGTCTTACCCAGAGCAAAACTCCAAAATTTAACAAACTCTGGCTTTGGATGCCTCTGCTTTTTAAAAAAAAAATTATGTTGCCTTGAATACAGTACAGCACAACACCAACTAATGGCATCGATCTGACAGGGCCCAATATGCGATGATGCATGAAAAGCAACAACACGAGAAAACACTATACTGGAGATCAGGATTTATAACGAGAAAACGCGATCTAAAACAAGCACCACTTTATAGCGAATCATGGGCTTCATAATGAGGAAATGGGACCTCAAACAAACACCACTTTATAGCAAATCAACTTAAATCGGGACACTTAAAACTGAAGATTTACTGTAATTTTACTTCAGTTTAGAATTTCATTGCTGGTTTTGTTATTTCTATTCTTTATTTGAAAATCCAATTTCCAGTTGTTTGAAACTATTAAGTACAACAGGGTAATGAATAACTCATACCAAGTATGTTTTAATTATTGCATTCTAATAGTAATCTCTTTTTCAAATTCCATATATAAAACATAGAGCAGTATCTAATGGGGATAATATTTGAGAGCGCCTCTAAGCACTAAAAAGTGTCTAAAGGGCTAATGTGCATTTTTGAACTGAAATGTCAGTTTAGCCCATGTTTACAGCAGTTGAACTGCATGTTCAGAATGGACACCCAGAGGTTTGTTAAGGGGGTAAGTGGAATTTAAATTGGCTGCTAGCACCTATTAACAAGGGTGCATAGCATTTTGCTGGATATCATTTGACCTAATACTTTGATCTTTAATACCTCAAGCTTATTTACCATACAAGACACAAGGCCCCAGTTTCTCATAAGGGATTGGGTAAACACGTTGTGGGTTCATTAATTAAGACTAGGCATAGGAGAACAGTTATACATAGGTATAAAGCTTGACGGCATCAAAGCTGTGCTCTGCTCAAAGCAAATGTGAAACTAAGACTAGATCACATGACACACTTCCTTTCTAGTGATAACGTGCTGATATCCCTTAATAGCATATTACTACATCCTCCTTTCTTTTTAAAGATAGAAATGATACTTTCCTTTCCCCTT
Organism: Carcharodon carcharias; assembly: GCF_017639515.1. NCBI lineage: Eukaryota > Metazoa > Chordata > Chondrichthyes > Lamniformes > Lamnidae > Carcharodon > Carcharodon carcharias. Next base: position 71,257,755 of record NC_054477.1, on the reverse strand, counting down.
CCAAAGAAGTATAACTATTTACGATACATGTTCATGTTTAGTTGCCATTAGATAAATGTATTGAACAAATGAATCCATGAATCTCTAAGGCATTGAGATAATCTACTGGTATGCCCAGATCTTGGTAATTTTGTCTGGAGGTTTATTTAATTGCTTACAGTGATCTATTGGATTGTTATTCTTGGATGTTGTTCCCAGTTGACACTTGGGATCTTGTTCCAGATGCAATAGGACTATACGGTGGTTGAGGAGCTGGGATGGATCTGATTTGCCCTTGGTTATGCCTCACCATTGCACCTTTGTGTGGAATGACTTCATAGAACCTTGGTTCTGAACAAATCCTTGTCGCCTTGGCTGGTTGCCACATATCTTCTGCAGGGTCCTGGATGCGAACTTGCTGCCCCAACCGTAAATTTGGCAATTCTGTACCTGCATTTTTATCATGCACATTGGTCATCTTCTATTGTAGTTTTAAAAGTTGCACTCTAGTTTCTAAGAGAGTAGAATGTGTAAGAATCGGTACGCAAAGGTCTGCCAAACATGAGCTCTGCTGGTGATGGAATAGTTGCAGTTAAAAGTGTCGCTCTCAGGTGTAATGTTGCAATGTGTAGATCTTGCTTGGCCTGTCTACATTTGAGAATTAGGCATTTCACCAGGCAAATCATTTGCTCAGCTAGGCCATTAATTCTAGGATACTGGGAGGAGAAAAAGTAGTGTGATCAATATTCTACTTCTCACACATATCTTGAAATGTCTTATCATTAAATTGAGGACAGTTATCTAGAATGACCTCTCTTGGCACACAAAATAAATTGAAAATAGCACTTCAAGTGTGTGACAGTTGTGCTTGACATGTTGTGCAATTGTTGAATAATAAGGTACTTGGGAAAGTAGCCGATGATGACGATGAAGTCAATGCCATGGATATGAAAGAGGTCAGATGCGATTTTGGACCAAGGATGGGTCAGAACTTCATGTGGAATCAATGGTGCTCTGTGCTGACTTGGCATATGCTCTTGACATGCACAACACTTCTTGACAACGGCTTCAATGTCATTGTTCATACCTGGCCAATAGACTGTTTCTCTTTCAAGTCTTCTCGTCTGACCTATGCCCATGTGTGAGTGATGAAGTTGTTGAAGAATATCAGTTTGCAAAGATTCCAGTACGATGCCCTGCCTGCTTTAAATTGATTCCCCAGGAGGTGCCTAGCTCATCCCGATAAGTCCAAAATGGTCTCATATATTCATGGACCTGCTGAATTGACTCAAGCCATCCTTCCATGATGATTTTCCACAGTTTCTGTAGTGTGGAATCTTTTGCTATTTCATCTTGTAGCTGCTGGCATTTGCTTTGTGCAAAATGTACCAGATCAATTTAGAGAACAGCTTCAAGTTCGATGTCAATGAAGTCAATTTGTAGATCCATGGAATTATCTTCTGTTTTTGCTGGGTTTGGCTATCTGCTATGTGTAACTGAGGTGAACATAAGTCATCTGGCTTGTAGGTAATCTCACAGTTGTAACCTTGAATCTTTAACAAGAGATGTTGCAATCTTGGCCATGCACTGGTCAATGCTTTTCACCAAATCATCTCTACTAGCTTGTGGTCGGTCTCTGCCATAAATCTTTTGCCAAAGAGATAGGCATGAAAACATACGAGTCCAAACGCTAAAGTTGTTTCCCACTTGATGTTGGAGTTTTTGGATTGTGTTACAGACAGAGAGGGAGTGAATGCATACACCAACTCAACAATTCTGTCTGCTAGCTCTGTGTTTGAAGAATCACAGTACATCCCCTTTTCTCTGCATCTGCCGATGAAGTGGTGTATGGATTCTGTAGGCTGTTGTCGAAATGACATAAACTCCAGTTGATGAATACAGAAGGTTAACCTGATTCTGAACAGGTCTTCCAGTGTAGTCCATATCTTTTAGGGATCCTTTTGCTCTTCTTCTATTAATTCTGACATGTTCAGCCTGTGTAGAACTTCATTCACAATTGTTCGGTGAATTTTTATGCCTTGCTTGCCTGCTTCAGACACAACTGAATCAAGAAACCATAGCTCTGCACGCTGTTTAAACATTTTGAATTCAGATAGTAAGTCAGTTGCATCTCAATTCAAACTGGGAAATTTTGTGGACCTTTGGACAATATCCCTTTGTCCATCCTTCTTCTGTAGTTCCTGGGATGAGTGTTACTGTAGCTGCTTTCATGCGCTTTTCCGAAGCTCCACCAAAGAAGACAAGTTGTAGCAGGAACACACCATAGAGGAGGCAGGGAGGGAGTAGCATAATGGTATTGGTGCTGGACTAGTTATGTAGAGAATGTGCTTGGGAACATGGGTTTGAATCTCATCACGGCAGGAGATGAAATTTGAATTCAATAAAAATCTGGAATTAAATCATGAGATGCCTGACCCACAGCAATGTGATTGACTCTTAACTGCCTTCTGAAATGGGCTAGCAAGCCACTCAGTTGAATCAATCCACTAAAAAGTTTAAAAGGAATGGGACCAGACAGACCACCTGGCATCGACCTAGGCATTGGAAACAACAATGGCAAACAGCTCTATCGACCCTGCAAGGATCTCCTTACGAACATCTGGGGGCTAGTGCCAAAATTGAGAGAACTGTCTCACAGACTCATCAAGCAAAGCCTGACATAGTCATACTCACAGAAACGTACCTTTCAGACAATGTTCCAGCCATCACCATCACCATCCCTGGGTATGTCCTGATCCAACGGCAGCACAGACCAGCAGAGATGGTGGGACAGTGGTATACAGTTGGGAGGGAGTTGCACTGGTAGTCCTCAATATCAACTCCAGACCCCATGAACTCTCATGGCATCAGGTCAAACATGGGCAAGGAAACCTCCTGCTGATTACCACGTACCACCCTCCCTCAGCTGATGAATTGCTCCTCTGTGTTGAACACCACTTGGAAGAAGAACTGAGGGTGACAAAGGTGCAGAATGTACTCTGGGTGGGGTACTACAATGTCCATCACCAAGGGTGGCTTGGTAGCACCACTACTGACCGAGTTGGCTGACCCCTAAAGGTCATAGCTGCTAGACTGGGTCTGCAGCAGGTGGTGAGAGAAGCAACAAGAGGGAAAAACATACTTGGTCTCATCCTCACCAATCTGCCTGCTGCAGATGTACCTGTCAATGACAGTATCACCAGGAGTAAACTCTGTACAGTCCTTGTGGGGATGAAGTCCCATCTTCACATTGAGGATACCCTCCATCATGTTGCGTGGCACTATCAACATGCTAAATGGGATAGATTTTGAACAAATTTAGCAACTCAAGACAGGGTAACCATGAGGCACTGTGGGCCATCAGCAGCAACAGCAACTCAACCACAATCTGTAACCTCATGGCCTGGCATATCCCCCACTCTACCACTACCAATAAGCCAGGAACCTGGTTCAATGAGGAGTGCAGGAGGGCTTGCCTGGAGCAACATCAGGCATACCTAAAAATGAGGTATCAACCTGGTGAAGCTACGACACAGGACAACTTGCATGCCAAACAGTATAAGCAGCCAGTGATAGGCAGAGCTAAGCGATTCCACAACCAACGGATCAGATCTAGGCTCTGCAGTCCTTCCACATCCAGCCATGAATGGTAGTGGACAATTAAACAACTCACTGGAGGAGGAGGCTCCACAAATATTCCCATCCGCAATGATGGGTGAGCCCAACACATCAGTGCAAAAGATAGGGCTGAAGCATTTGCAACAATCTTCAGCCAGAAGTGCCGAGCAGATGATCCATCTCGGCCTCCAGAGGTTCCCAGCATCACAGATGCCAGTCTTCAACCAATCTGATTCACTCCACTTGATATTAAGAAACAGCGGAAAGCACTGGATACTGCAAAGGCTATAGGTCCTGACAACATTCTGGCAATTGTATTGAAGATTTGTGCTCCAGAACTTGCCACGCCCTTAGCTAAGCTGTTCCAGTATAGCAACAACACTGGCATCTATCTGACTATTTGAAAAATTGCCCAGGTATGTCCAGTACACAAAAAGCAGGAAAAATCCAACCTGGCCAATTACCGCCTCATTGGTCTACTCTCCATCATCAGTAAAGTGGTGGGAGGGGTCATCAACAGTGCTATCAAGAGGTACTTGCTTAGCAATAACCTGCTCACTGACACTCAGTTTGGGTTCCTCCAGGGCCACTCAGCTCATGACTTCATTAGAGCCTTGGTTCAAACATGGACAAAAGAGCTAAACTCAAAAGGCAGGGTGGGAGTGACTGCCCTTGACATCAAGGCAGCACTTGACTGAGTGTGGCATCAAGGCACCCTAGCAAAACTGGGGTCAATGGGAATAAAAAGAAAAAATGCTGGAAAAACTCAGCAGGTCTGGCAGCATCTGTGGACAGAGAAACAGAAGGTAGAAGCGTCTGTGACCGTTGGTGTCGGGCATGTTCGATGGCGTGAGTGGATGATATGGCGAGAAGGCCAAAAATCAGTTTCACAATGTCATGAAACCAGCTTGCGTTCATCTGCTCAACCCATCAATGACAGGCCATGTTTCATGGGAATCTCATTGTAATACATCAGCGTATCATTATAAGGCTAGTCCGCCAGACTCGTATAAACCCCAGTTGGATAGTTTGTCCATGTCGTTGTGCAATCACGCCGATGTGCTTCAAAACGGCACATAAAAGATGTGAAATTGGAGGGCTGCACTTTGAGATGAGGTTGGAGGTGAGTAAACAGTAGAGTTGTGGAGCGCTTGTTGGATTTCAAGGTTGAGGCCTGTTGCGGGGGTGGGGGAGGCGGAGCAAAAGCTGCCCTGCAGTTGAGGTGGTTTTGGGGCAGGGTGGGAAGGCAAAGGCTGCCCTGCGATTGAAGTTGGAGCACAAGCACGTACGAGGTGGGGGGTCAGCAAGGGAAGCAGCCACGCATTAGGGACACCTTGTATAAAGTGAACATTTCTCTGCAGCTGAGATAGCTCAGGCACAGCCACATTGATATGACTGGAACAGAAACAAAAATTGCTGGAAAAACTCAGCAGGCTTGACAGCATCTGTGGAGAGAAAGAGTTAATTTTTCGAGTCCAGATGACTCTTGTTCTGAAGAAGAGTCATCGGGACTTGAAACATTAACTTTCTCTCCACAGATGCTGTCGGACCTGCTGAGTTTTTCCAGCAATTTTGGCTTTTGTTTCAGATTTCCAGCATCCGCAGTATTTTGCTTTTATATTGATACGATTGGAGTTAGGCCTCTAGCCTATCTGCCCACTCAAGCAATGCTCCAGAGCTGTAGTGAGTAAATATCTGACTGTTTCTTCTGGTTCCTCTATTGAGTGGATTTCACGATTTCTACCTTTTTGGTTAAAGTTTTGTCTTAATCTCTCCTTACAATGAGGCATAATGTGCCCATTACAATGGCAGTAGAAACACTCGATTCTTTTAAATTGTCATTTGCTTGCAGGCTGTCTGGTTCCATTTCTACCGATATTATTATGGGTTCTTGCTGTTAAATCATTGCTTTTTGCTGGTCTGTTAATGGTGGTTGTTTCCTGCCTTTCCATGGAGCCCTGCGCTTCCGCACCATTTCTAACCGGTGCTTCCATCCTGACGCAATGGACAGTGCCATTTTGTGCTCCCTTGATTGCTTCTGAATCCCTGACTGTGCTCTCCATTGCGAGCGCCAACTCCAGTGCCTTGCTGAAGTCTAAATTTGTTTCTAACAACAACCTTTCTTGAATGGCGCTTTCATTAATCCCACATACTAATCGGTCAATCTACTCACATTCTCTTAAAAATGTAGTGCACCTCAGATTACCACAGTCGTAGACTCCATTGGCTGTTTTCCAGATGTGTCTGCAAAAGCAAGGAGAGATAATTAGTGCATGGCAGTAGCCTACGAAACAGGATATTCACTCACAGCATGGCTGTCTGATGGATGTTACGCTGCTGGATCCTCACTTGGTAGAGCACCACCGACCTCACTGTCAGCACACAAAGAGTCCAGGTCCTCGCTGGCCAGCTGATGGCTCTGTTTTCAAAGTCCTTGAGGACTTTGATTTCAGGCATTCCTCCACCGGTCAGCAACCTCTCCCTCTTGTTGTGTGTCAACTTGTCCTGCATAAAAAGTGATAGAGTGTAAGCAGGACATCTGCCAGGCCAGGTGATAAGTATGCCTGGCATGTGAGGATGGTGAGTGGTCCCATGGATGGGATGAAGACAATGAAGGTATGTATGAGACTAAATATTGATGTCCCTTGAATTGGCAGTGAGTGAGATCCCTGGGGATGTGTTATGGGTTTGTGAGGGTGTGAGTTAAGGGTGATGAGAAGAATGACTTACCCTGGCGGAATGGAGGAAATCATTCATCCTCTTACGGCACTGGGTAGCTGTTCTCTTTTGCAGGACGTTGGCACAGACGACTGCTGTCACTGTCTACCAAGCCAGATTAGTGAGGTTGCTGCCAATCCTGCGGCCAGAGCGAGAGTAGAGGTGTTGGATCCCATGCCCTGGTTTGTTGGGGCTAAAGCTTCAGGGTTGCATGCTTGTTTCAGGGTGACCGAGCTGGTACCAAGACAGAGAAGATCTGTAGACCGTTCTTAGAAGAAACACAGTCTGTTTATTTACAAAGGAAACTCAGCAGCTGCACTTGTGTCTTTACAACTCAAAACTCTGTCTTTACTCTTCAGACTCTAACTCAAGACTAGTGACTACAGAGATAGCCTGCGCTAGTCTGCTATTGGATATCAAGATCATGTGATCTTACATTACAACATTTGCCTTAAAGGTATATTACACATCAGATTACACCCTTTACTCAGAAAGATGTTTTACAATTTTTCTCAAAGTACCAAATTATTCACCGATAAATAATTTACAAGTCAGTCTTTCTGGGGGTTTCCTTATGCGTGTAGAATGTCTTAGCTCTACAGCTTCTGATGTTTTATCTGGAACCTTCCTCACTGTAGTTAGCTGTGCATTTGGTTCTACCTACAAATCTGTTTCTTCGACTCTTTCAGGTAAGTCAGCCTTTCAGACACATCTGTACTCAGTTGAGTTATTTCAACAGGAAACATTCATTCAGTCAAAAACACTGGTGGAATCATTTCTGGATATTTTGTTTCTCCTCTTTTTATATGGTCCACATGTCCCCGCATGACTCAATCTTCTACTTTCATGTGATAGCAAAGAGATCCCATTACTGCACTTATTTCACCAAACAACCATATTGGTCCTTCTCTAAAATTCTTTACAAATACTTTCTCTCCTACGTTAAATGTCCTGTCACGACTGTGACAGTCATGTCAAATTTTCTGACTTCCCTGACACCTTTCCACCTTCCCCCCAAGTTTGGCATAATTAGGCTCGATCTCAATCAGAGACGGCACTTCATTAACAATTCTATAGGTGTGACACCTGTTGTCGTATAACGGGTAGTTCTCTAATGGAAAAGAAAGCATGCTAATTTAGTCACTGTAGAATCTCCAGCCAATTACTTCATACCAGATTTGATTGTCTGAACTGCTCTCTCGGCCAGACCATTTGAAGGAGGGTGGTATGGTGAAGTTTTCACATGAGTAAAAGCATTGAGGCTAATAAATCAGTGAAATTCAGCCTCGTAAATATTTCCCATTGCCTAATACGACCACTTCAGGTAACTCATTGATTGCGAAACTTTGTTGTAACTTGTCTACTGCAGCGGAAGATGTTGGCGACCTCACTTCATAAATGTCCATCATGAATGTGCATCAACGATAAGTAGAAACATTGTTCCCATTAAAGGTCCCACATAGTCACCATGTACTCGCACCCATGACCTTCCTGGCCATTCCCAGGGATGCAACGGAGCTGTTGAAGGTAATTTTTGTACTTGCTGACAACGCATAGAACTTTTCACTAAGTTTTCTATTTCTCCATCCATCCCAGGCCACCATAGATAGCTACGTGCTATTGCCTTCATTCTGGAAATTCCAGGATGTGCACTAAGCTCAGATAACAATGGCTTTATGTCTTTTGGAGGAACAATCACTCAAGCTTCCCACAATAAAATACCTTCCTTGCTGGTAATTTCACATCTTCTCTGGAAATGTGATTTCATTTCCTCAGATTCTTGTTCTTGTGACCAACCATGAAGAACTTGACCTCGAACTTTGGATAAGACTGGGTCTCAATTTGTCCAATCTTTGATCTGTCTAGCACATATCGGCGATGAGTCCGGGAAGTTCAATAATAAAATGAATTCTTGAGGAATTGGAACATCCTCATCTTTTACTTGCATGGGCAAAATGAGTGCACCTGTGTTTGAAATTTGACTTCCGGGTCTATGAATGAAGGTATACTCATATGCTGCCAAGATCAATGCCCATCTTTGTACTCTTGCTGAGGCTATGGCGGGAGGGTGGGGTGTGGTATAGCCTTGTCTTCGCTGAACAATCCAAATAACGGCCTGTGGTCCAATATGATAGTAAAATGACGATTGTATACATATTGGTGAAACTTCTTAACACCAAAAATGATTGACAAGCCTTCTTTTCTATTTGAGAGTACCCTTTTTCTGCAGTATTGAATGTTCTCGATACTTTTCTGATAGGTCGTTCTGATCCATCATCCATTTGATGGGAAAACACTGCTCCAACTCCATAGGGAGATGCATCACACATTAATATCAACTCCTTCTTTGGGTCCAAATGTACTAGAAATGTAGATGTTTGTAACAACTGTTTCACTTTTGTGAAAGCTTCTTCCTGTGGAGTTTCCAAGATCATCGCTAGTGTTTCTTGAGCAAGTAATACAGTGGTGCAGTTCTGTCGACAAATTAGGCAAGAAGTGTCCATTGTAATTCATCATCCCCAGGAACGATTTCAGTTCGGATGTATTCTTTGGCGCTGGTGCTTCTCTAATGGCTTTCACTTTTTCTTCAACTGGATGTAGGCCTTGTGAATCTACCTTGTGACCTAGGTAAGTTACCTCTTTCGCTTGGAATGTGCACTTATCTTTTTTCAACTTCACTCCAACCTGCGAGAAACGTTTCCGAACTTCTTCCAAGTTCATCAAATGTTCCTTTACAGTGAGTCCATTCACAAGAATGTCATCCAAATAAACTACAATATGGGGCAGTCCCTGTAGTAATCTTTTCATGGTTCTTTGGAATATGGGGCAAGCTGAAAATACACCAAAAGGTGAATGAGTATATTAGTACAATCCTTTGTGTGTATTAATGGTGACAAACTTCCGGGAGGCCTTCTCTAATTCCAATTGTTGATAAGCATGACTCATATCAAGCTTCATATAGGCAGTTCCAACTGCCAGTTTAGCATACAAGTCTTCAATTTTTGGTATGGGGTGTCTGTCCAACTTAGCTACTTTATTGACTGTTAATTTGTAGTCCCCACAAGTTCGAAAGCTTCGGTCAAGTTTGAGAACAGGTACAATTGGTGCTGCCCGCTCTGAAAATCCCACTGGTTGTATCACTCCCAGTTTTCCTAATCTGTCCATTTCGATATCTATCTTTTCCAGCATTGCATAAGGTACTGGTCTTGCCTTCACGAATTTTGGTGTTGCCTCTGGATTACACAAATTTTTGCTTGTAGCCCCTCAATCTTTTCAAGTTTGTCCTTGAAAACAGGCATATTTTTGTAGTGGCTCTGATAGCCTATTAGTTCTCAACTGGAAGATTTCAGTCCATTCCAATTTAATTTCTTTCAGCCAGTTTCATCCAAGGTGATTAGGTCCCTGGCCTGCCACCACCATTAAGGGTAATTTCACTGTTTGACCTCTGTACTGTACTGTGACTTAACATATATCCTTGACTTGTATGTCTTCTCCCGTGTAAGTTTTCAATTTGGCATCAGTTTCTTCCAAATTTAGCTTACGTTTGCCATGATTCAGGTATTTCAAAGTATGCTCGCCTATCACAATAGTGACTGCTTTCCAATATCCATCTCCATTCTGATAGGCCTCTCATTCACTCTCATGGTTACGTAGATAGTTTCTGTTCTTCCTACCTTTAAATTATATAATAAATAAATATCTCAATCTATTACTTCAGGTTTTTCAATGCTGTTGATCTCACTGGGTTTTTGCTTTTGTCTGAAAGTCTGCCTGATTCTATCTTTACAATGTCTCATGAGGTGTCCATCTCGATCACAGAAAAAACATTCAATCTTTTTAAACTGTGATTCATTACAAGGTTGTCTGCTTCCACCTCTGTTACCATTATGCCATATTTTTGCTGCTAAGTTATCTCTCTTAATTAGTCTGCTAGTGGTGGCTGCTTCCTGCTTCTGAATAAAGATTTGCGCTCTTTTTGGCTGAGATTCCCATGTTCAACATGGAGGACAGCACTATTTTGCACTCACTGTATGGTTTTCAAGTCTTGCAGTGCACCTTCCATTGCCAGGGCAATTTCCAATGCCTACTGAAAATGTAAAATTGTTTCAGACAGTAATCTCTTCTGAATCGCATCTTCATTTATACCACACACCAAATGATCTCTAAGCATATCATTGATAGATGTACCAATCTTGCAATATTCAGCCCTGGTTTGTTGGAGCTAAAGGATCCAGGTTGCACACTTGTTTTGGGGTGACCGAGTTGGTAACAAGACAGGGAAGATCAGTAGACCATTCTTAGAAGAAACACATTCTGTTTATTTACATAAGGGGCTCAGCAGCTACATTTGTGTGCTCACAACTCAAAACTCTGTCTTTTTTCTTCAGACTCTAACTCAAGACTACTGACGACAGAGGTAGCCCACACTACTCTGCTATTGGGTATCAAGATCATTTGACCTTACATTACAACATTTGTCTTAAAGATATATTACATATCAGATTACTACAAGAGGACATCACGGCAAACCTCCACTGCGTCCAAAAGGCACTCGAGGGGGCGATATTGAACTTGGGATCTGCAATCTTTTTGCCCTTCAGGACCATGTCTTCTTTGCAGCAGTCATGGGCTGGAAGAACTGAGAGGTGGTGCCCGGCATGATGAAGCGGCAAGGTGATGGCATGGTGGTGAATGACAGCCCGCCCGCCAAGGAACCGGCATGTTTCCCAGGCAATGCATAATTAATGCAACATGTTTGAGATGATATGGTGTGAAAAACCATAATTGCGGCAAATCTAGGACAATTCTGCTCATAGTTAACATTTCAATCTGTGTGCCTCTTCTTCAGAATTAAAGACAAGTAGAAATGTGATGGATTTTAATTTGTTTGGGGTGGGGGTGTGGGCAGGACTGTCACTGACTTCATCTCCTCTGGAGATCCTCCCTGCACAGCTTCCAACCTCATAGTCTCCCAAACGAACAACCCGCTTCTACCTCCTTCTCAAAATCCACATACAGAACTGTCCTTTAGACCCATTGTGTCAACCTGTTCCCACAGAACTCATTTCTTCCCAGTTCTGATGAAGAGTCATACGGACTCGAAACTTTAACTGTATTCCTCTCCGCAGATGCTGTCAGACCTGCTGAGTTTTTCCAGCTATTTTTATTTTTATTTTCATTTCTTTCTATCCTGACTCCATTCCCTCTCTCCTTGTCCAGTCTCTTCCCAACTACATTCACAATTTGTCTGATGCCTTACATCATATCAACAATTTCCAGTTTCCTGGTCCTAACTGTCTCCTCTTCACTATGGATGTCCAATCCCTTTACACCTCCATCCCCCACCAGGGCTCTCTGCTTCTTCCTTGAACAGAGACCTGAACAATCACCATCCACCACCATTCTCCTCTGTCTGGCTGAATTGTTCCCTCACAGAACAATTTCTCTAACTTGTCTCACTTCCTAAGTAAAAGGTGTGGCTATGGGTACCCACATGGGACCCATTTATGGATATCTTTTTTGTGGAGTATGTGGAACACCCCTTGTTCCAGTACTACTCAGGCTGCCTCCCACGGCTCTTTTTTCCATACACCGCTTCATGCTCTCATCTGGACCTGGAAAAATTTATCGATTTTGCTTCGAATTTCCACTTCTCTTTCACCCTCACATGGTCTATCTCTAACACTTCCCTTCCCTTCCTTGACCTCTCTGATTACATTTCTGGTGATAGACCGTCTACCAATATTCATCACAAGCCAACCGACTCCGTCAACTACCTTGACTACAGCTCCTCACACCCTGCTCCCTGAAAGGACTCCATCCCATTGTTCCAGTTCCTCCACCTCCGTTGCATCTATTCCGATTATGCCACTTTCCAAAACGGCGCTTCTGAAATGTCTTCCTTCTTCCTTAACTGAGGGTTCCTGCTGTTCTTCCTATACATCTGGTCACTTTATTCAGCTTTCATTCCTGTAGAACTTACTTCTAGCAATGATTTTTGCAAACATTGTGGTTGACAGGGCCCTCAACTGTTTCTGACCCATCTCCCACACCTCTGCCCTCACCCTTTCCCCTCCCTTCCAGAAACATGATAGAGTGCCCCTTATCTTCAATTTTCACCCCACCAGCCTTCGCATTCAAAGGAACATCCTCCGTCATTTCTGCCAACTCTAGTAGCATGATGCCAACACCAAACACATCTTTCCTTCACCCACCTCCCCCCACCCCCCCACTGTCAGGAACCATCCCCTCTGTGACACCCTGGTCCACTCCTCCATCACCTCCAACTCCTTATCCCCTTCCCACGGCACCTGCCCTGCAATGTCAGAAGGAGCAACATCTGCTCCTTTACCTCCTCCCTCCTCCCCGTCCAAGGCCCTAAACATTCCGTTTAGGCGAAGCAGTACTTCACTCGCACCTCCTTCAATTTGGTCCACTGCTTTTGCTGCTCCAAATGCGGTCTCCTCTACATTGGGGAGATTGGGTGACCACTTTGCGGAACACCTTCACTCAGTCCGCAAACATGACCCAGACCTTCCTGTCTCTTGCCATTTCAACACACTATCTTGCTCTCATGCCCTCATGTCCATCTTTGGCCTGCTGCAATGTTCCAGTAAAACTCTATGCAAACTGAAGGAACAGCACCTCACCTTCCGATTAGGCACTTTATAGCCAGAGCAACGCTGAGTTCAACAACTTCAGGCCATGAACTCTCTCCTCCATTTTTATGCAACTTTAAAAAAAAATATTTTATTTCTTTTTTATATTTTTTAAATGTGTTTTTCTATCCTTTCTCCGCAACCATGCCCCCCACCCCGCTCCCCCCACCCCACACACATACACACACACACACACACACACACACACACACACACACACATCTGTCACTTATGTTTATTTATGTTTTGGTTTCACAGCGCACCTACCCTCCTTCTGCTATTAACACATTCTTCTATCTTACCTTTATGCCACTGCCAGCACCTCCTTTAGTCTTTAATACTACCACTAACACGCCCTTTGTCCAGTGCCCATGACATCTTTGTCAAGTTTCTCCTTAGCTCCCACCTACCCCTGACCTTCTATTTTGCTCTACTTGTTCCAGCCCCTCTTAAACATGATAAAATCCATCAAACTTCTACTTCTCTTTAGCTCTGAAGAAGAGTCATACAGACTCCAAATGTTAACTCTCTCCATAGAGGCTGCTGAACCTGCTGAGTTTTTCCAGCATTTTCTGTTTTTATTTCAGATTTCCAGCAATCACAGTATTTTGCTTTTATCTTGGAGTCAATGGGAATTGGGGAAAATCTATCTGCTAGTTGGAGTCATACCTAGCACAAAGGAAAATGGCTGCGGTTGATGGAGGTCAATCATCTCAGTTCTAGGACATCTCTGCAGGAGTTCGTCAGGGTAGTGTCCTAGGGCTGATCATCTTCAACTACTTCATCAATGGCCTTCCTTCCATTATAAGGTCAGAAGTGGGGATGTTTGCTGATGATTTCACAAAGTTCAGCATCATTTGTGGCTCCACAGATACTGAAGCAGTCCATGTGCAAATACAGCAAGATCTGGGCAATAGTCAGGCTGGGGCTTGACAAGTAACAATCATGACACACAAGTGCCAGGCAATGATTATCTCCAATAATAGAGAATCTAACCATCTCCCCTTGACATTCAATGGCATTACCATCACTGAATCCCACACTATCAACATCCTGGGGGTTACCATTGACCAGAACCTGAACTGCATTTGCCATACAAATACTGTGGCTACAAGGGCAGGTCATAGGCTAGGAATCCTGCTGTGAATAACTCACCTCCTGACTCCCCAAAGCCTGTCCACCATCTACAAGGCACAATTTAGGGGTGTGATAGGATACTCTCCACTTGCCTGGATGAGTGCAGCTCCTGCAACACTCAAGAAGCTTGACACCATCCAGGACAAATCAACCCACTTTATTGGCACCCCGTCCACAAACATTCACCCCCTCCACCACCAAGGCACAATGACAGCAGTATTTACCATCTACAAGATGCACTGCAGGAACTCACCAAGCCTCCTTAGGACGCTTAGGAGTACCTTAGGAGGCTTAGGAGTACCCCTTAGGAGTAAACCATCACCTGGATGTTCCCTTCCAAGCCACACACTATCCTGACTTGGAAATATATCACCGTTCCTTCACTGTCTCTGGGTCAAAATTCTGGAACTCCCTCTCTAACACCACTATAGGTGTACCTACACCACATGGACTGCAGCGGTTCAAGAAGGCAGCCCATGTTCTAAAGGGCAATTAGGGTTGGGGAATAAAAGCTGGCCTAGCCAGCGACACCCACATCCTGTGAATGGATAAAAAAAAGTAATGGTATATTGCTTTTTATTCAATTTATTGTTCAGCAACTCCTGAAGCCACCCACTATAATTGCAGCCTTCTCTGGCCTGATTTTTATGACTTTTTAAATGTTTTTTTTTATTTGACTCTCCCTTGCTGGCTATTGATCTGGTCCACACCCTGGTCACTCACCTTCCCTGACTGTGCTAACCCTGGTGCTGATCCTCTTAATGTGCTGTCCAATTCATGGAACTGACAAGGCACTGCGATCTCACCGTGACTGATCCGTTTGCTTACCAGCTCTTTACTTGAGCACTAGCTCAGTACTGTGTTTCCAAAGTTATTCTTTGTGGTCACCAATTGTGTTTTCAACACTCTCCAATGTTGTGACGTCATTGCAGTCTGACCAAAACATTAAGGGTCATCTCATGCCATGCAGCATGATCTAAGGCTGTTCACCTTGTTGTACCTGTACTCAATCTTGCTGTCACCTATATCACTGCCACTGATCACCTTGTTATTATAATGATATAATACCTTGAGTTTATTTACCATACAAGGCACAAGGCATCAATCGCTCATAGGGGATTGGGGAAACACATTGTGGGCTCATTTATTAAGATTGGCGCATGAGAACAGTTATACATAGGTATAAAGCTTGAAGACATAAGAGCTGTATGCTGTGCTCTGTTCAAAACAAAAGTGAAACTAAGACTGGATCATATGACATACTTTCCTTCCAGTAATAATATGCTGAGATCCCTAAAGGCATATTACAACATTCTATATTCTGGGCACTTTTTAGGATTCTCTGGGAGAAAGGGCATCCTTGGTCATGAACATCCTGCTGGGGGTCTCCCATGGTCTGCAGGGGGAATGGGAGAAAGATATAATGCCAGGCAGAGCTGCACCAGCTGCTGGAAAAGAGAGGAACAGGAGGGATAGGTGGACTAGGTTTCCTTCTGTGGGTACAGGGCCTCCTTCACTAGGACCTCCGGTGCCATGTCTAAGAACCTGTATGCCATACCTCTCGGTCCATAAGCCATTCTGAAACCTGTGCTGTAAGTCAGCTAGCACACTCCACACATTCAATGGAAGTGGGTGTGTGGAACCCAAATATACTAATCCACAAAAATTACTTCTAATCAGTGCTTGAATGCTAAGTATCCAGATGGTTATTTTAGCATATCCAGGTAAGTTCAAGTTAAGGCAATCAGGAAATATGTCCAAAATTGCATGCCAAAATCAGACTCTTAAACATGTCTTACCTTACAGTTTGCGGGATCAGTTTGTTCAGTTGGTTGGATAGCAAGACCGTGATGCAAATTGACACCAACGACATGGGTTCAATCCCCATACTGGCTGTGGTATTTCTCGGAGGCCTGCCTCCTCGACTTGCCCCATTCTTGTGAAGTTGTGTCACTCAAGCTATATATAACCAATTGTCTCTTTCTAATGGAGAGAAATGCCTTTGGTCCTCTGTGGACTATGGCTAATTACTATGGTACAGCACCCATTTTTCCTTTCACTAAAAGAACCTCCTTTAAGCATTCACTTTGAAAAGCCAGCATATTTGGAAAAGCACCTGGGTATTAAAATTGATGAGACAAAATAGTTTCAGTAGTTCTTATCCGATGACATTATGTTCAAATCCATCAGTATTTCACAACCTCTCCATGGACTACATGTAATTTCAGCAACAGCAATTATATTAGACAGCCCGAAAAGGACACAGAGCAACTTGCAGTTTGAGAGGTGATACAAAGAAAATTGCCAGTTGCTGTTTGTACATACCATAGGTCACAATTTTCAAACTGTATCACAAAGCTGTTGCTCAGGGACAAGCTCTGTTGGAATTATAAACTAATTCAAGTCCAAGAGAGCTCACCTGCCTTTGTTTTCTATATTATAGAAGAGCTTAACATCCTATAAACAAGCAGTTTGGCCCAGCTATTCATGAAGCTAACATGGTTGTTATAATTTTGCATATAAAGCATGTTAGTTGCTTAGAAGGAGGGGTCAATTATTCAGCACTTTATATTACCAAGCATTTGTCAAAACACCTTCCGCTTTTACTTCAATACCCTATTACGTCTGAATGTTATCTGATCACATTATAACTAACTATAAAAACGTAAAGTATCATCATAACTGCTACTGAATTTAATTTTCCTGAAATACTAATGTTTATATCAGCAATCATATCAATTTTCATCCAAGAAGTCTTGTCTTCACAGTAAGTTATAGATACTCATAGATAGGCTCACACTTTCTAAAAGTTTGATCTTGCATTCTTCATTCGGGTTGCCAGTCAGCCAGTTTTCCATCAACCCATCTCTCGGTTTTGAAATTCTTACCAGAATGATGGTTTTAACCAGTTATTTTTAATATTAAAGTTCTCAACAGATTAAGCTAATAAATTGTCATCACACTGCTAGTTAAATCATTAGGAGCGATTTCAATGCTACCCACGCAGTGTAAACAGAGGAGGTGGGTAATTAAAATCACCCGGAATCTCCCCAGATGGTTGTTGGAGGCCAATCATCTCAGTGTCAGGACATCACTACAGGAGTTCCTCAGAGGAATGTCCTAGGCCCAACCATCTTCAGCTGCTTCATAGGAATATAGGATTTAGAAGCAGGGTAGGCCATTCAGCCCTTGGAGCCTGCTCTGCTATTCAATAAGATCATGGCTGATCTGATTGTGGTCTTAACTCCACTTTCCTGTCTACCCCCCATGAATCCTTGATTCCCTTGTTCAGCAAAAATTTAACTCAGTCTTGAATAGATTCAATGACCCAGCCTCCACTGATTTCTAGGGAAGAGGATTCCACAGACTAACAACCATCTGAGAGGAAAAAAAAATTCTCCTCATCTCCATCTTATTTTTAAACTCTGTCCCCTAGCTCTAGTCTCCCCTAAAAGAGGAAATATCTTCCTGGTATCAACCCTATCAAGTCCCCTCAGGATCTTATGTTTCAAAAGATCACCTCTCATTCTTCTAAACCCCAATGGATTAAGACTCAACATGTACAACTTTTCTCCATAAGTCTTTCATCCCAAGAATCAGGGAGTGAAACTTCTCTGAACTACTTCTAACACAATTATATCCTTTTTCAAATAAGAGACCAAAACTATACACAATGTTCCAGATGTGGTCTCACCAAGGCGCTGTACAGTTGCAGTAATACATTCCATTCCACTTGCAATAAACACCAACATTCCATTTGCCTTTCTAATCACTTACTGTACCTGCATACTAACTTCTTGTGACTAATGGACCAGGGAACCCAGATCCCACTATACCACTGAATTCTGCAATGTCTCTCCATTTAAATAGTATTATGGTTTTCTATTCTTCCTGCCAAAGTGGACAAGTTTGCATTTCCCCGCATTATGCTCCATCTGCAAAATTTTGCGCACTTGCTTAACTTATCTATATCCCTTTGCAGACTGTTTACCTCCTCTTGACAACTTACTTTCTTACCTATCTTGTTGTCAGCAGCAAGTTTAGCTACCATACATTCGGTCCATTCATCCAAGTCATTGATATAGAATATAAATAGTTGAGGCCCCAGGACTGATCCCTGAGGCACTCTACTAGTTACAGCTTGCCAACCCCAAAAAGACCAATTTTCCTGACTCTCTGTTTCCTGTTAACTAACCAGTCCTTTATTCATGCTAATATATTACTCCCTACACCATGTAACCTTAGCTTGTGTAGTGACCTTTGATGTGGCACGTTATCAAAAGCCTTTTGGAAATCTAAGCACCCCATATCTACAGGTTCCCTTTTATCCACCTTGCTTGTTATTTCCTCCAAGAACTCTAATAAATTAGTTAAACATGCTTTCCCTTTCACACAACTATGTTGACTCTGCCTGATTCCATTATGATTTTCCAAGTATCCAGCTATAACTTCCTTAATGATCAATTCTAGCAATTTCCCTATAGCAGATGCTAAGCCAACTGGCCTATACTTTCCTGTTTTCTGAATATTTTCCTGTTTTCTGCAATTTTCCTATCCACTGGGACCCTTCCAGAATCTAAGGGATTTTGGAAGATTTCAACCAATACCTCTACTATCTCTGCAGCCACTCCTTTTAAGACCCTAGGGTATTGGCCATCAGGTCCTGGCGACTTGTCAGTTTTGAAGTCTAATAGTTTTCCAAGTGCCTTCTCCTTGGTGATGGTGATTGTTTTAAGTTCCTCCTTCACTCTCGCCTCTTGATTTTCAAGTATTTTTGGGAAATATTCTAAGTCTTCTACAGTGAAGACAGCAACAAAATACTGTTCAACACTTCCACCATTTCCTTGTTTAAATTCCCCAGACTCAATCTCTAGGAAATCAACATTCACTTTAGTTACTCTTTTCCTTTTTAAATACTTGTAGAAACTATTACTATCTGTTTATATATTTCTAGCTAATTTTATCTCAGACTTTAATTTCTCCCTGTTTATTATTTTTTAGTAATTCTTTGCTCGTTCTTAAAATTTGCCCACCTTTTAACCTGCCATTTATCTTTGCAGAATTGTACAGTGGCCGGGATTTTCCATGCCTGCCACTGTCGGGCGTGTTCGGTGGCATGAGCAGACAATATGGCACGACCAGTTTCATGATGGCGTGAAACCAGTTTGTGAGCATCTGCTCAGCCCGCCGATGGCGGGCCGCTTTCTCTGCCATTGGATGTCGGGAACCTCATTGTAATACATCGACATATCATTATTAGGCCTGCCAGTAGGAATCGTTCCAACCACTGCTAGATCATCTGCCCATGTCAGCAAGGAAAACACGCCAATGGGAACACATCTTGACAACTGTGACGTGCAGAATTCGGGACTTACGCACTAGGGCTTTGCTCACATCATGGTCATCTGAGGAGCAGAAGATGCTAGAACCCAACACCATCAGCACACTGGAGGGACATCCATGGCATGCTGGGTGGATTCTCATGGACATGGCTCTGCTGCAGAGCAGCGCACCGAAGTTGGAAAGTCACCGTTGAAGCTCACAATGGATGATGGTCGAGGGAATGGGAGAGGAAGGGTGAGGATCAGATAGGAGAGGAAGAGGTGTGGGGGTGAGGTTGGGAGGGTGGAATGAAGGTGTCAGGATGGGGTGAGGTTGGGAAGGGGGGAATGAAGGTGTCAGGGGAGGTTGGGGGGGAAAATGGGGGGAGGAGGGGGTAATGGAGGAGAAGATAGGAACTGGGGAGGTAAGTGTAAGGTGGGATGGAAGGTGCAAGGGAAGGAGTGCAGAGTTGGGGGCAGTGTCCAGGGAGGGGAAGGAGTGGGGAGAAGGGAGGGATAAGGGTGGAGGAAGAAGTAAGGGTGGCAGAAGGAATCAGGAAGGGGGTAGGAGTAAGGCTGGAGGAAGAGGTAAGGCTGGAGGAAGGAGTCGTGAGGGAGGAGGGGCCAAAGGTGGCAGAAGAGGTGAGGGTGGAGGAAGGAATCAGGAAGGGGGAGGGACTAAGCAGGTGTGGGGGAGTCCAGTGGGGTGGGAGGACTGGGTGTGTGGAAAGGTGGTCCAGGAGGGAAGGGCTTCCAGGAGGGAAGGGGTTCCAGTGGGGAAGAGTGGAAGGGGTGCAAAGGGGGTAAGGAGTGCGAAGTGGGAAAGGGGTGCGGAGTGGGCATGTGCAGGTGAACGTGCACGGGAGGGGTTGAATAGGTCCATGCCTACCTCCTAGGCAGTGAACTGAGGGTGGGCCTGGTTTGGAGGAATGGTGAGAATGATCAAGAGTAGAGTGAAGCAGTAGGGTGGGAGGGTGAGTGTTCGACAGTGGCAATAGAAGGGATGGTGAGGGTAGTTGGTGTGCACCGGAGACAGATTTGGCCCTGGGGGTGAAAAGAGGAAATCAGGGAGGTGAATGTGGATTGGGGAGGGATTTTTGGGAGCGAAAGGAACGTGCACATTCACCTGGACATCCCTGAAGGAAAAGGGTTGGGCTGGTAGGTCATGGAGGGGAGGTGGAATGTGATGCCAGGGGGGTCAACTGTGATAGGGGAAAGGAAATGGGTGACTGGGGAGGGGAAAGGACGGGGGAGCGAAAGTAAAACCGAATTAGCACCACGCTGTCCAAATCGAAAGTGAAACGAGAGTCGTGGGTGGTGGGCGAGATCATGTGCTGCATGAGAATGTGATCAGTGGGTGGATGGAGAATCAGATCAACTCAGAAGGACAACTGAAAGTGAACCCCAGCAGGCAGCATTCAAAATGCTCAGGACATTGAGGTGAGTGTCAAACGTGAAGGATCCAAGTGCATGGAAAAGTGTTTGCACGAGGTTCCAAAAGGTCATGCCACACACATGCTTTTCCCTCCAGAATCACTCGTGGGCTAGCTGCTCCCTCTGTGATGACAGATCTTCCAGGCTGCTTATTTCCACCTCTTCACTGGAAGAGGTATCCTCTTGGCTGAAAAAGGAGGATGTGGATGGAGCTGAGGGACTGGCTGGCTGAGCATGTTGGTCCCTTGGCAGAGCTCCGTGTGAACCAAGGTCAAGATAAGTATGCATGGCAGCAGACTAAGAGACAGAACATTCTCAATTATGCTGAGGGAGGGATGATGTGGTGCAGGATCCTCTGGTTGGTGTTCGCCATTAACCTCACTGTCACTGCAGCCAGGGTCCACATCCTCACCAGTCAGCACTATGGAGCACTCCTCAAAATGAGCAAGGGGCCTAATGTGGGCCACACTGGGGCTGCAGTTTTCTTGCCTTTCATGGACAGCTTCCCTGCAGTAGTCATGGCTTGGAAGCACGGAGATATGTGCGCACACCTGGACTTTAAATATGGCGCCAGGTGTGATGAAGTGGCGAGGTGTTGGCGAGCTGCAAAGAGACCCCACCCGCCATGGAAACGGTGTGTTTCCTGGGAATACATAAGTAATGTTGCGGATTTGGGGCGATACGGCATGAAAACTCGCCATTATAGCCTGCTAGTGCATTTGGTGCAAACCGGGGATGATCCTTCTCAGAGTTCTTACTTCTCACTGAGATAAATCTCTGCTGAGTTATTAAATATTTCCTTAAAAGTCTGCTACTGCATCTCAACTGTCTTACCTGTTAACTTAGTTTCCCAGTTCACTCTAGCCAACTCTGTCTTTATACTCTTATAATTACCTTTAGTTAGGTTTAAAACACTGGTCTTATTCCCACACTTCTCACCTTCAAACTTAATGTTTCAGTTTCATTTCATCAATGATCTTCCCTCCATCATGTCAAAATTGGGGATGTTTGCCGATGATTGCACCATGTTCTGTACATTCCCAATTCCTCAGGTGCTGAAGCAATCTGTGTCCAAATGCAGCAAGACCTGGACAACATTCAAGCTTGGGCTGATAAGTGGCAATTGACATTTACACCACACAAGTGCCAAGCTCTGACCATCTCCCATCGACACTCAATGGCATTACCATCAGTGAATCCCCCGCTATCATCATCCAGGGGCAGGGGGTGGGGGTGTTGGTTACCATTGACCAGAAGCTGAACTGGGCCAGCCATATAATTAGTGTGGCTACAAGAGCAGGGAAGAGCCTGGGAATTCTGAAGTGAGTAATTCACCTCCTGCCTCCCCAAAGATTATCCGTCACCTACAAGGCAAAAGTCAGGAATGTGATGGGATACTGTCCACTTGCCTGAATAAGTACAACTCCAGTAACACTCTACAAGCATGACACCATCCAGGATAAAGCAGTCTACTTGATTTGCACCCCATCCACCACCTTAAACATTCGCTCCCTTCAACAACAATGCATAAAAAAGGTGCACTACAGCAACTCACCCAGGCTCCTTCAACAGCACCTTCCAAACCACAAAACCTATCACCTAGAAGGACAAGGGCAGCAGATGCATGTGAACACCACCACCTGCAAGTTCTCCTCCAAGCCACTCACCATCCTGACTTGTCACTGTCACTGGATCAAAATTCTGGAACTCCTTCCCTAACAGCATTGTGTGTGCATCTATGCCACATGGACTGTAGTGGTTCAGAAAGTGACTCACCACCACCTTCTCAAGGGCATCTATGGATGGGCAACAAACGCTGGCCTAGCCAGTGACACCAATATCGCATGAAAGAATTAAAAGGTAAATTTTACATTTTCCTTTGTGGGGCCAGGGTGAGCTAGGAAAATTGATTTTTCCCAAGCACTGAGCCAAGTACACACTTCCTGGACACATTACTTCTGTGAGACATCGTGGAAACCAATCTCACCTTGTGTTAGCAGACTGCCTTTCAGTTTTTCCACTGCTTTGCTCCAATTCTCACTTGTTCCAGGTAGGAAGTTGTACAGTGGAGTTTAAATGAGGCCTGGGTGTTAAAATAGCCTGGGTCTAACTTCTGTGTAAGTTGCAAACTCACCTAGCTATTCAACCATGCAAAACGTGCCTGGATGTGTGTATAGTTTTACAATTATTTGTAAAGCCTTTTAAGGGATAACTCCTTATGCAGAATATACTGAGTCCAGCACATATAGTTTTATTTGAAGATTGCAAAGGGAATAAAATCCAAAAATACTGAAAAGACTCAGCTGGTCAGTAGCACCTGAGGAGTGAGAAACATATGAATAAAGTTCCATTTAACGTAACTTTTTTCAGGTATACAAATAGTCATGTAGTATTACAGAACTTGAGTACTGCTGTAAAAAGAGACATGCTATCTAAGCTTTCCTTCTTGCACTCATAAGGATAGCTTGCAAGAAATTACCAAATTGCAACGGAGGAACCGCAATTTATACTGCATGAGGAGGGAGTGCTGATTGATTAGCAAGTGGAGTCTGACTGGTACAGGCATTGCCTTGGAGAATGTAGCATGGAACAGTTAGCTGCCAAGCTTTGGTCAAATTCAAAACAGGCATGTCGACTCTGATAAGTTTGCAGACAGAAGGAACACGTACATACTTAGCGCCTTTTTCATCCAAACAAAAGCCCAGGGAACAGTCATTTCCTGGTTCATTCCCCAAGGCAATGCCTTGACCAATCAATGGTGTAGACCCTCTCTCCCATTTGTATCTGTTAGTTTGCAACAAGCAATGGAAAAAGTATAGCAGCATTACTATTTTATCTTCATCTCTTGTTAATATTAATAATGTCACGGGGAGAAGAAAAAATCTTGTACAATTGCAAGTAGCTAAAAAAACCTGGCCTTTTAGAAGTTACAAACTGAAATAATTCTTACTTTGATAATACAAAGATTCAGACCTAACTGACAGTAAATGCAATATAAACATTATTCAGTATTACAGATTAGTGAATGTGGATTGGTGTTTTTGATAGTACAAAAAAGTGAGATTTGGGGCTCACAGAATGATTTAATGCAATAGTGATAACAAAGACATGAAAAGGAAAAGAAGGATTCCATGGAAATTCAATATTCCATCACTGAATTTTGTATAGTGCCTTCTGGGCATACCTTTTTCATACTCAGGGGTAAAATTTCCTTTACCTGTAGGATAAATGTAACAAACAAATGTAACAAGTGGCATGGCTTTGCCTGAGGGATAAATGTAGCACACAGATTAATTTTTCCTTCATTAACAAGAGACATGAAAAATCCATCTCTAGCGGAAGCCTTTCATGCTGCATCAACTTCAAACATAATTTAGCTTTTTAGAAAGAGAAAAAGCCAGAGACAGAAAGTCAACCAGAAATCCATTCCCAGTTCTACAAAAATAGAGTTGGGAGGCGATGCTATAGTGGTATTGTCACTGGACTAGTAATTGACAGACCCAGGGTAATGCTCTGGGGACTGGGTTTGAATGCCACCATAACAGATGGTCCTGGCACAGAGCTTACTTTACCAGCTAACCACTTTGGTCCTCCACCGAAATTTCTTACATATACTGCTTCTCCAAAAGTAAATTGTAGCTCAAAACTTTGTAAATCATGAGTCGCTTTTTGGTCCCTTTGACTTTCCTCCACTTCCCCTCCAAATTGGGAAGTATCAGCTTTAGTCTTGTTCAAAGACGGCGCCTCATCAGTAATTCTGCATCCTCTTCCTATGCGTCTTCTCTTTACTACAGAATTTGGTCTCGGGCTTCTTTTTGACTTCACTGTCAGCCAAACCTCCCTCAGGTGAAATCTCAATTTGTCTTAATTCAGTAGTTGAGCTACACATGACTTCATTATCTACTCACACATTGGAAAGTTCTACAACTTTTGCTTTCGAAGCCTCTTTAGCTTCATGCAGTTGATTCTTCAGCTGTTCTGTTTCCTTCTTGTATCTGTTTGCTTCCTCCTGCAACCTTGAACATTGCTGCCTCTTCTCTACCAACTGGTTCTTCAGTTTGTTCAGAGTGATGTTAAATTCTTCCAGTTTCTCTTTGTAATTTTCTACAGGTACAAACTTTGACCTGAGGGATCCTTGTATTGTGTGAAGGTCTTTCAACAGGTTTTCCTTTTCTTTGAGAAACTCACTTGCTTCTTCTTGAATTCTGTAATTCAGCAGAGTCTCCTTGAGTTTCTTCTGCTTCCATGTTCTTCTGTGTCGTTGTTTAGATCAGTCTTCATTTCTTCAGGTTGTTGAATGGCTACACACTCCTTTTTTTATCCAGTTGCGGTCCTTGGACTCTCCAGGCTCTTTCTGAAGCACCTTATCTTGATCTATTCTCAACTCAGGAGCTTTAACTGCTTCTTTTTGAAATATCACTGGTCAATCAAGGTTAATCTCACTCAACCAATTTCAACCTAGAAGGCTTGGTCCTCTGCCTTTTAATACCAGATGTGTTGTTTGATATCTATAATGAACTGTTACTCTGGTGGTACCTTTTACCTGGATTTCTTTGCCTGTGTACATTTTCAACTTGGCAGGTGTTTGTTCCAAATTTAATCATTGAGCACCTTTATTTAATTATCTGAAAGTTGTTCTCCTATTACAGTGGGAGAAGCACCCATGTCTACTTCCATTTTTAAGGACTTACCATTCACTTGCACTGTGACAATAATTGGTTCTGTCTTCCCAACTTTAATAAGGAATAAATGTCAGAATTGGTTGTTTCTGGCTCTTCCACATTGTATACTTCATTTGACTTTGTTTGTTACCTGGAAGCCTGTTTAAATCTCGCTTTGCAATGTTTCAATATGTGTCCCCTTTTGTGACAAAAATAACACTCTACCTTTTAAATTGCCAATCGTGAGGAGCATGATTGTTCCCACGCTGACAAAAATTAGTTTTCAAATTTGCTGCTAAGCTGTTTCTTCTAAATTTTCGATTAGCGGGGGCTGATTCCCGCTTTGCAGCTTTTTGTGCCACTTTTGGCTGACTGATCCTGTCCAACTAGAAAAATGGCACCATTTTGCGCACCTTGAATTGCTTGTGCATCCCTCACAGCATTTTCCATCGCAAACACTATTTCTAACGCTTTCCTAAAACCAAGATTCACTTCAGCCAGCTGAATAGCATCCACCTCCTTGCCACGTACCAAACAATCCCTGAACATGTTGTTCAGGGTTTCACGGAAATCACAATATTCCATTAGTTGTTTTAATTTCGCCAAGTAAGTAGCAATGGTCTCTCCCGGGGCTCTATGCCATGAATTGAACATGAACCTCTGCACTGTGACCGAGGGCTTGGGTTGAAAATGTCCCTGAACGAGTTCTACTAATTCACTGAAAGTCTTCTTATCTGGAGCACTGGGGGCCATCGGTCTTCGAATTAAACTGTAAGTCTTGCTCCCACAAATGCTCAGGAGAATCACTATTCTCTTTTCCTCCTCTGTGATTTTGTTGGCTTGAAAGTATAACTCAAGACACGCTATATATTGAGACCAGTCATCTGCGTCTGGCTCAAAGGGATCAATTCTGCCAAACTGTGGCATCTCGGATGAGTATATCTTCCTTTCTCTTTAATTATCTTAGATACTCACAATCACTGGGCGAGGAACAGTACATGATCTAATTTATCCTCATCACCAGTTAGTTATAGAGTTGACTTTACAGGCAACTTTTCTTGGTGGAAACATTGAACTTCATTTACAAGACAGCAGCAGCAGCTACATGCATGCATCCAACTCTGTAACTAAAGAAGAACTCTCCCCTAATGGGTCCCTGCGCTGCTATCCCATTGGTTTACACAGATCATGTGATCTTACATCACAGAATTATTCTTAAGTCTACAGTCCTACATTTATCCAAACAATAATTACTACAATTACATAGCGCAGGATTTTACGGCCCCGCCATGGTGTGTGGGTCCTCGGTGGATGTGGCAAGCCATTTATATCTCCATTAAGTTTGGTGGGACCGTAATATCCTGCCCGGCGGGAGGGGCTGAAAATTTCTGGCCATAAGAATTAGGAGTAGTGGTAGGCCTTTCAACCTCTCAATCCTCTTCTGCCATGATTTTATTGGTTGACAGAAGAGACTCGAGAGGCTGGAAGGACTACTGCTACTACTTTGGAGGGGGAGGGGGGCCGCAATGGGGTGGTGGAATTGTCGCTGAACTAGTGATCCAGAGACCCAGGGAAATGCTGTGGGGACCCAGGTTTGAATACCCAACGGCAGATGGTGGAATTTGAATTCAATAAAAGTCCAATGATGACCATGAAACCATTGTTGATTGTTATAAAAACCCATCTGATTTACTAAGGAAGGAAATCTGTTGTCCTTACCTGGTCTAGCCGACATGTGACTCCAGTCCCACAGCAATGTGGTTGGCTCGTAAGTGCCCTCGAAATAGCCCAGCAAGCCACTCAGTTGTATCAAACTGCAACAAAGTCACAAAAAAGGAATGGAACCGGACGGACCACCTGCCATCGACCTAGGCACCGGAAATGACAACGGCAACCTCAGCCCTGTCGACCCTGCAAAGTCACCTTGCTAACATAGAACCATAGAACCATAGAAAAGTTACAGCACAGAAGGAGGCCATTCAGCCCATCTTGTCCATGCCAGCCCAAGGACACACAGGTGCCCTTTCTAATCCCACCTTCCTGCACCTGACCCATAGCCCTGCAGCTTACAGCACTTTAGATGCAGATCCAGGAACTTTTTTAAAGAGTTTAACGTTTCTGCCTCTACCACCAACTTGGGCAGCAAAGTCCAGATACCCACTACTCCCTGTGCAAAAAAGTTCTTCCTTATGTCCCCCCTACACCTTCTGCCACTTATCTTGAATCTATGTCCTCTGGTTCTAGAATTCTCCGTCAAGGGAAACAATTTTATCCTGTCCGCTCTATCTATTCCCCTCATGATTTTGTACACCTCAATCAAGTCGCCTCTCAGCCTTCTTTGTTCCAGGGAAAATAACCCCAACCTATTCAATCTCTCCTCGTAGCTACACTTTTCTAACCTTGGCAACATTCTTGTAAACCTCCTCTGCACTCTCTCCAGAGCTATTACGTCCTTCCTGTAATGTGGTGACCAGAACTGCACACAATACTCCAGTTGTGCCCTCACCAGTGTTTTATACAATTCCAACATTATATCCTTACTTTCATATTCTATCTTTTGCCAATGAAGGAGATCACTCCATATGCCTTCTTTACAACCTTGTCTACTTGAACTGCTGCTTTCATGGACCTGTGTACTTATACACCAATATCTCTCACTTCATCTACCCCTCTTAGTATATTCCCATTTATTTTGTAATCCCTGTAACTGTTTGACCTCCCTAAATGTATGACCTCACACTTCTCTATGTTAAAATCCATCTGCCACTTTACTGCCCACTCCACCAACCCATCTATATCGTTTTGGAGATTATGGCTATCCTCTACACTATCCACTACTCGGCCAATCTTTATGTCATCTGCAAATTTCCCAATCGTGTCCCCCACATTCACATCCAAATCGTTAATATATAACACAAACAGCAAGGGTCCCAACACCGAGCCCTGTGGAACACCACTTGAGACAACTTTCCATTCTCAAGGGCATCCAACAATCATTACCCTTTGTTTCCTGTTACAAAGCCAACCTTTTATTCAGTTTGCCACATTACCCTGAATCCCATGGGCTTTTACTTTCCTGACCAATCTGCCATGTGGCACCTTGTCAAATACCTTGCTAAAATCCATGTACACAACATCCACTGCACTACCTTCATCAATTCTTCTTGTCACTTCCTCAAAGAATTCAATCAAATTTGTGAGGCAAGAACTTCCTTTAACAAATCCATGCTGACCATCCCTGACTAGTCCATGCCTTTCCACATGACAGTTAATCCTATCTCTCAGGATTGATTCCACTAATTTGCTCACCACCAATGTAATACTAACTGGCCTATAATTGTTTCACATTCCCTTTGATCCCTTCTTAAACAATGGAACAACGTTTGCATTTCTCCAGTCCTCCGGTACCTCCCCTGTATCTAATGAAGATTGGAAAATCATCCTCAGAGCATCTGCTATCTCCTCCCTGACTTCCTTCAGCAGCCTCGGAAACAATCCTTCTGGCCCTGGTGACTTATCAACTTGCAAGGATTTCAACCCTTCAAGTACTTCCTCTCTCTTTATGACTATCCCATCCGATATCTCGCAGTGTTCCTCCTGGACTACTATATCTACATCCTCCCTTTCCTTTGTAAACACAGAGACAAAATATTCATTCAAAACCCTCCCCACAGCATCTGCATCTACACACAAGTTTCCATCTTCATCTCTGATAGGTCCCACTTTTTCCTTAACTAACCTTTTAGCATTAATGTATTGGTAAAACATCTTTGGGTTATCTTTAATTTTACTTGCTAATCTTTTTTCATGCCCTCTCTTTGATTTCCTTATTTCCTTTTTTACTTCGTCCCTGCACTTCCTATATTCGTCTAGGCTGCCTGCAGTGCTTAGTTCTTTGTGCCTATCGTACGCTTTCTTTTTCTGTTTGATCTTCCCCTGTATTCCTCTAGACAACCAGGGGGGTCTAGATTTGGCAGTATCACTCTTATTTTTGTAGAGGACATGTCTACTTTGTACAATTAGGATCTTGCTTTTTAGTGCTTCCCACTGGTTTTCCACTGTTTTATCTTCTAGCAGTGCTGTCCAGTCCACCTCAGCCAATTCTCTTCTCATTTCTGCAAAATTTGCCTTCCCCCTGTTCAAGACTTTTACTCCTGCCTTATCTCTGTCCTTTTCCATGGTAATGCAAATCTAACTGAATTGTGATCACTGTCCCCGATATGGTCGTCAACTGTCACTTCACTCACTTGCCCATCTTCGTTCCCCAAGACTAGGTCTAGAATTGCATCTCCTCTCGTTGGGTTTGTCACTAACTGGTTGAAAAAATTTTCCTGGACACATTGCATGAATTTTTCTCCCTCAGTTCCCCTTATATTGTTTGAATCCCAGTTGATATTAGGATAGTTGAAGTCTCCTACTATTATTACCCTCTTGTTCTTACAAGCAGAAATTTGCATACATATTTGTTCTTCTATCTCCCTTTCACTATTTGGAGGTCTGTAGTATACCCACAGTTGTGTGACTGCCCCTGGGGGTTAGTGCCAAAATTGGGAGAGCTGTCTTACAGAATAGTCAAGTAACAGCCTGACATAGTCATCCTCCCGGAATCATATCTTACAGATAATGTCCCAGACACCACCATCACCATTCCTGGGTATATCCTGTCCCAATGGCAGGTCAGACCCAGCACAGGTGGCAGCACAGTGGTATACAGTTGGGAGGGAGTTGCCCTGGGAGTCCTCAATAACAGCTCCGGATCCCTTGAAGTCTCATGTGCAAGGTAACCTCCTGCTGATTACCACAAATTGCCTTCACTCAGCTGATGAATCAACACTCCTCCATGCCGAACACCACTTGGCGGAAGTACTGAGGATGGCAAGGGCGTAGGGTGTATTCTGGGTGGGGGACTTCAATGTCCATGACCAAGAGTGGCTCGGTAGCACCACTACTGACTGAGCTGGCCAAGTCCTAAAGGACATAGCTGCTGGACTGGGTCTGCAGCAGGTGATGAGGGAATCAACAAGAGGGAAAAACATACTTGACCTCAGCCTTACCAAACTGCCTGCAACAGATGTACCTGTCCATGACGGTATCAATAGGAGTGACCACTGCACAGTTGTTGTGGAGATGAAGTCCCATCTTCACATAGAGGATACCCTCCATCGTGTTGTGTGGCACTACCACCGTGCTAAATGGGATAGATTTCAAACAGATATAGCAACTCAAGAATAGGCATCCATGAAGTGCTGTGGGCCATCAGCAGCAGCAGAATTGAACTCTGACACAATCAGTAACCTAAAGGCTGGCATATCCCTCACTTTACCATTACCACCAAGCCAGCGGATCAACTCTGGTTCAATGAAAAGTGCAACAGAGAATGCCAGGAGCAGCACCAGGAATATTTAAAACTGAGGTGTCAACCTGTTGAAGCTATAACACAGGACTCCTTGCATGTCAAACAGCATTAGTAGCTAGGCTCTGCAGTCCTGCCACATCCAGTTGAAAATGGTGGTGGACAATTAAGCAGCTCACTTTAGGAGAAGGCTCCACAAATACCCTCATCCTCAATTGTCGGGGAGCCCAGCATTTGCTACAATCTTCAACCAGAAGTGCAGAGTGGATGATCCATCTCGGCCTCCTCCGGAGGCTGCAGCATCACAAATTCCAGTCTTCAGCCCATTCAATTCACTCCACGTGATACGAAGAAATGGCTGAAGGCACTGGATACTGCAAAGGCTATGGGCCCTGACAATATTCTGGCAATAGTACTTAAGACTTGTGCTCCAGAACTTGCCACACCCCTAGCCAAGCTGTTTCAGTGCAGTTACAACACTGGCATCTATCTGGCTATGTGGAAAATTACCCAAGTATGTCCTGGTTGGAGTCATATCTAGCACAACAGAAGATGGTTGTGGTTGTTGGAGGTCAGTCATCTCACTCCAGGACATCACTGCAGGAGTTCCTCAGGATAGTGTCCTAAGCCCAACTATCTTCAGCTGCTTCATCAATGACCTTGCTTCCATCATAAAGTCAGAAGTGGGAATGTTCACTGATGATTACACAATGTTCAGCACTATTCTCAACTCATTGGATACTGAAGCAGTCCATGTCCAAATGCAGCAAGACCTGGACAATATCCAGGCTTGGGCTGACAAGTGGCAAGTAACATTCACGCCACGCAAGTGTCAGGCAATGACCATCTCCAGTAAGAGAGAATCTAACCATCGCCCCTTGATGTTCAATGGCATTACCATCACTGAATCCCCCACTATCAACATCCTGGGGGTTACCATTGACCAGAAACTGAACTGGACTAGCCATATAAATACTGTGGCTACAAGAACAGGCCAGAGGCTAGGAATCCTGGGGAAAATTGCTCACCTCTTGACTCCTCAAAGCATATCCATCATCTACAAGGCACAAGTCAGGAGGGTGATGGAATACTCCCCATTTTCCTTGGTGAGTGCGTCTCCGACAACACTCAACCAGCTTGACAACATCCAGGACAAAGCAGGCTGCTTGATTGGCAGCCCAAGCCTGGATATTGTCCAGGTCTTGCTGCATCCACAAACATTCATTCCCTCCACCACCAATGCACAGTAGCAGCAGTGTGTGCCATTTACAAGATGCACTGCAGGAATTCACCAAGGCTCCTTAGACAGCACCTTCCAAACCCACAACTAGTACCATCTAGAAGGACAAAGGCAGCAGATAGATGGGAACACCAATGCCTGGAAGTTCCCCTCCAAGTCACTTACTATCCTGAATTGGAAATATACCGTCATTCCCTCACTGTCTCTGGGTCAAAATCCTGGAACTCCCTTCCTAACAGCATTATGGGTGTATCTACGCCACATGGACTGCAGCGGTTCAAGAATGCAGCTCACCGCCACCTTCTCTAGGACAACTAGGGATGGGCAATAAATGCTGGCCTAGACAACGAAGCCCACATACCCTGAACGAATAATTAAAAAATCATCATATCAACTGCAAAACAAATTTTAGGAAAAATGTGTTTTAGCTCAGGATATGTAAGACTTCAACAGTCATGGGGCTTAGGCGCAACAGAACTCCTACACTTTCACACATAGGGCAAATAATTGCCATTTCTCTCTTGTCCATGGCAAACAGATACACCAACCTTGCCTGCTCACATGAGTTGTAGGGTTATTAAATACGATCAAAATCAGTGTACTGCCCTGAATCCTGTAACTATTCCAAGTGCTAACCAACAGGAGCTACACCCAGTAATTCCTTGATTTCAATATGCCCAGATAAGTTTCTATGGGTAGGCAAATAGTCATGAATATGCCTGAAACAAATCTTCAAGCTCAAAGGAAAAGCCAAACATTAGGTACTATACTATGACTTTAAGGTATTTGTTATAGAACTATGGCTGGGCAGAGGGGTTGTGACTTTCCAACCAACTTACTGTCAAATCTTCCTTTCAAGCAAGGCAGCAACAGAGCATAAAAGTGCAGAAACATTGGGAGGAAATTCCTCAGTGCTGCTGCCACTTGGATGGTGTTATTTCAGTAGTGTGGTGGAAATCCTGTTTACATGTATTATCAAGAGTTCTCACTGAACTGCCAGCAAAATAATACTGGCACAAAAGCAGTTCTGAGAAGTTTCCCTGCCCTTTTAATTGAAGTAATACTATCAGTCTGGAAAGAGTTCAGCTTCTCACTAAGAATTAAAAGATTCTAAAGATAAGATTTACACTCCACCCAAAAATCTGCTGAGGTTTAGACGAATGACACTTTCTGATCATCATGAACTTCTTGAAATTTCTTGAAAACAAGTAAAAGCTACAGTGGGTCTGTAATCCATAATTTTATTCCTCTTGCTCATATTAACTTAAAGCTTCTCCAGTTTTATTTTAAAATTATGCCCTGTTTTTAAAAAATGCAGCCTCTTTAGTTAAAAAACTGCTTAATGTAATATTTACTTGAATAAAGATTTTGACATTTCTCCTTAGTTTCTCTTCAAATATTTGGAAGAATGGGCTGAAACTTCGGCTCGGTGATTGGGGGCGGGGCCTGCTCACCGAGGCGTAAAATGATGTGTGGTGACGTTAGGCATGCGTCCCAATGTCACAGCTCGTCATTCAAACTTTCAGTTCAGCGAGCGCAACCTGAGTCGTCTGCATGCCCTCTGAACTGTCAAAGGCCTATTAAGGCATTTAACTGTCAATTAAAATAATTAACGGAACTGCCCGTCCAACCTTAAGGTGAAGAGCCCAGGCGGCCTTTGCACTTTTCATGGAAACTCATCCACGGGCGGGATGAGGTTTCATGAATGATTTTAAATTTTGAAAAATATTTTTATTGAAAGTATTGCACATGTCCCAACTCATGTGACAGTTTCACATGAGGGGACATGTCTGAATATCTTTTAAAAATCTTTTTTTCCAATTTTCACACTCAAATTAATCTCCCTGAGGCAGCTCCATGCCTCAGAGAGCTTTCTGCGCTCTTTCACGGGCATGCACAGCAGCAGAATTGCACTCTGACACAATCAGTAGCCTCAAGGCCTGGCATATCCCCCACTCCACCATTACCACCAAGCCAGGGGATCAGCCCTGGTTCAATGAAGAGTGCAGGAGGGCATGCCAGAAGCATGCGCCTGAAAGAGCTCACTCCCGACTCAGGGAAGCCCCTTCGCCCGTACAGGGAGCGCACAGCACTTCCGGGCACATGTCACGCTGGGCGGACCTTAATTGGCCTGCCCACATAAAATGGCGGGGCGGACTCAATTGGGGAGGTGCTGATAGGGTCCACACCTGCCCCCACACAGCCCCCCCGCTGGGGGGAAAATTCTACCCAACATTTTAACAGAAACTGCTAGAGCCCAAGGAAAAATATTCCACAAGTACAGCTGACTGAACAGTTCTCTGCATACTAGGAAATTGGGTATGCTCCCATTCTCAGATTGTACAATCCAAATTCAGCTGGTTTCAGGACTCGAGGCAAAATATCAAGTCCAAGCAGAAGTTTTTATGAGAAGGTGAAGAAACAATGTTAACAAAGGCGTTAAAAAAAGCAACACAGTTGATAACTTGTAAAATGTGTATTTTTATATTTTTAAATTATGGTTAAGCTCTGATTTTGTATGTAACAAATCTCAATTACCGAGAACAAAATGGCAATAGCAAAGATTTCAGGGAGCAATTTGGACCAAAGATGGCAAAAATCAGAGTGACAAGTATACACAAGAAAAACGTGCTATAAATGTAGATGTAGGAATTTATAATAAGCAAATGTTGATTCAAAAAGCATAATAAATCTTTGACAATGGGAAGTAAAGTTGTGAGGTCAGGGGGTACAGGCAGGCATAAGAGTCCCAATTTTCTATGGGTCATGCTTCCAGAGTTTACATCAGGACTTTGTCCACGATACTTTCCAGCAATGACACTCACACTACATGGGTTTGGGCATGGTAGGCACCTAATTAGCATGGAGTCAATAGGCATGCGCACTCTGGGTGTATATGGCACTAATCTAAGCTGCTGAGAAATCTGGCCTGACTGCCAAGTCTGTGGGTTGTTGGGGCAGAAATACAGAAAATTGGGTAAGGGAGATATAGTTATATCATTAACAAAATAAAATTTGTCACAGGATTGCACTTAATCAGAACAGGTGTCCTTGTGGGGTGCTTTGCTAGTGCTCCTGGAAGGGTTTAAAATAAGTTAGCAGGGGAATGGGAGTCAGGATGCAACATTAGAGAGGAAAAGTAATGGCGCACAAGTAATTGGGAAAGACAAATAACAGGAGAGTAAGAAATAGTTATGATTTCTTTTACTCTGTCATGGGAAGTGAGCATCGCTGGCTAGGCCAGCATTTGTTGCCCATCCCTAATTGCCCTTGAGAAGTTGGTAGTGAGCCACCTTCTTAAACAGCTGCAATCCATATGATGTAGTTACACACATGGTGCTGCTAGGAAAGCAGTTCCAGTTTTTTGACCCAGGGACAGTGAAGCAAGGGCAATATATTTCCAAGTCAGGATGGTGAGTGTCTTTGAGGCCTTCTAGGTGATAGAGGTTGCAGGTTTGGAAGGCGCTGTCAAAGAGGGATTGACGAGTTTGTTTTTAATGCATTCTTTCTTGCGACTTGGGCATTGCTGATTTATTGCCCATCCCTAATTGCCTGTGAGAAGGTGATGGTGAGCTGCCTTCTTGAACTGCTGCAGTCCATGTGGTGTAGGTACACCCACAGTGCTGTTAGGGAGGGAGTTCCAGGAATTTGATCCAGCGACAGGGAAGGAATGGTGATATAGCTGCAAGTCAGGACAGCGTGTGGCTTGGAGGGGAACTTGCAGGTGGTCGTGTTCACATGCATTTGCTGCCTTTGTCCTTCTAGGTGGTAGAGTTCGCAGGTTTGGAAGGTACTGTCGAAGGAGCCTTGATTTGTTCTTGCAGTGCATCTTATAATGGTACACACTGCTGCCACTATTCATCAGTGGTGGAAGGAATGAATTACAGATATCACAGAATTGTTACAACGCAGAAGGAGGCCATTTGGCCCGTTGTGTCAGCACTGGCTCTCCAAATGAGCAATTCACCTACTGACTTCACCCTGTAACCCAGCATATTCTTCCTTTTCAGATAAGTCTAATTTCCTTTAAATGTCTTGTTTGAACCTGCCTCCACAACACTCTCAGGCAGTGTATTCTAGACCCCAACCACTCGCTGCATTAAAAGGTTTTCCCTCATATCGCTTTTGCTTCTTTGGCCAATTACTTTAACTGCATGCCCTCTCATTCTTGATCCTTTCATGAGTGAGAATAGTTTCTCCCTCTCTATTCGGTCCAGACCCCTCATTATTTTCAATACCTCTATCAAACTTCCTCATCTTCTCTTGTGTAACTTATATTGTATTTTCCCATTTGGGCCAGAGGCACCAACTCTCTCTATTTCACCCTTTTATATTCTGCTTCGCTGTACCAATACAGGCTCACATCATGGGGATTGAACTGCTGGTTGTTTAAGGTGGTGGACGGGGTGCCAGTCAAGTAGGTTGATTTGTCCTGGATGGTGTTAAGCTTCTTGAGTGTTGTTGGAGCTGCACTCATCCAGGCAAGTGGAGAGTATTCCATCACGCTCTTGATTTGTGCCTTGTCAATGCTGGACAGGCTTTGGGAAGTCAGGAGGTGTGTTACTCACCACAAAATTCCTGCCTCTGACCTGCTCTTGTAGCCCACAGTATTTATATGGGCTAGTCCAGTTCAATTTCTCTTCAGTGTTAAGCCCCCAGGATATTGATAGTGAGGGATTCGGTGATGGTAATGCCATTGAATATCAAGGGGTGGTGATCAGATTCTCTCTTGTTGTAGATGGTCATTGTCTGGCACTTGTGTGGTGCGAATGTTACTTGCCACTTATCAGTCCATGCCTGTATGTTGTCCAGGTCTTGCTGCATGTGGACATGGACAGTTTCAGTGTATAAGGAGTCATAATAGATGCCGAACATTGTGCAATCATTAGCAAACATCCCCACTTCAGACTTCAGGAGGGAAGGTAATTGGGGAAGCAGCTGAAGATGGTTGGGCCTAGGATACTACCCTGAGGAATTCCTGCAGTGACGTCCTGAGACTAAGATGATTGACCTCCAACAACCACAACTATCTTCCTTTGTGCTAGGTTTGACTCCAACCAGTGGACAGTTGCTGTGGTGCATCTTATAGATAGTATACACTGCTCCCACTGTGCGCCAGTGGTAAAGGGAATGAATGTTCAAGGTGGTGGATGAGGTGAAAATCTAGTGGGATGCTTTGTTCTGGATATGGTCAAGCTTTCACAGCATTGTTGGAGCTGCCTTCAAGCAGGAATGTGGAGGGTATTCAATCACACTGCTGACTTGTGCTTTGTGGACAGGAGGTGAGTTACACATCACAGAATTCCCAGCCTTTGACCTTCAAGCCACAGTATTTATATGGCTGGTCCAGTTAAGTGTCTGGTTAATATAAACCCGCAAAATGTTGGTGGCGAGAGATTCAGCAATGATAATGCAGCTGAACGTCAAGAATGGATGGTTAGATTCTCTCTTGTTGGAAATGGTCATTAGCTGGCACTTGTGTGGCACAAATGTTACTTGCCTCTCAGTGGAGAGTTTTCCCTCAGATTCTCATTGGTCCTGCTTTTTGTGGACAGGACATATCTGAGCAATTTTCCACAACGTTGGGTAGATGCCAGTGTTGCAGCTATACTGGAACAGCTTGGCTCGGGGTGTGGCTAGTTCTGGAGCACGATATTCAATGGGGTCAGAATAAGGTGTAATTCAAGAAATTCTAGATTAGGTGGGTTTTTTTTCATTCATGAGATTTGGGCGTCGCTGAATCAGCCAGCATTTATTGCCCATCCCTAACTGCCCTTGAGAAAGTGGTGGTGAGGTGCCTTCTTGAATTGCTGCAGTCCATGTGGTAATAGCCAGGCTAAAAAAATTGGCGTAGATAGGCAAGTAGGAATATGATGTGATGGTGATAATGAAGACCTGGCACAGATACTAAATACTACTAGATACGAGGCTCGGAATTTCATTAATTCAGGCCAACTTGGGAGGCTGTTAAAAATAGCGTGAGCTCACAATTCTCTGATTTTCTCCCCTATTTCCGGTTTTGGTAATTTTTGCCTCTGTGGAATAAGAGTAACAACAATGAGGCAATCCGGCAACTGCATCAACAGAAGAAGTTAGAACTGATGGTGAGACATCTGTTTTGCCAGACAGTCTCATTGTGAATGCTTGGCTGAGTTTCAAGAATTACTAATGCACAGCAGGTAATGTTTGTTTCATTGGCATCTTTATTACCTTGTAATCAGTTATTCTTTCTTTGAAGGGTTTTCTCAATGTCCCTGTGCTTACTTACACAAGATTAACTGTGTTAATCCACTGTGAAGTGGATTAAAGCTTTTTTGTCATTGGTGGAATGATTGGCTGTGGTTGACGCTTTTTTGAAGTTGTAAGTTGAACAGATTTTTTCACAGTAGATTTTCAATGCCTCTTGGCTTACTTTGTCAGCTTCATGAACATTTCAAAGAATTGTTAGACTTTTCAATGCCTCACTGGTTCTGTATGTCATGGGTACTGGGACAGTGGGTATGGAGGATGCACAGGGGCCATGGAAGGGACATGGGGGATATGAGGGGGCATGGAATGAGCATGGGAGATATGCAGGGTATAGAAGCAGCATGGGCAATATGAGGGCATGGTAGATATCGGGGGCAGGGGAGATATAAAGGCATGGAGGGGGCATGAGGTTTTTGGGGGCATAGCAGGAGCATGTGAGATGTGGGGGCATGGAATGGGCATGAGAGATATGAGGGAGCTTAGAGGGGACATGAGGAGTGGCTGAAACGGTGAGGGGCGAGGGCTTGTAGGCCTGACAGTCATGACTATTTCTGATCAGATGTCACAGTATACAGAAGTGGGCCTTCTAGCTTGCCAACCTCTCCATCGATCCACTTCCTTTGATGCCTTGAGCCTGCCACCGGAGGCAGCGAGCCTGATTCCATCCTGCCCTCACCTCCCTGGAGCAAAAATATAGCGGGCAGAAGCCTCTTTAATTGAGACAGATTTGCAGAGTTGGAAACATTCCCGACTAATGTCCCACTTCCTTCACAAAAATCCAGCCCTAGGTGTCCAGAAAAGATAGGGAAGGAAAGAAAAGAGAAGGGCTGGCAGTATGATTTAGGAGAATATTGCAGCAATGCAGAGAGAGGTTGGCCTAGAATAATCAAAACAAAACCTATTTGGTTAGAGCTAAGAAACTATGGCAGTATCATTATACTACTGGCTATATTATATAGGCCACCAACTGGTTAGCAAAGATATGGTGGATCAAATTTGTAAAGAAATTACAGAGAGGTCCAAAAATTATGATGTAGTGATAATAGGAGACTTCAATTATCTTAATATGTATTCTAGGATAGTAATAGTATAAAGGGCAGAGAAGGGGAAGAATTTCCAAAGTGTGTTCAGGAAAATTTTCTATGTCAGTATGTTTTTGGCCCAACCTGGAAGGAGGTATTGCTGGATCTGGTTCTGTGGAATGAAGAATGAGTCAAATGGCTTAAGGGGAACATTCTGGGCACTGTGATAATAGTATCATAAGGTTTAGGTTAGCTATGGGAAAGGGCAAGGAGCAACCCAGAGTAAAAAATAGTTAATTGGGTACAGCAAATTTTAATGGGCTGTGGGAGGATCTAGCTTAGTTAAATTGGAATCAAAGATTGAGAAGAAAAACTGTAATGGAACAATGGACTACCTTAAAGAGAAGATAGCTTGCGTACAGCTGAGGTACTTTCCCACAAGGGGGAAAGATAGAGCAAACCATAGTTCTCTGGTCATGAAAGAGATTGTGAATAACATTAATCAGAAAGAGGATGTGTATGACAAATGTTAGGTTGATAACACAATTGAGAACCAGGCTGAATATAGAAAATTCAGAGGGGAAGAAAGAAATAAGAGAAGCAAATAGAGAGTATAAGAAGCGATTGGTAGCTAATGTAAAAGAGAATCCAAAAGTCTCATATAAGAATAGCAAAAGGGTAGTGAAAGGAGCAGTGGAGCCATTTAGGGTCCAAAAAGGGGGTTTACACATTGAGGCAGAGGGCCAGGCTAAAATGCTAAATGAGTACTTCCCACCTTTCTTTACCAAGGAAGAGAATGCTTCCAAAATTATTGTGAAAGAGGAGGTCATTGAGATGCTGGATGGGCTAAAATTTGATAAAGAGGAGGCATTAGAAAAGATAGCTGTCCTTAAGGACCAGAACTTGCTTACCAAGATCAGATCAAATGCAACCAAGGATACTGAAGCAGGTAAGGGTGTAAATTGTGGCAGTATTAGCAATAAGTTTCCAGTGGTCCTTAGATACAGGAGTAGAGCCAGAGGACTAGAGAACTGCAAATGTTACACCATTGTTCAAAACATGGATAAACCCAATGACTATATCCAGTCAGCTTAACTTCTAAGTTTAAGGTGGAAAAACTTTTGGGAATGATAAGCCATGACAAAATTAATAGCCACGTGGACACTTAAGCAAAGTCAGCACATACTTGTTATAAGTAAAGTGTGTTTAACTAACTTGTATGAGTTTTTGATGAGTATAATGCAGTTGATATGCTGTACACGGAGATCCAAAAGACATTTGAAAGTGCCTCATAACAGGACTGGCTTGTCAGCAAAATTAAAGCCCGTGGAGTGAAAGGGACAGTGGCAGCATGGATACACAGTTGGCTGAGTGACAGGAAACAGAGTATGAGCACATGGTTGTTTTTTTTGAACTGCAAAAAGGTATATAATAGGGTTCCTGAGCAGTTGTTATTAGAATCATTGCTTTTCTTGATCTATATTAGTGATCTTGATTTGGGTGTACAGGGCAAAATTTCTAGATTTGTGGATGACACAAAACTTGGAATTATTGCGAACTACGAGGAGGATAATGACTTCAACTGGACAAACACAGCTGGTGGAATGGGCAGACATATGGCAGAGAAAATCTAATGCAGAGAAGTGTGAAGTTGTACATTTTGGTGTGAGGAATAAAGCGTGGCATTATAAAATAAAGGATACAATTTTAAAGAGGGTGCAGGAGCAGATGGACCTGGGCGTGTATGTGTACAAATTGTTAAAGTGGCAGTGAGAAAGTGGTTAATAAGATGAACAGGATCCTGGGCTTGATAAATAGAGGCATAGAGTACAAAAGCAAGCAAGTTATGGTGAACCTTTATAAGACACTTGTTCGGCCTCAACTGGAGTATTGTGTTCAGTTCCTGGTAACGTGCTTTAGGAAGGATGTAAAAGCATTACAGAGGAAAGATTTATGAGAATAGTTCTGGGATGAGGGACTTCAGTTACGTGGATAGGTTACAGAAGTTGGGGCTGTACTCCTTTGAGAAGACTTGAGATTTGATAGATGTGTTCAAAATCATAAAAGGTCTGGACAGAATAGATAGAGAGAAACTGTTCCCATTAAAGGAAAGGTCAAGATGTAGAGGACACCGATTTAAGGAGAATGGTGAAAGAAACAATGGCAACATGAGGAAAAACTTTTACGCAGCAGGTGGTTAGGATCTGGAAAGCACTGACTGAGAATGTGGTAGAAGCAGGTTCAATCATGGCTTTGAAAAGAGAATTGGACAATTATCCAAATAGAAAATATTTGCTACGGGGGAAAAGGCAGCAGAGTGGGACTATCTCAGATGCTTTTGCAGAGAGCTGGCATGGACACATGGTTGCCTGCTGTGCTGTAGCCATTCTATGGTTCTATGATCTTTAGGGCTCCAAACCACCCCACTTTATGGGGCCCACTTTCACACCAGAGGCTGCTATGCCTCTTTTCATTTGGTGTACAGGCTTCCAACTGTAAATCTGGGTTATCTAAGGCTGGAGGAAACCTTCCATCTTTTGATAGTACAGACCACAATCCCAATTTGGACCTCATCTTCTGCCATGGGGCTCACTTTCACTGTTCAGGAAGCTGGTAAGCCTCTTCTCACTTGTTACACAGGCTTCTAATCTTATGCTGGGTCCTGTAAGGCTGAGGATGCAGGGATTTCCAAAACAGAGTGTTCCCAGCCCTCTGACGTGGGCACCCTTGCAAAAGACAACATATACAGGAAACTGCCCAGTAAATCCTGAACCAAGCATTTCAGGGCCCCAGCAGTGTTTGTTGTTGTTCAAGATGTCTTCAATCAAAGCTACTGCAGGTGTCCGCCAGAACAGCAATGGAATTTTGACCGCAAAGTTTAAATAGATAGATTGATTAGATAACTTTACCTTTCAGTAAATTCCTAAGTGAGGAGCAGTGGACTGGATACATCTATAGCCAATTCAATACAGTCAATGTCTGACATGCTATATTTCAACAATTTATGCACAAATGACATAGAAATGTTAGTTTATTCATAAAAATGCTATAAATAGTTAGAAATGTTCAACAACATTTGTAAGTCTTGCATCATCTATTAATTTCTGCTGTAGCCATGTTTTGTCACATATCAGTACATTTAGTTTAGAACCACATTTAAGATGAGAAAAATTAGAAATGGCAGAAAGGTCAGAGTTAATCAATGTATTAGTGCTAAGGAGACATATGTCAGTAATTTAAACCTGCATGAAAAGAAAAGAAATACAAATATACAAATACTTACTAAGAATGCAGAATACTGTATACATGGATTTTTTTACAGGCTAATTTCTAACAGCATCTGATGATAGTGCTTGAAAAGCCAAACTTACCGTCAAGCCTCATTAATTTTTGTTATGACTTTCTTATATTTATGCCAGGAGTCTAATCAGATGTTTAAAAAAAATTGCTTTATAATTTCATCATATTTTGTGGAAATAGATCTCTACTAGTGAAGTTTACATGAAAATGCAATTAGTTGGTAGAAATATGTCAGACTTGCACATCTACATCATTAATAATGCAATAGCACCTCTTTTGATTACTGCAACCTAACTGGTTGTGAGGTGCCCTTAAATGCTGATTACATGTCATTACAAAGTGAACTACAAGTCAGATAATTCAGTTCTACATTATGAATAATGATACAATAGGTCAACTACCCCAGCCAAATGTGGCACGAGCTTTATTCTTGAGTGTCCATCTCTATTTGTAGCCTGGCCAAAGTGGTCACACTTTTTTAATGGTTTTTTTTCCCAGTTAGTTTGGGGATCCTTACTGTTCACAGGCCAGGCTATAAAATTGGGCCCCCAACTTCAAGTGCCTGATTGTGATGCACCCAATTTTGTGAGATACAAGTTTGTGGGAGAAAGGAAGCAGCGCAACTGGCAAACCAATCCAACTTTATGTAATTAATTAAACCAGGTCCAACACTGAATTACATGACTTCAGGTGACGTTCTGCCACCAACATGCATCTTGCCCAAAATAATAAGCATGAGATAGGTCAATGGGTCTGAGTTGCTTTGCCTTAATTGTTAATGCAACGTTGCCAGTGCGCTACTTAATTTTCAAGTGTAATTTTTCTGTCTGTATTTATGTCTTTTTGCTAATGCTTTATCTAGCAAAGCAAAACTTTCTTGAACTGTTAGATATGTCTGCTATAGTATAAATTGTATAAATAAGAGTTGAGAGGATGGGAGACCAATTCGTTCTTCGTATAGTGCTTTATGAATTGGATGAGAGCTAATTAATGACAGTACAATATGTTTAGAACCAAAGGCACCTCAGATGGAACGTTCACAGCAGGCAATATTATAGAACCCACGATTCCAGACCATGGCTGCCTGGGTATGACAATGGAGACTTATCTTTGCAGATGCACTGGGCCTGATAGTAACCCAGTTGGAGATTCTGAGTGAAGGATGAGGGGGCAGCATGGTGGGGGAGAACAGATGATGTGAAACCTAGTTTTATCATGTCAGAATTTCGAGTTTCAACATGAGTGCCTAATTATCATTTTACTTCCAGGTTTTCTTTTTCCAATATGTGTCAGTGGATGTGATGCATATCTGCATGACACAATCTCAATTTGAATACTTAAAGAGCTGGAACTTGGAGCATTTGGAAAGTTTTCCAGAGAGATGGGAATTTTAAAAGATGGACTCAGGAAGCTCAAAGGCTAAGTCCTGCTTTAACAATGCTTCACCTGATGCACTGCTGGGGTCAGTAAGGATTAAGAAGGAGATAATCTTCCCCAACAACAAGAAGAAGAAACTCACTGCTGTCATGAAGAAGATGCGGTTGAAGGCGGCTGAGGAATTTGTCGTCACAGGACACTATGAGTTGTCTTCTTCCATGGATATAATGGCCAATTTTGTAGAATAGCAAATGCGACAGTCAAATGAGTCCACTTGACTGTGGCCGTGCAGACACTGAATGCTCATGTATTTGGCACCTTAAATAGAGAAAAGGTAAAGAAAAGCTTTGTAGCTCAACAAAGGTATGCATGTGGATGTTTGACAAAATGCTATGATGTTAAGTTTCTGTTGTTTCGGAGTACCACATAACATTCCTTATTTTGCACCACTTTCCCATCTTGTCCACACTTGGTTGCTGAGCGCTGGAACATCTCTTCAATTGCTTTGTGACAAATGGGAAATCATGAATTCACAGCAGCCAAGTAGATGGATATGCAATCAGTGGATGCTTAGTACAAGGACAGTTTTGTGTCAGTGGAATTGGGGGATGGGTGAGGGGGCAGGAAAGTGGCCTTTGCATGTGATTGTTACATTGGTCCAATGGTAGTGATACACTGAACTTTACAGCTAAAAGGGAATTCCTGGCATCCTGGATATCAATGTGAGCAGCTGGTACAGTGTTAGGGCTACCATCCCCATCCTCTGCCTCCTCCTCATTCTTCCTTCTTCATTAGATTCGACCAGAGATGATGTTTGCTCAGCACCTTGTTCCTTCTGCAGCTCCAATCCTTACTGCTGTGCAATGTTGTAAAGAGGTATCACGCCAAGGTCATTCTGAAGGGAAGCTCCAGATCTGTCTAGAAAC
The DNA here is from genome assembly GCF_017639515.1 of Carcharodon carcharias. NCBI lineage: Eukaryota > Metazoa > Chordata > Chondrichthyes > Lamniformes > Lamnidae > Carcharodon > Carcharodon carcharias. Next base: position 71,212,761 of record NC_054477.1, on the reverse strand, counting down.
CTGAAGGGCATCTTCAGCATGTTGATCACTTGTTCACTGACATATATTGTTGTCATATGGCTGTCACTGTTCCATTCTTGGGCTTTATTGGTGGAATTCCTCACAGGCATTATCAGCCAAGTTTGAAGGAGGCATCCTTTGCTCCTACTAGCCATTCCTTGAGTCTGATTGCAGGTCCAAAAAGGTTGTGAAGCATCACAGGATGAAAATATCATTGCTGCTCCCCAGAGATGTTATACACAGTGGTATATACCTTTCAAAAAATCAAAAGTCATCTCAATCTGAAATGTTAATTCGATTTCTCTCCAAAGCTTCCTGACCTAGTGAGTATTTCCAGCAGTTTTGTTTGGATATTGTGTATACTTTTCCTTGCAGGCGCATATCAGCTGAAGAGTAATGAGCCCTTTGTGGTTTATGAATACTCTTGGCGGTATTCCTGATCTGGGGGTGCATGGATTGCCACATGTGTGCAGCCAATGATGCATCTTTGTGTCCTTACAACTTACTTGTCCACCTAACCTTTGTGTCATCAGCAAGCTTGGATACATTGGTCCACTCAGCTAAATCATTGACATTGATTATAGATACCTGAGGCCCAAATACTGATGATTGTATTACTATCCTACTAGTTACAACCTGTCAACCTGAAAATTACCCATTTATTCCTACCCTGTTTTCTATTTGTTAGCCAACCCCAAACCCATTCAAATACCTTACCCGCAATCCCATAAGTCCTAATGTTCTTTGGGACATCCTACTGAATGCTTTTTGAAAATCCAAATACAATGCATCTACTGGTTCATTCTTATCCACCCTCCTCATTACTTCTGCAAAGAACTCTAGCAAACTTGTCCAATACATTTTCCCTTTCATAAATTTGGACTCTGCCAATCAGCCAATCATATGATTTTTTAAGTGCCCTGCTTTCACATCCCTAGTAATAGCTTCTAGGATTTTCACTACTATTGATGTCAAACTAACTGGCCTATAGATCCCTGTTTCCTTTCTTCCACCTTTCTTGAATAGTGGTGTTACATTTGCTATTTTCCAATCCACAGGGACTGTTCTAGGATCCAGGAAACTCTGGAAGATCAAACCCAATACATCCACTATTTCTGTAGTTATCACTTTTTAGGCCATCAGGTCTTGGGCATTTGTCAACTTTTAGCCAAAATTTTTCCAGTACCATTTCTTATTAATTTCTTTAAGTTCCTCATTCTCAATGGGCCCTTGGTTCTCTATTATTTTCAAAATACCTTTTGTGCCTTTCGCTATGAAGGCAAATACAAAATATTTATTTAATGTCTCTGCCATTTCCTTTCTTCCCATTATAATTTCTCCTGTCCCTGCTTCTAAGGGGTCCAGGATAACCTTTGCTAATCTCTTCCCTGTTACATACCTATAGAAGTTTATACAATCTGTTTTTTTATGTATCTTAATAGTTTATTCTAATTTTCTATTATCTCTTATCAATTTCCTGGTCATCCTTGCTGAATTTTAAAATTCTTCCAATTCTCAGGCTCATGCCTTTTGGCACATAATATTATAAGCCTCTTCCTTTATTCCAGTATTATCTTTAACTTAACAGAGTTGACCACCAGGGCGCATTTCAGTGCCCACAAGATGGAAGGCTGCTACAAAGATCTTTAATATCTCTCGTTAGCCAAGGTGGACCACTTTTCCCTCTGGGTTTTTATTAATTAAGAGATTTCATATTCATTGCAAGTTATGTATTGATCCTTTAAATTATTACTATTATTTTTATCTACTGTCATATCTTTTAATTCAATTCCCTTATCTACCTTAGTCAACTCACCCCTCATACATATGCAGCTTGCTTTGCTCAGATTTAAGATCCTAGTTTCAGACTTAATTAAATCATTCTCAAACACAATATGAAATTGTATCATGTTACGATCACTCTTACCCAGGAGTTCCTTTAACATAACTAACCCTGTTGCTCAGAGAATACAAGATCTTAAATGGCCTGTTCCCTAGTTAGTTCCTTGACATATTGATCTAGGAAATTACCATGTATACATTTCATAAACTCATCCTCCATGCTATTGCTGCAAATTCCACTTACCCAGTCTATATGGAGATTGAAGTCTCCCGTAATTGCTGCCTGACCTTTTCTCCAAGTTTCGATAATTTCTGATTTGCACTTCACCTGACACTAAAACTACTGTTACAGGGTATAAACTACCCATATTAGTGATTTTTATCCCCCTTGTTGTTTCGTAGCTCCACCAAAACTGATTCTACATCTTGATTTTCTGAGCTAAGATCATTTTCTCTCTACTGATTTTATCCTATCTTTCTTTAACAGGGCTCCCCAGGCATCATCATCACCCACCACCATCACCACCAACACCCTCCCGCAACACCCTACCTTTTCTATTTTGCTTATTTCTTCTAAAAGTCAAGTATCCTGGAGTATTTAGTTCCCTACCGTGGTCACTCTGTAACCACCTCTCTGTAATGGCTATTAGATCAAACTTATTATTTCAGCCATCTATTTTGTTGCAAATGCTTCCAGCATTTGCATATAGTGCCTTTAGATTTGATATTTTTCTATCTTTCCTTAATGTCACCTTAATCACAAATGTTCTATTACCTTTGCTAAGCTCTCAGTCCCTTCCTGGCTCACTCAACTTGTTTTTATCCAAACCCTATTCTGTATACAACATTGACGTTTCTCTTACTGACCCTTCAAGCCTTTGTACAAAAATGATTTCAGTATCATACTGTGCTCCAATGGTGAGTTCTAGCTAAATTTTTTAATATAAAATTCACTATGTGATTTCACAGTATGCCCAGCCATACAGGCTTCCTGATTGCAATCTTGCTCTGACCTGCTTTAAAAGTAACAGTATATTTTGCACTTCATTGCCAGGATTGTTCAGAGGGTGTAATTTCCCTTCCCGCCATCCAAGGAGTTGGTGGTGATCACATTGCGCCAATACTGGCTGCCCCACACCCATTTAAGCATTAATTGGCTGGAGGTGGGGCTTCCGCCCCTCACTCAAGGGGAAGGCCTGCCTCAGAAACCTGCTGGCAAATCTGGTTGGCCAGTAGCTCTCTAGTCCCTGCAGCACCAGAAGCTGCAGTGGACAGGACTGGAACTGCAAGCAGTCCTCAGAGTCCAAGGGCTGAATTTTCCCTTTGGCGTGCAGGGAAATGACGCACGGTGACGTCGGCGAGCGTCCCAACGTCATTGCACACCATCACGATATTTCGCTGGGCGGCGCACGATGATGTCCAACGTGCCCCCGCCATTAATTAACGGGCCAATTAAGGCCCTCGAGGCATCAATCGACACCGATTTTTCGGCGCCCATGTGATTTTCGGCTCAGCACATGAGCACAACAGGGCAGGCGGATAGGACACATTTGTATTAACCTTATCCACGGGCTGGATAAGAGGGCTCACTGGGGTCACGAGTGTGCACAGTCAAGCATTTATTTCTGAAAATTTTGGAAACTTGCCTGTGTAATCTGCAGTACTTCAAAATGCATAGCAGCTGCTTTTTCTGGACTCTAACCTTCAGGTCAGCACTCTGCAGTGAGTAATCTTTTCGGGGCCTGCAGGTTTCAAAGAGCCTTCCCTTAGCCTGGGAACGGGATCTGAACTGTCCACTGGAGGCAGCTCCTGTGAGGGGGAAGAGAGAGCTAGAAGGGGGAGGAGACCAGGAGTACACATTCAGCCTCCAGGGGAGCCACCTTTGGGGGTACAGGCGTAGGCACAAGGAGTGCAGGGCCATGAGGTAGTCCAAGGCGGAAGGGGCCACAGAAGATACCACTATCCTGCTGCCAGAGTATACAGGCGGCAAAGCAGCTACCTCAATATGACTGAGGTGCAGTGCCGAAGGAGGCTGTCTCTCTCTCTCAAGGGAGACAGTCAACTATATCTGTCAGATGATTGGCCCTGAGATCTCCCCTAATTGTATGGGTGGACACCCCATGCCAGCAGCTCTGAAGGTCACAGCTGCCCTCAACTTCTGTGCCACTGGCTCCTTCTAGGGGTCAGTGAGTGATCTTTGCAGTGTCTCCCAATCAGCTGTCCACAGTTGTGTCAAGCAAGTTACAGAAGCTCTGTTCAGGTGTGCATTAACATTCATCCACTTCCGCTGCGACCAGGCAAGTCAGACACAGCGAGCCTGAGGCTTTGCGGCCATTGCTGGCTTCTCCCACATCCAGGGTGCAATAGACTGCACACATGTGGACATCAAGGCGCCAGCAGGTGAGCCTGGTGCCTTCGGCAACAGGAAGGGATTCCACTCCATGAACGTGCAGATAGTGTGTGACCACAGGTTGCAGATTCTACAAGTCTGTGCCAGGTACCCAGGCAGCTTCCATGATGCCTACATCCTCAGACACTCCCAGGTGCCGGGGCTCTTCAGTGCTCCTGCCCGGCTGGATGGATGGCTGCTGGGTGACAAGGCCTATCCCCTCACAAGGTGGCTCATGACGCCTCTCCGCCATCCAAGAACAGAAGCTGAGCTGTCTCTGCTGTCCTGTTGGCCTCGATGACCTTGGTGGTCGTTCTCTGGCCCGTGGAGCCAGTGCTGGCACCCCCCGGGAGGGAGCTGCCAGTTCCACAGCTGGCATCTCCCCAGTTGCCGCAGCCTCACCGAATGCTACGGTCACTGGGAGAGGGGTGGAGGAGATGCCGCCCTTATCCGGAGGGCCCTGAGAGGAGCCCACAGAGACACCAAGCAGCTACTGCGTCGACGTGAGGTCGCTTCAGACCGCCCTGCTCACCGTGGATGGATGGGCACCGAACTAGGAAAGTTGATGCCCAAACCATCTCCCACACTGGCACTGACCAGCTGAGGTCAATGCCGATCTGAGGGCTTGCTGGTCAGAGTACATCCCCAGGAAGCCCTGACGGGTCTCCTGGAGGAGCGTCTCCACGAGAGTAGCCACTCTTTCCACGGAGGACACTGATTAGACCTCAGGTGTGAGAGGAGGCTTCTGCTGCTCCTCCTCCTGGCCCCACTCTGACGATACTGAAAGGAAGAACAAGGACAGTGGATCAGTTAACGTGGAGACAATGTCAAAGTGCATCCCTGACCCCTGGATCATTATGCGCTCATCCTTTCATAACCAATGCTCAAGCCCTGTTGCAAAATTAAATCAATTAACATTCAGCAATGATTTGCTGTTGGGAGAACAATGCTGACCTCACTTTTGGGCATAAATACCTGGCCTTGGTACCCCAGTCTCACCAACACTAGTGGACCTTGGTGCATGGCGCCTCTCCGGATCCAGGGCCTCCTGCCCAAAGCAGCTAAGAATGGCGATCTGCGTCTGGCCACTGCCAGTCCTCACACGCTCCGTAACGTTATAAGCATTCTTCTCCTGAAAAAGAGAGACGAGCATTGATAATTGAAAATTGCACATGGACTCTCTTCGTGCATGGCCCACCCCACACAGAGTGGGACATATCTGGGCTCCAGTGCCTCCTCACCCCGCTACTGCCGAACACTCACACAAAGATGCTAGGCCTGCTCCCCACTCCCTCACTCCCCCCTTGGACACATGCTGCCTACATCACATTAGGCACCACACAGTTTATCCTTCCATAGCAAGGAGGCGCAAGAACATGGAGCGCAGAGGGCATCAGATGGTTCATTGCCATGCCACCTTGAAGCTCCGCTCCCAGCATGTCATCACCCTGACTTGGACATGCCCTGCAGTTCAAGCACAGCGCCTAGGTGTAGCTCCTCCAGGTTGCCCCCCAAACCAGTCATGTGGGACTCAGTGTACCACATGCTGCGGGGGCAAAACACATCTATTCATCACCATCTCAGGCTGACCTCAGCATGGGCAGTATCTGTTTGCCCACGCAGCAAAATACAAATGAAATCAATGATTCAACGCAGTCACTACACTCAGACTGGGGGGAGGATGGGGAAGCAGGGGGGTAAGCCGACCTGCTGGGTTAAATGACCAATGCCAACATGGTACTTACCCTGCCAGAGTGCAACAAGTCATTGAAGCACTTGTGACACTGGATCCAGATGTGCTGCACCACATCATAGGAGCTCACCACCTCCGCCACCTCCTTCCAGGTATGTTTCGTCATATGGGGGGGCTTCCTCCTCCCATCCTGGGGAGCCAGCACTTTTCGCCGTGCTGCCACCTCGTTGAGGAGGACAGCAAGGCAGTCATTCAAGAAACAAGGGCCACACTGGCCCCCTGCCCTACCCTCTGGCCCAGCCTGTCCCACTGCCCTACCCTCCAGCCTCGCCTGCTCCGCAGGCCTACCCTCCAGACTGGCCTGCTCCGGACTGGTGAGCCCTTTCACTTGACATTGTGAGCAGCCTTGCAAAGGCTGCCAGCCCTTCTGATAAACAGGCTGCCAGGACGCCACTGGACCCAGCAGACAATGCACTCCCGCCGCTGCCCACCCATTCCCGCTATCCTCTGGAGTCGAGCATTACACTGGGCGGGACTTAATTGGCCCGCCCACATAAAATGGCGGCACGGACCCAATCGCGGGCGGCGATCAGGTCCATGCCCACTCCCGCTCTGCCCCCCACCCCCAGCCAAACTGAAAATTCAGCCCTAAGTGTTGGGAGTTTGGGACCAGGTAAGTTTTGGGGGTCTCATGGAGAGTAGGTGATCCCAGGGTGTGGGCAAACCCAGAAGAAAAAAGCAGTTCAGACCAGTACTCTTATTTCCCAGTTTTTAATAGTGCTCCATTTTAAGATATACAAGACCAGTGCAGCCAGTATTCTTATTTCCCAGTTTTCACTGTTTTATTCGTTCTGGGGAAGGGGGTATGGCTGTTGGTGGGGAAGCCTTGTGGGGGAGGCAGTACAGAGTCTAGACATTTTGGGGGTGGAGGCTGTTGATGGAGGGCTCCTCCATATTTTCCCACCTGAAGCCCCAGCAGGGTCACTTCTCAAGCTCCCTTCATGGCCCTGAACTCCTCCCGCCAGTCTGAAAATCGGGGCTGGGCAGGAAATGGCACTTAAGTAGTCATTAATTGGCCACTTACTTGTTCAATGTAATGCTTTGGCATTATCAGAAATCATGGTGATTGCTTTATTTTTGTTTCATTTAAAAATAATGTTACTCTGAGTATTCTACAAACTTGGGGCGACGTGAGGGTTCACCTTTCATATATGTTTTCTTATATTTGATGTTTAATAAACAAAAATATATAAACTGGAGGCAGTACCAACAAGGTGGGCTACTAGAGATAGTGAAATTTCAGTTAAATTTAGGCAGAACTATCCATGCAGACTGCTGCAAAATTTCAGGTTCTTCCTAAAATGTCTGCTAAGGATTCCCAGTCACAAAGCCCCTTCCTGAGATCTCCTCCACATGCAGTAAAGCCTCAAACTCCAGCTCTCCCAAAGCTCATCCCCAGAAAATCACCTATGGCTCCAATGTTACCCAACTCTCTCTAAGCTCCTAACATCCCCACCAACTGTGTGCTGTTAAACCAGCTCTGACTGTTCTTTGCTATGAACTGCACCTGGGCCTCATTCCCTCTTACTTCAGGTCATGAAGTTTCCCTGCCTCTTCCCTTCTCAATCTCAGCAACAACTCTCTGCCAAGTTCTGTCTCATCCATGTATATTCAAACAGCTCATGGACAGCCTTTGCTGTATACCCATATTTGACTCAGTAGATGTTAGTTACCATCTCCAGCAAACCTTACATTTAAGAGAGTTAAAATATAAATATTTAACACATTGGTAAAGCAGCACAGGAGCATATGACAGAGCAAAACAGAGAGATTGGGAAACACATATATTGTAATATTTTACTAAAGCTACCTATTTCTTATAAATCAAGTATGTGGGCTTTCCATTCATGCCCACAAAGGAAAACAAAATTCTTAATTTCTCTTGAAACACATGGAACCCAATCTACCATTCTTTCTTGGACAAAGAAATGAGGGCTACTTACCACTGCCAAATGTATAATTTGGAATCAATATTGCAAGATGTTGAAACATGCTGCCAAAAGTGGTTAATGTTAAGAGACTGAAAAATTGGGTCAGACAAACAGTGGCAGAGTGACTGCCATCCCTAGGCAATCATAGCGCAGATTCTGTGGTCAATGATAAAGGAACGTCCCTCAGCATTTGCCTTGCTGACTGCTGCCACTGAGTTTTCTTGGGCTTTTGTGCAAAGACTTCTTCTAATCTGGCATCTGATTTTGCACAATGCATTCTACAGAATATCTGTGGCACCTGTAAACAGAACAAGAAACTCTGAGGCTCTTCAGCCAACTGAAGAATCACAGAAAGCTCATATGCAGGTACTGCAAACAATTAGGAAGACAAATGGTGCATCTACCTTTATTGCAAGATGTTGGCAGTATAGAGTTAGGAAACCTTGTTGCACTTTTACATGGTTTTGGTGAGACCACACGTGTGCACAGTTTAGATCTTCTTACCTAAGGAAAATTATACTTGCCTTATAGGGGATGCAACAATGGGCGGGATTTTCTGGCCCTGCAGTGGGCGAGACCGAAAAATCTTGCTCAAAGGCTCACTAGATTGATTCTTGAGGTGAGGGGTCTGGCCTTATGAGGATAGATTAAGTAGAATGGGTTCATTTTCTCTGGAGTTCAGAAGAATAGGAAGTAATCTCATTGAAATGTATAAAAGAGGGCTTGTCAGGGTAGATTCTGAGAGGGTGTTTCCCTCGTTATAGAGTCTAGAACCCGGGGGGGGGGGGGGGGGTCACATTTCCAGGATAAGGCATTTGTTATTAAGGACAGAGATGAGGAGAAATGTCTTCACTCAAGAGGATTGTGAATCTTTGGAATTAACAACCTCAGAAGCTGTGGATGCTCAGTCAATCATCATATTCAAGCCTGAGATTGACAGATTTTTGGGCACTAAGGAAATCAAGGGATATGGGGATAAAGCAGGCAAGTGGAGATGATGAAAATGTTCTGCCATGATTACTGTTGTAGTGTTGATTTTCCAGGCAACTTTTCTTGGTGGAAACATTGAACTTCATTTACAAGCAGCAGCAGCAACTACATGCATGCATCCAACTCTATAACTAAAGAACTCTCCCCCAGAGGTTCCCTGCACTGCTACCCCATTGGTTTACATAGATCATGTGATCTTACAACACAGGATTATTTTTAAAGCGACACTCCTACATTTATCAAAACTATATTTACTATATTCCTCCCCCTTTAACTTTTCTGTACATTTTGTATTTACAAGGATATTTATCTCAAGACATTACAATATTTACACTGGTCAAGAAATTACAAGATCAGTCTTTCATGTGGTTTCCTGATCCATGTGGAGCATTGTAGCTCTAAGACTTGCAATTCTTTGATCGGAACTACATTCTCTGAAGCCGCATTAACATCAGGTACTTATAGGCAGAGGCAGTTCAGTGTCTTCCACTCTGATAGAGACATCGGGCATGTCTATCCTTGGTTGAGCAACATTAACAGGAACCACAGGTTCAGCAATGGTTACAGGTGGAACATCAGTTTGTTGGGGTACCTCCCTTTTTCTTTAATGACCCATATGCTTATGGGTGATCCAGCCCTCCACTTCCACATGGTACAACAATGGTCCAGTCACAGAGCTTACTTTACCAGCTAATCACTTCGGTCTTCCATTAAAATTCTTTACATATACTGCTTCTCCAACAGTAAATTGTCGCTCATGACTGTGCAAATCATGAGTCACTTTTTGGTTCCCTTGACTTTTTTCCCATTTCCCTCCAAATTGGGAAGTATCAGGCTTAGTCTTGTTTGAAGACAGCACCTCATCAGTAATTCTGCATCCTCTTCCTATGTGTCTTCTTTTTACCACAGAATTTAGTCTTGGGCTTCTTTTTGACTTCACTGTCAGCCAAACCTCCCTCAGGTGGAATATCAACTTGTTTTAGTTCAGTCGTTGAGCTATACATGACTTTATTATCTACTTGCATCTTGGAAAGTTCTACAACTTTTGCTTTCAAAGCCTCTTTAGGTTCATTCAGCTTATTCTTCAGCTCTTCTGTTTCCTTCTTGTATCTGTTTGCTTCCTCCTGCATCTCTTCCTCTTAAACATTGCAACATCTACTCTGCCAACTGGTTCTTCAGTTTGTTCAGAGTGACATTAAATTCTTCCTGTTTCTCTTCATAATTTTCCAAAAGTACAAACTTTGACCTGAGGGATCCTTGTAGTGTGTGAAAGTCTTTCAACAGGTTTTCCTTTTCTTTGCGAAACTCACTTGCTTCATCTTGAATTCTGTAATTCAGCAGAGTCTCCTTGAGTTTCTTCTGCTATTTTTCCACGTTGTGTTTAAGTCAGTCGTCATTTCTTCAGATTGCTGAATGGCTACACAATCCTTTTTTATCTAGCTGCCGTCCTTGGACTCTCCGGGCTCTTTCTGAAGTACCTTGCCTTGCTCTTTTTGCAACTCAGTAACTCTATCTGCTTCCTTTTGAAACACCACTGGCCAATCAAGGTTAATTTCCCTCAACCAATTTCTAGGCTTAGTCTTCTGCCTTCTAATAACATTACTGGTAGCTGTGCTGTTTGGTGTCTATAATGAACTGCTACTCTGGTGATACATTTTACCTGGATTTCTTCACCTGTGCATATTTTCAACTTGTTTGTTCCAAATTTAATTCTTGAGCACCTTTATTTAAATATCTGAAAGTGTGTTCTCCTATTACAGTGGTGGAAGCGCCCGTGTCTACTTCCATTTTTAAGGGTTTACCATTCACTTTCACTGTGACAATAATTGGCTCTGTCTTCCCAACTTTCATGTTTAATAAGGAACTCTGGATCCCATGAGGTCTCATGGCATCAGGTCAAATATGGGCAAGGAAACCTCCTGCTGATTACCAAGTACTGCCCTCTCCCAGGTGGTGACTCAGTGCTCCTTCATGTTGAACACCACTTGGAGGAAGCACTGAGGGTGGCAAGGGTGCAGAATGTACTCTGGGTTGGGGACTTCAATGTCCATCACCAAGAGTGGCTCGGTAGCATGACTATTGACCGAACTGGCTGAGTCCTAAAGGACATAGCTGCTAGACTAGGTCTGCGGCAGCTGGTGAGAGAACCAAAAAGAGGGAAAAACATACTTGACCTCATCCTCACCAATCTGCCTGCCGCAAATGCATCTGTCCATGACAGTGTCGTTAGGAGTAACCACTGCACAGTCATTGTGGAGGTGAAGTCCCACCTTCACATTGAGGATACCCTCCATCGAGTTGTGTGGCACTATCATGCTAAATATTATAGATTTCGAACAGATCTAGCAGCTCAAGACTGGGCATCCATGAGTTGCCATGGGCCATCAACAGCACAGAATTGTACTCATGGTCCAGCATATCCCCCACTGTACCATTACCATCAAGCCAGGGGATCAACCCTGGTTCAATGAAGGGTGCAGGGAGGCATGCCAGGAGCAGCACCAGGCATACCTAAAAATGAGGTGTCAACCTGGTGAAGCTCTAACACAGGACTATTTGCATGCCAAACAGTATAAGCAGCAAGTGATAGACAGAGGTCGGCAATTCCACAACCAATGGATCAGATCTAAGCTCTGCAGTCCTGCCACATCCAGTCATGAATGGTGGTGGACAATTAAACAACTCACTGGAGGAGGAGGCTCCAAAGATATCCCCATCCTCAACAATGGAGGAGCCCAGCACATCAGTGCAAAAGATAAGGCTGAAGCATTTGCTACAGTCTTCAGCCGGGAGCGCCGGGTGGATGATCCATCTTGGCCTCCTCCTGAGGTGCCCCATATCACAGATGGCAATTTTCAGGAAATTCGATTCACTCCACGTCATGTCAAGAAACAGCTGAAGGCATTGGTTACTGCAAAGGCTAAGGACCCTGACAATATTCTCAAAGCCTTTGTTCAAACTTGGACAAAAGAGCTGAACTCCCGAGATGAGGTGAGAGTGACTGCCCTTGACATCAAGGCTGCATTTGACCAAGTGTGGCATCAAGGAACCTGAGCAAAACTGGAGTTAATGAGAATCAGGGGGAAAACTCTTCGCTGGTTGGTGTCATCCTTAGCACAAAAGAAGGTGGTTGTGATTGTTGGAGGTCAGTCATCTCAGCTCCAGGACATCACTGCAGGAGTTCCTCAGGGTAGTGTCCTAGGCCCAACCATCTTCAGCTGTTTCATCAATGACCTTGCTTCCATCATAAGGTCTGAAGTGGGGATGTTTGCTGATGATTGCACAATGTTCAGCACCATTCGCAGCTTGTTAGATACTGAAGCAGTCCATGTCCAAATGCAACAAGACCTGGACAATATCCAGGGCTGACAAGCGGCAAGTAACATTCATGCCACAAGTGTCACGCAATGACCATCTCAACCATAGAGAATCCAACCATCGCCACTTGATGTTCAATGGCATTACCATCACTGAATCCCCCACCATCAGCACCCTAGGGGTTACCATTGACCAGAAACTGAACTGGACTAGCCATATAAATACTGTGGCTACAAGAGCTCAGAATCCTGCGATAGGTAACTCACCTCCTGACTCCCCAAAACCTGTCCATCATCAACAAGGCACAAGTCAGGAGTGTGATGGAATACTTCCCACGTGCCTGGATGAGTGCAGCTCCCAATAAACACAAGAAGCTTGACACCGTCCAGGAAAAAGCAGCCCACTTGATTGCCACCACATCCACAAATATTCACTCCCTCCACCTCCGACGCATAGTAGCAGCAGTGTCTACCATCTACAAGGTAGACTGTAGGAATTCACTAAGGCTCCTTAGACAGCATTTTCCAAACTCACAAGCAATACTATCTAGAAGGACAAAGGCAGAAGATACATGGGACAACTCCATCTAGAAGTTCTCCTTCAAGCCACTCACCATCCTGACTTGGAAATATATCACTGTGTCAAAATCCTGGAACTCCCTTCCTCACACCACATGTTGAAGTGGTTGAAGTCGGCAGGTCACCACCAGCTTCTCAAGGACAATTAGGGCTGGGCAATAAATGCTGGCCTAGCCAGCGAAGCCCACATCCCATGAATAATTTTTTTTAAAATGTCAGTAAGGGAGGCATGTAAAGAGGGAAGTGGGTGCAAACAGTTAGGTGCCATGGCATATGGGCGTAAGCATCAAGCTCTAGGCAAGACTCTACATAATAATTTCAACGGTCATGTCTTACAGGCCACAGTGTTTACAGTCATGAAATTGACGCAAGGCTGGGCTAGTGTCTAGACTAAAGAAGGCAGGCTGACAGTAGTCTGACTAAGGGTGAAAGCATATGGTTGTATTCAGCCTGTTCAAAACTCCTTAGTGAATGCGCAGTAATGTTAGAGGGGGGCTGCTCAGCCACCTGTGAACCTTCAGTATGTGCTTCGTCCATAAGGGGTCACTTGGGGATGACATGTCAGGAATGGGGGCAGGTCTATGGCTCCATCCTGATCTCGTGGCATGCCGACTGAAGAAGGGTATTCCAGGGTGAGGTGCTATCATCTCTCCATTCCGTTTGTCTGCAGATACAAGGAGGAGTGTAGATGTAGGCTGCGAGCAATGCTGCCTTCTTGGTAGCTCTAATGCAAGTGAGAAGAAGGGCCCATCACCAAAAGCCACAGCTCAGGGAAATGCGTCATCCTGAGGATCAAGAGCCAGTGGGGGCCAAGGAAGATCCTGATGTTGCCAAGGAGAGACCATATCCACGGAGACATTTGATGTGATCAAGGGTCTACAGAAGACACCTATCATACATGGGAATGAGCAAAAGACAGTGCTTTTGTCAAGGGATGTGGTGGGTCATATCTACCACATCAACAGTGAGGATCTCACTCCGTATGGACTGGGAGGCCATCCAATGTCAGTCATGCTGAATGTAACTGCCACTCTCAACTTTTTGGCCCGTGGATCATTCCAGGGCTCCTCTGAGGACCTCTCCGGAATATCGCAATCATCCACTCCTAAATGTATAATGGAGGTCACCAATGTCCCTTTCAATAAGGCACCAATTACGTCCAGTTCTCCATGGATAAAACCAGCCAGGCTGCCAGAGCAGTGGGATTTGCAGCAATCTTCAACTTCCCACAGGTGCAGGGTGCCATCGACTGCACACACATGGCTTTAAGATTTATCAATAGAAAAGGCTTCTGCTCTCTCAACGTGCAACTGGTCTGTGATCACCAAAAGCAGATTAGGCAGGTTTGTGCAAGGTACCCTGGGAACTCACACAACTCTTATATTTTGAGTCACTCCCACAGGTCTTCGAGGGCCCTCAGCACACTCAGGGTTGGCTCCTCAGAGATAAAAGGAACCCCAAAAGACGTGGCGAATGATTCCCATTTGATGTCCAAAGAGTGCTTCAGAGGACAGATACAATGCAGCACATTCTGCAACACGGTCCTTAATTGAACAGACCACTGGCATGTTGATAATTGAAGATGCACAGACCAACCAGTGTAACCCTTATTGCAACAAGGTTCCAGGACGATTAAGGTTAAGACTAGCTCATATTAGAACATTGCTCCTGTCTCTTTAATGCAGGGTAGACATTAAGGCCTTCTTTGTCATTCACAACATCTGAATGAAGGACATCAATCTCAGAATGAGTAGCCACAAGCGTGCATAATGATGGCCTCATCTTTGGAAGGCTATGCAGCCTATGGGGCATGTGGCCATTCAGTAATGGATAAGAACGCCACCAGCGCTCAGTCTGAGGTGCTTAACCTGAAGCAAGTGGACATGTTGCCGTCCTTTCAAAATTTGCACCAACATTCCACAGGCCATGATAGCCTTCAAGTGGCAGGAACACCACTGCAAACACCAGTGCACTCATGGCAGTATGCCTGGAGCATTGCAAGATGCCTCAAGGAGGAAAATCATCAGTCACTGGTTATCGCTTTACTGTCTGACAACAGATCTAAATCCAGACAGCAGCATCTCTCCAAATGCCCCAAATGCCATCTCTCATGCATGATTAGTAGTCAGGCCTCAACCTGATACTGAAGATGAGATCACTCTTCAGGATGCTGTGATCTGTCACACTACAGCATGTGAGTCTGATTACCTTTGTGTGCACAGAGAGTGCTTCAGTAAGACCATCGTGTGATCATTGACAAGCACTCATGACCCTGCATTTGTTAGGACCATCCCATGTTCATGTCCAGCATTGCCTTAGCATCTGAGGGAGACGTGGCCCAGTCAGTCTCATTTAAGGATAACTTAGTACCATTTTCAATACTAAAGACTACTCAAAAAACACATAGGAGCTTTGCTCTCATCCCATTACAGTCTTCCACATTTTCATATGTACAAGAACACCTGAGACACAGATGGCACTGTCACGATCAGATAACCATGTTGATTGCCCTTACGAAAGTTAGCACAGGGACTATGTCAAGCCACGCTAGCCAAATCTTCAGGTGCAAACTAGCATCCTTACATGTAAAAGGGCAACATCATGAGATTAGGCACACACCTATAACATTGCAAAGTCATTGCCAACTCACAAATATTTCAAGAGTCACCAAGTGCAAATTAGTTCCATTGCTCTGCATCAGGCATGTGGAGAGTGAGAACTAATATAGGGGTAATGTTCAGCCGTAAACGGGATTATGAGTTAACGCTACAGGCAGGCATGAAAGGCTATGGCCCTCAACGATTGCTTAAACTGTAACCCAAACCTGTCAAGTTGGAATGACTTCAGGCAGGTCATGATAAATAACTATAATAGGCTAGTCCAACCTTTTCACTTGGGCAGCCACTTTTGCATTTTTTCTCACTCAAGGAGCCAATGACCAAATTTCGGAAAGGTAAGATTTGGCACAACAATAAACTAAATTTAAAATAAAAGCTGAAGTATTAAGAAACAATCCCTGAGCAAAAGTAAAGCAATGTCATAACAATAAATTGTTAAGGTAAAGAAGAGTAATTAATGAAAATGACCAGAGTGTGAGAAGGTTAGTTTGTGTGTGTGAGGCTCATTCTCAGTCTCAGGGTGCTCACTCACACCCTCACCCACTGTGAATGGGTGTTTGTATGTGTTGGTGTGTGGTGATGAAAGTGAGTGAGAAACCTGAGGCTGGGAATAAGGCAGACACTCAGTCACTCTCTCCCACATACTCTCCCTCTCTTCCACACACAAACTCCCTTGCTCACTCTCACACACTCACTCTCTCACTCCCACACATTCACTCACTCACTTCCACATTCATTCTCTCACTCTTGCACACTCACACATACTCTCCCACTCCCACACTCACATATTCTCACTCTCTCATTCCCATACACACTCACTCTCTCACTCCCACATACTCATACACTCATTCACTCCCATATACTCATCCACTCACTCTCTCATTCCCACACACACCCACTCTCTGACTCCTATACACACTCACTCTCTCACTCCCACATACTCATACACTCACTCTCTCATTCCCACACACACTCACTCTCTCACTCCTATACACACTCACTCTCTCACTCCCACATACTCATATACTCACTCTCTCATTCCCACACACACACACTCACTCTCTCACTCCTATACACACTCACTCTCTCACTCCCACATACTCATATACTCACTCTCTCATTCCCACACACACTCACTCTCTCACTCCTATACACACTCACTCTCTCACTCCCACGTAGTCATGCACTCACTCCCATATACTCATCCACTCACTCTTTCATTCCCACACACAGTCACTCTCTCACTCCCACACACACTCATTCTCTCGCTCCCACACACACATACTCACTCTCTGACTCCCAATACTGACACGCTCACTCTCTCACTCCCACATACCCAACACGGTACCATCTCCTCCCCGGGACTGCCAAAACTTTGCCCAGGCTCCAACCCCACTGTACCTTCGCTCCCCGGGCTCCAGTTCCACTGTCCCTTGTCTCTCCAGGCTCCAGCCCCACCATACCTTGGCTCCCCGAGCTCCAGCCTCGCGGTACCTTTGCTTCCCTTTGCCCAGCCTCAGCACACTCACCGCCACCAGTGTTCACTGCTCCTCCAATCAGAGGCTATTTCTAGCCCTCATTTCCCTCATCAAATGTGGGAAAAGAATGGCCTGTGATTGGAGGGGCAGCTCCTTGCAAAATTTTGAATTCCACTCACCTGCATTTTGAGCTTACCAACCTGTCTTACCGGCTTTTGAACATTGGCTCTGCGGGCCCCATGAAGGGGCTTTCAGCCCACAGGCCACCAGCTGGACAAGCCTGAACTATATCATACACAGAGATCAGACTTCAGTGCAGCTGCATTAGGATAATAAATGATAATAATTCCAAGATTTTTTTTTAATTATTCACGGGATGTGGGCTTCGCTGGCTGGGCCAGCATTTATTGTCCATCCCTAGTTGCCATTGAGAAGGTGGTGGTGAGCTGCCTTCTTGAACCGCTGCAGTGCATGTGGTGTAGGTACACCCACAGTGCTGTTAGAAAGGGAGATCTAGGATTTTGACCCAGCAACAGTGAAGGAACAGCGATATATTTCCAAGTCAGGATGGTGAGTAACTTGGAGGGGAACTTCCAGGTCGTGGTGTTCCCATCTATCTGCTGCCCTATCCATCCTCATGAGGCCGCATTACATGGTACTCTGATGCAAGGCTTACATATGCATTGTCCAGCCACCATGTTCAAATAGGAACTGACTTTTTTCGTCTCGTTTTTGTGGACATAAAGGCGACTGACTGAGCTGAGTTTGAGGGAGACGACATAGATCTGAGGGACACGATGGAAGATACTTGAGGTGTTGGGGGAGGGCAGCATCTGTTACCCTTGAATGACCATGGAACTTTGCATCACATGGAAGAGCCAATCAGTTTCTGAGACTTTGATGGAGAGAAGCAAAATGTTTTTACAAAGGTGCAAAGTATATAGTGATTGAACACCCATACCATCACTGTACTCTCAGTACTTCTTAATTTTTCTTACCCTGCTGCTACATCTAGATGCATCCCCGATGTCCACAGCAGAGGTTGAGGCAGCACGCTGACTATTATGCTCTAATATAAAAACAAAAAAACTGCGGATGCTGGAAATCCAAAACAAAAACAAAAACAGAATTACCTGGAAAAACTCAGCAGGTCTGGCAGCATCGGCGGAGAAGAAAAGAGTTGACGTTTCAAGTCCTCATGACCCTTCGACAGAACTTGAGTTCGAGTCCAAGAAAGAGTTGAAATATAAGCTGGTTTAAGGTGTGTGTGTGGGGGGCGGAGAGAGAGAGAGAGAGAGGTGGAGTATCACTGCTTGTTTGTCCCTACAACCACACCCCCACTCCACCTGTCTCTCTCTGTCTCCGCCCCCCACACACACACCTTAAACCAGCTTATATTTCAACTCTTTCTTGGACTCGAACTCAAGTTCTGTCGAAGGGTCATGAGGACTCGAAATGTCAACTCTTTTCTTCTCTGCCGATGCTGCCAGACCTGCTGACTATTATGCTCTGTTGTCTGAGATGATGGGCGTCCTAGAGGTCTCCTGGTCTGGAGCAGGTGCACCCTCCTTGGCTTTTGCTGGAGTGGATGGGGTTACAGGTTGAGGGGATTTGGAGCAGCTGGACAACCTTGGAGACTCCTGGGGTGTCTGGCTGACGTGCCTCCTCCCTGTGTGTGCCCACGGGCCCCTTCCTGACTCCTGGAGTGCTTGGAGGGAGGTTGAGGTGCCCTGTCACCCTCCTGCCTAGTCACTGCTGGAACGCACTCATGGCTAGAGCGATGGTGGGTGGTCTGAGCCCAAATCTGGCAGAAACTGAGCATTCTACTGGACCAAGGTCTCCATGGCGGCTGCCATTCTTCCAATGGTGACCTCGATAGGCTTGTGTGCCGGAGCCACAACATCAAACAGACCATGAATGGACTCCTCCATCCTCCATTCTGACAGCCTCTGACAACCCTGTCTGCCATGTCCCTGCATGTCTTTGTAGCACCAATCTTTATTTGAGGGCCGATTCCCAAGGATCAGCAGCCGACTCACACTCAGCAGGGGCCTGGTGTCCAGCAGTCCTCCGAGTGTTGAAGACCTTGGCTGTCACTCCCTCCACCTGCTGTCTGTGTGGTGCTCACTGGATAATGACACCAAGCCTGCTCTAGAGCTAGGTCCCACTGAGGTGTGTGTATCTGTGTTGGTGGAGGGTGCAAGTGATGCAGTGACAGGTCTTCTTCAGATCCTTCCTCAGGATCCTCATCTGAGGTACTCTGGGGGCTGGAGCTGATGCACTGGCTGGCGCTCTGCCTCAATCTTTTTTTGCTAGTGGCTGAAATAGAGAAAAGAGATAATTAACCATTGGCTAGACGGGCACCTACATGATAGGTCACACACAGTCACTGTCTGCATGGACCCTCACTGGCTTGTTGGGAGACGCTGATTTCACTTTCTGCATAGGTACAGTCCCTGTCCTCTCCAACCAGCTCTGCTCCTCATGGTGGGGGAATGGCCTCAAATCTGGCATGTCCCCCCCTCTGATCTGGAATCTCTCCATTTTGTTGTTGGAGATCTTGTCCTGCTTAAAGACTGATGGGTTGGCTGTTAGCAAAATGAAAGAGAAGATCATAAGCATGCATGCCTGCTGTAATGCTGAGTCCTTCCCAGTAAGGGCTGAAGACGCCATTTATGCTAGGTGTTACATGAGATAGCGATGTTATAGTGTCTATAAGACAATCAATGCTGATGTCCCTTCTGCTGATAGTGTCTGAGATCCCTTTGAATGGTAACCCTTAGAATGCCTGAAGCCCTTATGAGAGTGTGAGTTTGGAGTGAGGAGAAGGTTGACTTACTCTGGTGGAGCAGATGAGGTCATTCATCCTCTTCCTGTGGTGACCTCACTGGTGGCCTCCTCCCAGGCTGGCGTGGTCAGTTTGGTGGATCTCCGGCTCCCGTCCCAAGGACAGAGGACTTCCCGCCAGTCCTGGATTGCATGGGGCAGTCTTTCCAGGGAGGTGTCGCTAAACTGTGGGGCAGGGGGTTTATTTCTTTTGGGTGCCATGCTAATTTACACCTTCAGCCCACACCTGTCGAACAAAGAGGGAGTGTGTCTGTGGGTGCCATTTAAATATGGTGCCAGAACCTCCCATCCCATAATGGCAGGATGGACAAATCCCTGCCCACCCACCACGAGAGGATGGTGCATAATTAATCAGGTGAAAAGCAAATAATCTGGAGCAAGAACCTGCCCTGCCACCCAGTAGAAATCACATCGGGTTTCCCACCCGTCACCGCACGTCTCCAAAACAGAAAATTCAGCCCATGGTCACTGAACTCATAGTTTTCATTGTTCAGTTTTTGCTTAATATTGTAATTCAATATAATTTTATGTTTTGACATCTTCAAGCAAACTTTCAGTTGTAATAAATGTTAAGAAAGTGGTTGGGCTACATCACCACAAGAATAATAACAGATGAACAATCAAGTGCCTTTTTTTAACTTCTCTACGTGCAAATTCCAATGGAACATCCCTCAGGCAGTTTCTAATACAAGCAGCCAATCCAGTTTTACACCTGCGTAGATAGTTGAAAATCAACTACTTATATGTTACAAACTAATTTCTTCCAGACCCTGGCAACAGTGTGGTTTTCTGCAAGAGTTGGCAGCATATAGTGACATAACCATTCCTGGCCAGAATGGAGATGATTGGGTAATTATTTTGATCACGTCTGGAGGCTTCACTGCTGTAGGTGACAGGGAGTGATTTTATACACAGAAGGTGGAATTTTATGGCCAACCCCTGTCGCAGGCTGGGAAGTCACGGGGTGCGATAAAACTGAGTACCATGGTGGCAGGACTGTGCCCATCCTCTAACCACTTCCACTGTTATTTTACCAGCAGTGAAAAAGGAGTCAGATGGCCCACCCACCCTTGAGTCAATTAAGGGCCACCACTGTTATTTTACTAGCAGCAGAAAGTGTTCATGCCACATGGCGAAGATGCCTGTTCAAACACAACAGCCTTTTCGTGGGTTGAGGGTGCTCCACCTGTTCAGGCACCCTGTGCCCAACAGAAGTCCCACCATGGTACTCCACATCCCCCTCCACCAGGGCCTGTTAGCCTGGTCCCAGCAAAATGCTGAACTTACCTGGATCTCCATCTCTATGGTCCTCAGCGTTGGGTGGCTGCAGTCCCAGCAGTGGTCACCACTCCTAGCGGCACTGCTGGGGCTAGAGCAGTGTCAGCCATTTGATTGGTTGGCAGCTCACTGAGGTTCAACTTCTTCCTGATGGGGTCAGAAGTCTTGCCCTGAACCAATTAACAGCCCAATGGCCTTTAAATCACAGCGGGGCGACTGAGCCAAGTGGGGGCAGGATTGCCCCCAACCTTTAAGCTGGGGGGGGGGGCGGTGCAGAGCCACTGCTGCCACATAAAATTTCGGCCATAATTTGTACAATGTAAATACAGTATCTTCCACTCGCTACATTTTGTTGGAGAAATACTCCATTTGTAACATATAACTATCCTCCACTCGCTGCATTTTGCCGGGTAAATCACTCGGCTTTTATCAGAAGAAGTTGCTGCAGTTTTGGACAAGAGTTCTGTTTGCCGTGAACTCTTTTTAAATAGGCTTTGTTTGTTTTGCTGTTTGCCTGGTAAATAAACTTTGTTTGCTATAAAATACATTGTTTGACCCAAGTCATGCTATAAGATCTGCCCTACCTCAAATCATTGGATGAAATAGCGGTGTCAACAGACACTGGCAGGAACTGACGGGACAATCTAGCAGTTTTCCTGCTAGCTACTGGAAAAGGGGTGGGTCTAGCCTGTCATTTGAGATGGTGCATATAAATTATGTAATAGAATTGTTCTTTTGTCAAGAGATCATTCTTTTCACAGAGGGTCATAAAACTTTGGAATAAGATGCCAGGACATCCAGTGAAAACTAATTCACTGCAAATATTCAAAAAGAAGCTGGATGGCTTTCTGAAGATTTCTGTTAATCCATACAAAAGGTAAGTGGGTGTCAGGCAATGTTCTTTGTGTACACAACTGCTGTATTATCACTTTCTAGATTAATACAAACAAAGCTGAAAGCAGGCATAGAGGTTGAACACAAATCTTTAATGGAGGCTTCTTCTTGCTACTGCTAAATGTGATGCTCACTGTGTAGACTAACTAATTAAGATGGCTGCTGCATCATGTGACATTGCATCACTTCCTTTGATGACATAACTATTTACATAAACATATATTTCAATCAGTGTTCTGTACATATTAGCAAGCACTCTATCACAACAGCTGTTATCTCCTGGATCTCATTTTTGACCTTCAGGTATTGAGAAAGAATTTCCAAGATCTGTAGCTCTCTGAATTAGCCAAGGATTTTTTTGTTTTGGTTTTTTGCTTCTCCCAAGAGATTTGGATGGGGAGCATTGAGAGTCATGATGATTACTTGTAAATCAATGGAAAAAAAATAAAGCGGGGCATTTAAAGGGTGGCCAATCCACTAGCACCCAACTTGTGGCGCTACCAAAATTGAAATTCACTCCTCATGGAAATAGACAATTCAGCAGAGTTGGCATGGTTAAGGAGGTGAGTGTGAATATGGCTAAAGGAGGACAGGAAAGCAGTGAATTCTAGGGAGAAAGGGCAATGTGAGAATATTTGAAGACTGAAGTCATTAAAGATGAGAAGTTGCTCAGTGCAGAGACTGAGAAGGGATATAATTCAGTGACAAACTCGGGGTAGTATTTGGGGAGATAGAGAACAAGGATTTTAAATGAGTAAGAGTTGTAGAACAAATAGTGGCGTTTGAAAGAGAAGACACCAAGAAATAGAGAGAGAAACTAAAATGTGATGTGATACCACCACTGCAGAACTTTGTTGGTCTGATGATCAATATCTCAGCATCTCTTACAGCACAAACAGAATGCGATGTCTCAGTGCTGCAAGGGGATCTCAGACTGAAGTCATGCAAGCTCATCTTACTACCATGCCAGCTCATCTTTTTACCATGCCAGCTCAACTTATTACTATGCAAGCACAGCTTGCTCCCAGGCATGTTCAGACTGCAAACATCATGGCTATGGATAGTAGTGCTAGAAGGGGCTTACAGGGACTCAAAGCCATCTAGCAATCTGCATCAGATGACTAGGACTGCAGAGGTGCTGACCCAGTGGAGTGGCAGTGGCTCTGAAGAGCAGGAACTTGAACTGGCACTGCAGTCGAATAAGCCAATCATGGACAGCCTAACCAGAAAGGGAATGTGTTGGTTACCTCCTCCCTTCCTGCTCTTATTCCTCAGCTGCTCACCATGTACCTGGTGGAAAGGTGGTGTACCTTCAGAATGGCGAGGTTGTGTTAGATGCAGCAAATTGCGACCTGCTTCATGAAGAGCAGTGCAGACTCTTCCAGAGAAGTCCAGGAAGCGAAAGGACTACTTAAGCTTGATGACATTTTGTGTGGGAGCATAGCTGTCATTATATGCTCGGAGTTATAGAATCAGGCTGCCCATGTGTTCATAGGTTACATAACAGAATCTTAAGCCAGGTGACCTGCAGATAGCTTTTGGCAGCCAGTAGCTACCCTCTAGTCTCTCTTGATAGTTCAAATACTGATGGTACAGCAGACAGGCACAGATTAAAAACATCATGAATGCTGCTAGGATATCAAGAATTGACAAGTATCATTTGCTGAGAATGGTCACACATCAGATGTATATTGAGGGACTGGAACCTTTTGCTATCTCATATCAAATGGTACCTGCCAAGCAACATCTGAACAGTCAATATTACCCTGCACTATAGCAAAGCCACGAGCCATGAGCACTCTCCTCCTGCTTCTCTGTGGAAAGAGAGTGTACAATTTTTGCCCCTGTCTTTACATACTGAACCTCAGCTGGTGAACTGCAAGATGTTGGACATGTCACCTGCTCCTACCTGGAAAATGTGAAGCCATATGTGAAGAAGCTCAATGGTCACGGTCACCTTTACATCCAGTAGTCCTTTGCTTCACTATTAGATGTCAATATTTTAACAGTATTTTGGTGACCTCTGGAACAAGCCTTCATAACTATTTTGTTTTGCCATTTCTTTTCCTCCCTTCAGAAAACTAAAGTCCTACCTTTTTTATCTTCTTTTGGTTCCTGCTTGGAAACCATCTCTCTTCTCGTGTAATGGGCCTATTCTTTGATATGAGGAACATTATATAAATCTTTTAAAACTTTGTTTTTGGGCACAAAGCTGTTGTGAGAAATAAACTGACTGTGATACTATCATCATAAATTATACTTCCTGTTACGTTTGCAGGGAATCATCACATTATGTTCCCTATCACATTAAGTGAATTATGAATGATATCTCCACACTTTCATTAGAACATTTCATGAGAGCAACCGATTTGGTATAGTTTTAGCATATTTGCCAGAAGATGATGTTTGGGCAGGGGTTTCATTAATTTTTTTAAAAGAACATTTTTAGTCCATTTTTTAAAAATATCTTTTCTCTATTTTCATCATTTTCTGTCCTCTTGCCTTTTTATTTTCCTGAAGGCAATAATTGCTGGAATGATACATGGTTGCCTGTGTATAAATGCCCTCCGGTACTCTATCTAAATAGCTACTACCCTTGTAAGGATGTGGTAAAATGGAGTGCTATGTACCTTTAAGATAATGTAGTCAACTGACCATGTGACTGTATCGACCAATCGCTATACAGTGTGGGCTACTTGGGTAACTAAGTCTGGAGCTGGAGGTGATTGAAGAAGCGCGCACTGTGTTAGTGCTCTGTTCTTAGTTCCAATAAATGACCATTGTTTGTTCAGTTAATCGGTCTCTCTCTGCCTATATTGTTTCAACCATCAACTAATATGTTAATATCAAGGGTGCAGCTCGCATTCGCTGGACAAAGCAAACCTGATAACCAAAAACATAAAACTGGTGAGGAGGATAAACCAGATCAATTGACAGCAATCAAGAAAGCCGCAGTGAGCCAGCTACGTTACTTAACCACTACCTTGAAGCTGTTTGAAAGCACAGTCTCCTTAGACATCAAGTATGCTGCAGTTTAGGCATCTTGAACCATTCAACCCCATTTACGACGACTGGTCTCATTATGTCGAACGGCTAGCATTCTTCTTTACCGCTAACGACATCATGGGGCAGGACAAAAAGAGGGTGATTCTTTTGTCCACATGCGGGAGCAAAATGTTTGGGCTGATCTGCAGCCTCATGTCACCTAACATCCCCGATAGGAAGACTTTCAACGAGTTAGTAAACATTGTCAAAAAGCACTTGAAGCCAAAGCTCTCAGTCACTATGCAGCTTTTTAAATTCAATTCGAGGAGTAGGAGAGACAATCACTGGCTATGTAGCTGCTTTAAAGGAATTAACGGAATATTGTGAGTTTGGAATTTCAATTAATGACATGTTGAGAGACTGATTGATATGTGGAATCGGGAACGATGCTATTCAGAAGTGATTGCTGTCTGAAACTAATCTTGACTTCAGTAAGGCATTAGAATTGGCAACAGCCATGGAGAGCGCTGTTAGAGACTCAGAGGCAATAAAAGATACACAAAATGGCACCGTCCATCTTGTAGGGCGGGAAAGACCAGTTACAAAAGGCGCTCCTCAGATAGGCAGGAAACCCCCACTATGTACAGGCCATTGAAAAACAACAGTACTACAGTGAAAAGCCACAACATTAATGAGAGAAATGCATCCAGGCAGCCTGCAGGCAATCAACAGTTCAGAAATATCGAATGCTTTTTGTGCTGCCGCAATGGTCATATAATGCGGCACTGTAAAGATAGGCAGAGGCAGCATTTTAAAAACAAAGGTAGAAATTGCGAAATATGTCGTTGAAAAACCAGAGGAAGCAGAATTTGACATCTATTCATTATACAACCTGGAAGTGGGTAGAACTGAGCAAATCCAGGTAGTCATTGGAGTCAATGAACCACCCTTCAAGATGTGGCATCAATGTCTGTCATAGGAGAATAACATTCATTCAGATATTTGAATAAAGGAGTTCATCCTTTAAGCTTGGAAGAATCAGGCACTAAATTGAAAACATATATGGGCAAAGAAATTAGAGTGAAAGGGATATGTCAAGTCCTGGTGCAATATGGGGATCAGCCTGCAAATTTATTCCTTACAGCAGTAAACTGGGGTGGGCCCCCAGTTTAATTGGTCACAACTGGTTCAAAAAGATTAAATTGCGATGGGCTAAGATTTTTCAAACAGAACCAGAAACTTACAGGAATTGTTACAAAAGTACGATTCCATTTTCAGTGACGAGCTAGGAAGGGTTAGTGGGCTACAAGCCAAAGTCCATGTAGACCCCAAAGCAACCCCCAGATTTATCAGAGACAGACCAGTCCCTTATGCTCTAGGGGACAAGGTTGAGACAGAGCTAAACAGGCTGGAAAATTTGGGTATCTTACAACCGATGTAATTTTCTGAGTGGGCAGCACCTATAGTACCCGTACTGAAGCCAGACCAAATTGTTCGTTTATGTGGTGACTATAAGTTAACTGTAAACAGAGCGGCCAAACTTGATTGACACCCAATACCAAAGATTGACGAATTATATTCAAAATTGGCAGGGGGCAGCATATATTCAATACTTGACATGAGACACACCTACCAGCAGTATAGAGTCGGAAGAAGGTTCTATGGAATTAGTGACCATCAATACATCTCAAGGATTGTATCAATATATTCGACTCTCACTGATATGTGCTATTTTCCAGTGTACCATGGAAAATCTACTTCAGACTGCCTCATGTCGTCGTTTATCTGGATGATGTCTTAGGCACTGGACTAACTGACAAAGAACACTTACCTAATTTGGAGGAGGTGCTGAACTGCTTCCCACAAGCAGTGGTATGCTTGAAACAAGAAAAATGTATTTTCCAAGCCAAAGAGATAGTTTTCTCGGCCATAAGGTCGATGCACAGGGCCTGCTGCATCCCGTGCAAGAAAAAGTCAAGGCTATTCGCAAGCTACCTGCACCGAGAAACACTGCAGTACTAAAGGCCTTCTTAGGCATGATAAACTACTATGGGCAATTTCTCCCAAATCTATCAACTGTACTGGCTCCATTATACGCATTGCTTATAAGAAAAACCATAAATGGATTTGGCAAGCTCCACGCCAGGTGACATTTCTGAAGGTAAAGCAGTTGTCAAGATCATTGGCCCTATTGGTCCACTTTGACCCAAAGAAAGAATTGATTTTAACTTGCGACGCATCCGCTTATGGAGTCAGGGCTGTACTTTCACATCGGATGGTGGATGGCTCCGAACAACTCATTAGTCATACATGTCACACGCTCAGTGCTGCAGAGCGATAATATCTCAAACTGAGAAGGAGGGTTTGTCTGTTGGGTTTGGTGTTCAGAAATTCCATCAATACCTTCACGGATGCCATTTTCACATTATATCTGACCGCAAGCCTCTGCTGGGATTATTTGGAGAAGATAAAGCAATACCCCCATCGCATCTGCTCAGATCCAGAGATGGGTACTAATATTGGCTGCTGACCAGTACATTTTCATTCACCAATCGGGAAGCCAAATTGCACAGGCTGATGCACTGAGCCGCCTACCCCTGCCAGATAACAAAGTGAACATTCCAATTCCCCAGGAGCTTGTCTTCGCACTACATTTTTGGATTCCTCAAGGCCAAAAAAATCCATGAGTGGACTTTTATCTCACATCCGAGAGCAAGTCTTAAATGGATGATCAGGACAACCAAAGCCTGATGACATGAAGCCTTATTTCAAATGCAGGTATGAGCTCACCTGCCAAGACACCTGACCTGAGGAGCAATGATTATCATGCCCCCAAGAGGGCAAAGGTCATTACTGGCTGAATTACATAACACTCACCCTGGCATTCGTAGGATGAAGATGCTCGTGCGCAGCGACTTGTGGTGGTCAGGATGGACATGGACATCGAAACCCTAGTCAAAAGTTGTCTTCAGTGCCAGCTGGTACAAAAGCTATCCCCACCCTTTGCTCAATTGCACCCCTGGGAATGGCCGGGGCAGCCATGGGTATGCCTTAACATCAAATACTTGGGGCCCTTCTTGGGCACGATGTTCCTTTTACTAATAGACATCCACTCCAAGTGGATGTATGTCTACGAAGTCCGGTCACCAACTTTTAAGTCCAGGATGAAAAAGCTGGATGGAAATTCCATCAGCACCAGATTGTCACGGTTCCTGTTCACATACCAGACGACACCACACACGACCGCCAGTATTGACCCTGCTGAATTAGTAATGAAGAGATCTCTCCACACCCATCTAACTCTTATCAGGCCAAATTTAGGGGGGAGGGTGGAGAGAAGCCAAGAAGCCCAAAAGACCATACATGATGACCATAATTATGAAAGAAATTTCATGGTGGGAGATGCCGTTGTCGTGAAAAACTTTGGAGGTGGGCCCAATTGGCTATTAGTCGAAGTGAGTGCCGTGACAGGATATCTCTCCTATAATGTATCAACAAACAGCCGAATAATTAGACGACATGTGGATCACCTCGAGAGAAGAGAGACAGTCCCAGAAGAAGGAATGCAGTCATCATTTGCGTTTGAGTCTGCACCACACATGAAAGAAATGTCACATGATTTGGAAGTACCTGTGGGGCCTGTTGGGCCCGAGAGGGTCGAAGACACAAACTTTCCCACTTCCACTGAAGAGCCTGGTGGACAGTTGACCCCTGAGGACGGGGGATCGGGAAAACCAGTCAAGGTTGTTGAACTACGATGCTTGACACTTCCGAGGAAGCATCCTGAGAGACCTGACTTGTAAATAGTTATTCATGTAAATAATTGAGCTGTTGTGAAGCTTGTCAGTTGTACTTTCAAGTAAAGGGGGAGAGATGTGGTAAAGTGGAGTGTTATGTACTTTTAGGATAATGTAGTTAATTGACAATGTGACTGTATCAACCAATCGCTATACAGCGCGGGCTACTTGGGTAACTGTAAGTTTAGAGCTGGAGATGACTGAAGAAGCACACATTGTTTTAATGTTCTGTTCTTAGTTCTAATAAACCACCAGTGTTTGTTCAGTTAATTAATCTTTCTTTGCCTATATTGTTTCAAGCACCAACTAATGTGTTAATATCAAGTGTGCAGCTTGTGTTCACTGGACGAAGCAAGCCTGATAACCTAAAACATAAAAATGGGTCAAAGCAGGGAGCTTCATCAGGTTATTCAACATGAAGCATCACAGCAGAACTGATTCTCCCCTCACTGAAAATCCATAAATTGGTTGGATCGAATTGTCAATTAATGTCTCTCCTCCCATTAAATGCATCTGTTATATCTTACCCATCCCCTACCCTATATTTTAAGACAGTAGTTTTGAAAAGTAGCTCTATGGAAAACAATAACGAGAAAGAACTTTACCCACTTAAACACAGGAGCAGTGATCCAATTATAACAACCCACCTGCTATCCTGGCAGCATCGGCTGAGAAGAGCACAATTGATGTCTCGAGTCCTCATGACCCTTCAACAGAACTAAGCAAAAATAGGAAAGGGGTGATGCTGAACTCTTCTTCCGCCGTCTTCGTCTCCGGGCTCACTTCTTTGGGCAAGAGTCCTCTCCCCATTCAGTGGATCCTTTTACCCACCTCCAATATTCTCCCTCCAACTGGACCCCTCCCTCTGGATTCTTACCTTCTCTTCATCTTTTCATTGAGAACTGTCGGCGTGACATTAGTTGTCTCAATTTCTCTGCTCCTCTCACCCATTCTAACCTGTCTCTCTCTGAACTTACTGCACTCCGTTCTCTCATGTCCAACCCTGACATTGTCATCAAACCTGCTGACAAGGGTGGTGCTGTTGTTGTCTGGAGCACTGACCTCTACCTCGCAGAGGCCGAGCGTCAACTCGCAGACACTTCCTCCTACCTCTCCCTGGACCATGACCCCACCACTGAACATCAAGCCATTGTTTCCAACACTGTCACTGACCTCATCTCCTTTGGAGATCTTCCCATCCACAGCTTCCAACCTGATAGTCGCCCAATCTCGGAAGGCCTGCTTCTACCTCCTACCCAAAATCCACAAATAGGATTGCCCCGGAAGACTGATCGTGTCAGCCTGTTCCTGCCCCTCGGAACTCATTTCTCGCTATCTTGACTCCCTTCTCTCTCCCCTTGTCCAGTCCCTTCCCATCTACATCCGTGATTCCTCTAACACCTTACATCACATCAACAATTTCCAGTTCAAAAACAGAAATACCTGGAAAAACTCAGCAAGTCTGGCAGCATCGGCGGAGAAGAGCAAAGTTGACGTTTCGAGTCCTCATGACCCTTCAACAGAACTAAGTAGAAATAGGAAAGGGGTGAAATATATGCTGGTTTAAGATGGGGGGAGGGTGGGTTGCTGGGACAAGCAAGCAGTGATAGGAGGAGATAACCAAAAGATGTCAGAAACAAAAGAACAAAGAAGGTGGTGGTATTATCTAAAGGAATGTGCTAATTAAGATTGGAGAGCAGGACAAGCAAGGTAACTCTAGTGGGGGTGGGATAAAATAAACCATGGGTGGAATACATTTAAAAATAATGGAAATAGGTGGGAAAAGAAAAATCTATATAAATTATTGGAAAAAACAAAAGGGAGGGGGAAGAAACAGAAAGGGAGTGGGGATGGAGGAGAGAGTTCAAGATCTAAAGTTGTTGACTCAATATTCAGTCCAGAAGGCTGTAAAGTGCCTAGTCGGAAGATGAGGTGATGTTCCTCCAGTTTGCGTTGAGCTCCACTGGAACAATACAGCCAGCCAAGGACAGACATGTGGGCAAAAGGGCAGGGCGAAGTGTTAAAATGGCAAGCGACAGGGAGGTCTGGGTCATTCTTGCGGACAGACCGAAGGTGTTATGCAAAGTGGTCACCCCTTCTGTGTTTGGTCTCTCCAAAGTAGAGGAAACCGTATTGGGAGCAATGAATGCAGTAGACTAAGTTGGGGAAAATGCAAGTGAAATGCTGCTTCACTTGAAAGGAGTGTTTGGGCCCTTGGGCGGTGAGGAGAGAGGAAGTGAAGGGGCAGGTGTTGCATATTTTGCATTTATATGGGGAGGTGTCGTAGGTGGGGGTTGAGGAGTAGGGGGTGATGGAGGAGTGGACCAGTGTGTCATGGAGGGAATGATCCCTACGGAATGCCGCCAGGGGAGGGTGAATGGAAGATGTATTTGGTGGTGGCATCATGCTGGAGTTGGCGGAAATGGTGGAGGCATTTCCGCCAGTCTATATCTTACTTAATCTACTGCATTCGTTGCTCCCAATGCGATTTCCTCTACATTGGCGAGACCAAACGCAGACTGGGTGACTGCTTTGCAGAACATTTTCGGTCTGTCCGCAAGCATTACCCAGACCTCCCTGTTGCTTGCCATTTTAACACTCCACCCTGCTCTCTTGCCCACATGTCTGATCTTGGCTTGCTGCATTGTTCCAGTGAAGCTCAACGCAAACTGGAGGAACAGCACCTCATCTTCCGACTAGGCACTTTACAGCCTTCTGGACTGATTATTGAGTTCAACAATTTTAGATCTTGAACTCCCTCCTCCATCCCCACCCCCTTTCCATTTCTTCCCCCTCCCTTTTTGTTTTTTCTAATAATTTATGTAGATTTTTCTTTTCCCACCTATTTCCATTATTTTTAAATGTATTCCACCCATCGTTTATCTATACCTTTTATGCCCTTTTAGTCTTATTTCCCCCCACCCCCACTAGAGCTATCTGTACCTTGCTTGTCCTGCACTCCACTCTTAATTAGCACATTCTTTTAGATAATATCACCATCTTCAACACCTCTTCGTCCTTTTGTCTGTGACATCTTTTGGTTATCTCCTCCTATCATTGCTTGCTTGTCCCAACAACACCACCACACCCCACCCCCCACCACTCCCTGCTTAAACCAACTTATATTTCACCCCTTTCCTATTTTTACTTAGTTCTGTTGAAGGGTCATGAGGACTCGAAACGTCAACTGTGATCTTCTCCGCCGATGCTGCCAGACCTGCTGAGTTTTTGCAGGTATTTCTGTTTCTGTTTTTGTTTTGGATTTCCAGCATCCGCAGTTTTTTGTTTTTACACTTGCTATCCTATTGAGTTCAACCAATTTTGCACATACCGAGTATAAAACCTGGGACCTTCCTAGGCTGGATGTCTCAGCTACTCATCACTTTAACTTGTTAAGCCACCATGTCTCATTGTTATTGTCTCTCTAATTTATGCACCATTTTCCATCAATTGGACTGACAGAGCAATTTGTACCAGGCCTCTGTCAATATCAGTAAATAACTAGCTGCTAAAGAGTGACCCACTGATTTTTTTCTTTCCTTGTAAGGGATCAACAGCTTTCACATAGCATCTGGCTATGATTCAGAATGGGCATTATGGACCTAACCCATGCCCTACTACTTTGTTGTGCATTAGTTCGGAGCTTCAACATGCAGTACCATCATGACATTAAGTCTTAAAGTAGGAATTTTGAGAAAGTTAACAAGAAAGACAGCAGGAAGCACCATATGGAAGATCTATAAATGTACAAGAACATAAGAA
This sequence comes from Carcharodon carcharias, assembly GCF_017639515.1. Classification (NCBI taxonomy): domain Eukaryota; kingdom Metazoa; phylum Chordata; class Chondrichthyes; order Lamniformes; family Lamnidae; genus Carcharodon; species Carcharodon carcharias. The sequence continues at coordinate 71,180,301 of NC_054477.1, read as the reverse complement.
AAAGGAGCAGGAGTAGGCCACATGGCCATCAAGCCTGATCCGCCATTCATGACTGATTTTAGATCTGAACTCCACTTTCCTGCCTGCTCTTGAGAGACCCCTTTTCTGAAATTTGGCGCTGGTTCATTAAAATTTCCAGTGAATTACTGGCGATTTGTGAGTACAGTGAGTGAAATTCTGCTGTTACCTGTCACTAATAAAATCCTTATGCTCATCAAGATTTACATTCAAATATGTTGAATTGCAATGATTGTGGCACCTAGGAGTATTGGATGTTATAAATATTGCAACTGCTGCAAAATAGTGATGTTGTGAAATAAATATTTGATGCAATAGTTTAGGAACTATTGTTCAGCTTATTTTTATACACAACCTGAGAAATAGGACTCGGTACAACTTCAGTTGTCTATCTTGCAACACAGATTTATAGACCATAGAAATTCACAAGGTCACCCTACAATTATCTGAGATCATTTGATTTGTGATAGTCTGTCACTGAGCTTCTGAGCTTCTGCACATTTGAATCTGTCATTGGATTTCAGAATTTTTCTCTATTTGCTAATTTATGTTATTTCTGTTATTGCATATTAATAAAACATGGGCCAGAATTTTACTTTTCCCTGCCGGTGGGTTTGTAAGCGGGAGGTGGTTGTAAAATTTCTCGAAAGGCCTTCTCACCAGATTCCTGCCCACTCCAACCTCTCTGCAATTTTACTCTGGGACGGGCAAAGCCTAGCTGGCCCATCCACCCTTGCCCCAGTTGAAGCCCTTAAGTGGCCAATTATTGACCACTTAAGGCCATTTCCCACGCAATTATCCACTTGGTGGGAGGAGTTCAGGGGCGGGGAGAGGGGGAGGAGGATGGGGGGAGGGAGGCGGGGGGAGAGGGGTGGGGGGACAACTCCATCAGCAGCCCCCTTTTAACACTGGGTGCCCCGCTCCCCCACAATTCCCACCAAACAACTAACCTTGAAGCTCCTCCCTCCCCACTCTGGCCTCTCCAACAACACCCCCAACCACCTTTGTCCTCCCTCAGTGCCTCACCTCCCCTTCCCACCCTAAGACCCCCAAAACCTACCTGGTCCTAGACTCCCAGAACTTGGACTCTGGGGACTGCTTGCAGTTCCAGTCCTGTCCATTGCAGCTTCTAAGCCTTGCCTCCAGCCAATTAATGTTTGTTGGAAGGTTAAATGATTGTGGGGCAGTCAGTGTTGGTGGGGATGTGTTCTCTGCCAACTACTTAGACAGTAGGGAGGGAAACCTTGCCACCCTAAAAATCCTGACCATATTTTTTTTTCGATGATAGTACTGTTTTGCTGTTTCATTTTGAGTTGCTGAAATTTTTTTTTGAAAATTAGTATAGGAAGTCCCTGAGGATCTGCCATTATTTGCCTGGAGTTCTCCACACATATCTTAGCCTTAAAATATAGGGGTGGCAAGACATGGCACTTGCTCTTCTATGTGAGTAGGGACATTAATTAACAACAGGCGAATAACAACTACAGGGACCAATAGGCTCAATGGCAGTTGAATGGTGAAAACAAATCTTAACTATAAATGTAACAAATTTATATATCAAGAGTAAAAGCCAGAAGACATTGAACTAGGAAAGGAAGAGGTGATAGAAATTGGTCCTGAAGTCTTTGCAAGTGAAGTGAGGTTTGTAACAAATGAGCTGAAGAAGAACAGAATAAATGCATTTGGGAGGAGGCTAGATGCTTATCCTACGCTTTTCCTATGAAGGAAAAGGGAATAGAGCGTTGTGATGATAGATTAGATGGGGAAAGATGGGAGGAAGCTCGAGTAGTGTGTAAACGCCAGCATGGACTGGTTGGGCTGAATGATCTGTTTCTTAATCATATATCCCATGTATGTATGTAATGTGAACAGACATTGATGAGGTTCAGCAGAATTAATTAAAAAATGGGACAAGTGGCAATATAAGACATTGTTGATTTATATAAAACAATGTGCTTGGAATCATGGAATGAAACAACACAGAAGAAGATCATTCAGCCCACCATGATTGCGCCTGAAAGGGGAACGGCCAGGTGATTTCATGAAAATAATCAGGAGGCCTCAGGAAAAACAATCAAGTGCTAGCAAATGTGATAAGCTTCATACCATTAGTTTGATTGCGATGGAAAGAAACTGGAGCCTCCACCATCGTTATCCATAACTCCAGGCTACAACATGCATGTAAAAGTGTATGTTGCCACAGGACTCCTGAGGGACTGGTTGGCTCAGTTGGCTAGACTGCCAGTGTAAATTAGATTGGTACCAACAGCATTAGGTTTGATCCTCATTCCAGCTGGGGTAGATTTGGGACCTCCCTCCTTGTCTTACCCGAGATGGAGATTGCGGTGCTGTTGGTTCAACTTGCCTTCGGGCAAAGAACTTAAGAAGTTTGGTTCCACACGTATTTAAAAATTATACTCAGATCACTTACTAAAAGGTTAAGAGGAAAGCAGAGCTATAATAAAAACAGAAAGCGCTGGAAACCTCAGCAGGTCTCGGAGCATCTGTGGAGACAGAAACAGAGTTAACGTTTCAAATCCATTATGACTTTTCTTCAGAGTTTTTCCAGCATCTTCTGTTTTTTTATTTCAATTTCCAGCATCTGCAGTATTTTGTTTTTATTAAAGCGGAGCTATACCTTGGCAAAATAAATTTGGACTTCAAGAGCATATGGAACAAAGGAGTCAAAACCTTTCATAATATTACAGACCTCTACCATGTCACTCCTCAGTCTTAAGAACAGAGCCTCACCCTGTTCATTATTTCCTGATAGGTATAACCTGTCAGTTCTGGTATCATTCCGGTAAATCTTTTTTGCACTTTTTCCGCTGTCTATATCCTTTTCATAATATAGGGCTGGATTTTACACTTCCCTGCTGGTGTGTAACCTGCCTTCCACCTACCCATCCACCCCTGACCTGAATGAATTTTAATGGGGGTTAGTGGAGGCATTGGGTGTCCAACTTTGGGCCTATTGAGACCATTAGGTGGCCAATTATTGGCCACTTGAGAGCCCCATCCTGCCCCTACCACTATTTTACCTTCAGCAGAGGGAGGCCCAGGCCAAGTAAATAGCTCAGCTGCTTTAGTTGCATGGGCTGGTGTCAGGTAAGGAGGGGGAACCTCCTTTGTGGGTCCCCTTGCCCTTTGGAGGCAACTCCCTCCAGGATCACACTTCCCCCTTTACCCTACCCTCGACCAGCCCTTCACCCACCAAACCCCCTTGCCGGGCTTGGCAGCCTTACCCTTGCAAAATCCCAACTTACTCTAGTGTCCAACTCCACCAGGTAGCGAACCAACCTCATAAAAGGTCTATTAAGGCCTATTTTCGGAGGCCAATTTAAAGTTTCCAATCAGCCCTCGGTCCCCAGTGGTGCCGGGGAACAGCGTTTCTGCAGGGAGGCAGCTTCCCAGTGACAGCCTGAAAAGAGAGTTGGCACTTACCTGGAGAGAGGGTCCGCAGCAAGAGTGGAAGCGGGAGCAGTAAGGAGAGGGTAACTTGAAGCCCAGACTCAAGGTCTATCACTTACCTGGAGAGAGAGTCAACAACAGAAGTGGACCAGGACATATGGCATCAGAGGAAGGCTGTGAGTTGATTTGCTGGTGACTATTATAACTTTGTTTCTCTCTTTCCAGAGTTAGGAGTTTGACCTAAATTACTTTTTAGTAATAAAAATGCGGGAGCAAGTTAGCTCAGTTGTCTGGATGGCTAGCATGTGGTTTAGAATAATGCCAACAGTGTAGGTTTGATTCTTGTCCAGGCTGATGTAGACGTGGTACTTGCTTCCTCACTCTGCCCTTGAGAATGAAAGACAATGGTAAGCCACCTCTGCCAAAAATGCCAAGAAAATTGGCTTGGGATGAAGCATCAGCAAACAATGAGCCGGGGACCTGTCTTTGGGCAAAGCACTTATGGAATGCAATGATAAAGGTGAAAGATAAAAATCTTAAAGGTTATCAAATAGATTGAATAATATAATTAAACAACTGAGCAACCCAACTGTACCTGGGAAACACAGGTTAGTAAATAAAACATTAAGTATATAATAATAAGTATTTTGATTATATCCCTTAAGTGGGCTAATCTAATAAGTAGAGGTATGGCAGGGCAACTCAGACCCAAGGAATGTGCATACTGCACCATGTGGGAATTCCAGGATACTACCCATGTCATGCACAATCATTGATGCAGGAAATGTCATCAGCTAGAGGAGTTCAAGCTTGGGCTTTTGGAGCTTCAGCAACAGCTGATGCCATTGTGGTCCATTCATTATGATCAGTGTTTTGAGGATAGCATATTTCAGGCAGTGGTCACCCACACCTTAAGGGATTGCAGACAGAAAGGGGCTGATTGACTGCCAGTCAGACAAAGAAGAACAGGCAGGTAGTTCAGGAGACCCTTGAGCTCATCTTGCTTTCTAACCAGTATTTAGTTCTGAATTCTGATGGGACAGAGTTTTCCCTGGGGGAGTGCAGCCAGAGCCAAGGCCATGGCAACATGGTTGGCTCAGCTGTACAGAGGGGTAGGAGAAATATCAAGAGATTGATAATTATAGGAGATTCCATAATTAGGGGATCAGATAGGCATTTCTTTGGTCACAGATGTGACTCCAGCATTGTATGTTGCCTCCCTGGTGCCAGGGTCAAGGACATCACTGAACCACTACAGAACATTCTGGAGGGGAGAGTGAACAGCCAAAGGCCATGGTTTATATTGGTACTAGTGACATAGGTAAAAAAAGAGCTGAGGTCCTGCAAGCAGATTTTAAGGAAAATAGGAACAGGAGTAGGAGGGGTAGGCTATTCAGCCCCTCAAGCCTGCACCACCATTCAACTAGACCATGGCTGATCATCTACCTCAATGGCATTTTCCTGTGCCATCCCCATATACTTTGATATCATTAGGATCTAGAAATGTATCGATCTCTGTCTTGAACATACTCAATGACTGAGCTTCCACTGCTTTCTGGGGTAGAGAATTCCAAAGATTCACTACACTCTGATCAATCTCTCCTCATAGGACAGTTCCACCATCCTAGGAATTAGTCTGGCAAACCTCCGTTGCACTCCCTCTATGGCAAGTCCCCTTAAGTAAGGGGACCAAAACTGTACACAATACTCCAGGTGCAGTCTAACCAAGGTTTTATACAATTGAAGCAAGACATCTTTACTCCTGCACTCAAATCCTCTTGCAATTAAGGCAAACATACTATTTGCCTTCCTAATTGCTTGCTGCACCTGCATGCTATCTTTCAGCGACTTATGAACAAGAATAATCAGGTCCCTTTGGACATCAACACTTCCCAATCTCTAACCATTTAAGAAATATTCTGCACCTCCCTTCCTCCTACTAAATTGAATAACCTCACACTTATCCACATTATATTCCATCTGCCATGTTCTTGTCCACTCACTAAGCCTGTCCAAATCCCCTTGACGCCTCTTTGCATCATGCTCATAACACACATTCCCAGCTAGTTTTATGTCATCCACAAACTTGGAACCTCACATCCAAATCATTGATATAGGTTGTGAACAGCTAGGGCCCAAGAACTGATGTTTGTGGTGCCCCATGAGTCACAGCCTGCCAACGTGAGAATGACCCAACATGAGAATGACCCATTTATTCCGATCCTCTGTTTTCTGTCTGTTAGCCAATCCTCATTCCTTTGCCAGTATATTACCCCCTATCCCATGTGCTCTAATTTTGTTTATTAACCTCCTGTGAGGGACCTTATCGAAGGCCTTCTGAAAATCCAAATACACCACATTCATTGGTTCCCCCTTATTTATTCTGCTAGTAACATCCTCAATAAAACTCCAACAGGTTTTCTCAAAAATCCATGGTGACTCTGCTCAATTAGACCATTAATTTCTAAATGTCCAGTTATCAGATCCTTTAGAATAGATTCTAGTATTTCCTCTACTACTGACATCAGGCTAATAGATCTGTAGTTCTCTATTTTTTCTCTCCCTCCTTTCTTAAATAGTGGGGTTACATTTGCAACCTTCCAATTTGCTGGCACTGTTCCAGAATCTGTAGGATTTTGAAAGATGACCACAAATACATCCACTATCTCTATAGCCACCCTGCTTCAACACCCTGGAGTGCAGACATTGGGAAGGAGGGCTTTATCAACTTTCAATCCCTAGTACTACTTTTTCACTAATACTAATTTTGTCCAGTTCCTCATTCTCGCTGGTCTCTTGGTTGTCTATTATTTCTGGGAGGTTTCTCGTATCATCGGACGGGGATGCTCGGCGGGCCTGGGAACGGTCACAAAATGGTCCACCGCCTGCGATCGGGCCCCAACTGTCAATTCATGGCCAACAAGTGTGAACCGCGCACTAATAGCTTCAGCGCTGCGGGGGTGAGGGCAGGAGGAGGGCGAACACCGAAAAGTTGGCACATGCGTGCAGGTGCGCTCACTGAAAGCTCCCTGAAGGCACAGAATGCCTCAGGGAGCTGAAGGTTTCTAAAATGAAAAATGAAGAATCTACAATTAATATAAACATGTCCCCACATTTTATTCATTTTTATCCATTGTTGGAAGCCTAATCCCGCAAAAAATGCAAAGACTGCCTGGCCTATTCATCCGCCTGCCAACCGTAAGGTTGTATGGGCAGTGAAAAATTCTACTTGATTACCTGCTTAAGAGACTTAACAGACCTCTTAATTGTCAATGGGCGCGTTGCCAACTCTTGCGCGCATCCACCGAAATATTGCGCAAGTGCGTGATGACATCGGGACGCTCACCTAACGCCATCACATGCTATTTCATGCTCGGGCATGCGCCAAGCTGAAAATCCTGGCCCAAATAATTATTTAGTTTCTCCTCATTATAAACTAAGGAGTTAGGAAAGCAAGACTTCAAGGTAGTACTCTCAGGATTACTCCCAGTTCCATGTGTTAGTGAGTACATAAATAGAAGGATACAGCAGATGAATGTATGACTGCAAAGATGGTGTAGGGGGAAGGCTTTAGATTCTTGGAGCATTGGGACTGCTTCTGGGGAAGATGGGATCTGTACAGGTTGCACATATTGCATCTCAACAAGGCTGGGACTGAAATCCTTGTGCACAGGTTTGCTCGTGCTGCTGGGGAAGGCAGGGGGATGAGAAGTTGAGCATAGATTAAGAAGAGAGAAAAGCACAACTGTAAATGGAAAGCAGAAAATAAGCAACAAAGGTTTGAAGGCAGAATAAATGAAGGTTAGAAAATAGACAAAAAAGGAATCTAGTTGTGCTTAATAGCATATACCTAAATACAAGCCATTAAATGAATAAGGCACATGAACAAATGAGATGAGGGCAAAGATTGACAAGTGAAGCCCAATTTTTTAGCTATTACTGAAATATGGCTGAGAGAGAGGCAGGAACGGCAGCTTAATGCTCTTGGTTACAGGGTTTTCAAATGACATTGCGAGGAGGATAGAAAAGGAGGTGGGATGGCAATATTGATTAAAGGAACAATTACAGCCATGAGAAGAAATGATATAATAAAGTTATATCAAGTGAGGCTATATGGGTTGACTTAAGGTGCAAAAAAAAAGGGGAAATCACACTGTTAGGAATAAATTACAGGTTTCAAAACAGTCTGACGGAAATAGAAGGTCAAATCTGTAGGCAATTTTTTGACAAATGCTAAAAGTGCAGCAATTCTAAATTTAGTTTTAGGGAATGTAGCTGGGCAGGTGGAAGGAGTATCGGGGGTCAACCTTTGTGGCAGTGATCATAATTAAGTTAGATTTACCATAGTTATGGAAAAAGACAAATATAAAATAGGAGTAAAGGTTCTAAATTTGGGGAAGGCCAATTTTACTAGGCTGAGGAGTGGTTTTGCAAAAATGGACCAGAAATAACAACTTCAAAATAAATTGATGTCAGAGAAATGGGATGCATTCAAGGAGATTCAAAAGATATAGGGTGAACAAAGAGAAATGTGGGACAGCCAAATCTAGAGCCCTCAGTGTTACAAGGTACATAGATGGATAGATGGTATGATAAAGCAAGAAAGGAATATTTTGTCAGACACCAAGAGCCTAATACTGCAGAAAGCCGAGAAGAGTACAGCAAGTGTAGGGGTGAAATTAGGAAAGCAAAGAAAGGGCATGAAAAGCTACTGACAAATAAAATCAAAAGATATACATAAAGAGCAAGAGGAAAGAGTAGAACCTATTAGGGACCAAAAAGGTAACCTATGGGCAGAATTTTCCCACATCAGGTGCGCCCAACCCAAATGGGAGAAAAATAGTGCACGATGATGTCCGGCGAACGTCCCGGTGTTATATCAGTCGGCGTGAGAGGTGGCAGTGCGCCCGCCGACAATCAAGAGGCCTATTAAAGCCCTTAATCAATTAATTGAATTGAACTTTTCCCTGCCTGCTCAACCTTACAGTTGGCGGCAGGCGAAAAGGCCAAGTGGCCTTTGAATTTTTTGCGAAACCTCATCCACGAGCAGGGTGAGGTTTCGAAGATTGATTAAAAAAAAACAATAAAAACTTTTAAAACTCATTCTTAACATGTCCCTGCTCATGTGACAGTCACATGAGGGGACACGTTTTCCTTAATTTTAAAATCTTTATTTGTTAAGTTAAAAATCTTCAGCTCTCTGAGGCAGCTCTGTGCCTTTAGGGAGCCTTCCGTGAGTGCACCTGCGAGCATGTGCAGATTTCCGTGGTCACCCTCCTCCCTCCCCACCCAGGCAACGCTGAGCATTTCAGTGCGTGGCTCACACTGGCTGGCCATTAATTGGCCAACTAGCGTGAAATCGTGTTCAGGGCCCAATCACGGGCGGTGAGCTGTTTTGCGGCTGCTCCCGGGCCTACCTGCCATGCCTGCCTGACAAGGGAAAAATCTTCCCCTATGTGTAAAGGCAGAGGATGTGGATAAGGTTCTTAATGAATACTTTGTAGCTGTCTTCACAAAAGAGGGGTCTGATGATGATAGCATTGTTAAGGAGGAAGAGTGTGAAATATTGAGTGGAATAAGGAGAGAGGAAGTACTAAAGGATTTGATGTCTTTGAAAGTAGAGAAATAACCAAGCCCAGATCAAATATATCCAAAGAGGGGATAATACCTAAAAGAAGCAATGGAAGAAATGTGACTTAGCTAAGGCATATAGAATTATGAGAGTCCTAGAAAGAGTGAACAAGGATGACCTATTTACTTTAGCAGAGGGGACGAAATCTAAGGCACATAGATTTAAATTAATTGGTTGAAGGATTAGAGGGGAGATGAGGAAACTTTTTTTTGCCTGGAGAGTAGTAGGGGCCTTTGAACTCATTGCCTGAAAGGGTGGTGGAGGCAGAAACTCTCACCACATTAAAAAGTAGTTAGATATCCATTGGAGGCTCTTCCTACCTACCTGGCTGCAGCTGCAGGCTACCCTGTGGAGTGTTGCCCCTCCACAATGGTACCCCTACTGCTGATTCTATTCTTTCATTTAAAGTTTGAAACATTGAAGAAAGGACACTTCCCTCTTCTATTGACCCCCCCAGCTTTGAGAGCCAATCACCACTCTTAATTTGACATTGGGCCTGGCCTCTGACCATTAATTGGCCAATTTGGGGGAAATCACAGCTGAGTTCCCAAGACAATACAGACTTCAGATCCCCATTTGACCGTAACAGCAGGGTTCTGAAACTCTAATATGTGGTACTTTATTGAAGGCCTTTTGAAAATCCAAATATACTTCATCCTCTACATTATTCTTATCTACCCTTTCTGCTACACTGCAATAAAGTTGGTCAAGCATGACCTTCCCCATTGAAATCAGTGCAGACTATTCTTTATTTATATTTTCAATTTTTTTATATTTATCTATTAGAGAATTCCATTATCTTTTCTACCACAACATTAAGCTAGTTGGACTATAAAACTTTGGACTTAGTTTATCTCTCTTTTTAAATAAAGTAATCACATTAACTGTCTGTCAGTCCTCTGGTACTATTCCCTTTTTTAATGAATTTATATATGTATGTAATGGCGTCCCTGCTATCACTTTCCTAATTTCTTTTAATATGCATGGAGGAAATCTAACTGGACCAAGGGTTTTATCCTTTCCAAGTTGGATTAATTTATCAAATATCTTCCCCCATTCAATCTTGTAATGTCTGTTCTGTGTGAGAGGGTTTTTTTTTTCCCCATGGGATCTGTGTGTTGCTGGCAAGGCCAGCATTTGTTGCTCATCATTAATTGCCCTTGAGTAGATGGTGGTGAGTCACAGTGCAGAACACAACCAAGAGGTATACATTTGCTTTGTAGATTTTTTAAAAAAGCCTTTGATAAGATAAACTAAATTAAACTAATAGAGTTACTAAAGAAAATTGGTCTGGATTGGAGAGATGATACCTGTATTTGGGACAAGTGCTAGAGTAGCAAATGGAGAGTCAGAAGCAGAAGTGATCAGAAGAGGATTGTAACCTAGCTGCTGTTCATCACCAATGTTGTTCAATGTGTATGCAGACACATTGGTAAGAGAGATGCTTAACCATGTAGACAAAGAGTAATAGTTGTAGGTCAGCTGGTGCAAGCTGTCTGATTTATTTAATGCAAAGTATTGATAGAATGTACTTTGATGGACAGCAGTTGTTGCAGATACCTGAATGTTGTATGGATTATGGAACAAGGATCAATGTGGACAAGTCTAAGGATATGAAATGTTCTAGGAATACAGGTGAAAGGGCAAGCATTTTGATAAATGAAGAACATTTGGATCAGGTGATATAATTTAAATAATGTGAAGCATAATGAGAGATGGCAATGTGCCAAGACGAGAGCTAGGATTATAATTAACAAATTGCATTTAATACAAGGAAGAGGCTATTGATGGCATGCTGACGAGAGAACTGAAGGAAAATTAGTGAAGAGTTTGATATGGAATGTGCAAATGTGCAGTGTTGAAAATAGCAAGGAAAGGGGTCAGGCTTCTAAACAGCATTGTAAATTGGATTTTGGAGGTGCATAGAAAAAGTAAAGACAAAAAGGAGTAGAGACAAGAAAATTAATGAGGAAGGTAATGATACATGAAGAATGTAGTTTAATTGATTTAATCATTAATAAACAAAGAATTGGACTGGGTATGTTCTAAGAGCAGATAGAATGTTGGAAGAGGCATTAGAAGGAAGAGAAGGATGCTATAAAACCACCAGAAGAATGGAAGATGAAATGGATAATTGAAGTAAGAAGCTCAGTCTGTGTGATTTGGAGAAGTGAGAATTAAGCCAGAACCTGCCTTGGATAAACCACTGATGATGATGATGATATGTGAACATCTGTCTGCTCAGGTATTATGTTTTCAGAAAAAAAACATATTTTGCATTGTCTAGCATCACAAAGTGCATATTTTTGAAATAGTTCTATCTCTAATACCACATTTCTTTTCTATTTTTGCATTTCCAGATTTTTGTGTCTATTATTAATTGCCAATAGCATGTTCATATGTTCAATACCAATTTTTTTAAATAAAAAGATAGTGTCGGAATGAATTAGAACGGTGTAAGAGAACCTGGGGGCTAAATTGGATAGCCCCCGAAAACAAGTGCAGAAATCATGATACCTAATTAACCCATTCCTGTCTATTGCAAAGAAGGAAGCATGCTAACTTTGTTCTGCTAGTGCATATGAATGAGCTTTGTACCTAGCTAGTGATAACGCACTGTTCACTGGTTGGGCCCATCAGTAGGGGGCCAATATCATGACTGGTTAACAACTATTAAAGCTAGCCTGCACTGCTTAAAGTTAGCCTGCAATTCTTAAATGGGGATGTCCATTATGGCTGCGACAAGTGCTGAGAGTCATGGTTGACAAGAATCCAGCCGGGGTAAAAGTTAGGAATGGTAAAATGGGAGAGTGTGGGTCTCAATGTTTTTGGACGTTGCACCAGAGGTCTTGGTAGAGGCAGTGGAAAAGAGGAAGAGATGTCCTGTATCCTCACGGTGGTGGTGCGAGGGTGGTGGAGGTGGAGGGGGTGGGGTGGGGAGCAGGGTGGGACCAGATGGAAGCCCTCCAATCAGACACTGTGAAGGCAATGAGAGCAGATAGCCAATGCCAGCAATGCAGCCCTGAGCATCCCTGTCACTTGCCATTTTAACACTCCACCCTGCTCTCATGCCCACATGTCCGTCCTTGACTTGCTGCATTGTTGCAGTGAAGCTCAATGCAAACTGGAGGAACAGCACCTCATCTTCCGACTAGGCACTTTACAGCCTTCCGGACTGAATATTGAATTCAACAACTTTAGGTCTTGAGCTCCCTGCTCCATCCCCACCCCCTTTCTGTTTCTTCCCCCTTCCTTTTGTTTTTTTCCAATAATTTATATAGATTTTTCTTTTCCCACCTATTTCCATTATTTTTAATTCTTTTATGCCCCCCACCCCCACTAGAGCTATACCTTGAGTGCCCTACCATCCATTCTTAATTAGCACATTCATTTAGATAATATCACCAACTTCAACACCTCTGTGTTCTTTTGTTCTTTTGTCTGTGACATCTTTTGATGATCTGCTCCTATCACTGCTTGCTTGTCCTTACAACAACACTCCCCCTCCACTTCTCTCCCACCACCACCCCCCCCCCCACCCCCGCCACCTTAAAGCTTATATTTCGCCCCTCTTCTTGTAAAGAAAAATCAGTTCTGCTGAAGGGTCATGAGGACTCGAAACGTCAGTTCTTTTCTTCTCTGCCAATGCTGCCAGACCTGCTGAGTTTTTCCAGGTAATTCTGTTTTTGTTTTGGATTTCCAGCATCCGCAGTTTTTTTTTATCTCTGTGTTTAATTGACTGCCACTGCTCTTCAAGAAATGCCTACCTTGAAGAAGTTCTGTTCGTCTCTGCGACAAGATTAACGTATCTCTCTTTTGCCTTGCTCACCTTCATTGCTTTCCATTTCTCTCCTGGTGTTTGACAAGGTGTTTACTAAAACCCGCTTTCACAGCCATGTCTCCTTTCTCAGTGACTGTCTCCATCTCCGACTTACCCCACGTGGATTTCAACTGAAATTCCACCCCTCATGTTTCGAATCCATCCAGGATTACAGGTATCTCCGGGACATAAAACGTTTCTCGGACTGCTGTTCCCGACACATTCTGAGATCCACACTCAGTGCCATGCGCCGCCATATGAACACACTCGACCTCTCCCTCCAGCAGCACCGCCGTACCCTTTTTCAAAGCTGCATGTGCCCCCAGATTCATTTTATTCTTCGTCTCATCCGACGCCTCAACAAGAAACTTTTTCTCTTTCTCTCAAGTGCTAAGGAATGCAAGCTCCAACAACTCAACACCAACGCCCATCTAGGACCCTCCACCCCTGCCTGTCCCTCTGTCCCTACCCCATCTTCCAATCCCAGCCCCAGCCGTGTATTCACTATACCCCCTGACCTTCCCCTCTCTGACGATGAACGTTCAGTACTTAGCAAAGGACTTAGTTTCATACGCTTATGCCCTCATCTCAATGAATTTCGGGCTCGGCACGATGCTGAACTCTTCTTCCACCGTCTTTGTCTCCAGGCTCACTTCTTTGGGCAGGAGTCCTCTCCCAGTTCAACGGATCTTTTTACCCACCTCCAATATTCTCCCTCCACCTGGACCCCTCCCTCTGGATTCTTACCTTCTCTTGATCTTTTCATTGAGAACTGTCGGCGCGACATTAGTCGTCTCAATTTCTCTGCTCCTCTCACCCATTCTAATCTCTCTCGCTCTGAACTTACTGCACTCCGTTCTCTCAGGTCCAACCCTGCCTTTGTCGTCAAACCCGCTGACAAGGGTGGTGCTGTTGTTGTCTGGCGCACTGAACTTTACCTCGTGGAGGCTGAGCGTCAACTCACAGACACTTCCTCCTACCTCTCCCTGGACCATGACCCCACCATTGAACATCAAGCCATTGTTTCCAGGACTGTCACTGACCTCATCCCCTCTGGAGATCTTCCTCCCACAGCTTCCAACCTGATAGTCGCCCAACCTCGGACGGCCCGCTTCTACCTCCTACACAAAATCCACAAACAGAACTGTCCCGGCAGACCGATCGTCTCAGCTTGCTCCTGCCCCACAGAACTCATTTCTCGCTATCTTGACTCCCTTCTCTCTCCCCTTGTCCAGTCCCTTCCCACCTACATCCGTGATTCCTCTGACACCTTACGTCACATCAACAATTTCCAGTTCCCTAGCCCCAACCGCTTCCTCTTCACCATGGACGTCCAATCCCTCTACACCTCCATCCCCCACCAGGATGGTCTGAGGGCCCTTAGCTTCTTCCTCGAACAGAGGCCCGAACAATCCCCGTCCACCACTACTCTCCTCCGTCTGGCTGAACTTGTTCTCACACTGAACAATTTCTCCTTCAACTCCTCTCACTTCCTCCAAAGAAAAGTTGTGGCTATGGGTACCCGCATGGGCCCCAGCTATGCCTGTCTCTTTATGAGGTATGTGGAACATTGCTTGTTCCAGTCCTCCTCCAGCCCCCTTCCACAACTCTTTCTCTGGTACATCGATGATTACTTTGGTGCTGCTTCATGCTCTCGTCGGGACTTGAAAAAATGTATTAATTTTGCTTCCAATCTCCACCCCTCCATCATTTTTCACGTGGTCCATCTCTGACACTTCCCTTCCCTTCCTTGACCTCTCTGTCTCAATCTCTGGTGATAGACTGTCCACCAATATCCATTACAAGCCTACCGACTCCCACAGCTACCTCGACTACAGCTCCTCACACCCTGCTTCCTGTAAGGACTCCATCCCATTCTCTCAGTTCCTTCGCCTCCATTGCATCTTTTCTGATGATGCTACCTTCAAAAACAGTTCCTCTGACATGTCCTCCTTCTTCCTTAACCGAGGTTTTCCACCCACAGTCGTTGACAGGCCCCTCAACCGTGTCCGGCCCATATCCCGTGCATCCGCCCTCACACCTTCTCCTCCCTCCCAGAAACATGATAGGGTCTCCCTTGTCCTCACTTATCACCCCACCAGCCTCTGCATTCAAAGGATCATCCTCCACCATTTCCGCCAATTCCAGCATGATGCCACTACCAAACACATCTTCCCTTCACCCCCCCTGTCGGCATTCCGCAGGGATCGCTCCCTCCAGGACACCCTGGTCCACTCCTCCATCACCCCCTACTCCTCAACCCCCTCCTATGGCACCACCCCATGCCCACGCAAAAGATGCCACACCTGCCCCTTCACTTCCTCTCTCCTCACCATCCAAGGACCCAAACACTCCTTTCAAGTGAAGCAGCATTTCACTTGCATTTCCCCCAACTTAGTCTCCTGCATTCGTTGCTCCCAACGTGGTCTCCTCTACGTTGGAGAGACCAAACGTAAACTGGGCGACCGTTTTGCAGAACACCTGCGGTCTGTCCATAAGAATGACCCAAACCTCCCTGTCGCTTGCCATTTTAACACTCCACCCTGCTCTCTTGCCCACGTCTGTCTTTGGCCTGCTGCATTGTTCCAGTGAAACCCAATGCAAACTGGAGGAACAGCACCTCATCTTCCGACTAGGCACTTTACAGCCTTCTGGACTGAATATTGAATTCAACAACTTTAGGTCTTGAGCTCCCTCCTCCATCCCCACCCCCTTTCTGTTTCTTCCCCCTTCCTTTTGTTCTTTTCCAAATAATTTATATAGATTTTTCTTTTCCCACCTATTTCCATTATTTTTAAATCTTTTATGCACCCCCCCCCATCCCTACCATCCATTCTTAATTAGCACATTCGTTTAGATAATATCACCAACTTCAACACCACTGTGTTCTTTTGTGCTTTTGTCTGTGACATCTTTTGTCGATCTGCTCCTATCACTGTTTGCTTGTCCTTACAACAACACCCCCCATCCACTTCTCTCCCCCCACCCCCCTCAACCTTAAACCAGCTTATATTTCAACCCTCTCCTTGTAAAGAAAAATCAGTACTGTTGAAGGGTCATGAGGACTCGAAACGTCAATTCTTTTCTTCTCCGCCGATGCTGCCAGACCTGCTGAGTTTTTCCAGGTAATTCTGTTTTTGTTTTCCAACATAACCTCCCTGCTCTTATATTCTATGGCTCGGCTAATAAAGGCAAGTATCCCATATGCCTTCGTTACCACCTTATCTACCTGTGCTGCTGCCTTCTGGGATCTATGGACAAGCACACCCGGGTCCCTCTGATCCTCTGTACTTCTTAGGGTCCTACCATTCATTGTATAATCCCTTACTGCGTTAGTCCTCCCATATTGCATTACCTCATGCTTCTCAGGATTAAAATCCATTTGCCACTGATCTGCCCATCTTACCAGCCCATCTATATCACCCTGTAATCTAAGGCTTTCCTCCTCACTATTTACGACACCACCAATTGTTGTGTTATCTGCGAACTTACTGATCATATCTCCTATATTCATATCTAAATCATTAATGTACACTACAAACAGCAAGGGTCCCAGCACTGATCCTTGCGGTACACAACTCGTCACAGGCTTCCAATTGTAAAAACAACCTTCAAACATCACCCTCTGCATCCTGCCACTAAGCCAATTTTGGATCCAATCTGCCAAATTGCCCTGGACCCCATGGGCTCTTATCTTCTTGACCATTCTCCCAGATGAGACCTTGTCAAAAGGCTTACTGAAGTCCATGTAGACTACATCAACTCCACCAACCTCATTCATACAACTAGTCACCTCCTCGAAAAATTCAAACAAATTTCTTATACATGATCTCCACCTGACAAAGCCATGCTGACTATCCCTGATTAATCCCTGCCTCTCCAAGTGGAGATTAATGCTGTCCCTCAGAATTTTTTCCAATAGTTTCGCTACCACTGATGTTAGACTCACTGGCCTGTAATTACCTGGTTTATCCCTATTACCCTTCTTGAATAATGGTACCACATTCACTGTCCTCCAGTCCTCTGGCACCTCTCCTGTGGCCAGAGAGGATTTGAAAATTAGTGTTAGAACCCCTTGCCTCACATAGCAACCTGGGATACATCTCATCTGGGCCTAGTGATTTGCCCACTTTTAAGCCAACTAAAACCACTAATACCTTCTCCCTTTCAATGCTGATTTGTTCAAGTATATCACAGTCCCTCTCACTGATTTCTACCCCTACATCATCCTTCTCCATAATGAACGTAGATGAAAAGTAATCATTTAAAACCTCACCTATGTCCTCTGGCTCCACACACACATTGCCACTTTGGTCCCTAATTGGCCATGTTCTTTCCTTGGTTATCCTCTTGTCCTTAATATATTTATTAAATGCCTTGGGATTTTCCTTTATTTTGCCCACCAGTATTTTTTCATGCCCCCTCTTCCCTCTCCTAATTAATTTTTTTAAGTACCCCCTTACACTTTCTATACTCCTCTAGGGCTTCCGCTGTTTTCAGTCCTCTGTGTCTGCCATAAACCTCTTTTTTTTCCTTATCCAATCCTCTATATCCCTTGACACCCAGGATTCCCTGGACTTGTTGGTCCTATCCTTCACCTTTATAGGAACATGTTCACCCTAAACTCTCACTATTTCCTTTTTGAATGACTCCCACTGGTCTAATGTAGTCTTTCCTACAAGTAGCTGCTCCCAAGCCACTTTGGCCAGATCCTGTCTTATCATGTTGAAATCAGCCTTCCCCCAATTCAGGAATTTTATTTCCGGTCCATCTTTGTCCTTTTCCAAAACTACAGGCTTATGGTCACTATCCCCAAAATGCAACCCCACTGACACTTCTACCACTTGCCCGGCTTCATTCCCTAAGATTAGGTCAAGTGCCGCCCCTTCTCTTGTAGGACTTTCTACGTGCTGGCTCAAAAAGCTCTCCTGGGTGCACTTTAAGAATTCCGCTCCCTCTAAGTCTTTCACACTAAGACTATCCCAGTTAATATTGGGGAAGTTGAAATCCCCTACTATTATTACCCTATTATTTTTACACTTCTCTGAGATTTGCCTACATATCTGCTCCTCTAACTCCCGCTGACTGTTTGGAGGCTTATAGTACACTCCCAGCAAAGTGATTGCCCCCTTTTTGTTTCTAAGTTCTACACAGGTGGCCTCATTTGAGGAACCTTATTTCAGTAATTGACTCCATGATCAATAGTGCAATGCCATCTCCTCTTTTACATGCCCCCCCCCCCCCTCCTCTCCCCCCCCACCCCCCCCCAACCCCCACCCCCACCCCCACCCCCCAACCCTCCAACCGTCATGCCTGAAGATTCTATACCTTGGAATATTGAGCTTCCAATCCTGCCCTTCTCTCAACTATGTCTCTGTGATAGCAACAATGTCATATTCCCATGTGGTAATCAACACCCTCAACTCATCTGCCTTACTTGTAAGACTCCTTGCATTAAAATAGATGCAATCCAGCCTTGCATTATTCCCTTGTGTCTTAACAGGTCTAAATTGGCTCTGCCTTTCAGGCTGACTTAGTTTCTCTTCTATATTTGGCTATGCATCACCCCCTACTGTACCTCCACTCTGTATCCCAACCCCCTGCCAAATTAATTTAAACCCCAGCCCCGCCCCCCCCAACAGCACTAGCAAACCTCCCTGCAAAGATGTTGGTCCCGTTCCGGTTCAAGTGCAACCCACCCGTCACCTTCACCAGAAACAAACCCAGTGATCCAGGAAACTAAAGCCCTCCCTCCTGCACCATTTCTTCAGCCACGCATTCATCCTCTCTATCTTCCTACTCCTGTACTCACTAGCACGTGGCACAGGGAGTAATGCAGAAATTACAACCTTTGAGGTCCTGCTTTTTAATCTGCTATCTAGCTCCCTAAATTCTTGTTGCAGGACCTCATCCCTCTTTCTACCTATGTCGTTGGTACCAATGTGAACCATGACCTCTGACTGTTCGCCCTCCCACTTCAGAATGCCTTGCAACCATTCTGTGACATCTTTGACCCTGGCATCAGGGAGGCAACACACCATTCTGGAGACACATCCATGGCTGTAGAAGCACCTGTCTGTATCCCTCACTATTGAGTCTCCTACCATTATTGCTCTTGCACTCTTACTCCTCCCCCCTTGTACAGCTGAGCCACCCAAGTGCCCGTGAACTTGGCTCTAGCTGCACTCTCCAGAAAAATCTTCACCCTCACCGTTTTCCAACACAGAAAAATGGTTCTTGAGTGAGACACCCTCTGGGACTTCTCTGACTACCTGCCTGCCTTCATTTTTCTGCCTGATGGTCACTCATTCCCTCTCTGAGTATACTTCCTTCAACTGTGGAGTGACCACATCTAAAAACGTGCTATCCACATAACCCTCAGCATCGCAGAAGCACCGTTGTGTCTCCAGCTGATGCTCAAGCTCTGAAACCTGTTGCTCAGGCTGGTCAAGCCGGTGGCACTTCCTGCACATGCGGTCATCCAGACGGCAAGGAGTATCTAAGAATTCCCACATGTTGCAGGCTGTACAACACATGAGACTGAGCTCCCTTGCCATATTTTTTGTTTGTTTTAATTAAAAGACCATTTCCTCAAACTTATGTCATGTAGAAAACTATTTAATTTTTCTTAAAAAAAAACAAATGCTGAGACTCTTACCTTCTGTAATGTTGCTTTAAAGTGGAAAAAATACAACTTATCCACTGCCTACCAATCAGCTCTCTCCCATGTCCTGATGTCACTCTTTTTGAATTCCAGCACTGACGAATGTCTGGGTGAGAACTGGTAAACTCCACTCCTGCTCTTTATACAGCCGCTCTGTTCCCTCACAGGTAAACTCCCGTCTCTTCCAACAACTAATGACTGGGACATTATCAACCCCAAAATCAAAGCCAATTCCAGATGGTGGATAAACATCCCTTTTGAAGTCACTGTGGAGAAGAAAGGTCACATGACTCAAAGGACCATTTTGAAATTCCTACATGCCTTTGAGAACTGGGAACTAGTCAGTCTGCTGCTTTAACATCCAACTGATGAGCCACCAAGAAGCAGGCCCCTCCAGGCAGAACAACCACCTGTTCATCAAACCAGTCTACTGGAAGATTTTACACCATTGCCGACATAGCTGATTCAGTCTCTGCATACCTACTTCATCTTGCAGTCAGCACCAACTGAAAAGCACATACTACAACTCCAGCCTTCAGCCAGCTGAACTCGAACGTCGACATAAAAGACCTCCTTATTGGACCCTGACTTTGGATTCTGGAAATCATGTGAATTAATATTCATTTCAATGGTTATTGTACATTAAAACTCCTTTTCTCAATCCCCCCTTTACTGTGTGTGAGTTTGTGTGTTTGGAGTGAGATGTTGCAAACACTCCTTTCGTTTTGAATATGGAAAATAAACTAACCCTCTGAGTTAATCCTAACTTGAGTTTCTTGTGCCTTATTTGTAAATGGGATCACAAAAACAGAGGGATTAGGAAAACACACTCTCGCCTACTTTTAAAAAGCTAATTTAAAACACCTTCTGCTTACGAACAGGTAAGAGGAAATTCGTGCAATATGTCTGTCTCTGTCCTGTCCAAAATATATGCATGAGTTTGAGGTACTACAATTTTCAGGGAAAGCACAGAATAGAAGTATACACCTAATAGACTTAGAGGTGGGGTGAGCTGGCAGTGTTGCAGCAACTACTGGAAGGTGATAATGCCCAGGTGAATTTGGCATTACCGATTCCAGAGGAGGATCCTCCAGTGAGGAGGAGAACCTGAGGAAGGTTCAGGCACACAGATCTGGACAGCAGCAACTTCTTGGCCACCTGCAGGGGCAGCCTCATGATGGTGAAGCAACAGAAGGCCATTGAAGGACTGGGCACAGAGAGCAGCACAGAAATGAAGGTACCCAATGGCCAGAGTGTACAAATAACGCATAAGCTACCTCCAGATGTCGGATTGGCAATGTCGCTGAAGATTGCGCCTGTCCAGAAAGGCTGTGGTTGATATGTGTGCCATTTTAAAAGCACCTGGATCTGCACCTTAAGTGCTGTAAGCTGCAGGGCTATGGGCTGGGTGCAGGAAGGTGGGATTAGAAAGGACACCTGGGTGTCCTCAGGCTGGCAAGGACAAGATGGACTGAATGGCCTCTTTCTACTCTGTAACTTTTCTATGGTTCTATGGATGGCAGAGGAGGTAAGCTCCAATTGCAGTGGTGGTCATCTGATGCCCATGGCTCTCAAGGTCATTGTGGCCCTGAATTTCTGCGCCTCAGGTTCATTCCAGGGGCCCACTGGAGACATGTAGGAAATCTCTCAACCAGCCACACATCACTGCATTAAGGTAGTGGCAGATGCCTTCTTCAGGATAGTCAACCAGTACATTAAGTTCAGAACTGATGCAGACAATCAGGCCAAGAGAGCCAGAGGACTCGATGTCATGGCAGGATTTTCCCAGGTGAAAGGTCTCATTCACCACACACGTGACCATCAAGGCTCCCACAGGCCAGCCAGTGGCCTTCATGAACCAGAAGAGATTTCATTCCCTCAATGTCCAACTCATCTGTGACCACCACCAGGGGATCCTGTAGGTGTGTTAAGTGCTTGTTTACCCGGGACCAGCTGCAATGCTCACATTCTCTGGCATTCCCAGGTTCCACAGCTTTTCACTCCCCCTGCGATCTTGCAGGGATGGATACTTGCCAAAAAGAATTACCTGCTGAAGAGAATACTGCTGACACCACTGAGGAAACTTAGAGCAGAGGCAGAGGAACAATATAACTTGAGCCAAGCTGCAACCAAAGCAGCCATTGAGCAGACCATCAGCCTCCTCAAAATGAGATTCAGACATCTGGACTGATCAAGTGGTGTCCTTCAATATACCCCATTTGAGGGTCTCCCAGATTGTGGTGATCTGCTGTGCTTTACACAACCTGGCACTGCGGAGTGGGGAGGCTCTGGCTGCTGAAGACATAATGGAGCACAAGGCAACCTCAGAGAATGAGAAGAATGAAAAAGCCGAAGAGGGTTCACAGCATCCTGACAGACATGACGGTCTGCTTGGAGGGTACCAAGATATAGGAGCAAGGAAGACTTGGGAGGCACTTATACTCACATGTTTTGCTTGACTCTTACCACTGCAGCCAACCAGTCAAATAAAGGTCCACACTCCAAGTACACAGAAAGTACTCATCACTGCTACAAGGCCATACCCACTCGACCACTAGAAGCTGGTGCTTTTGCAATGTGAAAATGAGCACACACAAGCCATGGTCACCACCAGCCAGCCCCTGGGTTGACACATCCCACTCTTGCACTGTTGGATGGCCACCAACACTGAACTGGAATGTTCATAAACCAAATTAGACATTCATTACATTAATCATAACACACAAGTGAATATTCATTACTTTTCTGAGCAACTGAGGCCCACTATATCTATTGTGTTTTCTTAAATCTTATGTGTACTCCTTCGTTGTGCTCCCCTTCACTGCCAGCTGCACTAGAGGCAAGCTACTGGTCTTTCTTCCCAATAGCCTGGATGACCTTAGTTGCCCTCCTCTTGCCTGCAGCATCCTGGCATACTGAGGGGCTCATGGGCAGAAGCCTGCTCTGATGTCACGGCAACTAGAGGTGCTGGGGTTGCCATCAGAGGAGCTGAGGAGCCACTGTCCATGCTTGGAGCATCCTAAAAGGGGCCCCAGAAGTGGAAGGCTGCCACTCCTCCCTTGTAAGGCACATCTGTACCTCCCTGTTGACCTAAGAAGGGCAAGGGGCTGCGGCAGATTCTAGGTGCCTCGGCCACACATGCCTTGCCACTGCTCCCTTGAGTTCATGGGCAAGGCGATAGCATGCAGGACTGTGTGCATTTCTGGCATCCACTAACTGGTCTGCTGGATGTAGCTCTCCATGAAAGTCACCAATCTTTCAATAGAGGAGGCCACATGCACAGGTGAGAGGGAGATTGCAGCACTCATTACCTGAATGAACTCTCCCACTGTCTAAGCTAGGTCACGAGTACCCTCTGGAAGATCCACCAGATCTTCATGCAATTCACACTGTATTTCCAGCATTTGCTGCCTTGCGGACAACTCCAGAGGGGCGTCACCTGGGACTCAGCATTGACTTGGCCTCTCACATTCCTCCCACTGTCAGTGGTCTCGACTGACAAGCCTCTGACAACTGGTCAGGCACACATGCTAATATCAGGTTGTGACCCCAAATCTATTCGCAAGGGCGTACCCACTGAGGTGAAAGTATTTATTTTGGTGGAGGGTGATGGGGAATGGTGTGACACTGCACCCTCTGAGGTCCCCCCTGCTCCTCAAAGGTGAATGTGTCCCCCGGAGACGGCAGCTCTTTGTGTCCACAGTTGACCAGTGAAAGAGAACAGGAGGATCAATGATTCTCATTCCTCCACACAGGAGCCCAAAGGATTGGCTGCAGCTCACTTTGATGCCTGCACATTGGAGGGCACAACCAACCTTGTGCTCTCTTGAGTCTTCCCTCATGCCTGGTTCTAAGGCTACTCACCCTTGTTACGATCCCAGCTGATGTGAGTACCGGACTAATCAGGGCAGAACCCGGCTTGATAGATCCTAACTTTTATTTTTTGTTTAGAAACATAGAGGGCAGCTACTGAACAGAGTCACAGGTGTCAGCTGATGAACATTTAATTAAAGAATAAAATAATTATTAAACAAGAAAAGATGAACTATATTACAATACTCCTTCAGCCATAACTATACCTTTACAGATATATACAAATTTATAAGTATAACACAAGTTACAAAAGCAATCTTATACTCTCATGTTCACAGTAAGTACACAGTCCATATAAACCAATAGGCGACTGTGGCCAGGCACACCACACTCTGGAACCAAGTGACAGATATCACCCCAAACAGATGCTATGGATCACTCATCAACTCCCCCCAAATGCTTGTCACACCACGAGGCAACCAGTCTTACTGAACTCTGTCTTTCACACGTGGGTTTCCAATCTCTGCTCTCGAAGAATCCGCTTTGGAATCTTTTCCCAAATGACGCTTTCTCTCGGATGCCTTCCACAAGGGGCCAACTCCCAGGGTTTCAAATTCTTCTTCCGATCGCCATGTGCATTCAAGTTTTGCCTTTCATGCATTCTCTCTCAGATACTCAGCTGTGCTAACAGGACACCATTGCTTTACATGACCATAGTAAGGAGTCACCAAATTTTGGCCGTCTCCTCGGATCTTCTGGCTTCTTGCAAGCCTATATTGCTTTAAGTCTGCGTCCTGCAGCTTTCTCTCTTTAAGCTTGGAGTCCTCCTCTGTGCCTCATTCTTAACTTTACTTAACAGGGCCTTTTCCAGATTCCTGTTCTTTTCTTCTGATAGAAAGTCTTCTGGGGACCCCTCCTTTCTGTGCCACTCCTTGGCTTTGGGACCTTTCGGTTTTTTTGGGAAATCTGCTCTCTGTAGTTCCCTCTGCTGTGTCCAGCTTTTCCTGGCTTCTGGTTTCAACTGGACTAAAAAACTAATTTTTTGTCTCTCCCTGTATCTGTGGCCCCCTGTTGCTAGGCAATAGCCCAGTTTTCTACTTCAAGAGTCACAAAACCTCATTAAAATGCAGGTATATAAACAAACCCACAGACTTGCAGGCAACTTGTCAGAAGAATAATGTTAGTGACCACACTGGGGCAAATACAATACCTAATCACCTAGCCAATTTGTTGCAGTGTCTGTGGCCAATGGCATGCATGTGGCATTGGGCTACTCTAGAGTGACTTTGCCTGGATTGGTAGTGCCAAGCTCACATCTCCTGATAGAGCTACAGCCATTGCTTTCCAAGGAGACGTGGCTGCCTCACCCCACTGCCACCGATATACTAATCTCTCGCTCCCCACCATTCCCACCCCCTCATTTACCCATTTGCTGCCCACCAAAGACAACTGAGGTTTTTCACTCACCCTGGCAGATTGGAGAAATCATTGACCCATTTGGAGCACTGCAGCCAGGTTCTCTGGACAATCCTACTGTTGCTGATCTCCTCTGTGATCTCCATACAGAGCTGCATGGTTAGACAGAGAGGTCTCCTCTTTCTGTTCCTGAGGAAGAGGACCTCCTGTCTTTCCCAAGTAGCCTAGAGGAGAATATGGAGGAAGCTGTCACTGGACCGTGGGGCTACCAGGATCATAGCTCTACCATGCCCACTAACAGGTTTCCAATGTGGCTTTGTTTCATTGATTGTGTATGGTTGCTGGTTGCAGGTTCTTGGGAGAGATCATTGACTCTTGGAGGTGGTGATAGGTTCTTGGGGGGTGGTCCCTGACTCTTGGAGGTGGCCCTTGACTCTTGGGGGTGGTCCCTAACACTTGGGGGTGGTCCCTGGCTATTAGTCACAGGGTGAGGGGGGTGATCACTGACTCTTGGGAATGGTCACTGGTCTCAAGGTGATGTGGTTGGTCACAGGCATCCCCACCAGTTCCCATAAATTTCTAACTAATTTGCTAGGTGACAGTTAAAGTACTATCTGCAGTTTGGTGACACCAATATGGAAAGGGCATTAAAGCCATAGAGAGCATACAACACACATTCATCTATAAAAACCATAGAAAAGTTACAGCACAATAAGAGGCCATTAAGCCCATCATGTCTGCACCAATGGAAAAATAAAAAATAAAAAACTGCTCCACATTCTAAACCCACCTTATAGCACCCAGTCCATAGCCTTGCAGGTTACAGTGTTTTAGGTACAGATCCAGGTATCTTTTAAATGAATTGAGGGTTTCTGCCCCCACCACCAAACCAGACAGTGAATTCCAAACACCCACCACCCTCTGGGTGAAGAAGATTTTCCTTATGACCCCTCTAATCCTTCTTCCGGTCACCTTAAATTTGTGCCCCCTGGTAATTGACCTCTCTGCTAGGGGAAACAGGGCATCCCTGTCTACTCTATCTAGGCCCCTCAAAATCTTGTACATTCATAATCAGGTCACCCCTCAGCCTTCTCACTTCCAAGGAAAATAACCGCAGCCTATCCAATTGTTCCTCATAGTTGCAATTTGAATAACACTGGGGAATTTATAGTTATGATGATACATTTGAGATACTGGAGCTATTCCTACTAAATCAGAGAAGGCTAAAAGAAATCTTTACAGAGGTTTTTAAATTGTGATGAATTACAATAAATAGGGAAAGACCATTTCTTCTGTTTGGGAGAGTCAGTGACAAGGTGTCATCAATTTAAAATTAACAGTAAGAAAATGAAGAACAAGGTTAGGAAAAAATTCTTTACAATGAGGGTTGTTGAAGCATGAAATGCTTTGTCACAGGGAGTTGTTAAGAAAAAGACAATTGGATTTTTTTTTAAGAAAAACTGGATCCATATTTGAAACAGAGGAAGATACAAGATTATGAGGAGAGTGCAGGCAGTTTTAGATTGCTCTAGCAAAGAGTTGGCCAAGGGCACAAATGACCCCCTTCTATCCTGTAAATTCATATGACTCTATGGGTCTAAATATTAAACTTGAGCAAATTTGCCTGCAAAACTCCTTGACCTTTTGAGGAAGTCACATACTCATTGTACTATATGGAAGGCTCTACAATATGGTGCAGCTAGACTTTCAAAAAAAAGATAAATTTCCACACAGCTATTAGTAATTTTCCCTTTAAAATCTATTTGTTGTAAGTGGCCCTTTTTCTTCAGTGCACAGATTCTTTAAATTTTTTTGCACATCTGCACACACGTTGTTAAACTCAGAAGGTCTTCACAGTAACTTTCAGGCTGCTTAGTGGGACATTAGCAGTGGGAATTCAAGGTAAGCTTTAAAATAATAAGAAATTAACTGAAGGATTGAAAACAACAGGTACTAGTTAGAGGAATTACGTCAGGATAGTTATATTGGGGGATACCCCAAGGATCAGTATTATGGCTATTATTGTTGTTACTTACATTAATGACTTGAATTCAGAAACTCAATCGAAATTGGCTCAACCAAGAGACACGAAATCAGGGATAACTCTTGTGCTCTTCTTCAAAATAGTGCCATGGGATCTTTTGCACACACTTGAGAGAGCAAATAAAGTCTTGGTTTAATGTCTTATTTAGAAGATGGCACCTTTGACACTGCAGCATTCTTTCAGTGCTGCACTGAAGTGTCAACCTAAATTTTCTTTACTTGAGTTTCTGCAGTGGAACTTAAACCTACAGCCTTCTGGCTCAAAGGCAATAGTGCCACCAACTAAGGCTGACACTATAGATTGCTCTCACTGAAACAGATGGGAGATGTTAAGTAATTGGAGTCAGTTCAAAGAAGACTCATGACCAATCACATTTCAGAGATCTGAGATATGAGGAGATGCTGGAGAAATTTGGGATTTTCAAAATCGAAAGGACATGACTGAAAAGTGACCTTACACAAGACAGTAAAATGACTAAAGGGTACACCTCGCAAATTACACCAAACTAAATTGCAAGAGTAGGACAGAGTTCATAGGTTGAAACTAGTAAACCACCAGGATTGATATGAAGTTCTTCTCCATACCTCCACACAAATTAGCAAATGGAATAGATTGTCGTGTAGAGATAAGAACCTGAGAAACTTTTAAGAAACAACTGGATACCCCTAAGGCCTTTTCTGGAAAGAATCATTTTGAATGGTTACAGCACAGGAGAACATTCAACCCATCAAACCTGTGTTGACTCTCTGCACAAACAATCAGTTAGTCTCACTTCCCTGCCCAGTTCCCCATAGCCCGGTAATTCTTTTCCTCTCAGCTGCTTATCCAATTCCTTTTTGAAAACCACAACGAATCTGCCTCCACCACCCTCTCAGGCAGTACATTCTAGGTTGTGACCACTCACTATGTGAAAAGGGTTTTTTGCTCATATTGCCATTGCTCTTTAAACAACAAAGATGGGCTAAATGACCATCCTGATTTGTAATTTTTTGTGATATAAACCCCAGACACCAATTTTTTGAGTCTGGAAAAACACACATTTGTGGAAGGGTGGGAAAGATGCAAAAAGAATGGAAGCAAAACATTGTGCCATCATTCGAGAGACAGCTGCTGTGAAGAGGGGATCTTAGCTTTCTGAAGAAGAATGAGTTTAATGGGCTGAATTGCCTTCTACCTCTAATACAAATGTGCCACAATATCTAAATTTTGGCCTTGGATTTGTGCATTAAAATTAATAGGGTTTTCATGGTTAGCAAACTTTAGTAATCAGTAACCAGTGATTAACTTCTTAATACAGTATGCTTCATTGGTTCCCTAAATTCAATTTGTATTCCAGCCTGACTGAATACTGGGATTAGCCTGCCTCCGTTCCTCTCTCTTGCTTTCTCTCAATTGCAAAACTAAACACTTGCAAATCTCACAGCCAGATGGGCTGTGAAAAAAGAAAGAGAAATAAAGAAGATGGAGACAGAGGAAGGAAACAGCTGCCACCTTCTGCTCATTTCAAAACTGGGCAGGATGAAAGCACTGGGCACAAAGCCACAGGCCAACCTGTTAATGCATCCATGGAGAATATTTAAATACCTCACCTGTCAATCAGATCACTCTTTCAGGACATCAACAAATAGCACTGCTGAGTGCTGTCACTGTGATGTCTTCCACAAAATCACACATTTAAACTACTTAAATTCTTTCACTCTCTGCATGTGCAGAGCAATTTTCGTCCTTCTACTGGAAAACCAGATATTTAGGGACAATTTTAAAAGTCAAGCTAATGGTAGGAAGTTGGCATCAGAAATGGACATACACTAGATTTAATTTTAGCAAAGCATGGATACAGTGGATGTACATTTTTGATATTGCTGCTGGGTAAGGGCAGCTTGGTAAAATTTCCTATTTAATGACTGGTATTAAAAAGCTGATGATTGGTAATCCATCTAAAACTGGACAGGCGACCACTCTGTGCAAGTAGAATTCTCAAGTATACAGTTTAAAAGTGTGCAGTAAGATATTTTCAATGTTTAATGGCAGTATTAGTGTTGGGGGTTGGGGGGTGGATGGGAAGGAAGGGAGGCAGTGAGTAACTGAGCCGCACAGACTAAGAAGGGAATAGATTCAATGCCTGAAATGTGCTGAGTTAACTAATTTCAGTTTTGGGGTGGTAGGGTGCTACAATCACCCCAGGTTTCCTGAGTTAAGGGAGAAAACTGTACACATTCTTCTTCTTTATCCAGTGGCCCTGTTGAGTACACAACATGTTGAAAAGGATTAGTGTTGGCTGTGATATCCTCCACAATAAAAATGACTCAAACTTGAATAAAAGCCAAAGGGTACCTGTAAATCCGTATCCATGTTTTCAGAAGGCAGAGGAGAAGATCGTTGAGAAAAACAGTATCTATTTCAATCTATTTCATAATCTTAAGAAAATAATTTAATATATTTTAATGGTTTTGCAATCTATCTGGTTATGTTGAATGGAATATTTACAGTGAGGAAAAAAAAGCAAGTAAACTGAATTAGATAATTGGAGAGCATTGGCATTGGCATGATGACTCAATGAACTCCTTCAGTGATACTTCCCTAATGTTAATGACTGCAGCCTTTGAATTAAGTCACTTTGCACATTTTATATTATTCATTTGCAATGCCCAATCATGCACATACACTGAAATGTAAATGAAGTTGAGATAAAGGAACAAACTTACATTTATATAGTGCCCTTCATGAGAAGGTTGATTGACTGATTCCTTGGAGTGAAGGGGTTATCTTATGAGGAAAGATTGGACAGGTTGGGCCTGTGTCCATTGGATTTTAGATGAAGGGGAGAAAATCTTATTGAAACATATAAGATATTGAGGGGATTTGACAGAGTGGATACTGAGAGGATGTTGCCTCTTAGGGAAGAGACTAGAACTATTGTAATATCGCTTTAAGAATGATGTCCCTTTAAGAAGCTCAACATGCAGATAAGCCAGGTATCTGGATGTCATTATGCAACCACAAGCCACGGCCTCTCTTTGCGCTGTAGTACCCAAGACAACAGGATGTACCGAGAGATTGTTCTACAGCTTTTTCTGGTTTAGCTGTAAATAAATCTCACCAGAGATCCTCAAGCAAGTGGAATCCACGTACCTCATTTGTGTTATATATAGATAGCACAAGGGTATCATGACAAGAACTAGAAGGCAAAGTTTAAAAATAAGGGGTCTCCCATTCAAGATGGAAATGAGAAGAATTTTTTTCTCTCAGAGCATCATTAGTCTGTGGAATTCTCTTCCCCAAAGATCAATGGAGGCAGGCTCATTGAATATTTTTAATACTGAGTTGGATAGATTCTTGATTGACAAGGGAGTCAAAGAGTATACAGCGTTACAGGAAAGTAGAGTTGAGGCCACGATCAGATCAGCCATGATCTTATCAAATAGTGGAGCAGGCTCGAGGGGCCGAACAGCCTATTCCTAATTTGTGTGTTTGTATGCCTATGGACTGAACAAAACAAAGCAATCACCCAATCTGTATTTAGTGTCCCCAGTATAGATGAGACCACATTGCAGGCAGTGAACATAGAATTCTAAATCATAATAAGTACAAGTAAATCACAAATTCATCAGGAAGGAATGTATTTGGTCCTGGACCTGGTGAGAAGGGAGGAAGGAGATAAAGGGCAGGTGTTGCATTTCTTGTGCTTGGAAAGGAAGCTGCTCTGGAAGCGAAGTGGCAACTGAGCATCGGAGCAGAGTGTCACAGGAGGAATGGAGTCTTCTGAATGCTGAAAGGGTAGGGGAGGGCATGATGTATTTGGTGGTGGCCTCATGCTGGAAATGACAGAGGATGATCATAAGATCATAAGAAATTGGAGCAAGAGTCGATCATTCGGCCCCTCAAGCCTGATCTGCATTCAGTAAGATCATGGCTGATCTGAATGTGGCCTTAATTCCACTTTTCTGCCTGCCCACTGAAACTCCTTGACTGCCTTATGGATGAAAAATCAAAAATCTAACTCAGTTGAATGGTGCAGCTGCTAGTGTGGAATATGAGGGCAAGGTAAGTCCTAACATGGTTGTGAGATGGAGGGAAAAGTGTGAGAACAGACATAGAGGAAATGGAATGGGCATGGCCAAGGACCCAGTCGACCACTGTGGAGGGAAATCGTCAGTTGAGGGAAAAGGAAGACAGTTCTACAAAAGTTTATCAACCTGAAATTTTAACTCTTTCTTTCTCCATTGCTGCCTGATTATAGGAACATAGGAAATAGGAGCAGGTGTAGGTCATTCACCCCTGCTCCGTCACTCGTTGAACCTGCTCCGTCATTCAAGGATGTCATGGCTGATGAACTATCTAGCTCTACACCATTTTTCCCCACTATCCCCATATCCCTTGAATTAATTATCATGAGATTATACTGACTACTTCAGCATTTTCAGTTTTTACTTCAGATTTCCAGTGCCCACAGTATTTTGCTTTCGTATTTATGTTCTCAAGTCTCTGGGGTGGGACCTGGGTGTGTTAACTAGCTTTAAGGAATGTAGTGACTATAGCTTAAGACTTATTGTACTGTGTAGTGTCACGTGACAGTGTGAACGAATCAGCCCAAAGCACGGGGAAGCTTAGGGGAGAAGTTTGTGTCTAGTTGTCATTCTTGATGGAAGCATGTAACTGCTGCTGTAGCCCTGTAACTAAAGTTCATCTGTTTCTTATGAGAAACCAGCCTGGGAAATCAAGCCCATAACAACTGGCAATGAGGATAAATTGGTTCCGGCACTGTCACTCACCTGGTGAATGTGAGTGTCTTGTTTTAAACAAGAGAAAGGGAAAATATACTCACCAGGTATCCCACTTTTTGGCAGGATCGAGCCATTTGGCTCATCCACAGAGAATTGGAGCCAATATATAGAATGCCTCGGTTTCTTTTTCCAAGCAAACAAAACAATGGTGGAGGAAAAAAGGAAAGCAATTCTCCTAAGTGTCTGTGGGAGTAAAATTTATAACTTAATCCATAGTTTGATGGCCCGGAACGCGCCCGATTCGAAGACCTTCAGCGAATTGGTATCCTTCGTAAAAGGTCATTTTCAACCCAAACCCACCGTAATCATGCAGAGGTTCAAATTTAATCCGGAAGTAAGAGTGCCAGGAGAGACCAAAGCAACATACATTCAACAAAGTTGAAACAGCTAACTGAACATTGTGATTTTGGGGAGACCCTAAACAATATGTGAAAGGATTGTTTGATCTGCGGTGTGCACAATGATGTCATTCAACGACAGTTATTAGCTGAAGTAAATATCAATTTTAAAAGAGCATTGGAAATAGTGCTTCGGATGGAAAGTGCCGATTGGGAGTCGCAGGCCTTACAGGGTGTACAAAATGGTGCTGTTTTCCAATTGGGGTGGGAACAGACCACCAGGCATGGCGCGAAAACCAGGGAGTCAGCCGCAAAGCGGGAGACAGTGCCTGCTACCCAAAAATTTTTAAAATATACG
Organism: Carcharodon carcharias; assembly: GCF_017639515.1. Lineage (NCBI taxonomy): Eukaryota > Metazoa > Chordata > Chondrichthyes > Lamniformes > Lamnidae > Carcharodon > Carcharodon carcharias. Next base: position 71,148,003 of record NC_054477.1, on the reverse strand, counting down.
GGAGACATCTTAGAAGAAATCTGAAGATGAATTGTTCCTGATGTGGAAATAACCTTATCCCTTAAACATACCATTTTAAAGATGTGGAGTGCCATTACTGTCATAAAAGAGGGCATATACTGAAGCAATGTAAAGCAAGATTGAGACAGATTCTCAGGCAGCAAACCAAACTGATCGAAGTACATAATGTGGAAGAACCAGGAACCACTAATTCCGATGTTTATTCTCTATTTATTGTGAAAGTAGAGAAAACAGAGCCATTCATTGTTACTCTGCAGGTCAATGGACAACCTTTGATTATGGAAATGGATATTGGTGCATCAACAACTGTAGTAGGGGAACACACATTCAAATATTTAAACAAGGATACTCAACCATTGAATATGGAGCAGACTTCAGCCAAATTGTAAACATATACTGGTGAAGCCATTGAAGTGAAAGGTATCACCACAGTACCTGTTTATTACAAGCATCAGACAGCGCAGCTCCCTGTGCTTGTAGTGGAAGATGAAGGACCAAGCCTTCTAGGTCATGATTGGCTAAAAGAAATTAAACTAAATTGTTCTGAGATTTTCCAGCTGAGCTGGAGGACTGCCAGAGCTGCTAAAGAAATATGACAAGGTCTTTCGAGAGGAACTGGGGAAAATCAAGGGCCTGCAGGCTAAGATCTATGTTGACTCTGAAGCAACTCCTCATTTCTTTAAAGCCAGGCCTGTGTCTTATGCCTTGAGAGAGAAGATTGACACTGAATTAAACCACTTAAAGAAGCTGGGTATTATTCAGCAGGTTGAATTTTCAGAATGGGCAGCACCTATTGTCCCTGTCTTGAAAACAGATCAGACCACCCGTGTCTATGGGGATTCTAAGTTAACAATAAACAAACCTGTCAAGTTGAACAAGTATTCTATCACCAGGATTGAGGATCTGAAAGCCAAATTAGCAGGAGGAGAATTTACACTAAATTAAATATGAGTCATGCATATCAGCAGCTGGAACTGGATGATACACCCAGAGGATTTGTAACCATGAACACACACACAAAGGGTTGTATCAATACATGCACCTGTCTTTTGGTGTTTCTTCAGCCCATGCAATTTTCGTGACGATGATGGAGAGCTTGCTGCAAGGGCTATCTCAAGTCATGGTCTGCCTGGACGACATCCTAGTAACTGGGTTAACCGAAGCAGAACACTTGACTAACTTGGAAGAAGTCTTAAAACGATTCTTGGAAGCAGGGTTGCGCTTGAAAAAGAAAAAGTGTACCTTACAGGCAAGTAAAGTTGTCTACTTGGACCACCGTGTGGATGCCCAAGGGCTACATCCGGTAGAAGAAAAAGTCAAAGCTATTAAGGATTCACCCTCACCGACAAATGTCTCAGAGCTCAAGTCATTCTTGTTATGGTAAATTACTGTGGCCGATCCCTACCCAGCTTATCAATGGTCCTAGCCCTTCTACACTCATTATTAAAGAAAAACCAATGTTGGTCATGGAAGTCACCTCAAGAAGAAGCCTTCATGAAAGTTAAACATCTCCTGCACTTGTTAGTACACTACAATGCAACAAAAGAATTGGTGCTAACTTGCGACGCATCCCCCATGGCGTGGGAGGGGTACTATCTCACATGATGGATGATGGTTCAGAAAGGCCAATAGGCTATGTATCCAGAACCCTCTCTACAGCCAAGGAGGATTATTCACAAACTGAAAAAGAAGGATTATCGATTATTTTCGGAGTTAAAAAAATTCCATCGGTATGTACATGGCCGGCACTTCACGATAGTATCTGATTACAAACCACCCTTGGATGATTAGCAAAGAAAAAGCTGTCCCTCCTATAGCTTCCACAAGAATTCAAAGATGGGCTTTGATTTTATCGGCATATAAATATACTTTTATGCAAAGACCAGAGATATATATAGCCAATGCAGATGCCCTAAGCCACCTTCCTTTGCAGGAGAGCATTGAACATGCTCCAACTCCCAAGAGATTGTGTTAGCCATGGATTTCCTGGATTCTTCACTAGTTTGCGCAAGACAAATAAGAAACAGGACGAACCATGATCCAGTCTTGTCTAGAGTACAAGACCAAGTATTGAAAGGATGGTCCAAGGAGCCAGTCCCTGAAGAATTGATAAAAGCAAAATACTGCGGAAGCTGGACACCTGAAATAAAAACAGAAAAGGCTGGAAAAACTCAGCAGGTCTGACAGCACCTGTGGAGAAAGAAACAGAGTTAATGTTTCGAGTCTATATGACTCTTCTAACAGAGAGCCTTTCTTCACTCGAAGGAATGAATTGAGTAGTCAGGATGGTATCCTATTGTGGGGTGCATGAGTCATCATTCCTTCACAAGGGAACCATTCTTTACTGAGTTGCATAGCGCATATTCTGGAATTTCCAAAATGAAAATGCTTGTAAGTAGCTCTATCTGGTAGTCAGGTATAGACAGTGATATAGAAAAAATGGTTAAGCACTGTCTCCAGTGCCAGAAACTACAGAAGTTGCCCGATGCAGCCCCACTGCACCCGTGGGAATGGCCTGGTTGACTCTGGGTGAGACTGCATTTAGATTATATAGGTCCATTTCTAGGCACCATGTTTCCACTAATAATTGATGCACATTCCAAATGGTTAGACGCGTACAAAGTTTGATCGCCTACATTATGTGTGACTATAGAAGGATTACGCCAAAGTTTTCTTTACAGGGATTGCCAGAAGTCATTGTCTCAATGCATTTATTAGTGCTGAATTTCAAAGGTTCATGAACCTAAATGGTGTCAGACACGTAAAGACAGCACCGTAATATCCCTCGTCTAACGGATTGTCCAAGAGAGCAATTCAAACTTTTAAAGTTTGGATGAAAATTTATCAGGAGGGACATTGGAGACTAAACTTTCATGTTTCCTGTTTCACAATAGAATGACCCCCCACACTACTACAGGTCCAGCAACTTCAGAGTTACTTATGAAGCACCACCTTCATAGAAGATTAAGCCTGGTACCTCTCAATTTGGAGGGGAAGGTAGAGAATAGTCAAGAGAATCAAAAAGTGACTCATGTTTTGCATAGTCGAGAGCGAGAATTTACTGTCAGTGAAACAGTATTTGTACGAAACTTTGGTGGTGGATCGAGTCAGTTACCTGGTGTAATAGTTTCTGTGACCGGACCATTGTCATATCACTTAGAAGTGAAGGGCCAGGTCACCCGAAAACACTTGGATCATTTTAGAAGAACAGAGATACCCCAACAAACTAATGTTCGACCTGTAACCATTATAGAGCCTGTGGTCCCTGTTGTGATTGATCAGCCATGGATAGACATAGCAGATGTCTCTATCGGAGTGGATAACACTGAACTGCCTGTGCCTAAGGAGGTATCTGATGTCGCTGCAGTTCCAGAAAATGAAGATTCAGTAAGAGATTCTAAAGTTGTGGAGCTATGAAGTATCACTTGGATTAAGAAAGCACCTGAGAGACTGAACTTATAATTTCATAACCTGTGTGTATATTTGTAATGTCTTGTGAAAAAAAAAATTAAAGGGGGAGGAATGTAGTAACTGTAGCTTTAAGGAATGTAGTGACTGTAGCTTTAAGATTTATTATATTGTGTAGAATCATGTGACAGTGTGAACGAATCAGCCTGAAGCGCAGGGACCTTTGGGGTGAAGTTTGTGTCTAGTTGTGGTTCTTGGTGGAAGCATGTAATTGCTGCTGAAGTCCCGTAATTAAAGTTTACTGTTTCTCATGAGAAACTTGTCTGGAAAATCAAGTCCATAATACTGGGGTACAGATGAGCCCTGGGGCCAAGCAGGCTTGTGGTGCTGGATGAACTATTCCTATAGAGTTCTGAAGAAAGCTCATTGACCTATTTTGCACCACATGTGCTGCCTGACTGACGAGTACGTCCAGCATTTTTTGTTTTTATTTTAGCTTTTCAGCATCTGAAGAATTTTACTTTCAGTCTGTTCCTATGTTCTTCAAGTGTAACAACAGTGGCAGCCTTAACCTCTTCACGTAGGATGAAAATGGATTCTCACTCTTGCTTTGCCAAATTTTGGCACTATTGAAAATAAATACAGCACCATAAATGATGTTAAGAAGTGCACTTTCTGTGCTATCACCATCATGCCTATGATCCCACTATTGGTTTGCAGAGCTCGCCAAACGCGCATGCTCAGTTCATCATTTGCCCCTAGAAAGCGTAATGCGCATGCGTATCAGTCCCAGCAACGCCGCACATTGTCAATACAGAGATAAAAACAAAAAAACTGCGGATGCTGAAAATCCAAAACAAAAACAGAATTACCTGGAAAAACTCAGCAGGTCTGGCAGCATCGGCGGAGAAGAAAAGAGTTGACGTTTCGCAAGTTCTGTCGAAGGGTCATGAGGACTCGAAACGTCAACTCTTTTCTTCTCCGCCGATGCTGCCAGACCTGCTGAGTTTTTCCAGGTAATTCTGTTTTTGTTCCGCACATTGTCAAGACTGTTTGTTATTCATTACGCATGCTCGCATTCTTCTGGATAAAGTCAAGTAATAACGGCTCATTTTCTTAAAAACACATTAACCACAGGGTATACGGTCAAGTTTGATTCTTTTTTTTATCGTCTTAGTATACTATAATTTTTTTCAAAAAACAATTTGACGGGTGAAAGGTTACCTGTTCCGCATGCGCAGTGACGTTTTCTACTGGCTGCAGAAATGGCGGCGTGCAGCGGGATTTTCGGTGGGTTTCTGCGGAGATGTTGCGGGTCTGCGGCGGCGAGGAATGTTCCTACTTATGTCAGGATGTCTTCAGTGAGTGTCGGGTTTTAGCGTTTGTTTTGGCCCCTAACTCGGAATCAGACGTTGTTGGTACTCGCGGGAATGAAACGTTTCAAAATCGAGTTTTGGAGTCTCGGGTGCCGCTTCTTCATCTCATTCCTACCTGGTTATTCACCAGCTCCAGTAACCTCCAACGCATTCACAACCCTGGCTCCGTCGTAGTTCTTTCACCTCTGAGTTGGAAGTTCGCAAGGCCCATGCCTCAATCTAGAGAGTTGAGCGCAAGTACTGAGGGAATGCTGCACTGTCGAAGGTGCGGCCTTTCAGGACGAGTTGTTAAATCAAGGCCCCACCTATCCTTTTTTATATAATCCCACCCGCTATTTTAAAGGAATGCCAGGGAAATTTTCCTGGTTTCCTGATCAAGATCACTAAACTAATTTAATAGTCATTCAATTGCTGTTTGTGGGGTCATGTTATATGTAAATTTCTTTCTCCACATTGCACATTTTTTTTTAAAAAAGAAGCACTTCATTGTTTGTGAAGCAGTTTAGAATGCCCTAAAATAGCAAAAGGTGTTATTAATTTGGGTTCTTCCACTCCTTTCTGTGCTAAACCAGCCAGTGCAACCTCTGCACTGACACCTTGTGTTCCCCAAGAATCTATTTGGTCGTCTTTGTATACTATAACCTTGACGATATCTGCAAACAGGGCGATCTTCCATCTGTGCAATAAGATCTTGGTCTATCTCTAAAGTCTATCCCTGATTCCCCTTTCCGCTCTCAATATGTGTACAATGTCTTCCACTCTCCTATAATGTGTTCAAGAGCTATGGGTGACCTTGGCGAGGCAATATTTATTGCCTGTCCTTAGTTGTTGTTAAAGCCCTGCCAAGTAGTGGGACTGGAATCACATGTAGGCCAGACTGTGTAGAAAATGGGCAGTGTTTTCCTGAAGGGTGTTAGTGGACCAGTTAGGATTTTAATGAGAATCCGTCAATTATCTTTTGTGGCGTCAGCGTACAGTTGACCAGCTTTATTGAGTTCAGATTCAGAATCCCAACTTGGCACAGTTTGGTTTGAACTTGGCACCTTTTGGTTGTTTGTCCAAAATTACACTGGTTTGAGATGGTGAAATCAGGTTTGTTAATTGGTAGTAATTGGAACGACATCGGTTCTGTACTGCTCAGACTGAGGTATATATTAGGAATTTCTGTAACGACATAAAGGTCCTTTAAGTGAGCTCTGAATAGAATTCAGGAGTTCAAAATAATGTATGTATGAATATAAAATATAGGCAGCAAGAAAATAAAACAAATAAGAATCTTAAAAGGAGGAGATCAAGTAAATTTTTTCTGAAAATTACAAGATGAATAGCCACTTTAAAATTTGTATGGATCTGCATATTTGCCAGCTAAAAGTGCAGATAAACAATCATTACCCTAACCTTGCACTGCCAAGTTAACAAACCTGATTTCACCATCTCAAAACAGTGTAGTATTGGACAGCTAAAAGTGCAGGTAAAAAATCTGTAATTGGTAATTGTGAGGGTAGTGTTGACTGCCCTTGACATCTTGTCCACCAGAACTAGCTGAACCCCTAGCCAAACTATTCCAGTACAGTTGCAACAATGGCATCTATCCAGCAATGTGGAAAATTGCCAGGTACATTCTGTTCACAAAAACAGAACAAATCCAATCTGGCCAATTACTGTCCCACCAGCCTCCTCTCAATCTTCAGCAAAGTGATGGAATTTGTCATTGACAGTGCTTTCAAGTGACATTTCTTTACCAACATCCTGCTCACTGGTGCTTGGTTTGGGCCTTGCCAGTGGGTCTCAGCTGTAGACATCAGAACCTTTGTTCAAGTGTGGGCAAAAGAGCTGAGTTCCAGAAGTGAAGATTGTGTGTCTGCACTTGATATCAAGGCGGCATTTGATCGAGTGTCACATCAAGAAGTCCTAGTAAAATTTGAAGCTAGTGGGAATTGGGGAAGATGCTCCAATGATTGGAGTCACATCAAGCACAAAGGAAGGTGTTGTGATTGTTGGAGGCCAATCATCTCAGCCCCTGGACTTCACTGCAGAAGCTGCTCAGGTAGTGTCTTAGGCTCAACCTTCTCCAGCCCTTTATCAACAAGCTTCTCTCCACCATAAGATCAGAAGTGATTGCAAGTGTTCAGCAACATTTGCAACTGCTTGTAACAAAATGGTCCATATGCAGCAAGACCTGGACAACATTCAGGCTTGGGTTGATAAGTGGCAAGTAATATGTGCCACAAAAGTGCCAGGCAATGACTATCTCCAACAAGAGAGGATCTAACCATGTCCTTTCGTTTGGCATTACTATTGTCTGCAGTTGAGTACTTTCTGGTCGCTGAGACTGTGTCTCTCACTGGCTGTGAAAATGGAAAAAGGCAGCAGGGACAAGGTAATCCCAGTCATTGTGATATGACGTGTCACCATAATCTAACCAGCAACTTTGTGGACAATTATGGTACCCCAAGACCCCCACGTTAAACAAAGTTATATACAGATTTCTACCAGGTCTATTTGCGAAGTCCTGTGGCAATGGAGAATTGGTGTCAGGGACAGGGCTGTGGACCTAGGAGACCCTTGTCAAGAATATACACAGGCAATAGATGTGTGAAGGTCACTGGACACCTTCAGTATCTGTGACTAAGCAGTCCTCTTCAGGATACACTCTGCTCAACCCAAATGGGGAGGGATGTAGTCGCTCTAAAAGTAGGCTGTCCCCCTGCCCCCTGACTGGGGAATTATCCCCTGTCAGATCAAAATCTTTGTAGTCAAAGAAAGAAAATTTTGAATTTTTGCAGCTTGGAATGTTAAAACACTCATGGATAATCTCAAGAGAACATCTGCAAAGAAAAACTGCAATCCTATCAATTGAGCTTTCAAGACTTCAAATTTACATCACACTCAGAGAGATGTACCATCCTGGGGAAGGGCAGCTGAAGGAACAAGCAGCGGAAAGGAAAGATGTGACAGCGACCCTCGTCCACGGAGTTGGATTTTGGATGCACTCCCTGAATTCCCCAGTTGTATAAATGAAAGAATCATGTTACTTTACCTATAGCTCAGCCGTAACCAATATGTCACTGTCGTCAGTGCCTAAGCTCCAACCCTTGGCTCTGATGAAGATGTTAAGGAAAAGTTCAATCCTGACCTTGAAGTCCTCACTGCCGTCCCAAAAGAAAAGATCATGCATGCTTCTGGAAACTTTAATGCTTGTTGGCCGTGACTTCGACATCTGGAGTGCACTAATGGGAAAAGGGGGTGGGTAAAGCAATGCAAATGGCGTCCTTACAAAGCATGCCCAGCATGGCCTGATTATAACAAACATCCTCTTCTGCCAGAAGGACAAATACAAAATCACATGGAGGCATCCTAGATCAAAGCATTGGCACCTCTTGGATCATGTCACTGGGTCAATGATCTAAGTGATATCTGTATCATTCAATCCATGAGGGGGATTAACGCCTGCTGGACATATCACCGACTTCTTCGATTGGTGTTGAACATTCACCCAGCTACAAGATATTGCAAGGCCCAAAAGCCTAAGAGGAAAATGATCAATGTCTCAGTTCTAAAGTAGCCTGATTGAAGAGAGGAATTCCAAGTGCAATTCACGGCCATTCTGGAAAATCTTCACACATTCAATTCCAGAACAGTGGGATCAAATAAAGTCAGCTGTACTCAGCTTCTGTGCTAGACCATTGAGTGCAAGCACCATTGTCATCAGGACCAGTTCAGTGAAAATGATGCTGAAATATGTGACCACCTAGGGAGATAAATCATGCTGTGAAGCTTATCGAGGTAGTTCCCTCTTGCCCATAGCAGGGAAAATCCTGACACTCTTCCTGAATCAGCTACTTCCTGTGGCTGAGAAAATCCTCCCAGAGACAGTGTGGTTTTAGACCTTCAAGAGGACCCTCTGTCATGGTCTTTGCCAGACAAATTCAAGAAAAACGTTGATGACAACACTAGGAACTCTGCATTGCATTGATCGACCTGAGCAAAACATTTGACTCTTAAGTCACAAGGCTCTATAGATTGTGCTCCAAAGATTTGGGTGCCCAAGAAACTTCTTCACAATCCTGCAATTTCTTTGTGATATGATTACAGCTATCTTGAGTGGGCGATCTGAAACAACCACCTTCAAAATCCGAACTAGGGTCAAGTAAGGCTGTGTGATAATCCCCCATACTGTATAAAATCTACCTGACAATGGCTGTTCACCTCTTATCAGCTCTGTAGTGTCAGTATTAATTTCCACTTAAATGGAAAACTTTTAAATCTCTGTCACCTCCTTGCCACAAGTAAACTGATTGCAATAGACAGACATGACCTATAGTTTGTGGATGACTGCAATGTTGTTATTTACTCTGCACCAGATTTGCAAGCCACTTTTTTGATCTCTTCCAATTCTGCGTACAAGAAACTTAGCCTGTCCTTATGAATTTTCTTTTTGGCAACATTCAGCAACACCCCCCCCCCCCCCCCCAACTTGGTCAGCCAAATATTGTAACTCCCATAAATGTTGAAGGAGAGACTCGGGAATGTGTTGCTTACTTCCCATAACTTGACTGCCACCACTCAAAGGTCACTATTGAAGAGGAGATCCAATGCTGGATCAGGTGTGCCAGCTTAGCATTCTACAAACTGTGGTAGCGAGTGTTTGATGGTGAAGACCTTTGTAAATCAGCAAAAGTCCTAGTGTAAAGAGCAATTGTTGCCACCACACACTTGTACTTCAGTGAGACTTGGACTGTGTATTGGCAACACAAGATTGCTCAAGAAATTCCATCAGCATTGCCTCCGCCACATCTTGTGGATTCAATGGGAGGATTGTCAAACAAATGCTAGCGTCCTTCTTAAAGCCAGCTCCACAAGCATTCGTTCAAAATCAGCTTTGTGACTGGATGGCCAAAAAGTGTATTTCACCCGATAGCTCCTGTTTTCTCAACTCTCAGGTGGCCAACAATCCAGGGTAGGACAAAGGAAACACTGCAAAGCTTTCTGAAGCTCTCCTTGAAGCACAGCATTGACATTAATGAATGGGCAGAGCTTGCTACCAATTGTTCAAAATGGCAACAACTTGTCTTTCAAGCTGCATCACGCTTTGAATCACAATGTGTTGAGGCAGAGCAGTGGCAGAGAAGGAAAGAAAAGGAAGCAAATCCTGCCTCCGGATCCCACTCTCGACAACCTGCCCATGTGCCCAAAGGTCTGTGGGTGAAGAATCACCCTGATCAGTCACGAGAAGACCCATAGCAGAAACCCTCAACCCTGAGTAGATATCATCCTTGAATCATGGACAGCAGACGACAACAGCGGCGCTGACTGGAAATTTTACTGAACCAGCCACATGAATACTGTGGCTACAAAAGTGAGTCGGAATATACAAATTTTGTGGCGAGTAACTCCTCTCCTGTCACCCAAAAGCTGTCTAACATCTACAAGGCGCAAGTCAGGAGTGTGGTGCAATACTCTCCACTTAGATGGATGAGTGTAGCGCCAATAATTAAGAAGCTTAACAATACCCAGGACATGTCAGCTTGCTTGATCGACTTCATTTACCACTTTAAATATTTACTCCCTCCACTGGCACACGGCTGTAGTGTGTACCATTTACAAAATGTACAGTGGCAACTTGCCAAAGCTCCTTTTGACAGCACCTTCCAAACCCATCGCTTCTACCACCTAGAAGAGCAAGGACAACAGATGCATATGAACACCGCCAGCTGGAAACTCCCCCTCCAAGTTGCACATCATCCTGACTTGCAAGTATATTGCTGATTCTTCATTGGGTCTTTTAATTCTTGAAATCCTTGCCTAACAGCACTATGGATGTACCTACCCGATGTGATTGCAGTGGTTAGAGGGGACTCATCGCCAAGTTCTCTATGGCAATTAGTGAATGCTGGTCTTGCCAGAAAGCCTCATATCCTGTGAATGTTTCTTTTTAAACTTGATGATTATGATCCTGGGATGTTGTACTATGCCAGACAAAATTTGATACACAGCCACATGAGGTATTAGGATAGGTGACCTAAAGCTTGGTCAACAACACGGTGTTTAAAGAGAATAGAGGAGAGGCGATGGTGAAGCAATGAAAATTGGAGATGTACTAAGATCTCATGGTTGTAGGCTTCAAGGAGGCTACAGTCATAGGGTAGGGTGAAGCCATGAAGGGATTTGAAAACAAGGATGAGGTAGAGATGTTGCCGGATTGTAAGCCTGATGTAGGAGTGCACGGGTGATGAGGGAATGGTTTGTGAGTATGAATACAGGCAGCAGCAGAGTTTCGGATGATCTCAATTTTATGGACGATGCAAGATTAGGAGGGGGTGGGTTGACAACCAGGGCAGAATTGGAATGAGCAAATCTGAAGGTAACAAAGGCATGGATCAGGGTTTCAGCAGCAGATGTATTGAGAACGTCGGATATGGGTGATGTTACAGAAGTGTTAATGAGTGGTCTTTATAATGCAATGGATATGGGATTGGAAGCTCAAGGTCAAATAATACATTGAGGCTGTGAACAATCTTGTTCAATTTCAAATAGCGACCAGGAAACGGGATGCGTTTGGTGGCTTGCTCAGTTTATAGTAGGAACCGAAGACATTGGCTTTGTCCTGACTGATATTTAATTTGAAGGAAATTTCTGATTTTCCAGCTCTGTGTGTCAGACAAGCGACAGAACAAATCGGATGCTATGCCGGGGTTGAAAGAGGTTGGGTGAGGTCGAGCAGGCTGTCATCAGCGTGCATATGGATTGTGACATTGTGTTATCGAATGATGTCACTGAGGGGCAGCATTTGATTAAAAGATGGAAAGGAGCAAAGATAGATACCTCTGGTATCTATCCAAGAGAGAGTACGGGGCACAGAAGAAGGATTTGCAGGTGATTATTTGGCTACCACTAGACAAGTAGAAATGAAACCAAACAAGGGCAGCCCCACCCAGCTGAATGACAGAAGAGACATTGGGGGAGGAATGTGTCAGTGCAGAGGCTGAAGGTGGGTTCAGGAGTATGGTTTACCACTGTCACAGGCACACAGGGTGTTAATTGTGACTTCGATAAAGACAGTTTCAGTTCTGGGGCCAGAGTGGAAACACAATTGATGGGGTTCAATCATGGAGTTGCCAGAAAGATTGGCATATATTTGGAAGGTGAAAGCACATTCAAGGACTTCTTGAAAGAAAGAGAGTTGGATGGCACGGTAGTTTTTGAAGGACAAAAGGATCAAGGATGATTTTTAAGGAGATGGCAGATTTAACCTGGAGGGGACAGAAACTGAGGAGAAGAAATGGTTAAAAATTAAATTGTGTTAGTTTTAAGTCATTGCCAAAAGAGCAAACTGAGAGGTTAGGAATGCCATACCAGACACAATGGTTGGAATATAATCCATGGCTTTTATAAGAAAAGTGGGTAAATATCTGAAAAAATTACATTGTGCAGTCCCTATGCTTTGGATAAATGTAACAGCTTTTTTTCTGCACAGCAAGATCAGACAAAGAGCAGTGAGATGAATGGACATTTCATTGGTTTTATTTTCAGAAGAATCCAGAACTCCTCTTTAGTGCATGAAGGATCGTTAAGCTCCACAGGAGCAGACAGATGAGATATTGATTATGATCTATTCAGACAGACATCTGTGATTTTGCAGGCTTCCTTCACATGCAAAGGATTGTCACCCCCAGATTATGGACTCAAGTCCTAGGCTTGAATCATGACTTGCTGACTCCAAAGGAAGGGACCGGCCTGCTCTGCCAACTGACAGTTGTGTACTCCTTGCATGATTTAAAACTTTTTAAATGTGTATATGTGATGGAAATTTCTATTTTTGAGCATTGGAAGTTAGTGATTATAAATAAGAACATAAACAGGAGCAGGGATAGACCATGTGGCTTTTTAAGTTTGCTGCACCATTCAGTATGATCTTCTGCCTCATCTCCACTTTCCTGCCCTCTCCTCATCTCTCGATTCCCTGAGGACCAAAAAAAATATCTATCTCTGGCTCAAATATATTCAACGATGGAGCATCCACAACCCTGTGGGTAGAGAATTCCAAAGATTCACAACCATTTGCATGAAGTAATTTCTCCTCATCTTGGTCCTAAACGATCAACCCCTTACCCTGAGACTGTTCCTGTGTTCTAGATTCCACAACCAGGGAAAATTACTTTTCAGTGTCTGCCCTGTCAAGCTCCTTCAAAATCATGTATGTTTCAATTAGATTATTGCTCATTCTCCAAACCCCAGAGAACATAGGCCCAATTTACTTAGCATCTCACCATAGCACAGCCCTCTCATCCCAATCTCATGAACTTTCACTGTTCCATCTCCAATGCAAGTATATATCCTTCTTAAATTTGGAAACCAACACTACGCACAGTACTCCAGGTGTGGTCTTGCCAAAGTAAAAGCAAAAAATGCTGGAGACCTGAAGTAAAATCACAGTGCTGGAAAAACTCAGCTGGCCTAGCAGCATCTGTGGAGAGAGAAATAATTAATGTTTCATGTCCCCTATGACTCTTCTTCATAACTGAAGAATATTACCAAAGTGAATAACCTCATGCTTCCCCACATTATATTCCATCTGCCATCTTCTCGCCCATTCACTTAACCTGCCCACACCTCCTTGCAGCCTCTTTATGTTCTTATCACAGCTTACGTTCCCAATTAGCTTGGTATAGTCAGAAAACTTACTCTCTCTTTGTCTTAGTCATTAATGTAGATTGTAAATAGCTGAGGCCCTGGCACTGATTGTTGTGGCACTCCATTAGTCAAGGCCTGTCAACTTGAAAATGCCCTGTTTATTCCGACTCTCTGCTTCCTGTCTGCTAACCAATCCTCTGCCCATGTTAATATATTATGCCCAAAGCTGTGCCCTTATCTTGCATATTAGCTTTTCATGTGGCATCTTATCAAATGCCTTTTGGAAATCCAAGTATACAACAACGGCTGGACCCACCTTGTCTATCCTACTAGTTACATTCTCAAAAACCTCTAATAAATTTGTCAAACGTAATTTCACTTTCATAAAACCATGTGGACTCTGTCAGATCATACTGTAGACTGGCTCATTCTGAAAATACTAAATCTTGCTTTCTATTACATTGCAAACAACAACAATTTAAAGCTGATCATAAATCATAGGTTTATTTCATTTTCTTCAGTTCATAGAATTGCAGAATGGCTTGAGAAAGTAGGAGGGCTTGTCAGGTCTGTACTGGCTTTCTGCAAGAACACCTCGCTTAGTAATGCTACCACGCCCCCTACCCAGTCCCCCGTTTGCCTGTAGCTCTGCAATTTTTCACTCCTCCAGGTCATTATCCAATTTTCTTTGAAAGCCTCGGTTTGAATCTGCCTCCACAGCACTCTGAGGCAGTGCATTCCAGATCCTAACCAGTCACTAGGTTTAAAAAAAACATTTTTCCTCATGTTGCAGTTACTAATTTTGTGAATTGTCTGTAATTGGTATCCTCTAGTTCTTAGCCTTTCCAACAACGGGAATGGTTTCTCCCTATCTACTCTATCCAGACCCCTCATGATTTTGAACATCTCCATAAAATCTCCATTTAATCTTCTCTAAGAAGGCCAGTCCCCTCTATCCACATAACTGAAATTCCTCATCCCTGGAACCATTGTTGTAAGTCTTTTCTGCACCTTCGCTAAAGCTTTCATACCCTTGCGTGCTTTATTTTAAACTGATGACCAAATGCTATACATTTGCCTCCCTCATCCACATGCTGCCCTATAGCAACATCATCTGCAGCCATGTAGTTAAGCTCCATATTTGCACCAATGATACCTAATTTTAACTCTCTTGATTACTTTTGTAAGGTTACCTGTCTGAAATCAAGTCTTGGGTAAACTGCAGTTTCCTCCTGTTAACATTGTGAAGAGAAAAGTGAAAATCCATGCAATCTTCATATCCATGCCACCAATTGCACTCCATTTTCAGGCTAAACTAGTGGTGACCTATTTAATCACAAGCTGAGCTTACAACCCTATATTCTCCATGACAAAGACCATCTAATTTGATCAAACTGCATCCCCCCTCCCGCCTCAGTTATCTGCAGCTGAATCACTGCCTTTTTCATCATCAATACTCTTCTGGCTGGTCTCCCATTCTCCATCCTCTGTAAACCTCAGCTGATCCTGAACGCTACTTTCCTTATTCTGCCCTGTACCAAGTCCCAATCACCCATAAACCCTATCCTTGCTGAACTACATTGCGCCCCATCAGGTTCTGCCACAGGTGCTGCATATGAAGTGGTAAATCCTTGTGTTTAAATCCATTTCATTACTCTGTTCCTATCTCTGTGATCTTCTCTAGCCTTCAAATTCCATCTCCTCCCCACAAATACCTTATGCTTCACTAACACTGATTTCCTGTGCATTTTCCCTCGCTTTACCTAACCATTGGTAGTTATACTTCTAGCTGTCTGGGTGAACACTGGAATTTCTTCATAAAGCCCTTCACTTTCACTGGGCTTTGGTTATCCCATCTAATATCTACTTCTTTGGCTCAGCATCCACCTCTGTGGAGTGTCTTGGGACATCTTTCTACATTGCAAACAAAATAATTATCTATTACTTGCAACATGAATTGAGGTTATTGAGTGATGGAATCCATAGTTTCAATGTCGTACTGTTTGAGATGGACCCTAATTGAAAAGAGAAACCAAGAACCGAAACCGAACCTCATGGTTTCTAAGGAAACTAAGACTGAAACAGATTGGAAACCATAACTCCTGGTTGAAAGCATTTAAAAGCTCAATGCCCAGTATATGATGATTCCAATGGTGCAGTACAGGCAGGCTGAAGGAGACACAGGCTAGATCCAGAAGCTGAGAATAAGCAAAGATATAATTGCTGCATTGTTACTTGAGCATAACATTATTGGACCTACACCACCCAGACCAAGTTGAGCAGGTTCTGCAGATATGTGCCATCTTTGCTGAAGATCGAACTCGTAGAACCTGGGGTTTGTTTTGCGCTACTGTCAGCTGAGGATCAGGTTAAACCCTAGAAGAGCTGAAATTCTTCATGAGGAAGACAGAGTTCTGAAGGACTTTGTGACTAAGATTAATGACATATTTGCTGGGTGGACTGCCGAGCCAATTAGTGAGATCTGTCTTGGGTGTATCTGCCATTTAAAGTGTAATTTGTGGTTTATAATTGGCTGCAATTTGTTGCTTAATTCATGTTTAACTTATGTTCATTCTGGGTTTTAGCAGGTAGTATTTGCTTTGTTTAAGTCTTTGTATAGTAAAAATTCTTCTGTTTTAAACGGTGGAATCTTGTGGTTTCATTCTTTAAGTAAATAACTGGAATTTCTCCTTCACTTACCATTACTGTAAATGGTTCAGGTAGAAGGAGATGGTGTAAGAGTAATGTCTCTGGACTAGTAATGAAGAGGCCCAGGCACTGGTTCAAATCCCACCATGGCAGCTGGTGGAATTTAAATTCCATTAACAAAATCTGGAATTGAAAGCCAGTCTCCGTAATGCTGACCATGAAACTATCATCAATAGTCATAAACTCCATCTGCTCCACTAATGCCCTGACGGGAAGGAAACCTTCTGTCCTTACCTGGTCTGGCGTGTATGTGACTCTAACCCACAGCAATGTGGTTAACTCAGCCTGAAATGGCCTAGAAAGCCACTCAGTTCAATGGCAGTTTGGCAAGGTCAGCATTGCCCATCCCTTTGATACCCACATGCCATGAAAGGATAAATTAAGTAAAGGCTAAAGTTTTGGGGATGTTTAGCTTAATGTCGAGTACTCCTAGCTGAAGTTGCATGAAGAACAGACTTGGTAAGAAACAGTATGTCTGTCCATAGTGAAGTACTTAACGCAACAACTAATGTGCACACAGCAAGGTCATATGAACATTCAAAGTAGGAGTAGGCTGTTTGGCCCCTCAGACTTGTTTTGCCATTCAATAAGATGATGGTTGATCTATCAACCATTTTGCTGCCTACCCCTAATACTTTTTGACTCCCTTGTTTGTCAAGACTCTATATACCTCTGCCATATTTAATGAAACTGTCTCTACTCCTCTGAGGAAGACAATTCCACAGACTCCTGAACCTCTGAAAGAAAACATTTCCCTCATCTCCATCTTAAATGGGCGACCCCTTATTTTTCAACTGTGTCCCCTAGTTTCTGGTCTTTCCCACAATGGGAAACATGTTCTCAGCATCCACACTGTCAAGTCCCCTTAGGATTTTCTATGCTTCAATAGCATCACCTCTCATCCTTCTAAATTCCAATGGATACAGGCCCTTTCCTCATAAGATAACCCCCTCATCCCAGGAATCAGTTGAACGAACCTTCTCTGAACTGCTTCTAATGCAGTTATGTCCTTTCTTAAATGAGGGGACCAAAACTTCTCACAGTCAGTACTCTAGATCTGGTCTCACCAATGTCCTGTGCAACTGTAGCAAAACATCCCTAATTTTATCTTCCATTCTCCTTGTAATAAACAACAACATTCCATTTGCTTTCCTAATCTCTTGCTGTTCCTACATACTAACTTTTTGTGATTTATGTACCAGAACATCTAGATCCCTTTGTACCACAGAGTTCTTAATCTCTCTCTTTTTAAATATGCTGCTTTTCTATTCTTCCTGCCATAGTGGACAAGTTAAAATTTTCTACCATATACTTCATCTGTCAAATTTTTACCCACTCACTTAACCTATCTGTATCCCTTTGCAGACTCCTGATGTCCTCTCCACAATTTACTTTCTTACCTATTGTTGTGTCATCAAATTTAGCAACTGTACGTTCAGTCCCTTCATTCATGCTATTAATATAAATTGTAAATAGTTGAGACCCTAGCACTGATCCCTGCAGCACTCCACTTGTTACATCTTGCCAACCCATAAATGACCCATTTATGCCTACTTTCTTTCCTATTAGCTAACCAATCCTCTATCCATGCTAATATGTTACCCCCTACACCATGAGCTCTTATTTTGTGTAGTGACCTTTGTGGCATCTTGACAAATGCCTTCTGGAAATTGAAGTACAAGGTTAATCACCCGTTCATCAGTTTTGATGATGTTGCTTGAGGGATAAATATTGGTTAAAACACTGGGAGAACTGCCCTACTATTCTTTGAATAGTTCTGTGGAATCTTTTCTGTCCACGTGAGATGTTAAACTGGACTTTGATTTAACGTCTCATCCGAAAAACACCACTTCCCAACAATGCAGCACTACTGCCCTGAATTATTAGCATAGATTATATACCAAAGTCTCTGGATTGCAGCGTGAACCGACAACCTGCTTGCCCAGACACACAAGTGTGATCGCTGAGCCATGGTTGGATACCTAACAGAAAAGCAACCTCTTCTATATGGAATATATAAACTTAATGAATAAGATTTAAATGCTGAATTACCTGGAAAAACTCAGCAGGTCTGGCAGCATCGGCGGAGAAGAAAAGAGTTGACGTTTCGAGTCCTCATGTTGAAGGGTCATGAGGACGCGAAACGTCAACTCTTTTCTTCTCCGCCGATGCTGCCAGACCTGCTGAGTTTTTCCAGGTAATTCTGTTTTTGTTTTGGATTTCCAGCATCCGCAGTTTTTTTGTTTTTAGGATTTAAATGCTATTTGAAATACATATATTTTAGAAATCTGTGTCATCTTGGACCCTTCACTACCCAGTTATATTACATAATAACATGAGCCTATTGGAGTTGGTCATTTGTGAACCATATGGTGTCTATGTGTTACACCTAATTTCATGAAATGGCCAGTCAAATTGCCCATTTCTTGAAATGAGCAGCCTACCTGCACAGTTCATGAAATTGGCAGTTTCGTCACCCAGTTCATGAAATGGGCATTGGAAAACTTGCCCAGTTCATGAAATGGCCAACTTTTATGAACGGAAAATAAAGTTTTGTTTCACAAATGTATAGTCTACTTAATTCTTTTTACTGTGCTCTTATGTTTTATTCAGTATTATATCCAAACTATCCAGATATAATTTATATTCATCAATGATTACAATATGGCAAAAATAAAGAAACAATTCATACATACATTGAATAAAGGGATATTATGCATATTTCAGATTCATTGTGACATCCAAGTGTTTCAAATTCATTGGTTTATGTTCTTTTTCATTCAGAATCGCACCCAAACCACTCAGAAGCTTCTACATCAATCTTTACAATAACAGCATAAATACAATTCATACGCACTTAATATGTCAGCACTGGTCAACGTTGTCACAAGACTTGTGGTTGTGGCAGGCACTGTTGCAGTGGATACCTGCTTGATAAGCAGTTACTCCTGCAGTGACATCTCTGGAAGCCATGCCCACCACAAACAATTTGCACACGTACAATTTCATGAAGGCTGAGTTGTTCTGGTGGAATTTCTTCTGCACTCAGTCCACTGTACTACAAATTCAAACAGATTCTTGGCAAGTTTTCCTTTTATAATTCCCTTAGTTGTTCCAGTGGTGTAGCCAGTCCCATCTATACAATTTGGTGAGTCACCTTTACTGCAGTCAAATGCTTACACTAGGACAGCCACTAACCTCTAACACCAACAGCCTGAAGTGACATTGTGCTGCGTGCCATCATCTGCTTGGCTTGCTTTGTAATGCCCTGGTGTGCCACCTTGCATGTGTGACAGGATGAAGTTCTTCATCAGATTTAAGGTCATCTGTAGTGGATGATCCAGAGGCCTGCTCAGGGTTGTTAATGGAGGATGGTCCTGGGAATGTCTCAGGATCATCCATGTTGAAAAACCCAGGGGCAGGCTCAGGGTTGTCCATGTTGCGTGGTCCAGGCGCCAACTCAGGGGTCACCTATGGTGGATGGTTCTGGGACGCTCAAGATCTTCCATATTGGTTGGTCCGGGGCTGACTCAGTTTTCTGTGGTGGATGGTTCTGGGGCCAGCTCAGGATTGTCCTTGGAGGATGGTCCAAGGGCCTTCAAGATCACGATTTTCCATGTTCTCCTCCAGAAGTATTTCCAGTTCTTCAATGACCATGGAGATTCTGTTGAGGAACTCATCTGGCAACTTTGATCTGAGGCCACACTGTAGTTTGTTTCCAATGAGTGCTTGGTAAGGAGCCATCGTTATAGCCTCATTGCCCACTGAACAGAATGGACACCATAGCTCCACTGAGCACAGTTGTTGTCACACATCCAAGTCATTAGCTCCAGCTTCATGTCACCATTACTGCGTTCACAGAGCCTTGACTCTGGGGATGTTTGGGACGCCCTGTTAACCAGCACAAGTTTTTCCCAGAATGTTGCCATTATCTGACTGAAGAATATGTGGATTTCTTTTGTCTAGAATTATGGAAGCAGCTCATGGGCAACCTCGGCTGCTGCCTTGGATTTCAGAGGGTGAATGAGCATAGAATGCTACACCTTCCATCACCACCTGTGTGAGCCATTTAAGTCAAATAGGGAGATGTGAACTTGTCCTTTTGAAACTTATATTAAATTTTACACCTCTCACCAATCACCATTTCTGCCTTTAAAGACAAACTTGCTTTCCCAAATTTACAATATTCATGCCGTTATTGAGCAACTTAGTACACGATGTTAAGTTTGTACACTGCAACAGGCTTGAGCAACAATTCCACAAATAAGATTTCAAAATTCGTACATAGCACTGGCCATTTCATGAAATGAGCAGTCAAACTACCTATTTCATGATCCGTGCAATGGGTTTGCCCAGTTTATGAAATGGGTTCTACCAGTGTCCCTTTCACGAAATGGACATTTTCATAAATTGGGTGTAACATATGCAGTATTTATTGAGAGAATGGCAATGTGCTAAGAATTTTTTGTTCCAAAAGATACTGGAGATTTGGCAAAGTGTTGGTAGATGGCACTGACTTGATCCAAAAAGTCTGTGCTGTCTGATAGTGCTTCCCTTTATATAACAGTCATACTCTTGCAGAGACTGTGTTAAACAATGTCTTTTTTTTAACTACTGACATCTTGAAAGAGTACAGCATATCCCAACTTTGCCAGTGCACCTTACTGGTGTTTTTATTATTGGTAAATTTTTATGCTCATCAAAATAAGGAATATCAGTGGAGAGAATAGAACATTTGTTTTGCATTTGGGCATCTGTTATCAAACACAGCCACCTACAGAATAAAGATCCCTCTGCTTACTCATTCATCAGCGTCTCTTAAAACCCAGAAGACCATGTCGTACTACTTGAATGTGAAATTTCCAGGTCTCACATCCACATCCTTAGGCTTCAAGACAAGAGCTTTAGTTTTTACTCAATTGTGGAAAGTTTTGTGCTCTAGGATTGGGTTGAGAATGTTCAAACTCATTTTTTGAGGGACTTTGCAATTTGTCAATGTATCACAGGGGGAAAACTAGAAAGGCAATCTTGCTCAATTTGCATGGTATAAATGGTTTTATTTGGAAACTGGATTAACTTTATAACAAAGCAATGAACTACTGTAGATCGTAAGTTAAAAGATAATGCCTTTTTGTTTTATTCTAGCTAATGAGATTAATCTGCAGCAGCTCCTCTTTACATAAAAAGAGTATGGCTGCTACATTTCATGCGAAATATACTGAAGAATTTATAAAACAGCAGATTGAAGAGTTCAATATTGGGAAAAGGCATCTGGCTAACATGATGGGTGAGGATCCAGAAACAATTAATCAGGAGGATATTGATGTAAGTTGATCTCTTTTACTCTATTATCCATAAATTGCACATTTTCATTCTGTCCCACCCTGTATTCCATACTTTCAGCTAGTGATCAAGTTGTAGCCTTGCTTAATGTGATTGTTGAGATGCATCTGCACTGAAACTACATGAAGGCAAGACCATACCAGAGGCATTTAAAGAAAAACATAGATGAGTTAAGTCAGTACATAGAATTTTACTGCTCAGAAGCAGGCCTTTTGGCCAAACAGATTTGTTTGTTTTTATTCATTCATGGGATCTGACATTTGTTGCCTATCCCTAATTGCTCTGAGAAGGTGGCAGTGAGTTGTCTTCTTGAACTGCTGCAGTTCATGTGATGTAGGTACACACAATACCATTAAGAAGGGAGTTCCAGGCTCTTGACCCAGCAACAGTGAAGGAATGACGACGATACAGTTCCAAGTCAGTTTTGTGTGTGACTTGGAGGGGAACTTGCAGGTGGTGTTATTCCCATGCACCTGCTGGTCTTTCTAAATGGTAACGGTCATGTATTTGGTAGGTGCTGTTGAAGGAGGCTTGTTGAGTTGTTACATTATTTAGTACACACTGCCGACACTGTGCGCCAGTGGTAGATGGAATGAAGGTTTATGGCAGTGGATGAGGTGCCAATCAAGTGGGCTGCTTTGTCCTGGATGGTGCCAAGCTTCTTAAGTGCTGTTGGAACTGCGCTCATCCAGGCAACTGGAGAGTATTCCGTCACACTGCTGATTTGTACTTTGTAGATGGTAGACAGGCTTTGGGAAGTCAGGTGGTGAGTTACTCGCTAGTTTATGCTAGTGTTTATGCTGCGCATGATCCTCCCACTTCTGGGAGGGTTAGTGCGTTACATCATAAAAAGTAAATTTTCTGGACCTGACGTTGCTTTACCTCAGTTAATCATTTTACAAATTTATCCCAAACATCAAGAAACTAGAGAAACAATGGTTTAAGGGTAAGCAGAATGGAGCACTGGAGGAAGATGTAACTTGCTGAATAAATGTCACTAAGATTGAGAACAACGAAGTCCATGAGTTCCCTGCACTTGATGGAACTGAGAGTGAAAGGGGCAGGAAAGAAGGTTTTAAGAAGATGGTGGGTGGTGGTGCGGGAGGAGGTAAGTGGTTATGTTTGTTCTCCAAAATGTTCCAGGATTATTTTGGCAAATAAGAGGTATAATGACACTTGATATGGTCCAGCCAGATGTTCTGATGGAAGGCTAAACCAGCTGTACATGAGACACCCTCATGTCTGTGCCTCTTTGACCCCGGGGAGCAAATTTGGGGGCATACCAAGGAGATTGATGGGAATGAGAGAAGGTAACTTTTTGGGGGATACAAAGGCACCAAAGAATGAAGTGAAGGGCCAAAGCTTAGCACAAGTATTGTGTTGAATGGAGGGCCAAGGGCTATGCAATTAGGAGCTGGAAAGTGCTGTTGTAATTTATTTGGGAAAGTATTTTTCCCGGGGTAAATGCACAAGAAGCAGAAGTTGGAAGGAGGTCGATAAGGGATACAAGGAAATGATTGGAGCTGGCCTTGCCACTGATTGAAGCCATGGAATATGGCATAGTCAAAGGGTTTACTATGTATGTAGGAGAGAAGTTTATATGGAGGGAGAAATTTATAGAGCACAGAAGGGCAGTGAATTCAAAGGGCAAGGGGAGCTGAGCTGAAGATCGAAATTACTGAGGATGGAGTCACTCAGTGCTGAAAGAGGCAAAGAGAGAAAATATCTCATGCGGGGAATGAATTATTTGAATAACTAGCAGCAGCAGACAATGGGTCAGATGGCTTCATTGTGTGCTGTAGATTCTGTGATTGTGTGTAAAATTAAATGAGTGTTTCTTCTTGATGCATGATACATATATCTAGCTAACGTTTGTTCAGTAATTAGCACATACAGCAATCTGAAAAAAAAAGCACATAGCTGGTTCTAACTGATAAATACTTAAATCCTTTCCTATTGATGTAGACCTGTAGCTTCCAAATTGTGGGGAATGATCAGTATATTTATGAAGTGAGTCAATGTAATGCAATGTAATATGTTCATTTGGGGAATTAAAGTTGGGGGGGGGACTTATTATTATGGATTATTATAAAAGCTAACCATTGTAAGTGGGACAGTACTGTATATCACAGATACTTTCTCTGGTAATTTTTGCTACTGCTAATTATGCTTGCTGAAAACAGGAAAGATATAAGAAGTATGATTTTAAAGAAGTTCTTTTCTGGAACTGTACTTAGCAATTGTTGGAAATGCTCAACAAATTGAAACCTAATCTGATGAAGTTATGCCTGGCATGTTAATTTGTCTCTTCTCTCCACAGTTGCATTTTCTGTTTTGTTTGATTTCCTGGATCTGCATTATCTTTTTTGTTTCATCAATTGTAATAGTGCTGCTGGTGAGCCTTGTTCTATGTAGTTATGATGGTTGTTGAGTGGACCAAGCTCTGTTTAGCCTGGTAGCAAGAGTTGAGCCCAGGAGATGAGGAAAGTTCATCCCATGGCAGGAGGACAGTTGGTAAACAGCAGTTTTTAATGTTGCATGTCATTGTCAAGCAAGCATATCTGAATGAACTAAACTAAACTTAACTTTTTAAATTAACACAAATGAGATTAGTGTTGGGTTATAATGTGTTACTATGTTTATGTCAGAACAGATAAATTCAAAGGTAGAATCGGTGAATTGGTGACTTTATATTTGAAGTAGTTGGTGAGATAGTGGTTTATCATTATTTACTTACAAAGTCGGTGATGACCATAGGTAGACCTTGTGGACTGAGGTTTACAGAATAGTTTCTTTACCACAAGAAAACAGATTTTAAGGAGAAGAAAATTACATTTGATAAGGTAATTTTCTGTAAAAAGTGCTCCCCACCTGCAAGTTTAATATTTTACTGCACGCTGCTGCATTGGTCTCTAGCTTCACTTTCCACAACTTGAGTGTGCTGCCACACTAATGCATAACAACAACTCAAATTTCATACACTGGAGGGTACATTGTGACTGATGGGACAGCTTCTTGGAACAAAGACATTTCTTGCTTTTTGAAGAGTACTTCTACCAGTAATAGTTATCTCTTTAATTTTTATGACTTGGCTATAGAGTAAGGAGCTTGCTTTAACATGGGATACTTCAATGCAAATAGGTATGCTATGCTGTAGTGGAAGATATTTGAACAAGTATTTTCAAAATGAGAAAAGAATTTTAAGACGCTAATCAGAGCAACTCTATTAAACTTGCCTTTAAATATATTGGTATGCTTTTTTCTAATTGATTTACTTTGCCTATTTCATCCATTATACAATTATTCATGATATATTATGATTTCTACTCATTTATAATAAATAAAGTTGTTAAGACAAGCGTGTCTAAGTGAAATTGACAACTAACATTAAGTGCCAGATGTTGATTATGGAACTCCAAGAATCTGCTGAGAACAGTTTAAATAAATTAGCACCTGCACATTAGCTGGTCTTGCTATTAATTTATAAGCGAATCAGTAGAAATGACATTTGGTTGAGTCATTGATTAAGTAAATAGCTGCATTTTCACTACCCAGGCAGAATAACTAATTATTAGAGATGGCCAACATGACCTGCTTTTCTCAAGTCAATGGTACAGTCATATTCAATTCTCTGTTTCTAGAAC
Organism: Carcharodon carcharias; assembly: GCF_017639515.1. Classification (NCBI taxonomy): domain Eukaryota; kingdom Metazoa; phylum Chordata; class Chondrichthyes; order Lamniformes; family Lamnidae; genus Carcharodon; species Carcharodon carcharias. Next base: position 71,122,868 of record NC_054477.1, on the reverse strand, counting down.
AGGTGAAATGATGCATACTTATGCATTGTCAACCTGGCATTTGGCCTGGATTTTGCTAGCTAAATTAATCTTTAGAAATCTGATAGATTCTCTCACTAAAACAGGTGAAATGATGCCTATGTAGTTACTGTCAACTTGCCCTAGATTTTGCTAGCTAAATTAATTTATAAATCAGATTCCTAAAGTTTAACACAAATTTGGGTTAGTGCTACTTTGTAAAATAATTTCTAGTATCAAATTATTTTTTATCCTAGTATCTGCAAAGAAGTAAAATCTGTACATTGTTGTATTTGAACAAAAAAGTAATCACTGTAAATTTTGTGGGCTGACATTTCGAAAGGAGTTTTAATACAAAAAAATTCAACATGATTCATGGGGAGAGGCATTTGTGAGTTTTAATCTATTTGTGATAACTTGAGGCTTTAATGTGCTATGTAAGATGATAAAATTATTGCATAAAGGTGCTAAGTTTATTTGTTAAAATTAGAAAATACATAGATTAAATTTCTCATTAATCTATATTTTCACTATACCCACAGTGTCTGAAGCCATTTTTTGCCAACTCTGCTGCTTACAATTCAAGTGCAGCCTAAATTCAAGCTCAACAACCTGTATTGAGACTTTCTAGAGAGTGGAGCTTAAGTCTTCGTTTTGGAATCAGTTCAGGACTTGCCACCTAACTTACACTACCCAAGTTTAGAGTCAGTACAAAGCCAAAGTTGCTTTGTGCAAATGCCAAATTTGCAGTGCAAAATGTACCATCAACATGGTAAATATTATTAAATGCCTCATAAGTCAAAAATACTTTTGGGCTTGAAAGCAAAGGATTTGTTCACAGACCATAGCTTTGGTGTGTGTTGCTGATCACCCAGGTGGTTGATTGCTGTGGCAACTTGCATTTTCTCATGCATGCTGTAGCCTGGAGCTGTGGATAGTGATTGTAGAGACTCCAGCTTTATTTCCATCATGTGGCTGACCAGGAATCTCTCCCATTCTTACTGCCTGCCATTGGCATGTTTTGGAAAAGTTTGTAGACTGATGATCAACCTGTTCGGCCACGTTATGAACACACCTTCCTTGGCCACCAAGTCCTGGGGTGGGACTTGAACCTGAAGTTTCTGACTTAGAGTCAGGCGCGCTACCCACTGTGCCACAAGATCTCCTCACTGTAGCTTGTCTACATAGCATATTAATCACATTGCACATTAATGTAGAAGTACAGTGCTATGAAAACATGTGGATTTCCTCCATCTCAAGTATTTGCCACTGAGTGAGATCTTCTTACTGAGATCACCCAAGGATTTAGGAAGTTGAAACAAGGTGTGCACCAACAGCTTATTTTTCTTCAGCTCACGAAGGCTTTATTCATTCCATGTCAATCTTGGTGCCGCCTTCCCAAACCTTGAACTTTGAGAGGGGCCTGTTATCAACTGATCTGTTTGATATCTTGGATGGGGATTGGTACTTGATCTCTCATCCTTGGAATGATTTAGGCTTAAGAGCGACTTCTGGCACAGTTTAGTGTTGAAGGCAGTTTTTTTCTGCAGTTGCTGCCCATTAAAGGGATTGTTGTCAGAATAAATATAGTGTGATGCAGCATTTCTATGCCTGCAACCTTGGAAAGTTGATCATTCATTTGAGTTCTTATTGTGTAAACAAGATGTTTGGAGCATTTCATCAGACGATGAAATAATTATCTAAAGTTTATATGTTTGTAAAGAGCACAGCATTATAGTTTCTATAAATATACATCTTTTCAACTGCAGCATCTATCCTGCAACAGATCATTTACCTGTTCATTCAGCAGAGTGTGATGAAACTTGCAATAAAATTCAATATTGCTTATGGTAAATTCCAAATAACCAAAGGGTTAACATCAGGAGCACCTGATACTGATCTAACTATGATGCAATGTCTCATGACTATGAGACTGAGATCTAGTGGGAAGTAGAAGTACTACCTCATGTAGAGTACTGGGATGTACATAGTTCTGTAAATAAACAAGAATGGTTTTTACAATTAACAGCCTATGATAGCATTCTTAGGGTAACAGGAAAAAACCCAAAGAAATCCTATTAGACCCCGATCTCGAGACGAAACAGTACCCTGATTCCTAAGTTGTACGTAAAGATCCAGTGCTCTTAAATGCTTTGTATTGAATTACTGATTCGGGTATTCCGTTTCTCATTACAAGCATGAAGTTGCCTCCTTTTAATTTTCAGGGCCTCATTCCTGAAAACTATGCATGTTAATCTAATTGCATATTAACTCGATTCCATGATGTTTTTGTAGTTTGTCAGATAAATGAACATAATTTACTGCCCAAATGTTCTCTTCTGCAATCACATGGTTTGGATGAGCAGATAGGTTTGAGGTCAAACCGGGCCTGACCATTTTTTTAAAGCAGTTCCTTATCCCATGCATAACAATTTAACAGATTTTTAATCATTCAGCATCTTTTCAATAGTTTCATACTCAACATAAGTTTGTAAAAGCTGACATCCTAACAAACGATTCCAGAGCAGTTACAACATTGGCATGTGAAAACATGCCCAGATATGCCCTGTCTACAAAAGGCAGGCCAAATCCAATCGAGCCAATTACCATCCCATCAGTCTATTCTTAATTATCAGCAAAATGATGGAAGGTGTCATTGATGATGTTATTAAGCAGCACACAGCGATAATCTGCTCACCAGTTTGGGAGCTGCAAGGGCCACTTGGGTTCAGATGCCATTATAAACATGGACAAAAGAGGTGAATTCCAGAGGTGAGATGAGATAGATTGTCCTGGACATCAAGGCAACATTTGACTGAGTGTGGCGTCAAGGAGGCTTAACAAAATTGAATGGGAATGGGGGGGTGGGGGGGTACCCCCCACTGGTTGGAGTCCTACCTAGCACAAAGGATGGTGGTTGTGATTGTTGGAGGCCAAACATCTCAGCCCCAGGACATTGCTGCCATAGTGTCCTAGGCCAACCATCTTGACCTACCCTCCAAAATAAGGCCAGAAGTGGGGATGATGCCTGATGATTGCGCAATGTTCAGTACCATTCAACTCCTCAGATGCTGAAGCAGTCTGTGTCTGTACTGAGCAAGACCAAAGCCTGTCCACCATCTACAAGGCACAAGTCAGGAGTGTGATGCAATACTCTCCACTTGCTTGGATGAGTGCAGCTCCAACAACACTGAAGCTCTACATCAAAACAAAGAAGCCCACTTGATCGGTACCTCATCCAACACCTTAAACATTCACTTACTCCAAAACTGGCAGGCAGCGGCTGCAGTGTGTACCATCTACAAGATGCACTGCAGCAACTCACCAAGACTTATGACAAATCCTTCCAAACCTGCAACCTCTGCCAGCTAAATAAACAAGGGCTGCAAACGCATGGAACCACCATCTGCAACAGCTTCTTCAAGTTATACACCATCCTGAATTGGAAATATATCTTTCACTGTTGCTGGGTCCAAGTTCTGGAACTCCAGCCCTAACAGCACTGTGGGAAAACCTACACCACATGGACTGCAGTGGTTCAAGGAGCAGCTCACTATCATCTTGAGGGCGATTAAGGATGGACAATAATTGCTGACCTTGCCAGCGATGCTGACATCCAACAAATGATTGAAAAAAAACAGAACTTAAAAATTACATATTGAAATATACGGCAAATTGTACAGCAGGGTAAGTTACCCTTTATAATATTGGTTTTTGGTAGGGATATTACTGTTTATTCTTGATCTCAGTTCAGGCTAGAATTGCTCGTTTGAATTCTTTATAAATTGGAAAGTTTTGCAAAAGCAAAAATAAATTGGCACATAAAGAAAATACAGTCCTTGATTCTTGCACTTCTTTATCATAAAACTGTTTCAAAGGTAACCAACTATTTTACATTCTTACTGCCTATTAATAGTTTTATAATGAGAGGTTTGACAGGTCAATGTGTGAATTAACAAATGCTATTGGCTGAAGGGTTCAAATTAATGGCCCACTAAGTCAACTACTGGGGCCTGGCTAGCTCAGTTGGCTGATGGCTGGTTCAGAATAACACCAACAGCGTGGGTTCAATTTCTGCTCCAACTGAAGTTGTCTTGGGACCTGCTTCCCTGTAGTACCGGTAAGAGAGGAAGGCAATGGCAAACCACCATTAACAAAAAAAAACTACCAAGAAAAACGCTCTGGCTGAAGCATCAGCAGACAATGAGCCAAGGACCTGCCTTTGGGCAGTGCACGTACTATGTCATAAGAGGACGATTGCGACAGGATGGGAGGGCTTTATAGTTGGAACAACCTCCAGCTAAAGCGAAGTGCTGCATTTACATGCGCTGCTCAAGATGAGTAAAACTATTGGGAAGGATTTAAATTAGAATATTGGGGGAGAAGATAATGGTAATAGTAAATAGCTAATAGATTTCGGGAATCTTGAAATCTTGGAAAAAGGACGATTAGTGAGGAACAAATCTGCAGAAGTATGCATGCTTTAGGAAGGAAAAGAAGGAAAATAAGGAAGTTGTGGCAGCACAGCTTGCCAGAGATGGTCTATATGTTGCTCAGAGGCAGGATTGGGAATTGCAACAGAATAACTTCAGTTGTATATGGGAGGTAGAAAAGGACAAAAATTAACAGTGAGAATATGTAAAGGCCACCCCAAAGTAAAGAGGTGGTTATTCTGCTGCAGGACACTATTAAAAAGACTAATGCTCAGCCTTTAGTTGTAATCATGGGATTTTAATCTTCCAGGCATATACTGGAAGTTACAATATGTACAAGAAAATTTACTGAAGTATTTATGCTGCAAGAGGCTGGTGGCGTGTGAAAGGGCAGAAGTAAAAAAAGTGCTGACTCGATGGGCCGAATGACTACCTGCACTGTAAAGATTCTGTGATTCTGAAGAGTATGTTGTTCAGCCTTGGAATGCAGTAGAACAGGATTTATTTTCTATAATTGTGTAAAATGAGTGAATGCAATTTGTTTTTTGCTAGAGTATTGGAAAATTAACTCAGGATAGGATTGTTGTGCTTGTGGAGCAGTTATCCACTTCCAGCAGAGAAAATGAAGGATTTTCTATATGGCACTGCCAGATTGTAGTCACCACAGAAGCAGTGTTAGACCATTGAGGCTATAGAAATAATGGCGAAGATGACAGAGATAGAAGTATGATTAAAAACTTACATGGTAAATTTAGGGAATTAAGTATCAAATTGATAAGCAAGACCTGAAAAAGAGGAATCGCTGGATTGACACTTGGAGACACACCTTTAATAAGTCAATTATAAACGTTAATATAGCTGTTGAGCTGGTGTAGGAGGGTAAGGTTCACATTCATGTGGCATTGGAGCAAGTTCTGGAAAAAATGAAAGGTCTTCATTTGAATCAAAGTAATACCAGGATCCTTGCATGGAGGGCAAATAGAGCAATGGGAAGGGATTTAAACTAATTTTGTATGGGGTGGGAAAGTATACCTTTCGGAACAGAAATCTACATTAATAAAATGGTTGAAATAGTAGTTGGAAGTTTAGTTGAAACAAACAGTGAGAAAACGTCAGAAGTGGAAAACAAGGAAAGAAACTTTGCAGTGATGGAAATGAAGATTGGTGTGTGTATGTGTGTGTACATATGAGTGGTGCCGATTAACTAAGGTGTAAGATGAATTTTGTTTTCATCCAGTCAGAAGTCTCCTGATATTGTCCAATCAGTCTGTGGCTATGGCTTAAGTTGGTCAGCACTGAGAACTTAATATTCCTGGCTACAACATTTTCAGGAGATAGAGGGAGGGGCAAAAGGGCTTTTTTTTATTCATTCATTCACGGGATGAGGGCTTCGTTGGCTGGGCCAGCATTTATTGCCCATCCCTAGTTGCCCTTGAGAAGATGGTGGTGAGCTGCCTTCTTGAACTGTTAAAGTTCAAGTGGTGTAGGTATACCAACAGTGCTGTTAGGAAGGGAGTTCCAGGATTTTGACCCAGCAACAGTGAAGGAATGGCGATATATTTCCAAATCAGAATGGTGAGTGACTTGCAGGGGAACCTTCAGGTGTTCCCATCTATCTGCTGCCCTTGTCCTTCTAGGTGGTAGTGGTCGTGGGTTTGGAAGGTGCTGCCTAAGGAGCCTTGGTGAATTCCTGCAGTGCATCTTATAAATGCTACACACTGCTGCCACTGTGTCTCGGTGGTGGAGGGAGTGAATGTTTGTGGATGTGGTGCCAGTCAAGCGGACTGCTTTGCCCTGGATGGTGTCAAGCTTCTTCAGTTTTGTGGGAGCTGCACTCATCCAGGCAAGTGGGGAGTATTCCATCACATTCCTGACTTGTGCCTTGTAGATGGCAGACCGGCTTTGGGGAGTCAGGAGGTGAGTTACTCGTCACATGATTCTTAGCCTCTGACCTGCTCTTGTAGCCACAGTATTTATATGGCTTCAAGCTTAAGTGAAAGTATTAGTAAAAATTCTCTCATAGCGCCAGAGTATCAGAATGTCTGAGCGATTTCTGTTAAGACAGTATCCATATGAATTGAATTAAGAAATTCTTTGACAGACTGTCAAACAATCGATGTAAAGCAGGGATAAGACCTACAGATAGGTCAGAGATATGAGATAAGTCAGTACCTTATTGAAAAAAGAGAGGACGTAGCAGAACCTCTGGTCCCAATTTGTCAGTTATGTTATAGGACTAGAGGGAACCAATATAACTCATGTAATCAACAAGGAAGGAAATAATAAAGCAAGTCACTATGTAGGCTAGTTGATCTAATTTCAATTGTGGGCAATTTAAATATAGGTGATATATTGATGATTTGGACATTGACATAAAATGACTTTACATGGAATTTATAGCACAAAATGCTGGTGCTTATGATCCACTTGAGCCTTGTCCCACACTATATCTTACCCCTATCAATATATATTTATTCCTGTTTCCCTCATATTTATTTAGTTTACCTCTAAATGCATCCAAGTTCTTTGCCTCAACCATTCCACATAATAGCGTATTCCATGTTCTTAACGTTGCCTAAATAAAGAAACTTGTCCTGAATTCCTTATTGGTTTTGATTGTGGGCCCTAGTTTTGAACGCCTCAACTAGTTCGCCCCAGATCACTGTTTGGCTTTAACTGGAGAATTGTGTCCACTTCTGGGCATCGCACGTTAGGAGGATGCAAAGACTTCAGATATGGTGCAGATATCTGACGCAGAGATTAGGGACTTCAGTTACGTGGATAGATTGGAGAAGCTGGGGTTTTTCTCCTTACGAAAGAGAAGATTGAGAGATTTGATAGAGGTGCTGAAAATCATGATGGGCTGAGACAGAGTAGATGAGAGAAACTGTTCCCATTGGTAAAAGGATCAAGAACCATAGGGCGCTGATTAAAGATGAATGGCTAGAGAAGAACCGGCGCATGAAGAAGAGTTGTTTTTAGGTAGAGTGACTATGATCTGGAATGCATTGCCTGGTGGAGGCAATTGTGGCTTTTAAAAATGAATTTGATAAGTACCTGAAGAGAGAAAAACAATACAGGACTATGGGCTCAGGGCGTGAAGTGGAATTAGCTAAATTGCTCTTGCAGATAGTGGTACACTCACAGTGGGCTGACGGGCCTCTCTCAGTGCTGTAACCATTCTGTGATTAGTTGTTTGGAAGTACAGAACTTGAGTATTGCTGGAAAAAAAGAGACATGTTGTCTAAGCTTTTCATCTTACCACTCGTCAGGACAGATCATGATTTCCCTTTTATAAATCCATGCTGACTGTCCGATTCTGCCACTTTTTTCCACGTGCTCAGCTATTAAATCCTTTATAATGGACTCTAGAATTTTCCCCACTAACGATGTCAGGCTGACTGGTCTATAATTCCCTGCTTTCTCTCTGCCTCCCTTTTTAAATAGTTGGGTTACATTAGCTACCCTCCAGTCTGTAGGAACTGTTCGAAAGATTACCAGCAGTAAAGGGAACAACGATTTATACTGCATGAGAAGAGAGTATTGATTGGCAAGTGGACTCTGGTAGAGGCATTGCCATGGAGGATGCAGCAGGGAGTAGTTAACTGCCAAGCTTTTGTTCAAATTCAAACCAGGAAGGTTGACTCTGGTCAAGGCATTGCTATGGAGAATGAACCAGGGAATGGATTTCCCCAAAGCTTTTTTTTAGTTGAGAAAAAGCCATGTGTAGATATGTTCCTTCTATCTGCAAAGGACAGGGCCCTGTGTGTGAATATATGTGGTTTCTAACATACATATGGCAACGTATGGGTGAAGCTAGCTGTTTCACACTGTTACTATGCAGCAGCAACATGTGGTATTCTCCATGAACAGGATGCTGCCATCAAGCCAAAAAGACGTTGTGCCTATCACACAAATGAGTAATGTTGTATATGAATTCAGTGCTGGTTGTGATGTCAGGTTTGTAGGCCGTACTTCCCAACAACTGGTGGATCATATCAAACAGCACGGAACTTCAGCTATTCGCAATAGGGAAAAATAGTGACCATATCCAACCTGCCTGTACTTGCAAAATTGAAATATGGTGTCCATCATTATATGTGATTCCATGATTAAACAACAATTGCTAAACAATCCTGATTGGCTTTCAGTGTATTTCTTAGCACAATTTAAGATTATCAGTCAGGCTCACAGCGTGGCTCACTTACACATGCTAGAAGCCACATATTTTCAAACATGGCCTCTGTTCTTTGTAGGCAGAAGGTGCTTGTCTACGCATTGTGCCTTTTTCAACTAAACAAAAGCTTGGGTGACAGCTATTCCCAAGTTCATTCTCCATGGCAATGCCTTGACCAATCAGAGTTGACCTGTCTGGTTTGAATTTGAACAAAAGCTTGGCAGTTAATTGTTCCCAGCTATATTGTCCATGGCAATGCCTCAATCAATCGGCGTCCACTTGCCAACCAACCAATCAGCACTCTTTCTCATGCAGAATAAATTGTTGTTCCCTTTCTGTGTTGGTAATCTTGAGATCTGTCCTGATGAGTGCAAAATGTAAACCTTAGACAGCACATCTCTCTTTTTTCAGCAACATCCTATGATTCTTTAACAAGTGTAAGCATCTCTGTCTGCCCCATTGAATAACTTCATAATTTTTAAGACTATCAAGATACTCCTGTCTTCTCTTTTCTGAAAAAATGAACTCCAGCCCATTGTCTCTCTCCTGACAATTGTACCTTCTCTGTTCTCTTCCAGAAAGTAGTCAACAGAACTGTTTTAAATTGTTACAATATAACACTTCTGATAAACCGAAACAGGATGCATTGTGCCTAGCCCTACCACATTTTATTGCGTTTTTAATACATTTTTCTAAAGTCACCTATGCGTAGAATTTTATATACATATATTCATATACAATATTTTTCTATTTCATTTGTAGCTGTGTGTGTGTTTACGTGTATATGTATTTGCTGATAACTGCACATTGCTGTGAATTTGGTCTATGGTGCACAGAAGGTGGTCATTTGGCTCATAAACTTTCCTAGAGCAATCCAAAACTAATCCCTCTACCCTTTTCTCTCCTCATATGTTTATTTGCATTTCCCTTAATAACACGGTCTCTACCTTGACTACTGCCTGTGGAAATGCATTCCAAGCTCTGAAAACACTCAATTATAAAAAAAAATTCTATCGGCTCTCTTGACTGGCAATTTTAAATTGCTGATCTGTTTTACAGATTCTCTAACCAGAGGAAAACATGTTTTTGTATCCACATTATCAAAATACTCCTTAATTTTAAAAAAAACTCTATTAAATCTCTTAATTTTCTGTTTCAGTGGAAATAATTCCAATACTTCAATTCTTTCCTCAGAATCTAGTTTCTTGCCACATCCTAGTCAATCAATGCTGTAAATGCTGTAAATTCTCCGTGGTTTTAATGTCCTTCCTACAATGGTGACCTACACTGCACATAAGTTGTTTGTGTGCCTCTAAGCAATATTTGCTCTCATCTTCATCTCCTAACTGTTCCACACCTGAAAGGTGAGTCATTTTGGGATATAGTGTCACAAGTACCTGTGGCCTCTAGTACTATGCCCCAGTGGCCATGTTTCAAAATTAATTTTATTTTTATTGTGTAACTCTTCCTCCTTATGTTGTGATTTTTTAAAGACAATTTTAAGAAGATTTGCTTTCATGTGACTGTCTAACTTGAAGTGAATGGTGCTTAAAAAAAGCATTGCCATCAATTTATGCAAAACTGATAGCAATATACTTGCACAAAGGTTTTCTTTGTAATCTTGTGGGCATTCATTTATTTATCTTTTTCCAGAGAGCTATCAGATACCTTTTCCCATCTGGCTTGTTTGACAAGAAGGCTAGGCCAATCATGAAGGTAATGAAAATGTTTTATGTCTGCAAGATTTTACTCTGATTCGTTTATTATCCACTTATTTACATTTGCTAATTCTAATTTGTCTGATTAATTGCAGCATCCTTTGGAGGTCTTCCCAAAACAGAGGGGTAAGACTTTGTTTTAAAAATGAACAATGGTGGGAAGGAGGAGTGTTGATTATTCTTTGCAACATCTGAATGTAGATTACCATAAACTTGTAACATATATCCTGATGTCAGTTATTTGTTTCAGATTATACAGTTACCATCTGTTCATTAATATGCTCTGTTGTGTTGTCTGCTTACTACAATCTTTTCCACAGAATTATTCTATAATTCTGGTACAAACTCGATGTGAGAAAGCTACCTGAAGGGATTATCACATCACTTAGCTTTAGCAAGCTTCCAACTCCAATCTAAACAAGACTCCCAAATAATTTTTACTTCAATGCACATGTATAACAGCACCTCAAGTAACATTTTAGAACTGTGACCATACAGCAAAAATATATTTCCCTTTTTTATTATAAAATAATGAGCAGTTGGGCACAGAGTACTAAGGGTATGCAAATTCATTGCCTTAGGGATTTTAATTGAAATTTTAGTAAAGTGCTTTGGCACATTCCTTGAAGAATTTTGTTAGAATTATAGAAAAAGTTTGTAACTTTTAGGGCAATCCTCTCAATGCCATGGTTTGCATTTATGGGGAGAAATTGAGTAGAATAAAGCAATACCAGGTCCAGCTCTAGTCTGCCAAAGCAGCTCACTATTTCAGGATGATTTTGAAATGTAAGTTAACCCCAGCTTTTTTCCTATTGCACATTGTTGTCTTACATTCCTCCTCACCTGTCTCCTCCACATCACCTCCAGCAACATGCAAGAAACTCGTGGACTTTACCACTATGATTGAGACTACTTGATCAATTGCCTCTGCCACTTCCTTCCCTTCCTCTAGTCCACCGGAATAAACTTCCCCTAAAGTTCCCTCCTGCCCTTGTCTTGAAATTGCATTGTTCTTAAGTTTCTCCACCCCTGCCTTTATACTCTGTCGAGCTCAGCTTGTCCATGAGACCTATACTCTGCTCCCTCAACCTTGTTCCCACTAATCTGCTGATCACACAGCATCCCTACCTGGCTCCTATGTTAGCTGATATTGGTGATGGTTTTCTCTCTCCAGGTACTGTTCCACTCTTCTCAAAAAAAACCCTTAGCAATTACATCCTTTCAAATGACCGCCTCCCCTCCAATGTCAATTCCTCTCCAAGTTGTCAGATTGCTTGTCCGGCATCCAGTGCTAAATGGGTAAAAACTCCAGCTAAATTTTAAAAAGATTTTAAGTCATTGTCTTTGGTACTTGCAACAAGCTCAACACTGACTCCGTCCCTCTTCCTGGAACTAACTGAGCCTGAACCAGACTGTTCACACCTTGCTGTCATACTTGACCCAAGATGAGCTTCTGACCACACATCCATGCATCCCTAAGACCAGCAATTTCCACCTCCATAAATTGCCTGATTCTGCATCTGCCTCATCTCATCTGCTGCTGAAACTCTCAACCATGCAGCTATTAGCTCTAAACTTGACAATTCTGCCACTCCTTAACAGGCCTCCCACATTTGACCCTCCACAAACTTGGTCATCCAAAGCTCTGCTGCCTGTGCCTTAATTCACACTCTAAGTCCTGTTCAAGCATGACCCCTGAGTTTGCTGGCCTATATTGGTTCCCAGCTAAGCAGTGCCTCAATTTTAAAAATCTCACACTTATTTTCAAATCTCTACATGCCTTCCCCCCACCTCCCATCTCCAAACTCTGTGTAATCTCTTCCAACCCTACAACCCTCAATGATATCTGCACCTAACTCTGGCTTCCTGAACATCCTCAATTTTAATCGCTCTATCATTGATGACTGTGCCTTCAGCTATCAAGGCCCTAACCTCTGGCGTTCCCTCCCTAAACCTCTCCATCTTTCTTTCCACCTCTTAAGATGCTGCTTAAAACCTCTTTGACCAAATTTTGGTCATCTGCCCTAATATCACCTTGTGTGATTGTGTCATATTTTACTTTATAATGCTCCTGTGGAGTACCTATGGTTGTTTTATTGCATTAAAGATGCTTAATTAAAACAAGTTGTTTATCTCATGGGCCGTGAACAGATTGGATCCCCATCCCAAGCACCGACCCCCAATCTGGAAGCACTGGTATAGTCATCCTACATTGCCAGCACCTAGTCTCCATGAGAAAGTTGGATGGTGGTGAAGGTCTGATTTAATAAATCTAGTGTGAAGGCCAGAAGTCTGTGAAATGTCCAGTTAAAAAAAAGAGCACTGTTTTTTCAGCTTGCGTTGAGCTTCATGGGAAAATGTAGGAGACCAAAGTCAGAGTGGATGTGCCACAGAGAATGCAAGTGGCCGTTGATCAGAAGCTCAGGGTTGTGCTCATTGTTGGGAAGGAAATGTTCAGCAAAGGGAAGATGTGTGTGGTGGTTGAGTTCCATTGGAGGCACATGAAACGGCAGAAGGCGACTCCGTGAATGCAGAGGCTGTTGAGGGGTGGTGGAAGAAAGACTGCAAAAGAAATGTGAATGACTACAGCTGCAGAAACCTTGTACAGAAATTAATATCTTAGTAGAATCAAATATTTGTGGCAAATTTAAGGAAGAAATTAAGAAATTAGCCAGATAGGTATAAGCTAACGCGGTTTCAAAATAACCTGAACCTGCCTGAGTAACTTCCTTGACTTTTGAGAATGTGACATGCCAACTGGAAATGGGAAAGCCCCATGACATGATTTACCTAGATTTCTGAGCTAGTGTACTGAGTGGATGGACAGAGTGAACAAGGTGTTCAAATATATAACTCCATTAAAGTTTGAGTGTAAATTGAAAAAGCCATAAGAAAGTTCAATAGCATTTTGGCTTTCGTAAATAGGGTCATAGTGTACAAAAGGAAAAATGTAACAAATTTGTACAAATATGGATTAGGCTGTTGTGCGTATTATATGAAGTTTAGTATGCTCCATTATAAAGAGCACATTAACCAATTCACCAGAATAGTGCTGGGATGAAAGCTATAATTTGGAGGAGAGACATTAGATTTTGGATAATTTACACTGGAGCATAGACTGAGATAATAGGAGTTTTATAAATTATAAAGGGGTTTAATAGATTGAATAAGAAAGAGCTATTGTATCTTTCAAGGGAAAATTGTATAAATATTGGAAGCATCTGATACAGGGTTATAGGGAGAGAATAGGGCAGTGGGACTAATTTTTTGAATTTCTTTGACAAACAGCTAGTGTACACACACTGACTTCTGTGGCTTTATGATTCCAGAAGGCCTTGGACAAAGCTATACTTTTAAAGCTACTACACAACCTTAAAACCTTGATTCAGAGAGAGAAAGTAACGGGCAATAGTCAAGAATGATCTTTGACTTAGGAGCAGTGCTAAGTGGATCATTCCAGTTATATTTCAGGCACCTACTGTTTTTGACCTTCATTAACCAACCTGGATTCTGAAACACAGCATAAGTTGAGCATATCCATGAATGGTGGGCATCAATAGAGACAACCAATGTGTTAGAAATTGAGGTATAAACTTATGTTTGTTTTGTATTTCTGGCTTTTCACAACCATCTTTCAGTTTATCCCAGAGTGAAGTATAAAAGTAATAAACAGAAAATTCTGGAAATACTCAATGTCTGGCAGTATCTGTGAAAAGGGAAACAGTTTGCATTTCAGGTCAATGACCTAACATCAGAGCTCAGGTCTAATTGGGCTTCTCCACAGATGCTGCTAAATCGTGAGTATTTCCATCATTTTCTGTTTTTATTGCAGATTTCCAGCATCTACAGTATTTTGCTTTAATTGAAATATACAGTGGTATCCTTCAGGGGTCGGTTTTAGCTCCACTGCTTTATTTTTTGATTATATATGAATGTCTTGAACTTGGGTATACTATAATCTCAAAGTTTGCAGATAATTCGAAACTCTAAAATGTAGTAAACAGTGGGGACATCAACAGCCTCCAGAAGGACAAACAAGTAAAACCGGCAGACATGGCAGATGCAATTTAAGGCTGAAAATTATGATGTGCTTTGGTCAGATGAATGAAGGGAGGCAATATAAATTAAATGGTACAATTTTCAATGGGCTGCAGGAACTTGACGGTGTAAGTACACAAGTCTTTGAAGGTGGCAAGGCAAATTGTGAAGGCTGTTTCAAAATCTCACTGGATTCTTGGCTTTATAAATAGAGATAGAGAGTACAGAAACAAGGACATTATGCTAAATCTTTTTAAATCACTGGTTAGGCTGCAGCTGGAGTGTTGTGTCCAATTCTAGATGCCACACTTTTGGAAGGCTGTCAAGGCTGTAGGTAGGAGGAAGAGGGGATTTGCTGGAATGGTACTACAGATGTAGGGCATCAGTTTCTTGGTGCAGAATTTAACAGGTGGCGGAGTTACCTGCCCTGTCACTTGCAGAGTTGATGGGGAATGCATCCTTACCAATGTCAGCTGCCCCTCAACCATTTAAGATTTCATGGAGTGTTAAAAGAAAAAAACTGCAGATGCTGGAAATCCAAAATAAAAACAAAAATACCTGGAAAAATTCAGCAGGTCTGACAGCATCTGCAGAGAGGAATACAGTTAATGTTTCGAGCCCGTATGACTCCTCACCAGACTCTTCTTGAAACATTAACTGTATTCCTCTCCGCAGATGCTGTCAGACCTGCTGAGTTTTTCCAGGTATTTTTGTTTTTGTTTCATGGAGTGTTAATTGACTGGAGGTGGGCCTTCTGTCCATCACTCAGGCAGAAGTCCTGCCTCAGAGAGCTGCTGGCCAATCTGATTAGCAAGCAGCTCTGTAGTCTCAGCAGCTCTGTAGTCTCAGCAGCACCACTGGGAGCAGTGGCCACTGCTGGAACGTAAGCAGTCCCACCACGTAGTCCTGGAGCCTAGATAGAAGTAAATGCTGGGAGGTGCCATGGCAGGGACAGGATGGGAGGCCATTAATTGGCCACTTAATGGGCCTCAAGTGGGGTCAGGGCAGATGCCCTAGGTCTCTTCCGCCTCCTGTAAAATTGGCATGAGGGCCACCTGGGAGGGCCTGTAAAATTCTGCTCAGGGTGGTGAGAGAACCTGGGGCTGTTCTTAGAGCAGCATGGGAGCTGGCAAGAATGGATCAGAGCTAGCCCAGCTAGTGTCAACACTTTTAACAACTGCCTTTCGATGCTGCCATACTCACTCTTAAAATGGCCCTTAATTTTATCAATGTCTTTCAAAAACACATATAGAGCATCCATAGTGTTTCTTTTATCAATGCAGACTGTTTCTTAAATTTATCAGATATGACTTGCATTTTAAAAATTCAGGCAGGCTATCTTTTTATTAGCCCATTCATGTTCAGATGAATTCTAATCTTTTCCCCATATGTCCTTCAGAAGCTTTCCATTATCACTGTTGGCCCAGCTAGCATCATTACCTGATTTATGCCTTTCTTTCCATTTTAAACAGAGGTTACAATTCTGGAGTCCTCTGGCACAACCTGGCATTTAATAATAATGGTAGATGAAAGAATCAACTAGAACTTGCATTCATATAATGCCTTTTGATATAGGAAATCATTCCAAAGTGCTTCAGAGGTGAAATCAGAAATTTATGGATGCTGAGCCAAAGAAATAAATATGTGAAGAGGTAGTCAAAACAAGTTCAAGTGGTTAAAGAAGTGTCTTTTAAGGAAAGTCTTAGAAGAGGAGAGGATGGATTTGTGTAAGTAATTCTAGAGCATTGCACCTTACTCACATTTAAGTAGGCAGAACTATACTGATGTTCTTACAAAATTGTTTTGTTTACCTTGTTTTTTGGCTGTAATTAGGATTTCTTCTGCTTTCAGCTCCTACAGCAAAATATAAAATGGAATGTGTTGAGGGTCATTTTTTTTTTTACATTAACAGTCCCTAGTTTAGCCATCAACTGTCTACAGTAAGCTTCACAATGAATGACAGTGCAAAGTCTCTCCAGGGCTAATTTCTTGTGCTCTTCCATGAGAAAAACTGTTGACAGTCTCATGCTGGGATTTTGGAATTTGTATTGCCACT
This sequence comes from Carcharodon carcharias, assembly GCF_017639515.1. Classification (NCBI taxonomy): domain Eukaryota; kingdom Metazoa; phylum Chordata; class Chondrichthyes; order Lamniformes; family Lamnidae; genus Carcharodon; species Carcharodon carcharias. The sequence goes on along the minus strand of NC_054477.1, from coordinate 71,106,449 downwards.
AGTAGATGTTGTGTTATTAGTGGCGTAGGGGAATAGATCAAGTAACCATCTGTCTCATTTGCATGGTTCAATTATTATTCATTCACCTGTTCATGAAATTTTCTATCCTGAATGCATTGGAATAAAAAAAATCCACATCTACTTTGTGCATTGAAACCTTTTTTTCCCTGAAACTTTGATATGAAAAGAAGCAAACTTATTTTGTCTTCTAAAAAAAAAGTCTGGCAACTATTGTTCCTTAACATCTGATTGTGGAGTTCAAATCTAGCCAAGTCTGCTGGAATGGGTGATCTGCCGTTCTTGGCAGTCAGATCCTATGTAAAGTGAGTATGAGCAGATAAAACTCAATAGTTTGTGAACCACCAAGCTGTCTACTGCTCAGTGCTAATTGGTAATTAGTAATTACAGTTATGAAAGCTCGTAGTAATGGCTAAATGGAGAAAAAGTCAAACTGCTACAGTTTTTGAGAGGTAGCGAGATCTTTAACATAAACTAGGTGAATTGCTCGTGCGGAGACCAGTGTAGACAAAATGGGCCAAATGGCCGCCCCCTATGCTGTAACAATTCTGTGATGGTCCCAGCTTCTTTTCGTCTGTCTTCAAAGAAGTCTGTCTTCTTAAACCCCTGTCCCCTTCATCCTTACCTCCAACAATTGTGAGGAACTCAAGTGTGAGGAGATTAAGACAATCTGATCAGCTGCCTCTGCCACATCCCTCCCTTCCACTAGTCCACCTGGCCAAACTTCCTTTAATACTCCCCCATACCCAGGCCTGAACTCGCATCTTTCTCTAGTTTCTCTATCTCCCTTCATGCCCTCTTCGAGTTTGTCCATGAGAGCCACCTTCTATTCCCTCGGTCCTATTCCCACTAAACTGCTGATCACCCAATTTCCCCACCGAGCCCGTCCCTTGTCCCCTGTCCCCCCACCCCAACCCAAGCCTCCATGTTAGCTGATATTTGTAAATAGTGTCCTCTCTTCAGGTGTTGTCCCCTTCTCCTTTTAAAACTGCCATAATCATCCCACTCCTCAGAAAAAACAACCCTTGACTCCACCGTCCACGCAAGCTACTGTCCTATCTCCAACCTCCCTTTCCTCTCTACAATCATGAAACCTATTGTTGCCTCCTAGATCTATTCCTATCTTTTCCGGGGCTGCATGTTTGAAACCCTCCATCTTCATTATGTTGTAGATTTAACTTTATGATGAAAGACAGGAGCCATTTTTCATTCCTGGGATATTATTGTTGCTGGCAGGGCCATAATTGTTCTGAAAGGTGGTGCTGCACCTCCTTGATCTGCCTCTGTCTATGTGCTGTAAGTAAGGAAATTTCAGGATTTTGATTCAGCAGCAATGAAGGAATGCTGGTAATGCCCAAGTCAGGGTGGTGTGCAACTAGGAGAGGAAATTTCAGGTGATTGTGTTCTCATTAACCTCTGTCCTTGTCCTGCTAACTGGTGGAATTTTCAGATGTCACAGTTCCTGCCAAATAAACCTTGGTGAGTTGCTGCTGTGCATCTGTAAATACTACATGCTACAGCCACTTTATATCGGTGGTGGAGGGAGACACTATTTTGGTTATAGTGTGAAATGCTGATCAAGTGGAATGCTTTTCCTGGAAGGTGTTGAGCTTCACAAGTAGCCTTGCAGCTGTACCCGTCAAGGCACATGCTCCAAATTACCTCCATCTCATTGTAGCCTTGCAGGTGATGGTGGCAATTTGGGGCATTGAGAGGTGAGCTACTCACCACAGAATAAATACATAGCTCATGAACTGCTTTAGTAGCCATGACATTTACGTGGCTGGTCCAGTTCAGTTTCTGGTTAACAGTGACACGCAGGATTTTGAAGGTGGAGGTTTTATGGTGAAAAAGAAAACATTAAAAAGAAAAGAGCAGCAATTCAGCAAAACAACTTATATTTATGTGGCCCCTTTAAATGAATGAAGCATCTCAAGACACTTCGTAAGAGTATTATAAAACAAAGTTATGACACCGAGCCAGGAGGCATTAGGTCAAATGGCCAAAAGTTTCAAAGAGATTATTTTTAAGCAGTGTCTTTTATGGTGATTATGAATGTCAATCATCCAATTTATTATTTAGATGGGGAAAAAGGCTCCTTTTCACAATACAAGCTGGGCAAATCAAGCATTTAAGCAGCATCAAGACATTCAACATACAGGTTTAATTTCCTTCACTCAATGACTATTTGGATCTTAGCTGTACTGGTATTGGAAGATGAGACGGAAGTGCACATTATGCAAGGCTGTGTTCCTGAAATTGGCCGCACTGCAAAGAGAGTGGGTGAAAAGGGGTCTCGGAGACAGGAACCACCACCTACAAGAGTGAGTGAAAAGAGGACCCTGAGGCAGAAAATCCCCACCTACAAGAGTGAGAGGTCTGGAGACAATAACTACCACCTAGAAGACCAGGCAAAAAGAGGACCCAGAGCCAGTAACCACCACCTAGAAGATCGGGTGAAAAGAGGACCCGGAGACAGTCACCACCACCTAGAAGATCGCGTGAAAAGAGGACCCAGAGACAGTAACCCCAACTAGAAAAGTGAGTGAGAAGTGGACCCGGAGATGGTATTCGCCACCTAGAAGAGCGAGAGGTGCTTCAATACAATTGTAATACAGTTAGTATTCAATGCATACATTCATTGTGAGCCGTGCAGCCTGAGTGCGTTTTCCCAGTCACTCGGTACACTATGGCAGAAAGGTCTTAGACAGCCACCTTTCCCCAGTGGCGCCTTTACGGTGGCTGCCCCAAGCTTTAATGCGTCCCTCAGCACGTAGTCCTGGACCTTGGAATGTGCCAGTCTGCAACATTTGGTCAGGGGCAACTCTTTGCACTGGAGGACCAACAAGTTTCGGGCAGACCAAAGACCGTCTTTCACCGAGTTGATGATCCTCCAGCTGCAGTTGATGTTTGTCTCAGTGTGTGTCCCTGGGAACAGCCCGTGGAGCACAGAGTCCTGTGTCACAATACTGCTCGGGATGAACCTCAACAAAAACCACTGCATTTCTCACCACCTTTGCAAAGGCACATTCCACAAGGAGGCGAACAACGGTTTATTTCCCCCCCACAGCCACCTCGAGGGCAATGTGCAGAGGGGGTGAGACTCCTGGCATGTAGGAAGGATCTGATGGGGAGGGCCTTTCTCACCACCAACCAAGCTACATCTTGGTGCTTGTTGGAAAGTTCCGGCGATGAGGCATTCTGCCAAATGACTTTGACAGTCTGCTCGGGGAACCATCCGACAGGATCCACCATCTTCTTTTCCTGCATGGTCTCTAGGACGTTACGTGCCGACCACTGCCCGATGGACTTGTGGTCAAAGGTGTTTCTCTGCATAAATTTTTCCACAAAGGACAGGTGTATGGCACGGTCCAACTACTTGGAACGTTCTGCGGCAGCGTGGCCCATCCTTCACAACACCGGGGACAGGTAGAACCTCAGCATGTAATGACACCTGATGTTTGCGTACCAAGGGTTGATGCACAGCTTGATGCAGCGGCACACAAAGGTGGCCATCAGGATGAGGGTGATGTTGGGCACGTTTTTTCCCCCTTTATCTAGAGGCTTGTACATTGCGGCCCTGCAGACATGATCCATTTTCGACCTCCAGGTAAAGTGAAAGATGGCCCAGGTAATCCCAATCGCACAGGAGTGAGGGATGGGCCAGACCTGTGTCACGTACAGCAACACCAAGAGTGCCTCACACCTGATGACCAGGTTCTTACCCACAGTGGAGAGGGAGCATCGCTCCCAAATGCCCAGTTTTGTTTCCACCATAGCCACTCACTCCTTCCAGTTTCTAACACATGCCCCAGTCACTCCGAACCATATCCCCAGCACCAGGCCGTCTGAACAGACAGTGAAGGAGACAAAGGATTGTACTATAATTGTATTGAAGCACCTCAGAGTGCAACATGATGTATGTTGATAACTCCAATACCATTGCACTGCCTGGCTGTCTGTTGTGACCATATTAAAATGACTGTAATAGTCATTGATTGTTTTGAAGCACCTCGTGATCCATGCATAAAAGTTGAATATGATTGCACTTTTTGTGATGGCGATTTAGAAATGTTTCATAATGTTCTTTCAGATATTTTATGAATAAAGTATATTTTTCAAAAAAACCTAGAAGAGTGAGAGGACCCAGAGATAGTAACCCCCAACTAGAAGAGTGAGTGAAAAGAGGACCCGGAGACAGTAACCACCATCTAAAAGAGCGAGAGGACCAAGAGGTAGTAACCACCACCTAGAAGAACAGGCGAAAAGAAGACCTAGCGACAGCAACCATCACCTAGAAGAGCTGGTGAAAAGAGGACCCAGTGACTCAGTTAGTCCCCTTGTTTAGAACATGTAAGGGGGTATGGGAGCTTGGTGAGCTGAGGGAGTTTGTTGAGGAGGGGAGGGAGGTGCTTCTTTGCTTTTTCTAACTCTTTCACCCTGTAGGAACTAGTTTTTGCTCTGCTACAGGGAAGAAGCTAGATGTTTGGTGAGTACCTGGGTAAGTGATCAAGTTCTATTCTATTCAAAAGGTTTGAAATAGTACCAGAATTTGTTAAGATTAATAAATATATAAAAGAAAATAAATAATTAAATAAAACAATCAAGTAATTAATTCAAGCACATAGGCATGACAGAACAGGTGATGTGTCATGGCTGCAGCATGTGGGAGTTCCTGGATACCAGTGTTATCCAGGACAAACCCGTCTGCAGTAAGTGTCTGTGACTTGAGGAGCTTCGACTCGGAGTCATTGAGCTGGAGGCTGAGTTGCAGACACTGTGACACATCGGGGGGGGGGAAAGTTACCTGGATGCTTTGTACCCGGAGGCGGTCACACCCCTTAGGATAGGATCTTCTGATTTGGAAGGTGGTCAGGGACAGGAGGTGTGACTGTAGCTGAGGCAAGTAAGGACACCGAGAGGTCAGGAGTGTCTGCCTTTGCAGTTGTCCATCAGGGTTTGAGGTTCTTTCAGCTTGTTTGGATGAGAGTACAGACTGTAGGGTGGATGAGCTGACTAACTATGGCACTGTGGTACAGGTAGCTATTCAAGTGGGGGACCACAAAGGGATGTAGTGGTATTAGGGGACAGCATGGTGAGGGGGATTGACACTATTCTTTGTAGCAAGGAGCAAGAGTCCAGGCAGCTGTGTTGCCTGCCCAGTATCAGGGTTCGGGATGTTTGTTCAGGGCTGGAGAGGAACCTGCAGTAGTTGGAGGAGGCTCCAGTGGTCGTGGTCCATGTAGGATGAGGCTCTGCATAATCAGTATATGAGCTAGGCACCAAATTAAGAAGCAGAACCTTAAAGGTAATCATTTCTGGATTATTACCTGAACCATGTGCAAGTTGGCACAGGACAAATATGATTAGAGAAATGAATGTGTGACTCAAAGACTGGTGTGGGAGAAATGGGTTCTGGTTCGTAGAGCACTGGCACCAGTATTGGGGAAAGTGGGGTCTGTACCTTTGGAATGGTCGACCCTTGAACCATGCTGGGGCTGGTGTCCTCACAAGCTGCATTACGAGGGAAGTGGAGAGTGTTTTTAAACTGAATAGTGGGGAGAAGGGATCAAATTTGGGAAGATGTGGTAAACCAAAGAGTAGAGACAAAGCAAAAGAGAAAGGTACTAATATGGGAAATGATAGTCAGCGACAGGACGGGACAGAGTACAAATCTAAGAGTAAATCAGATAACGCTAGATACTACAAAAAAAAGGATAAAACTAAAGGCTCTGTATCTAAACGCACATAGCATTCGAAACAAAACAGATGAATTGATAGCACAAATAGAAATAAATAATTATGACCTGACAGCCATTACAGAGACTTGGCTATAGGATGACATAGATTGAGACTTGAATATTAAAGAGTACGTGACATTTGGGAAGGACAGGAAGTTAGGAAAAGGTGGAGGGGTGGCTTTTAGTTAATGATGGTATTAGCACAATAGAGAGGGATGAACTAAGTTCAGGAAACTAGGATATAGAAGCGGTTTGGGTTGAGATGAGGAATGATAAAGGCAAGAAGTCGCTTGTGGGAGTGGTGTACAGGCCCCCTGTTGTAACAACACAGTAGGACAGAATATAAAAGAAGAGATAATGGGAGCTTGTCTGAAAGGTACAGCAATAATCATGGGGGATTTTAATTTATACATAGACTGGAAAAATCAGATGGGCAAAGGTAGTGTAGATGAGGAATTCATCGAAAGTTTTCAGATAGTTTCTTAGAATAGCAAGTTCTGGAGCCAGCCAGGGAGCAGGCTATACTAGACTTGGTATTGAGCAACAAGATAGGATTAATTAATATCCTCATAGTGAAGGCACTCCTAGGTAGCAGTGATCATAAGATGATTGAATTTTACATTAATTTTGAGGGAGAAATAAGTGCCTCATTTCTGTCCCCATCGAAAACTACCAGGGCAGGTACAGCACAAGGTTAGCCATAAAGTAAAGCTCCCTTTACCCTCTCACCATCAAGCACCCCCATGGCAGCACAACAGAAGTTTAGTGGCATATTTTGAACTTAAATAATGGCAATTGTGAGGTCATGAAAGCGGAGCTAGCTAAAGTGAATTGGCAAATGAGGTTAAGGGATAGGTCAATAGATGTTCAGTGACAGACATTTAAAGGGATATTTCACAGTATACAGAATAGATACATTCCATTGAGAGAGAAAAATTCCTAGGCGAGGGCCCACCATCTGTGGTTAACTCAAAAGAAGTTAAAGACAGTATCAAACTTAAAGAAAAAGCATATAATTACACAAAGACGGGAGGCAGATGAGAAGATTGGAAAGAATATAAAGATCAGCAAAGAATGACAAACAGATTAATAAGGGGGGGAAATGTTAGAGGACGAGAGAAAGCTAGCTAGTACTATGAGGACCGATAGTAAAAGTTTCTATAGATTAATAAGAAAAGAGTTAACAAAGTGAGTGTTGGTCCTATAGAAAGTGGGTCTGGGGAATTGACAATGGAAAGTAGGGAGATGACAGATGAATTAAACAGGTATTTTGCTTCGGTCTTTACTATAGAGGAAGCAAGTAACATCCCGGAAATAGTTGTAAATCAGGAAATGGATGGGAGGGAGGAATTCAGGGGAAAATTACAATCACCAGGGAAGTGCTATCGAGCAAATTGTTGGGGCTGCGGGCTGACAAATCCCCAGGTCCGGATTGACTTCACCCTAAGGTCTCGAAAGAAATGGCTAGTGAGATAGTTGATGCATTGGTTCAAATTTTCCAAAATTCCCTAAATTCGGGGAAGGTTCTATTAGATTGGAAAATAGCAGATGTAATTCCTTTATTTAAAAAGGGAGAGAGACAGAAATCCGGAAACTACAGGCCAGTTAGCCTAACATATGTTACAGGGAAAATGTTAGAAGCTATTATTAAAGATGTTACAGCAGGGCACTTGGAAAAACTCAAGGCAATCAAGCGGAGTCAACATGGTTTTGTGAAAGGGAAATCATGTTTAACCAATTTATTGGAGTCCTTTGAAGGAGTCACGTGCTGTGAATAAAGAGGAACTGGTGGATGTACTGCACTTTGATTTCCAGAAGGCATTTGATAAAGTGGCGCATCAAAGGCTATTGCGGAACATAAAAGCTCATTGTATTGGGGATAACATATTGGTATGGTTGGCTCGCTAACAGGAAGCAGAGAGTTGGCATAAATGGGTCTTTTTCTGGTTGGCAGGATGTGACAAGTGGTCTGCCACAGGGATCAGTGCTGGGGCCTCAACTTTTTATAATTTATATAAATGACTTGGTTGAAGGGACCAAAGGAATGGTTGCTGAATACACAAAGATAGGTAGGAAAGTAAATTGTGAAGAGGATTTAAAGAGGCTACAAATAGATAGGTTAAATGAGTTGACAAAGACCTGGCAAATGGAGTATAATGTAGACAAATGTGAAATTGTCTATTTTGGCAGGATGAATAAAAAAGTTTATTATGTAAATGGTGAGAGATTGCAGAGCTCTGAGATTCAGAGGGATCCGGGTGTCCTAGCGCTTGAATCACAAAATGCTAGTATGCAGGTACAGCAAGCAGTTAGGAAAGCTAATAAAATGTTATCATTTATTGTAAGGAGAATTGATTACAAAAGTAGGGATGTTATGCTTCAGTTGTACAGGGCACTGGTGAGACCACATCTGAAGTACTGTGTACAGTACTGGTCTCCTTATTTAAAGAAAGATGTAAATGCGTTAGAAGCAGTTCAGAGAAGGTTTACTAGTCTAATACCGGGAATGGCCAGGTTGTCTTATGAGGAAAGGTTGGTCAGGTTAGGCTTGAATCCACTGGAGTTTAGAAGAGTAAGAGGTGACTTGATTGAAACCTTTAAGATCCTGAGGGTTCTTGACAGGGTGATGTGGAGAGGATATTACCTCTTGTGGGAGAATCTAGAACGAGGGGTCACTGTTTAAAAATAAGGGGTGCTCATTTAAGACAGAGATGAGGAGAATTTTTTTCTCTCAGGGCCGTGATTCTTTGGAACTCACTTCCTCGATAAGTGGTAGAAGCAGAATTTTTCAATATTTTTAAAGATAAATCCTTGATTAACATGGGGGTGAAAGATTATCGGCCGAAGGCAGGAATGTGGGGTTGAGGATATAATCAGATCAGCCATTATCTTATTGAATGGCGGAGCAGCCTCGATGGGCCAAGTTATCTACTCCTAATTCATAAATTCATATTTTCGCATGATTTGGTGACCAATAACTGCATTCTTGATCTGTCCACTTGTTGAGTAACGTTCTATGCCCAATGTTCATTTTTGGATGTGCGCTACTCGGAGTGAAAAATGGACTATTACATCTCCAATCAATATGTTCAATGGTAAATGAAGACCAGTAAGAAGGTTACATTGCTGTTGGTCACGGCAATAAATAGCATGAAGGAAATGGTGGGGGATAATCATGTAACATACCCAAAAGATGGCCACTTGCCATGGTTAATATTTTTGAAACTCTTCTTGGGGATGTTATGGAATAGCTACTGCATTCATCTGTAACATCTCATACACATTCTAACCCCACCCTGGTCTTTTGTGATTCTACCCTCTTAAACCCTCCTGCCCTGCAATTTCCTTCCCATGCTCTAAAACAGGGTTTCTATTTGACCCACGGACCAGTGTTCAAAATACAGGTAAATGGAAGTGACAGATTCTGCAAGGGACTGCTCCACCAATCACAGGCTGTTTCTCTCCTGCATATGCTGCTTACTAGTGAGCTATCAGCAGCAAATGCAGGAGGAAAACAGTCTGTGATTGCAGGAGCAGTGAGCCGTGGGAAGGTGAGTCTAAGGTCTGAGCTGATTCACAATTTCTTGCTCATTAAGGCCACCTTTCGGAACTAAAAGCTTTGCAGCCAAAAATGGCAATGCTCATCTCAGCAGTGTCCTGAAACCACACCTCAGAAACAGACCCTCCCTCAGGCAGGTCAGGCACCTAGCTCCCATGCAGTTTTGGGTTTTTGAACAGTGTGCCCAGAGATGGAAAACAGCCAAAAAGAAGTCTGCTTTTTGAATCAACTCTTTTTTTCAGCCTGAGCATTGGCGTGTCCGTGATGGCATGTCTGTAAGTGAGCAAGAGAGACTGCCTGCTGGGAGGGGAGAGGCAAGAGAGTACAAAAGGGAGGCTGTCTGCTTGGGAGAGGTGGGGGGACGAGATTGCACGGGAGAGGTTGCTTGCTGGGGGGAGGAATGGCAAGAGAGTGTAAGTAGGAGGCTGTCTGCTTAGGAGAGGTTGGAGGATGAGATTGCAGGGGAGAGGCTGCTTGCTTATGAGGAGAGGTGGGGAAGAGATGGTAAGGAAGAGGCTTCCTGCTGGGGGAAAGGGGTAGGGGAAGAGGTTGTAAGGAGGCGGCAGGTGTCACTGGAGGGGGAAACTGTCAGGAAGTTGATAGTGCCCTCTGATTTTCTGTATAGGTAGTCAAATACATGACGGGCAGTTGTTTTAGCAGTGTTGGGTCATTTCGGAATTACCTACCATCAAGTGACTACAGTGCCAGGTATCTCATTAAACCAGCGACAATATTGTTACAAGAAAGTAAACAAATAAATTAGTTGTCTTGTTTATAGCTTGTTCATAAAAATGCACATTATTTTTGTTGTTTTGATAATAGCAAGATACATTTCTAATGCTTTATCTTTTCAAAATTTCCTCACTGTGAGTGAGAAAAATATTGAAATATGGCCCCTCATGCAAGAAGGTTGAACATCCCTGCTCTAAAAGATGTTAGCTCTTGCTTTTGTAGCAGACGCAGATGTCAGTGGTACCCTGTATCTTTCCCAATAGTTATCATCAACGACATGGATTTAATCGTGACTTCAGCCTAATAACACATCCTAAGGCACTTCACAGAAGTGTTACTATTGACACCAACTTGCTTAAGAAGTAGGAGCAGGAGTAGACCCTTTAGCCTACTCTGCCATTCAATAAGATCGTAAACCCGGTTTCCTGCATTATCCCTAGATTGCTTGATTTTCACCTTGATAGAGATTATAAATTATAAATCAGCCTCAGTGCTGATTCTTGTGCTGCCCGACTAACAATCTGCCAACCTGAAAATGACTCGCTCATTCCCATTCTTCTGTTTTCTGTCCAGAGCATGCTAATGTATCACCCTCCATTCCATGAGCCCTAATTTTGTGTAATAGCCTCTTGTGTGGCACCTTACTGAATGCTATTTGAAAATTCAAATGCACTACATCTACTGGTTTCTCCTTTATCTACCCCGCTTATTTCAACCTCAAAAAAAGTTATGATTTTTAAGTGCCCTGTTCCCATGTCTCTAATAATAAATTTTAGCGTTTTCCCTGTTGCTGATGTCAGACTAACTGCCTATCATTCCTTGTTGTCTTTCTCTCTCCTTTCTTGAATAGTGGGGTTTACCCTCCAATCCATGTTGAGTTCTAGAATCTGAGGAATCCTGGAAGATCAAACCACTATCTCTATAGCCACCTCTTTCAAAACCCGAGGATGTGCACCTTCAGGTCCAGTGGATTTGTCAACTTTTAGCCCCATTAATTTCTCTAGTACCATATCTTTGCTAATACTAATTTCCGTAAATACCTCAACTCTGCAAGACCTTTGATTCCCCCCCTATTTCCATTTTTTAAATATATCTTTTAGGATGGAGACAGCTACAATGTATTAGTTTAATATCTCTGTCAATTCCTTATTCCCATTATAATTTCTCCTGTCTCTGCCTCTAAAGCAGAGATCTTCACTATTTTTCAAGCGAGGGCCACTTTAGCAAACATCCTGCAATGTGGGAGCCACATCAGCTACTATAATAGAGGCTATTGCCTGATTTGCTCCAGCTTGTGATAAAACAAAGGAAGAAAGGACATTAATTAAAAAGCAGAGTACATTGTTCTTTCTGGAGAAATGCAGGCTTGAAGTGGACTGACTTGGCCGCGCCTCAGTGCTAGGGTGAGGGATTTATCTGCAGAGAGTGTGTCTTTTTCCCAATGAGCTGGTGGCGCACTCCTGTACACCACATCCTACTGCAATGGCGGCTGCGCCTTGAACACTTCCAGTAGCCAACTGTATCGAAATGCCAGGTGGCACCTCCCCGGATGGAGGCCACTGTCGGGATCAGCTCACCCCTGAAGGAGCGGGCCAGTTTCCTGGATACAAACAATTTTCCCCACACAAACAAGCATGCACACATGCATACACTGTCTCCAAGTATAAATATCTTGCACATTTTCAGTAAAACAATCTAAGCCTTCCATTGTTTTATCAAACCACCCAGGCATACTGTCAGACAAACTTCAGAACAGATCTCATGACCCTAAATTTAAAAATACAGTTCCAAAACATAATTTTATAAACTTCATGATTGTAACACCTGGGAGCTGACAGATTGGCTGCCAATATTTGAACAATTAAATTGGGAACACTCAAAGCCAGAATTGGAGGAGTGCAACTGTCTCAGAGGGTTGTAGGTGTGGGGCTGGAGGAGATTAGCGAGATGGGAAAGAATGAGACAATGGAGAAAACTGAAAACAAGGATGAGATTTTTAACATTGGTTCCTGATTAAATAACTTCATTGTAGGTCAGTAAGCACAAGGGTAATGGATGATTGGGAGTGGTGCAAGTTAAAATATAAGTAGCAGAATTTTTGATGGCCTCAAGCCTGTGGAGGGTAGTACCTGGGTGGCCAGCTGGGAGTGCATTGGAATAGCTAAGGCTAAAGGTAAAGAAGGCATGATTGAGAGCTCCAGTAGCAGATGAGTTGAGGCAATGGTGGAATTGGATGATGTTATGGAGGTGGGAATAGGTGGTTTTGGTGCTGGTGTGCTTATTTGGTTGGAAGCTTATCTCATGGTCAGATAGAAGACCAAATTTGCAATGAGTCCAATTCAGCCTTGGGTAATTGTCAGGAAGAGCAATAGTTAGTGTTGCCAGCCCTCCAGAACTGCCTGGAGTCTCCAGGAATGGAAGATCAATCTCTAGGATAATGCTGTGTGCAACCCTAGAGAAAAATCATCACGATATTAAAAAGATGAGTTTTTTTGTCATTTTCTTTGCATATTTGTCTTTACAATGTATAAAATTATTGAAAATGGTAAAAAAAAAAAAAGGCTGTTTGGTTAACAGTCAAGCAGCATCCAATTGGGTAATTAATTCAGTGTTGACAGCAAATTTGACAAGGTTGCACTTGGTATTGATAAGATTGTCTTGAAATAATAGCACTGTAAATGTTTGCCCTTAGCACTTCAAATACAGAGTTATTGGCAAATATGGGAAATTTGGATCCCTAATATTAAAAGACAAGAAATCATGAGTAGACATCCAAATTCCCAATATATACTTCGGTGCACTGAAAATGCTAGATACAAATTTACTTCACTGTTGTCATTAGAATATTTAAATATGTATTAGGTAAACTAAAATGTAATTTTTTCTATGTTTAACAGCTGTCCAATGGGGAGAAGATGGTCGTCCTTTCAGTTACCTTTTTTACACAGGAAAGCAGTCCTACTATTCACTTATGCATGTAAGTGTACAAACAATTCGGGTGCAATGGCAATAACTTACTACATCTTTAAATGGCTGTGTTTGCATCTTTTAAATTAAAATTTACTTCTCAAAATTAAATAAAATTTGAGAGCAAGTGTATGTGCAAACAACCAACCATTTCTGGTATTGTAACATACTGGTTTTATTTCCGTTGTCAAAGTAAATCCAGACATGGCTACGCATGCTCTCCTACCATAAACTACAGCTCATCCAAAATTCTGCTTGCCTATATCCTCTCCTGCACCAAGTCCCATTCATTATGATTTGAAATTTATGCCAGTCAAGTAAAATATTACAGTGAAATCTGACACAAGTATAGCGTGGTCCACCAAACATGTACATTTGTATGCTCTTTTTATAATTTACATAGTGTGGTGTCTTACTAAACTTCTCTCAAGCTTTATGAATCAAATTGCTACTGTTTTTTCTCACATTTTGGCTTGCTTAACTCCTCTACATGTATCTACTTTCTTCTTTGGTGGTGTTAGCATAAATGAATATTAAAAGTCTTGGAATAAGGTAATCATTAACCGTCTGGATTTTTTTTTACTTGACTGCAGTTTTCATTAGTTTCATAGCTTAAATCTTATTTCAAAAATTCAAAAAGGGATATAACTATATTTAAAATATATATAGAATTATCATATTTCATATGGTTTTGAACATTAAAAGTTTGAAATATTGCCTATTTATGAAAAGTGAATTCTATTGAAGGAAGTGTTATTGTGTACTGCAGGATTGAGTGGTTTGATGGGTTCAGTCTTTGAACGTTGAAAATAAATTGTTTTTTTTTAGTTGCTACTCCCAATATTGGCACAAAAACAGTTTCTGAAATTATTTATGTCCAAATTTCTATTGAGGGACTTCCTGAGTTAGACAGTTATCCAATTAACTAAGCTGTCAAAAGGTAACCAATCAACAAGCTGACATATCTGGTGTACCATCTTTCTGAGTCACTGGGCTCTGTTGAATTGCACAAGTTGAATGTAAACTACCTGTGCCTTTTCAAACCTTGTGAAAAAATTATTGGTCTAAAAGGTGTGTTATTTGTGTATGTTCAGACTTTCTGCTGATACAAACTTAGATCTTGGTTAAATAAATGAGGTAAAATGGAACTTGATGGAAATTTTAGCTGTGTTTTCTGGGGTGGGGGGTGGGAAAATGGGTTTTGCTAACTGCTTGTGATTGCACTAATGCAGTATTTTTGCTATTGCATATGTTTGTCCTGAGTACATTTCCTGCTGATGTGCTGGGGTAAGACATTATTTGACCCAAGTTGGCAGCTATTTTTCTTACCACTGCTTTCCCTGTACAGGTTGACAAGGAATTAGTGTTTGGGCTGATGTGTATTTTGTTGCTGCTTTTACTTTGTAAAAGGTTGCATTTTCTTCCAAAGAGCAATGACTGATAAAGAATAAGTCTGGACTGTCCTGTTACATTCCCTCTCCCACAGCCTCCTCCATCTCTTTGCCTCTTTCTCCTTCTCCCAGTAAAATGTTAATGTTCTTTTACACACATTTTGTACTATTTGAGTTGTAGTTTACATACGAAAGAGGAAATAGAGACAAACAATTATGATGTGTATATTTTGTACATGAATGCAGGTACAGTCAGTCACTGACATTTATAAAGCAAAACATGTTAAAGTAACCTGTAAATGTATTATAAACCATGAAGAATTGATGAAGTAAACACAGATTTATACAATGCCTTATTGCTGTTTTGATTTTTTATACATATGAGTTCCAACCCGGAATTCTAATACATCCTGGTTCAATTTTTTAAAACTACGTACTTTACCTTTGCAAGTCTGCAAATAGATTACAACCAGGAAATATACACCTTGTAGTTTGTTTTTAAAAGGATACTGGTAATATTATGGGTCTTCTGTCACAAATTCAATATACCTTCTGCTCCTCGGCCAAAAAATCAATAATACTTTGTCCTACATCACATGGCATTACTTCTATCTCCAAACAGAAATGCAATGAAAATCAATATCGATTTTTAAAGGTATGAAAGTATTATAAGTGATTTTAAAGACATTAAACAAAGTCGGTTTGCTTTTGGAATTTCTGGCATTATAAACTGAGAGCAAACTCTTTAGTTCAATCATCACTTTAGAATTCACTGAGAATTATCTGTTAAATGTAATACACTAGTATGAATTACTTAACTCTTCAATAAGATGGCACAATATAGTGACAATTAATATACTTTCACAAATTGTGATCAGAGAACTGCCAACCTCGGAACAGGAGGAGATTATTTAGCAAATCATTCTGTCATTCAGTGAGATCATGAATGACCTGTGACCTAACTTCATAAATCCGCCCTTACTGTCATGAAATGTGGGCACCACTGGCTAGGCCAGCGTTTATTGCCCATCCCTAATTGCCCTTATGAAGGTAGTGGTGAGCTGCTGCCTTGAACTGCCGCAGTGTCCTCGGCCCAACCATCACCAGCCGCTTTATCAATGACCTTCCTTCCATCATAAGGTCAGAAGTGGGGATGTTCGCTGATGATTACACAATGTTCAGCACCATTCACAACTCCTCAGATACTGAAGCAATCCATGTCCAAATGCAGCAAGAGCTGGACAATACCCAGGCTTGAGCTGACAAGTGGCAAGTAACATTCGCGCCACACAAGTGCCAGGCAATGACCATCTCCAATAAGAGAGAATCTAACCATTGTCTCTTGACATTCCATGGTATTACCATCGCTGAATCCCCCATTATCAACATTCTGGGGGTTACCTTTGACCAGAAACTGAATTGGACTAGCCATGTAAATACTGTGGCTACAAGAGCTGGTCAGTGGAAAGGTATCCGCTGGCATGTAACTCACCACCTGACTCCCCACTTGCCTGGATGAGTGCTGCTCCAACAACACTCAAGAAGCTTGACACCATCCAGGACAAAGCTTGATTGGCAACCCTTCCACAAACATTCACTTCCTCCACCACCGACACACAGTAGCAGCAGTGTGTACCATTAATAAGGAACTCACCAAGGCTCTTTAGGCAGCACCTTCCAAATCCATGACTGCTACCATCTAGAAGAACAAGGGCAGCAGGTGCATGACAATACCACCACCTGGAAGTTCCCCTCCAAGCCACTTACCATCCTGACTTAGAACTATATCACCATTCCTTCATGGTCGCTGGGTCAAAATCCTGGAACTCTCTTCAAAACAGCACTGTAGGTGTACCTTCATCTCAGGGACTGCAGCAGTTCAAGAAGGTAGCTCACCACCACCACCCCAAGGGCAATTAGGGACAGGAAATAAATGCTGGTCTAGCTAACGATGCCCACATCCTGTAAATGAATTTTGAAAAAGCTCATATGGTGTAGGCACACCCTGTGCTGTTAGGAGGGGAATTCCAGAATTTTGACCCATATTGCTTAATACTAAAGTTAACAAAAATGTATCAATCTTAAATTTAAAATTAACAATTGACCTAGCATCAATTGCTGTTTGTGGAAGAGAGATTCAAACTTCCATCACACTTTGCATTTATATAAGTGTTTCCGAGCCACTCCTAGAAGACCTGGCTGTCTAATTTATAGACAATGCCCCCTGCCCTAGACTCCGCAAACAGCAGAAAAAGATTCTCTCCATCTCCCCTATCTGCTCTGCTGAATATCTTGTAAACTTCAATCAAATCATTCTTAACCTTGCAAATTCTAAGGAATGCAACCCTAGTTTATGTAATCTCTCCAAGTAATTTAACACTTGGGAGTCCAGGTATCATTTGGGTAAATCTGTGTTGCACTCTCTCCATGGCCAGTGTATACTTCCTCAGGTGTGTTCAGAATTATTCACAGAACTTCAAGTGTTGTCTAACCAGAACTTTGTATAGCTGAAGCATGACTTCTGTTCCCTTATATTCTAGTCCTCTAGAAATGAAGGCCATCATTCAATTAGCCTTTTTGATTATTTTCTGTACATGTTGATGAAATATGTTCATGGCCCCCTGCCAAGCCTCTTTGGACCTTCACTATTTCTAGCTTTTCACCATTTAGAAAGCACTCTGTTTTCTTCTGTTTGGGTCCAAAGTGGAACACCTCACATTTGTCTGCATTAATATCCATTTGCCACAGTTTTGTCCATTCAGTTAATCTATTGATAGCTCTTTGTAATTTTAAGCTTCCATCTACACTGCTTACAAAGCTGCCTACCTTTGTGTCTTCAACAAACTCGGAATGTGACTTTCTATTCCATCATCTAAGTCCAGCGAATGCGATGAATAATTGAGGCCCCAACACAGATCCTTGCAGTACACTGCCAGTCACATCCGACCAATTAGAACTCCTGTCTATTATTCCTACTCAACCAATTACCTAACCAGACCAATAATTTGCCTTTATGAAATCCAAATTTAGTCAGCATTCTTTTAGTGGAATTTTTTTCCAACACCTTCTGGAAGTCAACATGTTTGTTATGATGTGGCAGATGATGTGTGGCAGGTGGACCAA
Source organism: Carcharodon carcharias (assembly GCF_017639515.1). Lineage (NCBI taxonomy): Eukaryota > Metazoa > Chordata > Chondrichthyes > Lamniformes > Lamnidae > Carcharodon > Carcharodon carcharias. The sequence continues at coordinate 71,088,918 of NC_054477.1, read as the reverse complement.
ATCCACAAAGGAAACTTGGTCACGCTATCATAACATTTTGCAATTTGTATTTATTATGAGATAGGTGTGCTAAATTCAGAAGTAATAAATCCATCAAGGTCTTTAGAGATTTTAAAAATTAGATTAAAATATTTATTAAAATATAAAAGATTTCAAGCACATACATAAGACTACAATTACTTACTATTCTAACAATTCCTAATTAACTTTATCCCCAGTTACACCCCATTTAGGGCAGCAGTCCAAAATAGATTTTAGATTTAAAACAGAACCAGCAAATCAACACAATACCCACTTGGAGCGGAATTCCAAATGGCTTTTCCCTAACTTCAGTTTCGTTATTGAGCAGACTTGTGGTTTATTAAAGCTATTTCACCCACTCTTAGATCTTACATGGTCTTCTAACACATAGCCTTTCGTTCTCCTCTACATATGTTTCTCTCTTTTTAATATGTAAATTCTATTGTTCCATATGTCTTTGAAACTGTATCTTCCTCATAATATAAAAACTTTCATGTTGGCAATATATTGCCAGTAACCTTTGGGAAAAATAAACACATTCCTTAGCCTTGCTTATCTGGCTAGCTATAAACAGAATCCAAGATCCCTTTGAAATCCAAGTCTCTTCATTTATCTAAAAATGCAAATTCTCTTCACACCTTACATGCTAAACCAGCATCCATGTTTACTCATTAGCATATCAAGCACCTAGCTTCTTTTGGTTTCAAACTTGCAGTCTACATGACTCCAAATGTAACTAAATCACACACGCACCCAGCTATACCCATCCCCCCATAAACCTACTTCACAATAAACCAGAAAAATATTATAAAAATTATTATACTTTCATCACACTAAGTAACATCCATAGACTGTCACAGTTCTGTTGAAGGGTCATAAGGACTCGAAACGTCAACTGTACTCTTCTCCGCTGATGCTGCCAGACCTGCTGAGTTTTTTCAGGTATTTCTGTTTCTGTTTTTGTTATCCATAGACTGTCCCCTGTTCACTATAGTCAGCTGTACAAAAACATTAGTCAGGATTGTCAGGTGATCCTACCCATTACAAATCCTTGCTGACTCACTGATCAGCTGAATTTTTTAAGGTGTTCAGTCACCCTGTCCTTAATTATAGACCCTAGTAATTTCCCAGCAAGAGATGTTAGGCTAACTGGCCTATAATCCTCTGGTTTCCTCCTGATCTTTCTTAACTAGCAGAGTGACATGTGAAATTTTGCAATGTAAAGGAATGATTCCTGAATCAAGAGGACTTTGGATGATTATAATTAAGGCACCTGCAATATTCTCACTGACTTCCTTTACCTAAAATGTCAACAATATTATATAGTTGGAAAAGATGTACTTTGACTAGCATGTGTGCTCTCTTTTTCTAACTATTTTCTCTCTCTCTCTTCTGCATTGCTTTCCTCTTCCACTCACTTTTGCTCTCTCTCCTCTGCCTTACTTACTTTCTCCCTTTTCTTTTTCTGTTGCTCCCTTACACACACTTTCTCTTGCATATTTTCTTTCACTCAGTTTCTAATATTTGTAAACCACAAATGAGTAAGTAAATATCCAGCTCTGAATAAGAGCCATACGGACTCGAAATGTTAACTCTGTTTCTCTCTCCACAGATGCTGACAGACCTACTGAGTTTTTCCAGCATTTTGTTCTTTTTTTCCAATTTCCAGCATCTGCAGTATTTTGCTTTTTACCTGTCTATCCAAGGTTGTGTTGAGGGTTTAACACTGATCCAGAGTAACGACGATGTTCCTAAAACACTTGAACAATGCTTCTTATGTTCCATTTTGAGATCTTCTTCCAAATGTTGCTTACAAGTTTTGGTATCAGAATGTGGAAATCCTTTCTGTAAATCATTCCGCTGTTACCTAATGTCAGTTTTGATGCGATACATTTTGAAATATCACATCCATAATTTTTCATTGTCTCAGTCCTAATAGAAGTCGACAATTAGTGTTAGAAAATATATTACTGTGTAGCCCTTGCATTTGTTTCAGTGTATATTTGTACTTAATCTCAGGTTTGTACTTACCAATAAACAATTTAGAACCATTACAGAACTTTAATCCCACTGGTTGCAATTGGCTTACATGTTTTATTAATTCATATATTAAATTTGTATAATGCTCCCAGATTGCAATGCAAATAATTTTTAATGTATTTGAATCAAAAAATAAACTTAAGTTTTACAGGAACAATGTGGCGGTGTAAAGAATGTGATGAAAAATGTGATTTGGCCTACAAAGTAGCCATTTTCAAATGGTTCATGAAAGATAACTAGAACTATTTTTTTCAAATTTTTCCATAAACTGCATTCTCCAATATGAAGCTGTTGGTAAATTTGTGCCTAAAATTCAATTCTAATCCATTATTGTGAAAAGCTTAAAAATACTTGCTGAAATGTTAATATGTTAAGTCTGCTAGGTGACTTGGTATGCTGCATGTTTTAACAATCTCAAAGCCACAGGAGATACCTGCTTCCTTTGAGACTAATATCCTGTCTCATAAGTATTTTATTATATCATGTTAATGCAGGCATCCTAATGGGATACAAAAATAATCATGTAATTTAGAAAAATATAAAGGAGCTTTAAAGTATGGCAAGTAGTTGGCATTCTAAAAAAATTTGCTTGGCATAGGTTTATTTAGAAAATGAAGCTATGCCATCTAGATGCTGTAGTTCAGATCATTGTATTGATTTAGCTTTATTGTACAGACTTGCCAAATCTTTTCTCATTTCCAGATGTTAACCAATTGGCTAAGGGCTACATGATTTTCAGTATAATGCTCACTATTAGGACTTTTAAACTGCTTTTGACCAGTGAGAATTGCACAGGAAAATAGTATAGAATAACTCTGGTATGTTTGTTTTTGCAAAACAATCTTGCACAAAAATTAAGTGGCAAAAATACTATAAAAACTGTTAACCAGTTCTATACTGTACAGCTATTTTCTTTACAAATGTTTAATGAATATCATTAAATAGACAACATAAAAGCAGTCCATACTTAAGTAAAATCCAGCACAAGACTTGATCAGTGTGATGTATTTGCATTTCTGACAACATGGGCTACTCATCTGCTAAATCTGGGTTGTTTTATGCAGAGTTTCACAGACTAAGTCGATTTTTGTTTGTTACCTTAGCCATCAATGATTATGATCCATCTTCCGATTTAATTTCAAAATGTTTTTCTGAGGGTTAAGAGCTATGATTTCGGTCCTTCTTGAGCACATTAATGAGATTAGTTTAAATTCGTTGATGGTTATGATCTGCAGTGTTACATTGGATGATGACTGTCAAATCCCATTTAACACATTAATATTCGAAATCTTACAGAATACTGTCTGTAGAATGTATTAAAACACAGGTTTTGAACCTTTAGGCACAGTAGGAATTCACTTTGGCTCTTCTCTTGTTTCTGAGGAGAGCTACAAGACAAAATCTCGGCTTGTCAGGCGCATTAATTTCTTGAAACCCTTTCACTCTTCATTGACCTTGGGCAAATGAGCTTATTGCCCTAGCTGAAATGAAATGAATGATAAATGCAGAAAGTGCCTTTGCTGAGTAATGGGACTGCAGCGAAGGCTTCTCCACAGAGTTTTATTCCTCTATAGCCTGAGGCAGCTCAAGGCCCCCTGCTGTTCATTTAAATAGGTATGTCAAATCTGCCTTGAAATGCTGCCTGTTTGATCTGTGGTAATATTTGTGAAGGTTCCATATGGACTTGAACCCCTGCAGTGGCAAGAAATAATGTACAACGCTTCAGAGTGCAGACACAAATTTTCAAGAGGATGCAACACCACATTTTAGTTGTCGGTGAAGGTGATGTAGCTGAAATGTGGCACTGTCAGCTTTTCACATGGTTGGGCAGAACACAGTGCAAATCTCAAATTATGCTTAACCTTCCGTTCAGTCGTCATTTAAACTTTCAAACTGTATGCTAGATTAGCTATTTATCTGCATTCCATGTATTTTGGATTATGTTTTAAAATAATTTTTATATTGAAGTATTCAGCAAAATGGGCTGTCCAAAACTAAAATTAGTTGGAGAGGAGTGAATTTTAACAGGGTAGTTGTGGATTTCAATTCCTCTGTATTCCCCCCTTCTCCATAACTATTCAGTCATTTGGGAGTGGAACAGCAAAATCATTGCTAATTAATCAATAATTATTTCACTGTAAAATGTATTTAAGCATTATAACATAAGATTACATAAGGCTATGTTATTCTTGGTTTTTAAAAAAAGCTGACTCAGGAAGATTATAATTTTGCATTGTGAAAGAAATGGTAAAACTTGAGTACTTTTATGCCAAATCTTGTTTCCATTGCTTGATTTTGATTTATTACTTGGGAAGGAGACCAATGAATGACACTGTTGTGAATGAATCTCTTCAACTTCTGGTAACACTGTTTTCTTTAAAGAGAATTAAAAATGGGATATTTTGTATTTGCTTTACAAGTAATCTTTGCTTATTCTTAACTCTTCTCTTTGCCAAAAATCATAAGCCTAGCAAGTATTTTCACTGATATTTTATGCTATTAATTAGATGTGAAGCACTTATTAACATATTACATCATTAGTATGTTTCAACATTAACCAGAAACACACAAAGTAGGAGCACAAGTAGGTCATTCGGACCTTTGAGTCTGTTCCATCATTCAACATGATCATGGCTGATCCTCTATCTCAACGCTGTACTCCCGCGCTCTCCCCATACCCCTTAATACCCCTTTCAAATATATTCAGGGACTTGGCCTCCACAGCCTTCTTTGGTAGAGAATTCCATAGGTTCACCACCTCTGAACGAAGAAGTTTCTCCTCATCTCAGTCCTAAATGGCCTACCCTGTAACCTGAGACTGTGACCCCTTGTTCTAGAGCCCCCAGCCAGAGGAAACAACATCCCTGCATCCAGTCTGGCAGCCCTGTCAGAATTTTTTATGTTTCAATGAGATCCCCTCTCATTCTTCTAAACTCCTGTGAGTACAGGTCTAGTAGACCCAATCTTTCCTCATACGACAATACTGCCATCCCAGGGAGCAGTTTGGTGAACCTTCACTGCATTCCCTCTATGGTAGGTATATCCTTTCTTAGGTTAGGAGACCAAAACTGCACACAGTACTCCAGGTGTGGTCCCACCAAGGCCCTGTACAGCTGTAGTAAGACATCCTTGCTCCTGTGCTCAAATCCTCTTGCAACGAGGGCCAACATACCATTTACCGCCTTAACTGCTTGCTGCACCTGCATGCTTGCTTTCAGTGATTGGTGTACAAGGACACCCAGATCCCTTTAGACATCAACATTTCCCAATCTATCACCATATAAATAATACTCTTCCGTTCTGTTTTTCCTACCAAAATGGATAATTTTGCACTTATCCAAATTATACTGCATCTGCTATGTATTTGCCCACTCGCTCACTCAACTTGTCTAAATCATCTTGAAGCCTCTTAACACCCTCCCCACTGCTCACATTACCACCAAGTTTCATGTTGTCAGCGGCAACTTGAAAATATTACATTTGGTTCCCTCACCCAAATCATTGATATATATATATTGTGTATAGCTGGGACCCAAGCACTGTTCCCTGCAGTACCCCACTAATCACCGCCTGCCACTCCAAAAAACACTCATTTATTCCTACTCTTGGTTTCCTGTCTGCTAGCTAATTCTCAATCCATGCCAATATATTACTCCTAATCCCATGTACTTTAATTTTTCATACTAACCTCTTATGTGGACTTTTATCAGAATCTTTCTGAAAATCCAATACACCGCATCCACTGGTTCTCCCTTATCTATTCTGCTAGTAACGTCATCAAAAAATCCCTGTAGGTTTGTCAACATGATTTCCCATTCATAAATCCATGTTGACTTTACCCAACCCTGTTGATGTTTTCTAAGTGTCCTGCTATCACATCCTTTATAATAGACTCTAGCATTTTCCATACTACTGAGGTTATGCTAGCCGGTTTGTAATTCCCTGTTTTCTCTCTCCTTTTTTAAATAGTGGGGTTACATTTGCCATTCTCCAATCTGCTGGGACTGTTCAAGAATCTACAGGATTCTGGAAGATGACAACCAAAGCATCCACTATTTCCATGGCCACCTCCTGTAATACCCTGGGATGTAGATTATCATGCCATGGGGATTTATCAGCTTCCAGTCCTATTAATTTCTCCAGTAATTAGTAATACTAATTTCCTTCAATTCCTCCTCCTCACTAGACCCTTGGTTCCCTAGCATTCCTGGGAAGTTATTTGTTTCTTCCTCCATGAAGACAGAAGTAAAGTAGTTGTTTAATTGATCTACCATTTCCTTGTTCTCTATTATAAATTCTCCCATTTTGGACTGTAAGAGACCTACATTTGTCTTCACTAATATTTTTTCTTTTACATACATAAAGACATTTCTGCGATCTGCTTTTATGTTCCTTGCAAATTTACTCTCATACTCCATTTTTCCCCTCAGTCAATCTCTTGGTCCTCCTTTGCTGAATTCCAAACTGTTCCCAATCGTCAGGCTTGCTACGTTTTCTCGCAACTTTATATGACTCCTCTTTGGATCTAATACTATCCTTAATTTGTTAGTCGTGGTTGGGCCGCTTTTCCTAATGTGTTTTTGCACCAGAAAAGAATGTATAACTGTTGCCACGCATATATTCATTCCTTAAATATTAGCCATTGCCCATCCACCTTTTAATGAAGTTCCCCTATCTTAACCAACTCACACCTCATACCTTTGTAGTTTCCTTTTAAGATTTAGGATCCTAGTTTCGGATCGGAAACTATCTGCTTCACTTTCCATCCTAATGAAGAATTCTTTCATGTTATGCTCTAAAGGACACCACACGACAAGATTATTAATAACCGCTTCTTATTGCACAATACCAAATCTAGGATAGCCTGTTTCCTAGTCGGTTCCTCAACGTACTGGTCTAAAAAAACTATCTTGTACACACCCCAGGAATTCATCTGCCGCAGTATTATTGCTAATTTGATTTGTCCAGTCTATATGTAGGTTAAAGTAGCCCATGATAACGTTAGCACCCTTGTTACATGCATCTCTAATTTCCTGTTTAATACCATCCCCTACCTTTTCACTACTGTTTGGAGGCCTGTAGAGAACTCCCACTAATGTTTTCCACCCCTTGTTATTTCTTAGCTTCACCCAGGCTACTGATTCTACATCCAGATTTTCTGAGCTAATATCCTTTCTCACTATCGCACTGCTTTCATCCTTAACTAACAACGCCACCCCACCTCCTTTTCCTTTTTGTCTGTCCATCCTAAATATTGCTGCTTTTGGATATTTAGTTCCTAGCCTTGGTCACCCTGCAGCCATGTCTCTGTAACCGCAATCATATTGTACCCATTTACACTGTTAATTAGTCTACCTTTTTGCGAATGCTCCATGCATTCAGATACAGTGCCTTTAGACTTGTCTTTCTTAACATTTTTACACATTTTTTTGTACATGGCCCTATTTGCTACTGCCCTTGTTTCCCCCACCTTCCACTTTTGCTTTCTGCTTTTCTGTCTTTCATTCCTATTTTTCTTTCTCTCTTGTGTCTCCCCTCTCAGGTCCCCATCCCTCTGCCATTCTAGTTTAACCCCCCACCCACCCCCACAGTACTAGCAAATATCCCTGCGAGGATATTGGCCCCAGTCCTGCTGGGGCGCAATCCATTCAGCTTGTACAGGTCCTGTCTTCCCCAGAATCGGTCCCAATACCTCAGGGATCTGAATCCCTCCCTCCTACATCATCTCTCCTGCCACGCATTCATCTGATCTATTCTCCCATTCCTGACCTCGCTAGCACGTGGAACTGGGAGTAATCCTGAGATTACTACCTTTTGAAGTCCTGCTTTTTAATTTATTTCCTAGCTTCCTATACTCTGCTTTCAGGACCTCAGCCCTCTTTTTACCTATGTCCTTGGTACCGATATGGACTACGACCTCTGGTTGTTCACCTTTCCCCTTCAGAATGTCCTGCGGCTGCTCAATGATGCCCTCGGCCCAGGCACCAGGGAGGTAACATACTATTCTGGTATCACGGCTGTGGTCACAGAACTGTCTATATCTGTTCCCCATACGGTAGAATTCTCTATCATTATTGCTCTCCCAACTTTTGTTTTGTCCCCTTCTGTGCAGCTGATCCACTCATGTGCTACAGATTTGGCTCTTGCTGCATTTCCCTGAGAAACCATCTTCCCCAGCAGTACCCAAAATGGAAAATATGTTGGAGAGAGAGATGGACTCAGGGGACTCCTGCCTAATGCTTTTATTCTGACCATTGGTTATCCATTCCCTTTCTGCACTCTTTACCTGCAGTGTGACCACCTCACTGTATGTGCTATCCAGATCTTATCCTTGCAGATACTCCACAGTGACTCCAGCTGCAGCTCCAGCTCCGAAATGCGGATTTCAAGTCGCTGCAGCTGGGGACACTCTCTGCACATATGGTCGCCCTGAACACTGGCTACCCACAAGAGGAGCATTTCACTTGGCTGAGCTGTCCTGCCATGACTTATTCTTAAATTGCTCCCGGTACTTTTACTTCCTCTAGTTTAGAGACTGTTAAGGACAGAAGAAATACTTACTAGGCCCTACTTACCAAGGCCGCCACTCTTCTTACTGAGGAAAGGTAGAAAATGAAAGGATCCCTCCTTCCCTATTCTGCGAACTCCCTCTCTCACCTAACCCCAACTGAAGCACTCTAATGCAGCCCAAAGCAGCACTCTAGGTGGCTTGCTTTTATGCTGTCTGAATCTAGCTTCTGAAAACCTGTTTAAGCCAGTTAACTAATTAACTAGCTGCAGCTACAAGCAGAGCCTGTATAACCCATGTTTTAAAGCTGGACTAAAATTCATCTTCTCACAACCCAAAGAGCAACTTTAGTTGCTAAATTAAAGAAAGATTAGACTTTAGATAGAAATTAATCCTTAAAAGCCCCCCTCTCACCAAACTCCAACTGAAGCACTCTAATGCAGGCCAGAGCAGCACTCTAGTGCAGACCAGCTTATTCTTTGGATTCTAAACTTCCAAATGTTTCCCAATGCAATTTACATTTAGGGGAATGGAATAAGTCAAGTGCACTCAATTTAACAACATTCTAATACACAATAAATTCAAATAAGTTTGCTGCCTGAAATGCACTGACTGCCAAAATACTGACAATATAATAAAAGACAAAAACTGTTGTACCAGAAAGTCTTCCATTTGCAGTTGAAGCACACCTAACTTAACCCTTTTTTGTTTGTTATAGGTATAGCTTATCAGCGTAGCTTGTCCAGTCAGCAAGAGGTTCAGCTCAAACTTTGAATGTCCGTTAACGTTGTCTGAAACAAGCTTTGATGAAAGTGATTAGAAACATTTTTCTTCCAGGCAGGGGAAAGAGGAAATGAGCAAATGTACTACACCATTCCCTTAATGATATTTCAGGTAACTTTTCTGATTAAGGAAGCACTGATTCAATAAGATGACGTCAAACAGAGATTCTCCACCTTTTTGCTTCTTGTGCTGAGATTCTCCCTCTTTATACACTGACTAACCGGAGAATTTCACATAACTATCCTTCCAATTTGCAAAATCTTTGTACCTGAAGCAAGCATTTTTTTAAAATGCAGATATTGTATAAAAATGGCACTGGACACAATTCTAATTCTCAATGCTACAGTAGATGTTAATTCAGTTTAGGGGGTTGGTGGCGAGTGAGGTCACATGCCAACTTCAGTGCTCCTCAGTTTTGTTCCTAATCTATCCTGGTCACACGTAAAGTCAAGAAGCGGCAGGGGCACCAAGTTGTGTTGAGGTATTGGGATCAAGGTGGCCTTTATCTAAGCTTCTCGCTACATGGGCAGCCCTGGTCCTGTATCCTGTTGCCCACGTGAACAGGAATCTGAGGTGCTAGGTGAAAAAGTAAGCTGTCATCAAGAGAGAGGATGGCCTCGTAAAGGTGGATTTCAGCCATATTCTTTGAGTCCTGGGCAACTTGTAAACGTTAATATGACAAAGCTTCCATCTCCCATATCTTCTGGCCACGTAGTCCAATATCACATCAGTGATAACAATCATTAGGTCTGCTGCGGCAGGAAACAACTGACACACTTAACATTTTGCTTGTGGCATCTTTGAAGTTGACTTTACTGGTAATAATACTATTTATAGGCAAGTGTCCATGATAAAGCATGGAGAGTATGTGGTGCGCACCGTACTTTATTTTCCTCCAGCCTCTTCATTTTATTTGCACATCAATTCTCTGTTCAGTTTAACCAGGATGATGGAATAATCTCAAACACTGACTTTCCCATGGATATTTGCTGCTGTTCTGAAGCAGCCAGCAGAAGCAAAGCTTTGCATCCCTGACAAATCCCCTCTCTTAAGTTAAGGTACATGGCCGCCTCAAGACATTCCACCTGATTATCCAGCTGAAAACTAGTGAAACATGGTTATGGTGGGTGCTGAATAATAGTATCAGTTCAAGTTGGGATTTGAAATTGTTTCTTCAGATGAATTAATGCCATTCTACAAGCAAATCTACCGAGTAGTATTCTTTCAGCTTTGAGTTAAGACCATTTACATCCAGAAGACAATGATTAAAGACGGATTCATCTCATGACAAATTAAGAAATACAATCAACTTAGCCTAGCAGGGGTTCAAGCCACCAGATACTTGCCATGATGAACGGAACTTAGTGCTGTGTTGTACTCCAAAAATAGAATCCTTTTGGGTATTTATAATTTTTTCTTTGGTTGAATTGGAAACCTGCACTGAAGTCAATGTCATAATGTAAATGGCTGTTGCACAATGTATTGCATATTTTAATTTAATTTAATTTTTTTTTGCTGGGGAAATATTTCACTTCTGACAACCTGCATCATACCCCTCCCTTACATGAGAGCACACTTTAATCTACCAGATAAAATAGCACTAGCATTAGGAACTTAGCAATTCTTTCCTCAACACACACTTCTTAACTATTTTCTCCATCTCTGACCTGTGTATCCCTCATTTCCTTTGCCACACAATGGCAGCTGCTCCTTCAGCTGTCATTAGTTCCTCCCTAAATCTCTCCATTTCTATAGCCCGTTTCCTTTAAGATGTTCCTTAAAACCAACCTCTTTGACCAAGCTGTTCGTCACCTGTCCTACTGTCATCTTCTTCGGCTCAATATCTATTTATGTCTAATTATGTTTGTGAAGTGACTATGGATAAATTTCTACTTTAAAGCCACTATATAAAGGCAAATTGTTGTTACAAGTGGAACCTTCAATTCTTTTAAAACCAAAATTATTTCTATTACATGGTAAGGACTTATATAATTTCATATATTTTCTGTACCTCAGTGATGACGTGCTCTCTCCAGACTGACCTAGGAATATCTTTGTTAAGGTCAGCTGCATAGCCTTTTGGGGATTGCCGTATAGGGAGCAACACGAGTACCTTTTCTGGTCCTAGATTGAAATCATGCATCATTTGGGAAATTTCTGCTAACCTGTGTTGTTTTTAGTCTTGTAACTTGTATAAATGAACCTAAATTAGGTTAATCTGGAAATCTGTAAAAGGAAGATGAATTTTTTTGTAATTAAGATTGGAGTTGGCCACCACAAATTGAAATGTCTGTATGTTTGCTTTTACTTTTAACTGGGATTTTGTATTAGAATTTTTTACATTGCCTAATTTAAACAAAATATTTTCTTTCAAATACTGCAGATAGAACAATGGATAAATAAGAGGATGTATTTATGTTGATAACTGGCTCAGATGCTGTAAACTGCTTCATTTGGCATTCATGCTGCTCATACAATTAAATGAGTGTATCAAAAAATTTAAGCGTTGAATTAAATTCCAATATTTGAATTTCCCATGTAATTGTTTAAGCTGTTTCACTTTGTTCTGAATGACTGTGAATGGTATAATTGTTCTGTTTCAAGCTACCTATGATCTGAGCAAAATCATGATATCACAATACTATTACAGTTCTTCCAGGTAATTGCTGGATCACTGCCATACAGTTATTCCCTCGTAGACCTTTCATTTCTGATCAGATTTTTCTTTTCAACAGATTTCTGGTAGCATTTTTAATAAACGGAACCAATTCTAGGAACAGATACATAGTAGTTTATGTCTGTGCTATTCACCATGCACTAATGCAGGTCATGATTAATTAGAAATGCCTCCATGTGTAACATTTTGTCCCTTCAGACAATTGCCGTAGTGGTCCCCATGGTCTAAATGTAACATGTGGAAGAATTTCATGCCAGATTTTTTGGGGGGAGGGGTGGATCAAACTTTGGAGCCACTGCAACATTTAAGACCTGAGCTCATTGCTAGACAGCCATGTACACATTTCACAGTCAAATAGAAGAAGATATAGGAGAGGGGAGAAAAAGATTTGACTATGTGATTGTATTAAGGAGTCTCTTATCTTTTCCAAGCAGTTTTAAGTTGTTAAATTGATTTTTAAAAGTACTTTCTCAGCCCATTTGCTGGATAAACAGAATATAGTGGAATATTCCACCGTGTCCCACTGTGCATCCTCTATCAGACTGAAAATAAAATGACTTTTTAATGACGTGAATGTAATTAATGCGTTAGTTGGAATTTAGTTTTTACAATCCTTAATCTGTTTGACTTTAAATAACAGTCTTTTTGAGGAAAAAAAATGCGTTAAATGTTCTTTGCTAATACATTTCCAAATTTGAGAAATAATAGTGGAAAAATAATCACAATATCATACCACTTATTGTAATTGCAAACATTTCTTTTAAAAAGTATCCAACTCTTTCTCTAGTTTTCTCTTTCATTGTTGGAGCATAATACCACGGTTGGTTTTTGTATTACAGTAGTTTGAGTGCCTGCAGACTGCACCATGGGATATCGCAGCCGAATCTGGGGTGGAATTTCCCAGAATTGCATTAAATGCAGTAGCGGGCAGCTCCTACCCACCAATGAAAATGGTGGGTTTTCACGCCGTATTGCCCCGAGCTCACCCCATTATTTATTCACTCCCGTGAAACATGCCATTTCCATGGGGGGCGGGTTCTCTCGCCCACCTGCCATCACCCCACTGTTGCATCACACCAGCCGCCATCTTTAAAAGGCAGCCACCAGCAAAATGCTCATCGCCACCAGCTCACCACTGCTGCCTGGGAGACATGGCCAGCAAAGGAAGAAATACTGCAGCCCCCTACTTCAACGACAGATCCCTCGAGCGACTGCTGGATGCCGTAGAGGCCTGATGGGATTTGCTCTACCCCCTCTTGGCCGCAGGATGGGTAGCAATGTCACCAAACCGGCTTGGGAGGCGGCGGCAGAAGATGGTCAGCGCAAGCACCCTGTAGAGGAGGAGAGCCACCCAGTGCCGCAAAAGGATGAATGATCTCCGTTCTGCCAGGGTAAGTCACTCTTTTCATCACTCCCAACTCTCTCAACCTGGCAATGACTGGGACCGGTCCTGTGCTGATGGTGAGGTCGACACTGCTCTACCAAGCGAGGATCCAGCAGTGCAACATCCATCAGACAACCATGCTATGAGTGATGTGTTCTCTTTCACAGGCCACTGCCATGCACTAATAATCTCCCCATGCTTTCGCGGGCACATCTGCCAAGTAGATGACAGAGTCCATGACCCAGAGCCTCCAATCAAGCTCCGAAGAAACCTCTGAAGAGGAATTTGAAGGCACCCTCCCTGAAGTCTGTCACAGGGCTCACCCGCATCCTCCACCAGCGCAGAGACACACACCTCAGTGGGATCCAGCTTTAGAGTAGCCTCGGGATCACAATCTGGTGAGTACGTCGCACTTTCTGATCCACAGCAGGCAGAGGCAGGAACTTCCCAGGTGTTTGGCACTTGGAGGATTGCTGGATGCCAGAACATTGCTGAGTCCGAATCAGATGACAAGCCTCTGGAGCTGCAAAGGCAAGCTAGGGAATAACAGGAAGGGATGTCTGCTGCAAGGCACAATGGAACAGCCCGTCCATCTCCAGGCTGAGGTGATAGTGCCAGCATTGCAACACACCGAGGTCAACACTGGCAGGATGGCAGTCGCCATGGAGACCTTGGCCCAGGATGTTATTCCTGCACTGCTGCATAGGCTCAATGTCATTACTGGTGCCAAAGTTGGCTTCCAACAGTGTGGACGTGAGAGGGGTGCTGGGCAGCTCGATCACACTCCAGCTGCCCCTTCCGCTCATGGAGTCAGCCAGGGGCCCTCGGGCACCCATAGGGAGAATGATCAGCACACTCGGGAGGCCACCCATTCAGGTGACTCTGGGAGTGTGCGGCCCATCCGAATCCCATCTATCATGACCTCTGCAGTTCCAGCTTCACAGGCTGAGGAGGGTGCCAGTGCCACACAGCAGGACCCTGAAAGCAGTCTGGGGCCCTCCAAGTCTTGGCCCTCCAGAGGACACCCACCAAATTAATCACAGACAGGGTGTCACAGTCAGCAGGCTACCTCCAATTCTGCTGTGGATGTCTGGGGAGCACCAAAATGTAGCAGCAGGGTTAGGAAAGTTAGGTAACAGTAGTTGCACAGCCTGGGCATGTGTGTTGATCACTTGTACATACTGTTCACTATTGTCAATAAACTCCTAAGAATATCACCCTGCCTTTGGCTCCTTGTTCTGATGAGCAATGTTCTTGCCACTGAAATGTAAAACCTTTCTGCACAAGATAATAGGTGTCTTAGTCCAGGGCCTCTTCCCTGTGCTCTGTTCAGCCTTCAGAACACGGTGGTCCAGCCTCACACTCCCTAGAAACATTACTGATGCTGCACCTCGGCGGTGCTGGTCATTGCTGACAGAATGTAGTGGGTAGGCGCCACAGAGTTCTCTCATTCTCTGTGTGTTCTCAGCACCTTTAAGGTGAGGCAAGCCGCCCATCACATCAGCATCTGCGACAGTGATACTGTGCTCCAACTCCTGAAGGACTGAGATGCTGAAGGCAGACACAGCATCAGATGTGTCTAAAGTTTCATGGCTGCGTCTCTGAGATGGCCCTAATCATGAAGCGCAAGCAAGCTGCCCTGGGCCGGACAGGAGTCAGACATTCAGCAGCTGTGTGAAATCTATGGATTACCCTCGCTGCATGTTGTCATCATCCCATTGCGATCAAGCGACTATTAGGGCCTCCATTGCATCCCCTTGACAGGAGCATTCTCATAAAGGATATTGATGCTGCCATAAGTCAGACTGGAGTCAAACGTTCACAACTGCGATGTGAGGATCTCTGGGGCCTGCATGTCGTCATCATCCTCCACAAATCTAGCAGCTATGAGGGCCTCCTGAGCAAGCCTTCCTCATCCAGCCAGTGCGAGAGCCTCAACCCAGTCATCGTCACCACCGAGGGCATCGTCCTCATTGGAGGAGACGTGCATCTCCTCTTTAGCCAGCTTCTCACCCCTTTGCAGTGCCAGGTTGTAAAGGGCGCAGCAAACGATGACTATGCGTGACACCTTCTGCGGACTGTATTGCAGGGCTCCACCAGACCGGTCCTGGTACTGGAACAGCATCTTCAGCATCCCGATGGTCTGCTCCATCAAGTTGCGAGCTGCTGCATGAGCCTCATTAAGCGTCGCTCTGCTGCAGTCTGAGGCCGCCGCATGGGCACCATCAGCCATGGCCTCTGCGGGTAGCTCTTGTCCCCAAGGAGCCAACTCTGCAGCCTCTGTGGATCCTAGAAGACTGCAAGGATCTGCGAGCGACTCAGGATGTAGGCATCGTGCACACTCCCTGGAAACTCTGCGTTGCAAGATGTGTTTCTGGTGGTCGCATACCAGCTGCACGTTCAGTGAGTGAAAGCCCTTGCAGTTGATGAAGTCCACCGAGTGTAGTGACAGAGACCTGAGCATTACATGAATGCAGTCAATTGCACCCTGCACCTGAGATCAGGACAAATCCAATGGCCCTTGCATCCTGCTGACCTGGTCCCGGGAGAAATGCACGACGTTGCATGGCATAGAGAAGATGGTATCCGTGACCTTATGGATGCACTTGTGGGTGGTGGATTGTGAAATCCCACAGAGGTCACCTATGGACCCTGAAAAGAGCCACTGGCGTAGAAATTGAGCACCACAATCACTTTCACAGCCACTGGCAGTGGGTGCCCTCCATGCTTGGCACCAAGCCCTGCGGTAAGTGGCAGATGTGAGCCACCAGGTCCCTAGACATGCGCAGTTGTCAGCGACATTGGTTCTTAGTCATCTGCAGGAATTGCATCTATAGACCCTGAGCGTCGCTAGGCGCCGACCAGCCATGTCTCCCTGTCACTCTTGGGCACCGTGTGAGGGAGCCCCTGCTGCCCCTTCTTCATGAGGTTGCTGCTCCTACCTTTGCGCAGCCAGGTGCCTCAGTTGCTCTCTCCTCCGTCTTCTACGGTCTCTGTAGGCCATCAGGCATACAGCTAGGTCACCAGAATCCATGATTCTGATGTGGTCCTCCTGCAGCATGAACGAGAGAGAGATGTGGTTATCAAGGCTGTACTTCACACCTTTGCTGGCCTTGTGTGACAGCCCTTTAATGCTTCCTGGAGAGTGCTGGTCACCCCTCGGATGGCCAGAGATGAGTGCACTGCATGCCTGCCCTATCAACCTGCGACATGGGGGGTCACTGGTCCAAACCAGGATGCTGAGATTGCAAGGGGCTGTGAGGGCCTCCAGCAGTGACTGCTACATGGCCAGTGTTGGCAAGGAGATTGTACAACGAGTTCAGTCCAACTGCTCAGCGATCCAATAAAGTGGTGGCGGACTTGAAGTCTGTGCTGGGGTCTGGGGTGGGGTGGGGGTAAGGTATGGAGCGCCTCATGGCCCTTTGGTGCCTCCACATTGCTTGCTTGGGCGAGCAGGCTAGGAGCCTGACCCCAACCATATCACTGTGGCTGCACCTGATCTGTCTCAATTGCAGAGGCATGGTGTCCCTAATGCATGGCCACTTCCCTCGTTTACCCTGCCCCCATCTTGATTGCCTGTGCGAGGGATGCATGCCAGGGCAGCACTTGATCCCCCAGAATGAACTCTGTATGTCTTTGTACTAAATAGTAAATCTCAATAATTGTGCTACGTCCCTACGCTGTGTTTGCATTGGAATTTTTGGAGTTAATGGGTTTCAAGCATACTTGTATATACTTGACTAGTTGTACACATGTCCACACGCTGAATTCAATATCTAGAATAAACAGTATTTTCATCATTCAATGCTTACATTCAGCATTACTGTTTTGTCAAGAATGATCTTTTAAATTTCTTGGAATACAAAAAATACAAGAAATACTAGCCCTTGTTGCATCCCTATTTGTGGCTTCTCCCATATCAGGTACATTGTCCTACTGTATAAAAGCTTTGGTTTATAATTGATTGTTATAATGCATGAAATAGAATTTTACCTTTTTACCTCTATATTAAAAAACAATCTCAAAAGCCTTTTCATTAAATTTTTGTAGGATACCTATGAACAATTTCTAAACATCCAGATATATGAAGATCAGATGAGAGTCAAAGACCTATTTTCCCTGGATACCAAGACAGTGTAAGTTTCTGGTTGCAAGAGTGAATGTGTACAGGGTAAAAGAGGAAAAAAATGTTAGTCTTCAGTTTAGTACTGAGTGCTGCACTGTTGGAGTGCTGCTTATTGGATGAGATGTTAAAACAAGGTCTTGCCTGCCCTTTCAAGTAGGGGTAAACAATCCTGGCCAATACTTTCCCCTCAACCAACACTTAAAAGAGATTATCTGGTCATAATCACATTGCTATTTATAGGACCTTGTCGTCCTCAAATTGCTGCTGTGTTTCTTGCATTACAATAGTGACTTCGCTTCAAAGGTACTACTTTGGCTTTAAAGCTCAAAAGTCCTAAACTTGTGAAAGGTGTTATATAAATGCAAGTCTTTCTTTTCCTTCTATCAATGTTTTAAAATGAACCAAAGCATTTACCCAGAACCTCTTGACAAGTTGTCAATAACTGTGGAAGAGTGTTTAAATTGAAAGCATCCTAAAACTAACAATTATTAACATATAAAGCATATTTGCATACCCTAACTAGAGGGGGTGAACAGCTTTTCGGATAGATCTATTGAAAAGCAAGAATTGCAAAAAACATCCTTTTATTTTAAATAAGTGGCTGTTTCACTTACTAGTTCTATTCTTTGACTCTTTCAATGGGGAAATAATTACTTACAGTCATATGAATCACAATAACTAATGTTGATATACAATAATTACTTAACTCATTTGAATAATTTTACCATGAAAAATGTAACTGTGCAATTTTCAGTCTATCAGAATCATTTAAACCTAATTATCTGATATTTTTGCCTGCCTCTGTTTGTAACTGTTGTTTATAATAATTTACTATTGATTAAAGTCATCAACTGTGCAAGTTAAAATGTTAGCTATTTTTGTTTTGAAGAAAATAGAACTTTCTTTGTGTACAGTGTTGCTCTCTTTATTTAAGGATGGATGTAAAGGCATTGGAAGCAGCTCAAAGAAGGTTTACTAGACCAATACCTGGAAAGGGAGGGTTATCTTATGAGGAAAGGTTGGACAGGCTAGGCTTGTACCACTGGAGTTTAGAACAGTAAAAAGTGACTTGATTGAAACATATAAGACCCTGAAGGGTCTTGACAGGTTGGTTGTGGAAAGGATGTTTCCTCTTGTGGGAGAATCCAGACTAGGCTTCACTGTTTAAAAATAAGGGGTCGACCATTTAAGACAGAGATGAGGAGAAGTTTTTCCTCTGAGGGTAGTGAGTCTTTGGAACCCTCTTCCTCAAAAGGCAGTGGAAGCAGAACCTTTGAATATTTTTAAGGCAGAGCTGGGTAGATTCTTGGTAAGCAAGGAGACGAAAGGTTATCAGGGTAGGTGGTAATGTGGAGTTCAGGTTGCAGTCAGATCAGCCATGATGTTGTTGAATGACGGAGCAGGCTTGAGGGGCCGAGTGGTCGCTTCCTGCTCCTAGTTCCTATGTTTGTACGTGAATGTTACTTTTGAATTGAAGGAGAGTTTACAGTAAGATATCATCTTGGATATCATACAGGGCTACAGTAGAGTAGTAATACGATTTGTGAGACAAATAAACTTATCTTTTATGTATCCTGCAAAGCCTTAGATTGATTCTTAGAAAATTATTCATGTAAATTCTTCTAATTAATATTAAAATAAATTTAAAATAAATTTACATTGTGATCAAAGCAATATCAATGTCAACTAACACAGGTAAATGTCAAACTTAATGTAAGGCAGCATGGCTTTCCCTACTTCCCCTTTATCACTACAGGGAGGAAACATAAGCAGTGGCTGTGGGGGAGGAGATCTGGAATTTCTTCTCGATCGCACTGTTTTCTTTTCAGAGCATTTCCCAAGTATCTCTGTAATGATTGTTACCACAAAATTGACCACACCCCCAAAGTGAATTAATCACCACTGGGAGTTTCTGCTAATTGCTCTCATTTGCAGGCCTTCGAGGAGGCTGTGATAATTAAGACGGAACCTTTGGCCACAAAAACACTAGTAGATGCGTTTTGAAAAGTTTCTGAATGATTTTTAAAAAATTTCTAAGGAACTTACTACTATATCCCAACTATATTTTTTCAAAGTAATTTTAAGTAATTTAAAATCTGGTTATTCACAGGCAATGGATTGACACTGTGATTTAAAATGCTTATTTTTTTGTGATAAACCCATTTTCTTCTGTATTAGTCAAACTTTACCAAGTTAGCATTCTTAAATATAACACTACTTTTAAAGCAAAGTGTTTTTTAAAAAAATACTTTTAAAATGCTGCCCAATTCATGGTTTTGTGTTCGGTAGTATGCTGGGGTTGGGGCATACTTTATAAAACTGGCACAATTGGCATCAGAATTGCCAGTTGCACTTGAGATCTTGTATTTTTTGAGTCTGGGTTATCTGGAGCAGAAGTTACTTTTTATTTTGGTAGCTTTAGTAGTTGTATACTGTTTTGGATTTCTGCAACATCAGTCCAGGATAGAGCATCAGCTAATAACGACAGCGTAATCGGGACAAAATTGATCGAACCAATACAAAAGACTGGGGAATTTTAAATGTAAAGGAGTTACAGCCAAAACCACTGACGTTTGTATGTACCACATTTTTTTTGTGCTGACTTAACATTCAATTCAGTGGGATCAGGCCCTGTTCACAAAATTGGCCATGCCCTGGGTCAGTCTTATGAGATGTCTTTGCATGAGTGAGGGATGGCTCTTCAGATTGCACTAACTTCCTTAGGCTTTAGGCGCATAGGCGCCAGTAGGGATGTTTTACATGTTTTTCATATCAAATAGTGTGCACTGATGAAATTACATGGTTCAGTTTAGTTCTTAAAGTTATTTTCAGTGATTTTAAATTGAGTTACTCACAGATGGAGAACTTGATTCTTATTGAAAATGGTGAATTTTGTTGATAAACCCATTTTTAGTTGTATCAATAAAATTACACCAGGTTACCACACTTGAATGCATCAAAGAGTGCTTTTATTGGAAAGACAGGAAACATTTGCATTTTGTTAAGCTGCCTGATTGCTCTCATTGAAGATTTTATATTTGTGATTATGCAAATTAATGTCAGAAATTTATGAACATGCGTATTGATGGAGAGGGAAAAAACAAGCTGGTATTTCAAGCTTGCCCCATACCTTGATGACCAGACCATCATAAAACTCCCTACATCTCCCAACACTGCACAGCCACACAGCTCCTGGTAGAGGCACAAAAGGCAGAGCAAATGCACAACCACTAAAGGAAAAATATTCTGTCTTTTGCAGCCTTATTACTCTGTAGCATCTTGTGTTTGTTTTATCTTTCACTGTTCACAGGTTGAAAGGAAAGGCCAGTTGACTAGATTTCATGCCAAGTCCCCAGGAATGATGACTCCCTGACACAAGTTTAAAAAAGAGATGTTTATTATTTACACTGTACGAGAAAATGAGATTAAAGCTAGCTCATTTAAATCTTAACCACTTTCTGCCTTAGACTCCTTACTTTAATGCATGGTATTTAAAGTTACTCTCTTCCACCACCACACCTCCCTGCCCCCCCTCCACCACCACATCCACATCAAATAATTTGTTTGGAAAAATGGCCAAAAGAAACCAAAACATGACTTGCTAAATTGCAGGTTTTTCTGCCCTGGACTGAAACTCAGCAGACTAATTTAGTTGAGACCACCAGAAAGAAGACACTTTCATCCCATCAGTTTAGTCAAGTTTCAAACCATTGCCACACTATCCTTGACCTATTGGGCATTTGTGCAGTTAAATGTAGCTTTTCATTCTCTTTGCAACAAGAAAAGTACAGTTCCTCAATTTTATTGATAAGAACATTACTACACTTCCTGGTAATTAGCTGAATTGTTTTACTGTTTCCTTCTCTTCACAGTGCACTTCTTGGTTACTCTCTCTTTCCTGGGTAGTATAACACCAACTGAGATGAGCAAGACTTTACTTGATAGATTTATTTTCACACACTAGTTGGGTACTTTCAACAAATCTGACATAATATAGTTTGTAGTCAACCAAGACTAAATCAGATCTGAGAACTTGGAGTGTAAAATATATTAAGTAAAAAAAAAATCAGAATTGGCAATTCTGCACGTTTCCTTTAACTACTGCATATCTGTCATTAAATTATTTTTAACAGTAATGTATACTGTATCGTTGAATTATAGAATCATGGAATGTTACAGTCAAAATGTTGAATGTTACATTCAACCCACCACGCCTTTGTCAGCTCTTTGGTAGAGCTTTGTAATTAGTAGCACTTTCCTACTCTTTCCCCATAGTCCTGTAATTTGGATAAATACTTGAAGGGAACCAATTTCCTTTTGTAAGTTACTATTAAATCATCTTCCACCACCCTTTCAGCCAGTACATTCCAGATCATCATAATTGGCTACATAACTTCTTTTTACTCAAATCACCTCTGGTTCTTTTAGTTATCATCTTAAATCTGATCCACAGGTTATGGACTCATCTGCCGTTGAAAACAGTTTCTCCCTATT
The DNA here is from genome assembly GCF_017639515.1 of Carcharodon carcharias. Taxonomy (NCBI): domain Eukaryota; kingdom Metazoa; phylum Chordata; class Chondrichthyes; order Lamniformes; family Lamnidae; genus Carcharodon; species Carcharodon carcharias. The sequence continues at coordinate 71,066,885 of NC_054477.1, read as the reverse complement.
TACGCTGTCAAACGTGTTCAAATCTCCCATTGACTTCTCTGCTCAAAAGAGAACAGTCCTAACTTCCCCAGTCTCTCCATGCAACTGAAATCTTCATCCTTGTTCTGCAATTTCACTGAGACCTTGATATTCTTCCTGAAGTGCAATGCCCAGAATTGAACACAGTACTCCACCTGAGGTCTAACTAGTGTTTTATCAAAGGCTAACATAATTTCCTTGCTTTTGTACTCTATGCTTCTATTAATAAAGCCAAGAATTCCATATGCATTTTTCAACAGCTTTCTCAATTTGCCCTGCCACCTTCAAAGATTTGTGTGTATACACCCCTTTGTCTAACTGTTCCTGCACCCCCTTTAAAATTACCTGGATTTACATAGAATTACATTAGTCCATGCTGGCGTTTATGCTCCACTTGGGTCTCCTCGCAGCCTTCCTTATCTAACTCTTATCAGCACAACTCACAATGCCTTTCTCCCTCATGCTTACCTACCTTTCTTCAAAATGCAACTACACCATTCACATCAACTATTCCCAGTACAAAAGAACTGGCAAATTCTCACCACCTTCTGGCTAAAGACATTTCTTCTGAATTTGCTATTAGATTTTTTGGTGGCTGTCTTATATTGATGGCCTTTAGTTTTGTTCTTAACCACAAGAGGAAACAGACTTTGTTGACTCTATCAAAACCTTTCATAATTTTAAAGGGCTGTATTAGGTAAGCCTTCTCTTTTCAAAGAAAAGGAGACCCAGCCTGTTCAGCTGTTCCTGATAGTTACAACTTCACAGTTCTGGTATTGACCTTGTAAATCTTTTTTGCGCCCTCACCAGTGTGCCTATATCCTTTTATAATATGGTGCACCAGAACTGTACACAATATTCCAAGTGTGATCTAATAAGGAGTCAACACAAGTTTAGCATAACTTCTCTACTTTTGAATTGTATCCCTCTAGAAATAAACCCAGGTGTGGCCAAATTATACTATTTAGTTTATATTATGGAACAATAAAAAAGTAAACTTTTTCTTGCAATCTGGGGTTTCCACATTAATAGGCTGCTGTTGGAGCAGCAGATACATTTTTTTTCATGTGATATGAGCATCGCTGGCAAGGCCAACATTTGTTGCCCATCCCTAATAGCCCTTGACAAAGCGGTTGTGAGCCAAATTCTTGAACCCCTGCAGTCCATGTGGTGTAGGTACACCCACAGTGCTGTTAGGAAGAGGGTTCCAGGATTTTGACCCAGCGACGATCAAAAATGGTGATATAGTTCCAAGTCATGATGGTGTATGGCTTAGAGTGGCCCTTGCAGGTGATGGTGTTCCCATGTGTCTGCTTTCCTTGTCCTTCTAGTAGACATAGATCATGGGTTTGGAAGGTGCTGTCGAAAGAGCCTTGGTGAGTTGCAGCAGTGGTACATACATTTTGCCGCTACTTGGTGTTGGTGGTGGAGGGAGTGAATGATTGAATTGGTGATATTGGTGCTGATCAAGAGAGCTGCTTTGTCCTGGATGTTGAGCTTCTTGAGTGCTGTTGATGCTGCAACCTTCCAGGCAAGTGAAGAGTATTTTATCAATTTCCTGACTTGTGTCTAGTAGATGGTAGACAGGCTTTGTGGAGTCAGGAAGTGAGTTAATCACCTCAGAATTCTCAGTCTCCGCCCTGCTCTTGTCGCTAAGGTATTTATGTTGCTGGTCTAGTTCAGTTTCTGATCAGTGGTAACCCCAAGATGTTCAGCCATGACCTGATTGAATGGTGGAGCAGGCTCGACAGGCCAAAAGGCCTACTCCTGCTCCTATGTTCCTGTAGGATATGGGGATAGTTCAGAAAAGTGGCGTTGGGGTGGATGATCAGCCACAATCTAATTGAATGACGAAGCAGGCTCGACAGGCCGAATGTTGCTCCTGTGTTCCTATGTTATTAGCGGGGGTTTCAGTGATGGTAATATGATTGAATGTCAAGAGGAGATGGTTAGATTCTCTCGTGTTGGGGATGTTCACTGCCCAGCACTTGTGTGGCGTGACTGTCAGTTGCCATTTATCAGCCCAAGCCTGAGTGTTGTCCAGGTCTTGCTGCATATGGGTACGGACTGCTTTGGTGCCTAAGGAGTTGCGAATGATGCTGAACATTGTGCAATCATCAACGAACATCCCCACTTCTGACCTTATGATGGAGGAAAGGTCATTGATGAAGCAGCTGAAGATGGTTGGGCATAGGACACTACCCTGATGAACTCTTGTAGCGATTTCCTGACTGAGATGATGGGCTCCCAATAACCACAACCATCTTCCTTTCTGGTAGGTATGATTCCAACAAGTGAAGAGCTTGCCCTCTGATTCCCATTGACTTCAATTTTGCCAGGGCTCCTTGATCCACACTCGGTCATTGTTGCTTTGATGTCAAGGTCAGTCACTCACCTCCCCTCAAGTTCAGCTCTTTTGTCCATGTTTGGATCGAGGCTGTAATGAAGTCAGAAGCCGAGTGGCCCTGGCAGAACCCAAGCTGAGCATTACTGAGCAGATTGTTGTTGTGTAAGTGCTGCATGATAGCACTGTGGATGACACCTTCCATCACTTTGCTGATGGTTGAGAGGAGGCTGATGGGGTGGTAATTAGCAGGATTGGATTTGTCTTGCTTTTTGTGGGTAGGACATACCTGGGTAATTTTCCACACTGTTGGCTAGTTCTGGAGACCAAACTCTTCTGTACAATTGCTGGGATGTTGTCAGGGCCCATAGCCTTTGCAGTCATTCAGTGCTTTCAGCCAATTCTTGATGATATGTGGAGTGAATTGAATTAGCTGAAGATTGGCATCTGTGATGCTGAGGACCTCCGGAGAAGTGTGAGATGGATCATCCATTTGGCATTTCCAACCGAAGATGGCTGAAAGTACTTCAGCCTTGTCTTTTGCGCTGATGTGCTGTGTTCCCCATCATTGAGGATGGGGATATTTGTGGAGCCGCCTCCTCCGGTTAATTTTTTAATTGTCCACCATCATTTACAACTGGATGTGGCAAGACTGCAGAGCTTTGATCTGATCTGTTGGTTGTGGGATTAGCTCTGTCCATTGCATGCTGCTTCTATGTCACCCTGTGTTGTAGCTTCGCCAAGCTGATGCCTCATTTTTAGGTATGCTTGGGCTTGCTGCTGGTATGCCATCCTGCACCCTTCTTTAAACCAGGGTTGATCCCTTGGCTTGATGGTAGTGGTAGAGTGAAAGATATGCCAGTCCATGAGGTTACAGATTGAGGTTGAATATAATTCTGCTACAGTTGATGGCCCATGATGCCTCATGGATGCCCCGTTTTGAGCTGCTAGATCTGTTCTGAATCTATCTCATTTAGCAGTGTGGCTCTGCTGTAACAAGACTTGCATTTATATAGTGCTTTTCATGACTACCAGACGTCCCAAAGTGCTTTACAGCCAATGAAGTACTTTTTTGGATTGTGGTCACCATGTAACATAGGAAACATGACAGCTAATTTGTGCACAGCAGACTCCACGTACAGTAGTGTGATAATGACCAGATAATTTTGCTTTTGTTGATTGAGGGATGAACATTGGCCAGGACACCAGGATAACTTTTCTACTCTTCTTTGGAATAGTGGCATGGGATCTTTTACACCCATCTGAGACAGCAGACATGACCTCTCTTTAGCAACTCTGACGGTGAAGGATTTCCACTGTACTGCACTGGAGTGTCAGCCTATATTGTTGCACTGAAAATCTTGGAGTGGGACTTAAACCCCATAATCTTCTGACTCAATGAGAGTGCTATGAAGTGAGCAATAACTGACACTTACAAGGATGCCTACATTCCTCAAGAGCCTAAGCATCTACTGTTTTGTATATCTGCATGATTTCATGGTGTGGAATTTGGCTAGGACATTATTAGAAACACATGGGTAATGATGCTTATTGAAATTTAAGCTTTTTTGACATTATCAGCATAGGTTGCAGCCATTAATAGTTTCAGATCAAATTATCCCCATAATTTGGATAATTTTCCTTGGATTTTTATAAGGCTGTATTAAAATAGCTAGTTTTGTTTTGGAGGAAGAAAAGTAAGAGGAAAACCATTCTGTAGTAGTGCTATATTTGAGAAGGTTCTCTACTTTCCCTGCTTCATTTTCTGTTGTAAGAAAAAAAAAGCCCCTTTCCCAATTGATTATAGTAATACATTCATAAATCCTTTCTACTCTTTTTTGTACTCCTATGATCATCAGATACTCCAAGGACGAGCAGGAGCTTGTCGTGTTTAGTATTTTACCAATGGCTACCACAAAGGTTCACAACGTTTGATTGGTTATATGATTCATAGAGTTGCCATTCATTGGCAGTGAAAATCTCTTCCCATTATCCATTTACTAGCTTCATTAACTCTTTAATGTTACGTACCAGTTTTTGCTTTGCAGTCAGATCATTCAGTCAAGAACTGGATTGTGCAATATTGTTTAATTCTGGCCCCAAAGAGCATAGCTTTACCTTTCCATTTCCATCATCACCATTTTGTCTTGTTTGGCTCATGTGAAGAGGTGATTTGTTTTAATGCATCTTTATGAGTACCAAATTATCACCCCTATAAATTTGTTTACTCCAGATGAGAGAAGTTGCTTTTCAACAGATTTCTTTTGTAAGCGACTAGGTTGGGACTTAGCAATGCAGCTGTTTTTGTCCTTAAACAGCGATTTGTCACCACAGCAGCTTTCAAACACCTCCATGGATCTTTACCAATGTTGATAAATGAGTACTGGTTCAGGCACTGTTCTTTTTGGCTTCTGAGGAATTGCCATGCCACATGTTAGGAATTTCTGTCTTAGTGCACTAATTTGTGATTTCAATAATTTAAAAACTATTAATTTTCCGCAGAAACGTTAAGCTACTTCATCTCAGCAATTTCACGGGTTTCTTGCGAAAACAAGGTAGCTTGAGCCTACCCATATTCCCATTCCTACATTTATAAAGGTGCCATTTAACATGATGTTTTATTAGATTGTCACCAAACATAATGTGTATTTTTTGTTTCTTTAAGCTTAAGTTGTATGTCAAAGATGGGGCTTATTGGAAACTGTCCATGCGTCAAAGTATCCTTCCTCCCATGAACATTAAGGTTAGGTCGTTGCTCATCTCATCCAGGCAAATGCATTGCCTGCTGTGCCCAGCAATGAATCATTGACACTGACGTTGTAATTTAATTTGCTGCAGCATTGTTCCTGTTTTGCACAACAATGCCATCTGGTGTTTTCTTGGGAATGGGGACTGCAGTAAGAATTATGCCAAATTCAGAAGTGACTTAAAGGAGATCTATTGAAGCCAGTGCTGCTCAACATTGCACATTTGCAGATTATCTGACTGTTGTTTCAGTAATCAGCAGCAATAGACCCTAAAGCTCATTAATACCACTAACAAGCAGAAATCATTACTGAAAACATTTTGTTTTGCAATCCACATGGTGGTTATGCATATGGGGTTTATTTTAGTCAACATGACACAGATGGGCACACTGAATGAAAGTTGCACCTTTGTTTTTCAACCACTTTCTCTGGTACCTCTAAGATATCATCCAGTTGATAAATAGATGACAATTTTTTGTTTTGCATTTTTCTTTCTTTGAAGAGTCATACTATAATATTTTGCCTCGTGGATCCTAATTTTTGAATGGAGAGTAGATGGCAATCGGCTAACATGGTCCAATTTCCAAACTATCAAGCATCTATGATGTTCACTCCCACCTCCTCTCTTCCCACTCCCCACCCCCAATACACCCCCTCAAAGTTTACTGCTGGCGAATTCCAAGAGTTGAGTAAACTATTTCTCGTTGCTGTTTGTTTAGGGTGCACTTTTTCTTTTGGGGCATGATATGTCTGTTTTAGAAATCACTTTTTTATTAATCCAGCAAGGCATACTGAGAGCACTGCCATCTGTCAATAACCTAGATTCCACTTGGAATCAGGATTTTTTTTTTGCACAAGTAGACTGGTTTCGGAGGACAAGGGAAACTGTGAAATTTCCCAACCTTTGACACTAAGAAGAGCCCCAGGAAAGAGCAAAATTATCTAAAGCTGGCACACTGGGAGGGCCCTCGAAGGATCTGAGGAACATTGGAGGAATTGAATGAAGGGGAAACCGCGTGAAAGAGAGCCTGGCAACAAGTTCCAACTAACACAAAGATCTTCCAAAACTGCTGACTGGCTGTAAGTCAGTGACTGCAGCAGCAAGAACATCAGCACTTAGAACATAAGAAATAGGAACAGGAGAACCATACGAGCTGTTGATCCTGCTCCACCATTCAGTATGATCATGGCTGATCTTAGCTTCACCTCCACTTTCCCACTTCCTTCCCTGAGACACCAAAAATCTGTCTATCTCAGCCTCAAATATATTCAATGATGGCATATTCACAACCTTCTAGAGTAAATAATTCCAAAGATTCACAACCCTTTGAGTGAAGAAACTTCTCCCCATCTCAATCCTAAATGATCGACGCCTCATCTTGAAACTGTATCCACTTGTTCTAGATTCATCAGCCGGGGAAACAACATCTCCGTATCTACCCTGTCACGCCCCTTCATAATCTTGAATTTTTCAATGAGTTCACCTCTCGTTCTTCTAAACTGCAGGGAATATAGACCCACTTTACTAGACTTTCATCATAGGACAACCCTCTCTTCCCAGAGACCAGCCTAATGAATCCTTCCTTAAATATGGAGACCAAAATTGCACACAGCATTCTAAGTGTGATCTCATTAAAGCCCTGTACAATTAGGACAAGACATCCCTATTCGGGTACTCTAATGCCTTTGCAATAAAGGCCAACATGCCATTTGCTTTCCTAATTGCTTGCTGTACCTGCATGCTAACTTTTTGTGTTCCTTGTACGAGTGCACCCAAATCTCTCTAAACATAAACATTTACAAGTTTCAAGCCTTTTAAAAAATATTCTGCTTTTCATTTTTATGACCAATGTGAATAATTTGATCCTTTCCCATTTTACTCCATCAGCCACGTTACTGTCAACTAACTTTAGCTGTCTATATCTCTTTGCAGCTTCTTAGTATCCTCCTCACTGCTTGCATTCCCACCTAGCTTTGTATCATCAGCAAACGTAGATACGTTACACTCCATCTTTTCATCCAAGTCAGTAATATTGATTGTAAATAGCTGAGGCCTGAGCATTGACTCTTGCGGCACTCCACTAGTCACAGCCTGCCAATTTGAAAATGTCTGCTTCCTGTCCGTTAAGTAATCCTGTATTCATGCTCTTATATCACCTCAAACTCCATGAGCCATTATTTTCTGTGAACCTTTTGTGTGGCATCTTCCAAACACATGACCTCTACCACCTGGAAGAACATGGGCAGCAGATGCATAGGAACACCATCACCTGCAAGTTCCCTTCCAATTCCCAAACACCATTCCTTCACTGTCACTAGGTTAAAATCCTGGAACATCCTTTCTAACAGCACTATGGGTGTTCCTACAACACATGACTGCAGCAGTTCAAGGCAGCTCGCCATCACCTTCTTGAGGGCAATTAGGGATGGGCAATAAATGCTGGCCAGCCAGCAAAGTCCACATCCCATGAACGAATATTTTAAAAAAACTTAGTGAATGCGTTTTGGAAATCCAAGTATACTACATCTACTGGTTCCCTTCATCTACTCCTACTAGTTACAATCTCAAATCTAACCCGTTTGTAAAACCATGTTGACCTGTTCTAATCATACTGTGCTTTTTTAAATGCATTACTGATTCCAGCACTTTCTCAATGACTGACAGGTTAACTTGCCAGTAGTTCCTGTTTTCTCTCCCTGCTTTCTTGAATAGTAATATTAATAACTTCTAATCTGCTGGAACCATTTCAGAATCTATGGAATTTTGGAAAATCTTAGTTGGCATATTAACTATCTCTGTAGCTATCTCTTTTTGAACCATCAGGCCCTGGGGATTTGTCTGATTTTAGTCCCTTGAGTTCCTCTAGTATTTTTTTTTTGCTGATATTAATTACCTTAATTTCCTCACTCATATTAACACCTAAGTTACCCTCTATGTCTGGCATGTAACTTGTGTCTTCTGTGAAGATGGACACAAAGTATTTGTTCAATGTTTCTGCCATTTCCTCATTCCCCATGATCATTTCTTCTGTCTCTGCTTCTAAGGGACCAACATTTACTTAAGCCACTGTCATCCTTTTCACATATTTGTAAAAGCTCTTACAATCAGTTTTTGTATTTCTGACTGCAGTCTCATTCTATTTTTTTCCTTTTATCACCATTTCGGTGGCCTTTTGCTGGTTTCTAAAACACTTGCAATCCTCAGACCTACTACAATTTTTCCAACATTATAAGCCTTTTGTTTTAATCTAATACTATACTTAACCACCTCAATAAGCTAACGTTGGATCTTTCTTGCTGAGTTTTTGTTTTTCAGTGGAATGTATTCTGGTTCAACATTTTCCCACTATTTGTTTCCCACCATGCCTTTCAATGTATTTACTAAATCAACCTTAGCCAGCTCTCCCCGCATACCTGTATAATTGGCTTTGTTTAACATTGATTCTTGTTTCTGATTGGGTTATGTCGTTTTCAGACTTAACACATCATTTGTCACAGTTGATCCCACTCAACCTTTTGTATCATTTGAAATTACACTTTGTTAAATTTGTATGTTTAGTATTCAAATATCTTACTGATGTATTTCATTCACACTGATAAAAATCTTTAAATTAAAAATGCTAATGATCTCACGATCAAGTTGCTGAAACTTATTTATTGTAAAATCCTCTCTACCTGTTTCTGACAGGTATTGTGGTATTTAAAATAATATCATCATAGTTTCTTTGTCACAGTTTACCTAAGTAGTTAGCACTTTGTTTTCTCAATAAGTAGATTAAACTACACTTTTGTATCTAGCAATAGAATTGGAAAAATCCCTTCCCTTTTGCACTCTTGAATTGTGATCATATGCACAGGCTACAACTCCATTAATACCTGTGTTCTGACATAGAGAAGTGTAATTGCAAACCTGAATAAGAGTTTTTAGGTATCACTGGATTAGGTAGAATCACTGGATTTTCTTTTTTTCCCGAATAGAAATTTAGTTGGAAGTAGATGGTTGATAAAGGAAGAACTGGAAGAGATGCTGGTCGAACAAATTTCTGACCATGACGTGAGTAATAGTGTTTTATGGACTATATGTTACTTAAAAGATTTGGCCTTTGCAGTATGAGGCAGAATCGCAAAAAATGTCACTGGATTTTCCTATAGGTTGTTTCTAAAATTGATAATTTGTGATTTTAATATTGTGAAAGTCCAACTGGATGCTGACTTCAGCAACCAGTATAAATTTGGAGGGGAAAAGAATTTGCAGAAAATGAATGGAATGGAACTTTTGGCAACCTGGGAAAAATCCTGTCCATCTTTACATTCAGTTTACAGAGTTAATATGCATGTTGTTGAGCTTTCTCTTAATTACTACAGTTGATCAAATGATCCAGAGGTTCTCAGATGTTTACCCGGAGTATTTAAAACTTGCATGCCTACCATAATCTAATTCATAAAAGTTTAATGAGGCTATTAAATTCTTTTTAGAAAGGCTAATTTCAAAACAATTGAACTATTTGACAAAGTGGGTTTCTGTAATGTTGAATAAAGCCACTTTACTAGTAGTTTCCAGTGAGCTTTACTAGAGGATTAATTTGAACTCTTGTTGCAATTGGACCCTGAAACAGCAATTTTGCCATTGGCTAAATGCTAAAATTATTCAAAGATTCAAATTAAAGACAGGAATTGAGTTCAGATAGTATTTTCTTTGTCCTTATTCAGCCCATCCTAACTGTCTTTCATGAGAGAATTGGAGGCACACATTTGCTTAACTTATCTTATTTAAAAAAAGTGTTAAGATAATAGGTATTTTTATGTAATGTGTTGACATAGAGTATCAATACTCTCGGGTGCGCTGTGTGGAAACGACAGTTGTTGATAATCCTACAATTAATTTTCTGATGTAATAGTTGATGTCTAAAGTGCCACAGTGAACAATTTACAATACACTGCTGATTGAATGTATGAATACTTGATGCTTGCTAAGATTATTTAAATTTCCATTCATTTTTATACGTGTCTAGTGTACAGCTGATACTATCAAAATATTACCTAGATTCAGTAAGGAAACTGCTGCAAATAAAGATCTCAAAATGTGTTTCCTTTTCGTTTTTTGTTTGAAGGGTAGCCATATACTTGGAATTGAAACTGCTCTTCCTTCTCATACCATACAATCACTTAATTTTGCTAAGACAATTTTTAATTTTCTTTACTTGTAAAGATCAATTTCTGTTCTCCATTTCTCATCTGCCATATCTGCCCACTTTGATGGAAGGTCATATGTCTGCTAACTTGCTGCTAAAGTCCCAGTAGGCCCCTGTTGATCTATTGATCAAGAGTCAGCATTCTTTTCAGGTCTGTCATGTTAATCTTGATGTTGATGGCAGTCTTAACATCTGATTTGCTACCTTAGTGGGTAAATATGTCACAGAATGTGCAATTGAGTTGTATGGAACAGGAACATCTAGTCCTCGCTGAGTTAGTTGCCTTCAGTCAGGACAGCTGTTTGGGTGCCAAAATTGCCCAAAGAACCTGTGGAAGCCAGAACTTTTGCTCCTATTCGCTGTTGGTGTCCTTGCTGGAAGATGCTTGTGAGTGGATGTTTGGTGAATTTATCTGTGATGACATGCATGGTTGAGTAGCCTCTTCAAGTTAATGTATAAAGAAGTGCGTTCTGGTAAGATACTGGGCAGTTACTGTTGCCCAAGGAATGGTAACACAACCATAGACTGTATCGTTATGGTGGAGGAGAGGGAAAATAAGGAGAAGTATAGTGGGGAGGGAGCAGAGGGCAGGAAGAAAGTTCAGTCTTAGCTGGAGCTAAATAGTATTAATTGGGAAACACTTTAAGATTAAGGATTTCTGCTCAACTTAGACTCATCCAGATCACCACTGGATCCATTGAATTCATAACAAAAATGCATCTCCTCCAGCTAGGAGTATTGACCTGGTGTACTCTAGACTGCGCGCACTGTATATTTTCAACGACTTCCACTAAATCTGAGAGTTCCGCAAACAAAAAAAAACTAGTGGCAGGTTGAAGAGTTAGCAAAGATGTCAAAAAGCATAGTGAACCATTTATTTAATTATTTGGATTAAAAAAATAATTAAGTGGAGGGGTTTAGGATGGGGTTTAGCAGAGTTCCAAAGTGTAGAGCTGAAATGCCTAAAATCTCTGACACAATGCAAGATAGAGGTAAGTTGAATAAATAGGAGGCTGGAATCAGTATAATTGGTAATAGGACAAGACATAAGTGTGCGAGAAGCTGGGAGAGTAGAGGGTTGGTGAAAGATTTTGTACATGAGGTCTGGAGTTCAAAATTCAATGTTTTGAAAGGCATATGACCAAATGAATGGGGAAAAATGGGTGAACAGGTCAGAATGTGGGTCAAAATATTTTGTTTGCTAGAATTTGTGGAGGATGGAACTCAGGAGGCCAGCATGGAAGACATTGGAGAAGCCAGGCCTGTAGGTAACAAAAGTATAGATAATAAATTTGGGAGGTTGAAACTCGGGCCCAGGTCAAATAGAACACAAGGCTGCATGTGTTCTGGTTCATCCTGAGTAAGCAGTTAGAGTGCGCAGCGTTAATACCAAAACTCCAGACATTTTGGTAGTTTCTTTGTTTAGAATATTCACAATTTCTTATTGTAGGTGGACAATATTTTTAAAAGTGTTTCCGGGAGGAGAACTTTGAACTGTGCCTATTATGTACACAAACACATGCATACACTTGAGTTGAAGAAATTATCCCTACTCAAAAGGCATTATGATATGTTCATTGAATACTCATTATAGAGAATACTATATGCAATATCATTTAAAATAAAATTGGAATTCTAGTATAAAAGACCATACATTTGGTTGAATTCCTGTTTTCATCTCTTTTAATTGAATTATATACAATTTAATTTATCCTCACTAAAATTAGCATGTTTTAAATCAATTTAAATAAAATTAGAGTTCATTTGAATTCAAAGTTATCAAAAAATTGTGCACTTAATTTCTGTCTATCAAAACTGTATCCTCAAAAATCAGGTTTTATGAATCCAACTAAACCTTAATTATGTGAAAATTCTTGTTGGCTTTGATACCTTTCAGTTTTTTTTCTGGGACAAACCAAATGTAAAATCTGAAGATAAGTCTATTATAAAATAACAACAACTTGCATTTATATGTCTTTAATGTAGTATGAATGTGTTTAACATGTGTTAATACTTGAATGGAATGTTTACAGGTAGATCTTGCTTGGTACAAGATATGTGCAAACTGGTTAATCAAACAGCTGTAAAATGCTACTTAAACAGCCCTTTGGCCTGTAATTAGGTTAACTCCATTTTTACACTAGCCTAACAAGGAGGCCAATGAAGAATTAAGCACAATCTTTTTCTCTTCCTTTGCTGTCACTTCTCCAGCCATTCAAAGCATTGCTTGTAGATTGTTGGTCTGGAGGGACTGGCTGTTTCTTTTTAATAATTAAATGTTTGCTGCTGTGCAGTTGATTATATGCTTTCATGTGTCCATGCTCCTTGTTTCTATTGCATAACTGTAGACATAGAATGTATTACCTTGTAAAATAGCCAATATTTTTAATTACAGATTAATAACAATGTTAGAGCTCAAATTTAATTTGTTATAAAGAGATACCTGTCTGAAGTGTATGTATTATCTTTCTGACTTCTGGTTATTTTTAAGTTTGCCATTTTTCATTTAAAAAGACAACTGTATAATAATCATTTGCTGGTGACACAAGAGAAGAACTTGTACCTTTCTGGCAAACCATGCCTCCAGTGGGTTCACCTAGGTATGATATTCCTAAACTTGTCTAAAGGCTGAACTATTATTTCCACTAGGTCAAGAAACACATACCAGAAGGCTTTGTTGTTGCAAAAAAATTGTATCATGTAAGAAAAATCTTTTTAAGGCAGTGGTTTGTAGACTTTTAAAAAATATTGAGCACAATCCAGTAAGAATTCTAACTTGATATCCTTTTAATTGTTAAAGTCCAACGACGTACTGACATCCCTCCCAGATGAATTGGAGATATGTAATAGCCAATGCCAAACCACCAATCTCTGTCCACATCCCACACAATTTTTATCCATGAGCTCTAATTTGAGAGTCTCGATTCTCTGTGGAAAGAAAGAGTTTTCAGCTAGTTTGCAGCTTCTATTCTAGTCATGGTGAATAATCAAAGCCTACTTAGTGTGTATTTTATTGCTGTCTTGCTAGAAAATTGTTTCTACTGTATATTAATGCAAATTGCTCAAACTATTCTCCCAACCCAACTGTTATCTATTTACAACCCAATCCCAGTTTTGGAACTACCAGAGCTAATGTGTGCCATATTAAGTGTAGGACTGTGCAGGAGGTAATGAGTTTAATTGTCGATTGTCCTGTTTAATAAATAGTTGACCTTTATTAAGTAACATTAGTCTTTCCTTTTATGCTTTAAACAGTACATGCACTTTCTTCAGTTACTGGAGCGTATGCTATCCTTACCATACTGCAGTATTAAGGAAGAATATGTGTTGAAATTTCGCAGAAAGCTGGAAGATCAGTCCAAGAAACAGATAATTGAACCGTTACAGTTTGATGAGAATGGAGTAGCTTTCAGTAAAGGAGAAGGTAAAAATAAAAATCTACCATAGAGTCCGGCTTTCATTTCTGTCTGTTCAGCAAAGTATATGTTGAGGTTCAGGTTCCTTTTTACTAGTCGGGTGCTCTGGCCTTCTGAAGTCCCATTGATATGCCATTACTATTAAATGGTAAGACCCACCATTGCTTTGTTTCATTTTTGTACACCATTCACATGTTCAAGCTCTGTTCCATTAGCCATTACGGGAAAGCTAGCTCTGGAGGAAATATATTGCAAGTACTTTATTCTTCAAATTTAAGAGTTTTCTACATAATTCTACATTTCTGTTAAAATAATTATGTGCCTGTAAGTGCCATTCTGGTGTTCAGTTATTGGCATCTCACCAAAACAAAATCTCAATAGAACTATGCATCACGTTCTTCAGCTAAGCAGAACTTTGAATGTGTGTGAGAATTATAATATTACTTACTTTGGGGATGGGAATTCTACTGAAGTTAAGTTAACAGACGGCAACTAATGGAAGAAAGATTGTGCAAGAAAGGAGTTTGGCTGACTTCCAGCTGTTTATATGACATGCCTCATCTTGTACATAGAGTTTGCCATGTTATATATTCTAGTTATACATATGGTTCACAGATTCTGGACTCCTCAGTAATGTAAATTAAACCAGACTGCTTGAAATTTCTCAACTTTGCAATGCGATGAAAACTGAATAAATGATAACTACATTTATTGGTTGCAGGTCACAGCTGCATTACTAGAAGGCATGCATGTCAGCATGAGTATGCCTGACTGTTGATGTATACAATATGAACTTCACAACAGATTTTATCCTTGCAGCACATAGAACATTGAACTTGGTATACATTATAGTAGCAGTTACAACTATAGAAGCAGACACACCAAATCTCCCAATCCTCAATAAAGTTCCTTTTATTTTACCAAATCAACTATGAGCACCTGAGGAGAGTCATAGAAGTGAACTTCAAACACTAAAGATTATTAAATCTTACATTTGTATAAAATTTAGATCACAGATTTGTACAATTCTGTGTTCTGTGTAACATGGTAAATTTGAAGGGTGCTATGGCTCTAGAGTGTATGGCTGTTGCTTCTAATTCCAGCACTGCGTAAAGCTTGGCCCAGGGCACCTCTGTTGCACCTGCATTATGTTATGTATTGGCACAGTCAGTGCCACAGACAGCCTTTAATTATGTGTTACTTCAGCTTTTCAAGACTTCTTTTGGATGAGACTTTAAACTGAAACGCCGTCCAACTTAGTTAGATATAAAAGACCATATAGAACTATTTGAAGAGGAGCAGGAAGTTCTTCCTATTTTCTAGGCAAATTGTTTTCCTTTAACCAACACAACCACAGAATCACAGAATTGTTACAGCACAGAAGGAGGCTGTTGGCCATTATGTCTGTATTGGTTCTCCTAGGGGTAATTTGCTAATGCCACTTGCACATTCTTCCTTTTGGGATAATAATCCAATTCCTTTTTGAATACCTCGATTGAACCTGTCTTCACTGCTCTCTCAGGCAGTGCATTCCAGATCTTAACGACTCACTGCGTGAAAAAACGTTTCCTCACATCGCCATTGCTTATTTTGCCAAATCACATCATATCTGCGCCCTCTTGTTCGTGATCCTTAACCAATAGAAACATTTTTGCCCTATCTACTTTTCCCACGCTCATGATTTTGAATACCCAGATCTCCTCTCAACCTTCTCTTCAAGGAAAAAAGCCCTAACTTCTCCAATCTACCTACATAACTGAAGTTCCTCATCCTTGGGACCATTCTTGTAAATCTTCTGCACGCTCTCTCTCACACTCTCTCTCTCTCTCTCTCACATACACACACACACACACACACTCTTTCTCCCATCACACCTTTCCTAAAGAACTGGGTGCAATACTCCAGATAAGGCCAAACCAGTGTTCTATACAGTTTAACATAACTTGCTTGCTGTTGTACACTATGCCCCTATTGATAAAGCATAGGATGCTGTAAGCTTTATTAACCACCCTCTCAACTTATCCTGCCATTTTCAATTAATATTTCACATAAATACCCAAGTCCTTCTGCTTCTGCACCTCCTTTAAAATTGTACCCTTTATTGTATGTTGTCTTTCTGCATTCTTCCTACCAAAATTAATCACTTCATATTTCTCTGCATTAAATTTCATCTGTCTGCCCAGTACACCAATCTGCCTGTGTCCATTTTGAAGTCCTACACTATCCTCCTTGCAGTTCACAATGTTTCCAAGTTTGCTATCACTTGCAAATTTTGAAATTGTGCCCTGTACACCAAGGTCAAGATCATCAATATATATCATGAACAGTGAGGGTACCAAAACCACGACAAAGCTTTGTTCAGTCCAAACAACATCCATTAACCATTACACTCTTTCCTGTCTTTCAGCCAATTTGTATACATGTTGCCACTGACCCTTTTATTCCATGAGCTATAACTTGTCCATAAATCCATTATGCAGCATTTTATCAAATGCACTTTGGAAGTCCATGTACATCACACCAGCAACATTACCTTGATCAATCCTCTTGTTACTTCAACAAAAATGTCCAGCATTTTCCCTTAACAAATTTGTGCTGACTTTCCTTAATTAACCCACATTTGCCAGAGTGACTACTAATTTTGTCTTGCATTATAGTTTCTAGAAGATTCCCCACCATCGAGGTCAAACTGATGGCCTGTGGTTGCTGGGCTTATCTTTACAGCTTTTTTTGAACAAGGATGCAACATTTGCAATTCTCCATTCATCTGACACCATCCCTGAGCCTAAGAAAGACTGGAAAATTATGGCCAGTACCTCTGCAATTTCCACCGTTACTCCTCTTTGTATTCTCGGGTGCATTCCATTTGGTCCTGGTGCCTTCACAGCTCCATGTACAGACAGCCTATCCAATACCACCTCTTTATCAATTTTAAACTTTTCAAATGTCTGAATTACCTCCTCATTCACTGTGACTGTGCAACATCTTGTTTCTTGGTAATGGCAGATGCAAAGTATTCATTTTATATCTCAGCCTTGTCCCCTGCCTCTATGCGTAACTCCCCTTTTGGGTCCCTGATTGGCCCCACTCAACTTTTTACTATTTATATGCCAACAGAAGACTTTTGAATTCCCTTTTATATTAGCTGCTAGCCTCTTTTCATATCTTGTTTTGCTTCGCTTATTTGCTTTTCACTCTTCCTCTGAACCTTCTATATTCAGCCTGGTTCTCGGTTGTAATGTCCACCTGACATCTGTCATAAATGCACTTTTTTTTCTTCATTTTAATTGCTAATCACAATCTCTTCTGTCATCCAGGAGATCTGGATTTGTTTGCCTTGCCTTTCCACTTTGTGGGAATTGCCTTGTCTGTGCCTGAACTAACTCTTCTCTAAAGGCTGCCCATTGTTCAGATACAGTTTTGTCTATCAACCTTTGATTCCAGTTGACCCAAGCCAGCTCCATTCCCATCCTGTTATAGTTGACTTGACGTTGTTAAAAACAGATTAACCAGTTATTTATCTTTCTTGCTGTTTGTCAGACCTTCCTATCCACAAATTAACTGCCATGTTTGCCTCCAAAATGGTGACTACATTTCAAAAAGTAATTCATGGACAAACACATAAAGACTCTAGTTCATAGGATTCTAGGGAGTAACATTGGAGCAGCTTCTTGAATTTGTTTTCACAATTCAATTAGACTATGTCTGATCTGTAAGCATTTGAGACCAGAAGATTTAATATTGGAAAATATTCTCTACAGACCTTTGTGAAAATCTCTGTCAGAAATATCCTTTTTCTCTTTTGAGAATAATTTGATCATGGAGACACTCTGTATCTATACTAAGAACATGCCTTCTTATAGTGCCATATCATGTCAGATTAGAATCATCACAGAATGGTTTACAGCATGCAAAGAAGCCATGCAACCTGTTGAGTTCATGCCAACTCTCTGCAAGAGCAGTCCAGCTAGTCCCAATCCCCACATCCTTTTCCTGTAGCCCTGCAATATTTTTCCTTTCACTTACCCATTTAATTCCCTTTTAAAATCCATGATAGAATCTGCCTCCAGGCAATGCAATCAAATCATAACCACTTGCTGCATAACAAAGTGTTTCTTCATCACCTTTGCTTCTTTTGCCAGTAACCTTTAATCTGTGTCCTCTGGTTCTTTACCCTTCCAGCCCTTCCGCCAATGGGAACATTTTCTCTATCTGCATGTCTAGACCCCTCATGATTTTTAACACCTTTGTCAAATCTCTCAATCTTCTCTGCTCTAAGCAGAACACTTGCAGCTTCTCCAATCCATTAATGTAACTGAAAGTCCCTCGTTCTGGAACCATTCTAGTAAATTTCTTCTGCACCCTTTCTAAGACCTTCATGTTCTTCCTAAAGTGGAGTGCCCAGAATTGTTCACACTACTCTAGTTGTGGCCAAACAAGTGTTTTACAAAGATTTATCATAACTTCTTTGCTTTTGTACTCCATGCCTTTATTTATAAAGCCTGGGATCCCTTCTGTTATTTTTAAATTGCTTTCTCAACCTCCCCTGTTGCCTTTAGCGATTTGCACATATATACCCCGAGTCTCTGTTTCTGCACCCCCTTTAGAATTATACGCTTTAGTTTATATTGCCTTTCCCTCTTTCTTCCTACCAAAATATATCACTTTGCACTTCTCTGCATTAAATTTCATCTATTTCATTGGACTGACATCTGAGGAGAGATTGAATCTGTTAGGATTATATTTGCTGGAGCGCAGAAGAATGAGGGGGAATCTCATAGAAACCTATTCTAACAGTACTAGACAGGGTAGATGCAGGAAGAATGTTCCTGATGGTGGAGGAGTCCAGAATCAGGGGTCACAGTCTTGAGAATATGGGGTAGACTATTTAGGACTGAGATGAGAAATTTCTTCACCCAGAAAGTGATGAGCCTATGGAATTCGCTACCACAGAAAGTAGTTGAGGCCAAAACATTGGGCAGAATTTTCTGTCTGTTGGGTCGGCAGGCACGGAGCCGATCGCCGCCAGCAATCGGGGCCGCACCGCCATTTTACGTGAGCAGGCCAATTAAGGCCCACCTAGCTTGACGTCCGCCAGGAAGCGCTGTGTGCTCCCTGTGCGGGCAGGTGGGAATCCCTGAAATTGAGTGTGCGCTCTTTCACACATGCGCACAGAAGATAGCAAATCTCCCTGAGGCTAAGTGCAGCCTCAGGGGGATCGCCTGGACTTTGAAAAATATTAAAAATAGAAAAAAAAATTCCCTTACATGTCCCCTCATGTGATGAGTTAGGACATGTTCATAATTTACAGAACAACTTTATTACAATTTAATTATCCAATTAAAACCCTGCATGAAACCTCATCCTGCCATCGGATGAGGTTTCATGTTTTCTCTATTTGCCACTGGGGCTCCTGGCCTCCCCACCAACCTTAAGGTTGGACGGGCAGGTCCTTTAATTGGTTAAATGATCCTGTCAGTGGCCTCAAGTGGCCATTGAAAGTTCAGCGGGCCCATAGCTGATTTTGCTGCGCCCCCGCTTCCTCAAAATTTAAACGGGGTGGGATGACGTCGGGGGTTCCACCCAACGTCATCCCGCATCATTTTACGCATCGGCGAGCAGGCCCTGCTCCCCTGCTTGCCAACGGCAAAATTCTGCCGGCAAAATTGTATGTTTTCAAGAAGGAGTTAGATATGGCTCTTGGGATGAATGGGATCAAAGGATATGGGTAGAAAGTGGGAGCAGGCTATTGAGTTGGATGATCAGCCATGATCATAATGAATGGCGGAGCAGGCTCGAAGGGCCGAATGGCCTACTCCTATTTTCTATGTTATGTTTCTGTTTATGTCCTCTAAGTTCATCATTACCCTCCTCAGTTCACAATATTTCCAGGTTGTGTCACCTGAAAAATTTGATATTGTGCCCTGCATATCCAAAACTAGATCATTAATATAGATCAAGGAAAGCAGTACTCCTAATACCGACCCTTGGGAATCCTTCCTTCTGTCAAAAAACAACGGTTCACTACTAATTTCTGTTTCATGTCATTCATCCAAAATCATGTCTATCACCATCCCCCTCACTGTTCACAAACTTTATGTCATCTGCAAATATTGAAATTGCGCCGTGTGCACTCAGGTCCAAGTCATTAATATACATCACAAAAAGCAGTGGTATAGTATTGACCCTTGGGGAACAATACTATTACTACCTACAGACTGGAAAACAATCGTTCAACACTGCCCTGTTTCCTGTCACTTAACCATTCACATATCTATGCTGCCACTGCCCCTTTTACTTCCTGAGCTTTAGCTTTGCTGACAAGCCTGTTATGTGGCACTTTGTCAAATCACTTCTGAAAGTCCTTAAAAACCACATCAACTGAATTACCCTCAAAACCCTCTCTTTCATTTCTTTAAGAAACTCAATTAAGTTGGTTAAACACAATTTGCCTTTAACAAATTTGTGTTAACTTTCCTTAATTAATACACATATGTCCAAGTGACTGTTAATTTTGCCCCGGATTATTGTTTCTAAAAACTCTCTTACCACCCAGGTTAAATTGACTGGGCCTGTAGTTGCTGAGTTTATATTACATCCTTTTTTGAACCAGGGTGTAACATTTTCTATCTCCAGTTCTCTGGCACAACACCTGTATCTAAGGGGGATTGGAAGATTATGGTAATTTCCACACTTACTTCCCTCAGCGTCCTTGGATGCATCTCATTTGGACTCTAGTGACCTATCTATCTTATGTACAGTCAGCCTTTCTAGTTCCACCTCTTTATCAGTTTTTAGCCCATCCAGTATCTCAATTGCCTTCTCTTTTACAGTAACTTTGACAGCATCATCTTTGGTAAAGTTAGATGCAAAATACAGTAGATCGCGGCGTATAAGTCAGCCCAGCATCTGTCCGTGACCTCTCCAGGGTATCCTTTCTCTCCAGCACAGTAATATTCTTTTTTTATCAATATTGTCACCACCCCCATCTCTATCCTCTTTTCTTTCTTTCCTTATCTTTTCTGAATATCTTGTATCCAGGAATATTTAGTATTTAACCTTACCCTTTCTGGAACCAGGTCTCCTATTTTGCATACCATCATATTTCCCATGGTGCTATTTGTGCCTACAGCACATTAACCTTATTTACTGTGCTTTGTGTGTTTACACACATTCGCTTCAAATGTATCTTAGACTTCCCAGTATTTGCTCTTAGTCTCATCCTATCTAATACCTTACTATTTCTTTCCCTATTGCTCTCTGTATCCCCCAATCCTTTGTGCACTTTGTTTCTCCTTTCTACATATAATGTCCCCCATTCCCCCGCCAAATTAGTTTTAGTCCTCCCTCACACAACTCACAAACCGCTCCACAAGGACGTTAGTCCCAACTCTGTTGAGGTGCAACCTGTCTGACCTGTACATTTTCCACCACCCACAGAATGCCCCAGGAATATAAAGCCTCCCCTCCTGCACCAGCTCTGCAGCCATATATTCATCTACTTTATGCTCATCCATATATTCATCCACCTATTTCTATACTCACTAGTGCCTGGCACTGAGAGCAGTCTGGAGATTATTACCTTTTGAGGTTCTGCTTATTAATCTTTCTCCTAGCTGACAAAAAATTGCCTCCTGGACTTCATTCCTTGTTCTACCATGTCATTGGTACTGATATGGACCATGACCTCCGACTGTTCAACCTCCCCCCTCAGAATGTTCTTGCAGCCACTCATTGACATCCTGGACTTGAGCACCAGTGAGTCAACAAGCCATCCTGGAATTACATCTGCAACCACAAAATTACCTGGCTGTTCCCCTAACTGTTGAATTTCCTATCACTGATCTGTCCCCAATCTTTCTGCCTCCCCACCCCCGTATAGCTGTGCTACCTGTAGTGCATGGTGGTCACCACATTCTATCCACATAGACCTGAGTCTCACAATGCATTACAGTGACACAAGCTGCTGCACAAACCCTCAAATATGGATCTCGAACTTCTCTAGGTAACCACATTTCCTGCACTTGTGGTTGTCCAGGAATAGGGAAGCATCCGGGAGTTTCCACATGGCACAGGAAGTACGTTCAATGGGACTAAATCATCTTGACATGCCTCTTGATTATGTAACTCCTAATTAAACTTAACATAAGTAAACTAAACAATAAAAAAAACCACCAGCTATTTATCAATCAGCTTCCCTTGTGCTGACATCACTTTTTTTAGGTTTTGTTTAAACCTTGCTTCCTGATGCTCCTCTGGACTCTGGCTGTTCTGCTGTTCTGCCTTATCCCTGGCTGTCCAATTGAGGCCTCTTCCCAGGACCTGCTGTATATTATCCCCTGCTGCTCTGCTCCCAAACTCCTTCAGGTCTGCATTCCCTACCTCCAAAATCTCTGATTCGATACTCCAAAGTATTTCAATTCAGCGTTAACTGAGATAGGACATGCACTTCCTTAAAAAATCAGGGCAAAGCCTTTGGCCTCATGGGTAATGGAGTTTTCTTTTATAGAAATGTTCAACATTTCGGAAAAATAACTTTTTTTGAAGCAGTTTGAAAGTACTTTCAGTTATGAGATATTAGTCTTGGGAGATGAGAACGTTCACCTGTCTTGGACCGTAAACTGTTTGTTTATTCCAGAAATACAATGGATTGACTCTTATTTCGATAAAGTACAACATGTTTGAACTTAACACAAGAGTGAACAGCTAATTTAGCAGCTTCCGAAAGAAGTATCCCTTGGCCAAAGGAGTTTGTCTGTTAGATGTACTTAACTGAGGAAAATTGGAACAGAATTGTGTTAATAATCATAATCGATCTTAACCCTAGGTCAAAGAAAAACAGCAAAAGCAACAGCCATAGTTCGAGATCATGGAAGTGGAAAGATAACAGTGAATGGGGTGGACTATTTGGTGTACTTTCCATCACTACAGGAAAGGTAATCATCTAATTGTTTCTAGTGGGATGGAACAAATATTTTCTTCTGCAACACTTCGATGTCTAAGAAAACTTGCTTCAGAGTTGTGTATATTTTATAATGGGCAGGTTTGGAAAACACAGTCTAAAAATTGCAAAGCATAGCTTTGTGTTTTGTTTTCAAATGTGATTGCTTTGTTTTGGCTACCACAAATTCTTTTCTGTGAAAAATGCAATAGGTTTACTATGAATATATAATAACATTGAAAATAGTTCCAGACTAGTGCAGATTGGATTTGTGCTATCATCACAGTTGCCACAATAGAATTTGTCTGGTAACTAAACATTGTGTTGAGAAATTACTTATTAAATATTGCTTGGCATTATGCCTTGGACTTTGTAACATTTTGATATATAGAAGTGATTTTACTATATGTTCATGTCAAATATTTTGTAGGTACATTTAGTGCTACAAACAGATCCTGAGAGACCAGGGATAGGTCTGAGGTGATCATTTAATAGGGAAGTGGTTCTCCTTCCCACCTTCCATTACTGCTAGCCTCCCCACTCACCTAACCCTTACACTATAACATCCAAGGCTCTCCTTCTCTTCCCCCATCCTGGGAACTCCACCCAGAGCCACAGAATTCTAACACCATTCACTCAGTGCTGTGAAACCCAAGGAATTCTCCCTAAGGGATGTTAATTACTTGGATATTACTTTGCTACTAAATCACAGGACCCAACAGTGCTACCAAAATCCACCCAATTCTCTAGCCAAAAGAAAATTGAACACTCGATGACATGATGCTCTTTATACTTTAATGCCTTAAAGGGACACCAGTCAAGCTTACTGTAAAATGAACGTTACATATTACAGTATGTGCTGGTATCCTTGTGAAGCAGTGTATCATTCAACCTGTCACAGACAATGCCACGGGAGATCCTTTGGTGTATATAAGTGTATATGTTATATCTGATGTGTACTTTTCAATCACATTTCAGCACTCGCGCTTCCTCTGTTGCACCTCAGTTTTTATTCCATTTGCAATTTTAAACAATCAGTCAAGAATTGTTCAACAAACTGCTACCAATTTTTTAAAAAAGGAACCAAATAAATCACTCAATATTTTTGGAAGATTGATTTGGCCACTATCTTGATTTAGCCCTGAGCTTGGGGACTTTGAAATCTTTTTTCCAGTACTAACATAAAAGCGCTTCTGTAACAGCAAAATACTGCAGATGCTGGAAATCTGAAATAAAAACAGAAAATGCTGGAAATACTCAGCAGGTCAGGCAGCATTCGTGTAGAGAAACAGATAATGTTTCAGATCTCTGACCCTTCAACTTGGGCTTGGGCTTCCTCAAGCCAGTGAATAGAAAAGCTCAAATGGGTTACAAACTACAATTCCCAGAATCCAATACCTTTTCAAATTATGTGCACTGCAACTCCCAGAACTTCCATCTAAATCCTTTGAGCAATAGCACATTTTTACTCTTATAGAACTGCAAAAACATGTCTTTTTTTCATTCATTTTTAGCGAGACTGGCCATTCAGAGTGTCAGTTCTTGCAAGCTGCTGATCCTCCCTCTATCCAGTAATGGATGTATCTAACTATATTAACAGGATGTTTCTAACTTTATTTAAAGGGTTTTAATTGAAGTTGTAACCTTATATGTGCCCAGATTTATTTATGTAGCTATAATGTGAGAAAACAAGTTTAATTCTTCGTCTGCTTCAAGTGAGTGAGGAAAACACAATGTACATCATTATTAAAATATAATTACCCATGAACAATGCATTCAATTTTTGCATATTCAGTGTCACAAAATTACTGGTTCACATACTGTAAGAACCAATCAAAAAATACTGAACAAAAACAGAATTACCTGGAAAAACTCAGCAGGTCTGGCAGCATCGGCGGAGAAGAAAAGAGTTGACGTTTCGAGTCCTCATGACCCTTCGACAGAACTTGAGTTCGAGTCCAGGAAAGAGCTGAAATATAAGCTGGTTTAAGGTGTGTGTGTGGGGGGCGGAGAGATAGAGAGACAGAGAGGTGGAGGGGGGGGTTGGTGTGGTTGTAGCGACAAACAAGCAGTGATAGAAGCAGATCATCAAAAGATGTCAACAACAATAGTACAATAGAACACATAGGTGTTAAAGTTAAAGTTGGTGATATTATCTAAACGAATGTGCTAATTAAGAATGGATGGTAGGGCACTCAAGGTATAGCTCTAGTGGGTTTTTTTTTATTTATATAATGGAAATAGGTGGGAAAAGGAAAATCTTTATAATTTATTGGGAAAAAAAAGGAAGGGGGAAACAGAAAGGGGGTGGGGATGGGGGAGGGGACTCACGACCTAAAGTTGTTGAATTCAATATTCAGTCCGGAAGGCTGTAAAGTCCCTAGTCGGAAGATGAGGTGTTGTTCCTCCAGTTTGCATTGGGCTTCACTGGAACAATGCAGCAAGCCAAGGACAGACATGTGGGCAAGAGAGCAGGGTGGAGTGTTAAAATGGCAAGCGACAGGGAGGTTTGGGTCATTCTTGCGGACAGACCGCAGGTGTTCTGCAAAGCGGTCGCCCAGTTTACGTTTGGTCTCTCCAATGTAGAGGAGACCACATTGGGAGCAACAAATGCAGTAGACTAAGTACTGAACTGTTTGAGTTGCATTTCTCAACTTTCATTCAGTAACCAGCATCTCCTGTCTCTCAACAGTGTAATTTCTGACTCACCATGAGCAGTGCCATGGGAAATGCATTTATATCATCAATATAAGTACAATACTTTTATTTTTGCATATATTTTCCCCTGTGATTTCCAGAGAACAATTGATGTTCCCTTTCCAATTCCTGGATCGACTTGGGATGCATGACATGGAATGTACAGTATATGCAGGTGGCGCGTCTGCACAGGCAGGAGCTATTCGCTTGGCTTCTTCAAGGGCTCTGCTTAGCTTTATCACTGAGAAAGAGGTGGAATCCATGAGACAAGGTAACTAAAATGTCAGTTTAAATTCCAAAATAGTTTACATCTGGTACCTGCTGGTTGCAAATATTACTACATGGACAGCCTTTCCTTTCCAATTAGATTGAGACAAAGTTTAAAATGTCCAGTTCAAAAAAAAGTACCAGTCTCTCAGGATTATTTTTCTGCCTTGTGTTCTGGTACTAATTTTAAAATAGATATAATCGCATGTATTTTTTTCACTACAATGAAAGTTTGTGGGGAAAAAACAGATAAAGATAAGTCAGATATAAAATTCATTATACCAACTTTGTCATCCAATTTTTTTATTACTTTTGTTGAAGTAAAATTGGTAACAACCAGTTTGGAAACTGGTTGCAATAATATTAGAAATAATGGTGAATGGTTTTGAGCACAAGTTACTGTAGAGCTGCCATTTTAGGTACATCGCAGATTGTTAAGAAACTATATCCTTGGAAGATGCATTGAAAACAGAAAAAACATATTGAAACTGATCTCTTGCACAGATGCTGCCCCCCAAACCCTGGAGGTAGTGGATTATTTTTACACCAATGTGACTTTTATACCTTAAAAAGAAAGATGAACATTTATTTTATGCTTTGAGATTTTTATCCAGGCATGGGTATTAATCAATTCAAAATTGTATGCAGTTCATATAGAAAGCCACTGCAACATTGGACAGTTTCAAATTTAAAAATGATTTTTAACTTGCGACATATACAGTAGTGATTAAACCAATGTGCGTTAGATTCTTTTCCCATTTACATCATTTCATAAAGAGAAGTAAAAATTAGGATCAATACCTTTGGGAATTCTTTTAGCTAAAAAGTTAACCTTTTGCATTCACTTTCTTTTCAACTGCTTGCAGCTGGCTTGCTGACTCCAGATCCTCGTGTGAGAGAGCGGAAGAAGCCTGGTCAGGAGGGAGCCCGCAGGAAGTTCACATGGAAGAAACGTTAATCAGTGGTTTTTCCTGTGAAGCAACCCTGAGGTGGTTTGAAATCAGAAGCAGAACTCCAACAAGACCTGTAGTATGGACACCTGCTCAAACAGATTTGAGGGCTTGCAAGATCATTATTGTCTCAGATCTCAATTTCCTGCTACATGAGAACAAAGTCTACCTATGGTTTTATTTATCTACAACAATTCTAGGAATGAGCCTTTTAATCGTTTATAAAAATATTCCTTTATTAAACTGTAAAAGTGGTATATCTGCACCGCGAACACTTAACATATAATACTTTCCACTTGTATATGTTAAGTTTTGTATAGTTTATCATATTTGTTTACTAATCTGCACACTTCACCGGGTAAAAATGCCCAGTTTCTATAATGAGCAGCCAGTCCGCAATGCTGCTTTTACACTGGATGACAAGTTGAAAATCCACTCCATTGTAATTATTTGATCCTTGGGAACACTTCTCAAATGTTTCCTCTTTCTCTTCCCTTTCTCTTCAGAACATGTTTGGCATTTTCTTTGTGGATCAGATAGACAAGAGGCATTGTTTGTTTTAATTCTGTTATTTGCACCATTTCTTTCATATTCATTTAGTTTGCTTGAAAAAGGAATTTGTTTTGGTGTCGTCTGATTTTTGCTATCAATTTTTTGCATTTGCTGTACTACATTGTTTTAAACGTTTTGATTTATACAAACTGTCATACTTTGCTGTTAACATCTGTAATCACGGCAGGAAGGCAATTTGTATCAAGTGACTAAAATAGGCATGAATGGTTTTCTGGTGTTTAAAAGGCAACAAAACTTAAAAACTGGAATCTGTTCTGAAACATCTCATCCCACATTAATTTCTGCCAACAAATGACACAGCTTCCACTATCTTGTCAAACGTTGGCTCTGCTTTTTGCAAACTTTGGACTTTTCTTGGGAACACTACCAAAGAGAAGAGGATCCCAGCTCAGCCAGTGTTGAGACTTTCAAATACAATCTTCAGCTTTTTTCTAGTATATAAGGGGGACTGTTTGACTTCAACTTGACCAGATCATTTCATGTCTAGAACCAAATGGTGCAAAAAGAAATATTCATACTAGAAATAATTTTTGAACAATCGTGAACAACGTGTAGTGAAAGAAATCTACATAATCCTAGGTGTCACCCTTGGCTCAATGGTGACACTCCCTTCTGAATGAGAAGGTCATGGTTTAAGACTACTTCAGAGACTTGAGTACATAATCCAGATGGACATTCCAGTGCAGCACTAAGGGAATAAAAGATCCCGTGACAATATTTGAAGAGCAGAAGAGTTCTCCTGTTTTCATGGCCAACATTTATCCCTCAACTATTGCCGCTAACGTTTTACAAAAGCAAAATTTGTAAATGGAAATCTGAAATAAATCCAGAAAATGCTGGAAACACGCAACAGGCCTGGCAACATTTATGGAGAGAGAAATAGAGTTGATGTTCCAGGTCTATGACCTTTATTCAATACAACATTCAGACCTGCTGTGTATTTCCAGCATTTTCTGTAATATATCACTAACATATTTGCATTGTTTGTATGGTTGCTGCACTCACCCACATTAGAACGGAGACTACATTTCAAAAGTACTTCGTTTTCTGTGAAACATTTTGGGATATCCTGAAAGACACAATATAAATACAAATTACTTTGGTCTGTCTTTATTCTACACTTATAGCTCAACCATATGACATTCTGTTTCTACAAATATCACACTGCAGTTATTCTTCCTCCTGTGGAACTTTATTTGGTCAACATGTGTTCATGGATCCTTGTTTGTACTGCATTGTGATCTGTCACAACTATTGGAAGTCCACTAATGTATAGCATTTATCAGCCTTTCATCCTTTGATTGAAAGATCTTTCCCAACATCGCAGCCAGCCTGTTGGTCAGATGATGATCAAATGCCTTCAGTTTCATAGAGGATGACCCGGACATTTTATCCCATCAGTAACTGAGTAATGATGGAACAATGCAAGATAGAGAGTTTAATAGATCTACTGGAACTTTGTTTTATTTACTTTTCAAGCAGAGTGTAACTTTGTGGATTGTTTACTCAGATATAACTTAATTGAAGGGACTGCACAGTAGAAGAAATAAACTGGGGGCAAAGTTTGAGGAGCTAAATGTCATTAGGATATGGGTGATGCTGTAGGCTGTATTGATTGTCTTGGGTGTGGCATTGGTGGTGGACCTTCTTTCACCATTTCAGTCACAGGTGTTGATAACATTCCCACGATAATGTTAGGCAGGGAATTCTAGGATTTTGCACAGATCATGAAGAAAAGTATTTTACAAGGTGTGTGATAGAGGGATGGCGATGTTCTCATGATCTTCTTGATCTTTTCCTTGATAGTACAGGTTGTAGAGCTAGACAGTGCTGTCAGAATAAGTTTGGCATGTGGTGCATAATGTCACTAATGCAGAATGCTGTTGTAGTGACCTAGAAGTGGAGGACTTAGATGCTGAAGTGTCAGGGTTGAACCAAATCCCTATAAAACTCCTGACTTGAGGCGAGTGTTACTGCTGAGCCTGTCACTTAAAAAGGTATCACACAGGATCAGCTACCTCTCTTGCAGTGATGATACCCAGCTCTATCTCTCCAGAATTTCTTTCAACACCTCGATTACCTCTGCTGTCAGATATTGACTTGCATGAGTCAAAACCTTCCCCCAGCTTAACATTGGAATAAACAAATTAATCATTTGTCACTGATTCTATCCCCCTCCTTGGTCACACTCAGGCTGAAATAGGTTGCTTATAATTTTAAAAACAAAAAAACTGTGGATGCTGGAAATCCAAAACAAAAACAGAATTACTTGGAAAAACTCAGCAGGTCTGGCAGCATCGGCGGGATGCCGATGCTGCCAGACCTGCTGAGTTTTTCCAGGTAATTCTGCTTATAATTTTGGCATTCTGTCATTATCAAAGCCAATTGCTTCCAACACAATGTTGCCTGTCTTAGTTCTTCTGTCTTGGAAACCCTGCTTTTGTTATCTCCAGACTCAGGTATGTTAATGCTTTCCTCCAGAAAAGCAATTTGTCCAAAACCCTTACTGTCCTGCAATAAATCAGTGATCCACCAATGCCATGCTTGTAGGTTGAACTGTCTTCTGGTTCTCCAACCTGTTAAATTCAAAATTGCCTTTAATTCCTTCTGTGGCCTCATTCTACCATTCTCTGCAATTTACTAACTACAGTGCTGTAATTTCTCCAGAACACAGTTAGTCTCTGACTCTGGCCCTTCCTATTCCGCTCCTAAATTCACCCCATCATTGGTGGCAAATTAATCATCTTAAACTTTTGCCAAATTGGCCCTACTCATTGGAGCTCCTTCATTAAACCTCCCTCCTCTATAAAAGCCTTCAAGATTCATCTCCCTCCAAATTTTAGTAGAGAATTTTACTGTCTATTATCATTCTCTGCATTGTAGTCGCCAGGTTTGCTAGACAAGTTTTCAAAAATAGAAACATTTTTCTTTCCCTCCCTTGAACGTCGAAGTACAAATTAGTATTTTAAATGAAATCTGATATTTAGATTCTCTGGATTTTGAGCACATTTTCCCACTAGGTGTCACCCTATACAACCAAATATCCTTTCACTACATCAAGTGGCTGCTAACCTTTTAGCAACAAAAGCATGACAGAACATTGTTATTGTTCTAATTTATGCAGGTCATGGGGAAGAAACAATCTGCCCATTGAAGCTTATCCCCTCTATTGGTCTAATTTGACCAGATAAAATAGTCAAAGCAGCTCAACGTATGACTGGAGCTGCCCTTCAGACGTCCTGGTGCGCTGATCTACGTGGGTATTGGGCAGCAAGTTTGAACTGCCGATGGGCAATTCTGCTCCTCGGGACCCTCCGCGAATGTCTCCGACTCTGAGTTGGAGACTTGGACAGTTCCAATTTACTTACCTGAATAGTTAGACAGAAAAAACCTAGTGCAACTGCTGGGTAATTTCAGATCTGACCTCCTCTCTCTCCGCCCCACCCCATTTATCCACAACCCCCTGACCACCTACCACCCATCCTACGTACCTCCTTACCCAACTGCCACCTCAACCACCTGTCATCTGACGCTTTCAGTAACATTCAAACTGGACCTTTAAGCTGACTATATGGCAGCTAGTGTTGTAAAAAAGGAGGCGTGTCCTGTCTTCCCGCAACGTACTCCACTGCGATGGAGCTCTCCAAGGACACCGCTCCACGTTTCTGGTAAAGCCAGGTTTGGAAGATTCAACGTGAAATGCGGAGCAACATTGACCGAGGGAAAGTTTAAGCGGAGCAGCAATACAGTGATGATTGCTGCTGTTCAGAAAATCCAGCCCTGAATTTTTTCAATCAGAACAACAATTTTTACTAATTCAGGTATATGAGCTCTGGCCTGAATTACCCTGAAATACTAATCTGGGTTTACTATGTCTATGTTTAATACTTTATATATTAACATCTCTTGCTTGTATTTTAACAGTTTATTTCATTTTTTAATTGGTTCTCCAACTTGAGACTCAATTACACCTAGGTCCTTTTTTAACTCTTAATTTGCTTTGGGAGATAGGTCAATTTTTATAGAGAATAAAAAAAATGTTGCAAAGTGCTGATCTAAAAAAGTTAGAACAGAATACATTCTAAATGATGAAAAGCTAGAAACAGTGGGAATCCAAAGAGACTTGGGGGCCCATGTACATAGATCATTAAAATGTCATAAACTTGTACAGAAAGTGATCAAAAAGGCTAATGGATTGCTGGCCTTTATATTGAGAGGACTAGGATCCAAGGAGGTAGAAGTCATGCTTCAGATTTATAAAGCTCAGGTTAGACAACATCTGGAATACTGCAAACAGTTCTGGGCACACCTTAGGAAGGATATATTGGCCTTGGAAGGAGCGCAATGTCAATTTATCAGAATGATAACTGGATTCCAAGGGTTAAGCGAAGAGCAGAGATTAAACAAACTAGTGTTGTGTGCTCTCAAATTTAGACGGTTAAGGAATAGTTTGATCGAATTATTCAAGGTATTAAAGGGAACAGAGGAGGTATAATGAGAGAAACTATTTTCCTTAGTTGGAGTACCTAGATCTAAGGTGGCATAGTCTAAAAATTAGAGCCAGACCTTTAAGAAGTGAAATTAGGAAACATTTCTTCACACTAAGAATAGAAGTTTGGAATTCTTCCCCAAATGGCAATTGATGCTAGATCAGTTGTTAATTTTTAAAATGAGATTGGTCGATTTTTGTTAGCCAAATGTATTAAGGGATCCAGGGCAAAGACAGGAGTTAGGTCATAGATCATCCATGATGGCACCGAATGGCAACAAGTTCAAGGTCTTAAATAGTCATTGAACTATTTAAGTCATTGAAAATACTGGTCCTATGTTCCTATGCCATTTCGCTTTCTATTTGGGAATATCTAACTCCCTCTGAGATATAAAATATATTTCACCAATATGATACTAGGTCACAAGTCCTTTTTTCTTTCTTGCCAATTTTCTCAACAATTTTCATTTTCTGAAAGTACAGGCTTCTTATGGAGTCTGATTTTGTGAGCTCCAGACATTCTCCACTACCTTGTTTAAATGGTCATTAATCATGTATCAGTGCTGCAACCTGATGCTGACCAGGATCATTTGCTTTGGTAGGCAGCATTTGATTGTGTGGCACATCACTGAGGATCAAAGGGAAAACCCTGGTTTGGATGGAAGAAGGTGAGCATAATTATCACCAGCCAATCATTGTAGCTCCAGGATAGCACGACAGGAGTTCCCCAGGGATATGCATTTGGTCCAATTATCTTCAGCTGCTTCATCAATCACCTCTCCTTTCAGTAGGTTAGGAGTATGGCTGTTCAATGACAGTGTTTAGCTCCATTCACACCACTCTCTACAAGGGAACTTGGACAACATCCAGGCTTGGATTGAGACAAGATTCTTTTCTAAATTAGGTGATATCTGTATTTCACCTTCAAGCCTAAAGGTTAAAAAGCCCATCATTCTTTTTCAACCCATGTTTATTGTTACTCAAGAAATGGGTTTCTTTGCTATGTCCTTGACATGAAATCAGTTTCTATGTCAGTATTTTCTTTAAAAAAAGTCTTGTGTAATAACTTTTTGCATGCTGCATACTAATTATTTGTTGGTATTGGAAAATTCTGGCTCTCATTACTCAGGGTTTCTTTAATTTGCTTCTCTCTTATTCCTGATAGGATGCAAAGACTCAGCTGCTCACTTTCTCTGTGATAACTGAAACCTTAGTTAAACAAACTAACATGGCTTTGCAGTTAACTTCGTGCAACAATCTACCATCTGTGTCATTCTTTTTCTCTTTTATGAAGACATACAACAAAACTGGTCCAGACCCAATCTAACAAATCTATTAACATTGGAGTGTAACATGAAATTGTATCAGGTAGCATTGCACCTTTGCAAATTGAAAATTTACACTGGAATTTTTAACCATATGTTAAGTGAAAATAGCATTTATATTATTAAAATTAATGCATTTCTGATGAGTCTCAATAGTTAGTGTACTGCACAGCAATTGCCGGTAAATTCTTTGGAGGTGCTCCCGGTGCACCAGTGTTGTTCTGCCAGAGGTCTAGCAGAAACCCCATTACATGTGCATAAACAGTTTTGCCCGCATTCCCGTTAAAGTAATGCTGGCAAAGTAGAAGCAGCTATGAGAAATTTTTTGCCCCATATTTGCAAATATGTGGACCTGAATCTCAGTTTAAGGTGTATTGTCTAGTCAAGAAGTACTTATTTATCATCATTTTCACTTTTAGCATAGGGAGTAAACTGGTGCTTGAGATCATCAGCTGTTCTACACCTCACCCAATTTACCTTTCAATTGGTTCTGATATAACAGACATATAACCAGCAGTTGATCTGCAGCCACTAATTTAATACTCATGTGGAAAGTAAAAATCTGTCTTATGACATGGATGTGGTACAGTTTAAGCAATTTTACCCCTTCTCATCTTAGCCTTAGGAGGGAAGGGTAAAACTCCAAGAAGTATGACTAATGGGAAATGAAGCAGGGGTTGTGGGGGGAGCGGGGCCAGGAGGGGGGGCAGGGGGTGGTGGGGGGGGGGGGGGGGGGGGGGGGTGGATTCAACTTCATGGAAAATTATGAAAAAACTGAAAAGAAGGGAGAGCCCAGGAGAGGCTATTAAAGTCTCCAGAACACAAAATAGGACAGAGTGTTTGGAAAGGGCTAGGGATCTAACTTCAAGCATATCAGATAAAGGGACAACAATGAGAAAGGGGATGGGAAATACAGGACTGAAGGTGTTGTAACTGAATGCACGCAGTATATGAAACAAGGTAAATGAGCTTGTGGCGCAGATTGAAATTGGCAGGTATGATGTGGGCATCACGGAGACATGGCTGCAAGGGGATCAGGACTGGGAGCTAAATATCCAAGGATATACATCCTAATGAAAAGACAGGCAGGTTGTGAGAGGGGTTGGGGTTGCTTTGTTAGAAAGAAATGAAATTAAGTCGATAGCAAGAAACGATGTAGGGTCAGATGATGTAGAATCTGTGTGGGTAGAGTTGAGGAACCGCAAAGGTAAAAAAAAACATAATGGGAGTTATGTACAGGCCTCTGAACAATAGTCAGGATGTGGGGCACAAGATACACCTGGAGATAGAAAAGGCGTGTAAGAAAGGCAAGGTTACAGTGATCATGGGGGATTTCAATATGCAGGTAGACTGGGAAAATCAGGTTGGTAGTGGATGCCAAGAAAAGGAATTTGTGGAATGTCTACGAGATGGCTTTTTGGAGCAGCTTGTGGTGGAGCCGACTAGGGAACAGGCAATTCTAGATTTAGTGATGTGTAATGAGGCAAATCTGATAAGAGAGCTTAAGGTGAAGGAACCCTTAGGAGGAAGTGACCATAATATGATAGAATTTACCCTGCAATTTGAGAGGAAAAAGTTGGAATCAGGTGTAACAGTATTACAGTTGAATAAAGGCAAATACAGAGGCATGGGGGAGGAGCTGGCCAGAATTGACTGGGAGATGAGCCTAGCAGGAAAGACAGTGGAACAGCAATGGCAAGAGTTTCTGGGAGTAATTTGGGAGACACAGCAAAAATTCATCCCTAGGAAGAAGAAGCATACTAAAGGGAGGACGAGGCAACCATGGCTGACAAGGGAAGTCAGGGACAGCATAAAAGCTAAAGAGAAAGCATACAATGCGGCGAAGAGCAGTGGGAAACCAGGGGATTGGGAAGCCTACAAAGACCAACAGAGGACAACTAAAAAAGAAATAAGGAGGGAGAAGATTAACTATGAGGGTAAACTAGCCAGTAATATAAAAAAAGACTGCAAGAGTTTTTTTTAGATATATAAAGGGTAAGAGAGAGGCAAAAGTGGACATTGGGCCACTGGAAAATGACGCTGGAGAAGTAGTAGTGGGGAACAAAGAAATGGCCGAGGAACTGAATAGGTACTTTGCTCAGTCTTCATGGTGGAAGACACGAGTAACATCCCCAAAGTTCAAGAGAGTTGGGGGGGGCAGAGGTGAGTATGGTGGCCATTACCAAGGAGAAGGTGCTAGGAAAACTGAAAGGTCTGAAAGTGGATAAATCACCTGGACCAGATGGATTACATCCCAGAGTTCTGAAGGAGATAGCTGAAGAGATAATGGAGGCGTTAGTGGTAATTTTTCAGGAATCACTGGAATCAGGGAGGGTCCCGGAGGACTGGAAAATTGCTGATGTAACCCTCCTGTTTAAGAAGGGAGTGAGGCAAAAGACAGGAAATTACAGGCTGATTAGCCTGACCTCGGTCGTTGGTAAGATTTTAGAATCCATTATTAAGGATGAGATTTAAGAATACTTGGAAGTGCATGGGTGAAATAGGGCAAAGTCAGCATGGTTTCATCAAGGAGAGGTCATGCCTGACAAATCTGTTAGAATTCTTTGAGGAGGTAACGAGTAGGTTAGACAAAGGAGAGCCAATGGATGTTATCTTCTTGGACTTCCAGAAGGCCTTTGACAAGGTGCCGCACAGGAGGCTGCTCAGTAAGATAAGAGCCCATGGTGTTAGAGGCAAGGTAAAAGTATGGATAGAAGATTGGCTGTCTGGCAGGAGGCAGAGAGTGGGGATAGGGGGCTCCTTCTCAGGATGGTGGCCGGTGACTAGTGGAGTTTCACAGGGCTCAGTGTTGGAACCACAACTTTTCACTTTATACATTAATGATCTAGATGAAGGAACTGAGAGCATCCTGGCTAAGTTTGCAGATGATACAAAGATAGTTGGAGGGACAGGTAGTATTGAGGAGGCGGGGAGGCTGCAGAAGGATTTGGATGGGTTAGGAGAATGG
The DNA here is from genome assembly GCF_017639515.1 of Carcharodon carcharias. Taxonomy (NCBI): domain Eukaryota; kingdom Metazoa; phylum Chordata; class Chondrichthyes; order Lamniformes; family Lamnidae; genus Carcharodon; species Carcharodon carcharias. Next base: position 71,030,958 of record NC_054477.1, on the reverse strand, counting down.
GCAAAGAAGTGGCAGATGGAATACAATGTGGGGAAGTGTGAGGTCAATTTGGTAGGAAGAATAGAGGCATAGACTATTTTCTAAATGGGTAGAGAATTCAGAAATCTGGAGTGCAAAGGGACTTGGGAGTCCTAGTCCAAGATTCTCTTAAGGTTAACTTGCAGGTTGAGTCAGTAGTTAAGAAGGCAAGTGCAATGTTGGCACTTATTTCAAGAGGACTAGAATATAAAAGCAGGGATGTGCTGCTGAGGCTTTATAAGGCTCTGGTCAGACCACATTTAGAATAGTGTGAGCAATTTTGGGCCCCATCTCTCTGGAAGGATGTTTTGGCACTGGAGAGGGTCCAGATGAGGTTCACAAGAACGATCCCAGGAATGAAAGGCTTAATATATGAGGAACGTTTGAGGACTCTGGGTCTATACACGATGGAGTTTAGAATGATGAGGGGGGATCTGATTGGAACTTACAGAATACTGAAAGGCCTGGATAGAGTGGATGTGGGGAAGATGTTTCCATTTGTAGGAGAGACCAGGACCCGAGGGCACAGCCTCAGAGTAAAGGGAAGACCTTTTAGAACAGAGATGAGGAGAAACTTCTTTAGCCAGAGAGTGGTGAATCTATGGAATTCATTGCCACAGAAGGCTGTGGAGGCCAGGTCATTGAGTGTATTTAAGACTGAGATAGCTAGGTTCTTGATTGGTAAGGGGATCAAAGGTTACGGGGAAAAGGTGGGAGAATAGGGTTGAGAAACCTATCAGCCATGATTGAATGGCGGAGCAGATTCGCTGGGCCGAATGGCCTAATTTCTGTTCCTATGTCTTATGGCCTTATGGTCCTTAGGATACCAAAGCCAATCACAATGCTTTTCATTGCTGACCTGGCTGAAATAAGCTAACACAGCACAGACCAAGAATTAAGTTTGGTACATAGAATCATAGAGTCCTAGAATCATGGAATGGTTACAGCACAAAAGGAGGCCTTTCAACTTGTTGATTTCATGCTAGTCCCACTCTCCCAGCCTTACAATATAGGCCCCTGTAATTTTTGTTCTTTTCAGATAATTATCCAAATTTCTTTTGAAAATCACAATTGAATCTGCCTCCACCACACTCTCAAGCAGTGCATTCCAGATCCAAACTACTTGCATATAAAAGATTTTCCTCATGCTGACATTGGTTCTTTTGCTAGACACCTTAAATCAACTCTTCCACCAAAAGGAACAATTTCTCCCAATCCACTCAGTCTGGACTTGTCATGATTTTGAGCCCCTCTGAAATATCCTCTCAACCTTCCCTGCGCCAAGGGGAACAACTCCAGTTTATCAATCTAGCCACATAACTGAGCACAGTAACGTAGTGGTAATGGCACTGGGCTGGTAATCCAGAGGCCCAGGTTAATGCTCTGAAGACAAGGGTTCAAATCCCATCATGGTAGTGATGGAATTTTAATTCAGTTAATAAATCTGGAATTAAAAGCTAGTCTCAGTAATGGTAACTACAGTCCATGCCTGCATCCATGAGTCACTGTGAGCAGCAGAACTGTTTTCAACCATAATCTATAACCTCATGGCTTGGAATATCCCACACTCTACCATTGCCATCAAGCTAGGAGATCAACAGTGCTTCAATGAAACGTGCAGGTGAGCATGCCAGGAGCAGCACCAGGCATACCTAAAAATGAGGGGTGGAATTTTCCAAGCATGATAGGTGGTGTGCACAAAAAATATGGCGCGATCTGCTTCACGACGGTCATGATCGTCCGCTCAGCCTGCCAACTGCAGGCCGTATTTCTTGCCATCGGTTGGTGGGGAGCTAATTATAATGCATCAGCATATAATTAAAAGGTGATCACGCCAGGCTCTTCGAACCCCGCTTTATCATCCATCCACATCGGTGGGAAAGCATGCCAACGTGTTTCACAACAGCACGCGACATGCAATTGGCAGCCTTCACTTCAGGGGAACAGGAGTAGGCCATTCAGCCCCTCAAGCCTGTTTTGCCATTCACTCTCACTCTCTTGCCTGCCAACTATAACCCTTGCCTCCCTCATCAATCAAAAATCTGTCTAATACAGCTCTGAATATATTCAATGACCCAGTCTCTATTGATTTCTGGTGTGCAGGATTCCAAAGATTTATGTCCCTCTGAGAGAAGAAATTCCTCCTTACCTCCATCTAAATGGGAGACCCCTTATTTTTACACTGTGTCCCCTAGTTCTGGATTCCCCCATGAGGGGAAATATCCTCTCACCCTGATACATGTTTCAATAGATAACTTCTCATTCTTCTAAACTCCAATAAGATAATCTCTCATTCTTCAAAACTCCAATGAGGGTTAGCCAATCTTCTTAACCCTTCCTCATAACATAACCCCTTTCATTCCAGGAATCAGCCTGGTGAACCTTCTCTGAACTGCTTCCAATGCAAGTATATCCTTCCTTAAGGAGACCAAAACTGTACAGAGTACTCCAGGTGCAGCTTCACCAATGCCCAGGACAGTTGTGGCAAGACTTCCCTTTTATACTCCATCTCCCTTGCAATAAAGGCCAACATTTTATTTGCTTTCCTAATTACTTACTTCTGTACTTGCATGCTAAGCTTTTATGATTCATTCACAAGGGCACTCAGATCCCTCTGTACTGTAGAATTTTGCAGTCTCTTTGCATTTAAGTAAACTTTTATTTTTCTTCCTGTCAAAGTGGACAACCTCACATTTTCCCACAATAAACTCCATCTGTCAAATCTTTGCCCACTCACTTAACCTATCTATTTCCCTATGCTCCTCATTACTTGCTTTCCTCCCTATTTTTGTATCATGAGTAAATTTGGCTACAATACAGTCGGTCCCTTCATCCAAGTCATTAGTATCAATAGTAAATAGTTGAGACCCCAGCACTGATCTCTGTGGCACTCCACTAGTTACAGTTTGCCAACCTGAAAATGATTCCTTTATCCTGATTCTTTGTTTCCTGTTAGTTGGCCAATCCTCTATCCATGCTAATATATGAACCCCAACACCATGGGCTCTTATCTTGTGCAGTAACTTTTTGTGTGGCATCTTATCAAATGCCTTTTGGAAATTCAAATACACTATGCCCACTGATTCCTCTTTATCCACCCTGCTTGTTACAAGCTCAAAGAACCAATAAAGTTGTCAAATATATTGCAAAACTTTATCAAGTTGAAGCAATTTAATGATATAAACATAGTAGTAAATGCGTAGAAAACGAAGACAAAATATGGGATCAATACAACTATGACTGCATGGAAAGCCTTATCAGCAACATAATGAATAAGAATATAAGAATATTTTGGAACAGAAATATGTCATTAGGTGCAACCAGTCTGTCTTCTCCTCCTAGTTCTGCTCTTATTTGAGTCCAGCTGCAAACACCACAGATGAGCTCCATCTCTTGATTCAGCAGACTTCCCAATGCAATAACAGGGCTTGTGACCTCTATAAGCTGTAGGCAGAAACTAGCAACAAACAGGAGTTCTTGCCTACAGTAAAAGAAAGATGCAAACTCTACCATAAGCACCAGCACTAGTGCCAAGAGGAGAAAGTGACTTGGCAGCTTACCTCAATCAAGTGTAGGACTGTAAAGGTGAGAAAGAATGAATGGAAGCAGTGATACTAGATGGAAATGAAAGGATAGCAATAAAGAAATGGTTGGTAATATGAGATAGAAGAGGCAGAAGTTAGCAAAGGTGCCTTGGCATTGGGAGGAAGGATAATGCCAGCATTAAGTGAGAAGGAGTGGAATGTAAGATTACCAGTGGGAACTGGAGGTGGGAAAGACTGTCAACTTGAGCTGGACGGATGGAAAATTATTGGTTTAAGTGGGTTGAAGGAGACAAAATGTTGAAGTTGAGGAGGGGGAAGGAAGGAAAAATGTGTCAGTTTAAACTAGGAAGGTCAGAGGTTTCTAAGTGTCTCTGTGAAATATGAGCATGCTGGATGGAGTACAGTGTCTCTGTGAACAGGGCTGGAAGAGATAGAGTGCTTTTGTGAACTGGGCCAATGTGAGGTTAGATGTATGAGACTTTAGAAGTCCTCAAGACCCCTCTAACCATCTACCAAATAATCTATGCCCCTTGATGATTGGCATCTCTGCTAACAGAAATAGATACATATGAACATATGAATTAGGAGCAGGACTAGGCCACTCGGCCCCTCAAGCATGCACCGCCAATCATTAAGATCATCGCTGATCTGATTTTAACCTCAACTTCCTGCCAACCCCCGATAATCTTTCACCACCTTGCTTATCAAGAATCTTATCTACCTCTGCCTTAAAGATATTCAAAGATCTGCCTCAATCACCTTTTGAGGAAGAGAATTCCAAAATTTCACAACCCTCAGATTTTTTTTCTCTGTCCTAAATGGGCGACCCCTTATTTTGAAACAGTGACCCTGAGTCCTAGATTCTCCCACAAGAGGAAACATCCTTTCTACATCCACCCTGTCAAGACCCTCAGGATCTTATATGTTTCAATCAAGCCACCTCTTAGGCTTCTAAACTCCAGCAGATACAAACTTAGCCTGTCCAGCCTTTCCTCATAAGACAATCTACTTTTAGGCCCCTCATAATTTTATACATATCAATTAAATCTCCCCTCAGCTCCTTTGTTCCAACGAACACAACCTAATCCAATCTTTCCTCACAGCAAAAATTTTCTGTTTTTGGCAACATACTCATAAATCTCTTCCCTACCCTTCCTTCCTTCCTGTAATGCAGTGATCAAAACTGTAGTACTCTAGCTGCAGTCTAACTAATGTTTAAAACAGTTCTAACATAACCTCCATGCTCTTACACCCCAGATCTCAGCCAATAAAGGAAAGAATCCCATATGCCTTCTTGACCACTATCTACCTCACTGCTATCTTTACGGATCTGTAGACATACACTCCAAGGTCCCTCTGTTCCTCTACACTCCTCAGAATCCTCTCATTTATTGTGTTTCCTTGCCTTGTTTATCCCTCACAAATGGGTCACCTCACAATTCTCTGTTTTCAATTCCATTTGCCACTTTTCTGCCCTCTTAACGAGTCCATTGAAGTTTTCCTGCAGTTTACAGCTTTCACAATCAACCACATGGCCATTTTTTTTATCATCTGCAAACTTCTTAACCATGCCCCTTACAAATAAGACTAAATCACTGATACCTACCAAGAACAGCAAGGGGCCTAGTACTGAGCCCTGTAGAACTTCACTGCAAACAGCCTTCCAGTTTCAAAAACACCAGCTGAACTTGCCACTGGGCAAGTTTTGGTTCCAACTTGTCACTTTCCCCTTGGATTCACTGAGCTTTTAATTTTCATGACCAAGTCTGCCACGTCAAAAGCCTTGCTAAAATCTATGTAGACAACATCAAATACACTACCCTCATTGACCATCCTTGTGTTACCTCCTCAAAAAATTCAATCAAGGAAGTCAAACACAAACTTTCTATGCTAACTGCCCTTGGTTAACCAATGCCTCTCTAAATGCCGATTTATACTGTCTCTCAGAATTTTTTCCAATAATTTGCCTACCGCCAAGGATAAGCTGGGTGGCCTGTAATTATTTGGGCTAGCTCTTACACCCCTTTTAACTAATTATACAATGTTAGAAGTCTTCCAGTCCTCCAGCACCACGCCTACAGCCAGGGAGGATTGGAAAGTGATGGTCAGAGCCTCTGCTATTTCTTCACTTGCTTCCTGTATCAGCCTGGGATGTATTTCAACTGGGCCTCATAATTTATCCACTTTGGAGGATGCTAAACTCCTTAATATTTCCCAGATACTAACGATATCAAGATATATGGGGATAGCACAGGAAAATGGCATTGAGGTAGACAATCAACCATGATCAAGTTGAATGGAGCAGGCTCGAGGGGCTGAATAGCCTACTCCTGTTCCTATATTCCTCCTCCAAATGCCTGTTTCATCCCTGTCTTTTGTGATAAAAGATGCAAAATATTCATTAAGAACCATGTCCACACCTTCCGCCTTTTGGTCTCTAAGTGGCCCTACTTTTTCCTCAGTTATCCTCTCACTCTTTATGTATTTATACAACATCTTTGAGGTTTCCTTGTTCTTTCATGCCTGCTCTTTACTTTTGTCCCCTTTCACTATTTCTAAGCTCCTTCAGGCCTTCAGCGGTATTGAGCTCTTGACATCTGACACAAGCTATCGAGTTTTTTTCGCCTCATAATGATAAAAATGCCATTGCTCTGGGATATAAATCCATGGCAAGTCTCACAGCCCGAAAATGATCTCGCCCTTCCCTCAGGGAAAGTCCAGAGAATTATGTCTGTTAACTTTGTTTCTCTCGCCACGGGTGCTGGCTGACCTGCTGAGAATTTCCAACATTTTCCGTCTTCATTTCTGATTTCCAGCATCCGCAGTATTTTGCTTTTGTATGTGGTGCTGTTTCTGTCTATAGTTGAAGTTACAACACCACCTGTGTCACACGTCAAGGCTTTTCCTGAATTACCCGCATTTACGGGCTTGTTTGCAGCTGTTTCTCAGCTTTTTAATCTGACATGACTAACTGGGGGAGAACTAATGGAAGTGTTTATTTTTGCCCTTCCTGCGACTATGGATTTTTCACTCAGCTTTTCAGAAGTTTGATATATGTGCGAGAGGCAGAAAATGACGATCGAATCCTGCATTGTATTTCTCTTCCTTCTAAAGGCATGGAGCCCATTCCCATTAAAGTGTCCTCCCCCGCCAGACCGGCACATTCGTGCTGCTGGGGGCTGCCCTTTGGCTTTAGAGTAGCCTTTGTGCAACATTGTCCCGTGATTTTGTGTTGTGCCAGGTCTTGCCACTGCACACAGCCTCCCGCCTGCTGCTTCCCGCACTCAATGACTTGGGCAAAGCGTTCGCTTCTCTCTGACAACCGCAGCGGAGCCATTGGTGCTCGGATCACAGCTAGGCAGACCGGCTTCCCGTTCCCGTCTGAATGCGGGTAACTCTTGTTTTCATTTACACAACCACTGGCTCCAATCTGAAACGATTTGTCGTATCTATGTTTGTCCTTCGAATATTTTACTCCCCCCCCCCCGCCGCCTCCACAACTCTAGTTTTCAACCAGATTTCCCCCCCCGCCTCCCTTTTTTTTTGCAGCGCCGCGGTGATCCTATTTTGTCATTTAGATTCGTCCGGTGGTCGTGACGAGAAGAAAAGGTCGAAGGTATTTAGATGTCCAATTTAGTGTCCTGTGTGTGTTTGGCTGTTTGGGGTATTCTCACAGTGTAAATCTTAGCGCTTTCCAAAGTTATTGCATACCGAGTGAAGGAGAATAGACTCTTTTACTACAAAAAAAAGGCAGCATAAGGACAGAGAGAAGTGTGAAGCGGTTTAAATTTGTGTTCGGCTGTAGTCTGGTTCGCAAGTCTCAGCACTGAAGACACTAACTGATTTACAGTACATTTGGAACAAATACCAAGAGCAGTTTTAATCAAAGTACTGAATCAAGCCAAAGAACTCTTTATGTGTAATAAAATCAGAAAATGGTGAAATTACTCGGTATCTGTGGAGAGAAAAACAGTTAACATAACACCTGCTGAGCAATTCCAGCATTTTCTGATTTAATTTCAAATTTCCAAAGCATTTTGCTTTTCTATCACAATTTCTGTGTAAAGTAACAGTGTCATTAATTGAACGGGCATTGTCATCACTGAGGATAGTTACAGCCTTTTCCAGTTGTGTTTGTGTTGTAAATTAATATCATCTACACTGTGGTAAGATTAACATCATCAATAATCTGTATGGTTAGTGCTTTTAACAATTAACATACACTTTGAAAAGTTGCATTGCTGAAATTCTTCTGTGGAAAATATTGCATTTTACACAGTGGTCAAGTCCCATAACTGAGTTTTCATAATTGGATACTTCTGATTGGTCCAGGAATTATATCTGTCTGAAAACAGCCTGTGACGGTGATTTTTTTCTTGGAACAAAGTGTGTGTAAAGATGGTTAAACATCAGAATCTCTCTTACAGGAGTAACCCATGTGTCAAATATAGCTACTGATAGCAGACAATTTTTCTATTTGTTGTAATGTTAACATTTATAAAATATGCAAGATTCTACTGCATGTCACTTCCCTTCAGAGCATGGGAGCAAGCAGAGCAGAGATGATGAGAGCTGAGTGTGACGAGAAATGAGTGCCTACTTGGGAACTTGATGCAAAGGGAGAGGGCAATTGTTGAGTGCTCAAAGGCATTCATTAGGTGAGCATGTGGGTGATTGGTTGGTGAATTTTAAGATTTTATCCCTCTAAATGGGCAGCAGCAGTTTAAACTGGCACTGGGAAGATTACATTACATTTATAGTTTAACTGGTTAAACTACTTAATATAACTATAAATGGTGGCCGAGTGATATTTCCAAACTTGAAACTTGAAATTAGTTAAATACAATACAATAAAGATGGCAGGTAGGTGATGTGTCGCAGCTATAGTATATGGGAGCTGCTGGACACCAGTATGGTCCAGAGGAACCACATCTGCAGTAAGTGTATGCAGCTCGTGGAACTTTGGCTCAGAGTTGATGAGCTGGAGTCCAAACTTAGGGCACGGCAGTGCATTGGGGTTGGGGGGGGGGCGGTGGGTGGGAGTGCGTCGGTGGGTAAGTTACCTGGATACTTTGTTCCAGGGAGCAGTGAAACCCCTTAGGCTAGATAGTTCTGATTTGGTCTGTAGTCAGGGAAAGATGGGTGAGACTGTGAGTGAGGTAGGTATGGGGACCCAGAAGGCAGCAATGGAAGAGCTTCAGCCCCTGCAGTTGTCGAACAAGCTTGAGGCTCTTACAGCTTGTGTGAACAAGAGCAGGGATTACATGGAGGAAGAACAAACTGACCATGGCACTTTGATGCAGGGAGTCATTCAAGTGGGAGGGAGTACAACGAAATGTAGTTGTAGTGTGGGATAGTATAGTTATGCGGACAGATTCTGTTCTCTGCAGCTGAGAGAAAGGTTGTGTTGCAAGCCCACTGCCTGTGCTAAGGACATCAGGGCTAGAGAGGAACTTGATGTAGAAGGGGAAAGGTCCGGTTGTCGTGTCTTACGTGGGGACCAACAACATAGGTAGGACTAAGAAAGAGGTTCTACTGAGGGAATATGAGCAGCTGGTGGCTAAATCAGGACCACAAAGGTATTAATCTCTAGATTGCTATCTGCGCAATGTGCAAATTGGTAAATAAAATGAGAAGGTTGAATGCATGGCTCAAAGATTGGTGTGGGAGAAATGGGTTTTGATTCATGGGGTACTGGGGAAAAGAGAAGCTGTACCATTGGGGCAGTCTTCACCTGACCCTCACTGGGACCAGTGCTGCTTGGATGGATTGTAAAACTAATGCTGTAGAACGGGCTTTAAGCTAAATAGTGCAGATAAGGGTTCATGTGAGAGGAGATTTTGAAAGTTAAATAGAAAGGACAAGGCAGTAGTGCAGAGTAGCGATATGGGTAATGGTAACCAGAGTGTGACAGGAAGGCACAGAATGTACAAACCCAAGAGGGCACCAGCAAACTTGGTCAGAGGAGAGTAAAATGGCTTTGAACTAACAGAGGAGGAGGAGGGTTCTGATGAATGGAGATTTAGAAATCCAAAGAAATTGAAGGTAACCTAGGTGCTAATAAGAGTGAGGAGATTAAGGTAATTAATATCAACAAAGAAAAAGTACTGGAGAAACCAAGAGACTATAATCCGACAAATCCCCAGGACCTCATGACCTACGTTCAAGGGTTCTAAAAGAGATAGATACAGAGATCATAGCATTGGCTTTGATTTTCCAAAATTCCCAAGATTCTGGAATGGCCCTAGCAGTTTGGGAGTTAACAAACATAATACTGCTATTCAAAAAAGGAGGGAGAGGGAAGACAGGGAACTATAGGCCAGTTAGCCTGATGTTAGTCATCAGGAAAGTGTTGGAATCTATTATTAAGGAAGTCTTAATAATGCACTTAAAAAAGTGTGATTAGAACAGGTCAAGATCATTTTACAAAAGGGAAATCATGTTTAACAAATTTATTCAAGCTTTTTGAGTTTGTCATTTGTAGGGTAGATAAGGGGGAACCGGTAGATGTAGTATACTTAGATTTCCAAAAGACATTTGATAGGAAAGTGTATCAATGTGGGTAAAGACAAGATGAGTGGGACAGGAAGGAACAGAGAGTTTAACGGTGATAGTGCATTTGAGAGTGAGGTCCATGCAGGGAAGAATAGTTAAAAAAAATTGAAGTCACTTTATCTAAATGTGATGAGCATCTGTAATAGCTAGTGACACAAATAGAGATAAGTGGTTCTGATCTACTTGCCATTACAGAGATATGGTTGCAAGGTGACCAAGGTTGGGAAATAAATATTCCAGGATACACATCACTTTGAAAAGACAGGCAGGATGGAAAAGGAGGAGAGTTGGCCCTGATAATAAAGGATGACATAAGGACATTAGTGAGAAAGAATTTTTGCTCTGAAAATCAGGATGTAGAATCAGTATGGGTGGAGATTAGGTATAACAAGGGTCAGAAAATACTAGTGTGAGTAGTTTATAGGCCCCCTAAACAGATATACCATTGCACAGAGCACTAAACAAGAAATTATTGGAGCTCATAACGAAGGCAAGGTAATGTGCGGGACCTTTAATGTTCATATAGCCTGGACAGATCAAATTGGCAAAGGTGGTCTGAAAGAAGAGTTTGTAGAATTTTTTTGCAACAGTTACCTAGAACAATATGTTATGGACTCAACCAAGGATAAAGCTATTTTAGATCTAGTATTGTGCAGCAAGGCAGAGTTAATCTGTAATGTAATTAGTAAGAGGTATACTGGGAAATAGTGATCATAATACAATTGAATTACACGTTGAGTTTGAAAACAACATACTCCAATCACAAACAAGATTCTTAAACTTAAACAAAGCCAATTATATAGGTATCAGGGAGAGCTAGCCAAGGTTGATATGGTAAATAGACTAATAGGCATGGTGGTAAAGAAACAGTGGAAAACATTTAAAGAAACAATTCAAAATTTTCAACTAAAATACATTCCATTGAAATACAAAAACACAGTAAGAAAGATTCATCTGTGGCTCACACAAGCATCTAAGGGTAGTATTGGAATAAAAGAAGAGGCTTATAATGTTGGAAATAATAGTGGTAAGTCTGAGGATTAGGAATGTTTAGATACCATTAAAGGGCCACCAAAGGGTTGCTAAAAAAGGGAAAAAAATGGAATATGGAAGTAAACAAGTCAGGCATTTATAAACAGATTGTAAGTACATAAAAAGGAAGAGAATAGCTAAAGTAAAAAGTTGGACCCTTAGAAGCAGAGACAGGTGAAACTATCATGGGGAATGAGGAAATGGTAGAGACATTGAACAAATATTTTATGTCTGTCTTCACCATAGAAGAAACAAATTACATATCAGAAATAGAGAGTAACCAAAGAGCTAATAAGAGTGAAGAAATTAAAGTAATTTATATCAGCAGAGGAAACGTACTGAAGAAACTCAAAGGATTAAAATCCAATAAATCCTGCGACCCGATGGCCTCCCAGGGTTTTAAGACATAGCCGCAGAGATCATGGATGCGCTGTCTATGATTTTCTAAAATTCCCAATATTCTAGAATGGTCCCAGCATTTTGGAAGTTAGCAAGCCTAACACCACTTTTCAAGAAAGGAGGAAGAGAAAAAACAGGAAACTACAGGCCAGTTATACTGACAACAGTCATCGAGAAAGTGGTGAAATCTGTAATTAAGTAAGTCTTAATAATGCACTAAGAAAAGCATAGTATGATTAGAACAAGTCAACATGGTTTTACAAAAGGGAAATCGTATTTGACAAATTTATTAATCCTTTTAGGATATAGTTAGTAAGGCTGATAAAGGGAAGCCAGTAAATGTAGTGCAGATTTCCAAAAGGCATTCAGTAGGGTGCCACAAAAGGCTAACACACAAAATAGGGCCACATGGAGTTTGGGTGATTTATTAGCAGGAATAGAGGATTGCTTAATGGCCAGGAAGCAGAGAGTAATGGGCATTTTCAGATTGGCAGGCTGTGACTGGTGGAGTGCCGCAAGGATCAGTGCTGGGGCCTCAGCTATCCACAACCTATATTAATGACTTAGACAAAGAGACAGAGAGTAATGTATCTAAGTTTGCTGATGATACAAAACTAGGTGGGAATGCAAGCTATGCTATGAGAAGGGTGCAAAGAAGCTGCAAAGTTAAGCAGGTGGGCAACAAAATGACAGATAGAGTATGTGAGGAAGTGTGAGGTTATTCACTTTGGTTATAAGAATAGAAAAGCAGAATAGTTTTTAGAAGGCGTGAAACTTGTACATGTTGATGTTCAGAAAGACTTGGGTGCACTTGCACAAGGAACACAGAAATTAACATGGAGGTACAACAAGCAACTAGGAAAGCAAAGGCATGCTGGCCTTAATTGCAAGGGGATTGCAATACAAGAATGAGAAAGTCCTGCTACTATCATACGGGGTTTTGATGAGTCCGCATCAGGAAAACTGCGTGCAATTTTGGTCTCTGTATTTAAGGGAGGTTATATTTGCATAGAAGGCAATGCAGCAAAGCTTCACGAGACTGGTCCCTAGGATGAGAGGGTCTTTGTAGAATAAGGGGCTGATTAAATTGGGCCTATATCCTCTGGAATTTAGATGAGAGGTGATCTCATTGGAACATTCATGATTATGAAGGGGCTTGTCAGGATAGATACTGAAACATTATTTCCCCTGGCTGGGGTACCTAGAATATGAGAGGCACAGTTTCAGGATAAGGGGCCAATCATTTAGGACTTCGATGACGAGAAATTTCTTCACTCAAAGGGTTGTGAGTCTTTGGAATTCGCTACCCCAGAGGGTTGTGGAAGCTTCATCATTGGATATATTTAAAGTAGAGTTAGACAGATTTTTGATCTCTCAGGGAATCAAAGGCTATGGAGAGTGGATTGGAAAGTGGAGTTGAAGCCCAGGATCAGTCATGATCATTTTAAATGGTGGAGCAGTCTTTTCACCATAGAAGATACAAATTCCATATGGTATGGTCTACCCCTGCTCCTATTTCTTATGTTCAGAAGACAGATAATATCTGCCATGCCAAATATTTTTCACAAAAGACTATATTAATAAACACATTTAATATCAAATTGCATTATTTGTAGAAGTAAGATAAAAGTAAGCTATTGAACAGCCCAAAACAGATTTCAAAGCCTGGAAACAGTTCACAAGGGGTGAAAGATCATACTAGTCATATACGCCAGCTGTGAGTCAGCTGTAGCTATCTCATCTGAGTCAGAAAGTTGGTGTCAGAGGCTGTGGTTTCAAGTTCCACTCTGGAGCTTTGAAGATACAATGCAGGCTGACATTTCAATGCAGTATCAAGGAGTACTGAACTGTCAGAGGTGCCATCTTTCAGCTAAGATATTAAACTGAGGAACTGTCTGCCATCTTGGGTGAATATTAATTATCACAACACTATTTATGGTACAGTTGTATACTGTTTGGAAAGGAGAGGCCCTGAGAGTTTTCAGCATTGACTCCGAACCCAGTGAAGTGTCATGGCACCAGATCAAACATGGACAATGAATCCTCTAGGAGATCTTTTTAAATTCTTTCATGGGACATGGGCATTGGTGGCTAGGCTAACATTTTTATTGCTCATCCCTAGTTGCCCTTCAGAAGGTGGTGATGAGCCAAATTCTTGAACCACCACAGTCCATGTGGTGTAGGTACATCCATAGTGCTGTTAGGAAGGGGGTTTCAGGATTTTGACCCAACAACACTGAAGGAACGGCGATACATTTCCAAGTCAGGATGGTGAGTGACTTGATGGAGAACTTCCAGGTGGTGGTGTTCCCATGTATCTGCTGCCCTTGCCCTTCTAGTGGTACAGGTCATGGGTTTGGAAGGTATTGTTGAAGGAGCCTTTGTGAGTTGATGCAGTACATCTTGTAGATGGTACATACTGCTGCCACTGTGAGTTGGTGGTGGAGGGAGTGGATGTTTGTGGAAGAGGTGCTAATCAAGCGGGCTGCTTTGTCCTGGATGGTGTGAAGCTTCTTGAGTGTTGATGGAGCTGCACTCATCCAGGCAAGTGGGGGATATTCCATCACACTCCTGATTGTGCTTTGTAGATAGCGGACAGGCTTTGGACTGTCAGGAGGATTCCTAGCCTCTGACCTGCTCTTGTAGGCACAGTATTTATATGGCTAGCCAAGTTCAGTTTCTGGTCAATGGTAATCCCCAGAATGTTGATAATGGAGGATTCAGTGATGGTAATGCCATTGAAGGTCAAGGGAGATGGTTGGATACTCTCTTGTTGGAGATGGACATTGCTTGGCACCTGTGTGGCACAAATGTTACTTGCCACTTATCAGCCCAAGCCTGGATAGTCTACAGGTCATGCTGCATTTGGACATGGACTGCTTCATTATTTGAGGAGTCGCAAATGGTGCTGAACATTGTGCAATCATCAGCGAACATCTCCACTTCTGACCTTATGATGGAGGGAAGAGCACTGTTGAAGCAGCTGAAGAGGTTTGGGCCTAGGACACCGTCATAGAACCATAGAAAAGTTATGGTGCAGAAAAAGCCATTCAGCCCATCATATCTGTGCTGGCCAAAAATAGAAAGAAACTAACTGCTTGTTATAATCCCACTTTCCAGCACTTGGTCAGTAGCCTTGCAGGTTATAGCACTTCAGATGCAGATCCAGGTATCTTTTAAATGAGTTGAGCATTTCAGCTTGAACTACCAACTTAGGCAGCGAATTCCAGATGTCCACCATCCTCTGGGTGAAGAAGTTTTTCCTCATGTCCCCTCTAATCCTTACACCAATCAACATAAATCCACACCGGCTGGTACCCTGAGGAACTCCTGCAGTGATGCCTTGGGACTGAGATGATTGACCTCCAAAAACCACAACCATCTTCCTTTGTGCTAGGTATGACTCCAACCAGTGGAGAGTTTTCCCCTGATTCCCAATGACTCCAGTTTTTCTAGGGCTCATTGATGCTACACTTGGTCAAATGCTGCCTTGATGCCAAGTGCAGTCACTTTCACCTCACCCCTTGAATTCAGCTCATTTGTCTATGTTTGGATTAGGGCTATGAGGTGGTCAGGAATTGAGGTTGGCCCTGGCGGAACCCAAACTGAATGTTACTGAGCAGGTTATTCCTGAGTAAGTGTTGCTTGATAGCACTGTCGACGACATCTTCCATCACTTTGCTGTGTAGACTGGTAGACTGATGTGGTGGCAATTGGCTCAGTTGGATTTGTCCTGCTTTTTGTGGCTACTGAACAGTTTTCCACATTGCCGAGCAGATGCCTGTGTTGCAGCCAGACTGGAACAGTTTGGTTAAGGACGCAGCTAGTTCTGGAGCACAAGTCTTCAGTACCATTGCTGGAACATTATCAGGGCCGATAGCCTTCCAGCGTATCCAGTGCCTTCAGCCGTTTATTGATATCACATGGAGTGAAACGAATCAGCTGAAGGCTGGCATCTGTGATGCTGCAGACTTCAGGAGGAGGCTGAGCTGGTTCATCCACTCTGCACTTCTGGCTGAAGATTGTTGCAAATGCTTCAGCCTTGACTTTTGCACTGATGAGAAGGCTGAAGTATTTGTGATGTTCTTTGTTGGAGATTACCACTTACTGCCATCTTTCAGCTGATGAGTCAGTACCATTCCATGTCAAATGCCACTTGGAAGATGTACTGGGGGCACTATAGGTACAGACTGTACTCTGTATGGAGGACTTCAGTGTCCATCACCAAGAATAACTCAGCAGTGCCACTACTGGCTGAGTCATGAAGGACATAGCTGTCGGCCTGTGTCTACAGAGGTGATGACAGAACCAACACAAAGGGAACATCTACTTGACCTCCGCCTCACCAGTCCACTTGGTGCAGATGGACCTGGCCATAACAATGTTGGTAGGAGTGATCACCACTCTACTTGTGGAGACAACGTCCTGTCTTCACACAAGAACACCCTCCATCATGTTGTGTGGCACTACCACCAGGTTAAATGGGTTAGATTAATAACAGATTTATTAGCTCAGAACTTTGCACCCAAGAGGCACTGGCAGGCCATCAGCAGTAGCGAAACTGTATTCCATCACACTTATGACCAGGCATATCCCTCATTCTACCATTATAACCAAGCCAGTGGACCAACCCTGGTTCAGTGAGGAATGCCAGGAGCAGCACCACCAAAATTGAGGTGCCAACTTATCACTGGTGAAGCTACAACACGATTACATGCATGCTAAACAGTGGAATCAATATCCAATGAACAGGGCCAAGTGATCTCGCAACAAGGGATCAGATCAAAGCTCTGCAGCCCTGCTATATCCAGTCATGAATGGTGGAGAACAATTAAACAACCAACTGGGGGAGGAGACTCCATGAAAACCTCCATCCTCAGTGATGGGGGTGCCCAGCACATCAGTACAAAAGTCACGGTTAAAGCGTTTGCTGCCATTTTCAGCAATATGTGTGAAGTGGCTGATCCATTTCAGCCTCCTCCTGTGGTGCCCAGCATCATGGCTATCGGTCTTCAGTTCATTCAACTCACTGCACTTGATATCAAGAGATTACTTAGCACTCTGGACACAGAAGACGCTTTGGGCCTTGGCAGCAGTACTGAAGACTTGTGCTCCAGAACTAGCTGCACCCCTGGCCGAGCTGTTCTAGTACAGTTATAACACTGGTATCTACTCAGCAAAGTAGAAAATTGCCCATTTGAGTCCTGTCCACAAAAAAGCAGGACACTCCAATCTGTCAATTACTACCCCATCAGTCTACTCTCAATCTTCAGCGAAGTGGTTGAAGGGTTCAGTGACAGTGCTATCCAGCAGCACTCACCAGTAACCTACTCACAGATGCTCAGTTTCCCACCTAGAAGGATTGGAGCAGCAGGTGTGTATGAAATCTCCAATCCTGACTTGGAAATATATCAATGTCCTTCATTGTTCCTGGGTCAAAATCCTGGAACTCCATCTCTAACAGCGCACTGTTGGGGTCCCTTCACCACATGGACTGCTGTTGTCCAAGTAGGTGGTTCACCACCATCTTCTCAAAGGCAGTTCCGGATGGGCAATAAGTGCTGGCCTTGCCAGTGTCAGCCACATCCCATGAAATCATTTTTTAAAAAGAGGAACAGGTTATTCTTTCAAATATTTGATCCATGTACTGGACAAACAATCAAGAGGTCAGAGAATTTGAGTTCAAACCCTAAAGTGACAGTTTGAAAATTTGAATTTGCTTTTCAAAACTTCTGTAAATAAAAAGCTGGCAATGGTAAAGATCACCGCAAATTATCATAAAAACACAACTGATTCATGAAGGTCATCTTAAAAAAAGAAATCTGCCATCTTTAACTGGTCTGGTGTACTTGTGACTCTAGTTCCAAACTAATATGATTGAGTCTTAATTGACCTCTGAAGTGGCATAACCACTCAATTGTATCAAAGCTTAGAGCAGTTCAAGAAGACAACCCACGACAACCTTCTCAGGGTAGCTACAGACAAGCAATGCATGTTGGTCTTGCCATTGATGCCTGAGAACGTATAAAGATAATGAACAAGGGCCTCTGGTTTCTTCATATAGATATGAAATATTCACAGAAGAAAATAAGCAACCTTGTTCTTAAGCAAAAATAGGATACACTCTTTTGTCTAAGTCACTTAAGTACTTTGGCAAGATAAATCAAACTAACAACACATAAAATGTGCTTTTTCTCCATGTTATTAATTCCTGCTTTCAAGGCTGTCTTTCTGATAAAGTTATCAGCTCGTACAACCGATTATATGTAAAACCTATAGACAAAAACACCAGGATTTCTTTGGATTGATGTGTAATGGGGTTTTCACTAATTGACTGAAGTTGCGATAGTTGATTAGCAGAATCCCTGTGGAATTTCCAGTCAGACATCTTAAGAATGGTTGCATAGAAATGTTGACAGTGCCCACAAATATACAATGTCAAGGTTTGGGTATAGTGACAAATTGAAAGACCCCAATCAATCTTAAATGCAATCTATTCACACTGGATCAAAACTCCTTTAACTTTAGTTGATTTTTTTCTGATCAGAGCAAGCAGCCTGGGGCTACAGAGGTGTTCTCGTGGTACATTGGTTCTTAGTAACTTTGCAGTGAAAGTACTGGGACCTTACTTTGGCAGTCAACTATGTATGTTTTGGCTTCCTCCTCTTCCTTATGCACATGCTGCCGCTCATAAGTGTTGGCTGCAGGAAATGGATCAGCTGCCATATGACACCTGGCTCTACCTCTCCACCACCTCATTTCATCTCTTTTGAGCTGTCAAATTTCCTGTCTAACAATAGGAATGGATAATTCACAACTTCCTGATTCGAACATGGCCAAGACCAAGCCTTGGTAGCCTTTTCAACCCTAAATCCCAAATCTTTCTATTGCTGAAACTGCTTATTTTCACCTCTGCTCCATACCTTAACCTCTTCAGTGAAGAAACAGTTATCAGCATTTTGCCCCCTGCCTGCCGCTACACTATCTCTCATGAAGGATCAACATTCTTGCCTCACACTATTCAGGGTCTCTTTAGCATCTGTATACAGAGATAAAACCTTCCCCAGCACCGCATTATACTTCAATGAGGCTAAGGCTTCCACTGCTTTTCACCCATCTAAAATAGACATTAGACACATTTTGGTCAGGTATTCCTGCCCTGTAGAAACTAATGATATTCCAGATGTTCTCAAGGACAAGCCTTCTGTTGGCCATTCACGGTGGTTGTAAGTATTGTACCAAGTCCTGTGAATTAGAAGCTATCACACAACTCTTGCTAATATTAAGTTCTTGGGCAGTGCTTTGTCTCCCTAACTGTCCCCAAATTCCCTTTTAGATCAGCAATTGTTTCTATCCCACCTCAATGCATTTCTAACTTTGATTCTCCTGCATATTGTCCCTGTGTGACCTACTGAGTTGGGCTGACAACACATTCACTGGGTGACTGATAGTCATCAGGTTTGCTGACCTGCCTACCAGATAATTGATGAAGGGCCTCTGCACAGCATTTGTTGGGTTCCCTATGCTCACAGTTAGTTCATTGTCTATCTGGCTTTGGCTTTTTGGCCTTTGACTAGGCAACCCCACCCTTAAATCACCGGGGACCAATTCCAGAAACTAATATTAATTACCTGTTTCAATGTAGGATGTTATATTACTCCCCCCCCCCAAACCCCCCAAACCATCATCCTATAACTGCAATTTTGATATTTCATCCATTTTATTGGCAATTATCGGTTACTATTGTCCTGCCCTTTCCATAATATTGTAAACTTGCACTGTAATTATTTGATGTCAAGTTAAAAGCAGAAATAATTGCTTATTTTGGAACATCACAATCTGTACTCTACAATGGATCTATGCATGAAAACTCAGCATGTATTATCACAACATGATAAAGCCAAACTTTCTGCTCTAATTTATCAATCTTTATCATTTGTATGTCCTTGCTGTACACATATTGTGAGAAATAAAGGCACTCATAAAGTTACTTTCATGATCTCATGACATTCCAAATGCAAATTAAAGTATTTTGAAATGTAATTACTGTTGTAAGGTAAGAAATGCAACAGCCAATTTGTACTCAGCAAATTCAAACTAATAGCAATGAAATAAGTGACCTATCATCTGTTTTAGGCATTGGCTGAGAGATATAACTGTTGGCCAGGATCCAGGGAAAACTCCCTGTTCTTCCTTGCACAGTATATTAATTGTAGCTTTAAGGAACGTAGTGACTGTAGCTTTAAGATTTATTGTGTTGTATAGCATCATGTGACAGTGTGAACAAATCAGCTCTAAGCGCAGGGAATCTTAGAGTTCTTCTTCTAGTTGTGGAGCTTGATGGAAGCATGTAACTGCTGCTGCAGCCTGTAAACAAAGTTCAATGTTTTGAATGAGAAACTAGTCTGGAAAATCAAGTCCATAACACATAGTACCATGGAATTCTTTTACATCCACCTGAGAGAACATTAAATGTGTTATTTATGTTTATATACATTTTTCTTCACAGCTGTATAATTATGCACTATTGCAGCATTATCATTATATTGTAGGGACACAGACGCAGAACTTTTAATACAGATTGTATGTAATAATAGTTTTCATGACGCTTGACAACCTGATTCAAAATCAATGATTCTAAGTAGGATTCAGTTTTAACAGTAAGATATGATTCTAAGTCTGATCTTCTTAACTGCTGCCATTCTGATTATGAATTGCCAAGTGGTGTGGAATATTGCTTCTAACCTGCACTTTGACCACCTTTTACCAGGAGTGTGTGATACCATTCAAGGAGCAGGAGCTGCCTTAATGAAATTGAGAGAAGCATGCTGGCAAGTTGAGAACATAGAATAAATACATTTCCTGTAAAATATCAATGTGTATATTGCATCTGCAGGCAAGTTTTAATGGCCTGTGAATCTGGAGTTTAAGTTGATTTATGCATCTGTGTGAGTGATATTTCATCAGACAATAACATTCACAAGGAATAGGGAAGTTTCAGTCAAAGAAATTGCCCTATGGAAACCCATCTGTCATTGAGTTAACTGCAATATGGACAGAAGAGAGGCCAGTGAAATTTGAACAGCAGGTTGAAAACTGTGGACAGATGTGGTGTCACCTTTCTTAGTAGATGACTGCTGTACTTAAGAAATCTCCCCTCTGCTTGTCACAACTTGACATTCTAAAACAAGTCCATTTCTGCCCAGTAGTTTTGCAATCCTCTTTCTCTGGCTGTGGAGAAAATTCATCAATTGTTCCTGCATTGAAAACAGTAGGTTGGATGACTCATTCAATATATCATTGGGAAAATATGGTCAGGTTGTAATTCCTTCATAAAATCATAGCTGAATAGTTCCAAAAATGATGCT
Source organism: Carcharodon carcharias (assembly GCF_017639515.1). Taxonomy (NCBI): domain Eukaryota; kingdom Metazoa; phylum Chordata; class Chondrichthyes; order Lamniformes; family Lamnidae; genus Carcharodon; species Carcharodon carcharias. The sequence continues at coordinate 71,010,041 of NC_054477.1, read as the reverse complement.
AGTCTTGAGCTGCACTGTCGTGTTTATGCCAGGAACATAAGAGCTGTTGCATTTGCACCTTAATATTTTGTATCAGATTAATTGTTTTGTGAGAAATACAGATAGCAAAGCTTCACATTCCAGTTCTCTGGCCTGTGAAAATCTCTCCCAGTCAGTATCGTCACCTGAAAATGTGATTTCCTGTTTTGCAATCATTCAAGCATAGATCTAATGACCATTACCAAACTTTTCTGACATCAGAAATATTAATTCACCTCTCTCTCTTTCGCTCTATCTCTCTCTCTAGTGAAATTTCTCCACATCAACCTATGGTCTCACAAACTTGCTAACTGCCCACAATTTCAATGGGCAAACAGCTTTTTGCTCATTCCTCCTTTGCACCACTCAAACGTATCTACAAAATTCACTTTTCTGCCTCTGGTTGACTTTTGCTGTTACAATTGTTTCTATGCAAAGGAGAGTTGATCTTTATTTAAAAACAAAAATTAATCTGTAGATAGAATTCATCAAGCCTGTGCAGTGGGGGTGACCATTTGACTTAAGTTGTGGATGTGTGCTACCAATCTGTAGCTCATCTGTGCCTTTTCTACCTGTACAGTTGACTATGCCAATGATCTCCTGGCTGACCGTCCATTTTGCATAAACTTGAGCTCATCCAAAACGCTATTGACTGCTACCTAACTCACATCAAACCTCATTTCCTTGCTCACACTATGCTCACTTTGGCTCCCAGCCCAGCAATGCCTCATTTTAAAATTCTCGTTTTTGTTTTCAAACCCTTCCATAGTGTCATCTCTCCCTATCTCTTTAACTTGTACCAGCCCTGCAATCTTTCAAAATCTCTCTCCTCATTCAATTCTGGCCTTTTGTGCATCCTCAATTTTCATTGCTCTACCATTGGAAGCCATATCTTCAACTGCCTAGACCCTAAACTCTGCTATTCCCTCCCTAAACCTCTTTGCCTCTCTACCTCTCTCTCCTCCTTTAAGATGCTCTTTCAAACATTACTTTTGACTAAGCTTTTGGACACCGGTCCTAACATCTTCTCAGTAATTCAGTATTAAAATTTCATTGTACCCAGCTCCTGTGCAATACTTTCGGCCATTTTACCAGGTTAGAGGTACTATATAACTTAATGTTGTTTTTGAATGAGGTGGAGGGGAGTGTAGGACACTAATTATTGGTCCTTCTGTTACTTGGTTAAAGGATATAACAGCCTCAGGTAAACTTGGGCGGCCTCCTTGCAGGTTTGGTGAGGATGTGGGTTACCCTCCTAATCGGGCACTCAGTGGCCCATGGAAGGGCCCCATGGCAGCAGCCCAGTGGCAACACCACCCAGCCTCACGAATCACTCTTTTGTTGGGGCCCACTGGTTTGATCCCGGCAAGCCCAACTCCATTTACTTTGGTCAGAGGATGGCACCCATTCTGCTTCCCCAAGCCGGGTGCAGTTCCAGAAGTGATCGCTGTTCCTGGTGATGCTGCTGGAACTGGAGAACTGCTGGCTCTCCAATTGGTTGGAAGCTCTTGGGAGCAGGGCCCCATCCCTTAAGGAACAGGAGCTCCAATGACAGCTAATTAGCTGCCTGATGAATGGGGCTCCCAGAAATGGCTGCCCCAAATTTCTGAACCATAGCTTTGGCCACCACTGTCCTATAAAATCCCAGCCTTAGGGTCTGTTTCATCTGGTCTTCCTGCATTAATTTGACCCCCCCAGGCCAATCATTTGCTCTCCTTTTTCTTCCACTTCACTCTTCACTGATCAGTGACACAGTCCTATGTCCAGATTGAAAAGGTGGCCCAGCCTCACAAGATTGGAATTCCAAGCCACAATTCAATATTTGTCATTTTAGTATAGAGAGCAATGTCAATGTGCAAAATGGCATGTAACAGTTACATCATGCCCATAAACCTAATTGACAAATGGACGCCACTTTTTTTTAAAAGAGAAGACAGCAACATGACCTTCACAAAATGGACTTCAGAAAGCCAGATTACTTCGGTTGTGGTTTTTGGACAGACAGAGACAATGTCTGGTAAGTTATTTGTTTTTGTTTGAGAAAGGAAAGAACCCTGCCTTGAAAAAACTGTCATCCCAGGCAGTGAAAAGGGGCTAATTCGTTTTACCTGCAAAATTATGGGTGGGATTTTCCGCACCTGCCTGTTGCTGGGATCTCTGGTCCCGCCACAAGTTAATGGAATTGTGGCTGGGGCGCTGCCTCACCCGTGGCGAGTCCCACCTGCGATGATGCCGGAAAGTCCTGGCCAATATTTTTTCACTCCAGAGGCTCAAGCACAATTTTGACTGAAAAGCCAGAAACTCCCCACGTCCATTTGTCTTCAAAGAATCAGGAGAAAATCTTTCAGGCCCTCACCACTTTCAACCACCATCTTAAGGACTGTAAACAAGTGACCTGTTTCTTGTGTTATGACGTGACAGGTGATGTGTGCCAGGCAGACCAAATCCAGGAGGGAAGCTTGACCACGCTATCACAACAATTTTGCAACTTGTATTTATTATGAGAAGATGTGTGCATTGAATTCAGAAGTAATGAGTCCACTAACAGCTTTTGAGATTTTAAAAATTAAACTGAAACGTTTATTAACAAAAAAAACTTCAAACACATACATTAGATTACAGTTACTTATAACAAATCCTAAAATTCCTAATTAACCTGACTCCCAAATACACACTCCCTTTAAGGCAGCATTCCAAAAATAGATTTCAAATTTAAAAAGCAAGCCAGCAAGTTACCATAGTGCCCAACAGGGGAATTCTAAAAGCTTTTTTCTAACTTAAGTTACTAGGCACAGCAGACTTTTGCAAAAATGGCTGGAAGCTTCTTCAAGGCTGTTTCACACACCCCTGTTAGATATTACATGGACCCCCAAAATTGCCTTCCATTCCTCTTTATATATGTTTCTCTCTCTTTAATCTCTAAATTCCATTGTTCCCTGGCCACGATTTTCCCATTGGTAAGCAGGGGAAGGAGCCCGCTCACTGATGAGTAAAATGACATGCGGTGGCGTTGGGTGGAATTCCCAATGTCGCTGCGCATCATTTAAATTTTCAGGTAGGTGGGGGCTCAGCAAAATCTGCTGTGCACCCGCCGACCTGTCAAGGGCCAATTGAAGCCATTGACAGAGTCATTTAAATAACTAATGGACCTGCCCGTCCAACCTTAAGGTTGGCGGGCAGGCCAGGAGCCCTGGTGGGCATTAGCAAAAGTATGAAACCTCATCCACGGGTGGTTGAGGTTTCATGTAAGTTTTTTAAAAATTTATTAAAGTTTTTTAAAAAGTTATGGACACGTCCCAACTCATATGACAGTGTCACATGAGTGGACAAGTCAAGGAATTTTTTTTTCTATTTCTAATAGATTTTACAGTAGAGCTGATCTCCCTGAGGCAGCACTTAGCCTCAGGGAGATGAGTGCGCTTATTCATGCGCATGCACGAAAGAGTGCACTCTCGGGTTTAGGGATTCCCCCCACCCGCACAGGAAGCGCATAGCTAGACGTCACGCTGGGCGAGCCTTAATTGGCTCGTCCACATAAAATGGCGGCGCGCCCCCAATCGGGAGCATCGATCAGAGGCACACCTCTGTGCACCCTCTCTTCAACTTCCCCTCCGGTGGGGAGAAAATCCTGGCCCATATGTCTTTGTAAATTTACTTTTCCCATAATATAAACATCTTTCATGTTGCCAATATGACCTCTTTCCTTTTGTGAAAAATAAACACACTGCTTGGCCTTGCTTATCTTGCCAATTGTAAACATCCTACCATCTCTTTGAAATCCAAGCAACTCCTTCACTTATCTAAAAATGCAAATTTCCTTCACACCTTATATGCTAAGACCTCATCCATGTTTTCTTATTAATATTTCAAATATCCTTCTACACCTAACTCCTTTTGATAATTTCAAGCTTGCTGTCTAGCTCACTACAATCCTACTTTACAATAACCCACAATAATACTATCAAAATTATTATAGCTTCATAACACTTGTTATTCTGTTTGTAATCTAAGTGCATGTTACATCTCTAGAAATCATCTTGTTGTGTGTGTCTGCATGTTTGCTGAGTGGGTGTTTCATTTGTGTTTTATGTGTTGTGAAAATAAATGTTTATCCTTTCTTTAGATTTAAACTTACAATAAAGCCTGTTTGTGTCCCTTCTTTAAGGTTACAGCACTCAAAAACTCCTCAAAAATACTTGTTGTTGAGGTCAGCTGAGAGGGAAGAAAAAGGGGGAGAATTATCCCACACCTCACCATCCGTAACACATGAGAAAGCAAAAGAGATAGATAATCACTTAAAAATTGGATGATTTGTGACTGCACTTTTGTGTACTTTAGTTCTTTTCCCTTATAATGGTGCTATTAGTATGTTGGATATAGCTGTAGTTTAAGTAATGGTAAGAATGTCCCACTGCACTCCCACTGTATCTACTTCTTTCTATAAGTTAAAAATCACTGGGATTCAGTTATAACAGTAAAATACAGGGAATTATAGAATACGATCCCAAAATACTAAAAGTTCCTGTCATTCAATCTAATATAAAGGGTTTTCATTTATTCAGTTGCCTTGAAGCATAGGGCATAATTCAGAATTGACTTTTGGTTGTGTTGTTTTTCTGAGTTATCAACTTTTGGGGGAGGCTTTGACAGTTTTTATCTAGTCCATCAGTTTTTGCAGCGACTTATAGATTGGCATGTTGAATCAAATTTGTGGCCTATCTGTCCGGGTTGGTCTGTATTATTTACTCTATCACAGCAATGTAGATAAATTAAAATTGGCCAATCTTCCCCCACACATACATCCTAAATCTGCAACTCTAAATAGATTGCTGAGTGCATTTGGAACCACTTTACATTGCATGCACTATTATCATGAAATTATGTATTTTTAAATCTAAAACTACCCCGTTTACTTGGAAAATGGCTAGCTGCTAATTTGTGTTCCAGGAGAGAATATTTTCAAAACAGTAAGGTCAGCAGTAATGTTCACCCTGTCACAAAATAAGTCAAAGTAATAAATAAATCAATTTGTCACGCTGAAAATTTTTAAGAAAGAACTGTGAATGAAGATCTTCTACCTTCTGCATTACATCATTATTCTGGAAGCTTCATTAGTCACAGCAACTGCAATTATTCCAGACTGGTTATAAATGATTAGTGTTCTCTTTTAACAATAAACACTTCTGCAGAGCCTGCTGTTACTGAGTAGTAGTTAGTGGTGTAATTCTTATCCTTGTCTCACTTAATGGGTTTCTAGAAGGTATTGCATAAATGCATTTGCAAATTGTGAAGAAATCTAGTCACTTCAGGGTGTTTATTTTTTTTTCTTGCTGCTGCACCTCTTCAAACCTTTTGCTCTGAAGTAATTGTATCAAAATGTAGTTTTGCACTTTTAAATTTAATTGTCTGTGCAATTTTACTTCACACAGTATTGTTAAGAGCAGGCTTTATAATAAAGTTTCATGATCAGCAATATGATGGAAGCAAATTTTAATATCACAGTTAGTGTCTTACATGTTAATATGAGCTAGTGGTGCAGTGATGATCATGTTCATGTTAAGTGGGGGAATACATTACTTTATACGGACATGTATAAATTTAAGACCATAAATTCTAATTGTTAAGTAAGCAGAAACAGTACCAAATGAGAGTTTAATTGTTTGGTGAAGGAACTGAACTGAGAAGATTGGAAAATCCTTGTAAGATGCAGTCTCCTTAGCACCCAGCATTATGTAACTGACTTTCTGTTACTTTTAGGATTGTTTTGAATCTGTAATAAAGCATGACACACAATACATTCACAAACTGTACTTTTTATTAAGCAGCAGATCTCTATGGCAATGCTCATAGTGACTTGGAGGATACACTTTTCTTTATCACTAACAACAGGAGTGTTAAGAATGTAAGGATTAAAATCAAGACCATTGATTTACAGCAGCTGAATATATCAAATTTTATTTTTATAATAGTCTGGAACTTTTTCCTTTTGCATTGGAGCACCACTGTATCTGCCATCCTTTGAAAACTGAAAGTGGATGGCCTTTATTTCATACATATTGCTCTATTTTAAATCCCTCACCATTCTTTAAAACTGGGATAATATTCAAGATGTCCCAGTTGGAGATAGGTATCTGGTATTTAGCAGTACTTATAAAGGGAAATGGAGTTTGAGGAATCTCTGGGATTTAGGAACATTTAGGGATTGTTTTTTGGAATTGAAATAACTGTGTAGAACTCTTAAACTTTGACAGTACCTCACTGGGATTGCTCAGGTTTGGCACATTGGAGGGATCCTTTCATCTGGTATCACTGTAAAGGGTGAATATGATATTTCACAGAACTGAAGGGGTGGATAGAATATGGTGTCATGGACTGAATTTGTGTGTTTTATTGTTGTCCATGATTAAAGTGTTTTAATATGTGAGGTTAGTGTATTTTCTTACCTTCAAAGTGATTTGTCCCAATTTAAATAATTTCAGCAGCAAGATTTTGTGAATTTAAAAGTAAAGATTATTTATTATCACACACTTGCCATGGAGGTTTAAAACATGACATCTCACACATGCCATCACACACACAAAGATTAGATACAGATGGAGGAATAAAACAACACAATTACGATCTGGAGTGACATGACCCACTGGGGATAGTGTGCTGCAATATCAAGCCCCATTGCTCCCCAAGCTGTGACAAATGTGAAAAGTTTAATCAACCCACCTGATTGTTTAATTTAGGTTAACAGGACATGAACACCAGGTTTGTAAACTTAATAAGTAAATAATTGTTTATTGAACAAATTGTCTTTTAACCAGTGGCAAAAGAAAGAAATATGAACTGCTAATTTCTAACTCTATAACCTAAACTCTACCCCTTCTTGAATCCCTATACACACACATACAAGACACATAAGACACACAAAAACATGGATTTTAAGGGTGCGTTAAAACAGTTAAATAGTACCATTTCCAGAGTAGAGGATTCGATGGGTTGGGCAGAATTTTATGGCCCCATTTCGGTGGGGACTGGGCCGTAAAACTCGGCAAGACGTTCTAAACTTCATTGGCTTTGGTGGAATGTAAAATTCTGCTGCCATAAAATTTCACCCGTTGATTTTTGATCAATGTCTTACAAATTCCTTTCAGTTCTTTGTTGATGACACAAGGTGGTCTTCCAGCACTTTCAGTATTTAGATCACTGGTTGAGCACTTGCCTTTCAATGTCTCTAACAGTGATTTTCCCCTTTGCCTCTTGACAGGGGTTTTCAAAGAGAGAGCAGGTTATAGAGATATATAAGGACAAAAAGCCAGCTAGCTATTATTTTAGAATTATTGGAATCTTATACATACAGGAGAGAGAGATTTTAGGTCTATTTCTTTTCAGGCTAAGAGCTATTCTGCTGCACTTCTCTCACACAAACTCTGGTCACATGGCCAGAAGTCAATATAAACGTTGTTGCCAGGCAGTTCCCCATTAGACCAGAGTCCTCCTTGGCACCATCCTGACTTTCATGGCACACTCCATTCCAGGACAGCAATATTGTATATATCCCTCACTGTTCCAGTAGATATGTCCTTCAAACTGCAGCCATTGTAATTTTAATCCACAGTCCAACAAAAATAAGAAGATTTGGTTTTTTTTATTATTTATTGTTATTATTTCAATCTCTTTCATAGCAGGCCTGTAGTTTTTCATGTCACGAACATGTTCTTATGATATTACAGATTTTAAGGTCAACTGTTTTAAATGCTCATTTCCATTTTCAAACCTTTATGTTGCATTTAAAAAAAGTATGGACAGACAACATTGTACCTTCCAAAGTTTATTCAAACCTTGTCAAAATCAGATCTCTAGAGCTGGCTATGAAGAGTAATTAAAAATGCAAAGATCCTTCCAGAGATGTTTATTGAATTCTAAAAGGTGTGAAAAACACTTTTACTTCTGAGAGAACAGGAGACAGAAAAGGATTCAAAGGACCTCAACATAACTAACTTCTTTGACCAGTGGAACAATGTTTTGTCAAAATTAACATAGTAGCTATTTAAAGTTTTGAAACTGTATAAAGTCTGCTTGAGAACAGCCATTTTGTGTGTAGAACCCCAGGAAGAACTCTGAGAAACAACTTCAGAGAGGGTTCTTGGCTAAGGGAGGACAAGGTGGAAATTATTAAGAAATCAACAGATGTTCTGCCAAAAAAACTCCAGGCAATCTGCAAGTGCCAAAACCACAGAATTAATGAGGAATAGTAAGCCTTCTCTCTCTCCCAAAAGCCTGCTGACCTAATGAATCCATCTGAAAAAGCAAAGCTCTGAATAATCAACTGTAGAAACCTTTGCAGCTGCTGAACTGAACCTCAAGTTTCAACCCTTTCACTTTGGAAAGAAGGGATGCAAGCAACAGGCCCACAACAATACCTCACAGAGACTGATTTGAAATCTCGGGCAGAATTTTCCCAGTATTGCGCTAAGTGTGGAAGGGGCAGGTAAAATGAAGTCCTACCCGCCAATGAAAATGGTGGGTTCTCTTGCCGTATCTTCCTGAGCCCACTTCATTATTTATTCATTCCTGAGAAACACACCGTTTCCATAGCTGGCGGGCAGTCATTCGCCCGCTCACCAATACCCCACTATTGCATCATGCCGGTGGCCATCTTTAAAAGGCAGCTGCCAGCAAAGCGCTTATCACCACCAGCTCAACATCGCTATCCGGGAGGCATGGCCAGCAAAGGAGAAAAGACTGCAGCCCCCTGCTTCAACAACGGGTCCCTTGAGTCACTGCTGGATGCCGTGGAGGCCCGACGGGATTTGCCCTGCAACCACTCTGGCCACAGGATGGGTAGCAATGTCACCAGCCTGGCTTGGGAGGCAGTGGCAGCGGTGGTCAAAGGAGGACACCACCCAGTGCCGCAAAAGGATGAATGATCTCTTCCACTCCACCAGGGTAAGTCACTCTTTTCATCACTTCCAATTTACACATTCACAAACCCATCACACATCCACAGGGCCCTCACTCACTGCCACTGCACACACCAGCATTGTCCTCATCCCATCCTTGGGACCACTCACCACCCACACAGATCAGGCACAGATACATATCATCTGGCCCAGCAGGAGTCCTGATACACTCTCCCCATCTCTATCCATGCAGGACAAACTGGCTCACAACAGGAAGCAAAGGTCGCAGACAGGTGGAGGGATGCCGGAATTCAAAGTTCTGACAGAATTCGAAAACAGCCATCCAGCTGGCTGGCGATGACCAGGACCGATCCTGTGCTGTTTGTGAGATTGGCGCTGCTGTACCAAATGAGGATCCAGCAGTGCAATATCCATCAGACAACCATGCTGTGAGTGATGTGTCCTGTTTCACAGGCCACTGCCATGTAATAATTATCTCCCCACGCTTTCGCAGGCACATCTTTCAAACAGCTGACAGAGTCCACAACCCAAAGCCTCCAATCAAGCTCTGAAGAATCCTCTAAAGAGGAATTTGAAGGCACCTTCCCTGAAGTCCATCACAGCACTCACCCACACCCTCCATCAGCACAGAGACACACACCTCAGTGGGACCTAGCTTTAGATCAGCCTCGGGATCAGAATCTGGTGAGCACATCGCACTGTCTGATCCACAGCAGGCAGAGGCAGGGACTTCTCAGGCCCCCAGCACTCGGAGGACTGCTGGAGGCCAGAACGTTGCTGAGTCCGAGTCAGATGATGAGCCTCTGGACTTGGTCGTGTCACAGTTTCTGGAGCTGCAAAGGCAAGCTCGGGAACATCAGGAAGGGGTGTCCACTGCACTTCTCAGATTGCAAGGCATGATGGAGGAATCCGTCCACCTTCAGGCTGAGGTCATAGCACCGGCATTGCAACGCACTGAGGTCAACACTGGCAGGATGGCGGCCACCATGGAGACCTTGGTCCAGGACGTCGCTCCTGCACTGCGTGGGCTCAACTCTATCGCTGATGTCACAGTTGACGTCCAACAGTGTGGATGCAAAAGGGGTGCTGGGCAGCTCGATCTCACTCCAGCTATCCCTTCTGCTTACGGAGTCAGCCGGGGCTCTTGAGCACCCATAGGGAGGAGGATCAGCAGGTGCATGCTGCGGGGCCATCCACCCAGGTGACTCTGGGAGTGACCGGCCATCCGAATCGCCTCTTCCTGTCTCTTCCGCAGCTCCAGCTTCACAGACTGAAGGTGCCACTGCCACATAGCAGGACCCTGAAAGCAGGCTGGGGCCCTCTAAGTGTCGACCTTCCAGAGTCCGCCCAACAAGGTCATCACAGACAGGGTGTCACAGTCAGCAGGCTGCCTCCAGCTCTGCTCTGGATGTCTGGGGAGCACCAAGACGTAACGGCAGGTTTAGGAAAGTTAGGTAAAAGTAACTCTTTTGAGTACAAACACGCTTCCATCTGTTCCTATTCAGATGAAGTTACATTGTTTCATAGTTTGCCATTGTGAGATTTGAACTCTTGATAATCTTTTAAATGAAAACCAAATCAACAAAATTGGGATAAATCAGGCACAGCCCCTAATTCAGGTCAGCTGTAAAACCAAGAACAAAGTTTAAAGGAAACTTACAAACTTTAAATCAAAATGTGTTGAACTCTTGATCTTGGGGTTACAAACCCAGTACCATAACCACTTGGCTATTTAGGCCAAGGTAAAAGTAACTCTTTCGAGTACAAACACATTTCCATCTGTTCCTATTCAGATGAAGTTACATTGTTTTTCATAGTTTGCCATTGTGAGATTTGAACACTTGATCTTGGGGTTACAAACCCAGTAGCATAACCACTTGGCTATTTCGGCCAAGGTAAAAATAGTTGCACAGCCTGGGCACGGGTGTTGATCACGTACATATTGTTCACTGTTGTCAATAAACTCGTAAGAATGTCACCCTGCCTGTGGCTCCTTGTTCTGATGAGCAGTGTTCTTGTCACTCAGATGTGAAACCTTTCTGCACAAGTGTCTCAGTTCAGGGCCTCTTCTCTGTGCTCTGTGCAGCCTTCAGACCATAGTGATGGTGCAGCCTCACACTCACTGGACACACTGTACTGATGCTGCACCTCGGAGTGCTGGTCATTGCTGACAGAATGTAGTGGGCAGGCTCCACAGAGTTCTCTCATTCTCTGTTTGTACTCTCTCAGCACCTTTAAGGTGGGGCTGGCCCCCGTCGCACCAATACCTGTGACTAGTGATGCTGTGCTCCAGCTCCTGAAGGACTGATGTACTGAAGGCGGACACAGTATCAGATGCATCTAAAGTTTCATGGCTGAGTCTCTGAGATGGCCCTGATCGTGGAGCGCAAGTAAGCTGCCCTCGGCTAGACAGGAGTCAGACATTCTCAGAAAATCTATGGAGTGTCCTCACTGCATGTTGTCATCATCCTCCTGTGATCGAGTGACTATTAGGGATTCCACTGCATCTCCATGAAGGAGCATTCTCACAGAGGGTATTGGCACTGCCACAAGCCAGACTGGAGCCAAACATTCACAACTGCAATGTGAGGATCTATGGGGACACCTCACTGCATGTCGTCGTCATCCTCCACAAATCTAGCAGCTATGAAGGCCTCCCGAGTGGACCTGCCTTATCTAGCCAGTGCAAGAGCCTCATCTCCGTCATTGTCACCACCGAGGACCCCCTCACCCTCATCCCTGTTGGCGTGCTCCTCATCAGAGGAGACATGCAGCTCCTCATCAGAGGAGACATGCAGTTCCTCATCGGAGGAGATGTGCAGCTCCTCCATCGCCTCCACAGCGAGCTCCTCTCCCCATTGGAGTGCCAGGTTGTAAAGGGCACAGCAGACAATGACGATGTGTGACACCCTCTGTGGACTGTATTGCAGGGCTCCACCAGTCCGGTCCAGGCACCGGAACCACGTTGTCAGCATCCTGATGGTCTTCTCCACCAAGTTGCGAGTTGCAGCATGAGCCTTATTATAGCATTGCTCTGCTGCCGTCTGAGGCTGCCGCACGAATGTCATCAGACACGGCCTCTGCGGGTAGCGTTTGTCCCCAAGGAGCCATCCCTGCGGCCTCTGCGGACCCGAGAAGACTGCAGGGATCTGTGAGCGACTCAGGATGTAGGTGTCGTGCACACTCCCTGGAAACCATGCACATACCTGCAGGATGTGTTTCTGTTGGTCTCATCAGCTGCATGTTCAATGAGTGGAAACCCTTGAGGTTGATGAAGTCCACTGAGTGTAGCATTACAGACCTGAGCGCCACATGAATGCAGTCCATCACACCCTGCACCTGTGGGAATCCTGAGATCAGGGCGAAATTGAGCACCGCTGTCACCTTCACAGCCACTGGCAGGGAATGCCCTCCATGTCTCCTTGGTGCCAAGTCCTGCAGTAAGTGGGAAATGTGAGCCACCAGGTCCCTAGACATGCGCAGTCATTGGCGACACTTTTCTCGGTCAAGTGCAGGAATGACAGGCGGCATCTATAGACCCTGGGTGTCACTAGGCGCCGACCAGCCACAGCTCGCTGTCACTCCTGGCTAGTGTGTGCGGGAGCGCCTGCTGCCCCTTCTTCACGAGGTTGCTGCTCCTGCCCTTGTGCGGCCAGGTGCCTCAGTCGCTCTCTCCTCCGTCTTCTATGGTCTCTGTAGGCCATCAGACATACAGCTAGGTCACCAGGATCCATGATCCTGACGTAGTCCTCCTTCTGCAGCATGAAAGAGAGATGTGTTTATCATGGCTGTATTTAGCACCTTTCCTGGCCCAGTGTGAATGCCCCTTAATGCTTCCCGGAGAGTGCTTCCTCCAGAGATGAGTCTGCTGCCTGGCTGCCCAGTCAACCTGTGACATGGGGGACACTGGTCCAAACCAGGATGCTGAGATTGCAAGGGGCTGTGAGTGCCTCCAGCAGTGACTGCTACAGGGCCAGCGTTGTTGAGGAGATTGTACAATGTGTGCAGTCCAACTGCTCCGTGGTCCAATAAAGTCATGGCGGACTTGAAGTCTGTGCTGGGGGTGGTGGGGGGAGGGGTTGGGGGGTAGTGGTGGGGGTAAGGTATGGAATGCTTGGTGGCCCTTTGGTGCCTCGACATTTCTTGCATGGGCAGGCAGTCTGGAACCCGACCCCAATCATATCACTGTGGCTGTGCCTGATCTGTCTTAGTTGCAGAGGCATGGTCACTTTGTACAAGCCTCCCTAATATATGACCACTCCCCTCGCTTACCCTGCCCCCTACCCCGATTGCATGTGTGCAGGATGCAGCTCCAAGGCAGCACTTGTTCCCCCTGACCCCCCTGCCGTCGTCTTCAAGGCTGGTCAACGCTTAACCGCACATCCTACCCCCCCGTCAGCAGTCACCTCCGAGGCTAGCCAACAATTGCCCCTGGACACCATTTCCCACCTCCCCTCCCCTCTGACTCAACAGTCGCCTCCAGCGCCAGGCATCAGTTGCCCCCAGTGCCCCTGAGTCCTTTAAACAACAGCCGAGCTGTGGAGAATGCTGCTGCTCACTCACCTCAGTTCCTCCAAAGTGAAGGCCGCCAAATGCATGCCGGTCCCACTGACGTGGACGGACAATACGGTGGGGTTCCAAGAGCCTGGTGGGATGGTTTTTTTAATTAAATGCTGATGTATTACAACTAGCTCCCCATTGACCGATAGCAGGAAACGCGGCCTCAGTTGGCGGGCTGAGTGGACGATTGCCACCAGCCTTCACACCGTCGTGAAGCAGGTCGCGCCATATTTTCCATGCAGGCCACTTATAACACCCGCTGCCAGTGGGCTCAGAAAATTCCACCCCTCATCTTTAAGTATCTTTTTCCTTTATCTGCATTTTAATCTTTGTACTTGTATTTTAGTGAACAAATTTATCATTTTTATTTAAATAACTTACAGCAGCAGTTTTGCAGTAGACTAGCATGTCTTCTTTAACACAAAGCATGTCATAAGTTAAGAGGGAGCTACATACACACACAAATTCTTATCTCATGGATCACTTTAGGGAAACGCCTCTTACGTGGTCATGACACTTAAATGAATTGATGCTTTGGCTGGAGCCTTGTAAAAGCAGAGAATTCTCAGTAAGCTGCGTGGCTTCATGTATTTAAATTGCCAGGAGGTTGGCTTTCAGATGAACTTACTGTTGGAACAGATTGGGGGGAGAATCCTCTCACTTTCAAGTTATAGCTCGTGTTATCTTGGCTGAAAAATTAGTTGCCTTGCAGCTGGTTTGATGGCTTGGATGGTGTTTCCGATGGTGACTGTCCCAAGCAGCTTCTGCTGTCATTTTTTAAAAGGTAATACACATGGCTGCCTTACCAGTGTGACCTGTTACAAGTCTAAAGACCTTTTCTAAATAAGGCGGTGTGTTAGACCAGTAAACATTTTGTGTTGTGGCATTTCAGACAGCCAAGGTCTTTTTGGGATCAGGAGCCAGTACAATACAATGAAAGGTCAATGAGATCCACTTCATATTCGTCTAAACACCCATTGAGTTTTGATGTGTCTATTGCCCATGATGAAGCAGAAAGATGAGTCAGCTGTTATAGTCTTTTCTTTGACGTTGCATCCTGAGCATGGGGGTGTGTGAGTTTCACAAATGGCTGTGCTTGTAAATATTTTAATTAGGGGCAAAATATTGTGCTCGTCAGGTGGGTGCGTATTTGACCCAGATGAGTGTAAAATGATGCACAATGATCTCAGGCAAGCTTCCCAAAGTCATCGCGTACTCACGTGATATTTCAGTTGGCAGGCGCGTGTGCGAGTTGGCAGTCATGCCCGCTGACAATTAATAGGCCTATTAAGACCATTAAAGATCTAACTGAATGAACTTTGCTCTGTGCCTCAGGGAGCTTTTCCTGCACACACCCACGCACATGTGCGAACTTCCATGCTCGCCTTCCTCCCCCCCCTTCCCCCCCCACCCCCCACCATACAGGCAGCACTGATTGGCCAGCCTGCATGAAATCACAGTCGGGCCCCGATTGCGGGCGGCGATTGCTTTCACGGCTGCTCCTGGGCCAGCCAGCCGCACCTGCCCAACGAGGGCAAAATTCTGCCCTAGGTATTTGCTTGAGTTTCAGCACTGTCTGGAGCTGGATACTGCCAAATCAGACAATGTGCTACAGCCATCCGAAACAGCTTTAGGTGTCCACTTCAAAAAATAAAGCTTTAAGGTTTGTAATATCTTCATGCCTGTACTGGGTATGACAAAGGGGTTTGATTCCTTATATGGTTCTTGATGTTTGTGAGCAGTGAGGAGTGAAGAAGGGCATGTACATGAGGGGCAGGCATCCCATGTTTAGCTCCACTGCCTTATGACTTCCTATGAAATTTTTGCAAACTTTGCACCTGGTGCTTTCTAATTCGTTCCTGAATGTATATCTCTGTATCTATCTCTGTCTCACATTGCTTGAATTTATATTTTCTCTTATCAACAAAGCACTGCTGAAAATTTCTACTTTGCTGTCTCCTTTCAAAATTCAACACAGGAATCTAAAATAATTTAACAAAAGACAATCTAGGCTTTATCTTCTATCCTGCTGGAAGATAGCTGTGGAAAAGAGGGCAAATTGGGTAGTGAAACCTGCTACCATGTTCCCGCCCTGACCTCCATTTCCCTCTCTGCACCTCGCCAGACATCCTTTCTCAGCTCTTTAATGTATGAGTAGGTTTGATTCACAGTCAGTTTTCCTTACTGCCTTTGTCCCCAGCAACGCTAAGAGAAAGGTGATGGCAGGCCCTGGGGCTGCAGTGGTGAGTCCTCAATGTCCAACAATGATGACTTTCCTCCCCAGTAACCCACATTTTTAGGCTTTGGTCTTGGCTGAAAAACTTTTTTTTAAAAAAAGTGCTATTCTCTTTGGGATTCTTCCACCTCTTTAGCAGTCCTGTTGCGACACCACCAGAATTCTTAGGTCTGCTCCCTCTTGTTGACATAAATTTATTGGGAGCTTGACCTGTAAACAAAATGAGTCCATATCCAAGAAATGAGTCAGGATCATAGCAGTGTCATAGCAAGAATTTGAAGTCCAAGTCTCAGTGAGAAGAGGAGAATCCAATCCCTTATCTCTGCCTCTCTCTGTCTTTCGCACCTTGATATACATTCTGAAGTCTATAGAATACATAGAAAAACTACAATAAATGTGGAATTATTACAGCCTTTTCATTTTTTCTCATACAGAAACAGTCTCTTTGCTAAAGAAAGAATGCAACATAAATTTTACTTGATTAAAGCTTTGAAGTTTAAATAATCTTGAAAAACATCTGAGTGGAAGCTGCTGTAAACTGAAGAAAAACATTCCAACAGTTTAGCTGGTTAAGTGGCTTGGTGCTGTGTTTGCAATTATGCACATTGCGCATGCTCAGGCTGCAGGATCAGCTTTCAGTTAACAGTCATTTCCCTGAGCAAAAATATCAAGTCCAAGCCTAGGCTTTTGAGCTGAGGCCTTCAAACTGTATTAAAGGTATTAAAATACAAAAACAACAATCTAATGACATTGCTATTAATTTGTTGTAATTTATTTTTGAGAAACTGTTGTTTATCGCTATACAAGACATTATAAATTTCAGTTATTGGGAAATAAATGACAGACATTAATGTTTTCAAGAAGCATTTTGAAAAAACCCAATTGATTCACCAACAAAGCATGATGGTGTTTTATTGACATAAGGGCTAAGAAATTCCAGCATGTCATTATGTCACTAGAAATACAACATTGGTCCAATTGGCCCACTTTGGCCCAAACTGCGTAATGTTTTGTAGCAGAGAGAAGGATTTATGGTTGGTTCTCATCAGATGCTGTGGTGATTTATTTCCACCCAACCCCCTATTTCCCTACCTGAAAGTCGATTGATGGCTTTGCTACAGAGAGGTTTGCAGCACAGAGCCCCAACCAAGAAGAATGTAGGCCTAGTGGTGGTAGGGAGAGAGAGATCACCAAGGAGGATAGATGGACCATGGTTTGGAAGAGTTGGTGACCACCTTGGGGGAGGCTGATGAATAGAGCATAGCTATGGTAGGTTGGGAATAATCATAGTGTGGGGAAGGTGATAGATCGCCGGGTGAGAGAGGGAGTTGGCTTGTTGGGCCTGGAGGAAGCACTCCTGCTCCTCCAAGACCAGAAGCAGTGCTGTCAAGGCAGTTACTCTGTGATCCAGCCTTTCTCACCTCCTTCTGCATGCTGGGTTTCCCAAGGCCAGGGAATTGGAGCTGACATAAGCTAAAAGTAGAAACCCTGTTAAATTGGAGCCATGCAGCCTCCTTAAAAGATTTCAACAGCCGACCTGCCTCCTGAGAGCTGATTGTTTACCTGTCCCATGTCCCACCTCTGTTAAAACTGAAGCGTATGAGTACAAGGTAGCGTGGGTTTGTGTTTGAAATGTTTAACAGTTTCCTTGCACCTGATCCTTTACTCCTGCTATGGTCCCATCTCAAGTCCTGGAGGGAAGGTCATTTAAACATTAGGGGTGGCACCACATCATTGGTGGTGCTACAAAGCAGGCACGGAATGGAAATGGTGACGTTTTGGAGAATTTCACTCTGAATAAAGAGCAAGCAGTGACAGAGGTTTTTTTAGCTGAAGATACAAGTTTACCAGAGGCCACCTGGTAATAGTTCCTCTATGTTGACCTTCCAAGCAAAGCCGTAATTAGTCCCTTCACTTTGGTCAAACCTACATAGGGCACATTTGCCAGCTTCCTGCAGGTATTCACAAAAGGTGAAATTTCCAGCAGGATTTTTCTGTGAAACTGAAGGGTTGGAGGCATGTTGTACCCTGCCATGAGTGCGCATACAGATTGAATTTCCTGTGGCATTGCTTGCATAAAGAGAGGCAACATGCTTATGTAACATTAAGATTTTACAGTGAAGTGTCCTCTTTTTAAGGCCACAATGTCTAATTGCTGTTCAGGAAGCAACGGATGAGATCAATCAAAACTTAAAAAGAGCAGATAGAAGGGGTCTGTACCATTTCTGGTCATATGAAGAAACCTCCTAGAATATATTCAACCAAAGTCACAACCCTGCATGAACTATTTTTGCTAACTCTTGCAAACTCACCTGATAATGACTTGTCTTGTCAAATGATCCCAGTCCTAATGAGGACTAAGGTAAACATAAAAGGCAAAATTCAAGATATTTGTGTCTTTGGGCACAGCTTTGCCCTTGGTGTGTGGGATCGGTGGAGGGGAGCAGAGGCGACAGCCAGCTTGGCAGTGTATCACGATTTCATGCGGGTGGGCCAATTAAGGCCTGCTCAGCGTGAGACATGGCCTGTGAATGAGCACGAAGGGGCAGGTAGAGGTGGGGACTTAGTGTCCACCAGAGGCAATGGTGACCCTGTGGCTAATTCAAATGCAGCCTCAGCAGCCCCTGGAAGACACGGAAGTCATGTGAATGGAGACCATAGCAGGTGGACGTGGCAGGCGGGAGGGCAGGTCAGCAGGGCAGTCGGCCCCTTGTTTCTCAGATGAGTGCCCCGATGCCCTCCCGGAGGAGGTGGCAGAGAGGAGAGAAACACGTGTCCCCAGGGACCGGAGGAGGAGATCCCCCCCACCTCACCAAAAAGGCCTGGGAGGAGGTGGCATCGAGGGTCAGCAGCCACGATGTGGTGAAGCGCACATGGGTGCCATGCCAGAAGCGCTTCAACGATCTCCTGAGGTAGTGAAGGGTGAGTACCATTTTGGCATGGGTCACTTTGCAGAACAGTTAAGAGCTGCCATCCATGGAGAGAGCAGCAACTCTCATGGAGAGGCTCCTCCAGGGACTCAATCAGGGGTTCCTGGGGATGCATTCGGACCTGCAAGCCCTCACACCGGCAATGACCTCAGGTGGTCAGTGTCATTGTGGGGGATGGATTGGGCACCCGGTATCCCAGCTAGGTGCCCATCCATCAATGATGAGCAGGGAGACCCAAAGCGACCTCACGTTGGCACACGAGCTGCCTGTCGTCTCTGCGGGCTCCTCTCTGGGCACTCTGGATGACAGCAGCAAGTCCTGCGGCCCTCTGCCAGTGACCGTAGCATCTGATGAGGCTGTGGCGACTGGGGAGGTGCCAGTCCTGGCACTGGCCGCTCCGTCCCAGGTGGGGCCAGCACAGGCTTCGCTGGCCAGAGGACAACCACCAAAGTCATCAAAGCTAACAAGACAGCAGAGTGAGCAGGCTGTCTCCAATGCTGGTGCCAGTGAGGGGGGAGCACCTAGGTATAGCACCCGCAAGTGATAACTTAAAGCACTTTAAACGAAACATAGCCCGATCACTGGCGTTATTTGTTTCCCCCATTTTTCTGCTCTTTTTTTAATGGTGTCTTGTAAAACACCGATCAATGTTAATTGCTGCAGTGTTTGTCAGTCACCAGTAAATGATATGTTTTTTTATGCAACTGGCCTCTGGATGCTTCATTTGTTCTGTAGGTGCCGGGTAAGCCATGATGTTATGATGGACGTGTGACTCCTTACACTATGTGCCATTACAATAAAGCTTATGTTGCTCACCAAGGAACTGGTCCTATCAGGGATCGAGTATGGCACCTGCAGCCCTGGCATGTGGTGGTGGTTCTTATTTTGTAAGCTAGCTGAAGGAGCATTGGATCAAAGCATCCCAGGTGTCCCTGCATCCCTGGAGGTTACCCATAAGACCATAAGACATAGGAGCAGAAATTAGGCCATTTGGCCCATCGAGTCTGCTCCGCCATTCATGGCTGATAAGTTTCTCAACCCCCTTCTCCCGCCTTCTCCCTGTAACCTTTGATCCCCTTACCAATCAAGAACCTATCTATCTTGGTCAGGTCAGCGTCTATCCCCTTAGCATTCTCCTGACAATGCTCATCCTTGGACTCATTACTGGACTCATTGTCTGTTGCCTGTGCAACTGTGTCAAGATCGTATTCCTCCACTGCGCCACCCCCTTCCCAGTGCCAGATTGTGGAGAGTGCAGCATGCAACCATTATCAGTGACACAAGATCTGGGGGGTATTTGCAGTGTGCCCCCTGAATGGTCTAGCCATTGGAAATGCATCTTGAGAAGACCTATGGTTCTCTCTACCACAGCCCTTGTGGAGGCATGACTCCTATTGTACCGCTGCTTGGCCTCTGTTCTTGGATTGCGGAGAGGCATCAGGAGCCACCTCTTCAACAGCCCTTGTCACCCAGCAGCCACCCATCCAGTTGGGCTGGAGCACTGAAGAGTCTCTGCACCTGGGAGTGTCTCAAGATGTAAGCGTCATTGGAGCTGCCTGGGTACCTTGCACAGATCTGTAGAACCTGCATCCTGTGGTCACACACTATCTGCACGTTCATGGAGTGGAAGCCCTTCCTGTTGACGAAGGCACCCGGCTGCCCCACTGGCACCTTGATGGCTACATGTGTGCAGTCGATTGCACCTTGGATGCGGAGGAACCCAGCAATCGCTGCAAAGCCTCTGGCTCACTCTGCCTGGCTGGCCTGGTCCGTACGGTAAAGAATGAAAGTCAATGCACGCCTGAACAAAGTGTCTGTTACCAGTTTGATGCAACTGTGGAAAACTGATTGGGACACTGCACACAGATCCCTCACTGACCCCTGGAAAGAGCCGGAGGCCTAAAAGTTGAGGGCCACCCTGACCTTCAGTGCTACTGGCATGGGGTGCCCACCCATACAGTCAGAACTGATCTCAGGGCCGATCCTCTATCTCCCTTGAGAGATGGAGCCTCCTTTGGCATTGCACCTCGGACATATTGAGGTAGCTGCATCACCACCTGTAAACCCTGGCAGCAGGATATTGACGTCTTCTGCAGCCCCTTCCACCTTGGCCTTCCTGTTGGCTCTGCACCCCTTTTGCCTGCGGTTCTTCTCCCACAAGTCGCTCCCCTGGAAGCTGAATAGGGACACCTGGCCTCCTTTCCGTTCTGGCCCACTCTTCCTCCTCAGAGGAGGTGCCTCCAGCAAAGACCACAATCCCCATTACCAGGGTACGGGAAGGCTGTCTGTGTGTGGTGTGAATCCTCCGGCCTGGACAACAACACTGAGTCCTGAACTGAAGCCTTTTAATTCTATGAATGCAGCTCTGAAGCGAAATGAAGCTGTCCTGTTCACAGAAGCAAGCAGCAGCAAATGAAATCCTAAACTCCTCACTAATCACTTTGACAAGGCCACTGACCCCTCTTATTCCATCTGTGGATGAGGTTTGCAAATTGTCACCTGCCTTCCTGCTCATTTTGCCTATGTGTTGGCCTGAAAATCACATGGGCTATGTAAAGTTGGAGACATTTGGTGTCTCAAGGGCCTTAACTGGCCACTTAATTAATGGTGGGCGCGCCTTCTCTTTCATCACGAAATATCACGAGTGCGCATTGATGTTGGCATGCTCGGCCGACATCAACGTGCTTTATTTAACGCTCAGGCGTATTGGGCGTGCACCCGCATGCTAAGCGAAAAACCCTGCCCTTTGTTTACAGGCCTAAAAATTACTGTTTGCTATAATAAAAGAGGGATCACTTAACATACTCATTTGGCATTCCTTTGTTTACTATTTTCCTATGTTCACTATTTTAGCAGAGTTGCTAACTCGTTAACAACATACAGGTTACTATTTATATTCAAAGAGTGATTTGGATGGAAGACGGTCACATGCTGAAGGACTTTGTGAATGATGGGGTAGTCGGAGACAGACGACCTGTCGGACGCCCAAAGATTCACATCAAGACTGCTTGCAAGTATAACATGAAGGCTCTAGACATTGATCATCACACCCAGGAGTCACCAGCTGACCAAAGAGGAAACTGGCGACAGCTCCTGTGGGCTAGTGTGCACTTAGACGATGACCAGTGGTTTGGCAACATGCGCCAACATGGAAAACAACAACCCACAATGACACTTGGTAGTTTTATTGAGACGCCTGTGACAGAATCTACCTCTTAAGGATTGGCCTCTTCAGCCTTCAGCAAAGGTGCACCATATGAAGACACCCCACCTGAAATGGATTTGTTTACTGCATGTCCATCATCTTTCATAGATGGAAGGATGTGAGAAGAGTGAACAAATTAATGTTTTGTGAATGCATTAAGCAGATGTTTAATAAACAATGGTTATGTTAAGATCAAACAATAATTTCTTGACCAGTTTATCTTTTATAATTGTAGGAATTTATTCAATTGTTTAAAAAAGACAATAGATTGATGGGGATAAAGCAAAGATGTAAAATTATACTCCAAATACTTATATTCCTGCTGATTAATTACTGTCTGAGCCAGAGATAGGCTAGCAGTTCTGTCAAAGGGTCATGAGGACTCGAAACGTCAACTCTTTTCTTCTCCGCCGCTGCTGCCAGACCTGCTGAGGTTTTCCAGGTAATTCTGTTTTTGTTATACGCTAGCAGTGTTGTTGTCACTGACTTTGTGAATGAAGGACACAAACTTCATGACTCTGGGTGGAATTGTCCACTCCAGTTGGTGGCAGGTGTGCTTGCCAGCATGAGCAGATAAAATGGTGGGCAGGCCAAAACTCAGTTTCACGCCATTGTGAGACAAGTTTGCAATCGTCCTCTGCATCCGTCAATGGCAGGCTGCGCTTCCTGCCACCAACATCGGGAACATAATTTTAATGCAATTAAAGTAAAAATAGCTGGAAAAACTCAGCAGGTCTGACAGCATCTGCGGAGAGGAACACAGTTAACGTAACTTAAGAATTTTAGGGACTCGAAACGTTAACTGTATTCCTCTCCGCAGATGCTGTCAGACCTGCTGGGTTTTTCCAACTATTTTTCTTTTTCTTTCAGATTTCCAGCATCCGCAGTATTTTGCTTTTATCATAATTTTAATGCATTTGCATCTCACCATCATGCCTGCTCGTCGAAATCATCCCCCACGCTGGATCATCTGGGCACCACACTGACGTGTTTCACAACTATGCATAAGTGGCATGCACCTGGCAAGCTGCCCTTCACTTGGGACTTTGAGGTTTGTTTGTCTACCTTGCTTCGGGTAGCACTCGCAGTCATCAGCTCCAGGCTTCACAGATAGCATCACATCACTTTTAGGGGAGGCTCACAGGCAGATTTCTACCTACCAGACCAGCCGTAAGGTGGGGGTGGCTTTTCAACAGTTGCAGGGCTAGGGCTTGCTTGGGGAAGGGGGGAGAAGTGGCCTCAGGCATGGGAAGAGGATGAAGGATGAGGGCTGTACTGGGGAAGGGGGGTATCCCAGGGTGTGTGTGGGGACACATGTTGATCTGTGCAAGTGGCCTCAAGATGGTGAGGGCTGAGGAGGCACTCTCGAGAGGAGATGAGGCCAGATGGAGTTGTGAGGGTGTGTGTGAGAGAGTGCGTGGTGATCTCCCTTGAGCTGGCATTGAGTGAGATGCCAGTGAATGTATGATGGGCTTGTGAGTGTGTGAGTTTAGAGTGATGAGATGGTTGCTTTACCCTGGCAGCACGGATGAGCTCATTCATCCTTTTTCTGCAGTGGATGACGAATCTCTTCTGTGCAGCGCTGGGACTGACCACCACTGCTACCGCCTCCCAAGCTGGTGTGGTGGCACTGATGGGCCTCCTGCAGTGCCAGAGCGGGAGTATAGGACATCGCAGTGGCCCTCCACAGCATCCCAAAGGCATTCCATGGACGAGTCAGAAAAATAGCGCCCTGAAGTCTTCTTGTCTTTTGGTGTCATGTCTTCTGTGCAGCAATCCTGGGTTGCAAGTATTGAGAGCTGTGCGCACAGCTGCAGTTCAAATATGGTACCTGGTGTGACGAAGCCTGCCAGCAAAACCGTGTTTCCCGTGACGACATAAATAATGAGGCGGGAAGGGGGCACTACAGTGCGAAAACCGCCATAGCGGCCGGTGGATAAAACATTGTTTTCAACACCTGCCACCGCACTTAGTGCAATTCTGGGACGATTCTGTCCTGGGTCTCCCATGTTGAGTCAGATAGTTATTGATTACCTTCACCCAGAGAGGACAGTTAGCAAATTGGTGAAATGGGATCATTGATGTGTACCTAATTAGCACAGCTACAGTCTTTATCTTAAAATCTGAGTCAGACCATTAGTAACAAATATTAGTTGCAACCACAGCTGGTTTTCAGGGAAGACATTTTAGTTAACATTTAACATCAGTTTTTTTCAATGTTGTTCTACACATTTCACTTTTTTTCCTTTTCCTCTCCTTGTTTCCTAAGGAATTGATTCAACAACATCTGCTGCTTGCATGGATACAATGGCTTGAATATATTCACATTTCAAGTGTCTTCACAGTGGAAAATTGGGTAAAATGGCTTCAACAACAACTTGCATTTATATAGCAACTTAGCAAATGTAGCAAAACACTAACAAGTGGTAAAAGAGGAAGTGCTTGGGGAAGCGATCAAAAGTATGGTCGGATAGGAAGGCCACCTAACAATACTGACCTAAGACTTAACTCATGATTTGCTGGTGTGTACAGCTTGTGGTGCACTTGACCACTGAGCCATTGGTGGAAGTCACACCTTGAGAGATCTGATCCTTCAACTTGGTATATTCTTTATCCTTTTCCGCAACTCCTTCAGCTTTGTCAACGATTTCTCTAATAAACATAACCCAATCCTACGAAAGTGCATAAAAGCAAAAAACTGTGGATGCTGGAAATCTGAAACAAAAACAAAAAATGCTAGCATCCGTGGAGGGAAAAACAGAGTTAACGTTTCGAGTCCATTTGACCCTTCTTCAGAGCTCCACAGATGCTGCTAGAACTGCTGAGTTTTTCCAGCATTTTCTGTTTTTGTTGCCTATGAAAGTGCAGTTGTTTGAAAATCACAAAATACAACTTCATTTCTGGCAATGCACTCCTCCCCATGGCCCAGGAGCACCAGTGCAACTCAACTGTTACATAAGCAGGCCAGTGGCCAGAAAACGTTTCTGTCTGTGAAGCCTGTTTGTCACCTCTCAAGGTTTTCCATGCTCCTCTGGAAGATGCAGGACAGCCTGATTTATGTTCCAGAGCTGCTGGCACTAACAGCACTGTGACATAAAAGGGGCCATGAGAAAGGGTAGTCATTATTAAATGCTGTTAATCTGCTCCAAAAGCGATGATTTCATCCAGGCAGTCAAACACTTGGTAGTGTTACCTTTTGCATTACAATGTAAAATGTTTTCCGAACACTACATTTCAATTCCAAGGCTTTGTCCATGTTTTAAAGTTTCTTTATTACTGACTTGTCACAGTGCAGAAGGAGGTCATTCGGCCCATTGTGTCTGCACCTGCCCTCTGAATGAGCAAGAGCACCTAGTGCCATCCCCCTAGGATAGACAGGGGAGACCCCAAGTCTGTTCTGCCAATTATTGTGGTCATGGCAGATTTGAAGCCTAACTTCATAAATCCGCTGTCGCCCCAATTCTCTTAATACCTTTGGCTAGCAAAAATCTAAATCAGATTTAAAATTAATAACTTATCTAGCATTAGTTGCTATTTGCAAAAAAGTGTTCCAAACTTCTACCACCCTTTGTGTGTAGAATTGTTTCCTAATTTCACTCCTGAAAGTGCTAGCTGCATTCAAACGAACAGGCAGCACAAAGGTGGCATGTTGCCTGTGCTTCAATGAACAGACGCTGGGTGATCCCACATACAATCCCCATGTCCATTTTTGGAGGCTATCCAATTTAGCACCCACTCCCACCCCCCCACCCCGGATATTACAGGCTTTGGTCTATCACACTGAGCTAGAGTATTTTTATGGTGTCAAATACTCCTGACATAGTAATAGTAATTATTAAAAAGCCAACTCAGTTATTTCCAGCAATGCCAGAGATGCGGATTTCCATGGATCATGTGAACTGCTACCAAATATTTTGACTGCTCTAGCTCAGTATCTGTTAAAGAAGAACATCGACTTGCACTTAAATAGCTTCAAAAAAATGTCTCAAGGTGCCTCACAGAGGTGTAAGTTAATAAAAATGGATGATAGCTGGAGGATTTAAGGGAGCGGGGGTGGGTTGGCGAGAGGAACTGTAAGGTTGAATAGAGTTGCAGAAGTAGGGACAGGCAAAGCCATGAACATATTTAATATTTGAACATTTTATATTTGAGGCATTGGGTGACTGGAAGCCAATGTAAGTTAGCAGACATAGGGATAATGGTTGAGGATTTTACCAGCAGATGAGCTGAATTAGGCATCTTTGTGATGGAGAGGATATTATGTGCAGAAGCTCAGCTCAGTCAGATAGGATGCTGAGGTTGCAAGTAGTCTGGTGCAACCTGAGAAAGTTACAATGGAGGAGAATGGTATCAGTGACAATGCACTGAATTTGTGCTGTGCCAAAGATCATTACTCTTTCTAATGTTCGGCTTTAGAAAATAGTAGGTCATTCAAGATTTGACATCAGGCAACAGAAAGGCAGTGGTTGGGTTGACGAAGTGGTGGAGAGGTAGATGTGGGTGTTTTAAGCGCACATGTAGAAGCTGAGCCCGTGCCTTCAGATGATGTTGTCAAGGAAATGAGTAAGAGATAGGAGCCAGTGATTAGGCCTAAGGGGATTCTAGATGTAATGATGTAAGATGGGAAGCAAAGCCATTGTGGGAGATGCTTTAGCTACAGATAAGAATGAAATTACATCCCACTGAGCTTCAGTGGGAGCTTTGGGAGGGAAGGCATTCAAGGAAGATGGTATAAATGGTTATGACAAACGATAATCTATTATCACATTCACAAAGGATATTGCTTGTGCTTTTGATTAGGGTCATTCTGGTGCTGTGATAGGTGTATAACACTGGGGAGGATTTTCTGTGCCCGCCAGCGTCATGAATGTTCAATGGCGTGAGTGGACAATATGGCGCAATCGGTTTTACGATGGCATGAAACAAGTTCACGGTCGTCTGCTCAGGCCGCCGAAGGTGGACCGTGTTTCCTGCCACCAGACATCGGGAACCTCATTGTAATACATCATCATATGATTTTGAGGCCGGCCTGCCAGAATGGACCTCCCCCACCTCAACCCCAAACCCTGGATCATCTGCCCACATAGGCGAGAAAACATGCTGACGTGTTTCACAACAGCATATAAAAGGCGTGCACTTGGCGGGCTGCACTTTGAGGGGACCTTGGAGGTGAGTACACAGTAACGTTGTGCAGTGCTCACCAAGGTCACCCGTTGGACTTCAACCTTGAGGCACATTGGGGACGGGGCGGGGGCAGCCCTGCAGTTGAGATGACTTGGTGGGGTGGGAGTGGGTGGCAAGGACAGCTCTGGGGTTGAATGTAGTGCACAAAAATTTGGGGTTGGGGGAAGGGTGGGCAAGGGAAGTGGCCATGCATTGGGGACACCTTATATAAAGTGACTATTCCTCTGCAACTGAGACAGTTCAGGCTCAGCCATTGATACTATTGGAGTTGGGCTTCCAGCTTATCTGCCCACTCAAGCAACGCAGAGGCATCAAAGCGCCACCAAGTGCTCCAGAGCTTTTCATTCCTTGAGCACAGACTGCAAAGTAATGAGGGTTTTCGTGGACTGCAGAACAGTTGGAAGACTGGGCACATTGTACAACCTCCTTGCTAAAGCTGGCCATGGTGGAGACACTCACTGTCCTTTGTAATGTCATCATCCAGGTTTGGGCCAGTCTCCCCCATTGTTCAAACTAACAGTTGAGCCTTGCAGCGCGGGTTAGGAAAATGCCTGCCCCTGAGCTGAGAGCACAGCATGCAGTCCAATGGGCAAGGCTGCCGCCAATCGGTCAGTTGGAGTTTTGGGCAGCCATGCAGCGCACTAATCTCTGGCCATCCAAGGGGTGGCCAGCGCTCTCCGGGATGTGTTAAGGGGCCTTCACGCTTAACCAGGGCAGGTTCTTAGTACACCCATACTAACTCACGCATCTCTCTCTCTCTCTCTCATCATGCAGGAGGAGTACATCAGGATCATAGAGCCTGGTGAATTAGCTGTATGCTTTGTGGCTTACAGAGAGCGAAGACGACAGAGGAGAAGGGTGTCTGAGGTGCCTGGCTGTGCAGAGGGAGGAGCAGTGACCTCTGGAAGAAAGGACGGCTGGGGCTCCCACACACGCCGCTGAAGAGCCACAGTGAGCCGTCGCTTGTTGGCACTTAGCAATACTCAGGGTCTATAGACGCCGCCTTTCATTCCTGCAGATGACCGAGAACCATTGTTGCCGAAGACTGTGCATGTCTAGGGAACTGGTTGATCACATCTGCCACCTGCTGCAGGACTTGGTGCCACAGGGACATGGAGGGCATCCACTGCCAGTGGGCGTGATAGCAACTGTGGCACTCAATTTCTATGCCAGTGGCACCTTTCAGGACTCCACAGGTGACCTCTGTGGGATGTCACAAGCCTCTATCCACAAATGTATCCATGGGGTCACAGATGCCATCTTCATGAGGGCACACAACTTTGTGCATTTCACCCGGAACCAGGACAGCCAAGATGCAAGAGTGATTGGATTCGCCCAGATCTCGGGTTTACCACAGGTGCAGGGTGCCATCGACTGAACTCATGTGGCATTCAGATCTCTGTCACGCATGCCGTCAGCTAAAAAAAAACCACAAGGGATTCCATCCGCTGAATGTGCAGCTGGTGTGCAACCACCGCAAATGCATCCTGCAGGTCTACTCACAGTTTCCAGGGAGTGTGCACAACTCCGACATTCTCAGTTGGTCACAGATCCCTGACGTTTTTCAGGGTCCACAGAGGCTGCAGGGAAGGCTCCTCGGGGACAAGGACGTGGCTGATGACACCCATGCAGCGGCCTCAGACTGCAGCAGAGTGAAGGTATAACGAGGCTCATGCTGCAGCTCACAACTTGGTGAAGCAAACCATCAGGATGCTGAAAATGAGGTTCCAGTGCCTGGACCGGTCTGGGTGGAGCCCTGCAATATAGTCCTTAGAGGGCGTCATCATCGTCTGCTGCGCCCTTTACAACCTGGTGCTGCAACGGGGAGAGGAGCTGGGAGAGGAGGAGATGGACGTCTCCTCCAATGAGGAGGATGCTAACGGGGATGTGTGTGAAGAGGCCCTCGAAGGTGGCAATGACAGGGATGAGGCCCGCGCACTAGCCAGATGAGACAGGCGTGCTCAGGAGGCTCTCATAACTGCTAGATTTGTGAAGGATGATGATGACATGCAGTAAGGTGACCCCATTGATCCTCAGTTGCCTCTGTGAATGTTTGACTCCAGCCTGGCTTATGGCAACGTGAATACCCTCCGTGAGAATGCTCCTGTCATGGAGACGCAGTGGAGGCCCTGATGGTCTCCCAATTGCAGAATGATGACATGCAGTGAGGACACTTCATAGACCTTCACATAGCCTCTGAGAATGTCTGAGCCCTCTCTGGTCGAGGGCAGCTCGCTTGCTATCTGTGATCATGGTCATATCGTGGAGACCCAGCCATGAAACTTTAAAAGCATCCGATCCTTTGTCCGTCTTCAGCACCTGACCCCTTCAGGAGCACAGAGTCACTGGTCACAGATGCTGAAGAGATGGGGGGCCAGCCCCACCTTAAAGTTGCTGAGAACACACAGAGAGAATGACAAAACTCTGTGACGCCTGCCCACAACATCCCCACAGCAATGACAAGCACTACCGAGGTGCAGGCATCACCAAAGTGTCCAGTGAGTGTGAGGCCAGACCATCACTGTGGTCTGAAGGCTGCACAAAGCACAGGGAAGAGGCCCTGGACTGAGACACCTGCCTTTATCTTGTGCAGAAAGGTTTCATATCTGAGTGACACAAACACGGCTCATCAGAACAAGGAGCCATAGGCAGGGAGACATTCTTGGGAGTTTATTGACAATAGTGAACATTATGTACAAGTGATTAACACCCGTGCCCAGGCTGTGCAACTACATTTTCTTAACTTTCCTAACCCTGCTGCTATGTCTTGGTGCTCCCCGGACATCCAGAGCGGAGGTGGAGGCAGCTGCCGACTGCTGCACTTTGTCAGTGATGATTCTGGCAGGCGTCCTTTGGAGGGCTGAGACCTGGAGAGTCCTGGGTGGCTTTTGGGTTCCTGCTGTGAGGCAGTGGTACCCTCCTGGACCTGTGGAGCTGGAGCTGCTGAGGTCAGAGGAAGAGGTGATTCAAATGGGCCGGACACTCCCAGAGTCACCTGGATGGATGGCCCCAGGGGATACACCTGCTGATCCTTCTCCCTATGGGTGCCCAAGGTCCCCAAGCTGACTCTTTAAGGAGAAGGGGTAGATGGAGTGAGATTGAGCTGTGCCGCACCCCTCTCGCATACACACTGTTGGGGGCCAACTATGGCATAGCGATGGAGTTGAGTCCGTGCAGCAGTGCAGGAGTGACTCCCTGGACCAAAGTCACAATGGCGGCCCCATCCTACCAGTGTTGACCTCGGTGTGTTGCAATGCCAGTGCTATCACCTCAGCCTGAAGGTGCCTTGCAATCTGAGGAGTGCAGCGGACATCCCTTCCTGATATTCCCTAGTTTGCCTTTGCAGCTCCAGCAACTATGACATGGCTGAGTCCAGAGGCTGGTCATCTGACTTGGATTCAGCAAATTTCTGGCCTCCAGCAGCCCTCTGAGTGCCGGACAGCTGGGAAATCCCTGCTGCTGCCACCTGCTGTGGATCAGACAGTGCAATGTGCTCTCCAGATTGTGATCCCTAGGCTACTCTAAAGCTAGGTCCCACCGAGGTGTGTGCCTCTGCGCTGGTGGAAGGTGTGGGTGAGCGCTGTGACGGGACTGCAAGGAGGGTGCCTCCAGATTCCTCTTCAGAGGTTTCTTCGGGGCTTGATTGGAGGCCCTAGATTATGGACTCTGTTGGCTGTTTGGCAGATGTGCCTGCGGAAGCAAGGAGAGGTAATTAGTACATAGCAGTGGCCTGTGAAACAGGACATATCACTCATAGCATGACTGTCTGAAGGATGTTGCACTGCTGGACCCTCACTTGGTAGAGCGGTGCTGACCTCACTGTCAGCACTGGACTGGTCCAGATCATCGCCCGCCAGCTGGAAGGCTCTGTTTTCAAAGTCTGTAAGGACCTTGATTTTAAGTGTCCTCCATTGGTCTGCGAAACTCTCCCTATTATTGTGTGCCAGCTTGTCCTACATAAATAGAAATGAAGACTGTGTAAGCAGGATGCCTATCAGGTCAGATGATATGTATGGCTGGCTTGTGTGGGTGGTGAGCGGTCCCATGGATGAGATGAGGACAATGAAGTTGTGCATGAGAGAGTTCCTTGATGTCCCTTGAGGTGGCAGTGAGTGAGATCCCTGTGGATGTGTGATGGGTTTGTGAGTGTGAGAATTGAGAGTGTGAGAAGAGTGACTTACCCTGGTAGAACAGAGGAAATCATTCATCCTCTTGCAGTACCGGGTGGCTGTCCTCTTCTGAGGGGCATTGGCGCTGACCACAGCTGTCACCACTTCCCAATCCTGGTTGGTCACGCCGTTGCCCATCCTGCAGCCAGAGTGGGGATGGAGGACATTGGCCATGGGCCTCCACAGCATCCAAAAGGCATTCCAGTGACGTGTCGCTAAACCTGGGGGCTTGGGGGCTGCAGTCTTTTTGCCTTTCGTGGACATCTTCCCTGCAGCAGTCATGGGTTGGAAGCACTGAGATGTGTGCGCGTCTCTGGACTTTAAATATGGCGCCTATCGTGCTGAAGCGGCGAATGAGAGACTGTCCACCATGGAAACGGTGTGTTCCCCGGGAACGTATCAGCAATGCGGCGGGTTTGGGATGATATGGCGTGAAAACCCACCTTCACACAGTTTTACCCACCCTCTACCACACTTAGTGCAAATTTGGGACCATTCTGCCCTCTGACTGGAGAAATTCAAGAATGAAGATGCCGGAAATCTGGGCATAGCCATCTTTGAGAGGCCGCAGCACATTCTATCAGTTGGCAAGGAGGTGAGTCATTTATGTTAGCTATCATAGGAAGGGAAATTAAGTGATTTTCTAAATTCATTCATAGGATGTGAGCATCACTGGCAAAATCAGTATTTATGGCCCAACCCTGGTAACCCTTGAGAAGGTGGTGGTGAGCTGCCTCCTTGAACCTTTGCAGTCCTTGTAGTGTAGGTACAGCTCCAGTGCTGTTAGGGAGGATTTTCCAGAATTTTAATAGCAACAGTGAAGGAATGGTAATATAGTTCCAAGTCAGGGTGATGTATAACTTGTAGGGGAAATTGCAGGTGGTTGTATTCCTATTTTTCTGTTGACCTTGTTATTCATGGTTTTGAAGGTCAAGGGTTTGGAAGGTGCTGTTGAAGGAGCCTTGGCGAGTTTCTGCAGTGCATTTTGTAAATGGTGCAGTCTGCTGCCGCTGTGCGTCCGTGATGGAAGGGATGAATGTTTAAGATAGTGATGGAGAGCCGATCGAGCAGACTACTTTGCCCTGGATGGTGTTGAGATTCTCGCATGTTGTTAGAGCTGCACTCATCCAGGCAAATGGAGATTATTCCAAACCATTCCTAATTTGTGTCTTGTAGATGGTGGACAGGAGGTAAATCAGGAGGAGTCAGGAGGTAAGTTACTCACAGCAGCATTCCCAGCTTTTGACCTGCTCTTTAGCCACAGTATTTATGCATCTGGTCCAGTTAAGTTCCCAGTCAATAATAAATTCCAGGATGCTGATGGTGGGGGAATTCAGTGATGTTAATTCCTTTGAATGTCAAGGCTTGATGGTTAGAATCTCTCTTGCTGGAGATGGTGATTGATGGCCACTTGTGTGGAGTGAATGAAACTTGCTACTTATATGCCCAAGCCTTAATGTTATCCAGATCTTGCTCAATGTGAAAACAGACTGTTTCATTATCTGAGAAGTCACAACTGGTACTGAACACTGTGTAATCATCCCCAGCAAACATCCCCATTTCTGATCTTATGACAGAGATAAGCTCACTGATGAAGCAACTGAAGATGGTTGGGCCAGGATAGCACCCTGATGAACTCCTGTAGCGATGTCCTGGGACTGGGATGATTGACCTCCAACAACCACAATCACCTTCCTTTGTGTTTGATATGACTCCAACCAGTGGAGAGTTTTCCTCCCACCCCAATTGCTGCTGACTTTAATTTCATGGATGCCATTTTGAACTACTAGATCTGTTCTGAATCTATCCCATTTAGCATCATAGTTTTGCTACAAAGCACGATGGAGGTTATCCTCAGTGTGTTAAAGGGACTTAATCCCCTCAAGGAATGAGCATATTTACCCATAATATTATTATCGTGGACAGATGCAGCACTGACAGGTATATTGGTGAGGACAATGTCAAATAGGTTTTTACAAAGTTGCTGGAAATCTGAAATGAAAACAGAGCATGTTGGAAATACTGGTCAGGTAGCATCTGTGAAGAAAAGCAGAAGTTAACATTTCAGGTTGATAACCCTTCATCCAAACTGAGGAAAGTCAGAAATGTAATAGGAACATCACCTGATCTTTCAACTCGGCAATCTTCAACCTTCTGGACTCAAAATTGAATTCAACAATCTTAGATCATAACCTCGACCTCCATTTTCTTTCCCGTCTTTTGTTTTGTTTTGCTGGTTTGCTTTTTTTCCTCATTTCGTTTTTTATTCTTTCTCTTTGCCTTTGGACAGCTGCTGTTCAGCTATTTAACCACATCCAGAAACACCTGTTGTTTTGTTACCTGCCACTTCCTTTGGCTTTTGTACCATGAAGCCTTTTGTCATTTATTCTCTCCTGTCCTCCAACCTATCACAAATC
Organism: Carcharodon carcharias; assembly: GCF_017639515.1. Lineage (NCBI taxonomy): Eukaryota > Metazoa > Chordata > Chondrichthyes > Lamniformes > Lamnidae > Carcharodon > Carcharodon carcharias. Next base: position 70,976,410 of record NC_054477.1, on the reverse strand, counting down.
TTCTCTAATGATCTTCCTCGCCTTTTCCCCCTTTCATTTGCTCAAAATCAATGATCTCTCAAATAGGTTCTTCCCTCCTGTTGGTTCTCTCAACCACTTGCCACAGGGCTAGTCAGGCAGATGTGTCCTTCAGCCAGCTCAGTCAGTGTTGCAACTGAGTCACTCTTGGTGATGGACATTAAACTCAAAAATAAATTCTGTGCCCTTGAGACCCTCAAAGTTTTTTCTAAGTGATGTTCAATATGGATAAATTACATATTTATAATGGAGATTTTAATGATCCTTATATAGACTGAGATGGTAATAGTATAAAGGGCAAAGAGGGAAAGCGTTTCTAAAGTGTGTTCAGGGGAATTTTCTACATCAGTACATTTCTAGTCCAATGAAGATGGAGGCATTTCCGGGTCTGGCTCTTGCTAATGAGGTGGGTCAAGTGGATCAAGTGTCAGTAGGAGAACATTTAGCCGACAGTGATCATAGTAGCATAAAGTTTAGCTGTGGAAAAGAACAAGGAGCAACCCAGAATAAAAATCACTAACTGGGGGCGGACCAGTTTCAGCAGGTGAGAACATCAAGCCCAGGTAAATTGCAATCAAAGATTGACAAACAAAACTAATTGCACAATTGGCTGCCTTTAAAAAAGAGATAAGATTTGGGTAGAGATGAGGTACATTTCCACAAGGAGGAAAGGTAGGATAAACAAAGCCAGAGCTTTGTGAACGACACAAGAGATAGAGGGTAAGTTGAAGGGGTGTATACGACAGATGTCAGGTTGATAATACAAGTGAGAAATAGGCTGAATATGTAAAGTTCAGAGGGGAAGTGATAAAAGAAATAAGAAAAGCTAGAGAGTATGAGAGGAGAGTGGCAACCCAACAGAAAAGGAAATCCAAAAGTCTTCCATGGGCACGTCATTGTAAAAGGAGCAGGAATAAGTCATTTGACCCTTTGAGCCTGCTCCGCCATTTCATAGGATCATGGCTGACTTGGTTGTGATCTCAACTCCACTTTACTGTCTGCCATTCATAACCCTTGACTCCAGCATGCCTATCAAAAATATAGCTAACTCTGCCTTGAATAAATTCTGCTCTCTGGGGAAGAGAATTCCACAGACTAACGGCCCTCTGAGAGAAAATTCTCACCTCCATCTTTAGGGGAGACCTCTTATTCTTAAACTGTGTCCCTTAGTTCTAGTCTCCCTCACAAGAGGAAACATCCTCCTGGTATCCAACCTATCAAGGCCCCTCGGGATCTTATATGTTTCAGTAAGTTCACAGGTCAGTTACATGAATAGTTTGGTAACGCTGGATCTGTTTTCCTTAGAGAAGAGAAGGTTAAGAGGAGATTTGATGGAGGTGTTCAAAATTATGAAGGGCCTGGGCAGATTAGATAGAGAGAAATGTTCCCATTGGTGGAAGGATCGAGAACCAGTGAATATAGATATAAGATGATTGGCAAAAGAACCAGAGATGACATGAGAAAAAACCTTTTTATGCAGTGAGTTGTTAGGATTTGGAAAGCAATGCATGAGTGTGGTTTCAAAAGGGAATTTGTTAGTTATCTGAATATGATAAGTTTGCAAGGCTACAGGGTAAAGGCAGGGGAGTGGGACTAGCGAGCTGCTCCTATAGAAAGATGACACCAACACAACAGACTGAATGGCCTCCTTCTGTGCTTAACCATTCTATGAACTGGTTCATTGTTTGGGGAGAGCCAGTAGATAGTAATTAGCAGGATGTGTCTTTACCTATTTTTGTTCTGATGCCATAAGACTTCTTGGGGCCTGGAGTCAATGTTGAGGGCTCCCAGGCCACCCCTTGCCAACTGTATGCCACTGTGCCAATATTTCTAGTGGTTCAGTCCTGTTGGTGGGACAGCACATACCCAGGGATGGTGATGGAGGAGTCTGGGACATTGGCTGTAAAGTATGATTCAGTGCGTATGATTATATTAGGCTGTTGCTAGACTAGTCTGTGGGACAGCTCTCCTAATTTTGGCACAAGTCCTAGATGTTAATGAGGAGGACTTAATTGCAGGATTGACTGGGGAAGGTGTGCCTTTTTACTTCCGTTGCCTAGATCGATGTTGTTAGTCTGTCTAATTTTATTCTTATTCAACATTAACACAACTGGGTAGCCTGTTAGGCCATTTCTGAGAATAGCTCCAAGTCAACCACATTGCTATGTGTCCAGAGTCATATGTAGGTGGGACCAGGTAAGGACCACAGATTTCTTGCTCTAAAGGATATTAGTGAACCAGATGGGTTTTCATGACAATCCGATAATTTCATGATTATCCATACAGAGACTAGCGTTTTAATTCCAGATTTATAAATTAATTGAATTTAAATTTCCCCAGCTGCTGACTTCTACGTTACTGGACCAGTAAGATTACCACTATGTTACCCTTCTTGATAAGCAGTTTGAGGAAAATGTAACACATTGGTGTAAATTGGGCGGTGAGAAGGCTACATAGGCCTGAATTTGCTTTCCCGAGTCAGGTGCATAGAGCGGGGAAAATTCCTGACTCCACAAACCTGATTCAGGGGAAAGTGTCCCAGACGGTTGGATTTTTGTTCCGGTGGGTGCAAGTGTTAACAGGAGTCAGGCCCGCCACCCTGGAAAGAGCAGGAAGCAGTTATAGCGGCTGCTGGGTACCAAGACAGGCTGTGTAGCTGTGTGACAGGCTGGCCTTGGTGCTCAGGAGTTTGTTGCAGCTGTTTAAAAAGCAATGAAACAAAAAACAGCATTCAACCTCACCACCCCCCCCCACCCCCCAATCCCCACCCCCATGGTCGCTCATACCTTCCATGCCAACATATGTCCCTCCCTCCACCAACCCCATGGCTCTTTATAGACCCTATGCCAACCTAATGCCAACTTGTCAATCCATGTCCCCACCACCCACCACCTTTTGCCCTTACATTCTCCATGCCAACTCACCCAGTATCCACCATGGGTAGACATAAATTAAAGCTCTAAGCTATTGATGACTTCACTATTAAAAAGCATCTCATTCATAAAACAACTACTTACTACATTTACATTCCTTCAAGTGCAAAATCATTTATAAAAACAAACATAGCCCACATCAAAGACTTTATAACCAATTGGAGATCAATCAAACTGTGAACTGACAGGAACCCCACAGTGATAATGATAGGTTGTGGAATCAGCCATGCAGTGCAAATCCTATAATGATAACCCTCAGGCTGGTGTGAATAGACAGAGTGAAATAACAAGCACAGATTCTTTTTAAACAGCATTTTTTTTTATTGAAGGCCAAGAGTTGTAAATACCTTGACAGCTTGATGATTCTCTTGACAGTTCCAATGAGCTTGACAGTTCCAATGAGTTTATCCCCTTTTTATGCACATTCTTGTCTACTTTAAAAATCCCAATGTGTTCTTGACTTCTCCCAAAGGACACTTTACCTCTTCCAAAGGTGTCCCTGAACCTATCCAAAAGGGTGCTGTACCTTTCCAAATAACTCTGACAGCTTCAGAGCTTCTACTGAAAAGTGTAAAGCCCACAAGGCATATTTTGGACATCCCACTAATGAAAATTGGATCTGTTTGAAGATAGCTGCACACTAACTGGTTCAGCTGCCTCCTTGAACTACTACAACCTGCCTCCATTCCTCCCGGGGAACATGGTGGGTGCTGGATTCAGGGGTAGAAGGGAACTTCTGGAATTGTGTCTCCAGTGCCATTTTGGCTACGCCAGAGACCCTCTTTGTCTTCACGAAAATTCAGACCATAGTATCGCCGTCCTGAAATTGGAACTGCAAATTAGAAGCGTCTATAACCGCTCTACTTTTCAAATCCTGTGTACTTCCATTTCTCCTGCTCTAATCGGGATCTCACTCCTAGAAGATTACTGTGTTTAAGGGAGCACTGATCCTATAATTTTTCTAACTTTTCCTTCTTCCCAACGTATTCAAAAGTCAAACTATGTTTGAAAAAGACTATAGTATCATAGTATTGGAGTAGAAAAATAAATTGCAGCGAATTCCCAGCAAAACATTTGGTCTTTTATAGCCTAGAAACCTGACTTATGGAATTTCAATTTGATCATCTGCATTTAATACAGCTTCTGTATGAAATGGCAGGGTACATGAGCAGATAGCCATTGATACAGAAGTAATCGCGAAAGGTTTTTTAATTATATAAGAATGTGGAAGACTTCAAGGTTAACAATTCAAGGATGTGTTATAATCTCAAGTGGTCAGTGCTTTCTCCCTAATCCAGTGGACCTGTGAATCTGCAGCACAAGTTCCATAAATGGTCCCTGTTAGAAACTGTATTTTTTTAAAAATAGCTATCTTAGTGAGTTTATCCACAGAGCGGCTGTAAAATGCAGGCCGTGATGGTCCTTGGTTCAATTTCTGATGAGATCTGGGGTGTTATTGTGACGTGACAATAACATAGTAAATTGGATTCTAAACTATATTGCTAAATCCCCAAGATCATACTGAAGCTGTGTAGTATCCTGGTCAAGCTACATCTGGAGTACAACAAAGAATTCTGGTCACCATGACACAAAATTGTGAGGCAGGGCAGAGCAGAACAGTAAGAGTGATCCTCAGGGGCAGAGATAAAAGCAATGAGGAATGGCTTGATAAGCTGAGGTACTTAAATCCTGCAAGGACACACCTGAGAGATGATCTTAGAGATATATAAAACTTGATGATCTTACAGATAGATAATACTTGACAGGATAGTGAGCCTAGACCAAGACTTGCAGAAGGCAGCAGGACAAGAGGGAAGTATAGAATCACTATCAGGTAGTGAGTTTGGTATTCTGACTGAAATGAACTAGACCGTAAGGTTTTTTTCATCTGAGCTTGCTTTATGATAATGTGAGTGAGGTGGCCTAGGTCAGAAAGGCAGTGGGGAGGTGACAATTGGCCTGAGCATACTTAGAACAGGGGTGGAGAAATAGGGTAGGATTCATGTTTCTTGACCTTATTCAGTGAGTCTTTCTGGAAGCATCCATATAAGGACATAGTCTGTTTTATTTTTGTACTCCTCTCAAATCCTATGAATTTTTTATTCATTTTAACTGTAATGTATGAAAGGAACATTTTCATTGTTCTGCTGAAATGCACAAAATTTAAATAAACAAGTTATAATAGTCTGCACTTATTAAGGCTCTTCGCAGAGCCAGATGAAAATCAGTACTGTGCTAAATATACATATTTGGCTCATTGCATGCCTAATATAGAAATGATTAATGAATATGTCATTTACTGAGGATTTTATAGCATTGACACAAACTGGTAGTGAAACAGTAGCTAAAGCACAATCCCCAGTATCAGCTTGTCTGGCGCAATGAAATCACACAAATGGCAAAAGGCAGGCTGGGAAGCTCCATGGATGAATTAGCAAGGTATTGTGGAATTATGGCAGCAGTTTGCTTGCAGTTTTGAAAATAATAGTGATTTGGCATCTTGGAACCTATTTGTGAAGGAATGTAACCATACTTTGAGGAGCAAAACCAGAAAATACTGGAGATCCACAGCAAGTCAGTCAGCATCTGAAAAAGAAAGATAAGTGATTTAATTAAGTGAACATTGCAATCGTATATTGTTATCAATGAAGAACCAAAACAAATTCAATGATGTCTGTTCTAACATTCCTAGTTTAGCAACAGATCAGTCAAGAATCCAGTGCCTTTCATTGGCATTTAAAACTAGTAATAAACAGCATCACGATATAACCCTGCCTGGCAACAGAACATCTGGGAGTGAAAACTGCTTCAAATTACCTTGTGTTGATCTTCTCAACAACACACTTATTATTGCTCAGCTAAGATAAATCGACAATAATACACCATTTTCCTTTTTGCATCAATTTTCAATGTAACAACGCAGAAGCAATTGCCTGAAAATAATTAGCCTAATGCTTATTTTAATTATGCTGCATGATAGTTTCAGTTTATTAAAAGCAGAAAGGTGACATAACTATTGAATCACTGATGACCTTTGGTATATAGATATGCACTGTTATAAAATGTCTATCAGATGAGGGATCTATATATACAATGTTGCTTCTATTTTCTAACTCTGTGCTGTTGGTAGGGAGCTTATCCCATTAGAAAGTTGCATGTTTGGTGAAACTGAATCGCTAGCAACCCACCTATGATTTTAATATAGTTGGTGAGGTTGCTAACAGTGCAGATCCTTCCCAGTCCCATGGGGACAGGCTTGACGGCAGGACTGGGAGCAAAGTCAGAAACATTAATGTTGTGCAACTAGGCTGACATTTACTCATTGCCAAATGATCTTCCCAGAACTAGTCGTCACTGACAATGGCTACCCACTCAGCAGTGCGGGTAGCAAATTTGAATAATGAATTATTTGTGGGCAGGTTGGGACACCTCCGAGACTTTCTCAGCAGCAGATGGAGTTCCCACTGAGGGCCAAGCCTGGCTAGTTCCTGGAGGAGGCTTGCCAACAGCTGGCCTTCAATGACGGCCACTGAGGCCTCATTTGCTGACCATCCCTCCCCCATGATGGTACATGTTGCTAACATATATGAAAATTCAATTCTATATGTTTAATAAGTCAAAATCTAGATCAACAAACCTAATTAAATATGTTTGAAACATTGAGAAATTGGAAAGTCAATTTGTAGTACCAAATTTCTGCATGTGGATAGGACTAATTCAGTACCAACAATATGCTGTACAGTACTACTTAAATTCCAACAAAATATTCACTGTTTCAGGCACTCACTTATCTCGGATTTCCAGCACTTACAGTTTCTTTTTCTATGTCTCATTTACTGCTTCATACAGTTTTACAGTGCACCATGTTGTATTACAGATCCCAATGTTTTATTTATTCAAATGCTACAGCAAAGTCACTCATATGTTACGGTGAGCAGTGTCTTGTCTCCAGAATATTGATGGGATGGCTGCACAATCCACTTTTGGTGCTGGCTGTGTATTGGAAGTGAACAGATCTTTACACTCCTCTTCAATGCCAAATTTAGTATATTAACCCTCATGGATTTTAAATTCTGGTATTTTGATAAATGATTAAACCTAACTGGGCCCTGGTCCCATGTCTGCACCAGTGCCATCAGCCATGCCAAAAGGAAAATGTGCCTCATGATTGTAGTACTGTATAGCTATTAAGATCACTTTCCTTTTAATTCTATGAGCTAATTGCTCCTGGGGAGACGAGCTGACTTCATGGAGAGTAGGACATTTGATTTTAAAGTGCATACCGAAAACCCTGTCAACATGGTCAGGCAATAGCAGACCAGGGTCGGAATTTCACCAGCACACCTAGCTCCCACCACCAGGACCAAATGTGGCCCACAAGCCCGTGGGTGGGAATGGCGGGATCACGGAGGGTACTTTCCTGGTGGTGGCCACCGCCTCATTAAGGATGGGAGCCTGCCTCTCTGAGGCCCAATCAGAGAGGTGGCAGTTCGGCAGCCTGGGTAGCACCACTGATAGAGGTGGCCGCTGCTGAGGCTGCAGGGAGAAAGAAAGGGCATCTCCATTTGAGGCATCCTTGAAGAGCCGGAGAGAATATCTTTTACTGTGCTGCCAGACCCCAGCGATCAAAGCGGTGAACACTCCAGCTGCAGCCTCAGAGCTTGGGGGGGGGTGGGGGGGGGCTGTGGGGGATGACCATTGCAGCCAGAGGACACCTCCATGGGATATGGAACCTCTGGAATGAAACCACCCCCCACCCCAGTAAGTTGTTGTGAGGCATCCTCGATACATTTGACTGTCTCCCCACATGGCGAAAGCTATTCCAATGCTGGTAATATGCCAAAGGAGGTGTAATCTGGCTGTTAATAGGCCAATTAATTACCTTACTTGCCATTCCCACCTTATCCTGTGGCAGTGGGAAGTCATTGGGTCTCCCGCCGCATGCCTTCCTGAGCTTGAGAACCCAGAAAAGACAGGAGGTAAGGGCTGGGCCATGAGTAGATGAGTGTGCTCCTGAGAGTGAACTGTAAAGATACATTTTTGCAAATTTGGAATCCTAATTTAAAACTTCATGTACAGAAACATAATTGGCAAGAAGTCAACATGCCATGTAGGATATTCCAGAATTCTGTGGGGCTTACTGACCTGTACATCTCAGTTCCTGATAGGATCATAGGATCTACAAGCAGGTGTAGGCCATTTGGCCCTTTGAGTCTGCTCCGCCATTCGTTAAGATCATGGCTGATCTGGCGTGCTCTCAACTCCACACTTCCTGTCTGACCCCCATAACTCTTGACTCACTTACCTGTCAAAATAGGAACAAATGTACTGCTGGTGCCTGAAGCGCTGCGCTAGCAGCTCCAACATATTGTCACTTCCTCAGTGCTATTTACTAGAGTGAATCCTATAAGACACCAAGGCACCAGAGAGCTAGGAGCCACAGCAGACTGTGTGAAAGAGTGAGATTAAGGAAGATATGATTCGGAAATTGAGCAAAAGAAAGAAGAGTGGGAGACTAAAGGCCTCATAGAGGGGAGTAAGATAATGGAAAACCTTGCAGGATGTGCTGACCTTTGCTCCCAAATTCTTAATACATGTAAAGCACTGTGCTGGAAGGGCATAGTTATAAACTTACCCTTACAGCATCATTCACCGCAAAGTTGCAGAGATACAACAAAGCCCAATCCTTACCCTATTTACAACTCTGAGACTTACATTTTCTGTTTTGCATGCAAGTATATAAGGTAGATAAATAAGTTGCAGAATAATCTATACATGACAGATTGTTAGTGAAAACAGTCTTGAATCACAGAGCCTTTGCATTATGTTAGGAAATAGAGATAGTTTAGGTAAGTTATATTTGTATTTGTGTATGTTAGAAATAAGTTTAGCTTTAAAAATTAAGTTTGATTTGTATTTCTGTATGTGTGTTAAGAGAGGTCAAATTGAGTTTTTGTTTCACTCTAAAAAGATGCCTACATTTCTAGTGAGTTTTTTTATGACTGTTGAAGCTAGATTAAACAAACAAGAGTAGAAGAATTGGGATGTTGCCTAGCAACAGGGGTCCAGAGAGGCAGGTCCCTCCCACAGACACACACACAGAAGAAGAGAAATAGCAGTTTGACTTTGGAAGCTGTTTGAGTTCAGCTGGTTTTGAAATAGATGCCAGGAGTGACTGGAGCAAAGGGGACAGATAACAAGTCCCAAGAAAGAAAGACACCAGAATCCAGGGGAGTGAAACAGGGGAAAGTTGCAAGCAGACCTTCTAGTCAAAAAGAAGGGCAGGAATCTGGAAAAGGTCCTGTTAAGTGAAGTTAAAAGTGAGGGGCAGAGAGAAAAGCTCCAAGCTTCAGATTTAAAGTGACAAGAGCTGCAGAAAGCAGATTTAAAGCGAGAGCAGCTTGCAAGAGGAAAGAAGGTCCAAAGAGGCAACTGAAGGTCTGAAACTCTTTGCTATGGGTAAGTGAAGCAGTGGTACTACTGTCGGCAACAACAGCTTGAATGCATGTGGGATGAGGAACATTGGAAGGAGAGTTCAAAACCCTGGAGGTAAACCCTTGTGGAAGGCAAGTGAAAGAAAGCGTCAGTTTGGGAGAAGATTCCAAGGCGAGGTCTTGGAGAGCACTGTTGAAAACCCTCGTGTACAGTGAGACCAGTTGGCTCACGGTGTGACAAGTGTCTGGGGGGAGTTGAGGAGAGATCCATAGTTGAGGTGGCATCTGTTACTTGGTGTGCCTGACCACAGGTTGCCTATTGGTACATGGACTGTGTACTTACTGTGCACATTAGAGCATGAGATAACTTTGTAACTTATGTTATCCTTACAGATCTGTGTATATTTGTAAAGGTATAGTTGTGGGTGAAGGAGTGTTGTAATATAGTTCATCTTTCCTTGTTTAGTAAATGTCTTATTTTTTTGTTAAAAGTTAATCAGCTAACTCCTGTGACTCTGTTTGGTAACCCCTTTCCATGTATCTAAACAAACAAATTAAAAGTTAGGATCTATCAAGCTGGGATCAGGCTTGTCCAGGGGTAACCTCAGCTGGGGATCATAACAATTGTGAAATACTATTACTAACGGAGAGTACTGGATTGGTGAAAATAGATGGTCAGAAAGTAATTCAGTGGAAGCATTCATATAATAGTGTAAACCACAAAAGCGAAGTCTGAGCAGTTTATTACTCATCTGAAGTGCAAAATTATTACCAGATCATTTAGTATTTTTGTATTGCAGATTGTTTTCTAACTCATGTTACTGCATCCATTCTTTTCCTTCCATTGTCATTGGTAAAGATGCAAAATGGCTTGTGTCATCAGAGAATACCATTTAATGGCCTCTTCAAGTCTGGAAAGTGATGAGTAGATATTGTGGCATTTCTCCAGTGATTGAAGCATTGTCTGTGGAATTGCATTGGAATCATTATCCTCTGTATGCCTAAAATTTAATTTGGCATTGCACTGTGGCACAGTGGATTGAGAGCTAATGAGCAGCATAACTGACTGGAAATATTGCATTACCCATCCGTAGATTTCACTTAGTTCCCTCTCTGAGCTGTGCCAAGGTGGGAACCATCGAGACCTCCTTTGAGATCTAGACGGGAAACCTGGTGGGGATGTGTTACTTGATATTTCCTTACCCTCTCGAACACTCAATGGAAGGGGACCATTGGCCCACTGTTAGTGTAAACTGCTTTCTTGCCAGCAGTGATACAAGTCCAGGTAGAACGGAAGCTAAACAAAACAGTATTTCATTATATTCATGCATTAATATTTAGCTCGAGCCTGTAGTACAGTTACTTTATTCACATAGCTCTGTCAAAATTGATTACTAATGTTGACATACTTCATAGTACTAGTATTACTACTAAATACTACTAGTATTTACACCTTTTAGTTCCAACATTTTGCACCATTAAGTATTGCATTAATATTGTTTTGCAACATCCTTAACCTCAAAGTACCCGCTTCATTGACAATGACATTTTGATATTATGTTACGTGGCAGTACAGTGCATGTTTTCAAATACTATCCAATGGGGGAAGCGTCAGTTTTTAAATCTGAGCTTGGCTCAGTTAGTAGTCATCTTGCCTGTTAGTCTGATGGTTGTGCCAGGAGGCTTAAGTAAAAAAATCGACTGACAACTTAATGTGGTCCTTTGGATGAAATGTTAAATATCTTCCTGTTCAGCTGGATGTAAAAGATTTCATGGGTACTATTCAAAGAAGAGCAGGGAGTTTTCTCAGTTTCCTGACCAACATTACTTTCTCAACTAACACTACCGGTGTTGTCTGGTTGTTTAGTTATTTGATGTCTGTGGGATTTTGCTATAGGCAAATTGATTTTCTCAAAGAACTGAAATTGCACTTCAGAAAGTAATTTATTGCTTGTAAAGACATCCTTGGGATGAGATAAGGTGCTCCTTAAATTCAGGTTCCTTTCTTGAATGCAATAGTAATACTCCATTGAACATAGGCATTGCTGTCTACCTGCATAGTTGTATCTATCTCAGGTAATGTTGCCCTGTAAAGTTTTTTTTTATGTGGTATCCTAAGATTTATTGTTAGTACACATGAATCAATCTAGCCATATGCACAAACAGGTTTAAATGCTATAGTCATTCTTCAAATTCTTCCATTTGATGCAGTGTCACAGTTGGGTTTCTCTATCAAATTGGCCGAAGACACAAAAATACCAATCGTGGTTAATATAAAGAAAACTGCGATAAAATCAGGAGGTTAGACAGGTTAATAAATAAGACCCATGTTTAATGAAATACTGTGCAGAAATATAAGGCAATGTGTTTTGGGAGGAAGAATGAGATGAAATATTAAGTGATAAAACTTTTAAATGGAGCAAGCAAGCAGAGAGATTTGGGAGTTCAGATACACTAATCTTTTAAAGTAGGAAACAAGCTGAAAAAGCTGAATTCCAAAAAAAAAGGCTTATGTGATGTGAGGATAGGGGCTAAACAACAACAGCAGAAAAGCAGTCCTAAACCTATTTAAAACATTGGTTATGCCCCAGTTAGAACACTGGGCAGAATTTTCCATTTTTGAGACTAAGTGTGGTGGCAGACGGGTTTCGCAGCGCGTTTCCTGCTGAGCAGCGTGGCAGGAAATTGCGTCTGATTTCATGTTCAGAAGCTCATTAAATATGCTTGGCGAGTAGTCTGTGGTATCACATAGCAGGGAGGGCACTGATTCATCCACCTCAATCACCTAATAGGGTCAAAGGTCCAGGCACCATATTTAAATGTCACTTAAACACACACATTCACTCTCCAGCCCAACCGTGTGAAGGAGATGTGTTGAGATGGCTGCGTCCAAGAAGAAAACTGCATCGAGGTTTAGTAGTGACTCCCTGTAGGTGTTTGACAATGGAGTCCACCAACACTGGGATGTCATCTACCCCAGGGATGGTTCCAGGAAGCCCACCAGCCTTAGCTTGTTGGCTTGGGAGGTGAATGTAAGAGAAGTTAGATCGTCAGGCACCTAGAAACACCATACAGTGCAGGAAAAGGATGAATGATCTCATCTGCTCTGCCAGGGTAAGTCAACCTTCAGCTCATTCCAATCTCAGACTCCCATTATGGCATCATGCACTCAAAGGGTTACACTCCTCAGGGATCTCACACAATATTAGTGGGGGACACATCAGCACTGTTTATCTCACAGGCACTTTAGCATCCCCAGCACCTCATCTATCATGCTGCACAAACTCCATCCTAACCCCTGAATGGGGAGGGCTTAGCACACACAGTAGGCATCCATGCTTCCCCACCTCTCCTCCAGCTCTTCTCACCACATTCCATCCATTTGTCTTCATGCAGACCAGGCTTGCTTATAACAAATGGGAGAGACCCCAGACTGGATGAGGGAGGGTTGACATCGTGGAGCTGAGCAAATTTGAGGAGGATACCGCTGATTTGGCAGGGGAGGGCAGAGATCACTCCTGTGGGAAGGCGAAATCAGCCTCTCCCAGCAAGCCAGCACGGATGAGACATCCATGAGTTGATCACATCCTGACATTCTCAGTGAGTGACTTGTGATGTTGTATTCAGAGTGTTCATGAACTAAATCTATCTGCTCTCATTTACAGGCACCAGCAGGTCCAGACACATCTCCAGACCCAACAAAAGCCTCAGCCCCCAGGCCACCTCAGAGGAGGAAGCTATGAAGCCTTTGAATGAAGATCCCTCACTGCCCTCCACCAGCACCCGCCACCAGCTCAGAAACACACTCCGGTGGTTCATTGTTATAGTATAGCTCGGGGTCACATTCTAGGGAACACCTCATGGACATGTCTCCAAGCAGTCAGAGGCAGTGACAGCCCAGGTCTCTGGCACTCAGAGGACTGCTGGAGATCAGGTACCCACTGAGTCCGAGCCAGATGATGAGTCTCCAGAAATGGCCATGTCACACTTCCTGGAGATGCAACGACAGGTGGCGAAAATCAGGTAGAGTTGCAAGAGGCAGTCAACAGACTAGGGTGAAGGGTCGAGGGGTCTGTCCGTGTTCTGTCTGATGTCATGGCTCTGACATGCAAGCATCTTTAGGTCTCAATGGGAAGGATAACAACTGCCTTGGAGACTTTGGTCCAAAAAATCCTGCCAGATTTGCAGACCTGTGCTCCATCACTACAAGCATTGGTGGGATCCATCAGTGACCAGGCGAGAGGGTGAATGGGGCACCTATATCTCCCTCCAGGTGCCCCTTCTCCTCAGTGAGTCAGACAGGGGCCCCAGGCACCCACAGGGAGGAGAACAAGCAGCTGGAGACCCTGGGTTTATCCATTCTGCTAACTCCGAGTGTCCAGCCAATTCCAATACCTCTGCCTGTGACCCCATCACCTCCAGCTGTACAAGCCGAGGAGGGCGCACCTGAGAAGGCCTGTCAAAGTCATCAAAGACAACAGGGCATAGCAGTGCGCATGCTGCCTCCAATTCTGCTGCGGATGTCGGGGATGCACTTAGACGTAGTGGTAAGGTTAGAAGCTTTGAGGTGTTCAATCACTATTAATATCATATACATTTGTAAATACATTTGCTGGTCATGAGAATGGTCTCATCATTTGAAAGCTTTGTGCATATGCATCTATGTGCCCTCTTAATGTGAGGGTGAGCCATGCTCCCACACAGTGTTCATCTCCCTTTGTGGGCCTCACATTTATGTGATGCGTGGCTGAGTCATGATAGTTACTCTACCCTTGTGTTACATCAGGGCGATGTGTCAATCTCTTTAATGCATTAGCAACCATAATCCTTGCAAGTCAGCATGGAGTTAGGCATACTCACTCGCCTTGGAGGAGTAGCTGTAATTGTCTCACAAAATGAGAAGACTGCCTTCATTGGTAGTGCCAAAGCATAAAACCTACAGCCATGATGGTTTCTCCAATCGTATGTGCATCTCTGCCCGCAAAAAGCTTCCCATAAAGGTGGCGATGACTGCATCGAGTCCTTTGATGCAGCACGTGAACTGTTGTGGTGACTATTACTTCCCAGAGAAAACCAAAAGCAGGGTTTATGACTGACCTTTCCAAATATGAGGGCCAAGTGCATCGTGAGGGTCAAAGGTGCAAGGGCGGATGCTGAACTTGCTCTCAATGTCACTGGTTGTAAAGGCCTTTCAGTCAACTGGCATGGTACTAAGGGACAGAAGGAATGTGGCTGTGTCCCATTGCCTGTACCTTAATCATCCTGGCATTGTGTGGCTATCAGTGTGGCATAGGCACGCCTTCCATGTCGTGCTTCTTCGATAGCAAGGAACTGTCCATGAAGTGTCAAAGCTGTTAATGAACTTTCAAAACTGTCAATAAGTGTCCAAGGATACTGGGTGAGTTGGCAAGGAAGGGGTAAAAGCAAAGGGCGGAATCGTCCCAGATTTGCATTAAGTGTGGAAGCGAGCAAGAGAAATGACGTTTACCCACCGGCTGCAAAGATGCTTCTCATGCTGTATAATCCCAAACCTGCTGCATCAATTATGCATTCCCAGGAAACACACCATTTCGATAGTGGGCATGGTCTCATTTGCCCAGCATGCCATCTCCTCGCCGCTTCTTCACGCCGGGTGCCACATTTAAAGTGCAGCCACGCGCACACCTCTCAATGCTTCCAGCCCATGACTACTGCACAAAAGGCAGGATGGCCCTGAAAGGCAAAAAGGCTGCAGTCCCCCGGTTCAGTGAAGCATTCCTTGAGCGCCTTTTGGACACGGTGGAGGCTCGCCGTGATGTCCTCTACCCCTGCTCTGGCCACAGGATGGGCATCACCAATCCAGCATGGGAGGTAGTGGCAGAAACGGTCAGTGCCAAAGCCCTGCAGAAGAGGACAGTCACCCAGGGCAGGAAGAGGATGGATGCTCTCATCTGTTCCGCCAGGGTAATTCACTCTTCTCAGCATTCTCAACTCTCACACTCACAAACCCATCACCCATCCACAGCGATCTCACACCGTAAGGGACACTACTACTAACTCTCACATACACCTTCACATCTCCATCAGGCTCATATTGTCATGAGCTCGCTTCCTCATCCTGTCCATGGCTCCACTCACCACACAAACATTCCACGCAGCGACATGTGTCCTGCTCACACACTCTCCATCTGTTTTCATGAGGCAGGAGTCTGCTCACATCAACAGGGAGAGGTCCCAGACTGGGGATGGAGTGGCCCACATTAGGCCACTCACTCGCTTTGAGGAGTATGTCATCGCACTGACTGGTGAGGAATGGACCCTGCCTGTGGTGAAGGTGAGGTCGGCGGCAAACACCCTTGTGACGATCCTGCACCACATCATCCCTCTCCCAATGTAACTGTGAGTGCTCTCTCTCTCCTGCTTTTGACTCTGCTGCCATGCACTAATTATCTCTACTTTGGTTCACAAGGAGCTCTGCCAAGTGACCAACACCCTCAGCCAGCCAATCCCTCAGCCCCATCCATGTCCTCAACTCCAGCCAAGGGGACACCTCCATTGAACAGCTGGAAATAAGTAACCTGGAAGACCCGTCAGAGCGCTTACCCACACCCTGCACCAGCAGAGAGAGACACACCTTGGTGGGACCAAGGTCTAGAGCAGGCTCAGGTTCACAATCTAGTGGTCACACACAGACATGTGTCCACAGCAGGCGGAGGTAGGTGTGGTCGAGCTCCCCGGCATTCCGAGGACTGCTGAGGAAGAGGCTTCTGTGAGGTCCGAGCCAGATGATGAGCCTCTGGATTCAGCCTGCCAACACATTGTGGAGAGTCAACAGAAGGTGGGACTTCGATGTCCCTCCAGGTGCTCCTTCCCCTCAAGTAGTCAGGCCAGGGCCCTAAACGCCCGAAGGGAGGAGCAGGAGCTGGGCAACCCTGGGTCATCCACTCAGGAATCTCAGAAGCCGTCCTCTCCCTCCAAGTCCCCTTTACCTGGTCGTAAGTCCTGACTTCTACACGGTACAGTTATCAAGACATGTTCTGCACCGGTGTATTTTCCAGCCGACGTCAGCGGACGATCCGGCCAGGGGGGCAGGATGATTCTGGTGGGCTGGCCTTAAAATCATATGCACATGTATTAGAATGAGGCTCCTGACGTCCGATGGCAGGGAACGCGGCCCACCATCAACAGCTTGAGCGGACAACTGCAAACTGGTTTCTCGACGTCGTGAAACTAATTTCTGGCCTTCTCGCCATATTGTCTGCTCACGTCACTGAACACGCCTGACATCAGCGGGCATGGAAAATTCCACCCAAAGAGTGATGGGTGGGTTGGCACAGAGGGTATGAGGGGCCATGGTGGGTGGGTAGAGGGGCATGGGTTGGAATAGGGGTATGAGGGCCCATGGTGGGGTGGGGGGGGGGGGGGGGCCGGAGAGTGGTGGTGGGGTCCATGGATTAGCATAGGCTGGCATGGATGGGGCACAGAGTGTGTGGAGGGCTACTTTTTGTTTTAATATTTCCTTTAATTTATTTAATCACAGTGCCCGTGCACAGAGGCTGGCCTTCAACCCGGCCCTCCTCCGCACCTGGCATTCTCACACTCGTTCTGGGGTCACCTGCCCCAAATCCTATTTTCGCCGGCCTGCCTTCCTCCTCCTCCTTCTCCGCCCCCCCCCGGCAACCAACCAACCAACCCCTGGCACTCCCAAAAATCCTACCTGCAGCCTGGGGATGAAAATCTGGGCTTTGGTGTCTATTGCAAGGGGTAGCAAATATAAAAGTAGGGAAGTGTTGCTACAACTGTACAAGGCCTTAGTTAGACAGCATCTGGAGTACTGTGTACAGTTTGAATCTCTTTGCTTAAGAAAGTGTAAAATTACATTAGTAGTAGTTCAGAGAAGGTTCAATTGACTGATTCCTGGGATGCAGAGGTTATCTCATGAGGCAAAGTTAAGCAGGTTGAGTCTTAAAAGAATGAGGTGATCTTATTGAAATACACAAGATTCTAAGGGGACTTGATAGCGTGGATGCTGCAAGGATGTTTTCACTTGTGGGGGAGTCTAGAACTAGGGGACACAGTTTAAAAATTAGGGGCCGCCCACTTAAGACTAAGATGAGGAAAATAAATTCTCTGAGGGTTGTTAGTCTTCCCCAATGAATGATGGAAGCTGGGTCATTGAGTATAGACCAGGCTGAGTTAGATAGATTTTTGATCACCAAGGGAATTGAGGGTTATGGGGGGCAGGTAGGAAAGTGGAGTTGAGGCCACAATCAGGTCAGCCATGATCTTATTGAATGGTGGAGCAGGCTCAAGGAGCCGATACTCCTGCTACTAATTCGTGTGTTCTTGTGTATGACATCAATCAATGGAGAGTTCACATCCACCCCGCACCCCACCCCCACTCCCCCCACCCCTGATTCCCACTGACTTCAATTTAGCTACAGGTCTTATTAAAGCCTTGGTTCAAACATGGCCAAAAGAGATGAATTCCAGCAGTGAGATGAGAGTGACTGCCCTTGATGTTAAGGCAGCATTTGATCAGGCGTGGCATCAAGGAGCCTTAGCTGACCTGAAGTCTCATGGAACCAGAGGGAAAGCTCTCCACTGTTTGGAGTCATGCCTAACACAAACAAACATGGCTGTGGTTGTTGAAGGACAATCATCATAGTCCCAGGACATTGCTGCAGGAGTTCCTCAGGGTAGTGTCCTAGGCCCAACCATCTTCAGCTGCTTTATCGATGACCTTCCCTTCATCCTAAGGTCAGAAGTGGGGATGTTCACTGATGATTGCACAATGTTCAGCACCATTCCTGACTCCTCAGATATTGAAGCAATCCATACCTGCATAACATTTAAGCTAGGGCTGATCAGCAAGTAACATTCAAGCAGGCCATGACCATCTCTAACAAGAGAGAATCTAATTAACTTCCCTTGACATTCAATAGCATTACCACCACTAAATCCCCCACCATCAACATCCTGGAGGTTACATTGACCAGAAATCGAACTGGACCAGCTTTATAAGTACTGTGGCTCCAAGAGCTGGTCAGAGGCTGGGAATATTGCAGCGAGTAACTCACTTCTGGACTCTCCAGAGTCTGACCACCAATACTCCATTGCCTTACCGAGTACGAGTGGAAGGAAGGCCCAAGAAATCTCGAACCTTAAAAGAGTGCTATGGAAAACTTGGAACCTGTTCCAGGAAGTGAAGGAATCTTCCAAGAGCCTGATGAGTAGCCAATGACTTTAAGTGTTGTTGGGGGGGTGGGCAGAGTCAAAGTGGAAAGGGGAAGGTTCAGTTGAGGATTTCAGTTTTAAAGTATGTGATCATGATTTATTTTAAGTTGCAAAGTATAATTGATGACCTAAGATGGTAATTAGTCGTGTTTGCTTTGTTTGATTCTTGTATAGTAAAATCATTTCCTGTGAAAAAAAAAACTCCAAGAACGTTTAAGAAGCTTGACACTGTCCGATATAGGACATATCCAGGTATGGTGTTAGTGGAGCCTTGGACATTGGATGTAAGGTACAATTCTGTAAGTATAACAATGCCAGCCATGCTTCACTAGTCTGTGGCAAAGCTCTCCTAATTTTGGCACAAGTCCCCGGATGTTAGGGATGAAGACTTTGCAGGGTTGACTTGGTGGGTGTGCCTTTGTCATGTTCAATGCCTAGGTCAATATTGGGTGGTCCATCCAGTTTTATTCTTATTAGACATTTTTTATAGCATTTTGATACATTGAGTGACTTGCTGGACCATTTCAGAAGGCAGTTAAGAGTCAACTGGCTGGAGTCACTTACAGGCCAGACTAGATAAGGAAAGGAGATTTTCTTCCTTAAAGGGCATTAGTAAACCAGATGGACTTTTACAACAATCAGGTGGTTTCATACTGATGCTAGCTTTTTATTCCAGATTTATTTAATTAGCTGGATACAAATTCCCCCAGCTAGGTTGAAATTTGAATTAATGGGGAGGATTTTTCCCTCATCGGGCAGGCTCAGTGGGGACGATTTCACGCTGGCGGGCCAATTAAGGCCTGCCCAGCGTGAAACACGAGCGGCAGCGCTCAATGCTGCCTGTGTGGTGGGGGGAAGAGGGCAAGCACGAATTCTGCGCATGCGCGCAGCAGTGCACTAGAAAAGCTCCCTGAGGCACAGAGCTGCCTCAGGGAGATGAACATTTTTTCAGAATAAAAAATAAAGATTTCTAAAATGTTATAAAACATGTCCCCTCATGTGATTCTGTCACAGGAGCAGGGGCATGTTATTAGTTAGATTTAAAAAATTTTATTTTTGTTTGCTGTTGGAAACCTCATCTTGCCTGTGGACAAGGTTTCCTAAAAAATACAAAGGCTGCATGGCCTTTTCGCCTGCCCACCAACCATAAGGCATCCTGATTACCTCCTGCCAAAAGCTCCAGATCTTATGCTAGTATAAAAAGAGGGAATGCTATGGATGCTGAAAACATGGATTGAAAAATGGCATTTGAAAAGGTGCTCCATAAAATACCAGTTATAATAATTAATGCGTATGATATTAAAGGGAACATGTTGCACGGATGGATAGATGGCTCACAGACAGAAAGCAATAAATAGTGGATTGCTCAAATGTGGTAGCAATGTGACCCTGGGGATATTTTCTTCAACCACTTCTACTTTCTATGTTGTATAAATGATTTAGATATTTGTGAGGAATGATTGAAGTTTGTTCATGATACAAAATTAGGGGAGGAATAAGAGGTGGAAGGGTAGCAGAGTGTGAATGTGTGTTAGATACTGTACAATACCAAGAAATATGAAGGTGGAAGTGTAGGTAGAAAGGCCCTGGAAAGCAAGTGGGATTCTGATTCTTGTACATGGGGATTTGAATATGAAGCAAAGTAATAATGACCAATCTGTGCAAGAAATTGGTTAGTCAACAACTGGAATATTCCATGCAATTTTCAGTGCTCCATTATAGAAATGGTAATGAAGATTCACCAGAGGGATACAAAGAAGGCAAGATTATAGTTATGGAGAAAAGGTTGAAAAAGTGGAGTGTTTTTCATTGTAACAGAGAAAGACAAGGTGGATCTAATGGAGGCGTTCAATATTTGAGGGGGTAAGTAGTGAAATGTAGTTGTTTGGTGGACCAGTAACAAGGACACCAACCCTGAGAATCTGCAGAGTAAGGGCACTCACCTATAACTTATAATCCTGATTCTGCCAGCGGATGTGGCATCATGAGGTGGTCACCTTATTTTAAGACTGCTGGTGTATAGTCATGTCAATAGGAACCATTTCAGAAACCTGCCTAAATAAGACTGGTAATTTAGGCAGAGGCTAACCCAGCCACTGGAAACATCCTACAAGTTCCTCATCAGTCCCTTTGTATAATAAATCTAAGAAAAGTAACCTGGAAAATCTTTCTTCAGGGATTCAGGTCACACCCTATCCCTGGAACTTTTATAGGCCCTACTGGTGCCACTGCAACCACCAGTATAAGCCAATACAAGTGAAGCATGAAGCCATAAACATTTCGTCCAAACTAGGGTTGAGGAACCACAGAATCACAGTGCAGAAGAGGCCCTTCGGCCCATTGAGTCTGCACTGACATGTGAGAAACACCTGACCTACCTACCTAATTCCATATACCAGCACTTGGCCCATAGCCTTGAATGTTATGACGTGCCAAGTGCTCATCCAGGTACTTTTTAAAGGATGTGAGGCAACCCGCCTCCACTACCCTCCCAGGCAGCGCATTCCAGACTGCCACCATCCTCTGGGTAAAAACGTTTTTCCTCACATCCCCCCTAAACCTCCTGCCCCTCACCTTGAACTTATGTCCCCTTGTGACTGACTCTTCAACTAAGGGGAACAGCTGCTCCCTATCCACCCTGTCCATGCCCCTCATAATCTTGTACACCTCAATCAGGTCACCCCTCAGTCTTCTCTGCTCCAATGAAAACAACCCAAATCTATCCAACCTCTCTTCATAACTTAAATGTGTCATCCCAGGCAACATCCTTGTGAATCTCCTCTGCACCCCCTCCAGTGCAATCACATCCTTCCTATAGTGTGACGACCAGAACTGCACACAGTACTCCAGCTGTGGCCTCACCAAGGTTCTATACAACTCCAACATGACCTCCCTACTTTTGTAATCTATGCCCTGATTGAAAAAGTGTCCCATATGCCTTTTTCACCACCCCACTAACATGCCCCTCCACCTTCAGTGATCTAGGGACACACATGCCAAGGTCCCTTTGTTCCTTAGAACTTCCTAGTGTCATGCCATTCATTGAATACTTCCTTGTCAGATTACTCCTTCCAAAGCGTATCACCTCACACTTTTCAGGATTAAATTCCATCTGCCACTTATCTGCCCATTTGACTATATCTTCCTGTAGCCTAAGACACTCAACCTCACTGTTAACTACCCGGCCAATCTTTGTGTCATCCGCAAACTTACTAATCCTACCCCCCACATAGTCATCTATGTCGTTTATATAAATGACAAATAATAGGGGACCCAGCACAGATCCCTGTGGTATGCCACTGGATACTGGCTTCCAGTCACTAAAGCATCCTTCTGTCATCACCCTCTGTCTCCTACAACTAAGCCAATTTTGAATCCACTTTATCAAATTACCCTGTATCCCACATGCATTTGCCTTCTTTATAAGTCTCCCATGTCAAAGGCTTTGCTGAAATCCATATAAACTACATCAACTGCACTACCCTCCTGGGTATCTACGCACCTGGTCACCTCCTCAAAAAATTCGATCAAATTTGTTAGGCATGACCTCCCTCTGACAAAGCTATGCTGACTATCCCTGATTAAACCTTGCCTCTCCAAATGGAGATAGATTCTCTCCTTCAGAATTTTCTCCAACAGTTTCCCTACCACTGATGTGAGACTCACAGGCCTGTTGTTCCCTGGCTTATCTCTACAACCCTTTTTAAATAGCAGAACCACCTTAGCTGTTCTCCAGTCCTCTGGCACCTCCCCCATGGCCAGAGAGGAATTAAAAATGTGGGTCAGAGCCCCTGCGATCTCCTCCCTCAGCGGTCTGGGACACAAATCATTCAGACCTGGAGATTTGTCTACTTTTAAGCCTGCCAACACCTCCAGTACCTTGTCACTCTCTGTATCAATTTGCTCAAGAACCTCGCAGTCTCTCTCCCCGAGTTCGATACCTTCATCCTCATTCTCTTGGGTGAAGGTGGATGTTAAGTATTCTCAGCCTAGGAGTCCACTACACTGGATAATTGTCCCCGCAACCCCCCTACCCCACACAGGATCAAGAATTGGATAACCTCTTTCCTGCATGATTGGGTTTCCCTCAGCAAAGCCGTCTCCACCCCCGCAACACCCCACTGCGGGATTGGGATTCAACAGAATTGGGGACCAGACCTGTCTGCAACCTCTTCTAGAGAGCTCCCACTCCAACCTCCCCAACCTAGCCTCCCATCCCTCAACTCTCCCACTAACACCGCAGCAGACTCCCCCTGCGACTGCAACCTCTTCCAGAGTGTTCCCCACATGACAGAGAGTCAGTCAACCCTGTTAATTAAGCCTGTCAAGGTAAAAATTCACAGCTTCCCAGCATGCAGGAAATTCTACCGGATGAAAGACTTCCCCCAGGAGCTAACTGCAACTAGGCAACCTGGAAGTGCCTTAACAGACTTAGGACTGGTGTAGGTCATTCAAAGGTGTCACTAAGCAAATGGGGATATACAATCAGCCACTTGTGAATGTGGAACTGAGCCACAGACTAAGCAACATCTCCTGCAATGCCTATTGCTAGAGGAACCCTGCACTGTTACAGATCTTGTCGAATTCAACAACAAGGCACAAAAATGTGTCCAGTTCTGGCTGGGCCATGTATAGACTGTCCGTGGAAGAAGAAGCATGCAGGGAGCAATTCTCCTCCTCCCAGCGCCCACACATACCCCTCCCCTGACTTATGCAACCCACCCCATTCGGGTCTTTAGTTTCCCAATGCTTTGAATTGAAGTTTATAGCCCTCATTTTAAAAGGCTCTTGAATCTTTGTCCCTGCCTACTTATATCACTTCCTCTACCCGTGTGCCAGCTTCCCAATTCCAATTTTAGGCTCCTTTATATCCTGTTTTCCCTCTGCTTCATCTTCAGTGGGACAGCTTTTAATTATCTTGACCTCACGCTTTAGAACTCTTTCCATTAAGCTTTCCATCTTGCAATCTCTCTTTCATCCTTCAAATTACTTTCAATACGTCCTCTAACTCTTGTAAGTTTACTGCACAGTGTTTGTTTTCACTTTAGGATCTTTTAGAAATGTAAAGATAATATATAAATGCAAGATGTTCTGATTCTTGGCTTTAAAATGGCTGCATAAATGGGTCAGTTTTTACCACACTATAGGAGTCATATTTTCAGATGTCAGTGGGCTGGGACCAGGTGCAGGTGTGATTTGAAACTCAGGTCACAAAGTCGTCTCGGGATCTTGATGCCTCAGAGACAGTCTGAGCATGCCAAAGTGCTGGAACAGGAACTCGTTCGCTGCCAATTAAGCACCTTTAGGAGCTTGTTAAGAGGCCCATGTGGTTGGAAATACACTTTTTAATTGCTTATCGCAATGAACCTTAACAGCCTGGTGCAGATTAGTGCACAGGTGTCGGGATCCCTGCAGAGCCAGGTAAAATTTCTTGTTCCATTGATGAAAGTTATCGGGCCTTCAGGCAATCTGAGTCAGGATGTGCACTTTCCTTTGCATGGCCCTGTTGCCCTCATTCTGAAGAATCTACGCCACTGGCCATTTGATGAGTCTTCTCAGCAAAGCAGCTGCAGCCCCCAACATAGTAGCCACTACCTTTGCCACTGGCGCCAGGTAGACAGCGCCCTCCCCTGACACTTGGTGCCACTAATTGGGCACTGAGCTGGCTTCCTGCCCAAATAGGGCATTTACATTTAAAAACAGCATTGAAAGAGTGAAAAAGCTGAGGTTTGTAAAGTTCCAAGGTGTATGGGTTCCCAACCCCGCTTTGAAAATCCAGGCCCAGAACTCTGAGATAATGCTGAGTAATCATCATATCATGTTAAGTGAAAATGGCTGGTGTGAAGTAGATTTCTCTTCTGGGTAGCTGTACATAGTTAGAGACAAATCTTTGGGATAATGGATCCTACATGTCTAGAATTTTTATCCCAAAGTCTGGTGGTGGACAGTCGCAAAGCTAAGTATATATACAGGATATTTCATAGCCAGTTCTAGCAATTTGAACCTGAATGGACTGACGGAGCTTTTAGTTGGTAAGGTTCTTGTTATGTTCCTTCTGTTGGGTCCCTTTGCTCAGTGAACATGGTTGCATGCCTATCTACTGGTGAATGAGTTGGTAAACAAGATACTGCAGATGCAGAGACCAATGTAAGATGAGGCACATGCTGCTTATTAACACAAGTAACAGAGCATTAACACTTGTGTGCTTCTCAAACCAGACCCTATTCTAAACTACCGATTAACATTGTAGCCTGCACTACACAGCAATTGGGTAATACAGTCACATGGTTAATCTGCTCATAATCTCTTAAAGGTGTATTACACCTCAGATTACCACATCCCTCCCCCTTTACTCGAAGATACAATTAGCAATATTTACAATATATCAACTATTTACATAAATAGACAATTTACAAATTCAGTCTCTCACGAGGTTTCTTCAAATGTGTTGTACGTCATAGTTCTACGAGTTCGGATGGTTTATCTCAGGAGCCATCTGTTCATTAGGCTCTCCAGTAGGAACCTGAAAGCTTGTTTCTTCGTCTCTCTCAGGCTCAACGGATCCCACAGGCACTTCCAAACCAAATGGACTTCCTTCCACTTATGGTGTAGACTCCAACGGGAATGATTTCACCCTCTTTTGGGCCCAATTGCATGCACTCTTGCTGCCCCTCCCCTCCAAGTTCAACCATATGAAGGTCAATGGTCAGGAAGATTCTCAAAATCAGGATGTTGTGCAAGGCTAAATTCAACACTGTATGATCAGCTTCCTGTTGTGTAAAAAAAATTTTTAGTAATTCCACTTTTTCTTCCTACGTGTCTTCTTCTGATGGGTTTCTTTTCTTGGCAGCATTGACTTTAGACTCGGCTTCCTCTTCAACTTCCCTATTGGCCAGACTAGACTCAGGTATAAGCTCAACTTGAGCGAATTCAGTGGTTGAGTTTTCCAGCATTTCCTCATCTGTCAGCTCCTTTGAAAACTCAGGGGTCTTTATTTTTAAAGCTTCTTGGCTTTCACATAGCTGATTCTTCAGCTCTTCTATTTCTATTTTATATTTGTTAGCTGTTTCCTGGAGAGTTAAGCTTGTTGTAGTTTCCCGGCTTATTTATTCTTCATCTCTGCCAGAGATATGCTGAATTCTTTCTGTTCTTCCTCATACCTTTTTAGTGGTATAAAGTAGGATCTGAGGGAATCTTGCAATATGTGAAAGTCCTTCAGCAGGTCCTTCAACTCGAACTCTGTCCTGAAGCATCACCTCTATGAGTTCCTTTTGTTGAGTCTTTACATACTCCTTTTTCCAAACAGTAACATTTCCTGCCTCTGATAGAGATCTCAGCAGTCTCTCAAGATTAATCTCTCTTAACCAGTACCTTCCGAAGAGAATTGATCCCCTGCCTGCTATCACTATTAGGGGTAGATTAACAGACTGATCTCCAAACTGTATTGGAAGCTTACATATACCTCTTACTCATATGTCTTCACCAGTATACGTCTTTAATTTAGCATCTGAATTTTCCAGATTTAATGAGTGATCTCCTCCATTCAGATATTTGAATATAGTTTCCCTATAACTATTGTGGATACCCCTGTATTTATCTTCATTTGGATGGGTTTCCCGTTCACTTTCACTATCATGTAGATTGGCTGTTTTACCCATTTTTAAGTTGTTTAATGAGTAAATATCTGAATCTGTTTCTTCTGGTTCCTCTATTATGTGGATTTCATGATGTCTACCTTTTTGCTTAAAGCTTTGTCTTAATCTGTATTTACAATATCGCATAATGTGCCCATTACGATGGCAGAAGAAGCACACGATTCTTTTAAATTGTCATTCGCTTGCAGGCTGTCTAGTTCCATTTGTGCCGTCATTATTGTAGGTTTTCTCTGTTAAACCATTGATTTTTGCTGGTCTGTTAATGGTAGCTGTTTCCCACCTTTCTGTGAGCAGAAATGCCTCTGCGCCATTTCTAACTGGTGCTTCCCTCCTGACGTGAAAGACGACGCCATTTTGTGCTCCCTTGATTGCTTCTGAATCCCTGACTGTGCTCTCCATTGCGAACGCCAACTCCAGCACCTTGCTGAAGTCTAAATTCGACTCTGACAACAAACTTTTTTGAATGGCATCTTCGTTAAACCCACATACTAATTGGTTTCTTAACATGTCATTAATCGCCGTCTCAACCTCATAGTGCTCTGTCAGTTGTTTTAAGGCTGCTACATAGCAAGCGACTGTCTCCCCAGGGGCGTGACACCTCGAATTAAATTTAAAATGCTGCGTTGTTACCGAGGATTTCGGCTGAAAGTGGCTTTTCACAAGATTTACCAACTCATCGAAGCTCTTGGAACCTGGGTTGTTGGGTGCCATTAGACTACGAATTAGGCCGTATGTTTTACTGCCACACGTTGATAAGAGTATTGCTCGCCTCTTCACCTCCCCAATATGTCATTGGCCAAAAAGAAGAACACAAGGCGTTCAATATAATGTGGCCAGTTATCAGTGGTCTGATCAAACGGTTCGATATGCCCAAACTGTGACATACTAGAGGAAGATAACTTCGATGACTGTGATGAAGACTGTAATTACAATTGCCTTGTAAGGTATGGCTGATTCACTTCTGTTGAATTTCCACAGCTTCTTTGATGTTGTGTCTCGTCGCTAGTTATGTTCCTTCTTTCGGATCGCTTTGCTCAGCGAACACGGTTGCACACCTATCTACTGGTGGGTGAGTTGGTAAATAAGATACTGCAGGTGTAGAGACCGAAGTAGGATGAAGCACATACTATTTATTAACACAAGTAACAGAGCACTAACACACGTGTGCTTCTCAAACCAGACCATATTTTAAACTACTGATTAACATTGTAGCCCGCGCAACACAGCAATTGGGTAATACAATCACGCGGTCAATCTGCTCACATTCTCTTAAAGATGTATTGCACCTCAGATTACTACATTTCTATTACTGTTTTCTTTCATATTCTGAATTTTTACAAATCTTTGAGATAGAGACCCAGCTGATGTGCGTTTTGGAGCTGGAGAAATATTTGAACATTATTTTTAACTGTTGAACAGTTCTGAATTATTTATCAGATCTAACACAGCATTCCTCTAAATCAAAGGGTGCTGACGGGGATATTTCATGCTACCATGGAAACTAAAAGCTTGCCACAAGCTGAAATGTTTCATTGATCTGATTAAACAAGAGTGTCAGAATTGATTGTGGTGCTGTACAAGAGTGAAAGCTCTTTCGGCACAGTGGATTGGTTAAATTGACTGTGTAAAATAAATAGGCTTAAGTAATTATACCAGAACTTATATTACCATTTCAGCTTATTTAGTGTATTGACCTGCATTACAAAACACCTGATGACAGCTGATTGAATTGAACAGTAAGCTAGACAAAAGGTCAAAAAAGGCACAGAAGAGAAATTAGTACTTGCTTCGCCAAAAGGAGATTGTTTTTAACCAAATTATCTTCTGAGAATAAAAACTGAATAATGCATTGGCCTACTAGCTATCTCCCATTTTTACAGGTTGGGCTTTGGAGCAGATTTGGACTGATAAATGGAGCAAAATGGTTTTTAAAGGCTCAAATCTGCTGTAAAAATCTGCACCTGATTCATCCTCCCAAAACATAGTTGAGGGAAGGGCAGGATTGGCAGCTCATCAATCCGGGATATAGAATCTTCAGGCAAGACAGGGGAGTGAGTAAAAGAGGAGGAGGCGTTGCATTATTAGTTAAGGAGTCAGTTACTGCAGTAAGGAGAGATGATATCTTGGAGGGGGCATCGAATGAAGCTTTGTGGGTAAAGCTTAGGAATAAAAAAGGGGCAACCACATTATTAGGTGTTTATTATAGACCTCCAGAGAGTCAGCGGGAAATTGAGGAGCAAATATGTGCACAATCTGTGGAGGTGTGTAAAAACAATAACAATAGGGTAATTATATTAGGTGATTTCAACTTTCCCAACATTAATTAGGATAGACATAGTGTTAAGGGCTTGGATGGACTGGATTTCTTGATATGTGTACAGGAGAATATATTAGATCAATATGTAGAGGGTCCAACAAGGGACGGTGCATTGCTGGACCTAATTCTGGGGAATGAAGCCGGACAGGTGGCTGAGGTGATGGTGGGCGAGCATTTGAGTGATAACGACCACAACATGGTACAGTTTAAGTTTGTTATGGACAAAGAAATCGACGAGTTGCAAAAAAATGTTTTGGATTGGGGGAGAGCGGATTTTAGTAAAATAAGGCAGGATCTGGCCAAAATAGACTGGGAACAGTTACTTGTGGGGAAATCTACAGAGGAGCAGTGGGGGGATGGGGGGGTTTAAAAAGGAAATGGGGAGGGTACAGGCTCAACATGTTCCTTCCAGGGTAACAGGAAGGAGTAACAAGCCCAGAGAACCATGGATGACCAAAGATATTCAGGTTACGATGAGAAGGAAAAGAGAGGCTTTTAGCAGGTACAAGGGAAGCAAATCAGCAGAGGCATTAGTGGAGTGCAGACAATGCAGGATGGAGCTTAAGAAAGCAATTAGGAGAGCAAAGAGGGGATATGAGAAAGCTCTGGCTGGTAAAAGTAGGGAAAATCCCAAGATATTCTATAAGTATATCAATGGGAAGAGGCTAACCAGGGAAAGAGTAGGGCCCATAAGGGACCAAGGGGGCAATCTATGGGTAGAGCCAGAGGACATCGCTAGAGTGTTGAATGAATACTTCACGTCTGTCTTCACCCAAGAGAATGAGGATGAAGGTATCGAACTCGGGGAGAGAAACTGCAAGGTTCTTAAGCAAATTGATGTAGGGAGTGACAAGGTATTGGAGGTATTGGCAGGCTTAAAAGTAGACAAATCTCCAGGACTGCTGAGGGAGGCAAGGGAGGAGATCGGAGGGGCTCTGACCCGAATTTTTAATTCCTCTCTGGCCACGGGGGAGGTGCCAGAGGACTGGAGAACAGCTAATGTGGTTCTGCTATTTAAGAAGGGTTGTAGAGATAAGCCCAGTGAGTCTCACGTCAGTGGTAGGGAAACTATTGGAGAAAGTTCTGAGGGAGAGTATCTATCTTCACTTGGAGATGCAAGGTTTGATCAGGGATAGTCAGCATGGCTTTGTCAGAGGGATTTAGCAACGTCTCCCGAAAGCGCCTACTGGACAGAGTGGAGGCCTGCCACAATGTCCTGTACCCCTGCTCTGGGTGAAGGCCAGCAAGCCAGGTCACCAATCCAGCATGGAAGGTGGTGGCAGTGGTGGTCAGCGCTAATGCCCTGCAAAAGAGGACAGTCACCCAGGGCAGGAAGAGGATGAATGGTCTCATCCATTCCACCAGGGTAAGTCACTCTTCTCATCACTCTCAGCTCACATACTCACAAACCCATCACACATCCACAGGGATCTCACACCTCAAGGGACAACACCACTAAATCTCACACACACCCTCACATCTTGCAGAGCCCTCACAGGCTCATATCCTCTGGAGCTCACATCCTCATTCCTGTCCATGGCTCTGCTCACCACACAAACATTCCACGCAGGGCCAAGTGTCCTGCTCACACTCTCACCATCTGATTTCATACAGGAGAAGCTGGCTCACATCAGCAGGGAGCTGGGTGGCCCACTTTAGGCCCCTCATTCACTTTGAGGAGTGTGCCATTGTGCTGACTGGTGAGGATGTGGACCCTGCCTGTGATCACATGAGGCCGGCGGTGAAGACCCAGGTGAGGATCCTGCACCATATCAGCCCTCTATCAAATGTGAGTGCTCTCCCTCCCGCTTTTGACTCTGCTGTCATGCACTAATTAACTCTAGATAAAAACAAAAAAACTGCGGATGCTGGAAATCCAAAACAAAAACAGAATTACCTGGAAAAACTCAGCAGGTCTGGCAGCATCGGCGGAGAAGAAAAGAGTTGACGTTTCGAGTCCTCATGACCCTTCGACAGAACTTGAGTTCGAGTCCAGGAAAGAGCTGAAATATAAGCTGGTTTAAGGTGTGTGTGTGGGGGGCGGAGAGATAGAGAGACAGAGAGGTGGAGGGGGTTGGTGTGGTTGTAGCGACAAACAAGCAGTGATAGAAGCAGATCATCAAAAGATGTCAACAACAATAGTACAATAGAACACATAGGTGTTAAAGTTAAAGTTGGTGATATTATCTAAACGAATGTGCTAATTAAGAATGGATGGTAGGGCACTCAAGGTATAGCTCTAGTGGGTTTTTTTTTTATTTTATATAATGGAAATAGGTGGGAAAAGGAAAATCTTTATAATTTATTGGGAAAAAAAAGAAGGGGGAAACAGAAAGGGGGTGGGGATGGGGGAGGGGACTCACGACCTAAAGTTGTTGAATTCAATATTCAGTCCGGAAGGCTGTAAAGTCCCTAGTCGGAAGATGAGGTGTTGTTCCTCCAGTTTGCGTTGGGCTTCACTGGAACAATGCAGCAAGCCAAGGACAGACATGTGGGCAAGAGAGCAGGGTGGAGTGTTAAAATGGCAAGCGACAGGGAGGTTTGGGTCATTCTTGCGGACAGACCGCAGGTGTTCTGCAAAGCGGTCGCCCAGTTTACGTTTGGTCTCTCCAATGTAGAGGAGACCACATTGGGAGCAACGAATGCAGTAGACTAAGTTGGGGGAAATGCAAGTGAAATGCTGCTTCACTTGAAAGGAGTGTTTGGGTCCTTGGACGGTGAGGAGAGAGGAAGTGAAGGGGCAGGTGTTGCATCTTTTGCGTGGGCAAGGGGTTGTGCCATAGGAGGGGGTTGAGGAGTAGGGGGTGATGGAGGAGTGGACCAGGGTGTCCCGGAGGGAGCGATCCCTACGGAATGCCGATAAGGGGGGTGAAGGGAAGATGTGTTTGGTAGTGGCATCATGCTGGAGTTGGCGGAAATGGCGGAGGATGATCCTTTGAATGCGGAGGCTGGTGGGGTGATAAGTGAGGACAAGGGGGACCCTATCATGTTTCTGGGAGGGAGGAGAAGGAGTGAGGGCGGATGCGCGGGAGATGGGCCGGACACGGTTGAGGGCCCTGTCAACGACCGTGGGTGGAAAACCTCGGTTAAGGAAGAAGGAGGACATGTCAGAGGAACTGTTTTTGAATGTAGCATCATCGGAACAGATGCGACGGAGGCGAAGGAACTGAGAGAATGGGATGGAGTCCTTACAGGAAGTGGGGTGTGAGGAGCTGTAGTCGAGATAGCTGTGGGTGTCGGTGGGTTTGTAATGGATATTGGTGGACAGTCTATCACCAGAGATTGAGACAGAGAGGTCAAGGAAGGGAAGGGAAGTGTCAGAGATGGACCACGTGAAAATGATGGAGGGGTGGAGATTGGAAGCAAAATTAATAAATTTTTCCAAGTCCTGACGAGAGCATGAAGCAGCACCAAAGTAATCATCGATGTACCGGAGAAAGAGTTGTGGAAGGGGGCCGGAGTAGGACTGCAACAAGGAATGTTCCACATACCCCATAAAGAGACAGGCATAGCTGGGGCCCATGCGGGTACCCATAGCCACACCTTTTATTTGGAGGAAGTGAGAGGAGTTGAAGGAGAAATTGTTCAGCGTGAGAACAAGTTCAGCCAGACGGAGGAGAGTAGTGGTGGATGGGGATTGTTCGGGCCTCTGTTCGAGGAAGAAGCTAAGGGCCCTCAGACCATCCTGGTGGGGGATGGAGGTGTAGAGGGATTGGACGTCCATGGTGAAGAGGAAGCGGTAGGGGCCAGGGAACTGGAAATTGTTGATGTGACGTAAGGTGTCAGAGGAATCACGGATGTAGGTGGGAAGGGACTGGACAAGGGGAGAGAGAAGGGAGTCAAGATAACGAGAAATGAGTTCTGTGGGGCAGGAGCAAGCTGAGACGATCGGTCTACCGGGGCAGTTCTGTTTGTGGATTTTGGGTAGGAGATAGAAGCGGGCCGTCCGAGGTTGGGCAACTATCAGGTTGGAAGCTGTGGGAGGGAGATCCCCAGAGGAGATGAGGTCAGTGACAGTCCTGGAAACAGTGGCTTGATGTTCAGTGGTGGGGTCATGGTCCAGGGAGAGGTAGGAGGAAGTGTCTGC
The DNA here is from genome assembly GCF_017639515.1 of Carcharodon carcharias. Lineage (NCBI taxonomy): Eukaryota > Metazoa > Chordata > Chondrichthyes > Lamniformes > Lamnidae > Carcharodon > Carcharodon carcharias. Next base: position 70,943,750 of record NC_054477.1, on the reverse strand, counting down.
GAGTTGACGCTCAGCCTCCGCGTGGTAGAGGTCAGTGCGCCAGACAACAACAGCACCACCCTTGTCAGCAGGTTTGATGACAATGTCAGGGTTGGACCTGAGAGAATGGAGTGCAGTAAGTTCAGAGAGAGACAGGTTAGAATGGGTGAGAGGAGCAGAGAAATTGAGACGACTAATGTCGCGCCGACAGTTCTCAATGAAAAGATCGAGAGAAGGTAAGAATCCAGAGGGAGGGGTCCAGGTGGAGGGAGAATATTGAAGATGGGTAAAAGGATCCGTTGAACTGGGAGAGGACTCCTGCCCAAAGAAGTGAGCCCGGAGACGAAGACGGCGGAAGAAGAGTTCAGTATCATGCCGAGCCCGAAATTCATTGAGGTGAGGGCGTAAGGGTATGAAACTAAGTCCTTTGCTGAGCACTGAACGTTCAGCATCGGAGAGGGGAAGGTCAGGGGGTATAGTGAATACACGGCTGGGGCTGGGATTGGAAGATGGGGTGGGGACGGAGGGACAGGCAGGGGTGGAGGGTCCTAGATGGGTGTTGGTGTCGATGAGTTGTTGGAGCTTGCGTTCCTTAGCACTTGAGAGAAAGAGAAAAAGTTTCTTGTTGAGGCGTCGGATGAGCCGAAGAATAAAATGAAACTGGGGGCACGCGCAGCTTTGAAAAAGGGTACGGCGGTGCTGCTGGAGGGAGAGGTCGAGTGTGTTCATATGGCGGCGCATGGCACTGAGAGTGGATTTCAGAATGTGACGGGAACAGCAGTCCGAGAAACGTTTTATGTCCCGGAGATACCTGTAATCCTGGGTGGGTTCGAAACATGAGGGGTGGAATTTCAGTTGAAATCCATGTGGGGTAAGTCGGAGACGGAGACAGTCACTGAGAAAGGAGATATGGCTGTGAAAGCGGGTTTTAGTAAACACCTTGTCAAACACTAGGAGAGAAATGGAAAGCAATGAAGGTGAACAAGGCAACAGAGAAATCTGGAAATCTTGTCGCAGAGAGGAACAGAACTTCTTCAAGGAGGTAGGCATTTCTTGAAGAGCAGTGGCAGTCAATTAAACACAGAGATAAAAACAAAAAAACTGCGGATGCTGGAAATCCAAAACAAAAACAGAATTACCTGGAAAAACTCAGCAGGTCTGGCAGCATCGGCGGAGAAGAAAAGAGTTGACGTTTCGAGTCCTCATGACCCTTCGACAGAACTTGAGTTCGAGTCCAGGAAAGAGCTGAAATATAAGCTGGTTTAAGGTGTGTGTGTGGGGGGCGGAGAGATAGAGACAGAGAGGTGGAGGGGGTTGGTGTGGTTGTAGGGACAAACAAGCAGTGATAGAAGCAGATCATCAAAAGATGTCAACAACAATAGTACAATAGAACACATAGGTGTTAAAGTAAAGTTGGTTATATTATCTAAACGAATGTGCTAATTAAGAATGGATGGTAGGGCACTCAAGGTATAGCTCTAGTGGGTTTTTTTTTATTTTATATAATGGAAATAGGTGGGAAAAGGAAAATCTTTATAATTTATTGGGAAAAAAAAGAAGGGGGAATCAGAAAGGGGGTGGGGATGGGGGAGGGGACTCACGACCTAAAGTTGTTGAATTCAATATTCAGTCCGGAAGGCTGTAAAGTCCCTAGTCGGAAGATGAGGTGTTGTTCCTCCAGTTTGCGTTGGGCTTCACTGGAACAATGCAGCAAGCCAAGGACAGACATGTGGGCAAGAGAGCAGGGTGGAGTGTTAAAATGGCAAGCGACAGGGAGGTTTGGGTCATTCTTGCGGACAGACCGCAGGTGTTCTGCAAAGCGGTCGCCCAGTTTACGTTTGGTCTCTCCAATGTAGAGGAGACCACATTGGGAGCAACGAATGCAGTAGACTAAGTTGGGGGAAATGCAAGTGAAATGCTGCTTCACTTGAAAGGAGTGTTTGGGTCCTTGGACGGTGAGGAGAGAGGAAGTGAAGGGGCAGGTGTTGCATCTTTTGCGTGGGCAAGGGGTTGTGCCATAGGAGGGGGTTGAGGAGTAGGGGGTGATGGAGGAGTGGACCAGGGTGTCCCGGAGGGAGCGATCCCTACGGAATGCCGATAAGGGGGGTGAAGGGAAGATGTGTTTGGTAGTGGCATCATGCTGGAGTTGGCGGAAATGGCGGAGGATGATCCTTTGAATGCGGAGGCTGGTGGGGTGATAAGTGAGGACAAGGGGGACCCTATCATGTTTCTGGGAGGGAGGAGAAGGAGTGAGGGCGGATGCGCGGGAGATGGGCCGGACACGGTTGAGGGCCCTGTCAACGACCGTGGGTGGAAAACCTCGGTTAAGGAAGAAGGAGGACATGTCAGAGGAACTGTTTTTGAATGTAGCATCATCGGAACAGATGCGACGGAGGCGAAGGAACTGAGAGAATGGGATGGAGTCCTTACAGGAAGTGGGGTGTGAGGAGCTGTAGTCGAGATAGCTGTGGGTGTCGGTGGGTTTGTAATGGATATTGGTGGACAGTCTATCACCAGAGATTGAGACAGAGAGGTCAAGGAAGGGAAGGGAAGTGTCAGAGATGGACCACGTGAAAATGATGGAGGGGTGGAGATTGGAAGCAAAATTAATAAATTTTTCCAAGTCCTGACGAGAGCATGAAGCAGCACCAAAGTAATCATCGATGTACCGGAGAAAGAGTTGTGGAAGGGGGCCGGAGTAGGACTGCAACAAGGAATGTTCCACAAAGCCCATAAAGAGACAGGCATAGCTGGGGCCCATGCGGGTACCCATAGCCACACCACTTCCCTTCCCTTCCTTGACCTCTCTGTCTCAATCTCTGGTGATAGACTGTCCACCAATATCCATTACAAACCCACCGACACCCACAGCTATCTCGACTACAGCTCCTCACACCCCACTTCCTGTAAGGACTCCATCCCATTCTCTCAGTTCCTTCGCCTCCGTCGCATCTGTTCCGATGATGCTACATTCAAAAACAGTTCCTCTGACATGTCCTCCTTCTTCCTTAACCGAGGTTTTCCACCCACGGTCGTTGACAGGGCCCTCAACCGTGTCCGGCCCATCTCCCGCGCATCCGCCCTCACTCCTTCTCCTCCCTCCCAGAAACATGATAGGGTCCCCCTTGTCCTCACTTATCACCCCACCAGCCTCCGCATTCAAAGGATCATCCTCCGCCATTTCCGCCAACTCCAGCATGATGCCACTACCAAACACATCTTCCCTTCACCCCCCTTATCGGCATTCCGTAGGGATCGCTCCCTCCGGGACACCCTGGTCCACTCCTCCATCACCCCCTACTCCTCAACCCCCTCCTATGGCACAACCCCTTGCCCACGCAAAAGATGCAACACCTGCCCCTTCACTTCCTCTCTCCTCACCGTCCAAGGACCCAAACACTCCTTTCAAGTGAAGCAGCATTTCACTTGCATTTCCCCCAACTTAGTCTACTGCATTCGTTGCTCCCAATGTGGTCTCCTCTACATTGGAGAGACCAAACGTAAACTGGGCGACCGCTTTGCAGAACACCTGCGGTCTGTCCGCAAGAATGACCCAAACCTCCCTGTCGCTTGCCATTTTAACACTCCACCCTGCTCTCTTGCCCACATGTCTGTCCTTGGCTTGCTGCATTGTTCCAGTGAAGCCCAACGCAAACTGGAGGAACAACACCTCATCTTCCGACTAGGGACTTTACAGCCTTCCGGACTGAATATTGAATTCAACAACTTTAGGTCGTGAGTCCCCTCCCCCATCCCCACCCCCTTTCTGATTCCCCCTTCTTTTTTTTCCCAATAAATTATAAAGATTTTCCTTTTCCCACCTATTTCCATTATATAAAATAAAAAAAAACCCACTAGAGCTATACCTTGAGTGCCCTACCATCCATTCTTAATTAGCACATTCGTTTAGATAATATCACCAACTTTAACTTTAACACCTATGTGTTCTATTGTACTATTGTTGTTGACATCTTTTGATGATCTGCTTCTATCACTGCTTGTTTGTCGCTACAACCACACCAACCCCCTCCACCTCTCTGTCTCTATCTCTCCGCCCCCCACACACACACCTTAAACCAGCTTATATTTCAGCTCTTTCCTGGACTCGAACTCAAGTTCTGTCGAAGGGTCATGAGGACTCGAAACGTCAACTCTTTTCTTCTCCGCCGATGCTGCCAGACCTGCTGAGTTTTTCCAGGTAATTCTGTTTTTGTTTTGGATTTCCAGCATCCGCAGTTTTTTTGTTTTTATCTCTGTGTTTAATTGACTGCCACTGCTCTTCAAGAAATGCCTACCTCCTTGAAGAAGTTCTGTTCCTCTCTGCGACAAGATTTCCAGATTTCTCTGTTGCCTTGTTCACCTTCATTGCTTTCCATTTCTCTCCTAGTGTTTGACAAGGTGTTTACTAAAACCCGCTTTCACAGCCATATCTCCTTTCTCAGTGACTGTCTCCGTCTCCGACTTACCCCACATGGATTTCAACTGAAATTCCACCCCTCATGTTTCGAACCCACCCAGGATTACAGGTATCTCCGGGACATAAAACGTTTCTCGGACTGCTGTTCCCGTCACATTCTGAAATCCACTCTCAGTGCCATGCGCCGCCATATGAACACACTCGACCTCTCCCTCCAGCAGCACCGCCGTACCCTTTTTCAAAGCTGCGCGTGCCCCCAGTTTCATTTTATTCTTCGGCTCATCCGACGCCTCAACAAGAAACTTTTTCTCTTTCTCTCAAGTGCTAAGGAACGCAAGCTCCAACAACTCATCGACACCAACACCCATCTAGGACCCTCCACCCCTGCCTGTCCCTCCGTCCCCACCCCATCTTCCAATCCCAGCCCCAGCCGTGTATTCACTATACCCCCTGACCTTCCCCTCTCCGATGCTGAACGTTCAGTGCTCAGCAAAGGACTTAGTTTCATACCCTTACGCCCTCACCTCAATGAATTTCGGGCTCGGCATGATACTGAACTCTTCTTCCGCCGTCTTCGTCTCCGGGCTCACTTCTTTGGGCAGGAGTCCTCTCCCAGTTCAACGGATCCTTTTACCCATCTTCAATATTCTCCCTCCACCTGGACCCCTCCCTCTGGATTCTTACCTTCTCTCGATCTTTTCATTGAGAACTGTCGGCGCGACATTAGTCGTCTCAATTTCTCTGCTCCTCTCACCCATTCTAACCTGTCTCTCTCTGAACTTACTGCACTCCATTCTCTCAGGTCCAACCCTGACATTGTCATCAAACCTGCTGACAAGGGTGGTGCTGTTGTTGTCTGGCGCACTGACCTCTACCACGCGGAGGCTGAGCGTCAACTCGCAGACACTTCCTCCTACCTCTCCCTGGACCATGACCCCACCACTGAACATCAAGCCACTGTTTCCAGGACTGTCACTGACCTCATCTCCTCTGGGGATCTCCCTCCCACAGCTTCCAACCTGATAGTTGCCCAACCTCGGACGGCCCGCTTCTATCTCCTACCCAAAATCCACAAACAGAACTGCCCCGGTAGACCGATCGTCTCAGCTTGCTCCTGCCCCACAGAACTCATTTCTCGTTATCTTGACTCCCTTCTCTCTCCCCTTGTCCAGTCCCTTCCCACCTACATCCGTGATTCCTCTGACACCTTACGTCACATCAACAATTTCCAGTTCCCTGGCCCCTACCGCTTCCTCTTCACCATGGACGTCCAATCCCTCTACACCTCCATCCCCCACCAGGATGGTCTGAGGGCCCTTAGCTTCTTCCTCGAACAGAGGCCCGAACAATCCCCATCCACCACTACTCTCCTCCGTCTGGCTGAACTTGTTCTCACGCTGAACAATTTCTCCTTCAACTCCTCTCACTTCCTCCAAATAAAAGGTGTGGCTATGGGTACCCGCATGGGCCCCAGCTATGCCTGTCTCTTTATGGGGTATGTGGAACATTCCTTGTTGCAGTCCTACTCCGGCCCCCTTCCACAACTCTTTCTCCGGTACATCGATGATTACTTTGGTGCTGCTTCATGCTCTCGTCAGGACTTGGAAAAATTTATTAATTTTGCTTCCAATCTCCACCCCTCCATCATTTTCACGTGGTCCATCTCTGACACTTCCCTTCCCTTCCTTGACCTCTCTGTCTCAATCTCTGGTGATAGACTGTCCACCAATATCCATTACAAACCCACCGACACCCACAGCTATCTCGACTACAGCTCCTCACACCCCACTTCCTGTAAGGACTCCATCCCATTCTCTCAGTTCCTTCGCCTCCGTCGCATCTGTTCCGATGATGCTACATTCAAAAACAGTTCCTCTGACATGTCCTCCTTCTTCCTTAACCGAGGTTTTCCACCCACGGTCGTTGACAGGGCCCTCAACCGTGTCCGGCCCATCTCCCGCGCATCCGCCCTCACTCCTTCTCCTCCCTCCCAGAAACATGATAGGGTCCCCCTTGTCCTCACTTATCACCCCACCAGCCTCCACATTCAAAGGATCATCCTCCGCCATTTCCGCCAACTCCAGCATGATGCCACTACCAAACACATCTTCCCTTCACCCCCCTTATCGGCATTCCGTAGGGATCGCTCCCTCCGGGACACCCTGGTCCACTCCTCCATCACCCCCTACTCCTCAACCCCCTCCTATGGCACAACCCCTTGCCCACGCAAAAGATGCAACACCTGCCCCTTCACTTCCTCTCTCCTCACCGTCCAAGGACCCAAACACTCCTTTCAAGTGAAGCAGCATTTCACTTGCATTTCCCCCAACTTAGTCTACTGCATTCGTTGCTCCCAATGTGGTCTCCTCTACATTGGAGAGACCAAACGTAAACTGGGCGACCGCTTTGCAGAACACCTGCGGTCTGTCCGCAAGAATGACCCAAACCTCCCTGTCGCTTGCCATTTTAACACTCCACCCTGCTCTCTTGCCCACATGTCTGTCCTTGGCTTGCTGCATTGTTCCAGTGAAGCCCAACGCAAACTGGAGGAACAACACCTCATCTTCCGACTAGGGACTTTACAGCCTTCCGGACTGAATATTGAATTCAACAACTTTAGGTCGTGAGTCCCCTCCCCCATCCCCACCCCCTTTCTGTTTCCCCCTTCTTTTTTTTCCCAATAAATTATAAAGATTTTCCTTTTCCCACCTATTTCCATTATATAAAATAAAAAAAAACCCACTAGAGCTATACCTTGAGTGCCCTACCATCCATTCTTAATTAGCACATTCGTTTAGATAATATCACCAACTTTAACTTTAACACCTATGTGTTCTATTGTACTATTGTTGTTGACATCTTTTGATGATCTGCTTCTATCACTGCTTGTTTGTCGCTACAACCACACCAACCCCCTCCACCTCTCTGTCTCTCTATCTCTCCGCCCCCCACACACACACCTTAAACCAGCTTATATTTCAGCTCTTTCCTGGACTCGAACTCAAGTTCTGTCGAAGGGTCATGAGGACTCGAAACGTCAACTCTTTTCTTCTCCGCCGATGCTGCCAGACCTGCTGAGTTTTTCCAGGTAATACTAATTAACTCTACACTGGTTCACAGGGAGCTTTGCCAAGCAACCGATGCCCTCAGCCAGCCAATCCCTCAGCTCCATCCACATCTTCACCTCCAGCCAAGAGGACACCCCCTCCATTGAGGAGCTGGAAATAAGCAGCCTGGAAGATCTGTCACAGCGCTTACCCACACCCTCCGCCAGTGCAGAGACACATACCTCGGTGGGATTTAGATTTGGAGCTGGCTTGGGTTCACAATCTGGTGGCCATCGCACAGACACGTGTCCACAGCAGGAGGAGGCAGGTTCAGTCAAGCTCCCTGGCACTCAGAGGACTGCTGGGGAAGAGGCATCAGGGAGGTCTGAGTCAGCTGACGAGCCTCTGGATTCAGCCTTCCAACTCATCGTGGAGAGTCAGCAGATGGCAGTGGAACATCACACAGCTGTTGGAAGCCCTCAACAGAGTGGCTCATGAGTCAGAGGAGTGCATCCACCTGCTCTCTGATGAAGTGGTGCCAACGTGTGCACGTATGGAGGTCCCCATGGCAAGGATGGCAGGTGCCATGGAGACCCTAGTCCAGCAGAACATGGAGATGCATGCAGACCTGCATCCCATTGCAGTAGCCATGGGTGAGTTCCTGCAGTGGCAATGTGAGAGGGAAACGGGGCACCTTAACATCCCTTCAGGTGTTCCTTCCCATCAAGGAGTCAGGCCAGGGCCCTTGGCCACCCGAAGGGAGGAGGAGCGGCAGTTGGATACACCTGGGTCATCCACTCAAGAGTCTCAGAGGTTATCCACTCCCTCTGAGTCCCCTTTGTCTGTGAACCCCTCAACCTCATCTTCTGTCACCGCAGAGGGAGCAGCTGGGCCACAAGGCCTCAGCTCTCCAGAGGACCTACACCGAAGTTATTAGAGGCAACAAGGCCAACCATTGTGCAGGCTGTCTCCACTCCTGCTGCAGATGTCTGGGCAACACCTAGAAGAAGTGGCAGATCTAGAAAGTTAAGAATTTCTGATCACGTGTTGCACGCATGAACACATTTTGTAACTTTATAATCTGAAAATATATTTGCTTTCACTGAATAATGTGTATTGGTGTCTTTCAGCTTCATTGACAGGCTTCGCAAGTCCCCTGCCTGCATCCACCCCCACACTAGCAGTTCAGCTGTACGCAGCCGGCCCACAAGTGATTCTGGAAGGAGAAGTGTGTGTGTGTGGCAGGGCCTTTCTGTGCCTCGTGCAAGCACTCTCCCACACATGTGGAGCCTTCTTCCCTCACACTCATCTCATTGTCCTGAGCTGGGTTTCTCTTTCAGTTGTCCATCTGAGCTGACCTGCATCTCTGTCCGCTGATTGAACACACTCCCATGCAGCACCTGTGGCCGCCCAACATGAGGCTCTGCCCACTTTCGATTTTACAAGATGGTTGTTGTGAAGTATGCCTTCAGCTCCCCCATCCTTTCCCCTCCCCCAGTCACCCATGTCCTTCCCCCCCATCACTGTTGACCCGCAAGGCATCAACATCCATCCCCCATCATCACCTACCAACCCAAACCCTTTTCTTTCCAGGATGTCCAGGTGAAAGTGCACGTTCCCTATCTTTCCGAGAATCCACAGTCATCCACATTGACCTCCCCGACCTCCTCCTTCCCACCACCAGGATCCGTGTCTGCCTCTGAGTACCCACCAACCACCCTCGCCGTCCCTTCCACCTCTCTGTCACACCCTCACCCTCCCACCCTACCGGCTCACTCTGCCCCCTCTCATTCTCACCATTCCCTTCTACAACGGCCATCCTCATTTCTCTCCCCAAGAGGCAGGCATCGGCTCCAGTGACCCCTCCCTTTCACATTCACCTGGACATGCCCCCCCCTTACTCCTTCCTCCACTCTTACCCCTTCCTCCACCCTTACTCATACCTCCACCCTTGCTCCTTCCTCCCGCAACTCCTTCCTCCACCCTTACACCTTCTGCTACCCTCGCTCCTTCCTCCCCCTGGACTCCTTCACCCCTCTGAATTCCTTCCTCCCCTGAAGTCCTACCCCCCATCTGAACTCCTTCACCCTTCCAAACTCCTTCCCTTACACTTTCCTCCCTCCTTACACCTACCTCATCAGTTGCCGCATTCTCCCCCGTTGTGCCCTCCTCGCTCTCTACTCCTTCCCCCCCGACAGCTTCCTTACCCGGCCTCCCAAACTCACCACCCCCGCCCCCCGCTGCCGGTACATCTTCCTCTCCCAGTCAAACCCTCCCCTCCACCCCCTCGACGATAATACGTAGCAGATCATGGCCAAGTCACTGATGTCCCAATGTAAACCTGGCCCCAGACATCAACGGTGACCTTCCACCTTCCTTGAGCTGCTTCGTAGCGGATCCACGTCCATCAGAATCCACCCAGCACATGATGCACATGTTCCTCCAGGGTCCTGTAGCTGTAGGGCTCCAGCATCTTCTGCTCCTCGGATGTCCGCAATGTGAGCAAGGCCCTAACGGTAAGTCCCGACTACACATCACACTTGTCAAGGTATGTTCTGGGCTGACATGTTTTCCTGCCAAAGTGGTAGTAAATTCGACATGGGGTGGATGATTCCTGCCAGCAGGGCTTACAGGCGGGGCGGACAATTGCAAACTGATTTCACAACGTCGTGAAACTGATTTTTGGCCTTCGTGCCATATTGTCCACTCACGCCAATGGAGATTGAAAATTCCAGTCTCTGTCTCATTTATTTGCCATATGAGTGGGCCTTTACTGTAAGGGGTTAACATCAGGAGCAGCTGGTACTGATGTAACTATGATGCAATGTCACATGACTAAGAAACTGTGATCTGGCAGAAAGCAGAAGTACAATCTCATGTAGAGGACTGAGATGTACTTAGATCTGTAAATAACCAAGAATAGTTTTTGCGAATCACAGTCTATGGTAGCATTCTTAGGGTAACAAACAAACCCTAAAACCCCCTATCTAGACCCCTAACCCAAGACAAAACATGGCAGCAGTGGTGGAGGCAACGGACAGAGCATAAAGACCTAAGAAAACGCCAAGAGAAGACTGCACATCTGAAAGACCTACAAACCCTTGGGGAAAGGGCAAGAAGAATAAAGATTGAAGACTCACTTGAGAATGGAGCATTGTGGGTGCTGAAGATGCAAACAGACATACAGATCCATAGTCCTGACAGCAGTGAGTGCAGATCACAATCTACAAGCTAAACTACTGACGCAACGACAGATCCAGGGTTTAGGGTAAGCATGGAGTCTACATAACCGCTTCAAAGTGTTCCAAAGCGCTGAAGGCTTGCAACAGGCTCAACAATTGAGACAATTGAAGGAAGAGATTCTCCAGATAGAGAATAGTTTCAGGTTTGCATTAGAAGGACCAGAATTATCAGGTTAGTACTTTACTGTATGCAGTAGAGGGCATAGCAGATGACATTATTAAAAGACAGGGTGTCAAATGAGGCTTCAAACTCATATGAGGAAGTCCTCCAGGTATTCGATTCGTTCTTCATTGTTCAAAAAAATTTGTTCATTGAACAAGCAAAATTTAATGAGGAGGCAAAAACTAGGTGAATCCATGGATTCATATATAAAAGAACTGTAAAAGAGAATTGCAACCACGGGATCCTCAGGGATGAAATAATACCCAATTCTGTAGTGGTTAGAGTATTAGGTGACAACCTATCAGTACTTTTGCAAACATGGGAAGATTTAATTCTCACAAATGCGATACAAATATTGCAACAGATCAAGCTTAAGAAGCTAAACAGAGAGGGGGGAAGGTGATGTCTCTTGGAAAAAAATGAGTGAAGCCATTAAATATGTCAGACAAAGAAAAGAAAGCAAAGCAAAGGCCTGCAAAATTGTGGAAAAGCACGCCAAGCACCATCTTGAGATGTTCTTGGTGGGGCAGAAAAACCCTACACAAGCGGAAAGAATGCCCAGCAGGGGGAGCTGAGTGCCACAACTGTGGGAAGTTAAGACATTTGAAAATAGTCTGCAGACTGAAAATCCCTATAGCCCAAAGGAAGAAAAATAATAATGAAACCAAGTAAAACCCAAGAGCAGTGGAACAGAAAAATAGCAAATAATATTCTTATGAGAAGTTAACAAAACAGAAAATAATTTTTAGATGGTCTTCCACAGAATTCAAATTAGATACTAGTGCAGGTGTTTCAGTATTAACTGACGAAATAAAATGGCTTAAAATATCACATTACAGCCATCCTCCATTCAGTTACAAGGTCCTGGAGGGACTGCATCAAAGGTTATAGGCCCACACTTGGCAAGATTAAGATACAAGGGTAAATAAATTATTAAACCCCTGTATGCTATACAGAACCAGGAATCATCACTATTGAGCAGAAAAGTATGCTTGCAGCTGAGGCTAATTTATGAGGTTAATGAAATTGCTGATGAGCTGAAAACAGAATATCACATAACCCTAAGGGCAGATGAACATATATGTCTCTTCACAGCAAGGAAGGACTCTCGCCCACTCTTAGACAAAGTCAAGGGCAAGATTGAACACAAGTTACAACAAGGGAGTTGTCTCTCCTGTAACCATACCGGAGAACTAGTGTTCTGGAATGGTCACAGTGCCAAAGCCTAGTGGTTCAATTAGAATCTGTGTAGACTTGACTCAATTAAACAAGTCAGTAGAGCGTGAGATCCACTCAATGGCATCAGTGGATGAAAGTCTCACCAAATTAGCAAAAAGGACCCTCTTCACAAAATTAGATGCTAAGAATGGCTAACGGCAGTTGTTAACTACTTTTATCATCCCGTTTGGTCGTTATTGTTTAACAGGTCACCATTCAGAATTGCTTTTCCACCTATGATATTCAAAAGGACAATGTCTCAGACCTTGGAAGGCATGGAAGGAGTAATATGGCATATGAATGACATTCTCATACACGGTTCATCGTGCGAAGAACATGGCTGTTGAGTGAGAGCAGTCCTCATAGAAGCAGATTGATATTAAACGTCAAATGTGACTTTGAAACACCTATGATAAAATTCTTAGGGCACATTGTGCAAGCTTCTGGAATTCCGGCCTACCCGGAGAACACTAAAGTCATTAGAGAGTTCCCACAGCCTAAAAGCATCACAGAATTACAAAGTTTTCTTAGGCTGGTCAATCAAGTAGGCAAGTTCCTACCAAACTTGGTGGAAATCAGTGAGCCAACAACAGCTATTGAGACAGTAGTGCTATTGAGACAGCAAAATATTTTTGATAAAATCAAGAATCTAATAATTCTAGCACACTACAGAATTGCCAACAATTGTAGCAGCAGGTGCATCATCTCCAGGCTTGGGTGCAGTGTTGTTTCAAGTTCAAATAGAGAAACAAAGAAGATCAGTTTATTACACATCAAGTTCTCTCATAGATACAGTGAAGAGATATGCAATCATTGGGAAAGAAGCATTAGCAGCCATGTGGGCATGTGAGAAGTTCTCTGATTATGTTGTGGGATTAAAGTTTAAAATTGAAACTGGCCACAAACCTTTAGTTATCCTTCTAAACCTAAAGGAAATTGCAAAAATGCCGCCTAGAATTCAACATTTTGGACTGAGACTCATGAGATACGATTCAGCTACTGTGTATGCTATGGGGAAGTACCAGATGACAGTGGATCATTATCAAGAATACCAGTGGAAGAAGTCAAACTGAAAGATTTAAATTTTAGTGAGGAAATGGAAGCATATACTTCGTTCATTACCAAACACCTACTGGTCACGGAAAAGAGATTACAAGAAATTAAGGAAGCACAACAGCAGGATGACGAGTGCATCAATATAAAAGAGTGCTACCAGAATGCATAGCCAGATTAACAACCCAGTACTTCACCAATACTTCAGAGTAAACATCTCACAATTGCTGATGCTTTCTTCATCCTTAATGACAGACTAGTCATCCATAAAACACTTCAGCTCGACATTCTCCAGAAAATCCATCAAGGTCACTTGGGAATAGCAAAATACCGAGCAAGAGTCCAGCAGTCACTCCACTGAAGAGTTAATCACAAATTGCCTTACATGTGTAGTGAATAGCCAACAGCAGAGTGAACCACTAACACCATTCACTTTTCCTTCGAGGCCATGGCAGTGTCTGGGAATTTGAGTTTCAAGGCAAAGTTTTCATCATTTTCAATGATCACTACTCCAGATGGTTTGAAGTGAGTAGACTGCACCACACCACGGCAGACGGAGTCATTACATTACTAAGAGGAATCTTTGCAACACAGGGCATCCTGGATGTTGTGGTGTCAGACAACTGTCCTCAGTTTGCTAACGAGATGATCTACAACTTTGCACAGGAAAATAGTTTCATAAGAGGAGTTTGAACAATCAAGGAATTGATGAAAAAGAACTTAGTCCTTCTTAACTACAGAACGTACAAAACGACAGCACCTTCCAAACCTGCGACCTCTACCACCTAGAAGGACAAAGGCAGCAGATGCATGGGAACACCACTACCTGCAAGTTCCCCTCCAGGCCACACACCATCCTGACTTGGAACTATATCACCGTTCCTTCACTGTCATTGGGTCAAAATCCTGTAACTCCCTCCTAAGCAACACAGTGGGTGTACCTACACCACATGGACTGCTATGGTTCAAGAAGACAGGCACCTTCTCAAGGGCAATTGGGTATGGGCAATAAAAATGCTGGCCTAGCCAGCAACACCCATGTCCTGTGAACTAATAAAAAAAAAACCTCACTGCTAAGAAACAGGGATCTCGCCATCAGGACTACTGATGGGAAGACGGCTGGGAAAACAGCTTCCAGCTCTACAACAAACACTACAATCTAGCATTACCTCAGATGATCATGAGAAAATTAGGAAGCATAAGGAACAAAAAAAGAGACAGTCAAGCTTGTAATTTCAACTTCAGGCACAGAGCACAAGGCTTGAAAGTGCTAAATCCTGGGGAATGAGTATGGATACGAGACCAACAGAAAGAAGGCATTGTCTTAGAAAGAGCTCCACAGCCAAGATCTTATAGAATTAAGATGGACCAAGGAAATATCAGAAGGAACTGAAGAGTCTTGATATCATTGGAAAGGAAACTAATGGAAGCTTAGACGTACTTTTTAGATCCAGATGGAGACATGGAAGCAGAAACAAGGAGAAACTCTACAACCACCTAGATGGAAGACACTCCTATCAAACGCTGAGAGAGTGCAGATCGTCTTCAACCTCGAAATGAAATCAAGACCAGATCAGGGAGATTGGTCAAGGCACCACAGCAGCTAACCCTGTGAAGTCTGAGACTTTGTGGGGAGACGTAGGAGAATGTATATAGTTGGGACAAAGACTTGGGAGAGATGTAGAGTAAAGGATTAACATCAGGAGCACCTGATGCTGAAGTAACTACTGACGTAACCATGATGCAATGCCACATAACTAAGGGCAGAATTTTTAGGTCAGTGAATGGGCACGATTGGTGTCCCCTGGATCGGCCGGGGAACAGACTGCCAACCGCAATCGGTCCCTGACCACGATTTCGCTCTGGCTGGCCAATTAATGGCCAGCAAGCATGAAATGCACGTTGAGAAGCTCAGCGCTGCCGGGGTGGGGGCAGAAAGAGGGCGGGAGCTGACATCAACGCGGGCGAGGGCCAATGCTGACAGAAAGCTCCCTGAAGGCAGAGAGCTGCCTCAGGGAGCCGAAGACGTGAAAAATCAAAAATAAAGTTTTGAAAAGCAGAAAAAAATGTCCAAGCATCCCGATCAGGCACCTGAAAATATAGATGATAAAAATGCTGTCCACTGATTTTTATTTTTATTTTATTTCATCACGGAAACCTCATCCCGCCTTTGGATGAGGTTTGATGAAAAATGTAAAGGCTGCCTGGCCGATTCGTCCGTCCACCAACTGTAAGGTTGGACAGGCCACATAAAATTAAAGACAATTGTGCCATTACTGACCTTAATTGACCTCTTAATTGTCGGCGGGCATGCTTCCGACTTTTGTGCACACCCGCCGACTGAAATGTTGCGTGAGCGCAGGATGAGGTCGGGGCGCTTGCCCGACGTCATTTCGCACAATTTCACGCTGGCTCAGGCCAGGCACGCACCCGTCTTATCAGTGTAAAATTCTGCCCTAACAGACTGAGATCAAGTGGGAAGCAGAAGTGCAACCTCGCATAGAGTACTGGGATGTGCACAGATCTGTCAATAGACAAGAATGGTTTTTGCAAATAACAATCTTAGGGTAACAGGCAAACCCTAAAGAAGGCCCATCTAGACCCCAATCTCGAGATGAAACATTTACTTCATCCAAAAGATTTCTATAATTTATCATTAATTTATAAATTATTTAGAAAAATTGATTTAATATGAGAACGGGAGGGGCATACAAATCAAAATTATCAACAGTTAATCAGTGAATTACTTTCTCTGAGTAGGTTATACAAATACAGACTTCCAAACACTCATGTTGACATACTTAAGTCAAGGATGTACGCCTGAAATGCAGCATAAATCAAGCACCCAGAACAAGCAGTGAGTCAGCACCTTTTTACCACGCAACTTATTAATGAGTTAAATAGCTGATTATCCTGCTCCATCTGAGGCAGGCTAAGGGGTCAGCTAGTTATATTTAGTAAATTACCAATGTGACAGTCAAAATGCAGTTAAATTGCTAATGGAGAGACCTGATTATGGTGCATCTATCTACAGTGCTTTCTGCAGTGAATGATCATGAGCCAACCTCCTAATTTTTTTTTCAAATGCCAGATTTAAAATGTGAGGTATGAAGAGATTTTGTCAGCAACTGCCAGGTTGAAATCTTTCACTCAACTACCAATATTATACACATCAAAATATATCATCTTCTGGGACAATTTCTTGGCTGCTGGCATTCTCTATGTAGATATGCACAGGGCAAAGCCTAGAGGGATCTAATTCTTGTGTTTTTGTTAATTCAAATTATTCTTGAATGACTCCTACAGGAGTTGTCACTCACTATCAACTGGAGTGTACTTTATTTGCCCAGAATCTAGTTTGTAGAGAACCCAGATACCAAATAGAAAGCCTTCATCAATATAATTTGTCTTCTGGTAGGTATATCATGTGCCATTAAATGTCCTTTTTCCACTTTTGAAGGTGATAGAATAGACACTCTACTGGATCTTTACTTAGGCTATAACTTCCAACAGTTCTATTAAAAAGAAAACAGATAAGGGAATAATATCATTGACATATTTTAGATTTACAGTTGTTAGAGGCTTAACTGCCTCCTTGGAGGATAGAAAATACAGTTACATCTGCTATGCTAGATTTCAATGAGAACTGAACCTGGCCTCGGTAGTAATTGTCAATTTATTTCTGCTATTCCACATTGTCTCTCTGATCTATATTTCTCTCCAAAAGCTTCAGATGGACTATTGAAGGCAGGGTGATGTACACTTTGTTACAGACAGGAGGAGGCTGTAATTTAAACAGCCCTGACTTCTCCATTCATCACCAGAGCGTAAACAGAAAGGTGTTTTTGATTTTTGATTCCCCACACTATAAGCAGTGGCGTATTTCCCAACCTCTCAGCTTTGGTGTGATCCACCTTCTATTAATAACCCCAAAGCAAACTTGATATAGGGTAAACTTAGAGTGTTAGTTTATTCGTGCATACTCAAAACTCGAGAGGGGAGTGTTACTACGTAGCCCCCGGTGCATTCGTACAATAAAAAAGGGATAAAGAAATATTTACAGGGAATAGACCATAGAGCAAAGAATTATTGTTTGACGTGAGACCAGAGTCCAGAATCAAAAATCAATGGTTAATTCCTTCACAGAGAGAAAACTGATGCTGGATAATTCACTTTTCCAGTAGAGATAACCTCCCTGATAAGATAGGCATGCAGAGATTAATTATTCTTGTAGGCGATGATATAGAAGTTCTGAAGTCCCAGTAGAAACACAATAGATGGGGGGGCTGGCACCCACCTGGACAAAGCACTTTTTCTGAGCTGCTACTTGCTAGATGGAAGATGGCAGAATGTCTTGCAACCCAGCTAGACAGTAGAACTGGTTCTTCCAACTAGGCGGGGGGTCATGTCACATGACTCCCACAGCTGCACTCTGGCTTTTACAAAGGTGTATGTTCATTTGTCTGGGTTCCTGAGGTTATTAACGTTCCAACCATTAAGAATTTGAAAAGAGATGCAGGGTCCTTTGTCCTAGTAGACTAGGAGGCTCCAGTGGCCAGGCCTAGCTTATGAAATGTACATGGCCGTTGTATTATTCTCTTTGGTTTTGGTCTCTGCAGCCCACAGGGTCGTTAACATCTCTTCAGAGATAACAGGGCACAAATTTCTTTGATACTGCTGGATTAGTTCCTTTTTTTCAAAGGTCACAGCCAGACATAGATTCAATCGTTTTTAAAAAGTCATTCACAGAATCACAGTGCAGAAGAGGCCCTTCAGCCCATCGAGTCTGCACTGACACGTGAGAAACACTTGACCTACCTACCTAATCCCATTTACCAGCACTTGGCCCATTGCCTTGAATGTTATGACATGCCAAGTGCTCATCCAGGTACTTTTTAAAGGATGTGAAGCAACCCACCTCCACCACCCTCACAGGCAGTGCATTCCAGACTGCCACCACCCTCTGGGTAAATTGGTTTTTCCTCACATCCCCCCTAAACCTCCTGCCCCTCACCTTGAACTTATGTCCCCTTGTGACTGACCCTTCAACTAAGAGGAACAGCTGCTCCCTATCCACCCTGTCCATGCCCCTCATAATCTTATACACCTCGATCAGGTCACCCCTGTCTTCTCTGCTCCAATGAAAACAACCCAAATCTATCCAACCTCTCTTCATAACTTAAATGTTTCATCCCAGGCAACATCCTGGTGAATCTCCTCTGCACCCCCTCCAAGGCAATCACGTCCTTCCTATAATGTGGCGATCAGAACTGCACACAGTACTCCAGCTGTGGCCTCACCAAGGTTCTATACAACTCCAACATGACCTCCCTACTTTTGTAATCTATGCCTCGATTGATAAAGGCAAGTGTCCCATATGCCTTTTTCACCACCCCACTAACATTCCGCCCTCCGCCTTCAGAGATCTTCATTGTCCAGTTTTAAAATTTTAGTAAGTAGCCATGATGATAAATATAGCATTTTCTCATTCACACAGGCCAATTAGACAGACAGCTAGCAGGTGTAATGGCAGTTCCCTGCTGCATTTTCTTTTTTGAGGTTTAAAACTGGGTTATTGCATCAGCAAGGACACTATCCTGTCATAGAAACATAGAAAATAGGAGCAGGAGTAGCCCATTTGGCCCTTCGAGCCTGCTCCACCATTCATTATGACCATGGCTGATCATCCAACTCAATAGCCTGCTCCCGCTTTCTCCCCATATCCTTTTGCCCCAAGAGCTGTATCAAACTCCTTCTTGAAAACGTACAATGTTTTGGCCTCAACTGCTTTCTGTGGTGACGAATTCCACAGGCTCACCACTCTCTGGATGAAGAAATTTCTCCTCATCTCAGCCCTAAATGGCCTACCCTGTATTCTCAGACTGACCCCTGGTTCTGGACTCCCCAGCCATCGGGAACATCCTTCCTGCATGTACCCTGTCTAGTCCTGTTAGAATTTTATAGATTTCTATGAGATCCCCCCTCATTCTTCTGAACTCCAGTGAATATAATCCTAACCAACTCAATCTCTCCTCATATGTCGGTCCCACCATCCCAGGAATCAGTCGGGTAAACCTTCGCTGCACTCCTTTTATAGCTTCCTCAGATAAGGAGTCCAGAACTGCACACAATATTCCAGGTGTGGTCTCACCAAGGCCCTGTACAATTGTAGCAAGACATCCCTGCTCCTGTACTCAAATCCTCTCGCTATGCAGGCCAGCATACCATTTGCCTTCTTTACCACCTGCTGCACCTGCATGCTTACCCTCAGCGACTGGTGTATGAGGACACCCAAGTCTCGTTGCACATTCCCTTCTCTCAATTTATAGCCATTCAGATAATAATCTGCCTTCTTGTTTTTGCCACCAAAGTGGATAACCTCACATTTATCCACATTATACTGCATCTGCCATGTATTTGCTCACTCATTCAGCTTGCCCAAATCACGCTGAAGCACCTCTGCATCCTCCTCACAGCTCACCATCCCACCCAGCTTTGTGTCAGCTGCAAATTTGGAGAGATTACATTTAATTCCCTCATCTAAATCATTAATATAGATTGTGAATAACTGGGGTCCCAGCATGGATCCCTGCGCTATCCCATTAGTCACTGCCTGCCATACAGAAAAAGACCCGTTTATTCCTACTCTTTGTTTCCTGTCTGCCAATCAGTTTTCTATCCATCTCAATACACTACCCCCAATCCCACACGCATTAATTTTACACTCCAATCTCTTATGTTGGACTTTGTTGAAAACCTTCTGAAAGTCCAAATAAACCACATCCACTGGCTCTCCCTCATCAACTCTGCTAGTTACATCCTCGAAAAATTCCAGTAGATTTGTCAAGCTTGATTTCCCTTTCATAAATCCATGCTAACTCTGCCCGATTCTGCCACGGTTTTCCACGTGCTCAGCTATTAAATCCTTTATAATGGACTCTAGAATTTTCCCCACTACCAACGTCAGGCTGACTGGCCTATAGTTCCCTGTTTTCTCCCTAACCACCTTTTTAAATAGTTGGGTTACATTAGCTACCCTCCAATCTGTAGGAACTGTTCCAGAGTCTATAGAATCATGGACGATGACCACCAATGCATCCACTATTTCTAGGGCCACTTGCTTAAGTACTCTGGAATGTAGATTTATCGGCCTTCAATCCATCAATTTCTCCAACACCATTTCCCTACTGATGCTGATTTCTTTCAGTTCTCCCCTCTCACTAAACCCTGTGTTCCCCAACATTTCTGGTATATTATTTGTGTCCTCCTTTGTGAAGACAGAACCAAAGTATGTATTTAGTTGGTCAGCCATTCTTTTGTTCCCCATTATGAATTTCCGTTTCTGACTGTAAGGGACCTACATTTGTCTTCACCAATCTTTTTCTCTTCACATACCTAAACTTTTACAGTCAGTTTTTACGTTCCCCGCAAGCTTGCTCTTGTACTCTATTTTCCCCTTCTTAATCAATCCCTTGGTCCTCCTTTGCTGAATTCTAAACTGCTCCCAGTCCTCAGGCCTGTTGCTTTTTCTGGCCAATTTGTATGCCTCTTCCTTGCATCTAATACTAATGTCCTGGGCTATGGAGTTATTTAGCTGACTTGGGAAGATTCAAATCTGTCTTTCAGAGTTGGAATTCTCAACTTTCCTCTGTTGGGGATCAGGCTTAAGCAAAGGCATTGGTTTCAGAACTCTGCCTGTCTGACCCCTGATCAAGTGTCCTCTAAAGGATTTGGGGGGGGGCGTGTTTACAGAGTGGTTAGCACTCAGGGGGTGAGTGATGGTCAAGATGCTCTAGGCAATCTGCAGGAAATTGCTATCTCACTTTGTGAATGCCAGGTCTTTTGATCATAAGGCTGTGCTGCTCTTATCCAGCTTAACACATGCCTGTCCACTTTGGAGGCTTAGTTGTTCAAACCCAGGGACTGTGGTTAGACTGATTGTCATGAGATTGGGGTGTTTTAAAGAGATTTTGGCCTCTTTAGGGGATTCCAGTTCAGGCACTAGCACAACTGGGGTGTTCCAGCTTCTGTAGCTAGATGCTTCGTGTTGGCAAGGGAAATAGTGGACAGTTGGCTCCTGAACTTGGGCCAGCCTTTCTGGACCCAGAAGGAAGACAGCCTTCTGGCAGGGGCCTCCTCTGCATCCATTCCCGGTAGGGCTACAGTGCTGTAGCCTGGTGGGTTGTTATGGTTTATTTTAAGTGCAGGAGGTAACCCTGTCAGGTCACCTTCCAATTCTGCATTGAGGTGGGTGAGCATGTGGTCCAATCTAGTTGGGGTCCCTCTGCTGGTCAGTTTGGTGGTAGGCTCTATGTCCTTTGGGGCACTGCTGTCCTCTTGTGGATGCGCAGCTCTTTCTGTACCTCCTGGTGGCTTTTCCACTAAGTGAGGCATCACCCTCACTCTTTTTAGGCCAATTTTGGCTTCATCGCTGGGGTCTTTTGTTTTGGAGGGGGTGCTCTTCTAATTTGTTCCCTGTCCCCTGGAACATTTCTGCCCTCAAGTGGAGGGGCAGTTCCAGCTACACTCCTTTGTGATTTTTCAACTGGGTGAGGCCTCTCACTCCCTATCTGCTTATCTGTTTGAGGACTCCCTTTGTCCCTATTTAATATCGGAAAAAGGGTTTCTGCTAGCCATACCTCAGGGAATTCTTTAACCTTTTATTTTCTTGGTTTGAAAGCTGGCTTTCCTTCAGGTTCTTCAACTATGTGGGGCATCTCCCTCACTATCTCTTTCCCTGCTCTGGGACTTCTCTGGTCCCTATTTATTTCTGTGAATCTATTTTAGGCTCTAGTGGCCTTTCCTGGAACTTTTTTTAACTTTATTGGCCTGGCTTCGGCCTTGCAACCTTCAAGCAGCTCTTGGTCCATGTTTATGGGTGCTATTTAAAACTTTTGGGTCTCTTTTCTTTCGCTGGCTAGCGCCTTGCTGCCAGACAAATCGTTCCCAAGGAGGAATTCAACTCCTGCTCCTGGTAGCTCAGGGACAATTCTTACGGTAACAGGGCCTGAAACAAGGTCACACTCTAGGTGGGCCTTGTGGAGGGGTACAAACAAGGATCCTCCTCCTATTCCACTGATCAGTGCTTTGGCTTTCGGGGAGGACTCAGACAGTAGGTTTAAGCTTCCTCCCAACATTAAGGACTGAGTGGCCCCTGTGTTCTCGAACAGTACAACAGACTTGGTCACATCTTGGGACGAGTAGGGGAACACTCTTCCTGAAAACACAAAACTCCAGAAGCTCTCTTGACATTTGTCCAGCTCAGACACACATAGTGCCATACCTTCCAAGGGGTAAGTTTCTGCAGCGTGAGACTCAGCCTGCTCTGCTGCACAACCCATTCAGGGGACTACTTATGTGGAGCTCTAAAAGGCTTTCCTCACAATCTCCAACACTCAAGCCTGGAATGGCCTATTTTATTGCAATGTGAATGCACACCTTTCAGGCTGCAGGAGGGCTTCTTGCATCCTCCTTTGTGTTTTCTTTTCTGGGTGGGGGGGGCGTTTCCTATCTAGGTCAGCCTGTTTATTTATCCAATGCTCATGGGAATGGTGGAAAGGGTCTGCCTGAGTTCCCAGGCTTATGGGTGAGATCATAGCTCTCTGCTGTGATTGCTGATAGCTGTGAGGATTCTGTGTTCCTCCAAGTGTATTCACAGGTTGGAGTGTAAGCAATTTTTGAATTCCTCCAACAATACCAACTCACACAACCCCTCATAGGTGCATGGGATTCTAAGGGATCTTATCCATTACGAACACGATTTGCTTCAACCGTTCAAACTCGATGTAGGTTTGGGTGGGCTTCTCATGAGTGTGCTGGAATTGCTGGCAATATGCCTTCCAGTGTGCTGGAATTGCTGGCAATATGCCTCCCAGACTAACTCGTAGGCACTTAGGATGGCAGCCTTTGTCTGCTCATAATTCAGGGACACATCAGGAGTCAGCATGGAGTAGACCTATTGGACCCTCCCTGTAAGCTGCCCTTGAATTAAAAATGCCCAGATCTCCAATTTTAGCTATCCTGCTATTTTCTCAAAAGTGGCAAAAAATGACTCCACATCGCTCTCTTCAAATTTGGAAATGAATCTCGCATACTTGAAGGCCTCATAGTGGTTCAGGGTTAAAAGGGTAGGGGGTGCTACTGAGTAGAGAGAGCTTTTCCCTGGCAACCTCCAGCTGTCAGGTCTCTCAATTTCTTTGAGCTGCTAGCTCCATTTCCAATTTACGAAGCTGAAATTTTCTTTCTCTTTCTTGTTCCCTTTGCTCTCTTTTTCTCTCTCCTGAAATTCTAACTGCAATCTGAGTTTTTTTCCAGCTCAAAATTGGCTTGGAAAGGGGATTTGGAGTTATGGTACTCTATATCTAACTGCTCTACCAGTAATGTGAGATCCAGATGTTCCAACAGCTGGATCAATTCACTTCTCTCCATTTTATTGGGCAATTTTAACTGTATCTCCCTAGCTACAGCTTTCCGTTGTTCTGTGCTAAAGGCCACCAACGTTTTACCATTCAAATTCCCTTGCTAGACAAACATCTGGGCATCAAAAGTTGCCATTTTCTCAATGTTAGGGAAAAGGAATTTGCTGTGGTAAGCTACTTGTGTTTTAACCTTTGTTACAGCCACTGAGTTTTCACCTTTTGGCTTCCACTTGACTCTTTTATATCAGATTTGGCTCATCCCTTAACTTGGACTCTGGTCAAAATCAAATGGGTTATCCCATGACAGAGAGGATAATTTAACAGCCTTGACTTCTCTTCTCACCACCTGTCAGTAAACAGAAAGGCGTTTTGATTTTTGATTCCCCCCCTGCCCCACCGACCTTTGTAAGCAGCGGTGTATTTCCCAACCTCTTGGTTTTGGTGTAATCCATTTTTTATTAATAACCCCACAGCAAAATTGAGATGGCCAAATTTAGAGGGTTAGTTTATTTGCACACAGTCAAAACCTGAGAGGAGGTTGCTACACACGCCCTGGTGCATTCATACAATAAAAGAGGGATGGAGAAAGAAAGATGTACAGGACAATGACCACAGAGCAAAGAATTATTGTTTCACGTGAGTCCAGAGTCCAGAACAAAGTCCAATCCGTATTTCTTCACAGAGGCTGGCAGGTTGAAAACTGATGTTGGATAATTCACTTTTCCAGTGGAGATGACTTTCATGATGACATAGGTGCGCAGAGATGAATTATTCTTGTAAGTGATGTTATAGAAGTTCCAAAGGACCTGTAAAAACAGTGTAGATAGGAGCTAGGCATTCAACTAGACAGAGCTCTATTTTCTGAACAGCTGCTTGCTAGATGGAAGATGGCAGACTGCCTTGCGATCCAACAAAACAGTATAACTGGTTCTCCCAGCTCAGCGGGGGTGGGGGGGTTTTGCGGGGGTCATGTCACATGACTCTCACCTCTACTTTGGCTTTGACAAAGTATGTATATTCCTTTGTCTGAGTTCCTCAGGTTATTAATGTTCCAGCCATTAAGAATTTGAAAGGAGGTTGCAGGGCTCTTTATCCTAGCAGACTAGGAGGTTCCAGTGGCCAGGCCTGGCTTATGAAATGTCGGAAATGTTAGGTGGCCTTTGTATCATTCCCTTTGAATCTGCAGTCCATAAGGTCATTAGTGTCTCTTCAGAGATAACAAGGTGTAAATTTCTTCGATACTGCTAGATTAGCTCCTATTGTTCGAAGGTCATAGCCAGACATAGGTTCAATCACTTTTAAAGGGATCATTCCCTCCGGGACACCCTGGTCCACTCCTCCATCACCCCCTACACCTCAACCCCCTCCCACGGTACCTTCCCATGCAACTGCAGAAGGTGTTACACCTGCCCCTTTACTTCCCCCCTCCTCACCGTCCAAGGGCCCGAACACTCCTTTCAAGTGAAGCAGCACTTCACTTGCACTTCCCTAAATTTAGTCTACTGCATTCCCTGCCTCCAATCCTCTACATTGGAGAGACCAAACGCAAACTGGGTGACCGTTTTGCAGAACACCTTTGGTCTGTCCGCAAGCATGACCCAGACCTCCCTGTCGCTTGCCATTTCAACACACCACCTTGCTCTCAAGCCCACATGTCCATCCTTGGGCTGCTGCAATGTTCCAGTGAAGCTTAACACAAATTGGAGGAACAGCACCTCATCTTCCGACTAGGCACTCTACAGCCTTCCGGACTTAACATTGAGTTCAACAACTTCAGATCGTGAACTCTCTCCTCCATCCCCACTCCCTTTCCAATCCCCCTTTTTCCAAATTTATATTCTTAAAATATATTTTTCTTTTCCCACCTATTTTTAAACTTATTTCAATCTATTGTTTTATCTCCACCTTTTAGCCCATTTCAATCCCTTTCCCCCCACTCCACCCCCCACCAGGGCCATCTGCCACTTGTTTGTCCTGCTTTCTACCCTTAATGTCACCATTAGCACATTCCTTAGATAATATCACCACCGTCAACACCGCTTTGTCCTTTTGTCTATGACATCTTTGGCAATCTCTTCTTTGCCTCCACCTATCATTGGCCCTCTATCCAGCTCTACCTGTCCCACCACCCTCCCCCCTCAAACCAGCTCATATTTCACCACATTTCTATATCTCTAAGTTCTGATGAAGAGAATATCCCATCAATTCCATCCCTCTCATTAACTCATGTCTCAGGGTGAACTTGACAGTTTGCAACCTTGGCATACTATTTGACCCAGAACTGAGCTTCAGGTCCCATATTCTGCTTTAATCTCCAAACATCACCTGTCTTCACTCCTGTCTCAGTTCATCTTCTGCTCAAATTCTCATCCATGTGATTGTTACTTCCAGACTCCACTATCCCAATGCTGTTAAGGCTGGCCTCCCGTCTTTACCATAAACTTTACCTTATTTAAAACTTTACTGCCTGTACTCTAACTTGTGGAATGTTCTTTTCACCCATCAACCCTGTGCCCACTGACTTGTATTGATTCCCAGTGCACTGACACCTCAATTTTAAAATGCTCATCTCTGTGTTCAAATCCCTCCATCCCTTACTTCTTGCTATCTCTGTAACTTCCTCTGAAAACTCTTACCTATCCCCAATTTCCTGCATTGCACAATTGGAGGTCTTAACTCCAGTTCTGAAATTCCTTCCTAAACAATTCCAAACATTGACATGTCAGCAATTCATTCAAGGAAATATATATATATCAAATTCACTGAACGTTGGCTATTCTTGTTACTCCAGCATAAATTTTGACGATGATTCAAAAACTTCTTCATTGGCCGTAATGGCAAGATGATGAGGACAGGACCCAAGACCAACTCAAATGAAGCTCTGCCTGTCCCTTGACAAAGTTTATCAAATTCGTATGTTACCTAATGCAAAACTGGCAAATTTTCCCATCAGTAATCACTTGTACCTCCCAAAAATGCCTCAGTAGTAAGATGCTGATCCTCTTACATTGAATTAACTCTGTAATCTGTACCTTGTCTAACAGCAAGTGATGAAACTTTAATCTTTTCTTCCATGCTTAACCATTCCTGCTGAATAAACAAGCATTGCCACTATTAGAGAGCAGGCTATAAGTGACATGGCTCAAGCTCTAACATTATTTGGAGCAGGAATTCTTGTACTTAACAATATTCAATTCTTGCATATGTCATGTGACCCAATCATGGTTTTGAGTTTAATTTCTGCCATACAAACTTGCACTTCCCTCACTTGAACTCAAATCACAAACTAAATAACATTTTTCTAGTGTTTCTTTGTTACGTTTTGTAGTGTTTCTCTAGAGTTAATTTGTATTATGTCTGTTAATAAAGATTACTTTATTTGGGTACTGTTGTCTTCTGTTGCCTTGGTGCAATGCTCATTTCTCATCACTTATTTTGAAGTGTTACACATCATACTGATTTATAGATCTAACTTCTACTGCCAAATCTTGTAGACTCTGCACTCTACAGAGACTCCTTCTATCACAAATGAAACTTCACCAGAAGTATAGTAAGCTCTCTTTCAGCACCAGGGTGACTAAAAGGAGCTATGTATTGTGGAACTGTAGGATTCCCATCATGCTGTAACAAAGCGAGACTGAATTATATTTCTGTTAAAATTGAAAAGGTTATAAAACCAACATCTTCATGTCTTGCTTGGATCAGTCTTCTTTGCAACTTCAAGACAAATTATAATTACATGTTTCGAAATCTAGCATGTATTATGAAATAATGTTGATGTCTGTAACCTCCTCCAGCCCTACAACCATCCGACATCTCTGTACTCTTCCAGTTTAGGCTTTTTGTGCATCCTGGCTTTAATTGATACTACATTGGTGACTAGGCTCTGAACTTCCTTCACTTAGCTGTTGCACCTTCCAATCTCCTCCTTTAAGATGGTCCTTAAAATCTACCTCTTTAACCAAACTTTAGGTCTCTTACCCAATACATCCTCCATACATGTGTCAGTGTCGAATCTTGTTTAATAATGCGCCTGTGAAACGGGCAGCTTTACTGCACTAAAGGTGCTTTATTAGTGCAACTTGTTGGTGACGCTATATAATGCACTCTGGGCAATCAGTGGAGATATCCTAAAATATATACACATTCAGTAAACCCACCCTAACTGGCTGGTTCCGATGGAACCAGAATCACTGGGGGAGAAAATTTGTGGTGCTATGCAGGCATAGATTGATTTCCCAGGGGCTGACAGTGCCGCTAGCTTTTACCTGCACAATTTGTGCAGGTTTCCACGTTAAAATAGTTGAAGAAACCCACATGGGCAATGCAAATTACAGCCAGGGGCACTGTCTGCCCGCAGGGACTTAAAGTAAGTTTTTCTCCCATTGTTTTTTGTGTTTTGTGTTTCAGAAACCAGCCAGTACACCAGGGTTTTACAGAATCTTTCTTCTCATGCAGTGTATCTTCACTGATCCCTTGGTGTGCGGGATCGGTGGGATCAGCAGCGCACCGCAATCGTACGCCGGTGGGCCAATTAAGGCCCATCCAGTGTGAGACGCAGCCTGTGAATGAGCACGAAGGGGTGGGGCTTAATGTCCGTCGGGTCCATTGGCGACCCAGCAGCCGATTCAAATGTGGCCTCGGCAGCCCATGGAAGGCTGTCATCGGAGGACGCGGAATCCTCTGAATGAAGACCATAGTGGGTGGACACGACAGGCGGGAGGGCAGGTCAGCAGGGCAGTTAGCCCCGCATTTCTCAGATGAGTACCTTGATGCCCTCCTGGAGGAGGTGGCAGCGAGGAGAGAAACACGTGTCCCCAGAGACGGGAGGAGGAGGCCCCCCCACCTCACCAAAAAGGCCTGGGAGGAGGTGGCATCCAGGGTCAGCAGCCACGATGTGATAAGGCGCACATGAGTGCGTGCCAGAAGCACTTTAACAATCTCCTGCAATGGGGAAGGGTGAATTCTGTGTTGGGTCACTTTGCAGAACAGTTAAGAGCTGCCCATCCCCCCGTGGACTTCAGAGGTGTTAGAGTGTGAGTGTCAAATATCAATGAGACAGGATCTGGCCAAGAGGGGGAGGCCTGGCTGCTTGGACTGAGTGCCTTGTGGCTCCAGGGTCACGAATCGGCTGAGCCCTGCGAGGTGTTCCTCAGGTGGGGTTGTCCAGGCTGCAATGGCGCTGCAGGTAGAGAGTGGACTAATCAATGCTCCTCCATCCTTTCAGGAGAAAACATCCGATAACAATATTGAGAGTTTGCGGACTGGCAAGGGACCCCCACACCTCCTAATCATCAGTCGCTACGAGCAGGAAGCCTTGGGGCTGGATAGGCGCCATGCACCTTGGTCAAGCAGTCGCGGTGAAGTTGGGGTGCCAGACGGAGGTAAGAGTGCAGTGCCCTGAGGTGAGGATATGAGTTTTTGCAACCACTCCAATATATATTGATGTGAGACTCGAACCTGGAATCCTCATTGATAATGGTAAGATGAGGGCACCATGATACATATCTCTGTCTCATCAGGGTGCCAGGCATGCACACCGAAAGTCTAATCACTTAAAATAATGACATGTCCTTCTTCTCCCTTTAGGTTCACCAGCAGGCGGTCATTATGAGCAGCCTGAAGGCCCACTCCTGACCCCAGAGGACCAGCATGCTGAGCATGCACCTGCATCACACCCTGTCAAGCAGGCACCAATGCAGGTACCAGCACCTCGCGGGGCACAAGATCACCGCCTAGTATTTCGGTGCACACTGGTGAGGGCACTTCACACTTGCTTGAGGTGTGGGCGGAGGCAGAGAATGCCCAGGGCACTGGCAGTCGGAGGACTTCTGGGAATCAGGACAATGCTCAGTCGATGGCTGATGATGTGCCTCTGGAGTTGTTCATGAGGCAGCAGATGCTGGATGTCCAGCAGTGTGTGCAGGAGGATCTGTTGGAGATACATGAGGGAATGCGTGGTCTGGTCTCCGTAGTGGAGGGGTCCCTGCAGACCATAAGCACTGCATTGACCCTCATGGCCAAGCACATCATCCTCCTCCATGGAGAGAGTGATGACCCTCGTGGAGAGGCTCCTCCAGGGACTCAATCAGGGCTTCCTAGGGATGGGCACAGACCTGCAATTCCTCACACTGGTAATGACCTCAGCTGGTCAGTGTCAGTGTGGGAGATGGATTGGGTATCCCGTATCCCAGCTAGGTGCCCGTCCATCGATGGTGTGCAGGGAGGTCCACAGTGACCTCATGTTGGCGCGTGGTGAGCTACCTGTTTTCTCTGTGGGCTCCTCTCAGGGCACTCTGGATGATGGCAGCAACTCCTCCGCTGCTCTGCCAGTGAACGTGGCATCTGATGAGGCTGCGGCAACTGGGGAAATGCCAACCATGGCACTGGCTGCTCCTTCCCAGACAGGGCCAGCACAGGCTCCACTGGCCAGAGGATGCCCGCCAAGGCCATCAAGGCCAACAGGACAGCAGAGTCAGCAGGCTGTCTCCAATGCCGGGGCCAGCGAGGGGGGAGCACCTAGACGTAGCACCTGCAAGCGATAGCTTAAAGCACCTTACACACAACACAGTCTGATCATGGGTGATATTTGTTTCCCCCATTTTTGTGTTTTTTAATGGTATCATGGAAAACGCCAGTCAATGTTAATTTTTGCAATATTTGTCAGTCACCAGCAAATGATATGTTTTTTTTGTGCAACTGGCCTCTGGATGCTTCATTTGTTCTGTAGGTGCCGGGTAAGCCATGATGTTATGATGGACGTGTAACTCCTTACAATATGTGCCATTGCAATAAAGTGTATGTTGTTGGCCAAGGAACTGGTCCTGTCAGAGATCGAGTATGGAGCATGAAGTCTGGTTCTCTCTATCACAGCCCTTGTAGAGGCATGGCTTCTGTTGTACCGCTTCTCGGCCTCTGTTCTTGGGTGGTGGAGAGGCGTCATGAGCCACCTTTTGAGTGGATAGCCCTTGTCACCCAGCAGCCAACCATCCATTTGGGCTGGAGCACTGCAGTGCCTCAGCACCTGGGAGCGTCTGAGGATGTAGGCCTCATGGGAGCGGCCAGGGTACCTTGCACAGACTTGTAGAATCAGCATCCTGTGATCACACACTATCTGCATGTTCATGGAGTGGAAGCCCTTCCTGTTAACGAAGGCACCGGGCTCACCCGCTGGTGCCTGGATGGCCACACATGTGCAGTCTATTGCACCCTGGACGGTGGGGGTGGGGGGGGGGGCAGCAATCACTCTGAAGTCTCTGGCTCACTCTGCCTGGCTGGCTTCGTCTGTACAGTAATGAATGAAAGTCATTGCACATCTGACCAGAGCATCTGTCGCCAGTTTGACGCAACTATGGACAGCTGATTGGGACAGTCAACACAGATTTCCCCCACTGACCCCTGGTAGGAGCCAGTGGCATAGAAGTTGAGGGCCACCGTGACATTCAGTGCCACTGGCATGGGGTGTCTGCCCACACAGTCTCCGGGCCGATCCTCTGACAAATGGAGGTCACCATCTGCCTTAAGAGGCGGAGCCTCCTTCGGCACAACACCTCAGACATATTGAGGTAGCTGCATTGCCACCTGTAAACCCTGGCAGCAGGATATTGGCGTCTTCTGCAGGCCCTTCCACCTTGGACTTCCTGTTGGCCCTACGCCCCTTGTGCCTGCGCCTGTCCTCCCACAGGTTGCTCCCCTGGAGGCTGAATAGGGGTACCTGGCCTCCTCCCCCTTCTGGCCCTCTCTCCTCCTCAGAGGAGGTGCCTCCAGCAGAGATCACAATCCCCATTACCAGGGTAATGGAAGGCTGTCTGATACCTGAAAGGGTCCACAAGGTCTGAATCCCCCGGGGGCCTGGAAAACAACAGAGTCCTGAACTGAAGCCTCTAAGTTCTCTGAAGGCAGTGAAATGAAGCTGTTCTGTTCACAGAAGCAAGCAGCAGCAAGCGAAAAATCCTGCCCTATATCATAGTCTAACCATGTGAAAGACAATGCACACTGGCATGTAAACGCTGCAGTGTTAAACAAAATAGTTGGCTCAACATTTTCACCAAGGTATCCAATTTTTTTAGCTCAAATTGAACAACCGGGAAAGTATAATAATGGTGACATTGATTAGGACTGAAATTGTAATTTTACATCAATTTTTAATTCTAATTTTAAACAAATTTACACAATGCTCAGTTGAGATTTTCCTTAAAAACACTAGGTTCTTCAACTCAAGAATGTCATTGGCCCATGGTTGCTAAGGGCAATATTTGGCAGCATTTCTGCTGCTAATCTTCATTAGGTTAGGTGGTTACTGTATAAGGGTGCAGTCATTATTTGACGAAGTTTTTTTTAATTTGCTCTTGTATTGTCAGAATTCCTGGCAAGACCAGCATTTACTGATCATCTGATCATCTCTCATTGCCCTGGAGAAGGTAGCAGTGAGTCTTCTTGAATGGCTGCACTCCATGTGCTGAAGGTGCTCCCTGATGCTATTAGGCTGGATGTTCCAGGAATTTGATCTAACGACAATGAATTTAGTGTAATCATTCTATCATTCTATATTAAATTCATACATAAATATATATATGTATACACATACATTTTTATATATAAATGGATGTTAAAACCTTTTAAAAACAGATTTAGAAATAAAAATTAAGGGATGATGGTTTGAGTTTAAAGGGCTGATATCCCTCTTTGTTGCTTTTGAGAAAAACTTTTTTATTGTAAGCTGCTTATGTGTCATCTTTGACAACGATGCTTATAGGTGCAATTTGAACATCAACATATGAGAACTGTACATAGTATTTAATGCCTAGAAAATAGAGGTAGTTTACCTAATAGGTAATATCCTAATAGGGATAAGGATCTATGAAATGGCTTGGTACAAAGGAAGAGAATGTCAAATTTATGCCACATATTTCATCAGACATAATATTGTCCAAAATAACTGCATGTTTGTGCTTCATGAGCCTTGGAAATATGAAAAACAGCCAATGATATTGGCATGCTATCTTTCTGAACAGACTCAAATTCTAAAGGAAACAACTTGTGGAGGTGGGAATTAGTGTGCCCTGTACTATGATTGTTACTTATTATAAGATTTTCCACATGAATGTCTCAAGTGTGTAGGAGTTAAGATTTCAAGGTTGGATCTATAAAAAAAACTAATTTCTTCTGCTCTTAGTTGCTGCAGATAAAACAACTTAAAGAAAATTGAATCATCTGTGTCACTGCAGCAAAATGTCATTTTTTCTCATTAACTCTATTGAGTTTGAGAATGAATGTTGTGAAACTATTAGTGTTAATATCTGCAGGTTGAAGAACTGTGATTTTTTTTCTCTACCCCAAACAATATGGGAGACTGTTGAAGCTGTTAAACAGATGGTAAAAATGACCTTTTCATTCCTGTGCTATTGGCTGAACTAAAATTAAAATATCTTTTTTGTCTGATCCAATTCACCTAACCATGTATAGAAAAACCCTGGTTAGTTAAATAACTTTTCTTAAATGAATTACATTCATAAATACAAATTCATTCATTTTATAATCAGACTTGAATGTGCCATATAGTAGAAAAATTCATTGGAATATAATTTGGTGCTTTTACAAAAGCTGCTTGTTTAAGTTGCCAACATTTGTCTCACATATGGAAAGTAACTAAATTCAAGTTAAAATCAACAGTGCCCTAATTGATAATTTTCCATAAGTTTGATTGTATTCACTGAAATTAATGAAGGGGGAGTGGGTACAGTCCCCTTAAAACACGGGAGTAAAACTTTGCTCATCATTGAGTAAATATCAGAAAGGGGTCCTTTAATGAATGTTAGGTCTGAATTTATGTATTCAGGGGATCTAAGTCCTGTTTTAAGGCATCCACAGGGATGGCTAGAATGGGCCCCACAAATTTGGCAGTGGGACCACTACCTATGCAGATTAGGTGCAGGCTGTCCCACTGTTAAATTGGTGTGTGTTGCACCTGTTTTACGCTCGAAAAATGGGCACAATGCACTGGACCAACCAACTCCATTGCTTGACATCCTGGACAAACCAATGAGCTATATATTCCTGGTGCCAAATTGAGACAGGTAGGTACAGCCCATTCCAATTGAATATGTATTGTTTGATGATCAGTGTGAGTTGTGGTACCATACAAGTTATCTATGCTGAGTCAAAATGGCGGATGGTTTCTCTCCATTTTTACATTGTCAGGGTTCCAACAATCGTCTCTGTTGTCATCTCCAATGTGCAAATGGTAGTCTTCAAGCCTGGTACCTAATGTATCTGATGACCTCCTCTAACAGAGTGCATTAAAGGGGAGTATCAAATAGATCAAGCATTTTTAAATGCCTTCCAGCTGTCAAAAATGTACACTAATCATTCCACCTTATCCCACCTCATAGAAGGTCATCTTTAGCTCTGATTCTTTTATCAGCTAGTCCATTATGAAATACAAAATGTTATTGTGCCTCTGCGGAAAGGAAATCAGTATTCTGTACACACATGACATTGTCTTCTTAAGGGGCAAGCTCAACCATACTTACATGTCTTCACTGATCAGGTTTTGATCAGGTTTTTTTTTACAAATGTGGCTTTTCATTAAATTAGGCTCACTTTGTTTTGTGACCTCTTAGCCTGCTGACTCCCTTCAATGCCCTCATCACCTCTCAGGTGCAGCTCTCTATTCTTCCCCACAATCATACTGATTGCAAACTTGCAACAGAAATTCTTTTTCCACCTTTTTTCTCTCATCTCTCCCCCAACAACGCTAACTTGCATTTATGTAGTGCCTTTAACATAGCAAAACATCCCATAGTGCCCTGCAGGAACATTATCAAAGAAAATTTGACACGGAACCACACTTAGGAAATATCAGGGCAGATGACCAAAAGCTTGTTTGAAGAGGTAGGTTTTGAGGAGCATATTAAAGGAGGAAAGAGAAGTGGAGATGATTGGGGAAGGAATTCCAGAGCTTAAGGTCTTGGCAACTGAAGGCATGGCTGCCAATGGTGGAGCAATTAAAACAAGGGATGTGCAAGATGCCAGAATGGAGGAATGCATATCTCAGAGGGGTGTAGGGCTGAGGGGGTTGCAGAGTTAGTGAGGGACGAGGCCATGGAGGAATCTGAAAACAACGATGAGAATTTTAAAATCGAAGTGTTGCTTAACCAGGAGCCAATGTAGGTCAGTGAGCACAGGGCGGAGGGGGAGTTGGTGCAAGTTAGATACAAGCAGCAAAGGTTTAGATTATCTTAAGTTTATGAAGGGGGAAGATGGAAGGCTGGCCAGGAGTGTGTAGGAATGGTCAAGCCTAGAGGTAACAAAAGCATGGATGAGGGTTTCAACAGCAGATGACTTGAGGCAGGGTGGAGTTGGGCAATGTTAGAGAGGTAGGTGGTCTTAGTGATGGTGCAGAGAAGTGGTCAGAAGTTCATCTTGAGTTGAAATATACACTAAGGTAGGAAACAGTCTGCTTCAGCTTCAGACAGTTGGATGGAGTTGATGGCTAGGGAACAGAGTTTGCTGCAGGGACCAAAGACAGTGGCTGCAGTCTTCCAGATATTT
Organism: Carcharodon carcharias; assembly: GCF_017639515.1. Taxonomy (NCBI): domain Eukaryota; kingdom Metazoa; phylum Chordata; class Chondrichthyes; order Lamniformes; family Lamnidae; genus Carcharodon; species Carcharodon carcharias. Next base: position 70,908,660 of record NC_054477.1, on the reverse strand, counting down.
GACTGGAGAGAATTTCTGCTCATTCGGTACTAGATGTTGAATAAGCAGTCTGACAACTTAGAGACAGTGGAGGTATTGAGAGAAGTGCTGGTAAGATAAAGCTGGCTGTTGTCAATGTACAAGTGGAACATGTCAGTGTGTCTTTGAATGATGCCACTTAGAGTCAGCATATAGATGGGAGGGGACCAAGGATAGATTCTCAGGGAACACCAGAGGTACTGGTGTAGGAGAGAGAAGAGAAGCTATTGAAGATGTTTCTCTGGCTACAACTGGACAGATTAAATTGGAACCAGGCAAGTTCCACTCAGCTGGAAAATAGAAGAACGGCATTGGAGAAGGATGGTGTAGTCAATTGTGTCAAATGCTGCAGAGAGGCCAAGAAGGATGATTAGGTGACAGTCACATAAGATGTAATTTGTGACTTTCGTAAGATCCTTTTCAGAAGAGTTGGAAACCTGATTGCAGGGATTCAAACATGGAGTTCTGGTAAAGGTGGGCATGGACTGGTGACATGACAGCACTTTCAAGGACTTTGGAAAGGAAAGTTGAATGTGAGGCAGTCGTTTGCAAGGGCAGAGATTGTTTTTGAGCAGGGATGATGATAGCAGAGTTCAAGGGAAGGGAGACAGTGCCCCAGGAGAGAGAACCATTAACAATGTCAGCTAACATGGTGGCCAGAAAGAAAGCTCCCAGCTTTATGGGAATAGAGTCGAGGGAATAGGAGGTCTCATGGATAAGATAAGCTTGGAGAGGGCATGAAGGGAGATTGGAGAGAAAGTAGAGAAAGATGCAAGTTCCAGGCTAGGACAGGGGGTAACCTTAGAAGAAAGATACCGCATTGAGTTAGGGGAAAGGGAGGGAAGTGGAAGAGATAGTTGAATGGATGGTCTCAATCTTAGTGACAAAGAAGTCCAGGAGCTCCTCACACTTGTGGGAGAGAAAGGGTACATGCCATGCCTAATTAACGTCCCCTCTCTCCTGACGACCACCCCCCCCACATAGATGCAAAACTTTACTCTCAATTTTTCACAACTTTGTCTGATCTCCTTCTTGTATCCCTTATATTCGTCCCCAAGCCCCACTGCACCAAAATTTTGCCTGATCTTTCCTTTTTCTTTCTTGTTGCAAACTTTCCCAGTCCTTCTCTTGATCAATCCCTCAATGAGTCATAACTCTTTTTAATCTCTCATTTTCCCACATGTTTCAGGTACCATTCAAATCCTCTCGATGCTTCTCCCTCCCCTCTATTCACAAACTGGCTGGTTTGTCGTCAACCTTCAACTTCAATGTTAGTGCTGCCTGGGCACTTCCCTGATTTGCACTTGGCCAGTATCCTTTTTGCTTCTCCTGCTGTCCAGGACCTTTGTCATCAAACACTACGAGACTGCATTTTATCAAGTTTGTAACTATTAAGGCACACAGACTGCATGCAGAGCCTATTCTAGTACAACTCTATTGAAAATGAAATTGCTTGAAACTATGACAACACCCTAGGCTTTCTTTGTATATTGTAGTGCTCAGAAGATAAAATACTGCTTTCATCTACAAACATCAAACACACCACACTGCAGGGAAGGAAAGGCCATTACTGCTGTAACTCTGATAGAGTTTATGATGCACATTCATCATTCTCTTCCATACCTGTTTATTTCTAAACTCCTCTATTTGTGACTGCTTACATCCAAGCAGTAGGAAACAGGAAAACCAAATAGTGCATACTTCATCAAAAAGGGGACAATGCAGTTTGTTTTTCCCGAGTCTTTTCATAGTTCTATACAGCAACTCAAATAGTTTACACTCTGAGTGGAATTGTCGCAGGTTTGCACTAAGTGCGGTGGAGGGCGGGTAAAACGATATTTTACCTGCCGGCCGCAACGGCGGCTTTTTATGCCATATCATCCTAAACCCGCCGCATTAATTACGCATTCCTGGGAAGCACGTCGTTTCCATGGCAGGCAAGCTCTCTTTCGCCCGCCATGCCATTGCCACGCTGCTTCAGTATGCCATATTTAAAGTGCAGCCACACGCATATCTCTGTGCTCCCAGCCCAGGGCTGCCACACAGAAGACAGGATGGCTCTGAAAGCCAAAAGACTGCAGCTCCCAGGTTCAATGATGCATCCCTCGAGCGCCTTTTGGGAGCAGTGGAGGCTCGCCATGATGTCCTCTACCCCGACTCTGGCCGCAGGATGGGCAGGTGCATCACCAGTACAGCATGGGAGGCAATGGCAGCCGTGGTCAGCGTCAATGCCCTGCAAAAGAGGACAGCCATCCCAGTGCCCCTGCAGGATGAATGGTCTCATCCGTTCCGTCAGGGTAACTCACTCTTCTCATCACTCTCAACTCACACACTCACAAACCCAACACACATCCACAGGGATCTCACATCTCAAGGGACAACACTGCTAACTCTCACACACACTCACATCTCCATCAGGCTCATATCCCCTCGAGCTCGTGTCCTCATCATGTCCATGGCTCCGCTCACCACACAAACATTCCACGCGGTGCCATGTGTCCTGCTCCCACTCTCTCCATCCGTTTTCATGCAGGAGAAGGTTGCTCACAACAGCAGACTGTGGGTGGAGTGGCCACATTAGGCCCCTCACTCACTTTGAGGAGTGTGCCATCGTACTGACTGGTGAGGACATGGACCATGGCTGCAGCAACGGTGAGGTCAGCAGCGAACACCCTTGTGAGGATCCTGCACCACATCATCCCTCTCTCAATGCAAATGTAATTCCTTCTCTCCTGCTTTTGATTCTGCTGACATGCACTAATCATCTCTGGTTCACAGGGAGCTCTGCCAAGCAACCGACACCCTTAGCCAGCCAGACCCTCAGCTCCATCCAGGTCCTCACCCCCAGCTAAGAGGACACCTCCACCATTGAAGCGCTGGAAATAAGCAGCCTGGAAAACCTGTCACAGCACTTACCTATGCCCTCCACCAGCGCAGAGACCTAGATCTAGAGCAGGATCAGGTATGCAATCTGGTGGTCACTGCACGGACACGTATCCGCAGCAGGAGGAGGGAGGTTCAGCCAAGTTTCCGGTGCTCGGAGGACTGCTGAGGAAGAGGCATCTATGAGGCCCAAGCCTCTGGATTCAGCCTTCCAACTCATCCTGGAGAGTCAGCAGAAGGTGTGAGAACATCAGGCAGAGCTGTTGGAAGCCCTCAACAGAGTGGTACGCGAGTTAGAGGAGCACGTATGCCTGCTCTCTAATGAAGTGGTGCCCACATGTCCTCAAAAGGAGGTTTCCATGGGGAGGATGGCAGATGCCATGGAGCCCCTAGTCCAGTAGAACATGGAGATGTGTGCAGACCTGCACTCCATTGCAGGAACCATGGGTAGGTTCCTGCAGTGGCAATGCGAGAGGGAAATGGGGTACCCTGACATCCTGTCTCCCCAGGTGCTCCTTCCCCTAAAGGAGTCAGGCTGGGGCCCTGGGCACCTGAAGGGAAAAGGAGCAGCAGCTGGACACCTCTGGGTCATCCACTCAGTAACTTCAGAGGCTGCCCTCTCCCTCTGAGTGCCCTTTACTTGTGAGCCCCTCAACCTCGTCCTCTGTCACTGCAGAGGGAGCAGCTGGCCAATGAGTGATTCCGGAGGGAGAAGTGTGTGTGTGTGTGAGACAGGGCCTTTCGGAGCCTCGTGCAAGCACTCTCCCACGCACGTGGATCCTTCACGTATCACACTCACTTTAATGTCTTAAGCATTTTCAATTCTGCCTGCTGGGGTTTGCTTTTAATTGTCCATCTGAACATTCCTGCTTCTCCGCCCACCCACTGATCACATTACCATGCAGCACAAAAACAAAAATACCTGGAAAAACTCAACAGGTCTGACAACATCGGCAGAAAGGGATACAGTTGACATTTTGAGTCCGTATGACCCTTCATCAGAACTAAGACATATAGAAATGAGATGAAACATAAGCTGGTAGAAGGGGGTGGGACAGGAGAGCTTGATAGGGGGCCAGTGGTAGGTGGAGACCAAGAAGAGACTGCCAAGATGTCATAGACAAAAGGACAAGGGGGTATTGACGGTGGTATTAGCTAAGGAATGTGCTAATGGTGACATTAAGGGAAGCAAGCTAGTGGCAGATGGCCCTAATGCGGGTGGGGTGGGGGGGAAGGGATTGAAATAGGCTAAAAGGTAGAGATGAAACAATAGATCGAAATAAATTTTAAAATAGGAGGGAAGGGAAAAAAGTAGTTGTAAAAAAAATTATTTAAATTATTGAAAAATGGGGGATCGGAATGGGGGTGGGGTTAGAGGAGAGTTCACGATCTGAAATTGTTAAACTCAATGTTAAGTCCAGAAGGCTGTAGAGTGCATAGGCAGAAGATGAGGTGCTGTTCCTCCAGTTTCACTGGAACATTACAGCAGGCCAAGGACGGACATGTGGGCATGAGACCAGGGTGGTGTGTTGAAATGGCAAGCGACAGGGAGGTCTGGGTCTGATCTTGTCCACCAGGACTCTTGTTTCATTTTTGATTTAGACAGCATCGTCATGATTCAGATTTTCATTCGCTCCCCCTTCTTTTTCCCTCCCTCATTCACCCATTTCCTTTCCTCCAACACAGTTGACCCCTCCTGGCATCACCTTCCACCTCCCTTCTGTGACCTACCAGCCAAAAGCCTTTTCCTTCAGTGATGTCCAGGTGAACGTGCGCATTCCCCTCCTCCCCCAAAATCCCATCCCATCCATATTAACCTCCCTGACCTCCTCCTTCCACTTCCAGGGTATGTATCTTCCTCTGGGTCCCCATCAACCATCCTCGCCATCCATTCTGTCACTATTGTCGAATCCTCACCCAACCGCCTCACTCTGCCCTCAGTCATTCTCACCATTCCCTTGTTCTGCACCCACCCTCAGTTCATTCCCCAGTAGGCAATCATGGGCTCACCACCCAATGATCACACCCCCATGCAGCACTTGATCTCGCCCACCACGACTGTCATTTCACTTTGGACTTAGCATGGCCTTGATTCGCTTTTTTGTCAGGTCCCCCATCCTTTTCCCTCCCTCAGTCACCCATTTTCTTTCCCCCGTCACTGTTGACCCTCCTGGCATCACCTTCCACCTCCCCACCGTCACCTATCGGCCACAACCCTTTTCCTTTGGGGAGGTCCAGTGCACATTCCCTTCCTTCCCAAAAATCCCACTCCCGTCTACATTAACCTCCCAAACCTCCTTTTTCTGCCCCCAGGGTCCATGTCTGCCTCCGAGTCCTCACTGTCTCTCGCCGTCCCTCCTATCGATACCGTCAAACCCTCCCCCTCCCACCCTACTGCCTCATTCTGCCCTCAGTCATTCTCACCATTCCTTCGTTCCACACCCACCCTTATTGCCCTCCCCAGGAAGCAGTCATGGACAAATCAGAGCCCTCCCTTGCATGTTCACCTGGACATCCACCCCTCCCCAAGATCCCTCCCTGATTTGGAACCTCTTCCTTCCTTGGAACCCCCTCCTCCCCCCCAGACTCCCCCCCACCTGCATCCCCACTTGGTCCTCACACCTCCTTCCAGGACTTCAAACCTGCTTCTGACACTCCCTCTGACACCCTTACTTCTTCCGCTGCCCTTAGTTCTCCCCGCCTTCCGACTCTTTCCTCCACCCTCCTTCTTCCCCTGGACACCCTCCCCTCTCCGCATTCCTTCCCCCCTCCAAATACCTTCACTTACACCTTCCACCCCTCCTTACACTTACCTCCCAAGTTTCTGTCTACTTCCCTATTACCCCCTCCTCCCCCATACTACGTTCCCCCAGCCTCACCCCATCCTGACAACTTAATTGCCCCTTCCCAACCTCATCCTATCCTGACACCTTTGTTTCCCCCCTCCCAACCTCACCCCATCCTGACATCTTCTTTCCTCACCCCCCAGTACATCTTCCTCTCCCAAGCACAGGTGGACCTTTGTCTCCACCCTCCGACCATCATTCATTGTGAGCAGACCCTCAATGGTGACTTTGCAACTTCCATGAGCTCCTTTGCAGTACTGCCGCGTCCATGAGAATCCACCCAGCATGGCATGGACGTTCCTCCAGTGTGTCGATGCTGTCAGGCTCCAGCATCTTTTGCTCCTCGGATGACCACAATGTGTGCAAGGCCCTGGCAGTAAGTCCCGACCTCTGCACGTCACAGTTGGCAAGATTTTTTCTGCACCGGTGTGCAATCACGCCAACGTGGACGGACAATCCAGTGTTGGGGGAGGATTCCTGCGGGCTGGCTTTATAATGATATACAAATGTACTACAATGAGGTTCCTAACTTCTGATGGCAGGAAACGCAGCCCGCCATCAATGGGCTGAGCGAATGATTGCAAACTGGTTTCACAAATTGTGAAACCAATTTTTGGCCTTCTCGCCATATTGTCCGCTCACACCGCCAAACACACCCGACACCAGCGGGCACGGACGATTCTGCCCTCTGTCCACGTAAGATATTAAGGTCTCTCAACCTATCAACATCTTTTTTGGAGTCTCCATTGTTTTTCCGACATTTGCTGGATCATACTAGCTATGTATCTAAGACTGTGAAGTAGAAGTTATTGTAAGTGATTCTTCAACTTATGGAAAGCTCCTGCCAAGTCCAAAAATGGGTGGTGAATGTCTTCTATGATATAGAATCATCTACAATTTCCCAAACATTCCTACTAGATATGATGGGCATGTTTTGGTTATTGAGGTAATGGAGTCGTTGCTGAGCATCACACCAAATCTCTAGTTACGGCACCAACTCTAGCACCAGCCCACAGGTTTAAGTGAAGGACTGTAAAGGCAGCTTGGTTATGGAGTCAGTTCTCATCTTAAGGTGAATGCTCTTTGTGTTTGTCCAACTTCAGTGCATCAACACAGTCAGGTACCTTTAATTTGTCAAACCTCTTGAGGAAAGTGGCTAGGACATTGATAACCTCCTGGTGGTTCACATTCTTGACTGTCCCATCAAGCAGTTTATCTCTCTCCCAGCTCGTGAAATAAGCTCCATTGTGTGCTTGACCATAGGTGATTGATAGCTGTGTTCCAGAGGGCCTTTTATCTGGGCTATGTGCTGAAAGCTTCCTCACAATATCACAACTTCTATCTAAGAACCTTAACTCTGGAAAGAGAGCAAACACCACATTAGACTATTGCAACCAGGCTCAAACTAATTTATAAGGACACTAGCAATGAACTAAGGATTAAAATATCCGTTTCAGAATGTATTCCTTATATGGCTTGATAAGGATCAGGAATCTTGGATTCCAACTGTTGTTTCTGGATGATACAAATGACCAATCCACAGAGTTAAGGATTTCAGAGATTGTGATGGGTACCTCCTGTGCTCTGGAGAAGTCTGATGGATTTATGGGTGCATGTGTTGGTTATTAGGAAGCTTAATCTACTTATGAAAGATGCCCTTTTGCTGTGAATAAAAGACTAGAATTTAGAACAAAGCTTGAAAAGTAACAAATGTTTCTGACCTTAACAATCTTTACTCATTTTACCAATATCAGCCAGTTTTACAAACTTATTAAATCTACATTTTAGCAAAAGCAAAGATAAAAGTGCAAAATCTGTACTATGCAAGTGTGCTACAGCAGGTATAGTTTCTGTTTAAAGGAACATTTTCTCTGCCAGTTAATATGGAGCAGTTAATAAGAGCAGAGGGTTCCTGCATGCTCCAGGATCTGAAGTGCTCTAAAACTATCTCCCCATGCACCTTGTAAAAGCCACAGAGTCCATGAGGATGGAGAGAAGGTAGATATGTAATTCTCCTGTCCGAGTAACCATTCTTTATGCATGACTCTAATGGAGTTCCAGCAGATTGTTCAGTCATGGAACATTTACTGTCAGTTATCACCCTAATATACTATCTTGAGATGTACAGTTTCCAGCTACTTTAACCATTTCTAGTCTAAGATGTTGTGGTAAAGTGAGGAACTCTGTCGCTTTAAGAAAATGAAAGTGTACTGGTCATGTGATAGCACTGACAAATCACTGTACAGCACGGGCAACTGGGAACTATGGCCTGAATTTTCCCATCGGCAATTTGGGTGCGGGGCCTGCTCGCTGACGGGAAAATGTCACGGGACGACGTCGGGAGGAACCCCCAACGTCATCCCAGTCCCTTTAAATTTTTAGGAAGGCGGGCAGACAGCGAAATTAGCTGTCCGCCCACCGACCTGTCAATGGCCAAATAAGGCCATTGACAGATAATTAAAATAATTAAAGACCTGCCCATCCAACTTTAAGGCTGACGGGCAGGCCAGGAGCCCCAGCGGGCTTCTAATAATGCATGAAACCTCATCCACTGGCGAAGTGAGGTTTTATGTGATGTTTATTAACATGTCCCATCTCGTGTGACATTGTCACATGAGGGGGACATACTAATAATTTTTAAATGTTTCTATTTGTAAAATTTTTTGGACTGTCAGTAGTCTCCCTGAGACAGCACTTTGTCTCAGGGAGCAGTGGGCGAAAGAGTGCACTTTGACAGCTGGGGATTTTCCCCCCCCCCCCACCGGCACAGGAAGTGCATAGTGCTTCCTGTCAGGCAGGCCGCTGGGTGGGCCTTAATTGGCCCGCCCACTCAAAATGGCAGCGGGCCCTGTTTCGGTGGCAGGGGTCAGCTGTCCGCCTGCCACCGAGCTGATGGGCCTGCACGCCCAACAAGGGCAAAATTCTGCCCTATAAGTCTAGTTCTGGGGGTTTCTGAGTGAGCATGTATGGCCTGATGCTTTGCCCTATAAACCATCTGCCTCAATAAACTATCACTGTTTATTCTTGCATCAGTCTCTCCATATTATTGATTGTAAGTCGTAATTGGTGAGAACATGGGAAGGCGTGCAGTTAGAGATTGGTTGATCAACGAACTAATTTACTCAAGACATAAAAGGCGCTGAGGCCATTAGTAGAACCCTAAGATATCACCATTGGTCCCATTGATAAACATTTGGTAACCATGTAAAATTAAACCTGATAAAAAGAAATATTTGCATCATTTAGCATCTTATCAACTCTCAGAACCATCCAAAGCAGTTTGCATCCTAGTAATTGCTTTAAGGTGCATGATTATTTGCGTGATATAGATGACTGCAATAACTATTTTATTCACAGTACTGAGGAAAAGAATATTTGCGAACCCAGGATATCAAACACAAGACTAAGGTCATGGTTTACGGGTGAGCTGTGATCCTCGTGCTGCTTCGGAGACTTGGACAACTTACAACTTGCATCTTAAAGCACTGGAGAAGTACCACCAGCAGGGCCTTCGCAAGATCCTCCAGATCTGGTGGCAAGAACGGCAATCCAACAGCAGTCGCCTCTCCCAAGTCAACTTGCCCAGTATTGAGGCGCTAATCACTCAAAAACAGCCACGCTGGGTGGAACGTGTCATTTGTATGTCTGATACCAGATTCCTGAAGTAATTGCTCCATTCTAAAATCGGTTGTGGCAGAAGATGCCCAGGAGGAGAACGTAAACACTTTAGGGATGTCCTCAAAGCATCCTGGAAGTGGTCAAACATACCCGCTTACTCATGGCAGACCATGACTTGTGACCAACCAAAATGGGGAAGGCTCATTTGGAAAGGTACCGAACATATTGAGAGACTTCATTGGCAATGTGCAGAGGTAAAGTCAAGGCATCAGCGGGAGCACACAAGCATCCAAACAACCCACCTACCCACCCTTCAAGCACCACCTGCCCCACACGTGGCAGAGTATGCAAATGCACATTGGATTTATCAGCCATCTCAGAACCCATCAAAATGCGCTGGAAGCAAGTCATCCTCAATCCCGAGGGACTGTTTAAGAAGGGGAGAGATTAATAATGACTACAGTTTTTATTGTATTATATCTTAAACAGCAAGAGAGGTGTTGAGAGCGTACAGAGAGGCCCACTGGAATGATCAAGGAATATCATCTCTTATGATTGAAGTAGAAAATTCTGTAATTTATATAGTCGTAAATAGGATAAATCCAAATTAAGAAATGCACCAACGGTTTCATCTCAGATGTCAGTGTGAAATTTCTTCTCGTGTGTGACAAATTGATCTGTAGACCATAAAAATGCATCAGATATTTTTCAAACATTATTTCGATGTTGCATATCACTGTAGAGCTATCCAAAGCACAACTCCATTATAAGATCAATTTATGGGAATCTTGTGCTTACAGTTGTATAGTATATAAATTAATTCGTTAGTGTGTTGTAAAACCCAGTTGAGCTGGAAAGGTGTTTAAACCACTGAGACATGATTCAAAAGCCATTTATTGTTTGCTGTGATGGGGATCAGTTCAATTGTGGTTTGCTAAAGACAATCTTCAAAACAGACTAATTCTACAATAGAAGTATAACTCCTTTTCTTCAAAAGCACGGTGGACGTTAAGTAGATTGTGACAAGTGGCTCATTTTCTGACCTTCAAAGCCTATTCAGTATCCAAAAGGCTTAAGTCAGGAGTGTTTTTAAAAAAATCTTTCATTGGATGTGGGCATCGCTGACTAGGCCAGCATTTATTGCCCATCTCTATTGCCTTTGAGAAAGCGGTGGTGAGCCACCTTCTTGAACCGTTGAAGTTCATGTGGTGTAGGCATACATGTAGTGCTGTTAGGAAGGGAGTTCCAAAATTTTGACCCATGACATTGAAGGAACAGCGATACAGTTCCAAGTCAGGATGGTGTGTGGCTTGGAGGGGAACTTGCAGGTAGTAACGTTCCCATGTATCTACTGCCCTTGTCCTTCTTAGTGGTAGAGGTTGTGATTTTGGAAGGTGCTGTTGAAGGAGTCTTGGTAGGTTGCTGCAAAGCATTTTATAGATGGCACACATTGCTGCCAATGTGTGTTGGTGGTGGAGGGAGCTGATGTTGAAGGTGGTGTTTGGGGTGCCACTCAAGTGGGCTGCTTTGTCCTGGATGGTGATGAGATTCTTGAGTGTTGTTGGAGCTGCACTCATCCAGACAAGTGGAGAGTATTCCATCACACTCCTGACTTGTGCCTTGTAGGTGGTGGACAGGCTTCGGGGAGTAAGGACGTGAGTTACTCTCTACAGAATTCCCAGCCTCTGACCTGCTTCAGTATTTATATGGCTGCTCTAATTCAGTTTCTGGTCAATGGTAACCCCCAGGATGTTGACAGTGGAGGATTCAGTGATGGCAATGCCATTGGATGTCAAGAGAAGATGGGTGGATTCTCTCCTGTTGGAGATGTTAATTGCCTGGCACTTGTGTGTGCGAATGTTACTTGTCACTTATCAGCCTAAGCATGAATGTTGTCCAGATCTTGCTCAGATGGGCACAATCTGCTTTAGTATCTGAGGAGTCACAAGTAGTGTTGAACATTGTGCAATCATCAATGAACGTCTGCACTTCTGACCTAATGATGGAAGGAAGGCCATTGGTGAAGCAGCTGAAGATGGTTGGACCAAGGACACTACCCTGAAGAACTCTTGCAGTGATGTACTGGGGCTGAGGTGATTGACCTCCAACAACCACAATCATCTTCCTTTGTGCTAGGTATGACTCCAACCAGTGGAGAGTTTTCCCCGATTCCTATTGACTCAATTTTTATTAGGGCTCCTTGATGCCACACTCAGTTAAATGCTGCCTTGATGCCAAATGCAGTCACCATCAACTCACCTCTAAGTTCAGCTCTTTTGTCCATGTTTGGACCAAGGTTGTAATGAGCTCAAGAGCTGAGTGCAACTGGCGGATCCCAAACTGAGTGGCAGTGAGCAGGTTATTGCTTATTATTGATAGCACTGTCAATGACACCTTCCACTATTTTGCTGATGATCAAGAGTAGACTGATGGGGCAGTAACTGGCCGGGTTGGATTTGTCCTGCTTTTTGTGGACAGGACATACCTGAGCAAGTTTCCACATTGTCAGGTAGCTGCCAGTGTTGTAACTGTACTGGAACAGCTTGGCCAGGAGTGCAGCTAGTTCTGGAGCACGAACCTTCAGTACTAGTGCTGGAATATTGTCAGGCCCCATTGCCTTTGCAGTATCCAGTGCCTTCAGCTGTTACATGATAGCGCTCCTGGGCATGCCCTTGTGCACTCTTCATTGAACGAGGGTTGATCCCCTTGCTTGATGGTAATGGTAGAGTGAGTGATATGTTGGGCCATGAGGTTACAAGTTGTGGTTGTATACAATTATGCTCCTGTTAATGGCCCAAATCACCTCAGTGATGCCCAGGTTTGAGTTGCTAGATTTGTTTGAAATCTTTCCCAATTAGCATGGTGGTAGGGCCAACAACATGATAGAGCATGAATGATTGGATGTTCTCAACGTGAAGACAGGACTTTGTCTCCATGAGGACTGTGCAGTGGTCACTCCTACCAATACTGTCATGGGCAGATGCATCCACGATAGGTAGATTGGTAAGGACGAAGTCAAGTAGCTTTTTTCCAGACCCAGTATTGCAGCTATGTCCTTTAGGACTCAGCCAGCTTGTGAGATGGAATACTCATCAAAAGATGGTTGAAGCTCCTACAACAGGCCAAGATCATCCAAGATAGAATAGTTTGCTTGATTGGCGCTCCTGTCACTCACCTCCAGCATTGGGACTCCTGTTGCTGCAGTACGTTTGATCTATGGGCTGCACTGCACCAACTTGCCAAGTGTACTCCTTCCTCTGCAATCTCTTTGCCATCAAAAAAGTCAAGTACAGTTATATTGTGGAAGCAGCATCCTCTCTAAGTCACATACCATCCTGACATGAACTTATATCGCCCTTCCTTCATTGTCATTGGGTCATTGTCCTAAAGCTTTCTTACAGAAGCAAGATACTGCAGATGTTGGAAATTTCAAATGAAAACAGAAAATGCTGGCAATACTCAGCAGGTCAGGCAGCATCGTTGGAGAGAGACATCGAATTAACATTTCAAGTTAATGACCTTCCATAATTGAACTGCTGGTATATTGTCAATCTTGCTACTTCTGTACATTTTGATCTGTAAGCTATATTAGATGAGTGATGTTAGCCCGTAATGGCATGGTATTTGCTGCCTTTGAAGATAATATGAAAACGTGGTCAACATCCCATAAATTCTTCAGTGAGTGATTTACGACAGTTTTAGGTTATGTGGCCTGAACTATGCTTCCCATGCATTAGCAGAGAGCAGAGATACAGATTTTGGTTTACAAAGCATTTGCTTCAGAAATTGCAGTCTAGTTATGTAAGATGTTGGGAAAACGAGGAAAGCTTGGGTGTGGAAGGGCTGAATTTTATTTCCAGGCTGAATTCTGGATCAGGAAGTGGGCACGGTGGGATCCTGGAGGCGATGTTTCAGGAGGCAGCCAATTAAGAGGCAGCTGCCAGGAGACCTGTCCAATTAAGGATGATGGGAAGGCTTTGCAGCTGGGAGGGCCAAAGGGAATGCCCGAGGCTCTGGGTGGCTGGCAGCCCCACTGGGGGAAGTAGGAGGTGCCACATGGGTGGGGGAGCATGAAGGTGCCTCCTCTGAAGATATGGATGGTACAAAATGTGCTGCAACCACAGCTTTCAGACCATCATTGTGGAGGGAGTGGGGAGCCCAGCAATGGGTTCCTCTCCACAGAATGCCCTGAAGCTACAACTGTGGCGATCACAGACCTGCTGTTCCATGCTGTGCAGAATGCAGCTCTGGCAGCCTCTGGTCTGCCATTGGGAGAATGCTACCATTCCGTCTCTGGGATCCAGCCACATTCGGGGACTGACGGGAGGGGGACTGTACCTGTCTAAAAAATTCAGATGGCATGTGGAGTGCCCTTAATTGGCCTCCCACCATTGGCCAGTATATGGTAGCCAGCTCCCCCAACAGTGCCCTCTTTGGAAATAGGCCTTTGATGGGAACATGGGATCATGCCAGCAGATCGGCATGCCAACTGGCAGCAAGAAAGTGCCAGCATTCCCGTATTCAAACCTGCCTCTTCGTTGGGATGAAAACTCAGGCCAAAATATTTGGAAGATTATGAACTTAAGCTGGTGATAGGGAACCTATTTGAATAATTATTTTCTTTTGTTAATCCCTCCTAGGTGATGAAGTGCTCTTTGGAAATTGTGATGCGGCTAACAATATGCTGGAAATAGTAATGAAGACAATTCATATCAAGATGTCCCTGCACTGCACTATATCCAATTGCAAAGGATTTTTATTAACTAAGAATCTGGTCTATCTTCAAACAATCCCTGCAGAGATGTGAAATGTATTACTGCTCATTTTTCACGAAGAAGTGAATTAGTGGCACTTTCCACGTGACGATGGAGTGTAATAACACTCTTTTACAGAGCTGTGTCCCTGAGGTTTTGAATGCAACAAGTCCAACTGTGAATTCAGGCAAGACAAATCTTCCTATCATTGTAAGGATATTACTAGCAATAGTTATGATGTCAATGATTGCAGTTGGTTTCCTTGGTAATGCAATTGTGTGTTTAATTGTGTATCAGAAGCCTGCAATGCGCTCAGCAATCAACCTGCTCTTAGCAACCCTTGCATTTTCTGACATCATGCTGTCTTTGATATGCATGCCTTTTACCACGGTCACCATCATAACAGTTGAGTGGATCTTTGGAAGTTATTTTTGCCGGATATCTGCTATGCTTTACTGGTTCTTTGTCCTAGAAGGTGTGGCAATACTTCTGATAATCAGTGTTGATCGCTATTTAATCATTGTGCAGCGGCAAGACAAACTGAATCCTCATCGTGCCAAAATAATGATTATCATTTCATGGGCTGTTTCCTTCTGTATTTCATTTCCATCAGTGATTGGCTGGACTGTGGTGGAAGTGCCTACACGGGCACCCCAGTGCGTTCTGGGGTACACAGAGACTGAAGCTAACCGCATTTATGCAGTGCTCTTGCTGGTGACTATTTTTTTTGTTCCTTTTGGTGTGATGCTATACTCTTACCTCTGCATTCTGAACACAGTGCGAAGGAATGCTGTGCGGATCCACAACCATGCGGACAGCCTTTGCTTGAGCCAAGTGGGCTTGCAGCGCCCTCATCAAATAAATGTTGATATGAGTTTTAAAACCCGAGCCTTCACAACTATTTTAATCCTCTTCATTGGCTTTTCCATTTGCTGGTTGCCATACACAGTGTATAGTCTACTCTCCGTTTTCAGCAAGAACTTTTATCACAGTCAGTCCTTCTATACTGTTAGCATCTGGGTTTTGTGGCTCACTTACCTGAAATCAGTTTTCAATCCCATCATCTACTGCTGGCGTATTAAGAAATTTCGTGAGTCCTGTATGGAATTCATGCCAAAAACATTAAAAATTCTACCAAAGCTGCCTGGCAGGACGAGACGGAGAATCCGGCCCAGCACAATTTATGTTTGTAGTGAGCAACAGTCAGCTGTATAAATTAAAACTTTTGTTCAAAATGTCTTTTCAAACCGCCTTTAGAATATTTTGCTGTGATGTGCCATTCATTGTATGAAACTGGCTTTCTTTTATGGAAATTGATTGCTGCCAAAACATAATTTGTTAATATTGCAGACTTGTTTGTTACTGCCTAGAATGGATGTGTTAATGGGAAAATGATTCTTGTATTACCATGGTTTATGTATGATAGTGCAGCAGCATTGAAAACACTCTTTGCACTTTTAAAAATCCTCATTAAAACTGAAATAAATAAGACTTCATGTTTCATTCAAAATTGTCCCATGTAATTGTACAAGGAGAGTATGTAACAGTGGAAATAACATACTTAACGCCTCAAATGTTGTCACCTGTGATTTATAACCTCTTCCTCTTTTGTGAAATGGGCTGGGTTTTCACAATATTCTAATGTGTTGCTCCAACATAAATAGCATCAAACATGCTGTCTTGGTATAAAACTATTGTTGCAGATCAGCCACCCATTCCAGAAACTGCTCTATTTAAATTCCAATCGAAATTAATTAATAAATTGGGCAGTTTCTATAACCAGCAGCCAATCCGCAACAGTAGTAATGATTGTAATATTTAAAAATAAGGGTAGATAAAGAGCCTGTGGACTAGACACGAATCAATACATTCTATCACAGATTAATTGTCCCAGTGTTGAGTTCCAATCTGTTTACCTGCGCAGTGATCTTGAAAGCTAACAGTATTATTTAATTATATTGCTATGGGAAATACAGCAAATATAATTATATTAAAATCTTGACAATTATTAGTGCCAGTTGATGTTAGCTCCAATTTCTCTCAAATAAGCTGTAGTCCTTGTATATCTTAACACTCCAAATATCTGCTGCAGATGTTACTAGAACTGTGAGGCCTGAAAGTTCAATTCCATTTTACTGAGGTTATAGTGAGATGGCACCTTGAGTTGCCCTCCAACATTGACTCCAAAGGGCTTTGCAGAATCAGTGAGAGGGAAATTAACTGTTGATGCAAGGTCATTGAATTAATTTTCTATGCCCAACATTCCATTGCTGCCAGATACTTGAGCGTGCACCTATCCCTGGTAAATAAAGGTTACTAAGCTTCTGCCCCCACCTCACTACTAATCTCTCCCATCAATTTCAATCCCAACCTGAGCCATAGAGCCCAAGTCCCTGATAAAAGGCAATCTGTCCTTTTTTTGTTAAAATAAATCCTTCCTTGTGGTCTAAGCCATTTTCTGATCCTAGACTCCGCTGATAGAACCCTGTTACAAATACGAATCACAGTGCAGAAGAGGCCATTCGGCCCATCGAGTCTGCACCTACATGTGAGAAACATCTGACCTACCTACCTAATCCCATTTACCAGCACTTGGCCCATAGCCTTGAATGTTATGACGTGTCAAGTGCTCATCCAGGTACTTTTTCAAGGATGTGAGGCAACCCACTTCCACCACCCTCCAAGCAGTGCATTCCAGACTGTCACCACCCTCTGGGTAAAAAAGCTTTTCTTCACATACCTCATAAACCCCCTGCCCTTCATCTTGAACTTATGAGGTTTACAAGATTGTTTTTTGGGACTGTCTCTGTAATTTAGGATAAAAATGGAGGAACGGTCACGTGACCTGTTCTGAATTCTGCCAACGAATCTCAAGCAGGATGTTTTATTGAGAAGAAAGTGCAAGATATTCACGCTTGTAAACAATGACCCAGGCAGCTGGCTAACAGTGGATAGGCTGTTAAGCTCTAAGTCCCACAGATGTGTCAGGAAAGCCAAGTTTTGTAAACACTTGTATTTTAAACTGCCTATTTAATTCCAAGATAAAATGAAGTTGGGGGTCTGGAGAATAGCTAATTAGCATTTCTACCTGGATACAGGTTACATGTGATTCATATCGCCATGGAGATGGGCTTTGAGAAGGAAAGAGTTCATCGGGAACCATTTCCAGTCTGGCTACCAGGGCAGCACCACTGAATAATCTGCTGAAGAAGAAAGCAAAATGCGACTGGTCACAAGCCTGTCAGGAAAATTTCAAGGAACTCAAGCAAGAGCTCACTTCTGCTAAAGTCCTGTCACGTTTCAATGAAAAGTTATCTGTCAGCCTGGCTTGTGATGCATCTGGATATGGTATTGGATCTGTCATC
The DNA here is from genome assembly GCF_017639515.1 of Carcharodon carcharias. Classification (NCBI taxonomy): domain Eukaryota; kingdom Metazoa; phylum Chordata; class Chondrichthyes; order Lamniformes; family Lamnidae; genus Carcharodon; species Carcharodon carcharias. The sequence goes on along the minus strand of NC_054477.1, from coordinate 70,891,176 downwards.
TCCCACACATTTCCTGATGGCAGTGAAAGGCCCATTGCATATGCCTCATGCACATTGTCCAAGGCAGAACAAAATTATGCCCAAATTGAGAAGGAAGTCCTTGCGCTAATCTATGGTGTCAAGAAGTTTCACCAATATTTGTATGGGTGTAAATTCACATTAACCACAAGCCTTTAACCTGGTTGCTTAGCCCAAAGTCACAAACCCCGACACTTGCCGCTGCACGCTTACAAAGGTGGGCACTGATCTTATCTGCTTACCAGTATGAAATTACATTCTGCGCTACTGAGAATCATGGAAACGCAGACGCACTTTTCAGACTTCCGTTACACCACAGCTCCACAACCCGAAGTGAAGTCACTGCTTTCCATGTGAACCAGATAGATACGTTACCTGTTAAAGCGCATCAGATTTGACTTGAAATACAGAGGGATGCTTGGCTCTCCAAAGTTTACCTGTACACACAGAAGGGTTGGTGTGTAACTCAAGAAGTGACTACTGAGCTTAAACCTTACTACATGCATAGCTTTGAGCTGACTCTGCAAGATGGTTGTTTGTTATGGGGAATCAAAGTTGATGTGCCTCCAAAATTCCAAACATGATGTTAGAAGAACTTCACCTCAGTCACATGGTATCATCAAAATGAAAGCATTGGCTTGCCTACATGTATGATGGCCACACCTGGATAAAGACATCGAAAGCATGGTTGGTGATTGCCTTCCATGCCAAGAAATAAAGTCTTCTCCTGAACCTGCCCCATTACATCTGTCGGCTTGGCCTGACTATCCATGGCAGAGACTTCATGTGGACTTATTCAGGCCACTTCTTGGACATACGTCCCTGATTGTGGTGGATGCCCACACAAAGTGGCCTCATGTTATTCCCATGAAGTTGACTATTTCAGCAAAGATCATTGATGCTCTCCGAATGCGTTCACTACTTTTGGATTGACAAAGCAGATTATGTCTGACAAAGGCACACAGTTCACATCATGTGAATTTCGAACATTCCTGAAAAACAATGGGGATCAAGCAGATTCTTATCTCGCCTTACCACCCATCCTGAAATGGTAAAGTGGAGTGTTTTGTCCAGACATTCAAAATGGCCATATTGAAGGGGTGGACGCAAACAGATTGGAAGTTGAAGCTGAAGAACTTTTTGATGATGTATCGTAACATTCCGCATTCAACAACAGGCATATCTCCTGCTGAGCTGATGTTTGGAAGACGACTGCATACCAGAATGGATTTGCTGTGTCCAGATTTGAAAGGAAAGATTGGTTCAAGGCATCTTAATCAGAAAAGATCACATGACACAAGTAAACCAGCTTGTGAGTTTAATCTGGATCAGTCTGTTTGGGTCCAAAATTACTGTGAAACACCAAAGTGACTCCTGGGAAGAAACATCAAGCATCAAGGATAGCTGTCTATGATGCTGAATCTTCCTGTGGAATCTGGAAGAGACACACTGGCCAGATTAGAGAAGCCAAATTCAAGGAACCAAATTTCCAGGGATCTCCAGTCACAGTGGAAGGTTTCTGGGAAACATCCGCTCCAGTTAGTGAAACCCGGCTTGATTCAACTGACAAATCTGTAGCACCTGTAGCTGCAACTGTTGAACCTGAACAGAAACAAGTGGAACAGCAGAACCTTCCATTTCTAAGCAAACAAACGGAGATACCTAAGCCAAAACTCCTCTCTAGATCAAAGTGAATCTGCAAACTGCCTGACTGATTTGTTCCTAGCTAAAGGGGGAGGAGATGTGATGTTTGTGTTTAACGTTCATGATTTTTTGTAAAAGGACATTTTAGTTAAAGAGAAGTGTTATATAAAAACTGACTGTAGGGTGTGCTAAGTCCAGAATGTATTGCCTTCTGGTGTAGAATAAGGAATAGAGAAACCTTCTGGTTTTTTTTTCACACACAGGAAGTTGGGGTTCAGAAGCAGATAGCTGTGTGTGTGTATTATTAATTGGTAAGAAGTGACAAGACACTTAATTTAGTGTATAGATTGCCTACTAAAATAGTGTTTAGTCAATTCTGCTTTTAATTTGTCTGTAACAGTAAAAGTTTTAAAATCTGAAATCTTGCCGTGTGATCCTTTCAGTATTCACCGGAAGTTTGAATTTCTTTTTAAAAGTTAATCGGTGTCTACAGGGATCATCGTAAGTTGGGGACTTAACCAGGATTTTGAATCCACACCCTGGGACAAGTACACTGGGATTTGCTAGAGTTTAAATAAACCAGATTTCGCAGTGAAAGTGCCTTGCAACAGTTAATAAAGATTCTGAAGAAGAGTTATATTTAACTTGAAACATTAACTCTGTTTCTATCTCCTCAGTTACTGTCAGACCTGCTGAGTATTTTCAGCATTTTCTGTTTTTAAGATTTCACAGTGACTTTTGCTATATTAATTGAAAAGTTGTCATGGCTATGTGATTTGCTGAAGCATTCCTCGAAAGACAGGATCTGTCTTTCTGTGCTTTGCAGCAGTTAACAAAAGTTAATTTGAAGGTGATAGCAGAGAAGTTGGAAAAAGATTTAAGAGTAGGTGCGAAGAAAGCAGAGATAGTTGAGGTATTGGCTCAACATTTGAACCTTTAGGGAAGGAAAAGTAATCCAGGTAAAATGCAGGTTGAGTTGGCCAGGGTTCAGTTGCAAATGAAGCAACTTAAATTAGAATTACAAAGGGAAGAAAAAGAGAAAAATAAAGAGAAATGGGGAAAAAAAATCTTGAGCTGGAAAGAGAAGCATGAGTAAAAGACCAAGAAAGGGAAATTCCAAAGGGAAGACAAAGGAAAAGACAGGATTTCAAAAAGAGAGAGAGACACCAGAAAATTTGAATTGGACAGAACAGGCTTCAATTATGCAAACAGGGAATAGCAGCAAAACTTGACAATGAGTCAGCTTAAACTCCTGGTTTTGATTTGGCAAGGAAAAGTAAGTATTTTGGTAGGGAAAGAGCTGGAGGTTTATTTGACCCTTTAGGATGAACAGTCTGTGAGGTTATGAAATGGTTAAGACTGCTGTGCTTAATGCATGAGTTAATTCCAGAACGTCACAAACAAGAGTTTAGAAATCTGAGGAATAGACAGAATCAGACTGGAATTTACTAGAAAGAAAGAAATAGTATTTGATAGATGGTATAGAGTGGTGAAGCTTGAGCAAGATTTTGAAAACCTTCGATTTAGAGAGATAAAAAAAATTAAAAACAGTATCCCTTTAGGAAATAAGCTTTCATCTGGAAGACCATAAAGTTTTGAAAATAAGAGAAGCTGCTGTTATGGCTGATGATTACACATTATCCCACAAACACATCGGTGGCAGCAAACCTTTGTTTGCAAGCCCACACAGAAATTGGAGAGATATGAGAAGTGATCATGAACAGGATACTAATTACCATGAGGGGCATGGGAGAAATGAAAAGAAAGATGCTTCTGGAGGTAGTAAAAAAGTCAGCGTGGGAAATGAGTATGATTCAAAGGGACCAACGTTTACTTTTGTCATAAGGCAGGGCATGTAAAAGCAGATTTCTGGAAATTATAAGCTAAACTGGTGGCATTTGTAGGTGTGCCTAATGAATTTTCAGACTATGCTGTACCAGTGAGTGGAGCTTGTGACCAACCGATACCATCTAATGTATTCACAGTGGGTGTACATTGGAACATAAAACATAATGGGAGTTTAATATTTGAGAATAAAGTAACTCAATTTTTGTCTGAAATAGATTTAACGTTTTGAGTCTGTATGACTCCAGAGCTCTGTATTTTGCTTTTATCTTAATGCCAAATAGATTGTTATTCTTTGAGATACAGGGGTCAGTACAATCTCTGATGTTAGCAAAAGATCTGAATTTCTCTCTGGAAAGTTCACTAAATAAAAGTGGATTGATAGAGGACATTGATGGAAATTGTTTACCTGTACCATTGTGTAGGGTGATTTTAAACTGCACTTTAGTCAGTGGTTCTGTTATTATGGGAGTGGTGTCAAGATTGTCTATTAATTATATTGACTTTATCTTGGGAAACAATGTAACTAGAAACCATGTGCTGCCTCCAGACATTTTCACAAAATCCACTGAAGTTGTTAAAGACACAGATATATCAGCAAAATCAATGGACTTGGGAAAACATATGCATGTCTCTGTTGTAAAGAACAATGGTTCAACTTAAGAAGGGTCCGGAGATTCAAAAGCTCAGACTTCTGAGATTAAAAAGATACTGAAACCTCAGTCTAACAACAAAGTTAAATAGTTGACGTTTCGAGTCCTCATGACCCTTCGACAGAACTTCAAGTTCTGTCGAAGGGTCATGAGGACTCGAAACGTCAACTCTTTTCTTCTCCGCCGATGCTGCTAGACCTGCTGAGTTTTTCCAGGTAATTCTGTTTTTGTTTTGGATTTCCAGCATCCGCAGTTTTTTTGTTTTTAACAAAGTTAAATAAACTGGAAACAGACTGACTGTCTGAATTAAGCCTGCCTGCACACCCTAAGCCAAGGTGTCAATGCAGCAGCACTCCAGGCTGATGGAGAAATGCCGTGCTTTAGAACAATGACTTGGCTGTAAATCATGCTGATACTGTGGAACTAGGAGGGCAAATTCAAGTTTTAATTGGAACGTAATTTAAAACTTCAGAAGGATGAAGCTGTTGCTCTTATGAGAAAGGAGTTGAGCAAATTTGTGTTAATTGGGGAAAAGAATTGAAAATAATTCATGAACTGGCTAAAAAAAGAAAGTATCAGAATTTTTTGACTGATTATCGACATGACCCTAAGAAGATTCCTAAAGCCATGGAGGAGAACCATAATCCTGCATTTAAACAGGAAAAGGACACGTCAGTTGTTTGACTGGTTGAGACGTTTTTTTCACCCTGGGCAATAAAAAATTTACTATCATGAAAGAGAATGGAGATCCAGAGTTAAAAGCTGAACAAAGTGGTTCACTGACTGTGTTTAGAAGTCAACACCCTATTGACAATGTAATATCTAATTCTGAGGAAGAATAAAAGGACACACTGAAGCCACATGAGGAGGAGTTGTGACAGAGGATTTTGTCTCAATTTACAGTTAATGGAATTTGAAAATCGAAGGGACTGTCAGCAAGTAACAGTATGTTTCTTTACAAAGTTACCCAGACTGAACCAATTGTGCCATCTTTTAACCAATGACATAGGCACACTGAAATTTATTCAACATGAGAAAGGAGATTTACTGTGACACAAGACAGAAAGTGAAGCTACCAGTAGCAGCATGAGCTCCCATTCAGAGAGCTGAAGCTCTAAAAATCTACTTAAATTGAACTTGGACTCCTAACTGTTACATGCATTTGGCTGAAATAGGTTAAACATTGTGATGCTGCCAAGATGGACTATTTAAAACTGAAATTTGACAAGGAAGAGATTGATTAAGTATGCTGTGTGTAATAAGTTAGTTGTTAAAATGTATAGAATGTTATCAATTGAAATGTTTTGGATAGTGTTTTTTTTTTTAAAACTCATTGCTTTGATGATGACTTTTCAACTTTTAGATGGGAGATGTTACAAGTGCAAGAATTAATAAGATTGTTGTGTTTTGGAACTGTCTCTTTAATTTAGGGTAAAGTGAAGGGGGTCATGTGACTTACACTGAATTATGCTGACAAGAAACCTAGGTGGCTTGGTTAAAGTTGGGGGGGTGCTGGCTTCAGGTTTTAAGAAGGTGCAAGATATTCACACCTGTAAACAATAATCCGAGCAGCTGTGCTGATGGTAGATAGACTGTTATCCATCTGGAAAAGGAACTTTTGGACTGGTTCCTGGAAAATGAAGTATCCATTTCAGGGACACAGTAGCGGATTTTCGGTCGTTGTAAAAGTTAAATGTGGAATCTTTTCTGTAGTTTAGAAGTTGCCTACTAAAATAGTATTTAGTCATTGTTGCTTTTAATTTGTTTGTTATAGTAAAAGTCTTAAAACCTGAAATCTTCTTGTGGTGATCCTTTCAGTCAAATTTCTTTTTAAAGGTTATTAGTCTCTATGGAGACTATAACTAAGCCCATGTGTACTCATGGATACTCATACAATATGTGTCAACTGTGGCTCAGTGGGAACACTCTTGCCTCTGAGTCACAAGGTTCTGGCTTCAACTCTTCCTCTAGCACTTGAGAATAAAAATCAAGGCTGACACTCCAGTGTAGTACTAAAGGAGCGCTGCACTATGAGAGGTGCTGTCCTTTGGATGGGATATTAAACTGAGGTGCCATTTGCCTGTTCAGGTGGCTTTAAAGGATCCCATGGCACTATTTTCAAGAACAGCAGGGGAGATATCCCTGCTGCCCTGGCCAATATTTGTCCCTTAGGCAACATTACAAAAACAGAGTATCTGGTCAATGTCACATTGTTGTTTGTAGGAATTTGCTGTATACATATTGGCTGCTGTGCTTCCTACATGACAACAATGACTGCACTTCAAAAGCATTTCATTGGCTGTAAAGTGCTTTGAGATGTCTGGTGGTCATGTAAAGTGCTATAATAAATGAAAGTCTTTCTTAAATGCCAGCCTCCATATTTTTTGTCTTTATTCTTTCATGGGATTACTGGCAAGGCCAGCATTTGTTGCCCATCCCTTATCGACAGAAAACTGAACTGCTTGCTAGGCCATTTCATAGGGCAGCTAAGAGTCAACTACATCTTTATGGGTCTGGGGTCACATGTAGGCCAGACCAAGTAAGGACGGCAGATTTCCTTCCCTAAAGGGCATTAGTGAACCAGATGGGTTTTTACAACAATCTATGATAGTTTCATAGCTACCATTACTGAGACTAGCTTTTTATTCCAAATTTATTAATTAAATTTAAATTCCACCTGCTGCCATGGTGGGATTTGAACCCATGTCCCCAGAGCATTAGCCTGGGCCTCTGGATTACTAGCCTAGTGACATTACCACATCCCCAGACACACTAGGTCCCAGTGCTACTGGAAGAATGGAAACTCAGTGGTTGAATCTGCCCTTTGGTAGGCAATGGATAGTTAGAAGTTCTGCCATTACAAAACACATTCAGAAACTCCCTGAAATAGTGAAGGAATAAAACCCTGATAATTATGGGAACTTGATTGCATCAAAGGTTATTTCAAACAGATTCATTATTATTTATCTATCTCGAAAAAAAGGTGTTTAAAGCAATTTTGTTCTGGGGTCAATGCTTACATTTAAGTCCCAAAATTGCAATGGGATTCTTCAGGACTGACCTCACAACAAGTTGTGAATCTGGCCCTACAGACTGTAATAGGCTCCCAGCTCTTCTAAAAGTGGGGCAGTGGCTCTAAAAATCTGCTGCTCACCCTAAAAGGTGAATGTAATGGAGCCAATGGATAATGGAGGCTACATCCGATAGACCCCAAAAGTGGGTATAGTAATCATCCTGCAGGGTTAACCTGTGCCTGTTGCTTTCGATGCAGGTAGCATGCCAACTCCCTGCTAATTAATATAATTGCAGGGTGCAGCGGGCATTAGCCACAACGTTGAGTGGATGCATGCCTCAGTGGAAGGCCCAAAACTGTGAGAGGCCATCGCCAGTTAAAGCTGCACTACTTAAAGCCCCTGCTTAAAAGGGAGGTGCTTTGTTGCTAGAGCAGGTGCTAGAAGTCATAATGGAACTCATTCTGACATGGAAGATGTTGTAACAATGGCAGAGGGCGGGCTCCAAGATTTAATAATGCTGCATTAACGGCGGGTCAAGGAGGTAGAGAGCAGGGAAATTCTATCCACAGTGAATGAGGAGGCCCTCCAAACAATCCCTCAGAAGGCAGTAGGATCAGATAGCTGCAGTGGTCAATGCCAGGAATCAAGCCCCAAGGACCTGAATGCAGCACTGCGAAAAGTTCATTGGCCTCAACAAGAGTAGTCAATGTCTTATCCTACCATTCGCACCACACGTACTGCTCAATGTACCACACCCCCAACATTCATCTACCACCTATCTCTATCAATCAGGATTCACAACAAACATTCATTGCTTCATCTCACCCTCACAAACTTAGCATTTCTGCAAGCCTCACAACCATGTCTCACAACTTGCACACACAACCAGCTATTCAACCAAGATGGCCATATCACCCAATCATATTGCAGTATACTCACTGAGACACATCCCTTTCAGGATAAGATAATGTATAACTCACAGGCAAAAACACCTAACTGGTGGGGGACAGGTGCGACTGCATGCCCTCATTCCAATGGAGGAGACAGTGTTCACCATCACTAGAGTAGCCATTGTTGTGGCCAGTGACAGGTATGAGAGCATTGAAAATGCCTAATCGTCCTTCTCACATTCCATTTCCCCCTCATCCCACAATCTCTTCAGAGTTAGAATCTGCAGATGGTGTAAGCATGAAGCTTTGTGTGATTAAGAGATGGCTGGAGCATAGAGCTTCAAAATGTCTGTCCAGGCATCAAATTAGCATTATAGGCCTACTCTACATACTTTAGACAGATACTCACTGTGCACACCAGCCCCAACAACATGACATCTAGCGCCCTTGCACCATAAGTCTACGCATATGCTGCAGATGTCGTTTTGGACCTCCAACATCACTCTTAGTGTCCAAAAAACAGATGTTATGTATCCAAATTTTGCATTAAATTTGTGGAAATTGCTGCTATTCAAGCAGCATTGGATATACCCTTGCAGGATAGGCAAAGGAGGATGACATTCCTTGGAGCAGGGGGCTACCTTCCAATAAAAGCATTGCTAGCTAGCTGCCTGGATGGGGGTAGGGAAAGGGATTCATGGAGTGTTAAAAATCATAGAACCTGGATATAGTTCACCCAGATAAAGTTCATCAAGAATGTCAAAATATATGAGTAGATATACTTTAGTTAACATTTAGGCAAAAAACAAATTTGTGATTCGCAGTGCCTCAGTGGTTGCCTTGCAAAGTATCTAAACAAGTTTTCTCCTTTTCTATACAATTGCAGAAAATGCAAAGTGCAATATTTTTAAGCTGTGACAAAGAAATGTGAAAAAGTGTGCTCCAAACTTACATTACCAACAGATGCCACACATATACTGCTTAGGTTTCATTTGCACTGGAAGGGATGTGTGTGGTTCTCACAGGAATGATTATCTGGGTGACTCTCAATTTCTAACAACTGGATGGCTTGAGTGCACTTTCCGGAAAAGGCTGCTCATGACCACCATGAGTGAATGTATGGAGGTAGTGGATCACTACAACTGATCCAATTTTAGGAGGTGACCATAAACATATTTAACATTAAATCAATGAAGGAATGAGGGAAGGTATGTTTGGAAGGAGAATACATCTTTCCAACAAGTAGCCTTTACTTGCATTCATTATTCTTTGGCAGTGCCTTACAAACCCAGGATCTATACTGCTTAGAAGAACAAGGCAACAGACACATGGAAATGCCATTACCTGCAAGTTCCTCTCCAACCCACACACCCTCCTGACTTGAAAACATATCGCTGTTCCTTCATCACTGGGTCAAAATCCTGGAGCTCCCATTCTAACAGCAATGTGGGTGCACCTACACCATACAGCCTGCGGCATTTCCAGAAGACGACTGATCATCATCTTCTCAAGGACGATTAGGGATGGGCAATAAATGCCGGCTTCACCAGTGACACCCTCCTCCCGTGAACAAATAAAACAAAATTGTAACCTTTACTCTCTCACTTAGTAACATGGAGGTAAACACAGCACAACAGCAGCACAGTGCACATTACATTGGTATTTACATGTATTACATCCCAAATCCAAATATGCTTTTTTTCTCTTCCTGGCTTTTCCAAAAATTAGATTGAATCAGCTGGGGCACCAGGAACAAAATGCTTCACATCATGTTGCACCATACAAACACACCAGTTGCTGTAAGCACCATTACAGGTCCACGCACCCCATAGAATCTAAAGAGAGAGTTTAAGGCGGATTTAGTAGCTTGAAACACTGATCACAAGGAGCAGCAAGTGGAACTGGCAACTGAAGGACAGCAAACAACGGCCATTTAATATCCTACTGAACTACCAACAGACAACCACCTACAGCTACTTCAGAAGACAGTACATGGACGATCACAAACTCATTATGACATTCTTTGGTGCAGTGCCAAACAGCCTGCAAGGGGTGTTAGTGATATGCATGAAAATGAGAAAAGACTTTGGACAGAAATGCCAATGTGCTCTCACCTCCTTCTGCTTTTCCCGGGGCGACTTCTGTGCATCAACAGCAGCCCAAACGGCAGCAGCGGGAAATCAATTGAGTTGTTAATGATGCAATTAGAAGATATTGTGTGAGGGAAGTGGAATTGATATCAGTGGTGCACGGGGCCCCAGCTGTGTCTACAGCTTGTCAACTCACAGGAGATGACTGCATAGCGAAGGTTTGGAATACCATGAGAATAATATGCAATCTGCATGATAACGGTGCAAATCGGCAAGGCTGAGGCCATTCACAGGTAAAGGCATGATTATCACCTGGAGATTGATGTCCTTCATGGATATTTCCTCCAACTGTTTCGGCTCCTCATCATCCCATTCAACACTCTCACTGCAGACACACTGAAGGCTGACGGACACCTTAGCAACCGTGCATGCTGAATTATCCTCCCTCCCACTCAATCCAGCTGTTGTCCCGAATTGGTCAGCGATCCCAGAAGCTTGTACCGGCAGTTCCCCTGCTGCAGTGATCGGGTTTGCAACCTGAAAATAGTACAGAAAAATACTGAAGTGGGGAAATTCATCCCAATATGTGAAGGAATTGCACAGTGCGTGATTCCATTAATTGACAAGATGGTGACTACTTCGCAAGCAACAACGGACAAATATTGTGACTCACTACAGGAGACCTTGGGCTCTCACTTACAGACTGACCTGATCAATTGGTTTGAGAAAGACCTGACAGTAGGATTCACACACCTCAGGTAAACAGCTGCTGTAGACATGTCCAGAACCTGAGACATGGAGGAGAGAAACAACGAAGCTACTTTCTCTCAGGGAATTGTTAAGAGACCTATACTTCTCTTCGGGGGTCGGAAACTCCAGTTTCCGATGAACCTCAGGCCTTGTGCATGCACTGGCCGTGAAATGGCCGGACATGCGCAGTTCGTTAAAAAACCGTCGCTGACCGGCCCCGCGTGCTTGTGCAGAAGGGAAAAAAGAAAATGGCGTGAAGAAGGTCAGAAGAACTGATATGGATCACCATTGTAATCAGCGTGTCCCACGGAGCAGGCTATGGGAGGTGGGCAAGGAGACGGCCCCAACTAGGGAAGGGCGCAGTGAGAAGTCCCAAAAAGTAGTCCCAGGTAAGGTCCTGAAAGAAGTGATGAGTGAGATAGTTGATGCATTGCTTTTAATTTTCCAAAATTCCTTGGATTCAGGGAAGGTTCCATTACATTGGAAAATAGCTAATATAATCCTTTATTCAAAAAGGGAGACAGAAAGCAGAAAACTACAGGCCAGTTACCTTAACATCTATCAAAGAGAAAATATTAGAAGCTTTTATTAAAGATGTTACAGCAGGGCACTTAGAAAAATTTAAGACAACCAGGCAGAGTAAACATGGTTTTGTAAAAAGGAAACCATGTTTAACTAATTTATTGGAGTTCTTTGAAGGAAACACGTGCTGTGCGTAAAGGGGAACTGGTGGATGTACTGTACTTAGATTTCCAGAAGGCATTTGATAAGGTGCCAAATCAAAGGTTATTGTGGAAAATAAAAGCTCATGGTGTAACAGGGAACGTATTGGCATGGATAGAAGATTGGCTAGCTAACAGGAAGCAGAGAATTGACACAAATGCGTCGTTTTCAGGTTGGCAGGATGTGACAAGTGGTGTGCCACAGGGATCAGTGATGGGGCCTCAACTTTTTACAATTTATATAGATGGCTTGGAGAAAGGGACCAAAGGTATGGTTGCTAAATTTGCTAGTGCCACAAAGATAGATCAGAAAGTAAATTGTGAAGAGGACATAAGGAAGTTACAAAGGAACATAGATTAGTTAAGTGAGTGGGCAAAGATCTGGCAAATGGAGTATAATGTGGGCAAATATGAAATTCTCCATTTTGGCAGGAAGATTGAAAAGAAGCTTATCTAAATGGTGAGATATTGCAGGTCTTTGAAATTCAGAGGGATCTAGGTGTCCTAGTACAAGAGTCACAAAAGGCTAGTGTCCAGGTACAGCAAGTAATTAGGAAAGCTAAGAGAATGTTATTAAAAACAAAAAAAACTGCGGATGCTGGAAATCCAAAACAAAAACAGAATTACCTGGAAAAACTCAGCAGGTCTGGCAGCATCGGTGGAGAAGAAAAGAGTTGACGTTTTGAGTCCTCATGACCCTTCGACAGAACTTGAGTTCGAGTCCAAGAAAGAGTTGAAATATAAGCTGGTTTAAAGTGTGTGGGGAGCGGAGAGAGAGAAGTGGAGGAGGTTGGTGTGGTTGTAGGGACAAACAAGCAGTGATTGAAGCAGATCATCAAAAGATGTCACCAACAATAGAACAAAAGAACACATAGGTGTTAAAGTTGGTGATATTATCTAAACGAATGTGCTAATTAAGAATGGATGGTAGGGCACTCAAGGTATAGCTCTAGTGGGGGTGGGGAGAGCATAAAAGGTTTAAAAATATTTAAAAATAATGGAAATAGGTGGGAAAAGAAAAAATCTATATAATTTATTGGAAAAAAACAAAAGGAAGGGGGAAACAGAAAGGAGGTGGGGATGGAGGAGGGAGCTCAAGAGCTAAAGTTGTTGAATTCAATATTCAGTCCGGAAGGCTGTAAAGTGCCTAGTCGGAAGATGAGGTGTTGTTCCTCCAGTTTGCGTTGGGCTTCACTGGAACAATGCAGCAAGCCAAGGACAGACATGTGGGCAAGAGAGCAGGGTGGAGTGTTAAAATGGCAAGTGACAGGGAGGTTTGGGTCATTCTTGCGGACAGACCGCAGGTGTTCTGCAAAGCGGTCGCCCAGTTTACGTTTGGTCTCTCCAATATAGAGGAGACCACATTGGGAGCAACAAATGCAGTAGACTAAGTTGGGGGAAATGCAAGTGAAATGCTGCTTCACTTGAAAGGAGTGTTTGGGCCCTTGGACGGTGAGGAGAGAGGAAGTGAAGGGGCAGGTGTTGCATCTTTTGCATGGGCATGGGGTGGTGCCATAGGAGGGGTTTGAGGAGTAGGGGGTGATGGAGGAGTGGACCAGGGTGTCCCGGAGGGAGCGATCCCTACGGAATGCTGATGGGGGGGGGGTGAAGGGAAGATGTGTTTGGTGGTGGCATCATGCTGGAGTTGGCGGAAATGGCGGAGGATGATCCTTTGAAGGCGGAGGCTGGTGGGGTGATAAGTGAGGACAAGGGGGACCCTATCATGTTTCTGGGAGGGAGGAGAAGGCGTGAGGGTGGATGCGCGGGAGATGGGCCGGACACGGTTGAGGGCCCTGTCAATGACCATGGATGGAAAACCTCGGTTAAGGAAGAAGGAGGACATGTCAGAGGAACTGTTTTTGAAGGTAGCATCATCGGAACAGATGCGACGGAGGCGAAGGAACTGAGAGAATGGGATGGCGTCCTTACAGGAAGCGGGGTGTGAGGAGCTGTAGTCGAGGTAGCTGTGGGAGTTGGTGGGTTTGTAATGGATATTGATGGACAGTCTATCACCAGAGATTGAGACAGAGAGGTCAAGGAAGGGAAGGGAAGTGTCAGAGATGGACCACATGAAAATGATGGAGGGGTGGAGATTGGAAGCAAAATTAATAAATTTTTCCAAGTCCCGACGAGAGCATGAAGCAGCACCGAAGTAATCATCGATGTACCGGAGAAAGAGTTGTGGAAGGGGGCCGGAGTAGAACTGGAACAAGGAATGTTCCACATAGCCCATAAAGAGACAGGCATAGCTGGGGCCCATGCGGGTACCCATAGCCACATCTTTTATTTGGAGGAAGTGAGAGGAGTTGAAGGAGAAATTGTTCAGTGTGAGAACAAGTTCAGCCAGACGGAGGAGAGTAGTGGTGGATGGGGATTGTTCGGGCCTCTGTTCGAGAAAGAAGCTAAGGGCCCTCAGACCATCCTGGTGGGGGATGGAGGTGTAGAGGGATTGGACGTCCATGGTGAAGAGGAAGCGGTTGGGGCCAGGGAACTGGAAATTGTTGATGTGACGTAAGGTTTCAGAGGAATCATGGATGTAGGTGGGAAGGGACTGGACAAGGGGAGAGAGAAGGGAGTCAAGTAAACGAGAAATGAGTTCTGTGGGGCAGGAGCAAGCTGAGACGATCGGTCTACTGGGGCAGTTCTGTTTGTGGATTTTGGGTAGGAGGTAGAAGCGGGCCGTCCGAGGTTGGGCAACTATCAGGTTGGAAGCTGTGGGAGGGAGATCCCCAGAGGAGATGAGGTCAGTGACAGTCCTGGCTTGATGTTCAGTGGTGGGGTCATGGTCCAGGGAGAGGTAGGAGGAAGTGTCTGCGAGTTGACGCTCAGCCTCCGCGAGGTAGAGGTCAGTGCGCCAGACAACAACAGCACCACCCTTGTCAGCGGGTTTGATGACAGTGTCAGGGTTGGACCTGAGAGAATGGAGTGCAGTAAGTTCAGGGAGAGACAGGTTAGAATGGGTGAGAGGAGCAGAGAAATTGAGACGACTAATGTCGCGCTGACAGTTCTCAATGAAAAGATGAAGAGAAGGTAAGAATCCAGAGGGAGGGGTCCAGGTGGAGGGAGAATATTGGAGGTAGGTGAAAGGATCCATTGAATGGGGAGAGGACTCCTGCCCAAAGAAGTGAGCCCGGAGACGAAGACGGCGGAAGAAGAGTTCAGCATCATGCCGAGCCCGAAATTCATTGAGGTGAGGGCGTAAGGGTATGAAACTAAGTCCTTTGCTGCGCACTGAACGTTCAGCATCGGAGAGGGGAAGGTCAGGGGGTATAGTGAATACACGGCTGGGGCTGGGATTGGAAGATGGGGTGGGGACGGAGGGACAGGCAGGGGTGGAGGGTCCTAGATGGGTGTTGGTGTCGATGAGTTGTTGGAGCTTGCGTTCCTTAGCACTTGAGAGAAAGAGAAAAAGTTTCTTGTTGAGGTGTCGGATGAGCCAAAGAATAAAATGAAACTGGGGGCACGCGCAGCTTTGAAAAAGGGTACGGTGGTGCTGCTGGAGGGAGAGGTCGAGTGTGTTCGTATGGCGGCGCATGGCACTGAATGTGGATTTCAGAATGTGACGGGAACAGCAGTCCGAGAAACGTTTTATGTCCCGGAGATAGCTGTAATCCTGGGTGGGTTCGAAACATGAGGGGTGGAATTTCAGTTGAAATCCACGTGAGGTAAGTCGGAGACGGAGACAGTCACTGAGAAAGGAGATATGGTTGTGAAAGCGGGTTTTAGTAAACACCTTGTCAAACACCAGGAGGGAAATGGAAAGCAATGAAGGTGAGCAAGGCAAAAGAGAGGTACGGAAATCTTGTCACAGAGAAGAACAGAACTTCTTCAAGGAAGTAGGCATTTCTTGAAGAGCAGTGGCAGTCAATTAAACACAGAGATAAAAACAAAAAAACTGCGGATGCTGGAAATCCAAAACAAAAACAGAATTACCTTGAAAAACACATCTCCTCTGGGGATCTTCCTCCCACAGCTTTCAATCTGATAGTCGCCCAACCTCGGACGGACCGCTTCTATCTCCTACCCAAAATCCACAAACAGAACTGCCCCGGTAGACCGATCGTCTCAGCTTGCTCCTGCCCCACAGAACTCATTTCTCGTTATCTTGACTCCCTTCTCTCTCCCCTTGTCCAGTCCCTTCCCACCTACATCCGTGATTCCTCTGACACCTTACGTCACATCAACAATTTCCAGTTCCCTGGCCCAACCGCTTCCTCTTCACCATGGACATCCAATCCCTCCACACCTCCATCCCCCACCAGGATGGTCTGAGGGCCCTTAGCTTCTTCCTCGAACAGAGGCCCGAACAATCCCCATCCACCACTACTCTCCTCCATCTGGCTGAACTTGTTCTCACACTGAACAATTTCTCCTTCAACTCCTCTCACTTCCTCCAAATAAAAGGTGTGGCTATGGGTACCCGCATGGGCCCCAGCTATGCCTGTCTCTTTATGGGCTATGTGGAACATTCCTTGTTCCAGTTCTACTCCGGCCCCCTTCCACAACTCTTTCTCTGGTACATCGATGATTACTTCGGTGCTGCTTCATGCTCTCGTCGGGACTTGGAAAAATTTATTAATTTTGCTTCCAATCTCCACCCCTCCATCATTTTCACGTGGTCCATCTCTGACACTTCCCTTCCCTTCCTTGACCTCTCTGTCTCAATCTCTGGTGATAGACTGTCCACCAATATCCATTACAAAACCACCGACTCCCACAGCTACCTCGACTACAGCTCCTCACACCCTGCTTCCTGTAAGGACTCCATCCCATTCTCTCAGTTCCTTCGCCTCCGTCGCATCTGTTCCGATGATGCTACCTTCAAAAGCAGTTCCTCTGACATGTCCTCCTTCTTCCTTAACCGAGGTTTTCCACCCACGGTCGTTGACAGGGCCCTCAACTGTGTCCGGCCCATCTCCCGCACATCCGCCCTCATGCCTTCTCCTCCCTCCCAGAAACATGATAGGGTCCCCCTTGTCCTCACTTATCACCCCACCAGCCTCCGCCTTCAAAGGATCATCCTCCGCCATTTCTGCCAACTCCAGCATGATGCCACCACCAAACACATCTTCCCTTCACCCCCCTATCGGCATTCCGTAGGGATCGCTCCCTCCAGGACACCCTGGTCCACTCCTCCATCACCCCCTACTCCTCAACCCCCTCCTATGGCACCACCCCATGCCCACGCAAAAGATGCAACACCTGCTCCTTCACTTCCTCTCTCCTCACCGTCCAAGGGCCCAAACACTCCTTTCAAGTGAAGCAGCATTTCACTTGCATTTCCCCCGACTTAGTCTACTGCATTCGTTGCTCCCAATGTGGTCTCCTCTACGTTGGAGAGACCAAACGTAAACTGGGTGACCGCTTTGCAGAACACCTGCGGTCTGTTCACAAGAATGACCCAAACCTCCCTGTCGCTTGCCATTTTAACACTCCACCCTGCTCTCTTGCCCACATGTCTGTCCTTGGCTTGCTGCATTGTTCCAGTGAAGCCCTACGCAAACTGGAGGAACAACACCTCATCTTCCGACTAGGCACTTTACAGCCTTCCGGACTGAATATTGAATTCAACAACTTTAGGTCTTGAGCTCCCTCCTCCATCCCCACCCCCTTTCTGTTTCCCCCTTTCTTTTGTTTTTTTCCAATAAATTATATGGATTTTTCTTTTCCCACCTATTTCCATTATTTTTAAATATTTTTAAACCTTTTATGCTCTCCCCACCCCCACTAGAGCTATACCTTGAGTGCCCTACCATCCATTCTTAATTAGCACATTCGTTTAGATAATATCACCAACTTTAACACCTATGTGTTCTTTTGTTCTATTGTTGGTGACATCTTTTGATGATCTGCTTCAATCACTGCTTGTTTGTCCCTACAACCACACCAACCCCCTCCACTTCTCTCTCTCTCTCTCTCTCTCTCCGCCCCCCCCCCCCCCCCCCCCCCCACACACACACACACACACACACACACACACACACACACACACCTTAAACCAGCTTATATTTCAACTCTTTCTTGGACTCGAACTCAAGTTCTGTCGAAGGGTCATGAGGACTCGAAACGTCCACTCTTTTCTTCTCTGCCGATGATGCCAGACCTGCTGAGTTTTTCCTGGTAATTCTGTTTTTGTTGAAGAGAATGTTATTGTTTATTGTGAGAGGAATTGATTACAAAAGTAGGGAGGTTATGCTTCAGTTGTACGGATCACTGGTAAGACCACATGTGGAGTAGTGTGAATAGTATTGGTCTCCTTATTTAAGGAAAGATGTAAATGTGTTATCAGTTCAGAAAAGGTTTACTAGGCTAATATCAGGAACAAGTGGGTTGTCTTATGAGGAAAGGTTGGACAGGTTAAGCTCATATCCACTGGAATTTAAAAGAGTAAGGGGCAACTTGGTCAAAACCTTTAAACATCCTGAGGGGTCTTACAGGGTGGATGTGGAGAGGATGTTTCCTCTTGTGGGAGAATCTAGAACTAAGAGTCAATGTTTAAAAATAAGAGGTTGCTTATTTAAGTCAGAGATGAGGAGAATTTTTTTCTCTGAGGATCGTGAGTCTTTGAAACTTTCTTCCTTAAAACGTGGTGGAAGCAGAGTCTTCGAATATTTTTAAGGCAGAGCTAGATGGATTCTTGATTAACAAGGGAGTGAAAGGTTATCGGGGTAGGCAGGAATGTGGGATTGAGGTTACAATCAGTTCAGCCATGATCTTATTAAATGGTATAGTAGGTTCGAGGGGCCGAGTGGCCTACTCCTGCTCTTGATTCATATGTTCGTATGTATTTCCCAGGAAACGGATGATGACAGAGGATGGGAATAGGTCCCGTTAAGTAAAGTTATAAGAAACAAGCAGAGTAATAGGCTTCAAATTCAAGAGCAAGCTGCAGGGAGCAGGCTTTGAGCAAAATGGGCACGAAAGGAGCCCTTAAGATCAGAAAAGGCAGCCAAAGGTTGGTGATTCCATGCTGTGGGCCTTTAGCGTGAAGAAACAGTGGTGTTCTGCTTGGCACCACTGAAGATCTGAGATTGTGTATGGAAAGTGAAGCTTCATTGTACTCGGAGATCCAGGGGAAAACAATCTCAGAAGGTAAGATTGAAGCCAGGCGAGGTGGGTCATTGCTGAAGATGTCCGAGTGGTAGCAACTTTTGAAGAAAATTCCAAGGCAAGATCTTCAAATGTGGAGATTGGAAACCCTTGTGAGAAAGACGAAGTTTTAACAGATTGGTTGGCTCACAATGTGACAAACGTCTGAGTGGTTTGTTGGGAAATCCATGCTATCTATTTTGGTCGCATTTGTTAGCTATTGTGTAGTGTGGTGTGTCTAACCACTGTTCACCTGTTAATTCACATGTAAGTCATACTTCCCCTGTATGTTAGAGGATAAGATAAATATTGTAAATTGTTTTATCTTTCTGAACTTGGAAAGTTTATTTTTGTTTGTTCCAAACTCATGGAATCTTGTGGCTTTATTTACTTTAAGTGTCTTGACTCTCAAACTTAATCTACTTTAAACAAAGTGTTATTGATTTCCCTCCACGTCCACACCTGGCCAAGGATCATAACAAATCACATATCCAACAAAGCACAATGGTAGACAGTAGAAACATAGTTTTATTTAAATTTCAGCTGATAATTTTTGAGCACTTTGTTTATCTTTATGCTTCTGTCTGGTGGTAAGTTGTTGTAAAATGTTTTTTAAACTAGAGTATACACAAATGTACAACTTATTGTTTGAATGCACTTTATACTGCTTCATTCATTTACAATATTTGTAAAAGCTTCTAGAAATTACAGAAACAGCAAGCAACACCTGTGTACTAATCTTCCAGGTGTAATCTTCCTCTACTACTACTGTACCCTAGGCCAGTTCATCCTGTTTCATGCTGGCACCTCTTTGGTTTGCAAAGCTGTGTAACATGCAGCAGGTGACGTTTTTGTGGGCCAGCTTTGTACAGAGACAGAGAGGTCCACTCCTGACTTTTCTAAATAGCAAACTCTTTGCTTCAGCAATAGTGAACGCCCTACAATTTCTCGTTGAGGCACGCACTTCAATGCAGTCACATTTCATTGCTGTTCAGGAGTTTCAGTGTGATGGCAGTTAGCAGAGTTTCAAATATTAGGAAACTAATATTGGATTGGCTTGTCTTCCAGTGGTCCTCTATGACTCTTCATGTAATGCTGACATTGTTGGCTGCCTTATAATGAAGACATCATGGGTGTTGCCAGAATAACAAACAGACTTGCATTAGGATGTTTCTGTGGTCAGACACCACCTGCAGATTAATTGAATGAAAACACTTCCATGTCAGAAGTAGGTTTACTAATCTTTTTCTAAGTTATCCTTAGAAGTGTAAAGAAAAATGCAAAAGTGACATTTTAAAAGGTTACATTGCTTCAAATACTGGCTTTAAAGCTCAAAACCCATTGGCAGGATTTTCCCAAATGAGAGGAAGTCCCGAAACCAGGGCTAAATTCAGGTCCTGCAGCCGCGTGGCCGAGTACCAGGACATACTCCAGGATTTTCCCTGTCTGTAGCTAATTAACATCCGTCATGTGGGAGAGCCAGCTAATATCAGATGGCGGGCAGGAGAGAAGGGAGGCACCAAATTTAGTCAGCAGCATTCATCCAGGTGGCACACGGAGAGCAATGGAAGGGAATTTGAACAAGGGAGACTGAGAAGCAATGGCTAGAGTCAGAGGAAAGATGGTTCCAAGGTTCAGTGATGTCTCCCTGAAAGTGCTCCTGCTGGTGGCAAGAACACAATCAAGTGCTCTTCCCAGTGAATGGGAGGAGGAGGCTAGTAAGTCTCATGAAGAAGGCATACCTTGAGGTTGCTGAGAAAGTCAGCAGCCACGGGATGGTTGCAGAAACATGGGTGCAGTGCCAGAGGCATTTCAATGACTTTGTACAGTTTGGCCAGATGAGTGGTTTTTATGTTTATAAATTCACAGCCCTGCATGGCATAAATGGTACCTATGACACATGAGACAAGATGGCCAACCCATTCATTAGGCATAACCAGGGGCCAGTGCCCACAGTTAGATGCGGAGTTGACAAACACCAGAGGTCTGTGGTCAGTCAATCACTGCATTGACAATACTGAGTAGGCACTTGCAGTCGGCCTCCATGTGGCACAATTCTGGAATGGAAAGTGATAGGTTGATCGGTGCAGCTGGGCTAAGATATACATTGAAACAAGAGTGACACTATGTTTGCAGGAGAGGCATACTCACAATGTAATGGAGAAAAACTGGAGGAGGTGTGCAATTCATAGCATTGACTCTAATGGAGGAGGAAGCAATGGAACTAAGATGAGTTACAGAAGGGCACACTGTCAGTGAGGTCAAGGCAGGCGTGAACACCATAGAGAATAAGCAGCACGATGGATGCTGGCATCTTCTGATGAGCACTAACTATGGTGCACATGCGGGCCTTGAACACAAGGAACTCCAGTTCAAAGACCTGATCAAGGACAGCCAGCTGGGGTTAGTTGGAAGCACAGCATCCTAACATGACCAGTGCTTTCCGCAGGTCCAGTAGCGGATAAGGGAACCAGTAATTTCTCAAAAATCACAAAACCTCAGAGGAGAATCCCCTGTTTGAGGAGAAAGTGTCACATCAGTCCAGCACACCCTCCACAAGTACAGATACTTTCACGTCGGTGGGCTTTGATGTGCCATTAGAAAGTGCGGCGAGCACAACATAGATGCGCAAGGGCAGCTAACAGAGGCAGTGACAGCTGTGGCCACTCTCATTGGAGGACTGAGGAGGGTCCAGTGATGCTCAGCTTCACGTCGATGCCGAGTCTCGGGAGTCACCAGCAAAGTGGCGGATGCTGGAACAACAGCGTGAAATGTGTGGATATCTGTCAGCGTTTTGAGGCTGTTCACTCCCATGCACATAAAATGGAGGAGTCTCTGAGCACATGGCAGCCTCCATTGAGATAGTGGCAACTCTCATGAAGAGCCATGTGCAGCAAACTACCCTGTGGACATAGGACGTGTATGCTGATCTGCATACTATCAACTTATCCAGAGCTGTATTAAGCGATGAGTGGGTGAAATGGGCCTGAGACACTGAGCTCCATTGCCAGTTGCTCAAACAGTTCAAGTGCACAGGATAGGTCAGATGGGCCTCAAAGGGATGGAGGAGAGACTGCTTGAAGCCCATGGTGGCTCTTTGTATTGTTAGTGAGCCCTTGGGTCCTTAGATGGTGACACAAAAACTCCATGAAGCCACGTGACAATGGCAGCTCCTGAACAGGTGAAGATGGTCCCCCATGTGCTGGGGTGCTTTCGGGCACAGGTGCCCAATGACCATCCAAAATCATTCATCTCCAGCACCAGAGCAGAAAAGACAGCAGCCTGTCTCCAAATCAACCACAGGTGCCAGGAGATTATAGTATAGAGGCACACGGAAAGGTTTGTATAAATCTACCCACCTGTTCTTGGGGTCACACTGGATGGTAGTTTCTTGTTGAATGTCAAAACCATAGATTTACATGTCAATTTAAAGGTCAGTTATATAATATAAAGTCTAGTTTGCTCATTTCTGCATAGTGGACCCTTCTAGCTGATGAACACTTGACAAGGAGAGCCTGAAAAGAAATGCTCAGAATGAGGGCGATGGTGAATTATGTAATGACAGGGTCACTGAAATGGTTAGGGGATTTAATGAAAGACCACCAAAGTTACCTCAGGGAGATGACTGAATCATTTCCAGCGTCCGGAGAAATGTACACTTATCAGTGAAGTGCATATGTTCCCTGGTATGCACGTCAATGCTGTTGGCATCAAATTCATGGTTGTATTCCTATTGGCTACATGGTTTTGACCCATGTCCAACTGTTCCCCCTCCCAAGAAGAGGAGGTGGTGTGTTCAATGAGATTACCCTCTTCCAATGCTATTCCCTTCTAGAGCACCAGTTTGTGCAGAACACAGCATACCACAATGATATGCGAAACCCTCGCTGGGACATATTGCAGGGTTCCTCCAGATCTATCTAGGTATCTGAACCTCATTTTCAACAGATCAATGGTCTGTTAAATTGTGACTCTTGTAGCCACATGGCAGGTGTGTCTTCAGCCTGTGTTCGGATTCTGCACAGGTGTAAAATACCATGTCTTTATAGCATAGCCCTCGTCATCCAATATCCATCCACGAAGCTGAGGCATCTGGGACTATCTCATGATGGACGAGTTGTGGCAGCTTCCCAGGAACCCTGCATACACCTGCAGGATACTTTTTCCACCTGAACATTCAGAGAGTGGGACCCTTTCCTTTTGACAAAGTTCTTAATTACTCTTGGTGGCCACATATATGCAATCATTTCCCCCTTAATCTGGAGTAATCCTGTGATGGCCTTGAATCCCATCACTCCTGCAGTTGGCTGGCTTCATTCATCTGACACTTGATGTATTGCCCTCCCCTCTGGTACATGGCATCCTTTACCTGCTTGATGCAGCAATGTGTCGCTACTGGGAGATCCCACAGATGTCTCCAGAAGATCACTGGAAATGATCCTGAGGCATAAAAGCTGAATGCCACAGTCACCTTCACCACTACAGGCAGAGTGGCCACTACACCCTATTGACCTCAACACTGCATCCAACATTCCCATACAGGTCTGCTACCACTTGCCTGGACAGAGGCAGATTTTCAAGGTACTGGAACTCCAACATCTCCATGAAGCATAGCCTCTATATGTCAACCCTTTCTGGTGGGTAGAGTCTTCTGCATTCTAGGCCCTATGCACCCACCTTGATTGCAGACCCTAACCACCTCATGAGGCTAGTGCTCCTCTGGCTTTTGCAGCCTCACTCCATGTGGTTGAAGCTGTCTCTCTCCCTCTCACTGGGGTAGAAAATCTAGAGTGAATGCCACCCATTGAGAACTGAAGCCCTTAAGGGTCAAAGCCTCTCAATCCTCTTGTGCACTATAAGAAGTGAACCTTGAGGCACTCTTCCATAAGCAGCCCTTGATATGGGCTCACACTGTACAATCCCTCCAATTTATCAATCCTTGGTTGAATGAACTTTAGCCTGCCTGTTTCACAATGCAGCTGAACTCAATTGGATGTCAACTCAGCCAGCACTCACCTGCCACTGAGGCGAATGTGGTGTAGGTAAAGCACGTTGCAAGAGTAATAGAGAACTTTCCTCGTGATTTAGAGGTGAGGTTCGGCCCTTTCACCGCCGTGGCCCGGACTCGATTCCCGGCCAGGCAATGAAGGTTTATTGGTCTGGTACAAACTGTTAAAACAAGCCTGCCACTGCACTCTCGCCTCCTTTCAGCAGGCGAGCCACTAATGCTCGGTGGAACCTGTATGCCCCAGGGAAAATTAAAAATGCACCTCAAAATTGCAGTCAATTGGCTGATTAACAGCCCCAATTGTCTGCTCACAA
The DNA here is from genome assembly GCF_017639515.1 of Carcharodon carcharias. Taxonomy (NCBI): domain Eukaryota; kingdom Metazoa; phylum Chordata; class Chondrichthyes; order Lamniformes; family Lamnidae; genus Carcharodon; species Carcharodon carcharias. The sequence goes on along the minus strand of NC_054477.1, from coordinate 70,867,139 downwards.
ATGCCCTGCACATTCGCAATCCCACTGCCTGAATGGCCCTGGTGTTATGATCTCCGTAGAGACCATTGACTTTTAAAAGGGGATTCAAATTTTCAGTTATTAGCTGAAAGAATGAATGATAGGATTTCACATTCTAAAACTTTTACTGTGACAAATAACAAAAAAAACACTAAACACTATTTTCTTTATGTAGATAACATACTTTAAACTAGAGAGAGGAAACACACTCAACAGAATTTCAATTTTACAGTTGCTCCCAGCTTCCAATGGGTTCTTGTACCTCAGCTTTGCCGAGTGGTAACTTTGAGTGACTGTTTCCAGGTGCATTACTCAGTTTTTGTAAAGTTTCTTAAACCCACAACCGGCAGTAAAGCCAGTTCCTATGATTCTTCTTACCCTAGCGATGCCAGGAAAAATCTCCCAAAATCCTTAGGTGGCTGCAGGATGCATCTCTTCCACCATTTTCCTCCCACATCTGACTGTGGTAGCTCATAAAGTCAAGCAGCCTTTTCTTTGCTGACCAGACAGAATCTATGCTGGGTTTCTATGATAATTATTGATTTGTATGGAAGCCTGCAATCTGATCTCAAAAAATGGCTTTCTCTGCCCTCTTCCCCATGGTAACATGGATCACATTACCCTTGCATCCAAGTAGAAATGTTAAATAGTTATCCTTGATACCAGCTCCCTTTCATCTTAGGCTTAAATGGACATCTTACAGCATAAGCGTTTTCAATCCAATAGCAAAACCACTTTTCTGGGACTTTGGGAGACTCAGCATCTATTCAATGCAAACACAGACTGTTGTCATTATCTCCGAGGGTAAAATACCTTGCACCACCTTCTCAGCAAAATGATCAAAACCTTCCTTTGATCTCTAATAATCAAGCCACCCAGTCTTACTATCAGGCAGACTTCAGAATAGGTCACATGACTCCCTTCATTTACAGGGTAATTGGGATACAGGGTAATTTGATAAGGTGGATTCAAAATTGGCTTAATTGTAGGAGAAAGAGGGTGATGACAGAAGGATGCTTTAGTGACTGGAAGCCAGTGTCCAGTGGCGTACCACAGGGATCTGTGCTAGGTCCCCTATTATTCGTCATTTATATAAACGACATCAATGACTATGTGGGGGGTAGGATTAGTAAATTTGCAGATGACACAAAGATTGGCCGGGTGGTTAACAGTGAGGTTGAGTGTCTTGGGCTACAGGAAGATATAGATGGGATGGTCAAATGGGCAGATAAGTGGCAGATGGAATTTAACCCTGGAAAGTGTGAGGTGATAACACTTTGGAAGGAGTAATTTGACAAGGAAGTATTCAATGAACGGCATGACAGCAGGAAGTTCTGAGGAACAAAGGGACCTTGGCATGTGTGTCATAGATCTCTGAAGGTGGAGGGGCATATTAGTGGGGTGGTGAAAAAGGCATATGTGACACTTGCCTTTGTCAATTGAGGCACAGATTACAAAGGTAGGGAGATCATGTTAGAACAAAAACAAAAATACCTGGAAAAACTCAGCAGGTCTGACAGCATCTGCGGAGAGGAATACAGTTGACGTTTAGAGTCCGTATGACTCTTCATCAGAACATTTTCGAGTCATGCAGACTCGAAACATCAACCGTATTCCTCACTGCAGATGCTGTCGGACCTGCTAAGTTTTTCAAGGTATTTTTGTTTTTGTTTCAGATTTCCAGCATCTGCAGCATTTTGCTTTTATCTTAGATCATGTTGGAGTTGTATAGAGCCTTGGTGAGGCCATAGCTGGAGTACTGTGTGCAGTTCTGGTCACCACCTTATAGGAAGGATGTGATTGCACTGGAGGGGGTGCAGAGGAGATTCACCAGGATGTTGCCTGGGATGAAACATTTAAGTTATGAAGAGGGATTGGATTGACTTGGGTTGTTTTCATTGGAGCAAAGACTGAGGGGTGACCTGATCGAGGTGTACGAGATTATGAGGGGCATGGACAGGCTGGATAGGGAGCAGCTGTTCCCCTTAGTTGAAGGGTTAGTCGTGAGGGGACATAAGTTCAAGGTGAAAGGCAGGAGGTTTAGGGGGGGATGTGAGGAAAAACTTTTTTACCCTGGGGGTGGTGATGGTCTGGAATGCAATGCCCGGGGCGGTGGTGGAGGCGGGTTGCCTCACATCCTTTAAAAAGTACCTGGATAAGCACATTATAACATTCAAGGCTATGGGCCAAGTGCTGGTAAATAGGATTAGGTAGGTCAGGTGTTTCTCACGTGTCAGTGCAGACTTGTTGGGCCAAAGGGCCTCTTCTGCACTCTGTGATTCTGTGATTTACCCTAAATTTAAAGCTACATTCTCAAAACATGATCTTATAAACCTCATTCATAACATTGGAAAATTTTCCTGGTGTTAGGAAGCTACTGTTCCTCTCCAATGCATTCTCCTGCCATTTTACTGACCCCCAACCCTTCCCCAAGTCTGTCACCAAGGTGTTGGTAAAATTCCATCCATTAATTCGACCAAATTTTCAGTCACCTCTCCTAATTTCTTGCACTATGCCACAAAGTCCATTCCTTTATTTTTATTGCTTGGGGACATTTTTCTATAGTGGAAAAGGTAAAAAAATGCAAGTTGTTATTGTTGTTGCCCTGTTCCATTTGAATTTGTATTTTGCTGATCCTGCATGTTATCATTTTACTGAAAAATGAAAAATCTAAATATTGTGAACTTCATGTGGTTGGAACCTTAAAATGCTGGATAGGTTAGCATCCACACAGAAATATAAAAGCATCACCGAAAAAGTTCCATTCACTGCAGCCACCCCCCACCCCCCAATACTCTAAATCACTATCTGCTGCTGATTATAAATTTAGTGAGTTTAAATGTTGTACAGAAAAAAGTAAAAGTATCTTACACATTACCGTCTAATCATTTAACAGCCCATCTTGACAGGAGCAAAGCAATGTCATGTTATCATGTAGGTTTATAGTGAGGTCAGGAAAGCAACTTTTATCTGCAACATTGTAAAATAACTATTTCAAATAGTTTTTTAAAAGGTTTTTTTAAAGCGGTGATACAGTAATGGGGTGATTACATTAATAGGGGCAAGAATTGGCAAAGCAGCATCGAGTTTCCAGTGGCTGAGGGGAGACCTGATAGAGGTATACAAAATTATGAGGAGGATAGATAGGAATAAATTTGTTCCCTTAGAGGGGGTGTCAATAACCAGGGGCATAGATTTAAGGCAAGGGGCAGGAGTTTAGAGTGGATTTGAAGAAAAATTTTTTCACCCAGAGAGCGGTTGCTATCTGGAACACACTGCCCAAGGGGGTGGTAGAGGCAGGAACCCTCACAACATTTAAGAAGTATTTAGATGAGCACTTAGAATGCAATAGCATAAAGGGCTACAGGCCAAGTGCTGGAAAATGGGATTATAATAGATAGATGCTGAATGGCTGGCATGGGCACGATGGGCTAAAGGTCTGTTTCTGTGCTGTATAACTCTATGACAATCTATGCCAGTGAGGCCTTGAAGAACAGCAAAGGTGACGCCTAAGTTGAACATCTTTCACCAGCTCTGTCTATGTAAGAAACTGGGCATCACATGGAGAGACAGCATAAATGAGGAAGTGCTATAGCAGACTGGTCAGAGGTGCCTGCAGGACATTGTGACGGAGAATTAACTGATGCTGGCAGTAGACATATTTTGCCTTCTGGACATACACCCCACCAGAGTGACAGTAGATTGGACACAACCAAATGGCAGAGGAAGATGACAGGGCTGGCCAAAGAAGACTTGGCAAAGTACATTTGAGGACGACCTTCAAGAGCAGGACATCACCTGGGCTGTAGTGAAAGAGATTGTGATGGACCTGGGCCGGAAGGAGTCCTGCTGCCCATTGTCCTGCAAAGGACCTGAGGAACTAAATCTAAGTCTAACTAAATATGTTAATGGACCAATAATCACAAAAAGCAGTTTGAGAACTTGAATTCAGTTTAAAAAAAAAAACAATCTGGAAGTAAAATTCTAGCAGCAGTAAGACTGACCAGAAAGCTGTTGGATTGTTTTATTCACATCGAGAATGAGAAAAAAGTGAAAAGGTAAAGGCATTATGTAAAAACTGTGTAGCTTAAAATGTTAAGCGATTTAAGGGCAATTTTTTTACATCATAACATTTGATTAAATAGTGCAATTGCTATTAAATATGTTTTATGAACTGAATTATAGTATATTAGCAATGCTAGACCATTTTATGTGTAAACAATTTACAATGCTGTGCTTTTGGACCCACTAGAGGTTTCAATCTCTGAAGATGTAGGTAGCGTATACTATTCCCTCTCCTTCCATTCTGCAATATTGCTGTGGTTACATTTAATAAACAAGGTGGTATGTTTTTGTCATCACCATCTGGACAGTAATCTGGCAGGGAAGATTGCTGGCTCTTTATAGATTTTCATTTTGGCAAATTAAAAACTTAGGTAGTAAACAAAAAACCAATTGTCTAAAAGAAGCACCAAGTGGGTCTTTCAGTATCAACTTATTTCATACAGTCCGTATTTTCCTTTAATTATAAATGGGAATCATTATTTTAAGTTTATCGACTAACATTCAGAGAATGCTTCAAGGAGCAGATGTTAGGCCCATTTGTTTTTAATCAGGTCCCTTACAAACACAAGAATCAGGAATGTTCTAATAGTGTGTTGGTTATGATGGAGTGAAAACAGCATTCTATATACACATACTTTTGCGGCCACATCATTCTAACAATACAGTTGGACCAAAATTTACTTAAAAAATAAGTACGACTTTAATTCTGCCCGCCGTTATTAGTATCTAAATCAGCGAGAAGTGTAGTGAGAGATACCCCCATGAGTTGCAAAATGCAATAAATTGCTGGATAATTTGAACTGCTCAGCTGTCAACTTTTTTGAAAACAGCACCTCACTGTGAACGTGCCCATGTGTTTCAAGAAATTTTCTGCATTTGCACATTAATTACCAATTAAACTTGCCGCATGTTAGGGCTAGTATGAAACAGAATTAAGTACCCTTTTAATGATAAAATTTGTGTTCATGCAGTGCCACTCAACCTCTCCAGCTCAGAAAGGGAACAAGTGAAACTGTGGAGTTTCATTCTACAGGTAATAAATTGTTCATAGAAACTTACAAATGTTACAATTTCTTCTTAATTTTCTTTGTCTCTCCTGGTCCAATCTTTAATTTCCTCTTTCTTTCTCTTTCTGTACCTGATTTGACTCTAATTCATCCTATTTCCTTCTGTTTCTTTCCCAATTCTTAAACTTATTTGCATAAGGAGACACATTGTTGGTCCTACCATTCACCTGTTGACCTTGTCATGCTGTTCCGTCTCGCACATCCAACAATTTGAGATGCAAAGATTTTTTGAGCTGAAGGATGAAAGAAAAAATCTAACAGGCTATGCTGTGAGATGCCCTGCTCTAGAAAATTCTGGGCTAATAAATAACAAATGGCTGAATGTTGGCTGTGCTGGAGTGATCCAAGGATGATGGAAATTCATCTATCTGAAGTGTTTCAACAATGGTACATTACACTATTTTAAATTTTTTCGAATATGAACTGTGCTTTTTGCTATTATGATTTTCTCTTCCGTAGTGTTCACTTTTTACTTCAACAGTTTGCTTCCTATGTATAAAAAACTTTGGGAAATCAGAAACAGCTAACAAGAAACCACATATGCAAGGCGTACCAGTAATCTTGTAAAAGTTCCGAGGGAGGTTGTTGGAACGCTTTGTTGAAAGTGAAGACTCCTGTGGCACAATTGGGCTGCCAGTCTTCCTTCTACAAAGCTTGCATTCTGTCCTACTTTTAGTGTAGAAAATTGAGTTGAGGAACTTCAGAGGCAAAAAAATATCGGTACTGAGTCAAGGAAAGAGATGTTAGGACAACATGACCAAAAGCTTTGTTGAAGATATAATGGAGGTTTGCGTGTACAAGTACAAGTTATTGTTGATGATGAGTTGGTAAGGCAGCACTGTACATTTAACTCATATCCAGATTGTCTGAATTACACATTACAGAAGACTGGGAATGATTGAGGAGCAGAAACTCAACCCATCACCAATTGAGAAATGCAGAGCTTTGGTGGCTGAGAGCGAGAGCAGTGCTTCAGGGAAAGAAAAGTGGCAGTACAGGGAATTGAAATGAATGCCCTTGGACCTGAATGCACGAAATGAAACCATGCCCTCAGAGAACAAAAGTAGGAGTCTAAGAGAAGAGTGACATCTCAGGCAATTGATATGGCAGCCCATGGGCAGACAAGCAGATGCTGTAGTCAAGGAACCATCAGGACAGAACAGATGTAGCCACAGGTAATTTGATGGTTTCTGGTTTGATTTTAATTTGGAAATATTTATCACCAGAAGGAAATCATTTTGGTCTCTCACAGAAGCACATTTGGAAATGGAATAACATGCTTAAATACTTAAACATAACAGGATAGTTTTGTTCTAGTGGGAATGTTTTTCAATGCAGTTCATCATTCAAAACTATGCAGTAGAATAGAATTTACACTGAAGTTACTGATACCATGTTATTTTTCAAACGGAATGCTTGAATGCTAACATAGGCAGTGTTATATAGATTTTAGTTACACTGCAATTTCTATAGTTTAAGTTCTTTTTGTACTAATAAAGGGATAGGTAGAATTCAGTGGCACAACAGTACTGTGAAACTATGAACCGATCAACAGGAAATACTACCACTAGGACTATAAAGCCATGTTTACGCCAAGAATACAAGACTTGCTGGACCTGCATGACAACATCATGTAATTCTGTACATTATATTGTTGTAGCATATTGTTCATAATTTATGTTTGTGGCACTCAATCCCAAACAATTATTTATTCAGTTAGTTAGCATAAGAAGCCTTGCTGTATTCATATTAAATAAGCAGTGCATCATTGCAATTAAAATACTCAGTCAGCTACCAATTCTGTACAGTATCAATGTTATTCCTTTTTGTTAAACTGGTATTACTTTGCCAAATTTGTCATCATTCTAATTTTAAGTCTGAACAAACCAGCTATCTGAAAATGTCCCCATAATTCTGCTATTTAGTAGAGAGATGCAAAATGAATATAGTGCATAGGATAATTGTCACGTGATTCAACAGTGGGACTGCATGAATCACAGTGATAGGGGACCAATCCTAGAAGGATCTATCAACAGTTGGTGCAATGTTAGCTTTTAATAAAATGTACTCCCATGTACATGTGGAATGCTAGAGGTAAAACGGCAGAACCTGTTTTAGAACCCCAACGTAACCAATTTGAGTACAGCTGGCCCTATTAACATGGGCTGTCACAGTGAGACAGTTTCACCAGCCTATTTAGCATATTAGGAAAAATGGCAGGTGTGATTTGTGCCCAACATCATCTTGCTGACCATTCTGTTGCCAGGCAACTTTGTTTAATGCCATGTTTCTATTGTAAAAACAATTAACTTCCAGAATCAAATACGCATAGAGTTGTGGAGAGGGATTTTCTGCACCAGCAGGCCTCTGGGAAAATGAGTCTGCTTGCCACCAATTTCACCACAGTTTGAATTATTGCTGCATTTAGTACCTTAGTTGAGAGCTGCCAAAATTGCCTGCCAACAGTGTGGCAAGTGACAGGCATTTCTAGAGCCCATGACAATCTGGTTCGGTGTCTCAAGGCAATTGTATTCAGGTTAGCCAGCAAGACGACAGTTGATTATTTTATCCCTTTTAAAAATTATTTTACAGAACATGGCCATACTGGCAAAGCCAGTATTTGTTACATCGTTCTAATATGTAATTCTATGAAGGTGGTTGTGAGCTGTTTCCTTGAACTGCTGCAATCCGTGTGATGAAGGCTATTAGGGAGGGAGTTCCAGGATTTTGACCCAAAGCTGAAGAAGGAACAGCAATGTATTTCCAAGCTAGAATTGTGTGTGACTTGGAGGGGAACTTGGAGATGGTGATATTCCCATGTACCTGCTGCATTTGTCTTTCTAGGTGGTAGACACCCTGGATTTGGGAGGTACTGTGAAGCAGCCTTGGCGAGTTGCTGCAGTGCGTTTTATAGATGGTACACACTGCTACACTGTGTGCTGGTGGTGGAGGGAGTAAATATTTAAGCTGGTGGATGGGGTGCCAATCCAACAGGCTATGAACAAAGAAAAGTACAGCACAGGAACAGGCCCTCCAAGCCTGCGCCGATCATATTGCCCATCAACTAAAACATTTTGCACTTCTGGGATCGGTATCCCTCTATTCCCATCCTGTTCATGTATTTGTTAAGCTGTCTCTTAAACACCACTATCGTACCTGCTTCCACCACCTCCTCTGGCAGCGAATTCCAGATACTCACTACCCTCTGTGTAAAAAAACTTGCCCCGCACATCTCCTCTATAGTTTTCTCCTCTCACCTTAAATCTATGTCCCCTAGTAATTGACTCTTCCACTCTGGGAAAAAGCTTCTGACTATCTACTCTGTCCCTGCCACTCATTATAAACTTCTATCAAGTCGCCCCTCAATCTCCATCGCTCTAGTGAGAATAATCCGAGTTTCTCCAACCTCTCCTCATAGCTAATAACCTCCAGAGCAGGCAGCATCCTGGTAAATCTCCTCTGCACCCTCTCCAATGCCTCCATATCCTTCTGATAATGTGGCGACCAAAATTGCACGCAATATTCCAATTATGACCTAACCAAGGTTCTATACAGCTGCAGCATGACTTCCCAGCTTTTATACTCAAAATCCCTGCCAATGAAGGCAAGCATGCCATATGACTTCCTGACAACTAATCCACCTACGTTGCCACTTTCAGTGACCTGTGGACCTGTGTACACCTAGATCCCTCTGCCCATCAATGCACTTAAGTGTTCTGCCATTTACTGTATAATTCCTGCCTGTATTAGATCTTCCAAAATGCATCACCTCGCACTTGTCCAGATTAAACTCCATCTGCCATTTCTCCGCCCAAGTCTCCAACCGATCTATATCCCTTTGTATCCTTTGACAATCTTCTTCACTATCTGCAACTCCTCAAACCTTAGTGTCATCTGCAAACTTACTAATTAGCCCAGTTACATTTTCCTCCAAATCATTTATGTATATACAAACAGCAAAGGTCCCAGCACTGATCCCTGCAGAACTCCACTAGTCACAGCTCTCCAATCAGAAAAGCACCCTTCCACTGCTACCCTCTGTCTTCTATGACCAAGCCAATTCTGTATCCATCTTGCCAGCTCACCTCTGATCCCATGCGACTTTACTTTCTGTACTAGTCTGCCATGAGGGACCTTGTCAAAGGCCTTACTGAAATCCATGTATATAACATCCACGCCCTTCCATCGTTGATCATCTTTGTCACTTCCTCGAAAAACTCGATCAAGTTAGTGAGCCATGACCTCCCCTTCACAAAACCATGCAGCCTCTCACTAATATGCCCATTTGCTTCCAAATGGTAGTAAATCCTATCACAAAGAATCTTCTCCATTAATTTCCCTACCACCCGCGTAAGGCTCACCAGCCTGTAATTTCCTGGATTATCCCTGCTACCCTTCTTAAACAATGGAACAACATTGGCCATTCTCCAGTCCTCTGGGACCTCACCCGTAGCCACTGAGGATGCAAAGATTTCTGTCAAGGCCCCAGCAATCTCCTCCCTTGCCTCCCTCAGTACTCTGGGGTAGGTCCCATCTGGCCCAGGGGACTTATCCTCCTTAATATTCTTCAAGACGCCTAACACCTCTTTTTTGATCTCAACATGATCCAGGCTATCTACACACACTTCCCTAGATAAATCGACCGCTAGGTCCTTCTCTTTGGTGAATACTGATGAGAAGTATTTATGGCCTGGATGTTGTCAAGTTTCTTGAGCATTATTAGAACTGCACTCATCCAGGCAAGTGGAGAGTATTTCATCACACTCCTGACTTCTTTGTAGATGGTAGAAAGGCATTGGGGAGGTGAGTCACTTGTGGTTACAAGAGCCAACACTTCCCATTAATTGTTTAGTTATCCACGAACATTCATGACTAGATATAGCAGTACTGTAAAACCTGATCTTTTGGCTGTGGGATTGCTTAGTTCTGTCCACAAAATGGTGCTCCTACTGTTTAGCATGCACGTAGTCCTGTGCTGTAGCTTCACCAGGTTGACACCTCATTTTTAGATATGGCCAGTGCTGCTCTTGGCATGCTCTTCCACTAGTCATTGAGCCAAAGGTTGGTCCTCTGGCTTAGTGGTAATGGCAGAATGAGGGATATGCCTGGCTATGAGGTTACAAATTGTGGTTGAGTACAGCTCTATTGCAGTTGATGGCCCACAATACCTCAAGGATGCCCAGTTTTGAGCTGCTAAAGCTGTTTTGAATCTATCCAATTTAACACAGTGGCGGTGTCACACAACACAATGGCAGATGTCTTTAGTATAAAAATGGGACATCACTACAAGAACTGTACAGTAGTCATTACCATTAATGCTGTCACCACAGATGCATTTGTGATAGGTAGATTGGTGAGGACGAGGTCAAGAAGGTTTTCTTTAAAACTCATGTTGGTTCTCCCACCACATGCTGCAAGCCCTCAAAGAAGATCCAAATAGCTGATATATAGAATTCTGACTCATAGCGTTCATCAAATCAGAGTGCACATTGTTATGGTCCCCGTGAAGAAACCATAAACCAGAGTAACAATTTATGGAATGACCTCCAAATGAAGAGATTCCCAACAAGATTCCACATTTTGTAGTTTTTACTTTAACACATCAGAACCAATGCAAATTACACATGAACTAATTGGCAACGATACTTCAAATACAACAGTTAATTTCACTTTGAATAGTTGGTACAATAAAGATATGTCTTACACAACCATAAACATCACTCCCTGCACAAATGTGGCACTAAGTACCTACATAGTTCCACAATATGATGTTCTTCATTCGTGCAGGATAGGTCAGGAGTCCTATCCAACAATAGCTATCACCTTTGAGCTTCATGGGTGCGATTATCATCAAGTACAAACTGTCTCTCCCTTGGGTCATGACAGCCCTGATGGTGTAGCTTTCCAGAGTGTCTTTTCAGCCGATCAACTAGTTACATCCCAGTTCACTGTTCGGCCACTTCTCGGAAAAGGCCCAATCCTTAAGGTAAAAGCAAAATTCTGCGGATGCTAGAAATCCAAAATAAAATCAGAAAATGCTGGAAAAGCGCGAGGCCTGGCAGCATCTGTAGAGAAAAAAAGTTAACATTCCAAGTCCGTGGCATTTCAAGTCCATATGACTCTGAAGAGGAGTCATATAGACTTGAAACATTAACTCTGTTTCTCTCTCCACAGATGCTGCCAGACCTGCTGAGTTTTTCCAGCTTTTCCTGTGCTTAACCCAGTTCTTCAGTATCTCAGAACTAAGCGCAGAAGCTTTCCAGGTTTTAGGCCTTTTCAGTCAACTGACAGTATCTCAAAGAACTGTCTCCTTTTCTGCCAAACAGAAAAACCGGCCTCTTCCTGAGAGTGATTTGCTTCTTCTCAAGAATTCTGTGTCCCTCTTTCTGGCTCTGCTGCTTTCTCGTTATCTGAATCTGTGCCTTCTCTGCTTGTCGATCTCCTTTGTGTCTGCCAGCCACATGACTTCTGGTCTTAACTTCCTTCCTGTTGGTACTAGGGCAAGGGTTGCCAGGTCACATTGACCAGTATTTATTATCTAAGAAAATTACTACTGATCTCTTTATAATTGATACAAACTCTTAAAAGTGCTTTCCAATCATTTTTAAAAACAATTACAAATTCCCATAGACATTTTAAAGAAATTACCAATTTTCCTTACCATACTGCTTCCAAGTCAAAGATCATCACAACATCTACTTTGAACTCAAAATGGTAGGATGATTTGCACTTGTTGCTATATTTACATTGTTACCAGCACTTTGTAACCCGAAGGGGTTTTCATCATGTCCGAATAAACTCAGGTCACTGAATTCAAAGACCAATATTCTAACTCAATTTCCACCCTACATCATACTTTAATCTACTGTTACCTCATCTAACCTAAATATTGCTGGGGTTCTCATTACAGCAATATTAAATGAAACTTGGAAAAAAATGTATTTTCTCTAGGAATAGTTAAAGTAAAAAAAAAAACCTGCTAAAACATATAGTTGAATGAGTGATATTTGGGCTTGTGGTCTAAGTAATTGGAAGCACATGTGATAATGCAAGGAATAGCTCAAATTCTGCAGCTTTTGTTAACTTGCATTTTAATGCTAACTACAGGTCTGACCTTAGGAACAACAGAACCAGGTGGAATTGTTGAGATTATGATTTATGTAGGATGTTCATTATAAAACATGGGGTAAACTGTAGAAAATTAAATTGATAGCTGATGCAGTTAACACTCTTGAAATTGAATAAGTTTATTTGGTCTAGGTTAGAACAAGAAATTTCAGTTTGTACTTAGTTTCTCACTACATTTCTCCTTCAATACAGTACTTGGGCATATCTGGCTGGATCTTACCAGGCTACAGGTCAGGACAAGTTATACTGATCGTGCACTAAGGGGAGACCAATTCTGGATTAGGGAGTGGAGTTTTGGTCATGGCACTTCAAAAGAAAAAGTTTCATCAAGTGAAGCTAAGGATGAATTTAGGCTTTAGGAAACTCGGTTTTGAAGACAAGATCTGGTGACTGCTTTCCTCGAGAAGGATACAAAGATGATCCAAATGTTAAAATACAAAAAGCTAAAGAAAAAAATCAACTAACATGAACAATAGACAAGAGAATACAAGATTCATAAGACCCAGGCAAACATTGGAGATGGAGGGTGGTATTTACATTATTTTTTCCCAGAAGAGATAGTGGAAAGAACTTAATGTTCTTTAAAATACAGAATCACTTGGTGGTGATAGTAACGTTGATGTTGGGTTCAAGAAGTAGGATTGTGCAGAGAAGTTCTCGTTCATTCTGATTAATAACTTGGCATGGGCCTCAAATATAGCTAACTTGATGGACTGAATGGTCTTCTCATTTCAGTTTACGTTCTTAACTTTCACAGTTTATTTCTAGCTTGCTGCAGAAATTCAATTAAATAGTTTTCAATTTCATCTCAACTGAAACATTTGTGCGGAAGTGGTACTATAACTTTTTAAATTTAGTATGCATGACAGGAATGCTACAAGAATGCAACATTTTAATTGTGTAGAAGGACTGCAAGAAACTGAAAGAATTCAGTAAATTGTGGAAGCCACAACTTAAATATGGAACTTTTAAGGTCAATGTGGGAGGATGAGCTCCAAGTTTAACATGAAAAACTAGTGAAAGTCATCAAGTGGAATTTTTTAAAAATTCTAATTATTTCATTATTGCACTGCTGCCATTATGGAATTTTTGGGGGCAAATGGCTGATTGCAAGCTTCTCCACAGATTCAGGGATGGTGTGGTGGGGGCTGACAGGGAAGGTGGCGAAATCAAATAGCACAACACTCATGCACCTCCTCAAAGCTGCTGAGGGCATTTGAGTGGGATAAGTTCTTATAAGCTACAATTATATAAAGGAATTATTTTAAAGAGTATCTGATATAAGTATTAAATGCAGGCATGAGTAATTGCAGCCAGGTTCTCTAATACTCTTAACAAAGGTCCTTAAACTGAACTGTTTCTCTCTCCATAGATGCTGCCAGATCTGCTGAGTACTTCCAGCATTTTGTTTTTAATACCTTCTATTTGGGCTGAATACAAAGGTCAGTTTACACAAGCAAGTTCCTATTAATTGTCAATGGTCTTCTGGGAAATGTAGCACATCTGAGATAGGGGACTTCCAGAGGACCTACCAGCCTTATCATTGAAGTGTGCTATGTATTGTAGATAATTAGATACCGCTGTATATTCCCAATTTCTCTACCTGACGAGAATCATATTGACAAAACTGCCAGCTCAGATGAAAATTCTTCATTTTTTTATTAATTGGTAGGATTAAGCAAAAGAACAAGTCAGAAAATTAACACCAAGTGCTTACTGGCCTAGATTTTGCTATGGTAGTGACAGTAAAACTGTCAGTGTTCGCCATCGTTACTTAACTGAAACAGACAAAAAAAAGTCTGGAAACTGCAAATGTGCAGAATGATGTGGAAATCCTGAAGTCACTGTCAGTGGTTCTACACTTTCCTAGAGGGTGCACTGTTAATGCAAGCCCCTGAATGCGATCAAACTAATGAGAACTTTCACTCTTGTTGTTCTCACTGTGAAAATTGTTCCTAACACATCAACATAAGCGGGTAGGGATATAGGTCCAATATCTTAGCAACTCTCTTCAGCAGCCAGAGAAGTCACCAAAAAAATTTGCTTGGAGAAATGAACATCATGAAGTCCCTCATTCAGCCCCCAAATCATTTAATGGCCATAACAAAGATGCTATGATATGGTAGGTGGTAATTGCTGGGCTGACCAAATCTCAAAGGTAAGCTTGGTCAAACTATCACAACGATTTGCAATTTGTATTTATTACAAGGAGGTGTGTATACTGAAGTCAGAAGTAAAGATTCCACTACCACTTTTGGAGATTTTAAATATTAAATTAAAACATTAAAAAGAAAACTTAAACAAGATTACAGTTACACAGTTAAATTTAGTCTTATAACATTTCCCAAAATATTTCTGCTTAGCTAGACTCAAATAAACATCCTTTTCCAGGCAACATTCTCTATAGATTAACCTAGAAAAAATCCAGTGATATTACTGCAAGGCACCCACTGTTTGCTATGGGGTAGATATTTCACAGGCTTCTCTCTCCCTCTCACCTGACAATGGAAATCCAAGGCTTGTAACAAAACCTTGCTTTCTGGACCAAAAAAAACCCACTTTTCTGGGGTGGCTAAAGGCTGCTTACTTCACAGGCTTGTCCTCGCACAGCTCACACTTCAATAACACATGGCCACACACCCCATACAGTTTTCAATCTTTCTTTAAATATATTTTTTTCTTTCATCTTTAAACCCACTGTCCTTAACTTTCTTTGGAAGTTACCTTTCCCAGAATAAAAAAATCTTTCATGTTGTCTTCATGGTCATTACTTTCGGGAAAAATAAACTTAACTTTACTTCACTCATTTATGATATTTGCCAGTTGTAAAACTTCATTTATGTCTCTTTGAAATTCAACAGCTAAAAATTCAATTCCTCATTTAACTTCTAATGCAAATTCCTATTCATGCTGTATTTACTGGTATCCCATCTTAGCTTGTTCATCTCTACTTCAAAATGCCTGCTTTTACACCTAACCTTTTGATGATTTAAACCTTGCAGTCTGACTGTCTTCAGTTTAATTAACTTAGTCACACACACAAATATACACAGTCCCCACATGCTTCACAGTATCTCACCGTAATATTAGAAAAAATGATATCCTCTTTAAAAAGAGGAGAAAATGGAAAACCTAGGACCACATAGCATTCTTCCTGTTGATCTTTTAAAAATCTGTAGTGTTGGTTTGGTAATCATTTCCCAATTAAAACTTTTGCCATAATAAAACAAGGGAGGCCCTTCAAATTCCTGACTTACTCAAACATTCAGGATTGCTTAAAAATAACTATTGACTCCCTTGCCAATCAAAAATCTGAATATATTCAAGGTTGAATTAGACAATGACCCAGTCTCCACTGCCCTCTATGGATGAGAATTCCAAAGATCAACAATCCTCGAAGAAATTCCTCCTCATATCCTTAATTGGGAGACACTATTTTTAAAATGTGCCCCCTCCAGTTATAGATTCCTCCATGAGAGGGAACATTCTCTCAGCATCTATCATGTCAAGCCCCCAAAATCTTATATATTTCAATGAGATCACCTCATTCTTCTAAACTCCAATGACTATAGGTTCAACGTGCTCAACCTTTCCTCATATGGCAACTCCTTCTTGCCAGGAATTAGCCTAGTGAACTTTCTCTGAACTGCTTCCAATGAAAGTATATGCCGCCTTAAGTAAGAGACCAAAACTGTACCAAGTTCTGCAGCCATAGTCTCACCCAATGCAGTGAACAGTTGTAGCAAAACTTCACTACTTTTATATTTAATTCCCCTTCCAATCAATGGCGAACATTTCAAAAATAAAAATACCTGGGGACATTTCGTTTGCTGCCTTAATCACCTGCATGCAAACTTTGAGATTCATATACAAGGACACCCAATTCCCTCTGCACCACAGCATTATGCTGTGTCTCTCCATTTTAGTAATATTCTGCCTTTCTATTCTCGCTGCCAAAGTGGACAACCTCACATTTCCACACATTTTACTCCTTCCAAATTTTTGCCCACTCACTTAATCTTTTTATATCCCTTTGCACTCCTCCTATTCTCCTCACAACTTGCTTTCCTACTTATCAGCAAAAATTTGACTAGAATACAGTCTCTGCCTTCATCCAAGTGATTACTACAGACAGTAAATAGTTGAGGCCCCAGCACTGATCCCTGCAGCACTCCACTACTTACAGTTTGCCAACCTGAAATTACTCATTTATTCTGACTCTCTGTATCCTATCTTTAGAGGATAGAACCAACCCTATATCCATTACTAATTCCCCAGTCTCACCCTCTAAGGCTAATCTTTTTCTTTACATTTTTAGAAGCCTTTATTGTTTGATTGCGTATTTCTTGCTAGTTTTTTTCTCTTACTCCAATTTCTCACTATTATTCTTTTAGTCTTTTGCTGGTTTCTAACATTTTCCCAATCTTTTGCGCTACTACTAATCTTTGCAGCACGTATCTTTTATTTTATTTTTATACATCCATAAATTAGTTAGCCATAGATGGTAAGCCTTCTCAGTCATTTTAATGGAATATATCTTTGTTATGAAATGTCTCCTTCAATGTCTGTCACTGCTTCTCTACCATCATACCTTTTAACCTGTTTTCCCATTTCACTTTAGCCCGCTCTGTCTTCATACGTTTGTAATTGCCTTTAAGACACAGTTTCAGATCCACATTTCTCACCCTTAAACTGAATTGTGAAATTCTATCATATGATGATCACTTTTACTTAGAGGATCATTTACTGTGAGGTCATTCATTAATCCCATCTCATTACACATTAGCAGGTCTAAAATAGCCTGTTCCCTGGTTGGCCACAGAATGTAATGTTCTAAGAAACTATCCCAAACACATTATGAACTCATCCACCAGGCTACTTTTGCCAATTTAATTTGTCCAATCAAAATGAGGAATAAAATCTCTCATGATTATTTCAGTATCTCTCTTACAAACCCCCATTATTTCTTGATTTATTATCTGTCCTACAGGTATTTTGCTTTGGTCTTCACTAAAGAGGACACAAGTAACATCCTGGAAATAGCTAAAAATCTGGAAATGAAAGGGGGGGAGGAACTCGGAAAAATTACAATCATTAGGGAAGTGGTATTAAATAAATTGTTGGGGCTGCGGGCTGACAAATCCCCAGGTCTGGATAGACTTCACCCTAAGGTCTTGAAAGGAGTGGCTAGTGAGATAGTTGATACACTGGTTTTAATTTTTCAAAATTCTTTAGGTTCGGAGAAGGTTCCATTAGATTGGAAAATAGCAAATGTAACTCCTTTGTTCAAAAAGGGAGACAGAAGGCAGGAAATTACAGGCCAGTTAGCCTAACTTCTGGCATAGGGAAAATGCTAGAAGCTATTAAAAATGTTTTAGCAGGGCACTTCGAAAAACTCAAGGCAATCAGGCAGAGTCAACATGGTTTTATAAAAAGGAAACCATGTTTAACCAATTTGTTGGAGTTCTTTGATGGAGTCACGTGCTGTGGATAAAGGAGAATCGGTGGATGTACTGTACTTAGATTTCCAAAAGGCATTTGATAAAGTGCCACATCAAAGTTTATTGCAGAAAATAAAAGCTCATGGTGTAGGGGGGTAACATGTTGGCATGGATAGAAGATTGGCTAGCTAACATGAAATAGAGTTGGCATAAATGGATCTTTTTCTGGTTGGCAGGATAAGATGAATGGTATGCCACAGGACCAAGCTGGGGCCTCAACTTTTTACAATTTATATAAATGACTTAGATGTAGGGACCGAATGGTTACTAAATTTGCTGAATACACATAGATAGGTAGGAAAATAAATTATGAAGAGGATGTAAGGAGGCTACAACATGTAATAGATAGGTTAAGTGCGTGGGCAAAGATCTGGCTAATGGAGTATAATGTGGGCAAATGTGAAATTGTTCATTTTGGCAGGAAGAATAAAAAACATTATCTAAATGGTGAGAGATCGCAGAGCTCTGCGATTCAGAAGGATTTGGGTGTCCTAGTGCATGAATCACAGGTTAGTATGCAGGTATAGCAGGTAATTAGGAAAGCTCATAGAATGTTATCATTTGTGAGGGGAATTGATTACAAAAGTAGGGAGGTTATATTTCAGTTATACAGGGCGTTGGTGAGACCACATGTGGAGTATTGCGTACAGTACTGGTCTCCTTATTTAAGGAAAGATGTAACTGTGTTAGCAGTTCAGGAGGTTTACTAGACTAATACCAGGAATGGACGGGCTGTCTTATGAGGAAAGGCTGGAAGGGTTAGGCTTGTATCCCCTGGAATGTAGGTGTGTAAGAGGCAACTTAATTGAAACCTTTAGGATCCTGAGGGGTCTTGACAAGGGTGGATGAGGACAGGATACTCCTTGTAGGATAATTTAGAACTTGGGGTTACTGTTTAAAAATAAGGGATTGCTCATTTAAGATGGAGGTAAGAATTTTTTTCTGAGGGTTGAGTGTCTTTGAAACTCTCTTCCTCAAAAGATGGTGGAAGCACAGTCTTTGAATATTTTTAAGACAGAGCTGGATAGATTTTTGATTAACAAGGGGTTGAAAGGTTATCCAGGTAGGCAGAAACGTGGGGTTGAGGTTTCATTCAGATCAATAAGATCACGATCTTATTGAATTGTGGAGCAGGATTGAGGGACCAAGTTGCCTACTCCTGGCTGCTGTTAGGGGCCCAATTAACTACTCCCACGAGTGACTTCTTTCCTTTGCTATTACCTCCATCCAAACTGATTCTACGTTTTGCTCTTCTGAACCAAGATAATTTCTCACTGCTTGACCAATCTCATCCTTTATTAAAAGAACTACCCCACCTCCTTTTCCTTTCTTCCAGTCCTTCTGAAATGCCAAATACCCATGAATATTCTGGTCCCCACGGTGGTCACTTGGCATCCATTTCTATGTAATGGCTATCATATCATACTCATTTATTTCTACTTGTTCAAGCAATTCATCCATCTTGTTGCAAATGCTGTGCGCACTGAAATAAAGAGCCTTTAATTGTTTTTTTTTACCATTTTTCCCTACTCTGACCTTATTGCCAGTACACTCTTATGTTTGTACGCTCTGTCCCTTCTTGGCCGACTCGAGTTGTCATTACCTGCATCATGACCCTGCACTATTGCCTTGTACTTCCTCTTTAACTTTCAAGATCTCCCCCTCATGTGAGCACCCTGCCCCCACTATTTAAAATCCTCTCAACAGCCCTAGTTAGATAATTCTCCAGTATGCTAGTTTGAGCATGGTTCAGGTGAAGTTGTCCCAAAAGTATAGCTCCCTCTTTCCTCAGTGCTGGTGCCACAAATTGAAACCCATTTCTTCCATACCAATCTTTAAGCCATACAATTCAACTCTATTTACCCTATGCCAATTTGTTCGTGGCTCAAGGAACAATCCAGAGATTGCCAGCTTTGTGATTCTGCTTTTTTAATTTAGCCCCTATCTGCTTATACTCCCACAGTTGAACCTCTTTCTTAGTCCTAGCTATATCATTTGTACACACGTAGACCATGACAACTGAATCCTCTCACACCAAGTTTTTCCCTAATACTGAGGGGATATCCTTAAACCTGGCAATGGGCAGGCAACTCATCCTTTGGGGCTCATGCACTTAGCTGCTTGGAACAATATCCACCCCCCTAGCTATACTGCTCTCTTCCTTTTTATGTCCTCCATTTGAATAGCCCCCTGCACCATGGTGTCATGGTCAGTTTGCTCATCCTCCCTGCAGTCCTTGCCTTTGTCCACACAAGATTCAAGAACATGGAATCTATCAAACAATTGCAAAGACTGAGGCTCCTCCAGTTCTACCTTCTAAGTCCCCATTCCTGCCTCAGTCATGGTCACACTCTGGTCCCTGACCATGGACCAAATCATAAGTACTTAGGCTGTCTCCTGGGAAAAAAAAAGTGACCAGGTAACTTTCCCCCTCCCTTATACATTGCAGTGTTCAAAGCTTGGGCTCCAGCTCATTAACTCACAGCCACGGTTCCTTGAGCTGCAGACATTTACTGTAGATGTGGTTGTTGTGGAATACACAGGGCCAACATGCAACAGCTGCAACACTTCACCGGATCTGCCATCTTTATTGTATTTTATCTAACTAGTTAGATTTCAAGTTTAGATAAATTACCTAACTGTAGTTATAGTTATATTAAGTAGCTTAACCTGTTATGCTAGAAATATAATTAATAGTTACATCTCCACAGTCCCAATTTAAATTACTGCCCCTGTTTAGAGGGATAAAATCTTAAAACTCACCAATCACCTACCAGTTCACCTATTTAATGCCTTCAAATACTCACCTGCTACTGGAGGCTGAAAGAATGTATTAAAAAAAATGCACCTCCTTTCCTCTCTGCACCAATTTCCCAAGTTCTCAAAATACTCAAATTGCATTTGCTAAATCAACTTCCCGCTACAGTAATTAACATCTATTCAGGCAACCACTTTCAACTGATTGACAGATAACTGCTTTTTTTAAAAACTAACTTTCAGTTTTAAAGTTCCAAGTCAGAGTCTGACTGTTAATCTAAACTATGGGGAGAATTTTCTCCCCGTCAGGGGGTTAAACGGGAGCAGGCGCGGAGACGATTTAAGCAACAGACAGTTATATCTTCCTCAGTACAGGGAATCAAGAAAATTTCTGGCAAAGTGAAATCATAGAAGCTATTTTAAAGTTGTCACTATACTGTTATAGCTACAAATTCCTATTAAATGTATAAAGGGGTCTTAAGATTTGAAACAAGAAGGATGGTCTATCAAAGCAACCTTATCAGCTTTGCAGGTTTATACCACATCCCATCATGGGACTGTTCATAAGGAAAAAATAGTGCTGATGGAGCAAACAGTTACTTTCCAACTGTAGCAGTCCAAGGGTAATTGCCTCCAGAATGATCCAATTGATAAACCTTTGGATTTTCCCATTTGCAATATTGCTTGTAATTAAACTAGTAGCAATCTTAAGTAGTGGTGCTTTTCCTTCAAACAGCAAAGAATACAGGCAGCTAAGGGCAAGCTGGAAAGAATGGGCAATACCAACAAAATCAGAATTCATCTCTGTCGGCACAGTGGAAAGCCATGCATGTCTGCAATCAAGCCCTACCGCCACATTAGAATGCACAACAGATGACACGACGCAGGCAAGAAATAGACATCTTCAAATATGAAGGGAAACCAATGACCAAACAAGTAGTTCAAAATTAGTCAAATTCAGACAACATCCCATAGAGAATCAGCTCGGTGCACATAAATATAACGGATCATCTTTATAAGGAAGTTTTCACTCAGTAACTTCAGTACAACAATTTTGAATATGAAAGTTAAATTTCCTTTCACGGGTTAACCAAGAAATAATAGTTTGAACAGGATTACTAATTAGGAGTGAAATGATATTTCAACAATTTTTACACCCCCAAATTTAAAAGGAAAATTGATGTCAGGGCAGCAATTAAGATGAAAGCTAGATGGTGACTTGAAGGCAAGATCAAAGTTAGAGAAATCAAGTTCACATTCCCAAGTTTATGGCAATTTTTAAAGGAAAACTGGGCACAATTAAAGTTCATTTTTCTTTAAGTTCATATATAGAAACTACATATGCAAGAAATTGCAAACTAAACATATGCTTCATTAACCCTTTCATTTTTTAAAAATTCATTCATGGGATGTGGGCATTACTGGCTAGGCCAGCATTTATTGCCCATCCCTAATTGTCCTTAAGGTGGTGGTGGTGGTAAGCTGCCTTTTTCAACTGCTGCAGTCCATATGATGTCAATACACCCACAGTGCTGTTAGGGAGTGACTTCCAGGATTTTGACCCAGCGACAATGGAAGAATGGCGATATATTTCTATGTCAGAATGATGAATGTCTTGGAGGGGAACTTCAAGTGTCTGCTGCCCTTGTCCTTCTAGGTGTTAGTGGTCTTGGGTTTGAAGGTGCCATCTAAGGAGCCTTGGTGAATTCCTGCAGTGCATCTTGCAGATGGTACACACTGCTGCCACTGTGCATTGGTGGTGGAGGGAGTGAATGTTTGTGGATGGGATGCCAGTCAAGCAGGCTGCTTTGTCCTGGATAATATCAAACTTCTTGAGTGTTTTTGGAGAGTATTCCATCACACTCCTGACTTGAACCTTGTAGATGGTGGACAGGTTTTGGGGAATCAGGAATCAGTTACGCCTTGCAGGATTCCCAGCATCTGACCTGCTCTTGTAGCTACAGTATTTATAGGGCTAGTCCAGTCCAGTTTCTGGTCAATGGTAAACTCCCAGGATGTTGATAGTGGAGGATTCGGCAATGGTAATTCAGCCATTGAATGTCAAGGAGTGATCGCTAGATCGTCTCTTGTCGGAAATGATCATTGCCTGGCACTTGTGTGATGCAAATGTTATTTGTCAGCCCAATCCTGAATATTGTCCAGGTCTTGTTGCATTTGGACATGGACTGCTTCAGTATCTGATGAATTGCAAATGTGCAGTCATCAGCAAACATCCCTGCTTTTGACCTCATGATGGAAAGAAGGTGATGAAGCAGCTGAAGATGCTTGGGCCTAGGATACTACACTGAGGAACTCCTGCAGTGATGTCCTGGAACCGAGATAATTGGCCTCTTTTTTGCGCTAGGTATTATAGTTTGTACTATTAAGGCTGGAACATACAAACAATATATATTTGAATCAATGACTCAAAAAATTATTGATCAAATGGATGTACTGAAACAATCATAATCCACATCTTATACTGCAGAATTTAATTTTTAAGCACTGGTCAGACTTAACGTTTCTTGATAATTTGGTGATGTCCATAAACCCATGTTCATCCAAAACCCTGTTGCCTTTATCCTAACCTACAGCACACTTGACTTGCTGGTGTACGCTGACTTACATAAGCTCTGGTTCACTAATGCCTTAATTTTAAAATTCTCATGCAATTCTATTTTCCCAATGAAAGAATTTATTAAAATTGCCATCTGTACATTTATACAATTAAGTGTGTCACCAAATATTTACAGTGCAAAGTTTAATAGAAGCAGAGCAGTTGAATACAACAATTAAAGTAGAAACTACTTCACCGCATTAGGCAATTTGCAAAGGTTAAAATGTTTCCACTTAGATGTCACCAGGCTTATGTGAGCACACAGAGGAAACAAAGTTTAGATCATAGTCCAACATATACATTACTGCTACAAGCACTAATGCATATGCGCACACACTACAAAACCACAGAAACAATAAGTGCATATCTGTGATTCAATAGTAAACATGCACTTTGGTTCAGTTTTTCACATTTGATTACATTGTCTAAAACTTACTGAAATTTTAAACTTGGTTGTTTGCTATTTGAAACAAAAGTTTTTATGTTTTCCCTTTTAAAATTGGTACAATTCACAAATTGTAAAAAATATGCACTTTTTAGTAGAAAATCTTTCACTAAGTTTAGAATACACCTTCTAAAGTATGATGTAACAGAACTGGAAGTTATCATTGATTAACATTTTTGAAATGTATATCAAACAAAATGTAATTGGAGATAGGAGGTGTTAATGAAGATTTAGTTGCAAAAAAATTGGAAGGATATGGAGGAAACACTGTAAAGAAAGTGCAAATCTTGATCTAATTATCAGTAATCAATATGTTCAAAACACTCTTATCCATTACTGCAAACATTTAAAAGGTGTAGTAGGGATGGAGTTAAACTGCATCAAATCTTTCATCCAATACTTAATAAATCCTTCAGCATTTGGTGATACAGAAACACCTGAAAAAGATACATCTGACCAGGGTGGAGGCTCTCTATAAACAAGATTTATAAATTAAATGTTTACTTACTATGGAAGTATAATCAATACAAAATGGAAGATTACTTAAACAAAACTCAGCCAGTTATAAGTTAATTGAGTTACGTTATTATGCTAATAAATTAATGGCATCATTGATAAATATATCGCTGTAGATTAAACAGATGGTTATTAACAGGGTCAAAGGGGTTATTTATTCTCATCTTTATAGACTTAATAGGCAAACATTTTGTTTCATGAAATAATGCTCCAGATCATTTAGATAAATCAACATTCTCAAAGTAGCCAAAATGCTATCTTTCTGAACTGAATAGAATTAGGTGAACTAAAGTCGAGTCAATCAGCTTCTCCCCATCCTTTCCCTTTAAAATTCTGTAGAAATTACATGCATATGTCAGAATATACAGATTCACAAGCTGAGCATATTGGAGATCAGACAATCATTATTCTCATGGGTTTTTTTATGTTCTCTCCACCCTCTTCCTCCACCCATTGTTCATCAACAGCCTGCAATATATCATCACTGGTGGGAAAATCAGATTAGAAGATGGATAAGAAGGAAAGTGTAATGCTTGCAAATTCATTATGTAAAACAGCTGGTCAGGACTAAGTTAGATACAAATAGGACATCATACCATTAGCCTGTAAATGGACTCACAACCCTCCCGCTATATACATACTGGCCCAAGTGTGACACATACATCTATAGTTCACCCCTATCAGTTATTCTACAAATGGTCAAAAAGTTGGAGTTCTTTCAGGAGCAGCACATATCCAACGGAAGGCCAAAATTCAAGGGATAATGTATGATACTTGCACATTCAAATAGAACAATATTCCCAAACCATCAAGAAGTACAGAACCGAAGTCTAAGTCATCATACTGTGAAGTTAAACATGGCCAGATCATCAGAAGATCAGTGTGTTTTCTGCATGTTGCATATTACTGCTAATAGCATCACCTTTAGTATTGGGGAATTTGAAAAGTTTAAGTAATTCTTGGCTGCATTTCCTTTGTAAATCAGTGCAGTCAGTTTCAAATAATGCAAGTTGTTGGAAATCTCTAGCAGATGCAGACTGGTTTCTTTTTCTTCTTCCTTCTTGATTAGCAGCATGTTCCTCTTCCTTACTGTGATCTTCAATAAGGTAGTTTTTAAACTGACCAACTGCCTGGTTGTGGCCAATATTTCATGGCTGATTTCTAGGGCTGGCAAAGTTCTGATCAGTGGCAGACAGGCTGTGGACTTTTGTAGCACACTGGATGTGAGCAAGACCACCATCTGGGTATCGCACAAAGACTGGCTCAGTGAAAAAGTCCCGGCATACTTGGCAAACTTTTTTATCTGAAAGTGTAATAATGTTTCCTCTTGATTTTACCTGAAAAGTGAGGAATAGAAAACAAAACAAAACAGGGGACTATGTTTCAGCTCATTTCAGTTTAAGATCTTAAAACTTGAACTGGAAAAGTATCTAATAAACTGTAGGATACAGTACAAGGCCAACTTGTGCGCCAAAATTGAAACAGTTAAAAATTTTCTAGTATTGTACTATACAAAACAAATATAGCAGGCATTATATTCGTTCGTCATGCCCTGGATTTTGAAAATTGACTTTTTGGGAGCTGTTGTATGTAAGTTTCAATTTAACTCATGCAAGCAGTTGCTGCACTCCCTGCTCAGTCTGTACCTGCTATTGAGGCTTGCCTATCTTAAGGCTGACAGAATTAGAATAAAATATACTTTGTGCAACATTAGGGCGCAGCCAAAGGCAACAGTATAACAGACAACATTTTATGGCTTTGTTCTGAATGAAATTTTATCCTGGCAGCACAGAGAGATATTTCTTAAAGTCTAATGTGTACTCCATACAGAGGTAAAGTCAAGACAAGGCCTCTCATATTGATGCCCAGAACAGACAAGTGTGAATTGTTGGTTATCCCACTGCTGCCACTGTGCACTGGTGGTGAAAGAAGTGAACATTTAAGACATATGAACATACAAATTGGGAGGAGTAGGCCACTCAGCCCCTCGAGCCTGCTCTGCTATTCAATAAGATCATGGCTGAATTGATTGTAACCTCAACTCCACATTCCCACCTACCCCTAATAACCTCTCACCGCCTCGCTTATCAAGAATCTGCCTTAAAAAATGTTCAAATACTCTGCTTCCACCAGGGTGCCAAAGACTCATGAACCTCTGAAAAAGTTTCTCATCTGGCCAAAATGTCACCCCAAGTTGTAGATACTGTCACAAGAGGAAAAATCTTCTCCACATCCACCTTGTCAAGATCCTTCAGGATCTTGTATAGTTCAATCAAGTCACTTCTAACTGTTCTAAACTCCAGTGGATACAAGTCTAACCTGTCCAAACTTTCCTCATTACACAGCCCGCCCATTCCAAGTAATAGTCTAGTAAACCTTCTCTGAACTACTCACAATGCATTTACATCTTTTATTAAATGAGACCAATACTGTACACAGTACTCTAGAAGTGGCCTTACCAATGCCCTGTACAACTGAAGGATAACCTCCCTATTTTTGCATTCAGTTCCCCTTGCAATAAACAATTACATTCTATTAGTTTTCGTAGTTACATGCTGTACCTGCATACTAACCTTTTGCGATTCATGCACCAGGACACCCAGATCATTCTTTATCTCAGAGCTCTGCAACCGCTCATCATTTAGATAATATGCTTTTTTATTCTTCCTGCCAAAATGGACAATTTCACATGTTCCACCATTATACTTCATTTGCCAGATCTTTGCCCACTCACTTAATGGATCTATATTTCTTTGTAGCCTCCGTATATCCTCTTCACAACTTACTTTCCTAGCTAAGTTTGTGTCAGCAGCAAATTAGCAGCCAAGCCTTTGGTTCCTTCATCCAAATCATTTATACAAATTGTAAAAAGTTGAGGCCCCTGCACTGACCCCTGTGGCACACCAGAGTGTGCCACACACTACTCACCACAGCCAACCAGAAAAAGACTCATTTATGGCTACCCTCTGTTTCCTGTTAGCTAACCAATCTTCTATCCATGCCAATATGTTACCCCATACACCATGAGCTTTTATTTTCACAATAACCTTTAATCTGACACCTTATCAAATGCCTTCTGGAAATCTATGTACAGTACACCCAGTACTTCCCTTCATTCACAACACGTTACTTCTTCAAATAACTCCAATAAATTGGTTAAACATGATTTCCCTCTCATAAAACCATGTTGACTGCCTGATTACCTTGGATTTTTCTAAGTGCCCTGGTATAATGTCTTTAATAACAGCTTCTGACATAACCCCTATGACACAAGTTAAGCTGTAATGAAGAGATTAATATCTATAATGTTATAGGAAATTATTTTAAAATTGGACTTGTAGTAGGGTCCGTGTCTGTGTGTCTGTTTTTTTTTGTTTTCTTTATTCATTCATGGGATGTGGGCTTTTATTGCCCATCCCTGGTTGCCCTTAAGGTAGTGGTGAGCTGCCTCCTTGAACCGCTGCAGTCCATGTGGTGTAGGTACACCCACAGTGCTGTTTGGGAGGGAGTTCCAAGATTTAGACTCAGCGACAGTGAAGGAATGGCAATATATTTCCAAGTCCGGATGGTGAGTGACATGGAAGGGAACTTCCAGGTGGTGGTGTTCCCATCTATCTACTGCCCTTGTCCTTCTAGATGGTAGTGCTCAAGGGTTTGGAAGTGCTGTTGAAGGAGCCTCGGTGAATTTCTGCAATGCGTCTTGTAGATGGTACACACTGCTGCTACTGTGCGTCAGTGGTGGAGGGAGTGAATGTTTGTGCATGTGGTGCCAATCAAGTGGGCTACTTTGTCCTGGACAGTGTCAAGCTTCTTGAGTGTTGTGGGAGCTGCACTCATCCAGGCAAGTGGGGAGTACTTCATCACACTCCTGACTTGTAGATGGTGTACAGGCTTTGGAGAGTCAGGAGGTGAGTTACTCATCGCAGGATTCCTAGCCTCTGACCTGCTCTTGAAGCCATAGTGTTTATATGGCTTGTTCAGTTCAGTTTCTGGTCAATGGTAACCCCCAGGATATTGATAGTGGGGGATTCAGTGATGGTAATGCCATTGAACATCAAAAGGCGATGGTTGGATTCTCTCTTGTTGGAGATGGCCATTGTCTGGCACTTGTGTGGAGTGAACGTTACTTGCCACTTGTCAGCCCAAGCCTGGATATTGTCCAGGTCTTGCTGCATTTGGGCACGGACTGCTTCAGTATCTGGGGAGTCACCAATGGTGCTGAACATTGTGCAATCAGCAGCGAACATCCCCACTTCTGACCTGATGGAAGGAAGATCATCAATGAAGCAGCTGAAGATGGTTGGGCCTAGGGCACTACCCTGAGGAACTTCTGCAGTGATGTCCTGGAGCCGAGATGACTGATCTCCAACAACCACAACCATAGTATTTATATGAGGATGAGATGGATCATCCACTCGGCACTTCTGGCTGAAGATTGTAGCAAATGCTTCAGCCTTACCTTTTGCAGTGATGTGCTGGGCTCCTTCATCATTGAGGATGAGGATATTTGTGGAGCCTCCTCCTCCAGTGAGTTGGTTAGTTGTCCACCAGCATTCACGACTGAGTGTGGCAGGACTGCAGACTTAGATCTGATCCGTTGGTTGTGGAATCGCTTAGTCCTATCACTTGCTGCTTATGCTGACTGGCATGCAAGTAGTCCTGTGTTATAACTTCACCAGGTTGACACCTCATTTTTAGGTGTGCCTGATGTTACGCCTGGCATGCCCTCCTGCACTCTTCACTGAACCAGGGTTGATCCCCTGGCTTGAAGGTAATGCTAGAGTGGGGGATATGCCGGGCCATGAGGTTACAGATTGTGTTCAAGTACAATTCTGCTGCTGCTGATGGCCCACAGTGCCTCATGGATGCCCAGTCGAGTTGCTAGATCTATTCAGAATTTATCCCATTTAGCATGGTGGTGTGCCACATAACACGATGGAGGGTATCCTCAATGAGAAGGCAGGACTTCATCTCCATAACGACTGTGCGCTGGTCACTCCTATCGATACTGTCATCGATAGATGATCTGCGGCAAGCAGGCTAGAGAGGATGAGGTTAAGTATGTTTTTGCCTTATGTTGGTTCCCTCACCACCTGCTGCAGACCCAGTCTAGCAGCTTAATTGCGTGGCTTAATTGGATTAAAGCCAACTAGTCTGGGTGCTTTGATATATAATAGTTTGGTATGTTAATTCGATAAATGTAAATTAAAAAGTAAAGAGTATATTTGCATTTGTTGAATAAACCATTCAAAAGAATGGGTAAAAGCTTGCGTCTAGCTGGGAGACACCAAGCAATGTGTTTATATTACTAATAAAGTTGGTGGAATAAAAGGATTATTGTTAGGAGAGGTAAAATATTTTTTTTAACTAGTAATGCAATGGAAAATTTACATTCAAGGGAAAGCTCGGTATAAATCAAAAGGAGGGTGTGTGTGAGAGTCAGAAGCATGTATGATCTAACCAGCCTGTAAGCCAACAACTGTCTGCAAAGGAACCAAATTGCAAGGGACCTCATTTTGAACTCGTAAGGTCAAATGTACTTTGCCTGGTGTCTGTTTAAAGTCTATGGGTTACTGTTGCCTTGGTGAAGATTTATCTGGGAGTGATTAATTTGGGGATTTGCTGAAAAGTTATTGTGGTAGTAGTTTGTTGACTGTATAGGTTTAATTTGTTGTTAAAATTAATAAATGTTTAACTTAGTTTTATATAAAAACCTCTTGAGGCTTGACGGTTTTACTCCTGAATTCAGAGCTGTATCTCAAACATGCTAATTGAAAGTATAGGTTATGCCATTTGTTCAAGTTTCCCGCTGGGACTTAACAACTCAGCCTTTATCAACTGCTGTGGCATTAAAAGCTAACTGGTCTATAGTTTCCTGCTTTCTGTCTCCCTCCATTTTTGAATAAAGGAGTTACATTCACTATTTTTCAATCTAATGGAACCTTCCCTGAATCTAGCAAATTTTGGAAAATTAAAACCAACACATCTCACTAGCCACTACTTTTAAGGCCCCAGCGTGAAGTCCATCAGGACTCGGGGACTTGTCAGTCCACAGCTCCAACAATTTGCTCAGTACCACTTCTCTGGTGATTGTAATACAATTAGGCAGAGTTAGCATTTTTTGAAAAAGAAATAGTGCTTGACAAGTTTATTAGAGTTCTTTGAAGATGTAATAAACAGGGTGGAGAAAGGGGGACCAGTAAATGCAGTATATTTGGATTTCCAAAGACATTCAATAAGATGCCACATAAAAGGTTATTACACAAGATAAGAGGTTATGGTATTGGGGCTGATATATTAGCTTAACTAACAGGAAACAGAGTAAGGATAAAAGAATAATTTTTAGGATGGGAAACTATAACTAATGGTGTGCAACTGGGATCAATGCTGGGGCCTCAACGATTTAGAAACTTAGAAAATAGGAGCAGGAATAGGTCATTTCGCCCTATGAGCCTGCTCCGCCATTCAATTAGGATCAAGGTTGATCCTCTATCTCAACATCATACTCATGCTCTCTCCCCATACCCCTTGGATGCCTTTAAAATCCAGAAATCCAACCATTTTGTTCTTAAACAGTGACTTGGAGTCCACAACCTTCTGCAGTAGAGAATTCCACATATTCACCAGCCTCTGAGTGAAGAAGTTCTCATCCCAGTCCTAAATGGCCTACCCCATATCCTGAGACTGTAACCCTTTGTTCTAGAGCACCCCCCCGCCAAGCCAGAGGAAACATCATCCCTGCATTCAGTCTGTCCATCCCTGTCAGAATTTTATACGTTTCAATGACATCCCCCTCTCATTCTTCAAAACTCCTGTAAATACAGACCCAGTCGTCCCAATCTCTCTTCATATGACAGTCCTGATTCCAAGAATCAGTCACGTGAACCCTTTCTGCACTCCCTCTATGACAGGTATATCCTCTTTTAGGTAAGAAGGCCAAATCTGCACACAATACTCCAGGTGTGGTCTCACCAAGGCCCTGTACAGCTGCAGTAAGACGTCCTTGCTCCTGAACTCAATTCCTCTTTTAACGAAGGCTAACAGACTATTTGCCTTAACTACTTGCTGCACCTGATTTCTTGCTTTCAGTGACTGGTGTATAAGGACACTCACATCCCTCCGCACAGCAACATTTCCCAATCTATCGCCATTTAAATAATACACTACCATTTTATTTTTCTGACCAAAGTGGATAACCTTACACTTATCCACGTTATGCTGCATCTGCTATGTATTTGCCCATTCAATCAACCTGTTTGAATCACCTTGAAGCCTCTTAACACACTCATCATCGCTCACATTCCCACCAAGTTTCATGGTATCAGCAAACTTGGAAATATTACATTTGGTTCCCTCATCCAAATCATTGATATATATCGTGAATAGCTGGGGCCCAAGCACTGATCCGTGTGGTGCCCCACTAGTCACTGCCTGCCACTGAAAAAGACAAGCTCATTCCTACTCTGTTTCCTGCCTGCTAAACAATTCTCAATCCATGCCAATATATCACCCTCAATCCCATGGGCTTTAATTTGACACTCTAACCATTTGTGGGACTTTATCAAAAGCTTTCTGAAAATGCATATACACCACATCCACTGGTTCACTCTTATCTATTCTGCTAGTAAAGTCCTCAAAAAACCCCAATAGGTTTGTCAAACATGATTTCCCTTTCATAAATCCATACTGACTTTGTATAATCCCGTTCATTTTTTCTAAGTGTCCTGTCATCACATCCTTTACAATGGACTCTAGCACTTTCCTTACTACTGATGTTAGGCTAACCGGTCTGTAATTCCCCGTTTTCTCTCTCCCTCCCTCCTTTTTAAATAGTGGGGTTACATTTGCCACCCTCCAATCTGCCTGGGCTGTTTCAGAATCTACAGAATTTTGGAAGATGAAAACCAACGCATCCATTATTTCCATGGCCAACTCCTTTAGTACCCTGGCATGTAGATCATCAGGCCTTGGAAATTTATCAGCTTTCAGTTCCATTAATTTCTCCAGCACTATTGTTTTAGTAATTCTAATTTCCTTCATTTCCTGCTTCTCAATAGACCCTTGGTTCCCTAGCACTTCTGTGAAGCAATTTGCACCTTCCTCCGTGAAGACAGAGCTGAAGTAGTTGTGTATATGCTCTGCCATTTCCATTCCAAATGGAATCCTTGTTCTCAATTATAAATTCTCCCGTTTGGGACAGTAAGGGACCTACAATTGCCTTAGACTGTAAGGGACCTACATATGCCTTCTTTTAGCATGTAAAAAGACAAAAAAAAATTAGTGAAACTTTTACAGTCCGCTTTTATGTTCCTTGCATGTTTACTCACGTACTCTATTTTCCCCATCTTTTGGTCCTCCTTTGCTGAATTCTAAACTGCTCCCAATCCTCAGAATTGCTACTTTTTCTAACAACTTTATATCACTCCTCTTTAAATCTAATACTACCCTTAATTTCTTTTGAGAGCCATAGTTGGGCCACATTTCCTATTGTGTTTTTGTGCCAGAAACGAATGCATAGCTGTTGCAATGCACACATTTGTTCCTTAAATATTAGCCATTGCCTAACCACCATCATGCCTTTTAATGAAATTCCCAATCTAGCTTAGCTAACTCTCGCCTCATACCTTCGTAGTTTCCTTTTATTTAGGGTGCCAGTTTCAGATCAGACTACTTCACTTTCCTTCCTAATGAAGAATTATGTTATGGTCACTGTTCCCTAAAGGACCCCGAACAACATGATTATTAATCCCTTCTCATTGCACAATACCAAATCTAGGATAGCCTGTTCACTAGTCGGTTACTCGACATACTGGTCCGCCATAGTATTATTGCCAATTTGGTTTGCCCAGTCTATATGTAGATTGAAGTCACCCGTGATTACTTTAACACCTTTGTTAGATGCATCTCTAATTTCCTGTTTAATGCCGTCCCCTACCTTACCACTGCTGTTTGGAGGCTTATAGATAACTCCCACTAATGTTTTCCGCCCTTGCTGCTTCTTAGCTCCATCCAGACTGATTGCACATTTAGATTTTCTAAGCCAATATCCCCTCTCACTATTGCACTGATTTCATCCTTAACCAACAAAGCCACCCCACCTCCTTTTCCTTTTTGTCTGTCCTTCCTAAAGAGTACCCTTGGATATTCAGGTTCCCTGCCTTAGTCACCCTGCACCCAGGTCTCTGTAATCACAATCATATCATACCCATTTACATCTATTTGTGTTAATTAATCTACCTTATTGCGAATGCTCCGTGCATTCAGATACAGTGCCTTCAGAGTTGTTTTTCTAATACTTTTACACATTTCTTTTGTACTATGACCCAATTTGCTGCCAGCCCTTGTTTCCCTTGCCTTTCACTTTTGCTTTCTACTCTTTTGTCTTTCATTCCTATCCCTGATTCCCTCTCGTGTCTCCCTGCTCAAGTTCCCACCCCCCCGCCAATCTAATTTAAGCCCTCCCCACAGTACTAGCAAAGAGCCCTGCAAGGATATTGGACCCAGTCCTGCTGGGGTGCAACCTGTCCAGTTTGTACAGGTCCCATCTTCCCCAGAATTGGTTCCAATGCCTCAGGAATCTAAATCCTTCCCTCCTACACCATCTCTCCAGCCATGCATTCATCGGGTTTATTCTCCTGTTCATGATCTCGCTAGCACCGAGATTTTGAGGCCCTGCTTTTTAATTTATTTCCTACCTCTTTTTATTCTATTTTCAGGACCTCATCCCTCTTTTTACCTATGTTGTTGGTACCGATATGGACCACGGCCTCTGGCTGTTCACCCTCCCCCATCAGTATGCCCTGCAGCTGCTCAGAGGCATCCTTGACTCTAGCACCAGGGAAGCAACATACCACCCTGGTGTCATGTCTGTGGCCACAGAAACTTCCATCTGTTCCCCTTATGATAGAATCTCCTAACACTATTGCTCTCCCACTCTTTTTATTCTCCTCCCCCCATGCAGCTGAGCCACTCGTGGTGCCACGCACTGGCTCTTGCTGCAATCCCGAGAAACCATCTCTCCCAGCAGTATCCAAAATGGAAAATCTGTTAGAGAGGGAGATGGACTCAGGGGACTCCTGCACTAACTACCTAGTGATTTTACTGTGTCTGGAGGTCACCCATTCCTTTTCTGCCTGTGCAATCTTTACCTATGGTGTGACCACCTCACTGTACATGCTATCCATGAAGATCTCATCCTTGCAGACGCACCACAGTGACTCCAGCCGCAGCTCCAACTCCGAATTGCGGGTTTCGAGTAGCCATAGCTGAAAACACTTCCTGCACACGTCGTCGCCCTGGACGTTGGAAGTGTCCCTGACTTCCCACGTCGCACAAAAGCAGCATTTCACTTGGCTGAGCTGCCCTGTCAAGGCTTACCCTTAAATTACTCCCTTTAGTTTTACATCCTCTAGTTTAGAGAATATTAAGGACAGAATACCCACCAGGTTCTACTTACCAAGGTCGCTGCTCTTCTTACTGAGGAAAGATAGAAAATGAAAGGATTCCTCCTTCCCTCTTCACCAAACTCCCTCTCTCACCAAACTCCAACTTAAGCACTCTATTGCAGCCCAAAGCAGACAAAAACAGCACTGTATATGGCTTGCTTTTATGCTGTCTGAAGCTAGCTTCTGAAAACCTGTTCAACTAGTTAACTAGCTGCAGCTGCAAGCAGAGCCTGTCTAATCCCATTTTTATAGATTGTCCAAAACTCACTTTCTCCCAACCCAAAGCGCAACTTTTAGTTAGTTGATAAATCAAAGAAAGATTAGGCTTGGATGATGGGGTCGAATGTATTATGACCAAATTTGATGCAGAAGTATGTGGGAAAGCAAGTTGTGAGGGATACAAAGCATTTGCAAAGGGACGTGGATAGGTGAAGTGAGTTTTTTTTATTCATTCACGGGATGTGGGCACCGCCGACTAGGCCAGCATTTATTACCTATCCCTAATTGCCCTTGTTCAGAGGGCATTTAAGAGTCAACCACATTGCTGTGGGTCTGGAGTCATATGTAGGCCAGACCAGGTAAGGACGGTAGATTTCCTTCCCTAAAGGACATTAGAGAACCAGATGGGTTTTTCTGACAATCGGCAATGGTTTCATGGTCATCAGACTTTTAATTCCAGATTTTTATTGAATTCAAATTTCACTATCTTCCATGGTGGGATTTGAACCCAGGTCTCCAGAGCATTTCCCTGGGTCTCTAGAATACTAGTTCAGTGACAATACCACTATGCCACCACTTCTGCAAAGATTTGGCAAATGGAGTATAAAATGGGAAAATGTGAGCTTGTCCACTTTGGCAGGAAAAACAGAAAAGCAGAACATTATTTAAATAGAGAGGGACTGCAGAATGCTGCAGTACAAAGGGACCTGGCTGTCCTATTACATGAATCCTGGAACACTGTCCCTAACAGCACTGTGGGTGTACCTAGACAATATGAACTGTAGTAGTTCAAGAAGGCAACTCACCACCACCTTCTCAAGGACAATTAGCAATGGGCAATAAATGCTGGCCCTGTCAGTAATGACTACATCCCATGAATGAATAATTTTTAAAAAAGTCAGCATGCAAGTACAGGAACTAATTATGGCGTCAAATGGAATATTAACCTTTATCACAAGAGGGGAGAGAATATAAAAATAGGGAAGGCATGTTACAACTGAGATCACACCTAGAATACTATGTACAGTTTTGATGTCTTTACTTAAAGAGGGACATACTTTCATTGGAAGCCGTTCTGAGAATGTTCACAAGGTCTATTCCTGGGATGAAGGAGCTGTATTACAAGGAGAGGTTGGGCCTATGTTCATTGGAGTTTAGGAAAAAGAAAGGTGACCTTATTGAAATGAGATTCTAAGGGGGCTTCAGAGGCTGTTTCCCTTCACGGGGGAATCTAGAGTTAGGTGCATGGTTTCAAAATAAGAATCTCCCATTTAAGATGGAGAGGGGAGGAATTTCTTCTCTCAGAGGGTCATTAGTCTTTGGAATTCTCTTCTCCAGTGAACGGTGGAGGCTGGGTCCTTGAATATATTCAAGGTTGAGTTGGACAGATTTTTGATCAAGGTAGTCAAGTGTTATGGGGAGACAGGTAGAAAATTAGAGTTAAGGCCACAGTCAGATCAGTCATGATCTTAGTGAATGGTGGAGCAGGCTCAAGAGGCCAAATGGCCTACTCTTGCTCCTATTTCTTATGCTCAGTTGACCAAACATAACCCTTAACCGACATCTCAAACAGATTATCTTGTTTGTGGCACCTAGGGTGCCAACTGGCTGCTGCATTTCCCTACATAACAACATAGAGAACACTTCTGAAGTAATTCAATAGCTATTAAGTGCTTAGTTCCAAGTGTGTGGAAGGTGCTATATGCAATGCAAATTCTCTATTTTTCTCCTTTATCATTTTAAACATTTTGATTACAGCATGATCTTGAACCTCTTCCAATAATTTAACCCTTTAAACCCAGGTATAATTTTACTGAATCTGCCTTACAACCTCTTACGAGGCCAATATATCCTTCCAGTGGTGAGATGTCCAAAACTGATTGTACTTCAGATGGGGTCTGACCAAAGCATGGCACAAACAAAGCACAACTTCTGCTTCTTTTTAAGGCTCCTTGGGATAATGGCCAATATTAAATTAGTCTTTTAAATTAATTTTGCACCTGTACATTTGCTTTTTGTGATTTGTGTATCTTGACAACTAAATTTCTTTGTTGCTCCTCAGTTGCTAGCCTCTAATGATCAAGAAAATATTCTGATTCATCTTTCTTGGATCCAAAGTTGATTGAACTGCACCTGCCAGTTTTCTTCAATCACTTAATCCATCAATGCTCCTTTGAAACATCCTGCTGCCACTTATGCAACTTACTGAGCCTCCTCATTTATTGTCAACTGCAAATTTGGATGAGCAACACTTGACCTCTAGCCAAACTGTTCCAGTACAGCTACAACAGTGTCATCTACCTGGCAATGTAGAAAATTTCCCAGGTATGTTCTGTCCAGAAAATGGTCAAATCCAACTCAGCCAATTACTACCCCATCAGTCTACTCTCGATTATCCAGCAAAGTGATGGAAGGTGTTGTGACCGTCTATCAAGTGGAACTTTCGAGCAATAACCTGTCCACTGATACTCAGTTTGGGTTCTGCCTAGGCCTGTCAGCTTCTGACCTCAATACAGCCTTGGTCCAAACATGGACAAATGAGCTGAGCTCAAGATTTTAGGTGACAGTGGCTGCCCTTGAAATCAAGGCAGCAGTTGGCCAAGTGTGGCTTTAAAAAGCCCTAGCCAAATTGGAGTTAATAGGAATCAGGGAGAAAACTCTACAGTGGCTGGAATCATACCTAGCATAAAGGAAGATGGTTGTGGTTGTTGGAGGTCAATCATCTCAGTCCCAGGACATCACTGCAGGAGTTCCTCAGAGGAGTGTCCAAGGCCCAACCATCTTCAGCTGCTTCATCAATGAACTCCCCTCCATCATATGGTCAGAAGTGGGAACGCTTGCAGATGATCGCACAAAGTTCAGCACCTTTCTCGACGACTCAGATACTGAAGCAGTCCGTGCCCATATGCAGCAAGTCCTGGACAACATTCAGGTCTGGACTGATAAATGACAAGTAACAGTCATGACACACAGGTGCCAGGTACTGACCATTTCCAACAAGAGAGAATCCAACCATCTCCCCATGACATTCAATGCCATTACCATCAGTGAATCCCCCACTATCAACATCCTGGGGTTACCATAGGCCAGAAACTGAACTGGACCAGCCATATAAATACTGTGGCTATAAGAGCAGGTTGAAGGCTGGGAATTCTGTGGAGATTAACTCACCTCCTGACTCCCCAAAGCCTGCCCACCGTCTACAAGGCACAAGTTAGGAGTGCAATGGAATACTCCCCACTTGCCAGGATGAGTGCGACTCTAACAACACTTAAGAAGCTCGACACCATCCAGGACAAAGCAACCCATTTAATTGGCAATCCATCCACCACCTTCAGCATTCATTCCCTCCACCACAGACACAGTGGCAGCAGTGTACACCAT
This sequence comes from Carcharodon carcharias, assembly GCF_017639515.1. Lineage (NCBI taxonomy): Eukaryota > Metazoa > Chordata > Chondrichthyes > Lamniformes > Lamnidae > Carcharodon > Carcharodon carcharias. The sequence goes on along the minus strand of NC_054477.1, from coordinate 70,828,977 downwards.
CTAAAAGATGCACTGCAGCAACTCACCAGGCTCCTTCGACAAGACCTGCCAAACCTGTGACCTCTACCACCTCAAAGGACAAGCACAGCAGATGCATGGGAACACTACCACCTGCAAGTTCCCCTCCAAGCTACACGCCATCCTGACTTGAAACCATATCGCCATTCCTTCACTGTCGCTAGATCAAAATCGTGGAACTAACTCCCTAACAGCACTGTGGGTGTACCTACACCACATGGACTGCAGCGGTTCAAGGCAGCGGCTCACCACCACCTTCTCAAGGACAATGAGGGATGGGCAATAAATGCTGGCTTAACATTTATCGCCCATGAAGGAATAAAAATTTCTCTTCATCTAAGTCATTGATATATGGTATAAAACTAATGGCCCAGTAAGATCCCTGGGGAATGCCGCTGGTCATATCCCTCCAATCAGATTATTCCTATTTCTGCCCCTAACTCCCAAATATAAAGCCTTGTTCACAAAATTACTTCCAATTGTTGTTTTACTAACAATTTCCTGTGGAACCTCATCAAATGCCTTCTGGAAGTCCATATAGACACTTTCCTACCCACTCTGTTAGTGACGGCTACAAAAAATTGAACTAAATTAGTTACACATGACTGACGCTTCATAAATCCATGCTGACTTTCTGAGTGCTCTAATAGTTCAGCTGAACAGAGGGCCAATATTGAGGTAGTTGAGAATTTCAATAAGTGATTTTGTGGGGAGCTTTTCTCAGGGCAACACAGAAAAAAGTGGGATATAAAATGGTGAGGGATTTAGGGAGGTGATCAGTGATAGTCCTGTCTGTGACTAAAATAATGGGAATACAGAGGACAAGATAGCAAGCTTGAGGCAATGGTTAGAAAAATGGGTGGGAGAGTTCAGGCGCAGGAAGAGGTTAAGGGAAGCCAAAAGAGTAAAATTAAAGGAGAGAGGGCAAGATGAGTTGACATGGATTAAAATTACAAACAAGCAATTGTTCAGAGTAGAAAGTAAGGAAATCATTAAAAAAAATTGTGGTGGGGCTTGGGTGGGCAGCAGAGAACAAAATTCTGTTCAAAATCTTTAGGGGTGGAACAAAGTGAGGTGCTCAAAATTGAAAGTGCATGAGCAAGAGGAGGATGAAACTGAGGTGAGACTTGATAAGGATCATGGCAGTGATTTGGGTGTGCGAGGTGCTGGAAAGTATCCAGGAGGATAGAGTTTAATAACAGTAATGATGTTGTCGCCTATAAGCCAAGTTTCCATTAATACAATTATGCATGCATGATGCCAATGCAATCATCAATTTTAAAAGGTGGTGAATGACAAAGACAAGTGACAAAGGGAGATGCAGAGGGGTGATAATTACTGATCAGCTGGCAGAGTCCATGAAATCAGTGGTGGAAGGGATCAGCAAGACGCAAAGGAGTTAGGCAAGATTAGCCCAAGTTCTTTGGGAACAATACAGAAGCATATCAACAAATAAAATATTACCTTTCAAATATATTGGTTCTGGAATTATATTAAAGCCACTATGGAAGAGTATAACTAAGATAAAGAGGACTACATTGGTATGTTATGTAGATATTGCAGCTTATTTTTAGTTATTACCTTAATACAGAAATTCAAATGCAAATTTAGAATAATCCTATTCATAGCATTTGTTATTTTAATTTTTTTCTAATTCACCTAACACATGGAAGATTGAAAAAATAGCAAGTAATTTAAGTGCAAGGTTTCCTTCTATTGGAAGCTACCCACCTTTGCATATTTATAATTTAAGTTTTCGGATCTTGCCAAGCCTGATGAAAGTTCTGCTGTGCATTTGGAATGGAAGCTCCCTCTCATCGCTCTAGTTAGGAATGGTGAAAGTAGTTGTATTGACCAATTTTCAGGGACCAGCTGTAAAACGCGAATTGCATCAAACTCAACAGCACGGTTATTTAGAAGGTCCACACCAGCCATTGCTAATGCATCACTGGTGACACCTGGGTGCAGGTAAAGTGCTAATAACATGTGGAAGAGCCTCTGCCGGCATGAAGGATCCTTTCCATGAGAATTCCACAAACAGTAGTCCTCAGCTGCTTGGAAATCCTTTAACTTGTGAACCAGGATTTCAAGAGCTTTCTCGTGCTCTTCCAGTTTTCCGTGTAAAATTGCACATTCCATGTAAAGGTCAGTGTCTTTAATTTTGCCTGCAAAGAGAGGAGGGGAGAACACATATTAGTTTCCAAGTTAAGAAATAAAATGCTGCTTCTATCCTTCTAGATGGCATAATGTAAAATGATCACTTTTCAAAACTATCTAAGTATACCCTTTTATTATACCGTCAGTTATAAAAATATGAATACAAAGTGCTGCACACAAGTCAAGTACAGGTCTCTGCTAAGAAATGCTCTACTGCTGCCAGCAGCTTGATAAAAATCCAATAGGTGGGACCACAGTGTGCACAGATTTCTCCTATTCAGGAATTTCCTGATCTATACTCAAGGGAAACCTAGATATCAGTCCATGCTTACCTATGTAAAGCTACTCGTTGGCCTTCCAGCTGTAGGCATCAGTTAATGTCATGAGGGTAGCTCACTACTGAAGGGATGTCTGAAAATTGTGGGTCGCCTTAGGTTTGAAAAACATGACTGGCTCTTGCCAAGATAGTTAGATAAATCTAGCATTTAGGTTGGAAGAAGCAAGGTTGTACATTGTAAGTATTTAGCCATTTTTTCCCTTCTTTTATGCAATGAAAGCACAGGTTATGTAAATAGATTTCTTTCAAGCCAATAAGACAAGTTTAAATATTACAAGTTTTATTTTGCATTGCTTTAAAGTGTTGAATGAAGAGCAATATGTTGGCAGGTATTACCTAGCAAAAGATGAACTCTATAGAGATTAGAGTGCTGAAGCAGGTTCTTGAGACTGTGACGTGCTGAAATTAGTTCCTCTGAAATGTTCCCTGCCTGGGAGTGTAATCCTAGAACCTTGTCCAGGTACAATACAGCCAAATGAGTGTGGTACTTCTCCTTCTGTAGATGTAAATATATCAAGGATAATTCACTCCAATGACAAAAACAAGAAATAAAAATTAACAGAAATTTGATGTACAGTTTGGGAGCTATCAAATAGCCAGATAGACCACCATTGTCTTTTATAGTCCATAAATTCCTAAATGCCTATCAAACCAGATTTAGACAACTAGAACCGTGGCCACAGCAACATATATAGCAACTGAAGATGGACTGTTAAATACAAGGAGGCAATTCTGGGAATAGAGTAGGAATTAGACAAAATAGGTAAGTGATTACATGGAGTCAGTTTAATAAATATTTGTTTAAGATTACTATTACAAAACAGGACAAAAAGGACACAAAAACACAAATTCAAACTAGTCAAGGGAATATTTCAGATTGATGTCAGATCTTTTTTCACACAAATGCTGAACAAATGGAATAGGCTTCCAAGGTGGAGTAATGCAGGTGATCCATTGAATGTTTAATCATTGGATTCTGTGACGGGATGGAGGGGAGAGACAAGCATGAGACTATGACCTTTCAGGGTGCATAAGGTATGCAGGGTCAAACTGTCTTCCTCTTCTAAAAATCAATCTTGTAGTCAACTATGCTAAAAAGCAATTTCCAGCATTAAATTTCTAAACTGAAGGAATACATTCCACTAAAAGTTACTTCAACAGTGACAGCTACTTAACTGGCACAAAGGGATAACTGTACAATTCAGTTTTCTATCAGGTGTTTGCATAGCTTAAATATTCCAGCAAAAACTATGGCCCACGTGGTTGGGGGTTGGGAGTTTGGGGAGGCTGACCCCCAATCTAGAAGCAAAGTCAGCGTGGAGTCCACTCCTCCACACCAGCCCAACCCACAGCCATAAACATGCTGTGGTGGGCTAAATAGGTGAAGTGTGGGACTTCTGCCCTTAATGGGGAGGGAGTCCCACTCTCAGGAGCTGCTACACAATCAGGCTTGCCGGCAGCTCCAGCAGTCCTGGCAGGACCAAGAGCACATTAGTGGGTGCTGCGTGGACTGCAATCAGGAACAAAGCGGAGGCAGCTCATGGATCTCAGAGCAAGGCAACCCCCCATCGTCTTTGGGGGGGGGTGCAGTTTAAGGAGTGGGGACGGGTTGGATGGGCATGGTGTGTTTAAAGAGCAGGAGCATAGGAAGAAAGGGAGGATACTATCTTGAGGAGCTGCCCCAATGCACAAAGTGCACCCTCTGAAGATAGTGCCCCCACTTCCTTTCTCACCCTTTTAAAAAGTTTTTTAAAAAGGCGGCTTGCCCATTTCCGCCCAACTGTCCATGCTGTGTTCTAGTGTGGGCAGCATGATTGGCTTGTTAACAAGCTCAACTGACCCTTGATTATTTAAATATGGCGGGCGGGCTGTCTTTCAGCACCCGCCCACCCCCCGTATTATGGGGTGAGCTCGGGGGTAGGTGGGAAAGTGGTGGTGATTGGTCCCTGCTATATTTTGTGTGTGTCCCCTCCCTCCACCTGCCGGAAACATGCCCAGAGTGGGCACGTAAAATCCAGCCTTAAGTTGCAAGTTGGGTTTTTTGATCTTGGGTTTTCCCAAATAAAGAACATTGTGCCCCATAAATACCGGGCAATATTTTTCAATTTCCCAGCTGCATATTCAAACTATAGGTTTGCTGAAGATTTACCTGAACATTTCTTTCAAATACCAAGTGTTCCAAGTATACAACAACAGCTTTCTTGTACTTGTGAAGGTAGTTGACAATGTCATCTGGATTCATACAGCTTGTCTGGTTTTCATCTAAAGGGCGCCTTGTGAAAATTTGTATGCCAACCTACACCGCAACAGCAAAACGATAACTATATCACTGCAGGGATCGTTAATTTACCTCATCCTGAAGACTTCCCACTATCAAGTTTCTGCTAACTTATCACAGAACATAAGCTTTGGGAATTTCTCAGTTAAACCATTAAAAATAAGCTTACAATTGCTTGACAGATGATGTGTTTACAGGGAATAAAAAACCCTCTTTCTTTCCACCCCAGTGTGCTAGCAGGCTTGCTTGGCTGGACAAAATTCACTCAGGAGTGGACTTAAATGACAGTCATAGGTTGAGTTCCCAGAGCTTGTCTATGTAGCTCAGAAGTATACAATCTCCAACTTGTTCAGGTAAATGAGTATTTTTTAAAAGAAAATATCTTCCAGAGATTTGTTCAGCACCAATTCTGAAGCCAGTTGGTACTTAATTATAAATTTTCTAATTCATAAACAGGTTGTGACTTTTAATTTAAACCTTGCCATACATTTTTATGAAACAGATTCACACATTGTGGAGAATATTGTTCTATTTTTCAATTTTCAAACTAAAGATAAACCATTATCTTTTTAGCCTCTATTTCGTTCATCCAATAGGTTCTTGCATTATTTTCTCCAATACACTGTTGGTGCTTACAATAGTAATTAATAAATATATCCTTCTATATAAGCTAAACCTGTGAATACAAGAAACTCAAGTTCAACTTGTGCTACAAGAAATTAATTCAGTGTTAGTTTTTTAAAAAAACATATATTACATATGTACACATTAAAATCAGTTGCATTTGTAAACTATTATGGGGCAGTTGCTCTTTGTAAATTATGCATTCAAATTTTCAGATGAGACCAGATTGCAAAATAGTAATAATAAACATTAAGACAATGACAACTCATCCAGCACCTGCATCCATGAAATTAAAAAAAGCAAACCTCTTCATTTTTCAGCAAGGCCCAGTCTGCATACTTCCACACCAGTTCATGGTTAGGGCAGAAACTAAGAAAATCCACAATATACTCAAAAAGATCTGAACGGGTTGCATCTTGGAGCTGTCCATCAACTATCTTCACCCACAACTGTTAGGAAAAGAAAGGAAAAAACTAGTTGTATAAATGCCTCAAATTATCAGACATAATGGGCCAGAACTTCTGAGGAGTGGCAATCACAGTCAGATTGCCACTCGTTTTTACTTATCTCAGTCGGGAGCTGCACATTTCTCTCCCGCTCTTCCAGCTCTGGGCCTAGTGAGAAGTGTGCAGCGCAGCAAGTTCCTGAGGCATTCAGCCTACTGCAGCACAGTGGAACAGTGAAGAAGGGCAAAAGACGAAGGTTAAATTGGAGTGGGACAGGTAACTGAATTGATAACTGATGGGAAGTGAAGCCACATCCCTGATTTACGGCGTTAGCTGCCGTAAAGCAGATAAACCTAAAGGTTCCAGCTACTTTGAGAGGCCAGGGAGAATGTAAGTGTATAAAGTAAGTGAATAGGCTGTGGGGGGATGCAGCATGGGTGTCACTTGTATAGTTACCTAGGAGCTAGAAGTGGTTTTAATTCTAACTTTTCCTGGGTAACTATTCTGCTAAGAGTTGGAACCCTGCAAAGTCTTCAATTTAAATCATAGTATTGGATGGTTCCAGGTGCAGGATAATTGCCCATCAGAAGTTTAAACTTCCTGGGCAATTCCCATGCAGTCCTTGTATGGGGACTTCTGGGGGATCCCCCAGCACAGCTTCTGCATACCTCCTGGGTACGACCCCCCACCGCCCCCAGAGATCGGAAGCTCTAGGCTGAGTGCATAATTTGAAATAGAAAAGGCTGGAGTTTGCAATCTATATACTTATAATTTTTTTTGACCAAATAAAGCTAAGTATAAAATTACAAACTCAAAGGCTTTCACCATGTGCACAGTCAACATGTCAATGTTAAACCTCCAAACTGCTAAACCATCACCCTTAGGAGGACAACTGGTGCATTGAAGAAATCAGAATCTAACAGCCTTGTAATTAATGGCTGACTGAACAGTGGAAACTGATGAGGTAAATGGGAGATACAAAGTCCCTTAATCTTAAACACCTCTACCTGCTCTCTTCTAAAATGGAGACAAACACAGATGAAATGGCTACTTTGCCAAACTCACATTCTATTCACAAGTATGACTCAACCTTCCTGTCAGTTGTCAATTTAGTTGCCTGTCCTACTTCAATTTAACTTCCACCTTTTGCCCTTCTTTACTGTTCCAATTGAGCTCAACACAGACTTGAGGAACAACACTCTCTTTGTCCTGTTTCTTTGTAAAAGTTCTGCAGCAGTAATTTCTTGGTTCTGACAAAAGGTCTACGCCTCAAATGCTAACACATCCATTCTCTCCAAAGATACTGTTCAGCTTGCTTAGTGTTTAACATTTTCAGGTTTTGTTTCAGATTTTCAGCACCTGCAGCATTTTGCTTTTTCTCCTCTTAATCTTCTTTGTTGTAACAAAATGTCTGCTTATATTTCATCATCATCCCTGGTACTTTAGTAAATCTCACTTACACCTACACAATGACCTGACCATTGTTCCTGAAGTGAGGCACCCAAAATCTAACTGCAGCCCAATCACCAATTTGTACAGATTTAACATTGCTTCTTTTCATTTGTAATTCAGTTCCCATAGTAATCCAAGTACTCATCTTAAAAATATACCAAATTAATTTTTTGAAATTAAATGAGGATTATGCTGGCAGCCAAGACTAGATTAAGATACAGATTTGTGCACTTGTTTGAGAAAGCTGATGAAGACAGTGACCTTGATCTGAAAGCAAGTTCCTTGACCTAAACCTCTTCATCACCCTCTATTTCATTAAGACATGTGTTAAAAGACACCTCTTTTGATCAAGCTTTTAGTCATCCCATCTTCTTGTGCTGTGTGCCAATTCTTTTTTTTGATTACACTACCGTGAAATACAGTTTTGCTCTGTTAAAGGCACTATATAAATGCAGGTAGCTACTGTCATTAACTTTCAAAAAAATATTTGTTGAAAACAAATATAGCACAAAATAGGGGTAGCTTGAATCAGGCTGCTATTTTCACTCAGTTTCTGAAGTTGAGTGTGGTACAATGACTTGGTTCTCTTTTTAATGATTAAAGAATGAATCTCATCTTTAACATAGCTTCAATTTTACATTCTGTAATCATTACATCAAAATGGAGCATGACAAAGAATAACATGATGTGCTAAAATATTAAAAATTAACAAGACAAACAATAAATGAAATCCTGCAGTGAGTGGCATCAGAATTTAGTGCATTTAAAAATGACATAAAGGTGGCATAGTAAACTGCCAAACTATGCAGATAGCACTGAACTGGGTTTCAAATAAATTGGGAAATCTATTACTTGACAAATGAATATTCATTAAAAACTACTTCAAGTCAAGTCAGATTTATGTTAATTATATATGGACAAGCTGACAATCAGTTCAGAAATCTGCAACGTTCTGAAAAATGATAACAAGCCACAAAGGTATGAACTGAGCTATACCCAAGGGGCACATTTACTCATACTTGATTTCCTTCATGCCTGTTGGGAATTTTAAATTGATTCTGCATTCACAGTCACTACTTTCCATTACAGCAAAGCCTGCATGCCCCTGACTGCTCAGTGAAGGTGACATTTCTTAACACAACCACAATCTGTATAATCACATTAACTTCTCCAAAATTTGCAATCTTTCCTATTGTTGTTTTCCAGAGTGCTAAGAAATATAAAAAATGTCATGAACAGAATGTAGTGAGACACCACAGAAAAACAAAAGGTTGAGTGTTCATTTTAAATCACAGACATCAGTTTAAACAAACTACTGAAGGCTTCCACGCCTATTTACCAATTATGTTTTAATTAAATTTTGATAAGGCTGAAGCCATTGTTTTTTGGTCCTCACTCCAAAATCCATTACATAATTACTGGACTCCATCCCGCTCTCTGGCAACAGTCTGGGATTAAACAAGTTTGTTTGCAATCTTGGTGTCACATTTGATCCCAAGATGAGCTTCTGACCTCATATCCGCACCATCACTGAGCGCACCTATTTCCATCTCTAACACTTTGCCTGTCTCAGCTCATTTGCTGCTGCTGAAACCCTCATTCGTGCCTTTGTTATTTCTAGATCCAACTATTCCAACACACTCTTGGCTGGTCTCCCACATACATCTTTCCATTAACTTGAGGTCATTCAGAATTCTGCTGCCCATGTTTTAACTCACACCAGGGACCATCCAGTTATCACCCCATAAATTTGCTGACCCAGATTGTTTCACAGTCAAGGAGCACCTTCCTTTAAAGCTCTCATATTCATTTTCAAATCCCTCCATGGCCTTACCCTTCCCTATATCTGTAATCTCCTCCAGTCCCACAACATTCATACCTGCACTCTTCTCATTCTGGCCTCTTGGGCACCCCCGATTTTAATTGCTCTACCTTTGGTGGCCATGCCAACTACCAAAGCCCTAAGCTCTGGAATATCTTCCCTACTCCTCGCCACCTCTCTACCATGCTTTCTTCTTTTAAGGCAGTCCTTTGAACCCAGCTCTATTACCAAGGTTTTGGTCATCTAACCTAATATCATCTTATGTGGCTCGGTGTCATGTTCTGTTTTATAGTGCTCCTGTGAGGTGCTATGGGATGTTTTATGTTAAAGGCATTATGAGTTATTGCCATGCTAGCCCATATTATGATCACTTAAGATGTACAGGGTTATACATTAATACACTGTGTTTGCATTCAGAAACCCTTTCTTAGTTAACGTCATGGGCCTGCTGCATCTATAGTTGCTATCCAATACTAGATTTGGAGGACCAATCTTCACACCAATCTTACTGGATTGCCCCTTTTATGGGCAGTGGTCTCCACCTGGGGGAGGGAGGGGTAGATGTTAGGGGAGGAGAAAAATCCCAATGCCTCTAGGCAGACCTTTATATTGCTAGACTCAACTCGCATAAGCACTTCACCTACAATTGCCGTGGGAAGGGATTTGCATTACATACTATGGTCAAAAGGGCACATCGTTATATATAATTGCACATTTTAGTAAATTCTCATAACCAGCTATGTTGGACAGCAGTGAATTTCTCTGTTGATCCCAGTTAGAATCAGGAATTTTAAATAGATGCTCTTCCTAGATGAAGTATTGACTGACCTTCCTAGATGAAATTTTCAATCTCATTGCATTTACTTGTGCTGTTCTAATTCCATAACCAGTAAAATCTCCAAGTCAGAACATTAGGAACAGCACTGACATTCAATGCCACTACCATCGCTAAATTCCCCCACTATCAACATCCTGGGGGGTTACCACTGACCAGAAACTGAACTGGACTAGCCATATAAATACTGCGGCTACAAGTGCAGGTTAAAGGTAGAAAATCTGTGGTAACTCACCTCCTGACTCCCCAAAGTCTGTACATCATCTACAAGGCATGAGTCAGGAATGTGATGGAATACTCTCAATTTACCTGGATTAGTGCAGCTCCAACACTACTCAAGAAGCTTGACACCATCCAGGAAAAAGCTGCCCACTTGATTGGCACCCCATCCACAAACATTCACTCCCTCCACCACCAATGCACATTGGTAGCAGTGTGTACCATCTACAAGATGCACTGCAGGAACTCACCAATGCTCCTTAGATAACACCTTCCAAACTCGCCATAGCTAACATCTAGAAGACAAGGGCAGCAGATGCATGGGACCACCATCACCTGGAAGTTCCCCTTCAAGCCACACACCATCCTGACTTGGAAACATATCACCGCTGTTCTTTCACTGTTGCTGGGTCAAAGTCCTGGAACACCCTCCCGAACAGCACTGTGGGTGTACACAGACCACATGGATTGCAGCGCTTCACGAAGGCAGTTCACCACCACCTTCTCAAGGTAAATCAGGGATGGGCAATAAATGCTGGCCTGGCCAGCGACACCCAGATCCCATAAGTGAATAATTTTTCAAAAAAGCGTTCCATCGTAATTACATGAAAATTCTCTGCAGGAATCCCAATAAATGTTCTCACAGCAAGTGATTTACACTGGGCTATTTCTAAAACAAGTACTTATCATACATTTCATAGCAGCACCATCTACAACAGTGAACTTTCACTTACCCTCATAATTGCTCGCCCTCAACTGTGAGAAGAATCTATTTAATATCATTGTAAATGGACCCATCAACACATCATAGTTGTAAGCAATTTCATGTTGCACTAAGACTACTGTGTTCCCCAATTGTGGGTGCCCTGCAACCAGCTGCAAATGAAGTACGAATTTGCTTTGATTCGTCAAGATTAGAAATCTGAAATAAAAGCAAAATACTGCGGATGCTGGAAATCTGAAACAAAAATAGCTGGAAAAACTCAGCAGGTCTGACAGCATCTGCGGAGGGGAAGACAATTAACATTTCGAGTCCGTATGACTCTTTATCAGAACTTCATCTGATGAAGAGTCATATGGACTCAAAACGTTAACTGCATTCCTCTTTTAGAAACCTGAAAGTCTGGCTGAGTCCTGCACTATATAAAAGCACCTACATCAGTGATATGCTGTTAACCACCACAGCTTCCATCACTATTTCCACCCATTTGAGTAGCTAGAAGACAAATGTAAAAAAAGTCTGGATTGCTCAAATTTAGCAAGCTTCATGACACATGCACAGAAGGCAATGAAATATGGAAAATTAGCCAGCCAAATCGGCCAACTTATGATGGCAGTGCTCCTGGGCTATATAGCTGAGTCATTATTTGTATTTCCCCCCTCCTCACCCCCACTAATTGAGAGACTTCAATCTATTTCCTTCAGTGAGTCGCGCCAATTCAGAGATTATACACAGTGAGTAACAAAGGTATTTAAATAAGGTGTGTAAGCACCAATTTACCTGTAGTGCTGCTTCATTTTGACCATTATGATGGTAAAGAAGGCCAAGTGCAAAATACCTATGTTCAGAAAAACACAAGTTAAAATATTTGTTCACTTACCTTAAAAAATTTCAAGTGTTATAGCATTTAGCTGGATTTCAGGTGTGCATATCTTTTGTACTAGACATCAGAAAACACTCAAAACTTTTTAAAAAAGATACATTCGAGTTGCTTTCATGGTGTTCCTAACCTTGGGTACAGGCAATCCTTTCATCTTATTACACTATCACTTTCTATAATACCCAAGTCAAGTGGCCATTTAAGTGGCCCAAGTGAAGCAGCTTTAAACTGTGGAAGATTGGGGGAATGGAGGGAGTTGGATATGGGAGGAGTCAGAAAAAATTAAGCAGTTTAAATGAAGGATTTAGAAGATTCAGGAAAAAGGGTAATTCAGAAGTTGTAAGAGAAAAGACAAGTTTGTAACAGTAACAGTTTGGGTAGATTGGGCAAACAAGATCTGGAATATTAGAGGAGAGGAGTTCATGGAATGCATACAATTTAGTTATCTAGGTCAATGTCAAGGAACCAACTGGGGAACAGGCTATTTTAGATGTAGTTTTGTGCAATAAGACAGGGTTAATTAATAACCTTGTAGCAAAGGAAACTCTGGGGAAAAGTGACCATGATCTGATATCGTTAAATCCAAAACTAGGGTACAAAACCGGAATAAAGCAAACCATGTAGGTACAAAGGGCATGGTGGCTAAGGTAGGTCAGCAAACTAGATTAAATAGATATGATAGTAGATAAGCATTGGCAAACATGAAGAAATAATTCATTTTCTTAATGATTACATCTTCTGGAGGAATAAAAGCCCACAGGAAAAGTCATCCAACCCTGGCTAACAAGAGAAGTTAAAGATTGTATTAGATTAAAAGCAGCTGATAATACACTGTAACCTCTCCAGTCCGGAATTGGGACCAAGACATTTCTGGATTACAGAATGACATTAGAATGATGTTAGAATGCCTAACCACAAGATTGTAAACCGTAGATATGAATATTTACCTGAAACATAAAACAGTGATAAAAATTATAAAGCAGTACTAAAAGCTGTTTTATTTATCCAAATACTGTATCTTCCATTAAATTAAATTCCATTTAAAAAATTTAAATAGTTTTTCATGCTGCTTCTTGATGTCATAAACTGTCAAGTTGCTTGGACTGCTCAAAAAAATTCCAGACAACTGGTGATTGTGAACAACAGATTTCCAGATTGAAGAAGTTAGTGTATTGACAAAAAAGTAGCGAGAGCATTGCCAAAAAAGAGAGAAAGAGAGAGAGAGAGAGAGAGACACACACACACACACACACACAGAAAACAGAATTGGAGTAGACCAGCAAGAGATATAGAGGCTTTTACAATCTGTGTTTATTAGGTATATAAATAAAGTGGGGTTGATGAAAGTAAACTTGTGTCCCCTAGAGGGAGGGAAGGAGAAATAATAAAGGGAACAAGAAAATGGCAGAGACATGAATTAATACTTTGCACCTATCTTTTCAACAGAAAGACACAATGAACATTTCAGAAATAGTGGGGAATAAAGATCTAGTGAGAATGAAGAAATTTTTAAAAATTTTAAAAAAAGTTCGAGAGAAATTATTTAAAAGTTGATAAATCCCCAACATCTGATGGGCTATTCCTTGAGCTTTTAAAAGAGCTAGCTACAGAAATCGTGGATGCAGTGGTTTTCATCATTCTGAATTTCTTAGATTTTAGAACAGTTCTCATGGATTAGAAGGTAGCAAACATAACATTGCTATTCAAGAAACAAGGGAATAAATAAAACGGAACTGTAGGTCAGTTAGCCTGACCTATAATAAGGAAAATACTAAAATCTATTATTAAGGACATGGTAATAGCACACATTGAAAATCATAGTACGACTGGGCAGAGTCAATATGGATTTGTGAAAGGGGAATGATATTTAACATCTCTTAAGAAATGCAATTAACAGGGAAGGTAAGAGGGAACAATGGAAGTAATGCTAGGTATGTAGGATGTATTCCCAAAGACTGGCGGGTAATATGAAACAGCATGTCCCTACTTCTGTTTGCAATGGGCAAGTTATGGCCCATACCCAACCAGCCCGTGCTTGCAAAACTCAAAACACAGCGTCCAACATTAGAAGCGTTCTGCAATTGGACAACATTGCTAAATAATCCTTAGTGTGCTAAGAATTACACTGCCAACCAATTTGAGTTGGACTCGCAGTGCGGCACATTTGCATGTACTGGAAGCTACATATATTAATACACAGGGCACTGGTCTTTGCAGGCAGAAAGAACATTTACACACACGGCACCTGTTTCAGCTAAATAAATGACATCCATTTGCTGGTTCACTCCCTAGGGCAATGACTTGACCAGAGTCAAGCTGCCTGGTTTAAATTTCAAAAATGCTTGGCAATTAACAGTCAGTCACCATCAACTGGTGCATTCTCCATCGCAACACTTCTACCAGTTGGCAATCAGTACTATTCTCATGCAGTATAAATATGTTGTGTCGTATGACATTGGTATTTTCTTGTGAATTGTCCTGATGAGCGCAACTCCAAAACCTTTGACAAAAAAGTCTATTTTTTCAGCAAAGGGAATAATACGTTAGCCTTTATTACTGTTTTTGTACCACAATCCCTTTGTAAAGTCTTACGAGAATTTTATAGGACCTTGATGAGAACACACCTGTAATTTTACGTACAGTTTTGGTTTCTTTACCCTAGGTAGAATACACTTGCCTCCAAATGGGGATGCAACAAATGTTCACTAGATTGATTCCTGGGATGACAGATTGTCATATTCGGGGAGATCATGTAGAATGGACCTATATTCTCTGGTGTTTATAAGAATGAAGGGTCATCTCATTGAAATAAAAAAATTCTTAAGGGGCTTGACAGGATAAATGTTGGAATGATGTTTCCCTAAGCTGGGGAGTCTAGAACTAGGGGATGCAGTCTCAGAATAAGGGGTTGATTATTTTGGACTGAGAGGAAGATAAATCTTTTTCACTTAGAGGTTTATGGTTCTTTGTAATTCTGTATATGGATGATTATTGAGTATATTTGAGACAGCAATTGATAGATTTTTGGATACTGAAGGAATCAAGGGAGTTGGGAATAGTTTGTGAAGGTGGAATTAAGGCTGAAGGTCAGAATCTCGCACTGAATGGTAAAGCAGGCTTGAAGAGTCAAATTGCCTATTCCTGCTCCTATTTATGTTTTTGTTCTTTATGCAGGAGTTTAAGCATCGAGTGGTTTGTAGTCAATCTCACCATTGCTATCAGGCTGACTTCAAAAGCCTTTAGAATATTTAGTATGCTACAGAAATTGGATAGCACATTGGATACTTTCTTTAATGAATATTCAGTAAATATAGTGATTTAATGTTGCAACTAATTTATCCTTAATTTTACTGCAGTTTTTAAAGCTTTGAATTCTAACTTCCAAACTAACTGCTCTCATATATCACAAGAACCTTTTTGGGCTTTGGGTTCACTATATTTAGCGAGCATGATCTCTTGGTCTTCTTTACACACTACATCTTTTATCCTGTTTAAATTATTTTACTCAGTGTCTATTACTTTATTCTCCTGTAAATTTGACAATTTTATAATTTTTTTCCACACTTCCACATGATCTATTCGTCCGTTTTGGACATTGCACATTTAGCATATGTTCAATTTTCTTGGGCAATTCTACTTTATACTCAACATTATATCGTTTTGGAAATATTGTATTTTATTTCCGTTGAGTAATCACTAACATTTCCCAGTTTCTTTCATTTAATTCATTCCTCATACCTTGGCCATCAATCCTTTCATTTATTAGCCGAGGTATAGAATATAACAGCAGGGAGGTTATGCTGGAACCATATAAAACATTAGTTAGGTCACAACGTGCGTACACTGTACAGTTCTGGTCACCTTATCGCAGAAAGGATATAATTGCATTAGAGAGGGTACAGAGGAGATTTACAAGTATGTTGCCAGGACTGGAAAATTGCAGCGATGAGGAAACATTGAATAGGCTGGGGCTGTTCACAATGGAACAGAGGAGGCTGAGGAGAGATTTGACTGAGATGTACAAAATTGTGAGGGGCCTGGATAGAGTGGATGGGAAGGGCTAATTTATTTTAGCAAAAAAGTCAGTGACTAGGGGGGGTCATAGGTTTGAAGTGATTGGTGGAAAGATTAGAGGGGAGATGAGGAAAAACTTTTTCACCCAGAAATCCGTGGGGGTCTGGAACTCACTGCTTAAAAAGGGTCGTAGAGGCAGAAACCCTCAACTCACTTAGAAGGCATTTGGATATGCACCTGATGTCCCATAACCTGCAGGGCTACGGGCCAAATGCTGGAAAGTCTAATTAGATTGGATAGCTCATTTTTCGGCTGGAACAGACACGATGGACCAAATGGCCTCTTTCTATGCCATTAACTTTCTATGATTCTACATCCCTCGATGTAATTTTAGCCAGGCTCAGCACAGTCCACTGGCAAAAGGCTACATTTATTCACACTCAAATTGAGAATCTATTTTAATGTGTAAGCAGCACGACCATCCCAAGAAGAAGTAGGAAAATCAGTAACTGTTAGATCATCGGAATGGAGGCAGGGCTTATTTGGATTCTGTTTCTAGTCTAAATAAAAGCTAACCAAACTTGTCAATTCTATTGATTGAGTAAAAGGAAGACAGGGTACAAGATTCATAAAAATCACATTATTTTGATCCCTGTGTAATAAGCATCCAATGAGCAGAGCTAAAGATGAAGAAGGTAGCTTAGAATGTGATATGGAAACCCAATAATTAAAATGTCTCTTTCATTGTCTGATAAATGTGGAAAATCAATTGAAAAGCTAGAACTCTAGGATAAGAAACAGAACAGTATAATGTAAATCTATAGAAGTCATGCTGCAGCAGTGCAACTAGTCAGATTGCTTCAGAAGTGTATTCAGTCTTAGTCACCATACCATTAAAATATCTGTCTGCATTGCAAGAGGTACAGAACAGAAGTATAAAACTAATCCCAAATGTAAAGTGCATGAGACATGGGTAAAGATTAAAAAGGTTTACAGCCTTCAAAGAAAGCAGTTAAGAGGAAGGCCTCAAGTAATAGTGTACATGCATTACAAGCAAATGATTACTTCACTAAAAGCTAAGAAAGCAAGGTCATTGGAAATAAATAGAAATGAGGTAAAATTTCATTTAATTCAGATATCAGGAAGAACTTTTACTCAGAGGCCATTTTTGGAATGGTCTGTTAGGCAGAGTGGGAGGGTCAAAAGCAAATTGGAGGCAGGAATTACAGGATTCATTTGGATCCTACTTTGAGATACTTAGGGATGAACATTGTTTAGGCCAAATGGCTTTTCTCATCCTTGACTTTTCTTATGTTCTTCAAACACAAAAGGCTATGATACCCACCAAATTTTATGAAATACAAGACAATTGAGTTACATACTTTTTGTGTTTTTCCAGCCAGGGAATACTGTCCACTAAGAGACATGAATTTTCAGAAACCAACAAATCCAGCAAACTGTCATGATTAGCTTCAGCATACAGTTTCAGCAAAGCTGTATCTATATCTTCTTTATAACCATTTGCTACTTCAGTGCTCCGAATCTCATTCAAGTAGCTCATAAGGAAGCGCTTGCACTTTGTAATCTTCTCTTGGTCACCCTGCATTAGTTGATTTAAATCAGCATATTCATGTAATGGGGGGTGGGACCGTATAAACGTAGAGGTTGAAGGAAGCAGTAATGGATAAAGAGACATCAACTCTCTTACATCAAGTTGGCCAGACCTGTTGACAAAGACAAAACTAAAATAAACACAAGTTATCAATGTTTAATAGAATATGTTCATCTGGATAGTAAAATGTCTCAGGCTGTCTTAAAGGAACTACTTCGTCAATAAAAGGCATTAAATAGCTAGATATGAACTAACAATTGACACAAGTATGAACTGGAGGAGTAGGAGCAGGCTGATTGGATAGCTCTTTCAAAGAGCACATACACAATGGGCTGAATGGCCTTCTCCCGTGCTGCAAGATTTTATGACACTTAGAGCCATAGTTCATTTAAGGTTGTTTGACAGAATTGCATAATTGGGTTAGATCAAGTTGAACCTTTAGATGAACAGCAGAACAAATAGAATTCTGAAAATTTTTGATAGCAACTGCAATGGTTCATTAAACACCATTAAAGGCAATGGATTGCATGACACTGAACTAATAGATTGGCTACCCAGAGCAGACTTGAGTAGCTGTCGTAATTATACTGAATCACGTAAAGCAAATACCATAACGGAACAAATTGCAGTTTGTATGTAACAAGGATGGTTATTGCTTTCCTAAATTTGATATTTGGACACTCCTCCCCTCAACTATTCTTTAAATACAATTGGTTGTAGAATTTAGTAAAATTAAAACAAAAAAACCAATATTTTAAACATAACAGATTTAGTAGGTAAATAATCGTGTGTGTGATGGTTAACCAATTTGCCAGATATGATATTTGTTATTTAATTAATAGAAAAAAAACAGCCTTGTGAAACATACAACAGATATGTAATGCACGATCCTTAACATTGGGATTAATGCAAACTATTAAAAGAAATTAGATTTGTGTACCAACACTTCAGAATTAACATACAAAATCAGGCAGCTATTAACTGATTTTACACAGTACCAGGAATGCTCAAACCTGAAGAGTTCTTTAGCTTCTAAAAATTGAAGCTGGCCAAACTGTATAAATCCTGCTTGCTGCAGAATTCTTCTGTGCAAACCCTGCATATTATAAACAAAAATGGTTAGTGAAGTATCTATGAACACCATTGAGTAGACATATAGTTAGCTAAAGCCTTACAACAATCAACATGGACTAACGACTGGAGCTAAAATCTTAAAAAACAAACAATTGGAAGAGTTAATTTTTTTTAGATGCAATCACCACAAGCTGTGCATGCATCATCTAGAAATATAAAACCCCATGGATGTTGGTTATGCTCTAATATCTGATCATTAATTATTCATATAAATGTTTTGAAGATTAGCATATTGGGGCTAGTGAGACTTAAAAACATATTTTTCTGCAAGAAGAATACTGCTTCAATCCATAACAAAATCATGCAATAAAAGCCCTCTAACCAAATACTACTGCATCCACCTCAAGTATTTTGCAACGTGCAAAACAAAAGCAATACACTTCATAACATTAGCAAAGTAAATGTGTGATGCAGTTTTATTTTGGTGCATAAATTTTCACCATGCACTGCACTTTTAATATTTCACTCCTAATATATTATTTATTAGTAACTGCCCCTGGGACAAGATGAGAACATAGAGGAGTACTTAGTTCACAAAAAGCATATTTTTTTAAATACACAGACTTGATTAGAGTAAAACAGCTAAACATAATCATAGTTGAAGAGAATATAAATGCACCACATTCACTTTCATATTTCAGCAAGTTTGTAGGAGGCCTGGGGGCAATAACGAACTGCAGCAACGATAAATAGTAAGGCAACATAGATCTGTGTTTGTCACCATGTCAGTAATGGGTGGTTATTGGGGGAAAGCCATGCTTATTTTCCAAAATTGCAATGGGTAGTACTTGATGCAGACGATGAGATATAAGTGGAACAAACAAGAAACATTATAAACCTCTGGCAATAAACAATGAATGACCCAGATAAATATAAGTCCAATATTCACCATTTGAATACATTAAACAAACAATGGTCTTTACATTTAACAGAATAGAGTTAGCAGTTTCCCCGCTTAAAATCCTACTAACCTGGAATTTCTCTTTTGGAATGTTCCGTCGAGCTCCTTTTGTTAGAAGTAGAAGTGCTTCTTCTACTCTTTCGCTGGCCAGAAGATCTTGAATTTGCTTTTCCAAAGGCAAAGGTACCAGGATATGTACTTGTTTACTTGTGGCTAAAATCAGTTTCCCTATTGAGTAACAGACCTAACAAATCAGTCTGCAAATTCAGCTAATATACTGCCAAAAACACAAGTGAATGCAAATAACTAAATAGCATTTTTGTCATGGTCTATGTTGTTCAATTAAGAGAAAATGTAATTCATTCTGATCTAATCTGGACATTCAAGGTTAAACTAAAGATTTGAACTAAAGCAGAAAATACTGGAAAGACTCAGCAGGAAATACAGCATTTGTGGCAAGAGAAAGAGTCAACTTTTCAGGCCACCTGAAACATGAACTGTTGCTCACTCCAAAGATGCTGTCTGACTTGCTGAGTGCTTCCAGCATCCACAGCATTTTGCTTTTGTTCTGAAGATTTGAACAATTATTAAAAAAATCATTAGCTCCAGAAATTGCAAGCTACGTAATAGATATTGGTCAACAACCTCAGGCAATCAGTTATTAGGTATACATTTACCTTTCCAGGTAATTCTGTTTTTGTTTTGGATTTCCAGCATCTGCAATTTTTTGTTTTTATTATTATTATTATTAGGTATACATTGTCCTTTTAAGCCCAAACAGTTGATAAATTGACTAAAATATGCACACTGAACAATTCTCATGCCATATCCTCTACAATGTAATCTTCAACAAGTACCTTCATTTTGCTGTATCTACCAATATAAATATTCATTACTTTGAAAACTCTAGGAACACAGGAGGTGAAACTTTTGCCTGCTCATGACATCATTAGAAACCCAGCTGCTCTTGACTGACTTAACACCACTGGGAAGGAAGTAAATATGGTGCTAAAAGTACAGAAAAACAAATGTAGAAAATACATAGAAAGTGCATATTGAACAACAACAAAGGTAGCTTCTGTTGTGACAAAAGCCTCCAGATTGTTAGATCCTTCCACAGATATACTGTTGATGGAGGAAGGGAAGGGACAGACTGGCTCTTTGGCATTCCCGAAAAGAAGCCCCAGGAATTATGGAGGGATTCCAAGACAAAGCAGTCTGCTTGATTGGCACCCCATCCACCACTTCAACATTCACTCCCTCCACCACAAGTGCACTGTGGCTTCAGTGTATACCACATACTAGATGCCCTCCAGCAACTTGCCGAGCCTCCTTCAACAGCACCCATGACCTCTATCACCTAGAAGGACAAGAACAACAGATGTGTGTGTGGGAACACCACAAGTTCCAAAGTCCCCTCCTAGTCTCACACCATCCTGACTTGGAAATATATCACTGTTCTTTCACTGTTGCTGGGTCAAAATCCTGGAACACATGGGTTGCAACAGTTCAAGAAGGTGGCTCACCATCACCTCATCCAAGTGTTAGGCAATAAATGCTGACCTTCCAAGCAATACCCATTTCCCATGAATGAATGAAAAAAGATTGATCTCAGTCAGTGCCCAAGATGAGATTGCAGCATAGCCTGCAACTGAATGCAATAATCCTGTAACTGCTGCAGACACCTGATGTGTTAAATGTGTCATTCAGGGATCTTGAACAATATGTATTATCCTTGCAAAAAGAAAAATCAATCGCATAATCAGTGTTAAAAATGCGTTGGAGTGGTTGGGGAGGTTGGAGGGGTGGGGTCGGGGAGGAGAAAGAGAGGAAAGGAAAGGAGCGAGAAGGCAGAGCAACTTTCAGATCTTAAAGTGTTTCAACTTCTCAGTGACAGAAACTGATGTGTATTGCTTGATTTTTTGCTAGTATTAAGTGGACCAGAAAAAAAACGAATCCAGAGTATGATTACAAAATAAATCATGAGAGAAGGAAAGAGACATTGGTACAAAAGACAACTTAAGGAATCATGTCAGGATGCATTTCTACAGGAGGTGATTAATATTTGAATGGTCTCCTGGATAGAGCACTGAAGGTAAATACTCAATCCATTCATAAGACAATTAGACGATGTAAAAGCAAAATACTACGGATGCTGTAAATCTAAATTTAAAACAGGAAATGCTGGTTCGAGTCATATGGACTCGAAACATTAACTCTGTTTCTCTCCCCACAGATGCTGCAGACCTGCTGAGTTTTTCCAGCATTTTCTGTTTTTCATTAGATGAGGTAGATGGGCCAAAGACCTCCCCTCATTTATATTTCCTTATCTGCATTAAAAACAAGTTATTGTACCAGCCTATCTCATTTGTACTGATCCTCGTTAAGTATTGTTTTAGTTTATTACTGTGGCATAAGTTGTTCTGGACCCTCAAAAGTTACTCAATCAAGTCCATTCATTGAATGAGCAACTTTCCCCATGTAGAAAAATATCATACGGTGGGGAAAGAGGTAAATTAAATAGCTGCTTGTTGGAGAAAATGTGTTAAAAAGGCTTTTAAAAGAACAAGCGGTGGGCAGAATTAGGGGAGGGAGTTTCAAAGAGTTGAGCTAAGGTGACACTCTCATCTGAAACCACAGCCCTCTTTTTCTCCCTAAATCTCTCTCTCCATGTAAACTCCCCATCCCATATTCACAGCCTTCCCCCCTGACCTTGTCATTCACTTGGTTTTGTTAGCCCCATTGTATCAATTAAAGATAAGACCATGTCTGATCACTTCCTTGCATTACTCACCACTCACATCTCCCTTCCAGGCCTCTTCCACCTACCTCCTGCTGTATCCATCCCTGGAAAACCATCCCCCAATTCAACTTACAACTGCACTTTCAAAATCCGAACTATATCGCATTTGGCTCACTGTTCACCACAACATTTCTGCAGCTACTGATTTACTCAACTGCACCATTATCTCCATCTTTGGTGCCCTAGCTTCCAATTAAACCATTGCTCTTTCCATCTCACCCTGGCATGGCCTTCATCTCCACTCCCTTAAATCCAAGGGCTACATACTTGGAAGGACATGGTAGTTAACTTGATTAAGTATTCACCACCAGATCTGCCTGGACCACCTAAAACATCATCAGATCATGCTCTCATTTGATAAAACTGCTCGCTATTTCAACATCATCCCAGAGTGCAAATACACTAGTTTCTTTTCTCAACTGCATAGAGTCTTCTTAAACCACTCCCTCTGTCCCCTCCTTCAAGTGTAAGAATCTCATGGACTTCTTTGTCAATAAGATTAAGACAATCTGATCAGCTGCCTCTGCTGCGTCCCTCCCTTCAACTAGTCCACCTGGACAAACTTCCTTTAATGCTCCCTCCTGCCCTAGCCCTGAACTTGCATCTTTTTCTAGATCCTCTATCCCCCTCATGCCCCCTCTGAGCTCATCCTGTTCATGAGATCCTCCTCCTGTTCCCTCGATCCTATTCCCACTAAACTGATCAACCAACTGCCCCTCCTGATCTCCATGTTAGCTGCTACTGTAAACAGTTTTCTCTCTTCAGGTGTTATCCCACTCTCCTTTAAAACTGTTGTCTTCACCCCTCTTCCTCCTAAAAAAAAATACTCTTCATCCCACTGAACTTGCAAACTACTGTCCCATCTCCAATCTCCCTTTCCTCTCCAAAGTCCTAGAACATGTTGTCACCTCCCAAATCCATTCCCATCTTTTCCAGAATTCAAGGCTTGAGTTAAACAGTTCTTATCAAAGTCATAAATGACATCCTACGTGATGGTGATAAAAGTAAACCTTCCCTCCACATCCTTCTTGACTTGTCTGCAACCTTTGACAGAGCTGACCATACCATCCTCATCCAATGCCTCTCCACTCTTGTCCAGCTATGCAAGACAGCACTCTCACATGGTTCCATTCCTATCTATCTAATCATAGCCAGAGAATCACTTGCAATGGCTTCTCTTCCTGCTCCACATTGTTACAGAATCACAGAATAGTTACAACACAGGAGGCCATTTGATCCATCATGTCCGTGCTGGATCTCTGAAGGACTAATTCGCCCAATGCCACTCTCCCACCATTTCCCCATAGCCCTGCACATTCTTCCTTTTCGCATAACAATCCAATTCCCTCTTGAATGTCTTGATTGGTCCTGCCTCCACCACACTCTCAGGCAGTGCATTCCAGAATTAAGCACTTGCTTAAAAAGGCTTTCTTGTATCATCATTGCTTCTTTCACCAATTACCTTAAATCTGTGCCCTATTGTTCTTGATCCTTTCATTAATGGAAAGTTTTTCCCCATCTACTCTGTCCAAACCCATCATGATTTTGAATACCTCTATCAAACCTCTCTCAACCTCCTCTTCTCCAAGAAAACAGTTCCAGCTTCTCCAATCTATCCATGGAACCGAAGCTCCTCATCCTTGGAACCATTCTCGTGAATGTTTTCTGTGCTCTCTCTAATGCTTCTACATCCTTCCTAAAGTGTGGCACCTGGAACGCAATACTATATAATAAACCAGTGGTCTATACCAGTTTAACGTAACTTCTTTGCCTTTGAACTGTCTGCCCCTATTAATAAAGCCTAGGATGCTGTATGCTTTATTTACCTCCTCTTGCATTCCTCAAGGGTCTATCCTTGGTTCCCTCCTATTTCTCACCTACATGGTGTCCCTTGGTGACAACATCCAAAGGCACAGCTTTAGTTTTTACATGTATGCTGATAACACCCAGCTCCATCTCAACACCAGCTCTCTTGGCTCCTCCACTGTTGCTAAATTATCAGACTGCTTAGCCCACATCCAGTACTGGGTGTTAATAAGAACCAAGCCAGTTGGTGAAGTTGAAACCAAGACACAGAACTTTTCTTTATAGAGAGTTTATTGACTTTGTTCAGTCTCACAGCTCTCCTCACACCCCCAGTGTTGTGTATCCTAACAATATAATTAACATATCATTAACACTGGATGAACAGAAATTTTCTCCACTTAAATATTGCAAAGACTGAAGAAATTGTTTTAGGTCCCTGAACCAATCTTCATTCACTAACTACTGACTCAATCTCTCTCTTTGGCAACAATTTAGAGATTAAGCCAGCCTGTTTGCAACCGTGGTGTCACGTTTGAACCCAAGGTGAGCTGCTGACTCCATTTTCGCGCCAATGCCAAAAGTACCTATTTCTACCTCCGTAACCATGCCTGACTTTGCCTATCTCAGCTCTTGTGCTGCTGAAACCCTCATTCATATCTTTGTTACCTCTAGATTCAATTATAACAACACACTAATGACTGGCCTCCCACATTCTACCCTCTGTAAACCTAGGGTCACCCAAAAGTCTGCAGCCCATGTCTTAACTCATAGCAAGTCCTGTTCCCTAACATACCCTAAACTTGCTGACCTACATTGGCTCGCAGTCAGACAACATTTTAATTTTAAAATTCCCATCCTAGTTTTCAAATCCCTCCATGGCCTCACCCCTTCCTATCTCTAATCTCAATCAGCCCACAACTCAGATATTTGCATTCGCCTAATTCCAGCCACTTGTGCACCCCCAATTTTAATTGCTCTACCATTGGTGGTCGCAACTTCAGCTACATTGTCCCCAAACTCTGGAATGCCCTACCCACACCTCTCCTCCTCGTTACACCATTCTATTGTGCTTTCTTCCTTTGAGATGCTTCTTAAAACCAACTCCTTTGGCCAAGATTTTGGTCATCTAACCTAATATTTCCTTATGCGGCTAGGGATCATACTGTGTTTTATAATGCTCCTGTGAAGCAACTTGGGACTTTTTGTTAAAGGTGCTATATAAGTTTTGGTGTCATATGACAGTTTCTCCAAGAATCAGAAGCAATACATTACTGAACTTCATAATAGAGGAAAACAATCTTTACAGAACTCAAATTTTGTTCTGAAACTGGTGGCAGTGAAATCTAAGCTCAATGTGTAAATAAAGTTGCAAAATAAGTTAAAATAAGTCACTGTCACTTACCAAGGAGGCTTGCATAGCCTTTGATTTTTGACGTTGGACACAGCTTAAATATGTAGCAGAAAGTGCTCTTCCCCTTACCCTTAACTTTCAAGTTCGTAAAAGAGACATTTTTGAAGCACAATAGAGTAACTTACTAATACTAAAGTAACTGAACCCAAACAAGCCAAAAGGTACTTCCTTTGAATTACCTTCAAAGTCTTGTAGTATGCGGCCATCTCGGAATGGAATAGTCTGCTTCTTTTGCTGGTCGAGCATGCTGTGCACAGTAACAAATTCCTCATCCAGAGCTACCACATAAGGAAAACATACAGCTGCTCCAATCACATTCTCTGACCATTGAACAGGTGCACGTTGGGAGATTCCTGCGGCTGTCACAAACATTCCTGCAAAGGAAAATTTTTTAAAAGAACAGAAATTAATGAGTTGCAATTACCATATCCCCAATGCCTTGCAGCAAATTTGCTGCCTGAATGGTAGGCATTTGTTAATAATTGTAGGACCTACACTATTGAGAATAAAAGTGTTAATTCACACATTTAATTACAAGCAATGTTTCAATCCTTTCCCATTCCCAAGGCTCCTGGCTAGTGCAGATTGTATTAGAGGTGGTTTTCTTTACTCCTCAAAGAAAGGTGCATGAATTTTATCAGCAAAATATGCAAGACCACTTGATGTGCTGCTTTTGTCCATTTGATCAGGATAGCAACCAAGTGTTGCATCTCTCAACAAAGTCAGCTTAGTTCAAAATTGTTTAGTAGAATTACTGGAAAACTCATTTTTAGAAGCACAAAAACACCAAATTATCAGTAATCTTGAGTAACGGTTGATAGAAAAAAAAATGATTTCTGCATGAACTTCTGCAGGTTATTTCCACACGTTAAAAAGTTGATAATATCTTGCAAACCTTAAGTCCAATTCTTGAGTTTGTTTTGCTTGTATACAGGAGTGAAACATTTCGGAAGGGAAAAACGCAACTTTTTCCATTCAGGCCAGCCAACATTTTTTCTTCAAAGGTTGTCTGCAGTAAATTGTGATTGTCCTGCCAAGAAGGCACGAAGAAAACGAAACATCCAAAATAAATTTGTTTCTCTTCCATATTCTTTTGTTTAAATTCTGATTTTTTTTAAAAAAAGGACAAATGGCTGGACTGATAAAATGGCTGCAACTAACATGATTGTAGTTCTGGAAGTTTCTGAGCAGTTTAAAATTGGACAAGGACTAACTCATCAAACTCCTGGAAAATAACACTCCTTGTATTGTATAAACATTCCAGCCAAGCTAATACAAAGGATTAGTAGATGAGACCAGCCAGCTCTGGGAAAAGGCAGAGGTATTGGGGGTCCTCATCTCCAACATTGTGCTAATGGTTCTACAGCTACCTGCTCAAAACACACTGGCCGGGGTTTTCTGGCCCTGTCCCATCGTGGGTGAGGCTGCGCCCCAGCCAGAATTCCATTGACTTGCGGTGGGTCCAGATGATCTCGGCAGCGGGCAGGTGCGGAAAATGCCACCCAACGGGTTTTAATAAGGCCTCATTAGCTGAATGGCTTAACCTGAAATCACCCTATCACATGACCAAGACTTGAGGTGTTTGAATTGCTTTAATTATGCAGCTTTTGAATTCTGTCTTCAGTCACGAACATATGAAATAGAAGTATGCCATTTGGCCCCTCGAGCCTGCTCCGCCATTCAATAAAATCATGGCTGATTTGTGTGTTTCGAATTCCACATTCCCATCTACCCCCAAAAATCTTTGATTCCCTTGCCTAACAAGAATCTATCTACCTCTAACTTAAAATATTTAATGACCCCACCTCCACACCTTCTGAGACAGTGTTCCAAAGTCACACAACCCTCAGAGAAAAAAGCTTCTCTGTCCCAAAAAGGCAACCCCTAATTTTATCACAGTGCGCCCTGACCCTGGACTCGCCCACAAGAGGAAACATCCTTTCCACATTCACCTTGTCAATACCATTCAGCATCTTATATACTTCAATCAAGTCACCCCTCACTCTTCTAAAACTGGGCTTGTTTCCACTGGAGTTATCTAACCTTTCTTCATAAGAAAACCCACTCATTCCAGGTATCAATCTAGTAAACCTCCTCTGAACTGCCTCCAACGTATTTACATCCTTCCTTAAATAAAGAGACCAAAACTACACACAAAAATTGGACATGTGGTCTCACCAATACCCTGAATAACTGAAGCATAACATCCTTATTTTTTATGTTCGATTCCTGTTGTAAAGGATAGCATTCCACTTGCCGCCTTAATTATTTACTATCCCTGCATACTAACTTTTTGTGCCTCATGCACTTGAACACCTAGGTCGCTCTGCACCTTGGAATTCTGCTGCCATTCTCCATTTAAGCAATACTCTGATTTTTTTACTCTACCTGCCAAAGTGAACTTCACATTTTTCTACATTATATTCCATCTGCCAGACTTTTGCCCACTCACTCAACCTACCTTTATCCGTCTGCAACCTCATGCCCTCTTTACAACATATTTTCTTACCTATCTTTGTGTCATCCGC
This sequence comes from Carcharodon carcharias, assembly GCF_017639515.1. Classification (NCBI taxonomy): domain Eukaryota; kingdom Metazoa; phylum Chordata; class Chondrichthyes; order Lamniformes; family Lamnidae; genus Carcharodon; species Carcharodon carcharias. The sequence continues at coordinate 70,800,979 of NC_054477.1, read as the reverse complement.
AAACTTAGGTACCATGCCTTCACTCCGCTCATCTAAATTATTGATATAAATTGTAAAAAGTTGAGGCCCCAGCACAGTTGTGGTTTAATCTCAAAAGAGAAAACCAGACCAAAGCTAGCAGCCTGCCTCTGTCTGCCATCTTCCATCAACAAAGCAGTAGCAGAAACAGAGCTCTGTCTAGATTTAAATTGCCTGGCCCTCATCTACACTGTTTTCTACTGGAACATCTGAATTTCTGTACCAGCGCCTACTGTAAAACTGATTCATCTCTACATGCTTCTCCCATCGAGGAAGTCAGCACTACTGGATATCAGTTTGCCAGCTAACTTCTCTGAAGGAATACCCCATTGGACTTTTGATTCTGGACTCAGGCAAAACAATAATTCTTATTTTGTCTCTGATCTTTGCCCTGTACCTCTTTCCCTTATCCCTCTTTTGTTGTGTGTGAATGTACAGGGGTTACAAAGCGACACCTCCTCCCCACGTTGTGTGTGTGTGTATAAAGTAAACTAACCGTCTGATTTTACCCTATCTCAAGTTCGCCATGGGGTTATTAAAAGCAGATTGGATCACTCCAAAAATTGAGGAGTTGGGGAAAATATGCTACCACTTATAAAGAGAGAAATCAAAAATCAAAAACACCTTTTTGTTTACAGACAGGTGGTAAGAAGAGAAATTAGGGCTATGTTAAATTAAACCCCTCCTCCTGTCCATAACAGTAACACTGTCATAGTAATTAGCTCTTGGCATTAGGTGGCACTGTTAAAACGCCTTTCAAAAAACATTAGCCTACTGGCAGATTTGTACTACCAGGAGCTTTACCATTAAATTGTGATACACTTCTAGTATCTTTTATTAAAATAATGTGTTTAGGTAATGAGTGAGATTTTTACTACAAATATGTTACAATGACTGATTTTAATATCACCAATCAGTTCTATGCATCAAAAATGTAGAGCACTTAAATCCTAATACTCCCTGTTTACACAAACTAGCTACATTCTGTCCACTGAATGAGGGAAGTAACTTCAAATACTGCTCTTTGGCATGACGTCCCGGATAATTAGTGAAAAATGCTGACAAAATTTAATCATCTACTTTCATATTTTCCATGACACTTATCTGATTTGCCTTTCTTCTCCCTCCAATACATAAACAGGAACTCCCAAATGAGTTAGTAGAAAATGGTCAAATAATTTAACACCACTTGATGAAAACAAAAACAAATACATACACAAAACTGAAAATCCAATCTCAAATTCTGCAAGCAAAATAAGGTAAAACCACTTAATGTTGTCTTTGGAAATCATGCATGTATTTTCTAGAATCTTGGTTCTGGATTAATAGAATTGGAAAGCAGGGATATTATGTTAAAAACATATAGACCTTTGGTTAGACCACATTGAGTACTGTGCACAGTTCTGGTCTACATATTACAAAAAAAGGATACACAGGCACTGGACAGGATGTAAAAAAGATTTACATCTGGATTTACCTGAACTAAGAGGTTAAAACTATCAGGAGAGGCTCAACAGGCTTGAACTCTTTTCACTAGAAAATGGAAGGCAGAGGGTTGACCTACTAGAGGTCTTTAGAATTATGAAGGGGTTTGAGGGGGGTAAAGGTATGGATATTTCCACTTGTGGGGCTGTCTAAAATTATTCTAAATGCAAGACAGTCACTAATAAATCCAACTGGGAATTTAGGAGACTCTTCTTTATCTTGAGAATGAGGAGAAGGTGGAACCTGCAACCAGCTGCCGAGGTTGAGGTGGATGTACTTAAGGGGAAGCTAGATAAACACTTGAGGCAGAAAATAATAGAAGAGGATGCTAATAGGGTTAGATGAAGTAAGGTGGGAGAAGGCTCAAGTGGACCATAAACATCAGAATAGACCTGTTGCTGTGCTGTAAAGTTCTGTATAACTGTTTTTTAAAAATGCATAAATTTTCAGAGTAGAAGTTATTACAATCATATACATGGAACACAAACACTGCTTTAGCTTTCAAAATACATTTTTTTGTTAGGAAATAGAGATAGTTTAAGTTAGTTATATTGGTATCTGTAGGCATTAGGAATAAGTTTTACTTTAAAGTTTAAATTTGATTGTATTTCTGTGTTAAGAAAGGTCAAATTAAGTTTTAGTTTCACTTTAAAAAGGTGCCTGCATTTCTAATAAGGTTTTTTATGACTAAGCTATGCTAAATAAAGGGTGGAAGAATTGGACTGTTGCCTAGAAACAGGGGTCCAGTGAGGCGGGTCCCTCCCACAGACACACAGAAAAGCTAGAAACAGCAGTTTGTTTTAGAAGCTGTTGGAGTTCAGCGGGTTTTGAAGACAGCTGCCAGGCAGAAGCAGCCCAGGAGACAGATAGTCAGTCCCAAGCTAAGGAAAAGACCCAAAAATCCAGGGGAGTGGAAGTCCCAAGCAGACCTTCTAGTCAAGGGAAGGACAGGAACTTGGAAAAGGTCCCGTTAAGTGAAGTTGAGAGTGAGGGGCAGAAAGGCTCCAAGCTTCAGAATCAAAGAGACAAATGCTGCAAAAAGCAGATTTAAAATTAGAACAGCTTACAAGAGGAAAGAAAGTCCAGAGAGACAACTGAAGGTCTGTAACTCTGCTATGGGCATGTGAAGCAATATGTACTATGGACGGCTGAGTCGTGAGAGAGAGTGCATGGAAGATAGCTTGAATGCATGCGGTGACTCAGGGAACAGCAACATCAGGAGAGTTCAAAACCCTGGAGGTGAACCTTGCAGAAGGCATCTGAGAGAAAGCGCCAGTTTGGGAGAAGATTTCAAGGCGAGGTCTTGGAGAGTGGAGATTGATTATCCTCTTGTGAAAGATGGAGTGCAGTGAGACAGGTCGGTTCACTGTGTGACAATCATCTGGGGGGAGTAGAGGAGAGACCCATAGCATCTGGTTGAGGTGGCATCTGTCACTTAGTTTCAGAGTGTGGTGTGTCTGACCACAGGTGCCTATTGGTACATGGGCAATGTACTTACTGTACACATGAGAGTATAAGATAACTTTTGTAACTTGTTATCCCTACAAATCTGTATATCTGTAAAGGTATAGTTGTAGGTGAAGGAGTATTGTAATATAGTTCATTTTTCTTGTTTAACAAATGTTTTATTCTTTTATTAAAACTTCATCAGCTGACTCCTGAGATTCTGTTCAGTAGTTACTCTCCACGTACCTAAACAAACAAATAAAAGTTAGGATCTATCAAATTGGGTTCCACTCTGGGATCAGGCTTGTTCAGGGATAACATAGGGTGGAGATCATAACATTTTTTAAAAAGCCTTTTTCCCCCAAACAATGAAGCTGTTAAGATAGATGTCATATGGAAAGCACCAATGATTTGCTTATAGATGCCAGGAAAGGTCTTACAGTATGGAAGTCAATAAAGATTTGCAGCCAAAGATAACCAAGATTTTGAAACTTTTCATCTTTATTTCTCAAGGTCCAATACACCACACACCATTCTCAAGATGACTGATGTGTAACCTGCGACAGGAATATGGCAGTACATTTCAATAACCAGCAAGTAAACGACGATCTCCCAGAAGGAAGAGAGAAGAAAAATTAAACAAGTACTTGATTGGCCAAACTGGGAACTCGTGTGTAAGTATTTCCATTAAAGAAAGCTGGAAATTCAATCATCAATCCCCTTCTCTTATTGATAATCTCATTAAAGTCAAGGGTTTCCTTCAAAGCCCACTTAATGTCACTAAATGATCTTCTGCCTATCCCTTCAGCAGCTATAACGTGCATTAAATGCAGCCAACATCGTTCTGGAATTAGGTGCCTCATTTTGCAGTGTATCTGCTTCAGCCCAAATTAGTGTTGCATTCAGTCTTTTTGACTAAAATCTCCCATTTTTTGGCATGGGGTGGGGAGAAAAAGAGGTGGGGGGTAGGGGAGGAGTAGTGCGCAAGTACACAGCAAGCAGGCAGAGTGAGAAATCTCTAGATTACTGTAGACAATGTTTTCACCTGACTAGATATCTAGATGCTTCCAGTGTAACCATTAAAGTCAAGATGATATGGTTAGTATTGTTATGGTGAAGAATTACAAACAGATTCCCTAAAATATATTGAGGATTGGGACAAAAAAAAAAAAGCTGCCACAAAGCTTCTGCCTGCAACAGATGGTTTTTGGTATTGCTACGGCGGAAGCAACTTTCTCATTTTGTATCCCCACATCACATGCTAAAGTCAATGAGTCAATGTCGATTAATTAAAAGCTCTTGAATCATTCCTCATTTATATCTTTACTGCTGTAGGCATCATAGTCTCACCTCATCATATTTATGGTCACATTGATTGTAATGTGTTGCTGAAAGACGCACTTCTGTATTCTTCAATGATTGAAAGGCTGAACATCACTTGTCACATTTGCAGCTAAATAGACAATTGCTCAAAGCTGACTCCCTTTTGTCTGAGATAACGATCCATTATCAGCATAAACATTTATTTTGCCTGGACAATTCTCAGAACCGCCAAGAAGTTGATATCATCCAAGGGTTATTGTTGCTTTTGTATGTCATCGAATATAGGCTCCTGAATTGCATCCGTTTGCAGATTTACCAGCCCAATTAGTACATAAGCTGACACACTAGAAGTGTGCACAGGAATGAATAAAAAGAAAATATTCCACAGCCTTTCTGGCTGGTCTTAAAACTAATACATCTTTCTTGAATACCTACCCAATTATCCCTTTCACTTCCACCACCCAACCGCACACCTCAAACTAATCCACCACCTTCTGCATAAAAGTAATTAAAACAAAACTGCCTAGACCTACCTTGCTCTTTTTCTCCACTTATTTCCCATAACCTGAAGTTAAGAGATTTGTTTAGTGAGAGTTGGTAAAACAGACTAAACTCATCTGCATGGCTTAGCTTGATGTGGTGACAATTTTCAGCCATTTTTAGCATCACACACTACGAAATCTTCAATTTTGGCTTCCAACCCACTCAACAGCACAAAGGTCACATTGGTCAAGATCACAAACGATATCCTGTCCAACTGTAGCTCAGTATTGTTCCTCATACTTCAGCTTGTTTCTGCTTATTTAGCCTTGTTAATATTGCATCTTCTGCAGTTCAACTTTGTGACATTGCTTTCTTGGGTTTCCAATTTTACCTGTTGCAACATCAACATATCTCTCTTAAATGTTCTTCCCCCTGCAGCCCACAATGCGCCTCGCAGAGCTCCATTCTCTTTCATCTTATTTGAATGTTACTTCAACATCATTCAGGAGTACAGGTCAGGATCCAGCAGCATTAACATTCAGTTTTATCTTTTCGACTCTATCAATTCCAATCTATTATATTGGGAACTGCTATTGACATCAAGACAAGGATGACCAGATTTCTGCCAATTTAATATTATCAAAACTTAAGCCAGCCTCTTAAGTTTCCCATCAGCACCTATCATGCCTCCATCACCATAAGTTAAATCCAAACAACCACATTACTGTTCTATTCAGAAAACTGTTATGGTTTACAGATTAGCTGCTGAAGGGTATTGAGACACAACTGACAGTTCATCAAATCCATTGACCTGAAACATTAATTCTTCCTCCATAGGTGCTGTCTGAGCTGTAGTATTTCCAGCATTTGTTTATTTAAGATTTCCAGCATCCACATTATTTTGCTTTATTAGACATGCATTGTAGAATCATCTAGAAAAAGCAGTTTAGTAGAGAATCACAGCATGACACTGGAACAGGCAATCCTCTGTCTTAACAAATTTATCTTTTTTGGGGGGTAGACATTGTGTTTCTTCATTTTTGAAAAGCCTTTTGAGAAAGTGTTGCATAGAAGATTACCAAGTAGTTCTTGTAGAACTGACAAGCAGATTTTAGGTTAGATAGTGAATCAGTTGCATTCACACAGAGGTCAGATAATAATGATAGTAACCGCGTGTGGGGAGCAGTCACTAGTACAATTCAGCTAGGATCCACATTAGATTTATTGTCTTTATTAATGATCTGAGTGGAGACAAAGTAGTGGTCACAAATTTGCTAATGTCATCAAAACCCATGCAACAGTGAGAAATTTTGGGGAAAAGAATTAGTCCACAGGTGGATCTAGATGGATTTAGGGCATAGGTTAAAGTTTGGTAGATGACTATCAAATGTAGGCAATGCTGCTGTATGATAGGTATATATAAACTACAAACAGATGCCAATTCAATACTGTGGAGTAGAAAAAACAAACTGCAAGCCATAGTTCATTAAAAAACTGAAAGTCCATAGCCAGTATCTCTCAACTGCAACTCATGCGAATAGGCTGCTTCAGTATATAGTTCAATTAAGTATAAAAACTAGAAGTACAGTTCTTATTGTGTACAAGGCCTTGCTAGGGCCATAACGATATTACTATGGCTAGTTTCTCACTTAGTGAGGGATACTGGGATCTTGATCTTGGAAAAGGTTCAGAAGTGGACCACTTGATGGATACTTAGTTCAGTCATCAGGATAGGCTTAGGAGAACAGGAGCGGAGTGGGATGGGAAGGGGGAAGGTAGTCAAGTCTGGTAAAATACATTGAGAGTTATCATTTAGGCCTTTGAAGTAATTAAGGAATTATATTCTGTCCAAGTGTACAAATTATGTGAGCTAGATAGGCAGGGGAGGACAAGGAGGCATCAGTTCAAGTTACAAAAACAGTTAGGTGAGACTTTTTTTGCGGCAGGTCTTCAATCTCTGAAGCAGTGTGTCATAACATGAGGAGAGAGTGGATTTGCTGCAGTTAAGTTCCAGCTAGTGGAAGATAACGCAAGTTATCAAAGTTAGGTAGTTAGTTAAGACTAGTAATACAAATCAATGGTCTCCAAAATCTTGCTTGATTACAGTCAGGGGTTGAAGAGGAATTGCCCACTGATTTTTCTGACTGATGTCAGATTTCTTAGTTCATTTGCCTATCCCAGGCAAGTATAATGATCAAGGGCAGTGCTGATAATATGTTTGGCAGTTGCAGCATATAGGGATAGGACAAGCTTAATGGATCAGTTAGTCTTTTTTTCCCCTACACATTCATGTTCAAAGTCAGCTTCTTCCTCCACGTCCGATCCATTTCTAAGGCTGGTCTCTTAATTTTAAAGTGTAGTCACTTTCTGCTCCGAACTTTCCTTCACTTGTACAAAGACAGGAATACAAATTGATAGAGGCTCCTTTGCTTTTCAGTTCGTCTGGGAGAACCTGATGCTGATACTGAATGGAACAACTTGATTTTCTAGCAGTGACTTCCCTCATTATGAAAATAACACAGTAATCTTCCACTCACTTGAGTAAGTAAAGCAAGAATAGGACAGGAAACAATGTAGGCTCCACACAAACTGTAAAAACAAAAATCTTGGCAATAAAAGGAGACAAATACCGAAATGAAAGCTCAGAAAATAAAATCACCTCAAAAGAACAGACAGCCACTAAATACATCCACGGATATGGCTAAAAACATGAGGAAATATTGAGGATTGGCATTTCCAAGTTTTTGCAATGACTCTGCCTCAACACTACAACTTACCTATACAAAATCCTACTCTCCCACAGTCCCTGTACTGCCCACGCAAACTGACTCCACTAGCTCTCCATGCCCCAAAACAACTTCATTTTCTAGTCTCCATGGTCTCACTCCACCCTATCCCAGTGATCTTCTCTAGACCTGCATTCCAAATGCACTCTTTGATCCTATACCCCAACCGATTTACGTCTGGCTTCCTATTCTCTCTAAGCGACCATTGGTAACTGCTCCTATCTACTGCAGAAAATCCATCACAATCACTCTGCCTTGCTACCCACTTCCTCATTTCAAAAGTCTCCCTTTCCCCGCACCCCCTCCCAACCCCCATCATTTCCTTTATCTTCCTAATACAAAAGCAAAACATTACAGACGCTGGAAAGCTGAACAAAAAACAGAAAATACTGGAAACACTCAGCAGGTCAAGCAACATCTGTGGAGAGAATAGGAGGTCACCATAACTCAGTTTCTCTCTCCACAGATGCTGTGCAACCTGCTAAGTACTTTCAGCCTGTTCTGATTTAGAGTCATAGTTAGCTGTACACAAATTAGTTGTTACGTTTCCTACATTAGTGACGACACTTCAAAATGTACTTCATTGGCTTTGAAGTGCTTTGAATCATCCAGTAGTGATGAAAAGAACTATATAAATGCAAGTCTTTTCTTTTTGCCTTCATTGTAAAGTAGTAAGACATCTTTCTGAACGGAACTAGTGCTATGGAAATACAACAGTCATTGACAAAGTTTTTCCTCATTTACCAGCCATATCAACAGATGTATATTCTTCTGTAATCTGAGAAACCTATTCAATTTTCCAAATTTAATGACTGCAGCTGAGCTCTTATCCACCTCTCACTTTAATTCGTTAATCGTAAAAGAAAATTTCAGCTTGTTTTCACATTCAAAGAAACTATGATTGAAATCAGTGTTCTACACTGAATGGCATTCCAATCATGATCAAGAAAGCCTTAAAACTTAATCAAAGCCAATTACATGGATATGGCGATGGGAGGGTGGGGAGGTAAGAGAGCTGGCTAAGGTTGATTGGTAAAAAGACAAAGGTACAATGGTTAATAAACTGTGGGAAACACGTAAAGAAACAATTCAAAATGTTCAACAAAAATATATTCCACTGAAAGACAAAAACTCTGAGTAAGATCCATCTGTGGTTTACGAAGGTGGTGTAGCATAGTATTAGATTAAAAGGAGAGGCTTATAATGTTGCAACAAATAGTAGCAAGTCTGAGAATTGACAGTGTTTTAGAAACCAGCAAAGGACCACCAAGAAGTTGGTAGAATAGGGAAAAAAATAGGAGCATTAACTAGCCAGGAATATAAAAACAGATTGGAAGAGCTTTTACAAGTATATGGGGAGGCAGTACCGTAGACGACTGATCCAGAGGCCCAGGCTCATGCTCTGGGGGCACGCACTCACATACCACCACAGCAGCTGCTGGAATTTAAATTCAATTAGTAAATCTGGAATTGAAAGCTAGTCTAATGGTGACCACGAAACTATTGTCGATTGTTGCAAAAAATGATCAGGTTCACTAATACCCCTTAGAGAAGAAAATCTGCCATCCTTGCCTGGTCTGGCCTACATGTGACTCCAGAGCCACAGCAACATGGCTGGCTCTCAACTGCCCTCTGAAATGGCCCAGCAAGCCACTTAGTTGTATCAAACCACCACAAAGTCTAAAATGAATGAAACCGGACTGACCACCCAGCTTCAACCTAGGCACTGGAAACAATAATGGCACACCCAACCCTGCTGACCCTGCAAAGTCCTCCTAACTAATATCTGGGGGCTTGGGCCAAATTTGGGAGAGCTGTCCCACAGACTAAACAAGCCAAAACTTACATAATCATACTCAACGGAATGATACCTTACAGACACCACGATCACCGTGCCTGGGTGTCTGTCCAACCAACAGGACAGACCCACCAGAAGTGGTGGCACAGTGTTATACAGTCGGGAGACAGTTGCCCTGGGAGTCCTCAACATCAACGTTGGGCCCCATGAAATCTCATGACATCAGGTCAGACAGGAGCAAGGCAACCTCCTGATAAAAGCAAAATACTGTGGATGCTGGAAATCTGAAATAAAAACAGGAAATGCTGGAAAAACTCAGCAGGTCTGACAGCATCTGTGGAGAGAGAAACAGAGTTAATGTTGAGTCTGTATGACTAATCTTCAGAGCTCTGAAGCACTAACGCTCAATTCCGGTTTTGCCAGGGCCACTCAGCTCCACTAACACTCAAGAAGCTTGACACCATCCAGGAAAAAGCAGCCCGCTTGATTGGCACACCATCCACCACCTTAAACATTCATTCCCTCCACCACCAATGCATTATGGCAACATTGTGTACCGTCCACAAGATGTACCGCAGCAACTTACCAAGGCTCCTTCAACAGCACCATCCAAATCTGCAACCTTTAGCACCTCAAAGGGCAAAGGCAGATGCATGGGAACACCACCACCTGCAAGTCCCCCTCCAAGCCATGCACCATCCTGACTTTGAACTATATCGCCATTCCCTTACTGTTGTTGGTTCAAAATCTTAGAACTTCCAGCACTGTGGGTGTTCCTACAACATATTGATTGCAGCAGTTCAAGGCAGCAGCACACCGCCACCTTCTCAAGGGCAATTAGGAATGGGCAATAAATGCTGGCCTAGCCAGTGACACTCATATCCCATGAATGAATAGAAAAAAATAAACTGGAATAAATAAAAAAGAAGAGAGTAGCTAAAGAAAGAATTGGAGTCTTGAAAACAGAGATAAGAGAAATTATTATTGGGAATGAGGAAATGGCTGAGACACAGACAAAACATTTGTGTAGTCTTCCAAAGTAAAAGACACAAGTTACATACCAGAAATTGAGGGTAACCTAGGTGCAAATAAGTGAGGATATTAAGGTAATTAATGTCAGCAGAGAAGACATAATGGAGAAGCTCAAGGGACTAAAAATCCAACAAATCCCCAGGCCCTGAAAGCCTACCTCTTAGGGTTCTAAAATAGACAGCTGCAGAGATAGTCGTCGTGTTTTCCAATGTCCCCAAGATTCTGGAATGGTCCCAGCAGATTGGAAATTAGCAAAGTCAACACTACTTTTCAAGAAAGGAGGGGGAGAGAAAACAGGGAACTACAGGTCAATTAGCCTGACATCAGTCATCAGGAAAGGGCTGGAACCTATTAAGGAAGTCTTAACAATGCACTTAGAATAGCATAGTATGATTAGAAGCCAACAGGGTTATACGAAATGGAAATCCTGTTTGGCGAATTTATTAGAATGTTTTTGAGGGTGTTAACTAGTAGGGTAGATAAAGAGGAACCAGTAATGTAGTATATTTGGATTTCCAAAAGGCATTCGATAAGGTGCCACACAAAAGGTTAATATGCAAGATAATGGTGCATGGAGTTGGGGGTGATTTATCAGCATAGATAGAGGATTGGTTAATGGACAGGAAGCAGAAAGTAAGTATAAATGGGCATTTTCAAGTAGACAGGCTATGACAAGTGGAGCGCTGTAAGGGTTAGTGCTAGGGCCTCCGCTATTAGTCTCTACTAATGACTTAGACACAGAGACAGAGGGTAATGTGCCCAAGTTTGTTGACGACACAAAGCTTGGTTTGAATGCAAGCTGTGAAGAGGACAAACAGGTTGCAAAGAGATATAGACAGGTAAAGTGAGTGGGCAACAAGATGTCAGATGGAGTATAATGTGGGTAAGTGTGAAGTTATTCACTTTAGACACAATAATAGAAAAGCAGAATATTTTAAAAAATGCATGAAACTTGTAAACATTGATGTTCGGAGAGACTTGGGTGTAGTCGTACAAAAAACACAAAAAGTCAGCATGCAGGTACAGCAAGCAATTAGGAAAGCAAATGGTATGTTGGCTTTTATAGCAAGAGGATTTGAGTACAAGAATAAAGAAGTCTTGCTACAATCTTATGGAGCTTTGATAATATCACATCTGGAATACGGTGTGCAAGTTTGGTTTCCATGTTTAAGATTTAAGGAATTGGAGGTAGTACAGTGAAGGTTCACTAGATTGGTCCCTGGGAAAAGAGGGTTGTCTTATGAGGAAGGGCTGAGTAAATTGGGTCTATATTCTCGGCAGTTTAAAAGAATGAAAGGTGATCTCATTGAAACATTCAAGATTATGATGGGGCTTAGCAGGGTAGATACTGAGACATTATTTCCCCAGACTGGGGAACCTAGAACAAGGGGTGAGTTTCAGGATAAAGAGCCGATTATTTGAACTGACTTTGAGAGAAATTTCTTCACTCAAAGGACTGTGAAGCTTTGGAAAATTCTATCCCAGAGGCTGGCCATGATTGAATATATTTAGGCTTTGGTCTCATAGGAAATCGAGGAATATGGGGAGTGGGTGAGAAAGTGGAATTGAAGCCCAAGCTCAGCCACGATCATCCTGAATGGTGGAGCAGGCTCAATGGGCTGTATGGGCTTCTGTTCCTATATCTTTTGTCCTTATGTTCTTAATCAGAGACTGGACAAAAGGATCAAGCATACAGCAACTAGCTACTTCCACAGATGGCACAAAAATCAAGTAGCACAATGACAAGAGCTTAGCTTTTTACCCCCATGGAATTCTTTCCACAGAAAATTACTAAATTCACAAGAAACATTTATAATTCATTGCATACATTATACAAGCAGTCCCATACTTTAGTGCAGAAATAGGAAAGCCTACAAATAGTTAAATAAAGTGGGACAACTCTGAACAATTAAACGATAGCATAGAATGAGAATGATATTGAACAGAAACTTCACTTGACCTAGTCCTCTACAGAAAAATCATTTAGCTGATGGATTTCAAAAATTACATTGAGTGTAGATCCCAGATTTTTCCAGGAGTTTTATTAAAAATTGCTGGATCCTTTGTATCAATATGTTACATGTCTCAAAGTTTCCCTCAGATCATTTAAAGATTAGTATACTAGTTGAAATGTTAAACAATATTTTGCACAATGTGATTTGCCATTTTTCTATAGTTTACTTTTTCTAATATTCCTCAACATACACTGAACCTTTTAGCATGCTTTTTTACACTACAAATGAATAGAAAATAGAAAAAAAATCTAAAAACATGTTTTACTCAACCTACGGAGTTTTATCAATTAAACTAATATGTGACTCAGCAACTATTCTGAATAATTTTTTGAGCAACTATTTATTAGGGTCTTGCAGGGCAGCACTAATTAATCAAGCGTTCATTATTAATTGGATCTATTTTAAACATAATACCTTAAAACATAATTCAAATACCTATGCAGCTATACAAGTTCCAGAGAAATCAGTTTTGAGCCTTGCATGACAAAATTGTCCCAAAACTTTGTCACATAAACAACAAAATATTCTTTGTACCTTGTAGATTTAACTACATAGAACAGGACCACAGCCATTTCCGGTCCACCCAGTATTTAAAACATGTTACAGAGTTAATATGCAACGGCACATTTCAGCAGAAGGTTTTCTTTAGACAGGAGAGATAGTGGAGGTTGCAAACGAATATGTTATCCACTTTGGAACAAAAAAACATTTGCCAGCATTATAAGTGTAATGAACCACAATTACACATCTTTTGCTTTACTATATAAACTCTGCATTTGATTAATTGATGAATTTGAACATGAGATGCACTTAAAATTCTGTCCACACTTTTAACACAAATACATCAGACTATGAATCTCTACACAAGGAGTATGCAACAAAGAGGAATAAATCTACAGAAAAAAAAATCTGATGTGCAAGAATTATAGAGTGGTGATATGAAGGGAACTTTAATTATCTAAATATTGATTGGAATAATGTTAGAATAGAAGGAAAGGAGAAAGGATTTATGAAATGTATTCAGGAGAACTTCTTTGACCAGTGCGTTCTTGGTCCAACTAGAAAGCAGGCACTGCTGGATCTGGTGGGTAATGAGGTGGGCCAAATGAACCAAGTGTCTGTGGGGGAACAGTTGGATGAGACTGATCAATGTAGCATAAGGTTTAAATTAATAATGAAGAAGAACCAGGAACAATCCAATGTAGAACTTCTAAATCGGAGAGGACTAACTTCAAGGTGATGTGAGGGGGAACTAACCAGGGTAAAATAAAATGATAACTAATATAAGGGAGCCTAAAAATCTTCTACCGGCATGTAAATAGTAAGTGGGTAGTAAAGCAGGGTGGGTCCTACCAGAGAGAGAGGGCGAGATATGCTTAGAAACAAAGGGCAAGGCTGGAATGTTTAATGAGTACTTTGTGTTGGTGGTTATCAAAGAGGAAGCTAAGCTGGTAGAGGTAATGGGTGGGATGAAAATTGAGACAGGATCTTTTGGAAAGGCAGGCTGTGCCATAATCTTCTAAACTTCCCTAGATACAGGGGTGGTGCCAGAGGATTGGAAAGTAGCAAATGTGGCACCCTAATTCAAGAAAGGGTGCAAGGGCATTTCTAGTTACTACAGACTGGTCAGTTTCAGTGGTCGGCAAGGTTTTAGAAACAATAATTGAGGAACAAACAAAAATCAACAGCACTTTGAATTATTTAAGGAGAGCCAGCACAGATTTGTAAAAGGCAGATCATGTTTGACTAATCTAATTGAGTGTTTTTGATGATGTAACAAAGAAGATTGATGAAGAGAATGCAGTGTATGTTTTCTCTATAGATTTAAGAAACCAAACCATTTGACAATGTACATAAAAGACTGAGTAACAAAATTGAGGCTTATGGAACAGCGGGATCAGTGCCAGCTTAAAAAATTAAGGATAAAAAAATTGGCTTAAGGAAAGAAAATAGCAAATTGTGGCAAAAGGTTTTTGTCAGATTGTAGGGTGGTAGACAGTGGAGATCCAAAGGTCAGTGCTGGAACCACTGCTTTATGACTTGATTTTGGAACAGAAACATTACCAAATTTGCCAATGATATCAACCTTGGAGGTGTGGCAAAGACGGTGATACCAACCGACTGCAACATAGATTGGTTAGCAGAAAGGGCAGACAAGGGGCAGATGGACTTTAAAACAGAGAAGTATGAGATAATGCTTTTTGACAGAAGGGATAGGAAGATGCAACACAGATTTACTAACTGAGGGTGGTGGAAGCAGAGATGATCAACTATTTAAGAACAAAATTGGATAGGCACTTGAGGGAAACAAATTTCTAAGGCCACAGGATAGAGTTGGGAATGGGATTTACTGGATTGTTCTACAGAGAGCCAGCAAGGACTTGATAGCTAAACAACCTTCTTCTGTGCCTTTAGGACTCTATGACTGTGCTCTTTGACTCTATGAAAGAGTTCTAATTTTTTTTACAATAGACAACCCAATTAGAAATGTACTCATTGTTTGGTGATGTTTCAAAATCAATTCAAAGAATCTTTTGTTCATTTAATTATTTTTAACAAGCATGACACAGAATAAGGACATTCAGTGCACCATGCCTATGCCAGCTCTTTAAAAGAATTGCCCGACAAGTTCCCTTTAATTTTTGCTTTAAGTATATATCTAATTCCATTTTAAGTTACAGCTGAATCAGTTTCCACCACCCTTTCAGGCAGAGCATTCCAGGTCATAACTTTCTTCTCCTCTAATTCTCTTTCTGAAGGCAGGTCTTGGCAATCATTCGCCAAAGTGCAGTGGTGTTTTTTTTAAAACTACAGGTAGGTCGAGAAGGCAGGCTCCAAACCTCTCCTCAGCTGGAATGGTATCAAACCCAGTGTTGTTGGCATTAATTTGATCCACATAACAGGTGGCATCCCACATAACTATCTGCGTAAAAAATTTTTTTTTTTTTTTTTACATCTCCCCGTCTTTTTTCCTAATTATATTAAATCTTTGCCCTCTGGTTACAGACCTTCCTGCTAGCAGAAACAATTTCTCTCCATCTACTCTATCAAACCCCCTCATTAATTTTAAATACCTCTATCAAATCTCCGTTTAAGCTCTTTTCTGCTCAAAACATAATCCCAGATTCTCTAATCTCTTCATATAACTGAAGTCCCTTCTCCTTCATGCCATTCCGGTAAATTTCCTTTGCACCTTTGAAAGAATGCCAAGGCATTTTTAAAAAATATATTCCCCAGAAATGGGTGCATTAATGTAGCTGATGTCTAACCAGTGACTTGGAAAAGGTTTATCATAACTTCCTTGCTTTTGTGCATTACTTCTCTAATTCAAAGGACATTGAATGCTTTAGCAGGGTTAAAGTATTCAAGTTAGTCTGCACCAAATTATCCTGTCACCTTCAGGGATTTTTGTATGTGAATTCCAAGATCTATGCTCCTATACCTCCCTTTAAAATTTTACAACTTAATTTACATCGCCACTCATCCTTTTTACCTAAACACATCACTTCACACTTGTCTGCATAAAATTTCACCTGTCATGCATCTCCCCTTGTCCTCAGGTCTGTGTTCAACTCCCTCATTGTTTACTACATTTCCAACCTTCGTCCCACCTGCAAAGTTTGAAATCACGTCCTCTGTCCCCAAGTCGAAGTCATTAATATATCAAAAAGAGCAGCGGTCCCAAGACTGACCTTCACGGATACTACTGCACGTATCTATCTACTCTGGAAAAACAAACAATTCACCATTCATCTCTGCTTTCTGCCTTACAGCTAATCTCATATCCATGCTAGTACTGTTATTTATGGATCTATGGATCCATCGTTGTTTATGGTTCTATGGATTTCACGTTTGTTAACAGATTTATTATGTGGCAATTTATTAAACCTTTTGAAAGTAAATAATAAAGAGGGAGAAAATAACCTTTGAGGGTAAACTAGTAAGTAATATAAAAACCGACAGTAAGGACTTCTTTAAAATATATAAAAAGGAAGAGAGAGGCCAAAGTGAACATAGAGCCCTTACAGAATGAGGCTGGGAAATAATAATGGGGAATCAGGAAATGGCAGAGGAGTTGAATAAATACTTTGCTTCAGCCTTCATGGTAGGAGATATGAATAGCATACCGAAAATACACTGGTTAGAAAGCACTAGTTACACATCTAGAATACTGTGAACAGTGACATAGTCTACTTGGGTTTCAGCAAGGCTTTTGATAAGGTCCCGCATGGGAAACTGATAACGAAGGTAAGAGCCCATGGGATCCAAGGCAGTTTGGTAAATTGGATCCAGAATTGGTTGAGTGGCAGGAAGCAGAGGGTGATGGTCGAGGGTGTTTTTGTGACTGGATGCCTGCGTCCGTTGGGGTTCCACAGGGATTGGTATTGGGTCCCTTGCTATTTGTGGTAGCCTTAGGTTACAGGAGGATATAGACAAGCTGGTCAGATGGGCTGATCAGTGGGAAATGGGCTTTAATCTGGATAAGTGTGAGATGATGCACTTGAGCAGGGCAAACAAGGCACAGGAATACACGATGAATGGGCTTGGCCTAAATAGCCAAGTGGTTATGGTACTGGGCTTGTAGCCCCAAGATCAAGAGTTCAAATCTCACATTGGCAAACTATGAAACAATGTAACTTCATCTGAAACAGATGGAACCGTGTTTGTACTCGAAAGAGTTACACGATGAACGGTAGGACCCTGGGAAGTACCAAGGATCAGAGGGACCTTGGTGTGCATGTCCACCAGTCCCTTAAGGTAGGGGGGACAAGTAGATAAGGTGGTTAAGAAGGCATGTGGGATACTTAGCTTTATTAGCCGAGGTATAGAATATAAGAGCAGGGAGGTTATGCTGGAACTGTATAAAATGCTGGTTAGGCCACAGCTAGAGTATTGCATGCAGTCCTGGAATCTGCATTAAAGGAAGGATGTGATTGCACTAGAGAGAGTGCAGAGGAGATTTACCAGGATGTTACCTGGGCCGGAGAGTTTTAATTATGAGGAGAGATTGGATAGGCTGGGGTTATTTTCCCTGGAGCAGAGGTGATTGAGGGGGGTGTCATGATTGAGGTGTATAAAATTATGCCATAAATAGGGTGGACAGGAAGGAACTTTTCCCCTTGGTGGAGGGATCAATAACCAGGGGGCGTAGATTTAAGGTAAGGGGCAGGAGGTTTAGAGGAGATGTGAGGAGGAATTTTTTCACCCAGAGGGTGGTGGGAATCTGGAACTCACAGCCTGAAAGGATGGTAGAGGCAGATACCCTCATGACATTTACGAAATATTTGGATATGCACTTGTGATGCCATGGCATACAAGGCTATGGGGCCTAGCGCTGGAAAATGGGATTAGTTAGTTACTTGTTTGACCAGCGCAGACTTGATGGGCTGAAGGGCCTTTTTCTGTGCTGTAGACCTTTAAGGCTCTAAACAGCTTTGGTCCCCTTATCTAAGCAAAGATGTACTGGCATTGGAGGCAGTCCAGAGAAGGTTCACTAGGTTGATCCCAGGTATGGAGGGATTTTCTTATGAGGAGGGGTTGAGTCGGTTGGGCCTGTACTCATTGGAGTATAGAAGAATAAGAGATGACCTTATTGAAACATTTAAGATTCTTAGGGGGCTTGACAAGATAGATGCTGAGAGGTTGTTTCCCTTTGTGGGAGAGTCGAGGACCAGAGGGCATAATCTCAGAGTAAGGGGGTGCCCATTTAAAACAGAGATGAGGAGGAATTTCCTCTCTCATAGGGTACTCAATCTGTGGAATTCTTTACCAGAGAGGGCTGTAGAGGCTGGGTTGTTAAATATATTCAAGACTGAGATGGACAGTTTTTAATCAGTAAGGGAATCAAGGGTTATAGGGAAAAGGCAGGAAAGTGGAATTGAGGATTATCAAATCAGCCATGATCTCATTGAATGGCGGAGGAGACTCGATGGGCCGAATAGCCCACTTCTGCTCCTACGTCTTATGGTCTTAAAAACTCAACGACGTTTGAGAGACATGATTATTGCCTTTAACAAGTCGGTATTGGCTGTTATTTATTAAGCCCCGATTTTGTAAGTGACAATTTATTGACTTGAATTGATATCATACACTCACTTTGCCTCCTTATTTTTCTTCTGTTCTCCTCTGCACCATGCAGCCTGAGAGATTCTCTACTGTAATATGAATCTCATTTATCACAAACCTCTTTCATTTTAATCTCAGTTTCTTTTGTCGTTTGGGACCTTTAGCTCCTCCCTCATAGGAGTGCTTTGAGTGTACACCAACCTATCACCTCCTTGAAAGCCTCCCATTGCTTACTTATTGTTTTACTCAATTATGTGCTTCCACTCCACCTGGTCCAGATTCCTTTTCAAGACTGGTGCATATGATGCAGAAAAGAATATTGAGGCTCTGTGGCACAGTTGCTGCAATAGCAAGGCGCATTGTCAATTTTTCTTTGCATTACCCCCTAAACTAAGATCTTCTCTCCCCTCCAGTTCATTTAGGGTTCCAGAACACAGTATAGAATCAGAATATTAGATCACAGAAACATTTGCCTTTCTCCTTAAGCAGGCTAGTTGAATTCCACTCTTTTGAGTAATAGTGAATTAAATGTGCTTTTATGAGACTATATAATGGATTCAAAACTGGCAACACTTATTAAAATTGATAACTTATCCACCATTTTATCTGGAATAATTAAAAGCCACATCAATCTATAAAAATAGTAATCATATACACCAAATGACATTGAATATCATAATCCAATAAACTTACCCAATGCACCTGGACCAGCTAACAGAAATTCCTCTCGACCAATCCGCTTTACAATCGGTCTTTTGTCCTCACTATTATATGGAAACAGGTCCTGTGAAGTTCCTGTGTTATAACTCAAAATAATATATTGGGTGCTCATTGCCAAGCAAAGGAAGTACCCATCTGCGGCTATAGCAACAGGCTGCTCCGGTGTGGAAACTTCTTTTATTAACTGGACACGGTCCTCATGCACTGCATATATTTGTACAGTTTTCCGCTTCATTGAAATGGCACAAACCTCAACACAGAAAGGATCTCCAGTCACTGGGTTCTCGTTCACAGCAAATGCAGTTATTCCTCTGATTTTAGCTCCTGATTGTACAGGCTCCAGGTTGATCATATTCAATAAAACCACAGTATTGTCACATAGAACCATAAGTCTATTCATAGCAGACGCTGCCTTTAGCTCATTCACAGCTTTTTTTAGCCCCAGATATTTGTGTAGCTGTTTTGTTGGAGTAAACGCAAGTCTCCCTGAGGTGGATGCTTTTTCTTCCAATAGAAAGTGATAAATACAGCAGTCACTTGTTCCTACATAAAGATTCTTCCCACAACATTCAATGCAGTCAATGGACATCCAAGTTTTGTCTCCTATCAGCAGATCCTGCCCAAGCACAGGAACAAGTTCAAATGCCTTCACACTCATTGTGTCTTCTCAGTCATCTAAAAAGGGACAACAATATAATGAATCATAAAATACATGCACTATCAAAACAATACAGCCTCAAACCCCTCGAAATTAATGCCATCCTTAGCTATTTTTTTAAAAAAATGTTGACTAAAACTAGTTCTATAAGGTGCCCTAATTCAACATACAAAAAGAAAATCATCCCACGATCCTATCCACAAAAGCGGTATCTAAAACTTTTCAACAGAACTAACAGCAACAGAACTGGTGAATTCATTACTGCAGTGGTAACTACACAGCTTAGGTTTTAATAGAAAAATTATGGAACTTGTGATTTTGGTAACATGACTATTTAATGCACCACAGTTAATTCACAAACCTCAAAATACTGAATCGCATCCTTAACATTAGGTGAAACAGCAGAGCACAGGAAAAGAGAAGGAACAAAAGAGTGACAATGTGTTATTCAGGTCATTATGGCCAAGTCTCTCTGGCATGGAGTCAACTCCAAGACAACACGTGACAATGGAAGTGAATCAACCTTCAAACTTGGCTCACTAAAGGAACCTGAATATGTAGATCTGTCATTGTGGGCTCTGATTCTTCCTAATCATAGGAAATAATTCTATAAGCCAATGCCCCAACAAGTGTAGTCATCCTGGCTGGAGAAGCTTATTAATACTGTAAGCTACTAGACAGCATGGTTGTAGCTAGTAAAACTCCACAGTATTTCTACATTCACGTAGAATTCCTGTTGCTTGGGCATTTGCAAACCTGTGCCTCAGTTATTAGGGCTCATTAGATGTTTATTTTATTCATGATAAACCCCTTACAGACTTAACCATATGTGCTCAACTCACCAGTCATAGTAAAAAGATAATGTCTGACTACTGACCAAGTCATCTGGCAACAATTTCAAAAATCACCAAGTTTTTTCCAATAACTATGATGTAAAAGATAATCTGTAAAGTAAATGACAGTAATGGGTCAATATACAGCTTTGATGAAAAAGCCTATGTAACTATTCTGACAACCTTTAAGTCAATGCCAACATGATTGTGAAATTAAATGCTGGATATCAAATCAATGCAATCTACACTGGAATTCTATTGAAATAAAATCTTCACAACATGCTGAAACACTTAGTCACAAATGTTTTGAATCAACTACTAGCCTTTCCTTCAACAGCTCAATAAGTAAATGTGGTGCAGTGCTCAGCTAAACAAACAAGCAGAGTCCAAGATTTAATTCTTTCCTGAGCCGAATTAGCTTATCTCAGCTGGAGTAGCAATGCAGTAAATTATGTCTCCAGTTGGAAGTGCTACATGGCTGGACTCAGTTGCTATGTACCCAGCAGCTAATACTCATTGTTATGAAGCACAGGAACAGGAGTAGACTATTTAGCCCCTCGAACCCGGTCTGCCGTTGAGATGAGATCATGGTTGATAGGTTACTTAACTCCATATACCTGCCTTTGCCCCATATCCCTTAAAACTTCTGTTTAATGAGTCTATCACTCTCAGATTTATTAACAATTGGCCTGGGCTCAACTGCCATTTGTGGAAGTGTTCCAAACTTCTACCATCCTGTGTGTGGAGATGCCTTTCCTAGCCTCATTCCTGAAAAGTCTGGCTGTAATTTTTAAATTTTTAATTTGAAACTATGACCCCTAGTCCTAGACACCTCAACCAGCAGAAATAGTTACCATCTACCCTAAGCATTCCCCTTAATATCTGGAAAACTTTGATCAAGTCACCTAAGCTTCTAAGTTTGAGGGAATAGAACACTAGTTTGTGTAACTGCTCCCTGTAAATTAACCCATGGAATCCAGGTATCATTCAAGTAAATCTACACTGCCAATATATCCTTCCCAAAATGTGATGCCCAGGACTGCTCACAGTACTCTAGGTGTAGTCTGACCAAGTCTTTGTATAGCTGAAGCACAATTTCTGCCCTGTCGTATTATAGCCCTCTAAATATAAAGGCCAGCAATCCATTAGCTGTTTTGATTGTTTTCTCCAAATGTTCAAGACATTTTAACGATCTATGTACTTGGGCCCTCAAATCTCTATAGGTCGCCATTTTTTTCTAGAAATAAACCTGATCCATGCAATCACTTGGCAATATAGAACTTAAATATTGTTGAAAAGAGAGACATGTTATCGAAGCTTTTTGTCTTCGAGTGCACTCATCAGGACAAATGGAAGAATGCCAAATTTCAAATGATCACACAATTCATACAACAGGAAAAGAGGGTGCTGATTGGTTGGCGAGTCAACTCTGATTGGCCGAGACTTTGCCACTGACAAAGCAACGGGGAACTATAGGCTCCCCAAGCTAATTCAAAGGTAACTTCAAGGTAATTCAAAGCTTGAACATAATCTTTTTTTTTGCAGAGAATAAGCCCCTGCATATGAATGTATGTCGTTTCTAACAAATTAGCCTGGAAAGGCAAAGCATCTCAAAAATTTGAACAACCAGTTAAGCAAGCTGTTTCACACTGCTACTATGCAGTGGCTACTCACATGGCATTTTCTACTAACAGGGTGCTGTCGTCAGTCCAAAGCTGTCAGTTTTGCTTATTTGCTTAACCTTTTGACATCTTTATAATTTTATGCTTCCATCTGCACTGCTTACAATGCCACCTATCATTGTCATTGACAAACTTGGCTATGTAGTTTTCTACTCTGAGTCGTTCATAAATACAGTGAATAATTGAGGCCCCAAAACATCTTGCAGAACACCACTTATAGTAGCCAATATTGGCTGCCCAATATCTCTACTCTCTTGCTTTCTGCCACTCAGCCAATTTCCTAAACAAGTCAATAATTAGCCTTCAATTCCATCAGCTTCTGTCTCTCTTCGGGGGCTTTATCAGATGACTTCTGGCAGAACATATAAATAACATCCATAGACACTTGCCTGCCCACTACTTTAAGTCACTTCTTCAAAAAATTTGATCAGGTTCATCAAGTGTGGCCTACCCTTTAAACTCCATGTTGGCTCTCTTTAAATCAGTTGAAAAGTTAAGGTGTTCATCACTATCCTTAATTGTAGACTCTAGTAATTTCCTGACAACAGATGACACAGGGCAACACAGACCTAATGGTCACTTAAGAGAAGTATCAGAGGCCTGTTGGCGCTCATGAAACTAACCTTGTATGGATCACCACCTTCTGCAGAAAATAAAATTGGAAAAATAATTATTGACCATGTAAATAGTTAGAGCCAATCCAACATCCATTTATATACTGACATAGATATTTGTGACCCATTGCACAATTCCAAGTACAACCATACAGTTTAAATGTGACAAAGCATGAAATGTCTAAAATGCAGCTATCTTACAAAAAATTAATAAGCTCTTAACAAAATGAAATGTCCCAAGGCGCTTTACAGGAGTGTTAAACAAAGTTCTGAAGTTCTGTGACTGAGGTTGGAGTGATTTTGGTTTTGGATTGTGTGGCAAATTCAAAAAAAAGTGCAAGGAACAGCACAAAGCATTGTACATAGCCTTTTGTGACCTTACCAAAACTTTATACCATCAACCATGAAGGCTTATGGAGTATCTTTGTCAAATTTGACTGCCCTCAAAAATTTGGTATCATCCTTTACCTATTCTATGATGATTTGCAATCTGTGATCTTCACCAATGGAGCCACCACAAACCTTATCACTGTAAAACAAAAACAAAAATACCTGGAAAAACTCAGCAGGTCTGGCAGCATCTGCGGAGAGGAGCACAGTTAACGTTTCGAGTCCGAACGACCCTTCAACATAACTAAGTAAAAATAGAAGAGAGGTGAAATATAAGTTGGTTTAACTGGGGGGGGGGGGGGGGGCAAGTAGAGCTGGATAGAGGGCCAGTAATAGATGGAGATAACCAAAAGATGTCACAGACAAAAGAACAAAGAGGTGTTGAAGGTGGTGATATTATCCAAGGAATCTGCTAATTAAGGGTAGAAAGCAGGACAAGCAAGGTACAGATAGCCCTAGTGGGGGTGGGGTGGAGTGAAGGAATCGAAAAAGGCTAAAAGGTAGAGATAAAACAATGGATGGAAATACATTTTAAAAATAATGGAAGTAGGTGGGAAAAGAAAAATCTATATAAATTATTGGAAAAAAGGGGGGTGAAATCGGAAAGGGGGTGGGGATGGAGTTCAACAATTTTAGATCATGAACTCTCTCCTCCATCCCCACCCCCTTTTTTCCAATAATTCATATAGATTTTTCTTTTCCCACCTACTCCTATTATTTTTAAAATGTATTTCCATCCATTGTTTTATCTCTACCTTTTAGCCTTTTTCGATTCCTTCACCCCACCCCACCCCCAACTAGGGCTCTCTGTACCTTGCTTGTCCTGTTTTCTACCCTTAATTAGCACATTCCTTAGATAATATCACCACCTTCAACACCTCTTTATTCTTTTGTCTGTGACATCTTTTCGTTATCTCCACCTATCACTGGCCCTCTATCCAACTCTACTTGCGCCCCCCCCCCCCCCCCCCCCCCCCCCCGCCACTTAAACCAATTTATATTTCACCTCTCTTCTATTTTTACTTAGTTCTGTTGAAGGGTTGTTCGGACTCGAAACGTTAACTGTGCTCCTCTCTGCAGATGCTGCTGGACCTGCTGAGTTTTTCCAGGTATTTTTGCTTTTGTTTTGGATTTCCAGCATCCGCAGTTTTTTGCTTTTATCTCTGAAGACTGGGGTCAGACAACGCTGTATCATTGCACTAACTCTCTTCTCCATTTTCCTAACTGCAATACTGCATCCCACCACCAGCAAATTAGCTACAGGAATGGAGATAATCTATAGAACAGACAGGAAGCCATTCGGCCGCCTTCAATCCAAAACGAAAATCACTCCAACCTCAGTCACAGAACTTCAGATGACGCTTGTGTGTGTGCTCACTCAGAAATTGAGCTCCAGATTATTGTTGACTCCTCCTGCGAAGCATAAGAAAATGGGTCTTCCACTAAACACCCAAGAAACTAAGGTTCCCTTCCAACCAGCTCCCAAAGCACAACACCTCCCCCCATCAATCAAGATCAATGGCGATATTATGGAAAATGTGGGCCAATTCCCATATCTCAGGAGCCTCCTCCCAACAAAGGCAGACACGGACGACAGAATTCATTATCACCTCCAACGCTCAGCCTTTGGCCAACTGAGGAAAAGAATATTTGAAGATCAGGATCTCAAACGCAAGACTAAGGCCATGGTTTGCCAGGAAGCAGTGATCCTTGTGCTCCTCTATGCTTCGGAGACTTGGACAACCTATAGCAGGCACCTCAAAGCACTGGAGAAATACCACCAGCGGTGCCTTCGCAATATCCTTAAAATCCAGTGGCAAGAAAGATGGTCCAACAGCAGTGCCCTCTCCCAAGACTACATGCCCAGCATCAAGGTGCTAATCATTCAAAACCAGCTCCGCTGCGCAAGACAAGTCGCTCATATGCTTAACACCAGACTTCTGAAGCAGCTGAGCCACCCAGAACTCGATTGCGGCAGGAATCGTCCAGGAGGATGGAGGATACGCTTTAGGAACGCACTCAAAGCATCCTGAAGAGGTCAAACATCCATGTCCCCACCAACTCAACGGAGCCCCTGACTTCTGACCAACCAAAACAGTGAAGGCTCACCCCAGAAGTCACTTAAACATTAAAAGACTTCAGCCAGAACTTGCAGAGGCGAAGTCCAGGAGTCGGAGAGACCATCCAACTTCTAAGCAACCCATCTACCCAACCCTCCAAGCTGCACCTGTCCTGCATGTAGCAGAGTCTGCAGATCACACATTGGATTTATCAGCCATCTTAGAACTCGTTGAACCGGAATGGAAGCAAGTCATCCTCAATCCGAGGGACTGCCAGAACTGCCCAAGAAAACAAAATCAGGAGATATTAGGTCAGGTGACAGGTAGATTTTAAGTGCCTTAAAGCAGGAGAGTGAGGTAGAGAGGCAGAGTGGTGTAGGGAGGGAATTCCAGAGCTTGGGGCCTAGGCAAGTGAAAGCATGGCCACCAACGATGGAGTCATTACAATATGGAATGCACAACAAGCCAGAATTAAAGAAGAGTTGTGGGGCTGGAGGAGATTACAGAAATAGAGAGGGTCAAGGCCTTGGAGGGATTTCAAAACGAGGACAAGAATTTGAAACTCTTAATGCAATTCTATGATAATTCCAGCCCTGGAGTTTAGAGGAAAAGCAGAAAATGGGCCAGGGGGTGGGGGGGAATAAAGAAATAAAGGATGCCAGCTGTTGCTTGTCCCAGTCTCCTCAGCGTAAACATGGAATTGTTGAGACCAAAAATGTTCAGTAATGAGGAAGATTGACTGGTGTCTCAACTGGGGCATAACTAAATGAAAATGCTAAACTTCTTTAACCGTATTTGTTAATTGTCAAGCTTTTGTATATCTAAAACCATAACAATGGTGAAAAAGACCATTCTCCCCATCCTGCTAATTGTTTTCAAGAGGCCATAGAGTGAACTTTACTAATCCCCCGATATGAACAATTTTCCTGTTGAAAATTTCTGCTCCAGCGCCCTACTTGACTCTGAGCCAAGCTTCCAATTCTACATCCTCTCCATCACAAAAGACGACCAATTCCATCTCCCTAACATCACTCGCCTCCAGCCACGCTTCAGACCACCTGCAGCTGATGCTCTCAATCAAGTTCTTGCTCCTTTCAGACTCAGCTATTCAAATACTCTGCTGGCCAGTCTCTCAACTGCTATGCTTCCTGTACATAAGCCTTGTACTGAGATTCTGATATTTCACTTCATTTTGGAGGGGGAGTGTGGGATAGAAACAGGGAGAACTTAAATTGTGCCAACTTTGGCTGAAAGATAATGCTCTTGCTTGAATCATAAGACCCTGCGTCCAAGGAGATAATCTAGACTGATAATTCAGTGCCGTACTGAAGGAGTACCGCACTATCAAGGGTGTCAAATATCAGATGCAGCTGCAAACTGAGGCCACATAAAAGACCCAGAGCAATATTTATAAATTAGGGGCATTCTCAGTATGTCCTGATTTATTTTATGCCTCAGCTTGCTCCACCAGGACAGCTTCTCGAATCATATCTTATTGATGTTGTGTGGGATCCAGTTGTGCAAAGGTGGGCACATTTCCCTACATTACAACAACAACTACTTCAAAAGTTACTTCATAGGCTGTGAAACACTTTCGACAACCCAAAAATATGAAAGGTGCTATATAAATACAGGTTACACATAAAACACATCACATTATACAACAGTTTCCAAAACTCATGGTTGCAATGTGGCGGGCTGCTGTATCCAACAGGTAATGCCTACATAATGTATCTTCTCCATTGGTAGTACTGTAGCATTCCCCTTAACTGGGGTTTCTGCTCTTTCTTCAAATTATGTCCCTGCAAACAGTTCCAACTTTTATGAGTAATTTTAATACTCAGTTTGAATGCATTTTTCAGTTGCGCAACTTCAGCTCAGAGGTTTGTCATACAGAAATAAACAATCTGCACCCAGTCAGTGCCCCTCTCAGCTTTGCTTTAATAATCTGTTAATTGGTTCTTTGCCCCACATTATTCAGGTCTGTCTGGATATCAAAGTCTCATGACCCCTGGGTTATGACATGAAGAGTGAACAAATAAATAGCCCAGGAAAGAATATGGGAGGGATACCAGGGTGCACAAAATACTGGGAGAGACAGATAGCACGAGTATAAGAAATAGTAAATTAAT
Source organism: Carcharodon carcharias (assembly GCF_017639515.1). NCBI lineage: Eukaryota > Metazoa > Chordata > Chondrichthyes > Lamniformes > Lamnidae > Carcharodon > Carcharodon carcharias. The sequence continues at coordinate 70,773,438 of NC_054477.1, read as the reverse complement.
AGATGGAAATGGAGTAAGAGAGAAAGTCATGAAGTCTAAGTCAGTGTTACTGTGCATGTATGTGAACGCACAGAGTATAGTAAATAAGATAAGGAAGTTACAAGAGCAGATTACTGTGAGGAAATATGATGTGGCGATAACAGAGACCTGGCTCAATGAAGGGCAGGACTGGGTGTTAAATATTCCTGGCTGTTAAACAGGCGTTCAGAAAAGATGGGAAAGGAAGAAAAGGAGGAGGGGTGGCAGTATTGCTTAAGGAGAGCACGGCACTGCTGGAGATAGAGGATGTCCCAGAGGGTTCAAAGACAGAATCAATTTGGCTGGAGCTAAGGAACAAAAAGGGTGCAATTATATTGCTCGGTGTAGTCTATAGACTGCCAACTAGTGGGACAGATGTAGAGGAACAAATCTGCAGGGAAATTACAGAGAGATGCAGATATTATGGAGTAGTTATTATGGGGGACTTTAATTACCCGAAAGTAGACTGGGACAGTAGTATTGTAATGGGCGGAGAGGGGCAAGAGTTCCTAAATTGCATTCAGGAGGATTTTCTACAGCAGATGTCCAATCCAACAAGAAAAGACGCACTGTTGAACCTGGTTCTTGGAAATGAGGTGGGCCAAATAAATCAAGTGTCAGTGGGGGAACATTTAGAAGACAGTGATCATTGTATCGGTGTGTTTAGGTTGACGGTAGAAAAGGACAATGTGCAATCCAGAGTAAGAATAATTAACTGGGGGAGAGCCAACTTAAATGGGGCATGAAGAGGACTGGGCCGGATACACTGAAACCAAGGGTTGGCAGGAGAAACTGTGGCTGAACAATGGGCTATCTTCAAAGAAATGGTTCAGGGACAGTCAAGGTATATTCCCTCAAAATGGAAAGGTAAGGCAAACAAATCCAGAGCTCCCTGGATGAAAAAGGAGGTAGAAATTAAGACGAAGAAGAGGAAATGTGCTTATGACAGGTGTCAGGTAGGAAATTGAGAACCAAGTGGAATACAGAAGCTTCAGAGGGGAGGTAAAAAAACAAATAAGAGAAGCAAAGGGGGATTATGAGAAAAGACTGACAGCCAACCTAAAGGGGAATCCCAAAATCTTTTTTGACACACAAATAGTAAGAGGGTGGTAAAAGGAGGAGTACGGTTGATTAGGGCCCAAAAGGGGGTTTACATGTGGAGGCAGGGGTCATGGATGAGGTGTTAAATGAATACTTTGCATCTGTCTTTGCCAAGGAAGTAAATGCTACCAAGGCCATGGTGATACAGGAGGAAACTGTCACTAGAAGGGTTCAAAATTGATAAGGAGGAACAGTTGGATAAGCTGTCAGTACTTAAAAGTTGACAAAGCATTGGGACTGGATGAGATGCATCCAAGGATATTGAAGGAAGTAAGAAAGCATATTGCAGGGGAACTTTCAGTTTTCCCTAGACTCAAGGGAGGTGCCAGACGACTGGAGAATTGTGCCCTTGTTCAATAAAGGTTGCAAGGATAAGTCCAGCAACTACAGACCAGTCAGCCGTGGAGAAGCTTCTTGAAACCATAATTCAAGATAGAATTAATAGTCACATGGAAAAACGTGTGTTGACTAGGAAGAGCCAGCATGGATTTCTAAAGGGGAAATAGTGTTTAACTACTTGGAGTTTTTTTTTTGAAGAGCTAACAGAGAGGTTTGATGAGGGTTATGCTGTTGATGTGGTGTACATGGACTTTCAAAAAGCATTTGATACAGTGCCACATAACTGACTTGAGAGAAAAGTTATTGCTCATGCAATAAAAGGGACAGTAACAACATGGATACAAAATTAGCTGAGTAATAAGAAATGGAAGATAACGGTTAATGGATATTTTTTGGGCTAGAGGAAGAATGTAGTGGAGTTCTCCAGGATCGGTATTGGAACCCTTGCTTTTCCTAATATATATTATGATCTAGATCTTGGTGTGCAAGGGACAATTTCAAAATTTGCAGATGATGTGAAACTTGAAAGCAATGTAAACTATGAAGGACAATATAGAACTTAAAAAGGATAAATAAGTTGGTGGAGTGTACAGATAGGTGGCTAATAAAGTTCAATGCAGAGAAGTGTGAGTTGATGCATTTTAGTAGGGAGAACATGGAGACACAATACTACGTAAGGGGTACAATTCTTTAGGGGTGCAGGAGCAGAAGGACCTGGGTATATATGTGCATAGGTCATTGAAAGTGGCAGGACAGGTGGAGAGCAGTTAATAAAGCATATAGTATCCTAGGCTTTATTAATAGGGGTACAGAGTACAAGGGCAGGGAGATTATGCTGAGCTTATATAAGACACTAGTTAGATCTGGGCTGGAGTATTATGTACAATTCTGGGCGCCACACTATAGGAAGGATGTGAATGAACCGAAGAGAGAGTGCAGAAGAGGTTTACAAGAATAGTTCCAGGGATGAGAAACTTCAGTTATGAAGATAGATTGGAGAGGTTGGGGCTGTTCTCCTTGGATAGGAGAAGATTAAGAGAAGCTTTGATAGAGGTGTTCAAAATAATGAGGGGCCTGGATAAATTAGATAGGGAGAAGCTGTTCCTGCTTGTAAAAGGATAGAGAACAAGAGGGTACAGATTTAAAGCGATTTGCAAAAGTAGTAAATGTGACGAGAGAAAAATCTTCTTTCACACAGGGAGTGCTTTGAGTCTGGAATGCATTGCCTGGAAGTGTGGTGGAGGCAAGTTCACGTGAGGCATTCAACAGGGTATGAGATGATTATTTGATTGGAAACAATGTTTCCAAAGATACGAGGAATAAGCAGGAGATTGGTCCTAAGTCATAATGCTCATTCGGAGAGCCGATGCAGACATGATGGGCCGATTGGCTTCCTTCTGCGCCGTAACATTGTGATTCTTTTAAAAACCTGTAACAGCAAAAAAATACTTTATTGTCCAGTGCTGTGCAATTTCAACAAAGTTTCTTTTGTCTTGATAGAATTTTGTTACTGGTTGCTCAGCATCATTTTAAATAGAGAAATAAATTAATAACTGCATCCACACTTATGTCTTTGGTAGAGAAAAAAAATACCTTGTACAAAGGAAGCCAACAATTCATTACTCTTTGTCCCATTCCCAATCAACCTATTGCAGCTGGTGAGCACTTTCATCCACCATGCTCACATGTCCAATCCAAAGCAAGACAGTGCCTACACTTTTCCTTTCAATAAAATGGTCAGTGGTCAGGATTATCCTCAAATCTGCTTCCACTTCACTGGCGCTACATCACTAGCAAAGTGGGAGCAGATACAAGGAATTTCCCAGTGAATGAGTTCCAATAATATGACTGAACTTCATATTAAAGCCCAAAAATATACAGCAGCAGAATTAAACAGTTTTGTCATTCTAGTTATTTTAAGTATTTAGGGTTACCAGCTACCAAATCATGAAGCCTGGCAGATGTCATCCTCATTGAGGGACTGATGATAATAACGACCACAACCACTTATACCTACACTCACAGTAATGATGCAAAATGCTGCTAGAAAAAGGAGGCACTTATGGATTAAGAATCCATGAAGGAGGCAGCTCAGCAAAACAAATCTGATATGAGTCAGTTTCAGTGACTCGCCTCTGAGTCAAAGTTGTGGGTTCAAACCCCTCCGCTGAGACTTGAGCACAAAATCAATGCGATAGAATGCTGCACTATCAGAGGTATAATTCTTCAGATTAGAATTGAACAAAGGCACCTTCAGATAAATGAAAACGATTCAATAACACTACTTGAAGATCAGGGGAGTGGCCTCGAGAACATTTACAACTCAACCAAAATGAATCAGAAAAAGAAAGAATCATAGAATGGTTACAGCATAGAAGGCTGCTATTCGGCCTGTACATCTACCGTGGTTCTCCGCAAGACTCACTCAGCTAGTCCCGCTCCCGCACCTTTCCCCCATAGCCATGCAGATTTATTCACTCCAGATAATTATCCAATTCCCCTTTGAAAGTCATGATTGAATCTGCCTCCACCACACTCTCAGGCAATACATTCCAGATCCTAACCACGCACTACACAAATTTTGATGGCAGCACCGTTTCTCATGTTGCCTCTGGTTCTTCTGCCTTTCACATATTATGTTTCCTCTGCTTCTCAATCCTTCTGCCAACAGGAACAATTTTGCCTTATTCAGATCCCTTGTGATTTTGAACAGGTCTATCAAAACTCCCTTCAGCCTTCCCTTCTGAGGAAAACAGCTCAAGCTATCCTCATGACTGAAGTCCCTCACCCCTAGAGCCAGTCTCGTAAATCTTTTCTGCACCCCCTCTGGTGCCTTCACATCTTTCCCAGGTGCCCAAACCTGGAGATAATGCTCCAGTTCAGGCTGAACCAGTGTTTTATACAGATTTATCATAACGTCTTTGCTGCTGTGTCTTTATCTAAAAAGTCCATGATCTCATATGCCGTATTAATTGCTTTCTCAAACTGCCCTGCCATCTTTAATGATTTGTGCACATATACGCTCGCCAGGTCCCTCTGCTATACCCTTTATTTTGCCTCGCCTCATTCTTCCTACCAAAATGAATCACTTCACATTTCTCTGCATTAAATTTCATCTTCCACCTGTTTGCCCGTTCCAACAGCCTATGTCCTCAAAGTCTATCTCTAACCTCACATTTCACAGTACTTCCAAATTTTGAAAATTGTGCTTTCCACACTCAAGTCTAATCCATTAGCATAGATCAGAAAAAGCAGTTGCTCCTAATATCGAGTCCTGGGGTACTTCACTGTATACTTTCCACTAGTCTGAAAAACAATCCATTTACCTATTCACAACTCTCTGCTGTCTATCACTCAGCAAACTTTGTATCCATGCTGCCACTGTCCCTTTTGTTCCATGGGCTTTATCTTTGATGATAAGCCTGTTATGTGTCACTTTATGAATTGCCTTTTGGAAGTCCACGTACAATACAATAGCCTCATTACCCTCATCAGCCCTCTTATACCACATAAAAAAAACTATTTACCCTTAACAAATCAATGCTGGCTTTCTTACTAAATCTATACTTTCCCAAGTGACTTAATTTTGTCCCGGATTATCATTTCTAAAAGCTTAGTCATTAATTAGCTTAGACTGACTGGCCTATAGTTGCTGGATTTATCCTTACACACTTTTTTGAACAAGGGTGGAATATTTGAAATCTTCTAGTCCTTTGGCACTACCCCTATAGCTAAGCAAGATTGGAAGATGATGGCCAGCGTGTTCACAATTTCCACCTTTACTTCCCTCAGTATCTTCGGATGCTGCCATCAGGTCTTGGAAACTTACCAATGTTAAGTACAGCCAACGTGCTAAAACTTCCTCCTTTATCAAATTTTAGACCAGTCTCAACAGCCTTCTTTTTCATTATGAAATATGCAGCATTTTCTTCCTTGGTAATAACAGGTGCAAAGTATTCAATTTAGTTCCTCACCCAGGTTCTTTGCTCCATGCACAAATCTGCTTTTTGGTCTTTAAGTGACCCCACTCTTCTTTTCACCACCCTTACTCTTCACATAAATATGGAAGACTTTTGGATTCCCTTCAATGTTAGCTGTCAGTCTCTTCTCATACTCTCGCTTTGCTTCTCTTATTTCCTTTTTCACTTCCCCTATGAACTTTCTACATCCTGCTTCTCACTTGTAATATCGATCTGTCATATGTACCTTTTTTCTGCTTCATCTTACGCTCCCTTTTGTCATCCACGGAGCTCTGGCATTGTTTGTCCTACCATTCTCCATTGCAAGAATGTACCTTGACTGAAGTCAAATCATCTCGTTAAAGGCAGCCCATTGTTCTGTTAAAGTTTTGCTTGTCAATTTTTGACTCCAATTTACCTAGGACAGATCTGTTCTCAGCCCACTGAAATTAGTCCTCTCCCAATTAATTCTTTTTACTCTGGATACCTCCCTGCCTTTTTCATAGCTGACTGAAACCTTATGGTACTATGAACACAATTTCCTAGATGTTCCACCACTGACACTTGATCCACTTGACCCACCTTATTTCCCAGGTCCAGCAATTCCTCCTTCCTTGTAGGACTGGAAACACACTGATCCAGAAAATTCTCCTAAACCCACTTCAAAAGCTCTTCTCCCTCTCTTCCCTTTACGCTATTACTATCCTAGTCTACATTAGGATGACTAAAAGTCCCCATTTTAACTATGCTACAATTTTTTTTGTATTTTTCTGTAATATCCTTGCAAATTTACTCTTCTATATCTTCCCCCTAGTTGGTAGTTTCAAGAAAATATCTCTATTGTTTCTTAGTTCTAACCAGAGATTCAGTCCTCAATCCCTCTCTGACATCCTAACTCATCAGCACTGTAATATTCACTTGAGTCAATATTATCACATCTCCTCCTTTCTTTCCTTCCCAATCTTTTCTGAACATCTTGTATCAAGGAATATATAGTACCTAGTTCTGCCATTTTTGAGCCACATTCCCTTTATCACCATAACATTACAGTCTCACTTGACTATCTGCACCTGCAGCTTACCAACCTTATTCACTACACTCCATGCATTTATATACATTACAATAAACTTAATTTACCCTTATTGCATTCCTTCTTACTCTGACCCCATCACTCACATTATCTGTCTCTCCCAATTCTTTACGTATCTTGTTTTTTCTCCCTGTTACACACCCCCCCTGATTCCGATCCCCTGCCAAGTTAGTTTAAACCCTCCCCAATAGCACAAGCAATCCAGCCCACAAGGAACTAAATACAGATTCTGTTCATTAGTATATGGCTCTTTCTGGGACCTTGCTGCACATAAATTATCTGCTCTATTTCCTACATTACAACAGTTTTTGGTAGTGTGTTCAATAGTTTGGGCAAACATGAATGCCATTTTATAAAGCCTGATTTTTTTTCCTTTAAAACATAACAAAATAATTATTTCCTCCCAAAAGACAAGTTGAATACACAAACTCAGTCCAGACAGACAGAATTGTCAAACAGATACAACATGAAGAACCAAACCTCCGCACTGACCCAACAGCAGAACTCTCTGGCTTCATCCTCTCTTGAAAACAGTGGACAGCACACAACCAAATCTGCACAGGGCATGGATAATGCAGCCACTTGCTCCATAAGTAGATGGCGAGGGATATGTGAAGTGCAATTGTGGCCACAAGCCCCAGACCATGGTACACATCACATTAACCAGCCTATTTAAGATCTGTTGTGAGAAGGACCTTATTTCACCATTCAGCATCTCAGGAGGCCATTGAATGGATGGCCAAATTAGACACTGCGTTATAAGTTTCTTTCGTCGTACGGAACTAAAACTCAATAACAGAATAAACCTGTGGCACCAATATTTAACTGAAAATGATTCAGATTCACCTATGGACGTGTAAATACAGCTGGTTTCTTAATCCCCACTGAATCGACGCTGTCCCTTTAACCCTTCCTCAACGCGACACCGAGTTCTGTTTTTCATCCCTCTCAGTATTCGGTAACCCCTACAGATTTTAATCCAATTAGATATCGCCAACTACCAGGTCCTCAACCCCAATGACCTCCTTCTCTTACCCAAGCCTCTCGATCCCAGCCCCACACCTGACGTCCTCCTGCTGACATCCGGCGCCCTCCCATGTGTTTCCGATCACGTGATATCTGATATCTGAGGCGAGCCCAGTCCGGGGTGTCACGTGATCTTGACTGTTAACGCCCTCCCCCCCCTTTCTTCCTCCTCCTCCTCTTCCTCCCCGGGAGGCGGCGCTGCCGGCTCCCTTGGACTGGTCTGCTCATTGCCCAAAGTCCCCGCTGGGCGTCGCTCACTCCCCCTCCCCTCACTGGGAGTCAGGTTCGCGCCAGCGCAGTATCTCAGAACAGGCGGCTCCCTGGCTGTGACGTCGAGCTCTGTTTGGTCGGAGTGTAGATCACGTGGCACTAGCATTCTGGGAGATTTGGAAGATGGCGGTTGCAGTGGCTGGAATGAAGGAGTTTGATTCGCAGCTGCTGCTGCACCCGGAGCTCCTGTCTGGGGAATTCCTCCTGCACCTTCTACAGCAGGTGAGGCGATGAGGAGTGTACACCGCTTTACACTCCTATACTCTGAGCCACAAAAGGAGGTTGCAGACGGGCAGTTTTACAGGGCCTGGACCCTGGGAGGGGGTGCTTGTTGTCGTGTTTGCTGGTGTTTCCTATGGGAAATTGGATCCAATCCAGTCATCACCTGAAATAAACAAGCGAACCAACGGACCACTAAACCTGGGACAGTCGCCACTGTCACTGGACAGGTCCGAGATTGGGCACACTGGCAGCAATCCATTCTTGAACTAAACTAAGCTTGTATATTTATGACAAAAACAGACTTGGTCGGTGACAAAGCAAACTCATCCAGTTTGGATAGTACAAAAGCAAAATACTGCAGATACTGGAAATTTGAAATAAAAATAGAAGGATGAAGGATCATCGACCTGAACCTCAGTTTCTTTCCACACATGCTGCCTGATATGCTGAGTATTTCCTGTTTTTATGACCAATTGGAAAATTTTGCCTTAGTTGTGCTTTTTCAAAGTCTCAAGGAGCACAACTAAAGATTGGATTCTTGCAATTTTAGTGATAAGGTTAGGTTGGAGAAGCTGGGGTTGCCTTCCTTGGAGAAAAGGAGATTGAGGGGAGATTTGGTAAAAGCATACAAGATTATGACAAGTTTAGATAAGATAGACAAAGTAAAGTTGTTCCCTTTAGCTGGCAGTACAAGGATTAGCGGATACGGATTTAAGATTTTGAGGGTTTAAGGGGATGTGAAGAAAAACTTTTTATGCAGCAGATGGCAATGACCTTGATCTCACTGCCCATGAGGGTGGTGAAAGTAAAGAAAATGATTTCAAAAGAAAATTGGATGAGCGTTTGAGGAAAATAAACTTGTAGGGCTACAGGAAAAGAATGGGACTGACTGGATTGCTTTACTGAGAGCTGGCATGGACTTGTTGGGCTGAATGGCCTTCCTTGTGCCACCACGATTATGACTGATTTGAAAATTTCCTCATGTTTTTCCTTTTGCCTTGATATTTCCTTCTTAATTAAGGTGGCAGTCATAGAGTGCAGTAGTTAGGAAAATACAATAATTAACTACTGAAAGAGGGCAAGATTAGGTAATGATGTCCTGAATTTATGTTGTAGACGTCTGACGTCTAACAGGTTCTGTACTAATAGCCAGATATGAGGGTCTTCACTCAGTATTAAATATCAATATTAAATAAAATGAGTTACTAAGGATGATCGTTTAACACATTTGATATGGGCTTATTTCCCTTCAAATTGTTCCAACTGGGTTTCCTTCAGTTGTGATTTAGAATGAGTGCGAATAGATCAAAGTCATTGCATTTTGCAACTATGAAATATCACACTAAACCTGTGGATTTCAGCATGGGGCCTCAATCTCCACATTCTGTTGAATCTGAGGCATTACTGTTTCATCAGTTACTGTGTCATCAGGGAGTTGATAACGTTGAATTTGTTGGAGCTGCACTTTACCCGACAAGTGGAGAATATTCAATCGCACTCCTGACTTATGCCTTCTAAGTGGTGGACAATCCTTGGGGAGCCAGGAAATAAGTTGCAGAATTCACTGCAGAATTCTTAACCTCTTGTAGTCACAAATTTTATATGGCTAGTCCAATTATGTTTCTGCTCAATGGTAACCCTCCCCCCCAGGATATTGATAGTGGATAACTGAGCAATGGTAATGTCATTCACTGTCAAGGGGAGATGGTTAGATCCTTTCTTATTGGAGATGGGCTTGGGGTTGTGTTACAGTGAATAGTTGGCAAATAACATGTACAGTATTGCAGTTATCAAGTACAATTGTTTGTGGAATTTAACTAGATCTGCATGATTTTCTTTAGAGAAAAATAACCACCGAGAACCTGCATGATGCAGAGAAGGATCAGATTGTGGAAGTCTACATTCAGCATGTCATTCCACTGCCGCAGAGAGAGCTGCCCAAGAATAGATGGGGAAGAATGATGGCTGAGAAAAGAGGACAACAGTCCATGTGTGCTACAGAGAGTAAAAGGCATGTAATTTGTGTACTGTGCAGTGAATCAAAAGCATTCATCAGTTTCTTTGATATTGTATGAACTCCTAACCATATCAGGTTACGTTTTTGTTTTAAACTGAATCGGGTGATGATCATCAGCGATGGTTTCCGCACACAATCAGCATTAAGAAACTGAAGTGCATACTATGGCAACAAATATTTATTTGGATGTGAATGATGGTCTGCTAACTTCAGAATTGGTCAATTAACTTATTTTTTAACTAGCAGTTTTAAAAGTTCTTTCTGTTCCAATCAGCTTAGTAAAATTCTCTTCCATTTGTAGCTGTATGAATATTACAGAACACAAAAGAAAATTGTTTGAAGTTACTAAATTATCTCTGAAATTCAAGTGGTTTCAATGAACAAGAAACTTCAGCTGCAAATTTTTGATTATGAGATTGCGGTATTCATGTCTTGCCATTTTGTTCAAGAATGCTTCAGTGCTTATTTGAAATCTTAATGAGTAAGGTTATATTACGCAATTTTGCTGAATATAAATTTGGATATGTTCATGTGTTTGGCCTGTCGTATTTGTATTCATTAAGATTGTGCCAGTTGTTGCTTAATATTTATAATTCACTCATGCAAACATGGCATTGCTGACTATCCTTTTCCACTTCAGTGTTATCTGTTTCAACCTTCAAGATAATCTATTTTGCTATAAAATAATTTGTTTTGCAGTGACTTGTGCAAATACTTGGTATTATATGTAGAAAAAGCTGCAATTTATTTTAAGCTGATAAATATCCTAAACACATTTTGTGTAATGGCTACAAGTAAACCCATAATGTCATGGTACTAGGTGACAAAGGTGTAACAATGTTTTGATTGAAGCGTGAAGCATTTTAATTTGACTATGTACAGTTTATGTATGATATCAGGGAATTGATTATCAACATTAATGTGTCATACACTATTTGCAATTCATTTAAACACAAGTAAGTTCATGGTACTATAGCATCAACTACTTGTAAAATATCTTTGTAATCACATTTTTTTTTAATTCTTTGATGGGTTGTGAGCAGTGTTGGCAAGGCCAGCATTTGTTGCCCATCCCTAATTGCCCTTGAGAAGATGGTTAGCTACTTCTTGAACATCTGGTAATGGAACTTCCATCATGCTTTTCGGAAGGTAGATTGTTTTCTCACCCAATGACAGTGAAGACAATATAGTTTTAAGTCAGGATGGTGTGTGGCTTGGAAGGGAACTTGCAGGGAGTGGTGTTCCCAAGTGTCTGCTATCCTTGTCCTCTAGGTGGTAGAGGGTCTGGGTTTGGAAGGTACTGTCAAAGGAAGTTTGATGAGTTACTGCAGTACATCTTGTATATAGTACACACTGCAGTCACTAGTAGTGGAGGGAGTGAATGTTTAAGGTGTTGGATGGGGTGCCAATCAAGCGGGCTGCTATGTCCTAGATAGTGTTGAGCTTTTTGAGTTTGTTGGAGTTGTCTTCATCCAGACAACAAGTGGAGAGTATTCCATCACACCCCTGACTTGTGCCTTGTAGATGGTTGACAGGCCTTGGGGAGTCTGGAGATAAGTTACTCACTGCAGAATTCTCAACCTCCGACCTGCTTTTGTAGTCACAATATTTATTTGGCTAGTCCAGTTATGTTTCTGGTCAATGGTTAAACCACCCCCCCCCCGCCCAGTTGTTGAAGGTGGAGAATTAAGCATTGGTAATGCCATTGAGTGTCAACAGGAGATGCTTAGATTCTTTCTTATTGGAGATGGGCATTGTCTGACACTTGAGTTATGCGAATTTGTTGAAAACCATTAAATAATTTCTCAAGGACATGCTTTCTATTGATCAATATTTTATACAGAAGAAAGAATTTATGATTTTACATTTCAAGGCACTCCTTTTTGCCATTTTAATATACCATTCAGTTTACAACCTTTTATGACTTATTTTGCAGACCAGCAACAGAGGGCTCGAGGAAAAGGCCTCTAATTGTGTTTGATGGCAGCTCTACAAGTACAAAAATAAAACTCAAGAAGACCGAAAATGCAATGGCTGATCAAGTAAAGCAGTTGCCACCAGGGATCATAGGCACCAGCCCCACGAATAAACTTGCTGTCCAGCCAAGTGGCACAAATATTCTGACCGATAATAATGCAGTCAAAAGTCCAATTCGAAATGTTGTACCTAGCAATGGTATGGCTGCCACGAAGCATGGAGGCAATATGCCTTTGAAAACCTCACCATTGCCTTGCCCAACATCTGGAGGCACCAACTCCATAAAACTAAAGCGAGCACTTGCAAAAGATGGAGAGGGAGATGCACCAGTAAGTTTTAAAATTTACCGTTTTTAGCAGACCTAACAGGACATGCAGGCGTAGATTTTTTTGCACGCTTGTGTAATTGAGATGTAGTAGCTGTAATGTAACTTTATGGAATTTGCTTAAATGAATATGAACTATATCAGTGGAAGAACAGGTCCTGCTGAAGAATGACATTAGGTCAGCTTGTCTGTTATATTAATTGGAAATGATTTCATAAAATAGCATTCTGTAATGGTTCAAGTTAGTGCATTTGGTCCAATAAACATAATCGTGTTTGAGCTTACATTTTGTTTGTTGTTTTTTCCGACTGATATTTATTACTTAGCATAATTAGACATATTTGAATAAAAATCGATACACAAGGCATCCTAGTCCAAAGCTCACATTCCAGCATCAGTTCTCACTGCAGCCTCCTAGTCAATGTGTTATAAGTTATAATTCTGTTGTTCACTGGATGCCCTTGTGCATACATGTAGTCTGAATCTTTAGTTCTGTTCAAATCATGTGTGCCTCCTGCTGGTTATTACTCAGAATAGCCCTTGTACCACTGTCAAGTGTAAGTAAGCTGATATAAATTCCTTTTCACTCTCCCTGCAATTTATTTTTTAAAAGGAAAGCTTAGTCAGGATTTAAAAAGTTTACAGAAGTACTGCAGAGCTAAGTACAGTTGTAAAAGGTGCACTATTTCAAATTTTCATCTGTGTTTGTTGCTGCTGTGAACTTTTAAAGTAACCTGTTGCTGCATTCCAAGAGGTATTATTAAATCTTTATAGAATAACAACTTCTTATGAGGTTATCTTCAAATTAATGTCTCGTGGTGGTGAAGCATTTTTAGGTGCTAGAAGCCTCTAGAGTAAGGTCTGAAATGTGGCCCATGAGCTACATCTATCCCTCTATCACTAAGACTGAGGAATTCAGTCCTATTTCTGCTCATAGCTCTTATTTGTTTCCTTTTTCCCTGTTTACATTGTGGGCCTAGGGTTGGAAAGGAATGGTTATAGCACAGCTGTCTCATTGATAGATCTTACATTGTAACACTGAAATTTCTTAATATCTGCGAACAATGATATGAAAATTAATGGGAAAATGGATGTAAGACTTATGGGAATGATCTCCCTGCTCTCTGGTGCTGAACAGAATCGGCACACCAGGTGTGTGTGAATTTCCTCTCCCTGCCATTTGATCAGGCCCAGGCCAGAAAACTGGAACACAACTACAATCCCTGGACCCCATAGTCTGATGTTCTGCTGGAGAAAAGTTTATACTTAACTTGGAGATCTTCAGCTTGCTGCTTTTCCCCTTGGATCCTCTAATTTAAGCAGAGTCCTCATGCAAAGCACCTGTGCTGGTTGACACCAGCAATGCCAGTTTTTGCTTACATTGTTAAAACATTATTGGGTCTTTCCTGTGGCTACTGCAGGCTCTGCTCCACTATCTGAGGAAGCCCTGGAAATTCAGGTGCAATGTAAAGAATGCAGAGACCTAGCATAGCTAGTCTTCATCTCTTTATTTTTCTTAAGCTTTATTTCTGGAGTACGGGTTTTCTGTGGGCACAAAGGTAAGGAATGATGGCCCCTATTTAGAATCATAAGATGATTCAATACAGAGGGAAGCCATTCAGCCCATAATACCTGTGTTTGTTCTGTGATAGAGCTATCCAATTAATTCCAACATCCTGCTCTTTCCTGATAGCCCTGTCAATTTTTTTTGTCTTCAAGTATTTATCCAATTTTTCTATCAATATTACTATTCACTCTGCATCCATCATTCTTTCAGGAGGTGCATTCCAAAACCCTGACTCTATTGTACGCATCTGTGTGCCTGTGAAGACTAGTATTGGAAGGCTATTTGGTGACAGTGGGCATCATGTTGAGGCGCAGTACCTCATACTTCAGTTTTTCTACTTGCTGACAGAATGAGTGAACATAGACATAAGATAAAATGTAAAAGATTTAGGACACAGAATAGACAAGACCCCTATGCAGACAATTGTGAGCTGTGGAGTGGACTGTCAGTGCAAGTTATTGAAACAGACTGTGTCAACTTTTAAGAATAGACTAGATCCATACTTGTAGGAAACAGGGTAGGCACATGTGATTAGGACAACTGCTTTTGTAAAGAACAAACATCAACATGAGCTAGAACATTGATTTCTGTCACCAGTAAATGGATTTTCCATGTGCAAGTAGCCGTTTGGTTCCCCATCTCTTGAGCAAATCAGCATTGCTCGCATCACAAATCTTCCCTTAAAGACTGTTTGGTACTATCCTTACAAATGATCAACACCTTAATTAGAAGTGTAGATGAGTGGAGGGCCTGCCTTCAGTTAATAGGAGAAAATTACTGGACAGCTTACTTTCACATTAAGTGCTTGACCTGCTTTCAGTCAATTGACTGCTAAGTTAAAATGACAGGAAAGAAGGTTGACAAAGAAATTAATCCTAACAAGAAACCATCAGAAATCAAAATAAAAAATGAAAATGTGTATCTGACCACCTGCATCCAGACTGTAGTGTCATTAAATATGAGAAGATGACTGCAAAGCATGTTTGACTGGAAAAGCAAGGACCACCTTGGTGGATTAGGCAGTTAAAATTTGATGAGTCTTTAGTCATATCATGGTAAGTTTACTGAGGTAAAGTAATTCATCCTACTGGACAGATTTTGAAGATAAGATTTGTTAAAGGAAAATAAACTTTAGGTTTCAGGATGATTTTGGCCACTTATTTGGATATCCATGAAGAGAGCAGAAAATCATTGGCTGATGCTAAACTTTTGCAATAATTGTAATGGCCTCCATAAAGATAGCCTTCTAATCAAAGAATTTTAGTTCAAAACAAGGAATAGCTTTAAGAAGCTTGAAGGGATGTTTTAAGCTGTAAGTTGACTAAAGTAGGACAGTATACGCAAACAAACTTTCCTAAAAGTTTTGACATGCATCCAAGATACAAATAGCTTCTTATATTGGATTTTGAATCACATGGATAGGCCATTCAAGCCTACAGTATCATTCAATAAGATTGTGGCCGGACCCGTACTTAAATGCATTTAGCTCTACACTTTGATGGCCTTGCCGAATGAAAACCTATTGATCTCAGGGTTGGAAATTTGAACTGACCCAGTATTTACAGCCTTTTTGAAACAGAGATTCAGATTTCCACTACCTTTGCATGGAAAGTGCTAATTTCACTCCTAAATGACTTAGCCCCTTATTCTATATGTGCATCAAAAGAAATACCTTATCTGTGGCAGCACATCAAATCACTTTATGATTTTAAATGCCTTGATTAGTTCACCCCTCAACCTTCTAAACTCAAGGGTATGCAAACTACCTTAATGCAACTTGTCCCTATAATTTAACCCTTTAAACTGTGATGGAATCTGTATTGTACCTAGACCAAAATACCCTTCTTGAGCTGTGTTACGCTAAACTGAGTGTAGTGCTTCAACTGGGGTCTGGCCAAGGCTCTCTGAATCTGAAGTATAATTTCCTCAATATTTCAGCCCCTTTCAGATAAAGGCCAACAGTCCATTAGCCTTTTTGATTACATTCTGTACTAACTATTAATGATTGGTTGTACATGGACACAAGTTCCTTTGGTGAGTTCCTCGTGCCTCACCATTAAGAAAATGTTTCAATTCAATCCAAAATGGATTATCTCTTCCTTCCCCACATTTAACACCATCTGCCACAGTTTTTCCTCAATCCATATACATTTGTAACTTCCTGCTTCCTTTGACATAACTTTTTATGCTTTCAAGCTTAGTATTACCTGTAAGCTTGGATAGCCAGCTCTGTTCCTTAATTGCAGTCAATGAAATATATGGTGAAAAGTTGCAGCTATTCCTTAGGGAACCTGCCTTACAGAAGCGTACCGTAAAGGAGAAAGCCATTTTGTCCATTGTTCATTGCTGGCTCTTTGAAATCAAATTGGTCCTACTCCCCTGCTGTTACCCATTACCCAAGTAATGTTTTTCATTTTCACATATACATCCAATTACCTAATGATAGCATTGAATCTGCTTGAGCAAATTTTCAGGCAGTGCATTCAAAATCACCATATCTCAATGCCTAAATTATATTTTCACTCGTTCATGGGATGTGGGAGTTGCTGGCAAGGTCAGCATTTATTGCTCATCCCTGTTTGCCCTTGAGAAGGTTGCAGTGTGCCATCTTCTTAAGCCGCTACAGTCTTCGGTGCATGTATCCCCACAGTGCTGTTAGGGAGCTCCCAGATTTTGGTCCAGCAATGATGAAGGAATGGTGATATATTTCCTAATCAGCATGGCATGTGACTTGGTAATGGTGTTCCTAAGCATCTGATGTCCTTGACCTTCTAAGCTGTTGAGATCACAGGTTTGTGTGGTACTGTTGAAGATACTTTGGTGAATTGCTGTAGTGCAGGTATTAGATGGTCCACACTAAAGCCTTGGTGCACCAATGTTGGATGGGGTACCAATCAACCAGGCTACTTTGTTGTGGATCGTATTTCTTGAGTGGTTTTGGAGCTGCACTCATTCAGTCAAGTGGAAACGATTCTATCATATTCTTGACTTGTGCCTTGTGGTTGGTGGAAAAGGCTTTGGGCAGTTGGGAGGTGCCTCACTCGCTGGAGGCCTACCCTTGTAGCTATGAGCAGTTATGTGACTGGTTCAGTTAAGTTTCTGGTCAATGAAATTCCCCAGGGTGTAGTTGATGGGGCATTCAGTGATGGTAATGCTGTTAAATGTCAAGGGGAAGTGGCTGGACTCTCATTTGTTGGAGATGGGCGTTGCTGGGCACTTGCATGCTGCAAATGTTACTTGCCACTTATCAGCCCAAGCTTGAATGTTGGCCAACTTGCTGTTTGTGCTTGGATGACTTAATTTGCAAGGCATTGTAATGATCAGCAGACATCCCCTCTTCTAACCATATGTTGGAGGAAAGGTCATTGATGAGGCATCTGAAGATTGTGGGGCCAAGGACATTGCCATGAGGAAGTCCTTCAGTCAAATCCTGGGACTGAGAAAATTGGCCTGCAACAATCACAACCATCTTCCTTTGTGCTAGATATGACTCCAGCCAGCAGAAAGTTTTTTCCTTGATTCCAATTGACATCAATTTTACTGAGCTCCTTGATGCCACATTCAGTTAAATGCTGCCTTGATGTCTCAGCACTGGAATTCAACTCTTTTGTTCTTCTTTGGAGCAAGGCTGAAATGAGGTCTGGAACTAGGTGGTCCAAGTGGAACCCAAACAGAGTATCTGTGAACAAGCTGTTGGTGAGTAAGTGCCGCTTTATAGCACAGTTGACAACACTTTCCACGTTGATGATGGGGTGTTATTTGATCATATTGCATTTGTCCTGCTTTTTGCGGGCAGGCCATACTTAAGCAATTTTCCACTTTTCTGGAGAGATGGTGGTTTTGTGGCTGAACTGGAACATCTGGATTAGAGGTGCAGCTGGTTCTGGAGCACAAGTCTTCAGCACTACAGCCTGGATGTTGTCGAGGTCCTTGGCTTTGGTTGTATCCAGTGTTCTCTTCTGTTTCTTGATATGATGTGAAGTTAAGTTGACATTTCTCCTAAAGCGTTGCCCAGAATTAGACACAGTACTGCAGCTAAGTCCCAACGAGTGATTTTAAAGATTTAGTCTAACTTGCATTGTACTTAATGGCCTGGAATTTTCTCTTTGCTACCTGCGCAGCCTGCATGGATTCACCATTAATATCATTGAGGAATGTAGTGCAGGTAGCGGCTGGTAGTGCTGTCTGCCCTTGGGGAACCTGTGTTGTCTACATAGTGGTGCTATACAAACAAATTTTTTCCTCCATAATTTACAAATCTAGAGAGCGTTGGAAAATTATAGCTAATGCATTTACAATATCTTTGCCCATTTCTTTAGATATCCTGGCATGGAAGTTGTTAGGTCCTGGAAATTTGCCCATCTTAAAGTATATTATTTTCACCATTATCATTTTTGAAACTTACATTTGCACCTCATTACTTTCTTCCTATTGCCTTTTTGTAGCTGTCCCTGGATTTTCATTTTTTCCTTACATTTGTGTAAACCTTTTCTTTGTTTCCTTCACTACCTTTATGAATCAGTTGCAAAGGTACTGAAGAGCTAAGTTAAAACTAGACACAGACATCTTGCTAAAGCTAACTTGCCCTCTAAAGCTAAATTGTCATTTGTGGCCTTAAAAGGGAAGTAAAGCTCTTCTTTCGTGTACTGAAATTAGTTGTTGCCCTTGAATGGTTTGGCCATGGTTTGTTTCCTTCATGGATGAAAACTTATTTTGGATCTAGGACCAATGGAAGCACTCCCCTCAACCTCACTCTCGTTTTTCTCTTCTTCTCTCCCCGATTCACCACCACCTCAGGTTCAGATAAGTAGTTCTATATCTATGGTGTATAGAAAGCAATAACCTTTCCGGAAAACAGAGATCATGACCCAAGCCATCACCCCACAGTCCACATATTTGCTGATCCATCTTTTGCACTTTGTGCAGGAGATCTGAGGAAGTTGTAAAGTTAGGTTTTCAACCATTTTCCAAAGGGGATTGTATTTCTGAACAACATTTCATGGGTCTAGGAATGTAACATTCTCCAGTGTATTCTTGGGGTCTGGATGAGAAATCTAATCATCAGCTGCTTTCAGTTCATGATAGTAGTGCTGTAGAAACTGAGGGATTCTTTCTCTGGCTGGGCAAAAAGAACCTGATGAAGGTGATCGATCAGTGCTAAAACTGCAGCATAATTCCTGATTTTCATTTCTGAGGGAAGTGCTAATGACAGATTTGGGAATTTTTTTGTTCGTTTTAAAACTTGAGTTAATGATTAACTTAGTGAGTTCCTCAGACAGTCTCTCGAGCATCTTTCTTTCACTAAGAGCATTGGTGCTGATTCTACTGTCCAAACTACAAAGCAATCAAGCTCTGTATCTGTAGCACTGGTGTTGATTGAACTGACACCAATTCCATTATTTTCAAGAAGCCAACTTGCAGACAAGGCAATTACCCGGAAAATTCTAGGAGGAAAAATGATCTATTTTACCAGCTGGGTACTTCCATCATTTTCTGTTTTTATTTCTGATTTCCAACATCCACAGTATTTTGCTTTTGTGAAGATTAAAGCATTGTTGGTCAAAATTATAGGGAGAGGATATCAGCATTGTGCATTGACAAACACCTGCTTTAGTTGTCCAACTTAAGTTTTGTGCTTTACTAGATTAATCCAGGCAGTGGGCACCATATGATTGAGACACCTGGGGTGCATGGCATGGTCTTCCTTATACACCAACTTAATACTCTATCAAACAAATAGGCAGAAAATCTGTTTGTGTTTGCTTATGTTTGTTTGATGTTACACTGCACAGTTGGAAACTGTATTTTGCTCATACCTAGTGCTGAAAAGACATTCAAAGCATTTGTGAAACCTTTGTAAAGTTTAAATGCAAATTGCATTCAGCTATTACAAACGTACTTTCAATCCTGGTGCCAAATTAATGAGTACATTATTGCGGTTATATACATAGGCACACAGAACAATTGAGTAGTATTTAGTATTGCAAATAATACTTTGTTTTTGCCTGCAGGTGGAATTAAGATCTACAGAGCCAAAGAAAAAGATTCAACATGTTACCTGGCCATAAGGTCTGACAGTCCTATTACTACATTTTTCATTTACATCTTATGATGTTGCCATGCCAACTAACCTGTTGGAAGTGGCAGGCTGGAAAACCAACTGGGAATGAGGCACCCATTAAACAATTAAAAGAAATCCATGATCCATTTTGGTTCTTTAAAATAGACCAACCAGTGAAATAGCACCTTTCACTCAACAACTTTATACTACATGCAATTTATAATACTACTTTAGAACAATGGATTTTTTGTATGTAGTTACTTTCTATTTGTGAAAGGACCCAATTTCCTTTTTGAATAGAATTAGGAATATTATGTCACATCAGGTATAGTACATTGTTTTATGCACAATTTACACACGTCTGTATTTTAATATGTATACGTTTGGTCTAAATTTGGGACTCATTTTTTTAAAATTGAAAGGTAGTTAATGCTCATAAATCTGACTTTGTTAATATTGCGCTGTATTTTCCCTTTTAACATGTCAGTTTTCAAATTTAACTCATGATAGGATATATGGCATTTTAGAGTTGCAAACTAAAGTCCGTGAAAAAAGCCTAATAGTTGATGTTTCTGTTATGTACTAATGGAAACTTGTGTATGCCAAATGAATAAATCCAGTGAAGACAAACTTCAGGATAGGCAGTTTTTCATTGGTTCCACTATTCTGCTATAAATGTAATTTGTTACTATCAATTACTTTATCAATGGGCCTTAAATTGCCAACTCAAATTTTAAAGTTCCACGTGTGAAAATGGGGAAAGTTACGTCAGTAACTTGAAACCTCTTTTTAGTTGTTCAGTGTATCTGTCTTCAGCTTCTGGGTTCATATCATAACATATAAACTAAGTCCTCAATGCATCAACCAGGAATCTGTTCAAATCTTTTCTTCATACAATAGTTTGTCCATTAAATAATTCCAATGGAGGACCCACATACAATAAAAGTTCAATTTATTATAGCATATGATCACTTCTTAGAAATGTCGCAATGCCCTTCACAAATGTTGTTACTTTACAATCCCATTGCTGTTGAACAATTCACACATTGAACATAATACATTTAATAGTTATGTAATAAGCAGCTCTGACTAATGTGTAAGAATCAGGCTTGAATTTATTAGGACAGGGGTACATTTTAGGTAATTAGCAGATGTGATGTATGTTTTTAAATTTTGTTGAATTATTATGTTGTGCCCATCAAGGTAATGGATATTAGTACAGTGTTAGGATATGAAACAGTTTCCCATTTTGGGTATCCAGTGTTAGCATCAAACACTCCACGGTCAGGTATATCACAGCTAGTTGCAAAGTCTTTGCCTCAATAATCTGTCTCTCAACAATGTGCCTTACCTCACAGAAATACAAAGCAATGTGATATTTCCAGTTTCCTCAGTAACAATCTTTATGCCCTTAGAGATTGCCAATTAGTACCAAAATAGGTGTAATTAAGTGGAATGGCCCATGAAGTTTAGACTGCCAAAGATTTGGTTTTATAAGAAAGTACACAAAGCAAGAAAGACAGGATACCTTCATCCCGGCAATTTGGGTTGGAATCAATCACAGCTGCTAGAGGTGAAAAGCATTCATACCATTAGTTGCAGTCAGAAATTTATACACATGCTACTTCATATAACTTAGAATTGACCAGACAGTATGATTAAACCTGTGGTGCATTTGCTTTGTATTCCAATGCTATTATATGTAGATGTAATTGGTAGTGTTGAGTCCATGTAGATGATATGAGACCAGCTGTGTAATATCTCCCTTAAATTTTAGTTTGCACAGCACTGGACCTCGACAATTATCTGTCAGTAAAAGAAGCAGTTTTATTAAATTATCAAATTAGAAATCGTATCCCTGAGAAGAGAATTTAAAAAAAAAACAAAAAAAATTTGACTACATTATGTAAAGAAAGAATTTGGGTTCACATAGTGCCTTTCTTGACCTCAGACTGTAGCAAAATGCTTTATAGGCAATAAAATGTTTTTTGAAGTGGGTTCACGGTTGTAACATAGGAAATAGAGCAGCAAATTTGCACACTGCAAGGCCCCACAGACATCCAAGTGATAAATAACCAGATAATCTGTGGTTGCTGATGGTGTTGTCCGAGGATTCTCTGGCTCTTCTTCAAGTAGTAGCGTGGGATCTTCTACATCCACCTGAGAAGGCAGACAAGACCTAGGTTTAATATCTTGTCCAAAAGATAGTGCAGCATTCCCTCAGTATTGCACTGACGTGTCTTTTGGTTTATGAGTTCTGGAGTAGAGCTTGAACCCATGGTCATCTGACTCAGAATTGTGTGCGCTACCATTGAGCTATGGCAGACACCAGGAATGGGCCACTTGTGTAATGTCCTGGATGGGAACACTGTGACAGTTAGCGCCTCGGCATCTAGAACACCGATGCTGTGGTGGTGTAGATGTTTCTGTTGTCTGTTGGCACCAAGAAAACAAAAGACCCAAACTCTTTGGGAATTAAAATCGGAGAACAGGCAGGCAATGCTTAAGGGAGACATTTAAACACTGGAGTCAACAGGAAGGAGAGCAACAAGGCTGATTCCTAATGTTAGAGGGAGTGTGTTATGATAAGAGACTTGTGGGACAATTATAACCTAACCCTGTAGTAATATATTGTTTTTAATGATTGTAATTCGTATGCCAGGCTCCACTTCTCAACTAAACAACCATTAAATTCTGCATACAGATTTTATTAAAGGGAGGTTCAGATTGCTGTATATATTATTAATCTCCAGATTGGTCAGTAAATCCATAGCTATCTTACATTCAGCTTTCGGAATTAATTGTAATAATATAATTGTGTACAAAGAAATGTTCCACCACCGATATTAGATTAAAATTCCTGTCAAAGTATGAGCTCCAGATTACCAAACTATAATATCTGTTATCTTTGGATTCCTCTTGATTGCTGTTACAGCAATTCTGTAATTCTGTAAACCACTTATTGTTTTGTTGGATATAGCAGAAGTTTACAAAATATTGTCTTAGATGTGAGTCATTTTTGTATGAGAGGTAAAAAATAACCATGACTAAATAAATATTTTTGAACCTTTAATCTTCCCTCTGTACTTTCCCCTCAACATATAGTTAAACATAATTGGCACCATTCGCATATTCTTCACACTTGGTTGATTTAGAGCTCAGTGCAGGTACCTGATATGTCCTGAATACATTCTTAGGAGACAAGTGTATTTTAACAGATGATTTCCACAAGTCCTCCTCAAAAGAGTAAAGTTCAGATATTTTTCTTCTTTTAATTCTTTCTGGGCAATGTTATGAACTCTGTATAGCTGTAACTTTATTTTATAGATGCCTCAACTGAAAAAGGTGTTTGCTGAGTGAAAAAATGGCCCTAAAGGATGTGTGCCATTTTTGGCTATTCTCTTGCTTTGTGGCCAAAATTATATACAAATGATTTCTATTATATGTTAAGAGTACATTTCAGTTTTCAAAGTCAAAATATATTTGTTACAACATGTAAAAAAAAATTGCCTTTGTTTTGTGCACTGAAGGATGAAATTTAATGCAAAGCTATATGTTGAACTAACTCTTGATTTACCAAGGCATTGTGCAATAGAGTACTGGGACAATAGATTTGTAGCTGATGTGAGCATTTCTCCTGTCAGCTGGGCTTCCAAGGAGCTGTGAATTCCCACAGGAAGGGAAATTAATGTAAGTAATTCTCTGCCACTTGCACGCACATCTTAGCGCTGCCAATTACCACATGGGTACCCCAGTAGAGGCCTGGGGTAAACCAAAAATCTTAATTCAAACATTTTGAACCAAAACATGTACAAATTTAAGTATTAACAGTTTAACTGATAGCGCAGGTTAACTGCTCACTTGACTGATTTAGTGGGCACTGGTGAGTTGCATTTTATGAATGTTGATCGCTATGCAAATTTAAGAAACAGAGTTCTCAATTTTAACAGAATACAAATCACCAGATACAAATCAGAAGTTGCCGCTGAAATATATAGTGCTGTAATTAGACCAACACATTAATCAACATTGAATTCTGCTCACCAAAATGTGAGGGAAACACCCAAGTCCCCAGAGGCTGTGTAATAAGGCTGATTCTTACCCATGGAGTTATAAGGACAAACCAGAACAACTGAACTCTTGAATAAAAAAGTAAGGAAGTGATGTTGAATTTGTACAAGACATTGGCTTGACTAAAGTTGGAGTACCGCATGTGGTTCTTTACATTTCATTGTAGGAAGAATATTTCAGACATTGAATGGGTACAGTGAAGATTTGCTAGATTTTTTTTTACAAAAAGCAGACCAGAAAAATGGGTTTATTCCATTAGAACAAAACAAATTAAGACAAGATCTAACAACAAAGATATTGAAGATTATTAACACTTTAGAGAGGGTAAAATATTACTTCCATTGGTTGATAGATTGTTAACAAGGGGGAAAGACTCAGGATTATCATTAAAGCAACAAAAGAAAAAGTGTTATGGTAAGATCATTTACTTACTTAAATGGTTAATAAGGCATTAAATGTACCATTATAAAAAGGAATTGGATAAGTATATGGAAAGGAAAGGCATAAAATATATGGAGAGTGGAGTTAAGAGTAAGATAGCTTCAAGTGAAGGTCTAACATTGGCGTAGAAGCCGTGGGCCGAATGGCTTTCTGTGCTGCAATTTCTAGGAATTCTTTAGCCTTGAAAGATGCATGAGAGAAGCTTTCTAGAGCTATGTGAAATAAGATGGAGGAATAATAGAGACAAATCTGGAACATTATTTATTGTTAAGCCACCACTGTAGGGTATGTGGCATGTATCAATTATCAATAAGCAAACTTAGAAATGCTGCCAAGAAGCGCAGAGTGTTTAAGTCTCCAAATAGCCTTGTAGGTCAGAAATTAAGGAGAAAACTCTGAAATTTGGGATACCACAGGGATTAATACTGGACCATTGCATTTTTCACTGTATTTAAAAGATTTGGAATCAAGGAAAGGATCAAAGCTGAATTTGCAAATGATGTCAAATGGGGGTAGTGGAATTGAAACAGTAGGTAAGTGGCAAACCAAGTAGAATAGTATTGCTGAAACTCTGTACTATCATTCTGTACTACCAAATGACTACAAATAGAATAGGTTGGGGAGATTGGCTAGCAAGTGGAAAAAGTCCTTTAATAAGGAAAATTGCAGGGAAGGAAAATGGTTCCAAGCTGCAGGATTCAGCATTGGAAAGGTATTTGAGTATTAGTTGTATAGCTTACTAATGTCAACAGCACATTTATGGCAGCAATAAGGGAGAATGTTTAGATGACGAATGTATAATCTGTGTAGTTAGCACAAATTCCAATAGCTGATTACAAGCATTTTCAAGGTACTAGTATGGCCTTGCCCATAGTACTGTGAGCAATTCTGGTCAGCATACTTCAGAAAGATTATTCAGGCACTGGTGTCCAGCTTAAAGCCTCTGAACAAAGGGGAGATTTTTTAAAAGCCTGTATTGTTTACTCTAGAAGAAAAGGTTCAGGCAAAATATCATTTTAGCAATTGTGATCCTTAAATGATAGACAGATTGAATCCTGATGGGACATTTTAGATTGCCATAAAGTTATACCTAGGGGACACACACTCAAGTTTAGAAGTGCACAGAATTTAAATTTATTTCCTTTACACAGAGGGTGATCAACATGTGGATCAGTGGAGGTGAACACTATGGAAGAATTGGATAGGTTTTTGAGGGAGTGATTATTGCAAGGTATTCATTTTTGGAATTGCTCAGATGGGCTGCCAGCCTTGTACTTTCCTCATGTGATTGATTCAAACGGTCATTAAATGCTATAATAGGTTTTTAATGGAAGGATGAACTTTAAGAAACAAATAGCCTCCATCTTCTGTACTTACATTTGTATTACAATGACTTTCTACAATAAGTGATTTCAAAATACTACCGCAACGAACGTACTTAAGACTCCTTAACACCCATTATGTGACTGATAAAAAATGAAACTGGCTTTGTATGCTACACATCAGTAGGCTGGTTATTATTATACCATTTTGTTACAGACACACAAACAAGATACTAGGTCTTGTGGAAAACAAAACTTTGTGATGACTTTGACTCAAAATTTCCTTCAGATATAGAAATAAAATATTTCACAAATATGTAGGGCTTGTTATTAATCTAGGAGACTGCTGTAATACTCAGATTTCACCACTAGATGACACAGGAATTGCATATAAAATCAAATGGGCTTTAGCAAACACGTTTTCATTTTTTGATTCCAATCAAAAGCCGCATAATTTCTGCTTAAGTGGCATGTGATTGAAGCGTATGTGCTGGTTGTGTTGAATTCAAAAGTGAATTATGGCAGCTGGAATATATATTTGAGAATCCCAGGCAAATAATCAGTTGTTGATGGTGGAAACAGCTGTGGGACAATTGAAGTGATAAGATAGATTTGGGCATCATCAGCCTATAGGCAAAATCTGGCCTCATTCTTCTAAATAACACACAAAAAGGGTAATTTATGAATGATGAAGAGGAGTGAGCCTAAGACAGAACACTGCAGTACCCAAGAGGTGACTGAAGATGAGGGAGAAGTCTTTTGAGACAAAGTAATGTCTACAATGTATCAGGTAAGGATGGAAGCAGCAGTGCTGTGAAGATCGACTGTAGAGACACTCAGAGAGACTGTCAAAAGCAGCAGAAAGACCAAGGTATTCGATGAGGATCAATGAACTATGATCAGTCAGCTTAGAAGAGACTTGACCAGTCGAATGCATTCCTGGCCAGCCTCCCATGATTTACCCTCTGTAAACTTGAGGTCATTCAAAACTCTGCTGCCTGCGTCAAGTCCCCTTTACCCATCCTCCCTATGTTCACTGACTTACATTGACTCACAGTGAGGAATTATCTTGAATTTAAAATTCTCATCCTTTTTTTCATATCCCCCCATGTCCTTGCCCCTCTCCAGGCCTACAATCCTCCAAGGTACCTGCACTCCTGTAAATCTGGCCTCTTGAGTATCCTCAATTTACTTTACCTAATTTTCCTCTTTTAGTTTACTCCTAAAACTTAACCTTTTTTGTCTCTCTATGTGGTTCTGTGTCAAATTTTGTTTTGTAATGCTCCTGTGAAGTTCTTTGGAGCATTTTGTTATACTAAAAGTGCTTTATAAGTTGCAAGTTTTTGCTGATAATTACTTTGCTGAGCATGGTTTTAGTGCTTTAAGATTTAAGTGGAGGCATAGATGTGAGGTAATAACATGATCTACAGCTTTAAAAAAAAGGTGTGAGATGGGGCAATAGTTGGCAAGGATGGAGGTGTTGAGAGTAAGAGAAAACATTGTTCACATCCAAAAATGGGCAGGGAGGTAGCACAGGGAGCAATCCGTGTGCTTGAATGGATCAGCCTGAGGAATGCTTAACAATTGGCCTCATTCCCCATCATCATCAAACTGACCTACTGGGGACTTATAATGAATCCTTAACAAAGGAGGAGGCTCCACAAATATCCCCATTCTCAATAATGGGGGGAGCCCAGCACACCAGTGCAAAAGACAAGGCTGAAGCATTAACAACAAACGAGTGGATGATCCATCTCGGCCTCCTTCAGAGGTCCCCAGCATCACAGATGCCAGCCTTCAGCTAATTCGATTCACCCCATGTGGTACCAAGTAACGGCTGAAGGCACTGGAAAATGCAAAGGCTATGGACCCTGACAATATTCCAGCAAAAGTACTGAAGACTTGTGTTCCAGAACTTGCTGCACCCCTAGCCAAGCTGTTCCAGAACAACCACAACACTGGCATCTACCCAGAAATGTGGAAAATCACCCAGGCATGTTCTGTGCACAAAAAGCAGGACAAATGCAACCCAGCCAATTATCATCCCATTAGTCTACTCTTGGTCATCAGTAAAGTGATGGAAGGGGTCATTGCTATGATGTGGCAAATGATGTGTGCCAGGCAGATCAAATTCATGAGTGAAACTTGGTCATACTATTATAACAGTTTTGCAATTTGTATTTATTACGAGATGCGTAAACTGAATTCAGAAGTAATAAGTCCACCAAGACCTTTAGCGATTTTAAAATTAAATGAAAATATGTATTAACAAAATAAAAGATGTCAAGCACATGCATAAGACTACAATGCCTATAATAATAACTCCTAAAATTCCTAATTAACCTGACTCCCAGTTACATTCCCTTTAAGGCAATGATCCAACATAGATTTTATGTTTAACACAGACTCAGCAAGTTAACACAATACCCTGGACAGTGGAATTCCAAATGGCTTTTATCCAGCTTTCATTTCAGTAGACAGCAGACTTATGGACAAATGCTGGAGGCTTCATTAAGGCTATTTCACACACCCCTGTTAGATCTTCTGAAACACAACTTTTCATTCTCCTTTATTTATGCTCCTCTCTTTTTAATACGTAAATTCTATTGTTCTGTATGTCTTTGAAACTGTATTTTCCTCATAACATAATATTTTGGCGCCTTGAAAGTTTTTATCAGCAACTTTTGGGAAAAATAAACACAAGAGCAGGTCTGAGGCTAGGAATCCTGTGGCGAGTAACTCACCTCCTGACTCCCCAAAGCCTGTCTACCATGTACAAGGCACAAGTCAGGAGCATGATGGAATACTGTCCACTTGCCTGGATGAGTGCAACTCCAACAACACTCAAGCAGCTTGACACCATCCAGGACAAAGCAGCCTGCTTTATTGGTACCACATCCACAAACATTCACTCCCTCCCCACCAATGCACAGTGGCAGCAGTATGTACCATCTACAAGATGCACTGCAGGAACTCACCAAGCTTCCTTAGACAGCACTTTCCAAACCCACGACCACTGCCATCTAGCAGGACAAGTGCAGCAGATACATAGGAACACCACCACCTGGATGTTCCCCTCCAAGTTACTCACTGTCCTGACTTGGAAATATATCACCATTCCTTCACTGTCGCTGGGTCAAAATCCTGGAACTCCCTCCCTAACGGCACTGTAGGTGTACCTACTCCACATGGACTGCATGGTTCAAGAAAGCAGTTCACCACCACCCTCTCAGGGGCAATTAGGGATGGGCAACAAATGCTGGCCCAGCTAGCAATGCCCACATCCCATGAATGAATTTTTAAAAAGCCTCACATGTTGGGCTGCTGCATTACCAGCAGCAGGTCTTAGGCAAGTCTGTAAAGGGGACCAGGAGAAGCAGGGAGGACAACCACAATTTGGGGGTGGGGGGAAGGTGGACAGAGGTGGCAATTGGGAGAGGGGGTGTGGGGTTTGACCAGCAGGGAGTGTTGGCAGGGATCATGGAGGGTGATGCTCAGTTTTCGGTAGCTCAGGCAGGATATCAATTCTTGAAGGGAGTATAGGGGAAATTTCCCAGACTTAAAGGGTTAGAAGGATAAATTATGAGGACAAGCTGCATAAACATGACCTGTGTGCCCTCAAGTTTAGAGACAAAGGGGGTGATCTATAAAAGGTAATGAAAATGATAAAGGAATTTAATAGGGTAGAGAGAGAAAAACTATTCCTTCTGGTGAGAAAACCCAGAATAAGGTGGCATAATTGTATAATTAGTAATAGATCATTTAGTGTTACAACCGGGAAGCATTTGGAAATCTGGAGGTTGACTGATTGTTTTTCCTTCCGGCAGCCTCTCTTTTCCAACATCTGGTCATTTCTTTAGACCTCTGCTTTCTCCACACCCATCCTCACTGCTGTCTCCAGGAACTCCGGTCACCATGCATTGACTCCAATCCCAGTCAACATGATCCCTGCCAACATTCCCTGTTGGTCAACCCCCCACCCCCTCTCCCAATTGCCACCTCTGTCCAGCTTACCCCCGCCCCCCAAATTGTGGTTGTCCTCCCTGCTTCTCCTGGTCCCCTTTGCAGAGTTGCCTAAGAGCTGCTGCTGGTAATGCAGCAGCCCATCATATGAGGCTTTTTTAAAATTCATTCATGGGATGAGGGCATTGCTAGCAGGGCCAGCATTTATTGTCCATCCCTATTTGCCCCTGAGAGGGTGGTGGTGAACTGCTTTCTTAAACCATGCAGTCCATGTGGTGTAGGTACACCAACAATGCTGTTAGAGAGGGAGTTCCAGGATTTTGACCCAGTGACGGTGAAGGAACGGCGATATATTTCCAAGTCAGGACAGTGAGTGACTTGGAGGGGAACATCCAGGTGGTGGTGTTCCTATGTATCTGCTGCACTTGTCCTGCTGGATGGCAGTGGTCGTGGGTTTGGAAAGTGTTTCTTGCTTGCAGACATGCTTGTATTACAGACCCAGGCAACCTGTTGATCTCGTGCCGATAGCAAGCTTGCCATAAAGCAGGTTTTGTGGTTGCAGCCATCATCTGTTCAGCTCACATTATTGTTGGATCCAGTGCCCTTGGTTTATAGGGGCTAAAGGATCTGAGTTGCACACTTGTTTTGGGGTGACTGAGTTGGTACCAAGACAGAGAACATCCGGAGATCGTTGCTAGAATAAACACATGCTGTTTATTTACAAAACTCAGCACCTACATTTATGTGTTCACAACTTAAATCTCTGACTTCACTCATCAGTGACTAACTCAAGACTCTCTCACATAGAGGTTGCCTGCGCTACTCTGCTCTTGGATATTAAGATCATGTGACCTTACATTGCAATACTTGTCTTAAAGGCATATTATATATCAGATTACTACAATTATGCAGCCAACAGCGTTGCTGCTGACTCGAGAGTAAACATGCTGGGGATCCCTGCATGCTGGTGAACTTGTATATGTGCACTCTGTCTTCCCAGAAGATGCCCAATACTCATCTAAGGCAGCAGAGGTGGAAGCTGTCCAGCCGCTTTTCTTGGCTAACATTAGTTGTCCATTCTTCACCACTGAACAGGAGGGTGCTGAGGACACAAGCCTGGTACACATGGATCTTCGTATTTTCAGTTCGTTTGCTGTTTGTCCACAATCGACTTCTCAACTTTGACATGACAGCTGTGGCCTTGGTAATCCTGGTGCTGATTTTGGCATCAAGGGGGAGATTGCTGTTGATCCAAGGTATGTGAAACTGTCGACTACCTTCAGTGAGAGGTTGGCGGTGTTGCTGAAAGGTGGAGTCCATAACTTCAATATTCCTGAATCTTATTGTTCGTTCAAGCATCTTGCAAGCCCAGGAGAACCGACCTGCAAGTAGTTGCAAGGGAGCTTCAGTATAGGATGCCAGCATGGCATCAAGAGTAAACAGCAACTAACAGACTAGGACATTACACGCTTTGGTCTTGGCATGCAGTCTTGCCAAGTTGAACAGCTTACCATCAACTCTGGCATGCAGGTAGACACCCTCATTTGAGTTGCCAAAAGCTTACAATAACAGCATAGGGAAAAATATGCCTAAGAGAGTTGGCGCCAGTTGCAGCCCTGCTTTACCCTGTTGCTGAATTTGAACGTGTCTGATATTGTGCCATTGTAACAGATGAAAATGTGCATGTTCTTATGGAAATAAGAAATGATGCCCAGGAGTCCAGTCGGGCGGCCTATTTTGCAAAGCAGTTTAAAGAGTCCATCTCTGCTGATGAGATCAAAGGACTTGGTGCAGTGTATGAAAGCAATACAGTGTGGTTTGTGCTATTCGTGGCACATTTCCTGTAACTGCCAAAGAGATGAAATCATGTTGACTGTCAATCTGCCAACTCTGAAGCCACACTGAGATTCAGGGTAGATGCGTTGCACAGAGTTTGAGGTAATACTCCACCACCTTTCCATCTGCTCACCAGGTACAGTGATGATCATCCCTATCTCTGCCTTCAAGGGAGCTGATTGGTTGCTACTTGGCCCATTGCTTTCTTAATTTCTTCTTTTATCCCTCTAGCATCCTCAGATTCAGCAGCAGATTATATGCTGTTGCAGAGTTTCAACCAACATTGACTGGTGCAGTGCCGAGCAGTCTGCTGAGTCTTGATTCTGGCAGCTCTGAAAGCATCAAGGTTTTTATTTGCTGGGAATTTGCTTGTCATGAGGGCTCTCCTCTTGGTTGCGGTAACTGACTCCATTTTAGTCCAATAAGTCTCAAACCTGTCAGCATTCCTCTAATCTATTTCCCTGGACACAATGAGAGCAGGGTTATAGATGGTGATGCGCTGATGATCCCACTTTGATACCACACTCTAGCCTTGGATATTGTTAAATGGAAGGGTCTGATCAGGGATGTTGAGGAACTTCTAGATCCTTTCTGGGTCTGTGGTACAGCAAATGTTGACCCAAGGATGACCTTTCTTGTTTGAGTGGTATAGCTTCCTTGATTGAAGTCTGACCTTGCTACACACCAGAAAATGGTCATTGTCACAGTCAGCGCTGTGATGGCTATGACTGATAAGGACATTTTTTTACATCTGGTGATGATGAGATCTAGCTGGTTCCAGTGGTGTGATCTCGAATGTCTCCACGACACATTGTGGTACGACAAAGTAACTGTTTGTCTGTTTGTCAAAGAGTCCATGGCAAATGCATATCTCCAGTAACCTCTGTCTATTTTCATTCATCTTACTCATTCCCTGGTGCTCTATGAACATTGGCCAAACTGTGTAGTCAGTGCCTATCATTGCTTTGAAGTGCCCTAGAATGCACAGTCTCTTGGTGCTGGGAATCCTGTTGATGGCAGCGCCAAGCATCTCATGACATTGATCCTTGGTATCTGGGTTGGAAGTGAGTGTCGAAGCATAGATGCACATGAGATCAACCGGGCTCACGCTTGATGCCAAGCGAAGAGTAAGAAGTCTCTGAGCCTTCTGTGGGGGTTGGGGTGTTCAATCATGCAAATAGAATTTTTTTAATACGAAACCCACTCCATGCTCACGTATTTCCTCTTGAGTTTTCGCCTGCCAGAAGAACATGTATTGTTTCTCTTTAAGGGATTCATTTTGAGCAAACTTGGTTTCTAGCAGCACAACAATGTCCATATTGAGACTTGTAAGTCCTTTGTTGATCACATCTGTCTTGTGTGCGTGATCAACCTGCAAAAGGTCATCACTAAGGCCAGAACACACGGTCCTTACATTCCAGCTGGCAATGCAAAAGACTGGTTTCTTCATTGTTGAGTTTGTCTTGCCTGGTGTATAGATTAGCAACCTGCCTGTCAAAAAATGACTCTTTAAGCTCCAGGCACCCATTGAAGCAAGTGGACCATGGCAGGACAGCACATAGCTGTCTGAGGGCTGCCCAGCTTGAGGCAGGTGGTGGTTATCCAATGACACGCAATGATCTCTCCCACCTTGTGGAGAGAAGAAACCCTGGCTCTCATACTCTACGCCAATCGAACAAGAGCTTATAACCAGTCACTGTTTCTTCCCATGTGTAAAGCCAATGCTGGAGCATCCTCTCCAGGTTGCAGCCTTGGCAAATCTTACAGAGACCCAGAGTTTTTTCTTTATTTTTTCATGGGTTGTGGGCATCGTTGGCAAGGCCAGCACTTATTGCCCATCCCAAATTGCCCTTGAAGTGAATAGCCTTCTCTGACCATGTCAGAGGGCATTTAAGAGACATGAGGGTCTGGAGTCACATGTAGGCCAGATGGCAGAGTTCCCTCCCTAAAAGACATTAGTGAACTAGGTGAGTTTTTTAAGACAATCAATGATAGTTGTCGTGGTCACCACTCCAGATTTACTAATTGAATTCAAATTTTACCAGCTGCCATGGCGGGAACCCATGACCCCAGAGCATGAGCCTGGGCCTCTGTAACATCACCACTAACCCATCACCTCTCCCTGGAGAGTTGTCTAAACATTAGGAACCCGTCTCAGCATTCTTAGTATTGTCCAAAGGAAAGGATGAAACCAGTGCCTTTTGGTACCAGCTCTGCTGTCAGAATTACTGGAAAGCTGCCTAATAGATGCCAGGTTATCATCTGCGGGACAAAAACAGAATTACCTGGAAAAACTCAGCAGGTCTGGCAGCATCGGCGGAGAAGAAAAGAGTTGACGTTTCGAGTCCTCATGACCCTTCAACAGAATTCTGTTCTGTTGAAGGGTCATGAGGACTCGAAACGTCAACTCTTTTCTTCTCCGCCGATGCTGCCAGACCTGCTGAGTTTTTCCAGGTAATTCTGTTTTTGTTTTGGATTTCCAGCATCTGCAGTTTTTTTGTTTTTATCATCTGCGGGACTCCACTCTGGATTTTCTGTCAGGGTTTACTCCCTTAGCCTTATTCTCTCCTGAGACACCCACAAGGCATTGAGGCTTTCTATCTATAGTTGTGGCAAATTAGTTTTATTTATTATTCAACATAGTGAATAGTTTAAAGGGGCATTACTGTAGAATTCCATGGGCAGTGAACCTGGTTGTTATATTGGGATTATATCTGCCAGTGCCCTCCAACTAAAATTCCCATTGAAGTATATGGGGTAAGTGAGAGGGCATCTCATCTGTATGGGGTGTGTGCACAGACAACATTTGGGGCATATCTTTGGAAACCTGACTGCCCCCATGTCAGTAAAAGTTCAACCCTTCGAAGCCCATCAGTGACGGGGAGGAGATGTTTCTCAGGCCATTGTTCCCACCCTTACAATAGTCCTCAAGCAAGTGAGATAATCCAGCATAACATCTTTTAAAAGTTTTTTTTTTTGTTAGGCAACTTGCCATGCTTGGACCTCAAAAGTAGGGACCCTATGCATGTCCAGTGGAGGCTGGTACAATTCATGGGTCAAAGCTTCTGGTCTCTGGATCTTCGGAGACCAGATGTATGACTGAAGATGACATGCGGACCTACATGGGAATTTCCCGGTAGTATAAACTCCCAATGGGCAATTCCCCTGCTCCCCCGACCCTCCGTGAATGTCTGCAACTCTGAGTTTGAGCCAGAGACTTGGGAGAGATCTGCAGTACTTAATAGTTACCCAGAAAATGTTAGACAGATTAAAACGTGGTCTAACACCTGGGTAATTCCACAAGTGACTTCCCAACCTGACCACCCCTGATCACCCGACTAGCCACCCCACTCCAAAGACATAACCACGCAACTAACCCCCAGTGCACCACCCCACCCCCATCCCGCCCCCCCACCCCCACCCCCACCGACTGGCCCCCAACGACCAACTACTCCCCTCCGATCACTTGACTATCCCCTGACTCAACCCAACTACTCCCTGACGCAACAACCCCTCCCCAATCAGATGCAACTACCCCCCCAACCGGCTGACTATCCACTCAACCCAACCCAACTACCGCCTGCTCCCAACTATCCCTCAGCCCAACTATTCCCCAACCTCAAGACAACCCACACCCACCTCACCCACCTACCCATCTCACCCACCTACCCACCACAACCTCTTACCCAGGCCCCACCCACCCACCTAGCAATTCACCCACTCACCCATTAACTCATGCCTTCACTAACCATTCATTAAAAGATTGGGTCTTTAAACATACCAGACAGATTATGCACAGTTAGTGCCATAAAAGAGGAGCAGGTCCTGTCTACCCTCGACTCTACTCCACTCCAACAAAATTCCCTGGAAGATGCTGCGATGAGCATTTCTTTGACAGTTAGGGCCAGCAGATCCCAGAAGATATGCGCAGCATCATTAGGTCGGGAGAACATTTGCACGCTGTGCAATACAATCAGCTTTGCTGTTGCTTGAAAGATTCAGGCTCATGTTTTTTTATTCATTCATGAGATGTTAGCATTGCAGGCTAGGCCGGCATTTTTATTGCCCATCCCTAATTTCCTTGAGAAGGTGGTGTTGAGCTGCCTTCTTGAACCGCTCTAGTCCATGTGTTGTAGGTGCACCACAGTGTTGTTAGGAATGGAGTTCCAGGATTTTGACCCAGCGACAAGTACTGATTGCCACTGCTATACTAGTTCACAGTGAGTATTGGAATGGAAACTCTAGCTTACAGGCCCTCTCACTGGGGCTTTTCCCTCGGACCCAATCATTTGCCTTATTTCCATCCTTTTCAATTGAACCAAGGAATTCGTGGAAATAGTGGAAACATGACAAATCCAGGTGTCCTAAGGGGTTCTGCTGACCTCCCTCCTGAGTTATTGCAGGAGACCTGTTGAATTCCTGTGGAATTTCAGGGCCATTGTCAATATCTATCGCTATTGTTTGACAAGCAACCGACTGCTCTGCCACAGGTAACTCTGTATAGTTTTCTGTCAACAATGGAATATATGAAATAGTTGCTTCTCCTCCCCAATAACAGCCTATACCTTGTCCCATCCCCTGAAGAATTTTATTTTGCACTTAGCTGAAGGACGCCAGTGTTGTGAACTATTTTTTTCCATTCTGTGTGTTCGATGCCAACATAACTTGCGGGGTGAGTAAGACTGGGGATTACATAAAGGAGAAGGTTCTCTCAACAATCTGCCTGTGTGTCACATTTGATGTCCCATTCTCACAGCAGACATCTCTATGGCCTTCTTTATGTCATATTACTTTATTGTCAATTAGTTTTGAACTATTGACTCTTTCTTTCTTTCCCTGATACAGCAATGGTACAGTAAATCCTCACTTAAAGTTATAGTTGCATTCTTGAAAAGTGCGACTTTAAGGGAAACAACTTTAAGTGCATCAGATTTTCCCATTACAACCAAGGGAAAAGCTGTAGTTAAGTTTTGCATGTTCTTTCTCATCAGAAAAACACATAAAAAAATTATAACCTGTAAATTGAAATACTTTACATTGCTAAATTCCTATATTGGTAAATGAAATAGCATTTAAAATCAAAAAATAAAATAAATATGCAGACTCTTTCTACTAATGTCCTGTTTGCTGCCTCTCCTGCTCCCTGACTATAGTAACTGTAGCTTCAAGGAATGCAGCGACTATAGCTTTAAGACTTACTGTACTGTGTAGTATCACCCGACAGTGTGAATGAATCAGCCAGAAGTACGGGGAACCTTAGGGTTGAAGTTTTTATCTAGTTGTGGTTCTTGATGGAAGCGTGTAACTGCAGCTGAAGCCCTGTAAATAAAGTTAATTTGTTTTTTATGAGAAACCAGCCTGGAAAATCAAGCCCATAACAACTGGCGATGAGGATAAATTGGTTCCGATGCTGTCCCTTGCCTAGTGAATGTGAGTGTCTTGTTTTAAACAGAAGAAAGGGAAAATATACTCACCGGTTTGCCACTTTTTGGCAGGATCAACCCCTTTGACTCATCCACAGAGGATTGGAGTCAATATATCGAACACCTTGGTTTCTTTTTCAAGCAAACAAAATAACGGTGGAGGAAAAAAGGAAAGCAATTCTCCTTGGCGTCTGTGGAAGTAAAACTTATAATTTAATCCATAGTTTGACGGCCTCAGATGCTCCCGATTCGAAGACCTTCAGTGAATTGGTAGACCTCGTAAAGGGTCATTTTCAATCCAAACCGTCTGTACTCTGTAATCATGCAGACGTTCAAATTTAATTTAGGAGTAGGAGCGCCAGGAGAGACCATAGCAACATACGTAGTGAAGTTGAAGCGGCTAACTGAACATTGTGATTTTGAGGAGACCCCAAAAGATCTGTTAAGGGATCGTTTGGTCTGCAGTGTGCACGATGATACCATTCAACGACGGTTAATAGCTGAAGTAAATAGGTTCAACACCTTCAGAATTATGCTGCCTTCATATGAGATTAAGCCTGGTGCTTCCCAATTTGGAGAGGAAGGTAGAGAACAGTCAAGGGAATGAAAAAGGGACTCATGATTGCATAGTCAAGAGCAAGAATTTACTGTAGGTGAAACTGTATTTGTACGAAACGTTGGTGGTAGATCGAGTCGGTTACCTGGTGTAATAATTTCTGCAGGTGACCATTGTCATCCCAGATAGAAGCGGAGGGCTGGATCACCCAAAAACACGCGGATCATTTTAGAAGAAGGGAGATTCTCCAATAAACTGATGTCCCACCTGTCACCATTGTAGAACCTGTGGTCCCTGTTGTGATTGATCAGCCAAGAATAGACATATCAGATATTTCTGTCAGAGTGGATAACACTGAACTGCCTGTGCCTAAGGGGATACCTGATGTTGCTGTTGTTTCAGAAAATAAAGACTCAGTAAGAGATTCTAAAGTTGTGGAGCTACGATGTTCCACCCAGATCAGGAAACCACCTGAGAGACTCATATAATTTCATAACCCGTGTATATATCTATAATGCCATGAATGTAGCTGTTCTTGTAAATACAAATCAGCCCGAAGCGCGGGGAACCTTTGGGATGGAATTTGTGTCTAGTTGTGGTTCTTGATGGAAGCATGTAACTGCTGCTGAAGCCCTGTAAATAAAGTTAATTGATTCTTTGGAGAAACCTGCCTTGAAAATCAAGCCCATAACACTGACCTTCAAATTCTCCCCTGATCCTGCTCACCCACCATCTGGCTCGCTCACATCCTGCTCCCTAACACTTCGTCTCACCACTTCTCCTGCTCACCAAACATCCTACTCCCTGCTCCCTTCTCCCAAACCATCACTGAGTGAGGGCTCTGAAGATGAGTGGTGAGAAGCAGGAAGAGGAGCTTCAGCTTACAGGAGTTAAGAGGGTCAGTGAGAGGAAGGGTCAGCAATGAACAGGAGAGTCAGGAAAGAGGAGAAGCCACAAGCTGGAGGGTCGGCAGCAGCCGAGAAGGCCAGAGAGAGGGACTGGCCACTCCAAAATTGCGCCAACCACGTCATGGGACCTTAAGTCAGACTTGGCACAAAGCAACTTTAAAACAAAACCCCCAATGCTAAACGCAAATATGGGTCCCATTAGCAGATCGACATTAAAGTGGAGTGACTTAAAATGGGGCAACTTAAAATGGTGACTTACTGTATTTGGGGCTGAATGCAATGAGTTGGGGCTACCTTAGTAGTTTGATTTGGGAAAAGGATGCACTTCTTCAGAATGCAATGGTGTTACTTTATTACTGTAAGAACTTTGGCTGATACATGTCTGGAGAAAAATATATCCTAGGTTTGCTGATTCTTGACATTGACTGATTTACTTTTATGCTTCAGGCTCAACTGTAATATTTGTGGCTCTAAGATAGGGTTTCTGCTGCCGTCTGATCATGCTCTAGTGACTTTGAGTGCTTATAACAAACTACTACTTAACTCATGGACTTAGAGATTGAATTTTTTTCCTGCATATTAAATTTGTTCTGTTCAGCCAAGCTCAGCTAACAGCATTTCCGAACATCAAACAGGGCCTTTGATATTTCACCATAAGTTTTCTTGTTGGATTGTGCCAAGACAAATAGCAGCCTAAATTTGTAATTGAACAAGAATGAAGGCGAAATGGTAACCATGCTCATATAGCATGCCTGTTTTCATGGGCTTGGAGGTTGAACTAAATTGGCCCCTGTGCCTGTTTAGTATGATATAAGAGAACTGCCAACACTTCTCAGGCCTTTATTAACAACTTGCCTAACAAGTGGCTGATAAATTAAATGTCATAAGCATCAGTTAAAACCAACTAGTTTCTCTTAAAAGGGAACTGCAAGTAACTGGTGCTGATGGAGGAGGTCAGTAGGCGAAGAAATCTCAACTGTCCGGCTAGCAGCAAGAAAGTATCCTGGCTAGCTACATGGCAGCAAAGGTGGCTGAGCAGGTCAGTGCCAAAGGCATTGCCCCAAGGACCTGACTGCTTAACCTTTTATTATTTGTAGCATCATTGCTCACAGTGCTTCCCTCTCCCACTTGCCAATGCTCTCCGCCAACCATCCAGCGCACTTCGCACCATCTCCTTCTGCTTTTACAACAGCGCTCTAAACCTGCTCCTGTCCTCATCACTTCCCTCAACTCCTTCACATACCAGCAACCCTATTCTACCCTGACATGCACATCTTCAAAACTTTTCACAGGCTAACACTAACACAGTCCCTTTTTCTCTTCAGGGGCCATTGCAATGTAATAACAGAAAGCGGGCAGTCACAGGAGGAAGCATAGCATCTATATTCATTTTGTTCCCTCTAGATGAGAGCATAATGGATATTGTGTATAGGGGGTTGTCAGGAGTGTGGCTTCGGGAGAGGCTGAAGGAGAAGCCCTGCAGGATATTTAGTCATCTCATTATCTATTCCTTCTCACTGAAATCTCAACCTCATACATTATGCGTGGCAAAGGTCTGCTGCTTTCTGAAGTCACTCATATGTCTCTGCTTCCCCTTGCCAATAAATGCTAACCTTTGTCCTTCTCTTACCTGATAGAACCTGAAATTCTAGAGGGCACAACAGAACTAGAGGAAGAGGGGGATATCCTTTCAAAAGATCCAGTATTACTCAGTGTGGCTCAAACTAGCACCACCTCAAAAATTGGCACTCTGTGTAGTTTAGTGGTTATATTAGAGAGGTTTGCATTGGGAAATTCACTGAACACAAATGTGCAGTGCAAGGGCAGGTGGATAGGATCGCCTAGGAAACAGGAGGGCAAACTCACCTGATGTCGAAGATCGTGCTGAAAACCATGAACAACCAGCCTACAAAAAGTTATTGTTGGATATATAGCACAAACGTCTATTCCAATGGGCAGACTGTCATTGAATTTCAGTATAACAGCATGGAGCATGAGGAATCTAAATTCAACTTGAGCTTGAGTCTTCACAAAGAGCATCCAGACCACACAGTCAAGCATTGAGTGAATGGTCGACTGTATGAACACTCAAACTATATGAGCACTGCAATGGGACGCACAACGATGAAGCCTCTGGTGGCAGCTATGACAGCTTTGATAGAAGTTCATACTGCTGACAGCTTGACTCTAAGTTCCGCCATGTCCTCTGACTTGCAAAGTATGAAGAGTGGCATTGATATTTCGAGAGTGACTCATTACTCCTGCACTGTGTTCAAGCATAGAATAGTGGGAGTGCTGAGGAACAGCTAGAACAGCTCCTTGTGAAAAGCAGGTCCTTTTCTCACTCAGGCTGACAGCACACCTGACAGAAGCCCTGCCACACTTCACACAGTGTCCTTGCTGATCCAGGACAGCTGGCTAGACCTGGATGCCCTGGCTGTTGCTGATATATTGCAGTCTATATGGTCAGACTTATTTGATGCCATCCAATGTGGCTATCTCAAGAGTCCTTTAGCAGCCTTCCACCTTCCTGTGTAGCCACTGGAGATACAACTTTCAGAAGCATTAGAGTACAAATTAACATACATTCAAACGTATGAATTAGTAGCAGGAGCGGACCATGGCTCCTTCAGCCTGCTGCACCATTCAATAAGATCAAGGCTGATCTGAATGTAAACTCAACCCCACATTCCTACCTATCCCCGATAACCTTTCACCCCCTTGTTAACCAAGAATCTATCTAGCTCTGCCTTAAAAATATTCAAAGGCTCTACTTCCACTACCTTTTGAGGAAGAGTTCCAAAGACTCACAAACCTCTGAGAGAAAAAAATTCTCTTCATTTCTACCTTAAATGAGCGACCCCTTATTTTTAAACAGTGACCCCTAGTTCTAGATTCTCCCACAAGAGGAAACATCCTCTCCACATCGACCCTGTCAAGACCCCTCAGGATCTTAAAGGTTCCAATTAAGTCGCCTCTTACTCTTCTAAATTCCAGTGGATACAAGCCTAACCTGTCCAGCCTTTCCTCATAAGACTACCCATCCATTCCTGGTATTAGTCTAGTAAAACTTCTCTGAAATGCTTCAAACGCATTTACATCTTTCTTTAAATGAGACCAGTACTCTACATAATACTCCAGATGTGGTCTCACCAGTGCCCTGTACAACTGAAGCATAACTTCCCTACTTTTGCAATCAATTCCCCTCACAATAAATGATAACATTTTATTAGCTTCCCTAATTACTTGCTGTACCTGCATACTAACCTTCTGTGATTCATGCATTAGGACACCCAGATCCATCTGAATCTCAGAGCTCTG
The DNA here is from genome assembly GCF_017639515.1 of Carcharodon carcharias. Classification (NCBI taxonomy): domain Eukaryota; kingdom Metazoa; phylum Chordata; class Chondrichthyes; order Lamniformes; family Lamnidae; genus Carcharodon; species Carcharodon carcharias. The sequence goes on along the minus strand of NC_054477.1, from coordinate 70,731,625 downwards.
CAATCTCTTATAATTTGGATAATAAGCTTCTTTTTTATTCTTCCTGCCAAAATGAATGATTTCACATTTGCCCACATTATACTTCACTGGCTAGATCTTTGCCCATTCTCTTAACCTATCTATATCACTTCGTAGCTTCCTTACATCCTCTTCACAATTTACTTTCCTACCTATCTTTGCATCGTCAGCAAATTTAGCAACCATACCTTCAGTTCCTTCATCCAAGTAATTTATATAAATTGTAAAAAGTTGAGGCCCCAGCACTGATCCCTGTGGCACACCATTCGTCATATCCTGCCAACCAGAAAAAGACCCATTTATGCCACCTCTCTGCTTCCTGTTAGCAAGCCAAGCTTCTATCCATGCCAATATGTTACCTCCTACACGATGAGCTTTTATTTTCTATAATAACCTTAATTGTGGCACTTTATCAAATGCCTTCTGGGAATCTAAGTGCAGTATGTCCACTGGTTCCCCTTTATCCACAGCACATGTGATTCTTTCAAAGAACTCCTAAATTGGTTAATGGTGATTTCCCTTTGAAAAAGCCAGGTTGACTCTACCTGTTTGCCTTGAATTTTTCTAATTACCCTGCCATAACATCTTTAATAATAGCTTCTAACATTTTCCCTATGACAGATATAAGGCTGACTGGCCTATAGTTTCCCGTTTTCTGTCTCCCTCCCTTTTTGAATAAATGCGTTATATTTGCTATTTTCCAATCTAATGGAACCTTCCCCAAATCTAGGTGCAGAATCCCCGACGCATAAAATGAAATGCGGTGATGTAAGGCGTGCGTCCCGACGTCACCGCGCATCATTTAGATTTTCAGTTTGGTGGGCACGCAGCCGACTCGGCTGCAAGCCCGCCAAAATGTCAAAGGCCTATTTGAGCCATTTAAATATCAATTAAGCTAATAAACTGAGCTCCCAACCATCCTGAACATTGGCAGGCGTGTGAAGAGCCCAAGCAGCCTTTGCATTTTTCATGGAACCTCATCCACAGACGGGATGAGGTTTCATGAACGTTTTAAAAGTGTTCTAAAAGTTTTTGATGAAATTAATGGACATGTCCCAGCTCATGTGACAGGGGACTTGCCCTTAAAATTTTTATTTACTTTTAATCAATGTTTCATAAGTGAAAGTAATCTCCCTGAGGCACCTCTGTGCCTCAGGGAGATTTCTGTGCTTTTTTGCATGCATGTGCGAAAGAGCGCACTCCCGGCTCAAGGAAGCCCTCCCACCGCCCGCACAGGGAGTGCACAGCGTTTTCAGGTGCGAGTCATGCTGGGCAGGCCTTAATTGACCCGCCCATGTAAAATGGCAGCGCGGGCCCAATCGGGGGCGCCGATCAGGTCCGCACCTCCCCACGCCCGCCCCCCACATAACCCTCCCCCAATGGGGGGAAAATTCTACCCTGGGGAATTTTGGAAAATTAAAACCAATGCATCAACTATCTCACCAGCCACTCCTTTCAAGACCTTAGGCTGAAGTCCATCCAGACCTGGGGATTTGTCAGTCCGCAGCCCCAACAGTTTGCTCAATACCACTTTGCTAATGATTGTAATTTTCCCAAGTTCTTCCCTCCCTTTCATTTCCTGATTTACAGCTATTTCCGGGATGTTACTTGTGCCCTCTATACAGAAGACCGAAGCAAACTCCCTGTTTAATTCGTCCGCCATCTCCCTGCTTTTCATTACCAATTCCCCAGGCACACTCTTTATAGGACCAATGCTCACATTTTTTAAACTCTTTTCTTATTTAAATATCCATAGAAACTCTTACTATCCATTTTTATATTACTAGCTAGCATTCTCTCATACTCTAATTTTTCCCTCTTTACTAATCTTTTTGTCATTTTTGCTGTTCTTTAAATTCTTTCCAATCTTCTGACCTGCCACCCGTCTTTGCCTACCTATATGCTTTTTCTTTAAGTTTGATACTGTCTTTAACTTTTTTTTTAGATCGAATCAAAACTTTTATGCAAATTTAAGTAACAAACATTGTAGGCTTGATGAAACTTTCAGTCCATAAATTAAAGTGGAATCCAATGGCATCTCGTGTGATTTTCCATTTTATTCAGGACATTTGTGTCACTGAAAGCTGTCCTGGAAACATATCAGAGAAGCTGGTACACAGCACATAGCTGGAGGAGAGCAGGAATTCCACAGAGTTTCAGGGCCTCAGCAGACCTGAACCATCATGCCCAAAATCATGTTACCAAAGACCTTGGACTGAATCAGTTCTCCCGGGTTGTAGAATGGATTGCACAATACATCTGTGTAGGAGTTAGGGAGTTTTCTGAACATGCTGCGGATTTCGTTGTCCCTCAGCGTGATGTTGGAAGAATCTACAACAATAACAAATTTCACTTTAGTGTTGGTGACAAAGCCATATACTTTATAATCTTCACTGGGGTAAAGCAGCCCCAAGTAGAGTTCCCTCTGATCCACAAGTGCCTTCCCAACTGCCGAGATCTTCTCCTCCACGACATCCAGCGAAGTATGAACCGTGCAGTGAAACTTCAGCTCATTCTCCATTGGAACTGTTTTAATGTACAGTGGATAGTTCTCCTTGGTGATGACTGCCACACACAGCACAATCTTGCCCATAGTCAGTTAACCATGGATGGTGAGCCCTCCACTTGCTTTTATTCTTTCTCATTGGAATGTAGGTATTCTATGTATTCAGAAACATCCTTTAAACGTCTGCCACTGAAGTTCTATTGACATATCCCTTAACCTCATTTGCTAGTTCACTTTAGCTAGCCCTCATAATCAACCTTATATAAGTTTAAACCTTAGTCTTGGGTGCACTTCTTTCTCCCTCAAAATGAATGTAAAATTCAATCATATTATGATTGCTGCTCCATAGGGGTGCCTTTGCTAGAAGGTTATCAATTAATCCTATCTCCTTGCTCACTGCCAGGTCTGGTATAGCCTGCACTCTGGTTGGCTCCAGAACCTGCTGTACTAAGAAACTATTCTGAAAACATTATATGAACTCCTCATCTAAGCTACCTGTGCCCATCTGATTTTTTTCAGTCTATATGTAGATTAAAATTCCCCATGATTATTGCTCTACCTTTCTGGCAAGCTCCCGTTATTTCTTCTTTTATACTCTGCCCTATTGTGTAATTACAATTTGGAGGCCTGTAAACCACTCCCACAAGTGACTTATTGCCTTTACCATTCCTCATCTCAACCCAAACCACTTCCACATCCTGGTTTCCTGAATTTAGGTCATCCCTCTCTGATGTGTTTATACTATCATTAATTAATAGAGCCACCCCTGCATCTTTTTCTAACTTCCTGTCCTTCCTAAATGTCACATACCCTTCAATATTCAGGTCCCAATCTAAGTCATCCTGTAGCCAAGTCTCTGCAATGGCTATCAGATTGTACTTATTTATTTCTCTTTGTGCTATCAGTTCATCTATTTTGCTTTGAATGCTATGTGCATTTATATACAGAGCCTTTAGTTTTGTCCTTTTATTATTTTTGCAGCATCTAGCCTTATCTGCTGATTTTCTGTTAGAATTGCACTCTCTGTCCCTTCCTGTTAATAATTTCTCATATTAATACCTTTCTCCCTTGTCTTGTCTCTATTCTTTGGTTTACCTCATCTTCCCAGATGTGATACCTTGCCTCCATTATTCACTTTAATACCCTCTCTACTTCCCTAGTTGGGCGGCTCGTTGAGACACCAGCCCCAGCATGGTTCAGGTGTAGACCATCCCAATGGTACAGATCCCATTTCCCCCAATACTCATGCCAGCGCCCACAAACCGGAACCAACATCTCCCGCACCAGTCTTTGAGCCATGCATTCATTTCTCTACTCTTATTTGACCTATGCCAATTTGTACATGGCTCAGGTAATAATCAAGAAATTATTACCTTTGAGGCCCTGTTTCTTAATTTGGTGCCTAGCTCATCATACTGACTATGCAGAACCTCCTTCCTCATCCTGCCGATGTCATTGGTACCTACATGGATCATGACCACTGGATCCTCCTCCTCCCACTGCAATTTCCTCTCCAGCACTAAGCAAGTGTCCCGAACCCTGGCACCGGGCAGGCAACAAAACTGCCTGGACTCTTGCTTTTTGCTACAGAGAACAGTGTCAATCCCCCTTACTATACTGTCCCTACTACAGCTACATTCCTTTCTGCTGCCCCCTACTTGGATGGCTTCCTGTACCATAGTGCCACGGTCAGTTTGTTCATCCACCCTGCAGCCCCCACATTCATCAAAACAAGCTGAGAGAACCTCAAATCTATTGGACGATTGTAGAGGCTCACAATCCTACACTCCTGCCCTTTGGGTCCCTTACCTGTCTCACTCACACCCTCCTGTCCCTGGCCATTGCCCAAATCAGAAGACCCTATCCTAAGTGGTGTGCCTCCTGGTATAAAGCATCCAGATAACTTTCCCCCTCCCTGATGTGATGCAGTCTGCAGCTCAGCCTCCAGCTCAATGACTCTGAGCCAAAATTCCTCAAGCCACAAACACTTACTGCAGACGTGTTTGCCCTGGATCACAATATCACATGCTACAGCCTTGACACATCATCTGTCCTACCATCCTTAATGTGTTTTAAATAATTACTTAACTATATTAATCACTTACTTATGCTGCTTTCTTATATATTTTATTAACTTTACCACCAGATTGTGCACTATTTTAAACCTTAGGGATAGAATAGAAGTTACCCACTTACCAGATTGTCACCAAACAGCTAGCCCCTTTCCCTGCAGTAGAGCAAGAATCAATTTCTATGGGATGAGAAAGATAGGAAGAGGAAATGAGCAACTCCTTCTCCCCCTTCACCAAACTTCCCTCTCACCAAACTCTAAGTCTTCACACAGTAGGTAAGCACACAAAACTGGCACTAGAGTTTTTTAATTTATTTGATCATGGGTTATGGCATTGCTGGCAAGGCCAGCATTTAATACCCATCACAAATTCCCCCTAGAAGGTGGTGATGAGCTGATTGCTTGAACCACTGTAGTTCACATGGTATCGGCACAACCACAGTGCCGTGAGGTAGGGAATTCCAACATCAGTGAAAAAAGAGCAACATAGTCCCAGGTTAGGATGGTGTGTGGCTTGGAGAGGAACCTGCAGGTGGTAGTGTTCCGATGCATCTGCTGCCTTGTTCTTTTAGGTGGTAGCGGTAATGGGTTTGGAAGGAGCTACAGTGCAATTTGTAGATGATAAAAACTGTTGCCACTGTGTGCCCAGGATGGAATGGGTGAATGCTTAAGGTGCTGGATGGAGAGCCAATAAAATGGGCTGCTTTGTTTTAGATGATGTTGAGCTTCTTAAGTGTTGTGACTTGTGCCTAATAGATGGCATACTCTTCTTTATTCCCAAACTGTTGTTCAAAGTCTGCCGAAGATTACACTTACTTTGGTAATTCTTGCATGTGTCTCGCTGTCAATACGAACGGCTTAGCCATATTGACTGAGTGAAATGGAGTGGAACCTTGGGCTTGAGATAGGGCTTTCCTGGAGCAGGCTGGTATATTGCTTTGTGCTGATTGTAAGCCTGAAGTTGTCACATGCATTGGCGGACAAGTCCATGCTGCATAGCGTATCCAGCCCTGAACCAGCAGCTATGTACAGTCATCAGCAAACAGGAAATTGTTGTGTCAACCACTTTCACTTGAGCTGCCTTCAGAAGCTTCTGAAGATCAGATGACAGGACAGAATACCAGACACTGAGGTGCTCATCCAAGCAGGCATGCCAAACATCCACATCATATTGAGCCAGTCACAAATGAATTGGTCTGATCCTGTAGCCAGAATATCTGACACTCGCTTATCAAAGCAAACCCTCTATGAGAGCTTGAGTCTGGGGCAAACTCTCATGGTGGTCAAAGGAAATGCTACAAGGACACTTAGGACTTTTAGTATCGGCTTCACGTCCTGGGAGAAGCTTGCCCAGGAATGCTGCACCTGGCACAGCCAAATAAGAAACGTTGCAGCCTCCTTCAAAAGCAAGCACATAACAGAGAGAGAAAATGCAAGGAGTATAAATCCAGAACCAGCAGCTCATCCAAAACTCAGCTGTATCCTGTCCTATTGCAGAACCTTCCAGGCCCAGATTGGCTTTAGCAGTCACCCACCAGAACCCTATCAAACATCCCAGATGATGAACATGGTCACCTTCGCCTCGAAGGATGAACGTGATCATCTTCACCTCACAGGATGAACAAGAGTTGGCAGGAAGACTTTGGAGAATCCGGAGATGAGTTACTCACTACATAATATCCAACTTCTGACCTGTTCTTGCGGCCACAGTATTTATGTGGCTGGTTCAATTTAGTTTCTGAATGCTGTTGAATGTCAAGGGAAGGTGGCTAGGTTCTTGCTTGTTGGAGCTGGTCATTGCCTGGCAAATGTGTGGCACAAATGTAACTTGCCACTTATTAGCCTAAGCTGGAATGCTGTTGAGGTGTTGTTGCATACAGGCACAGATTATTTCAGTATCCAAGGAGTTGCAAATGGAACTGAGCACTGTGCAATCAGCAGTGAACATTTCCACTTCTGACCTTATAATGAAGGGATGGTCATTGATGAAGTAGTTGAAGATGGTTGGACTCATGACACTGTCTTGAGGCACACCTACAGTGATATCCTGGGATTGAGATGATTGGCTTCCAACAAGCACAACCATCTTTCTTTCTGCTAGGCTTTCTCCTTGATTTCCATAGACTTCAGTTTTCAGTCACTCTCATCTCACCTCTGGAATTCAGTTATTTGGAACAAGGCTGCAATGAGGTGTGGAGCTCAGTGACTCTTGCGAAACACAAACTCCACCTCACTGATTATTATTGATCAGTAACTACCATTTGATAGCACTATCAATGACAATTTCCATCTCTTTGCTGATGATTGAGTATAGACTGATGGGCACTTATTGCCAGATTATTTTTCTCCTGTATTTTGTGGGCAAGACATACCTGGGCAACTTTCCCCATTGCCAGGTAGGTGCTAGTATTGTAGCTGTATTAGAACAATTTGGTGAAGGCACAGCTAGTTCTAGAGCGCAAGTCTTCAGCACTACAGTTGAGATGTTTTTGGAGCCCATAGCCTTAGCTGTGTCCAGTTCACTCTTGATATCAAATCAAGTTGACTGAAGGTTTTTCACAAAGGTGACTTTTAGTTTGGCATGTTCAGATAAGCAATTGTAAAATGAAGAGAGATGAAGCATCTTTATAAACATTTTTCTTCTTGGTTTATTGCTGATCCTGATACTCTTAATTTCAATATCATGGAATACGTTAAAGAATATAAAGTTAATGGCAGCCTCCAATATTAGCATATAAACATTTCAGCCTGCTGAAGGTGAACTGAAAGTTGTAACACTTGAGTTGCATATGGACCAAGTAGACAACCAGGTTTTCCCTTTACAGCTGACCCTTTATTTGCTTCTCCAGGTGCTATGTTTTACCATGTCAGCGATCATGGTTCTCCAACTTTCATAGTCCTTGATAACAGACAACATCTTGGTGTGTTCTCAAATCTTACACCTGATTTGCTGAAGCTGCCAGTATATTTCTTCCTTTGTCTTCCTCTTGCTCTGCTATCCTCAGTTTTACCAGTCAATACCAGATATTCTAGTTTCTCTCTCCTAAGTATGCACCCAAGGAATTGCAGTTATCTCTGGGTGATCATTTGTAAAAGTTCTCTGTGTGCCTGCTTTCCTCAAAACTTCCTCATTAGTTATTTGTATTGCTCAACTAATCCTCATCCGATGTCTCAGAAACCACATCTCTGTTTCCTTTATCTTCCATTTTCTTGTTTATATTCCAACTTTCATATCTATATACTAATGTTGACCAGATGTAATATTTTAGTAATCTCATTCTGCTTTCATAGAAATGTCCTTATTTCTAAAAAAAGGTCTTAACATTTTTGTAGAGGGTTGTTTTCCAAATTTCATGTGCTTCCTGATGTCTTAATCACTTTTCCCATCAGATGTTGTTAGGCTACCCAGTTAAGAAAATTATTCTACTTGTTTTATTTATTTTACTTGCTTATTGGACTCAATAAGAACAAAATATTTTCCTGTCATGAGAAAACCTGACCTTGCATCAGTTGAAAATAGCTGGATGATAGTGTGGTCATGTTTCTTTTGAGAATTAGAACCAGCAGTGATAGTTTAATAATTGGGGTCATCATTAATATTCCATGGAACCCTGAAATGAACTATTGCAAATTGGTGCACTTTTGGAAATATGTTACTGTTAGCATTTCCTGATCTCCAAATTGATGGTGTGCTGCTCTAATGTAATTGTTAGCCATGGCTTAGAGATGGAAATCTTGCCTCTGAGGTAGGATGTTGTAGGTTCAAGTCCTCTAGAGACTTAAGTACAAAATCTAGGCTGACACTCCAGTGCAGTACTGAGGAAGTGTTATGCTATCAGATCTACTCATCTTTCCGATGAGATGTTAAATCGAGACTACATCTTCCCTCTCAGGTGGATGTGAAAGATCCCATGGCATTATTCCAAAGAAGAGCAGGAGATTTCTCTCCAGTGTCCTGAGCAATACATATCTTTCAACCAACATCACTTGAAAAAAACAGATTATCTGGTCATTATTATCACATTACTGTTTGTAGGACCTAACTCTGTGCAAATTGGTTGTTATGTTTCCTTGATTACAATAATGACTGGACTTCAAAAGTACTTCACTTTTGGACATTCTGAGATTGTAAAAGACATCCTGCTCATGGAAAATTTAGGCCATCTGAAAATCTTTCATTTTTCTTCATAAATACATATAACTTCCTGTGGGTGCACTTTCCGAAATGTGCTATGCATTGTGCTTTTTGGACTGGATATATTTCTGAATGTAGGCTATATATATAATATATACCTGGCCCACTTTATTTTTGTAGAGTTCTAAATTTGGGTGATTGACAGCACTGAGAGAAGTAATTTTGTTCCCCCATTCACAATTTGTTACTTACCATTTACTGCATAGACACGAGCATACAGAGACTTTCCACCAAGGTAATACCACAAACAATTGGAGTTAACCTGGCTTGAATCTGTATTTGATTTCCAAATCCACTGTATAAAGTTTGGTTAAACCTTAGAAAATAATTTTTTTTGCAGTATGTAAGAAGGCAATTCAGCCCATAGCGTCTGTTCTGTTTCTTTGTTATAACCAATCCAAAACTAAACTCACCGTACTATCCCTTTGGTCCTGCATTTTCTGATTCAAATATTTATTCATATTAGCCTTAAAATATGCAGTAGCCTCAACCATTCCATGATCCAAAATGTGTAGAGAATTTTTTCTTAGCCTTTCATTCTTTCAATTATGGTTTTAAATTAATTACTCCTTATCATTGGCTCCTAGAGAAAATTGAAGAATCTTGCTTTGGATGCCGTGAAGTAGGCTTCATAGTCTTGAGTATATTAACAGCAACTCTTTATTGACAACTCATAGCTAAATATTTTATATATATATATAAATATATATTTATGTATGGGAGCTAGAGGTACGAAGCTGACACCATCCTAGGCATTTACACATCTCTGTCCATCTCTAGACTGACTCTGGCACTGGGTCATGTGCCTTCTTACATTACTGTGTGGGCAATACTGTACTCTGTCCAACACTAACCCTGTATGTACCAGACTCTCCTACTACAGAAATAGTATTTCCCTATTCACGCTACAAAAACTTAAAAACCTCCATGAAATATTTGCCTAGTTTTTTTTCTGCTTCTGTGCACATTCTAAATGTAATTTCCAACATATTAATAAATTTTCTGTTAGCTCTTTATTGGCACACTCAGTGCTCCTGCTTACAGAACCCTAATTCTGTTGGCCTAAGCTATGCATTTAGTTTACTGAACTTACATTTTCAGAAAATTATGTATTTGAACTCCAAGGATGTTCAAAGTCCCTTCATCAATTATATACAATATGCAATTTCTTGTTTTTATTTCTAAAATGTTTAGTAAACTGTTGCTGCCATCATTCTATCCATCCCTTTACCTTGCCCATGTTAACTGAACTCTTTATAGTGTTCACTGCTTGCCAAGTGTTATTTTTGTGAGTATTAGCAAGAAATATTTCAAGACTGTTTTCACTGTACCCAAGTCTGAGTCATTTATATTTACTGAAATCCCTGAATATATCACTTTCTAATCAAGGAACACCATTTTACTCTTAACTGCTTCCTGACAGTCAAACAACTTTCTATCTCTTCTACTACATTTGCTCTTATATTAGATCCCTCAATTCCTCAATCCCTAACAGGCCTCTTGTGAGACATCTTCAAAATGCCCTGAAGATCCATTGATACATTTAATCCATTCCCTTTCACTAACCAATTAATCACTTCTTCAAACAACATCATGAAATTGACAAACACAACTCATCTTTTTTCTCCAATAATTTTCTCTTAAAATTCTGCTGCTGTATTCTTATATGACGATCTTGTACTCCTATGTAGTCTCAAATGTAACATTTTCTCACAAACTTACATATTAGTCAGAATTTTGGGTTGGTGTGTGGGGGTGTCGGGCATGCATCCCAATGTCACCGCATGTCATTCAGATCTTTAGCTTGGTGGGCGCGCACCAGAGTTGGCTGTGCACCCACCGAATTGTCAAAGGCCAATTAAGGCCATTTAAAAACTAATTAACGTAATTAACTGAGCTGACTGTCCAACCTTAAGGTTGGCGGGCAGGCGAAGAGCCCAGACGGCCTTTGCATTTATCATGAAACCCCATCCACTAATGAAACTTTTAAAAAAAATTCATGGAAATGTCCCACCTCATGTGGCACTGTCACATGAGGGGACATGTCTGAAATTTTTTTTTCTTCTTTATTAAAATTTTTCAAAATGTAATTAAACTCCCTGAGGCAGCTCCATGCCTCAAGGAGATCTCTGCACTCTTTCTAGAACCAGGGGACACAGTTTCAGAATGAGAGGTAGGCCATTTAGGACTGAATTGAGGAGGAATTTCTTCAGTCAGAGGGTGGTGAATCTTTGGAATTCCCTACCCCAGTGGAAGATCAATCATTGAGTATATTCAAAGCAGAGGTCGATAAGTTTTTAGATACCAATGACATCAAGGGATATGGAGATAGTGCAGGGTGATGGCATTGAGGTAGAATATCAGCCATGGAAAAGGCTTGACCGGCCAAATGTTCCTATATTCCTGTGTTCTAAGCCAATCCCTTTAACACAGTCTTCTTTTCAGAAAGTGCTGCAATGTTCCACAAATATGATCTCTTTCTTCCTGCTCAAGCTCTTCCCAATCCTCCTTCATTTTTCCAGTATGGGTGTAGAAAGCAGAACATACCACCCCTTAAAGCCTTGTTTTATGATCTGCTCGAACTCTTGCTGGGTATCCTCAGGCAGCCAGCCAGGAAATCAGAATTAGATTTCAGGCTGCTGCATCAGGAAGGTCCATCATGGGTTGGGGAGGGAAGGAGAGGGATGAGGTATGGAGGTGATCAGGAGGAGTGAGTCAATTGGACGGTATGAATGGGGCTGAGCCGGAGGTATAAATGGTCTGCACCACTGCAATAGAGCAGGGAGAAACCAGAGTGCTCCTCCAAGCTCCATATTCTTGTTTAAATATTTTTTTTAAACAAATTTACTTTTTTTATAAAAGCAAAATACTGCGGATGCTGGAAATCTGAAACAAAAACAAAAAGAGCTGGAAAAACTCAGCAGGTCTGACAGCATCCACGGAGAGGAATACAAGTAACGTTTCGAGTCAATATGACTCTTTATCAGAACTAAGGAAAAATAGAAATGAGGTGAAATATGAGCTGGTTGAGGGTGGTGGGACAGGTAGAGCTGGATAGAGGGCCAGTGATAGGTGGAGGCAAAGAAGAGATTGCCAAAGATGTCATAGACAAAAAGGACAAAGGGGTGTTGACGGTGGTGATATTAGCTAAGCAATGTGCTAATGGTGATATTAAGGGTAGAAAGCAGAACGAGCAAGTGACAGATAGCCCTAATGGGGGTGGGGTGGGGTGGGGGGAGGGGATCAAAAAGGCTAAAAGGTGGAGATAAAACAATGGATGGAAATAAACTTAAAAATAATAGAAATAAGTGGGAAAAGAAAAATATATTTTAAAAAAATATATATATATATTAAAATTATGGAAAAGTGGGGAATTGGAAAGGATGTGGGGATGGAGGAAAGAGTTCATGGTCTGAAGTTGTTGAACTCAATGTTTATCATTTATAATTTTTGAATAAGTTTTTAAATTTTTTTTTCGATCCCTTCCCCCCACCCCACCAGGGCCATCTGTTACTTGCTCGTCCTGCTTTCTACCCTTAATGTCACCATTAGCACATCCTTTAGCTAATATCACCACCATCAACACCCCTTTGTCCTTTTGTCTATGATATCTTTGGCAATCTCATCTTTGCCACCACCTATCACTGGCCCTCTATCCAGCTCTACCTGTCCCACCACCACTACCCCCCCCACCCCCAACCAGCTTATATTTCACCTTAGACCTGCTCAGTTTTTCTTGCTATTTTTGTTTATGTTTCAGATTTCCAGCATCCGCAGTATTTTGCCAGGCCCAGAGTTCTTTCATTTTAATATGCACATGTACTATTGTATTATGAAAGTCAGTCTCCCTTTGACTCCACATCACTTCTTACTCTTCAAGGGGCATTTGTTCAAGATTACCTTAATCAAAGAGAAGAAAAGCCTCATGGAACCTGACTAGAGATCTGAACAGGAGAAAGGTGAATCCAGGGAAGGGTAATAATTTATATAAAGTAGCTGCTGAACTGGGGGGAATTGGTTGTAACTGGCTCTTTCGAAAAATACTTTGAAAAGTACATTGAACCTAATAGACAGCACTACTCCAAAGAACAACATTAAACAATGCATTGCATGAAAAAATCTTTATTTTAAAGCCATTTTTAAAGTTTGGGGCATTTAAGAACAATGGGAGAGTCAGTTGTGACTTTGTTAAAAAAAAATCACATACCATCCATTATGTACCACAGCATATTTGTTGTGTATGTTTTAATTCTTGTACAATAGGATCAATGGCATGATGAACCTAGTCAGGAGTCTAGGTTCAGATGCTGTAGTTATTGATACTTTCTTCACAAATTCAGGATATTGGAGAAATATACAGGAGCATATTTCTCCTTTGGCACACATTATGTATCGAAATACTTAATAGCTGAGAAAAATATTGAGATGCATGGTGATGCCTTCAACCAATATTCACTTCACACATATATTCATGCAGTATAATAAAAATGTTACTTTCAAATTTGTTTTTACTAAATGTGAATGCATACAGCAGGCCAACATTAGCTTAGTAATAAAGTCTGCAGATGGACCTTTGTCACTTCTGTCTGTTGCCAGGTGGTTCAATTGGTAAAGTCACTATTTAAGTTTAGGACAAATTTATTGTCCTAAACTTTTTAAGTTTCATCACATTACTTTGATAGTTTTTTTAAAAAAAACTCCCAACAATAAAGTTGAATCTTTACTGATATAATGTACACTGCTATGTTTTGGTATTCTTATATCATTATGTTATAGGGATATTTAATTTTGCTTGCTCATGTTGGTGCCTGTGTACAAGATTAAAATATTAAACTTTCACTTGGAAACATTCCAGTGCATTCATACAAACCATTTGTGAATTCATAAACAGTTTGTAAACTGTTTTTTTTTACCAAATTGTCAAGCAAAGTACGAGAAAGTACAATTGTGGATAATTCATAAAAGAGTAGGTGATAGATAGCCAGATAGTTTTGCTTTAATGCAGCTGCAGTCAAAGTTGCCATAAAATCTTTTGCTGCCCAATTTGTTCTCACAGATTCTTGCCACACTCAGGGCAAAGGATGTCATCTCGTTCTGTGAGGAAACCACGCCCCACTAGTGATATAGCACATTTTTTACAGTTGAAGCAGTCATTATGCCACTGGCGCTCCTCGAATGAGATGTATTTGGTTCCTCCAAGGCCTGGAAAAAATTAATTGCAAAAGGAAGGTAAATAGATAGATAAGGTTTAACCACATTACACAGAGGGTGATAATTATATGAAACAGATCGCCAAGGAAGCAGTGGAGGGAGATGGTACCAGGAAACTGCATAGGTATTTGACAAAACACAATTTTGGGTTGTTCTGCTTTCATGCCTTTAATGCCAATTCCATGACTTGATCAGACTAAACCAAAAAAATGCACAACTTCCTTATGCTGCTTAAATCTGAACTCAGTTTCAATCCAAAATTCATTCCATTACCAAGATCATCTATTTCCATTTCCACCATATCATCTGCCTCACCCCAGTCATTGTTGAAACTCCCATCTGCATCTTTGTCACCTCCAAGCCTTTGTGCCCTCTGAGCCAAGCCTCAAAAACAAGACTAACCTGCCTCAAACCTGCCCATAGGAGGCAGGATGGGGATGGGGGACAGGGCTGCTGGAGGCAGAAAACCAACCTGTGCAGAGGAGGTGATTGCTTTTTAAAATATTTTGATGAGACTGCGTACATCCGATTTTGTCTCTGGCTCATCTTTAACACTGGCCAGCTGGGTTTCATGGGCCTTAGGAAGCCTGATAGCTCAACAAAGGGGAGCACAGCTACACAGAAGAATTCTACACCATTGCTTGATGGCCAGGATACAAGTGTCCCCCCCACCACCCCACCTCCCCCACCGGCCCATCAGGCTAATCTGGTTCCCACTCCACTTTATCATACACACCTTCCCAAAAATCATTGACTCGTCCCAACCCCCCAAAAAAATCACTGATCCCTCCACAATTATTGACACCTCCCAACAATCACCAACTCCTCCCAGCTATCAACGATTTCATCCCAACCACAATCATCGACCTCTCCACAATCTCCAACCACAGCCCCGTGATCACTGACACCAGATATCGCCGATCCCCACCCACAGTCATTGACCTCCACCTGTGATCACCAGCACCCACACTGTCAATGACCCTCCTCACAATCACTGACCAACACATGTAATCCCAACTCCCCTGAGAACAAACACCCCCACCTCACTAACCCGCTATGATCAGGGCTTTCCTCAACTCCCCAGATTCTGACCCAGGCACACGATCATTGATTCCCCAGGCCATCACCAGCCTCACCCCTGCACCCTCCGCATTGGAATTCCCACAATCACAGACCTCCTCCTTGGCCATCAGCCATCACCGTCAATCAGGCCGACCTCTGAGCAGGGAATTGATTAAAATATAACCACACGTTATGGAGTTAAAAAGATCATGCCATTTGGAGAAACCTGATCTTCCTAAAAAGAATTCCTCCTCTACATTTGGAAATCCTGCCCTAGTAAATTTCCAGGCCATTGCAGCAGTCGTTATATCATATTGCCTGACTTTTGTCAAATTTAATGAACTCTATTTTAAAATAAAGCAATACAATGGTATTTTACTACTGAAAAAACCCTCATCACAGAATCACAGAGTTGTTACGGTGTAGGGGGAGGCCATTCAGCCCATCGTGTCTGCACCGACTCTTTTAAGCATTTTAACTTCGTGCCTTTTCCCCGTAACCCTGCATGTTGTTTCTATTTAAATAATCACCCAATGCCCTCTTGAATGCCTCAATTGAACCTGCTTCCACCATACTTCCAGGCTGTGCATTCCAAACCCTAACTTTTCACTGTGTGAAAAAAAATTTTCTCACCTCGCATTTGCTTCTTTTGCAAAACACTTTAAAACTGTGCCCCCTGGTTCTCAATTCATTTAAGAGCAGGACCAGTTTCTCCATATCTACTCTGTCCAGACCTCTCATGATTTTGAAAACTTCTCTCAAGTCTCCTCTTAGCCTTCTCCTCTCCAAGGAAAACAGTCCTAACTTCTCCAATCTTTCCTCATAACTAAAGTGTCTCATCTCTGGAACCATTCTCGTAAACCTCTTCTGCAATTTCTCCAATGTGTTCACATCCTTCCTACAGTGTGGCACCCAGAACTGTACACAATAATCCAGCTGAGGTCTTATATAAGATCATCATAACCTCCCTACTCTTGCACTCTATTCCCCTATTAATGAAGCCTAGAATACTGTATGCTTTAGAAACAGCTCCCACTACCTGTCCTGCCACCTTTAATGACTTATGTACATATACACCCAGGTCTTTCTGCTCCTGCACACCCTTTAGAATAATATCCTTCATTTTATACTGTCTCGCCATGTTCTTTGTACCAAGTGTATCACCTCACTTCCCTGCATTGAACTTCATCTGCCACCTGTCTGCCCACTCCACCAATGTGTCAATGTCCTTTTGAAGTTCTACACTGTCCTCCTCATAGTTTACAATTCTCCCAAGTTTTGTGTCATCCGCAAACTTCAAAATTGTCCCCTGCACACCAAGATCTAGATCATTTATATATGTCAGGAAAAGCAAGGTTCCTAATATCAACCCCTAGGGAACTCCACTATAAACCTTCTTCCAGCCTGAAAAATACCCATTAACCATTGCTCTCTGTTCCCTATCCCCAGCCAATTATGTATCCATGTTCAAAAACAGAATTATCTGGAAAAACTCAGCAGGTCTGGCAGCATCGGCGGAGAAGAAAAGAGTTGACGTTTCGAGTCCTCATGACCCTTCGACAGAATTGAGTTCGAGTCCAAGAAAGAGTTGAAATATAAGCTGGTTTAAGGTGTGTGTGTGGGGGGCGGAGAGATAGAGAGAGAGAGAGGTGGAGGGGGGGCGGTGTGGTTGTAGGGACAAACAAGCAGTGATATAAGCAGATCATCAAAAGATGTCAACGACAATAGTACAATAGGACACATAGGTGTTAAAGTTAAAGTTGGTGATATTATCTAAACGAATGTGCTAATTAAGAATGGATGGTAGGGCACTCAAGGTATAGCTCTAGTGGGGGGGTTTTTTAAATAATGGAAATAGGTGGGAAAAGGAAAATCTTTATAATTTATTGGAAAAAAAAGGAAGGGGGAAACAGAAAGGGGGTGGGGATGGGGGAGGGAGCGTCCATGTTGTCCTTTTTAATTCCAAGACCCATAACTTTCCTCACAAGTCTGTTGTGTGGCACTGTATCGAATGCCTTTTGGAAGTCCATATACACCACATCAACAGCCTTGCCCTCATCAACCAACTCTGTTACCTCTTCAAAATCTCCAGCGAGTTAGTTAGACACGATTTTTCTTTAACAAATACATGCTGACTCTTCATTTTTCCATGTGACTATTAATTCTATCCTGAATAATTGTTTCTAGAAGTTTCCCCACCACTGATGTTAAACTGATTGGTCTATAATTGCAGGGCAGATCTTTACAACTTTCTTTGAACAAGGGCATAATGTTTGCAATTCTCCAGTCCTCCAGCACCTCCCCCTAATCTAGGGAACATTGAAAGATTATTGCCAGTGCCTCTGCAATTTCCACCCTCACTTCCTTCAATATTCTTGGATGTATCTCGTCCAGCCCTGGTACCTTATCAACTTTAAGTACCGACAGCTTATCCAATATCTCCTCCTTATCAATTTTAAACCCTTCTAGTCCCCAAGTTTCCTCCTCTGTCACCATGGCCTGGGCAGCATTGCCTCATAGATAAAGACAGGTCCAAACTATTCATTTAACAACTCAGCCATGCCTCTTGCCAATCCCCTTTTTGGTCCCTAATCGGCTCTATTCCTCCTTTTACCACCCTTTTACTACTGATGTGCTTATAGAATACTTTGGGATTTCCTTTTATGCTAATTGCCAGTTGTTTTTCATAATCCTTCTTTGCTTCTTGTATTTGCTTTTTCACATCCCTTCCCAACCTTCTGTATTCAGTTTGGTTCTCAATTGTATTTGCTACCTGACACCTGTGATAAGCACACTTTTTCTTCTTTAACTATTTCAGCTCCTTTGTCATCCAGGGTGCTCTAAATTTGTTTATCCTACCTTTCCCTTTTGAGGGAATATATGTTGACTGTGCCCAAACCATCTCCTCTTTGAAGGTAGCCCATTGTTCAGCTATTGTTTTTCCCGCCAACTTTTGGTTCCAGTCTATACAGCCGAGCCCCGTTCTTGCCCCATTGAAGTCCACGCTCTGCCAGTAGATTATTCTAACTCTGGATTGACCAATGCCATTTTCCAACATCATCCTAAACCTTATGATACAATGATCATTGTCCACTAAATGTTGCCCCACTGTCACTTGATCTACTTGGCCCACCTCATTCCTAAGAACCAGGTCCAGCAGTGCCTCCTTTCTTATTGGACTGGATACATACTGCTGTAGGAAATTCTCCTGAACACAATCTAGGAAGGCTTGTCCCTCACTACCCCTTACACTACCACCACCCCAGTCTACATACGTGTAATTAAAGTCCTCCATTATAACTACTCTATGATGTTTACACCTCTCCGTAATTTCCTTGCAGATTTGTCCCTCTAGCTGTTAGTCTATATATTACATCGAGCAATGTAATTGCACCCGTCTTATTCCTTAGCTCTAGCCAAAATGATTCTGTCCTTGAATCCTCTGACACATCCTCTTTCTCCAGTGCTGCAATACTCTCCTTAACCAAAAACGACATCCCTCCTCCCTTTTTCCCTTTCTTATCTTTTCTGAATACCTTATAACCAGGAATATTTAACACCCAGATCTGCCCTTCCTTAAGCCAGGTCTCCGTTATCCCCAAAACATCATAATTCCATAAGGCAATCTGTGCCTGTAACTCCCCAATTTTATTAACTATACTCCATGCATTCACATTCATGCAGTGTAACCCTGAATTAGACTTCATTACTTGCTCCCTTACTCTGACTCCATCTATTAACTTACTATTTTCTATTTTAGTACTAGCTACCTCTCCCAGCATTCCGTGCAGCCTGGTATTACTTTCTAATATTGTCTCCTGGTTCCCATACCCCCGCTGAGTTAGTTTAAACCCTCCCTAATAGCACGAGCAAAATGACCCGCAAGGTACTCAGTCCCAGCTCTGTCCAGATGCAGCCCATCCGGCTTGTACAGGTGCCAACTCCCCCAGAGCCAGTCGCAGTGTCCCAGGAATCTAAAGCCCTCCCTCCTGCACCATCTTTCCAGCCACGCATTCACCTGTCTTATCTCCATATTTCTGCACTCACTTGCAAGTGGGCACTTGGAGTAATCCAGAGATAACTACTATAGAGGTCCCACTTGCTAATTTTCTACCATCTCTCTAAATTCCAATTCAGGACAACACCCCCCTCCCTACCTATGTCATTAGTACCAATGTGGACCATGACCTCTGGCTGTTCACCCTCCCCCACAAGAATGTCCTGCAGCCGTTCTGTGACATCCTTGACCCTAGCACCACGGAGGCAACAAACCACCCTGGAGCCAGGTTGATGGCTGCAGAAACACCTGTCTGCTCCCGTAACTAAAGAATCCCCTATCAGTGCTGCTTTTCTGCTCTTCCTCCACACCTCCTGTACAGCTGGGCCACTAGTGGTGCCATGGGCTTGGCTCTTGGTCCAAGGATCCACCGTTACCCAGAATGAAAAACTGATTTAGTGAGCGGGACCTCTGGGGACTCCTGCACTACATGCCTGTTTCTCTTGGATTGCCTGATGGTCACTCATTCCCTATTTGACTGCTTCTCCCTAACTTGAGGTGTGACCACCTCTCTGAACATTCTATCCACGTAGTTCTCTGCCTCATGGATGAACTTCAGTGACTCCAGCCACTGGTCAAGCTCTGAAATGTGGAGCTCAAGCTTGTGCAGCCGATGACACTTCCTGCACATGGGCTCATTTGGGTCACGAGAAGTGTCCACGACTCTCGACATACCACAGGATGGGCATTCCACTTGGCTGAGCTGTTCTGCCATGCCTTAACCTTAAGCTTTTAAATCACTTTTTTACTTTAGCTTTAGTTACTTTTACATACCTTAACCTTATTCTTGTACTATTAACTATAAACTGGTGATTAGTAGAAAGTAGAAATTCTTTGCCCTTACTCACAAATCAGCTCCCTTGCCTGTACCTATAAATTCTTATTTTCTATGTGCTCATTTAGAAATTTACATTTCAGTACTTGCACTGTTTTCAATCTCCCGACTATCTCTCCACTCTCGCTGTTTTACCTCCCGAACTCCCACAGTTTTGTCCCTTGAACTCTCGCTCAGGGGGGTTATTTTGGGAATCAATGTGAATTTATTTTGTAATTCACTACATATATCAATTCAATTAGGATACCTGATCAGTGTTAAATGTAGATGCAAATTTACCATACATTATCTATCATAAGTGAGAGGGCCCATGCTGCATTATTGAAACTGTCAAATAATCAGGTGTTCAGCTTTTAGTCTAAACAAATAGTGCAATAGGAAATGATATTAAACAAAGCATTTTGTAGTTTTAGTCACCAAGGAGATGAAATAGAGTCAAGTGACTCTTAGCTGTGCAATGAAGTTCCATTGTAATTTTTATATGCAAAATAAATAGATTACAAACTAGAATTTATTTCACAATTCTTGTGAGATAAAGGACTTTCTTGTAGATTCTCACTGGAACTTATTTCTGACACCTCCAGCATGATGTCACCATCAAACACATTTTCCCCTCCCATCCCCTTTCAGCATTCTGAAGGGACCATTCCCTCCACAAAACCCTGATCCACTCCTCAGTAACCCCCATCACTCTCCTCCCTTCCCAAGGCACCTTTCCATGCAAGCACAAGAAGTGCAACACCTGCCTTTTTATCTCCTCCATTCTCATCGCCCAAGTTCATAAACACTCCTTCCAGGTGAAACAGAGATTTACTTGTCCTTGTAACTTATTATGCTGTATTCTCTTCTCACATTGTGGTCTCCTCTACATTAGGGAGGCCAAACGCAGACTGGATGAATGCTTTGCAGAACACCACTGTTCAGTCCGCAAACATGACCCTCATCTTCCAGTTGCCTGTCATTTTATTTCTCCACCTTACTCCCACTCTGACCAGTCTGTCCTTGGCCTCCTGCAATGTTCCAATGAGTCACAAGGCAAGCTCAAGGAACAGCACCTCACCTTTCGACTGGGCACTTTACACATTTTGGACTCAAGACCAAGTGCATCAAGTTTAGATAGCAAACTCTGCCCCACTTTGATTCCTTTTTCTTTGCTGGTTGGGTTTTTTTCTCTCTTATTTCTCTGTTTTAACCTTTACTCTGCTTTCAGGCAGCAGCTGTTCATGACCCTGCTATTCACACCTCCTCCAGACACATCTTTTATTTCTTAACTTGTCCAATTGCCGATCCCTTTGGCTTTGCCATTTAATCTCTCCTGTCTGCTATTCTACCACAGAGCTTCTCTTTTCTTTTTTTCACACCATCTCTCTTTCATTTGCTCAATACCTATTAAGTTTTAAAATTTCTACAGTTCTGAAGAAAGGGCACAATTGTGATTTGGTTTGGACGCTGTGGTCCCCGTCCCATTCTGACTAAAATGTTGGTGTTTGGGGTGGGGTGGGGTTGGGGGAGAGAATGCCCCAGGTCCCGATGGCTGCTCCAATGTTAATGCGTTAAACGGCTGGAGGTGGTACAACCACTATCTGGGGAGGAAGCAGCACCTCAGAGAGCTGCTGGCCTATCAGGTGGGTGACAGCTCTCCAGTCCCAGCAGCACCACTGGGAAAGGTGGCCACTGCTGGAGCTACAGCCAGTCCTGATGAAGAGGAGCCTGGACTCGGAGGTAAGTCCAGGGTCTTGCTGAAGTCAGGCTGGCAGGCCTCGATGAGGGGAGTTGGGGATAGGTTTGACAGGCTGGGGGAGAGCAGGGTAAAGGGAAGGATGACTTTGAGGTAGTGGTCTCCAATGGGCCCAGTGGGACTGCAAAAGAGGCTGCCCTCACCTTGCCTGACACCAGCCCAAGCAGCTAAAGCTGCCTGGCGCCCTCCCTGGCCAACAGTAAAATACCTGCGGCAGCAGGATGAGACCGTTAGGTGGTCATTAATTATGTGCCAAAGAATGTCAATTGACCAAAGGGTAGGCGGGTCACCCAACAGGTCCACCATCCCATGTATATTTGTGGAGGGGGCAAGATTGGGCAGCTAGCTGGTGGGCATGGGACCCGCTGGATTTTATGTGCCCTCCCCCACCTTCCAGCAGGCTGACGGGAAATTGTAAAATCCAGCCCATTACCTCTCTTTCTCTCTTCAAAGTTGCTGCCAGACCTGCTGAGTATTTCCAGCATATTTTTAGTTTTATTTCAGATTTTCAGCATCCACGGTATTTTCTTTTTGTATAAGTAATCAGACGTGATGCTTTCACAATCAACCCACCTAATGGTTCTCATCGTCAAAGTTTACATTAATTCTGGAACTTTTTTAGTATACAAGAAATAGGAGCAGAAAAAGGCCATGTGACCCTTCCAGTCTGCTCTGCCATTCAATATGATTATGGCTCTTCTGCCTTAACTCCACTTTCCTACCCACTCCACATAGCCCTTGAATCCATAAGAGACCAAAAATCTGTCTATCTCAGCCTTATAAATATATATTCAAAAATGGAGCATCCACAAACAGCCTTCTGGGTAGAGAATTTCAAAGATTCACAACCCTTTGAGTGAAGAAATTTCTTCTCATCTCAGTCCTAAATAATCGGTCCCTTAGCTTTGAGGAGATAAACTTTATACACCGGCAAGAAACGGCACAACTTAAAAGAGAAAATTAAACACAAATAAGGGGAAAAAGCAGCTTGCAGATGAAACAATGAGGGTAATTTACACCTTCCTCACCTGAGCAGTAACCTGGCAGAACATATTGTCAATGCATTGTGGAACCAGGCTGACATTTATCCCTCCCTGCCTCTCAACTTCTCTTTCCCCCTTTGAGACGCTCCTTAAAATCTTTGACCAAGCTTCGATCATCTGATTTATATCACTTTGTGTAGCTCAGTGTCATATTTTGTTTGATAATAGTCCTGTGAAGCACCCTTGGGACAATTGATTATGTGAAAGGTGCTATATAAATATAAGTTGTTGTTGTTATTGCTTTTAATTGAATGAAAACTTGGTGAGTTCTACAAGAAGCAACCGCTTAACTCCGCTGAATTACTGCCCAGGTGGCAAAGGTGAAAATTACTCCGCAGACATTACAGGAATCAGATTAAATCTAAATATTTTTTCTGTACCAGATGTCAAGTGAACATGTCTTACTGGGTAAGCAGTGCAAAGGTTCATTTGAACTCTTAGTGATAATTTCCTCCTTCTACGATCACATTATAATGAAGAACTTACCTGTAATTGGATTGGCACAACCAGCACATTTTTTGGCATAGAGATTGCTGAAGCAATCTAGGCAATAGGCAAATTCATCCCGTGAGGTGAAACGCTGTCCAGCCAGTGGCATTTTACATCCTGTGCAGAGAAAGCACTCTTTGTGCCAGGGTTGATCATGGTAAGTAACACCTCCAGTTGTAATAGCCTGGGTGGCAAGATGAAATATTGGCAACGATAAGTTACTTCATCTTCAACAGGTGATAACACTATACCAGATCTTTTGTTAAAATATTGAGCATACAATGGGGAGGGGACAAACTATATTCATTTTATTGTATAGGTGAAAATTTGTCCACATAAAAGAAGAAAATTGAAATTAATTTTAAAAGTTACTCTTATTTATGGGAACAGATGTCAGACTTTTACAATGTCATAGCAATGTTGGTAAAATGATTCAGTACACTATTTCACTGCAGTTAATTAATAAATTTGTGATACACTAGCTTTAAATATTTGCATATTTTCCCACAGCATTGCATCAACTGTTCAAGTTTTCATTGAAGAAAAAGAGTAGACCATTCAACTCTACTGCACCATTATTGGAAATGGCAGCTCCTTTGCTTAAATCTCAATTATAAACTCTTCCTCCATGTCCCTTAATACCTGTACTTACTTTGGAAGTACCTGTCTCTCTTTTCATCATCACCATCAACATCTATGATCTTCAGAGACAGTGAGGGTAATTTTCACTTTGGGTGAGAGCAGTAAACACCCATCTGCAGATTGATTGTGGAAAGGAAATTCAGGCAGAGTATATAACAGGTGACCAAACTGAAACTGCAAATGTTTCAACCCACCAAAAGTTGAAAATCAGCCCTGGTCAATGTTACAAATATAGGAGAAAAAGAAATCTGGATTTACTTCACAAACTAACTTCAAAATTCTAAGATTGCATCCATTTGTTCTGGATTCAGCAGCTAGAATAAATCATTCCCTATCACTTATTATCTATAAAGATTTGCTGATCGTCAGTATGTCAGACTGCGATGATTTCACCGAGCTGTCTTCTTCCTTCAGGCTGCTTATCACAGAGCTTTCTGCACGTACCTTTTGGAAGAATAAACGCGAGCACATCTCATCCTACTCCATAGAGCAGGCTCTGGACTGGAAGATGCCTTTGGAGGCCTCCGAGGCAAAGTGCGAGGCTTGCTGGCTCCTCACCTCTTGGAGATCCTCCTTGACATCAGCCCCATCAACCACAGGAATAATAAGGCACGCACCATGCCCTGTATCTCACTCAGTGAGGTGTTCTGTAGGTGGGGGATACCACTTCCAGTGACCGACGACCAAGTTTCACACTTTTCAGGGGAAATTTTTAAAGCTGTACAGCAATTGCTACAAATTCAGCATAAATTGCACATAACCCACTATCCGCAATCCTTCGGGGTCACAGAGGGAGGAAATAGAACTATAAAAACTATGCTGAATAAGGTATGTACAGAATACCCCACTAAACGGGCAGATATGCTTCCATTGTGTCTAATTGCAAAATGATCTCCCCCACATAAGACCACAGGTGTAAATCTATATGAGGCCATGGCTGGATGGCAAATGAAAATCCCAGGCTGCTTGACTTAGGGAGGGAACACTCCATTAACATCACAGCCATGCAGTCAGAAATGGATACAAAATTCGACTGAACACACAACTGGACTAAACAAACTGGTGGCGAGAAACACAGGCAAATCACAGAACCAAATTAAGAAATATTTTGACAGAAAAGTAAACCCATTTCAATATAATATAGGATATCACATGATGTTGCAAAACTACACTCCCAGGAAATGGTCTTGATGTGAAATGTACAGGACTGTACACAATTATGGACAAATTTAATCCTGCCTATTAAATGTTGCATTTGGGCCTAAGCAGGAACCAAAGTTGAAATGGTTCCACATTAACCATTTAAAAACTGTGAAGCGTGAATGCTAGGCTTGGTTTTCTTTTGTTATAAAGGTAAGAAAGATGAAGTGCCTACTAGCATTCTAACTCATTCTTGTAATCGCTACCGACAGTCTGGGACAGTTGCAATGAGGTCACTATGCATCCAGGTCAAGAGCCAGCAGGAAAAAACTGGGAGGATAGAGAAGACAGTGATGTCTTTGCCTCTAATGAGATACCAATAGCATCACCGGTGACCAAAGGGGTAGAAAAGCCATGGAATTTTACAGGACAAATCAGAGGCTTCGTATGTACTCAGGAGCTGGGAAAGCCTCTGGGAATCATGCGCCTTTGATTGCACACCGAAAGATATGGGAAATTAAAGAGGAACACAGAGTACGCATTAAGTGCAAGTTTAAATGGAAGACAGATAAGAATTATACCAAAATGAGAAGCAGTGAGGTGTTTTTCTTTAGACAAAGACATGGGAAAAGATGAATAGGAATCAGTAGGAAACTTATGGGACCCTAAAACCACTCCAACTCGAATTGCAATTTCAGCCCCTAATCGTTACAAATTATGTGGGCCTCATCGATGGTCCAAAATAGATTCTGGAAACTATATGTGTTTGCTCAGCGATAGATTTAGAGAATAGGTATGCACTCTCCAGCTACCCAAGGGATGGAAATCCATATGGTATTGGAGATCAGGTTAAGGATGTAATGGGGTGTAAGAGTTTTAAACACTGTGAGGGGAGAGATGGATCCATAGCAGCTGGAGGAACCTTTCAGACGAACAAAACAAGAGAACCGAAGCCCTCCTATATTAAATCAGAAGTGAAAATCTTTGCTTGGGCCCTACCTGCCTGTCACCTCTCTATGGGTCACACAGGTAGTAAAGTTATTATCAGAAAGGAAACAATCAGCAGGGAAGGAGCAGAGCATTATTAGTAATGAGTATATCCAATGTTCTGAATGTCAACCTGGTCCCCAAAATGGGTTTGTTGTTATTCCCATGCATAAGGTATATAATAATGTACAGGATGAAGTTCTATCTGTCACTATCAATTTGACCGCCCAAGGCCTACCAAACTGGTGTCCCCAGGAAACTATGGAACTGGTGGATAAAATGCTAGAGGTGTTATATTGTGGGACTTTTGGAAACAAGCAGGAATAATGGAAGAGGAGGATAAGGTAAAAGAGATATATGATGTGTATCAATGGAACAGGCAGAGTAACATGAGTGAGTTAAATCTCACCAGAATGATGGAACGAGCAGAGCACAAAAAGGTCTTATAAATGATGATGCCACAACTTTTAACTCCGGAACAGCTGGGATATAGCATCATTACACTATTCAGTTAAGCAAGTGAGGAATAAGTTAAGGAAGATATTGACAAAAATGAATAAGGTAGAGAGGAGAGAGTTGACTGAAGATAGAACCATGACAGTATGCTTAACAGATATCTTAGAAACTTTAGAGTCCCATGCACATACAATTACCAAATTAATAAGGGAAGATAGAAATGCACATGATAAAGTGATGTGTGCATAATGTATGGGTCATTGTTGATAGAACATACATTTCTAACCTGTATGTTCTAACCCATGTAAAGTATTGAGTGGCTAACTGCCATCCTGGATCTCAGACAATCATTTGAGGGCATTATCAAAATTTAATCTCAGGAACATTATATGTTAAGTAAATAGGCTAGCTCACATCTATCCAGTACAACAAAGATGTCATCAGTATTCTAGCAAGACCAGATTATTAGGTCTGGTGTTACATTACCCCATTCTAAGTCACTTAACTGGGCAAAACCCCATCTTTAGAGTGGAGAGTACTGGTGTAGTAAAGGATGAGCATGTTGTCCAGTCCCAAGACCACCCTGAATATTTAGCATAGATAAAGGATAGCACTTGGGTGTCCTCAGATCTGAAAAGATGAGAGGAAAATAGAGATGTTATCTGTCCATATAAATGTCACAAAGTGAACGGCCCCAGCTTGTGGATTCACTTGGGATCAGAAGTACCCAATTGCACTTGAAAGTGACAAGGGGAAAGGAATTTTCAGCTAGAGTAGCATACCAAGGCAACAGGGAATATTGTGTTACCACCGTAGAGAAAAGTATATATATGGAGGACAGACATGTGATTGCAGGATTCAGACCTTCTGCTTAAGACCTGAATATCATGTTGTGGTTGGAGGGAGAGTCCTCCAATCCTTACATCGCCATGATGATCTGATCACCCAAGCCATGGATGAGATAAAATAATCATTACACCAGTATTTATCAAAGTTTGGTTATGACATTCCTCCGCTCCCAGAATACCTAACACAGTTAAGAAATTTACCATTCCTCTGAATGGTATTATGTATTGAGGCAAAGGAAGCAAGAAATGGAAAAGGAGATAGAGGAAGTAGATGATAGCAGCTGGTGGGACAGCAGTTCAAATATTGAGGTAACCTCCTGGATAAGAATAACATCACATATGCTATTGTATGTTCAGCTGGTTATTTATGTGATATTGGCAATCACCCTCAGGTATATGAGAGGTGTAATTAAGAACCTGAGAATGAAAATGTTGGTCACTGACACTATTAAAAAAAGAGAAATTACTGTGAAGAAGGGTATGAAAGGCACTGGGATTGAATGTAAAATTGTAGAAGGTTGTAGCATATTGTTATGGAAAACTTTACAATATTTCCAAACCTTGATTATTGAGGGATCAGATTCCTTTAACTTTAAAGTGAGAATGTTCTATGATTAGGCTTTCTTTTTATAATTATAATACTATAAGGCTTGGCTGTCATATCCTTAAATATATTCATTGACATTGTATTCTGTCTGTAACATAACATATCCATCATGTTTTGCAGTTAAGTTAAATATTAATTAAAGTTTTGTACAAGTGATATGAAATGCTGAGAAGCAATGTAAAATGGTTAATTCAGTTAATATAAAACTTTACTGGAAATGCTTTAAACTATGGACAGTCTCAGGGAAACTTCTCACCCTTTGCCCAGTAAAAGACAGTAAATATACCTATCCAGTAAAAAGTTGTGAAAACAGACTGTGCACATTGACTCTTTTAAGCTGACATTATTGGGTAAGTGACCACAGAGCCACAGCAGCAGAAGATGTGACCTTTCGGCCTAAGAGCTGTGAAAGACAAAAGGCATGAGTTGCATTGAGTTAACAGTATGAAGGAAGTGTGAGACTGAAGCCCATGCAAATGACAGAGACATGAATCATATGATCATGAGGGTCTTGAAATACATGTCAGCTCAAGGTATAGCTTTGGTAGAACAATGAGGTAATTACCAATCAATCAAGTAGTTAGGAAACGAGTTTTACCTAATATGGAACAGACCCAGGGTTGGAAAAGGGTATTAAGTAAGAACTTGTAAGACGCCAAAGCACACAGCATTATCGAGAACAGAAAAAAGAAGATGGGCTTCAATCAAGAGATGAGTGCCACAGTCGACCGGAGATTGAGGAATGGTATTCCACAGTGAATGCGACTGCTTACTGCTGTGTTTTGATAAGTATCATGATTTGTACTTATTGTGATAAACTTAATAAATTCTATGAAGCTTGTGAAAACGCGTTTATACCCGACATGGTCTATGGCTAGTCTGAACTGACAGTCTCTTTTAGATCAGCTCCCCCAAATTAATATGTCATTGTAATTGTAATTGACCTAAGTCTAACAACTAAATTAAAACAAACCCCAGACCTTACATAAACACGATGAGCCAAATGGCCTCCTTCTGTACTGTAAAATTTCTATGATTATATGATTCAATTATAACAACATAAAGACAGTGGAAGGGTCAAGAAAGGTGGTGGAGAGGTAAAGCTGGGTGTCAGCAACTTAAATGCAGAATCAACACCCATGTCTGCAGATGATGTCTCAAAGGAGTAACATATGAAAAAAGATGAGGGTGGGGGCCAAGGGTAGAATCCAAGGGTTACAGTGCGGGAGTGGGAATAGAAGTCATCACTGAAAGTCAGCTTTCTATGATTGGATAATTATGATTGAATAAGGATTGAATTCCCCCCGAACCTGACAATGGAGGAGGGCCATTGGAGGAGGGTGTTGTAGATGATCATGCCAGTGGCTTCAAAGAGGTAAAGGAGAACAAGAAGGGGTAATGCAAACAATCATAGAGATTATGCCATTCATGACCTTGGTTAAGGCCATGTCAGTGCAGTGGGAGAAATGGAAATTTAATTTGGGAGGTGGCAACATGCAGAGCAAAGAGAGACTGGAGTAGGAGTGGTAGTTTGCAAAGACAGAGGTTTTTGAGAAGGAATGTGAAGGTGGTTTTGGAAGAGAGTGACACTACCTGAGGAGGAGGAGCCATTTATAATCTATAGCTCGCCTGGGGACCAGGAAACTATGTTGGGTGGCCAACAGTTTAGTTGGAATGGGGTCAAGGAAACATGAGGTGGGCCACATGGACAAAATAGGCCCAGAGAGGGCGAGGGCAACATGAGAAAGAAATTGAGAAAGATGTGGTTCATGGCTGGGTAGGGGAGAACTTGAGGGGAGTATTAATTATTGGGCAAGGGAAAGAGGGAAGAAGCTGTAGACGGGGGGCACCTGAATAGGGACAATCCCTAGCTTGATGGTAAAAATGTCCATGGCTTCCTCACCATGGGGAGACGGTGGTGAAGTGGTGATGTCACTAAACTAGTAATCCAGAGGCCCAGGCGAATGCTTTAGGTACATGGGTTCAAATCCCACCATGGTAGCTGGTGGAATTTGAATTCAATTAATAAAAAAAAACTGGAATTGAAAGCTAGTCTCAGTAATGGAGACCTTGAAACTATAATTGATTGTTGTTAAAAACCCATCTGGTTCAAAAATGTCTAGGGAAGGAAATCTGCCATCCTTACCTGGTCTGGCCTACATGTGACCCCAGACCCACAGTGGTTGACTCTTGACTGCCCTCTGAAATGGGCTAGCAAGCCATTCAATTCAAGGGCAAATAAGGATGGGCAAAGGCCAGTGATGGTCACATACCATGAAATGATAAATAAATTTAAAAATCACTTGTTGGAGGCAAGGGCCAAAAAGGCAGCAGAAAATGGTTGGTACCTAGTGCATGGTTGAGTTATTTTAATTTCCAAAAGTTTGTCCTAATTTCCTGCCTTTGCATGCCAGCAGCCATCTGCTGTCTTGGCTAATTAACAATTCTTCACCAGTGAAATCAAATTGTGAATGGCCTTGGGATCCTCAACAATCTGTTTGATGAATTCCAAACTCACTTAACTACTCTCAACATTTATGTACAAATTTCAAGTAGGAATTGCTAACCAACATTCGGGAATGGAAATCCTGGAAGATTTTTCTTTTCCTTAGGTTTAATGGTGCTGAAGTCAACTCTGGTGTCCCTGGTGCTTGCCACTGGATTTAATTAGCTTAACACAAAGAAAGCTGAGCTTTCTTGATTTGAATGGCCCCGTGCCGCATCACACAATTGGTTTAGATCCATTGAAAGAATTACCAGCCGCAGACTTTGCAATACGTGGCTCACCTTCTTGCACTGCACACAGTGCATGGCAAACTGCTTTTCATAACAAGGCACACAGTAGTTCTCATTGTCCTTAGGAATGAAGCTTTTTGTGCCCATTGGTTGTTGGCAGCGGTGACAGATGAAACAAGTCTCATGCCAGCTGTTACCCTTGTACTCCATCTTGCGACTGCCTATGTTTTAGTAAGAGGTGCAAAGGAAAGTTAAAATCCAGATGTTACCTCTCCTATTTCTACCGAGAAATTTTTGAAAAGTAAAGAATATGCAATAGATCTTCTTGTAAGCCGCCCATGGAGCGTGCTGTACAAGGCATTATTATTAGATCTTGCCAGCTGAAGCTGAACTGAGCAAATGACCTGTAATATAATAAAATTAAAACATCTATTAAATTACATTTTCTCAGAATATGTGTCAGCTAAAGATGCTAAACCATGAAAAAATAATTCTTCTCCTACCATCTGTTTGAAAGATAGCAAAGTTTACCCAATAAAGATCAACTTTATTGATACTAATGTTGTGGAGTCATTCTGCTGACCTCAGCTCATTATTCCTGGTTCAGTGACAGCCACAAAGAAAGATCAATGGCAGAAAGGACTACCAATGCATTTCTGAAATTAGTATCTGTTGCAGACATCTTCTTTCAAAAATATGACATTTGGAGCATGGCTTTTCTCAGCATTGAATCTCTTCAGCTGTTACCTGCACATGTGTGTGTGTAGCATGTGTATGTGGTACAGTGGGCGGGTAGTGGCATTACTTGGGGAAGGGCAACTTTGAGTTTATGACAGAACTGTTCTAGTTTTATTTTTAAATGAGTGATCTCAATCCCAATGACTTTCAATTCAGCAATGGGACTAAAATCTTTATGTGACAGTAACCCTCTCTATGATCATTCAACATGGCATAACATTCATTTTTGACAGTTAGCAGCTGGGCCAAATGATCATCAACTTCATATGATAGTTGGATATAACATGCAGCATGTGGTGGATGCACCATGTGGTCATCATCTATTTGCAATGGTTGAAGTTGCATATAACAGCCATATCAAATAAACAGTAAACAGTTAAAATGAAATGTGTTATGCAAACAACACTTTGCTGTGGCAGGCCTGTGATGAAGTTGAAAGGATGATTGCCCAACATTAGGTTTGATAATAGGTCTGAGGTATCGGCTTAGCAATATTCCAATATTGCCACATATGCAGAAACAGAATTAGTCAACACTGATGCAGTAAATTACATCGGGCAGATGTAAAGACTAATAAGCCAGAGAATGAATGAAAACATTTTCTACCAGTGTCCAAAGAAGAAAGAAAGAACTTGTGTTTATTTAGTAATTTTCCTGACATCACAAAGCTAATGATGATTTTTTGATGTGTAGTCAAGGTTGTAATGTAGGGGAACACAGCAGCTAATTTGTGTACAGCAAGGTCCCACAAACAGAATGAGATGAGTTGTTTTTGGTGATGGTTTAAAGATAAATATTGAATAGGATAGCAGGAAAATTCCCTAGCTCCTCTTTGAATAGTGCCATGAGATCTTGTATATCCACTTGAAAGGGCAGACAGGGTACCTCATTTAAATATGTCAGTACCTCTGCCAGTACAGCTCTCTTTCACTACTGTGTCATGTCTCAAAGACATGGAAAGGATCATAAACTGTTTAAATCAAACTTTATTTTCTGCTTATGTGAAAATGGATTTTGCTGGACCAAAATATGGCTGATACAAGTCACATGATTTGCAAATTGGCTACAGTTCTGGAAACTTCCAACAGTAGTTATAGGACAAAAGCTCAACTCTTATCCTTGTGGAACCTCATGCCCATCATTGTGTGGACCCATTAGAATCAATAAAACCAGGGACCAGCAGGTGGTCTGTCAACCCCAGCCTTGACTTATAGCAAAGTGAGAGCCATCGAAACTTGTCATATCTGTGGAGGTGCTAATAGTCACCATCTGTCTGCTAAGGTGAATAGTGGATTTTGACTAGAGGCGTAGGAATTGCTCATTAACCTGAAACTGACTCATCAATGGGCAACAACTCATGATCTAAGCTCTTCTGGCCTTTGGAATGTCTTAATGTTACATTCTGAGACTCCCAACTCAGTTTGCTGTAACATCCAGCCTGTCAGCACAAAAGCAGGGCTCCAGACTGACAAAGTCTGCCTCAAGCCATCACCTGCAGAGCAGACCAAGTCTCTGTATATCAACCTCATCTCGCTGAGAGACCACCAATTTTAAATGGCTTCTGCAACTCCTGTTTTCAGCTAACTGAACTCGCCTGAACTTCACCTCCTACATGAAGGAACCCTCACTGGACACTAACACTCTGAACTCTCGCATTCACTTGAATTAATATCCATATGCTTCCAGTTAACTGTCAGTTACCATTAACTGGTGCATTCTCCATGGCAACGCCTCTACCAATCAGTGTCCACTTGCCAACCAATCAGCACTCTCTTCCCATACAATATAAAGTTGTTGCTTCCCCTGGCATTGGTATTCTTGCGATTATCCTGATGAGTGGAAGACGAAAAGCTTCGACAAAATGTCTTTTTCAGCAATACTCAAGTTCTGCACTACCAAATGACTATTAATATACATATCTTTGATCCTTTCTTCTTTTAAGTTATTTGTATTGCAAAACTCCTTTTTCCTATCTCCTACTTGTGTGCTTGTGTAAGTATGTAGTTGCGACCATCCCCCAGGTTTGAACGAATGAGTATACTATAATCTGATTTAACCCTAAAGATGGTTTGCTGTGGTTCACTTTAAAATTGACTTCACAAACAGAGGGTTTCAAAAAATGAAAACACTTCCGCTCACGGACAAACAGCGGGAAAAATAAAAGAGTTCAGTTTGCCTTTCTCCCCTGTCTGTAATGATTGTCAGCTTAGATTATGTTTGGGTCTCTGGAATGGGGTGTTTGAACCCATGATCTTTTGACTCTGAGGCAAGAGTACTATCACTGAGTCAAGGGTAATACTTGAAACAGAGTTGTCTTGATGGTACATGAACAACAGCTACATTTTTGGGAGTACAGCAGTATCAATAACCCATGTATACATATGAAAGAGTAATATAAAGCTTATTAATAATTGAATTTTAACAGTTTTGCTGCAGATGTTAATTTACTTCTGCTATCCTGCTGACATCGGTGCAAACAGAACAGAAAACTACTACAGTCCTTCAGCCAAATATTTAACTCAACAGTTTACAGAGAAAGAAAACCACAATGATTTCAGTTGTCAGTCTTTATTATTGGGAACTTCTTAGTCTATTTTGTGACCTTTGAGATTTGTGCAAATCACAGTCATAAGAAAGCCATTGTATGCAGAACTGTCAGTTTTATTCTGATATAGATCACTCCAACTAGCAGCATAACTTCTAATTCTTAAATTCATTGGCTTCAAATTGAGATCAATTTTATTGCTGGGTTCCAGAGTTTTGGGATCAGCTAGAGGGTGGGGTTCCATGTGGGTGCAAGAGTCACAATGGGCGCATCAATGGTGCCTACCTGCTTCATGTAGCTGAAAAATCAAATGATTATCAGCATGGATGATCCCCCTCCCTCCCCCTCCCCCCACCCCCTGCCCCATCCCTCCCCCCACCATCCTCACTGGTGGCTGCTACACTTTATCTCACTTGGCATATCAGCTTCCAGTATGCTGCTTGATCCCAACAGTGCCAGGCAAGTACTAACTCCCAGCATGTGGAGTCCCCGATGATATTTACCAAGTAAGAAGTAGGAGGAAGTTCTACCCCTTATGAGGCATGTAAGAAAATGCTAGAGATGGCACAACTCCACAGCAACTCTCTCGTTGATAGCTGCGCAAAGCTACAGTGAGCAAGACCCTGCAAATATTTGGAATCATCATGGGTGGAATTTTACGGCCCCTCCAGGTGGCAAGATTCAGTTTAAGACCATAAGACCATAAGACATAGGAGCAGAAATTAGGCCATTTGGCCCATTGAGTCTGCTCCGCCATTCAATCATGGCTGATAAGTTTCTCAATCCCATTCTCCCGCCTTCTCCCAGTAACCTTTGATCCCCTTACCAATCAAGAACCTATCTATCTCAGTCTTAACTACACTCAATGACCTGGCCTCCACAGCCTTCTGTGGCAATGAATTCCATAGATTCACCACTCTCTGGCTAAAGAAGTTTCTCCTCATCTCTGTTCTAGCCGTGCCCTACCAATGGAAACATCTTCCCCACGTCCACTCTACCCAGGCCTTTCAGTATTCTGTAAGTTTCAATCAGATCCCCCCTCATCCTTCTAAACTCCACCGAGTATAGACCCAGAGTCCTCAAACGTTCCTCATATGTTAAGCCTTTCATTCCTGGGATCGTTCTCGTGAACCTCCTCTGGACCCTCTCCAGGGCCAGCACACCCTTCCTGAGATACGGGGCCCAAAATTGCTCACAATATTCTAAATGTGTTCTGACCAGAGCCTTATAAAGCCTCAGCAGCACATCCCGGCTTTTATATTCTAGTCCTCTCGAAATTAATGCCAACTTTGCATTTGCCTTCCTAACCACCGACTCAACCTGCAAGTTAACCTTAAGAGAATCGTGGACTAGGACTCCCAAGATCCTTTGCACTCCAAATTTCTGAATTCTCCCCCCATTTAGAAAATAGTCTATGCCTCTATCCTTCTTATCAAAGTGCATGATTTGGCAGGAAGAATAAAAAAGCTTATTATCTAAATGGTGAGAGATTGCAGAGCACTGAGATTCAGAGAGATCTGGGTGTCCTAGTGCATGAATCACAAAAGGTTACTATGCAGGTACAACAGATAATTAGGAAAGTTAATAGAATGTTATCATTTATTGTGAGGGGAAATGATTACAAAAGTAGGGAGGTTATGCTTCATTTGTACAGGGAATTGGTGAGACCACATCTGGAGTATCGTGTATGTTATTTAAAGAAAGATGTATATGCGTTAGAAGCAGTTCAGAGAAAGTTTACTAGACTAATACCAGGAATGAGTGGGTTGTCTTATGAGGAAAGACTGGACAGGTTAAGTTTGTATCCACTGGAATTTAGAAAGTAAGAGGCAACTTAATTGAAACCTTTGAGATCCTGAGGGGTCTTGACAGGGTGGATTTGGAGAGGATGTTTCCTCTTGTGGGAGAATCTAGAACTAGGGGTCACTATTTAAAAATAAGGGGTTGCTCATTTAAGAAGAGATGAGAAATTTTTTCTCTCAGAGGGTTATAAATCTTTGGAACTCTCTTCCTCAAAAGGCAGTGGAGGTAGAGTCTTTGAATATTTTTAAGGCAGAGCTAGATATATTCTTGATTAACTGGGAAGTGAAATGTTATTGGGGTAGGCAGAAATGTGGGGTTGAGGTTACATTCAGGTCAGCCATGATCTTATTGAATGGCAGAGCAGGCTCGAGGGGCTGAGTGGCCTACACCTGCTCTTAATTCATATGTTTGTATGTAGGTATGTTCACATCAGCCAACTGTCAACATTGCCACCACCCATCAGGTGGACACTTCCAGTTCATTCCCTTACCATAGGTGGTGAACCCTGTGGCTTAAGGGAACCTGTCTGAAGGAGCAGGGAAAATACTATTAGGAACTGTTTTCCTCTGCTCTGTAGAAATTAGAAGCAACACAGATGGTGACCCAGGTGTTTGTCTGGCGCCTCCTCGACTGAAGGTAAGACTGGGATTGTGCAATGTATCAGTGAGGAAAGGAAATGAAAGAACATTTTTACCATACCTACTGTTTTGAAGAATCAAACTTCTATTAGAAAATGTGTTACTCTTAAATCAGAAAACTCCTGAATCACCACAGGTCTAATATATGTAAACTTTGTTCTAACCTGGAATTATTGTCTTCTTGCAGCTCTGACACTTGGAGGAGTATTCATTTGAATAGCATTCTGTACAGAGCAATTGATCGTCCTTGGCAGCAAAAGGCTTATCCACCAGTGACCGTTTGCACTGGAAGCAATGGAAGCAGGCTTCATGCCAGTGGCGATCCTTATAGGACAAGTCCTGTGGGAATTAAACAATACAATAAAGATGCAAAGCTGAAGCATCTCAAATTGTAGATTAAATGTTTAACAGTTTACATTAAAGTTCATGTTCCTTGCTTCCATGGGGTAGGGAGAATTTTGGATGTGTCCTGTAGATAACACAGATGTTTCTGGTTTACATTTTTGTTTGACAATTAAACGCATGAGCTGTACAAAAATGATCTTGCACATATGACAGGAAGTGCTGCAGTAATAACTTAAAAATGTAGAAGTGCAGTAACTCCCGTGGAGATTTATCTTCATGGAAAATGTGAGCAAAAGCTAGCAAACTACTTTAGAAAACATGCTTAATGTCAAGAAGGTATAATAATTCTCATGTTATTGGAGTTTATTGTAAAATAGAGTAATAGTGGGATGTGTCTGTGTGTGTGTGTGTGTGTGTGTGTGATTTAATTGAATTAGAGGCAGCTAATCCGGATACTTTGATCTAAGAAGAGAGGGTAAGTTTGAAATGTTACTTAGATAAACATGGGGAAGTTTACAAACATAGGTGTCAAGGGAACATTTGCTTCTTGAAATAAACCAGACTAGATTGCATTCAAAGAAGGCGTGAAATGTGTCACCTAGCCAGGTGAAGTTTAGAAATGGTACATTTATTTTGCCCAAAGTTTGCTGGTAAAACTTATTGCTATGAGAGGGTTTTATTGTCAGGGAGATAAAGTCCAAAGACATATGAAACAATGAGTATTTGCATTCAAAGAGGAAGATATGTATGAAGAAGAGAAGACTATATTGTAAGGGAAAACATTTTAAGATCTTACAAGTGTGTGAAAAGCCTTCAGCATCTATGTCTCAAGCTGCTGTCTTCAAGGGACTGAAGTTAAGAGAACTGAATTGGACTGTTCAGAGTATTGCGTTCTTTGCCTGGGTCTTTTAAAATCTGTGTGTCTTACTGTTGCCTTAATGAAAGTATAACTGGGAGTTAGATTGATTAAGGGGATTTAGAAGTTATCATAGTGGTAATTTGAGATCTATGAATGTATTTAAAGTCATTTCTTCCATTAATAAATGTTTAATGTAGTTTTTTAAAAACCTATAAGACTTGGTGGTCTTATTACTACTGAATTCAGGGCATGCATCTCAAAATTTATACAAATTGCAAAACAAGTTGTGGCAGTTGTTTCAAGTTTCCCTTTGGGATTTGAACAACTCAGCATTTGCCATCGGCTGTGCTATAACACTTAACCATAATGAAAGTAAAGCTGGAAAGTAGTTTTCCTTTAAAACTGATCCCTTTTATTGCACTTTATTTTACTGTTACAGCACATGCACACTTAGTTGGTGTGGTGCATGTGGCTCAGTCTACATTTTATAGAGACAGAGTGATGGATAGCAAACATTAAAAAGTGGTTCATAGATGGCTCAGGAGACTGCTCTGGTCAATTTGCTTGCTGTCACCTCAGTGGGTGGGCACTGTCAAGCAACAGCTGCATGAACATAAAAAAGACATGAAAAT
Organism: Carcharodon carcharias; assembly: GCF_017639515.1. NCBI lineage: Eukaryota > Metazoa > Chordata > Chondrichthyes > Lamniformes > Lamnidae > Carcharodon > Carcharodon carcharias. Next base: position 70,693,424 of record NC_054477.1, on the reverse strand, counting down.
ACCAACTGGTCCAACAAGCCTCTCCTGCCCTACATGGTGCAACCTACTGACACAATTAAACCCATCTCACCCAGCATATCACCCCACCATAACCAAACAATATGCTGGGAGAGGCAGAAAAGCAGAGAAATAACACCTGAGGGCAAAATCTCAGTAAAATTCCTCTCTGCCCCCAGGAGCAATCAAGCAAACTCCAGTAGATGATGGTGAGGGTGTACCACTATTCCACATAAACCCAACTACTTCTGTAACTCAAGTTTAGCCCACTTATAGGAACTTGTCTAATTCCATCTTGAACTCTTGTTGGAAATCACACCCACATCTTGCATTGATAACTTAATCCAGAGGTCAATGACTCAGTGCAAAAAGAACCCCCTGACACCTATCTTAACTCTATAGTTTACAAGTATATTGCACAAATAGTGCCAAATATGACATGTTTCGTGTCAAAGCATTGTCACAAAAGGGAAGCTTACTTCATTACCCTGATGATTTAAAGAAACACTGAAATAAATCAAATAAATTCAATGGAAAAATCATCCTGGCATCATCTCCCAAATGTGAAATATAATTTGTGCTCTAGCTTGTCAGAGTTCCGAAGAAGACTTGAGATGTTAACTCTGTTTCTCTCTCCACAGATGCTGCCAGACCAGCTGAGTTTTTCCAGCACTTTCTGTTATTATTTATAGTCTCCTGTTTTGAGTTGATCTTGACCAGAATGGAAGTGTGAGTGGTACAATTAGCCTATACCTTTCTTTAATAAAATTAGCAAGTGTTTATTTATTAGCCAATCATTGTCCTGCTAAAAATGAGAATGAATGATCATCAGTTGAGTACTGGGCTGGCCTGCACTATGATGTAGGCCAGAATCATGTGCTCTCACTGGTGCCAAGCTTGGAGGCAGGGAAGGCATTTATTTAAGTGGGATAGTAGTGCACTGGAACCACGCTGCCTTCCCTCCTCCACCAGAATTAACTCTGGACAGGAAGGCCCATGGTTGACCTTCCTGCCACACCACCAAATAAGGACAATAAATGGCCAATTAATGATCATTTGAGGACAACACCCCGCCGCCACTGGTATTAACCCAGGTCCAGGAGGGGCTGTCACCATACAGCATGCAAGACAGGTAAAACCGTGAGACCAGTTCATCAACTCCAGGGTGGAGGCAGGTCCCTCAATCAAGGGCACTCAGTGCTTGATTGCAAAACTGGACATCGGGGAGGGGGGCCCGTTGAAAGCTATACCCTGACCCTTGCTGCCAACCCCCTCACCCCTCTCTGCACGGCCACCACCTTACGAAACTGCACCCCTCCCCACTCAACCCCCCACCTACTTTACTTACCTGTGGCCTGGGTAGTTCTACAATGCTGGAACTCCAGTGCTTGTCCTTCCAGCAGCAGCCACTGCCTCCCCAGTGATGCTGCTGAGCACAAAAGCTGCTGGCCTCTATTGGCCAGCAGCTCTTGTTAGGCGAGTCTTCCAATTGGCTCTTGATTCCAGGAAAAAGCCCGTGGCTGGCCACACCACTGCCTGGTTGGTGGCTGGTTCGACAGGCCTTCCCAAGAAAGTCAATACAGGTCTCTCGCCAGCTGGTAAGCGAGTTCCCCGATGCCTCAACAAGATTCCACTCATAGTCTGTGGTAAACCAACCTGTCTTGACTCACAGTTCAAACTCATACATAGTGGATAACTATTTGAGTGACATAGTAGAGGGCAGCTGTCACATGGTGAAATGAGTTGTAATCTTAAAAAGAAAGTAATAGAAAGAGATAATCAGAGGAGAAAATGGGATGAGAAAATAAAAGTTATACCAAACACTTTGACAACTACATAGTTTATGACAATATGGCCTCATGTACCCATTTTATTTATTTTTTATTTAATAACCTATTATAATATAAGAAAAGGAAAGTGGTGGTGAGTGAGATAGAAACATGACATAAATCTCTGGGTTTAGAAAAAATTTGAAAAATATTCAAACTTCAGGCCAGGAACTGCTTCATTGTGTAGACTTGCTTAACAGCTGAAAATATATAAAGACAACCACATTTCCACAATATAATATCCCAAAGCAAGGTACCCAAGTGAATTTCTTGGGACAAAAAAGGCACACAAATAGCTTAGCAGGCAGTGCATGGCATGTTCTGGTACAGAGCCCTACAAAAGGTATAAAGTATGAGAGTGCGAGAAGTGTGCGAGAAGTGCGTGAATTGTGTGAGTGTGTGTAAAATGTGTGTGTGTGAGAGTACGCATGCATGCATGTAGTGTGAGTATGAGTGGCCTTCATCAGGCTTGGCAACACCAACTTTCTATGGTCAGATATAAAGACTATCTGCTGAGGCAAGGCATTGGAGAGTTGTGGCATGCTATGGAATTATGCCCAACTAGAAATAATTTTCAGAAGAACAGAAGAGAAATTTAGGAAGAAAGGTCAGAAATCCTTCTGTTTAACATATGATCAACAAGTTATTCAAAACATGGCCATCTTGTGATATGAGAAATATCTCCAGAAATTCATTCAACCTCACTTTGGAGACCGTGTCAAATCAAGATCTGGTCATGCTGTACCCTCTGTGTTCCTTGTTGCAGTTTGAATTGTAAGTAGATATTAGTGCTATTATTCAGCTTTACTTCTTTTTTAACTCTAAAAGGAGAAAATAGGTCTGTATTCAGGGAAACAAACATACAGAAACTGCTGATAAATGTGCCTCGTCTGCAGTCACTCTGATAAACATTTAAAGCTTCTCTAAAGTCTGTCATGTGTCTCCTGTGGTTTGTCTCAACCAGTCAAGATGTGTTTTTTATGACAATCTGTCAAAGAGTTATATTTCCTGAAAAGTTTATGATAGGTGATGGACTGATACTAAGATAATCTTAGCAACACATGTTGCAAGGGCCTTTTAGCTTGTGATCTCAAGTGAAAGGCCACATTTTCCATCCAATCTAACAATATGACATGCCTTACTATGGTTAACCCTCAAAAGAACACCATTTATGAGTTTAGTCAGTTAATACAATGAATATGACCTATGATCTATGTTTTTCTCTTTTACAAGATTTAACATGCCTTAGCATCGGTAGGAGTGACCACTGCACACAGTCGTTGTGGAGACGAGGTCTCATCTTCACATTGAGGATACCCTCCATGGTGTTGTATGGCGCTACCACCATACTAAATCGGATAGATTTCGAACAGGTCTAGGAACTCAAGACTGGTCACCCATGAGGTGCTGTGGGTCATCAGCAGCAGCAGAATTGTACTCGAACACAATCCGTAACCTCATGGCCATTCCCCCTCTGCCATTACCATCAAACCAGGGGATCAACCCTGGTTCAATGAAGATTGCAGGAAGGCATGCCAGGAGCACCACCAGGCATACCTAAAAATGAAGAGGTGTCAATCTGGTGAAGATATAATACAGGACTACTTGCATGCCAAACAGCATAAGCAGCAAGTGATAGACACGGCTAAGTGATCCCACAACCAACAGATCAGATCTAAGCTCTGCAGTCCTGCCACATCCAGTTGTGAATGCTGGTGGACAATTAAAAACTCACTGGAGTAGGAGGCTCCACAAATATCCCCATCCTCAATGATGGGGGAGCCCAGCACATCAGTGCAAAAGATAAGGTTGAAGCATTTGCTACAATCTTCAGGCAGAAGTGCCGAATGGATAATCCATCTCGGTCTCCTTCTCAGGTCTCCAGAATCACAGATGCCAGTCTTCAGCCAATTAAATTCACTCCACGATATCAAGAAACGGCTGAAGGCCAAGCTGATAGTGCCAAGGTTGTGGGCCCTGATAATATTCTGACAATAGTACTGAAGACTTGTGCTCCAGAACTTGCCACACCACTAGCCAAGCAGTTCCAATAAAGCTATAATACTGATATCTACCCAGCTATGTGAAAAATTGCCCAGGTATGTCCTGTACACAAAAAGCAGGACAAATCCAACCCACCCAATTACCCCCCCATCAGTCTACTCTCCATCATCAGTAAAGTAATGGAAGGGGTGATCAACAGTGCTGTCAAGCAGCACTTTGCTCAGCAATAACCTGCTCACTGACACCCAGTTTGAGTTCTGCCAGGGCCACTCCTCCTGACCTCATCACAGCCTTGGTTCAAACATGAACAAAAGAGTTGAACTCCTGAGGTGAGGTGAGAGTGACTGCCCTTGCTGCATTTGATTGAGTGTGGCATCAAGGAGCCCTAGCAAAACTGGAGTCACTGGGAATCAGGGAGAAATCTCTCCACTGGTTGGAGTCACACCTAGCACAAAGGAAGATGGTTGTGGTTGTTGGAAGTCAGTCAGTCATTTTGGGGGAGGCAATGGCGCAGTGGTATTGTCACTGGACTAATAATGCTAGGCCTAGGTTAATGCTCTGGTGACCGGGGTTTTAATCCACGGCAGATGGTGGAATTTGAATTCAATAAAAATCTGGAATTAAAAGACTAATGATGATCATGAAACCATTGTTGATTGTTGTAAAAACTCATCTGGTTCACTAATGTCCTGTAGGGAAGGAAATCTGCTGTCCTTACCTGGTCTGGCCACATGTGACTCCAGACCCACAGCAATATGGTTGACCTTAATTGTCCTCTGAACAAGTGCATTTAGGGATGGGCAATAAATGCTGGCCTAGCCAGCGATGCCAACATCCTATGAATGAATAAAAAAAAACTTAGCTCCAGGACATCACTGCAGGAGTTCCTCAGGGTACTGTCCTTGGCCCAACCATCTTCATCTGCTTCATCAATGACCTTCTTTCCATCATAAGGTCAGAAGTGGGGATCTTCGCTGATGATTGCACAATGTTCAGCACCATTTGCGATTCCTCAGATACTGAAGCAGTCCAGGTCCAAATCATCAAGACCTGGGCAATACCCAGGCTTGGGCTGATAAGTGGCAAATAACATTCATGCCAGGCTAAGACCATCTCCAACAGGAGAGAATCTAACTATTGCCCCTTGACGTTCAATGGCATTACCATCACTGAATCCTCCACTATCAACATCCTTAGGGTTACTATTGACCAGAAACTGAACTGGACTAGCCATATCAATACTGTGGCTACAAGAGAAGATCAGGGGCTAGGAATCATGCGGCAAGTAACTCACCTCCTGACTCCCCAAAGCCTGTCCAACATCTACAAAGCACAAATCAGGAGTGTGATGGAATAATCCCCTCTTGCCTGGATGAGTGCAGCTTCCACAACATTCAAGAAGCGTGACAGCACCCAGTACAAAGCAGCTGGTTTGATTGGCACTCCATCCACAAATATTCTCCACTGATGCACAGTAGGGGCAGTGTTTACCATCTACAAGATGCACTGCAAGAACTCACCAAGGATCCTTAGACAGCACCTTCCAAACCCACAACTACTACCATCTGGAAGGATAAGGGCAGCAGATAGATAGGAGCATCACCACCTGGAAGTTCTCTTCCAAGTCACTCACCATCCTGACTTGGAAATATATCGCTGTTCCTTCACTGTCACTGGGTCAAAATCCTGGAACTCCCTTCCTAACAACACTGTGGGTGTACCTACACCACATGCACTGCAGCGGTTCAAGAAGGCAGCTCACCACCACCTTCTCAAGGGCAACTAGGGATGGGCAATAAATGCTGGCCTAGCCAGCTAAACCCACATCCCCTGTATGAATAAAAAATTATGGAAAATGACCAGTAAAAATGCTGTGCAATAAAATGATTGTTTTATGAAAACTGCATGCAGCAAGTTCGGATTGTTTGGCCACTAATGTTTGCTATAGTTTTGAACTCCAAATTAATCAGAAAAGATTTTTTGAACATAATAACTTATTCTGTTCAGTAGAAGCAGAAATTAGAGAAGATAAGTTTTTGTTTTAGAATAGCATCTGAGTCTTAAATAATTAAAAGTGCAAATTATTAAGTATTGTCTATTGCAGCAATAAGAAAATAGCCACATGGCTGGTAGAGAGCATTGTTCACCATAGCCTGATTTGTAATTCTTTGGGAGGCAATTCATTTAACTAATTCAGTCTTCAATTATCAACAGAAAAACAATTTCCTTTGCCAGTTAGGAGAGTGACATTTGCAGGACTCCTCTAATGACTAAATCTTGCCAAGTCAGGACCCAGGAAACTTCACATTAGGTATGTGATTATGCATACTAGATACATACATTATAAAATGTGTACGACATTAGACAATATACATAGGTAATTGTGCAAAGTGAATTGGTCAATATGCAATGTGTATATGTCATTGCACAACATGCATAGGTAATTGCACAATGCCATCAGTCATCATGCAACGTGCCTAAGCCATCACACAACAGACATAAGCCATCATGAACGGAGCAGCACAAAACATAGCTAAAAATGAGGTGCCAACACAGGACTACATGCATGCTAAACAGCAGAAGCAGCATGCGATAGACAGAGCATAGTAGTCCTACAACCAACAGATCAGATCAATTCACTGCAGTCCTGCCACATCCAGTCATGAATGTTGGTAGATAATTAAAGAACTAACCAGAGGAGGCAGCTCCGCAAATATCCCAAACCTCAATGATGGGGAAGCAAGAGACAAGGCTGAAGCATTTGCAACCATCTTCAGCCAGTAGCGCTGAGCGACAGATCCATCTCGGTCCACTCCTGAGTTCCCCAGCATCACAGATGCCATTTTTCCACCAATTTGTTTCACTCTATGTGATATCAGGAAATGGCCGAAGGCACTGGAAATAGCAAAAGTCCTGACAATATTCCGGCAGTAGTAATGGTGCTCCAGAACTAGCTGTGGTCCTAGCCAAGCTGGTCCAGTATAGCTATAACAGTGGCATTACTGAACAATGTGGAATATTTCCCAGGTACGTTATGTCTACAAAAAGTAGGACAAATGCAACCCAGCCAATTATCACCACACCACCCACTCCCCCAACAGCCCCCTACCCCCATCAGTCTTCTCTCAGTCATCAGCAAAGTTTTGGAAGCTGCCATTGATAATTTTCTCAAGTGACTCACAGATGCTCAGTTTGGATTCTCGACTCCAGACCTTAATACAGCCTTGGGTCAAAATGGTCAAAGGACCTGAACTCCAGAGATGAAGTGAGAGTGAGTGAGAGTGACTACACTTAATATCAAGGCAACATTTAAGTGAGTATGGGCCCAAGGAGCCCTAGTAAAATTAAATTCAATGAGAATTAGGGTTAAAAACTGTCCACTGGTTGGAGTCATAACTAACACATTGGAAGGTGGTTGTGGTTATTGGAGGTCAATCATTTCAATCCCAGGACATCACTCCAGCTGTTCCTCAGGATCGTGTCCTAGGCCCAATAATCTTCAGCTGCTTCAACAATGACCTTTTCTCCATCATAAGGCCAGAATTGCAGAAATTCACTGCAGATTACTGAGTGTTCAGTACCATTCACAAATATTCAGATGTTAAGTTCCAATAGCTGTTTGGCAATAAAAATCGAGACCAAAACGCACTCCTTCAGATGGAATTTTTTTTCTGGTGCATCAATCTCTACAGACAGAACTTGCCTCGCTTGTTTTCCCTTTTACTCTTTTGAGTTAATCAATTATGTTTTCCCTTTTATACATCCAAATGGGTACTTAGGTTGTTAACTGATAATTAGCAAATGAACTCCTTGTGAGTTAACTGTTTCCTTTCCCAACATCAGGTCCAAAGCCATCCATGCCCATATGCAACAAGACCTGGATGACATTGAGGCTTGGGCTAAATGTGACAAATGGCATTCATGCCACAGAAGTATCAGACAATGACAATCCCAACAATAGAGAATCTAACCATTTCCCCTAGACATTCAATGGTATTACCATTGCTGAATCTCTCACCATCAACATCCTGGGTTTACCATTCATCAGAAACTAAACTGGACCAGCCATATAAATAGTGTGGCTACAATAGCTGGACAGAGAGTGGGAATTTTGCAATGAGTAACTCATCTCCTGGCTCAGAAAAGCCTGTCCACCATCTATAAGACGCAAGTCAGGAGTGTGATGGAATGCTCTCCATTTGCCTGGATGAGTGCGACTCCAACAATACTCAAGAAGCTTGACAGCATCCAGGACAAAGCAGCCCATCCACCACCTCAAACATTAACTCCCTACACCATCATAGCAGCAGTATGTACCATCTACAAGATACACTGCAGCAATTCACCAAGGCTCCTTCGACAGCACCTTCCAAGCCTGTGACCTCTACTACGTAGAAGGAAAAGGGCAGCAGATACATGGGAACATGACCACCTGGAAGTTCCCCTGCAATTCTCTCACCATCCTGACTTGGAACTATATTGCTGTTCCGTCACTGTCACTGGGTCAAAATCCTGGAACTCCCTCCCTAACTGTGGGTGTACCTGCACCACATGGACAGCAGTGGTTCAAGAAGGCGGCTCACCACCACCTTCTCAAGGCCCAATTCCATCACATCCCAGAAACAGATAAAATAAAATGCACATAGATCATCACACAATGTACATAGATCATCGCACTACATGCATAAGTCATGTGATGTACATAGATCATCATGCAACATGTATAAGTCATCATGCAACTTGCATCGATCATCATTCAATGTGGGTATGTCATTGCACAATATAAATAGATCATCACATCACATGCATTGATCATCACAAAACATGACCCAAGAGCAAGGAAATTCAGGTTTTGGAAAGTGAAAAACAGGGGAAAAAATTATTTTTATCCATTTATCAATCTCGGAAAATTCAGGGACTCATCAACAGAGATTGTTTAAAGAAGAAAACATTTTAAATGTTGCTATTGATGTGTGGGCCAAGACAGTGCCCGCAGGCTATTCTACCATATGGGACATCACACCTAAAGCAATATCCACAACAGGAATGCTCCTCCTTGGCCCACAAAAATACACTGTGCAAAACAGATTGTCTGCTCATTATAACATTGCTGTTTGTGGGATATTACTGGCCTGCGAAAGACCTGCACCCCATTCCCACAAAACTCCACCCAGTTTTTGGTGGGAGTTGTGAAGCCCTGGATCATGCTCCTGAAAGCTTTGTCACTAAGTGAGGAAATTAAAACAGCCTCACTTAAATTTGTCGCCCTTAATTAGAAGAGCAGGAGGTATGACCAAAATGGAGGGCTAGGTTGCTGAGATAGTGTTGAACAAGGACATGAAGGATTTTTATAGAAAAGGACAAGGATTTTGAAATCAACGGTTTGGGACATGGGCAACCACTGAAGGTTGGCAGGTCAGGGATAATAGGTAAGCAGGACTCAACATAATCAAGATTCAAGAGGCAAAGTCCTGATTGAGCTTGAGCTTGTGTAGGAAGCTTGGGAGGCTGGCAGGGGTAGCATTGCAGAAAACTAGCCCAGAGATGATAAAAAACATGAAAGGGGAGAAAATTGCAAGAAAGTAAACAATGTCAGTGGTTTAACACTTAGCATATGGTTCATTAACATATAGTCACCAAGTAATAATAAGCTCAAGCTTATATCTGTGATAGCTTCTCAAGAACATTGCATTCCCCAGTTCTTCAAAACTCACATGGTTTCTGAATGGATTTGATAATCTTTTAAATGAAAACCAAATCAACAAAATTGGGAAAAATCAGGCACAGCCCCTAATTCAGGTCAGCTGTAAAACCAAGAACAAAGTTTTAAAGGAAACTTACAAACTTTAAATCAAAATGTGATTAAAGGGGTCAACAAAACACCCCAGTCCCCGCGGTGCCCACCGAGCACGGAAGGCCTCGAGAGTGCCAGCAGACACCGCGTGCTCCTTCTCCAGGGACATCCGGCAGCGAACGTAGCCGCGGAAGAGGGACAAACAATCGGGCGGGATGAATGGATTTGATGTTTGTGCACAGGAAGAGAACATCAATGAATGAGTCATTGAATCTAATTTTGTGTACATCATGAGACTCACTTTTAACTATTCACCATCAATGTAACCTGATTTATCCCAATTTTGTTGATTTGGTTTTCATTTAAAAGATTATCAATGTAACCTGATAATCTTTTAAATGAAAACCAAATCAACAAAATTGGGATAAATCAGGCACAGCCCCTAATTCAGGTCAGCTGTAAAACCAAGGACAAAGTTTAAAGGAACCAAATCAATGTAACCTGATAATCTTTTAAATGAAAACCAAATCAACAAAATTGGGATAAATCAGGCACAGCAATGTAACCTGATGGAGCCCATTGTCTGCTCTTTGTTGAATCTGCCCAATCTTCATTCCATTGATTGAAACATAAGGATCAGCCAGGTTCTGCCACAGAACCTGCTCATCACCCAGGTGGTGACCTGGAGCTCCACAACCACAACTACACACCCCAACCCTCCAATCCCTCTGCCTCTATTGAATTTGCAAACAATACTGAAGTAGGCCCAAAGATTGATTAGTGTCCTGATCTATCAAACTGTTAATAGTGCAGGATACAAAGAGCAACCTAAAGAAGTTAGAAAAATGTGAATGACTTTGCATGGAAGATCCAATTGAGAAAAGGGGGAAGAAGAACTCGGAACAGAAAAAAAGAGCACCCACGCTGGCTCAGCAAGTAGCTGAGACATACAGACCTGAATGTTTCAGGTTTCATCATCAATCTGCGTTGAAGTAACTCATCTCTATTGTGATGTTTGTTGAAGAAGTAATTGACCAAATTGCTGCCTTGTTCAGGATAAGAAATTTGGACAGTGTGTTTGCTCCTGATCGATATTCAGTAAGCCCTGCTGGAGGTGCACATGTGAGTATTGAATCATGATGCAATTGAAATTGGCAGCAAGATTTGTTTGACAGGGACTGCCATTCCCACTGCTATTGCTCATGTTAGTGAGTCTTAACAGTAGGTTTCTAGCATCCATAGAATTGTACCCAAATATTTTCAATACTTTCATGGGGTATGAGGGAGAGTATTTTGGCTGAGAAAATTGGTGAGATAAGAAGAACAATGGTTCCCTGATGCTAGAAACTCTCAAATTAAATACAGTTGAAATTGTGATGTGTACCAGGTAGAACGATTGCAAATATGAAGAGGCGCATGGCTTCAAGCATTGAAATACTAATGCTGAGTGTCACAAACTAGATTGATTGTTTGTTCAGTCCTCATTCAATTAACTTTCCAAATGGATGTGCTAAACTAGTGGGGCACTGAATGGAGACTGTGGCAGCCTTCTACAGCATGAAGGCAAATCCAGAAAAGAGAGTTACACCAAGACGGTACAGAGCACATCTTAATGTAGGAAATAGCAATTGTGAGAGAAAGACCAATGGCCATCTGGTTTGCCCTCTTCTATCCTGGTAGCCACATCACACAACAAAAGTTGATAATGGCTATCTATCTCTGTCAATTATCCCCAACAGATCCAGACATGACATGAGAAAAACCACAGTAGTAGAGTGCCTTGGAACCCATAGGTTCAAAGCCACCTGTTCCTCCCAACTATGCTACATTTTGCTCCACATATCAAGTCTCAAATTATACTTGTATACTGACAGTTACTAGTAAGTTTTCAGTACCGGTGGTCTTTGCAGCAGCTCAGTGTTGCTGCTGACAGTGCAGGTGCATATGAAAGGCAAATTCATCTGAAGACAGTGGCTAAGTTACAAAGAAAAGGCACATGACAAAAGAAAGTTTGAATAAACTTCAAATGCTAAACCAACAGGCTACAATCAGTTCTTGATAATCTGAAGTAGGTTTTTGGACTAAAAATCTGAATTATCCAATAATTCCAATTAAGCAGCATAAATAACACAGCAAAGTGAGAATTTAGTATGCAAAGCATTTGAATTATCAGACAGCTTGAATTAAGCAACTTTGAATTAACCAAAATAGACTATAGTTAAGATGCACAATATGTTTCACAAGTTACGCATTTGATTTCCACAGGTGAAAAATTCTCGTCTCGCCTGCACTATATGTCTTGTCAATTCCTGCCCCCTAATAGCAGATGGACAGTAATTGCTGTTGTTCTTAATTTTTTTTAATGCTGCCATTGAGCACAGCACAATAATGAAACAGCTAACTCAAACTGAATTAATATTATCAGCATTTTTGTATGGCAGTATCCATTAACCCAACCCAATGTACAGAACGGAGACAAGTATTGTTAAAACATCAGACCCCTACATTGCATTACATGCAGCCACACCTCAGTGAATGAAGATGATGGATCATATACCTTATTGTCACATGCAATTGGTTTCTTGCATTCCTCACAGGTATTAGAATAAAGGCTTTCGTAGCACTTCACACAATAGGGATTCTCTTCTCTAAGGATGTATTTCTTCCCAAAGAGGGACTCCTTGCAGTAGTGGCAGTCAAAGTGTTCTGTCATTGTGCTTTCTGGAAAGCTCTAAGCACCTAAAATTCAAAACAAGAGCAGGAAATTGAAACAGCCCTGATTATCTCAATGCATTTCATCACAACTACATTTGACTCAGTTCAGTCATAACAAAACTAAAAGCATTTAAAGATCAACAGTTCTCAGTGTGAGGTCAGAAATGTAAATTGTGGCAGATTGTCAGTCACCCACCGTTCCGCTGGTCAGACACGAGCTAAGGTGTTAGATCACAAGCTCCTAGAATTCATGTAGTTTAAACTGCTGCACATCTAGTATCTGGTGAGTGTCGTGTTGAAGCAATTGAGTGGCTGACTGCCTAATAAAATCCTGTGTCATTTTACCATATAAGGATATAAAAGCTAGGAAATCATTCTCTCTCAGAGCTTCGCTACAGCTGGCAGCTGACCCTTCTTCTCCATAGGTTTATTGTTTTCCACATTGCCTTCTGTAATTTTTCCTAATGAGTAAATCACCAGACTCATTTTAAAGAGCACAGAAACATAGCAGGCCTTCACAAGGGCCTTGTAAATATATCCTAAAATAATTTATTAAAATAGGTGAAGGTATCATGAAATTATTATGACTTAAATGAATTTCACATTCATTGTGTACGAATAAGTCATCTTGTTCTGAATGTAGCCATTCAACCCATAATGTTGTAGCACTGTTGTAAAATTATATAAAATGAAGAAGGTTAAATTCAGGACTTTGAGGAATTTCTTTTTTACTTTCTAGGTGGATAGTCAAATAAATGGATTAATATAGATATACATGCAGGTTTATTTTTTATTACCTGTTTCCTGAGTGAAACCTACTGTCTAATTATTGAAAACCACTAAACTGCTTTCAATATTACACAGGATATCCTAAATTGATTCCTGGTTCCTAAATTGTTTGGCCTTTACATTGGGATCAATCTGCATTTGTACTGTTAAATTTGATTTTAGGGCAGAAGGGGGAATGTGAGAGCTTGAGTGTCCAACAGAAAATGACCCCATTACAGCGTGTCCATACAAATATTAATTTATTAACCCTTAAGGGTTTAAATCCAGTTCAAAATAACTTTAGCCATAATCACTAAAGGAACAGATTCACAGGACTGTGTCTCAAATGAGGTAAAGCATTCATTCCTCATAAATTTTCAGTACTGTATGAACGAACCAAACCTGTAGTAGCTTTAACTTTGTGCCACTAATTGCATTCACAGAGGATGAGTTGTTCCTGGTAAGGATTTGGATGGCAATCCAGGGTTTTCCTTCCAACTAGTTATAATAATGTATTAACATTTTAGGATCCTATGGAAGAATTTACTGTTATTGTTTCTTCAGCTGTTGTACCAAGCCTGCTTAGGAGACTATTAATCCATAATGTAAGGCTTTCTGCAGGGTTAATCACTCCTTCAACTCAATTACTGGATAGAACTTTCTTTCCAGTCCAACTTCTGGTCCCTTCAAGCTCTTTCAGCCAGTGGAAGTTCGCACTGGAACCTCTGCCACCAAGGATGTCTATTCCCATTTGTTACACCAGTGCCCAGGACATATCTAAAACATTTATTAATCTTTTATTTTGTACCAGTTTTGAGGCGCACTTAATACCAGTAAAATCATCTTCAGTCCTGAAGATGACTACGGGCACCATGGGGGAGATTTTGGTGCCCAGGTGGTAGGCTAAGCCGGGGAAGGGGGTGTGGTAAAATGCTGGGAAGCCACATCAGGATAACTCCCCAATGCAGCCCTGCTGCCAAGGAAGTTAGCCAGCGGTGAGAATGGCAGCAGCCTGGCCTTCTGCTGACAGACTGCAGAGGGTCAATTTAGACAATTAATGACCCAATGGAGAGCTATCTTCCAGGATCGCTGGCATTTTGCTGGTGAGATAGTGGACTCCGCTGCATGGGGACAATGCCAACTGCATGGAGGCAACCACCCTGCAGTCTCTCAGCTGAGTCTATTGGAGGCTCCAGGTCCAATGGATGCCTCTGGGATCAATGGTTATTCTGTGGCCTCCGTACCACCACTCGGTGGGACCCCCCTCTGAACTCTGGGGCCTAAGTGCTTGGCCTGGGCAGAATAATGACATCTTCCACCATTTCAAGGGAGCCTCAAGATGGAGGCATCCTTTTATTATCCTAATGGCCTTACCATTGGCCACTTGACACGGTGCTGCTGCTGAGACTTCGGAGCTGACAGTCCTCTGATTGGGCTGGAAACATGGAGCACCCACCCACTGTTCTTAATTGGATGGCAGGCCGGACAATAGCCAATGAAAAGGCCGTCCTCCAGAAGATTGCCGCTGCGGTCCCGCTGTCCACCCATGGGATATTGAGGCCCCCAAATCGTCCTGGCTTTTGGACTTACTTGCTTCTGAGAAAATCCTGGCCCATCTCATTGAATGGTCATCATTGAGTTTCTAATAAAGGACGTACTTGTTGTGTCTTCGAGATCTTAGAAAGTTGACCAGCAACTCAAAACTCATGAAAAATCAGTAGAAAAACAGTCACGGGTCACATGAAATGTTTGAATGTTATGATAGAGTTTGTTTCCTGTTTGAAAATTGCTTGCATTTTTAGTCTACCGTGCTTTTGCATTTCTTTTGTATTTTGTTCTGATTTTATTTTGTACTTTTTATCTTTTATTGTGGAGGTTTCGCATTTGGTCTTAAGCAGTTCTTGTTTCCTCCAATAATTGTGCTTTGCTCCCCCACAATCATATACTTAGATGTCAGTTCATGGGACAATAGTCCATAAATCTCTTGTCAGTTCTAATAGCAGAAGTAGCAATGTTGTGCAGCATCAGCCAGCTGACAGCAGAAAGGCTAACGATGACTATGCATTGCAAAACTGTGAGGTGCATTTTCTTATTTTAATTTTCCAAACTCAGAATAATAATTGTAGCTTTAATGTTGGATGCAGCAGTCTGGACAGTTTATATGCCTTTCAACAACAAGTGTTCATCTGAGTTGTTGCAAAACTGCAGAAGTGAAATGCTGATATTTGACTGACTTTCTGGCGATATATATATTCAAATATGCAATGACATAGCAAAGGGCCTGCACAACTGACAAACAGTATCATAAATTCCAAATTTTCTAATAATGCTAATGTTGACGTTATACGTAGTTCCAGAATCAAAAACTATAGAAGAATTTTTCACTGATTATCCAGGGACCTCTGAAATCATAGTTGTCAATAGTCCACATTTAAAAACACAATGGGTGGCATTTTCCATGTCTGCTGGTGTTGGGTGAGTTCGGCAGCATGAGCAGACAAAAGGTGAGAAGGCCAAAAATTGGTTTCATGGCATTGTGAAACCAATTTGCGATCATTCGTTTAGCCCGTCAATGGTGGGCCGCGGTTCCCGCTATCGGACATCGGTAACCTCATTGTAATACATCTGCTTATCATTATAAGGCCAGCCCGCCGGTCTCATGCCCCCGCGCTGGATCGTCCATCCATGTCGGTGTGTTTCACAACAGCACATAAGTGACATGCAACTGGTGAGCTACACTTTGCTTGGGACTTGGCAGACAGCACCACATCACTTTTAGGGGAGGCTTACAGGGAAGTCTGTACCTACCAGAGCAGCCATAAGGTGGGTGTGGCTTTGTATGGCTAGGGCTTGCTTAGGGAAAGGGGAGAGGCTGCAGGGTGAGGGCTATACTGGGGAAGGGGGGGTATCTCAGGCTGTGTGTGGGGGCATAAGTTGATCTGTGCAAGTGGCCTCAAGATGGTGAGGGCTGAGGAGGCAGTCTCCAGAGGAGATGATACCAGATGGCGATGTGAGAGTGTGTGTGAGAGAATGAGTGGTGATTTCCCTTGAGCTGGCAGTGAGTGAGATGCCAGTGCATTTGTGATGGGCTTGAGTGTGTGAGTTTAAAGTGCTGAGATGGTTGCCCTACGCTGGTGGCACAGATGAAATCATTTGTACTCTAATTGCATTGGATGGCCAACCTCTCCTGAGCAGCATTGGTACTGATTACTATTGCCATCGCCTACCAAGCCGGAATGGTCGTTTTGCTGCCCCTCCTGCAGCCAAAGCGGGGGTAGAGGACATTATGGCGGGTCTCCATAACATCCAAAAGTTGTTTGAGGGACATGTCACTGAATCAGGGGGCTGCAGTCTTCTTACCTTTCGGGGCCATGTCATATTTACAGCAGTCGTGGGCTGGAAGCCCTGAGAGGTGTGTGAGCATCTGTATGTTAAATGTGGTGCCCTGCGTGATGAAGCAGCGAGGTGACAGCGTGGTGGGCAAATCGGAGCCCGTCCGCCATCGAAGCGGCGTGTTTCCCAGGAATGCAAAAAAAATGCAGCGGGATTGGGATGAGAAGGCGAGAGAAGCCATCATTGCGGCCGGCGGGTAAAACTACTTTTTTACCATCCACTTAGTGCAAATCTGGGACGATTCCGCTCAATATTAGGAATTGCATGAAATGCTTTTATAGAGAGCGGTAGACCATTCAGCCCTTTCAGCCTGTTCTGCTATTCAGTTATATCATGACTGACTAATCTGTACCTCAATTCCTAATCTGTACCTCAATCCCATTTACTTGACTTTGATATTATCCATTAGTAGACTTATATAACAAATATCTCTTAATCTTCATTTTGAAAATTTTAATTGATCCACCATCCGCAACCTTTTGGGGAGAGACCACCTGATTTCCACTATCCTTTATGTGAAGAAGTGCTTCCTTATTTAATTCCCATGGCTCTGCTATAATAAGACCATGACCATTCATTCTAGATTCAATCGTCAGAGGCAATAATTTCTCTGCAAGCTCTGTTTCAAATCCCGTCATCATTACAAAGACCACAATTTGATCCTACCTCAGATTTCTAAACTCAAAGGAATACAAATCTCTTCATGCAACCTGTCCCCATAATGTAACCTTTAAATCTGAAATAAAAACAGAAAATGCTGGAAATACTCAATGGGCAGCATCTGTGGAGCAAAAAACAGAGTTCACATTTTTGGTCTGTGATCTTTTATCAGAACTGTCTGACCTGATGAATATTTCCAGCATTTACTGTTTTCATTTCAGATTTCCAGCATTCGCAGTAGTTGGCTCTTGGATCATTCTGGTGAATCTGCACTGTATTTCCTTCAGGGCCAATATATTCTCCTTGAGCTGCAACACTCAGTCTGAACATAATACTCCAGAAGAGGTCTGACCATGCTCTGTACAACTGAAGAATCACTTCCTTCACTTTTTTCAGCCCCCTTGAGATAAAGGCTAACACTCCATTAGCTTTCCTGATTACTTTTTGCACCGTGCATTAGCCTTTACTGATTTGTGTACTTGAATAACCAAATCACTTTCTTTGTCCCTCACCATTAATAAAATGTTCTGCTTTGTCTTTCTCAGAATGAAAGTGGATGATCTCAATCTTCCCAAGTTCAAACACATCTGCCATTGTTTTGCCCACTCATTTCAGGCTCACTTTCTAAATTTCTGCTCCTATCTGCAATCTTGGATATGCAACTCTCTATTCCTTTGGGCTCCCACAAAACACCACTTGTCACATCTCACCTGACAGAATGCAATCCCTTTATTCCCACTCTCTGGGCAGAATCATCCCTCCATGTCCCCGTGGCAGTAGCTGGCAGATGTGACCAGCCAGTTCCCTAGACATGCGCAGTGTTCAGCGACACAGGTTCTCGGCTATCTGCAGGAATGCAAGGCAGCGTCCATAGACCCTGGGTCTGGCCAGTGATGGCTTGCTATGGCTCTGCAGCAGCGTATGCGGGAGCCCCAGCCTCCCCTTCATCCAGAGGGTGCTGTTCCTCCCTCTGCATAGCCAGGTGCCTCAATTGCTCTCTTCTCAGTCATCTTTGCTCTCTGTATACCATGAGGTGTACAGCTAAGTCACCAGGCTCCATGATCCTGATGTACTCCTACTGCAGGATGAAAGAGAGAGATTCGTGTATTAGCATGGGTGCACAAAGAACATGTCTTGGTCAAGTCTGATGGCCCCTTAACGCATCCCAAAGAGTGCTGGCCACCATTTGGATGGCCAGAGGTTAGTGTGCTGCATGGCTGCCCGAAACCCCACCCACCTCCACCTCACTCCACCGAATGATTGGCAGCAGCTTTTCCCATTGGACTGTATGTTGTACTTTCAGCTCAGGCACAGGCATTCCCCTAACCCTTGCTGCAGGGCTGTGCTGTTAGCTTGAACCATGGGGGAGACTGATCCAAACCGGGATGATGACAGTGCAAGGGGCTGTGAGCACTTCCACCAGTGACTGCTCCATAGCCAACTTTAGCAAGGAGATTGTACAACGTGTCCAGTTGTCCAACTGTTCTGCAGTCCACTAAAACACTCATTACTTTGCAGTCCATGCCCGAGGGGTGAAAAGCTCTGGAGCACTTGATGGCACTTTGATGCCTCTGCATTGCTTGAGTGGGCAGAGAAGCTAGAGGCCGACTCCAGCCGTATCAATGTAGCTGCGCCTGAACTGTCTCAGCTGCAGGGGAATGGTCACTTCATACAAGGTTTCCCTAATGCATGGCCGCTTCTCTCAGTCACCAACCCCCCGCTGCACATGTGCTTCAACTGCAGAGTAGCCCTTTCCCTACCCCCTCCAAGTCGCCTCAACCGCAGGGCAGGCCTTGCCACCCACCCCCCTCTACCACCACCACCACCACCACCACCCCCCCCAAACCAACAACATGCCTCAGCCTTGAAGTCCACAACAGGTGACCTGGGCGAGTGCTCCACAATGTTACTGGGCACTCACCTCTGAGTTCCCTTCAAAGTGTTGTCCAACAAGTGCACACATTTGATAATCTGTTATATGTGATTGCATGCTGACGTGGGCGGATGATCCAGCGGTGGGGGGGTGGGGGGGTGCGCAATGATCCCGGTGGGCTGGGTTTATAATGATATGGAGATGTATTACAATAAGGTTTCTGATGTCTGATGGTGGGAAATACGGCCAGCCATCAGCAGGCAGAGCAGGCGACATCGTGAAAATGATTTTTGCTCTTCTCACCATATTGTCCACTCACACCACTGAACACGCCCGACGCTAGCGGGCATGGACAATTCCACCCTCTGTCTCCTACGTTCCACCCAATGACTGACACAACCCACAAAGCAATCTTCAATTCTGGGCACTTATATTTTTGCTAATAATCTCTTGCGGCAGGCCTTGTTAAATACCTTCTGGAAGCGCATATAGAAAATGTTCATAGCATTTTCCTGTTCACTGTTTTAGTGAACTCCTCCAAAATATTTAACTAGATTAGTCAGACAAGACCTATCCTTCATAAATCCATGCTGGATCTCTTTTGATCATCTTGTATATTTAGTGCACAGGTCCTCATAATTCATCTAGTTTACAGGTATTAATTAATGCTTTCGCACATAGGACAAAACCTAGTTCCTTGCTTAATTTCCAGATCAATTAATCTGGCCTAGTTGAGTAGTCCCTGGGTGCTTTGTGCGAAAGACGCATAGGTGTATATTGTGGAGCACCAAGACCCAAAGATCAAGTTTGAATTCATGTTCTTAATTATTTGCAAAAATCTCAAGCTACTGATACAAAAAAATCTTGAGGTAGGATCCAAGGAGATGTTGGAGACAAGGCTGGGAAGGCATTGTAATTTGCAGGAACCAGCTTTGGCGTAATCCCAACATCTAGCTGGAGGACATTTTGACCCATTTGAGTCTTAAGTCAGATAGCCAATTGGAAAGATATTCTAGGAGAAATAAGCCTGAAAACCTGTTATCATCATCATGTGATATCGTAGACAAGCAACACATGGCAATTTTCACATACATTATCTCAGCGTATAAGCTGATGGAATTTAAATTCAATTACTAATAAATCTAGAATTAAAAGCTAGTCTCAGTCACGGTGACCACAAAACTACTGGAGTGTCATTAAAAACCCACTTGGTTCACTAATGCCCTTTAGGGAAGGAACTCTGCTGTCCTTACCCGCTCTGATTCCAAATCCACTGCAGTATGTTCGATGCTTAACTGCCCTTTGAAATGACCCATGTACCAAACCACTACAAAAATGTTGAAAAGGAATAAAACCAGATGGAAAAAATCTGGGTTGTGCCAAAATTAGGAGAGTTGTTGCACAAACGAGTCAAGCAACAGCCTGACATAGTCATACTCACGGAATCATACCTCACAACTAATGTCACAGACACCACCATCACCATCCCTGGTCAACCAGCAGGACAAACACAATATAGGTGATGGTATAATGATATTCCAATGGGACACGGTGATCATGGGAGTCCTCAACATTGATTCAGAACCCCATGAGGTCTCATTACAAACATGAGCAAGGAAACCTGCTGATTACCACATACTGTCCTCCCTCAGCTGATGAATCAGTGCTCCTCCATGTTGAACACCACTTGGCAAAAGCACTGATAGTGGCAAAGGCACAGAATGTACCCTAGGTGGGGGACTTCAATGTCCTTCACTGAGCCCTGAAGGACCTATCTGCCTGATAGGGCCTGGGGAATCAGCAAGAGGGAAAGCCTATTTGACTGGCCCTCACCAATCCACCTGTCGCAGATTTGTATCTGTCCATGACAATTTTTATAAGAGGAACCATTGCACAATCCTTGTGAAGACAAAGAACTGAATCTTCCTTTTGCCTCAAGGATCCTGGGAATGCGCTGCACTTCTGTCCAGAAGGCAGAGTAGCTGGCCACATACAATCATACAGCAGCTAACCTATCAGGTATATAGAAACATGGGTCCCATCCAATCATGCGTCCGGGATGGGTAGGAAGTTGCTGGCCCTGACATTACCTCACAAGGTCGAAGGTCAGGGTGCCATATTTAAACAGCACCTGAACAAGCATCCATTCCTTGCAATTCAGCAGCATCAGTCTGACAGTTTGTGAGGAGTTTGTAAATGTGAGCAGTTTGTAAATCTTGGATCTGCTGGCACCTAGACAGCAACATTTCATGGGGAGACCAAGAGATCTTACGGGTGTCTCATTCTGGGTGGAATTTGGTTGCACTGAGAGTGACACCAGCCTGTCTGCCAAGTCACTCGATCATCCTGGCATCTGCAGCTGGAGCTGCACTATCCGCTCCCTCATTAACATTAGCTTATTCCCCTTCTTCCTTGTCTGAGGAGGCATCCAGCTCCTCCATCTCCCAGTCTGCAAATTCATCACCCCTTTGCTGCGCAACATAGTGTAGGGTGCAGCAGGCCCAGTGATCCTGCAGACTCTCTGTGGTGGGTATTGAAGTGCTCAGTCTGAGTGGTCCAGGCAGCATGGAACCTCATCTTCAGCAGTCCGATGGTCTATTCCATTGTTGTTCTTTTGGAGGCATGGAAGGCATTGTACCTCTCCTCTGCTGGGCTTTGTGGGTTCCACACAGGTGTCATGGGCCAGGTCTTCTATGAATATCCCATCCCCCAGGAGCCACCTCTGCAGTTGCTGAGGGGAAACATACAGCTGTGGCACCTGAGAGTGACTGAGGATGTAAGAATCATGAGAGCTCCCTGGGAAACGAGCACCTGCAGGATTCATTTGTGGTGATCACACACCAGCTGCACATTGATAGAGTGAAAGCCCTTTCAGTTTATGAAGGCTGTTGGATGATCCCAGGGAGCTCTTAGCACCAGATATGTGGAATCAATTGCACCTTGTACCTGTGGAAAACCATGATGGCACCGAATCCCACAGCTCTAGCTGTCTCGCTTTCCGTGTCTGTGATGAATTGCACAGAATCATCAGCTCTACTGAACAGGACATTGGTGAGTTCCCTGATGCATTTGCAAATGGCTGACTGTGAGTTGCCACACATGTCCCCGTGTAGAGCACTGATAAGGTTCACTGGCATAGTAATTCAATGTGGTGATGATACTGAAGCTACTGGCTTTGTATTGCCTCCCAGTGCATGAGGTCTTCCATGAATGATGAAATCCCTTGACATCCCCAGCCACCTCTGACATTTGCAGGGAGTTATTCAACCTGTGGTATATTCTATCACAAGCCATTGGTCGACGCCTCACTGGCCCCTGGTTGCCAGCATCCTGAGCTGCCTGACCCTCTGCTTGCACCCTTGGATGGTGTTCTGCCAGTTGCTGTGCCTATCTCTGGGCCATCCTCTGCTGGTTCTTCTCCAGCTGCACCAAAGCTAGCAGAAGCATTAGGTGCACTTGACCATTCTTGTCTACCGGAGGTGAACTGCAAACTGACGGCAGGCAAAGATCTAGTCAGCATAGCCTTTAAGGCCCTCCCTCCTGTTCTGAACACTCTTCACCAAAGCGAAGCCCTATACTTTGCATTGGCCACACTCTGGTCTCCACTCACCCCACCATGGACAACTCCATCCTTGAAGTTTACTCCAGAGAGCTTTTGGTGTTGTCGCAGCCATGTCCGTGGACACTAGCACAATGATCCTGGAACTAGAAGCCATCACCTCCCTCAGTCACCTTTGACCTTCTCTCCATTACCTGCCACCCTCACTTCATTACCCTTGCCCTGCCTTCGGTGATCCCCCACTCACCCTTGACCAACAATCATTCACCCTAGAGCTTCCCCTTTCACCATCAAGCAGCTCCCCGACATATTGGAACTGCCCCCCCCTTACTCTCAACCTGCCATCTGCCATCCTTGACCCTCGTTCCATCCATTATCTTTGACCTGCCCTCTGTTACCCTTGACTCTCAGGACCTCACCATTGACCTTCCCTGAATAACCCTTGATCTCCCCACAATTATGTTTGATCTATCCATAGACATTGATCTTCCCTGTAGCTTAGTTTCCTCCCACTGTCCTCGATGATCTTTTGTAGGTCTGCTACCTCCCTCAGTCAGTTTGTTCCCCCTTCACAGGGACCTCCCTCCCTCCGTCAGCCATGCCCCTTTCCCCTTTCACATCCACCACCTGATCGCAATGTATCAAAACATGCTGTCCTGTAGTCCAACAAATCTGCCTATACAAAAAAAGCAACTCCTATTATTCCAAATCCACCAAAAAGACTACCTCGCCTCCAGCATGCCACCTTTAACCAGTCGTGAATCTGAAGGCACGTTTTTCTCATTTTCTGCACATTTAATTCCAAAGGTACAACTTGATTTGGTGATGTTGTGTTTTAATGAGCATATAAGACATGCTAATGCATTAAAAATAGCTCCCACTGCTTGCTGTCAAGGTGTAACCTCAATCCGGAGGGCAGAGAGCATACCAGGAGCAGCATCAGCCATACCTAACAAACAGGTGTCAACCTGGTGAAGCTACAACAAAGGACTATATGTATGCTAAACAAAGGGAGCAACATGCAACAGACAGAGCTAAGCAATCCCAATGGGTCAGATCTAAAGTTCTGCTGGCCTTGATAGGAACACTCACATGCCATGAAAAAATTTTTGGAAATGAGCCAAGCTAATATGTACATAAAAAAAAGTCAATAATTCTTCTCCCAGTTAGGAGAAAAGTTGTGGACTCTTTCGATTCATAAGATCATAGAACGGTTCCAGAATAGAAGGAGGCCATTTGGCCCATCATATCTGTGTTGGCTCTCTGCAAGAGCAATTTACCTCGTGCTTTCTCCTCCCAATCTTGCAATTTTTTTCCTCTTCAGATAATGATCCAACTCTCTTTTGAAAGCCATGATTGAATCTGCCTGTACCAGGCTCTCAGGCAATGCTTTCCAGTTCTTAATCATTCGCTGTGTAAAACGGTTTTCCTCATGTTTCCATTGCTTTTTTTGCCAATCA
Source organism: Carcharodon carcharias (assembly GCF_017639515.1). Taxonomy (NCBI): domain Eukaryota; kingdom Metazoa; phylum Chordata; class Chondrichthyes; order Lamniformes; family Lamnidae; genus Carcharodon; species Carcharodon carcharias. Next base: position 70,669,372 of record NC_054477.1, on the reverse strand, counting down.
GAGTGCCAAATCGGTGTCCTCTCATTCTTGATCCTTCCACCAATGGGAACAGCTTCTCCCTATCTACTCTGTCCAGAGCCCTTGTGATTTTGAATAGTTCTATCAAATCTCCTTACAACCTTCTCTTCTCTAAGGAAAGCAGCCCCAGCTTCCCCAATCTATCTAAATTACAGCCCTGATGGTATCTCGTCATAAATGATGTAAACAAACAAGCCTGTTTTTTCTGGAGGACCAGACAGCCAGCTCAAGCCTTGCCAACGCCATCAGTAAATATTTAATGCATTACAGTACCCAATATTCCATTCTACTAAAGATTCATATTTACTTGAAGTACATCAATAATGTAAATGGATTTCAGTTTGTAGCACCTAACCTCCAGATCCTGAGACATGCCATGTTGACTCCATGAAAAAAGAGAATCACTCTACTGTGGGGAAACTAATGACTTCTATCTTAGGTGCCAATCCGGAAGGTATCAGCAAACAATCAATGCACAGCAGGGCAGGTACAACTATTATAAAATTGGTGATTTTTAAAAAAATAAATGCTTCCTTAAGCCTGGCCGCAGCAATAACAAGACTTAAACAAAGCAGAAGGAAAGCTGACTTGCAGTAATACAGCAGCTAAGGACAAAAATCCACCAACATATTTCTTTGTTTAAATCTAAACAATTTCTTAAATTCATTATAACTAAGCAGCCCAAGGTGGACATTTTGCATAGATTCAGTGTAAGGTATAGCTTTGTCAAGAAACATGTGGAAGAAAACACTGACAGGAACTAAGGGTGCTTGTGCACTCCAAAAGAAAGCTGGTGTCCAGCACTGTGAAATGCAGTCCTGAAACAAAAGGTTTAGCCCTCTAGCAATGAATTGAGCAGCACTCTTGTTGGTAGTTGCCATCAGAAGTGTTGTGTGTTGCTGCAACTCTATAGTTCCAAATTAACCGCGGCATCAGAGAATTATAATTTGATATAGAGAAGCTTTTAAACTGAGCTGATGTTCTCACCTTTCTGTTTCTTACTCTAATTAGCACTTTTCATAGCTAAATCTCTTTGTTACACAGAAAGATATTCTGGAAAGTCAGAAATTTATTAAACCTTTCATTAAAACAAAAGGGCAAATTGCAACCCATACATCCCTTAGTGAAATGAGGTAATTCCCTAGGAGCTGCAGCATTCCATGCTGATATCATTGGCATCTATGCAATGAGATGAATGCTGTTGAAATGTACTGTTATGTACCGAGACAGGGCACAATCTAATTCTGGTTTGAACTTTCCATTTTCCCAAAGGACTCCTTGTTTCAAGTCTTAAAAGACAGCTTGCCAATAATAACACAACAGGTGCCGATGCGGTGTTTTGATTGTGTCCACTGCCTCCCGGTGGTCTAAATGTGTATGTCATGACAAAATGTGACTATGAAACAATTATGGAAATGACACAAGTGGACTTAGTTCAGTTAATCTCACCCATTTATATAATGTTTGACTGTTTTAAATACCTTAAGTAAAGTATTTTGTTGTAACTGTTTACTTTTTGTACTTGCCCCATTTTACCCCATATTTTCTTCTGAATAGTGATGTTTTTCAGTAAGGTTACAGCTTTCAGATCAGTAGGTCCTAGGGTACTCTGTGATCATCCAGCAGGTTAACATCTGTGAGCTGATGTGTGTCAGCCTTTTCTCTTCTCAAACCTTAGGAACTCATTTGAAGCAATCAAAATCTATCTTTTTAATGTTATCCCTAACTTCAAAATGGAAAATTGAAAAAAAAACAGGAGAGTATGAGAACAACAGATGGGGAAGTGATAACATAATTGTGCAAAATGAAAATGTAATGTTTCCATTCAATTACATTTTAAAGAGTTTGTTTTTTGTTTTAGGTTTAACATTTATTATTGAATTAATTATATTAATTGAAAGCACATTCTTCCCTCAAGCAACAGTACCAAAAATGCAAATTAACTGGTCATGCATTTCACTGAGATTTATGCCATGTTGCTGAATCAAAATAACTGTTGTATTTGCCTACATTTCAACAGTTATTACACTTTAAAAACATACTTATTTAGAATGATTTGAGACATTTGAACAACATAATAAGGTACTAAGTACAAGAAGTATCTTTTTCAATAAAAGACCTTGTATTAACTCTATGGCTTGTGCTTTAGTGTTTGTTTAATGTGTCACAAAACATAAGATTTACAAAACTTACATTGCCACGGAGACAGTCAAATGCACCTGCTGGCAGTTTAAAGGTTAATGCAGTTATTTCTTATTCAATGCATCCTGCTTAAACAAATGAATTCAAAAACACAATAGCTGTAAAAAGACAGAACAAAAGAAAAAGATACGAATGTAAATGAGAAATCTTTGTAAACTGTGGAAAATAGACCTGAAACACATTAAGAGGTGTTATTAAATTGTAGTCGGCAGTAAATAAATTGAACATTCAACTGCCAGTAGCTGCAGGGGAATAAGTACCTCACAGGTTTTGTAAGTTTACACTTCATGCATTGTGATCCAGAAACAAACAGTAATATTACAGCAGTAGAACTAATCAAAAGTGATCTATTGAAAATATAAAAGATATACTTACATTTATATCATGTTTATCATGTTAATAAGTTCCAAAAGAACACTGAAGCTATTTTGGAATAAAGAAAATGTTTGCATTTATATCACAACTTTCACATCCACTAGACACCTCAAAGAACTTAACAGCCAATGAAGTATTCCTGAAGTGTATTACTGTTGTAATGTACTAAACACAGTGGCTAATTTGGTGCACAGCAAGCTCCCACATGCAACTATGTGATAAAGACCAATTAATATGTTTTTGTGATGTTAATTGAGTATTAACCAAGGCACCAGGGACAACGGCACTGCTCTTCTTCAAAATAGTGCCATGGGATTGTCCATGGAGATAAACATCAATCGCTACTGGAGGACCATAAACTGAGTGAAAAAAGCTCTTTGGCCTTCCCAAAACTTGCTGGCTTTCCAGCTGTTGACAACTGAGTGTTCCAGGCTGGAACATTCCAAGGCACAGGACAATGTGCTGAGGGAAGCATTAAATTTTGGGGCAACCGGCACAAATGCTCAATGGGAAAAGGCCATTGTCCAAGCCTTCCACCATAGTTCACTGGGGGGGCCAGAAAGCGTATAAAATCCCAGAGAACGTTTGAGGTGAAATATAAACGTACACTGTAAATATAATGCATAATGACAAGTGTAGTGAAGCACCTCATGTCCTGTATAAAAAGAAAGTGATCTGTATTTCACTTTATATAATGTCAAATTTGAATGATTATGTACAAATTTTTACAAATTTTATGAACAAGTATATTTTTGTGAAACAAATTCCCTTAGAGAACCTTCAGTTTAACATCTCATCCAAAAGACTGCATCTCCAATATCTCTGCAACTATGATATTTTGTGCTGCAGTGGGACTTAAATGTGACACCTTATGATTTTGAGGCAAGGGCGCAACTAACTGAGCCACAGCTGGTACAATATGCAGGTGATATTGTTACAGAAGTGAAATATTATAGCATCTGTGGGAGAAACAGAGTTCACATTTCAGGTCTGTCATTGACCTGAAATATTAACTCTGTTTTACTCCACAGATGCCTCCTGAGCTACTGAATATTTCCAGCATTTTCAGTTTCTATTGTTAACAACCATTTGGCAACAGTAACACCACATAAACAGCAATGAGATTTTAAAAAATCATAATCTATTGATCTATGACACAGAACTACTTTTACAACATAAATGAAAATGAGTGTGAGAGGAGGACCCCAGGACAGGCAGTCAGCAGCAACTTGAGGAGAGTGCAGGGGGAGGACCCTGGGGCAGGCAGTCAGCAGCACCTAGAGGAGAATGCGAGAGGAGGACCCTGAGCCAAGCAGTCAGCAGCACCTAGAGGGGAATGTGAGAGGAGGACCCTGTGTCAGACAGTCAGCAGCACCTAGAGGAAAGTGTGAGAGGAGGACCCTGTGACAGGCAGTCAGCAGCATCTAGAGGAGAGTGCGAGAGGAGGACCTGTTTCTACCTGTTAGAGCCCAAGTGTGATTCCAAAGGAAAACAGGTAGGTGACCCTAGGTGACCAACCTAAAACCCTTCCACGTCAGGAAGGTCAGTGGACGAGCAGTGGCAGACATTTAAGCAGAGAGTTCATAACGCTCAGCAAAAATTTACCCCATCAAAAAGAAGGACTCATTGAGAAGGGTGAATCACCCAGGGTTGACAAAGCTGGTCAAGGAGACTATCCAATCAAAAACTAAGAAATGCAAAGCGGTGGAACTAGTAGTAGTCCAGAGAATTGCAAATTTTTTAGGAACCAGCAGCAGGTGACTAAAAAGCAAATTAAGAGGGAGAAAATTGATTACGAAAGTAAATTTTCAAGAAATATAAAAAACAAACACCAAGAGCTTCTACTCAAGGGTATATAAAAAGAGAATGGCTAAAATGAGCATGGGCGCCTTGGAGGAAGCAACTGGAAAATTGATAACGGGGAACAGGGAAATGGCAGATAATTTAAACCAACATTTTGCATCAGCCTTCACGGCAGAAGACACTATAAACATCCCAAATAAATCAGATAAGCAAGAAGCTAATGGAAGGAAAGATCTTGTAACAGTCTCTATCACAAGGGGCAAAGTATTTGTCAAACTAATGGGACTAAAGGCTGGCAAGTCACAAGGGTTTTAAAGGAAGTGGCTGCAGAAATAGTGGAGACACTGGTCAAAATATTCCAGAACTCACTGGATTCCGAAGGGTCCCAGCGGATTGGAAAACTGCTAACGTGGCGCCCCGTTCAAGAATGGAGGGAGATAAAAAGCAAGAAACTATAGGCCAACAGACAGCCTAACATCTGTTGTTGGGAAAATGCTAGAGTCCATTAATAAGGAAGAAATAGCAGGGCATTTAGAAAAGCTTAATGCAATCAAACAGAGCCATGGTTTTGTGAAAGGGAAATCATGTTTGACAAATTTGCTGGAGTTCTTTGAGGATATAACAAGTAGAGTTGTTAAAGGGGAACCAATAGATGTAGTGTATTTGGATTTCCAGAAGGCATTTGCTAAGGTGTCAAATAAAAAGTTATTGCAGAAGATTGGAGCTCACGGTATTCAGGGTAACGTATTAGCATGGATTGAGGATTGGTTAACACACAGAAGACAGAGAGTCGGGATTAATGGGTGTTTTTCAGGTTGGAAAGACATAACTAATGGAGTGCCAAAAGGATCAGTACTAGGACCTCAATTATTTACTATCTATATTAATGACTTGGAGGCGGGGGTAGAGTGTAATTTATCCTAATTTGCTGACGGTACAAAAATAGGCGGGAGGCCATATTGTGATGAGGACATAAGGAATCTGCAAGAGGATAAAGATAGATTGAGTGAGTGGGCAAAAACTTGACAGGAGTTTAATGTAGTAAAGTGTGAGGTCATGCACTTTGGTAGGAAGAATCAAAAGGCAGACTATTATTTAAATGGAGAGAGAGTCCAAAAAAGTGCAGCACAGAGGGATCTGGGTGTTCTTGTGCCTAAAACACAAAGAGCGGGATTTCCCGCACCCACAGACTGCAGGGATCTTCCGGTCCCGCCACAAGTCAATGGACTTCTGGCTGGGTCACTGCCTCACCCACGGCGGGTCCCACCCACAACAAGACCAGAAAATTCTGGCCAAAAAGTTAGCCTGTAAGTGCAATCAAGAAGGCAAATGGAATTTTGCCCTGTATTGCCAGGGTGTTGGAGTTTAAAAATAGGGAAGTCTTGTAACAACTGTACAGTGTGTTGGTGAGGCTACATCTGGAGTACTGTGTACAGTTAAGAAAGGATATACTGGTACTGGAGGCAGTTCAAACAGATTCACTAGGCTGATTCCTGGGATGAAGGGCTGACTTACTGAGAACGGCTAAACAGGTTAGGCCTTTATTCATTAGAGTTCAGAAAAATGAGGGGTGATCTTATGGAAACGTACAAGATTCTGAAGGGGCTTGACAGGATAGGTGTTGAGAAGATATTTCCACTAGTGAGGATATCTCGAACTAGGGGACATAGTTGCAGAATAAGGGGACACTCATTTAGAAGGGAGATGTGAAGGAATTTCTTCTCTCAGAGGGTAGTGAATGCCTGGAATTCTCTACCCCATTGGGTTTTGGAGGCTAGATCACTGAAAGTATTTAAAGAGGAGGTAGGTAGAATTTTGAAATATCAGGGAGTTGGGGGCTATGAGGAGCTGGCACGAAAGAGGCGTTGAGGCCTGGGGCAGGTCAGTCATTATCTTATTGAATGATGGGGCAGGCTTTTGGGGCCGAATGGCTTATCCCGATGCTATTTCTTATGTTATTAACTATATAATTTAAGGTGATATTGGGCCAAAAAGCTTCAGATTCAATTCTTGGTCCAGCCTGTGTTAATTGGTTTCGGTTGGGAAGGCAGTTATGGGTGTCTAAGTTATTGCTTCTGGTTGAACTTGGTTATGACATCCTGTGGTTGAGCAATCTGCTGACAATGTCTAGACTAGCCCATTAGGAATGGCTACTTTTGCGAGGCATCAAAGTGCTGCTGATAGCCATGGAAACAAAACTCAGCATCTCCTGAGAAATGGGGAGAAAATTGAAGGTGGAAAATTGTGAATAATGACTAAATATAAGACATTTAGTGATAAGAGCATAAAGCCATATTTTCAAGATTAATAATCATCGCCATTTAATTACTGAAATACTGGAACTATTCATTCATTTCTCTAAATTGACTTGTAGTTCATGATGTAAATACCCAGATCTGAAAATGCGCAATGATCACTGAGGGTGAACAGTCTGATTGTTACTTATAATCAGGGATTGCCTTACCTAATAAGAGAAGTGTTACAATGGATAAAAAAAACCATAAACCAATCTTTTGGATTAATTTTCATGGATGTTCCAACTGGACTAATTATGGGGAGAAACCAGATGCAGATCTATTCGCAGTATCAAATTTCTAAATTACCCAGTAACTATTTAATAGATCTTTTGCTTTATTAACGTGTTAATTGAATGACCCCAGAGAGTAGGGACAGCAGTTTGTTGATATTTAATTGGACCATGCACCTAAAGCTATCTATTTAAAAGGACAATGGAAGGAAAAACAATGACTAAATAAAATAATTATGGTAGAAAAAGTCAGTGTAAAAGTTGGAGAGACACCAGTCCTTACCTCAAAGTTGACTGCAGCGGTCTTCACTTCCAAGAAAATGAATGATAGAACGACACAAGGGGAGAGACCCACTGCTTTATTTGACTGTCAAAGCTTCATATTTGGTAGATGACACCAGCAATTAAGCAGATAGGGATTCTTTTGCCAAACAGTCTATAAATACAATATCTCTCAAGCAACTGCTGTCCTCTGGAGATAAGAACCACTATTGCGGTGCACAACTCCCTACCTTTTAAGGTATCAGAAATTTAACAACACATGGCCTGCAATGGAAAGCCTGTACGGTTAGAACGTGTAACCACTTATCCTGTTACCTCAAGGACATACTATAAAGTGGGAATAAACTATGGTCATAATCAATTATCACGTCTTATTTCTATAACTTTACTGTTGCATAAGCAACTGAATATTTCAAAGAAGAAACTCAATACCTGGTATTTAGACTCATAGATACAGAATTGTTCCAGATTATGAAACATCCTTAATGAGCTCTGCTGGTGACCTTCAGGCTGATTGTTCTAATCTCTAATCAGTAAACCTGTGCAGTCGTAGTCATGGTCAGGTTTAACAATTGTTCTCACTGTAAGATCAGTGTAATCAAATATAATGAACTTTCAGCAGAAAAATTAGTAAGAAACAATCACAGAAGCTGCAACAGAAGAAAAAATTTCCATTCATTTTAATACAGGAATGAGACGTCACAGGGCTGGATTTTACCTGCCCCGCTGGGCGTGTTTTCGGTGGGTTGGGGAGGGGGGTGGGGGCATGTAAAATATGATGGGTGCCCACCCCAGCATCTTCCCACACAGCCCTGAGCTCACCCCCATAATGCAGGGAGTGGATGAGCCCCAAAATCAGCAGCCCACCCAATAGATAATAAAGGATCAATTGTGCTTGATACCCCAAGCCAATTGACTCTGATAATGCACACAGCCCACATCATAAAATGGTTGGCGTGGGCAGTCAGGTAGGAGTGGGCAGCCTGCTTTTTTGAAAATGTTTTAATTTTAAAATTCTTCAAAGGACAAGAAGAAAAAAGGGGGTCTAGATTCAGGGGCTGCGCCTTCCAGATTGGGAGGGGCACCCCCAACCCCCCACCCCCCCGCCCCCCCCCGCCACCACCGCTAAGATAGAAACTCCCATTTCTTCCCACCCACCTGCTACATTAAATTCACCATCCCCACCCCACTCCATCCCCTCCCTTGCCTGCCTAAGACCCCAGACACCTGTCTCCAGGATCCATTGAACCTTCTTCTCCTACCTTGTCCCGGCAGTGCCCACTAATGCATTCTTGGTGCTGCTGGGACTGATTGAGCTGCCAGCCAATCCAAATAGCCGCCAGCTCCTAAGTGCAGGATTCCTCCCCAGTGAGAGGCAGAAGTCACCCACTGGTCCTGTTTAGCCTCAGCGAGTTATGGATGTGTGGTGGGCTAGAGTAGACAAGTCAGCTTGCTTCTGTTTGGGGGAGGGAGAGGGGTGGTGATCTGTCCACCCACCCATAATATTGTGCCCACAGACTTAAATCTACCAATCCATTTTTTAGATGGCTGCTATCTATTAAACATTGTGCGGCTGGTAGCATAGTGCTAATGTTACTAGACTAGTATAGCAGACATCCATCTGATACTTCAGAAGTGCCAGTTTAAATCCTCCCATAGTAGTTTGTTGGGTTTAAGTTTAATTAATAAATAATTTATTATTATCACCATCAGTAATGGTGATCATTAAAAATGATTGTTGTAAAAAATACCTGGCTCACTAACGTCCTTTAGGGAAGGAAATCTGCTGTCCTGACCCGATCTGGCCTACATGTGAGTTAAGGCCCATAGCAACATGGTTGACATATAACTGTCCTCTGAGAGGTCCTAGAAAGCCACTCAGTTGTACCAAACCACTGCAGGAAAATTAAGTAAGAGGGAAAAAAAAATCCAGATGGACAATCCAGCAGCATCCCAGGCAACAGAAAAGACAAAGGCACACCCTGCAAGTCCATCTTACTAACATCTGGAGATTTGTGCCAAAATTGGGAGCGCTGACCCACAGACTAGTCAAGCAGCAGCCTGATATAGTCATACTCACTGAGTCATACCTTACAGCTAATGTCCTAAACTCCCCTATCGTCATCCTTGTGTATGACCTATCCCACCAGCAGGATGAATGCAATGCAGGTGATGGCATAATGATATTCCATCAGGATAAAGTGACCCTGGGAGTCCTCAAGATCTGGACCCCATGAAGTCTCATAGCATCAGGTCAAACATGGACAAGGAAACCTCCTGCTGATCAGTACTTACCATCTTCCCTTAGCTGATGAATCACTACTGCTCCATGTTGAAAACCATTTGGCAGAAGCACTGAGGGTGACAAGGGTAATGCACTCTAGGTGGGGGATTTCAATGTCGATCACTGAGAGGTGACTCGGTAGCACAGCTGCTGGCTGGGTCTAGAGGGACATATCTGCCAGACTTGGCCTATAGTTGTTGGTGAGGGAACCAAAAAAGGGAAAAGATATTTGACAACAACAGCATTTACATCTATATAGCACCTTTAACATAATGAAATGTCTCAAGATGCTTCACAAGAGCATTTAAAAAAAAAAAGAATGAAAGCGAGCCACATAAGGAGATATTAGGTCAGCTGACCAAAAGCTTGGTCAAGGAGGTATGTCCATGACAGAATTGGTGGGAATGACCATTGCAATATCCTTATGAAGTCAAAGTCCTGCCTTCGCAGGTATCCTCGGGTTGTGTTGTACCACAGTCCTAAATGGGGCAGATTCAGAACAGATCCAGCAGCTCAAGCCTGGGCATCCATAAGGCACTGTGGGTTATCAGCAGCAGTAGAATTTTATACAACCTCAATCTGTTACCTCATGGCCCGGCATATCCCTCCCTTTACCATTACCATTAAGTCAAGGGATAAACCCTGGTCCAATGAAGAGCACTGGAGAGAATACTGGAGAGGCACGAGGCATACCTAAAAAAAATCAGGTGCCAACCTTGTAAAGCTACAACACAGGACTAAATAAGATCATAAGATTGTAAGCAAAAGGTGCTGGAGTAGGCCATTCGCACCATCAAGTTTGTTCCACCATTCAATAAGATCATGGCTGATCTGATTTTGGCCTTATCTCTACTTTCCTACCTGTCGCCCATAACCTTTGACTCCCTTGTCAATCAAAAATCTGTCTAACTCAGCCTTGAATATATTCAATGACACAGCATCCACTCTGGAAGAGAATTCCAAAGATTAACAACTCTGCGAGAGAAGAAATGTCTCCTCATCTCCCCCTTAATCAGAGACCCCTTATTTTTAAACTGTGTCCCTAGTTCTAGATTCCCCCGCAAGAGGAAGCATCCTCTTAGTGTTTGGCCTGTCAAGCCCCTTCAGAATCTTATATGTTTCAATAAGATCATCTCTTATTCTTCTAAACTTATACTAAATATGAATGCTAAACACTGGAAGCAGCATGCAAAAGAGCTAAACGATCCCACAAGCAACAGATCAGATCAAAGCTCTGCAGCCCTGTAAATGATGGTGGACAATTAAACAACTAACCAGTGAAGGACGCTCCACAAACATCCCCATCCTGAAGGATGACAAAGCCCAGCACATCAGTGCTAGAGACCAGGCTGAAGCATCTGTAACAATCTTCAATCAGAGTGGATGGTCCATATTGGCCTCCTCCTGAGATCACCAGCATTATAAGTGCTAGTCTTCAGTCAATTCAATTCGCTCCACATAATAGCAAGAAATGCTGAAAGTACTGGATACTGCAAAGGATAAGGTTCTGACAACATTCCAACAGTAGTACTGAAGACTTGTACCCAGATCTAGCTGTGCCTCTGGCCAAGTTGTTTCAGTACAACTACAACAGTGGCATCACTGACAAGGTGAAAAATTGCCCAGTTATGCCCTGTCCACAAAAATCAAGACATATCCAATCAGGCCAATTACTGTCCCATTAGCCTAGTCTCAATCGTTAGCAAAGTAATAGAAGGTTTTGTTGAGAGTGCTAACAAACAATGCTTACTCAAGCTGTTAATCTTACCTGCTCACCAATGCTCAGTTTGGGTTCTGCCAGGGTCACTCTGCTTTAGATCTCATTACAGCCTTGGTCCGAACATGGACAACAGAGTTGAACTCAAGAAATGAGGCGAGAGTGACTGCCCATGACATAAAGGTAGCATTTGACAGAGTGTAGCATTAAGGATCTTTTGCAAAACTGGAATCAATAGGAATCAGTAGGGAAATTCTCCACTGGTTGAAGTTGTACATAACACAAAGCAAGATGATTGTTGTTGTTGGATGTCAATCATCTCAATCCCTGCAGGAGTTCCTCAGGGTAGTGTCCTAGGCTCAACAAGCTTCAGCTGCTCTTTTCTGAACTTTTTTACGTCATGCATCATAACGTCAGAAGTGGGGATGTTCACTGATGATTGAACAGTGTTCAGTGCCATCCGTGACTCCACAGATGCTGAAGCAGTCTGTGCCTGCATGCAGCAAGACCTGGACAACACTCAAGCTTGGGCTGATAAATGGCAAGTGACATTCGCACTGCACATGTGCCAAGCAATAACCATCTCCAACAAAAGGGAATCTAACCACCTCCCCTTGGTGTTCTTTGGCATTATCATCACTGAATTCTGCACCATCAATATCCTGGGGGTTACCGTTGACCATAAACTGAACTGGACTAGCCATATAAATATTTTGGCTACAAGAGCAGGTCAGAGGCTGGGAATCCTGTGATGAGTAACTCACCTCCTGACTCCACAAATTCTGTCCACCATCTACAAGGCACAAAATTATCAACAACTTTTCTTTAGATTATGCCCCCTCATTCTAGACTCTCCAACCGGGGAAACACCCTCTCAGAAGCTACCCTATGAAACACTCACAGAATTGTGGGCCAGATCTTCCAAGGAGTGACAATCACCATCAGATTGCCACTCTGCTCAATCTTCCCTCTGCCATTTTTGCTGGGTCTTCCAAGCCTGGCTTTACCAGAAATGCAGAGTGCAGTATCCCTCAGAGAGCTCCTTTGCAGCAGTGTAGTGTCAGGGGAAAGACAGGACACGTCCCCTTTTATGGGACTAGCTGCTGAATGGTAAGTTTAAAGATCCAGTTTGAATGTTCGTGAATAAATGTTGATGGATGGGTGAATGGGTGACCGGATGAATGAGTGAACGGGTTGGGTGGCAGATGGGTGAGCTGGTCAGTGCATGAGATGGAAGCTGGATGAGGTGGTAGGTGGTTAGGGTGGCAGGTGAGTGAGGTGTTAGGTGGATAGGATGACAGGTGGGTGAGTTGGCAAGTGGGTAGAGTGGCAAGTGTTTGAGGTGGTAGGTGGGCAGGGTGGCAGGTGGGTAAGGTAGTAGGTGGGAAGGGTAGAAGGTAGGTGAAGTTGCAGGTGGGAAGGGTAGAAGGTTGGTGAGGTGGCAGGTGGGTAGGGTGGCAGGTGGGTGAGGTGGCAGGTGGGTGAGGTGGCTGGAGAGTGAGGTGGCTGGAGAGTGAGGTGGCTGGAGGGTGAGGTGGCTGGAGGGTGAGGTGGCTGGAGGGTGAGGTGGCTGGAGGGAAGAGTGGCAAGTGAGGGAGGTGGTAGCTGGGTGAAGTGGCAGGTGGGCGAGATGGCAGGTGGGTAGGGTCGCTGGTGGGTGAGGTGGTCGTCACAACTGGGGGTAGTCGGGTGGTCAGGGTATTTGGGGTGGAGGCTCAGGGAGGTAGTTGGAGCATTGGTATGAGCGATTGGGGTATCTGTTCTAGAATTACCCAGGTGTTAGACTAGGCTTTTCCTGTCCAACCTTTCCTGGGTAACTATTCAGGTAAGTAAATTGGAGTTTTTCGAAGTCTCTGACTCCAACTCAGAGGCAGAGACATTCACGGCAGGTCCCAGGGAGCAGGGGAATTTCCCATCAGAAACTTCCTGGGCAATCCCCATGTAGGTCAGCGTGGCAGGACTCCTGCAGGGTCATGATGTGCATCTCGGATGTACGCCCAGTCTCCGATGATCCGGAGACTATTTCAACATTTCAGTGAGATCACTTCTCACTCTTCTAATCCCCAGAGAGTATGGACCCATTCTACTCAATCACTCCTTAGTCAGCAAACCTCTCATCTCAGATTTCAATCTCAGGAACCTTTGCTGCACCACCTCTAGGGCAAATATATCCTTCCTTCAGTGCAAAGACCAAAATTATATACGGTGCTCCTGGCATGGTCTCACCAAAGTCCTGTCACTGCCACTATCAATTGTTGGAAACAGTTAATATTTATATGTATGTCATAAGAATAACGCATATCGAAGTGTGACTCTTGCCAGTGGAACATCTGTCAATTGTTCAGTCAACCATGAAGAGTATTATAGTTTATCCTCATTCTTGACCCCAACCAATGTGCACAAGAATTTTGTAGCACAGGTCACTGGATAGTGATCAGGAATTTAATCTTGGTTTATTTTATTTCTTTTTTGCTCCAGGAGTGCTGAGGAAAATGATAGCGCTCCTACCATCCCTTTGATTGAAGATTGACAGAAGTCCACAATACCTTCATAGCTGAGTATATTTTCTATGCTCACACATGAAAAACAGCTTCCTGGTAAGATATCTGTGGGGGCCCAACAATCAACAATTGTTAAAAGGAAGAAACATGCATTATTCCAGTGCAGCTACAGTACAGGTATGTCCTGTACACAAAAAGCAGGTCAAATCTAACACGGCCAATTACTGCCCCATCAGTCTACTCTCCATCATCAGAAAAGTAATGGAAGGGATCATCAACAATGTTATCAAGTGGCACTTGCTTAGCAATAACCTGCTCACTGATACCCAGTTTGCATTCCACCAGAGCCACTCAGCTCCTGACCTCATTACAGCCTTGGTTCAAAAGAGCTGAATTCTTGAGGTGAAGTGAGAGTGACTGCCCCTGACGTCAAGGCCGCATTTGACCAAGTGTGACATCAAGGAGCCCTAGCAAAACTGGAGTTAATGGGAATCAGGGGGAAAACTCTCTGCTGGGTTGAAGTCATACCTAGCATAAAGGAGGATGGCTGTGGTTGTTGGAGATCAGTCATCTCAGCTCCAGGACATCTGTGCAGGAGTTCATCAGGGTAGTGCCCTAGGCCCAACCATCTTCAGCTGCTACATCAATGACCTTCCTTCCATTATAAGGTCATAAGTGGGAATTTATGCTGATGATTGCACAATGTTCAATACCATTCCCGACTCCTCAGATACTGAGGCAGTCCATGTCCAAATGCAGCAAGACCTGGACAATATCCAGGCTTGGGCTGAGAAGTGGCAAGTAACATTTGCGTCACACAAGTGTCAGGCAATGACCATCTCCAACAAGAGAGAATCCAACCATCACCCCTTGCTGTTCAACGGCATTGCTATCACTGAATCCCCCACTATCAACATCCTGGGAGTTACCATTGACCAGAAATTAAATTGGACTAGCCATATAAATACTGTGGCTACAAGAATAGATCAGAGGCTAGGAATCGTTCGATGAGTAACTCACCCCCTGACTCCCCAAAGCCTGTCCACCACCTACAAGGCACAAGTGTAATGGAAGACTCCCCACTTGCCTGAATAAGTGCAGCTCCCACAACACTGAAGAAGCTGAACACCGTCCAGGACAAAGCAGTCCGCTTGATTTGCACCAAATCCACAAACATTTGCTCCCTCCATCACTGAGGCACAGTAGCAGCAATGTATACCATCTATAAGAAACACTGCAGGAATTCACCAAGGCTCCTTAGACGGCACCTTCCAAATCACAACCATTACAACCTAGAAGGACAAGGGCAGCAGATAGATGTGAACACCACTACCTGGAAGTTCCCCTCCAAGTCACTCACCATCCTGACTTGGAAATATATCGCTGTTCCTTCAATGTCGCTTGGTCAAAATCCTGGAACTCCCTTCCTAACGACACTGTGGGTGTACCTATACCGTATGGGCTGCAGCAGTTCAAGAAGGCAGCTCACCACCACCTTCTCAAGGGCAACTAGGGATGGGAAATAAATCCTGGCCCAGCTTATGAAGCCCACATCCCGTGAATGAATTAAAAATATATATAGTACAGATTGAGTTACTTATTTGATAAACTGCATCAGCATAGATGTATAGAAAACTGCTGTTTATTAAGGGACTATCACCTCAAATACTTCACACATTCATTCTAGAAATGATTTTGGAATAAGCCTGCCTGCATTCCAAAATCATTATCACAGAATCACAGAATTGTTACAATGCAGAAGGAGGCAGTCAGCCCATCGGTCAACACCAGCTCTTCAAGTGAGCATTATGACTCAGTGCCATTCTCCTGCCTTTACCCTATAACCCTGCACATTGTTTCTATTTAAATAATCATCTAAAGCACTCTTGAATGCCTCGATTGAACCTGCCTCCACCACACTTGTCAACTTTAAGTACCGATGGCTTATCCAACACTTCCTCCTTATCAATTTTGAACCCTTCTAGTGTCACCATGACCTCAGTAGCATCTGCTTCCTTGGCAAAGACAGATGCAAGGTATTCATTTAACATCTCAACCATGGCCCCGCCTCCATGTGTAAATTCCCTCTTTGGTCCCTATTCGGCCCTACTCCTCCATTTACCACCCTCTTAATATTTGTGTGCTAACAGAAGACTTTGGGATTCCCCTTTATGTTGGCTGCCAGTCTTTTCTCATAATCCCTCTCTGCTTCTCTTCTTTGGTTTTTCACCTACCCTCTGAACCTTCTGTATTCCATTTGGTTCTCAACTGTGTTTTCTACCTGACACCTGTCATAAGCGCACCTTTTCTTCTTTATCTTAATTTCTGTCTCCTTTTTCATCCAGGGAGCTCTGGATTTGTTTGCCTGACCTTTCCCTTTTGAGGGAATATACCTTAACTATGCCCTAACCATTTGTTCTTTAAAGGTAGCCTATTGTTCAGTTACAGTTTGTCCCACCAACCTTTGGTTCCAGTCTATCTGGCCCAGCTCCGTTCTTGCCCCATCGAAGACAGCTCTCCCCCAGTTAGTTATTTTTAATCTGGATTGCATAATGTCCTTTTCTGTCCTTTTCTAGGACTGAGTGCATGCAGTTGTTGAGTAAGAAAGTCTAAATTTTCATTTTGTTCAAACCTAATTTAGTTTGTAGTGGGCATTAAACTGAAAGCTACAGTTTAAAGGTTGCCAGCCTTAAACAGGGTTTTTCAAGGGTTCCAGTGAAAGAGCAGCTTAATTAAGAACCAGCTGAAACTGGATCCTCATTAAGTGACTCAGATAGGCCTTTTGTGTTAGGAGCATGTATAAGTAGCCAACTTAGAGTCCGAGCTGCAGACATCGCGCCATACCAGGGAGGGGGAAAGTTACCTGGACACTTTGCTCTAGGAGGCGATCACCCCCCCTCAGGTAAGGTCATTCAAATTTGGTTTGTGATCAGGGACCGGAGGGTGTGACTGCAGGTGATGCAGGTATGGGGATCCAGGGGTAGCGTTTGAGGAGCCTCGGCCCCTGCAATTGTCCAACAGTTATGAGGTTTTTGCAAGCTGTGTGGACGAGGGCGGGAACTGCAGAGAGGATGCGTGAACTGACCAAGGCACCCTGAAACAGGGAGACATTCAAGTTGTGGGAGGAAATAGGAAAGTAGTAGTAGTAGTAGGGGACAGTATAATTAGGGGGATAGATACTGTTCTCTGCAGCTGTGAACGTGAGTCCTGAAGGCTGCGATGCCTGCCCAGTGCCAGGGTTAAGGACATTTATTCTGGAGAGGAACTTGGAGTGGGAGGGGAGGGATCCAGTTGTCATCGTCCATGTTGATACCAATAGCATTGATAGGATTAGAAAGGCGATTCTGTTGAAAGAATTTGAACAGTTAGGATCTAAATTAAAGAGCAGAACCTCCAAGGTAATAATCTCGAGATTATTACCTGAGCCACGAGCAAACCGACATAAGGTAAATAAAGTCAAAGAATTAAATGCGTAACTCAAAGATTGGTGTGGGAGGAATAGGTTTCAGTTCATGGGGCACTGGCACGAGTACTGGGGTAGAAGGGAGCTGTCCCAGTGGGACAGTCTTCATTTGAACCATTCTTGGACCAGTGCCCTGGTGAATCGAATAACTAGGGCTGCAGGGAGGGCATTAAATTAAAGACAGCAAGGATGTAGGCTTACAAAGCAAAAGGATATGGCAACATTGCAGGGCAGCAATTTAGGTAATGATACCCAGAATGTAACAGGAAGGGACAGAATGTGCAAACATTAAACAAAAAAGCAAATAGAGTCAAAAGGGAAAAAACATAAAAAGGCAAAATTAACGGCTCTTTATTTAAATGCATGTAGTATTCAGAACAAAATTAATGAATTAACAGTACAAATCGGGGCTAATGGGTATGATCTTATAGCCATTAAGGCGATATGATTGCAAGGAGGTCAAAGCTGGGAGCTAAATATTCAGGAATATTTGACCTTTTGAAAAGACAGGCAGGAAGGAAAGGATGGTGGGGTAGCTTTTAGTACAAGAGGGAATAAGTATGATAGCAAGAAATGACCTTGGATATGAAGATGTAGAATCCATATGAGTGGAAGTAAGAAATAGTAAGGGAAAGCAGACAATGGTGGGGGTAGTCTATAGGCCTCCTAACAGTAGCTATACTCTAGGACAGAGAAGAACTCAGGAGATAATGAGGGCATGTAAAAAGGCAGTGCATTAATTATAGGCGACTTTAATCTTCATGTAGATTGGGAAAATCAAATTGGCAGAGGTAGCCATGAGCAAGAGTTCGTAGAGTGTATTTGGGATAGTTTCCTAGAAAAATATGTTGTGGATCCAACCAGGGATCAGGCTATTTTGGATCTGGTAATGTGTAAGGCGTCAGGTTTAACAAATGATCTCAGAGTAAAAGATCCCTAGGAGACAGTGCCCATAACATTGTAGAATTTAGCATTCAGATTGAGAATGAGAAACTTGGGTTGATAACAACTGTGCTAAACTTAAATAAGGGTAATTACAAAGGAATGAGGACAGAGTTGTCTAGAGTGGACCGGGAAAGGAGTTTAGAAATGATGGTTGAACAATGGCAGATGTTTAAGAAAATAGTTCATGATTCACAACAAAGATATACCTCAGTGAGAAAGAAGGATTCTAGGAAGGGGCCAAACCAACCATGGTTAACCAAGGAAGTTAAGGATAGCATCAAATTGAAAGAAAAATATACATTGTGGCAAAGATTAATGGTAAGCCAGAGGATTGGGAAAGTTTTAAAAACCAAAAAAAAGGGGGAAAATAAACATTGAAGATAAACTAGCAAGTAATATAAAAATGAACAGTAAGAGTTTCTTGAAACATATAAAAAGGAAGAGAGAGGCCAAGGTGAACATTGGCCCCTTAGGGAGTGAGGCTGGGGAAATAATAATGGGGAACCAGGAAATGGCAGGGGAGTTGAATAAATACTTTGCATCAATCTTCATGGTAGAAGACACTAATAGAATTTCAAAAATACTAAATAATCAAGGGGCAAAATGGGGGGAGGAACTAAATACAATAACTATCATCAGAGAAAACATACTGGGAAACTAATGGGGCTAAAGGGCAATAAGTCCTATGGACCTGACGGGTTGCATCCTAGGATATTAAAGGCAGTAGCTACAGAGATAGTGGATGCACTGGTGGTAATATTCCAAGAATCCTTAGATTCTAGAAAAGTCCTAGAGGATTGGAAAGCTGCCAGTGTAACACCCTTATTGAAAAAGGGAGATAAAAAACAACTAATTATAGGACAGTTATCTTAACATCTGTCACTGGGAAAATATTAGAGTCTATTATAAAAGATGTATTGGCAGAGCATTTGGAAATACATAATATAATCACATAGAATCAGTACGGCATGAAGGGGGAATCATGCCTGACAAATTTATTAGAATTCTTTGACAGGTAACAAGCAGGATAGACAAAGGGGAACCAGTAGATGTACTATATTTGGATTTTCAAAAGGCATTCGATAAGGTACTGCACATAGAATAAGATAAGAGTCCATAGTGTTAAGGTTTGTATATTGGCATGGATAGAGAATTGGCTAATAGAAGACAGAATTGGGATAAGGGGCGCATTTTCAGGATGGTAACCTGTAACTAGTGGAGTGCCACAGGGATCAGTGCTGGGGCACAATTATCTACAATATATATTAATGACTTGGATGAGGAAAGTGAATGTACTATCACCAAGTTTTGCAGATGACACAGAAATAGGAGGAAAGGCAAATGGCAATGATGACAGAATCTACAGAGGGATATAGACAGATTATGTGATTGGGCAAAAACTTGGCAGATGGAATATAACGTGGGAAAATGTGAGGTTATGTACTTTGGCAGGAAGAATAGAGGAGCTGAATGTTATTTAAGTGGAGAAAGACTGCAGAAAGATGGAGCAGAAAGGGATTTGGGGGTCCTCGTGCATGAATCACAAAATGCTAGCATATAAGTTCAGCAGATAATAGGGAAGGCAAATGGAATGTTGGCCTTTATTTCAAAGGGAATGGAGTATAAAATAGGGAAGTCTCGCTAAAACTATACAAGGCACTAGTTAGACCACATATAGAATACTGTGAACAGATTTGGTCTCCTTTTTTAAGGAAAGATAAACTGGAATTGAAGGCAGTTCAGAGAAGGTTCACTAGGCTGATCCCGGGTATGGAGGGATTTTCTTATGAGGAGAGGTTGAGTAGGTTGGGCCTGTACTCATTGGAGTTTAGAAGAATGAGAGGCAACCATATTGAAACATATAAGATTCTTAGGGGGCTTGACAAGGGTAGATGCTGAGAGGTTGTTTCCCCTTTGCGGGAGAGTATAAGAACAGAGGGCATAATCTCTTAGTAAGGGGTCACCCATTGAAGACAGAGATGAGAAGGAATTTTATCTCTCAGAGAGTAGTCAATCTGTGGAATTCTTTACTGCAGAGGGCTGTAGAGGCTGGGCCGTTAAGTACATTCAAGGCTGAGATAGACAGATTTTTAATCAGTAAGAGAATCAAGGGTTATGGGGAAAAGGCAGAAAAGTGGAGGTGAGCGTGATCAGATCAGCTATGTTCTCATTGAATGGCTGAGCAGACTCGATGGGCCGAATGTCCTACTTCCGCTCCTATGTCTTATGGTCTATTGTCATCCTAAACCTTACAATACAATGATCAACTGTCTCCTGAAAGTTTCCCCACTGATAATTGATCTACTTGGCCCACCTCCTTTCCAGGAACCAGATTCAACAGTGTATCCTTTCTTGTTGGACTGTACACATACAGCTGTAGAAAATTCTCCTGAACACAGTCTTGCCCTTTTCCACCCTTTACACTACTACTCTCCCAGTCTACATTCAGGTAATTGAAGCCCCACATTATAACTGCTCTATAATGTTTGCACCTCTCTGTAATTTCCCTGCAGATTTGTTCCTTTAAATCCTTCCCACTAGTTGGCAGCCCATAGAGTACACCTGGCACTGTAATTGCACGCTTTTTGTTCCTTAGCTCTACCCACATTGATTCTGTCCTTGAACCCTCTGGGACATCCTCCTTCTCCTGCATTGCAATGCTCTCCTAAACCAGTACTGCCACCCCTCCTCCTTTTCTTCCTTTCCTATCTTTTCTGAACACCTTGTACTCAGGAATATTTAACACCCAGTTCTGCCCTTCCTTAAGCCAGGTCTCTGTTATCGCCACAACATATTTCTACATAGCAATCTACGCTTGTAACTCCGGTATCTTATTCACTATACTCTGCGCATTCACATACATGCACAATAACCCTGATTTAGACTTCATGAATTTCTCTCTTACTCCAACTCCAACTATCAACTTCCTATTCTCAATACCAATGCTATCTCTCCTAGTATTTTGTGCACCCTGGTATTCAAACCAGAAGTCTATGTGAAAGATGTGACATTCACAAAGGAAGAGTATATTCAGGACATTACTTAATAATATAGAGTCCCTGTTTTAATAGCAATCAGATCTTTAAAAAAATGTATAACTTGTGTAACATTTTTAGGGGCTTATGGATTCATTTGACCCTTTAGATTTTGAAAGGTTAGTGAGTGGTTTCCTGAAAAATAATATTTTCAGCCTGGTAGGGAGACTTGAGACAGAACAGCAAGTACGAAATTAGATTCAAAAAGTAAAGTTACAAAAACATATAGTTGTTCATTTAATGTTTCACCCCAGAAAAAAGATAGAAACTTTATTTCACACATATATTAATTTCATAACATATTTCAACTCCTTGGCTGGGATTTTCCGGCCCCATCATGGGGGGAGCCCACCGTGGGAGATTCGGCAGCTCAGCCAAAAGTCCATTGACGTTCGGCAGGACCTGGCAGTGAGCCGGGCTGGAAAATTTTGCCCAACTTGGCTTGCAATAAAAATCTGCAACATACTTTAGTCTTATGGCCAGGATTTTACTGCCCCTCCCACCTGGCGGGACATTAAGATCCCGCTGAACTGAATGGAGATTTAAATGGCTCGCCACATCCTCCGGATTGAGGGGGGGTGGTGGGGGAGAGACATGCTGCAGTGGGGCCGTAGGACCCACTGCTCTGGTTTGGCTGTTTCAGAGATTTAGACTGGTTACTATAGAACTGAGGATTGCCTACAGAATTGATCTAACTAACCTATAATAATCCAAATGACCAAATTAATCCATCAGCCTGTAAACATGTTGTACGAGTCACGAATTAAAAAATTCTGACCACTATTAAAATAGGAACTTCATATTATTCAATATACTCTTCTCTTTGTGTGTCACATCTTTCACATAATGTTCTTGGCCACAACAATTTGGGAATGCAGCTAGGATTACCATAAAATAAATTTAGCACAACATATTTTCGCAGGAAGGTGTGAAATATTGCAGGGATGGTCCCCTACTAAGTATTAACTTATCATACAGTCACTATCGATATCATTTAGCACAAATGAGCAGTAATTCAATCTGCAGTAGTTTACTATCCAATGCTGATAGCTGGATGCTGCAGCACTAACTCCCTTCGGAAGGTAACTACAAATCCTCCAAATGGTGCAGAGTTTCAACCAACTGGAAGCTTGACAAACATTGTAAATGATGATAGATAGATTCACACATAATTTTTCAGCTTGTATTAGGCAGAATAGCATGAGTGTGTGTTAGTTTTTCTTGAATTTTGCAGTGGTAATGTTATTTTATAAAATACTTCCTGCAAAAAATAAATGTAGAATGAAGCAGAGAGCATAATGGGCTGGATATTGCTGGAAAAAGGCAACTCGGTGCATGTGGCATTAGTTAAATCTTTTCCTGCACTTTCTGCTTAAAAAACATTTGTACCATAAATTGCTACACGTGTGCTCATAAGAGCAAAGTTATGATAATGGCATATCCGGGATTTCAGTGCCAACCCTCCTGATATAGCGGGAAAGCTACTGGAATCGGCACCTATCTCCCTGTACCAAAGAAAGCAATCTGGGAGATTTTAAAATGATATTTTAAGCAAATTGTTGTAGTATGCCTTTAAGGGGTGGCAGCATGCCATCACTAGAGTGGAAGTGTGTCTTGTGATCTAGTCTCAGTTTCACTTTGTCCTGTGAACAGAAACAGCAGACCCAGCTCTGCTGCTAATTTCTTCAAGCTTTCTAACCATGTATATATGCTCTTATGTGCCTAGTTTAAATAAATGAACCCACAACATGTTTACACAATTCTTTATGAGTGATTGGAGTCTTTATATCATTATAACAACATGGCATGGTGTTCAGTGGTGATCAAACAGCATGGCAGCAAGATTGAGTACAGGTGCGACATGGTGAACAGCCTTCGATTGTGCTGCAAGGCATGAGGCAACTCTTGAACTTTTCGTCAGACTGCAATGAGTTCACAGCATCAGACAGTGTTAAAATTGCAGCTTGGTGACTGCACAGAAAAACTTTGAAGACGAAGGGCCAAGACAGTGATCAAGTAAAGAGCTGGTAAGCAGATTGATCACTCAGGGTGAGAATGCAGCGCATAGCCTGTCAGCTTTGTGAGTGGGACAGTGCATTGAGATGACCAACAACAGGTTAGCTCAGTTGGGAAAGGCGAGTGACCAGGGTATGGGCTGGATCGATAGCATGAGTGGGAAAATCAAAAATAAAATCAAACAAAGCTGTCATAAAATCAGGCTGGAGAAGGCTGTGATTATAATGTGTAGCTTCAAGAGTTGCTGAACAATAAATTGAATGAAACAGGGAGAAAGGTCAAAGGAATATGTCAGAATGTTCACAAAATTCCTCAGTTTGAATTGGGCTGCAGCTGACCTACTATCAAATTCAAAATGTTTAAACAGCATATAGACCTATGGTTCTTGATTAAGGTGTGTCTGAACCAGACAAGCGAGCCATAAAAATTAGCCAATCAATTGGGAATGAAGGCCTACACAGGCTGAACATGTCAGGATTAACAGAAGAGTGAAAAGATCCCCAAAAGATATGGACTACATTGGAAGGTGCGTTCAAAAATCAGGATAAACTTCCATATTCATCAACTAGAGTTCATGTCATTTCGACAACAGCCTATAGAATCCATAGACTACTTCCTCAGCAGATGCAGAAAAAAGGGTATGTATTGTGATTTTTCAAACGCAGAGCTAGTAGACAGAATATTTGAGTTGATGATCATATCCACTCCTATGGAAGTGTTCCAGCAAGATCTACTAGACAAGCCCAAAGTGTATAGCATCAAAGAGCTACTTAAGGATGGACAAAAGTATGAAGCGATCCTCACAAGTCAGCGAGGCTTATAGGCCATAGGTATAACCCCAATTGTTGATGCACTCACTAGAACACCTAAACCTAGCAAGACATGTGGAAAGTGTGGTCTTTTGCATGCACCAAGGAAATGCTCAAATTTCCAGCAATTCTGTAAGGCATATGGCAGAAAAGGCTATTGGCAAAAGCTGTACACTACAGCAAAAGCTGATGCAGCTGCAAAGAGCTGTGCACTGATCCAAACAGATGTACACAATGGGTACCTCCAATCTCCTGTGAGAAACACACATGAGGTGATTGACAAACTAGAAAATGATGGTGGTGTAGGTGGCGAGACGAAGAGCAGTGAACACAGGTTTCAGATGGTCAATCCCGTGGGAAACAAAGACACTGTCACACCATCCGAAGTGTTTGTCAAGATTCAAATTATCTGTTCTAAGAAAGTTGGTAACTATTCATTATTGACCAAGATTGTCACAGGAGCAAGCGCTAACATACTACCCCTGTAAATTCTAAAAGTCATGCATCCAGAGACATGGAAGGTCATGGCAAAACCTACTGCTGTGCAACTTTGTGTGCAACAGTTCACTAATTTGATGTGCAGGTTCCATCATCCTAGAGTGCAAGTTCAATCAATTTTCCTAGATGCCATAGATGTTCTACACCATGGAGACTAAAGGCCCAGCATGCAGTGAACTCACACTAGTGACAATCCATGAAATTATTCATATCTCATATGCAGATCAACTTCAGAAACTACCCCAATCACCTCAGTTCATAACCTAACATTGAAATATCCAGCATGTTTTGACAAAATTGGCAGTTTCAAGGGAGCTACAACATTATGCTTGCAGGAGAATGCAAGTCCATCAATTGATTCACCAAGTATGTGCAGTGTCCACGTACAAGACAAACTAAAGGTTGAACTAGACAGAATGG
Source organism: Carcharodon carcharias (assembly GCF_017639515.1). NCBI lineage: Eukaryota > Metazoa > Chordata > Chondrichthyes > Lamniformes > Lamnidae > Carcharodon > Carcharodon carcharias. The sequence goes on along the minus strand of NC_054477.1, from coordinate 70,644,477 downwards.
ACAAAATAGAGTAGAAGAGCACATCGATTGGTGCAGCTCAATCACATGCCATAAAGAAAGATGGATCGTTGAGAGTATACCTCGATCCACAATATTTAAACATGGCTTTGAAACATTGTCCTTACAAAATATCCACACTAGCAGAGTTAAATCTGAGATTTGCAGTTGCAAAATTCTTCTTGAATCTTGATGCCAAGCATGGTTACTGATTGGTACATCTTGCAGAGAAGTCCCAAGAGCTTATTACAGCAGCCCTGTTCAGACGATACTGTTTTCAATGACTTATTTTTGGGCTGTTAGCCAAGATCTCTTTCAAGCTCACATTGACCGCAATACATGCACTGTGCTAGGATGCATCTGTGTCACCGATGACGTTGCAGTTGTGGGAAGAACAAAGCAAGAACATGATTGCATTTCACGCTGGCGGGCCTTAATTGGCCCGTCAGCGTGAAATTGCCTTCCGGGCCCAAACTCGGGCGGCAATCAGCTTTTCGACCGCCCCCACCAAGCCTGCACACCAAGGGCAAAATTCTGCCCATGAACATGTATTGCAAATAGTACACTTCTTTGGAAGGGGAGAAAGTATATTTAAAAAGGAAGGGGGATGTTGTAATGCACCTTTAAGGGATAGCAGCATGCCATCACTAGAAGGGAAATATGTGATCCAGTCTCAGTTTCACTTTGGCCTGTCAGCATAAAACAGCACACACAGCTCTGCTGATGTTCTCTATTCGTGTATATATGTTCTTATGTGCTTAGTTTAAATAAATGAACCCACACTGTGTTTACATAATACCTTATGAGTGATTGGTGCCTTTAAAACATTATTAAAACAAGACACAAAGTAGTCACATAATTCGTACTTCTGAGGCACAGCTGAACCAAACAGTCATCAAAAAAAGGGAAGAAATACAACTCCCATCATGAGGCATTGCCACAAGGTGACATCACATCCTGACAGTGCAGCCCAAACAAACTCAAACCTTAAACCAGAAAATAAAAGCCAGGAGAATTCTGATAGGTTAAAACTTTGGTGGGCTGTGATGGGATTGGTGGAGTTTGAATTTCACTGAGGGGTCGGACATTAGTCTGAGTGCAATCAGTGTGAGTGGGTGTTCAGATCACTTCACCTCTTATCTTTTCATTAAAAACAGAGATAGAGAGAAAAGAAACATTTATTTTCTCCTTAGTTTTAACAGCTTTTAATATTCTGGTTTGGAACCATGGTGTTGGATCTTGCATCAAGCCCGTTAGGAGTGAGTAAAGCTTTTAGTTTCTTCCAAACATTAATTGTTATTCACTCGGGCTACAAATTTGACCCATTTGATTAACTAAAGTTGGTGTGTTTCCCTCTCTTATGCTCCCCCAGAGCCCACTCGTGCCATGCTGCCGACTTTCTATGTCACTTCCACTGACATCTCCCAGAATATCTCCAGCCAAAGTTGGCAAACCTAGGTGGGGCCAATGTATCTCTTTAACCAATCAGATTTAATGATTGAGGAAAAATGAAAAGGGAGTAGAGTGAATTTGAGTCAAATCAAAAAGAGAAATAAAGAGAGGGAAAGAAAGCTTGGGTTAATAAAAAATATTGAAAGGAGAAATGAGAATATTACTACATTTTTAAATCTCTAAGAACAATTTACTATCTATAGGAATGAGACTCAACGGTTTCATGCATTCTCTTCCTGCGTTAGAGGTTGAGTGGCATTGTAGGAACATAAATTTCATCATTTAAAAGGTAGTTATTTTGTTAAGTACCAACCATAACTTTTTATGTTGCTTTACTTACCACTGAAATGTACAAATGCAGCAATCTTTGAGATATCAGGAGGTTGACAGTGGGCTACGGTTTTTGTGACATAGCACACATCATTTAGCAACAGACTTCCTCACCAAAAATTCCTGGACAATTTATATGTTAATAAAGGCATGTGTATTAATTATGCCATTATTTTGCCAGCAATTCTGGTTTGGTATAATCCTGGAAGTCTGGCAACTGTACAAAAAGTGTTAGCATCAACTGCAGAATAAAGCTTCCCTTACTCTACCCTAATAATGGAAATGCATTTAAAAATGCCGATCCTGTCTAAGTAGCTCTTGGCTTCAGAGTAGCAAGAGAAATGTGTAATAATGAGAGTCTGAGTGAAACTGTTGGCTTTTTGGGAGATATATTATAGAATTGCTGGATTCAAATCCTTCATTAATCTAGTTCTCAACAGTTCATACCTGAGAACAGCTGAGTTCATGGATTTTGAAATTCAAGCTAAACAGAAATTCAGGATTTTGGAGTTTACAAGTCACCCCAGCAGTTCAAATTACTGCTTACGCACAATCTAATACATATCAGGTTAATGAAGGAATGGCATTGCTGTATTTGGTTGTGGTGTTATAATGAGATTCTATCTTCAATGTTAAACATTTATGGCTTGTGCTGAAGTGTAGTTTTAGTGCTTAACCTTACATGGGCCTCTCTCTATTCGTCCTTTAGGTATTTAATGAGGACTTCCCTCCCTGCAGTGTGGGAGGCCAAGCATCATGTGGAGGCTTAGTAACAATACAGTTTTCCCTATGGATACCGGAGACCTTGGAAACAATCAAGCACAGTGGCAAATTAACTCTAAAGGATTAGTCTCTTGTTCTTAAGTAATATGATTTGATATAACTCTTAGCTTAATTATAGTTGGCAGCTCACAGTACTGTGCAGTTTATATGTCAGTTGGGTATTCATTGGCATTTATTTTAGAAATAACTTGTGTTTTCAAATAGATTTTACCAGTGAGTTAAAAACCCGTTACTGTGCACTGAAGAATGAACAACATTGCAAATCACTGTTTCTCTTTAATTGTCAGTTGATCACATGATTTATCTGTGTGGTTGCATTAGAAGTAATCATTTGGTTACTCCTGGTGAACCTTGGAAGTTTTTACATATCTTAATTTATTACCCTTCAATAAATATTCACAATATAACTCCATAAATAACCAAAGAATTTAACATTCAATGTAAATTGGCATAAATATAGTTCATTTACTAATAACAGTGAAAGTTATATTACTGCCATTATTATTCTAAATCTTAGTGTTTAAACAGGCAACTTTATTTATAAGCTGACTTTACCAGTCTTAACAACAGTGAGTCCTAAATCAGATTTGGTTTGCATAATCGGCTTGACCATGAGTGACTGAACACCATTGAACTCTCAGACAGAATAAGCTGCTAAATTTGTTACTTCAAAAAGAAACAAATCCACTCTCCAGTACAAACTGAATAATTTTCATATTAAACTGATCTCAAAACTGAGCAAAGCATTTTCTTTCCTTTCAAGCCTGATTCCATTGGCCAGGTTGGATTTCTGTTCAAATCAGGACTTGCTTTTTGTTGATGTGGAGTTAATATTTTGGCTACTGATGAAGAGAACATTGCAGGGCAGGAGAAGTGATCCCACCATTCTCTTGAAATCACTTTCTTTGCTATACTACTCTGGTAGAAAGTCCTTCCTCCTAAGACACAATCAGTGGAAGAATTGCAGTCACAGTTGCGGAGTGACTTTGACCTAACTCTCCAGTTTGTTATAAAGTTAATTCCCTGCACACACACACTGCATATCTGTGAATTGGTATTTAATTACTTTACAGAACTGTGGTCAACCCTGGAGAATATGACATCTCCAGGGCCAGCTGAAGTAAAACTGCTTGAAAGAGTTTGTAAGTATAGCTGTAAGTTCCATCAGGCAAGTCCAGCTGTCCCATTCAAATGGTTCATGCAAAGCCAGAAAGAGAGAGGTCCAGACCACAGTGTCATACATCAGCAGTTACAAAGGCTTTTTACAACCCAACAGAAGGTAGATAAAATGTCACCTCCATTGTTGGAATCACCGACATCCATAAGGGTACAGCAGCGTCGTGAGTATGTTAATGGAATAGTCATCCAAAGACTGGAGTAATGAATCAGAGAACATGAGTTAAAATCCCACCATTGCAATTTGAGTTCAGTTTTAAAAAGCTGGTACCAGTAAAAGTGGCTTTCCTTCAAAAAGCTGCTGAAGTCATTAGCTCTGGCAAACAAGTCATGACATCGATAATGATCCACTGCAGATTGGCTGATCTGATGAAGGCCACTCAAGGCAGCTTGATACATCTGTATCTGCATAGAACATAAAAGCTGTGATAGATTTCACTGTCATGTCCCTTGTTGCGGGTTTGAATACAGGAAATGGCAAAATCCTATATAAAAGCTTCCCTATGTGGGGGAGTTTATTCTCCTCTGTAACAAAATCAGTTGTTAAAATGCTGATAATGGTCCCTTCAAAGCAGTTACTGGAATATGCCCTTTTCAAAAGTTTGGGAGTTGCAGTGGTGAGTTACATTGGGATTGTCCTGCTCCTTTGCTAGCCTAAATAACTGTGACTCTTCCATTGTAATTATGGTGGACGAGTGGGAGAGCTCTTGTGTAATCTGTCCTCAATCTATAAATTGTTTAACTGGAAAACAGTGTATGGTTAAAAGGCTCAGATGCGTAAAACATTTTCTGAAATCTCTGCAGTAAGCCTGTTACAACCCAGGAACTTCCCTTGTGAAATTTGACTGACAACCTTATGGGACCAACAGAAGGATAATTTCAAACAAAATTTCAAACTTAACCTTGTTTCATGAGTCACTGGACTCTGCAAAATACCACTAGCCATAGTAAATTTCAGAGGAAGAAAGAAATATGCATACCACAATAGAGAATCCAGGTAGAACTATTTAATGATATATCACATGCCTTCAGTTACAGTGTGATAAACAAGATTATCAGGAAGTTAAATTCATCTATTGAGTAAAGTGTATGTTGTCCAGGCACTAAACTGCTTCCTAAGCTTGTAATATGATGGGTAGGAAGTGCAATTTCATTAAGAGCCTGAAGTGTGCACCTGCCATATTGGCTAAGGTCACACCTGAAACAGGCCTTGTTATATTCCTATTATTGGGTCGCTTTGCTCCGCGAACACGATTGCACACCTACCTAACGATGAGTGAGTTGGTAAACTAAATGATGTAAACAAAGAGACCGTTGTAAAATAAACCACAGGCTGTTTATTCACAAAAGCAACAAGAACAAACACATGCATGCTTCTCAGACCTTCCGACTAGGCACTTTACAGCCTTCCGGACTGAATATTGAATTCAACAACTTTAGATCTTGAACTCCCCCCTCCATCCCCACCCCCTTTCCGTTTCTTCCCCCTTCCTTTTGTTTTTTCCAATAATTTATATAGATTTTTCTTTTCCCACCTATTTCCATTATTTTTAAATCTTGTATGCCCTGCTAGTCTTTCCACCCCACCCCCACTAGAGCTGTACCTTGAGTGCCCTGCCCTCCATTCTTAATTAGCACATTCGTTTAGATAATATCACCACCTTCAACAACTCTTTGTTCCTTTCTCTGTGACATCTTTTGATTATCTGCTCCTATCACTGCTTGCTTGTCCCTACAACCGCACCACCAAACCGCCCCCCACCTTTTCTCCCCCCAGCCCCACCCCACCCGACCTTAAACCAGCTTATATTTCACCCCTCTCCTAATATTCACTCAGTTCTGTTGAAGGGTCATGAGGACTCGAAACGTCAACTCCTTACTTCTCCGCCGAGACAAAGTTTTGTCTGTGGAGAGTTTTATTACCAGTAATAAAACTCTGTCTGAAGGAATCTGTCTTGGTTTCGGTCTTCAATTCCAAACAAATATTGGAGCTTAACAGTGGCAGCAGAGAATGGTTGCTGCTTGTAAATAAAAAGATTGGAAACTAAGCTTACTTTGGTCAAAAGTATGTATTTGGAGTTAACTTTAAGAGCAGAGTGGTTTGGAGTTGAAAAAGTGGTTGAATCAAAATGGTGAGTTTTAGGGTATGATTACCGACCGATGTTCTCTGAGAGTGAACCCTATGAGCAATGGAAGGATGAAGGAACCATGTGGACATGGGTTATGTACTTGCCAAAGAAAAGACAGGGAATGGCCTTAGCATTTTCATTAGCATACAAAAGCAAAATAAGATGCAAAGTATTTTCAGAGTTGGGGCCTGAACATTTGGACACAGATGAAGGCTTGGAAATATTATTAGATTTTATGGATAAGATCTATCAAAAGGACGATTTATTAAGTGCTTACAAAACATGGTCAGATTTTGACAAGTTTCGAAAGTTGGAAGATTGTTCCATAAGATTACATAATGATTATTCACTGTTTCTCTCTCCACAGATACTGCCTGACATGCTGAGTTTTCCAGAATTTACTGTTTTTATTTATTCCAGCATCTGAAGTATCTTGCTTTTCTACTCAGTACAGCCTCCTGTTGGGAAGGACCCTGAATTACATGTGAGTCAATCAAAATATAATTGATTCTGAATTTCAGATGTGTCTTGCACTTGGCTGTTTGCAAATGTTCAAATTTTCTAAATCAAATTTGTGGACTGTCAGCCAGAGTTACCTCTGAACAAAATGCTCCATGATACCATCTATTGAGATCAGCCTTTATGCAGGGACAAATCTTTATTCTGGCTTAGGGTGCATGCTTTTTGTTTACTGGCTCAGGATGCAGAACAATGAATAAAGAATAAAAACAAAAAACTGCCGATGCAGATGAATAAAGAGTGATTGATCATATCCGTTTTAAGTATCATATTTTTATAAAATCACATTTTAAGAATAAAAACAGAAATGGAAAGTTAAAAGCTGTACACTAATGGATTGATATAGTTAAAATAAATCTTACAATCTACTTTACACAACTGAGCGTTGTGTTAATCAGCTATGATAAAAGCTGCATGTGATCCCCTCAAGGGAGGTTGGCAATGCAGTGTGATTATAATAGTGCAGAACAGCCAAGCTGTTACCATAGTAACAAGGTTCACAAGACCGCAGTGGAATGTGAGCCTGCCTTAATCTTCACAGCAGTGACATTCTTGAACAATTTTAGCATTATGATCTTCATTTGGAATCATCCACATGGAACACGAACTTTGGAAACATTTTACAAAAAAAAATTGCTGCAAGGAATTTAATCAATGCCTTCTCAGCAACATACATTTCTGTAATCAACCAATTTGTTAATAAAACAGAAATTTCTGACTTGCAAGACAAAATTTGCTGTCATTGTCACTTTGAGTATTCAAACCTATAAGTCACTATCAGTAATGTTATCTATCATGGACAGTATTTGTTTTCCTTTTTACTGCCAAAGATCAATATGTTTGTATGTAAGGGGGTGTGTGTTTTCTCACCCTCAGTGCTTGTCCCAATTAAATGATTTCAGCAGCAGGTTTTTTTTGAGTTTAAAATAAAAAAGTTTATTTATTATCATAAAATTGCCCCAGATGTTTAAAATGTGACATCTCCCTCACTCATTCCACACACGCTATCACATTGACAAAGATTAGATGCAGATGAAGGTAAATCAATACAGTTACAACTTATAGTTATCACTGTTTCTTTCATGGCAGGCCTATGGTTTCTTAGATGAGTTGATGCTTTAGTTGAAGTGAAGGTCTTATAAAGCAGAGGGTTCTCAGTAATCTTCAAAGCTTCTTGCAGTCAAATTTCCAGGAAGTTGGTTCTCGGGTGAACTTGAAGTTGGAAGTGGGGGGGTCCTTCTGCCACTTTCCAGGTATTGTTGGTTATTACCTTGGATGCTTGGATGGCTTGCAGCAAGTTCCATAGCTTTCAGTGGAATTCTTTTTGAAAGCAACTTCTTACTAAATGTAAAAATAAACAGGAAATATGGCTGTTTCATCATGTGATTGTATATGTTCAAAGTCCCTTTTCAAATAAGATGGGTGGTTAGGTCGATTATACATCCTGTGTTGTAGATTTCACATGTGAGAGTTTGAGACAGCCAGTGCCTTTGTATTTGATAGACCCATTCAATTTTAAATTACCCTTTTGAATTAGTTTCACTAAAGGGCAATGAGTGAACATCAGTGTGGGAGCTTCCTTTTGTTTCTTCTTGAGATGAGGGATTGGTTTCAATCCACAAAAGAAGTCAGGTGATCCTTGGGCAGAGATCTTTTTGTAGCCTTTGTGATCAGTTTTTTAAAATATAAAAATTAGTCTGAAGTTTAGAGTATACCAGGACATAACATATCACACAACTGCTTAAATATTGCCATCAAGTTTTTCTCCATTGTTTTAATGGAGGGGTTACCTTCTTTAACATTCTCAACATTGATTTCCAGATTTTAGTATAAACAATTGAAACTTTCAAGCATTATGAATAGATTATTTGATTTTGTGATTTGGATATATATATAAAGTTTTACAGATGCTTTTTCTTTGTTGGCTTAAAACCAAATTCTATGATTTGTAAATGGGTCACTAATGTCCTTTAGGAAGGGGAACTTGCCTTCCTTCTCTTGTTCTGACTATGTTACTCTATATGTAACTCCAGTTCCCCACTACCGTGGCTGTGTTAATAGCCCTCTGAAGTCGCTGAGAAAGCCGCTACAGTACTGTGGCAGCACCTTCACCAGACTGCAATCATTCACGATCAGGGACCAACCTCAGCTTCTCAAGGAAATGCTCGATCCTTCGAATAAATAGCACTGGAAAGGATGAGATGATGAATGCATTAGAGTTCTGTTATACTGTGCAATGAAGTTCAGAAGCTCACCATAAAAGCACTAAAGCTGCAATTCCTGCACCACCGAGTGCAAAGGCACAATGATGAGTGCAATGGAACTGCAATTGTAAATTCAGATTACTGTCCTCTGATTCCCTCTCATGGCAAGTTCCTTATCTCAGCTGTACCATCAGCAAACATATCACATGAAAGTTAATGAAGGAATGAAAATTGGAGCACAACTTACCTTCTGCCATTCTAGTGTACCTTCTACCAGTTGGTGCAGAATAGCATTGAAAATATCAGCTAGCAAGTTGCCTCATCTCCATCGCAGCCAGGGAATAGTGTCAAATGAATATGTAGAGCAAAGGAAAAATTATTTTAGGAATGCACAAAGAAAACAAATAATGGAACAGAGTGAAAACTACTTAGCTTAATCTGAGAAAATCATATGAAATGGCAGGCGTTGCGCAAACTTTGAATTGTTGGTAAGAACAAGAGAAGGTGCCGAACAATTATTCTTTACAACTATGACAAGCATCATCTTACATTTTGAAAGCACTCAGTACAGTCCTTAACAAACTGCATGGAACTAAATTTAGAACATCCTTGCAAGCTTTCAACTGGTTCAGTTAATTCACCCAATGAGTAGTTGTGTCAAAGAGAACAGGAAAGTACCAAGTTTGATCCCTGGTCTGTAATGAATTAGCTGTTCTGAACTAAAAGGAATGTGAATTAACCTCATTGCCTGGTTTAAGGATAGAGATATTGAGCAGTAGTTTCAAATAGTTTAATCAATATAGCTGTGGCTTGCATAACTTTTGTCAGCTTCCAAACAATGCTATATAATCACTGAAGACTTGATGGACTCCATGAGCCTAGCATATGGAATGACAGAGCAGTTGCCAGCCAGAGAATTACAGGCCATCTGTCTAGTTCAGTATATCAAAAACATTTCTCATCCCTTATTTATTTTTTTATTAAATGTACTAACAATCTCTGGCAACAAAGTTTAATACTTTCCCAGTGAAGCCTGAGGCAAGATATGTTTTAATGTTGTTAAAGGTTATGTAGCTTTGTATCATATAATCCTTAAGGCACTTTGATCATATTGCAAATAACACTGTGATATCTGAATTCCAGAAACTTCAGAAGCAGTGTGTAGAAAGCTTAAGGATAACAATAGACAGTGACAATAGGTTAAGAATAGAGAAGCTGGAAATCAAAGTTTGTTTCGAACTTATGGCTTGGAATCAAGCTTTCTGTTATTGTGTGCGATAGGTATATGAACATTTAACAGTATCTTCTTCAGATACCATGTTTTACAATGTTGATGATTTTGGCTCTCCAACTTTCACAGTCCTTGATAACAGCCAACATTATGTTGTTGTTCTCAAATCTTATCCCTGTTTTGCTTCTTAAACTACTGATGTATTTCCTCCTTTGTCTCCGTCTTGTTCTGTTACCCTCTTGTTTATCAATCACCACCAGATGTTCTAGTTTCTCTCTCCTAAGTACATGCCTAAAGAATTATAGTTGTCTTTTGGTGATCATCTACAAGAGATATTGTGTGCCTGCTTTCCTCAAAACTTCATTAGTCGTGTGTGTTGTTTATTAATCATCATCACACAACTCAAAAACCACATCACTGTTGCCTCCATTATCTTCCATTGTCTTGCTTATATTCCAACGTTTGCATCCATATAGTAATGTTAACCAGATGTAACATGTTAGTAATCTCTTTCTTTTTCATCGATATGTCCTTATTCCTAAAGAGGTCAGACATTTATGTGAAGATTTGTTTTTGCAGGTGTTATCCACTTCCTAGTGTCTTGATCACTTTTCCTATCAGATGTTATTAGACTGCTGTTATGATTCTTGGCCAGACCCCAAGTTTTTGGTAGGATCCGGTTAGGTACCAATAATGTTTTGTTTAAAGTAGACAAAGTTTTAGGTTCAAGGTGCATACTAAGTGAATGAAGGCACAAGGTTCCACAGGTTTTGAATAAACAAAAATAAATTTTACTATACAAGTTCAGAAAGATAAAACAATTTACAATATCTATCTTATACTCTAACATTCAGGGTAAGTATGAGGTACATGTGAATCAACAGGCAAACTGTGGTTGACCACACCACACTACAGAATAAATGCGATCAAATCTGATTCCATTGATTTCTCAGCAATTCACCCAGACATCTGTTACATTGTGAGGCAAATAATCTCACTGAAACTTCATCTTTCCCATGGAGGTTTCCAATTGCCACATTTGAAGATCTTCCCTTGGCATAATCTCCAAAGGCCGCTCCCAATCAGACGGCCTCGCAGGGTTTCAATCTTGCCTCCCGAGATTCTGTTTCCCTGGGTTCCCAAGTTTACTTGAGCATCAACTTACAAGCACAATTTCAGCTCTTTGGCCGTGCCAAGCAGAACACCACTGCTCCAAAGGAGTACCTTTGCCCCAACAACCTGCAGCACAGAGTCAATAACCTTTGGCTGCCTTCTTGGATCTTCAGGGATTCTTCTGAGCCCCTTTAATTATCAGGGCTTCTCCCAAGTGCATTTCACTTAAAGTTTTCTCCCCAGAGTCCTAATTGGAGCCTGTTTTCTCTGCTCCTCTCTTTTTCTTAACTTAATCAGGCATGTTTCTGTCCCCTGTCTTTGCCCCTTACCTGGGACTTCCTTTTGGCACCACTCCCTGTCCTCCTCCCTTGTCTCTCTCCCTGGGACACTTGCTGGTGATGGCGAGTAGCACCCGATCATCTGACCTGGGTTTTCGTGCCCTTCTTCATTTTTCTCTGTGCACAGGCACACAAGGTGTGTGTCCTGGGCCTGAAGAATCAGAAATATCCGAACCACGCACTTGCAGCCCGTTCCCAGTTGGCGCACGCACGGATGGCCCAAGGTTCTTCGGGACTTGGTGTTCCCGACCTCCGAGGTAAGTTTGAGTTTCTTAACACCTTCTCCCTTGGAAGGAAGAAAGTTTCACTCCAGCGAAGGTTTCTTTACAATGGCTTCACAAGTTCTTTACAGGAAGCACTTAATATCATAAACCCTAACAAACAGTTTATTACATCCTATAGAGTAAACTTTTTATTTCACAATTACATACACCACATTATAAAGTTATAAAGATTTAATAAAACAAAAGCCAATACATTTAACAAATAGGATTAGCATAATTAAAACATCACAGAGTTTGCATAACTCAGCATTTGGGGTTTTTTCCCTCTTATTGCCAGTCTTTAACTCAGCAAAGAATGCTTCATTTAGGTCCACAGCTCAATTGTCATTCTTTTCTTTATCTGTAGGTTAAGCACATTTTTTTCTCAACCCACAAGTGGTAAACTCCCATTTCTGGACAATAAGCTCAAAATGGCTTCTTTGTGTGTAAATAACTCATTTCTCTTTTGATCAAAATCTCTTTTAGCTGTTTCCAAGAATGTTATTGAGATTTTTTTTTTGTTCGCACAAAAGGGTTTGGTATTCCTGCTTGGTTTGATTTTTGAACATTTGAAGATCTCGATGATTCCATTCCAAACGGGTCTTATCCAATTCACTTTGAGCAACATCAACCACTTCCTCGATCTTGGATTTTTATTTTTCCTTCCACTATTTCAAGTCCTCCATGCAATTCACAAACTACATCATTCCACTCCTTGGCAAGCTTTAAATGTTCTTTTGCAAACTGTCCACTTGCCTGGACTCCTGCTGCTGTACCCTGTCTCTACACACACAATTTACATTATGAAGAGAGTATTGGCATTTTAACAATTCAACACAAGTTATTTTGGAAGAATGCCAATTTATTTCAAGTACTATCCATTGTTAGACAGTATTTTGAAAGCAGTCTAGGGTGACTAGGTATTACCTTCTTACATGAGGAGAATGATAAGACATTTGCATCCCTGTAAAAGTGCACAGACATGCATATCCTGTATCATTGCTTTACTTAATGAATTAAAAATACCCTGAACTCTGTGAAAGTCACTGCAGGTATTAAGATTATTTTGAATGACAGAAAATCATCTGGAATTGATTTAGATTTATGCAGTATTTCTTTTACATTCAGTAATTTATAATATTTTATACATTGTTTCAGCTGGGAGTACACCATACTGCTCATGCATGGTACAGTATTTCAATTTGTACACTGTTTTTCTCCGGGCAAGAAATGTCCAAAAGAGAGAAAATCCAGTTTTAACAATCATTCCTCCAGGAACCAATGATTCGCTTAAAGTCATTTCGCTTAAAGTTACGAGTTCAGGGAACATGATGAGGATGTTAAAGATGTTAAGAATGATTGTATGCAAGGTACCAAAGTTCAACACTAGAGATATAGAAGGTGATTTAGTAAAATAACTCTTCTGCCACCTTATGGCCTTTTGATAAACTACATGAGAGAATGAATAATGGATAGTGACTTGCTTGGCAGAGGGTAACAATAATATTGTTAGATGCATGTAATATGTTACTTTTTTTTAATTGTGAGATTAATCCCAGAAGGTAATAAGATATAAAATCAATTCATTTCATTTTCATGTCCTCCAGGCCAGGGAGCTTGAATTGATCCATAGTCCATAGTACAAGTCTTTAAAAAATGGAAAGAACTTGCATTGACACAATGCCATTCAAGACCTCAGGGTGTTCCAAAATGCTTTACAGCCAATTAATTAGTTTGAGGTGTAGCCATGCTTGTATTGTAGGAAACATGGCATCCAACTTGTGCAGAACAAACTCCCACAGACATCAATATGACAATCATCAGAAAAACTGTTCAACTGATGTTGGTTGAAGAATAGGTAATTGCCCAAATCTTCCATTTAGGGTTGGAGCCCCTATTTCTGACCCTGCTCAGGCAAAAAAAATGCACTTATCTTACCTCCGAATTTTCTGGGCAATCTTCTGATGGAGGATCCTTCCAAACTGATGAAGCACAGGAAACCTCGAAGACATCAGTGAAGGGAATCTGCGCAGAAGCTATGCCCCCTTCTTATGCACTAACTGCTTTATTCTGGTAAAGTTTGAATGTGCCAATGCTTCTTTGAAAAGATACGGAGAGAAGGTAACGAGTAATTGTGTAGAGTGGGTAAGGTAAGTGGAAGGTAAGGCAAGGTAGGATGGGTAAGGGGGTAAGATGGATAAGGGGATATGGGTGGGTAGGTGGGTAGGGTGTGTAAGGTGTGTGAGGTAAGTGGGTAAGGGGGTAGGGTGGCAACTGGGTAGGTTAGTAGGTGGGTAAGGTGGTGAGATCAAGCCAGTGGGAGTCGGGTCAGGGGAGAGTCGGGAGGGTGGGGGCTAGTCAGGTTGGATTGGAGGGCAGTTGAGGAAGGAAGTCAGGGGATAAATGCTGAAATATTCAGTAGTTAAAATTTTATGAACAAGAATAAGCAATTCAGCCTGCTCCACAATTCAATTACATAATTGTTGATCAACACCCCAGCTCCATTTACCAGCCCTTGAAATCCTACCTAACAAAAATCTAACCATCCCAGTTTTGAAAGTTCCCATTGTTCTAGCATCCCAACCTTCTGGGGCAAGAGTTCCAGATTTCTACTACCCCTTGTGTGAAAAGTGCCTCCTAGTTTTGCTTTGAATTGGCCTAGATCTAATTATCAGATTATGTCCTTTTGTTCTGATTCTTCTACTAGAGGGAATTGTTTCTTCCTGTCTACACTATCGAATCCTTTTAATATTTTAAATACTTCAATCACATCACCCCTCAATCTTCTAAAGCCAAATCTATATAAATTATTGGAAAAAAGGGGGATCAGAAAGGGGGTGGGGATGGAGGAGAGAGTTCATGATCTAAAATATTGAAATGTTAAGTTTCCTCTTTGTTGTGCACCTCAGTAAATCTTTCACTCACTTTTCCAGCTTCTCAATCTAGTTCTTGATGTCCTGTGAGATTGCATTTACACCCTTACTCTGTCAATGGGGTGCAGATGATGGACTAAGGCATGTGTGTCTGCTCAGCTCCTATTGTCATTGTGCTCTGTGCACCTGGGCACTGGGTGATGGAGTATAGAATAAAGAGGGTGACAGCAGGGCTGATTAAAAATAAGATTCCATTGAAATCTTTCTGACAGATCATGAGTGCAGCAAACGGTTATGTATTAGCACATCCCATATCGCTCTTGCACATCTCTCATTTCACCTTGCCTGTGGTCCAAGTGATTCCTCATCTTTCCTCACCTGGTCAGCTGGCCCCTCTAAATCCTTATCATTGGAGAAGGCATCGCGATCAACAATGTCCTCATTGCTCAACACTTCACCCTTCAGTCGTGCTAGACTGTGTAGAGCACAGTGGACCACGACGATACATGAGACCCACACTAGCCCATACTTAAGGGATCCATTGGATTGATCAGGTAACCCGAATAGCACATTCAGAAGACCAATGCCCTGCTCTGTGGTCACTCAAGTTGACCCTTAGCACATGGCAGAAAGAATTTTTAAAAAGCATATCATCTAAATGGTGAGAGATTGCAGAGTTCTGAGAATCAGACGAATCTGGGCGTCCTGGTGTATGAATCACAAAAGGCTAATATGCGGTTACAGCAAGTAATTAGGAAAGCTAATTGAATGTTATTGTTTATTGCAAGGGAAATTGAATACAAAAGCAGGGAGGTTATTCTTCAGTTGTACAGGGCACTAGTGAGACCACATCTGGAGTATTCTGTACAGGAAATGTGTGAATGCGTTAGAAGCAGTTCAGAGAAGGTTTACTTGGCTAATACCAGAATTGGTGGGTTGTCTTATGAGGATAGGTTGGACAGGTTTGGCTTGTATCCACTGGAGTTTAGAAGACCCTGAGGGGTCTTGGATGTGGAGAGGATATTTCCTCTGGTAGGAGAATCTAGACTTCGGGGTCGCTCACTTAAGACAGAGATAAGGAGAATTTTTTTCTCTGAGGGTCTCAAAAGGCAGTGGAAGCAGAGACTTTGAATAGTTTTAAGGCAGAGCTAGATGGATTCTTGATCAACAATGGGGTGAAAGGTTATCAAGAGTAGGCGGGATGTTACAATCAGATCAGCCATGATCTTATTAAAAGGCGGAGCAAACTCAAGGGCTGACTGGCCTACTCCTGCTTCTAATTTGTAAGCTCGTATCTCTCCTCTGCATTCGTGCATGGTTCCTCACAGATGTGAGTAGCTAAGTGCTAAGTGGGTAGCCCTTATCTTTGTATCAATCCGTGAAGGCAAGCAGGGTGTGGGAAAAGCTGTGGGCCCTGGGGCTGTCAAAATATGTAAGCAGAGTAGTTACTTGCTGGGAACCAGGCACACACCTGAAAGATCTGCTTTTGGAAGTTATGGACTAGTTAGGCATTGATGGAATGGAAGCCCTTCTTGTTGATAATGGCCGCTGGCTGGTCTATGGGAGCCTTAAATGGATGCACGTGTACAGTCAATAACACCTTGTACCTTGGGGAATCTAGCAATGGACCCCAATCCAATAGTCCTTTCTGCCTGACTTTCCTACCGGTGTGGCAGTGCACATATTCGCCGGCCCTCTTGAACAGGGCACTCGTCACTTCCTTGACGCAGTGATGGGCTGCAGACTGAAAGGTCCCACACATGTTGCCAGTGGATCTTTGGAAAGATCCAGAAGCATTGTTGGGGACAACAGTGATCTTCAGGGCCACTGGCATTGGGAGTCCTCCAAACCCCTAATGGTGTCAGCGCAGAGATCAGTGACGGCTTCTCTGCAGAATTGTCTTCACTGACACAGCATTTGGAGAAATTCATCAAACTGAAACAATTAACTGTTTCCCTCTCCACAGGTGCTACCTGAACTGCTGCATGTATCCAGTATTTTCGGTTGATGAATACATTTTTTAATGCATAATGTGATATAGTAGAGAAATGTTAAAAAAAACTTATGCCACAAAGCCACCAAATAGCTATTTTGCAGGTAGACCACACAATCCAGTTCTTTTATTTTGGAGGTGGTGTTTGTTGAGGAATAAATATTCACCTGGGCACAAGAAGAACACTCCCACTCTTCAAATAGTGCCATGGGACCTTTTGTCTCCACTGAGAGGGCAGACTCTCTCTACTTTAATGGCTTACATAAAAGATGGCACCTCCAGTAGCACAACAGCTCCCTTGGTTCTGCACACGTGCCAGCCTAGATGACAAACATGCCAACTGTCACAATTATCAAGAGACACGATTTCTCAGTAAAATAATGCCTACTGCACAATTTTGAAAAAGGGGCTCTGAACTAAAAGTCTTGGGGATTTTTTACAGGCTGCAATTGCCTCAGGGAACACATTAAAGCTGTGACCAATTCTCAAAACCTTGATCCATTTGGCTGACTCCAGCACCATCCCTGCACCTTTACACTGAGCTAGAATGGAAATAAAAATAATCCATTCGCTACTACTCTGAATTTTCTAGTGATTACTTTTGATTACTATGTGGGGAGCCTGGTCAGACCTGCTCGCTGACTCTCTGTCAATTGTTCACTGACTTGGTTACAGAAATCAGTATTGGAAGGCCCCGAAGCTGCCAGTAGTATTTTTTTTGGACATTGCACTCAGACCCCAGCTGCTCTCTACAAAACCACTCATCATTTAAAAAGGTAAGTATCCCATGTTACGATCAGGTGAGGGATGAGGAGGGATGGAATGACTCCACTCTTTTCCCTCTCCTCATTTAACCGCAGCAGTTTTTTATTTAAAAAGGATGTGTTTTCAAATTTCGTGAATGTTTAACTGTACATGCCGTGACCACAAAAGACAAAATCACACAGGTTCTCTTGAGATTTTTAAAAGAGGATAGTTTTATTGTACTTAACCCAGTCTAACTAAAATAATTTTTAAAAACTCTGAATTTTGCACACACAAATAGATTACATAAATTAAACAATTCAGAGTCCAGTAAAACTAAAAGGGTTTACAACTCTTGAAGGTTGGTGACTCAGCTGGCTGCAGGCTGAACACAGTGGTCCTGTTCTTTTCACTCAGTGGTTCTGCTGCTTTTGGCATCAAGGTGGTTTAAATTTGTAGATGGATGATTTATCTGTTCTTCTCGACACAGCAGCTGTGGGTTGAGTTCTTTTCAAATTCTCTGGTTGGCACTACCTGAATAGTCAAAATCAGCAGACAGGGTTCAACTTGCAAGTTGGGTTGAGAGAGGAAAAGAAAAGGAAGGAACCTTTAGTAATTATGGTTTTATTTAGTGTGCAATTTACCTTTTAAGAATAATACTCGTTAAGGAAGATCACATGATCTGTAGTAACCAATAGGAGAGTAGCACGGACTACCTCAGCAGACAGTATAGAGTTAGAGTTCTAGTTGAAAGCACACATATAGTTGCTGCTGAGTATATTGTAAATAAACTTAAAAGAAGTGTCTGCAAATCAACTCTATCATTAATAGCACAACTCAGCCACTCAACAACAAACTCATTCAAAGTCTTTTGTGCCTTCAAAATTTCAGTTGCTTGTCCCGTTCTGCAGAGAAAGCAGGTGGTTAAACATGCAAAGGGTTGGCTTGTCACCATAAGATCATAAGACGTAGGAGCAGAAGTAGATCATTTGGCCCATGGAGTCTGCTCCACTATTCAATGAGATCAAGGCTGATCTGATAATCCTCAGCTCCACTTTACTGCCTTTCCCCCATAATCCTTGATTCCCTTACTGATTAAAAATCTGTCTCAGCCTTGAATATACTCAATGACCCAGCCTCTATAGCCCTCTGCAGTAAAGAATTCCACATATTCACTGCCCTCTGAGAGAAGAAATTCCTCCTCATCTCTGTTTTAAATGGATGACCCGTTACTCCGAGATTATGCCCTCTGGTCCCAGACCCTCCCTCAAGGGGAAACAACCTCTCAGCATCGACCCTGTCAAGCCCCTTAAGAATCTTATATGTTTCAATATGGTTGCTTCTCATTCTTCTAAACTCCAATGAGTACAGGCCCAATCTACTCAACCTCTGCTCTTAAGAAAATCCCTCCATACCCAGGATCAACCTAGTGAACCTTCTCTGGAATGCCTCTAATTCCAGTATATATTTCCTTTGATAAGGGGAACAAAACTGTTCACAGTATTCTAGGTGTGGTCTAACTAGTGCCTTTTATAGTTTTAGCACTGCTTCCCTATTTTTATATTCCATTCCCTTTGAAATAAAAGCCAACATTCCATTTGCCTTCCCTATTACCTGCTGGACTTGTATGTTAGATTTTTGGGATTCATGCACAAGGACTCCCAAATCCCTCTGTGCAGCAGCTTTCTGCAGTCTTTCTCTATTTAAATAATATTCAGCTCCTCTAATCTTCCTGCCAAAGTATATAACCTCACGTCTTCCCACAATATTTTCCATCTGCCAAGTTTTTGCCCATTCATTTAACCTGTCTATATCCATCTGTAGACTCTTTGTGTCACCCTCACCACTTGCCTTCCCACCTACTTTTGTGTCATCTGCAAACTTGGCAATAGTACATTCATTTCCCTCATCTAAGTCATTAATATATATTGTAAATAATTGTGGCCCCAGCACTGATCCCTGTGGCACTACACTAGTTACAGGTTGCCATCCTGAAAATGCCCCCCTTATCCCAACTTTGTCTTCTATTAGTTAGCCAATCCTTTATTCATGCTTCTGTACACTCAACGTCATAGCTTTTACCTTATTAAGTAACCTTATGTGGGGTACCTTACTAAAAGTCTTTTGGAAATCCAAATATATCACATCTACTTATCTACCCTGCTTGTTACCTCCTTAAAAAATTCTAATAAATTTCGGGCACAATTTCCCCTTCATGAAGCCATCTTGACTCTCCTTGATTATATTATGCATTTCCAAATGCTCTGCTATTATTTCTTTTATAATAGACTACCATTTTCCCAATGACGGATATTAAGCTAACTGGCCTATAGTTACCTCTTTTATGTCTCCCTCCCTTTTTGAATAAGCATTGGCAGTTTTCCAATCCTCTGGGGCTTTTCCAGAATCTAAGGATCCACTATCTCTGTAGCTACTGCCTTTAATATCCCAGGATGCAACCCATCAGGTCCAGGGGCTTATCAGCCTTTAGCACCATTAGTTTCCCGAGTACTTTTTCTCTAGTGATAGTAATTGTATTTATTTCCTCCCCCCACTACTTTTGCCCTTGATTATTTAGTATTTTTGGAATGCTATTAGTGTCTTCTACCATGAAGACTGAAGCAAAGTATTTATTCAACTTCTCTGCCATTTCCTGGTTCCCCGTTAGTATTTCCCCAGCCTCATTCTCTAAAGGGCCTGTATTGACTTTGGACTCTCTTCCTTTTTATATATTTCAAGAAGCTCTTACTGTCCATTTTTATATTACTTGCTAGTTTACCCTCAAAATGTATTTTCTCCCTCTATTTTTTGGTCATCTTTTATTGGTTTTTAAAACTTTCCCAATTCTCTGGCTTAACTTCCTTGGTTAACCATGGTTGGTTTATCCCCTTCCTGGAATCCTTCTTCCTCACTGGGATATATCTTTGTAATGAGTCATGAACTATTTTCTTAAACATCTGCCATTGTTCATCAACCATCTTTTTACTAAACTCCTTTCCCAGTCCACTCCAGCCAACTCTGCCCTCATTCCTTTGTAATTACTCCTATTTAAGTTTAGCACAGATGTTTTGACCCAAGTTTCTCACTCTCAAACGGAATGCTAAATTCTACCATGTTATGGTAATTGTTTCCTAGGGAATCTTTTACTCGGAGATTATTTATTAAACCTGTCTCATTACACATTACCAGATCCAAAATTGCCTGATCCCTCGTTGGATCCACACATATTGTTCTAGGAAACTGTCCCAAATACACTCTAAGAATTCTTGCTCGTGGCTAACCCTGCCAATTTGATTTTCCCAATCTACATGAAGATTAAAGTCATCCATGAGTAACATACTGCCTTTTTTAACATGTCCTAATTATCTCCTGATATATTCTCTGTCCTACAGTCTGGCTACTGTTAGGGGGCCTATAGACTACTCCCACTAGCATCTTCTTCCCTTTGTTATTTCTTACCTCCACCTATATGGATTCTACACCTTCAGATCCAAGAGCATTTCTTGCTGTTGCACTTATTCCATCTCGTACTAACAAAGCTACCCCACCATCCTTTCTTTCCTGCCTGCCCTTTCAAAAAGTCACATACCCCTGAATATTTAGTTCCCTGCTTTGATCTCCTTGTAACCATGTCTCTGCAATGGTTAAAAGGTCATACCCATTAACTTCTATTTGTGCCATTAATTCATTAATTTTGTTCCCAATGCTGCATGCATTTAGTTTGCCTTTTTACCATTTTTCCCCCTTTGACCCTATTTGCTTCTGTTTTTTTATATTTGTACACTCTGTCCCTTCCAATCACATTCTGGGTATCATTACCTAAATAGCTGCCCTGCAAGGCTGCCATATCCTTTTGCTTTGTGAGCCTACATATCCCCTTTCCAGAACCCACCACCTCCCCCCACCCCTCTATTTAGTTTAAAGCCCTCTCTGTAGCCCTGATTATTCAATTCACCAGGACAATGGTCCAAGAATGGTTCAAATGTAGGCCGTCCCACCTTAACAGCTCCCTTCTACCTCAGTACTGGTGCCCCATGAACTGAAACCCATTCCTCCCCCAACAATCTTCGAGTTGCGCATTTAATTCCTTGACTTTATTTACCCTATGCTAGTTTGCCCATGGCTCAGGTAGTAATCCTGAGATTATTATCTTGGAGGTTCTGCTCTTTAATTTAGCTCCTAACTGTTCAAATTCTTTCAGCAGAACCTCCTTTCTAGTTCTATCAATGACGTTGGTGCCAACATGGATGACATCAACTGGATCCCGCCCCTCCCACTCCAAGTTCCTCTCTAGCCCTGAGACGATGTCCTTAACCCTGGCACCAGGCAGGCAACACAGCCTTCGGGAATCAAGCTCACGGCTGCAGAGAATAGTATCTGTTCCCCTGTTATACTGTTCCCTACTACTACTACTAATACATTCCTATTTCCTCCCCTGAATGGCTCCCTGTACCACAGTGCCCTGGTCAGTTCATTCATCCTCCCTGTGGTTCCCATTCTTGCCCACACAGCTTGCAAGAACCTTGTAACTGTTGGACAGTTGCAGGATCGAGGCTCCTCAAATGCTACCCCCTGGATCCCCACACCAGCTTCACCTGCAGTCACACGCTCCCGTCCCTGATCACAGACCAAATTTGAATGACCTAATCTGAGGGGTGTGACCGTCTCCTGGAGCAAAGTGTCCAGGTGCCTTTCTCCCTCCCTGTTGTGACACAATGTCTGCAGCTCAGACTCCAGCTCCTCAACTCGGATCCAAAGTTCCTCGAGCAGCAAACACTTACTATAGATGTATTCACCCTGGATCACCTTGGTGTCCAGCAGTTCCCACATGCTGCATCAGCAACACGTCACCCGTCCTGCCATCGCTATTGTGTTTTATTTAATTTATTAATTAATCACTTTAGTATCCCTGCTCTTTACACCTGAAGAATCCCTCACTCCCCTCCTCCTCCTCTCACTCTCCCATCTCTCCTCCCTCACTGCCTCCTCCCTCTTTCCCTCCCCTCCTCTCCTCACTCACTCCCCCTTCCCTCCTCTCACTCCCCCCTCCCCCCTCACTCCTCACCCCTGTCTCCCCACTGCCTCCAGACTCTCCCCAGATATCAGGGACTGAGTTGAGTTCGCAGCCGCTCGACACACGTGTGACCACTGCCATCGTGGAAAAGCAGAATCACATGATCTTCTCTCTCCAAATGCCCAGTAACCCCAAATAGATTAGACCATGGCTGGGAGTTCCCCTCTCAATCTCTCAGTCAAGGGTCCCATTGTTCATTAGTTTATGTCTAATGGTTTGTTTTCACCTAGTAATTGTCTGGATGCTTTGCTAATGGGATAGGAGATCACCCCCATTCTCCTCTTTTGAGGCCATTGTTCCTGGTGAGGCTTTACAAATAGGTTGTCTACATTTCAATAGTTTTAAAATGCCAGAGGTACAGTGAAGCAAATGTGCTGTCTTTGACTATGATCCCAAGTCACTGGAATGTGGCTTCAGTATTTCTTTTGAAAGATCAATTAGGGATTTCCAGCCAGTAAATTTAAAAATCAATTTTTGATTTAAAAAAGACATGGTTTCACACACCCACTATTGTTAAAGGCATAGTACATGGCAACAGTACAAATAGCAAAGCACATGAACTGCAGCAGTTCAAGAAGGCAGCTCACCTCCACCTTCTCAAGAGCAATTAGGGATGGGCAATAAATGCTGACCCAGCCAGCAACCACCATATCCCATGAATGAATAATAAAAGAGACAATTGCAGCATTACAATTATTGAATAGTTTATAAATTTCTCCAAACCCAACTTTTGTATAAAAGACATAATGGCAACGATGTATGGGCAGATACCAACTCCAAATCTGGATACCTCTTATTGTAGTGTCATTCTGTCAGATGACAAGAGGATAGCGTCTGGATCCAGTACAGTCAGTGCTATAGCGCTATCCCACCAATTGGAAGAGATCTGACTGCTGGGGCAGGCACTCTCCACTGAGGGAGTCAACAGTGGTCATTCTTATTGCGAGGTGGGAGATCTCAGGAACTCATGGCAAATGGGCAGTTGTGGTCTGTATTTGGTAGCATCATGCAAAAGGGTAGGGATAAAAGTGCATGCTGGGAGTTGTGAATACTAAATCACAGAATATGTGCTCAGGGAACAATGATAGCTTGTGGAGTTATAGTTCATTAGGCCAGCACAGTGGTGATATTGCAAATTTAACTGTTCAAATATCCTCTAAAGTGGGAATGTTTATAGATTTTGATATTGATACTGTGTATCAGACAGCAAGCTAAGTTTGATATGCATAGTCCAGTAACAAACAAAATTAATCAGCTTATACAGCTTTTTGTTATGAGGATGGTTTCATTGACAAGGATGGAATGGCATTGATGGCATTTTCAAATGTGATCATAGTCTGGAGACCCAATAGCACTGCAGACCCGGTTTGTCCTGACTCTTAATGATTTCTTTAGATCACCATTTGCAACTAAACGTGCTTTTGTATTTGGTGCTTTTGCAGTTCCTGTGTTCGGAGAGTGACAGCTGTACCCTGGCTTCCTGTAATCCATTACTACGTCCCAGCAATAGTATAATGGGTGCACAAAAATGTGTGTCTACATCAGCTGACAGGGTAAAGGAGACAATTTTAGCAAGGTTAACCTAGGGAGCCAATGCCCAATTTTCACCCTGTAATGACCAAAACTGCAGAATTAATAAATATAAAAGCAAGGAAAACGAATTTCCTTCTCAATGGGAAAGTTAATTAGCCTTTATTTGGAATGGAAGCAGGAAGAATATTAAATGGGGAGAGAGATGCATAGGGGATCAAGGATCTGTGGGCATGACAGTCCAAGTCTACTTTTATAACCATAGGTAAACTGTGGAACTAGGTGTAGCTTCATATGAAACAAAAACAGAAACACCCGGAAAAACTCAGCAGGTCCGGCAGCATCGGCGGAGAAGAACAAAGCCGACATTTCGAGTGTTGAGGGGTCTCGAAACGTCGGCTTTGCTCTTCTCCGCCGATGCTGCCGGGCCTGCTGAGTTTTTCCGTGTGTTTCTGTTTTTGTTTTGGATTTCCAGCATCCGCAGTTTTTTGTTTTTATTTTTGTAGCTTCATATGACCTGTTAGAAGTTAAGTAAACCATTAATGAGGTTTATAAGCCAACTGTCAACCTTTATTGGTTTATGTTTGAAAAGATAGCAACTTAGAATTTTTATCTCAAATCTGTTGATTTTTGAGATGTTGTCTCCTGGTGTATGTGACAATGGTGTTGGCATTACTGTTTACTCAAGTTTCCAGAATGGAACTTGAATACTAATACTGAGCCAAAGCTGACACCTTGTAAGATCAAAAACTCAGCAGGTCTGGCAGCATCTGTGGATAGAGAAGCAGTGTTAACGCTTTCAGTTGAATATGATTTCTTCAGAAGAAGACTCATTTGTTCTGAAGAAGAATCATATTTGGCTCAAAGCATTAACTCTGCTTCTCTCTCCACAGATGCTGCCAGACCAGCTGAGTTTTTGCAGCACATTCTGTTTTTAATTTCCAGTATCCACAGTATTTTGCTTTTGCCTTGTCAGATCTATTGGACATACTGAAAATTAAATTTAAAACAGATCTTTAAAAAAATCCTTCATTCCAAAGCTGATCAATGTTTGGAATGGAGGCACTTGGGGCTGCTGAGATGGAGTGTTCAATGTTGTTTGCTTGTCCTCTGTATGTTATGAAAAGCAGCTAATATGGCCAGCAACCATAATGGAAGAATTTGATCCCCTAAAGACTGGGCACAAATCCAGAGAGGCAGAAAAAAACTCATTTAATCACTCTTCATTACCAGTATGCAAGAGCAGCCCCTGGCTGCTGCACAAGTTGAGTCACAGCAACCAAAATAGGTAAATGAATCGTTGTTAACTGCTAACATCAGGCAGACAAATTTGCATTGGATTTGTCAGGTTTATGTAAACCACATTGTCCATATTATAAATTTGAATGCACAAAAAATGTTAACCTGTCGTTTTAGTTGTAGTGTTTTACAGACTTTATGTTCTAGATTTACAGTAAACCACACCATCAGGAATATCTATACAACAACCATGTGGTTATCAAATCAAAGAGGGAAGATCCTGCCTGAGTAACTCAAATATGATGACCCAAGTCAACTGTGGAAAACCCAATTATATTTAGGCTTTGAGAAAGGCATTGATAAAACTCCACACGTGATTACTAATTAAGCACAAACTATGGGATTCAGGGCAAAACTAGAGTATGGGCAAAAAAGCTGAAAAATTGAATATGACAGTTACTAGTTACAGGATTTATATTAAGGTGGTAGGAGGGGGAAATACTGAATGCAGTGCCCCGGGGCTATGTTTGGACCCTGCTGTTTCTAATTTACATCAAGTTACATGGATTCTGAAACTCGGTGCAGATTGCTTAAATTTGCTGATGATACCAAATTAGGAACGGCAGTGGAATCAATGAAGGTCATCCAGAAATTAAAGAAGGTTCCAAGCAAAATATGTGAACAGAATAAACAATGGCAGATAAAATATAATGCAGACAGGTGTAAAGTGTTGCACATTGGAAAGAAAAATGGTCAACATGCATACTTCATGAATGGTGTTGAAAGTCAAGAATGAAGTTGAAAGAGATCTTAACATGGCCAGCCAACGCACAGCAGCAAACAATAAAGGCAATAACATGTTGAATGACATAGCTAAAATAGAAGTATACAAGCTGGAAGAAGTCATGATCAAACTATAAATGCTCAGTTCAGACTGCACTTTGATTGTTGTATGCAGAAAAAAAGAAAAACTTGGGGTAGGTAAAATTTTTCACTCGGCGGGTGGGTGCAGCATAAAATGACGCACGGTGACATTGGGCGTGTGTCCTGACGTCACCGCACACTCACGCGATATTTCGGTCGGCGGGCGTGCGCCGGAGTAAGCAGTGTGCCCACTGACAATTAACAGGCCTATTAAGACCATTAAAAAGTTAATTAAAAGAATTGTTTTGTGGCCCGTCCAACCTTAGGGTTGGCAGGCAGGCGAAAAGGACATCCAAGGGCAGGGTAAGTTTTCCCAAAGCAAATAAAAACTTTGTTTTCATTAATAACATGACAGGGACATGTTTCATAACATTTATAAAATCTTTAATTTATTTTTTGAAATCTGTTCATCTCCCGGAGGCAGCTCTGTGCCACAGGGAAATTATGAAGCACGCACTCATGTGCATTCACGAAGATCACCCTCACCTAGGTCGCACTCCTCCCCCCGCCAGGGTGAAATTGACTTCCAGGCCCAATTGCAGGTAGCGGTCGGCTTCCCAAACGCCCCCACCGAGACTGCACACCAAAGGCAAAATTCTGCCCTTGCATCTTATAATGCTTTCCACAACCACTGGACCTTTCAAAGCACTTTCCAGCCAATGAAGTAATTTTAAAGCATTGTCACTGTGTAATGTAAGAAGCATTAGTGTGCAGTTCTGGTTGTTGAGAAACAGGAGATATTCAGCACTGGTGCCAGATGGCTGTTCCCTACTGTCAGGAGTCTTGTATTATGAAGCTTGGGATTTATAGCTTGAATGGCTGCAAATTGATCTTAGAGGTACAAAAGTTACTAAATAGTATGGAATAGTACATAACACTACATAAAATTTGACCATGAGAGCAGGACAAAAGGGACACAGGTCAAAAATAGAAAAAGTAACATTAGTAATGATATCAGGAAGTTACTTATATGGAGAGTGATCAACACTTGGAAAGGTCCTCTAGGTGAAATGGTGAAGACAAAGCCCTAAATAAATTTAAGAAACAATGAGATGTAACAAGGGAAGAGTACAGAAAAAATAAGTACTCCTAATGCTGGAAATCTGAAATAGAAACTGATACCATCTCAATGGAGACAGTTCATTTTTTAAAAAAGAAATCTGATCTTCTAGAAAGGGTGACGCAAGGGCCCAAATCTTCTGATCTGCAGGTCATCAGAACTGGGATGTATGTTGAGAGATGTGCATCAGGACCTTTTTTTTTATTCATTCATGGGATGTGGGCTTCACTGTCTAGGCCAGCATTCATTGCCCATCCCTAGTTGTCGTTGAGAAAGTGGCGGTGAGCTGCCTTCTTGAACTGCTGCAGTCACAGTGCTCCTAGGGAGGGAATTCCAGGATTTTGCCCCAGCGACTTTGAAGGAATGGCGATATATTTCCAAGTCAGGATGGTGAGTGGCTTGGAGGGGAACTTCTAGGTGGTGGTGTTCCCACCTATCTGCTGCCCATGTCCTTCTAGGTGGTAGAGGTTGTGGATTTGGAAGGTGCTGTCGAAGGAGCCTTGGTGAGTTCCTGCAATGCACCTGTGGAGACCCTGCCATGACACAGACATGCACAGAAATTGACTGGGACCTTCTGTCATGAATGACTTGGGCCAGATACACAGGACTTTTTTTTATTCCTTCATGGGATGTGGGTGTTATTGGCAAGGCCAGCATTTGTAGCCCATCCCTAATTGCCCTGTTGAAGGTGATGGCGAGCTGCCTTCTTGAACCACTATAATCTGTCTGGTCCAACTTTTCTGCAGCATTTTGGTACAAATGAGTGGCTTGCTAGGTCATTTCAGAGGGATGGTAAGAGCCAACAACATTATGGTGGGTGTGGAGTCACATGTAGGTGGGACCAGTTAAGAATAGCAGATTTTCTTTCCAATGGGCATGAGTGAGCCTGATGGATGTTTACTACACTTGATAATAGTTGTCATGGTCACCATTACTGAGATTAGGGGTGGAATTTTCCATAAATGAGACTAATTGTGATGGTGGGGGTTTTCGACAGCACCCACCCAGCTATCTGGAATGGTGGGAACTTGCACTCGATTCGGTGCTTGGAGCCTCATTAATTATGCAAAGGCGCGTATTGGTCCAAATCACCTGGTGGACTGGGAGCTGATTCGTGCAGCTGCCGTCTGCTAGCGGATTCGAAGGTCCAGGTGCCATTCTTAAAGGCCAGTACAGCACACAATGTCACTCTCTCCAGACTGCCAGAGATGTCTGGCAGCCAGAAAAGGAAGGCCAAGAGCCTGAAGAAGAAGGTAGCAGCCTGCTTCACCCACTAGGCTCTCCAAGCCTTGATCAGAGTGGTGCAGACGCAAAGGCACACATCCCTGTCCCAGGGGGTGGCTGCAGGAAGTACAGCAGCCTCACCCCTCCAGCCTGGAAGGCCATCGCGGAGCAGATCAGTATGGCTGGCAACCACTCCCGATAAACCACCCAGTGCAGGAAGAGGCTGAATGATCTCATCCACTCTGCCAGGGTAAGTCACCCTTCAACTTTCTCTAATATCAAACTCATCATGGCATCATGCACGCAAACAGCTACTCTCTTCAGGGATCTCATGGGACCATTATTGGGGGGACACATATCAACACTTATTCTCTCAACAAGACTTTCACATCACCTCCATCCCATCTATCATAAAAGCAAAATACTGCAGATGCTGGAAATCTGAAACAAACATAAAAATAGCTGGAAAAACTCAGCAGGTCTGACAGCATCTGGGGAGGAGAATACAGTTAATGTTTAGAGTCCGTATGACTCTTCATCAGAAGAGTCATCTATCATGTTGCTCACACTCCATCCTCTGGTCCTTCTGGGGAGGGCTCACCACACACAGGGGACATGCACCTCACCCAGTCTCTGCTCCTTCCCTTCTCTTCACATGCCTTTCTTTCTCCTCCATACAGACCAAGCTGGCGCACAACAGCTGCAAGAGATCCACAGACTGGGGGAGGGACGGCCAACATCATTGCCCTCACTGAGTTTGAGGAGGCTGCAGCTGAGCTGGCTGGGCAGGACAGGGATCGCTCCTGTGAGGACGGGGAGATCAGCCTCTCCCATCAGCCTAGTATGGATTACAGCTCCATCACTTCACCAAATCCTGACATTCATGGTGAGTCACGTGCAGTTTTATCTAGCCCATGCTCATTAACTGAAACTCTACTTTCTATTTTTTAGGCACCAGCAGATTGAGGCCCCTGAGTCGGTCCAGCACCAGTGCGAGCCCACAGACTGTGTCTGAAGTGGAAGCTCCGGAAGAACTGTCACAGCGCTCACACGCACCCTCCACCAGCTCAGAGACACACATGTCAGTAGGACACAGCTGTAGATTAGGCTCAGCCTTGCTGTCTGGGGAACACCTCACTGACACATCCCCACAGCAGTTGGAGGCAGGGACAGCACAGGTCTCCGGCACTTCAGTCCAAGTCAGATGATGAGCCTCTGGAAATGACCATCAAATCAATGCAGGAGATGCACTGACAGGCAGCAGAACATCAGGCAGAGATTCAACAGTCACTCAGCAGACTACAGTGAATGATGGAGCAGTCCGTCTGCGTTCTGAATAATGTCGTGGCTCCAACATGTAAGCACCTCAGGGTCACCATGGAAACATTGGCAGCCACCATAGAGACATAGGTTCAGCAGGTCTTGCCGGATTTGCACTCGTTGCCCTGTACTCCATGGCCACAAATCCTAGTGGGCACCATCAAGATATAGATAACATGGGAGCAAGGCACCTTGACCTCTCTTGAGGTGCAGCATATCCTGCAGGAGACAGGGCAGGGCCCTCAGGCACCCACAGGAAGGATGTGCATCAGCCAGACACCCCAGGGGCCTCCTCTCAGGACACTCCAAAGACATGCAACCACTCAAAATCCCCTCTGCCTGTGACCCCATCCACTCCAGCTTCTCAGGCTGCCGAGGGCACTTCTGCCCCTGAGCAGGTGACCCTTATCAGGTCAGGGCCCTCCAGACCACGTGCCACCAGAGGACATCTGCTAAGGTCAGCACAGACATCAGGATGTAGCAGTCAGCAGGCTGCCTCCACTTCTGCTGCATATGTCGGCGCTGCACCCAGGTGTAGCGCTAGAGTTAGGATAGTTAAGAAAAATTGATGACACTTTTGGTCACAGGTCTACTAGGCATGTAAATAAATTGCACTTTTATTAATACATTTGATGGTTTAGTGAACGTTCCTGTCAACTGAAGGCATTGTGATTTTGTACATTGGAATCCTCTTATTTTGAAGTTGCTCCCAGTCAGTGATAGTGTCCCACTGTGAGATTCATATTTCTGTGCTGTCAACCTCAGTTGAACTAGTTTCCGCACCCTTGAGTGATGTCAGGGAGATGTGTTTAAATCTTTATTGGAAATGTGTGATGTAAGTGTTTCTAACCCTTCTTCGTCAAGGAACAGCATTGAGCAAGGGCAGCTCATCAGCATTGATAATCTAGCAGCATTTGTGTCTCCTCAGTGCTAGTGGCTGAAGACAAGACAGGCACAGGAGGGGGAGATCCTTAGGCATGTCCACATCTCATCTTTGCCGATTAGATGGCGGCAAAGGCTTCAAGTCTTCTCTCGCATCGCTCTTGTTCCTAAGTAGACTCTCAGTTCCCAGAGGAAGCTCACTCACAGTGTCCCATGGACCAAAGCAAAGATCATGGCCTGGTGATTCATGAGGTCAGAAAGCACAAGTGTAAATGCGGGGCGTTTTCTCACTGTAAGTGGGTGGACATCCCCCCGAGTTGAAAGAAAATGGCAATGAGGGCTAGCAGAGATGTGGCCTTATTCTGTCACGACTTTATTCTTCCAGGAACCTGTCAGCAATTAACATATCACGAGCACGTCTCCAACATCTTCCTTCCTCCATGGCGTGATTGGGCTCATACTGACCCTCAGCAGCCTCCTGAGGCTCCTGGGCCTCTGGATCTTCATCCCACAATGAGCTCTCATCCCCCTCCAGTTCATCCCCTGCCATGGGTTCACCTCTTTGCATAGCCAGATTGTGAAGGACACAACACATTGTGATGATGCAGAAAACTCTGTTGGGAGTGTATTGTAGTGAACCACCTGAGTGTCCAAGCATCTGAAGCGCATCTTCAGAGGTCCTATGGTCTGCTCTATAAGGGAGCATGTGGAGCTGCGAACAGCATTGTACCTCTCCTCGGTATGACTCTGAGGGCGACACACCAGTGTCATCAGCCAACATTTCAGTGGGTAGTCCTTATCCCCAATCAGCCATCCTTGCAGATGTAATGACCCCTCGAAAATCTCAGGCACCTGGGAGTGACTCAGGATGTAGAAGTCATGGCAACTCCCAGGGTACTGTGCACAATCAGGTAATATGTGCTTCTGGTGATCAGACACCAATTGTACATTGATAGAATGATAGCCCTTGTGGTTTATAAACATTAGGGGCAGCTGCCATGGAGCCTGTATAACCACGTTGGTGCAGTCTATTGTACCCTGTACTCTTGGGAAGCCTGAGTTGGTGGCAAAACCAGTGGATTTCATGCCCTGCCTATCTTCGTCATAATGCCTGACATAATGATGGGCCTTCCTGTAAAGGGCATCTGGGAACTCCTTTATGTATTGTTGTGCTGCGCACTGAGAGATGCCGCACAGATCCGCTGTTCATCCTTGGAAAGAACCAGAGCCCAAGAAATTGAGTGCTGTGGTCACCTTCAAAGCCACTGGCAGGGGATACTCCTCAACTTCACATCATGTCAGGTCTTCACGAAGAATGTGGCATAAGTGGTGTACCAGAGCTCGGGACAAACGCAGACATGCAAGGCATTTCCTCTCACTCATTTGTAAATAGGTGACTCTTCTGCAATAAACTCTAGGTCTGTCGAGTTGCCCTGGTTATCTGGGTCTCTCTACTTGACCCTCCTGTTCATGCCCTGGCTTCGCTTGACCATGTCCATCCTGCTGGAGCTGCATGCAGTGTCGCCTCTCCCTCCTTTGTCTCCTCCATTGCATTCAGACCCTGACAAAGATAGCATTGAGCCCTGGATCCATGTCTGCTTTTGCCTTCTCTCTGAAAGGAAACATTGAAGACATTAACGATTCAAGGGGTAAGAAAATGAAGCTCAGAAGATGACACGTTTGGAAACTGTAAGGGTCCATAGTTTATCCAGCCCTACTTGCATGGTGGTTGATGCTGCCTTTCCCTGAGACGCGAGCACACAGATCGTGGTGACCAAGGTGCCATTGCAGATATGTAAAATCTTGAGCCCTGAGTGGGATGCTAAAGTTTCACTGAGATGAGTGATTCAACCTAGCTCTGTGCTCCAATCTCTGATGTGGCGTATTAATGACCAATCAGCTGCATATGGTCAATAAGTGAATGTCCTGGCCAGTTAGGAGTGTCAATTCTGGTGAACACATATATTATACAGCTGTGCCTCCTTCACTATTTCCTGCGTTCCCAAATTCTTCATCCCTGTGTATTACTCTTGAGATGCAGTGACTGTGATATGAAGCCCTGAATTCTCGATAGCCCTTTAACAGCAGTAATAAAACCATTGGCTTTCAGTGGCTTTCATCGCAAGGAAGTCTTCCTCCTTCCTTTCTAAGCAGACTCCTGCTCATTTCTGCAGCAACAAGAGGTCAGAGCGCGACCCCAGAAAGGCCTCCCTCGAGTTTGCCCTTCCTTCTCACTGCCATTCCACAGCCTTCCCTCCCCATTGGCTCCTTCCTGTTCATCAACCCCACCCTCGCCTCACAGCCCACCCCGGTTGAAACTTAGGGGGTCTGCCTGAATATCACAGCACAGTGGTGTTCCTCGGGACAATGCAGGCAACAAAGAGCAGTAGCAGACCAACTCTACAGCCCCAGCAAAGTGGCATTCATTGCAAGAAGATTGGCACTGCTCTATGGCTGATTAGGTGTTCCACTCACCTCGAAGTTCCCAGCGAACTGGGGCCCAACTTGTGCACACTTCCCTTTTCAAATGGATTTGAGGCCAACGTAAATTCCACTGGTGTGACGCAAGATTGGAAGGCCCGGCAAGATTTCAGCGAGCAGCTGTTTTAATGAGCATGCTAATGAATGCAGAAAGCGTTCATGCCACTAGTCGGCAGGGTAATTGACCTGCCATGAACGCACCCATCAGGAGAATCGCAACCTATTTTTACAACAGCGGATTTGTAATTTTTTTTGCCTGCCACTTCTCTGCTCCCGCCTGTCACGAAACCCGCCAGGCGGGATGGGAGAATTCCGCCCTAGCTTTCAATTCCAGATTTATTATTTGAATTTAAACTCCACCAGTTGTCATGGTGGGATTTGAACCCATGTTCCGTGAACGTTAGCCTGGGCCACTGCATTATCAAGCCAGTGACATTACCACAATGCCAACATTTGCCCTAACCTACATACTTACCCATGAAATGTTAGCCAGCTTAATACCTGGTCTAACTCAGTGGTCACCCCAACCAACCACTAGCCCCCACCCATCACCCAGCCATCTGACTACACCTCCCCCCTCAACCAGATCCATCTATGCCCCCAACCACCCAACTACCCCCTCCAACCGCCCACCACCCTCCCAGCCGATTACTCTTGACTGCCGACTATCCCCCTCGAACAGACCTGAACACCTGACAATCCCTGACCAACTGTTCACCCCACCCCACCAAGCAGACCTGACCACCATCCCCGAACCGGCTACTCACTCATCCAACTACTGACCTCACTTACTCACCCACCTACCCACTTATTCATTCACTCACCAACTCACCTATTCACTAATCTGGCACTGAACCTAATGCACATTTATTCATTAAAAGACACGAGAACTTAAAAATGTACCTGAATGCGTTAGCTACTGACGTAAAAAGGAGGCATGTCCTCTCCTTCCCCAGACTCTCCTTTGTTCGCTGGACTTAGTCTGGAGTGGCTGAGCTGATCCATTTCTGCTTCAGCCAGGGTCGGAAGATGCGGCTCAAAATGCACAGTATCACTGGATTGGAGAAAATGTTGCAGGCAGCGGCAATGCACCTAGGCTTGCTGATGGCCAGAAGGTCTAAGTCAAGATTTCACATTTTAAGGCTTTTACTTTAATAAACAGACTAAAAGCACTCAGAATAAACATTACTTTTGTAGGCAAATTATACTTCAAACTATAAAACAGAACTTTCCCTTTTACTTTTGCACAAATTAAAAACCTACTTCACAGGTATACGTTACACTGTTCTTTAAACAGTCATTCAACTTTCCAGGACCCAGTTCAACGTGATTCTTAGCTCCCGAGGGTTTACTTCCATTCCTTTCCTTCCCAGCCTGGTAACTTTTATTCAGAACAGTCTTTCACGGTGAGGGTTTTTTTCCCGGTGATTCTCCCTCCAGTGCAAGCTAAGCAAATCTTACAGGATCTTTTCAAATCTTCATGAATGTAGTCTTTTCATTCTGAGTGTAAAGAACCTATATATTTTGGACTGTGGCTTTAAGATTGGACTGTGGCTTTAGAGGGCTGCAGTGCCTGCAGTTTTAGGGAGGATGTTCTCTGAAGCAGGAAGAGAAGATCTACTCCTTAGAACAAGGTGTGCCAGCTTGGACAAAGGTGCTGGGAAGGACATGTCTAAGAGAGAACTGCCTAGTGACGGTGTTTGATTGGATGCCAACTAAGTGACCAGAGTTTTTGATAGTAGTAGCCAGGAGAAGGATCCCAACCTGCCAAGAAGAGAGACCTAAAAACCTTTCGCTCTGCTATGTTTTTGGCAAAACTCCAATAATTCTGCCTTAGTAATTAGCTGGCTATCCCTCACATCTCCATGTCCTGTTTCTTTGAAAAATCACCAGTAGAGACATTAAATGCAGGTATTCAGCTAGTAAACTACAGACTGGAAGTGCTGAAACATCACCTTGTGAAAGCAGTACAGGTCTGCAAAGAACTTGGAAAACTTCAAGCAAAACCAACTCATCTAACCCTGTACTCTGGATTGATGCTATCGAACTGTGCTAATCCTCACCCTTAAAATCCTTGTTTTGTGTGTCTTATGTGTGTGTGTGTTTGTGTATAGGGGTTAAAAAGGGGTAGAGTAAGTTATAGAGTTAAGAGTTAGCAGTTCATATTTCTTTTGTTATTGGTTAAAAACAATTTGTCTAATAAACAGCTATCTACATTTTAATTTACAAACCTGGTGCTCGTATTCTGTTAATCTAAATTAAATTAAATTACATAGTTCGGTAAAATTGGGGCAATTTGGTGGTCTGATTAAACTTTTCACATTTGTTATGGCTCAGGGAGCAGTGGGGCTTGATATTACAGTGCACTATCCCCAAGGAGTCATGACACCGAGTACAAGCTCCTACCCACATTCCTGAACCATAGAGGCTTTCAGTGTCTAGCTACTCCATCTCTCCTGGTTCCTGGAAGACTGCCTGTGCCTGTGAATGTCAGGGATATCTTAGAAGCCTTTCCCCTTTCACAGCCTACATCCATGGAAATGCGAATCACAAGGGCCTTGTATCCAGGTAGAAATGCCAATTAGCTATCCTTGCGACCCCAACTCTCTTTTATCTTGGAAGTAAATGGACAGTTTACAACCCAACATTCTCAACACCTTCCTGGAACTTTGGAGACTAACAATCTAACCACTGTAAACACAGATGCTGCTGCTACTGTCTCCAAGTGTGGATACCTTACACTTCTTTCCAGCAAACAACCTGGGCCTCCCTTAGATATCTAATAGCCACGTCACTCAGGCCTGTTGTTTGGCAGACTTCAGAACAGGTCACCACTTTTCTTAACCTCTCCACTGTTGCTAAATTATTAAACTGCTTATCTGACATACAGTACTGCATAAGTGAAAGCTTCTTCCAATTAAATTAAAGGAAGACTTAAGCCATTGTCTTCAGCTCCCACCACAAACTTTGTTCCCTTGCCACTGATTCCTTCCCTCTCCCTGGCAACTGAATGAGGCCGAACCAGAGTTCTCACAACCTTGGTTTTGTATCTGACCCAGGGATGAGCTTTCAACCATATATACACTAGCATGGAGAAGGGCAGCCGAAAGCATAACTTCTAGTTCAGAGAGGGCTGCAGAGTCGGTGCTTACTGGCAGCCAGGTGGTGTCCTCCAAAGGGGACAGGAAGCGGGAGCAGGAGAAACTCTCTGGGATGGTAAAGAATGTCCATTGGAAGCTGCGTAAAATATATTGAGAAGCACAAGATCTGGCGTGAACACAGTGAAGATGAAGAGACTTTGAGTAAATATGCAGTTACAATGAAGAACTTGTCAGATAATCATTCGGCCAAAAGCTGTGAGGGTGAAGGATGGATTGAGTGGTGTGGAAGTTTCCCCTACTACTGTCATCTGCCACCACATGATCTTTGCTAGCTGAGAGTGAGTGATAGTCTAGATCCTGGAATAGAATTCAGTCCAGGGAAGTGTGAGGTGGTGCATTTGGGGAGGTCAAACAAGACAAAGGATTACACAATAAATGGGAGGATACTGAAAGGCGTAGAGGAAGTGAAAGACCTTGTAGTGAATGTCCACAGATCCTTGAAGGTAACAGGACAGGTTGATAAGACGGTTAAGGCGGCATATGGAATCCTTACATTTATTAACCGAGGCATAGAATATAAGAGCAGGGAGGTTATGCCGGAATCATTATAAAACATTAGATAGGCCACAACTTGAGTACTATGTGCAGTTCTGGTCACCTTATCACAAAAATAATTAAATTGCATTAGAGAGGGTGCAGAGGAGATTTACAAGGATGTTGCCTGCACTGGAAAATTGAAGCAATGAGGAAAGATTGGATAGGCTGGGATTGTTCTCCTTGGAACAGAGGAGGATGAGGGGAGATTTGATTGAGATGTACAAAATCATGAGGGGCCTGGATAAAGTGGATGGTAAGGGCCTATTTACTTTAGCAGAAAGGTCAGTGATGAGGAGGCATAGAATTAAAGTGATTGGTAGAAAGATTAGAGGGGAGATGACAAAACCTTTTTTCACCCAGAGGATCATGGAGGTCTGGAACTCACTGCCTAAAAGAGGCAGAAACACAACACATTTATAAGGTGCCTGGATATGCACCTCAAGTGATATAACCTGCAGGGCTACCGACCAAGTGCTGGAAAGTGTAATTAGATTGGATGGCTCATTTCTCAGCCAGCACAGACATGACAGACCAAATGGCCTCTTTCTGTGCTATGAACTTTCTATGATTCTATGATATCCGTGCCATCACTATGACCCACCTATTTCTACCTCTATAACATTGCCCATTTCCACCCCTGTCTCAGCACTCTGCTATGGAAAGCCTAATTCCTGCTTTCGTTACCTCTTGATTTGACTAATCTAACGCACTCCTGGCCAGCCTCTCACATTCTACCCTCCATAAACTTAAGGACTTCTAAAGCCCAGATGCCCATGTCTTAACTTGCACCAAATGGCATTCATCTATCACCTCATGTGCTTGCTGACATACATTGGTTCCCAGTTACACAATGCCTCAATTTTAAAATTCTCATTCTTATTTCCATGTTCTGGCCCCACCCTATCTCTGTAATCACCTCCAGCCCACAATTCCATGAGATATCAGCGACCCTCTAGTTCAGGCCTCTTGAATGTCCCTGATTTTCATTGCTCCACCATTGGTGGCAGTGCCCACAGCTGCCTCGGCCATAAACTCTGGAATTAAGGTGTTTAGCATCCTTGATAGTAGATAAATCAGTAGGCCCAGATCAAATGTATCCCAAGATGTTAAAGGGAGCAAGGAAATAAGTAACAGAGGCACTGACCATCACTTTCTAATCCTGACTACAGGCATGGTGTCAGAGGACTGGAAAATAGCTAAATTATATCATTGTTTAAAAAGGGAGGAAGGGATAGACTGAGTAATTGCAAGCCAATTAGCTTCGCCTTGGTGGTGGATAGATTATTGGAAAAACATCTGACAAAGACACAATATAAATTGGCATTTTGAAAGGCATGGATTAATCAAGGACGTTTAGGATGGATTTATTAAGGGAAGGTTGTGTTCGACTAACTCAATTGAATTTTTTGAGAAGGTAACAAGGAGGGTTGACCAGGGAACCATATTTAGTATAATACGCATGGATTTTAACAAAGCATTTGGCAAGGCCCCACATGGCAATTGTTTAGTATATTAAAGCCTCATGGGATCCAGAGGAAAGTGGCAAGTTAGGTCCAAAACTGGCTCAGTGTCAGGAAATAAAGACTTATGGTTGATGGAGGTTTCTAGGACTGGAAACTGTAGAAATGCAAATTAAGGTTAGCCATTTTGGACTTTTGAGTTCAAATCACTTTAGTCTCTATTTAAAAGTTCATTTCAGGTTTCCAGCTGGTGGATTAAACATTATTATTTGGCATAAAGCACACCTTCATGACACCTACCTTCAGGGATCTGTAGACATACACTCCGAAGTCCCTCTGTTCCTCTACACTTCTCAGCATCTTACCATATACTATGTATCCCCTTGTCTTCTTTGTCCTCTCCAAATGCATTACCTCGCTTCTCTGAATTGAATTCCATTTACTACTTTTCTGCCCACCTGATCATTATATTTGTCTGCAGTCTACAGCTTTCTTCTTTGCTATAAACCACGCGGCCAATTTTTATATGATCTACAAACCTCTTAATAATGCCTCCTACATTTAAGTCTAAATCAATTACACATACCACAAACAAGAAGGGACACAGTATTGAGTGCTGCAAAACCCCAGTTTCCACATTCTAATTAATTGGAGTGGAGTCAATCTGGCTGCAAAAACCATCAAAGACAATGACTTCAGGGGAGTGTGAAGGACTCACATCTCCTGTTTCATTGGCAAAGCATCTATGGCAATCACTTAAGTTGTTCAACGGTTGGAGACAGGCCATTAAGGCTAATCACTTGGAAAATGGGACCCTAGCTGTTAGCTTCCAGGCATGAGTTAATTAAGTCACCTTTGGAATACATGGACACTATTTTTTGAATATTCCTGGCAGTTGGAAAAGGTTACATGACAAGCCAACCATTTGTATGTTTTAAGCACATGCTTTATCAGGAGGACTGAGGACAAGCAACTTAAGAGAGAAGACCAATGTGGGGTCCCTCCTGCCTCCTTTTTTCTCCAACCCACCTGGCTCGCTTTGAGCCCTCTTTGCTGACTGTGATCATCCAGGGACACCCTGCTGCAGACAGAGATTTCTTAAAAGAATCCAACCCAGCACTACCATCTTCCAAAGAACAATCAACTCAGTCATCTACACCTTTAAATCAGGGGTATCGAGACTATTGAATTCAGCCCGAAGCCAATCGAGTCACCAAACTACAGACTGTATACTCTTGTACTTTTTATGGACTCTAATTTGGACAAACTATTCTCCCTCACTCTGTAATATGTATTTGTGTGTGAACTTCATGTGTGCGTGCACACACACGAAGGTCGGTGAGCATTTTATTAGATTAGTTTAAATAAAGCTAACCGCTCTCTTTGTTAAACGCAAGAAAATCTGTCCTACTGGTTATTTTATGATCATAGTGCCTAAACAATTAAGTACTTACTGAATTGGGAAGTATATCCTTTTCAAACAAAAAATCCTGTTGCAGTCAAACAAGGTGGTCAAAGAGGGGGGCCATTCAACCTCTCCTCGCCTGGTCGTAACAGTAGGACAGGTAGATAAAGTGGTCTTGGAGGCATACAGCATTCTTTTTCTTTTATTGGCTGAGGCATAGAATATAAGAGCATGGATGTTATGCTAGAACTGTACAGAACACCAGTTGTAGGTGGCTACACCTAGAGCACTGCATGTGATGCACTCAAACAGGTTCTAATGAGATTTACAAGGACACTGCCAGGAATGGAGGATTTAAGTTATGAGGAAAGACTGGATAGGCTGGGTATGTATTCGTTGGAACAGAGGAAGCTGAGGAAATATTTAATTGTGATGTATAAAGTTATAAGGGATCTAAATAGGGTGCAGAGTGGGCAATAAACCAGGGGAAATAATTTAAATTAAGAGGTGGACAGATTAGAGGGGAGTATTTTTTTTTTTTACACACAGAGTAATGGGGGTCTGGATTTCACTGCCTGAAAGGGTGGTAGAGGCTGAGCCCTCATTACCTTTTAAAAAACCACTTGGGCATAGGGAGTGACAAGGTATTGGAGGTGTTGGCAGGCTTAAAAATGGACAAATCTCCAGGTCCGGCTGGATTTGTGTCCCAGACTGCTGAGGGAGGCAAGGGAGGAGATCGCAGGGGCCCTGATCCAAATTTTAATTCCTGTCTGGCCACGGGGGAGGCGCCAGAGGCCTGGAGAACAGCTAACGTGGTTCCGCTATTTAAAAAGGGTTGTAGAGATAAGCCAGGGAACTACAGGCCAATGAGTCTCACTTCAGTGGTAGGGAAACTATTGGAGAAAATTCTGAAGGAGAGAATCTATCTCCACTTGGAGAGGCAAGGTTTAATCAGGGATGGTCAGCATGGCTTTGTCAGAGGGAGGTCATGCCTAACAAGTTTGATTGAATTTTTTGAAGTGACCAGGTGCGTAGATGTAGTTTATATGGATTTCAGCAAAGCCTTTGACAAGGTCCCACAAGGGAGACTTATAAAGAAGGCAAATGCACGTGGGATACAGGGTAATTTGATAAGGTGGATTCAAAATTGCGTTAGTTGTAGGAGACAGAGGGTGATGACAGAAGGATGCTTTAGTGACTGGAAGCCAGTGTCCAGTGGAGTACCACAGGGATCTGTGTTCGGTCCCCTATTATTCGTCATTTATATAAACGACATAGATGACTATGTGGGGGGTAGGATTAGTGAGGTTGAGTGTCTTGGGCTACAGGAAGATATCGACGAGATGGTCAAATGGGCAGATAAGTGGCAGATGGAATTTAACCAAGAAAATTGTGAGGTGATACACTTTGGAAGGAGTAATTTGACAAGGAAGCATTCAATGAATAGCATGACACCAGTAAGTTCTGAGGAACAAAGGGACCTTGGCGTGTGTCCATAGATCTCTGAAGGCGGAGGGGTATTTTAGTGGGGTGGTGAAAAAGGCATACAGGACACTTGCTTTTATCAATTGAGGCATAGAAATACAAAAGTAGGGAGGTCACGTTGGAGTTGTATAGAAGCTGGTGAGGCCATAGCTGGAGTACTGTGTGCAGTTCTGGGCACATTATAGGAAGGATGTGATTGCACTGGAGGGGGTGCAGAGGAGATTTACCAGGATGTTGCCTGGGATGAAACATTTAAGACTTGGGTTTTCATTGGAGCAGAGAAGACTGAGGGGCAACCTGATTGAGGTGTACAAGATTATGAGGGGCAGGGACAGGATGGATAGGGAGCAGCTGTTCTCCTTAGTTGAAGGGTCAGTCATGAGGGGATATAAGTTCAAGGTGAGGGGCAGGAGATTTAGGGGAGATGTGAGGAAAAACTTTTTTACCCGGGGGTGGTGACAGTCTGGAACGCACCGCCTGGGAGGATGGTGGAGGCAGGTTGCCTCACATCCTTTAAAAAGTACCTGGATGAGCACTTGGCACGTCATAACATTCAAGGCTATGGGCCAAGTGCTGGTAAATGGGATTAGGTAGGCAGGTCAGGTGTTTCTTACGTGCCGGTGCAGACTCGATAGGCCGAAGGGACTCTTCTGCACTGTGTGATTCTGTGATATGCACCCGAGGTGCAGTAACCTGCAAGGCAACAGACAAAGAACTGGAAGGTGGGATAAAGTGAGTGATGTTCTTCAATGTGAGCACAAACTCAGCCACGCAAAGGAAGGCGGTGATGGATAAGTTGGACTCTGTTCAAGGAAGAAACGGAGGGCCCTTAGGCTATGCTGGCGGGGATTGGAATTATAAAGAGATGTGACGTACAGGATGTGTGTTGAGTGTACAGCTCTTCTGGATGGATGCATTAAGATGAGTTGTTAACCAAACTTTGTAACCTATTAAGATGATTGAAGTTACTCAGAGTTTGAGCCATTCAGGATGTATACAATACCTCGTTAACTGTTAAATGGGCTTAACTTCATGATAAAAACAAAAAAACTGCGGATGCTGGAAATCCAAAACAAAAACAGAATTACCTGGAAAAACTCAGCAGGTCTGGCAGCATCGGCGGAGAAGAAAAGAGTTGACGTTTCGAGTCCTCATGACCCTTCGACAGAACTGTCGAAGTTCTGTCGAAGGGTCATGAGGACTCGAAACGTCAACTCTTTTCTTCTCCGCCGATGCTGCCAGACCTGCTGAGTTTTTCCAGGTAATTCTGTTTTTGTTTTTAACTTCATGACTTCATCAACTGTTATCAACTTATCAGTTGGATACTTGAGAATTGATTTAAAGGATTGTAAAGGAATGGCTGACTGAAACTAGACAGGGAGAAGCTAGTGAGTTTTGGCTACTGCCAGAATATTCCTGCACCACAGAACTATAAGGAAAAGGGTATAAGTGTAAGATCATTAACAGAATGAAATGGTAGATTTTTGAACAAAACCTTCCACAATGCCCTGCTGTCCAGAGGCTTGGACTGCATAATACCAAACTTCATCATCAAGTGTTGTTTGATTATAATGTCAGCCATTTTCTGTTGGTAGTACTCTCGCCCAAGTCAGAAGGTATTTGGTTCAAGCTCCACGTCTGGACACGAGCACAAAATTTCATTAACATATAAAAGTACTGAGGGAGTGCTGCAAAAGAGAAAAAAAGGACTTGCATTTATATAGTGCCTTCAACAAGCACCAGATGTCTCAAAGCACCTTACAGCCAATGAAACACTTCTTGAGATGTGGTCACTGTTGCAATGTAGAAAATGGCAAACTCTCACAAATAGCAATATGATAGTGCCAAATTATTTTTTGTGATGTTGATTGAGGGATAAATATAGTCTAGGACACAGGGATAACTCCCCTGCTTCTGAAATAGTGCCATGGGATCTTTTACATCCACCTGAGCAGGCAGATGGAGCCTCAGTTTAATTTCTCATCCAATACAATAACACAATACTGCACTGTTGAGCTGCTGTATTTTGTATGAGATCCCATCTGCCTGCTCAGGTGCATGTAAAAGATCCCATGGCACTATTTCAGAAGCAGGGGAGTTATCCCCAGTATCCTGACCAATATTAATCTTTCAATCAACATCTATATAAAAAAAAGTCTGGTCATTATCACATTGCAGTTTGTCAGAATGCTGTGTTTCCTGCTTAACAGCAGTAACTACACTAAAAGTACTTAATTGACTGTAATAATATATTTATTGGGAGGTCTGGTGGTTGTAAAAGGCACCATATAAATACAAGTCTTTCTTTCCACATGTATGATTCATTCTGCTAGAGCCACAATAAACCCTTGATAGACCCAATTGCAATTACTGAGCCAAATCATAGATGCGATAATGAGGAGCTGAGCATTCCTAATACAAGGGAACCCTACAACAGACCGATTTTTTCCTCACCTTTAAGTACATTGCAAACTTATGTATTTAATTAGCACCATCTTTCAGGGACAAATAAACTCAGATACTGGTAAGTAAAAGTAAAAAACTTTTAATAAAATATTTCATTACAAACAGAAACGGCTAAAAGAAAATTACAATGATAAATGTAACAAAAGTGAAGTCCGCTTCAAAATTGATTTTGTCCATCCATCTTTTCACTTCAGATCAAACTTAAGAACCAAACCTACTTTCAACTATTGCAACAATCCCCAATTATTGGCCAACAGATCAACAAGAAAATTTCACTAATTAAAACAGTCAAAGATTAAATTATAAGAATTGTAGTGATAGCGGCCAAGACTATTTTAAATCAACTTATTCTTTGGTGTGATCTCCAGTATACCATCCAAAGGACCA
This sequence comes from Carcharodon carcharias, assembly GCF_017639515.1. NCBI lineage: Eukaryota > Metazoa > Chordata > Chondrichthyes > Lamniformes > Lamnidae > Carcharodon > Carcharodon carcharias. The sequence continues at coordinate 70,600,697 of NC_054477.1, read as the reverse complement.
TTACGCTACTTCATACAGTGTAATGGATCAACTGCAAAAGTTTTTATAATTTACTGCAAACACCAGCAGGCCAGGAACCCACAAAAGACAAATGCAGCAGTAAATGCAGGTCGTCCCAACAGTTGAGGCTTTTTCTAACCATGCTAGAGCGTCACTTGAATCCTCAAAATTGTCATTTATGGAGTCATTATATTTGTGAAAGGAAGTTTGCATATACCATATAACAACCATTAGCAATTAATCACACCAGGATTATAAATTAAGAGTTCTCTCTCAATATTCTGTATTTTGATGTTTCAGAACTATTTTAAATATTAGAAACAACATTGCACAACACCTCATCAACATCCTCAGGACTAACAGTTCAAAACAATTCTCCCCAAGCAAATCAATTCAGAGCATTAGTCACATATTCCTGCTTAGAATACGAAAGTTGGCAATATATCAGTTTCAAACTAAAAACTCACAACTGTGGAAAACTTATTCAGCAAGAGCTTTTCAATCCCAAGCAACGATAGCCAGAAACAAGAAAAGTAAATTACATGCACCATCCTTTCTGATTTTCTTACGGAAAATCCCAATCTAATGTTTGTCTCATGCTTTATCCAGCACAAGATGGGTGCTGGGTGAAACGTTAAAGCAGCTTCTAGGAATCATGAAATGATGGTTAATACAAACAAAAAATGCTGCAAATACTCAACAGGTCAAGCAGCATACATGGAGAGAAATAGTTAACGTTTCAGGTCGCAGTGACCTTTCATCAGAACTGAAACATTAACTCTGAATATTTCCAGCATTTTTGATTTTACTTTCAGGTTTCCAGCATCTGTGCTATTTTGCTTTTGAACAAATGATGGTTTGTTAATTTATTCTACCACAGGTGTTAGTCTGTAATTTGCATATTTAACTGAATAAATCGGAAGCCAGTGAAACAAGTTCAAATACTGTGTAAACTACAGATCCAAACTTAGTTGTAGTAGCTGAATTTCATCTCCACGAAAATCTTGATTAATGATTTAGTCGTCACTCCTTCATAGAAGATACCTCACGCATTTGTCAGAGCTGTATAGTCTTAGCCATTAGCATTTAATTTTTTCCAGTTTATCTGTAGTCACCATTTCCACTACTTCTCCAGACATGAACTGATCCTGAAGCAAAACACATTAAGATTTCAAATAAACATTTTAAATATGCAATATTTACTGTGGACTTATTGATAGTATGCACTGGCAAAGATTTGCAAAATTAGCAAGATCATTCAAAAGGGAATTAGACTGTAATCTGAAAAGGAAGAATATGCAGGATTACAGGGAAAAGGCGGGAGAATCGAATGAGGCAGGTTGCTTATTCGAAGAGCCGGTGAAGACACGATCGGCCAAATGGCCTTCTGCACCATACCAATTCTGTGATCACTTATCTACAGCTTTCATGAAAAAAAAAGTACAAATCATTGAAAGCAACCCCCAAAGCATTGGCTAAAAGTTCTTGAATACAATGAAATAAATAGGGAACTTGATTTAAGATAAAAAACAAAAACACCTGGAAAAACTCAGCAGGTCTGGCAGCATCTGTGGAGAGGAGCACAGTTAACGTTTCGAGTCCGCATGACTCTTCAACAGAACTAAGGAAAAATAGAAAAGGTATGAAATATAAGCTGGTTTTGGGGGTGTGGGGGGGGGTGGAGAGACAAGAAGAGCTGGATAGAGGGCCAGTGATAGGTGGAGATAACCAAAAGATGTCACAGACAAACGGACAAAGAGGTGTTGAAGGTGGTGATATTATCTAAAGGAATGTGCTAATTAGGGGTAGAAAGCAGGACAAACAAGGTACAGATAGCCCTAGTGGGGGTGGGGTGGGTGAAGGAATCGAAAAAGGCTAAAAGGTAGAGATAAAACAATGGATAGAAATACATTTAAAAATAATGGAAATAGGTGGGAAAAGAAAAATCTATATAAATTATTGGAAAAAACAAAAAGGAGGGGGAAAATCGGAAAGGGGTTGGAATGGAGGAGAGAGTTCTTGATCAAAAATTGTTGAACTCAATATTCAGTCCGGAAGGCTGTAAAGTGCCTAGTCGGAAGATGAGGTGCTGTTCCTCCAGTTTGCATTCATCTTCACTGGAACAATGCAGCAAGCCAAGGACGGACATGTGGGGATGAGAGCAGGTTGGAGTGTTGAAATGGCAAGTGACAGGGAGGTCTGGGTAATGCTTGCGAATAGACCGAAGATGTTCTGCAAAGCGGTCACCCAGTCTGCGTTTGGTGTCTCTAATGTAGAGGAATCCGCATTGGGAGCAACGAATGCAGTAGATTAAATTGAGGGAAGTGCAAGTGAAATGCTGCTTCACTTGAAATGAGTGTTTGGGCCCTTGGATGGTGAGGAGAGGGAAAGTGAAGGGGCATGTGTTGCACCTTCTGCGGTTTCATGGGAAGTTGCCATGGGAGGGGGTTGAGGTGTAGGGGGTGATGGAGGAGTGGACCAGGGTGTCCCGGAGGGAACGATCCCTACGGAATCATGCTGGGGGGGCGGGGGGGGGGCGGCGGTGAAGGCAAGATGTGTTTGGTGGTGGCATCATGCTGGAGTTGGCGGAAATGGCGGAGGCTGGTGGGGTGATAAGTGAGGACATGTTTCTGGGAGGGAGAAGAGGGTGTGAGGGTGGATGTGCGGGAGATGGGCCTGACACAGTTTAGGGCCCTGTCAACCACCGTGGGTGGAAAACCTCAGTTAAGGAAGAAGGAGGATATGTCAGAGGAACTGTTTTTGAAAGTGGCTTCATCAGAACAGGTGCGAAGGAACTGAGAGAATGGGATGGAGTCCTTACAGGAAGCGGGATGTGAGGAGCTGTAGTTGAGGTAGCTGTGGGAGTTGGTAGGCTTGTAATGGATATTGATGGACAGTCTGTCACCAGAAATTGAGACAGAGAGGTCAAGGAAGGGAAGGGAAGTGTCAGAGATGGACCATGTGAAAATGATGGAGGGGTGGAAATTGGAAGCAAAATTAATAAAATTTCCCAGGTCCAGACGAGAGCATGAAGCAGCATCGAAGTAGCCATCAACATACCGGAGAAAGATTTGTGGGAGGGGGCCGGAGTAGGACTGGAACAAAGAAAGTTCCACATACCCCATAAAGAGACAGGAATAGCTGGGGCCCATGCAGGTATCCATAGCCACATCTTTTATTTGGAGGAAGTGAGAGGAGTTTAAGGAGAAATTGTTCAGTGTGAGAACAAGTTCAGCCAGACGGAGGAGGGTAGTGGTGGATGGGGATTGTTCGGGCCTCTGTTCAAGGATGAAGCGGGAAGCCATCAGACCATCCCGATGTGGGATGGAGGTGTAGAGGGAGTGGACGTCCATGGTGAAGAGGAGGCAGTTGGGGCCAGGGAACTGGAAAATGTTGATATGATGTAGGGTGTCAGAGGAATCACGGATGTAGGTGGGAAGGGACTGGACAAGGGGGGAGAGAGAATGGAGTCAAGATAGCAAGAAATGAGTTCCGTGGGGCAGGAACAGGCTGACACGATCGGTCTGCCGGGACAGTCCTGTTTGTGGATTTTGGGTAGAAGGTAGAAGCAGGCCGTCCGAGACTATCAGGTTGGAAGCTGTGGAAGGAAGATCTCCAGAGGAGATGAGGTCAGTAACAGTCCTGGAAACAATGGCTTGATGTTCAGTGGTGGGGTCATGGTCCAGGGAGAGGTAGGAGGAAGTGTCTGTGAGTTGCCGCTCAGCCTCTGCGAGGTAGAGGTCAGTGCACGAGACAACAACAGCACCACCCTTGTCAGTGGGTTTGATGACAATGTCAGGGTTGGATCTGAGAGAATGGAGTGCAGCAAGTTCAGACAGAGACAGGTTAGAATGGGTGAGAGGAGCAGAAAAATTGAGACGACTAATGTCACGCTGACAGTTCTTAATGAAAAGATCAAAAGGTAAGAATCCAGAGGGAGAGGTCCAGGTGGAGGGAGAATATTGGAGGTGGGTAAAAGGATCCATTGAATGGGGAGAGGACTCCTGCCCAAAGAAGTGAGCACGGAGACGAAGGCAGAGGAAGAAGAGTTCAGCATCGTGCCGAGCCTGAAATTCACTGAGATGAGGGCATAAAGGTATGAAACTAAGTCCTTTGCTGAGCACTGAACGTTCAGCGTCAGAGAGGGGAAAGTCAGGGGGTATGGTCCGACAGGATCCTCCACCCCTGCCAGTCCCTCTTTCCCCATCCCCGGGCGTGTATTCACCATACACCATGACCTTCCCCTCTCTGACACCTTCGGTCTATCTGCAAGCATTACCCAGACCTCCCTGTCGCTTGCCATTTCAACACTCCAACCTGCTCTCATGCCCACATGTCCGTCCTTGGCTTGCTGCATTGTTCCAGTGAAGCTGAACACAAACTGGAGGAACAGCACCTCATCTTCCGACTAGGCACTTTACAGCCTTCCGGAACGAATATTGAGTTCAACAATTTTAGATCATGAACTCTCTCCTCCATTCCCACCCCCTTTCCGATTTTCCCCCTCCTTTTATTTTTTTCCAATAATTTATATAGATTTTTCTTTTCCCACCTATTTCCATTATTTTTAAATGTATTTCCATCCATTGTTTTATCTCTACCTTTTAGCCTTTTCCGATTCCTTCACCCCACCCCACCCTCACTAGGGCTATCTGTACCTTGCTCGTCCTGCTTTCTGCCCTTAATTAGCACATTCCTTTAGATAATATCACCACCTTCAACACCTCATTGTCCTTTTGTCTGTGACATCTTTTGATTATCTCTGCCTATCACTGGCCCTCTATCCAGCTCTACTTGTCCCACCCCCCCACCTTAAACCAGCTTATATTTCATCCCTTTTCTATTTTTACTTAGTTCTGTTGAAGAGTCATGCGGACTCGAAACGTTAACTGTGCTCTTCTCCACAGATGCTGCCAGACCTGCGGAGATTTTCCAGGTATTTTTGTTTTGGATTTCCAGTATCTGCAGTTTTTTGCTTTTATCTTGATTTAAGATAAGCCACTGTAGAACAATCAAAAGACTACATTGCCTCCAGGCCTCCATCCAATGAGAATTTCAGAAGCTAACATAATGTTGACAGCTGAGAAATTTATATCCCAGAAGCTCTCTCCTCCTTGTTCTGTTGCAGCACCAATGTAAAACAGACTCAAAAGTTATGAACATTTAAGTGCAAATGGTGAGAAAAAAAACTCAGACAAGCTTTCCCTCCAAGTAAATATTGAGTATATGCTTAATCAGAGAATCGTTGTGACAGCATATGGTTAAGGTGTCACATGATCAAAAAAGTAAACGCTCTTGGGATTCAAGGAAGAGTGTCAAATTGGATCCAAAATTAGCTTAACCGCAGGAAGCAAAGGGTAATGGATGACAGGTGCTTTTGCGACTGGAAAGTTATTACCAGTAAGGATCGACTGAACTCAGTACTTGGTCCCTTACTTTTTGTAGATTCAAATGATACAAAAAAAAATAGCCATGTGGTTAACAGTGAGAAGGAAAGCTTTTTTTTTCCCATTTATTCTTTCATGGGATGTGGACAGGGCCAACATTAGTTGCCTATCTCTAACTGCCCCTGAACTGAGTGGCTTGCTCGGACATTTCACAGGGCAATTAAAAGTCAACCATATTGCTGTAGGTCTGAAGTCATGTGTAGGCCAGACCAGGTAAGGATGGCAGATTTCCTTCCCTAAAGGACAAGAGTGAACCAAATTGGTATTTATAACTATCACTGATAGTTTCATGGCATCATTATTGAGACTAGCTTTATATTCCAGATATTTTAATTGAATTTAAATTTGGGGGGCAGGTGCAACAAGGCAAGCGAATACACAAATGGAAGGATACCGAGTAGTGTGGAGGAAGACGGGTCTTTAAGTGTATGCCCACAGATCCTTAAAGGTGGCAAGGCAGGTCGATAAGATGGTTAAGAAGGCATATGGCATGCTTTCCTTTATTAACTGAGGCATAATGCACAAAAACAGGGAGGTTATGCTAGAACTGTATACAACACTAATTATACCTCAGCTTGAATACTGCTCGAGTACAGTTCTAGTCACCATATTACAGGAAGGATGTGAAAGCACTGCAGAGGATGCAGAGATTTAAAAAAATGTCACCAGGACTGGAAAATTTTAGATATGAGGAAAGTTTGGATAGGTTGGAGATGTTTTCCTTAGAAGAGGGGGCTGAGGGTGACTTGGTTGAGGTGTATTAAATTATGAGGGCCCTAGATAGAGTAAATATGGACAACCTAGTTACCTTTGCAGAGGGGTCAAAAACAGGGAGCATAGATTTAAAATAATTGGTGGATGGATTAAAGGGGGATTTCTTTTTACCGCAAGGTTGGTGGGGTCTCGAACTCACTGCCTGAAAGAGTGGTACAAGCAGGAACCCTTGTCACATTTTAAAAATGCTTGGATATGCACTTGAAGTGCTGAAAAAGACAAGGCTATGGACCATGAGCTGGAAACTGGGATGCAGCTGGATAGTTCTTTTTTGGCCAGAACAAACCTGATGTGCTGAATGGCCTCCTTCTATACCATAAATTTGTAAGATTCTAGAAGACTTTCACTGCAATGTTTTATATGCCTTATGAACAAATCTACATTGAGATCTGAGATCATTAGCACATCAAATAGTGCTGGGCTACTGAATCAGTCATCCTCCAATGAGAAATTTGTCAGATACTAAATATCAAATTAAAAGGCAAGACATCGGTCTGCACATCATTCAAATAAATGTCAACTTACTTTATCATAAATGACTTTGATTATCAAGGAACAACTCGGACATGTTGCAACTTCTTCCCCATTTTCCAGATCTTCCTGCAAGATATCAAAACAAAGTTATATTTATTTTCCTTCCAATTTTACTCCACATCTCAAATGTGTTTTAGGCTGGGGCAATGATCCTTCCTTCATGACCATTCTTTGCACACAATTTTGGACATGATAGGGGACAGGTACGTGTTGTAGACTAGTTTGATCTCATCTGTGTCCACGCATCCTTACTCTTAAATGTAAAGTGATTTAGACTGGGATTTCCAAATCATTTTCCTCCTTTCTTCACCCACAAGTATCACATTGCCTCTTTCTACTTTGCGCCATTGCTCCAAACTGCCACAACAATATGGCCTTATCACAAAGTCACATGTCAGTCTAATATCCACTTCTCCAGCATCTTATCCTGTCCCCCTTCCTTTAAAATCCTTGTTGTGTACAACCTCACCTCCCCCCTCAACTTCACCATCTCTCATAACCTCTCTGTGGTCTAGGTCACCGACAGGAAAATCACCAACCACTTCCTTATACTTGTTACAAACTACAAAGCCTTTCCTGTGACCACCCTGGGAAAAGCACTCAAATCACTTACATATGCACTCTCAAACTCTCAACTGCCTGACCTTTGAGCCTCCAAACACAATATGTTGGTACCACAAATATCAAATCTCTCCCTCAATTTCCTGCCATCGTGCAGGGCCCTCGTTATCAACGATATAGATTTGCCAACTTTATCCCCAATCCTGGACAATGTCTCAGGTTGAACTAAATGTTCACAACTTCTCGGTCATGATCGCATACTTCCACCTCGGTTACACTACCCTGTCTCATTCCATCTGATGCTGAAATCCTCATCCATATATTTGTTACCTCCGAGTTCAGCTATTCCAATTCTCTTCTGGGCAGCTTCCTATCCTCCATCAACTTCAGATCATACAAAAAAAAATCAAATATCACATCAGAAGCTTTTGCTACACCCCAATAACCATAATTCATAAATATCAGTCATAATGAGCCTCCTGCATAATATATACGGTTCAGTAAATCATCTCTAGCAATATTGATTAAATGGAATCCTTCACTGAGCCTTAATTATTACAATTACCCACTAACTAAAATGCCTCACACTCATCAGCAGCGACCTCATGTTAGAGGGTCAACTCATAAGCACCAATTAGTTCTTGTGGGGTGGAGATGTTACTGATTTCAGTTTGACCGGTTATAGCTGTGATACCAGTTAGTGGCTGGGTTACTTTAGTGTATTTTTTTGAAAGCAGTTCACTATAACAGCTCAGCCGCTCTCACCTTGCTGATGATGAATTTGTCCCCACACGGACACGGGTAACAATAACTCTCTGTCTCCTCGTCATACTCAAAATCCTCAATTTCCACCTCATCGTGAAACACGGACATGACGGCGGATTACTGGCGGCCCTGTCTCCCTCAGCTGACTGCAGCGTCCTGTGTCCTGTCCTCTCCCCTCCGTCCCGGCTCTCTGCTGGGTTCCACGCTTTCTCCGGGCCCTCTGCAGCTGTTTGCGCCTGCGCGCCTTCTCCCGGCCCGCTGCAGCTCTTTGCGCCTGCGCCTCATTCGTCAAGTCAGGTTTAACCGCCTGCGGACCCAGCACCAGGCCGATAACACGCACGCGCAAGGAGAAGATAGAGTTAGCCGGCGGGGGGCGTTCTGTGTTGTTTTAATGTTTTCTATTTTGATCTCAAATTTTCAGCATCTGCGATATTTTGCTTTTGTATTTGCGCATTTCTGAAGCTTCATTTTATTCCCAGACCATTAACTTGCATCAACGATCAGCAGGAGGAAAACTGAAGTAATGTACCAGCTTGCTCTAGGAAAGCCTTATCTGGAGCCCAAGGTTTCAGTTTATCACCAGAGCATGTCAGCAGTGGATAAGTTCACTTATCTAGGCAGCAAACTCTCTTGAGCTGTGTACACTGTATTGATGATGACACAGATGCAAGAATTGCCAAAGCATGTGTAGCCTTTGGTAGACTTTAAACATCAATCTGGGAACAAAGAGTCTGCCTACCAAACTAAAGAGCAGTAGACCGGCACACACCAAGATGGGGTTGGGGAGGGAGGTGATTGTGTAGTGGTATTGTTGCTGGACGAGTAATCCACACACCCAGGGTAATTCTCTGGGGGCCAGGGCGCAAATCCTGCCATGGCAGATGGTGGAACTTGAATTCAATTTTAAAAATCTGGAATTAAAAGTGTAATGATGGCCATGAAACCATTATCAACTGTTGTAAAAACCCATCTGGTTTGCTAATGCCCTTTAGGGACAGAAATCTGTTGTCCTTACCTAGTCTGCACATGTGACACAATGGTAGGCACATGTGACTCCAGGCCTACAGCAAAGTGGTTGACTCTTAACTGCCCCTGAACAAGGGCAACAAGGGATGGGTAATAAGTGCTGGCCTAGCCAGTGAAGTCCACATCCTGTGAATGAATAAAAAAACTGCACATGGGAAACTGTGTATCAACGTCTTGACAAGAAGCTGAAAGACTTTCACTTCAGCTGCCTTCATGGAAGGGAGATTGTGTCACTTGAATAGCAATTTAGAGGCCCAGACTAATATTCTGGCATCATGGGTTCAAATCCCATTATGGCAGCTGGTCGAATTTTAAACTCAGTTAATATCTCTGGAATTGAAAGCTAGCCTCAGTAACGGTGACCATGAGTTATCATTGATTGTCGTAAAAGCTTATCTGGTTCACTAATAGTCTTTAGGGAAGGAAATCTTCTATTCTAACCTGGTCTGACCTATATGCAACTCCAAACTTGCAGCAATGTAGTTGATTCTTAACTGTCCCCTGAAATGGCTGACCAAGCCTCTCAATTCAAGGGCAATTAGGGATGGGCAACAAACGTTGCCCTAGCTGGTGATGCCCATGGGTGTTATGGAGGTGGATGTAGGCAGTCTTGGTATATATAGTTAAAAATTTATCTTGGGGTCAAAGAGAACACCAGGTTTGCAAACAACAACGTATGTGTGCGCATGTATAATTTATATATATGTTTGTGTATGGCGCGTTTAATGTAATGAAACAGCCAAAGGCACTTCACACGGCATTATTAAAATATGACACTGAGCCACGAAAGGTGATATTAGGGTAGATGATCAAAAGCTTGGTCAAAAGGGAAGGTTTCAAGGAGGAAAGCAAGGTAGAAAGATGATGTTTAGGGCTGGATTTTCATTCTTGAGGGGTTTAGCGGGAGCCGGGAAAATTCCTGGCTCGGCCCATCCGCCTTGGGGAAAGTGCCCGCAAGAATGGGATTTTTATTGTTGGGGGCAGGTGTGGCTGCAGTCGGGCCAGCCAACCAGGGAAGAAGTTTGGAGGCAACCACAGAGGCTGCCAGGTGCAGGGGCGGGCTGTTTAAAAGGCCCACTTTGGTGCTATGGAACGTCATCCCAATTATAATAAAAACAGAAAGGCCCTCTGGCCCTCACCCTCCTTACTATCTACTGGCCCCCACACGCTCCCTATGCCTCATCCATGCCACCTCATATCCCCAACCCACTCCCTTTGACACTTATGCACTCATGCAAAGGAAAGGCCATGAAACAATCCCTATGGCCTCTAATGCACCACCACCACCCCCCCACCCCCGTGTCAAGCTATGACCCTTCCATGACCATTCACCCACTAAACACTGTATAGTGACAGTAAGATGTGTAAAAAATCTTGAAAAAATAGTCATTCATTGATAACTCTCCAATTTCTTCAAAAAAACTCCTTTTTACTACAGGCCAATAAAAATGTCGATCATCCAGATCATTTAAAGTATCAATAGCAGAAACTGCAAGCCACTTTATCTTATATAAATAAACAATGTGTGATTGACAGCATAAAACTGAGGACCAGAGCTGTCAGTCAAGCAATGTTTTCCCTGGGGTTCCTTGTTTTAGTACTCTAATAGATGTCTATTGTAAAGGATGTGATAACAGCATAATTAAAAAACATCAACTGGATTACACAAAGTCAACATGGATTTATGAAAGGGAAATCATGTCTGACAAACCTACTGGAGTTTTTTGAGGATGTAACTACTAGAATAGATAAGGGAGAACCAGTGGATGCGGTGTATTTGAATTTTCAGAAAGCTTTTGATAAAGTCCACATAAGAGGTTAGTGTGCAACATTAAAGCACATGGGATTGGGGATAATATATTGGCCTGGATTGAGAATTGGTTAACAGACAGAAAACATAGAGTAGGAATAAAAGGGTCTTTTTTGGAGTGGCAGGCAGTCACTTTTGGGGTACCACAGGGATCAATGCTTGGGTCCCAGCTATTCACAATATATATCAATGATTTGGATGAGGGAACCAAATGTAATATTTCCAAGTTTGCTGACGACATAAAATTAGGTGGGAATGAGTGGTGAGGATGGTGTAAAGACGCTTCAAGGCAATTTAGACAAGTTGAGTGAGTGGGCAAATACATAGCAGATGCAGTATAAAGTGGATAAGTGTGAAGTTATCCACTTCGCTGGGAAAAACAGAATGGCAGAGTATTATATAAATGGTGATAGATTGGGAAATGTTGATGTACAAAGGGACCTGAGTGACCTTGTACACCATCACTGAAAGCAAGCATGCAGGTGCAACAAGCAGTTAGGAAGGCAAATGGTATATTGGCCCTCATTGCAAAAGGATTTGAGTACAGGAGCAAGGATCTCTTATTGCAGCTGTATAGGACCTTGGTGAGACCACACTTGGAGTATTGTGTGCAATTTTGGTCTCCATTCCTAAGAAAGGAAATGCTTACCATAGAGAGAGTGCAGCAAAGGTTCACCAGACTGATTCCTGGGATGGCAGGATTGTTGTATGAGAAGAGATTGGGCTGACTAGGCCTATATTCACTGGAGTTTAAAAGAATGAGAGGGGATCTCATTGTAATTTATAAAATTCTGAAAGGGCTGGACAGACTGGATGTAGAGATGATGTTTCCTCTGGCTGGGGGGGTTTGGAATAAGGGGTCACAGTCTCAGGATATGGAGTAGGCCATTTAGGACTGAGATGAAGAGAAATTTCTTCACTCAGAGGGTGGTGAACCTGTGGAATTCTCTACCACAGAAGGCTATGGAGGCCAAGTCACTGTTAAAATTAAGAAGGAAATAGATTTCTAGACTCCAAATGTGTCAAGTGGTATGGGGAGAGAACGGGAGTATGGTATTGAGATAGAGAATGAGCCATGGTCGTGTTGAATGGCGGAGCAGGCTTGAAGGGCCAAACGACCTACTTTGCTCCTATTTTCTATGTTTCTATGTCTGGGTTCTCAGCCAATAATACATAATGAGGCTTGGCTGAGAGTACAGAAATCCATTAACCTGTGAAAGACCTAAAACCCAGGGAAAACATTGCTTTTTTGATGACTCTGGCTCTCTGATCTATGCTGTCAATTTCACAATGTTTATTTACACAAGATTAAAAGGACTCAAGTGCATGCAGTTTCTGCTATTGATACCTTAAATGCTCTGGATGATCGGCACTTTTATTGGCCTGTAGTAGAAAGGAGTTTTTTTTAGAGAGTGGAAAGTTATCAATGAATGACTTTTTTATTTAAGTTTTTTTTTAACCAGTCCTAGTGTCACTATAGAGTTCGTTGGCACAATACGTTTTACAGTGAGTGAATGGGCATTGAAGTGCCGTAGCTTGGCGTGGGGAGCATGAGAGGCCGTAGGATCTTTTTGGGGGGCATTTCTTGGAATGAGGGGCCATAGGGGTTGTATGGGGGGCATATATTGGGATATGGGGCATGAGGGGCCATTGGGGGGGGTGTGGATGGAGGGCACACCTTGGCATGGGAGGCATTAAGTGAACCTTTCGAACTTACCTTTCAAAAGGTTCCCTCATTGCAGAGGTGTCGTGAACCACAACTCTTTAAAAGGCTGGCCCAACTCCATGAAAAATGTAGAGGACCAGGACATGCCTATCCCCTCAATGGAGTCAACCAGGTCGGGAATGCAGGGTGCAGGCTCATGAATCGAATCAGCCCACACCCTGGAAAGGCCCTCCTGCAAACCTGAAATTCCAGGAATGGGGTTGAGAATCCTGGAATCAAAACCCGTCTGCCCTTTTTAAAGGACTCCCAAGTCACCCTGACTCAGCAAAAATCCAGCCTTAGGAAGGCAATTCTGGAGTTTAGGGCCCAGATGGCTGAAGGCATGGCCACCAGTGATGGAGTGATTAAGATCAGGCGTTCAAGAGACCAGAATTAGAGAGTGCAGATATCACAAAATGTTGTGGGTCTGGGGATTACAGAGATAGGGAGAGGAAAGGCCATGAACTTAGAGGAATTACTTAACCTGGAGCCAGTGTAGGTTAGTGAGCACATGGGCTGATGGATGAACAAGATTTGGTGTAGACATGGGCAGCAGAGTTTTCTTGGCTTCAAGTTTACAGAGGGTAAAAGTTGGGAGGCAGGAGTGAGTTAGAATTGTTAAGTCTAAAGGTAACAAAAGGCATGGATGAGGGTTTCAGCAGCAGATGAGCTGAGGCAAAGGTGCAGACAGGTGTAATAGCAGAGGTGGAAATGGGCAGTCTTAGTGATGGTGCGAATCTGTGATCAGTAACTCATCTCAGAGTTAAGTATGAGATCAAGGTTGTGAACGGTCTGGTTCAGCCTCATACCTTTTTCAGAAAGAGGTATAGAATTGGTGCCTGGAGGATGGAGTTTGTGTGGGGATGCAAGACAATGGTCTCAGTTTTCCCAATATTTAATTGGAGGAAATTTGTGCTCATTTAGTACTGAATATCAGACAAGCGGTCGGACAATCTATAGACACTGGATGGATCGAGAGAGGTGGTGCTGAGGTAGAGCTGGCTATCATCAGCATACATGTGAAAACTAATACTATGCTTTTGGATGATGTCAGCAAAAAGTAGCATGTAGATGAGAAATAGGAGAAGGCCAAGGAAAGATCATTGGGAGACACCAGATTTAATGGTGTGGGAGCAGGTAGAGAAGCAGGTAAAATTTGTCTAACTAAATCTTGAATATATTCAACGACCCAGCCTTCACTGCTCTTTGGGGTAGTGAATTCCAAAAGATTAATGACCTTCTGAGAGAAGAAACCTCCTCAGCTCCATCTTAAATGCGACATCCCTTATTTTCAAACTGTGCCCCCTAGTCCTTGGGCCAGAATTTTATGGCCCTGTCGAGGCAGAGGCAGCAAGCCATTCTGAACTCCATTGACTTCGGCAGGACCGTAAAATCCTGCTGCCATAAAATTCCACCCTAGATTCCCCACAAGAGGAAACATCCATTCAGCATCTGCCCTGTCAAGCCCATAGAAAGCTATTTTAACTCATTATGTGCTGAGCCCACAAACAACCCAAGCCATTGAGATGTATGGGGAGTGTGAATCCACATTCCTACACTCCCCAGCTTCTTCTCTCTGTCCTTGCTGCCAGGAGCTCTTTAGGTAACATTTATACCATCATTTTAGCCCTCTCATCAGCATAGTCACTTGCAGCCTCTGTTTTCAAATATGCCATCCTTAATAAATCAAAATTTCCAGCACAATGAACTGACACAGAATAAGCGTCAGAACTGGGTGAATCATCATGTTCATTACACACCATCCACACTCTATTGGAATAATGACTCCCACCAGCTCACACGTTCAATAAATTCCAACATTGTGCAAACGTTCTCAGTTTCAGCTGTGTGAAGGTTAATGTCCACAACAATCACTTGATTCAAATTGTGAAGCTGTTGAAACCTTTTATTCCATTTCCGCATCTCCTTCTTCCAAATAGCAAAACGATGAAGATCAACGCAGAATTGCTGCAAATTCAGATTCTTAGGATGTCATTTTAAAACCTGTTGATCTGTGATCACCTTGTGTTGAAAAAATTGCAAATTACCGTACTCCACAATAAGAAGAGATTGATTAGAACAATAAGATGCAACTCCCTGATGTACATATATCCTTACTAACATCTGGGGGCTTGTGCCAAAATTGGGAGAGCTATCTCACAGACAAGTCAAGCAACAAACTGATATAGTCATACTCACAGAATTATACCTTACAGACAATGTTCCAGACACCACCATCACCATCCCTGGGTAGGTCCTGTCCCACCCGCAGGACAGACCCAGCAGAAGTGGCAGCTCAGTGCTATACAGTCGGGAGGGAGTTGCTCTGTGAGTCCTCAACATTGACTCAGGACCCTATGAAGCCTCATGGCATTGGGTCAAAGATGGGCAAGGAAACCTCCTACTGATTACCATGTACTGCATCCTCCGCACCCCCATCAGGTGATGAATCAGTACTCCTGCATGTTGAACACTACTTGGCAGAAGCACCGAGGGTGGCAAGGGCACAGAATGTACTCTGGGTGAGGGACTTCAATATCCATCACCAAGAGTGGCTTGGTAGCACCATCACAGACCGAGCTAGCAGAGTCCTAAAGGACATAGCTGCTAGACAGGGTCTGTGGCAGCTGGTAAGGGAACCAAAAAGACAAAAAAACATATTTGACTTTATCCTCACCAACCTGCCTGCCGCAGATGCTTCTGTCCATGGCAGTATTGGTAGGAGGGACCGCCTCATAGTCCTCATGGAGATGAAGTCCTGCCTCCACATTGAGGATACACTCCATCGTGTTGTGTGGCACTGCCAGCGTGCTAAATGGGATAGATTTCGAACAGATCTAGCAACTCAAGATGGGGTATCATGAGGTGCTCCGGGCCATTAGCAGCAGCAGAAATGTACTCAACCACAATCATACCTTATGGCTCAGCATATCCCTCAATCTACCATTACCACCAAACCAAGGGATCAACCTGGTTCAATGAAGAGTGCAGGAGGGCATGCCAGGAGCAGCACCAGACACACCTAAAACTGAGGTGTCAACCTGGTGAAGCAACAACACAGGACTACTTGCATGCCAAACTGCATAAGCAGCCATTGCTAAGCAATCCACAACCAACTGATCAGATCTAAGACATGCAGTCCTACCACATCCTATCCTGAATGGTCATGGACAATTAAACAAATCACTGGAGTTGACACAAATATCCCTATCTTCAGTGATAGAGGAGCCCAGCACATCAGTGCAAAAGATAAGGCTGAAGCATTCGCAACAATCTCCAGGCAGAAGTGCTGAGTGGATGACCCATCTTGACCTCCTCCAGTGATCCCAGCATCAGAGATGCCAGTCTTCAGTCAATTTGATTCACTCTATGTGATATCAACAAATGGCTGAAGGCACTGGATACGGCAAAGGCTATGGGCCCAGACAGTATTCCAGCAGTAGTACTGAGGACTTGTGCTCCAGAACTTGCCGCACCCTAGCCAAGCTGTTCCAGAACAGCTACACTGGCATCTACCTGGCAATGTGGAAAGTTGCCCAGGTACGTCCTGTACACAAAAAGCAGGACAAATCCAAACTGGCCAATTACTGCCCCATCAGTCTACTCTCTATCATCAGTAAAGTGATGGAAGGGGTTGTCAACAATGCTATCAAGCGGCACTTGCTTAGCAATAACTTGTACTGATGCTGAGTTTGGGTTCCGCCATGGTCATTCAGCTTCTGATCTCTATACAGCCTTGGTTCAAACATGAACAAAAGAGCTGAACTCCAGAGGTGAGGTGAGAGTGACTGTCCTTGACATAAAGGCAGTATTTTACCAAGTGTGGCATCTAGGAGCCCTAGCAAAACTGGAGTCAGTGGGAATTGGGGGAAAGCTGTCTGCTGGTGGGATTCTTAACACAAAGGAAGATGGTTGTGGTTGTTGGAGGTCAATCATCTCAGTTCTAGGACATCACTGCAGGAGTTCCTCAGGATAATGTCCTAGGCCCAACCATCTTCAGCTGCTTCATCAATGACCTTCCTTCCATCATAAGGTCAGAAGTGGGGAAGTTCGCTTATGATTGCACAATGTTCAGCACCATTCATGACCCCTCAGCTGCTGAAGCCGTCCATGTCAAACTGCAGAAAGACCTGGACAACACTCAGTCTTGGGCTGACAAGTGGCAAGTAACATTCATGCCACACAAGTGTCAGGCAATGACCATCTCCAACAGGAGACAAATTAACCAATGCCCCTTGACATTCAATGGCATTACCATCGCTGAATCCTCCAGTATCAACATTCTGGGGGTTACCATTGACCAGAGACTGAACTGGACTCGCCATATAAATACTGTGGCTACAAGAGCAGGTCAGATGCTAGGAATCCTGTGGCGAGTAACTCACCTCCTGGCTCTCCAAATCCTGTCCACCATCTACAAGGCACAAGTCAGGAGTGTGATAGAATACTCTCCACTTGTGCAGCTCCAACAACACTCAAGAAGCTTGACACCATTCAGGACAAAGCAGCCCATTTGATTGGCACCCCATCCACATTCACTACCTCCACCACCGACAAACAGTGGCAGCAGTCTGCACCATCTACAAGGTGCACGACAGAAACTCACTAAGGCTCCTTAGGCAGCACCTTCCAAAGCACAGTATCACAGCATCTTTACAGCGCAGAAGGAGGCCATCTAGCCCATCGAGTCTGCACTTATCTCCTCAAAAAACTCGAGTAAGTTAGTTAAACGTGATTTTCCCTTGATGAACCCATGCTGGCTTCCCTTAGTTATCCTGCACTTGTGTAAGTGTTTATTGATTTTATTCTGTACTCTAGTTTCCAGAAGTTTCCTTACCACTGAGTTAAAACCGACTGACCTGTAGTTGCCAGCTTTATTCTGGCACCCCTTTTTGAACAAGGGTGTAACAATCACAGTTCTCCAGTCCTTTCGCACCATCCCTGTGTCTAAGGAAGACTGGAAGATTATCACTAATCCCTCTGCAATTTCCACACTCACTTCTTTCAGTACCCTTGGATGCAACTCATGCCGTCCTGGTACCTTATCTATTTTAAGTAAAGATAGCCTTTCCAACACCTCCATCCTCCCAATTATAAGTTCTTCTAGAGTACCAGTTACCTCCTCTCTCACTTCGGCCTGGGTAACATCTTCTTCCTTTGTAAAGACAAATGCAAAGTATTCATTCAACACCTCTGCTATTTCTCCAGCCTCCACATGCAAATCCCCTTCTTGGTCCCTATTTGGTCCTACTCTTTCTTTTACCACCCTTTTATTATTTACATGCTTATAGAAGACATTGGGATTCCCTTTTATGTTTGCTGCCAGCCTCTTTTCATGATTTCTCCTTGCTTTTCTTATTAGTTTCTTCACTTACCCTCTGGTCCTTCTATATTCAGCCTGATTCGCCATTGTATTTTCTACCAGACATCTGTCATATGCGCACTTCTTCCTTTTCATCTTTACCTCTATCGCTCTTGTCATCCATGGTGCTCTGGATTTATTTGTCCTACCTTTCTCCTTCAAGGGAATATACCTTGACATTTCCTATAATACTTTTTCTTTGAAGGTGGCCCATTGTTCAGTCACCGTCTTTTCTGCCAACATTTGATTCCAGATGCAATTGACTCAGATGCATTCTCATCCCATTGAAGTTGGCTTTCCCCCAATTAATTATCCCTGCTCTGGATTGTATCCTGATCTTTTCCATAATTAATCTAAACCTTATGATACAATGGTCACTGCCCCCTAGAGGCTCTCCCACAGATATTTAATCCACTTGGGCCAACTCATTTCCCAGAACCAGTTTCAAAAGTGCATGTCCTCTTGTTAGACTGGAAACATACTGCGGTAGAAAACTATCTTGAACACATTCCAGGAACTCTTGCCCCACTTGTCCCTTTGTACTATTGTTACCCCAGTCTATATTTGGATAATTGAAATTCCCCCATTACAATCACTCTATACTTCTTGCACCTCTCCATAACTTCTTTGCAAATTTATTTCCCCCCATCCCTTCCACTAGTTGGTGGTCTATATACTACACCAATCAATGTTATTGTACCTTTTTCATTCCTTACCTCTAGCCAGAGAGATTCCTCTGGAACATCCTCTCTCTCCAGTACTGTAATGCTATCTTTAATCAATATTGGCACTTCCCCAGTTCCCCCTATCTCCGCACCTTCAAACCATCCTTTTCTTCCTTTTCTGTCTCTCCTAAACACCTTGTACACAGGAATATTTAACGTCCAGTCCTGCCCTTCTTTGAGCCAGGTCTCTGTTATAACAATAATATCATAATTCCATTTGTCAACTTGTGCCTGCAGTTCACCAATCTTATTAACCACACTCCGTTCACATACATGCACATTAGCCCTGATTTAGGTTTTTTTTTACTTTCCCCCCTACTTTGACCCCATCTAATGACTTAGTATTGCCTACTCTGATTCTATCAAATTCTCCAAGTATTCTGTCTACCTTGATACTATTCTCTAATATATCCTCATTATCGGTGGATACTTCACTACTTCCCACTGCTGGCTTTCCTCCTCTGCACTCTGAATTTCCCCTCAGATTCCCATCCCCCTGCCAATCTAGATCAAATGCTCCCCAGCATCACTAGCAAACTTCTCCACAAGGACATTAGCCCTAGTCCTGCCACAGTACCAATCCCCATGCCTCAGAAATCTAAAGCACTCCATCCTACTCCATTTCTCCAGCCAAATGTTGAACTAATTAATCTTCCTATTCTTATGTTCATAAACATGTGGCACTGGGAATAATCCTGAGGTTACTGCTTTTGATGTCCTGCTTTTGTAATTCCCTTCCTAACTCCCTAAAATCTGCTTTCAGGGTCCTCATCCCTTTTCTTACCTATGTCATTGGTCCCAATGTAGACCACAGCATCTGGCTGTTCCCCCACCCCCAAAAGAGTATCCTGCAGCAGCTCTGTAATATCCTTGACCCTGGCAACAGGGAGGCAACATACCATCCTGGAGTCATGTCTACGGCTACAGAAATGCCTGTTTGCTCCCCTAACTACGGAATCCCCGTATTTCTATAGCACTTCCACTCTTCCTCCTGCCCTCCTGTGCAGCTGAGCCACCTGTCGTGCCACGGATGTGGCTCTTGCTACAGTCCTCTGAGGAACCATCTCGCCCACCAATATCCAAAATGAAAAAGCGGTTAGAGAGCGAGATAACTTCAGGGGATTCCTGCACTACGTGCCTGTACTTCTGACGGTCACCTACTCCCTCTCTGCCTGTTTACTTAGCTGCGGTGTGACCACCTCTCTAAACGTGCTACCCATGTAATCCTCAGCTTTGTAGATGCATCACAATGACTCCAGCCGCTGCTTAAGCTTCGCAACTCAGAGCTCAAATTTCTACAGCTGGTGACACTTCTTGCAGATGTGGTCATCGAGGATACTTTTTGCCTGCACAACTTCCCATATCCCTCAAGATGTACATTCCATATGGCCGAGCTGCACTGACGTACCTTAAACTTTATATAAAATGTTTACTACAGTATTTATTTGCTAATTTATTTTAATTTACTAACTTATTTTAATTATTTTCTTAATTAATTTAGAATAATTCCTATGTATACTACAATTTAGTGTGTTTATTAAATGCTAACACCACCCACAAATACAACTGCAAGTTATATGTTTCTTAATTACACAGCTATGTGTTTTAGTTATTTATTTTAACTATTTAACTATTTTCTTTTAATTGTTTTATTTTACATATTTTTTATTTTAAAATTTTACTTGTTATTTACAGATCCACCTTAACTCCTGTGTCCTAAGTTGATTTTTAACGCACTGTCCCTTAAATCAAGCACTTACCAGTCAATCAACTTACTGGTTCCTGTAATGCCACAGTTGTTTTTTTCCACTCAGATCCTTCAGAAACCGAAATGCTCCTGGCTCCCAACCTGCCTCTGCTCTGCTCCCAGGTAGGGAAAAGCTGGGACTACTGCCACCTAGAGGGTCAAGGGCAGCAGATACATGGGAATATCACCATCTGCAAGTTTCTCTCCAAGCCACTCACTATCTTGTCTTGGAAATATATCGCTGTTCCTTCACTGTCGCTGGGTCAAAATCCTGGAACTCCCTACCTAACAAAACTGTGGGTGTACCTACACCACAGGGACTGCAGCAGTTCAAGAATGCAACTCACCATCACCTTCTCAAAGGCAATTAGGGATGGGCAATAAATGTTGGCCTAGCCAGCGAAGCCCACATCCCATGAATGAATAAAAAAAAGTCTGTATCTGATCATTAGCAGCAACAAACCTGTGGCAAGTGACTGGATTTTTGCCACGGAAGTGAGAAAAAGGAGCCAGGTCTGTTTTGGGTCAGAAACCTGCTTCCAGTGAAAAATCGATTCAAGTTCAAATTTTCAACGGGCTGAGCCCTGAATTGATATAGAAGCAGGTTTCCTGTCTATTTAGAGCCTGTGAAGGAAAGAATGGATGTGGGGCAGATGAAGTATGAGACTGATTTCAATAACCCATGGAAGCCATTGCTGAAGCTGCTGGTTGTCCTAAAGGACAGATCTTCAGTTAGTGCCAAAGCCTTCTACTTTACCAGGGGAAGCGTGATGTCACATGGAGCTGGTGGCCTGGTACCCAGGTAAGGACAGACTCGCACTTCATTGATGCCAACCTAAATCCACTGCTGGAGACTATGAAAGAGAGGAGGGAGTTCCAATCCTATAGGGTAGCAGGGCGAGACTACCCTGTCATGCAGCAGGGGCACTTCTCTGCTCAGAGTCATCTCCCTCCTCCTCCTGCTCCTGCTCCTTCCCTGATGAGCTGACTCTTTCCAAGGCCTCGCATACTCAGTGTCCACACCTCTGTGGTGGATCATGCTATGGAGAGCAGAGCAGATCACAATGACTAAGACCCTTGCAGGTGGGTTTTGGAGGACATTACCCAACTGGTGCAGACACCAGAATCACACCTTCAGAAGCCCAATGGTCTGCTCAATGGTTGGGCTGCTGCATAGGTGGTATTGGTTGTACTTCTGTCTGGAGCTCCCACATAGGGGTCAGGGGCCATCTCTTCAAGGATTTTTCCTTGTCCTCTTGCATCCATCCATGCATTTTGGGGATTGGAGTGACAACCTGAGGCAACCTGGTCAAATGAAAGATGAAGAAGTCAGGGCAGGCTTCCAGGAAAGTGCACACACATGGAAGAAGCCAACAGCTGGATGTTGAGGGAGTGGAATCCCTTCCTCATGATGGATTTCACTGGCCGGTCACTGGGTGCCTTGATGGCTACATTGATGTAATCCATGTTGCCCTGCACCTAGGGGAATCCAGCGAGGCAGGAAAAACTCAATGCCCTCTGTGAGGAAATGGCTGTTGTTAAATGAATGTGCTGTCCAACTTTGGCATAGAGAGCATCAGTGACCAGGGAGCTGTAGTGGTGGGCAGCTATTTTTGATGTGCTGCTAAGGTCCACAGCTGATCCTTGGAAGGAGTCATAAGCAATGAAGCTCAAGGCTGTAGTGATTTTGATCGCCACTGGCAGGACATGGCATCCAGTGCTGTGTGGCACGAAGTCTTCGTCAACAAGGGTACAGGTATTTGTGACCATTACCTGGAGATTCTCAGCCTCCTGTGACCCTGGTTCTCGGTCATTTTCAGATATCTCCATCTTCGATGGTTGATCCTGTGTTGAGGGTCTGGCTTCCATTGCCTTTCTGTTATCTTTTCCTCTCCTGTGCCCCCCTGAGGCCCAGGGTCCTGCCCTTCCTGTGAAGGGTGTTGCCTCACATTGTCACTGTGACCAAAATCTGATAGTTGTGCCCCCATTCCCAGCTGGTGCCTTCCTTCTGGGCAAGTGGTCACCCAATTGTCCTCGGCATCCTTACCCCCTGCGCTTCTGCCCCTGTGATACCAGGGGTTGTCAAGCCTGTTCAAAGCCTGGGTACTCTGCCCAGTCTCACTGCTACCTGTGCAGTGCCAAGGGCACCTAATTACAAAATGCCCAGTCACCTTTTGCTCTGCTGATCCTCTTATGGAGCTGGGGTGATGCCTTGGCTCGGGCAACAAAGGCTGGCTCTCCACTCTATACTGGCATCCCTTCAGGTGATCAGTTTCTGAAAATGCAGTAACTTGTCCGACCCTTTTAAAATTAGACATTTCTGCCCTTACAAACTTCTAAAGAGCTTTTTAACAAGTTTAATTTGCCTCAAATGGGAAGATAGTGAGATTCCTGTACTGCCCCTGTGCCCCCCACCCCCAACCCTGCTGAATTTTTCCAGTGCCATGAATGGCACCTTGGAATTGACACAATGCCCATGCTAATATTTTTAGGGCTTCACTGCCTTCCTTCTGTGAAAATTCAGCCTAAGGATGTAAATTATGTACAAAGTTTCAACAAAACCTCAGATCAATCTCTATTCAGTTCACCAAACCCATGCTGACACCTACGGATCCTAAAATAATATCAAACAATTTCCTCTTCTGGTACATTTTCAAAGCAAAATTGTTGCTCGATCAATTAAAAACAGAGTTAATGTGATGATAGAGAACACACAAAAACACAGAGCTGTTTGTGGAGTTAACTAACAAATGGTGGGAAGGATTGATCGATTCGTAAATGATTTGAACCCAGGAATTGGAAGAGCAATTTCAAAATTTTCAGATGACAGCAAATTGGCGGAGTTATAGTTAATATTGACAGAGACGGCAAAAATACAAAAAGTCATTTACAAAATTGCAGAATGGGCAACGAGTTAGCAAATGTATTTCAATATAGATAAGAGTGAGATGTTATGTTTTGATTGGAAGAATAAGGAAGCCAAATACAGGTTGGATAATAAAAGGTTAAATAGAGTAGATGAGCAAAGGGATTTCGGGGTTTGGATACACAAATCACTAAAAGTAGTGACACAGTAAGTCTACAAAGCATTGGAGTTAATTTTCAGAAGAGAGGAATTAACCATTATCCCCATTCCCACAACTTGCACTTACTATCAAATTTCAAAATTGTAATTCTGATTCCCATGTTCAAGGATTGGTCCAGTTTAATAGCATAGATGTATGTAACAGGAAGCTAAATAGCACATGAGGAACAAAGGATTAGAAGGATTCAGTGATAGGGTCAGATGAACTGAGATGGGAGGAGGCTCAGGTGGAGCATAAACGCTGACATAGACCAGTTGCACCAAATGTCCCGTTTCAGTGCTGTGGACTCTGTGTAATTCTATGCAAAAAATCTATTGTTGGAGTAGTCATCAGAAAAACACTAAATGTAGACAGATATAAACTTCAACATTTTAAATGTATTTATCAAATGGTGCAATTTTGGTTCACTGCTCTCTGACAAACTTAGGAGGGCACCTTTGGGGTCTATAGTTAACATTATACTGAGTTGCCAGCTGGCCCGAATCCAACTGGACTACAGCGTGTTTTTAGGACAAAGGCTGTAATGAGCCAATTATCATTCTGAGAGAGGGCAAGGAGCACGTTGATATTATTTTGTGTATTGCTGAAAAAATAGACATTTTGCTGAAGATTTTCTAATTGCAGTCATCAGGACAATTTGCAAGAATACAATGTAAGGGAAAACAACAAATTTATACTGGATGAGCAGAGGGTGCTGACTGGTTGGCAAGTGGACTCTGATTGGTAGAGGCATTGCCATGGAGAATGCACCAGTTGATGGCGGCTGATAGTTAACTACCAAAAATTGTTTGAAATTTAAACCAGGCATCTTGAATCAAGGAATTGCCCTTTGGAGTGAATGAGCGAATGGCTTTCACTTATTTTATTTAGCTGAAACAGGCACAATGTGTGTACATGTTCTTTCTGTCTGCAAAGAATAAGGCCCTGTGTATTAATATGTAGCTTCCAATACATGCAAATACGCCACACTGCAAGCCCTACTGACAATCTTGAATCAGTTGTCAGTGTAATTCTTAGCACACTGAGGATTATTTAGCAAATGTTATCCAATCACGGAATCACACCTAACGTTGGACATTGTGTTTTGAGTTTTGCAAGCAAGGGCTGGTTGGTCTGTACCTTGTCCATTACAAACAGCGGAAGTGATGTGCTGTCTGATATGATCCACCAGTCTTTGAGACTTACAGCTCACATACCCAGCATCACACTGTCACTGAAATTCATGTGCCACATAACTCATTTGTGTGATAGGCAAAATGCCTTTTTGGTTTGATGGCAGCATCCTGTTAGTGATGAATACCACTCGTGTTGCTACTACATAGTAGCAGCGTGAAACAGCTAGCTTCACCTGTTGCTCAAATTTTTGAGATATCTTACCCTTCCAGGGTAACCTGAGGTAGACTGGGCACTTTTCAAGGCCAAAAATGGTGGCCTTAAACCTGTCCAAGAGTTTGCATGATATGCACGCCATTCTTAATGATGGATCCAAATTCAAATCCATTGGACCTGCTGCTCAACATGATCGGAGAGCCTTGCTCGAAAGTAAGCTAAAAAAAACTTTTGCTGGATGTGTAAGAGCGATGAGCTGCCATGTGATATATATGACAGGATTCGTTCTCACAGTGCTCATCCAGGTATTTTTAAAGGAAGTGAGGCAACCCGCCTCCACCACCCTCCCAGGCAGTGCATTCCAGACCGTCACCACCCTCTGGGTAAAAAAGTTTTTCCTCACATCCCCCCTAAACCTCCTGCCCCTCACCTTGAACTTATGTCGACCTCGTGACTAACCCTTTAACTAAGGATATGGAAGAATAAGATACTTCTATACTTGTGAAAGAAATAAACTTAAAATACATGTATAATGAAATTACTGTAGAATGTCCCCAAACAGTCACGCAACCAGCACATAAATTAGCAAATCAAAGGGCCAGTGCTACCTTCCCAGACTAAGGGGCTCTGGATGTCAGATACGATGGCAAAATCTAAGGAAAAAACTATTGTGTGTGCATTGCCCAGAATATGTAACCAATTAGCACTATCTACTTGCTAAACCATTGACATTGTCCTGTCTAATCATTAAATCATTAACACTGATCACTATCCTTTGAAGCCATTTGATACTATTGTAATTGCCCAAGTTTCTGTCATGAACCTTTCGCTATATCTATGTGTGTAAAGAGGTGTTAGTCAGAGTGACGGCTAGCTCCATTGTATGCTGTTGGGCTCTCCGTGATATCACGATTATAATAAAAGGCTTCCGAGCCAAACCTCCTGGGTCTGAGTGTTCACTCCGTTTTTCCACAACAATTTGGCGACGAGGATGGGATCCGACTGAAGTCCTGTGGCCTCTTAAGTTGGAGAGGTGATTGAAAACCTGGACCGTCAGATCTCTGAAAAAGAACCCTTGCGGAGAAAGGGAGAGACTCTCCTAAGTTGGGGAGAGTATGAACTGCATCCTAGCTGAAAGGGGGGAGTGCAGTTAAATAGTGTCCCAGCTACCTCTTCAGGTGGAGAGGTGGCCTCTTAAGTTGGAGAGGTGAAAGGGGGACGAAAAGCATCCCAGCTGAAAGGAGGAGTGCTTGAAAAAAGGTAGCTACCGACCAAGATTCAAAAAAAAAGAACCCAAGGAACTGGAGGACTTGTTAAGGAACTCAAACACGGTGAGCACATAGGGTAGGAAACGCGCAGCGCTGTTAATTGTGTTTTCTTTTCAGAAAAATGGGAGGTCTCAACAGCAGAGCAGGCTCTGCCACTCCCCCCGCTTCTCAAAGTACTAAGAACAAACTGAAACCAGCGAAACCGGAGCTTAAATTAGGAACTTTGAAGATGGGTAAGAAAACGAAAAAAGTAGTAGTAGTATACCCAGGGGTTCAAGTCCCCTGGAGGTGAAAAGTAAGTAATTTCTGTGTTTTCTTTTGTGTATATTATTGAAGGGAACCCCAAATGCTTATATGTATGTCCATTACGGTCCTGAAATTGTCCAATATGTTTCTGATAGGGTTAAATGGACTCAAGTAAAGGAGAGAGCTTCCCACCAGCTGGAACTTTTAATCGGAACAGATTTGAGTGCTTATAATATGGTTTAAGGGAAGTAGATAGTCCGCTACTGAATTTTCTATAACTTAAAAAAATGAATTGATCTAAGTTCAAGAGCTGTTTGTGCTGAAGAGAGAGAGAGAGAGAGAGAGAGAGGGTACCCCTAAGGGGTTAATAAGCAATTGACAAGCAGCAGCAGAGAAAATGTGAGCTTTTGTCAGTTTGAAGGTCCCTACAGGTGGAGCCTTCAAGATCCCTTTATTCCCCCCACTGCTACTCGAAGATTCGTCTGGAGTTAGGTTCAATATTATAGGAGTATCGATACATACCTTTATGTATTTGTTTGTGTGCTATGAAGCATTTGTATGTAAGCTTTAATGTGTTTTCTTCCCTGAATTGTCTTTTGTGTGTGTAGCTGAGTCGAAAGCCCCATATTAGATTAAAGGAAAATTTTATTCAAATATTCCAAAGTTTTGAGTATAAGGTTTGAGTTGAGATTTCTGGCAAAAATCGTAATTTGAAGATAGTGTAAAGATAAAACAGGGCTTGCCTTTGTTTGAGATGAACCAACCCTTGTACCACCCCCTTGCAGACTAGTAGGGAATAACCCTCATCATCAGCTTCCAAACTGATTGGGATTAATACTTACGAGTTAGTATTCTAAAATTCTGAGGGAAAAAAAAAGAAATTACTTGAAATTCAGAAGGATTCAAGGAAAACGAAAAGACATAAACACAAGGTCTAGGTGGTTCCAATGGATAAAAAGGGGTTTCTTATGAAGAGATGAATTAAATATTAAAGGAAATCTGCTTTCCAAAAGCACTGGAATTTGAATTTGGGACAATCTTGAGATGTAAAGTGCAGTGTAATTTAGCAGGTTACTTTTGAATGCTATCTAAGATAAAGAATGTGTCGATACACATACGGAAATTATAACTTGGATACATTACACATGAAAAAGACGTTGTTTTAATTTTGATAGTGTAAATTACAGTTCTTACAAAGTTTAAAAAATTTGAGATAAAAACAAAAATAAAAACAAAAAAACTGCGGATGCTGGAAATCCAAAACAAAAACAGAATTACCTGGAAAAACTCAGCAGGTCTGGCAGCATCGGCGGAGAAGAAAAGAGTTGACGTTTCGAGTCCTCATGACCCTTCGACAGAACTTGCGTTCGAGTCCAAGAAAGAGTTGAAATATAAGCTGGTTTAAGGTGTGTGTGTGGGGGGCGGAGAGATAGAGAGACAAAGAGGTGGAGGGGGGGGTGGGGGTGTGTGGTTGTAGGGACAAACAAGCAGTGATAGAAGCAAAACAAAAACAGAATTACCTGGAAAAACTCAGCAGGTCTGGCAGCATCGGCGGAGAAGAAAAGAGTTGACGTTTCGAGTCCTCATGACCCTTCGACAGAACTTGATAGAAGCAGATCATCAAAAGATGTCAACGACAATAGTACAATAGAACACATAGGTGTTAAAATTAAAGTTGGTGATATTATCTAAATGAATGTGCTAATTAAGAATGGATGGTAGGGCACTCAAGGTATAGCTCTAGTGGGTTTTTTTATATATATAATGGAAATAGGTGGGAAAAGGAAAATCTTTATAATTTATTGGAAAAAAAAGGGAAGGGGGAAACAGAAAGGGGGTGGGGATGGGGGAGGGAGCATACGACCTAAAGTTGTTGAATTCAATATTCAGTCCAGAAGGCTGTAAAGTCCCTAGTCGGAAGATGAGGTGTTGTTCCTCCAGTTTGCGTTGGGCTTCACTGTAACAATGCAGCAAGCCAAGGACAGACATGTGGGCAAGAGAGCAGGGTGGAGTGTTGAAATGGCAAGCGACAGGGAGGTTTGGGTCATTCTTGCGGACAGACCGCAGGTGTTCTGCAAAGCGGTCGCCCAGTTTAAGTTTGGTCTCTCCAATGTAGAGGAGACCACATTGGGAGCAACGGATGCAGTTGACTAAGTTGGGGGAAATGCAAGTGAAATGCTGCTTCACTTGAAAGGAGTGTTTGGGTCCTTGGACGGTGAGGAGAGAGGAAGTGAAGGGGCAGGTGTTGCATTTTTTGCGTGGGCATGGGGTGGTGCCATAGGAGGGGGTTGAGGAGTAGGGGGTGATGGAGGAGTGGACCAGGGTGTCCCGGAGGGAGCGATCCCTACGGAATGCCGATAAGGGGGGTGAAGAGAAGATGTGTTTGGTGGTGGCATCATGCTGGAGTTGGCGGAAATGGCGGAGGATGATCCTTTGAATGCGGAGGCTGGTGGGGTGATAAGTGAGGACAAGGGGGACCCTATCATGTTTCTGGGAGGGAGGAGAAGGCGTGAGGGCGGATGCGCGGGAGATGGGCCGGACACGGTTGAGGGCCCTGTCAACGACCGGGGGAGTAAAACCTCGGTTAAGGAAGAAGGAGGACATGTCAGAGGAACTGTTTTTGAATGTAGCATCATCGGAACAGATGCGACGGAGGCGAAGGAATTGAGAGAATGGGATGGAGTCCTTACAGGAAGCAGGGTGTGAGGAGCTGTAGTCGAGATAGCTGTGGGAGTCGGTGGGTTTGTAATGGATATTGGTGGACAGTCTATCACCGGAGATTGAGACAGAGAGGTCAAGGAAGGGAAGGGAAGTGTCAGAGATGGACCACGTGAAAATGATGGAGGGGTGGAGATTGGAAGCAAAATTAATAAATTTTTCCAAGTCCTGACAAGAGCATGAAGCGGCACCGAAGTAATCATTGATGTACCGGAGAAAGAGTTGTGGAAGGGGGCCGGAGTAGGACTGCAACAAGGAATGTTCCACATACCCCATAAAGAGACAGGCATAGCTGGGGCCCATGCGGGTACCCATAGCCACACCTTTTATTTGGAGGAAGTGAGAGGAGTTGAAGGAGAAATTGTTCAGTGTGAGAACAAGTTCAGGGTGGTGCTGTTGTTGTCTGGCGCACTGACCTCTACCTCGCGGAGGCTGAGCGTCAACTCGCAGACACTTCCTCCTACCTCTCCCTGGACCATGACCCCACCACTGAACATCAAGCCATTGTTTCCAGGACTGTCACTGACCTCATCTCCTCTGGGGATCTCCCTCCCACAGCTTCCAACCTGATAGTCGCCCAACCTCGGACGGCCCGCTTCTATCTCCTACCCAAAATCCACAAACAGAACTGCCCCAGTAGACCAATCGTCTCAGCTTGCTCCTGCCCCACAGAACTCATTTCTCGTTATCTTGACTCCCTTCTCTCTCCCCTTGTCCAGTCCCTTCCCACCTACATCCGTGATTCCTCTGACACCTTACGTCACATCAACAATTTCCAGTTCCCTGGCCCCAACCGCTTACTCTTCACCATGGACGTCCAATCCCTCTACACCTCCATCCCCCACCAGGATGGTCTGAGGGCCCTTAGCTTCTTCCTCGAACAGAGGCCCGAACAATCCCCATCCACCACTACTCTCCTCCGTCTGGTTGAACTTGTTCTCACACTGAACAATTTCTCCTTCAACTCCTCTCACTTCCTCCAAATAAAAGGTGTGGCTATGGGTACCCGCATGGGCCCCAGCTATGCCTGTCTCTTTATGGGGTATGTGGAACATTCCTTGTTGCAGTCCTACTCCGGCCCCCTTCCACAACTCTTTCTCCGGTACATCGATGATTACTTCGGTGCCGCTTCATGCTCTTGTCAGGACTTGGAAAAATTTATTAATTTTGCTTCCAATCTCCACCCCTCCATCATTTTCACGTGGTCCATCTCTGACACTTCCCTTCCCTTCCTTGACCTCTCTGTCTCAATCTCTGGTGATAGACTGTCCACCAATATCCATTACAAACCCACCGACTCCCACAGCTATCTCGACTACAGCTCCTCACACCCTGCTTCCTGTAAGGACTCCATCCCATTCTCTCAATTCCTTCGCCTCCGTCGCATCCGTTCCGATGATGCTACATTCAAAAACAGTTCCTCTGACATGTCCTCCTTCTTCCTTAACCGAGGTTTTCCACCCCCGGTCGTTGACAGGGCCTCAACCGTGTCCGGCCCATCTCCCGCGCATCCGCCCTCACGCCTTCTCCTCCCTCCCAGAAACATGATAGGGTCCCCCTTGTCCTCACTTATCACCCCACCAGCCTCCGCATTCAAAGGATCATCCTCCACCATTTCCGCCAACTCCAGCATGATACCACCACCAAACACATCTTCCCTTCACCCCCCTTATCGGCATTCCGTAGGGATCGCTCCCTCCGGGACACCCTGGTCCACTCCTCCATCACCCCCTACTCCTCAACCCCCTCCTATGGCACCACCCCATGCCCACGCAAAAAATGCAACACCTGCCCCTTCACTTCCTCTCTCCTCACCGTCCAAGGACCCAAACACTCCTTTCAAGTGAAGCAGCATTTCACTTGCATTTCCCCCAACTTAGTCTACTGCATCCTTGCTCCCAATGTGGTCTCCTCTACATTGGAGAGACCAAACGTAAACTGGGCGACCGCTTTGCAGAACACCTGCGGTCTGTCCGCAAGAATGACCCAAACCTCCCTGTCGCTTGCCATTTCAACACTCCACCCTGCTCTCTTGCCCACATGTCTGTCCTTGGCTTGCTGCATTGTTACAGTGAAGCCCAACGCAAACTGGAGGAACAACACCTCATCTTCCGACTAGGGACTTTACAGCCTTCTGGACTGAATATTGAATTCAACAACTTTAGGTCGTAAGCTCCCTCCCTCATCCCCACCCCCTTTCTGTTTCCCCCTTCCCTTTTTTTTCCAATAAATTATAAAGATTTTCCTTTTCCCACCTATTTCCATTATATATATAAAAAAAC
Source organism: Carcharodon carcharias (assembly GCF_017639515.1). Taxonomy (NCBI): domain Eukaryota; kingdom Metazoa; phylum Chordata; class Chondrichthyes; order Lamniformes; family Lamnidae; genus Carcharodon; species Carcharodon carcharias. The sequence goes on along the minus strand of NC_054477.1, from coordinate 70,569,312 downwards.
CCACTAGAGCTATACCTTGAGTGCCCTACCATCCATTCTTAATTAGCACATTCGTTTAGATAATATCACCAACTTTAATTTTAACACCTATGTGTTCTATTGTACTATTGTTGTTGACATCTTTTGATGATCTGCTTCTATCACTGCTTGTTTGTCCCTACAACCACACACCCCCACCCCCCCTCCACCTCTTTGTCTCTCTATCTCTCCGCCCCCCACACACACCTTAAACCAGCTTATATTTCAACTCTTTCTTGGACTCGAACGCAAGTTCTGTCGAAGGGTCATGAGGACTCGAAACGTCAACTCTTTTCTTCTCCGCCGATGCTGCCAGACCTGCTGAGTTTTTCCAGGTAATTCTGTTTTTGTTTTGTAAAAAATTTGAGGTTTGGTTCTTGATAAAGTTCTCAAAAGTGAATTTTCATTTTAAAAGGTCTGACAACATTTGGCACTAATACAAATGCTGCAAGCTTTTGTGTTTGTAAGTCTGTTCCCAAAATATGAAGCTAAACTCAAGACCTTGGCAAAGTTTGGCAGAAATCCAATTTTTGGCCGAGTTAATGAATCTGGGATAATTCTAAAAGAAAATAGTCAGACACGATTTAGTGGGTTACTTTTAAGACAATAAAATCTTTGAGAAGAAGAAAAGGAAGCAAAACATGTCAATACTTGATTTCTGTTTTTAAAGCTGTTATGAGAATATTTTATTTATTTTAAAGTCTCTCCAGGCAACCTGAACAAGATAAGATGGTAGCTGTTGCAAGTGTAAACTGGGATGAGGAAAGTAGGAGAATGAGTCAGGGAAAGAGGACATAATGTACAAGCTGTTTTAAGGGAAATGAATTTGATAATCTGGCCATCAACTGAGGCATTGGAACTACACGGGGGAGATAAGCAAAGATCTAGAGACAGAGATCCCCATTGAAATGGAATAGTTAATATGGCCTAAAGAGTAAGGAAACATTTTAAACAATCAAGAAATAGAGAAACTGAACTCATGAGAACCTTAGGATGATCATGGTCAGGAAAAAAAAACTTAGAGGTAAAACTATGAGGAATCTGTAGTTCAGGAATTGAAATGTAAGGAGAAATAATGCTTAACACCAATTTCCACAAGATGGATACAGGTAAAGGGAAAGCTGGAAAAAGGCCTTACAATGCAACCATCACCTTTCCTGCCCATACCACCCCCAGTCTACTGGGGCGGTGGAAAGACAAAATGGTATTCTGAAAAACAAACTAGCTAAATTATGTGAAGATATCAATTTGAAAGGGCCTGAAGCTCTACCCTTGGTGCTCATGACTATGCGCTCTCACCCTAACTGTCTCAAGAGCTTGCATATACAGGTAGTGGAAGCTCAGAAAAAGCCCACCATTGAAGACTGCCATCAATACCAGCCTGGGGACCTAGTCCTAGTAAAGACCTTCAGGAGAAAGAACTGTTTGGAACCTCGATGGGAAGGGTCTTTCCAAGTCCTGCTCACCACCCATATTGCTGTGAAGGTTGAAGGACGCCCTTGTGGATCCACGCATCACACGTCAAGCGGACGCTTGACCTCAGACGGAAGTGCTTGTGCAAGAACTTTAACTGAGCCATCGGAATGCTGACTCTGATTTGGATCCTGTCCTGCGTGGTCCTTGCGGGGGCATGGAATACCAATTCTGCGGTTCAATGAATACAGGCCGTAGCCTTGCAAGTTCATCGGATTGAATGTTGGATTTGTACTCATTTTTCTCCATGCAAGACAGCAGCTGAATTGCATGAGAGGGTGGAAATGACCCTACCTTGTGCTGCTAACAACTCGAATGGCCCTGAAGATTAAAGGGAAGGAAGATTGGGTCCACACCACTCGTTGTAAAAAAAAACATTGTCCGGCAATCCTATAACCGTCGTTACCAGTGAACTAATTTGCATTATGTATCAGATACTGCCTTTTGCTATATTCTGTCTTTTTGCTATATTTTGTGGGGTGTACCCAAAGGATTCTCACCCCAACACCTTTTTGTCTTTATGCCGCGCCTATGCTAGACAAGTAGGACAGGGTGCCTGTTGAATATGTGCCCAGACTCCCCAACATGGAGGTGAGTCAAGCGCCTATCAGGCAAAACCAATGACTGAGGAAGAAGTGAAGGATCTCACAAATTTCCTCACCCGTCAGATGATGCAGAATCCAATATGTTCAGGGGATGGTTCCGTCGCTCTCCACCTGCTAATGGGTGGAACTATACAGATCATGGCATAAGAATCAAACCTCCTCAGGGGCTGATAAATGCCACCTATTGGTGTTCAAACCTTGCAACCAGTACCTATAACCTGGGACAGCATGTTATGGATAAAGTGCGAGAAATAAAGAAAGTTGGAAAGATCAAGCACTTTTTATAACAGGGATTCCTGGTGGGCTACAGTAATGGGGTGGTTCTCCGATTGGGGAAGTTGGCTGCAGTATGTTTTAATCGAGTTAGTTTTAATAGGTGTTATAGGGTGTTGTGCATGTGCTACTTTGAGGATTTGCTGTATCCGGTGTATTAATGGAGCCAAGAATGGAGTCACCACTGGATTAGGAGGAGCTCCCATTGTCCCTCAATTGGTACGCACCCGCCCCAGTGAAACCCACTGGTGGGGAGAAAAAGTTTACCCTGCCAGGGATCAGCCTTTTCCTTATGGTTATGAGCTCCCTTTTGATGATGAAGATACTATTCCTCATTGGTATTAATCTAAAAGATTAACAAGGAGGGATTGTGGAAGAATAAAATACATCTATACTTGTGAGAGAAATAAACTTAAAATACATGTATAATGAAATTACTGTAGAATGTCCCCAAACAGTCATGCAGCCAGCACATAAATTAGCAAATCAAAGGGCCAGTGCTACCTTCCCAGACTAAGGGGCTCTGGATGTCAGATACGGTGGCAAAATCTAAGAAAAAAACTATTGTGTGTGCATTGCCCAGGATATGTAACCAATTAGCACTATCTATTTGCTGAACCATCGACATTGTCCTGTCTACTTGCTAAACCATTGACATTGTCCTATCTATTTGCTAAACCATTGACATTGTCCTGTCTAATTGTTAAATCATTAACACTGATCGCTATCCTTTGAAGCCATTTGAAACTATTGTAATTGCCCAAGTTTCTGTCACGAACCTTTTGCTTTATCTATGTGTGTAAAGAGGTGTTAGTCAGAGTGCCGGCTAGCTCCGTTGTATGCTGTTGGGCTGTCCGTGATATCACGATTATAATAAAAGGCTTCCGAGACAAACCTCCTGGGTCTGAGTGTTTACTCCGTTTTTCCGCAACAAAGGGGAACAGCTGCTCCCTATCCACCCTGTCCATGCCCCTCATAATATTGTACACCTCGATCGGGTCTTCTCTGCTTCAACAAAAACAATCCAAGTCTATCCAACCTCTCTTCATAACTTAAATGTTTCATGCCAGGCAACATCCTGGTGAATCTCCTCTGCACCCCCTCCAGTGCAATCACATCCTTCCTATAATGTGACGACCAGAACTGCACACAGCACTCCAAGGTTCTATACAACTCCAACATGACCTCCCTACTTTTGTAATCTATGCCTCGCTTGATAAAGGCAAATGTCCCATATGTCTTTTTCACCACCCCACTAACATACCCTTCAGAGATCACACCAAGGTCCCTTTGTTCCTCAGAACTTCCTAGTGTCATGCCGTTCATTGAATACTTCCTTGTCAAATTATTCCTTCCAAAGTGTATCACCTCACACTTTTCAAGGTTAAATTCCATCTGCCACTTATCTGCCCATTTGACCATCTCAACTATATCTTCCAGTAGCCCAAGACACTCAACATCACTGTTAACCACCTGGCCAATCTTTGTGTCATCCGCAAACTTACTAATCCTACCCCCCACATAGTCATCTATGTTGTTTAAATAAATGACAAATAATAGGGGACCCAGCACAGATCCCTGTGGTATGCCACTGGACACTGGCTTCCAGCCACTAAAGCATCCTTCTGTCATCACCCTCTGTCTCCTACAACTAACCCAATTTTGAATCCACCTTATCAAATTACCTTGTATCCCATGTGCATTTGCCTTCTTTATAAGTCTCCCATGTGGGACCTTGTCAAAGGCTTTGCTGAAATCCATATAAACTACATTAACTGCAGTACCCTCATCTACACACCTGGTCACCTCCTCAAAAAATTCAATCAAATTTGTTAGGCATGATCTCCCTCTGACAAAGCCATGCTGACCATCCCTGATCAAACCTTGCCTCGCCAAGTGGAGATAGATTCTCTCCTTCAGAATTTTCTCCAATAGTTTCCCTACCACTGACATGAGACTCATGTGGCCTGTAGTTCCCTGGATTATTTCTACAACCCTTCTTAAATAGCAGAACCACATTAGCTGTTCTCCAGTCTTCTGGCACCTCCCCCGTGGCCAGAGAGGAATTAAAAATTTGGGTCAGAGCTCCTGCGATCTCCTCCCTTGCCTCCCTCAGCAGTCTGGGACACAAATCATCCGGACCTGGAGATTTGTCCATTTTTAAGCCTGCTAACAGCTCCAATACCTTATCACTCCCTACATCAATTTGCTTAAAACCTCACAGTCTCTCTCCCCGAGTTCAATACCTTCATCCTCGTTCTCTCGGGTGAAGACGGATGTGAAGTATTCATGCAACACTCTAGCGATGTCCTTTGGCTCCACCCACAGATTGCCCCCTTGGTCCCTCTTTCCCTGGTTATCTTCTTCCCATTGATATACTTATAGAATATCTTGGGATTTTTCCCTACTTTTACCAGCCGGAGCTTTCTCATATCCCCTCTTTGCTCTCCTAAGTGCTTTCTTAAGCTCCACCCTGCACTTTCTGTACTCCACTAATGCCTCCGCTGATTTGCTTCCCTTGTACCCGCTAAAAGCCTGTCTTTTCCTTCTAATCGTAACCTGAATATCTCTGGTCACCCATGGTTCTCTGGGCTTGTTACTCCTTCCTATCACCCTAGAGGGAACATGTTGAGCCTGTACCCTCCCCATTTCCTTTTTGAATGCCCCCCACCCCCCCCATTGCTCCTCTGTCGACTCCCCACAAGTAGCTGTTTCTATGTGCTCATTTACCATTGCCAGTCTATTATGTTCCACTTAAGGAAGCCATAGATATTTGCACTGCAGCACTATACCATGGTGCACATAAGGTTACTTAATAAGATAAGAACCCATGGTGTTGGGGGTAGTATATTAGTGTGGACAGAGGATTGGATAACTAAGAGAAGACAGAGAGTTGAGATAAGGGGTGCATTTTCAGGATGGCAACCTGTAACTGGTGGAGTGCCACAAGGATCAGTGCTGGGGCCTCAATTATTTACAATATATATTAATGACTTAGATGAGGGAAGTGAATGTACTATCGCCATGTTTGGGGATGACACAAAAATAGGCAGGAAGGCAAGTGGTGAGGATGACACAAGGAGACTACAGAGGGATATAGACAGGTTAAGTGAATGGGCAAAAACTTGGCAGATGGAATATAATGTGGGAAAACGTGAGATTATGCACTTTGGCAGGAAGAATAGAGGAGCTGAATATTATTTAAATGGAGAAAGACTGCAGAAGGCTGCGGCACAGAAGGATTTGGAAGTCCTTGTGCATGAATCCCAAAAAGCTGACATATAAGTTCAACAGGTAATAGGGAAGGCAAATGGAATGTTGGCCTTTATTTCAAAGGGAATGGAGTATAAAAATAGGGAATTCTTGCTAAAACTATACAAGGCTTTAGTTAGGCCACACCTAGAATACTGTGAACAATTTTGGTCCTCTTATCTAAGGAAAGATACAATAGCATTGGAGGCAGTCCAGAGAATGTTCATTGGGTTGATCCCAGGTATGGAGGGACTTTCTTATGAGGAGAGGTTGTGTAGGTTGGGCCTCTACTCATTGGAATTTAGAAGAATGTGAGGCGACCTTATTGAAACATATAAGGTTCTTAGGGGGCTTGATAGGGTAGATGCTGAGAGGTTGTTTCCCCTTGAGGGAGGGTCTAGGACCAGAGGGCATAATCTCAGAGTAAGGGGGCACCCATTTACAACAGAGATAAGGACGAATTTCTTCTCTCAGAGGGTACTCAATCTGTGAAATTCTTCACTGCAGAGGGCCATAGAAGCTGGGTTGTTAAGCATATTCAAGGCTGAGACAGACAGATTTTTAATCCATAAGGCATTCAAGGGTTACGGGGAAAAGGCAGGAAAGTGGAGTTGATAATTATCAGATCAGCCATGATCTCATTGAATGGCAGAGCAGATTCGATGGGATGAATGGCCTACTTCTGCTCCTACGTCTTATAGTCTTATGACCTAGACCCGACACCATTGTGTGAACGAATATTCATTGAGGTTATGAACTTGGCAACTCGCGCAGTTGAGTTCAGTTTTAACAACACCATGTATGACCAAATAGATGGTGTTGCCATGGGATCCCCTCTAGGCCCAGCTCTTGTTAACATCTTTGTCGAGTTCCATGATAAACGTGTCTTCGATGCAATGACACCTAACCGCCTACCTCTCGCATATTTGCGACATGTGGATGATATATTTGCTTTATTTAAACAAAAGCTGCATGTAATAATTTCCTTACATGTCTTAATGGGCTCCATCCTGCACTCAAATTCACCTTTGACATGGAACAGTCAAATGAACTCCCTTTCCTTGACATACTAGAAGATTGAAGCTCCTTTTTTTCCTAACTGGTGTAGTTGGAAATTTGAATCTCAGTGCTTGCAATTTCTGAAATCCATTTATCTGCTTTGGGAAAATGTTGACGTCTTTCGCTCAGACTGCCTTAAAGACAATTTCACCGAAGTGAGTAATTCCATTTTAAGAAAAAGGGAAATGGAGGCAGAGTTGGAATTTTGCTGAGTGTAATTAAGCAGTCTTTGTGATGGAAAAGTTAGGAAGTATTCAGTCCAACTGAACATTGAACAGGACCCCATGGTTGCCAATAGTTTATTTTCATCCTGAGATGATGGCCAGGGAGCATGGTGGAATTTGTGGCAGCAGAATGAATTTGTGGCCAGCATGCCAACACTGATGACTTTGTCCTTCTCAATATTTAGCTGGAGGAATTTATGACTTACCCAAGAGTAGATATCGATCAAGTAGACTGAAAGCAAAAAGTGGGCAAGAGTGGATGTGCTAAGGTATGGCAGGATGTCACCAGAGTGCATGTGGAAGCTGATCGCATATCTGTGGATGATGTCACAGAAGTAGCATGTGGCTAAAGAAGAATAGGGGACTAAGGATAAATCCATGAGGTTACAGTGTGGAAGCAAAATGAGAAGCTAATTCTGGATCTGTGCTTAAATACACTTAAATAGACAGCAATGTGAGCATTGCCATGGAGGTGGTCTACGGAAGAAAACAGTTGTAGAAGAACAGTGTGATCAGCTACATGGAACACAGTGGAGAGCACAGGAATGTAATTCGTGACTTTCATTGCTACCATTTCTGGACTATAAGAATGGCAGATCCTGGACTTGAGGGAGTCAAACAGGCAGATTAGACACAGTTGAGCAAAGAGGTGGCAGGGTCTGACACATTTGAAGAAAGGAAAGTTGGAGATGGAGTAATTATTGGAATGAAGTGGGCTTTCTTTAAGGATGGGTGAATAGGTTGGTTTTGAAGGGGGAAGTTGGTGCCTGAGGAAATCTAAGTTTTGACAGCTGCACTTGCATAGGGAGCGAGAAGGAAGATTTACAATCGCAACGTTGATTGGCGATGGGGTTGAAGGACTAGGAGGAAGATTTTATCGATGAGAAAAACTTGGAGAGGGTGACAAAAGATGCTAGGATGGAACCTACACAGAACTGGAATCAGGGCTGGAGTGGGGAAGAGATTGGAGAGACTTTGGGGTATGTTGACAGATGGCCTTGATTTTGGTGATGTGAAATCCATGATGTCCTTGTGTTGGTTGTTTATGTTAGTGTTTAAAGAGAGAATGGAGGTTTAGGAGAGTGATGTTGAAGGGAAAAAGGAACCTGAGTTGGAATAGCTGGCAGTTTCCTTGAAAAGAACAAAGTATGATAATGCTTAGTGTGGTCACGGTAGTCTGGTGATGAACAGTTAGACCAATTTTGTGGAACCTACATTTGAATTAACTTCAAAAAACCTAGAATTCCATATATTAATGCAATCGCTTGTAGATGAGAGGGGTAGATTGGTAAAGGGGTTAAAAACAGAATGATCCAGAATTGCAACAGCAACAACATAGGGCAGGATTTTCCCGTAGGCGAGTGGGAGGCGGGGCCTGCCTGCAGACGCATAAAATGACTTGCAGTGACGTCAGGCAGAAGTCCCGATGTCACCGCGCCCCATTTAAATTTTCAGGTAGGTGGGGGCTCAGCAAAATCAGCTGTACACTCGCCGACCTTAAGGTTGGCGGGCAGGCCAAGAGGCCCGGCAGGAATTAGAGAAAGCATGAAACATCATCCACAGGCGGGATGCGGTTTCATGTAGGTTTTTAAAAATTTTAAGTTTTTAAAAAGTTATGGGCATGTCCCAACTCATGTGATAATGTCACATGAGGGGACATGTCAGGAATTTTTTTTTTCTCTATTTTTAATATTTTTTACTGTAGAGCCGATCTTCCTGAGGCAGCACTTAGCCTCAGGGAGATGAGTGCACTCTTTCGTGCGCATGCGCGAAAGAGCACACTCTCGGGTTTAGGGATTCCCCCCGCCCGCACAGAGACCCCACATTGCTTCTGTGCAGATGTCACGCTGAACGGGCCTTAATTGGCCTACCCTTGTAAAATGGCCCCGATTGGGGCCGCCGATTGGAGAGTGCGCCGGCACTTTAACTTCCCCCAAACATGGCGAAAATCCTGCCCATAAACTGGGCAGTCATTTTACTATTATTCATTCAGCACTATTACCCAAAACAAATTTCACCATCTTTATATCACACCGCACACCTAGAACCAGATTTTTGCTCCCAGGTCATGTGCGCAGGGATGGGAGAACTCCCAGCTCTGCAAACCTGACCTTTAAAGTTGGTGACCCGTGGTTCCAATTTTCATTCTGTGGGGGTTAGGCTGGATTAGAAGTCAGACCCGCCATCCCCAGAACCAGTGCAGAGACTACCATGTACGGAGGTGGGCAGGATAAGTCCTGCCTCTGTGCTCTGGCCCCTTGTTGAATTCCATTAAAAAAATTAAGTCAAAAAACAACCCTCCAGCCTTCACCATCATCCCCCACACACACTCCCCATGCCATATCCATGCCAACCTATGCCAACTCATAAACCCCACCCACCCCATGGCCCCTTATACCCCCTATGACAATACATGCTCCTCTACCCACCCCCATGGCCCTTTATACCCCCTATGCCAATCCATGCCCCCCACTACCACCCTTTGCCCTTAGCCCCTCCACCCCAACACACTTAGTAGCCACCATGGGAAAACCTCAGGAGCCATGCTGACATAAAATAAATTATGTGTTGATTGACAATGTCACTATTTTGAACAAAAAAAACACTCTCATTGATAAAAGTAACACAAAACATAGGAACTCCTTCAAATAATCTGCTATGAAAATAAATATTTCCATTCTATAGCCGCTTGGAGCTGTCGATCAAACTGCTCATTTAACAGGCATCCCACTGTGATAATGTTAATTTGTAAAATCAGTCATTGCAGCATAAATTCTATAATGATAGCCCACATGCTTACGTCAACAGACAGAATGAAATATCAAGTGCTGACTTTTTTTTGAACTCCAGACTGTTTTTCAAATTTAAAGCTCAGCAGAGTTAAATCCATTGACAGCTTTGACAGTTCCAATGAGTTTTGACAGTTATTTGGCATCTTTGACAGTTCCAATGAATTTATACACTTTTTATGCACAATCATGTTTACTATTAACAATCCCAAAGGGTGCCTTACCTCTCCCAAAGGTGTCTTGGGACAACATCCAAAGGGGAATCTTACCTCTCCAAAGGGTTCCCATGCTATCCAAATGAATCCACCTAGTTCAGACCAGCCCTTACCTGGTCTAATATGCACATGCTGGGTTTCACGCTCCTGGGGCAGAATTTTCCATTTGTCGGGCGGGCGGGCCTGACCCAATCGCAGGCGGGCACAGAGCTAATCACCGCCAGTGATCGGGGCCGCACCTCCATTTTTCGTGAGCGGGCCAATTAAGGCCCACCCAGCGTGACATCCACCAGGAAGCACGATGCGCTCCCTGTGCAGGTGGGGGAGAATCCCTAAAATCGAGAGTGGGCTCTTTCAGGCATGTGCACGAAAGAGCGCACATCTCCCTGAGGCTAAGTGCAGCCTGAGGGAGATCGGCTCGACTTATAAAAATATTAAAAATAGAGAAAACAAAAATCCCTTACATGTCCCCTCATGTGACGATGTCACATGATTTGGGATATGTTCATAATTTACAGAGCAACTTTAATACAATTTTTAAAACCCTACATGAAACCTCATCCTGCCGCTGGATGAGGTTTCATGTTTTTTCTAGTTGCCGCCAGGGCTTCTGGCCTGCCCACCAACGTTAAGGTGGAAAATTTAAATGGGGTGGGGTGACGTCGGGGGTTCCGCCCAGTGTCATCCTGCATCATTTTATGCGTTGGCGAGTGGGCCCTGCCTCCCGCTCGCCGACGGTAAAATTCTGCCCCTGGTGTATCAATATCCTACTTCAGTGGAGGCAGCTGGGGATTTAAATGAGCAGCTGCCTCCATAAACCACTCATGAGTGATCCCCAGCCCAACTCCAGAACCACTCCTGCAAAAATAGGAAGTGCCATGTTTGGGGGCGGGACTTAGGATTCCTGGCTCATCCGCCATTTTCACCATGACAGAAAGCCTCTTCATTGTGGTGAAAACCTGGGCCCTAATAGATAAATCTGAAAACTAGAATCCCGGTGCATGATTTGGTGCTCAAAATAAGGGGTCAGAGATTTTAAGAAACTTAAGATCAATAAATGTACTCAACGCAACATGGTATTTGTGTATAAATCCATTATTTTAAGTAATCCAACTTTGCGAGCTATATAGTGCAACCATTAGGCCATAAAGAACATTTTGCATTCCATAGGTAAACATCTGCTTAACACAATAGTAATTTTCTGACTCTTTCCTGGTCTGTACTTAATGCAAATTGACAGAGCGTTTCATTTTAGTCAACTGTAAAAGAGGATGAGCTCATCATTCTTCTACCATATTCAATAAGTAAAACCATTACTTCTCCTGTGTTTTACTTCCTGTACGTCTCAAACCAAACATATTACTATTGTAATCGATTCAGGCCATAGTTAAACATGAAGGCCTGATTTAAAAACCCTCCACAGGTTTCATTATTTGGCAGCTTTCCCAGGCATTCAGCGCTCAATATGAGAGACTGTCCAATAACTTTCCTTTTAATGCCGGGAACTGTTCCCTACTGACCCCAGTGGCAGCCTCCAGCTGCCCAAAATCCTGTTTCTACATGTCAGCCTTCACATTATTGCTGTTGGGATTGGGCAAGATTCAGCATTCTCAAACCCAAATGGTCCTAAAATCTTTTAAAATAAAACCTAAAGGGAGATCAAATGATAAGGCATCACATTCTCATGGCCATGCAAGCCTGCACCTTAGTTCAGCCCTCACCTGCTGCACTTATGCTCCCAATTAAGATCAATGCTTAACAGTTTAAACAACTGCAGATTTGTACAGATTTGGATAAATTTGTAAGGAGTGAGATTGGTCTTTGTCAGTAGCGCAAAGTTGGCTCATAATGAATCAGCAGCTGATTTTACGCACTGTCTGATTTTCCCTTCCATTATGGCCAATGAATCAAAAATCAACTATAGTAAAATAGGCTACTAATTCACCAAGAGCCCATACCACAAGTTGCCAAAAAACAATTTTGCCTCCATACACTCTGCAGTCCCAATTTTAACTCAGTCGGCATAATGAAGTGAGCAGTTAAAGTGATAGTTAAAGCGGCAGTCATTACTTTCTTGATGCATTCCTGTCCAATGTCACTTCAACTCGAGGATAAAACATTCGAGGGATCTGAAGCATTAGGTGTATTTTTGCTAAGTTGAGAGAAAGCAGCATTTGTGATCACTGTTTGCAGCTCACTGCTTGGTGCTTGGCTTAGACGCAAAGATGCAGCTCAGGCCAAATAGTTATAATTAAGTCTTGGAAACCCTATGAAATTGTCATGTTATAATTGACCATCAAGTTCTCTATTGAGCTAATGGTCAATCAATGTGCTGAAAACCTCCTGATGTCTATACCATCAATCTCTCCAGGATGTTCTGAATGACATTAGAAACTTCCTGCAGCATGTTTTAGGTGTGTATAGTGGACTTCTGCAACATAAGAATGATATGCATGGAAACAATAAGCACTGCCTCCACATGAAATCAATGCTACTGAATCATTGTTCTTTTGAGATCTGTGTCTCTAAGTTCCCCAGCCAAGGTACATAATTTCTCTATCCTCACTGGAGGAAAGGCATTTTCCCATTCCTATGGTGGAATTTAATGGGACCCTTGGGAGACAGTTGGGAGATGGAGAGGGGAGGAGCCAGAGAATTGGAAGGAAAGCCTTCCCGACATTGTGGAATTCTCTCAGCAGCGGAGAAGGTCAAGAATGGCCTTTCTGCCCAGAGGCCAATTGAGGCCCTTAAGTAGCCAGTTAAGGGCCACTTAAAGGTCTCATCCCAGGGGAGTCCTACCCTGCTTGGGGGAGCCTACCCAGTAAAATCTGGAAGCCTCCCTGTGACCGTGGCAGGGTCTCCTGACAGGGCACTCTGTGGCCCATAGAGCACCCTCTTGTCATCAAGGGCTGCACCTGCAGGAACAGCCCTCACCAACCATAGGCGCCCTCTGCACATCCTGCCTGCCTGGCCCTGGCAACCCCAACCCATTTACCTTGACCTGAGGGCCGCATCCATGCTGCAGTTCTGGGCCAGGTGAAGTACCAGCAGCGGCCACCACTCCCAGTGGGGGTTGCACTGCTGAGACTGAAGAGTTGTCAGCCCTCTAAATGGCCGTTGTCTCTTAGAGGTGGGATATTGTCCCTTAAAGGGACAGGAGAATTGATGGCAGCTTATTTGCTGTCTGATTGCCACAGAATCCCATCAGGACTCCCTGGACTGGCCAAGGTGAGGTTTCTTCAGGTTTCCAGTGTGCCATTAGGGCCACTGCAACCCCCGCAAAATACAGCCCCTAAATTCTTATTCTCACTAGTGTTTAATGCCTCACTCAATGAAAACTTCATTGTTTTCCTGTCCCTATCCAGAGATTCTTATCCATTGTGTAAAAAAACCCTTATGCTTATATAACACCTTTCATGACCTCAGGATGTCCCAAAACACTTTACAATTGAAGCAAATTTTGAAATTAATCCCTGTTGTAATAACAAAACATGGCAGCCAAACTGCACACACAAGGTCCCACAAAAAGCAATGAGATAATGGGCATATAATGGGATAAAAATTTGTTTGCATTGTTAATTGGGTACAGGACTCACAATTCAAAACCTGACTCCACTGGTTCTGTTGGAGGTGGCCAGCATACAAATTTGGTGCTGCCGCCGGATTTACATGAGTAACATACAGTTCAGCATCTCACATGCTGATGGCTTCCTCAGTGCTTAGCAGGGAACCAAACAGTGATGTACTGAGACCAAGTAGTACAGCCAACCTTCTATTCTTAAAGGTATTCTTTCCCTCTTAAAGTGAAGCTGCACTGAATGACAGGAGGCTGCTGCTGAATACTATTGCTGCAATTCTAAACAAGGGAACCAGAGTGGTGAGGAGGCTGTAGAGCATTGTTCCTTCTAAGCTGCGCCGCTGGCAGCCAAAAATTCCAGTACATGGTTGCACAAAAAAATTTAAAGGGCTCTTGCACTTAAACAAATCACACATGCGCTACAAAAAGAATAGAGAAAGCTTTGCTCCAGAGCTGCACCTGTGGTGCTGGAGGCCATGGAGGAGAGAGGCCATGGACCCACAGGGAGCCAGGAGGCCCTCAAGTATAACCCTCAGAAGGGTTTGGGAGCAGGTGACCAGGGAGGTCAATTCCCAGTATTTGGACCTGATGACCTGGCAGCAGTGCCACAAGCCTAAGAACCTCACATGGGTGGTCATGGTCAGTGAATGCATCTTCACATGACATCTCGTACTCACTGCCTCACCAGCCTCTAATGTTGCTCAATACACCACATCCCTATCACTCATTCAACAGGGGGGTCCCTGGTGAGACCTCAATGCTAAAATTACCAGTTTTCAAGGATTCATCAACAAAGTACACATCAGCAGCACGGATGAAAATTCCATGAGTTTTGATATGCCCAATAACTGAACCATGGAGTGGAAAGGTTCAAAAACAGTTCTTGTGAAAACCACAGGACATGAGAAGACAAGATTCACAGCCCATGTGCAAATATAGCAAGACCTGGTCAATATCCAGGTTTGGGTTGAAAAGTGGCAAGTGCCAGGCAATAACTATCTCCAACAAAAGAGAATCTAGCCATCAGCCCTTGACATTCAATGGCATTACCATCACTGAATCACCCACTATCAACATTCAGGGATTGCCATTGACCAGAAACTGAGCTGGGCTAACCATATAAATACTGTGGCAACAAGAGCAGGTCAGAAGCTAGGAATCCTGTGGTGAGTAACTCACCTCCTGACTCCCCAAAGCCTGTCCACCATTTACAAGGCACAGGTCAGGAGTGTGGGGATACTCTCCACTTGCCTGGATAAGTGCAGCTCCAACAATACTCAAGAAGCTTGACAAAGAAACAGGACAAAGCAGCCCACTTGAATGGCATCCCATTTACAAACATTCACTCCCTCTACCACTGGTGCAGCAGTGTGCACCATCTACAAGATCCACTGTAGGAACTCACAGAGGTTCCTTAGATAGCACCTTTCAAACCCATGACCATTACCATCTAGAAGGACAAGGACAGCAGACACATGGGAAGACCATTACCTGGAAGTTCCCCTCCAAGCCACTCACCATTCTGACTTGGAACTTTATTACCGTTCCTTCACTGTTGCTGGGTCAAAATCCTGGAACTCCCTCCCTGACAGCGCTGTGGGAGTTCCTACAACACATGGACTGCAGAGGTTCAAGAAGGCAGCTCACCACCACCTTCTCAAGGGCAATTAGGCTTAGCCAGTGACTGAATTTTTAAAAATTCACAGTGGTACCAGCCTACATGGCCGACAGAACAAAACAGAAAACTATAGTAGTTTTTAAACATAAAACCATGCCGAAAAGCAAATTCCCTGCAGAAGTTTTTATGCTTGTCCATGACAATGGTTCAATGGATGATGATAGACTGATGTTGTGGAGGTGGGACTAGAAATTCCCACTGAGTGTCAGTGGACTTATTGCTGGTCTGCTAAATGCTCTGTCCTGCCAGCAACGGGTCCTGCCCAATCCTAGCCAATGTGTGGAATAGATATCCTGGTTCCCTAATCAAAGAGCCCAGCTTATTAGTGTGGGACCTATTCAGATCCCATATAACCGATTAAATCAACAGGCGCCTGTGAAGAAGTAACACTCAAATTGTAATTATAGCAGAGGGTCTAATGTTCATAGTTCAAGCTTTGGATATGTCCCTCAAAAAGCCATTCAAGGATCCCGTTCTCTCTGAATGGAATAAATGTTGGTTATTACAGAAAAAACCTTCACAAAGGGTGGAAATAGGCACACTGTCCTGCTTAATGATTTGTGTGAGTTTGTCATCAAGTCATGGAATCCTATTAATGTATAAACGGTTATCAAAGCATTCAAAGAAGGCCAAATATCAAATTCAATGGATGGAGAAAAAGATGGTTTGTTGTGGAGGAATGATTCTGAAACTGAAACCATCAAATCTGATTCACAGTGGAATACTTACAAAGATGCCATAGCCAAAGTGACCCATAAATTCGAAGAACTCTTTGCATCCAATGGCAAAGACGATGAATTTAACAGTTTTTAAAATGTTTTGATTGCGGTTAAAGGCATCCTTGTAGAATTAATTCATTCAATAAAACATGTCACATTGATTTAATTTGAATAAACGGAGTTGTGTATTTTTTCATATTTCAAAATGGCGACCACCTACACCGATGGTTCACATTTTATTCCCGGCATATAAGTCAATCCCCATTTTTGGAAGAATTTTTTTGAGGCTTCAAAGGTCAACTTATATGCTGCCATCTACAGTTTTTCATGAGGCGATCTTGGAAGACCCACTGCAACTGAACATTATGCAATTCAATGCACGTTATCATAACTGGGATTGGAAAGTTGGCCTTTGTACATATCCTAGATTCAGCAGCCATAATTTCTTTCTCCCCTAGTCTGATGTGGGTTCTTCATAGTCTGCTTCAAATTCAAGAGGGCTGTTCTGTTCTTCTGTGGAAAACTAGGCTTGGACTAAGGTGAGAAATCTATCTTAGAATTTAGGCTGTATTTACACATAAGCAATTAAGGTGACTTTGAAGACGCTGTAATACTTCACTCAACATCTGAAAACATTTTAAACTAGCAGCAAAATATATAGATCAATAACCAAAGATGTCCCTTGCTACTCTGAACTGTGATATTAAAATGGACTCTTGCCTAAAAATTCTTCCATTCTCTAATCAGAGGAAATTTGAGGTCTCCGTACATTTGGAACACACTTTAAAAGCTTTAATTGTAAAGGTCAGTGCTTCTGTGGTTAGTAGTTGAAAACGTAGCTGGGATTCACTTCTGTGCAGCTGGGACAGTTATGGTGGATGTTTTTCTGAACAAGGATGTATGGCAAGATATTGGACTGATTAGTACTGTATTTTTGGGTGCTACCAGTGTCCTTAGAACTTCAAAACGTGCACATGTTTGGGCAAATTGCAGGGGGCTGTATCTGCACAGCATGCTCAGGGAGCAATGTTCCTACCTGAAGCTAAGTGAGAAACAATGTGGGAGACACCTGTTCTTCAGTAACTTTGTCCTCACTGAAAATTGCCACAGGCTACAGCCACAACCACAGCCTCAGAGCTGGCAAGGACTGAATTTCCAGTGGCTGTGACTGTGGCTATGATCTTTTACGCGTCTGGTTCCTTACAGGCTGGAAATGGAGATATTTGCAACACCTCACAGATTGCTAGCTTCTATTTGGTAAAGGAGGTCACTGAGGCTCTTTATTCATTGAGAGCTAATTACATTTCATTTTGTCTTTCCAGAGAAAAGCAGGCAGAGCAAGTACAGGGCTTCTTTAGGAATTCAGGCTTCCCCATGCTGCAGGGTGACATGACATTGACTGCATGCACATCACGTTGTGGGGCCTACAATCCAACTCTGCCCCATATGCCGGAGCTGAAAGTGATTCCACAGCAAATCATGCAGGTCCATGCTTGATATCTTGGCAGCAATCACGGTGCCTTCATTCTGCAGCAGCCCACTGTGCCAGCTGCAGTTGAGTCACCACACCAAGCAGATGGATGCTGAGCGATAAGGACACTCTGCTGATCACAGGGCTAATGAATTCAGGGTGCAGCCCACACACACATGCGCAGTATGCATACAGTAAAAGTCATATTGCCATATGAAATGTGGCGTGCTGAAACAAGGGTTCCACCTCATGGACTGTTCTGGAGGAGTTCCACTGTATTCAGTAGAGTGCATGCTGCGCAACCTCATCAACATCAAGGCACTGCCCTTGCCATCATCTATCAGATGAGAAGCTGAGATGCAGAAGCATAAGGAAGAGTAAGAGGAGGAAGAGGAAGGGAGGAGGCAACGTTGGCAGCCCCTTTCTGCCCAATTATCCATGAAGAATGATTTGAGTGTGATACCAGAACCACAACCACAATCCCAATTCCCCATTCATCAACAACCCCACACCTTCCCTCCCCTTTATCACTGACCATCACCACATCTTTTTGGCCAGAATGAAAAATAAGAACCACTACAAAATGAGCATTCCAAATTTATAAATGAAATCATATCATACTGCATTCAAAAATCAACTAATTAATCATGTGCATTACATTAGTGCCTGGCTTCTGTGTGCCTTTGAATGTTCTAGTGATCCTACGCATGCAACTCAATTCGTGAAATCATAACTGGCAGAAGGCTGCTAATTTTCAGTGGAGAAGACTGCAGGTGGCCTTGAAAAACAACCTCAAACAGTTCTGGGCCTGGAAGATGGCACCATATAAGCAAGGGGGGCAATAGTCTCGGCTAAGATAAAAGTAAAATACTGCGGATGCTGGAAGTCTGAGATAAAAACAGAATAAAAACAGAAACAGAAGAAGGGTCATACAAACTCAAAACATTAACTCTGTTTCTCTCCCTACAGATGCTGTCAGACCTGCTGAGTTTTTCCAACATTTTCTGTTCATTTCAGTAGTCTCTACTGTCCAGTTGACAGGCAACAGCAAGTGACAAGAATGGGGAGACAAATGTCTTCCTGAGAGAAGTCATTAGGAGCTGCATTTTACGGGGGTGGGGGTCAGAGACTCATGCCTTCAGCAAGAATGTTGGCTGTAAACCGACTTGCTCCGTGCAAGCCTGTTCTGCAGCCACAATGCGCTGCAAGTGGGCTAAATTGGCTAACAGTGGCAATTCTGCCCCTCACTGGGGAAAGCATCCAGCCCTCAGGAGCTGCGAGCCAATCTGATTGGCCGCCAGCTCCAGCAGACCTGACAGCACCAAGAGCTCAGTAATGGAATCAGTCCCAAGAAGAAGGCCCAATAGATTCTGGAGTGATCAGGTAGTTCTGGGTTATTGGGTGGGAAGAATTTGGCCAGCTTAGGGAGGGGAGCGATGGATAGGTTTCAGAGAGAAGGCGGGTAGCAAGGAAGCGGAGTATTTTCTTTGGTGGGGGGGGAATGCACCAAAGTGCAAAGGCCACCCCCGTAGACAGTACACCACTTCCTTCCCTCCCTTTAAAGCCTTTTTTTAGATATTCTGCTCACTCCCACCCACCTGCCCATGCCCCTTATATATTATGGTATGGGCATTGTATTATCGGGGTCAATTGGCTTGTTAACAAGCTCAATTGACACTTTATTAATTTTTGAACATGGTGGGCAGGCTGCCGATTTCAGTGGGGGTGAGCTCGGGGGTGGGTGGGAAGGTGATGGGCTGGGCATTTACTTCACCTTATTCTCCTTATTTTACATGACCTCCCGCTGAAAACATGCCCGGCAGGTGCAGGTAAAATCTAGCCCTAGCTTTGTGTTTCATGGAACACTACTAATCTCCTGAGACAGCACCGTAGCAATGCCAGTAATCTGTTGCTGCTGCTGTGATTCTCTGCAAAACACTTTGCACACTGTAAACCATAGTCACACCGACATCAGTCTGAGCTTGCATGCTAGTATTGTATAACATCAGTCTGAGCTTGCTTGCTAGTATTGTATAATATCAGTCTGAGCTTGCATACTAATATTGTATAACATCAGTCTGAGCTTGCATGCTAGTATTGTATAACAACAATCTGAGTTTGCATACTAGTATTGTGTAACATCAGTCTGAGCTTGCATGCTAGTTTGTATTACATCAGTCTGAGTTTGTATGCTAGTATTGTGTAACATCAGTCTGAGCTTGCATGCTAGTAGTGTGTAACATCAGTCTGAGCTTGCATGCTAGTATTGTGTAACATCAGTCTGAGCTTGCATGCTAGTATTGTATAACATCAGTCTGAGTTTGCATGCTAGTATTGTATAACATCAGCCTGAGTTTGCATGCTAGTATTGTATAACATCAGTCTGAGTTTGCATGCTAGTATTGTATAACATCAGTCTGAGCTTGCATGCTAGTATTGTATAACAACAGTCTGAATTTGCATGCTAGTATTGTATAACAACAATCTAAGCTGGCATGCTAGTATTGTACAACATCAGTCTGAGCTTGCATGCTAGTATTGTATAACATCAGTCTAAGTTTGTATGCTGGTATTGTATAACATCAGTCTGAGCTTGCATGCTAGTATTGTATAACATCAGTCTGAATTTGCATGTTAGTATTGTATAACAACAATCTGAGCTTGCATGCTAGAATTGTACAACATCAGTCTGAGCTTGCATGCTAGTATTATATAACATCAGTCTGAGTTTGTATGCTAGTATTGTATAACATCAGTCTGAGCTTGCATGCTAGTATTGTATAACATCAGTCTGAGCTTGCATGCTAGTATTGTATAACATCAGTCTGAGTTTGCATGCTAGTATGGTATAACATCAGTCTGAGTTTGCTTGCTAGTATTGTATAACATCAGTCTGAGCTTCAGTGCAGCACTCAGAAGTTGGATGGTTGCTGCTTGTGCTGCAATGAGCTCTGCAACATCAACAATAAGATTATATCATGGTTGGCTCCAGAAAAATGTGAAAAAAGTTGATCACCATTTCTGTGCTGACTTCTTGACATTGATCACAGGCCTTCCAGCAGGATTCTTGATGGATTTGTTGTGCCTTATTCTGCAGTTCGCCAATTGAATTCTTCATCTGAGTCCTCTGCAGCAAGCTCACACTTGGTCCATTCTTGTCCCCCTGCAGTTCACTTGCACTTGGTGTCCTAGCACATGCAGGTCCCATCTTTAATTTATCCTCTAAGATATGCAAAGTGTCAATATCTGAGCTGGTGGCCATGAGTGTGAAATCGAATTATAATGCTGTGTTTTCATCATTGCTCTCTTGTTGGTGTTCCTCCACTACTTGGCCATTTTGCATCCCATCGGTATCTGAAAGAAAAAAGACACAAGGGTAAGGTTGCGGTGCAGTGGCGGGGGGTGGGGTGGGGGGCGGTTGTGGGGTGGGTATTTAAAGGTGCATCCTAACATCATTGCAGCTTGTAAATCAGAAGAAAGTGTGGAACAAGAGAGATTTAGATGTGTGAAGGAGAATTAGGGATTAGGATTTCATCATCTTCAATAGTTTCAATTCTGTTGTTGTCCATAGCAATGGCCTTGCCAATAATAGCCAGCACCATATTCTCCATGGGCAAGAGGACAGGATGGCAGAGCTTCCAGTTATCTCCTGCTTCCTCTGGTTGTGTTCCACCTTGACCTGCAAAAAACAGGGAAGTGTGTCAGTGTTTGGTTGATGTAGCTGTCATGGTTGAATAGCTGGCAGTATTGGCAAGAGGTGAGATGTGGATGTGAGGCTTGCAGCAGTATCAAGTGTGTGAAGGTGGGGTGAAACATACAAATGTTCAGTATGAGTCCTGATTGATAGAGACTGTTGGTAGATGAGTGACGACAGTATGATGATTTGAGCAAAGTGGGTGGCTGGTGGTATGATATGGCATTTGAAGATATATTCAATGGCCTTGACCATTCATTCCTTGAATTTCTTGAAGCAGTGTATTCTCAGGCTATGTGGCTGCAGGTACCGGGAGAGAGGGCTGCAGACATTGCCAAACGCCAGGGCCCAGGATCTGGGACTTGGACCCGGGCTTGGTGTTTCAAACAGTTTCATGTCATCCACGCTGAGCAGCTAGAGCTACAGACCTGAAAGACCAGGTGAAAAAACCGGATCTGTCAGACTGAATTCCGATATTTTTTTAAGCCGGTCTGTTAGCGTCAGGTCAATTTCACTAGTTGCTGCTGCTGCTTCTGAACTTTAGGCAATTTTGTGATTCTGATTTTTCTTTTGAAAAGCCTGCCAGGATACCACAAACTGCCCAAATGTGAGAAGCAGGAGCACTAACTGTGAGTGCTGCTGTTTGAAAAATGGTGAGTCAAATCCCTGTAACTTTGGAACCTATTTGGGGGTGGGGGTTGGAGGTATTGAAATATTGTGATAAAGTTGTGTTGCATAGTAGATATTGAAAATATATTGTAGTGAGAAGCAGTAATCAGCAGAGCCTTCAGACAGCAATCTTCATTGGTATCTGTCTCTGTGAGAGGCTTTATTGAACTGGTAAGAAATGGCAGTCTAATGTAACTTCATCTGAAACAGATGGAAACGTGTTTGTACTCGAAAGAGTTACACAGTCTTAGAGCTTGGCCTAAATAGCCAAGTGGTTATGGTACCGGGTTTGTAACCCCAAGATCAAGAGTTCAAATCTCACAATGGCAAACTATGAAACAATATAACTTCATCTGAAACAGATGGAAACAGGTTTGTACTCAAAAGAGTTACAATGCTTGTCTCATGGCAGTCACATGACCACAGCAAGCTAGGTAGTACACTCAGTAAGATTGCATTTTCAAAAGCCAAAACCACCCCTGTTTCATACCAAACAAAAGATACAAACATTTCCCTTTTCCTAGCGAACAAAAACATATTTGTATTTGAGTTTTGAAATGTAATCAGTCTGATTGTCACATCTGGCTTTCTGTAGTCATGTGACTATGCCCATGAGGCTGCTTCTGTAGGCAGACATCTCACAGCAGTTCAATAAAGTCTGTCACAGAGACAGGCACTGAAGAAGACTGCTGCTCTCATACATGAAACATGGGACGGAATCGCCCCAGCTTTGCACTAAGTGCAGTAATGGGTGGGTAAAACGATGCCGTATCGTCCCAAACCCGCCGCATTAATCATGCATTCCCGGGAAACACGACATTTCCGTCGTGGGCAGGCTCCGATTCGCCCACCACGCCGCCACTTCACCTTTTCATCATGCCGGGTGCCACATTTAAAGTACAGTGGCGCGCACACCTCTCCATGCTTCCAGCCCAGGACTGCTGCAAATAAGACCTGACCATGAAAGGCAAGGCGACCGCAGCCCCCAAGTTTAGTGATGCATCCCTTGAGTGCCTTTTGGATGCCATGGAGGTCTGCTGTGATGTCCTGTATCCCCGGTCTGGCCACAGGAGGGGCAGCAACATTACCACTTCGGCTTGGTAGGCGATGGCAGTGGTGATCAGTGCCAATCAGCACAGAAGAGGTTGGCCATCCAATGCAGATAGAGGATAATGATGTCATCCGTGCTGCCAGGGCAAGGCAACCATCTCATCACTCTAAACTCACACACTCAAGTCCACCACACATTCACTGGCATTTCACTCACTGCCAGCTCAAGGGACATCACCACTCATTCTTTCACACACACCCTTGCATTTCCATCTGGCCTCATCTCCTCTGGAGGCTGCCTCCTCAGCCCTCACCATCTTGAGGCCACTTGCACAGATCTGCTTGCACCCCCACACAAACCCTGGGATACCTCCTTTCCTCAGTTCAGCCCTCACCCTGCAGCCTCTTCCCTTGCCTGAGACCACTACTCCCCCTTCCCCAAACAAGCCCTCACCTTACAAAGAAGCCATACAAAGCCACCCAAGCCTTATGGCTGGCCTGGTAGGTAGAGACTAGCCTGTGAGCCCCCCCTAAAAGTGCTGTGGTGCTGTCTGTGAAGCCTGGCACTGATGACTGCAAGTGCTGACCGAAGCAAGGTAGGCAAATAAGCCTTGAAGAGCCAAGCGAATTGCAGCTCACCAGGTGCACGTCACTTATGTGCAGTTGTGAAGCACGTCGGCATGACTAGTGGACAATCCAGTGTGGGGGGATGAATTCAGTGGGATAACCTTATAATGATGTGCAGATGCATTACAATGAGGCTCCCGACATCCAATGGCAGGAAATGTGGCCCGCTATCGACTGGCTGAGTGGACGATGGCAAACTGGTTTCATGATGTCATGAAACCAATTTTTGGTGTTCTCGCTATATTGTCTGCTCACGCCGCCGAACACACCTGACGCCAGCAGGCACGGATGATTCCACCCATGGTGCCAGGAAGTGAAGAAAAAATAGATTTTTGAACCCTGGAAATTATGCAGAGAAGACTGAGAATCCAGGAACACAGAATGGTTCACATCTGCAAAAAAGCTGCTGAAAAAGGACAAAAAGAAGCTGCACTTAAAATACTGGCTACAGAGAAGACAGAGCTTAGAAAGGCACACAGAAAGGCTCAAATCTGCAGAAAGCTACTAAAAATAAGACAAAGGAAAAGCACTGAGCTGCAGAAAAAGGACAAAGCAAACACAGACAAAGACGGCAAGTAAATCACTGAGTGAGTAAAATAGCTGCTGTAAATTTTCCAATCCCATCTCCAGCCGAATTGAAAAGTGATGCATGGCAAAACTGGCAGTTTTCCCTTTTACAATAGCAAATCTATGAGATTACAACAGACTTAATGAACAAGCCTGAACCGGTAAGAGTAGCCACACTGTTAACACTGCTGGGGAAGGACTGCTACCAAGTGTATACCACCCTAAATCTAACTGATGAGCAGAGAAAACAGACGGCAGAAATTTTGCACATCTTGAACACACATTTTGAAACCCAAGTGAATGTTACATGTGAACAACATGTATTCAACACTAGAGTTTAGGGCAAAAACGAGACCACTGAACATATGTGACTGCAATAACGCAGCTGGCAGAATCATATGAATTTGGACAGCTAAAAGATGATCTGATTAAAGATAGATAGGTCTTAGGCATGAGAGACCCCTCGGTGAGAGCAAGCCTATTGAAAAATGAGAAACTGACACTAAAGAAAACGATAGACGTGTCGAAATGCAGAAGTTGTGATACATCAGCTGGAGCATCTGTATGACAGAGCAGACTAAGAGATGCATTATGCTGGGAGACAGTCCGAGCTGAAAGAGTGGAGCAAGGCAGACAAAGGGTATGATACAAATACTGCAGAGGACAGCATGCACAGGGAAAGAAGGATTGTCCAGCATGGGGAAAACAGTGTTTTAACTGCAAGAAGCAGAATCATTTTGCACACTTGTTTAGCTAGAAAGAAGCAAAACAAGCTGATACAGATGGCTACAGCAGAGATATCAGCATATTAATCTGATGAAGAACTATACACCATACAACAAGTTGGTTCAGTCAAGTCTATAGGCAACGAATGGTTTGTGCCTATTAAGCATGATGACTGCAAAGGGAGAGTATCACACAAACAAGAAATGCCAAATAGGCACTGGTGCGTCATGCAACATAATGACCTTCACAGATTTGTGTGAAATGGCTCGACATGGCGATCCAAATACGAAGCGGTTGAAAGTAAGGTTGAGGCTGTATGATGCCATGATACTCATACCAAGAGGTCAAATTAGCCTGAGAACCCAATACAATGGCAAGAAGGAAGATCTAGAGTTCCAGATCATAGATGGGATGGAGCAGCCACTCAACTCAGCTGAAGCAAGTCTAAATCTTGGACTGATAACCCTAAATGTGCCAACAGAGAAAGGGAAACAAAAGATTCCAGAGTGAGTGACACAATATGTAAGGTCATTGCTGACCACCTCAGTGCAAGGAAATGTACAAGCAGAAGGTAAATGAAGCAGTTCTACAGGAAAATGCACGCATCAGAGCTGAACTGGAAGATTTGAATGGCAAGATTCCATCTGAGTATATATCTTTGAAAATGTTTGATCAACTGAAGTCTTTAACCAAGCTGTGTGAGACCAGAACAAACAAACTTCAGAGACACTAAGGTACTAGTAGGAAAGAATGACCCATAATTCCACAGGTTGGCAATTCAAAGCAGGAGTTGAAAAATCAGATGGACAGCCAGGCAAAATGGTAGGCAGAAAAGGCACGCAAGGAAGTTGTGACCTTGAAAAACTCCTTGAAGAATCAATATGTAGCCATGGAAAAACATGAAGAGCCCGTCAAAGTACAAACCTTCAACGCTCTCAACAGGAGTCAGCCCATCTGTAAACATGAGTGAAGCTGTTCCTTTACTGCAATCGGCTGGTCAGCAAGCAGTGTACTGAGTACAGAACTACCATCAATCCCAGAGGTCCACGTGTCCCCAACTCCAATGGAACAACAACAGTCACCAACGAGACAAGGGCCAATGGAAAGATACTATCCCAACAAAGAACATCACCCAGGCAAACAACCAATGTCAACACGCACGCACACCATTAAGAGAACTGCATGATCTAAAGACTATGGGCAGAATTTTCTATGCCCACTGGTGTTAGGCATGTTTGGCAGCGTGAGCAGACAATATGGTGAAAGGCCAAAAATCTGTTTCTCAATGTCGTGAAACCAGTTTGCAATTGTCTGCTCTGCCTGTCAAGGGCAGGCCACGTTTCCCATCGTCAGGCGTTGGGAGCCTCATTATAATACATCTGCATATCATTATAAGCCGGAATCATCCCCACACGCTGGATCATCTGAACATGTTGGCGTGTGTGTTTCACAACAGCATATGTAAGGTGTGCACTTGGCAGGTTGCACTTTGAGGACAACTCGAGGTGAGTGCTCAGTAAGGTTGCACAGTGCTCGCCAGGGTCACCTGTTGGACTTCAAGGCTGAGGCGACTTGGTGGGAGGATAATGGGCTGCACTGACGTTGAGGTGAGTTGGGGTGGAGGGCAAGGGCTGAACTGCAGTCGAAGCAAGTTTGGGGAGGAAGGACTGCACTGAGGGTGAGGCAAGTTGGGGGGGGCAAGGCTGCACTGCTGTCGAAGTGAGTTGGGAGGAGTTCGGGCTGCACTGCAGTTGAGGCAAGTTGGGAGGTCAAGAGCTGCACTGGTTGAGACGAGTTGGGGGGGCAAGGTCTGCACTGTAGTTCATGCGTGTTTGGGGGTCAAGGGCTCCAGTGCGTTTGATGATAGTGCACATGCATGAGCGGGTTGGGGGTGAGGGAAACGGCCACACATTAGGGAAACCTTTTATAAAGTGGCCATTCCTTCCCAGCTGAGACAAGACAGATGCAGCTTCATTGACATGTTTGGAGTCGGCCCTCTAGCTTATCTGCCCACTCAAGCAATGTAGAGGCATGAAAACACCACCAAATCCTCCTGAATTTTTCACCCCTTGGGCACAGGCTGAAAACTAATGAGTGTTTTAGGGGCAGTTGGATGACTGGGCACGTTATACAATCTCCTTGCTAAAGCTGGCCATGGAGCAGACACTGGTGGAGGTGCTCACCCTTCATCATCGCCTTTGTGGACCTCCTCACCCTTACCCCCACTGACGTCCTGCTCATCGGAGGAGAGGTGCAGCTCCCCCATCTCCTCAGCCAGTTACTCTGCTGTTGCAGTGCCATGGTGAAGCAGGCAACAACGATGCATGACACTCTGTGGACTATATTGCAGGACTCCGCCAGACCGGTCCAGGAACTGGAACCTTATTTTCAGCATCATTCAGCTTTGGACTAGTTTCCCCTCTGGTTCAATCTAACAGTGCAGCCTTGCAGCGTGGGTTAGCAGCATGCCTATGGCTGAGCTGAGAGCACAGCATGCAGTCCAGTGGGCAAAGCTGCTGCCAATCGGTCAGTTAGAGTGGGGCGGAGGTGGATGGGGTTTTGGGCAGCAATGCAGTGCATTAAACTCTGGCCATCTAAGGGGTGGTCAGCACTTTCTGGCATGCGGTAAGGGGCCTTCAGACTTAACCAAGAGAAGTTCTTAGTACACCCAAGCTAACCTACGTGACTCTCCCTTTCATCCTGCAGGAGGAGTACATCAAGAGCATGGAACCTGGTGACCTAGCTGTATGCCTCATGGCATACAGAGAGTGGAAGTAAAGGAGGAGAGAGTGACAGAGGCACCTGGCTGAGAAGAGGTAGGAGCTGCACGCTCAGGAAGAAGGGGCGGTTGGGGTGCCTGCACACACCACTGAAGAGCCACTGTGAGCTATTGCTGGTCGGCGCCTAGCTAGAGTCAGGGTATATAGACACCACTTTTCATTCCTGCAGATGACCAAGAACCAGTGTCGCCGAAGACTGAATGTCTAGGGAACTGGTCGGTCACATCTGCTAGTTAATACAGGATTTGGCGCCACAGGATATGGAGGGCATCCACCGCCAATGGCCATGAAAGTGACTGCAATGCTCAATTTTTACACCAGTGGATTCTTCCAGGGCTCCACAGGTGACCTCTGTGGGATAATGCAAGACTCCACTCACAGATGCATCCATGAGGTCATGGATGCCATCTTTGCAAAGGCACACAACTTTGTGCATTTTGACAGGGACCAGACAACCAGGATACAAGAGCGCTGGGATTGCCCATATCTCAGGTTTCCCACAGGTACAGGGTGCCATCGACTGCATTCACGTAGCACTCAGATCTCCATGGCAACAAGCGGTCAACTACATCAACTACAAGGGCTTCCACTAGCTGAATGTTCAGCTGGTGTTCAGCCACCACAAACACATCCTGCAGGTGTGCGCATGGTTCCCAGGGAGTGTCCACAACCCTTACGTCCTTACCAGGTCTCAGATCCCTGACGTCTTCCAGAGGCTGTAGGGTTGGCTGCTCAGAGACAAGGGCTACCCACAGAGGACGTAGATGATGACAACCGCGCGGCGGCCTCAGACTGCAGCCGAGCAAAGGTATAACGAGGCTCTTGCTGCAACTCGCAACTTAGTGGAACAAACTTTCGGGATGCTGAAAATAAGGTTCCAGTTCCTGGACCGGTCTGGTGGAGTCCTGCAATATAGTTCACAGAGAGCGTCATGCATCGTCGTTGCCTGCTGCACCATGGCATTGCAATGGCAGAGTAGCTGGCTAAGGAAGAGATGGGGGAGCTGCACATCTCCTCCAATGAGCAGGACTTCAATGGGGGTGAGGGTGAGGAGGTCCACAAAGGCGATGATGAAGGCAATGAGGCCATCGCATGGGCCAGACAAGGCAGAGGCACTTGGGAGGCCCTCCTAGCTGCTAGATTTGTGGAGGATGATGATGACATGCAGATCCTTGCATTGCATCTGTGAACGTTTGACTCTAGTCTGGCTGATGGCAGCATACATACCCTCTGTGATAAGACTCCTGTCATGGAGACGCAGTGGAGGCTCTAGTAGTTGCTCAATTCCAGAAGGATGATGACGACATGCAGTGAGGACACTCCATAGATCTTCACATAGCCTCTATGAATGTCTGACTCCTGTCTGGCTGAGGGCAGCTCGGTTGCGCTTTGTGATCAGGGCCATATCATAAAAACCCGGCCATAAAACGTTAAACGCGCCTGATCCTTTGTCAGCCTTCAGCACCTGACCCCTTCAGGAACACAGAGGCACTGGTCACAGATGCTGATGAGATGGGGCCCAGCCCCACCTTAAAGGTGCTGAAAGCTCACAGAGAGGATGACCGAACTCTGTGACACCTGCGCACATTATTCTGGCAGCAGTGACAAGAACTGTTGAGGTGCAGTCATCAGTAATGTTTCCACGGAGTGTGAGGCCGGGCCATCACTTTGGTCTGAAGGCTGCACAAAGCATAGGGTAGAAGAGCCCTGGACTGAGACACCTGACTTTATCTTGCGGCAGAACCAAGGTTTCACATCTGAGTGACACGGACACTGTTCATCAGAACAAAGAGCCATAGCCATAGGCAGGGAGA
Organism: Carcharodon carcharias; assembly: GCF_017639515.1. Classification (NCBI taxonomy): domain Eukaryota; kingdom Metazoa; phylum Chordata; class Chondrichthyes; order Lamniformes; family Lamnidae; genus Carcharodon; species Carcharodon carcharias. The sequence continues at coordinate 70,540,032 of NC_054477.1, read as the reverse complement.
CATTTTTGGGAGTTTATTTACAATAGTGAACATGTACATTTATGTACAAGTGAATAATAACCATGCCCAGGCTGTGCAACTACATCATCTTAACCTTCCTAACCCTGCTGTTACGTCTTGGTGCTCTCCAACATCCACAGTGGAGGTAGAGGCCATCTGCTGACAGGCATGCCCTGTCTGTGATGGCCTTGACAGGCGTCGTCTGCAGGGCTGAGACCTGGAAGGCCCCAGTCTGCTTTTGGGATCCTGCTGTGTGGCAGTGGCACCCTCCTCGGACTGTGGAACTGAAGCTGCTGGAGTCACAGGAAGAGGTGATTTGGATGGGCCAGTCACTCCCAGAGTCACCTGGGTAGACGGCCCCAGGGGGTCGAGCTGCTGGTCCTCCTTCCTATGAGTGCCTGTCGGCCCCAGGCTGACTCCTTGAGGAGAAGAGGAAACTGCAGTGAGATTGAGTTGCCCCACACCCCTCTTGCGTACACACTGTTGGAGGCCAACCATGGCATCAGCGATGGAGTTCAGCCCACACAGCAGTGCAGGACCAATGTCTCCATGGTGGCCGCCATCCCATCAGTGTTGACCTCGGTGAGTTGATATGCCCTTGCTATCACCTCAGCCTGAAGGCGGATGGACTCCTCCATTGTGTCTTGCAATCTGAAAAATGCGGCGACCATCCTTTCCTGATGTTCCTGAGCTTGCCTTTGCAGTTCCAGCAACTGAGGTATGACCATGTCTAGAGGTGTGTCATCTGACTCTGACTCAGCAGATTTCTGGTCTCCAGTAATCCTTCGAATGTTGGAGACCTGGGAAGTCCCTGCTGCTGCCTGCTGTGGATCAGATAGTGCAATGTGCTCACCAGATTGTGATTCCGAGGCTACTCTAAAGCAAGGTCCCACCGAGGTATGTGTCTCTGAGCTGGTGGAGGGTGTGGGTGAGCACTGTGATGAGTCTTCAATGAGGGTGTCTTCAGGTTCCTTCTTCAGAGGTTTCTTCGGGGCTTGATTGGAGGCCCTGGGTCATGGAATCCATTGGCTGTTTCCCAGATGTGCCTGTGAAAGCAAGGAGACATAATTAGTGCATGGCAAGGGACTGCGGAACAGGGGAAGTGACTCACATTGTCTGATAGATGTTGCACAGCTGGATCCTCATTTGGTAGAGCACTGCCAACCTCACTGTCAGCACAGGAATGATCCAGATCTTCACCTGGCAGCTGGATAACTCTATTTTGAAAGTCCATGAGGACTTGATTTCACGCATTCCTCCACCAGTCTGCGACTTCTCCCTCTTGTTGTGTGCCAGCTTGTCCTGTATGAATACAGATGGGCTGAGTGTAAGGACGCCTGCTGGCATGTGTGGGTGATGTCCATGGACGGGATGAGGACAATGAAGATAATGTGAGAGAATGAATGGTGGTGTCCCTTGAACTGGCAGTGAGTGAGATCCCTGTGGATGTGTGATGGGTTTGTGATTGTGTGAGTTGAAAGTGATGAGAAGAGTGACTTACCTGGTGGAATGGAGGAGATCATTCATCCTCTTGCAGCACCTAGTAGCTGTCCTCTTTTGCAGGGCATTGGTACTGACCACCACCTCCCAAGTGATGTTGCTGGCCCTTTTGTGGCCAGAGCAGACGTAGAGGGCATCATGGCGGGTCTCCACAGCATCCAAAAGGCGCTCGAGGGATACGTCACTGAATCACGGTGCTGCAGTCTTCTTGCCTTTTGGGGCCCTGTCTTCTGTGCAGCAGTCCTGAGCTGGGAGCATTGAGAGATGTGTGCGCAGCTGCACTTTAAATATTGCACCTGGCAAAATGAAGTGGCGAGGTGATGGTGTGGAGGGCAAATAAGAGCCCGCCCACCATCGAACTGACATGTTTCCCGAATGCATAATTAATGAAGTGGGATTGGGATGATACAGCGCAAAAACCCTCCATTGCAGCTGGCAGGAAAACCTGCTCCCACCTGCTACCACACTTGGTGCAAATCTGGAACCATTCTGCCCCACGTGTGCAATGCATGTACGGTGACTGACTAATAGAACAAATAGTGGTTAATGCATGAGAACAGCGGGCATATAGTGAGTAACTTGGGTAATTCACAATCACACAGGATTGTGCATACATAGGTGTATTTTGTTCGCTAGGAAAAGAGGGATGTTTGTATCTTCTGTTTGATATGAAAAGGGGAATGTTTGGGTATTGAAATGTAACCAGTCTGAGTGTCACGTATGGCTTTCTGTAGTCATGTGACTATGCCATGAGGCTGCCTCTGGAGGCAGACATCTTACAGCAGTTCAATAAAGCCTGTCACAGAGAGGTACTGAAGAGGACTGCAATCCTTATACATGAAACAATCACAAAACAGATACAATTGTGAATCATTCAGTCTTTGTTCTCTGGCCTCTTAAAAGTTCTGTTGCAACGCCACACCTGAGAGCCCGGAAACAGGAGAAGTACCAGGGTCCATGACTTCTCTTCATTGCTCTGCACTGCTGGCATTGATCTCCACAGCTATCTGCTCCCACTGCATTTTGAGTGTGTGTTTGAAGAGTCTCCTGACCCTGTGAAAATGCAGGGCATTCCTTTCCACCCCATTCATCTATGCCTCTAGTACAGCATACAAGCCCAGAGTCTTGCCTACTCTCTCCTATGTTGTGCCATCATTCACTGTTTCCAAGGTCAGATCCACTTCAGGTGTGACTCAACACTTGCTCCAGATGCAAAACAGTTCCCCTTCAAGAGCTGCAAGCTAAATGTTGGTAGAGCAGATTAGCTTTAATTGGTGCTAGCAAAATATGATTTTGGACCCCCTGCTGATAGCACAGCCTATTAACAACACGATTAACACTTGCTGCATATGCAGCAATCATTCAATCAAACAGCACAAGGTTAGCTCCATCCCTTCTCTGTATTGATGAGGCAGTTTTGCCAGCATTGGGATTGGCTTTCGTGGACCTTCCCCAAAGGAGAGTATAGCAGAGTCAGAAAAATATTCAATGCTTGGCATTATTAAAATAACACAAAATACAAGCCTGTGCATGCTTGATTATTTTAAAGTGGATCTTGTTCCTGCAGAACCTACCCTACAATATAACTGGAATAATAGCTGCAGGATTGGGAGTTGCAGTCAGTATTTAAGGCAAGCACTGCAATGTGGCTGGGGCCAAGCGTATGCACACTTGGCTGGAATCTGGGAGCACTGCTGCAAGTATTTAAAAATTGGCAGCAGGATCTTAAAGTGTTGCTAATCCAGGAATAAAAGTGAAGTTATGGAAGGGTTTAGGAGTGCAGCACAAGCAAAATGAAGCATCACAATTGCAGAACAGACAGATTCTACGATGCAGCAGCAGAGAGCTCCAGCTTGCATGAGAGCTTCCCTGTTTGGAATTCCAGATGTCCTCCCTGTAAGAGGACTGTATTCGGTACCTTGTAGGAAGTCACTTCAAAATTTAAGTTTTAGCATCTGAAGTACCTGTGTGCAGCAGAGGAAGAAATCAGACATGAAGGGTGTTACAAAGTGCCCTGAATGCATATACTATTAATTGTTCCTTTTTATCGCCCCTTTACTGTTGCAACATGCAAAGAAGAGAGACAACCAACAGCTCTTTTATCATACAATCCACCTTATTGTCACACTGACATCAAAGTCCAACCCACCAACCATCTTTTACATAGCTTTTACAGCACAGAATCAAGTCATTTGTCCCAAAAGAGCCATGCCGGTGTTTAAGCTCTTCCCACCCTTCCTCATCTAACTCCATAAGCATATCTTTCTATTCCTTTCTCCCTCATGTGTTTACCTAGCTTCCCCTTAAATGCATCTTTGCTTGTGACTTCAGTTCTATCCCTCCAGAAATGAACCCCAGTGCATTGTTTGTTTTTCTTAAAATGGCCTTATTAACCTATGTTGCTATTTTCCGTGATTTGTGTATCTGTATCCCCAGGCCCCTTTGCTCCATCCGATTTAGAAACATATTTTCCAAGGACTATGTAGCCTCCTTCTTCCTACCAAAATGTACTACCTCATACGTATTTATATTGTAGCTCATTTTCCAACTACACTCCCTTTCTACAAGATCCCTTTCTGCAAGATTGTTAATATCTTCCTGTACTTTGTTGTAGTCCTCCTCACTATTAACTGCACCACCCAATTTGGTGTTGTTCACACATTTTGAATTTGAAGTACTTCCAAATTCTGAATTCAATTTGTTGATGTAAATGATTGTGGAACACCAATTACTTCCCAAATTTGCCAGTTAGAGTAACTACCTCTAACCCTAATGGGCTAGATTTTACAGTCAGCATAAATAGAATGTGGCCAGTCATTTATTACACTTGTTCTTGCCCATAACCTTTTTATGAGCCTTTGCACTGTTACTATAAGCCAACTATTCAAAAATAGCAATGTGTATTTCCTAACCAGTCAGATTGAAGAATCACTAATGAAAAGCACAGAATCTAAATCAGGGAAGCGTGAATTGAAATATTGAATCTGATGACAAATCAGGTATAGAAAGCAAAATAAAGAGATAAAAGGGATAAAAATATAAAGAAGTAAAGTTTCCTTTACTCTCCAACAATAATTGAACTCCAAAGGAATGAGGATCCACAATAGTAAAAGTTAATTTTCAGTATCAGATGTTTTTGGCGATAATTAAGATTTATCACATATTTAATAGGATACTTACAATAGATTGTATAAACCCATCTTTTTCTGGGAAGATTAATCCGTATATATGAGGTAAGTACAGAAACTTCATGCCATTGACTGTATTTGAATAGGAAGCCATTTTTAAGATGTCATTTTTGGGAAATGATTGGAGGAGCAGGTCATCTCAGACAGCAACTTCCCAAGTTCTGCATTTAACTACATGTGTACAGTTATAGAGTCATAGAGATCTACAGCACACAAAAAGGCCCTTCGGCCCGTTGAGTCTGTGCCAGTCAAACAAGTATCTAACTTTGCTGTACACTGTTGTCTGAATTCCACATTTCCCCATTTTTAGACTGGAGAATGGTAGACGGTTGTGTTGCAAATGTTCAGCGCTAGGACCGCCACTTTTTTGACATATAAATTACTTGGATATTGGAATACAGAGTAAAATTTCAAAATTTGTGGATGATACCAAACTTGAAAGTATGGCAAACAGTGACGATGATAGTAATCGACTGCAACAGTACAGAAACAGGCTAGCAGAATGGGAAGACCAGTGGCAGATGGAATTTAATACAGAGAAATGTAAGATGATATATTTTGGCAGAGATAGGCAGGGGCAATATAGACTAAATAGCACAATTCTAAAGAGTATGCAGGGACAGAGGAACTTGAAGGTGTAAGCTCATAGATTGTTGAAGGTGGCAGGACATAGTAAAAGAACAATTAGCAAAGCATAGGGGATCTGGGCTTCATAAATAGAGGTATTGAATACAAAAGTAGGAAAGTTATGCTTGACCTTTATAAATCTCCGATTAGGCTGCAACTAGAATACTGCATTCAGTTCTGGTCACCACACTTTAGGAAGGATATGAGGGTGTTGAGAAGATCTACCAGAATGGTTAGGTTGGAGAAGCTTTCTTCTTGTTCTTCTTGGAGAAAAGGAGATTGAGAGATTTGATAGAGGTGTACAAGATAATGACATGTTTAGATATGGTAGCCAAGGAAACACTGTTCCCATTAGCTGGTGGTACAAGGTCTGGGGAACACGGATGTAAGGTTTTGGGTAAGAGATGCACTGAAGTTGTGAGGAAGAACTTTTTAATGCAGCAAGTGGTAATTTTTCATGTTTAAAGACAGCCGAACTTCTCAGTGCATTCTCATTGTAGGTCTTTATTAAACTGATCTCAAAAGACAGCCTCCAGACAGCTGCCTCATAGTAGAGGTCACATGACTACAGAAAGCCAGATAGGACATGCAGAACTGATTGCCTTTCAAACCGAAACATCCCACTTTTCATACTGAACAAAGATACAAACATTCCCTTTTTCCTAGCGAACAAAAGACAAATTTGTATGCACGATCATGTGTAAATGTGAGTTACTCAAGTTGCCCACTATACACCCAGTTCTCATGCATTAACAACTGCTTGTTCTATTAGTCAGTCTCTGCACCTGTATTGCATACTGTCAAGAAGATGTAATAATTCTCATAATGTTAGAGGAATTTATTGTAAAATAGGGAAATAGTGGGATGTGTCTCTGTGTCTATATGTGTGTGTGTGTGCGTGTGTGTGAGATTTAACTGAACGGGCCAAAGGGCCTTTTTCTGTGCTGTAGACCTCTATGACTCCATGGGCCGGTTTTTCCTGTTGGCGAGTGGGGGCGGGGCCCGCTCGCCGACAGGTTAAATGATGCACGGTGACGTCGAGCAGAACTCCCAATGTCACCAAGCCCCTTTTAAATTTTACGGTAGGCGGAGGCACAGCAAAATCAGCTGCGCGCCTGCTGATCTGTCAATGGCCGGTTGAGGCCATTGACAGAGTAATTAAACTAATAAATGGACCTGCCCGTCCAACCTTAAGGTTGGTGGGCAGGCCAGGAGCCCTGGCAGGAATTAGAAAAAGCATGAAACCTCATCCACAGGCGGGATGCAGTTTCATGTAGGTTTTAAAACATTTTAATAAAGTTTTTATAAAAATTATGGACATGTCCCAACTCATGTGACAGTGTCACATGAGGGGACATGTCAGGAATTTTTTTTCTTATTTTTAATTTTTGTCACAGAACAGCACTTAGCCTCAGGGAGATGTGTGTGCTCTTTTGTGCGCATGCATGAAAGAGCATACTCTTGATTTTGGGATTCCCCCCACCCACACAGGGAGCGCATACCGCTTCCATGCAGACGTCGTGCTGGGCGGGCCTTAATTGGCCCATCCACATAAAATGGCACTGTGCCCCCAATTGGAAATGCGCCTGTGTGTGCCCGCCCTTCAACTTCGCCCTCGGTGGGGGTAAAATCCTGCCCTATGAGTTAGAGGCAGCTAGTCTGGGTTCTTTGATCTAAGAAGAGAGGTTAGGTTTGAAATGTTAATTCCATAAATATGATTAAGTTTAGAGGCATAGGTGTCAAGGGAACATTTGTATTTTGAAATGAACCAGGCTAGATTGTTTTCAAAGGAGGGCTGAAATGTGTCGCCAAGCCAGGTGAAGTTTAGAAACAGTGTGTTTATTTTTCCTAAAGATTACTGGTAAAACTTAGTGCTATGAGTGGGTTTTATTATCAGGCAGATGAAGTCCAAAGACATAGTAAAACAATGGGTATTTGCATTCAAAGAGGAATATATGTATAAAGAAGGAGCAAGGGCTGTATGTAAGGGAAGGCATTTTTAAGATCTTACAGGTATGAAAATCCTTCAGCATCTATGCCTCAAGCTGCTACCTTCAAAGGACTGAAATTAAGAAAACTCACTTGGAAGTCAACTTGTCCTTTGCCTGGGTCTTTTAAAATCTATGTGTTTTACTGCTGCCATAATGGAAGCGTAGCTGGGAGTGAGAATGAGTGGGGGATTTAGAAGTTAGCATAGTTGTAATTTGTAGATCTATGTATGTATTTAAAGTCATTTCTTCTATTAATAAATATTTAATGTAGTTTTGTAAAAACCTATAAGACTTGGTGATCTTATTAGTACTCAATTCAGGGCATGCATCTCAAAATTTATGCAAATTGCAAAACAAGTTGTGGCAGTTGTTTCAAGTTTCCCTTTGGGATTTGGACAGCTCAGCATTTACCATCGGCTGTGCTATAACAACACATAGGGAAGAATTTTCGGGTCGGCAAGTGGGGGCAGGGCCCATTTGCCAACACATAAAATGATGCGCGGTGACGTCAGGCAGGTGTCCCGACGTCACAGCGCATCATTTAGATTTTCAGCGCACCCGCCGAACTGTCAAAGGCCTATTAAGGCCTATTAAAAACTAATTGAACTGATAAAATGAGCTGCCTGTCCAACCTTAAGGTTGGCGGGCAGGCAAAGAGCCCAGGCAGCCTTGGCATTTTTCATGGAAACTCATTTACGGGCGGGATGAGGTTTCATGAAGGGTTTAAAAATTCTATAAATTTTTTTTTAAGTTCATTGACATGTCCCAGCTCATGACACTGTCACATGAGGCGACATGTTTTAAAAGTTTTTAATTTCTTTATGCAGATGTTTAAAACTTAAACTAATCTCACTGAGGCACCTCTGTGCCCTGACTCAAGGAATCCTCCCCAGCCCACACAGGGAGCGCTCAGCGCTTCCGGGTGCGCGTCACGCTGGGCGGGCCTTAATTAGCCCACCCACATAAAATGGCGGCGTGGACCCGATCGAGGGTGCCGATCAGCTTCGCACTCGCTCCCGTCTGCCCCTGCACAACCCCCAGCCTCCAATGGGGAGAAAATTCTGCCCATAGTCTTTAAATCATGCAGGAATCTTAATGGTATGTGTGTGCATTGTCATTGTCTGTTTGTCTGGGTGATATTCCCTCTCCGGGGAATGTCGTTCCCGTGGCGCTTGTTGTCATGGTAACTGCTGTGGTTCCATTGCCGTTCTGGGGACAATACTTGGACCTCTGGGATTGGTGGGAGTTTTGTACTCAGTACAGCCAATTGCTGTGAAGGAACAGCTTTGCACTGAGAAGGAATAGCTTCACTAGTTGTACATATATGCCTGTGGTTGCACTGGTATACTTGGTTGTTCACTTCCACTGTGTATGATCAAGGTGACAATTTCTCTGAGCATGTCCCAAGTTTCCACATGGGCTGACTCCAGTTGAGAGCATTGAAGGTTTGCAGCCTAATTGGCTCTCCAATGCTCAGCTTTGGCAATGGTCTGGCAGTCTTGCCAAACTGAAATTTGGCTTTCTGCTATTTCACCTTGATTTTTTCACTCACTCCTGTAACTACTTCTGGTTTCAATGGATTTTTTGATATCGGAAGAGTAGCTTGTATGTGATGTGACATTAGTTTTTGGACTGGCCTGATCGGCACCCTCGATCGGGTCCATGCCTTCACTTGGTGCGTTTCTTCACTCGAGGATTGCCTTGTATACATCTGTGCTAGTTTGCTTGATTTCTTGATGATACCTTTGGCGATTTTCACTGCTGCCTCAGTCTTTCCATTCAACTGGGGATAGTGCAAAGATGATGTGTAGTGTTGAATTTCCCAATCCTTTGTGAAATGGCTGAATCCTTCATTCATGAACTAAGAGCCATTGTCTCTCATCACAATGTCTTGAATGCTGTAACAACTGAAGTGTGCTTTCAGGCATTCTACTATTCTCCTGTGGTCATTGAAGTCAGCTGGACTAACTCCCAGTAGTCAGGATAATAGTCTATAGTGACAAGATAACTAGTTCCATTCGAGAGTGAAGAGGTCTGTCCCCAGCTTCGTCCATGGTCTGTCTGGGATGTCTGTGTCATCAACTGCTTTCTAACTTGTTTAGCTTGATACCTGTTACACACATCGCACTGGCCAATCTTGTCTTTGATTTCATTGCTCATGTTTGGACAGCAGAGCACTTTTCTTGCCTTCCTCAGACTTGATTCAATTTCTTGGTGGCTGGCATGGGTGCGCTTCAGCATTTCTCTTCTCATCTCCTTAGGGATGATGACTCAATTTCCTTTGTACAAGATGCCATCTTAGGCTATCCATTCACCTTGGAATGCCTAATATACTCTTGTGACCACAAGTGTGTCCTGGATGCTCTCAGGCCACCCATTCATGACTTTCTTGTAACGCTTGGAGAGTTGCATAATATTGTGTAGTTCACTTGATTTGAGTGAGGCACTTGTCTGTCAGATTCCTTGGCCGGAATTTTCCAGCCCCCCGTGGCAGTTTTCCCCGTGGTGGGGCTGGTGAGCCATTAAAATCTCCATTCACATCAGCGGGACCAGAAGATCCTACCGGTGTGAGGGGCTGGAAATTTCCAGCCACTGTCTCTGCTGGATTGATGACTTCCAGATCATGTCGAGCTGCTGCTTCACGTTGAATCTGGAAGATTTCACATTCTGTTGCAGCATCCTCAACTTTCTTCATGGGGAGCACTGCTTGTGACAGCATTTCAGTGATGTACACCTGTTTCCCTTGATTGTATGTCATGTCCAGATGATATCTCTGTATACAAAATAACATTATTTGCAGACACTTTGGAGCAGATAGTAGTGGTTTGAGAAAAATGCTTTGAAGTGGCTTGTGGTCGAACTCCACTGTTACTTTGTCTCTCCGAAGCAGGTATAGATACAAACGCTTACAATCAAAAACAATAGCCAGGCACTCTTTCTCAATCTGAGTGTAGTGTGATTCCATTAGCGTTAGTGTCCTGGATGCAAATGTGACTGGTCATCCTTGCTGTACTTGGATTGCTCCCAGATACGTCTTGCTGACGTCACATCTCAAGGTGACTTCATCATTGACATCATAGTACATCAGTACTGGTGTCGTTGTCACTAGTTGTTTGATTTTAGTGGACGCTGCTTCTTATTCCATTCCCCAGTTTCACTGCATTTCCTGGCAGTGAGCTTACATAATGGTTCACACTGATGACAAATAAGACAAAAATTTTGCAATGTAGTTCACGAATCCAACAAATCGTTGTACTACTTTCACATCTGCTGGTCGCTGCATCACTGCCACATTTCTCACCTTGTCAAGATCTGGGCAAAGACCTTTTGCTCTCAATACGTGACCTATGTACTTGACTTCAGGCATCTTCAGTTGCAATCTTTTCTTGTTCAGCTTCAGGTTCACCTGGCGAGCTCTCTCCAGCAGTCGTATTAAAATCTGATCATGTTCAGCTATGACTTCTATCTCATGCTATCTGCATTGATACTCTTCTGGAACCATGGAAGTGCTATATGACATGCGTAACCATCGGTTTTTCCTGAATGGTGTCCAGAATGTTGTTAGAAAGCTGCTGCTTTCATCGAGTTTCACTTACTAGTAACCATCCTTTGTATCTATGGTAGTAAAGATCTTTGCCTTGGCAAGTTTCAGTAAAATTCCTTCAATGGTTGGCATGGGATAGTGTGATCTCCTCAGCTCTGTATTTAGATCCCTTGGGTCTAAGCATACTCGCAGCTTTCCAAACTATTTCACTACTAGCATGCTGCTAATCCAGTCTGCAGGAGTTGTCACTGTCTTGATTACTCCTCTCTTTTCCAGCTCTTGATCTCGTCTTTTAGGTTTGATTTGAGGGCAGCTGGAACTCTCCTCAGCAGATGCTGAGTTTGTCTTACATTCTCATCTTCTTCTAAATGATATCCTCATGTAGATGTCCTGACCCTGTAAATACTTCTTTGTACTCCTCTAAGATCTATTCTGCCATCAATGGTTTTGTGTGCTCCATCCCACTGAGGCAGCACGAAAAAGAAAAAAAACTAAAAGAAATTTGTCTCTTCCATATACTCTTGTTTAAATTCTGTTTCTTTTAAAATAGACAAATGGCTGGACTGATAAAATGACAGCCACCGACCACGTAATGGTCATTCTGGAAGTTTCTGAGCAGTTTAAAATGGACAAACACTTACACCTCAAATCCCTGCAATGCAACACTCTTGCATTGTAAAAGCATTCCAACCAAGCTAACACAAAGGATAGTAGATGAGACATTTGCACCAACCAGCTATGGACAAAGGCAGAGCTATTTGTGACTCCTCATCTCCAACATTGTGCTAATCGTTCTACCGTTACCTGCTCAAAACACAATGGGTTTTAACAAGGGACCTTGTTATCTGAATAGCTCGACCCAAAACCACCCTGTCACATGACTGAGACTTGAGCTATTTGAATTGCTTTAATTAAACAGCTTTTGGGTTTTATCTTCAGTCACTGTTTAACCTCAAAAGAGAACCAGGACTCCAGGCTAACAGCTTGACTCTGTTTGCCATTTACTACCTAACAGAGCAGCAACAAAATCAGGGCTCTGTCCAGGTTTTAAATTATCTGGCCTGTGTACTACTGGAATATCTGAACTTTTATATCTGTGCCAAGAAGACTAATTCAACTCTACATGCCTTCTTCCATCTGGAAGTTATCACTTCTAGAAAAATGGATCACTTTTCAACAGTTTCAGCCTACTAACACCTGAAGGAAGACACCATTTGACTTTTTGATTCTGGGCTCTGGACTCACATGAAACATAATTCTTATTTTTATTGTGATCTTTACCCTGAACCCCTTTCTTTCCCTTATCCCTTTTTTATTTTATGAATGCAAAAAATGGGTGGATGTTGCAAAATCCCTTTCTGCATTTTGTGCATATGTAAAATAAACTACCCCTCTTAATTTACCTTATCTCGAGTTTGCTGTAGAGTTATTAATAGAGGATTGGATCACTCCAGAACTGAGGGCTTGGGGAAAATACATCACCACTTATAAAATGGGGAAACCAAAAATCAAAAACACCTTTCTGTTTACGGGTACATGGTGAGAGGAGAAATCAAGGCTGTTCCAAATTAAACCCCCTCCTGTCAGTAACAGCTGTGACATGTTGTAAAGCTCTGTTGGCACATTCAGGGTTACCAGTCTACCAGCCCAAGCTTTACACTTGCTTCAGCTGAGATGAGTGGCCATTGTGTCCAATCTATGATCTGGAACTCCAAATCTTCCTTTTTGCCATTGCATTGGGCTCTCAGGCTAATTTATCCTCTCAGTACAAGTATCATGCCATCATATAGCCTCAATCTTACCTTTGAGGGCTTCATTTTTGGATCACCATGTTGCGCTACTTTGCACAGGTCTGTGAAGGTCATGATGTGACATGACGCACCAATGTCTATCTGACACTTCTTGTTCACTTGATACTCTGCTTCTGCGGTCATCATGGTAACATGGTCACAAACCTTTCGTCTTTTGATGGAACCAAACCTTCGGCTCATCCGACGCCTCAACAAGAAACTTTTTCTCTTTCTCTCAAGTGCTAAGGAACGCAATCTCCAACAACTCATCGACACCAACACCCATCTAGGACCCTCCACCCCGGCCTGCCCCTCTGTCCCCACCCCATCTTCCAATCCCAACACCAGCCGTGTATTCACTATACCCCCTGACCTTCCCCTCTCCGATGCTGAACGTTCAGTGCTCAGCAAAGGATTTAGTTTCATACCCTTACGCCCTCACCTCAATGAATTTAGGGCTCGGCATGATGCTGAACTCTCCTTCCGCCGTCTTCGTCTCCGGGCTCACTTCTTTGGGCAGGAGTCCTCTCCCAGTTCAACGGATCCTTTTACCCATCTCCAATATTCTCCCTCCACCTGGACCCCTCCCTCTGGATTCTTATCTTCTCTTGATCTTTTCATTGAGAACTGTCGGCGCGACATTAGTCATCTCAATTTCTCTGCTCCTCTCACCCATTCTAACCTGTCTCTCTCTGAACTTACTGCACTCCATTCTCTCAACCCTGACATTGTCATAAAGCCCGCTGACAAGGGTGGTGCTGTTGTTGTCTGGCGCACTGACCTCTACCTCGCGGAGGCTGAGCGTCAACTCGCAGACACTTCCTCCTACCTCTCCCCGGACCATGACCCCACCACTGAACATCAAGCCATTGTTTCCAGGACTGTCACTGACCTCATCTCCTCTGGGGATCTCCCTCCCACAGCTTCCAACCTGATAGTCGCCCAACCTCGGACGGCCCGCTTCTACCTCCTATCCAAAATCCACAAACAGAACTGCCCCGGTAGACCGATCGTCTCAGCTTGCTCCTGCCCCACAGAACTCATTTCTCATTATCTTGACTCCCTTCTCTCTCCCCTTGTCCAGTCCCTTCCCACCTACATCCGTGATTCCTCTGACACCTTACGTCACATCAACAATTTCCAGTTCCCTGGCCCCAACCGCTTCCTCTTCACGATGGATGTCCAATCCCTCTACACCTCCATCCCCCACCAGGATGGTCTGAGGGCCCTTAGCTTCTTCCTCGAACAGATACCCGAACAATCCCCATCCACCACTACTCTCCTCCGTCTGGCTGAACTTGTTCTCACGCTGAACAATTTCTCCTTCAACTCCTCTCACTTCCTCCAGGTGTGGCTATGGGTACCCGCATGGGCCCCAGCTATGCCTGTCTCTTTATGGGCTATGTGGAACATTCCTTGTTCCAGTTCTACTCCGGCCCCCTTCCACAACTCTTTCTCCGGTACATCGATGATTACTTCGGTGCCACTTCATGCTCTCGTCAGGACTTGGAAAAATTTATTAATTTTGCTTCCAATCTCCACCCCTCCATCATTTTCACGTGGTCCATCTCTGACACTTCCCTTCCCTTCCTTGACCTCTCTGTCTCAATCTCTGGTGATAGACTGTCCACCAATATCCATTACAAACCCACCGACTCCCACAGCTATCTCGACTACAGCTCCTCACACCCCGCTTCCTGTAAGGACTCCATCCCATTCTCTCAGTTCCTTCGCCTCCGTCGCATCTGTTCCGATGATGCTACCTTCAAAAACAATTCCTCTGACATATCCTCCTTCTTCCTTAACCGAGGTTTTCCACCCACGGTCGTTGACAGGGCCCTCAACCGTGTCCGGCCCATCTCCCGCGCATCCGCCCTCACGCCTTCTCCTCCCTCCCAGAAACATGATAGGGTCCCCCTTGTCCTCACTTATCACCCCACCAGCCTCCGCTTTCAAAGGATCATCCTCCGCCATTTCTGCCAACTCCAGCATGATGCCACCACCAAACACATCTTCCCTTCACCCCCCCTATCAGCATTCCGTAGGGATCGCTCCCTCCGGGACACCCTGGTCCACTCCTCCATCACCCCCTACTCCTCAACCCCCTCCTAAGGCACCACCCCATGCCCATGCAAAAGATGCAACACATGCCCCTTCACTTCCTCTCTCCTCACCGTCCAAGGACCCAAACAATCCTTTCAAGTGAAGCAGCATTTCACTTGCATTTCCCCCAACTTAGTCTACTGCATTCGTTGCTCCCAATGTGGTCTCCTCTACATTGGAGAGACCAAACGTAAACTGGGCGATCGCTTTGCAGAACACCTGCGGTCTGTCCGCAAGAATGACCCAAACCTCCCTGTCGCTTGCCATTTTAACACTCCACCCTGCTCTCTTGCCCACATGTCTGTCCTTGGCTTGCTGCATTGCTCCAGTGAAGCCCAACGCAAACTGGAGGAACAACACCTCATCTTCCGACTAGGCACTTTACAGCCATCCGGACTGAATATTGAATTCAACAACTTTAGGTCGTGAGCTCCCTCCCCCATCCCCACCCCCTTTCTGTTTCCCCCTTCCTTTTCTTTTTTTTCCAATAAATTATATAGATTTTCCTTTTCCCACCTATTTCCATTATATAAAAAAAACCCACTAGAGCTATACCTTGAGTGCCCTACCATCCATTCTTAATTAGCACATTCGTTTAGATAATATCACCAACTTTAACTTTAACACCTATGTGTTCTTTTGTACTATTGTTGTTGACATCTTTTGATGATCTGCTTCTCCGCCGATGCTGCCAGACCTGCTGAGTTTTTCCAGGTAATTCTGATTTTGTTTTTGTTTTTGTTTTGGATTTCCAGCATCCGCAGTTTTTTTGTTTTTATTTCTGTGCTTCTATCACTGCTTGTTTGTCCCTACAACCACACCCCCACTCCACCTCTCTCTCTCTCTCTCTCCGCCCCCCACACACACACCTTAAACCAACTTATATTTCAACTCTTTCTTGGACTCGAACTCAAGTTCTGTCGAAGGGTCATGAGGACTCGAAACGTCAACTCTTTTCTTCTCCGCCGATGCTGCCAGACCTGCTGAGTTTTTCCAGGTAATTCTGTCTTTGTTTTTGTTTTGTATTGCATATAGTTCTTGGTCAGATTCTTCTGCTGATATCTCTTCAGTGGTCATCTGGATAGGCTTGTTTGGCTTTTTGCTAGCCAAACGCTTGTGTGCAAAATGATTCAGTTTCTTGCGGTTGAAACACTGCTTTACCCATGCTGGGCAAACCTTCTTTTCCTTTGTATGAAATCCTCCGCAGTATTTTCATCCTGCCCTTTGTCTGCGATTGCTGTGCTCTTTCGACCTAGAATGTCTCTCAGCATAATGTATCTCCTGGTCTGCTCTGCCATACATGTGCTCGAACTGACATTTTACAACTTTGGCATTTCTACATGCATCTATCGCTTTCTTGAGTGCCAGTTGCTCATCTTTCAATAGACTTTCTCTCACCGAGCGGTCTTATATGCCATAACTAATCTATCTGCTAATTCTGCTGCAAAATCCAGCCTAAAATAGCTGTACAATACAAGGGATGAAGGGATGGGGGTTAAATTCCTCTGGGCTTTCCCACTCCACCACTGTAATGTCAGTAGAAACACCATTTGTAGGTGTAAATGGGATTTCTGCTGAACATATCTTGAGCAATGAAAGGGAAAAAAACAGTTGGCCTCATTCTCATGCTCACATGGCTACAGGATGGCCTCTTTGGGGGTTACTGTGTATGCTTTTCAAGCTTACAACATCTCAAAATTATTTTTCTGTTTACTTGTCAAACTGGTTCACAACAGGAGAGAGCAGCCATCCAGTTGGGGAAGGGCCTGCTAATCACACAGTGACATCATTTGAAGAGGCCATGCTGGACAAAATCAGCTTCAAGGATTTTAAATGAGAAACCAAGGTTAATGAACACAGCATAGGACGATTGCATGCAGTTAAACAGAAACTGGGTTTTTTGTGGAACAGAAACAGGATCTGATGTCAAAAATAACTTTCACCCTGCCCTAGTTAACATCCTAACTAGAAAAATAAAGGCTATTAGTAGATCTTAGAAGAAAGATGGATCAATACTGATACAGAATATTAAGATGGATATAAATTTCCTTTCAGCTCTTATCTCCAGCTTATGTAGGTTTCACAGTTTTGTTAGTTTATGTCCACTTTGTTGTTGTCAAGAAGGTTTTTACTTAAGCAGTATTGTTTAAATGAGACTTACAAAAGGGTTCTGTTCATGAAAATGGAAATGTTAAACTTATCTCCAGGCAAACCATCGTGCAGTCTGCTGTGAGTAGCTTTTTAATGTAATCTTTTAAAAATAATTTTGATAGTGCTCATGATGTACAAACATTGCAGATATGCTATAAATGTGAAATTCAAAACATCATGAAATGATTTTACTGTTGACAACTTTCTGACAGACCTTCTATTTGCAGCATTTTTTTGCATTTCATTTGCATGCTTTTGTTACAAATATGCTCTGCCTGAAACAAAGCAAAGTGATATAGCAATAATGTGTCCCTTTCTGTATCCTAGTACTCAACTGAAAGAGCTACTGAGAATTGTAAGATTGAAGAGGCAGTGCTGCTTTTTTTAATTAATTGTTTTCTAAGGTACCCTCTATGTACTTGTGTGGGCGCTTTATGTTTTTTTTTGCGTGGGGCCCAGCTGCAGCTGGGGTGCTGCACCACTGTGCAACTTAGAGTGAACATTATTCTTCACTCTATTTTCCACTATTTCTGTTACCATTATCCCATACAAACAAGAGTGTAGGTATGAGAAAGGCTCATGCTGTCATCATAGGTCTTTTTTCAGCTCGGAACCAAAGTAACAATTTGTTATTGTTGTAATATATTATCCCAGACTTACTCGCCATTAAATCTAGAAGTTATCCACTTCAATCCTTTAAGTGACTCGAGGTGGCAGCCTGTTCTGTAATTTGGCAAGTGGTGGAGGATTATTAAGAACATAAGAAATGTCTAGGATGAGGAAAGGCCTCTCAACGTCAAGAAATAAGACAAAGAATACATGGATATTTAAAAATCACAAATATGACATAAGAATATTGTTGTATCTCCATTTTTAATTGTGGAGCATGGGATTTGTACCAAATGACTTTGACTGGCCAAAAGCGCCAAGGTTTACCTCGAGTCTTCCCTATTTTTACCATTTGCAATATTGATTTGTACTAAGTCATGAACATCATTAATTGTAATTGCTTGTATTATCTGTAGGTCAGAAAAATGCTGTTTTCAGAGCAGTCATAGGGACATAAGACTTAGGAGCAGGAACCGGCCTTTCGCACCTACTCTGCCATTCAATAAGATCACAGCTGTGTTGCCTGCCTGGTGCCAGGGCTTGGGACATCTGTTCAGAGCTGGAAAGGAAATTGCAGTGGAAGGGGGAGGATCCAGTCGTCATGGTCCATGTAGATACCAATGACATAGGTAAAACTAGGAAAGAAGTTCTGCGTAGAGAACATAAGGAGCTAGGCACTAAATTGAAAAGCAGAACCTCAAAGGTTATAATTTCTGGATTATTACCTGAGCCACCTGCAAATTGGCATAGGGTACATAAAATTAGAGAGATGAATACGTGGCTCAAAGACTGGTGTGGGAGAAGTGGGTTCCAGTTTGTGGGGCATTGGCACCAGTACTGGGGAGAGTGGAGGCTATACCATTGGGATGGTCTACACCTGAACCAGGCTGGGACCAGTGTTCATGCAAACTGCATAACTAGAGAAATAGAGAGAGTTCTAAACTAAATAGCGGAAGTAAGGGATCAAATGTGGAAAGATGTGCTATATCAAAGAGTAGAGACAAGATAAGAGTGGAAAATAGTAATATGGGGAATGTGGGTCGGAAAATGGCAGGAAGGAACAGAGAGAAAAAAAACCTAAGAATGCACAAAAAATTAAGATGATGTCACCAAGATAACAAAAAGACTAAACTAAAGACTGTATCTGAATGTGTGTGGCATTCATAACAAAGTAAATTAATTGATGGCACACATTGAAGTAATTAAATATGATCCGATAGCCATTATGGAGACCTGGTTGCAAGTTTACAAGGATTGGGTCCTGAATATTGAGGAGTATATGACCTTCACGAAAAATAGGAAGTTTGGTAAAGGTGGAGGGGTAGCATTGTTAATCAAGCATGGCATTTGTGTGATAGTTAGAGATGACCTTGGTTTAGGAGATCAGGATGTAGAATCGGCTTGGGTGGAGATGAGGAATGGTAGGTGAAAGATGTCACTAGTGGGACTGATCTACAGGCTCCCTAACAGTGACCACAATGTAGGATGAAGTATACAAGAAGAAATACTGGGTGCTTGTGATAAAGGGATGACAATAATCATGGGTGACATTAATCTACATATAGACTGGACAAATCAGATTGACAGTAGTAACCTGAATAAGGAATTCATAGAATGCTTTCGAGATAGTTTCTTAGAGCAGCATGTTCTGGAACCAACCAGAAAGTGGATTATAATAAATTTGGTATTGTGTAATGTGACAGGATTAATTAATGACATCAGAGTAAAGGCACCCTAGGTAGTAGCAACCACAATATGGTTGAATTTTACATTGAGTTTGAAATGGAGAAGAGCCGGTCTAAGACTAGTATTTTAAACTTATATAAGGGCAACTGCATGGGCATGAAAACTGAGCTAGATGAAGTGAACTGGGAGACTAGGCCAGCAGATAAATCAATAGAGAAGCAGTGGCAGACATTTAAGGGGATATTTCAGAATACTCAGATTAAGTATGTTCCTACTAGAAAGAAAAATTCATCTGTGGTTAACTAAAGAAGTTAGGGAAAGCATCAAACTTAAAGAAAAAGCATATAAGTGCGCAAAGATGAGTGGCAGGACAGATGATTGGTCAGAATATAAAGAATGGCAGAGAATGACTAAAAGGTTAACCAGGAGAAAGAAATTAGAGTATTAGAGGAAGCTAGCTAGAAATGTAAAAATGGATAGCAAGAGTTTCAACAGGTATTTAAACAGGAAAAGAGGAGGTAAAGTGAGTACTGATCCTCTAGAGAGAGTGAGAGTGAGTTAACAGCAGATAATAAGGAAATAGCAGATGAAATGAACAAATATTTTGCTTCTGTCTTCACTATGGAGGATATAAAACACATTCCAGTAATAGCTGTAAATTGGGAGGTGGAGGGAAGAGAGGAACTTGGTGAAATTACAATCACTAGGGAACAAGTACTGAGCAAACTGATGGAGCTGTGGGCTGACAAGTCCCCAGGTCCAGGTGAACTAGGGTCTTAAAAGAGGTGGCTAATGAGGTAGTAGGTAGTAGAGAATTTTCTAAAATTCCCTAGACTCTGAAAAGGTTCCATCAGACTGGAAAGTAGCAAATAGAACCCCTCTTTTCAAGAAGGGAGGGAAGCAAAAAACAGGAAACTATAGGCCATTTAGCTTGATGTCTGTTGTGGAGAAGGTGTTAGAGTCAATCTTTGCTGGGTATTTAGAAAAGCTCAAGGTAATTGGGAAGAGTCAGCATGGTTTTATGAAAGAGAAATCATGTTTAACCAATTTATTAGAGTGCTTTGAAGGAGTAACATGCGTTGTGGATAAAGGGGAGCCTGTAGATGTGATGTACTTAGATTTCCAGAAAGCATTTGATAAGGTGCCACATCAAAGGTTATTGTGGAAAATAAAAGCTCATAGTGTAAGGGGGCAACATATTAGCCTGGATAGAGGACTGGCTGGCTGGCAGAAAACAGAGAATGCATAAATGAGTCTTTGTGTGATTGGCAGGATGTGACGAATGGGGTCCCACAGGGGTCTGTGCCAGGGCCTCAGCCTTATACAATTTACATCAATGACTTAGATGAGGGGAGCGAAGGCATGATAAATAAATTTGCAGATGATAGGTAGGAAAGTGTGTTGTGAAGAAGACGAAAGGAGTTTGCAGATAGATATGGATAAGGTGAGTGAGTGGGCAAAAATCTGGCAGATGGAGTATAATGTGGGAAAATGTGCAGTTTTTCACTTTGGCAGGAAGAATAAAACAGCAAAGTATTACTTAAATGGAGAACGACTGCAGAATTCCGAGGTGCAGAAGGATCTAGGTGTTCTCATGCATGAGTCACAAAAAGTTAGTATGCAGGTACAGCAAGTAATCAAGAAGGCTAATAGAATGCTATTGTTTATTACAAGAGGAATTGAACATAAAAGTAAGAATGTTATGTTTCAATTATACAGGGCATTGGTGAGACTGCATTTCGAATACAGTGTGCAGTTTTGGTCTCCTTATTTAAGGAAGGATGTAAATGCATTGGAGGTAGTTCAGCGGAGGTTTACTAGATTGATACCTGGAATGAACGGGTTGTCTTGTGAGGATAGGTTGGACAGGCTGAGCTTGTTTCCACTGGACTTTAGGAGAGTGAAGGGTGACTTGATTGAAGCATATAAGATCCTGAATGGTCTTGACAAGGCAGATGTGATAAGGATATTTCCTCTTGTGGATGAGTCCAGAACCAGGGGGTACTGTTTTAAGATTAGGGGTTGCCCTTATAGAACAGAGATGAGAATTTTTTTCTCTCAGAGGGTTGTGCGACTTTGAAACTCTCTGCCTTAGAAGGCAGTGAAGGCGGGGTCACTGAATATTTTTAAGGCATGAGAATGAAATGTTATTGGGGGTACATGGGAATGTAAAACTCAAAACACAAACAGACTAGCCATGATCTCATTGAATGGTGGAGTAAGCTCGAGAGGCCAAATGGCCTACTTCTACTCCTATTTCATATGTTCATATCATGGCTGATCTGGTGTGGCAAGTGTCCACTTTCCTGTCTGTCTCCCATAAACCTTGACTCCAATGTCTTCACCTTTGTTGAAATGTTGGTGAAGTTTATGATCAAAAACCATGAGGTAGATCACAGACTTATTTAAACAGTTGATGCTGTATTTATATTTAAAAGTAAACAATATCAAAACCAATACATTTTCTAAACTAAATGACTCTCACAATGAGACATGAAGGGCCTCCATTTTATACAGCAGTTTTTGGAACTTCTTACTTATTTAAAATTTGTGAAATATCTTACATACACTTCAGTTGTAAGTTGCATCACATCCAATGTGAATCCTTTCATCTGATACACAAACACATGTAGTTTCGAGCAGGATCACTGGGTCACAGGATGGAGTAGGACCCCTAGCTGATTCTTCCCTCCTGATTCAGAGAATTTGAGAGCAATCAAAGTGTCCCTACTACTGCCTAGTTGAAATCCGTTAACTAATCACATACCAGACATTGGTTCTCTCCTGGATTGTCTGGCCCAATTATTGCACATTGAAGTGGAAATGCATAAGGAGCCTTTGGAGATATGGAAGAAAGGAATGAATTCCATTAAAACTGTAAGCAAAGTTGTACCTTACTTACCTAAATCTAGACAAGTTAAAAGCCCTGGGCTAAGGGATCTACAAGAGTATGAAAGACTACAAGTGGAGTTTAACTATCTGAAACTGCAGCTCACCAGCAGAAAACACACACAAGCTTCTCTCTGCTTCTCCAGCGGAACAATCCTAACTGTATCTGCTAAATTGGTGTGTGTGTAACATGAGTGAAAATGCTGAACTTCAACACCATGGAAACACCAGCAACATGATTTTCATAGTCGGCACGACTCCAGGTCAACAGAAGAATGCAAGCCTAGCTAGTGATGGGCAATTCCAACTGGGGCAAGTCAGAGCAAAGGGCAAGCAGCATCCAACCATGGAGAACAAGTGTAGAAAGGCTTGTGGAAAAAAAAACTAAAGGATTGGATAGATTTGCAAATGGATCAATTTTTCACAAGAAAATGGATAACAGCGACTGTTTCTATGAACAGTTCATTTGCATAACTGACTGATGTACCCGGAAGCCTCCAGTCAAAAAGAGTCCAGACCGAACAAAGTTTAGCCAAAATTTTATGATGAATGGAAAATTCAGTTTTCAGTTGTGCAATGTTATGAGAAGCCATTTTGCCTTTTGTGCACAGCCATTTGCTGAGAATAAGGTAGATAATTTGAAAAAAAAATCTTAAATATGCATTCTGAAGTTTGACAGAAAATTACTGATCAGTTTGCAGAAAGCATGCAGGAAATTTCTCAACTTAAATCCACTCGCAATAAAAAAAATGGTTCTGAAACAACTTTTCATGTGATCAGGTCTATCCAGTTACAAAACTACGTGGACTTTGGTACGGAAAAAGAAACCATTTTATAATGGAGAGGTGATGAAGGTGATTATGGTAATAACTTTGTTGGAGAATTATAGGGTGAAGAAAGTCAGGCAAATGTTCCGTGCAATGGTTATCAGTTGGTCATTGTTTGCTGATTCTGTCTGGCTGCATTAAATCTCAACTGCAAGCTAAGCAGAAGAATTCTCTTACGTTTTATCGATTGAAAATGAAAACCTGTCATATTCATGGCACGTGGCATTCTTGGTATGATTTATTAAGCAAGAATTTCAATTCAGAGAAAAGTTGTTGGTGCTTAAAGTACTGAAAGACCTTATGTGTGTTTCTGACCTTTTGACTACTGGAAATCTTGTCATCAAAAGGTTTAAGCTGAAGTTGGCCAAGCTATTCTCAGTTACCACCAATGGTGCACCGGCCATGATTGGTCATAACTCTTGATTTGTTATCCGGCTGAAAAGACATCTGAGTGCATTTGGAAGCATACAGAGGTCAATGATCTCCTTGAACTGTATAACACACCAAGCGGGTAGTTTGGGCAGAGAAAATTGAGGCCTGATAGCATGATGCAATCCAAACAGACCTAATGATAGATGCCTTAACTAGTTATGTGCCAGATGCACTCAAAGCTCTCCCCTTTGACTGGAGGTAATGAAGATTGGTGCAGTGACCAAGATGGGGGAAGAGTATAGGTTTTATTGGGGACAATGGCAACAAAGATGCAGGTGACAGAGTAAGTGAGCAGATTAACTACTGCAGAAGTACTGAGATGGATGGATGGTCATAAGCTGGGTGGTTACCAGTTTGAGGAATAATGCCAAAAACTTAGGGAAGAGTTTTCTTTGTGGCAAATGCAGAAGAAAATCGAGTTGTAAGGATTTGAGGAGATGTAGGTCACAGCAGGAGATGCAGGATAATGGTTACAGATGGTCTTGTCTGTCACTGAATATCAAGGTTGCATAAACCAAATAGCATCAGAACAGAAACCAGCATCCTTAGTTTCTAAGGCAACCCCTTTTGATTATATAGCAGTGTTGGCATCAGCATATAATTTGGGTTTCATTATTTCTTAAGCAAGGGCTTGAAGATGCAACATTGAATGTGTCAAGATTACCTGCCAGTTTACATCTCTTATTCTTGCAAAAACACTGCTCATAATGCCTGTCTTGTTGGCAGCACCATCTGTGCAAACAGCAACACAGTTCCCCGACTTGAGTGATTCTGATTACATGAAATTGCAAGAAATGAAAATGAGTGGAAATTACGGAAGTACTGGCCACAATTTTTCATCTTCCTTAGGCTCAAGGATGGTCCCAGAGGACTGGGGAATTGCAAACATTACACCTTGTTTGAAAAAGGATGTAAAAATAAGCCCAACAAGTACCTGCCAGCATGGATTTCTTAAGGGAAAACTGTGTTTAATTAACTTGCTGGAGCTTTTTGAAGAGGTAACAGACAAGGTTTATGAGGGCAACATAGTTGATATGGTGTACATGGACTTCTAAATACAATGCCACACAACAGGATTATGAGTTATAGCTCATGGAATAAAAAGGAAGGTAGCAACATGGATGCAAAATTGGCTGAGAGACAGGAAACAGAGAGTCGTGGTTAACGGATATTTTTTGGGCTGGAGGAAGATTTGTATTGGAGTTCTCCAGAGGTCAGTTTTGGGACCCTTGCTTTTCCTGTTATATTTTAACGATCTAAACTTTGGTGTACAAGGCACAATTTCAAAGTTTGCAGATGAAACTGGGAAGCATTGTGAAGTGTGAGGAGGATAGTGTAGAACTTCATAAGGACTTGGACAAGTTGGTGGAATGGGCAGGCGGGTGGCAGATGAAGTTCAATGTGGAGAAGTATGAAGTGATTCATTTTGGTAGGAAGAATGCAGAAAGAGAATATAAAATAAAGGGCACAACTCTAAAAGGGGTATAGGAGCAGAGCAACCTTGTCATATATGTGCACAAGTCATTGAAGGTGGTAGGATGAGTTGAGAGTGCAGTTAGTAAAGTAAACAGTATCCTGGGCTTTATTAATAGGGTCATAGAATACATGAGGAAGGAAGTTATTTTGAATTTGTAGAAGACACTAATTAGACCTCAGCTGGAATATTATGTACAGTTCTGTGCGCCGCACTTTAGGAGATGTGAAGACACTGGTGAGAGTGCAGAAAAGATTCACGAGAATGAGGATGAGGAACTTTAGTTAGGAAGATAGATTGGAGAAGTTAGGACTGTTTTCCTTGGACAAAAGAAGGCCAAGAGGAGGTTTGATATAGGTATTCAAAATCATGAGGGGTCTGGACAGAGCAGATAGGGAAAAATATTCTCCCTTGTGAAAGGAGAGCAAGAGGGCACAGATTTAAAGCAATTGGTAAAAGAAACAAAAGAGACACGAGGGAAAAGTTTTTCATGCAGTGAGTGGTTAAGGTCTGGAATGCATTGTCTTGAGTGTGTGGTGGAGGCAGGTTCAATTGAAGCATTCAAAAGGGAATTAGACTATTATCTGAAAAGGAAAAATATACAGGGTTAAGGGGAGAAGGCAGAAGAATGGCACTAAGTCAGTTGGTCATGTGGAGAGCTGGTGCAGACATGATGGGCCAAATGACCTCCTTCTGCACTGTAACAATTCTGTGATTCTGAAATTATCCAGTAACTTGAATATTTCCTCACCCATTGTTCCTTCTGGTAATGCCTGACAAAAAAAGAAAATCTAAAATTTCCCCCAAACATACCGGACTTAAACTAATAATTGCACCACACTATCAACATCAACTGTTTCATTGAGCTGAACTGCAAATTGCAATTATAAAGCCTTTCTGTCAATTCGTATTTTTTAACTCGTGAAAGGTCCTCAATTCTTCTGTTAACTGTGCCATTAGAAAATGTTATAGCCTTCAACCATTGTTTGGTGTCTTCACTCATCATCACTTTGCACATTTCTTCAGCAGCTGGAAGAATCAGCCCTTCTCTGAAAGAATGGGCTTTCTTGCTGTGAGCAATCTGAAAAACTGTTATGCTTTTAGGATGCTTTTAGGGTCCTTTCGGGAACTGATGTTATCTCCATCATTTGCTTTTTCTTGACAACTGTACTGTTCTTTATTATATTCAAGGAAGACTTTTGGCTTAGCTTTATATTTCAGATGTTTTCTTGTGGGATGTCACTTTAGTTTTGCAGGTTTCATTGCTTAGTTGGATAAGATTCATAAACATACAACATATTGCAGCTGTCCGTCACTGAGCTTCATAAATCCAAATTCTACATGACTCTCCTCATATTTTCGGTTCTTTGTGTTTTGCTACTGGATCAGCACTGCCTATGGCTTCAGCTGAAATACTTGAAATAGCAGTATGAAATTATTTTAATGCTTTTCCATTCTAAAGCATTTTGCTCACACTTTATCACCGATCAATGTTTTTGTGGCATCTGTGTTGTGCAGAAGCACTTAGTTGCTAGAATGACAAAAATGCGAAATGTGTTGTAAAGTTAATCAGTATTTGTATTTATTTTGTTTGCGATATATAGTAACTGTTAGCTTCTACAATGTGCTACTGCAGTCTTCAGGCACTGTAAGGAAGAAACACTTTAAATAGTTACACTTGGTACTTAGGGAAAATGGTACCCTGGGTGAATTTGCATTATTAATTTAAGTGTATGTGGTACTTAAACATTTAAAAATCTCCCCTCTCCTGAACAAAGCTGAACTCATGTTGGGAGCTGCGTGTTTACCTGGCAATTTTGGTGCCCCCCTCAGTGCTCCTCTTTGTGCACTCCCCTCCCAGGTGAAGCAGATAGCTGCATTTTGCTCTCACCTCAGCTCGCATTAAGCCTGCCTTCAGGCCATCACTCATTTCTTTAACTCCTAACCACGCCGCCCCATTGACCATGGCACCATGGGTGAACGTTAGCTTGAGAACCGTTGCTGGACTAAATAAACAAAAACTCTAGGGTGATCTTGTGACAAAGTGCAAAATTGATGAACCAATGTAAAGTTACAGTGATAAAATGTCATGCTAGTTTGGTTTCTTATATGGTGAACTTTTGACCTCAAGTACTTCCTTTGAGGGAGGGAGAGGAAAGCTGGAGGTTCCTTCAACCTGTGTTGTAACCACACAATTCTTTGTGATTGACCACAGACAATATTGGTATTACAATAGGAACAGGTTTTATTGATACTTTGTTTATAGTCATGGAAACAGTGCATTACACAGCAAGATCAAAAGATGGAGATAAGTATGGAATAAAGCAATTTTCAAAATGGATAGCATTTTTAAAATAAATAAGGTTATAAAATGCTTGCGATTTATCTCTTTCAGAATCAGAGCAATAAATAAAGTGACCATTTTATGTAACATTTCAAAACGCCAGCTTTGATGTGATTATGTATAACTTTTATTTCATTTGTTTATAAGGAACACAAACAGCGAATTAGTACAAGCAGTTTTAAACTCCTTCTAAGCTCCTTTTCAGAGAAGTGCAGGAGGTGCTATTTTGTTGGTTGGCACCATGAAAACTGATCTATGGCTGGTAATACCATGTTAATTCACCACCTACATGTGATGCACATCAATACTTGAAACAGTTATTTTTGTGATCATGTAGCTGATGGCAGGGAAGGTCAATAACAGCAACAAATGCAAAATTGCTTTGCTGGCCTCTTCAAGCAGGCAGTAACATTCTGCTCACTGGTAGCCAAAAACATAGTTGCCTCTGCCTCTGACAGCCTATATTTGATTTATGTTGTTCTTGGGTGTTCTAAAGGCTGACAGCAGTACAACAGTCTTGTTTATATTGCCTTTTGCTTCTGAAGAAAACTGGAAATCTAAATGAAGCATCAAACTCTTTCTCTTCAATGTCATAAACTTTTTTACAACACATTCACTCACAGCAGCAGCATGAGGGAGCAGGAAAAAATGTGTCTTGCCCTGGGCAGGATGACATTCACATGTGCACTTGTCTATCTATTGTTTTCAATAGGAGAACAATGTTCTGATATGAGCCTCCACCATGATCTAATCCCCTAACAAATAAAAGAGTTCCTGGCTCAATTATTTTTATTCATACAAAAAGAAATCTAATCAAAACACTTACTAAAATAACAGGATGTATTGTAAAAACATCAATGACTGACATAGTTTCACAGAAGTGCCTCTCCCATACTTAGGATGCTTTCTCAACATTGAGAGTGGGTAGGTATGATTATACCAAAATAAAAAAATGGCTGAGCAATTGCACTCTTGAGTGCAAAACAGTATTGTGAATTCCTGCTGCAATCTAGAGGCTTGACCCTGTAGGCTGACTTAAATGCAATACTAAGGGAATGCTAAACTATCGGAAGTCTTATCTTTCAGATGGGACTTAAACTGTCTGCATTCTTAGCTGAGAGTAAAAGATCCCATGGTACTAAATGAAGGACAGAAAGCCTTTCTGACACTTCCCTTCCCTTCCTTGACCTCACTGTCTCAATTTCTGGTAATAGACTGTCCACCAATATCCAATACAAGCCTACCGACTCCCACAGATACCTCGACTACAGCTCCTCACACCCCGCTTCCTGTAAGGACTCCATCCCATTCTCTCAGTTCCTTCGCCTCCGTCGCATCTGTTCTGATGATGCTACCTTCAAAAACAGTTCCTCTGACATGTCCTCCTTCTTCCTTAACCGAGGTTTTCCACCCACGGTCGTTGATAGGGCCCTCAACCGTGTCCGGCCCATCTCCCGCGCATCCGCCCTCACGCCTTCTCCTCCCTCCCAGAAACATGATAGGGTCCCCCTTGTCCTCACTTATCACCCCACCAGCCTCCGCATTCAAAGGAACATCCTCTGCCATTTCCGCCAACTCCAGCATGATGCCACCACCAAACACATCTTCCCTTCACCCCCCCGGCGGCATTCCGTCGGGATCGTTCCCTCCGGGACACCCTGGTCCACTCCTCCATCACCCCCTACTCCTCAACCCCCACCTATGGCACCTCCCCATGCCCACGCAAAAGACGCAACACCAGCCCCTTCACTTCCTCTCTCCTCACCGTCCAAGGGCCCAAACACTCCTTTCAAGTGAAGCAGCATTTCACTTGCATTTCCCCCAACTTAGTCTACTGCATTCGTTGCTCCCCATGCGGTCTCCTCTACATTGGAGAGACCAAATGTAAACTGGGCGACCACTTTGCAGAACACCTGTGGTGTGTCTGCAAGAAAGACCCAAACCTCCCTGTCGCTTGCCATTTTAACACTCCACCCTGCTCTTTTGCCCACATGTCTGTCCTTGGCTTGCTCCATTGTTCCCGTGAAGCCCAATGCAAACTGGAGGAACAGCACCTCATCTTCCGACTAGGCACTTTACAGCCTTCCGGACTGAATATTGAATTCAACAACTTTAGATCTTGAACTCCCTCCTCCATCCCCACCCCCTTTCCGTTTCTTCCCCCTTCCTTTTGTTTTTTCCAATAATTTATATAGATTTTTCTTTTCCCACCTATTTCTATTATTTTTAAATCTTGTTTGCCCTGCTAGTCTTTCCATCCCACCCCCACAAGACTGTACCTTGAGTGCCCTGCCATTCATTCTTAATTAGCACATTCGTTTAGATAATACCACCACCTTCAACACCTCTTTGTTTCTGTCTGTGACATCTTTTGATTATCTGCTCCTATCACTGCCTGCTTGTCCCTACAATCACATCACCCCCCTACTTCTCTCCGCCCCCCCTTAAACCAGCTTATATTTCACCCCTCTCCTAATATTCACTTAGTTCTATTGAAGGGTCATGAGGACTCGAAATGTCAACTCTTCTCCGCCGATGCTGCCAGACCTGCTGAGATTTTCCAGGTAATTTTGTTTTTGTTAAGTCTTTTTGGTGCTCTGGCCATTTATCCATCAGCCAAAGTCACTAAAAACAGTTTACCTGGCAGTTTGTGTGATTTTGCAATGTGCAAATTAGCTTTGTTGGTCTATATCAAAACCATGACTGTGCTTCAAAAAAGCTGAATGTGAAGCACTTTGAGGCATCCCAAGGACATGGAACATGCCATTTAAATCTAAGTCCTTCCTTTAAAAGCTAAATGCTAGAAATTGACAGCAGGGTCAGTAGCACCATTAAGCCTTCCTCAGAAATGAAAACTTGAAAATGTGCACATCCCTTTGTAGGGTTCAAGAAATAAAGGAGTATGAGGAACTCCAATCATCAACTCACATCAGATATTAATAAGGAACTTATTAATGCGTTGTCTTTTGCTATAGTGTGGAGTGCTTCAGTCTGCTTGCAGTAACCTTATGAAAGGGAATGGTGAATGAACACTTTACCTATTGCACCCCCACCCCACCATACACACCCACCCTTTGTTCTAGCCAGTGGACAGCATCACGCCTGCGCACTCTGACCAGGGGAACGGCACAACGCCTGCGCACCCTGATTGGGGGGTTGAACGGCACCGCGCCTGCGCATCGGGCCGTTCTTGGCGCAGTCCATTTGACCCGATCCCGGGGAGGGGAGCAAATCGGAATCGGGAGGAGGCGGAGGGAATTCTGGCTGCTCGGCGACGGCACCGAGATTAGAAAAGGAGATAGAAGAAATAGAACGGAAGATATAGTGGGCCGAGAGGAGGAGCGGAGTGATTGAGGCCGGAGGTGAGTGTAGGCGGTTGCGGTCACTCGGTGCCGCTGCTGCGGTCGCGGCCTCTCGGCTGTAGGGCTGGGCCCCGGGGCTCTACATCATCGAGTACCGGGGGGGGGGGGGGCGGTTCAGCAACTGTCAGTGGGGAAACCTGGAGCTCCTGGTTTTCCAATTCCAGGGTTTCTAGAACCATCAGGCAGGAAGTGGAGCAGAAAGGAGCATCCCCAGAAAAAAAAGACAAAAGCAGCACAGCACCACAAATTCATCCAAAAAGTACAACTTCCTTCACGCTTAGCTCTTCCTTCTTATTTTTTAATATTATTTGTTGATATTATTGTATTGGTTGGGCTGTGATTTCAATTCATGGTGTAATAAATACCACCCACTTTGTATTTCATTGTATTTATGTTGTCTTGTTAGAAAAGCTGCCCACTGAGTTACTAGAAATGTCCATTTTTAAACCCTCCATGCATCTTGGGCTACCTGCATACTTTTTTCTTCCATTCATTTTTCTCTTTAATTTCTTCTCCAGACTCCCCAGTTTTCTAACGATGAGATACAGTTAGTTTCACAGGTGCCTCTGGAAACTCTCCTAAGCGTAAGTTAGCAACTGTGGTCACTGTTATCAAAGTGGAACTCAATACAGGATTCACCCAGTATTCATATATCTCCCAAGGTACTTCATGGGAGTGTAATTGACACTGAGCCAAGAGGTACGCTTGAAGGATGGTCTTAAAGGAGCAGCGAGAGACAGAGGGGTTTCCGGAGGGAAATTGAGGCAGTAGAAGTCATAACTTGATAGTGGAATGAAGGCATTTGGGGAAGTGTAATAGGCCAGTGTTGAGGAACATAAAGTTCTTGGAGAGTTGTAGAATTGGAAGAAGTTACAGAGAAAAGGGCGAGAGATTCTGCAGTGGTTTGAACATGAGGATTAGAATTTCAAGTTCTGAAGTGTTGTTTGGCGAGTTTGGTGATGGGCAAACAGGATCTGGTGCAAGTTAGGATGTGGGCAGTAGGGTTTTGGATGAGCTCAAGTTTATGCCAAGAGCAAGATGGGAGGCAGGGTAGGAGAATATTGGAATAGTTGAACATGTAGGTAATAAAGGTGCTTCATGAGCAGTGGACTGAGGCAGGAGTTACAGACGTTTAAGTAGATG
Source organism: Carcharodon carcharias (assembly GCF_017639515.1). Lineage (NCBI taxonomy): Eukaryota > Metazoa > Chordata > Chondrichthyes > Lamniformes > Lamnidae > Carcharodon > Carcharodon carcharias. Next base: position 70,508,372 of record NC_054477.1, on the reverse strand, counting down.
GCCTTTGTGGTGTAGAGGACATGGGGTCAGAAACTGTGCTTGGGGTCAAATAAGACCACAGATAGTGAACAGACAGTTCCTAGGGTGGGAGTCAAGCGATAATGAGGGAATAGAGTTTGTGGAGGAGTGCTGCTGTTTTCCAACTTAATTCTATTTTGTGAAGTCATGTTAGTGTTAATGTCAGGTATCTAGCTGAAAATAAAACTTTTCATATTGTTAGTACCTAGTTTTAAAACTGGCTTGAAATAAAATCTTAAATTTCCTTTAAAAAATGTTTTACTTCTTAATCTACCTGAGATTACAAAGAGATGCTATTTGGCAACCCAAAGGCTTGTATGTATGTTAAACATTGGGAAGACTTGCATTTTCTTAATGGGAGAAATTTGCATTTAAAGAAATTGAGAGCAACAATTCCTGATTTGTTTCAGTATAGTGTGAAGTGGATTCCATACAAACTGGAGGTTTAGCCTGAGTGTTACTGACCTGTGTGGCTCAGTGCCACATAATTTGGTGCATTTATCCATTGAGAATTCATTGTCGTTTTAAGATAAATTATGATTGACTTGTTTATACACAAGCTTTTGTGGTCATTCCACTCTTGCATTCTAAATCAGTAAAACAAGTAGTGGCTTTGTGTGCTGTATCTAGACAGGTAAATTGCAGATTAGAAAAATCTGAGAGCTAAATGCTATCCGTGTGTGTGGTTTCTCAAACTAGAAAATGCGATAGTAGCACTTCCAAATGTAAGATTTTACTGTTCAGTTCAACCTACAGTTCAAGTTCCATCAGTAATTGAATTTCCCTTTGATATATTTTACAGATTTTCTCATTGAGAGTTAGTGGACTGCATTAACATTTCCTTCAGTCAAGAAATTGAAAACTCTTGCAATCTAGGAATGTAGATATCATAAAAGTTTCTCTTTACTCATAGCCTGATGAGATTCCAGGAGTATAAGCATCTTTCAGATTTAACTTATGGAAAAAATTGTAAATGTTGAAATTACAGTACAGTTTTGTGCAGATGTTTGCTACTGAGATCTCAACAATTAAAAGCATTGTTATCAGATGTTCAGTCAAATGCCGGTTAAAACTGTGACAAAGTACATTTTTGGGGTCATGGATTTGTATGGAATGCCACTGTTATCTAAATTAATTTTAGTTTGTGAAGTGATGTTAGGTTAATGACAAGTATCTTGCTGAAAATAAAACATTTCATATTGTTAGTATCTAGTTTTAAAACTATCTTCACTTGAAATAAAATCTAATTGCCTAAAAGAAGTTTTGTTAATCTATCAGGGATTATAAAGAGATACTATTTGGTAACCCAAAGGCTTGTATGTACATTAAGAAAAAGGAGCATTATCTTTCAGCTCGTATTATTTCAGAATTACAGTAGTAATGACAGCAGAACTAAGAACAACTTCTGGAGCCCACAATTGTGCAATTAAACGCAGGAACCCTCAAGTTGCTGTCATGGATTCTATGCTTTCTCATAGGACCCATGAAGTTGCCCCAGAGCAAGATCACTGAATTGCCAAAATTTTCCCTTTTTGCTGTTAGTCTCACTGTAAAAGCCCTTGAAAATGTTGTACCTTTTTGAATGAGGTATAACTGGGTTTTTAATGTGTACTAAGTTCATCATTGCTGCTGAACATCTTCACTGCCCCTGAAAAACTAATTGTATATTAGTGGAATGTCAAATTTATCCATTCTGATAATTAAAAAAATTATTTTAAGTGTTCGTTTATGATATTTCAGCTTCGACCTTAGTCCTGTGTATATGCCCCAATGATGTATTTTGCTGTCTAAAATCTTATTTAAAAGTGGAAAAAATCAGTAAATTTTACTTCCTGGCTGGCTGCCTGTGGGAATATTTCGATGTGTTTGGCTGTTCACCCTTTTTGATGACATTGTTGCTGGATTCCTAGAGATTCCCTTGACTTGACACCAGAATCATATTGACGTCAGAAAGGATAAATCCCCTTCATAGAGATTGCTAGATCTTTGTGGTCACTTTTCTTCAAGTTCAGTGAGCACCAGTGCATCGCCACTGATTGCAAAAGTCAGGCAGGATATTGTTATCTGTGTGAAGTTTTGAGTGAAATATTACTGACCTGACTAATGTGAGAATAAGCATCTAATTCAAAGCACAACCAAATTCAATAGTAACCATATCCTAATTATATATGTATATTAGTTTCCAACATTAATATAAATTAACAACAGTTACATTTGTGCTGCTTTTGTAGTTAAAATGTCACTAACCTTCAAATAGCTTAGAGGACAGTTTTGATTAAATGGAAAGATTGGCTAAATTTGAAATATTTGCATTCTCAGCCTTGGTTCAAAATGCTTGGAGGGGTCTGTTCCCAGGTTGTGAGCCTAATTTGAAACATCATGTGCTTACCAACAATTGTGACCTGATATATAGTGTTTCCGAAAGCTGAATTAGGGTAAACTTCTATTAAAAAGCATAATACCTCATTTATAACAACAAATAAAAACCTAAAAACCTATGACTTAGCCTCTGTTTGTCATTGTATATGTTCTGAGTCAAAGAAAAATGACTGAAAGGAAGTCCACCTTTTTGGTAGATTTCCAAAAGTTGAAAGGTGCCAGATGTGCCTTCTGACTTTACTTTTCTGATACTCTGAATTGTGGTTCAAAAGGCAAATCAACAGCAGTTTTAGGAAGAAAAGTGGCTGGTACCAGTCTGAATCAATAAGCTTTGTCACTTATTCTCACATGGGTACTTGATATTTTCCTGATCACTTATGGGTACTGTGGCTCCTTTAATAAAATGTCTTTGTGCACCACCAAGCAGCAGCTGACATACAATTGAATTTGTTTAAAGCTCTCTTGAAATATGTTGGGGCACAATATGTTGGGACATTTTAAATATTTTAGTTTTGCCCTGAAATCTTTGCAGGAAATAACACTCCTTCATTGCTGGCACAGGGAGTATTGTGAAGGCTTGGACAGTCAGACTAGTATTGCCAAATTTTTAGACAACTAATTTTCTGTGCTGCTGAGGAAGAGCCATAGCCAAAAATGGGAATTTTCTCAACAGCAGGGCAAAAAAAGAAACAGTATAGGGCTGATGTTTATCAGTGCCATTCTTTAAACCTATCTGTGGTTTTTGTACTTCAGATAATGTACAATGTGTAACAATGATATTGTGCCGATGGGTTCAGAGCTATCATTGTAACCTATGGTAAACCAGCATTCAATGACTGAGCAATTGAAATTAAGTTATCTTAAGGAACAGTAGGATTTACGTTCTTGGAATTAAACTAAACCTCGATAAATAATAGCTTTAAACTAAATAATGTAGTTAACAAAACATGTGAGTTTTTCAGTTATTTGATTTTTACAATAATATGTGCAATATTCTAAGTGAGTTGTTACAGCAGTCTTAAGTTTCCACACAGGAACAAAGATAGCTGTGAAGTAAATATTGTGTTCCAGGAAGTTGAGTTTTGGAGCTTAATTGCTCCAAAATGATGAGCAGGTGCAAAGACTTATACGTTAATAGATCATGCCCATATTGATGAATCTTACATTGAAGAATAATTTTCTTAGTTGTCATGGCGAATGTCACTCCAGTAGAAAATTAATAATTTAATGATCATTAACCTGATTGCAGGATTTATAAGGCAATGAAGTGAAAAAGCTGTTGGGGCTAGCTGAGCTTGACTGGGCTATTCAATTTTAGAAAACATTTCTCCTTTACACTTACCTTTAATTTCTATTCACAGTGAAATTTGTATTCTGAGACCATAGGTCATGAATACATTTTTATGTGTGCCAGTGTGTGTTATAGCAGCAGCTTATTTAGAGACTTGATGAATATTATGGTGATCTTTCAGTGCATTGTGTTATTGAGCAATATAATTTAGGTTTGTTCTGTGATTTCCCTGCTTGTTATAGTTCAAATTAGTAAGGAGCTGTCAACATAAGATGCCAGTTGGAGTTTAACACAGACCAGCAGAAAGGGACAACAACAAATGAGATTGTTTTAGTTGCAACCCCTTGTGATTGATCACACCTGTATCAAAAAATGTGTGGAGCTGGTGAATTATTTGCTTTTCAATAACTTGAGTTAAAATTAAAAGAAAAATCTGTTATGTATTAACTGCAGCAGCGTGGTCTAAACCATGGTTGCCTTTCACTTTAAAATCTTATACTGTGTACTAAACTGCCCAGGAAAAGCAGAATTATTGCACTAAAGTGATTTTATTTTGCTACAGTGAGATATGTCTTGGGTTCATCTTTATAATTTTGACTGATTTTCTTTTATATAAGAGAGAATTTAATCAAATTTGAATTTTAATAGTACAGTAGGTTGTAACAGTTCAAAATCTTTTTGTGCTATAAGTTAATGTACTTAGAAAACACTGCAACTTCCTGCCTTAAATTCCAATTTATAAAAGGTGAGAGCAACTATAGGCTAGTCGGCCTAACATTGGTGGGGAAACTTTTAAAGACAGCAATCTGGGACAATAGCAATTGGAAAAGTATTGACTAAATAACTGCAAGTCAGCATGGATTTGTTAAAAAAGGCAAATTGTGCTTGAATAACTTGATTGAGCTCTTTGAAGTAACATAGAGGGTTGATGAGTGCTAATGTATGGACTTTCAAAAATGTTTGATGATAGATTTGTTAGCAAAATGAAAACCCGTTGGACTATATCGACATTGGCAGGTTGCATACAAATTGGTTATGGGACAGAAAGCAGAGACGAGTGGTGAATGATTGTATTTTCAGAATGCAGTGAAGTGTTACCCGGGGGTTGGTATTAGGACCACTGTTATTTTTGATTTATTAATGACCGGGGCTTGAGTATACAGGGCATCATTTCAAAGTTTACAGATGATACGAAACTCTAGAAATGTAGTAAACAATGAAGAGAATATTAACAGAGTTCAAGAGAAATATAGTCTGATAAAACGGCAGACAAATGAGAGTTCAAATCTAATGCGACTATGTGTTGGTAGGAAGAATGAGGCGAGGCAATATGAACCAAATTGTACAATTTTAAAGGGAGTGCAGAAACAGGGAGACCTGGTGCACAAAAATTTGAAGGTGGCAGGACAAGTTGAGAAGGTTGGTTAAAATAGCAAATGGGATCCTTGACTTTATTAATAGAGGAATCAAGCTCAAAAGCAAGGGAGTAATTTATTGTAAACTTTTATGAAACACTGCTTGGGCCTCAGCAGGTGTTTGTGTTCAGTTCTAAGCACCACACTTTAGGAAGAATATCAAGACCTTAGAGTGCAGAAGAGATTTACAAGCATAATGCCAGGGATGAATAACTTCACATATATGGAGAGACTGGAGAAATTGGATTGTTCTCTTCAGAGATTAGATAAAGGTGTTCAAAATCATGAATGATTTTGGGGGAATATATGAGGCAAAACTCTTTCCAGTGGCAGAAGGGTTAGTAACCAGAGGACATAATTTAAGGTGTTTGGCAAAAGAACCAGAGGTTACACAAGCAAATAAAAACTGAAAATGCTGGAAACACTCAGCAGGTTAGGCAGCATCCATGGAGAGAGAAGCAGTCAGCGTTTCAGGTCGATGACCTTTCATCATTAACTGTCATGTGGAAAGGCATGGACTAGTCAGGGATGGTCAGCATGAATTTGTGAAAGGAAGGTCTTGCCTCACAAATTTGATTGAATTCTTTGAGAAAGTGACAAGGAGGGTTGATGAAGGTAGTGCAGTGGTTGTTGTGTACATGGATTTTAGCAAGGCATTTGACAAGGTCCCACGTGGCAGATTGGTCTGGAAAGTAAAAGCCCATGGGATTCAGGGTAATGTGGCAAACTGGATAAAATGTTGGCTTTGTAACAGGAAACAAAGGGTAATGGTTGATGGATGCCCTTGCGAATGGAAAGTTGTCTCAGGTGGTGTTCCACAGGACTTGGTGTTGGGACTCTTGCTGTTTGTGTTATATATTAATGATTTGGATGTGAATGTGGGGGGCACGATTGAGAAATTTGCAGATGACACAATGATTGGCCGAGTAGTGGATAGTGTAGAAGATAGCCAGAATCTCAAATGATATAGATGGGTTGGTGGAGGGGGCGGTAAAGTGGCAGATGGATTTTAACATAGAGAAGTGTGAGGTCATAGATTTAGGGAGGTCAAACAGCTACACAGTTTACACAATAAATGGGAATATACTAATTGGGGTAGATGAAGTGAAAGATCTTGGCGTACAAGTACACAGGTCCCTGAAGGCAGCAGTTCAAGTAGACGTGGTTGTAAAGAAGGCATATGGAATGCTCTCTTTCATTGGCAGAGGTATAGAATATAAAAGTTAGGATATAATGTTGGAATTGTATAAAACACTGGTGAGGCCACAGCTGGAGTATTGTGTGCAGTTCTGGTCACCACATTACAGGAAGGATATAATAGCCCTGGAGAGAGTGCAGAGGAGGTTTACAAGAATGTTGCCAGGGTTAGAAAAGTGTAGCTGTGAGGAGAGATTGGATAGGTTGGGGTTATTTTACTTCGAACAAAGAAGGCTGAGGGGTGACTTGATTGAGATGTACAAAATCATGAGGGGACTAGATAGAGTGGACAGGATAAAATTGTTTCCCTTGGTGGAGAATTCTAGAACCAGGGGACATAGGTTCAAGATAAGTGGCAGAAGGTGTAGGGGGGACATGAGGAAGAAATTTTTTACACAGAGAGTAGTGGGTGCCTGGAATTCGCTACCCAAGTTGGTGGTAGAGCAGAAACTTTAAACTCTTTTAAGAAGTGCCTGGATCTGCACCTAAAGTGCTGTGAACTGCAGGGCTATAGGTCGGGTGCAGGAAGGTGGGATTAGAAAGGGCCCCTGGGTGTCCTCGGGCTGGCATGGACAAAATGGGCTGAATGGCCTCCTTCTGTACTGTAACTTTTCTATGGTTCTATCAAAACTGGGTAAAGTTAGAGGTGCAATAGATTTTGAGCAGTGGATGGGTGGGACAAAGACAAAGGAAGGTCTATGATTTAGTCTTAGAGCTAAAGAGAATAGTGATGGGGTAAGAAAGGAAATAAAAGTTGTGCCTCGAACAGGTGTGCTGCTGCCTGAAAGTAAAAATGAAAGAAAAACTGAAACGTGCAAAGGAAAGAAACAAAATGAGGATCAATAATTATGGGCTGAAATTATTGAACTCCATGATGCGTCTGGAAAGCTGTAAAGTGCCTATTCAAAAGATGAGGTGCTCTTTCTCAAGCTTATGTTGGACTTCACTGGAACAGTCCAGCAGGACAAAGACAGAGGTATCGACATGAGAGCAAGGTGGAGAATTAAAATGACAAGCACCAAAAACACAGGATCATGATGACTGAATGGAGGTGTTCTGCAAAGCAGTCACCCAATCTGAGTTTGATCTCCCCAATGTAGCGGGGACCACGTGAGTAGTGAATGCAGCCACGTAAATCACTGCTTCATCTGGAAGGAGTGTTTGGGGCCTTGGATGGTGAGGAGAGCGAAGTTAAAAAGGCAGGTATTAGAGCTCCTGCATTTGCATGAAAAGGTGCCATGGGAGGGGGTGGGGTGTTGGGGGTGATTGAGGAGTGGACCAGAGTGTCACAGATGGAACAGTCTCTTTGGAATGCTGAAAGGGGAGGTGGGGCTGTTAGATGTGTTTAGTCGTGACATCGTGCTGGAAATGGTGGAAAATGAAGCGTTAAAAATGGAGGCTGGTAGGGTGGAAGGTGAAGACAAGGGGAATCCTATAGTAGTTCTTGGAGGAAGCGGAAGGGGTGAAAGCAGACATGCAGGAAATGTGGTGGACGTGGTCGAGGGCCCAGTCGACCACGGTGGGGAGATTCCTCGGTTGAGGGAAAAAAGAATACATCCCAGAAACACTGGTGTGGAAGGTTGCATCAATGGAACAGATCTGACAGAAACAGAGGAGTTGTCACCTTTCTTTTCCACCACTTCCAAAGTGTTGGAAATGCTCAGCATATCTGACAGCATCTGTGAAGAGAGAAACAGAGTTAAGCTTTCAGGTCTGTGCCCTTTGAGAAATAAAGCTTAACAGACAAATTATGAAAATAAGAATGTGCATAATTTAATTCATTGTTTTTCATTATGTACAATTGGAAAATGTGCACTTTTAAACTTAGATTGTGAGTCCTAAGCAAGGAAAAACTTGGAAACAAGTAATGCCATTTCTTCAGAAGTAGTCTACATAAAATAACTTGTGGATTTATTTAATATTCATTTGTACAGAATGGTATTTATAGCAAGGCTGTTGGACTTTAAAATTGAGCTCAATGCCTCAGCTAGGAAGGGGAAAACAATCAGCCAGGGACCCTGCTTCTGACTGGGGCTGGCAGGAGGGAGATAAATGCAGTCACAGAGGATATATTTTAGTTACAGAATTTATATCAGTTTAGAGGATTGTGTGAAACTCATCATTTTTGTTCTAGAAATTCTTAAATCTCTTTCTGTTTCACGCATTCCTGGAAACTCACTGAAGTTTGTGTTTTAAATTCCTGAGTCCATCTTGGGCTGAAAATACTCAATTTGACTTTCTGGAATTATGTAGACATTCAACTTTTTTCTATTTTTGCCATAGTTTGCAGCCTGGAAAAATCAATTGAATTGTGTGTAATGGTTTATAAAGCAACATAATAGCAATAGTGAAGGAGAGAATTTTCTTATCGTAGTTCAGGACTTCCCAAACTGTGGGTCGAGGCCCCAGTGGGGTTGCAAACTCTGAGGCAGCAGTGGCTGCTGTGGAGCTCAGGCAGAATACTAAACAGCTGCGAGGGCCCTTTAAATCCTCATGCTTTTCTCATGGGGGCGGGACCTAATGGACAGATGTTTGATACCTGGTTGCTGCTGCAAAAAAAGCATGTGAAAAGCTGGGTGTTTTTTAAAAACCCAGCAGTTTAAACGATTCCCACCACGCTGAACTTCTCCACCCCGTCCCCCTGCTGAGGAGTTTAAACCACACCCTCTCCCTCCCCAGATCTGCTTGGCAGCTGAAGCTACTGCATACCCAACCTCCCCCTAGGCCATATGAAGCCTAAGGCATTAAAATGGGGTCTCACTGTGGAAAAAGCTTGGGAAACACTTGTACTTTGTGGTTAAACTTTGAAGTTGACAAATTAAAATTTAAGAAATCACCTGCATATGAATATATTTTGAAGATATAAATTTAAGAAATGACACTTCTTTTGGGGAATACTTTTAACTTTGCCAGCTGAACCTGTTCTTTGTGCTGAAGATGTAATTCGCTTTATTAAATCTGATCTAGAAGCGTGTTTTAGTATGTTTCAATTGGGAATCATCTGATAACAGTATAATCATTGTCATTAATCCTTTTAACCTGTAAAAGTTCGTACTTTTTTGAAAAAAATCAAATAATTCCTGTGTAAACTTTTCCAGTGGCTCTGGAAATAACTTGTGGCTTTTGGCTTGTGTACTTACCAGCCCATGTTTTCCCTCCATCCATTTTAATGCACAGGAAACTGTGGGCTGACAAGCACACACTGGAAAATCTTAGCCGTGGTGTCTAGTGAACAGACCTTTTCTGATACTTTAAAGACTGAGCCTGTATGAAGATCCTCAAGAAATTTGATCTTTTTCTTTTTAATAACAAGTTAGGAATGTCTCATAGGTAATATATGTCCTATTATAAATAAATCCCGGAATTGGTATGTAGGAGTAAGCTATAAACGAACGATGTAACATGGCAAAATCTTCCCCCTCAGATGGCTTTCACTTCCAGGTCATCCTGCTCTGTGCATTGAAACTGAGGAAGGGAGAAAATGTTTAGAAGTGGAATATGTTGCTCTCATGAGAGATTTAATACCATAGAAATAAAGGGGTCAAATCCATTTATGGAGCCAACTTATTCTTGAGGAAAGCTTGCTTGTGTAGACAGCTCTTAAGCCCTCGGGCTAACTCAACCCAAGGGCCTGAATCAAGCATTATCAAATTACTGATCAAAGTAGCTAGCCAGTACTCTGCAGAGGCAGACTGCTGTTTTGACTGAAATGTGAATGCTTTCACTGTCGTTCTGCTTCCATATCATCTGAGACATTTTGATTCAAATTTTATGATCAGTGGTGAAGCAAGGGCACTTGCTGCTGACCTCTAAGAAAGCTGGCCAGAAAGATTGTGATCTCTGTGACATGGTTTTTCCCTTTCCCCCGATGGCACTTAAAATCTGGCGCCAAGTCAAGGGGATGTCAGCAAGCAGGCAGGTAGACACTCGCATCGAAGTATTCGTACACATATACAACAAAGAAGTTAAAAGCACTTAATTAAGAGTAAAGGATATTTTCAGATAGCGAAATTAATGATTATGGTTAGATTAAGGAAGAAGCTAAATAAAACTTTTATAAATGAAATTTTTTTAAATTTTGGGCTTTTTATATTATGGAGAAAGTTGACATTCCATGAATATAATAATGACTTTTAAGTGCTAGTGAGGGTACTTAGCAGTAATTATGAGCTAGCACGTTACTAAAAACCCATTTACACCTCATTCAACAACATTTTTAAGGCTTTTACAGCGAGATGAACTGCCTAAGAGCGAAAGTTTCTGCCAATATATTTTGGGGGTTGAGTGGACTCAACAATGCATCCATCCTCTGGAGAAGTTGAATCACTGACAGCAAATTCTGAATTTCTGCCTTTATTCTGTGGACTCCTAAAGTTGCCTGTCAGTTTCAGTGGAGTATTCACGATGTGCGTTGACAGTTGTGCCGACACTACCACTGCAAAATCCAGGCTTTTGAAACTAACCTCATGAAGTGAAAGTTTTATCTATGAACTAAAATCAAAGTAAATGACAGTATAGTTTCTAACAGTATGCCTTGAATATTCAGATGGCAGTGAACTTAACTTTCAGCTGTATTAGTGAATGTGTGTTTTTCAGTTTGGCTGGCTGGAAAACTTGATATGAAATTCAGACTAAAAAAGTAATAATTGGAAGCAGTTTCACTGGAGGCAGTTTACGGGTTCAAGCTTCACTGCAGGACTTGAGCACTCATATTTTGGGATTTTTGATAATTTTCCTTTACAGAATGGAATTTGAGATTTGAATTATTGTAAGCATACAAACATACTTGCAAATTATGAGCAGGAGTAGGCCATTCAGCCCCTCGAGCTGGCTCCGCCATTCAATAAGATTGTGGCTGCTCTGATTGTGGCCTAAACTCCACATTCCCACCTACCCCCAGTAACCTTTGTTAGTCAAGAATCTACCTATTTCTGCCTTAAAATTATTCAGTAACCCTGCCTCTACCGCTCTTGGAGGAAGAGAGTTCCAAAGACTTATGATCCTCTGCGAGACAAAGATTCTCCTCATCTTAAATAAGAGACCCCTTATTTTTAAACTGATGTCCCCTAATTCTAGTGTCTTGCACAAGAGGAAACACCCTTTCAGCATCCACCCTTTCAAATCCCCTTATGTTTCAATAAGATCTGCTTTCATTCTTCTTATCTCCAATGGATACAGACCCAGCCTGTCCAGTCTTTCCTCATAATTACCAGTTGATTGAACCTTCTCTGACCTGCTAATGCGTTTATATCCTTTCTTTATTGAGACCAAAACTGTGCATAATACTCCAGACGTGGTCTCACCAATGCTCTGTACAATTGTAGCAACACATCCCTACTTTTATATTCCGTTCCCCTTGCAATAAACAATAACATTCCATTTGCTTTCCTGATCACTTGCTGTACCTGCATACTAATTTTTTGTGGTTCATGCACCAGGACACCCAGATCCCTCTGTACTGCAGAGTTCTGCAATGTCTCTCCATTTAAATAATATGCTGCTTTTCTATTCTTCTTGCCAAAGTGGACAAGTTCACATTTTCTCATATACTCCATCTGCTAAATTTTTGCCCATTCACTTAACTTACCTATATCCTTTTGCAGGTGCCTTGTGTCCTCTTCACAACTTACATCCTTCCTATTTTTTTGTCATCAGCAAATTTAGCATATATTCGGTCCCTTCATCCAAGTCATTGATATCAATTGTAAATAGTTGAAGCCCCAGCTCTGATCCTTGTGGCACTCCACTCATTACCTCTTGCCAACTCGAAAATGACCCATTTATGTCTATTCTCAGCTTACTGTTAGCTAACCAATCCTCTATCCATGCTAATATGTTATCCCCTCCACCATGAGCTATTATTTTGCGTAGTAACCTTTGATATGGCAACTTGTCAGTTGCTTTCTGGAAATCTAAGTACAGCACATCCACGTTGCTTGTTACTTCCGCAAAGAATGTTAATAAATTAGACAGACATAATTTCACTTTCACAAAACCATGTTGACTGGCTGATTGCATTGAGATTTCCTAAATGCCCCACAATAACCTCCTTAATAAAATCCAGGATTTTCCCTATGCAGATGTTAAGCTGACTGGCCTGCAGTTTCCTGCTTTCTGGCTCCCTCTCTTGAATAGAAGAGTCCCGTTCGCTATTTTCAAATCTGACAGGACCTTTCCAAAATCTAGGGAATTTTGGAAAATTAGTACCAATGCATCTACTATCTCAGCAGCCACTTCTTTTAAGACCCTAGGATGAAGTCCATCCTGAGACCTGGGGACTTGTCAGCTTTTAGTTTGAATAATTTTCTCAGTACCCATTCCCTGGTGATAATATTTGTTTTAAGTTCCTCCCTCCCTTTCATGTTCTGATTCACACTTTTATCTTGGATGTTATTTCTATCCTCCACAGTGAAGTAAGGGACAAAATATCTATTCAATTCACCTTATTTCCTTATTTTCTTTTATTAATTCCCCAGATTTTCTCTCTAGAGGACCAATGCTCACCTTATTTTTTTCCTTTTTAAATACCTGTAAAAATTCTTATTGTTTTTATATTTCTAGCTAGTTTTCTCTCTTTATTTTAAAACAATTTGTGCAAGTTTATGAAACCTGTAGGCACTGATGATTGATCCCTACTCATAATTCAGTAGCCCTCATTCATTTTGAGAACAGAATGAGTTGTTTTCTTTGGACTTGCACACAAAAAGCGAGATGTAGGCATTTTCAGTTAATGGGAGGAAATCAGCATCACAGCTCCCAATCTGAGAACACAGAAGGACAAATGGTATGACTTTAAACTAGAATTTGCAAGGTATAGATCTGGGTCCCAGAACTGTAAGGTGATCAGTTTTAGCGGTTAAGCTCGTCTGCCAGAAGGTTCATGTCAGTAAACAGTTCAGACAGACCATGAAACGGAGAAGGTGTGTGGTTTATTATTTAATTATTTTTGAGAAGTGAGATTGTATTAAGGTAATTTGCTTTGACAATCACTCCGTACATTCGCCTGCTGTCTGTGAAATAAAACATCTTTGACAGTTTGTATCTGGCCTCATCTCACCAAGTATTTCAGTTTACCTTTGAAAACGTTAGGAGGACATATGCAAAAGACATAATAACAGTTCAGAATAATAGTTCAGATTGCAAGCGGGTTCTATTCTTGCACCCTCAGATTATGCTATACTGTAATTAGAAATTGGACATTATGGTCATAGCCCTGAATGTAAAATGCTCTGACAGGAACAACTAGCTGTATCTGGGAGAATACGGTATCTTAGGCAGATCCAAAACTTATAATAAACACAAAATCTAACACTGAAGTGCAAGACTTAGCGAGTGCTGCATTGTCGGAAGTATTATCTTTGAGATGAAACATTAAATAAACTCATTCTGCACGTTCTGGTGATTCAAGTAGGACAAAAAGATTCCATGGTTTTAAAAGTTCTACGTGTATGCTGGCCAACATTCCTGTCTGAACAACAGCAGGAAATGGACAGATTAATTGTTTTTCTGGCATGTGCTGGTTGTTCTGAGGACATACGGCCTTGTATTAATGCATGCACTTTCTCTCATATTTCTTGCTGTGATGGATATGGTCACAAAATTATAAATGGATAACCTCTTTGTAGTACAAGTTTAGGGTTTAATATATGAAAAGGCCTTTTATGACTTCAGGATGCTAGAATGCACCTAGTCTTCCACACAATACTCACTTTACACTGAGTTATAGAGGAACATCTTGATGAATTTAATAGCTTTCTATTCAGGAGAGGAAATAAAAGCTGAAGTAGATACAGTGCTTTAATAACGACAGCTGGGAATCTGGTGATACTGTTAGCAGCATTTCCAGTGTCCGTAGTTTACAATCTTTATTTAAAGTTTGTTTTATTAGGCTATGAGCATGTGTTTGCGTTTCTGCTACTAAGGCATCAGTCAGGCATTTCCACGTCCCCCAAGTACTCCTACCAATTTAGACCATGTAAGCAGTTCATGTGAATTCTTTAAATAAATAAAGGTGGGATGTGTTACTCTATACATTTTTGATTATGGTGTATGTTTAATTTAAAAAACCCACCATTAATGAATGATGCATCAAGGATGTTCCCATCTTTGGATTGTTAAGCAGAGTTAATTTCACTGTTTGTTTCTGCAGTGCTGGTGATGCATCATGGTGCTGCTACATTGTGCTATTTAAACTTTACAATTGGCACTCTCCAAAGTACCTTAATTCCTGTATTTTGCCTACAGATGTTCTACAGTTAACATTATCAATGTTTTCTGTATTTTTGTGCACCATTAAGATTCTTCGGGTTAAAGTTGCATTGTTTGGGTGTTGTTGGGAACATAGACACACAATCTGTAGCTCTTTACCAGCTAAGGTGAATCGGAATAAAAACAGAAAATGTTGGAAAAACTCAGCAGGTCTGGCAATATTTCTGAGAGAGAAACCAAGTTAAATGTTTTGAGTCAGTGTAACTGAATAGGGTGTTGACATTTTGACACAATTTTTAAACAAGAATTTGAGGTGAGCAGTTAGTGTGTGTTTCATTAGGTTTGCCTCTACTTTTTATTGTCTTTTGATCCTGCGATCACTAGTGTTTCTGCTGCTTCCATTGGCAGTTGCAAATTAACTCCATGGAGCTGGGTTGCATTTCCATTTATTTCAGGTGATGGTCAAAGAAAACACATACAACCATCTGCTGTCTTCGCTCTACCGGGTGGTCACTCTCTCCACTTATCCATGTTGTTAGAGATCTGGTGCCTAGTGGGATACACCAGGGCTCAGTTTGTTGATAAAAACAAAAACAAAAACAAAAAACTGCGGATGCTGGAAATCCAAAACAAAAACAGAATTACCTGGAAAAACTCAGCAGGTCTGGCAGCATCGGCGGA
The DNA here is from genome assembly GCF_017639515.1 of Carcharodon carcharias. Taxonomy (NCBI): domain Eukaryota; kingdom Metazoa; phylum Chordata; class Chondrichthyes; order Lamniformes; family Lamnidae; genus Carcharodon; species Carcharodon carcharias. The sequence goes on along the minus strand of NC_054477.1, from coordinate 70,493,183 downwards.
GAAGAAAAGAGTTGACGTTTCGAGTCCTCATGACCCTTCGACAGAACTAGGTGAATCCCAGGAAGGGTTGAAATATAAACTGGTTTAAGAAGGTGGTGGTGGCGGTGGTGGTGGTGGTGGTTGGGGCGGTGAGGGGGGAGAGAAGTGGAGGGGGGTGGTGTGGTTGTAGGCAAAAGCAGTGATAGAAGCAGATCATCAAAAGATGTCACAGACGGCAGAACAAAAGAACACATAGGTGTCGAAGTTGGTGATATTATCTAAACGAATGTGCTAATTAAGAATGGATGGTAGGGCACTCAAGGTATAGCTCTAGTGGGGGTGGAGGGAGCATAAAAGATTTAAAAATATTTAAAAATAATGGAAATAGGAGGGAAAAAGAAAAATCTATATAATTTATTGGAAAAAAGCAAAAGGAAGGGGGAAGAAACAGAAGGGGGGTGGGGATGGCGGAGGGAGGTCAAGACATAAAGTTGTTGAATTCAATATTCAGTCCAGAAGGCTGTAAAGTGCCTAGTCGGAAGATGAGGTGTTGTTCCTCCAGTTTGCGTTGGGCTTCACTGGAACAATGCAGCAAGCCAAGGACAGACATGTGGGCAAGAGAGCAGGGTGGAGTGTTGAAATGGCAAGCGACAGGGAGGTTTGGGTCACTCTTGCGGACAGACCCATATTTCAACCCTTCCTGGGATTCACCTAGTTCTGTCGAAGGGTCGTGAGGACTCGAAACGTCAACTCTTTTCTTCTCCGCCGATGCTGCCAGACCTGCTGAGTTTTTCCAGGTAATTCTGTTTTTGCTCAGTTTGTTGATCCTCTTGTGTTCCACAGTTGAGAGGCGCTGAGGTTCCTGCTTGGAACTGTGGATTAGACTTGGATTTGGAGACTGCGGTCTAATGTGCTGAGATGGAAAGTTGTGTGGTAGCACTGGGAAGCGTGGTCCTGTGCATTCACAAATTTAGCAGTTCATCCACAATATACTCGGGTTTAAATTGAATTAGTAGTCATGCATCAGTGGTAGTGACAGTATATCATGGGCTTTGTTGTGGAAATTGAATTTTTACACTCCACACAGATATAGATTTGCAGTGTGGAAACAACATTGTTAGAGACATATCTATTGTTTAAAAAGAAAAAGATAGGCTTGTAAATATAGGACCATGACTATTGTACCAGGCTACTTGGTACAATAAGGAGAGACAATCACTTATTCTATTTGTTGAGGCAGTAGTTAGTAATACAAGCACTTCATACACTTCAATTTCCCTGTGAAGATGCAGCTAGATATGTGAGTTATGCTGTAAGTGGTCAGATATTGAAGCAACCCATGTTTACATGCAGCAGCAATATTCAGGCTTAGGCTGTAAAATGGCAGGTAACGTTCACATCACACAAGTGACAGGCAATGACCATCTCCAACAAGAGAATTTAACCATCTCCCCATGACATTCAATTGTATTACCATTGCTGTCAACATCCTGGGGGTTACCATTGACCAGAAACTGAACTGAATCAGCCATATAAATACTGTGGCCACAACAGCAGTTCAGAGTGGGGAAATTCTGCAGTGAATAACTCAACACTTAACACCCCAAAGCCTGTCTACCATCTACAAGGCACAAGTCTGCGGTGTGATGGAACATTCTCCACTTGCCTGGATGAGTGCAGCTCCAAAAACACTCAAGAAGATCAATACCATCCAGGACAAAGAGGCCCACTTGGTTGACACCCTATCCACCAACTTAAACATTCACTCCCTCCACCACTGACGCAAGGTGGCAGCAATGTTTACCACATACAAGATGTACAGACAATTCGCCAAGCCTCCTCAACAGCACCTTCCAGATCTGCCATCTCTATAGGGACAAGGACAGCAGGTGCTTTGGAACACCACCACCTGCAAACCCTCCTCCAAATAACATCCTAACATGTAAGTGTATTGTCATTCCTTCACTGTCGCTGGGTGAAAAACCTGGAACACTCTTCCTAATAGTGCTATTACAACAGATGGACTGCAGTGGTTCAAGAAGGCAGCGCACCACCACCTTCCCAAGGGAAATTAAGAATGGGCAACAAATGCTGACCTGGCCAATGACAGCCACATCTTATGAAAGATAAAAAAAACAACATGCGTCTTGTACTCATTGCATGTATCACTTTCATCTTCATTCCGCTCTCCCGTGGCAACAGGTGGTTTATTTCAATTTATCGTCTTTTCTTTCTTAGTCACACTTTTGCTCTTTTTCACTCCTCCCATCTTCTTGCATGCTAACATGTGTGTTTTTGTGTATATCTCTTCCAAAGCAGAAAAACATAGTGCATCAGACTGAAATTGTGCACAATAAGGCTTGGAGGGTATTCTAAAAAAAATAATTTTGTGGTGGGATTTCAACTCGTATCTCTAAATAAGTTAGTCCAGGCCTTGAGAATACCAGTCCAGTAACATGGCCCCTATGTTACCATTCCCAGTAAATCTTAACTTCTGACTTAAAATAATACCTCCCTTTCTAAAGAGATGCTGCCTGATCAGCTGAATGTCCCTACTTTTTCTGTTTTTATTTCCGATTTGCAGCATCTGCTGTATTTTGCCTTTGTTTTCATCAATTTTTAGGCACTGGTTGAGGGACAAATGTTGGTCAGGATGCAAAGGCTGAAATTTGAAAGGCTGAAACTATGAAATTTGAGGGTTTTCAACCAATAATGCTGGCACAATTTCTGTTTTCTATAATAAAATCCATGTTAAGTTTGTATTGCTTAGCAGACCCTAAGAAGAGACCCATGTTGCTTGTTCTCCACACCTTTAAAGTTTGAGATGCCATGAGCAACCTTTGGTCAAGTAAATGTGTTTTCAGTTTTACTCTTTGTAGATTGCTAGCATTCCAACGAAAGTCTTGTCATGATTCTGAAATGTGGAAGGACTGGTCTGAGAAGTTCTTTCCATGATCCGTGGATCTGCGGTGCCTTCTAAAATAGAAGTTTTGTTTTAAGACTTCCTGCTAGTCATATTGTGATTCAGTCATCAATATCTGGAAAAGTAAAAATTAATTTTTACCCTTTTGCCATGTGATAAATTATGCAACCTGCTTTAATCATTAACTAGTTACAGATGAGCATGTGGGTGATGAGTATATTTTATAAATTGCACATGAAATTCTTCCACAAGTCATGGAAATTGTAGTGTGTATGTTTCAAAAAAATTAGGAAGCTGGGGCTATTTGTGAGGTGGCTTTATAACTAATTAGAATTAGTAGAGCCACTGCTGTTCTGAATGTCAAAGAATGTTGATTGTTGGTCCACTGGGATTTTAAATGATCTAATCTAATATAGATACTAAATATCAATGTCTCCAATTTGGAACGATAAAATTTGGAAGGCAGTCGAGGTATAGGATGCAACAAAAGATTTATTAAAGCCTTTCAACTGAGTGCGCAATTAGGCAAATGAAATTCAAAACTGCTAAATATTAAGTATTACATAGGAGCATACGAATTAGGAGTAGGGGTTGGCTAATCAGCTTTTCAAGCCTGCTCCGCCATTTGATAAGATCATGGTTGATCTGATTATGGCCTCTACTCCACTCTCCTGCCTACCCCCATACTCCAACTCCCTTGTTAGTCAAGATTCTATCACTGCCTTAAAAATATTCAGTGACCCTGCATTCACGTTCTCTGGGGAAGAGAATTCCACAGACTCACGCCCCTCTGAGAGAAAAAAATTCTCATCACCATCTTAAATGGGAGACCACTTAAACTGTGTCCCCTGGTTCTAGTCTCTCCATTCACCCTGTCGAGACACCTCGGGATCTTGTGTTTCAATAAGATCACCTCTCATTCTTCTAAATTCCAATGGATACAGACCCAGCCTAAACAACCTTCTTCAGAAGGTAACCCTTTCATTCCAGGAATCAGTCAAGTGAACCTTCTCTGAATTGCTTCTAATGCAGTTATGCAGTTTCGTATAAAAAGGAGACCAAAACTGTATACACTACTCTAGATTTGATTTCACCAATGCCCCGCACAAATGCAGTATAATTTCCCTCTTGCGTACTCCATTCCCCTTGCAATAAATGACAGTTGTTGATTTGCCTTTTGAATCAATTGCTGTACCTGCTTACTAACTTTTCATGTACCAGAACACCCAGATCCCTCCACACTAAGTTCTGTAATCTCTCTCTATTTAGATAATATGCTGCTTTTCTATTCTTCCCGCCAAAGTGGACCAGTTCATATTTTCCCACATCATACTCCTTCTGCCAAAGTTTTGCCCATTCCCTTAACCTATCTATATCCCTTTGCAGACTCCTTATGTCCCCTTCACAACTTGTATTACAACGTACCTTTGTGTCAGCAGCAAATTTAGCAACAATACATTCGGTCCTTTCATCCAAATCGTCGATACAAATTATAAATAGTTCAGGTCCCAGCACTGATCCCTGTGGTACTCCACTTGTTACATCTTGCCAACCTGAAAATGACATATTCATGCTTACTCTCTGCTTCTGCTAGCTAACCAATCGTCCCATGCTAATACTTTAACTCCTACACCATGAACTCTTATTTTGTGCAGTAACTTTTGATGTGGCACCTTGTCAAATGCCTTCTGGAAATCTAAGTACAGCACATCCTCTGGTTCCTCTTTATCCACGTTGCTTGTTACTTCCTCAAAGAATTCTAATAAATTAGTCAAACATGATTTCCCTTTAATAAAACCATGTTGACTCTGTCTAATTGCATTGAGATTTTCTAAGTGCCCTGCTATAACCTCCTCAATAATAGATTCCATAATTTTCCCCATGATAGATGTTAAGCTAACTGGCCTGCACTTTCCTGCTTTCTGTCTCCTTCCCTTCTTGGATAGAGTCATCACATTGAAAAATAGCCAATCTTATGTGACCTTTCCAGAATCTAGGGAATTTTGGAAAATTAAACCCAATGCATCCACAATATCAGCAGTCATTTCTCTTAAGACCCTAGGATGAAGTCCATCCTGGGGACCTGAGGACTTCTCAGCTTTTAGTTCTAATAATTTTCTCAGTACCCATACCCTGATGATTATATTTGTTTTAAGTTCTTCTCTCTCTTTTACCTGTTGTTTGCAATTATTTCTGGGATGTTATTTGTATTCTCTACAGTGAAGTCAGATGCAAAATATCTATTCAATTCATCTGCCATTTCCTTGTTTCCATTATTAAATTTCCCATTCTCACTCTCTAGAGGACCAAAGCTCACTTTACTTACTCATCTTTTTAAATTCCCAGAGAAACTCTTACTATCTGTTTTTATACTTTTAGCTATCTTTCTCTCAGACTCTAATTTCTCCCTCATTATTTTATTTTTGTTATTCTTTGCTGCTTTTTATATTCTGACCAATCTCCTGACCTGCCACTAATGTGTGCAATTGTACACTTTTCCTTTCAATTTGATACTATTTTTAACTTGCGTAGTTAGCCACGAATGGCCGCGCATTCTTCCCCTAATGTCTTTCTTTCTCATTGGGTTGCAGCTTTGCTGAGTTTTATGAACTACCTCCTTAAATATCTACCACTGCATCTCTACTGACCTATCCCTTAACCTTATTCCCCAGTTCATTTTAGCCAGCTCTGTCTTCATATCTTATAATTGCCCTTCTTTAAGTTTTAAAACACTAGTCTTAGATCCACTCCGCTCTCCCACAAACTGAATGTGAAATTCAATCATATTATGATCTCTGCTACCTTAGGGTGCCTTCACTATGAGGCATTAATTAATCCTGCCTCATTGCACAATGGCAGGTCAAGAATTACCTGACTGGTTGGCTGTAGAACTTGTTGCTGTAACAAATTGTTAGTCACAAAGCTGAAAACACTCTATGAACTCATCTTCCAGGCTACCTCTGCCACTCCGATCTGTCCAATGTACACGTAGATTGAAATCACCCATGATTATCACTGTACCTTTCTCACAAGTCCCCTTTATTTCTTCCTGTATACCCTGTCCTACAGTGAGGTTACTGTTAGACGGCCTGTAAATTACTCCCATAAGTGACCTCTTAGCTTACCTATTTCTTATCTCAATCCAAATTGTTTCTACATCTTGGTCTTTTGAGCTAAGGTCAGCTCTCATTACTTTATTAATGACATCTATAATTAACAGAGCTAACCCACCACCTTTTCCTAGTTTCCTATCTCTTCAAAATGTCAAGCCTTGATCACTCTGCAGCCACTTCTCTGTAATGGCTATCAGGACATATATATTTATTTCTATCTGTGTTAACAATTTATCCATTTGTTACAGATGCTGTTAGTATTAACTTAAACATTTTAAAAGACAGCAGAGATTTTGTTAGCCATCAAAACCACCATTTGTACTGTAAGCAGACTGCCACTACATATGTTTCTCTGCTTCCAGTCTGTTCAGTCACCAGGCTGTATGTGTTGTTGAGGGAAACGTGATACCCAAGCTATTGTACCATAACTGTAATCGATCTAAAGAGAAGCCAATCCAGATGAATTACCTAATTGATTTTTTATGAAAAGAAGATAACTTCATGAGGATTGACAAGTTAAGTGCATGTATTATAAAATATGTATAGCTTCTTTCAAGATACAATGCCTTTTTGTGGTTTCAAACAAAAAAAATTAACTAGTTTGAACTAATCTCATTGAATTCACTGATTCAAGTGATTTTTGTACTTTTCCACTATTTGTTTTTTTTCCCCCCAGCAGAAACAAAATATTGATAAGCCCTTCTTGATATTTTGTGCGCTCCATTTTGAGTTTTGAGTCATTTTTGTTTGTGGCTGTGGGTATTCTCTCGGAAATTGCCTATTTAGTATAACTTACCTTAATGTCTTTAATGTAGAAAACATCCAAAGGTATTCAGTGGTGTTAGCAACAAAAAATGCATGACAGCAAAAAAAGGAAATCGAAGCAGGGGTGATCTGAAGAAGAATCAGGTGCATCATAAGGAAACCTTTTTGTACAAAGCGAATTGTTATGACCTGGAATGCACTGCCTGAAAGAGTGATAGATGCAAAACTGAATTGGATAAATACTTGAAAGAGAAAACATTGCAGACTTATGGGGAAAAGGCAGAGGAGCGAGACTAACTATATAGCTCTTTCAAAGGGCTGGCATGCCTTCTGTGCTTTGTCGTCCTATAATTCTGAAAGTTGTTCAGCCCAATAATTTTATTTGGTTTGATCCTGCTGTAGCTTCCTAATAACTACATTATTTAGTTTATGTAAATTATTGTTTATCATGAATCTGTGGAATGAACATATATTATTTCATTGAGAATCAAATATGCTTCACAGTCTTAAAGTATGTTTCATATCAACAAGTAAAAGTTATTAAATATCAATTTACAATACTAAGTGTTATCAAGCAAATATTTGAAAATTGCATTAAAAAGGTGGAGTGTTCTTATATGGGGAAGAGTTGCAAAGGCTGGAAAAGTAAGGAGAAATTAAGATTTATATTTTGTGAAATAGAGTGCAGTAGAAACAGAATCAATTAGACCAAGTTTATGTTGCTTTTGGAAGTTTAATTTATATAATGTATTTAATGGCTAATAAATTATTGTTATTGATCTCCCAGCAGTCTTTTTCCCAATATTTTCAGTTTTGTGTCTGGAATATTTTTACTCATGTTTTACTGCATTCTGACCTTGTTGAACATCTATTATTAGTGATGTAGTTCCTATAGCTGTTCTACCAATTGACATCATAACTATTAACCAGCTCAAGTACTCCTATATGCATTAAGATTACTCAGAATCCAAAGACCCAGCACCAATCTAACATGCTGTGCTGTAAGCTGCTATGATTCTGTGTAGGCTGAGCAAGTTCCTTTCTGAATTGAGTGAGATACCTGAAATGAGGGGAACGCTTGGGAAACAGTACCTACTATACAATTGGTTTCAGTGTAAGAATATAGAGAGGAAAAAGTTGCATATATTTCAGTAAAGAAGATAGGACCCAAATCAAAGGCTAGAATTTCATGGTTTTATGGGAATGTTAGGTCAAATTTAAAACCAAGAAACTGTTTTAGTACTTACTAAGCAAATGTTTTTAAAGAAAAGGCAAAACAAATATAAATAGGAAAACTTAAAAGGGAGATTTGTAAAGCAAAGGAAGTAAGAGACAATTAATTTAAAAAAATAATAAAAGAGCAACAAAAACACTGTGTGGTATGTCAGCGGTAAGAGATAGGAGCCTGGGGCTATTAAGAGATGGATCAGACAAGATTGTACTGGAAGGTGAGGGAAAGACAGTGATACTAAATAAACAAAAACAGAAAATGCTGGAAAATCTCAGCATCTGTGGCGACAAAAACAGAGTTAAAGTTTTGAGTCCATATGACTTCTGAGCAAAAGAAGTAAAAATGTGATATTTATACTGTGTTCGGGGGGTGGAGCAGGTGAAGCTGGATAGAAGGCCAGCGATAGGTGGGAGCAAAGGGGAGATTGACAAAGATGCCATGAACAAAAGGACAAAGGAGTGTTAATGGTAGTGGTACTGGCTGAAGGAGTGCTGATAATGGCATTAAGGTAAGAAAGCAAAATATGATAATAGCAGGACAAGGGTATAAGCACTCTGGAAAGAACAACATGAACAAGATGCCCTTGTGAGGGTGGGGTGAGAGGATGGGATGGTGGTAGGAAAAAAGATTGAAAATGGGATAAAATGTGGGGATAAAACAATGAATAAAAATGAAAATAAGTAAAATATGTGGATAAAAAAATTTAAAAATAAAAATGAATCTTGAAAAAAGGGGATAAAAAGTGAGGATGAAGGAGAGAGTTCATGGTCTGAAGTTGTTGAACTCAATGTTAAGTCCAGAAGGCTGTAAGGTGCTGAATTGGAAGATGAGAGGCTGTAAATTCACAGTTTGATTGACAGCTCCAGATTAACTGAATCTTTGAGCTTGAGCCTTTGAGCTAGGGTTACAAGCAGAAATGTTTGTTTTTATTAAGGATTAAGTACTTGAAAGGATTTAAATGTATTGTTTGGGCTTTTATCATTGGGGTTTTTTATATAGTCAAGTCCATAACAAATATTTGGAACTTATTTCATCCCAACACTGCTACTGAGGTCTGCCCATGGTAGGCACTGGCTGAGTTGGCATGGAGAGTGTAAGGGCAAAGGGTGGTCATTGGGGGTCAAGTGTTGGCATGGTATGGACTAAATTGGCATATGGGCAATAAGGGGCCATGGGAGTCGGTGGGTGGGGTGCTTTGGGTTGGCATGGAGGGTATGAGGGGCCATTTGGGTAGATGGAGAGGCATAGACAATCATCACAGTCCCAGGACATTGCTACAGGAGTTCCTCAGGATAGTGTCCTAGACCCAACCATCTTCAGCCGCTTCGTCAGTGACCTTCCCTCTTTCATATGATCAGGTGTAGGGATGTTCACTGATGTTGCATAATGTTCAGTATCATTTGCAACAGCTTGCTACTGAAGCAGTCTGTGTCCATACACAGCAAGACCTGGACAACTTTAGGGCTTGAGCTGATAAATGGCAGCATTCATGCCACACAAGTGCCCGACAAAGAGCACCTTGAACAAGATAGAATCTAATCTCTTCCCCTTGACATTTAATGACATTCCCCACTATCAGCATCCTAGAGGTTACCAGAAACGGAACTGGGCCAGCCATATAATACTATGGCTACAAGAACCAGGTCAGAGGCTGGGAATTCTGTGCTGAGTAACTCACCTGATTTCCCAAAGCCTGTCCACTATCTACAAGGAGTCAGGAGCATGACTGAATACTCCCCATTTGGCTGGACGATTGAGGCTCCAATAACACTGAATAAGCTCAACACCATCCAGGACAAAACAGCCCACTTGATTGGCACCCTATCCACCACCTTTAACATTCACTCCAACACTGATATGCAATGGCAGCAGTGTGTACATTTTATGAGATGCACTGCAGCAACTTAGCGAGGCTCCTTCGGCAGCACCTTCCAAACCACAACGCGTACCACCGAGAAGGACAAGGCACTGTCACTGGGGGTGTGTGGAGGAGCATGGATAGCATGAGGAGCCATGGGAATGCATGGAAGGGCATGGGTTGGCATGGATGGGGCATAGTGAGTGGGTGGGCAGTTAAGGGCTTGTGAGGGGCAGGAGCTAGAGGGCCTAGCAATCAACAACACAACTGAGATGATCCAGAGTATTCAGCAGGCCCTTCAGTTGCCTCCTATCTGTAATCAGGGACGGCAGGCCCGACTCCATGCATTCAACCTCCAGAACAAAAATCCTACCATTTGGGGCACTGTTTCCCAAGGCAGGTGCAGCGAGCAGGGATATTCCCCTAGTCTCACACCCACTTTCGGGAGTGAAAATCCAGGCTCTGGAGTCTGTAAGACAACAGATGAAATTCCTCAGCACTTGAGGAAAAATTCAGTAATCAGGCCATGGAGTTCTTAAAATAGGCAGTGCTTGAGCAATCTTTAGAATTTTTTGAAGAAATGAGGTTAGAAATAGTCCATTATTTGAATTTGCTTTATTTCATTATGCTTATTTAATTTGGTAATGATCAAATATTTGAAATTGTGATTGTGCAGAAAAGCCTCTGTTTTATGAAATTGCTTACTTCCAGTTACTGGATAATTTTTTTTTTCAAGCAAATACATTTGAATGAATGACGCTAGACTGGAAAGGAAATGGAAGGAATGTCATTTACATCAATTTTCAAAAAGCATTTAATGAGGTGCCACATAAGAAACTTATGACCAAGATAATGGCACATGGAACAATTTGATCAGGAGATGGCTGGAGACAGAAAAAAAAGGGGCAAGGTCAAAAACATTTTCTTTCATGGTAAAACCTAGTGAGTGGTGTTCTGCAGTGTTCTATGTTAGACTATTATTTGTTATATACAGAAATATAGTTTCAGAACTGAGGGAACAATATCAAAATCTAGACATCAAGTTAGGTAGTGTGCCTGAAGAGGATGTGCTTCTCTGTTCTAACATTCTATATCAGTTCTTAAATCAAATTTAACATTTTTAAGATAAACTGTAAATGGTACTCTGTGTGGTCTAACCAAGATACCCTTCAAGTTTAGCTGAACTTATCTGTTTTTCAGTTCAGTTCTTGCTTGAAATTTCCCCAGTGCTATGATACTTTTAGGGCCTTATTATGTTGCATTGCTACTTCAGTGATTTGTGTATCTGTACCCCTAGATCCCTCCACTCCCAATGAGACACTTGTTTTCCAAGGAGTTTGTGGCCTTGTTATTCTTCCTACCAGAATATACAACCTTACAACTGTCCATGTTAAATTTCATTTGCCAGTTACTTGCTCATTTTGCAATTTTATTAATATCTTCCTGTATTTTATCACATACCTCCTTTCTATTAATTGTAGCCCAATTTGATGGTGTCTGCAAATTTTGAAATAGTACTTCTAAATCCAGCAGCAATCCCTGCGGAATACCGCTTTCAACTTCTGCCAGCCTGAATAGTTGACTTTCAACCCTTACTCTCTCTCTTGTGTTTTGCAGCCAGTTTCCTTTTCGTTCTGCTATTTTTTTTCCTGATTCCACCTGCTCTAACCTTAGTCATGAGTCTGCTGGACCTTTTAGAAATCCAAATATACTGCATTAACTTGAACTATCATTTCTGTTACTATTTAAAAGAATTCAATAAGATTGGTCAAACATGACCTTCCCTTTTGAAATCTGTGCTGAGTAATTTTATATTTTCAGTTTCCTAGATGTTTTTTCTATTACATCTTTGAGTAAAGATTCCATTAATTTTCCTTCTACCACCATTAGCTAATTGGCCTGTAGTTCACTGGACTTGGGCTATCTCCCTTTTTAAGTAATAAAAACAGAAAATATGGAAAAACTCAGCAGGCCTAACAGCATCTGTGGAGAGAGAAACAGAGTTTTGCTTTTTTTCCTTTCTAAGTATTGGAATCACGTTTTAAAGTCTGCTAGTATTCTGACATTCCCTTTTCTAATGAATCTTTTATATATAATATTACCTCATGGGTTTGATCTCCCCCTCTTTTTGTATATTAAATGTATCTATTTCTTTTTTAATCTCTTCTTGCATCGTGTCTACCATGTTACTCTCCCTGATAAATATCAGTGCAAAGTAATTATTTAATATTTCATTTAGTTTGTCGTGTGTATCCCTTAGTAGCTCTATCCAAAGCTGGATTCTTCATCTCTTTTTGTCTGTAAAATACTACACTATTTCCTTTTATATTCTTTGATAATTGAATTTTGTAGTTTCTCTTTGCCTTTCTAACTTTTTTAACTTACTTAATCTTTTCATTTTTCCTTATGTTGTCCTTCTTTGTTTACTATATAGGTGCTGCCTTAGTAACAAGCTATTTTAATCTGTCTCAATTCAACATAAGTATGCCATTTCAACTGAAATACTAACAAGCCATGTCAAATACTTAATACTGAAGAGTCCCCAAATTTCTCTACTCGTTGCAACTTAAGGGTTTTTTTTGGCCTGGCATTTAACTGCCATTATGTCTGCACTTATGCCAGGTAATTTGAACTTTTTTTAACAACAAAGTTATCTTGTTAATTTAAGTTAAACAACCTTGAACTAAGAGGAATGAGTATTAAAACCTGGGTCTGCTACAAACTAGAAAGTGACAGTTAGCATAACCCTTTCTCTTTCCTTCTGGCAAGGCACTTATCGTTTTGTCCACCGTTAAGTTTGTGCTAAAACAAATCTCACATTGCACCACTTTGTGAACTTGGCAGTGTAAATCCATCCCTGTGCCACAACTGTTACACGCTGGCATAGAAGTTCACCCCTCTGATGCTAAGTTTTTCATACAGTTACAATATTTGGCTCCTGGCAGTGTGTTCAATATCATGCCAAAATCAGCCTTTGTTCTTGCTGAATATTTTGAGGCAACTGTTATGCTTATTTGAAGTCAACAGACTGGCATTCCAACATGTTGAAGTGACTCTGAAAATCCACATTCCGCAGCAAAATAGACAAAAATACGTAGACTAAAGATTAGTAGAATGGAACCGTCTGCAAACAGATAGACTTATGAATCAATTTATGTTCAATAGTTTTCATAACGGTGCCCTTGTGTAACTTAATTCTTACTTTGTTGAATAGAGACCTTAAAAAAATTCTCACTTGTGCTGGCGTTATTTCCTGTTAAGATAGTTGAGAGTTATGATAACAGTCTGTGCAGAAGAATGGTATGCTCATTATTGACTCTGCTCTTACACTTGAGTTATTGATATTAAATAAAATCTGTTGTGTCTGTGTTCCAGCTGATTTTGACTACTTCATGTTATACATAGTCATTATTGTGTGATCCCTTTGCACAAAGAGAAATACAGGCTAATATTCAGATGGCTATTAAATATATAATTTAGCAAGGATTTTTAAATTTACCGGGATTAGAATCTAATATGGATAAACTGGCAAGTTTTCAATTCTCTAAGTCAAGACTTTTGTCATTCATGGAAGCTTGATAACCTGGTTTATAATCTGTAGTCTTAGAATTCACTTTTAGTTTTATCTTGCTCTTAAGATGGACCTTATGATTTTCAATTTGTGTCCTTATCTGTCTTACTCCAATTTTATTATTTTCATTCTCTTAAAATTTAACCAGTGCTTCAAACCACCCTGCGTTTTATGTCTCAGGGGTCAGTTAGCTCAGTTGGTGGTTTGTGATGCAGAGTGATGCCAACAGCACAGGTTCAATTCCTGTACCGGCTGAGGTCATCCATGAAGGCCCTGCCTTCTCAACCTTGCCCCTCGCCTGAGGTGTGGTGACCCTCCAGGTTAAACTCACCACCGGTCGTCTCTCTGTAATGAGAGAGCAGCCTATGGTCCACTGGGACTATGGCGACTTTCACTTATTTTATGTCTGCATGTAACCACTTCTATTCAATTTTCCATTGTAGAGAGCTGTAGTACATGTTATCATAGGCTCTCGAGTAGTGGAAATCTGAGCAATTGAACATGTCCATATTGACAGCACCCATAGACACTCCACTAACTAAATTAGTTAGACATGACCTACCCATCACAAATCTATGCAAACTGTCTGTGATCATCTCACGTACAAAAACTTGGCCAATCTGTCCCTGATAGTTGCAGGGAAGATACTGGAATCTGATGTTAAATTGACAGGTCTCAGGGGCAGATGATTGACCTCCAAGAACCATAGCCATCTTCCTTTGTGCAAGGTTTGACTCCAACCAGTGCATGGTCATTTCCCCCCCACCCCCAACTCCCATTTGCCGGGGCTTCTCTATGCCACACTGGGCAAATACGGCCTTGATGTCAAGGGCATTCACTCTCGCCTTACCTTTGGAGTTCAGCTTTTTTGTCCATGTTTGAACTAAGGCTGTAATGAGGTCAGCAGCTGAGTGGCCCTGGCGGAACCCAAACTGAGCACCAATGAGCAGGTTGTTCCTGAGTAAGTGCAGCTTGATAGCACTGTCCAATACCCCTTCCATTACTTTGCTAATGATTGAGAGTAGACTGAAGGGACGGTAATTTGCCGGGTTGCATTTGCCCTACTTTTTGTGGACAGGATATACCTGGGCAGTTTTCCACATTGCCAGGTAGATGTCAGTGTTGTTGCTACAGTGGAACAGCTTGGCTAAGGGCGCAGCTAGTTCTGGAGCACAAATCTTCAGTACTATTGCTGGAGTGTTGTCAGGGTCCATAGCCTTTGCAGTATTCAGTGTCTTCAGCCGTTCTTGATATCACATGGATTGAATCAAATTGACTGAAGACTGGCATCTGTAATGCTGAAGACCTCGGAAGGAGGCAGAGATGGATCATCCATTCAGCATTTCTGGCTGAAGATTGTTGCAAATGCTTCAGCCTTGTCTTTTGCGCTGATATGCTGGGCTCCCGCATCATTGGTGATGGGAATATTTGTGGAACTCCCTCATCTCATTACTTGTTAAATACTCCACCACATTTCACGACTGGATATGGCAGGACTGCAGGTCTTAGATCTGATCTGTTGGTTGTGGGATTGTTTAGCTCTGTCTGTTGCATGCTACATTTGCTGTTTGGTATGCTGTTAGTTCTATATTGTAGCTTCACCAGGTTGATACCTCATTTTTAGATATGCCTGGGGCTGCTACTAGCATGTCCTCTTGCACTCTTCATTGAATGAGGTTGACCCCCTTGGTTTGGTTGTAATGTAGAGTGTGGGATATGCCGGGCCGGGAGGTTACCGATTGTTGTATACAATTCTGCTGCTGCTGATAGCCCACAACGCCCTATGGATGCCCAGCTTTTTGAGTTGCTAGATCTGTTCACAATCTATCCATTTAGCATGTTGGTAGCGCTACACAATATGATGGAAGGTATCCTCAATGTGAAGGTGGGACTGTAGGGTGGTCCCTCCTACCAATACTGTCATGGACAGATGTATCTGTGGCAGACAGGTTGATGAGGATGAGGTCAACTAGGGTTTTTCCCTCTTGTGGGTTCGCCCACCACCTTCCGCAGCCCCAGCTTAGCAACGATGTCCTTTAGAAGTTGGCCTACTTGGTCAGTAGTGCTGCTACCAAGCCACTCTTGGTGATGGACATTGAAATCCCCTACCTAGAGTACTTTCTGCACTCTTGCCACCCTCTGCTTCCACCAAGTGGCATTTCACATGGCGGATTACTAATTCATAAGCTGATGGGGGGGTGGGTGGGGGGGTGTACATGGTAATCAGCAGGAGGTTTCCTTGCCCATGTTTGACCTGATGCCATGAGACTTCTTGGGGTCTGGAGTCGATGTTAAGAACTCCTAGGGCAAACCCCTCCTGACTGTATACCACTGTGCTGTCACCTTTGGTGGGTCTGTCCTGTTGGTGGGACAGGACATACCCAGGGATGGTGCTGGTGGTGCCTAGGACATTAATTGTAAGGTATGATTCTGTGAGTATGACCATGTCAGGCTGTTTCTTGATTAGCCTGTGGGACAGCTCTCTGAATTTTGACACAAGGCCCCTGATGTTAGAAGACTTTAACAGGCCAACGATAGGTTTGTCATTGTCGTTTCCAGTGCCTAGGTCGATGCCGGGTGGCCCATCTGGCTCCATTCTTTTTTGTAGACTTTGTAGCGGTTTGATACAACTGAGTGGCTTGCTTGACCATTTGTGAGGGCATTTAAGAACCAACAATGTTGCTATGGGTCTGCAGTCATATGTAGGCCAGACTAGGTAAGGATGGCAGATTTCCTTCCCTAAAGAATATTAGTGAACCAGTTGGGATTTTACGACAATCGAAAAGGGCTTCTTGGTCGTTATTACCGAGCCTAGTTGTTTTCAAAATTCTAGATTTATTAATTGAATTTAAATTCCACCAGCTGCCTTGATGGGCAAACCCCTGCCCCCAGAGCATTAGCCTGGGCCTCTATGCCACCGCCTACCTTTAAGGTTGGGCAAATTGAAAGAACTAGAACTGAATTTAACAGCAGGACCTGGATATCATTTTTCAGTTTGTTTCCCAGCCAGATTGAGAGGCTGGATGGCTGGCTGGTTGTTGAGTGGGTACCAGGCATGAAAGACCTCTTTGATTACAAAGCATCAAAGATGAGTCTGACCTTTTCTTTAGAGGACACCCACAGCATATCTGGGTTAGGATCAGGAATCCTAGTTGAATTTTTTGTCACTTTGTAACTCATAGGAAATGAGGCTAATTATCTGATCCAATTTAGCATCATGTCTGAGATTGGAACTTTCCTAGTTTGCTTTGTTCAGCTATGCACTAGATTAGCTTTGAAACATTTTTTTATCTCTCTATATGGATTTCTGTTGGCCAATTTAAGATGGGGCTTTCCCTGGCTTTCCTCATTTAAATCAAGGTTTTTGGTTCTTTGCTTAGCTGTTGTCTTCTGAACAAGTCCATTTCAATTGAGGCTGCATTATCAACTTTTTGCAAAATATGCAAAAGTTTGAAAAGAAAACTAGTGCAATGCCAGTTCATGTGCAGTTACTCACTGGAGCCCATTTCTATTTACCCAAGTGCTGCTAACACCGCTAGTTTTTATTCTAGTAGTCCCTGTAAAATATTTGATTATTTTATTTCGTTTATCACCTTTATAGTCTTTTAATTCTTAACAGATATTATTTCAGACCCCATTTCAAAGAGAAAACACTTTGCTGGTTATTTTTGATGTAGATCTGTACCACGTGGATTTGTATCTTGCTGTTCAACCTATTTTCTTGTGTTTCTAGGTTGAAATGGTTCTTGGGTGCTTGAGTAATTAAAATAATAGATTGAGCACATTTAGCTCTACATGGACCTGATCGCACTTCAGACGGCAGTGAGTTCAAACCTACATGGGTTCATAAAACTTTACTTTGCTATGCTGATAACAGCACCCTGTATTTATATATAACACCTTTTAAGATATTAAAGTCCCAAGGCACTTCACAGGAGTGTTATCAAACAAAATTTGACACTGCTACATAGGGAAGTATTAAGGGGAGATGACCAAAAGCTTGGTCAGAGGTAGATGGTAAGGAGCATCTTAGAAGAGGAAAGAGGGGTGGAAAGGTTAAGGAAGGGAATTTCAGAGCTGAAGGCCTGGGCAGCTGAATGCACGGCCACCAATGGTGGAGTGATTAAAATTGGGAATGGTTAAGAAGCCAGAATTTAGGGGAATACAGGTATCTCGGGAGGACTGTGCAGCTGGAGAAAATTAGAGATAGGGAGGGGCAAGGCTAAGGAAGGATTTGAAAACAAAAATGAGTTTTTTAAAAACTAGGCACAGATTTACCAGGCGCCAATCTAGGTCAGCAGGCAAAGGGATGTTAGGTGAATGGAACTTGGTTTGAGTTAGGACATGGGTATCAGAATTCTGGATGACCTCCAGTTTATGCAGGTTGAAATGTGGAAAGCTAGCCTGGAGTTTGTTAGAAGAATCAAGCCTGGAGGTAATGAAGGCATGGATGAAAGTATCAGCTGAGGCAGAGGTGGAGTTGGATGATGTTACGGAGGTAGAAATAGGCGGTCTTAGTGTTGGCATGGATATGTAGTTGGAAGCTTATGCAGGAGGTGAGACATAACACCAAGTTATGAGCAGTCTGATTCAGTCTCAGACAGTTGCCAGGGAGATGGATGAAGTTGGTGGCAAGGGAATGGAGTTTGTGCAGAGACCGAAGACAGCAGATAAATTAACTCCTAGGTTGACACTGGAGTGTGTTATTTCAGGAGGAGAAAATGTTTATTTGGTGAGCCTGTTTGCTGAATAGGACCACAGTTGGCTGTTCAGTGTTGCAAGTTGCTGCCGTAACACTATGGTCTTGGATTTGGAAGGTAGCATCCTGACTGTTGGCTGCCAGATTGCAGTGTTAGTGCCAACACTAGTTTTCCTGTACAGAACTCAGCCTTGAGATGAACAAATAATAATGAAATCTAACAATAGAAACAATCCCCCCACCTATACTTCATTGCTGGTCATATGTTGTTTTCTTCAGCTCAACTCTGTGCTAGAATTCTTTTAAAGCTGCCACTCAACAAGGTTAACTAAACTAGCCTTGACCCAAAACAAGGTTGGCCAGATTTCCCTTGATCCCAGATGCTTGCAGAAAGTAATTTTTGCATCTCTATGCCAGGAGAAAATACTTTGAAATGCAGATTTTAAAACCCTTGTAGTTAGTGCAGTTCTGGAACTGCTGATGTAGCTGTTTTGCATTAGCAATCAGTCAGTTTATGGGCATGGTGAGGTTTTTAGGCTACCATGCACTGATGCATGATGCAGATTTGGAGCTGTGCCTTAATTATACTAAAATAGTTGTAAGTTTGACATTTAACCTGACAGCCAAGTCTGAGATTTTTCTTTGATGGACTACTATTCAACTCTAAATGCTATGTTGTCATTGCATGTTTAACTACTGTAAATCCTATTGGTACTGCTCTTTACCATAATTATTCTTTTAACCCACACAGGATTTTTGGAACATCCCAGTAACTCAATAGATACATGTACCTGGTGGTGGGCTTTGTCACACAGATCAGAAATGATCCTGTTTCAATCCCTGATCTGTGCTGAAATAGCTTGTCTTAAATTAGAGTGATCGAGAGTGATCAGTTGCAGTTGGGTAGGGGGGAGTGAGGAAGACTGAGGGTTTGGTGCAACAGCCAGGTTTATACTTCTGTTTATATTAAGAAGTTGCATGTCTGGAGAGCTACTGAGGACAGCAACAGGTTCGGGTTGGGTGGCTCATACATTAAGAGTTACACTTGGGTCAGATGCAAAGGGTTGTGCCTGTGGAGCTAGTGTGAATCAGAATCTTGAAGGAGGAGAGAAAATTAGAAATGCAGAGGGTAGCAGGGAAGAGATTACCATTTCACACAATAATCAATGATTTTGGCTGTGAATATGTTGCATTGTGCAATGTATTTTATAAAATGCCCTAATTATTTATTTGTCAATTATATCTGCAAATTCTTGTCAACCAGAGTACAAATTAGGAATGTAGGAATTTATTATAAATCTTATGTTTAATTAACTTTTGATAGTCAATATCTGCAAATCCTTTGGCTAATGTCTTTGAAGGATGTTACACTGTTTAGCTGCTGTAATTTGTGGAGATCTAGGAGCTTTTGTGTTTATGATTTTCTACCCTTTTTCATGCCTGCTGCTTTAGGAGAAAACAAGGTGAACAGCGACACAGAAAAATCTTCCTTTAATTAATTTAATTCTTGCAAAGTTTATATTGAAAGTAAAAGCCCTCCATGTTTACATTTGTAGTTTCTCGTGTATTTCAGCCAGAGTTGTAAATTGTGTGACACCACCATCGTCATCTTGTGACAAAAGGCTGCTAATCACATCTCCTCAAAGCAGTTAATGGCTGCCACAGTACCAAGTAAGCCTCCAATTTTGAATTTTTCTGCCATGTGATAAACTACGTTCTTTGTATAGATTACAAATTTTTTGTAACCTGAGGATTTCCATGTATTTAAGACATTGATGGTATTCCAGTTTGATACTAGAACATTGAGCTAAAATTTAGTTATTTTGCCTGCCTACTCTGCTGTAATTCACTCAACAATACTGTGCTTGAAAGCTTATTGTCTAGAAGCCTATGAATATTTTTGACAGTTCATTGACAGCTGTCTGTGCATTAGATATTCATTCATTTCTTGTATGCAAAAGCGATACTCTGTTCATCAGTGATAGTAAGTTGGTTTCCAGCATTTCTTTCTAACTTCTAGCCAGTGCTGTCCTGTTTCAGTGAATTGACTCTTGAGCAAAACAGTTGAAGTTTAATCAATAATCTGATTTGCCCACAAATTGTAAAAGGTTTCTTCATTCTGGGTTAGATAAGAATAAATAATCTAATACAAATGTTTAAAGTGCAGTCTCTGAACTTCTGAGTTTCTTATGCCCATTATATCGGCCATGTAAGTGTTTCGGGCCATAAGTAACCGTCAGAAGTTACCATGCTGTTGTGCAGGCCTTATATATGTTGAAGTTCTACATGGAAATACACTTTTCAGATGAGAGGGTGCTCAAATTGCAGTATTATTGAAAGAATCCTACTTGAACCAAGGAGCTATTGGGTTTTTCAGTTTTAGTGTTTGACATCAGCACAATACCGCTAGAAATGTTTAGAATGGAATCTTGTATTCTTTATTTTGTTCTAAGTTTTGGGTTTGAAAATTATTCAGAATTATGTAGTGCTAATTCTGTGCTGTAGAATTCTGAGGCAAAATGGCACAGTTGTAACACAAATAAACTTGCATTAAATATTGCGTTTTTATCCAAGCCTAAAATGGGGACCCAGTCCATGTTAAGTATACATAATAAATCTGCCAACTGTTCTTTAAAATCATCATTTTCCGCCACTAAATGCCCTTTGTTTTGAGATAAATATATATTTGATTGTTGTTAACTAACGTTTCCATTCATGAGATTTCACAAAAGTAACATTTGTGTTAAATAACGAGTACAGTTCTTGAAAACCATATGTCTAAGCAATTAAACCATTGGTGCTTCACTAAGTACTGTGGAGAACAAAGCGTACTCTATCCATTGTAATAGATTAAAAATTTAACTAGGAAGAGATAAGTGCATTTTACCATGAGTGAATGAATCAGATAACTTCACTATTAATTTACTCAGGCTAACTCATTTTGCTGCTCCACTAGCCCAGTAATGATAACATACAGCCAGCTAGGATTCTTTTTAGATAGACTGTGCTTTGTAGTGCATCCAGAGTAAACATATAGTAAAATTCGAAAGCAAAATATATTTACTTCACTTTTTTATACTCCTTAACAGTTAGCTTGCTTGTTCACTAAGCTTGAGGTGTTTTGGATCTGCATATAGTGGCAGATGTCCTGTGAACTCTCTCCAGGGTTCAATCAGATTGGTTCCTAAGGTCCAGAATGGATTGTAGAGTTTCTTGTATAAAGGAAGTCAGGTTCAAGATGGGCATATATTTTTGCCAAAGTAGATTATCTGTTGGTGATAAGTAAATCTGTTATGTTGCATTGGTATTGGACATCTAGAATGTAATTGTTGCTAGCATGTCATAATCAGCTTTAAATAAGGTCTTGCACACTAAAAACAGATGTCTGCTGCACTGCCGATGAGATTATTTAAAGTTTGGTTAACAGCTGTTGGGAAAAGTTTTCTGCAGGTCAGGAATTAGGGCATGCTTTTATATATCCAAGCACAATGCTCTATGATTCCAGCGGGAGAAGCTTTTACTGCTGAAGCTCTGAGGCAGTGCGCTTATGTTGAATTATGCAGCTCCCCATTTTGTTCTTGAGTTCCTATGAAATGCTGCTTGCTTAGCAAGGGCTCAAACCTCCTTCAGACTTGGAAGGAGAAGAGATAATGGGGTCTTTTCGGGGTTGAAGAAACTCCAAGAGTACATGCCTGGTGTTAGAAGACAACCTTCTGCAGTAGATTTAGTAATCTGATAATCTGAGCGAACCTGATTCACAGTGCTCCAGAGTGCTTCTGATTGATCAACCAGCCTGGTTTATTGTATCTGGAGGCCTGGATTTTTTCCATGTTTCTGCAGATGGCCTTTGAACCAATAGTATAACAGGTAGAGTGGTCCTGGTTAGACAACAAGCAGGAGATTTACTTGTGCTGTTGGGCTGTGTAGTTCCCAAATGAACTTCAGCAACGCCTCTACTCACACTTGGAGGTCCTAGGCCTTGACTCCATATGGATTTAGGTAAATTAAACATGTCCCTATGGGGAATGGGTTTAGGGAGAGAAAAAATATGCGCTTCATATTGAGCGAAGATATTCTAATCATGGATTGCATAGTAGCTTGGTGTGGAGGCTCTTGTATGGTGATGTGTTTCTGTTTGAGTCAGATACTGAGCTGACCTGAAAAAGCATTATTCTGTCTTTTCGTAAAATCCAATCACTTACTGGTATTCTTGTACAGTCTTTAGCCTATATACGTCTTCATATACTGTAATGTCTTCTGCTTGTAAAAGTTTCTCAATATTGAGCAGTCCCTTGGCAAGCAGTATTAACACTGAACTCTAAGAATTCCACTGGAAGTTCTGATAAGATATTTGACTGTGATTTATGGAAGCTGACAAGTGCTTATTAAGTTTGAGCTACAACCGCAGTTTGCACAGAAGTACAGGCTATGTATCCTTTATCCAAAACCCTTGGGACCAGTTGCATTTTGGATTACAGGTAATTTCAGTTTTCGGATACAACATATAAACTTATACTAGTCTAGGCCTAGGCTACTATAGCCTAAAGGAAATAAAATTAATAGAAAAATAAGATGCATCACTGAATAATAAATAGAGTACCTGTCATAAGTTTCTTTTTAACATGATCGCCATAAAAATCACAAGGTAAACAGTGCAGACAAACAGCTAAACTTCCCACGCTAAAGGTTGATGAGGTTCAAAAAAAGTGCGGTTTTTGGATGTTTTCGGATTTACGGATAAAGGATACTCAATCTGTACTTCCAGTTAATGCTTTTGGAATTTCTGAAGATAAACGCTGATCTTTCTTGGTTAGCAAAAATATAGATCAATTATAGTGAAATATAACTTCCGACTTATGCAGTAGCTAAATGTAAATAATAAACAATGGAGGGAAATTTGCTGAAAACATTATCAGGTTAACAACTAAACATACATTGCCTTGCCTCTGAAAAACTATACACCTCAATAGCTGGTCCTTGGGTTTATTAGAACCTCTTGAGTTCTTCCCTCAGTATAAGTTGAACATTGTGTTGCATCTCATTCATTCCTACCTCACATTGTTTTGCACTCTCTCAGATAACCCTAAACATCTCATGTCATGTAGGAAATGCAAAAATACAACAGTGACTACAATTAGTTGTAAAGCATTTTGGGACATCCAACGATTGTGAAAGGTGCTGTGTAAATGCAAGTCTTTTTTTATTAATAATATGAATTTAGAATGATTGATATATATCTAAAGTTTCATTCTCAAACTGAACTCCTATAGGTGTAGATCTTTTTAAAGCTAGAAAGCACAATAATGGGCAAAGGCCCATATTGTAGTACATCATCAAGGTTGAAAAGAATGAAAGAAAATAAACTAGGAAGTGATGTTTAGCTTAATGCCAAACTTGTGTTTTAAAAGCCAGAGGATTCTAGGAGGATTTATCGATGTCAGATATTAATATTCATTGCTAACTTTGGTGTTTAGAAGCCTCCCTTCAGAAATAAGTTGGTCTGTTTGATAGAATTAAAGGCCAGACTGATTTTGGGGCAGGCATAACAACACCTTGCATTTATAAAGCACCTTAAGATAGAAAAAATCCTCAAGTGCTTCACCCAGGTATAACCAAATAAAAATGGAGTAGTGTCTTAATTAGGGAGATGGATGTGGGGCGGTTGAGTACTTTAAGGAGAAAATTCCTGACAATGGGGCCTAGGTGGCTGAAGATGCATCTGGTAGTGGTGGGGCGAAGGGAGAGAGGGATGGATGTGCAAGAAGTCTGAGTTGGAGGAACAGAAATCTGAAACAGAAAATTAGTAGGGTTGGCAGAAGTTATAGATGTAGAAAGGAGTGAGGCCAAGAAGAGACTTGTCCTACCCACCACCACTTTTATCTTCTCTTGCCTCCTTGTGTACATGGTGCAATGGCAGAGTTTTTAATAAACTGAATTTTACAGAGTATGGAGAATGGTAGGCTAGCTAGAAATAGGCAAGTGACAAGGGCATGGGTGAGACTTTCAGCAGCAGATGGGCTGAGACAAAGGCAGAGGTGAAGGCAGGCAAAATTATGAAAGTGGAAATGGGTGGTTTATATGATGGAGAGGATATGGAATGGGAAGTTCGGCTTGGGGTGGAATAGGATGTTAATGCATTTGGCTCAGATCATGTGTATCATTCGACTGGATAACAACATTCTAAATTTAAATGAGTACAATCTGGTTCAACCTGAGATTATGACAAGAGAATGGGATGGAATCAGTTGTGTTGAAGGGACTAAAGATGATGTTTAACTGGAAGAAATTCAGATCAACCAAGTTTGAATGTCAAGACAAGCATAGAGGCTGTAGAGGGGCCGAGAGAGGTGCAGCTATGTGTTGTCAGCATACACTTGTAAGCTGTCCCCATATTTTTGGACAATGTTAGCAAGGATAATGATGTACACGATGCGTGTCTAATTGTTAGAACTCTGCATTTTCAGTTTCAATTCAGAAATTTTCTTGGTTCATTTTGGACCTTTCGGAAACTAGTGAAATGGGGAGCAGGCAGAAGAAGAGGAAATAAGATTTGAAAGAAGATTGGAGTAAATGGAAAATGTTGTGTCTATGTTGTCAGTATTTATTTTTAGAGGGTTCTGGTGTGTAAGTATTACACTTGGACTCAGCATAATCAGAGTGTCATGAAAGCATGTTTTTTTTTAGGAAGCCTTGCTTCTCATTGGGCTGTCTTTCTTAATTGAAACAAAACAACTATTCATTAACCACCCACGTTCTCCTGGCTGGCCAGAGCTTGCCATCACACCTTTCTGTTTTAAAATCTTGACCAACTTCAAAACCATCTTTGGACCTAATTTTCTACCTGTCTGTCTGTCTCTTTTTTCCCCCTCTCTTCAAAGTGCAAAAGGACCAGAAACTCCCAAGTTAGTGGGTATGAGTGCTTATCAATTGCTCTCACAGCCTAGTGAATCGCCTATGGGAAAACTATATATGAAAGTTTAGAGCATTACCATTTTCACCATATATGGTTCCATTGTTTTTAATTTATGTGGATATAGTTTGCTTTTTAAAAACTCAACATTTCAAAGTAATTTTTATTTTTAAAATCTTTTCTATGGAAAGATGATTCAAAATTTCTGAAATGTAGGAAGTGGTGTTGCCTCATATGGAGCTGCCAAAGAGATGCATTTGGCTCAGATCATGTGTATCATTTGACTGGATAACAACATTCTAAATTTAAATTAATATAAACGTGACTAAGAATGCAAAATTTGAGGCTAGTGTATATATTTTCATATAAATGAAGTATTAAAAGAAAAGTGTTTATCTAATATCAAAGCTCTATATTGCAACAATTTGGAACTTGTTGCTAACGGTCAACTGTGATGTCTTTCAGAGCTACTGGTTGCTAATAGGGCAGTTTGGATTTTGAAAAGTGTTTCATACTAATATGGCAGTCACATAAAAGTATTGTTGGTTATATGATTGCAGAAGCTGTCCTCAGTCAATTATGTGCAACTAATAGTGAAAATAGATTCAAGACTGGATCAGTAATATTGTCTTGATGTGAACTTTAACCTTCATAGTCTATTTGGATCAGGTGTCTCCAAAGGATACAATTGAGAAAGGAGTTTTTAAAAATGCATATATGTGATTCTTTCCATTTTTTACTTTGGCAAAGCAGAGAATCCTCGATGTTCAGTTGGCAAAGGTGAGATATTGTGCTGGACAATGCATTGTTTAATGCTGAACTATGTTATCTCTGACAGGAAGGACTCCATGAAAGATGACAGAAGAAGTTATTGTAATAGCAAAGTGGGATTACACAGCACAGCAGGATCAAGAACTTGACATCAAGAAAAATGAGCGATTGTGGCTGCTCGATGACTCTAAAACTTGGTGGAGAGTAAGAAATACATCAAACAAAACTGGATATGTTCCGTCAAACTATGTAGAAAGGAAAAACAGCTTAAAGAAAGGGTCACTTGTAAAGAACATCAAAGACACTTTAGGCAAGTACAAAGCCTTAACCAATGGATTCTTTAACCTAATTTACTAGGATGGTGGAGAGTTACACATTTCTCCTGTTCTGATTCACCAAAGCATTGTGGGTCTGACCCTATTCAGCCTCATTAATGTGATGCCTGATTGTTTGAAATCAAGCTCTCCAAGTGTTGACGGCGTAAAGGGAACAAATATGCCTATCCATCACCAACAGAATGCATTTCGATAACTATTGCAGGCTGTTCCTCCCCTTTACCAAACAGGAATGATTTTCAGTTTTGCATTTTTCCTCCAGCTTTATTAGAGTTACCATATTACAAATAAGCTATAATCGTAAAAGTAAAAAGAGAAAGACTTGCATTTATATAGTGCCTTTTGGGATATTGGGACATCCCAAAGCACTTTAAAGCCAACTCAGTACTTTTAAAATCACTAATGTGGGAACTGTAACAGCAAATTTGCAAACAGCAAGCTCCCACAAACAGCAATGCAATCACGGCCGGATAATCTCTTCTTCTGTTATGGCTGAAAGATAAATATAGTCCCGGACTTTTGGAAGAACTTGCTGGTCATCTTTGAAATATTGTTACAGGATCCTCCTGAGAGTCTGATAAAGCCTTGGATTAATACCTCATCCGAAAGACGGCACCTCCGGCAGTGCAGCACTCCCTCAGTACTACAGCGGAGTACTACAACCAGCCTAAATTATGTGGTCAAGACTCTGGAGTGAGGCTTGAACTCATGACCACCTAAGTTGGTTACCATTGAGCCACAGTTTAGATTTTCTAACATAACCTATAACTGCTTGTCAGAAGTACAACATTACTGAAAGAATAATATTTATTATACAGTTTCGGCTCATCTGTTGCTGAAACCCTCATCCATGCATTTGTGACCTCTAGATTTGACTACCCCGGTCCACACCTGGCTGGTCTCCCACATTTCATCCTCTGTAAATTTGAGGTTATCCAAAACTCTGCTGTCCACCTCTTAACTCGCACCAAGCCCTGTCTGCCTATCACGCCTGTGTTCATTTACCTCCATTGTCTCCTGGCCAAGCAATGTCTTGACTTTAAAGTTCGGATCCTTGTTATCAAATCCCTTCATGGCCTGGCCCCTCCCAATTACCTAATCTCCTTCAGCCCTACAATCCTCCCATATATCTGTGCTCCTCTAAATCTGGCCTCTTGAGCATCCTTGGTTTTAATTGCTCCACCATTGATGACCATGTTTTCAGTTGCCTAGGCCCTGAACTCTGAAATACCCTCTTCACATCTCTCTGCCTCGCTACTTCATATTCCTCTTTTAAAACACTTAACCTATGACTTCGACCAAGCTTTTGGTCACCTGACCTATTATCTTAAGTGGCTTGGTGTCATATTTTGTTTTATAATGCTCATGTAAAATGCCTCAGAAGTTTCATTCCATTAAAAGCGCTGTATAAATATAAGTTGCTTTCTTCTGTTAAATAGTAAACATACAAACTAGAGGTATATGTTTATCTTGGATGGCCTGTATGTTATAAAAATAGATTTGAGGTAATCGTCAATGCAGTGATAGAACATGAATTATCTTGCATGTTCAAGAAACAGTTCCTTGTGCCTGTGACTGATCAGCAAAAGTTGGGCTACGGTTTTGAGATTAAGGTTGCAAAATGGACAGATATTTAGGAATGTTTAGCATGTTAACATCCAATGCCACATTCTGCTTTATTTAGCTGAAATTAGAGATGTCCCAGTTGCTGCAAAAGCAAATAGAACACTAAGCTGTATGGCTAGATTAGTATAACACAAATCTGAGGAAATCATATTTAACTGCAGTTCTCAAGTCAGAGTACTGTGTTCATGCTGTGTGACTATGGAGACACAAGGGAAACATTCAAGTACTGGAGGTGTTTCATATTGATTGATCTAGATTGAGATGGATATGTTGTGAGGGAATATTGATGTGTATGGACTCTTCACATCTTGAAATGTGATGATGAAGATGGAGCATTATTGGAAAAATATCTTGAAAACATTGCCTGGTTCCAAAGATAGCACACTTGTAGGTCCTACTCTCAACATTATGTGATCAATTGGAATAAATGGGGCACCACCTAAAGTTACAGCCCAATTGATATGTTGAGTAAAATCGCTAAGTAAGCAATGGGCAAAACCGAACTGCGCAAACACTGCTGAGGCAAAAAAAAACAAGTTGGGGCAGAATGAAACTTTATTTTGGAGAGATTCAAACATTGGGAAGACTGAAGTCATTGCTTTTAGTCCCCATTCCAAACTCTGTTCCCTAGCTGTCGACTCCATCCTCTCACTGGTAACAGTCTGAGATTAAGCCACAACTTGGTGTCAGCTTTGATCCTCATATGAGCTTCCAAACTCATATTTCCACCTTCGCAACGTTGCCCAACATTGTCTTAGCTCATCTGATGCTGAACCCCTCGTGTTTTATAATGCTCCTATGAAGTGCCTTGGAATGTTTCATTACATTAAAGATGCTATATAAATATAAGTTGTTGATAAATATTAAATAATGCTTAGCAGAGAGGATTGAATATGAAAAACCATTTGGAGCTATAAAACTCCAGCTAAACTTCATAAAAAGGAACTCCCTCCACTGCTGAACAAGTTTTCAATGACTCCCAAATCCCAGAAATTTGAAGTGCCACCAAAGGTTTGTGGTCTATAATCGATAAAAGAAAACAAGTCCAAGTCGGCATAAATTAATGTTGGTTGCTGAAATCCTAAAGAAGCAATGGAATTTCCAGCATTGGGTTGATGTAAAGAGAGGAATAAAGCCAGCAGCTAATACTGCAACTCCTTTAATTGGACTCCCTCCTATCTGAGCAGTAATTGTGGACCATATGTCTGTTTTTCCCCACTCTCTCGCCACTGGCCCCTCCACGAGCCACAAGGCTTGCAATGAAAGGAACCCACCACCCCATTAGCTCAAATTACTTGTAAGATGCATCACCCCTACCTCTGTCTCCCTGTTCCTCCTCCTCCTCCTCCTCCTCCTCCTCTCTCTCTCCCCCCGCCCCCAGCTCTGTTTTTGCTCATTGAATTTCCTGTTTTAATTCACCTGCTGGCTGCCAATTCCTTCCTTCAGATTTTCACAGGCTGCAGCTTCCTCTCCCTCTACCTCTGCCCTCGATAATCTCTCTTTTAGAGTAAACTACACTTACAAATGCACTCTCTCCAGCTGCCCCCACCACCCCAGGCTAGGCACTCTCATCCCTAATGGCTGATTGTCCTATGCCACAATTCCCCTACAATCCACTGATTTAAATTCTCTTTCCTCAGCATTCCCAGTACCAGCTGAATTTTAGTAATTGGTAATGCTCCTCCTCCTCCTCCTCCTCCTCCTCCTCCTCCCCCCCCCCCCCGCCCACCCCACCCCACACCTTTACATTGAGAAGCTTTCCAAGGTAAAGACGCAGCCCACTGAGCAGTACCCCCTCCTTTGTCCATCCCACTCCCTCCTCATTTTATCTTCTCTGTTACAGTCAGATCAGCCATGATCTTATTGAATGGCGGAGCAAGTTCGAGGGGCTGAGTGGCCTACTCCTAATTCATATGTTCCAGTCCTTCTTCCGTACACCACACTTGCCTTTTGTGTATTATTAAATAGTGTTGCAGAATTGCAGCTGCAGCTTAAAGGGCTAATGAGCAATATCAGATTCCATTGAAATTGTGTATAGCAATTTCGATATTATAGTGAATATTTTAAAATATTTTTTGTGGTGATAATAGGAATTTTTGTTTTGAAACATGCATTTAATGAGATTTTAGATGGACAAGCAACCTACGTAAGTCAGTTAACATTTTTATAAAGTCATATTGTGCAAAGTTGTTTTAGTTACAAATGGCATGTTGGCTTTTATTGCAAGGGGATTGGAGTAGAAGACATAAGGAAGTCCTGCTGTAATTGTATAGGGCTATGGTGAGACTGCCCCCAGAGTACCTGCAGTTTTAGTCTCCATATTTAAAGCACAATATACTTACCTTGGAGGTGATACAGCAAAGGTTCAGTAGATTGGTTCGTGGGATGAGAAGGTTGTCCTATGGTGACAGACTGAGTAAATTGGGCCTATACTGTCTGGACTTTAGAAGAATGGGAAGTGATCTCATTGAAATATACAAGATTCTGAATTGGGCTTGACAAGGTAGCTACTTGGAAATTGAAACATGGGGTCTGGATAAGGGGCCAATCATTTGGGACTGAAACAAGGAGAAATTTCTTCACTCAAAGGATTGTGAATCTTTGGCATTGTCTTCTCCATCTACTGCATCATGGAGAATATTTAAGATAGATTTTTAGTCTCTCAGAATCAAAGGATATGAAGGGGTGGGGTGGGGTGAGAAAGTAGATTTGAAGCTGAAGATCAACCATGATTGTATTGAATAGCGGAGCAGGCTCAAGGGGCCAAATGGTCTACTCCTATTCCAATTTCTTATATTCTTATGTTAATCTTTGATAGCTGTCTCAATTCAGGAACTGCGCATTTAGAATGGAAAATTGCAAATGTAATTCCACTATTTAAGAAAGGCGAGAGAGAGAAACTAGAAAGTTTTAACACCTGTTGTGGGAAAGTTATAGGAATCTATCATCAAGGACAGAGTGACTGAGAACTTGAAAAATTTGAGCTGATTAGATGGAGCTAACATGGCTTTATAACAGGTATGTCATATCCAATATGTCTAATTTTTTGACAAAGTAACTAAAATAATAGGTGGAAGTACATCTATGGATATAGTTTATATGGACTTCAAGATGGTTTTTAAGTTTCCACATAAGCAGCTGTTCGTTAAAATTAAAGCTCATGTAATTGAAGGTAAATTATGACTTGTATATAATAGAGAGCAGGAATAATGGATATATATTTGAATTGGAATGAAGTTTGACTGGTAGTGTCCCAGAGAGACCTATCCAGTAGCCTCAGCTAATCATTATATTTGTTAATGATATGGATAACACAATAGGAGTCAAATATCCAAGTTTGCTGATGCCATAGATTGTCAGCATAACAATATAGACAGGAACATCAAATTACAAAAAGACACTGATAGATTAAGTGGGCAAAGCTGGTTGATGGATTTCAACACAAGTAAATGTGAGGTTAGCCATTTTGGATCAGAAAAGGATGGATCCTAGTATTATTGAATTCATGAACACTGGAGCTATGAAGAGGTTTAGGGGGCTCATGTACACCATTTAAAATGTGGTAGGCAGGTACAAAAAGTAACCAAAAGAGCTAATGGAATGCTAACCTTTATACATGGAGGGCTAGAAAATTAATGGGAGGGTGTCTATTTACAGCTATAAAAACCCCGGGTTAGATCATAGCTAGAGTACTGTGTACAGTTTTGAGCGGTGTACTTTAGGATATATTGGCCTCAGAAGAAATGCAGTGCAGATTCACCAGAATGTTAGCAGAATTTCAGTGGTTAAATACATAAACTATGCTCGTGTTTCCTGCAAGGTAATGGAGTAATTTGATTGAGGTTTTTAGGATTTTGGGAAGAATAACCTTTAAATTAGTGTCAGGTTATTCAGGAGAGAAGTTAGAAAATGCTTCTCCACACAGTTCTGGAAATGTGGATGAAAGCAAAATATTGGGGATGTTGGAAATCTAAAAAACAAAAAAATGCTGGAAAAACTCAGGTCCAGCAGCATCTGTGGAGAGGAAGACAGCATTAACGATTCAAACCCATATGACTCTTCAGAGCTCTAAAGAAGAATCATACGGGCTCGAAATGTTAACTCTGTTAATGACAAACAGAATGTTTGCCCAGTTTAGTGTCAGACAATATTAGTAGCCAATGCTGTCTTTGGATCTGGTTTCCCAGATGGGTACAAGACTCGTAGAGTTAAGTCTGGGCCAATGCAAAAGATGGGGCATTTACGTGTTTATTTGGAGATTAAATTTCGGTAGGTTTCTGTTCGCCATACATCAATACAATTGACTACTAGTGAACTAGCCATCTTTGTAATAGAATATCTTACTAGTCATCCAATCAAATACAAGTTGCTGTACACATTTATTTCATTCCTTATTTTGCTGCTGAAACGGCAACTAGTAAGCAATCTTAAGGCTTCTCTATACTGTACTCAAACATCTGTTACATGTGTCATGTCCATAAGACATGAAAGAGATCATAAACTGTTCAAATCAAACCTTACTTTCTGCTTATTTAAAAAAAATAACTTTGCTGGACCAAAAACATGGCTGCTACAGATCACATGATTTGCAAGTTGGCTACAGTCCTGGAAACTTCCAGAAGTAATTACAGGACAAAGCTGAACCCTCATCCTTGTAGAGACTCACACCTATCATTGTGCAGACTCATTATGGTCAACAAAACAAGGCAGCAACTGACGGTCTTTCTCTCCTGGGCTAATAACAAAGGGGGAGCTGTCAAAACTGGTTGTACCTGCAGAGGTGCTAAGAGCCACCATCTATCTCCTAAGGAGAACAATGGATTTTGACCAGGGACATAGAATCTGATTGTTTACCTGAAACTGACTCATTTATAGGCAAAACCACATAGCCTAAGCTCCTTTGGAAAGTCTTAATGTTACATTCCTGAACTCCCAGGGCAGTCTGCTGTAAAATATTCAACCTGCCAACACTAAAGCTGGACTCCAGGCTGGCAACAAAGCCTGTCTCAAGTCTAAACCTCCTGGAAGCTTGGTTCTCTAGAAGATTCCTATCATAGTCTGTAGAGTGAACCAAATCTCTGAAGACCAAATAAAAACAAATAAACAAATAAAAACACAGTTCTGTTGAAGGGTCACGAGGACTCGAAACGTCAACTCTTTTCTTCTCCGCCGATGCTGCCAGACCTGCTGAGTTTTTCCAGGTAATTCTGTTTTTGTTCTCTGAAGACCAACCTCATCTTGCTGCGCTATCACCAATTTTGAAGGAATTCTGCAACTCCTGCTGAATCCGCCTGAACTTTAGCTCCTACATGAAGGAACCCTCATTGGATGCTGACGTTCTGGACTCTAACATTCACGTGAATTAATATCCATGTCTTTGTTTTTTTGTTATTTCTAGTTGTAAAGCGTTTCTTTCCTATCTCCTTTTTGTGTGCTTGTGTGTGTATACAGTTGCAGCGACCATCCCCTGGGTTTGAATGTTTGAATAAACTGTTGTGAAATAGAGATAGCTTAAGTAAGTTATATTGGTATTTGTAGGTTTTAAGAATGAGTTTTAGCTTTAATGTTTGTTTGATTTGTATTTCTGTATCTGTGTATTAAGAAAGGTTAAATTGAACTTTAGTTTCATTTTAAAAGGTGCTTACGTTTCCAGTGAGGTTTTTACAAATGTTAAAAACCTCATAAAAAATGCAAGCACCTTTTAAAGTGATGCTAAAACTCAATTTGAAACAAATAATAGAAAAATTGGGCTGTTGCCTAGCAACAGGTGTCCAGAGAGGCAGGTCCCTCCCACAGATACACAACACAAGAAGAAAAACAGCAGTTTGATTTTGGAAGCTGTTTAAATTCAGTTGGTTTTGAAAGTAGCTGCCAGGAGAGACTGGAGTAAAAGGGTACAGATAGCCAGTCCCAAGCTAGAGAAAAGATCCTAAAATTCAGAGGAATGGAACAGGAGGAAGTCCCAAGCAGACCTTCTAGTCAAAGGAAGGACAGGAACCTGGAAATGGCCCTGTTAAGTTAAGAGCAAGGGGCAGAGAGAAAGGCTCCAAGCTTCAGATTTAAAGAGACAAAAGCTGCAGAAAACCGATTTAAAACAAGAGCAGCTTGCAAGAGACAACTGAAGGTCTGCAACTCTTTGCTATGGACACACTGCTATGTGAAGCAGTGGTACTGTTGACGGCTGAGTCAGTGCAAGAGTCTGTATGGAAGACAGCTTGAATGCATGTGGTGACCCACAGAAGAGGAACATCAGACGGAGAGTTCAAAACCCTGGAGATGAACCCTTGCGGAAGGTGTCTAAGAGAAAGCGTCGGTTTGGGAGAAGACTTGACAGGGTTGATGCTGAAAGGATATTTTAACTTGTGGGAAAGACTAGAACTAGGGGACACAGTTTAAAAATAAGGGCCCTCCCATTTAAGGCAGAGATGAGGAAGAAATTTTTCTCTTGGGAGTCATGAGTTTGTGGAATTCTCTTCCCCAGAGAGCGGTGGAGGCAGTTTCATTGAATATTCTTAAGGCAGAGTTAGGTTCTTGACTGGAGACAGTCAAAGGATATAGGGGAATGGCCAGGAAAGTGGAGTCGAGGGCAAGTTTAGATCAGCCATGATGATATCAAATAGCAGAGCAGGTTCAAAGGAATGAATGGCCTACTCCTTTTAATTGGTATGTATGTAATGTAAGATATCACTACATTTCTGACGTTAGTTGTTAGTAACAACAAACTATACAGTTGAATCTGATGTTTGCTTGGGAGTGTAGAAATGTTAAGGACATTGGTTTTACTAAAATTGTTCCAGAGTTCCTCAAGTAATAAAATAAGGACAAGAATGTTGGAAAGGCGCATGGGTTGACCAACATTTGAAAGATAAAGGTCGCATTTTTGGGTGTGGTGCTTCATCACAACGGGTATCAGAGGCTAGTTAGCTCCATTGGAAGTACAGTATAATATGTGTAATAATTTCTGTTCATCCGCCCATGGTTGTTGCTGGTAGGTATGGGGCAGATAGGCTGGAATTGCTCACATTATTACTGTATTAAGATTTTTGCTCAAAAGCACATTTATATATTACTGGAGCTCACCAACTTTGTTAAATTATGGATGGAACAGAATCACTAATTACCCCACCAAAGGAACAAAGTCTTCCACTGATATTAAAGATGATGGATTTTGGAATTTCATACTTGACCTCCTTCAAAATAAGTTTATAATTATGTTGATTAATGTAACTGTTCAAAACCCTCACCCAGCATCTGGTGCTCTCTCTTTGGGTGGTGAGTAGGGTTGCCTCAGAGTTGAACTCTTCGATTGACCGTTTGGCTTTTGAAATAAATGTGTCCCTACAGGTTCATTGTACTAGTAGCACAGTGTGACTGCCAATAAAATGGGACACCAAAGATGTTCTATCCATGCCCATTAATGGACTGTTGGAGTATGACATGAAATGCATTTGAGCAGACAAAGAAATGGGGCACCCTGACCTTCTCTGTTTAGAGGTCAAGTGTTTATCTGTCATTCCTCAAAAAAGGCCATCGTTAAATCAAGGCTTGTAAAAGGTACTATGAACAGGAAACTTTTAAAATGGATGTAGAAGTCCCAGGAGTGAATTCTTAGAGTGCTGAGTCTACACAATGGCAGTATATTGCATCCAGCCAAATCAACTCTCTGATGCAAGATAGTTATTCCATGTAGAAATGGCAGATTACTTGTAATCTATGCAACTAGATGTTAACCAAAATTGTCCCTCCTGTCAGGAAATCAATCTTTAATTTCATAAAGCTCTGAGCCTACTGCCATAATCTCTCTTTATAGTGTGCTGCTTTTTGTACTCTAGTCTTTGTTGTTCGGCTCACTCATAATGAAATATGCACTATCTGTTTTCTTAGATGTGGACTTATCCACATGGGATGTAGGCATTGTGAAGATTATTACTAACACCTGTGAACATAAGTACAAAAAAATAGTATAGATTCTATATAGCAGAAAAATAACTGGAAAAATTCAAGGGACCATATTAAAATTCAGGGTCAGCAATTAAAAATGTCAGAGGTGGCATCATGCATTAGAATGCTGCCCACTCACCTTTTAGGATCTGAGTTTGAATCCTAGACCAGATTGATGAACTGAAGATGCCTCTGCACGGTGTAAGGGTTCTTTATGAAATGTAGTTGGGCAGACTCAATTTAATTTTCAGTGGGTTCAAGTGTTAGTTATCTATACCGGAACAGTTTAGTGCCAGGTGATGCCATTTTTGCAAAAAGAGTGGTTGGTGCGAGATTTAAGAAGGCCAACTATGTGGTAGATGTTTAGCCTGTCATTGGGATTAAGCAGGTTGTAGAGCCTTAAACATGTGCTGTACCTGCCCTAAGAGTCTAGGAGATAAGAACTGAAAACATTTCCTTCGCTAATGCTTGGAGCACAAAATGCAGACCTTCTGCATAAACATCATTCTAAAGTAATTCGCACCAACATAGGTTATATCACTTTTAATTAGCATTACTTTTCCTGTTATATGTTTTGGACTCTGCATTGATATGGATTAACATATTTGTATTTAAAGTACATTGAAAATACAAAGAAATGTAACTTGATTATTCATGAGAAATATATAATTAGATCAGATAGTAAAATGGTGTGAAAAAGCAGAAAGACAACATTGAGGCTGAGAGATATGTTCAAAGCTTGAACATCTTCACAACTCTTTTTGAAATTACCAGACAGTGGCTAATATTTTAACTTAATGTTTTTGGTGGTAATTTTCATAAATTCCATAGGTATGAATGACTGAAACTAATGTCATTTACTTAAGCAGAATGCTACAACTATGTTTGTTATCATATGAAAGATAAGACACAAACATAGTTGTAGCATTCTGTGTAAATTTAAAAAAAATAACTATTTTACTTTTTGATTTTCGACCTTTCTCTCCACCGTCAAATAATTGAATTTCTGCTGGTTTCCTTTGAGAATGTATTCAGAGATATTTATAGCTATTTCCGACGATTGTAGCAGAAGCAACAATAGCAGTGTTTTTATGCTAACCAGCAGTCAGTCACGCTCACAAAAACATTCGCTTTCAAGGATTAGAATGCAGAAACAGCAGAATGCTAACTGAGGCAATTAACTGCACTGCTTTGCGAAAGCTTGGATATCAAGTTGGATTTCTGTGAAGTTCTTAACATTCACAATTAACTCCAGGATTATAATAAATCTGTTTGTACTTTAACATTGTGAGCCCTTTCACTGATGTTTGTAGGTTGTTTAGAAATTCTTCCTGTTTCTGTCTTTGCAGGATTTTATTGCAGGGATTGTTACCAGAATATTTTCATATAGTATTCTAAAATATTGAATGTGTTTGAGGCTGGTAACTAACAACTTGGAATATGGTGCACTGTGCATTGAACAAAGTTAGCAAAATCTCTTTCCTATTAAGTTTAAGCCAGGTGTCTGGGAGATGGGTAGGGGTGCTGCCATTCAGAGCAAAGTAGTAGAGGAAACTTGAGAAATTTTTACTGGTTGGGAAAAAGGAGGAAAGGCTGCTGAACAGATTGTTTCTCTGTTCCGGAGGCTGAAGATTCTATGAGCACATCACATTGAGATAAGGGGATGGAGAGGGAGAGATGGAGGGAGTCCGGAGGCTGAAGATTCTATGAGCACATCACATTGAGATAAGGGGATGGAGAGGGAGAGATGGAGGGAGCCGGTCAATAATAGAGAAAAGGAACCTGAGAGATCCTAGGGCAGTGGTTGGGTTTGGCTGTACCACAAAGAATAACAGGGATGAGAGGTGGTGATGACTTTTCTGGGGATTAGGGAGTCAAAGTTATTGCTTAATCTATAGGATATTTAAGCAGCAAACTTATGTTGCTGAAGTACCAAACTTCAGCATTGCCTTTTCCCTGGGAAAGATTTGTTGTTTGCAAAATATTGTATTTTAAATTCAACCACTGCCCTCTCCCACTTAAGCACAACATTTTACAGAATAACTACAAGAAAATGTGCGATGCTTGTTTGGTTAGAGAGAGGAATCTACATCTCACATTTAACATTTGAATTTAGAGGTCTGGAGCCCTCTAGTATTGTTCTGTATTTTATGTACATTGTTGTACTGTTAAAAGTAAATTGGCAGGCTGCTGGAACTAATCCACAAACATTATAAATTAACCACGTCGATACAGAGTATATTTTGACTAATTTTTCAATGACCTTGCAAAAATAGTTAGAGATGCAAATATACAGTATGTAGGATATTTCATTTAACAAAGGGATATGGAAGGAAAGTCAGTTTTGTTACTGGGGCTGGAAGAAACTAAGTTTGCCAAATGCTTTGGAGGAAGGCAATGGCCTTTTAAGGAATGCCTGAAAAATGACACTTTAAAATGATTACCATTTCAATGAGTCAATTTTTAATATTCAGATCCTGACATTAAATGGATTCCTAAGTATTTGTTGAATTGCTACTTGCTAATGAAGAACTATAATTCTATTCTGATTAAACATCTGAAAACCAAAAATTATTTCTGAAGTCTATGGAAGCAATGTGAGCAGCACATCACATTCTGCATTGACCTTTTTCAAAATATAGTCCTCAGTGAGCAGTAACATTAATTTTGAGTGCTTCTATATTTGAGAAGCCTCTGAGAATTCAGTGGTTGCCAATCAAATGTTCAAATGCTTTCTGTTAAATGTAAACTTTGACTTTTTTTAAACCCTGGTGTTGCATTGCTCTTTTAATAGAATATCGTTTATCACATTGTTACATGTTGCAGTTTATCTTTTTTATTCCTTCTATTTTTACATAGGTTTGGGTAAAACGAAAAGGAAAACCTGTGCAAGAGATGCTTCCCCTACACCAAGCACAGATGCAGAATTCTCATCAAATGGTGGAAGCTCTGACCGTATATATGATTTAAATATTCCAGCATATGTTAAATTTGCATACGTAGCAGAGAGAGATGATGAACTGTCTCTAGTGAAGGGGTCACGTGTTACTGTTATGGAAAAATGTAGTGATGGTTGGTGGAGAGGTGGCTACAATGGACAAGTTGGTTGGTTTCCATCTAATTATGTGGTGGAGGAAGTTGACGAGGCAACCGCAGATTCACCTGGCTTCTTCACTTCCAGACTTGGAGCAGCAGTGAGTAATGGGCAAACCACAAAAGTCCTACATATGGTGCAAACTCTTTACCCATTCAGCTCTGTCACAGAGGAAGAACTAAATTTTGAAAAAGGGGAAATTATGGATGTCATTGAGAAACCGGAGAATGACCCAGAATGGTGGAAGTGTCAAAATTCTAAAGGGCAAATTGGCCTTGTTCCCAAAAACTATGTAGTAATCTTAAATGATGCACATGCTATGAACAGTTCACATGCTCCTCAAATAAGCTATACTGGCCCATCATCTACAGGAAAGTTTGCTGGAAAAGAATGGTATTATGGTAGTGTCACCCGACATCAGGCTGAAATGGTT
This sequence comes from Carcharodon carcharias, assembly GCF_017639515.1. Classification (NCBI taxonomy): domain Eukaryota; kingdom Metazoa; phylum Chordata; class Chondrichthyes; order Lamniformes; family Lamnidae; genus Carcharodon; species Carcharodon carcharias. The sequence continues at coordinate 70,453,934 of NC_054477.1, read as the reverse complement.
CTAAACGAGAGAGGAATTGACGGTGACTTTCTTGTCAGAGATAGTGAATCATCGGTAAGTATCAGGTTGCACTACTAGTCAACAATGTAACTTTTTTGGTGTCGCTTTTGCCATTGCTAAGGAGCAAATTCATATATTGCAACTATGGTGATTGGTGTAGATACATAGAGCTGAAGGAGTTTATAAGTAAGAAATGGGCACTAATACTACGGTTAATTGCTATTGTGAAAAACAAAAAAAATCCCATTTTACCAAACATTTCTCTCTATTTTATTAAGTGATTGTCAGCTTGGCAAACAATTCCACTTTCTGATTTGCTTTACCATAACAATTCTGTTGTCTAGTGTTTAATAGATCATGCATTTGAAAATGTTTTTAATATTTGATGTTGATTGGTAGTGATGCTTCAGCCATCATAATAAGCATATATAATGTAATGTTTGCCTTTGACAATTTTTAATTTGAAATTTACTTGCCATAATTTACTACTGATGATTAATAACTATTATAAATTCTCAAACAATGAAAGCTATGTAAAAGAAATTTGTGGATTTTATATATGTATGTTAAAGTCACTAGCTCAGCTTTGTGCAATGACCAAGCATGAATTACAAACACAGAGATGTCGTTAGTAAGTGACCTGTAAATATATTGGCATAAAAAGGCATGAGGTATTCATTTCCAACTTAAAATGCATTCATGCTTTGTTGTACAACTGCATGACAAACTTGGATTTCTCCTTACAGTACCATCAGACTTACACTATTGCATTCACATGGCATTTTCATGATATGGGTATTTGGACTGCACACAAATGTACTATATGTCAAAGCTGTGCCTCCCATGTGAATGTGGCTCCCGGTTTCCCCTCCCAATAAAATTCCTTTATTTTGACATCAAAACTTTGTATGTTTTTTTAAAAGGTGAATGAAGATTGCAGATCTGAAATGCTAACTCTGTTTCCCTCCACAGATGCTGCCATAACCTGCTGAGTATTTCCAGCATTTTTTGTTTTTATTTCAGATTTCCAGCATCTGCAGTATTCTATTTTTTGAATATTCAGCCAGTATCTGCCAACAGATGGCATTGTTGCATTGTGTATCTCTTGTGTGTGTACACAAAAGTCCATTACTATTTCCCTACACTGAAATGTTTGCATGATTTTTTTAACATGCATTTTTACTATTGCTTGCTTAAATGAAATGTTTTCCTCTTAGTCTCCATCCACTAAAAGAGGTAGGAACTTGTGCTTCACCTTAAAGAATGTATTCCAGGGAGTAAAATGTCCTAGCTTAAAGAAAAATCTCATTGGTTTGCTTTTGTCAGCAACTTTCTTTCTTCGTTCCACTTACAAAGTAAATATTGGCATCTGCTTCTCTTTTGTTTTCAAACATCATCTTTCACCCGGTCACAGGAAGACATCACTTTTAAGACTTTCCCTAGTCTCTTGATATAAAATTAAATAGCACAGAAGGAGACTATTCAGTCCATCATCCCTTTTACCAGCTATTTGAAATTTAATTTGTACCATATCCTTGCTCTTTTCCCATAACCACTGCAAATATTCCCCTTTAAGAATTTTACAGTTTTTGCAAAAGCTACGGAAGTAGATTAGAACTTTGCCATTCTAAATTAACGAAGAATTTGAATCCATGAGTTACAACCAGTTACCCCCCTCCTCTCTATATTCACTGTAGAAAAGTTGAGGTCTAATATTGCTGTTGCTTCTTAGCCTTGCTTTTCATTGTACTGAGGCTTTTCAGGCCACATCAGTTATTTTTTGTTTACATGGGTACCACAGTCAGCAACGCACATTTACATGTGCCTAAACTTCTGAGATTACATTGGTTATTTGTACCTATAGATCTAATTCATTCTGACTTGAAGACAGCTGCTTTAAAATTCATAGCTTGCCATTACAAAACCTAAATTTAAGCCCATCAGAAGCTGATACCTGAATCTAGTTGTTTAGCCAATACTGCTTTGCTTTGGTTCTTTGCTTCCTTTTTTCCTTTTTCAAATTGTTAGCAAGTTTCATTGTCAAATTCCACATCTCCTTTCATCAGTGGTTATAGTAAGCCTTTACTCTATATTAGTACGGGGTATATCATTTACCAATCTATTTTACTGTTTAATTTCTTGGTGATTTAAAGAGAATTAATCAAGATAATTCTGTCTCTCTTCCTTAAGTGAATTTTGTATTTGTTGCCAAAGATTTCCATAGACCATAAGAAATAAGAGCAAGAGCACGCCTACCTGATCTTCAACTCAACATACCCACACTATCCCATCTTCCTTGATTCCCTAAACTGATAAAATTTCCTAATATAAATGATATAGGATGAAGCCTTACTCCTACCATTAATGAATTGAAGCTTGGATGTGAACAAATAATTTCCCTAACACTTTGAAAAAGGAAGCATTTGATTTTTGGGAAGGATTAGTACAGAACACGGGAGGTATTAGTAGGATCACTAGCAACTGGAAGTCCCCTCCAAGCAGCTCACCAACCTGACTTGGAAATATATCGCCATTCCTTCACTGTTGCTGGGTCAGGGAAACCCTGGAATTTCCTCCCTAACGGCACTGTGGATATACCTAAATCACATGGACTGCAGCGGTTCAAGAAGGCAGCACACCACCACCTTCTCAAGGGCAATTGTTTAGCTCTCATTCTTCTAAACCCTAGGAAATATAGTCCTAGTCTACTCAATCCTTCCTCTTAGGAAAATTCCCTCATCCCAGGAATCACTCTAGTGAAACTTCATGGTACTCCCTCGAAAATGACTACATTTTTCCTTGGATAAGGAGAACAAAATTGTACACAGTTCTCCCAAGTTTTATCTCACCAAGGCCCTGTTTTAATTGTAATAAGACTTCTTTATTCTTAGGCAAAAACAGAAAATGCTGGAGAAACTCAGCAGGTCTAGCAGCATCTGTGGAGAGAGAAACAGAGTTAATATTTTGAATCTATATCACATGGACTTGAAACATTAACTGTTTCTCTCTCCACAGATGCCGCTAGACCTGCTGAGTTTCTCCAGCATTTTCTGTTTTTGTTTCAGAATTCCAGCATCCGCAGTATTTTGCTTTTATTTTTCTTCATTCTTAACCTTTATTCAAAGGGATTGGAGCATAGCATACATTTAGTTTCATAATTCCTTGTTGTACCTACGTGTTAACTTTCTGTAATTTGTGTACAAGGCCACCTAAGTCCCCTTGAATGCCAGCATTTCCCAATTTCTCTCTACTAAAAAAATCTGCTTTTCTTTTTTGCTACCAAAGTAGATAACTTCACAATTTTCTGCACTATATTCTTTGTGCCATGTTCTTGCCCACTCACTTTATCTGATAATATTCCTTTAAAGCCTCCTGGGATCCTACTCAAGAGCTTACTTTCCCACATAACTTTGTATTGTCAGTTAACTTGGATATGTTACCTTCGGTTCTGCATCTAAGTCATTTATATAGATTGTAAATAGCTGAGGCCCAAATACTGATCTTTGCAGTAACCCACTAGCAGTGGCCTGCCAACCAAAAAATGACCCGTTTACTCCCACTCTATTTTTGTCTGCTAACCTACTCTCAATTCATGCTAATATTTTACCCAAGTTGCATGAACCCTAGTTTGTGCAATAAGGACATGCATGGCACCTTATTGAATGCTTTTTCGAAAATCCAATTACACTATACAGCCACTGACTCCCCATTATCTACCCTGCTGATTGCAACCTCAAAAAATGCTTAATAGTTTGTCAATCATGATTTTCCTTTTCATAAATCCATCTGGACTCTGCTTAATCAGATGATTATTTTCTAAGTGCCTGTAATAATAGATGATAGCATTTTCACTACTACTACTGACAGGCTAACTGGCCAATAGGTCCCTGTTTTGCTCTCTCCCTTCTCTTTTGAATAGCGGTGTTGTTTGCTACCCTGGAATCCACCATGACTGTTTGAGAATCTCGGGAATTCTGAAAGATCAAAACCAGTGTATCAAATATCTCTGTTGTTACTACTTGTAAAATCCTAAAAAGTAGACCATCAGGTCCTGAAAATTTGTCAACTTCTAGTTCTATTAATTTCTCTAGTATTATCTTTTTACTTATAATTTCTTTTAAGTTCTCATTCTTGCTATATCCACTATTTTGAAAATGTTTGTTGTGTCTTCTGTCTGTCTCTGCCAGGAAGCCATGTTTATTTTTGCTAATCTCTTCCTTTTTACATCTTTGTAGAAGCTTTGACAATCCGTTTTTATATCTCTTGCTGGTTTACTCTCATATTCTCTTTTATCAATTTTTTGGTTATCCCTTGCTGAATTCTAAAATCCTCCCAATCATTAGGTTTACTACTCTTTTGGCAACATTATAAGCCTATTTCATTTAACTCCTCTTGTTGACCTCGACTGGACCACGTTTCCTGTTGAGTTTTTACTCCTTAAGCGAATGTATCTTTGTTGCAAACTTTGTTTATCTAAAGAAGTAATTCAATGGCAAACATTTAATTTTCATGTACAAATATTACCTGCAGCTTTTAACTTTGGTTTACTTAAGTGTGGTACGTTGTTTGAATGCTTATGCCAGAATCTGTACATTCCACCATTATTCTGTAGTACCTTTGTGATTTTTTTAAATTCACTTATGGGATGTGGGCATTGCCAACTAGGCCAGCATTTATTGTCTATCCCCAATTGCTCTTGATGAGGTGGTGAGCTACCTTCTTGAACCACTGCAGTCCATGTGGTGTAGGTATACCCACAGTGCTGTTAAGGAGGGAGTTCTAGGATTTTGACCCAGTGACAGTGAAGGAACAGTGATATATTTCCAAGTCGGGGTGGTGAGTGTCTTGGAAACACCATTGCCTGGAAATTCCCCTCCATGTGTCTGCTGCCCTTGTCCTTCTAGGTGGTAGCAGTCATGGGTTTGGAAGGTGCAGTCTAAGGATCCTTGGTGAGTTCCTACAGTGCATCTTGTTACTTTTTATATATCAGTAAAGCTATATGGATTGTGTTATTAGAATTAAATTCAAACACTTGTCACCAGAATTAAGGCTTTAATGAATAACTTGTTCAACTAAAATCAGGCACTGTGATTTAAAATGGTGCTCACTATCGGCAGAGCTGATCTTTGAGCTTATGGAAGAGGTCACATAGTTTTGATAGAACCATATCACTTTCTTCATTAGAGGTTAGAATAATTCACTTCTCACTGCACTCCCTTATTTTATCTTACTGAGGATTGCGAAGGAGCAAAATTAGAATGAGTAGCAGGAATTGTATGATCCAACAAAGGCTCAGGCACACATGAAGCAGCAGGCTTTGTGAGGGGAAAGTTTTCCTTTGGGCTGGATTATAAAATATCAGTGATTTTATATGCTGAATTTCTGTTCAAATATTTTTGTTTTGAAGTAGACTCTTCCCTAAATTTCATTTTTTTTCCAATCCTTCACATGTTTATTTTATGACTATTCAATATTTCAATTAGTGTTTCTTGGTATTTAACTTTTAAGGTACAACGTGCCCATTATATTTGCTTAACTTTATCTAAATATATGTAAAATTCAGAGCCATTTCCCAGAATTTTGACTGTCTACCCACATCTGCCACAGTTACAAGCTACCTTTGAATATCCAAAGGCTTGATCAGCTTCCCAAATATACATGTTGCTTCTTTAAATACACATGCAAAAATGATTTCTGTAAGATTCTGATCTCTAGAATTAATGATATGCAGAACCAAATAAAGCATTCATAGCATTCTTTAATATGAAAGTGTAATTGTGCTTCTCAAAAGATTAAGATCAGTGCTATGCCAACAGAGGCCAAGGCTTAAAAAGGGTTTATTGGTTTGTCATTTTTATAAAATATAACCATCAATCCTACTTGGGTTGGAGGGGAAATCAAGATTATTTATTGAGTAAAAAGCTGCAATGGAACTGAATCTCAGGTGCTGCATATAACGGGTGGCCAATCCAATACTACCTGTTATAGAAACAGAAACATATGCCACTACCTGAGATGAATTTCTACCCCCTAGATTGTACATAAATTTATCCTGATTAAATAGTGTAATTGTGAAAGTATGGGTGGATATTTTTACTGGAGTAAATATTTTAAGATTGATATTCCTGTTAACAATATGATCATAGCCAATTATTTTTCTTTCAGCCAAGTGACCTCTCAATATCACTAAAAGCATCAGGGAAGAACAAACATTTCAAGGTCCAGCTAATAGATGGAGTGTACTGTATTGGGCAACGCCGATTTAACACCATGGATGAATTGGTAGAACACTACAAAAAGGCACCTATCTTCACAAGTGAACATGGAGAGAAGTTGTATCTAATCAAACCCTTGCAGTGATGCAGGCTACATACCTGGAAATGACCAGGTTTGACAAGGAGAAAAGCCTTAGATCTGAACAATTATGCAGAGCAGAAATAAGATCCTGATAATTTCTTAGTTCTCTTTATGGATTTGTTGCTCCGTTATGTCTTTAATTATTTTTTCTTTATATTTTGTCTGTTTTTTCTGTTAATTTGCCTGTATGTCTTTACTTTCATTAAATTTGCGTTGCCTTCCAAAGGTTAGGTTGAACCTCTTTCTCAGTGATCACTTTAGCATTCGCTTGGGCTAGAATTTCCCCAATGTACATTTAATTAGCTAGAAAATATGGATCATTGGGGGATATTGTCCATGAAAATGCAGTGTTAATTAATCCAGTTAAAATGCTCACTAATTATTTTCCTTTTGACAAAGACATTGGGCACAGTTTAAATGCACTGAAGCTACAGCTAATTAAGAGAAAAGTAGATATAACAAATGTGGCAGTAAAACTTTTTTGCTTACCAAGTAGTTAATGAGATTTCCTAGAATCTAGAAGTAATCTATACTGTATTCTGATATAAACTTTTTTAATTTTATGTAAAGAGTACACTAATGGAACTGCTAACACTTAACTTACTAGACTACAATGGTAAGATTGTAGAAATAACAGTATAGCAAATTTTGATCTGTAATTTACAGCTAATGGAGAGTACACTTTTTTTGAATCGATGGAAATCAGGTGTCCGTAATGTATGAGGTTGAATGTTTGGCAATGTTACCTGTGCACCCAGCTGTGCCATTCACATTATGCTTGTTTCTTGCACCCTTATGCTTGTTTCAAGTAAACAATAAATATTTAATTCTCACCATAATATGTAGCAGGTTGTTGACACTAATAAGTGAGATTAATAAAACTGATCAATTTTGGGGTTACTGGCATTAGATGTGTAATTTGTGAATTTTTCTACACTATATTTACACTACATAAACCTGTGTGTTCTTTTATGTAAAATGCTGTTTTAGCTATATAAACTCCACTTGTTATCGTGAAATGGGATAATGTCAATTTTTTAAGATGACAAAACTTGTTTTACTACTGCAGTTGTATAGTTGCACACACATTACGCATCTTTGGATTAATTGACTTGATACCTTATGTCAAAGTGCTCACTTTCTTTGTCTAATGCATAATATTGTGAAGTATGTCAAACAAGCAACAATTCATTGTTTCCACATAGTTGTGTGTTTTTTATGTTCCTTGTTTCTTTTAAAATTTATAATAAGGGCACAATCCATGGTTTCAAGTCTTCATAACAAAAAACCAATTGTAGAAACATTGGACCAGTTTGGCTGGAGGCACGAGGAAGCAGCTTGTTTTTTTAAAATATATTTATTCCATTTTGTTTCGCCAAAATCTGTTGATTTATGTCATCTTATGCAGTTGTTGATTTATTATCTAAAAGAGTTCTACCGACAAGTTTCAATGTGTATCTTAGCAGTTTAATACCCCTCCTGATTTTCAACTGTTATGTCTGTATTCTCCCAGAGTTTATTTTTTTTGCAGGGAAGAATATGCTGCATATTCCCAAGATTCATGTGTACATCTTTTTTGTGTGTATATATATATATATATATATATATATATATATTTGCAGAATTGTCTGGGCTGTCCCATTAAGTTAATTTAATAAATGATCTAACAAAAATATGATATACTGTAAACACATGGAAATGTTAGTTAAACAGATTAAATTCAAATGAAGTGATGGCCGTATTCAAGTAGTTATGAATGTGATATCTTGTGTTCAGCACAGGATAGGGGTACAACATTTATTGCAGTTCTACAACATTATGAAATAATTTTCTTACCCTATAATTTTTTTGAAAGGACTGACTCAATTGTTCACACTCAATCCAGAAAGTAGCTGAGCTGTGTTACCAGGTCTGACAGCTACTTTATTTGAATTACCATCTCAACTAAGGTGGCAGCTGCAAACACTATTACCATTGATGTAGTGTTCCTCAGGAAGACGTAATGAGTCAGGATTCCTGCTCCAGATTACTATCCATTTGTTTGTGGATATTAGGTGAGGGTAAAATTTAGCCCAGTTGTGATTTCTCTTCCCCAGTTCAAAAGTGAATGATGGCTTGGGCTTGATGTTGAAGAGTATTTCAGGAAGAAGTCAACATTTTCATGGGTGCATGAAAAGGAATATCATCAATAGAAGAATAGAATGATTCTACCTCCAGAAAAGCCCTTAATTTCAACATAAAATACTTAAAGCTTGCCAGTTTTTTTTACTGTTATGTTTGAGGTATTTGACAGTAACATAGTCACAGGGTCATGTGGTGCTCCTTCAGTTATTTTGTACTGACCTTTTGAAGGAAAATCATTAAAATATCTGGTTAGTATATAATTGAGCATTTATTTTACAATTAGAAATATAGGCAAAGGCCTGTAGCTGATAATACTGAGAAGGTTGAAGCTGGAGAAAAGATGAATTAGATAAATTGAGTTAAAGTTGTAATGATACTGAGGGAGGTGTAGGGGCTCCCTTTTCCCTCAGAGACCCCTCCACACTCAAGTTCGTGACACCAGATTCACAAGTGTATGGCTTAAACAGAGTGACCAGCGAGACAAGTTTCTTCTGATAATTCATAATTGCTCTATTGAATTACCCGCAACCCCACAGTACAAAACCCAAAATTTAAAACAACCTATTCCCAGTACCTGACATAGTCACCATGACTTGGTTAAAACTTGCAAAAACACAGGCAGCATACCAAGTCCTGACCTGAAACCTTAGGAAATATACCCTTGGACCAATATCACTAAAATATAGTTAAAACAAGTTACAAGGTGCTGGCAAAAAACAGCAAGTTTTCGCCCCAAACCTCCACAAAACCTTCAGACCAATATCACTACGCTTTGGCTGAACTTACAATCTCCAATACAGCTGGTCTGACCGGTGTTGACTGTAGACCTGAGCCAAGGTGACCAAACTTGACCCTTCTTCCAACTGTAGCACAGATGCTTCGATCTGCTCTGAGTTTATAATAATTTAACTCAGATATGTCAAAACATATTTCCTGTTACTCTAATGTCCATTTCGTTGATTCTGTGCAAAGACAAATGTCATCAGCTCCTGCTGGTTGAAATGATATGGGGTTTTCCATGAAAGATGTATCCAGACGAATATTATCAGTTCTCATTGCATAAGCAATTCTCCTGCTGTTTGAGGTGGCACAGTAACAGCACTTGGCTCCAAAGTTAATGAGGTTTGAATGACCCTGTTCCAATACTATTGTCTGTGATGGTTGAATAATTCGGAGCGTATTGTATTGATGATATGTCCTTTGTGCCGTTGTATTGTGTAATCAGACTTCTTGATCACGTTAGTCAACATACAAACCCTTTTGATGGGTCACTCTGTTTTCACTAAATGTCCGAATTAACCCCTTGCTGCCCAGCCCTGTACTGCTGTCTGCAACTTATCTTTTTTGAAATTTATAGTTCCAATCATGAGGTCAAAACATGTCCGTGGGTTTGAAATTATGCTTCATAAATTCCCCAATTGGAGGGGATTTTGATCCTATGGAGTCCATTGGGCGAATGAGTACATGTTGGTTCTTTTTAGAGAAATCCAATCAATCCCGTTCCTTCCTCCATCCCCCATAGCCCTATGCCCCCCATTGCCCATCCAATTTCCCTTTGAAACCTTTCATCATCTCTGTTTCCACCACCCTCATAGGCAACAAGTTCCAGATCATTAGCACCCACATTTTAAAAAAAAGTTCTTCCTCAGATCCCCCTGCATCTCTTGCCCAAAACCTTAAATCTGTGTCAGCTTTTCTTTGTCTACCTCAAATAAATCTGTCATGACCTTGTGTACTTCTAGCAAATCTCTCTTCAATCTCCTTTGGACCAAATAGATGAAACCCAGCTTCTCCAACACAATCTTGGAGCTAAAATCCCTCATCCCTAAAGCCATTGTGGTAAATCTCTTTTGCACCCTTTCAAGGACCCTCACATTCTTCCTAAATGTGTTAACCAGAACTGGATGCAATCCTCTAGTTGTGGTTTAACGAGAGCTTCATACAAGTGCAGCCTTCCGTGTTTTTTGTACTCAATGCCTCTATTTTGGAAGTCCAAGATTCCATATGCTTTGCTAACCACCTGCAAAGATTTATGCACATGAACCCCATCCACCTTGTGCCTTTTTCGAAGACCTATGCACATGAACCCCCAAGTCATTCTGTCCCTGTACACTCTTTAGAACTGTACCATTTAGTCTATGTTGCTTCTTCCTATACCTTCTGCCCAAATGCATCACCTCACACTTGTTTGTATTAAACTCCATTTGCCATTTGTCTGCCTATTCTTGGAGCTTATCTATGTTCAGTTCAGTTGATTGGTATCATCCCCACTCTTTGCCACACTTCGAAGTTTGGTATCATTGGCAATTTGGAAATTTTACTGCATTTCAATATACAAGTCATTTATATATATCAAAAAAAGTGGCCCTGTCATTGAATCTCGGGGAGCACCCCTGTCTACCATTCTCTAGTCTGAAAAACAACTATTTGCCACAACTTGCTGTTTTCTTCCTTAAGCAATTATTTTTATTCAAACTGACTCCTATTCCATGAGCCTCAATTTTGTTAACCAGCATTTGATTTTAAAAGGTTGCAAGGGGAATTTACATTAATGTTGGAAGGAAAAAGATGCAGCAGAATTTAGTTGTGAATAACTATAGCAGTGTCTAGAGAAAGGCAAAGGTGCAATGGCGTGTGACAAACGGAGTTGAATTAAAAAGCAAAATACTGCAGATGTTGAAAATCTGAAATAAAAACAAAATGGAAATACTTTACTGGTTAGGCAGCATCTGTGGAGGGAAACAGAGTTAACCATTCAGAACTGAGCAAATGTAGAAATATAATTGGTTTTGAGCAAGTGAAATGGAGAGGAAGAACAAAAGGAAAAGTGGGATAGGCTGGAGGGCAGGAGAGATTATATGATGTTTCATGGTATAAAAGCCATCGAAAGTGGTAATGGATATAGTAAGTAAACAAAAGATGTGTCTTTCATGTATCCTGTGCAAGAGGTAGAGAAATGCTTGAGTTTCAACAGATGTCCATCCGAGACTTCTGGTATGGCATCTTATTTATCAATATTTGAGTTGTTGGAAGTGCAAAGTAGTCCGCAGTTCATATTTTAAGGTGATTGTTAAAATTCCCAGGTGCAATTGAAATGTGTATTCTCAGTTTGTATCTGGGCCTAAACATGAAGTTAAAAGCCAAGAATCTCTGAAGAAGTCATAAGGACTCAAAGCATTAACTTTTTTTTTCTCTACACAGATGCTGTTGGACCTCCTGAGTTTTTCCAGCATTTTCTGTTTTTGTTCCTAAACATGGAGTGTTGTGTCTTATAGCAAATTGTTGCACCTTAAAAAAGAACATGCTATTGTGTCTATTTTGTAACAAAAATGTCTACTGCAGAATAATGAATGACATAAAGATCAGTGGGCCATCTGTTAAGGGGGAAGAAAGGGAATTTGAAGATTAAAAATGAAAAAAAATGTTGATTTGTTTTTATTGATAAACCATGTACATCACAGGATCATAAAGTGTGGGGGGAAATCTTTTTGGTCCATTCAGCTGACTCTAGTTCACAACCACTTAATTGATTTTCTGATTAAATGTTTCAACTTGCATCTCAAAATTATTAATGTTGATGACCACCCTTTGCAGTGCATTCCAAAGATTCACCACCCTTTGTGCAAAGTAGTTATAAATACTATGATCTATCCATTCACCTCCGAGTTTCAGGTCATGCCCCTTTTTGGTGCCATTCTCAAAAGGCTTGGAAGTGTGATTGTCTCCATTTTTAGCTTTCCTTCCTTCTTTTTCCCTATAAAAATTTAAACTCCTACACTACTGTGTACTTCATTTTTAGGGCTAAATTGAAGTAGAAATTCATTCACCCAGCAGTTTAAACTCTGACACTTACTGTGCTGAGAAACCATGAATGTATTTAACATGTGATGAAGTGTGGGAATTGGTTTGATACATCCCTAAACTGTTAGCTTTGCTCCATTGCATTTTTGACCATTGTAAAAATAAAAATAATTATTGAAGAGTGTAAACATGGAATGAAACCCTGCTGTTGATTGTAAGCGCAAATTTTATCTGTACTTGGTTTTGTAACAATGGTTGGAAAGAATGAGGAAGCATGGAGCGACCCAAAGACCGGCGCTTCATGAACCAACTGTTAAGTCTTAATTTTGTTGCAGGTGGTATCTCTCTGGTAAGTTTTTCTCAAACTGTAATTGCGATTAACAGTCACACTCTGACTTAGGACTTTAAAACTGCAAACTAGTTATAAAACCTAGTTAACAGAAACCGCCTGGCAGTGGTAGCTATATGTCAATCAATTGAAAGTGGTTGCCTGAATTAGGTGTTAATTATTGTAGCAGAAAGCTGACTTAGCAGTTGCAACTTGGGTGTAAGTCATCAACTCTCGATAAAAGTAAACCAGTTTTGCAACAGCACAGAGTGATCAGAGGACAGTGTGCTAAATTGGGAAGTTGGTGCAGAGAGAGAAGAGGTGTTGCTTTTTACACCTTTTATTCCAACCTCCAGGAGCTGATGAGTGTTCTTTTGTCTGTAAGCTAGGGGATCGTAACTTGCTATGTAACTAAATTAATAACTCATTGACAGGAATGGTATTGTGCCATGACTGCAACATGTGAGGATCTGTGGAAAGCATTACAATTCTGAACAACCATATCTGTGGTAAGTGCCTGCAACTTGAGCAACTTCAGCTCTAATTGCTGAGTTGAAGTCTGAGTTGCAGACATGACAGGGCATCAGGAACAGGGAGAGTTACCTGGACACTTTGTTCCAGGCGGCAATTATAGTCCTTAGGTTGGATAGAACTTTAGAGTTGATCAATGTAAGGGACAGGAGACTTGACTGAGAAGCAGGTATGGGGATCCAGCACGTAGCGAAGGAGGAGCCTCAGGCCTTAACTTTGACCAACAAGTAGGACGTGCTTGCTAGCCGTGTAGATATGAACAAGGACTGCAGGGTGGTTGGGCACCATTATTCAGGAAGCATTCAAGTGGGGGAGTGAAAAGGAATGTGATTTTGATAATGGGCAGTATAGTCAAGGGCCTATAAATTGTTGTCAGCAGCTAAGATTGGGAACTCCAAACACTGTTGCCTGCCCAGTGCCAGGGTTAAGGACATCTCCTCATGGCTGGAAATAAATGGAGTGAGAGGGGGAGGCTTTAGTTGTCGTGGTCCACATAGGAACCAACCACAATGGTAGAATTAGGAATGATGGTCAGTTGAGAGAATTTGAGGAGTTAGTTCCAAATTAAAATGCAGAACTTCAAAGGTAATCATTTCTGGATTGTTATTGAGCCATGCACCAATTGGCATCAGGGCAAACATAATTAAATACTTGGCTCAAAGGGTCGTGTGGAAAGAAAGGGTTTTGATTTCTGGGGCATTGGCACAGTACTGAGGAAAAAGAGTTGTTCTGCTGGGGTGGGCTCAAATTAAACTGGGCTAGACCTATGAATTGGGAAATTGTGTAACCAGGACTGTAGATGTGTATTTAAACTAGGAGCATGGAGAGGGTTTAGGTGAAGGGAGATTTAGAAAACCAAAGAGAAAAGTTGAGGAAATAGAACAATGTTGCAATGTGGATAAAGATGAAAAGAAGAACAAACGGAGTTTAATAATAATCATCAGTGAGCATGGTCCATGCAGAATATAGTGTTTTTAAACAAGGATCTTTATCTGAATGCATGACAAATCCACAATAAGATAGATGAACTAGTCTCACAAATAGAGATAAATGATTTAATTGCCGTTACAGAGACATGGTTGCAAAGTAAACAAGTTTAGGAAATAAATATTCCAATATAACCAACATTTCAAAAAGAATGGAAAAGGGGAGGGGAAGCCCTGACAGTAAAGAATAACATAAGGATGTTAGTGAGAAAGGATCTCTGCTCAGATCATCAGAAAGTGGAATCAGTATGGGTGGAGATTAGGAATAGCAAGAGCCATAAAACACTGGTTGGGAGTAGTTCATATCCACCCTAACAGTAATGCATCACCCTTCAATAATGCATTAAACAATAAATGAATTGCCTTTCTTACAAACATATGTAATAATTTTGGGTGACTTTAATCTTCATATAAACTGGACCAATCAAATTGGCAAAGATGGTCTTGAAAATGTGTTTGTAGAATGCTTTTGTGACAGGTTCCTGCAGCAATACATTGTGGAACCAACCAGGGATAAAGCTATTTTAGATCTAACATTGTGTAATGAGGCAGGCTTAATTAGTACTCAGTAAAACATCTGTTAAACAGTGAATATTAGACAATTGAATTGCATAATAGGTTTTCAGAGGGGCACACCCCAGTCCCAAACAAGAATCGTGGACAAAGTGTTACGGAGAGGGGAGGGACACAAAACTGAACTCATTTATTTTCCCGCCATCTGTAAGCAGAGGTGTTTTAATGTTTGAAATAGGCTGTGGCATGTGTCCTTAAACCCTGCTTGAGGTCAATTTTTAAAGTGCTCACCACAAACTCTCTTTAGGATTAAATTAGAAGTATAGTTTATTCACACATTCAAACCCGGGGAATGGTCACAACTTCATACACACAAGCACACAATAACAAGATAGGAAAGAGTATTTTTTAGAACTATGAGTAACTTAAAAAACACCACAGATTTGGATATCAGTTCATATGATTGCCAGAGTCCATTCAGAGTTCCTTCATGGAGGAGCCACAGTTCAGGTGGGCCCAGCTAACTAAAGCAGGAGTTTGCCGAATTCCTTTAAAGTTGGTGGTGACAGAGCAAGGTGACATTGGTGTATGGAGACTTGGTCTGCTTGGCACAAATCCTCCAAAGAGACTTATACTTGATGCAGGCTGTTGGTCAGACTGGAGTCCTGCTCCAATACTTGCAGGCTGGAGTGTTATCAGCAGACTGAGTTGCAAGTATAGAAACTTAATATTAAAACTTCCCAAAGGCCAAAAGCTTATGTCATGTGATGTTCCACTTTACATGAGTTGGTTGCAGGCTAACAAGCTTCTGGTCAAAGTCCATTGTTCACCTTAGGAGATAGATAGTGGCTTTTAGCACCTCTGCAGGCATAGTGAGTTTTGATGGCTCTCCCTTTGTTATAGTCCAGGCTGGGGAGACAAGTTGTCTGGTGGTCTCTGGTTTTGTTGACTTTACTGTGCTTTCACAATGAGAGGTGTGAGATTCCACAAGGATGAGAGTTGATCTTTTGTCCTGTAACTGCTGTTGGAAGTTTCTAGAAACTAGCCAACTTGTGATTTGTGACCTAGAGCAGCCATCTTTTGGTTCAGCAATATCCACTTTTTAAATAAGCAAGAAGGTAAAGTTTGATTTAAATTGTTTATGGTCTCTTTCATGTCTTAGGGACATGACAAAAGACAGTTGCATAGGTATAAGGGAAAAGATGGCTAAGGTTGGTTGGGTACATAGACTAAAAGGTATGGCAGTAAATAAAAATGGGAAACATTTAAAGGAACAATTCAAAATGTTCAACATAAAGACTTTCCATTGAAAAACAAAAGCTCAGCAAGAAAGGTCCATCTGTGTCTTACTAAGGAGATTAAATATACTATTAGATTAAAAGAAGAGGCTAATAATGTTGCAAAGAAGTCTGAGGATTAGAATTTTTTTTAGAAACCAGCAAAGGGCAACCAAAAAGTTGATGAAAAGAGAAAAAAATAGAATGAGATTAAACTAGCCAGGACTAAAACCACAAATTGTGAGAGCGCTTACAAGTATATAAAAAGAAAGTAGCTAAAGTAAATGTTGATTCTTTGGAAGCAGAGGCAGGAAAAATTATCATGGGGAATGAGGAAATGGCAGCGACATTGAACAAATATTTTGTGTCTGTCTTCACAGAGAAGATTCAAGTTACATAGCAATTGTAGAGGGTAACCTAAGGACTAAGTGGTGAGAAAAAGTTACAGTAATAATGAGAAAAAGTACTGGAGAAACTTAAGGGTCTGAAAACCAGCAAATCCCCAGAATTTTATGACCAACATTCCAAGGTTCTAAAAGAGATAGCCATCCACTATCTCTGCAACTATGATATTACAAAATTCCCTAGCTTCTGGGTTAGCAAATGTGGCATCACTATTTAAGAAAGGAGGGAGAGAGAAAATGCAGCACTGCAGACCAGTTAGCCTGATATTAGCTGTTGGGAAAGTTCTGGAATCTTAAAAAGTAAGTCTTAACAATTCACTTAGAAAATCATGGTATGATCAAAGTCAACAGGTTTTAGGAAAGGGAAATATTGTTTGACAAATTTATTAGCACTTTGAGGATGTAACTAGTAGGGTCATTAAAAGGGAAAATCAGTAGATGATGTATATTTAGATTTCCAAAAGGCACTTGATAAGATGCCACACAAAAGGTTAATAGGCGAGATAAGGGCCCATGGAGTTGATAACGTATCAGAGCTTGGAACAAGCACAAACAACTCATGAGGGCTTGTGTAACTGAAACCAACACAACTACCCTTTACTAGATCCAGCCTTACTATCTTCAACTGGTCCCTATATCCACTTTCCAATTGGGTGCAGCTGGGCCAGTTAAACTGCTTTTTTCTTTGGAAGCATTTTCAATTTGGCAGGTTGTGAAATTTTGCAAAGATTAGTGCTATGGGCCTCAACTATTTACGATCAATATGAATGACAAACAGAGAGAGAACCATGTATCCAGGTTTGATGATGATACAAAGCTAGGTAGAATGTAAGCTGTGAGGAAGATAGAGGCTGCAAAGAGATATAGACAGGTTAAGTGAGTGGGCATGGAGTGTAATGTGGGAAAGTGTGAAATTATTCATTTTGGTCATAAGAATAGAAAAGCAGAATATTTTTTAAAAGGCATGAAGTTAGTAAATGTTGTTGTTTACAAGAGACTTGGGTGTGCTTGTACAAGGAAAACAAAGGTAACATGCAGGTACAGCAAGCAATTAGGAAGGCAAATGGCATATGTTGGCCTTTACTGTAAGGGGATTGGAGTACAAGAACAAAGAAGTCTTACTACAATTGTACACCTGGAGCACTATGTGCAGTTTTGGTCTCCATAGTTGAGGAAAGATTTACTTACATTGGAGGTAGTAGAGGGAATTTTCACTTGATTGATTCCTGGGATGAGAGGGCTGTCCTATGATGAGATGCTAGTAAATTGGGCCTGTATTCTCTTGAGCTTAGAAGAATGAGAGTTGGTTTTATCAAAACATTCAAGTTTCCGAAGGAACTTGACAGGATAGACACTGGGAGGTGTTTTTGCTGCTTTGTGAATCTAGATACAGGTGCATGGTCTCAGAATAAGGGGTCGATGATTTTGGACTGAGCTGAGGAGAAATTTCTTCACTCAAAGGGTTATGAATCTTTGGAATTCTCTATAGGGTTGTGGTCCTCCATTATTGACTATGTTTAAGGCTGGGATAGCCAGGTTTTTGGGGTCTCAGGGAATCGAGAGAGATGGAGAGCAGGTGAGAGAGAAAGGGGAGTTGAAGCCCAAGATCAGTCATGATTGTATTGAATGGTGGAGAAGGCTGCTATTATATTCTTCTGTTAACCTGAAACTTGTTGCTGGTGCTGAGCAACAATTCTGCCAAGGCCATGGTCAATGTTCATCTGGGGTCAATACTTCGTTTTGACTGATATCATTACTGAAAATCCAGTTTCCTGTAGTAGGTTGTACTAAATGGAACCAACACTTTCACTGCTTCAGAAGAAGCAGTTCTAGATTCACTGGAGCATTCACACGAAAATGTCTCCAGTGACATTTAACTGACCTTGATTCGGATGGGGGCAGCCTAATGAAATTTCAATGAGCTCCAGAATAACTTTGGGACAAGAGGATGGCAGTTTACTTTCAATATTCTCACTGAAAGGGTTTGTAGCTCACAGGTGTGTAGAAGGTTGTTTTGCTGAGAGTTCTGGAAAATAAGTTATAAATTTGTTGCATAGGCCAGAAAGAAGAAAAAGGGTCCTGTGTAGCAGTGGGTAGCATCCCTGCCACTGAACCAGAAGCTCCTGGTTCAAATCCCATCCAGGACTTAATGGCCAGCCAGGAAGAGGCGTTCAGCCAAATAGATTGAGTATCAACCTACAGATCCTTCCAACACTCCAATGGTAGGTGGTAAGATGGGAAAGATTTCTGGTCAGCCATGTGATGGAAAGAAAGTTGGAGTCTCTACCATCACTATCCATAGCTCCAAGCTACAGTATGCATGAAAAAAGTGTATTTTGCTACCGCAGTTCAGACTCCCTGAGCGATCCCATCATCAAGCAAATGACAAGCACAATGTTAAATGACAGCATGCAGCCTGTGTGGGCTCCATATCACCATTCTAGAGCGGGGAGTGGGTGGCAGTGGTGGGCGGCCACGATGCCCTGTAACATTCTGCCCAATGTGTTTTACTTAAATGAATGTAGGAGCTCAAAAGCATTCGTAGTCTCCCCAGAGGCTGGAGCTTTCCAGAATGCATCAATTCTTCCGCAAATACATAAGTTCTCCCCCCTTGCATAATTTTATATGCCCGTGAGCTATCCCGGCTTAGCCAGCTGCATGCAATGACTCAGCACCTCAGCAAGTTCAGGTTTATTATCAGCTAAGAAATTACATAACTCTTCCCTGAGATGAAATTGTCATGGCAGCAATACCATAGCCCGAATTACTTACAGACATATTGAATTTTTGAGTAAAACATGTATTTTTTAAAAAAGGACATACCAGCAAAAATTGGCTGAGACTGTAAAGTAACCACTTGCTGGAAAATTTCTATATGGATTACACGTGACCAACTATTCCAGAGAATGGAATGTCACACCTAAAAAGATGTCAAGGCCTACTTCAGACAGAGACACTTCAAAGGAAAAGATGCAGTGCAAAAACTGAAGTGTAATCTCCTGTGGTTGCAGAAATCATGAAGACTGATTATCACCTCAGCAGAAACAATCTCCTGTGAGTTATATCCCATTCTGTGGACATGACATGGTTGAAAAGAAAGCAGATTTGGGCTAAAGACATGTTTGTTTTTTTCCCTTCCAAGAATACACAAGGACAGTGGTTAAACAGCTAACTGCAACCTTAGTTGTGTGCTAGTTTTGGCGTTCCAGGCCTGGTGTGTGAGGATGTGCTGTGAAGGTCACAGCTGAAGAACATCAATTAGGCATCCCTGTACTTGCAGCTAAAATAGTCCTCTCTCTCTCTCTCTGATTGCTAGAGGCAAATCACAAGTCAGCAAAGCCACAGTTGAAAAGGAAACAGGGCAACTCCTTCAAAGTCAGCTCTACCAGAATCACCTAACTTCATGGCTGCAACATTTCGCCATCTACTTCTCACGGACAAGCCACACGACTAATTTGTATACCTTTTCTTAACCTTTATTTATGGACTCACTTCTCATTTCTAATCTGTGTGTATGTATGTTGCATTTTTATTATTTTTCTTGCGTATTAGTAACTAATCAACTCATGCGTTCTTTGACTTAAGAGAGCCTGGTTAAATTGGCTCCTTTTAAAACATAAATACATTTGGACTGGGAAAAGGTATCCATGAGGGAAGGGATCCTTTTTAAATTAACCTTGTTGGGACCAACCGAGGGGATTGAAAAAAGGGGAGCCAGTTTAATCCCTCCTCTCCCGGGAGCATAACAATTTGGGGTACCTTGTCCAGGATCATAAATTGGGGGAATCTCACCCGGGGACCAGTCATAACAAAATATAGAGGTAAGCATTCTGCCAAGTGATAGCCATCCAATTTCTGTACATATATGCATGGAATTGTGCTCTGCATCCATTTCCTCACAAAGCATTGGAGTTTGTTGCTCTGGATTTAGTAAAATTAACAAGTGTTGTTCTTGTGTTGAGAACACTCTGAAAACCTGATTCAGTCTCTTTCACAACAAGCACCCCTTGATGTAAAAAACACTGTATCTAACTAGTGCACTGGAATTTTTCTGTCCACCAAAATCTTTCTGGTTTTTGCCACAGGCTGATCAGTACAGATCCCAGTGCACTATGTCCAGCTGATTTCTGCTGAAGTCATGAAATTAGCTACATGTTTCCTACATTACAACAGTGACTAAACTTCAAAAGTATTTCTTCTGCTATAAAGCACTTTGAGACGTCAGGAGGTTCCCACACAAGGGTCAGGATTTTTTGCCCCTTGGCAGCAAGAAGGGTTTAGGGGCAGGCCCCACATCTTCCTGCTGCCATTCCATTTTGCTCATGGCAGGCAAGTTTGGAGAAATGCAGCCCACTGGGAGCCCAAATGGCCAATTCTGGGCCTCTTCCTGCCTCTGCAGGCATTTAGCCAGCAGCAGAGGGGCCCACTGCCAGATGGGGAGACTGTCCAGTGAAACTGGGAGAAGTAAGAAACGTAATAGGTTTTGAGCAAGTGAAAGGGGAAAGGGTGGGGTAAAGAACAAAAGGGAAGACCTGTGATAGGGTGGAGGGCAGGAAAGATTAAGGCTCAGATCTTCAGCAAGGAAACGGGAAGCAAGAGTCGGGAAATACCCGAATTCACAAACCTGCCTTTGTTATGGATTCCCCTGCCCACAATATTTTAGTTCCACGGAGACAGGGCCAGGCCGAAGATGGGCCTATCGCAAGTGCAAGAGGAAACGGGCCTTGATGTAGAGGAGGCCAAATTATGTTTTGAGGCCAATATAAAGGCCCACATTGGATGCCACTGCTTTTGCTCACAGGAGTAATGTGCTTCAATCAAGCTGTGATTTGTTCTCAATGTACTTCTGACTCGTGTCATGTGAGAATGACTTTTAACTGTCATTGATGGCCAACAGGTTGTGAAAGCTCAAATAGATGGCCCAGCATGAGCCTTCCATTGATGAACTGAGAATCCTTTGCTGGCTACCTGCACTCCTTGTGAGGTTACCATACACATTGGACTCATTCCTGGAACAGTCTCTCAGTATTCTCCTGTACAAGTGGCTGCACTCTGGCAGCTTCAGCTGCAGTAAGTGCCTGAACTCTGCTGTATTTAAATCAGCAGCCCACATCGAGGGCTGATCTTTAGAAGCTGTTGCCCGTTTGCCTTTGGCTTAACGCCTAAGACTCCCACGTCACTGGGTTGGTCACGCAAATATGCCAAGCCCATTCATATCAGAGCTTCACACCATGAGAAAGGAGTGACTTAGGGGAAGCAGGCCAGCAGGGACATGGACATTCAGTGTCAGAACATATCATATTGGCATGCAAGCAGGAAAGGCAAGGTCACACAGGCTTAACACTGTTCATGTGGTGTGTAAAATGGCTACTTCCCAAAACCTTTATTTACAAAAGATGATATCACATGTCATGAAGCTATTAATGTATATAATATTATTGGAAAATATTTTTCTTTTAAAATAAAGGTTTAGTCTGTGGGTGTGTCTTAATTGGATTAAAGCCAGCTAGTCTGGATGCTTTGCTGTGTACTGGTTTTGATATGTAAGAGAGATAGAGTGTATCTGCATTTGTTGGAATAGAGCATTCAAGAAGTGGGATGAAAACTGACATTTATCTAGCAGATACCAAGCAATATGTTTATATTACTAATAACATTGGTACTACAAAAGGGGTTCTATGGTTCTAACCTCATTTTGAATTTGTAAGGTGAAAATGCTTTGCCTGGTGTCTGGTTAAGTCTATAGGTTGCCTTAATGGAGATTAGTTTGGGAATTTGTTAAAAGTTATGATAATAATAATTTGTAGCCATGTGTATATATATTTTAACCAGTGTAAATTAACAAAATGATTCATTTAGTTTAATGTAAAACCTCGAGAACTGATGGTCTGATTCCTGAATTGAGTCACATCTCGAATATAACACTTAAACTTATAGGTTATGACAGTTGTTTAAAGTTTTCCTCTGGGATTTTTAAATAACTCAGCTTTACCAACTGCACTGGTCATAACAACTGGGGGCTCGTCCGGGATAAATTATATTTCTAATTCCTTGATTGGTTTGGAATTGGTGAATCTTAAGCTTATGAGTATGAGAGGTATTTTGAATTCAGGAGTTGGGGAGGTATCTTAGAAGTGGTGAGACTGCAAGATGGCTTTGGTAATTGCTAAGACTAGTCTGGGAGTAGAAGTCTGATTGGGTTGAAAAAAATAATCAAAAGTAAGTTAACAGAGTTAGCAGATAAATTAAAATTGGGGTTACCTGCAGGGACTAGGAAATCAGATATAGTTAAAAGTATAGCACAGCATCTACAGATGGAAGTGAAACCTGACCCTGGAGAGTCACAGCTGGAGGTAGTAAGACTTCCATTGCAAATGAAAAAGCTTGAATTAGAGCAAAGGACAGAGAAATAGCTTTAAAAAGGGAATTAGAAATTGCAAGGATGAAGAAGGAGGAAATAAAAAGAGAAAGAGAGAGAATTCCAACTGAAAATGTTGGCAGTTAGAAAAGAGATGTCACTAGGTGAGGAAGGATTTGTCTCTAGAATAGAACCCAGTGGGGAAATGTTTAAATTTGTACAAACTCTTCCAAAGTTTGAGGAAAAAGATATTGAAGCATTCTTTATTTCATTTGAGAAGCTGGCCAAACAGATGGAATGGGCACAAGAAAACTGGACATTATTATTACAGTCCAAGTTGTTGGGTATGGCACATGAGGTATATTCTTCACTTTCAGAAGAAATGTTGATGAATTGTGATGTGGTGAAAAAAGTTACTTTGAATGCATATGAGTTGGTTCTGAAGCATAAAGGCAGAAATTTATGAAAATCAAAAAACAGCCTGGGCAAACTTATATTGAGTTTGAAAGAGTAAAACAAAGTAATTTTGACTGGTGGATATGGGCATTAAAATAGAGACAACCTATGCAGTACTTAGGGAAATAATCTTTTGGAAGAATTTAAAGATTCAATCCCTTCAGCAGTGAAAACTCATGTGGAGGAACAGAGGGTTGATTCTGTAAGACAAGCAGCAGAGAAAGTCAATGATTATGAGTTAGTTCATATAGCTAAACCTTTTCCTGTCACCCTTTCAAATTGGAAAAGGATAAAAAGTGGGAAGGTGAAAGGAAGGTAGGTAGTTAGGGAAGAGAAGGAGTAGCTGGAAATTCCCAGGAAGTTTTTTTCTCAGAATAAAAAGGAAGTTGCTGAAGGTAGAAGTGACATTCAAAAATTGAAGTGTTTTCATTGTAATAAAGTGGGGCACTTGAAGTCAGTGTGTTGGAGATTTCAGGAAAAATCTGTAGGAATTATTGGGGTACAGAAAACCTCTGGAAGTAAAAGTACTGTGGGTTCTGATATTCAGGCACAGGAGAAACCAATGGTTTGTGTACAGGTGAAATAGGGAGAATCAGTGAAAGGTGAAGAAGTGGGATTGTGTTTACAGTTTACTCAAGTGTTACTGAGGAGCAGATTGCAGAAAAGTTTAAAGACTTTGTATGTGAAGGGAAAGTCCATGTGTGCAGGTGGAGTAGGTAAAGATGTTGAAATTTTAAGAGACACAGGGGCGAGTCAATCCTTAATGTTGTGAGATAGTGATAGTTGTTGTTCAAAGGGAGTATTACAGGAGAAGGTAATTATAAGTGGGGTTCATGGAGATGCTAAATCTATTCCATTGTGGAATGTAAATTTAAAGACCAATTGGAAGACTGGTGAAGTTATTGTTGGAGTGGTGGAAAAAATTGCCCATTGTAGGGGTTCAATTTATTCTAAGTAATGATATAGCTAGATCGCAAATGTGGGTGATGCCTATGGTAGTTGAGTAGCCTATAGAAGTGTTTTCAACAGAGATGTTACAGAAGGAACACCCTGGATTGTTTCCTGATTGTGTTATAATGAGATCAAAGGCTCATAGAGAAAAACAAGACAAGCTGGCAGTTCAAAGGCAAGAAGAAGGTGTCAAACTGTACTTGATAACATTGTTCAGGAGGAAGGAATGCCGGACAGTTCAGTTGAAATGTTTAACTCAAAGAGGTTAGTGGAGTTACAGAAAAATAATTTGCAATCAAACCAGTTATATCAGAAAGCTTATTCAGAAACTGAAGCAAAAAGTATTCCATTATGTTATCTTCAGGAAGGTATTCTGATGACAAATTGGCGGTCGGATCATGTCTCAGCAAATGAAAGCTAGAGGGAGGTGCATCAGATTGTTATCCCATTAGGGTATAGAAATGTGATTCTAAGGATTGCTCATGAAATTCCAATGGCGGGACATTTAGGAATTAGGAAAACACAGGAAAAGATAGAGGTTTTTTTGACCAGGATTGCATAGGGATGTAGTCAAATTCTATAGAACCTGTTATAGATGTCAAATAACAGGAAAACCACAAGCAGTGATTTTACACCTTTAATCCCAATACCAGCATTTGAGGAACCTTTTACCAGAGGTCATGATTGATTGTGGAGGATCCCTCCCTAAAATTAAAAGTGGAAATCAGCATTTATTGACATTAATGGATGTGTGTACCAGGTTTCCTGAAATGAAACCTTTAAGAAATATTACACCTAAGAAGGTTGTGGAGGAGTTAATTACATTTTTTACAAGATATGGTTTACCTAAAGAAATACATTCAGATCAGGGGTCAAACTTCATGTCACAGCTGTTTAAGGAAGTAATGAAGAGTTTGGGGATGAAACAGTTTAAGTCAACAGCTTGTCATCTGGAGTAATGGGTGCTTTGGAAAGATGGCAACAAACTTTAAAAACTAGGAAAAGAGCATACTGTCAAAATTATGCACAGGATTGGGATACAGGGATTCCATTTTTGTTATTTGCTATTAGAGACACTTCTAATGCATCGACTGGTTTTAGCTATTTTGAACTAGCTTACGGTCATGAGGTAAGGGGACCACTGAAATTGATTCATGAGAAATTGGTGGTCAAAATTCAGAAACTTTATGTCCTGGATTACATATCAAATTTCAGAGGAAGATTGAACAGAGCATTTGAGTTGGCTAGGGAACATTTAAATATATCACAGCAAGAGATGAAAGTGAAAGCAGATAAGAAGGCTAAAATTTGCAGTTTTGTTTCTGGAGAGAAAGTACTAGTTTTGTTACCAGCACTAGGTGATTCATTAAATGCAAGATTTAATGCGCCTTACAGGATTGAAAAGAAAATGAGTGAAGTAAATTATTTAATAAATACTCCAGATAGAAGTAGGAAGCAGAGAGTGTGTCATGTGAATATGCTTAAAAAGTACTTTGACAGGGAAGAGGAACAAAAAGAGGTATTAGTGATGGTGATGATGAGAAAGAGATAGAAGTACAGGAATATGAAATTGATTTTTCTCTAATCAAATTGGATAATGAGGGGGAGCTTGGAAATTTAAATGAATTATTGAGTTACCTTCCAAGCAAGTGTCAACATGATTTGGAAAAGCAATTGCAGTCACACAAACCTATTTCTGGAAATAAGTTGGGAAAGACACATTTAGCTTTACATGATGTATGTATAAGAATATGATCTTCAATAAGGTAACAGCCTTATACATTAAGCTATCACAAAAAGAAATTGATTTCATGCTTCAAAATGCTATTGTTGAGTCTAGTTGCGGTAACTGGAGGTCGCCTATTGTACTGGTACTGAAACAGGATGGAAAACAAAGACTGTGTGTGGACTATTGAAAGGTGAATGTGGTGACAAAAGCAGATTCATATCCTATACCATGGTTGGAGGATTGCATTGAGAGAATAGGACAATCAAAATTTATCACAAAAATTTACTTGCTAAAAGGATATTGGCAGGTGCCATTGTCGAAGAGAGCAAAGGAGATACCAGCTTTTGTAACACCAAGTTGACTATATCAGTTTAAAGTCATGCCATTTGGTATGAAGAATGCACCTACAACATTTCAAACAAAGTAATTGCGGGTCTAAGTAATTGTGCAGTTTATATTGATGATCTAATCATTTTCAGTCAGACATGGGAGGAGCATTTACAGCATCTGGAAGAATTATTTACTTGACTACAAGAAGCTAATTTGGTGATGAACCTGGCTAAAATTAAATTGGCAAAAGCGCAAGTTACATTTCTAGGCCATACCATTGGACATGGCCGGTGGCTCCGAGAGATGCGAAAGTCAAGGCTATTGTGGATTTCCCCATGCCTACAACAAAACAAGAAGTTTTGGGCATGAAGGGGTTTTACCAGAAATTTGTACCAAATTTTAGTAAGTGGTTGTCCCACTGACTGAACTATTAAAGTTTCAACTGACACTGAAGTGTCAGAAGTCATTCGATAGTTTGAAAACTGTATTAACTATGACACCAGTATTGGCAGTACCCAATTATGCCAACCAATTCAAGTTAGCCATTGATGCAAGTGATATAGGCATTGGGGCTGTACGGTTACAGGAAGATGATACTGGAATTGAAAAACCGATAGGGTATTTTTCACAGAAGCTGAATGTACAACAGAAAAGATATCCAACAATCAAAAAAGAGACTTTGAGTTTGGTTTTAGCATTGCAGCATTTTGAAATTTATTTTGCAAACAATTCATCAGAAACAATTGTTTATACAGACTATAATCCTTTGAAGTTTTTGGACAAATTTTGAGACAAAAGTGCAAGTCTTTTCAGATGAAGTCTATTAATACAACCATTTAATCTTCGTATTATACATATTGCTGGAAGAGAAAATCTGTTCACAGATGCATTATCAAGAGTTTGAAGCTTAAAGGAAAAAGGGACATTTAGCTATCACAAGCCACTTTGTACAGAAGTATTTCTTCAAACATCCCCTTTTCAAAAAAAAGTTGCATGCACTATCATTTCTAATTTACCCATAAAGAAAATTATCATGCATAAACAGCAAGCTTTGTTCTTTCTCATATGCCCCAATCTTTAAAGCATTCAGGTCTTCTAAAGGTACCTGTTTGAGTTGTTGTTGGCTGTTCATCTGGTGTATGCTGGTTCCTGGGGTGACATTTGGGGAATGTTGTTGCCATGTCAAGTGTGGCTGCTGTGGTCATTGTTGCTGCTGATCCATTGTGTTTGTTTGGGAACGGTTGATCTCTGGGAATGATTGTTCTTCAGTTCCTTGCTCAGTTGGTGAAATCAAATCTTCCTCATCAGCTGTCTGCAGTGAAGGAGCAGCTTCTCCATTGCACGTATATGACTACATATCTGTCAGTGACTTTCACCATGTACGATTGAGGTGACAACGGTTCTACACAGGTTCCAAGTTGCAAGCGGGCTAACTTTTGTTGAGTGTGTTGAATGTTTGAACTCTGACTGGCTCTCCAACTCTCAACTCTGGCAATGGTTTGGCAGCTTTAAAAAAGTGAAATTCGGGTTTCTGTTGCTTCATTTTAATCTTGTCTTTCACTTCTTTTACTAATTCTGGCTCACTAGTTTTTAACTATTGAGTAACATGCTTACCTGTCAGGTTCAATGTCTCTGCTGGATTGATGACTTCCAGAGCATGTCATGCTTGTTTATTCTTGTTGAATCTGGAAGATTTAACACTCACTATGAGCACCATCAACTTATTTCAAAGAGATTCCAGCTCTTGGCGATGTATATCTGCTTCCATCACTTGCACTTCACTTCCAAATGATACCTCTGGAAATTAAGTAACATCCTTTGTAGATGCTTTGGAACAAATAGAAGCAGTTTGAGAAAGATGCTTTGAAGTTGCTTGTGGTCAGAGTCCACCATCACTTTGTCTCTCCCAAACAGGTACTGATTAAAATGCTCACAAGCAAAGACAATAGCCAGACACTCTTTCTCAATCTGTGCATAGAGTCATTTGACCTGCATTAACACTCTGGATGCAAACACAGCTGGTTGTCCTTGCTGCATGAGGGTTGCTCCAAGTCCTGTTTCACTGGCATCATATTGCAGGGTGACTTTGTCGTTAACATACCTCAGCACTTACCCTGTCTTCAATAGTTGATTGATGTGAGTGAAAGCTGATTCTTGTTCTGTGCCCCAATACCACTGAACATCCTTTGGGTGAACTTGGGAAGAGGTTCACACTCTGACGACAAGAGCTTGGCTAGGTGTTTCACAAATCCAACAAATCATTGCACTGCCTTCACACCTGTCGGTTGCTGCATCTCTACTACAGTTCACACATTATCAGGATCAAGACAAAGTCTAGTGGCTCTGCCTCCTGTTGCCCGGGTACCTGGCTATGATGACTTCACAGCTGCCACTGTCCTGCTTCTCTGGCCTGGATTTGGGAAGGTGCAACACCCATTCTTTATAGCAGCCTTCCTTTATAAACTTATCCTTTGCTGCTTAGACTGGCAGTGTTGCCTGGTGCCAGATAATGTGAATAATCTGGAGGGGCTTCATAGATATTCACATCCTCTGCTCCCCACCTTGCTTTGCACTGCCAGCATTTCAAACAGTAATTTATTGGTAATTTTAAAATACTTCCAATGCTGAAGAAAACTTACTCACAGGTCAACACACCTTAAATCTGCCCTCCAGCAGCGTTTACATCTCCAGCATCTAGCTGTGCTTCAGAAACCTTCCTGAAAGGTGTCAGGAGCAACAAAAAATCCGGTGTGCTTTAAGTGGTCGCTGGAATGAACTGGCTCTCCCCAGTTCAGCTTCTGCGTGTGTACAAATCTATTCTTTCCCCCTTTCCCATGAAGTCAAATATTGGCTGGCTGGAAATGTGGGAGGGACTTGCGAATCCAAGCCTCGCCCGCCATTTTTTTGAGTCCCACTTCCAATTGCTGACATGAAAATTTTCCCCTTAATGACAAAAGGTTTCATGACAAAGCTTTCTAACTTTTCCAAAGTTCTGATGAAAGATCTTTGACCTGAAACATTAACTCTGCATTTCTCCCCAAAGATGCTGCCAGGTCCACTGAGTATTTTCTGTTTATATATGTCAACCTGGCGAACAAACAAAAGCTGACCAAACAGCATTACAGAATTTTGTTATTTTCTGCTCCTCTAGTCTATGGTTAGTTCTCTGCCTCATTACTGCCTGTCTTGCACTGCACCACGATCCTTTTCATCATTCAATCACTCCTGCCTTCCACTCTTAGCAGAGACCTTCGTCTTCCCCCCTCCTCACTCTCCATCCCTCTGTACTTATTAAAATCTGCTACATCTCTAACTTTTTCCAGTACTGATGAAAGGTGAGACCCCACCCCTACCCTCACCCCTCGTGCTTACATAAAGTATAATGTGATGATGTCAGGTCAGCAACCCAACATCATCACGCCAGTCTCTGATTTTACGGAAGGCATGCAGCCGCTAAAATCAGAAGCACCCCCCCACCTCCGCCCCACCCGGCCATTATTAAAAATCCAATTAATGACCAATTGACCTTGTTGAAAGCGCAATCAACTGAAATTTTATGTTGCCTACTCCAGGTTTATGAAGCGCACAGGACAAACACTGGGAGTGAGTTACGCCAAGCATGAAGATACGGCTCAAGGGCAGATAAAAGAGCCTGCAAATGGAACCATGTCTGCATGTAGCAGCAGAATCTGCTGATGAAGGTGGCAGAAATTGGATCTTATTACATTTTATCTGTTCACTGTTTTTAAGCTGCCATTGCAAATAAGGAGAGATTGAAGAGGAAGTGAGCTGGGGACAGGGATATCCTGGAGTTTGAGGACTCCAGCAGAGAAACTGGAGCTGCCTGTCTCCCATGGGAATTGTGCACTCTAGAGAGGGCTCCTCCAGTGGATGGGAAAGGAGGAGAAGGAGACAGAGGAGGGCAGCTGCCCAGGACCCTGTGGTCCAGGCAGGTAAGGGACCTGCTGCTGTGCAAGGGCCTGAACAAGTGAGACAACAACAGCAGGTTCTCTATGGCAGGAAACAACACTATCTGCACACAGTCTCCAGGCAAACGATGAATTACCTTCAGCTCTCAGGGTGCCAGTGTCTTTGCAGACTGTGTCTGGCCAGGGAGACAGTGATCTCCCTTTGTGAATTGCTGGCTGAGGTGATCAGTTCAAATTATGTTAGTGTTCACCGTATGCTGGTTGCTATCAAAATAACAGTGGCCTTGAACTTTTATACATCAGGGTCATTCCAGGCATCAGCCAGAGGCTTTTGTGTCAACTCGCATGAAAATAGGAACATAGGACTTTGGAGCAGGAGTAGGCCATTCAGCATGATTCAGCATAAAGATGGTGGAAGGTGCAATGTTTAGGTGAGGAAATAACTTATTTTCTTCACGACCGATGATATTAGTCAGGCTAAGAAAGCCAGAGACTTCGCAGGTATTGCTGGATTCCCCAAAGTTCAAGGTTTCATCAATTGCACGCATGTACCCATCAAAACTCCATCAGGCCAGCCAGGGGCACTTGTGAACCAAAAAGGTTTTTATTCCATAAATGTGTAACTTGTGACTATTGTCAAAGGATCATGTAGGCGTGTACCCATTATGCCGGGAGTAGTCATGACTCTTACATCCTTAGACACTCCTAGGTACCACGGATGTTCTGTCCACCAGAGCCATTGGAGAGTTGGCTTCTTGGACATAAGGGATACCCACTGAAGAAATGGTTTATGACCTGGGTGAGAAATCTGCGGACAGAGGCTGAGATGTGGTATAATGAGAGCCACATATACCTACCAGAGCCATCACTGAGCAGACCATTGATCTGCTTAAAATGAGGTTTCAGTGTTTGGACTGTAAAGATGCTCTCTGCAACGTTCTCCAGCTTATGTCTCACTAAATGGCCTGGTTTGCTGCAACTTACACAACCTGGCACCCCAGAAGGGGAGGCGCTGGCTGAGGATGATCTATTGGAGCAAGTTGCATCCTCAGATGATGAGTGGCAGGGGCAGGAGCCATGCCAGCCAGCAGTGGAACGTGGTGTACAATAGGCTTTAGATGGCAGAGAAATACTGGAGTCTCTTATAATGTGATGCTTTAATTAGGAATGTGGAATTTGTCAAACGATAACATCTTTGCCGTGCTCACTTCCTTTTTGTATCTCCTATGCATCAACACCAGGGCCAGCCAATGGTGAGGCAGAATATAAGACTGTTCAGAGGGGACATATTTGCACAAACTCCCTTGATAGCGGTCAGGCAACAAAAATCCAAACCAGTACCCCACACACATGAAACACAGAGCAGCAACTAAACACAACACCATCATTTAATATTGATACTGAATCTAAGGAACATATCATCAAACAAAAAATCCTATACATTCACTCTTGTGAACTCATGTGTGACAATTGTGCTTTTTAAATTCTCTTACAGGTGCTACAGTGTGGTATGCACCCTCCCCCTCACCAACCCCAACCCCCACCCACTTCACTGCCAGCTGCGCTGGAGGCAAGCTACTGACAGCATCTTTGCCTGGGATAACCTTGGCAGGCATCCTCTGGTCGCCTGAGGCTGTGAGGGCCCCAGTGTGATGGGGGCCCCCTGCATGGTGGCAGGAGTCTCATATGTTGCCATGGCACTCTGAGGCATTGGTGTCATTGACAGAAGGGAGGAGGAGAGGCTGCCCCCATCAGGAGTGCCCTGAGAGGTGCCTCCCTGATGGTGTCAGCACCTGGTCATCCGTTATCCTGAGGTCCATCTGGCCCTCCCTGCTTTCCTGAGAGGGCCCAGGACCTGGCTGCGACTCCAGGCTCCTCGTCCCCCTCTGGGCACTGGAGCTCAGAGACAAGACGATGCAGTGCACTTCAGCACACATAACCAGCAGCCCATCAGTGAGCTGCTGGGTCTGACCCTCCATGACAGTCTTCAGTCTCTCAATGGAGGAAACCATGCGTTCTGAAGAGCAGGTGATCGCAGCACACATGGCCTGGATGGATTTCTCCACTGTCCATGCCAGTGTGCACAGCCCCTCTGGAATCTCTGCCACATCTCCGCACACCTCTTGCTGTACCTCCAGCATCTCTGCCTGACGAACAACTCAAGACTCTCTGAGGCCTGGGCCTCAGCATCTAGGTTGGCCCCAGCACTCCTCTGAGTGCCAGAGGCTGCACTACCTCAGTCTCCAGCAGCTGGTCTTGTAACTATGAGGTGCTCACATCTATGTGTGGAACCCTTTCAGCCAACTTGCGCGTGCCCACTGAGGTGCATGGTCGCCCTCCCACCAGTGGTCCTGCACCATTGATTTCTGGCCAACTTCAAAATGTCCTCCCCCACAGGCACCAAAATGACCAGGTTTGTGAGCTCTCATGGGCATTGTGTGCCCTCATCTCCTGCAAGAGAAAGAGACATCGTCATGAATCTTCTGTGGAAAGATCATGCTGTTATTCATGTGCCCAACATGTATGTTGTCAGCAGCCACTGCTTCCCAATGATCCTTGCAAATTAACAGGCCTTGGACTTCAGACCCCCCCTCAGAATCCTCGGGTGCCATGCAGTGTGACATATCTGCTTCATTCTGCCTTCTGCATTTGGCCCAGACACTAGAAAATCCCACATTCGACACATGTCACAGGCTCATACCCTCTCGTATAGCTCCATCTACAAAATGTTTGTACGCTCACCTGTGACAAACCTAAGAGGTCATTCGGTTTCTTACAGTACTGCAGCCAAATCCTTTGGATGATCCCACGGCTGCTGATGTCCTCTGTGACCTCCATGCAGGCATCTTTGGTGTGGCAGGGTGGTCTCCTCTTGCCATCCCTTAGCATGAGGGCATCCTGACAGTCACTCACAACCTGGAGGAAGACTCGCTGGGAGTCAGCATTGAAACTTAGGACTGTCCCTGGCCTCAGCCTGTCCATTCGTCCTGCCAGATGAAAGATGTGGTGAAGTTTCAAGGTTGATACTGCCGGAAATGCGCAGGTTGAGTTTCCATCTCCCTGGAGATACAAACAGTGCTAGAGGGTAGAATATGACTCTTTTTCTGAACACTAGTTATTCTGAAGGGAAATGGGAGAGGTGCTCAGATGTTCTTTTCTCCCTGGCAAGGGTCCTAAGGGCTCCTGCTGAGGCAATCATCACCAGAATGGAAAAACATGCGCTCACCTGCTGCTGCTCCGATGTTTCAGTGTCACGTATGGATTCTGCTTTCCTAGCCTTCTTTCAAACCACTTTTTTGGCCACACGTGGATCTCTTCTCAAGTTGCCACCAACCTTGCTGGCTGCGACTGACTTCTGGTTCACAGCCTAACTCCTCTGCCACCAGATGTCCCAGCCTAAACTGCCGACTGGGCACGGAGTCCACTTCATGAAGCTAGTTGGCCACCTTCCTGCCGGGCATCCCCTAATTGGGTGGGTGATACTTGATTCGCCATGCTGAAACGGTGGGATGGGGTGAGCAGACCGTGCACTTGCCATTCCGTTCCCTGCATCTTTCTGGAAATGTATAATCCAGCTCATTAGCTCTGTTTCTCTCTCCAAAGAATCTCCAGGACTGCTGAGTACTTCCAGTTTTTAATTCAGATTTCCAGCATCTGCAGCATTTGCTTGTATAATTGTCGATGAAATATGGTGATCCATTACTTGTGCATAAGATTTTGCGGAGAACATTATTCATCTTCCTGGTAGTTCTAACTGTAAACAAAGTAAAAAGCTAGAGCAAAATAACTTTTCTGGTAGACGTGCACCTTTGATTCTGTATTTTATGGTCTATTTGCCATTAAAATTCTTTACCAAAAATGTACATTACCATCAAATGAAAAACATATAATATGGTCCTTTTTTTCTCTCGTTGCATAGTTGAAGTATAGCGACTCTTATTGTTGTAGCAGTATTCTGCAATCAGTCGTTTCTATATTAATCAGCCATACAATTCAGGTCCTATTAAAGTGATGCCTATCTTTCCAGTATGTTTATTAAATATGCGGGATATCCCAAATAACCCGACAAGAATGATTAAAATCAAATCGTTACCCAGTGACAATAATGAACATGTTACATATTGATATGGAGGGTTGACTATGCATTAAATTCAGCATTTCCCATTTCCAGAGAAGATGGAGACTTTTCTGTTTAAATTGAAGCCCACGATAAACATGATAAACTTGATAAAATGTTCCTTCTGACCTGATCTAACATGTCTAATAACACGCAGTCATTTTGTGGCCAAATGAAAATTGTGTGTTGAAATTGAATTATCGGACAATTTGAATTAAGACGGGCAGATCAGAGGGAAAAATGTGTTCACGTGGCGCCACTTTTAGTGGTTCATTGAACAAATGTTCCTCCCGATGTATTTAAGCTAATGTAGGTATCGTCAATTTTAGGCAACTGTATGTTTAGTTGAACATTAATGAAAGACATCAGTTAAGCAAAATTTGAAAGATCAAAAAATGGATATTTTTCTGAAATTAGTATGTTCAGTGAAAATTCATTTCAAATCGCAAATCTGTTCCTGATTTTTGTTAATGGAAACCACCTGTTGAGTTATTAAATTCTTTATGGCACACATCACACAGACATCTGTTTGCAATCTACAGCAGCATGAAAAGCATTTTCTTTAAATTAAAAACATTCCCAATTCTGTCAGCCTTACTTAATGCTTGTTGCCAACACCCTTAACATAGGATTTCTGAGATGACTAATAAAAGTTCCATTCTATGTGACTCATCTTTAGCCTAACTTCAGTTGTTGAATTTTAGTTCCGTGCCTACGTAGTGCTCACTTCAGCCTCTGTTTGTTAGGCTGGATTGGACTGTGCTAGACAGAGTAAGGAATGGTCTGTTTTTTTGCTGCGGACTGAAAAATCTGTCTTTCTCCACACGCTTGAAAGGGGAAAGAAAAGAATACTTGTTTTGTCAAAGGTAAAATGAATGAATTGCAAAACAAAAATGGATTTTAATGATTTAAGGTTACCAGTGATCTAAGTGTGATTTTATATCTTTTGTTTACAATAGAACTGTACAATTACTTTGTATTTAGCTCGCAAAGAATATTTCCCAAAGGATGTGCTGCCTTTCAAGAAACCTAGTGGACCAGGAGAAAGTCTATAGAGAATAACATGTTATCCTAAAGTCACAGTACTTTAAAATTCAAGCATCTATGTATAATTTCATTACCTTGTTGCTTTTGTAAAATTGTGTAAGTTGTATTTTTTAACACTTAACAATGCATGCATTCACTGTATTTGTTTAATTTTGTTTAACACTTCAGTTGTTTAACAGTATATCTTTAAAGTGGATGAAGAAAATGTTTTAAATGTTGATCAAAACTTCTTAAAATATTGTGTTCAGATTTGCCCTTAGCTGAATCTTAATATTTTAGGATTTTTTCTTAACCAATACACAGAGAAAAGGAACTGAAACCATTTTCCATGACAAATTTTCCCCAGCTGCAAGTCTTCCAAAAATGGTTGTCCATGTAGACATGTTGATGCTTGGATTAAGTGGACCCAAATTCTGAAGTGTACACGTCAAGATTTATAATAGGGCTGGTGGTATTGTTAGTTTTGAAATTAAATAATTTCAAGAAGCTACCAGCATCTGTAACATAATGGCATACATTTCCTTTATTTGCATTTTGATCATGTTTATTTTGACTTCAACTGAAGTCTGGAGTACAATTTGAGAGAATAGAATTTTCCTTTGGTATATGGTAAGCAGATGTCTCTAATATTGAGCAGTAGAAGATTAAGAACTTGCATTAGTAATACTGAAACTGGCCGTCAGGATAAGGCACATCTGGACTGAGAAGGGACATTTAAAGGGACTGCTTTCTTTGGACCTTGTATGGAAATGGACTTGAACTCCAGATTTTTGGCTTTTTGTTTATTTTCAGAAGTTTTATACCAATAAAATTTATCATTGTTACAAACAAAATTATGGATTTGGAAAAATTAATGGAGGTTCTTCTGTTT
The DNA here is from genome assembly GCF_017639515.1 of Carcharodon carcharias. NCBI lineage: Eukaryota > Metazoa > Chordata > Chondrichthyes > Lamniformes > Lamnidae > Carcharodon > Carcharodon carcharias. Next base: position 70,417,825 of record NC_054477.1, on the reverse strand, counting down.
TTCTGCTATTCAGAGGGGGGAAAAAGGCAGTGAAAGGATATGTTACAACCTGCTTCTACTGTGCCAGAGGCAAGCTGACCTTGTCTACAGACCATTGACGCAGACATATCGGTTTGGGAATTTCTGAGGAAAGCGGCCTTTCACAGGATGTCAGCTCAGAACTGACCTTCAGATCATTTCAATCGCAGGAATAGCACTGCAATAGAAATTGTCTGAAGGTATATACATCTAGAGTATTGCATGCAGTTCTGGAATCCACATTATAGGAAGGATGTGATTGCACTAGAGAGAGTGCAGAGGAGATTTACCAGGATTTTGCCTGGGCTGGAGAGTTTTAGTTATGAGGAGAGATTGGATAGACTGGGGTTATTTTCCTTGGAGCAGAGGAGATTGAGGGGAGACATGATTGAGGTGTATAAAATTATGAGGGGCATAGATAGGGTAGACAGGAAGGAACTTTTCCCCTTGGTGGAGGGATCAATAAGCAGGAGGCATAGACTTAAGGTAAGAGGCAGGAGGTTTAGAGGATCTGTGAGGAAGAATTTCTTCACTCAGAGGGTGGTGGGAATCTGGAACTCAATGCCTGAAAGGGTGGTAGAGGCAGAAACCCTCATAACATTTAAGAAGTATTTGGTTGTGCACTTGCGATGCCATAGCATACAAGGCTACGAGCCTAGTGCTGGAAAATGGGATTAGAATAGTTAGGTACTTGTTTGACCGGCGCAGACTCTCTGTAGACCTCTATGACTCTGTGTAGTGAGGTACATATATTCAACAGAGTCAAAACACACTATAGGCATCTTGAAGCCATCGTATGTCTGGACAGATCATTGGGGGCCCAACAGTATAATCCTACCACTGTATCTAAATATTATTGTAATCTGCAAACTTGGACACCTAGAAAAGACTAATTATACAACAGATGGAGAAGGAGGAGACCCAATTACAGCCAAGGACACAGCATGACACTGATGGTGAGCCAGAAAACAGCCCTGTTGAAATAATGGGACAGATTTGAATGCCTCATTTCCGGCAGGTTGCACCCGTCCCCTGCCCCAGCAAACAGTTGGCAATATGATGTCATCATTCCAGATTCTGAAATTACACAAGGCAAATGGGCATGGAAATCGAAATCCCATGCCACCATTTTGAAATGACTAATTATCAAGCTATTAAGCGAGTTAACAACCCAATCATTTGCAATTTTTTGGGTGTCGGTTGAGAAATGGTTTGGGAGTGTTCTACAATGAGCTGGTACAAGGGCAGAAGAAAACCTGCCACTGGGTTCATGGCTGAATGTAGCAGCAGATTCTGCTGGTGAAGGTGGCAGCATCTGTACGTGTTTTAAGCTCTTTCGTTTTTGCTTTTTGGAGTATGCCATAAGAAATAAAAGTCTCAGCGAGCAGGGAGCCTTTAAATTTGTAGCTGTGACCAACCTCCTGTTAATGGCATAACCCCTCTGCTGCATGGCGTCCCAGCCTAGATCCCCGATTGGGTGTGGAGTCCCCTTTGCTCTGCTAATTGACCACCTTTCCGTTGGATGGCCATTAATTGGTCATCGATGAGCTGAGACAGTGGGGGCAACAGTGAGCGGACAATTCAGTTTCTGTTTCAACTCTCTTCCCCTACCAAAAAACATAAAATCCAGTCCAGTTGTTGCAGGCGAGATACATTGGAGGAGATCTTCAGAGAAGTACCACATCTGGTCAGTGCTCTGTCCACTCCACATGTGTATAATAAAGTGGCCCAAAGTATCTGCAGCCAAATTGGCCACTGCACTATCTCAACTACCATGATATCCAGATCACGCTCCTAACACTGTTTAAAGTGCTACCAAATTGAATGCCCTGAAAATGACTTGGTGTATGGAGATATATTTCGTTTTGCAGCAATTAACGTGTTTTGTGTCATCTTCATCCTAATCTTCTGTACCTTCACTGTGCTTCCCCATTAGCAGGTATAAGCGAGAACCTGTGGGGGTTGAGGTAGCTTGTGCTGTGTCATATAACTGGTGCCAGCACATCCCATGCTGTTATGGCTGGCTGTTCTACCTACTGGTTGCCCTATATTTCTGTCATATGAGCAGGAGGGGGTTCAGTATAGGTTTGATGTGGTTTTTCCTTGAGAGGCAGCAGCTTCCTAAGTGCTTATTCCAGCCATGTCCTCAGTACATCCATGAACCTGTGTGGGAACAGAGCGCAGGCAGCGAAGACTTATGCAACAGCTATCTCTGCCATTTTGAAACAGAACAACATCCTCTTCCATTTGAACTCAAAGCCTCTGCAGCAGCAGTCTGCTAGCAGTATACTGTGACTGTGTGATTGCCCATGTGCTTCTAGGAAAAAACTTATGTTTTATATTGGGGTGATCGTCCCTTTTAAGAATTAGGTTTCCCTGAAAGAATTATTGTGATCAATTTGTCTGGGGAATAAACAATAGAAAGAAAAAAGAAGGGTCAGTCATAGGGGTTATAGATTGTGGGTGTGGCCCTGGTCTCAAGCAAAGTTTTTAATTTAGAATAAGCTTGCTGCAAGGAACATCTCTTTCAAAGAGAGTTCAGTTGAATTACTATGTTCTGGTTAAAAGAGTTTAAACCTCTTGTTAACTGAAACGCTCCTGACAGTAAGTTGGACTTCTAGGTATAGCCAAGCCAAGAAGAGAGAGAAAGAGGCAGTTTTAGATACAAGCCTGTACAGTTAAAGAATATTAGAACCTGGTGGCTATACTTAAGATGCTAGCGACGTTTCTGTTGAACAGGGAGTCTACAGCTGTGGGGCGGTTGGATGAGATCTGAAGAGACCACCTTGTCATAAGTAAACGGAAATCCCAATGAATCTCAGCCTTTATATAAATCGTTGAAACAGGACTCAGACCAAATGGTTAACCTTCCAATTTTTGGTAAGTATCTGGCTTGAGTTTGGGGGGTGGGGTGTTGGAGGGAGGGGGGTGTAAGTCAAATGGGCATAGAAGGAAAGTTGAGTTAAGAACTTTGGTTTAAGTACCTGTGTTCATTGTACTTTTAATATCTTCACCATAACTACTTAAGATAAAGTGTAGTTATTAGTAATCATTTTCTTTGATTTTTGTATCATAAAATTATTTTGTTTTAAACGGTGAACATTGTGGCTTCATTCTCTTAGTAAATATCTGGTTTTCTGATTTCCAATCAAAACATATTTAACATGTTACTGGTCTCTTCCAAGGCCATAACAACTGGGACACTGACCTTGGCACCACTGCAGATGGTTCTGGAGTTGGTGTGCCAATGGTTGTTACGCTGTCATAATAGGTCATTACTTAGAGTTGGGGAATATGTATAGACATGAAGGACAAGAAGCAAATGGAACGCTACAGGCGATGTGATGGGGATGCTGACCTTATTGTAGATGAGGACCTAGATGACTTGCAACTTATGAATGTCTAAAGTAGAACAATGCAAAAAAATTCAGCCAGACGGGAGAGATGGTGGCTGAAGCAGGTGATATTGTGGAGATGAGCGTGACCTTAGTGACTGGATGTATAGAAGGAAACTGAGCTCAGGGTCAAAGCATCCACATTAATTCCACACTATGTGTTTAGCCCACAAGCAGCCATGGAACCACATGGTATGAGGCATAAGGTGTTTCTGGAGTGAAAAGGATGACCTGAATTTTGGTGAATTTAAATTAGGAGCATTTTTTGCTTATTGAAGCCTTTTATGTCAGATAGGCAGTTGGAAATGAAGGCTGCATACATCAATGAATAAGATGGAAAAATAAAGCTGGGTGTCATTGGCATGGATGTAAAGTTAACCCAGTGTTGCAACAACATTGCAAAAGGATAGCATGCAAAATATTGGGCTGAGGATAAAACGTTAGGGGCACATCTGCAGTAACTAAAGGAATGGGATTGTAGCCATTGCACACATGAAATTGAGAGAGTCATGATGCAGAGGTGAACTATTAAGGAATTTGTGGTGAATAGAATGGTCAACAGTATTGAAGGCAACAGGAAAGGACATGGAATATAAGGAGGAACTGCAAGTCACAATCATGTTGTGGATTACTTTAAACAATATGGTCTCCTAATCTGGAAGGCTTCAGACTGGAAGTGGTGAAGGATATGGTAATGGCATTGCATAGAATTACAGAGACTAAACATTTATTTGTTTCAACCAATCCAAATTGTTCATCATTATGTGAACAGTTGTCCTAATCCCCTCTGTCCACACTATCCCCACTTTCTGTTTATCCCATTTTTGCTTCAACTGCCTATCTAGCCTATTCTCAAATGTTGACCTGTTTTGTGCTTTATTATTAATGCATTCCACAACCTGACAATTCTTATTTGAAAAACATCTTTCTCTTACTCCCTGTTCTAAATCTTTGCTCAATGTTACATCCCCATCCTCTAGTTCTGAACCCTGAACCAAAAATATTTGTTTCCATCTATTCTGGCTGATCCCTTCATAATTTTAAACACCTCTGTCAAATTGCTCCATAATTTCCTTTGTTCTAATGAAGATAACCCCAATAAATCTTTCTTCATATTTCATATTTTTTTCATTAACTTTGATTAGAGGAACAAAAAGTATGTCTTTATAGATCATTGGTTGAATTAGTTTATTTAGTTATCTCCCAGAGATATTAATGTATGTTGGGATACGAAGTCAATTGCACTGGCAGCAATTTTGTAACTTCCCTAAGTAGCTGATCTTTGTGTGTACATTTGGATAGCAAACATTAGCATGGAGGCCAGCAAAGCCAAGTATGATCCTGTCGTCACAAAAACAAAAATTGCTGGAAAAACTCAGCAGGTCTGACAGAGTTAATGTCTTGAGTCTGTATGACCCACGGACTCGAAATGTTTTCTCTGTCTTTCTCTCCACAGATGCTGTCAGACCTGCTGAGTTTTTCCAGCAACTTTTGCTCTTGTTTCAGATTTCCAGCATCCACAGTATTTTGCTCTTATGATCCTGTTGTCACTGGACATCTATATGTACAGTTTCCTGTAGGCTTTCCTGGCCGAAAGCTCAGAAGAAACGGGGGTATGCAGAGGTTCCTAGTGTATCTTAAATAGTCAGGTGGCATTGTTCCAGTTCATGTTAATCATTTCAGATTTTGCCAACAGTAGTTAGTCTACTATACAGATCTTTCTACTAGACTTATCTCCCCCACCTGACCAGTCCAAAGATACTATTGTTATCATGAAGATAAGCCTACTCAACATAAACCAGGGCCCAAACCTGGACCCTTCTTAATCTGTATGGCTTGCTACCACAACATATCCTGCTTTACAGTTTACACTTTTAATTTCTGATTAGCATCTCTTAAACAACTGAACTTAAAACTATTCTCTATTTTCTAGTAATGGTAATTGTTGTTGCCCCACCTACTGGGACTTGAAAGGCTATAAATAATATTACAATTCTTAAAAATTACTTCTTGTATTCCTATTCTCATTAGGTGCTACACACACGAAAACCTGAAATATATCCTTCTCACTGTAACGGTATGCAGGGGTTCCTAGTGTATCTTAAATAGTCAGGTGGCATTGTTCCAGTTCATGCTAATTGTTTCAGATTTTGCCAACAGTAGTTAGCCTAATATACAGATGTTTCTGCCAGACTTGTACTCTTCTACTCTGGTTTATTAAAACAGTACGGGATTTGTATATAAATTTCGGCCAATCTGATGTTCATTTGTAAGCTCCAAACTGCCCTGGGCACATAATCAGTTCAATGTTCTGCACAGTGATTTTCCTTTTATCCATCTATGGCTGCTAGGGGTGGGTTGGGGGTGGGGGTTGCGGGGAGGGGGGCTGGCGGTTGGCCGTTGGTAGTGGGGACAAAGATGCTGTGCATGAGGAAAGCAGGAACAGATCTGGGCAATGGCATCCATTTTTTTCTCCTTTATTTGCTGACATTTTTGAGCCAGCAGTAACACCGTTCTCCACAGAGTCAAAGTCAAGCAGCTGAAAGCCCTGCTAATGCTGGTCAAAAAGAAGGTTGGGCACATGAGGCCAGAGTATGAAGAACAAGTGTGTTTGGGAGTGAAGGGTGGGGTGGTGAGGTGCGGGAGGTGAAGGGAGAATATATGACTGGAAGATATTGAGGAGATAGGGTTGGATGAAACCTTGGAGGGACTTAAGGAGGGACAAGGATGGGTATTTTAAATTTGGTACCTTGGGGATGGTATGCTTGTGTAGGCCATAGAAGAACTAGGAGGCATGTGGTAGAGATTTGCACAATATGGAGGCTATCAAGGGCAGATGATGAGATGCCAGCTAGGGATACAGTAGCATAACAGATATGTTCCTGGACTAATTGCTGGAGGCCTGATCCAAAGCGCAATCTCACCTCAGCAGCTGGGGAATTTAAATTCAATTAATTAAATAAATCTGGGGAGAAAAAGCTAGCAATAGTAATGGTGACAATGAAATGGCACTCACCTTGCCAGACCACATGAGGTCATTGACCCTTTACTGCCACTGGATCCAGTTCCAAGGCACCACACTTCAGCTCCTGACAGCCTCAGTAACTTGCAGCCATGCTTTGGTGAGGCTGGCTGGTCTGCTGCTGCTGTCCTCAGGGGAGAGGAGTTCACTCCATGCCCTGACTGTTTCTAAGGTCACCTCCAAGGATACCTTCCGTCCTTCCTGCACAACATCCCTCCCTCACACTGCACTTTTTCCTGCAAACACTGCCACCATTGCGAATCCTGTTGGGGCCCCTTAGGGATCCTTCATTGCTGCTTTAGGCCCATCATCTTGTCACATTCCCTGATTTGAGCAGGGAATCGGAGGTGGGAGGTTCATTGCTCTGAGAAAGAGTAATGGCAAAGTGGACAATTCAGTGTTGAGTTCTGGACAGGAAAACAGTTCAGCATTCCAGCAGGGACTAAGCTGGGAAGATTCTGACCTATGGGCAGAATTTTCTGCCTGTCGGATGGGCACAGCCCAGGATCGGGTCCGCACCGCTATTTTACATGGGCAGGCCAATTAAGGCCCACCCAGCATGAACGCGGCTCCCGAGGACAGCAGGAGTGGGTGGGCGGCAGCGGGGCTGCAATGACCACCGGGTCCAATAGCGACCCCAGTGGCCTGTTTAAAAAAAGCTGCTGCAGCCTTTCGAAGGCTGTGAATCAAGGCCAGTGGAAGAGCGACCCAGAGCGCTGCTGATGAGCAGGCTGGTCAGGAGGGTAGGGCAGGGGTGCACCGTGCCCCTCGTTCTTCTGACGGTTGCCTTGCTGCCCTCCTCGAGGAGGTGGCAACACGTTGGGAGATGCTGGTTCCCCAGGACGGAAGGTGGAGGCTCCCCCCCTTGATGAAACATGCCTGGGAGGAGGTGGCGGAGGTCGTGAGCTCCCCCGACGTGGTGCGGCACACCTGGATCCAGTGTCGCAAGCACTTCAATGACCTCTTGCATTCAGGGAGGGTGAGTACCATGTTGGCACTGGTCAACCCAACAGGTAGGCTTTCTCCACTGGTGCCCCCCCCCCCCCCCCCACAAGTCTGAATGTAGTGGCAGCACTGAATCATTGTCCTTTGCTGGGTGGGTGAGCAGATATTGCCCATGCCAAGGTCACCCTGAGAGGGTGGTGAAGAGATGGGTTCTGCACCCACAGCATGTGGTACACTGAGACCCACATGACTGTTTTGGGGTCAACCTGGAGGAGCTGCACCTAGGCGCAGTGCTGGAACTCCAGGACATGTCAAAGTCAGGGTGATGACATGTTGGGAGGGGAGCTTCAAGGTGGCGTTGGCACCAGTTGATCTGCTGCCCTCTGCACTCCCCATGCTTGTGTCTCTTTGCTATGGAAGGTTAGACCGTGTGGTGCCTAATGTGATGTAGGCAGCTTGTGTCCAAGGGGGTGGTGGAGGGGACAGGCTTGGCATCTTAGTGAGAGTGTTTGGCAGCAGCTGGGTGAGGAGGTAGGGGAGACCTGCGATATCCCACTCTGGCTGGGGTGGGCTGTCTGCGAAGATAGTCCAGGTACAAGTAGCACTAATCAATGCTCTTTTCTCCTTTTCAAGAGAAGAATGCACATAATGCCACTGAGTGGGGGAGGACTGGGGGAGGGCTGGTATTGCTGGCGATTCTCAGCTGCTTCAAGTAGGAGGCCCTAGATTTGGAGAGGCACCATGTGCCCAGGTCCACCGGTGTCGGTGAGGCTGGGGTGCCACAGGCAGGTATGTTTGCCCAGCAGTGAGGTCACCATTGTTCTCCCAACAGCCGTGGCACTGCTGAGTGGTCAGTGATTGAAGTTTGCAACATGGCTTGACCATTGCTTATGGAAGGATGAGCACACAATGATCCGAGGGACAGGGATGCACATTGACATTGGACCAGTTAACGTAGAGACAATATCCTTGATCTTCCTTTCAGCATCAGCAGAGCAGGGCCGGGAGGAGGAGGCACAGGGGCCCCCTCTCACACCTGAGGGCCCTGAAGTCACGGGCTCACCAGCATCACACCATCTCTGTCAGGCAGTCACCAGCGCAGATACTAGCATCTCAGTGGGAATTAGAACATTGGCTAGTGTCCCAGGGCACAGTGGCGAGGGCACTTCGCAGTCACTGGAGGAGCTGGCAGAGACAGAGTGCCCATGGCACCAGCAGTCTCTTTCTCTTAATTGACCCACCCACGTAAAATAGCGGAGCAGACCCGATCCCGGGTGGCACCCACTCCCGCTCCGCCTGTCTGACAGGCAGAAAATTCTGCCCATTGGGCAGAATCTTCCCAGCTTAGTCCTTGCTGGAATGCTGAACTGTTTTCCCGTCCAGAACTCAACACTGAATTGTCCACTTTGCCATTACTCTTTCTCAGAGCAATGAACATCCCCCCTCAAATCAGGGAAGATGATAAGATGATGGGCTTAAAGCAGCAATAAAGGATCTCTAAGGGGCCCCAACAGGATTTGCAATGGTGGCAGTGTTTGCAGAGGGATGTGCTGCAGGAAGGACGGAAGATATCCCTGGAGGTGACCTTAGAAACAGTCAGGGCATGGAGTGAAGTCCTCTCCCCTGAGGACAGCAGCAGCAGACCAGCCAGCCTCACCAAAGCATGGCTGCAAGTTACTGAGGCTGCAGGGGACCAGGCACATACTCAGTCAGTGCCTGATGATGTGCCTCTCAAGTCGCCCGTGATGCAGCAAACGCAGGAAATGCGGCCAGGTGTGTGGGAGCACCTGGTGGAGATACATGAGGCTACGCTTGGCTTGGTGTCTGTAGTGGAGGAATCTACGTGAACTATCGCCAAGCACTGAGCCTCATGGAGCGAGTGGCTACTCTTGTGGAGAGGCTCCTCCAGGCAACCAATCAGATCTTCCTGGGGATGCGCACTGACCAACAAGCCCTCACATCGGCATTGACCTCAGCTGGTCATTGCCAATGTGGGAGATGGTCTGGGCACCAAGTTTCCCAGCTCAGTCCCATCCATCCACTTGGATCAGGGAGGTCCGAAGCGACCTCACGTCGGAGCAGCAGCTGCCTGTTGTCTCTGCGGGGACCTCTCAGGTGCTCCAGATGAGGGCGGCAGCTCCTCTGCCCCTCTCCCAGCGACCTTTGCATCAGGTGAGGCTGCGACGACTGTGGAGATGCCAGCTGTGGAACTGGCAGCTCCCTGCCAGGCGGGGCCAGCACAGGCTCCACAGGCCAGAGGACGACCGCCAAGGTCATCGAGGCCAGGATACCCTGGCAACAGGATAGTGGCGTCTTCTGAGGCCCCTTCTGCCTTGGTCTACCTCTTGGTCTTGCACCCCTTGTGCCTGCGCCTCTCCTCCCAAAGGTGGCTCCCCTGGAGGCTGAATGTGGACTCCTGGCCTCCTCCCCCTTTTAGCCCTCCCTTCGTCCTCAGAGGAGGTGGCTCCAGTGGAGAGTTCAGCTCCCATTCCCAGGCTAAGGGAAGGCTTCCTGAAACTTGCAGGCCCAAAAAAGATTCCTCACTGCAGAGTGCTGGCCTGAAGGTTGTGAGCCCAGACCAAGCAGCTGGTATGCATTTTTGAAGTATTGCAGATCACACAGGCAAGTATCAGTAACTTTAAAAAAATCAAAATTTGAGAGAGCACACTTGCGACCCCCGTGAGCTCTCTTATCCCGCCCATGGATGAGGTTTATACATACGTGTTCTACCTGCCTGCCTGTTGCACCTGTGTGCCAACCCGAAGATTGCATGGGCGCTGAAAAATCAGCGTTGATTGGCACCTCAAAGGCCTTAAGTGGCCTGTTAATTAATGGTGGGCGCATACTGGAGATCAACGAAATATCATGATGGCGTGTGGTGACGTCGGGATTTCACCACGTGTCATTTTATGCGTGCGCATGTGGGGCCCACCTCCGCACACCAACAGAAAAATTCTAGCCAATGAGTCTATCTCAGGTAGCTTCAAGCAACTCATCTTGATTTATGCACTCCATTGCAAATTAATATTCAATGTTAAGAATGTCTAACTGGAAGCTCGTTGTATATAGTTTGGACCAAGTTAATAACAAACAGGACAGCAGGCTGTTGTTAATGTGGAGATATTAGGACTGCACTTAGTAATAGTAAAATTGCATTTCATATAATCTATTTAACAATAGAGATTTTAATCCTATTTAAATTTAGCATGGGGGCAAGCACTTGAACAATATCATGATCAAAATATTGTTAAACATTTGAATTTTGATTCTGTCCTTTTGAAGTGAGTGAGCTAGTTTTTGGTTTTTATATATATTCCCCAGCGCCTTGGATGTGCTGACTTTGCCTGCAGCTTTCTCGATAGCTGTCACAGACCTCCCCCTCAAGTTCTGAGCTTCGTACCTTATTTAAATGCTAATGAGTCTTTTACAAAGTATTGGATAAAAGGAACTAACATTTTCATATGATGGCCTACATTAACTGCTGATCAGTTGCGAAGTGACTTGGGAATTTGCATTTCTTTCCAAAGTACAAAATAATCCTTGACTTGCAGCTGTTACCTCTCTCTATATTGTGATATAACAACAGATTAATATTTTCATATTTGACTGTATATTAATCATATATTTGAATCCTTATAATGTTTCATAAGGCCTGTATTCTTGGCGCCTTGCTGTATGTGTATGAAACATGGATGACTTACAGCTGTCAGGAAAAGAACTTCAACAATTTCCATCTTGGCTGTCTGTGGTACATTATGGGTATATTCTGGCAGGACAAAATCATTAACACAGCTCCCAAGCTTGTTAGCACTCTTCACACAGAGATAACATTGTTGGTTTGGGCATGTCCGCAGGATGGAAGACGGCCACACATGCAAGGACTTTATGTATGAAGAAGGTAGCCAGGTCCAAACAACCTGACGGACGCCCAAAGCTCTGCTTCAAGAATGCTTGCAAGCATGACATGAAGGCTCTAGACATTGAGTGTTACACCAGGGAGTCACTAGCTGACCAAAGAGGAAAATGGCTGCACCTCCTGTGGGCTGGCGTGCACCACCATGATGACCAGTTGCTGCAGCAACCTGGCAACAGATGCCAACACTGAAAACAACAATCCACAATGATACTTGGTAGCTTCATTGAGACACCTGTGACAGAACCTGCTTCTCAAGGATTGGCCTCTCCAGCCATCAGTAAAGATGTGCCATATGAAGACACCCCATCTGAAATGGATTTGTTTCCTGCGTGTCCATCGTCTTTCATAGATGGAAGGTTATTGTGGGAAAAAATTGATTCCTGATGTGTGCAGTGTGATCACAATGTTACAAAGCAAAATATGTTATGTTTTTAATATATGTTTTAATATTTAGCATAAAGTGGAGGTGCAATATGATCCCCCACTGGTGGCTAATTGCGTGACTTAAATGATTGGTAGATAATGTGCAGTGTGAGCCTGAGTTTCCACTTTGCACTACAGTTGACACCTTGAAGCTGAGAAGTTAACTCCTGCATATTCTTGAGTATTGGGCAAAGCATATATCAGTTCAACTATTTTCTGAAGAGTGATAAACTTCTGAGAACTGGGCTCAAGATTTCATGACTAGTTCAAAATGGCTATGTCTTATCAACTGCTTTACAGCATCTACTGTGTATGAGGTGGGAGGGGCTGGAATTCTTTAATGCAATTGGTTTGAAATGTATATTGGCAGCCTTCCAAAACTAAAAGCTACATAGAAATACAACACACGATCTATTGACAGAAGTTCTGCCAAACTGATTTTGCCCTGATCAAAATCATATGATTCTGACTGTGGTGGGCTATTCCCTTCACCTTTCAATTCTGTTCTACACTGTATCCCTCCTCCTTCTCCTTTTCTCCTCTGTGGAAATGCTTATGGCTCTATTATAGCTATCCCACCAAAACTAGCATGTATAAAGGCTTCTCCACCCCTCTGCTGTCTAACTACCATGTCAGCATTAAGATTGGATAAGAGAGAACTTCTTTCACTCACTGTTGACAAGACTAAATACATTCTGTTTGACTCGTGTGACTGACCCAATCCTCTCCCTGATGGTTGGCTCAAGCTGAGCCAGAAGGTGTGCGAAATCAGTATGTTGTTTGACCCTGAGCTACTCCTTCAAACCCTACATCATTTCCAACTCTGCAACATCAACAGGCTCTGCCCTCGTCTTATGTGCACTAACATTGTAAAGTTCATTCATACTATACTGATCGGAAAGCTCAATGTTCTTGCTGGAAGTCCCACCCTTCACAATGGAGACTTGTTTAAAACCTTTTAGCTAGTCTCTTACCCCACAAACAAAAAAAACTTCATGACACTTCATTATGTAGTCTGTTTTGGGATGCAAATCTTGTCATTTTTGTCCATGTGCCAGGAATGGAAGTCCTAGATGCAAAACCCCTTGCTTATAGATTTATTAGAGGAAATTGTGCTCCAAAGACAACACATACTGTGATGCTAAGGTTGCAGCTTTCTGTGGAGGACCTCATGTTACAGTCACTAAGCTCTTTAGTAGGTTGGTCCTTGAATTCCTAACACTTAATTCCAGCCCTGACATTCATCCCTTGGCTGCACCAGTCCTGTGATCTGTGAACTCACCCCAGTTTGCATTATCTTCTATTCGTTTAGCATTTCAGAGACTTGCTGTCTCTGCGGTACCAGTGCGTGAGATCCATGGCCTTCATGATGGACTTAAAACATAGCCTAGGCTGCCTGGCTGATTACCTTTTGTAGAAAGGTAAAAGCAACTTTGTATATAATTGTAAAACAGGTTTATCTACCAGAAAGTGAAGACCGCACAAAGAACAGACAACTGCCTTTGCGACAAAAACAAAGTAGCTGGAAAAACTCAGCAGGTCTGACAGCATCTGCGGAGAAGAACGCAGTTAATGTTTCAAGTCCGTATGACTCTTCAGGCCTTTGCGACTCCTGTTTTTACAAACCATGGAGGGGCCTTGAAGGTCTAGGCTGGATTAAGCACGTTCCAGAAGCATTCTGCTGCAGTTTCCTGAAGAAGCTATTTGCTGCAAAACTGAGTCTTTAAAGGACAATGGGATCCTTAATACAACTTTTGTCATCAGTGCTCCTAAACAGTCTACAAAAGGGCTTGCAGTGCCTAGTTGCTGAAATGAGGTTCTCATTTGTTGAGACATTCTGTAAGATGTGGTAAGGTGTGCAACCCAGCACTGATGAACAAACCATTTGACACTTGCAACATTTAAGTGGATTGCTAACTATAAGCTTTAAAGGATAATGCAATTATCATAACTGGTAGCATTTTTTTTTGATTACCACAAACAGGATTGCATTTTCTGAAATCAGACTTTTAATTCTATTCATTCCTGCAATGTTAGTGGAAGTTAATTTAAACAATTACATATTGTTCTTTAGGTAATGCACAGCAACTCGGCAATTAATAGCATTTAGTAGCCTCTATGGAATAAGACAAATGGCTGTGTACCCAATTCAGGATGTGTCCATTCTATTAATATTTTAGCTTTTACAAGTCTGAGAGTTCAGGACAAGCTACATTTAAAATGTGCACTTTTAAGGTGCACTTCAAAAGATTTTTTTTTTCAAAATTTCAAGAGGCTACTGAGGACTTGTATAATCTGTTCTCCTTTTCTTTTCCCTCACCCTTCTGAGAATTATGTAAATGACCTAATTGGAGCATCTGCCCTCATTTTTGTCTGCCCAGAAAACCATCTCTAGATAAATATAAATGAAGAAACCTATTTGGCTCATCCTAATTCATGAATCTTATTTCCTATGAGAGCAACGAGCTTAATTAAATATCTCCCAACGTTTCTGCTTCCACACCATTCCTAAATTTACCATACTCTAATTTCATAAGATCATAAGGAATAGGAGCAGGAGTACGCCGTTTGGTCCATCGCATCTGCTCTGCCATTTGTTATGGCTGCCCTCATTGTGGCCTTAACTCCATTTTCCTGCTGGCCCCCATAACCCTTGGCTCCCTTGTCGATTAAAAATTCATCTAACTCAGCCTTTGAATATATTCAATAACCCAGCCTCCTCTGCTCTCTGTGGAAGAGAGTTCCAGAGACTAATGGCCCTCTGAGAGAAGAAATTCCCTCTCATCTCCAAGTTAAATGGGAGACCACTTATTTTTAAACTGTGTTCCCTAGTAGTGGATTCTTCCATGAGAGGAAACGTCTTCTAAGTGTCTACTCTTCCAAGCCCTCTCAGAATCATATGGCCAGAATTGTCCAGCCCCATTGGCATCAGGCATCATGGCAGGCAGGGAGGGGACAATATGGTGAGAAGGCCAAAAATCAATTTCATACCGTCATAAAACCAGTTTGCAATTGTCCTCTCCACCCGTCAATGGCGGGCCGTGTTTCCCTTTGCCGCAGGTCAGGAAAATAACCTCATTACTTTAGCATCTCATTATAAGTCCTCTTTAGCAGAATCATCCCCCCCACGCTGGACGATCTGGGCACATAGGTGTGATTGCACGCTGACATGTTTAACAACTGTACATAAGTGATATGCACCTGGTGAACTGCACTTCGCTCAGGACTTCAAGGTCTGTTTGCCTACCTTACTTCAGGCAGCACTCTCAGTCATCAGCGCCAGGCTTCCAGACAGTACAACATCACTTTTAACTAGCCTCACAGGCAGGTGTCTACCTACCAGACTAGCTGTACCGCGGGGGTGGCTTTTCAGTGGCTGCAGGGCTAGGGTTTGCTTGGGGAAGGGGGTGAAGTGGCCCCAGGCAAGGGAAGAGGCTGCAATGCAAGGGTTGTACTTGCGAGGGTGGGGGTGTGTGGTTGTGGTGGGGGTGGTATCCCAGATGGAAAAGCAGTTTATCAGGAAAGACGGTTGATGGACCTTTAAGAATCCTTAGGTCCTGGAAAAGCCCCGGAGGATTGGAGAACGGCCAATTCAAAAAGGGAGGGAGACAAAAAACAGGTAACTATAGGCTAGTTAGCTTAACACCTGTCATTGGGAAAATGTTGGAGTCTATTATAAAGGATGTAATAGCAAAGCATTTAGAAATACATAATCTAATCATGCAGAGTCAGCATGGCTTCATGAAGGGGAAATCATGCCTGACAAATTTATTAGAACTTGAGATAACAAGCAGGATGGATAAAGGGGAACCAGTAGATATTTGGATTTCTAAAAAGCGTTCGATAAGGTACTGCAGATTTGGCTACTTAATAAGATAAGAGTCCATGGTGTAGTGGGTAGTATATTAGCATGGTTAGAGGATTGACTAACTAATAGAAAACAGAGAGTTGGGATATGGGGGGCATTTTCAGGATGGCAACCTGTAACACAGGGATCAGTGCTGGGGCCTCAATTATTTACAAGATATATTAATGACTTAGATGAGGGAAATGAATGTACTATCGCGAAGTTTGCAGATGACACAAAAAGTAGGTGGGAAGGGAAGTGGTGAGGATGAGGCAAAGAGTCTACAGAGGGATATAGACAGGTTAAGCAAGTAGGCAAAATCTTGGCAGATGGAATATAATGTGGGAAAATGTGAGGTTATGCACTTTGGCAGGAAGGATAGGGGAGCTGAATATTATTTAAATGGAGAAAGACTGCAGAAGGCTGCAGCATAGAGGGATTTGGGAGTCCTTGTGCATGAATCCCAAAAAGCTAACATATAAGTTCAACAGGTAATAGGGAAGGCAAGTGGTAGGTTGCCCTTTATTTCAAAGGGAATAGAGTATAAAAATAGAGAAGTCTTGCTAAAACTTTACAAGGCACTAGTCAGACACACCTAGAATACTGTGAACAATTTTGGTCCCCTTATCTAAGGAAAGATATACTGACATTGGAGGCGATCCAGAGAAGGTTCACTTGGTTGTTCCTGGGTATGGAGGGATTTTCTTATGAGGAGAGGTTGAGTAGGTTACTCATTGGAGTTAGAACAATGTTAGGAGACCTTATTGAAACATATAAGGTTCTTAGGGGGTTTGACAGGGTAGATGCTGAGAGGTTGTTTTCCCTTGTAAGAGGGTCTAGGACCAAAGGGCATAATCTCAGAGTAAGGAGGCACCTATTTAAAACAGAGATGAGGAGGAATTTCTTCTCTCAGAGGGTAGTCAATCTGTAGAATTCTTTACCGCAGAGGGCTGTTAATGCTGGGTCATTAAGTATAGTCAAGGCTAAGATAGACAAATTTTTAATCAGTAAGGGAATCAAGAGTTATGGGGGAAAGGCAGGAAAGTGGAGTTGAGGATTATCAGATCAGCCATGATCTCGTTGAATGGCTGAACAGACTTGATGGGCCGAATGGCCTACTTCTGCTCCTACATCTTATGGTCTTATGGTGTGTGTGGGGGCACATGTTGATCTGTGCAAGTGGAGGTGAGAGATTTGAGAGTTGAGGAGGCAGTTTCCAGAGGAGATGAGGACCAATAAGGGTGTGAGGGTGTGTGTGAGAGAGTGACTGGTGGTGTTCCTTGAGCTGGCAGTGAGTGAGATGCCAGTGAATGTGTGATGGCCTTTTGAGTGTGTAAGTTTAGAGTGATGAGGTAGTTGCATTAACCTGGTGGCACAGATGAGATCATTCATCCTCTTTCTGCACTAGATGGCCAACCCCTTGTGTGCAGCATTGGCACTGACCACCTCTGCCACTGCCTCCCTAGCTGAAATGGTGAGACTGATGGGCCTCCTGTGGCCAGAGCGGGGGCAGAGGACTTCGCTGCGGGCCTCCAGGGTGTCTAGAAGGATGCGTCGCTGAATCGGTGGAGGGAGGGCTGCACCCTTCTTGGCTGTTGGGGCCATGCCTTCACTGGAGAAGTCCTGGGCTGCAAACATTGAGAAATTTGTGTGAGGCAGCAGTTTAAATATGGCACACTGCGTGAGGCAGCAGCAAGGTAACAAACAGCATGGCGAGCAAATTGAAGGCCGCCCGCCAGCGAGATGAAGTTTTTCCTGTGGCTGCATAATTATTGAGGTGGGAACGGGGTGGTATGTCGTGAAAATTCGTCATTGCAGCTAGTGGGTAAAACTACTTTTTTCCCTCCAACTACCGCACTTTGTACAAATCTGGGACGATTCTGCCCATATATGTTTTAATAAGGTCACCTCTCATTCTCCTAAACTACAAATAGTATTGGCCCAATTCGCTCAACCTTTCTTTATAAGACAGCCCCCTCATCCAAGAAATACGCATGGTGAACTTTTTCTGAACTGCTTCCAATGCAAGTTTGAACCTATATTCCCTTGCCTTTCGTGGGTTACCTTAAAGTAGTATTTTAAGGTAAACCATAACATTGTTGCTTTATAATGGCACAGTTATCATTCACGGACAGTGTAGCAATGGAAATTTGGTGCATAAAATTTTAATAATCTTGGTTTAGAAGGTCAACAAAAATTTGCATGGATATAATAAATTGTTACATATTCTTTAACTGTGGTTTGCTATGTAGTATAGTTAAACCTGTTTTACTTTAAAGGTAGTGTGCAGCAAAGCCTTTCCTGTTAACGTTGAAGGTTATATTAAGACTTATCGCAGATATTGTTTGAACAGTTCCCTAGTCTAAGGTTACCTGGATCAATGTTTGCTGTATCTCATTATTAATCTCTTCTTCCCTTTAGCCATCTGAGTCTTCACAATAGTTCTGAGAAAACTCTAATCTGAAGCAATGTCTCTTCAGCTACTCCGACTTTCTCTTGCGATTATTTGTGTACTTCTGGTGACATTCACATTCCCAGGTAGGCAAACGGATTTCAAATAGATGTTCCCAGGGAGTTTCAATTTTTTTTACACTTAGTAGGATATCTTGCTTTTCACTTAGCACAAAGGATTTTTTCAAGAGTATGAAATGTATGTTATATTTATAGACCCCCACAAGGAAAAATCTATCCAAACAGCAGTACAATACAGAGTATTTTCAACTCATTTTGAAGGCCATAACATTGTTCGAACAATTTAGTGTTAAGTTTACTGGTATATTTTATATCAAATAGAATTAATGAATGTGTTTGTGTTAACTCAATGCCCATGGGGCCCAAATCCTGAAATTCACCATATTTTCTTTACATGTTACATTTGCAACACTTGACTTGAGTGTTCACTCTCTCTTGCCTTAGGTTGGAAGGTACCATAAGCAAGACCACACCCTCTTTGAAGCACACATTCAAAAAATAACTTCATTCATCTTGAATGTAAGAAGTTACTTAGCACAATCTGTGCAGACTTGAGTAAATTCACAGCTGGCAGTATCAAATCTAAGTACAAACCTTTGCTGTCTGTAAATACTTAGAAAATGTGAAAGACTGAAGATTTACATTTTTCTTAAGGTATTGTTATTTTAATTGGTTTCAATGCAATTGTTTTGTGACTATTTGAATACGACTAGAATGGCAAATCCTTATCATCCCTCCTACATGGAAACCCAAAATAAAACCTCCCAAAACTGGTGGCTCACTTACTGTCTTAAATCACCCAAAGTGAAATCATTTTACAATAAAATGTTTCAGTTTTTCCCATAAATATTGGCCAGAGAAAATCTTTATGAATGGAATTCCAATGCAGCTATACACAAGCCCTAGGGATTACTGGTGATATTAGCAGATATTAATGCTTAATATGTCTATATAATGTTCCTCTGTTATTTTAACATTGGTGTTAACCCGTTCACATAATTGTCAAGGACTATCCAATGAATGGATGGAGTGTTCAATCATAATTTCTGTAGTGGCACCTTCCCCATGATGTTCATTATGTTAAAACAAGGTGGTATCACTTAAGAATTATGTGTTCATGGGGAAAGATATATTATCAAGATGGCTTGTACAAATCTTTTTTTGTCACATTTTGCTGAGTTTACATACACGGTTTTTGATTGCAAACGGATAACATTAAGATTTCTTGTCTATACAGAATTATGGGAGGAGAAAGTGTATGTATTTGGTCCCTGAGATTCAATTGGGTTAGGGAACCTGTTTGGTATTGATGTCCTTCTTGTCAATGGATGAGTTACTGATGCTGCCTTGAATCCCCTCTGGGGTTAGTCCTACATTCTCCTGGGAAGTATACAAAACTTTGATTCTTCTATTTCATTAGAGCCCAAAGCAATTATCGCCACAATTAAGCATCACAGAATCACAGAATTTTAATGGCACGGAAGGAGGCCATTCGGCCCATCGTGTCTGCACCAACTCTTCAAATGAGCATTATGGCCTAGTGCCATTGCCCTGTCTTTTCCCCATACTCCTGCAGTAGTTTCTAAACTGCCTAGCACTTTATAGGAAAGGATTTTGAGACCTCCATGTACTTCTTTCTATTTTATTTGCGAAAAGAGAGATTTTATGCTTTTTTTTTGCTGTTTTCTCTATTCCTGCATATTCACTTTTGGCCTATGTAGTAAAGATCTTTCTGATTATGGGTTCAATATTCTACAAGTGTGGATGTTGATAATAAGCCTGAGTTAAAGAAACTTGCATATGCCAACCTTTCTCCATTTTAAGCTATCATCAGCATTTTGAGGCCTGAGTCTGCAAGTTAATGCTTGCTGATAAAGCAAGCGGTGCCTCACCAAACACCGCACCACCCTGTCTGGCTCAGCACTGCTCCTTCTGTTACTAAAAGTTTCATCGCCCTTTGCATAGCTTGGGTAGGAGTTCCAAAAGGAACAGAAAGATTGATCTACAGTATACATGCAGTGACTAGAATCAACTCAACCAGGCCACAAGTAGGAGCAGTGTTAAGAGAAGAGAGAAAGGGAAAGGGCAAGGAGTCGACTTTAAGGTGGGGTGGACATTTGCCAGCATAAACTTGAGTGAAGGAAGAGCCTTTTATTTGTTCGGGGGTAGAAGATCACCTTTGTTAACTGAGAGAAGGTGGAAGAAAGCCTTCATTAACTGGTTTGGAGAGTAGGAGAGACCAAATAAACAAGTGAACATCTTTCAGGCCCTCAGGATGTTCCAAAGCACTTCATTAGCTAATTACTTCTGTAATGTAGGAAAATAACAGTAATTCACAAGTGAGATAAATAATCAATTAACCTGCTTGGTTGAGGGATGAATGTTGCCCAGAGAAAACCCTTTGAATTGTGTCATGGCAGGAATTGGCTCATTGCTTGCTGAAGCTTCAACCTGAATCATTTACTCACAGTTTCCTTTTTTCAGTGGTGATTCATCATTGCTTTCCACTCTCAGGGGCAAGAGGGGTGAGGATTCTTTCAACTGAGCCAAACTGAACCCAGCCAGCATTGACTGAAGGGATGAGAGAAGAATGCTAGTGTAGGGAAACCATAGCAAATTGAACTGAGGAATGATGGGAATAAATAGAGTCATAGCATAAATTGGGCAATTAGGAGAAGGAGAAGGCATCTCAGAAATAGTTGGATGATAAAGTGTCGCTGAACAGGGTGGGGGCATGAGGTTGGAAGTGAGAGTCTGACTATTGATGTCATTTTTTGGGCAAGTGATCATCTGTTTTCACCTTTTTTCTTAAGATGTTACAATTCAATTTTCAAGAAAAGATACTTTTTGAAAAGAAAAAAAAAGATACATTGTATGTCTCCAGAAACTCCCCTCTGCTTTCAGTTTCTTATGTGTTTTCTCCTCCAATCCAAGTGGGAGAATGCTTAAATTAAAATCCTGCGTTACTTTTTCTTCTGATATTCTTGACAATCGAGGCTGTTCTTGAGCTGTAGCTGTTTCATGTCTGTCAGCTTTTTCTGGGTTGACATACTTTAAAAGGATTTGCCCAATTTGTGGGAGTCTCAGAGATAGAACCATCTGTAATGCTAATGTTTGCCTTTTATTGGTGTACCACTATGCTAAGTAAATGGAGAGTCACACACAGTTTAACAAGCTAATGCATACTAATAAGTTTGAAACAACTGTATATAGTACTTTGATTAGAACTAGTATTATTATTTTCAGCTATCAAAGCTGGAAACTTTTCTTTCCTGTTGGAGACGCTTAGGACAATAGCATTAGTGAATTAGAAATGTGTTTGTGTGTATACATATATGTGCTGTAAGTGATCTTAGTTCAGCAATGAATCACCTGTCCCATTGATCCTCATAAACCTAATTCCATTATTTTATCTATTCAAAAGCATCTTAAACTTAATTTCTTTTTCAGATGGGTCAAGTGGAAACAAATTGCGCAAGATGATTGAGAAAAGAAGTGGTAAGGAACATCATCTTGAAGCCTTTTTTGTGCATGATTTATGTAGGAGGTCAAAGAGCAAATTATTTCTTAGATGGGACCGTTGAAATCCTTGTGGAGGAACTGAGACATTGAATGTTCTGTGAGCTTGTGAGGAATGGCCATTAGGCAAGGTTTTATTTCAGAAGTTAACCACATCATCATTTTCTGGGCTTGTGCTTAGGCTTGGAATACATCTGTGGTTGATAAGTCACCAACTGGTGGGTAGGAAACAGGCTGCATGATTTATAGATTTGCAGCTGCTTCAAGAGATAGACATTGTGATATGCAGATTTGGAAGGTATTTTTTATTCGTTCAAGGGATGTGGGCGTCATTGGGTAGGCTGGCATTTATTGCCCATCCCTAATTGCTCTTGTTCAGAGGGCATTAAGAGTCAACCACATTGCTGTGGGTTTGGAGTCACATGTAGGCCAGACCAGGTAAGGATGGCAGGTTTCATTCCCTTAGACATTAATTAGAGGACATTAGTGAGCCAGATAGGTTTACAATTGGCAATGTTTTGTGGTCATCATTAGACTTTTAATTCCAGATTTTTATTGAATACAAATTCCACCATCTGCCGGGTTGGAATTTGATTCAAACCTGGGTCCCCAAAGCATTACCCTGGTTCTCTGGAATACTAGACTAGTGAACATACCACTATGCTACCACTTCTCCATAAAGTAGGCAATCTTCTTTAAAAAAAACACAATATCTTAGAACAGAGCAACTTCCCAGTATATTTTTGCCAGAGATGACATGGCACTCGAGGACTTAAGTAAGAAGAGGGAAATACCTTATAATCAGAAGGGCATATTGAAGACAATATAATCCTTCTCCATGGATTATTTATCTTACTGATCTCACATATGTCAATGATTAGATTCTTGTCCTGATTTTCAATGTAAATATATAAATATGAATTGAGTCCACACTTTCTGGAGTCCATAACAATACATAGTTGGATGTTTGTACGTTCTATTGAGTACTCCATTGTAGCTTTTGTACAATCCAAAAAGGTACAGAAAACCTCAAAACATGTCATTTTCGATTTATCTAACCTGTTTACTGATCTCCTAATCACTACTATCTCAGTATCCAAAATTTTATTGCCTGTACAGCCAAAGGGACATGCTGTTTGCAACTGACAAAGTACTCAACTAGCCTATGCTTGCAAATCTCAAAACATAAGGTGGAATCATCCCAAATTTGCACTAAGTGCGGTAGCGGGCGTGTAAAACGACGTTTTACCTGCCAGCCGTGATGACAGGTTTTCACGCTGTATAGTCCCAAACCCGTCACATTACTTATGCATTCCCGGGAAACCCACCGTTTCCATGGTGGGGTGGATCTCGTTCGCCCGCCATGCCATCACCTCGCCAGGCCCCATATTTAAAGTCCAACCGCGCGCACACATCTCAGTGCCTCCTGCCTAGAACTACTGAAGGGAAGACGTCCATGAAAGGCAAAAAGACTGCAGCCCCCAGATTTAGTGGCACATCACTGGAATGCATTTGGATGTCATGGAGGCCCACTGTGATGTCCTCTATTCCCGCTCTAGCCGCAGGATGGGCAGCAGCATCACCAATCCAGCATGGTAGGCAGTGGCAACGGCGGTCAGTGCCAATGCTGTACAGAAGAGGTTGGCCATCCAATGCAGATAGAGGATGAATGATCTTATCCATGCAGCCAGGATATGACAACCACCTCATCACCATAAACTCACACACTCAAGCCCATCACACATTCACTGGCAGCTTACACACTACCAGCTCAAGGAATGTCACCACCCATTATCACACACCCTCACATATCCTTGTGGCCTTATCTCCTCTGAAGACTGCCTCCTCAGCACTCACCATCTTGAGGCCACTAGCACAGATCAACATGTACCCCCACACATACCCTGAGATACCTTCCCCTTCCCCTGTACAGCTCTCATCCTGCTGCCTCTTTCCTTGCCTAACGTAAGCAAGCCTTTGAAAAGCCACCCACATATGGCTGATCTGGTAAGTAGAGACCTACCCGTGAACCCCCCTAAAAGTGATGTAGTGTTGTCTGTGAAGTCCGCTGCTGATGACTGCGAGTGCTGACCGAAGCAAGGTAGGCAAATAAACCTTGAAGTCCCAAGCGAAGTGCAGCCCACCAGGTGCACGTCAGTTATGTGCTGTTGTGAAACACTTTGGCGTGTTCTCCCTCTAACATGGGAGGACAATCCAGCAGCTGGGGGGAAGTGTCCGACATGCTGGCCTTATAATGATATGCTGATGTATTACAATGAGGTTGCCGACGTCTGATGGTGGGAATTGCAGCCCACCATCGGAAGGCTGAGTGGACAATCGCAAACTGGTTTCACGCTGTCATGAAACCAATTGCGCCATATTGTCTGCTCACACCACCAAACAGGCCTGACACCAGCAGGCACAGAAAAACCCAGCCATAGTGTTCGACATTAGGTGTGATTCTGCGATTGGACAACACTTACTATGCTAAGATTATGCTAAGAACTACACTAACAACTAATTTAAGATTATCAGCCGGGCTTACAATGTGGATCATATATTCACACACAGGGCACTGTCCTTTGCAAACTAAAAGAACATGTTCACGCATTGCACTTTTTTCAACTAAACAAAAACTTGGGGGAACAGCCATTCCCTGGTTCATTTCCCATGGCAATGCCTTGACCAGAGTTGACTTGGCTGGTGTGAATTTAAACAGAAGCTTAACTATTCCCTGGTGCATTCTCCATGGCAACTACCAGTTAGAGTCCATTTGCCAATCAGTCAGCACCCTCTTCTTATGCAATATAAATTGTTGTTCCCTTTGAGATTTGGTATTCCTGTGTCTGTCCTAATGAGTGAGACAAAAGGCTTCGACAGCATGTCTCCTTTTTTCAGCAATATTCAAGTTCTGTACTACCAAGTGACTAATTACAATATAATAAAAATGGTCACATAGTTATTATAGATAACTGAGCTTGTCATTTTCTTCATTACAATATAAATATTAGTGTAGCATAAATGTTTAAAAATCTTCTTATTCTGCTACTACCATGTGTTCATAATGCTAATATTAGAAAGATGTCATCAGAAAAGGCCATTTGATGGTGTTGGTTGTAATTGCTGGTAACTGTCAGTCAACAATCTGGTCCCAAACTCTAGCCTAAAGAAATCAGTATCCCTAGTTACACAGACATAGTTAGCTGATATTGCAGAAGACTAACAACATAACTAATATCATGCATTCAATTCTACTGGGAGACTTTTTTCTTTCCTGTTGCCGATGAAGTCTCAGATTTATAAAGGGCTGCTGTACAAAGCCCTCAATAGGCTGGATTTTGTGGTCAGTGGCAAACGAACTTGCCCATAGACCTTTTAAGAGTTTTTGTACTGCAAGTTCATCTTGGCCAACTGTCAAAAATACAACAACTTCTGCAAATCATCTGAAGGAATAAGACTCTAGAATTTGGAAAGTTCATTTTCAGAGTTGGAGAGATTGTTTGGCAATAATTCAGACTTAGCACATTATTAAAAATGTACTTACACTGAAATGGACAATCCTTAACTTTTCTTGTTTAGTGTGCATTTATCAGATAAGTACAGCAACTTCACACCATTCAATGGGTATAATTGTCCGTGCGCTCTGGTGTCTGGGGTGCTTGGTGGTGTGAGCGGACAATATGGTGAAAAGGCCAAAAATCGGTTTCACAACATCGTGAAGCCAGTTTGCGATTGTCCGCTCAGCCCATTAATGGTGGGCCATATTTCCCAACATTGGACGTTGAGAACCTCATTGTAATACATCTGTGTATCATTCTAAGGCCAACACGCCAGAATCACCCCTCCCCCCGCCCCCGGTGGATTGTTCATCCACATCGACGTGATTGCACGCCGGTACAGAACACAACTTGACAACTGTGACGTGCAGAAATCGGGCTTACAGTCAGGGCCTTGCTCACATTGTGGACACCCGAGGAGCAGAAGATGCTGCAGCCTGACAGCAATGGCACATTGGAGGAACGTCCGTGGCATGCTGGGTGGATTCTCATGGACATGGCTCTGCTGTGAAGCAGCTCACATAATTTAGAAAGTCACTGTTGAGGGTCTGCTCACACGGAAGATGGTCGAGGGGGCGGAGAGGAAGGTCCAGCTGTGTTTGGGAGAGGAAAATGTACCTGGGGGGGGGAGCGAGGGGTGTGATGTGGGAGAGGAAGATCTAGGATTGACTAGGAGAGGAAGAGGTGTCAGGATGGAGTGAGGTTGGGAGGGGGAAATGAAGGTGTCAGGATGGGGTCAGGTTCGGAGCGGGGAATGAAGGTGTCAGTGTGGGTAAGGTTGGGAGAAGGAATGAAGGTGTCAGGGTGGGTGAGGTTGGGAGGGGGGGAATGAAGGCGTCAGAATGCGGGGAGATTGGGAAGGACGGAATTAAGGTGTCAGGATCAGGGGAGGTTGGGAGGGGGGAAGCCGTGGACAGGGTGAGGATGCGAGCTCAAGAGCATATGAGCCTGATGGAGATGTGAGGGTGTGTGTGAGAGTTAGCAGTGTTGTCCCTTGTGGTGTGAGATCCCTATGGATGTGTGATGGGTTGTGAGTGTGTGAATTGAAAGTAATGAGAAGAGTGAGTTACCCTTGCGGAACGGATGAGACCATTCAACCTGTAGTGGCACGGGGGGGCTGTCCTCTTTTGCAGGGCTTTGGCACTGACCACCGCTGCCAACGCCTCCCAAGCCGGATTAGTGATGCAGCTGCCCATCCTGCAGCCAGAGAGGGGGTACAGGACATGACAGTGGGCCTCCACTGCATCCAAAAGGCGCATGAGGGAAGCGTCACTAAACCTGGGGGCTGCAGGCTTCTTGCTTCTCGAGACCATGTCTTCTTTGGAGCAGTCCTGGGCTGGAAGTGCTGAGAGGTGTGCAAGCAGCTGCACTTTAAACCTAGTGCCTGGCATGTTGAAGTGGCAAGGTGATGGTGTCGTGGGCGAATGAGAGCACGTACTCCATGAAAACGGCCTATTTCCCAGGAATGGATAATTAACGTGGTGGGTTTGGGATGATACGGTGTGAAAAGCCACCATTGCAGCTGGCGGGTAAAACATAGTTTTACCCACCCGCTGCCGCACTTAGTGCATTTTGGGATGATTCCTTCCAATGTATTTCAATGTCCATCCATCAGCGAGTTACTGGTACAAGTTTTAAGTAGAACACCATTTTTGCACTGTTGCATAAATTAAAAAGTAACTTGCAATGAAAAGGAACATAGGAATATAGGAATAATGAGCAGGTACAGGTTATTCACCCCCTTGGACCTGCCCCTCATTCAATTACATCTTGGCTGATCTTCACCTACATCAACACCATTTTCCTGCACTATCCCTATATCCCTTGATGTCTTTAATATCTAGAAACCTTTTGATCTCTATCTTGAACATACTCAATGACTGAGCCTATACAGCCCTATGGGGTAGAGAATTCCAAAGATTCACCACCCTCTGAGTGAATAAATTCCTCCTCATCTCAGTCTTACATGGCTGACCCCTTATTCTGAGACTGTATTCCCTGGTTCTAGTCCTCCCCCCCACACCCCACCAGCCCCCACCCCCCCAGAGCCAGGGGAAAAATCTTTCCTGCATCTACTCTGTCTAGTTCCTTTAGAATTTTGTATGTCTCAATGAGATCATCTCTCAATCTTCTAAACTCTAGAGAACACAGGCCTAGTTTCCACAATCCCTCCTCATAGGACAATCCTGCCATCACAGGGATCAGTCTGGTGAACCTTCATTGCACTCCCTCTATGGCAAGTATATCCTTTCTTCAGTAAGGAGACCAAAACTGTACACCATACTCCAGGCGCAGTCTCACCAAAGCTCTACAGAATTGCAAAAAAAACCTTTACTTTTGTACTCAAATCCTCTTGCAATAAAGGCCAACGTACCATTTCTCATCCTAATTGCTTGCTACACCTGCATGTTAGCTTTCAATGACTCATGAACAAAAATACCCCAGGTCCCTCTGGACATCAACATTTGCCAATCTCTCTCCATTTCAGAGAATGATCTGCATTTCTGTTTCTCCCATCAAGTGGATAACTTCATATTTTTCCACATGCCATGCTCTTGGCCACTCACTCGGCCTGTTAAAAATCCCCTTGAAGCCTCTTTGCATCCTCGTGACAACTCACACTCACATTCCCATCTAGTTCCGTGTCATCAGCAAACTTGGAAATATTATATTTGATCCCCACATCCAAAGATTGTGAATAGGGCCCAAAAACTGATCCTTTGATACCCCACTAATCACAGCCTCCTAAACTGATAATGATCCATTTATCTCTACTTTTTGTTTTCTATCTGTTAACCAATTCTCGATCCATGTCAGTATATCACCCCCGATCCCATGTGCTCTAATTTTGTTTACTAACCTCTTGTAGGGGGTCTTATCAAAAGCCTTCTGAAAATCCAAATGCACCACATTTGCTGGTTCCCCCTTATTCTGCTAGCTACATCCTCAAAAAAAAACCTCCAACAGATTTGTAAAATATGGGGCAGAATTTTGCCCTTGGATGGCGGGTGGGCCCCACTGGCTTGGTGGCGGGCGGGCAGCTGACCCCTGCCACTGAAACGGGGCCCGCTGCCATTTTAAGTGGGCGGGCCATTAAGGTCCACCCAGCGGTATCCCCGACGGGAAGCGCTATGCGTTTCCTGTGCATGGCGGGGGGAAGGAACCCCAGCTGTCAAAGTGCGCTCTTTCGCACATGCGCCCGAAAGAATGCACTGCTCCCTGAGACAAAGTCCTGTCTCAGGGAGAATAGAGACATTGGTAAAAACTCTAAAAATAGAAACAATAAAAAATTATTAACATGTCCCTCTCATGTAACAATGTCACACGAGATGGGACATGTTAAAAAAGTACACATAAACTTTATTATTTTTGTTCAAAATGGACATGAAACTTCATCCCGCCAGTGGATGAAGTTTCATGAATAATCAGAAGCCCGCTGGGGCTCCTGGCCTGCCCACCAGCCTTAAGGTTGACCGGGCAGGTCTTTAATTACTTTAACTAGTCTGTCAATGGCCTCAATTGGCCATTGACAGGTCAGCGGGCAGACAGCTGATTTTGCTGTCCACCTGCCTTCCTAAAAATTTAAATGGCCCGGGATGACATTGGGGATTCCTCCCGAGGTCATCCTGCGTCATTTTCCCCTCGGCAACTGGGCCCCGCCCCCAAATCGCCAAGGGGAAAATCCTGGCCATGATTTCCTTTCCATAAATCCATGTTGACTGTCTAATCAAATCATTATTTTCCAAGTGTCTAGTTATCATCTATGACAGTAGAAGGGAAAATGCTAGAATCTGATGTCTGACTAACAGGTCTGTAGTTCCCTGTTTTCTCTCTTCCTCCTTTCTTAAATAGTGGGGTTACATTTGCTACCTTCCAATCTGCAGGAACCATTCCAGAATCTATAGAATTTTGGAAGATAACCACCAACGCATCCACTATCTCTACTGCCACCCCTTTCAACACTGGGATGTAGATCATTAGGTCCAGGGGATTTCCCAACTTTCAGTCCCATTAATTTCTTCAGTGCTCATTTGTTTACTAATATTGATTTCTTTCAGTTATTTATTCTCATTAGTCCCTTGGTTCCCTAGTATTTCTGGAAGCTTTTTCTACATGTTCCCCCGTGAAAAAAGACACTATGTATTTGTTTAGTTTCTCTGCCTTTGCTTTATTCCCCAGTATAAATTCTCCTGTCTCTGTCTGTAATGGGCCCACATCTGTCTTTATGAACCCTTCTCTCTTTACATAGTGACAGAAGCTTTTATAGCCTGTTTTTATGTTATTTGGTAGTTTACTTTCATATTCTATTTCCCCTCTATCAGCTTCTTGGTCCTCCTGTACTGAATTCTATAATGCTTCCAATCCTCAGGCTTACTACTTTTTTTGGCACCTTTATAAGGGTATTCCTTTGATCTAATACAATCTTTAACATCTCTTGTTAGCCACAGTTGGATCACTTTCCTGATGGATTTTTGTGCTCAGTGGAATGCATATTTGTTGTAAACCAAGTACTAATTATTTAAATGCTAGGCATTGCCTATCTACCATCATACCGTTTAATGTAATTTTGCAATCTACCACAGCCATTGCCCCTCATACCTTGGTAGTTTCTTTGTTTAGAATTAAGACCCAAGTTTTGGATGGAACTACATCACTTTCAAACCTAATGTAAAATTCCACCATATTATGATCACTCTTCCTTAAAGGCTCCTTTATAATGAGATTAATAATTAACCCTTTCTCATTCCACAATACTAGATGTAAAATAACTAATTCTCTAGTTGGTTCTCAATATGCTGTCCTAGAAAACCATCCCATATACATTCCAGAAATTTGACCTCCACAACATTAGTGCTAATTAGGCTTATGCAGTATATATGTAGATTGAAGTCTCCATAATTGCAGTATTACCCTTGTTGCATGCACTTTCAATTTCCTGATTTATACCGTATCCTACATTACCGCTACTGTTTGGTGGCCTATAAACACTCCTAACCAATGCTTGCTGCCCCTTGCTGTTTCTTAACTCCACCCAAACTAATCCTCCACCTTGATCTTCTGATCCAAGATCCTCTCTCAGTAATGTACAATCTCATTGTTTTTTAGCAGTGCTACCCCACCTCCTTTTCCATTTTGCCTATCCTTCCTAAAAATCAAATACCCTTGATTATTCAGTTCCCAGCCTTGGTCACCCTGCAGCCATGTGTCCGTAATGGCAATTGGATTATACCTGTTTACTTCTATTTGTACTGTCAATTCATCTACCTTGTTGTGAACTCTGCATGCATTCAGATAGAATGTTAAGTACTTTGGATTCTAAACTGCCATGTAAATGCAAGTTCTTACTAATTTGGATGGCTCAAAAATTTTTGTTACTGTTTTTTACATTTTTTAGCTGAGGAGAAATTGGCTGTTTCAGTTCCTGAGTCCAAGGCGAAAGCGTTTTTGAATAGTTTGAAGCGTTCAAGACGGTATCTATGGGATAGGTCTCGTGATGATGTTCAGCAGTGGTATCAGCAGCTTATGAACATGGGATATTCTGAAGCTGTGAGTATGTTGCATCATTGTTTACCAAGCTTAAGTTGTGTTATTTTCTCAATCACCAACTTAACAAATGCATCATTTTACCTGTTTAAAATTTTCTCCTTTCACCACCCTCCTGCCCTGAAGATGTTAACTCATTGGGAGGTGGGTGGGTGGTAAACACAGTTGAGCTTATTGTTGTGACTCTGCTATTTGAGGTGGCGGATTGTATTCTTAATATTCCTGTCTACCAGGTATTTTCATGGAATACGAGCATTGCTGGCAAAGACCAGCATTTCTTGCCCATCCTTAATTGCCCTTGAGAAGGTGGCGGTGAGCTGCCCTCTTCAACCGCTGCAGCCCATGTGGTGTAGGTACACCCACAGTACTGTTAGGGAGGGAACTCCAGCTTCTTGACACAGTGACAGTGAGGAACTGTGATATATTTCAGGATGGTGTGTGACTTCGAGGCGAACTTCTAGGTGGTGGTGTTCCCATGCATTTGCTGCTCTTGTCCTTCTAGATGGTAGAGGTTGTGGGTTTGGAAATTGATGTCGAAGGAGCCTTGGTGAGTTTCTGTAGATGATACATGCTGCAGCTATTGTGATTTTAAAAAATATAAAGAGATACTTAAGTTGGAAATCCTCAAAGTAGAAACATAACCTGGTCCAGTTGGGATCCATCCTAGATTATTGAGGGAATAAGAGTGAAAATTGTGGAGGCTCTGGCTACATACTTCCAATGCTCTTTAAATATATGGGCAATGCCAGAGGAAGATTGCAAATGTTACACTTCTATTCAGAAAAGGGGAAAAGGATAAACTGACAATTACAGGTTAGACAGCCTAGTGTTGTTGGTGGGAAATTTTTAGAAACAACAATCTGACAGTTGAAAATTATCAGCTAATCAATGAAAGTCCACTCTGATTTGTTCAAGGAAAATTGTGCATACTAACTTGATTCAGTTCTTTGGTGAAGTAATTGGGCAGGATATTGTACCTTCCCCTCCAATGAGTTTGGTGGGGTCATTTAATCAGGTGAGAAGGTGGGTGCCCACCACCTTCCCATCTCCACCCCACTTAAGCCTATGGCAGGATGGCCCATGAATAGTCTTCATGCTCCGCCTCCAATTGAGGCCCTTAAGTGGGCAATAGTTCTTAATCATCCTGTTCCTTGGATCACCTATTCAATCTAATCTTCAATGTTAAAATTTGCTTTCTGCCTCAACCACTAACCCTGGGCCGGGGTGGAAGTGGGAAGGTGGGGGGTGCATCCTTCGTTCAAAGGAACTCAGCAAGAGTTAGCTGTTGCTGCCAGAATTCTATGCTTTTTAAGCTAAACTGTGCTAGTCCTTAAGAGAATGTTTGTTTTCTGAGTAAGACTAGTATGTGCTATCAGGGTGTTTGCCTCTTGGTGTTTTTAACTGAGCAATTATTATCACTTCTAAAGAACAAAGCACAATGATGTCACTCAGCACAGGGGTATAGTGTAGTAATAAAGATGTCCACCAAAAATTTAAATTTTGAAACTTTCCTAACAGCTCAACAAAGGAGACAACTAGTAAATACTAGGATCGAGGCTTTTGCTGCTGCCTGTGCCAGTGTGTGTGTGTGTGTGCACTTGTGTCTCTTTCTCTCTGTCTGTGTGTGTGTCTGTATCTGTGTGTGTGTGTCTCTGTTTGTCTGTGTGTCCATCTCTGTGCCTGTGTATGTATTTATGTCTGTCTGTGTGTGTCTGTGTGGTGGAGGGTGTAAAGCAATTTAGCAATAAATAATAACAATAGCTTACATTAGGCAAATCTACTATAAAAGAACCCCAGATAATTTTTGTGATTTATCAAGTCTGGGTCAAAATTGGAGTCACAGCCTTATAAAATATGGAGCTAAAATAGAATGATAGACAATTCTAGATCTTGGTTATACACGTTTGATAGCAGTGATAACAGCTGGGAGCAAGATGCCAAACCAGACTGAATAGACCTGCCAAGGTTTTTTGACTTGTACCAATCTAAGTTTCACTTCTCAACATAAGTGCTGATTCCTCTTCAAGTGTCATTATTATATAAACCTACCTAAACACTTTCTCTTGACAACTTCATTGACTCTGTTATGTGATTTTCAAGGAAAGGACATCATCATGGTAAGAACAGCCCCTGCTGTTTAAAAGTCCTTGAATATTCTTTTTTCCCCATTAATTATAATTTATCCACAAGGCATGGCTGCTTGCAGCCAGTCTCTCTACAAATGCTTCAGTGTCCTTTTATTGTCAGGGGATAATGGGAACATCTATTTTTAAAGTCGGCTTGAACTGCATAAAATTTTCTGCCCAAATGGAGGTTAATGGCTGCCAGGCATTCAGCGAGCTGCTTTTGAATTAATGCCCCATTATGAGTAGGATATAAATAACCTGCAACACGATGAAACCAAAACTTGTATTTATATAACATCTTTAATGTGGGAATGAATGCACTCCATTGTGCTTCACACAAGCATTTTGGACAAAAATGACACCAAGCCAGAGAAGGAGGTGATTAAAGAGGTAGATTTTTATGAGGATCTTAAAGAGGAGAGGCAGAGAGGAGAGAGAGGTGGAGAGGCAGAGAGGTTGAGGGTATCACAGAACTTCTAGATAGCTAAGACAAGGGGAAAAAGCAGTGGGAGAAAGACAAGATGGCAGAGTTGGAGGAATGCAGAAGCCTAGGAGGCTTTTTAAGCAAGAGAAGGAAACAGAGATGGGGAGGGCAAGGCCATGAAGGGACTTCAACACAAGGATGAGAATTTTAAGTCACAGGTGGTGGAGGACCGGGAGCTATAGGCCAGTGATAGGTGAGTGTGACCTGGGCAGCTTATGCCGCAACAGGTACCTCAGTCAACTTTTCTGAGATGTTTATTAAGGTAGCTGTGGGGTCCCTCATCCTCACACTTATGTCCTGGGCCTGCTGCAATGTTCCACTGAAGTCCAACACAAGCTTGAGAAATGACGCCACATTTCTGATTAGGCACGTTACAACCAGCTAGACTCAATATTGACTTCACAAACTTCAGACCATGAGTTCTGTCTTACATTTTAGTCCTTTGGTTTGCCAAGTGCCAGTCTACATCTTGTTCTTATGTTTTTGCTTTCAGACAGAGCTGTCCTTTATTCTGCCATTAACATGTGCTCTGGACCCATGTATTGTTTCTTTACTATAACCATTACCATTCCCTTTGTCTTTTGTTACATCACATCTTTGTTATTTAACCCCTCCCACCCTCTAACAAGTCCCTGACCTTTCCTTTTGTTCTACCTGATCTTCCCCCTTTTTTGAAAAGCATAAAACCCGCCACATCCCTATCTCTCTTCAGTTCTGAAGAAGTTGTGTTGGATTCAAAACGTTAACTCTGTTTCTCTCTCCACAGATGCTGCCAAACCTGCTGAGTTTTTCCAGCACTTTCTGTTTTTATTTCAGACTTCCTGCAACTGCAGCATTTTGCTTTTATCAAGGTAGCTGTGGGGTTACTCAAAGGA
Organism: Carcharodon carcharias; assembly: GCF_017639515.1. Classification (NCBI taxonomy): domain Eukaryota; kingdom Metazoa; phylum Chordata; class Chondrichthyes; order Lamniformes; family Lamnidae; genus Carcharodon; species Carcharodon carcharias. The sequence continues at coordinate 70,383,682 of NC_054477.1, read as the reverse complement.
GATTCAAGCTTAGAACAGCAGCAGGAGAGTAGGGAGACAAAAGTGAAGGATTGAGGTAAACATTTGGAGGGGAAGGAGGCATGGGGCAAGGGAAAAGTACCCAGGGGGAAGGAATGAAAGATGGTATGACTGAGTGAGAAGAAGGGGATGAAACAGAACAGAAGAGGAGGGAAATATTGGGAGTGGAAGTGATTAATAAGTTCAAGTAAAAGAGCTGCAATTGCAAATAGAACAGGAAATTCAGGTTACGTAGTCATGGCAAAGAGTGTGATAGATGTGTCTTGATTGTAATTAGAGAATGGAAAGAACACAATATGAAAATCCAAAGTTGAACTAGAAGTGCTATGGTGGGAAAACAATGGACTTTTTTGACAGGGTGTAGTCAGCTTTGAGCATCAATGCAGGAGGTGACTGAGTCCAGCAGTTGAGCAGCAGAGTATCAGTCAGCAAGTTAGTAGTGGGCTGGAATCCAAGAAGTCATGGAGAGTCGACCATGACGCATGACTCCAGGTTGATGCTGGGGACCCATGTGGAGGTGAGCAATGGTCTTAGTCATCAGTAGTTCACAATAGCAGATCCAGCATATCGGCAGACAAGTGAGAGGCAGTGGGAATGAAACCCAAGGGCTGAAAGCAGCAAAACCAAGGAGGCCAAGAAATAAATCCACCAGATCAATGCAGATGAGTGGGTTTGTCCAAGGAAATAGCTGGAGGGAGGTGAGGATTACAGAAGAATGGGGCACTAGCAGGCATTTGAGGAGTTAGTCCAGTGAATGATGATTGAGGAGTTCCGTAGGATGAATGAAGCATGGCCATGGAAAGTGGCAAAGCAAAATTCATTTGGCAGCAATGGAATAGAATCCAGAGGAAGATTGGAACCAAAGGGCAGTGTGAGCTCAGCATAGTATAAAAACATTTTCACAGTGGAGTGGAGAACTGAGGCTGCAGGAGCAGGCCAGGTTCTAGAATAGAGACATAGAGAAGTTGTGGCCATAGAAAATGGCAGTGATGGTGGAGGTCATTGGAGGTCCAGTTATAATTTCAGATTACAGTGTTAAGATCCTTGCAGAAAGATATGAAAGAATGTGTATATTCTAAACAAACTCATGTTTGGAATGCTGCTTATTAGTTTATCATCCATTTCAAAATAAAAACATTTTCTGAAATACTTCACAGAAGATTGATTCTATTGAAGGTTTTGGCTTTATGTGCTCTTCAATCTTGAACTGAGCTGCTATATTCAAGTGTTAACTTTTTTTTCACTTTTTAATTTACAGCAAGGTGCAGTGCTTTCTCCATTTATTGTCAGTTTAAAAACAATTGTGTTTTGAAAATAAATTCTCAAGCATTAATTTTTTAAAATATTATCCTGCAGAAATTTGAAGAAGCTGTTGCGTACTGGATGAGTGTGCATCAGGGCACTATTCATGATGACCACTCCCGGTTTTACAATCGACACCATTATGATGAGAATTCTCCAACTGGCCCTTATTATTCCCAATCTATGCGCTACGGTGCTAACGTTAACTATGATGACTATTAAAGCAACAAGATGTAATCAATAAACATTATGTTGTTTAGCTTTTTCTCACCTGGTGAAATGATATGCATCTTTTTCTTGAACAAGAAATTTCCTACATTTTATAAATTGAATGTTGTTGCTATAATAAATAGCTTTGTGTGAGTTATTCAGAACATATCAAATTATAGAAATAAATGTTATTGAACATTGGAATTATTCTTTGAATGTGAATGTACCATTTCTGTAATTATTTGCTCTGCTTTATAAAATGGTATTCTGCATTTTCTGATCAAACTTTTTAAAAGTGTTATCCATTGCACATTTTATCAATACAAGTCATGGATAAAGTGTTGTTAGTTTTCCTATGATGCTGGTTAAGCTCAATAATCCTTTCCCTTTTTAAATCTTTTGCCCTTTGGATGAGAAAATAGTTCTTTACTCCCCCTACTCCTTTGACCACCTATTCAATCTAATCTTGAATGTAAAGTTTGCTTTCTTCCTCAACCACTAACCCTAGGTGGCATCTTCTGGTCCTGCCAGCAGCGGGAAGCTTGACAGACAGGCGAAACTAATTTGGTGGGAGGCAAAAAATCAGTTTCCTGACGGCAGACTGAACTTCAGTAATTACGTTCTCGGGATTTTAAAGATGAGTCAAAGGTGGATTGAGCTTCCCGATGAACAATGTCAGGAAGCTCTTTTGCATACATTAGGATGCCCATTAAAAGGCCACCTCACCAAAATTAAGCTCCCCCACCAAATTAAGTTCCCCACCAGCGAGAAATTAGAGCGCTCACATTCCCATCTGCACATAAGCGGCGTGCACCTGGCAAGGTAGATTTCTTCCATGATTAACAGTGAGTTGATGCTGCATTGTCCTCTTTGGGGAGTGTCCAAATGCCAGCCTATGCTTGAGACTGGGTGGTGGCAGTGCAAGTTGTGTGGAGGATGACCAAGGAAGGAAGGGTAAGCAGGGAAAGGTGGAGTAGAGGCTGGGCAAAGGTGGAAGGGATAGTGCAGGCTGCCTGAGTGCCCTTTAAATATAGCACCAGGACCTCAAACCATATGAGGTAACAGCGGGGATGGTGACTTCTTGCCTGCCCCACTGCAAGAATCAGCGAGATCCTCACAGATGCATATTTAATGAGCTGAACAGCCCAAGATCATGTGTGGTCAGCCGTTCAACCTGCACTGCATGCCAGCACCCATGCCCAAACCAGGGGCTGAATTTTACCTTTGTTGGGCGGGCTGGGCAGGAGCAGGCGAGGGTGGGCTTGGAGCTGATCACCACCCACAATCAGCTGCGTGCTGCCATTTTACATGGGCGGGCCACCTAAGGCCCACCCAGCCTAATACACGTTCCATAGTGCTCAGCACTACCTGGGCGGGCGGGGGGAGGAGGGAGAGTGGGGGCCTGCGTTCTTTCACGTGGAAGAGTGCAGAAATCTCTCTGAGGCACGGAGCTGCTTCGGGGAAATTGAATAGACAATAAAAAATTTTTAAAATCCAAGCAAAAAATTATTTAAACATGTCCCCTCAAGTGACAATGTCAGGAAGCTCTTTCTTGTGAGCTGGGACTTCACCAAACTTATTAATTTTATGAAACCTTCAGGAAACCTCATCCCGTCCGTGGATGAGGATTCCTGGAAAACATGAAGGCTGCTTAGGCTCTTTGCCTGCCCGCCAACCTTAAGGTTAGATGGGCAGTGGTGTTAATGACGTTAATTCATTTCTTAATGGCCTTAATTGGCCTTTGACAGTTCGGTAAGCGCACAGCTGCCTCCGGTGCGTGCCCGCTAAATGCAATATCGAAATGACGCGCGGCATTGTCGGGACGCACACCCGACATCATCTTGTGTCATTTTGCATGTCAGGCCTGCCCCCACACGCCCAAAGGCGGTATCTTGGCCCACCAGAATTCAATCCCACTTCCGTGCCTGCCACTGAATGTAGACTCCAGAGCATCTGGCCCATGGATGTGAATTCCAGTCTCACAAATGTGTGAAGAAATCTCTCCTACCCTTGGTTATGCTACATTTAATCTTGTATCCATGATAACTTGTTCTTGACCCCTCTACTACTAGAAACAGTCTGCTTCTATATGCAGAAGTTAAATACTCAGATGCAGAGACCTGTAACATTAACTCTGATTCTGTTCTATTTATTCATTCATGGAATGTGGATGTTGCTTCCTAGACCAGCATTTATTGCGCATCCCTAATTGCCCTTGAGAAGGTGGTGGTGAGCTGCCTTCTTGAACCAATGCAATCTACATGGTGTAGGTACATCCACAGTGCTGTTAGGAAGGGAGTTCCAGGATTTTGACCCAGTGATAGTGAAGGAACAGCAATATATTTCCACATAAGGATGGTGTCTTGGAGGGGAACTTACAGGTGGTGGTGTTCCCACGTGTCTGCTGCCCTTGTCCTTCTAGTTGGTAGTGGTCGTGGGTTCGGAAGCAGCTGTCTACAAAGCCTTGGTGATACAGAGGATACAAAAAACATTTGAGTAATAGCTATAAATCAGGAGGTGGAAGGGAGAGGGGAATTTGGTGAAATTACAATCACTAAAGAAGTAGTACTGAACAAACGGCTGCGGGCTGATAAGTCTCCAGGCCCAGGTGGTCTTCATCCTGGGGTCTTAAAAGAGGTGGCAAATGAGGGAGTAGACACATTGGTGTTAATTTTCCAAAATTAACTATATCCTGGGAAAGTTCCTTCAGACTGGAAAGTAGCAAATATTCTATTTCTGCCTCCCTCTATTCAAGAAGGGAGGGAGGCAGAAAACACAAAACTATAGGCCAGTTAGCTTGACGCCTGTCATGGGGAAGGTGTTAGAGCTGATCATTAAGGAAATTACAGCTGGGCACTTATAGAGACTCAAGGTAATCGGGAAGAGTCAGCATGGTTTCGTGAAAGGGAAATCATGTTTAACCAATTTATTGGTTTGAAGGAGCAACATGCGCAGTGGATAAGGGGGAGCCTGTAGACATGCTGTACTTGGATTTGGAGAAGGCATTTGATAAGGTGCCACATCAAAGGTTATTGCGGAAAATAACAGCGCATGGTATAGGGGGTAACATATTAGCATGGATCGAAGACTACTGGCTGGCAGAAAACATAGGCCACTATTTTTAGTTCGTCGGTGCGCGCCTGACCTGAGCAAGTGTAAAATGACAATATTTCAGATGTCAGGTGCGAATGGGAGTTGGCAGCACATCTGTCAACAGTTAAAAGGCCTATAAAGACCATTAAATTAATAATTGAACTAAATTGTTTGCTTACAAAACCATATGGCTGACAGGCAAGCGAAAAGGCCAAGTGGCTTTTGGATTTTTTAGGAAACCTCATAAGGTTAAGGTTTCCAACAGCTATTAAAAATTAAATAAAAACGTTAACATTTTATTAGTAACATGACCCTGCTCATGTGACAGTGTCACATGAGGGGACATGTTTTGTAACATTTTAAAGTTCTTTATTTTTAATGTTTAAAATTTTCATCTTCTGAAGCAGCTGTATGCATGTGCGCAGTTCCCCGAGGCCCTCCTCCACCCCCACACAGGCAATGCTAAGTGCTGCAGCATGAGTTTTGTGCTGGGAGGGCCTTAATTGGCCCACCAGTGTGATATCGCAGTCAGGACCCAATCGCGGGCGGCAGTTGGCTTCCCGACCGGTCCCGCCTGCCCCTGCCGAGCCTGCCTGACGAGGGCAAAATCCTGGCCATAGAGTATGCATAAATGTTCTAGTGCATGTGTCACAAAACGTTAGTGTGCAGGTACAGCAAGTAATACAGCAAGTAATTAAGAAGGCTAATGGAATACTATCTTTTATTAGGAAAGGACTTGAACATAAAATTAAGGATGCTAAGCTTCAGTTATACGGGGCACTGGTGAGACCACATCTTGAATATTGCATGCAGTTTTGGTCTCCTTATTTAAGGAAGGACGTAAGTGCGTTGGAGGCTGTTCAAAGGAGGTTTACTAGATTGATACCTGGAATGAATGGGCTGTCTTATGAGGAAAGGTTAGATAAACTGGGCTTGTTTCCACTGGAGTTTAGAAGTGTGAGGGGTGACTTGATTGAAGAACATAAGATCCTGAACGGTATTGACAAGGTGGACTTGGAAAGGTTGTTTCCTGTTGTGGGTGAGTTCAGATCTAGAGGGGCACTGTTTTAAAATTAGGGATCACTTTTTTAGGACAGGTTTGAGGAGAAACTTTTTCTCTGAGGGCTGTGCGGCTTTGGAACTCTTTGCCTCCCAAGGCGATGGAGGCTGGTCATTGGGTATTTTTAAGGCAGAGGTAGATAGACCTGGTTTCAAATCCTACCACAGCAGATGGTGAAATTTGAATTTGTTAAAAATCTGGAATTAAAAGTCTGATGATAACCATGAAACCATTGCCAATCATTGCAAAAACCCATCTGGTTCACTAATGCCCTTTAGGGAAGGAAATCTGCCATCCTTACCTGGTCTGACCTACATGTGACTCCAGATCCACAGCAATGTGGTTGACTGTTATTTGGGGATGGGCAATAAATGCTGGTCTAGGCAGCAACGCCCACTTCCCATGAATGAATATTAAAAAAAATTCAGGCTTTACCCTCCACGCACACTCTCAGATATTTGGCTGTGTCCAAACCGGACACCCCTGCCCCAAAGCCCATAGTAAGGAGTCACCAACCTTCGGCTGTTTCCTCGGGTCTTCTGGCTTCTCACAAGCCTGTTTTGTTCCAGGTCACACCTGGCAGCTCTATCTTTAATTGGGAGACTTTTCCTCTGCTCCTTACTCTTAACAGGGCCTGTTTCAGATTCCTGTTCTTGTTCCTTAACGTAACTGTCATCCTGGGACCTGTTTCTGTCCCACTTCCTGGTTTTTAGCACTCTCCCTCCAAGGTTCCTATTCCCTGGATCTCTACATGCATATAATTCAATGAACTTTAGCTGTGGGTGCTGTCAACCAGGTTACTTCCAAATGCTTAATGGTGATTCTAATGAAACAGTTAATTATTCCATTCTGGTGTGGTAAGAAATTTAATGCAATTCCTACTCCGTAGTCTTGATTGAGAATATTGATTTATTTTATTTGCAAGTGCTACCACTGAGAAAATTTAATTCTGTCCACCATAAAGGAAGAGTGGAACAAATAAAGAATTATTTTGGTGAAGTTTTGCTGAATTGCAAGGCGACAGTAGATTTAGCTAGTTGCTGGCTATCAGATGAAAGTTAAGTTCGTATGCATGCATGAAGTGAAAATGTGGCTTGGAGGTTGAGCATTTGGAGAAACAGAATTGTCTGCTCAGAAATAAACCAGTACAGAAATCCCCTGAAGACAGTATAAATGCTGTAGTTATAATTAAACTGTGTGGGCCTGTGTGTGGCGGGGTTGGTGGTGGGGGGGATAATTGATCTATCATCTGTTAAAAAGCTTTGGCAATCATCAGCCTATGAAAATTTATCTATGAATAAGTCTTGTGAATACCACACACTTCATTAAGCAATGTATTTAGTGTGCTATACCAGCACACCTCACCATGCACAACCATGGGTGGGCATCCTGTTGCAAAATCACAAATGAAAATGCAAACTTATACTCTACCTCCTCACAGTCTGCTGTTGCTGACTCATGGCTGCACTGGTTGAATTCTGCCAAGATTTGAGTTTGGAAATTAAATTCACCAATATCCACTAAGCCAAGAACTCAAATAGAAAGAACCAATGTGACTACGAGCCAGTAGATGCCAGCAGTGTCAGATAGAAGCAGATCCATAGTAAAAACAGAAAATGCTGGAAAAACTGGCAGCATCTGTGGAGAGAGAAACAGAGTTAATGTTTCAAGTCTAATATGACTCTTCATCAGAACCCGGGGCAGATACATGCTGGACCAGTGGAAGGGATTAAAGGCAGTGAGAGAGAATCAGTGGCCTCCTACATTCTTCCATGCAATGTGGCTGCTTGGCCTCACCTTCCCTTGCATCATCGGTATATCTTCAACTACTTTGAGAGAAGAAGTAGCAAAGAGAGATATAAAGGCACTTACAGAGCGAGAAACATTGTGGTGGAAAACAGATGTAGAGTGAGAGAGAGGAAAACTACCAATATAGGGGTGATGTATCGAGGAAATTTTGAGAATTATACATGCAGGGAATAAATGCATTCATTAGAAGATGAATAGTTGATAAAGGAAAGACACAAAACCACAGCAACAAAAGGCTGGTTTTGGTCACTTACAGTCACGGATTCACTTTTTGCACGTGAATATGTGCTTACTACAAAACATGAAAATAAGAATCAATAATAAAAGGGGGTATGCCCACCTCTGCAACAGCATGGGAGAACATCTGGAGGTCCTCAGCATCACTGATGTCAGTGTCCAGTCAATTCAGTTCATGCCATGTGAGAGTAAGAAGCTAGTTATCTGGGAGAAGGGCTAATTTCAATTAGTGCTAAAGAGATCTGGCCTAGGTTGATTGAAATGAAAGTTTAGAGATAAAATGATAATTGGGTTTTGGGAGGTCTTCAAAAAATAGTTTGGGTAGGCTAAACATATTCCCACAAGGGAAACAGAAAGGGCATCTAAGGCTAGCACTCCTTGGATGACTAAAGATAGAGATTAAAATGAAACAGGAAAGAACACATGATAAATGTCGGTTCATAATTTAATAAGGAACCAAATCAAAAACAAAAATCACAGAAGAAAACTAAAAATGAATGAGGAGCAAAATAAGTGAGAATAGATTAGTAGGTAACATAAAAGGGACTCAATAGTATATTATAAATGTATTAATAGTAAGAGGATAGCCAAAGGATGGAAGGGCCCTATTAGGAGATAAACAGGAAATCATCCTGTGAAGGCAGAGGCTATGGCTGAGCTATTGATTGAGTACTTTGCATACGTCTTCACTGAAGAGGATGCTGCTAATGTCACAGTACATGAGGATGCAGTAGAGAAATTGGATAATTGAAAATAGATAAAGAGGGGTACTTAAAATGTTGGCAGCTCTCAAAACAAAAAATTCATCCACTCTAGATGGGATGCATTTTAGGTTGCTGATGGAAATAAGGATGGGAATTGCAGAGGCTCTCAATCTTCCAATCCTCCTTACAAATCAGAAAGGCGCCAGACAACTGGAGGATACAAGTGTTACATCATTACTCAGTAAAGGGGAGAGGGATACAGCCAGCAATTACAGGCCAGACAATCTAATGCCAGTGATCGGGAAACTTTTAAAACCACTAATCTGAGACAAATTAATTGCCACTTGAAAAAATATGGGTTAATAAACTAAAGCCAATGCGGGGTTGTTAAAGAAAAATTTTGTTTGACTAACATGGTGGAGTTCTTTGATATCATAATGGAGAGAGAAGAATAAAGTTAGTGCAACTGGTGTTGTGCATATGGGCTTTCAAAAAGTGTTTGATAAGGTACCACCTAATAGGCTTTTTAGCAAGGTTGAAGTCATGGGATCAAAGGAATATTGCCTGATGGATATAAAATTGGCTAAGGGGTGGAAAGTGGTGAATGGTCGTTGTACAGATCGCAAGGAAGTGTTCGGTGGTGTTGCCCAGGGGTCAATTTTGGGACACTGCTGTTTTTGATGTAACTTATTGACCTGAACATGGCATAATTTCAAAGTTTGCAGATAACATGAAAATAAAAATGTAAACAGCGAGGAGGATAGTGACAGACTTGAGGAAGTCAAACATAGACATTGAAATGGGGTAACACATAACAGTTAAAATTTAATACAGAGAAATGTGAAATGATTAATTTTGATAGGAAGAATGAAGAGAGGCAATGTAAACTAAATGGTAGAATTTTAGAGGGGTTGCAGTAACAGAGGGACCTTGGTGTACATATTCAAGTTTTTAAAGGTGACAGACAAGTTGGAAAGGCTGTTAACAAGGTAGATGGGATCTTTGGCTCAGGCGCAGGGATCGTGATGCACAATTAACTGATATTCTTTAATTATCATCAACTTTGTGTTGTCTTCAATAATATCCGCTTCCAGGCAGCACTAACCACATTGTCTCCTGCTGATGCATCTAGCCAACCAACGTCGTGAGTGGCTAGCACCGCTTAAAGTTAGCCTGCACTGTTTAAATCTAGCTTGCAGCTCTTAAAGGGTGGGGTGCGTCATGGCTAGAGGAGGTGCTGGCAGTCATGCAGGAAGAGACTTTGACATGGGAAATATTGAGCAATAGCATAATATGGGAGAGAGTGGGATCCAAGTTTTCGGTTACTGCATTAGGGACCTTGGAGGAGAAGGTGGAAAGATGTCCCTGTACCCACAGAGGACCCAGAGACTCTCTGGCCACATGCACAGGTGGCAGTGGGAGCAGCAAATAATGGAGGTCAATGCCAGGAGCCAAGCAGTGAGAACCCTGTGCCACAAGTTCAAGGACTGACATGAGTGGTCAAGATCAGAGAGTACACCTCCAAATGTCATATAATACCAACTGCACAACTAGCCTCGGACACTGTTCAATTCACCACAACCCTTCATCCACCTACCAACAATTTCTATCAGTCAAGACTCATGTTGCATTTCATATATTCTACTGTATCCACACAGACTTAGCATTGATGCAAACATCTCACAGCTTATACACACTGCAAGCTATTCAACCACTACAGCCACATCATTCAAACAGATTGCACAAAACTGTCTAACACACAGCCCTCTCTCTCTCTTGCAGGACAAAGTGGCAGACAAACAGAGGCAACAGGTGCTGAAATCCCATGGAGAAGATTGTATTGGCCATTATTGAGATGGACATTAGAGGCCACGAGCAGTGGCAGGGTTGAAACCATCAAATATGATGGTGTCCTCATAATTAATCTTCCTTCTCACACCTCATCTCCCCCTCATCCCAGAATGTTGTGGTCAATGGCAAGAAGCATGGAGGGGTTCAACACTAATCTGGCACATGGTCTTGCTCACAGTTTGAAGTTCATCCTTCCCAGTGTGGACCAGATGGCCAGCTCTTTTCACACACTTGTAGACCCAAACGTGATGCAAAGTCTGATGGATAATTCTGCAGCTTCCATTGCACCCGAAGCAATAACAGCCTAATTTCTGAGAGCTACAGTGGAAACTCAGACAGCTGTGATGCAAGGTCAGCTTGCCACCACACAAGCTTAGAAAGCTTTTATCATGGTTCTGGATTACTGTGTGAAAAGGGGATGGTAGGCTGCCTGCCACAGGAGTTCAGAATACCAGCCTCCAACAGATTACTAGGAATGCTTCTGCACCATGGGGTGCGGCTTGGGGAGGGGGAGGAGTGGCAATGTCTCCTGGGAGTACAAAATGTCAGGAAGACAGCATTCATCCTCCCATCCCCACCACTCCTTGCTGTTTGCATGTGGGTCAGCAAACCCGGATTACTGCCACCCATTGTCATGAGTATAATAATTGTCATATTTTTCTGGTTCATTGTAAAGGACATTTATAGGGGTAAATAGTTAGGTCTATTTGTGTGATTTAATTGCATTTTGTAGCCAAGCAGGCTGCAAGTTGAAGTTATGAAAAAGTGTAGAAGTGTCTTTAATATGCTAATGAGTAAACTTGGTTGGGGTCTTAGCATGTAAGATGTAAAGGTGATTTGCATTTTTAGATGAAGTGGGATTGGTTTTCAAAGGATCTCAGTCTGTTTACAAAAAGCCAGACAAGCAAGCTAAGGAATGTTTATTTTTCTCACGGGTTACTGACAATAGACAGTGGCAACACAAAAAGATTTATATTATGAAAAAGGTAAAGTTCCAAAGACATATGGAAACAATGGAATTTACATATTAAAAAGGGTGAAACATATATAAAAGAGAATGAGACGATGTGTTCGAGAGAAGGCATTGTAAGATCTAACAGAAGTGTGTGAAGCCTCCAGTATTTGTGCATAAGCCTGCTGTCTACTGAAACCCAAACTGGAGAGGGCCATTTTGAATTTCAGTGTCCAGGGTGTTGTGTTAATTTGCTGGATCTGTTTAAAATCTAAAATCTTTTTTGGACTATTGCCTTAAAGGGGGTGTAACTGGGAGTTAGGTTAATTAGGAATTTTAGGAATTATTATAGTAATAATGTTTAGTTCTATGTATGTGTTTGAAATCTATGTTAATAAATATTTTAACATAGTTTTAAAAAAAGTCTCTACAAGTCTTGGTGGACCTGTTACTTCTGAATTCAGTGCACGCATCTTGAAATAAATGCAAATTGCAAAACTGTTGTGATAGCATGATCACGTTTCCCTTGTGGATTTGATTCGCCTTGCACACATCATTTGCTGCATCATAACACCCATGCAGAGACACTGCAGTCCAGGGTAGGGCCTTCTGCACACAATGATGCTTGAGATTGTCCTCTAAGGCCATCTGCAGTCTCCCTCAATGAAAGTCAGAACTTTTCCATCAATCACTGGGGTAGCGCACATAGGAGCACTAGGACAGGCAAAGGAACATGGAAGATAGGAACTAAGGGCATGTACAAGGATGATTATTGGCTACTGTACTCAATGCTTGATTTATAAATTTGTTTTGTGATGGCTTTTACATTATGGCCAAGGGGACGCTGTGATGGTCAGTGTCAGAGGGAAGTTGAGTGTGGGGCTGATTTAAAAGGGGAATGGGGGTACTGGAGTTCTACTCTGGGTGTCCATCACCAAGAATGGCTCAGTAGTACCACAACTGACTGAGCTGGCTAAGTCCTAAAGGACGTAGCTGCTAGACTAGGCCTGCAGCAGGTGGTTAATGAAGCAACAAGAGGGAAAAACAAACATTATCTCATCCTCATCAATCTGCCTGTCATAGATCCATCTGCCCGTAACAGTATAAGTAGGAGTGACCACCGGGTGGTCCTTGTGGAGATGAAGTCTTTTTTTCACATTGAGGATATTCTCCACCGTGCTAAGTAGGATAGGTTTGGATCAAACCTAGCAACTCCAAACTGGGCAGTCTTAAAGGCACTGTGAGCCATCAACAGAATTGTATTCAACCACAATCTGTAGCCTTATGGCCTGACATTTCCCTCACTCTACCATTGGCATCAAGGCTGAGGGTCAGCCCTGGTTCAATGAAGAATGCAGCAGGGTATGCCAGGGGATAAGGTATCAGCCTAGTGAAGGTACAACACAGCACTATTTGCATCCCAAACAGCAGAAGCTGCATGCGATACACAGAGCCAAGTGATCCCACAGCCAAAGGATCAGATCAAAGCTTTGCAGTCCTGCCACATCCAATTGTGAATGGTGTTGAACAATTACAACAATTAAATAGAGGAGGCGTCTCTACAAATATCTCCATCCTCAATGACTGGGGAGCCCAGCACATCAGTGCAAAAGGCAAGACTGAAGCATTTGCAATTATCTTTAGCCAGAAGAGCTGAGTGGATGATCCATCTCAGCCTCCTCCTGAGATCCTCAACAGATGCCAACACCCAGCCAATTTGATTCACTCCATGTAATATCAGAAAACAGCTGAAGGCATTGTATACTGTTAAGGCTACAGGCCTTAACAACATTCTGGCAGCAGTACTGAAGACTTGTGCTCCAGAACTAGCTGCACCTCTAGCCAAGCTGTTCCAGTACAGCTACAAGGATCTACCTGACAACGTGAAAAATTTCCCAGGTGTGTCCAGTCCACTAAAAGGACAAATCTAACCTCACCAATTAACACCCCATCAATCTTCTCCTGATCATCAGCAAAGTGATGGAAGATGTTGCTGACAGTGCTATCAAGCACACTTATGCAATAATAATTTGCTCAGTTTGGGGCCTGCCAAGGCCACTCAGCTCCTGACCTCATTAGAGCCTTGTTCCAAACATGGACAGAAGAGCTGAACTCCCAAGGTGAGGTGAGAGTAACCACCCGTGGCATCAAAGCAGCTTTTGACTGAGTGTGACATTAAGGAGTCCTAACAAAACTAAAGTCAATAGGAATCAAGGGGAAAACTCTCCACCGTTAGAAGCTGGAGCCTTAGACAAAAATGACTGATAGTGAATGAATGCAACATTTGGGAGTCAGTTTGGTACCATGGGAGGATGGAACTAGTCTGGGAAAAACAGCTTCAGGTGTAATAAGGAAGATGAGGCAAAAGTCATTGATAAAAGCTGGAGGTACATACAAAGTCTCAAGTAGCTAATGGCTGGTGAATGCCATCAAAGGTGGGATTTTCAACCCAAGATTTAGACTATTCCAATGCACTGCTGGCTGATCTCCTATGTTCTATCTTACATAAACTTGAGGTCATCCAGAACTCTGTTGCCTATGTCTAACTCTCGGCAGGTTCTGTTCCACTATCAGCCCTTTGCTTGCCGATCTACTTTGGCTCCCACTCAAGGAACGTCTTGGTTTTAAAATGCTCATTCTTGTTATTAAACACCTCCGTGGCCTTAGCCCCCACTATCTTTAAACTCCTGCAGCCTACAACCCTCTAAGATATCTGCGCTCCTCTAATTCTGGCCTCTTGTGCATTCCCAATTATAATTGCACCAGCATTGGTGGCCCTGCTTTCAGTTGTAGGAGTCCCAAGATCTGGAATTCCCACCCTACACCTCTTCACCTCTACTTTGTTTTTCTACTTTAAGACATTCTTAAAACCTACCTCCTTGACCAAGCTTCTAGTCAGTCTGAATCAATGGACAAACTAATCTGACCTAATATCTCCTTAGAACTCGATGCCTGATAGGGTGTGTTGAAATAAAGTAAATCTTTATTGGACCATAAGGCCTTGTCAATAATCTATTCAGGTATCCACTCCCCAAAAGGTAAGAGACTTTGGGAAAGTTCAGTTCAGCAGGCAATGCAAAATAACTGAAGGATGATTCCAGTCAACCATTTCAGAGGGGTTTGAGAAGGCAAAATGAGCTGGGCATGGAGAAGTACAAGAAGAATGAGCGAGCTGCTCGCCAGTGTGCATGCCAGCCATCCTGCCTGATGTGAACCGATAGTCGCTACTCGTCACAGTCATATGCTTGTAACTAGTGTGTTATATCCCATCTTAAACTCTTATTGGTTGCACTGGAATGCCATTGATTGGATAGTAATAGCTCTCAAATACCTTATCAAGTTAATTCAAAGTATCTTTCAAAGATTTATAGATAGCAGGCTTGGTCACATCCAATTTGGAGCACTGCATTCTTGAGGGGCAGTGCCTAAAACAAAGATATAAAGGTCTTCAAGGATGTATGATGTAGATTCACCAAAATTGGATTGGAGCTAAATTATGAGGACAAGTTACATAATCTTGGTTTGAAGTCTCAAGTTTAAAGATTGAGGGGTGATCTAAGTCAAGGCATTTAAAAATGTTGAAGAGATTTGATAGGGTAGCTATAGAAATTATTTGCTCTGGTGGGGGAATCTAGAAAGATGGCAAGATCTTAAGTAGAGCTGATCCATTTGGGAGTGAAATCAGCAAGTCTTATTCATGCAAAGGATACTAGAAATCAGGGACTCCCAAACGATGATGGATGAAATTCAAAACTGAGATTTATAGGCTTTTGTACAGCCCTTTCACATAATGAACCATCCCAAGGCACTTCACATGGATATTAGCAAATAAAGTATGACACCAAGCAACAAAGGAGATATTAGGTCAGATTAGTTTGTCCATTGATTCAGACTGACTAGAAGCTTGGTCAAGGAGGTAGGTTTTAAGAATGTCTTAAAGTATAAAAACAAAGTAGAGGTGAAGAGGTGTAGGGTGGGAATTCCAGATCTTGGGACTCCTACAACTGAAAGCAGGGCCACCAATGCTGGTGCAATTATAATTGGGAATGCACAAGAGGCCAGAATTAGAGGAGCGCAGATATCTCAGAGGGTTGTAGGCTGCAGGAGTTTAAAGATAGTGGGGGCTAAGGCCACGGAGGGGTTTAATAAATAGAATGAGCATTTTAAAACCAAGACGTTCCTTGAGTGGGAGCCAA
Source organism: Carcharodon carcharias (assembly GCF_017639515.1). Classification (NCBI taxonomy): domain Eukaryota; kingdom Metazoa; phylum Chordata; class Chondrichthyes; order Lamniformes; family Lamnidae; genus Carcharodon; species Carcharodon carcharias. The sequence goes on along the minus strand of NC_054477.1, from coordinate 70,368,250 downwards.
AGTAGATCGGCAAGCAAAGGGCTGATAGTGGAACAGAACTTGCCGAGAGTTAGACATAGGCAACAGAGTTCTGGATGACCTCAAGTTTATGTAAGATAGAACGTAGGAGATCAGCCAGCAGTGCGTTGGAATAGTCTAGGCATGGATGAGGGTATCAGCAGATGAGCCGAGATGGGCCAATCAAGCCATGTCACAGCATGAATATGAGGTCAGAAGTTCATTTTAGGATCAAACATGACACCAAGGTTGTGAACAGACTGGCTTAATCACAGAATGTTGCCAGGGAGAAGGATGGAGTCGGTAGTTAGGGAACAGAGTTTGGAGCAGGGACCAAAAGCAATGTCTTCCTTTAATTGGAGGAAACTTCTGCTCATCCAGTAATGGGTGGCAGATAAGCAGTCTGATAATTCAGCAACAGTGGAGGAGTCAAGAGTCTATCATGATCTAATTGAGTGGTGGCACAGGCCCGGCCAGTAGAATGTCCTTACTATCCACATAAGATGATTCAGGTACAAAAATCTCAAGGATGTTGCATTATGAAAATATCTAGTGCAATCAGTCATGTAATCTACTCAATAGGGAAAAGGAGGAAAAAAAATGCATTCTGACATTGCCACCGTAGAGATTCAGTCAATGAAACTACACTCCAAAAATAGGTCCCCTTAAAAGTAGCAGCTGATCTGAATTTTAGCAAATCCTAGCTTCCTTGAAGATTGAAGACACGTTGAACTACTATCAAGAGTAATGAGAGCCAAGACAAACAGGTTTGTTTCCAAGATGAGAAAGATACATTTAGTGTAAAAGTCCATTATCATTTAGATTGGTCTCCTGGAATTCAAACTAAAGCAGCATTAATATAAAGCAGTTTAATAGCTGTGCAGGTACTGCAACATGAGGAACTTTGCCTGAACCAAAGACAATTAAATAGTCTAAAAAGACAAGGCCGAATGGCAATGCATCCCTTCCGCATTAAACCTGAGGTATGTTCAATGCAGTTTTATGATTACCATCAAGAGATGTACATATGCAAGTCAAACTATCAGGATAATTTAAGCACAAACAATCTTTTATAATAAAAAGCTTTAGCATGCTTAATTTCAGTGCACTTGCATTCTTCTTGATTTTCCTGACTTGAAGGTGCCCCTTCCGTATCTCTGACACACTGCACCCCATTGGCCAATGACTCTAAGGATCACACATGCTCGTTATCGTGAAAAATAAACTGCATCATTCGAGTTATCTGATAAGTTCCCAATTGCACAATGATTTCCCCAAGACATTTACTGTTGCAATGATTACATTATTGGAATGGGGAGAATGGGGTAAAGGAGACCACCCATTTCTTCCTGATCACCTGTTTTGTGACCTGCCAACCTAGGCTGAAATGACAGGTCCCTTAGCCTGAAAGTAGATCTATTAACCTTATAAATATGATACAAATAAAATGTGTTTCTGCTGGCTTGAGTTCTTGAATGCCTCCATTGTGTATGTAGAGAGCCTTATGTTTTCTTCTAGAAGCTGGTTCCTACAACTTTTCACATGAAAATACAAAGCTTAACTAACTGCATGAGCAAAGGCTCCTCAGTTGTCATCAAACTCTATAGCTTCCAACAGGCTTTGAGGTCACTGGTTTAGTTTTCAGAGAATATTGGTCAGATTTGTGGAATGTGATTTCCACAAATCTAATCAAAAATCCAGAATTCAATTTAATAAAATCTGAATTCATAGTATCCAGTCATCGTAAACCAGTGATCCTGCCTATCAGCTTTTGAAGCAATGAATGTTGTCTAATACATGCTTGTCAACCCACAGAAGGAGCGAGTTAAAACCCAAGAGCATCTGGCTGTCAATACAAATACAAGATCTATAATTGTATGTTCCGGGGCCTGGAGTACTAGTCGAGAAGCAATTTTGCCATTGGGTTCATCGAAAGAAATGGAGTTTAAATGGGGAAGTAGATATTGCTGGAAAGGCCTTCCCAGATGGCTCAGAGATAGACACCATAATTCTAAGCCATAAAGAGCAGGGGACTTACATTTCAAACCTTGGTATGTGACAAGCTAGCTGATCTCAACTAGGATGATGCTAATGGCACAATGATTAGCCATAAACCCTCTGGTTTAGGGAATTGAAATTCATTCACGATTCTTACCCCTAACTGTGTTCAACACATGCTAAAAGTGAACAAGTTATAGAGTCATAATGGCACAGTCTTGGGCATTTGGGCCCATCGAGGCCATTCAGCCAAGGGAAGAAAGGATCAGGTGCAGCAGTGATGCCCTCCACAGCTGTGTAGACTGCCAACATTCATCATGAAACAGGGGCACATGGATGAAATACTGCTGCCTTTGTGACCATTAAGTAAGGAGATCATCAGTAAAGGAGAGATTTTGTAGAGGGAAAAAAATCAATACTGGAGTTGTTTCCTGCGTCTCCTAAAGCTCTGGAGGGTATGCACCTTCCTTCTTTGTTCCATCAAAAATGATGGAATACTATATTCTTTATTGTACTGGCTTCACTCAGATTAATTATTACTATAGCACATGCATTTCAAAGCTAGATACTTAACTTACGTCAGTGCCATCAAGGGCTAAACTCAAATGCTATGACAGACTATGACAGAGAGTACCAGGTGTACATTTGCCTGCATTTGCTAATTTTTTGGAAAAAAAACTGGCGTAAAAGTAAATCAGGGATTCCAACATTTCTTGTTAATGGTGCTTGGAGGAAAATATGCTTCAGTACTGAAGATGGAATGAATGGTTGGAAATGTGGAATCCAGCATTGTGTCTTAGTTGCCACAGAATTTTTTGTTTGCAATGGAATAGTTAATAAAAAGAGCTGGCAGCTGGTATCAATTTTTTTCATCTCTAACAGAAATATGCACATTTGAAGCATCTGCATTTGACATTATTAAAGATAACATGAGTGTTTGGTGAGGAGGAGGAGGAGGAGGAGGTTGTGTTAGCAGTAAACACTCCTTGCTCAGTGTAAGTTTACTGGAATGTTCCTGAAAGTTCTCTCTGAGACAAATTGCAAAATGACCTGACAATTTAAGTATGCTTCCAGGCAGAGTTAACATCAGACCTGTTAGAATTCACCAAAATAGCCTAACAGTGGAGCCAATCTTCTAAGTCTGCAGTAGGTTGCTCACTTTTATAAGTTAACATAAGAACATTAGAAATAGGGGCAGGGCTAGGCCATACAACCTGTCAAGCCTGTTCTGAAGACTGATAACCACAACATTTAACACCATCACTGGAAACAGTCATGCATTTAATGAAAAATTTAAACCATAAAATGATGCTAATCAGAAGTAGCTGAGAAGTAAAACTGAGCAGAAAAGGCCAAATAGGCAGATGTTGAGATGCAGTGATGTACTGGCTAAGAAAAAGAACACTGCTAATTAATCAAGGACAGCAACTTCAAAAATTTTCTCAAAACCTTTGAAGAGTTGTTACAGGCAAGAACATGCAGACAACAGGTCAAATTACAGACAAGAAAAACATTCCAAGTGTGTATCTCAGTATGAGGTCTTACTCATAATTCCCTGTCCTGGAGGTCAGTGACTCAGGCTTGGGTAAAATCTATACCCATTTAGTAGTTTTCCCAAGTGGTAAGTGTAATCTGTTCTTTAGCATGAAAAGTGAATGTCAGAGCTATTTAACTTTTGGAGGACTTAACAATAGAGCTAGATCTTGCCCCCCAGCCCCGACACTCATACAGCCGCACTTCTACTAGGGTTGTTGGCTAGTGATCAAGAGTGGGAAGCCTGGCCAATTCATTTTCTTCCCCAGTCCTTAGACACTACCTTGCCCAGTTGCTGAGGTGATCAAAAAATTAACTGGAACCCCTCTAGTCTGTGCAGCTCAGCAGCATATTACAAGATGCAATTACCCTCAGAGCCACCATAGAGTGGCTGTAAATTTCTTAGGCAGTGTCCCTGGTGACTTTTTTCCCTCTGTGGGATTTCAACAGTTCCTACCCTTATTTACGGGTTGAAGGATGAGGGGAATGATAGCATTCATCATTGGGGTTTTCATTTTTGTTTAAACCTGGAAGCTATTTAATGAACAGAGTAAGTAAAAGGTCAAAAGTCTCATTTTAATAATTGTTTTCGGGAGATATATATATATCTATATAGATATTTTTATGACCTTACAAGACATTTGAATTACTGAATGCCTCGAAGAAAACTCATCTCTGTAATCAATGATGTAAAAATAGATTTTTTTATGATATCCCCACCAAAACTTTATTAAATCGGCATAATTAAAACACATACCTAGTTATACTCTTTCCCCTCCAAGCACATACACAATGTAGCAGTAATTCAGGCAATTATTACCTTTTTTAAAAAAACCTCTTATATAACAAATAGATTCTTACAAAAAGAAATATATTCCCTAATTTAAAAACAACAATTTTACAACTCTCAAAAATGCTTGAGCAAAGTTTTGTAGCTAAGGAACATTTACATGGCAGATCAATCACTAGATGTCACTGTTACTCACCCGACAACACTGTTAGCCTGGTTGAAGGTTATTGCATACGTTAATGACAAAATTAAGCAGTATCATTTGTTATAAATAATCCCATTTTCAACACTTCTGTTGATGTAAAATGGTTCATTAAGAAATCCTTCACAGCAATGAGTAACAGTTCCATAGAACAAACCAAAGCAAAAGTACAAAACAGCCACTCAACATTGCTATGCTGCTTTAAATAAAACAGATTAAAAAGTGCAAGGAAAAATCTGAATTTTTTTTTTAGGCACATCCATCTGTAGAAGCAAGCTCAAAGAACAAATTCCAGTTCAATCTTAATATTTTTTTCGGAGGTTCTTCAAAAGCCAAGTTTTCATTCTATTCCCTGTGACGCTGAAGGCTTGCTTTGCTCTAGTGCATTAGGTGTGTCTGAGTCTGCCTTTTTTTGTTTTAGCGGGTTTTGGTTTGGGGATGTATTGATTATTTGCCTGATATTCTAGCTCTTTACGGAAGTAGTCAATTGTCTTGTTTAGGCCTTCTTCCAGAGGAACCTATTTAGAGAAAGAAAATGGACGGCATGAAAACAGTCAGTGGAATATTTCTTCCATGTTTATGCTTCATAACGAAGCCAAGGAAATATGTCATAAGTACACATCATCAAAGCTACATACCTATTGCATGTTATGCCATTGAGGAAAGTAATATTTTCATTGATCAGAATGGCACTTCCCTTACTGAAATTAAAAGACACAAGTACAGCAAGTTTTCTGGGGATAGGGCTGCTAGAGGGTCTTCTAAAAGTGCACTGTTGCAATGGGGTGGTGGGCAAGGGACGAAATTGGACTGCAAGATCGAGATTTGTGGTTAACACTTTATGAACAGCCCCTTATTCCTGTCTTTATTGGTAATAGAAATTCATTTAGGATATGTCTATTCAATATCACAAGTTTTCTCAAATTTCAACTAGAAAACTTGACTTAACTTTCCCTCTTAATGAATTCTGACAATATACAAAGAATTTAGGGTGGTGAGGTGCGTGCTGTATATGAGCAGTGGATTTCTTGCCTTAAAATTGCTTGACAGTACTTATAAGCAAAATCTCTAGGTTTAAAGTCCCAATGCTAGATACCAGGTTAGGTTATCTAGCCAAGTTAAGTTTTAGCCTTAAAAGATGGTCTATTGATTATGTAACATTATAAATGTATGGCAGTTAAATTGCAACTTAACACCTACTTGTTCTATTTACAGTGCTACATTCTCCAGCTCTGTACTATAAATAATTTATAAACCTTTTACTGGCCTATATAAACCAGTTATACCTGTGGGTGGCAGTGATAGAGTTTCAATGCCAAGGGCGTTACACTAACAGCACAGAAACAGATCATTCAGCTAAATAGGCTGGCGTTTAGTTTCACATGAACTTCCTCCCAACCTCCTTCCTCTATTCCTTCAACATAGCCTTCTGTTTCTTTCACCCTCATCTGTTTACCTAGCTTCCCCATAAATGCACCGATGCTATTCACCTCAACTATTCCTTGTGGCAATGAGTTCCACCCTTGCCACTCAATAGGGCAAAAGTTTCTCCTGTATTTCCTGTTGAACACCTTAGTCACTATTCATGGCCTTGAGTTCTGGTCTCACCCACAAATGGAAACATCCTTCTTTATGGCTAACTTTTCAAACCATTTCATTAACTTGAGGACCTCTATCAGGCCCCTCAATCTGCTCTTTTCATTCGAAGAGTCACCCAAGCCTATCCAATGTTTCCTAATCAATATAATCTCTCAGTTTTTGGATCATTCTAGCAAATATTTTTTTCCATCTTCTCCAGTCCCTTTATATCCTTTTTATAATAATGGAGACCAGAACAGTGTACAGTACTCCAATTGTGGCCTGACTGAGGTTCTATTCAAGTTTAACATAATTTCTTTGCCATTCAATTCTATTCCTCTAGAAATGAACCCCAGTGCTTTGTTTGCCTTTTTATGGCCTTAGAAACCTAAGTCACTGCTTTTATTGATTTGTGCATCTATATCCTCAATACCTAATTTTCCAATGAGTATGTGGCCTTCTTATTCTTCCGACCAAAATGCATTACCTCACACCTATCTTTATTAAGGTTTATTTGACAGTTACATGCCCATGCTGCAGGTTTTGTTACAGCCCTCCTCTGTACTAACTATAACTCCAATTTGGTATCAGCTGCAAATTTTGGAATTGTACTTCTGATTCTAGTGTTCAAATTGTTTATGTGAATGGTAACCCTAGCACAGATCCGTATAGAACACCACTTTCCTCTTTTGCCAATCTAAGTAACTACCTTTAATACCTATTGTCTGTTTTGTCGCTAGCTTGCTATCCATTCTTCTTCTTTCAATTTAATATATTCCATTTGCTATTCACGATACGGTCTCCTTTATATTGGGGAGTCCAAAGGCAGATTGGGTGACCACTTTGAGGATCGGCCCTGTTCAGTCCACAAGTGTGCCCGTGAGCCTCTAGTCACCTGTCAATTTAATTCTCTGGCCCAATTCCATACTGGCCTCTGTCCTTAGCCTCTGACACTGTTTCAATGAATCCTTGTTGTTGGATCAGGCACTTTACAGCCTTTTGGACTCAAAAATTGACTTCTTCACATAAAACCTCTGTCCCCTTTTTTGGGCAACTGATGTTGGTGCGATTCTGATTTTCCAATTTGCACCTCTTCTAGACCCATTTTTTTGAAACGTGTCCCCTTACCATCTCCTTTTGCCTTGCATCATTATCTCTTTTATTCTATCTCACCTACCTTCCACCATATTACAGGCATTCCCTTTTTCTTTCCTCCGCCCTTTCCTTGACTCCTTTCTCTGTCTAAAACCTGTGACATCTCTTTCCGGTTCTGATGAAGCATCAACCTGAAACATTAACTCTGTTTCTATCTTTAGAGATGCTCCCAAACTGGCTGAGTACTTTCAGCATTCCCAGTTTTTATTTCAGATTTCCAACATCCGAGGTATTTTGCTTTTGCTATCTATTCTGCTACTTGTACCCTGACTGCCCAGGTCACAGATTGATTTTTTTGATATGCCACACAGTGGGTGCTAGTTATAGTGAGATAATAAGGTACAAATGTATTTAACTATTTTAATTCTTAGTAACTTTTGATATGAATTTTAAAATCCTTTAAAAATTTTTGTAAAACTTTCCCCTCCCCATATTCTGCCTTCTGGTTCCATTTTTTATTGGCTGCACATCTCCCTCCCTGCTTCTTGCACAGATTATCTTGACTGTCCTGCACCATTCCCCAATGGCCTCCACATCTCTTCTCTTGAAAATCTCACTTTAAAATTAAGTTTCTTTTTGAAACCTTAAGCCATCCAGCTCAGCCTCCAAAGAGCCACACCCCCTGCATGCTCACAGGCAGCATTAACAAATGCCCACATTTACTTATTTTTTGGTAAAATTATCCCTCAGTAATTTAAAGCACAGAGACCTTCACTTCAAGCATACTATGCATGCAATTATTAATCCAAGCAACCGCGCTGGTGGCATGCCCAGATGCAACTACCAACCTATGCATGAGCACTCCAATCCCTCCATTCCACTGCTGAATGTCCGAATAGGTGCAGTACACATTCTTTACTTTCTTGCACTGTGAAGCTACATCTTCTCTGCTCCTTACCTCAGTCCTGTATTAGGAACGTAAATCCACACAGCTACATTCCCAAACATGCCACCTGCACAATGTGCAGGGTTTCTTCAGCTGACTTTGCCACCACAAGCACAGAGATGGAAAGCTATCATTCTCCACTGTGCTGACTTTCTCCCGTCTAAGAAAAAAGATGTTGGCTGTTGGACCATTCTTCACCTGTTCCCCCACACTCCTGCCCCTTCCATCTGCTGCCTTTTTTCACTGCCCTGCAGCATACTCACCATCTGAAAAAGGGATAAAAAAATATTTCACCCTCTCCTTGGATACACGTAGTTCTGTTGAAGGGTCATGAGGACTCGAAACATCAACTCTTTTCTTCTCCGCCGATGCTGCCAAACCTGCTGAAGTTTTCCAGGTAATTCTGTTTTTGATCTGATAAAGGGATCTGCTCTGCCCACACTGAGTTACTACAGTCCTGCAATACTTACACCATACCAGCTATATTTCATCCCTGAACACTATTTTCACATAATAACTACCCTCCCCAGCTCTCTCCATTGCCTCCGTTCCCCCTCTTGTCTTTCACTCTTCCATCCTTCCCCAACTTGATCCACTCATCACCCTGTCCCCTCCTTCTCAATGTGAATATTGTACAGGGTCCTGGACTCTTTCTTTGTGCAACAACATAGCAGAATGACTAATATGCACACATAATTGTTATTAGCACTGAACTGAAGTTCCACAATCATTTCAGAACATAAGAAATAGGAGCAGGTGTAGGTCATCTGCTCCAACATTCAATAAGATCATGACTCATCTGATCAACTTCCTGCACTATCCTCTTATCCCTTAATTCTCTTAGTCCCCAAAAATTTTTGCCCTTTGTCTTGAGTATACTCAATGACTTAACATCCATAGCCCTCTGGAGTAGAGAACTCCGACAATTCACAACCTTTTCAGTGAAGAAATTTCTACTTGGCTCAATCCTAAATGGCCAACTGTTTATTCTGAGACTGGGAGTCTATGTTCTAGATTCCCCAGCCAGGGGAAACATTTTCTCAGCACCTACCTGTCAAGGTCTTTAAGAACTTTACATTTCAATTGGATCAACTTTCACTCTTCCAAACTCCAGGAAAGATAGGCCTAATCTACTCACGCAATCTCTCACAGGACAATCAGCTCATGGATACACAATTGATTGAGTGACAGAAACCAGAGAGTGGTGGTGAATGGTTCTTTTCCAGGCTGGAGAGTCGGTAGTGGAGTTCCCCCGGGGGTCGGTGTTGGGAACCTTGCTCTTCCTGATATATATTAATGACTTGGACTTTGGTATACAGGCCACAATTTCAAAATCTGCAGACAACACGAACTCAATAGTATTGTGAACTGTGAGCAGGATAGTATTAAACTTCAAAAGGCATAGAAAGATTAGTGGAGTGGGCAGACAAGTGACTGATGAAAGTTAATGCAGAGAAGTGTGAAGTGATTCATTTTATTTGGAGAGTGTAGAGAGACAATATAAAACAAAAGGTGTAATTCTAGACTTCGTAGCGGTTTGTCACAAATAATTGGCTTGCTAGGCCTTTTCAGAGGGTATTTTAAGAGTTAACCATATTGCTGTGGGACTGAAGTCACATGCAAGGATGTCAGATTTCCTTCCCTAATAGACATTAGTGAACCAGATGGGTTTTTATGACAATTGACAATAGTTTCATGGTCACTATTACTGAAACAAACTTTTGTTTCCGGGCTTATTAACTGAATTTAAATTCCACCAGCTGCCATGGGCCTGTCCCAAGTGCATTAGCCTGGGCCTCTGGATTGCTAGTTCAGTCACATTACCACAACACCATCACCTACCCTAAAGGGCAATTACGGATGGGCAATAAACGCTGGCCTAGGCAGCAACGTCCACATCCCGTGAAAGAATTTAAACAAGTTCTAAAAGGGGTGCAGGAGCAAAGGGACCTGGCAGTATATGTGCACAAATCATTGAAGGTGCCAGGGCAGGTTGAAAGCATGGTTAATAAAGCATATGGGATCCTGGGCTTTATAAATAAGAGCACAGAAGTTATGACAGAACTGTATAAAACACTGGTTCAGCCTCAAATAGAGCACTGCTTCCAGTTCTGGGCACCACACTTTAAGTAGGGTGTGAAGGCATTAGAAAGAGTGCAGAAAAGGTTCATGAGTATGGTTCCAGGGATGAGGAGCTTCGGTTTGCATAGGGGAGAAGCTGGGACTGTTCTCCTTGGAGAATAGAAAGTTGAGAGGAGATTTGATAGAGATATTCAAAAGCAGAGATATTCAAAAGCATAAAGGGATTGAGAAAGTAGCTAGAGAGGAGTGGTTCCCACTGGTGGAAGGATCCAGAACCAGAGGGCACAGATTTAAGGTAGCTGGCAAAAGAAGCAATGCTGATATGAAGAAAACCATTTTTCCCAGCAAGTGGTTAGGATCTGGAATGCACTGCATGACAGTGTGGTGGAGGCAGATTCAATCATGCATTCAAAAGGGAATCATTATTTAAAAAAGATTTGCAGAGAAATGGGGAAAAGGTGGTGAATGGCACTAGGTGAATTGCTCTTGTAGAGAGCCAGCATGGATCATGATGGGCCAAATGGCCTCCTCCTGCACTGTAATCATTCTATGATTCTACCTTACTGAATGCTTTTGAAAATTGAAATACATGTTATGCATCCTACCCATTGCATCCTCAGAAAACCCTAACAGATTTTTCAAAGACGGTTTCCCTTTCATTGATCCACGTAGACCCTAGATGCATATTATGCTTTTTCAAGTTTCTCTTACCATAACCCCTAATAATAGATTTCAGCTTTTTGCCTACTACAGATGTTAGACTAATTGGACTATAGTTCAGTTTTCTCTCTTCCTCCTTTCTTAAATAGCAGGGATATGTTTGCAACCTTTCAATCCTTTGGAACTGTTCTACAATCGAAGGAATACTGAAAGAACAAAACTATTGTATCAACTTTCTCTGCAATTACTTTTTTAAAACCCTAGGATGCAGACCGTCAGGTCCAGGGAGCTTGTTGTCACATAGTCCCATCAATTCTCCAGAACTATTTTACTTATTCTGATTTCTTTAAATTCCTAATTCTTGCTAAATACTCAATTTCCCATTATTTCCAGAATGTTTATTGTGTCTTCTACCATGAACACAGATTCAAACAAAATGTTTGATGTCTCTGAATTTTCCTTATTCACCATTACAATTTTACCTGTCTCTGCCTCTAATGGGCCCACATTTACTTTCACTAATCTTCCTATTTACTCAAATACAGAAATGTTTACAAGCTGTTTTAATGGGCAGGATTTCGGGTTGTCGGGCGGGCGCAGTGGGTGGGCCTGGGTGCAGCTGTAAAACGGTCTGCCACCTGTGATCGGCCCCCGATCGCGATTTCACGCATGTGCAAGGGAGCACGCATGGAAAGCTGCCTCAGGGAGCTCAAGAACATTAAAATCAAAAATAAAGATTCTGAAAATGTGAAAAACATGTCCCACATAGGACTCACACACATGAACATAAACGTAATAAAAATTGTCAAAAAACTTTTAAAAAAATTAATATTGGAAACCTCATCCCGCCCGCAGATGAGGTTTCCTAAAAATCCAAAGGTCGCCTGGCCAATTCGCCAGTGCACCAACCATAAGGTTGGACGGGTGGCGAAAAATAGCTTTAAATTAATTGATTAATGGCCTTAAGAGGCCTTTTAATTATTGGTGGTTGAGCTGCCGACTCTCGCATGTGCTTGCTGACTGAAATATCACGCAAGTGTGCCATGATGTTGGGATGCTCGCCCAATGTCATCACGCGTTATTTTACGCCTGATTGGGTCGGGCGCATGCCTGCAGGATGTAAAATCCTGCTCTATGTTTCTTGCTAGTCTACACATTCGCTTTTCTCTTTCTTTATCAATTGTTGGGTCCTCCTTTGCTGAATTCTAAAATCCTCCCAATCCTAAGGCTTACTACTATTTCTAGCAATGCTACAAGCCTCTTCCTTTGTTCTAATAATATCTTTAACTCCTCTTGTTAGCCACATTGGATCATCTTTTCTCTGGGGTATTTGTATCTTAAAGAAACGTATATTTGTTGCAAATTATATGTAATTCTTTCAATTACAGCCATTGCTCATCTACCATCATACTTTTGAATGTAGTTTCTCTATCTACCTTAGCCTCAGACCTATATTTTGTTTAGACTTAAGATCTTAAGTTTCAGTCTCAAGTAAATCACTTTCAATTAATATAAAATTTTATCATAATTATCATTCTCCCCTAAAGGCTCCTTTGCTACAAGGTTATTAATTGGCCCTTTTAAACTGCACAATATTAGATCCAAAGTAGCCCATTTCCTAGTTAATTCCTTGACATTGTGCTCTTGAAAACTACCTTGTATACATTCCATAAACTCTCATTCTATACTATTACTGCAAATTTGGTTTGCCTAGTCTGAAGATTAAAGCCCCCATATTACTGTATGACCTTTATACATGCACCTCTAATATCCTGATTTATACTCTGCCCTGCACTACACTATTTAATACATTTCTGGGAGAAGGCTGGAGGTGCTGTGGCAATCCAACAATTCTAATCTAGTAAAATATGATTTGGAGTACTTTACCCAGTCAATGGAATCAAAACATCTGATAAAGGAAAAAAATCCTGATAGTAGATTGATGGTATGCAATTTGGCATTTCATCCCAATGTAGATATTGAGAATTCAATGTGTCCTTACCACAGGCTCCCATCCCAACAATAGTTTGGCTTTCCTGATATCGGGATTTCTTCGTTGGGGATCATCTTGTGCTTCTGGAAGAGGCAGGATGTCACTTTTGCTCCCTGTTGGACAGAAGAAGAAAATCTTGTTTAAAGCAAAATCAAAACAAATGCAAGAAAAATCCAACTGACATAACTTTTAAGTTGACTACATTAATCTTCATATCCTATGAGTCAGAAGCTGTGCTGATAGACTGAAAAGCAAGCATTTCTTCTTTTAAAGTTAAACTTGCTGAGTTGTGTTAGAGCAGTGAAACTAACCGAAGGCTATCAAGAAGAAAGAGGCAAAGAAGAACGTTGGTATTTGATCAACTTAAGAGACTGTCCAACTTAGATAAGATGGGAAAAACAAGCAAAATACTGCAGATGCTGGAAATCTGAAACAAAAACAAAAATTGCTGCAAAAACTCAGCAGGTCTGACAGCATCTGTGGAGAGAAAGACAGAGTTAACATTTTGAGTCTTTATGACTTCTTCAGAACTAAAAAGAAGTAGAAATGTGGTGAAATATATACTGGTTAAGGGGGGGTGGGACAGGTGAAGCTGGATAGAAGGCCAATGATAGGTGGAGGCAAAGTAGAGACTGCAAAAGATGTCATAAACAAAAGGTTGATGGGGTGTTGATGATGGTGATACTGGGTAAAGGAGGTGCTAATGGTGCCATTAAGAGTAGAAAGCAGGATGAGCAAGTGACAGATGGCCCCAGTGGGGGTAGGGTGGGGGGAGGGGTTGGTGTGGGAGGAAAGATCGAAATAGGCTAAAAAGTGGAGATAAACCAATGAATGGAAATAAATTTTTTAAAATAATAGAAATAGGTGGCGGAAAAATGTATATATAAAAATTACTAAATATTTGCAAAAAGGGGATTAAAAAGGGGTGAGGCCGGAGGAGAGAGTTCATGATCTGAAGTTGTTAAGAAGGGGCTTAGTGTTCTGCATTCATTCTGCAAATATCTTTGTCTAGAAGGTTGAGTACAAGGAGCTTCATGTGATGCAACATTACTGAAAGAAAACTAAAGATGGAATACTTTCTGGGTGGGTTCAAACCCACGGGCCAGGATTTTACACAGGTCGGGCGGGCTTGGTGGGAGGGGTCGGGAACCCAGCACCGTCCGTGATCGGGTCCGCACCACCATTTATACGTGACTCCGGCATCAATGTGAAGGAGCGGGTGGGGGAGGGAGCTCAATATCCGCGGGGCCCAAAGGCAACCCGGCAGCCTATTGGAAAATGGTGCAGGCAGCCATGCGAAGGCTGCCATTGACTCGGAGGACCGTTGTCATGGAGAACGTCAGTGCTGAACACAGCAGGCAGGAGGGCAGGTCAGCGAGGCAGTCGGCCCCATGGCTTTCTGAAGAGTGTCTCGCTGCCCTCCTGGAGGAGGTGGCAGCAGGCTAGGATATCCTTGTCCCCAGTAATGGGAGGAGGAGGCACCCCCACCTCACCAAAAATGCCTGGGTGCGGGTGGCATCCAAGGTCAGCTCTCACGATGTGATGAGGCGCACATGGGTGCAGTGCTTTAAGTGCTTTAAGTGCTTTAATGACCTGCGATCGGGAAGGTTGAGTACCATGTTGGCATGAGTCATTTAGCACAGCAGTTAGGAGGTGGAAAATGTCAATGAGGTAGCATCTGGGCAAGGGGTTGAACCTCTAGCTGCTTGGAATGAGTGTCTTGCGGCTCCAGGGTCACAAATCGACTGAGCCCTGTGAGGTGTTCCTCGGGTGAGGTTGGCCAGGCTGCAATGGCAATGCAAGTACAGGGTGGACTAATCAATGCTCCTCTCTCCTTTCAGGAGAAGACATCCCACAATAATGCTGAAAGGTTGCAGGCTGGCGGAGGATCGCCCCACCTTCTAATCCTGTCCAGATGCGAGCAAGAGGCACTGGAGCTGGAGAGGCACCATGCGCCTAGGTCAACCAGCCGCAGTGAGGTTGGGGTGTCACAGGGAGGTAAGAGTGCAGTGCACTGAGGTCAGAATGTCTGTCATAGCAACCATTCCACTGTTGTCTCTATGTTGATGTGAGCCTCAAACGTGGAATCCCCTTTGATAATGGAAAGACGAGAGCACCCCGATCCGAGTGCCAGGCGCACACAGTAACAGTGTAAGACTTCAACTAATGACATGTCCTCGTTCTTTCTTTCAGGCTCACCAGAAGTCCATCGGGGTCAGGAGCATGAAGGCCCACCGCTCAACCCAGAGGACGCAGACGAGAAAAACGTGCCAGCATCATACCCATTCAACCAGGCAGGCACCAATGCAGATACCAGCACCTCAGTGGGCATTAAGTCAACAGATAGTATCTCGGTGCACAGCGGTGAGGGCACTTCACACTCGCTTGAGGTGAGGCAGAGGCAGAGTGCCCAGGTCGCCGGCAGTTGGAGGACTGTTGAGGACAAGGAACATGCTCAGTTGGTGGTTGAAGACGTGCCTCTGGCGTCGTCCCTGAGGCAGCAGATACTGGATGTCCAGCAGGGTGTGCGGTAGGATCTGTCAAAGATACATGAGGGAATGTGTGCCATGGCCTCCGTTGTGGAGGAGTCCATGCGGAGCATGAGCAATGTAATGACCCTCATGGCCCAGTGCACTTCCTCCTCCATGGAGAGGCTGCTCCAGGAGCTCAATCAGGGATTCCTGGGCATGCGCTCAGACCTGCAACCACCTCAGACCTCAGGTGGTCACTGTCAGTGTGGGAGATGGATTGGGCACCCAGTATTCCAGCTGGATGTCCATCCATCAGTGATGAGCAAGGAAGTCCAAAGTGAACCGACATTGGCGCACGAGCTGCTTGTCATCTTTGCAGGCTCCTCTCAGGGCGCTCTGGATGAGGGCTGCGGCTCCTCCGCCCCTCTGCCAGCAACAAATTGTTAAGTTAAATGAAGAGTTATTAATAAAAAGGACCAGAGTGTGAGAAGATCAGTGTGCATGTGTCCGGCTCACTCCTACTCTCAGGGTGCTCACTCATTCACACCCTCACCTAGTGTGAGTGGGTGCATGTGTATGTGTTGGTGCGTGGTGGTGAGACTGGGTGAGAAATCTGAGACTGAGTGTAAGGCAGACTCGCACTCACCCCCACACTCTCATTCGGTCTCTCTCACTCCCATACATTCAGTCAGTCTCTCACTTGCCCCCACGCCAACACCCCCAGCCTCAACATACGCACACTCACCATGGCACCATCTCCTCCCTCAGCCCGATGTGACTTCACCCTCCCTGGGCCAGGTACCTGATTCCCAATCTCCAGCCCTGCTGTTGCTTGGCTCCCCAGGTTCCAGCCCCGCTGCTGCTTGGCTCCCCAGGCTCCGATCCTGCGATACCTTTGCTTCCAATGGCCTGGCAGCTCTCAGCACACTCAACAATGTCGGTGTTCACTGCTCCTCCAATCAGAGACTGTTTCTCTCCCTTATTGCTGCTGATAGGCTCACTAATGAGCCCATCAGCAGCAAACACAGGAAAGAAGTGGCATGTGATTGGGGGAGCAGCTCCATGTAAAATCTCCCATTGAAGCTCACCTGTTTGAACAGAATTTTGAAAATTGGCTCCGTGGGGTGCATAGAGGGGCTTCGTGAGCCGGATGCAGCTATATATTGGACAAGTCTGCTTTACAGTATTGCTCCTGCCTTATACTCCAACATTAGCACCCTTGCCTTCAGCTGTGTAGCCCCAGTGCTCTAGAATTCCTTCTCAATCTTTCCATATCTTCATTTTCCACTTCTTTAAGACATTCCTTAAAACGATCTCTGTGACCAAGCATTTAATTAACCCTCTTAATATCATCCTTTGGCATGGCGTCTACTTTTATCTATTACACCGTGTAGCACCTTGGGACATTTTTTTTACAAACGAGGTTCTAGACCACACAGCTCCTTGAGCCTGCTCTGCATTCAATATGATTATGGCTGTTCTTGAGCTTCAAATCTGCTCCCAAAATCCCTTAAATCAAAGCAAAATACTACGGATGCTGGAAACCTGAAAATAAAAACAGAAAATGCTGGAAAAACTCAGCAGGTCTGACAGCATCTTCAGAGCTCTGAAGGAGGGGTCATACAGACTCTAAACATTGGGCACCTTTATCCCCCTATTGGGGGGTCATGCAGTAGCGGGCGCAGACTGCCATTTTACGTGGGTGGGCCAATTAAGGCCTGCCCAACGTGATGTCCGCCCGGAAGCGCTATGCGCTCCCTGTGTGGGCGGGGTTCCCGGAGCCGGGAGTGTGCTCTTTCGTGCATGAGCGAAAGAATGCACAGGTCTCCCTGAGGCAAAGTGCGGCCTCAGGGAGATCAGCTCAAGTGTGAAAACATTATTAAAGGTAGAAAAGAATATTCCTGACGTAACCTCTCATGTGACACTGTCACATGAGCTGGGACATGTTCATTACTTTTATTTAAAAATTTTCCGAACATTTTTAAACCCTCATGAAACATCCCGCCCGAGGATGAAGTTTCATGCATTATTAAGAAGGTTGCCTGGGCAGGCTCATTAATTAGGTAAATTACTTTTTAAAGGCCTTAAGTGACCGCTGAACTGAGAATCTAAATGACGTGGGGTAACATCAGGGCGCGTGCCCGACGTCACCCCATGTCATTTTACGTATCAGCGAGTGGGCCCTACCGCCGCGCGCCAACCAGAAATTGCTGCCCCTTAACTCTGTTTCTCTCCCCACAGATGCTGTCAGACCTGCTGAGTTTTTTCAGCATTTTCTGTTTTAATTTACCCTAAATCCCTTAACTACCCAAGGGAGCAAAAATCTGTCTTTATCAGCCTTAAATGTATTCAACAATGGAGCAGCCGTAACCCTCTGCGGTAGAAAATTCCAAAGATTCAGAACCCTGTAAGTGAAGAAATATCTCCTTTTCTCAGTCCTAAATGATTGGCCCCTTATCCCGAGTCTGTGCCCCCTGCAGTTTTTTCTGATTCATACTATTCCTAATTTTCACCCATACTGATTCTACTTCATGATCTTTAGTGAGAAAGCATCTGACCTCTGATGTCCTTATGTCATCCTTTACTATAAGGGCTATCCCATATCCTTTGCCATTCTATCTTTCTGAAATATTGTTTACCCTTTTATTTCCCAACCTGGATTACCTTGTCACCATGTCTCTGCGATGGCAATTTGATCTAAATTTACCGCTATTTGTGCCACTAATACATCTATCTTATTGCAGATGCTTCGTGTCTTCAGATAAAAAACCTTTCATTTCATTTTCTTCTGCTTCTATTCCCTGCAATGACCGCATTCGCTAATGTACATATTTTGTTAAACTCTGGCCAGGATTTCCCCCTTGGCGATTTGGGGGTGGGGCCCAGTCCGGAGGAATCCCTGACGTCATCCCGGGCCATTTAAATTTTTAGGAAGGCAGGCAGACAGCGAAATCAGCTGTCCGTCCGCCGATCTGTCAATGGCCAACTGAGGCCACTGACAGGCTAGTTAAAGTAATTAAAGACCTGCCTGGCCAACCTTAAGGCTGGCGGACAAGCCAGGAGCCCCAGCAGGTGGGATGAAGTTTCATGTGTGTTTTGAACAAAAATAATAAAGTTTATTTGTTCTTTTTTAACATGTCCCAACTCGTGTGACATTGTCACATGAGGGGGCCATGTTAATAATTTTTTATTGTTTCTATTTTTAAAGTTTTTACCAATGTCTCTATTCCCCCTGAGACAGGACTTTGCCTCAGGGAGAAGTGCATTCTTTCACGCGCATGTGCGAAAGAGCACATTTTGACAGCTTGGGGAATCCGCCCCGCCCCCCAACCCCGCACAGGAAATACATAGTGCTTCCTGCCAGGGATACCGCTGGGCAGGCCTTAATTGGCCTACCCACTTAAAATGGTGACGGGCCCCATTTCAGTGGTGGGGGTCAGCTGCCCGCCCGCCGCCAAGCCAGTGGGGCCCACCCGCCATCCAAGGGCAAAATTCTGCCCTTTGTTCCTTCCTGTCCCATTCTGCTTGTCTTTACCACATCACTATACTGTTCCGATACCTCCACCTTACTCTTTGGATTTCTAAGTCTCCCTTCAGCTGAACCCTCTCCCCACTTTGTTAGTTTAAAGCCCTGTCCACAACCCTAGTTATATGATTGGACAGGACATTGGTCCTAGCCCAGTTCAAGTGGGGCCCATCCCAATGGAACAACTCAATCTTCCTTGAGTACTGATTGCAGTGTCCCATGAATCAAAACCCCTTCTTCCCACATCATTCTTTGAGGCACATATTTAATTATTTAACCTGTTTAACCCTATGCCAACTGGCACATGGCTCAAGTAACAATCCAGAGGTTACCTTTGATGTTCTGCATTTTAATTTGGACCTTAACTCCTCAAATTTTCTGAGTTCTGCTTAAGAATTTTCTTAGCAGAACATTCCTGGTTCTATCTATGTTGTTGGTTCCCACATGGGCTATGACAACTGGAAGCTCCCACTCTAAGTTCCCCTCCAGCCATGAGATGTCCTCAAGCCTGACACCAGACAGGCAACACAACCTTCGGAGCTCCCTGTTTCGGCTGCTGAGAACAGTATCTATCCCCTGACTACATTGTCTCTTATCATTAACACATTCCTCTTCACTCCACCCTCTTGAATGGCATCCTTCACCATGGTGCCATTGTCAGTCCACTCATCCACACAAGTGGCAGCACTTCCATCACTATATGCTGGGTCCCCATACCTGCCTGACCTGCAGTCACACCCTCCCATCCCTGACCACTGGCCAATTCTAAAATATTGCTTATCCCGAGGGGTGTGACTGCCTCCTAGAATAAAGAGTCCAGGTAATTTCCCCCTCCCTGATGCACCACAGTGTCCGAAACTCAGCCTCCAGCTGAGTGATTCTGAGCCGAAGCTCCTCAAGCTTCAGACACTTACTGCAGACATGTTTGCCCTGGATCACACTGGTGTCCAGCAGTTCCCACATTCCGCAGTCGCAACACATCACTCGCCCTGCCATCTTTATTATGTGTTAATTACTTTTCTTTAATTAATTTATAATTAACCAACCTTACAACTTGGAATAACCTTTACTACTGCTAGTGGAACTTAATGCCAGCAATAAAACCTTACAATCATTAATAAATTAAACACTTTTGAAAGATAAAGGAGGAAAATACTCACCAACCAATCAATTATCTGTTTCCCTGTAACCTCATGCTTAATTGCTCCCCTCTCCCACTGTTTTCGGACTCCTCTCACTGTTAATGACCCAGCTCCTCTCGCACTCTCTTGCTCTAAATTGCCCTGCTCCTCTCGCACTCTCTCGCTGTTAATGACCCCGCTCCTCTCGCACTCTCACTGTTAATGGCCTTGCTCCTCTCACACTCTCTCGCTGCTAATGGTCCATAATGTAATGAATCACCCCAAGGCGCTTCACGGAAGCATTGTAAAAGAAATTATGACACCGAGCCACATAATGAGATCTTGGATCAGATGACTGAAAGTTTGTTCAAAAAGGTAGGTTATAAGGAGTGCCTTAAAGGACAAAGGTAACAAGCAGAGAGGGATATTCCAGAGCTTGGGGCCTAGGCAACTGAAGGCATGACCACTAATGGTGCAGCAATTAGAATTGGGGATGCACAAAAGGCCAGAATTAGAGCACCTTGGAGGATACCTTGGAGGAGTGTGGAGCTGCAGATTACAGAGAACAAGAGGGGCAAGGTCATGCAGGGATTTGAAAATAAGGATGAGAATTTTAATATCAAAATGCTGCTTAACTGTGAGTCAATGTAGGTCAGCAAGCACAGGTGTGATAGGGGAATGGAACTTTAAAAGGCCAGCTGCAGTGTTTTGGATGATCTCAAGTTTATGGAGAATGTGGGAGACCATCCAGGATTGTTTTGGAACAGTCGAGTCTACAGGCAGCAAAGGCATGAATAAAGGTAACAGCAGATGAACAGGGGATATTTTGGGAACGATAGGAATGGATGTGGGAGGTGACAACACATTTAAGGGTTTTGGAGAGAAAAGGAAGGTTGGAGATGGGACGGTAGTTGCAAGGACAGTGGGGTCAAGGGTTGGTATCCTGAGGAGAGGAGTGATAATGACAGATTTAAAGAGAGGGACAACTCCTGACAAGAGAGAACCATTTAAGGCTCTGAAGAAGAGTCATACGGACTCGAAACATTAACTCTGTCTTTCTCTCCATGGATGCTGAGTTTTTCCAGCATTTTTTGCTTTTGAGCCATTTACAATATCGGCTAACAGGCAAGTTGTTGGTGTTCTTGGTGGTCGGAGTACAGAGCATTATCAAAGAAAAGTCAATCGAATCTTGATGCAGTTAAAATTTGAACTCTCATTTGCAAGTAAAATTGCATGACATTCCTTTATTTTATAATAAAAAGCTTATAATGCAGCTTCTCATTTAATCCATAGGCCAATTGTACCTCTTGCAAGATTTCATCAAGATTGGAGTATGTTGCATTTTTCCCATTTATGCTCCCACAAGCAGTTTCATTCATGTTCCAATGCAATTCCCACTAAAAGCATCCAGGGGGATGGGGGTGTGATAGATAGATTCTTGACTGTAAGGGGGTCAAGGTTATAGGGGGTAGGAGGAAAGTAGAGTTGAGGCCACAATCAGATTAGCCATGTTTTTATTAAATAGCAGAGGAGGCTCAAGGGACCAAATTTTCTTTGCCTGCTCCTAATTTGTACGCTCATATAAATAGTGGGAATGATAGAAAGTAAACGCAGGTCCTTTGGTAACAAGGGCACTACAGGAGTATAATCACTGCTAGGTATGCATTCCTCCTCCTCCATCATTTGCTTTCCAAGATTTAAGGCACCAGTGGTATCATAGACTTACAAAAATGTTGACCTATGTTTCTGTATAGGGGAAGTGTGTGGCTGAAGGAAGAGGAATAGGCCTGGGCTTCTAGAGTAGAACTTTATATTGTTCCATTTGAATCTGCAGTGGGGCATTGCTGCTCTATCAGTGGTGGGATTCCAATTGTAATATTGACGATTTAGTCCCCGTAACATTACATTTTGTATTGATAGTGATATTACAACAACTTGCATTTATATATCACCTTTAAAGTGTTAAAAATTTCCAATGCGCTTAAAAGGAGCATTATCAGACAAAATTTGAGCCATGTAATGAAATGGTAGTACATTTGACCAACTGCTTGATCTATGAGGTAGGTTTATGCAGCATCTTAAAGGAGGACAGAATGGTAGAGAGGCTTCCATCTTCACAATATTAAAACAGTCCTACTCATTCAATACTGGAGGTTGGACAACTGCTCTCGTGCGTTGCCGATTTCCCTAAACAAGATGGAAATCTCAGCAGATACTAGTCAACTCAGGGTCTCTCAAATTGGATTGGGTGGGTGTAGAAAAGCTCACAGAGGTAAATATTATAATGTTTTTCCGTTGAATTAGAAAGAGTATTTTTTTCTAAGAGTATTTTTTTTCTGAGGTTAGAAAGATTATTTTCTTCTGAGATTATGTTTAAAGCTCTGTTGAAGAGAGATGGATATCTACAGCACAGGGGGAGGCCATTCACCCCATTTCATTTGTGACAGCTGTTTGCAACAGCATTCTAAAATTATTCTTACTGTGCTGGTCTCTCCTTAGAATCTTGCAGTTTACTCTGCTTCAAATATTTATCCAATTGCTCCCTAAAAGATGCAATGGCTACTACCTGAACTATTCCATTAGTAAAACCCTCCATAAATTTTAAAAACCTTTATTAAGTATCCACGGAGCTGGGGATATCTGATGCTGAGGCTGGGGTGTTAAATGTAGAAAAGTACACAAGCCTAAAGCTCAAATACTTATTTACATATAAGATAAAGGAAGGAACAGTAAAATGGAAAACACTAAAATATCGAGATATGACAATAATAGAAAAGGAAATGGCAGAACTGTTAAGTGAACATTTCATTTTGGTTTTCAAAGCAGAAAAAGGACACAATTCATTAAGTGCTAGAATTTACAGGCATGAGTAAAATTGCAATGGATAATCTGATGAGATTGAAGCTACACAGATTTCCAAACCCAAAAGAAATATTTGAGAAAATTGGGGTGTCATCAATTGGAATTTTCAAAAGCTCACTATATTTGAGGTAGGAACTAGAGGATCGGAAGGCTGAAAATAATCGGCGGGATTTCCCGCACCCAACCTGTGATCTTCAGGTCCCGCCACAAGTCAATGGACTTCTGGCTGGGGTGCTACCTTGCCCGCGGAGGGTCCCGCCCATGGTAGGGCCAGAACATCCCGTCCAATGTCTTTTCATGATTCAAAAGAAGGAAGTAGGTCTGATTGGCTTAATGGATTATTCTTTTTCCTATAAAATTACTCGAATCCCCAGGACTGAAATCTCTTTGTTTTCCGATTTGCTAAAGTAAAAGAAAATCTTACCAACAAGGCCCCGAATTAATTTGGCAAATTCTAGAATAGTATGTTCTTCTGGGTTTCCCTGTGAAAAGTAAATATAGTCAGCATTAAAAGAATGGATAAGTTTTTTTAAAAGTTTACACACTGGTGATTTAGATTTGTTACACTTGTTACAATTTCAAAATCTGAGACAATTGTGTTAGTTTTAACTATATTTTCAGTATACTCCTAAAAATATTTAATTGCACATATTTAAAATCTTTCTAGGATTATTACGAATTCATCTTAACTGATGCATCATGAAACACTGATCACATATTTATATATATATATACACATAAATCTCCAGCAGTGCTGCTCTAAGTTACGGGATGCACCGTTTCTATGAAATGCAATATTACACCATGTAAAACACAAAGTATAAGTACGCAGTTGAAAAGTACACTAACTGGGAAGACCAAAAATGTACAATGAACTCGGGAAGATCAAAGCCGTAATTTTTGGCTGCTACAATTTTTGCTACAGACTCCATCCTCTCCGCAGTTATTTGATTGGGCTCAATGAGCTGTGTACACCTTAGGTTTATTTTCTACTTCTCTTTAGCTCTGAAGAAGTCATATGGACTCGAAACGCTAACTCTCTCTCCACAGATGCTGCCAGACCTGCTGAGTTTTTCCGACATTTTCTGTTTTTATCTTAGGTTTACGTTTGACTCAAAAGCAAAGCTTCAAATCCAACTTCATATCTAAACATCAAATAACTTACTTCCACTATAAGAATTGCCAGCTTTTCATCTTTATTGCCACCAAAATTCTCTCTAAAATTTCTGAATATAAGCAACATCACTTCCATCACAAATTTGTTTCATGCATCTGTAGTATTATATTAACGTCCAAATGCACCAATTATCTTTCTGTACTGGTGTCACTTAAATGAAAGACCATTGAATAGATTTATAATAACAAGGGCAGAACAACATAGGATTTATATAAAACCTCTAAATGTAAACAGGAAGTTCCAAGGCACTTCAGTGATATAAGCAGATAGAAATTGATGCTGAACCAAATGAGGTGATCAAAGTTTGGTCAAGGAGGGGGATTTTTAACAAAGGTTTTAAAGGGGGAGATTGAGGTGCAGAGGTGTAAGAGTTTAGTGAAGGAAATTTCAGAGCACAAGACCGACATGGTTGATGGCACAGCCACCTAGTTGGGGTGCAAGGATCAAGGATGCACAAGAGACCAGAGTAAGAGGAAGTGTATGTCCTGGGGCAGAAGAGAAGTTAAGAGCTTGTATGAGGTCACAGAGATAGGTGGTAGCACTACTTTCAGAAAATAGAGGGATCAATACCAAAATATCTAAAATTGGGGAAGCAAAAAATTAGATAATTTTGTATAGACTCATTTCTTTCATAAACAGTGGACAAATGCGGTTCAGCTCATTAAATCTGTACTGGCCATCTTAAAAAGCTATTCACTTAGTCCTATTGCAATGTCCTTTCCAATTCTCTTTTTTCAAAGTTACCCATTTGGAAGCTATTATGAATTCTGCTTCCACAAACATTTCTGATCTGACATTCTAAGTCTGAGGAACCTCTGTGCAAAAGAAAAAACCTCTAGCCTTTCCCTCCATTCTCAATTTCTCAGTTATACCATCACAGGCCAGGGGAAATATTTACCTTATCAAAACTCTTCCTAATTTTAAATACACGAATATTTTCATATTATCCTCATATTCTTCTTTTCAGGATGGCAGCCGGTGACTAGTGGAGTTCCGGAGGGTCAGTGTTGGGACCACAACTTTTCACTTTACTCATTAATGATCTAGATGAAGGAACTGAGGGCATCCTGGCTAAGTTTGCAGATGATACAAAGATAGGTGGAGGAACAGGTAGTATTGAGGTGGCGGAGAGGCTGCAGAAGGATTTGGACAGGTTGAGAGAATGGGGAAAGAAGTGGCAGATGGAATACAACGTGGGGAAGTGTGAGGTTATGCATTTTGGTAGGAAGAATAGAAGCATAGAATATTTTCTAAATGGGAGGAGAATTCAGAAATCTGGAGTGCAAAGGGACTTGGGAGTCCTAGTCCAGGATTCTCTTAAGGTTAACTTGTAGGTTGAGTTGGTAGTTAGGAAGGCAAATGCAATGTTGGCATTTATTTTGAGAGGACTAGAATATAAAAGCAGGGATGTGCTGCTGAAGCTTTATAAGGCTCTGGTCAAACCACATTTAGAATATTATGTGCAATTTTGGGCCCCGTATCTCAGGAAGAATGTGCTGGTCCTGGAGAGGGCCCAGAGGAGGTTCACGAGAATGATCCCAGGAATGAAAGGCTTAACATATGAGGAACGTTTGAGGACTCTGGGTCTATACTTGATGGAGTTTAGAAGGATGAGGGGGGATCTGATTGAAAATTACAGAATACTGAAAGGCCTGGATGGAGCGGACGTGGGGAAGATGTTTCTATTAGTAGGAGAGACTAGGACCCGAGGGCAGGGCCTCAGAGTAAAGGGAAGACCTTTTAGAACAGAGATGAGGAGAAACTTCTTTAGCCAGAGAGTGGTGAATCTATGGAATTCATTGCCACAGAAGGCTGTGGAGGCCAGGCCATTGAGTGTATTTAAGACCGAGATAGATAGGTTCTTGATTGGTAAGGGGATCAAAGGTTACAGGGAGGAGGCAGGAGAATGGGGTTGAGAAACTTATCAGCCATGATTGAATGGCGGAGCAGACTCGATGGGCCGAATGGCCAAATTTCTGCTCCTATGTCTTGTGGACATACCTTAGCATTCTGAGATGCATGCCATCAGGGCAAATTGTCTTTCCATTTTGGTTTCTCCAATTTTATTTCCCTTACCCCATCTGCTCCTTTTGCATCCTTTCATTCTTACTACTGCACACTTATGTGAAAACCAAGACAAGTACTCATGGAGTGTCTCTGCCAATCTTTCATTTTCCAGGGATAGAATTATCCCCACATCAGGGTTGGGGGGGTGGTGGAAGAAGAGTTGAAGAGCGGGTGTGCAGAGGCATGCCTCTGAACGGTGCCCCTAATCGGGAGCACGCCGCCATTTTACATGGGCGAGCCAATTAAGGCCCGCCCGGTGTGACGTCCGCACGGAAGCTCTATACGCTCCCAGTGCGGGCGGGTGGGGGGGTGGAATTCCTTGAGCCAAGAGTGCAGTCTTTCACGCATGCGCACGAAAGAGTGCACTCATCTCCCTGAGGCTAAGTGATGCTTTAGGGAGATCGGTTCTACAGTAAAAAAAATCTTAAAAATAGAGAAAAGAATATTTCCCTGACATGTCCCCTCATGTGACGCTGTCACATGAGTTGGGACATGTCCATCACTTTTAAATTCAGCTTAATTACATTTTTAAAAACCTACATGAAACCTCATCCCGTCCATGGATGAGGTTTCATGCTTTTTCTAATGCCCGCCAGGACTCCTGGCCTGCCTGCTGACCTTAATGTTGGACGGGCAGGTCCATTAATTACTTCAATGACTGTCAATGGCCTCAATTGGATAGTTGATTCTGCTGAGCCCCCGCCTACCTGAAAATTTAAACGGGGCTCGGTGATGTTAGGTGTTCCACCCCCTGCTCGCCGACTGGAAAACCCTGGCCTAGGAAAGATTTCTTTTTCATCTCTATTTAGCATAACTTGCGTGTCCATTTGGTAGCAACACCACTGTAATCAATTGATTGTGTAACATTATGCTAAAAGCACCACCTACAGTTGTAATACTATCAGAAGCAGACCATTCACTGTTTTTAAAATGTAGATCACAAAACTCCTAATCAAGCAGCCATCCAGCATTTATGACAATATCAAACATTTTTCCAGGTATTTTTGTTTTTGTTCTATATATCCAATCTTAAGTTGGAACAGGAATTGCTAGGACATAGGAAGTTTACATACCACGTTCACAGGACTGCTGACATTATTGTTCATCAAAACTACCAATCCATTCACAAGGTCACTGCAAGGAAAATTAAAATATATTAAAATGAACATGCAATGTATTTTCATATGTGGTCTGTGTTAATGATCTGAAAATCGACAATATTATTTTTCAGTACAAATAAACATTTAAATTGAATATAAAAGCATTATAAAATTTTTTAAAAACTTGCATTTTGTAACAACTGTCATAACCACCAGACATCCCAAAGTGTGTTACAGCCAATGAAGTACTTCAGAAATGTATGAAACCGAGTAGATCTGTTAATTACATATCTATTGTATATTAAACATGTTAGAAGGGTCACAACCTTCTATTTCAGAATGCATTGAATAAGTTGATCCTATAAATAATATTTTAAAACCTGCAATACCTATCAAACATGTGGGTGGCACTGTTATAGGAGTCCTCAATGTTAACCTTTGCTAAGGTTAGCAATATCATAACCCTTCATCTCAGGATTAAACCTGCCTGTTTAGTAAATGAGGAATTTGTGCCAGTACAGGCACAAATTATCTTAAAAAAGGGGCATCTTCAATCCAATACATTTCAGGTCATTATTTTAGATCAGGCTTTCCTCAAGGTAATAACACCAGTAATTGTGCAACTTTTTATAATATCAAAATCTCTTAAATGTTTGAAAAATAAGATTTTATCATTCACTCACTACAAGAGGCACTTTTACAGCACCCAACACAGGATATTGCTGAGCGACTTATTCAACTCTTTCCAGTTGGGGTAGGTAAATTCCTTCCATCCCACAGAAGTGCTTTCCCAAACATTTAACTAAGCTACTCTCTTCCCATCCAACACCACCTGCTGAGGAATTTGTCCAAACTTCACCAGCGAAGCATTTTTCCCACAAGGTTCTTTTCCATACTCACTCTTCTAGTTATTTTTCCAAGCCTCATCAACATTGAGGCATGATCTTCAGTTCCCTCACCAATCTCCCTCTCTCAGCGCTCAGCCCCCAACCTTATATTACTGTTTCATTTGCCCTCTACTCCTTATACCACACTCTTCCCTTTTTCCCCTTCCTACACCTTTCCTTCTTGTTCTTCTTGTTTTTGCACCTTACAACTCCTGACAGCCCCCCCCAACCCATTCCACACCTTTGCTACAAAACAATAGTTAGAACAATACAGAAGAAGGTAATTTTTTCCTATCCTAAACAGATAATTTTTGAAATGCAGAATATAAATTTTACCCCAGTAAATTTATTGAAATGCATCCTCTTGTTTAAGTTATTTGAAAGAAAGCTACTGATCAGAAAGTACTAGAAGCTAAAGAATAAGTTCCATCTGCTGTCTGAATGGTATGGATGCAACCAGGAAGATCAGATATACAATACATGCTCTGAAGGCACAATATTTTTAATTATACCTTTTGTTTGAACTCAACCTGAAAAATTAATCTGGTTAGCCTGAAAAAAGCTGATCCTCTCTCTCCAAAAGTGCTACTAGATCTGCTGAGCATTTCCAGAATTTTCTGTTTTTATGTCAGATTTTCAGAATCCACAATATTTTGCTTTTGTATTAGAGCTGAAACTGGAAGCCACCCAATTTTAAATAACAGCCTCAAACTGAACCCCCAAGTGATCTTTCCGGTCCTTAAGGGAGAAGCAAAATCAAAGTGTAACGATGAAGAAGCAACCAAGCCCAAAACTTCCCTCTCCAACAACCCTCTTTTAATGTTGCTGGCAATGGTTGACAATCTGCAATGTGCCAGATCGCTAATGTCACTTGTTCCCCTATCGCTTCAACTGAAAACCTGTGATCACTGGTGAATTAATTCCCTGCAATGAATTGGATGTTGCTAATGCTCATGAAGAAGGGTATGATCTCCTCCAGTTAACTTTGATATTAGGGCTTACTGAAACTTCCTTTAGGGTAAATCCAAGGGCAGGATTTTTGGGTCTTCGGGCAGGCAGGCCCGGGAGTGGCCAGGAAACAGTCCGTCACCTGCGATCGGCCCCCGAACGCGATTTCACACTGGCTGGTCAATTAACGGCCAGCGAACAAGAAAGGCACGCTAGGAAGCTCAGCGCTGCCGGGGTGGGGGCAAAAGGTGTGCAAAGGCAAAAGTGTGCACATGCGCGAGATTGTGCGCACTGAAGGAAGGAGTTGGGGAGTTGAAGAATTGTAAAAATAAAGATTTTGAAAATGTGAAAAAAATGTACCCACATAGGACTCCTCACATGAACATAAACGTAACAAAAATTATGTCAAAACATTTTTAATTTTTAAAAGTATTGTTGGAAACCTCATCCCGCCCATGGATGAAGGTTCCTAAAAAATCCAAAGACAGTCTGGCCGGTTCACCCGCCTGCCAACCGTAAGGTTGGGTGGGCAGTGAAAAGAAGTTTTTAATTAATAGGTTAATTAATTGGCGGGGGGTGCGCTGCCAACTCTTGCGCGCACCTGCCGACCGAAATATCACGCAAGTGCGCGATGACGTCGGGACGCTTGCCTGGCATCATTGTGCACTATATTACGCCTGCCTGCGGAATGTAAAATCCTGCCCCACATTCCCTCTATTCATCGAGAACAAACGAGTGGCCAAGAATACAGATGGGCTGGTTCATTAAATCTCTTCATTTAGTTAACCATTATCCACCCAAATCCTTCCCCTCTTCATGATAATATTTTGAAGAGTTTTCCAGCTTCTCTGTTTTTCAGTCTTTCCTTTCCTCTCTTCTCTCAGTTTCTCCCAATTTCCTGTTCTCTCATTCCTCCCCTCCTGGATCTAATTATCCTCCCAGTTCTTCTAAGTCTTCTTGACCCTAAGAATGGTCTGGATACTTGGTCTTGACTCCTTGCCAACATTTCCATGGGAGTTTTAAATATAATATGCACAAAATTTTCACAAAATAAATGTCGTACATGAAGGTTAATATAGGCCCAAACAATATAATCTATTTGTGAAAGGAAAAAAAGATAGATGCATGAGTGCATACATAGAACACATCCAGAGGTCACACATATCTTACCTTACATATTGGAAAGACCTAGTCTGCGATCCTGAACCATAAACCTGTGAAGACAGTTAAAAAAGTAAATTTAAATATATAACCCATAAATAGTGAAGTTTAGTAACCTGAAGGTATTTTACCAGCCAATAAGAATTCAGAAAATATGTTACTGCACTACTATACAAAAAACATTGGAACAATAAAATAGTACTTAATGGTATAACTGAGACATTAGGAAAGGTTGTCCACTTCAGTCTCTGGAGAGGAGGATGATGCTGGGGACTTGATAAGAGGTCTTTAAGATTACAGATTAAAGAAATTAGATTCAGGAGTGCCAGTACAGGAGCAGCTTAAAGTGTCAAAAGAAAATGGAAAATTTAAGCAAATTCTTATTTGAAAAGTGATGGAATTGCATCCTTTCATATTAATAACCTCTCATTTTTGATTTATCTTAGTAATTTAAAAAATGAGAGTACAGGAGTTGCACGTAGCCTTTTGGCTTGAGTTGGAAATTTTTTCTGGGGGGGGGGAAGCGGGGGAGTGTTGGAGACAGAGTGGGGATAAAGGGTCTGTGCTCAAATTAGCAGGATGTGTCAAGTGGTGTTCCTCAGGTACTTGTTCCGGGGCCTTACATTTTCACATATTTATTAATAACTCTAATGAAGGAAGAGAGAATTGGATATCCAAGTTTACAGGTGGCACTAGATCAGCAGAAACAGCGAGTAGTATAAATAGAGCAGGAGGAAGTTGTAGAGGGACATGGACTAATTAAGTGAGCAAAACTATGGCAGATGGAGTTCAACGTGGGTAAGTGTGAGGTCATCCATTTTCGATCCAAGGCAGATAAATTGCAATATTTTCTAAATGCTGAGAAACTAGGAACTGTAAAGGTACAGAGATTTGGGAGTCCAAGTAAAAACATCAGTTAAGGCTAACAGGAAGCTATGAGAAGAAATCACCAAGGTCAATTAACGGGTTGCTAAGAAGGATGATTGAGGACAGGATCCTGAATATTTCAGAAATAGTTAGATGAAGTAATGGGAAGGTATATAAGGTTGATATCTTGGAAAGATGGGATCAAATGAACAAACTCATTTTGTGATCAATGGCTGCATGAATTGATTTAATCGGATCAAACAACACACCTTATGGGCGATAAGTGAAAATTTTGCAGTTTAAATCTAAAAAAAATTAGTCAATCTCCGAGATATCTATATTCATCTAATTCCAGCTTCTTGAACATCCCTGATTTTAACTGCTCCATCATTGGTAGCCGTGCCTTAAGATGCCTGGGCCCTAAGTTCTGGAGTTCTCTTCCTAAACCTCTCCAACTTTACCTCACTTTCTTCCTTTAAGAAATTCCTTAAAACCTACCTCATTGACCAAACTTTAGGCCATTTGCCCTGATATCACCTATGTGGCTCAGCATCTAATGCTACTTTATAGCACTCCCGTGAAGCGCCATGGGATGTTTTATTATGTTAAAGTCACTTTATAAATATAACTTGATGTTGTTTAAAACTGCCATGTTGGACATTTGATTGCACAGGACAGTGTTATATTGAAGGACCGCTGTACTTACATTGCAGGTAAAGTATCTTCTTTTCTTTAGTTTTAAATAATTTTTGCTACTTTGTATTAATGTCCTCATTGTTTCATCAAAGATCAAACTACATAACTTGTGCATATTCACTTTGTCCACACCTATCATTTGATTGACCTAACTCAACTCTCTTCTTAATCATCTTTTATATAATGACAAATCTAGATTCTACTTTGCTTAGTGGAATTATGTCTCTTCCTAGAATTACTGTTCTTGTCAGAGCCCTCTCCATCTTTTAATATTAAGATACCTAAATTTGAACGGAGGATCCCATTGTGGCCTTTCAATTGTTGTGAAGGGCCAAAATAATCTGTTTTATGTACTCACCGAGCTACATATCTTGACATAATCAGCAAATTTGATGATTGCTATTATCTTTCTTTTTATTCTTATCAGAATGTAAACAGCAAGGGCCCAATAACACCATGTAAAACTCTTCTTGGAATTGCTCCTTAGGAGTAATCTTGCTGTGCAGTATCATTAAACTCAAATAACTTTTTTTACAGGGTAACCCAGTGTTCACACAGAACATGCCTGAGGTGAACAGCCCAGGAATTCTCATTGGTTATATTTGGTACTGTTTTTATCCATCATTTTTCAACAGAAAGGGTTTGGAAATAACCACTTTTGAATATATAACTTTTATATCATGTTTATAAATAAGCACTGTGATGACTGGTGGTTAAAACATTAATGACACAAGCCATTGGATGTTGTTTCCCCAAAGGTTTATAGGAAATTGAACATTTCATTCATCTGTCTCAGCAATCAATAAACAATGCACATCCATTTTGTTGGGAAATTTCTGTTCCTTTCAGGCTGTTTTATTTCACCTCCCCTTGTTCACAATGACAGGTTTTGAAATTAGAAAGTGACAAGGTCAAGCTTTTGACAGATCCAGAAAAAAAGTGCAGGATATTTATTTTTTTTAAAAGGAGTTATTTTGTTTAAGCCAAGAAGGATCATCCACTGATGTGGGGAAGCATGCCAGGCACTGGAAGAATAAAAAAAAAAGCTAATAATTAAGGCTAAAATTTTCAACCTTCAATAGCGCATTTATCAAATATATGTACAAGATCAATAAAACAAGCCTTCGAAAACAGGGAAGTGCTCCAATCTTCCTCGAACTAGAGGTATGCAGAGAACATGGATGACTGAATGCTTTATAAACATATAAATATTTTTCCTCTATATACCATATTTCTTTTTCACAAAATAATAGCTCATGACAAAGCTATGTGGATTAGTGACATTTCAGCTTTATACATATTAAAGGTTAACTCACATACTAACTATTGATTTGGTTTAACAGGTTGGTCTTTCCTGAAAAATCTCCAATAGAATAATGGTAACTCTGCATAAATGCTATCTGGAGGTAGCTGATGAGCACCTTGTTGCAGAAGGCAAAAAAAAACGTAGATTTAGAAAGCTTTTGCCTAATTCATGTAGTGATTATGTTACTGGAGTAATGATCTCACCACGGCAGATGGGAAATTTAAATTCAGTTAATTAATTAAATAAGTCTGGAATAATAAACAAGTATTGACAATCCCATCGGGTTTACAACTTTCATTTAGGGGAAGACATCTGCCAATCTTTACATGGTTTAGCCTATTTGTAACTTCAGACCCATTGCAATGTCAATGACTTTTAACTGCCCTCTGAAACTGCCATGACATTGCATAAGAATAAAACTGAATGGACTCCCAGCATTGACCTAGGATTTGAAAAGGACAAAGGCAAATTCAGCCCAGTTGACCCTGCAAAGTCCTCCTCACTAACATGGGGACTTTTGTCAATATTGGGAGAGCTGCTCCACAGACTAATCAAGCAACAGCCTGCAATAGTCATACTCACAGAATCATAGCTTTCAGCCAATGTCCCAGGCTCAATCAGAATCCCTGGGTATGTCCCAACTTATCACCAGGACAAATGCACCACAGGTGGCAGCACAATGGTATGCAGTCACAAGAGATTGGGCCTGGGACTCAATATTGACTCCAGACCCCAAGGAGTTGCATGGCATCAGGTTTTTTTAAATAATTAATTTACAAGATGTGGACATCACTGGCTAGACCAGCATTTATTGCCCATTGCTAATGGCCTTTGAGAAGGTGGTGGTGAGTTGCCTTCTTGAATCACTGCAGTCCCTGTGGAGGTACACCCACAGTGCTGATGGGGAGGGAGTTCCAGGATTTTGACTCAGCAACAGTGAAGAAACAGCGATATATTTCCAAGTCAGGATGGAGAGTGGCTTGGGGGGAACTTCCAGGTGGTGGTGTTCCCATGTGTCTGCTGCCCTTGTTCTTCTAGATGGTAGCAGTCGTGGGTTTGGAAGGTGCTGCCTGAGCAGCCTTGGTGAGTTTCTGCAGTGCACCTTGTAGATGGTACACACACTGCTCTCACTGCTTGTCAGTGGTGGAGGGAGTGAATGTTTGTGGAACGGGTGCCAATCAAGCGGGCTGCTTTGTTCTGGATGGTATCAAGCTTCTTGAGTGTTGTTGGAGCTGCACTCATCCAGTCGAGTGGACAGCATTCCACCACACTTCTGACTTGTGCATTTTAGATGGTGGACAGGCTTTGGGGGGGGTCAGGAGTTGAGTTACTCGCTTCAGGATTCCTCACTTCTGACCTGCTCTTGTAGCCATAGTATTTATAAGGCTAGTCCAGTTCAGTTTCTGATCAATGGTAACCCCCAGGATGCTGATAGTGGAGGATTCAGCGATGGTGATGTAATTGCATGTCAATGCCAATGGTTAGATTCTCTCTCGTTGGCAAGGAAACCTCCTGTCGATTACCTACTATCAACCTCCCACAGCTGATTATCAGTACTCCTCCCTGTTAAACACCAGTTAGAAGCACTGAGAATAGCAGGTTAAAAAAGGTACTCCGGGTGGAGGACTTCAATGTCCATCACCAAGAGAGGTTTTGTAGCACCACTACTGATTGAGCTGGCCAAGATGTGAAGGACATAGCTACAAAGCTGGGGTAGTGACAGGTGGTGAGAGAACATACATGAGGGAAAGCCTATTTGACTTCAACCTCACCAATAAGGGGAAGCGGTAGCATGGTGGTATTGTCGCTAGACTAGTAATCCAGAGACCCAGGGTGATGCTCTGGGGGCCCCAAGTTCAAATCCCGCCACGGCAGATGGTGGAATTTGAATTCAATTGAATTTAATTTGAATTAAAAGTATAATGATGACAATGAAACCATTGTTGATTGTTGTAAAAACCCATCTGGTTCACTTATATGTCATACTTGCCTGGTCTGGCCTATATGTGACTCCAGACCCACAGCAACGTGGTTGACTCTTAACTGCCCCCTGAACAAAGGCAATTAGGGATGGGCAATAAATGTTGGCCTAGCCAGCAACGCCCACATCCTATTTTATTTAGGGGAGTTGGTGGTGTAATGGTATTGTCACTGGACTAGTAATCCAGCAACTCAGGTTCAATAAAAAAACGTGGAATTAAAAGTCAAATGATGACCATGAATATATCGTTGATTGTCATAAAAACCCACCTGGTTCACTAATGTCCTTTAGGGAAGGGAATCAGCTATCCTTCCCTGGTCTGGCCTACATATGACTCCAAACCCACAGTAATGTGTTTGACTCTTAAATGTCCCCTGA
Source organism: Carcharodon carcharias (assembly GCF_017639515.1). Lineage (NCBI taxonomy): Eukaryota > Metazoa > Chordata > Chondrichthyes > Lamniformes > Lamnidae > Carcharodon > Carcharodon carcharias. Next base: position 70,332,828 of record NC_054477.1, on the reverse strand, counting down.
AATGGCCTAGCAAGCCACTCAGTTCTCAAAGGAAATTAGGGATGGGCAATAAATGCTTGTCTAGCCAGTGATGCCCACATCCCATGAATGAATCAAAAAAAAATCTATTATAGGTGCATCTGCGTTGGTCGGAATGATCATCACACACCCTTTATGAAGAAAAATACTGGCAGCTGAAAGCTGGACACCGATGAGATGCTATGGACAATCAGCAGCAGCAGAATTGTAACATCAAAATCCAATATATCCCTCACATCATTGCCATCATGCTAGGGGATCAACCCTGGTTTAATGGAAAGTGCAGTAGAGCATACTAGGAGTGGTACTAGAAGTAACGGAAAATAAGGTGCCAAGCTCTTGAAGTTGTAAGACAGGACTAGATCCATGCTAAAAAGCAGAATCAACATGTTATAGATAGAGCTAAGTTATTCCACAACCTACGACATTCAGTTATCAATGGTCGTGGGCGATGAAACAACTAATGGGAGGAGGTGGCTAACTGTATATTTAAAGCTAGCAGAGCCCAGCACCAGAGTGCTAAAGACCAGACTGCTGTCTTTACACCCATCTTCAGTCAGATGTGCCGATTGGATGATCCATCTCGGCTAAGTCCTGAGGTCTCCATCAACACAGAAGCCAGTCTTCAGCCAATTCAATTGACTCTACGTGATAAAAAACAAAGGCTATGGGCACCAACAACATCTCTGCTGCAGTGAAGGCTTGTAATTCAAAACAAGCTACCCGTCTAGCTAAGTTGTTCCAGTTCAGCTACAACAGTCATCTAACCGAAAAAAGTGGAAAAAAGACTAGGTACATACTGTCCACAGAAAGCAGGACCAAGCCAACTTGGCTAATTTCCACCTCATCAGTCTACTCTCAATCATCTGAAAAGTAATGGAAAGCGTCTTTGACAGTGCTATCAAGCAGCACTTGCTCATCAATAAGCCGCTTACCATTGGAAAGTTTGGGTTGGGCTCCAGGCCTCATTACAGCTTTGATCCAAACACTGACAAAAGAATTCAGGAGGCAAGGCAAGAGTGACAGTCTTCGACATCCAGGCAACATTCGATCGAGTGCGGCATCAAGGTGCCACATTAAATTAGAAATCACTGGGGATCGATTGGGTGGGTGGGGGGGGCGGGGGGGGGGGGGGGGGGCGGCGGGGGTCAGTGGAATCTCACCACTGGTTGCAGTCAAACCTAGCACGATAGCAATGGTTGTGGCTGTTGGAGGCCCATTAGCTCAGTTCCAGGATATTATTACAGGAGTTCCTTAGGGCAGCGCCCTAGGCCTAACTAGCTTCAACGATTTCTTAAAAATGATCTTCCTTCCTTGACAAGGTTACAAACGTGGATATTTGCTGATGATTGTAGTGTTCAGCTGCATTCACTGCTCTTCAGCTAACAGAGCAGTCTGTGCCCACATACAGCATGATCCGGACAACATTTAAGCTTGAATAGTTAAGCTGGAACTAAGTGTCAGGTAATAACTATTTTTTCAACAAGAGAATATCCAAACACCTTCCCTTGACATTGATTGGCATTACCATAATTGAATTCCCCATTACCTTGGGGGTCACCACTGACCAGAAACTTAATTGGACTAGCCATACAAATACTGTGGCTACAAGAAATCAGAAGCTGGCTAATCTGTTGAAAGTGGCTCAACTCCTGATTCGCCAAAGCCTTGCCTGAATGAATAAAAAGCCCATCACCCAGGACAAAGTGGTCCTGGCACGCCATCCACCACATTAAATATTCACTTCCTCCACACTGATGCACCATGGCTGCAACATGCACCAATTACAAGAGGCACTGCTGCAACTTGCCAAGCCATCTTCGATGGTACCAAAAACCACACCCTTTACCACCTTGAAGGACAACGGCAACAAGTGCACAAGGACAAGATCAGCTGCAAGTTCCCCTCCAAATCTCGCACCATCCTGACTTGGAACTAGATCACCACTCCTTAATTGTCGTTGAGTCAAAATCCTGGAACCCCCTCCTAGCATTGCTGCAGCAGTACCTTCCCAGCACGACTGCAGCAGTTCAAAGTAATGGCTCATCACCGTGTTCTCAAGGACAATTAGGGATGAGTAATAAACGTAGCGCTGCTCACATCCTGTGAATGAATAAAAAAAACTCATATGATCATATTCTTAGACTATTTTGTTTTGGCAAAGGAATGTAATGAAAGTGAGTGGAAACGGAGTGCATGCAAAAAGTGTAAAAGTTGGATGTTTTGAATGAGTGAGAATGTGGTGCAGCCTTCTGATTCTAACACTTGCAAATAAAATTTAATTTGATCTATCTATATTTTAAACAGGATCAAGTATAAGCTAAGTTCATTACATGCACAAACTTTAATTGATTAAATATTGCAAGTTTAGATAGGGATGGCAGTGCATGTAGTGTGCTGCAACTGTAGCTTGTGAAAAGCACTGCTATTGGGACAACTTTTTTTGCATTAAGTGTCTGCATTTCAAGGAATTTCAGTTCAGAGGTGCAAACATTGTGAGGAATCAGGGAGGGGTAGAGTTACCTGGACACTTTGATCAAGACTGTAAGATTATCAGTCAGGTTCGCAGTATGGCTGACCTATGCATGCCAGAAGCTACGTCAATTCAAACAGGGCCTCGTCCTTTGCAAAGAGAAAGAGCATGTCCACGCATTGCACCTTTTTCAACTAAAGAAAAGCTTGGAGGACGGTCATTCATTGGTTCATTCCCCATGGCAATGCCTTGGCCAAGTCAATCTTCCTGGCTTGAATTTGAATAGAAGCTTGGCACAGTTAACCGTTCCCTAGTTCATTCTCCATGGCAATACCTCTATCAATCAGAGTTCACTTGCCAATCAATCAGCACTCTCTTCTCATGCAGTATAATTTTTTAAAAATTCATTTACGGGATTTGGGCTTTGCTGGCTAGGCCAGCATTTATGGCCTGTTGCTAATTGCCTCTGAGAAGGTGGTGATAAGCTGCCTTCTTGAACCTCTGCAGTCCATGTGGTGTAGTTAAACCCACAGTGCTGTTAGGGAGGGAGTTCCAGGATTTTGACCCAGCGACAGTGAAGGAATGGTGATATATTTCCAAGTCAGGATGTTGAGTGGCTTGGAGGGGAATTTCCAGGTAGTGGTGTTCCCATATATCTGCTGCTCTTGTCCTTCTAGATGGTGGTGAGAGTGGGTTTGGAAGATGCTGCCTAAGGAGCTTTGGTGAGTTTCTGCAGTGCATCTTGTAGATGGTACACACTGCTGCCATTGTTCATCAGTGGTGGAAGGAGTGAATGTTTGCGGAAGGGGTGCCAATCAAATGGGCTGCTTTGCCCTGCTTGGTGTCAAACTTCTTGAGCATTGTTGGAGCTGCACTCATCCAGGCAAGTATTCCATCACACCCAGGACTTGTGCCTTGCAAATGGTGGATAGACTTTGAAGAGTCAGGAGGTGGGTTACTGGCCACAGGATTCCCACCCTCTGACATGTTCTTGTAGCCACAGTATTTATATGGCTAGTCCAGCTCAGTTTCTGGTCAATGGCAGCCCCCAGGGTGTTGATAGTGGGGGATTTAGCGATGGTAATGCCATTGAATGTCATGGGATGATGGTTAGATTCTCTCTTGTTGGACATGGTCATTGCCTGGCAGTTGTGTGGCACAAATGTTACTTGCCACTTGTCAGCCCAAACCTGGATACTGTCCATGTCTCGCTGCATTTGGACATGGACTGCATCAGTGTCTGAGGAGTCACAAATGGTGCTGACCATTATGCAATCATCAACGAACATCCCCCACTTCTGAAACAAAAACAGAAAATGCTAGAAAAACTCAGCAGGTCTAACAGCATCTGTGGAGATAAAAAAACAAGAGTTAACATTTCGAGTCCTTATGACTCTTCTTCAGAGCTAACGAGAAGTAAAAATGTAATGAAATTTACACTATTTAAGGGGAGTGGAGCAGGTGAAACTGGATAGAAGGCCAGAGATAGGTAGAGGCAAAGGAGAGATTTCCAGGGATGTCATGGACAAAAGGAATGTTAATGATAGTGATACTGGCTAAAGGAGGTGCTGATGGTGGTATTAAGGACAGAAAGCAGAATGTGATAATAGCAGGACAAGGGTAAGCACTCTGGAGAGAACAACATGAACAAGTGACAGGTGGCCCTTGTGGGGGTGGGGTGGGGACGATGGTGGGAAAAAACGATTGGAAACGGGATAAAATAGGGGGATAAAACAATGAATAAAAATGAAAATAAATAAATAAAAATAAATAAGAAAATGAAAATAAAATTGAGGAAAACATTATTTTTTTTATCCACAAATGATTTTTTAAATGATGAGAAGCTATTAAATAAATGTTGGTGTTCAGATGAATTTGGGTGCCCTTGTACATGTAATACAAAGTTAAAGTGCATATACAGCAAGCAATTAGGAAGGTAAATGGAATGTTGGCCTTTATTGCTAGGGGATTGGAATACAGAGCAAGGAAATCTTGCTGCAATTGTAAGTGGCTTTGCTGAGACCACACCTAGAGACTGTGCAGTTTTTGTTTCTGTACCCAAGAAAGGATGCATTTGCCTTACAGGTAATGCAACAAAGGTTCATTGGTCAATCTCCTGGAATGCCCCCACCTAACACTATCATGGGAGAAGCATCACCTTAAAGATTTCAGAAGTTCAAGTAGCTTATGAAAATCTCAGGGAAACCATGGATGGGATGAGTTGTCTCTATCCAGAGAACAAAAAAAAAAAAATGCCTGCTTAAGGAATCTGGTCAGTGACCCCCACATTCTGAAAATCAATAAAAACTGCTCCTCCAATGATAATTTTGAGGGTATAATACAGCAACACAATGATCTGGTTAAAATGTACCAGAACAATTTAAGATGGCATTCTAGCCTTTTCATTATCTATCCAATTGAACTTCACATTAACAGAAGCATTTTCTTCTCCATTGGGAGTCCCACAAAAACTGCTAAAAGGCTGAAGGGAAAGGTGATCTGAGCATTTACTTGTCTTTTAGCAGGTGTCTCAGTTTTGTTTGTAGTCTATTATGTGTGACACGCTCTTGTTTCAGCATTATGCCACTGCTGATTGAGACATGGTCTCAATTGGGGGATAAGTCTGCTTTATACACACAACAGGCTTGGGTTTGAGTTAACCATGTGCAGAGTTTTTGTGTTGTTCTAGCCCAGTATCCTGGGCCAACAGTGCTGTGAAACTGACCTCAGCACCATGCTGGGAAACCACAGAAACAGAGAGGGGGTGGGGAAAGTTGCCAATGACACTTACCCGCCAGGTCTGATGATGCCTCAGTCCTGCTCCCCCAATGCTGCACGTGAGTTGGCACCTATGCCCACAGTATCAAATTTAACTTCCTTTGTCTGGAAGGTGCGGGTGACAAGAGGACTGAAAAAGAGAGGTGGCCACCTAAACAGCAAGTGGGAGAAAGGTGTGTTTATTTTTGAGTGGGCAAACTGGATTATTCAACATTTATTGTGGCAGAGCAGCAAAATGGATTGTTTATATGAAGGGACTTTAAAAAAAAAGTTGGAAAATTTAATTCTAGCAATTCCTTTGTTAAAGGATAGGCCAAATGTTATTCATTTCACTAAAATGAAAATTTGGAAATAGGAAGTTAATTCTAAAATCTCTAGATATTGTAAGAAACCCCCTTAGAATCATGTCCTCAATGATTTTCTAAAAAGACTTAAGTTGCCACTAATGCTTACAACATTAATCATGCATGCCTAGTTCTATTAGATTACACAGCACCATATTGGCAAAAAAACTGTTCATATTGTTAGGAGTGGTCAGTAATTTAGTTTTGACAAAAGCTGTAAACCACATTACTAATTGTCAGGCAAAATAATCGTTCCGCTCTAATCCGACCTAAGATACAAATAGAGCAGAAACCTAGTACCTGCTATACATCTTTATACAATGAGAAATAAAAGAAACCTGGAAAAGAACCATAATAATTCAATAAGGTGTACAGATTAACACTCTGAAGTGCAAGCACAAGTTGAATCCATTCTTCGTATTTTTAAATATATGGTATAAAAATATTCACAAATTGTACTCACTGTCAGACTTTCTCCCTGGAGAGCCTGCAGAATAAAGTTACTCACTACTCTGCCATCATTCATATGCATTCGAGGACCAAATGTATTGAATATTCTTGCAACTCGAACTTCTACTCCTTCCTGCAACATGCAGATTAAAAGATTCTGTGCTTTAAAATCAAGGTATTATTAAGGAAATAAGTAAGATTAAAATACTCTGTATAGATTGAACAAAATTAATTAAATCCACATTAGCCTGTTTGGATTAGCTATTAATTAATTTATGGATTATTTCAAAAACTGGACACCAAATAACATCAAACACAGCTGCTGCAAGGAAAATCACATTGGAGAAAAAAAAAATCTATCTGAACAAGTCATGGCAGAGCTGAAGGACATAGTATGACCGAAACTAAAGGGATTATATTCAGTGCAGAATAATTAGATAACGTTAAGCACTCTGAAGCCTGTGAATTCCAATTTCCAATACCTTGCATTATTAGTTTGGACAAGATACCAATGTGGATGTTAGCTAAAATTAACCAAATCCATGCCTCAACCAGCAGTAACAAATTGATTAAGATTTCTGAAGCATAAGAGTTTAAGGATTTTTCCCACCAAAAAGAAGTAAAGCAGCATGAATGATGACGCAGAAAAAAAACAAGAGTTATCTTAAGTGGAAATGGGGGCCACAAGACATCAATGCTTAAAACTGCACATCAGCTCAATCGTATGAGCAAACATCTACAAATTTATATTCCTGGAATCACTGACATTATATGAATATAGTTAGATTATTAATCTAACATCTCTAAATGCTAGTGGCATTTTTTCTGCCAAAGTTCTGTGAACATCAGTGTGAAAGTGAAATTATCTTCAATGATAGTTTTAGAAAACTATGTGGCATAGAATACAAGACAAATAAGTACAAGAGTTTTTTGCAGATGCTTTCCAGGATTAATCTTCAGTGCTTAAAACTTAAACTCTCTCGTAAAAACGTTATTAAAAACTTAACAGTTAAAATAGAACACAGCCTTCTGAAATCAAATAATGAATACCTGGCACCAGGATATCTAACTATATTAAATAAGGGTTGAATCTACTGACATACAAACTAAGAACCTGCAAACTATCAAATCACTCAAAGTGCTATAAATTATTGTTTAAAAAGAAGTTACTGATCTCAAAGTGTACTGCCCAGAGTTCAAAATTTAATAAGCACATTACAACTTAGTTTTCTGGTTAGCTAGCTGTATGTCTGAGGTATGCACTAACCTGCTTCATGTAGGCATAACACATGGTTTCAGCTACTCTTTTTCCCTCATCATAGCAGGCTCTTGGACCAATAGGATTCACATGGCCCCAGTAATCTTCACGTTGTGGGTGCACTTCTGGATCTTTAAATTTTTTTTAAAAGTAGTTTTATAATTTTAAAAAAGCACAATAAATAACCTTAAAACTTCATAACAATTGAGGACTAGGTTCACACATATACCTAATAAGCAACTCTCTGCTGGACCCAAGTAATTGTGAATGATCCAGACACCATCAAGGTAGATGAAGGAGCTACTTGGGTGGACAATAGGCACCATAGTAACTTTACATTTGACTCAGGAAAAAGCACAATCAAGTGATGAGAGGTAGTCCTTTCAACCTGAAGCCCTTAACTAAGCTCAAAGAAATTACCTAGTTAAACCAGAATGCGCACTCAGTAGGGATCATGTAGAGAGTATTGCGCTTACACACAGGCACTTTGTGATTCGTTAACTTAGCATGGACTACTGTGTCACGTCAAATCACATATTGGAAAGTCACATTAGTTTATTTACTAATTTTCTGAAGGAGTCAGCTGTAGAACCTGCTTCACAGCCCAATGTTATTCATTTGACATGGGGGGTCAGCAAAAATGGAACAACTCTGAGGACTATTAGGTTTAAACTTCTGAGAAGAGAGCATCAAGTAAAACACAGGGCAGCAGAAAAGGTGAGCAAAGAACTGACCCATGCCAAGCCAGAATGACGATAGCAATTCGTCGGCCACTGCAGCATCAACTGTGATGCCAGCAGCTGCATTGTCACCTGTTGATCCAGTAGAGAGATTAAAGGCTATCTCTACCCCAAGCATCAGTGATAGCCATCTCTCCCATTACCTTCTTTCATTACGATTAGCACCTAAAAGCAGCTCTGGTTTAGACAGCAGGATTCATGCCCCATACATAGTCATAAAAGGGAAGCAACGGAAAAAGCACACATTTATAATCACTGTTAGGGCAATAACTTAATTAATCGACCCATTTCCACTTTGCTCTGAGAATTCATTTTTAATGGGACAGGTTTTTGCAGATGAATGGATGGTCTGAAGTAGAGAATAACAGGGGGCTTACTGCCTGAAGAGTCATTTCACTGGGAATGAACATGCAGCAATGTTTCTGCTGGGGCAGCTATGACATTTAATTAAATTCTCAGATTCAGCTTCCTGGATGCAGCTCTGGTTCACTGTTATTGGTTTCCTCAGGCAACCTTCCCCCTTCCACTTACTGATTGGTGACTCTTCTGAAAGTAAACCTGTGTAGCACTGAAAATTTTGAAGACTTTTGGGAGGAGTTGTATAACAGGATATGCTCAGCAGAATCTTTATATCAGTTTGCTATTAATCAGATCTATTTTAATCCTTAAGGCATGTGCCTCACTGTTGACGTAAGTTGCAGTTAATTGGCTTTATACTGACAGCTGAACCACGGCTCAAGGTGGTATCATTGGTCCAAAAGATCGATCCATTTTTATCTTGATTTTCTGTTAAATAATGCTGGGAATATAGGCTGGCATAATATAAATGCTTTGAGACAATTCTCAGATATCTGGCATCCACCGTCACATACAATTTACAAGTTGATTGAATGTAATTCCCTATTTATAAAAGCTATTCCATGAATGAAAGATGGCAGCAAGTCTTCACAGGTCCAATGATTTCCTGCACAAATTTTAGGATGTCTGGGTTTCCAAGAGTGCAAAGTATTGGCAAAAAGCATTTGGAAAAGAGAAATTGTTTAGTCTGGTAAACAAGACTTCAGGTGTTTGCAGCACAGCACTGCAGATTTACTGCTTGAAAACAGGTAGTTGCATTGAAGTTCAAAGCAATGGTTACTTTTGTAGCTATTGGAAGAACAGTGCCAGTTCAAATGAAGTTTGCAGGTCAGACTGTAGAAGATAAGACAGGTCTGTGAATGCATCCTTGGCAGAGGAGGCTGATGACCTCAGACACGCCCAAGAAACTGCCAGAATTGAGGGAGACATTTCCTTGGGCAGCAGTGGCTTGGGGTACATTACCTCAAATTTAAGTGGATCTGCTTTAGCACATTTTTTTAGAATACCTACTCTTTTAATTTCCATATGGCAAGAGGAATTACCAAAGAAATGCCCATCATCGCTGTTTATAGTGTGCAAATCAAAAGCTATACTCCACATAGTGGTAAAGTAAGGAGGTGACAAAGGAAAGGAAAAAACCTAAAAAAAAAACTAAAATAGAGATAAAAAAGGACAAAGAAAACATAAAAGGCCAAATGAAAGCAACAACCTGCCTAGAAAGAGTAAATTGCTTTTTTGTCTCTAATAAGGTCGAACTAGAATCATGAGATGCCACTGACAGCAGCACAGCCCATTGGGGAAACAATCTGTATAATCCTGGCTACGAGTAAGTACAAGGCCTACTTCAGGGATTTTCTGCCTGTGATGTCTTTGACATTTTCTCATTCTGAATTTTATGATGTAAATACGGAGAATGGTCATGTATTTAAAATGTCAAGTTTGACAATATTTTTTCTTCTTAGCTTCCTTTACCACGCCAATCTAATACTCAAGGAAAAAACTCAAAAGTCTATAGTACTCCCAGAGATTTCTGTTGTTTTTGCAAGCTATCTTTAAGCAGACAAGTCAGGAAACTTAATATCTTTGACAAGAAAATAAGTCTTTGGACCAACAGGCCAAAAGCAGAGCACTGTTTTGGACAAAAGTACCTCTCACGAGAGAGTGAGTAGCAAGGAGATTGATGCCAATAGCAAATAAAAGTGAAAAAGGACACTAAGGGCAGGGTTTTCGGGTTGTCGGGCAGGTGGGTCCAGGAGCGGCCAGGAAATGGTCCGCCGCCCAGAATTGGTCTCCGACCGCGATTTCACGCTGGCTGCCCAATTAATGGTTAGCCAGCGTGAAAGGCGCACTGAGAACCTAATTGCTGCTAGGGTGGGGGTGGGGGTGGGAGGAGTGCGAACGCAAAAGTCTGCACAAGCGCAGGGTGATGCACACTGAAAGCTCCCTGAAGGCAGGGAGCTACCTCAGGGAGCTGAACAATTTTAAAATCAAAAATAAAGATTTTTAAAGTCTGAAAAAAATGTCCCGACATGGGACTCACTCACACAACATAAACATAATAAAAATTCTGCTCAAAAATTTATATTTATTTTTTATTTAATTGTGGAAACCTTATCCTGCCCGTGGATGAGGTTTCCTAAAAAATCAAAAGGCCGCCTGGCCGATTCGCCCACCTGTCAAATGTAAGATGGGGCGGGCCACGAAAAATAGTTTTTAATCAATACGTTAATGGCCTTAATAGGCCTAATTGTTGGTGGGCGCACCGCCGACTCTCACACGTGCTCGCTGACCGAAATATCACGCAATTATGTCAGGAGGCTCACCCAATGTCATCGTGCATTATTTTATGCTCGATTAGGTTGGGAGGGCAGAGGCGCAAGGGATGTAAAATCCTGCCCTAAATGTGGGAGGTGGTCATGTTAATTCCAACACATGACATCCTGAATGGAAACTGCTAATTTGCTATCTCCATTCATGTCATAGGGAGGTGCAAAGTTCGACAGAAAATTTCCACTTATAGACTTCCTCTTACCAACAAACCTAATGCACAAAGCAGGGTAAAACGAGGGGACTGAGGGGCATTAACAGCATATAGGTTTTTTTAAATATTTAGGATTACTAGACAATTCAGAACAATTAAGTTCTCCTTTACGATTAAAATATTATTGGATAAGTATATCCATGATGCATGACGTGGTATTCTGATAATTCTGATCATCCATTACATGATGACGGACAAAAGCCTGATACTGTAGAATGTAACTAAATATATATTTCACATAAAAAGGTATAGATTACTGTGGTTATGAAGACAGGCAGTGAAAGAGCAAGCATAAATTGGCCCTTACCTCCATATACCTCAGAGGTGGAAGCTAACAGGAGGCGTGCACCAACACGTTTTGCTAATCCTATGAAAAAACAAAAACTATTTATTTATTTAAATAATTGCTAAGTGAAATAAAACGAAGAGAACACTTTTTATTTTACAAGTATATTTGTTGAGAAATTGGGAAAGGGCGACATAGCGGGCCTAATTGGATAGCTGTATCAAAGAATTGGCACAGGCATGATGGGGCAAATGACCTCTTTCTGCACTGTAAGAAATTATGACTAATACAGGAAGTCACTACAGATTTTGATTTGAAACAGTTCATTTTACAGATTAAGATCAAATGGATGACATTAGCATTAAAAATGGATTTTAAGAATTAAAATATATATTTGTTTTTCCTTGCCAATTTCCCCCTCTCCACCTTTTCTGTAGGCATTAAGTTGTTATGGAGTGCAGCTCCATAGGTGGTTGTTGTCTAAACAGTTGAACTTTAAATGTCATGGTGAGCTTTGACAGAGAGTTGGCAGGTTACTTGATAGTGGTGCATCAGAGCTGAGTTTCGGCCTGCCTGTTGTCTACAAACTGCTTTCTGAACAGAGGATCCTGGAAGAACCCTAATTCAAGGCTCTATGTCAACTGCAAAACTCCTACTGCCATCGTGGCTAAAATCAGTTTATTAGTTGAAAGAGGAGAACAAATCTTGACCTTTTACGTTTACGACGCAGCTTATTAGACAAACTGGCTCAGCCACAGGAGGATATTATCACAACGTCATAAAATGTGTCACATCTTAATGTATAGTTCTTCTATGTAGAAAATGAAGGTTTAGTGCCAAGTGGACAATTGTACACTGACATCAACCTATTTTAACATTTGGCCAAATGCAACACAGTCATTTTACACAATTTGATTTAATTAAATGGAGTAATAAATCAATCTATTCCTAAAAAAATCCAAATTGTTTAAGAACATAGTTGCAAATATCTAGTTAATGTTAATATTTTAGAGGTAATATTTAATCCTGGGAAGAGGATTGCTGTAAAGGTAAGGTAATTAAAATGCAGGGCTTTAGGGATTGCCAAAACACCTACAAAAAAAAGGGCAGATCAAAAGACTACCCGTGTTTGTTGAGGAGAGTCAAAAGGGATAGGGCAATAAAACAGCTGATGGACTTACTTAGCTGGAGAACTGCAAGTGTGATATCCACACTACTTGCAATAATGGCAATCCAGGGAGATGTTTTTGTTTTGAGACTTGCAGCTGAATTTAGTAAACGTTAAATGGTTATAAAACCCATTTACTTCATCAGATCAAAAAATAAACTGTAAATGAGGGATAATTAACTTAAAGGTCAGTTTGAGGATAGCCCAGAGTAGGCTACTTTGTCATGGAGATGGGTGGAACTTAGGAAGAAACTCTGGTTTTAATTTATCTGGGTGTATGCTGGGAAAGGTTTTTTGTTGCTGTTTAGACCTCATGGGCAGAAATTTTTACGCGCCCGACTCGTTTGAGCATGAAAAGACACGCATGAATGTCGGCCAAGCATGCCGATGTCAACACACAATTGCGTGATAGTTCGGTCAGCAGGCGTGTGCCAGAGCCGGCAGCACACCCGCTGACAATTAAAAGGCCTGTTAAGGCCATCAATTAAATTAAATTTTTCGCTGCCCGTTCAACCTAACAGTTGGTGGGCAGGCGAAAAGGCCAAGTGGCCTTTGCATTTTTTTTGGAAACCTCATCCACAGACGGGGTGAAGTTTCCAAAAGCAAATAAAAATAAAATAAAAATTTTAATTTTTAAGCATGCATGATGTTTTTGCTCGGACCACTCGCCCTCCCCACCCCCATACACAAGCAGCGCTCAGCGCTGCTGCTCACGTTTCATGTTGGGCGGGCCTTAATTGGTCTGCCAGCGTGAAATGATGGTCCAGTGCTGATCATGGGCAACGGTTGGCTTCCCGACTGCCCCCGCCGAGCACCCCAGTCACACACAAAATTCTGCCCCATGTGGTTTGTAGCTCACAGAGAAATTAGCCAAAATAAGTGACAGTGAGATAGACCTGCGCTGCAAACAGAGTAAACACTACTTCATTGAGCGGGTGAAAGGAGGCTGAGACTTAATGCCATTTTGAATCTAATGAGGAAAGCTTGTCTATTTTGAAGTTAGTGGGAGAATCTACAATGGGGCTTAGTGTCTTTTTTACTGCAAAAGAAAGTAACCAGCAGATTATCTTGTCAGTATTGGAAAAGTAACCAGAACAAGAAACTGAGGCCTCCCCAGTCAAGAGAGGATAAATAGTAGCTTTACCTCTGGGAATAGCTGGGACTGAGTAAAATTTTCCAGAGGACTTTGGCATACTTATGGGTGGTCCCTACATAAGTAAATAACTTTAAGATCAATACGTCTTATAATAGAATTCTTGGAGGAAGAAGGAAGTAAATGTGACTGTATAACATATATAGTTACAAAAGAATACTGTTAAGTGAATAGTGCTTGTTTTATTTAAGTATTTTATATAGGATAAAGTTGGCTTTGTTAGAAAGAAAGTGAAAAGCTGTGGTGTAATTCTCTTGGTTAAAACAAGATGTACAGACTTCTATTTAAATGTTAACAGTCCCTAACTGGATCGTAACAAAATAAGAAATAGGTTCAGGAGTAGGTCAAATGGTCATCAAGCCTGCTCTGCTGTTATTTTTTTTTACTCATTTACAGGATATGGGCGTCGCTGGTGAGGCCAGCATTTATTGCCCATCCCTAGTTGCCCTCAAGGTGGTGGTGGTGAGCTGCCTTCTTGAACCGCTGCAGTCCCTGTGGTGTAGGTACACCAACAGTACTGTTAGGGAGGGAGTTCCAGGATTTTGACCCAGCAACAATGAATAAACAGCGACATATTTCCAAGTCAGGCTCGTGAGCAGTTTGGAGGGGAATTTGCAGGTAGTGGTGTTCCCATGTATCTGCTGCCTTTGTCCTTCTAGATGGCAGCAGTCGTGGCTTTGGAAGGTGCTGCCTAAGGAGCCTTGGCGAGTTTCTGCAGTGCATCTTGTAGATGGTACACACTGCTGCCACTGTTGGTCGGTGGTGGAGGGAGTGAATGTTTGTGCAAGGGGTGCCAATCAAGCCAGCTGCTTTGTCCTGGATGGTGTCAAGCTTCTCCAGTGTTGTTGGAGCTGCACTCATCCAGGTAAGTGGACAGTATTCTATCACACTCCTGACTTGTGCTTTGTAGATGGTGGACAGGCTTTGGGGAGTCAGGAGATGAGATACTCACCACAGGATTACTAACCTCTGACCTGCTCTTGTAGCCATAGTATTTAAATAGTGGCTACAAGGTCAGGTCAGGTGTGATCATAGTTGGTCTTCTGCCTCAGTTCCACTTTCCCACCCGTTTCCCATATCCTTGATTCCCTGAGGTTAAAAATCTATCAAAGCCTTAAATACACCCAACTACGGTGCGTCTACAACCCTCTGGAGTAAAGAAAGCTAATATGCGAGAAATGGGTTCCAGTTCAGGGGGCACTGGCACCAATACTGCGGCAAGTGGGAGCTGTACCGATGGGATAGTCTACACCTAAACCGTGCTGGAACAAGTGTTTTTGCGAATTGCATAGCTAGGGGAGTAAAGAGGGCTTTAAACTAACAAGAGCGGTGAGGGATCAAGCCTGAGTAAATGTAACAAATCAAAGAGTAGAGTCAAGCATGAGAGCAAAATAGTGATATGGGAAATGAGGGTCAGAAAATGGCAGGAAGGGAGAGAGAGAAAAAAAACCTAAGAATACACCAACAGTCAAGACTAGATGTTACAAAGTTAACAAAAAGACCCTGTATCTGAATGCACGAGGCATTCATAACGAAGTAAATAAATTGATAGCGCACACTGAAGTAAATATGAGCTGATAGCAATTACGGAGATGTGGCTGCAGGACAACAAGGACTGGGTCCTGAATATTGAGGGGTACATGACATTCAAGAAGAATAGGAAGCTATGCATTGTTGGAGGGGTAATACTGTTAATCAAAGATGGCATTGATGCAATGGCATTAGAGATGCAATAGAGATGGCGTTGGTTCAGGAGGTCAGGATGTAGAATCGGTTTGGGTGAAGATGAGGAATAGTAGGGAAAAAAAGTCACTAGTGGGAGTGGTCTACAGGCCCCCTAACAGTAATCACAATATAGGACGAAATATTCAAGAAGAAATAGTGGGTGCTTGTGATAACGGGGCGGCAATAATCATGGGTGATTTTAATCTACATATAAACTGGAAAAATCAGATTGGCAATAGGAGTTCTTAGAAAGTTTTTGAGATAGTTTCATATAGCAGAATGTTCAGGGACCAACCAGAGAGCAGGTTATATTAGACTTGGTATTCTGTAATGTGACAGAATTAATTAATGACCTCAGAGTAAAGGCCCCCCAAGGTAGCAGCAGCCACAATATGATTGAATTTTATATCCAGTTTGAAAGGAAGAAGAGTGGGTCTAAGGCCAGAATCTTAAATTTAAATAAGGGCAACTATGTGGGCATGAAAGCTGAGCTAGCTTAAGCAAATTGGGATACCAGGCTAGAGGATAGATCAATAGAGAAGCAGTGGCAGACATTTAAGGGGATATTTCAGAATATATATTAGTATATTCCTACTAAAAAGGAAAATTCTAAGGGGAGGACCCACCATCTGTGGTTAACTAAAGAATTTAAAGAAAGCATCAAACGTAAGGATAAAGCATATAACTGTGCAAAGATGAGTGGCAGGCCAGATGATTGGTCAGAATATGAAGAATGGCAGAGAATGGCTAAAAGGTTAATCGGGGAAAGAAATCAAAGTATGAGAGGAAGCTAGATAGAAATGTAAAAATGGACAGCAAGAGAGTCTACAGCTATTTAAAAAGGAGAAGAGTAAGCAAAGGGAGTGTTGGTCCTCTACAGAGTGACAGTGGGGAGTTAATAGTAAGATAGGAAGGAAATATGGAAGAAATTAACAAATATTTTGCTTCTGTGTTCACTACAGAGGATACAAAAAAACATTCCAGTAATAGCTGTAAATCAGGAGTGGATTGGCATAGAGGAGCTTGATAAAATTGCAATCACTAGGGAAGTAGTACTGAGCAAACTAACAGAGCTGTGGACTGACAAGTCTTTGGGTCTCAAAAAAAGCGGTTGAGGTAGAAGATGAGGTGGTGTTAATTTTCCAAAATTCCCTAGATTCTGGAAAGGTTCCATCAGACTGGAAAGCAGCAAATGTAACCCCTCCATTCAAGAAGGGAGGGAGGCAGAAAACAGGAAACTATAGGCCAGTTAGCTTGATGTCTGTCATGGGGAAGTTGTTAAAATTGATCATTAAGGAGGTTATAGCTGGGTAGTTAGAGAAACTCAAGGTAATTGGGAAGAGTTAGCATGGTTTTGTGAAAGGCAAATCATGTTTAACCAATTTATTGGAGTTTTTGAGGGAGTAATAATGCATAAAGGGGAGCTTGGAAACATACTGTACTTGGGTTTCCAGAAAACATTTGATTAGGTGCCAAATCGAAGGTTTATCGTACAAAATGAAAGCTCATTGTGCAGGGGGTAACATATTGGCATGGATAGAAGATTAGCAGACTGGCAGAAAACAGAGAGTATACATAAACAGGTCTTATTCTGATCGGCAGGATGTGACGATTAAGACCATAAGACATAGGAGCAGAAATTAGGCCAGTTGGCCCATCAAGTCTGCTCCGCCATTCAATCATGGCTGATAAGTTTCTCAACCCCATTCTGCTGCCTTCTCCCCGTAACCTTTGATCCCCTTGATTAAAGTCTCACAGGGGTCTGTGCTGGGGCCTCAACTTTTTACAATTTACATCAATGACAGATGAGGGGAGCTATGGCATGGCAGCTAAATTTGCAGATGACACAAAGATAGGTAGCAAATTATGTCATGAAGAGGACATAAGGAGGTTGTAGATGGATTTAGATAGGTTGAGTGAGTGGGCAAAGATCTGGCAAATGGAGTTTAAAGTGGGAAAATATACAGTTGTTCATTTTGGCAGGAAGAGTAAAATAGCAGAGTATTACTTAAAACGAGAACAACTGCAGAATTCTGAGGTGCAGAGGGATCCAGGTGTTCTAATGCACGAGTCTAAAAAGTTAATAAGCAGGTACAGCAAGTAATTAAGCCGGCTAATGGAATGTTATCCTTTATGAGGCGAGGAATTGAACATAAAAGTAAGGATGTTATGTTTCAGTTATACAGGGCATTGGTGAGGCCACATCTCTAATAGTGTGTGCAGTTTTGGTCTCCTTATTTAAGGAAGGCGTAAATACATTGAAGGCAGTTCAAAGGTTTACCGGATTGATACCTGAAATTCACAAGAGTGTGAGGGTTGACTTGATTGAAGTATATAAGATCCTGAACAGTAATGGCAAGGTGGACGCAGAAATGATGTTTCCTCTTGTGCGTGAGTCCAAAACTAGGGGGTACTGTTTTAAAATTAGTGACACTTTTTTAGGACAGATGAGGAGAAATTTTTTCTATGAGGGTTGTGCAGCTTTGGAACTCTGTCTCCAAAGGCGGTGGAAGCGGAGTCATTGAATATTT
Organism: Carcharodon carcharias; assembly: GCF_017639515.1. Classification (NCBI taxonomy): domain Eukaryota; kingdom Metazoa; phylum Chordata; class Chondrichthyes; order Lamniformes; family Lamnidae; genus Carcharodon; species Carcharodon carcharias. The sequence continues at coordinate 70,315,005 of NC_054477.1, read as the reverse complement.
TTAAGGGAGAGGTGGTTAGATTCTTGTCAGGCAAGGGAATCAAAGGTTATCGGGGGTAGATGGAAATGTGGAATTCAAGCAGATCAGCCATGATCTTATTGAATGGCGGAGCAGGTTTGAGGGGCTGAATGGCCTAATTCCGCTCCTATTTCGTATGTTCATATGAAAACATTCTCATCCTAGAAACCAATCTAGCGAACCTGCACTGTACCTCCTCTAAGGCGAGTATATCCTTTCTTAGATATGGACACCAAAACTGTGCACAGTACTCCAGGTGTTGTCTCACCAATGCCTTACACAACTGCAGTAAAACTTTCTTGTTCTGGTACTCTAGTCCCTTGCAATAAAGGCAAAAATGTCATTTGCCTTCGTAATTGCTTGATGCACCTGCATGATTACTTTGTGTTCCTTCTATGAGTGCACACCAGTCCCTCTGAACATCAACATTTATAAGTTTCATGCCTTTGAAAAAAAATATTTTTCTATTCTTATTATTAATGTGAATAGCCTCACGTTTCCCCACATCATACTCCATCTGTGACCTTTTTGCCCACTCACCTAACCAGTTTATATCTCAATGCTGCCTCTTTGTGTTCACCTCAGAGCTTACATTTCTCACCTAACTTTGAACTGTCAACAAGCTTGGATACATTACTCTTGGTCTCTTCCTCCAAGTCATTGACATAGATTGTAAATAGCTGAGGCCTAAGGATTGATCCTTGCGGCACTCCACTGGTTACAGAGCATCAGTTTGATAATGCCCCATTTATTCCTACTTTCTGCTTCCTGTTCATTAACCAATCCGCCATCCATGCTAAAAAATACCCCCAACTCTATGGCCAGAATCTTCCTTTCGGCGTGTGGGGCCCGCCCCCGCACACCGATGCATAAAATGACATGTGTCCTGGCCCCAACTCTCCCTCCTCCCTCTGCCTGCACAGGTAGCACTGAGCGCCTCCAGGTGGTGTGCGTCACGCTGGGCGGGCCTTAATTGGCCTGCCCACATAAAATGGCTGCGCGCCCACCTGTGCCCAGCCCACCCAACGGAAAAATTCTCCCCTATGAGCCCCTATCGTGCGTATTAACATTGTGTAGAACCTTATCCAATGTCACTCGGAAATCCAAGTATACTATATCTACTGCTGCTTCTCTACTTATCCTGCTAGCTAGATCTTTAAAAAACTTCAATAAATTTATCAAGCATGATTTCCCTTTTGTAAAACCATGCTGACTCTTGGTGGGATTTTCCGGCCCCACCGGGATCATCTGGTCCCACTTAAAGTCAATGGGCTTTTGGCTGGGCCGCTGACTCTGATTCTCCTGCAGTGGGTCCCGCCATGTTGTGGCTGGAAAATCCCAGCCTCTGTTTAAGTGCATTGTTAAGACTTCCTTGATAATAGATTCCACATTTTCCAGATGACTGATGTCAGGTTAACTGGCCTGTAGGGCTTCAATTTTCCTGGCCCCAAGGTAGCATGTTTGGAGGCTGGAGTGGGGGTGGAGAATTAGCAGAAATAGCAGCCACCCCGTCAGGTCTGCTCCTCACTCACTCTCGACATTGGGAATGTTTCCCAGTAGCAGGCAGGGAGATGGATCAGCTGTACGTTGAATGGAGGACAGCCAACTTGCATGATCAAGGCCCCAATTAGGGGAAATTTAGAGTCCACAGGCATTTTTCCAGTGGCAGAGTACCATCAGGCTTTGTGCAGAGGCTACCATCTTAATAGAGACAGCCTCTCTGGAGCAGCCAGGGGGACCTTGGGAGCCAGAGGCTTTATGCCCTAAAGAGGGTCGTGGGCAGAAATCAGCCCCCTTAGCCCCAATGAGCCATCCCCTCCAATCCAAGGGGCCTGCCTGTTTGATGCTTCTGAAATTTTCTTTTAAACTTACCCCTCCATTTTGAGGCACCCTCTCAATTCCTGACCTATCTCAGCAGGGCCCACCTCTGAGACTTCAGAGCTGCCAGCAATTAGCAGCCCGTCCACCATCTTTAATAGGACCATGAGCTTAGAGGAGACCAATTAAGAGGCCTTATCCTGGAAAATAACTCCACCGGTTTGGTTGACAACTAGTGTGGGCTCCCAACCCCACTTGGTCCGCTGGAGTCCTAAAGGATACAGGGAAAATCCTGCTCATAGTTCCCTGTTCTCATCTCTCTCTCTCCCCTTCATTAAATAGCGGTGTTACATTTGCTAACTTCTAGAATGTAGGAAAGCCACTATCTCTGCAGTTATCTTATTTAGAACTCTAGAATGTAGGCCATTAGGTCCTGGGATTTGGTAAACACAAAATATTAACTTTATTTTAATGCTTGAGCAATAAAAGCGACGGAAAACCCAAATAAAACTCTTACCTAACATGTTTAATGTCCCAATAGTATTTGTCTTCAGTGTCTTGATTGGGTTATACATATAATTTGGAGGAGATGCTGGTGAAGCCAGGTGATAAATCTGATCCACTATTTGAATAAAAGGAGAAACCGATTCATTACATAGTAAACTCATGTACATATCTAATTCTCATCTAAAAAAAATCTAATCTGATATTGCATTTTGATCATGTGATCCTTTCCCTAATCATAAGATCAATTTCTCAACTGCATGGTAACTTTTCCAATTGAAAGGATGAAGAAATCTGAGCAGCATCTGGTTGGAAATAGAATCAAATGATGCTCTTTTAAATGAGATTAACCATCTTCAAGTATAAAAACAGTTTGTCTAACATTCTCCTCATTTCAATCACAGTAAAACATAAGAATACCAATGTGATGTAGATATTACATTGAGCTTTTGAGGGTCTACATTTTCACAATGTGTCATGGCTCTGCAGCACCAAATGTTATTATCTTGACTTAGATGATTAAGATAGGGTCATAAATTCTTGGTGAAACCATATAAATCATTCTACGTAGCTGCCTTATAGAGTTTTAGAGAAATAATTACTTGTATTTATGTAGCTCCTATGTCAAAAAGTGACAAAGCACTTCACTCATAATTACTTTTGAACTGCAGTGAAACTGCTTCATCGGAAAACACAGTAATTCTGAGCAAACAAACATCCCACAAATGTCACTGAAATGAATGATCAGCCAATTAATATTTTGATGGAACTGATTGAGGGGGGAATGATAGCTAAGACAATGGAAGAACTTCCCCCTCTTCAAATAACGCCACAGAATCATTAACACCCCCCTCCAAACCAGTGGAACAGGAACATGGAGTATCAGATTGAAGTTTTGTCATAAGAATGGGCACCCCTGTTGGCGGGGTGGGGTGTGAGGGTCTAAGAACTGCTTTACCCATTTGCTGGCAAATTTATCACTGATATTACTGCAATAAGGCTGGCAAAATAACTTCAGATTACATGAACATGAAACTGACATGAGCTTGTAGTATCAAATTTCAAAAACCATGAGCCTTTCTGAGCACTAGCCTATGGTGTTCAGTACTCAATCAGATGGGATCTCCATATAGATTATTTATTTTTTAAGTCTTTTGTTTTTACTTTTGTGTCTATCATTCAAGGTGAAAGTCTTCTATACTATGCCAATTCTTATAATTTCTGTCAAGGTCACAATGGAAGTGTTCAGAGTTTCAACACATTCAAAAGTTCCAAACAAAATTAATTTTTTTGTCATTTCCCCCAATATTTGCTACTTAGCAACTACTGCACATTTAGATGATCATCTTCTCGATATTCTTGGACAAACTGAAAAGTTAAGTAAAAGCAAAAATAGTGCAGATGCTGGAAATTTGAAATAACTGAGCATTTTGTTTTTAATTTCAGAAGTTTTGAATTGTTGTACGGAATACAAGGATCCGTTATCAGTTACCTAAATCCCAGATGTACTGCTTCAAGCCACAACCCTACTTGATGTACAGTTTATAGAATTCAGCACTTGTGCACTAGAGTTCTACCCAATTTCTTGTCTTGTGATTTCAGTCCAGGGGCTTCATATGCAAGTTGATGTTGTCTCCTGCCTTCTCTTCTCCCCATGCCAAATGCTTATTTTCTTGATCCTACTCATCAGTTACCTCCCAATTCTCAGCCAAACTGTCTCAAGAACAAACTTGCTGCTATTCTCCACTGACTTCCTTGCCTGTCACCAGTCCAGGGCTTCTTTCTACTCTAATCCTCCACTGCAGCCACAGCTGTCTCAAAGCAGCAATCTATAGTGCACTTTCATTGATGCCTGCCCAACCAGCTCCCCTCAGAAGAAAATAGTCTAATCTACTGCAATTTGCTCTCCTCCTCCTGTAACCCACCACCAATCACATTTTGGGAGGTCTCCCACATTTCACTGGTCCTCAAAACATCAATTTCCTTGGGAATAAAATTCTAATTGTCCATAAAACCATTAAATCCAAGGGGTGCACAACTGATCATCAGATCTGGCTGAATCACAAAATCTCCAATGCTCACTCTCCTTTCCCCAAATCACCAACTACTCCAGGATCATCCTGGAGAGCAAAGATAACTCCTGGTGCCTTTTTACCTCTACCAACTGCTTTGATAATTTCTTCTTTCCCACCACTCCATTCCCACGAATAAGCTCATGAATGTATTAGCCAGCAAGATAGAAAGCCTTCCACTAGGTCTATAGCTTCTCACTTTCTCTTGACCATTGATCCAAACCTTCCCCTCTGCCATCCGGTCCTCTCTTCTACCTCCACTCATGGATCAGGATTCTCCCACCGGCAAGCAGGGGTGGGGCCCACTCGCCAACGCATAAAATGACGTGCGGTGATGTTGGGCACCGCGCCCCATTTAAATTTTCAGATAGGCAGGGGCTCAGCAAAATCAGCTGTGCACCCGCCGACCTGTCAATGTCCAATTGAGGCCATTGACAAAGTCATTAAACTAATTAATGGACCTGTCCATTCAATCTTAAGGTTGGCGGGCAGGCTGGGAGCCCCGGCGGGAATTAGAAAAAGCCTGAAACCTCATCCACAGGCGGGATGAGGTTTCAAGTAGGTTTTTAAAAATTGAATTAAAGTATTTTTAAAAATTATGGACATGTCCCAACTCATGTGACAGTGTCACATGAGGAGACATGTCAGGGAATTTTAATTTTTCTATTTTTAATACATTTTAATGTAGCACTGATCTCCCTGAGACAGCACCTTGCATCAGACAGAGCTTCCTGGTGGACGTCATGCTGGGTGGGCCTTAATTGGCCTGCCCATGTAAAATGGGGGCGCTGATTGGAGGCGCGCATCCGCTCTTCAACTGAATTCTGCCCATGATCTCAGCAAGTTCCACTAAACTGCTGGCCAGACAGCATTCCTGTAAATGGTCCCTCTTTTCAGGAATTCTCCCCCTTCCTTCAAAAACCATCATCATCAATCCCTTACCAAAATACTCAACTTTTATTCCTCTGCCTTAACAAGCCACCACCCCAATCAAAGGTCCATTTCCTCTCCAGAACCCTAAAACATAGTCATTGCCCATATCTTCTGGAACTCTGAATTCCTCCCCAATTATTTTTCATTGCTTCTGAAGCACTTCATTAAATGCAAATAGATGCAAGTTCTTGCTATCCGATCAATTCTTTTCAATTAATAGGGCCAGTATGGCAGACTGCAATAAGTTTTAAATTCTTACTTTAGAGCATATAAATGCTGCGACAATACTAAAATCCTATGGTTTAGTATGCTTTGATAAATTTTATAGAAGGTTGAGAAAATGCACACACTCCATGTTGACTTTCTACAGAAGTGCTATTTTATTCCATACATTTGTTCTCTGCCATATCGTTCCATTATTGAGTGTTCCCTAGGTCAAAAATCATTTTTAGAATAACTTCCAGCACCTGCCCCAGGCAAACTGCAGCTGTGTAGACTGGCTTTAACTGGTGATTGCCTCTCATGGGATATTGTGCCTCTTGCTCAGGCATGCAGTCACTTACCAGCACATTTAATGCTGAGTGCACACTGCAACCACTTAAATGAGCAGGCAGAAGTTTGGTGTGTTGCCTGCATCAGAAGCAAATGGCGTAGGTTAATATCACTTCATGACCCCCACGCCTGTTTTCAGGCCCTGTCCAATTTTGCCAAAATGTATGCGTTCATCACTTTTGATCCCGTTTGGGTTCTTAGCACAGATGCTTCAAAATAATTTTTTTGGCATGGCTGTGCATATGGGGTAACTTAACAAGGCCAACTCGTGCTTGGCCTGAGTGGGAACTTCCAGGCTGCTGTGTAGCTGCTTAGAGCAAACATTGGTGCAAATATGAAAGTATTCGATAGTGACAAGATAAACTGTGAAAGCTAATAAATAGGAATATGGGTTACTTAAGGCATTGAGTTCAAAAACAGGTTATGCTAATCCTTCTTAAAACATTGATTAAGTCTTAGCTACAGTGCTGTGGCCAATTCTGGGCATTACACTTTTAAGTAGGTTATCAAGGTTTTAGAGAGGGTGCAGAGATGATTTACCAGAATGGTACCAGGGTTGAAGGACTTTAGTTACATGGATGGGCTAAGGAACTGAGGGTTGTTCTACTTGGTGCACAGAAGGTTAAGGGATATTGGGCAGAGGTGTTCAAAATCAGAAGGGTTTTGACAGAGTTAAGGAGACTTGTCTCCAATTTCCTGTATGTCAGCCATGGTTCAGTTGGTAACACTCTGTCCAAAGTCAGAAGGTTGAGAGTTCAAGTCCCACTCCAGGATTTAAGCACAAAAATTACAGCTGACAGTCCAGTGCAGTACTAAGGGAGCACTGCACTGTCAATGTGCTACCTTTCAGATGGGACATTAAACCGAGGCCTCACCCATCTGCGCATAAAAGATCCCCCCTGTCACTATTTCAAAGAAGAATAAGGGAGTTAGGTCTGATGTCTTGCCCAATACATTCTCTCAACCAACATCACAAAAACATGTCATCACAATGCTGTTTGTGGGGGCATACTGTGTGCTAATTAGCTACTGCATTTCCTACATTACAACAGTGAACACACCTAATTAACTTCAATAACTTCAGACTTAAGCTATATTCTAACTTACCAACCTGTTTTAATTCTGTGCCTGGCATCCAGGTTTTCCATTTTCTTCTCATTCTGCTCAAAATGCTTCACATAGAATGAATTGTCTTGAAAAGCAGTAACCTATGGAGCCATTTTGCATACAAGGTCCCATAAACAGGGATGAATGACTTGTTAATCATAACTCACCTTCAATATATAATGGTTCTACAACATCATGATTGATTAATTCAAAGTTTTCATGCCCAATCCAGTGTTCCACATTCCTTTTCCGGCCCGTGAAAAAGTTGTCAACGACCGTTACTTCATGACCATCCATCATGAGTTTATCAGCAAGATGAGAACCTACAAATCCAGCTCCTCCAGTTATCTACAATAGGAAACAGAAAACCAAACTTAAAAAATCACATTTTATTCAATTTGTTCCTTACTCAACCTGTCCACCACCCCCCACCACCACCCCCCACACCCCCCCACCCCCAACACACACACACACACACACACACACACACACACACACACACACACACACACACACACACACACACACACACACACACACACACACACACACACACACACACACACACACAACCAAAAAGGACGGCATATAGATATTATAGAATACAAACCTGTGAAGTATGTATGAAGAGGAAGAGACTCAATGATCATGGGGATATGTGGGTGTAACAAGAGTACAGAAAGGTACTTTGCCTCCCTGATGCCAGGATAAGGGACATCAATACTGGCAAGTTAGGAAGAAATAGAAGGTGAAAGCAAATGGAGTAATATGAATAGGTCAATGTTTTAAATGAGAAAAGCATTAGGAGTAAAAAAGTAGGGAGCTATATAATAGGGGCTTTGTCATTCTGTGAAAAGGGTTTTGAAAGGTTTAGATAGAGAGCTCAAAGCAATAACAAAATTGTAGTTAAAAAACAAGTATCTTGGAGGGAGTATGCTTGGGGAAATGGTGACTAGAATCTTATTATATTTTTCTCTCTACACAGATTGAAATTAGATAATCAGTATTAAGCTGGAAATTAGCTAACTTCTGTGGCATAAAGAGCCAAGCCTAAAGTAATAGGCATGCGGGGAAGGGGAGGGAAGTTGATCAGCAGTAGGTGGTATTTAAAAGAGATGGATAAAGAACAGACTAATTCAACTCTGACTGCAAGTTTACTGGAAGTAAAGCAGTCTGTTAAAAGCTGGTATTTTGTCAATGGACTGAAAGGCCAGGTCAAAAATTTAGTTTAAAAAAAGAACGTTAATCATAGAAAAAACAATACAAAAGAAATCTGATAAGTATTGGGACATTACAAGAGGAAGAGAAAGAGGTGAAGGCAGGAGAATGAGGGGGGAGTGGGCGGGAGCATGGTAGCGAGGCAATGCCTGACTGACAATTTGTGCTCAAACTTTAATTCCTTTTGGAAACAGGAAAATGCTGGGTAGCCTCCCTGTGGTTTCTGTATGAAGAGGCATATTAATCATTGCTCCTCTATGCATTTGAAACTTTTTCTGGATCTAGCTTTTACATTTTACACTACGGAGCGCCTGGCATAGCAACATCTAGAGTCATAATAGGTGTTGCAGGAACACATGAATACCTTTTTAGTGCATTTTGAAAAGAATTGTGGTAATCCACGTAATGAATTTATTACATAATAGATAAACAGATATATAAGAATGGGAATCCTTACTGTAATGGAACCTACTGCAGGGAACAAAACGCAACTAAACATTGATGCTTCAAAAATATTTAATATCAGTTTTTTCAACAGAAGCCTAGCTTTAAAAAACAACTTTAGTAGCCCAGTCTAGTGAATCAATCAAAACACTCATTATATATCAGTGACATTTGGTCAAGGAATCTGAAGTATGTCATGAGATCTTATACTGTAATTAGCAACAATGAGGTTGATGTTGGTCACATGTCAGACTCAATTTGCCTATATATTTTCTTCCCAATAATATGTACTCACTCTGAATCTGGCCTTTTGACTGATTTCTCAAATCAAACCACTGGTGAATCCTTGTAAAATATTTACTGCCATTGATATCCGAACGATGAACCACTGATCCCCAAGTGAACTGACTGACCAAAACTCAGTTCCAGTGTTCTAACTGCAGCTGGCACTACTCAAAAGCTTCTCAATCACTGCCTCTTGTTACAACCATCAAAACTGGATCCCACCACAAAACCCCATCCAAAACCAATGATGCCTTACTCAACATCTTAGCAATAAGGGGTTTATGTTAAAAAATATGAATATGATTTTAGACAATTTATTGTTGATTGACATTTTATTGTCATTTTTAATTTGGTGATCATATCAATGAATATGGTTCAAAGGCAAGTAAAAGAAGTTGAGGTACAGACCAGCCCCTGCATTCTACACTGGAACGATGCAATTACACAGGTAACAACTCAAAGTACTGACTGAGATACCAAAATATTACAGCCTATGTAAAACTGGATAATTAATTTAATTTCACCTGCTCTCAATTAAGTTATGATTACTCATTAAATGCAGGTTTCTTCACCACCCTCATGATAGGAACTAAGTACTGTTTACACTCCATAAGGAAATTAACTGCTTACTGGAAGCTTATTTCAGTTAGGACAAAAGTGAAATTAAACAAGATTTTTTTAACAGTTACAATCTGTTCTAGTTAATGAGAGTGGTTTCAGGAAACTCAGTTATTCATATTAATGACGTAATGCTCCAGTGCAATTATAAACGCAGTGAACGTTAAGGCATTTACAAAACCACACTCTCAACATGGAAAGCAAGAGCAGAAAAACATTGACTGGTTCAAAACTAACATCGCTGTGACAAAACCCATCATTAAACCCAAGCAATCAACTCTCATGAATTACAAGAGATCTGAGCGAGAAGACTCCGAATGCATTAAGAGCCACTCAAAGTAAAATCCAACCGACTGCTAGACGCTACACCAACAGGTTACAACTTTGCCAGAATATCCAGATGGCTTTCAACACAGTGGATGCTAGCAGCATGTCTGATGTGATCCAAAAGGCAACAGGTCCATCAGCAAAGAAAACAGCTCCAGTGAAAAAGGAAAGGGAGGTCATCACTAATTTTAACAGTTGGAGAGATGGGTTGAACATTACCTTGAGATGTACTCTAGGGAGAAAATGGTCACCAAGGAAGCTCTAGACACCTTAGAGAGCCTGCCTGCCAAGGAAGAGCTGGATATCAAATTCACAGTGGGGGAGCTTAGCATAGCTATTGTCTTGCTTGCCATTGGCAAAGCGCCAGGTGATGATGCTATACCACCTGAATTTGTTAAGCACTGGAAACCAGCAGTCCTGCAGCATCTGCACCAACTCCTCCTCTGTTGAGGGATGGTGCAGTGTCTCAAGATATGCTTGATGCAAAGATTGTGACCCTGTACATCAAGGGTGACTGAAGTGATTGCAACAACCATTGAGGCATCTTCCTGCTGAGCATCATAGGAAAAGCATTTGCCTGTGTTGCTCTTTGTCAGGCTGCAGGTTTTGGCTAAATGCATCTATCCGGAATCGCAGTTTGGTTTCAGGATAGGAAGATCCACAATTGACATGATCTTCTCAGTTTGCTGGCTGCAAGAGAAATGACACGAACAAAGGAGACCACTTTATATTGCCTGATACATAAACAGCATGGAGACAATGAGGCCTAGGTGTGGCAAAGAACAAATGCTCATTTGGAAATTTGGTGCAAGTGGGGATGCTGTGCCGAGGGGAAGGAGATGCTGCTTTTTATACCTTTTTTCAGCCTCCAGCAGTGATGAGTGTGCAAAGGCATTAATTAGTTGAGCAGGTAGGTAATTTGTTGGTGAGTTTTAAGATTTTATCCCTCTAAACTGGGGCGACATAAGTATTGCATTAAATTTATAGCTTAACTTTTAATATAGCTATGGATAACAGTTGAGTGACATTTCTAAACTTGACACCCAATTAGTTAAATAAAACATAATAAAGATGGCTTGGCAGGTGATGTGTTGCAGCTGTAGTGTATGGGAGCTGGTGGACACCAGTATGGTCCAGAGCGACCACATCTGCATTAAGAGACTGCAGCTTGAGGAACTTTGATTCAGAGTTTAAGAGCTGGGGTCAGAGCTTCAGACACTGCAATGTATCTGGGAGGGGGAAGTTATTTACACACTTTGTTCCGGGAGGCAGTCACACCCTTTAGGCTAGGTACTTCTGATTTGGTCCGCAGTCATGGACAGGTGGGTATGACTGTGAGTGAGGCAGGTATGGGGACCCAGAATGGAGGAGCCTCTGCAATTGTCCATCAGATTCGAGGTTCTTGCAGGTTATGTGGATAAGAGCAGGGACTGCAGGGTGGATGAGCAAAACAACAACGGCACCATGGTGCAGGGAACCATTCAAGTGTGGGAAGTAAAAAGGACTGTAGTTATAGCAGGAGACAGTATAGTCAGGAGGGTATATACAGTTCTCTGCAGCTGAGTCTGAGACTCCCAAAAGGTGAAGGGTCAATCTGGTGCCAGGGTTAAAGACATCACCTCAGTTCTGGAGAGTAACTTGAAATGGAAGTGGAAGGAACCAATTATCATAGTGCTCGTGGGTACCATGATAAAGGAACAATGAAGAAAGAGGTTTTGCTGAGGGAGTATGACAGCTAGGGGCTAAATTACTACCTGATCCACGAGCAAATTGGCATAGGGTAAATAAGATCAATGTATGGCTCAAAGATTGGTGTGGGATAAGTTAATTTCAATTCAAATGGTGGCACTGGCACCAGGACTGAGGAAACTGGGAACTGTACCATTGATCTCAGTGCAGTTCAGATGAAGAGAATCCCAATGTTCTGCCAAGCTGTATAAATAGGGTTTTAAAGAGGGATTTAAATTAAATGGTGAGGGTGGGGTGGAGGGTTCACGAGGGGAGATCTGAAAAGTTAGAGAAAGGACAAGGCAATAATGCATAGTAGCGATGTGGGTAGTGGTAACAGGTGTGAGACAGGAAGGGCGGAGGGTAAAAACATAAAAATGCACCAGCAAATACAGTCAGAATAGGGAAAACTGGTTTTAAACGAACAGAGGGAAGGAAGATTCAGGTGAAGGGAGACTTAGAAATCTAAAGTTATGTTGTGGAATCAACTAGACAAAGTGTTTAGATCTAGTATTGTGCAATGAGGCAAGGTTAATTATGTCACTGTACAAGATCCTCTGGGAAACAGTGATCACAATACAAATGAATTCCACATTAAGTTTCAAAATAACATACTTTGACTTAAACCGTGGGAAACATTTAAAGAAACCATTCAAAATGTTCAACAAAAGTACATTCTATTGAAAACAAAAACTCAGCAAGAAAGTTCTATCCGTGGCTTACTAAAGAGGTTAAAGATAATAATTGGGCTTACTACTATGTTCTACAACATTCGTCTGAGGACTGGGAGTATTTTAGAAACCAGCAAGGGGCCACCAAAAAGTTAATAAAAAGGGAAAAAATGGAATGAGAGTAAACAAGCCAAGAATATGAAAAGAGATGATTGTAAGAGCTTATACTATACAAAAATATAACAGGGAGAGAGTAGCTAAAACAAACATTGGTCCCTTAGAAGCAGAGACAGGAGAAATTGTCATGGTGAATGAGAAAATGGCAGAGGCGTTGAACAAATATTTTGCATTTGTCTTCACAGTAGAAGACTAAAGTTACGTATCAGAAATAGAGTGTAACCTAGGGGCTAATAAGAGTGAAGAAATCAAGGTAATTAATATCAGCAAAATCTAACAAATATCCAGAGCCTTTGGCCTACATCCTGGGGTTCTAAAAAAAAATAGCTGCAGAGATAATGGATGCACCAGCTATAATTTTCCAAAATTCCTAATATTTTGGAATGGTCCCAGCAGATTCGGAGTTAGCAAACGTAACACTATTATTCTAGATAGACGGGGAGAGAAAACAGGGAACTACGGGCCAGTTAGCCTGACATCAGTCATCAGGAAATTGCTGAAACCTATTATTAAGGAAGTCTTAACAATGCACTTAGAAAAGCATATTATGATTAGAACAAGTCTACATGGTACTACGAAAGGGAAATCCTGTTGGACAAATTTATTAGATTAGATATATTTTGAGGATGTAACTAGAGTAGATAAAGGGGACCCAGTAGATGCAGTATACTGTACTTGGATTTCCAAAACATGTTCAAGGTGCCACACAAAAAGGTTAATACACAAGATAAGGGCACATGGAGTTGGCGGTGATATATTTAGCATGGATAGAGGATTGATTAATGGGCAAGAAGCAAAGAGTAGGCATAAATGGGGTATTTTCAAGTTGGCAGGCGGTGGCTAGTGGAGTTCCACAAGGATCAGTACTGGGGCCTCAGCTTTTTACAATCTATATTAATGACTTAGATACATGACTCGGTCTTTTTGTCTAAGTTTGCTGATGATACAAATCTAGGTGGGAATGTAAACTGAGGAAGACACAAAGAGGCTGCAAAGAGACATAGACAGGTTAGGTGAGTGGACAAGGTGGCAGATGGAGTATAATGTGGGCAAGTATAAAGTTATTCCATTTGGTTATAAGAATAGAAAAGCAAAACATTCTTTTTAAAGACATGATACTTGTAAATGTCATGTTCAGAGATACCTAGGTGTACTTAATAAGGAACACAAAGTTAGCATGCAGTTACAGCAAGCAATTAGAAAAGCAACTGGCCTGTTGGCCTTTACTGTAAAGGATTGGAGTACAAGAATAAAGAAGTCTTGCTACAATTGTACATGGCTTCGGTGAGACCACACCTGGAATAGTGTGTGCAGTTTTGGCCTCCATATTTAAGGAAGATATATTTGCCATATTGCCATCAATAAGCACCAACAATGTGACACTGGAGGTTGCTGATAGCTTCACAATCATCAGCAACCTGTCACTTTATATTGAAATCAATATGCGCATTGTAAAAGCTGCAGCTGTTATGAACCAGCTGATTAAGAGGATGTGGAACAAAGCAACCTGACCAAGAGCACCAAACTACAAGTCTACCAAGCTTGTGCCCTCAGTGCACTCCTTTACAATAGTGAGACTTGGACAACAAGGCAGGAGAAAAGGCTGAACAGTTTCCACTTTTGTTGTCTCAGACGTATCCTGGGCACCTCTTGGCAGGACAAGGTTACCAACTCAGAGGTATTAGGCGATGATAATTCCATCAGCATATACTCATATCAAACCAATGTCTACACTTGCTCAGCCAGGTCCATGAGATGGATGACGACCGCATACCCAAAGACTTTTCAGCACCGTGAATTGACCATTTGGTCGCGCCTTGCTGGACTTCCACAAGGACACCTCCAATTGAGGTATGAAGATGGCGGACATTGACACAAAGAACTGGGAGACAAATCACTGATCACTGTAACCTCTGGAGGCTGACTGTTTGGAGGGGCATTGGGCAAGCCAAGGAGAAATGGAAAGTTGAAAAGAGGGCCCAGAGAATTCAAAAACCATTGAAACCTTAACCTCCTTAGCCCACTGTCTTCATCCGTAAGTGTGACAGAGACTGCAATGCCAGATTGGGACTCCTGTGTCACACCAAGCGATGTTTAACACTAGACAGATGGCTGTCAAAAGAAAGAACTTAAGATGTGCAGAACCCAGAATAGCAGAAGAAGTTTGTTCACAATCTCATGATTAAGATTTATTGAATTATCTGCCATTCCACAATTAGAAATCCTTAAACTAAAGATGTCTGTTTCTTGGTTAAAAACATATTTGTATCCCATGGGGCATTAAATTATATCTACTGATATTCATCTTTATGATACAAACCAGATATTTATTCAGCTCTTTTCCACAATGATATGAATGTTTTATTTTCTAGGGGCTTGACTGAAAGTTCTTTACTCAAAGGATTTGTTCGCTAATCTCTAGTTTCTGGTAAGACTTACTCATTGCACTTGTTCCACTATCACAATCTAAGTAACCTCTCTCAAAGTACTCAATATTTCTGAAAAATTCTCTTTTTAAGGACCTCGATTATATCTCCCTCCATTTTTTTCTGCTGCGAAAAGTTAAATCAGAAAAACCTCAAGTTCCATAAAGTGTGCTCAAACACATAATATTGCTCTTATGAAGGTTGGGAGCCTAGAGCTGCATGTCATTTCAAATATAGCTTCAACGGTAAACAAAGCAAGGGTGAAACTGCTCATCTTCATTTGTAAATAAAATTCCATAAGAATTCCTGATCCTTAGCACTTTATTAGTCTCATTGTTTTGCCTTACTCAAAAGCAAAGTTACTTGCATCTTAATTAGGTTTAATAGTGGTAGGTAAATACTATTACAACTGTTATAGTTAAGTATGTATCTTTCAGCAGCAGTTACCTCGAACGTTTTTTCTCATCTAGCTTGAATTAATTTGCTGCATTATAATGATAGACAAAATGCTGCTGGGTTTACATTGCATCCGGTTCATAGCAAACATCAGAAATCATACTTGGGGTGCTAGACTACCCTTGAACAATACTATAAGAAATCTGCTGGCTCATTAGATTTTAAAAAGTTTATTTAAACTAGTTCCTCTAATGTTCACAAGGCTTCTCCCTTCCAGTACCTCACATCAGTGATTTCTGACAACTCAACTATTCAAAGTCAATTGCTGCTGAAACATGTTCACCCATGCATTCCATGCCTACATCCACTAAGTGCCATGGGAAACATTCAGTTTTACAGGTATCAGTAACAACTTGCATTGATATGGTGGCTTTAAAGTTGAAAAAAATTCAAAGAGCTTTACTTAGGGACAAACAAATAAATGATGAGATTACTAAAATGATACATTTTTAGTTCCTTAATAGGTGGTGATCATCACTGGTAAGGCCAGCATTTATCGACCATCACTAATTGTTCTCGAGATGGTAGAGGTGAACTGTTTTCTTGAAGCGCTGCAGTCCATCTAGTGTAGATACATCAAAAGTGCTGGCTGTAGGGAAGGGAGATCCAGGGTTCTGACCCAGCAAGAGTGAAGAAGTGGTGATATACTTCCAAGTAAGGATGGAGTGTGGTTTGGAGAGGAACTTGCAGGTGATGGCATTCCCATGTGCTTCTAGATGGTAGAGGTCGCAAGTTTAGAAGGTGCTGTCAAAAAAGCCTTGGTGAGTTGCTGCAGTGCAACCTGTAAATGGTAAACGCTGCTGCCACTGTGGTGGAGAGTGTGATTATTTAAAGTGGCGGAGTGAGTGCATTCAAGTGGGCTGTTTTGTCCTCAACGTTGTCAAGCTTCTTGAGTGTTGTTTGGGTTGCACTCATCCAGGCAAGTGGGCAGTATCCCATCACATTCCTGACTTGTGTCCTGTAGATGGTGGACATGCTTTGGGAATTCAAGGGGTGAGTTACACACTATAACATTCCCAGCCTCTGGCCTGTCCTTGTAGCCACAGTATTTATATGGATGGTCCAATTCAGGTTCTGGTCAATGGTCACCTCCAAGGTGTTGCTGGTAAGGGATTCAGCAATGCTAGTGCCAGTGAATATCAAGGGAAGATGGTTAAATTCTCTCTTGTTGGAGATGGTCATTGCACAAATCTTATTTGCTACTTATCAGCCCAAGTTTGAATGCTGTCCATGTCTTTCTGCATGCAGGCTTGGGCTGCTTTAGTATCTGAGGAGTTGCAAATGATATTGAACATTGTGTAATCATCAGCAAATATTCCCACTTCTGACCTACTGACAAAGGGAAGATCATTGATCAAACAACTGAAGATAGTGGGGCTGGAACACCATTCTGAGGGACTCCTGCATTCCCACCGACTTCAAGTTTGATGTCACACTGGATCAAATGCTACTTTGCAGTTACACTCTCAACCTCTGGAATTCAAGTCTTTTGTCCGTGTTTGGACAAAATCTGTAATAAAGTCTGGAGCCAAGAGGCCCTGGTGGAACCTAAACTGAGCTTCCGTGAGCAGGTTAGTGTTAAGAAAGTATTGCTTCAAAGCACTGTCAACAAGTCTTATGATTAAGAGTAAACCGATGAGGTGGTAACTGGCTGGATTAGATTTGTCCTGCTTTTATGGAAAAGGCATTTATGGGCAATTTTCCACATTGTCAGGTAGGTGCCAGTGTTATAGCTGTACTGGAACAGCTTGGCTGGGGGCACAACCAGTTCATAATTCTTTAGTAGTAAAGCTGGGATGTTGTTAGGGACCATAGCCTTTGCTGGATCAAGAATTTTCAGCCCATTCTTGGTATCTCATGGAGAGAGTCAAATTGATTGAAAATTGGCATCTACGATAGTGGGGACATCAGGAGGAGGCCAAGATGGATTATCCACTTAGCACTTCTGGCTGGAAATAGCTGCAAATGCTTTAGATTTGTCCTTTACACTGACATATTGGACTCTACCTTCATTGAGTATGGGGATGTCCGTGGAGCGTCCTCAGGTTAGCGGTTAAATTGTTCACCGTCATTCATGAATGGATGTGGCAGCACTGCAAAAGTTTGATCTGGTCTGTTGATCTGGGATCGCTTAGCTGGCTATAGCATGCTACTTCTGCAGGTAGTCTTGTTCTGGAGTTTCACTAGGTTGGCATTTAATATTTAGGTATACCTGGTGCTGGTGGGTTGTTCTCTAGTGCCCATCATTGAACCAGGGTTGGTCCCCTGGCTTGATGAAGTGAGGGATGTGCCATGAAGTTATAGCTTATAGTTGAATACAATTCAGCACCTCATGGATGCCCAGTTTTGAGGTGCCAGATTTGCTCTGAATCTGATCTACTTAGCACAGTGATAGTGGCATACAAAATGATGGAGAGTGTCCTCAGCGTGAAGGCAGGACATGGTCTCCAGAGGAACTGTGCGTTGGTCACCCCTACCATGATCATTGTGGACAGGTGCATCTGCAACATGTAGATTGGCAAGGACAAAATCAAGCAAGTTTTTCTCTCTTGTTGGATCTATCACCACCTGCTGCAGGCCCAATCTGGCAAATATGTCCTTCAGCTCTCAGCCAACTTGGAATAGAATTCAAAATTAAGATGGAGAGCCAAATTTAGCACCCATACTAGGTTACCAGAATAACGCAAAGCTCTCTGTAAAGATTTATACTGCTATCTCTGATCCCAATTAAACAACTGAAAAAAAAACTGAACTTCAAGGCCTGAAATACATTGTTAAATAAGGAACAGTTAAACATGAATCCACAGGAAGCCATGAAAGACATACCAGAATTCTTTTGCGATCCTTTTCAGACAGGAATTTTACTGGAGGATATTTTTGAGATATGCTGTTGGAAACAAAAAATATTTTTGAATATCCGATTAAATAAAACGTTGCCAATTGCATTTTGATTGAAATACTTACACACCATGTTAAGAGTATTTGTTTAATCAAGATTAAAGTTCAATTATTTAATATTTTACTTTTTTTAAAAAACAGACTCTGAAAATTAAAAAGTAGACCATTATCAACTGGTCTTGCAATGAGTGGATCGGACAGCAACTCCCATCTGTAGCATTATGGAGCAGAAATCTTCTGTAGGTAAATTCAATTTTACACTATGTTAGGAGATTTAAATGAAGCATATCCATCAACATGGGAAACATTTTGCTTGTGGCTGTAACTCAATTATATATACTGACGCTTTTTACAATGCAACTGTATGAAAGAATTCCAATGCATCAATTGTAATTAGATCTGCGCACTTCCAAGAATCATAAAGTGGAGTCTTCCCAGGCAAGGGGAGGCGGAATTTGGTAAATCCCATAAGAGACATCAGGTTGGAACCAGGACATTGTCACACTTTCATTCAGCTTTCCCCAGGATGAGTTCCAAGGCCAGCAAGGAACTCCCTTGAATCAGTCGAGAAACTAATTAAGACAAGCCCTTCTTTATCCCTGTATTCTGACTTGCTCTGCTAGTGCATGGCTTCCATGCTGTTTCAACCATCTCGCCAGGTATGAGGAGGCGAGTCATTGTTGAATGAAACTGACTTGCCATCACCGTATAAAGGCTGAAATGGGCAAGCTTCAGATTAGCCATAGTGAAAGGTGGGCACTGGCAGGTAGTCGCAGACATCTGCAGCCTTCTCGGAGCAGACATTTGCCCATGGCTGTCAAGGTGAGCACAGTCCTGAATTTCTTCATGCAGGCTTGTTCCATGAATCTGCTGGTGACATTTTCAGGATTTCACAAACTGCAACCCACAACTGCAGGTTCCAGGTCGCAACTTGGATGAGGTCAATCAGCTTTGCTTCACTCACAGGATTTCCACAATCCAGGGGGTGATTACCATATGAGTGCAATCAATCAAGGTGCCATCAGCCCAAATGCCTGAGACATTATGGCACTCATGCTAGAAATTAACTCCTCCTTTCTCTCTTCAAAGGCATGCAGTGCCTCTGAAAATGCTGACAGAAGCAAAGACATTTCCCATTGCTGCTCCAGGATTACCATTTTCATTGATGACCCTCAAGGTTCAGCATCAGTCTGCAGCTAAGCAGGTTTTGAAATGTCCTGCACCCTGAGAGGGACTCTCTACTGACGTCCCTGTTTCCAGCACCTGCATGTGTTCACATGATGTGCTCCACACCATGTGCCACTCTATCTGTAATGCATGACCCACTGAGGTGTGTATATCTGTGCCAGTAGAGGGTGTGCAAAGGTCATGTGATAGTGCATCCTCCAAATGCTAATCCTCCTCCATGTACTCCTCAGGCTCCTCAACCATCTCTTCTAGCAGCATCCATAACCACCCATGGGAAATGAAAGCATTGGGTTAGTGCTGAAAGTAGGTGCAATAGGTTCAAAGTTAGCCTATTGCAGATCACGATATTTTAGGTGTTGGTGACATCAATTCAACGTGACTGATAGTTAAGTGCGAAATGGCAGCGCTACATTTAATGCTGACAAATGGTCTCTGGGCCATTCCCTCCTCTATCATCACCAACAGCCAGTACTTTGGCCATCCTGCTGATCTCAAGGGTGTCCTTCTCCATCGCAGTCTGTTTAGCAATGGTTATAGGTCCATCCCCAATTCTCTGCCTCATCCTGGTGTTGTGGACTGCTTTTTCTCATTGCAGAAGGGTGTTAAGTAAGATGAAATGAGTGCTTAGCATGGGAAGTGAATAATCTGTGGAAGGTAACTGAGGAATGGGTGCGAGAAGGTAATAGGATGAGATTGAGTTTGAGTACTGTCCGTCACGATGGAGATTTGGGGGGAAACTGGAGAGAAAGGAATGTGTGACACAGCAAGATAGGCCAGTCAGAGGAATTCTGTGCAAGAGAATACCAGAGGTGAGAGAATATGGCTGCCAGGTGAGAGTTGCACTCAACTTGCAGGACATCATGAGGTCATTAAAGCTTTTGTGGCACTGATCACAGGTCCTGAGCACCACAGTTCTGTTGCTCACCATTAATGCTCCATGCAGCCATACCTGCTTGGTGAGGCTGGCTGGCCTGCTCCTCCCACCTCAAAAAAAAATGACTTTTCTTCTGGCCCCGACTGCATTCCCACATCTTGGCCAGGGCTTTCTGGAATCAACCTGCCTTACTGGGCGGTGGGATGGGGGCTGCATTTTACAGGCGTCAGCTGGTTAAGTGGCTGCTGCCAGGCCTGTGTGTGGAGTCTGTGGTGCCAGGACTAGTCAGGCACGTCCTGACTGGGGTGGGGGGAGAAGTGGGAGGTGGGGAGGGCGGTGGTGGTCATGGCAGCGCATGATAACGGCAGGCAATTCACTTGACCAGGGGTGGACACTGCTCCTTCACAGGTGAAAAAGGACCCAAAAAACTCCAAAACAAAAACAGAATTACCTGGAAAAACTCAGCAGGTCTGGCAGCATCGGCGGAGAAGAAAAGAGTTGACGTTTCAAGTCCTCATGACCCTTCAACAGAACTAGTTGAATCCCAAAAAACTCCGTTCTCTCAGGTCCAACCCTGACATTGTCATCAAACCCGCTGACAAGGGTGGTGCTGTTGTTGTCTGGCACATTGACCTCTACCTCGCGGAGGCTGAGCGTCAACTCACAGACACTTCCTCCTACCTCTCCCTGGACCATGACCCCACCACTGAACATCAAGCCATTGTTTCCAGGACTGTCACTGACCTCATCTCCTCTGGGGATCTTCCTCCCACAGCTTCCAACCTGATAGTTGCCCAACCTCGGACGGCCCGCTTCTATCTCCTACCCAAAATCCAAACAGAACCGTCCCAGTAGACCGATCGTGTCAGCTTGCTCCTCCCCACGGAACTCATTTCTCGTTATCTTGACTCCCTTCTCTCTCCCCTTGTCCAGTCCCTTCCCACCTACATCCGTGATTCCTCTGACACCTTACGTCACATCAACAATTTCCAGTTCCTTGGCCCCAACCGCTTCCTCTTCACCATGGACGTCCAATCCCTCTACACCTCCATCCCCCACCAGGATGGTCTGAGGGCCCTTAGCTTCTTCCTCGAACAGAGGCCCGAACAATCCCCATCCACCGCTACTCTCCTCCGTCTGGCTGAACTTGTTCTCACGCTGAACAATTTCTCCTTCAACTCCTCTCACTTCCTCCAAATAAAAGATGTGGCTATGGGTACCCGCATGGGCCCTAGCTATGCCTGTCTCTTTATGGGGTATGGGGAACATTCCTTGTTCCAGTCCTACTCCGGCCCCCTTCCACAACTCTATCTCCGGTACATCGATGATTACTTCGGTGCTGCTTCATGCTCTCGTCGGGACTTGGAAAAATTTATTAATTTTGCTTCCAATCTCCACCCCTCCATCATTTTCACGTGGTCCATCTCTGACACTTCCCTTCCCTTCCTTGACCTCTGTCTCAATCTCTGGTGATAGCCTGTCCACCAATATCCATTACAAGCCTACCGACTCCCACAGCTACCTCGACTACAGCTCCTCACACCCCGTTTCCTGTTAAGGACTCCCATTCGCTCAGTTCCTTTGCCTCCATCGCATCTGTTCCGATGATGCTACCTTCAAAAACAGTTCCTCTGACATGTCCTCCTTCTTCCTTAACCGAGGTTTTCCACCCCCGGTCGTTGACAGGGCCCTCAACCGTGTCCGGCCCATCTCCCGCGCATCCGCCCTCATGCCTTCTCCTCCCTCCCAGAAACATGATAGGGTCCCCCTTGTCCTCACTTATCACCCCACCAGCCTGCGCATTCAAAGGATCATCCTCCGCCATTTCCGCCAACTCCAACATGATGCCACCACCAAACACATCTTCCCTTCACCCTTCACCACCCCCCCCCCCCCCCCGTTGGCATTCCGTAGGGATCGTTCCCATCGGGACACCCTGGTCCACTCCTCCATCACCCCCTACTCCTCAACCCCCACCTATGGCACCTACCCATGCCCATGCAAAAGATGTAACACCTGCCCCTTCACTTCCTCTCTCCTCACCGTCCAAGGGCCCAAACACTCTTTTCAAGTGAAGCAGCATTTCACTTGCATTTCCCCCAACTTAGTCTACTGTATTCGTTGCTCCCAATGTCGTCTCCTCTACATTGGAGAGACCAAACGTAAACTGGGTGACCGCTTTGCAGAACACCTGCAGTCTGTCCGCAAGAATGACCCAAACCTCCCTGTCGCTTGCCATTTTAACACTCCACCCTGCTCTCTTGCCCACATGTCTATCCTTGGCTTGCTGCATTGTTCCGGTGAAGCCCAAAGCAAACTGGAGGAACAGCACCTCATCTTCCGACTAGGCACTTTACAGCCTTCCGGACTGAATATTGAATTCAACAACTTTAGGTCTTGAACTCCCTCCTCCATCCCCACCCCCTTTCTGTTTCTTCCCCCTTCCTTTTGTTTTTTTCCAATAAATTATATAGATTTTTCTTTTCCCACCTATTTCCATTATTTTTAAATATTTTTAAATCTTTTATGTCCCCCCACCCCCACTAGAGCTGTACCTTGAGTGCCCTACCATCCATTCTTAATTAGCCCATTCGTTTAGATAATATCACCAACTTCAACACCTATATGTTCTTTTGTCTGTGACATCTTTTGATGATCTGCTCCTATCACTGCTTGCTTGTCCCTACAACCACACCACCCCCCTCCACTTCTCTCTCCCCCCCCACCCCCCCCACCCCCACCCCCACCTTAAACCAGCTTATATTTCACCCCGTTCCTTGGATTCACCTAGTTCTGTTGAAGGGTCATGAGGACTCGAAACGTCAACTCTTTTCTTCTCCGCCGATGCTGCCAGACCTGCTGAGTTTTTCCAGGTAATTCTGTTTTTGTTTTGGATTTCCAGCATCCGCAGTTTTTTTGTTTTTATCCCAAAAAACAAGTCTTCTGGCCATCCCACCCTCCCCCACTCTGGTAGCCCAATGGATAGTAGTTAGAGTTTACCAGGCAATCTCCCCATATGGCAGAGGTAAAAGGCCAGCAGAGGTGATTGTAGACCCATAACTGGCCATCTTAAGTAGCTCAATTGGGCATCATCCACCTTGCCCACCACTGGCAAAATAGGACATGGTGGCAGCAAGGCAGTAGGCACTCACCGGCACTTTCCCATACCATTTTGCCAACTTTCCCACCTCAGAGTCCATCCCCAAACACCCTGTTAAATTCAGCCCCTTGCTTCTATTCTGCAGCAGTTTCCTCCTTCCAACCAGTCTGTTGTATGTGTTACAACTAGGATGGGAGGAGCACGCCTATGATCTAGCCCCACTACTCCACAGGTCGTACCATTAATTTAAAAGTTCAATTTTCTCACCAATATAGCCAATCATCTATTTTCCCTATTGGTGCCCAGAATAAAGAATCTTTAACCTTCTTTCTTTTCTAGGCCTTACCATCTTCAGCTGCTTCATCAATGACCTTCCTTCCATCATAAAGGTCAAAAGTGGGGATGTTCACTGATGATTGCACAATGTTCAGCACCATTCCTGACTCCTGAGATACCGAAGCAATCCATGTCCAAATGTAGCAAGACCTGGGCAATATTCAGGTTTGGGTTGACAAGGGGCAAGAAACACTCACGCGACACAAGTGCCAGGCAATGACCATCTCCAAGAGAATCTAACCATCACCCCATGACATTCAATGGCACTACCATTGCTGCATCCCCCACTAACAACATCTTGGGGCTTCCTTTGACTAGAAACTGAATTGAGCCAGCCATATAAATACCATAGCTACAAGAGCAGGTCAGAGGCTAAGAAACCTGCAGCGAGTATCTCACCTCCTGACTCCCCAAATTCTGTCCACCAAGTACAAGGCACAAGTAAAGAGTATGACGGAATACTCCCACTTGACTGGATGAGTGCAGCTCCAACAGCGCTCAAAAGCTTTGACACCATCCAGGACAAAGCAGCCCGTTTGGCTGGCACCCCATCCACAAACATTCATTCCTTCTATCACCGACACCCAGTGGCAGCAGTATGTACCATCTACAAGATGCACTGTAGGAACTTCAGTTGTACAGGGCACTAGTGAGACCACATTTGGAGTACTACGTACAGTGTTAGTTACCTTATTTAAGGGACAATGTAAATGCATTGGAAGCAGTTCAGAGTACTTTTGCCAGACTAATATCTGGTATTGGTGGGTTGTCTATTGAGGAAAGGTTGGACAGACTAGGGTTGTATCCACTGGAGTTTAGGAGAGTAAGAGGTGACTTGATTGAAACATACAAGATCCTGAGGGTGGATGTAGAGGGGACGTTAGAGGCTAGGAATAGTGCGATGAGTAACTCGCCTCCTGACTTCCCAAAGCCTGTCCACCATCCACAAGGCACAAGTCAGGGGTGTGATGGAATACTCCCCACTTGCCTGGATGAGTGCAGCTCCTACAACACTGAAGAAGCTGGACACCGTTCAGGACAAAGCAGTCTGCTTGACTGGCACCACATCCACAAACATTCACTCCCTCCACCACCGTTGCACAGTAGCAGCAGTGTGTACCATCTGCAAGACGCACCTCAGGAATTCACCAAGGCTCCTTAGACAGCACCTTCAAAATCCACGACCACTACCACCTAGAAGGACAAGGGCAGCAGATAGATGGGAACACCACCACCTGGAAGTTCCCCTCCAAGTCACTCACCATCCTGACTTGGAAACATATTGCTGTTCTTTCAATGTCGCTGGGTCAAAATCCTGGAACTCCCTTTCTAACAGCACTGTGGGTGTATCTGCACCATATGGACTGCAGCGGTTCAAGAAGGCAGCTCACCACCACCTTCTCAAGGACAACTAGGTATGGGCAATAAATGCTGGCCCAGCCAGCAAAGCCCACATCCTATGAATGAATAAAAAAAAAGGATGTTTCCTCTTGTGGAAGAATCTAGAACTAGGAGTCAGTGTTTAAAAATAAAGGGTCGCTCATTTAAAACAGAGACGAGGCGAAGTTTTTTCCACTCAGAGGGTCGTGAGTCTTTGGAACTCTCTTCCTGAAAAGGTGGTGGAAGCAGAGTCTTTGAATATTTTTAAGACAGAGGTGGATAGATTCTTGGTAAGCAAGGGGGTGATTGTTATCAGCAGTAGGTGGGATGCAGATTTCAAGTTACTATCAGATCAGCCATGATCTTATTAAATGGCAGAGAAGACTCGAGGGACTGAATGGCCTACTCCTTGTTGTAACCAAGTCTCCGTAGATAGCACCTTCCAAACCTACAACCACTACCATCTAGAAGGACAACAGCAACAGATACATGGGAACACCATCATCTAGAAGTTCCCCTCCAAGCCACAAACCATCCTGACTTCAAACTATATTGCCATTCCTTCATTGCCGCTGGGTCAAAGTCCTGGAACTCCCTCCCTAACAGCACTGTGGGTGTACCTGCACCACATGGACTGTAGCGGTTCAAGAAAGCAACTCACCACCGCCTTCTCAAGGGCTATTAGAGATGTGCAACAAATTCTGGCCTAGCCAGCAACACCCACATCCCATAAATGAATATTTAAAAAAATTCAGAATGATTGTTTATTATTAAACAAAACTTCTTTTTAACAAGTTGCATGTACTGGCTAACACACAATTGTAATCGGGAAGTATAACCATCTATCTCTTCCTAAAGAATTACCCCAGCACACACAGACAAACAAAGTACAAACAGATTTGGGCTGCAGAGATAGGCTTTAGAGGATGGGCATTATAAAATAAAGGATAAGGCTCGCAGGGTATCGATACTGTCGACCTAGAGCTCCTTTGTGTGAAGATTGGTCCCTGTGGACATCTGGAAGTTCTCACCAGCTGGTCCCAGCTTTGCAGGTCCAAACGTGGCCAGTTATATCCGATGAGGGTTCTCTGGCTATAGGTTGATAGCCACACAAAATTGCAGGCAAGGTAGCGAAAGAGAATGAACCAGTCAGGGTAGCCTTCCTTCCTTAGCTTGTTGCCTTCAAAACCAACAGGTTCACGAGTTTTTTTCTTCCTCCCATGTGATTTCCAGCAAGTTACCAACCTTTGCCTTTTCAGTTTTTGCCCTCTGGTCCTAGACTCTCCCACAAGGAGAAACAACCTCTCGGCATCTACCCTGTCAAGCCCCCTAAGAATCTTATATGTTTCAATAAGGTCGCCTCTCATTCTTGTAAACTCCAATGAGTACAGGCCCAACCTACTCAATCACTCCTCATAAGAAAATCCATCCATCCCTAGGATCAAACGAGTGAACCTTCTCTGGACTGCCTCCAATGCCAGTATATCCTTCCTTTGAACAGTTTTGGTCCCCTTATCTAAGTATTCTAGGTGTGGTCTAATGAGTGCCTTGTATAGTTTTAGCAAGATTTCCCTATTTTTATACTCCCTTTGAAATAAAGGCCAACATTCCATTTGCCTTACCTATTACCTGCTGAACTTGTATGCTAGCTTTTTGTGATTCATGCATGAGGACCTCCAAATCCCTCTGTGCTGCAGCTTTTTTCAGTCCTCTGTGACACTGAATTCATAGGTTCTAATTTACACTTTCTTTTCAATCTCTGCACAATTTATTTCACAATCTTTCAATCCAATTGGTTAAGTTATAGTTGCTTGCCCTGCTCACTCAGGTCCCAGCTGCCATTTCCCTCACTGTGGTCATCAGCTTGCACTTTGAGCAACTTGCCATGCAGAGCTTTTAAAAACGCAAATGTGCTAAGGCTAGTTCAACCAATGGCAGATGCAATTAGATGCCTGTCATAGCAAATTATGGTCCATGACTTTTATTTGTACATCTCAATTTGACTATAATGATTACCTTTTTGTGTTTAGACAACATGTTTATAGGAAGAAATTCAATCCTAAGTTGTTTCTTGCTATTTCTAAAACGATACTGTGTTTAGCTTTGTTCTTGTCTTCACTATTACATTTGCATTAAACTATTCCTTCCTAGGTACCTTCTCTCACTCTCAGCACAGCAAATACAGAGACTATCAATAACAAAAACAAAGCCACGGTGGTTGAGGGGGAGTGTAGGTAAGCAAATAGGATTTTACAAACTACCATAATTATTAACTACACCCCCTGTAACTAAAGCAGCTGTTTATACCAAACAACACAGGGGTTGCAATAAAATTCAAACAAATTGCCAATTTAAATGGAGTTCTCAAGCTTAAATTATGAAAATTTTTGAACTATATCAAGGCTATTTAATAACCATAAGGATATTAGTATCATGGAAAACATATAGAGAAGATTCAGTATTTACAAAGAGACATAAACTCAGCAATAACATTAAAAGAGCAAAGTGGAACAAAACTTGCATTAACTCAGCTGCAGCAGCAAAGCCAAAACAATGATATCAACTGTGTCACTCATCCTATTTCCAAGCAACATTGCCTCTAAGCGGATCTACTTCACTACAGGCAACAGTATGAATGGAGCAATTTGGATTTAAAAGATAAATATATTATATACAAATTATAACACAGGAAGAGGTCAGTTGGCCCAATCACTCCATGCCCATGTATGCTCCACAGAAGCCTCCCTCCCACCTGACTTCATCTCACCCTACTTTACCTAAAGTTAATATAAGCAAATAGAAACAACACTTACCTTGTTTCTATTTCTCTAATTTTCTCTTTCAAAGGTGCTAAGGCCTAGAAAATGGAAACACATCAAAATCAGCTTTAAAATTATGCATTCTGTCTCAGCTTGTGAAACATGGTAATTTCAGAAGAGAAAACTATGTTATTCAATTCTCTCCACTGTTGGCAAAAATAAATAATCAAAACAAAAACAGAATCCACACATTTTTCAAAGATACAAATTTGCAAAGTTTCACAACAATGGAGGAGGATTTCCTCTGTGTTGTATGATCTGTAAACTCAGTTACAGAGGATAGCTTTACGATTTTAGCAAGTGTCTCACAGAAACTGACCCCACCGTTTAGCCGTAGAATTGAAAAAAATTAAGGAAATACATTCAGCCTACAACACTTTCCAACTGTTTTTCAAAATCATATACATATATCTGCAAGGAGTTGCATTGTATGTTTCCTCTTGAACCCAGAGTCAATTCCATTACAATCCTGAGCCATGCAGCATTTACTCTGAAGCTGGTCTTTTCCTTCAGAACCCCTGAGTAAGTGAATCAGGATGGGAAATGTTAGTACAATATAAAATTAAAGCTGTATTATTTTGAGATTTAAACAATCACAGCTTCCCCAAAGTTACAGGAAAGCCAGTTAGGGAATCCGTCCATGTACTATCATTAAGATAGTGAAGTTAGGGCACATTTTCAGGTTTTGAATTGTAATGTGCAGGTCAAGACAAGGTGAAGAACAGGAAAATAGGCAGCAATGAGGATGAAGAGGGGAATAGGCCACCTCAGGGTTCTCTACAGGTTAGA
This sequence comes from Carcharodon carcharias, assembly GCF_017639515.1. Taxonomy (NCBI): domain Eukaryota; kingdom Metazoa; phylum Chordata; class Chondrichthyes; order Lamniformes; family Lamnidae; genus Carcharodon; species Carcharodon carcharias. Next base: position 70,286,267 of record NC_054477.1, on the reverse strand, counting down.
CAGCACAGGCAAAAAGGTCTCTTTGATGGCTCCATTGGGTTGCAAACAGAAGCAGGAATGAAAATAAGTAAAGAAATGGCCTCCTCAGGGCTCTGGCATGAAAGGTCAACCTCATGTCAGGGCAGCAGAATTAATGATACAAACCCATCTGGCAGCACTCATTCTAAATATATGCAATGAATCTGTTTCCAAATGATTGGTGCAATATGCCAAGAAACTATCATATTTTTCCTAATATTATTGTGGGACATTTTAAAGTAGGTTTGTGCTTGTGTGCATGTGTGGGGTTGTGTTTGTGTGATTTAATTGGGTTGGAGATGGGTAGACTGCAAGGTTTAAATTATCAAAGAAGCGAGGTGTGAAACAGGTGTTTAAAATGGAGATGAGTAAAGCTAGGGTGAGGTCAACAGATACAGTATGAATGAAATTTGCATTTTTAAATAATTGGAGAAGTGTTTGATTTCCATAGGGACATGGAAAATATTTACAAATAGCAAGATAAATAAGGCAAAGTTATAATGTAATTTTTCCCAAAACTGCTGGCCATAATGAGGACATGAAAGATTTTTATATCCTGGGAAAAGTAACTTCTAAAGAAAAGTGGAAACAATGGGATTTACAAATCAAAAGGGATAAATATATATTTAAAGAAGGATGGAAAGCTGTGTGAGGTGTGGCCATGTGAGATCTAGAAAGGCGACTGTGTGAAATAGATTGGGGGGGGGGGGGGGGGGGGGGTGAGAAAGCCTCTAGCCAACCTGCAGACATTGGCTGTTCCAGTAACCAAAGTTGCATTATAAGCCTTTGGAAGTCTATTGTCCAGTGGATGCATGTGGTAAAATTGTTGGATGACTTTAAATTTGGAATCTATTTGGAGTGTTGCCTTAAAGGGGGTATGTAGTTGGGAGTTTGGTTAAGCAGGGATTTTGGGAACTGTTATAAATGTGTAACCATAACCTTGTGTGTTTAAGTTTTTTCTTCTTTTGTTAATAAATGTTTTAATTTAATTTTTAAAATCTCTAATGGTGATAGTGGACTCATTACTTCTGACTTCAGTGTACAAGCCTTCTCATAATAAATACAAATTGAAATATCATTGTGATAGCATGGCCAAGTTTCCCTTGTGGATTTGATCAGCCTGGCAAATACCACCTGCCATATCATAACAAATATAACAAAGAATCCAACAATGCATTATGGGGAAGGAGAATTAATTAATCACATTGACACCAATATGCTTTATGTTGTTTACTATCAATAAAACTAAAATGGTAATTATTCAAGAAATACACTTGCAGCCTGAAGACTGAATTGCGGTATAACTTACATCTTAATTATAAAAATGCATAACTTAGGGGAAAAAAGTGTGGATACTAATAGTATATGATTTTGTTACTAGACAAGCAAAGTTCCCAAGTTCTAATTCTACCATGGCAAGTTGTGAAGTTGAATTCAATAACACTAGAAACATGACCTTGAAAGCTGCCAGATTGTCAGAAAAACACAACTGGTTTACAATGCCATTCAGGAAAGAGAATGTGTCAGCCCTACATGAAATTAGTTTCAGATGAAATGTTTGCTCTTTAAACACTCAAGGCAACTTGGTGGGACAATGCCTGGCACCTTGCTGCATTACTGTAATTCCAAGACTCAAACAAATCCAGAAAACTAATTACCAGTCTCTCTTCGATCATTATGGTATTGTCTGAGCAATATTTTCAGCTCCTTAGTACTTTAAAGGTAACAGTGATGCAAGATTAGAAAAAAAAGCAATTGACTAACCTCTTCTATTTTCCTCTCAATTTTCTGATCTCCTTCTTCTTGCAATGATCTGTGCAAAAGAGAATAGAAAAAATTACAATTACAATTAGCCCATCTGGCAAATAGCCATACTATTCTGTTTACTAAGCAATATTTTGAAAACCTGTGCCCCATCAATCCAACAGAAGGGATCAACAATTTGATCGGTAATCCTTTTGCAGTACTCACAAGACATTAATTCTCTGCTAAAGCATATTGTGTTCACCTAATGCATCCGATACCACATTACAGTGCCACTGCCAAAGGCAGCCTCAGCTGCAATACCAGCACCGCAAAGCAAACAAGGTTGCAGAGATGCTTCCACAGAAACTGATAATTAAGTTTGCATTAGCATAGTTTTTTCTTTAAACAATAATTTGGTCATTATAAAAGGTGGGGAATTAGTTAATTCTTTATACAGTGCAACTCATACTGAAACACTACAAATGCATTATTCTTACTTGATCAATAAGGGATAAGTATTATGTGTCTATAGTTAGATTCAGTATTGCCATCAATAAGCATATCCTGAAATTCTGGAATTTGGTTAATACATCAAGTAAAATTAACTCAACCTGCATTAGACCACCACAGTTTAAGTGATGCAAACCTCTTCTTTCGTACTCAGAATAAACAACTTATTAGGAAACATTTAACTATTCATGTTTTTCTTTCTAAAAGATGGGAATACAGTATTAGACTGGCACAAGAATTGCAGATTTTAAAAACAGAAGTTAACTTTTTTTAGTTATTTCATCATTTGCATTGTAATCAAAAGGCAATGTAAACTGGATTAACTGGTTTTAGTTTACTTGCCACCCATGATCTTTATGCATAATTCACAAGCTGATTGAAGATTGAGAAATCAGACGTATCATCACAGGCCAAAATTAAAACCACTGCAGTGCCAAAAATCAAATTCTAAGCTCTGAAGAATGGTCTTACAGGCTCGAAACATTAACACTGTTCCTCTCTCCTCAGATGCTGTCAGGCCTGCTGAATTTTTCCAGCATTTTCTGTTTCTATTCCAAATTCTACAATTTCACTTCAAACAGAACATGAAATATTTGCCAGGCGACTATTCAGATAAGTTTCAGAGTACCCAAGGGTGGCTATTTTTAACACTACCAAGACAAATAATATTGTTCAACAGAAGTTTGTAGGAAAATTTGTAAACTGTACATTACCTCATGCTCACAAAATTTCCCCAAACGGCTGCAAAAAGAAAAAAAAACAAAATATTTATATTCCATGAATAAAGAGTATTAAAAGTTGACAACTCAAATTGTAAAACTTGTATTTCATAATCAGAAATGCCCCCAAGCACATTGATACAGAAACTTTTCCAATCTTGAAATAGCTGAAAGTGATGCAACTGTCCCTTTCAATTTATTACATCATGTCTTCTCAGTGGAACTGATTGAAGACACATGGCAAGTGAAAAGATTTCCATCAGGTGTCACACAGTTAATGAATAGTACAACTGAAGTCTAGAGTAAATGGCACTTCTAAACCAAATAAAGATGCGTGACTAAGCAGAGATCTTTGACTGTTGCATGATATGGTACACTTAAATAATCAGATTTTAATCCCCATTTTCTTAGTTGTTTTTATTAGCCCAACGGTACAAGGATAACATGAACAGCAAAGGGACTAAACAAAATTTAGATTTTAGATGGAATTTGTGATGAACTATGGTCTGTTTGGCATTTTTATACTAACACTTAGATTATTTTACACTTAGGTGGTGTGATGTATAAAAGGAAGATATAATTCCTTACAAAGGGTATGTTGTATTTATTAAAAATGCTGTTGGCAAACCAAAAAAAGATGTCACAAAGAGTTTAGGTAAAACCCTATGTAAGGCACTTTGTTATGATAATTTGAATGGAGAAAAGCACACATTGACATAAAGCGAAAAGGTAAGTTTTTTTTAAATGTCACAGCTACAGCCTGAAGTATAAAGATTGAACATGAGAACCTGAATTATCACTCCCGGGTTAGGAGCACAGAGTCAGGGCAATTCCCAGCTCTGAAAACCCAACCCTGGAAAAGGTGCCCCTGAACTTCGGATTTTCATTCTTGGGGCTTGGCCAGGTTTTATGGGAGTCGTGGCAGGCGACCGCAGAAACAGGACAGAGGCAGGCTGGGTGGAAGGTCTGCCTCAATGCACTGGCACTTCGTTGAAGCAATTTAAAAAAGCCAATAAGTCAAAAACCACCCTCCAGCCCAAATTTCACACCCCCACCCCATCCATGTCACTAAATTCCCCCACCCACCCCCCCCATGGCCCTTCACACTTTCCATGCCAACCTATGCCCATCTGCCCACCCCCATGGTCGTTTTTAGCCCCTATGCCAATCTAATGCCACCTCATGACCCCATGACACCCACCCCACCTAACCCTGCCAACTCACCCAGTATTCACCATGTGCAGACCTCAGGACCAATGCTGAGATTACTAAAGCTCAAATGTCTATTGATGACTTCACGATTTCAAAAAAAACTCTCATTGGTTAAAAACCCATTCACGATATTTAACTTCCTTTAATCCCTTAGAAAAACAAGGATTGGAATTCATAGTCCTATGTCATAGCGCTTATAACTATTTAGGGCTTTCAATCAAACTATGAACTTACAGGCATTTCATTGTGATAATGAAAGGTTGTGAAATCAGCTGTAATGAGTACCCTAAGGCTTCATGTCAAGAGAACGTCTGAAATAGCAAGCACTGATCTCTTTTTAAACACTGTCCACAGTAAGGGCAGGAGTTTAAATGCCTTGACAGATCTGACAGTTCCAGTGAGCTTTACAGTTCCATTTACACACATTCATGTCTAATTTTATAATCCCATAGGACACCTCCCCCAAAGAGCAGCTTAGTTCCTCCAAAAGACACCCGATCTCTCCCAATGCCCTGGGACCACATTCAAAAGATTACCTTACCTCTCCAAAAGGGCACCCTTTCTCTCCAAAGAACTCCGGCAGCGCAAGACCTTCTCCTATCAGGTCTTGTGTTTTAGACATCCCAGTAACGAAAATCAGATCAGATCGAGACAGTTGCACCTCTAACATGTGCAATTGCCTCCATGAACCATGGATGTGCAATTTAGAACCTGCCCCATTTCCCCCCTCCTGCGAAAATGGTAGGTATCGTGTTTGGGGACAGTACATCTGGATCCAGGCCTCCCTTGCTATTTTCGTAACAATGGAGAGGCTCTCCATCTTTAAGAAAATTCAGGCCAAGATGTCAACAACTTAAGAGTCTCTAAACATTGTAGAACGTCAAATGATATGTAGTTTTAAACATCTATTATTGCAGCCACTTTGAAACTTAGAAGTGCATATGCGTGCAATTTCTGACTAGTGTCACTATATTTTTAAGATATATATTTTTGCAGATCCATTAAGTTGTATATGCGTAGACTAAGACATACAGCGTGGTTTCTGGTGCTGACCACAGCTCCGCAGCAGTCTTAACAGGCAGCAATTTCCTAATGTTGCAAATTTACTGAAGCAATACATCACAACTGGATGTAAAAATATTAAACATGGCTGTACAATTATATTTGCAATAAACTCAACCAACGGTTTAGTAAATTTGAAGATGCAAGTAACTAGGTTCTTCCTTTCATAAAATCACTTCTCAGTTCTTTGCACAACTATCAGTGGATTGGTCCAATTAATTGATAAAATGCAAGAATTATCAAGTTATTCTTCCCTCCTTTCACATGGAACCTACTTTTCCAATCGCTGATTATTATATAACAACGTTGAAAATGCAGAGACATATAATGCTATTGTTAGTTGTATTCATTGAGCTGTGAGGAATGAAAATGACTGCCAAAAGCGGTTTGGAAACAAAGGTATATGGCAAATCGTTTTTCCCTTGCCATTGACTCTAACTCCTTCCCTATTGAGGCTGAACAATAACAATTTACATTGGTATAGCACCATGAACATTGCAAAACATCCCACAGTGCTTCACAGGAGCATTATCAAACGAAATCTGATACCACACCAGTTAAGGAAATATTAGGACAGTTACCAAAAGTTTGAGCTAAGAGGTAGGTTGTAAAATGAGGGTCTTAAAGGAAGAGCGGGGAGCAAAGCGAAAGGGAGGGGAGGGGGGAGCAAAGCGAGGGGGGAGCAAAGTGGGGGCGAGGGGTGAGGAGGGCGAGGGGCGA